>NW_028074140.1:5599173-10438783 GCF_014824575.4 Sturnira hondurensis | reverse complement strand
AGTGGCTCCTTTTATCCAATAGAAACACTACCATGAATTTGAATTTTTTTAAATCTTTTACTCAATATCAAATGTAGAAGGCAGATGACCTAGATTAAACAATGGAACTTGTTTTATGTGTCCACATTATTCAATTTCCCTAATAGTGAGGCTAAGCAGTACTTGAGAAGACTAGGCTTAGACCCGTGTCTGTCTCATAGAAAATAGTAAATGTTATTTGTAAATTATTTGTACTTCTATTTAATGTACATCGGAACGTAAGTTATTTGTGAGGTGTATATAGATGTGTATCTATGAAAACATAGTTCCATACAACTCTAACCTTTATTGAATATCCTTCTGTATTGGAAATACTCATATATTTTTACAAGACATTGTCTCTTTGGATATTCTTTTCCTTATAATTTCCCCAGGGGTTTGGGAAAAGACGGAGCCCTGGCCTTTGTCTTGAATCCTGTTCTTGTCAAGCCTAAAGGTTTCATCTTCCAGGCTTCTGTTCCAGGCCCCAGGCTATCTCTTCTGGAGACAGCTGGGCTCTGTAGAGTGTTTGAACTCTTTACAGTTGGCTCCATTCTATCTTGCACCCACCAATGAATACACCTGCTCCCTCAGGGCCAATATGTCTTTACTTCCAAACCTCAGCACTTACATTAGACCCAGGCTGTGATTGAGCCTCTTCAGTTCTTTACCTGCCTAGGCCCTGCCTCTGGGTGTCATCACACTTAACCCTGGGCTCAACCTCTCCTAGCCACTCCATGGTTGGAACATTTATCAAGGAATTTTCAGCTTGTTACCTATCAGAAAATATTAAAAAAATAAATGCTATTTTAGGAACTAGTAAACTATGGCAAACTAGTAAACATTAGATCAAATTATACAAGTGACTGTAAGGATACGAGTGAAAAAGGGAATCTTCATGACCTAAAAGTAATATTGACCTACATTGCTGAACAATTGTGTTTTTGAACAACTAGCCTACATTTTAAAAAATTAAATAAGCATATAAACTATGATGATATAATCTCATTCCATAAATGTATTAATATTAGAATAATATCCATAGCATCATTTATACTAGCAGGAGGTTGGAATTTTAGTTTAGTTTCCAACTCAAGGAGAATGGATAAGCAAGATACGGCATGCACATATTATAGAAGTAACTTTCAAAGGTAGAAATTAACCTCATTGAAATATATTATTATAAGGAGGAGTATCAAGAAGAAATGAGTAATCAGAAATTTTTTAAAATATATATTATTTAATGAAATTATCACATATGGTTCTTTGATTAGGTTAGTGACTAAGGAGAATTATTAACTCAATAGTCAGTCATTTTTTAATATTGAAAAATGAAAAGATAATTTCTTCCCAAAGTAAAATGGCTCAGCTAGGGCCTAGATCTGAGAGGAAGCATTGTTCTCAAGATCCCTTACACTTGCACAGGTGTGCAGCTTGCCGGTTGCAGGCTGCCTGTGGCCCAGGAGGGCTGAGAATGTGGCCCAACACAAAATCGTAAACTTACCTAAGACATTATGAGGTATTTTTGTTTTCATTAGTGTCTGTGTAGTTACTATGTGACCCAAGACAACTCCTCTGCTTCCAGGGTGGCCCAGAGATGCCAAAGGGTTGGACACCCCTGCTTCGTAGGTTGCAATAGCACATGACTACAGACTTTGTAGCTTAAAATAAAAATGCAGTTATTATCGGATAGTTCTGTAGGTCAGAAGTCCCATGGGGTCTTAAGGCCTAAAACCAAGAGGATTAGTTCCGTGTGGAACTCTAAAAGACTCTGTTCCCTCGACCTTTCGAGGATCAAGAGGCTGCCTGCCTGCCTTGGCTCTTGTTCTCCACCCTCATCTTCAGAGAGCAGCACGCCAGCATCTCCCATTGCTACACCTCTCCCATCCTCCCTTCCTATGGGTTCTCATGACCACATCGTCCCCACACAGGCAGTCCAGGATACTCCTCCCATTTCAAAACCCTTAGCTTAGTCCCATCTGCAAAGGCTCCCTGGCTACCTTAAGGTAATACATTCTAGGTTCCAGGGCTTAGGATGTTGACATTCTTTTTTCGAGAGAGACTGGGGAAGAGTGAATTTTTCAGCTACCACCCTGAGACAAAAACAGAGGGTCTCATAGTAATTTTACCTGGAGTAAAATATAGTAGGCTAGGAACAGAAACCCCAAATGTGAAGACAATAATAGGAAAAAAGGACACAGTGAATATGTAAACATACTGAATAAAATAAAGCGGAGTGAAATAAAGAAACCCAAATATCCCAGTTTGAAATAAAACATGACCCAAGCAACAGGAGAACAATTACGTGAGAATTCTGCGTGCCACAGGCTTAGGCAACTACAGTCAGTGAAGCAGGGGTTCCAAGAGGAGTCGGCAAGTCCATGCACAGAAATAAAAATGAAAAACTTAGAGCTGCGAAAACAACAACAAAGGGTCTGGACAAGGTCAAAACAATAAATAAGCAAATTAGAACCGGAAAGGAACAGAATAAAGCCTCAAAATAACTGACACATAGGTTATCTTATAGATAAGTACAAAGGGAAGAGATAAATATGTACTGAATTAGAAGACATAGATTAAAAAAAGTAAGGCCAAGTGATACAACTGAGAGAGAAAGAGGTTATCAAATAAACCAGTTACTCTAAATACAACACAGTACAATATCAAATGTCCCCAGAAGTAAAAGGACATGAAACCACAAATAAAAAGATACATATATTTTCCAGGAAAAAATTATAGAAAATAACTTACAGAAATTCAAAACCCTCAGGGTTTTTTTGTTTTTTGTTTTTTGTCTTAAAGCATAAAAAGTAAAATTCCACAGGTGCCCTATGAGAAGAAGTAAGCCACTTATAGACATTAAATACTAAACTATGAATGTGTAATACTTTACACACCCATAAGGCAATACTCATTGCTTGAAAATAATAAATAATATCTGCAGATGTTGAAAAAAACATGTGATCCTGCAATATAATTCACAGTCACATTGTTTTCAAGTGTGAAAACAACTGGCAGACATTGTCAAATGTATGATAAATATTTTTCAGGGAATGTATATGAGATGCAATAACCATTCTTTTCTTTTTAACTTTATTTTTACTGTTGACACTATTACATGTGTCCCCATTTCCCCCAATTTCGTCCACCTCTACCCAGTCTCCACCTCCCCTTCCCTCTGGACATCACCACACTGTTGTCTGTGTCTGTGGGTCATGCACCTGTGCTCTCTGGCTAATTCCTTCACCTTCTTTCATCTTGTCCCCCATAACCTCACCCCTCTGACAGCTCCCAGTCTATTCCATGTATGCATGTCTCTGTCTTTGTTTTGTTCATAAGTTTATTTTGTTCGTTAGAGTCCGTATACAAGAGAGATCATTTGGTATTTGTTTTTCTCTGACTGGCTCATTTCACTTAGCATAATGTTCTCCAGGTCCATCCTGGCCTGTCTTTTGCTGTTACAAAGATAAGATTTTATTTTTTATGGCCATGTAGTATTCCATATATGTAAATGTGCCCACAGCATTTTCATCCACTCACCTACTAGTGGGCACTTGGGCTGTTTCCAGATCATGGCTATTACAAATAACACTGCTGTGTACATAGGGGTGCATATATTCTTAAGAATTAGTGTTTCGGAATTTTTGGTTATATTCCCAGAAGTGGGATCGCTGGGTCAAAAGACAGTTCCATTTTCTAATTTTTTGAGGAAACTCCATAGTATTTTATACAATGGCTGCACCAGTCTGCATTTCCACCAACAGTGCACAAGGGTTCCCTTTTCTCCACATCCTAGCCAGCACTTGTTATTTGTTGATTTATCAATGATTGACATTCTGAAAGGTATGAAGTGATATCTCATTGTGGTTTTAATTCATATTTCTCTGATTATTAGTGATGTTGAGCATTTGTTATATGTCTATTGGCCATCTGTATGTCCTCATTGGAGAAGTGTCTATTTAGGTTCTAGGCTGATTTTTTTAAATTGGATTGTTTGTGTTCATGGTGTTGACTTGTATAAGTTCATCATATATTTTGGAAAGTAACTCTTGTTAGATGAATAATTGGAAAATATGTTCTCCCATACAGTGGGTTCCATTTTCATTTTGTTGATGGTTTCTTTGCTGTACAAAAGCTTTTTAGTTAGATTTAGTTTCATTTTTTTTCATTTGTTTCTCTTGCCAAGAAGATACATATATATATACACAGATACAATCATACTGCAGTGAGAATTGTGTGAGATTTTACTGCCTACGTTGTCCTCTATGATTTTTATGGTATTTTGATGAACATTTTTATCAATTTAGGGTTTATTCTCATGTATGGTCTAAGTTGGTGTTGTAGTTTCATTATTTTTGCTTTCATCTGTCCAAGATTCCCAACACTATTTATTGAGGAGATTGTCTTTACTCCATTGTATGCTCTTGTCTTCTTTGTCAGATATTAACTGGCCATGAGGTTGTGGGTTTATTTCTGGTTCCTCTGTTCTATTCCTTTGATCTATATGCCTGTTCTTATGTCAGTGCCATGCTGTTTTGATCACAATGACCTTGCAATATACTTTGATATCAGATATTGTGGTACCTCCAGCTTTGTTCTTCTTTCTCAAGATTGCTGATGTTTTTTGTTGTGTATTGTATCTTTCACAAGATTGCTGTGTATTTTTGTTTCACATAAATTTTTGGAATATTGGTCCTAGTTTTGTGAAATATGCCATTGGTAATTTAATAGGAATTGCAGTGAATCAGTAGATTGCTTTGTGTAATATGGATATTTTAATGATGTTGATTCTTAATATCCATGAATACAGTGTATGCTTCCACTTATTTTATCNCTTTGTTCTTCTTTCTCAAGATTGCTGATGTTTTTTGGGGTGTATTTTTGTTTCACATAAATTTTTGGAATATTGGTCCTAGTTTTGTGAAATATGCCATTGGTAATTTAATAGGAATTGCAGTGAATCAGTAGATTGCTTTGTGTAATATGGATATTTTAATGATGTTGATTCTTAATATCCATGAATACAGTGTATGCTTCCACTTATTTTATCTCCCTCAGTTTTTCTTCAGTGTCCTGTAGTCTTCTGAGTATAGGTCTTGTATCTCCTTGGTTATCTTTCTTCCTAGGTACCTTATTTTTGTTGTAATATCAAATGGGATTTCTTTTTAGTTTCCATTTCTGACAATTCATTATTGGTACGTGACAATTCCCCCTAGTTCTGAATATCAGTTTTCACTTGACTTTAAACTGAATTAAAATGCTATGAAAAAGTGTGAGTACTACCCTCCACGCCACAAGACAGACATCGATGTCAATCATTAGAGGGTGGAGGTGGAAGTGGAATTGGGATTGACTGACCCAGCTTTATTATACCATTTTCTACAAATAAAACTTGGGTTCCAAGGTCTTCAAGCACTGGTCTGGTTCTGCTGCTCCAGACTTTGTCATTCTGTTGTGTCCCCTCATGGTCCAGCACCGTCTGATTCCAACAGTAGCCCTGAATGCTGTGTCTCATCTCAGTGCTTTTGTCCAATCTGTTCTACTTGGGCTTAATTAATATTGTATTTAGTACAGTATATGGTTGTTTGGTCAAGTTTAAAGTTTTCCCAGTCAAGAATTTTGGTCGACACATCACTGAAGACCCAGTCATCTCTGAAGACCCAGTATACTGAGTGCTCAGTCTCCCCTTACAAGTAGAGAAGCCACATAGGAGACTCACAACATCCTAACAGCAAACATTTTATGATACAGTGTACAGGAGTCTTACTTGAAAAGGCATAAAGAAGAGGATCCAGAGACAAATGAAAAGATGCTCGATATCGCTAGCTATCAGAGAGATGAAAATTAAAACCACAATGAGATACCACTTTACACCTGTCAGAATGGCTATCGTAAACAAAGAAACAAACAACAAGTGCTGGAGAGGTTGTGGGGAAAAGGGGACCCTGGTTCACTGTTGGTGGGATTGCAGACTGGTACATCCACTATGGAAAACAGTATGGAATTTTCTCAGGAAACTAAAAATGAACGTGCCTTTTGACCCAGCAATTCCACTACTAGGAGTATATCCTAAGAACCCTGAAGCACCAATCCGAAAGAACCTATGCACCCCAATGTTCATAGCAGCACAATTTACAATAGCCAAGAGTTAGAAGCAACCTAGATGCCCATCGGTAAATGACTGGATGAAAAAGCTATGGTACATTTACACAATGGAATTCTATGCTGCAGAAAGAAAGAAGGAACTCCTACCCTTTGCAACATCATGGATGGAACTGGAAGGCATTACGCTGAGTGAAATAAGCCAGGCGGTGAAAGACAAATACCATATGATATCACCTTTAATAGGAATCTAAAAACAAAACAAACAAGCAAGCAAAATATGACCAATGACACTCAAATACAGAACAGGCTGACAGGGTCCAGAAGGGTGAGGGGAGAGAATCATAGGGGAAAAGGAGATGGGCTCACATGAACAAGTATAAAGGACACATGGACAATAACTAAGGTGAGGAGTGGAAATGGGAGGGATGTGGGGAGCACTGGGGGGTGGGGCTGGGCTGGGAATATAAGACAGAAAACTGTATTTGAACAAGAATTAAATAAAAATAAAAATTAAAAAAAGAAAATGCATAAAGAAATTACCTTGACAAAGAAATTAGTCCAAATGATAAAAACAAATCTGGTATATACTATGGATCTTTTACCGTAATTTTGAAAATGTACCAGATACAATTCTAAAACACTTAACAAAACCCAAAAATATATAAAATCAACTCTCAAGGAAACAACCAACAGATGAGGATTTTAAATTCATGACACTAGTGTTGGAATTTTCAGAAAAAGGCTTTAATATAGCTATTATAATTGTGGTCTATGAAGTTAATATATGCACCTTTAAATTAGATAAGTAGGAGTAAATAGAGATATACAAACAGTAAAAGAACCAAATGGAAATTTTATAATTGGATATTATAATACCTTAAATTTAAAAAATTCATGGATTGGGCCAAAGAATAGAATGGCTATGACAAGGAATGATTCAATTAATAAAGTTAGGTAAATAGAAATTCAATCTGAAGGAGATAGGGAAAAATTATAAAAAAGGATGAACAGAGCCTCTGCAAACTGTATGACAATATCAATATCCTAACATTCACGTACTGGTGCTCCAGGAGGAGAAAAGAGGTAAGGGCAGAAAGTTTCTTGGCCCCCAAAATAATGGCCAAACAATTTTCTAAATTTAGTGAAGGACGAATTTACAGATTCAAGAAAGTTCATGAAAAAACATGTACGGGATCTGTATAATAAAAAGTTCTGGTGAAAGAAATCAAATAAGACCTAAATAAAGGGGGAGACATATAATGTTTGTGGTTGGAATACCCAGTACACTAAAGATGTTAGTTCTTGACAAAATAATATATAAATTCAATGTAAGCCCTATTAAAATTCCAACAAAAAATTTACTATATATTGGCAAGTTGATCATAACATCTATATGGAAACACAAAGGAATTAGAATGGGTAAAGCAATATGACAAAGAAGCATCAAGTTGGAGGAATTACATTACCTATTTTTAAGATGTAGCTAATATCTAGAGCAATCAATATAGCATAGGAAAGCAGATAGACACATTAAACAGTGGAATTGAATGAAAATCTCAGAAATAAAGACACACAAGTGATGTGACTAGCTGATTTTTAATCAAGACTTTAAAAAAATTGGAGACCCACCAAGATGGAGGTGTAGGTAGAAACACTGTGCCTTCTCCCACAACCGAGTTTGAATACAACAAAGGTTTAGTAAACAAAGATGCAGCTAAAGAACAGAAAACTGAACTAAATGGAAGTTGGACAACAACAAACCGTTCGACCGGGACCAGTAAGAGTGGCAGAGCCAGCAACGGACCAGGGTCCAGCAGGAAGGATCCCCCAACCCAGGTGACCCTGGCGCACAGGCAGCCGGGGTAGCATCGCAGACCCAGTGAGGGTGTGGGGCAGGCTGAGGGCAGTTGCACATTTGCGCATGCAGATAAAGCCAGCAAAGGAGTGAGCAGTGAGACAGACTGCATGGCCCAGGTGGTAGGAGGAGGCAGAGGGGATGGCCATTGATTTCCTTTGACCCACCCCCACATACAGCTTCACAACCCAGCAATTAAGTTGCCCCGCCCTGGTGAACACCTAGGGCTCTGCTCCTCATATGTAACAGGCCTGCACAGACCAAAATATGGCTCAAGAAGAACTCAAAGCCCCAGAGCCGATAACTCTAAGGGACCAAGAAATAGCCAGCCTCTCAGATGCACAATTCAAGATACTGGTGATCAGGATGCTCACAGAACTGGTTGATTTTAGTCACAAATTAGAGGAACATATGAAGGCTAAACTAATTGAAATGAAGGGAAATGCACAGGAAACCAATAGTGATGGAAAGGAAACTGGGACTCAAATCAATGGAGTGGACCAGAAGGAAGAACGAAACATCCAACCAGAAAAGAATAAAGAAACAAGAATTCAAAAAAATGAGGAGAGGCTTAGGAACCTCCAGGACATCTTTAAACATTCCAACATCCGAATTATAGGGGTACCAGAAAGGGAAGAGGAAGAGTGACAAGTGGAAAACTTATTGGAACAAATAATAAAGGAGAACTTCCCCAGTCTGGCAAAGGAAATAGACTTCCAGGAAATCCAGGAAGCTCAGAGGGTCCCAAAGAAGTTGGACCCAAGAAGGAACACACCAAGGCACATCATAATTACATTAGCCAAGACTAAAATGAAGGAGAGAATCCTAGAAGCAGCAAGGGATAAGGGGACAGTCACCTACAAAGGAGTACCCATCAGACTGTCAGCGGATTTCTCAAAAGAGACCTTACAGGCAAGAAGGGGCTGGAAAGAAGTATTCCAAGTCATGAAATCCAAAGACCTACAGCCAAGATTGCTTTATCCAGCAAAACTTTCATTTAGAATGGAAGGACAGATAAAGTGCTTCTCAGATAAGGTCAAGTTCAAGGAGTTCATCATCACCAAGCCCTTATTATATGAAATGCTAAAGGGACTTATATAAGAAAAAGAAGATGAAAAATATGAACAGTGAAAGGACAGCAAACTCACAGTTATTAACAACCACACCTAAAACAAAAGCAAACCAAGAGGACAGCTAGATCAGGAGTGGAACCATAGAAATGAAGAACACATGGAGGGTTAGCAACAGGGGAGTGGGAGGAGGAGAAGGGGGGAGAAGGTACAGAAAATAGCATAGACAGTAGGTAGAAAATAGATAGGGGGGAGGGCAAGAATAGTAGGGGAAATATAGAATCTAATGAACTTGAGACACATGGTCATAAATTAAAGGGGGGATGGTGGGGGAGGGCGTGTGCAGGGTGGAGGAGAATGAAGGGGGAGAATAGAGCAACAACTGTAATGGTATAATCAATAAAATATATTTTTTAAAAAAGACTAAAAAATTCATTAATTGGAGGAAGAATAGACATTTTTATAAAAGAATGCTGGAACACTGGACATCAGTGACCAAAAATTATTCATCTAATCCACATACCTTGTGTAAAACTTAACTCAAATGGATCACAGACAGGTATGAATATAAAGCTATAAAACTTTCTGAAGAGAACATAGGAGTAAATTTGGGGACCCAGAGTTGGCGATAAGTTCTTAGACATGACACAAAGCTCACTGTTTATAAAATAAAATAACTGATATATTTGACTTCATACATATTAAAAAGTTTTGCTCTACCTTAAGGTGCTGTGAAGGGAATGAAAAGATGAGCCACTGAGAGGAAGAAAATATTTGGAAAATACATAACCAACAAATCATTCATATCCTAAACATATAAAGGGCTCCCTGAATAATATCAATCTACTTTAAAAGTGGGCACAGATTATTTTTGTTTTGTAAATAAAATTGTTCAATGTCATTTATTCACATTTTTACTGTTTTTACCTTTGGAGGTATAATTTTCATGTTTTTTTTAATATTAAGGAAATTAGCCTTCACTCTGAGTAAAGATGTTTTTTCTTTTTTTATTTTAGTATATAGGTTATTACTATGTTTTGCCAATTTGTTGGTTCTTAGTATTACATGGTCAAATCCATTAATTTAAACTTTCTGGGTCTTGTATCACCATTAAAAATCATCTATTCTACAATAAAATTTAAAATTTCTAAATTTTTAGTTCATACATAATTTTGTATACCTGTATAATTATTCATTTGAAATTATTTCAGTGTAAGGAATGAAATGGTAGTTCAATATATTTATTTTTCAAATGTGTCATTGACCATGTAGTTCTTATACCATTTACTGAAAAATTAATTTTCACCATTTATTTGCCAAATTACTCTAAAATGTATTAATTTCATACTAACTTGTTAATATTTATACACATATACACACATAAAAATTCTTCTGAACTCTTTATTTTCCTCTAGTCATGCTTTACTACTACTTTATAAATGTTTTAAAAACAATAAAGTATTTTCTTATTTTTCATCTTTAATTTTCTCAATGAATTTAGATCTTTTCTTAGATCTAACATTAAAGTTTTTTGGCATTTTTATTGTGGCTTTATTAATTGACATTTAGTGCAAGAAAGGTATGTCATGATGCTGTTTTTCTGAGATTGGCATGCAGAATGCCTTATCTTTTGGGATCTATGTGTGTTTTTGTTTTTTAAAATATGTTTTATAGATTATGCTATTATAGTCATTCCAATTTTTCCCCTTTGTCCCATTCCACCCAGTACCCCACTTCCCTCCAGCATTAACCTCCTTAGTGCATGTCCATGAATCGTGCATATAAGTTCTTTGACTTCTCCATTTCCTACACGGTTCTTAACATTTCCCCATCTATTTTGTACCTGCCAATTATGCTTCTTAATCCCTACACCTTTTCAACAACTTTCCCCATTCCCCCTCCCAGATGATAACCGTCCAAATGATCTCCATGTCTATGATTCTGTTCCTGTTCTGGTCGTTTACTTAGTTCGTTGTTTTAGGTTCAGTTTTTGATAGTTGTAAATTTGTTTCCATTTTAATGTTTATAGTTGAGACTTCTTCTTTTTGTTAAATAAGTCCCTTTAACATTTCATGTAAAATGGCTTGGTGATGATGAACTCCTATAGCTTTACCTTGTCTGCAAAGCACTTTATCTGCCCTTCAATTCTAAATGATAGCTTCGCTGGATATAGTAATCTACGTTATAGGTCCTTGCTTTTCATCACTTTGAATACTTCTTTCCATTTCCTTCAAACTACCTACAAAGTTTCCCTTGAGAAATTAGCTGAGAGTCTTATGTGCACTCCTTTGTAGGTAACTCTCTGCTTTTCTCTTGCTGCTTTTAAGATTCTTTTCACCTTTAAACTTTGGTATTTTAATTATGATGTGTTTTGGTGTGGTTCTCTTTGGGTCCAACTTGTTTGGGATTCTCTGTGCTTTCTGGACTTGTATGTCTATCTTCTCCTTGGGGAATTTTTCTTTCACTATATTTTCACATAAGTTTTCAATTTCTTGCTCTTCCTCTTCAGCTTGTGGCATGTCTATGATTTGGATATTGGCATGTTTGAAAATGTCCTGAAGGGTCATTATACTATTCTCACTTTTTCAAATTCTTTTTTCTTCTTCTGTTCTGTTTGAATACTTATTTCTTCCTTATGTTTCACATCATTGATTTGAATCCTGGCTTCCTCCCCTCCACTGATGGTTCCCTGTAGATTCGTCTTTGTTCACTTAGTGTAACCTTCATTTTTTTTATGTTGTTGCAGTACCCAGTGATTTTCTTGAGCATTCTGATGTTCAATATTTTGAACTCTGTATATGATGGATTGTTTATCTCTTTTTCATTTAGTTCTTTTTATGGGGTTTTGTTCTGTTCTTTTATTTGGGCCATATGTCTTTCTCTCCTCAGTTTGAAAGCCTTCCTTGTGTTTGTTTCTGTGTATCTGGTAGAGCTGCTTTGACTCCCTGTCTTAGTAGTGTAACCTATCGTAGAAAAGGCAACTATAAATTGTGTTGGGGGGAGCATTAGTTAATTGCAAGGATGGAGCAACCTACTTCACCACTTTGTGGCTCTTTGGTGAAGGGGAAGCTTGGACAGGGGATAATGCTGCCGCCTGGCTCCTGGAGGTTTGCCCACCCTTCACCCTGTTTCTAGTCACTTCACCGATTTCCCACATGTGTGACATCCTTCAAGCTGTTGCCCTAATGCTAAATTCCAGAGTGGGGTGTTTGCTGAAGTTCTAATTTTGTGGGGGCCCTTTAAACAACATTTCCTGAAAATCTGGCAGTTACCTCACTGCCCCTACCCCCACTAGTTTTCACAGTCAGAAGTTACAGGGATTTATCTTGCTGCTGCTGGAACCCTAGACTGTGTGGTCTGGCAGGGGCTGGGAAAGCTCACTCCCCAGGTACCCTCCTGATTTTTACTCACCATGTGTGAATGTGGGACCAACAGTTCCACTGCCACTGCTGCCTCCCTGTGCCAACACTGTGTCTGCACCTCTCCACCCATCTCTGCAACTCTGCCTCTCCCACTCATTTGGATGAATGCGGCATATTTATATCCTTGGTTATCGGACTCACTCAGGTTAATGTTATGACAGTCCTGGGTGTTGTTTGTTATGAGATCTAGTTGTAATTCTTTCTGTGGAGATGTGAAGAGGTGGAGCATGTCTATCTATGCCTCCATCTTGACCAGAACTGGAATGTGTGTCTATTTTCTTATGGCATCATCATAAAGAGGTTATATATGTGTTCAACAAATTGTTGTGAGATGTCAATACTTCTGTTTCTCCCCCTTGTGATTTACAATGAACCTCATCCCCATTTCACTCTCAGCAGATGATCTACTTTACAGAGTAAATAAAATCCAAAAACATTTTTTTCCAATTTTCTGCTGCAACAGTTTTGCTTAATTGATTTTGTGTCAAACCTTTCATGCTTTAAGAAAAATTAAAAATGGTACTTTTTTCTGAGATATGCATTACTTGTTATCCTAATGTGTCTCTTTTCCTGTTCTTCAGAATAACCTGTCCATTGCCTTTGGCATTTAAATTCTTTCTAAATATTTTCAGATACACCCACTTCTTGCATTCTATACCATCATCATAATTGTCTAGGACAAGGCCATGTTTTGTTCAGATAATTGGAAGAACTTCCTAATTGATCTACATATTTCTAATTGTGCCAATATCCCCCTTCTCTCACCATCCATTTGCCCATTTCATTCACAGTGTTCTTGTTCAAGGACACATTTATCATACTGCCTTACTAAAAATCCTTCATTAGGTTCTTATCACTTTGGGGATAAATGCCAAACTCCTGACCCTGGCTTATGGAAAGGAGCCCCCACATTGTGGCCAGTTGACCTTTGTAGTCTGATTGTGCCCTTGGCCTTGTAACATTTGATGAGCTCCCAAGGCAGCTAAGGGTGTGTCGTGAAACCATGTTCTCCATCAGTGCAGCATTTTTGATGCTTTTCCCTTTGCCTGTAACCTTCTTCTTTTCACTACCCACACCACCCAAGAAAAGCTGCCTTAACTCAGGTCACTTGTCTGACTTCAGAGAGGGAGTAGGGAATAGTAATTAAGAGTATAATATGTAGGATCAGAATCTAGGGTTTGAATCCTCGCTCTACCACGTGTACACTTAGATCTTAGGCAATTTCTTGACTCGTCTGAGCCTCAGTGTCTGGTTTAAATGAAAATAGTGACAGGATCTACTTTTTACATAGTTGTGATAATTGCTACAATACATGAAGGTATAAAGTACATGATGCACTTAGGACATTGTATGGCTCTGAATAAGTCATCCATAATATTAACGTCTCCTCTTGCATAGCCTTGCCCTCTTTCGTCAGTCCTTTCTCCACAAAACAGTGAGCTTCTCAGAGTAAACATTTGCTTAAAAACTGCCAGGGCCTATTCAATATCTGTTTAGTAAAGAACAAATCCTTCAACAAATATTTGTTAAGAGTCTTCATACATCAAGTCACTGTGTGAAATAATTCTAAATAACGGTAAACTAAACACATGCACTGAACTGCCTTAAAGAGTTTACATTCTAGAGGGCAGATGGACTTACTATTTATGTCTAATTCTTTTAAATTCTAAAGGAGAATTTTATTGTGCTATGAAACAGTGAAACCCTGTATCATGGGCCCTCCTCGTTTCAAGGCCCAGAAATAGTTTCCTGAGGGAGTTAAGTTTTAGCTGAGCCAGAGAACATGAACAGAAATTATCTAGGATGACTGCTGACCTAGTAGTGAGAGCAGATTTAGCTTACAGGTTTGTTTTCTTTTTTATGTAGCTTACGGATCCTTTCATGATTTTGCCTCAGTTTGCTTCTCCAGTACCTTCCATTGTTATCACCCTTTCAAAAGCTTTGCTTAGGCCATAAAAATGACCTATATTTCCTCAAAGATACCAGATATTTTGAGCCAAGACCTTTCCATATGTTATTCTCTCCCCATTGGACTGACTTTCTCCTGTTCTGTCTTAGATCACCACCCACACCCTTTCTTCAGGCCTCCCCTTGGCTATTCCTTCTCTAGCAATGCTTCCTACACCCTCTAAAGCCGGCATGGTTTTTTAATAAGTATAGCTTTTTAAGTGCTTCTTATATGATATCTACTGATTTATAACATTGTACTGTAATTGTCTCAGTTTGTAAAGCTTCATGAAGACAAGGACTACATTTCATTTTGTTTCCTTAGTTCTAAACACGGTGTCTAGACATTTTAGGTGGTTGAGAAATATGTGTCGAATGGGCAAATGAATTTAAAATATAAAAATAAAATGCAAGTTATACATATAAATCAGGATGCGATCTTTTTAATACATTGTTGAATAATGTAATCTGTGCCAAAACCTTAGGAAAGATGCCACCATCCCTCCTTAATCTAAACAATAGAGAATCCCTCTTCCTAACAGAACAAAAAATCATAGAAAAATTATGGTATACAGAAATGGATTTTGCCCTGGCTGGTGGGGCTCAGTGGATTGAGCATAGGCCTGTGAACTAGCGGACCGCGGTTCGATTCCCAGTCAGGGCACATGCCTGGGTTGCAGGCCCGGTTCCGTGAAGGCCAGTTCCCAGCAGGGGATGCATGAAAGGCAACCATATATATGATGATTGCCATGATGTTTCTCTCCTTCTCTCCTTCCCCTCTAAAGATAAATAAATAAAATTTAAAAAAAAGAAATGGATTTGGAAAGTGAACCATCACTTTGAATAAATACCCATTTTGGAAAAGCTTTACTACTCTTATAAGTATTAGAATAATTGTGTTTTTATATCATAAATAGATGTTTGTATTCTCACTTTTAAAACTGATGTATTACATCGTTCTAGTAAGATTGAGAGAAACAGTAAAAACATATCCATACAAAGAATTAAACAATTTATTATACATCATTGCAAAAAAGAAAAAAAGAAGAGGTAATGATCCAAATTCCGTTAACTATTGAAATTGTAAACAAAATGCGTACTATTTATACAATGGTTTACTATTCAGCAATAATAATGGACAGATTACAGAGACATACTATGGCAGGAATAAACCTCAAAAGCATTATAAATTAGTGAAGGAAACCAGACACAAAAGACTGTTTATTAGATGATCCCATTTATATGGAATTTCTAAAAAAGGCAAATCTCTAAGAGATAGAAGGCAGTGTTTGCCAGCGATTAGGGGTGCATTTAGGGATCTGACGACCAAGGATCACAGTGAACCTTTCAGGACGATGAAATGTTTAGCTGTCCTGATGGTTGCACAACCGCATCCACTGAAAGTCACGGGGATATAAATATCAGTCAGCGACGTCTGTAGTCTATGAGTTATGCCTCAGCAAAGCTCATGCAAAATGATTGAAACAGACACACACTAGGGCATTTTTTATTGAAGTATTGGTTCATACAGAGTTTTGGAGAAAAATTCGTTAATATATATAAAAGCCTAAAGATCACATTCTGTTTGAAACAGCCATATTGAATGAACTTCTGAAATTTTGTCTGAAGGAAATAACTCAGAATCTATAGACATATACATAGTTTAGATATTAGGAAGTTATACATAGTTTAGACAAAATAATTTTATTTCAGTGTGGGTTTTCCCTTTGTTACAAAAAAGTTTTTGCTTGTAATCATCTTAAATTTTTCATTTTGTTTACATATAATTAGTGCTGTAATAAAATATATAAGTTATGATCTCAAGATGAACACCAAGAGTAAAAGTAATCAGAACTCACAGGAATATTCCGAGGGACTAACGGGAGACTCAGATAACTCCTCTTCATTATCAGTGATCTCCTTTTAAATTGAAATAATATAACCCCCTTTCTCTCTCAACCATACCACCAGCTGTAGTTATCTGTGTGGGAGTCAAAGAGATAGAAACTGCATTTCCCAGCCTACCTCACAGCTAGGGGTGTACATGTGATGAAATGCTGACCAGTGGTACGTAAATAAAATTGATGTGTTCAGTTTCTTGGTTGTGCCTCTTAAAATGAATTACTTGTGCTCTCCTTTGATTTTCCATCCTGAGAATTAGAGTGTAGACATGGTGCTGGTAAACCAATTTAAACCATGTGGATGAGGACAATATATGGTAGGTTAGGACAGAGTAAAAAAATAGAAGGAAACTGGGCTCTGAACAACCTCACGATCCAAGCTGTTCTTCTAGTCTGGCTATTAATGTGAAAGGGAAATGTACTTAGATGGTGTATGAGCTGCTATTGTCCTTGAATAATAGTATCTTCTAATATAAGAGAGGTCAAATAAAAATAATACATAATAAAATTAAATGAGCCCTAGCTGCTGTGGCTCAGTTGGGTGGAATACCATCCTGTAGCCCAAAGGTTGAGGATCTCATTCCCAGTCAGGGCACATGCCTAACTTTTGGGTTCCATCCCTGGTCAGGGCGCCTCCGATCCCCAATCCAGGCTCGTACTGGAGGCACCCAATTGATGCCCCTTGCACTGATGTTTCTCTTTTCCTTCCTCTCTTTCTAAAAGCAATAAAAAAAATTTGCCCTAAGGTGAGGAGAAAAAAATAAGATCTAACCATTATTCACATATTAGAGTTGAATATTTAATAGTTCTAGGCATGGGATATTGCACATGTTATAATTTTTATTTGAACAGACAATATATTTTATATATTATGTATTCATATATATTATGCATGTATATAATGTATGTATTTTCAACTATATCTGTCCATATCCACCTCTCTCTATATATATTCATGCCAGCAGTTGCCACACCAAGTTATAACAGCACTCAAAATTGGCAAAACACAGAACCAGTTTGCCTAGTGAAGACAGTGAAGATATTTGGGGGTTCAAAGGTAAAAATGTATTATGTGAAGGATGATTAAATAATGCCGAGGCATTTATTCATACCCACAAAATGTTTTATACCAGTATGCTCTGAATGCTTTATAATTGAGATCTCATTAGTGCATAGGACTTTAATTCCCACTACTGTATACACTATTTCCAGATCTAGTTCTCTAAGTTCAACAGTTCCTCTGAGTCTAAAACCTAAGGCCCATACAAAGTTGAGTTAAACGCAATGTCTTTTTATGAGAACAGGAGTAAACTTGGCTTCAAGGAATCTCTTTGGTGCTGAGGACAAATACCTGCAGGCTGTGGGGATAGATTCCAGATTGGTTTTATATTGAACAGTCAAAGCTATAGCAATATTAAGTGAGATGTTTGGAGAGATATTGGGGGTATAGATTACAGGCTGGTTGAGTGCTGAACATAGTGAAAATGGTGTGGAGGAAACAAAAGTATACTTTGCCCCAAATGTCCATTCAGATTCCTGCTCACTTCAGAGGTCACCACTTTCTTTGTCAGCACATATGGTAAGACAATGCCACATCTTGAGTGCTTGCTAACAAAAGAACTTTCTCTCTGAAATGATCAGTTTCTTAACTTTTAAAAATAATACTACATATTAAACTTCAAGGCCTATGCTAGCTATATTTAGGCAGTTCTTCATTGGGTTTTAGCTATACTTACTGGAAACTTGACCTTTTGGTGTGCTATTCTTGAAATTTATTTTTTCCTTGTCTTAGGCCTTCAAAGGCTGACTCTTTGGGGAGATTTTATAAAAACCACATACATTTATTATTTTAAAAAGATCTCTTTTGGTATCTGGAAAGTTGATAGTTTATTTCAAGCTTTATATGGGTGGTCACCATTCTTAAGTCTACTTAGAATAGCAAGTGTATTTTATATATGGTTTTAAAATATAAAATGTATATGTTGGTGTAACATTGACTAGAAAATTACTCAGTAAATCTTTGTAAAATTTGAGAGACAACTGCTGTTTTATATCTCTACTAAAATTATAAAAATGCTTAAATAAAATCAAAGAACTTATGACTATTTTTTCTATTAAAAATTATAATTGATATGGATTTTCAGCACCTACATTTTAATTTTCTGCAGACTGATAATTTGGCCAAGAAGAAATGCCAGTTGTGATTCAGAAACTCCAAGCAGAGAAGCATAAAAGTCAGAAAGGGCATGCTTGCTACCAAAAGAATATGCCCTATGGCCTAAATTAGCCTAAGAGCATATTCATATAGAAGCACTTAGGTGCTTTCAGGTCCAGTTCATCTCCCTTAAGTGGAAAAGGTGTCTTGATAAAGAGAATGTCCTGCCCCAGAGATAGTGACATAGACAAGGCAGGCAGAAATGACCTGATTATATCTTCACATACACTTTCTCTACAAACCATGTAATAGATGTGCATAGGCCAGTGTGAAGTGAAATGCTTAGCCATAAACTACAGAAGGATATACTGGCTTAACACATCAGCAAATTAAAGGCTGCCATTTCCATTTGTTAGACTTCCTCCAAGCAAGTCCTTCTCATTTCTCTTCTTGGAATCCCTCCCCTCCCCTTCATGGAGCCTGTTAACATTCACTGGCTTGTTATCCCCACCTCTAAATGAAAAACTGTGGCTTCAGTTCCAAAGGTGCTTGGTGCTACATGAATAAGGGCAGCAGGCACTTGCCTCAGCAAAACAACAGCAAGTGAAATGTGGTGAAATGAGCATATTTATAGATGAGCCTGCAGTATTTATAATGTGGAGCTGGTGTCTCGGGTGGAGTTCTGGCTCTGGGCGACTGTGCCATTGAGGTCAGTTCAAGGCAGCTGGCTGTCTTTCTATATATGGCTGGGGGAACAGCTGTTAAGTTTTGAGACTAGAGCATTTAAAACAAGTCTTGGACCTGTTAAAGTCTAATAATTGAAATGAAAAATGACAGGACTGGGAGCCTAAGATGCCATAATCCTGATGTTAGGGAAATATTTTCCAAAGAATTGATTTTATGTCAAGTTGTAGTTACTAAAACAAAAATATTTAATTATTATTTTGCTCTGAGTACCAAGTAGAACAAAAAAATCAATGCAATACAGTTTATAATTTTAATTATGTGACTCTCTCATTGAGCAGCACTTGAGCAGAAAAGCAGATGGGCTCTGATTAGGCTTATAAATATAGAAATGTATTGATCATCCAGACAGAACTCCTTGAAGTGTTCTCTGCATGAGGTCAATGCATCTTTAGAAAGAGAGAGAGAGAAGCTGTAGGCTGCCTTTCCAGGCTCCAACTAAGTTTGTGGTGCTGACATCTCAATAAATTGCAGAGCTCTATTGACTTTACAGACTGTGCAAAAACAAAAAGGGATGATGTTGAGCAGCATTTAGAGAAATGCCCAGAGCCCAGTTTTGATTCCAATATATAGATGCAAGTTTTGTCAATGTTTAAGAGCCCAATGTAGCAGAGGGAAGTGTGGACATAAATGTATCTGAAGGAACTGGGGATTCTTGCAAAGTGAATATTTTGCCTGTGACCAATTCTGGTCCATTAGCCTCAACTCCTCTCCCTTTTGTTTACACAATGAGTGAAATCTATTTTCACGTTCTAAGATTACTACCCCCCTGTCCCCCCCGCCCCCGCAACCAACTTTCATGCCTCTGAATTATCTCTAAGCACACCCACTAAGCCTAAACAAGAAAGTGTTTCTGCTAAACATCACTTGAGCTTCTACTAAGAATTTTGGAATCTTGATGGAACCTCCCTAATAGGCCCCTGGAAGCTTTCCATTCTTGGATGTGTATACTATTGCCTCAATTTCCTCTTTTCCCAGGATAAATAAGAAACTATGTTCTTCCTCTTAGTAGCCAGCTATACTTGTCATCAAGTTATATACATGTGTATATATATATCAGAAAATATAAAAGAAAACTAAGCACTTCCACAGAAAGCAACTTTCATGGACTCTAAGGACTTTCTTAGAATATGAGTATGTAAAATGTCTCAATTATTGCTTCATGGCATGAAAATTCCAGAAACACTTTCAAGACCAAAGTGATCAATATCCGCTGTCATTATGTCCCATGATTCTATTCCCAAGTCACTCAGTGATTTTTAGGAGTAAGGCGCATCCTACCCATCTGGGAGCAGACATTTTTCCTGGCCATTAAAAATGTAATTCAGCCCAAAATAAATCAGACTAGATTGGGAGGGATTTAGAATAGAGACATTTCTATTTTAAAACATGAATATTCTTATCACCAACTCTAGTATCATGCTTATAGAGTCACAGGATACATTTTATACAGTTTACTATTTTATATCTATGTCTTAGGAAAGATTTAGAAAAACCAGTATGAAAACTAGTGGAAATGAGGCTGTATGTATAGAATAAGAAAGCTGAAAGAAACACCAGAGATTTTTTAAAAAATACAAATGGCTCATTGTATGTATTTATTTGTCTCTTCAGTTAATAAAAGATAACGGGTAAATATCTAGCTAAGGGCTTTGCAAACGTTTCAACCATCTTAAGAATTCTTTATGTTTGATATTATTTACATTACTCCCATTTTATGAACAAGAAAACTGCGCCTAAATAAGTTTTAACACTCAGCTTGTAAGTGACAGGAGGTGGAGTCAAATTCTGCTATATATCTGCTTCTTTAACACTGTTATCGCACCTTGCTACTTAGTGATGGAAAACAAAATAATAAGTAGAAAGTCCAGGCCAAGCAAGCTAAGTAAGCTCGCTGATAATACTTAATGTCAAAGCAAGAATTGAGACTGAGCTCTGGCTGGTGTGGCTCGGTGGATTGTGTGCCAACCTGTTAACCAAAGGGTCGATGCATTGAGTCCCAGTCAGGGCACATGCCTGAGTTGCAAGCCAGGTCCCTGGTAGGGGAAGTGCGAGAGACAACCGCATATTGATATTTCTCCTTTCTCCCTCTCTTCCCCTTTCTCTAAAAATAAATAAATAAAGTCTTTTTAAAAATTAAAAAAAACCCTGAGATTGGAATGCATGACTCAGAATCAGATACATTTTACTATCTGCAAAACATTACTAAAATATCTGTATAAGTTTGGTGTGTTGTACCACTGTATAAGTATTTTATTTATAACTCTTACATAAGTAATATTCTATAAAACAATTAAAACATTTCATATTTTACTATTTTAATGATAAACTTTGCAATTTTGCCTGCTGAAAAGGGCACTCAAAAAATTCTCTCCCATATTTTTTACCAAAAATCTTATGGACAGTTTTTGAGGGAATTAGTCAATAATAAAGAAATCATTTACAATTCAGGGTCGTTTACTTCAACTGAATAATTCAATCACCCTTCTTTTACTATCTAGCTTAGTTTAATTGCATGGAAAGCATAGGAATATCTTGTACGGGTCCCCATTAATTGTTCAATTAATTAATTTTTGGTTGGTATAGTGGAGGGATTTAGAAAAATTCAATTTGGGCACCCCAAGTGACTAGCACAGAACAAGCCTAGTGAGCTCCAGCTGTAGAATATGGCTTAGCATGACGCTGCAAGATCCGGGAGACAGGGCAGATGCAGGGTCAGGAACTAAGGAAATCTATCAAAGGGGGTGCAACAGGTTGCAAAGAGACTTCAAGGTTCATTTTGCCAAGGGAATGGGCACTGGTTCCATGGGGTGCTATAGGAGGCACAGAGGGGGAACATCTCAGATAAATAATAGACCATTACGGCTGTGAGGGGTGGAGAATGAAGAATGCCAGCTTTGCTTTACTGACGCTGTTTTCTTTTCTTTACATACCCGTCTGTCTCCCTACATCCAGGTGTCAAATCTCACTTCCACTGATAGGCTTCTTTTGTTTGTCCTTGCCAGAAAGTGAGGGTCAGCAGTCTGGCACCAAACTTTATAAAGGTGGTTAATCTGTGATTGAAAACTCAGATGTCTTCAGGATCCAAGCAGGTGAACTGAAAGTAAAGCAGGCAGTAGCATCCTCTGCAGACTGATGGGGCATTGCCTCCAGAGACATTGAATGCTCAACATTTAGCTTAACAACTTGATTGGTGATTTTCTGAAATGTGCCGCATCCTTCTTTGCCAATTTCACAGTACCTCCCGAGCGTAATGACTCATAGTTGCAATGGGAAAGTCTATTATTATACTCCACAGGTGTACTAAATCCTAGAAAGGTTCTGGCCTGTTTCTTCCAACATTAAATAGCTCCTATGCCAAATGGCAATAACTTTGAGACCCTTGAGTTTATGTTTTATAGATTATTTTATTAGGTTTTTTTTCTGCATAAATACTGGTTCACACCATCCTCTTTGGAACTTTTTCTCCTGCCTTTTAATTTGTTGCTTGTAATTTCATCGTGGCCTAGGACTCTGGATAAATAACTTTATGGGATTTTGCATAAAATCAGAATAGATTTGAGCAAAAAGTCTTGACTATTTGTAAAGTGCAAGATACATCTTAATATAATATTTGATAGCTATTAAGTAATATATGTAACCCAGAGTTAAATTTTAAAGTTTAATAATAAATATTCATTATAAATTCACTATCGAACTTAAGAATTATTCAATACTGGTGCTGTCGACATCGTGTGTCTATGCTTTCTCTAGTGCATATACTAACTTCCTTGTAAGAACTAGTGCATATCTAAGATGTATGCCTGCCACTCCTCTGTTGATTCTTCTTGAATACTACCACTACTACATATTTCAGTGTGAACTATATGTTGCTAAGGTTTTTTCTGTATTTGAGATTTATAGAAATATCAAATATCATATTATCCTTTATGAATTTCATTTTTCTCTTTTGTATTTTTCAGACTCATTCATCTTGTTTTCTGTAGTTACAATTAATTCTGCCCATTCTTTCATAACATTTCACTGTAATTTTTTAAAAAAGTATTTTATTTATTTATCTTTAGAGGCGAAGGG
Organism: Sturnira hondurensis; assembly: GCF_014824575.4. Lineage (NCBI taxonomy): Eukaryota > Metazoa > Chordata > Mammalia > Chiroptera > Phyllostomidae > Sturnira > Sturnira hondurensis. Next base: position 10,415,492 of record NW_028074140.1, on the reverse strand, counting down.
AAGGAGAGAGGAAGAGAAACATCAATGTATGGTTGCTTCTCATGCGTCCCCTGCTGGGAACTTGCCCCTGCTGGGAACGGGCCTGCAACCCAGGCATGTGCCCTGACTGGGAATCGAACCGCGATCGTCTGGTTCGCAGGCCCGTGCTCAATCTACTGAGCTACACCAGCCAGGGCCAGTTCACTGTGATTTTTGAAAAATTTATCCATATTTTTGCCATGCATTGTTTTTAGGTTTTTTGCTCCTATGTATAATAGTGCCCTTAACACCTTTCCTGCCGTACACAGGCAATCATTTCTCTAAAATAGTATGGTCAAACTTTTACTATGATTCACATTAAGGAATAAATTTTAGATTATGGCTTGGTGGATATTTAAAATAAGGAGTCTTCCAGTCTATGAATATGATATAGTTCCACTTCTTTAAGCCTTTTAAATATCTTCAATAAAGTTTCATATTTTTCCCACAGAGACTATTGCGCTCATTTGGTCCTTCACTCCCTCCTTCTGGAACTACAGTTGGAAGACTTAGCTTCTCCTTTATCCATTACTTCTCTTAACTTTTTTTTTCTTGTGTCCTCTTACCTCTGCACTATGATACAGGTATTTCCTTTAGATCTATCTTTCAGTTCTCTGATAGCCTTTTGGCTGTTTTGTTACCTATCCACTAATTATAAATTTTTATTTGGTTCTTCTAAAAATCCATCTTGTAATTGTAATAGTTTCTCATTCACTTAAAACACCTTTTTAAAATTATTTTATGATTTTTATAATTCCATTATCTAGAGCCCTTAAAGAAGTAAAATTGTTATCTGCTGACTTCCTCATGTAATCCTATTTTATATTTGTGTTTTTGTGATTAAAAAAATTCTTAGCTATATTTGTTTAATCTTAATTGGTGAGAACACTGTGGTTCTTGTTTAGGGATGTTTTCCTCTGGAGAGGATTAAGTTTGTTTAGGCTGGAGCTCGGAGCCTGTAATTAACCCTGGGCAAGGGTACTTTACCCTCCTCAGGATTTGCGTATTTAATGCAGACACTTTGAATCCAGATCCTCCACTGTATGGTGGGCCCACGGCTTTGGATCCAATCTCATTATCACTACAGGTGACAGCACTCGGGGCAATCATATGCCATTCAGAGGCACCTTCCATAGATAGTGTTTGTTGTCATTGTCATCACTGTTTTGGCTTAGTTTTTATCCTTGTAGATTTTCCTTGTTTGTTGTGAACCCATCAATATTTTTCAAAGCATGTTTTATTTATATTTTAGTGGTTTTGTAGTAGGAAATATTTTAGAATAGCTAGGCTACCTCCTTCATTATCAGAAACTGCAGTCCAAGTGCATGGTGCTGAATTCATGGCTCCTTTATATTTGTTGACTGAATAATGCCTTTTGTTAGAAAAACAAAGACATAATCAATAGGACAGAGTTACAGGTTTTGTGTGTATATGTAGGAAAGTGTGTTTGTACACATATGTTTGATTTAGACAAATAATTGTGTATTCTACTTCAGAGAATTGAAATTAATGGACTTCTTTGGGGACTATACAAGTATTTTAAAAAGGAAGCATACAGTTTTTTATCTTCTGGATATAATGTGCTGAAAATGTTAATAAAATTCATGTGTAAATTTCCATTAATGAGATGTCTCTGATGGCATAAAAAAAGAGGGTTTTTTTTTCATTGATGGCACAGTGAACTAGCAACTATCAAGTAAATATGTACTTTTACTCTTATGTATCCAAATTAAAGTAAGGAGACAAGTTCTTGTTGGAAATATACTGATAGCATTTTATTCTTCTAATTAGGTTGGCATTTTTTTTCCTTTTCATTTGGAAAGCTTATAAAGTGTAGTGAGGTAAATGCCAGCTCTTTAGACCGAAAGGAATTTAACAGTGTCTGAGAAAAATTTCACTTATCTGCTCATTGTTTTTTGCCAAGGAAATAACATAAATTACCCAATTAACCTTAATATCCCCTGGGTCATTTGGTGCATATTATACATATCACCTTTTGATAGACTATTCCCCACTAGTCCCAATTTTGCTTTATCATCTTGACAAGTACTGGCAGGCTTTGCATGCCTCTGAATGGTTGCATGGGTCTTTAGGGGGGCCCATGAGGTGGTAGAAGATAAACCCCAGGGTTTAGGCAGAGATACCAGGTACCACTGAGGCACAGTGCTGTCAGAGATGTTTCTGCACCCAGCTGCATTTGGGATGGGAAAAACCACTGCAATTTAACATATCTAAAAATATAGATTCTATTAAACAGAAAGGAGAATTAGGTTGTGGTAGGGAGGTTTACACTCTGACACACACCAAAACCTAAGAAATTTTATTATAATATATTATTATTGTAATTAGTTTGTGAATATAAAATTAAAGCACATATATTTAAAATTAGGAGCTAGAGTTAGTGACTTTAACAAGATTAAATGTTAAATCAGGTTCTCAGGATTTTACAGTTTGTTTTTTTTCTCCTCTCTGTTTCATTCTGTAGTTTCTATTCCCAGAAACTAAAACTCCCCAAATGATATAGCTCTTGTTTTATGTTTGAATAAGTGATTCATTCCTGTTTGACCTAATACTTTCAGATCTCAGTTATATGTTGTTTTATAGTAACACCCAAAAGTTAGTATCTTTAAACACAAAACCATTGGATTAGAGGAGTATCCTGATTGATTGTTCAAAAAAAGTATTCTAGGCACGGTGTGTCTTTTGATGATTACTCGTAATGTTAATTCTTAGAAGCAGAATAATAATAGATAAGTGTCTAATTTATAAAACACCATGTTAACAAAATTCATAAAGTAAATTAAGCTAGGTTACTGTCTATTTACTTCATTAAGATTTAATGTATAACATCCAAACTACCTTTTCCTGTAAATGCGTAGTTACCTTTTCTTGTAACTACTCATAAAAATAACTATTCTATAGTGACTGATCCATAAAAATTTCTAAATCTGCCTAAGATTTTATGGTAAATATAAACACTAGAATTACTCTTGTGCTTAATTAAAGAAGAGCAAAATAATTTAGTGTCATATTTGTGACATGTAATATAGAAAATTGAACTCAGAATATAGATCAAGCAGCTGGAAGAAAAATCCATGTTTACTTGTTAAACACATTAAGAAAGTCACAAAAATGTCATAAATGCATAGATTATGATATACTGTAGATAATCTAATTGCTTATGTATTATGAATTTTAAAAAGGTAATGTCTTTAGGTTTGCTCATATAACAATTTGAGCCTAAAACTGTATATTCAAATATATGCACACTGTAGATGCTAATTATTCAATTAATCTTTCAAAATGTGACAAAAATAAGGTTTAGGATGGGAGCTGAGTGTATGAGTTTTTAGAAACAACTAATTGTTGAAAATCTTGGCAGGTAAACTGGGTTTTATTTATTTTCTTCTGGAAATAAGGATTATGGCTAAAAGCACATAGGAAAAGTATTAAAATCATCCTAGAATTTGAAGAGAACATCTTTCAGGGAGTCAGCAAGCCTGAATGAGATAAGAGAGAATAAACAATAATTTGAAGAATTTAAAATCTGCCGTGAGACACAACTTTATTAAGGAAGGCCAGTTTCAGAAAGCATAGCATAGCTATGGGAAGATGATTAAAAAAAAACAATGTTGTAGACAGACGGAAAACAATTGGAAATGAAAACAAAAGTCATTTCTGTTAAGACATTGGGTAGTGAAGCTAAGAGCATGGAATGCCACCTAGGACAGAATTTGCATGAGTCTTTTTAACTTCCCACAGAGATAGATAGAAGTGCAAAAGGCAGACTGGTGTAGAGCTTTGAATAGGGAAATTGGTCTTATTAAGGCATACTAACTGCATTTACCTTATGACTCAGCAGTTGTGTTCTCAAGCATGTATTCCAAAGAGACATTAAAATAAAGAACAAACTGACAGTAACCAGAGGGGATGGGGGAGGGAGATAATGGAGGAAAAAAGGGGGAGGGTCCTAAAGGAACGTGTATAAAGGACCCGTGGACAAAGCCAAAGTGGGAAAGGATGATGGGTGGGAGGTGGGGGTGGTTGGGGCAGGGGGAGGTGGCAGTGGGAAAATAGAGATAATTGTATTTGAACAACAATGAGAAAAATGATAAAGGAAAAAGGATAAAAATAAGAAATAAAGAGAAACTTTCATATACTTCTCTCAAGGTGTTAATTACAACAATGTTTGTGGTAGCCAGAATTTGGAGGCAATTTAGGCATCATCACTGAGAAAGTTCGTATAAATAAATGAATACCATGGTGAATTAGCTATCCAAAACAGTGAGTTAGGTACACAGTAGTCCCCTCCTACCCATGTGTTTTCTTTCTGTGGTTTTAGTTACCCACAGTCAACTGCAGTCCAAAATATTAAATGAAATTTTTGAGAAATAAGACATGCATGAGTTTTAAATTGTATGCCATTTTGAGTAGCGTGATGGGATTTTATACTGTCCAGGTAAGGACATAAATCTTCTGTTGTCCAGTGTATCTATCCTGTATATACTACTTGCTCTTTAGTTACTTAGTAGCCATCTCTTATTGGACCTACTCTTGTGGTATCACAGTGCTCATGTCTAGGTAACCCGTATTTTTCTTAATAATGTCTCATTCACCTACTTCATTTCATCACATCGTTATCTCATGTTATCACAAGAACCAGAAGGATGAATATAGTATGACAAAACATTCTGAGAAAAAGAAGGACAGGCCATATTCAGATAACATTTATTATAATATATTGTTATAATTGTATTTTATCATTAGTTGTTAATCTCTTAGTGTACCTAATTTATAGATTAAACTTTATTATAGGTGTGTATGTATAGAAAAAACATAGTATTGTTAGGGTTAGATCCTGTCTGCAGTTTCAGCCATCCACTAGGATCTTGAATCATATTACCCTTGAAGAAGTGGGGACTACGCAACACAAAATAATATGGGCAGATCTTTTTATTTTCTAAAGTCAAGTTTATTAAGAAATAATTCACATACATTACATTTTACTTATTTAAGTGTACCATTTGACAGGTTTTGACAAACTTCTACAATCAGGTAAATGAACCATAATCAAGATGTACAAATTAGCAATCATCTTAAACCTTTCCTTGTGCTTCTATGCAGTTAATCACTCTCCCACACTCATTCCCGGGCAACCACTGACTGATTTTGTGTCCTTGTATTTTGCTTTTTTAGACTATTATAGAAATGGAATTATACTGTATGTAGGCTTTTCTTGCCTGGATTCTTTCCCTTGGAGTTATACTTTTCAAATTCTTCTAGTATGAATATATCAGCAATCTGCGGCATTGCCATGCAGTCCTCTACTATTGGGCTGTAACCAAAATGCATTTCTTCTTTCACCGATTGATGGATATTTGGCTTACCTCCAGATCCGGGCTATTTTACATAAGCTGCCATGAACATTTGCATAAAGATATTTGTGTGAACCTATATTTTTATTGCTCATCTTGAGTAAATACCTGGGAGTTAAATGGCTGGGTCATAGGTAAAGTCTATATTTATTCCATGTAGAAGAAATTACTAAACTGGTTTCCACGTGTTCTAAAGAACAATGTATTGAAATAAGAGTTCAATTTGCTGTACATTTACATAATCACTTGCTAATGTCAGGCTTTTTAATTTTAGCCATTTTAACAACTGTTTACTGGTATGTTGTTAAGGATTTAAATTACATTTTCTTGAAACAAATACATTTGTACAACTTCACGTGCTTAAGGAGCCATTTATTTATTGTCTGTACGGAAGTGTCACAACCTATTTTTTGGCCTTTTATGTTTTAGGTTGTTTGTATTCTCATGTTCAGTTACATGTGTTCTTTTTATATTATGACTATAAGTCCTCTATTAAATATGCATTTTGAAAATCAGTCTGGGGATTGGATTTTCATTTCTAACAGTATCTTTGAGAGCAGATATTTTAAATTTTAATGTATTTAAATGTATCTAATTTTTCTTTATGGTTAGTGCTTTGGGTATCACATCTAAGGCATATTTTGTTGTCATGTTTTTCTACGTCTTTCTTTATAATTTTATATATTTAGGACTTAAATTTATGTCTATGACTATTCTTGAATTAATTTATGTATATGGCATAAAGGAGACTTTTTGGTATATAAGTGCCCATTTTGAAAAATACCATGTTTGAATTTTTTGAATTGAATTAAGTTGCCACCATATAGTCATTGATGTCTGGGTGTATTTCTGTTTTGTTCCATCACAGAGCTGTCTATCTGTACGTCTATCTATCTACCTACCCATCTATTAATTTCAAACCTTATGTATTAAACTTTTTAAATGTATTGATTACTCTAACTTCATAGTAAGCACTAATATCAGGTAGTATGAGCACTCCAACTTTTTTCTTTTTCAAAATTGTTTTTGCTATTCTATATCCTTCCTTTTAAATATATTATATAGGTAGCTTTTTTATTAATACAAAAAATATTCCCAGGATTTTGGGTGAAATCTTATTGAAATTGTAAATCTAAATATAAAGAAAACTATCTTAATAATATTGATTGTTCTGATGATGGATGTAGTTAAACTTCTTTAGTTACTTGATTTCTACAAATAATATTTTGTGATTTTCATGCAGAGATTTTTTACATATTTTGTTAATTTGACCCTGAGATGTGTTATGCTTTTTGATGAAACAAACATTGCATATATATTGTTTTTAAAATTTAAAGTTACAGCCCTGGCTGGTGTAGGTCAGTGGATTGATTGTGAGCTGCAGACCGAAGGGTCACCAGTTTGATTCCCAGTCAGGGCTTGTGCCTGGGTTGCAGGCCAGGTCCCTAGTGGGGGCCATGCCAGAGTCAATCACACACTGATGTTTTTTTCCCTCTCTTTCTCCCTCCCTTCTCCTCCCTCTAAAAAGAAATAATAAAAAATCTTTAAAAAATAAATAAAATTTAAAGTTACGTATTCTGTTTGCCAGTATGCAAAAGTGCAAGTAATTTTTGTATCTTGACTTGTATCCTGTGTCATTGATAAAATTACTTATTAGTCCAACTGAATTATTTCTAGATTTCTTGGGATTTGTTATACAGAGGATATGCTGTTTCCAAATAAGGATATTTGTGTTTCTTCTTTCTAATTTGTATTTTCTGCATTTGTTTTTATTTTCTAATGAATTTTTCTGATGATAAGGAAGATTACTCTAAATTACTTTAATTTAAAAATTCAGGCAATCTTAAATAGATATAATTGAAATTTTAAATAAAATATATATTTATTTAAATCTGTGCAGTTTATTGTATGTTGATTATATCTTTATAAATCTGCTCATAAAATTAATGTTATTTTATTATATAATAATAGCCTTATTGACTCCTATCACTATAAGTTAGTTTGCATTTTCTAGAGTTTTATATAACTAAATTCATATTTTTTCTTATCTTTTTTTAGATTTATTTAATTATTGTTCAAGTAGTTTTGACTTATACTCCCAACCCCGCCCACTCCCCGCCCCCTCCCTCCCATCCCCCCATCCCCGCCTTAGTTTTTGTCCATGTGTCCTTCATACTTGTTCCTGTGAATCCTTCCCCTTTTTCCCTGAAATTCTCTCCCCTTTCCTATTTAGTATATACTATTTTTTCTTTGTTTTCTCTCAATCATCATAACAATTTGAGATTCATCTTGCTGTTGCATGTATAAATATACCCTTCCTTTTTACTGCTAATTAGTATTCCTGTGTATGAAATACAAGTTTGTTCATTCATTTACCAGTTGATGTCATTTAATTGTTTGCAGTCTTCAGCTATTACAAGTAAAGCTGCTGTATGCATTGTATGCCAGGCTTGAATTGTCATAATTTCTTTTTATTTTGGGTAACACCAAGGAATGGACTGGCTTAATCATATGGTCAGTGAGTGCTTAACTATATTTTAAAAAATATTTTACTTATTTATTTTTAGAGGGGGAGGGAGGGAGAAAGAGAGGGAGAGAAACATCAATGTATGGTTGCCTCTGGAACACTCCCTTCTGGGGGTCCTGGTCCACAACCCCAGCATGTGTCCCAACTCGGACTAGAACCAGCAATCCTTTGCTTTGCAGGTCAGTGCTCTATCCACTGCGCCACACCATCCAGGGCTGAATGCTTAACATTTTAAAAAACCACCAAACTGCTTTACAAAGAAGTTGTACAATTTAACATGCCTCAATAGCCATGTATGAGAGATTTATTTGCTTCACTTATATACCAGTACTTGATATTGTCTGTCTTTTTAATTCTAGCCATCCCATTGGGTGTGTAGAGGATTTTGCTGCTTTTTTTTTATTGTTGTTCAGTTACAGTTGTCCTCATTTTACCCATTACTCCACCCTGCTCTATCCACCCCCAACTCCCACATTTAATCCTCCTTCCCCCAGCTGTCTTTGTCCATGGGTCCTTTATACATGTTCCTTGACGAACTGTCCCATTCTTTCCCTCCAATATCCCCCTACCTCCCTTCCCACTGGTTCCTATCAGTTTGTTCAGTTTGTTCTCTATTTTCATGTCTCTGGGGTTTTTTTTTTGCTTGCTTGTTTGTTTTGTTGATTAGGTTCCACTTAGAGTTGAGATTATATGATATTTGTCTTTTCTACCTGCCTTATTTCACTTAGCATAATGCTCTCCAGTTCAATCCACACTGTTGTGAAGGGTATGAGTTCCTTCTTTTTTTTGTGTAAATGTATCATATTTTTTGATACACTTATTTACTGATGGGCACCTAGGCTGTCGTAAGGAGTGCTGATATGAACATTGGGGTGCATAGGTTCTTTTGAATTGGTGATTCAGCATTCTTAGGGTATAATCTCAGCAGTGGAATTGCCAGGTCAAAAGGCAGTTCTGTTTTTAGTTTTCTGAGGAAATTCCATACTGTTTTCCACAGTGGTTGCACCAGTCTGCATTCCCACCAACAGTGCACTAGAGTTCCCTTTTCTCCACAACCTCGCCAGCACTTTTGTTTGTTGATTTGTTTATGATGGTCATTCTGCCCAGTGTGTTTTTTAATTTCATTTCTTAATGGTTGGATATATTTCTATGTGCTTATTTCCCATCCCTTTGTCCTTTTCAGTGAAACGTCTCTTCATATCTTTTGCCACTTTCCTGTTGAGTTTTGAGACTTCATATTTTTTATTGAGATATAATTGACATATAGCATTATGTTAGTTTAAGGCATACAACATGATGACTTGACATATGTATATACTGTGAAATAATCACAATATCTATCACCAAACATAGCTATAGTTTTTTTCTTATAGTGAGAACTTTTAACAGCTACTTCCTTAGCAACTTTCAAATGTGCTTCCAAATGATACAGTATTATTAACTATAGTTATCATGCTGTATATTACATCCCCATGACATTTACGTTGTAACAAGAAGTTTCTGCCTTTGACCAAATTCACCTGTATGCCCACCACCCTCCCAAATTTTGAATTTTCTAAAACCTCCAATATGAGTTTAATGAGAAGTATAGATGTCCTCTTTCACCATTAATCAAAGATATTTCCTGAGTTTTTTTGAAAATGATCTTTATTGGTTTAGAAAGCTTCCAGTTTGCTGAGAGGTTTTATCATAAATAAATTTTATTTTTAAATTTTTCAAATGGTTTTCTGCATCTATTCTAATGATTGTGTGATTTTGCAGTTGGAGTCTTTTGTTGTGTGTGTGTGTGTTTGGGTTATCTTTATTTTCACAAAAAAACTACTATCATACTTATCTTTGTTCCTATGTAGGTAAAAAGTGTTTTCTACTCTGGCCATTTTTATTATTTTTCTTTTTTTAATTAACTAATTAATTAATTAATTTGTTATTTAATTCTTATTCAAGTACAGTTTTCTGTCTTATATTCCCAGCCCTGCCCCCCCAGTGCTCCCCACCTCCCTCCCATTCCCGCCCCCCACCTTAGTTATTGTCCATGTGTCCTTTATACTTGTTCATGTGAGTCCATCCCCTTTTCTCCTATGATTCTCTCCCCTCTCCCCTCTGGACCCTGTCAGCCTGTTCCATATTTGAGTGTCATTGGTCATATTTTGCTTGCTTGTTTGTTTTGTTGTTTAGATTCCTGTTAATGGTGAGATCATATGATATTTGTCTTTCACCGCCTGGCTTATTTCGCTCAGCATAATGCTTTCCAGTTCCATCCATGATGTTGCAAAGGGTAGGAGTTCCTTCTTCCTTTCTGCAGCATAGAATTCCATTGTGTAAATGTACCATAGTTTTTTGATCCAGTCATTTACCGATGGGCAGTTAGAGTTTTTATTGTTGAGAATTATATTGATTGATTTTCAAGTGTTGAAAAATATTTGCATTCCTGGATGAGGCCACTAATTTATTATTGTTTAATATATGGTTGAAATTGACTTGATAATATTTTGTTAAAGATTGGAGCCAATATTCATAAGGGATATTAGTACATAATTTTCTTTTCTTGTAATTCTTTATTATTTAGTATCAAGTTAATGTGGTCTCAAAATGTGGTGGAAAACATGACTTAATCACTACGTCATAGAAGAGTTTATGTGGTATTGGTATTATTTATCCCTCAAATGTTTAGTAAAGTTTACCATAAAAGCATCTGAGCTTGGAGTTTTACTTTTTGGAACTATATATTCAATTTTTTGATAATATGCTATTCAGGTTATAAACTTCTTGAGTTCAGTAATTTATATCTTTCAAAAAATTGCCCATTTCATCTAGTTGTCAAATGTGTTGTTGTAACATTGTTTATATTATGTCCTTATTATTCACTTAATGTTTGTGGGAGATATAGGTCTATATACTCTTTCCTTCTTAACATTAGTAAGCTATGTTTTTCTAGATTAGTCTGCCTAGAGTATTATTAAATTCCTTAATCTTAAGAAATTAACAACAATGAGTTTTATTTACTTTTATATTTGGTTTTATGTATCTTATGCTGATAATTTTTCTCTTTATAATCTCCTTTCTTTCCTTGTTTTCCTATTCATTGGCTCTTCTCTGTCTAGTTTATTATATTAGAAGTCAATATTATTATTTTGAGACCTTTCTTATTTTATAACATAAACATTTACTTCTAGCAACTTGATTTTAAACATTGCTTTAGCTGTGTTTCACAAATATTGATGTTATGGCTTCATTTCCATATAGCTCAAACTATTTTCTCATTTGCCTTGTGGTTTCTATGAACCATAAGCTACATAGGAATGTGTTGTTTATCATATGATTACTTGAGAATTTTTTATATATCACATCGTTCAATTTTATTATGATCAAATAATATGTATAGTATGACTTTAATTTTTTAAATTTATTGAGGTTCGATCTGTTAGATTGTCATGTCTTTTGGTGGACATTTTGTGTCCACTTGAAGATATTGTGCATTCTGATATTGCTGATTTGAATGTTCTTTAAATGTCAATTAGTTGATAATACTCTCATAAATATCCTTTTTTGAAGTGAACACTTTTTGATATTTTTATAGCCACTACAACTTTCTTTTCTTTATTCTTTTCATGGTGTGTTATTTTTCATCATTTTACCTTTCAATAGCTATTCATAAATAGATATGAATATATTGTGCAAATAGCTCATTTGTTGAATCTCCTTTTTTTTAATGATTGTTCTACAGTTTCCAATACTTGTCTTTATAGCATAGTAATATACCTTCAAATAAATCATACCACTTCTTACATAAACTGTAAGAACTTAGAGTATACTTTTATTTCCCCTTGTCTTTCTTTAGGCTATTGCTGTCATATGTTTACTTCTACACATATTATATAACCCCTGAATATATGCTGTGACTTTTGTTTATACTTTGTCTTGGATATTTTAAATAAGGGAATGTCAATTTATTTTTTATTACAGTTTTACTATACCTGTTACACTTTATTTATGTGTTATTATAAATCCACCTATCATATTCTGATTGAATAACTTTGTTTGGTTTCAGAATTTTGCTGTACCTGTACATGGAATTCATCGAATAATCTTGTTTTACATTCTCTGAGATTCTCATATCTGGGGTTTATTATTTTCATTAATTGTGTCAAGTTCTCACCTGGTATCTTGTCAAATGCTTCTGGCATACTACTATCTTTCTTCTAATATTGAGATTCTAATTACACTTATACTAGACCATTTGTTAATGGTCTTAGATATTCTGTTTCATTTCTTTTTTCCACTCTTCTTTTTATTTATATTTTAATTTGGAGAATTCCCATCAAAATATACTCTAATTTATTGATTATTTTCTCTAATGAATTTATTCTGAAAATAAACCAATCGAAGAAAAATTTCAACTTTGATATCATCTTCTATAAATCTGTCATTTCATTTTAATTTCCTTACTTTGTCTTTATCTCTGCCAGAATTTCCATTTGTCCTTCCATGTTGCTCTTATTTCCAATAAATTAATGAATATGTTTATTATAGTTATTTTAATGTTCATGTTCAATATTTTCAGTCTAGGAATCATCTCTGAGTCTCATTTTGTTGACTACCTTATTTTTTTCTGGTAGGTTCTCTTTTCATGGTTATTTGTATATTTTGTCATTTTTAAAAATACAATTTTGGATATTATATACAAAAATAGAATAGAGACTAAGGTGAATAGTATTCACTCTCAGAGATCAGTGTGCCTCTGCTCCTGTCAGGTTGTGTGAGAGGCCGAGACAGTGTAATCACTAGTTCTTGTAACCCTGACCTCCAAGGAGTACAGAGTGGGTTCATTCTGAGCATTTTTATCTCTCCTCACACAGCAGCCAAAACTGCCTTATAAATGGTGAGTCCTGACGAGGGCATCTTGAACCCAAGCAAATTTCTCGTTCCTTTTCCAGTGGCATAGCACTCTGCTTTGTATTTGTGTAGGATGCTTGAAACAAGAGACTTATTCTGTTTCTACCAGTAGCAGCTAACCTTTGCCTGGGGCAGGAAGAGGAGGAGGTTGCCCTGTCCCTCCCTGAGAGACAGCTTTTGTTTTATACTTTCCCCAGGGACAGATCACCTATTTTGGGGATCAGAGGGCAGGCAGGTTTCCTGGCCCATACCTGGAGGTAGATAGGTTTTGCTCTTTGTGAGAGAAGAGTCCCAGTCACTTGTGGGATTCATGTCTGTTACACAGCATCCATCAGCCACTGATCATAACCCCCCAGGCTTTCATTACTAAGGAAGGCTTTTGGGGTAGCCTTTCTTGCCTACACTTTTCCCCATAGACACCTGGTAAAGACGCAAGAAAAAAATTTACCATGTGACTGGAAACTCCTTTCATTTCTGGAACTCATAGGAATTTTAACCTGTCATAATACTTTGCCTTCACATATTTGTTAATATTTCAGGTTTATTTCTCCTTACCCACTTTAATGGCTGCTAGTCCTTTGTCTTGTGCTTTGTGGATGCAAAATAGTTTGCATCTCCTGTCTTTCCTTGGAGGAGTTCATCACCCTTTAAAATCCAATTCACCTGAGTCCCTTTAGACCTCAGCTCACTGATGGACTCAAAAAACAAAATGTATCAAAACAAAAAAATACCTTCTGGTTCTGTACATTTTCCTTTCTTATTATTGTGGTGGCAACAATGTTTTCTTGTGATTTATCTTCCTTCTAAGCACAGGCAAAATTCTTGATGGGTCTTTAAGCATAGTCCTTAGTGAAAATACTGGGAACTATAATGAGATGCATAACATAATGCTGTTTAACTAAATTAAAAGTTTTGCACATTATACAATTCACACTTTAAGAGAATATTTAAATAAACAAAAACACATTGAATATGTTAAAATTGTTTCCTAGGGATGAAGAGAAGGAAAGTGGAATATAAGGATAATTAAAGAATGAATGAATAGAGCCAGAGAGGAAACATTTATTAAAGAGAGTTAATATGTGCAGTAAACTGAGGAGTTAGAGAAACTCAGTCTTTTGTATCTGAGATCCAGAGGTATAAATAAGCAAACATCAAACACAAAATAAGTCAAATAATATAGCACTATCTTATTCTACTTGTATTGTAATAAGGTGTATCTGTACATGCATATCATCCTCATAAAAATCAGAAATACTGCCCAAAATGTATTGCTTTCTTTTTTAATTTTAATATTACTAAACACCCTGTGAGATATAAAATTTGGCTCATTGCATTATATAATATTTAATAGATTTTTTTGGTAATAATACATAGTTCATTGGAAGATAAAGTACAATGTTTGACATAATAGAACACAAGAATGACTATATTTGGGGGAAAACAGTAAACAAATACTTAGAACAAACATAGGAAAAGATGGTATTTATTGATTTATGCTAATTTGTTTTCTAGGAGTAATATTAGTTCTGTTTCTTCATGTGAAGTACAGGCAGTAGACAAAGTGATTTATCTAGGCTCTTAACCATTTGGAGTAAGTTGAGTCAGGTAATGTACCAATTGTTGACATTCAGTATTTTTCACTGGACTCATGAGGTGATTAGGTTTTAAGATTACTTCCAAAACTTGTAAGACACAGAATATCAATGGCTAGTTGGACCTGGAGCAGTTTAGATGAGATACTAAGAGAATAAGAAGTAAAATGGGATACTTTGATAAGGGAAAAACAGAGAGACCTTTGTAGGCTGAGATTCATCAACATAGTTTAAAGAAACAAAACCAATAAAATATTAAAAGAATAACGACCATCGTTCACTGAGGGCCTCCATTGATAAAGCCTTCAGTAGAGTTGAATAAAATCTTTACTCTTCTTGCCTAGATATATACACCTTAGTGTGGCTCGTGTTGGCTCTATAGACTTAGAAACCGAAACTTCTGACATAAAACCACTTAGGAGTATTCTGAATAGGATATAAATTTTCCTCTGATTTAGGCTGTGTTTTTTTTTAAAAAAACCAAAAACAGAGACCTGAACTAACGATTTGTGTTTAGGTGGTTTATTTGGAACATGATAGAGATCAATCTAGGGAGCATAACTGAGGGACCAGTGAGTAAACAGGGAAAGACAGAGTCTACACCAAAGTCTGTCTTCAGATTGCTCACTGGGGGTAAGCACTGGAGTTCAATCCCACGGGGACTTTCCAAGGAGAAAACAATATTTCTCAAATTATCCACTGATGATCTCCAAGCAAAAGTACTTGTCACTTCCTTTTGAGAGCTCCCCTGGATGAACGAGCATGTGATGTCCCTGATGTCTGAGGTGCACCTCAGAAAATTGTGTACCAAAAAAGCCCTGAGAAGAAGCAAAAGTCACATGGAACATGTTTGAACCAATGCACCATCAACATAACCAACATGAAATCCTGCAGGACACTATTCACAGAGTCTGATGGTCCTGAGAGGATGCAGGACCGAGTACAAGAGAGGGCCCGATGCACCCTCTTTGGCAGGAAAAGCAGGTGTTCAAATTCCCTCCATCTGCGGCTTGAGAGACCGCAGTCTTCCTATGATATGGAGGGGGATTTACTTTTTATTTTCTTGTGGCTAGCATGAAGCCTGTTGTTCAGTCTCAGAACCACTGTCTGGGTTCCTGCCTAATCTTTCAATATACTCAAGGAACTGCACAGAGCTGTTGGCCTATGACATTTTTTGTAATATACCATTTTTCTATTTCATGAAAAAAAACTAATATATATTTTAAGTGTGGGCATTACATAGGGAACCAATACTTCTCAAAGATAAGTATCTTTGAAATAAAAAAAAACAGTATTTTATTCATATACACTTGAGAAATCATTTCCCCCTGCTGCTTTCCCCATTCTTTCCCCTGTGTTAGCAAGTTTCTGTGCCTTCCAATAGCCTTCCCCGTGCTGGTGTTGCCTTACCTAAAGTTTGCTTCCTCTAAGTTCCAATAAGCTCAAATCCATAATATCCTCATAGTAAAAACTCAATGTGCTAGTTTCCAACCAATTGTAATACTGTAACAGGGTGTAGC
Organism: Sturnira hondurensis; assembly: GCF_014824575.4. Lineage (NCBI taxonomy): Eukaryota > Metazoa > Chordata > Mammalia > Chiroptera > Phyllostomidae > Sturnira > Sturnira hondurensis. The sequence continues at coordinate 10,399,564 of NW_028074140.1, read as the reverse complement.
CAAGATGGGGGTCCCTAAAAGGGATTCACAAGGGGGTCCAGAACTCAAGGTGTCAGTATTGGAGAGACATATAAGATGTCCTCACCCCTTCCCCCCACTGGTGTGAGTTGGGGGAAGGGGACACATGGAGCAGGAATATGCAGGGATGTTATGTACAGCCACAGCCTTGCAGCTAATCCATGGCAGGGTCATTTAACATATCTATAGCCTTTGGCAGGTCACTTGGATATGTTAAATAGCTGTGGCCAGGTTTGGAGTCAGGGGATGGAAGTCACTCCCCCGCAAGACGTAACTGGGGGGCAGGTCCCCCGAGTTACAGCGCCTGCGTGGGGGCTTGGAGAAGACTGGCTCCAGGACATGGGGCCACGCCTGCCCAGATGCACGATGGCAGCCCAGTAAACTTGGAACAATACAGGAATGCTGGCAAGTGTAGCAGATTGGGGCTACAAAGGAGTTGGAAATGGGGCTGCAAAGGAGGACTGGCATGGGGATTTAAACCTGGACATGGCAACCATTTAAGGAGAGGGAACCATGCAGCTGTGGCAGTGGAGAGAGCCACCTGGCTTTGCCAGAGTGGGGATCCTCTCAGCCAAGTAAGAAGAGAGAGAGCCATATTTCTGGCAGAGTGGGGACCCCCACAGCCATACGAAGGAGAGTGTACCACGCAGCTTTGGGGTGCTCCCTTGGCCACATGGCCTGGGAAGCCGGAGAGACTTTGCTTGGAAGAAGGGTGAAAGAACTCTTTGCCAGTAGACCATGAGAGGGTGCCACATGGCTTTGGATTAATTAGAGATCCTCCCAGGACGGCAACCCATTGGACAGTGTCAGGAGCCTGGATCCTGGTCATGTGCTTCTTTTTTCTGAGTTGCAGCACCCCGAATTAGGGCAGGGGAGAACAAAGCACTGTGGGCATCTGTGGTTATCCTAGAGGACTTTGACATTTTAATGGGAACACTGGGTCACTACTTTAAGTCTGCACAGCTTTAAATAAACCTTTCCTTTCCTTTTCACAAATCTCTGGCACTGAGAGACATCTTTCCTCTGGCGGTGGACAGAGAAGCCCAGTAGATGATCTGGGTGGTATTAGTATACTGTCCTTGGGAGGGAGGGGGCCCTGTTGTTCTGTAACAACACAGATTTTTAAATTGCAAGGGGCATTGTCTCCACCTCAGTCACCTTCACAGCACAAAAGCAGAAGTATTTATTTCCTCTTCAATAAAGATATCTTTTGGACAATACTGTTAGCTGTCCAAAGTAATATCTTCTACTTGCTGGTGAAAGATAAGTTGATGTAAGAAAGGACAAATATTGAAGTATTCACAAAAGTAGTTTTGGAAATTAGTGTTTTATTAGTGTTTATTTTGATATGTTTAGAAAAAGGAAACAAAAAAAGATCTTTTAGAAAGGGTAATAGAATGTGATCTTCAAAAAAGAAGCCTCAGGGACAGACTTCTAAGAAAAGAGTAATACATTTCACATCAATGGAAGAGATGTCAGTGGGTGACTTTGAGAAGATTGGAGGTAAAATTTTAAGAGGAAAAAGTGAAGGAAGCCAGCTGAGAGGTTCAATTTGGATCATAGAACTCAGAACAAATGGATGAGTGTTGGTGAAAACCTCCAGTACATTTTGAGTAATGAAAGAAAAGCAATTACAATCCCAACTTCCAACCCAGTATGCAAAATACTTGAAGCTTCTTTTTCAGAGTATCAAAAATAATACAAACAATGTCCTGTTAGTATAGCTTTGTGTTTCTAAGGGGGTTACATTGCTACAAACATTTTTTCCTTTCTCTCATAATTATTTACACAATATGCTCACAGTATGAAATCAAGTATTATTTCATTATTTTTTCATAGACCTTTATCAAAAAGAATATGCTATGAATTAATCAACAAAAGACACAGCTGACATTTAAATAACCAGCCACCTTTTGGCATTCTGTACTTGGAAATCAGAAAAAGTGAAGGATTCAGCCAGTGCTTGCTCCCCAGGTCCTTGCCCAGTCTCACAGGGTATGAAAAACCCAACTGGGAGGGTTGATACAGCCACTAGCTTCTTATATAAGTACCCAACAAACCAATGGTCTTTCTATCCCAAACTATTTCTAGGTTACTTATTTGAAAATCAGAAATTACTTTTCCTATAGAAACAATATTATACACTCAAAAATGTCCCAGATATACCCATCAAAATAGTTTTAGTGTACACATTTAGCATAACTAGAGTATTAATTGGGTGGATCTTACTGCTGAGTTTTGAATTGGCTTTGGCAATTGTGTGAGGAAAAATGGGGAGGCTGATGGGAAAAAGAGGGAAAGAGATTCTCCTCACTAGGAGTTCAGGATTGTTAGCAGGGAAAAGGTTGAGATTAGGAATTTGAAATAGAAATGAAGCTTTTCTCATGACTTTTTAGTTCTGCACCCATAGCCTGAGTTGCCCTCAGTGACATCTCCCTAGGCCCCCTGAGGCCCTCACAGAGGTAATTAAGAAGGAAACCACCTAGTTCTAACTCGTATTGACTGCTGTATCACCCCTTTAATTTTCTCCAAGTTTAGAAAGGGCTACTTACTATTCAAAAGATCTTGGAACCAGCTGCATTTTAAGAAATGTAACAAGAGAAGTTCAACATTTTGTGTGATGAAGGCGGGTGCTAGGTTAGGTAGCAAAGGTGATCGTTGCTCATTCCTGACAGGCCCCACCGATCCTCAGCTCAAATCTATGTCACCTCCTCCCTTGGACACTGTGTCCTTGATAAACTCTTCTTCCCTGAGGGTAAAGTTCAAATGTCACTTCACCTAGAACTAGATATCACATGCTTCTGAACTCCCAAAACCCTTGGCTGTTATGTAATCAAGCCAGAATTTTTGTATTTCATAAAGAAGGAGGAGGAAGATGTGAAAGGGGGAAGCACGAAGAAAATGAGAAAAAAAGGAAAAAGTTTTGTTTCTGCTCTCTCTCACTTTGCCCCTGTGAGCTATAACACATATCCAATAATATTCATAATTGGTGATTTCTTATAATTTATCTTATCTTTTAAAAACTAATTTTTAATATTTAGAGGTCAAAATGTTTAACATTAACTTTAACCTATATATATTTTTGATTAAATAAACAAATTATTTCCTAAAAGGAAGTCCTCTTTGGGACCCTGTTTCCTTCATATTTTGCATTCTCTTTATCTATTTTCTTAGAGTCTCTCACAGTATCTGTGGCTTAATTTATGTGTTGTGGAGCAAACGCTTAAGAAATAGTATGGGCACAGGTCTTTTCAGAGTTCCTACTTGTCTGTATTTCCCCAAATAGACAATGAGATTGTTCAGGACACCAAGTGATTCGAATTGTATTCAGTGATACAAAAATCACATTTTGACTATTATAAAATCTGTTTCTCATCTCCTCTCCTCCATGCTACCATGTTTCTGTAGTAACGTGAGTCCTATGTCAGTTAGGACACAGGCTGGACAAAGGTCAGACTCAGGAGAGGTGAACAGAGTGGCTCCTGATTGTAAATCACATCTCATGAAATTTCTCGTGTGTGTGTGTGTGTGTGTGTGTGTGTGATGCACTAGTCTAGATACATTTTATCACTTAATTTGAGCATTTAATTTGCCATATTTTTAGGATATGTCAGAAACAAATATTCTCCTTTACATAATACTAAAACAGCATTTGTTAAAGGAATTCTATCACACTTGCCCCAAACTTTAAAAAGCTCCTTTTTATAAATTATTGGAATTATGTGTGTACAAAAGCTTAGTAGTAGACCATGGACTTCTAGAGGGCAAAAGAATTTATCATCTTTGCACTTCACAGTACTTAGCAAAGTTCTTAAAGTAAGACAGGTGTTCAATAAATATTGAATGACTGAATGGAAACTGTCCAAATGTTCTGCTTTCTGTAGAATTTTTTCACCCTTTACTTTTGACTTCACAGATCTTCTAATAGTTATTATTAAATTATTAACAATTAAACAGAAGCTCTCTTGGGACTACTGGAGAGGCCTGTACCCTGTCAGCAATGAGATCGGCAAGAACATTCACTTGTGGAATGACTGTAATGGGGTGTTTCTCTGCACCTCTGAATTTCGTATTTTTACTTGGCAGACTTGTTCCTAAATGGGTAATACATTGTGATTTTTTTTGAGACCTACCTTAATTGCTTCAAGGAAACTAAAAAACATTCTAAAAGATATTCCTTATAAAAAGTGCAAAATGGTGTCTGTATTCATAGTCTACTTTTTACACATTATCTGTGTTGTGAGGTCCTACTTTTATACTAATGCTTATAAACTCTAGATATACTTATTGTTCAAGTAGTACCTCATAAAATATTTCTCTACTTTCCTCAAAAGTCTAAATTACAGATGCACAGGAAGTATGTTGGTGGTCTAGAGCCCAGTGAAATCTGGGCTGGCCCAAGAAAATCCCTCTGGCCATGGCCAGGGGCTTGGCTGGTTGGAGAGTTGTCATGTGCACCAAAAAGTTGCACGTTTGATTTCTGGTCAGGGCACATACGTGGGTTGCAGGTTTAATTCTTGCTTAGGGTAAGTGCGGAATGTAACCAATTAATATTTTTCTCTCGATCTCTCCCTTGTATGAAGATTTAAAAAAGAAAAAAGAAAAGAAACTCTCTACTCACTGTCCCTGCATTTTGCACAAAAGCCTCACCTGAAGCTCACAGCTGAGATGTTGATATCTATCTCCTCAGGACCCTTTTCTTTTTTTTTAGATTTTGTTTATTTATCTTTAGAAGGGACGGGAAGGAGAAAGGGAGAGAAATATCAATGTATGGTTGCCTCTCGTGCATCCCGTGCTGGGAACTGGCCTGCAATCCAGGCATGTGCCCTGACTGGGAATCAAACCGTGATAGAATGGTTTGCAGGCCCGTGCTCAATCCACTGAGCTACACCAGCCAGGGCTCCTTCTTTTGCCATCTTCATTGATTCTAGGTGAATATGAGAGTCAGCTCTTGGCATAGCCAGGAAAGTGTAGTCCATGGCCTGGAGAAAATAAATTATACGCAGAAGGAATTGCAGGAACATGTGTGGGAGGGCTGCGATGGACTGTAGATGTGTACAGTGTTTTTCAAAGTCTGGTCTGGGATCAGCAGCATCAGAATCACCTGCAAACTTGTTGGAAACGTGAATTATTTAGCTCCATGTCAGACCTGTAAAGTCAGAAAATCGGGGGGTGGCACCAAGAATTTGTGATTTAACAAGCCCACCGGGTGTTTCTAATGCCTTCAACAACTGGAGAACCACCTCTTTTACATACCACTTCACAACATTTTGGTCCCACTTTGCCTTTTTCCAACCTCTGCTTGTGGCCATCTGCTCTGCCTAGTGCAGACGTCCCACAGGGGCAACCTGACAGTGCCTTCCCTGGTGCCTGTGTCTTGCACCTTTTGCCTCCTGTTCCAGGACTAACCTTTGAGTTCCAAAGGTGCAGAGGGTGGGATTTAGCCCAGTGCCTATGCACATGCAATCTGAAAGGGTGTGGGCAATTCCCAACTTCCCTGAGGACAAATTTTTAAGAAATGGAAGATAGGAGCTGGGGAATATATATTTTTCACTTTCTCTCACTGGATGGACTATTTTGAGATAAAGTTTGTATGGTTTCTTAGAGAACAGTTCTGTGAAATCAAGCAATAAGTAACCAGCAAGTTGATAACATGTTCTTGTAATTTACTTACTTGCTCTGCCTCACTCCACTGTCCCTCAGGTCAGCTCTCTGGGATTGTATTTCCTAAAACAGTGTACCACATAAGCCTTTGACTCAAGCTCTAATTTCTGGGAGAACCAGGCTAAAACAAAGGTAACCCAGTATATGCGATTTCTCACATACCATTGCTGGAGCTTGGATGCATATTTTCTGTACGGGAGATACAAAATTAACGTTTCTATAAAAATCATAGTAAAAATGTTGTAACATTTAACATAATAAATGATAAAGCAAATGTCTGTTAGCTAAGATAAGATATTGACTGTGCATTTCATTTCCTATTTGTCATTTGACAATTCTGGCACACGCTCAATGAAATGTTAGCACGCTATTTTCTCCTTTTGTTGGGCATCTCCACAAAACTGCACAGAATCAATAGATTCTTCAAGAAGATCATAAGCTTCTGGACACCATTCAGAAATAAGGAGCATATTCCTTTAGCACTGGATTTGCTTTTCTCTTATGTGGCCTGATTTTTATGCTATTTTTTCATTTCCTCAGTTAGGAATTATGTATTTGCTTTGCAAATGAGGCGATGAAGGGGAACACACATTTCCATTTCTTCTTGGGACTCTGTGGAATTTCACAGAATTTGGGTTTTCATCTGATCAAATGCCCTGGAGGGCAGAGAGTCAGGCACAAATGGAGACAAGTGAATGCGTTTGGTGATCCCCCTGGTCAGCAGGAATGCTCAGCCATCCATTGTCTGTTGTCTGAAATAGTCCTTGTGCTCCTTTACATGCCTAAGTCACTACACGGGAATGTCTCCTTGTATATTTCTGAGACCAGACCATTTTTGTTTTCATATTGTGACTTGCAGGTTGCTTTGAAAAAGCCTCTAAAGTAAAATATTTTCTTAACCTGCTCACCAAAATTCTTAAAAAATTCCTGATTAGTGGTTACTCCCTTCCTTCCTTCCTTCCTTCCTTCCTTCCTTCCTTCCTTCCTTCCTTCCTTCCTTCCTTCCCTCCCTTTCTTAAGCTTTATTTGCTTATAATTGTCATACATCATTATGTAACTTTAAGGTATAAAATGTGTTATTTAGATAGAGTTACATATTGCAAAATGATTACTTCCATCAGTTCATATAATTACCATTTCATGTTTGTGGTGAGATCATTTAAGATCTCTTTGGTGGGGAGCACTGGGGGAGTGGGCTGGGGTGGGAGCAAAAGACAGAAAACTGTACTTGAACAATAATTAAATTAAAAAAATTTCTTAGCAACTTCCAAGTATATAATATAATATTATCAAGTATAACCACTATACAGTACATTGTAGCCACAGAATTTATTTACTTTAGAGCTGAAAGTTTGTACCATTTGACCTACCTCCCCCCATTTGCCCCACCTCCCCCCATTTGCCCCAACCCCCCAGCTCCTGGTCTTCATTTCTCTAAGTTCAGTGATTCCAAATATAAGTGATATCATGTACCATTTATCTTTTACTCCCTGATTTATTGCTGGGTAATCCTCCATCTCTGACTTACTGAATTCTCATCAGAACTCTACACCATGATTTCTAAATAAGACTTATCCCAAGTGAAGATTCATCAGTAATAATGCTCTCACTAACTCACAGCCCTAAGGTTTATGCCAGCAAAGTAGGTAGTTGGATAAGTGGTAGAGGTGTGTACTTGGGGAGGGGAGGAGGTGAGGAGCTAGTCCTCTTGAGTTTTTTATAACTTAGGAATTGAAATTGAAACAGGAAAAAATCCACGAACTTGTAACAAGAATGGGTAGCTTAAAACACTACAAATGCCGGTTTTTCAGTCTTCTTAAAAAATCCTCCTATATCAGATATTTTTACATGGGTTTCCATAAATCACTTTTAAAAATAATTTTTAGTATTTTCAAAATATTCATTCATTGTAAAGATAATGTACTTGTTTTAACTATTTCTCTATATGTGGCTGTATTGATTTTCTGCAATTTCTTAAAGTTAAAATGTATTGCAGTGAAAATTTGATTCTGCATATAAGTAGAGATATTGTGTGGAATTATAATTCCACATGGAATAATTCCAATGGAATGGTCTATAATTCCAATGGAATTATAATTCCATGGTCTTGGGATACATAGTCCCAAAGGTGGAATTACTGAGTTAGATCGGATGAACATGTTTTTTGCTACATATTGTTTACTACAAAGCAAACAACTATGCTTATTTGATTTAGTTTTACCACAATCTTACAAGTTTTTAATATTTTTACCTAGACAAAATTGTTTTTCTCACATATAAAGAATAGAATGGTATGCTAAAAGATGTGTATTTTATTTCTTTAATAACTGACAAAAGTGTTCATTTCCCATGTCTTTATAATCTTTGCTTATATAAATTATTTAATTATAAGTTTGCCTTATTTAAAATAAAGAGCAAGGTCCCATTGAATAATATTTAATAACCATATATATACATGGTATATGGTATTACTTCCAAACATGGTAATTTTATTTTAGTTGCTTTCATTTGTATAGAATTTTATTATTTTGTATGTATTTACCTGCCAATTTTTTCAAATCTCTCTTCTTCCCTAGCAGCTTCCATCCATGCCCATGGGATGGAAGCTGTGCTGATAATCTATGTCTATTCTCATTTACAGGTGATTTAATTTTTCTGCTACTCTAGGCTTAAATGGCATTTATATGTACATGATTCCTAAATCTTTTTGTCCTCATTCAAATTTCCACTGATTTTCACAAGCACATCTGACTGAGTTTTATACCCATCCTTCCGGCTTCAACTCTTACCTCTAAAATGTTCAGGCAGAGAGCAAAGCCAAGTCTTTTCTTTGTATAGGTCAGAACACACGGTTCATCTACATAAAACCTTCTATTGCCTCTTCAGCCCTCTTAGACCGCTCTCCAAACTTGTTGCTCTGACACCTAGGATGTAGATGGCTCCACATTATGGGCCCATATTACCTCTCGTTCATTTCTCTGTATCTGTGCTGCTTATTTTTCTGTCCTCAAACATGCAAAGCTGTTCCCACCCAAGCTTTTGCTTCTGCTGATCTCTGAGTGGGATGCTTATTTTTATGATGTGTGTGTGCCTGACTCTTTTTTGTTACTAGAGTCGTAGTTCAAATATAAACTCTGTTTTACTCTTCAAAGAGACATTTCCAGACCATCTACCCTCCCCTCAAAAAGCCTCAATTTGCAGTGTCATGCTGTTTTATGATACCTAATGCTGTATATCACCCTGGTTTTATTATTTTTTAAAAATTTAACTTGTCTTTTGTATTTCTATTTTACTGAAATAGAATTTTCAGAAGAATAGAATTTTCAGCACGTTATCTCCATCATCTTGAATAGTGAGAGTAACTCAACAAACATTTAAGTCAATGATTAGATTAATGAGCCTTTCCATTGCTATGTAAGAGTGTCATTTTGTGACTAATCTGGACATCAGCGCTTTATTTTACTTAGTACCTTTTTTCATCATTTGTTTTTAATTTAAATTTAAAAATTTGGATACGAAATTCTTCTGTGTGGTTCCAAAAATTTAAGCTATAGAAAGATGTGCATTAATGTCTTTTCCCTACATCTCTTTTTTGTCTCTCTTCAGTTCCCCCTTCCATCATTAACATAAGGAACAATTGTGTTTAGCTCCTTATGAGTACTTTCAGAGTTATTTGTATGTATACAAATAACTACAAATGAAAATTATTTTTTATTTTTTAAACACAAAAGGCAGCATAATATAAATACTGTCTTGACTTCCTTTATTTAATCATATATTCTAGAGATCTTAGGAGAGTTTTCTCATTTTTTCCATAACTGTATGAGTTATAGAAATCCACTCATTGAGTGGATATACTATAATTAATTTAACTAGTCCTAGTCCCCTATCAATGGAATCTGATTCCCCCCATTATGTTACTTTAATCATAATTCTGTAGAGAATCACCTTAAATGTGCTTAATGATGTACATGAGCGTGTCTTTGGGATACTACCCAGATTGGCATTGCTGTGTCTTGTGAAAAAGTATATTCTTTTGTAATTTTGACATACCTGTATTTTTGCCTTGTATAATGCATACTTTTTGCCCCAATTTTTGAGGAAAAAATAAGGATGAGCATTATATATGGGAAACACTAACTCTGTATCTATATAAATGTTAATTCTTTTATTTATGGTTATGTGTTAAAAGTGTAACTCTAAAAAGCAATAACAATATTAGTATGCCAAATAATTCTCTGGAATACGATAATAGATTTTGCTGAACTTACGACGAACTTGCAATGAAAGCAGTTTCAGCCAATGATTCAACAAAATGAAACAAAGAGCCATGTATTTTTATCCACAGAGTAAGACAAAAGATGCCGATTGTCATCCACTTGATAAGACAGGTGATGCCAATTTTATTACCATCAGGTGAACAGGGCAACATTTCCCTTTGTACACTTTGCGTGGGGGAAATTATTGGAAAATCTCAAAGCGGTTTTCATACACTGCAAGCTTTAAGCTAAGTTATTAAATATGCAAAAAAGCATGGCAACAGAGCTACTGAGAGACACTTTGCACCTTCTTCCCCAGGGGGTGTCATAAGATTGTGGAAGCAACAGAAAGAAAAGCTTCTTCAGATGCCAAGACAGAAGAAAGCAATGTGAGGGAAACCTCCAAAGTGACTGGACTTGGAGCAGGAGGTGAAGACCTGGAGCAGTGTCAACTGGGATTGCTATTTCAAACAAGATGATGCAAGAAGAAGGTAAGAGAATTGCACACACACACACACACACACACACACACACACAATCAGTGATTTCTCAGGGACACCTAAATGGTGCTTTAACTTTATGAAGAGAGAAAGTTTGAGCATGAGAACATGAATGAAACTTGCCCCCAAACTTCCAGCAGCCTATGGGAATTAAGTTTTAGAATTTCGTTTTTATGCTACACAGTCTTCAAAAGACTTCCAACTTTGAGCTGTCCCAAATTGCCAATATGGATGAGATCCCACTCACATTGGATGTGCCACCCGACAGAACTGTGGGCATCCAAGGAGCAAAGACCATGGCTATGAAAACCAGTTGTCATAAGAAAATACACTTCACTGTTGTTCTAGCCTGTTGTGCAGATGGGACAAAGCTACCACCGATGATCATCTTTACAAGACAAATGTTTCCTAAAGAAAAGATTCCAAGTGGAGTTATCATGGGAAAGGATGGAAAAGGATGAAATGAATGAAGAAGGCATGAAAATCTGGTTTAACAAAGTCTGGTCACAAAGGCCTGGAGGATTACTTAAAAAAAAAACAGCTTTGCTTGATTTGATTACTTCAAAGCCCATGTTACACAAAGTGCAAAAGTGATCACAGCGGATTTGAAAACTCGACTTGCTGTGATACCTGTTGGGATAACCAGCCAACTGCAACCTCTCGATGTGTCAGTGAACAAGCCCGCTAAGGCCCCAATGAAGGAAGAGTGGACATTGTGAGTGGAGTCAGCTGGAATGATTTAACATCTACAGGGAGCATCAATAAAGCATCCATTGCCCAGGTTTGTGATTGGACCCTAAGATTGCAAAATGGTGTCAAGAAGGAGGTGTTCGTGAAATCATTTAAAAAATGGGGCATCAGCAATGCTAAGGATGGGACTGAAGACAAGGAAATTTACCAAGATGAAGAAAGGGACTTCAGAAGTCCCCAGTAATGTAAAAATTAAAGTTGATATTTCTGATATTGATAGCGATGAAGAGTTCTTGGCCTTCTATGAGGTGTAAATGTCATAAATTTGTTACTGGTACATAAAATTTCTCGTACTTTGTATATGTTCTTTTCTTGTGTTTTGCAATTATTTGTTACATAAAAAAGCTTATACCATAACATGTTCAAAAGTAAATGCTAAAATTCCTTTATAATACAAAAAACCCCAAGTATCTAAATATAAATGAAGAAAACATTGAATTAAAAAGTTAAAATGAAAATTTTTCCCCTGAAAGTTTGGGCCAAAAATATGGGTGCACATTGTATACGGGAAAATATGGCATATTTCCAGCTTGCTCTTGAATTCTTAAGGACAAGAATCATAACTTGTATTTTAAATTCCTGCTATATTGGATTTATTTTCTACTGGCATTTATTATATTAGCAATAATCACAAATTTGAAAATATACAAATTACATGCCCATTACTGATATCTGATAATAACTGTTTCCTCACAGTTTTGCCAATAGGAAGCTTAGCAAGTACTTGGATTTTTGCCAATCTAAAAAGTAGATACAAAAATATAATAATTTATCTTACGACTACTGGTTAAACATTTTTAAATATATGTGAAAATTATTTTAATTCTCTTTTACAACTTTTAGCCTTTGCCATTTTTCTATTTGATTGATGTATTCATTCCACAAGATTTGCTATGTGACAGGCAGTTTTAGTCAAGTAAAGTTTACCTAACTCTAATTTTACACACTTTTAAAATTTTATAATCCACTTCCTGAAATAAAGAGCAAAAGTGAATTTATTTGTTTTCTACTATTAAGTGGTGATCTAATGGAGATAGTTCTGAAACTGAGATCACACATAGTGGAGTATCCTTGGTAATAAGACTAATGGGTGATAGTGTATTTGTTTTATACTAGCATAGTAAGGCTCATAAGATAAATCAGACAGTAGATTTTCAGTTTGAGGTGATAGGCATAGAAATGGATAATGGAGATGAGCAGCACCAGATATAAGTAATCTGGAACCTGTCTTCAGAATAATTTAATTCATTAAAACAACATTCTTCAGGGACTATGTCTATTCTGCTCTTTACAGACTACACATACCTGAATGCCAAAGAGATCCCTACTATTCAAGGTCCATGAATCCTACATTAGGTAAATATAAATCTGGAGTTATTCTTGATTATTCATTAGTAAAACACAATAGAAAATAGCCTAACTAAGATGCAATAGAACATAGCTTTCAGCTTATTAATTTATCTGGAACTTGCTCTGATCCCTAGTTCTAGAAAAGAGTAGTGTCTTTCCAAACACACATTCTTTTCCTTAATATTATAGATATTTTGTCTAAAGATGACACCCTCCAGTGTTCACTACAATACTAACAGAATTCATTAATGGTCCAAGCTCTTTATTTGTATAGCTAAGTAAATATTTTTGAAAATAACATTTTTAAATCAGTGGAATAATTACACCATGATAAAGAAATGAAATACAGAAAGTTTATAATTTAAATGGGCAAAATTATATTTTCATCTGTGCCCGGTATCTCTCACATACGGGCATTAGTGTTTTAGATGACACTATGCCTGCAAGAAGTAGGTTGTAATGTACTAAATAATGACCAGAAAAGAAAATCAATTTTATTTTGTCATGTATTGAATAATGATCAGAGAATGAAATAAATTTTATTTAGTATAAATAAAAAATTTATTGAAAATGCTTGTGTCCTCTAAGAGATATGTGCTAATAGAATAATAGGTGAGTATCCCTTGCTTTGAAATCAGCAGAGAAGTAGAAAATCAGTACAAGTTCATGTATGTATTTATTTGAATCCTTCAGTTTATTATACCAATGATCACATTAAAAATTAAGTGTAAGTTATGTGTACATATACAAATATATAACATTTATATATAATAATTTAAAGTCAATATATTGATGTATTATAATAAATAAATGTGTATTTATTTATAAATATAGAATATTAATTTTATATTAATTTTCTCACTGGAGAATTACCCCATATTTCTACTCTTCTATATTTTTATAATATATACTAGAAAACCAGATAATTTTATAATATACAATATGTAGAGTCAGATAAATTAATCAATGGCTTTATTTCTACATAAGAATAAATTCATGATATAGGAATTCATGATTCTTCAAAATATAAAACTGCAGTGGGAAAATTTTCATTTTGAAACTACCCATCCTGCAATTCAGTCAGATATTCTGGACTTTCTCTTTCAAGGTGTGTTACCTCTCAGATGAATACAAAGAACCTGTCTCTACTGGTCCCTGCTCCCTCTTTAAGTTCATTGATTTATGAGAGTTTTTCTTTCATCCGAGCAGGAGTTTAAAAAGATTTTTTTCATGACACTATTTATGCCAATTAGGTATGGCTCTAAAAAAATCACATTTATTTAATAGAGCAGATAAATGCAAGTTTTTTTCTGGAGACAATTTCTTCATATTTCTATCCTCAAACATGTTCCTATAATTATTTCTACTCCATCATTAGTTCATGCTCTGCACACAGTTATGACAGGTTAGTGATATCTACTCCTCAGGTTTATGTTTTTCTCAAATCCATAAAATTGAATTAACTCCTTAAATTTGCCAAATCCATAAAATGAACTCTTAAAGTTTGCAGACTTTATCATTTCTTTTATCACATAAGCACTAGAAGACTGTTCATATTATCTGTAACCATCTTCTGCATCCGTTTTAAAAAGTTAAAGAAAAACACATAGTGGTTATTTGAAAATTAAGGGCTTAAATCTTTGACTTGTTTAAAGTCTCCTAATTCCCATTTCCTCTGAAGATCTTTGCCACGCAAAGCTAGCTTTAGGCTTCAGCGTATTTACCCAGTGGTAGCAGAACAATAAACATCCCTCACTGCCCTACTCGCCAACTTCCTGCCCCATTTACTGGTGAGAGTCACAGTTTTGCTATGAAATATTCATTTTTGGAATGTCAGGCTGCTCCATGCTGTCAAGTGGATGACAGTCAGCTTGGAAGGCAGCTGTGCGTGTGAATTAATCAACCTTACTTTATCTGCCCAAGTACATCTCCTGTTTCGGATTGGAAAAAATACCCAGCCACTTTCCAATGCACTGTGCAGTGAATGTAGAGCGCAGACATTTTTGTTGATGTGACTGTTTTCTTCTCCAGTCTAGGATGGCAGTGGCATTATTGTGTTTTTAAACATTTCGTGAAGCCATTCATGAATAAAAAAGTAGTGTAATTAGCCTTATGAAAATTCTGGAAGGGTTAATTAGGTGGCTCAGGACCACAAAAACACACAGTAAACTTCGCTGGTTCCCCGTCACCTTGTAGTCAGGTTCTCCAACTCTGAGAACCAGAGTAGTATTTTCCCAGGTAAAATCTGTAACTCATTTTCTATGCACCTACAGCTCTTTGTGTGATTCTAGCATCGAATTCATGTACGTCAGGTTGCAATCCAATACTTGCTAATCTGATTCTCTTTTAGATTTTGAATTTTTTAATTTTTTTAAAATTTATTTAATTATTTCTCAAGTAAGATTTTGAATTCTTAAGACTAAGAATCATAACTTGTTTTTTTAAATTCCTACTATATTGGATTTATTTTCTAACAGCATTTATTATATTAGCGATAATCTACTAGACACATTTGAAAATTTGAAAATTCTTTTACAAACTATATAGAAATATAATATTTTCCATATTATGTTAAGATGACATTTGCAGACTTTCTTAAATATATCTTGTAATTTAGAATACATTTTCAGAGGTTTCACAAATTGTATCTGTAGGAATTCATGAGTTCATAAATTTCAGCTTTATTTATTAAAATGTCTTGGGCAAAAATATACCTTTATAGCCTTCAGATACCTGTCAGTCACTTGTTGTCACTGAGATTCAATTTGCAAGTTGTTTTGAAGAGAAACATGCTGGTTAATTTAAGCTCTTGTTTTCTATTAATGAATCTTTACAGGAGTCATCAGAGATCAACTTTCATTACCTAGTCTCCAGATTGAACCAAAACAATTTACTTTATATAAGCCCACAGAGGAGCATTTATAGCCTGAATCACTTTAATGATTAACAATGCTCACTACCAAGATAATTTTATTTATTCTTTAATATAACTCATTTGGTGTCAGTCTATTTTCTTCGGTCCTGTTTTCACAAATATGGAAAACAGGAATTCATTTTTTTTTTTTGCATAAAACCCTTTCACTGTTCGAGGACTATCAATAAACTATTCCCCACCGAGGTTAACAATCTCTGTCTCTTTAGCTTCGGGAGTGGTTCCCATATTCCAACTGTTAGTCATCATTGCATCTCTTCTCTGAACACTGTCTTAATGCCCATAAGTTTTGGATTTCATAATGCTTTTCTAGGTGAAGGTTGAGAACTTTTTTTTTTATTTATTGCAAACAAAATAACATTCTTCTATAGGCAATTTAGTAGAACTTTAGAATCACATATTATCTGGGTCATCCCACCCTAGAATCTTTGTCATATGCTCCAAGATGATTACTATAAATAATTAAAATGCAAGAGATTATTTTATTGGTTTCCTTTTTGGGTGGTTCATTTTTAGTGTATTGAAATACAACTGGTTTTTACACATTGATTTTGCATTTTGCAAGTGTACTGAATTTGTTTATCAGTTCTAAGAGAGTTTACCTTTTTGTTGTGTGAAGTTTTTAGGGTTTTGTATATATAATATCTTGTCACTGAAATCAGAGATGATTTTACTTCTTCTCTATTTTGGGTGCTTTTTATTTTTTTCAATTTACAATACAATAAAAATAAAATATTTAGGAATATCTTAACTAGGAAGAAAAAACATCTGTACACTGAAATCCATAAAACACTGTTAAAATGTCCATGCTGCCCAAAGTAATCTATCAGAATCAGTAATTCGCTACCAAAATCTCAGTGGCATTTTTTATACAAAGAGTAAAGCAATTCTAAAATTCATATGAATCACAAATAACCAAAGGAACACAAATCACCCAAATAATGGAAGCAATATGAAAAAGAAAAACAATAATGGATAACCTCCCTGATTTTGAAATATATGACAGAGCTATAGTAATTAAAAGAGTATGGTATTGACATTAAAAGGAGATATACACTGATGAAATGGAATCCACAATCCAGAAATAAGCCCATAAATATAAAGCCAGCTGATCTTTGAAGGGGGAATCAAGACTACACAATGGAGAAATGATAATTTTAACAAAAGGTACTGGAAAACCTGGATATACACATGCAAAAATTGAAATTGGACCCTTTTCTTACACTAGAAGCAAAAAATCAAATAAAAATTTATTAAAGACTTAAACAGAAGCACTGACCATCTGGCTTAGTTAATTGAGTGTCGTATCATACACCAAAAGGTTGTGGGTTTGATCCTCGGTTGGGGTGTGTATGGTAGGTGACCGATTGATGCCTCTATTGCATATCCATGTCTCTCTCTCTTTCTCTCTCCTTCTATCTCTCTTTCCCCCTCCTCTTCCTTCCTGCCCTGCTTTCCCCCTTTTCTCTCTCCCTAAAATCAATAAACATATCCTTAGATGAGGATTTAAAAAGATAAAAAATGGCTTAAATGGAAGACCTGAATCTGTAAAACCCCTAAAAGAAAACATAGGTTAATAGCTTTAGGTTATTGGTCTTGGTAATTGTTCTTGGATATGATGTTAAAAGTACAAGCAACAAAAGCAAAAATAGATGAGTGGAACTATATCAGACTAAGCAACTGCACAGCAAAGGAAAACATTAACAGAGTGAAAAGGCAACACATGGAATGGGAGAAAGTATTTGCAAACTATATATGTTATAAGGGATTAATATCTAAAATACGTAAGGAACTCATACACCTCAGGTATAAAAATCCCCAAATAACTAATTAAACATGGGCAAAAGACTTGAAGATATATTTTACCATACAAGATATACAAATGGCCAACTGGTATGTGGAAAGATGCTCAAAATGACCGATTATCAGGAGAATGCAAATCAAAACCACAATGCAATATCACTTCATACCTGCTGGATGGCCATTATCAAAAAGGAAACAGATTTGCAAGCATGTGAAGAAATTAAAACCCTTGTAAACTCTTGGGGGAATACAGAATGGTGCAGCTGCCATGGAAAACAGTATGGAAGTTCCTAAAAAAAGTTAAAAATAGAATTGCCACGTGATCTAACAATCCCACTCCTAAGTATTTATTCAAGAGAATTGTAACCGAGAACTTAATCAGATATAGAATTTCTATGTTCATTGCAATGTTTTTCACAATAACCAAAAAATGAGACAACTCAAATGTTCGTTGACAGATAAATGGATAAAGAAAGTGTGATATATGTACATATAATAGAATATTATTCAGTCTTAAAAAGGAAGGAAATTCTGCCATAGGCAACAACATGGGTGAATCTTGAGGGCATTATTCTAACTGAAATAAAGCAGACATCAAAAGGATAAATATATGATTTCACTCTATGAGTTATAGAAAATAGTCAACGTCATAGAGGCAGAAAGTAGAATGATGGTTATCAGGGGCTTGGGGGGAGGTAAATAGGAAGTTGCTATTCAATAGGAATAAAAAATTCAGTTATGTAAGATGAATAAATCTTGAGATCTGATATACAACATTGTGCCTATAGTTAACAATACTGTTTTGTACACTTAATGTTAAGTGTACAAATTTCATATTAAAGGTTCTTAACTACCATTTAAAAAATGTATAAGAAAACGTATCTTATGGATACTTTTATAATAATTTTGAGGGTGTAAGTTAATTAATTTTGCATCGGAGGCTTTCTTAAGTGAATCACTATGACAACTCCAGCAAGTCAAAATAATAAGTTAGAGTCTGGCTCTACTGGATCTAAATAGAATTTAAATGGTTCAAATTGATGCTGTAATCAACTCAAATTCACAAATTCATAGAAACTTGTAATAGTGCAGATAGTGAAAAAGATGATGGGCTCAGGTGTGTACAAGTGCGTCAGTCCTGTTTTCTCGTCAGCTGTGCCTGGTGAACAGAGGTCTACAGAGGCTGGCTGAGGTGGCAGTGTGACCATGGCCAAGAAAAGACTTGACTATGCACATGGAAGAGAGCGGGGTCTCTACTGGCACAGGGTTCAAAACCATTAGAAATTACTTTTTAGATAAAGAGGAGCCCTTTCAGTTTTAGCATTTTCTTTCTACCCTCTCTGCCAACACTATTAATAGGCACCAAAACTTCAAAAGCCAGTAAATGGGAGATGCTCGCCCTAGTTTACCATCAATGAGGAGGTATTGAAATAACATTGATATTTAAGTCGTGGTGCCTCTGAGGAGATTGCCGCTTGGATGTTTTCTAGTTTTCCTCTATTCTTGATAGAACTTGGGTATCCTAGTGATAGATCCTTATTTAGTGTTAGTGACATACTCCAAATTGCGTGGGAAACGTGTGGCCTCCACTTCCCACTGCTCATACCTGCCTCCAAAACAGTGATATTATGTGGAAAGGCCAAGGATGTGTAGCTAAAAATGGAAATTTAGATTTATAAGGAGATTTTGTATTTGTTGGCTTTTAGTTTTTAGTGCCCTTTGATTTTTTATTAGTATACATTCTCTTACTGTCTCAGTTAGAATTGCATTAGCTAGGCTACTGCAGCAGACTAAGCCTGGGGCTCCATACTGCTGGAAAGAAAGCATTTGCCATGAATAGATCAATTAGGAAACTGGGTGGAAAAGGGATAAAGAAGCATTTTCCAGACCTCTTAGAAATGCCTTGTCTAGGCAAAAATGTAGTCAATATTTCTATATCTGTCTATCTACCTATCTATGGAGAAAGAGAGAGAGAAAGAGAGAGATTGTGAGGACTGCTCAAGTCTGAAAGCCATCAGGAGGGGAGTCGGAAAGAGAAGATCAGGAGCAGACTGAACCCCCCGCAGGCACTGGCTGAGGCTATTATCACAGGCAATCAGGAAAGGAAGACCCTGTGAAGGGAAAATAAATTGTAGACCAATATGGCTGGAGTATGGCTCCGGGGAATGCCTAGGCCTTCTTTTAAAGGGCTTCTGCTGATTAAGTCAGATCCACCAGGATAGTCTCTTACTGAAAGCCAATGGATTAGAACTTTAACTACTTGGGCATAATCGACTCACAGCAGCACCCAGGTTATTGTTTGATTGAAAAAGTGTAAAAAAAGCATACGTTACAAAATGGCTGGTATTCTCTCTTCCATCCTTATAGTGGTATAATCGATTTGATGCATCAAATAAGCCATCCCTGATAGATCGTGTTTTTCTGGATTTCTCTGCTAAGCATTTTCCTCATTGGGGTTTATCTGAGGTCGTTCTTGCCACTGCAGTTATGAGAACAGTATTCAGAGATCTAATTTTGACCACTTGCAGGCCAGGCTGTAGATCAAACTGTTATAACTAGATTCTGAATTTAAAAAAACAAACAAAAAGGGATGACATAAAATTTGAAAGCTAGAAGAAATCTTATATATCAGTCTGCTTACTTCCTCATTCATCAGTGAGGTTGAGTGATTTTCTATTGTTACTGTGCTAGCTAGTAATAGAGTCATATCTAATGGCCATAGCATTTATCATATGATAACGACCCAGATTTATAAATACCACTCTATGATATTGACATAGGGAAAGGAGAAATACCTTCGAGTTACTGTTAGTAAGGGAGGTACAATTCAAATATTGTATTTTTAACTTCCAGGCTAGAATACATATTTCATGACTAAAGGTAAGGTAGTGTTGGTTTTTTTCCAGTACACTTTTATTTATCATGGAAAAATCATCCAGACAACTTTTACCATATGGCAGTTAGGAAAATGAATTGTGCAATCCTTAGTTTCTTTAGTTGTATTTCTTCTTTTTCTTTTTTTAAAACTCTATTCTTTCTCCAAAGAAAAATACCTGGCATGTATTTATATGTTATGATTTGTACCCATTTATTGCTCTCCATTTCTTCTCTCTTCCTTTCTAAATCTTCACCAGATGGGTTTTATTGAAGAGGTTTTCAGGTACCCTAGAGTCTTCTTACCTTCACTAGCTTTCCTTACTATAAAACGTAGCAGAGTTTCAATCTTATGATACCCACTCTCTCTAAATATCTAGAGCCTAGAATCTTTCCTAATCACATACATATAAAACCTTTAGATGTGCTACAAATAGAAGATTGCCCAAAATTTTAATATGAATCTGGAAAATTATTATTTTCTGGGGTAACATGGAATCCCCAAACAGATGTTCCTTATGGAGTTTGTTTCTTTTATAGATATCATTCTTTTAGGTTTTACTAATACAAGTGAATTTCATCCAACAACCAGTTTCAGATGGCTTACTTCCACATGAGAAATAAAACTACTTTACAAAGTAAGACAAAAGCTATAAACAGAAAATAAGAATAATCAAGGGTCACACTAATGAAGAAAGAAAAGGACACAGTTTTTAATAGCTGTATTGAGATATAATTTATATATCATGAAACTCACCTGTATAATTCATTGGTTTTCAATATATTTAAAGAGTCATATAACTATCACCATAATCTACCTTTAGAACATACACGTCACCCCAGTAAGAAACAGCGCACCCATTAATAGTCACGCCTTATTCACCTCTTGCCTAGTCCTGATGTACTTTTTGTCTTTGTAGATTTGCCCATTTTGGACTCTTCATAAGTCCCATTATGTGACTGGCTTTTCTCATTCAGCGTGTTTTTGAGGTTTATCCATCTTCTAGCACATCTCTGAACCTCATTTTTCTGTATTGATGGATATTTTTCAATTCTGTGGATATGCTTCATGTGTTTATCCATTCATCAGCTTGCCATTTGGTGTGACTCCAGTTTAGGACTCTTATGAGTAATGCTACTATAACCATTTATGTATATGTTTTTATGTGAACCTACCTTTTCATTTTATTTAGGAGATAAACGAGGAGTGGACTTACTGGTCATAAGCTAATTCTGGGGTTAGAATTTTGAGAAATGGCAAAACTGTTTCTTTGGAGAAATACCTATTCATCCTTTCCCATTTTTAAATTGAGTAATTTGCCTTCTTGTATTATTAAGTTGTAATAGTTCTTTATGTATTCTGACTACAAGTCCTTTATATGATTTGCAATGTTTTCTTCTCATTCTGTGGTACTCACCTACTTTTTTGGTGATGTTGTTAGAAGCAAAGGGCATTTATATCTGATAAAAATATTCACTTATTTCTTTAAATATTAACATGGCTTAAAATTAACTGACAATTTTGAGGAAGAAATATACTGGCTCCAGTTCTAGTATCATTTAATGTAAATCAGAGGCAGGTAGAGAACACAGTGTTCAGTGGCTGTACTTTGATCAAGGATCATTGAAATGAGTGGTTGGTAGTATAAGATTTGGAATGAGTGTTTTTGCTTTATGCATTAGAATTATCTTTTTCTTTTTAGTTAACATTCTCAGATTTTATATATATATATATATATATATATATAATGTTTGTGTGTATATGTATATATATATACATATATACTATGTATATATGTATATTCAAGCTAAGATAGTTGAAGTTATCACCATCTTAGTTTATAAAGGTGATAAAATTCTGCCTACTAAAATTTCTGTTTTTCTTATGAGATTTGGCTAGCCCGTTCCACAGCAAACTAGGACAAATTTCTGTAATTAGTATCATAAATATTTATAAAGGACTATAGCTGATATAATTTAGTTTTTAGAATTTTGCATAAGTGCTACCTTATTCACTATCTCAAGAATTTCCCTTGCAAATGAATTTTTTCACATTAGTACATTAAGAATCAATGTCTCGGGAGATTTTCTACACTTATTAAACTGAAGATGACAAAATATTGTCAAAATAAAATACAAGGAGATTCAGAATGTCAATATTTTTCTACATTGTTTATAGGTTCCTGGAAAAAAAAAACAGTTTCATCACAAAATTATCATAAATAATAGTGGTGCAATCTATTACATTGTTTTACCCTGCTCTCATTGACTTACTCATTCAATTATCTAAAAAAAACACTTTAAGTTTATATATCTGAGGTTAATCATCTTAATCTAAATTACTTAATGGTCATTTCTGTATTTGTGTTTATATCCTACACAAATTTCACACTATCGTCAACTTTATAAGAAGCCATTAAAAGTCTGTCAATAAGTATTTATTTGAGGACATAGTAAAAATAGACAAATACGTGTTTGCCATTTTTCATAAAAATTGTATATGAGTTCTCTTATCATTTTACTAGTGGAGGTAATGGGGATAAATAAGAGTCAGACCATTTTTCTGCTCAGAGAAACCAAGGTAACATAAATAATATTTAAGTGGTTTAGTTGCAGCATAAAATTAATAATTGGTCCCTTGGATTACTCTATCCTTTTTCCTTTAACTAGGATGTCTCCCCCATAATTATTCATTGTGAAACAGATTCTAAACTGTGGTTTTAACAATATTGCTATACACTCATCATGATTTGTTATCCTTCTAGCAACCACACTGAAGTGATTAATGCTAATTAATCACTGAAGGGCCACAGAGCAGTAAAATAAACTGTGGATAGTATAAATTGTCAAAGGTCATAGCAGATACACCCTATATGAAGTTAGGGATATCATTGACAAAAGAGTTTGTAACAAATAAAAGTGCTAAAGAAATCAATATATTTCAGCCTCCTATAAAGCCTGTCTCCTTCACAAGACAAAGCCTGCATACTTATGTGCAGCCTCTAATTTAACATAATGTGACGTGAGTCCTGGTCCGTGGAGTGATTTGTGCACCTCTCTTTTGTTGTCCTGGGCCCAGCCCCTGCTGGGACAAGTCTGCTGTGGGAGATTGAAATTCCCTCTTCCACTTCGGACGCAGCTGCCGAGGCTCTGCCACTCAGGCCTGTGTTCACCAAAACAGTGATTATCTCAGACACTTGTGAAATCAGGGAAACCTCATTTGTGCCTAAACACAGTCTATGTACATGAATAATAATTGCTCATCTTCCTAGTAAAATTGCATACACATACAGAGAAGGCACAATCTTGGACATATTTATGGCAGCTTGGCTAAGAGTTTTCAAAAATCATTAAATCAGGCTAATTAATCTTTCCAATTTTGCGCAAGAAGGTCTGTCCACATCAAGCAGTGCCAGACTTTGCTTCTTATCTCCTGCTGCTTCCCATCTCAGATCAGGCTGCCAAGTCCAGCCAAGTTCATTATACATATTTTTAATAGACCACATTTCCCGAGCTTGCCATGCATGAGGAGGCCCTAGGCTGAGGTCAGGAAGAATATTCTGTACAATCATGAAGATATAATCAGGGCAGAATAATGAAGAAAAAAACACAAGTGGGAATATTGCATTTAGGTGTGCTGAGTTCAAATTTTGGCTACGTCTTGTGCTTTTCTACACGTTCCTTTTTCTAAGCTTCAGTTTCTTCATCTTTGATGCCCGGATAGTAATCACCACTTAGGGGCTTTCAGGGACTTCTCCAAGGAAACAGCCAGCAATGTGGAGAGTCAACAGCACTCCAACTCGGGGCTGAAGTCCATGTTCTTAACTAGTGTGTTTACCAGTCAGGATTATTCTCTTGTA
This sequence comes from Sturnira hondurensis, assembly GCF_014824575.4. Taxonomy (NCBI): domain Eukaryota; kingdom Metazoa; phylum Chordata; class Mammalia; order Chiroptera; family Phyllostomidae; genus Sturnira; species Sturnira hondurensis. Next base: position 10,375,554 of record NW_028074140.1, on the reverse strand, counting down.
GCTTTTCTCCTTTTCACAAGACTGTGGTGACCCTTCAGGATATTGTTCTAATCTTAGATATCAGGGATGGGAATAGATTGGCATTATCTTGTATTTCTGAAAAAATTAAAACGTACCATGCATTTTAAGTTTTGCAACTATTCTGTAGGTTTTGCAGAGCTTTTCTGCTTCTTTCCCATTACTTAAAAAAAAAATCTTAGCTTTCAAAAACAACTGTGCCTATTCTGCACTGCTGTGCCTGAGAGGCAGGACAGGTAGTGTATGGGGAGGAAAAATGGGAACACTGAATATAAATAATGGGTATGAAGCAATAAAATCTTGGTTACTTCTTTTTAACTTCAGGCCTTGTCCTAGCTGGTCTCTGAATATGAGGACAAAGTGTTTTTTAATGATGGGCAACTCTCTCTAATGAAATGGAAATTTTAGGCTCTAATTGTTTTCTTAATAACAGTACAGAATATGGCAAGTAGAGATTAAGGAGAGCGGTGAAGGAAAAATAATTACTGCTTTTTTTCTATCCAATTTTTTTATTTAATTATTTTTCAAGTACAGTTTTCTGTCTATTACTCCCATCCCATCCCACCCCCCATGCTCCCCCCTCCCTCCCATTTCCACCGTTCTCAGTTGTTGTCCATGTATCCTTTATATAGGTTCTTCTAAATCCCTCCCTTATTTCCCCTGAAATTCCCTTCCCTCTCCCCTCTGGTCACTGTCAGCCTGTTCTCTATTTCAGTGTCTTTGGTTATATTTTGCTTGCTTATTTGTTTTGTTGTTTAGCTTCCTGTTAAAGGTGAGATCATATGGTATTTGTCTTTCACCGCCTGGCTTATTTCACTCAGCATAATGCTTTCCAGTTCCATCCATGATGTTGCAAAAGGTAGGAGCTCCTTCTTTCTTTCTGCTGCATAAAATTCCATTGTGTATATGTACCATAGTTTTTTTGATCCATTCATTTACTGATGGGCACCTAGGTTGCTTCCAAAATTACTGCTTTTTGATGACACTAAAATATAAGTAATAACCATAAAGGGTTGTACAAATAAAAGTAAATCCACGGGCCTTTAGAATAACTTCCCTTTTGTTTTGTTTTATGAAGAACTTAGAGTGAACTTTTGAGCTCATATTGTTATATGTTCTTCATCCAAAACCATCTATCTGATGGACTAGATTAGGGGAAACAAAATAATCTTTTGCAGTATTATTTCAATTTACTTTATTGGCACTTGTGCACACTCAAAAATATAACTTCATATTCTCTGTATGGTCCAGTATAACCTGAAGATGTCGAAGAAACAGATCTTTGACTTCATTGGGTTGACACTTATTTTTATCCAGTGATGTGCAGGTCAAAGGCACTGCACAGAATGGATTTGTGGAGCTAGGAAGCAGCTTTCTGAACCAGAGAACAGGAAATTGTATTAATCAAAACTGAAAGGTTCAGCTGAAAGCAGAACAGACTTGGAAAACTATTTTAAAGATCACTTGCCATGCACACAATTATTTTTTAGTTGCAATTCATGCCAAGATTTTTAAGAAAACTGATGGAAAATTTTATTATTCAAGTATATACTCTATATACAATGTAATCACAGTCTCTCACTGGGGCAAGACAAAGTGACATGAAGATGGAATATTTTAAAAATCTAATTGTCCTATACCATACAATGTGAGCTTTCATTGCAAATATTTATTTCTATTATGAGGTCTACAGAGGCATAATGTTATTAAAATGAGGGTAGTTTCTGAACTGGATAGACTTTTATGGATATTTTAAAATATGTCTCTAAAGTGATGAATGACTGGCACTATTATTATTTCCATTTTTTTCATGCCTTTTACCAGTTGGGGAAGGATCTACTTTAATGTAAATTCCCTTCAGAGTCTGTAACTTCCCCTCTGTTTTCATAGTAGTAACATGAGACTCAGCTTCAAACTTGAGTAAGCCAGTTAAAGGTGTTGAAGACACAGTTCTGTCATTTTTAAAAGACACAAACCTAAAAGAAGGGACAAGGTTGATTGACTTAAGATGAAGACGTAAGTTACTCTGTCTCATGGAGAAATAAAATCAACATAAAGATAATGTTTTCTTTCTCTCAAGTGCTAAATTAGTGAACCACATACATGTCCCATAGGTTTCTATATAAGGCTATGAATATACATCTAGAAACATCTGTCAATTCAAAGAAACAACCAAGTTCTTACAAAAGTATAGTAGTTAAATTAGGTAAGACCTCTTAAGTCATTAAATGAGCATTTGGTTGTTTTTTGTTTTTTTTTTAGAATTCTTTGTTTTTCGTTCTTTTTTTTCACTCTAACTCTAATCATAGATTTGTTTTAGCTTACCTGATGAAAGATAGGGCTGTTGTGCAGAACTGGAAATAAAATAACTAGAGATCTTGAAAGCGTTGTAAAATACACTTTCAAAAATTATCCCGTGGACTGAAGAGGCAGTGTCTTTTGAGATTCAATGCCAGTTCCAGTGTTTAAGTGTGGAACCTCATTGGTTCCATTTTCATGGAACTAAGTGCTTCTGAAGCTCACTCTCTGAAGTCCAAGCAATCATGTCACTTCTACGAGATTTCTGCTTGCTCACCTAAATTATCGTTCCTTCAGAGGAAGTCAAGAAGAAAAACAAAACACTGTACAGTAAAGTTAGTACATACCTGAGATGTGTTTTCATTTAAGTGGCATCTCTTTCTACAGTTATCTTATTATTCTTCTGGAAAATTATCTTCACTTCTGAAGATAATATATGTCAAGTGCATTTATATTAATGCACAGAATTACAGAATATACATTCTGTGCATATGTTCAATGTATATTAATACACATTAATGTATATTGAACTCTCCATAAAATTAGCTGTTTTTTGTCTTGTTTTCCTGAGATATTGATTTGGCCGATACATCTGGATTTTATAATCTGTTCTTTATTTTAATATGCTTTTTATTCAATCATCAAATATTTATTAACTGACAACTATAGCAATGTATATAACTATATATTTTTTATCAACGATGCTTCCTGAATCCCCATTATGTGAAAGGAGTTATACAGTTGAAATTTGGGTATAAAAATACATGGTTTTAATGGGCTTCTCCTCCAAAAAAACTGTGAAATGTAAAGAGGCAAGTGATGTTCAAAATTAAAAGTCACTCTTAAAAAGTGCAATTTTAAGTCCCTCAGTGCAGTCACTAAAGAAATATTACCAGAAAAACTCCACTAGCCCATTGTAAGTACATTATTTTATTTGATAGTTATCTTGACAACATTTAAAACATAGTGTGTTATACCTTGCTTTAAATCAGAGGTTAAATATTTTTCTAATGCAAATGTACATGATCTTGTAAAATATTTTAGTTTCTAATAGCATTTCTAAGTATTATTTTTAACATTAAATATTTAAAAACTTATTAAAGGGGTTATATTTAAATGGGTCTCTATGATTAATTCTTTTAATAACTAAAGGAATAAGTAAAGGATTATTTAGCAAAGGGAAAAACTAAATTATTGATATTTTGCCTAGCTTTTGGAATTTCTACATTGAGGCTATAACTATTGACAACTACCAATGATTTTTTCTTTCTTAAATCCATCAAAGTTTTAGCTGAATTTTTCTCTTGTGGATCATCAGGATCAAAGTCTGCTTATTACTAATACTTGAGATTGGTAACACTCACTCTTTGTTAGAACTTATGCCATAAAGAGCTACCCAATAGCATTTGTATGAATTTCTCAAACAGGTGCAAAGAGATAGCTAAGGGTGAAGATGGGAGCTAGAGCTACATGCAGTGCCCGAAGATGCTCTAAACATACATGCACTATTCCTGCCAAAAATTATGAGAGCGAGAGTGCTAACAACATATGGGTAGTTCTGGGTGAAAAATAGTACTAATAGCATATTATGCTATTTTTAAAACTATGTACTATATTTAGTTCAATCTAAAACCATAAAATTTTGGAGGAAAACAGGAAGATAAATCTCCATGACCTTTGCAACCAAAGAAAAATAGATCAATTGGATGTCATCAAAATTTAAACTTTTTTTTTGCATCAAAGGACATTGTCAAGGAAGTGAAAGGACAAACTGCAACATGGGAGAAAATATCTGCAAATTATATGTCTGCTAAGGGTTCAATGTCTGGAATATATAAAGAACTCCTACAAGTCAACAAGAAAAAGACAGACAAATCTTTTTTAAACAACTTGAAGACATTTTCCCCACAAAAAATATTTTTAAATAGCCAGTAAGCACATACAAATTTTAACGGCATTATCATTAGGTAAATGCAAATCAAAAGTATAATGAGATGCAACTTCAGACAGGCAATCATCACCATCATCAATAATCATCAAATAACACATACTGCCCTGGCTGGTGTGGCTCAGCTGGTTGGAGTGTCATTCCATAACCAAAAGGTTGCAGGTTCAGTCCCTGGTTGGGGCACATATGGGAGGCAGCAGACGATGTTTCTCTATGACATTGGTGTCTCTCTCTTCCTCTCTTCCTCCCTCCCCTCCCTCCCTCTCTCTCTTCACTCTTTCCTCTATCTCTCAAATCAATACATGTATGTTTGAGCAAGCATTTAAAAAGGAACAAAAAATAAAATGACATTAGATTGTTTATTAGATTCCACATATGAGTGAAATGATATGACATTTGTTTTTTGAACAAACTAAACTAAGAAGGAAAATGGGGACAGACTCACAGGTGAAGAGCAGGCTGACAGCCAGTGGTGGGGGGAGGTTAGGGGTGGAGGGATTGAGCAAAAAGGAAACAGGACTGATGGACATGGACCACAGTGTGGTGATTGCTGCAGGGAGGGATGTAAGGGGGCTAAATGGTCATGAAAAATTGTAATAAAGATTAAAATATTAATAATTTTAAAAAGTAGCTTCTAGCAACACCAAAAAAGAAAAATAACAAATACTGGTAAGGGTATGAAGAAACTGGAACCTTGATATACTGCTGGTGGGAAGGAAAATGGCACAGCCAATGGTGAAAATAGTATGGCATTTCCTAAAAACTAAATGTACAATTATCATATAACTCAGATTTTCCACTACTAGATTTATACTCACTAGAGTGGAAAACAGGTACTCAAATGGATAGTTTTATACCAGTGTTCATTGTAGCATTATTAACAATAGCCAAAAGGTAGAAATAACCTAGTGTCCAGCAACAGGTGCATGAAAAAAATGTAATATATCCATACAATGAAATAATATTCAGTTTTAAAGGGAATGACAGTCACGCTACATGCTAAAATATAGATGAGTGTTGAAGACATTCTGCTAAGTAAAATAAGCCAGACATAAAAGGACAAATAATTTATGATCCCGCTTATATGAAATATCAGGAACAGACAAGTGTGTGGAAACAGAACGTGCATTAGAGGTTCCCAGGGACTAAGGGATTGGAATGGGGAGTTACTGCTTAATGGTTACTGAGATTTTGGAGAGGTGGTGAAAACATTCTGGAAATAATGGTGATGGCTGACTACATTGTGAATGTAACTACTGCCACCGACTTGCACACTCAGAAACAATTTTAAAAATAACATATTTATGCCATATATATTGCCACAATAATATATTTGGAATTTACTACATTTAGTTCATTGTAATTTATTTTATCTTCTCAAATAAATATAAATATATAAGAAAATATATTACTCGTGTTTTCTAGATTATAATAATTATGTTAAGTCATTTTACTGAATGTTGCAATGTTCCAGGTCCTGGTTTAAGAACTTTACAATTGTTAACTCATTTACTACTCATCAGAATCTTATGAAGCAGGAATTATTACATATAGCCATTTACAGGTCGGGAAACTAAGGAACTGACTAACCTGTTCAAGTGCAGGAGAGAGTAAGTGACCTCACTGAGCCACCACCCAGCAAGCTGGTTCCATCGCCTCCAACCCTAGACTCTGAGAGTGGCCAATTTGACATTTTGAACCTGCTTTTGCTTGGACATTTTGGACTTAAAATGAAGTTTAGTGATCAGACCCAGGCCAGTACATGTGCGTGTGAAGGAATTCTTTTCAGTTCCTCAGTTCAGACAAGTTTATTATGTGATCTACCAGTTCTCCTGGAACTAACATAATGGCTTCTACTACTGGTTATCATTAAGATGTAGCACATGGTTATCAGCACTTCTGCATTCAAACCTTACATGCCATGTCTCATTTTCAATCTGCCACTTGAGAATTGCACTGTAGTCAGTTTAACTCCTACTAAAAGTCGTGATGCTAAACCGACAGTTTGAATGTGGAATGTGTTACTGAAAGGGACTTTTCCACACTCTTATGACCTTTCTGTCGCTGTGGTCTGTCGTCATCACAGTGACAGAGGATAGATTGAATTACTTAGTTGAAATGAGACCCACACTGCACCTAACTCACGTGTGTCACCAGCACAGGGCACAGTGCTTGGCATAGAGTAGGTACTCAAGACATTTCTCTTATTTGAATGAATGAAGGAATGGCCCACATACACCTGAGCCATTTTCTAAAAAATTCTTTAGAGTATCCTAATCTATTGTGTGTTGTCACAGGAAGGCAAGTGAGTCTTGTCCTGTACATATGTGTATGTACTAAGCTTGAGTGTGAGCTCTGCATATTCCTGCAATTTCCGTGATGCCATGACTGTACTTTATGTTTGTACACCCTGAACTTGAATGATTTGAGATACCAGTTACATCATTAGACGTGAAGATGACTGAGGAGACGAAGAACTTCTGGACATAAAGAAGAGATAATTTGCACTACTTCTTGATTGTGTCTGAGCAGGGCTAGCAGTTTGCTTAGGGTGAGGGAGGACAGTTAAAGGAGACACTTACTCTAGGGTTCCTGCAAGGGCAGGGCTGGCGCTGACGGGAATAGGACAGTGCGTACCTCCTACTGTTTGCCCCCAAAGTGCCCTTCTTGCCCTGAGCTCAAGATATAAAAACAGGGGCATTGGACTAACAAGAACTGAGCCTAGAGCAAAATGTGCAATGACAGTAAGAGGCTGATTTTGTGATGGAAGGAGAGGCTGGCAGTGTGTGAAACAGGGTGAGGCTTGCAGGTGGATGACAGCCTTCACCACGTTTTCATCAGGCCCCTACTAGGCACTGGAGCAAACAGGCTCTCAATAAATATACTTGCTGAGTTGGGAGCTGGTTTATCAACTAGAGGAGATGAAGGCAGATGAATAAAAACTGGAGAGGACTAAGCAAATGTGAACTTTCATGGAAGCCTGAAATCTGAAGGCAAAAATTCTATGGTGGTCCAAGCTTCCGTACCTGCTGACTGTTCTGCCATCGGTGTGTTAGATGTGTTCTGTGAAAAGGAGAATTTTCATGATTTTTAAATAATTTCAAAGCATTATAAATAATTAAATGATATTATTTTCAAATCACTGCAAAATAATGTTTGCTTGTTAATGACTAATATGTATGTGTACTAATGACTAATATGCATTCGTACTTGGAAAGGATCAAGTGCACAAAGTAATGTCAGTATTTCACCCAGACACTCTTGGATCCCTTTGAACTGTCATCATGTGACAACTCCTTGCTCCTATTTTACTTCCCAGCCTCAATATGTTGTCCATGCACTTTTGCTTCCAGTGGCTTTGCACCTGCCTGTCTTTGCAGAAGGCTCACCTTGGCTGCTGGGCTCTGCCAGGCTGTCCCAAACTGAAAGCAGAGAGGGCCTGTGGGTCTCTGCCCCCTTCTACCTAAGCACCAGATGACATGAAGGCCACACTTCAGCATGAATCACGGGGTCTTCTGGACCTGCTCCCTGCCTCTCTTCTGATAACCCGCATCCTTCTTTTGTAATCCAGTCAGTCCAACATGCTCTCACACAGCCCCTGGCCAGTGCACTTTTGTCTGGGATCTTGTGCTGCAAATACTCCTTCCCTGCTCCCACTCCTTACCCAGCGAACTCCAACTTGTCCTTGAGTTCTCAGCTGAAAATTCATTTCCTTGTGGAAAGTTTCCCTCATCATTCAAATCTGGGTTTTCAGAGTATCTATGATGTAATCCCAGGATGCTTTTCACGTCTCTAACAAATTTATTTGCTATTTGTACAAGTTTAATTTACTTTCTCACCAACTAGCCTAAGGGATTTGTGAGAGCAAGGATAAACTTTTGGCTTTGCTGTGGTAAAACCCGTGGCATAGCACAGTGCTCGCATATACAAAGTACATAAAAATATGCATTGAATATGTGAATTAATGGGTGGGTTGACTTGATTAATCAATCAATATATGCTGATAAATAGAAATTACTTGACACTGTGCCTTATTTTATTTATTCATATATGTGTTTGCTGGCTCTACACACTAACTCTGTAAGTTATGGTGAAGGATGTTAGCATATGTATGGCCTGCTCCTTTCTCTGAGCGAGTGCAAAGCCACTTTATGAATCAACACATAAACACATAAGGTGAACCATTTAAAGATGGGTTTCTATTGATTTTTCAAGAGGTCCAGTGTCAAACAGTAACCAAAAAGTTATGCTTTTTTGCAGATTATACATTCTCATGTGGGCAACTACCTGGCCCCAAATGCATGAGCTGTCCTTCTGCCTTTTCCCTCAGTTTAAATGCACTTACTTAATGACATATTGTAGGATTAGGGTCCGGTGGGCTCTTATGCCAACCATTCAATAAATGTGCTATGAACATCATTGTCTTTCAGACAAAGTCAGAGAGGTTTTTTTAGATTTTTTCTAAAGCAGAATTTGCAACATGCTGGTGTCTGAGCAGGAGCTGCTGCAGAAAGCAGAGCCTAAGAGAAAGATTGTTTACGGGTCCACTATTTTGGTGTTCTGTCCAAAGGTACAGTAGTGAAGGACTCAGGAAATTAAAATAGAGACGGAAAGGCAACGCAAAGATGCATTCTTATCCTTTGGGTACCACTGTGGGTGATTGTGCTTGAATTCTCTGAGGACCCATCTATATGAGTTTTGAGATTGTCAGCCAAGGAGGCGAAATGTGGAATGAGTATCAATTAGCTTGGTACCACACTGGTCAATGTGAGCCCTACTTGCTTTTCCAGTTTCTCAGACTTGAGCACTGAATGATTCCCGCAAGTGTAATAAGACAGGGAGGGAAAACTCATGGGGAAGGAAAGTGAAATTATTCAGTGCTGCTGTGAAAGAAGTACAATTAGGTTCCCCAGGGATGAGCTGTCTGCCTCGTCAGTGACTCTGTGGAAGTGAGCAGAGAGAGGTGCGGGGGCATCGAGAGTTAACCTATACACCTCTATGCACCTCGGCAGAGGTTTGGTTTGGTCATCCCGGGGTCTATTATTTTTTCATACAATTGCCAATGTTTAAAAGTTAGTAGAATGTACATCACAATCTGCTTTACTTCCTGAAAGTAGGATAAACACCTCTCACAGATGTCTTTCGTTTGGTCATCAGGAAATCTAGCATTTTTTCACAGTTAATCACCAAGATTTAAGGAGATGAAGGAGATTTCATGTAATAATGAAGACTTTCTCCTTCACTTCCAAAAATGGACCTTCTACTAGTGCTCAGTCCACATTAGGCTAGAAGGAAGTTAGTTACATGTGTATATGCTCACTAGTCCATTAGTGATTCATGTGTCTCCCTCTTCCGTGTGCGTATCTCTCTGTCTCATGTAGATATTTGTGTCTGAGACTGTTCTAAAAAATGAACCACTTAGCAAGGTAGATGGTCAATGCATTTGCTCACTCAGAAACATTATAAGCTCATCTCTGGGCATCTGAACTGAACAGATTGCATCACTTGGGCTTCATTTCCAATGTGGCTTTGGGTTGGTTCTGCCAATGAAAGACATTGGCAAGAGATCAGAGAGCAAGAGAAAAATCAAGGTAGGGAATATTTTCCAGACTCCCTCCCAGCTTCAGCATCACAGTTCCTGAAGTGGTTGGCATTCTGCAAAATCCCAGCACCCCTTAGCAACACAGTTTTTTCCCTTGTCCCTTTCAGTTTTTTTCAGGCTCTTGCTAGTCTTTGGGTATCTCAATATTTAGTTTGGGTTCTCTTAAACATGCCCTCATTGCCATAATTTGTTGCCTCATTAAAATCTCCTTAGTGAACCCATCTGATCAAAATTCTGTTTAATGCCAAGGTCTTGACTAATACAGTAAGACACTTATTTAATTGTTAATTATTATTATTTATCATTATTATTATAGTTATTCAGAATGAAGCCATCCTTCTCTCAAAAATCCTTTGTTAAACCTTTGTCTACTTCGGAGAAACTGAAGAGCATTCTATTCTGAGCTGCTGGTCATGATCCAGCCCTGTTTTCCTACTTAGCCCACCATGTGCACTACGGGAGCCTAATGCACTGCCTCCCTTTTGTTCTGTGCTGTCTGCTTTAACCTGACAACAGATTGATTGACTATTGGGCCAGGAGCCTCCTCACTGGGCTCTCAGGTTACCTGATGCACTTGCCAAGGCTTCAAGTGGCCATAATGAGTTTCCCATTCACCAGCTGCAGCCCAACCTGTCCTGCATGTAATAAGCAAGGGTAGTCAAGACTCTTTTTTCCCCCTTGTCCCTTTCCTCCAGAGCAGTGTTTTTGATTTCATATCATTTACTTGATAACAACAATCTGTGCGAGAAGACATATGGTGACCAGGTTTTGATCCTGGCACCTAGGTCAAAGCTTCTTGCAGAAAAGGAGACACTGGAAGCTTTATGGAGGCCATGACTCTGAGTCCTGCAGAGCTTGGCATGACGAGTAAGCTTTGTGTCGCTGCTGGGTCTAGCTTGCAACAGACCAGGGTACCTAGCATCCTAGGCATGTGCAAAGTCCTGAAGACCTCAGTTGGCTGAGCAGTTATAAGCAGGCCCAGCAGCCCAATTTCGGATTCAGGATTTCAACAGCTTGAAAGTTCCTACTCTTTCCACTGCATCACAGAACTGGAATGATATAGACTTGGATTTGAAAGCCTGCTTTGCCACTTGGGACAAGTTACTTAACTCCACTCGACCAATTTTTTCCATCTTAAAAATGAGGATACTAATTTCATTTAAGAGAATGAAAATAGATAAGTCTATTGCTCATCCAGGGTCTATCATATAATGATCATTTGATAAATGTTAGTTTATCTCATAAAATGAAATCCAAACTTCTCATCCCTAATAGCCAAAGAACGCTTGCCAAGCATTGGCCAATTTTACTCACTTCTCAGTCACAGGGTAGAATGAGTCTTAAGAGTAGAGTCTGCAAATCAGAAAGCTCTGGGTTGAAGTGTGGCTTCCTAATTGTATGATGCTAGAAATGCCCTGACTTCCTGCATCTTAGCATATTGTCATGGAATCATACGGCCTCGGTTCATGTTACACTCTTACTGGCTATGCAGTCTTTGGCAATGTACTTAACTTCCTTGTGCTCCAGCTTTCTTATCTGTATTTTCAGCTTAACATTGGATATCATCTGTTTCACTGGGCCACTGAGATAATCAACAGCTTAATTTTATCAGTTCTTAAAACATTGCCTACTCAACAAAAGTTAGAAAAAACTAGTTTCATTATCCCCAAGGTTGCTGTGATAGTTTTTACTCATAGACTTATTGTGAATATGAAATGAAATAATAAATTATGAAGAACCAGATGAAATTACCCAAATTTGGTCATAGGTCAATTTCAAATATTTTAGCAACATAGAGCTGTTAGCATAATTGCTGATACATAATAGCTGTTACCTGTCACATTTTCCTCATTATGTTAAAGTGAAAGCCACAGATCACACTGACTTGTTTGGATTGTAAATAATCCAATTAAGACCCTAGACCCTCTTCCCAGTAAAGCCTCTCAATGTGGCTCAGCCTCAGGTGGTGTGTTTGTAGGTGTAGAATATTGGTTCTACCTAGTCTAAGCTTCTGTTAGACAGAAGGGATATGAGCTTTCTTTTCTTATCTATTTCAGTTCTGGAATCCAAATGCTAACTCAAAAAAAAACCCCCCTAAACACCAAAACTCCTTTAATACAGCTTCACAGAAACCTCGCCAAGATCTTGTCTAAAAGATAGAGTGGTGTTTCTCCTTCGGCCCCCAAAATCTGTGAGGCTTGCGACTAGCTGCCTGAAATTCCTTCTGGTTTGGGCTAGTTCCAGCTTGTGGCAAGTTAGGATTCCACGGTTAGCTGCAAAGTTGCATTTTAAAAACCTAATTTCTCTGTCCCTACTTGGCTCCGGACCAGAGTCTCCAACCCCCCAACCCTTGAAGTGATGGTTATTTCAATAAAGAATTTATGACTTTTGGTATGAAGCAACAGAACAGCTGGCAAAAAAACCCTCTGCAGGTTCTTTCATTGAGCTCAGCTAAGTATGTACCACTCAAGCCCCACATCCTGGGCAGTACCCTGCCCAGGAAACAAGGCAGCCTTTACCAGAGCCCAAGGGAGGAAGGGGCTGGGAGGGCGACAGGGGCTTTGACAACCAGCTCCTCTTGAGATGACCGAGAAGTGTGCTGAAAGGATTTTTGATTAGATGTTGCGTTCAAGAGTGTTTATATAGATTTAGTCAAACGGTTAAAATACATAATCAATATTCTGAAGAGAACCCTCTGTGTAGGTCTGTCTACCTGATTCTAATAAGCATGACTGCATAAAAATCTTTACAGAGAGTGTTTTAAAACTAATTTAAACAAAACTGGCTAGATGAGGTAATGGTGAGTTTGGTAAAAATGTTCTGGGATAGAACAAGGGGGAAATTCTTGCCATAAAAATATTTTTATTTAATAATTGGAAAAATGGAATGAAACACCTGCCATTTATAAATCAAAGTTACCATATGGCATATAACATTTACTAATAAATTCTTATAAGCACAGCCCTAGAAGTGAGGCCTTTTAAAAAGTTTTGCTATAGCGCAATGCCATTTTATATTGCTTTACTTCATCCTGTGGCTTTTCCCCCCAAACTTTAAGTTAATAGTTTGTAAAATTGTGCTTTAAAGTTCATTTCAAACTCTTATGAGTAATAAAAGTACACAGCAGAGCAAATTACTGAGGCACGGATGGCAGCGATAAATGAACAATTGAGGCATTGGAATATTCTTTGCCTATCTTTTTCTCAACTTCTTGTTGATACTTAGTTTTATGATGATACTCTGGAAACAATATTTTGTCAATGGTAAGGCAGCCATAGCATATATATTTTCATTTTCAAACACTGTATTGTAGACAGCTCTAAGTATCAAATACTCATCTGCTTAAAAAGTTCTCTCAACTCTTCTTTCCTATCTTGGGAAGGAAAAAGTAGTAATAACAGAAAAAGTAATGATATATCTTGATTAACTTTTAAGCCTGTATGAATTATTCTTATTTTTGGCATGTGAAAGAACATTTCTTTTTTAAAGACAGACAGAACATCATCAATGCTACATCAGGAACCCCTTCCTGGACACAGACTGTCATGGACACAGGTTTCATGTCCCAGTCCCCATTTATTTCCTAGTACTTAATTTAATGCTGATTACTTCCCACGGCCCAACTTCAATGCTGTCTCTGCAGTATAGAAATGGAATCATTAAAAATGTGTTATATACACGCATCCAAGAGGCCATTGCTTCCTCCAGCAGCACCCAAACAATGCCAATTGCTTAAGATATCTAAGTTTGTTGTGAATTGCCTTTGGTGTCTTTGGCATATGCTTTTGAGCATCCTTAAAGATTCCAGCCCTTTGCCCTTTGCTGGTAGATTTAGTACTTCCAATTGTCCAAAGGGCTGTGGAAGCCAAGGCCAGGGCAAAAGGAGCATGAACAAGTTTTAATAGAAATAATTGCACTAATAAAATATGAAGTCCACTTTTCTCTGTGTCGGTAAACTCATGAGCTATGTACTGTTAAAGAACTGAGTGGATAGCCACTATTTCAGGGGGCAAAAAAAAAACCTTCCAGAGATGTACTTGTGAAGGTTGATGTGTAAACCTCACTCGGTGAAAAAGAAATTTAAGTTAGTGAAATAAATTCCTCCAATCTCCTAGATCTTGGTAGGAGTTATATTTTCCATACAAGTCTAATTTTTAGAGCAAATATGTGTAAAAATTCTAGGAAAAAAATACAAACTTAATGTATATAGGGTGATTCAGACTGAACAAGAAGATTCCCACTGACAACATTTCAGACAAAACTGGTCACTACAATGCAAAACTTCTCTCATCTCTAAAATCTTAATATGATGCCAGTTTAAACAATATCACACATCAACCTTGCAGCAAGCTATTAATTTATACACACATAAATTGAATATGCCACAAATAATGTATTGTGAATAAATTTTAGGTGGAATTAACTTCATGTCTTTTTACAAAAAATATTAAAATTAAAAGAAAAGGGGACCCTAGTTCACTGTTGGTGGGATTGCAGACTGGTACAGCCACTATAGAAAACAGTATGGAATTTTCTCAGAAAGCTACAAATAGATCTGCCTTTTGACTCAGCAATTCCTCTGCTAGGATTATACCCTAAGAACCCTAAAACACCAATCCAAAAGAACCTATGCATACCAATGTTCATAGCAGCACTATTTACAATAGCCAAGAGCTGGAAGCAACCCAGGTGCCCATCAGTGAATGAATGGATCCAAAAACTATGGTACATTTACACAATGGAATTCTATGCAGCAGGAAGAAAGAAGGAGTTACTACCTCTTGCAACAGCATGGATGGAATTGGAAAGCATTATGCTGAGTGAAATAAACCAGGGGGTGAAAGACAAATACCATATGATCTCACCTTTAACAGGAAGCTAAACAACAAAACAAACAAGCAAGCAAAATATAACCAAAGACACTGAAATAGAGAACAGGGGGACAGGGACCAGAGGGGAGAGGGGAGGGAATTTCAGGAGAAAGGAGGAAAGGTTTGCAGGAACAAGTATGAAGGACACCTGGACAAAAACTAGGGGGCGGGGGGTGGAAATGGGAGGGAGGTGGGGAGCACTTGGGGAAGTGTGCTGCGATGGGGTAAAAGACAGAAAACTGTACTTGAACACCAATTAAAATAAATTTTAAAAAATAAAGTTTATCTCAGTTAAAAAATAAGCTTTAAAATTATTTTCATATAATTTTTCTATATCTTTTAATCCACCTATTCTTTAGCCAAATTGCATACAGGCTGTTTTTTTAATTCATAATATAGTTATTGTGTTCATGAAAATGAATCAAAATTCTATTTGTAATATTTGCTACAATATACTATAATATAGTCAATGAAATTAAAATTGAAGTCTGCAAAAGTATTTTTGATTTCACATTTTTATGTTGAAAAAGAATTTTTTTTAGTCCAAGACAATAACTATTATTGTATGTACTAAAATTTTCCCCTTATTTTCTATTTCTCCTCTGAATCTTTGGCAATGATATACTTTAAGTAGAAATTCAGGAAATTATTATTTTTTATTTTTTAATTTATACTGATTTTACGTTAAGATATTATCAATGGAAGCAATTGTTTAATGAATAGTTTTTCATACAAAACTTTAAAAGACTAGAAGCAGTTATTTTCTTAACACTTTTAAAATATGTCCAAAATCATAATTTAAAGTTGAAATGTAACTAGAGCTCTGAATGGCCACAGAAAATCCTGAAAATTATGTTTGGCATATCCAACTCAATGAAGTCAGTATTAATAGATCTCAGTGGTAGTTGTCATCTCTAAAGCATAATGCAGTTTTTTGTCTCAAGAAAAATGATGGAAAAAGTTGAATAAATTAAATCTAAAGCAAAGAAACACTAGTATGCTGAATGTTCCTCCTACATGAAAACTGAAAAACCTCTCTAAAAATGACATAGTAATAAATTATAATGTTTTCTAAAGTACCATGGGCTACTGTTTGCTTTCTAACATATTTTATTGTCTTTTTAAAAATTATAACAAAAATACAAGATTTGGTATATTTTATTTTTAAGGAGGAGAAAAGTTTATTTAAATATATAAATTAACTCAAGGGAAAGATAAATTTTAAAGAATTAGGTACATATTTCTTAGTATTAAACCATGTATATAACCATAGTAATGGCCCAAAATGCTTAAATTAATAAATAAACTAATTAATTAATTAATTAATAATTAAATAAATTAAAGCATTTATTTAATGCTTTAAATAAATAAACAAAATACAATAAATGATTTTTTCATCTTAGTAGCAAAATATCATCTATGTAGAATTACATATCAAATTGGAGATACTAAACAAATTAATTATCAGCCTGGCTGCCCACTGATGAATACAATATTATCATATCTGATAAATAAGATAGAAATTTATCTTTTGGGGGGATAAAAAAGAAAACATACTCACTTTTGTCATCAAGAAATAAGATTGAAAAGTTTTCTCTACACAAAGTGACAGTTTTGTAACACTACAGAACTGTCCAAAATGATTTAAATGCTTGGGAAACAGATAAGATGTATACATCAAAGAGTGTTTATTTATGAAAACTACCAAACATTGAATAAGAACAGTGGGAACATGTATCATTCTCGATTGGCAATGTTCCTATCCATTCCTCATCTCTTTTGGCAAAGTAATTCAACCAGGATGGGGCAGACCATGAAAATTAGCAGTTTGGCTGCTACTATAGGCAAGCTGGTTCCTTTGAAATGAAGCGCTGTCAGCTACAGCGGGGAGGTCTGTGAAGAGAGAACAGGGAGGACCAGCAGCTCTGTGAGCCTGAGGTTTTGGTTATTTTAAGGCAAACAAATAACTTATAAAAAGGGAATTTCCCAGGGAGTTCCAGAGATGAGCCAGTGTAGGGGGCTGATCAGCTCTCCCTCCACAAGCTTGTGTTGACCTAAACCTGAGCTCATCCAGAGCAGAGACTGAAGGGGGACCAAGGCACCTATGCCACACTGGCCAAGGGGACCTGTGCATATATGCAGAAGAGATATGTGAAGTCATGACATCAATAAGAGACAGCACACTTGAAAATTGCTTAAACTTTTAATGTGTTTCTTAGGTCCCTCGGGGAGCCATCATCTTCCTGAGAGTGGTAGACTTACTCACTAGGTGAGCACAACTTCTGATCAATTCTTCTGATGCTCAGACACAGGAGAAATTCCCAGGGGTTCAAGCAAAACAAAACAAAACAAAATCCCGTACAACAATAAAAAGAAAAAAAATTCACAATGCAGGGAAAATAGATTTCACAGATTTAATCCAGAGAAATTGCTAAACAAACAAATAAAAACAATTACAACCCTCAATGAGAAACCTTCAAAATCTAGAATTACTAAAATATATAAAATGCTGAATATTACACAAAAATCTCATAAGACAATCAAAGAAAATTTTAAAAAGTTACACATACTTGGAAAAAATAGAAACCATTATTAATTGACTCCAAATACTGGATTTAGTACACGAAGATTGCAAATCAATTATTATATTTCCAAAGGACAGTAGACAACTGTATTTAAAGATTTAAAGAAAAGTGTCACAATGATGACTCAACAAATAATGAATGTCAACAAACAGACAAGGATTATAAAAGCAAAACAAATGGAAATGCTTATAAAGTAGTTAAGAATAACTTAGTAACTTAAATAAGCTTAAAATAACTATTAAAAAGTTTAAAGTATGAGCACTCAAACATTTTCAAATGCTCTGGGTGCTACAGCCCAAGCCATTTTAAAGGCTTACATTTTTCTCAATGTGCATAATTTAAAAAAATGCTTTTGTTCATCTTGGCTCAAACTGGTTCTAGAATTTTCTCATCTTTGTCCCTCCTTGCACTCCAAAAATACCTTCTTAAAAGCAGCCAGCAATCCCCTTTGAGCATTCTACAAGGGAAAAATAGTAAGAAAACCAACTACAACAATTTTTGTACAATCTTAGTAAAATAGAAAATATAAACTTAGTATACTCTGTATTTTTCCAGGAGAACAAGACTGAAAATTCATTAATAGATGAAGAGGTATATTTTTCTGCTACTAAAAAAAGTGGTGGAGAGAGAGAGAGAATTTAAATGAAAACGTTTAATTAAATTAATCAGTTTCACATGTTGAGGTTACCAGACCTACAGTCTACGAACTTCTGTTTTAGTCAATAAACCAGAGACACAATGGTTTGCATTTATTTTTGTTAAGAAATTTTATAACAAAAAGCGATGTGAAATGAAGCTAAAGTAAATACAATAATTGTAAGTGTTGGAAGAGTTCACAGTTGGACAAGTGTGCATGTGACTTTGTGATCAGAACAGCTTGAACAATGGTTGCACTGCAGATTGTGAATTGGCCACAGATCTTATTAGATGAGTATGGTTGGGATACATGTTATTTCCTTTTCAGGGAAATCGAGTACTAAAGTTGTGAAATGCAGGAGAGATTAAAGAGTTTAAGGCTAGACTACGAAATCAGAACCTTGTATTCTTTTATTTAAATTGTATTTTATTGATTATGCTACTATAGTTGTCTCATTTTTCCCCCTTGCCTCAGTCCACCCAGCACTCCACACTCCCTTCCACACCATTGTTCACATCCATGAGTCATGCAAATAAGTTCTTTGGCTACTCCATTTCCTATACTGTACTTTTCATCCCCGTGGCTATTCTGTAACTACCTATTTGTACTTCTTAATCCCCTCACCTATGCACCCATTCCCCTGTAACTCCCTCCCATCTGTCAACCATCAAAATGCTCTCTGTATCCATGATTCTGTCTCTGTTCTTGTTTGCTTAGTTTGTATTTTAGATTCAGTTGTTGATAGATATATATTTATTGCCATTTTATTGTTCACATTTTTTATCTTTTCCTTAAATAAGTTCATATAAAAATGGTTTGATGAGGATGAACTCCTTCAGTTTTTCTTGTCGGAAAAAAAGCTCTTTATCTGTTTTTTTTTTTTAATTCTAAATGATATCTTTGTTAGGTAGTGCAATCTTAGCAGTAGGTCTATGCTTTTCATGACTTTGAATATTTCTTGCCAATCCCTTCTAGCCTGCAAAGTTTCTTTTGAGAAATCAGTTGACAGTCTTATGGGAACTCTCGTGTAGGTAACTGCTTTTCTCTTGCTGCTTTTACAATTCTCTGTTTATCTTTAACCTTTGGAATTTTAACTATGTTGTGTTTTGGAGTGAGCCTCTTTGCATCCATCTTGTTTGAGACTCTCTGTGTTTCCTGGACGTGCATATCTATATCTTTCAGAAAAGAGAAGTTTTTCTAAAACTTCTAAAAAGAGAAAAAAATAGAGACGTTTCTTTCATTATCTTTTCAAATATATTTCCAATATTTTACTCTTTCTCTTCTCCTTCTGGTACCCCTATGATGTAAATGTCAACTAGCCTGAAGTTGTCCCAGAGGTTACTTCCACAATCCTCATATTTTTTTATTCTTTTTCATTCTTATTGTTCTGATTGGTTGTTTTTTGTTTCCTTATATTCCAAATAATTGATCTGATTTATAGCTTCAACCACTTTAATATTGTCTCTGGGTAAATTCTTTACTTCAATTAGTGTATCCTTGGTTCCTCACTAGATCCTTTTTTATGCTGTTGAGATCCTCACTAAGTTCCTTGAGCTTTCTTATAACCGATATTTTGAACTCTGAATCTGATAAGTTGCAAGTTGCTTATCTCCATTTTGTTTAGTTCTTTTCCTGGAGTTTTGATCCATTTTTTCATTTGGGCCATGTTTCTTTGTCTCCTCATTTTAGCAGCCTCCCTGTGCTTGTTTCTATGTATTAAATAGAGCTGTTATGACTCCCTGTATTGTTAGCATTGTAAGAGAGTACAGCCAAGAAGGGGGACCCAAATAGGGATTTGGAATGGGGTCCAGAACTCAAGGTGTCCAGGAAATATTAGAAAAATATATAGGATGTCCTCCTCCCTCCCCCTACAGGTGTGAGTTGGGGGAAGGGACAAATGGAGCAGGACCCCATGCAGAGATGTTTTCCATAGTAACAGCTTTGCAGCTAACCTCTGGCATGGTCATTTAATATATCTCTAACCTTTAACTGGTTTCATAGATATGCTAAATAGCTGTGGCCAGTGCTTTAAGCCAAGGGGATGGAAGTGACTTCCACCCAAGATGTAACTGGGAGGCAACTCCCCCCTGGTTACAGTGCCTGCGTGAGAGCTTGGAGATGACTGGCTTCATGCCATGGGATCACGCCTGCCCAGACTCACTATGGCAGCCCAATGAAGCTGGAAGGATATGGGAATGCTGCCAGGTGTAACTGATTGTAGGAGGAGTCGGAAATGGGGCTGCAGAAGAAGATTGGCCTGGGGATTTAAACCCAGATGCAGCAGCCATTGGAGGGAGTACAATGTGGCTTTGGCAGAGTGGGGACCCAACAGCTTTGGCAAGGGAGAAACACACAGCTTTGCCAGAATGGTGGGCCATGTGGCTTTGGGGTGCTCCCTTCTGCCACGTGGCTTAGGAGGCAAGAGAGACTTTGCCTGGAAGAAAAGAGATCAAAGAACTCTTGCTGGTGAGCCATGAGAAGGTGCCACATGGCTTTGGATTAGCTGGAGATTTTGGTGGCAACACAGCTGATGGTGTGAAGAGCCTGAATCATGGACTTCTGCTTCTTTTCCTGAGATAAGGTACCCAAGATTAGGGCAGAGGGAGAAGGAAGGACTGTATGTGTCTGTGGGTATCCTAAAGGACTTTAATATTTTAATGAAGACATTAGGTCACTACTCTAAGTCTGTATAGCTTTAAATAAACATGTCCTTTCCTTCTAACAAATCTCTGGCACTGAGAGACGTCTTTCCTTTGGCGGCGGGCATAGCAAACTTAGTGGAGGTTCCTTTTGGTAACAGTATATTATACCCCACCTTGAGTCTGTCTGTAACAACATGGCCTAATGTGGTGGGTGTCCTGTGGAATCCAGTGGCACAGCCTTCCCTATTACCCAAGCTGGGTACTTGAGGTGTGCCCTTAGTGTAGGCTGAGGGCACCCTCCTCTTATAGTTGAGCCTTGGTTGCTGTTGGCAGACCAGTGGGAGGGATTTACTCAGGCCAGTCAGCTGCACGGACTGGCTGTGACCACTGACTACCAAGCTCCGCCCTCCATGAAGGATCAGCTGCGCAGGGCAGGGTGACTGGTGCTCTGATATGGTCTGTGGCTGTGCAGTGGGTGCATAGACCCTCAGGTTTCCCAGGTGGTGCAGGCCAAAGTCAGCCCACACCTGTGTTTTGTGTGGGGTCACCCTATCTCTGTTATAAAGCAATCTGAGACGGCTGCTGCTTGTGCTGTGTTTGGGGATTCCCACGTGAAGCCCAGCTATGAATCTAGGCTGGCTGCTACTGATGCTGTGCCTCAGTCCACATAGCAAGATGTATGGAGTTCTGGGGCTCACTGAGGCTGTTTGTTTGAAAGAATTTAGGAAGTTGTGAAGCATGACCCAAGACCAGCCATTCATACGTAAAAGCCACTGTTAACATCTGTAAGTTTGGTGGGACAGAGCCTCAGGTGGTCTCCAAGCCAGGGCAAACAGTATTAGCCAGTTTGGTGGACTCTGAGATATGGTACCTGCCTGTCAGCTCTGTGGCTCTGTGGGGGGAAGCATTCAGAAAAAAGACAATGGCCTCTGCCGCCTTTTCTGTCTCGGAGAAAGCTGTCTCCCAGTTCTTACTTTGATGCCAGGAACTTCAGTTCCTCCCTGTATACCACTGGTGGGAGTGCAGAGAGAGTGAGTCTGAATACGTCTGTGTGTGGGTTCTTTACGAGGAACTGCTTAGGACTTCACAAGCTTCATCCACTGACTCAGTGCCTGCTGGTTTTTACAGCCAGAAGGTATTGGACTTATCTTCCTGGCACTGGAACCCTGAGCTGGGAGTCTGGCGTGGGGCTGGGTCTCCTTGCTCCTGAGATATCCCTCCTGAATTTTTGTTCACCACACATGGATGTGCGGCCAGCCTGTTCTGTGTCTTCACCCCTCCTACTAGTTTGGATAGATGTGATTTCTTTAATTCTTTAGTCGTCAGACTTCCATTCAACTCAGTTTCTGACAGTTCTGTGTGTTGACTGTTCTATAATTCAGTTGAAATTTTGACGTTGCTGTGCCAGGGGCCACCCATGTTTACCTGTGCCACCATCTTAGGACTTGGAATTCTTTTACTCAGCTGCTCAAAGACCATCCGTGTGTCCTCATTGCTAAATGCAAAAAAGACAACCTTGAAGTCAATGTGGTAGTCACAAAGAGAGATTGAAGGGACAGGGTGTGGAAGGCAAAAATATTTTGGAGAAATGTTTTTTCAGAAGAGAGTTTTCATCTGAGGAGGCTTATTGATTATTTCCTGCCCCCACAGCAAATCAAGCCAAATGTTAAGCTTCCTTTTTATGAACACGGACATCCCAACTCTGACAAGTTTCCATGCGTAATTGACAAGCACGTGGCTCTTGACGCACGTCAAGTGTTCTTCAGTGACTTTGCATTTTTCTTCACATCTCACAAGCTTTATGATGCATATATTTTCAAGGAATTTACTTTTATGTATCTCCTAACAATGTAATTAAACCTGTAGCTCAGCTATAACATATATATATATATTTTTATACTACACACTATCATAAAAATGTTATACATAGCACCATCTGTTGGCTAAGGTATCTTTAATAGATGAAAAATGTTTTATGCAAATTAGATTACAATATCATTAAGAAGTTTGAACAGAGAAAGGGAAGGCAGCTTTAATTTAGATTAGAAAAAGATGAACTTTTTATGTGACTATTCATAAGGAATGAAGCCTGATGATTCACATTATTTTGGCCTCTGCAGACAGTAATAGCATCAGTTATGAAATTGGTCTAGTACAATAAGAACTTACCTTAATCAGAGACAACATAAATAACAGAAAAACCATATCCCATACATTTCAAGCACACAGATCTCACCTAAAACAGGTATAAACAGTGAATGTATTCTGTTTGAAGATGAATCATAATGTATTTTTTTAAAATCTTATATAAGAGTGACGCCATTTAAGGTGCAGTTAGAAGATAAAATTAACTGAATAAATTGTATGTTACATATTCCTCCTTTCTTCAACTTGTGAATATTTAATGGTGAAATATATATAGACATATAGTGAGTTAAGGGGAACTTTTAGTTATATTTACTTGCAAATCCTTGGGAATTCAGGAATGGATCTCTGTTCTTAATATTTATCTTTTTGTGAGTATTTGTGGCAAGGACCTAAGCAGGTTCTGCTTTGGATTTTTTGTTGAGGGGCGGAAGGGTTTTTATTATGGTCTTATCTCTTGCCATTAAGATATAATCCCTGAAAGTTATCAAAGAAATTTGAGGTTTCTTTAGATCTAAAGTTGTAGATAAGACTTAATGCTTTTATCTCTGGAGTTTTCCACACTTATTCAACACCCACTAAACCTTAGCTTTGTTGGCCTAATTGTTTTGAGCTGGATAAGTCTTTCATGGTTCTATTTGTTTATACAATATACTGTCCCTTTCTGAGAATGCTTTTTTTTCTTTCTTCTCTTGGTAAACTCAGACTTACCTTTCAATAGTCATCTCAACTCGACTTTCCAAGGGCTTTAAATATGACCTCTGCTTATTTCCCCAGCTTTGTTTCTCTTTAGTCTCTCATGCGTGTGATATGCTCCACTTATGCTGAACTTTCTTAAGTTCCTAGAGCAAGTCCTAATCTCCTTCCTAGATATATTTGAAATTGCTCTTTGCCCACAACATTTTCTTTTTCAGCACACCTCACCATTACTTTGTAATTCTGCACATTCTAAGATTTGAAATAGATGATAGAATTGGTAAATTAGCAAGAAAAGGATAAACAATTCTGTAAAATAAAATCATTAAAAATTGAGTAACCCAATGATCTGTTTCCTATAATACACATGTTTATTTTATTATAGGCGTAGCAAATTCATATCCTTGGAGGCTCCACCATATTGGGCAGCCTATTGGGTTAAAGGAGTTATGCATGCACAGCTTCTTTTCAGTATAAATAATAATTGTAGTAGATCACTGTGCATTTAATAACTGCTTAGGAGTACCTGTTGACCTGATTTGAGAAATTAAACTGGCAGTGTTGCTTTCTCTCTTTCATAACAAGAACAGTTTTTAAATAAAACACTGTCTAAAATTAGGACACCAAAACCACAGATACCATTACATAAGGCAAGTCCATTTTTAAACCTAACAAACTTCAAGGTGTCCCTTTGAGCAGGAAGTATTTTAATGGGAAGAAATAGCTTCATTACTTTGTCCTTTCTTTAGCAGTAAGAACTATCCTTTTAACAAGCAGCTTGCTCTGTCTCGTGGGATATCATTTTGGCCTCTGAGAAGGAATGCAAGACTGTTGGTCTGCTTTTAAATGCTTGTACATGGTCATCTAAGTCCCTTAAGAAACTTTTAGGGTCTGGCCAAAGCCAGTGCTATTGAAAACAATAAATATGTTTCCAGAAACTCAGAGCAATAGGGAGTGAAATAATTCACCTGTAACCTTCCAAAACTTTAGTTTCCTTTTGGGAGCATGAATTTGGTCTTTTGCCTCATTTGACTACGGATTTCGAGTTGCCTCATTAAATTTTTCACTGGGTTGGGGCCAGGTTGGGGGAGGGGATGGAGAAGAATGAAGAATTGGAAAGGTATAGGCTGCTTATGAGGCATGTTTCTCCCTTATGCATTTGGAGTTTAATATGCCTAAGAGTTTGGGGCGAAGGAGTTGTATTACCTGTAAAGGGATAAATTCTGCTGTCAAAACGTAAAATAATTGCTATGTAAGTTAGTGGTAATACATACAAAAATGTTTATGTTTTTATTTGCCACTCTAACTATTGGGTAAAGGGCTAATAGTAGAAACATTCAGTCTCACAATCTCAACTCTGTGCCTTGCGCTGTGACTGAGCAACTTAGTCTCGTCAAGTTCCCTGTGTAAATTAAAGTACAACATTCTCTAAGGAAAATCTGCTAACAGAAATTTGTTGACAAACATGGTTGCTCATTATATGTATGAATTAAGACAATTTCATCCATGCTATTTCAGAACTTGAGATACCTGCATGTCAATTATTGAGACAGAGAGAGAGAGGCATGTATATGAGATTATATGTGTTTCAGGAGATATTATATACAGTGTATCATTTAAGAGTCACAGTAACATTATAAAGCAATGATTTCCTATGGATGAGAAACAAGAAGGCTTAGAAAGTTTAAGTAACAAGCCCAATGTCACTTAAAAATTCTCAGGTTGCACACACTTTAATTTACAGTATCCCTTAAATATCCAATGTACAGATTCAAAGCAAGATGAAAGGTCAGAGAATTTGTTTTTCTTGATAATCTCAATTCTTTGTGTGAGAAAGTAACCAACTTGATGCTGAAATTGAAGACATCTCTAAAAGTACTAAACATTCATGGTTTACAATTGTTTTTGTATCGGCAGAGTTTATTAAAAGACTGTGTTGATAGGATGTGCACTGTGGTAGTTTCTTCCTTGTCAGGAGGTCACTGGAAAGTGGCAAGTTGCCCCTCTCCTCTTTTACCCACATGGAAGAATGACAGAGGCACAAAGTGTTAGCAATGTGACACACTGCTTCTGAAACCCTGTATACAGATTTGCAGAGAGGGTCCTTCCTCAAGTTAACAGATGGGATCCTTATCAAGTGAAAGGAATAGAACAGTGAGCCCAGGAAAGAAGTTCGACTTGTGTTTCTGTTTTCTAATCTAAGAAGCACAGGGTTTGCATAAATTCTGTAGATTTACAGAAGTTAGCGAAGAAGCCTTCCATCGCTCCAGAGTGTCTGTGTAGACTGCATCCGATGCAGCTCCTCATTCAAAGTGTGAACACTAGGGACTCATGGTCCAAAGAATATCTGGGTCATGGAGGCTGGAGACTTCTGTGTTCACTACATGGCTGAGGGAAAAAAACCTAAATCTACTGCTTAAAAACAAGGGCTTTGAAAGCACTATTATCTAAGATCTTGTCTATCTAAGATCTTCTCTGTTACAAGAAATATACGCATTAATTATGTTCTTAACTTTTTTGATGTATCTCTTCAGCTCAGACCATTGTATTTGAGCCACAAAAGCCAGTCTCCCAAAGAGCTCTGAACCACAGTCTCTGAGTTCACTGTTGACCTGTATCTTCATCAATTCATGCTGCAAATAACTTTGTTATGAAAACAAAATCCACACATGATTCTACGTCAGCTATGTGTGCCATGGTAGACACCCTCATTACAAAATATATTGTACATTCTGGCAAAGGATATTAGATTATGAGCCAATAAGAATGTGAAAGGCAACTAAAAGAAATAGAATAATGCAGAGTCTTGAGGTAAGATGAGTTAAAGCAAGGAACACAGGTACATTGTGAGGAAAAATATATAAGTAGTTATAAAGAAAGGTCTTGACCCAAGTTCATTCACATTTAAACAGGCCAGAAATAAAAGAATCAGGTTATTTCTGAAAGTCATTGTGAGTGAGATTGATGCTTCCTGTCTTAGGAAATCAATACTACGTTGTCTCTGTAGTACGTCTTGATTTGTAATTCATCCAGTCTTATGAAATGTAATAAATCTCAAGGAAAAAAAGGGCTCATAGCTTCATGTAAGAAAAACTAAAGTTAAAAGAAATGATGACTATCCCAGATATTACATTTTTTTCTCGTCTCTTCTACATATTGACTTAAACGTTACACTCAGAAGCCATGAGGTTCGTGAAAAGATGCCATTGGAAGTCAAGCCACATTTGTTTCTCAGTTATTGGAAGTCTGACTTACAAGTTAGTCACTATATGGAACTGAGAAAAGTTTATGTTTTATAAGGTAGATTAAACACATAAATAAATACATTATTTTAAAAATGACTGAAATATTTTAATTCTAAACATTGCATTTCAATTCACATTCTATGTTTTTAGCATGTATATACCATGAAGGTAACAGGAATAAGGTAGAGTTTCACTTATTACATTAAATTTGATATGATGTCTTAAATGAGAACTAGTTGATACAACTCCTAGGGATGAGGCTAGTTTCTGTTTTCTAATATATAAAAGTATTATCTACTTCTACTTTAAGAAGGAGCATACAATATAGTCATTTCTTCTTTTTTTTAAGTCTCATTCCAAATTTGTGTCCTGTACCTGATTTGTATCTTATTATTATACATTACTTAATACTTAAGATTCTGTTTGTAAAGGAAACGGACAGTATCCTATATTCACTTTTATTCTCTATACTGGACAGAAAAATTTAGGCTTATATTAGTCTGTCAATAAATATGTATAAGCACAGCACAGCGTAGTATAAAATAGGGTAGAATAGAATGTTTTATTTCTCACTCAGTAAAATCTACCTGTAAGAGTAGAAAACTAGGCTTCCTTGCGTTATTGTTTATACCTTTTAAAAAATGGGGGTTTAGGTCCACAACACGGATGCCCTCATCCTGGTCAATTGAACAGCAAGCCTAGTATCAGGCTGCTAAGTTCCGTTTTTTGGTTCAGATGAGAAAACTTTTTGTCATTGAGGCCAACTTTACTCAGACTTTTATTTTTCTCTAGCACACCATGAAATATTGTCTGATCATGACAATAGGAATACTACACTTGATAACATTCACTGTTATAGAATCAACCAAACCATTGCACACTTTATTGTATAAATATGTCCCAGCTACCTACATACCCTGCTACCTGCCAGTCTGGCTTAAAAGAAATCTTGGCCATTTACAAGAGATTTTTAGCTCTATTCCACAAGAAAATAGGATGTTGTTTTTGGTAGCACGCTGGAGCTAGTGCTCATGAGAGCCAATGTTGCACATCTCCCCCCCCCCCCACTCTCTGTTCAGTGACATCACGTTAACAGCATGAAATTGACCATAGCAGAAATATTTACACCATAGGAATTGTCCAGGCCTATGAATCAAGCCTCTTTTTTTTCTAATGGTCAGTTGTTAGATTTACTACCCTACCACTGGTTTTCCTTTCCCTTTTTTTAAAAAAAAAATTCTTTAAAAAAATCTCACCTCTTCCCATTTCTATTTTTTAAACTGTAGCTTTCAAACTCTTTTATTATAAACTAATAACTATAAATGATCATGGCGTCAAAGAAGCCTATCAAAGTAGAGATTTGTAGGTTTATTTTGAAAAACAGTTTCTACTCATCTGCAGTAACTGTAAGCAAAAGGAAAAATTGCTACTTTTTAATATTCATTACAAATATACAGTATTTTTATGCATGTGTTTTTATACTCAATGTCTAATGAACCTTATACCACCTCTGAAAACTCAAAATTTAGAAAGCATTCCTTCATATCTGGATTTGTAAGTTTGTTTCACTGAGGACTGAATTTCTCTTTTTGTTATTTTTTACCTGCTAATTTTGCACTTTTGGAGTGGTCTTCAAATAGCGATAGATTGCAGAATATTATTGATAATTTTTAGGATGGAAATATTAATAAAAATATTATTAATGTGAAATTATAATGTGTGTATTTAACCATTTATGCACATTGACTATATTTAAATGGTATTTTTCTCCCTTATATTCTGTGTGGGCCTAAAAATTATGCAGCATTTTCTCACTCACCTTTAATCTAAATAGAATTATGAAATAAGTATGGAATTCACATGGGATGCTTTCCATTTGTTCCATTATATATGTCAGAGCACATGTGATTTATACTTTTCTCCTTAAGTCAAACAACATTACTTTCCTTTAAACATCTGGCTGGCATCTGGGAGATTTACTCCATGCACTATTAATCAGAATATCATTGTGAAGTTTGGGTAATGACTGATGTGAATAGAATATATTCATATGTAGTAAAGTTCACTGTATTGATTTAATACTACTCAGAGTCCTGAAGTGCTTTGGTTTTCAACACAATTTAAATACATTGCCAAAGCTTTATTTATTTAGTGAATTCACGCAATATTTTCCTTCCAAAGTGCTATGTAGTAATGGCCACCGGGCAAGACTCTAAAAGCACTTTGTCTTCCTCTTAAGTTATTTCCAACCAGCACTCTTCTCCATGCTAACTCCGATATCCAACAGCTGTTCGGTTTAAGATCCAATGCACTCTCCTTCTTTTATGCACTCTCCTCTGATGCACTCTCCTTTTATTCCTTTCTGCATTCGCTTGTCTAAATCTTGACACTTTCACTTGTCTTTGTTTTCAAAAACCTCCCTACCCCACTCCCCTCTTCTCTTCTAGCTCAGTCTCTCTCTTTCTTTCTTCGTAGGAATTATTCCAACCACCAAGAAAAGTAAAAATGTAAGAATTAAATTGCTGTTTAGCATCTTGGAGGGTCTTCTCTTTGGTTTTCCTGCAACTTTCCTCTTTACCTTATGAGAATTATTCCTTTGCTTTGGCTCTTTTGTAAGTGTCTCCTATTTTTATCCTAGTTTAAAGTCTTAAAATAAAGAAAAATAATTTTAAGAAGTGAGGGGAAATTAACACAAAGTTAATAGGGTTCAGTGGTTAAATTATTTTAAAAGCATTCTTTAAACCCAAACTCCCAATAAAGAAAGTACTGTATTTAAACTTTCTAGTCTTGATGTCCATATTTTTGATTTGGAAAGACTTTCCAAAATCAAGACTTTCTAGTCTTGATTTTAATATTTTTAAATAACCCTCTGTTTTTCAGTTGTTAACTCTCTCAGGGCAGGGACTATGTTTAAGCCAATGCATAAAGAACAGTGTGCCACGTGGATACAAATGGTATGTTTCTGTGGTGATCAAAATAATAATGAAATGCTAACTAGTTTTGATATATATTTTTTTATTTTACTTGTGGTAACAAATGCTTAGAACAAAGGGAGAGAATGATCTTTGAAATTCCTCTTTCTCATGATATAGCTCTACCATTAGGATGTGAATATGTCTATAACTTTGAAATACTGATCCTGAAGCTAGAATTAGAATTGTGAGCTCAGCAGGAATTAAGACCTGTGGAACCTTCAGGACAAATCCATTCCAATAGCTTAGTACCACTCATTATCACAGCTGTCTTTTCATCACCTCAGAGATTCTTTGAGATATCAGAGATCCTTTATTGATTCTCGATTGCCTGGGAAGTATGAGGAAGCCTAATCCTGCTTTTAAATAGCAGTGCATAGTTTTGATTTCTATGAAAATATGAAATTTGATATTACTCTAGTTTCTATCCCAATTTCCAAATGACTTTGCCCTGTGATGATTATGTGCTATTAGACTCTGACTGAGGTCTTCTCCAGATGTGGCTCTATGAGTCACTGGTTAAGGAATTCCTTTACAGATGTTTGGAAAGTGCTCTGGGAGCTGGCGTAATGGAAGGTGTTTACTTATATGCTGCCTCAGTAAATCAGAGACTGGTATTTCACATGTAGGAAGCCTAATGAGCCAATGGTGACTGCAAAATAAAAGCAAACTGGGTGTTTTTCATCCCACACAGAGCCATTAGGAAGAAGGCGGACCAGCTGTAGATCATGCTGAGTCAGAGCCACAGAACAACCAATTCCACCATTTCCTACCATTGCCTTAACAATCAAGCTTAGCTCTTAGGAGGTCACAAAGCGGTTCTAGCAGCTGTCATATATTAAAATCATTTAAATAGATGCATCTCTTCTTTATAAGCAAAATTAAGACAGTCTCATGCAAAGGATTTATCTAGTAGATAACTTGGAAAGGAATCTAAATAGAGAAGAGTAGAGCCAAGGCACAAAGGAGGGATGACTTCTGATTTTCTTCACAGTCTCACGGCAGTGCCCATTAGCTATTTTCTGCTAGTTACATAGGTCATTATTATGGCTGGATGTGTAATGTGAGTTGTTTGACTGCTTGGTTCTGAAATGCCTTTTCCCTGTACATATTGCTTTACAAAGACAGACACATTTTATTCTCTAATTTTATTGCTTTTCTGGACATTTCCACATTTCCACTTCTGAGATAGAAATGCAAAAAGGAAGCACAGAGGAAGGAAAAGCAGCATGACATTTCAAAATTTAGAGGGAAGTTTCTTTTTGCTATACTTCACTGGCTTAAAACTCCAATTTTCTTGGAGAGGAAGGGCTCAGGTTTGTGCCGATTGAACTGGCTGAATTGATAAGAAAATTGCTGAATTGGAGATATAAAAACAGACACAAACAGGAGAGGAAGAGGTTGAGACAAAAGCTCACCTCCAATGAAAGTGTACCATGTGAATTTTGGAAAAGAAATAGATGATGTCAGGAGAAATACAAATATTTGAGGGAAGTGAAACTGTTGCTCTACTCCATTAAAGGAAAAGCTAGGTTGAGTGCACACGTCTGTTGTCACACACACAAACATACACATGCATAGGCACACACACTCAGTAAGGGATTGTCAGTTTCTTCATCTTACTGTTGAGGATTAAAATTATTGCCCTGAATGGGACTTAATTGCCTAAGTGCTAAAAACAAAGCAGAAATACCTCTTTTGCTGAATTGTGCATTCCTGTTCCCAGTTCACTAGTCCACTTACACATTCCCCACGAGAGCCATGGATTTGAAAATCAGTTGGTGTGAGCAAAGGGGTACACCTTTCCTTGATCCTTGTCCTGAGCTTGTGGACAGTCACGAACTTTTCATTTTATGTGATCTCATGGGTGATGGAATTGCACACCTGCTTGGCTCAAACTAAACTACATTTTTTAAAAGTCTAAATACATAACAGATGCACTGGAGGATTCCATTCTGGGAGGAATGTACTTAGAAGTTCATACAGTTAATGCATTCCTCACAGCCATAATCCTAATGCTACGCCATAATGATGGTGTAGATTGGAAAAATTGGCATTGTGTGTTCCCCATGGAAAGGAATCCAATGTGTTTTCCACATACTCACTAGATATGCTAAACAAAACATACCACACATACATTTAAAGTGTGAGCCGGTTTTATGCATTTTATTCAAACTATAACCTAGTTAAACATTTCAAATGGCAGCAACAGTAGACAGGTTATGTTCTATTTGCAAACCTTTTTAGAAGATATTGGGCTCACCAACTTTGTCAGATCACCCTTAAAACCTACCTCCAGGAAACTTCCCTCTACTAATCAGTAAGTGATGCTGAAGGCTCCTGCCATGGAAACTCCACAGAGCCTTTGTCCTCACAGCCTCTCTGAATGGGTTTGGCTGTACAGCGTCAAAACCCGCAATTGGCTGTGCCATGGTCCTCCTTTGGGACACTAGGTATCATGATCAGAGTATCACGCTAGGTATCATGATCACACTTATTAGTGTCCTTCCAATAAAATGTCTACTATGTGCAAGTATTACCTCTACCACTAGTTAGGAAGTCTAAAAAATTGATTTACTTTATATTCAAGTCATTGATTTGAAAGGCAAATTTCATATTATTATTATCATTAGTGATATGAAATTAGTATTCTTCCATAAATAGGAAATAAACATTAAGGTAAATCAATGGAAACAAAACAATGTAGTTGAATTTCAGCTTGAGTCACTTACCACCTGAGTTAGCAGGCTCGAAGTCTGAATTCCGTGGTCAATAAAGGAAAGGAGTGAGTTGTAGAGATACACTAAGGACTTAATAGCACTGCTCTGAGACTTGCCTCTTATGTAAGCAAAGAAAAATTCCACATGTAGAGTTCAAAAACCCTCATCAATGGTGGTGAGTCAGATTCATGGTTAAATTTGTGGGTTACTGCACGACAGTGGGTATATGGGTGGCTCCTAGGGGCTGGTAGTGCTCCATATCTTGTTCTGGGTGGTAGTTACATGAGTGTGTTTATTAGTTTGTGAAAATACTTCCAGCTCTATAGTTATTATATGTGCCTCTTCTTGTTGTTGGACATGCTTCAATAAAATGTAATTTAATATGATAATGATAAGAAGACGTACTTGTTTACTTAAGAGAAAGTTCATGGGAAGTGTGGCTTTAAGGTAACCAGATTCCAGTGGTGTGCTGAAGCTGGATTGTACTGGCTTGTAAGGGCAACATCTAAGTTTCAGGGATTTTGTGAGTTTGGATGTTAAATATATCCAATATTAAAAACTAAATTCTATAAATTTACACCTACGTAAATTATATTAAAAATAAAGGTGATAAACACCCAAAACACATCACTTTTTATTTAACTATTATCTGTACTCTTGAAGTTATTTCCATCTTTTATGTTTTTATGGTGAAAATACTACAAAATGTTGAGCAGAAACTCTAAGCAATGATATCAAATGACTACTTCGAATTGGTCATGGTGGGTGCATTGTACCACAAATATTAGTAAACATTATAAATCAGGGCTTTCTTTGTCCCTACAGTGCCAGTGATTAAATATCTATAGCACAGAACTGATAAATCCAGTTTTTTAAAAATGACATCAAGGATCAAAGATATGTATAATGCAAGTAGCAGAAAACTGACTGTTATAAAAAAATACAAAATTTTCTATAAATCATTAAGAAAATGATATCTAAATAGAAAAATAGGTAGAGGATCTGAACATTACAAAAAGGAGAATATAAGTGACCAAATTACATATGAAATGTATTCTCCATCATTGGACTTAAGGAAATGCAAATTAAAATTATAATGAAATACAAATATAAGTCCATCAAACTGGCTAAAAACAAACAAATGACCAAACAAAACTGCTGGTAATCCAAATGTTGGTGGTGAAGTGGACCATTTTGAACTTTCACACCCTGCTGTTAGAAGTATAAATTTGTAGAAATATTTTGATAAAGCATGTAGCAGTCTTTTTTTTAATTGAGTTGTAGATTTTATTTTTTCTCTTTTTTAAAAAATGTATTTAATTATTTTTCAAGTATAGTTTTCTGTCTATTACTCCCATCCCATCCCACGCCCTGTGTTCCCTCCTCCCTCCCATTTCCACCCTTCTCAGTTGTTGTCCATGTATCCTTTATATAGGTTCCTCTAAATCCCTCCCCTATTTCCCCTGATATTCCCTCCCCTCTTCCTCCGGTCACTGTCAGCCTGTTCTCTATTTTAGTGTCTTTGGTTATATTTTGCTTGCTTGTTTGTTTTGTTGTTTAGCTTCCTGTTAAAGGTGAGATCATATGGTATTTGTCCTTCAACACCTGGCTTATTTCACTCAGCATAATGCTTTCTAGTTCCATCCATGTTGTTGCAAAAGGTAGGAGCTCCTTCTTTCTTTCTGCTGCATAGAATTCCATTGTGTATATGTACCATAGTTTTTTTATCCATTCATTTACTGACGGGCACCTAGGTTGCTTCCATCTCTTGGCTATTATAAATTGTGCTGCTATGAACATTTGGGTGCATAGGTTCTTTGGGATTGGTATTTTAGGGTTCTTAGGATACAATCCTAGCAGTGGAATTGCTGGGTCAAAAGGCAGGTCCAATTTTAGTTTTCTGAGAAAATTCCATACTGTTTTCCCTAGTGGTTGTACCAGTCTGCAATTCCAACAACAGTGGACCAGAGTCCCCTTTTCCTCACACCCTCTCCAACATTTGTTGTTTATTGCTTTGTTTATGATAGCCATTCTCGCCAGTGTAAAGTGGTATCTTATTGTGGTTTTAATTTGCATCTCTTTGATAGCAAGCGATATTGAGCATCTCTTCATGTTTCTGGATCCTCTGTATGTCCTCCTTGCAGAAGTGTCTGTTCAAGTCCTTTCCCCATTTTTTAATTGGGTTAGTTGTCTTCTTAGAGTGAAGTCGTGTGAGTTCTTTGTATATTTTGGAGATTAAACCTTTGTCTGAGGTATCATTGGCAAATATGTTTTCCCATACAGTTGGTTGTCTTTTTATTTTAATGCTGTTTTCTTTAGCTGCGCAGAAGCTTTTTATTTTGATGAGATCCCATTTGTTTATTCTTTCCTTTATAGTCCTTGCTCTAGGGGACATATCAGTAAAAATGTTGCTGCGTGAAATATCTGAGATTTTCCTGCCAATGTTCTCCTCTAGGACTTTAATGGTGTCATGGCTTATATTTAAGTCTTTTATCCACCTTGAATTTATTTTGGTGTATGATGTAAGTTGGTGCTCGAGTTTCATTTTTTTGCATGTAGCTGTCCAGTTCTCCCAACACCATTTGTTGAAGAGGCTATCTTTACCCCATTTTATGATACTGCCCCCTTTGTCGAATATTAATTGACTGTAGAGATTTGGGTTTATTTCTGGGTTCTCTATTCTGTTCCATTGGTCTATGTGCCTGTTTTTATGCCAGTACCAGGCTGTTTTGATTACAGTGGCCTTGTAATACAGTTTGATATCAGGTATTGTGATCCCTCCTACTTTGTTCTTCTTTCTCAACATTGCAGCTGCTATTCAGGGTCATTTAGCAATCTTTAATAAAACTGATCATGTGAATACCTGATGTCCTAGCGATTCCCTTCCTAAGTATATACTGAACAAGATTGCTTATTGTCATCACAGAGTGCTCACAGCAGCACTAGTCGTAACAATTCAAAATCAAAAAACAAATGTGTGTCAACAGTAGCACTGAATAGATAAATGTAAGGGTATTTTGTTTCTTTTTTATCAGTTCCTTACAGATTTTTTAGAATATTTTATTTATTTATTTTTAGAGAGAGGGAAGGGGAGGAAGAAAGAGAGGGAGAGCAATATCATTGGGTGGTTGTATCCCAGGGCCCCTACTGGGACCTGGCCTGAAACCCAGGCATGTGCCCTGACTGGGAATCAAACCAGCAAACCTTTGGTTTGTAGGCCAGTGCTCGATTCACTGAGCTACGCCAGCCAGGGCCTGTAATGGTATTTTATATAACAACAAGAAAGACTGAACCATAACTACACACAGATCATGGATGAGTCTTATAAAAATAAAGTTGACTGAAAGCAATGTGACACATAAATGTACATAGAGTAGCATTGTAGTTACTGGAAACTAGTGTAGGGAGTTAGAAGACTGGGTAGTAATGGCTTTCATGAGGGTAGTAATTGGAAGGAGACACTCGGGAGATTCCTGAGTGCTAGTAAGATTTTATTTTTCTATCTGCATTCTGGTTACTTTGTGAACTAGTGTTGCCAGCTGATGGAACTAAACTTGGGGGCTATGTTCTCTTTCTTAAAAAAAAATAATGAAGTTTTGAAGAGGTGTTAAAAATATATGGGATTCTAGACAATCAGTAGGAATGAGAGTAAATTGAAAATAGGTATAGGTTAAGATTTGTGCACACTCCTGTACATATATTATACTTCAGTAAGAAGTCAACTTTAAAATATAAAGAAATATACTTCCATACCTGAGAAAAAGCTAATAGGTTGCATGTACTTCAAGACTGATAGATTCATTAATTTCAATGATGCCATTCAGGCATCTCTGTCTGTTATCTCTGGTGATAAAGGGGCTGGCTTTATCCTGAGTCTGACTTCTGTAATAGCGTATGGCTGCCTGCATATTCTTGCTTAAGTCTGGCACAGGAGAGAAGTCTCTCAATTCTCTACTTAAGAACAGAAAAGGACTTTCCCAATAGTCTCCAGCCATTTTACCCTGTATATCATTGATTAGAAAGTGTCCCCATACTTATTCTTAAATTAGTCACCACCAACGAAATTATATTCCCTTAATTTCACTTCAAGGAATATGCCTGACTGGTGTAAATTCTTAAAGCTTTAAGCCACTTAACAATTGAAGGATGACAGAATATATGGCAAAGAATCACCCCGAAAGCCCAAGCCACCCTAATGCTTCCAGATAGACACTCTTTACCGTGTGTTCCATACTTAAGCCAACTTTTAAAATCTGGAACTTTCTCAGCATTGATCACATCAAAATTTACACTGTGATATAAACCAATAATCCCTTTAATATCTTGATTAAATTTATAAACTTTAACCCAGCTTCACAAATATCAGCTTAAAATTTTAATGCAATAGTCTAATTATAATACAAAGAAAATAATTTCTGATGAAATATTTTTTATTATTAAAATTTGTGTGAGTAACTATACTAATTTACATAATGATGTATCAGGAAGACTGCAAACATTTTATAATGAATAAGGTTGTATTGAGGAGGAAAATAATAATCAACAGTGTTTTGACATGTTTTCTTTATACTTGACATTTTAATATGAGAACCGAATAAGCACAAGACTATGCCTACCACAAGTGCAGACTGATATAGGTGACTTAGCTGACTCTGGCAACTTAAATACCATGAGAAGCAATGTCACAAGTGAAGAAATTTTTTAAATGGTGGATAGCTCTTGGGAAATTTCCAAACAAAACAGATTCTGATCTTCCCCATGAATTACCCAGAAATTGTATTTCTGGAAAATTCAATGTAAAAACCTAAAAAAATTCTTTGGTTTACATGCAAAGCA
Organism: Sturnira hondurensis; assembly: GCF_014824575.4. Lineage (NCBI taxonomy): Eukaryota > Metazoa > Chordata > Mammalia > Chiroptera > Phyllostomidae > Sturnira > Sturnira hondurensis. The sequence continues at coordinate 10,338,339 of NW_028074140.1, read as the reverse complement.
GAGTTAGGCCTGATTCTTATAAAGTTGAAAACACAGTTTTCTATGGTAATCTCTAGGGGGAATTTCAAGTCACAGAGCATACAGGTCATGTGTTTATTGTGTAAAGTTTTCTTACTGTTGGAGCATGTCTAGAAACTATCTTAGCATACTACTGATTGAATGCCAGTGATGGCTTCCCAACATTTTAATAAAAATCCTTCAAAATTTCTTGAACACATTTTGAAGTATTAGCAACAGGGTTATAAAACTCTTAAAATGGAACCAACGTAGATCCTTGAGTTAGAGAGACTTGGTTTTCATTCCTTTCTCTTTCCCTTGTTGCTTGTGTGGACTTGAACGCATTAGGCCTCAGTTTTCTCTTCTGCAAAAGAGAAATAACATCACAGCCTTGTTTTTAGGATTGACTAAGTTACTAGGAACAGAAAAGATGCTCTCCAAATAAAGAAGATGCTCTTCTTTATTTTCCATTTATTTCTCCTCCTGTTTCCTTTTCTCTGTATTTCTCTATATTACACTCTCTGGCATCCTTTGTTTGCTAAGAGGTGTTTACTGCGAGGACAAAGCATAATCAAAAATAGGCTCCAAACCAGTGTAGAGAACATCGCCAACCACATGGAAAAATAAGGAAGGATTTAATTGATGATATTTTCTTTCTCAGAAGGGAGAGTTGAAGGTTTCAATTTAGTCACTATAATAGCTATATACATCTCTTTAGTTCTTAAAATTTGTAAAATAAAGTAAAATCTTCATCTATAACAGCTTGAATTTCACTCTAATCTTAGAGAAAACGTCTAGAGCATGTAAATATTACCTCTTCACACCAGTAGTGTTATTACAGACAATTTTCCAAATGTAAATAAGCACATAAACCTTGGAATAATTGCACATCTGTGTGTGTGTGTGTGTGTGGTGTGCTGGATTTAACAAGGGCTTTGGAGCCCTTCCCGATCATCGGTCCCCTTTCAGCAATGTAGTTTCTCAGCATCACAGCGGTTTAACTGTAGTCATCATTCTATGAGTTTGACTAGTTCTCAAAACTCAGTATTGACATGAAAAGAAAATCCAGCGGTGAAATAATATTCACATTCTAACAGGCTTTACGTAATACATTTTGAACACATGAACTATTCTGAATATATGTTTGTATGTTTGTGTGTGTCTAAAATGGATAAATTGGTCTAGATGTTTCCATTCACAATGTATTACGGTGGATGCCAGTTAGGGAGTGAGACAGAAAGGGATAGAAAAAGGAAAGGAATGCAGTTACCTTATTTATTATGTTCTGTTTCTTCTCTAAAATCAGATTTGAAGAAAATATTACAAAATATATCCTCTTATTCTGAGCACAACACTGGGGAGTATTTGTCTTTATTTTGACAACTTTTCTTTCCATCTCTAAAATGTAGAAGCTGCTATTTGTGAGTTCTCTCATTTCAAACTTTTTACTGATGGTAATTTTGATATTTAAAAATATATTAAATTTTATACCACTTATGAAATATGCTATAGAGAACCCAGTGAGGTTCAATGAAAACATTTTGGAAAGTCACAGTGCTAACAATTCAGGAGCTGGGACATGGTCTCTAATACAGGTCCCTCTACTGGTTAAAATATGGACTTTGTGACTGAAACCTGCAATCAGGCATAGCTCCCTTTGAACTATAACTCTGTCCTAGGTGACTAGAGGAGGTATGCCTAGAATCAAATGGGGAAATTTTATGATAGTAGGTCATTTATTCTCTTACTATAAATTACATAGTTGACCTCCAAATCTGTTATTTTTCCACATAAACTATAGTAGGTGGTATTCTTTAAAAATCACATTCTGTGAAGTAATAAATTACAGGGTTTTTGAAACTACTAGCCATCATAATTTTTCAAAACATAAAACTCTCTTCACTAATGTAACTGTACTTATCCAAAGTTAAAAATATATATATTTAGGTGTTGAAAATTTCATATAAATGCTTTTATGCCAGAATATAACATTCATAGACCTCTGGTAAAGTGTTGATATTTTGATTTAGGTATATAAGGATTGTTCTTTATTAGACATTTCTAGTAAAGTGGAGGGAGAAAAAACTTCCTGGAAAGTTTCATTTTTGAGGCTTCTAGCAGTTGTAAATCTCAACAACTGTAACTTGTAAGTCTACTATTCATATGAAGGTTCACTTGTCAAGTGCAGATGCTTTAGTACCCCCACTGTATAAGTGTGGTTCTCTGCCTGCATCAGATCTAACTTTGCTTTGGCAAATGATCAGGTCTCTTGACCTGTCACAGTCCCTGAATGTCAGGGACTTCTGAGTTTCCAGCTAAACTTTTGCTTGTTTTATCAGGACAGTTACAGAAAGATGTAAAGAAAGGGAGGGGGTTGAGAAAACTTTCCTTATAAGGATAATAAGCAACTAACAAAAATTTAAAGAAAATATACTTCTGCAGCTCCTGGAATGAGAAGAAACTATTTTAAGCACTTCAAAAATATTAATTTCTTTAATTTTCACAACAACAATCGGAGGCAGATACTATTATTATTCCCATTTTACAAGTGAGGAAATAGAGTCACAGAGAAGTGTAGTAACTTGCCCAAGATCACACAGCTAGTAAACAATGGAGCTGGGATTTTAATTCAGGCATCCTGATTCCAGAGTCTATATTCTTGCTTGTAGTACTGATACACAGTGCAGCAAAGAGGGGGAGCCCGAGAGGGATCTGGAATGGGGTCCAGGACTCAAGGTGTCTGGGAAATATTGGAGAGACATAAGATGTCCTTACCCCCTCCCCCACAGGTGTGAGTTGGGGGAAGGGACACGTGAAGCAGGAATATACAGGGCTGTTTTGTACAGCCACGGCCTTGCGGCTAATCCATGGCAGGGTCATTTAACATATCTATAGCCTTTGGCGGGTCACTTGGATATGTTAAATGGCTGTGGCCAGGCTTGAAGCCAGGGGGATGAAGTCACTTCCCCCCAAGATGGAACTGGGGGCAGGTCCCCCAAGTTACAGCGCCTGCGTGGGAGCTTGGAGAAGATTGGCTCCGTGACATGGGGCCACACCTGCCCAGATGCACGATGGCAGCGCAGTAAACTTGGAATAATAAAGGAATGCTGGCAGGTGTAACTGACTGTAGGAGGAGTTGGGAGTACAGAGGAAGATTGGCTCAGGGATTTAAACCCATACACGACAGCCATTGGGAGAGAGCCATGCACTTTTTAAAAATACATTTTTTAGTATTTTATTATTTTTTTTTAAGATTTTACTTATTTGTCTTTAGAGGGGAAGGGAAGGACAGAGGGAGAGAAATATCAATGTACAGTTGCCTCTCGTTTGTCCCCTGCCGGGAACTGGCCTGCAACCCAGGCATGTACCCTGACTGGGAATTGAACTTCGATCCTTCGGTTCGCAGTCCTGCGCTCAATCCACTGAGCTACACCAGCCAGGGCTGAAAGCAATGTACTTTTGGCAGAGTGGGGACCCCCTCTTGGCTTGGCCAGGAAAAGAGATCCACGTGGTTTGACCAGAGTGCAGACCCCTGCAGCTTTGGTAGAAGAGGACCATGCGGCTTCAGAGCACTCCCTTTGGCCATGTGGCCTGGGAAGCAGGAGAGACTTTGCCTGGACAATGGGTACAAAGAACTCTTGCTAGTAGACCATGAGAAGGTGCCACATGGCTTTAGAGTAATTAGAGATCCTGCCTGGATGGCGACACAGCGGACAGTTAGAGGACTCTGGATCCTGGACTTTTGCTTTGTTTCCTGAGTCAAGGTACCCTGAATTAAGGCAGGGGGAGAAGGAAGCACTGTGGTTATCCTAAAGGACCTTGGTATTTTAATGGGGACATTGGGTTGCTACTTTAAGTCTGTATAGCTTTTAATAAACCTTTCCTTTCCTTTTCACAAATCTCTGGCATTGAGAGACGCCTTTCTAAGAGGGCGGCAGAGGGACATAACGAAACTTGGCCCCTGCTTGTTCTGTAACAGTACCACATTGCTACACAAAAATAAATGTGAGGTTGTAAAAGGTGGTGATAAAAAAAGAACATAAGGAGTAGATGTATTTTGCATATCAATACTGTTTCAGTTACAGTAGTTTGAAATGTGCTTTTACATAATTTTTTCCTCACCAAAATTGTGTTTACTTTGCATTGCTTAGCTTAGTAAATGTGAGAGTAGTCATCTACTACCACAAGCTAGAAAGTGTACACTCACCCAACAGTCCTACTTTTTAAATACTTCCTGTGCTAACCAGTGGCCAAATCTTGGGGTTAATTATGTCCAGAAAGTATCCAGCCATGTGTTATGAAAAATGGAGATATTTCTTGAAGAAGATACACGGCACAAGAAACATAGTACAGAGGACAATGACACCTTAGTCCCCTTCAAAGTAAGCTCTTAGGACTTCACATAGTTCACCCAATCGCCATCAGCTGTCCTGCATATTTTCCTGCATCTCATTGATGGTCTGAAATCTCTTCCCTTTCAAAGGTAATTTTAGTTTTGGGAAAAGCCAGAAGTTGCAAGGCACCAAATCTGGGCTGTAAGGAGGCTGAGTCACCGGGGTGATTTTACATTTCACCAAAAATCTCTGAATTTTTGAGATGCATCTCTGAGATGTGATGCATGAGCAGGCATATTGTCATAACAAAGCTGCCAATCACCAGTTGCCCATAGCTGTGGCCTTCTGAGTCACGCGGATAGTTTCCACGGAGAAATGTTCAAGCTTAACATAAAATTTGAAGCAGATTTGTTCCTCTCCTTACTCAGTCATTGTGAATGCGATAGCCACACAGTACACATGCTCACTCAATGGTGTCTACCACCCTCATGACTCGTCATTGGTCACACATGCACATTCCAGTCCACTCTTCTTGGCTGCCAGGTTACATGGATGTTGGGAAAACCACTCATTATATAAACAGTGACTGGACTTTTTCCAGACAGACTTCATATATGGATGCTTCAAATAGCTTTAATTTACTGAGGACCTGTGGTCACAAACTCTGAAAGTTCCTACATCTATGATATAACTAATTTCACAAAGTTTCTATTATTATCCCCATCTGAGGTTCATAAATTATCATTAGATTGATTAAGGCACTTTTGTAAGTAGCTGAGCTGGAATGAAAGTCTATGTTCTTATCCAAAGTTTTTTGCAACTATAGCATACTGTAATGCATTCTCAAATTAAGATGGCATAACCTATCTTTTCAATCTCCGCGCCATACCCCTAAGTTATAATCTTATTATTATCTCATCTCCTTTTCTATAAAATCTTAACAAGTTTTCCTATTTTCAGTGTTGTAAAAATTTTCTTACTCCTATCCACTTACATTGTGCCGACAAGTCATTATTTAAAGGACAGATTTGATCACGCTACACCTCTGTGAAAAATCATCCTCATTTTCTACAAGATGCAGTTCCCTACAGCTCATAAGACCCTTCCAGATGTCTAGGTACTTCACTAGATCCTTATTTATCAGATGGCTATCCCGATCTGCAACCCAAGACACACACTCTCATGCTTCAGTAAAATTAAACAATGGACAGGTCTCTGAAATGCATGTAATTGCTTTCTGTTTGAGTGTACTCTTCATTTAAATCTCCTTTGAGAGAGCCTTTGCATTTTTTTTCTTAAACTATGAACTAAATTCCATACTGCTCCAGGAAATCTTTCCCATATTCTTTTTCCCCTTATCTCAGTCTGAGTTATGTATCTCTCTCCTATATAGGACTACATTGTAATGATCGCTTTTATTTTTTTTTATATTTTATACAATATAACTTTCAGCATAAAGTTTCAAAAGATGATGGCCTTATCAAATTTTTCAGATATAATGAAAGAATAGTTACCACTTCTGAAGTAGTCTAAGTCAGTATGTAAGCAGTGAGAAGGGTCATACTCTCAAATTTCCAAGTTGATAACTGGTAGTTAAGCTTATATTCCCTGAGTAGGCTTGTAAATGAAGACTGCTATGAAAGAATCATGCATTATGATTTGTATCTTGTTGAAAATAAACTTTTTTAGCAAATGAAAATATACATTAGAATGATGAGTAGAGAACGATGTGGGTAAACAATGATTTTTATCCTGTGTAAAGAAATACTATATGTGGTTCTAAAAAAGCAACTCAATGTGCATTAGTCTCAGTATCAAACTCATAAGGTTAAATTAATCTGGCGTTCATGTTGATAGGGAAATTATGTTCAGTTATTTACTTAACAGCTACTTAGTGAATTGCCCAGACAGAAGAGAAGAAGGAAAGACAGCATGTCCGTGGGCACATTATGAGATTTGAAATACGTGGTGTGCTGGACCAGACAGGTGAAGAGCAAAGGGCTGGGAGTACATGGTGGGCAGTGGAATAGACAGCAGGAGGCAGCGTGAACCCGAAGAGCTTTGTGTGCAACATCAGAAGATTAGAAATGATCTTGACAGCATTGTACTCCATTGAAGAATTTACACAAGGAACGTCACAAGTGGATTATAATCTTAGGAATATTACTCTACACCATCATGAGATTTAGATGTGAAGAGACTAATTGCATGGGATTTCTGCCGAGTAAACAGATGGTAGGAAGGCAAGATTGGAGGTTAGTCAAGTATGTCTGGAGATGAAGCATAGACAAGGGTGAGGAATGAACAGAATGATATAGTTTCTGCAGGGGGTGGATATTGATGCTGGTATTGGTTTCCTATTGCTGCTGTATTAAATTACAACAGACTCAGTGAGTTAAAACAGCACAAAGCCATTATCTTACAGTTCTGGACATCAAAGCTTGAAATCCATTTCATTAGTCTAAACTCAAAGTGACACAGGAGTGTGTGTTCCTTTGGGAATTTCTAAGAGTCTGTTTCCTCTTTTTTTTCCCCCAGTGTCTAGAGACCTCTGATATTCATTGGCTCATGGTCTCTTCCTTCATCTTCAAAGTTAGCAGCATAGAATCTTCAAATGACTGTAAGACCCTGTTTTATGACCCTGCCCTTTGACTAGATTGTACTCAACAGGAAATTCTCAAAATCTTTGCTCAAATCACATCTTTAAAAGTCTCTTTTGCCATGTAAGGTAATATTTCCACAGGTTGCAATGGACATTTTTTTTGTGTGTGTGGAGGGAGCCATATTCTATCTACCACAAAAATAAATGAAAAGTGAAATTTTAGACTGACATTCACGTATTTGTCTTGGAGAAACTGATCATTAATGACACTACATCCTGATACAAAGAATAAAAGAAAATGAGAAGGTGGAAGGAAGAGGAAATGAGTTTATTTGTGGATTAAAATTTTGAATTTAAGCCATGTCAAGGTGAGACATCATACAGTTAATCAGTCACAAGTAGGCCATACGCATTAAAACCTTAGCAGAGGGGATTTGGCAAGATAGTTGATTCAAGAGTCACCAGTGTTTAAATGAATGGCGAGAAGCCTATTTCAGGCTATTAAAGAGTAACCTGTTCTGATCTACCTGTCCTCCTGTAAAGAGTCGTAAAACTTGACAAATATATCAGGCAGTGTTTTTTAAACATTAAATAAATATTGAAATATATTTGAATTTTTCCAGTTTAATAAAATGCACTAACTCTGAGATCCCCCAAAGCTAGTGAACACTAAGGAAGGTAAACAAAGAAACCCACATCTAGACATCAGTTCATCCCAGATCGCTATTTTTTAAAGATTTTATTTATTTATTTTTAGACAAGGGGAAGGGAAGGCGAAAGAGAGGGAGAGAACCGTCAACGTTGCCTCTCATGTGCCCCGCACCGGGACCTGGCCCACAACCCAGACAGTTCACAGTTTCCAAACAGACTACCCTCTGGTTCGCAGAGCTGGCACTCAGTCCACTGAGCCCAACCAGCTGGGGCCCCATCCCAGAATGTGATGAAGACATATTGTTAAAACTTCTAACAGCTATATTATTTGATTTTATCCTAACAAAAACAAAGATTGTGGATCAGAGAAAACACCAGTCATTTGCTTAGAAAGCGTTGTGACTGAGCATCCCCACACGCCCGCCCCACCCAGCAAGGTGCAGTGGGAGCAGGTGTCAGCTGTATGAGAGGCGGGCTCCATAACACAAGGTAGGAGCTCAAAAGAGATGAATCTGGAGCTTCTGTGGTGTGGTAGGTACCACAAGTAACCCTTCTTCTGAAAAGTCAGAAGGACTTCTGTTAAAAAGTGCTGAACAAATCCTGTTTGGGAGCAGGGGCAAGTCCCTGGTTCTTACTCTTTGGAATGCAAACAAATAGCTCAAGGGGAGACAAATCTGCGTTTCTGGAGTTACCTAACATTTATAAATAACTACCAGGGATTGTCTGCCCTTTGCTCATTCCTTGATCCAGGTTGCCAGTAGTTTTTGCTCAGAATGCCTTGATCATGCCAATTTATGAAAAGGTTATGTTTCCCCAAACTCTATGCCAATAAATTTAACAACATAGATGAAATCATCAAATTTCTTGAAAACTAAAATTGTTCATAACAGTTTTATTAATAGTTACCAAAAGTTGGAAAGAGAAGAGATGTCTATCAACATGAGAATGAATAAGCAAATTGTGGAATTTTCACATAATTGAATAGTACTTCACATAATTGAAAAAAAAAAGTTCTATAGATACAATATGAATAAATCTCAAAGAAATCCTGAGTGAAAAAAAAAGCCTTACACAAAAGATATACTTACTCTATGATTTCATTTATGTGAAATTCCAGAACAGGTGAAATTAGTGATATGAGTGATTGTTTCTGGAAATGGGCTGAGACAGAGAGTGACTATGACAAGGGCTTAGTGCAATGCCTGGGGTTACTGTTCTATAATGTGAAAGGGGCTTGGGTTTTACAGGTTTATGCACAAATCGAAATTCAGCAAATGAATACTTATCTTTGCATACCACATTGCATGTACATTTTATTTAAGAAACTCTGAATACTGCTGAAATATTAGGGAACAGTGAACTGATGTCTGCAGGACATTTTAATCTCTGTAGTTTCCTTTGGATGGACAAAAGGGATGATATGCAAATAGATCTGTAATAAAATGAATACAGTAAAATGTTGATAATTGAATGTAGACACAATGTGTTTGAGAGTTTACTACATCACCCTTTCAATGTGGCCATATGCTTGAAATGTTTCCCAGTGATCACATATAACTGATGCTTCAAATGCACACTTCTAATGTATCACAACATTACATATAATGTGTGATAGATAGAACCCATTACTTTTTGCCAGATATTCTGTTGCCGTTCCCTAGAGTGACCCTCCTGGAGAAAAGATTGTACACTCCTGCCTTGTTGTATTCAGGTGTGGCTATTTTACTTACTAATAGTGTAGAAGTGATGAGTGTCATTTCTAAGCAGGAAGGTTAGGAACCAGAACACAGTTTGTCATTTTGTTTTTGTCGTTCTGTCTCTGTTATAAACCTGGGACCCTCCGAGTAGCCTCTCCTCCGTGAGCCTACTGCTCCTGTGAAGACGATGCAGGCAGAGCTGTCACTGATCCAAAATGTACCTGTGGGAGGGAAGGCAACAAACATTGTTTAGAAGCAAGCCCTGGAAATGGTGTTTGTTTCCATAGCATTGTCTACTCAATTCCGGTGTTTTAAGGAGAAGCAGAGTTAGAAGGCATGTGATTGATTAATAGATAGATAGGTAGATATAACTTGCTTTCATATTAAGTAACTACCAGATTTTAGGAAAATTGTTGAGCATCTGGGAAATGTTAGCTTTTAAGTTTTCTTGTTCCATCAGATAACATTAATAGCATCAGATAGCACTGTAGAGTTTAAATCTTCTGTTCCTCCTAACTTAGCTGGGAGTAGTCAAAATATTGTCAGTGGTACAATGCAGTTTGGCGGGAGAATATGCCTTTTCTTTTTCTTTTTGTGTCAGTTACAATACACAGCACCCCATCTGTAGCAGATGTTCTTTCAGAAACTATTTGGTTTCTTGGTGATTTATATTAGCAATTGTATTAAAGGCTGGATGTGCTAAATTACTTTGATGCAAAATCAAGCCAGAGACAAAATAGAAACCAATCTGAACAAATGGGGCAATTTCTCATATAAGGATGCATTACCCTATGCCAAAAAGTCCTTTCCTAATTCGTAATTGCCTTACATATGAAACTTTCACTTTTTCAAGTTGAGCTTTTCTTTTTCATGGTTTTGTTATTTTTATTTATTTTAATTTTCATGTTTTATCCCTTCACTCCCCTCCACCCAGCCTGCTCTTCCCTTCTATAGTCAAGCCTCACTCTGTTGTCCATATCCATAAGTCCTTCATATATGCTTTTTATTAAAGATTTTATTAATGTATTTATCTTTAGAGAAAGGGAGGGAGATAGAGATGGAGAGAAGCATCAGCATATGATTGCCTCTTGTGTGATCCCCACTGAAGACCTGGCCCACAACCCAGGCATGTGCCCTGACTAGGAATCAAACCAGCGATCATTTGGTTCCCAGGTCAACACTCAATCCACTGAGCCACACCAGCCAGGGCTCATATATGTTTCTTGACTGATTCCTTCAACTTCTTTCACACAGACCTCCCCCCTTTCTTCTCCCCTCTTATCACTGTCAGTCTAGTCCGTGATTCTGTGTCTCTGGTTCTGTGCCCGATCCTGTTTTTCTCACTAGTTTATTTTGTTCATTAGAGTCCTCTTACAAGTGAGATCACATGGGATTTTTCTTTCATCAACTGGCTTATTTCACTTAGCATTGTAATCTCCATTTCCATCCACGCTGTCTCAAAAGTTAGGATTTCCTTCTTTCTTTCTGCTGTATAGTATTCCAGTGTATAAATGTGCCAGTTTTTCAATCCACTCATTTACGGATGGATGCTTAGGTTGTTTCCAGCACTTGGCTACTATAAATAGCACTGCTATGCACACAGGGTGCACAAGTTTTTTTGAATTGGTGATTCCGGATTCTTAGGAATGATTCTTAGGGTATAATCCCAGCATTAGAATCACTGTTCCATTTTTAATTTGGGGGGAAATTCCATACTGTTTGCCACAGTGGCTGAACCAATCTGCATTCCCACCAAAAGTTCACTGGGGTTCCCTTTTTCCACATCCTTGCCAGCACTTGCTGTTTGTTGATTAATTAGTGATAGCCGTTTTGACCAGTGTGAAGTGGTATCTCACTGTGGTTTTAATTTGCCTCTCTCTGGTGGCTAGTGATATTGAACATTTTTTCATATCTCTACGGGCCCTCTGTATGTCCTCCTTGGAGAAGTGTCTGTTCAGGTCCTTTGTCCATTTTATAGTTGGGTTATTTTTCTTCATGGTGTTGAGCTATATGAATTTTTTATGTATTTTGGAGATTAACCCCTTGTCTGATATATCATTGGCAAATATGTTCTCCTATACAGTTGGTACCCTTTTAATTTTGATGATGGTAGCAATATTTTTGCTGATATATCTCCTAAGGCAAGGGAAGTAAAGGCACAAACAAACAAATGGGACTGTGTCAAATGAAACTTTCATTTGTTGCCGTTGCATTATTTGGTAAATACCATGTTCCTACCATAAAGGGCATACATCTTCTTTTGACCCAATAATACTTGTAGTTATCAGGTCTTTGTGCTACAGGTTTGTATCTTCAGATACAATGACTTCCAGGAAAAAAGAAGGAAAGAAGAAAGAAAAATAAATCACTAAAATACATAGCACTCCTAATCCCACAATCCTAATTTTAAGAAGCATCTGACATATGAAAAAGTCAAACCAATAGTGCAGTAATTATATTGATCCTTTTCACATTAACAACATAGCAGACTCTGTCTCAGTCATGAGTCCTTGTGAGAAGGTAAAAATGCAGAATGACAAATTTAAGAAAAGGAGGACAAACTGGTCAGAGGGAAAATGAAGAATCATAGTATGGAAAGAAACAACATATATGTGGATGTGTGGTAAATGAAAACCCTAAAAATTGAAGAAAATACTGACAGAAGGTAAGATGCAGGGTCAGATTTCCTTGGAAGCTGAATTTTATTTGACTTGGGTGGCAAATGGTTGTAGCGATACACAAAATAGTAACTACATTTTTTCTTTAACCTTTTTCTAGATATAATATTTAGGAGATGCCAATTTTAAGGTATTAAGCAGACTCAAAATACTGATTCAGCTTTAAAGAAAATAGATCCCTATATTGTAAAATAAAGGGTTCTTTTAGTAAATGACTACAATAGATAAGAGGTAATATAAAATGGCTTTAGCTATTAAAATACACAAAAATGTGGTTAAAAATATGTATTGAAATTTGCTAGTTCCTTTTTCTGAATTTTTACCCCCCCCCAAAAATTAAGGCCCTGATGGGTGTGGCTCAGTCGGTTGGGCATCATCCCACGAACTCAAAGGTCATAGGTTTGATTTCTGGGCAGGTCACATATCTGGGTTGCAGGCCAGGTCCCCAGTTGGGGGCATGTGAGAAGCAATGAATCATTGTTTCTCTTGCATGTCAATGTTCTTCTCCCTTTCTCTCTCCTTTCCCCTCTCTCTAAAAATAAATACATAAAATCTTTTTAAAATTAAGGTAGATGTACAATTAGTCTGATAATGGTGTGAGAGTGATGCGGATCCTGGCCCACAGGATCCATGTGTTGTTGTGGCTATGAACAAATACACATGGACTACAGAAGTCCTGTGGAGAAAAAGGGACAGCATGGCCACTCTTTGAGTGAGAAAGGGCCCCGACCCCTGCCTGGACAAGCTTTTATTGCTTTTCTGGGTACATTACATAGAGGATGGTCCTCATTTACTATGCACAGGTTTGTGTAGGTGATTACCTTGTACAGATAACGAAGGAAAGAATGTTGCTAATTACTTCAAAGAGAAGGATGTTATAGATCTAGGGAAAAAGCGGTTGAACCTGTTATACTCCATACTTGGGAGGTTTAGCGCAGACTTTAGGAAGCTGCAGAAGGCACTTACTGCCTCAATTCAGGGTGAGAGAGTTTTAGCAAAAGCAAGTCTCATAGCAGTCTAGGTACAATGCAGGACTGATTTCCCACGGGAGAACCTATCTGTAGTCGTGGCTCCTGTGTGCTGATTTGTTCCCCACTGGCCTTTCTGAGTGGGGGCTGAGCTACATTCCTACCCCACATGGAATGGCTCCCTATATGAGAGTAGGCAATATCTGTGTCAGGAAAGCTTGCTCCAAGGGCAAGACCAACCCATGATACTCTATCAATGTTAGTACCTAAAAATTGTATTGTGGTTTTTATAACTTTAGCTCCGGGCTTTATTTTGGCTTTTTTTTTTTCGGTTACAGTTTACATTCAATACAGTATAAGGCAAAAATGGATGAGGGGGTTGAGAAGTACAAATGGGTAGTTTCAGAATAGCCATGGGGATATAAAGTACAGCATAGGGAATAGAGTAGCTAAAGAACTTATAAACATGACCCACGGACATGGACCTTGGTTTGGGGATTGCCTGAGGGAATGGGGGGTGATGGGTGCTGGGGATTGCCTGGGTGGAGGGAGACAGATTGGGGCATGTAATAGCATAAATAATAAAATATTTTCCACAGGAACAGCTATAAACCTACTTTTTCCCTGCCCTGTATTACTTTGTATTAGTTTCAGGTGTATACCATGGTGGGTAGACAATTACATACTCCACAAAGTGCTCCCCCTAGTTCCAGTACCCACCTGGCACTGTACATAGTTACTACAATACTACTGTCTATATTTCCTTCTCTGTAGTTTACATCCTCATGCCTATTTTGTAACTACCAATTTGTACTTCCTAATTCCTTCACCTTTTTCACCCAGTTCCCCAACCCCCTCCTTCCTGGCGATTATCAATCTGATCTCTATATCTTTATGTCTGTTTCTATTTTGTTTAACTTAAGCTCTTATTATTTAAATTATTATAGGACAAGTAGCCAGTTTTTCTTTCTTGGGTTTCAATAAAGTTTCTCTTGATGTTCTTCTTGAATCAGTTCCTAATTCTGGCATGATTTTTTTTCTGCCTTTATCTTTTTCCACATGTGCCCCTTCCATCTCTCTTTCCCATTTTAATGTGAAATCTCATTTTTGGCACTAAAACAAAAGTAAACAGGACCTGTCACTTCTTGTCCACTGATTTGTGCAGGTATATGCTTGGATCTGAGTATATTTGGTTGTGGCAGAAACCTGGGAGAGGGTGACAAGAAAGGATGGTGTTAAAGAAAGTGCCATAACAACTCTGAAAGTGCATACTTGGAGAGACAGAGCAGTTGCCAAAAATGAGGCAAGAAAAAGAATGAAGAATTGTAAGAGAAAATGCTCAGTGCTTTCACTTTTTCATACAAGTTTTGGTTCAATATTTACATTAAAAGAAAAGTTGGAGATATTGGATCACACTTTGTTTAGAAGCACAGGAACAATTATGGTTGTGCAACAGATGTAGAAAAGAGACTAAGAAAATGTGCTGGAATAAATGTGGTGAATTCTGCCTAAAGCTGTGTAGTTGACATGTGACTGCTACAATGATGGCCATTGTTCAAGGATGGAGAAAGGAGGATGAATATAGAAGGAGGGTCAATGTAAAGTAATGACAGATTTGAAAAAGTATGTTCTAATGTTTGTTTCCATTAGTAAAAAAGGGGGAGGGGAGTTCTAATAAGTGGAAAGTTTACTCAAACTAAGGGGCCCCTCAGAGAGAAACAAAACAAAACAAAAAAACTAGAGAATGGAGATTGGAGAAGTTTAGTGGAGAAGTCCGGGAAGATGCATATGCTTTCATTCTGATTGGATGTGAAGATAAGAGGAGAAAATCAGTGGAAATAGTTGATTATTGCTCCACGTTGTGTAATCAGGGGGTAGCCTGGCCTTCCAATGACCTTCTGAAGCTTAGAGAATCCTGAGAGCAAAATTGTACCAGGGGGAACTGTAATAGTTAGGAGTGAAAATTAGACCTCACTAGACTAAGGTTCAGTGTGAGGGTCAATTCTAGCAATTTTCCGTAACTCTCATTCATAGGAAACCAAGGTCTGAGCTCTATTTGTGGTCAGTGTAAGAGCAGCAGCAGGCATGGGCCCTGCAAATAAAGCAGAGCCTGAGGTGAAATGGCTGATGTTTCAGAGACACACAATAAAGAGAATTTGTTGTTATCCTTCTGTTGTTTTTTTTTTTTTAAACAAGGAAGGAAGACATCATTCTCGAAAGCCTTCGGAGAGAGGAAGTCAGTTAAAGCCAAACCTGGTAGTTCAGGCCAGGTCAGGAGGAAGTTGCTCATTGCAATGAATGGGCATTGCGGTGCTGCAAAGAATGAGGTACTCCCTGTAGAGTGAGCCAGGTCCAAAGCCGACATTTGGTGACCTGAGTGACCTGCGTATGATCCAGGAAAACTATCTCTATTCTGAATTTTTCACTTTTCAGTAAACAACACACTTTTTCAACAGTACATGCTCCTTTGCTGAGAGTCAGTAGAGTAAAGGAAAGAACTGGCTCAGCTGGGAGTTGAGGACAGTGGCGACTCCATTTCCAGATAAAGAAGAAGGAAATAAAACCCCAAGACAATATAGCAGTCCATGTACATTAAAAGACACAGCCCCTTATGATCAAATAGGGGATATCCAAGTTCATTAAAATTTCTAGAACAGTCTAACCTTCCACTGGGGCTTTGTTTATGCACATATGGTTAACAAAACCCATCTTGTTACACAATCTTGACACAATCTTATTATATTTATCTGAGCAAGAATTTAGGGGGAGGCTATTAATGTATTCTATTTTAAACTAACATGATCATGTGACTTTTTATTCCATCATGATTTTCTCATTGATGCAAAGCAATACATTTCCCTTTGTCTTGACAAATATTCCAGACCTAGAAACAAAAAGGTGACATCGCATTGCTGTGTGTCTGTCCCCCAGGTTCAGAGATTAGGCCACACTAAGGGGCTTGAAGAAAAGCAGTATGAATTAAATGTAATGGAAGGGAGCAAGATCACCGCTCTATCCCTGGTAACAAAAATAAGAGATACACTAAAATGCCAGAGTGATAAATTATTCCTATACTTAAATACTTTTTTAAGAAATTGACATTTTAAAATAATGCTCTTTTAAAAAGTGAAATTTATTCAGAATGACTGTGTTCAAACTATGGATTAGAACAGTCTGTGTACTCAGATTTCTATAAAGTGAGGCTGGTGAAATTGTACAAAAATGCTGTTAGGCATGACCAGACTCTCTCTGACCACCTCTGCCCAGTCTTGTATAAGTTTGCATTGTCTATTCTGTTACAGACCATTAGCATCTGAAGTTTATGTGATCACTATAATTCTTAAAATTGCATGAGGTATTTATGCAATAATTCAAAACAGATAAATATATATGCATATATGTATATGCACGTGTGCATATACACATATATGTGTGTATATGTGTGTATATATGCAGATAAATACTTATACATTTATTTATATAAATGTGCATTTATTTATATAAGTATATAAGTATATATAAATGTACATTTATTTATATAAGTATATAAGTATATAAATAAATGTGCAAATAACTTTTATATGTTTATAAATATTAAATCATTACGTGTACATTTATTTATATGAATATATAAATACATTATATGCAAATGCATTATATACATTTTATTTATATACATGAGTATGTGTATATATATATATACACACAAACATACACACATATATATTTATGTATATGTATGTGTGTATATAAATATACAAATAAATATATGTATATATGTGTATGTGTATACATCTATATATTCATATATATACATATATATATATATATATATACATATATATATATTGCTCTTTCTCTTTTAAAATGTTGGTTGTATTTATTTTTTAGCTGTGGGCCATCATTTTTATTTTTGAAGTTTTTATCAAATTTCATAGTTAATAAAACGTTCATATAAAACACATGCATGGTATTTATTTATAAATTCTTTAGATCTTCAATTAACTTTTATTGAAAATCCCCACTTTAAGGATATTATTTAAACTACTAAGCATTTGAGTTTTTCCATGTATGGATTGGTTAAACTTAGATCACTGTTCCTGTTACTTTTTAATTTGTAGGTGATATAGTTCTCATTAATAATTAAACAGGGTCAGTCTGTATATAGGAAGTGAGAGTAGGGTTGGGAGAGAGAAGGCAGAAGGTATGTATAGTAAAGAATAAGAAATAAACCAGAAAATAACAAAAAAAACCCTCAAAGTAAGGAGCTTTAAATTATCCTTTGGCTCAGAAAATTGTGTCTCCATAAAATAAAGCAGAGAAATCAATTTCTAGTCCATTCTAAGGCCAGGATGTGACAGGTAGCTGAACTTCACCCTCAACTAAATCCCATGCCTCAATTATGGATTGAATTCCTGTCATTCTTTATACTTTTTGTTTACTTTTCAACATGAAATAAAATACATCAATGATGAGGTAAAAAGAAGGAATGAGGTGGGGAATAGAGATGAGGAAATATTATATTGACTAAAGCTTATTTTACAGATTTCTTGTTCTCTTAAAAGACCCTGCCCTGAAGCTGAGTCCATATTTTCTTTGTGATGAAGTTTCCTTTGAGACGGGGGGGGGCTCATACAAGAAGAAAGAAGGAAGACTTATTCAGAGGTCATCTCTGTAATTTACTAACTGGCATTTGTTGACCCCATTTTCAGGCATACACTGGGTTCAAATATCTTTGAGGTTATGCGGCAGATTTCAAAAATAGGATGTAATATATTTCTTTTCCTGATATTAATTTCCAATCTAGACAGAAGTATTTCTGGTCTTCAGAAAAGCCGTCCAAGGGTTAGCAGTTTCTAATAAGCTGGTTATTGACACAACAAATAAAAACAGTCTCGAGGTAAAAGTGTCTATCTCTTGCAAAGCATGTAGGGTATAGTGGAAAATTAAGATGTTTTTCCATCTACAGTGGCCCTGAAATACTATCTACCAGTTCACCTTTGCCAACCTAGGCTAATAATTGGCAATTGAGGTACATATTTTATTTTCCTTAAGCCAGCAGTTGAAAACTTGGGTGTGATATGATGGAACAGCAGTGTAGGAGTTGTTTGTGGTTTTATTCAAAAGACGTGCCGGCCTGGTCGGAAGGCAGATGCCTAAATCCATGGAGGCAAGTCACGTCACGCCAACAGATTTCAAATGCATAATTGTCTTTTCTTTTTCAACCTTGAAAATCTCCTACAGTCAAAATTCACATTCAAAAACGAGCCCAGTTTTCAAATTAGAAAGCAGCAGGGGCCTTGCGAAAATCCCTTCCTGTTCTTTGTAATATCAAACATTTCCATTTCTGCATTCATTCCATGCAGGTGGTGACTGAACAAATGTAGAGGGGAAAGTGATTTCTTCAAGGTAGGGAAAAGCGGAGGGGATTTGTGGACACAGTTTGGCCTGGAATTTTATATGGTCTGGTGACTACTTCCTACTTAATTTTCTTTTTCAAACCTATATAGAAGTTGTTAAAAGCCATTCTCTCACCTCCTCAGTGTGTGAACAGGGCAGGGTCTTTCAAGAGAACAAGATTTTTCTGCCATTTTGACTCAAAATGGAAAACCTGATTAGTGTCTTTTATTTATATTGATAGACAATTATTTTTTTTTCAGTTTTGGCATCAAATCATTCCACATGATTTCTCCAACACCGATGTTCACAAAAACAACAAATTTAAAAGGAAAGCAAACAACCAGGCCCACTAGTTACTGTTCTAAAGCTCCTCCCAGCTCCTACTATTTGGGCAGAGAACAACTGAAGCTCATAGATGCAATTAGCTACTGGCATACCAGGTTCCCATTAGGAAAGGAACTCTGTCTACCTTGAGGTAAGACTATCATAGTGTTCTATTCTACTTCTCAGTGACAATAGTAATAATAACATAGCTATGACAGTACATAATATATGTTAAATTTAATTATATCTGACAGTAACATTTCCAAATATAAAATTTTATACTCAATGAATAGGTGGACAAATGAATAAATCTTAAAATATATTACTTGAGTGATTTTCAAATATATTTCAATCTCTTGAATAAATATTAAGATCTCCATTTTAAGGTTAGATGAATGATATCCAGATAATTTATATGATTGGCTTAATACCACATGGCTTAGTAAAATGATAGAGGCAGCTCCAATTCATTTCTGTTTTCTTCTTCTGTGCTGATTTCTTTGGCTCATGCTGTGTAGAAAATTAATTTCTAGTTGCCAATTATTCCAGTTGAATCTGCCCCCTGTAGGACTAAGGCCATAACCCCTATTTATGCTGAGGATGTTACATCTTTTTTCCTATACACTATTTTTTTATTGTTCTTCCTCCCTGTTTGAGCTCACCGTAGGTCCCCTGGAACTCTCTAGACTTTGTCAGCCAAGATTATTGTGGTCTGGAAGACACAGCCACAATTACCCAGGTCAAAGTACAAGGTGGTGACCACATTCATTTCGCCTGACTGTATTTTAAGAAAGAAATTTCTAGGTGAAAAGCTAGTATATCTTCACATTCTAACCACACTAATCAGATAAACTTCCACTTTTATGTGGGAAACAGTGCTAAAAATCTACTTAAAAAGAACTGGAGAGTCTCCCAGTCCCTCTTTGAAAAATTCTACCAAGTTTTTGAACACCTAATATGTGACTAGGCCTGTGGGAAGTGTTGTGATTTTAAGGGTGAGCAGACATGCATGCCATTACAAAATCCCTGCACATGGAGTCTAGTGGAAAGGAGAACTCTGCCTTCTTGCAGTGGTGATGGCTCTCAGAGCCAATCATTCATCACGGCTCCTGCCTGATAGAAATATCATGAGCACCATGCCCTGGGACTTGATTTTGGCTGGTATATATTTTCTTGGATGGAAGAAGTCACTCCTCTGGGAAAGTAGAAGGGAATAATCAGTGCTGAAAATCACCTGGGAAATGGGAGAGCTGGCAAAAGCAAGATCCAACTTCTGGGCCACTATGAAGCTGGGTGCCATTCCAGAGAGGGCCAGAGGGCCAGTGATCATTTGCCCTTATCTGCTGGTTATAGTTCCAGCATGTGTTGGACTTCAGCTTTTGAAGTCCCTCATAATGTTCAGAGACTATAGCAATCTTTACTTGCCAGTGGGATTTATGAGGAGCCAGTTGTGGGAAGAGGAGACATGCTGGGATAGGCAAGTCAGCTGACTTTTAATTACTATACATTCTAGGAATATTCTTCTGGAAGATACTCTACCCCTAGTAGAGCTGGGAAACCAGCTCTTCCAATGGCTGTTATGCATTATCCCCCAACACCACTGCCATTGCATACCAACACTAAATGAACAAAGAAAATCACCTAACTAGATAAACCAAAAACTTAGCTTTATTAAAATGGGGAGGCTCATTATTATGGGACATGAACAGACTACTGCTGATTCTTTTGCCTTAAACTGTAAGACTTGATAGCTAAAGTCACATGCCTTCCGACCTTACATGACTGTTGCTTTAATTCTTCATGTCAGAGAAAAGTATGTGCAAAGCACCAAGAGGAGTCTTGTATGATTAACACAAAAGTGGAATTTTGCTTTCCTTAATCCTATGCCTTGTTAGGTGAAGCATTTATAAGAAAGAGTGCTGTGAGAATTCCTTTGGAAGGATAATGGGTCAGACTTTAATGAGTAAGATCCATAGAGTCCTCTGTGGCAAACACAAGTCCCAGCACTTACCTCATGGGGGAAAGTGAATTTTCCCTCACACCAAGGTAAAAATCAGCTAAATATGGTCATAGAAAGATATTCAATCTGTTGGTGGGCTTATACACATATCTATGGTGGAAGAGGTGAGCAAAAAACCTCTTTATTCAAAGTCTGTCCAGAAGGTATCCAGCCATGGAATATGAAAAATAGAGACATTTATTGAAGAAGGTAGAAGACACAAGAAACATTGTACATAGGACACTGACACCTCAGTCCCCTTTGAAGTAGGCACCTTGGGACCTCACACAGTTTTCCCAATCTCCATCAGCTGCCCCATCTTGCTTTCCCCAATCTCTTTGATAGTCTGAAATCTCTTCCCTTTGAAAAGTGATTTTAGTTTTGGAGAAAGCCAGAAGTAACAGGGCACAAAATCTGGGCTGTAGGGAGGCTGAGTCATCTGGGTGATCTGATATTTTACCAATATATGGAGATGGGTGCAGGAGATGTGATGCATGAGCAGGTGCATTGTCATGATGAAGCTGCCAGTCACCTGTTGCCCATAGCCAGTAGTTTCCACAGGGGAATGTTGAACCTTCCTGCAAAATTTGAAGCAGATTCATTGTTCTACTCGCTCAGTCATTTTGAATGTGATAGCCACACAGTACACATGCTCATTCAACAGCATCTATTGCCCCCACTGACTAGTATGTGAAGTTGTCGTTGTTCACACATACCTATTCCAGTCCACACTCCTTGGCTACCCGGTTACACTGATGCTGTGCAAACTTCTCATTATAATAACAATGGCTGAACTTTTTCTAAACAGATCTTACATGTCTGTCACATTGCCAATGTTTGTGGTGTAAATACTTCTACTAAGTCAGTTTAACAAATAGAACTCAATTTCTAAATATTTAACAATTGGCTAAGGTAAACTATTATAAGCTGGCTCTAGCACAGGCTTTATAACTGTGTATTTCCCACATGAGAAACAAAGTGACCTTGATATAACCTAGTTTACTCTTTTGAATCAGCGGAAAATAATGTCAAAGGATCAATTCTTTCTTTTCATTTGAATGGAGACTGCAAGAATTATACCCTTCTGTTTAGATTACCAGGCCACTAATGCATATCCCAAGGATACCCTTACCTTTAACCGGGACCTGTCCGTTGTGGCTGCAGACTAGAGAGAAATCAAAGACAAATGCACAGGTTGCAAGCCCAAATTGGGTAACCAAGAAAGGAATCTGAGGAAATGGTGACGTATAAAGTAAAGGCAAGAGGAAAACAAGTAAAAAGCAACATTTGAACCAAAACCTGAGTGATAAAAGAAAGCTAGCAAAGCAAAGATCCAGAGACAGTCATCAGGTAGAAACAATAACAACAACAACAACAAGTATCAGTTTTGGTGGTTGGAGCCCAAAGAAAGAATTTGGAGAAAATTGGTAGGAGGCGAGGCTGAAGCAATAAACAGGAGTAGATCACACAGGATCTTACATGCCATTAAAAAACAGTTATTGCATTCCAATTTCCATGAAAAGTTTTTGGAGTGTTTAAAGCAGTGAGTGATATTTAATTTGCATTTTTTGTAAGACCATGTTTTTACAAGGAGGGGGGATGGGGAGACAAAGAAATAATGGAGTAGATGACTATGGGCTAGCCCAGAACAGTCCAGCAAAGTCTGTGATTGTTTATCGCACAGTCCCAGCACAGATTTGCCAATGGACAGCACTTGTAGGGGCAAAATAGGATGCAGAGACTTGGCTTTAAAAGGAACTGACAACTTCTGTATTGAAGAAACATAGAATCACAGGTTTTTGTTAGCTTAACTGAATGCAGTGACACCCATTGGCACAATGTTTCCTGAATAGCGCAGGCCAATTCACCTTTTGAAATTAAATGCTTAAATGGAATGGAGCCGACCTCAACTTTTATACTGATGGTTGCTATTGCAAATTATTGGTTTAGTCAGCAAAAGCTACCAGAAAAAATGAAACTTGGAAACCTTCTGACAAATAAGAGCTTATGGTACAAAAAGTAGAAATTAATGAATACCTCTTCTCCAAAGAAACAAATGAAGGAAGGGCAATCCATTTCCCATTTAATTGGATAAAAAGCCTCCACATGATGACTTTAATTGTGCATCCCATGGGCAGACAGACATTTCATGAATTCACCATGGAGTTTTGAAGGTCATAGAAAACAAAAGCATTTCTTCCATTATGTCTATTTATGGACTCTAAGTTTCAGTAATTAACCAAGAAATGGAATAAACCCTTTTTAATTAACCTAAAGATGAATCCTTTAAGAAATTAATTTTCTATAAATTTTAAATGACTATGAATACATTTATTTTAATTACATAAAAATAAAATTCTAGAGTGAAGTTTGAGTCTCATACTAATAGGCCTCAAAATTAGTCAATGTTATTTACTATTGAGAGTCTCATATGGAGTAAATACTTAATAAATAGTTCTCTTTACAAAGTTATTCTTATACATTTCTAGACATTTTACATGTGGCAATTTTCTTTGCAAGTTAGTTTATTGCATTATGCTGTTTTAAACATACTACCAAAGACCAACAGCACACTTATAAAAAATAAACGAGAATTAATTAATTTCATTACTTTTATATAATTAATATCCAGTAGTTAGTTATTGACTATGTACAAGGACATACATGAAATATACCCCTACACACTATGTGCACTCAATTTCCTATGAAGTGTCCTGTAACAAATCTTGTGTGTAGCTTTTTATTTATGTCTTCATTTCTAGGTCAATTTTATACAAGCAGTAGCCTCAGATTGTAACACAGTAACATTTATACTGATCATTTATATTATTACTTGGGAGTAGTGAAAGCATTCTGATAAGAATCAGAAAAAGGGAGATAGAGAGAAGAAGGGAGGAGAAGTAGGAGGTGGAGGATGATGAGCAGGAGAAGCGGCAGGAGTAGAAGGTCAGAAACAGTAATGGAAGGACAGGAGGAGGAGGAAGAGCGAGGGAGAGAGAGGAAACACAGAAGCAGAAGGGGAAATGAGGGGCAGTGGAAACTGCTGTCCTTCATTCATTGGCTGAATCTGAGAGGTGACATTCACAGTCTTCTTTTTCTCCCATCAGAAATCAGGATCGGATGGTACCTGCCCAGCTGTTCTGGTAGTAAGATTTCTGATGTTTGAAATGCTGTGATTTTCCACATCTACTAGGTCATTTTTTCACACACAGGCTACAGCGATAATTTTAAAGACAAATATAATTTGGGGGAAATTCTATATTATTGGGGATTATACAATTCTCTTCTGTTTATGAGGGACAGACTCATGCAGGTCACGTTAACAACAGAACACTTACCATAAGGACACACCACAATCACAGGTCAGGTATCTGAGAAACCTAGTGAAATATAAATACCTCAGCCTCTGAGGAGAATAGAAGCTGCACAATAACCATGTTTCATGATAGGTTCCAGGATCCTTGGGTGTTCTGCTGAAGGAATTATTTTGTCACCCTCTCAGCAGAATTTCATTGCTCTTCATTTGCTCCTGTCAGTAGCAATCAACTCGTCCTGTTTACTCTCTAACTGGAACCAAGTCATCCATTTCCCCTGGTGAGTTCAGTTAATCACCCTACTCCTTGTTTGGACAGAGTTTGGCATTATATTGCCACGAAGGCCACTGGCAAACCTAAACCTGAATTTCTTTTCGAGCTGTGTGTCACTCCTGTGCAATCAGCTGTGGTCAGCATGCTGGGTCAATATCAGCATCAGATTCTCTTCCAAGTAGACCGTGGGAATGGCGCCCACTTGGATGTTTGGCTTCTGTAGTCACCGAATATTTGAGATACGGCAGTAATTACAGCTCTGAAGGACCCATATTTCAGAATCTTCCTATCCAAGTTATCCAATTAGTGGAAATAAAAGGGGAGAGACAGGATCAAAGGGGAGTGAGGTGTACAAAGGCCTCATGGCATCTCATCATATTATAAAGTGAAATGTCTCTTTAAGTAAGCAAGTCCCTGAATTTCTGAGAGCAGCATATTTGTTTAGTCATTCAATCAGTTATTTTTTTTTCATACATATATTTTCTACTATATTTCATGAATGAAACAAATGAAATTTAATCCTTACTCCCATCTCCTGGCTTTCATGGGGCTTAAATTATTTTTAGAAAATGATATACAGTTAAACTAAATAAATGACAATGTGACTATGAAGAATTTTATGTTGGAAGTTAAATGGTGATGCCTATATTCTGAGATTAAATGGGAGAAGCCTCACTAGATAGTTTTTCAGGGAAGGTGTTGATAACAAGATGCTACTTGAACTGAGACCTGAAAAATGAGAATAAAGCAGGAAAGAGTCATGACATTCAGTTTTGTTTTGTTTTACCATGGTAAGGATTAATAGAACAAAACAGGTTTTTGAACATTAACTTTTGACCTACCTCACTCAGTTCTTAAAGCAAAACTGGGTTCAATGACAAAGGTATATGGAACATTTTCTTCACTTCCAAGTGCTTCAGTACCACAATGGCGTGCTTATAGAACACAATTCATTGACTTGCTTGAAATGTTACTGTAATTTGGGAATAAGAAAAGAAATTGCCACCTGGAAGACAGTATTTCTCAAGAACAATAGGACAGCACACACCATGAAATTACAGTAACAGCAGCTGAACACTGATCCATCTGGAAACTTTGAACAATACATCTGGCAATTTACAGGTGATTACTTGCCATATTTGACAGAAAAGGTCATAAATATTTCTTATTACTGAACAAGACACCTGTGAGCTCTGAGCTAACACTTATAAATCTAGGGGCCATATTGGCTGACTGTCCTAAAGTAAGCATAAAGTCAGCTAAACTTCCAACTGGAAAACACCATGCACATACAAAGAATTCGTAAGATTTGTGAATAAATATAAACTGACACTCAGATTTTAAGGATAACTAGGTCTTTAACAGAATGGCCAGAGAGCCCTGTTTTCTTGGGACTCTTTCAGTTTATGTCAGTTACCTTGTTGTATTTTTTTAAAAATGTCTCCTTTCACTCTCAAATATGCCCTAGTGTCAAGTTGAAACATAAGTTATTGGCCAAAAACGTCATTATTTTTTTTTCATAAGATGGCTCTTGTAGTGCTTAGTTGTCTTTAATTTTACTGAAACAATTTTGTTTGATTGTATTGTGACATCTGTCATATCAGCCTTCATTTAAAAAAACTTATCAAAATCGGTGAATTTTTGTGCAGCCATTTTAATATTGAAGATGGAAGAAGATGCACAACATATTCAGTGTATCATGCTTTATTTATTTATTTATTTATTTTTAAAAATTATTGTTCAAGTACGGTTTTCTGTCTTTTACCCCCATCCCAGCCCGCCCTCCCCAGTGTTCCCCACCTCCCTCCTTTTTCCACCCCTGTTAGTTTTTGTTCACGTGTCTTCCATACTTGTTCCTGTGAATCCCTCCTCTTTTCCCCTGAAATTCTCTCCTCTCTCCCCTCTGGTCCCTGTCAGCCTGTTTTCTATTTCAATCTCTTTGGTTATATTTTGCTTGCTTGTTTGTTTTGTTGTTTAGTTTCCTATTAAAGGTGAGATCATATGGTATTTGTCTTTCACCTCCTGGCTTATTTCACACAGCATAATGCTTTCCAGTTCCATCCATGATGTTGAAAAGGGTAGGAGGTCCTTCTTTCTTTCTGCTCCATAGAATTCCATTGTGTAAATGTACCATAGTTTTTGGATCCATTACTGATGGGCACCTAGGTTGCTTCCAACTCTTGGCTATTGTAAATTGTGCTGCTCTGAACATTGGGGTGCATAGGTTCTTTTGGATTGGTGTTTTATTATTTTAAGAAAGGTAAAAATGCAACTGAAATGCAAAAAAAGGTTTGTGCAGTGTATGGAGAAGATGCTGTGAATCATCAAAAGTATCAAAAATGGTTGGAGAAATTTCTTGGTACTATTGACATTTTGGGCAAATAATTCTTTGCCATGGGGCTATCTTATGCATTGGAAGATGTTTAGCAGCACCCCTGGCCTTTACCCAGTAGAAGCCAATAGTGGGAGATAGTTGAGCTACTCAAAATATCCAATCAATAAAGTCATTGGTGAAAATGAAAAATGTCTTATTTTACAGTAAAAACTAAATGACTTTTGGGCCAGCCCAATATATAGTCTCCTTGGTCTTGCCACACCCATGCTCAGAAGGAAGAAAAGACATAAGGGAAAAAAGACTTAACAAGTATTTAGATCTCCAACTGTTACAAAAACAGGTAATGAAAGACCTGTTAGTTTTTCTGAGCTTAGTGTCAACCACCATGTTAGGGTTCTCTGAGGAGACAGGAAGACTCAGGAAAAGCAGGCTAATATTTACATAGATAGAGGTGGGCAGGCAGGCAGGTAAGTAGATAGATAAATAGAACATCAGTGAGATAGGGCGTTGGCTATATGTATGATTGGCTAAACTCTGTACTCAGCTAATTGCAAGTCCTTTAATCTTCTTTCTGAGACGTATGCAGAGCTGTTAGCATTTTCTTACTCCCCAGTGATGCAACTCTTTTTTTATCAGTAGATATGTTTTAGTCATACTCTTAAAACCCGGACAAAGAAAAATATAATTTATAGAGAATCTCAAGTTAACCAAATTTTACAAAGATCAGGAATTACTATATTAATTCCTGATCTTGAATTAATATAATTAATATTAATTATAGAAAGCATAGAAATATAAACTTCTAACTGAATAGATTAACTTTTACAGTGAATTCTGGTAGATATGATCCTTGTCACATCATCAATAATTTGTAACATACAACACTGCAAAGAAAAGATTTTTCAACTAATTCAACTTCACTAATATCTCTTTAGAACAAAAGATAAAATTTTATTAGCAATAGTTTCTTCTTGTTACAAACTACATTCTTTCATTTTTTGTAGCTATTATTAATATTTTTTCTTTTTTTAAAGTATATTTTATTGATTATGCTATTATAGTTGTCCCATTTTCCCCTTTGCCCCTCTGCCTGGCACTCCCATTCTCTCTAGCCATCCCCCCCTTAGTTCATGTCCACGGGTTGTGCATATAAGTTCTTTGGCTTCTCCATTTCCTATGCTATTCTTAACCTCCCCCTGTCTATTTTGCACCTAACAAAATTATGCTTCTTATGCCCTGTACCTTTTCCCCCATTCTCCCTCTTCCCCCTCCCTGCCAATCACCCTCCATGTGATCTCTATTTCTACGATTCCATTTTGTTCTAGTTGTTTGCTTAGTTTTTGTTTTGTTAGATTCAGTTGTTGATAGTTGTGAGCTTGTTTTCATTTTATTGTTCATAGTTTTCATCTTCTTAGATAAGTCCCTTTAACATTTCAGATAATAAAGCCTTGCTAATGATGAACTCCTTTAGCTTTACCTTTTCTGGGAAGCACTTTATCTGCCTTTCCATTCTAAATGATAGCTTTGCTGGATAGAACAACAGAGGCTGTGGGTCCTTGCTTTTCATCATTTTGAATGCTTCTTGCAACTCCCTTCTTGCCTGCAAGATTTCTTTTGAAAAATCAGGTAATAGTCTTGTGGGAACTGCTTTGTAAGTAACTGTCTTCTTTTCTCTTGCTGCTTTTAAGATCCTATCTTTAACCTTTGGCATTTAATTATGATGTGTCTTGGTGTGGCCTTCTTTGGGTCCAACTTGTTTGGGATTCTCTGAGCTTCCTGGACTTGTATGCCTGTTTTCTTCACCAAATTGGGGAAATTTTCTTTCATTTTTCAAATAAATTTTCAATTTCTTCCTCTTCTCCTTCTGGCATCCACATGATTCAGATGTTGGTACAGTTAAAGTTGTGCTAGAGGTTCCTAAGCCTCTCTTCATTTTTTAGAATTCTTGTTTCTTCTTTCTCTTCTGAGTGAATGTTTATCTCTTCCTTTTGTTCCAAATCATTGATTTGAATACTGGATTCCTTCCCTCCACTGTTGCTTCACTGTGTATTTTTCTTTATTTCACTCTGTAGAGCCTTCGCTCCTTCCTCTCTTTTGTGACCATACTCAATTGTTTCTCTGAGCTTCTTGATCACCAGAGTTTTGAACTCTGCATCTGATAGGTTTTTTTCTTTTTTTTATCTATTTTTCTTTTGGGCCATATTTCTTTGTCTCCTCAATTTGGCAGCCTCCCTGTGTTTCTGTGTATTAGGTAGAGTTGTTTGATTCCCATCGTCGGTACACCTGTTACATTGTAAGGGGCAGAGCCTTAGGTATTCACCAGGGCAGTGCAACCCACATTGCTGTGTTGTGGTGCTGTATGTGAGGGAGGGGTCAGAGAGGCAACAATCCTGCTTGCTCAGCTCTTGCCCCTTTTCCAGTCACTTCTCCACTTCCTGTAGGTGACTGGTGCTCTTCTAACTGCTGCACTGGTGCTGATTCCCAGAGTGGGTGGGTTTGTTTACATTCTAGGACCTTGTGGACCCTTTAAACAAACTATCCTGAGTTTCTTCTGCTGCCCAAACCCACCCTGGTTTTTACAGCCAGAAGGTATAAGGCTCTATTTTTTCCCCTGAGCTAGAACCCTAGGCTGTGTTGCCTGGCCCGGGGCTGAGATCTCTGACTCCCCAGCTGTTCCTACTGGTTTTTATTCACAGCATGTGAATGTGGGATCACCCATTCTACCAGCTGCTGCTGGTGCCTCACCTCTGCCACTCCGCCCCACTGCCACAGTATGTCCTCTCCACCCCTGCTCCCCATCTCCGCTCCTTCAACCCATCTGGATGAATGTTTCTTCTTTAAAGCCTTGGTTGTTGGACTTCCATACACTCCATTTTCCTGCAGTTCTGGTTTTTCGTTGTCATTGTTGTTGTTTTTTCTGGATTGGTTGTTATCCTTGTGGTTGTGCAAGGAGGCAAAGCATGTCTACCTATGCCTAAATCTTGACTGGAAATCTCTCCTTTCATTTTTAATGGGTCATCACTCCAAAGTTTTCATTTCCATCCTTTGCCTCAAATAACTCATTCAAGAGAGCAGCTAGCATTTTCTACCTAAAGAGAATCAAGCATTTTAAGTCTCAGGATTTTTGTCAACAGACTAAAATGAATAAAACCAACAAAGAAAAGCAAATTATAAATATTTAAATTATGCTTTTCCTGAAGCAACCAATACAAATGCCCATTGAATTAAATGAAAGACTAGACTATGAGGGAAGTTGGTGAAGTTTAAAAACAATCTATTTGGAAACTAATTAAAATTTTTGCAGTTATATATAGTGTTTTTAAAACAATACCTCAAATCTATATTTTCTATGTATGTATACATCTTGGCTAAAATCCACCCAGGTGGTAAGAGAAGATGAATATTAATATATTAATTATCTTGCCCTAATTAAAAATACATGTTAATTAAGGTGGCCAATTTCATTATCACCCCAAGACAGTTATATACCATATTTTTCAGACTATAAGATGCATGTTTCCCTCCCAAATACGGAAGAAAAAGAGGGGTGTGTCTTATAGTCTGAATGTAGCTTTACATATACATTGGTGAATATTATGTTATTTATGTTATTAAATATTTTACCACATTTTTTGCTTAGAAAAAATTTTTTTTCTATTTTCTTCCTCTAAAACCTAGGTGCATCTTATGGTCACAAAAATAGAGTAATATCTGAATTTCACAAATTGTTTTTTCCTAAATCTTGCCTTCATTGATTCAATATTGAGCTATATATGAATATATTAATATTTAAAATTAGAGTATAGGCTTTTTGCAAGGTTTTAAATGGCTACCCTCAAAAAGAGAAACATAAATAACAACTTGATTAGTGTAATTGAAAACATTAATGTACTTTTAGCTACTAAATACATCTTTATGTATATTTTTTATAAAGAGACCTTCTTTATATGTATACTGATATACATACTTTATATGTATACTATGCTGCTTTTATTTAATTAAATACATTTTCACTCATTCTACCTTGCTCCATAGTGCTGCTTCAAGGGCCCCCTGTAGAAAGGGTAGTGGCTTTGAGAACAGTAAGGTAAAGAAATACAACAAGCCATTGAGTTTATAGAGCTCTACAAGTTTTGTCTTGATTTGTGGCAAGATCGAAGCAGTGCCTGTTTAGCATAAGAAATCCATCTCTAGGCACCAGGGTCTCCATACTCCCATTTCTCCAGGAAGTGCCAGGTCTGGGGACTGCACAGATGGACGTGGAGAACCCGTGTCTCCAACATGACCCTTGGGGGCAGGTGACCCCTGGAGAGTCAGCCTTGCATACAGCTCTCATCACGTCAAGTAACAATCCTTTCTTGCCAAGGAACATTTTGGCTTATATTGGGGGATGTTGGTGTTGCTATTTTTTTTTATTTTTTCATTTATTTTCCCTTTCTTACTTTTCTCTTTTCCATTCAGGAAAAATAAAGGTTCCCATTTCCAGGAAGGTCAGGAAAAAAAGATCAATAATGCCAAAGTGCCTAAGGTTTTTTGCTAGTTCAATTCGGAGAATTTTAATAGGTTCCTGCTAGTCCTCTGGAAAGTATTTTATAGTTGTACAATGTGGAGTCCTAAATATCTGTAAATTCTCACTTTTAGAGACTTTACTTCTGCCTTGTACAACTTCTTTTTGTCCCTTTGATTTCCTAGTCTCTCTCTTGATGCCAAGAAATCAGTCCTAGAAGGCAGTAGTCCTTCCTAATAAAAATACTTTTGGATATTAGATATAAATCATGAATGTTTCCCTGGAGGCCTCAGCTAGCATAATTAATTTGAACTGCATGGACCTCTCTTCTCAGGAGAGAAGTGAGGGCTTGCTTCTGAAGTCCCAGGTAAACAAAGCCACTTGTGAATTAAGCAACTCCTCTGATTTTGTATAATGTTGGGCATTTTATCTTAAAGTGTTAACAGTTTAAAAATTTAAAATCATAGTACCAAATATAATTGTGAGTCAGTGCCAAATATAATTGTAAAGATGTAGCTTTGGCCTCACCTCTTCTCCCTGTCACTTTCCACTACAAGATCTAGTGATGCAGTATCTCATTTTCCTCTTCGACTGAGCTTCTGACCAGAACTGCCCTGTAGATCCCAGTTAAGATCACACTTCCCAGGCATTCCCACTTACTTGCATGGAGGAAATGTGAATAATATGCAAAGCACAAGGCTCTGACAGGCCTCAGTGTGCATCTGTATTCTGCCCTTTCGGGGACTTGAAACAAGTCATTTTGGCCTGCATTGAAAGTTCCATGAGCTCAAAGTCAAATCACCTTTGTGACTGGCATACGTTGAGCACTCAATATATGATTATGCTTTCTATTTTTTTTCACTTGGCAATCAAACATATCTGTCTTGAATTATAAAAATGCATTTA
Source organism: Sturnira hondurensis (assembly GCF_014824575.4). Taxonomy (NCBI): domain Eukaryota; kingdom Metazoa; phylum Chordata; class Mammalia; order Chiroptera; family Phyllostomidae; genus Sturnira; species Sturnira hondurensis. Next base: position 10,306,354 of record NW_028074140.1, on the reverse strand, counting down.
TCTCATTATACATTAAAAATGCATATATCTCAGGTTAAGTGGGTCCTCTTAAATGTCTTAATTTTCTTTCCTCTGGGTACTTAATACCTTAAGGTTTTGCCTGTGAAACTTGAGAATCAAAACTCTGAAACATCACAGAATCTAAAATCCATCCACAGTTTTCACATTTCTAAACAGAATCTAATCTGAATTTGTGTATTTTCATATAATGTTTAAATGCATATAATTATACATTTGAAAAGTGTGTGTATAGATATATGTATATTATTATTTTCACATTTTAAATTATTACTTTCAAGTGTTTTCTTGGTCTCATGATTGTATTTATTGTTTCATAATATCCTAATTAACTGCCATTGAAAACTTAAGAATGTTTCCTGAATTCAACATAACTAATGTTGCTATTAACAGCTTCTTTTATATCAACTTTTTAAAGAATTTAAAATGAAGTAACTTAATAAGTCTGGGCAATCACTGTCTTTTAAGTAGCTCTTAACAGCAGTATGTAAAAGAACAATGGGTTTTGGGGGTAACAACTCTGTCCTTACTTAGAGGAAGGGTTAAAATTGGAGTTCAGTTAGAAATGTTTTCCTAATGAAAAACCTCTGAAAGGGAGGTACCTTTGAGCAGTCAATGTCTTGAATCCTTCACTTCGGTGTAGGATTGATTGTCTTACTCCTGAGCTTCTAAGTAAATCACTATAGGAATCTGAGATCATCTCACTTTTAACTGCAACACAACCAACAAGAGAAAAAAGCAAACAAAATCCAACCAGAGTCATTGAAGTTAAGAACAATCTAATAATAGCTGGAAGGGAAAGAGGAGAGGACAGTGGAGAGAAGGGGTTTCAGGAACTACTATAAAGGACACATGGACAAAACCAAGGGGGAGGGTGGGAGCAAGGGACAGAGGTGGGTTTGGAGAGGGTGGGGAGAAAATACAGGCAACTGTAATTGAACAACAATCGCATAATTAAAAAAATAAAGACATCTGAAATCATTTTATAGGTACAGATTTCTGTGTCCAGGGAGATGTATTTGCCAAAAATGCGCCTTTCCTCTAATGTTTTCACAGATATCATCAGTAATTCTTACCTAGGAAATGATAAGTTATGAAAAATTTCACAAATAATTTGTCCAGTATAGGATGTTTGCCTTCATATGCATATTTACCATTTTATTTTTACCATGTGTTCATTTCCTAAAGGGAATGGGAATGACCCTAATGACCCTAATGGGTCATTTCCAGACCCATTTTGATTACTTGTGACATCTTTGCTTTTATCTTAAAAAATATGGCATCTTCCTAATGCCAGTTTTTTTGTCAGAGTTTGAATTCATTCATAATATGGAAGGTTCTTTCCTGAAAAAATAAATTGCCCATTTAGTGTATATTTCATTTCTCTGGCATGAGTCTCTATGTTCAACTCTGTTAGGTTATGTTTGACTTATCTGTCTTGATTTATGTCACCTACTTTTTCCTTCCCTGCACAGCCCTCTTGCCTTCTATCCTTCCCCATTCATTTGAGGATGTGAAAGTTTGATGCAGGTGAATTGGCCTCCCTGAAGACAAAAAGTTTGACACAAGATTGCAGAAACTTTCCTATAAAGTTGTATAGCAGATGAAGAGTTGTTAAAAGAAATAGCTGCCTAAAGCATCTCATTTCACATTACCTAGAGAGGAAGTTTTTGTCAGCAACTATCATAGTGAATAGGTTAAAATATGTTATGTAGCATCTCCACCAGCAACACATTATAGATGTTATTACCATGAATAATTGAAATTGTTTCCCACAGAGTTCACATTATTAGCATTTATTTGAGCACCATAATAATAAATACAGAGAAAATACTCACTCTGAATAATGAGGTTTAATGAATTATAATAAATTAGAGAGTTCCACAGGATGTGTCCTCGGAGTCAAGTCAAGCTCACTATGCCCATTTCACACTTTAAAAAATAGACAACCTGAAAGATTAAGAGATTTGGCTTGTGTATCTTCCTGAGTGTGACTTGGAAGGAAATAACATAAAATTGGTTTTCTTACTGCATTTCAGTCATTGTATTTGGAAACAAGAAATTAACATAAAAATCTAATATGTGGTACTTTGTATTGAAACTCAAATATTCAAATAGCACTGACAATAACTTCTCGCTTAAGTTAGTAGGTGAAACAAAGGACACTTGCTTCTTGATTTGTTGAAACTTCTTGGTAATAAACATGGCTGTAAGTAGGTATTAGGGACTTAAAAAAAGAACAGTGGAGTAATGGCAGTTTTAGTGAATTGCCCCATAAAATTCAGGTCATGTATATTTTTCTTAGCTAGGAAGCAGTTCTATAAATAAATGAGGAGGCTTACTGAAATACATGAAATTGTCTTCTGAAGGACCCTATTGTCTACAACCTAATTTCAAAGCATTTTGTAACGTGCCATGAGAAATTTAATGCCAAATAATGCAATATTTATAGGCATTAAGATAAATTAAAGATAACTCCTAATTTCTGAAAACTAACCAAGTGACTAAAATCATTTCCCAACTATTTCTAGTTTATCACTTCTAATCCATGAAAAAGATTCTGGTTATACAGCTCATATTAGTTTAGTTTTATTTTATTTTTTGCCAAGAAAAGTTATAGGAAAAAAATAATACATTGTAAAATTCTTATAATACTGTAAACAAAACTCTATACAGATACATTAAATGTATATGTGTACATATGGTCTGATAAATTTTTAAAGAGCTTAGATTATTCATGTACTATTCTGTTATTATCCTTGTGGAGCATAATAGAACTGAGACTCCATCAATGCTAAGACATAGTGTACTGTCTAAAACTATCTGATCCTGAGTGGAGATATAAAATATGCCATTTAATTCAAAACCTCATTACTACAACCAGAATAGAATGCAGAAATGAGGAGCCTTGAGTTCCCAGTTAACCTTGGTGTATTTCAGGACTAGTCCCAGAAGTTCTACAGTCACTTTTGACAACTGTCAGAGTCATAGCAACAAGGTGTTTTCAGAGGATGGGCTAAGCATAATAATAGGATTTTGGAAACTGAATAGATTAGTAGTGGAAAAAACCTAGAAGATCTTGTGCCTAATTCTCTAATTTACAAAGGTTTATATTGGGGTCCAGAATAATTTTATCCAATATCCAAGAACTGATTTGGTGGAAGTTACTTGACTTTTAGTTCTTTTATTTTTCTTCATCTTGCCACTTGACTGGAAATGGCAGGAAATTGAGAGAGACCTTTTTACAAATTTAATTTTTCGTATTTTACAAATAGAATTTATAACATTAAAATACACCTTACTTAAAATATAAACCTTGTACCAGTGGAAGCTTATTATGTTAATGACTCTTCATTTGTTCCCTACCCCCAAATTTTAGTGGCTCTCTGTTGACTACAGAATAAAATTCCACCCCTTTGGTTAAATGTATAACACATAACCTTATTTATCTGTAGATAAATATTTGCCTTTATTTTATTTACACTTGATTCTCATGGCCAACCTGTGTTGTGATTTTAACTGAGCTAGTTACTTGCAATTTGTTTCTGATTCTTTCTGACTTCCCTGGTTTGGTTCATGCACTTTTCATTGCACCCAATTTTATTTACTCTTTCCATGCTGTTGGAATCTTCTCACCAGCCATTTTAATATTAAATTCCATATCTTCCATGAAGTTTTCTCTGAACCTCAGAAATGGAAGTGAGCTCTCTCTTCTCTAAACTTCCTAAGGTCTTGATTCAGAGGTGTCCAACCTGTGGCCCATAGGCCGCATGAGGCCAATGATCGCCATGAATGCGGCCCAACGCAAAATTATAAATTTATTTAAAACCTTTTTTTCTCATCACTTTTCATTAATGTTTGTGTATTTAGTGTATGGCCCAAGACAACTCTTCTTATTCCAGGGTGTCCCAGTGACACCAAAGGGTTGGACACCCCTGATAGTATACCCATTTTTCTCACATCCAATCTACCAGACTGTAAACTCTGCTTGTTAGATTTCTGGCTGCTTAATCTTTCTCTCTCCAACACACTCCCCAAATGTAATGCTTTTCTCCCCTCATTCATTTGTGCATTCACTCACCCATTCAACTAATATTGCTTTAGCATCCTTTATGGCACTGTCCTACTACTGAGGAGGTAGGTGTTCAGTGACATTTTAAAAATAAATAAGAGTAAGCTAAACAGGGTCAGTTTGAAAGAACCTAGAGACTGAATAAGGAAGTTACCTGAAAACAGATAAACTGTCTTTTGTTTGTTAAAATTTGATGCAGGTTAGTACTATTGTTAGATAAACCCTATATAATAGTGTAATGGCAATTTCTAACAGATGCTGCAATTGTAGCTAGGAAGACAAGATACATATATATTTATACAAGGGTGGGCAAAAGTCGGTTTATAGTTGTAAAACACATAAATAACACAATGATTGATAAATAATAATATGATAATAAATTCTGGGTTTTGCATGCTCACAAACGTAATCCCACTTTTGCACCAACTCCTGTATATGCAGTGTAGATGATTTTTCCTTCCTATCTTTGATGTAACACAACTGGCTGAACCAGTTTTTGTTTTTCAGAAATAACTTAAGAAGTTAACATTTACCTGAATTCTAAGGGTGATTTCTACTTCTGTCCGTATAGTTACTTAGATCTCCCACATGCGAGGTAGATTCCTTTGAAGTGAATTCACATGCAGTAGACATAAATTTATAACAACAGTTCCTTAAAACTCTGATAAGACATATAAAATAATGTTTACAGAAAGACTAAAGAAAACCTTTTTGCAAGATGGAAATAAACAAAAATGGCTTCTAAGAATGTAAGTAAAAATCACGTATCAAGATCTTTTAAAGCAGAATGTAAATGCATGAATTCGTGTATTTATACATTCAATTATTTCAAATTCCAACGATTAATTTCAAATACCTTGAAATATAACTCATGTATGTCTATTTGCTAAATGCCCATATTATATGCAAATTTTGGCTTATTTGAAGTATAAAAATATTGAAGATTCTAAGAAATATTTCCAACATTAAATTTTGCTTTTAAAACATGGATACATAACTAGAATATAATATTTGATACCCTTCAAAATCCTCTTAAATGTAGATACAAATTCTTCCTGGTTATATACCTGATTAGCAAACCAGAGCTTGTAATAATGGATTGTTAAGAAAAAAAATGATCTCTCACTAGCTGACTTACTTTTTTTGGAGGGGAGAAAAGCTTGAGAAATTGTACATCTGTGATGAAATTAAAAATAAATTTAGTCTATGATTTTAGTTACACAGTTGCTGCCAGCTTTGATGTAAACAAAACCTACACTATTGATGAAGTGAGTGCATTCCTCACTTGTCTCTGTGGACTGAACCCTGGTTCACAGGAGTTGCAGTTCAGCAGATAGGAGCTGCTCTGTTCGCTTTTCATCCCAGAGGGGTTATCACAAGCTTTGACGAGTTAACTCAAAATTTTCAGCCCACTGGGGAATCAATATTATCTAACACTTCTATTAAGTTTTAAAAAATGCATATATAAAAATGTTGTAAATGAGGTCATCATTGTTTCTATCTTTTTAAAATTCCACTTATAATAGTAAATTTAATTCTCAATGTCTTTTCTGAGAAGAAAAAACTGCTTTTTAAAACTGAGTAAACTTGGTTACATTTTTACTTGGAAATTTCTTTTTCTTTTGTATTCTCCTCTAGAAATGCTATTTTTGTCATTTGCTTTGATATACATGAGACCAGAGGGTCTTAATACATGATGTCTTCACTTTATCTTTCCACCTATTTCCTGCTTTCTTATTCACCTAATAGACTGTAATATATACTCTAGCATTTCCAAGACTATCTGTATTCATTATGAATGGTCAGCATCTTGCATCTTACACATTCCAAATCAGATGATATTTTTCATTGATTCCTAATACTTAGGAATTTTTCATTTTGAATATAGTGTCATCCACAAATATGCAAGCCTCGTTTGTAACATTATCTAACTATATTCTTTCTTGTTGTGACTCATATCACTATTTAAAAAACTCATGAATGCAAATTACATTGACTTCTTGAGTGTAAGAAACAGTTCTGTTGTCTAAAATATACTTCAGGATAAAATGAGAAAATTAAGGAGGAAAAGATCCTTATTTATACATTTTTTCTTTACCTTACATTTTGTAAATGTATTATAATATTAAGATCTAGTCATAATAAATAATGTTCAATTATTCATTGTTAGTACAACTGCAAAGGTTCAGTTGTGTTTATAGAACAGTGGTACTATAAGTAGTTAAAAGAACGTAAGGAGCCGCCCACAAAATTTAAGAGTAAAAACAAGCAAGTTAGAACTATAGTGATAGGGCTCTGGCCAGGAGACTCAGTTGGTAGAAGCACACCGTATGCCAAAAGGTCATGGTTTTGGTTCCTGGTTGGGGCACGTGAGGGAGGCAGCTGATTGGTGTCTCTCTCTCTTTCTCTCTTTCCACCTTCCTCTCTCTCTCCTCCCTCCCTCCCTTCCTCCCTCCCTTCATTTATTCCTCTTTCTCAAAAACCAATAACATATCCTCAGGTGAGGATTAAAAAAGAAAGAAATATAGTGATAAAATTCTATTGATAGTAGAAAGAGAGATACAACTATTTTTGAAACTAAGATATTTAAAATATCCTATAGGTGTAAAATATATAAAGATAAAAACACAAAATATTTAACACTCTAGCCAGATTGTAATACTCATACAAAAGTACATAATTTATAAGGACATAGATCTGTAAGTGTTCACAATGTGGATATAACCATTAAACGATCACTCAGGTTAAAAAAAAAATGGAACACTGGCCGTCCCTAGAACCTTTTGTATCACCGTAACATGGCAGTGGCTTCTGAATCACCATGTTCTGACTTTTAGGAAACAAATCATTTGATTAGTTTGCAGCTTTGAAATTTACATCTTTTTTTTACCCAGTATTATGTGTGTAATTCATCTGTATCGATACCTGTAAAATAATAAATTCTCACTGACAAAAATGTGTGCATATACACACATATATGTATATATTTTAATAAATTTTATTTTTAAAAAGTTTCTGGTTCACAGCAAAATAAACCAAAAGGAGAGGGGGGTACAGACACTTCCCATATACCCTCTGCCTCCACATGTGTAGTCTCTCTCAATAGCAATATGCCCCACCAGCGTGGCACAGTTGTTATAATTGATGAACTTACACTGACAAGTCATACTCATCCAAGTCCATGGTCTGCATTAAGTTTCCTTCTTGGTGTTATTGTCTGTGGGTTTGGACAATAATCTGATGACAGGTATCTATGATTATAGCATCACAAAGGGTAATTTCATTGCCCTAAGAATCCTCGATGCTTCTCCTGTTCATACCTCCCTCCCCGACCACTGACAGTCACTCAGCTTTTTACTGGTTTTAGAGATTAGCCTTTCCAGTGTCACAGGGTTGGAGTCGAACAGTATACAGCCTTTTTAGATTGCCTTCATTCACTTAGCAATACTCGCTTAAGCTTCTCCCTGTCTCAATACAACTACTAGCACATTTTTTAACTACTGAAAAATATACAGTTTCCTAAATAAACCACAGTTGATTTATCCATTCATCTACTTCAGGGGTGTCAAACTCATTTTCACCAGGAATCATATCAGACTCATGGTTACCTTCAAAGGGCCAAAATAATTTTAGGACTGTATAAATGTAGTTACTCTTTAACTGTTAAGGAGTTGAAATTTTACATTTGGCTCTTTGAAGGCAACCATGAGGCTGATGTGGCCCCTGATGAAAATGAGTTTGACACCCCTGATCTACTGAAAGAAATCCTGGTTGCCCTTAAGTTTGGGCAAATATAATGAAGCTGACATAAACATCCATGTGCAAGTACTTACGTGAACCTCAGTTTTCAATTCCTCTGGGTAAATTTGAGGAACATGATTGTTGGATTTTATAGTAAGAATATGTTTAGTTTTGAAGAAAGCATCAAATGTCTTCTAAAATGAATGTACCGTTTTTCATTCCCACTAGTAATCAGTGGGGATTTCTGTAGCTCCACATCCTTGTCTGCATGTGGTGTTGTAGTGTTCTGTATTTTGACCATTCCAATAGGTGTGTAGGGATATCTTGTTTTAATTTTCACTTCCCGGATGACATTTGATGTGAAGCATCTTTTCATATGCTTATTGGTCATCTGTATATCATCTTTGATGAGGTGTCTGTTAAGGTCTTTACCCCCCCTTTTTATTGGGTTGTTTTCTTGCCATTGAATTTTAAGGATTTTTAGTATAATTTGGATGATCATCCTGTATGAAATGTGTATTTTGAAAATATCCTTTCCAAGTTTGTGGCTTATTTTCTCATCCTCTTAGAAGTATCTTTATAGAGCAGAATTACTTACTATTAATGAAGTACAGCTTATTAATTTTTTATTTAATAGATTATGCTTTTGTGTTGAATTGAAAAAGTCACTGTTAGGATTATATCCTAAGAACCCTGAAACACCAATCCAAAAGAACCTATGAACCTAATGTTCATAGCAACACAATTTACAATAGCCAAGTGTTGGAAGCAACCTAGGTACCCATCAGTAGGTGAATGGATCCAAAGACTATGGTACATTTACACAATGGAATTCTATGCAGCAAAAAGAAAGAAGAAGCTCCTACCTTTTGCGACAGCATGAATGGAACTGGAAAGCATTATGCTAAGTGAAATAAATCAGGCAGTGAAAGACAAATACCATATGATCTCACCTTTAACAGGAACCTAATCAACAAAACAAACAAGCAAGTAAAATATAACCAAATTGAGAACAGGCTGACAGTGACCAGAGGGGAGAGGGGAGGGAATTTCAGGGGATGAGGAGAAGGGTTTGAAGGAACAAGGAAAAGGACACATGGACAATAACAAGTTGGGAAGGGAGACAGGGTGAGGGGGAGGACTGGTAGGCGGGCTGGGAGTAAAGGGCAGAAAACTGTACTTGAACAACAATTTTTTAAAAAGCAATCATAAAACCAAAGTCATCTAAATTTTTCTTCTAAATTATCTCTTAGAAGCCTTATAGATTTGTGTTTTACATTTAGATCTGTTATCCATTCTCAGTTAATTTTTTATAATGGGTGTAAGGACTATGTCTGGATTTTTTTGTTTGTTTGTTTGTATTAGGATGTCCAGTTTTTCCAGCATTATTTGTTGAAAAGAAACTTTGTCTCATTGTATCATCTTTGCTCCTTTGGCAAAGATCAATTGATTGTATTTATGAGTCTTTTGAGGTCTCTGTAGCTGTCTGCCTTTCTCCCCCAGCCTATTTGTCCATTCTTTCAAAAATACTACGCTGTCTTTGTTATTGTAGCTTTATAGTAAGCATTGGAGTTGGGAAGTGTCAGTTCTCCAAGTCTTTCTCTTTCAGTATTGTGTTGCCTATTCTGGGTTTTTTGATTCTTCATATAAACTTTATATTAGTGGTTTATCAGTATCCACAAAATAATTTTGGTTGGGATTGCATTGAATCTATAGATCAATTTGGGTAAGAACTGACATCTTGACAATATTGAATCTTCTTATTAATGAACATGAAATATCTTTCTACTTATTTACTTTCTTTATATATTTTCCCAGAGTTTAGAAGTTTCCCTCATAGATGTTGTACATATTTTTAGACTTATACCTAAGTATTTTATTCATTGCTAATAGATAGGAAGAAATGGATTTTTATGTGTATTAACTTGGTATTATGCAATATTTATGTAATTGCTTATCAGTTCCCAGAGGGATTTTGGCAATTCTTTCATATTTTCTTTCAATAGTCATATCATCTGTGAATAAAGAAGTTTTATTTCTTTCTTCTCAGTCATTATGTTTTTTTATTTCATTTTATTGTCTTCTATTAATTAACCTTCAGTATAATGTTGAAAGGAATGTTGAGAAGAGACCTCCTTGATTTGTTCTTGATCTCATGGGGAAAACTTCTAGTTTTTCATTATTAACTAAGGATATTAGCTATAGAATTTTTGTATACATATTCTTAAGTTGATGAAATGTTCCTCTAGACCTAGTTTATTGAGAACTATTACTATGAATGTGTTCAATTGTGTCAAGTGCTTTTTATGCATCTATTGGTGTGATCATAATGTATTCCTTCTTTCACTCATTTTTGTACTGGTTTACAGTGATTGATTTTTGAATGTTGCATCAAACTTGCATTCATGTGATGAATCCCAATTCATCACGGTATATAATTTTTTATACATTCTATTTTGTTGAGGATTTTTGCACATATATTCATGAAAAATATTGGTCTGTAGCTTTCATCTCTTGTAATATTGTTGTCTGGTTTTGGTATTGGGATTATGCTTGTCTTATAAAATGAGTTAAAAAATATGCCCCCTGGTTCTATATTCCAAAAGAGGCTACAGATAGTTGGTATAAATTCTTCCTTAAATGTTTGGTAGAATTAACCAGTAAACCCATCTGGGTCTGGTACATTCTGTTTTGGAAGGTTGTTATTTATTTATCAAATTTCTTCATAGATTTAGGCCTTTCCAGCTTGTTTATTTTTTCCACTTACAAGTTTTGGCAGCTTTTGTATTTCAATAAATTAATCCATTTCATCTAGGTTATCAATTTATGGTCATAGAGTTTTTTATACTATTCCTTGCTTATCCTTTCAATGTTCATTGGATCTGTAGTGATCTCCTCACTTTCATTTATAACATTAATCATTTGTGTCTTCTCTTTTTTTTCCTAGTTAACCTGGCTAGGGAACTATTTTTTCAAAGAATCAGCTTTTGGTTTTTTGGTTTCACTGATTTTTCTCTATTGATTTTTCAGTTCATTGATTTCTGTTCTAATTTTTGTTGCTTGCTTGGGAACTACTTCTTCTTCTAGTTTCTAAGAAGATTATTAGATTATTAACTTTAGACTTTGCTTATATTCTAGTATATGCATACAATGCTATACATTTTTGAGAATTGTCTTTCTTGTATTCCACACAACTTGATAAGTAGTATTTGAATTTTTTGTTCCAGATATTCCAAAGTCTTTCCTGAGATTTCCTCTTTGATCCATTTGTTAGTTAGAAGTGTATTGTTTAATGTCTGTGTGTTGTGTTTCTATCTTTCTTTTATTGATTTCTAGTTCAGTTTCATTGTGGTTCGGGAGCAGACATCATATGGTTTGTTTTTTAAGTTTGTTAGGTTATGCTATATGAAAAAGGATGTGTGGTCTATTTTGGTGAATATTCCATGTGAACTTGGAAAAATGTGTATTCTGTTGTTGAATGAAGATGTCCTTTATATGTAGTTGATTGATGGTGTTGTTGAGTTCAGCTACATCCTTGTTAATTTTCTGCTTGCCAATTTTGTCCATTTATATATGTAAAATATTATTAACATCTGTGATTATTTTTTATTTGTTGCCCATTTTTTATTTCTGTTTGTCTTCCACCCTTTTTCTAATTTTTGTGGTTTTAATAAAACACTTGATATGAGTTAATTTTTCTTCTCCTTTAGCATATGAATTTTATTTCTTTTAAAATTTCTTTTAGTTTTTCAGTTTACAATATTTTCAGTTAATTTAAGACAACTTTCATTTTATACTATACCACTTCACAGGTAATATAAGTACCTTATAAAGACAAATGATTCCTAATTTCTCCCTCTGGTTCCTTGTATTATTGTTGTTGTTCATTGTAGTTATATGTAAGCATATAAGCATACACATGCAAATATATTGTCATTTTGAACATGTTATTTGTTAAATAAATTAAGAATAAGAAAAGTAAAAGTTTCTATTTTACTTTTGCTTATTCTCTTTTGATACTCTTTCTTTATATAGATGTGAGTTTCTGACTATATCACTTTCATTTTCCTTAATGAACTCCCTGAAAGGCAGGTGTAATGGCTACAAGTTTTCTGAATTTTATCTGAGGAAGTCTTTATTTCTCTTTCAGAATAATTTTGTGGGGCACAGAACCCTAGATTGGTGTGTTTTTCCCCCCAAACACAAATACATAATTTTCCTCTGCTCTTGCTTACATGGTTTTTGAAGAAAAGTTTGCTATATGTGAAGATTCTTTCCTCATGGATTTTTCAGGAATTTTGCTCTACCTTTGACATCTGTATCTCTTTATTATATGCCTAGGTGTAATACTTATGGCATTTATTCTGTTTTGTGTTCTTTGAAGTTTCTAGATCTGTTTGTTCTAATTGGTTTTCGCCTATTAGTATCTTTTGCCATTTTTTTCTTGATTTCTGTACATTTCATATTGGGCAAAAGAAACTGCTATAAATAGTTATTTAGTATGTGTTGTCCAAGTATAGGGGAAAGAAGCATTTTAGAGTCCTATGATTAGGTCTCAGTCTTTTAGTATACCTGTGTTTCTCAACTATGAACTTCATGAGTGCTTCTCATTTACCTCCTCTGCCCTTGCAGTGGGACAGGATGGCTAGTGAGAGCTGGAGCTGGATGTATCCCTTCCTCCAGTTCAGTTAGGTTTTAACAAAACTCCAGCAGGTTAGGCTCTGGGTGAATAGTTTCTCTTCTGGTTAGACCTTAGTAAGAACAGAATGTGCTCAAGTATTTCAAAATGGTTCCTTTTTTTCTTCCTGTGCTGAAAGTATCGGGGGATTTTTCTCTGATATTTGCACAGTGAGCAAAAGTTCTGTTGAGCTTTCCAGACTTTCAGCTTCTTTTCCAGAATATCTAACTTGCAAATACACATAGCTGGTAGGCTTAGAAAATAACAGGGGAATCCTGTGATTTCTTTCTTCTGTGTTTTCTTAGTTTTGTGCCAATATAGGATGTTCCTCAGTAATGCCTCTTATTATTTTTGTGTCTTGCTTCAAGTGATTATTGGGTCAAAATGGCTATAGTGACTATTTATTTTCCTAACTAAAATAATGTCAATGTGTACATTATTTGTACTTCTTGGGTTTCAACTCATAGAAATGCTGTTTTTGAGAAAAATCTAAGAAAATATGAGAGGAGGGAATTAATATTGAATTTATGACATACTTTAAAAGAAATCAATTCTGAATATCAGTTTAGGAAATATAATTCTGGATGTAAATATCAAATTAATAAACTATCTTGTAAATAATTTTCTGCCCAGTGTTAGGTTAAATAATCTTCCTAAAATAGTCATTATTCATGGTAGATCTGGGTGTATTCATGCTGATGGCAGATATTTAAACTTGGTCTTTTTCTCAAGGTCCCTGGCAGAACTATGTGGCCTACTCTGCTACAGAACATCAATAAAGGACCATTCATTCATGGGTTCATTCATTCACTACAATTTATTTAACACCTAATATATTTTAGGTACTTTGAAAGATATTAAGGTTGTTAAATTATATAATGAATGTAGAACTTGATCAGAAGCATCATATAGTTGAGCACAACAGATATTATGAGTTCAATAAAGAAGCTATTACATGATTCATTATCTTGCAAGAGTGTGTGAACAATCAAATAAGCAACAGTGAAAATTAAAGCAAGTGATAGTTTTCTCTAAGGTATTAAAAAGACATTGAATATTTTTATTGTTTATTGTATACTAGACATTCAATGAATGTCTTAGTGAACTATAATATTTTTCTAAATATTACTGTGATGCACAACCATGTCTAAATCTTCAGTTTTTACAAAATTAAAGTGAGGTGTAGGTTATACACATAACATAATTTAAATCTTTCTTTCTTTTCAATGCTTATATAACACATTGAAATGAATATGGATCCCCATAAATTGTTAAAGCAATGACCTTACTGCAATTTTAGTTCATAAACTTCTTCAAGAATCATTTGAATATATTCTAATTTTGTAACAGTTTGATGTAGCTTGTAGTATTGCATTATTTCCCTTGATCTGTAATATTTAAAAATAGATGTGAGTTGAAATTCTGGGAAAAATATAGCCTTCAACTTCCAAGTCCTTTAGATACATCTAGAGTGGCTTTCTACTCCAGGGACTCTCCTCAGAGATCACCTGGACATCAGATATGTTGAGAACGTAAATGCCTCTTTTAAGCAAAAACGTCTAGAGACTAGTCACTTGACACATATACTACTCCAAGCAGGTACAGATCAATCCAATTACATCCAAGCCACTGGAAGTCTAATTAAATGATAACACTTCCTATCCTTCTTCAGTCCCATGTCGTACTAAACCAGAAGGGATTTTCAGAAACATTTCCAACCTCTATTCTGTCTGAAAAATGGATGCCTAAGTCAGTACCATGGGAAGCTGTTCTTTTACTATTTATAATATATAAAACAAGGCAGAAACTACTTATTCTCTATTTTGTAATTAAATAAGAAGAAAAAGTTATCCAGTGATCCTTCTCCAACCTGAGCCTTATAGTACCTGGAGGTCTGTTGCTTTATTAAGGGGTAGGAAAGAAAAAAAGCAGTAGCCTCAGCTATTGTCCCTAAGCTGGTAATAATGGGTTAATGCACCACTGGGTGCTTTCAGACTGACCACAGCACCTATCATGAGTCAGGCATGTAGCAGCACCTATCATGGGTCAGGCACTTAGGCTGGGCTCAGGGAACCCAAAGTTGAAAAAGATACAGTTCTACTTTGAGGTACAACCTGTCTACTGATGGTCTTCCTCAAGACATTTGCTTTTGTTTCTGGCACATTTTTTCCTTGAAGCTTTGGTACCTCAAATGTTCAGAATTGTGTCTAAGTCTTTGAGGCTAGTTTCTGTTGTTTTTGATAAAACAAGATAGTGTGTTCTTATAAAACTTGATATCAAATAGCTTGAAGTCTCTGTACCTGAAAATTTGTTTCTATTTAAGAGATAATAGATGAATGAATTCTCATAATAGTGTCCAAAATATACAAACTGCATTTTAGAAAATGACAACCTCTGAACCTAAATCTCCCATGTATAACAAAATTTGTTCCAGTCAATCAAGAAGATGCCAAATCTATCTGGGCTTCATCCTAAGTGCCCATTAATTCAGGTCAAATGGGAAGGAGATTTCCAGCCTGGAATCTCTTCATGCTTTATGAAGAAAAAAATGCAGTGTCCTGGTTTTATGGTTTTATATTTTTAAGAATTATTTTGTTATCATACAAGAAATGTATACTCATTGTAAAATTCAAAAAAGTCAACTACATAAAATAAAATGGAAAACCTCTATTTTTCCTGAGTTAAATGCTGAATGTAGTAAAAGCTGTTTCATTAAAAAGGTGATCAGATTGTAAGGCAGCCAACACTAAAATGAGAGTTTTGAACTCAGTTTTCTAAATATAATCGTAACTGGGGACATTAGATATAATGGTAACTGGTAACTGGTAACTCAGGACATTCAGAGAAGAGTAACTAGGAGGCTGGGGAGTCAAAAAAGCATAGGGGTCCACTGAAGGACCTACTTGGATTCACTCTAAGGAAAAAAATAGATTGACAGAGCGGATTATTGCTTTTCTTCAATGTTCTGAAAGGTCAACAAAACGAGAAGACTTGTAAGAGGTAGTAAAGGACCAACATAACAAGGAGAGATAACCCTTCAGCCCTGTGTGAAATTGAGCTTCCTAACAATCGGTTTTGTCCTGTTATGAGATGGACTGCCCTCTGAAAAATAGAGCTTTTCATGCAGGATATACATTTAAGAAAGGACTACCTGGCTATCAACCCAAAGCATTTCAATAGGGTTCGGAGTATTACACAGAAGTTAGGTTTAGAGGCCTTTCATTTTGGGTTGTATTTTGCTTCCTCTTCTTGGCTCTGTGCGTGGGCTCTCACTCCCTCTCTCTCTGTAAATACCTAAATTAAGGCAGTTAAATTCCCAATGAAGTGAGGAGAAATAAGTAGTTAGCTTAAAATAAATGACCAAGAGAGTAGTAGGAAGTATTTTCAATAGTTTATAAAGGAAACCACAACCTTCTTGATATGAGAGCCCTGGGCACTCTCTTCTCAGAACCGTGAATACAAGAGGCACAGGCGCTGGACTTCCTTTTGCTTTGGTTGAAAGCATTCATATTTCCTTTTGTATCCAGGCCTAGCACCATCATGTTCAGCTTAAAGCAAACACATTTATTGCATCTGGACAATATGAAAATGCCTAATTTTTCCCAGAAAAATTCAGAAGGAACTCTTGAATGAATGAAAGCATTTTGAAATGCTATTTATACCTCATATTGCCTGGGTATTAAAAAATAACCAAAGCATATGAAATTCTGTTATTCTTGTATTCACTGATTACCTCCTCCTCCTCCATCTCTAATTTCAGTTGAAGAGTTTCAAAAATAAAAAGAAAAATAGGAGAACAGTATGAGGAGACAGATGGCTCAGCTGATGACAAAATCCATTTGACTTTTACCACACGTGGAGATGGAGAGCTTGATTAATAGTTGGTCAGCCACTGAAACAATATGAAAAGAAAAGCTACTTGGCAAAATCTTTTTAAATGAATATAAATGTCTTGTAATTGTTTGATTTAAATATTCCTTTAAATGACCATTTTCCATCAGTGCTCTTAAATATGCCTTTTTGTACTAGCTTGAACCAACATGAAAATGTTTTCAGCATTAACTCTAGAACATGAGCCACTATAAACCTATTTTAACCACATCTATTGATTAGGTAAAAATGAAAATGCAATCAAAAGCTTAGTGTCTTTCCCTGGATGACACTACAATCTATTACAATTACTAAAGAGAAGAAAGATCAAAGGAAGTTTGCCTATACAGATTATTCTTGGAATAATAGCATGTCTGAGTTGGAAACAGCCTAAACTTCTTCTAGTCAATTACCTTTTTTAAAAGTGAAATTAATGAGGCTCAGAGGAATAAAGTAAGTTTGCTGAGAACATGCAGTTTTCCAGCAAAACTTATGCTAGAATTTAGGATTATGATCCTCTAATTCAATATGCACTGTCTCTTTTACTGTCTTTTACTCTGTGTATGGTCAGTATCTCATAAATGTTGTTAGAAGTATTATTTATTTTACATTAGAAATTGTATCGAATTTATTGGGGGTGACATTGGTTAAAAACCTAAAATCATATAGGTTTAAGGTGTGCAATTCTATAATGTACCACCTGTATATTGTATTGTGTCTTCACCACCCAAAGTCAAGTGTCTTTTTTCATCACCATTTATTCTGCCTTCATCCTTTTCTACCTCCCCCCACCCCCTTTCCCTCTAGTAGTCATACTAACATCATACTACTGTCTGCCTCTATGAAGGTTTTTTGTTGTTGTTTAATCCTTTCACCTTTTCCACCCACCCCCTCTAACTCTCTCTGCTCTAACAGCTCTCAGTCTGTTTTCTGTATCTATGAGTAGGAAAGCATAGGCAGTAAAATCTCAGACATTTCCCATAGGCATATTTTTTTTCATATATATCTCCTCAGTTAAGGTAGAAAAAGGAAATCATCAACAAAATGAAAAGATACCTCACTGAATGGGAGAACATATTCATCAATATGATACATTTGATAAGGGGTTAATATCCAAAGTTTATAAAGAATTTATAAAACTCAATACCCCCTAACACACACAAAAAAACCCATTTCAATGAAAATATGGGCAAAGGACCTGAATAGACACTTCTCCAAAGAGGACATACAGATGGTCAATAGACATATGAAAAGATGCTGAAAGTCACCGATCATCAGAAAAACACAAAGTAAAACCACCATGAAATATCACCTCACTCTTACCGTAATGGCTGGCTATCATCAATAAACCAACAAACAACAAGTGTTGATGAGGATGTGGAGAAAAGGGCACCCTTGTGCACTGTTGGTGGGAATTCAGACTGATGCAGCCACTGTAGAAAACAGTATGGAGTTACCTCAAAAAATTAAAAATGAAACATTTTATAATTCGTCATTCTGTTTCTGGGAATATATCTCAGAACACCTGAAACACTGATTTGAAAGAATATATGCACCCCTATGTTCATTGCAGCATTATTCACAACAGCCAAAATTTGGAAGCAGCCGGGGTACCTACCACTAGATGAGTAGATAAAAGAGCTGAGGTGTGTTTACACAATGGAATACTAACTGGCCTTAAAAAGTAGGAAATCTTAAAGTTTTGCAACAGCATGCATGGACCTGGAAAGTATTATGCTAAGTGAAATAAGCCAGTCAGAGAAAGAAAGATACATAGTTTATACTTATAGGTGGAATCTAATGAACAAAATAAGCAAAGTTATTTTTAAATTTTCAACACTGGAGAAGTCACTGAAGAATAAACTATAAAATACTTGTGCCTGTACTATAGATGTGTGTGAAATTAGAAAGAGTATATCCCAAAGTAAACTTATGTAAGTGAAATTTCTTAAATGTCATTTAAAAGAACATCTTTTTTGTAAAAGTCTGGGAGTACATTAAAATATGTGTTGATTTTAACTAGATTAACTTCCAAATGTTGGTATAGAGGGGAAGAGAATTTTCAAGTCAATAATTCACTTGTGACCATCAGCCAGATTGTCGGTGACCTTGAATTTTGTGTACTCAGTTGTAATATTATGAAGAAAAAAGTAGTCAGTGGGCAATGACTGTAGAGCTGATGCCCTTCTGAGCTAAACTCTTCCAGGAAAATACATTACAAAGAAAAAAAAATATAGTCATTTTAACTTCAGGTTGAAAATAAATGCTCAAAGTCTATGAAGGCTGTGTTGGTTATTAAACAATGATATACTATGTGGGTATATACTATGTGGGTGATTTTCTAGGGAGTCTTCTCCCTTTTTTAGTATTATTTGATCATCCTGGAACATTTAGACAATTTTACTCATGGTGCTATTCTCGTTTTCTTGAAAATATGGCTGTACACACACAAGTAAACATCTCTGTCTGTGGCTGTGTAATATCAAGTAATACTTTTTGACACATGGGCATTATAAATCAATCTATGTGGCATTTTCTTTTCTTAGTATATTTTTTACAACTTATAACTGAGCTTCAGGTATGTAGTGTATCAAATCTTGTCTTCTGCATTAAATCAACTGAATAAAAAAAGGAAAATACTGATACACCTAACTTCTTAGTATAGATTACTTTTGTCGCCACTTAAAAAAGTGCTTTCATATTTTGAATGGAAAGTTATTTGTATAATTGGATAAATCAAATAATTACATTCCCAGCTGTCCATTTTAAAGACTTTTTTATTGTTTTTTCTATAATATATGAGAGACAGTTGATCATCTGTTTATAGTCCCTAGACTGTTTTAAAAAATGCTCAAAAGATATTTTCCTGAATGTATGTTGAATAGTTTTATAAATCAAAAGTAGACATGCTCCATAACTCATTAAACAATATACTTTAGATTTTATTCCATTGTATGTAGTTACCTATTGCCCCCAAATTTCCATACAATATTGAGCTCTAGCTGATGGACTCTATGCATGCTGAAGTATTTAGAGACAAGATATAAAACTTGATTTCTGCAAGTTATTTTGAAATGTATCAAAATTAATATAGATGTAAATATAGGTGATTGTATAGATGGATAGATAGGTGGTAAAGCAAAAATTAACATTAAAATCTATGAGATCAGTATATGTGTGTTCACTCACTAATGATTCTTTCAATTTTTCTGTACATTTGAATTTTTTTCATAAAAATTATTGGAACAACTTAATTATGTCCAAATTATAGCTACTATTTGAGGTGTTCCTTCAAACACCTCTAATCTTAGAGACAATTTTATAGTTCCAATACAAATACTTAACTCACATTTTATTCGAAATGACTTGCCATGAAAGCAATTTTTAAATTTAATAATTATGGATCTAGACATGAATAATACAGGACTTCATGCAGGTACATTCAATATTCACCCACCTCTAAATAGTGGTTTCAAAGGGCAAGTTATAGACACTAAATAAGTGTACTCAGCCAGTGAGCTCGTTCCATTAGCAAGAGACGCAGCACACGTGCAGCTTCCTCTGGCAGCCTTGGGGGAAGTGAGGGTGAAGAACTATGACTCGAGAGCATCAGGTCTGCTGCAGTATAGAATGCTGGCATTTTAATCACGGATTGGTCCAGACTCATGAGCAGATCTGATGTCCAGTTATCTACCACCTAAATGAGAACATCTGTCAGATTGCTGAACTCTGATCATGGAATGTCAACCCAGACACTTCTAGAGTTTGTAAATATGCCCTCAGTTACTACCACAGCTCCACAAATATCTAACATGTGCCTTCTGTGCCAAGCCTTGTGCTAGGTCCCCAGGGCAATGATGAGTAAAACACAATGGGATATGAGGTTTTTACCAGAGGCTTAATAAAAAATGATGATCCCTCAGACCATTTTTAAAAAGATTTTTAAATAAAGCTACTCTATGAGAAAGGCATGTGATCTATTGGATTCTCAAGTTTTGCTTTAATTATCAAGTTAAACCATTAGATAGCCACATAGCTGTTGTAGACCACTCTGCCTGGTTCTGGGAATTGTATCTCTACCCTTTGTGGCTAAGGAGGGTAGGGACAACCTTTGGAATTCAAGCCGCAGGAGATACATCTTGTCTCTGGTACCAAACACTGCCTCAGATTCCTCTCCCTGCCCCCAAAGCTTGGTAGGAAGTCAATGATGAGTAAGACCCCTCATAGTGGTGGGCAACCTAAGCCAGACTGAATCATTTGGGAGGCCTTCATGGAAGGACTCAGTGGGGGAGGGGGAGCTGCGACAGGGAGCAATGGACTCTCGCTCTCCAGCTTTGACATAGTCCGAGTCCCCATGTTCTCTTGGAAGAAGTGCTTCCTGGCTCTAATCCCCTTAACCTGAATACCTGTTGGGGAGAGGTGCAGCTCCTTGCCTTGCTAGAGCATGTCCTGGGGAAAAGCCTGGCATCACAAAGACTTCCTGATAAACCTGTGAAATCTGCTCTGCTAAGAGTGCTTTCATTCATATGTTAAGGGTTTGAGCAGGAAACCCTAAAACTCTATTCCTGACAGACTCTGACTCAGACTAAGCCCTCAGACTTCTTTGAAATGTTATCTACTGTTGGATCCTTGCCACCCTGTATTCCTGTGTATTAGAACCCAATAAAAGGCCCTGGAGGAAGGGGCTTAAGGCCTTTTTCCCCTGAGAAACTGGCCACTGCCACAGCCTTTTTCCTCTGGGAAAATGGCCATCTGTCCCACCCAAGCAGATCACATCATGTCTTAGTCATGTTTACTCTTATCTGTAGCAGCTGGGGGGACTTGTGAGGAAAGTTGCCCCCACACATAGCCATATACATCAAATTTGAATAATAAGCTTTCAGGTCTTATCTAGGGAAATAAAAAAATTAAAAATCACTTTAATCTTGTTTCTAAAACTGATTTCAAAGGCATGGCATATATGTGTTTCTGGTAAGGTCAAAATAATCAATTAACTTTATAATTAAGTATTAGCAAAATTAAGACTATAGAAAATTTGATATGCCACTTCTTTCAAACAATGAAAGCCATACAATCTGTTTTTGGCTACACTTCCAAGAAGTGTAAAGTAAAATTGTGTTTGACAACTGTTGCTATATTGCTTTACTATTTCCATTTTAACAATTGTTACATATAAGGGTTTTAAAAATAGATGACCTGGCAAAACCACTTTTGCAAGATGATGATCATAAAAATACATGAAATATTTGTTATTTGCATCAAGAACATGTGCCCGCCAAATATATGTTAAAATTTTTTGAATTGTGTTCTAATTTATTGCATGGGTAAGAATGTCACTTTATACTTTCTGAATACAGAGTACTCCACATTGGTTAGAAGCCAAGGCAACATACACATGAAAATCAATTACAATTTTAAAAATAAATAATTGAAATCATTGTAGAGGGCAGCAAATTATGTGTGTAAGCATTCTAAAGTCAAAAAGTGGTCACTTTATTTATATCTCTTGGCAGGTGATGTGATGATATTTATTTTATCCTCCCTGTGTGTCTTTTAAAAAGTTGAAAAATTATATTCATTGCTTCTGATCCAGATCCAGGAAATGAGATTGAAAAGGAGCTGCAAGCATTCTTCTGTGATAAACACAGAAGTTCCTAATTCATTTTAGCAGCATCCTTACTACCTGTCTTTAGGGTCCTGTGTGGGCTCTTTGAGCCTTGTGCTAGGTGGGGGCCAGAGAAGACAGGGACAGGAGAGAGAAGGAAAGAAAGAGGGGAGAGAGGGAGGGAGAGAGATTAAGAGCAAGAGAAAGAAAGAGGCAGAGAGTGATTCTGTAAAGGCTTATTTTTTCATTTTTTTACATTTAAGAGTAATTAAATAACTTGGCCACTGTCATGGCTAGTGAGAGGTAGAGATAAGTTCAGAACCCAGATAATATCCATGCTTATAAATACCTCCCTGTAGGTCTGGTAGGAAAACTCCTGTGAATAACTCAAATACTATCATGTCTCAAAAACAATTTCATTAATAGTGTAGTGTTAATACATTTTGAACACAGAAACCTAGATTGCATTCTCTTGAAGTACAACTGAATTTAGATGCTCATCTCTTTAAAATAAAAGTATTGAAAAATGGGTTGAACTTTTGTATTTAAAATACATTTGATGGATTAATGCTTTCCATTTTATAATTTATTTCATGTATTCTTGTTTACTACTAATATTTCTATATAATATATTCCTAGTATTTCTTATCTTATCTTATTACTAAATAGCTAGCTGTGTGGTTTTAAAATTATGCACAAAGATATTTGAAGAAGCCCCATGTTCCAATAAATTTAATTAATTAATTTTTTTACTTTATATAACACACAATATCCAGTATTTTTGGTGAATCAAGAACAAAAAAACATGGTCTCTGGTTTTGATGATTTTATAATCTAGAGGTGGGAAAAGATGTGAGTAGAACCCTGAAAGATAATATAGGAAAAAAAACTGTTTATTATATTTTAGACACAAAATTAATATATTTTCTTTGAAATTTTATTTTGAAAAGTAGGTTTTATTTTTAAAGATGGATAAGGTCAGTGTTGTATTTTCATCAAACACACAGAAAGCAGAAAATTAAATACAATTCTTTTATTTTTAAAAAAATTAGATTATAGAAGCCATTATGCACAATAATGAATAAAAGTCAGCAAATGAGCAAGGAAAGTGGTTCAATCATATGTCATATAAATTATAAATTTTAATTAAGGAAAAATAAGGTGTTTCACATGGTAGTTCTTAATGCATCAAAATAATCAGAAATGACACTGAGGGGAGAGTGAAGCTAAACACTGAGAATTTTTAGTCATATCTGCCAATTAGGAGGGAAGTAGGTAGACATTGGGTACAAAGGCAGCCCTCAGAAATCTACTTATACTGGCAGGATTTCAGAACAGGGCCATCAGAAGGTGGCTAATTTTACCCGAACTTGGATCACATTGGGTGGTGAGCTAAAGGTTGGAGAAAGGAGATACTCCCTGCCTGTATGGAGTTGTCCCTGGTAACAGAAGCCGAGGTTAGAAAGGAGGGTGCAGGACTCCGGAGGGGGCTGCCTGCCGCACTACTCAGGCTCCGTTCCTTGGCAACCCTTTCTTATCTTCCAACTACGTGACACTAGATAGACTTTTTAAAAAAATTAATTGTTGTTCAAGTACTGTTTTCTGTCTTTTACTCCCACCCCCCCAGTGCTCCCCACCTCCCTCCCCCCCCAGTGCTCCCCACCTCCCTCCCATTTCCACCCCCCTTAGTTGTTGTCCATGTGTCCTTTATACTAGTTCCTGTAAATCCTTCCCCCTTTCCCCTGAAATTTCCTCCCCTCTTCCCTCTGGTCACTGTCAGCCTGTTCTCTATTTCAGTGTCTTTGGTTGTATTTTGCTTGCTTGTTTGTTTTGTTGTTTAGCTTCCTGTTAAAGGTGAGATCATATGGTATTTGTCCTTCACCACCTGGCTTATTTCACTCAGCATGATGCTTTCCAGTTCCATCCATGCTGTTGAAAAGGGAAGGAGTTCCTTCTTTCTTTCTGCCGCATAGAATTTCATTGTGTATATGTACCATAGTTTTTGGATCCATTCGTTTACTGATGGGCACCTAGGTTGCTTCCAACACTTGGCTATTGTAAATTGTGCTGCTATGAATATTGGGGTGCATAGGTTCTACTAGCTAGACTTTAAATCAAGGCTTGTGGTAGAGGAAACAGAAATGTGTTTTATTTTATTTTATTATTTTATTGTATTTATTTTTATAGGAACTATTGACACTGAATTTTTCCAACTCTTGGGAAATCCCATCACTATTGATTCCTTCCAAGTTTTTTAAAATGGAGATACAAAAAACCCACCATTTAAGCTGGTTTTTACTGCCTTTTAATATGTATAATTCATAGTTTTTTTCTTTTTAAATTCTATTTTATTGATTATGCTATTACAGTTATCATGATTTCCCCCTCTGCCCCCCTTCCAACCAACACTCCCCACTTCCTCAGGCAATCTCCCCACCATTGTTCATATCCATGAGTCGTGCATATCAATTCTTTGGCTACTCCATTTCCTACGCTCCACTTTATATGCCCATGGCTACTCTGTAACTCTGAGGGCATATTTGTATTTCTTAATCCCTTCACCTCTTCACCCATTCCCTCATACCCCCTTCCATCTGGCAAGCATCAAAACACTCTTTGTATCCATGATTTTGTCCCTGTTCTTCTTGTTTGCTTAGTTTGTTTTTCAGATTCAATAGTAAATAGATAAGCATTTTTGCCATTTTATTGTTCATAGTTTTGATCTTTTTTCTTAAATAATTCCCTTTAACATTTCATATAATAATGGTTTGATGATAAACACCTTTAGTTATTTCTCTAATTCTGTAGTTGTCCATTCAATTCATTTTCTGATGGTTCTGAATGATGGTTGTTTTATACTTTAGTTGTAATTTTGATGTGGTTGTGTGAAGAGGTGAGCCATGTTTGCCTGCACTGCCATGTTGATTGGAAGTTGGAAAAAGAAATTTTAAAAGGCAGGAAGGTGGGTAAAGGGTGTTCGACCATATTATTTTTAGATAATAAGGTTGGAACACATCTGTTCATATAATCACAGAGCTGAAAAGTCAGAATGTGGCAACTGTGCCGAGCAAGCAAATAATAAGAACAATAGAAAGAATGCAATGCAGATGGGAAGGAAAAGGAGAAATGAGACTGGAAGAAAATTTAACTCCAGAAGAACAAAAGAAAACTATCTCTATAGTTTTCCTGTGTAATTTCCCTTGCAGAATATCATTAGAAGAACATGAATTAAATAAGCCACCAAGTGAATAATAATAACAGGATAAAGCAACAGACAGATAACAGCAACTGAAACCCAAATTGGTTTCATTGTAGAGCTAGGGAAAAAGAGGAAACCAGGTAGATTAAGAATAAATACTATTAAAAATCAAATTGCTAACATAATGAAAGGCTTCAGTTACTCACATTACAAGCAGAGAAAAAATTTTAGAGATAATTAGTGATATGGGGAAGATGACAGATAGGGAAACAAAGATGACCCTGAATAAAAATAATTATGACCCTCAGAGAAAAATAAACTTAATTGTAATGAAGTAACAGTCAATTTTCCTAGAATAAAGGAAGAACTTAATATGTATTTCAAAGGAGTACACTTAGTTATAGGAAAAATGATACCACAGTGGATTCTGAGACATAGCCTGGTTGAGTTACTACAGTTCAAAGATTTAAAAAGTGATTTTTTTGACATATGAACAGACAAAAAAGCAAGTTACTTTTAAAATGGCATCTACAACACCGTTCATTTCCATAAAACAATATAGCAATGTGTACAAAGTGCTGATGGAAAGGTAAGCCTAGAACATCATGCTCAGCCAAGTCGTCACTCAACTATATGAGAATAACAAACATTCTCATCAATAAAAACTCAGCTGATTGCTGCTTTTGTCTTAGTTGTTTTGCTAATGGATGCTCAAAAGACAAAAATGACATACTGTGGGAAGAAGCTGCTGTCTTTCTCTCATACATGGGAACTGAGGACACAGGATTAGATACCAGAAGTGTTCGGAAAATTTAGCTCAGTGGTTTTTAGAGTGTTTCTTTGATCAGCAGAATCAGAATCATCTGGAAACTTCTCATGAAAGCAAAGTCTTGGGCACCACTTCAGATGTACTGAATTAGAAACTCTGGGGGTGAGTCCCAGACATCTTGGTTTTAATACACCTTCCAGGTCATTCTGATGTTCACTAAAGTTTGAGAACACAGTGTGAGTGAAGTCCTTGTACAGATAGGTGCTAATCCTCATGGATCAAAGGCCAGGGGCAGTTTGGACTGTCCAGGATTAGGATTTCAGCAGGCAGGGAGGCCAAATATAACTTACATGGACTCTGGGACCAAGGGCGTGTGCTTAGTTGTCCATGTATTTCCTTCAAGTACTGATAGAGTTCCTACTCCTACCAGTGAAGGAGTAAATGGATTGAACAGAATTGGCCCATCGTAAAGTCAGAGTTTGCCATGACCATTTACATTTGATGGTTTCATGAAGACCAACTGAGAAAACAATGGCACGTGAATTTGGAAGACAGGTATCCTGAGGGTATGGAAAGAATGACAGAAAATGGCAAACAGGCACAGAATCACGTTGGGATTCGTATGTGCAAATGCATACTGACTTGGACGGAGCCGATGTTCTCAAAGAGGCCCTGTTACACCTGTTTGTGGCATAGGCCGCTGGTCTCCAGTGTCAGGGGTGCTTTCATGTAGGAGGTGCACAAGACAGGTGCTACATGTGTGAAAAGAAAGTATTACAACTTTTGTCTCTATTTTATTTTATCCTTCCAAGATGCACTGTTTGAATGTATGAGTTATAGACTGTAAGTTAGTGCATAATATAATAGATAAATAAATATGCATAGGAAACCCCGCCTTGCAGGCTATAAATATATGTAGACCTTTTAAAGACATTTCTTGATGATGAGATCTACCAAATAGTGAAGTGAATAAAAACATAGGATTATTGGAATTATTTAAGTATAAGTAACTGGGGGAATTATGGCTGCAAAACAGGAACTATTATTTACCTTGAGAAAGAAGTATTTATTATACAACCAACATGATTAGAATGTGGGAAGAATCATAGTAGCCACATTATACAACTCCAAAGAGACTCATTCCTATGAAATAAAATGGGAATGGTGTTCCCTGTGGGTAGACAAGGTGAGGACTTGAGAAGAAAGGGGTATGGGACGAAGTGTGGGAAAACCAAGTACCAAGTTTCATATCAGGTAGTCAACTAGTACTGTCTAAAATTAAAACGTAAAACTGAAAGTACATAGTGATTCTGCACGCAACAATATTTGTATTTTTATTTCAAAAACTTTTCTATTTTGTCGAAAAATTGACATATTTCTTTAGTTTTCATTTCATTTATTCTATTGAATTTCAGGAAAAAGAAATTAATATCTTACTTAATAATGACATGCCTTGTAAAATCCTACTTTTAGATACTTATTCATCAGTGATTAATTTATTATGTTCTTTCTTACTTTACTGGAAATTTTAATATTTACCAAAAAAGTAGTAATTTTTAAAAATAATTTTTCTTTTTTTAAAAAGATTGTATTTATTTAGTTTTAGAGAGAGGAGAAGGGAGGAAGAAAGAGAAGGAGAGAAACATTAGTGTGTGGTTGCCTCTTGCCTGCCCCCTACTGGGGATCTAGCCCACAACCCAGACCTGTGCCCTCACTGGGAATCAAACTGGTGACCTTTGGTTCACAGGTTGGCACTCAATCCATGAGCCACACCAGCCAGGGCCTGAAAAAGTAATTATTTTTTTTTAAAGCAAAGAATTTCCTCTGCATTACCATGACTCGTCATGCTCCTGACTCGATGTTCCCACTTTCACAGTAGTGACAGTTTAGTTCTATTCTGCTAGTCAATGAGCACTTTGTTATAAAGCCATGAAGGTCATCTGTGCTCAGTAATAAACATGTCGGCTGGTTCTCAGCACTTTCACTCCAATTTAAGTTTACAAAACTTAGCAAAAACAAATGGCAGTTAAAACAATCCTTGTTGTCCTCTTTCTATTGGACCTGACTGAAGGAATAGGTTTCATGCTATGTTCTCACATTAAAACTTCTGTGTCAGTCAGACCAACAAAGAAGTAACATACATACACACACACAAGACTACACACTTTTTTGACTTACCTAATGTTTTGGGGAAATGTTTTATAATAGAAATATTTGCATAAAAGGAGTGTTTATATTTATGAGGGGAAAGTGATATACTGGGTTTTAAACCTCAATTCTTAAGGAATGCCTTGTCCTCTCGAGGAAAAAGAGCCAATAGATCTCAATGTGTGCATAACACATAAACAAGCTTGATCAAAGGTCTGCATGTGGATGTGATGACGGAGGTGCCATACTGTAGTGATTTGCTAGAAAAAGGAAAAGGCGGCAACAGAGCGTCAGAAAACACGGTGTCTTTACCGTGCAACCTGATGTGCCACACAGTCACTTTTATTGACTTTTGTAATTAAGTGTATGTTTTATCAGTTCAGAAGCTAATAAATACTCATCGTAGAAATTCTGTAGAAGAAAGCCCACTAACGCAATAGAAATTAATATGATTGCCTTATATTTTGAATTATGGGAATCATGTATAATATTCTGTAAATGGAACCCAGAAAGTAGAGCCTCAACAAGGGAATTTAAATGTACTAAACCCTTAATATGTGATATAACCTTTAGTTATTTGATCAGTTTTAATCTTCAAACAACTATTTGCATCTTATTTCTTTTCTTCAAGATTAGTAAACTGAGCCTCAGAGAGAGATGCCGTGGCTTGTGTAGGATCTCAGGGCATCAGGTGTAGAGAAGTGAGTCAGACTCTGGGGAGACGTTATCTAAAGCCCACCTTGAAATCTTCATTCTGGTCGTCCTCAACCCCAGCTGTACATCACAATCTCATGAGAAACATTTTAAAAGTCTTGGTGCTTATAGCAGGCACAGATATTATGATTGATTGTTCTAGAGTGTGGCTTAGGTGTTGGTCATATAAAAAAATCTTCCAGGATATCTAATATAGAGCCAGGTAGAAGCAGGTGTTGTCATGAGCTCCCTCCCTCACCAATGGAAAGTCTGGCACCTCACGAGACCCCAGCTCATTCATTGCCCGGGATCCAGATTATAGGTAGTTTGCTCTTGGTTAGTATTTTCACTTACAAATAAACATACCAGATGTTTTCAACCCTCAGGACAAACATATTAAATGCCCTAACAAATTTTAATACAAATCATAAGATAAAAAAAACAAACATGGAATTCTATGCAGCAGAAAGAAAGAAGGAGCAACAGCATGGATGGAACTGGAAAGCATCATGCTGAGTGAAATAAGCCAGGAGGTGAAAGACAAATTCCATATGATCTCACCTTTAACAGGAACCTAAACAACAAAACAAACAAGCAGGCAAAATATAACCAAAGACGCTGAAATAGAGAACAGGTTGACAGGGACCATAGGGGAGAGGGGAGGGAATTTCAGGGGAAAAGGGGAAGGATTCACAGGAACGAGTATAAAGGACACATGGACAACAACTAAGGGGGTGGAAATGGGAGGGAGGGGGGAGCACTGGAGGGGTGGGCTCGGATGGGAGTGGAGGATGGAAAACTGTATTTGAACAATAATTAAATTTAAAAATGCTTATAAAAATACTTTTGGGAAAAATAAAATAAAAAAATCACCAATTACATTCCAACAACAACAACAACAAAACTATTAAACTCTGGCTGATGGGTGTCGTGACAGTGTATGCTCTAAAGATGCTACAGCACAAGAATACATGTCTGACCTCAGCGGTACCAGACCTATTTTAAGGGTACAGAGAGGGCACTGAAACAACGGTCAGATTTGCATTTTACTGAGATTTTTATGAAGTTCCAGGTTTAAGAGTTTTATTCATATCAACAAAGACTACAAAATCAATTCAGCTGGAAAGGTTTTCACTCAAACAAGAATCAGGGGGAATAAAATAAAGGGAAACATCTGCTGAAGCATGGAGTAGCTTGTGGATTGATTTTTGCCCAAAGAGTAGAACCTGCTGTTAATAAGCCTTGCCCTCACCAACAGGTGTCTCTGCAGTGAAAAAATTAACTGATGCGGTTATCTTGCTTCAGGCAATGGATTGAGCTCAAGGAGCTAAAATTTAGTAATTCAAAAATATACATGTTCTGTTTTTCTTCTTCCTTATACACACACACACACACTCATATATGTGTGTATACATACATGAGTATATATATAATAAACACACACATATATATAGACCATATTTTAGTGACTGCTTTTTATTAACCACTTTTCCCCACATTCTCCTCTTTCCCCTTGAGATATTGCTGAAGAATCTAGCCTTGGAGTAAAACAATGCTAGCAGGAGAGAATGCTGAGGTTCTAGCTACTTGTATATACTTATAAACTATTGGATCCAAGTTTTGGTTTATCTTCTGTACTGATGATTATCGGTGATATGGATGAACAAATAATGATACAGAGAGATCTGGTCAGTTCACTAGGGAGGAGGAGGGAGGGGCCATAGGAGGGCGTTGCCCAAGGCAATGGTAAACAGTCTAGGATAGGATTGGCTGAGAAGCTGAATGCCTCTACAGCACATGGAATTATGGGCCAGAAGATTTAAAATAAAGAACCGAGTTAAGCTCTCCAGTTCACCTTCCTCAAAGATGCCTGGATGGTGCTGCAGCTGCCTGCATTTCCCAATGAACGGTACTGTATTCTGCTGTGTATAATGTGTTTTTGTGTATAATGTGCACCCATGTTTTGGGCTTGAACTTTCATGAAAAAAATCTTTCATTTTAGTTTTTAATTCAATTTTTTATTTATATATAAAACTGATTATTGTATCCCAGGGTATTATTTTGTATGTGGATATCATTGTTTTCTAGAGTTATACCTTTAATGTACAAGCATAAGTAAAAGATTTAAAAACATTTGATACAGAATTAGACCTACCCATGTATAATGCACATCCTTATTTTCCCCTCAAAAATGTGGGCAAGAAGGTGTGCACTTTTGGATTGAAGGAACTCTGGGCACAGCCTAGGATTGCGTGGGCTGGCGGAGGGTGGCAGGGTTATTCTTCGTTGAGTGTTCTAGAGGAACAGGCTCTGAGGCAAAGAAGCCTGCGATTCTCCCCAAATTGTGTAGCTTTTGTGTCTTATGTAGTTTTAGTTTGTTAAACTAACCCTATAGAAACAATTAAAAACTAAAAATCATACGAGAACTCAGGCACTAAAGAGTTTAGCCTTAACTGAAAGGCTTAAGTGATTAAAGCTGTGACTCGTGTATGTGGAAATCTGTTATTCCAAAATCATGTAGCTTTTGAAGAAAGACTCCGTTCCTCTGGCACCAAGCCTTTGCCCCTGGAATTTTGCCTAGAGGGTGGCAGTGGGCAGCAGGACCCCACTTGCCATTTGGTAACAATAGTACTATCTCAAAAATATTAGCACTGTAACATGTATTTCACCCTTGATGTTGTAATTTCATGACTTTTGACCTTTCTGTTACAACCTTGCACAATGCTACATTGAGGTTTTCACATGGGAGGAATACATGAATGTTTTTCATAACATTCACATAACACGATCTCCTCTGAGATTTTTTTTTAAAGGTCTTAAGTATTTTTTTTAAAGAAAGATTTTATTTATTTATTTATTTATCTTTAGAGGGGAAGGAGAGAGGGAGAGAAACATCTACGTATGGTTGCCTTTTGTGCGTCCCCTAGTGGGAGTTGGCCTGCAGGGAACCGGTCTGCAACCCAGGCATGTGCCCTGACTGGGAATGGAACCGAGATCCTCTGGTTCGCAGGCCCACGCTCAATCCATTGAGCTACACCAGTCAGGGCTCCTCTGAGATGTTTAATGTGTACATTCATATACCTATTATAGAATAAGACCTATTTGAGGAAAGAAGCAGGGACTTTCCCATCTTTGAATATACCACAGAACCTATTGGGATGTTTCAAATTAAACACTTACTGTTTGGGGTTTCCTTAACCATGTTTAACAATAGAGTCTAGAGACACCCAAACTTGATTGACTTCAAAGCAAAAGGAAACAAATAAAGGTGACACAGCAGAGCGGAGAAAATGTTTTTGTGCTGGGTTCATTTCATGCACTTCTAAATTGAATTCCTTCTGGAAGTAATTTAAACAGCAACAAATCCAACCAATTCACTCTTTGAAAATAGAAGCACGTGTCAAGTGAAGATGAAACAAATTGTTTCAAGAAATATAGAACAATATATTGGCATTGTATGTGAAATTTCCCATAGAGAGGGGACTTATAAAGTTGAAACCTACTTTTAAAACTTCCAGAAAGTCAAATTCTTTTTTTTAGCGATGTTATTTACTTTCAAAGAGAAGGGAACTGAAAGAGAAAGACAGAGAGAAACATTGATGTGTGAGAGATACATGATCAGTTGTCTCTCACACCCCCCCAAACTGGAGACCTGGCCCACAACCCAGGCATGTGCCCTGACTGGGAATCAAACCGGTGACCCTTTGGTTCTCAGGTCAGCACTCAATCAATTGAGCCATGCCAGCCAAGGCCAGAAAGTCAAATTCTTGAGGGTGAGATTTAGCAAAGAAAAGCTGAAAGAAACAAGAGAAAGAAGAGGAAGCAGTGCCATCTTGACCTAAAAATTCACCACTAAATGGGGAGAGGTCTGCACTGAGACTTGCTAAGCAGTTAGGCACCCTCACCTAGTTCAGGGAATTCTGGGGGGTGGGGACTGAAACAGAAACAAGAGGGGGCAAAAAACATGACTTAAAACACATAAAAGAAAGAAAAGGAGATGAAGACGAGATTGGTGTGACAGCACAAAGCCAAAGCTACTTGCCGGCTATCTGTGCTAATTGGTGCCTGGCAGCTGGGAAAGGACAGGAAATTTCCCGAGGACTGGAGTGGGAGGGTCTGCTGCAGCGACAGCGGCACACATGGCCCGTGGAAATGTCAGCCCAGAAGGAGAGGCAGTGGTCCCGCTTCCTGTCAGCCCCCAGGCTTTTTCCAGGAGGATTCACGCCTCATAAAACCACAAAGGTCTGGGGATATGAATCATATCTAGAAAATCGTATCTCTTCATCTCTCAACATGTGAGCTAATTATCTATGAAAGAATGATTTTCTTGGAATTCAAACTCTTTGGTTTTACAACTGCAATAAAATGCTTAGAAGTACTTCTCAAAGCTTCCAGATCTTATTGAAAACCAGTTATAAACAAACAAATATTTGGTGTGTCTCCTCCTTATCTGCTATTTTTTCAGCAAAATCAACAATATAAACTATCCTGTTGCAGTTTTTGAAGTGCCCAGAAGACACTGTCATGAATTAGAGCTATCAAATACTTTAAACATCTGCTCAAAAGTACCAGAAGAGCATTAAAAATATTTGGTCCTTTTGGTAGGTAGAAGAGAAATGGCCTTGTATCAGAATATTCGTTCACAGGCTGAATCATAAAATCAGAGTGCCCTGCCACCCCTGGGATATTTTTTCCCATTTCAAGGGGATATTCTACTTTGTTTCCACAAATTTTCTAAGAAAAAGAAACACCAAATAATGTTCATTTGCCTCTGAATGGCTGCTTTGGCAGAAAACATTCTGTGGATGATTTTGAAATAAATGGTACTGTGACAATTTTTGGAAGTCAGTACCAGTAAAGGGTCATTAGAAGGCTAATTCACGTTCCACTTGTGTCTTTCATTCAATGAAGATAGTGCATCACTGTGTTATAGTCAGGCATTTGAATACTCAACCACAGGACATTGGGGCAGAGTGGTGTTTTTTTTTTTTTTCTTAAGAAGCACTTTTGCAACTTAAGAGATATACTGAGCAATACTTTGCAGGGTCTTTACTAGCATTGGTGTCAGTATGTGCAAACATACACATATACACACAGACATTTGGCGAAAAGAATGGTAATCCCAAAGTAATGGATCAAACTCAAACTACCTATTGCTTCCAGTGTGGTCAAATATTTTCAAGCTGTCACACTAATTTTGAGGAAGAATAACATCATGGAATTCACACATATTGGGGGTATATTGGTGAAGATCAAAATAGTAGGGACAAGGAAGTGAATAAACTAAGAAGGAGTTTTTGACTTATAATACATTTGTGTAAGACTAGGAGGAATGACATCATAGTTCAATGTATGATCTACTAGAATATTGAACTGTGTAAATTTCAATATATTTGGATCCCAGGAAGTTCACTGCATGCAAGATTGACTCAAAAACCTTAAACAAATGAACCGATGAATGAAATGCCATAGCATCATGGAATAAAACAATGACTATTGGTCATACAGTCATGTGATAAATATAAATATATCTTAAAGTAAGTGATGCCATTGTGTCCTGCCCCTTTTCTTTAACTCCTACCAACAATGGCCCTGGTAGTAGTGATGTACATAAGAGACCACTATTAAATTTTGTCATCTTCAGAAAGACAATCATAAATGACATAGATATTAAAGGTGGGTGAGAAAAGAACAAACCAAGCAGAAACAATGAGTTTTGGAGTCCCTAGACCTGGGTGCGTGAGTCTCTGCTTTATGCCTTCCTAACTGTCACTTGTAATCTCTAATGTAGAGATGAGAATATTTAACTCTGATAGGGATAAGAAATGAAATAATACTATATAGATGTATGTATGTGTGTTTGCCATGTAAGATCCTTGTAAGTGTCGCATGATGTTAAGTAGAGAACAGTGTACTTTATTTACTTTTAAAATGTCATTAGGGGACAAATTTAAATTCTCTAACATGGACTATTGGTCTCTTTTAGTTCTGTTCTCATTCCAGAGATCTTATAAGAATTCAGCTCTTCTCTTGGACCCATTGTATTGAATGAGTTCTGTAGCTGATATTTAATGACAGGTGGTGATATAAAAACAGGTTTAAAAACTATCAACTTTGTGTTGGTTATAAAAAGTGGTAATAGACACAAGTATGTTCAAAACTCAATCCATTTCCTCATGGAGCATAACAGTAAGAAAGGCGTAGCAAACAGTAATAGCAATAATAGCCACCCTTCTGCTATTAAGACCTATGCATAAAATGTTGTGAAAACTCAGAGCAATAGCCACCTAATTCTTTCTAGAATTGCAGAAGAGGAAACATCAAGTACACTGTGAATATTAAATAACAAGTTTTAGTCACAGCTGAAGACCAATTTTCAAGCAGACTGTGACGAAGGGAGGACCTCCCCACCATGCACTGTATCTTTGAGCTAGGGAGCCAGGCAGTCTGACCACCTTTTCAAGCAACATCGAGTGGTAAAGTGTACTGAACAGGTGTGTGGGGGCGAGAAAGAGAGAGAGTGCAACAGACCTTAATAGTTTGTGATGAGTGACACAGTCACAGAGAAAACTGTCCACAGGGTGGATAATGAGTTCAGCTGAGGAAAGAGTAGAGCAGAAAATCATTTAAGAAGCTGTGAAAAGAGCCTGGATAAGACCTGATGAAGCACTAACCTAAGTTTGCAGCAGTGGAAACAATGAAGGGATAACAGGTTCAAGGGATATTTCTGGGTTAGAAATGCTGTGGCCTGATGACAATGAGGGTGTAATGTTAAAACCAAAGGGGAAATTGATTAGTTTTATTAAGAGGAGACATGATAGGCCAAATACTGGGAGTATTTTTAATGGATATGAATTTTAGAAATATGTTTGGGGCTATTTCAAGCATAAGGAGCTTGTTATCAGAACCAGGTCATATACTCTCAATGGCTTCATCACCTTTGATCCAGAGTAACTTGGAGGCAGAGATGGGTTGGCCTAAGGAGGTACTTATAGACACTATAGACCACCATCTCGTATGGGGCTGGCAAAGCTCTGGTCAAAGAGAAGGGATCTTTCAGAAATAAATATACTACACTGAATGTTATTTATTTAATTCAGGTTTATTTAATTTCTGCAAATGCTACCTAAGACTGACCAATAATACTCAATAATTAATCATCAATACTGAGTTTTTGAAGATTTACAACTTAGTGAGAGAGAAAAGATAAATGAAAGAATTAACGTGTGATTCTGGAGAGAAAAAAGATAGGCCATAGTTACATATGGATTTAAATTACAGTTCTATGATCATCTGGTGCTTACATTTAAAAAGGTCCCATTCAGGCCCAAATCACCTTATTTATAGTTTCAGATCAGATAAGTTGAGTTTCTTAGGAGACCATGAAACAAAGTGCAAAAGCAAAATATAAAGTTAAAAATGAAGCCATTCTAAACGGATGAGTTGGTTCAACATAAGGGAAAGCAAGACAGGGCATTACGGAGCTGTGACTCACGCAGCCCCTTTCACCGCAGGGAGAGCAGCCTGCTGTGGAAAGTCTTCCTGACGTTCTCCCTACTTCATGGCAATTCTGTTCAAATACAGTCTTTCTTAGGACTGAAATGAGGACTTTGGGACTTCCACTACTTCAGTCTTAATTCACTAGTAATTCCCAAGTACAGTGAATTTGGAAATATGTAGAGGTCTAATTTTGGTCTTTGAGGTCCGATGAATATATATCCAGGAAGGTGGTATTGAAAGACAAAACTGTATGACTTAAATAAAATTCTGAAGAAAGCAGTATTTCCTGGTGATATAAAAATACAGTGCAAATGACCAATCCAAAATAAAGAAAGCAAGCATGGAGAGACTAAGATCTTAGATAATAGTAGTAGAAAGTGCTTGGAGTGAGTGTTTTCACTAGATGCATCAATGTTTAATCAAAAGGAGAGTCAGTTTTTGTTACTATGAATATGAGTAGCTGCTACCAAATTAAAAGAATTTCAGAATTTTTAGAGTAGGAGCTAAGCATTATCCTAATGAATGCTGACAGCCCTCCCCCCCCAACATTCTACATATTCTAGGATCCTAAGAGGCTTTCCAAAGGATCACTTCTTAATTTTATTTTTTAATTACAGTTTACATTTAATATGATTTTGTATTGGGTTGGCCAAAAAGGGCATTTAGTTTTTTCCATACAATTGCTCTAATAGTACTTAATTGTCTTTAAGTTCTTTTGAAACAATTTTATTAGATTGTATCATTACAGCTGTCCTATGAGCATCCATTTAAAAATGTTATCAAAATTGGTGAATTTTTGTGCAGCCATTTTAATATTGAAGATGGAAGAAAATATGCAACATTTTTGCCATATTATGCTTTATTATTCCAAGAAAGGTAAAAAACACAACTGAAATGCAAAAAAAAATTGTGCAGTGTATGGAAAAGGTGTTGCCACCAATCAAACATGTCAAAAGTGGTTTGTGAAGCTTCGTGCTAGAGATTTGTCGCTGGGCGATGCTTCAACCAGTAAACCAGCTGAGGTTGACATCAATCAAACTGACACATTAATTGAGAACAATCAATGTTCTATCATGAGGGAGATGACCAACATACTCAAAATACGCACATCAATAAAGTTACTGGTGAAAATGAAAAATACCTTTTATTTTACAAAGAAAAAAACAAACTACACAGATTTTTTGGCCAGCCCAATATTAGTTTCAGATGTACATCATGGTAGTTAGACAGTCATTTAGTTTACAAATGGTTCCCCCAATATTTCCAGTATCTGGCACCATATAGTTATCACAATACTGTGGAATGTATTATCTGTGATGTACTTCACGTCCCTGTGATTATTTCGTAATCACCAATCTGTACTTCTCAATCCTTTCACCTTTTTCACCTAGTCTCCCAAATCCCCCTCCCAGCTGGCACCCATCATTTTGTAATTTGTATTTATGAGTGTATTTCAGTTGTGTTGATTCGTTTATTTTGTTCTTCAGATTCCACATATCAGTTAAATCATATGGTATTTGTCTTTCTCTGTCTGACTTATTTTCCTTAGCATGATACCCTCTAGGGCCATCCATATTTCCACAAATGAAAAGATTTTATTCTTTTGTTGTGGCTGAGTAATGCTCCGTTACATATATGTACCACCACTTTTTTATTCACCCATCTATTCATGGGCACTTGGGTCTCTTCTATATCTTGGCTATTGTAAGTAATGCTGCAATGAACACAGGGACACTTTTTTTTTTTCAATTAATGTGTTTCTTTGCATAGAAGTGAAATTTTTGGTTCCTGAGGCAGTTCCATTTAAAATTTTTTGAAGGTATTTTCTCCAATTTTGTTATTAATGATATTTTTAAGTCAATGTATTTAACTTTCTTTTGTTTTTTTTTTTTATTGTTGTTCAACTACAGTTGTCCCCATTCTGTCCCACACTCTCCCCTCCCCCACCTCCCCCCACCTCCAAAACTCAATCCTATGCCCCCTGGTGGCTTTGTCCATTGGTCCTTTACAAATGTTTTTTGATGACCCTTCCCCTTCTTTCCCCCGTTATCCTTTGAGAAGTCTCCATGTTGTTTTCTACAGTGGCTGTACCAGTATACAATCCTACCAACAGTCCACATCCTCCCCTACACTTGTTGTTTGTTAATCTGTTGGTGGTAGTCATTCTTACAATCAACAATTGTAAGACATCTCCTTTTTCACTGGTTTTAATTTGCATTTGTCTGATGATTAGCTGAGGTTGAGCATCTTTTCATATCTCTATTGGCCATCTACATGTCCTCTTTGGAGAAGTGTCTACTCAGGTCCTCTATTTCTTAGTTGGATTGTTGTTATTTTTTGATATTGAGCTGCGTAAGTTCTTCATAAGTTTTGGATATCAACTTCTTATGGGATGTATCATTGGCAAATATGGTTTTCAATTCAGTGGGTTGTCTTTTTGTTTTGTCAGTGGTTTCCTTTGCTGTGCAAAAACTTTTTAGGTTGATGTAGTCCTATTTGTTTATATTTTTATTTTGTTTCCCTTGCCAAAAAAGACATATCAGAAAAAGAAATATTGGTAAGAGATGTATCAGAAATTTTACTGCCTATGTTTTCTTCTAGCAGTTTTATGGTTTCAAGCCTAGTATTTGTCTTTAATAAATGTTGAGTTTATTGTTGCATATGGTATAAGAAGATGATCTAGTTTCATTTTTGCATGTATTTGTCCAATTTTCCCAATTTCACTTATTGAATAGACTGTCTCTATTTACCACATTGTATGTTCTTGACTCTTTGGTCAAATATTAATTGACCGCATAGGCATGGGTTTATCTCTGGGCTGTCTATTCAGTTCCATTGATCTGTATGTGTGTTTGTATGCCAGTAACAAGATGTTTTGATTCTGATTGCCTCGTAGCATACTTTGACAGCAGATAGCATAATCAAAAGCTCACTTTTCTTTGAATAAGTTGAGGCTATAAGTTGATGATTCCTTGGGTGGAATCATTACCATGATTCCTCTATGGTAATAGACAAAATATCATTCTGTCTTGATCGATATCAGCAATTACTTAAGTTATATGGTGTCAAGCCATGAGCTATAGGAAATCTTTATAATTTAGAGCAACTTGTTTACCCAAAAGGATATCAGTATGATTTACTGTAACCAACTATTATATGGGCACAGGTAAGCTATTGTTTCTGCTTTGCAGAGAGCTGAGGGCTATAGAAAACTGTTGGAAAGGGAGGGTCTCTGGGATCAGAGCTTGGAGACTAAGAGTTGAGATTATGGGGAAACTTTAGGGAACCACAAAGGATCCTAGGATTCCAGAAGACTACTGTAAATAAATAAGCACCTATTCATTGGCCTGAGAAATGTTAGAGAACAAAGGAAGACTTTGGCAGTAGAGAGACAAGGGATCATGAAAAACAAAAACACTTGCTTTACTTATTTATTAATAAGCCTAGAAATGGCCCTGTGATAAATGGATTTTATTATGTTCATATCCTAATTTAGACTTTAGGTGACTGAATTTATTTATTAATATTAACTTAATAAGTACATATAATACAGCATTGTTCATTATAGTTACCAGATTATACATTATATCCCCAGAATTTGTAAATCTTATAACTGAAATTTTGTACTCTTTAACCAAACTAGCCTCATTCTCCTACTCCCCATGCCTCTAGTGACTGCCCTGTTTCAATGAGTTCAGCTTTTTAGATTCTATTTATCGGTGATACCATACAGTATTTGTCTTTTGCTGTCTGTTTCTTTCACTTAGCACAGTGCCCTCAAGGTTCATCCGTGTTGTTATAAGTGAGAAAAAAATTACTTCCTTCTCATGGCTAAATAGCATTTATTCACATATATGTTCATATACATAAAATCTTTATCTACTCATCTGTAGAGCAACATGGAGTATCACCATGGTTGTTGTTTCTGTATCTTGATTATTGTGAATATAACTGCAGTGAATACAGGCACACACACATCCCTTTGAGATTCTGATTTCATTTCCTTTGGATATATATCCAGAAGTGGAATTGCTGGGTCCTATTGTTCTATTTTTACTTAGATCTTAAGTGTTCTCACTACAGAAAAAATAATTATGTGAGGTAATAAAGGTGTTAACTAACCCAATTGTGGAAATCCTTTTGCAATATATATGTGTATCAAAACATCACATTGAATACTTATATACTGGTACACGTTAGATATATCCGAGTAAAGCTGGCAAAAAGGATCGTATAAGTAGAAAATTGTAATAATTATTTAATCAAATCCAAATAATTTGCTACAGAAAATAAATTTTGAATGGTGATTCCTTCACTCTATTTTTTCTCTTTCCTTGTCTAAAAGCTCTTTTTTTCTTCCTTTTTAATATAATATGTAACATACTCACTTATGATGGACTTCTCAACATTTTCAATGTTAATTTGCAGATAATGTTTTTGGATACTAGAAAATGTAATAAAACAACTGAAAGTCCACCCGAGTTACAAGATTTAGTATCATTATAGAATAAAGAAAAAATATAGTCAATAATATTTCTGTTTAATAATAGTGACCACTTGTAAAAACAAAAAGTAGTCCAATTCTAATAGAAAAATTATATATATTTTTACATTGTATACATATATAGTATTATGGCTTAATACCATACATATACTATATTAATGAGAAGTTTTGTGATCTATCTAAAGAAGACTAAAATATTATTGAGAGGCATAATATAAACCTGAATAAATAGAGACACCTAACATATTTTTGTTTGGTAGAAAGAAGAGTACTTTTTAAAATATAACTATATTTCTATTAATTAAAATTAATGTATTTCAAAGTAAAATCCAAACTTACTCTTAAATATTGATAATGTACAGAGATTTTTCCTGAGGTTATCATTTGTGAAGAGAAGGAAATACCAAATATACCAATTGCAGTTTTAAGAATGTAAAAGTAAATCTTTGTACTTGCTAGCTAGTATGGAATGCAAAAGTATTTTAGTTTCTAGTGTTACAGTGAAAGTTTTCGCATCATGACACACATAGGAAATATTTTTATATGGCAGTATGAAATAGTTGGCAAGCCTCTTTATGATAAAATCTTACCAGCTTTCTCGGGGATTGAAGGGATCACTATCTTATCATACTTGTAACCCACGTCCTGCAAGAGAGGATGTCTTTAGCACACCAGAGGAAAATCTCTGTCTGATGCACCGGAATACCCAGGCTGTGTGTGTGTGTGTGTGTGTGTGTGTGTGTGTGTGTTAGAGAGAGAGAAAATGATAGGATTTGTAGGAATTAATATATCATTATCAATTAATGCAGAGAACACAGCAAGAACTATTGCAGTTACGGCTCATATTCCTGCTGCACCATTCTGAGGATCGTTTACCACAGTCTTGGAAAAATGAGACAAGAAGTAATCAACAGAAGAAGGAAAACTAAGAGTTGTGGATTTCTGTGTTATTCTCTTCACATTTTACCTTTTTAGAAAGTATTTATTATTTATATACCTTTCTGATTCTCTCACTAGTAATAAAATCCTTCAGTACTAGATCCCTTTCTGAGGTATTGGTATCCATTACATATACTATTAGTTTAATAAATGATTGTAAAGATACAGGAAGATCAGGTGAGAGAGAGAGAAAGAAAGAAAGGATGAGAAGGATTAGTAAAAAGGACAGTGAGTAACAGAAAGGAAAAGGAACGAGGGAAATTCAGTACTTTTACATATACTGTCTTAACAAATACATTATAAATTAAGGAACCATGAATCCTATTTATTTATATATCTCCTCTTTACATGTCATATTGCAAGCCACCTGATAACAGCATAGGAGTTTTGGGGTGAAAGAAGAATAGATATGTAAAAGCTGTCTATTTTGAGAAATGTAAGCCTACTGCCTAAATTGAAATATAGACTCAGAAAATGGTAAGTTCACCTACTTTGCAACCTGCTGTAAGTTACTGGCAAAACAGCTCGGTTCAATACTTCTTCAAATCAATGGCTTCATTATGGATGAGTCCTTTCCTTTTTTACAGTGAAGTTGTCACAGTGGTTTTATATCAATTCTCTGTTACTTCGTTCCTGCAGCCAATCCATATAAGCCAATGTTGGTTTGATTTAAAATGAGCTAAATGACACCACACCAAAGGCTTTCACATGTTAAAGCAAGTGGAAGGCAACACCTATGTCTTTGTTTGATAATGATATTTATTGGGTAAAGAAATAGGGGAAACTTGAATATATTATGTCACCGTGGATTAGTTTTTTCCCTTCTCTTTTTTCTTGAGTTAAAAAAATTTACATAAGCACTTTCTCTGAATATAGAAACTATAGATTTTTACTTCACACATATTTACTTCTATTCCATTATATATTATTCATATAATTCCAAATGATTAATTCACATGTATTTATTTAAAATTAACTTCCTTGCCCTGACCAATGTGGCTCAGTTGGTTTGAGTGTCTTCACTTAACTGAAAGGTTGTAGGTTTAATTCCTGGTCAGAGCACATACCTAGGCTGTGGGTATCCTAGTTTGGGCATATAGGATCCCTGGTCAGTGTGCAGGCATTGGAGGCAACCAATCAAGGTTTCTCTCTTGCATCGATGTTTCTCTCTCTCCCTTTCTCTCTCTCTCTCAAAGCAATGAAAAAAAAAGTCCCCAAGTGACTATTAAAAAATTAACTTTCTTAGTTAATTTTTATAGATGAACCTAATTTTGATGTTACTTTATAAATGTAACATGGAGTTCAGTATATTCTTAAAATCTCTGCCTGAATAGGAGTATCTAAAAAGTTGTATTTTAGTAGATTTATCATAATTTAAAATGTGCAGCTTTAATCACTATTTAAACAGACTAGTCAGACTATTAAAATAAAAAAAATCATTATAATTATTATTTACCATAATTATACTTCATCACCAGTTGTTTTTTTACAGCAAACATTTAATGCTCAGCATGGGTATATGAACAGTGCTGATGACTAGATTATAATTATTACTCAGGATTTACTAATAGAAAAAATTAATTTTGAGTCTAAGAATGTGTGGTGGCAAATATGTAAAAATATATTTAATGTGATTTTTGTGGGGAATCATAGATAAAAAGATCTTTACCTTTGTGAGTTTTGTACTAATACATCACAAATGTTACCATACATACTTCTTTACTACAATCATGGACTCAAGGAGGTTTTTACAAGGTGCGAATGAATGTACACATTCAGCTAACAGAGATATAGACACACATATGATGTGCTGCCTGGTCTTAGAGAGTCTTATTACTTTTACAGTATTTGGTATATAATTATGAGTATATGACTCACCTTTCAGTAGTTGGCCCTTACCAATATTTTCTTCATCTGTTTTGAAATTTGATGTAAGAATATAATCATGACTGACCAGAAATCAATTTGGAACTATAATGAGAAAGCCTAGGTTTACAAACTCTGCAAAAATGACTCATTTTTGGTTATCTAACATGATCTAAAATCACATCCCTAGTATAACTGCTCTCCTTGAAGACATCTGTATCACCTTTGCATGCCAGATATCTTCATTGTGTATTGATTTAGGATTTGTCTGCTCCAACACAGTTAGAACTTTTGCACCAAATTTGAGGTGGGAATGTTGGCAGAATTTTGCTGATATATTAAAGAAGCAATCTAACAAGATACATAGATGGAAGCCAAATAAGGGGCACTCTTGAAAAATGTTGTATAGGCACTTTCTGGGAGTTGAGGCTATAAATTTTGCATTGCAAGAAATACTGTAGTAAGCATCCGTAGCAACCATCAACATGTCAACAAGTAATAAGCACCTGTTGGAGGAGCCTTTGCATATGATGATACTATTGATTTACCACCAGTAGGGCTGGTGCTTGAACTGAGAGGGATGATGAATCTGAGCTGACCGGCCTAGACTGTGCTATGAACAAAAGCCTACAATCGAACAACAGATTTTTCTCTCTAATTGAATCTACCTGACCTCAACTGACCTGCTCTAAACCCTACTGGCCCTGATA
This sequence comes from Sturnira hondurensis, assembly GCF_014824575.4. Taxonomy (NCBI): domain Eukaryota; kingdom Metazoa; phylum Chordata; class Mammalia; order Chiroptera; family Phyllostomidae; genus Sturnira; species Sturnira hondurensis. The sequence continues at coordinate 10,262,042 of NW_028074140.1, read as the reverse complement.
TGCATGAGTGTAATGCTACTCTGATTGGTAGCTTGGTGAAATAAAGTATGCTTACAGTTTTAGATTGTGTATTGTAAGTAAGTTATAATTTATGTTGTAGAAACTATTTGTTGTTCCAAGGCAAGGGGTTCAGTCCTAACGGTGGAATAATGCTCATTGAGACATCTTAAAAAGTGGTGTTTGTTCAGCTTCCAGCTCTTCCCCTACCCACACCATATGGGCTGACTATACCATTGTGCCCTGGGAATAGTGACCATAGTGTTATCAAAAGGTTTGTGTTTTAATGTAGTCATGTCAAAACTTCAGGTAGTAGAAGAACTTGTGAAATCCGCTGGGCCTAAGTTTCATCATCTATAAAAGAATATTAACAAAAAGAGCTCAAGTAAAACAAGAATACTAATGTTTATCTCACGAGGTTGTTGTGAGGATTCAGTGATAATTTGACTCAGGGTAAGCACCAGAAAGTTTTAGTTCAAGTTTGATTCATGAACACTATTAATCGAATGTCTGCTCTTTTTTAAGCATGAAGCCAGGGGCGGGATTATTATAGTGAGCAATGCAGATAATTATTGCTGTCTTTGGAAGCTTACATTTCAGCCCCCTTTACACAGCTCCTTCATATTTCCTTTCTCTCCCCTAGCCTTCAGAGTTTGTCATCTCTACATGACAGCAATGAGAACATTGTTCAGCAACGTCTCCCTCAAACTGTAAGTCAAGATACTCAAAGCAAATGATTTGATAAAACATTTCCTCAATTTAACATGGTTTTGGTACTAAATCACTCTTGCCTATAACATAATGCCTGGATTTATTACTTTTCTAAACATAGTTTTGCAATGTTGTCAACATAGTCTAAGTATCATGGCATTTGTGAATTTCATGAAGATTTTTACAAATTAACATAAAATAACTTGATTTTCAAAAAAATATTGTGAAATACTACCTAGAATGGGATGATTTTTCTCTTTGTCTTGCATGTGTGTTAATATAATAAGAGGTGATTCTAACTTTGGTAATGTGGAGACCGCAGAGTAACAGGACGAAACCTTTGCATGTACTTACTGTGCACCAGACCCCGTTCTAGGTGCTGTTATGTATCCACGCTGCTGATCTTCACAGCAGCTCTATGAGGTAGATATTAATTTGACATGTTACAGATAAGAAAGAGGAGGCATAGAATTTAGGTGATGTCCCTCAATCACAGATCTATCCAGTAAGTGTCATGGCCAGGATTCAAACCTAAGCTTGGGGACATCCAGAGGTCATGACCTCTAGCAAGGAAGCTCTAGGAAAAACAGCAATGCCAACATGCACCCAGCTATTAGAGTCCATACTCTATGTGCATACCCATGCCTTTCAAAACAATCATGCATAAAAATTAAATCAGATGAGAGCTGTTATTCTCTGCTTCAAGTGAATTTTGGAGGTTTGGCTGCTCCTAGACTATTCTAAAGTCTATGTAGACTTCCTCAGAAGTTTTGATTTCGGCTTTTTTTTAATACCGCCTCTTTTCTGTACAGTACACTCATACTAACTGTTGCCTTCTCTTCCCTAGTATATTCGCTTCCTATGGCTGCTATAACAAATTCCCACAAATTTAGTGGCTTATTTTATTACTTTGTAAGTTTGAACATCAGAAGTCCAACATGAGTCTCACTGGGCTTAAAAAATCAGTGTCAGCCCTGGCTGGTATGGCTCAATAGATTGAATGCCAGCCTGTGAACCAAAGCATCACTGATTCAATTCCCAGTCAGGGCACATGCCTGGGTTGCAGGCTGGGTCCCCAGTGTGGGGGTGGGGGGGGGCGGGGCGCATGCAAGAGGCAACCACACATTGATGTTCCTTTCCTTCTTTCCTTCCTTTACCTTCTATCTAGAAATAAATAAATAAAGTCTTTTTAAAAATCAGTTAGCAGCACTGTATCCCTTTTGGAGGATCTAGGGGAAAAATTATTTCTTTACCTCTTTAGCTGCGGGAGGCTGCCAGCATTTCTTGACTCATGGCTTCATCTTTCATCTTTGGAACTGCCAATGCAGAGTATGGCTGTTTCTCTCTCTGACTCTGACCCTTCTATCTCCCTGTTTAAAAAACTCATGTGCTATATTGGGCCACTTGGGTAATCCATGATATTCCAAGGTCTCCCCAGCTCAAGATCCTTGACTTATTCACCCCTGAAAAGTCCCTTGGGCTATAGAAGGGAGCCTATTCTCAGGTTTGGGGATAAGGTAATGGACGTCTTTGGGACCATATTGGCCTAGAGACCCAGCGTTCCTGAATTGTTTCATCTGCAATTTGTTTGATCTGTGATGTGGTCGTTCTTTTCTTAAGCAAAGCTTATTGAATGAAAAGTGGCCTTCAGTGACCAGTGACCACGTCACTACCAGCCACTGCATCTTTGGGCAATCCTGCTGGCTGGGATCTTTTGAAATTAAGACCCTTCTTGTTGGAAACACCAGGGGTTATATTAAAAAATTCTTCTACTCTATTGAAAAGAGAGTTCATTATTTCAACCAAATCTATAAAACCCTTCATTAGTCGTTTTACCAGTTTTACATAGAATGATAAACCTTATATACATTTAGCTCATTCCATCAGAGAGTTGTAATTTCTTTCAGTTGTTATATATCCATGTGTTATAGAATTCAATTTATACTTTTATGAAACCTAAACTTGGTTTTTCAAAATTCCCATGATATGCTTGTTTGTGACGAAGTAAAAACTAAAGTAGGCCCTTTGTGCTGGGCACCACTCTATGCCAAAAATATTACAAATATCTGATTTAATCCTCAAAATAATGACCTGAATGACCTGCATTCTGGCTTCCTCTGTGGCCCTGTTTCCTGCCCTCTCCCTCCTGTTCCCTGAGCACCAGTCAGCTGGCCTCTTTATGATGCCTGAAATCCACCAAGCATGTTCTCCACGCAGGGCCTTTGTATTTTCTACCCCCCAGAAGTCAGAGGGCTTTTTCATTTTATTCAGGCCTGCTCAAATGCTACCTACTCATGAAGAATTTCCTGACCATTTTGTCTACAGCAGTTTTCATAACCGTCTACCCTCTCATGCTGCTTTTTTTTTCTTTAGGACACTTTCAGTAAGGTTATTTTATATTAAACAATTTCCCTCGGTCTCTGTACTCTCATTGGTAGGCCAGCACGTCAGGGGGCCAGTAAATCTGTGGCATGCCCTCTCTCACCATCTCCTAGAATAATGTGTGGCACAGAGAAACATTTTACAGACTAAAGAAACCAAGATTTAACAAGTTTAAGCAAAGGTCAGAATCACTCCAAATGCACATCTGATGTCTTAAAACCATTTCCAAAATGTAGTTCAATCCTATTACCTCAGTCCACTTTTGAGGTGTGACTACCTCCTAAATCAGACACAAGGAAAAATACATATGACTTGGGGCAAAAAAAATCTCAGCTAGACTTGCCTACCTTTCTCTGGTTTATAAAATATAAATAGGCGTCTTGAGGTCCTTGACAGAAATGACATTCACCTTGCTTCTCTCTGATGATCACTGCCATCTGGCTTTGCCATGCCAGGGTCCTGACACTGGGGTCCCAGAACTGCAGGACTCCCTCCTTTGGTCAGCTCTGTGTGGAGAAGAATAGCTGCCCCTCCTTATGAGCTCCTTTCTTATTGCTTTAGTGAAAAGAGTGTCTTTGTGTAGAGCACAATCAGGTGGTGAAATCTCCAATCTCACATATTAAATTCATTCTAATATCCCATCTTCCTGAGTCTTCTGAATTTTTTATCAATCCCAGTTTGAGTTTCAACAGCTTCTCATTGACCCAAGGTTGCTGAGCAAGCTTCATGGGTCCTCTCAGCAGTGTATTAATGTGACCAACAGATGTTAAGATAGCCCCCCAAACCCACGCCTCCTATTCCTCTTGCTCTTGCATAATCCCTTCCACTTGAGTATGGGCAGAAACTATGACTTGCTTTCTAACCAGTGAATGATGACTTTGGTGACCGGATACATTTCTATTATCATGTTACATAACATTGTAACCCATCATGCTAGGGGACTCTCTTGCTCCCTTACTGGCTTAGATGAAGTGAGTAGCTGTGTTGTGAGCTGCTCTACAGAGAGACGTCTGTCAAGAAACAAGGCTGTTGCTGGCAGACAGCCAACAAAAACAAGCCCTCAGCCCTGTAGGACACAAGGAAGTGGATTTTGCCTACTATTGTATGAACTTAGAAGATCCTTTTCCAGTCAGACCTTGAGATAAAGTTGCCGCCTGGGAGACCTGAAGCAGAGGAACCAGCTAAGCCAGGCCCAGGGTCCTCACCCACTGAAACTGGGATGATAGAAGTGTGCTGCTGAAAGCTGCTGAGTTTGTGGTAATTGGTTACACACAATAGTTAGCTGATATAATTGAGAACAGCTCCACATGTCCTTGTCAGAAAACGTCCTATGTCCAGAATAGTGTTCATATGTCAAGGTATTCTCCCCCATCTAGACATGCTATAATCCCAGTCCAACATCCTCAAGATCCACTTTGCATGTTTCTGCCATACACATAAGCCAAATCTTAGAGTTTTATTTTTTTGTGAATGAATGCTATTTTCTCTCAAAGTTGAAAATGCATCCCATGCTTGAGTTATGCTGTAGTATCGACCTGCAAGCGGGGGGGGGGGGGGGGGGGGGCAAAGCAGGACCTTGAAAAGAATAAGTTTCATTTTGCATGACCCTTTGCTCATATGAGGTCTTTGTAGTATCTCTAGACAGTACAAGATGACTTGCTTATAAAGGTGAGGAGGGAGCTCCTTTTAATACCCCAGAGTGTATGGAGGGACCTGGGAGGGGAGGTTTAAGAATATTAGGTTTATTTATCCAAATATTAGTGCCCTACTCTTTTCCTATATGCACAGTCTCATAGTTTTATGCATTTTGAGGTTCTTCTATCCTTACAGTTAAATTTGGAGGTCTTCTCAATTTCACAGCAGGCTTTGGGTTGCTAGTTGCCTAACACAAGCCTGTCATTTCATTTCTTGAGGCTTTCAAAGCATTTAGTTAGCTAACTCCACAATCCTATACTAAACCTTGACTTCATAACATTGAAGTGCATAGCTCCTTGGTAGGCCAGTGCTTCCCTCTCATCTGTACGTCATTCCAGCCTACCATTTAATAGCCATGAATCTGCAAAATACTGTGGACTAACACTACCCACCTTGTGTCAGCAACAGGATTTTTAACAATATCTGACCAGTAAATAATTCAATTCCAGAATATCATTCTGTGTTTGTTTTCTGCTTTATTTGATACTTGAGTGTTACGAGATGTTTAAATCTGAGTTCCTTGCAGAAAGCAGAACTGGAGAAAAAGACCTTGCATGAAACAGTTTATTTTTTTAATTTTATTTTTCAAATTAGTTGACATCGAAAATCACTTTGGATTCGCGTTGGGGGTACAGCACAGCAGGTAGACAATCATAAACTCTACAAAGTGAAGCCCTTTATTTTGACCAGCGCTGCCACAGAGGGGAGGGCTGTCGAGACGAAACCGAGGGCAAAGGTCAGTCACTGCTGAGGGCCACAAGGATTGGTCCCCTGGGACTTTCCCATGAAGCTGTTTAGAATGTATTTCGGGACCGTTCACCTGAAGAATATAAGAAACGGGGACTTTTGTTTCTGCTCACATCACCAAACAGTTGAAGGTAAACCCATGTAAGGCTTCCCACATTTCTGAGTTGCCCATAAAAAAGTGTGGGTGCTGAGCAGCGTGGGTGCTTCACACCATGAAGCAGAGAAACCTGCTGGTGAGGACAGTGAAAGAGGTGAGGATCCTGTCAGGGTTTAGCTGGGAATAACATTCTTGGGTCAAACTGTTTCAGCTTCAGAACTTCATTGGCATTGATCGATTTCTTCGGTATTGTGTATTACCATTAAGAAACAGGGGCGTAACCTGATGCTTCCAACATCTATATAACTCCTTTTATGTAAGCAGAGAATGCAAGAAGTCTGTCTTTATCCCCGAGTTTTAAACTTTATTACCTGTCCCGGACACAGTGGGCCAGATTCATGTCTAATTTCTATTTCCCCTTGATTTTAATTTTTAAAATAAATCTGAATTGCTTTTTTAGTTTTTATGTGTTCTTCACTCTAGCCAACAGATTACCACAAAATTAAATTATTTTCTGTCTTATTCACTGTCTACTCTCAAATTATTTTAATCTTGTAGGATCCCCTGTATTTACCGTGATAATATGCAGCTTTTCCTCAGTGTCATTTCACTGTCCATAGTCATTTGCTGATGAAATTGCTTACTTTATTGTTGGTTTAGGAAGTTGTTTGTATATTCTAGGTAATAGTCCTTTGTCAGACATGTGGTTGATAAACCTTTTGTCCCAGTCTTTAGCTTTTCTTTCTTCTTACCAGGGTCTTTTGCAGAGTAAAAGATTTTTGATGAGATACATTTATGAATTTTTCTTTTTATGAGCATTTTATGTTTATTTTCAATTGTGCTTAAATAAGCTGCCATGCTTACAGATGAGTGAGGAAAAGAGGAGCTGTTGACTGGGCAGAGGGGTCTGGGGAGACGACATGCAGGCGGTCCCCGGGAGAGGTGGTGAGTTCAGACCCCGAACACGGTCAGAGGGATTTTTAAAATAAAAAATGACCACAGGCAGCTGAAACAACGCTGTAGAGAAATCAGTGTTAGGAAGGCGTGTCCTCATTAGTTATAACAATAGATGGATTGAGAGAATTGCAGTCAGATGGCCTTTATTTATTTTAAGTTAAAAGCATTGTTCTTTCCCTGAGAAAGATAAGAGTAGGCAGTTTGAGGCCTGACACAGGTTTGGACTAAGCACTGAGATAAGTAAGTGAGAGTCCTACTTAGGGGTGCTCGGGAAGCCCGGAGCCCTCTCTGGGGCTTAGGCTGGCATTCTCAAAATCTGCCAACAGCAGGCCTGTTTAATTAGGCTATGTTAGAGAATAAAACAATTGCTGTAAATATTGCAAAACACTCTTGTATTTATTGATTCTATCTAGACCCTATGTCTAACATCTTCTCTCATATACTAGCATTTGAGACCTGTATCTGAGGCCATCAGTATAGTGTGTCTGCGACAACAGGCAGCAGTCGGGGCCTTTGGATTAGCATTTCTTTTTTTCTCGATGCTGCCGCAAACTGCAGCGAGACTGTGTCCTTAGCCAATTCATGGGGAAAGTGAGGTTCAGTTATCTTGTTTACACCCAGTTCTGGCTGACCACAAAGACTGTAGTCTTTCGAGTATTTCCACCCCACCAGCTGTTGCCGATAGGAGGTCTTGCTAGGTTACTGGTTATTTAAAGCCCACTGCATTTGTGTTTAACAGTTCAAGTTGTCGTGTATGTATTTTTGTCACCAAATTTGTTCACTATCTACAGGACATATAGTCTTTATTAGAAAATAGGGTCCCCATATTAACTGTATGGGCAAAGCAAGTGTCCACATTCTTTGTTATATCCAGACTGTTGCAAAAATATCAAAGTAGCAGATGGGGATTTTTGTAGTTCTTGTGATTGAAGAATGAATCAGGAAAGCATTTATCAAAAGGAGATCAACTGGGAAAAACATATTGCAATATAACTAAGTCACTTTGAGAATGTCCTTATTTTTGAAGCAGCAAGTATCAATTCTAAATGTCTCAAAAAGTATTCAGATGTCAATTACTGTAATATACTCACAAAAAATAACTAGATGATTTCAAGTCAAGAACGTGAAATGTATTTCCAACTTCCAGTGGACAATATCAGAATCAGAAGTTGTAGTGTATATTATATGGTCTAGATTAACACCCAGAAATACTTAATATTTTATGACAGTAAATTGTGGAAAGAGGGTCTCAGGATTTCTAGTGTCAAGTTAGAATATGATTTAATAGAATTTCAGCATACTCCTTCCACAAGCAACAATAGTGGAAATATTTTAAATGCTTAAAAATATACGGTGATGTTGGCATTTCTAGGTATTCAAGAAAGTACTTAGTTCTCTACCCAGTTTGTAAACTGCGCAGTTACTTTTCTACTTTTATCTTCCTTGTAGATCATGTAAGCAAAGATGTGTCTCTATCAGAAGAAATGTCCTAAGTTTCCCCAGAAAATATAGAACAACTATGATTTTTATCTCATTTTTAATTATAGGTTTCTACTCCATTATTAATAGCCAGTGATGGAAAGAGAAATTGTTTTAGAAAGCAACATTTTACTTAATATTTTTATTTCCTACTTTTTAATTACAGTTGGCATACAATATTAGTCTCAGATGTACAACATAGTGATTAAACATTGTATATAACTCAAAGTGATCACCCCAATAAGTCTGGTGCCCACTGGCACCATAATAGTTATTACGGTATTGTTGATTGTGTTCCCTCTGCTGTGCTTTACATACTTGTGACTATTTTTGGTGTTGCTAATTTGTACTTCTTAATCCCTTCACCTTTTCACCCGCCCTCCCAATTTCCATGCCATCTGGCAACCATCAATTTGTTTCCTCTGTCTGTGACTTTGTTTCTGATTCACTTGTTTTTTACTTTCCACATAGAGGGGAAATTATATTGTATTTGTCTTCTGTCTGACATATTTCACTTAGCCTAATATCCTGTAGGTCCATCCACATTGTCACAAATGGCAAGACTTCATTCATTTTTATGGCTGAGTAATATTGCATTGTATGGATGGCCCTCTTCTTTATCCCTTCTGACAATGGACACAGGCTGATCTCACTTCTTGGCTATTGTAAATAATGCTGCAATGAAAGAGGTGCATGCATTTTTTCAAATTAGCACTTTGGATTTCTTCAGATAAATACCCAGAAGTGGGATCACTGAATCTTATGGTGGTCCTATTTTTTATATTTTGAGGAACTTCCATGCCATCTTCTGTAGAGGCTGCACCGATTTATTATACAATCCCACCAAATGAACACAAGGGTTCCTTTTTTTCACATTCTCACCAATGTTTGATGATAGCCATTCTGACAGGTGGGTAGTGATATCTCATTGTGGTTTTAATTTCATTTCCCTGATGGTTAGTGATGTTGAGCACCTTTTCATGTCTTTCAGTCATCTGTATACTCTCTGGGAGAAATGTCTACTTATGTCTCTGCCCATTTTTTAAATCCTTTTTCTTGGTGTTAAGATCTGTGGGGTTTCTGTATAATTTGGATATTAATCCTTTGCTGGAATTATTATTGGTTGATGTCTTCTTTCATTTAGAAGGTGTCTTGTTTTTTCTGATGGTTTCTTTGCTGTGCAAAACTTTTTTATTGAGTAGTTTGATATAGACCCATTTGCTTATCTTTTCTTTTGTTTCCCTTGCCTGAGGAGATGTCTCAGGAAAAGATAGAGCTTTGAGAAATGTCTGAGATTTTACTTCCTATGTTTTCTTATAGGATTTTTATGATTTCAAGTTTAACATGTAAGTCTTTTATCTGTTTTTTAAATTTAAACTTATAGATGGTATAAGAAAGTGGTCTAGTTTTATTTTTCTATGTATCTGTAACATTTTATTTTTTAGTAAAATGTGCTCAACTGTATATCAAGAAGAGCTCCATAAGCACTATGTTAAACTGAATAACATAGCAGTAAGCACTACGTTAAACCGCAACAGCAGTGATAGATCTACAAGTGCTTCTGTCGTTTTATCCTGGCCGACAGTCCTCTTTCCTTTTTCCTTCCCATCACAATCCTACGGTCCACTGTCCTCTGAGAGCCTTCCCACGATGAGTGCCAGCAGCACCTTTGCTACTACAACTCCGGTTTTGCTCACAGTTGTTCAGCTCCCCTAGTATCACACAATGCGTTCTTTGGCGGACATTTTGAAAATTTCTAAAATTAAACTGCAGTCTGTTGAACACAGAGATCATGTCAGAATAAGGATAGAAATTTTTCACAATCATCAATGAAAACTCTTCTCCTTCTACCAGAAAAGTGTTCATTCCTTTTAGATTGGCGAGGAACCGGTGTATTTATTCATTTGCTTACGTGCTCCATCTATAAATGTTTGAGTGCTTATTATGAGATAAGCATGGTTACATATTTTGGGATCTGCATTCATTCTGGTACTCCATGTGTTATCCTGTATGTTTTTGGTTCTTAATAGTCATTTAAACATTGAAAATATTGTGGGATACTTATAATGCTATATTGCTTCTTAAGAGGAATTATACAGATGTTTCATTTTATCTGAGTAGACTCACCATGAAGGCAGATTCTAAACTAACGTTCTAACAATGTGCACGCCATGAAGGAGAGCATAGCTGGTTCATAGAAGAATGTAACATTTTCCCAAAATACTTTGACTAGAATAAGAATTTTTTTCAGGCATAAAAGTTTGAGGAATCTAAGTGGTTGACTTTCGGAAAAGGAGACTATTATATTAGGAACCTTAGAAAGAACCTTAGAAAGATAGAAGAGGTAGGTGTAATACAAGAAGTATGGGAAAAGAGAAAAATACATAGAGCTCAGTTAGCAAAGACTCCATAGGTCCATCCTAACATGTGGCTCTTCGACAGGTCCTTTTGTTTTGTAATAGTCAGAAACCAGAAGACCAGAGAATGATAGAAGGGCCGATAGTCAAAAATGACCCCCTAGCCATCATTACTTCCCTATACATTAGAAGCTGGCTTCCAAAGACATAAAAATAAAATGTTATAATAGAAATAATCCAGACATGATTATGAACTGGAAAAATGTATTTATAGGAACCATATTCATTGGAAAATATTTATTATTTTAAGGTCAAAGTAATAATTTATAGCTGAGACATTTTATTTTTAATTGTAAGGCCCTATTGGAAAGTTGTATTTAGTATATGGATTTTACTTTTAAATAATGACTAGAAAATGCTCTATTCATTACTAATATCCTCCTTTCAGGTGGAAATCTCAATCCATCATTTTTTCACAAATATCTTTAAACAGTGATTTTTTTTCGGTGTGTTGCACTACATGACTGGGTCTACCGTCTTGATTACTCTTGTCTCCTTACACTCTATCCCTGTTTTTATTTATTCTTGGCTTTTAAAACCCATTCAAATAGTAAAATTTATTTCTAAAATGATGTTGTCACCCCAAACCTCCTTGGAGCTTCAGTTATGCAAGCCAAAAATCTCAGAAGTCATCTTTGATTTCTCATTCTTGTATGTCCTATATTCAGTTCATTAGCAAGTCATGACATGTGTCTTCTAAATACAGCACACATCTGTCCACTTCTCTCCACCCACACTGCCAGCACATAGATCCAGGCCTCACCCTTGCTATTCTCCTCCTCCAATAGTCTTCTGTTTCCACCGATCTATTTTCCCATGACAGTCAGAATAATCTTAAAAATAATAAAGCAGACCATATTGCTACCCAACTTAATGCCTAGTGTTTACTTCCCATTGCATTTTAAATAACATTTAATTTCCTTTTATAGCCTTAAAAGTCTTTATGATTTGGTTCTTTCTGTATCTTTAACCAAGTCTTATTTCATTTTTCTCTTTGCTCCTATGCATCATTCACAAAAACACCATTTTATTTCTTCTAATCCATAAAATTCCTGGCAGAGAGAGGCCTTACCTTGTCTTGCTTCAGTCTATGTCTCCCATGGAATTTCCTGGCAATATAAAAGTTCTGTGTCATGAATGAATAAATGAATGAATGAACATTCCTAAGTCAGTGAAAACAAATTTGAACCCTCTTTGAGTATTTCTCTGTAGAAAACTAAAACATGTGCATAATTAGTGACTGAGGAATTATATCAAAATATAATAAAAAGAAATAAAAATGAAGAGAAATATTAAGAAATAACAGTAGAGACCCAGGATGTTCTATATTAGTCTAATAGGAGTAATAGGAGAAAATAAAGAGAATTTTAAAATAACTGCACGGTTATTCACACACGGTCCTTTTTGCACACGATGCCCCATTGCCATCTTGGGTTTTGCACTTGGCATTTTGGTGTGTGTACTCAGTGCTTGGGTATGTGCACCAAACTCAGCAGTTTGATCTTTGCCCAGGCCCTCCTCATTTTGTGGTCGGGGATTCTTTTCAGTTTCTGTACGAACAAGTAGTTTAGGTATTGAGAAGTGTTAGGGTCTTTCAGATGACAGCCCCTTGACAGAGACGTGGGGTCTGAGCCTTCCACTTTTCTTGAGTAATTATCCAATGCAAAGGTATCTCAGGTATGAAGCTTTATTTTTTTAACTATTCCTTTTCCTTATACCTGGTCTTGGCAGGCAGGAAGGAAAAGAAGGTGGGAGAATTACCTCTGGTTTTAAACTGAGAAGGACTAGATGAATAAAACTATGCTTGGCTGTATTAAAACTGAGTGGAATATAAGGCATAGAAGAGGAAAAATAACTAAAGCCCCAAAGAAGTTTATATCAACAGTTCACTGCCTGGTAGCTGGGTCACACAAAGCATAGTTTTGTACATTCTATAGAATATTATATCATGGTTCCCTAAATCATCCTTTCTGGTTATACATTTTATTTTCATTTTAAATGATAAGGAAAAGAACACAAAATGGAATTGGGCCAAAGAAATTAGAATTTTGCAAAGCTCTGGATGTCAGAAATTGATGGAGTATTTCATTTTTCCTATTAATGATTCTAATTATCACCATGATATGAGCTGATGAAGCAAAATCTCTTTCTTTAAATGTAAATGATGGCAAGAGCTTTGAAGTATAGAGCAGTATGCTATTATGTCTCATTATGCAATAAGACAAATTTGCTTTGGACTTTGGTATGCATTTATGACAGAGGGAATGTGAAAACTACTGTGTGTTTCCATATGGTACTATTTTGGGTGCATTCTGCTTCATTCACAAATATTTTTTCCTACTTTGACTGTCCTTCAAAACAGGATTGCATAATGCTAATTCACGTTTTGATTTAAATATGTTCCATAATTCACTCACCTCCTTTGAAAGTGGTTTGCAAAGACCTGCCATGTGATGTATTCTTTGCAGCTGTGGTGAGAGATAGAAGGTTGGACAAATGCCCTTCCTCCAAGCTTGAATAGAAAACTAATCAAAACATTTAACCATGCCATTTGAGACCAGGCGAATACCATGATTGTGCCTCTTCACAAACACAAGAATTAGAGCCAATCATTTCCTGGGAAGACCAGGAATCTGTTCACGGCAGCTTTTAGTTTAAAACGCATCCTTGAGTATTTATGGTAATTATAAATTATGAAGTACTCACTGCCCAGTTTCCTATAATATAGACAGGGCTCTTTTACAGAAATGCAAAATAAGACATAGAGAAATGGCAGACTAACTCAAGAAATCATGAAAGAGGCTTCAAAAATTAATTGATGCCTTTAGCAATCTAGCAATCTTTTTAACTAGACGGGAGGCAAATTAGTCAGTATCCCAAACTCCAGCATTTATTCATTTGTCTGACACATTGGCAAGAATGGGAGGATGCTCTAAAGGCATTTCCTAACCTCGCCTCTCTTCTGGCCGTTCATTTCAAATGGGTCTCAGTGCTCCATTCAGTCTTCTCCCACTTCCCTGATTGGTGGGATCTGGAAGGGGAATCTGAACCAAGATCTCTGGTGAACTTTGGTGACCCCTTCACACTCAGTGGTGGCTGGATGAAATAACTAGATTTTATCCTTTGGGGGACTTTAAATGGGACACATACAAGTTACCTGAATTTTGTAAAGTAGCGCCAAAGCAGAGGCACATAGAGAGACTACAAGGAACGTGAGCCCTGAGAAAAACCGTTTCATAACGCAGAGGCAAGAGTAGAATGTGGCGTTACCAGGGAAGTGGGGGCGGGCACAAAATAAAGATTAGCTGAGTAACCGTAAGAGTTAAAGGCTAAGGAATGAAGTGCCAGGTGTTTTGCTCAGGGATTAGGTAACTATGGTTGAAGACGGAGGGTTGACTCTTACCTGTTCTATACCCTGTGAGGGCCGTCAGCAAGGCTGTGGATACTCCCCATAGACTGTGCTACTTCCTGTAAAATCCGGGAGTAAGTTTCTCTCCTCCATCACAGCTTTGTTAATTGAAGTAAGCCAAGACTGTCACTGTCCCTTACTACACAAAATGATCCTTACCGTGTAAAGGGAGTGGCCTGGATTAAGACAGAATTGACTCTATTTCCACAACAAGGTCTGTTTTCTTCTGCCAAATACGCTTATTGAAGTGGCTTATAGAGTGGCTTCACTGAGAGAATACTTTTAATAATAAAACCCAGGACACCACATGGGCACGAGGAGCCCTTGCATGATGTTTTCTGCAGCATTCTGCTGACACTTTGTTGTTGGGGTGACAGTGACCAGCACAGCTGCTCCTGGGTGTGTGGTGGCCATGAACTACATAATTTCATACCAGTTACTATTGGTTTCATAAATAGTGTTTTTAGAAGCAACCTGTATGAAATGTTAAGGAGCTAATGAGGGAAATGTTTCCCACCAGAAAACGATGTTTTCCTTGGAAAACTTTACTTGAAACACTACCCCCCATGGCTTATTTTACCCTTTGTTTCATATTTGTGCTTCTAATCTAAGAAAGTTAATTTCTCGTTAATTTATCAGACCAAAGAATTCTGATTTGTTTTTAATGGACTTAATTCTTTTTTATCTTTAATAATATCCCTTGATGAACTTTTAAAAATATCTATTTTCTTTTTATATCGGGGAAAAACACATAACAGGTGATGCTTTGTTCACTTGGGTCACTTTATTCTGACATGCTGATTATCATTACCTAAAAAAGGGGGATAGGGACAATATGGGAAATACTGACCTAAAATTATGTAATGATGTGTCAGTTCCCAGCAGCATATTCAAAGGAATTAATAGGGAAATGTATTCTCATTCAGGAGAACATGAAGTGGGCATAATGTCCACATGATGGGACTATTTTTTAAATTAGGAGATATGAAAACATGCATTATAAAATCGGTCAAAGTGGCAAAGTCTGATTATTCTAAGGAATGCCAACAATTTTTATAATCACTGATAATAATATTTCTAGGTAAAAAAATTACTAAAATTATTTTAAAGTAATTTTGAGTCACAATAAGAAGTGTAGAAGGCATTCCCATACCAGATAATAAAGCATGCTGTAACTATCCTGTACTAAAATAGAATGCACCAGTTGCACAGGAGAGAAAAATAAATCAATAGAGTAGGGATGACAGATATAGATCCATATATACACATAAGACAAATACATCATTAAAAAGATTTGTGTAATGATGGTGCTGGCATAATTGGGTATTCATATGAAAAAATGTAGACTTATACCTTGCTCCATGTATAAAAATGAATTGTAGTTGTATTGGGTAGAAATGTAAAATAAAGCAGTGAATATAATATAAATAAGAACAATAAAACATATGTATTGAGGAATTCTTTCTTATAAGATAAACATTCAGGAGTCCTAAAGGATAATGTAGACATTAACTCATTCAATGAAGATTTATTGAACATCTACTCTGTGACTGGCCCTATTCAACATGCTAGCGGTTTTCAAATAGGTCAGATGCATCCCCAGCTTTTCATGCAGTGCATATCCTAGTAATGGAGGCCCGGAAAATAACAGGATAATGTAAGTGAGTGATATGTTTTGAAAAGATAACAATATTGGCGTGTTGCAGAATAAGCCTAAGCAAGGGATGAGCTGCTATTTTGGACAGCGTGGCCACAGAGGCCTCTCTGTCAAGGTGGCATTTGAGCTGAGATGTAAATGATGAGAAAACCACAGAAAGGTCTAGAAAAGGACATTCCAGAAAGAGAAAATAGCATGCCAAATGTTTCTGCTAATGCAAAGTGTGGCATATTACATACGGAACTGAAAGCCATCCATGTGGTGAGCAAGAATGTAGTGAGTGAGGAGGGGGAGATCGGTGGAGAACAGGAGGGGAAGGTACTCAAGGGCTGCAGTTTTCAGTCAGTCTGGCAAAGGGGCTTGAATTTTATTTTAAGGGCAGTGGGTAGCTATCAGAGAGTTTTGAGCCTAAGAAAATTGTTCTGATTTTATTGTAAAAATATTATATTATAATATTTGATATTATAATGATATTATAATATCATTCCAATGTTTGCAGAATGAATAGTGTGGACCAAAAATAGATAAGGGGAAGCCTCTTTGATTGGATATCACACTAAGTCAGGGAACAGCTGGTGATGCTTTGGGCCAGAAGGGTAATGACAGATGTGGAGCAAAGCAGTTAGATATAGACATGTGTTAGAGTTAGAGTAACAACTGGCCGAAGGAGTCGGTGAAGGGTATGGAGCGAAGAGAAAAGAAGGGTGATGGCTAGCAATTTGGCTTGAGCCATTCAATGAATGAGAGTGCCTGCCATCTACTGAGATGGGAAGGGACAGGCAAGGGTTCATGGCACAGACGGCAGAATTCCCTTGGGGACGTGTGAAGTCTGAAATGCATACTCACTTTCTAATTGAAAATGTCTAGTAGACAGTTATATATACTGGTCTAGAACTCAAGAGGTCAGGGTAGGTGACACACCCTTGGGAAACATCTGTATAAAGATGATACGCAGAGCCAGAGAACTACATGAGACCACGAAGGGAGAATGTGCAGACATGGAGGAGGTCATAGCATATGATCTTTCTTGCATAAAACTGTGTGCACAGCAAACATGAAAAGTTGGAACTTTGAAGGTCAAACTGGAAAAATATGTTCAATATAATCAAGCCAAAGGTTAGTATATCTAAAAGAGCTACTACAAATCAATAAAATATAAATAGGCCAACAGAAAAAAAATGAATGAAGGATATAAATGGGCCTTATATAGTAAAAGACATCCAATTGGCCAATAAAGACACATGCAGATGGTCAACCTCATTAGCAGTCAGGGAAATGCAAATTGTAACAAGTGGGTATAATTTTTCACTTACCAGATAGGCATAAGTTAAGGAGAACATTAAGTTCCTTGCTGACAAGGATTTATGGAAGTGTATACTCAGAAATTTCTATTGGAACCATAAATTTTTATAGAATGTTGGGAAAGATATTTGGCTTTATGTATAATTAAATATACATATACTTTGCCCTAGCAATTTTCAATTTTGAGAATCTATTTTAATTGCTTACTTATTTATCAAGATGTCAATTATAATATTTTTTAGACTAGCAAAATAAGTTGAATATTCATTATAGGGGAACAACTTGTGCTCATAATGTGGAATATTATACAGTTATAAAAATATTTTTAAGATATTTATCAGGTATTTTTTAAAAAGAAACTTGAAGACTGTTTAAGAATAAAACCTGTAGTGTAGGTGTATATATGTATGAGTGTATACCATTGGTTAAAAACAATGTGATATTAAATAGGCATATTTATTTTAATCTTAGGAGTCTGAGGATGTGGGTAGCTAGTTCATTACTTTTATTTATTTTTATATTACTTGAATTATTGAAACAACAATGTATTGCCTTGTAATTAAATTAAATATAAATAATCATTTAAGCAGGTAAAGTATAAGGTTGTATTTTTGAAGAAAGAGGGACAAATGCATGTTCAAAGCTGATATTCAGAAACACCTCTGATAATTATCTGTCACTGTGACATGTGCCTTCTATGTCACTGCGCTGAGCACTATTGACACAGAGGAGAGGATGTTAACAGAAAGGGAGAGAGAGGCAATTTCATTCTTTATAATACTACATAGTCTTTGTCCATCTGTGAGGAAGTTTGCCTTTGTGCATAGTTGGACTCTGTGAAAAAAAATATATGAGGCTTGAAAACTAGTTTTCACTCGTGCAACGTGTCCTGAAAGGGTTATTAAGGAAAATTTTGTGATGAGGTGAGGAAGTTGCTGCACTCACCAAACGATGGGCATATTAAATTTAATAACTTTGTAAAGAAATCAGACAGCAAGAAAGAGAAGAGCAGTTTGTAATTTTAACCTATACAGTTGCCTACCAATGAATTCTTTCCAGCCCCCAAATGAATAATTCCACAGAAATACTAAGAATATTTAAATTTTTGAAAGTTTGGGGTCCCTTATGAAAATAAAATGCTCTCCTACTAAGTGTAATATATGCCAGACTAATCAAAATAAAAAGACTCTAATAAATTGTATATTGCTAGAGAAAAAGAAAGACCTTCAAGTGTCCTTTATTTTCCCTTATACAAATTGAATGGCTATTGAGAAAGCTGTGAAAATTTAACCATTAAAAATAAAAGCCCAAATCCCAATGTATACTATAGGTATTTCTGGTAAGAATAGTCATTTATGTATGCTTGTTTATACAGAAAGTGGGACTATTCAAGGTACTTAAAAAAAATAGACTACAGTAACAGGCCTAGGGCCATAGCTGCACTTACCTGCCTGGAAGCGTGCCTCAGTGGAGAGATGTTTTCCTTTTTATACTTTGTAGATACATTGCTTGTACTTTCTGAATTCGATATAAGGTCTTGTTTACCACTCTCTACCTTGTCCTTCGAGTGTGCAGAAGGGAAAGAGTCACAGGCAGTGAAGTCTGGGAGCCACATAATTGAATTTGGTGTGGATATAAACAGCACCGTATCCAGAAGCAAAAAAAAAATAAAAAATAAAAATTAAAAAAAATGAAATGGAAAGTGCATGGGCTTTAAAATCAGAGAGGAAATCTAGGCATGAAACTTGGGCTCTTCATCTTCCGAAATGAAAGCAGAGAGCGAAATTCATTGAAGTTCTTCTCCCTCTTAACAAGAGACTCAGGTCATTATGTAGGAACCACGGTTATCAAACCATTACGGGATTAACTGGCTTGCTCTTCTTATACATTTGTTATTATAACAGGAGACTTATTTTACAGATATTTTTCACATCGGACTGCTCTGGGTTTGAGTCCTGGCTTTGCCACTTTCTAGCTCTATGACCTTGAGTGAGTTGTTGACTCACTCCTTGCCTTTGTGCCTTTGTCTCCAGAGATGGATAGTGACGCAGAACCAGTTCTGATGTGGAATAACACATCTGGCACTTTGTAATAGTAATCATAATAGTAGTTAATAACAGTGATGAAGTTACTGAGTACCTTTGACCTAAGTGCTTTATACCTGTTAAATCCTTTCATCCTCACACCTTAGGGTAAAAATACTTATGAAAACAATAATTTATTACCCTCATTGTATAGAGGATGAAGTGTTCCCGTAAGGAAGGATCGTGTGTGAAGTTACACGGCCAACATGTAATGGAGCCAGATTCCATTTGTACCCCTCTCTGATCTGCAAGTAAACAATCAATGTGTAGATATTGGCCTGAGCTCTCAGTGGTAATCATGCCTTCGCAGTCTGCCAAGTTGACTGGCATGCATTTCAGATCAGGTCAGCTTTCAGTGGGATAGATGTCATTTATGCATCTTCACTGTTGCTTGTGCCGCATGAATCCCTCTGTTCCTACAGATGTCTGTGTGCAGTAGGAAAACTCAGCCCTTGAGCTGAATGGAGGCAGAGTATTCCTGTTAGCGAGCATAGAGACCCACTGCAGAGCATTTCACAGAGGCACCAGTCTTATAAATAATCTCCACCCTGGCACAAATACAATCAGAGGGGATCCCAGGTGAATGATGTTAAAATCTGGGAAAACAAGACAGATGGACCGTTTGCATCAAAAGGGCTTCTGGGCACAGGTACAAAAAATTATGCAAATAGCTGACAGAAAGTGCAAGTCTGTTCGAGGTGTAATTTTGTAAGCTGATGAAGACCCAAGCAGGAGAAGGTATACATTCGGGTTTTGAAAGTTCTCTTTGGTGCCACCTAGTCATTTTTCTCTGCCTGGTTTAAAAAACAATTTCCGTTTGTTCAACCTTTGAATGTCCTTGCTTTTATGAGTTTCTTTAAAAAAATTCAGACGCAGTAAAGTAGGAATCTTGTTGACTAGAGTCTTGCACTGAAGCTACCTGCTAAACTGTCCATCTTCTAAAATGTGCTATGCAGGCAAGGCACAGGTCAGTTACTATGAGAGGAGCAACTTCTGGGGAAGTGCCTTCTGGGAAAGGCAATGAACCTGCCAACCAAGAAGCAGATGCCTTAGTCAAGTCCATCCTGATGCCTGTCTCCACAAGCAAGACTCATGTGGGGCCTAATTATGTGCATTATGCTAAGAAATAGGCATAAAAGGGAAGGAAAAACTAACACGAGTTTTTGCTCTCATAGATCTTAAATTCCAATGGCAAGAAAGTACAAGAGTGTTGTTAAATAAATAAAAGGTTTACTCCAGATAGTGATATTTAATGTGAAGAAAAAATAAGGTGATTATAAATAACTTAAAGAGTGGCTGAAGTGGAAAGTCTCGTCTATGAAAGTACCTTCTCATTTGAGATCAGAAAGTCAAGAAGAAACATTTGGCTCAAAATTTAAATGATAACACTATAAATGATAACTATATTGTTAAAGGTAAAAGGATATATAATCTTCTCTTATTAATTTATTTAAGAACTAAACAAGTTTTAAAAAGCAAAGACTAACAAGGAACTGATGTAGGTGACAGCAAGAACACCCGCGTGAGGAAGAGTGGTCTGAGTGGTCTAGTGGGGGAGTACACTGCTGCCTTGTACGTGACGCAGTAGAGTGTGAATTCTGCACAGCATGAGGTCAATCAAGGATGTGTACTGTAATTCCTATAACAGGGAAAAAATAAGTAACTAAAATATCAATAGGTAAATTAAAATTGAAATCCTAATAAATTATTCAATAATTCAGGAAAGGCAGACTAGAAAGAACATAGAAACAACAGGTGATATGGATAGAATATGACGAAATGTCTAAATTAATATCAATAATTTTATCAAATGCAAGTGTGTTCAGCCTTGGATAAGAAAACAAAATCAGAATATATAGATATTAAGGCCAAAAGATGGACTTTGAGTATGAAGATAAAGATAGCTTGAAGTAAAATTTTTGTATAAAAAATAAGGAGGGCAAACAGCACAATGATGCAGTAGTGGTTATGTTATTGTCAGACAAAATCAATTTACACCACAAATAATGATAACAGGTGATTATGAGGAATGTTCACTTCAAAAGGAAGACTTAAAGATCACAAATGTGCATCTACCTAGTAACAGAGCTTTAAGATGTATAAAAACAGAAATTGACAAACCAGAAGGAGAAAAGGACAAATCCAGAAATATAGTTGGAAATTTTATCACCCTAGATCAGCCTTTGAAAGAAAACCAGACCAAAAGATCAATACGGGGCTTTTCACAAGGAAGTTGCCCAAAGCAAAGAAGGAAGCCCCTGCCCATCCCAAAGCCAGAGCCAAAGCTTTGAAGAAGACAAAGAAAGCAATGCTGAACGCATCCACAGCCACACGCACACACAAATCTACATGTCACCCACCTCCCCACAGCCGAAGGCCCTATGGCTCCAAAGGCCCCTAAATATCCTGAAAAAGCACCCAGGAGAAACAGACTTGACCACCAGTCATGCCATCATCAAGTTCCCCCTGACTACTAGGTCAGCCATAAAGAGGATAGAAGACAATACACTCACGTTAGTAGTGGATCTCAAGGCCAATGAGCACCAGATCAAACAGGCTGTGAAGAAGTTCTGTGATGTTGACATGGCCATGGTCAACACCCCAGATCAGGCCTGGTGGAGAGAAGAAGGCATCATAGTTCAGCTGGGTCCTGACTATGATGCTTCGGATGTTCTAACAAAATTGGGGTCATCTAAACTGAATCCAGTGGGCTAATTCTAAATATAAAATTTTATACTCTAAAAAAAGATCACTAAGGATGTAGATTATGAAAAGTATTAAAATTCACCTTTATCTTACCTAATTACATTTACATATTACTAAGTATAACTGCAAGATAAAGTCTTTTCAAGTACTGATGGAATTTTCATCAAAAATACACTATCAAGTAAATATAAACTATCAAAGGCAAATCTTATAGAATATAATTTCTGATAATGAGAATTAAATTAAAATTCAATTACAATAAAGCATATCAAAAACACCACTGATATTTGAATATTGAGCACTATACCTCTAAATAATTCATAGATCAAAGAAAAGACTACAGGGAAATTAGAAAATATTTTTAAATGATGATAAAAAGACATCATATCATGATTTGTGAAATTCATTTAAAGCAGTGTTTATAAGAAATCAATAAAGTACTTATAAATAGAAAAGGAAAATAAAACTACTATTCTGTTTTTTTCCTCTCACTGAATTTGAGGGAAGGGGAATGAAGGAATGACAAGCCCTGTATCTGTATACATTTCACTGTATGTGTGAAATACTTTTCATTGGTCCTGGATGACAGAGAAATTTACCTGGAAGAAAGAGGTAGACCAGTTATTTCATTGAAATTGCTTTCTATTCTGTGATTCTAATTCTATAAGTGTTTCCATGCACTGTTGGAATCTGCTTTATATAAGGTTCATGGCAAAAGTCCCTGGACTACCCCACCCTACTGGACTCAGGCTCCACCGTGCTCTGGGGCCAGCCATGGCAGGACAAGAGTGTTTAGCAGACTTACTGCAATTACCAGTGGAGCTTAGAATTTTGCATGATCATGAGCAGACCTAGTTTATACTGGGCCAGAATGCTTCCTTAGATGTCCAAATAATCTTCAAGCTATGCTATTCCCTGTTACCCTTATAGCTGGAATAGCTCTGAGATTCTGCCCGTCCCACTTTTTCCCCCTATTCGGATAAGGGTCCTAAATACAGTCTACTGGCTATGACTAGTAGTTTTCCCTAGACCAGGGCATCTCTTCCCAAAAGGTAGGGAAGGAGGTTAGGGCAAAAGGATGATATTATTGTTGGAAATGGTATAGAAAGATTATGTAAAGACTAAGCCTGGTATCATATCCCAGGATGTATAAAACTATTGTGTTCTCCTTTTCTCTTACAGTTGGTTAAATATCTATTGTATGCTTTAAACAGTATGCACAAATTAGTACCTGAAAGCCACCCAGGAATATTTCTGTCCTCTACCAGCTCTTTGACAAGTAGGAAGATGTTTCTTTTCTCACCAACCAGTGGAACCTGGGGTTGCTGAAGCTATCTTTTGTCTGCTTTTTTCCCTGGAAGTATACTCTTGATTACTCAAGACACCCCATCCATTTTTGTTGGACAGACCAGGGGTCCCATGGTGAGAGCGTTGGTCTGTTAACATGTGGGGCCTTTGTATCTTCCAGACACTAATGCTTATAGTCTTATGGGTGAGCTCTTAATTCATACTTTTTTAAAAAATATTTTATTTATCTTTAGAGGGGAAAGGAAGGAGAGAGGGAAAGAAATATCAGTGTAGGGTTGCCTCTCGTGCATCACTTCCTGGGAACTGGCCTGCAACCCAGGCATGTGCCCTGACTGGGAATCGAACCTTGATCCTTTGGTTCGCAGGCCCAACTCATACTTTCTTACAGAGCCTTCCCTTCTGTGAAGGAGATCTGGGTGCACAGCCTCTCTTCTAGATGCTGCTGAAATGTGGACGTGCTCAGGTGCCATGCCATCTGTCGGGATCACAGTTAAAATTACAGTCCTATCATTCTCACTTCGCAATATTTTTTCTTCCACCAGAAAATCCATTTCTGTGAAGAAATGGTGAACTGTATTTACCCTCTGCTTGGCAAACTACATATTTTAAGTGTCAACCATACAATCCCCATGCCATTTCAGTAACGTATGGGGTGACAGCAAAGTCAGAACTAAAGATTTTCCTTATTAAAAATTGCTGATTGCTTTTCCTTTCAGTGTGAAAATGTGCACCTTAGATACAAAGCCTGGCATTTGGAATGTAATTAAAACACATTCATTACCTCACAAGTATCCATAGACACACAAAACTAGTTTAAATGGAGAGACAGGCCCTAAAAAAAGCCTTTCAAACACCCACAGGAAGTAATCCTGTAATTATTTGATAGCAATCAGGGCTAAGAAAATTTCATGGAATAGCTTCTCTTTCCATGATCAATATAGTAACGTTCCTTAGAACATTAACAATAGCTGGTAATCGAATAGGTAAAAACAATCCCTGGCAAATAAGATCAGTAGTCTATTTTGGAAGTGTTTGTTTTGTCATACGAAAAAGCTGTGGGGCTTTCTTGTGTTTGTTTCTTTCTGTTTTTGCTATTCAGCTGAAAAGCCTACTTTGCAGTGTGGCACCAAGCACTGCATGCCAATTTATAGTTCCTTCTTTCTACCTAAACTTTGCATTGTAGGTAGTGCTGTGATTGTGGTTTTACTGCCTTCCACCACAGGTGCCTAAGCCCTTCGGAACTCAAAACTGCCTTTGCAGCCTGTGGCTTTTCTGACAATCAGAAAAGTGTCTTTTCCTTCACTTTTTTTCTCTTCCCTTGAATATGACATGAAAAAGATTTGCAGCATAGCTAGGTTTATAATGAGGCAGAAGATGAAAATCTGGTGTCTGGTGATTTAAAAGAATAAAACAACTTTGTCAATAGTCCCATTTTGGGGGATGAACTCAGAGGCACAAAGCTGGTTACTAGAAGAATCTATGTATTGTGGAATGCGTTAGTAGCATTTGTCTAAAACTATATTTTCCCATATTCTTTTGAAGAATCAGAAGCTTTTGAAAAGGCAGACTTGGAACTTCAAGTTACATTCCACTGACTCTTCTGCTCAGACTGGCTTCTCTCTCACTGGCCACTCTCCACTACTTCTCCTTCACTCATTTATGTTTCCTTCTAAGCACTGTGGCAATTTTTTGAAATCCCTGGGTAGTGGTTTTGATTCTTGTCAAAAAAAAACACCATCCTTAGGAAGAGTAGGAGGGTAGCTGGGCCTTATGCATTCTGATGCATTAATATGAGTGTGTTCATCAGATCACTTCGATGATTTTCCTTTATTAACCTTAGTTGGAGCATATTTGAGGGACCCATGAACTTACATCTCATGAATTCCAATGATTTAAGTCTCCAGACATCCATTTCTCAATAGGATATCAATGATCTCTAAACCTTTCCAGTGGAGCCACGGATGTGCCTGAATGATCTAGGGAAATGCTTCACGAGGCCAGATGACAATCCCAGGAGGTGGTCCTGGAAATCAAAAGGGTGCTCATGTTCAGCTGAATCTTAGTTCAGCAACATAGCCATCCACCTTCCATTCAAGTCCCCAAATACACTCTTCTGTTTTCTCAGTGATCTCTGACCATTTCTATAGCAGGGAGAATCAGCATCCCTTAACTTCGCAGTCGGGTTGGGTTTTCTGCTGTATTCAGAGAGGGAGAAGGAACAGTGGTTTGAGTCTTCCACAATGTAATTACTTTTTCATGCCTTATAATTTTACACTGCTCTCATTATATTCCACACTACTCTAGCTGACTGTTACACACTGAAGATTTTTATTACATTGCAAAACACACATTGGCCTGCTAAGCAGAAAAAAACCAATAAATTTACACATGGCTCCATCACTTTTTAGCTGTGTGACCTTAGCCAACTTGCCCAACCTCCCAGAGCCTCACCCATAGAATCAGTATAGTGCCTCTATTTCACAGCCAGCAGGGTCACATAAGGTAGTAAACACGGCAATAGCTGACACAGTATCCAGACTTCAGTAGTCAGTTAATAATATTAGTGTCTCCACTTGCCAACAGCTATTTGAAAAAGAGCTGCTCCCATCCTTTTCTCTCCAGCATGTACTCGTCACATTTCTTTGTACTGAAAACCAACACCCCCACTTCCATTTTTGGGAAAGTGCATCTGACTGAAATACGAAGTATTTATTGATACTCAGCTCAAACTTTAAACCATGAAAGCAATGCCCTGGCTCCAGCAGGCGAAAACTTGAGGTGAGGTTTGATTAGGGACCTGAACAACATAACCAGTGACCTGCTTCTCTCTCCACTCTTAGAACTTCTGTGTCATTATTGACATCTTTCCCAGCAGGCTTTACCCTCCTAATCTACACATTGCTGTCACTCATCACAGAGACCACATGTATCTTCATTTATATTTGATAAGAAATAGAAACCCATGCTCCAGAATTGAGTCTCACTTACCTGATCACTTTTAGTTACATCCTATGCCCACTGTGTCTGTGAAATCGGGATACTTTTATCAGGAGAGTCAAATTAGGGTACACCCCCATAACTACACAGGAGAGATCATCCTCATCAAATATCATGGCTGGAAAATTTAAGTTTCTAACAGGAAGATGAAAGGGGGAATGTGTACTGAGGAAGCTACAACAAATGGCCACCAGCCAGAGTGTGCTTACCATTTAAGCTCAGCCTCAAACCCTCACTCCTTTATATGGTGTATGTTCTCCAGCTGCGTGCTGCCCGCTCCAGAACATGGATGATACCTCCTTAGTCAGAGCTCCCTGAGGCCTTCTTTCATTTCTCTACTTGGTAAACTCGTCCTCATTCTCAGAGAGAGGAGAGCCGGCCAGACCCACAGCCAGTGGGATTCAGAACTCTGGCATGGTCTGTGAAACCAGAACCCTGGGTTCCCTTCGTCTGACTCTCACCAGCTAAATAGGATCAATCATCCTTCCAGTGCTAGAGGACATAATGCTATCTTTCCCACACAGAAAATAAAACGTACTCTACAGTGTGCTTGCTATGTAAAAATTGCCCAGTAAATTAAATAGTGGCTCTTCTTGTACAATAATGATGAGACAAACTCTAGACGGTTGTCTATCAAATATGCTTTCAACTTCTCTGAGCAAAGCTTCTCAGATTTGCTCCCTTGTCCCTCAAACAAGCACACAAAAAATAATTGTACACAATGTGAGAAGGGACACATTCCATTTCACTAGTATAAAACTGTAAACCCATGACAGCATGAGGATACTTACTTTTATGTTTACTAGACCACTTAGCATATTAATTTGTATATAAATGCCTGCAAGCCAACATTTATTACAGATTTTATCCTAAGTGCTTAGCCCATGTTTTGGGGTCGTTGGGCATTAAAAAAACGAGACCATCAAGATACTTTGGGTGCTTTCCACTTAACAGAAGAATCAATGAAAATATAGGGATGCACGAATGTGTATCATGCACTTTCTAAAGGAAGCAGACTTTTTGTAGTAATGGGCAAGATGGCAATTGCTGGTATCTCTGTCCAGAGAGAAATTGCAAAGGAAGGTGTGTGTTGACTAGAAATATTAAGGCACAGGGTGGCAACCAGAGAAATGCAATGTGCAGGGAAACTGTAAAGGACCACAGAGATGGCTACCGAGGACAACAGGTTTTACCGGTTACAATTATCGCCAGTGTACCCTTTTGTGAATTTCACTGGTCTTTTATATATTTTTTCTTTCATCAACATAACCTCAAATCAGTGATTATTTTTCTTGTTTTACTTCACTACTGACCAGACTCCTGTCCCTTGTGGCATCATTCCTGATGCTGGAAAATGAAACCACAAACACACACACACTTTTATATTTTTATATGATTTGCTAATAACATTGAAACTTTGCTTCCAGTTTCTCCAATACTTCTGCCTTGGCATTTGACATCATCATTCTCATAAAACGCCCTCTTCGCATTCTTCTAAATTATGTAGGGGTTATTGAAGTATTGTGATACTACATCTGCTTCGCTTCTAATAAACTCCAAATGGAGAGTGTTAAATCTGAAATGTCCACACCACGTCTAGAGAAAACACTCATTGTTTTTGGGTTTTTTGGCCACTTCCCAAATCCCCTTACAAATGAGTGGATTTGAATGAAAAGAAAAGATCAAAGGAACCCTGTTTAGTCCTGGGGCAATGCTAGGAAGGAAGGTTGGGTTAGTAAGATGTGTAAAGGGGAAGTTTGGTGGGAGGCATGATGACAGTTGGAGATGAAACTTCTAAGAATGTTTTCATGCTATGGATACGCTATGGATATGTTTTCTGTATGCTTTCAAGGAGTACCTTGCATCTCCAGGTGCTTAACAAAATACTCTTCTCTCTGCAAATGTTCCTGATAAGAAAAATTATATATAATGTGTGTGCATATGTATGCGTGTGTCTGTATATATATACATACACACATGCACACACAGGTCTCCATTGGTTCAACACCATTAAAAAGTGAACCTTCTTCCCATGAGCATTTTAAGAAACTTTCATATTAGGAGGCAGTTCATATTAAACCAAGTAATGAGAATTTTTTTGTAGGGCTCTGAGTCTTTATTTACAATATCAGATGTGTTCCTTATCAATGATTTCCCTTCATGTTCCCTTATAACCTTATTTTGGGCACCTAAACTTCAAGAGAAGTAATCTCAGGAGCACTAATCCTTACAGAATGAACTAAAGCCATTGTAAAGCTGAAACTGAGGATACAAGCGCCATCTGGCCCGCATTGCTACACTAGCTTACAAGATACTTCTCAGCAGCACGAATAAAACAATTGAAATTGGACCGGATGAAAAACAGTCCTTGTGTATTTTTGGCCCAGTAATTGCCACACACTTTATTTCCTTATCTTTAATCTCTACAGTAAAATCCTAAGAGGTATATTTTAGCAAATGAAGAAACTGAGCCATGTGCTTAAGTTCACTCAAGACTAAATAATAAAGCAAGGATTTGAAGCTAGTTCCCTCTGGCTCTGAAAATACGGCACTTTTACTTATTAGCCCGTATATCATGGTATCGATAGCCATATAGCCCTAAGATTCCATCACTATATTCAGGTAACGTTTCTTGTCTCTCAAAAGAACAGTCCAAAAACTTTAAAAATAAGTATTCATTGACTGTCTCTTTTATGTCAATTAAAGGAACTGAATAAGAGATATCTATTCGTTTCTTAAAAGGGAGAAAATGTAACATTTCATTGCATTTAAGGTGCATAAGTGCATCTACTGTAGAAGGTAAAAATAAATGTAAAAATAACTACAATGTACCATATCAAAACATCGAATAGCTGGAGGACAGCTGTCACTCTGTGTTCATAGTAATTGGCACCAAAAGAACCTGAGCCCACAGACTGCTGCTCAAATACTGCACTTCCTATAAAGCTTAGTATTTGTACAAGCATTTGTCACGTTGTTAAAGTCACATTGTTATGTAATTTACATTGCCATCAGCATTGCAAGGTATAAAAATACTTACTTTAGATTTTATAAGTGATTTAAAGCAAGAATCTCCATTGGAAAAGACATATATATGGTGCACAAGCTTTGCAGAGAGTCAGGGACAAGATCCCCAAAGCCACAGATCGCCTGGTCAGTTGTATAGTCAGCAAAGAGCCAGAGGGCTTTGCAGGTGGTGGAAAATGGCCTTTGAGATGATCAAGGAGGGCAGATAGGTGCTTGGGAAAAGGCAAAGGTCGAAAATAAAGATACTTTATTATAGTTCACAAGGATCAATATAATATTAGAAAATAGAATTAGTAGTTGCCAATAAAAAGGGAGTAAAAATTCAAAAACCTAAGAGAAATTTAGGAATAATTTGTTGTTGATACCCCAGAATATTCCCTGCAAGAGGATATCCATGTTAAGCTAATTTGTTTAGAGCAGCTCATTCTTTGAATGGAGGCGGATGAGGCTGTCAGAGTCAGGGAGAGGACCCTCGTATGGATTGTGGAGGTAGCACCAGGTGTCTGGGAGTACAACAGAAAGAGGAGGCTGTTTCAGGAAGGGGCAATAGCAATCACTCTATACAGTGCTACACAAACCTATATTAAAGGACTACTTTTCAAAATTTCTAATCTATTATAGACCAGTCTTCTATAAAACTCAATAAAAAATAGAACATAAAAAAGACATACAAAAATTAAGCCTGATTTTTTTAAGAAATGGTATTCAAAAGACACAAAAAGTACACTGTCCATTTATATATATTTCCTAAATTCTCATTCTCAATTTCTATTCTTAAATTGTCATGAACCACTAAGAACCTGTAGACTTTTGTTAGACCATTCTTTGAATAGTCCTGGATTAGTCCATCAACATTGTATTATTAGTCAAGGCAATGTTAGCTGTGGTAACAAGAAATCTCTAAATATATAAAGGCTCAGACATGAAAGAAGCTTATTTCTTGTGCGCAACAATCCAAGGTGGCAAACCTTCATGCAGTAAAGCCAAGGACAAGAGTTTTCCATCTTTCAACTTCACCACGCCTAGGGTGCCAAACAGGGCATCTTAACCAAGGTGTGGGAAGAGAAAGCAAGCATGCAGAGGCACTGCCTCTGAAAAAGCCTTGGCTTAAAGGAAACACACATTGCTTCTACTCATGTTGGTGAGAAGTAGACACACGATCACATATAGACGACTCAAAGGAGTCCAGCCATGGAATCACACAATGGACAGCCACCTCCCAGTGCTACTCCCTTTTATGGAGGAGGAAGCTTGAGCTTTGACAGGCAGCCAGCTCCCTCTGTGCGGTCTCATCAAAAAATTGTCATTGCTTGGGCTTTAGTCTAATGTCTGTTGTAAGAGAAGTGACAACAGAAATAAATCTAATCATGGCAGATGACTCAGATGACTCATTATTTAATGAGAAAATCTTACATGCCAAACATAGAGCTAAGGATTTTTAGACATGATTTTATTTAAAATAGATACATTTTTATTTTAGCAATTAGTAAGGATTTGTTGAAGGTATTTGGGTCTGATTATCTCTGGGTGAGCTTTAAAAAAAAGGAATTTCTAGACTTTTAGGGCCAAAGTCTGGACTTTAAAAGAAACCCCTTCCAGAAGTGCGGGTGTGTAACGTCTTTCCCTTGCTTGGTTGCTTCCCACTGTGAATGTATCAATAAGGACACAGGTTTTAAACATACCCCAGATGTTGTAGGGGGAGATTATTCTCTGGCTTGTACCATATTTGGGATTTATTGAAGACAGGGTTAAAATTGTACATTATAAGGCAATGAGAAGCCCCTTCATATGTTCTGGCATACTTTTGTTATGATTATTTATCAACATCCCAGGCTGGATGCAGTCCAAGGAAAATTTCTCTGGTTGACAGGTCAGAAAGTCATTTGCTCTGACTTGGAAAATAATATAACATAGTTTCCAAAGACAATTTTAAAACATCTTCCCAAACATTGTGTGTTTCTTTTTCCTGATGAAAAATTATTGTAACTTGGAGTATTTTTAATCTGACGTAAGAGAAAATAAATATGTTTGAAATGAAATAAGAACTGAAAAAGGAGAAAATAAAAAGGCGAACTTTTAAATTTTTTTTATTAGCTTATCATTCTACCCTTACACAGAGTAAAGGCCTGGAGCTCTATTTTCAGTATTACTGAGGTTTAAGCAGAATCATTTGAGGAGGAATTCTGCTTCTATGTTGTTGGTTCTATTCTTGTAACAGAAAGTAAAATTCAAATAATCTACAAAATTATCACTTTTCTTGGGACCGTCAGAGAGTGGAGGTTCTGATCTAACAGGATGAATTGAATTTTAAGAAGGATGAAACCCTCCTTGGAGAAACAGGATATGTGACCTACTTCACCGTAGACATATAGGACATTAGACCTCTATGGAGGTGGGAAAGGTGAATACGACTACACTTTAATGAGTTTTAAAGGCTTAGTGATGACTAATGTGAGGAATTTGATCCCTGAGAGCTGCAAATCCAAAAGGAAGTCTGCAGTACTTGCCCACTCTTGCCTGCAGGCCTCTCTACAGGCTCACAAGAAGGGCTGGGGATGGGGCAGAAATGTGAGTGAGAGACTCAGTGTTGACACACAGGCAGAAAAGCCTGTTGTCTTCCCAAATCCACTTCCTATTTAGAGCAAAGGCTTTCAACTGCTGAGGGAGTACTAGAGAATATTTCTCACCCCAAGTGCTCTGGCATACATGCTGCCTGAAAGCTGAAGTTAGAATAAGAACTATGAGATGAATGTGGGGGCAGCCCAGGAACCAAACTAATCAGGGATGCAATGTCAGCATCCTGCTGAAGTGTGATGCCCTGCAGGTACACAGGGCAGCCAAAGGCACAAACTCAGCTTACCTACTGGCTAGATGGATTTGGTGACTTGATCCCCACGCACACTCTAACAATCTGACGGCTTAGGGGAGCCCATGTAAGTTTCTGCTGTCCTTCTAAATACAATGGGCAGATTTGAAATTTTTAAAAAATTGAGAACCATAAAAAAGGGGCAATAATCCGCTATTAAATAATAAAGATGTTAACAAAAGCAGACTAAAAAAAAGCCCCTTGATTGGAATTATTGGAAAGGGGTTTTAAAACAACCAGTTAGTAAGTGATATATGGAATAAAGGAAAGCTAGAAAATATGCACGAAAAGATGGAGAATTTAAGCATTGACATGGCAATTATAACAATTATTCAAATAGAAATGTCAGCAGTTGAGAAATGGGGAGAGAATTCTTTCAATGAGTTTATCAGAGGACTGAGCACAAAAGGGTATCAGTGATCTTAAAGAACATTCAATTAAAATTGCCCAAATGTGCAATGTCCAAATGAGGAATCGAACAGTGCAAATATAAACAAAGTGAAGTGACCAGCACTTGTCGGCAATGTCAAGCAGGCTCACATAAGAATAGTTGGAGTCCTACAGGGAGAAACAGAAGAGAATCAGACAGAATAAGTGTTTAAAGAAATAATGACAGAGAATTTTTGCAATTTCTTATCAATTGAAATAACACTTTCCACAGAATTAACATTCTCACATCTAGATATTCCTAAGAGATATCAAAAGTTATGCTTACCCACAGCCAAATACTTGAGTAATCTGTGGCAGTTTATTCACAACATCCACAAACTAGAAACAACCAAAATGTAAATTAGCTAGTGAATGGATACGCAAGTTGTGTTTGATTCGTAGAGTAGAATAACCCTCAGCAATTACAAAGAAAAGAGCAACTGACACACACAGCAAAATGTTTGACTATCAAAAGCATGATTCCTGAAATAAGCTAAATACAAAAGCCCCCAGGATTCCATTCATATAGCATTCTGCAAAAGACAATTCCGCACTGTAGGTGTCAGATTACTGGTTGCCCTAGGATGAGTGGGAGGAGGGAAAATTGTACACAAAGTGTCATTAAGGGGACTTTTGGGAGCATGGAAATATTCTAAAACTTCCTTGTGGTAGAAGACATGTAACTAATTGTCAAAGTTCATTTTACTTTATACTAAAGAAAAGGGTAAATTTTATTATAAATAAATGGCATCTCAGTAAACCTGACCTAAATAATTTAGGAGACATTTGGATGTTGTAAACAGAAATATTTTGATAGAATAATGTCTTCCCAGCATAATTATTCTCCTAAAAATATGGGGAAATTTTTCCGCTGTCTTAATAAATGGAAGTTCCTAGAATGTTAATTCACTGATATCTTTGAAAATAGGTAAAGCAGGATTCTGGCAACTCCATAAGAGCTGTCAATGAAGTAGAAATAATAAGGGGACAGACTTGTAAGAAGAACCCTCACACAAATGTGGTAACACTTTTTACCAGCAATGCTGTGTCTTTAAAATGATTCTGAGACTTTTAACAATTTTTAAATGGTCCCCTAGAAATCTTGTAAAAGACACGATCTTTTAAGTTTCATGAATTACCGCAATTGATTAAGAAGAAAATAGGAAGTTAAAGCTGAAGGGAAGGGAGGTTACTTTACCTCTTAAAAACATGTTTTGGGGTAAAATTAATTAGAAGGAGATTTGTACCTTTTGACCTATAATTTCATTTTATAAATCCAAAATAAACAAGTAATAAAAATAGAAAGGTATCAGAATGTTTATAACTATTAATCGTAATAGTGAAATGTTTAAAATATCCTAAATTTCTTAGAAATTGTTTTGAAAATTGTAACATCAATAAACTATGTTGTTCTCTGGAGAAGTGGGTGAAAAGGGTGAAGAGATTAGGAAGTTCAATTTGGTAGTTACAGAATAGGCAAGGGATGTAAAGTGCAGTGTAGGAAAAATACTCAGTAACGCTGTAATAACAATCCATGGTGCCAGGTGGGTACTTGAAATACCGGAGGATCACTTTTTTAAAGTATATCATTGTCTAACCACTGGACTCCTGAAACTAATATAAAATATTAGCGATCGTAACCTGGAGTTGAAAAAAAATTAAAGATGTTCAAAAAGTAAGAAAAACAGTATTCTCTTTGAAAACCATTTGAAAGGCGGTATATTTTTTCTTCTTGAATTATTTTTCACTTATTTATTGTTGTTCAGTTACAGTTACCCTGCCATTTTCCCCATTGCTCTACCCTACCCCATACCCCATACTCCCATAGTCCCCTCCTATTATCTGTGTGCATGAGTCCTCTATTCGTGTTCGTTTGCTTTCTACTTCCCTTTCTTTGCCTGTTATCTCTCTCCCGCCTCCCCTCTGGCCACTGTCAGTTTGTTCTTTATTTACAAGTCTCTGGTTCTATTTTGCTCATTTGTTTGTTTTGCTGATTAAGTTCGATGTATAGGTGAGATAATATATGGTATTTGTCTTTCACTCTCTGGCTTATTTCACTTAGCATAATGCTCTCTAGTTCCATCCATGCTGTTGGGAAAGGTAGGAGTTTCTTCTTTCTTTCTGCTGCATAGTATTTCATTGTGTAAATCTACCACAATTTTTTGATCTGTGGGAGCCCGCCAGGCCGCAGGGGACCAAGGACAGAGCCCCCACTGTGAAAATGGTGGCGGGACTTGGTTTCTGGTCCCTGGAGCCGGCGGGTATCTTGACATCTTCCGGACCTTCTCCTTCTCAGCCTTGAAGGAAAGAACAAGATCTTGGCATACGCGTCATGTTCCAAGGAAGTGATAGTAATGAGGACACTGCTATCTTTGGGCTCATGTTCTCAGGATATGAGAACATCTTGCCCTCTTGATAGCCTTCGGGAGTGTACAAACTTTTGTAAAAAAGCATTGTTCTCAGGCCACTGCAGTTCTGCATATGAGCCAGCAGTTCCTTGAATAAAGTCGCCATTTGCCAGCAAGAGCACTTGGACCTCTCCATTCTTTTAATTAAGTTAAGTCCATCACCTCACCTCGCGACCACCCTTGCTGCCGCGGGCGGCGGCATTGATCCACTCATTACTGATGGGCACTTAGGCTGTTTTCAGCACTTGGCTATTTTAAGTAGTGCTGCTATGAACATTGAGGTGCATAGGGTCTTTTGAATTGGTGATTCAGGATTCTTAGGGCATAGTCCCAACAGTGGAATCACTAGATCAAAAGGCAGTTCCATGTTTAGTTTTCTGAGGAAACTCCATACTGTTTTCCACAGTGGCTGCACCAATCTGCAT
Organism: Sturnira hondurensis; assembly: GCF_014824575.4. Classification (NCBI taxonomy): domain Eukaryota; kingdom Metazoa; phylum Chordata; class Mammalia; order Chiroptera; family Phyllostomidae; genus Sturnira; species Sturnira hondurensis. The sequence continues at coordinate 10,226,942 of NW_028074140.1, read as the reverse complement.
TCCCACCAACAGTGCACTAGGGCTCCCTTTTCTCCATGACCTTGCCAGCACTTGTTTGTTGATTTATTAATGATGTAAAAGGCTATATATTAACATGAAAAGGCTTAAGAGTATCATGTTAAATGTTCAGCAGAACACAAAATGAGATGTGCAATGGGATTATAATTATGTCAAAACAAAATCACAGATTTGCAAAAACTATGAAAGAAGTGTTTAAATAAAATAATGTTGGTTGTTCTAAGACTGATAGTATGATGCATGTATTGCTTTTTAAATTTCACTTAATTTTGCATAGTACCAGTTAGTGTTAATTTTCCATGAAAAACGTTTTTGAAAATATTTTAGCTTCACCATTTTGTTGCCAAAGCAAGTCCAGAGGAACGGTGGTCAAATGCTAAGTCATGTTTGTGGGCCAACAGCTTTATTCCTGTCTGAGTTACAACATCTGTTCCCCATGAGAAAAGACAGCTGTGGTGGAGAGGGCAGTCCAAAGAGAAAGATCCCTAAATTGGACTTAATTAGTAAACTTTTGTTATTTTTCTGGTTTTTCCTTTGTGGCAGGCTATAGTTTGATGCATGTTAGATAATCAGAATTTCCACTGCTGTTACTATATTGGTTATCTATTGCTACATACAAATTATTGCAAAACTTACCTGCTTTAAATGACAAAGATTTACCAGTTCACAGCTTCAGTGGTTCAAGAAACCGTGTGTCTTAGTTGAGAGCCTCAGGCTCCAGCTGTTTCACGAAGTTGTGGTCCAGCTGTTGGCAGGGGTTGCATCCATATGTCAAGGTTCCACTGAGCAGGGTATCCATTTTCAAATTTACATGGTTGCTTCTGGGCCTTGGTTTCTATCATGAGAGCCTCATGATAGGTGCTTGAGGATCCTCATGACATGGAAGCTAGTGATGAAAGAGAGAGAGAGAGCTAGATAAGAGAGAGATTACTCGAGATGGATTACTTGAGTGTTCCTATAACCTAGTTTAAGAAGTGGCATCATAGCTTCTCTGCCCAATTCTATCAGAAGTGAGTCAAATCAGTAAGTTTTGCTCATGTTCCAGGGGCACAATTACACACAGGCATCAATACCAGAAGTATGACTAGGGTCCATCTCAGAGTCTGCTTACCACAGGTCTCTTCACATTTTTCATTACCAAAGTTCACCAACGGGAACTCTTTTGGCCCTTTACACCTGGCTTATATCCACGTTGGCTGATACATATACACACTTTGCAATCTTAATTAGTGACATTAATTAACACATTGATACTTAAAATCAGATTTCTTTTTAAGTGTGTTAAGTAGTCTTTTTATCACAGGTTTTTTTTTTCAGAGTGATTAAAAATAAATTTCAGTTGTTTGAGTGTCTCTAAGAAAACTATATTTCTAACTATATTGAGTCATTGAGCTAAAATGAGAAGAGGCTCATAGATGGAGAGCAGGATGACAGCTGGTGGAGGGGTTAGGGGGTAGAGGGGTTAAGTGAAAAGCAAAAAGCACCCGTGGAGGTGGACAACAGTGAGGTGATCGCTGGGGCAGAGCAGTACAAGGGGACTAAATGGTAATGGAAAAATACAACAAACAGGACATAAAAAAACAGCTAAGATACTTAGCTGATTTGAGTCAAGAGTATAATAAAAGTGGCCTTGGCTAGTGTGGCTCCGTGGATTGAGTGCCAGCCTGTGAACCAAAGGGTTATCAGTTTGATTCCCAGTCAGAACACCTGCCTGGGTTGTGAGCCAAGTCCCTGGTTCCAGGGCACGTGAAAGGCAACCACACATTCATGTTTTCCTCCCTTTCTTTCTCCCTTCCCTTTCCTTTTCCTATAAAAACAAACAAACAAACAAATAAATGCTATTTTTAAAAATGAATATGATAAAAGTCATCATTTTATAGGACATCGACAGAATACATCGAATGACAAAATGCTTAAAATTGTAAAGCATGTTCACAAATACAATCTAGTCTGTAAGCAGTAGATGCTGTAGGTGACCTTACCATTCCTAGATATTTATTGTCACCAAGAAAGAAATCCAGCAACATAACCTAGAACCTAAGCTTGAAACCTTTGGGATTAAAAAATAACCTAAAGTCCATTACTTAGGTTGATCCTGTAAGGAGAGCAGCATAAGCTTATTACTCAGGTAAGACCCTCTTGGACTATCTATGTGGTCTACCAAAATTGAGCTCTGCAAGTCGCTCCAATTGATAGTTGTGGTTAAGATTATAATTGACTCATGGATGTTCACTGTTTTGCTCTTTTCTCCCTTAAGCACCCATACTCTATTCTGAAACTGCATATTCTTTATTCTACAAAATTCATTCACACTATAAATTGTACTTCCTGAGAAAACTGTCATCTTCTTAGATAACCTCTCTCTAACCTCCCTGACTCCTCTCCTGCCACATGGAGTCAGGGCATCTGAATTATGTTGAGACATTCATTGTGGTCCATTCTGTTGAACATAATCATTGGCTTGGGATTATGCACATCTGAGCCAATCAGAGCTTTTCTCACTGGTATTTTGAATCAGCTAAAAAGAAGAGCCCTTTTCTCTTATGTGGCAAAGGGGAGAAGATGAGAACCTTTGGAGTTGCCTGTGGCCACCCCTGTTCCACAGGCATGGAAAGATGGCCTGAGTCAGTACAGAGACAAGAGCCAGAGAGCATCCACCTGACATTCCTGTCCCTGGTTTCAGTCACCTTTCTTTTTACCTGCTCTTCCCCAGAGGGATTCCATGGGTCAATACCCTTATCTTGGAAAGCACATTTAAATTACGTTAATGGTCCCAAATATCAGCCTTTCTTAGCTCATGCTGAAGTATCTATACTTGCTCGTATGTGATCAGGAAATGGAAATATGAATGAAATGAAGTCTTGGGAAGGCAAAATGGACAATAAATGGGGGAGAAGACTAAATAGTATATTCATATAGGGTAACAGTAAATGATAGGTTAAGAACAAGTGTTTGAATGAAGCTACAGTATGAGTTTTAATTTTAAAAAATAGAAATACTTATAGTATATTGAGAGTTTGTCATGTGACAGATATTGAACCATAGTTTGAATATATCAGATAAACTTTTTCAATTATTACCTAGTGAATTTTTAGCAATCCTGAGGGGCAGGAATTATCTTTTTAATTTTAGAGATGAGGACATTGAGTCTAAGGGAGGGGACGACACTCACTCCCGACCATCTAGTAAATGCAGATTCAGAATTTGAACCAAGATCTGCCTTATTCTGAATTTGCTTTAGGTCATGAGGGCCAGACTAGGCAGGTTAGCATTGTTCCAGAGGAAGTAGAGGATGACTGAATTTTATTTGTGTGTGTGTTTGAAGCAGGATCAACCTTTGTAAAAGCTGTATGTTTAGAAGGTAATATTTCACAGCCATATGTAGAAATGAATTAGAGAAGGGCCATGTATGTTCAGGAAGCCTAAAAAAAAAAACCATGTGCGAGATGATACTGGGAAATGCTTATATTCAGTAAAATTACATAACCGTGAGTAATGGACTTCCAATTTTGTTAGTATGGTTTCACTATTCTATTCCCTAGGAAATGTGTATGATCAGAACTGTGATTGGGAAGATAAATATATAAGATTTCTTACCTGATCAGCCCTTCAGCAGCGACACCATCCTTTCTGCATAGAAAAATAAGTAAAAGATGCTAGGCCCCCTGAAACAGATTCAGTGATGCTATGCTTACCCAGCTTGGAATCACATATAATTGTTGAATTGATTTACTGTTATTGCTTGTCCCTACACCCCTAGTTGTCTACAAAACTGTTTATATTTGCAGCCTACATCACATTACTCCTAGTTTCTTCTCCCTCGCTTCTATTTTGAAATCACTCAGAAGACAAGGAATTGACCAATACACTTATCATAGTCCTGGTAAAAAAGGCACAACTTTACTCTCTGATTTTTCTCTTTTACAAGGAAGAAGCATAACTCAAAGATAGAGCAAACAGGAATTACCAAACATCTTGACTTTTAAACTTTAAATCTCCAGTCACAAGCAATATAACATGCCTGAAGAAATTATGTAAGTTCAACATATACCTCCTAAACACCTAGTGTATGTCAGGCATTATGTCAGGTTTTAGAAGACAGGGGGCCCCCAACCTCACTGAGCTTTTGGCTTAGAAAGGGACAAGGCTAATTTACATGAGATCAATCAGTGGACTATGACAAAGGATACATGCATGGCATAAATCAGGCATGAAACATTTTATTAAGACCCCACAAATTAAAGCCAACCTAGAGCCTCAGGTATCACTAAGTGCCTTGGAGGAGTCAGTGACACAAATTGTGGGCTCTCTAAGTAACAAGGAGAGAGGGTTGGGCCTCACTGCCCCTGCGCAACTTCATCCACAGCGATGATTCATTACATCTTGCCAGGGTTGTCCAACCTTTTGGCGTCTCTCGGCCACATTGGAAGAACTGTCGTGGGCCACACATTAAATACATTGTGACATGTAATCACAAAAAAACTTTTACTGTTTTAAGTAAATGTATGATTTTGTGTTGGACCCCATTCACAGCCACCCTGAGCCACATGCGGCACACAGGCTGCAGGTTGGACACCTCTGCTAGACTATCCACACATCAGCACCCCATCACTTTGGCCTCCCCAGTTCTGGGCACTTCCAAAGTTAAGGGCATTGAATAATATTTTTTCTGTTCTCAGTTCTAAAGAGGCACACACCAAAGTGAAATTGCAACCTTAAGTGCATTTTAAAGGAGTACTATTACCCTAGAAAAGAGAAGAACAGCTCAACGGGGGGACCGACATACTAATTCAAATACTCAGGGAAACTTGATATCGGCTTAACATTTGGATTAAATATATTAACATCTTTGTTCACCCTAGTGAGCTCATGATGGTTTTATTCAAGCCTTATGTGTGGAAGCAGAAATATGACTATTGACACCAGGGATGTTTCCAGAATTTCTGAAATGAAGGGATTTAGGTATGGCAATGCAGTTTCAAATGGGATGAAAGGGGGTGTGTTTCAAGAACCTTTGCTTATTAACACCTTATAAAATATTTTTAAAATATCATTGTCCATATTCAAGATTGAGGGAGGTGCTCTGCATTGGGGAGAGTGCTTTGAACCATAAAGGGGTTTGTGACTCAGCTCATCACACCTTTTCTACCAACTACGTCTTGGTACTGTCCCGTAGTGACGGTATTGGCTATTTTAGGATATCTAACAAAGTCCAAGTTCATCCAAGTTAAACCAAAGTGGTTTTTGCTTCATAGCCTTAAATTACAGTCAGTTTTAAATTATTCCGTCTACCCAACATCAAACAAACATTCTAGCAGAAACGTTTATAAAAATAACAGAATTGGTCAGTTGCGACACTGAATAATCACAGCCCAAAACTACCTTGCTACATTGAGAATAAGAAGCCATATTAAAGCCAGATATGCAATTTAGTCATTTGTAAAAATAAAGCAAATCATAGCAACTATTTCAGAGCTAACCTAGAAATCTATTAGTGGGAGCTGTAAATATTCAAAAGTGACATTTTATGTGTATAAATAAATTTTGGCAAGCTAATTTGGTCTCTCTACAATGAATTCTACATACTTTGAAAATATTGCTCCCAAAATTATGAAGAAATGACTTACTTAGGCAATGAAAAGATCTAATTTTCAATGAGTGCATACTGCATGCTTTTAATGATAGCTCATGTTTACAATGTGCCTAGTGCTACAGACTAGTGTTTCATATGTTTTCTCATTATCTAATATTTTGGTGAGAAAATTGAAATAGGAGAGATTAAACAATTTGATTAGGGTGATACATAAGAGCTGGAACCTTCATTTAAACTGGGTCAGGCCAATTCCAGAATGTTTGCTTATAATTCCTTTCCCCAGTTGTCTCTTTTGAAAGAATCATGGATTAGAGAAACTATGTAATTCCTTCAGAATGACTTGTTAATAAAATTGCATTTAACAAAGAAACTCATAATCAGATAATATGTTTGCTTATATTTTTTTCAGCTTTAGCCATTGGGAGCTCTTTGGAAAGATTCTGAGTGATCACCCCCACCTTTGGTAAACTCCCATTTTAGTGATTTTGTTTTGAGCATTTTCTTACTTTCTGGCACTATAAGGCACCCCGGGTTTATACCAGGTTCATCCTTTACCTATCATTAGAAACATCCTTTTCTCTTAGGACACCTGGTTCTTTTTTTGGGAGAATGATGCCTGAAATCAAAATCTGGGTAATAGCTGTGACAGGTGTCATTTTTATAATCCCCTCAGCAGGCAAAGCAAAACATATTCATGTCTCCTAACTTTGTATATAGACATATCTATAAATATTTCTGTATGTCTCTATCTGTATCTATGTAAAACTAAATATAACTTCATACTTTCTCCAAATCTAATTCATTATTACATGGAACATTCCATCCTTCTTACTTTTTTGTAACCTCCCATTCTAAGAGACACCTGACTTCTCCCATCAGCCATCCATTTACTTCCGTGTTTAATTCCAATATATATATATTTGGTGTTTTCTTATCACAGTATTTACTTCATCCTAAACTCCTCTAGCCTCCTGAAGGTTTTTTTTTTAATTGTATACATTAAGATCAACTCTTTGTGCTGTAAAGTTTTGTAGATTTTCACAAGTTCATAGTGTCAAGTCTACTACTGTAGTATCATGCAAATTATGTTCATAAATAAATTAATGGGGGGAAATAGACAAATCTGTAGTACAGATTAATTTCCAAGAAATTATGTAGATATTACACCCTCAAGGAGATAGAGCATAACTCCCGGGTCCTTAAGCATGGACTGCACCCAGTGGTTTCCTTCTCAAGAACTCAGCATGGAAGGAGTGGGGGAGGGGGGGGAACTTTACTAACGAGACAGCCTGCAAGCACTGCCTCAGCCAGGTGGGCACATCCAACAAGAGTGATGAATCAGTCATGTAATGTGATGGGGGAATGGCGCTCTCCAAAGCCCCAAACCCAAAACCCAAGTTTAATCATGAAAAAAAATCACATATAACCCAGTTAAAGGATATTCTGCAAAATATTTGATTACTGTTGTTGAAAATCATCAAGGTCATTATATTAAGGCAAGTCTAAGAAATTGTCACAGGCTAGATGAGTTTAAAGAAACAGGATAACCAAATGCAATTAGGTATCCTGGATGGGGTCATTGGAAAGAATTTTAAAAAGGCCTTAGTTTAAGAGTAAAATAATCTAAAGTAGAGAGTTTGGGTAATAGTAATGCTTCAGAATTGGCTCATTGAAGTTGGCGGATATAGGGTGGTTACGTAATAGGGTGATTGTAGGGGACACTGGGAGGGAGTGGAGCACACGAGGAGCATCTGCACTGTCACCACAACCTTTCAGCGGATCCAAAACTGTTGCCATGTTTACAAAGTGTATTTTAAAGAGGAACAAAACATGAGGAACAACCTTTAAAGAAGCATTGCCCTAGCACAGATTAACTTCCCATAAACTAAGTAATTAGGTATCAAAGTGGTGATGAAAAACTTCCTGGGAATAGAAATTCTTAAGATTCCAACTGGATTTTAAGAAAAACAAACAAACAAATTGGAGACACGAAGTTGTTCCAAATTAAAGGTGAATTTGGGAAAATGGCTTGGATGGAATTTTAAAAATATGCGAAAATACTCAACATGTATGAGAAAGATATGAAATGTAATCACCATCTCTATTTTGAGGAATATACAAATATTTGAAGTGTGTAATTGGCAAATAGATTTAGACGAATCTAAGCTTCACAGGTTTCTGGAAAAAGGTGATAGTACTTTTTCAGAGAAGGTGTTAATGGATCTGCTGAACTCTCTCAGTGCACTAGAGTAACTTCCTTGCGAAGGCCAAGCATTGGGAGATTAGCTACTGTAATTTTACTTTTCCTATTTCAGAGATTTCACTGAGCTGTAAATAGAAGACTTATTCAAAAGCTGCTACTTTGATGTATTTTTGAAAACAAAAATACAACTCAAAAAATTTTTGTAACAAGTCAAAAAAAATTTCCCCTTAGGTCGTCATTATGTTTCATAAATTTTCATCAGTAAATGAGCTCATGGGATATTTTATTTTCTTTCTTTTTCAAGCAGGCTTTGTCAGAAGCATTTCTTCTGTCTGACAATGAGAAATTGTGGTGCCTCTTAAATTTGAATTTGCAGCCTGCTGATAAGCAATTGGTCTTGTACATTTCAACTGAGCAAACGTTTCCCCATTAATTACAGTTTAATTATCAGTGAGGAAGGAGGAGCATAAGGAGAGAAGTACTGAGTTGACACTTAGACCTTTTCAAAAGTCTCTTTTTTGTGACTGTTAAAGAGTGTTAACTTTATGACAGTTGTGACTCTACAAGAATCAGCACAAAGTGACAGTAATCCTTTTTATAAAGAAAATAGAGAAGATTTTACTAATTTTTGACAAGTCTTACAGTATATGAAAGGATTAAATTCCAGCAAGTGGTCACATTTTACTTCCAGTTGATTATAAGGCAGGCAGAGCGCATCCTGATATAGAGAATCTTAGCAACTACCACAGCCAAATCCTTAAAATGATCGCCAAATTCACATCTCCTAGTGACTAATTGTTGTACAGATTTTTCCTTAAATATAGCATCATGAATGCACAGCTGCAGAGGATGTATAAAACAGCCAAAATCGTACACATTGCAATCTGTGAGGAGTTCTTTCTTTTTAGGTCTGGGGTATTGTTTCAAACAATCGTGTGGATGTGTCTTTGGCAGCCTGCCATTTCCCCAGCACATTCACAAAAACATCGGAACGGCAGTACCTGGATGCTGCTCAAGGGAGGCGTGACATGTGGAACGGCTGCTCTTCTTCTGAAATCATAAGCAAGTGTCAGTCTGAGAATGGGTGGGCATTGGTTTGAGGATCATCGATGAGTAACGACAAAGTGGGTATCGGAAAAAGTGGTCTGAGGTTCCCCTTGCATTTTGGAGGAAGCTCAAGGAGAACTTAAGTGTCAATTGGGAATGGTTTCTTACTGACTTTGGCACAAAATATAAGAGCCACATTTTAGTTAAACACAATATTCTACAGTGAGTTTCGAGAGATTCTATTCCCCAAAGAGTGTTGCTTATAAGATGTGTATGATTGGGAACAGAGAAATCAGGAATTTTCAAAGATTAATAATGGCCACGTGATGTAATCACTTGCTTTCCTGAAGATAGAAGTCATTAACCCACACCCCTGGATGACAGTGTATGTGTGACATATTCATATGTGGCATATTTAGCAAATATTTCAGTAAATAGTAAGTGTGTGTGTGTGTGTATATATATAATTAGAAAAGGAGCTAGAAAAGAATGAATAATGGACATACCCACCCATTGACATTTATTTTTAATGAGGAAAACCATTTGACATAGCATTGTGATAAAGTTATGAATGGTATGACACAATTTATTCTTCCTTTTAAACTCTCAAAGTACCCACATTGCCCAATGGATAGAAGAATGAATGAACCTCAGAGAAAATAACATTCAAGCTGTTTCTTAGTGAATCAGTAAGTCACCAAGTTGAGCAGGGTGAGTGAAGGTGAATTATGGTAGAAGATTTGGAGACTGTGTTTGAGAGGCCATTAATATTATCTGCAATGGAGGGACAGAACTACAAAGAATATTATTTGGAAACAGTAGGTTTGGAACAAGATGTGAGGATGAAGCAAAGAGAAGCTGAGATTGAATAGAATGATTGCCAACAGATTTTTTACATTTGTGCTGAGAAACTTGAACTTACTACTACTGTAAGCCTGCATTGCTTTGTGTGTTCTTACGCAATAATTTCTTAAACATGCTCTGTCAAAATTCTTTTCTTGGAAAAATGTTTTAGTATAACTGTGACATCTGTCCCCATCTTAGAGGTTCTTCATCTCTAGAAGCATCTAGAGATGCTTCATATTAAGAACTCAAAGGCTTGGAGGAGACTTACAATAAATAAAGCCATTAAACTAGGAAATAGGGAACCAATCAAAAGGTTTGATGCAAGAAAGTGTGCTTATTTTTAGGATCAAATTCTACCATCATTGTGGCCAATGAACTAGAGTAAGGAAAGCCTTGGAGAAGGGAGCAATATTACATGAGTCCATAGGACAGTGACAAGGCTCTGAGAGAAAGAAATGACTATAGGGTTGGAAAGACTCAGAATGTTTTTCAGAAGGAAATAGGATCTGCTAAATGAGAGTAATGGATACAATAGCGTGTTTTCTATTGGACTAACAATAACTTTGTGGGGTGGTGCTTTGCCATCGATGGTAGTAAAGTTAGCCATCATAAACTGAATATCTGCTCTGTGTTTCACAGAGGGCTAGACATTTCAAATATCTCATCTCATTTTCTCTTCACAATAATATAGTTAAGTTGGCATTTTTGAGGGAAGTAGTCCTCATAAAGCTTAGGTGAACTAACCTATAATCACACACTTAGCAACTAACAAAGATAATATGGAAATTATTATCTTAATTATTTAAGATAATAGTTTAATCTTAAATTATTAAGATTATTAATCTTAAATTATTATTAAATAATCTTAAATTAAGATAATAATTTGAGCTTTAATCTGTACAGATTTCCCAGCTCCAGAGATCCTGAAATTATAGTGTAGGGGCCAAGGGTACATGCTGGAGAAGATTGTGTATTTGGAAGGCTCACCTCAGTGCAGATGCAGGTGGTGGCAAAGCGATGTTCACTCAGAACAATACCCTGCTTGGGGAAGAGGGTCTTTTAACCCTTACACATTCCTAGACCCTTACGCTTTAAACACTAGAACCTTTTCTAATAGCGATGGGGGAAAGAAGAATGCTAGAAAATACCATGTGTAGCCAAGTGTTTGCAATGCTGCCCTATTTTCAAAAAGGTCATTCAGCCAGTAAAGTCATTCTGCACAAGTTTCCCCAAAGTCAGGATGAAGCACGCAGTCTGCTTCACAGCTCAACCTAGTGGCATAATGCCCTTGCACAAACATTCGTGCATCTAATGTTTTTACAATACTTTGGTTTTCACCAGGGCCCTATTTTCATTCATTTCAGACCTAATGATTAAAGTAATCATTAAATTTCTCAGACTTCAGTGACAGAAGCCATAGTCAGTGATGAGCACAGGGTGCAGCTACCAGAGCTGGCACACGCAGAGAAGCAAGTAATGAACACAGAGGGTGGAAAGGACAACTGGGGAAAGCCAAGGGAAAAAAAGGGTAGTCAGTTCCGGGAGGAAAAAAAATATTCAAAGAAAAAAAAGCACATGCTAACTAGCAAATTTAGGAATGGCATAGTAAGATGTGTCAAGGGAACACTTTGATTCATCTATTTCACAAAGTACATTAGAGGCCTTCTAACGTGCCAGGATCTGTGCTTCAATCTAGGCCAGCTGAGAGCTATGCCAGACGTAAAATATATTTATGCGTGGAAACGCTGATCTGATACTTTCTACCTCAGTCCTGCTGTAAAAGCTTAAAAGCTATCTTTTCCTTCTCAGCAAGGAACCCTCTCCAACCCCGCACTTGAGGGGCTACCAAAGAGAGAGTTGGCATCCCCATAGACTGTATATGGCTGTGGCCACACCCACAGAGAATGGCTAGGTCCAGTTGCTCAGCAATGTGGGAGACCGTGGCCCTAAGGAGCCTTCCTGTTGGATGTTGGCTCTAGTGTGCAGCGGTTGCTGGGTCGCATTTGGACAGCAGCATAGACTTTTTTTGAAATCTTAATTGACTGTCTCCTGTTAGCCTGAAACCACCATCACCCCTGCTGAGACTTTGGGCAGTATTTCCTGGGATCCACTTCTGTGTGAGGGGAACTAGCAAAAGATTTTTGTAAGGTGGACATGAAGAGAGTCATTCATCTCTGCAGGTAGTAATAGCCAGGTAAATGTAGACTGATGAAAGATTCCCAGCAGTTTCCTATAGAGTTTTTCCAAGAAATCAGAATGTCAAAGCTCTTATTTTCTTAATAATAAATTCCCAAGTAAACAACACTCTAAAGTGTATAAGTTAAAGACAGTGGTCTAAAATATACTTCACTAGAACAAGTTGTTTATTACGAAACAGCTGCATAGGCAGTGAAACTATATGCTGGAAATGGAAGTCAGGGCATCACTTTCCTGCGAGGATTGACACAGAGATGAAACAGCCGAGATACAATATGACAGTGTCTCTTTTGGGGGGAGAAACAGAGCTAGATAAAAAGATGAACTTCTCAAACAAGAAATACCCTTAATTTTTACTTTCTTTGGTGTCAGGTCAATAATCCAAACTTACGCCAAAATTAAGACATTTCCAGCCAAGGAAAAGGAGAGATAGACTTTACGGACTCACAATATAATGAAAAGAAGGGCTTGTAATTTAAGCTGCTACTCACACTGCTTCTGCCGATTATTCTAGAGGCGATGAAGGTATGAGCCATGTGTTCTTGTAGATGGTGGAGGTGGATGAGGAAAGAGAAAAGTAATCAGAAGAAAAGCATGAAAGATAAACTCACTTAATTCCTAATATTACAGAAAGGTCTTGGCCTGGATACAATCAAAACAGCATGATCACTTGAGGAAAGACTAACTGTCCTTCTACCAACATTAACTGACTTAGACTCAGCTCCAAAGGGACAGAATAATTCTATTCGTGATGGGATTGAAGGATTTTACAATCACAAAATTTGGAAAGCACAAGCATTTTAATATGGGTGTCTAAAAGAATATCAGAGACCAGGTATGTCACCCAATGAGATTGTTTTGCTTGAGGCTGTAACATTCTTTGAATTGATTAGATTAATGCTGATCTTCATGCTAATCCTATTCTAAAATGTCAAACTAGGATCAAGAGGCTAACTATGAATTTGAGAGACTCATTCATGGTAACATTTTATATCATAAAGGTGAAGCAATTATGGTAATAAGTCACTAATTGCAGGCTATGTGTATTTAAAAGACATTTCAAAACATTAATTTTTATAGCAGAGAAATATAAGAAAAACTTTCATGCCTGGGCCATTTCCTTTGCATGAAAAAAAAATCCCCCTGTAGGCCCTTGCCAGAGAAAATAAGTTTTAGCCACATGCAGAAAAAGGATATGGTGGCCATGTCACTGAATCGGGATTTGAGTAATTCCCAAACACAGTTTTTTCTGCCTATTTTCTACTCTATGTCTGAATCCATTTGCATTGACTGAAGCTTAAGAAGTTTTAATGCCTGCCCCAAATTCCTAAATGCCTCCATCTGAATTGACATCAATGAGAGTGAGACATAGAACCTGCTGTGAACATTGCCCAGCCCTGGTTTTACCAGGAGTCTTGAATTTCCTTCAGTCACAGTAGCCAAAGGGAAGTTGGTCCGGCCCCTTCTCTCCACAACCACTAAAACAACTCAAGTTCTGATACCTTGTGACATCCCTCGCTCCCCTCTCTCCTTGATGTAAGACAGCAAATTTCAACCCCTTTCATCTCATGGCACACATAAACTAATTACTAAAATTCTTTGCCACACCAAAAAATAGGTATACTTTTAATTCACTCACAGGGAACAGCTATTGTTTTTTTGGTTGTTGTTATTTTTTTTTAATTTGACAATCTAAAGGGAAACAGGTCAGTGCCCCCGATTAAATAGTCAGGTATTACACATTTCAAAAATTCCCATGGCACACCAGGGTTCCACTGAACACGGGTTGAAAATTGCTGATGTGAGCCCTTGGCTCTTCCCTACAGGGATGAATCCTGAAGAATTTTAGGAGCTAATTTTCACCGACACTTATATACCTAATTACAATGATGAAGAGGGAGTGTTTGGCCTTTACAGTTTTCTAAAGTGCCTATATTGAAAGCATGAAATATTGTTTCAGGAATGACCAAGAGTGAATACTTATTCTTTATACTTGATTCAAATGAGATCTTGAAATCTAATGCTTACTTTGTGAGATTAATGCAGGCCATAATCAATATAGTCAAAGTTTAACATTTTACTGCATTTAAGACTGAAAGTCCAGAGGAGAAAAGAATAATTGGACATTTAAAACCACAGAGCATGTAATACTACATTTTGACAGCCTATGGTGCTGAGCATCACCTAAAATGGCTTAGTTAAAAAAAACCTTAAACATTACCAGTTCTCTTGAGGTTTCTGATTATTTTCTCTTCCTATAAGCATGAAAGATATTGTCCCAACATACTTCCAGCATGCACTGATGTGGGTAGCCAATGTGTTCATCATTATCTATACAGTAGAATCTCATGTACATATCTTACATTTTTATTGTTGTGTTTTGCTGCCTTCATAATTGCCACCAGCCTTTCAGACTGCAGTAAAATCAGGCTATAATACAGAACTGGACAATGATCAGGAATAACAACAATCAAGTTGCAAATATACCAAACTTCAAGCACAACTTTGTGCGTATTTATCAATTTAGAAATGTCATTTCACCAGCATGACACATATACACTGGTTGCTTTAGGTCAGAGGAATTTCCAACCACATGTCACATGCAAAAAAAAAAAACAACTTAAGTTGATATTGGGTTTGCAGAAAGTCTTCAAGATATTAGATCAGTGCAAGTCAGAAAAAAAAGACTGATTTTTATAGTCTGGCATCACAAGATGTGTGACCTTGGGCAAGTGACTGCCCTTCACTGAGCATCTATGCTCAATCTACAAAGTGAAAATACTAACCACTAACCTTTCATGATAGCTTGTCAGTATCCAGTGAGGGAAAGGATAAAATATACCTGGCTTAATAAATGGTAGTTTGTTTAAGTGTTAGAATTTTTATGAAAATAGTTTCTAAGTTTTTAAGGAGAACAGTCTACTCCTTACTCTCATTTATTCACTTACCCCTGGCTCTGGCAAAAGAAAAAAAATTATCATATTAGAGGAAAAACTAATAGATCTCATAGGAATGGTTAGAGTTATGCTTACTCTTGGGTTCTGTGTCAGCATCTCTTATTTAAGACCCTAGATGGTCATCGCCTCCAAAAAGAGAAATTTCCAATGATAAATAAGTCAGCCTAGTCCTCCACGGAGAGCAGCAAATTCCCTGCGTGAAAGATTTCCTTGGCTTCTCATAAAAAATGCATGCCGCTCTTTCCCCCTCCCAAAGCACCCCCTGAGAGAATCTCTATCATCGTTAAAGCAAAGTTGCTGTGAGCTGCTGTGAGCTGCTGTGCCCATTCTGCCACTGAGCCTTAGCGGACACTCTAAAACCACTTGTAGCCAGTCGCAGGGGTATACCTCGGGCTCTTAACTTTCATTTTTTAAGGCCCCGTGCCAACAGCCAGATCTAACTAATACCAAGAAGTCCTAACAATCCTATACCAATATCCAAACTCTAGCAAAAATGGGGTTTTATGAAGCTCTCTGCCCCAGACCGTGCCTGAGTCACCTCTCTTAGGTCACCCAATATTGTCCCATCATTGCATTTTTTTTTCATTGAAAACTCACAGAATACAGTTTACATGTTTTGGGGGAATGTTGCGTAGCATTTCTCTCTACACAAGATACCAGAAAAAGACTAATTTCACAAACATTCTCTTTTTCTGTCACTTTTTTTGTTAAGGCATCTTGGGATTCATTTCTGCTTTATGTTCTTTAGTATTTATAATGTTTGTTGGATATAAGCTTTAAAAACATTGTAAATCACTCATTAGCTGAATAATGGCATAAAATCCGAAATGCTCTAACACTCTGTGGTGTTATGTATCCTGAGCTTAAGTACAGTGTTACTTTTTTTTAAAGGAGTGTTGCATGTTCAGAGTTGGCTAGCTCTTCTAGTCAGATTCCATGAGATATTTTCAGTTGGAAAGAGCTATTTGGGTTTTGACATGATTGACAGAAATTTTTAATAAGGGATTCTGGAAGGAGTATTGATATTCTAAGCAGCCCTGATTTCTAAGTGCAGGAATCCATCTGTGGTGATTAGCTGGGAACGATTGCACATATATTGGAATTAAACCTTGAATTTGTTTTCTCAATCACAGAATGACTACAAAGGCCAATTTCAACTGGCTTGAATGTTTTTAAAGTCTTCAGCTGACCAGAAAACATTAATAATTTCCAGGGAAAAGTCTTTTAGTGTGTTACATGAGAGGGAACAAAAAAAATGGCATTATCTTCTGGAGAGTTGGCCCCTTGTAGTACAAGCTTTCTTGCTAGGTGAGTGTTCTAGGCGCCCAGCTGTGTCAGTGTACTAGCTGGTGTTGTTGTGAGAGGTTGTGTTTGGCTGCAGTGAATGTTTTTTGAAGACTCCTTCAATGTGTTTGTCCGTTTCGTGAAGGGTGATTTACAAGTGCACCTACCCACTCAGTATTCAGCAGTGTTTGACCGAAAACAGCATGATCCCCATGTCCCCACCCTCTCTATTCACCCAGTCTTCTCTCAGGTGACTTTTATTATTTCCCTGGATAAAATGTTCTCAAAGGAAAAGGTTTTGATGAAGTGGAAGAAGTAAAACAAAAAATAGCATCAAAATTGATGCTTCAGAAACTGTTTTGAGCCACAGAAAAAACATCTCCATAGCTGTATTGCATCAAATGGAGAGTGCTTTGAAACTGACTAAAGTTTAAACATGTAAGAATAAATACGCAGTTTTTATAAATAAATTCCTTTTTTTGTTGTTCTCTCCTTGTATAACCAAGCAAATACATACACACTCTTGGATCTTTGGAGTTGACTTTAATCCGTTATTATGTTTTAAGTAAAACTTACTTTTGCTATTGTCTTGAAGATTAAATAATATAATGACTTCTTTATATTCTTTGAAAAGTGAATCTCTAAAATTATTATATGTGCTGCCGAAGCGAGCACTGAATCTCTAAAATTATTAAGTCTTTCCAAATTAGCTTTCAAAACTTAGGTCATGAAAAAATATCAGTACTATCTTATACATAAAAATATATCTTGTAAAGGATTTCTCCTTGATAAATTCACAACACATTTAAAACCCCTAACCTTCCATTTACTTTCAACAAATGAAATGAAATGTAGGGAGCAGGAAAGAGCTACATTTTTGAGTTTCCAGAAAGAAAAACATACATCATTTTCTTCTGGCTCAGTGAGGAAGTGCGGTATTTAGCCACTGAGTTAAGAAAATAATACTTCATCAGAGTGTTGTGAGAAAGGTTTGCAACTGCTGGGCGTAGCATCAGGAGGGCACACACGTGCACCCCCAATGGTGAACACATCTCACTTTAAAAATTGCACATGCCTATTGCAAATAAATCATCCAATTCACAGGAAAAGCCAAAGGAGGGGACTAGAGTCTGACAGTTCACAGTTCTTTTGGAAGGTGTTTGCCAGGTAAACTGTTCCATAATCAGGCTGCCGAGGGTGCAGATCTGAGAAGGGAAGAGAGCTTCAAAGGCATTTCAGCCACAGTTTCTCAAAATGTAAAGCAGTGAATAAAATTCAGTGGCAAATTGCATTGACTGAATATCGGCATACCTACAAACATGACCTTTTTGCTTTAACTTGATTGTGCTAACCATCAAAGTAAGGAAGATCAAATAAGATCATAAAAATTTTCTTTTTGAAAAAAAATCCTCAAAACCAAAACTCTACTGTAGACCTCATTAACAATCTTTATTCACTCAGATTTACCCAGAATAAATATACTGAAAGTCAGTAACTAAGATTTTTCATAAATTTTAGTTAGAAAAAAGTATAAGCAAATCCCAAACAAAAAATTATAATTTAAATTGAGCTGCTGAACATTTATAGATTTTTCTATTTATAAATTCTCTAAATCTTTATGTAAAATTTGACAAGATACAGTTTGTAAACAGTAATTTGCTTATGTTTGAATTCTTTGCCAGAAGCTATTTAAAGGAAAGTAACTTGAGATTTCTTTATCTGGTTGTTGAAATTTCAAATGTGAAAAGAAGTACACTCTGTTACCCTAAGCAATACTGTTGGATATGTAAAGATTAGTTAATGGACAGAAAATAAAGGAAGAAATGTGTAAAATGGCTAAGAGAAAGTATCAAAAACAACTGAGTTCTTGCCAAAGAAGAATTCAGCAAATTAAAGAATTTCTATATTTTCTATGTATCTTAAGCTAAATTTCAATAATTTATTGTATAAAAATTCCCTTCTTGAGTTATACATAAATTTTCTACTAGAATTTCTCCTATTATCCATTTTCCCCATATTCTCAGCCCTACATATAAGAACACAGAATGTTAGCTACAAAATACAGCTCTGAAGATAGATCTGATGAGAATTAAAATAAAGTGATGAGACATGGAAGAGTATTCTCTTCAAAATGATTATACATTTGGGAATTTCTACAGCATTGATTTAAAATGCTTATTTTTATGGTCTTCAAAAATATCTGCAATCATCAGAGCTGATACGGGATCAGAAAGTGAAACATAGTCTCTGGGATTATATTTTAAATTAGATAACAATAAATAAGAATAGGTATAAATATAAACATAAATAGGCAGTGTTCTGATAGAAGATGTATTCACTAGGCTTCACTACTGTTATGTGATTGTGTTGGCCTTAGTGAAGCTGTGGGTTGACCGAGTAGCTGTGTTTGCCATCTAAGGGTGCGGTGGGTCCAGCATGAAACTAATTCTAGGTGCTAGGAATGTTGGCAAAGACAGGTGCTAAAGAGTGCTGAGGGTCGCGACAAAAACAAAAATTTGAGCTAAGCATAGAGGCTACCGCAGCAGACACCTAACTACAGATCTCTAGGACCAGATTATTAAGAAAGGTCCATTCTAATTCTCAGCTTCACTAAAGCACTCTGAAATTTTACCTTATATTAACTGTTTTTAACAGAAATAATACCAACATTTGATATACTTTTGTGTAACAACTCATTACTGGTTGAATGTGGTCACAATGATGTTTGAGTTTCCTAGGAAGATCTTATGAATGTGTTCATATCCAGACAGCTCTTCCCACAGAGAAGAGCAGACCAAGATGGTGAGGACTGAGTGCTACTCCTCCCAACTGGCCCATTACCTAGACATGGTCAAAGCCAAGAGAAGGATGTTAAGAGAACAAGAGGTTATCATAATACTGGTGGCTGATCAAAATTAGTGAAGTGAATGAACCCAAACCAAAGCAAACCTGAGTGTGCATTTGTATAGATAAAAGATACTAGATATATGTAGGTAGATAGACAGATTTATAGATAATTTGTTTGTTTCATTTTTACAGAACTTGGGGCAATGATGTCCCTTAAAATTTTATTTCCTGTTTACGAGTATGCCTAACAGAGCTCTGAAACCTTTTTTATTTGAGTTTTTAATTAAACAGGCAAGTTCTCATTCCATAAAAACTCCTGTAGTTAATGTCCTTTACAAGTTTATTGAAAGATCGTCTTTTCTAAAATGCTTAGCAATCATGGAAATATGTATATGAGTGTGGGTGTGAGTATATACATGTTTGCATAATAGAATAATGAATATAAAATCCACAATACTGCTTACTTCTGGAGAGAGGCTGTTAAGTGATTGAACTAATTCCACTTTAGTTGGTAAATAGATGCTGCTCCAGGTCATGTCAGTGTCTCAACCCAGCCTCCCCACCAGTCTTCATCTGCACCTCCCCTCACCCAGGTGTCTTCAAGGTCCAGGAACTAAGGGTTGCCCCCTTTAGCATAGCAGTGCTCTCTGAAGTCAGCTCCAGGAGTTTGGCCAGCATCAGCTCTCCTGGTGCCCCTGTTCTCCTGTTGTTGGATAATGTATCCCCCTTAGTCCTACTGTATATGTTTTGCTAATGTTTTATTTCTTGAGTTGGTATATAAATTTATGGGGTTTATAATCACATTATGAATTAAACATACAGGAAATAAAAGAAGGGAAAGGGGACCAAAAGACAAGTGGACAATGTAACATTCTTCTCTACTTAGGAATTTTTTCTAAGCTTTGTGACTTGCTGTGTAACAGGCTTTAGTTCCTCTTCTAATTCTCACTGGGGCCCAGCCAGAAAATTCATCCTACATGTTTTCCTGGGAGATGTAATCTTCAGTGACATCATCAATACTGGGAGCGCTGCCCAGGGAGTGATATTCAATATTAATTGTTATTAAATATCGAACATGGACTGCATACTTTGGATAACTTAAAACACAGGAGACAAGATCTCTGGCCTAAGGATATGTATAAAGCTTCTATTAGGGAGACAGGGAAATCTAGCTGATGGATAGAGAAGAATCTGTGTTCACTTTGCTGGCTGCCTAGACATTTCTACTCACATCCTGGTGAAACATAACAAGGTCATTATTAATTCTGCTAGAGATCTTGGTCAAAGAGCTGTGGGTGGTTGTTCTTTGTTGTTGTTTTTGATATTTATTATCTGTTTGCCTACTTTTTAAATTTTTTTCAATTGTTATGCTATTACAGTTGTTGCTGCTTTTTCTCCCTTTTGCCATCTCCATCCAATCTTATTCTCTTCCCTCCCCAGGTCAGTCCCCATATTGTTGTCTATGTGCACAAATTATGCATAAATATTCTTTGATTAATCCCTTCTGTTTGCCTGCTTTTAATGTACCTCTATACCTTACATTTCTAAGCCTTTAAAAACAATTTTTAAATTTATTTTTCAATTGCAGTTGACATACAATATTATACTAGTTTCAGGTGTACAGCATAGTGATTAGACATTCACATACTTTACAAAGTGATCGCCTCAGTAAAACTAGTACACATATGCCACCACACATAGTTATTACCATATTATTGACTACATTCCTTGTGCTATACTTTACATCCCTATGACTATCTTTATAACTGGCAATTTGTATTTGTGAATTCAGTTAACCTTTTTCACTCATCCCCCAACCCACCTACCATCTGGCAACAATTAATTCGTTTCTGCGTGTATGAATTTGTTTCTGTTTGTATTTCATTGTAGTTTTATTTACATTTCCTTGATGATTAGTGATTGAGCATCTTTACATATGTCTGTTGACCATCTGTATGTCTTTGGAGAAATGTCTCTTCATGTCCTGCGCACATTTTTTAATTGGATTGTCGGTTCCTTTGGTAGTAAGTTGTATGAGTTCCTCATAGATCTTGGATATTAACCCTTTCTTGGATATATCATTGGCAAATATCTTCTCCTATACAGTAGGTTGTCTTTCTTTTTGTTGATTCTTTTCTTCGCTGTGTAAAAACTTTTTAGTTTGTTGTAGACCCACTTGTTTATTTATTTCTCTTGTTTTCCTTGCTCAAGGAGAAATATCCAAAATAATATTGCTAAGAGTGATGTCAAAGAGTTTGCTGCATTTTCTTCGAGGAGTTTTATGATTTCAGGTCTTACATTTAAGTTTTAATTCATTTTGACTTTATTTTTTTATATGGTGTAAGAAAGTGGTCTAGTTTATTTTATTTATTTTTTTTTGGCACATATCTATCCAGTTTTCCCAACGCTATTTATTGAAGAGACTATCTTTATCCAATTGTACATATCTGCCTTCTTTCTTTAGATTAATTGATTATATAGGCATAAATTTATTCCTGGGCTCTCTATTCTGTTCCATTGATTCACATGTCTGTTATGCCACTACCATGCTATTTTGATTACTATGGACTTGCAATATAACTTGGTATCAGCATGATACCTCTAACTTTGTTTTTTTCAAATTGATTTGGATATTTGTGGACCCTTATGTTTTATATAAAATTTTATATTAATAAATTAAATAATATTTGTTTCAGTTATGTAAAAAATGCCATTGGTATTTTGATAGGAATTACATTGAATCTATAGCTTGCTTTGGGTGTTATGGACATCTTAATGATGTTAATTCTTTCCATGAACATGGTATACCTATGACTTGTTTTTATCATCTTCAGTTTCTTTCATCAATGCCTTACAGTTTTCCAAGTACAAGCCTTTTACCTCTTTGGTTAAATTTATTGCTGGTATTTTATTCTTTTTCATGCAATCATAAATTGGATTTTTTATTTTTTTCTTTCTGATAGGTTGTTAATGGTTTATAAAAATACAACCAATTCCTGAATATTAATTTTATATTCTGCTACTGTACTGAATACATTTATTAGTTCTAATAGATTTTGGTGAAATCTTTGGTGTTCTTATATATATAGTATCATGTAATCTGTACATATAACAGTTTTAGTTTTTCTTTGCATTTAGGTGCCTTTTATTTCTTTTTCTTGTCTGATTGCTATGAATAAAACTTCAAATACTGTGTTGAATATAGAATTGGCAAAAGTGAATATCCTTGTTTTGTTCTGATCTTAAAGAAAAAGGTTTTAGCTTTTCCCAATTGAGTATGATGCTAAATGCAAGTTTGTCATATATGACCTTTATTATGTTGAGGTGTATTTTCTCTATCTCCTCTTTGCTGATAGTTTTTATCAGAAATGAGTGCTGGATTTTGTCAAATGGTTTTCCTGAACGCATTGATATGATCATGAACCTTTTAGTCTTCATTTTATTTGTGTGTTATACCACATTAATTGATTTGAACCAACTTTGCATCTCAGTAATAAATCCCACTTGACCATCATGCATTTTAATGTATTACAGAATTCTATTTGCTAATTTTTGTTGAGAATCTTTGCATCTATGTTCATCAGTGATATTGGCGTATAATTTTCTTTATTAAACTGTCTTTGTCTGGTTTTGGTAATAGGGTAGTGCTGTAGCTGTTTTTTAAGTTGTTATTTGTGGAGTTCTAAATGATCCACTATCATACTGTGTCTCCAATAAAAATGTTTTTTTCTAACATTTGTTTCTAGCTATGTTTCTGGAATATGCTAAGCAGTTTACAAGTGTTATTTTATCTAATGCTTGCTAAGTAAAAAAGCTTTGGTATAAGAGTAAGAGTTTGTAAGAGTTGGGATAGACAACAAGTAGACATCTTTTTTTTAGAAGATAATTCTTATTTTCTTAATGGGCATATTTAGATATGAAAAGTAAATTTCATTACTTTCCTGAAATTCTGAGAATTGTTTCTAAAAAGATTTTGTAACTATTGTAAATCGTTCTGCCTATTGGAAGTAAACAGAATACTGGAAGATATCCAGAAACTGCAGGATCTAATGACTGAGGTACTTTAGATTTGGAAATAAAAGGACATGTGAGGCAAAGAAAAAGATAAAGTACCATAAGCAATGGAATCTGGGCCCAACTGGACAGGGCATCAAAAAATTCCCCAAAGCAGGGAACAACTATATTTTTCAGGACAGTGATAACTGACATTCTATTTTAGGCTATTCTCTGTTTTGATTTATAGTCCACTGTTCTACCCCAAACTTTCAGTAAAATCTCATATATATTCTTGGTTCCTATGGCACTCTCCAGAATGAGTAGAAGTGTGATAGGTGGAATTTCTGAAATAATTTTTCAAAGATGTCTTAACCTAATACGTAGAATCTCTTTATATGTCAACATTTCACCTCTGTGCTCATGTTATGTTAGCTAGTTGACCTTAAAATGAGAATAGTATCTAGGTAAGTCTAACATAATCACAAGAGCCCATAAAATCAAAGCTTTCTTTGTCTAACAGCAGAAGAAGAAGTCAGAGAGACATGAAGTCTGAGGAGGACTCTATGCAATATTGTTTCTTTGCAGTTGAATGGTGCCATGTGAGAAGGAATGTTGATTGCCTTATAGGGTTAAGATAGGCCTCTAACAGCCAGCTTGGAACCTAGAACTTCAGTCCTACAACTAGGGATAACTGAAAGGTGCTAACAACATGAATACGCTAAAGTGAATTCTACCTCAGAGACTCCTGATAATAGCCAAGCCCAAACATCACCTTAATTTCAACCCTAAGCATAGAACCCAGTCAAGCTTATCTGAATCTGCAGGACTATGAACTAGTAAGTAGGTGTTGCTTTAAGCCACTAAGCTTGTAGTGATATGTTATACAGAAATAGAGAACTACTCTGAGATATAATAATTATGGGACAGAATAAGTGAACATAGAAAGGAATCATAAGAAATGAGTCACAGAGCATAAAGAGGGACTAGAATAGAGAAGAAAGATGGAAAAAGATGTGTAAGCCACATCAGGAGGGCTGAAGGTTTCTCACAGTAGAAGAATGATCATTCATTCTCTTTACACATTAAATTAATGTTTAATATGCCCAGTGTTCATATTTGGAGGGAGTATTTTATGAAAAAGCAAAATTATTGGGCTCATTTTATGAAATAATTGGTTAGTAGGGAATTTTAATGTCTAGAGCCATGAGGGAAGCTAGAGATTCTTTAGCTGAGGTAAATACATAAAATTATATTCATCCTCTCTTGAAACACTCTTTTTTTAAAAATGGAAACTGAAAGTTTTAAAGACTAAAAGTTAAAAGCTATAGTCAATCATCTCTTATTTCAGAGGCAGCAATGAAAGATCAGCGACCTTTTTCTGTGGGCTTCAAGATGTTGATAGTATCAAGTGAATCTATGAATAAAAGTCTGCTCTTGACTATAGAATTGTTACACTGCAATTGGATGACATTAAGGCCACAATATTAAATATCAGAGTATTAAAATACAGGGTAGGATACAGTGGGTTTACAGTTGTGAGTAAGCAAAACACAGTGTATTCATCAATTATTATATTATTTTCCATAAAACTACTGTAAACCACTTTTTGCCCCACCCTGTATATGGATGTTTTCTGAAAACTTCCAGTTAAACATGGAAAACTCATCACACTTATTCACTGGTAATCCCATCAGGAATTCCACTAAGATGTTAGTTGGAGGAGTTTTGTAAAGCAAAAACATTAAAGTACAAATAAAATGTGAGAGGCAAACATAGTAACACAACATTAAATACCAAAAAGCATTTGGATGAATGGTTATTGACTTATACATTGTTCCATGGACCAAAGAGAACTTTAAAGTAGCCACAGGAGAGGCCAGCTCCAGGCACATAGTGTTATAATGGCCTGGAAAAAAATTAGGAATTAAAGCTGACAGGTACAGCTGAAAGTAGGGAAACAAGTAATGCTGAAAACATGTTCTGTTTGAATACTTCTTAGAGCATATCCTGTACTCTACAGAGCTGCTTACTTTTCTTCACCCTGCACAGCCAAATAATAGAAATTTATTTTTAGGAGATTGTGTAGTTTTCTGAGTACAGGTCTTTTACCTCCTTCATTAGGTTTATTCTTAGGTATTTTATTTTCTTGTTGCTATATCAAATGGGATTTTTTTCCTGATTTCTGTTTCTGATATTGTATCATCGGTGTACAAAAATGCCTTTGATTTCTGGATATTGACTTTGAATCCTGCTGTTTTGCCAAATTCATTTATTAGGTTGAATAGTTTTTTAGTGGAGTCTATAGGATTTTCTATATACACTATCATGTCGTCTGCAAACGAGAGTTTTACTTCCTCCTTTCCAATTTGGATGCCTTTTATTTCTTTTTCTTGTCTGATTGCTGTGGCTAGAACTTCCAATACTATATTGAATAGGAGTGGTGAAAGCAGACATCCTTGTCTTGTTCCTGATCTTAGTGGGAAAGCTCTAAGTTTTTGTCCATTGAGTATGATGTTGGTTGTAGGTCTCTCATATATGGCCTTTATTCTGTTGAGGAATGCTTCCTCTATTCCTGCTTTGCTGAGTGTTTTTATCATAAATGGGTGCAGTATCTTATCAAATGCTTTTTCCACATCTTTTCATATGATCATGTGATTTTTATCTTTGCTATTGTTTATGTGATGTATTATGTTTATTGATTTGTGAATATTGTACCATCCTTGCACCCCTGGGATTAATCCCACCTGGTCATGGTGTATGATCTTTTAATGTATTCCTGGATGTGGTTTGCCAATATTTTGTTGAGGATTTTAATGTCTATGTTCATCAGCAATATTGGCCTGAAGTTTTCTTTTTTTTGTTGTGTTTTTATCTGGTTTTGGGAAAAGGGATCCCTAGTGCACTCACTATTGGTGGGATTGCAGACTGGTGCAATTACTATGGAAAACAGTATGGAATTCCCTCAGAAAACTAAACATGGAACTGCTTTTTGACCCAGCAATTCCACTGCTAGGGTTATATCCTAAGAACCCTGAAACACCGATTCAAAAGAACCTATGCACCCCCATGTTCATAGCAGCACAGTAGATGAATAGCCTATTTTACAATAGACTATTTTACAATAGCCAAGTGCTAGAAGCAACCCAGGTGCCCATCAATAAATGAATGGGTCAAAAAACTATGGTACATTTACACAATGGAATTCTACACAACAGAAAGAAAGAAGGAGTTCCTATACTTTGTGACAGCATTGATGGAACTGGAGAGCATTATGCTAAGTGAAATAAGCCAGGTAATGAAAAACAAATACCATATGATCTCACCATTAACAGGAATCAAATCTACAAAATGAACAAGCAAGCAAAGTATATCCAAAGACAATGAAATTGAGAACAGGCTTACCAATGATCCGAGGGGAGAGGGGAGGGAATAAAGGGGTGAAGGGTTTACAGGAATGATTATAAAGGACATATGGACAATAACAAGGGGATAGGATGGTGGGGAGGGGTGGGGTAAAGAGACAGAAAACTCTACTTGAGCAACAATAAGAAAAATTTTTAAAGGGAATTTACTTTTTTGAGATTGGCAGATTCACTTTAATCCCAAGAACAGTGTTACATTTTAGAATGGAGTATCACACTGAAAACAGTAGGATTTAGTCTCTGGTCCTTCTATTTCACTAGATTCTGAATTTGGCAGTCCAATTTACAGGTCAAGGAGGAGATTAAAGCAGCGGTTGGAAACAATGACCTGCTGTCTGTTTTTTTGTAAAGTTTTATTGTAACAACATCACATCCATCATCCGTCTATTGTCTATGGCTGCCTTTGTGCTATAGTAGTGAAGTTAAATAGTTATTACCGAGACCACATAGCTGATAAAGCATAAACTATTTACTATGTGGCCTTTTCTAATAAAAGTTTGCTGACTTTTAGGCTAACAACTCATTTCAAGGAAACTGATTGGGAAAGAAACAAAAATCTGTACATTTAGTTTCCAAATAAATTGGCCAAGCAAGTTTATCCTATAATAAATAAGACCACCAATCCACAAAGTCCAACTATGTAAATTTTACAAATTGTATTTGTAGATTTTTGTAGTGATTCACTTCTCATTAAATATAAAGGAACAGCCGAGGATTATCAGACATTTAAGTGAAGCCTCTAACATAAATTACAAAGATTAGGAGGAAAAAAGGAAAAGAAAGGCAAAGAAAGAAATCAAAATAAAGAGAGTCAATGAAAATAGCAGAAGGAAATTCCAAAAGAAAGAAAGAAAAAATATATATGTACATACATGCATACATTTATGGACTATTCTTAGAAACTAAATTGCATCCTTTAAAGAGGAACAGGGGCTGATATACAAGAAAAAAAAACTACTCAAATAAAAATTGTTCTGAAAAAGGGTATGCAAATATAAAATAACAGAAAAAAATATCAGAAGAAATTTTAGACATTAAGGATTTTAAAAATCTAGAAAGTAGAACAACAGAGGAAAGTGTCAAATAATTACTTCCAGAAGGTTCCTAAAACAGAAATACTGAAGTTCCCAGACTGAGAGAAGAAACTGAGTGCTCACACGATGTAAGAAAATATTCATGTTTTTCCTAGGATTCTGATACAGTCAGCAAGTCTCAGCCTTTCAAACTTAGCATAATGTATATAATATAGATTTTGGAAGAAGCACTAATATATAGTCAGTTTAACCAGGTTTTGTTCTAGTAATCTGATTTATAGATATGCCTTTTTGTTGCCAGCTCAAATTCTTTATCATCTTGAGAAAGTTGACTTACAACCAGATTCGTGGCTCATCAATCCACATAGTGCAGGGTACTCAGTCATAGCTCTGTCTCCTCTGAGGCAGCATCATGATTTGAACCCAAGCAGTCACAGCAAGTCTTAGCTTTTCAAAAGTAATCCAGAAGAATGAATTTGACCAAAACAGTACTCTTATGGTACTAATAGTACTTTTATAGTGCTAATATATCTCAACAATGTGGCAAACATGAATATGAAAAGTGACTTAATATTTTTCCTCTTTTTTGTATTATACAGAGATAAAATTTAAGCAGAATTGTTTAATTAATTTTTTACTGGTCCTACCTTTTATAGGTAGGTTTATCTGCAGTAATGGAGGACTTTTCAAAACCAAATTGGAAGTATGGATTGTTTGCATAAGAGCTCAGTGCCTGACTCATAAAAAATTAATCAGAATTTTTAAATTTAATTAAAATGTTTCATTGTAATCATGTCTTTAAATTTGGTGAGAAATAAAATGCATCATTTTCATTATTTTCTCCCCAAATGTGCCTTAAAACAGGTCTCAAATGTCTCCACACCTAGAATTGGTGACTTTGTAAACACTATTACCTTAGCATGTTTAAGATTAACCCATAAATATCATCTCATATCAGTTTATAGTCTTTTGTATTAGCATTAATGACTCTCTCTACATCTTCCTAGGCAAAAGCATGTGACTCTTATAATAAATCTTGGAATCTCCTTTTATTTTTTAGTTTATTTTTCTTAATACTTCATATTTATTATAATATTTTTCATTACCATTTACTCTCCTCCCATACCTCACCCTCCATAATCATCACACTGTGTTCTGGCTCAGTTGGTTGGAGCAACATCCTGTAGTCAAAAGATTGTGGGTTTGGTTTGATTTTCAATCAGGGCACATACCTAGGTGGTGGGTTTGCTTCCCAGTCTGGGTGCATATGGGAAGCAACCAGTCAATGCTTCTCTCCCACATTTAACCTTTCTCTCTTCTTTCCTCTCTCTAAAGGCAATAAAAAAAATGCTCAGGTAAGGATTAAAAAGAGAGAGAATTGGAATCTCTTTTTAAACCTTTTCTTACCACCAATTCAATTTTAAAATTCTTGCAATTATAGTGTCTCTCATATTTACCCCTTCATCTCTATTGCCCTAGCTACTATTTTAGGTCAGGCTTCAATCACTTTATCTCTAGGCAAATACAGTAGGAGGCTGAGAAGTCTTTGTGTTTTGAGCCCCTAATCTAGTATATCTAGCAGGGTAATTATATGGAGTCATTCCTTTGCTGAAAACCTTTCAGTAGTTTGTAGGGCATTTTTGTTTCTTGGGCCTTATGAAAATGTTCGAAACTTACTATTATAGCGGTCAGTAAGCACGTTATCTGCCATCAATATCCAATTCGGACTCTGTGTACAAAGATGCAAACATACACACATGGACCTCTCGGTGTTAACTGACCTTCCCTTGCTCTTCCCCCATCACTTCCTCTTTTTTTTTTTTTTTTTTGAAAATGAAGGTACCATTTATTTTGTTGATGGTTTCCTTTACTGTACAAAAACTTTATTTATTTTTTATTTAATTCTTGTTCAAGTACAGTTTTCTGTCTTGTATTCCTAGCCCTGCCCCACCCAGTGCTCCCCACCTCCCTCCCATTTCCGCCCCCCACCTTAGTTATTGTCCATGTGTCCTTTATACTTGTTCATGTGAGTCCTTCCCCTTTTCCCCTGTGATTCTCTCCCTTCTCCCCTCTGGACTCTGTCAGCCTGTTCTGTATTTCAGTGTCTGGTCACACTTTGCTTGCTTGCTTGTTTTGTTGTTTAGATTCCTGTTAACAGTGATATCATATGGTATTTTTCTTTCACCTCCTGGCTTATTTCGCTCAGCAAAATGCTTTCCAGTTCCATCCATGCTGTTGCAAAGGGTAGGAGCTCCTTCTTCCTTTCTGCAGCATAGAATTCCCTTGTGTAAATGTACCATAGTTTTTTTGATCCAGTCATTGACTGAAGGGCATCTAGGTTGCTTCCAACTCTTGGCTATCATAAATTGTGCTGCTATGAACATCGGGGCTTGAGCAGAATTAAATGACATAGAGACTAAAAACACAATTCTAAGGATCAATGAACCCATAAGTTGGTTTTTTGAAAAGATAAACAAAATAGACAAACCCACCACTTCCTCTTGCAGGGATCTCTCATCTTGATGTTATCTTAAATAGGCCAAGACACAATGTAAACAATGCAAAAGGTCAGCAGGTCAAATATGAGCTTCAGACATATTTTATTAAACCAACTGTATGTGTATAATTTATGAGTTCATGTATGGAACATAATCAAAATGTGTATTACATACAATTTTCCAAATTACACCTATAAATATATGTTACATATATACATACACATAAAGTTTTGCAAAATTTGAATGGATAGAGATTGCAAATAAAAATTCAGATTTGTGGCTTCTCTTAAGAAATCAGAAACCTTTGCCTCATAAGGATCCTTATACCGCGTGGTAATAATCAACTAGAATTAAGAAAAGGATTTCATTTTTGAAAAGAATGCATACACTCCAATTTTCCTTAGTCTCTGCCACTCCTCTTTGTCTACAAATGGATCACCCACTTGGTTCCTATGTCATTCCCTCACCCCCATACTCCATAACTGATCTGGTTATTCCAATCACTGCAGATCCCTGATTTCTTCTAACTTTGTGTTTAGTAGTTTTTTTTTAAGATCTTATTTATTTATCTTTAGAGATGAAGGGAAGGAGAGAAGGAGAGAAATATCAATGTATGGTTGCCTCTCGTGAGTCCCCTGCTGGGAACTGGCCTGCAACCCAGGCATGTGCCCTGACTGGGAATCCAACTGTGATTGTGTGGTTCGCAGGCCCGCGCTCAGTCCACTGAGCTAAACCAGCCAGGGCTGTGTTTAGTAGTTTTATTTGCACATCTGTTCCTCCTATTTTCTGCAATTATCTTCATGCAATTCTTACTTGGACACTTACAGACCTAGCCATATGAAAATAACTTGTTATTTGATATAACCTTGTGTCATTAAATCAGCCTCTCAAAGCAGTTTTTTTATTCAAAGTATGAAAACTAGTCTTCATTAGCAGTAGAGTAAGTAATTTCTTCAAAGACAGAGAGGTTTTGAATGTAAGAGTCAACCTATTAAACCCAAATAACTTAGAAGATTGTGAATTTGGAAGCATTGCTCATTTTTTTAAGTTGGATAAAACAGAATTTGGTCTCATGGACTCTTGGTCTTAGAATTGTTTGAATGGTTTAAGCATCTAGCTCATGGGAATTAAAAAGAGTGGACTGATACTCAAAATATTGGCTGACTAGAACGTAGCTATTCAAGCAGAATAAAAACTAACCAATGGGTCACTTGAACATTGATGACAATGCAGCTCCTGATAGATGAGAAGCCCTGACATTCTTCATCATTTGATCCAGAAGGAGAGAAACATAAACAATTCCTTTATTCTTTAAATGTGTACCTTCATTTACCCTTTCTAAATATTCTTGCTTTCTCACTTTGAATTCCTCAACTCTAGAAAAAAAATTAATTACAAGCTCATCAAGATAATTAAAGTGCAGTTGTTGCATATTTGTCGAATGGAATTGCCAGGCCTCATTAATGATAGGACTATATCATTCACAATCAGTCAGCTGTTCATTGATAGAAATAGCAAGCCTGTATTCATTTTTTTAAAAAATGCCATTTAGTTAGACTGAGATTCTTCCTGCATGCTTTATCATTGTCTTATAAACCATTTTAAAATTACTGTTATTCTTACTTTTTAGAAAAGCTCTTTTCTGTCATGTCCACAAGACTGGAAAATAATCAGATTAAATGAAAAGATTGAGTTTGACTGCTTTATTCACCACTAAGTGGTTTCTTCCTTTCCTTGAACCTTTGTAAATCAAATAGTAATGTCATGGTTTCAAGGTAGAGGCATTTTGTATTACTCATTACACGTACGTGTGAAGAATTAAAAATGAGCCACTGTGATTGATGACAGCATGAGCATGGGCAGAAGGTTCACTTTTTAACTCCCTTTGACATCTGAAAATTTCTGCTAAACCAGCAAGACCATGAAGCTAATCTATTTTCTATTCCTAGTGACTTTCTAAGAATCCTGAGCCAAGAAAGATTCTTTATTTCATTTTTTTCCCTGCAGAATAGGGAAAAAACATAGTTTCCCTGTAGAATAAAAAAAGTTTCAAAAATGAGTGAAAATCATTTTTTTTCAAAAAGTGAAATATAATTGGTTTCTATATCTGCCTACCTGTTATTTTAAACTTTTTAAAAAATATTTATTTATTTATTTTTAGAGAGAGGATAAGGGAAAGAGAAAGAGTGGGAGAGAAACATCAGTGAGTGGTTGCCTCTCATGTGTTTCCTACTAGGGACCTGGCCTGCAACCCAGGCATGTGCCCTGACTGGGAATCGAACTGGTGACCCTTTCCTTCACAGGCCTGTGCTCAACCCACTGAGCTACACCAGCCAGGGCTAAACATGATTTTAAAAACATTTACAGGTTCCTTTGTAAACAAACAGGTATGGGTTCAGTATCATAATGCAAGTCATTAATTTTGTAAAAATCATCAACTGTTAGATTTTTCTATTTATTAGTCAGTGGGCATGATTAATATTTAAATATATCCTTTTGTTTTCTTTTAGGTAAATTTTTATTGAAGTATAAATTACCAACAAAAAACACAAATCATAATTATCCAACTTAGTCTGCATAATTATATGCAAAGTGAGCCCACTCATATGACCAGTACTCAGATTAAGATGGAGAATGTTGCAAGCAGGGTTTAGCCTCTGAAAGGTAAGTAAGAGCCTGAATTATAACCCATAGATTGATTTTCTTTTTTGGTTTCTCAAAATACTTTGTGTACTCTTTGGGCTTTGTTCTATTTTTAAACCTCTGTTATATTTTTAAATTCATTCATGTTATTGCCTAAAGCAATAGTTTGTTCATTCTAATGATGGATAGTATTTCATTGTATGTATCCAACACAAAATATTTGGTTTGTTTCTCCTTACAGGCTTTACAAATAATTTTGTTACAATGCAATGTCTCAACAGACATGTTTCATGAAACATGTCTCATGTTTCTCAACAGAGAGAAACATGTCTCTCTGTTGCACATACACCTTGGACTGGGATCACTAGGCCAAATGGCAGGCATATATTCAGTTTGGTGAGTGTTGCCAAATAGTTTTCCCAAGTGATTTTTCCAGTTTATACTCTCACCAGTAGTGCATGATAATTCCAGCTGTTTATAACTTTGTCAACTCTCGGTTTTACCTGCCTTTCTCATTTCAGCCATTCTTGTAGGTAAATAGAGGTATCAGGTTGTAATCTAATTTGTACTTCTTTAATGACTAAGTTAAGCACCTTTTCATATGTTTATTTGCTATGCTGGTTAGTATTCAAGGAGTTTGAACAAACTTAAATCTGCTTCAGATGGATTGTTAACATCAGGGCTCAAACGTTTTTTGTTTTGTTTTTGAGAATGAGATTATATTAGTAGATCTGATGCCTACACGTCCTGGGGAATAAAATAAAAACATTCCCCCAATACTCCCCCAATCTCATTACACCTATCCTCAAACTTGCTAAAGTAGATTGGGTAAGGAGGGTTTGGGTAGTTATAAAAGAGATATCTATGGAGCTAAAGAAAAAATGGTATGGCATTTGTAATTTTTCTACTGTGGAAAATAAGTTGAACCTCAAAAATTTCAATCAGACAAACAAACAAAACAAAAAGAAACACTGTTCATGTCATAACACAGAGCCCCCAAAGTGGAGACTGAGAAAGAGATGAGGCAGAGCACGGTCGTTCCCTGTGGTCTGTGGTTACATCCAAGAAAGCCAGCTCCCACAGATACCAGCCAGCAAAGAGCCTGAGAAAAGAACCCCAAGTCAATGCGCATGCAAATAAACAGGGTTACCACAAGACAGCAAAGGCCCTAAAACAAGAGAACATGAAGAACAAAGATGGATGATGGATAATAGTAGCATGGGCCACGAAGAAAAAAATAGAAACTATTCTCTTGGCCACCCTAGTTCAGATGCCTTACCAGGTACTTAGTGATGAGAGTCTGGAAAACTGTATTACAGCAAAGCTCTACGGAATTTAGAATATATGTACACAGGAGCGGAACAGATCAGATAAGGAGGGGAAAAAAACCTTGAAGTGCTTTGTGGTCATCAGACAAATTATATTTGATGTCTTGTTAAATACTGGTAAACTCAAATGGCCTAAGTGAAGATTTATTTAAAATAGAACAAATTAAGAGAGAACCAAGGCAAGAAAGATAATTGGGATAGGTAATTTGGAAAGTAAAAGAGACAGAACTAATAAGCCAGCATGAGGCAAACATCTTTTGCGCTCAGAGCCCTGAGAGAAGCACCAGTTTGGGAGGAAGCGTATCAGCTGGGAGAGGAGAACCAGCCAGGCAGCATTGATCCCAGCAGTCCTCAGAGGCACCCTGTGCCCACGAGGCCCCGTGATGACATCATGCAAACGCTGCTTCTGTGTACACTCTACTTCATCTTTGTCAGCCCAGACTTCTCCATGTAGTCAACAGTCAGTGTAAAGTTTTCCTTACTTTTTAAAATATGTCTATCTAACCAAATCCTCTGCCTTTGTGTCTTCTGAATCGATCTCCTGTTTTGGCATTTTGACAAATTTGGCATTTCCTTTGCCATATAGGCCTTGCCACATCACTGTACATCCTCTTTTTAGAGATACAGAGCTCTCTCCCTGTATTTTATAGAAGAATCTGGGTGGGTGGGAAAAGGGCTATTTTTTCCCATCTGTGTGCAGTTGGACATTTCTGGTATGCTGCAGTGGAGACTGTGCTGATTGCTGAATTGTGTATCAGTCTCATTCAATATGATTCCCACATAACACTGCCCACCCAAACATACACACTTACATATTTTATTTTATAGGTAGAGAATAAAGGTGCTTCAGCTCTAAAATAACAACTAGCAGGTAGTAGTTGGTGCCTGCTACTGATAGTTTATTGAGAGCATAGTTAAATTAACATGAGCCCTGTCATAACACTTTAATTCATCTTTGGAACAGGATTCATGATTACCTGACATTTTCTGCCATTATTCCACTGCTAACTATATTTTCATTTTATTAAGCTCAGCCTAGGCTGAACTCAATTAGTAACTTCGACATGACATTGTACCTATACTATGTTTGATTTAAGAATGCATGCTTGAGAAATAAACATGTAGGTTTATTAAAAGATTATATGGTTTTACATTATATGGTTTTCATAATGTATAGCTCTCTATACATTATGTAACAGGTAAAAGCTGGCATGTTCGTTCTCTTTGAGAGGAAGTTGGAATAGCAAGGCAGTTCACGTGTCTTTTTGAAATAGTGTGTACCAGTTCTGCCACTTCTCAGTCCTGCTCTGGGGACTCTCTGTAAGGTCATTTATTCCACCTTTGCTGGTAAAAAAAAAAAAAAGTGGAGGGACAAAGAAAAGAAATTGCCTGGGAATGCAGAGCCAAATTGTATCAGAGGGAAGGTTAGCATTTCCTAGCTTATTAGTTGATCACCAAACTAAAGAATTATCATGTTTATTTTGATGCAATGTATATTATTCAATATTCTGTGAATAGTGCAATACCCTAAAAATGTTTACCCAGAAATTCTGCTTTCTGGGCACTTTTAGACAGACAAGTTTGATTCCACTCTCTTCCTCTCAACTCACTTCTCCCTAAAGAGTGTAATTAAGGAAGAGCTTCTGGGCTACTATATCTGTTTCGATGTCAGTAGAGATCTAGAGATCAATGGGCAACATCAAGGCAGAAGTTCAGGTTTTATGAATAAATTTCTCCGATCATGAAATTCAAATGGGTTCGTCTGGATGCCTCATCGAAAGCTGGAATGTGAAGCCTCCCAAATAGAATTACAGGGAGCAGCTTCAGCAAGGGAATAATAGCCTGGCACATACAGGTCTCTGCGAGGGGTAAGTGACAGCACCATGGAGCTGGAATCAGGACTCATTACAGGAAATTCTGAGTGTTCGTCTCAGACATTACCACCCTGGGACACCAGGCTTCCTGACGGAAAGAGCCCAAATGAATACATCTGGGATATAATAAGCCAAACCACAGAGATTTTGTGCTGAAAAAAAAAAATAGAAAGCAGCAACACTGGCGGTAGGCCAAGGTTGCAGTAAGGCATAGCATATCACATGATATGGATGTCCAGGATGAAATATGGATGTGCCCATGTGATGAAGAGCGTATGGGCAAAACAGAAAGCACATCTGCCCTTTGACATTATGTTTTAGGCATCCACACATGGGAGACATTTCTGTAAGGGGGAGAGTTTTCAAGAAAGGGAAACAAAGCAATTGAGAAATTGATTTTGACAGAAAGATTAAATGAGTTTAATGGGCACACGCTGCCTATTCCAGACCAAAATAAATGCCCCCCACAAATTGGTAACAAGACCTTAAAGAATTTGTTCTCTATATCCCTAATATCTAGCAGAGTACCTGGCACATAGTCAGTGTTTAGTAAGCACCTGATAGGTGAATGAATAGCTTTGAAACATAAACATTACTGTGAAAAAAGGAGTCATTGCTTTCTCCAGGAACATCCAACTCCAAGACGTTTTTAGTGCCCTTCTTTAGAGAACTGATAAATAATGTAAAGACAGAAGGCTCAGTTACTATTCCTAAATATGAAACAAAACTTACGCACTCTCTGAATGCACAAAGGGAAAGTAAACTTTCTCCTGAGACTGCCAGAGACATCCTCTCAGATGTGGGGCACTCCATTCCAGGCCTGTGCATCAGCCACTACAGTTGTGCCAACGTTCACAGACAGAAGCAGGAGCTTTTTATATATTACGGATCACCGATTCTCCACAATGGACGGTGAACTCAGAAATCTTACACTCCACATGCCACCCAGAACCCTATTGTTCCTGTTTGTATATCTAAATTAAGCTTAGTATATCACACTTCACTGCATCTAAAAGGATTTTTGGATTTGCCTATAAAGTTATAACTAACTTTAGCAATGGAAATATACTGTGAATCTCAGCTGGTTTTTAAATGGCCAAAATGTATTCCCTGTATGGCTGCAAACATTTAATGTGGCATGCATTCGATCAAAACTTTAATAACTTGCAAGGAAAGATAAATGTTTCCCATATGGGAAGTTGAAAATGAAAGGATAATGCTTGCGACTCAACAATGCCGTGTTTAAGTAGTCATCCCTGGTAAAATTAACCCAGAATTCTAGCCCCTTAGAGGAGATCAAAGGGAAAACTGTGGAAACTGCTGTCATCTTTGACAGCATCTGCAACTAACATGAAAAGGATAACTCTTATTTTAAAAAAAACAGGATGTGCTGAGGATTACTGTAAGGTCCGTTCAATAGTTTTTCTCTTTATTAGAGTGTGAATGGTCTTAGGGAATGCATATTATTCACAGAGCTTTTGGATATGATGATGGACTGTATTTTGTGACCACTATGCTCTCTCTGATTAGCATTAAGCAAATACAGAATAAGCATAAGAAGATGTAAAGTATGTGACTAGAAATAAGCTTACTGACACGTGGATGGGATGCCATATCACTAGATCACCTTCGGCTTCCACGGAGTTACTTAGAATCCTTCACTATTAATCTTAGTTTCTGACTGAGAGTGTCCTTTAATGCAAACGCATGATGAGCCATCAAATTCTATCTTCCTCACCCTGAGTTCCTACTCCATGGAAGGTAGTTTTTTAGGTGTTTGATCATTGTTAAATGCCATTATTAACTTATTGATACTATGGAGGGAATATGCCTAGGGAGAACCACAGATACCAAAGCATTTCGGGTTCTCAAAGTGAGAGGGGTGTCATGTGGGCACACTACTGGTTCCTCAGTTCCTGCTGCCTGTTCTTCCCTGGGCAGTGTAGCTTGAGGCCTCCTTAGTCCCTTATACATCCTCTCTTGTAGAAGTTAGCAGCAACTTCCCAGACCCAAACCCCGGGTCTGTCTCAAGCATACTCTCCTTGCTCTCTCTACTACATTTACTAGTAGATATTCATGTGATATACTATACATGTGATATTCACCACCACCCCATTTCCCTAGATTCCAGGACACTGGGTTGCCCTTATTTACCGCATCTCTCTGACCCTTCCTTTGCTACCTCTATATTTAATGTAAATCTCCCATAATATTCTACTTTCAGACCTCTTTCTTTCTCCCTTCTAGTATCTGACCTTCACTTATTCCTTCTGCTACAGAATTCTGTGTCAATAAGCACTACTCATTTGCAAGAACCAACAGGCCACATCTTTATGAATATCCCGTTATCATCTTACTTTTTCCTTTTATACTCATACATGCTACTATTTCTCGTCTTAATCTCCATTGGCATAAGCGACTGTCTCAGTCACATAGGCTTGAAACCTTAGAGTCCTGCCTATGGTGGGTCTCCATTACAAAGCTCATGCTACATCTTGTAAGGTAGAAAGGAGGTGAGTTACACTACCTTACGGTCTTTTACTGCATCCCTTTCCTTTTTATTACTACTGATAAAAACCTAGTTAAGAACTGTCTTCCCTCTTTTGTAAATAATATCGATAAGATGATTTATCTTATTACAATTTCTTCTTTGAATCTATGTTATGTGCATTGGTAAGAAAGATATTATGAAAGCACAACTCTGGTCAAGATGTCCCCAGTCACAAAACTTTCATTGGTTTTCACATATTTCCTGAATAAAGTAAAGCCCAAAACACAAGACAGACTGATTCCAAAGCAAAAATGCGTTAGGTTATATGAGAGGAAGCCTGGAAATAGAATCATAGTAATAGAAAATATTTTCTATGAATAAGCTGAAGGACTCTGGATATATGGTAAGATATCACCAAAGATATCATGATAAGGTCTATTATGGTATGTAAAGAGCCATAATGCTCTTATCTAGATCACTGTCCTCCTAGACAACTTTCTTCTTTATTGCCTTAATATTACTGTATAAGATACACATTTACAAGAGGGATATAGTGGTCAAGGGTGTATTATGAGATTTAATCAATTTTATGAATGATTAAAAATCAATTTTTTAATCAATTTTATGATTGCGGACACAGGACTGGGAAAACAAGTGAGGAGCCCGTGTGATGACAGGGTTAAGTCACCTCTAAAAGGCTGAGAAGCCTCCGTACTGGGCCAAGTGGTGAAGATCGCTGTTCTGATGCATCTGCAAATATCACCAGGTCTCCTGTGTCAATAACTAGTGACTACCTAGGAAGGGACTGATTTCCATTAATAGCTAATAGCCCTTCCCAATCTGTTTCTTTTTTTTTCCAATTTTTTAATTTAATTATTTTTCAAGTACAGTTTTCTGTCTATTACTCCCATCCCATCCCCCGTGCTCCCACCTCCCTCCCATTTCCACCCTTCTCAGTTGTTGTCCATGTACCCTTTATATTTGTTCCTCTAAATCCCTCCCCTATTTCCCCTGAAATTCCTTCCCCTCTCCCTTCTGGTCACTGTCAGCCTGTTCTCTATTTCAGAAACTGATTTATTGTGAAGAAACACTTTGATGCTCCCAAAGCTGTAGAACAAGAAAATTAGTCCTTTTCTCTGAAAGGTCTCATTACACCTATGGACAATAGTGTGGTGATTACAGGGGGGATGGAGATATAAGAGGGATAAATGGTAATGGAAAAAATACAGTAACTTTTTAAAAAATCACAAATAATCCTTCAAATCCAGATTAAATTCTATTTTCTATAAAGACTTCCTAAGCCATTTGAAAAGTTTTGGTCCTCTGTATTTCATTCAGTTTCAGAACCTCAGTTCTAATTTATTATATTATGTGAGGTGTTCAATTGCCTATATGTCCTAATGTATTTTACAGTAACAAGTAGAATAGAAATTCCATGTTTTGTTGGAAATAACACTGAATATGTACTCAAAGGACTTGGTGTTGAGTTCTGGGGTGAACTTTGAAAAGGGTCTGAAATTTTTTGAGACCTGCTTGTATTTTCTGCAAATTGGCAATAATAATGATCTCTTAAAAAATATATAAAATGTTTGCTGGTCTTTCCAAAGGTACCTTGTAAATAACTTTTTCTATAAATATTATTATCATGTACATCTCACACTGTACCTACTATATCTTCTATATATGTGGTACTCAATAAATACTTGTAGAATCAAATTGAATTTCAACCCTTCAAGCAGAAATTAGAAATGTTTATTAAAATATAACTTAGAAAATATACTTTATATACTAAAATTGTTTTTTATAGACAAATGATTCCCCCAAATGAATACCAACTAATAGGAAATTACATTTGGAGCTGCTCAATATCTGGAATGTTCTGGTCTAAACCAAAGTATATTTTCATCATTTTTATTTGGAGTTATCAAGAAAATAGGACATAGGCCTGATAATACTGCCTTTGGCTCCAAAAGACTGGAAGAGCGTGTTTAGTGAAGAGAGACAAATAGAAAGTGAATGAGAAAAACAAAAATTAGTCACTGGGGACAGAGACAAAGAGTATGTATGTTGAACCTAATGAACACTATGATTGCACGTCCCTGCATTCACATTAGCAGGACAAGCAAACATCCAGAATACCAAGGAATTGTTTTCCTGTAGGAAAATGCTGATTTTGATATAAAATTTGAATGCTTTCTGAAATCTAATCAGACCTACTCAGACCTTAAGTTTGAGATGAAGAAATGAGTTTGGTTAAGATACTGGGTGCTCCACATTTAAGTTTTATGAAAATCTTAGGATGCGGGTACTATTATCCCAACTTTATAATTGAGAAACCTAAAGCACAGAGAATAGATTTTCACTGACGCTAAGGAAAAATTTGTTGTTGTTAATTAAATTTATTGGGGAAACATTGGTTAATAAAATTATATAGGCTTCATTGTACAATTCTATGATATATCATCTGTACATTGCACTGCATGCCCACCACCCAGAGTCAAAACTTCTTCCATCACCTTTATTTGATGCCTTTTATCCTTTACTAACTCCCCGTCCCCCCCAGGAGCCATCATACTACTGTCTGTGTCTATGAGGTTTTGTTCGTTTGTCTTGTTTGTTCATTTGTTGCTTTCAGTTTTATAACCCACATATAAGTAAAATCATAGGGTTCTTGACTTTTTCTCTCTGACTTATTTCATTTAGCATGA
The DNA here is from genome assembly GCF_014824575.4 of Sturnira hondurensis. Taxonomy (NCBI): domain Eukaryota; kingdom Metazoa; phylum Chordata; class Mammalia; order Chiroptera; family Phyllostomidae; genus Sturnira; species Sturnira hondurensis. The sequence goes on along the minus strand of NW_028074140.1, from coordinate 10,185,957 downwards.
TTCTCTCAAGATCCATCCATGTTGTCACAAAATGGCAGTATTCCATCTTTTCTTATATTTGAGTAGTATTCCGCTGTATATATGTACCATATCTTCCTTATCCAATCATCTGTTGAAGCACGTATCAGTTGTTTCCATGTCTTGGCCACTGTGCATACTGCTGCAATCAAGATGGATCCAAAATATCATTGCCTTGGTTCCTAGGATACAGGTGTGAGTGGTGTAGGGGGTATGGTCCATATTCTGTAGAGAAACCAATGTGTCTCTAATGTTTCCTATTGATGACATTTACCTCTTGGGGTTTGAGAAGCAACACTCTGGTCTCAGATATGAGCATTCTCATGGAGTAGCCAACCATGGACTCCTGGAGGAAACCTCAGAAACCTAGATAGCTTTTCAGGAAGCAGTCTTTTTTTTCCAAGTATATTTTATTGACTATGCTATTTTCAACAGTGGATAAAAAGTTCCAAATTACTGCACCCTTGCCAACATCTGACTTCACGGTAGTGAAGAACAGCAGGGCTTTATTTAGTGCTCAGCCATTACTGGGAGAGCCACAGAACCAAGGTAAAGGTAATTTCTAGACAAGAATTGCAGGGTTTTTATTTTCCAGATGCACGGGTTATCTCATTCATATTAATCAATGATTTTTTAAAGCTAAGGATGCTATCAACCAACTCAAATTTAGTATTAGAATCTTTAGTTTTCAGTGTGGAAAGAGAAAGTGGAGGAGAGATAAAGATAAAGACATTGAAAGAGGGAGTGATGGGAATGAATGACCAAGAAAGAAACTCATGCTCCTTAAAGAAGGGGAGTTATGTACCAGACTGTATGGTAGGTGTTCTGGAAGGTGGATAAGGAGGGTAGAAAAGATGGCCCCTGCCCTAAAGAAGCCCCAAGTACAGAGAAAGCATGATAATCCATTGATATTTATATCCAAGTATGATAGGTGTTAGCACAATGATGCTGCGGGAACATGAGAAGGGGCACCTCACCCAACTAGGAATCCAGGCCCCACTGTCTGATGAGGAAGGCAAGGACAAGGTGCCGGGTGGGAGAATGGCCACACACCCAGTGCAGTCAGCACACTGGGCTTTAGGAAGTACAGTGAAATCTAGATAATGCATAATAGGGAGGCTGTTCTCATAGCCCATGCTGTGGACCAGACTAATAATCAAACAGATTATTAGTGAGTTCTTTGTGACTTAGATGGGGTTCAACCTGGGCCTGCCTTCTTATTAAATCTATATTCTAAAAAGCCTTTGATGAAGAAGGTCTTAACATCCTTAAAACATTGAGAAAGAAAAAATTGTTCCTATGTGTAAGTATTAAAATCACAAAAGAGGCAAATAAGAATATTTGAAAAGCCTTTTTGGGGGGGTTGTCATATCAGGGGAGTTAATTTATAGAAAAAGCAAAGAGTGTGATGTGTGGAACTGCTATGTGATGCTGCGTGTGGAGGGGACTGAAGAAACGTCAGAGACTCAGAGATGGCCGGAGAGCAGCAGGGTGCACACGTGTGTGTTTACATTCACTCACGTCTGTACAAAGCCTTTGCCCAGTGAGAAAGCCTCTAGGCATATTTGCATAATTAAAAACAGCAACATAATCAGCACACTGCGGGGGAAAAGCAGGCATAACTAGCTAGTGCCCCAAACTTACACTCTTCTGAACATTCTCTAGAAAATACTTCTTTTTGGCGTACTCCACCTGTCAACAGGCCGAGCATATTATTATGACGACATATGCAGTGCCTTTTGAACCAGCATCGATGTGGTATTTTACAGTATGAGAGCTTTGACTAGAAATAGCCTCTCCAATGCAGAACTTTCCTCTGATGATTTCTAAATTCAGCAGAGCTGTTAAGAAAATAAGTGGCTTCTTGGCTTAGGAGGGTAAAACAGTACTTTGTGTTTACACTGAGAAGCACTCAGGGAACATAGCTGTTCCCCTCCTGTTGTATCTGTGAGGCAGCTGCGGCAGGAGAAATGTCAGAGCCAGGTGCTGCACAGACAGCTGGAGATAGCTCGTCCTCTGCTCTCGTCCGTCTTCTAATCTTTCCCGATTTTTTAGCAACCTGCATGGAGGGCTATAGCATCCCTAGATGTTCCTCTCTCCTAGATCACTGCATTTAGTGATACTTATTTCCACATTAAATTCTTAGTACCTTAATAAAATTCAATCCCAGATCCTAGTGCCAAGTCTAAATGTCTTGGTTAGTTCCTGGCGATATTCACACACAGGTGCTAGTAAAATTAATGAAAGAATTACTAATGGAGAAGAGGCAAAAAGGAACAAGTATCCGCTTATTGGTGCCCACTCACTCCTGAGAGAGAGGACACTGCAGGCAGGGCACGCAGAACTCATGCATTACTTGAGTAATCCAAAGCCATACTGACCCATTTGCTCTCTGTATGGAAACGGATGATCTGTGTCCACATTTTCCTGTGGACACAACCAAAAGCATATGCTTTGGCTAGAAAAAATATATCATGCCCCTTCAACTTTTTCTAATTTTTGTAAAACAGAATCTGGGAACTGAGTCAGACAAAAATCTTTAAGTGCAAAATAATTAGTCCATTAAAGTTTCACCCTCATAAATCACTGTATTTTACCACATATAACATGCATTTTTTTGGCCCAAATTTTTTAGGAATAAATAAGGATGGTCATTATATACAGGGGTAGTACCTGAAATACCTTGTATTTGTTCTTGTGTTTGTGATTATTTGTTACATAGAATTTCTTGTACCATAATATGTTCACAAATAAATGCTAAAATTTCTTTACCATGCAAAAAATAATAAGAATCAAAATACAAATAAATGATTAAATTGAAAAAATTAAAATGGAAGATTTTTCCCCTGGAAGTTTGGGCCAAAAACGTGGGTGCACATTATACGCAGAAAAATACGGTAACGTGTAAAGAATCAAACTACTTCAACCTTGGTGGATGTAGGTTGCTTGTTTTTAATTAAAAACATAGATGCCCAGGACTTTAATGGTGTCACGGCTTATATTTAAGTCTTTTATCCACCCTGAATTAATTTTGGTGTATGGTGTAAGTTGGTGCTTGAGTTTCATTTTTTTGCACGTAGCTGTCCAGTTCTCCCAACATCATTTGTTGAAGAGGCTATCTTTACCCCATTTTATGTTACTGCCCCCTTTGTTGAATATTAATTGACTATAGAGAGTTGGGTTTATTTCTGGGCTCTCTGTTCTATTCCATTGGTCTATGTGCCTGTTTTTATGCCACTACCAGGCTGTTTTGATTACAGTGGCCTTGTAATACAGTTTGATATCAGGTATTGTGATCCATCCTACTTTGTTCTTCTTTCTCAACATTGCAGCTGCTATTCAGGGTCTTTTATGGTTCCATATAAATTTTTGAAGTGTTTGTTCTATGTCTGTGAAATATGCCATTGGTACTTTAATAGGTATTGCATTGAATCTGTAAATTGCTTTGGGTAGTATGAGCATTTTGATGATATTAATTCTTCCAAATCATGAACACGGTATATGTTTCCATTTGTGTGTGTCTTCCTTGAGTTCTTTCTTCAGTGTTGTGTAGTTTTCAGCATATAGGTCTTTTACCTGCCCAGCAATATGACTTGATGTCCAAGTATACATTTTCCCAAATGAAGCCCTGCAACTTGGAAACAGTTGTTGACTTTGGGCTTTCAGCTTTCTCCTGTCCTGCTTGCACCTCACTGCAGAATGCCCAGGTGCCCTGATGTCATACATCTGTAGTGCAGTAAGGACAGTCAGAAAAAACTGTGAACAGAGACAAAATGAAAACAAAGTTCAGTACACGTGTAAAAAGGGCCTTTGTCTCTCACAAATGTTCTTCAGGGAAAAACTGGTTCCTATTCACTCCGATTTCCACAGGTTGTTTTCTGCACCACGTTGCAGAATGTGAGGCCATCATGGACTAAACACAGGCTGTCCTGTGGCCTTTGTTTATGTCCCCCAGGGACATACAACCCTGGGGCCTTTTACTTTTTCCACTCAGCACTTGCCCCAATTCGTTTCTATTTTCACCTTGACACCATTTGTGTACATGACTCTGTCCTCTGTCCACTTTCCAGTCCTGTGATATATAGATCATATTTTATATATGTTTATATGTCTTCCAAATTTGCCTCTAACACAATATTTGTAATCATTAATAGTTCCATAAGTATTTGTTGGAGACAGAAATAGACCACAGTGAGCTGTCGTCTTTCACAACGTGAGCTGCATAATGTGATTACAGACAATAAGCTAATGAACCTCTTTATCTTAATAATAATATAATTACTTATGGTTATTATTTAAAATTGTGTAACATTCATCAGATCTATAACTTTAACAATACCTTTCTGACAAGCTAAAAGGAAAATAAATATTGAATGAATAAATATTAACAGTATTAAATACTAATAGTTTTATGTGAATAAGGCAAAAATTGTAACACTGGTATGTTCAAGAAGAAACAAAATAAGAAAATGAAGGGGTCCATAATTAAGCAGCGTATATTATTATTACTGAGTTTTAGAGGGGAAAAAACACTGAAGTCAGTTTCAGAGCAAAGAGTAGAACTCAGGACCCTTAAATAATGTTGGGAGTTTGAGCCTATAACTATTTTGACTTTTTCATCTAAAAAATCAGCTGGGCCCTGGCTGGTGTAGCTCAGTGGATTGAGCGTGGGCCTGCGAACTACATGATCGAGGTTCAATTCCAAGTTGGGGCACATGCCTGGGTTGCAGGCCAGTTCCCAGCAGGGGATGCATGAGAGGCAACTGTACATTGATCTTTCTCTCCCTCTCTCCTTCCCTTCCTCTCTAAAGATAGATAAATAAAATAAATAAAAAATCAGCTGGTTAGACTAAACTAGATGGGTTCGCTCGTGCCTTTCAGCCCCAAAGTAAGAGTCAAATGCGTGCATTTAAAGAGGTCTGTGTGTACTTTAGGCAGGCATTTCGAGCTGCATTGTTGTTCTGACTTTTCTCTGAGTAATATCTCTTTGTTCACTCTCAACTTGTACAGTGCATCTCTGTTCTAAATTGCTGCCAACCACAATACAATGTGTCCTTATTATTTAGGCCAGAATGTGAGGATGAACCTAATTTGGGGCTGGCAAGTCAGGTCTTGATTTGCTGGGGCTCTCCTGACAGTGACTCAAGTAAGTTTCCCTGTCCTTCCAGAGGATGGACTGCAGGTACTTTATACATTTTTTTACCTGTGGAAATTAAAGGATTAGATAACACATTTCTCTCGGTAAATGACAAATTATGTATGACTAGTTTATACTCCTGTATGTTACTCATGATGATATTTTTACATTAAGGACTACCTGAGCATGTACCATCCTGTTTCATCAATAAACACAGATTTGTGTTGTTTCTGTAGTCACTAAAGTAGTATTTTACTGTACACAAGGCTTATGGTAAATATAATTGAGTTACACATTCAAGGGACTGATTTAGAGAGATGCCATGTTACTAGGAGCTCATGCAAAATGTGACCAGTGATGACTAATGGGATATTTCCCATTAGGTGCAAACTCACCAGCCTGTGTTTCTGCCTGATCCTAATATTCTCTATTTTCCTACATATAATTTTCTGGAAGTGAGATTTCTGAAATAAAACTGTATACATCTTTCTTAAATTTTTTACTTTCTTCTCTGACTTTGATTTCTGTAATATGCCATTCTGTGGGTTCTGTCAGTAAGGATGATTTTAAAAATTTTCTTCATGCTACACTTTAGATCTGTTTAAACCATGAAATTAACAGACTGTTTTATTTCATCCCATGCATGAAACTACAGGAATTAGAACAGTCTAATATGAAACGCAATTGCTCTAGTAATACTAGAAGCTGTTCTTTGAGGAGTGGTGTTTGAAGAGCGCAGGAGGCCATTAATTCCATGGAAATTGTGTCTCTCGGGTCAGCCCCTAACTTCCCCATATTTCTTTAGTGATACAGAATGACACCATGGACATATGCTCACAATCAAATTTACTCTCCCAAGCAGTTGATACAGCAAATTTTTTATTCACCCAGGTCAGCTGGCATGAGCTAAGCAAGCTGCCTTATTAGATGATATGTTCCCAATTACTCAGTGGATTAATACAAATCTGTTTATCTGGACCTCTGGCTGGCAGTGTAAACCCCTCTCTGAGGTCATCGCTAACACTCCAAAAAAGAAGATCATATTGCTAACAGGGGAAATAAAGAAAAAAAATAAACAATTCAGCTTTTTTCTTCAGAGCAATGGGGCACACTTCTGTGCAACCTAGCAAAACAAACAACACGAGACCTTATATCCTTCCTAAGCAACCAGCGATAACTAAGGAAGCATTAATAGATCATTTGGAAATTCTTCCTTGAGTATTCAGACTATAACTTTGTGCCTTAAAACCCATGGACCTGCAACTCAGAACCCCCAAAGAGTAATTTTTAAAAGTTCATTTAAGTGTTTTAATTGTCTATTTTACTTTGGCATCCAAATCCTAGTCATAAGGAAAACATATATTTATTTAGAGTCTATCATGAACCACCTATTATATTAGGCATAATCACATACACTTTCATGTTCAATCTACTTAATAATGATATGAATAAACTGTTACTATTTATACTTTCTAAGTGAGGCAAGTGAGGCTCAAGATTATTGAATAATTTTCACAGAACTAACAGGTAGAGAAGTTGGGATTTTAACACAGATGAGCATGTCTCTAAGGCCCATGTTCTCTGCACTGTATCATGCTTCTCCAAGTATAGGTTGAGTTTTATAAAACCACTGTTTTTTTTAAAGATTTTATTTATTTATCTTTAGAGGGGAAGGGAAGGAGAGAAGGAGAGAAGTATCAATGTATGGTTGCCTCTCGTGAGTCCCCTTCTGGGAACTGGCCTGCAACCCAGGCATGTGCCCTGACTGGGAATTGAACCGCGATCAAGTGGTTCACAGGCCCATGCTCAACCAACTAAGCTACACCAGCCAGGCAAAACCACTGTTTGTATTAGTCAAAAACAATAGGGCATAGTCAACCCTAGTAAACATGTGATGCAACCTAGTAAATTTGGAGTTATTGGACTTTGATGATGCACAGAACAGGTTACATGGCAATACAAGAGGATCTCTGAATTGGAGAGACCACAAAATTTCTTAGTAACTTTAGAAAAAATGTCAGAGTATAATGCCATACATACTTTTGACCAGGGAATACTTCCCAAAATATATGTACGCATAATCACCCATGGATTGTGTTAACAATCATGCCTAGTCTGACCCTGTAGCTGTGGATAGAGCCAGTATTCTTTCTTTCCAACAAGCTCCCAGGCGATGCCAGTGATGCTGGTCTGAGAACCAGACTTTGAGTAGCAAGAGATTAGACACCTACTCTTAAAAATCAGCATTCATTCTTTAAGGATTGTCCAGTACCTATAGCAACTGTTTGTAGCTTACAAAGCTACCCAGAGTAGTCTCTGCCATGTCTCACTTTCTCAGGCCAAAAAATGAATGGGAGCTCCACAGGGCAAGGCACAAGGACCGCTCGACTCCGGGGGAATCACCATGGCGCTGCTCTGGCTTTGCTCTCTCCCTAGCTCTTCTCAGAGACTCTTCCAGGCCTACATCAGAGGAAATATTACAGAAATGATTCCTTCCTCCTAGATAACATAACCAACTCTGTTATTATAAACATAACCAACTCTGTTATAGATTGTTAGTTGTAAGCAGTGAGTACAGAATAAGGTCAAGAAATTCCAGTTATAATTGACGTAGGAAGACTATTTAGTTTTCTGACTATGCACATCTCAGCTCCTCCTCTCTAAAATCTTGCAAATTGAACACTTCCCTCTTCAGCTCTTTGTTATCTCCCCGTTTTATCACACATAACCTTAAGCATTCACTGACACTTTCAACATTCTGTTTGGAGATTTTCTTAGCCAGAACCCAAAAGTTGATTAGATATAATTTCTGCCTTCCAAGTTACTACAGGCAACAGTCTGACAAATGTTTTGCTGCTATATATGCAGGTTACTATTTTTCTAGTCTGTTCCGTACCATTTTTCTAGACTTCACTGAGTTTTTATCACATTTGCTAATGTCCACTAACCAATTAAAGTCACATGGCCAAGCAGTGATTTAATTGTGGAGATTTAGACTCCACATCCTAATGAGTGGAATTGTAAAATATTGTCACTTGTTTTTTTTTCAAATGGCTTCTCTAGCCCCTCAAATAAATGTCATCTTATTATAAAACCATTTGGGCAAATAAAAATATATTCATCTATTTACCTGGAATACAATGTTAGAATTGGCATTTCATGAAACACATATAAATATACACATATACATGTATATGCATACATGTATACACATTAAATATATATTTATATTATATATTTACATATTATATATATATTTCTAAATGGTATGCTGCTGCATAAAAAGCATGGGACTCACTTTTTAAATTTTGTTTTATATTTACAATAATACTCTAACTTAATTGACTTCATTTGGCTAAGGAGCAGTTAAGGTGAAAATTTTAGTCAAAATCATGTTATTTATTTATATATGTAATTTAACATCCATAATTTTATCCATACTATAAATCAAACACCCAATTATTTTTCATATATGTCATATGATACATACCATGTTTTAAACTGTTCTTTTAAAAACAATGTTCCTATATTTGTTATAGAACTTACTTTCTGAATGTAAATTTAGGGTAGAATGCTAAGAAATGAGGAATTGAGTGGTTACCTTTAGTTTCCAGAGTTTTTCTTCAGTGTTCTTATTTAAATTATACAGTTAAATCATTCCAAGTAAAACAAATTATACTTTTATGTAATTAGGTCTTTTCCACCTGAGAATTTTAGCCAATTATTTCAATATTGAAAATCTAATTCATCGTAGAAAGATAGGTGTGTACATGTAATTGTGAAGTTTATCCATTTTCTGTTAGGGCTTGGAACACTTGAGTATGGAGAAAATTTGACAATGTAATTATAAAACAATAATTGTGGTTTTTATTTGTCCATGACAATTCAGAGCACAATTTTTCTCATATAATACCTTAAGTAAGCCAGAACCTACTTATCTAGTAAGTACAATGATCCTAAGCATAATTTTAAACTGAGTAATAACAGGGGGCTCTAAAATGACGTCATCAGGCCCTGCACCGCTGTCCTGAGTCCTCTCCAGTACATGTTTACTCTTGTTTTACCAAGTAATTCATTTAGCAACTAGGTTTTAAAGGTGATATCAAAGAGTTGCTAAGGATAGAATAGTGAAGTAGTCAGACATGAGCCCACGCCCCTTGCTCTTAAGGACCAGGAGATGGCACCACCAGGGAAAAGACTTTTAAGAATGCTGTGCTTTTGATTAGAAGCAGTGGGAGTGGGTCTTGGACAACCTGGGAGCTGCAGGCCAAAATAGAGGAACTGAAAAAAGATTTCCCCAAAGTAGCAGCTTCTAAACTGAAACCTGGAGGATAAGTCAAATTTTCTCAGGCTGAGGGTATAATAAAGAGAGGCAGGAAGGGAGGGAGGTTACTCCTGTAGAGGAATTCCATGTGCAAAGATCTAAATGTGATGGAGGGCAGCTCTCCAGGGTTCCTCTCAGTTCTGCCATTGGGCCAAATTGAAACAGGCTGGTTCTTCTTTCTGTCTGGAATTTCTCTTCACCTCAAATCATTCCAATTTTTATTTTATTATTTTAGATTTAATCTTTATTTTATTTTTTCCATTAACATTTAGTCCCCTTATACCCTTCTTGCCCCAGCAATCACCACATGTCCATGAGTCCTTTTCCCATTTTACTCAGTCCCTCCATGCCTCACCTGCCCACCCCTAGCTTCATTCCAATTTTTAAATTCACTTTGTTCTGACCACATACAGTGTGAGGCAAATGTAGATTTACAGATGTAAGTATGCAAAACACAGTGTATCCTGTATTATTACTCATTAATCATCATATTATATTCCATATGATCAACTGTAAACCTATGTTGACCTCAGCCTATACAATCCCATTTCTGCTCTATCCTACATATCTCCTTTGTAAATGAAGACACTAATTAGGTCATTTTTCCTAGTTGAATATTTTCATAGAACATTGCATTTTACCATTGTCACATTTATCACAAATAAATCAAATAATTAAGTAATGAGTTATTTAGTGTCTGTTTGTTCTCATAAATTCAAAGCTCCACAAGGTAAGGGCTATGCCTATTTTAATATCTTTGGCTTATCCAAGATATTTCACAAAGCAGACACTCTGTAACCCTCTTGTTAAATGAATGCATGCATAAATAATAAAGCACTTAATGTTGCCTACCAACTTATTGTTATACTTTTGATGTCTAATGGCACTGAAAAACTGTGGTACCAGCATGAAGGAGACTTCTTGAATTTATTGAATGTTGGTGTTATGTAAGGAGCTATGATTAAAAGATAATGTTATAGAACTTTGTAAACTTTGGAAAGATACAGTGATCAAGTGATATATCACAGATTCTAAGCTGAACAGGAAACTGAGTGGAAGAAATTGATAAATATAAAAAGTACAAGGTTAATGGGACTAAATGTCTCAAATACAGTTGTAAAAAGATCAGGAAAGAACACAGGAATGGAGAATGGGTAACAGAATTGTAGACCTATTTCCTAGAATTTTTTGTTGTTAATATTTCCCAATAGAATGGATGTTTTTGATTTTCAATTTTAAAATGTAAACAGTATTTATATCTTCTAATATAACTTTGCCAACTAACATTTATAAAATACAGCTTTTATTCATGTACTTATAATTAAGTAAAACATTAAAAAGCTATTAATCTTTTTCTGGTTCCTATTTCCATCAAAGTTGCACATCAGAGATTTAAACAAGGCTTCTTTCAAATACAACAGTGAGAGGTCTTCCAGTGAAGATGGTGGTGTAGGTGGACAAGGCTCATCTCTTTACACAGCCACATCAAAATTACAACTAAAATATAGAACAACCATGACTCAGAACCATCAGAAATTGAGTTGAGTAGAAGTCAGACAACTACAGAATTAAAGAAACTGCATCCATCCAGACTGGTAGGAAAAGTGCAGATGCAGAATGGGCTAGTCCCACACCCATGTGTGGTGGATAAAAATTCAGGAGGAATTTCTTGGAAGCGAGGAGTCCCAACTCTACCCCAAGCCTCTTGGCTTTTCTCAACATTCTAAAAATGCTTATCGATTTGCAGTTTTAAGCATTTGCTATGATTTCCATTGTTGAACATTTAGCTCTATTATTCCTTCTTCATTGCCACTATACTCATGCCCAATATTATACTTTATACTTTCATATTCACTAATATTGACGTCCTTAATTGATGCCCAGTATTTAGAATAATTATATTACTTCTACTACATAGGATTTTCTGGGGGAAACATCCTTTGTCTCTCTTCTGTACCATTTCTCTTGTTTTGTTTTGTGTTTAATTTCCCAAATCTTTCTTTTAATTCTGGGAGCCTCCAATTACTTCACAAGAAAATACACGTGGGATCAAAGATTTTCTTACAGGATGATGTTTTGACTAGATAAAGGATTCTGTACTGGAAATAATTTATCTTTAGAACTTTGAAGGTATTGACCCACTATTTTTTAGTTTCTGGTGTTGCTACTGAAAAGCCCAATTCTTTCTGATACTCTGATACCTACTACCAAGGTCCTGCACACTCTTTCCCCTCCCCAACATCTGTGGACTCCTAAGGTTTTCTGTCCATCCCTAGTGCTCTGAAGTTTTTCAATAACGTGACTTGGTGTGATGCAGACTTTATTACTTGGTTTGTAGTAAGATCTTTCAATATGACAATGAAAATTTTTTTGGTTCTTGGAAATATTTTTTAATTATTTCATAGATGATTTGTTCCCATTGTTTTTCTCTTTTCATCTTTTTCTGGAACTTATTGTACTAACATGTTGAAATTTTTGGACATTTTATCTGTTTCTATTTTTGTCACATATTTTCCAACTACATGTGTTTTTGTGCTTGTTATAGGATATTTCTTTGACTTACTTTTTCATCATTCTTTGAATTTTCCTTTTTGCTGTGACTTTTTAAAAAAATTATTTAATTATTTTTCAAGTACATTTTTCTATTACTCCCATCCCATTCCACCCCACCATGCTCCCCCTCCTTCTCATTTCCATCCTTCTTAGTTGTTGTCCATGTATCCTTTATATTTGTTCCTCTAAATCCCTCCCCTATTTCCCCTGAAATTCCCTCGCTCTCCCCTCTGGTCGCTGTCCCCCTGTTCTCTATTTCAGAGTCTTTGGTTGTATTTTGCTTGCTTATTTGTTTTGTTGTTCAGCTTCCTGTTAAAGGTGAGATCATATGGTTTTTGTCCTTCAACACCTGGCTTATTTCACTCAGCATAATGCTTTCCAGTTCCATCCATGTTGTTGCAAAAGGTAGGAGCTCCTTCTTTCTTTCTGCAGCATAAAATTCCATTGTGTATATGTACCATAGTTTTTTGATCCATTCATTTACTGACGGGCACCTAGGTTGCTTCCAACTCTTGGCTATTGTAAATTGTGCTGCTATGAACATTGGGGTGCATAGGTTCTTTGGGATTGGTGTTTTAGGGTTCTTAGGATACAATCCCAGCAGTGGAATTGCTGGGTCAAAAGGCAAGTCCAATTTTAGTTTTCTGAGAAAATTCCATACTGTTTTCCATAATGGTTGTACCAGTCTGCAATCCCACCAACAGTGGACCAGAGTCCCCTTTTCCCCACACCCTCTCCAACATTTGTTGTTTATTGCTTTGTTTATGATAGCTGTTCTCACTGGTGTAAAGTGGTATCTCACTGTGGTTTAATTTGCATCTCTCTGATAGCAAGTGATATTGAGCATCTTTTCATGTGGCTCTGGATCCTCTGTATATCCTTGGAGAAGTGTCTGTTCAAGTCCTTTCCCCATTTTTTATTGGGTTAATTGTCTTCTTAGAGTGAAGTCATATGAGTTCCTTGTATATTTTGGAGATTAAACCTTTGTCTGAGGTATCATTGGCAAATATGTTCTCCCATACAGTCGGTTGTCTTTTTATTTGAAAGCTGTTTTCTTTAGCCACACAGAAGCTTTTTATTTTGATGAGACCCCATTTGTTTATTCTTTCCTTTATATTTCTTGCTCAAGGGGACATATCAGTAAAATGTTGCTGTGTGAAATATCTGATATTTTCTTGCCAATGTTCTCCTCTAGGACTTTAATGGTGCCATGGCTTATATTTAAGTCTTTTATCCACCTTGAATTTATTTTTGTATGGTGTAAGTTGGTGCTCAAGTTTCATTTTTTTGCATGTAGCTGTCCAGTTCTCCCAACACCATTTGTTGAAGAGGCTATCTTTATCCCATTTTATGTTACTACACCCTTTGTCGAATATTAATTGACTGTAGAGAGTTGGGTTTATTTCTGCATTCTCTGTTCTCTTCCATTGGTCTATGTGCCTGTTTTTATGCCAGTACCAGGCTGTTTTGATTACAGTGACCTTGTAATACAGTTTGATATCAGGTATTGTGATCCCTCCTACTTTCTTCTTCTTTCTCAAAATTGCGGCTGCTATTCAGGGTCTTTTATGGTTCCATATAAATTTTTGAAGTGTTTGTTCTATGTCTGTGAAATATGCCATTGGTACTTTAATAGGTATTGCATTGAATCTGTAAATTGCTTTGGGTAGTATGGACATTTTGATGATGTTAATTCTTCCAATCCATGAACACGGTATATGTTTCCATTTGTTTGTGTCTTCCTTGATTTCTTTCTTCAGTGTTGTGTAGTTTTCTGCATACAGGTCTTTTACCTCCTTGGTTAGGTTTATTCCCAGATATTTTATTTTTGTTTTTGCTATATCGAATGGGATTTTTTTCTTGATTTCTGCTTCTGCTGATTCATTGTTAGTATACAAAAATGCCTTTGATTTCTGGATATTGACTTTGTATCCCGCTGTTTTGCCAAATTCATTTATTAGTTCCAGCAGTTTTTTGGTAGAGTCTATAGGATTTTCCATGTACACTATCATGTCATCTGCAAACAATGACAGTTTTGTTTCCTCCTTTCCGATTTGGATGCCTTTTATTTCCTTTTCTTGTCTGATTGCTGTGGCTAGAACTTCCAATACTATATTGAATAGAAGTGGTGAAAGTGGACAACCTTGTCTTGTTCCTGATCTTAGTGGAAAAGCTTTTAGTTTTTGCCCATTGAGTATGATGTTGGCTGTAGGTCTTTCATATATGGCCTTTATTATATTGAGGAATGCTCCCTCTATTCCCACTTTGCTGAGTACCTTTATCATAAATGGGTGTTGTACCTTATCAAAAGCTTTTTCCGCATCTATTGATATGACCATGTGGTTTTTGTCTTTGCTTTTGTTTATGTGGTGTATTACATTTACTGATTTGCGGATATTGAACCATCCTTGCATCCCTGGGATGAATCCCACTTGGTCGTGGTGTATGATCTTTTTGATGTATTGTTGGATGCGATTTGCCAATATTTTGTTGAGGATTTTAGCATCTATGTTCATCAGTGATATTGGCCTAAAGTTTTCTTTCTTTGTTGTGTCTCTATCTGGTTTTGGAATTAGGATAATGCTCGCTTCATAAAAAGAGTTTGGGAGTTTCCCATCATTTTGGATTTTTTGGAATAGTCTGTGAAGAATAGGGGTTAGCTCTTCCTTAAACGCTTTGTAGAATTCTCCTGTGAAACCATCTGGTCCGGGGCTTTTGTGTGATGGGAGTTTTTTGATTACTGCTTCAATTTCATTTGCTGTTATTGGTCTGTTCAGGCTTTCTACTTCTTCTTCATTGAGTTTTGGAAGATTATATTTTTCTAGAAATTTGTCCATTTCACCTAGGTTTTCAAATTTCTTGGCATACAGTTCTTCATAGTAATTCCTTACAATCCCTTCTATTTCTGTGGTATCAGTTGTAATCTCTCCTCTTTCATTTCTGATTGTGTTTATTTGTGTCCTCTCTCTTCTTTTCTTAATGAGCCTACTTAAAGGCTTGTCTATTTTGTTTATCTTTTCAAAAAACCAACTCTTGGATTCATTGATCCTTATAATTGTGCTTTTGGTCTCTATGTCATTTAATTCTGCTCTGATCTTGGTTATTTCCTTCCTTGTACTTGCTCTGGGCTGTCTTTGTTGTTGTTCTTCGAGTTCTTGCAGGCGTCGGGTTAGGTTGTTTGTTTGAAATGTTTCTATTTTCTTTAGGTAAGCCTGTATTGCTATGAACTTCCCTCTCAGGACTGCCTTGGCCGTGTCCCATAAGTTTTGGGTTGTTGTGAGTTCATTTTCATTTGTTTCCAGAAACTTTTTGATTTCTTCCCTAATTTCATTCTTGACCCATTTGTTGTTCAATAGCATACCATTCAGTCTCCATGATTTGGGGTGTTTGGGTGTTTTTCTTTGGTGTTGGTTTCTAATTTCAGTCTCTTGTGGTCATAGAAAATGCTTGGTATGATTTTAATTTTTCTTGAAATTTGTTGAGGCTCGTTTTGTGTCCCGTCATGTGGTCTATCGTTGAAAATGTTCCATGTGCATTTGAAAAGATGTGTATTTAGCTTCTTTGGAATGAAGGGTTCTGTGTGTGTGTGTGTGTGTGTGTGTATATATATATATAATCAGTCAAGTCCATTTCATCTAGGGTGTTGTTTAATACTGCTGTATCTTTGTTGATATTTTGTTTGGAAAATCTGTCAATTTTTGACAGTGGTATATTAAAATCCCCTACTATAATTGTGTTGCTGTCAATATCTTTCTTGAGGTCCTCTAGGATTTTCTTTATATATTTGGGTGCTCCGATATTGGGTGAATATATATTTACAATGTTAATGTGTTCTTGGTGGATTCTTCCCTTGAGTATTATGAAGTGACCTTCTGGGTCTCTCTTTATGGCCCTTTTTTTGAAGTCTATTTTGTCTGATATTAGAATTGCTACCCCGCCTTTTTTTCTTGTCCGTTTGCTTGGAAAATTTGTTTCTAGCCATTCACTTCTAGTCTGTGATGGTCTTTTGTCCTGAGGTGGGTCTCCTGTAGGCAGCATATGTGTGGGTCATGCTTTCTTATCCATTCAGCTATTCTATGTCTTTTGATTGGAGCATTTAATCCATTTACATTTAAGGTCATTATTGATAGGGACTTATTCATTGCCATTTTTGTACCTGAATTCCTCTCTGTCTCTCTCTTTTCCTTCCTTTCCTTGAAGCATTCCTTTTAGTATTTCTTGTAGAGCTGGTTTGGTGGAGGCATATTCTTTTAGACTTCTTTCGTCTTCAAAGCTCTTTATTTGGCCTTCTGTCTTGTTTGATAGCCTTGCGGGGTAAGGTAGCCTTGGTTGTAGGCCTCTGGTTCTCATTACTTGGAATATTTCTTGCCATTCTCTTCTTGCTTGGAGTGTTTCCATTGAGAAGTCAGTAGTTAACCTTATTGGGGCTCCCTTGTATGTTACTTCCTTTTTCTCCCTTGCTGCCTTTAAGATTCTCTCTTTGTCTTGGAATTTTGCCATTTTAATGATGATGTGTCTTGAAGTGGGCCTCTTTGGGTTCCTCTTGAATGGGACTCTCTGTGATTCCTTGATTTGTGTAACTTTTTCTCTCATCAAATTAGGAAAATTTTCTGTCATTACTCTTTCAAATAGGTTTTCTATCCCTTGTTCTTCTTCTCTTTCTGGTATTTCTATTATTTGGATTCTATTACATTTCATATTGTCTTCCATTTCTCTTAGCCCATCTTCATTCTTTTTGAGCCTCTTTTTCTTTTCTTGCTCTTTCTGGGAGATTCTTTCTACTGTGTCCTCCAACTTGCTGATCTGATCTTCTGCCTCATTGATCCTGCTTTTCATTCCTTCTACCGTGTTCTTCAGTTCCGAAATTGTATTCTTCATTTCCTCATGGCCTTTGCTGATAGTTTCTATTTCCTTTTTCTTGTTGATATAGTTTGTGGAGAGTTCATTGTAGCTCCCCTCTAGTTTTTGGTAGCTCACTGTGAGCCCTTTGAATTTCCTGATAACCAGTGCTTTGAATTCAATATCTGATAGTTGACTTGCCTCTCTTTCATCTAACATTCTTTCTGAGACTTCCACCTTTTCTTTCATTTGGGCATTGTTTCTTTGTCTTCCCATTGTTTGTGAGACTCTTCTTGTTAGCCTCAGCTTCTTAAATTGATCTTTTCTGACTCCCTGGGTTTATGGTGTGAACTTCTGTGGTAGAATACCTGTGAAATTCAGTGGTGCAGTCTCCTGCAGGTATCTTGATGTTCTCCGCTTCCACCTAGTCCTTTCTTTGTGTGTGTGTGATCACTTGGAGGAGGCGGCAAAATGGTTTATGACAGCAGGAGAGTACTTTATGATATTTACAGTCTGCTGTGGCTTTTTAAATAGATTTTATTTATTTATTTTTAGAGAGAGTGGGAGGGAGGGGGAGAGAAGGAGAGAAACATCAATGTGAGAGAGAAACATCGATCAGTTGTCTCCTCTACACACCTGACTAAAGTATCACTTTTTCTTTTATTATTCAAGAGCTCCTTTTTGGTTCTCTGAGTGTTCTTTTGTAATATTTAATTGAAAAATATTCTCCTCACATAATTTTTACATGGCATTTGTTTACATGTGTGTGATCACATGTTTAACTTTTCTCATATTTTTAAGAATTTATTTTGGTATTTGATTTTTTTGTTAATGACTTTCTTCTGACATTGACAAATCCATAATAATTTGCTCATATTTAAGAGTGGAATGCTGAAAAGAGAATTAAAATCTCATAGACTTGCTGAGTAGTTTTCACTGGTACATGTTCTGCCTGAGCTCATAATTTTGTGGCTCCCCTTTTGCCAGGTCCAATTCACTGAGAGGGATGATTCGGTCTCTTGCCAGCATTCTGGGAGCCAATTGGCAGAATTGGGTTCAGGAGCCTCAGGAATCAGTATGCAAATATCAATACCCTATTTCAGTACAGTATTTCTACTCGCAACTATGCCTAATTTCTCTTACCCCAGAGTCTCTTCTGTTTACTGTCCTGAGAGAACAAACCTCCAGAATTCCACTGAAATAAAGGAGAGAGTGTTTGCTTGGCTAATAAAACCGAAAGTGAGAATTGGGTCAGAGATATGCAAAGCCTACTGAGGAAACTTCCCTGATTTGAGACCCAACGAAATGAATTTTGTTAAGCTTTATTCATACAATCTGTTTGGTTATTTTACCTTTAAATATTTTAAATGAAACAGGAAGGAAAGAAACACATGGATACAAATGGGGGGAAGAAGACAGGTTAACACAGTATGAAGGTAAGGGTATTTCTATTTCCACATTCTCAAGGAACATGAGATAAAAATACTTTCATAGAGTAAAAACGGGGAATAAAGTGTGGGAGTTACGTGATGGGAGGTGGAAGTATGACACGGGTGGAACAGTATTGGGCATGAACAGAGAGGAATGGGGCAACCCTCCTTTATGCAGATAGGACTCCCACTGGTGGAGACTGTGCCATCTTCAACAGTAAGCTTCTGAAGTTTCTGGGTCCTCTTTCCACCAGCCTGAATGGAAGAGTGCAAGGGGAGTTTCGTTGGAAGTGGGCCTAGAAGTGGATCTGTTAGTTCTTCCCAAATTCTACCAGCTGTAACTAAAGCAAATAACCACATTTAATTTCAACTAAGGCTGAGAAATGTGGGCCAGTTCTGTGCCCACTGTTATAAAGAGAGTATGGATAAAATCAAGCAGTAGTATAGGCATTTAGATTTTAGAAATGTTTCCATTAAATATAAAATAAATATTTCAAGACCCAAGATGTAGTTCATTATTTTTNAAGAACATGAGATAAAAATACTTTCATAGAGTAAAAATGGGGAATAAAGTGTGGGAGATATGTGATGGGAGGTGGAAGTATGACACGGGCAATTTTATAAAAGTATTTGATGGAAACCCCAACTCTTCCAAAGATTTTTTTGCTCAGGATTTATTAATTTAGAAGTGTTACTTGGATAGGCTAAATGCAATAACAAATAGACTTCAAAATGTCTAGTGGTCCAAATACAATAGTAGTCTTTTTCCTGCTCATGTAACAGTATTGGGCATGAACAGAGAGGAATGGGGCAACCCTCCTTTATGCAGATAGGACTCCCACTGGTGGAGACTGTGCCATCTTCAACAATAAGCATCTGAAGTTTCTGGGTCCTCTTTCCACCAGCCTGAATGGAAGAGTGCAAGGGGAGTTTCGTTGGAAGTGGGCCTAGAAGTGGATCTGTTAGTTCTTCCCAAATTCTACCAGCTGTAACTAAAGCAAATAACCACATTTAATTTCAACTAAGGCTGAGAAATGTGGGCCAGTTCTGTGCCCACTGTTATAAAGAGAGTATGGATAAAATCAAGCAGTAGTATAGGCATTTAGATTTTAGAAATGTTTCCATTAAATATAAAATAAATATTTCAAGACCCAAGATGTAGTTCATTATTTTTAAAGAGCTTATTTGAAATATCTAATTCCTTAATAATATCAGGTCAATAAAATGGTACATTGAAAATTAGTAGCAATAATTCAATAGAATTGCATTAAGGGTAATTTCCGTGTACCTTATAGAAGTGATTTGCCTGTGTGTACAAAGGTATACTGTTTTATATAAAATATACCATTAGAATTTGCAAAACTGCCCATAGGTGAATTCCCTTAATAACAAATGAAGTATTCAGCCCTGGCTGGTATAGCTCAGTGGATCGAGTGCAGGCCTCAAAGCAAAGGGCTGCCAGTTCAATTCCCAGTCAGGGCACATGCCTGGGTTGCAGGCCCGGTCCCTAGTGGGGTCACATGAGAAGCAACCACACATCGATATTTCTCTCCCTCTCTTCCTCCCTCCCAAAAGTAAATAAATAAAATCTTTTAAAAAATAAATGAAGTACTCGTTTTTATGTTTAAAGAGGAACCTATTTTTTTAAATCTCTGTAGCTGCTTTTCATAAATATTTACTTATTTTAATTCAGGTACCAGATTATTTTACGCAATTCTACATGGCACCAAATCACCATGTTACAATGGATGTGCCATTGCAGAGATCAAAAGGAGCTAAATGTGCAAGCAGGAACCTCCCACTTATTAAAATGCTTTTGTTCCTCTGTGGAGACTGAGCCGACAGGGGATCTGAACAAATACGATTTTCATTCCAAACAGAATTTATGGCACTAAAATAAAATAATTGGAAGATAAAGCTTTTTAACTTGTATATTAAAATGAAATGCTAAAAATGTTCCCCCCATAGTTCATAAATGTGAATTGTTTAAATTTTACCATGAATTTAATTTTACCAGTTTTATGCATGTATGAGATGTTTGCCTCACTTAATTGGTTTTAAGCACACTTTTTTTAAAATAAAGCAACTTCACAAAAAAGGAGAAGAAAATAAAAAAAAGCAAACTGACTCTTTGACAGCCTGTTTCCACTCATTCACATCTTTCTGTAATGTTAACCTTTTGACCTAATGGGCTCCATCCAGTAAAAGATGAAAGTGTCCTGGTGCAGGAGCCAAACTGGCATTGCTGTTTTACAGTTACGTGGGGACAAAAGGAAAATGCTGTCCCTGCTCTTTGATTTTTTTTGCATATGTGTAATTTAGAAAGTAACCCCCCAAATCAAAACTCTCCATGGGTATGGTTTGCAAAAAGGAAGCCTCCCCTGACAAATTTAGAAGAATAAACATCCAAATTCTAATTGTTTGAAAAATTACTGTGGCGTTTCAAACATTTAAACTTGTCTTCATTAATGACAGCCTATATATGGCTGAAGAAACTCACTCACGTGGCCTAACTATTTCACAGCGAGGCGGCAGTGGCATCTTGGGAAAGCAAGCCCTTCCTTTTACTCTCAGGTCGGGGGGAGCCACGGTGAACCAAGGTGACTGAATTTCAGCAGCATTGTTTTGCAAAATGTGCCAGTCTCATTCTCAACTTCAGGAATGAGAATGCAATTACAAAGGAAAACAATTCTGGATATGTTGCTCAGGCATACTTCCTTCACTTAAAAAAAGGTACATTTTATTAGACCCTAAAAGTCATCAGGAAACATATTTCTCACCAGAGGTTACAATAGACAAAGTGTTTACATATCTAATTTTATTTGAGGGACAGAGAGAAAAAATATTTTTAATGTTAGGGCTTAGCATTGTAAGCACTATAAGCACAAGAGATGGTAAGATGTTTTTTTTGCCAAGTGATGATTTTTAGAATTTAATGCTAAAACAATTTATGGGATTAAAAGTGAACCTAATAACGATATTGTAAAGATTCCCCACTTTTGTTGATGACTAAAGTAAGACATAGTGATATTGTAAATTGAAAGTGATAAAAGTCATATATTTTAATTCAGTGTAATAATTAAGATTATCTAATGCAAGGTGGTATCTGATATGCAGTGTCTGGCTGGGTATTTTATATTTTACCATAATCATAGAATCTGAGCATTATTTTCCTCAAACTGTGAATAGAACAAAAGGTCTTTTTATTTCCACTCACTTCTTTGAGTGAGAGGTTCACACTTATATATTATATAGATTATCTATCTCTAAAACAATGCTCCCTCAAACTTCAGTGATATTGATTCCCCTGATCAAACAGGGACCTTTGGTTTGGGATGAATGAGCATGTGAAAGAAGCTCTTGAAGGTTCTTTATGACTCAGAGTAATCTAGAAATATACCATGTAAGAACCAAAAATCTGCAGAATAAATACAAGTGATCCCCATTATTCAATGTAAATATGATAAGACAGGGGGAGCCAGTAAAAATGCTACCACCCCACCAATCACCTTTGCAGAAATCTTTCATTCCATCTACCAGATATTCATGTCAAATATATTTACTTTAAATGTCATTCATGTCCATCCTGTCCCCTCCATTCTCATTGTTTTTCTCTTCATTCAGACTCTTACTATGTTCCATTCAGCATCTTTCTACTGTCTCTTAATGGTCTTGATATGTACTGTTGACAGAATGATTAACATAAAATGCAAACCTGACCATACCATCCTTTCTGCCACTTGAATATACACTTCCTGTGTATTTACTCTGCGTAAAAAATGGTACACCCACTAGTGTCTCTTATCCACCACCTCTGTGTCACTCTGCCCTCAGCTCTCATCATTAGTCAGTTCCCCATGTGCCAAACACCAGTCAGTCAGTAATGCCCCAAAGCTGCAGTTTTATATGTGCTTTCCTTATATTTTCATGCCACACTGTCTTCCTCTTACTGCACCTGCTTTTAAAATCTTTGAAATTAAAATTTTGTATTAACAACTTTAAAATATTTCTGGCATATATGAACTACCAACTAGACATAACCTTGACTTCACTAGGCAGAAGAGTACCTTATCTCAATACTCCTGCTATAATTTTTGTGATTTCTCTTAAAGTCAAACTTATCGTGCAGTGTCAAAAAACAGAGTGGACTTTGAATTCAAAATAAAATGCTTGGATTGTATGTTATTTGAGATATTGACACAGTGAGCTCCTTGTTCCACACCAACTCAGGTTTTTTCTGCCTTGAATCATACCTGGTTTTGTAGAAATGGAGTTCCAATACCACTTTCATACAAACTGAATCTCTAGAGTACATTGGCTACTTGGGAGATGCAATAACTTTCAGGCAACTCTGATGTGTTGGGGCAAATGCAGATCAAATATGCTATTTAGCAATTGACTGATGATTCTGCTAACTGATACTCAAGTGACTTGAGAGTTAATGTAGAGGTATATGGCTTTAATACTAAGAAGAAAAATGTGTTTGACTATATCTGAGCCATATTTTCTCATTACTGTTGGAAAGATTTGCATTTGGCAGATCATTTCAGCTATACACTATAAAAGAAGAAAATGTTTTGTTCATCCTGGCAAGAACAATATTTTCCCTTTTCAATTTATTTTTCAAATAATTTGCTGATTGAAAAGTCACACAGGTAAATCATTTTCTATGGCTATAATGACATTTCCAGGCCAGCAGGCTTTAGCTCAAAATCCTAAAACAGGCGCTGTCTGGAAAGTCCATTTCCAAACTCTGTGCCAATAGGATCAAACCTTGGCATGTTCACCCTGCATTTGAATGAGTAATATACTTCAAAAATAGAACTGGCAAATCAAAACCTTTAGATTTCTGACCTTGGCTCAGAGATGCAATGTCATCTTTGAGGTGACTTTACTATTTAATATAAAGCACCAACACCTAGCTGCATAGTAATCATGAAAGAAGGTGACATTTAATTGTTTTTAAAAAATCCACAAAGTTGTCCATAAACAAAGCCTATGATTTAAATATATTTTAGATGGCCTATAAATGTACCCTACAGTGTTTCTAGTCAAAACTGTACTGTTAGCCTCGTCTAGACTTCCTGTTGCATGAGTTATTCACTATTTTGACTTTGTGAGACTTTCTGACTATAATGTAAATTCTGTATGGTAAGGAAATAATAATCTATTATATTTCTTCTATAGCCTCCTTATATTTCTTCTTTCATTTATTCAGTGTTATTGAGTGCCTGCTATTTTCCAAACAGCAGTACTGAGGGATGCAAATATAAACATCAGTATTCCCTGCTCTAGAGAATTGAATCTAATGAGAAAAACAGGTACTAAAGCAATAATTATAATGTACCAGAAAAAGTGGTATACTATAGGCATGTAAAAATGCTATTGGACAAGAAAGGAAACAACCACCTTGGCCTGGGGGGTTAGGGAAACTTCTCAGAGGGCACTTTGAACTTGGCCTTGAAGAGTGAGTGGAATTTAAACCAGGGCAAGAAGGGGAAGGACATTTGAGGTAATAGTGAAGGCCAGGAGGCCCTGTAGGGTGAGTATACTCATATTAGAACTTGCCCCAATTAATTTTGGCTGGCAGACATACCTTCCCCAGAAATCTTGCTATAATTATATGATTTCTGTAAGAGTAATAGGAACATAATAGAAATGTAAATTCTGAGCTATATAATGCAGCAAAAATGTGTGGTTTCAGGCAAGTAATTAAGGGCCAGACTGCCTGGGTGTGGATTCCAACCTGAATACATAAGTGCTGTATGACTTTCAACAAGAGAAATTAAGCGCTGTCAGCTTCAGTGTCCTGGCCTGTAAACTGAGGAAAACATTAGTAGCTCCCTCATAAAAATTATTGTAGAGGTTAAATAAAACAATCCTTATTTTTTTCAGAAAAGGGATGGATATGTAAAAAGTATCCATAAGCATTAGTTAACGAAAGTTTCAATCATTCACTTTTTTAAACAGTATTATTGAGCTATAATTTACACAACATCCACTCATCCACTTAAGGTGTACAAGTGAGTGATTTTTAGTAAATTCATAGAATTATGCAATCATCACCTCAATCTAAATGTAGTATATTTTCTTCCCCGAAAAATACCTTCTGGAATTAATTCTTTATTTCTATCTTTCTACCTCTGAGGTTTAAGTAAAGAATAGTGTCATCCCTGTGTCCAGATTAGCCTATTCTGGATATGCCATATGAAAATGTGATTATTTCTGTCAACTTCCTTCTTTTAGGTGTTTTCAAAATTCACTCATGTTGTAGCATCTATTAGTATTTAATGACTTTGTGTGGTTGAATAATATTCCATTGTATAAATATGCCATATTTATATATTCATCAGTTGACGAATGCTAGTGATGTTTGTTTTTTCTAATATATTGAATAAAGTTGCTATGAACATGTATGTAAACCATTTTTGCACAGCTATATATTTTCATTTCTCTTGGTGATATCCATAGGAATATAGTTGCTAAGTGATATGTTAATCTTATCTTAAACATTTTGAGGAATTCCCAAACTGTTTTCCCAAGCAGCTGCACATTTGTATTTACCATCAGGAAGATAGATGCATGAAGGTTTGAATTTAATCATATCTTCAACAATTGTTCTACCTATTTTTGAGAAAATGCCATGGAATTTTGGTAGAGATTGCATTGAGTCAGTAGATGGCTTTGGGTGGAAAGGACATTTTAACAATATTAACTCTTTTGACCCACACATATGGGATATTTTTAATTTCTTTTATAAATGTCTTATACTTATGATATATATATATTTATATACATCATATATCACACATATAATATATACCATATGTGTATATATCATATATACATATATATGAAAGATATATATATATATATATATTGTATGTGTGTATATATATCTTTTACTTCCTTGGTTAAATTTACTCCTAAGTATTTTATTGTCCTTGATGCTATTATAAACGAGAATATTTTATTTTCCAGATAGTTTATTGTTAGTTAATAGCAACAACTGCTTTTTGTATGTTGATTTTGTTTCCTACAACTTTACAGACTCCATGGATTAGTTTTAATAGTGTTTTGGTGAATTCTTTAGTATTTTCTACCTACAAATTGCACACAGACACAATTTTACTAATTATTTTTAGAAATAGTTGTCTTCTTTGTTACTGCCTGGTTACTCTGGCTAGGACTTCCAGTACTAAGCTGAATAAGAATGGTAAGAGTGGTAAGAAACAGAAACACCCTTCTGTTTCTGATCTCGGAGGGAAAGCTTTCAGATTTTCACCATTCAGTGTGATGTCAGCTGTGGACCTGTGATACATAGCATTTGTTATGTTGAGGTGCATTCAGTCTACGCCCACTTTATACTGAGTTGTCATCATGAAAGAATGTTGAAGTTCATTGAATATTCTCCATACATTGAGATATAAGTTCTCCACACATTGAGATGATCATATGATGTTTATATTTCATTCTTAATGTGGTGTACCACATTCATTGATATGTATAAGTTGAGCCATCTTTGCATACCAGGGGTAGATTCCACTTGTTCATAATGAGTGATCCTTTCAATGTGCCAGTGAATTCAGTTTGCTAATATTTTATTGAGAATTTTTGCATGTATATGCACCAGGGATATTTGCTTATCATATTCTCTTCTTCTAGTGGCCTTATGTGAACTTGGCATCAGGGTAATGCTGGCTTGTAAGATGTTTTGGGGAGTGTCATTACCTTTTCAAGTTTTTAGAAAAGTTTAAGAAGGATTAGCATTGATTGTTCTTCTGGTAGAATTCACCTATGATACCCTCTGGTCCTCGGCATTGTTGTCACTGGGAAGGTTTTGATTACTCATTCAATCGCCTTATGTGTTATTGGGCTGATGCTATTTTCTATTTTTTCCTTCTTTGATCTTGGTGGGTTTAATGTTTTCTAGAATTGTTTCCATTTCTTCTACATTGTCAAGCTTTTGGCATATAGTTGTTCACAGTAGTCTTTTATGATTCTTTGTATTTCTGTAGCATTAGTTGTAATGTTTCCTCTTTTATTATACTTTTATTTATTTGTATTTTCTTTTTCACTTTCATGGTAGATTTGGCTAAAGATCTGTCAATTTTATTCATTTGTTTCAAAATATCAACTCCTAGTTTCATTGGTCTTTCTATATTTTTTCTAGTCTCCATTTTATTTATTTCTGCTCTGATCTTTGATATCTCCTTCCTTCTGCTAACTTTTGTTTATTTGTCTTCTAGTTCTAATAGACTTCTGGACAGCCTAATTTAACTTGTATCATGGAGCTACCAGCATTCTCTTATTCTTCATCATATTCTTCTGTCTTCAGACCTATCCTTTACCCTAGGCAGAACCCCAGAACTGCTGCACTGAAACTTAAAGGGGACTCAGTTTTTTTAAGTGACACCCACAGCTCTTGAGTGGTCACGGGTGGGGTGACACCGCCTAGTCTTCTCAGTGTGATTCTTCCAGCATGGGACTTCCACGCTACAAATAATCTGGAACAGGGACCATTAGGGCCTCTTTACTCACACCCTGGCACATTTGGAGCAGAGTTTCTACCGTATGAGTGGGGTGGAATAGGGAAAGGGAGACCTGATCCTTTCAGCCATAATTACATGAAATAGAACTTCTGCAACATGCGGCAGGAAGGGAAGAGAATCCTGCACAGCCTGCCATTCCTAGGGTTAAATCACCTCCCCAGACTGATAATAGGAAAGGGAAGGAGCCCCCATTATTTTAGTATTTACTTGCCAAATGCAGAAAACTCATGGTAGAGTTTCTGAAATGCAGAACTGGTGATGTGGGGGGGATTAGGCATTAATCATGGCTCAAATCCCACAGTCATATTCTTTTTTTTAAAAGTATGTTTTATTCATTATGCTATTAGGGTTGTCCCATTTTTTAATCCCCTTTATCCTCCTCTGTTCTGCACCACCCTTCACACCAGCATTCCTCCACCCCTTGGTTCATGTCCATGGGTCATACATGTAAGTTCTTTGGCTTTTCCATTTCCTATACTGTTCTTAACCTTCCCTTGTCTTTTGTGTATCTACCAATTATGCTTCTTATTCCCTGTACCTTTTTCCCCCATCCCCCCCATGCCCTCTTCACTGATAATTCTCCAAGTGATCTCCATTTCTGTGATTCTGTTCTGATTCTAGTTGTTTGCTTAGTTTGTTTTTGCTTATGTTTTTTAGGTTCAGTTGTTGATAGTTGTGACTTTGTTTTCATTTTACCATTCACAGTTTTGATCTTCTTCATTTTCTTAGATAAGCCCCTACACCATTTCATATAATAAGGACTTGGTGATGATGCACTCCTTTAACTTGACCTTATCTGGGAAGCACTTTATCTGCCCTTCCATTCTAAATGATAGCTTTGATGGATAGAGTAATCTTGGATGAAGGTCCTTACCATTCACAATTTGGAATACTTCTTTCTAGCCCCTTCTTGTGTATAACGTTTCTTTTGGGAAATCAGCTGATAGTCTTTTGGGAACACCTTTGTAGGTAACTGTCTCATTGTCTCTTGTTGCTTTTAAGATTCCCTCTTTTTCTTTAATCTTGGATAATTTAATTATGACATGTCTTGGGTCCACTTTCTTTGGGACTCTCTGAACTTCCTGGACTTCCTGAAAGCCTATTTTCTTCACCAGATTGGGGAAATTCTCCTTCATTATTTTTTCAAATAAATTTTTAATTTCTTGCTTCTCCTGTTTTTCTTCTGGCACCCTTATGATTCAGATGTTGGAATGTTTAAAGTTGTCCTAGAGGTTCCTAAGTCTATCTTCATATTCTTGAATTCTTGTTTCATTATGTTCTTGTTGAATGTTTATTTCTTCCTTCTGTTCCAAATCATTGATTTGAGTTCTGGTTTCCTTCCCCTCATTTTTGATTCCCTGTATATTTTCTTTATTTCACTTTGCATAGGCTTCTCTTCTTCCTCTATTTTGCATCCATACTCAATCAATTCTGTGAGCATCCTGATTTCCAGTGTTTAGAACTATGAATCTGATAGGTTGTCTATCTCCTGGTTGCTTAGTTCTTTTTCTGGAGTTTTGATTCATTCTTTCATTTGGAACATATTTCTTTGTCTTGGTGCACCTGCTATGTTTTAAGGGGTGGAGCTTTAAGTATTTTCCAGAGTGGGGCAACCCACTTTGCTGTATTGTGGTACTGTATGTGGGAAAGGGGTCAGACAGGGAACAATGCTACTTGCTTGGCTCTCAGCTGGCTTTCAATCACTTCCCCTGCTACCTACAAGCAAATTGGGCCCTTCTGGTGCTGATTCCAGGGTGGGTGGGTTTGCGTACATTCTAGGGCCCTGTGGGTCTCTCCAGTGAACTCTCCTGTGAGGCAGGGAGTTTCTCCCACCACCATAACCCCCCACAGGTATTTACAGCCAGAGATTTTGAGGCTTTAGTTCCCCATGCTGGAACTGTGTGTTGCATGGTCTGTCTCACTCCCAGTTGTTCCTCCTGGTTTATCCACATGCAAATGTGGGATAGCCTGGTCTGCCAGCCACAGACTTGCCATGCATTGTCCCCACCCCAGCTGCCCTTCTCCACCCCTCCTACGAGTCTGGATGAATGTTTCTTCTTTAACTCCTTGGTTGTTGAACTTCCATAACATTCTATATTCTAATAATGTTTCTCCATTAGGCATTTGCCCTTTGGGGCATTTTCCAGAGACTTTTAATACTTGTTTGTTCAATTATGTTTATTATAATTTTAACATTTTAAATCATTGTTTGTTGGGGAGAGGGTCCTCTGCCATTCAGGAGGTCATGCCCCCTTTAATTATTCATTTTTAGCCAGGCCATTATTTTTCTTTATTATAGAATTTTCATCATATCATAGCTTCTAGATTCGTACATTTTGCCTCTTATTTTTATAAAGTGCATTTCTCCATGTATGATAAGAACCTATGTAATCAAAATAAGAAGAAGAAAAGGAGAAGGAGAAAAGAGGGATGTGGTCATATGTTTTGAATCTATCTTATAAACCCCTCTTGGATAATTAAATTTCTCATTAGAATATTAAAGAATCTAAGGTCACTTGCACAGAGGAAAATAGACTCTTTATAAACCACTGTTTCTTGAAAGTATGGCAGTACTCAGTGGGAATCTAGAAAGGAGGCAAGAATAGAATAAAATGTGTAACCTGGAAATTGGAGGCCATAATGAAATATAGGTGCAGACAACTGTTCCTAGTCCAGAGATCATGTACAGAAGTCTCCATTTCAACAAGGGTCAGTGGAGGGAGATTCTGTTGTGATAATAAGAAACATGCACCCCAAACATCAGTCCCTGTCAGAACTTTTATTCCATGCTAAGGAGAAGAAGGGACGGTGAGGAGAAAACTCTTATTTGATCATGTATTTACTACCAAAGAGACTGTTTTTAAATTTAAGATGATGGTGTTAACATTGATTACATAAGGTTAGCCCTCCTGTCTGACATAGGCTAAATGTTTGTGTCTCCCCTAAATTCGTAGGTTGAAACGTAATCCCCAACATGATGGTATTTGGAGGCAAGGCCTTTGGAAGGTGATTATTATAAGGCAGAGTCTTCGTAAGTGAAACCAGTGCTCTTGTAAAAGAGACTCCAGAGAATTCCCACTCCCGGTTGGCCATGTGAGCACACAGGGAAGGGTCAACTGTTAATAATCCAGAAGGGGGTCCTCACCTGGACTCAGTTAGGCAGGTGTGCGGATCTTAGATTCCCAGACTCCAGAACTGTAAGAAGTAAATTTGTGTTGCTTGTAAGCCACCTAGTCTATGGTATTCTGGTATAGCAGACACCTCCAAGCATAAAAGCATAAATAAGATCCAAGTTCAGTTAAATTATAGAAAGGAAAGGAAGTTGCATGTTTGAACACTTTAGTTTTGTGATCCAAAATTTATACCTGATACACTGTCTTGCACTATTCTTATGCAGATGTTACTTAAAAAATAAGAGTGAGATGAAATGCAAGGTGAAAAAAATAATTCAATAACATTATGGCAAATGAAGATTTGCCCTCATGTTTTTAAAGAGACTAATGTATGATGCTAAAATGTTAAACACAATAGATGCCCTCCTGCACCACCTGCAATGCATATGTGTGTATGTGCATATACACACACCACTTAGTTCAAATACACTCATAAGAAGTTAGCTCTCGAACTTCTATAATCATCCCAGGCTGATGATCACAGTGCATTAACTTTGGATGACGAAAATCGTATGTAATAATTCATAAGACCCTCTTTATATGTCATGTTTTATGATTTGGAAAGATAAACTGGACTAAATTGTTCCTGTGAGTGTTCTGTAAAAGAGGGATACGTCTGCAAAACAATAGCATATAAGTAGACCACTTGGGAGAAGCCTAAACAACTTAAGAATATGCAAGTAACTTGAAGCAACAACAAGCAATTTATAAGCTTTTATTTATAAGGGAATTGCTGAAAGTTAATGTAGAAGCCATTCATGTCTATTCATTAAAGCAGGCCCCTTAGGACCATTAAAATACAACAGTTAGATGAGTTCTACTTACTCTACCGTGAAAGTACAATTGAAATACTGCATTATGCACGACCCCCCAATTTATGGCAAAATGATTTGTTTGCAGAAGATCTTTGAGTTCTGCCTAGTTATCATACCTTAATCTTATGAATTAGTACCTGTTCTATTTGATGCTACTTTGGTTACATTATTTTTCTTTTCTTAATTTTTTCAATATCTGAGTACTTTCTCTTCTCATTTGAGTTATCCTTTATACCTAAATCACTCTATCCCAACATTTCTCCAAACTGGAACTTTCCAAACAAATAAGATTGATAGACAATTCCCTTTCTAGGAAAATGTTGTACTCCCCCCACTAGAGAGAAGCTTCTTTTCTTACCTGCTACTTCTTTCAACAAAACTGGGCATCAAGTAAAGGACGTGGGCATGTTTATGTTGTGGTGCGGCATTTTTAATAGACTTGGATACTGCATACCATGATGCAATGGTGTCCATTTGCTTTAAAGGGTTGAAGCTAATAAAAATGACACATACCTACTTCACTACGACAACCACTACAGACCTTTATTTCCTCCAAATGGATATTCCAACTGAGGTTCTTTCAGAGCTGTGAGGGAACTGCTACAGAGACATTTGTGCAGCTTTCTGATACTCAGTTAGGAAGTAAGACTGATGATCAGATCTGCCTGCTGTATGATAACAGCAACCTCCGCAGGTTCTCCAGGGGCCTGTGGCTGCCAGTGGAAGCATTCTGCTGCATGAGCTATCAACAGTGTGCCATCTTCTAAAGTCAAACCTCTGGAAGATAAAAATCATGCCAATTTCTCTTATACAAACTATGCTGCAAGTAGCAACACTTAAAGTTATTCATACATGTTCAATGTTCATATTATTCATATGAGTTTAGGAACCCATGAGGAGGGAGTTTCATCCTTTACCTTGGTTGTGTTTTATATTACTTTGCAAGAATTTTAAGGTTGCTTGCTAGGAATTCTTTCCTGGGAGTTATTCTCCAGTTTTTGTATAATAAATGATACCTTTTCTAGGTCAAATAAAGTTTGAAAAATATTTCTTGCATATATATTTTCTTTTCTATATTAGTGCCAAGTTGTTCTGAACAAATTACTCTAAAATATGGACATTTCAAGTGACTAGTGTGACCACCAAGATAAACTGCGGACTCACCTTAATGTATGTTCTAAACCTATAGGGAGTTGTACAGGTTGATACTTGAGCATCTGTTAGAAACTAAAGACAAAAGACTGTGGATTCAAATGGTTAGATCA
Organism: Sturnira hondurensis; assembly: GCF_014824575.4. Lineage (NCBI taxonomy): Eukaryota > Metazoa > Chordata > Mammalia > Chiroptera > Phyllostomidae > Sturnira > Sturnira hondurensis. The sequence continues at coordinate 10,153,851 of NW_028074140.1, read as the reverse complement.
GCCTTGGTTGGGACTTGGCTATATGGGGTTAAAGGGAGGAGTCAGGCTGTGGTGGGTGTGGCTCAGTTTGTTGAAGTATCATCCTGCAGCCAGAAGGTTGCAAGTTCAGTCCCTGGTCTGGGCACATGTGGGAGGTAACAGATGGATGTTTTTCACATCAATCTTGCCCTCTCTACCCTCTTCTCTCTCTAAAAAAGCAATGGGAAAAAAGTCCTCAGGCAAGGATGAGAGAGAGAGAGAGAGAACGAGAGATAGTGGAGACAGGATGCATTGAGAGAAAGCTGATGTTCCATGAACATGAAAGCAGCTATGTGATTCTAGTGGGCAGGATGTCCACTTTGTAGAAAGGAACTGTGATGGTTTTAATCCATGGCTGCAAATGTCTTTGATGTTCTCCTCTAATTAAGTAGCAAGCTCTATATCACCTCCCTTTGAATTTGAGTGCCTATGACTGACCCCTTCAATAAAAAGAGTTTGGCAGACATGGAGCTATGCAACTTTTTAGTCTAGATTGTAAAGGCAACACAGCTTCCTGCTTTCTCCTCGGACACTCAAATTTTTGGAGGCCTCAACTGTAAGCAATTACTGAGTTTGCAAGCCACATATAGGCACCCTTGTCAACAGTCACAGCTGAGCATGCAGTGGATGGCCAGCATCAATTTCAGGCCGCGTGAGCCATCTCGGAACATCCATTGCACTTGAGGTTCAGATGGCTGCAGCCCCAACCAGCATCCAACTACAGCCACATAATAAACCCAGTGAAAACTTGCCCACCGAGTCCTTTCCAGATTCATGATCCACAAAGCAGCAAGCAAAATAAAATAGTTGTTTCAGATATGTATGTTTTGAAGTAATTTATTATGCAGCAATAATAACTGGAATAGGAGCCAACCACTAATTGTCTGAAAGCTCAAGAGAAGTTTAAAAGGGATAATAGTTTGGAATTTTTATATTGCATTGGACTGAAATTTTTTGTTATTTCAAATATAGAGACCATTAATATATTATTTGAGGATGTCAAGAAAAGCAATGAAATTGTCTTAGATTTCGCTCTGGGAGGAAATGTATGAGACCAGAGTGCTGATGAAAAATAGCAGTTGTAAAAATTAATTCTGTTGCTTCCTTCTAGTATCATGTTGAGTCCCATTTACTCAATAAATCAGGTTCCAGTGTAAGTAAAACACCACCTTCTCCACCATCATTGTTCCCATTACAAGAAATTAGTGTGGTCTGATTAAGTTGTTAAAAGTTTCTATTAATTTGCCACATTTATTCCAGTGAGTGTAAAGGAGGCATCTTCATAATCCCTCTTTAACTCATTTTTAGTGATTATTTCACTATCTGTTAGTTGTAGATTATTCAACAAATGACAAATCCTTTTTAAGGAAGGTGTCAACACCCAGGAAGCCAAACTCAATGCCTCAGAAAATAATAAAGGAAGAAAATGGGAAGAATCAGAAGAGACAAACACAAGAGACAAACAATGGCTCTGCACTTTTGTAGTCCATTTACGTACTAAAATTCTCTGGTTCTTGGATTATCTTCTGTCTCTTTTGGTGTAAGTCCTGTCGTCTTCCCTGAACCACAAAGCAATGAAGTATAGGCTTTCACTATGACTGACCCATACTAGTAGAATCTCACTAGCCATGATTTATGCCCGCCATTCCCACAAAGGATTAGAAATAAGTTAAATGAACTTGCCTTTTCTCTAAATTAATTTACAAAAAAATTATTCCTTTTTGCTTCAGTGTCCTGTATATATGACTCAGTGTAGTAGTTCAAATTATACCATGACACAAATTTTTGTACAGTTCTCTCATCTTGAGTGTAGGTGGGGTCTGTGAATTGATTTATTATTACTGTGATTAGATATGAAAGGGGCTTATTTTTATTAGTCATGAGCTAATCAGGTGAACAAATAAAACAACAAACTGCAAGAGGGATTTCATGTGAGGAAGATTCTCTGTTTCTGGCTTCACAGATGAGGGCTGAAGGAGGAACAGGTAGAAAGGAATGTGAGCACCAACTAAGATCTGATAGCAATCTCTCAGCCAGCAACTGGGAAGAAAATGGACCTCAAGCCTATACTCATAAAACACTAAAACTGGGACTTCTGGTCAAGATGGAGGCATAGGTACACATGGCCTACCTCCTCACACAACCACATCAAAATTACAATGAAACTATAGTATAACCATCATTCAGAACTGTGAGAAATCTAGTTGAATGGAGGTCTGATAACTACAAAATTTAGTTGAATGGTGTTTGACAACTATGAGTAATTAAAGAAACTAATCTACCCAGACTGGCAGGGAGAGCAGAGGTGTGGAGCAGACCGGTCCCACACCCACATGGGGTAGATAAAAATTCAGGGGGGATATCGGGGGAATGGGGAGTCCAGGCCCCACACCGCACCTCCCAGCTGAGGATTCCAGTTCCAGGAAGATAAGTGCCCATAATTTCTCTCTGCAAAAACCAGTAGGGATTGAGTTGGTGGAAGAACTTTCCCCAAACAGTTCTTCTTAAAGAATTCACACATAAATTTATTCAGACTCACTCCCTCTGAGCTCCAGCACCAGGGTAGCAGCTTGAAAGGCATCAGTGGCATACACGGAGGAACTGAAGTGTCTGGCATCAAGGCAAGAGTTGGGGGGCAGCTTTATCCCAAACAAGAAAGATGGGCAGAGGCCAATGTCCCTTTTCTGAGCCCTCCCTCAACAGGGCCACAGGGCTGATAGGCTGGACTTGCCCTGGAGATCCCCAGATATCCCACCCCACTCAATTTGCAGGCTTACCCCAAGCTGTTTTTACATAATGGCTAGTCTCGGCTAATGCTTCACAACTTCCTAAATCCTCTCAAACAAGCAACAGCCAGCATCAGTGAGTCCCCAGCAACCCTATCACTTGCTAAGTGGACCCAGGCATGGCACTAGCAGCACCCAGCCTGGATTCATAGCTTGGATTTGCCGTGGAACCTCCTAGGCCAGTATAAGTTTCAGCCATGTCAGATTTCTTTATAGCTCTGGAAGATGGCTCTGGGAAGAACACAGGTGGGTGTGATCTTGGCCTGCACCCCCTGGGAAACCCCAGAGCCTACACACCCAGTGAACAGTGACAGACCACATTGGAGCACCACAACCCAGCCCCTGCACAGATGATCCTCTATGGAGGGCAGAGGTTGGTGGTAAGTGGTCACAGCCAATCCTTGTATCTGACTGCCCTAGGTGAATGCCTCCCATTGATCTACCAACAGCAACCAAGGCTCAACTACAACAGGAGGGTGTAATCAGCCCATATGAAGGGCACATCTCGTGTACCCAACTTGGGTGATAGGTCAGGCTGTGCCACTGAACCCTATAGGACACCTAGTTCATTAGGCCATCTACTAAGACACAGAGTTAAAGCAGCTCTACCTAATACATAGAAACAAACACAGAGAGGCTTCAAAAATGAGGAGACAAAGAAATGTGGCCCAAGTGAAAGAACAGTTAAAACTACAGAGAAAGAGCTAAATAAAAGGAGATAATCAATCTATCAGATGCAGAGTTCAAAATGTTGGTTATAATGATGCTCACATAACTTAGTGAGGACCTCAACAGCATAAAAAAGATCCAGCCAGTATGACGGATACACTAATTGAAATAAAGAACAGTTTATAGGAAAACAGCAGTAGAGTGGGTGAAACTGAAAATTAAGTCAGTGATTTGGAACATAAGGATGTAAGAAAACAAACAATCAGAACAGCAAGAAGAAAAAGGAATAAAAAAATTAAAAAAAAAAAACCCTGAAGATAGTGTAAGCATTCTCTGGGACAACTTTAAGCTTTCTAACATTCTCATCATCAGGGTGCCACAGGAAGAAGTGAAAGAGCAAGAAATTGGAAATCTATTTGAAAGAATAATGAAACAAAACTTCCCTAATTGGGTGGAGGAGGTAGACATGCAAGTTCAGGAAGCACAGAGAGTCCCAAACAAGATAAATGCAAAGAGACCTACTCCAAGACACATCATAATTAAAATGTCAAAGATTTAAGATAAACAGAGAATCTTAAAAGCAGCAAGAGAAAAGAAGTTAGTTATCTACAGGGGAGTTCTCATAAGACTGTCAGCTGGTTTTTCAAAAGAAATTTTTCAGGTTAGAAGGGATTGCAAGAAATATTAAAAGTCATGAAAAGCAGGAACACACAGCCAAGACTGCTCTATCATTTAGAATTGAAGGGTAGATAAAGAGCTTTCCAGACAGAGAAAACTAAAGGAGTTCCTCATTCCCAAACCATTATTATATGAAATATAAAGGGACTTATTTAAGAAAAAGAACATCAAAACTATGAACAATAAAGTGGCAATAAATATGTATCTATTAACAATTGAATCTAAAAAACAAACTAAGCAAACAAGAACAGAGATAGAATCATGGTTATGGAGACCGTTTTGATGGTTGCCAGATGGGAGTGGTTGTGGGGGTTGGGTGAAGAGGTGAAGGAATTAAGAAGTACAAATAGAGAGTTACAGAACAGCCACAGGGATGTAAAGTACAGTATAGGAAATGGGATGTAAAGTACAGTATAGGAAATGGAGTAGCCAAAGAATCTGTACACATGACCCATGGGCATGAACAATGGTGTAGAGACTGCCTGAGGGAGTGGGGTGGTGCCGGGTGGAGGGGGCAAAGGGAGAAAAATCAGGACAACTGTAATAGCATAATCAATAACATATAATTAAAAAAATAACCAGATCTGCCAGCAACTTCATTGAGTTTGGAAGCACATTTCCCCCCATAGTCTCTAGCAACAAACACATCCCAGCTGACACCAGACTTCCTCCTGCATGTCCCTGCCAGCACACCGATTGTGTCTACCCCAGACTCGGCCTACAGGACTGTGAGCTGCTGCATAGGTGTTATATTAAACTGGTACATTTGACATTACTTGTTCATAGCAATAAAAATCTTATGCAAGCTATTGATCATAATTTTACTATATCTAATGCAGTTTCAGAAACATAAAGTTAATTGTGTCTCAGCTTTTTCTTTAGCCTTAGAAATCACTTTTGTATCAGGGTTAATCAATCCAAATAAAGGCTGAATACAGCTTGCTAAATTATCATGTATTTTTTTTGGAATTATTAGCACTCAATCAATTTATTCTAACTAAATGTGTTTCTACTTTAAGAAATATACTATATCTTATTCACGTCCTCTTTCCCCAAATTTAGAATGTCAGCAAATATCTGACTACTTTAAATAATTTTAATAAGTGGCCAAATTAACCAAAATATACCAGTTACACCTTCTTTGAGGAAAACTTTTTTCATCTCACACTTCAGTGGGAAGTGTGCCTCGCTCCTTTCCCTCTCCTGTAATATTTTTCTGCCTACATATTATTTGTTATTTTGAGAGTTTGTTTGGAGGTTCTAGCAGGGGAGTGCAGCTACTTGTATACCCTTGACTGAAGACCAGTCTTCTCCTCTAGTTGGGAAGGTTGTCTTCTTCAACCGAGCACATAGCTTCAGGAGGGATGCATATGGATCGGTGAGGGAGGAAGGCTACACCAGCCTCGCCAGACAGATCAGCTAAATCAACCCTGATGATCAATGGGATGACAGGTGTTGCAGCCAGATCGCCCTCACATCTGCTATTTGTTATTTTGAAAAAGTGTATCATGTGTACACAGCTCCTTGTATCTCCCTTTGGTTACACATGACCATTCTGATTCTATAATCCAGTTAGATGTTCAGTGATCTCTACACTGCCATTAGCTGAGCTTCCAGACAGTGCCATTGTGTTCCAGGTCCATCAACAGTGCCACTAATTTCTTTATCCTTGTGAGAACACCCTTCTCTCTTCTCTCTCCCATTGATTTAGCCTGCATTTTCAAAAAAACAAAACAAAACATGTGAAGTAGAAGCTTCTGTGCTAACCCTTAATCAAAGAATGCAATCCCAGAACATTTGTCATGAGAAATAAAGGGAAATATGGCAAAATAGGGGAGAGAGCAAATACATGAGTACATTTATCAGGCTAGCCACAGCTTCCAAATAAAATGACACTCTTTGTTCAGACTCAGAATATCTGCAGTGAGGCTATAAGAAACTATTACATTTCATGGAAGTTGGAACATTCTGACCCGGGGGCAAGAAGCAGATGCATTTATCTGATACATTTCCTGTACCCAATCTCTAACTGGTCAAAATCCACCCCACAGTGTCTTAATACCTATGCCCTTGTGGAGTAGGACTGTGCCCTGCAGGTGCCCATTGAGGAGCAAAGAGCTTTTATGGATTTATTTCTGCCACCTCTACCATGTATGGTTTCTCCACAGACAGTGGTGGTAATAAAAGTAGCATCCAGCTGGCACAATAAACAAAAGAATGACATAAGTTTCTGTAACTTTTCAGGCTAGAAAGTGTGAGAAGTGACCAGGGCTTAGGGAAGAGGATGTGGGCATGGCAGAGATGATCCGGGGAGTCACTGCAACTGAGTCTGAAGCATCCCAATGCTTATTGCCTCACACATATGCAAAACAAAACAAAACAGAACAAAACAAAACAAATAGCATCAGGATCTATGCCTCATAGTTCACAGAGGGAAAACGCATCACTCAGTTAACAGAGTGAACAAAAGAAATATACGACCGCCAGGTCATATATTTACTACTGGAGTCTCACTCACACATGTGTCTCTTACACACTTTAATCTAAATCAAACTTCCATCTCTCCTGTATTTCTCAAACTTTTTCATAGTGAACTCGTGGTCTGATATCACCTAATTCTTCATATCCCCAGAGTCTTCTCTGAATTAACTTTAATCTATGCTTCCCCACTTATTCAAAAATGTAACCTGAAATTTATCACAGAGCTAAATGTAAAAAGTACTACTATTAATGTAATATTTTTGAAATAAAACAGGAAAAAATCTTTTGGCTTTAAGTTAGGCAAATTATTTTTGGATAAACACGAAGAAATAAACAGTTGAATTTCATCAATACTGGGAGAAAACACTTGTACCTAGCATGCATATATGATCAAGAACCTATATCTACCATAGGTAAAGAACTCTCAAAACTCAATAATAAAAAAACTCAATAAAAATAAACAAAATATTTTAAGATAGTTCACCAAAGTCAAACAAATGGCAAGTAAGCACACAAAAAACGTGCTCAGAATCATTAACCATCTGAGAGATGAAAACTTATCTTCACACAACATGCAAATATTTATAGCAGCTTTATTCAAAGTTGCTCAAAACTTGTAAAAACCTGAATTCCTTCACCTGCTGAGTGGATAGACAAATTGGGTGGTATATCCATACTACATGACAAGAGAATACACTTTCATTATATGCAATACCATGTGAATTTCAAATATATTATGGTTAGTGAAAGGAGCCTGACCTAAAAGATCACAAATTCTACAATTGAATATATACAACATTCAGAAAAAGAGAATTAAAAGAAAAACTAGATATTAAGGGTGGGGAAGTAGTCAACTGCAAATGGATAGGACAAGTGAATGTTCTGGGGGTGAGGGAAGAGTTTTGTACATTGAATGTGATGCTTGTTTACCTAACCGCACATTTTTCAGAATTCACAGAACAATTTTTTTTATCTTAACATTGCATATTTGTGTTCTTATCTTATGATCAGACCAAAAGTTTACAGGTTTATTTTTAAACCTGTAATTTCTACATATTTGTTGTAATTTCTTATTGATTGAGGTTTTGTGTTTCCTTAAAATGGAATCTACTTTCTGAACATGAGTTTAGTTACTTGCACTTATGCATGGAAATCATCTTGAAATGTATTTTCATTTCTGATCCAGTTTAAATTATTTGTTAATATCCAAGTTTCTTGAAACACTCTTACTTAGATTCTCAGATTTTTCAGTTTTGCTGAAATCAGGTACATCAAAATTGATGTTTTGAGTAAACTGTTTAAAAAAGTTGTAAACTGTTTAAAAATATGGCTATAGGTCTATGCTCTTATTTGATGATTTGGGGTGAATAGATTCAAGTTGATTTCTCCTGAAATGATTAAGGACTGCTACAATGTCTTCTGGCAATTTTTGCTAATTTAATATCTGACAAAAGAAGGGTTTGCAGAATCTATTATAAAGGACACATGGACAATAACAAGGGCAGGTAGAAAAAGGGGAAGGAGGTGGGGAGAGCTGGGGAGTGGGACGGGTGGGGGCAAAAGGCAGAAAACTGTACTTGAACAGCAATAAAAAATGTTAAAAATTTAAAAAGAAGATTGTCATTTGTATGAAATGTTTATTCTTCTGTCTGCCTTTCAGAAGTTTGTTTTAGTATCATCTTTACTCTTTGTGTTCTATACTTTCACCATGACACATCTAGATAGAGATTTTTGTCATTTATTGTGACAGGTGGCATTTTCAAGGTTAAAAACTTTTTCCAGATACGGGGAATTTTTCTATTACTTCTTTGATTTTCCTTTCCATACACACACACACACACATACACACACCCCTTAATTTTCTTTGTTTTCCTTTTTTGTGAAAGCTATTAGTAGGAGGTTATAGCTTTTGTACTTTCTTGTGTTTCCTATATTGCTTTATACTTCCAAAATTTTCTCTCAAATTTTTTATCTTTGAAGTATTGTTCTTTAATATAACAAATTTGCTCAGGTTTATTTTCCAGGTCTCCTATTTAACTATTTCATTTTGGCAAGCACGTATTTGGTTTCCAGAAATTTCATGCTTATCCCGTGATTACTCTACTTACATAATAGCTTCCAACAGTTTCAATATCTTTGCAAAAATTTTCTACCAGAGTATTAATTTAATTAAAATTTATTTTCTCGATTACCTTAAATATATAACTTTCTTCATGCATCACTGTTTTGATTTATTTTAATTCTTAACCTTTGGGAAGATTTGGCTGTCTCTAATCTCAGGTCCTCCTAATTTTATGTCATATCTATGAGGAGAAAATTTGATCAAGAAAAATCTTCTCTATTGGTATAAGTCACCTTTTGTTTCTGAATAGGAAGTGTTGACTGCCAGACTATGCTTTTTCATTTAAATTCTTTGGAAGTTATTTCAAGGTAACAAAACAAAGCTTTGTAAAAACAACAAAGATACAGGGAACACCCATCTATCCTTCTCCCAGATGCAACTGTCAGTTGCATCATACTTTGCGTGTGTGTGTGTGATCTGCTTGATGGTAAGCTGCATACTCTCTTGCCCTTTTCCCCCTTCCAGTACAGGATGCAGTCTAGGATCAGGTATTTCATTTAGTTGGCATGTCCCCTTAGCCTTCTTTAATCTGATGCATTTCCATGATCTGTCTTCATCTTTTATGACAATGATATATTTTAAAGAAACAACCCCTTCCCTTGAAAAACTTTCTTATTTTGTGCCGGCCTAATATTTTCCTATGATTAAATTAAGTGTATGCGTGCTCAGCTGGGATGTTGCATGGATGAAGTTGTGTGCTTCCTAGGGTGTCAGACCTGAAGCGTGTGCGACCATCTGTTAGTTCTGTTAATTTTGATCACCTTGTCTGAGTATTATTAGACTTCCTCACTGTATAATTACTGTTTCTTTTCCTTGCAACTAATAAGCTCTCTGTAGGAAGTCACTTAAAGACTGTGTAAATATCTTGATGCTTATCAAATGTTTTCCCCTGGACTTAGCATCTATGGATGATTCTTGTTTGATCTAATCTATCCTGATGATTATAAAATAACGATGTTCCTCTGCATTTATATGCCTGATAGCAAGAACCCTCCATTCTATTCCATTTATGTGCTTAATTGTCTTATTGTTGGTGTGGACATGAATTCCTATTTCCCATGATTTAAAATGCTTTACTGTACTTTATCATTCCGGTCCAAATTTAAGCAGCCTGATCTTCTTTAAGCTGGCTCTTATGTCCTTGTGACATTCTTTGATTTTTTTTTTTGCACTTGTTTTTTTTTTCTGGAATAGAAAGATGTTCCAGGTTTATCTTGTACCTACTCCATCCCACCCTAAAATCAAGTACTTCTGTAAGAAGTCCTCATTTCTTTAATGAGAAATACTATTAGAAGCCAAGACCTCAGCACTAGGCACACTATCTGCTAGTGGGTGTCTTTACATCTTGGCCATCAGTGGGTAGCTAAGATATATATATACACACAACATATACACATGTAATAAGTGTGTGTATATACACACAAGCAGATATATTTTAGGAAATATGAGTTGATACCAATACTCCAGTCCCAATTTGCAAGAATACCTTTTTCCCCATTCTATATCCAAATAGCCCTCCCACTAAAATGGGAACCCTGGTTCCCAACAAAATCAACACATTGACTCCTTTGTTCAAGCCACTTTATGTGCAAAAGAGTTAAAATTGCTTCATTCACATCACTGCAATAAACAAGCACACCAGAATGAATTCAGTATTCCTTACCAATTAATTCTTCCCTTCAGCATACCCCATCCTGCCCAAAGTTGAAGTTAGTGGTCAAATACTGTGTTCATAAATTACTTGGATTCCTTTTACTATTGTTACGTATTCTTCCCTCCTTCCCTTTCTCCTTCTCTTCCCCCTCCCCCTCTCACCATCCCTCCTTCCCTTCAGTTTGATTACAGTTTTCACTTGAAATACAAACAGTATTAAAATTCATTTCATTTTTTTCATTATTTGATTTTTCCTCTTCCCATTCTTATTAATTTTATTTTATTTTTTGTTCTAAAGAGTGTTGATATATTTTAAAATTTAAAAGTATTTTTTGAAAAAGATAGTCTCAGAAAAGTGTCACTCTCTCCCTTAACCCTATTATTACTACCACCTAACCTCATTGTTTTCTATTTTATATTTTCTGAGTTTTTCTATATAATAATAAACAGATATATGGCTTTCCTATATTCATTTCATTCTTTTAAACACTAGCTCATCGTGTTAACCCTTTTAAACTTTACTTTTTAATTTAATATTTCCTGAAAATTACGCTCTTGGATCACAGCTGTTTCTCAGTCTATTCTATGGCTGTATAGTGTTCCACTATATGCGTATGTTGCATAATAGTTTATTTACTGGCATAGGTTTGGACATTTAGGTGGTTCCCAAGATTTTGTAATTAGAAATAATACTGCAATAAATAACCTCGTGTACTTATGTTTTTGCATTTGTGGTGGTATATTTTAAGAATAAGTTCCCCAAAACAGGGTTATTATATTGATACACAAATGCACGTGTAGTTTTATTAGATATCACCAAATTTCCCTTAGTAGGTAGAGAATCAGTGGCATCCTCAGTAGCAATACAGAAGAGCATCTATTTCCTGAGAGCAACAAACTATATTTTGGTGAGCCTGACCAGTGGGCAGGCAATGTAACTGTGCACCATCTTCTTCTCCAGTAATGTCAAAATATGGTACACTTTGGGCTTTTAATTTTTAAAGATTAAGCTTTTAATTGTTATTATTAGGCTGTGATGAATTTCCACCTATGGCCATTTTTCTGAGTTTCCAGAAGAAAAAGGAGAGGCAGATATTGCTTTCACTGTCTTCAAATTATCCCCTCATATTTCAGTCTAGTTTTTTTAAAGATTTTATTTATTTAATTTTAGAGAGAGCATAAGGGAAGGAGAAAGAGAGGGAGAAAAACATCAGTGTGTGGTTGCCTCTCTCACATCCCCCACCAAGGACCTAGACCAGGCTCACCACTCAGGCATGTGCCCCAACTGGAAATCGAACCAATGACTGTTTGGTTCATAGTCCATACTCAATCCACTGAGCTATACCCACCAGGACTCAGTCCAGTTTTCTTTCTTTTTTCTTTTTTTAAAATATTTTATTTATTTATCTTTTAGAGGGGAAGGGAAGGAGAGAGGAAGAGAAACATCAATGTATGGTTGCTTCTCGTGCATCCCCTGCTGGGAACTGGCCCCTGCTGGGAACTGGCCTGCAACCCAGGCATGTGCCCTGACTGGGAATCGAACCGCGATCGTCTGGGTTCACAGGCCCGTGCTCAATCCACTGAGCTACACCAGCCAGGGCTCAGTCCAGTTTTCATAACTAAATTTAAGGAGTGACAAAACTAGCAAATGTTGGCTCTGTAGACTATTATTTCATCAGTCAAGACTTTTGCACACTGGAGACTAAGGAATCTTTAAATTGGCTTCTATATTGAAAATAAAGCAAAAACAGTAGATGTATATCTAGAAGGCAAAAAGGCATCTTTGAGAAATTTTCTCTGATGAATAAGGTGATATTAGCTGATGTGTATGGTAATAGCAGACTATGATAAGGTATACTTTCTATCACATCCTTTGTTATTTTAAGACTTATTGAAAAGTTCACTCAGCTCATTTTATCCTCAAGGGAGGAAAGCAATCATTTATTAACTTAAGTGCTTCTTGCCATCTGCAATATGTTTGCATTGGTGTATTTTCTATGGGAGACAAATAACTGTCAGGCATTCACAATTATCTGTTGGATGAGTAAATTACTGGAGAGAAGACATGTTTTGAAAAAGAAGGAAATGATTTTAAATTAAAGTCAAAATAGGGAAATAATTTAGAAAAAATATTTTCAATTCCAGTTGTATCTTTTTAGCTAATTATAGTAGAAAATTGTTTTAATAACATATGTAAATTATGTATTGTATTGCCACATGGTACATTTAATTTTATTTTTAAAGCAAAGCACAATGGGGTAACTTTTTCATCCTTTCGGCTTAGCCCCCAAAAGTTACCTTTTTAAGGTAACTTATTTAACAAGGATGGCTCCTGTTTATAATCTTCAAAGTATATTGGATGATGAACATTTTCAAATTATATGTTCTACAATTTCTGGTTCCACTACATTTATACCTGCTTTCAGACTCATTGAACTGCATTGGATGAGGCTGCATTTGGTCCAAAATCTTTCTTTGGGTGCATAATTGAAACTGTTCTACCAACTCTGTTTCACTTAGACAGGCTATAGCCACATCATTCTGTCAGCCACTTAGAAATGCCGATACTGCCACAGACACTTAGCGCTTGTGTTAAAATGCCATTTAATCTCTCCTCTTGGTTGTAGTGCCACTCAACCCAACTGTTTGGTGACAGTCCATGGTGGCAGGTTCCATGATGGAAAACTAAATATTCCAGGGGGTGCAGTCTCTATGCATTCTGGATAAGAATTCAGACATAAAAATGTCACATAAAAAGGCATATAAAAAAGTGGTCTCTAGTTTCAAAAACAAATGTCTAACTCTGAATCTGCCCAATCAATTGTAGCTTTCAAGTGTTTGGCTTCCAATTCTTCCAAAAGGGACAATAGGAAGCATTGGGGGGCTTAGATCGTTGCATAAACAGATACTAACCAAGAACAGTTCTCTTATTTATTTTTTTTAACTTACTTACTTAGAAAATGGTTGACTTATTTCTCTAGTCAGGCGTAGGGCAATAATGGCCAGCTTGTCTGTTTGTCTTCATTTTGTACCAGAAGCAAGTCTCCCTCTAGGCTTTCTTCAAAAGTATATGATTGCCCAAAATGGAAAAATAAAAAACAAATAAGTAAAAAGATACCAGTTTACTAGAGGGATTAATAAAAGAGGCCATGCTGAAGTACAGAACAGAACATTTGCTTTATTGAGGTCTGTGTCAAGGTACATATGAAGAAAAGTAAGTGTTCGAGTGAGTCCAAAGCAAATGAATGAAAAATGGATGGAAGTGGCACAGCCTTCAGGAGGCATCTACTAGCAATGCTAAATAAGAACTCAGCAGCAGCCCCCACCGGTGAAATAGGAGTTACAGATACAGACTATTTTTCTTCAGTTTTCATTTAGACAAAGGACTCCAAAAAAACTAAGGGAATGGACTCTGAAAAAATCAAGAGATAATGGCTTCTAAACTTGGCACAATAAAAGAATTCCCAATATAATGGCCCAAGAATTCATGGGCAAGGAAGAAAGCCCTTTTGATGAGGACCTTGGTAACATTTAGTGGCATATAGTTCATACCATTTCTCATTAATTAATCCTGAATGTGTATAACCTAGTGTAACACTAGGGAGAGAAAGCACTGGCAGGTTATTTGTCCAGGGTTTGCAGTAGCCTCAGAGGTTCTCAGGAGAAATGCATAGGGTCAGCAGGCAAATGTGCGGATGAGGAAACTGATGGGGATGCACAGGTCTGGGTGTTATTTATCATTCCAACTCAGTTCTTCATCAGGTTACTGTAAATAATGCATTGTATAGTGTGTATAAGAGGAGTTTTATACACAGTTCAGTTCTTCATCAGGTTACTGTAAATAATGCATTGTATAGTGTGTGCTGTTTCCTTTAGAATGCTATTATTTCATGATTCCTTTGTTCCCTCCAATGGAGATAGACTCATTTGATTATTCTTTAATAACATTTTGTTATTTCTACCAACTTTGAGCTCAGATACAGGACTTTCACCTTTCAAATATTCCTAATATTCCTCTCATGCTCATTATTTACTATTCAGCCAATTAAATATACATGCTCCTTTCATATTTCCTCATGCATACATCTCTCCATGCATACATCTCTCCATCTCTCCATCTCTCCATCTCTCCATCTCTATGCATCATTATTTTTCTTTGAACTATTTCTGGTCTTATTTTCTGCTCTTATTATCTGCCTCGTTCTCTTGGATTGTTCAGTGCTTAGAAACCACTAGAAGACCAACCATTAGGGCTGATAAGTTAACCAGAATGATGGGAAGAACACATTTAAATTATTGAGCTTTTACAAAGGATCATGGGTTCGATTCCCAGTCAGAGCACATGCCTGGATTGCAGGCCAGGTCCCCAGTAGTGGGTGTGTGAGAGGCAACCACACATTGATGTTTCTCTCCCTTTCTCCTTCCCTTCCCCTCTTCTGAAAATAAATAAATAAAATCTTTAAATTGAGCTTTTATTTTTGTTTAATAATACATTCCTTAGTTGTTAAAGATAAGTACACTATACCTTAACTGAATGGTTAGTCCATCTCATTTTTAAAAGTTTCTAAAACTCTTGGGAATGTCATAAGCTAAGGAAAAGAATCCCAAAGTATGATTCCAAAAACATGAAACTTAGGGACTCTGAAAAATATAAACTTAGGTATCACAGAGTATTTTCACTTACTTGTATAAATAAGGAAATAGTGCTACATTTTAACAATTGCCTGACTTCTATATAGAGAGTTCTTGTGAGTTTCAAGTAAGATACTGGTGATAAACATGCCTAGTAAACTACAGAGTACATTAAAATTATAAATTAGGATGAGTCCTTCATGCTTTGTGCATTAGCTTGTAAAAGTGGTAACATTGCTACTTTTTCATGCCCATCATTTATAACTGACTTTAAACTCAGTGACCATGAATTCACATAAAATCATAAGACTCCGATGAGAAAATATTTCATAATGGCATCTCAAGCTATTTCTAGGAAGAGGGTTGAGAAGGCTACAGATAGCTACATTAAAGTGGGACAATGACTAAGCATTTTAAAAGAGAAGGAAGAATGAGATTATTTGATTAGAAGGAAGGTGAGAGGTCAGAAATGAAAAAGGAAGAAACAGGAAGCTCAGTAATGGGAGGAGAGGAGTCATGAATTCAATTAGGTGCTGAAGGGCTGTTTCAGATGGAAGAGGAATCTTCTGGCACAAGGACTCAGACGGTTACAAGAGACTGTAAATGAGGCTGAAGATTTTAAATCAAACATGCATTTTCGAGAATAACACCCATAGAGACATTATTTTATACCTCATGTCACATGCCAATTTCAACCTTTAATTCTAGGCTACGGTTAGAAACACTGCCCTAAAATTTGTAAAGTCTTATATATAGTTTTATTTTAGAAACATTCTAGAAATTAACAACATCCATTGGATTTTTCAATAAAACAGGCGAAAAAATACAAATAGTTTACATATGCAGCAGTTTATAAATCTTGTTTGTGCAGACAATTTCCCAGATGAGCTGATGTTGTCATATGTAACAAGTCCTTCAATTACTAAATTCTTGGTAACTTATGTGTCTAGATTTTTTTAAAAACTCCTCTTATACTCAGTATGTTAAAAATCTTATAAGGAAATATAAAATTTAGGACTCTCTGAGACAGCACATCATCAATCACCTAAGAACCCAGCTTCAAAAAACTCAGTAACAATATATTTCTACTAATTCATTATCCTCAAAGTCTGTCAAATCCTATCTTTCCTCTTTGTCCCTGAAACAGCAATTGACTTAATACATTTATTCTCTTTCTGTAAGGAGGGTTAGCTGTCCTGGCAGCTTCCTGTGTATTTTCCTTATAAACAGGCTATGCTCATGTTAGTTCATCTTTCGGATAGCTTTTGGAGACAGCAGTTCTCAAATACTGGCATTAAGACTCTTTAACATTCTTGAGGACCTCAAGGAATTTCTGTTTATGTGGCTTATATATATATCTTATGATATTTACTATAAAGGTAGTCCTCACTTTGCATGTAATTACCCTAACTTAAGCTCAAATATATCAGATGTTTTACTTCAGTTATGACAAAGCTGGACAAAAAGCAAGGACACAATTTCAGTGTGCAAGGGTTCAGTCAACACAGCACAGTATAAATGAAAGACTTCCAATACTAGAAATTTGAAACATGTACAGAATATTTACTAACTTATTTTACAATAACAACAACAAATTAATCATGTTAATGTAAATAAAGACTGTTTTCTACAACATAAAATAATAGCAAAAATATATTATCTTAGATTCTTGCAAATTTCTTTCATCTTAGATTCTTGCCTATATATATATATATAGCTCACTAGAAGACAACTGAATTCTCATATCTAGTCCTGCATTCAGTCTGCTGAAATTTGTTTTGGTTCAAGTATATGAAAAGAAAATGAACTCAACAGACATGTAGTTGAAAAATAGGACAATTATTTTATTATTCTTTTCAGATATTTGTAAATATTCATTGCTACTACACCAAAACTCAAAAATAGGTAGAGTCTTAAAGTTTAGATGCGATAAAAAATATTGAACTATATCATTTAACTTTTTATAATCTTTTCTCATTAAAACATATTTGTTAATCTTGTACCTTAATGGATTTTACTAATGCACTATTTCTTTTAGCGCCATGCAGGCATTTTGGAAAATATTAATTCATTGAATTATGCCAGTCTTCCAAGTGTTGACACATTTCATTATAAAATATATTAAAAACATTCATTAATCCCACTGATCTCATCAAGATTGACTTTAAGTATTAGGAAGCCAGTAAGCTATCAGAAGCAAATACAAGTTTTCCATAATTTCAATTTTTGAAAATGAAATGTTACCATTTGTAGGAGATACTCCATTGTTGTTTCTGAAGTGACAGCCCCACTTCATTCATTTCTGAGATATATCTGTCCAGTGCCTAGGTCTGAACAACCACATGGTACCAGTTATTCTCCCAGGTAAAAATTATTTTCCATCAACTAGTTCAGTTGGCATCCCAACTAAAAAAGCTTTTTCATAAGACAGTTATAGTTTGAATATATACAAAAATGCTTTGTATATATACTTCCCATTTTACCACACAGAATATTAAAAAATACATGTAATCAGAAGTTATGATTTAATAAAATTAGTAATTTGCATTACCTCCTCAAAAACATTCTTAAGTGTAACTGGCTCTCCCTTTCTAACTGCTAGTTCATTGCAAAGAAGAACATAAAAACTATGAGTAAAGCCCTGGCTGATGTAGCTCAGTGGATTGAGCGCGGGCCTGCGAACTGAAGGATTGCGTTTGGATTCCCAGTCAGGGCACATGCCTGGGTTGCAGGCCAGTTTCCAGCAGGGAACACATGAGAGGCAATCATACATTGGTATTTCTCTCCCTCTCTCCTTCCCTTCCCCTTTAAAGATGAATAAATAAATAAACAAATAAATAATAAAAAAAGTTCTTAAAAAAAAAAAAGACTACGAGTACTATTTGCTAGTGCTATTAGTGCTCCTAACTTCTAACGTGATGTGCGCACTAAGACTCTAGCACTTATACTACTACTATCGTTTTTCAAACATCAGTGCCCACAGCAACCACTGAAAGAAAGCATAAAGTGTCAATATTATCATTGAAAAACAATTTTTAACCTCGCAGACCCCCTAAATGTACCTTGGGAAGCCCCAGGGGGCCACAGGCCACACTGAGAATCATTGCTTTAGAACAAATCTGATCACATCAGGTCCCAGCTTGAAAGAATTTTGTCTTTTGTCCTAATGGTACACAAATAAGCTCCAAATTTGATGCACAGAACCTTGACAATCTGAACCTCGCCTGCTGCTCCTACTGCGCATGTACTCGCCACTCCTACTGCACATATACTCGCCACTCCTACCGCGGGAGCTGTTCAGCGTACCCCTCGCTCTGTACCTTTTGTCACTCTGGGCTGTTCTGTACGTGCTGCTTTCTGCCTGGTGTCTTTTCTTCTCTGTTTGCCTGAGAAACTCCTTATTCTCTGAGATGTAATTCAAATATCAGCACCCTTGAGAAGTCTTTTCTCTCACTCCTAGCCAGCTAACCAGAGTTAGACACTTTTTTTCCTGACTTCTGTAGTGTTTCAGTTTATTTATTCAACAAAATATAGGAAGCATCTATTCATGCCAGGCACTATTCTCAGAGCTGGGAAATGAGAGATGAACAAAATAGAGAAAAACCCTAATCTACTCTGTTAGAACGGATCTAATAGAACTTATATTAAAGGAGTGAAAGACAAAAAACAACTAACAAATAATAAAGTCATATAATTTCAGATAGTGTAAACTGCCATGAAAAGAAGTAAGATAAAGTGATGGAGAATAACTGGGTGAGACACGGGTATTAAAGTGTTCAGGGAAGGATTCTATGTGGAAGTGATCTTTGAGCTAAGACCAGGGGGATTCAAAGCAGTGAATCAGGTCCAGAAAAGAGGAAAGGCATTCTGGATAGATGAAATGGTAGCTGTAGGGTGCTGGAAGAATAGCGAGAACCCTAAACGGCACAAGTGATCGTGGCGAAGGAGTCAGATGCTGAGTGGGTCCATTCAAGTGAGGGCGGTAGCGGAGACATGCGTTTTCCAGAGGCATCTGCAAGAACTGTAGGAGGGGCCCCCAGCATCCACATGGCTGGCGGTATGAGTGTGGCTGCGGGAGTGTCTCCCCCGGAGCAGCTCGTGGCGTAGGACCCTGGAGAGGCCTCCAAGCCTGGGTTCCTAGTCTCACGGATGATTCCTCGAGCAACTAGGTATCCTCCAGTAAATTATTTTTTCTTGAACTAGCAAAGTTGTTTCTATTGTTTACTGCTAAGAACCCTGACTGATATGAGTCCTTACTAGATGATATTTAAAGCCTTGGGACTCATGAGAGAATCTAGGGATTAAATGTGGGATGAGAGATCAAGGCTGAACTCTCTTTGCTGCATTTTTATTCATGAACTGCCCAGATGGATCAAGTCATGATAAACTCCTTGCTGATAGTCTCGTTAGTTCCTCCGGTTTGAGACAATTATCCTGATTGCTTGCACCCATTTTTCCCAAATGACATTTTACCTTTCTATCCTCTACCTGCCACTTTCTTCACATACCTAAATTCCCTTCACTCTCTTGGTCGAGTCCTGACAGGGACCAGAACTCATCTCAGGTGGTATGGGCTGTGCTAAAGCAACAAACATGGGAGATGGAAGCACCAAGAACTCGGGAAAGCCGAAGGCTTTCTCACTAAGCTCACAGTGAAAGGGGCAGGAGAAAACATACAATCATGGGATTCGGAAATGGCTGGAGCCTTGGCACCAACCAGAAGTTCAGAATGGGAGTGGGGAGGGTGGGCCTCCTGTTGGACGGAGCAGTGTATAGGAGGGAGGAGAGGGCATCGGGAAAGGCAAAACAGACAAGAGACAACATGCCCGTGTCTTAGTCTGCTCAGGCTGCCATGATGAAGTCCCACAGACTGGGTGGCTGAAACAACAGAAATTTATTTTCTCATAGTTCTGGAGGCCAGAAGTTCAAGATCAAAGTGCCAGCGGAGTTGTTTTCTTCTGCATTCTCTCTCCTTGGCTTGCAGGTGGCCATCTTCTCATTGTGTACTCATGTGGTCTTGCCTCTGCGTGCACACCCCAGAGCTCCTTTGCAAGTCCAAATTTCCTTTCCCTGTAAGGGAACCTGTCAGATCAGACTAGGGAGCATTCTAATGGCTTCATTTTTAATTAATCATCTCTTTCAAGACCTGTCTTCAAATGCAGACACATTCTGACATACTGGGTGTTAGAACTTCAGTGTATGAATTTTGAGGGGACATACTTCAGCCCATAAAAGTCTTCAATGTTAGTCATGTTCCTTTATTATTTATCATTTTTCTTTAAGAATGTCCATTATCCTCACTTTCTATATGACAGAATAAGAGATTATTTCAAACCCCTCAGTGTCCCAGGTCCATTTCCTACCTAGCTTATTTAATGGGACATAGTTTCTTTTTTCCCTAGATAATGACTAATTTATTGATGGCTCACAGTTTGAAAGCTGTTATACATTTCTTTATGTTTTATCTCATTTGATCCTTAATCATCCTTGTGATGTGGATGTTACTATTTTATAAACATTTTCTAAGGGAGAAAACTGAAAGATAGAACAATTAAGCAGTTTTCCCAAAGTGAAAGCACTATTAATTGGTGAAGTCAAGACTTAAACCACAGAAACCTCATTTCAGAATGTGGACTCTAGTCCCCAAGGGATGTAGTCTGCCCTTCATCAGAACTGGGAACCAGAATCTAATTGCTGATTTACATCTTGTTATCATTCTCCTGTCCTGATAACTCAAGCTTGAAATTAATAACCCAAAACCAAATGCTAGATAAATCCCTTATATCATATATTAGTTCTCTATTACTGTACATCAAACTGCCACAAACTTAGCAGGTTACAATAATACCCACTTATTATTTCACAGTTTCCATGGGTCAGTGTTTTGGGCTCAGTGAAGCTGGATTTTTCTGCTCAGGGCATCGAAAGTGTGAGATTAAGCTGTTGCCTAGGCTGTATTCTCATCTAAGTCCAGTGTCCCTTCAAAGTCCATGCATGTGATGGAAAAATTTAGATTTTTGCACTCTTAAGCCTAAGGTCCTTGTTTTTTTTTTTTGCTGGCTATTAGCTGGGGGGCCACACTTAAGCTTTTATTAGCTTCGTTCAGGCCCTGACTACATGATCTTCTCATAATACAGCACCTTACTTTGTCAAAGACAGCAAGGATGTTTGTTTCTCCAGGCTCAAAGACAACGTTCTATATAATATAATCATAATCACAAGGATTGTAAGATACTACTATGAACATTACATGGACAAACTGGACATCTTAGAAATCTAAGCAGCTGGGTTTATAAAGAATAAGAAAGTTGAATCAGTAATCAAAAACCTCCCAGTAAAGAAAATCTCAGCACCAGATGACATATGGGTGAATTTCACCAAACATTTAAGTAATAATTAACTTGGTCCTCTTCAAACCCTACCATAAGATTGATGAAGCTGGAACCCTCCCAAACTCATTGGACAAGGCCAGTATCACACTGACACCAAAGCCAGGTAAGGGCACCTCAAGAAGAGAAAACTAGAAGCTAATGTCCCTGATGAATATAGATATAAAAATTCTCAGCAACATACTAGCAAACTGAATTCATCAGCACATTAAAAGAATCATATATCATTATCAAGTGGGATTTATTACTGGGAAGCAAGAATGGTTCAACCTATGCAAATCAATAAATATGATAAACCATATTAAAAATGAAAGATAAAAATCATATTATCTAAATAAAAGCAGAAAAAAGCATTCAACAAATTTAACATTCTTTTGGAATAGAAATTCTTAACAAAGAGGGTATAGAATGACAAGATGTCAAGTGGCATATATGACAAGCCCACTGGTAATATAATATTCAACAGTGAAAGGTTAAAACCTTTTCCTCTATTTGACACAAGACATGGGGGCCCCCTCTCATCACTCCCATTCAACATAGTAGTGGAAGTCCTAGCCAGAGCAATCAGGCAAAAATACATACATACACACACACACATATATATATATATATATATATATATATATATATGGCATCTAAGTTGGAAAGTAAGAAGTAAAATTGTCTTTGTTTGCTGATTACATAATGTTATATATAAAAATTAAAAAGACTCACAAAACTGTTAGAACTAATGAATGAATTCAGTAAATTTCAGAATACAAGATTAATATATAAAAATAAGTTGCATTTCTATAGACTAACAATAAACTCTCTGAAAAAGAAAGCATTATAATTTTCATAGCATTAAAACAATAAAATACTTAGAAATAAATTAAACTGAGGAAGTTAAAGGTATGCATAACAAAAACTACACTGATGAAAGAAATATAAAAAGACACAAACAAGTGGAAAGACATTTTGCGTTAATGGTTCAGAAGAGTTAATATTGTCAAAATGTCCCTACCACCCAAAGCCATGTATAGATTCAGTGCAATCTCTGTCAAAATCCCAAAGGCACTTTTTACAGAAATAGAACAAATGATCCTAAAATTAACATGGAACCACAAAAGACCCCAAATAGCCAAAGCAATCCTGAGAAAGAATAAAGCTGGAGTCATCACATTTTCTCATTTCAAAGTATACTGTAAAGTGATAGTAATCAAAAAGTATGGTACTGGTGTAAAAACAGGCACATGAACAAATAAACATAATCAAGAGCCCAGGAATAACCCCATAATATGCTGTCAACTAATGTTTGACAAGGGAGCCAAGAATATGCATCAGGAGAATCTCTTAAGTAAATGGTATTGGAAATTTGGATATCTACATGCAAAAGAGTCAAATCTTACACCACACAAGAATTACTCAAAATGGGTAGAAGATTAAATGTAAACCTGCTGGAAGGAAAAAGAAGAAAAGCTCTTTGACATGGGCCATAACAATGATTTTATTTTTTTGATGTGACACCAAAAGTACAAGCTACAAAGTCAAAAATGAACAGTGGGACTATATAGAACTAAAAAGGTTCTACACAGAAAAAAAATTAACAAAATGAAAAGGCATCCTATGGATGGGAAGAAATATTTGCCAAGCCATGTATCTTGTAAGGAGTTAATACCCAAAATATATAAAAGAACAATTTCTCAAACATATATTTTTCCATCAAAGACATGCTCATAACCAACAAGTATGTGAAAAGATGCCCAGCATCACTAATAATAGGTGAAGTCAAATCAAAACCACAACGAAATATCACATTTTACCTGTTAGAATGGCTATCAACAAAAAATAAATAAAAATTAAAAAAAACATAACCAATGCTGGCAAGGATGTGGAGAAAAGAGAACCCTGGTTCACTGTGGTTGAGAATGCAAATCAGTGCAGCCACTATAGAAAACAGGATGCAGGGTCCTCCAAACACTAAAAAATAGAACTACGATATGATCCAGCACCCCCACTTCTGGGTATTTACCCAAAGGAGATGACATCGCTATCTTGAAGACTCATCTGTGTGCCCACTTTCATTGCAGCATCATTCTATAGCCAAGACATGAAGGCAACCTAGTTATCCATCCACTGATGAAGAGATAAAGAAATATGGTGTGTGTGTGTGTATATACACATGCATATGTAACAAAATATTATTTAGCCACAAGAAAGAAGGAAATCCTACATTTGTGAAAACATAGGTGGACTTTGAGGGCATTATGTTAAGTAAAATATGTGAAACAGAAGGCAAAATACTGTGTGGTCTCACTTATGTATGAAATCTAAAAGCATGAAACTCATAGAAACAATAGAAAATGGGTTGCCAAGGGCTGAGAGGCGGGGAAATGGGAAGGTGTTGGTCAAAGATTACACACTTACAGTTATAATACAAATAATTTCTGGAAATCTGATGTACAACGTGGTGACTGTAGTCCATAATACTGTGTTGTAAAGTTGAAAGCTGCTTGACAGTAGAACTTTAATGTTATTTTCATAACAACAAAGTAGAAATTATATAAAAGATTTGCTAACCTACCTTATTGTGGCAATCATTTTGCAACATACACATGCATCAAACCTTTACTTCACTCAGATTTCACTGATTTCAGTGTTAATATTTCCAAAACACCCTTATAGACACATACAAAATAAGGCTGAATCAGTAATGCTGGGCATTGTGGCCCATCTCCACGGACACGTAAAACTGACCATCCCACCCAGCCATCCCCTCTGATTTTGGACAGAATCACTCAGTCATTTTACTTTTTAGAATTAGAGTGGCAAACTTTTTAGCTTCTCAGTTTTTACTCTGAAGATTTAATGATTTATGGGTCACTGATGCAGAATGCCTCAGAGTGAACCATGTAATCATTGAGTATGTCTTCAGGCAATTACAAAGAAAGGTCAAGGCGAAGCTCCTGTTGAATACTAAAATCATGTTGAATGTGAAGTAAAAGTTGCTTCAACCCTGGTGAGATTCATTCTGCCTCGCTAAAATAGACTTCATTGAGATGGATGACCCAAGTTCTATTTGATTTATAAATCTATCAGTTAAAAATATTTAGAGATTATGCCCTGGTTGGTGTAGGTCAGTGGATTGAACCTGGGCCTGTGAAGCAAAGGGTCACCAGTTCAATTCCCAGTCAGGGCCCATGCCTGGGTTGCAGGCCAGTTCCCAGCAGGGGACGCACGAGAGGCAACCCTACATTGATGTTTCTCAGCCTCTCTTTCTCCTTCCCATCTCCTCTGTCTAAAAATAAATAAATAAAATATATTAAAAAATATTTAGAGATTACCAGCAGCATCCCAGCCTCAGTGGTGGGGAAAAATACAATATAGACATTGCCCTTGAAGAATTTATAATCTAGTAAAGTAAAAAAGTAGAAATCAATACAGGGTCACATGCACATACCCACACACATTCCTGATAGATGTTTTTGATCTTTTAGAGAATGAGGTTCTCAATAATTATATATATATAAAGACTATATACACACACATATATATAAAGAATGTGTGTGTGTGTATAAAGATCCTAAGCCATGGTTGTCATCTTTCCTGGAGGAAAGGAGAGTAAGCCTGAGGTGTGAGGATGAGTAAGGTTTGAAAAATTGACAGATAATGGAAGAGAGGAACAATGACAATAAAAGTAAAAGGGAGAGATTGACATTGCTGATTTGAAAGTACATAGAGGATGGCCTGAGGGAGAATAAACTTGATAATGATGAGCACTACTAAGCTTCACAAAATTTGCAAATGCCACTTACAGTTCATTTTACCTTCCATAAATTCAGTGAAATATAAATGCTGAAATATGTATGAAAGGTCTTCATACATTTAATTATCTTTCAAAGACAAAAGCAAAGTTTCTAGCTAGAAATCATCACTTATCTGACTGACCTTTTTACTTTCTAATAATTTGCACTGTCAATAATTAGAGATTTTATGTTTCCCTGAGCCATTCTATGCAAAGCTAAAAAAAATGATTGGGTTATAGGAACTCCTATACACTTAATACAAAACAGACCAAAAATTTTCTTCTTGAACTCTAGATTCACTCTCAAGCTAAATGACTTTCTCTCATGAACAATGATTTCACAATATATGCAATCAGAATTATTTTTCACAAATATAAGAGAAACCACAAATCCCAAATAAGCAATGTCATTTATAGCATCTTGTTTAAGACGGGGGCCTCTGGACTGAAACTACCTGTGGAGTGATTAGGATTTTATATGGAAAATGATAAATGTAATAATTTCTAGCTAATAATCTTCTATATTGTAAGAAAAAAATGTTCAGTCCACCTGGGAGAATATCAATTAATTAACAATGTTGAACATTTAACTAAAAAATATAAGATATAAAAGAAAGACTGGAAGTTTTTTTTTAAATAAAGGTGAGGATAAAGGTAAAGAAAATGCAATATGTATGATAACTTTCTTCCATATGAACATGCTCAAATTTTCCAAGGGTTATCAGGTTAGGCCAGGTATAGTAATCTTATTTGGGGGAAATTTCTAGAAATTTATTTTTTTCCTAATCCTTCTTTTTCAATCATTCTATTTGAAGAATAGATAATTTTTTTCCAGGAAGCCTATTCCTATCCCTTGCCATGAAATGAATTTCTAGCCTCACACGCTGTTAACACTCACATATAACCATAACTCCTATAAGAGAATGTATATTGTTTCCAGGATTTCTGTTATTCACCAAGTAGTAGTTACAGCTAATCTCAGCTGTTCTATATTCAAGGACATTGCTGCTTTGCAGGGCTTAATGCTGGTGTTGTTATCTTAGCGATGCTGCCTTCAGTTATTTTTGTGATCTTGATCTTCCTGCATCCTTTTCTTGTGGAGATTCAAAACAGTATTTCTTTTGTCCTGGTTTTTCCTCATGAGTTTAAAGTAGCATTTTGACTTTGAGTGTTTTATGTGTACGTAACAAAGAAACCTGAAAACTTTCTTTGTAATGTGGATTGATTTATATTCTCTAAAGGGAGCTTATTTTTCTTAAAATCCTTTTGCTATTATAGAAATCATATACCTTTCTTGTGTCTACAACAAAAAACATCTGTCAACCCAATTCTTTAGTAATGTTGACATACCATATCTATTCAAATTAATTATTAAATAACAATTTTTATTCAAGATATTATGCATCAGTTACATATCTTCATATAGCAAGGATTTGCTGAACCAAAGTGAAGATCTCTTTAATGTTATTATTTTCAACTCCTATACTGGGATATACAGCACACAAGATGTGTAAACCCAATAAATGTATTATACTTTCAGTTTTGTAGGCATTTCTCGACTCTGTCTCCAAATAAAGTTTTCTAGAAAAGTCAAAAATGGTCAAGACCTTGACCTGTAGTTCAGTAAATAGTCCTAATACATTTTACTAGATGGAGAATAACATTATAATCTCCCTTGGGCTTCAAGATACTGCCAATTGGACACAGTGACCTCTTTTACAAAAAAGCAAATGAAAACATTCAGCACTCTATCCGTAACAGGATGCCTCTGATGGATTTAGTTATACAAGGTCATGGCTGTCAGTTGGAATTGCCTAGTTTACTTCAGTTTGAATCACTTTTCTCATTTTTCTTCATCGAGTGAAAAAAATTAAAAATTTTCAAGACAAAGAAGCTTTACTCTAAACCAGAGATTTTCAACCCTTCTCATCTCATGGCACACATAAACTAATCACTAAAATTCTCTTAGCACACCAAAAATGTATTTTTCCAACTGAAAAAAAAGGTATAATTTTGAATCATTCACACTGGATGGCCATTGTTGTGTTGGCTGTTTTTTGTTGTTGTTGTTTTGGGTTTTGGGATTTTTTTTTTTTGACAATCTAAAGGAAAGGAGGTCAGTGCCCTTGACTAAATAGTCAGTTATTGCACATTTTAAAAATTCTTGAGCCACCCCAGTTAAATATCACCGCTCTAAACTAACAGGAATAAAATGGCAACACATGCCCATTTTCAGTTTAAGTCATTGGTTTAGCCACTGTGTATATGATTGATTTAGCCATGCACACTGTGTATTATTCTGAAACCGTACAACTGCCTAAGATCATGTTATGAATGCTAAGAGGTAGAAAATATGATTATTAGTTTGTCTCAAGGAAGCAAACATAAGTTCCTTCAGTCCTTAAGACTGAATGTATTTTAAAATCCCTGAATGGAAATTCTAAATTCCAAAGTAGGTTAATTTGAAAAGTAATAATTATCTTACAATTAAAATTTATTCTTTATGTCTAAGAAAATTCTCTGGCAGAAATGTGCAAGTCCACTTTTTCACTTAGTATCTCTCATAATTTTAAAATTGCTTTCCCACAATATTAAAATGGTGAATTTCTGAAATTATAAACCAGTGTAACAAATACTGACTACAACTAATCATTAAATAGTCTAATGTGAGCCTGTTCATAATGAATGTGTATTTTTAAAATTTTCACATACCTAAATATTTACAAATATATATGAGTGAAAATATATATATATAAATGAGTGAGCAAATAATTATACAAATGTATTTTTAGATATAATAAGTGTTACTATTATTCAGTGCCAATTAGTATTTTAAGAAAAACTTACAATGTAAATATAAAAGTCAGAGAGAAGATTAAGAGGACAGCAAGTAAATGTGGATCATAATGAACGGGAAGAATCTTAACGAACTTGAGCTACATTTGTGGGAGAACCTGATGTCCGTGGGTGGTACATAAAAGCACAAGAGTGATGCGGGGGGTATGATCCCAGAGATGAGAAGGTAGCCCAGCACTGCTGTTAGGTGGGGTGATGTCTGGAGCAGGCAGCAGCTCATATTGTGGAAAGGAGAGAGCAGGATGTGGTCCAGGAACTAAGAGAAGTTGTGAGCATAGCTAGGAGGAGCTGATGAGCAAGGAAAATAAGTAAGCAGACGGTAGGTAGGACCTTGTAAGTCATAAAAAAGTGTTCAGACTCTGTTCAGATGACTTTTTTTTTTAATTTTTTAAAACATATCAAGAATTCTATTATTTTTAAAACATTTTTATTTATTTATCTTTACAGAGGAAGGGAAGGAGAGAGGGAGAGAAATATCAATGTATGGTTGCCTCTTGTGCATCCCCTGCTGGGAATTGGCCTGTAACCCAGGCATGTGCCCTGACTGGGAATCGAACCGCGATACTCTGGTTCACAGGCCCGCGCTCAATCCACTGAGCTACACCAGCCAGGGCCAGACTCTGTTCAAAGCACAGTAGGGACCCTGTGGTAGGCTTTTAAACTTCATAATCAGATTTCATCATTAGAAAAACTCCCTTACCTCTAATGTGGTGAATGGGTAGGAGATCAGGGCTTATAATACAGGAAAACAATATGATAGTTAGCAGACATTAATATAGTATTTGAAAGAGATGACAATGGCCTTAAGTAGTGAAGTGTCATTGAGAGTAGAGTGAGGTGAGCGGATTCCAGAGATACACTGATATAGTTCTATAGGAGTATGAAAAAAACACAAGAGTTAGGAACAGTGCCCAGAGGTCTGACTTGGGCAACTGAATAACTAGTGGGTAGGTTGTGCCATTCTCTGGTGAAGTAGTCTTTTAAAAAGAAATAATTGCCAGGGAGTGAGGGAGAGAGCAGGGGGTAGCAGAGTTGATGAGTTAATGTGTAGACATGGAGTAGGATGTTCCTTGGGTTATCCAAATGATCCTGGTCTATAGATAGTTAGATAAACAGATACAAGACTTAGGAGAATTAATTCTTCTTGATTCAAGTTAGAGACTTGAAATTCATTCTTTAAAAAAATGTAACTGAGGTTGGAAATGGATGAAACCTCTCAGAGACAATTGTGGAGAAAGGAAAGAAAGTAATTCCAAAGGCAGAATCTGAAGAAACACTGGCATTTAAATACCAGGCTAAGAAAAAAAGAAAGCCTGAAAAAGGACTCTGTCAGAAAGGTAGAAGGAAAACTTCTTTTAATTATAAAAATTACTATAGTAAAGAGATAGTTGTGTGTTGCATGGGGATAATGCACACTTTTATGAGTGCTGCCACAATACACTGGAAAATGAATTAAAAAAAAAACAGAGGAATGCTTGGATGCAGACATATCAGGGAAAATAAAGCTAAGGAATCACATCCATCCATTCATTCCTTCATCCATTGTCACATTCAGTAGCTTCCTTTTAAGTATTCATTGTGAGGTACTGTAGAAGACGTCACGGCAAACATAAATATAAATGAAGCATAGAGTAGTCTGGCTTTCAGGATCTTACACACTATGGTGAGGATGCGACGTGTTTTCACAATACTATGAGGTGGAACAGGACGTATTTCCTAAGGAAAGCACAGAGAAGCATTAGGATTAGCATTGGGAGGTTTAGAGAATGAAGACACCGTGCTGCCACAAGGACAGGTTCAGTGTAGACTCTCAACATGCACATATTGAATCAATTTATGCTGTTGAGCTGGAAAGGCTAAAAAAAGGCTTTCTGTAACAGTTGACACTGGCCATTGAAGTAGAAAAATTCTTAATATTTAAGTATAAGTGAAAGGATTTGGATAAATTAGTGGCAGGTACAAGGGCAGGAGCTGGAGCAAAGACCTGAGAAATGTATGTATTTTAAAAATATTTTGAGCATGTGTCTATATTAACCTCTGGTTACAAACTAAAGAAAACACCTCAATTTTGTAGCAGTGGCAGTTTCACTGATCAAGAGCTAAAATTATGCAGGGTCATACCCATTCAGCAATGGATAGTGTTCAAAACCTCTGAGTAGTTCTCAGGTTTAATCCTCCAAGACTACTTTAATAACCAGGACAGCCATTGCCACATGTGTAAATTAAGGTCTGAGTGGTGAAGTGTAACAGAATATGAGTTACACTGCCCTAGACCTTATGTCTTAGAATGTTCTTGGAATTTTTATAATGACATTCTCAATAAATAGTTTTAGAATAATTGAAAATATATGAAGCCATTAAAAGGAGATTATTTATTGGCCATATCAGGTACAATGAAAAGTTTCTGAATGAGGAAGTAGAGTATGTGGGTATTGAGTTCTATGTCTTGTTGGCCAAAAAGTCCATTTCATTTTTTTCTGTAACATAAAAGACATGTTGTTTATTTTCACCAATAACTTCATTGATTTGATATTTTGAGTATGTTGGCTATCTCCTGCTGTTGGCTTCTAATAGGTGGAGGCCAGGGGTGCTGCTAAACATCTTCCAATGCATTAGACAGCCCCACAGCAAAGAATCATTTGGCTAAAATGTCAAAAATACCAAGACACTTCACAAACCACTTTTGACACATTCAATCAATCACAGCACCTGCTCCATACACTACACAAATCTCTTTTTTTTTGCATTTCAGTTGCATTTTTACCTTTCTTGAAATAATAAAGCATAATACACCAAAAATGTTGCAAATCTTCTTCCATCTTCAGTATTATAATGACTGCACAAAAATTCACCAATTTTGATGTTTTTTAAAAATGCACACTGATACGACAGCTGTCACAATACAATCTAAAAAAAATTGTTTCCAATGAAGTTAAAGACAACTGAGCACTACTTGTGCCAACATATGGGAAAAAACTAGATGAACTTTTTGGCCAACCCAGTACATGGTAAGGGCTTCAGATGAAATGACTGCGATGGTCTGACCTGAACGGCACCAGCAGAGGCTGTGCATAGTGAGGAGAGGATTCACCACAACGCAGTGAGGACTTGAAGAGGTCTGAGCATGCAGCGATTATTTAGAAACCTAGTTTCCAATCCTAGAATCATGGTTTTATCCTAAGCCAGGTGCTATTTCCCTCAATGATACTGGTTTTTATTCTATAGAGTGTTATATCAATAACAACATTTGTAGGCATGTGAGAGGGATAGATGAGAAAATAACAATAAAGTCATAGGCCATTTTGGAAGATACTCTCACCCATTGATAATATCTGCATGGTCTTTATGCACCTGTCAGAGTTTGGGTATGCTTATGCCTTGCATATAACACTGTGATGTGTCATTCAGTTCTAACTACTCAACATGCTACAGTTATAGTTTATCCATGTTATCATGAAATTCTTAAAATTAAATAATTCAGTATCCAAAGACCTACTTTTTAAAGGAAGAATGCCTATTAACTCAGATATCTGAATTTTAAAATAGCCTAAACAGGATTCTTTTTGAGTAAGATATTTGTTGTGTTATCTTCTTAAAATAGCATAGTAGAAAGTAGTAAATTTACCAAAATTTCTAATGAACATTCTCAAATATACACCAAAACTTTTATTTGTGTGAACTGTTATATGCTACTAATACCCTCATATATGGCAATATTAAACATTTTATGTCTTGTTCAGTATTATTATGCTAAGGTTATTTATAATTTTTAAATGTCCACCTTTGATAGGTATAGCAATGAAATGCAGTATCCCTAAATTAAAAGTGATATAACTTCCCTCTTTGGGTATTTTACAAGAGTTACACAGTTTGGCTGGTGTGGCTCAGTGAACTGAGTGTGGGCCTGTGAACTAAAGGGTCACTGGTTTGATTCCCAGTCAGGGCACATGCCTGGGTTCCGGGCCAGCAGAGGGTGTGCCAGATGCAACCACACATTGATGTTTCTCTCTCTCTTTTCCCTCTTTCCCCCTCTATCTAAAAATAAATAAAATCTTTTTTAAAAAGCTACAAATGTGTGAGGTGCCTCTCAGTGAGGCCTTCCACAAACTCCCTGGATTACTAAGTGTGACCCTGAGCCTAAGTGGCAAAGGTGCAGAGGCACTGGTCTCCACCCAGCTTCCACATACCATTCTGGAAGGCTAGCCCATGTTCAGCCTTCTGCCTTAGGTTTAATGCCTTTGCCTAACACAGAGGAAGTAAAATCGCTTTCAATGCTTCAACCGGGTATCATTCCAAACCAAGAAGTCAGAAGGACATACTGTTTTCACACTATGAGTGTGCAGTGGTAATTGGAAAGTTAGCTCTGACTTCCAACATACAAATTAGAGGTATTCTTGGCTAGAAGGCACATACTTATTAGTTTATCTTTCATATTCCTTTGTAAATATATTTAATTATTGTTCAAGTACAGTTTTCTGTCTTTTACTCCCATCCCAGCCCTCCCCCACAGTGCTCCCCACCTCGATTCTAAATTATTACTGAGGCTTTTTTTTAAATCTTGTTAGAGATTCTCTGGGCAACAGAATCACTTAACCCCAGGTCACTTAAATGTCCTCACTGTGTTTAGAAGAGACAAAAGTAGGGTTTTATTTTCCTTTATCTCACTGCAACATATGCTCAGATTTACATTCATTCACATGTATCTTCTGAATGACAGGCCATGCTGTAGATGTTGTTTATAATATGTGTGTATTCATGTGTATATCATCTAGTCCTGTAGATTGTGGCATGGTGTGTGTGTGTGTGTGTGTGTGTGTGTAGGGACTAGCAAGATGATAGACACATAGGAAAATTTACTGCTTTGATTTCCCTGAATATCCTTACCGTCTGAAAATAAGGGAGGTTTTCAGGAACCAAATCTTGGAGCAGAGTCTGTAAATTTCTAAATAATGGACCCCTATTTTCCAAAGCTATGCAGCTCACTGATGCTCAGAGACCTCCTAAGTTTAGAAAATACATTTTACATTCTCATAGCAGCAAGACCATAAAACGTTTTTAACATTGCACCTTTTACAGTTCAGTCAACAGCTGTTACTAAAAACCACTGGTATGAAGAAAAGAAGCTTATTATACTGGAGGCTTCCATGTCTGGTCCCACCAGCTAACAAAGGGGACTAGACTATCATAGTGTCATGGAACTATTTTTGAAATTCAGGTAATTTGACAAGAAAAAAAATCAGTGTTTGCTCTCATCCATTTTAAGTTCTGTCCACAGTACATCATGGCATGAAATGTCTACCACAAAGAGCACAAATGTGTTCGAACAGAAACATTCTTGCAGGCCTACGTGTGTTGGCCCCAGGGTAGACTACGTAATTTGATTAGACACATTAGTAAAAATCAAGCACTACTTTCCTAAACTGGACTGTGAATTTTCGGGGCTAACTTCGAAAGGTTTTGCTGTGTAGTCATGTGTTGTGCTGCAGGAAATAGATTGAGTTTATCTTAGTGACAGTTGCCAAAAGTGGAGACCATGCTGCCGTGTAAAAGTGACTACATGCGGAATCTCTTTAATGTATCTTTCCATGTTTAGGGAAGGACCAAAATGGGACTCTTCCCATTGAAAGCTCACATTGAAATCCATGCAGGCCAAAGATAAAAGGAGTTCAGGGACATGATTTTTTTTATTAAAAATACAAATAGTTTGACAGCTTAGTTAACCCTCCGAATTCATGCCGGGAAATACATGTTGGACTGGAAAAGTATGAGAGAGGGAAATGTGTTTCACATACTACTGTACCCTTAGCTCCTCGTACGGCCCCTGGCCTGCGGTAGGTTATTGTTAAATATGCCCCCCTTGGGGACCCCACTTGGCACAAGCTTGCCATTCTCTCTTACCTCTGAATGTGTCTGGATGCTGGAATGGCCCATGGCAGTTGTCAGAACCACACCCACCAGGCACTGACCCTTGGGAGTAAGTTTTAGCCAGACTTACAGTTTCTTTCCTCCTGTTTGTTTCCATTGTGATACCAAATTCAAGCAATTGTCTCAAATTTTCAACATTTTTTAAAAGATTTTATTTATTTATTTTTAGAAAGCAGGGGAAGGGAGGGAGAAAGAGAGGGAGAGAAACATCAGTGTGTGGTTGCCTCTTGCATGCCCTTAGCTGGGGATCTGGCCCACAGGGAATCTGTGCCCTGACAGGGAATCAAACCAGTGACCCTATGGTTCCCAGCACTCGGTCCACTGAGCCACACCAGCCAGGGCTTGCCGCTCCAAACTTTTGATTCTTAGATATTGCTTCAAATCAGGAAGTCGCCCAATCTCTTTGCAAGTGTGAAACCTATGGACCTGAGAGACCGGAGTGCGAGGTGGTCAGTTCCAGTTGATGCCGTGCTCCTCCTACACTCTACCTGTTTCTTTCTGGGATGATGTTTGCTTCACTCAGCTATGAGCATCTCAATTTAATTCACTCTATGTCACCGTATTTCCATACATGTAAGATGTCAGCAGTATTTCAGGAGAGTTCTAGAGTCTGCTTTGGTTACATAAAAAGGAAAACAACATTTAATATTATCACCCGGCCAATGACATTACAAGCAAGAACAAATTTAAGTCAGAGGAAATGCAGTGCTTGTCACTAAGCCCAGGGAGCTTTGTCAAACAGGGAGATTGGCTAACAAACCTTAATTCACTTTTCAAAGTCCTAGGTTGATTATTTATAGTGTCCCTAAATACACAAAATGATGCTGCTAGCCTTGTAAATTTAGAAAATTGCTGACACCAGAGGCTGTGCAACGGGATTTCTGCTTTCTGATAATGGCTATGTTATTTACAGCTCCTTTCCCCCTACCAAACATAATTTAAACTACCATAAGGAACACTTACTTTTTTTTCTTAAAAGCAATAATAGCATCAAAAGATAATAAGAAGTCACCAGGGAAAAGATGAAAGAAAATTGGGAACTTCAGGTGTGAGCAAGGATTAAAGCTTCTTTCTTGGATGATATTTGCTGATCCTAGACTATCTGAACTTTTGTTTTGAAAGTCTTATGGGCAAGAGGAGTAAAATCAAACTCAGTGTGGTGAAACCTTATAAGGAAACAACATATTAAGTTAGGACCCCCAAAGGTTAAATCCTCATGGTGTAATAGTAAAAACAGTCAACATATAGTCTTACACCTTGAACTTCAATTTCAGTATTCCAGAGCATGTGAATGTAGCCAGTAGAGAACTTGAGCTACATTTATGGGAGAACCAGTGTCCACTGGAAGGACACAAGAGTTCAAGAGTGAAGTGGGCTCTAAGATCTGAGAGACAAAGAGGAGGTTGTCTAGCATCAGCACTGGATAAAGATTGGGTGGGGCTTGGATGAGGTGAGGAGAGAGGAGGGTGTGTTCCAGATACAGAGAAACCACACCTCCTAAATTTTGGGAAGAAATACATGTCTTTTAGTCCTTTTCTCAAATATCTTTCCCACTTATTTTTATTTAGGCAAAATTTCCATACTAGCAATAGTTAAATGTAAATCAATGAAATGAATTAAATTGATTGGATTTCGATTCAAATTAAAATATACTTACTGGACTTTTTTTTTTTACTTCTTTTTAATTGACATTCTAATACCATTTTCTCCACTTTCCTGCCACCACATTCCCCTGCCCACCTCCCACCCTCAATCCCACCCGCCCCTTGGCTCAGTCCATGGGTTCCTAATTCATGTTCATTTACATCCCTTTCCCTTCTTTCCCACATTATTCCCCTCTCACCTCCCATCTGGTTACTATCAGTTTGTTCTTAATTTCAATGTCTCTGGCTATATTTTGCTTGCTAGCTTCTTTTGTTAATTAGGTTCCACTTATAAATGAGATCATATGGTATTTGTCTTTCATTGCCTGGTTTACTTCACTTAGCATAATGCTCTCCAGTTCCATCCATATTGTCGTGAAGGGTAGGAGCTCCTTATTTCTTTCTGCTGGATAGTATTCCATGTGTAAATGTACCAGTTTATTGATCCACTCATTTACTGATGGGCACCTAAGTTGCTTCCAGCACTTGGCTATTTAAGTGTCTCAATATATACTTTTAAAAATGCTTTCTTATTAAAAATAAACTCCATTGGAATAGCTTAATTGATTGGGCAAGAAAAATGTGAGTTATGCCCTCACATAACTCACTTGGCTCATTTGGTTGGAGAGTCATCCTGTAAATGGAAAGGTCATGGGTTCGATTCTCGTCGGGGCACACACAGAGGCTGCAGATTCGTCCTCATTTGAGGCAAGTATTAAAGGTCTCTGGGTGGGGCTGGGGGGGTGGGGCATGAGCAAGAGGCAATCAATTGACTTTTCTCTCTCTCATAGATGCTTCTCTCCCCCTCTCTCTTCCTCTTTTCCCCTCTCTCTAAAATCAATAAGATTGTCCTCAGGTGAGGTTAAAAAATCTCTCTCTATATATATGAGTTATGCCAGTTATCTACCAAATAAAAATCTGCCCCAGGAGAGAAGGATGGCAATAGTTAAACTGCCAATCATCTTCTAAAAACCAAAACAGAGCAGAAACAAAAACAGGGAAAAAAGCACGCCTAGTACTAAGTGGTACTCCACTTTAAACTTCTACTCCTGACCCGACTGTTTTCTATAGATAAACACTTAGACAGTTTTTGAAACTCCATACCACCTGCACAATAACTATTAACCCACAAGAATAATCGCTCAATTTCCGTTTCCAAAATTATCTCCCCACTCCCTCAAAACCTAAGTAAACTTAGATTGGTTCCCTTTGTTAAGGCTCCGGAGAATGGTTTGTTCCCCTTCCCTAAGTTAGACTGGTCTGGAGGGAAACTTCTCAGGCCTGGCACTTCCAAGTAAAGCATTACGCTCACAGTGATCTCATTGGGTTTCTTCCACATAATACCATAGAAAAGCAAGTCACATGGCCACACTCAAATCCAGAGAATGAAGTATACTCCGTCTCTTGTTTTTAAGCGTTTATTTATTTATTTTTAGAGAGGAAGGGAGAAAAACATTGATGTGACAGAGAAACATGGACTGGCTGCCCCTGACACAGCCCCAACCAGGTACCCAACCTGTGACCCAGGCATGTGCCCCAACCAGGAATGGAACCAGTAACCCCTCAGCCTGTGGTACTAAGCCCAACTCACTGAACCATACCACTCAGGGCAGTACTCATATATTCAGTCTTCATGGGAGGAAATGAAAAGTTTCATGGCAGAGGGCATGAACACAGGAAAAACTGAAGAATTGGTTAACTTCCAGTTTCCTGTCCAGCATGTTAGGAGCTTAGAGGTAGTCACGCTGCATCTGAACAAGTAAAAAACGGAACAAACTGAAAAGTGAACATTCTTTTTAGGTCCCTAAGACAGGGAAGGTCACAGGACAGCTGTTGCCCCCCAAACCTAATCTTTCCAGAGAGACTAAAAGATGAATACAGAGAATCACAACCTACCAGAACAGAAACCTCTCTTAGAACCAGTGCGGGGCTAAGAAAATTGGAATAGCAATTGGCAATTGCTGGCGGTTCAGTGTGCACAATTCTGAGAGTAAAAGTCTTAATAGGCCAGAGTAACTGGGGGTCTTTGCCCTATGTCAGTTTCACACACTGAAGCTCTACCAGGTTCGCACTATGAATATCAGAGAAAAGCCTCATGCTTCTGGCGAGAGGAGAGGAAGAGAAACTATATTTAAAATATGCCAGAGCATTCTCTTCTTAATGAGGTCTTCCTCCCTGAAGAGAAGCTATTTAACCAGAGCCTAACCTGCTGGAGATGAGGCAGAGCCTCACTGACCTGGCGGAAGTGAAATATCCAGCTCCCTACCCCTTTAGCTGTCTGTCCCACCTAAAGGGTGGGGGTAAAAACTAAGAAGCAGGAGGGGTTTGAGGGCAGCGAAACTACTGTGTATGATTCTATAGCAGTGGATACATGTCACTATTATTTGTCCAGACTCATAGAAGGCAACCCAAGAGTGAACCCTAAAGTAAACTATAGGCTGGGTGATAATGATACATGAGTGTAAATGCATCTTTTGTAACCAGTGTAACATTCTATCAGGGGATATTGGTAATGAAAGAGGCTATACCCTTGTGGGGGTGGGGATTATATGAGAAATATCTGTATCTGCTGTTCAGTTTTCTGTGATCCTAAAACTGCTCTAAAAAAGTCTATTAAGAATAAAATTTGCCCTGGCTGGTATAGCTCAGTGGATTGAGCACGGGCCTGCAAATCACACGATTGCGGTTCAATTCCAAGTCAGGGCACATGCCTGGGTTGCAGGCCAGTTCCCAGCAGGGGACTCAAGAGAAGCAACCATACATTGATATTTCTCTCCTTCCCTTTCCCTCTAAAGATAAATAAATAAAATCTTTAAAAAATAAAATTTAAAGAGAATCAGGGATATAATGATCGCTCTATGTAACTAGCTTTGGAGACAAATTGCAAATGCATTGTCCATTACTGATGTGTCCACAGTTGTGGTTCTACTGAACAGCTCTTCATTTCCTCATTATTTCTGCTTCCTGCTATTGCCTGAAAAATCACCATCTGCCCAAGGAAAAAGAGAGAGAGAGAGAGAACAAAGAGCATAAAAGAGGGAACTAGGGAAGGAAGGAGGAGAGAAGGAGGGTAGGAGAGAGAAGTGTACTGTTAGTTTCTTTAAATTACCTTGTAATTATATTCTTATCTTGTTTGTAATAGCAAAGCACAACACAAACAAGATGCACTGTGTAAATTAAAAACCTCAAATCTTTACCCAATTTAAGTTTTGTCATACACACGAATAAAAGTAGATAAATAGGCAAAACCCAGGCTATTACAAAGAAAAATAAGTCTGGTGACTAGAGAAGCTGGTTCAAAAATGAAGGACAGAAAGTGTCTGTCATTTAAAATATTTTTTTTAGTGTTGACAGGTTAGTCACTGCAAGAACCTGGGCCCAATGGAGGAGGGAGGTGCAAGCTGGCCCTAGACTGCCAGTGGGACGTAAAGGGGCTTTGCAGGTCAGGTACACGAGATGCAAGCCTTTTTGTTTATCTGCAGTGTGTGGGAATTTCTTACGTTTGAGGCCAGAGAATTCTGGCCTAATTCTCCTTCTTCATGCTCAACCTCAGGCATTTAGATCTATTCCCAGGGGCTCCTTTATTCTCTGAAATAGAAATCTGTGCAGAAATGTTGCCTCATTTTTTTGTTTATTTTCTATAACCTTGAAATTACTGAAAGGATTCTATCTCCTTAAAGATACAATGCACAAGAAGGAGCAAAATGTTCATAAAAACAAAATTGAGCACTGAAAAAAAAACTCTACTTTGATTACAATGTTTCTATTTGAAACACAATGTTTCTATTTGGATGCCTATGTCTTGATAAGTTGTTCTATATTAGGCTTTCAGTATAAAGAATGATTAGATTGACCTCTGTTTAGAGTTCAACAGCAGACTAAACATCCAAAAAAATTTCCCATTATGGAAGACCAAAAAATATTGGCATAAAATAGTAAGCACCCCCTTTAAATGCATGGGGGAGCTCCTAAAGAGTTACAGAACATTTCTTGGGGCCTTAAAACTGAGAGGGAAAGTGAGGTTAAGATGCAGCTGTCCTACAGGATGTCTGCCCTTCCTTACCTGCCCGATTACTCGGGGGCTTCACAGAGCTCCCTGCAATTAGTTCGTGCCCATGGAAACAGGTACTAAGTAGCTAGGCAGGCAGGGTGAATGCTGGCAAAATGTAACCAAAGTTGTTCTTGGTGGTAGTGGGGAATATGTAAGAGGCCGGAGGACACTCTCTTCACCGTGTCTCTTAGTAAATACTCTCCCAAGTTATATTTCTTCATGATGCTATATAAAATATAAAAAAGAAATAAAATTGAACCTGTGAAAAGATATTATAAGAGACAGGATGAAGAGTTTGAATGACTAATATTTTTAATACAAAACATTTTAAATATCTCAAATGGCAAGTGAAAATTATGAAATTATTTTACTTATTTAGTCATTTATTTTTTGAGAAAGGGGAAGGGAGAGAAAGTGCCTTTCACACGCTCTCCCACCGTGGACAAAACCTGCAACCTAGGCCAATGCCCAGACCAGGAATCTATCCAGGGACCTTTTGTTTAGCAGGATGACGCCAACCAACTGAGTCACACTGGTCAGGGCTGAAATCATTAAAAAAAAAAAAGCTCTGACAAGATGAACAACTGAATGTAACTGGAGAATTAAGTTTTTTAGAAAAGCACCTAACTATTGGAACAGAAGCGGAATATTGAACAGACTAGTTCATGAGATGATGAAGAAGACTTTTCCACAAATCAGATGCATCCCAGGGAAAAGTGGCATGAAGTGCGTGCTGGCACAACATTTGAATGTTGCACATACATTTCAAAACTAACGGCTTCTAAGCAGAAAGGGGAAAATGTACTGTTACCTAATAACAATCACACATTAGACTGGCTTCAAAATCCAAACCCAGCATCTGGGCCCCATGATCTCAAAGTAGGACAGCGGGACACAGAAAGGATTATGTCCCATGATCCCAAATGTGTAATATAAAAACTTGGGAAAGTAAGAACATTGGCAGAAATTATGACAAATATTAGTAGTGGTTGCCTCGCACTGGTGCAAATTTTATTAACACACATTATGGTATTTTATGATTTTTGTTACTTTCCAAATGTTCCAGAATGATTTTGTGTTATATTACAAATCAAGAAAATACAGTTTAAAAACCTAGAAAAAGAAAGAAAAGCATTTTTTCCCACTAGCATTCGTCTAGGCTAAGACACATCAAATTGGGGTCATACAATTTTGAGGCCATTTCCCTCACCGAGTGAGACCGAGTTCACTGATGCTTAAGCTCCGGCTATACCCTAAAGGCTCGAGCAAGCCCGTGGCACACCAACATAACATTCAGTGGATTTCAAAATATTGCCATAAGCTTCCTGTAGTCCAGAAAATTTAAAAAAATTCTTTGGGATTTTTTGGAATCATATAAGCAAACTTTGCATAGAGAACGCTCTTTTTCCTCAACTAAAACTTAAAACTACTGCAGATGCAATGATTCGTCACAACAGAGCGCCCTCATTGGTGTGAGACATGCAGCTTGCCGGTTATCTAGTGTGTACTGTTTCTACTCAGAGAGGTAGTGAAAAACCAACTCCCCGGCCCTACTGGGCCTGTGTCTTTGTAAGGCTAGTGTAAAGATAATACACTATATTTTACATAGGATATAATGGAAATAATATGAACTACAGTCTTCTGAGGTAAAAGTGGTAAAATTACAACCAAAGGACCCAATCTGTGTGGCTTATATTCACATTTTATTTGGCTTCCATAATTATTAAATTGATTAGAGGTCAAAATTTAAAACTCAGACTGTCCTCAAAATATTCTGGATTTTGAGGTTTCTCTTTAAAAGAACAGGGAGTCTGTAAATACTGGGCAGCATTTGCTGGAGGTTAATTTTGCTGCTCTTCTTCAAGGCAGGGCTCTGTTCCCCAGGTTTCCCAAACCTCCACTGCCCATTTCAGTAACTGGGTCCAGTGTCCATTGCGTTGGTAAACTCTGTTGTTAAAGGCTGACGTTAATTTGAGTTGACAGCTGTAATTATTCAGTGAAAAATGGATACAGTGTAGGCTACCTGTTGTGGTGCTTCTGTGAAAAATTGTTGCTGGCTTCTGACTCAGACATCCTGGATTGTGTATCAGTTAGGGTGACTTTGCTTATAGCTCAAAAAGCTTCAAAAATGTTCCATGAGTGTATCCTCAAAGTGAGAAGGCCTAAGTTGAAATGCATCCGAAGTTGGTCAGATCAGGAACAGAATTCCCTCAGAGATACCTTCAGAGACCTAGCAAGTTTCTTGCTTTCTGCTTGGCCAATCTCAGAGAATTGGTTTTACATTCTCCCTGTCTTCCCTTAAGGGCAGAAAACCACTCCCATGGCAGTTATCACAGCAGAGAAGATCAACAGCATGAGAAAAGACCAAACCTCTTTCTCGGGTATCTTTTTGAATGTACAAAACATAAACAAAAACAAAACCCTTTTCAGAATCCCTCCCTAGCAGATCTTCTTGACTATAACATGGTTGGAACTGTGCCCCGTGTCTAGTACCAAACCAAACAGGGGCATGCAGAGTGGAGTGTCTATCATAAGCTTAGGAGATTCGGATTACCCCCGAGTTGGAAATGGAGTGGTCTCCCCCTGGCGCACGGCATGTAGCACTGGGAAGACTGGCACCGGGGGAAATCATAGGTCTATCACAAGAAAGGAACGGTGAGGACAGGGCATTGATTTCAGATCCATAACTAACAGGGTCTGCTACAAATTAATAGCACTTTAGCTTTGCACTGACCTTGAGCATATTACTTGACTTTTCTAACTTCAGGTCTTCACCTGAAAGTATGAATAACAATACCGCCTTCACAGGCTTATTAAAAATATGAAATGTTCCAACATATATGATGTTCAAACACATCAAATGTGTAATGCTTTTCCAAAATGCCAGATATATTTCTGAAAATGGAAAACAGTAGAAAATAAATTACAAAGATTTTTTTAAATTTCCAACAAAATAAAGCGAATTGAAACTTTTTGAAAACTTTTACAAAATCCTGGTTTAGGGCAAGTTTATCTTAAGATTCATCTTAACCTCCACTCAATGTTTCTCAATGAATGAGAAGTGTCATTCAAAATTTGAAAGTAGATGATTTGTGTGCTAGTGAGGTTTAGTTCTTCCCATACAGTTATCTTTTATCACAGAGGAAAAAATGTTACATGGTGTGTACCTTATTGGCATAACTGAAATTTGACTCAATTCAGTATACACCTCCTTTCTCCCTGGCATTTGGATTAATGAGAACACTTGATTGTTTGATGTTCTACCAGAAAAGATACTTGGTGAGAAAGGTACAGTACAAAGCAGGTGTTACAACATGCTCTACTGGGCAGGGTGACAAGTGATGGCTTCCCCAGAGTCATAGCAAAAGACAGATTTAGTGATTCTTGCTCTATGAGGGAGAATCCACACCCCAGGGCTGCAGATGAAACCCTGCCTGCTGAAGTGAGAGTATTTGCATTTGTGCTCTCCAGAGAGCTTTTATCAAGTGGCAGGAAAGAGGAAAACTCTGATGTCTGCCTGTAATACAGTCACCACATGATGTTCCCTATCAAGAGAACTACGAAATCAAATTAAGACCTCAGAACACAACAGATGTAAGAACCCAAATCCTTCTGCTTTCTAGGATATTACCATTCCTTTCTAGAGAAAAGAACCACAGGAGCCCTGCAAAGTATTAACAGGGCATTCCAGCAGGTTCCAAATGCTCTCTGCATTTACATGTTTGCAGAGCTATGCTCCCTGGAGATCATCTATCAAAGGGTACAGCTCGCTGACATGTTTGGTCACTTGTGGCCTTAGTGATGACAGAGTACTCATACCAGGCCCCCCAAACAGAATAAAACCACCCACCATTGCTTCAGCTTCTACTTAATCAAGTATGTTTCAACAGATCAAAAAAAAAAGAAGAAAAGAAAAGAAAGGAGGATGGTGCTTTGGAATACCACTTCTATTCCTGGGTGCTTCTCCATATAAATGTCATATGACTTTAAGCAGAATCTTCTATTTTCTACTCCTCAGTTCTTCAAAAGTAAAATGAGAATAATATCTGCACTTCCTATATAATTCCTATTCTAAATAACTGATAAACTTTAAGGTTCTGCATGACAATAATATTTTTAAAAATACTACATTCATATAATTTTACAAGTAACTTCTACTCAATCTACCCAGAACAAAGAT
Organism: Sturnira hondurensis; assembly: GCF_014824575.4. NCBI lineage: Eukaryota > Metazoa > Chordata > Mammalia > Chiroptera > Phyllostomidae > Sturnira > Sturnira hondurensis. The sequence continues at coordinate 10,109,984 of NW_028074140.1, read as the reverse complement.
CCAGAGTACAGAAAAAAATGCATAAACAAATATATACTACCAATAATCAGCAAGACAATTTAAGACAGGAAAATCATAGGCTGATTTTATTTACAAATATAAGTTTAAAAGTTTTAAGTGAAATATTGTCAATGTGATTTCAGAATGTATAAACACACTCAAGACCAAGATGAATTTATTCCTCACATGCAAAGATATTTTAATATTAGAAAAAAATGTATTGAGGTAACTCCCATTAACAAATGAAAGGTAAAAAATGCAGTACTACTATTGTAATATTTGCAGAATAATATGTTTGATAAATCCAAAGGCCATTCATAATAATAAAAATAAGTTCTAAGTAAAATGAGGAAAAAAGGGAGCTTCATTTGTTTGATAAAAGGCACTCACCAAAACCTATAGCAAACATGGTACTAAACAGTAAAGTATGAAAATAAAAAAGCAAACTTATTTTGTTCCATTGAAGATCAGGAACAAAATAAGGATATGTCTTATGTCTATTTCTAACCAACTTGGAGCTATAATACCTAGCTAGTGCAATGAGATAAGAAAAATATTAAAAAGTACAGGAAGGTTAAAAATCAGAGGAAGAAAAAATGTGACATTATTTGGAGGATGACGTGCTTGGCTCGAATCCGAGGAGTACAAACTGGTGGAAGAAACATCAGTAACAAGACATGCAGGTGGCACCATCTCACTGGCAGAAAGTAGCAATGATTTAAAATGACTTCTGACAAAAGTAGGGAATCAAGGGGCAAAGCAGGACCGCATTTGAACATCAAGAAGATACAAATTATAACTGCAGAAAATAATACAACTTTAATATAGAAAAGTAAGACACTGAAATTGTAAAGGATTTTGCGTAGCTTGGTTCACTCATCAATTTAAAGGGAGAGTGCAGCCAAGAAAATCAAGAGAAGGCAGAGACTCACAAAGGCAGCAATGGAAGAATTAGGAAAAACCACCAAGAAAAATGATGTCATTAAAGAACAAAGATCCAGAGTACTGAGATCACCCACACCTTTGTAGTCCCTGTTACTGTATACACGTGCCAACATTGGATAGTGAAGAAGTCATACAAAAATGGTTGATTTGAAATGTGGTGCTGGAAAAAGTTCTATGGATACCCTGGGCCACCAGGAAGATGAACAGGTGGGTTCTAATGCAAAGCAAGTCTGAAACATCAATTGAAGTAAAAATGACAAAACTGAAGCTCTACTATTTTAAGCACATCATGAGAAGGCAGGGTTCTTTGGAGAAGGCAATAATGCTGGGAAACATGGAAGTCGTCAGGAAAGGAGGAAGATCAAACATGAGGTGATTGCGTAAAAGAAACCATAGACATGAGTCTACGGGACTGAGCAGGGCCGTTGAGGGCGGGACACTGTGGACACAGATTATTCATAGGGGCGCCAGGAGTCAGACTGAATATCACATAACACACACATGCATTTCTATGTGTAATATTCTGGGAATCCACAGATATGCTATTAGAATTAATTAAAGAGTTTGGCAAGATGAATACATGAAAACCAACTTTATTTTAACGTATTATCTAAACAATTATAAAATTTATTTTTTAAGAATGGATAAGCAGTAAATCTTTTAAAAAGTATAAAAATTAATTGAAGGATATAAAACACCTGTTAAAAATAAGACATGTATCATAATCCTGGATAGAATAATGCAATAATGTAAAGTTATCAGTTTTTCTACAAATTAAACTATACATTAAATGCAGGTAAAATAAATCCCAAATATAATTTAATGGAAATATTCTAAAATTATTGGTGAGCTAATACTAACAAGAATGGTTAAGGCATAATTATTTATAATAATAAAATAATATAAACATTATTATTCCTTAGGGGGGCTGAAAATTTGAGAGTAAGTTACAAAGATCATGAACTTTCACCCCTAAATATTTCTCTCACCAAATCACTGAGCAAGTTTTGAAAAATTTTCACTGCTATAACATTATTATGATGTAACATAGTTCACATCTGGATTTCACTGATTGTCCTCACAGTGTCTTCTGTCTCCTTTATTATGAAACACTTCGCCCTTTACTTTGCCTTTCGTGACATTGGCGTTTTGAGTAGTATGGGCCCAATGTTTCCTGGCATATCTCTTGATTTAAATTTTTCTTATCGTTACATTATTGTTCACACCAGCCTATGCATATTTGTCAGAAATACTGCATGTATGACGTAGTAGCTTTCTCAGGGCATTGTATCTGGGGGCACTTGGTGTCTGCAGTACCTGATACCGGTTTTGGTCATATTAACCTCTCTCACGTAGTTTCTGCCACATATCTGTGCTTTAAAATTATCTTTCAATCCCTCCACAATTAGTGAGTAATCTGTGGAAAGATACATTGAAACTATGTAAATATCTTCTCAACAAACTTTAATCTTTGGTCTTAGCCTCCAGCAATGATACTTGTGTCAATTTTTAGAATATTTCTTGCCAAGTGGTGGTTTTCTAATGCAACCATTCCCATATTTCATTATTCATTTTTTAGTTTATTGTAGGTGTATTATACTCATATACTATGAGTATAGTTTATTTTCCTAATGTATTATAATCCATTATTTTTAATGTTTAAATTGTTCTAGACTCAGCCAACAGAATCCCCATCAAACTAGTTTCTTCTAGAACTTATTTAATAAGTTCCATGATCCTTTCTGGGAGCAATCATTTCTCCTAGGAGTCCTAGGCCCTTTTAGTGAGAAACTGGATTTGGAAACCAAGGTCTAGGAGCAAGGAGTGTTCTCGTGTCGGGGTGCTACTGCCTCTAGGCTCAAAACACGTTTCACACCTAAAGGAAAGAAACTAGTATCAATTTAAAAAATTAAAGCAAATTAAAATTAATAATGTGTGCCACATGGAGTTGTCAAAGAGGAAGATAAAGTGAGAATTATACTGCTGGTGGAAATATAAAGTGGCGTAGAAGACAATCTGGTGACATGTAGGAAGGAAGGTTGAAGATATTCACACCTAATCAACCGTCAGTTTCTTTTTTAGGTATTCACCCTAGAGATATGAGTATGAGTTTTGTGTGAGTGCAAAAAAGGCATGACCAGGAATGTTCAACTGGCATTTCTCATTATAGCCGAAAAATGAGATGTGATAAATAAACTCTGGTCTATTCATAAAATGGAACCATTTCTTAGCAGTTGAAATCCGTGGATTAGAAATACATGTTTCAATATACAATTCAAACCAAAAAGGTTGAAAACTAAGTGGCAAAAAAGGTATCTACAGCACTATATTGTAGGTTGTCTAAAACAACCTACAGTGTGACTTATGGTTGATGCGCACACCTATGTGCATTCCAGTTGTAAAAACGTGAATTAGAACAACAAGTGCCAACCTCCATGCGATGCTCGCTCTTGAGGAAAGAAAGTGGAGGGGACTGGCAGGCGCTTCAACATTATTTTTTAAGTTTTATTTATTTAATATTAAAAGCAAATATATAATTTTATAGATTTTTGAAATAGTTTATAAAGATTTAGTGATGACAAATTATTATATGGGATGAATTTTTCTCTAGCAATAGGGACATTTAGAAGAAGTACTGAGGAAAAAGTAGGTAGGACCACAATTAAAAAACAGAAAATCCAGAAACTTACAAAGTTAAAATGACTGTTTCAAACTAAGTATTTTTTTTTTATTTTGGAGAATGTAGACTTTTTCACTGTGTTTTGCAGTAAGGTATAAAAATAAAAATTTGGAAGCCAGTGCCTTATTGTGAGGGGTGATGAAATTTGTCACATGTTGTAACATCAGAACGGTAGAGGGCTTTAAGGGGAGGTATATAATATAAACAGCATTAATTAAATCACTCATCAGACCTGGATTCTAAACCCAATTTTAATTATCTAATGGTCTTTGGTAAGACACTTGACTTCTCTAAACCTCAGCTTTCTTGTCCACAAATAAGAAAGATACACTCGATTACCTCTTAAATACTTTCCTACCTTAGCATTTATGATTATTAAATTCAGCCCACTTAATAGATACCACATTTATCAAGTATCTGCAATGTGCAAGGTACTCTTCTAGGTGCTTTATATATACATCTAGTATCATTTTCATGAGGTAGGTATTACCGACTTTTCTGCAGAGGACATAAAGGGTATCAGGATTTGAATACCTATTCAAGGGCACTGAGCTAGTTGGTGAGGGAACTGTTATTTGGGTCTTGGTCTGAGTTCCAGTGTCCATGTGTTCCTAAGGTTTCACCTAGGCAAGACTTGGGGTTTAAATACAAGTGGATGAGCCCTAGTGAGGAGCTGGTTAGCATACACCAAGAATGTGAAAGATTTGGCCTGAAATATTTTTCCACATAGAAATTGTTTGGGTGAAGACTATATTTTTAATGCATATATATATAATTGTTGGAACTTGATCCTTATTTATTATACCTTAGTGTGAATCCTGTTAATAAAAGACTGTTCAGCATTTCTCTGGAATTTGACTGAAGAGGAGAGAAAGGAGAGAAAATATGAAGAGTGGGGTGAGGAGATGCATAGACCCATAAAGAATGAGATATTTCAAATAACCAAAAAGGCAAAAAAAGGTGTTTGAGAGCCTTTAGAACAGGGAAGAAAAAACTTAGGATGGAAGAAGAGAGCTCAAAAGAATGACATTAACAACTAACAAGCTGTACTGCATAGAATGTAATTCTAAAATTCTGGAAGAATCTAAGGCTCCTAAGTTCTGATTAGTATACTAAAGTCATTTGGAAACTAGATTACCCCAAATCAGCGAATGCTCCTCTTTCTTGCATAGATCCATTTTCTCATTCATTAAGTAAATATTTCTGATATTCCCAGATTAATCTTCTCTCCCCACTGAAGTCTCACATTTGTAATCAGTGAGGTTGGAGTAAGGGTTGGGTCAGGAAAGACAACAAGTGGAAAAGATAAAAGTGATAGAAAACAGACACATAAGATGTTCAATTACCAAGTCACCTCCACCATTTCACTCTAAACTATCAGTTCATTAGGATGATGGCTGAATTTATCACGTGCAATTTCAGAATCTGCCCTCCTAACCAGCTACCCTACACCTAGAGTCTGCTCCAGCTATCTTGATGGTATTTTAAAAATACTGTCAAAGAATGGCCTTCTTAATTTTCCTATTTCTTGCTTATTTTACTTTTAGGTTAAATTGAAAGAATGAATAGGATTGATAATATTGTTCTCTAAATTTAGGTTTCTGAGAGATATTACCCCTATATACACAAAGAAAAAAACTAGCCTTTGTTTTTTAAAAACATATGAGGAGTTTTTTTTTTCTTTAACTTAGGAAAAAATCACCTTAGTCCTATCTTAGTACTTCAAATAAAATGTGACTTGGATATGAACCATAGGAAAATATTTTTCTTTATTCATAAGGCCTGATTTAGACATACATTCTAAAGGATTCTGATAGCCATGCTTACATGATCAGAGGCCTCCGTGAGTCTGTTGTTTTCTGTTTCTGGATCATTTACTTTTGTCTATTTGTTGGATGGTTTTTATTCTCTAACTACTGGTTCAAGTACCAGCATCACAACTCTAAATTGTATTTCAATCCATGCTTCATACAAACTACCTGGTGGAAGGATGCAATAAAACTGTGCTCTGTGGTACTGAGTCCACTCATGCCGTATGAAAGCACCGAGTCAGCACTTTCATTTCCACTGTACACCCTGTTCGTTCAGAAATTATATACAGAGCTATACAAATTTTCTTGGCTGCAAGGTATTACCTAAGCCCACAAAGAAACAATTAGATAAAAACCATAAAATGACTAGGACAATTGATTAACAGTAAAGTTTGGGACAACTTGTATGTGACCTGGGTTCAATGTCACTTAGATAGACTCCTCTGCCATAACAAGAAAAGAGAAACTAGACAAAGATTTTTAAGCTAGAAGAAAAATATTTAGACATGGATACAGGTGCCAGCAACTGGGTATTTATTGGGTAGGCCTGCATTTTTCTTTTCCTTACTTGTGAAATAAAACAGATTAAGGTAAGAATAAGTCTTTTACCACGGAAAATTGTCGTGAGAGTTCCTCAACATATAAAAAGGTCCATTTTATAGACCAAGGAGTGAACGGTTTAGAATTCTAGAGGCTAGAAATCAATCAATAAAGCTTTCTTTTCCTTTTTTTATTATTGTTCTTCTGCATTATATTAAGTAATAATCTAAGTGTACTGCACGGATTTCTCAAACACCTGATGGTGGTTTAGTCAGCTCAGCTGCCAACAACAGGATACAGACTGGGTGGCTTAAAGAAGAGACATCCACTTCTCACAGGGCTGGAGGCCAGAAGTCTGAGATCAGGGTGCCCTTGTGGTTAGGTTCTGGTCTGCACCCTTTTCTTGGCTTCTCCTGTGTGCTCACGTGGCAGACAGAGGGAGGGCTCTGGTCTGTCATTCTCCTCTTATAAGGACATGAGTCCCAACGTAAGGGCCCTACCTGCATCACCTCACCTAAACCTAATTCCTCCCAATGTCTCACTGCTAAACACCATCACGTTGGGGGTTAGGATTTCAATATGAGTATTTTTAGGGGACACAAACTTTCAGTACACAACAGATGGTTAGGTCCTCTCTTTAGGCTGATCTGATTTAAAAGACCAAATAAAGATTCCAGAGCCCATGATTTTTGTGATCAATTACTTTGGAGAAGACCTGGTTGCTGTTCCTTAGCAAGTAAGCGATCACCTTATACCCAGAATGATTGACAGTAATAATGCTAATTGAACTGTTTATTTCTCACTAGGATCACTGAAGGAAAATCTTCAACTATTCTCTAAAAAAAAGATAAAATACAATATTATAATGTTACATAAAAACTATGATATGTTCCGCACTCTGTTATATTTTTAAAGCCAGACTGTCAGGATTTTAATTTCTATTCTGCAATTCAGTATGTATGTTACTATGGGCAAGCTACATAAGCTCTCCATTCTTCAGCTTTCTCATCTATAAAATGGGCATAAAAATAGCAACCGCCTTGGAGGTTGTTATGAATATTATATTACTTAATAAAAGATAAGTACCTAGGATAATGCCTGGCATATATTAATCTTAACAAACAAATAATCAGTAGTTGAGGAATGAAATGGTCTAGCCTAGCTGGACCATGCTCTCCTCACAGGAGCGCTCCAAGTCCATCTTATTCACCGCTGGAGGCCCTTTCGCAATGGTAAAGATCAGAGAAGTCTCCCAGTCTGTGCCCAGGTCATTCAAGCATCTGTGACAAATTAAACACAAAATGGAGAGATGAAAGGACAATCAGTTCTTTCAAGTCACATCTGTTAAGCTTCACTGGATAATACAAAAGTGGGGTATCCATTGTTTTAAATCTTGTAAATTCATTGCCAATATTAAATAATCAGGCCAGATATGAAATACTTAGCTAAAGGTTCATTCAATCATTTCACATTTTTCATTTTAGAGAGCCAAACAAATGCAACTATTAGTGTCTCATTTAGAACTTTTTTCCAGCAAAACACCTCAAAATTTATTTCCAAGTTAAAATTATATTTAACCAAAATCTACTTAACATTCACCATCAGAAAAGGAAATGTAAAAAAAAAAAAACCATTAAAAGTAAAGCTATTTCAGTCACGTCAGGAATCACTAACAGATTGATTTTGAGTATATTTTGCTCAAAAGAAAACTAATATTTCTTTTGCTTCTTCTGAAATAGGCAACATCCCATTTTTTCATAGACAATTATGAATTTCAGTAAAAGGGTTGATTAATCCAAAAGGAAATTGGTTTGGCTTATATAAAAGTAAAACTGTAAACCTGCTTCAATTAAATTAAAGCATTAGATTTAATCCTTAAAGAGAAAAGATTAAACCCATTTTGGTGTCTAATGCAAACTTCTCTTTCGGAACCTCCACCTTTAAACTAAAGAAAGGAGCAAGATTTGCTGCTTCAAATTGCTCGCATTTCAGGTATTAAGTAAATGATTACAGAGTACATTGAGTTCTTTTGGAGGAGATTCCATAAATCTTAAATTAATTCAACAAACAGTTCCTCCATCACAACATGAGAACGTGAGCTACAGCACAGATAGAACCTGTAAAAGGAAATCACTTGTACACAAAGGTTGCTTTGCTACTCAAGGTGTGCGTTTGCCCATGTCAGTGTGTAAACCCCCACATGGCTCCCTTTCACCACCAGGCTGCAAACAGAGATGCACCCAATTAACTTGTACTGACAGAGGATGAAGAGTTCCAGTAATCCAGCAAAGTCCTGGGGACAGTGGAGATGCCCCAGACAAACTGTAAACACATCTGGGAATAAACAGAGAGCAGTGGAATGGAGATTCCAGACACCACTGCCACCTAAAGCCAAGCATCTACTGTGGACGTTGAGCTGAGTAACTGCCTATCCCCACCCAGGCCCTCAGGCTTTCAGAGCTAGTGCCCACACAGTGAGGAACACCAGGGTCACAAAGGCCTAGACCCCTCTCACACCTCTACTGTCTGACCTGCCTTCCTAGTGTTTTGTGAGGTACAAAAACACTGCAGCTTGTACATATCTTAACTGCTTGCAAGCACATAATTAAGCCGTATTTTAAATGACTGTGAGAGAGGAAAAAGTACAAAGTGAGCGTAAGCTACTTTAGAAGCAATTTTTTCTCTCTAAAACTTCATAATAAAAGAGAAATTTTCAATGACACCATGAAAAATTTCAGCTAAGTCTAGAGAACAAGTCAGGAAGTTAAAGAAACGAACAGTCGCTACTTGTTTGCCTGAGAATCATCTGTATAACAAATGACTAAAGCAAACGGTGGAATCCTGTCCACACCTTTGACCGACAGGGTGGGCTTAGAGGTGAGTCCAGCTGAGGGACGACAACCCGAAGACTCATTTTAAACCAGTGAATTGGGATAGGAAGTGTTCTGTTTGCTAAAGCCACAATGAGCTCAGACATGCTGAGCAAGTCTGCTCAGAGGGACTGTGCAGAGACTGGCTTCTGATAAGAGTAGCCATCCAGGCCCCTGACAGGCTCCTGATGGTTTTGGGAAACCAGAAACAACCTTTCCATTTGCTGAGGCACACTTGCCAGTTCCAGCTCTCATCTGCTCTTCACTCCTCCAGGGCTCCTCTAGAGCTCTAAATTTTCATAGAAATGCTTGCAATCCAGACAAAAGTAGGGAGGGGGCTGGGGAGGAGGTGGGGGCAGGGGGGGAGAGTTGAGTAATAGATTTACTGTAATTTAAGATAGATAACTTCATCTGTCCCAAAGGAAGTTTATTTCTATTTCAACTCACTCATTCTTATCAATGAGATTAATACTCACACAGTAAAGAGAAAACAAAACCACCATATCTTCAAAAAGATAATAGAAATCAGAGCAATGCGCCCTTCTTCACAAAGAAGAAAAGTGACATTTTCAAATGTTTAATTTGTATTTTAACAAGATGTTGAGATATTGCATCTCAGAAACTAGAGTAGCCTTAGGCAAAAAGGACAAGCATTCTTTCAACAAGTACTTATTGCTCAGTGACCGGGTTGCAGGCCCTGAGCTGGGCCCTTAGGACATGGTTGGGGTGCAGAAGACACACGGGGGAAGGGAAGTGAGGTCTAGTTCATTCTGGGTCTAGGAAGCTCTATTGAGGATTTTGAATTTTATCCTAAGCATAATGGAACATAATTGAAGAATTAATTATAAGCAAGAAAAATGACATGATCAAGTTTGTTTTCAGAACAGCATTTTGGCAACTCTGTGGGGAACAGGTAGCAGAGGCTAGAGCAAGTTATGAAGTCATTTGAGTGATAAAGATGAGAAGTGAGAGTTACTGGGAGGATAGAGGCATCTCGATAAATTGACCTCATTGGAATCCTGAAGTAATTAATGGAAATGAAAAGCATTATTGCTGATTAAAATCTGCAAAGGAGAAAAGTTATGGTAAAATAAAACAAATTATTTCAGTTGTAAGTGAAGTGCTGGCATTATCTCAGAAATCAGAGGGAAAAACAAAAGGATGAATGTGATGAGAGAAATATTGGGAGGATAGGCCTAGGACAGGGGTGTCAAATTCAGTTTCATGGGGGGCCACATCCGCCTCCCGGCCTTGAGGTTGCCTTGAAAGAAGCCAAATGTAATTTGAGGACTGTATAAATGCAACTACTTCTTAACAATGAAGCGAGAGCTTGACACTGCTGCTGGGTAGAAACAAGATGCTGGGCCAGATAAAACAAGGTGGAGGGCTGGATTCGGCCCTCGGGCCTTCTGTTTCCCACCTGTGGCCCAGGAGATCACAAATAGGAGATCCAAGAGGTGAGAATGGCCAAATGGAAAAGAAAAAAAATAGGTACATATTGTGTGATTCCAACTATAGTGCATTGTAGAATAGCTGAAATCACAGAGAGAATATAATATCAGTGCTTACCAGGGCTTCAGGGAGAGGGATAAGGATGAATACTTGGAGCATAAGGCAAGTTTACTGCAACAGAACTATTCTCTATGATACTGTAGTGATGGATGCATGTCATTCTTCTACATTTGTCAAACCCATACAACTGCACAATTCAGAGAATGAATGCTAATGTATACAGTGGACTTTAGTTAATAATAATGCATCAATATAACTTCATTAGTTGTAAAAAATGTACCTATCACATTAATGAAAGATGTTAATAAGTGAGGAAATGTGAGGAAATGTGAGCAGAGTGAAGGGTATATATGGGAACTCTCGGTACTTTCTGTGCTATATTTTTATAAACCTAAAACTGCTCTAAAAAAAGTAATAAAAATAATATAAGACACCATTCCAAAACCAAAGAAATGCCAGAGATTAAAGATAAAAATGTTTACTAAGTATGTGAAAAAAATGCTTGGCCCTGAGTTTATGGCACAAAAAGGAAGTAAAGCCAAACTGAAAAATAGGGTGTCAGTAGTAACAGTCAGCTAAAGGAGGGGCAGAAGGTCACAGAAGGGAAGCAAAAAAAGAAAAAGAAAAAAATGGTGGCTATGGATCATCCAGATTACTCTTTAAAATAGGCAAACCTCAAGGGGAAAAACATCCAGCATATTTTAAGGTAGAAAGTAGAGCCCATACTGCTACCCATCAAAGCACAGAAAGACAGGGTTTCCTTGGTTCTGGTCTATGTGGTAGAGCCAGGGGGCCACAGTATCAGGTGGTGTAGACAGAGCTGAAAACCAAGTAGTAAATCAAATCTTCTGGACAAAAGCAGTCAGTTAAGCTAGGCAAAGGTGGAATGAAGAGAGATGATACTTGGACTTAAAAATATATTATAGAAATAAAGATTCCCACCATGGGTAGACAGATATGTTGTATGGCCAATTCAGACTAGTTAGAACTGTCTGCTTATCAGCCATGAACTAATAATGTTTGAGGGTTAAAGTAAAACTGGCAAAAACAGTTCTTCCTGCCTTTTTCCAAAAATATATATTTTTGCTGGATTATTTTTTACTGTTTTTGCTCTGTTTTACTTTGGTTTTACTGGTTAGTTATCCCTCAAAGGTCAAGTTCTGACACTAGTTGCTAGGAATAAGCTTCTCACCTATTTCTTTATCTAAGACCAAATATTTCTCAGGACTTTTGAGTACATTGCAAAACATCTTCTCGTGTTACTGCCAGTATTTTTCCACAATTAGAGGGACTGGAATATTCAAGGTCCTAGTATCCCTTTGCCATATGTTGGCTGAGTCAAAAAAAAAACTGGGCATATTTGAAAAACCAAAATGTCTGATGTGAGACAACATTCATGAGAAGGCAGAATCCTCCCGAACAGAGGCAAAATAAGCAAATTCATATATCAGGATTGCAATTTATTTTCTATGTTGACTAAGACCTTAAACTTGTATAGGCCTAGTTTTTCTTGGATGGGTTGTCATTTGTCCTTGTGAGAAAGAAAGGAAGTACTTCCAAGTGTCACAGTTATAACCCTAAACTGTATTCTGCATCAGTCAGTAGTTCCGTAGAATAAATGTTAAGAAAGAGGATTTGACTAAATTGAATGAATATTGTTTACAACAAAACTAAAATAGGATAGAGGTAAAAAAAATTCTTAACAACTATTCCCTTTTTGTATATTTTAGGCCAAATTCAGTGGGTAGAACATTGACTTTTATATGCATTCCCATGATTATTTCTGAGAGATAGAGAAAAATTGAGAAAGCTATAAAGGCATCTATAGCATTGCATAAATCTCTTTGATGAAGCAATCTAAACAGAAGGATCATGAAGGGGTAGGGAGAGAATAATTTTTGAGTCTATCTTAGGTGTACAGCAAGTATAAAAGGAAGATAAGGACAAAAAGAAACTTTGGCATGGTGTTGAACCAACCATGCTTTTAATCGCTGACATTTACTGAACTTGAACAATTTGCTGAATCTTAGCTCAGAAGTACTAATGAGCATGACCCCTAGCCTCATAGAATTGTTGTGAACATTTTATCAAGTGATTAAAACATGTGACAGTTCTCAATCAATCCACTTGAGTGACACCGAAAGACAGCTACTATAGTTTTAAAGAATAAATGGTTCATAAAGTCACCCTTGTAAATATAACAATGTAACATATAATAAATAAGGCAAACAACTTTAAGTCAACTGCCAATCCTTGGCTTGGTCAGCTCTGGACAAAGGAATAAGTCACATGGCACGAAGCACAGACATTAAACAATTTGTTTGGTTTAGCTAGGAACCTCTGAGGTGTCTTGAATTGCAGCTGCCTCTATTGGCTCTATAGACTGGGTAGCTTAAACAACAGACAACTACTTCTCACAGGGCTGGAGGCCAGAAGTCTGAGATCAGGGTGCCCTTGTGGTTAGGTTCTGGTCTGCACCCTTTTCTTAGCTTGGGTGGTGACTGATTAATTCAAACAACTCTCTCTCTTGAGGAGATTTGATTTCAGTTCTTTCTCTTACTGCTCATACTGCTCCTACTCTTTCCACTTCTGGCCAAGTAGGTTTCTACAACAGCATCAGAGAAGAGGCAAAATAGCACATCTGCTGAAAGATTGGAAGAATAGGTCACCACAGCATTGCTCTTATCTGAAGGCCATTTGGGTGACTATCAATCATAAATAAGAAAATATTTCTCTGTGTGACCTATGAGACTATTGAGAAGTTTCCTTGCATTTCTGCATGTGTTTATAGTAAGGTCTATTACAGACAATAAATACTATGACAATATCTGGCTTACATTTCTTGAAACCACCTAATATGTTAGTGCATAATTTCTCAAACTCATTTACTCATAATTAAATAATATTAAACATTTAATACAGCCAAATGAATTTAAAGTTCATCATTTTTTACTGTAAGACTCATCAGTCTTTAATATAAGAAGGTACATTGTAGGCATGGTGACTGTTAAATTAACATTTTTAGAGGTAGAGTCTTGGGTGTCAGTTCAACAAAGGACCACGGAGAAGTTGAAATAGAAAAGTCTATTACTCAGAGGTATTGGAGGAAATAACAATGTGCACACCCTACAAGGGTTACATTGGGATGTCAAGGAAGGGTACAGAGAAGACTGGAGATACACGCCTTTGCTGGGGTCTATGGGTGAAGTACTTTGGTCAATTCAAATCAAAAAGAGTGCAATTTTGGTAAGCTCCACAGGGATCTTACCTAGACCCCAGGAAAGAACCATGAGAGGCACAGGAGACTCATTTCCAGGGCTGCTGGGGAAGTATTATTAGTAGCTTACATTTGCCTGTGATTCTGGGCTGTGATCTAGGGTGTGGCTCAGAGGAGGAGCCACTGTCAGCTCAAGGTCCCTACTGGCAGGTTGGCCCCTCGAAGTGGATGTGGCAGTGTCCGTACATGGAGCTGTCTATCTAAACCTCGAACGGTGAGTTTCCCATAGGTGAACAGAGTACACTGTGGCTCACCCCTTGTGTGACCAAGAAGCACCACCGTGTAGCACACTGCCACGCTAACTTCTGGGATTTCATGCTTCAGGAAGCACTACTAGAACACCCTCACAGCTACACTGAGCAATAAGTCAGGGAAACCAGACAAACCAGAAGAAATTCTTCTAATTTTCTTTCTTATGATCAAAGACAATAATGAAAAATAGAGTCAGAAAAACCTGAAATAACAAAAAACTTTCTTAGATATGAATGCTGTGGGTGAGTTTACCAGTTTTTAAAAATGTCTTCATTGGGAGTGGCTATTTGATAATAAGAATCATCACGTGGCCTACCTGTTGTGCTGATTAATTAATAAATGTACTGATCTAAAACAAATGCAAAGCATGACCTCCACAGTACGTCTGTGCTATGGAATAGCCTTAAAAGATGTGCAGTTTTATGTCAGGAGAAGAGAAGGTGGTAGCTGGCACTAATGTCCTTTCTTTTATCTTGCTTCATCAAATAATTAATAATAGCTCTGATAAAAATATTGTTAGACATGAGTTTTACCTCCACAGATGAAAGTCTTTTCAAATGAAAGGGTTTATTAGGCCACTGTTTCACCAAGCGAACACTCATGCCCAGTGGGCATGCAGGGCCATACAATGGCACTGGCGTTTGAGAAAAGGATTTTATTGTGAAGTCGACCTGCAAGGAGGCAGGAGGCAGGGCTCACACCTGTGTCCCCGACTGAGGGCTTTTTGGTGACATGTAAAGGAAGCAGCAGCAGAAGTTGTGCATGTCCTTTGGAGTTACATTACAGCACGATGAGAATTTAGTGAGCAGGCGTGAGTAGATCACGGCTTTTCATGCAGCATGTTTGAATTGGGGGGCGATATAGTCCACTGTGGATTTCACCCTGGTAATGTTGAAAAGTTACTCTAGGAAAAATTCTTCCTTTAGTGGGCTTGCCACAGGTGGGCTCAGGTAACCAGGTTCTTGACGATCAGGACAAAAACTTGAACTGAACACCCAGAGTTTATAGCAGGGAACATGGGAATAGGCCAACTCCAAGCAGATATTGACCTCATGGCTGGAGGGACTCTGTGCTTGTAGGGCGGATCCTTCCTGGCTAGTTTTGGCAGGCTTTTACTGCACATATGCAAGTAGTTGTATTACTTTAAAGCTACTGCAGCTACCACAGAAAATGTGGTCTCCCATCATTTCCCCTGATTTGCCTTCAGGGAAGGGAGTCCCCCTGTACTAGGTTCACCTTTCCCGTCACCAGAGAATTGTGGCTCTCCATGTCAGAGATTGGTGAAAAGGAAAGGAATTATTTAATCAAGTTATGCAGACTTAAGAGTAATGACTTAGTGTCTTCATCAAAATCCTAGTCCCTGAAAACACCCACAAACATACACAGTCCTTCCTTTCCCCCCTTTGCCTAGTCTGAGGTACCATATCTCAGGAAAATAAATAGAAAGCCACATGGTGGTTCTTTGCCAAAGCTGCACGGCAATTCTCTGCTAAAGCTGAGTGGTGATTCTCCCTCACATGACTGCGGGGGGGCCCCCCGCTCTGGCAAAGCCACATGGTACTCTCTCTGCACTGCCACAGCCCTATGGTTCCCTCTCCTTCTCACATGGCTGCATGAGTCACCATTCTGGCAAAGCCACGTGGTACTCTTTGATAAAGCTACATGGCTGCAGGGGTCCCCACTCTGGCCGAAAGTGCATGGTTCTCTCCAATGGCTGCCGTGTCTCCGTTTAAATCCCCGCGCCAACCCTCTTCTGCAGCCCCATTTCCGACTCCTCCCGCAATTGGCTACACCTGCCAGGACCCCCCTATCCTCCCAGCTTTACTGGGCTGCCATAGTGAGTCTGGGCAGGCATGGCCCCGTGGCGTGGAGCCAGTCAACTCTAAGCTCTCACACAGGCCCTGTAACCAGAGGATGTTGCCTCCCAGTTACGGGCCTGGGTGGAAGTCACTCCCTTCTCCTTGGCTCAAAGCATGGCCATGGCTATTTAACATATCTATGAAACCAGTTAAAGGTTATAGATATGTTAAATGACCATTCCAGAGGTTATCTGCAAAACTGTCGCTATGCAAAACAACTCTCAATGGCCCTGCTCCATTTGTCCCTTCCCCCAACTTACACCTGTGGGGGTGGGTGGGTAAGGGGTGAGGACATCTTATATGTCTTTCTAATATTTCCTGGACACCTTGAGTTCTGGACCCCATTCCAAATCTCTTTTGGGGGCCCCCCTCTTGGCTGCACCCTGTTATAATTTGATTCAGGGTAAATGATGTATATCTGTAAATGATAATTTTCAGAATATTCCATAGTAAAATTGGATAGAAACCTTTAAAATATATGGGAAAAAAACATTCCTCTGTTAAATGGAAATAAATGCATCCACTTCTTTAGAGGATTACAACTTTCTGTTTCTCTACTTTTACCTACATTAGAGTCTAGCAAAATNGGAATTCACTCCCTTCTCCCTGGCTCAAAGCACAGCCATGGCTATTTAACATATCTATGAAACCAGTTAAAGGTTATAGATATATTAAATGACCATTCCAGAGGTTATCTGCAAAACTGTCACTATGCAAAACAACTCTCAATGGCCCTGCTCCATTTGTCCCTTCCGCCAACTTACACCTGTGGAGGGGGGGTGGGTAAGGGGTGAGGACATCTTATATGTCTTTCTAATATTTCCTGGACACCTTGAGTTCTGGACCCCATTCCAAATCTCTTTTGGGGGCCCCCCTCTTGGCTGCACCCTGTTATAATTTGATTCAGGGTAAATGATGTATATCTGTAAATGATAATTTTCAGAATATTCCATAGTAAAATTGGATAGAAACCTTTAAAAATATATGGGAAAAAAACATTCCTCTGTTAAATGGAAATAAATGCTTCCACTTCTTTAGAGGATTACTACTTTCTGGTTCTCTACTTTTACCCACATTAGAGTCTAGCAAAATATTTATGCACAGACACAGACGAAGGGAAAGAAGATTAACTGCCCTGCGGGAGGAAATAAGTCCCCAGGTCAAAAGCTTCATCTTAAAACACTAAGATCATTTTTATGAAACTTAAAGGACTTTAACATTGGTTTGTTAAATATATAATACATCAAATTTTACCACCAGTCAAAATATATTCCTTATAAAAGCAGATGTGAAAAATTTCAAAGAGCAAATATATTCTCATTTGGGTGCATTCTCTGTAAGACTAAAAGATATGTCTATTGCCCTAACTTTCCCAATACATTTTAAAAAAAGAAAAATAGACTGTATTTTTCAAGCATCAGGGAGCAAAATATTGCCTGTACCTTACCCCTCTGGGCCTCTCTGGCTGTTCTAATAATCAAATTGACATGAGCAAGGTTAAGGAGAGAAAAACAAATTAAAATTGAATAATATGTGTACCTCCTATATACATGGAAGAGAGCCAGGGACAGAGAGTAACTGGCCCAGGACGGTGGAAGTTATCACCTTAAGTACCATCTTCAGCTGAAGGCAATGAAAGGTGTTGGGGATGAAGAGTCAGTTAATGGAAGTTGTCTAGGAAGAGCTTAGTAAACAAGAATGAGATTGTTATATAGACTTCCAAGCTTCTCCACTGATAGTAGAGGCAGGCCTGGTACAGTAAGGGAAGTACCCTTAAAAATGAAGATTGCCCTTACAGATGTAAATGTTCTTTACAAAGGGTAATATCTACCTGGTTTTCACACCCTCCTCCCCTACTATATTCATTTTTGTCATATTATGAGAAAAGTAAAAATTAGTAATTTCATTTTCAATGAAATAAAAAAAATCGTTATGTTACTTTAAAGGAGTTTTGGAGTGACACCCTGGCCTGACTGGGCCACTAAGCACAGGGGAAACGGTGAAGGACAGAGGAACAGGACTCTGCACTCCAAGTGTTGGCACAGGTCTCGGGTTGGGAGCATGGGCTTCAGGAAGACAATACGCATTAAGTGAGAGCCAGAAATACCATAGGGGGCAGTTTGGTTTTGTGGAGGTTCAGAACCAGTCACCCTAAGATGTACCTCTTTGATTGTTTTGAAGTAGAGACATTAGCTGCAGGCTCAAGAGAAACTTACACCCCTTCCTTAATTACCTAGAAGAACTTGAATTAAGAAGGGCCTTGCTCATGGTAGGAGATTATCAAAGGTAACCTTTATGAGTTAACTGTAGGGCAGAGCAAACTCCTAATTACTAAATGTCAGTTCTTTATATCCTACAATGACCTTTTGAAGCCCCCAAGGCACCTTACCTCATCCCTCACTCCGAATGTCTCTTATACCTATGTTTCCTTTCTGTCTCTGAACCTCTCCCGCACGTGAGGTCTCACACTCTTATTTATGCAGGGTTTTCTCTTGTTAGTCTGTCTCATGTCTATCGGATTATTAAACCAGCCAAAAGAAACTTGAAGGTAGAGAAAAGTTTCTTCCTACTAGTTTTCAATGTGGTATTTCTGTAGGATTCAAGTTTTTTTCATTTAAATCTATTTCTTAATTATAGCTGACACACATTATATTAGTTTCACCTGTACAACCTAGTGATCAGACATATTACTTCACAAAGTGATCACCCCAGTACATCTAGTATTCTGAAACCATGCATAATTGTTAAAATATTATTAACTATATTCTCTATGTTATACTTTATAACCCTGTGACTATTTTTATAGCAATCAGTACTTCTTAATGCCTCTGTCTTTTGAATTCATCCTCTTATCTCCCCTCCCATCTGGCAACAATCAATTTGATTTCTATGAGTTTGTTTCTGTTTTGTTTGTTTTATAGATTCTACATATAAGTAAAATCATATGGTGTTTGTCTTTCTCTGTCTGACTTATACCATTTAGCATAATATCCTCTAGGTTTATCCATGTTGTGACCAATGGCAAGATATCATTCTTTTTATGGCAGAGTAATATTCCATTATATATATGTACCACATCTTTCTTATCCATTCATCTATCTGTGGATACATAAGTTGTTTCCATATTTTGGTTGTTGTAAATAATTCTGTAATAAATAGGTTCATATATCTTTCCAAATTAAAGTTTTGAATTTCTTTAGATAAATAAGTAGAATTGTTACATAATATGGGAATCCTATTTTTTTAAGAACCTCCATATTGTTTTCCATAGTGGCTGCACCAATTTATAATCCCCCAGTGCACTAGGCTTCTCTTTCCTCCACATCCTGGCCAACACATCTTGTTTGTTCATTTATTGGTGATGGCCATTCTGACAGATGTGAAGTGGTATCTTATTGTGGTTATAATTTGCACCTCCTTAATGATTAGTGATGTTGAGCATCTTTTCGTGTTTATTGGTCATTTCTATTTCCTCTTTGGGAAAATGTCTACTTAGGTCCTCTGTCCATTTTTTAGGTGGATTAATTTTTTTTTGGTGTTAGGTTGCATGAGTTCCTTATATATGTTAAATATTAACTCTTTATTGGATGTATCATTGGCAAATTTCTTCCACTCAGTAGGTTATCTTTCCTTTTTGCTAATTGTTTCCTTCGCTATTGACAATAGTTTTAGTTATGGCAATTCATTTAGTTATGATTCTGCCTATGTTTTCTTCTAGGAGTTTTATGGTTTCAGGTCTTAAGTATGTAATCCGTTTTGAGTTTATTTTTGTGTATGGTGTAAAAAAGGGGTCTAGTTTTACTTTTTTTGCATGTGTCTGTTCAGTGTTTTCAATACTATTTTATTAGAGACTGTTTTTTATCCCATTGTATATTCTTGCCTCCTTTATGGTAGATTCATTGGTCATATAGGTGTTGGTTTATTACCAGGATCTCTATTCTGTTCCATTGATCTGTTTGTTTTTATGCCAGTACCACACATTCTGAAAAATTTTTAACTTCATGGCAACAACTAGAATGCCATGGAAATGCCATCGGCAGAAGGCCAGTCTGTTACAGCTACGTATCTCCTATAATAATGAATAGTAAGCCCCAGAGTTAAGAAACCAAATGTAGGGAATTATACTTACACAGCCTGTGAAACTAAGGGCAGGATTAGATCTGCTTGCACTATGGCTCCAGGATACATGTGACCTTCCCTCCCATGCTGTCTTTCCTAGAGAGCTCTTCATACAACCCTGCTTGAGACCCTACCTTGACACCACTAGACTCCTGTCATCCTCTCTCCTTTCCTCCCTCTCCTGCTCCCCTTCCCTCCCTCCCTTCTTCCCTCCTTCCCTATGAGGTACTTCAGTCAGGATATTTATAAGAAATACACCATATATTCTTTTTAAAAATATATTTTATTCATTATGTTATTATAGCCCCATTCCCACCCTTCACTCCCCTCCACCCTGCACACTCCCTGCCACCCACATTCCCCCCTTTAGTCCATGTCCATGTGTCATATTTATAAGTTCTTCAGCTTCTACATTTCCCATACTATTCTTACCCTCCCCCTGTCTATTTTCTACCTACAATCTATGCTACTTATTCTCTGTACCTTTCCCCCCTCTCTCCTCCCATTCCCCTATTGCTAACCCTCCATGTGATATCAATTTCTGTGGTTCTGTTCTTGTTCTAGTTGTTTGCTTAGTTTGTTTTTGTTTTTGTTTCAGGTGTGGTTGTTAACAATTGTGAGTTTGCTATCGTTATACTGTATGTGTCTTTTATCTTCCTTTTCTTAGGTATGTCCCTTTAACATTTCATATAATAAGGGCTTGGTAATGATGAATTCCTCGAACTTAACCTTATCTGAGAAGTGCTTCATCTGCCCTTCCATTCTAAATGAAAGCTTTGCTGGATAAAGCAATCTTGGATGTAGGTCCTTGCATTGAATGATTTGGAATATTTCTTTCCACCCACTTTTTGCCTGTAAGCTCTCTTTTGAGAAATCAGCTGACAGTCTGATGGGAACTCCTTTGTAGGTAACTGTCTCTTTTCCTCTGCTGCTTCTAGGATTCTCTCCTTCATTTTAATCTTAGGTAATGTAATTATGAAGTGCCTTGGTATGCTCCTCCTTGGGTTCAACTTCTTTGGGACTCTCTGAGCTTCCTAGACTTCCTGGAAGTCTGTTTCCTTTGCCAAATTGGGGAAGTTCTCCTTTATTATTTGTTCAAATAACTTTTCCACTTGTTGCTCTTCCTCTTCTCCTTCTGGTATCCCTATTATTTGGATGTTGGAATGTAGAAAGATGTCCTGGAGGTTCCTAAACCTCTCCTCATTTTTTTTTGAATTCTTGTTTCTTCATTCTTTTCTGATTGGATGTTTCTGTCTTCCTTCTAGTCCACGCCATTGATTTGAGTTTCAGTTTCCTTACCATTACTATTGGTTTCCTGTACATTTGCCTTTATTTCATCTTGTGTAGCCCTTATTTTTTCATCTAATTTGCAACCAAATTCAACCAATTCTGTGAGCATCCAGATTACCAGTGTTTTGAACTGTGTATCTGATAGGTTGGCTATGTTTTTATCACTTAGTTGTATTTGTTCTGGAGCTTTGATCTGTTCTTTCATTTGGTCCTTTTTTTTTTTTGTCTCAGAGTACCTGTTATATATGAGGAGCAGAGCCTTAGGTGTTCACCAAGGTGGGGCAACCCACATGGCTGGGTTGTGATGCTGTATGTGGGAGAGGGGTCAGAGAGAGAACAGTGGCACTTGCTCTGCTCTCTGCCAGATTTCAGTCTCTTCCTCTGCTTCCCACAAGCAAATCGAGCCCTTCTGGTGCTGATTCCCTGGTAGGTTGACTTTTGTACATTCTAGGACCCTGTGGGTCTCTAGTGAACTCTCCTGTGAGGTTGGGAGTCTCTCCTGGCACCTCAACCCCCACAAGTGTTCTCAATTGGTGTTTTGAGGCTTTATTTCCCTGAGTTGGAGCCCTGGGTTGCGAGGTCTGTCCTGCTCCCCAGTTTCACCTGGTTTATCTGTGTGCCAATGTGTGACCTCCTGGTCTGCAAGCCACCTTGTGCGCCACGCCCCACCACGATCCACTGCCTCACTGGGTTTGCCATCTGCTGCCTTGCATGCTGAAGGTCCTCCAGCCACCACTTTGCCTCAACCCCTCTCTGGCCAGCCTCCCAACTTCACCCCCTCCAACCAGTCTGGATGAATATGTCTACTTTAATTCCTTGGTTGTCAGACTTCCATGCAGTTCAATTTTCTGTTGATATGGTTGTTTTTCATTTCTAAATTGCGGTTGTCCTTCTTTTGGTTGTGCAAAAAGGGACAGCGTGTCTACCTATGCCTCCATCTTGGCTGGAGGGCCCCCCCCCACATGTTTTAAAAAATTCTTGTGGTGTACCAGTGTGCCTCTCACAGCACAGCAGCTGAAAATCACTGACCTAGAGTATGCCACTCCATATATTCTTGATGATTATGGTGATGACATTAGGCAGGGGTAGTAAGCTATCTCCTGTCATGCACAAGTACATTTATATATGCAATTCTTTGGCTCCACTTCCTTTCATTAGATGGAAAATCCTAACGTGTTTTTATTTACTGTCAATTCTTGGACACTAAGAAGAGTTGAAATACAACTGGCCACTAACTATTAGTTAAGGAAAATAAATGACTTCAATTCCATAGTCATACTATAGCATCAACATGATAATTATGATGCAAACTCTCATCTGGAACTCAGACTCTTCTATTTAGTACCTGTCAAAAAAGTGAGTGAAGAAGTAGTATTTTGGGAAAGTAAAAACTATATATTCCACCAAATACCACATTCTCTAGTAGCTTGGTTTTTGAATGATTATTTCCCTTTTATATACTTAACTTTCCTCAGTGAATGTTATTTTAAAAAACAGGTAAAAAATCTAGTATTATTTTTCTTAAAAACATGTTCATTATATAATCTTGAATTATCTCTAGAAAGTCTCATATGAAAAATACATCTGGGAAATTAAAGATATAAAAGTTCACCTTCTTCTAAGGAACCGATGAGCTTTTCCTTATCTAAATGTGTTAATTATTATTTAATCATATAGTCCTTTTTGGTTTGACTTCTGAGGTGTTTTAAAGCAAATTTGAACACTCTTAACAGTAAAAATGTTGGTATATTTATTTTTTTTATGTTAATGTATGAGCAAGTGCTATCATTTACTGCCTACCTTTAATCAGGCATGGTGCTAAGTAATTTATCAAAATTGCCTCATTCAATTATTTTGTATCCCAAAAGAAAGGTTTCATGCTGAACAAAAGGTGAGATTGTTCTTATTCTAGATGAGAAAGGGAAGTTAGATGGCTTTCTCACATCCACATAGCTAGTAAATAGGGAAGCTGTGATTCCAACTCAGATCTCTGTAATCCCCAGGTACTATATTCAACCAGTGTACTCTCTTTCCCTGATAATCTATCTTCTTTTTCACTCAACTTATTTTTACTTATATTTTTCATTTTCTAGTTCTTTCTATATTTCTCTTTAATTACAATTTTATTTCAGATGTTTTTGTTTACACTAACTATTCTTTATAAAATGGAATAGGGAATAAACAAATATATTAAAGTAGCAATGTAAAGCAATCATGTACTAATGCCTCATGAGCAGCTAAGAACTCTGTGCACTTTGTCCATCAGAAGATTTGCTCCTCGTTACAGGTTGAACTGTGTTCTCCTGAAACAATACGTTAAAGTTGTAATGATAGTACCTCGAATGCAACCTATTTGGAAATAAGGTCATTACCAATGCGATTAGTTAAGATAAGGTCATGGTGGAGTAGGCTGGGCCCCTAATCTAATGTGACTTATAAAAGAGAAGGAACACAGAGACACACATGCACAGAGAGAAGACCATGCACTAATGGAGGCAGAGACTGGAGTGATGCATTGACAAGCCAAAGAGTGCCAAGGATTGCCAGTTAACACTGGGAGCTAAAAGAAAGGCATGGAACGAATACTCCCCTAGAGTCTTCAGAGAGAGAATAGGCCCGCCAAAACTGTAAGCTTGAACGTCTAGACCCCAGATCTATGACTGAACAAATATCTGTCACTTAAACCCACCCAGTTGGCGGTACTTTGTTATGGCCGTTCTAGGAAACGAATGCACTCCCCAAAAGTGCTTCTGGAAGGCAGATCAAATTCCCAGCTAACATGAAGTGCCCAGCTTAAGTCACTTTGGTAGCAGTGTTTATATATAACTGTTACATTTGCAGTTAGAACTGGATAACTACCTCATTAAGCCATAGCTCCTGAGAGAGGCAGAGTGGTGCCAGTATTGGTTATTATACAGATGGGGCGAGAGTCACACCACACAGTGCTTATGAATACTACTTTGGCTCTTCCGGAATCCGACTCTGCAGTTTATTGGGTTTTAAAGCACATTTTTTATGTTGCTCAATCAAGTGACAATTGAACAGGGCAGTGCAAAAGATCACCTGAATTTATCACCTTAAAAATATATCATCGACCTTTATCTTCCCAACATAGTCTGTGAACCACCATTTTGTTTTTTAGCCTTTATCTTCATTCAACCGCCTTCACGGTACAATGTTCAACATCACAAAAATGCCATGTTAAATGTCTTCAAGAGTATGTTATATGGAGTGATTCAAATAATTAGGAAGAAAACAACCCTCCAAACATTAATGAATTTGTTCACTAGATTCTTACTTTATAGCACAGGAGTTTTCTGTAATTGCAGGAGGCCAAAGAAAATGATGCAGGTAGGCCCTGGTAATGGAAACAGTGAGAAGGCGAAGATAACGAATACTAATAAGCTTATTTCTAGGCAAATGAACCTTTACTATTTACTCTTAATGTCTAAATATTTCATCAGTGCTTTGCTGAGACAGAAATGACACTGCTTTTTTATTTTTTAAATAAACTATCAGTGAATATGTGGTAATGGTTATTGAATCAGAAAATTCGTCCTAAGGAGTGTACAAATAAAGTTGTGGTGAGAAAGCTGGAGCATTCATTGCACCAGAGTTTGATTCCAAAGAACCAAAGGCGTTTGATAAATCTTTTTGTTTTAATAAAATTGAAATTTTCAGAGGAGGTTAGATCACATCTCTTCAGAGTGGTGCATTCAATTCTACCACCGGTGCTTGTCCTTTATTGAACAGTCTCCAGCATTCACAGAAGGAAGAGGCAAAAAAAAGTGTTGTCAGATTTTTATGTAAAGATATTATCACTGCATTTTATGCTGCATGCATAATTTTTCCTACTACTTCAGTAACAAATCTATTTCAGACATTTTGTTTTCTTTTTAAGATACAGGTTAAAATTTACCCAAATTATCAAATTTACTAAACTTTACTAAGCTTACATAGTTATTTTCAAGATCAACAAACAAAACTATTTTCTGGGGTGGGTTGGTTTGTTAACTAGGAGAATCTTCATGTTACTCTGTGTTTGTATTTACCTACCAGGCATCAACACCCCTCTTGCAAACATTCCCATACTTGGTTGCAGCCGCCTCCTTCATTAGCATTTCTAAATGAAATGATAGAGTCTTTAGTATATTCATTTGTAGCTGCTCTATTTAAGTATTCCTCATAAACTTAAAGTAGTATTCAATTTTCAGCCATCCAAAGAGTGAAAACAAAATAAGCTACTTCTATAGGTAAGGGACAGGAATAAAACTACCCACCATGCCCACCCCTGCTCTCCTGCCCACACACCCAAGAAAAAGGAGGGGTAAATGGAAACATTTACTTTTCAACTACCTTTCCAAAACTCACCTCCCTCCAACAATGGCTAAAAAGGAACCCCACTGACTCCCATTCATCTAAGGACTTACTACTGTGCCTCACTGCAAAATTATGTAAATATGGAATAACTAGTCGTTATAGCAAAATGAGCATATTTTATGACTGTTTGCTTTGAATGTCAAATTCCTAGGAGAAAAGGGTTATTTTCACTGTTTATTAGTAGCCTTCCATGATGTCCACTATTAATTTATAACAAGGCATTAATGTATCATCAATATGGTTTTGTATATGCTTATGATATTGTGTTGTATATAATATTAAGGACCAGTGTCAGATACAGCCAAGAGGACAACAATGACTAAATAATGTTCCAAGTCTGTTCCATACTCTGTTTCCCCCTTGGAAACCCCATTTTTGAAGGCTAGTCAAGACATTATTTGCTCTATTGCCCCCTGAAAATAATGCTCACATTGGCCTTTTTACTGGTACAATTCAGTCCTCTCTGCTGAAATATGTATTTCTTAATGTTATTTATCTTTTCTTGCTCAGCTCTATTTTCAAATCTTCTGCAAACAAGTCTTCACTCATTGATATTTCTTTTAAAATATTGCAGTATTTTATGATCTTTCTTCATTTTATAGCTCTAGATTACATGATATTATACATTTTTGTGTATTCATCAATTTTGATTCCCATTAACTGTCAACTTTCTTAAAAATGTACTTCTGCATTCCCTTAAACCAATAACTATTTTTGAGACACTAGAGTAATAAGAATTTATTTTTAAAAATGTAACTCTGATTTTAATTTTTATTTGAATAGCATTTTTTAAAGTTAATGATCAGAATTCATCTGAATTACTACCCAACATTGGTATGTGAAAACCTACTAAAATACATTTTACAAATAAAATGTATTTATTTGAATAAATCCCTTTTCTACACTTATAATATTTCCTTTTTGCTCTGTCTAAAAAGCTTCCATAATCTGTATTATAAAACATTTATAGAAAAATGTTGCTATATAAAGTATATCACAGTATTATTTTTAAAACTACCAGTTTATAACTATAATAATATATATATAAGTATTACTAACACTTAGAAAATACATGAATAAGAATTCAGTTCACACGTTGAACACAAATGAGAATTGAATTTTTTACTTACTATGAATCTAATTAATTATAATTTGATCTATGAAATGGAAGTTTTAGATGCCAAAAATATAGCTGCTTCTTGTACAAAGTTAACCCAATTGTGAAAGCTAGACACCAAGTAATGAGTTTCTGCAAGTCCTAGAGAGACTTCCATATTCCGACAATTAAGAGCTAGATAAAGCTAATGTACACACTTTGTTCTTCATAATTAATTGCTTATCAAAATCAGTTCTGTCAGCGATTCAGTTCTTTGAATTAGAACCACTGGCATCTATTATGTTATACTGAATTACACAGAACTCAGTCTCAAGTTTTCAGGAGAGTTTGGAAATTTGGAGAGTCTCTATGAGCAAACTTCTTATTCCTTTCTATACATTTTCATCCAGAATATACTAGATGTCAATCTTGTGCCAGGCACTGTGCAGCTATTGAAGCTGTAGAATAAGTAAGAGAACAATACTCTACCCTGGGCATGTAAAAATATCTTACATATATATCTGAGGTTTGAAATCTTATTGTGATTCATTTTTCATGTAAATGGTCTTTAAAAAGATTAAGCTCTACACAATGCTCATTCAAACATCATAAAACTTTTATTCTTTGACTTCCCTAATCATACTGTCTGAAAAAGTGGCATTGCTTTTTTCATCTTACATTTGAAATAATTTAAACTTTCTTAAATTAAAAGTGGGTTATTCTCCTTATTGACAAGTAGAATTCTGTATGCAAATATCAAGAGGGTCACACACTCATTGTTGGTTTAGGACTCAGTCGTTTGATATTGCTTTGAAGGGACAGCATTAGGAATTAAATAAGTTGAAGCTTTCATCAACAGTACTTCAAAAAATTAATAAAACTTGTTATTTACAGAAATTTTAGGTTTACAGAAAAAATTCATTGGAAAGTATAGAGAGGTCACGCACACCCTGCTCCCAACATCCATTCAACAACCTCTCCTGTTATTTACCTCCTGTAAGAGCATGGTGCATGTCTTACAATTGGTGAACTGAAATAGATAAATTATTATGAACTGAAGTTCATAGTTGACATCTAGATTCACTCATTTTGGTGTGGAGTCCTATGGATTTTAACAAATTATAATGTGTGCCTCATTTTTGTATCATACAGAATAGTTTTGCTGTCCTACAAATGCTTTCTTCTCCCCTTACTCATTTCTCCTGCCCTGTCTCACTGAACTCCTAGTGACCTGATCTTCTTACTAGTTCCATAGTTTGGCCTTTTCCAGAATGGCATATGGTTGGAATTACACGGTACGTCATAGCCCTTTAAGATTGGCTTCTTTGATTTCACCATGTACTTTTAAAGTTCCTCAATGTCTTTCTGTGGCTCGAGACCTCATTTCTTTTTATTAAGTAATATTCTATTGTCTAGAGTTACAAAAGTTTTTCTGTCCACTCACCTAGTGAAGGACATTTCTGTTTCTTCCAAGTTTTGGCAATTGTGAATAAAGCAGCTACAGACATTGATATGCATATTTTTGTGAACATAAGTTTTTACCTCCTTTAAACGAACACCAAGGAGCATGACTGCTGGATGAATGAGTATATTTAATTTGTAAGAAACTGCCAAGCTCTCTTCCAAAGCAGCTGTATCATTTTACATTCCCCTTCAGCAATGAATGAGTTCCTATTGTTCTGGATCCTCACCAGCATTTGGTGGTGTGGGTGTTTGGAGTTTTAGCCATTATACTACTTGGATGTGTAGTGAACTGTGGTTCTCAAATCATATGAGCAGGATGCCATAAAATTTACATTCTTATTTCTTCTAAAATGACTTGTCACAGTTACGTGCATATGCTACATACTTGTAAAAAAATGTGACATACTAAACTCAACACATACATATTATAAGATACAGCAATTTTATTCTTGGTGTATCTCAACAACAATGTATTCATAGGTTCATAGACAGACATATAAATTAATATTCCTAACAATATTAGTGGTTGGCCAAAACTGGGAAACACTGAAAATCCTTTACCAGAAAATTGAAATATATATATATATATATATATATATATATCCATACAGTTAAGTGTAAAATAAAGTGAATGAACAAATTATTGTTAAATCAACAGCCTATTACCTGTGTCTATGATTTTTTTGGTTTGATTGTTGCTCTCTCTTTGATATCCCACACATGAGTAAAATCATACAGTCCTTGTCCTTTTCTGTCTGACTTATTTCACTTAGTATGATAATCTCCAGACCCATCCATATTATGTGATTGCAAATGGCAATATTTTATGTTTTCAGGGCTGAGGAGTATCCCATTGTAGGCATGTATCACTTTTTCTTTATTTAATCAGCTGTGGAAGGACACTTAGATAGTTGCAATGTCTTGGCTATTGTGCATAACGCTGCGATGCATGTAGGAGTACATATATCTTCATGAATGAGTGTTTTCAAAGTGGAGCGTAGATACCCAGAAGAGGGCTTACTGGGCCATACTGTCAATCTCTTGAAAACTTCCATGTTGTCTTCCATAGTGGCTGCACCAGTTTACATTTTGCTTTGTGTTTCCCTCATACCTGGTGATTCTGAGCATCCTTTAAATGTATCTGTTGGCCATATGTATGTTTTACTTATAAAAATGTATGTTCAGGTCCTTTGCCCATTTTATAATCAGATCATTTACTTTTATTATTTAAAAAAATTTTACTTGGTATACAATATTATATTAGTTTCAAGTGTATGTTATAGTGATTCAACATTTGTATAACTTGCAATGTTAGCACCACACTAAATCTAGTAAACACTGTCACCAGGTAAACTTATTATGATCTCAATTGACTGTATTTACCTGCACCTTTTTCACCTATGCCCGCATCTCTCTCCCCCTAAAAACAGCCACCAATTTTATCTCTAAGAGTCTGTTTTGTTTCTTTTTTTTTTTAAAGATTACACACACGAGTAAAGCCATATAGTATTTTTCCTTCTCTTGCCCAACATTTCAATAAGGATAATACCCTCTAGGTCCATCTATGTTGTCACAAATGGCAAGATTGCCTTCTTTTATACTGCTGAGTAATATTCCACTGCATGCTTAATGTATGTGTGTGTATCGCATCTTTATACATTCATCGATCAGTGGACACCTAGGTTGCATCTATGTCTTGGCTGTTGTAAATAATGCAGCAATAATCAGAGGGATACACATATCTTTTCAAAATAGTGTTTTTTGTTTTCCTTGGATAAATAACCAGAAGAGAGACTGCTAGACTGTATGATAATTCTATTTTTAGTTTTTTAAGCAATGATCATAGAGGCTGCATCAATCTGCATTCCTACCAACAGTGTACAAGGGTTCCCTTTTCTTCGTATTCACTCCAGCATTTTATGTTTCTTGTCTTATTGATAATAGCCATTCCAAAAGGTGTAAGGTGATATCTCATTGTGGTTTTGATTTGCATTTCCATAATGATTACTGATGTTGAGCATCATTTCATATGCCTGCCTGTTGGCCATCTGTATGTCCTCTGGAGAAATGTTTCTCCATGCCTTCTACCCACTTTTTATTAAGTGGTTTATTTTTGTTATTGAGTTGTATGTGATCCTCATACATTTTGGAAATCAACCCCTTACTGAATATATCATTTGAGAATATATTCTCTACTTCAGTATGTTGTTTGTTGGTTTCTTTTGCTGTGAAGAAACTTTTTAGTTTAATATAGTCTCATTTGTTTTGGCTTTTGTTTCCCTTGCTCAAGGGGCTATACCCACAAAGATATTTCTAAGACTAATGTCAAATAGTTTACTACCTATGTTTTCTTTTAGTACTTTTGTAGTTTAAGATCTTAGATTTAAGTCTTTAGACTACTTTTTTTTGTAAATTGTGTAAGGGAGTGGTCCAATTTCAACTTTTGCATGTATCTATATAAGCATGAGTTTATTTCAGAGTTCTCTTATTCTGTTTTTTTTTTCCTTGTCCTTTGGGTGTAAGGTTAGATTATTTATTGAGGTTTTTCTTGTTTTGCAGGTAGGCCTGTATTGCTATGAATATTGTCTTAGAACTGCTTTGACTATATCCCATAGATTTTGGGTTATTGTGTTTTCGGTTACATTTGTCTCAAGGTATCATTTGATTTTCACATGCATGCCAGAATTAGAACAGCTGCCTGGATCCCTGTGGGTATTAAACACTATAAGCTTTAGCAAGGCGTGGGACAGAGTTCAAGACAAAACCCAGTTTTGTGAGAAGACATAACACTTGCCTGCGGCTGGAGACTGAGATGTTGATAGAACATCAGAGAAGGTTCATAAAGTGAAAGGATGCTAATTCATCTTTTCAATTGTGCCAAAACCTGAATGTGAGAAGAGAGGGACATATATTAGAAGATACACAGCAAGTAAATCATCAATAAGCAGCACAAAGTATCTTGGGAAAAGTGAATAAATAAGACCAGGAGAACTAAATCCATTAAGCCTTCCTGGAAAGAATACAAAGCAAGCCCTTTCTCACGGAATTCCCATTCCTTCGTAGGCAAGTTGGTGTTCACCAAGCTTATAGCAATGGGGCTACCAGCTTCACAGACACAGAATATTTCCTTTGTGCACTGTCAGAAGAGCATGTCAATTTTGACCTTCTAAGAAGTCTTTTATCATTTTATATTCTTTTTATGGGCATCTACAATTTAGATCCTTTATTCACTTATCTTGTTTTATGTTGTCAGCCTGTATAGGCTCCTGCTAATTCAGTCATCTTTCTTACCCTCTGTGCTTTACATGATTACTAAGCATTGCTCTTTGGGTCCACATGTCCAGTGTCCTGGCTGTCTGTTACATGATGGTGACTCTCTTGAGACCAGAAATAAGACCCCTTTAAAATGTGCTGATATTATTTTGATTTCTGGTAGTGGCACCTTCTAGTTCCATTTTGGAGAGGTAATAAGTGGGTTGCATCACCCATCCTGACAGTCCCAGCCTGATGTACTTTTCAGGAAAAATGTAGCAAAGCATCTCACTCTTTTCTTTACATTCCTAGTCAACTATTCTGACTGTTATAATACAAATGGGCCATTTTGTTTCCTTTCTTTCCACTACTCACCTTGAAATCCTTTCTTCAAGGTTACAAAGTATTTTAATAATTTGGAAAATAGAATAGACTGTAGATCTATAAACTCTCTATTAATTGCTGATAAAAGTGTTTCCCCCATATACATTTTATTCAGCAAGTAAAAGGTCTGAATTTGTAATTGAGTTCATTCAAGCTTAACAAGATTTAAGCTTGAAACCTCACAAAATTTTATTTTTCTTATAACTTGTGGCTGACATTTCCAAATTCAATTAGCTTCAATTCTGCAAACTCATAAGCCAAATTTCAGTCCAAAAGTCTGTTTATAAATTGCTTAAGTATATTTTAGTGTCTGAAATTTGCTATCTGCTTCACTTTTTAAAATTTTTACTGCAATTTAGGGAATAGATTAGTTCATTTTTATCATGAATATTGTATTATTGAAATTTGGGAGACTGAAGTTTTTTGTTTGATCCTTTTCAATTTTTGCATTCTCTAATGACTTCATTTCAATGCTGAAATCGGGGAAACTATGATTCAGTTTTTTTCCTGTAAGCTAGGAATGTCTTATTAAGCAGGCCTGTGTCTGGCAAAAAATTCTGTGGAGAGATTTTCTCATTTACCTGTTTCTCTTAAAGACTCGCAACCGGTATGTAGAATACAGTAAGCAAACCTCATATAAACTAAAAGCGAGGGTTAGAGTTATCTATTTTTTGTGAAGTATTATATTTAAACGCATCCTATTTTTTCTAAATAAAGCTTGGCCCCTGTGAAACAGCTTGATTATAAGAAAAACAAAAAGAAGAATGAAAAGAGGAACTAAATTTTTATTTTTATAATAAGATAAGCTTACAGTAGAACATTTAGAAAGGAGAGATACACAGGAAACTAAAGTGAATAAATAGCACTTTATCCTCTATACTCTCAATACTCAAAGATAACTTTTATTAACAATTTTATGCATACTTTCCTTACTGACTGTTTTTCTCCATGAATATGAGATTAAAACTATATAAAAATCTGTTGAAAAGTATGTTGCAGTGGCTGTAGTTGTCAGTGTTGTTATGACTATATTTAATCCACTCCCTATTGAGTTAGACCAGACCTTCATACATTCATTTAATATGTTATCTTTTAAGTATCTACCATGCTTTATGCACTATTCTAAGAGGCAAGAAAAAAGCAGATACAATGTCTGTTTTAGTGGAGTTTATAACCCAATGGAAGTAGACACATCACGGTTGGCCTCATGTATGAGAAGAAGGGAATTGGTTGAGAGATAATAGATAAATAAATAGAAGTCAGATAAGTGCTGCGTGCTAGGAGGTGGTAAGTGCTAGGGAAAATATAAAGCAATGCAGGAGAACAGAGGTGCTGTAGATGATGGGGAGGGGTTGCAATGTAAAACAAGTCAGTCAGGGAAGCCTTACTGTTAAGGAGATGCTTGAAGAGGCATAAAGAAAGTAAGGGAAACAATTACACAGAAATTTCAGGGAAGAGCATTTCAGAAGAGCAAGAAAGACAGTGTGGCAGGAACAGAATGAGTAAAGAAGAAAAGAGCAGAACATGGGTATGGCACTGTAGGGTTTTATAGAACACTAAAGGACTTGGATGTTTACAACTGATCAAAATGATTTGCAGGGTTTTGGGCAGTTCAATGGGCAGTTCACTGCAGGGTTTTGGGCAGTTCAATGGCATGCTCTGATTTAAAATGTCCAGTGATCATTTGTATGTTCTCTTGAGAATACATTTTGGGTATGGGGCATGGGGAGATTTCTCAAACGTTAAAAAATACTGAACTCAGTAAGGACACTGTTGCAATAATTCAGGTGACAGAAGATGATGGCTTTAACCAAGGTGATAGTAATACAGATGGTAGGAATGCATTAGGGCAAGTATAAGAGAAAGTGTAATCATGAATGGCCCCAAGTCTATGAGAGAAAAAATTACCACTTATGTTAAATTGAAGAGGTCTAATATATTAATGCACATGTTCAGTAGGCACTTGGATAGATGAGTCTGAAGTTCAGTAGAGCCTTCCAAGTAGAGATGTATAGTTGGTAATTAATTGATACCAACTGGGTGAGTAGGGTAGAGAAAAACAGAAGGGAAAAAAAGATTAAAGGCTGAACCTAGCAAACTCCATAGTTTAGAGATTGTGTAGATAAGGAAAAGCTGCCAAAGGATACTGAAAAGGATCAGTAAGAGGGAAAAAATAGAGGTTTTTGTGACTTAGAAGCCAAAATAACAAAGTACATGTTACAAAAAGGTCAAGTAAGATGAGACATGAGGTTGGATAGTTGGATTTAGCAATCTTGCACTTATTGCTATGCTTACCACGTGTCCAAGTTGCCTGAGACAGTTCTGTTTTATGCCCAGTGCCTCAATGTAGTAATTATTTATGCTACTTTCACTTTCAAAGATGTCCAGGCTAGTTATAAATATGTTATATAATCAACCAAGCTAAAGCCATGTGGCAAAATCCTAGTTAGAATGGTATCAAATGATGGAAGGTGGGACTTGGAGAAGTGAAGCTGACTTCCTTTGGAACAGGTTTCACTGTCAAGTAGAGCAGACAAACAGGCTGCTAGCCTGAGGGGACTATTGATCAAAAGAAGATTCTTTTTAGGCAGGACAGATAATAGTTTTTGCTAAGCTGATAGAAAGGCAGAAAAACATGATGCAAGAGAGAAAGGAGACATGCTGGAGTGAACAGGAGAGAGGGACTGGCCTCAGGTAACACCAGTGGAAGAAAATCTCCTTCCGATTCTGATTTTTATGGTTTTATCCCCATGAGCTATTGATGAGGGTGATGACGAAGGGGCTACCAGTGCCTGAGAAGATAGAAAACAAGTATGAAGCCATCATCCAGAAGACTAGACAGTGACTAGGGAAACTTAGAAGATAGAAAACAAGTATGAAGCCATCATCCAGAAGACTAGACAGTGACTAGGGAAACTTAGAAATTTCCCTAATTGCTACATCATAATAAAGTTTCATTTAAGATTAGCAACCATGAATTTAAAATAAAACAATACCAGCATTGTTTTATAGCTTTTGTTTTTCCAGCTCGTTGCAGTTGTATTTACCCAGAATTGGATGTTTGCTAGACAAATATAATGAAAAGGAAACGAGGAAAAATTTTGAGTTGTATTACAAGAAAGTATTATGAGTTATGGAATTTAAACTATATAAGGAAAGAACTCAATGAGGAAACTACAATTGTACTTGTTGGGGTGACAAAGGAATTGATGGGATGGGAAAAAGAATGAGTGAGATGGAAAAATTAAAGGCATCCGGAAGAGAGGTCAGTAGTAAAATTGGGAATATAAAAAAATGCATCACAGGTTTCATATGGTCTAGATTATGACCAAAGGAAAGGGGTAGAGTCAAGAGAGCAAATCTTCAGGGTCTTAGGCAGTGTGGCCAAGCCAGGGTAGATGATTGAGAGTTATTGGATTTTAACCCTAACCCTAGTTAAAAGGGTTAAAAGTGACATGATATTCAAAGCTGAAATTTTTTTGGAAGAAGGAAGTAAAAAGAATCCGGAAATGGTAAAGAGGAACAGTACACCTGTGTATTAGGTGACGCCACAAGCACACATTCCAGAAATTATGCCTCTCTGCCAGAGGCCTCCATGAGAGAGCCAGGACTTGGGGTTTGCTGGGCATTTTATGGGTGACTTGGTTCCTGACCCCATCAGACCCTCTTCACCTCCAGCCTGGAGTGAGAGCCGGGAGCTGTGGCCCCTGGATGGGGCTGCTGCTGCGTGTCTTTGGATAAATGGGTCCTGTGTCCTGAACTTTTGCCCATCTGGACAAATGCACCTGCTCAACTCTGCACCTCCCCAATTTTGCTTCAGCTGAGGTGGCTGCTGAAAGGTCACTCAGATAGGGTTGTCACCCAAAGTACTTCTCAGAAGGGGACCCTGTATGTTCTGCATGGTGCATGTCTATAGCAGGGGCCAACTTTGACTACAACAGAAGAAAGCTCTGGCTTGGGAGTGAGAAAACAGCAAATCCCGCTTCCCCTCTTACCAGCTGCATGAGCTCTGGAAGCTGAGGACAAAGGAGCAGATCTTTGGTTGCAAGGACAGGAAAAGAAGCTCTGGGGCCAGCATCTCACTGGAATAGGACTTTCCAGAGCAAGAGAAGAGCTTTTCTCCGAGGCTGCAGCAGGTCCTCTCTTGACCCCATTACAAAACAACAACAACAACATACCCATCTAAAAGGAATAATAAAAACTAATTTTAGCAGGTAAAAAAAAATTGTGCGTGGGGCTTTCCAATTTTCCCAGCACCATTTATTGAAAAGGTTTTCCTTTCTATATTTTTGGCTCCTTTGTCAAAAACTAGTTGTTGATATACATTTGGTTTTATTTATGGGTTTTCAATTCTGTTCCATTGGTCTCTGTGTCTGTTTTTCTCCCAGTACCATACTGTTTTGATTAGGCTGGTTCTGTAGCATGATTTGAAGTCATGTAGTGTGATGCCTCTGGCTTCTTTATTCTTTCTGGGGATTGCTTTGGCTATTCAGGGTCTTGTGTAATTCTATACAAATATGATGATTTTTAATTTTATTTCTTTAAAAAATGACATAGAGATTTTGATGGAGATTGCATTAAATTTGTATATTGCTTTGGGTAACATGGACATTTTAACTATGTTGATTATCCCAATCTATGAACATAGATTATCTTTCCACTTCATTATGTCTTTTTTCAATCTCTTTTAAATAATGCTTTGTAGTTTTCAGCACATTGGTCCCTCACATCCTTTAAGTTTACTCCTATGTATTTTATTCTTTTGTTTGCAGTTGTAATCTTTTAAAATTTATTTTTTCTGAAATTTCATTGTCAGTATATAGAAATGTAGTGAATATTTGTCTGTGATTTTTGTATAAAAATGTCTTTTCTACTCCAGGTCTAAGGGTATAATATATGTGAAAGGCTTGAGAAGGCTTTAAGGAAACAGGTAAATTAAGGATAAGGCAGAATTTTATTAGAACAAGAAGAGATGAAGGCACTTCATCTCTTGAGATGACTGTAGGAGAATTCATTGATGTCTGAGGTTGGCTTTTAAAGAGCACAGTAGAAGAACTGAAAGTTAGAGAAAAGGGAGGTGAAAGTCAAAGAAAGACACATTCAGAGTCTTTAGCTGATTAGAAGTCAGAGTAAAATGAAAGAACTGGAAGTCTTATAGCTCTTTATGACCACTAACATAAGCAGCACTAAGAATACAGCGGTGTATCCTTTTAGTTTCAAAGAGAGTTGTCTTGGGACTTGAGAATTAAGAGTAGTGGGTGAAAGGACTACTATTTCTTTGTTCTATATCACTAACTACTTTTAAATCATCAAATATGCTATGACATCATTGCAATAGATGAACTGTATTCTACTCTATAGACATAAAATATTAGTTAATTCAGTGAGTATTTATCAAAGCCTTACAGGTGCTAGTTACAGTAAGTGCTAGGGATACAGCAAAGGTATGTCAGACACAGTCTTTGCCTTCAGTGAACTTAAAATAGAACAAAGCAAAACATAGAATAAGAGGAGGAATGAGCATTTGTAAGTTACTACGGATGCTCAGGGGAGGTGGGTATGGACTAGAGGGTGGTGAGAGATGAAGGAAGGAAGTAGAGTTACTAGGGGGAGACTTTAGTGTTGAATTGAGTGAGGAAAATATCACTCGATTGATACTGAGAGTTCAGTACTACTGAACTCTCTTTAGTGCTGAATTGAGTGAGAAAATTGCAGTTTAGGGGAAATAAAGGACAAAGATTGAGAGGATAGTGGATAGCATAAAGCATAAGCAATGAGCAAGTATAGAATACACAGATTTGGTTAGAAGTGTTTGTTTATTGTTTGATAGTTTTCTTTACATTTTGTGACTATTAGACAGTTGGGTATTTGTCATCATTACTCTGTTATGCATAACATTATGTCTCTTAGATAAATTTTAGCACTGGATGTGTGATTTTATCTTGGCTACTCTCCCTGAAATTAGAATTGGTAAGACAATACACATATTTTAATCTAATTTTAAAATAGTCCTAAATTATTATCAGTAATGCCTTTTCACCCTCATCTTTCTCAAAAACTTTATTATCATATTTTTATTCTATGTGATAGAGAAAACTGAGATTTATTTCTTTATTCAGCACTGCTTTTTCACTTATGGGACAATTATGTTTCCTTTTTAACTGTCTAGAACATGCTCTTTGACCATTTTTATTAAATTTTTGTCTTTGATTAATTGCTTTTGAGTTTTTTTATTAATACAATTAGTTCTTTACTTTCTAACGTTTTTCTTTCATATGATATTTTTGCCCTATAAAAATCTATTAATTTACGAGGCAGGTCCAAGATGGTGGTATGGGTGGATGCTGGACTCACCTCCACCAAACAAACTGAATGGACAACTGTACTGAGAGCAATTCCTCCTTAAAGAAAACTGTAAGCCAATGGAACAGCTGAGAACAAAAAGAGAGAGAGGGACTGCATTGAGAATATTGAGAGACCACGAGAACTCTTCAGGAGCTAAGAGAACAACTCAGGACTGGAGGAACTAGAGAGCACTATTGCTCTCATTTCTTTTGAGAGTGGATTGCAGGTGGGATCGCCATCCAGGTTCTTTGGCCACACCGCAGGGCACTGTTGCACATCCCCACCCACCTCTCCTGAAACTAGGCCCAGTACAAACAGGAGGGTGCCAGAGTGTGAACGCAAGGGACTCTTCCATCTGGATATCGATTCAGCAGATACAACAGGGTGGTGCTTCATGCACCCACTGGGCTCTGCCTATTATAGGCTCCTACACCTGAAGAGAGTTTGCAACCACAAAATGTTGAGGTACCTGCCTGCAGGGCTACCCTGTCCAGAAAAAGTATAGAGCTAATGGAGTGCTACTGTGTGCTCATGTGGGGCTGCCCCTCCTGAAGAAAGTGTGGAGCTAGCAAAACACTGTGGTACCAGCCCATACACTGCCTCATACAGAGACAGTATAGAGATAGTGGGGCACTTGTTGCATGCACACATGGGGCTGCCCCACTTGTAGAAAAGGCAGGGCTATTAGGGCATCGAGAAGCAGGCACACAGTGGCCCCACCCAGATTCTGCTCTAACTGGGGACAAGTAAAGTGACAGGGTATGCTGGTAGGGATGCTTAAGTAAAGTGAGTGAGGCATAGCTGAACATCTCAGAGAGGGTACATAATTAAGAAAGTACAGCTGTGTACACAAGTGGACGTTTCCCACCTAGAGAAAGTGCAGAACTATTAGGACATGAGACATAGAACATGCAGTCAGGGCTGTCAATGTGGAGTGAGAGGGGTACAATTGAACATGCAAGGATCTGCACAGCCCAGAGAGGGAGAAGTACTAGTAGAGTGCAGCTGTACACTCATGAGGGCCTGCTGCACCTGGGGAGATGTTAAGACATAAGCACGCAAAGCATCCCCACTTAGCCCCTGATCTGATCACACACAGTTAAAGCAACAGGGCATACTGAGAGCACACTTAGAAGCCCAGTCTACATCAGGCAGTCTCACTGGTATTAGAAGGACAAGGAAGCACACACACACACCAGGTTGCCCCACCAAGAACCCACTCCTTCAAGCCAGGTGACACGCCAGGCACCACATATGCCTTCCCTGACTGTAAGTGGGCTGCCAAGATATTATTAAACAGAGTCTTCAGAGATCACATGTTCAAGCCTTGGAGGGGTAGCTATTCTGTTCAACTCATAGGCACAAACGCAGAAAGTCAAACAAAATCGGGAGAGACAAGAATATGCCCCAAATGAAGGAACAAGGAAAAGCTCTAGAGAAAAACCCTAATGAAACAGAGGTAAGTAATTTATGTAATTAAAAATTCAAAGAAACAATCATAAGGCTGCTCAATCGATTGAGAATACAACAGAGGAATCATTAACAAAGAAACAGATAGTGTAATTAAAACCAATCAGAGATGAAGAATATAATAACTGAAAGGAAGAATATAGTAGGAGGAATCGACAGCAGATTATTTAGTATAGAAGAATATACTAGCGACCTGGAAGATAGAATAGTGGAAATCCCCAAATCAGACCAGCAAAATGAAAAAAAATGAATAAGAATAGTATAAGAGATCTCTGGCGTAGTATCAAGCACCCTAAAGTTCTCATTATGAGGATTCCCGAAAGATAAGAGAGAGAAACAAAAAGAAAGAATATTTAAAAGAAATAGTGTCTGAAACATTTTTAATCTGGAAAGGAAACAGACATCTTGGTTTAGGAAGCACAGAGAGCTCCAAGTAAGATGACCCCAAAGAGACCCACACCAAGACATATTTTAATTAAAATGGCAAAAGTTAAGGATAAAGAGGCACCAATCTTAAATGCATCAAGAATGAAACATCAAGTGACATACAAGGGAAACTTAATAAGGCTATCACCAGGTTTCTCAGAAGCAACTTTACAGGCCAGAAAAAATATCCTAACTTGCTAAAAGAAAGGAAGGCACAATATAGAATAGTATATGTGGCAAGGTTATAATACAGAATTGAAGGAGCTAAAGAGTTTCCCAGACAAGCAAACACTAAAAGAGTTTACAACCACTAAACTGATCTTACAAAAAAACATTTAAAGGGTCTTCTTGTTGAAAAAAAGGTCATAACCAGAAATAATAAAATATAGGGTCAAAAATGTTTTTCACCAATAAAGGAAAATATACACAGTAATCACAGTGAGTCAAACACTGGAAAAGCTAATGTGAATGTTGAAAGATAATAGTAGGAAAATTAACTATGACCACAATAAATAATCACGGGCTACAGAAAACAACATGATATCAAAAACATAGAGTTGGGGAGGGAGTAAACACGTAGTGTTTTTGGAACATCATTTAACTGAAATGCCTATTAACTTAAAGTACACTGATCATATATATATGAAGTACACTTCATATATATATGAAGACCAAGAAATCCAATAAAAAGCTAAAGAACAAAAAAATCAGAGAGAGAAAGGGGAGGAGAGGGAGAGAGGAGGAGGAGAAAGGAACAGCAAACACAAACAAAAAACATTTTTTAAAGTGGCAATAAGCACATACTTATCAATAATCATTCTAAATATAACTAGACTAAATATGCTCCAAACAAAAGACATAAGGGTGGCAGAATAAAGTTTAAAAAAAGAATAAAAAACCATAACCCAGTTTATGCCTACCATAAACTCATTATAGATTGAAGGACATACACAAATGAAAAGCAAAGAGATGAAAAAGATATTTCATACAAATAAAAATAAAAAGCAAGCCATGGTAGCAATACTTAATATCAGACAAAACAGACTTCAGAACAGAGAATGTACAAAGAGATAAAGAAGACTATTACTTAAAAAGGCCAATAGTCAATCCAAGAAGAGGATATAATAATTGTAAATATTTAAGTACCAAACATAGGAGCAACCAAGCATATAAACCAAATGCTGATAGACATAATGCAGAAATAAACACTAATAGTATAATAGTTGGGGACTTTAATACTGTACTTAGGACAATGGACAGAACATCCAGACAGAAAATTAATAAGCAATAGCCTATTTACATCATTAGACCAGTTCGACTTCATAGATATTTATAGAGCATTTTATCTCCAAACTGTAGATAACACATTTTTCTCTAGTGCACACGGAATACTTCCTAGGATAGATCACATAACAGGCCACGAAAAAGCCTCAATAATTCAAGAAGATTGAAACTATATGAAAAACATTTTCTGACTGCAATGGCAAAAAACTGGAAAAGAAACACAGATATGTGGAGGTTAAAACATACTTCTACAGAATCCATAGATGAAAAAAAAAAAACAAAGAGGAAATCAAAAACTATCTCCAGTAAAATGAAAACACAAAGTTAAAAATTTATGGGATGCAGCAAAAGTAGTTATAATAGGAAAGCTTATAGCAATACAGGCCCACCTTAGGAAGCAAGAAAAATCCCAATTAAAGTATTTCAATTTACACCTAAAGAAAGTAGAAAAAGGAAGTAACAAAACCTGAAGTAGATAAAATGAAATAGTAAAGACCAGGAGGAAAATAAATAAAATAGAAAAGATAACGAAACTAAGAACTGGTTCTTTAAAATGATAAATAAAATTGGCCAGTCTCTAGCAAGACTCATCAAGCAGAAAAGTTAGAGAACACGAATATATAAAATCAGAAATGAAAAAGGAAAGATTACCACTGACACAATAGAAATGCAATGGATCATTAAAAAATACTGTGAACAATTATAGCAAATTGTACAATCTGGAAGAAATGGATAAATTTCTAGAAACAAACAACCTTCCAAGACTACTCAAAGCAATTTATAGGTTCAATGCAATTTCTGTCAAATACTACCCAACACAATCTATACATTTAATGCAAATTGGTACAGCCACTGTGGAAAACATTATGGAGATTCCTCAAGAAACTAAAAAGAGATTTACCCCACAACCCAGCAATTCCACTGCTGGGTATTTATCCAAAGAAAACAAAAAGATATATGTATGCATCCCTATATTCATGGCAGCATTATTCACCATAGCCAAGATATGTAAGCAACCTAGGTGTCCATCAGTAGATGAATGGATAAAGAAGATGTGATATGTTTACACGATAAGAAAAATGAAATCTTGCCATTTGTGAAAACATGGATGGATTTAAAAGGTATTTTGCTAAATCATACAGAGAAAGACAAATGCCAATGGTTTCATTTATATGTAAAATCCCCCCCAAAACAAACAATACAAAACAAAACGAAAACACACTTATCAAAACAGAGACCAAAGGGATGGTTACCAGAAGAGAGGAGGTGGAAATACAGGTGAAAGGAAGTATAGTCAATGATATTGTGGTAAGTTTTCACGGTGACAGATGATTACTAGAAAGAGTGAAGTGATCACATTGTAAGGTATAAAAGGTCAAATCACAATATTGTATACTTGAAACTAATATAACTAATATAATTATGTATAATTGGTATACATAATACTGTATACCAATTATAGTTACATAAACAACTTAAAA
This sequence comes from Sturnira hondurensis, assembly GCF_014824575.4. NCBI lineage: Eukaryota > Metazoa > Chordata > Mammalia > Chiroptera > Phyllostomidae > Sturnira > Sturnira hondurensis. The sequence continues at coordinate 10,067,247 of NW_028074140.1, read as the reverse complement.
CTATATATTCATTTATTTCCTTTCCTAATTTTAAATTTTATATAAAAACTTTATCTTTTCATTTATAATTAAATATTACATATTATACCAGAAAAGGCTTTCCCCATTATAAGATTTATATAAGATTTTCTGGTACACTTATAGTTTCTTTGTTTTTATTTTCATATAATTTTAGTTTGTAATTTTTATACAAGTTAAATAACTGAATGGAGTCTGAGGAAGAAATAATAAAAAGATGTCCATAGGATTTAAACCTATAGGTTAAGAGGCTAACTAGGCCATTATCCAACAGAAAACATCCAGAAAGAATAGTCCATAGTAGAAGTGACTTTGAAGAAAGTTACGGATGTGTCTGAACTTGCAATTTACAACTGTATACAACAGGTAAAATGATCCTAGTTGCCCTAGGAGATTGTTATACTTATGTTTGTAAAGTACCTCACAAATGTTTACTATTGTTTTCATCATTATTTTAAGCAGGACTGAAAACATATCTGTGGGATAATAGAAGAAAATCTATTAATTTTATTAATAGATTAATTGTATTGATTTTATTTATTTTAATAAATAAAAAAGTAGTTATTAACTTAAATACTCTAGGAATTTTATCGAAAGTCTTGACAAAAAAGACATGACTTTTTTAGATAAAAGACGAGTAACCAAGGAATTGGCTCTGGATCAGGTGCTCTCAAAAAGATACCTTCAGAAAAAAAAAGCTGTGCTAAAATAAGCACTACAAAAGTTCACAGCACAAGTAGCTTCTAGGATTATCCAAGCAGATTCCTGGTACAGGTCCATGTAAATTAACAGAAAATAATTTCTCCTCTGCCCTCCATTAAAAATGCCTTGGGGACATTCCCCAGAAACTGGCCGTGGTACTTTATAGCTGACCCTAATCCAAGTTACAGTTCAGTCGTTTTGAAAGGAGGTAAAATGAAAATTCATAGAGGCTTTCACAAAAGGCATCAAGCTGGTGATTGTGGTTATTCGTTCCTATCCAAATTGTCTATGTGGGCTCCTGCAGCTGTAGTCTGTCTGCATATTGGGAAGTTCAATAGCCCTCTTTCTCATATCGTAGCCTTCATTTCCATATTGTTCAAAATTTACTTAGAGTCTAGAAGTGAATACTTTGGGGCAACATATTAATAAGTTGCAATAATAATAATAAGCTGCATTCAAGCAATTACAAAAATTCTGAATCTCATTTTTATAATCAATAAAAAATCGGAACCTATGAAAAAAGTTGCTGTGTTTAATTCAATGTTGTCGTTAATATTTTAGTAATAGACACTTTGGAATGTCCTTTCTCTCCTCGACTTCATTAAGCTCCCAGAGAAGCTTTGCAGGCTCATTATCTTATTTCACATTGGGCTTTTCATCTATGAATCTCAAAGAGTAAAAATGAGATTTAATGACTTTTGAGGTCATGGTACTTTTCACACCTACAGCATTATAGGAAAGACCTATGTTATCAACTTTACTTTGACCAGCAGTTTGATCCCTGAACTTGCAAAATTTAAAATCCACAGCATTTCTTTTTTTTAATTGGAGTATGGTACAAATACAAAAAGTTAATAAATCATCAAGAGATATTTCGATATATTATCACAAATTGAACATACCTGTGAAAGCCTACCCAATCCAAGAAAAAACTTACCAGCACCTTGGAACATAGTTTTAAAATAAAAATAAAGAATACTTTCTTCCTCCTCCTCCTCTTTCCTCTCCTTTTCTTCCATTATTTTTCACCCAAACTATGATCTTAATATTTGTTGAAACTGGTCACACACTCATAAACCTCAGAACAAAGCTTCTGAAATCCCTGAGTTGGGAAAAACTAATTATTTGCATTTTCCATAAATCCTAGCCCCTGGCTTCAAATATTGGGCAACTGGATAAATCTTTTTTTAAAAAAGTTTTTATTGGATGTACTATAGTGACATTGGCTAATAAAATAATATAGGGTTCAAATGTATAATTTTATGCAACTGAATCACTCTTTTAGAGGTATAAAATTCTCCCTCACTAAGTGAGTTCAAATAGATATATCACTCTTATCATCAGTCTATCCTTGAGCTTATAATAAATTCTTTATAATTTCTAATCAATAATTCTAGTATTATATTTTATGGCACCAGAAAAATATTCTATTTGAATTTCAACAGCAGATTTTGAAATATTTATTATAAGCCTGAATTTAAAAACCCTAGCTTTTATCTCAGGGTTAATTCCTAGCTCTTCAACAGACCCAGGCTGAGATGTTTTCTTCCCATCTGTTTGCTTGCCGGCCTGCCTCATTCATCTTCTCAAATGTCCTACATCATAAATACTTTTCAAACTACGTTATTGAGGTATAGTTGACAAACAATAATATATTAGTTTCAGGTGTACAATATAATTATTCAACATTTATAATTTATTTAATGTCACTGTAATATGTCACTATAAGTCTAGTAACCATTGTCAACATGTCGGTATTACAATATTGATTACTTATTCTTTGTTGTACATTACATTCCCCTGACTTATATACAACTTATTTCTTGTATAATAAACTGGAGGTTTGTACCTCTTAATCTCCCTCACTATTTTTAGCCATCCCCTTAACTCCCTCCCTTCTGGCAGTTCCTCAAAAATTTAAAAATATAGTTGTCACACAACTCAGCAACATCACTTCTGGGCATCTATCAAAAAAAAACACACCCAAAAACATTAATTCAAAAAGACATATGCAGCCTTACGCTCACACAGCATTGTTTACACAGCCAAGATACGGCAGCATCCTAGGTGTTCACCAATGGATGAATGAACAAACACTTATTTATATCTTATGAATGAGGATACTTTATAGTATACATGAATTTTGTAAGTCCCCAATTGGTAAATATTTTAAGTCCATCTGTCTTCAACATAGGCAATGACAGTGGTAAATGTATTTATGAGTTTGATTGATAATTGTACTTGATTTATGCAAATAACTTTTCTATTCTTTTTAAAATTTTAAGAAATTTATTATCAAAAACTTGCAGATGCAACTAAAGTTCCACTTCTCATCATTTCTCTTTTTTCCAATTGTTACCCACTCCTTTGAAGTTGTTCCTAAAGTTTCTACAATTATTTTATAATTTTTCAATAAATATATATGCTTATAAATATTAATTTTACAATATTATATGCATCATTTTACAACTTCATGTTTTAATTTAATATACATTTTGGCTCTCCTACATTATATACATGTATCACTTATGTATAATGCATTCATTTTAATATTTCTATAATATTTCATCAATAAACTATAGTTCCTCCATTCCTTTACTATAGGGGAATTAAATTGTTCTAAAATAACAGTGCTATAATGAACATCTTTATGCCTATTTTCTTGTCAATGAAAATTCACGGCAGGGAGAATTCAGAATTGTTATCTTTAACTTTATGCAGAATTCCAAATGACTTTCCAGAGCCATTACATTAAGAATCAAAGTAACAATATATAAGAATTCTCACTTCACAAAACCTTAGGTATTTAAGATCTGGCATCATCAGACCCCTGGTTATCTAAAACTACTGAGAAATGGTGTCCTTCCATAACACTTCCAGAAATAGTCACACAATTTGTTGTAAGCATCCCTAACACGCACACAAACCAAAAAGAAAAAGAAAACAACTAACTACCTTAAAATTTCAAATTCCAGATTATGGTTGAAAAAAAGAAGAGGAGTTTATTAGGCCAATTACCAACCTAGAAGCTTTTTCTATTTGTATTTATAACACGGAGCACTAATTGAAGTGCTCTGAAGATGATAATAAGTATCAATAGGTTTATTCTTATGAGTATGAATATTTATAAGGTTATTTATAGTCTTACAAATTAGTAAGAAAAATGTAGGCTAACTTTTAAGTAAGCCTACTATTTTCTCATTTCATAAAGAAAATTACGAATATCAGAAAAATATTCTTTTATATTTTGGCCCCAATCTGTACATTTGTTTTTTCGTTTTTCATTCCTTCCCTTAGGTACCACAACAAATACAAGCAACTTTTTATCTAATTCCTTCATCTGCTATCACTGAGAGCTGGGTCAGTGATAGCAACCAGGAGGCTCCCTTCCCTCTCAGAGCTGGGAAGTCCCAGACCCCTGCCAGGAGATACCTGAATGCATAAAGTCAATGGGGGGATTAAAAGGCAGTAAGTGACACACACCCCTTGGTGTACCTTGGCTGGGGTGGCAGTCACTGCCTGGGACAGTACCAGAGAAACTGGGGAGCCAGGTGATAGCTGGAACTGGGGGAAGAAATGGACCATGACTAGCCATGACGCAGATAGATTCTGGACTGGTCAGAGAGTGTGTGGAAAGCTGGGCACTTGTTATGAGTAGCAGGCAGCATCCAAGGGGCTTTTGTCAAAAAGGAAACTGGGCCACCCTGCAGGGACCTGCGGGCATGCAGGGGCCAGAACAGTGAAGAGAGAGGAGAGTGGGTGCAATTTGTGCCTACTCAGTGCACCTTGTGGACTGATAAAAGGAGTGCAAAACAAGGAGGATTATGGGCACCGGCCTGGTACAAATGCACAGAGTGGACAGTGAGGGCTGCACAGTGCTCTGAGGGTGTGGGCTGGAAACTGGTCATCTGTGATTATTGGAGCCCAGACTGAGCCCCTGTCCTTGTGGGAGCACTAGAAAGGAAAAAAAGGGAGCCCAGCTTCCCTCTGCCTGCAGGACCCAGGAAGACTTGCAAAATAGGCTTAGCAGGTTTCAAATCAGCAGGAGACTTATTTATTATCTATCTGTTTATTTATTTACTTTTCTTTAAAGAGTAAGATGATAAGACCTGGAGCTATGAGAAAACCACTTTCTTCATAGAGATAGCAACATACTTGTTCTAGGGGATTTTAACTGTCAAAAATGGATAGATCTTCCAAACAAATATCAACAACAATACTTGGGCATAGAACAATGCCCTAAGTCAAATGGATTTATCTGATAGATATACAGCCTTTCATCCCAAAGAAGCAAAATACACATTTTTTTAAATGTATATGGAACATTTTCAAAGATAGACCACATGATAGGACACAAAACAAGCCTCAAGACATTCAAGAAAATTGAAATTACATGAAACATTTTATCACACCACAAGGCTCTGAAACTAGAAACCAACCTCAAGGAAAAAACTCAAAACCACTAAAATTCATGGAGATTGAATAGCATGTTATTAAACAATGTATTAGTTAATATTGAGATCAAGAAAGAAATCAAAAAGTTTATGGAAATGNTCTGCCTGCAGGGCCCAGGAAGACTTGCAAAACAGGCTTAGCAGGTTTCAAATCAGCAGGAGGCTTATTTATTATATATCTGTTTATTTATTTACTTTTCTTTAAAGAGTAAGATGATAAGACCTGGAGCTATGAGAAAACCACTTTCTTCATATAGATAGCAACATACTTGTTCTAGGGGATTTTAACTGTCAAAAATGGATAGATCTTCCAAACAAATATCAACAACAATACTTGGGCATTGAACAATGCCCTAAGTCAAATGGATTTATCTGATAGATATACAACCTTTCATCCCAAAGAAGCAAAATACACATTTTTTAAAATGTATATGGAACATTTTCAAAGATAGACCACATGATAGGACACAAAACAAGCCTCAAGACATTCAAGAAAATTGAAATTACATGAAACATTTTATCACACCACAAGGCTCTGAAACTAGAAACCAACCTCAAGGAAAAAACTCAAAACCACTAAAATTCATGGAGATTGAATAGCATGTTATTAAACAATGTATTAGTTAATATTGAGATCAAGAAAGAAATCAAAAAGTTTATGGAAATGAATGAAAATGAACACACGACAGTCCAAAACCTATGGGACACAGCGAAGGCAGTCCTGAGAGGGGAGTTCATAGATACAGGCCCACCTAAAAAACAGAAAAATTCAAATAAACAACCAACCCTACATCTACAAGAACTGAAGGAAAACAACAATCAAAGCCCAGAGCATGTAGAAGGAAAGAAATAACCAAGATTAGAGCAGATTTAAATGACATAGAGACTAAAAGAACAATACAAAGGATCAATAAATCTAGGAGCTGGCTCCTTGAAAAGATAAAAAAAAATCAACAAGCCTTTAAGCAGACTCATCAAGAAAAAAGAGAGAGGACCCGAATAAAATCAGAAATGAAAGAAGAGAGGTTACAACCGATACCACAGAAGCACAAAGGATTGTAAAAATTTACTATGAACAACTATATGCCAAGATATCTGAAAACCTGGGTGAAATGGACAAGTTTCTAGAAAAAATATAATCTTCCAAAACTGAATCAGCAAGGAGAAAACCTGAAAAGACTGGTAACAGCAGGTGAAATTGAAGCAATAATAAAAATATCTCCCAATACCCCAAATCCCTGGACCAGATAGGTTCACAGGAGAATTTTATAAATTATTTAAGGAAGAGCTAACCCCTTCTCAGACTATTCCAAAAAAAAACAAGAAAAGGGAAGACTCCCAAACTCATTTTATAAGGCAATCATTATCCTAAACCCCAAATCAGATAAAGACTCAACAAAGAAAGAAAACTACAGGCAAATATTGCTGATGAACATAGATGCTAAAATTCTCAACAAAATATTGGCAAACTGCATCTGGCAATACGTTAAAAAGATCATACACCATGTTCAAGTGGAATTCATTCCAAGGACATGAAGATGGTACAATATTCTCAAATCAATAAACACAATACATCACATAAACAAAAGCAAAGATAAAAATCACATGATCATATCAATAGATGTGGAAAAACCATTTGATAAGGAACTGTACCCATTTATGATAAAAGCACTCAGCAAAGTGGGAATAGAGGGAGCATTCCTCAATATAATAAAGGCCATATATGAAAGACCTACAGCCAATATCATACTCAATGGGCAAAAACTAAAAGCTTTTCCACTAAGATCAGGTACAAGACAAGGTTGCCCACTTTCACCACTTCTATTCAATATAGTATTAGAAGTTCTAGCTGCAGCGATCAGACAAGAAAAGGAAATAAAAGGCATCCAAATCGGAAAGGAGGAAACAAAACTGGCATTGTTTGCAGATGACATGATAGTGTACATGGAAAACCCTATAGCCTCTACCAAAAAACTGCTGGAACTAATAAATGAATTTGGCAAAACAGCGGGATACAAAGTTAATATCCAGAAATCAAAGGCATTTTTGTATACCAACAATGAAGCAGCAGAAGCAGAAATCAGGAAAAAAATCCCATTCGATATAGCAAAAACAAAAATAAAATATCTGGGAATAAACCTAACCAAGGAGGTAAAAGACCTGTATGCAGAAAACTACACAACACTGAAGAAAAAAGTCAAGGAAGACACAAACAAATGGAAACATATACTGTGTTCATGGATTGGAAGAATTAACATCATCAAAATGTCCATACTACCCAAAGCAATTTACAGATTCAATGCAATACCTATTAAAGTACCAATGGCATATTTCACAGACATAGAACAAACACTTCAAAAATTTATATGGAACCATAAACAACCCCAAATAGCAGCTGCAATTTTGAGAAAGAAGAACAAAGTAGGAGGGATCACAATACCTGATATCAAACTGTATTACAAGGCCACTGTAATCAAAACAGCCTGGTACTGGCATAAAAACAGGCACATAGACCAATGGAATAGAACAGAGAGCCCAGAAATGAACCCAACTCTCTACAGTCAATTAATATTCGACAAAGGGGGCAGTAACATAAAATGGAGTAAAGATAGCCTCTTCAATGGTGTTGGGAGAACTGTTCGGAGAACTGGACAGCTACGTGCAAAAAAAATGAAACTTAAGTACTGACTTATACCATACACCAAAATAAATTCAAGGTAGATACAACATTATTTATAATAGCCAAAATGTGGAAGCAACCTAAGTGTCCACTGACAGACTAATAGATAAAAGAGAAGTGGTACATATATACATTACTATGAAATATTACTCAGCCATAAGAAAAAGAATAAAATCTTGTCATTTGTGACAATATAGATGGACCTAGAGGGTATTATACTAAGGGAAATAAGGCAGATAGAGAAAGACACATACCATGCAATTTCACTTATATGTGGAATCTAAAAAACAAAAGAAACAAAAGGAAATAGAAACAAACTCAGTGATACAGGGAACAAATTGATGGCTATCATATGGGAGGAAAGTCAAATGATACAGTTGGGCTAAAAAGTTGAAAGAGTTTGAGAACAAATTGCCACTTATAAAAACAGTCACAGGGATGTAAAGTACAGCATAGGAATATAGTCAACAATATCTAACTATGGATGGCACCAGGTAGGTCTCCACTTATTGTGGGATGACTTCATAAGGTGTATAAGTATCTAATCACTATGATGTACACCTGAAACTAATGCAATATTTATGTCAACTATAATTTCTAAAACATATTAAACATAAAATTTACTTCTTAAATTTTATGAGTGATTAGTGATATTAATCACTAATAGTGATTTATATTAAGCTTATTAGTGATATTAATAAAATACTGAGTTTTTCATCATTGTATATGATGGTGATAATACTTTGGGATACATATAATTTATTTTACTAAAGAAATACTCATCATTTACACTGGAACATCATGAACTGAACATTGAATTAATAGTTTAAAACTTACATTAATTTTCAGATAGGGAAAGATAGTAGTGGCCTCCAAGATGCCCATCTTTCAGTAATCCCTCCATAAACAATACAGAACAAGAAAAGAATGTGTACAAAATATGGCTTCAACATAACCTGAAGAGAGAAAATGCCTGTAGATCAAAATATATAAGTAAAAAGAAAAAGAAAAATGGGTAAATCCTGGAGCATGTCCTCGCATGTTCCTGTCCCACCTCATCTCTGTGACTGTATGGTAAAAGAGGTAAAAGACCTGTACGCAGAAAACTATTTAGCAGAGAGCAGGTGTTTGATAGTAAGTAAGTGGATAAATCTCCAGCCAGATTACCCAGGAAAGAAGAGAGAATATACGTACTTATAAAGTAAGGATTGAGAGAGGTGACCTCACTGCAGAGGTCACAGTCCTCAATGTGGAGGATGGGGAGAAAATAACAGTTGTGGGAAGGTAATGGATTGGCCTGTGAAGTTGGAATGAAACTGGAGGTGTCAGTATGTGGTTGTTGTTAAATTTCATAGCTTTCTTGAGAAAGGACCTAAAAGCAGTGACATCCAGTGTCAATGAACCCACACAGCACCTAGATCTCATTTTCAAAATAAATGCTTTAAAGGCTGTCACAGAGTTTTACAATTACTGACAAACAGGTTGCATAGAAAAAGAATAACATAACTGATACAAGAGGGATTAACAATATACATTATATGGGTAAGTTTCTTAGCCCAGAAATCCACTTTTAAAACTTTTAGAGTCCCACCCTCCACAAGCACTTAATAATAGATTCTTAGCCACAATCATTGGCCCACTGAAACAGAGGGGAAAAAAACTTACAAAAACTCCAGTCAACTCTCAAAATCAAATCACAAAGTATAGTTGGGGGCTGTAAAATTCAGTCACCAGGTGCTGTGCAGCGGGTGCTGAACACTATGAAAACCATAGGGTTCCTTAACTTCCGAATGAGGTCCAAATATTTTCCTGTACTTTTAAAAATAAAGGCTCATCTTATTCATCTAATCTATTCATGGTAGGAAACTTATTTGTATGTCAGTTTGCCCCTGAATTTATTACTAGTATCTATTTTAATTTGTCTGTTCCCGGGAGGCAAGAACTCTGTTGTTAAATTGATCCATCTACAACTCAGCACAACAGATAATTTAATGAATTTTTCCTGAATGATAATGGTGGTTTAAAAACACTACTAAATTTGGAGTTTACAGATTTATGTCCTCTTACTTCTCATGGTCATTGTGTTGATGGAGATTAAAGAGACGGTGTGTAGAGAGTTGTAAGCTATTTCCCACAGAAAGCTACCTCGGCCTCAAATATCATGTAATTTTGTTTCTTTTCCTCATGCTACAAATCACTGAGCATTCCACTAGTTAAATTCTACTAGCTTTTAATTATCTTATCAACAACATATAATAATAATCAAGAACAAAATGTTAAAAGCACAATTGTCATACCAATGCATAGTGAACACGAGTCAAAGTTTTGTTTGACTCATTAATCATAGATCAACAGAATGACAAAAACAGTTCAAAGGAGAATGCAACAAATATATCAAATAATAAGTGAAAAAATCTTGGAGAAAGATAGCTTACTTCAATTTTTTTTAATGATGAATAAAATCATAACCTTGGGGATTATAGTTTCTACAAGGCAGAAATCAATTGCATCACCATTACACAAAAATGACTTGCATATTATTTATTTTCTTCCAGTTAATCTCTACCTATACAGAATCCAGGTCATGATAAATGGTAAACAGCAACTCAGGTAAGTCACATTCCTTAGAAAGTCAGATGACCAAGTTTGATGACTAGTGCTCCGGTGCGACACTGACAGAGCACCCAGCTCTTTCATGCCTTGATGCCAGGTTTTAGTTAAGTTTCTTTAGCAAAAAACTGAGTTTATCTTTAATTTTGAAAACAATGTATAAGCTAAAAATTGTATAATGCACAGCAAACTTCTCTAAATTCTCATAAAAGTACATTACTTTCCTATAGTTTAATTCAAAAACTACATATCTAACCTTTATACCCATTAGTCCCATGAAGTATAGGGTTAAAAAGCACAATTCTATATTTAAAATATAGGCATATAATACAAATGGATGTATATTCTCACACATACTTACATATATGCACATGAATCTAAATTCCAGTTTTAATCTAGTCAAAGAAGTACAATAGATTAAGGTGGGGGACGGAAATGGGAGGGAGGTGGGGAGCACTGGGTGGGGCAGGGCAGGGAATATAAAACAGAAAACTGTACTTGAATAAGAAATTTAAAAAATAAAAAAAAGAAGCACAATAGAATAATCTGGTGTTATCAGTGTTCATGTGTCAATGTGACATATAACACTTTTATGACAGGTATGAAGGGACCTCTAGGTGGTTCCTGACTTTTTATTCTCAGAAGACTGATTGAGAAATTAGACTTTTTACTTGGTCCACACTTTTAGAAAATACTTCTAGCCATGGCACTTTTACCATTACTTAATCATATATAGTTATTTTAATCTTAAAATAAGTATGTTTTCAAATTATTTTTTATGTTTTTGAAGTATTACACCCCCTAGCTTTATTATGTTCTTTGTAGATATGTTCTGTGTTTTGTTTTTTTCTACATTTGAATGTACGTGTTTTTCCTCAGTGATGTGAGTGTATTTGTTATGATAGTAGCACCATGTACAGGTGACTGGCATAATTTGGTTCATTTATTTCCTTGATAGGTTAAATTCATGTTTGCTTTTATTGGGAAAGAGAACACACAATTTTGAAAGTGCTACAAAAAGGAATATGTTAAATGGTCAGTCGAAGACACTAATCATGAGAGACTTCCTCTAAATTACTGTCATAATAAATTATTAGTTGCTTTCTGAAACTAACCAGAACTAAACAATACAGCTATTGGGCAATTTCAAGTTTTAGACATTTCAGGACATTTGAAATGGTGTACTGCTTTTTGGTTCATCAGGTAATATAAAAAGCACTGACATTTATAAAATATATTTAATAAATGAATAAGGAATATGTTTAAAGCCTTAAATTATTTTTCATTAACTCTCAAAAACACTAATAAGCTTTAAGTCATCTTGATCTCTATTAAACTAACATTTTAAAAAATATTTTATTTATTTATCTTTAGAGGGGAAGGGAAGGAGAGAGGAAGGAAACATCAATGTATGGTTGTTTCTCGTGCATCCCCTGCAGGGAACAGGCCCTTGCCAGAAACTGGCCTGCAACCCAAGCATGTGCCCTGACTGGGAATCGAACCGCAATCGTCTGGTTCACAGGCCTGCGCTCAATCCACTGAGCTACACCAGCCAGGGCTTATTAAACTAACATTTCAGGAAAAAAGACCTCTACCTTAGTTATCACTTGTTTTGTTAGTTAGGGGCCATCTGATTATTTGGGGGAAACCAACCAAAATTATTTACAAGAAAACAATATTACATGCTCAGTGTCTTTATAGACTCTAGCCAGGAATCCTGTAAAGTCTTTGAAATCACATCTACTCTGTTTTTAGCAATTAAACTACTGTTGATTGACATTACAAAATATAGTAATCCATGTGAATTCAAAACTAGAATCTACTTCAGGCTACAATAAAAGCATCCATTATGTTTAAAGTCAGAAAAAAATACACACCTTTCCATAAAACTTGAAATTAATGGTAGATTGAGAAAATTAAAAATTCAGCCACTTGCAAACATAAACATAAAATGCTAGAGGGTCTATCCACTGCGGTAGCCTCAGCCTGCCTATAACTATTTAAATGTAAAACAGTGACGTTAAAAATTCCATTCCTTGGGCACACTAGCCATGGTTGTAGTACTCAACAGCCACAGGTGTCTAGGAGCTCTAGTATTACACAGTGCAGACACAGAACATCCCATCCCTGCACAATGTCCTGTCAGCGCTGAGCCCGAGCAGCCGGCATCAGCTTCTCCATCAGGCTGACTCTGATCCTGTGTTGACTGAGTTTTATTACAATTTTCTCTATAGTAGGTGAATGTTCCACTCAACTAGAAACCCATAATCTATGTTTATAAAGTACATTTACTTATTTTTACCTACTTCCAAACCTCATAACACGACATTTTGGCATATTTTTCCTGGCAGAAATACATTAAAATTACTACTGTATAATTTCCTATTCATTTCCACCAGCTTCTTTAACATTCTTTCCTTAAATGTTATATTGCCAACTTATTCAATGCATAGAGGCTGGATGCTGCAATATCTATCAGCTGATGGGTCTGTAATGTTCATTACCCCCAAACTTCACCTTTGTACCATCTCTCTTTTTAAAAAATCCAAAATGACTGTGATTTGCATTCTTGGTTGTGAACAATGATATACAGCAAAAATATTAGAAAAACAATGTTCCATTTCCTATTGTGATTTGGAAGTTACAATTTAGTTTTTAATTTCACTAGTATTAGGAGAAAAATGTGTGCTTACTTTCTTAAGCAACTATGCCATCTTAATTTTTCCCTACTGCCACACCTGTGGCTAATGCTTAAACTAAATTGTGAGAGTCATTATTTCCCTAACATACACTGAATTTCCAGCCTATTTGCTTTTTTTCCCAGTTTGTATCTCCACCATAGTTCCATCTCACCCCAATTTTTCACCTTTAAAATTACTCTAGGACTTCTGGCCCAGATGGAGACATAGGTGGATACACTTTGCCTCCTCACACAACCAAAAAAAGTACAACAAATTTAAAGACAAAAAACAGGAACTGCCAGAAAATTGAAGTGTTTGGAAGTCTGACAACCAAGAACTTAAAGAAAAAGTATTCATCCAGACCAGCAGGAGGAGCAGAGATGGGCAGCCAGGGTAGACAGAACTCATTGCAAGGCAGTGGCTGGTAGAGTGAGTGGTCCCACATTTGCATGCAGATAAACAGGGAGGAACAATTGGGGAGTGAGACAGACTTCACAACCCAGGGTTCCAGCATGGAGAAATAAAGCCTCAGAATTTCTGGCTGTTAATACCTGCGGGAGTTGAAGTAGCAGGAGAAACTCCCAGCCTCACAGGAGAGAGTTCATTGAAGAGACCCACTGGGACCTAGAATGTACACAAACCCACCCACCAGGAATCAGCACCAGAAGGGCCCGATTTCCTTGCGGATAGCAGGGGAAATGGCTGAAAGCTGGCTGAGAGCCAAGCATGTGGTATTGTTCTCTCTTGGACCCCTCCCTGACACAGTGCCACACAGGGCCGCCCCACCCTGGTGAATACCTAAGGCTCCACCCCTCACCACATAAGAGGTGTGCTGAGACAAAGAAATATGGCCCAAATGAAAGAACAGATCAAAACCCCAGAAAAAGAACTAAGCAATGAGGAGATAGACAACCTATCTGATGCAGAGTTCAAAACACTGGTAATCAGGATGCTCACAGAATTGATTGAGTTCTGTTGCAAAATGAAGGAAGAAATGAAGGCTACACAAAGTGAAATAAAGGAAAATATACAGGGAACAGTGAAGGGAAGGAAACCAGGACACAAATCAATGGAACAAAAGAAAGAAATAAACATCCAACCAGAACAGAATGAAGTAACAAGGATTCAAAAAAATGAGCAGGGGCTTAGGAATCTCTCAGATGACGTTAAGCACTCCAACATCTGAATCACAGGGGTGCCAAAGGAGAAGAGAAAGAGCAAGATACTGAAAACTTACTTGAACAAATAATGAAGGAAAACTAACCCCAGTCTGGTCAAGGAAATAGACTTCCAGGAAGTCCAGGAAGCCCAGAGAGTCCACAGAAATTGGACCCAAGGAGGAACACACCAAGGCACATCATCATTTAGTTACCTAAGATTAAAGATAAGGAGAGAGAGAATCTTAAAAGCATCAAGAGCAAAGGAGACAGTTATCTACAAAGGAGTTCCCATGAGACTACCAGCTGATTTCTCAAAAGAAACCTTCTAGGCAAGAAGGGAATAGAAAGAAGTATTCGAAGTCATGAAAGGCAAGGACCTACATCCAAGACTATTCTATCCAGCAAAGTTTTCATTTAGAATGGAAGGGAAGACAAAGCGCTTCCTAGATAAGGTCAAGTTAAAGGAATTTATCATTACCAAGCCCTTATTACATGAAATGTTAAAGGGAATTATCTAAGAAATAGAAGATTAAAAACTATGAGCAGTAAAATGACAAGAAACTCACAACTATCACCAGACAAACCTAAAAAAACAAAAACAAAACAAACCAAGCAAACCACTAGAACAGGAACAGAATCACAGAAATGGAGATCACATGGAGGGTTATAAGCAGGGAGCAGGTGGGGGGAGATTGGAGGAAAAGTTACAGGGAATGAGAAGCATAAATGGTAGGTACAAAATAGACAGGGAGAGGTTAAGAATAGTATGGAAAATAGAGAAGCCAAATGACTTATATATATGACCCATGGACATGAACTAAGGGGTGAGGGAATGCTGGTGGGAGAGGGATATAGGGTAGAGGGGAATAAAGAAGAGAAAAAAATGGGACAACTGTAATAGCATCATCAATAAAATATATTAAAATCTTTTAACTAAAATAAAATTACTCCAGATTTTAACATTCATAATATGCACGTGTTGTTTTTACTTATGTAAATCACCTATTTATTCTCTTTCTATCCCATAAGCTTCTGATAATAGCAGTTTATGGGTTAATGGTCTGTTATTATTATGAAACTAAGTACATATTAGAGGCTTAATATATATTAGGCAGATTTAATTGACTATTATTGAAGTGTCAATCAACAATGAAATATGGTTGTTATCTTTAAAAATAGAAAATGTAAAAAAAAGTAACATTCCAGTAACTTTTTACTTAACAAAACATCAAATAGGTAGAATAATCTACAAAGTATACAAGGAATAATGTAGTGGTGCCCATATCTGGTAGTTAACCCAAAGTTACCAAATGCTATCCTTTTGCCATATTTTCTCCAGATATTCTCTTTTTAAATAAATCCAACAAGTACAGTGCCACTGTTGTTATGGCTCAGTTAGTCGGAGTGCTGTCCCATATATTGAAAGGTTGTGGGTTTGATCCCCGGTCAAGCATGTACAGGAGGCAACCAATCATTGTTTCTCTGTCATAAGCATACTTCTCTCTCTCTCTCTCTTCCTCTCCTTCACTCCCTCTCCACTTCTTTCTCTCTTAAGCAATGGGAAAATGTCCTTGGGTGAGGATAACAAATAAATAAATAGATAGATCAATAAATAAATAGAACAGATACAGAGGGATTGCCCTTTACAGCCTTCTCCAACCTCATTTCCCTTCTGCCTTCCCCTCAGAGAACTATGCAATATTGTGAAGGTGGTTTGTCCCCTCATTTGTGTTTCTCGGCCTTTGTAGTAGCATATTTTTAAGGTCACCCACTATGCCAAAACTCCATTCTGAAGCTGGTGATCCACATGTAAATGCGAGGATTCATGTTAATACTTTCTAAGATTTTAGTTCTAAATCAGTGTTTTTGCTGATGTTTGTAATCCTGGAGCATCAAAGAATATTTCTTAAATAGGTAGGTAATTAGTTTTGCCAAATTTTGTTTCTGAACTCTTTTAAGATTAAGCTGAAAAGGGAAATGATATTCCTTTGTGAGAAATTATTTTAAATTCCTTTTCACTGACTTCAAAAATAGATAAGCAGTGTCTGCCAATTTTACTTTCAGTATAATTGATCCAAATTATCTAGGCTAAAGCTCTTTGAAAAATGCAAACTGCAGTTAATCCTTAGAAATATAATTGATTAAAGGACTATAAGGTTATATGTTGACTTAAAAGTTTTATATTTAACCAGACTTGGACTGTATCCTTTAAAGATGCATAGAGCATTCTTTAGAAACCTGGTGACTGAATCAGTGCATTAGGAGAGCAACTACAGAGGATCTTCCAGTGACAGAGCACCATGCTAGGTGTTGGGGATAGAATAATAATTGAAATGTTGGTGAATGCTAGTTGACCTTGGGTAATTAAATTAGAACAGTGTTCTGCAAACTATAAATCTGATTGCATCTGTGAGTAAAGAAAGATCAATGTGTCCTGAAGGAGCCAAAGTTTACTTAATGAAGGAGAGTGATTTGAACAGTGAATAGGATTTGCATAACAAGTTACAAGAAGAAGTGCTTTCCTGGCAATAGAATGCCCTAACTGGAGCGGTCCTGGGTCTGGGAAAGTAGTGGAAACAAGCTTGGATTAAAATGAAAAGGGTAAAATGATGGAATCCACTGAACTCTATTTGGTTTCTTTGAAAGTGCTTGATTTTATGATTCTTTTCATTCTAGTCATGGCATTGATAGGCAGTAACGATGAGCTCTTTCCACACGTGTATTCTTCTCTTTCACTTTTTGAGAAAGAGGTTTGGAGAAGTATAGGGATGGTTTAATGTTAGGTGACAGAACTTGAATTAAAACTGTTGCTGAAACTAATCTTTAGGGCTGGGTTTCCTTGT
This sequence comes from Sturnira hondurensis, assembly GCF_014824575.4. Lineage (NCBI taxonomy): Eukaryota > Metazoa > Chordata > Mammalia > Chiroptera > Phyllostomidae > Sturnira > Sturnira hondurensis. The sequence goes on along the minus strand of NW_028074140.1, from coordinate 10,050,099 downwards.
AACTATTCCACCAGATGTGTTCAATGAACATTCACGAATTTATCAGGAAGAGAAATGAGGCATAGAGAAATAAAGCGGTTCAGCCATCAGCAAACAGTGCTTCTGGGACAGAGTTGAAGAGAATCCTAAGGTCAGAAGAAACATTTAGAGGTCATCAATGGCCATTCTCATTTGTCTGCTAACTGTGTTATTCAATGCTTCCAAAGGAAAAAAAAATGTCTATGTCCTTTCTTACTAACCTCCTAAAAGTTTAAAACTCCCCATGAGTAAGCTCTACTTAAAACTGCTGCTGTCAGGCTTCACCCACTCAAACAGAGTGAACATCACTCTGACAAACAAGTTTTCTAATATTTCCAATTGCCTGGCATATAAATGCACAGTACTGGTAATGTCGTTTATTTCAAAGTAAATTTTAAAACCATGTCCATTACAGAGTCAGGTTTTAATACTAGCTCTCTTCTAGACTTTTAAGATATGAAATAAGGTATTGCAAAGGTACCAGACATATAATTTGAATTTAAGTGGCTTATGTTACATACTTTGTTTCTATTCAGTTTAGTGTATTCACATGTGGAGCATGCTCTGTGCTGAGAACAGTTGAGTTGTCAGGGAAAATACATGTTCCCCCAGTAGGAGTCATTGACCTTTACCCTGGTGCTCTGCTCCAGGTGACGGGATCACCTCGCCATTGCTCCAGAAGCAGGCATATCAGGCCCTACTGTGGGGGGAAATTGTGATGCCACTATTGCAGATGTTAACAAAATTTGAGAGCAAATTTTCACAAAATATGAAAAGTAGCATTTTTCAATGTGACGGACTTTTCTGTTCAAGCAAATTTTAATGTAATGGCAGCATGACATTTTTATATGTTGCTGAAGTCAATTCAATGACAGATCTGTGAGTGAGAACATTTCTAGATTGCTGATTAGAGAGTAGACTTTTTTAATTGAAGAGGAAAAAATTCATGAGATTTCCTCTCATGGGTTTTCCTCTACTAAGTATAAATGTAATGTCATTAAAGACATTTCATTGGAAAAAGGAAGAAGTTCACTTATAATTGTATGTATGTACTTTGGTAACCACTAATTAACACTACTTTGTCCAAAATCAACTAGATGCCTTTCTGTTTCACCTTCAAAGGGACATTGCTCCACAATTTCTTCCTATCATGTTTGTATTTTCCCCTGCTACTGGATCGTGGCATGGATGGACTCCAGCTCCCTGCTACTTCAAGTTCCGCCTCAGTTGCAGGGAGATGCCTGACCCAAGCACAGGCCTCCCAAGATGGGCACACATCCAGTGACTGATTGTGCCAGGTTAAAAATACCCAGATATTTAAGCTCAGTGCAAACAATGTTGACACTCCATTTATGTTCACAGCATTCCATAGGATTGCCCAAGGCTCAGTGAGCCTGCATCGCAGTTTAAACTTATCCTCTACTGTATCCTGGTTTCCTGTCTCCCTCCACAGGTGCTGCTCTCTAACAAATAGCCAGTATGACAAAGTCCATTTTAGCGTCTGCTTCTGTAAATTGCTGTGTGATGGCATTCTTGTCAGGATCACAACATGATCTTCATGCTGCTAAACCCAATGGCCATTTTTTAAAAGATTTTATTTATTTATTTTTAGACACAGGGGAAAGGTGGGAGAAATAGAGAGAGAGAAACATCAGTGTGCAGTTGCCTCTCATGTGCCCCCTACTGGAGACCTGGCCTTCAACCCAGGCATGTGCCCTGACTGGGGATTGAACCAATGACTCTTTGATTCACAGGTTGATGCTCAATCCACTGAGTCACACCAGCCAGGACAAGAACAATTTTTTTAAAATATAAGATAACTCATCTCCTTCTTCTGCTCAAGAATCTCCAATGTTTGCCAGTTCAACTAAGCCTTATAATATTCTCCAAGTTTCAACACGGCAACTTCTTCTTTCATAACCCCTGATTTCATCCCCTACTACTTTCCCCTTGTTCATTTTGTTCCAGCCACATTAGCCTTTTCAACCATGCCAAACATGTTCTTGTCTATTGGCATTTCATAAATGTGACTGACCCTCATTTCCTTCCACAATCCAACACTGCCTTTGAAGATCGATGTTATCTAACCACATTAATTATACCATTCCTTCCCGCCCTTCACGCATTCCTATTTCTTGTACCTTTGTGTTTTTTATATTTAATTTTCACCATCTTACACATAATGTATTGGTTTGTCTCCTTCCATTAAAGAGTAAGCTCCAGAAGAAAAGAGAACTTGTTCATTCATTATTGTAATTATACAAGCTAAAATAATTTCATAAATCCAACAAATTTAATAAGTGATTATTGAATGTGTGACTTAATTAATGAACCAACTTCTAAGAGTGCAATACGTCTTCTTGGGAATAATAACAGATCCACTTTGGGTATAAAACACACAGTAGCCTAATATTTTGTAGTACACAGAAAATCCACAGCAGTGGCACTCAGCTCGGCAGTGAATAGTTCTGGAATACTCATCAATGGCTTATTTAGCATCACTCTTGGGAAAAGAGCTTTTCAAGGCTGTGGTAATTGGTAGAACCATCAAAAATCCTTTGGTTTGGAAACTTCTTTAAAATCCAGAGCTGTTCTGGATGCCATCATTACATATGGAAATGAAAGTAAAGTTTTAAAACCAGACTTCTGTTTGAAGAAAAGATTAGACGGTTCAGTCACTATGATAATCATTCTGACACATTAATTTTCAAGGAAGGTAGATGCTGATGCGATATTCTTCTCAAAATACAATATAGTTTTAAAGAAATTCTTGTTGTTAACTAAACAAAGACCTTATGCCAACATTAGCATAAATGCCACTAAATCAAGAATCTTAAGTAGGAATTAACCTACTAGACTCCAGTAGAGTGACCTTGTCAGGGCCTGTACGGGTCCAGACCTGCTTTCAACCTGCATTGCCACGTCTAAAGTTAGAGCATGCACATTGTAAGAACTAAAAGATGCCACCGTGCTGACTTCCATGGCACAAGCTGGTTCTATTACAATCGCCCCTGAGGAGAAAATGAAAAGGAAAAAGAAGGAACAAATGTAGGATTCCCCATTAAATGCTGATTGCACTGGCAGAAAATGAACATCTGGCCATTCCTACCTATTCTTCGTCAGAAGGAACTTACGGTTGGGATATGAACAAATTATGAACACAAATTATGAACACACTCCTTATCTATGCAAATGTATGGGGGAGATATAAAACTTCTTCATGAGTAATGAGTGAAGCACTAAGAAGAATGCATTTGAAGAAAATTATATGAAAACTGTTACAGTTGGAGTCTCTTTTCAAACATAAAGGAGAACCCAATTTTGTTGATTTTCAGTAAATGCAGTATTTACTACTGGCAAATGAAGTTATTACATATTAAATTATAAAAAGACATATGGAGAAATATACAGTTTAATATTCTAACACTTTAGAGCTAAATACTAACTAGCTAAGTACATTTGCAATTATATATTTAATTTTGCCTTTAACTTTAAAAAAATACTTAAATTTTTTTTAAATTAAAGCCTTCAAATTTGGTCAGAGCTGTAGTCCCTCAAAAGGGCTCCATGTCCTAACTATGAAAGTAAAACACAAATGCTTAGAAAAAGGATTTTCTACAATTTATAAGCTCCTTTCCAAAAAGAAGCCTACAAATTAAGAGTTATTGATAATATGAATACTAAAGTATTTGTAGCTAGCTTGTATTAAGTGCTATGGGCCAACCAGTATTTTAAGAGTTTATCTAAAGAACTTGTGACACATGGACATGAACGAAAGGGGGGGGAATGGTGGGGGAGGGGTGTGCAGGGTGGAGGGGAGTGAAGGGGGGGGAATGGGACAACTGTAATGACATAATCGATAAAATATATTTTTTAAAAAAAGAGTTTACCATATATTTTCCCCTGTTATGTTCACTACTCTCTCCTCCTGCAGATAATATCCATTTACAGATGAGGAAACTGAGGGTGAGAATTCGTAGACTCTGGGCAAGAACACAGAACTAGGAGGACAGGGACAGAGTCCTTCCCAGGTACTCTGACTGCAAAGCCCATGCTTTTAATCACTACACTGTTAACACAATTAGCTTAGAGGATAAAAGGGTGAACTGCAGAGCTTCAGTGGTAAGTCTGTCTTCGTGGTGCCAGGAGAGACAGTTGTAAATTGCAAAATCCAGGCAATCTTCAGGTCATTTCCTCTCCCCAGTTGCAAATAAACAGCTTGACTTGTAGTTCTGACAGAGCACATCAGTTGATTTGGCATCAGCAGGCCAAGCCTTCGTCTAGCTACCATATACTACTGGGAGGTTCTTGGCCAGAGTCCTCGTCAGCGGAGTTTCACAACACGGTTAATCACACACTTCCAGCCGAGGTTCGCGCCACAACAGAGCACTTTAGATTCACTCTTCACAGCTCAGCAGGCTTAAGGAAAATTTAGAGGAAAGCACCGTGCCTCGTACATCATCTTACTGCTTCATCAACAGATTTACTCTTAAGCAATTACTTTAGGAGTTTGGCTAGCCTAAAAAATTCTTCAATATCCTAAGAAAGTAAACAGCTTTACAAAAATCACTGTGCCTCAAACCTCCCTCCCTCCACCCCTGCCACACACACACACTGCACCATATACACTTTCTGAGGGCTGTACATTCTCACATTCCGAAGGTTCATCTTCTCTTTTTGATTAAACGCTCACCTCTGCGCAAATAACCCTCAACTACTTTCTAATCCTAGAAACTCAGCTAGCTTGAACAACTCAGTTTTGAGAAAGGAGACTACTATGTTAGCATCTTTTAAAGGTCCTTTGGAATATCCTTAAAGAGGCATTTGGTGTTGAAATGAGTACACAGCAGCAACCTGCACCAGGCTGCTGGCTATCGCGGCTGAGGGAGCCCAGTGACTGTCCAGGCTGGCCTAACCTCGGCACTGACCCGAGTGTAAACACAGACTTGAGTCCCTGATCGCTAAGGAATACTGGGTCATAGGGATCCTGAAGAGAACATAAGAGGAGAAGCTAGGGAAATACCAGTTTCCCTAGAAAATTGGTATTAAAAGAGGACTATAAAGATGGCTGGATGATAAGAATCTAGGTGACTATCCTGTGGATCTTAGGTCTAAGAGAACATTAGTTATGCAATGTGTAGGAAACTACCCCAAAACTTAGGAGGTAAACCAACATGTATTTGTTATATCACAGTTGCTGTGGGTTACAAATGTGGGAACGGTACAACTGGGTGCCTCCGGCTCCAGGTCCTCATAATGAAGTGACTGTCACCCCAGCTGCCAGCAGCCTCACCTGGAGCTGAAGGATCTGATTCCAACTTCACACGAAGGGCCTCCCCCTAGGTTTACTTCTCACAGGGTTGGAGATTCTTAAAAAAAAAAAAAAGAGGAGAGAACCTAGCATACCTGAGATCTGTCTGTACTCTGATCTCAGAAATGACATTCCATCACTTTGTCATATTCTATTCAGTACAAGCAAGTCTCTAGGTCCAACTGATACCGAAGGGGAGGACAAAGCACAAGGAACGGAATGTCAGGAGGCAACATCAACTGGGAGCTGCTTTGGAAGCTGCCCACTAGAAACAACAACAGAAAAGCTGGAATAAGCGCGGCCCAGACAGGGGAAGCTGGTTTCATTTAGATTTTATCTCAATAGAGATCTTCATATTCTAGCATACACTAAAGTCACTCGGATAACACGTTAAACCTCTGGCTTTCTAGGCCTCACCTCTAAAAATCTCAATCAAGATGCCTGGGGAGGGTGGGTGGGAGGCTATGCACACCTGTACTTTGATCACCCTCCCCCAGGGTGATAGAACCCAAAAGGTCTGCTGGTCACGGCTCAGGGAAACACCGGTCTAGGCAACATTTTTTTTCATGTCCTAAGCACTGACAAGATTATAGACCCCATTTCCAAAACATATACTCACTGATGTTTTTAAAAATAAAAGTACTCAATTGTAAAATAAATGCAAACAAATCTAACAGAATTTCAATTATTCTTGCAAAAGCAATGTCAAAGCTCTTTTTGAAATATCACTCAAAAATATTTAACCCTCCTCTCAGTTTGAGTGTAGTTCTCTATTTGGTGGTGCAACCTGTCTGAGTTTACCTACTGAATCATCTTAGTGCACTAGAGATTGCCCCTTCTCGGGAAGGATGGGTTAATGTTTCTGGGGATTGAATTCTCGTTTCCAGCAGTAGGCAAGTAGATTATTTCAAATTATTTAAATTCCATTCCTTCATTTTAAGTTTGAGGATGAAAATATCTTCCTCAGTATGTACGCTGTGAATGAAGTGGGTTAGCCAATAGAAATGGAAAAATCAGAACCAGGGTGGAGAGTGAAGTCAGGGATGGCAACCGTTGTCTCGATTACTACAACAGGTCAGTCTGTGGCCATAGATCATTATCTTCTGTCCTCGTTCGGGGTCAGGCAAGATCTTCCCTATTCTACTGCTATGTGTCGTTTTGATTTCTTATGTTTGTAATTCGGCTTTACGTTTTTCAAAAGCATCTTTTAACCAGAATTTATCTGATTGTTGAAGTTGTGAACTAATTGGTATCTGTTGAATCTCTTCTTTTCTTATAAAAATAACTTGACATATTTTCACTGCCTGCGGATGACACGTCTATTATTTAACCTTTGTTAGTATGGGATCTGAAGCTTGAGATACTGTTTTCTGTTTTTGAAGTTATTTTGACTTTATTCTTTAGTGTCATGACCATACGTGCAATAATTAGGCAATTCTATGTTTAGATGTCTACATAGCTCACCGCCATCCTATTAAAACAAGTGTTTACATTCCTGAGCTCTACCTGACTGTACACTCTATGTATACACATATGGTTTTCAATAATATGTTGGTAATGTGTTTTTGAGACCTCATTCCTCTTACAAACTGCTGCTTTCAGAAAAACAATTTGAGTATAAACTGTATAAATTGTACAAATTTCTCCTGAAATTTTGTAGTTATTTCTCCATTATTATCTAGTGTTTGTTGTTTGACAATAAAGCTCTGAACTCATTTGAACTTCTCCTATTTGATAGATAAACCATATTTAGCATAGATGCTTATAAAATGTATTATTAATATTTGTAATTAATTGTTTGCCTGAATGTCTTTAGACATATTGACCTCTTTTCTTTTCACATACACTCGTATTGTTTTAAGCCATTTCAACGTGCTTTCCCGGATTTTTTCCTCTGCTGCAAAGCAGGAGTCATAAAGTCCAATAACTCCAGTGTCTAGACAAGTAATAAAAACAGTGAAGTGGTCCTGAGAGAAAACACAGGTCCTGCCTAAAGGGAGGAGCGGCTATTCAAACTGCCATTTGAAAATTTGGAAATTAGGTCTAAGTGTGCCCAATAGCCTAATTTTTCAAGAGAAGGCGTGAAATCACATTATTTTAATATTGGCTTAACATTTTTTTCTTAAAATGGCATTTACAGATCAAATAAAATATTTTTGCCAGCCCCATTTGGTTATAAACTATTATTTGAAAATATTTTATTAAAATTATTATTAATTAATTCTTCCTTATTTCATTTGTTGAGTGACGAGGATGTGACAATTATTATCTAAGAACTAGGTATGTGATAGTTTCTCCTTTATTAATACTAGTGATTTGAAGTTTTGTCTCTGTCATGGTTTATGACCTTTTCAGAAAAAGATTGAGTTGGTTGTCATTATCCGCACTTTGTATTTTCGTCCCCATTCTTAGTTATGTCTTTTACATCTTTTTTAAAGTTCATTATTCTTATCCCGTATTCATTTTCTGTAATGTTAGATTTGTTCTTTACCTCTTATGATAAGGATTTTATTATTTTAATCTCTTTGTAATTGTTTATTTTGTACTTCTTTATAATTTTTCTTTTGCTTCTGCCTAATAGAGGCCATATCCTCATGCATTATATTGAAAATACATTTTGGAATATTCATGATTATATTCCCTATCTCTTGTGTCATAATATTTGTTTGCAGATCCCATGTTGTTTAGGTTTTTTAATTTAAAATTATTGTATGAGAAAATAAATAAAATTCTTGATTATCTGAATGAAAACACTCTATCTTTAACCAATGTTTGCCTACAGAGAGATCGACATTAGAGCTATATTTAAATTTTAGATCTATTCTCCAATCTGTTGAAAACTTTCTCTTAGATTTCAGCAGTAGAACTGCTTTATATACAAGGTTCCCAGTCTAATGCATAGTGTTCAATATGAATTCTGTAATGTGGCTATGTTCACTGAGAACAGGAAGAGAAAAATGAAGAAAAATCTGGAGCTCACATTACTAAAATAATTTCTCCAGGTTCCAATCTGCCTGTAGCACTACATTTGTGGGCACTATTATCTGACAATCCACGCAATAAAATGTGCTTCCAGTAGCTTCCTTGCGCCACCTACCCCTTTCCAAAATGCTCAAATTCCTGTCCTGGTCAAGTCAGTACAGGGAAAAGCGTGTCTTCTAAGTGAGTGACACTAATATGCAGGCATGTATTAACCCTCAGTACTCTATCAGAATCCAACAGATCAAATTTTAATTTTTGAGGGTTTTTTTAGTAGTTCTAACTATTTCTAAGAAGCAACATTTAGTAGGTTTTATTCTTACTCAAGGTTTCCCTGGTGTCAGAGAAAAAGTATACTTATTTTATAAAATATAAGAAATATATATATTTTATAAAATATAAGAAAATATTAAATCTTGTCATTACTATGTGGACCCATTGAGCCCTTTATATTTATACTATAATATAGGGCTTTAGGGCTTAATTTTTCTATATCTTGAAATATTTTATTAATCATTAACCTAGAGATTATTTTATCACTAATCTTCATGACTCATCAATTATCATCAATGATGTTTAAAAATAACTAAAATAGGAAAATAGAAAACATGATGGATTAGCCCAGGGTAATATCATTTCCTTCCCTAGTTTTCTTATCATATGGTCTAAAGTTCTATGCTATCTTTCAAGAAGGTACAAAAGAAGGCTGAAGACACTATCTTTATATTTTGTTTTTGCTTTTATGAAACACAACTGAGTGTTCAGAATTTTTGAATTTCTACCCAGAATACTAGAGAAGAAAGATGACAAAGAAAGATGTTTTACGAGTCAGAGGTCAATATTCTAGATTCCAATAATGAGAGAGAGATTATTCAGATAAATTCAATCCTAGGTGAATTAACTTAAAATTTAAGAACTTCTAAGTGAACAATATATTCTCAGGAAATTTTTTTTCAAAATTCCCAACTAATTAGTCACAAAACAGGAAAGAACTAACCATGAAATATTTTACAAGAAAAACCTATCTGCTTTTTTGTTAAAATTATATGGGACAGTATTTTTTCACCTCATGTTATGTTTGCACTCTACGATTCTCTTGATACAAAAAGTGTTGCTGTTTAATTTAACAATTCTAGTTATTTTTACTATCTTTTTATTCTTTCTTTTATTTTTTTCATTAAATGACTCCAAACTATGAAAACCTAAAAGTGTTTAGGTTTTTTTATTAGACCCAGATGGTAAATGTAATACCCATATTCCTGGCTTCTTAGGGCTTCACAAATATTATGTGCTATTTGGTGGCTGTCATGGTTCTCATCATCATCATCAAGTTCTTTAAACCATGCATGGGTCACCAATTACTTTTCTCTACTGATTGTTATACCTTCACCACGATGGCAATAAGTAGTTTGTTTATCTTTGCCTGTGGTAGTGTTGTCAAATTTCCTTTTTATCTCTCACATTGGTAAAAAAAATGAGGGGCAGGAACATCTACATTGGAGTCTGCTGTCATTTTAAATCAGAAGCCTGTATATTTCTCTTTTTTTTAAGATTTTATTTATTTATCTTTAGAGAGGAAAGGAAGGAGAGGAGAGAAACATCAATGTATGGTTGCCTCTCGTGAGTCCCCTGCTGGGAACTGGCCTGCAACCCAGGCATGTGCCCTGACTGGGAATCAAACTGCGATCATGTGGTTCCCAGGCCTGCGCTCAATACACTGAGCTACACTAGCCAGGGCAGAAGCCTATATATTTATTTCTTTTGAAATGGAAAAATAATCAGAGAAAAGGAGAGAAAGAATTCTAGATATAAATGAAGACAAAGGAAAAGAATAAATCAAGAAGAAAAAGAATAATTAAAGGATAAAATAAGAAAGGCAGTTCAGAGAAAAATACAGGGCTTAAGAATTAGAGGGACTTGTAAAAAGACTAAGAGATTATCCAATTCAATATTTATTGTGCATTTATCAACCACATATTCATTCAACTTTGCATCTAAAGGTTCCAAGAACTGTTCTGGGTACACAGAGATAGGATCCTGTCCTCCAAGCACTCATACTGCAGTGGGCAAGATTAAGAAATAAACAAACTTTCCTTTCCCTCCCCGGCCCCTTGTTTCATGGTAAGTATTCAGTTTCCTATGCAACTGCATCTCAACTGACACATTAAGGAGGACTAAATGTTATGCGGCTGACATGAATAGAGGAGCCAGATGGGTTGAGCAGAGAAGAAATAAGGGTACAATGGAAAGTCAAAGGTGAAAAAGTAGAATTCTATGATTTAGCAGGAAAATAACACACTACCTCATTTTTTTTTACCAAGGCACAAACACGCACACACAAACCCACTAAACAATTTATAGTACCATTTAGAATTCAGTCTGAAATGTTATAGCACAGAAGGAAGCAATTAATTGTGTTTGGTGGAGGTCTTAAGGGAGATAGGCTTAAGGGAGGTAGTCAAAGTAGGCTTCAGATAAGGAGTGACACATGAATCATCTTTTTTAAAGTATAAGATGCTCAGGTGTATCGGAAGGAAAAGGACATTCTAAAGACAAAATACATGTATAGGACATGGGAGGGAAGAAAGCTGTATATTTAAAATCACTTGATTTGAATAGAACCTAAAGCCCATAGGGTTCAAACTTTGGTGGCAGACAACACTGCCAAGAAACTTGTTTTTTGTGAGGACATGTCCTCACAGGAGGACAGGTGACGGGGAGCCATTTGAACTAGGAGGACATCAGTGCTCTCCGAACCTCAAATTTTTCTCTTATAAAAAAGAGGTGAAGTACAATTTTAAAAAATGATCTTACTATGTTCTATGTTCACTATTTTTGCTAATGGCAAAAGGAGTGAGGATGTGAGGTAGGTAAACTTAACCTGGCTGATGAAAGGGAACTTAGTTTCTCTGGTTTAATACGGACTTTTCCAGGTTGACTCGGTCAGTTCAAAGCTCAAATTCAAGACTGCTTCCCCCTCCCAAAGCATCCTTCCTTCCTTTCCTCTTTCTCAAGGTGCTTTAGGGACACATAAAGGAAGAGAGAGCTCATCTTGTCTCACAGAACGGGGCACCGGCCTCTCAGGTCCGTGTGCAGTCTATATTTGTGGGGATTAATAAAGCCATTGGTTCTCAAAAGTCTTGATCTCAGAATTTGAATTTTTCTTAAAGTTAATATAACCCATATTTAGGTCATCTATTAATATTTACAATACTAGAAATCAAAGGGAAATTTTTCAAACATATATTAATTTTAAATAATAAATACTCATTATATATTAACACTACATTTTCAAACTAAAAAGTAATGCGTGGCCCTGCTTCATATGTTGCAAACCTCTTTAATGTCTGGATGTCTGGTTGACTTGAAGATGGTTAGAGTCTCATAAATAATTCTGCATTCAATCTGCTTAAATATATTGTTTTAGTTGAAATATTTGAAGAAAATCCAGCCTCGTACACATATTTCATTGGAAAAGGAAGAGGCATTCTAATAGTCTTTTTATGTAATTTTGGATATTCTCTTTTTAATGTCGTAACAGAACCCAACTCAACAAATGAGAGTTTCTTGAGAGTAAAAAGTAATACCTGAGTAATCTGAAATCAGATTAGTAAATTTTTGTACCATTTTTTTCACTCAAATATCCCTTGCAATTTGTACAACTGTTCTACTCATCCATGACTTTGAATATCTCTTGGAAAATATTAGTTGAATGAGTTATGTAGGTGTTCCATATGTTGACACATTTTATTACACAAGTCAAAAACATATTCATTAATATGTTTTTAATGAATTGCTCACCACTGATCGTGAGCAATGTCTGTCAAGCTTAAGGAAACAAATAATAGTTTTTCAAACATATTTATTTCTATTGTTGCTGTAATAAATCACCACTATCCATGATCTCACAGTTGTATAGTTCAGAAGTCTAGCTGGGCTTGGCTTGGTCTTCTACTCTGGGTTTCACAGGTATAGAATCGAAGACTGGCCAGCCCTGTCTCTTATTTGGAGGCTATAGGGGAGAATCTTCTTTCAGATCTTTCAGGTCGTTGGCAGAATTCAGCTCCATGTGGCTGTAGGTCTCCCGTCCCTGTTTCCCTATGGCCTGTCAGCCAGGAACACTCTCAGCTCTTTCAAGGCACCTGCATGACTTGCCAAGTTGCTCTTCCCATTCTCAAATGCCAGCAGCATGTTGCGTACCCATACCCTGAGTCTCTCTGGCCTCCTCTTATGCCACATCTCTTTTGCCTCCAGGGAGAGAAAGTTCCTGCTTATAAGGTTTGTGTTATCAGATGGGCCATCAGGGAAAATCCAGGATAATCTCCCTATTTTAAGGTTTGGTAATCTTAATTATATTTGCAAAATCCCTTTGTTGTGTAACATGAAATATTCAAAGAATTTAGGGTAGGGACCTCAGGGGCTAAAAGAGCATTATATGGTCTATGAAAAAAAATCTCTAATTTTTCCTTGAAAACACTAATTTTACTATCAGAAACACTAAGTGAACTTTGAAGTGTTTAAATCCAAGTGCATGCTAGTAAAGAACACAATGATCTCAAGTATGGTTCGGTGACATTTCCTTGAGTTATGCTAAAGCACCAACAATTTAAACATTGTTGCTTTTTCACCATTGATGCTAACAGTAAAAAAAAACCTTAGAATTATATAGAAATCATTTTGACCTTGCAGATTACCTAAAAGTATCTCAAGGACTTTTGGGCCTGCAGACCATACTGTGATTAACAACAGAGCTTTAAAAACCATGGCGTTTGAGAAACCATATATTTGGCTATGGTAAATATTAACCCTGAATCTAAGTCAAATAATTATTAAAAGCTACTTCTCATTCATGAAAAATCTTCTCCTGATATGAGTGATTCACTCGGACAGCTCTACTTCATGTAGTGATGAAGTGCTCTTGGCCCGTCTTTCAATTATCTATTGCAATTGTACTGTCTCTTACAGCTCTGTGTGCTAACCAGGTTCTGTCAGAGGATCAACACTTGAGGCTTCCCATATAGAAGCAATCGGAAACCATGTAAGGTTACAGATATCTCTAAGGGATCCACTGGGTTACACATCCAGCGTGACTCTCTCGTTGCTGGATAAAGACTGTTGACTAGCAGCTCAGCTGGGAGTGTTGACCTCACTGCCTGCACGAAACCTTCTCTTGTGGCTTGGGCTTTTCAAAACATTGAGTTTGGAGATTTCCATGAGGAGAGTCCCAAGGGCAAGTATTACAAAAGGCAGGAAGAAGAATGTACCTGCCCCTTAAGCCTGGTTATGAAGATTGGCATAACGTTATTTCTGCCACATTATGTTAGTTGAAGCAGTCACAGAATCTCCTGATTCAAGGGGAGGGGTATATAATACAAGTCTCAGTGGGAAGAGTATCAAAAAATGTGTGGCCCTCTTTGTTCCATTACTGTCTGATTGAATCTAGAAATAGCCAATACCACCACACTGTTCTGCGGATACTCACTGGGAGATAGTTGCTTTAGCCTGGTCCTTGGATCCCTACTGCTAAGTTTGTCCATCAGGACATTAGAATTGCATCTGTTTTTGAAGTTTATAGTCTTGTACAGCTCCTTGTCTTTTCAAACACCAGATCCCTTATTCACCAGTTTGTTCAGTACCTTACCTTCCTGCTTCCAGGACATTAGGATACTTAAATCTCCTGCAGGCCTCACAGTAGTTAAGTGTGTCAGAAGGGATATCTTGGGCCATGTCAATCACCACCCCCTGCCAAAGTTGCTCCATTACATTTAAACTGTTTGCGATAAGGTGCCTCTTTAATGAGCTACAGTTTTCTTGGGCAACACACTGGGAGAAGAAAACAACTCCCTCTTTTCTGAAATCCTTCCTTCCAAATATTACTAGATACTTCTGTCACCCCTACCCTTGTGATTTCACCTGAGGGTTCAGAGAAATGCCCAACTCCTGGCCTTTCTCTTACTTGCTTTTTTTCTCAGCTCCAGCAGGTTTTTTTACTTACTTTTCCTCTTTTTTAGAAACACCCTTGAAATCCATTTCTCTATGTGATAGCTAATAGTGAAAATAATCCAGTTTCACCAGGACTAGTTCCTGATAGATGAAAGATTTATAATTTAGAAGGAAGGAAACACGTTTCCTTTCTCAATACATTTTCTTACAATGACACAATTCAGCAATGTCCTATTTGTTCTAGTTGACAAACTACAGTCTGCAAAACAACCAGTTCTGTGAGCCAAACTGAGTTTGTTTTTTAATGGTCTATAAACTGAAAATAAATTTTACATTAAAAAAATACTGTTTCAAAAATGACCAAAAACCACCTCCCAAAACCAAAGAAGAATATGAGACACAGATGATATTTGGCTCACAATGCTTAAAATATTAATTATGGGTTTTTTTACAGAAAAATCACTGGCCAATTCCGGTTTTATATGGCATCTTCTTTATTCAGAAGTTATGAAAACCTTTGCAAATGTTTGGAGAGACACAGTGAAGCATGGTATTTCAGTTTAACTAAACCATTTTAATATTTTTCAAAAATCCCTCTTTTATGTATAAGAAAAGCTCTATTTCAGTATCTGACATAGATTGTGTTCATTTTTGTTTCCTTTCCAGACTTCTCCTCAATGAGGCTGATGTGAAAAGAATAAAAATGTGATTTAACTAACCAAAAAAAATAAAGCATTGATGCTTCAGATGCTTAAAAGACATGCAATTGTTTAAATTGAATTAAAATATTTAAAAGGAAGGTGGGGAAAAGGACAGTATGGTAAGTTTGTTTACAGGCAAGGTGAGCTTGTTGTGTCTATTTAATGGTGCCAGAAAGTTATCTGGAAAGATGATATAATTTGAAGAAAAGTTTGAGTGTTAAATAGATAAATGGACTTCTCATTTTGGCAAATATTTGAAAATTGGAAGCATAAGAATATGAGTCAAATCATTAAAAAGGAAATAAGAAATCAGGAATTTAGAATGGTAGAGACAAGGAGCAATTTAAGAGTCAAGAGAAAGAGAGGAGGAGTCAAAGAAAGGCAAGTCAGAGAGGCAGCAATACAGCTAAGAACAGTCCTCTGGATGCCAGAGAAATAATTCACCAGGATACAGGCACCCAAATGATGTACGCAATTTTCCTTAGACATACCAGCTGGATATCCACAGAGCCTATACCCACATAGCAAAGTTAATGCTTTTGACACTTTCAAATGCTGACACATGTTCCCCTACAAACAACTTGTTGTAGTTTCCTACTGCTACTGTAACAAATCAAATGTATTATAAATCTCCAGGTCAGAAGTCTAGAATGGGTCTCAACAGGCTAAAAGCAAGCTGTTGGCAGGACTGGTTCACCTGAAGGCCCCAGGGGGGCCTGTCTCCTTGCTTTCTTTAGCTTCCAGAGACTTCCCACATTTTTTGGCTCATGGCCTCCTTCCATTTTCAAAGCCAGCAATGAGTCTCCATGACACTCCTCTGATGTCCAAACTGCCGCTTCCCTCTGCCACGACTTCTGGACACTTGTAGTTACACTGAGCCCACGTAGGCTTTGCATCTGCAACCTCAAATCTCCTTTACCATATAACCTACCCCACTCACAGGTCCCTAGGATAAGGATTAGACGTCTTTGGGGGCCACTGTTCTTCCTATTCCCATCAAATGCTTTTCTGCCCTTAATCAGTCCATCTCAAAACCCGGGGATCATCCTTGTTTTGAATTGTAACTTTAACCAGTTAATAAATTATGACAAGGCCTCTTTCACTCATTTATTAATCATATAACAAGTACACTAGAAAGACTGTATAATTCAAAGTATTATTTGTGCTTTTGAAAAAGTAACAAAATACAGTGCTTGTCCTTAAGGAGCTAAAATCTGCTTATTCAATGGGTATAATTCTATTTTTCTTCCTTTATCACTATGCCTGCACTGAAAGAGCATTTCTTTTTTTTTTCCTGTTCTCTGTTTTATCACCTTTTCCTTTCACTTTGGGCACATCTAGCAGCTTACTTATCTGAATATTCAGCACAGTGCCACATTTTTAAGTATTTGCCACTTTACTCCACCATTAATAGTGTCCTCAATGAAAGGTTTATTTATTTGTTTGTTTATTCTTTATTTATTGAATTGTTATTCAAGTACAGTTTTCTGTCTTTTACTCCCATCCCAGCCCACCCCCCAGTGCTCCCCACCTCCCTCCCATTTCTACCCCCCTTGGTGGTTGTCCATGTGTCCTTTATACTAGTTCCTGTAAACTCTCCCCTTTTTCCCCTGAAATTCCCTCCCTTCTCCCCTCTGGTCATTGTCCACCTGTTCTCTATTTCAGTGTCTTTGGTTATATTTTGCTTGCTTGTTTGTTTTATTGTTTAGCTTCCTGTTAAAGATGAAATCATATGGTATTTGTCTTTCAACTCCTGGCTTATTTCACTCAGCATAATGTTTTCCATTTCCATCCATGCTGTTGCAAAGCGTAGGAGCTCCTTCTTTTTTTCTGCTGCATAAAATTCCATTGTGTATATGTACCATAATTTTTTGATCCATTCATTTACTGACAGGCACCTAGGTTGCTTCCAACTCTTAGCTATTGTAAAAGAGGCCAAATATGAGAGATCTATAGCCAACATCATACTCAATGGGGAAAAACTAAAATCTTTTCCACTAAGATCAGGAACAAGACAAGGTTGTCGACTTTCACCACTTCTATTCAATATAGTATTGAAAGTTTTAGCCACAGCAAGCAGACAAGAAAAGGAAATAAAAGACATCCAAATCAGAAAGAAGGAAATAAAACTGTCGTTGTTTGTAGATGACATGATAGTGTACATGGAAAATCCTATAGACTCTACCCCAAAACTGCTCAAACTAATAAATGAATTTGGCAAAACAGCAGGTTACAAAGTCAATATCCAGAAATCAAAGGCATTTTTGTATACTAACAATGAATCAGCAGAAGCAGAAATCAAGAAAAAAATCCCATTCGATATAGCAAAAACAAAAATAAAATACCTAGGAATAAATCTAACCAAGGACATAAAAGACCCATATGCAGAAACTACACAACACTGAAGAAAGAAGTCAAGGAAGACACAAACAAATGGCAACATATACCACGTTCATGGACTGAAAGAATTAATATCATCAAAATGTCCATACTACCCAAAGCAATTTATAGATTCAATGCAATATCTATTAAAGTACCAATGACATACTTCACAGACATAGAACACTTCAAAAATTTATATGGAACCATAAATGACCCTGAATATCAGCTGTAATTTTGAGAAAGAAGAACAAAGTAGGAGGGATCACAATACCTGATACCAAACTGTATTATAAGGCCACTGTAAACAAAACAGCCTGGTACTGGCATAAAAACAGGCACATAGACCAATGGAATAGGACAGAGAGCCCAGAAATAAACCCAAGTCTCTACAGTCAATTTGTATTTGACAAAGGGGGCAGCAACATAAAATGGACTAATAATAGCCTCTTCAGCAAATGGTGTTGGGAGAACTGGACAGCTACCTGCAAAAAGATGAAAGATTTATTTACACCTACAGACTGTTTATAAACTGCCTGCTCTAAAACAGGCCTTTCAGCTTTTTAGTCTTCTTGGCTGCTCATTCTTCTCTCAAATTTGTTCAAGAACCCAAATATATCTTCCTTCTCTTACCTTTTTCTATGTCTAGATACCTCTTCCAGCAACTTGTTCCTGATTTACAAGTGACCAGGAGAGGTGGGGACACTGCTTCACTGCGCTCCTGCCCTGTTCAGAAGTCTCTAGAGAGTCTTCCCTTAACACATCAGATTGACCCAGCACCCAATCCAAGCCCACACCCCATCGTCAGGACCTGTTTTGCCTGTGAATAATCTCCATGACTCTGACTGAGGCACCTTCTACTGCTGGTGATCCATCTCCGCAACTTCCAACTGACCATGTCACACTCATTCTGACATCGAAGGCTTTTGCTCCTATTCCTGCCTGGAGTAGTTTTATTTCAAAGGAAGAGTCCTTTGTCATAACCGTCTTTAAACCTTATACCTGGGGTTCTTCTGAAAATCCACTTTAATATTCTGCACCAATGATGTAGTTTCCACTTTTTGATTTTCCATAGAAGTTATTGTCATTATCACCCAGCATGTTAAAAGACACCACTAGTTATAAAACTAACCATACATTTTAAAAACAGCTTGATCTGTGGTTAAGAACCGCAAAGGAGGGGAAAACTTTGTGACATTATATGTGTAAAACAAGTGCACATCACAACCCAATATCAGGAAATGTAAAAAATTTAAAATCAATAAATATGATTTTTTATAACTAATACTACTTTCTATTATTTAGTCCTCTACTCATTAAGCACATATAAGCTCAGGCATACCAACTATATATTTGGCTTTTTCAAAATAAGTCATGCCTTTTACCTATCTGCTAAACTTGAATTTTTGCTTGAACTTTTACATATATTAGCACATATTAATTGCCAGCAATATATTCAATTTAGTTGAATAGAGCTGAACATTTTACTGAGTTTTAAAACTTTAGTATCTCATGGTGGAACAACATAATAAACAATAAATAAAATTCATACTTGAGCCAAACTACAGCCAAAACATGTTTATGTCCAAATACAATTTTTACTGATGAGTCAACTCACAGCCAAATTCAATTTGCATTCCAAACCACTCTCTATTGATGAGATAGTTAAAAATTCTAATAAAATTTTGCCACCTTAGTAAAACAAAACAAGGCACAAATAAATATCATGTAAAGGAAGCAAATTGAATTAACAAAGCCAATGCCAACTTTAATAAACTGGTAAGCAAGACAGTCAGCAAAAAGTATCAACTCCAAGTACTAAATTAAAGTATACAGAACAAGTGGGCCATCCAATCTTCTTTATGGCTCAGCAGCCTGGTTCTGCCCCTTGATGTCATGCTCAGTTTCCAGAAAAAGTAAGTCGCCATTCTATCTGCCTCATTCTCAGCTTTAAATGACTTGACACTTCCAATCCTGAGGTCTTAGACCACAGACGGTCTTCCTGAACCTTCCCCTTTAAGAAAAGCTATAAATGCCTTCACCTGAAAGCGGAACATGTGAGGCAACAAGAGGTTCTCTTGGAGACTGAATCTTGTGGTTGTTTTTTTACTTCTCCCAAGTAACAGCAATGGAATATTTCAAAAACATTTGAATGCTTGGTCTGGAATAATGGAATCTCTCTCCAGAAAAAAATGTTCTGTTCCAACATGTGCTCAGAATAAAAAATGTCACACCTCCTCCTGTCACCCAGTGCTGGTGTGTCACTGAGGCAATTGTGCCTATGTGGCAATTTTGTAAGCAACAACTTGGTCCTGAGCCTGATGTCTCAAAAAAGCAAAACAGAAAGCTCTAAGGGAGCTGTTGTATGTGCAGTCATTCTTCTGGAGTTGAGAGGGTGCATGCGAAGTATACAGGTGAAAGGCACCAGTAAGCATATCCGCTCTCAAAAGATGAGACTGTATAATTCTCCACGCCACAAAAAATTACTGAGCACATATGTGGATTGTGTGTCATTTAAAAGAGCAACTCATAGATGTATTGTATAAACATCATTATCTTGTAGGATATATTGTAGAAAACCACACTATTTGAGATGTACTAAAATAAAACGTAAAGAATGAGAAAATGTGTCCATTGTAAATGCATTTTTAAAATTGTAAAACGTGGAAAATATCTTGTGTTGATAAAGCATAGATTTCTTTGGAAACACTTTTACATTCTTCCTATTATGGGACTTCTTACTGGGAGATGCTACATGTTTATAACTGGTGGCCAGACTGTTACACAGATACCTTCCTGAAAGCACCTCCTAGCACGCTCCTTTAATTCCTTCCAAACTCAGGACCTTCGAAACTCAGAAGGTCCTAGAGAGAGAAAATATTGAAAAAGCAAGATGATCTTTGCCCTTAAATATACACATCGGTTGCCTTATTTATATACAATTGCATATTTTGAAACAACAGAAGAAATCAACCAGTCAACCTCAAAGGCTTTGTGTGTAAAGCACTATATTTATTGAATAGTTTTTAGCATTTCCTAATCAAGCCTCCCACATAAACTTAACCAAAAATTGCACATCAATAGAGAATGTGAGGTTCGACACTGATTACTGGAAAAGTCAGGAAAGTAAAAAACTAGTATCTGGGAATGGCTCCAGACAATTCTTTCAGTGTGCTGAGGGACCACAAGCACACTGAACCAAATCCCTCCACTGTGGGAGAACCATGAGAGTTTGAAAGTGATTGCTCACCTCATCTGAGATCACCCATAATGATTCTTT
Source organism: Sturnira hondurensis (assembly GCF_014824575.4). Taxonomy (NCBI): domain Eukaryota; kingdom Metazoa; phylum Chordata; class Mammalia; order Chiroptera; family Phyllostomidae; genus Sturnira; species Sturnira hondurensis. The sequence continues at coordinate 10,029,488 of NW_028074140.1, read as the reverse complement.
CTGGTACCTTATTAAGAACAATATTAAAATTTTCATTTTGGTATTGTCCACTAAGAAAAACTGTCTTTCTTTCATGGTTGAAGCCAAGTGCCCCCTGTGCCAAATGTGCTTGCCCCCACCTATGTGAATTAGGGTAAAATCAAAGACAAGTGAGTATAAAAAAAGATCCGAGAGGTGAGTGAGTGAGTGTTGATATATTAACCCACGGAATGAAAAGTTAGCTAGACAAGAGGCAACAACACAGTGATGTTTCTCTCCTTCTCTTTCTCCCTCCCTTCCCCTATCTCCATAAAAAAATAAATAAACGATATCTTTAAAAAAAGAAAAGTTAGCTGGAAGATTTGCCTGGTTGTCTATAACTCCCAAGAGAAGGTAAAAGAGAAGAAAGAAAATTGTTTTAGCAGTTACACTTCAAAGAAGACTCGGACCCGTTTAGACCTTAAAACCTTGGTAAACTGTTCTCTACATGTTACTACTGTTGCATCCACCAACCGCAAGAACAAATGTTGGAGACTTTCAGGGTTCCAAAGATGTTACTTTATTGGCCAAGTTTAACCTGCGCAGGGGCAAACTATCAAAGTGTCCAGAGACACAGTGCCCGCAAGGGCTGCAAATGAGAGTCGGGCAGCGCTTATAGCTAAATCCTTATATAGAGGCAAGCAAGCAAGCGTTATTATACACAAGCAGATGTGGCGGTTAGTTATTGGCTTACAGAGCCCGCGCGCCGGAACAGGATGGGGTCTGTCTCAACTGAAAGGAAAATTTTGAAACTAAACAGATTGCAATCAACTTACAGGATGTTTGCTAGGGACGCAGGCTCCTTGGGGCTGAGACTATTTTTCTTGTTCCCAACAACTACTAGTACAAATTACTAAAAGATGGAGCAGGGGGATTGATTGTAGGAGTGGGACGGGGTAGGGAGAGAGTGGGCAATGGGGAAAAGGGGCAGGACAACTCTAAATGAGCAACAGTAGAAAAATGTAGCACTTGAGTGATTTAAAAGAAAAAAAGAACACAAAAAACCCCCAAAACTATATTTATTATTATTTAGTTACTATTTGGAAAGATTTTATATCATTTGGTTTTAGACCCTGAAAGAGAAAGACAGATATGGAGAGAGAGAGAGAGAGAGAGAAAGAAAGAGAGAGATTGTTTTTTTCTATGGCAACAGGTTAGAGCAACACGCTCAGTTCTCGTGGTTGACAACACAAAGGACAAAGAAAGACCCTAGAAAGTCACCCCTAAACCCAGAGGTAACTCCGGAGGAGTATTTTCATGAAGACCCCCCACCTTAGCTAAATCCACACACACCTAAGTGCAGCTTTAAAAGGGAAAAGGTTGTGGAGATCAGAAGAAGAAAGGTGAAGGAACGCCTGCAATACCAGGCACAGCTGCACCTGCCCACCATCTCCTGGGAACAGACGACAGTGCTTAAGGGGCTGCTGCCGCTGCCGTGAAAGCTGAGCTCTGCATCAGAGTCATATTTTTAAAAGGTCTTATTTATTTATCTTTAGAGGGGAAGGGAAGGGAAGGAGAGAGGGAGAGAGATGTCAATGTATGGTTGCCTCTCGTGCATCCCCTGCCGGGAACTGGTCTGCAACCCAGGCATGTGCCCTGACTGGGAATCGAACCACGATCCTTTGGTTCACAGGGCCCACACTCAATCCACTGAGCTACACCAGCCAGGGCAGATCAAAGTCATATTTTTTTAAATACTGATTTCAAGGACTCAACTTGAGTTACTGAATCATATCTTTGGGGAAGAGACTTGATTATTTCTTTCTTTTAAAAGACTGCCAAGCGATCTTAGTTATCACTTAGTTTAGAAACTATTATTTCATATGTAATTAACTCTCAATCACTTAGACTAGTGTGAATATTTTTGGAATTGTTTGAGAGGAACTGACTTCATTTAAATGATTTTTTTAAAAATGTTTACTAGATTTCAACGCTAAGCCATCTGGTCCTAGGTTTCTTTGTTGTTGGGTTTTGTTTTGTTTTTTAATGCTGACTCTCTCCATACGAGTTATGGGTCTCTGTAGGTACTGGCTTTTCTTAATGATTTACTTTTGGTACATTGTGTAGTTTTAGGAATTCATCCATTTGTTCTGGTTCATCCAGTCTGTTGGTGTATGGTCTCTTACGACCCTTTCTGTTTCTGTATCATCAGTTGTAATGTATCTTCTTTCATTTCTGCTTTCATTTATTTAAGCCTCTGACATTTTCTCNGTTTACTAGATTTCAATGCTAAGCCATCTGGTCCTAGGTTCCTTTGTTGTTGGGTTTTTTTTTTTTTTTAATGCTGACTCTCTCCATACGAGTTACGGGTCTCTGTAGGTACTGGCTTTTCTTAATGATTTACTTTTGGTACATTGTGTAGTTTTAGGAATTCATCCATTTGTTCTGGTTCATCCAGTCTGTTGGTGTATGGTCTCTTATGACCCTTTCTGTTTCTGTATCATCAGTTGTAATGTATCTTCTTTCATTTCTGCTTTCATTTATTTAAGCCTCTGACATTTTCTCAGTCTAGCTAAGGTTCTGTCAGCTTTAGTATATTTTCAAGACAGCAACTCTTAGTTCCATCGATTTTTCCCTTTGTCCTTCTATTTTCTATTTCATTCATTTCTGCTCTTATTTTTGTTGTTTTCTTCCTTCTGCTAACTTTGGGCTTGGCTTGTTCTTTTCCAGCTCCTTGAAGTATAAAGTTAAGGTGCTTATTTTAGAACATTTAAATTGTGCTTATCTATCATTAGGGACCTCCTTCTGAATACTGATTTTACTGTAGCCTGTAAGTTTCAGTGTTGTGCTTTCATTTTAATTTGCCTGGAGGTATTCTCTGACTTCTTTCTTTAAAATTTCTTCTTTCACTGCATAGTTGTTCAAGAGTATATTGTTCAATTTCCACATCTTTGTGAATTTTCCAGTTTTCCTTCTGCTCTTGATTTATTGTTACTACTGTTGTTTTCACTGTGGTCAGAAAGGATATTTTTGTAACTACAATCTTCTTACATTTGTCAAGATTTGTTTTGGGAAGTAACATGTGATCTGTGTCAGAGAAAGTATCATGTGCACTTGAGAAGAATGTGAATTTTTCTGTTCTTGGTTGAAATGTTCTGGTATGTTAGGTATATTTTCATCAGCTTGGTTTGTGATGAACCGTGAGAGGGAGTTATGACATCTTCCAGCCCAAACTGCTCCTTTCTCTCCCAGGCCAGGATGTGGTGAATCCATCTGAGCTGGACATGCAAATCAATACTATTCCTCCCTTGGTAGAAGCCAGGAGGTATGAGGTCTCCTGCACATCCCATGGCACAGGCCAAGGTAACAACTCCAGTGAGAGGGTGTCCCAAAGCTCCATACTAATTTCATCGAGTCCGGTCTGGTGTCTGCCCAAAGTCCAGGAGCCTTGCCCCTAGTTTCTGGGTTTCTCACAAAAGGAATTTTTCATGAATTGTAGCTTAATTGGTACGTTTGTAGGGCTCGGAATAATCCACTGCTTCCTGCTCTGCCATTCTGCTGATGTCTCTGGGTCTAGTTAGCCGTTCTGTGCTTAAATACTAACAACTTTGAACTTGAATTGATATTTATGAAACAGTTCCTGAAGTTTTTCTGTTCTCTCCCTCATCGGGAAGCAAGAGGAGACATTTGCTTTATTTGTATCTTGTGTTCTAGGTTCAATAAATTTGTAATTCAGTCTTTTCCTATGTAACCCTGGTACCATGTGTATTGTATTTTAGAAGAAATGTTATACAAACACAAAATTCAATCTAGTCATATATATTATTATATAAGAGTACTATATGGTCAGTGAAATATAATCTAACCAAAATATGTCTGTGAACTCTGAAATACTAATTATATGAAAGTGCTTATTTGGGGGTAATTTTCTTTTATAAATAATATTCCCTTTTAAGAATTTTTTCCAGTCTGAACTAAAAATAATTTTTGGTACAAACTTATTCTGAGATCCCTAAGGAGAATAAAAATACTCCTGAAATGTTCAATAAAATTTAATGTCAACCTAGAACATCTCCAAATAATAATAAATTTATTTTAGCTACAGTGTCTATGACCCCCATTTTTTCAGGAATTACACAGTGCCTAGAAGGACAAATAACAATGTTAATGAGGTACAAGAAAAAATGTACATCATCCTTGCCTTAAGAAAGTGCAGATATTAAACATATAAATACCATACAAAAGTAATGACAGACTGTGATAATTGCTGTGAGCCTAACTCCAAGCCAAAGGAGAACTTTCAGGAATTTCATTTTCCACTGCTGTTATAGACAAACTGAGAATTGCTTACAAGCCACTGAAACTAGTCCTCGCTCTTCATGCTTCTCAAAATATATACACAGTCTATTTGACTTGACAAAATGTGTTAAATCTGCCACACATGATACTGAACAAAATAGAATGAGCAAATGCTGCTAATAATCTCTCATTGTAATTGTCCAGATACAATTTCAGAACGCCTACACTTCAGTTACAAACAGGTACATACCTCTCAGTATGGACTTCTTGGTGTGTAACCAAGGCAATGGGTCTGAATGGCTTTCTTTTCTTTATCTCATAAGGCAAACATTCCCTCAACAATCAATGGTACTCATTTACTTATTCATGAAGTATGTATCAGTGCTTCTGTGTGTCAAATGGTAGGCCAGACATTGAGAACACACTGCAGAACAAACCAGAAATAGTCTCTGCCTTGTCAGGGATACTAACTATAAAGTCATACATTAAACTAATATACAAAGTTTTGTTATATAGTTACAAATTATAGTAGTAAAATAACAGGGTAAAGCAAGAGGAAATGATGTAGAAAACCTCATTAAACTGAGGTGCTACTCATTTTAACACAAGTAAAATAGAAATCTTACCAATTCTCAACCTACATGAAATTGTATCTAGAGTTCTCTTATGTAGGAGACTGTTCTGTGTGGTGGGGGCCCAGTTCCCACTCAGAGATGGACAGGACCCACGCCCACAGATAGGTTCTCCCGTGGGGAATCAGGGCGGCAATGTGCCTAGGCCACTTTGAGTCTTGCTTTTTGCTAAAAACTCCCTCACCCAGATTTGTGGCAAACATTTACTGCAAAGTAACTTCCTAAAAACTGTGCTAAACCTTCCTAGGACCAGTGTAACCGGTCCAACCACTCTGGCCTTTTCATTTGCAAATATCCCTCTTCTGTGATGTGATTAGCAGCATTGGCTCCTTTGTTTTCTGTGAAAGGCAACCACCTAAAGCAACCTGTGCATAGTAAATGAGGACCATCTTGTAATGTGCAGAGAAACCCAATAAAGGCCGATCACAACAAGGGCTGCAGCTTTTGCTCCCCTTGAGAGAAAAGTCATGCTGTCCCTTTTCCTCCACTGGACTTGGTAGTTCATCTGACTGTCTCATTTCATCCATAATGATGTGGACACTGCGGGCTGGTGTCCACATCACTCTTAGACTAAACACTTGAGACTAGCCATTATGCTGTGATCAGAATGACTGTGTGGGTTTTCAAAATTTCATGACGTCTACCAAGATTTCTTGTTGCAGAGTGTCATCTCTATCAGCAATTTCAACTTGTTTTCTATCCTAGCATTCATGATGGATGATGTTGTTAATAATACATCTGGATTTATTTCTACTAACTTTTTTGTGCTCTCTTCTTATTCTGTATCTTCTTTGATTGATTTTCTGCACTCAATAGTATTGAGTTTTTTTACATCATCTTAAAATTTTTATTGTATTTTTTCTATTACCATTATCCCCTTTTATTCCCCAGCAATCTCTACACTGTTGTCCATGTGCATGAGTCCTTTTTCCTTTCTGCTTGATCCCTCCACTCTCTCACCCCCTTCGTAGCTGTCATCCTGTTCTCTATCTATATCTGTCTTTATGTTGCTTATTAATTCAGTTTGTTCAGAGATTCCACATATGAGTTAAATCATATGGTATTTGTCTTTCTCTGACTGGTTTATTTCACTTAGCAGAATGTTTTCCAGGTCAACCCATGCTGTCACAGAATGTAAAATTGTCTTCTTTTTTGTGGCCAAGTATTCCACGTTCAAATGCCCCATAGTTGTCTTAGCCACTTGTCTGCTGATGGATATTTGGACTGCTGCCACCTCTTGGCTATTGTAAATAATGGTGCAAGGAACATAGGGGTGCTTATGTTCTTTCAAATTAGTGTTACATAATCATATCAATAGATGCAGAAAAAGCATCTGATAAAATCCAGCACCGATTTATGATAAAAACTCTTGGCAAAGTGGGAATAGAAGGAACATACCTAAACATCATAAAGGTCATAAATGACAGACCCACAGCCAACATCACACTCAATGGGCAAGAACTAAAAGCATTCCCTCAGGATCGGGAACAAGACAGGGATGCCTGCTTTCACCTCTCTTATTCAACACAGTACTGGGGGTCCTAGCCGCACCAATGGGAAGAGGGAAATATCATCATCTGACCTGTCCCATGGGGTTTTCCTAATAATGGACAAGGAGAATAATTATGTTACCCATGATTACTTTACAGAAATATTTTGTATTCACTTCCTGCAGGTATGGTTAAAAAAAGATACAACCATAAAAGATTAACATTTTATTTTTCTGAAATATATTTTCTCTAAGTTAAAATACTCGCAGAGTTGACTGGGGCATCATTCTGGACATTGCTTTAAAATTCCTCATAATCCTAGTAAAAACAAAGATGTCATCCACTTTCAGATGGGGCTTCTACTTTTCTACTTAATACCTAGGAAGACTGAACAAGATGAAAATTTAAAGAATATGGGCTCTATGTTAAGGAAACCTTCATTTACACTATACCCAATTGAGTGAGGTTGACAACCATTGGTTCAGCCATATTGTACTGACCAAGAAAAACAGAAACCTTTCATCTGGCAGAAAACAGGATACTTCTTTGCCCTTCCACAGTATTTATGCATAGAACTGACCAAAAAGCTCAGCATTGCCTGGTGTTCCCCTAGTTCTTTCAGATCACTATAGGCAACCTCCCAAAACAAGCTGATTCCTAAATAAAAGCTCACAATGAAGATATCAACACTGGAACCTATTTTTCCCTCATCAACATGTTTACATGTTTTATTTCCACTCCTGAAAACTGATTTTGTATCATAAAAATTTATCATAAATTAAATGAAAATAAAGCAAAAATTTAGTCTCATTCATTTTCATGTCTATTTTAAATTTTACTACAATCCAAAAGAACTTTATTTTGTTCTGTGGTATTTAAAAAAGACAAAGACATTTCAAGCATGGATAGAACTGGAGAGCATTATGCTAAGTGAAATAAGCCAGATGGTTAAAGACAAATACCATATGATGTCACCTATAAGTGGAACCTAATCAACAAAACAAACAAATGAGCAAAATAGAACCAGAGAGGTGGAAATAAAGAACAAAGGGACAGTGAACAGAGGGGAGAGGGAAGGGTTATAATGGGGGGAAATAGGGGAAGGGTCAAGTCAAGGAACACGTATAATGACCCATGGACAAAAGCAACAGTTGGGGTGGAGGATTGAGTGTGGGGATGGGGTGCGTAGGGCAGGAGAAAGTAGTGGGGGAAAATGGGGATGACTATAATTGACCAACAACAAAAAAGATTTTTTAAAAAGACAGACATTTCAAAGGAAAAAATAACAAGAGATTTCATCTCATGTAATAAACTGTTTTGTAAACCACAGTGAACAATATAATTTGAAAATAAGCATCAAATGACAAGAGTTAAATAAAATACTTCAAAATAAATGTGTGTGTTTGTACACATACATATACAATTATAACTTTAGGGTGATGCAAAAGCAATATATATTCCATAGAAACCATACNAATGAAAATAAAGCAAAAATTTAGTCTCATTCATTTTCATGTCTATTTTAAATTTTACTACAATCCAAAAGAACTTTATTTTGTTCTGTGGTATTTAAAAAAGACAAAGACATTTCAAGCATGGATAGAACTGGAGAGCATTATGCTAAGTGAAATAAGCCAGATGGTTAAAGACAAATACCATATGATGTCACCTATAAGTGGAACCTAATCAACAAAACAAACAAATGAGCAAAATAGAACCAGAGAGGTGGAAATAAAGAACAAAGGGACAGTGAACAGAGGGGAGAGGGAAGGGTTATAATGGGGGGAAATAGGGGAAGGGTCAAGTCAAGGAACATGTATAATGACCCATGGACAAAAGCAACAGTCGGGGTGGAGGATTGAGTGTGGAGATGGGGGTGCGTAGGGCAGAAGAAAGTAGTGGGGGAAAATGGGGATGACTATAATTGACCAACAACAAAAAAGATTTTTTAAAAAGACAGACATTTCAAAGGAAAAATAACAAGAGATTTCATTTCATGTAATAAACTGTTTTGTAAACCACAGTAAACAATATAATTTGAAAATAAGCATCAAATGACAAGAGTTAAATAAAATCCTTCAAAATAAATGTGTGTGTTTGTACACATACATATACAATTATAACTTTAGGGTGATGCAAAAGCAATATATATTCCATAGAAACCATATTTCAAAATTTGAATTTTGATCTCGTCCTGAGGCAGCAACAGGTAGTAAAATACTCTCACGTTGCTGGGAGCAGCAGGGAGCTACAGGTCCTATTCAGCCGCACAATCAACTGATGGGCAATCACGAGGGTAACTCACTGGTACTCTGCATTGTATTCACTGTGTTAGATGCATTTTCCCAACTGCAGGGGTTCTTCAGAGCACCTTAAAGGTGGTATGGGAAAGCTATGATATTCCGCAGGTTAAGTGTATTAAATGCATTTTTAACTAAGTAATATTTTCAGAACATACTGTATTTTGTCATACATAATGCACACTTTCTTGTCCAAATTTTTGAGGGGAAATAAGCATGCACATTACACAAGGGCATCACTAAAACATGGGTGGGCTTTGTTCACCGAAGCCCATTATGCACAGCAAAATATGGGAGCTCCTTAAATCGAGAAACATGTGTTCTCGGTACACTTCACAAATATATCACAAATCAGTGGGGAATTTGTTCATTAGTGAGAGAAAATGTGTAAAAATTGATAGGAATTATAAACAAAAGAGGAAAATAAATAACCCCCCCAATACAGGGATAACTAATATATAAATGAATAACCTTATGAACTTAAGTTTTAGTGAACTTGACAGGACAATAACTGAACTTACAACATGAAACTTATTGATAAATCTGACAAAAGACAATTTGTACAACAAAAAGTATTAGCCATGCAATTGTCTACTTGGCTAAACTTTTAAATATGTAAAGAGTTTATACAAATCACTAAGAAAAAACCTTACTAGACAACATCGGAAATCATCCCAGCTATTTCCTTTATCTGTGAAATGGGGATTATAGGAATATCCTATTACTTACAGTGCTGCTGTGAGAATCAAGTAAGTCACCACATACTAAACACTCAGAATAGTGCTAGGCTTGAAATGAACATGAGGAAAAAGATCTTGTTTATAGACTCACACAGAAAACCCTCAAAAGTAATATTGCTTATAAATCAAAACTGTAGCTATACTACCAAAACAATTAAAGATAAAGTGACTTTCCCATAAAATTCATATTTTAAAATTAAATGTCTAGTGTAACAAAGATACTATGCAACAAATATTCTCAGTCATTTTTGCTTAGAATATGAATTAAATAGTATCATTCTGGAAAGTAATCTCATACTATTAGTTAAAAAGTTAGAGAGCACTATGCCAAGTGAAATAAGCCAGGAAGAGAAAGACAAATACCATATGATCTCATCTGTGAGTGGAACCTAATCAACAAAACAAAGAAGTGAGCAAAATATAACCAGAGACACGGAAATAAAGAACAAACTGACAGTAACCAGAGGGGAGAGGGAAGAGTGATAATGGGGGAAAATGGGAGAAGGGTTGTCAAGGAACACGTGTAAAGGACCCATGGACAAAGCCAAAGGGAGTGGTAGGTTCAAGGGTGGGAGGTGGGGATGGGTAGGGTGGGGGGACATGGTGGGGGGAAAATGGAAACAACTGTACTTGAACAATAAAAAAAGAAATAATACATATTAGTCTAAGGAAACCATCATAAAATATAAACAAGATATATAGTCAAGGTAGTTCATATTTGCATTTATTTATAATAAGGAATTACTTAGATGCCTAATAAGAGGGAAAATGTGGCATATAGGGAAATGATTGCTTATATAGTGGACTGTATACTTTTGTTAATACATTAAAAAACTACATTAAGATAGAGAAATTACTGTTATTTTTACTTAAATACATTTCTCCATTCAACAACTATTTATTTTACTGAGTATTATGTGGCAGAATCTGTATATAACTAGACACCATTGTAGAAAGTTAGCTGACCTTACTCATAATACATAAGGAGTATGGAAATTTAATTGTCTCTCATTTTGTTTGGTATCTTCTACTTTCTATAGTGAGTAGGAATGACTTCTAAACATTTTCTTTTTAAGTTTTCTAACTAGCAAAGTATTACTATATGTAGCTATTGAAAGCAAAAGATAAAGCTTAGAGATCTCTGAGTCAGACTATGGCTCTATTCACTGTTTATAAGATCAACTAAATTTGTAAATCCCTAAGTGTAAACTGACTTGTTTTGAGCTTTTCCTTGGGCTTCACTATTGCACTGGAGTGTAACAAGAATTTGTTTAGATGCATTGACTTAAAATCCTGAAGTTCAAGTGTAAACAAAAAAATCAGTCTTGAAATATTTTTTTTAGCTCGCCACCACATAGTCTAAACTGGAATTATATAAATCTGGAAAAAAATAAACATACACATTTGTGTTTTAAATAAGAATCCACACATTCCTACTTAAAGATAATGGATGTGGATTGTTCTCGTGTCCTAGCATGTCCTGGCAACAGGCAGGCAAACTCCGGAACAGACTGGCTTTCATTTGGAAAGGAAAACAAGGCAAAGAAAAATTCCAGGTGACACGTGCTGCCATCCTTCAGCAAAACGCAGTCAGGAGCTGTCTCAGAGAGAATAACAGAAGGTTGTAAGTTCAAAAAGGACATTTAATCAGAATAAACGGTGCTCTAAAGTTAGCAGGTAGAACTCTTAAAAAGATGTTTTGTCAAAGTTCAAATGATTTTGGTCTCATTTTAAATGTGGTGCAGTGAGGTGTGCCCAGTGTGTCACAGAAAAGGAGTCTGTGAAGAACGGTGATCTAGCCCTCCGCCATTTATCATGGCAACTTGAGCTGTGCGCTGGTGTTTTCCAATGATGGTCTAGAAAAGGAATTGGAATGTCATCTGTGCAAAGTTCACAGTCATCGAAAGGTGCTCTGGGTGAGATGAGCGGGAAGCATAAAATATAAAGACAGGGTATCAGTGTACTTGAAGATCTTTACGTAGGGGAATGACATGTTCAGATTTGTGTTTCACAGTGGTTATGCGAACTGGAATGCAAAAAATGGATTGGAGCGGTCAGTATAGGAAGCAGAGGACAGCAGTGAAACGGAGCAATTGAAAATAAGTGGACAGACTTGGGTGACCTTAATGAAGTAAGAAAAGAAATCCTTGGTGATCAAACTGGGGAGATGTGAGAAAGAGAGCAAATCAAACTTGATTCCTGGTTGGGTGGGGTGTTTTTTTGTTTGTTTGTTTTATTTTTGTTTGTGCATTTGTTTTTTTGTTTGTTTTAAGGGAGGCAGGAAGAAAAGGAGAAAGAGAAGGAGAGAAACATTGATTGGTTGCCTTCCATATGCACCCCAACCAGGGACTGAACCTGCAACCCAGTCATTTGTCCTGACCAGTGATCAAACCGGCAACCTTTTCATTTGCTGGACAATGTCCAACTGAGCCACACCAGCCAGGGATTTTTTTTTTAAACAAATTGGGAATGTTGTCATTCACTGAGATTAGAAACATAAACTATGGGAAAGCTTGATCACTAGTAGACGACAGGAAATGACAGCTTCCATACAGGAAAGGTGACAATATTGAATAGATACTTAGATATAAGGGTTTGGAACTCAACTGAGACGTCTGGCCCAAAGAGCAATTTTTGCCATGGGTACGAAGGGAATTGTCTAGAAAGAGAAAGGAAAGGGACTGATGAGAGGAAAGAGGGACTTAAGAAGGAACAATCACAGAGGCAGGAAATGAACCTAAAGATGACAATGCCACAAAGATAAAATAAACAGTATTTTAAGAAGGAAGAGATGATGATTGATGCTGAATGCTATGCAGAGGACAATACTAGGCCTAAAAAGGCTTTTCAAGTTAAGAATATAAGTGGTCATTTATGACCTCATTGAGAGATATTCATGGAATACTGGGTGAAATAAGGGAGGTGAATCAAGGGTAGACCTCTCTTTAAGAAATGTTTGCCCTGACAACTGTCGTCGAGTTGGTTGGGTGTCATCCAGCAAAGTGAAAGGACACTGGTTGGGTCCCTGGTCAGAGCACAGGCTCGAGTTGAGAATTTGGTCCCAGTCTGTCGAGGCATGTACAAGAGGCAACTGACCGATGTTTCTCTCTCTCATGGATGTCTTCTCCCTCTCTGTCTCCCTCCCTTCCCCTCTCTCTAAAGATAAATAAATAAAATCTTTAAAAATCCAAATATTGGTCAAAAAAGGGAGAAGAAATAAGGGTACTACGCTGGAAGAATAGCTAGGCTGAGGGACTGATTGTTCAAAGTAAGGGAAAGACTTGAACATGTCAGTAGACAGAGAAAAGGTGGGCATGTAGGAGAAAAAGTCATAATTCACAAAGAATCTATAAAAGACAAGATCCAGGCACTGGTGTAGGGATGGGACCTATTAATTCTCTTATAGTATTATTGTAGTGATTTGTACATGTAACTGTGATTTTTTTAAGTAAGGTATATTGCATCTTATACAGACACACAAAGCAAAAATATTTGACTTAATAATAACATAGTAAAGGCTTCTAACTCTTATAAAAAGCTACTTTCCCTCTCCACATTCTTTGAGATCCTGAGGGAAAGTGCTGTGAGCATCTTCTTTCCCCTGATAAGAATTATGGAGAAACACAGAAACCACAGGGAGTGAATGGCAGCCACTACCTTAGGGATCTAACAAATTTGGAATCTGGCTTCACAAATAGATTCCAAGCTATCAATGAGGGGCACTGATCTAGAGAAAAGAGCCACTGAGTACTTTACTGGGGAAAATATGTTTACCAATGAGGATAGACAATAGAAAACATCAGTTTGTTGATGTATTTATTTAGCTATTGATGAGCATTCCAGTTTTGCATCATTGCTGTAACTACTTCCAAACCTAGTGGTCTGAAATGACCACATTGAACTGTTTGGGTCCAATCTTCGTGTGGGCAGGACTCCATGCAGACGGTTTATCTGTGCTCCAAGCAAAATCTGCCCAGGGCAGCTGCACTAGGATAGAGGCTCAGCTTCAAAGATAGCAACCTGGTCTTGGCTGCAAGCTGCATACTCATCTAGAACTGGGGATCTGTGGTCTGGGACCTCACCTCATCTTCACCTCTCCTCCCCATGAGCTTCGTCAATGAGAATGCTTGAGTTTCCCCATACCTGGGCTCCAAAAGTGACTGTTCTGAGAGATGAGAAACAGAAATTTTCTATCTCTATGGCCTGAGTCTGGAAATCAACACATCACTGGCAATATTTTACTGGCTAACGCAGTCACAGAGCCTGCTCAGGTTCAAGGAAAAGGAGTACAGACCACTCCCTGACTCCCGTGCCCCATCTCTCAGTAAAAAAGTATCCAAAAATTATGACTAGCTTTAATCCATCACTGCATATATTTTTAAAATTCCTTTAAAGAAGATAAGGAGGCTTACACTGCTTTGCATCACTATCTTTTAGGAAGCTATCATTTTGCCTGAGCAATACTTTTGATGATAATACAGCGATGAGCAAAAGCAAATTTACAGCTCATATGAAAAGTGATATAATCATTAATAAATAATAAAAAAAATTAATTCTGTAAACCTACTTTTACTCATCATTGCATATGAGTTTATTTAAGATCATCGTATGTATGTTTGCCTTTCAAATGGGTGGGTTGGAGAAAACTATTTTAAACCAAATCTACCAAGAGATGATTTCGGAGGTGCAGATTTTTAAAACCTCTACCAGATGCACAGTCTAATGAGTATTTCCCCCAGGAAATCCTGATGGGTCTATAGCCTCTCCCTGTGTACATCTGGCTTCATTTGCAGTGCCTTGGTCTCATCCCCAGCATGACTGCTAACTTTAGTGATGCTGCCTGTAGAGCTGATGTCTATTAACACCAGCCAATTACAATACTTTGTTAATTGTATTAGAATAGTTAACCAAGCAGAGCCTCTTGGTGTTTTGACAGATAGACTGTACTCCATAAATAAATGTTTATTCAAAGTGGCAAATTTGTTTGCACATTTTCCTTGGAGATGGCAGTTAGCATATGACCTTCTGTTATTATTTTTTAGGATTCACATACTGCATTTTCTAAATGATTTCAAAGTCTCAAAGCAGAAGAAACATAAAGTCTTTGCCAAGTATTTCTTTAGCAGATTCAGCAAATCCACCTCCTCCAAATGGCAGGAAGATGCAGCTCCTGGTCATATTTCTATTATCCTGCTCTGATGAGCTGAGTCCAAATTTCCAAAATGTGAGTTCTCTACTCAGAGCTGGAGTCCCTGAGATTTGTAATCCTAAACTGGTGCCAGGGACTGTTTTCCTATCAGCAAAACAGGAGAAACCATATTTGTGAATTCTTCAAGGTCTCCCAAGCCAATCTGTTACATAAATGAAAACAATTATTATGACAGGGCTTAGCCCATAATTTATTTGTTGTGCCACAGTAATCTCCTATTTATTCTGACTGAAGGCAATCACAAGTCTGTTCAACACTCCCAGTGAGTGGAAGTGAGCCAAAGCTGGTCTAATCATCGAGATCAGAAAGCACAGCACCAGGGTGATTTCAGGGTAAATGTGAGTGTGCAAGGTGAAACAGGATGCTGACCTTGCGTGTGCAGACATCTTTGGTTCTTGTAGTAGAGTCCAAAACCTGAGAGTTCATCCACGCTAAAGAAAGGAGTTTAGCCTCATCTCCTGTAATGAGGGCAGTTCAGTGAACACTATCAAAAATGACTTGGATTATAAAAGTGTACAGGGTGAAAAAAATGGACAGTTCCCACATTCCTCATACCTCTTCCCTACACATCTCCAGTCCAAAACAAGAGACCCCACTCAGCTGTGAACAGAGCTCTTCAGCTGTTACAAAGCTGATATACCAATGCATGCCTCTTCATAATTTTCCCAATGCCATGCTACCTAGACCAGTCTAAAATTCATATTCATATATTTTCTTTCATGTCTTCTTTGTCTAATTCAAAGTCTATCAAATTCAACAGTTCAAACTTTGTGACCTATTTTAGGTTACTTTAGGATAACCTCTTGAGGGCATATGTATGTATCTGGAGACCAAATTGACTGTAATGGAGGGAGACTATTGAAAACTGGCCAGTTAAAACATTTAAGCTAATTATGATCTGGCATGAAGCAACTATTCTTCTAATTACTAGAGTTTGGAGCAACTAAAGAGCACACACAACCCAATTCTATCCGCATTCTTACAAATTATAATCTGTTTTTATAATTTTTACACTATTTGTATTCAATTTTTCTTTAAAAATCTTATTTTCTAATATGAAGAGTTATGCCTATGGACGAGAGGCAGATCCCAGGCATTAGTATGGCTTTGTTATCATCACACAGGCAAAGCTGGGAAGAGAACTCCCTGTGCATTTAGCTTTCAGAAACTGGAGCCATCTCGGTCGAGAAAATATTTTGGAGAGTATCTTTATGCTGCTTTCTCTTTTTATGAGTCTATCTGCTTGGGAGTCCCCTCTCATTCTCTCTGTACATGCTAAACAGGCATGTAATGATATAAACTGCCCATTCACCATTTGGCATAGACCATACAATTGCAATAGGTATTTATTTCATTCTTTTCTTCCTTGCCTCCCTCTATTTACCTGGAACATATTTAAAGTTATAAATTATTATAATTGGAATTTCTAAAATATAAGATGACAGGTGTCGTCATAGCTTTATCACATTGTTCTCAATATCCTTGCTAATGCAATTACAGAACTCAGTTACATAACCTCACCCAACCACAATGGCAGCTGGGAAACACAGGAAGAAAGTGCAATAAATTCAAACAATTATTCAGCCTCCACTACAAAAGCCTATATGGTAATAAAAGAATATATTTTGAGGACACAGAGACCCAACTCTTCTTAAAAACTAAATTTGCCTTTTCTTTAGACTAAAAAGTTCTTTTTAAATAAAAATAGCTCTCTGCCTAGTGCCTTCATTTGCCCTCAGTTCCCCAATTGCAACATATTTTATTCCAACTAAAATAGTTCTTATTCATTAACCAGCTGTGACTATTTTAATGACTCTATCATTTAACCTCAGTGCTTAGAAGAACCTTGTACATCTCTGCATCCCAGATAGAACTCATTCTCCAGGCTCTGATTGCTGCAGCTCAAACTCTTAAATTCTTAACTGAGTACAGGGAACAGACAATCCCAGTGGCTTCTCC
Source organism: Sturnira hondurensis (assembly GCF_014824575.4). Classification (NCBI taxonomy): domain Eukaryota; kingdom Metazoa; phylum Chordata; class Mammalia; order Chiroptera; family Phyllostomidae; genus Sturnira; species Sturnira hondurensis. The sequence continues at coordinate 10,012,901 of NW_028074140.1, read as the reverse complement.
TGCATTCCTCATATTCTCCGAGACACCAGTACTTGCATCTGCCTTTACTTTTGACTTAATACAGTATGGCGCCCTGAGCACAATCGTTGACCCTTGCTACCTCCAACCAAATTCCTGCATGTTTGCAGAGGCTTCCCCATTGCCACCAAACTCCTTAAGAAGTGGTCTCACTATCCATCCACTCCTTGATACCACTCAGTATCTGGAAGCAGTGAACATCATAAAACAACAGGACTCACATTCTGAGGAGTCTGCAATGTTGAGAACTAGTAAAGGGAAGCGCTAGCTAAGAAAAACCGACACCAAATAAAATGGAACCAGACCAAAAATGAAAAAAAAAAATAAAACAGATTCCTTCAGGATCTAGAGAATTAAAGGGCTCCCAAATCCAAGATGAAAGAAACATAAAGCAGCTGGATAGGATAGTGAAAATAACAAATACCTCAGAGACTACTAAAACCTGCACCAAGATTCTTAGTTGTCAGTACTCATGTGTTTAAAGCTGAGTTGAAATAAAAGAGAAAAAAATAGCAAATGTGTTTATTTTCAGTGCCACCCACTACCTTCTTTGCTTGTGTAACCAGTTTATTTTTGAAATAAAACCTAAATTTTATTTTTTCAAACTTCTGTCCCAGCAATAATACTACATCAAATCCTTTTTCCCAACAGGCTAGTGACTTTGTTAAATAAACATTGAGATTTTCATGCTCTCATTTTCTGGCCATTCATAATTTCGATCCATTTTTACTGAGCCGTACTTCTGTGTATTTTAAAGTTATAATCTTATTTTCAGTGAAACAACAACAATGACAAAACTTTTCCGCATCTCATTCTTCATTCTCCACCAGCCTGGCCTTCCCCAGATCATCTCTCACAGAGACTGAGAGGGCACTTCCTCAGCACAGAAGGAGAGAGGGTAAGGTTTCCTTTTATGCATCTTCTCTTCTGGCGTTGAGGCAGGGAGTAGTAGGGAGGCAGAGCTTTCCTCTGCAAGGACCCTGGGCTGCTCGGCAACACGATTTCTGTTCTGGGTGTTTTGTTTGTTTGTTTTCATGTAAATTGTCTCTCTGTGGCAGACGTATGGATTCCAGCTTATGCTTGAAGTTTGTTGTGTTTGTGGGTTCTTCTAAGAGCATGCTCCACCACACACACAAGCACCCTGGGTGTGAAATGTAGCTTGGGTTTTAATTTTTCTCCCATATCAACATTTAGTCTCTGCCACTGGTAGTACAATCTGCTGGGCTCCAACCATGGTATGAGGATTCTTGAGTATGCAGAGGAGAAACAGGACAGTGTGCGGTCCCTTAGAGGGTTCGTTTGATCACATTTTGAAACTGTGTATCTGCTCTGTAGATGCACAGGTGTAATGACCCATCAAATGAGATACTGATTGCTCTTTTTTTAATGCTGCCAACCGTCTCTCCTTCTTACTGAAGATACAGAGTTAAATTTCCACTTTGAATATCTCAGTATCTTGTTTAAGATAAAGAAAGCCAAACAAAAAACATTCTACAGAACCTCTTTTTAGACATAGAACATCACAAATCTTGCAGAATGAAGAGGTTGACATGGATAACAGAACTCCTTTACCCAAGAAGGTTGGGAATTGTCGTGATTTGGGGAAGTGGATGATTTCTGGTGAAATGTATGAAATTGAGGAGATTTCAAGAAATCTGAGGCTTGGCGCTTTCAGAAGATGCTTAGGAGAGTGTAGGGGAGGGACAGGAGCCACGTGTAAGCTTTCTCTAGAGAGCCTCGAAATCCTGAAGGAGGGAAAAGGGTATCTCTTAAAATTTCTGTAGCCCGACTTGTATGATAAAGGCCTTATAGTGGTTATTTATTGAAGGGAAAAATCATTTACACCCAAAAGCCAGTGCATTGGAAACAAACATCAACAACAACAGCTCAGGACAGTCCCTGTTTTTAACTATGTGCACTGCAGTGAAGATCCACCACAAGCAAACAGAAATGGTGTAGAAGATTTGGGTATTGTCATTTCACAGGTGTGGTAATACAGCCATCATTTTTTTGTTTTACTATAACACAGAGTAGCTAATGGAACAAAGAATAGTTAAACTACCTCATAGTATCCGTTAGATTAAGTCCTTTATTCATATAGTGAATTCTCATGCTCTAAAAAGACTTCAAAGTCTGCAATGAAAATCTGCATATTTTCCATGATGTGGTCAGTTACTTTCTCAAAATAGTGCTTCACATTCAAATAATAGACTGACAAAGGTAATATCATATTAGGAAACAGTAGAAAAATAACCTGAATAGTTTTAAATGCATCACAAGTTTATATATTCAAATGAGATAATATCAGAAAATTCTTGGTGAACTATCTGAAACTCTTTTCAAATATAAGGTCTTTTTGTCTACTACCCATTTTTCTTTTGCTTGTGATAATCTTTTATGGGTTGGGGAAAAAAGGCTCCTGTTGATCTAATTGAAAGCTAGTATCATTATGGAAACTCGATTTCCTATTATTGTTGGTGCAATAAGCACAAGTATTAAAGAAACGTGATACTTGCTTTGAAACAGGCCTCTCTCCCATCCTCTGACATCAGCTTAGAGGAAAACGGTCTTTGAATGAACTGCTTAAGATATGCTATCTATTTCTAGAATTAGTAGAAAGGGCCAGTTTCAGGATTCATTTAAAGTATCTGTTTTACTGCCACAGAAAATAACAGAACTCAGGGTTATGGCTTTTCTTAAACATGGGGAGTCTGTTTTTGAGACCCCAGGCTTTGCTGTGCTAAGCACCACCCCCTGCCCATCCTGGCTGGCCTTCACCCCACATCTTTCTAACTCTCCATGCAAACACCACGCTCATTAAGAGATCTCCATCTGTGAGTCGATATTTTCATTTTAAAATGAACTAGGTAAGGATTCTCTGAGTCCATCTTTCCAATCTCTTTATTCTCAATCAAATTTTTATGTTAACATTATTCTGTTTATTAGAACACCTTTCAGCTAAGAATATTAAAGAGTTTTGGAAAGCATAAGCAAAATCTCCCCTAAAAAGCATGTTGGCACAAAGCTGAGACAGAATGACAAGTGAATGAGACAAAAACAATGTAGAGCTTAAGCTTCTCCACTGAAGGTCGATCAGTGAAATAGTCAGTTTATTTTCTATCCAACAGGTTGACCTTTTGCAAATGAAGGACCCAAGTATCCAAGTAATGCTTACTATTCAGACAAAATGCTTGCAAGGGAAAACTTTGGAGCAGGAGAAATATCCTGCTCCAAAGTGTTTCAGGCAAAGGTAATTTGACAAGCACATAAAAAGACTATCCCTTAAGTACAGTAAATACGTGTCACTCATAAGTGTGTATTATTAAGATAGCTCTTGGCACATATCCTACCATGCTGAGACTCCTCAGAGGGATCCCGAAGGTCTCTCCAACCTCAGTAGGCAAAAAACTAAGAAAGGGTCAGGCACTGTTACCTGAGTTTGCTCAATCCATAGATGTATCTTTTTCCCCTAGTGTGTCTGATATGTCTCTGACATTTAAGAAACATACACATGAAACTTCAGTCTAGTATACCTTTACAACTGCTTTCAACTGAATAGAACAAATGTATATACCTCAACTATAAAATAATTATGTCACAACATTGACTAGTATTTTACGTGTGCTTTTAAGTTTCAGTAGCAGAATGTCAATCAATAGATGAATGGTTTAATAAGGTATGGCTCACTGAAATTTGAAACACTCTGAAATACTTAAAAATATTAGTCAGATCTCAAATTCATGGACCTGAGGATTTCCAATATATAGTTTTATATTTTAAATTGCAGAGCAACATGGTGCCATGATATTAATTATTAAAGAAAACACCTATGCTATACAGAAAATGTGTGGTGTTATGATGATAAACTATAAAGATCACATACTCAAGTGTTAATATTACTTGCTTCTACAGACGAAAGTGGGGTTAGTCAGCAAAGGGGAAGTTTCAGCTTTTACTTTCTGAATATGGATTAGTTCAGTTTTTAGAAATCGAGCAAGCATTTTTGTTTTATTTGAATGATTTGTGTATGATCTGAGAAATAGCACAGTGCGGTGGTTGAGACGACAGGCTGTGGAGCCACACTGTCTGTACTGAAACCAGGGTGCCCTCAGCTATATAACCTTGGGTAATGCACAATGCGTGCTTGCTCATCCACTCATGGAAGGTCAGCAATAATGTCTCATTCCTCATGAAGTTATTCTGCAAATTAGACAATTTGGTGGAAGTTATTTGTTTAAAGCCAGCCCCAATAATATAAATGATTTTAAAATATTGGCTATTGTTATTATCTTTATACTAGATTATTTTGATGATGATGATGATGATAAATATGGCAGCAGGAAGGAATCTTGTAGGCATAAAGGAATAATTCAGCCAAAAGGAGATGACGTTGCTGGCCTCAGACTTAAACCATGACAACATTCAATCTCTGAAGACAGTAGAGCAATGAATCTGGAATTCTGAAAATTGACGTGAATTCCAAGGACAATATAACCAGACAGACTTACATTCAAGTAATATTCTATTATACTAAAGCAAATGCAGCTCAAAAAACTTGGCTTATTATTTGTGAGTAAATTCTGCCAAAGATTCAGAAAGGGATAGAGATTAAGAGAGCAAATACTATGTGTTTAACAGTCAGTTCTATTCTATGTCAAATCTCAGTGTTGTGTCATTTTTCCCCAGCCTGTCCCTGCTCTTGAAAATGTAGCTGAAGACATCTGTTTCCTCTTCTCTTGTCCTATTTCACTCAGTCTCTGCTCACATCTAGGTGTTGATAGTTGCGGAATTTGGTGTTTATATTTTCATGCATGTTTTAATAATTTATTTAGAAATTTTTCATTAAATAACCTTTACTAGCTTCTGACTGTTTTAAGCTATATAAGAAGAACCTTAAAATGGGATTTTGTTCTTTTCATTTCTACAAAGACCCTAAGATGATAGATACCAGATGTAATAGTGAAGGTCTATTTCAAAAGGCATATGCTCAATGTAGGTTTTCAAAAACTAATTTGATTATTCTCAGGCTCTTCTTAGGTACCTTCATTCAGATTAAGGATACAAAAGATTAGGAGATAAAAGAAGAAAAACAATTTTTTTGTAAAGATTTGTTGGAGAGTTGCTTCATAATATAATCCCCCTTCAAGGAAAGTGGGTGCTATTTTTTTCAGTATGACCCCAGCAAGAAGGTATGTAGGTGACTCAAGACACACTTTCCTTGAGTTTGAAATCACATTTGAGTAGGAGCTACCACATGCCTGAAGAATCTGAAGACAAGAGGAAGCAGGAAATGGAGAGGAGTGGACAATGTTTAAAGAGTGACTACAGGCCCACTTTCAGGTGAGGAAATTTAGATAAAATTTTCCATAGGCCAGAATGTCAAGAACGGTAAAGGATCTGAGACTTTAACCTACTTGCAAGCTAACAAGTTATGCTGTCTAATTTCATGGATACTGACAGGAGACCCGAGAGTCCTAAGTCAGAGATAAAAGATGGGTGTCAGTCAGATGTAGTAACAGCCAGAGAATCAGCACTTGCACTAGTTCTCCCAGGCCTAATTCCCACAGGGTGCTCCAAAGAGGACCAAGCGACATTTTACAAGTATTGGGGCGCATCACAAAGAGAGAAACCCTGAGCTTAAAGAGCACATTGCTTTTGTAATGGGCACTATCTTATACTGAACAGTAAACATATTACCTTTTGCTCTGGAGTTACAAACTCTGTTTTCCAAAACTGCTCCCCATGCCAACATCCTTAAAAAAGGGAATGTAGAGCAGAGAGCGCCTCTGCTTAGAAGACAGGAGGGAACCCAAAAGACCCACGGAAAATATTCTCCCAATGTCGCAGTGAACTACAATGAGACAGAGCCACCCCGGAGCCATTTTATGTCCAGCTGCAAGACCACTCGGTGCCCAGGCAATCCTCCCAGGCGAACGGGGAGCTGGGGAGGAAATCCACTAGCAAAGGGAAGGCATGATCTTGCTAAAGGAAGTTGCCACCCAGGAAACCAGCAAAGGAGATATTACAATTTATTTACTGGTGTCTTAAGACACCAGGAAAGAGAGAGCATTTAAATGGAAAATGACTGAATCAACTAGAGATGGGATTGAAGTTATTCAGGTGGAAAGGAATATAGAGAGTCGGAATGAGAAAGGAATCAAATGTATGACTCAGGGAACAGAAAGGACTCCAACCTAGATGAAAGGAAACTTCAAGAATTCATTTTGGTGAACACTTTGATGTGTGTTTTTCCAAATACTACATCCTCATTCCTCTCTGTGGTTACAGGATAACCTTCAACTGATGGGATTAATGGTCATTCGATTTGTGAGGAAGGAGCAGTAAAATCCGCAAATAACTAAGCCGAATAAAATCCATACTACAAAGATATTCAATATTTCTATTGGAAAAAAATCTTCAGTATAAATCTACTTGGAATTTCAAAAACTGACACGAGACCAACAAAGATAAGGAATTTGAAAGTAAAGTTCTCATAATATCTAGGTAAAAATAAGTACTCTTGACTATTGCCTTGGGTTCTAAAAGAATTTACTTGTGAATAATCTTTAGCTTTAAGCCCCTATCTTATAACTATACAAATGTACCTTATTTTTATGAATGATAAGAGATTCCAACCTAACATAACATGTCTTGTTCTGACATTGACAAACACACAGCTATAGAACAGATAGACCTGGCACAATGTTTATTTTCATAGTCTGTAAAAGGAAACAGGATACTTCTGCTTAATAAAGCTCATGTAGCATTATAAATGTAAACAATCTGATGAAACTGTCCTTGAAAGGAGAAAAAAGTGATAGCATAATCTGAAATGTCCATTATGTTATCTAAAATTAACATTATATTATATTAGCGTCTCATCCAACATGATATGTAGCTGCTTAGAATCAGATAACATTGAATTATATTTTCTTCAATTCATGTATTTGGAAAATGAGCAAAAAGGCTCCTAATATATGCATAACATTCAACACTTCTATTAAAAATTCAGATAGAGGTGACTGCTGGGGGGAGGAGATTATAAAATGACTAAATGGTCATGGAAAAATATATATAATAAAGATATTTTTAAAATAAAATAAAATAAAATAAAAATTCAGGTGGAGAATGAAATGATTAAACTCTGTAACATAGTTTAAGAAAGGTGATTATAGTATATACCTTTAAAATTATAACTATCAGATATTTCTAGTGATAACCACACCTGAAATAATTTTGAAATATTCCAGGGATTACATTCAATAGCCAACTGCTTCCTCTATTATGTTCTTCATTATCGGTACTCCCAAATTCTGCTGAAGGAGTGCAGACCTGCACTAAACAAACATCTCACCTCATGTCACTCTCAACCACCTCTATCCCTATGTCTTTCTTTTGAGCAGAGTTTTGCTTCCTGTAATAGAACTTTTTTTTCCTAAAGCACCAGTTGGAAGGGTGGACATTCAACTAATTCATATCCACCCTTCCAATTCCTATGGCTTGTTCTTATATTTTCAAACTGTCTTTCTTTACTTACTATGTCCAGTTTAATATAGTGAAAAGGCACTGATGGCCTCTCTCCATTCTGACCATATTTTTTGGTTCATGGCTGCTCACCTGTTCCTAGAACGTTCCTTGAACAACAACAGTAACACAATGCCAGGCTTTTGTGCCTAAATAATGTACTTTGCTTCTGAAGATGTTATTGAAAATTCTCGGCATGTATGTTAATTAAACCATCAGGCAAAATTGGTACTATAGCTACCTGGAGTCAAACCACCCTTGTCTGAAACAAAGTGTGCCGTAAAAATCAAAACAATCAAGAATCCAACAGTGAGGCATTTTTGTTCAAGGAGTTTCACCAGTGTTTATTTGAGGAAGAAATATAGTAATTAACTACTTGACTTTCTTGTGAACTATTTTTTTTAAATTCCTGCGTCTGTCTAGAACCTGTCAGGGGTGTCCAACCCATGGCCCAAGGGCTGCATGCAGCCCAAGATGGCTATGAACGTGGCCCAGCACAAAATTCAACTTCTTTTTTTGCTCATCAGCTGTTGTTAGTTTTTGTATATTTAGTGCGTGGCCCAAGACAACTCTTCTTCCAGTGTGGCCCAGAGATGCCAAAAGGTTGGACACCCCTGGGTGCTTACACTAGATTGCTACAGCTGTCATTTAGCTGATATAGTAGACACTGCACTGTACGGGCCAGGTTTCCCTCCAGGATTCACAGCGTTGCCCCTTTAGCTCATGGGCGGTGCTCTCAACTAAGTCTTCAATGCTCAAGCCCTCTCAGGTACTTGAAGAGCATCACCTTGGCTAAGGCCATGCCCCTCTGCAGAGCATCCTGCATACAGTGACTGATCAAGGATACAAGGATCTAATCCCAAACCTGGACAACTCAGATGGGCAATCGAATCATCAAATTTCCCATGGAGTAGACTGAGGCTTTGGTATTGTATTAATGTGGGAGGGCCCATCTTCTTCCACTGCGTGATCCAGCTTTCTTCCCTTCCTATGACATTCCCCAATAAGCTCTGTGCATACATACATCTTCATTGCAGAATCTGTGGGAACTGAATTGCAGCCTCAGATTTTTGTTAGATCACCTTGTTCTTATTCTGCAAGGAGCACATATGTTATAAAAGAATAATACCTACTATATATAAAAATAAGTGATGCTCATGACAATGAAGATAAAATTAGAATTTAGACCTTCATTGTTTAATAAAATGCATTCAATCCAAATGAGTGCTTTATTTTCCTTCTACATGCAAAGTATTTTAATAGAATGCAATATTCATTCTACTTCCTAGCACAGAATCAGTGTGCTGATGATTATTTGCTTGTTGTGTACAAATGTGGAAGGGTGTGATTTTGCTAATATTTCTTCCTTTCCTTTTTTATTTTATTTTTCATTTTAAATAATTTTTATTTTAATATTTTATTGTTATTGTATTTTAAATGACCATTTATTGCCCTTATACCTTCCTCAACTTCTACCCATCCCCCGCTGCAATTTCCACACTGTTGTTCATGTCCGAGTGTCATTCTTCTTTTTATATCCATCCCTCCACTCCCCAACCCTGCTGCCCACTGAGCTGTCATCTGCTCTCTATTTATGACTCTGTCTCTATTTTGCTTGTTAGTTCAGTTTGTTCATTAGATTCCACCTATGAGTGAAATGATGCAACATTTGACTTTCTCTGCCTGCCTTATTTCACTTAGCAAAGTGTTCTCCAGGTCCATGCATGCTGTGACAAAGCGTAACACTTTCTTCTCTTATTTTTGGCTAAACAGTATTTCATTGGGTAAATGTCCCATAGTTGTTTCACCCACTCGTCTGCTGTTTTGGACAGAGCCTGGACCCACAGACTACTACATTAATTGCTAGGTCCTGCTGTGTAAGACAGGCCGCAGCTTTGTGATCAGGGCTGCCCTGGGTGGAAACTGAAACCAGTTTATTCGATTAATTATTGAATCGTGTCACACCAGGTACAGAGGGCATGACACAAAGTGGTTGTTTTTGAGGAAATACATTTGGGAAGGGTTGAAAGAAACAGTGCCAGTGAGCCATTTCATGATAGATTACCTGAAAGGACCGATATTCAACATCAGGACAGGGCTGCTTTGACAGGTGAGGGATGAATCACTGTATTTGGCAGTGCTACGAACAACTCAATTCAAAAAAGGAAGAAAAATTTGGCTTTCAAGAGAGGTTCAGAAATACTCTCTGGATTTTGATAAATTAGCCCTGATATTGCAAGGCCCTCTAAATTAAGGGATAAAATAGTCCAGTTTTAAATAATGCAGTCTTCCCCTATGCTGCCCTTGGCTTATTATTTGTTAATTTTTCTGCTTATTAGCCTCTGCCAGGTAAAAGGAGAAAATACACATAAACATTTAAACTGTTACCTAAAGATGATTAGGGCAGAAATCTACTAGGGCTTTAATTTGTAATTAGAAGAATGGGTCACCCTGACAACACAGCGTTACATCCAGCTTACTTCGTGGACAAATGCACAAGTCAGGGAGGGATTATTATAAAATGTGAGTCCCTGTAGCACCTTCAGCCGCCTTGCTCCCTGCTCTGCCAGACGAAAAAATGGGAAGATGAGGTAGGGAGAGGAGAACAAGGGCAGCTGCGTGGTTCCCCTCCCAGTCTTTCACCACCTTCAAAAAAAAAAAAAAAAAAAAGGTGAAAATTAGATAAGTCACCTGGTGACACCAGTTTCATTGTGTCCTTTACAAAGAAAGTTAACCACCACGCCAAATGCCTGACTGCTTTTGGAGCTCAACCAACCCCTTAAGGGGTTTTGAAGGCCTTGCCACAGGAGTCTGTCATTATCAAGAGCCCTGTCGTCTGATTTCACTGTCTTTGTGCACATGCTATGTCATTGATCTCCTCACCGTCCTTCATTCTCCTATATCAAAGGAGAGTAATTTTGTTTGAGACACTCTCCTCAAAAGTCCTGACTCCCCCTGGGGTAGTCTTTAAAACACATCCTCACGGATTGTATCCTTCCAACAAGGTGGCGTTACCCACCTCACATTCTTTCCAAGAACTGGAGTTACTCTTTCCTTAATTACCACGGGAGAAAAGAAAGATGTGTTAAAATATCCACTCTGGCTTCTTTCTAATAGGTTATTCTATTTCTCGCTGATGTAAGTGTTTATCTGCATTGGCAAAGTCTTTCCTCTCCAGATGCAGTGCCCAGAAACGGACCTTTTGTACAGAACGGAAGTGCTACAGTCTCTGTAATTGCCTTTGTCATGTTCCCTAGACCAAAATCGCAGAGTAGATTTTACTTTTTATCTGTGGATATGCCTTCTTTCTGGTGCTTTAGGTTATAAAAATGTTCAAACAACATTTACTTTGTGAGAAACATCTACCTTCCCACTTGCTCCTTTTTGTCCTGACAAATTTATACTTTATCCTCCAGTGACATCAAATATGGGATAGTTAAAAAAAAAAGTGACCATTTTAATGCATTAGAGGCATGCCCTGAAACCTTACACTAAAATACTTCCTTTCACAACTGCCTGTGCCATATTCTAATTTAGTATACTATTAAAGTAGGAACCAGGGAAATTACCCATAGTGTGTGGGAAAAAACTTTAAGGAAAAGGAGTCTCACTTTTGACATCTATTTGCATTACTTAGATAATACCTCACTCCCCCAAATTTCCCCAAATCATATATTTATTTACTTTTGTTGTGTGTCAGGCAAACCTGTAAATTATCTAGATGTTTGATCTCAGACCTAACGAGAGAGGTTTCATGGTCTGCAGCTTTAAAGTATTTCCAGATCTTTTGAGATGCCTTTCTCCGTAAACGTTCATACAAATAAGCACTGTTAAAACAAATTAAACTGACTGTGGCTTAAAGATCCTATTGGCTTATTTGATGATTCTCGAATCAGGCAGCATATAAACTTGCAGCTCAAAGGAGCTGTACACAATGAAAGACTGTTATGGGCAGGAGGGAGTGGGTACAAGTGGGCCAAAGTGGACTGGTTACGGCAAGGTCACTTCCTTTAGGGGTGCAGGGCAGAAAACTTTTCCTTCGGCCCTTCCAGGTCCTTTGGCTGGTCTCATAATTCAGTTGACATAGACAGATTAACAGGAGAAACACAAATTGAATTTTGTACGGACAGAAGCCCCATAAAAATATGAGACCCACAAGGCAGTCAGAAAACATGAGGTTTATGTGCCCTCCCAAGCTACGGTAAAGAATGGGACAGGGTCTTGGGGCAGCAGAGGGGAGGAGGGCAATCATAGGGAGATAAAAGCAGCTGTTTGGTGATCAGATGTCTGCCCTGCCCTACCTGTAAGTCTTTCAGATAGAAAGTGCTCTTGCAATTGCTCTGTTTCTGGGCCTGGTGCCCTAGTCAATTTGTTTTAGTCAGTTAAGGGTGCGTTTTTCTTGAATCTGCTGGGTCTTGATTACCTTCAGCTTCTAACAGGCCCCATGCCAAAGTGGTACACTTTGGGGTGGTGTATTCTACCCCCCTGTAGTGAATGGCACATTACCTACCTAGTGCTGATCTGATGATTCTTGATCGACTGAGCTAAGATTGCATTTCTGGGAAAAGCAGGAACTGTAATTAATTAGGTCTTCGTTTGGTGACATGGGGCTTAGCACAAGTGAATCCATTTGGGGCCTAGGGTCTTCTTTTTAACAGTGCAAACAGAGTTTTAGAGAACAAAATCACTTCTCCAAACTAATTTCTTTAAAATTTTTTTGCATGTACCTTATATATAATGCAAACTTTGTAAAACTTTTTGAGTTCAAGATTGTCAGATAAAACACATGAGGGGAATTACCACATTTATTACCATAAGAAGTAAAATAAAAAGTTAAATATGATAAACTGGGTGAAACACTAAATTTTGCCTGGAACAAGATAATCCAAACTTTGGATCTAGTTTAGCTTTGAGATAAGATGACCAGTTGTTCCAGTTTGCCCATGAGCATCCTTGCTTCAAAGCCAAAAATCTGACATGCTACAAACTCATCAGTTCTGGGAAAATCAGGGTCCTGGACCACTGATCACCTTATTTCCAGAAGAACTTATAAAATATCACCAACAATTCATAGCATCGATTCTTAACCATGTACCTTAAAACAATAGAAGAAAATTGTCAATAAGAATAAAGCTGGCAAACCATTTGAGACTTATTGTAATAAGACACGTTACATAGTTTGATTACTCAGAAACTTTTGTAGTGTCCAAGAATCTAGGCTTAAGGTTGAAAATACTGATTTTGTAACATGTGTTTAGAAATGGAAACTGTTTCAATCAGCAGCATGTATATACATAGCCAGAAAAAAGGCAAGAAGACAGAATAAAAATTTCACAAATTTAAGCAATTTTGGTTCTAAACACTTGTGCTAGCACGAAATGAATATGACACTTGAGGCAGCACTGAGACCAAAATAATTTAAAAATAAAAACAGTCAGCACTGTGTTTTAAAAATGAGACCTGCATAATACGCAGGCTAAATGAAAAATTTTAATTGTAAATGAAATCTGAGAAATGGAATGCCTTAAGCATTTCTGAATTCAGTATGACTATGCCCAACTCACTAAGGCCTGTTCAGCATTTCCAGGATGAAATTTTTCTTTTGAAGAAAAGTATATAAAATATTTATGGTGCCAAGTAAAAGGGAACAAAATAGACCACCCCAAAATAGACTTCTTTGACACATTGGTCATTTGGAGTGGGTTATATTTAGGAAACAGCAGACACAGTTGAAGTTCTAAAAATTCAATAGAAGTTACTCTTTTGTAAGAGAGAGTTACACTTATAAGGGAAATATCTAGTGGAAAGGAGGGTATTCCTCTCTGTATCAGGAAAAGAAGGGTCATTCTAAATTTCCAAGATTCTTATCAATGGAGAAGGCAGTGACAAATCTGCATAACAACCTCATTCAGCCCTGGTTGGTGTGGCTCAGTGATTGAGTGCTGGCCTATGAGGCAAAGGGTCACCAGATCAACTCCTAATCAGGGAACATGCCTGAGTTATGTGCCAGGTCCCCAGTAGGGGGCGCATAAGAGGCAACCACACAGATATTTCTCTTGCTCTCTTTCTACCTCCCTTCTCTCTCTAAAAAGAAAGAAAGAAAATCTTTAAAAAAAAACTTTGTTCGTGCTAAAAGTTCTTAGTTAAATTAGGGTCATAAAAAAGTCTTTCTTAACAAAAAGGTGATCTGGAAAATAAAAAACGTTATAGTTTGTGGTACTACAATTCCATTTGAAATTGTAAAAAGACAAGCACAATGACCAATACCGTTCTTCTGCCTCAGTTGCTATGTTCTCTAACCTGCAGCAATCTTCCTTCTGCTGCACTCTGGTACTGTAATGCTCTCAACAAGGTCAAGCATGATTCTTTTGTTGCTAAACCTAAAGATTTTTTGTTGACTCCTTGTGGTAGGCAAAATAAAAACCCTCCCAAAATGCCCATGTTTTAAACCAAAGACCTAGACTGAGGGAGAGGAAGAAACTTTACCCTCCTAGGTTCTTTTAGCTGGACTAAGAACTAAAAGTAAATCTACAGGAGACAGATTAACAAGAGAAAATAACCAAATTTAATATACAGGGTAGGCAAGAGTAGGTTCATAATAATAATGAATAATGTCATAATTGGTAAAGAAATAATAGTGTAAGAATAAACTCTGTGCTTCATGCACTGTGGGCCACCCCTGTGTGCGTATATACATGGGACTCCACACACACAAGAGAGTCAAAGACTGTACCCACAGGAGAGGTTCAGAGACAGAAAGATGAAATGAGGCACATGTGACACTTTGAGCTAAGGATGAGGTGGGGTGCCTGGGGGTTCTGAAGGGAGGAAGGTCGTGGCAGGATGATAAGAATGCATGTTCAGCAATTAGAAGTTTGCTCTCCCCTATAGATAGGTAATAAAACATTGTCTCTTGTGGTAACTCTTATGGGCAAGGCCCCTAATTTAAATTCTTTAAGGGAAAACTAAAAGCTTCTCATGAGCCCTCAGTGTCTTGATTGTCTTCAGCTCAAAATAATTCACACGCTAAACTGGCACATTTAGGGGAGGCCTGTTTTGAACCCCTACAAGATGTAGTTAACTTGAGGATGCTGAGACAGAAAGAGTAGCCTGGATGACCCTGGTGACGGATCAAATCACATGGATCCTTAAAACAGAGAACTTTTGCAGCTGTGGTCAGAAACAGGGACTGCGAGGGGATTAAGGAAGAAGGGTCAGGGGGACGTAATATTGCTGGTCTGGGCGGTGCAGGAAGGGGACCACAGGCTAAGGGATGTTGGCAGTTTCTAGAAGCTGGAAAACGGGAAAAGGTCCTCCTATCGATGCTCTGGAAAGGAACACAGCCCTGCTGATTCTGATTTTAGCCCAAGGGGGACCCTCGTCCGACTTCTGATCTTCAGGACTTAAGAAAACAAGTGAAAAACAACTTGTCATTTTAAGTCACCAAGTTTGTAATCATTTGGTACAGCAGTAATAGAAAACTTTGTTCATCTTATTTTACATTTACAGCTTTTGATAGAACTCACTTCTTTCTTGCAACTCTGTCCTTGTGATTCTATGATTCCATGTTCCTTTGGTTTTCCTCTTGTTTAAAGCAGGCCCTCCTCAGTACCCTTTTGAGATGGTTATTCCTTTGCCCATCCGATACATGTGGATGCAACTTTGATAATTCTTCGCCATTCTAATAAATATTCCATACAACTCTTTTTGTTGGTCATATCGACTATGCCTATGGTTCTCAATTAGGGACAATTCTCCATGAGACAGCTCATAATGTCTGGAGACATTTTTGGTTCTCACAACCACAAGTGCTAGAGGTATCTGGAAGGAACAGGCCAGGGATGCTGCAAAGTGCCCTGCAATGCACAGGAAAGCTCCCCACGGCAAAGAATTGCCGTGAACAGAAGGTCAGGAGTGCCGCAGTTGAGAAACGAGAAACCTGAGATGTGTCCACTGCTCACGCAGGGAGAGAGTTCAAAATTCCTCTTTCAACTTAGATCTACAGCCAGAACTTTACAGAAATAAATAGAGCCAGCTATTCTACACCTAGTGCTGAAATAATCTCCCCCCTAAAAGTGCATTTCCTTAAGTTTTCATTATTTAAACAAATAACATTATTTTGTCAGTTTCCCAAACTAGTATCTTGGAAATCGCTGTGTCTCCCCTAAATTCTACCATTTTCCAAATCACATACATTACTTTCTCTTCCACAAAACTCTATGTACACTTTGACTTTGCTTCTTCCCCATCAGGGCTCTTTATCTTCGTCTAGATTATGATGGAGCCGTATTATGTAAATATTAACTTTGCATAATTAAACTTTACTTATTCTGAAACAATAGAGAATAATTATTCAAATAGCATGGGCAATTTCACCCATCATTTCACCTCACCAGGGTTTACACCAGAGTCAGCAAGAGATGAGAGAAATGCACCTGCCGGGTCCTTCACAGGCTCAGTTCCTATGGTCTCTTTCATGTGTGAACTTCCTGCTGCCCTAACATTCCAAGACTAAGAGTCTAGACAGTTCCAGGGAAGTACAGCAAGCTAACCAACTATGTAACCAAGGACAAGGCAGACGTATTCCAACTGGAGGGGAAATTGCCCTCATTGTATGTCTATTTAGAGAAGACATGTTGACCCCAAAATGGCACTCTCCTAGTTGATTTTAAAGACAAGTATGACAAACTTCAACACGGTTGGACTTACCTATTGGATTTAGAGACAAACTCCCATCCAAGTGTGAGTCCACCACATTGAAGCAGCCAGCCTCTCCCACACTGTTCTACAGCAGCCAGGACAAACCCCAAATGATAAAGCTCATTATTAGTGCCCAGTGTAAAATGCTCAGAGGCTTCTCATTACTGACAGGGTAAAATCCAAACTCATTTCTGTGTAATAAAATACTTTTCAGGATCTTACTCTATTTTATCTCTTCAGCCTTACATCTTATCATTTTTCCTCTTGTTGGCACAGAATAAGTATTAGCATTATCAGCTAAGTAGTATCCTCAAGAAATCTTAAAAGCAATAAGATTTAGTATAAACTGACAAATTCTTAGCATCAAAGACTTACTCAAGATAGCTAGCTTTCAGGATATTTACTGTGTTTACAGAAAATATAGTAGAAAATGAGATTGGATGATAACTCTCCTATTGTCCTGGAATAGGACCCAACAGGAGCCAGCAGCCTTTTCTCCCTATACCTGATCAGAGGCCAGCTCATTGGCTAACCGCCTTTGTTCCCCAGACCTGCCCCCCTTGACCTCCTCACTGTGAGATGGCTACAGAAGGAAGGAGGGAATGAGAATGAGCATGACAGGCACTCAGCAGACTCAGTGCGGTTTGCTGGGGTTTACATGCTCACCACCACTTCTCATCCCCCCAGGAAAGTGGGTTAACGGAGTGGGAAACTGGGCAAGGAGGCGGCTTCTTGAAGGGACTTCCAGAAAATGTACACATGTGTTCCAGGCATGTTTGGATGCAGCTTCCCCAAAGTAATGGTGCACTTTCAGGGCCCGCTCAGGGGGAAAAAAATCATTTCTTTTCTTTAGTGCATCCGTGTGCTATAAGGCCAGAAGAGATGGGGTGGGGGTGGGGTGGAAGAGCTGTCCCTAATAAGGTCCCTCTAGCCAAAGTCAAGGAAGAGTGGAGAAGATGAGATCAGAGGTTTAAAATGGGCTTGCTTATGCTTTTAATTAAATGAGAGTGACTGAAAAAACGGTATAATGGTTTAGGGCTGGAGAAGAATGATTTGCTATGCATAAATGCATGTTATTTGAAAGAGAGATGGGAGGAAAATAATTCCATTTCAAGTTTAATATCACTTCAAGTTCAGATTGTTCAATAAATGGCTTAATTTGCAATTCTGATATTTAAAATACCTAGAAAAATCACCCTGGAGTATAGTTTGGGGAAAAATGCTTGTCAAACTATCTATTCATGCAAAGAAATATTTTATATAGCTTATTTTTACTTTAATTTTTATACTTTTATTCTGCTATTGAAGAATATCATGCAGAGATAAACAAAAAAATTCTTAATTCCATCACTCAAGGAACCCCTGCTGATATTAAAATGTATGTTGCATGTAAATGGTGAGAAATACAAACAAAAGGCTTTCATAGGAAGTGCAAATATCCTTCATTTTTCACTTCCACATCTAGTCACCCCTGTACCTTTCCTCCAATATAGCCACATCTTTGTTCATTTATCCTTATGGAAACAATATACACCATTAATATGGTTTATTGTTTATATTTGCCAAAAGGATCCTATATTTCTGTATCAAACACGGAGATTTACCTCATTCCATTTAACAGCTAAAATGTATAATTATACTTCTTTAAAATAAATTATTTTTTTTTAAGATTTTATTTATTTCTAGACGGTGGGGGGGGGGGGGTGAAGGCAGAAAGAGAGGGAGAGAAACATCAATGTATGGTTGCCTCTCACATAACCCTCACTGAGGACCTGGCCCACAACCCAGGCATGTACCCTGACTGGGAATCAAACCAGAGATCCTTGGGTTCACAGGCCAACACTCAATCCACTGAGCTACACCAGCCAGGACTAATTATACTTTTTTAAACAATTTCACAACTAATGAATATTTAGCATTTTTTTTAGCTTTTTACTATTATAAATAATGCTACAAAGTAGCTCTCCTACAAAAGAAGCTGTATCTTGGCTTCTTTTCTGAAATATGGAAGAGTCACTGTTTCTCTCTCTCTCTTTCTCTCTCTATCTATCTATATAGATATATATCTATATATCTATATAGATATATAGATATATAATTTTTAAATAATTGCCAATTGGGTAAATTAAACTATTGTCATTTTTGATTTACATTTACTTAATTATAAGTAAGAGTGAGATTAAAAAAATATTTTTTTTATTTATTTTTAGAGGGAGAGAAAGGGAGAAAAACATTGATGTGTGAGAATAACATTTATTAGTTGCCCCTCACATACTCCCAACCAGGGACTTTGCCCATAACCCAGGCTTATGCCCTGACCAGAAATTGAACCAGCCATATTTCAATTTACCAGGGACACCCATCCCACTGAGCCACACCAGTCAGGGCAAGAGTGAGTTTTAGATATACCAATGAACATTGTCATTTTTAAATTAAAAAAATATGTTTATTGATTTGAGAGAGAGAGAAACATCCATCAGTCACCTTCTACATGCACCCTCAACAGGGAATCAAACCGGCAACCTAGGTGCCCTGGCTGGGAATTGAATTCCCAACCTTTTTTCTATAAAAGTTTTCATTTTTCTCCTATTAACTTACATGAGATCTTTGTAAATCAAGTAAATTTATTTATTTTTGCCTGAAATTTTAACTGTACTAAGTTTTTACAATGTATGATGAGGCATTTAACTTTTTCTAGGTTATTTTTATAATATAAAAGTTGTAAATGTTTAAGTAGTAAAATTACATGATCCTTTCTGTATAGATTCTTGGTGACCTATATTTCTAAGAAGCCTATCTTTTCCTAATGAATAGATTCATTCTTATTTTCTTATAACAAGCTTATGAATTAAATCCTTACTTCATCTGGGATTTATTTTGGTATATTGTGAGAGATGGCGTGCATGTATGTGTATAATATGGCTGGTCATTTCTCAATTATATTATAGAATTATATTGCCCTATTTATTTAAAATGTAACTGCATCATATGTAGTATATTCATATTTCTTAAGCCAGAAATAAGACATCAATCACCAATTCCACCTTGGTTATGTAGCCTTTTTTTGGAAGAAACGGGTAATATAATTTGACAAGCTGCAATATATATATACATATATACAAATATATATGTGTATATATATAATTATTTTTAAAGTAGGGAAAATGATTACTTTCTCTCCGATAATTTGATTATAATACTATAAACTTCCCTCACAAAATCAATGGAAAAACTACAAAAAAGTAAGAACTGAGTAACTGGGCTGGTGGTAAAATCAGTAGGCTTTCAATCGGCTCATTTTCTATAGTACTGTATTTATTACTGTTGAGTCATTTTTTCATTAACAGCATGAACCCTCACTTGCCACGGTGGACTGGCGCAGTGCAGTTGTGTATCGTTTAACTCCATTTGCTGATACAGGCATGCTGGGTACCTGAATCAACTCAATTCTTAAAACAGACTGAAAATCAAATGTTTGAGTAACAAGAACTTTGTTCTATTCTTTTAAAGGTGAAATATAATTAATTCCCAGGCTATTTCAAAATCCCTAACAATTTTCCCCAGAAAGCATTTAAACCCCCTAGACACTTCCATAAACACATCCAAAAATTCCTTCATTGTAGAACACACTCAAGACACTGATGACCTTATTATTCCATAATTGTACACATGAAAGGGCATACACATGGGAAACAAATACAAATCCAGTTGAGAATGCAATAATAGAATACTAGGTACAAACTGTATTTTGAGTTGACAAGGAAAAATGAAGACTTTGAGGCCTAGTAAGTGTTCACCTGAGTTGGGGAAGGAGGGAGACCCTAATTGAACATGGAGTGGTCAAGCCCTGTGAGGTAGGACTTTCAAGGAAAGGGACTATTTTCCAAGAGACAGGACTTTTTTTTTTTTTTTTTGTCTAAATGACACAGCCTAAATAATGTTAAATCACATCAGGCCTGGAATATCAGTTGTGTTCTATGACTGGTTGAGTTCAAATGGCACAATTAAGTCACACACTACAGCCATAGTTTTATCCCCAACCTCTTTCTCTACACCAGACTAGTTTTCTAAGAAAAGTGGCTGTGTCTTCTTTCTGTTATCCTTCCTCTTCCTATTTTGCAACACCTCATACCTCCATACTTAAGATTCTGTTCAGTCCTTATTGCTGACTCTCTTATCTTATATACTACTGTAATAAATATGTTTCACATTGTAACTGAAACTCAATTATGTTAAGAATACCTAGTGAAAATAGACTTCTGGCCAAGATGGAGGCATAGGTAGAAACACTGTGCCTCCCTGCACAACCAAGTTTAAGGACAACAAAGATTTAGTAACAAAAATGCAACCAAAACAGAGAGAAAGTTGAACTGTATGGAAGTCCGACAACAACGGACCATTCATCCAGACCGGTAAGAGGGGTAGAGTCAGTGGCTGGTGGAGCAGGTTTGCACAGAAAAAAGTGGCCAGACCGACCCAGGTGCACAGGCGGTGGTTGGCAGATCCCAGGCCTGGGGTGGCAATGGGTGGATCCAGTGAGGGCACAAGGTGGCTGGTTGACTGAGGTCACACATTCACACTCAGATAAACCAGGCAAAGAAGCGAGCAGTGAGACAGACCATGCAAAGCAGGGCCCCAGCAATGGGAAATAAAGCCTAAAAGCACCAATTGGAAAAATCTTTGGGGATCAAGGTGCCAGGAGAAGCTCCAAGGCTCACAGAGTTTGTTGGAGAGACCCACTGTGTCCTGGAGGGTGCACAAGCCCACATACCCGGGAACCAGTACCAGAAGGGCCCAATTTGCTTGCAGGAAGCAGCAAAGGAGACCGAAATCCAAGAGAGAGCAGAACAAATGCCATTGCCCCTCTCTGACCCTGCCCCCACATACAGCATCACAACCCAGTGACTGGGTCTCCCCACCCTGGTGAACACCTAAGGTTCTGCCCCTCATACATAACAGGTGCAAACAGACCAAAACATTATGGTTCAAGAACAGCTCAAAGCCCCAGAACCAATACTTCTAAGTGACCAAGACATAGTCAACCTATCAGATGCACAGTTCAAAACACTGGTGATCAGGATGCTCACAGAACCGGTTGATATGGGTCACAAATTAGATGAAAACATGAAGGCTAAACTAATTGAAATGAAGTGAAATGTACAGGGAACCAACAGTGTTGTGAAGCAAACTGGGGCTCAAATCAATGGAGTGGACCAGAAGGAAGAAAAAAATGACTAAGTAGAAAAGAACAAAGAAACAAGAATTCAAAAAAATTAGGAGAGACTTAGGAACTTCCAGGATATGTTTAAATGTTCCAACATCTGAATTATAGGGGTACCAGAAGGGGAAGAGGAAGAGCAATAAGTGGAAAAGTTATTTGAACAAATAATAAAGGAGAACTTCCCCAATATGCCAAAGGAAATAGACTTCCAGGAAGTCCAGAAAGCTCAGAGAGTCCCAAAGAAGTTGGACCCAAGAATGACACACACCAAGGCACATCATAATTACATTAGCCAAGATTAAAATGAAGGAGAGAATCCTAGAAGTAGCAAGAGATAAGGGGATAGTCACCTACAAAGGAGTTCCCATCAGACTGTCCGTGGATTTCTCAAAAGAGACCTTGCAGGCAAGAAGGGGCTGGAAAGAAGTATTCCAAGTCATGAAATCCAAAGACCTACATCCAAGATTGCTCTATCCAGCAAAGCTTTCATTTAGAATGGAAGAGCAGATAAAGTGCTTCTCAGATAAGGTCAAGTTCAACGAGTTCATCATCACCAAGCCCTTATTATATAAAATGTTAAAGAGACTTATCTAAGAAGATTAAAAATATGAACAGTGAAAGGATAGCAAACTCACAGTCATTAACAACCACACCTAAAACAAAAGCAAACTGAGAGGACCCTAGATCAGAAGTGGAACCATAGAAATGAACAACACATGGAGGGTTAGCAACAGGGGAGTGGGAGGAGGAGAAGGGGGTAAAAGGTACAAAGAATAAGTGGCACAAACAGTAGGTAGAAAATAGACAGCGGGGAGGGCAAGAATAGTATGGGAAATACAGAATCTAAAGAACTTGTGACACATGGACATGAATTAAAGCGGGGGGGAATGGTGGTGGAGGGGATGTACAGGGTAGAGGGGAATGAAGGGGGGAAATGGGACAACTGTAATGGCATTATCAATAAAATATATTTAAAAAGAAAAAAAAAACAAAATAAAAAATAAAAAATAAATAAATAAAAATACCTAATGAAAATAAATAATATTAGCCAAATAAGCTAACAAATCCAATAAAAGTACTACTCACTCAAAGGCTAAATGAGTAAAATTAATGGATGATAAAATAATGGATGATAAAATTAATGGATGATAAAATAATGGATAATCCAATAATGGATTAATGGATGTGAAAGGTGGAGATCTTTCACAATTGTTATTGGTGGTGGGTGAACGTGAGTGTTATTTAATGAAAGAAAAGAACAACATTTCACACCAAAAACATCTCCATGTCTAAATTCAGAGAAGTAGCAGATATTCTTCTTTACTCATTCTGTTGGCCAAAACAGATTTAATGAAACTAGAATTGCCTTCTCACCTGATAGAACTAAAAACAGACAAAAATACACAATAATGGTTTTCAGAGATAGGTAGCACAGTAAACAAACAAGGTGAGCCTTACAAATTGCTTCAGCTTACTGCCAGGCATGATTTCTCTCCCACAATGCAGGAAGGGGAGACCTCAAAAGAGCCAAGGTGTCTCCCTGCATTGAGGAGGCCGAGTTAGAAGTGCAGGGATGCTCAGTCAGCTAGAAACGGCAGGGCACAGTACAGGAGAGGAGGGGGCTGCACAGAGCAGAGCTCTGGAGATGTACAGAGGTTCTCACCCAAGCCCTCAGCTGAGAACTGGTCAGTAGGATTAGTCATCAGACTAGATGGCTCTAGAACACACAGGGCCAATTCCTTCATCTGCATTTAGATAATTTAATCCCTCTTTTTATTTGCCTATTGGGTTATCATGGTTACGAATGTTTTCTTTTATTGTTAGTTTATATTTTAATCTCACTAGCTTTCAGAAGATACTTCCAACAACCCAGGTAGTCATCAGGGGTCTCTGGAAACATGAAAATTGGACCTGACCATTTTCATCACTGCCTCACTGAGAATAGCAGCATGTGCATAGAATGCGTGGGCCGACCAGCCACAGAAACAGCCACTTTTCTCATTTCGTAAAATGGTGCACCCCCATATTCAACAATCAAAATATAATATACACACTTTGTTACTATATTTTTAAAACAGCATTTACTCTGTATGTTCATGCTTTATCTCTTATAAATGAAAAGTAAAGGCACACGCTTTTTTATTTTAAGGACAATTATATTGAATAATCATGAAAAGAAAGAGATCATAGAAAGAGCAATAAACTGAGATTTGTAAAGATTGACTCCTGGTAATGGTTTTGCCAATTTATATCATTTTCATAAGCCATAAATTCTTGTTTCAGTATTCTCATTTGTAAAAATAAGTAGTTTAGAATCACTTCCAAGATTCTTCAGCTTTATAATATGATGCGTTTGAAAATGTGTGAAACCATTTCACAGAGACTAACTGGCATATTCTCAGGGTTTTCAGTCTTGAAATACTTTCACCAAATGACTTATTCATTTCACAATTATTTTCTTATTATTTTGGTCCTGTCTTTTAGATAGTTTGGTAATGCTAGGTAATGCAAAGCATTAGGACAGCAACAACAAAAATGTCTATGACTACTTCAAACACAGACATTGATCTTAAGAAAGTGATAATGTTGTAGTAGCTTAGGACATTTTACAAACTTTCCATATATATTTGTCTTTTTCAAAATCTCTGAATTGTCTGATTCTTTAAAAACCACATTAGTCAGTTTTGTAAACATGGGAAGGGGATCTTAAATTATGATCAGAATGATACTTTCCCCAGGAGGTAGTCTCCCAAGGTATCTATCTACTCAAGTGGAATTATGAGTTCAAAGAGATCTGGATAACTTTCTGATAAACATCCTCCATATTTCATGTTTTAATCATGATGCAGCTTTTGTGTCTTAATAATTGTTCAGATAATTTCTAATGACAGAATCATAGATTTCTATAATCTAAAGATAAATAAAAATAGACCACAAATTAGCCTATTCCCTATGAGGAAAAATTTCAGATTGTTCTGCCAATTTGAAATGTATGCAGACATTAACATTTGCTCCATAAACACTCCCAACCCATTCAATGCTTGCTGGTTCTAGCACAAAGGTTTAAAGCACTCAGCCTCAACAGTCCATTCACCACAGAATTATATGTATGTGAATAATAATTTAATCTCTTAGGAACTATCCCATCATATTTCTCTTGTCCTTTTCTTTTTTTCTCTTGTCCTCTTTAAACATCTTGAATTGAAGTCAAAATTAGAAAGCCACAAGTTTTTCATTTGCAGTGGAAATGTCTTCTCCACAAAAAATACAAATCTATCTGGCTTTAGGGAATACTTTTAGGGCAGTTTTTGTCTTAAGGTTTTATTTTTTAAAAGAGGCTCTACTATATTCTCAGAATTTCTGTCCATTTTATTCTTTAATTAATTAGCTGTTTCCCCCACCTAAAATTATTTTCCACTTGCAATTTCTAAAATATCAGCTGAAGAAGGTATACGTGGAGTAAGAGGGCGAGCCAAGCCATATCTGACAGCCCAGACTCCTCATCCATTTCTATCAGGAGGACAAATCTCCTTCTAGGGAAAAGGTACTGACCTTGAGTGGGACCTTAGCAGCTTTGCACTTTTCCCATGGGCATGCCTACTCTCACCACCACTGCTGGCACTGAGGCCAGGAAGGCTTATTTTTAGGCCTGAGGTTGGCAGGAGCTCCCGCTAATTTCTAGAAGCATAAGGCAGGTATGTTACAGACATTCTGAGGGATGCTGTTGAAGAAAGCAGTAATTCACAAGGTAATTAGGTACGTAGCCTACCTATGTCTTTCTAGGTAGTAGTAGTGTTTTAAAGTGGTCACAGGAGGCCCTGGCTGGCATAGCTCAGTGGATTGAGCGTGAGCCTGCGAACCAGAGGATCGCGGTTCGATTCCCAGTCAGGGTACATGCCTGGGTTGCAGGCCGGTTCCTTGCAGGCTAACTACCAGCAGGGGACGCACAAAAGGCAACCATACATTGGTGTTTCTCTCCCTTGCTCCTTCCCCTCTAAAAATAAATAAGTAAATAAAATCTTTAAAAAATATATTTATAAAAAAATAAAGTGGTCACAGGAGACAAACAGCATCACTTAAAGGGTGAGAACACACATTTTGAGGTATGGCAGGATTGGTTTCAAATGACTCTGCTACTTTCTGTCTGTCTGAAACCAAGCAAGACACTACCTACCTGTAAGCCTTGCTTCCTCATTTATAAGAGTTACAATTACACCTGCTTCACTGGGCACTTATGAAGGATAAATAAGATAATGTATATATAGTGTTTAGCATAGTATTTAGCGTAAGTTCTGAGATAGTTCTTACTGTTATTGTTGTTATATTAATAAGTATATTATAGAGTTCATGAGGTCAGAAGTTTCTAATAGTGAATAGAACACAGAGCCTGATACACAGTATGTGTTCCATAGATATGTACTTAATTGAATTAAACTATATTCTAATCACTATTTCTTAAGTGATTATTATGGAAATTCTATTTCATGCTCCAAATAAACTTATAAATGAGCCTTTAGTGTCCAATTTATGAATGTTGTACAGTGTCTATGCTGTTTTCTTTTTGTAATGTTTTGTTTATTTATTTTTAGAGAGAGGGGAAGGGAGGGAGAATGAGAAGGAGAGAAACATCAATTGGATGCCTTTTGTACATGCCCAAATCATGTACCAAACTTGCAACCCAGGCATGTGCCCTGACCAGGAATCAAACCAGTGACCTTTTATTTCACAGGCCAGTACTCAATCCACTGAGCCACGCTGGTCAGGGCTTCACCTGTTTTCTTAACATCTTGCTAGAATACCAATATTATAAAAAATGCAGATATTAGTATATGCATATGTATCTTAAATCACACAGGTTTTATTATAAAATGAATCAGTGATACAGAAAATGTAAACTAGATGTTCCTTTTTTGGAAGATAGAATGGCATTAAAAAAGCAAGACATTAAAAATAATAGATAAAAATAAATATTTCCTTGCATAAAGCCGAGTTTGCCCATGGAAGTTATTCTCAAGGGGCATTATTAAAGCAAATAGTTTACTATGATTTCAAAAAGGATTAGGCATAATGAAGCAAAATTTTGAAAGCGGCTTGCAAATTTATGCCTGTGATTTTCAAGGGAAAATGAGATTTGCTCACAGAAGTGTGCACTCTGGCTTGCAGAAGTACCAGAGGTGAAAAATTATGGATCCATTCCAAAAGCTAAGTTGGTTTTGCTTTTGTAAATTGGCTTCAATTAGTTAAATATTCTAAATTTGGTATAAAAACAGACTGAGTCATTTATAGATAGAAGTGCAAACTTGTCATCAGTTTGTAATCAAAGAAACAGAAATTTCAAACAGCCAGAATAAATTTTAATCTATTTTGGAAAGAAAAATTTATAAAATGCCAGCCAATTAAGTCAATGAGTATACTGTACACGAAGGAACATTCCAGTTAGGGCAGAGGCCCAGTGCCCAGTGCCTCTACAGGACAACAGACCCCAGTGACATTTGACACCCCTGACCACAGCGCGTTGGGATGCTTACTGTATGCTGGGCATTGTATTACATACTTTACATAAACGTCCTCATGAATCTCTACAACCTTAAAAGGCACATTTAGTACTTTTTAATTTTATGTTTTTAACCAGAGGAAGAAGATGAATTTGAAAGTCAAATTGTCTCATCTCACACAGCAAGTAGAGAAAAATCCAGAACAGAACTGAGTGGTCCAACATCACACTGCTCGTTTTATAACCCCAAGTCTCTAGATGAGCGACCATTGAAGGGAAATCATCTTTTGGTATAGTTTTATTGTTAATTACCTCCTTTTCCATTATGTTTTAGAGAGTATGAATCCTATTACAGATTGCGAATTAACTAATATACAAACTTTATAAGTACATGGCAGCTTAATATAGATAATGAGCACAGAATATCTTATCATCTGTGTACCTAAATATGAGATTGCCTTGGGATAATACTTTCAGATCACACGAGCACACTGGCCAAGTTCTTGCCAGTGTACAATTTCACATTCCTGGCTCAGACAGAGAGCAGCAACGAGAAATGACCCGCGAGTATAGGCTTCGTGACTTTGGGTCCTGGTGATCAATCTCATATTGTTATCATATTTTTAGAAGGAAAATAAAACAATCTTTGCTAAGTCTACTTCCTTCATCATGTCATTGTGACGTTTTTCCTACATGAGAAGATTAAGTAGAAAATTAGTTTATAAGTACAATGGTCACTGTCTTTCACTGGGCACATGCCATGCACCAGGCGTTTCATGTGCACAACCTCAGATCCTTGTAAGTACCTGTTTTAATATCCTCACCTCTAAATATGGAAATATGTTAAGTAATTTAACTAAATTAACACAGCTGAGGGTGTCGTGGCTGAAATAAACCAGGTCTGTGTGGTTTAAAAACCAAATGTCTGCCATTATCTCAAACTACTTCTTATGTTACATTTATAGCTGGTTTTCTACTTCCAAATTGACAGATGGAAATACCTATATTAATTTAAACACGAGAATCAACAAGAATATACTGAGCAAGATATAAGCTTCACAGAACCAAACCACTGTTATTCCTGCCATTATTAATGGTTAACAAAATATTAATTCAGTACTGATATCAATGTTAAGTATCATAATATTTTAAACATAATTTATACATTGCTTGAAGATTGCAAGGTGAGTTCTCACCGAGCTTTTCCATTACTCTCACAGCATCCACAAGGCAGATGACAAATAACACCATCTCACTATGAAATCCAAAAATAACTATTTCATATGTGATCCTACCAAGTTAGTTCAGGAACAGAGCCTGAACACAAACACGGGTAGTCTGACTTCAAATCAGTGATCGAGATAACCCTGGTTCATGATTCGTTTGTAAAATAGGTTAATGAAATTTGAGGCAACATTAAATATGAGATTTAGACCCAACAAATCCTTGTTCTGTCTTTGGCTCTGCTACGTCCTCCCTGTATGAATAGAGGAAAATCATTTTATCTCTCTGTGACTGCTTCCTCATCTGCAAATAGGAAGTTAATGACAACTGTAAAATGGAACTGTTTTTTAAAATTACATATTGTTTATTGAATCTTGAATGTAACATTTTAAAATTTTTATTGTTGTTCAAGTACAGTTGTCTCCATTTTCCTCCCACCACTCCCCCCACCCAAGCCATCCCCACTTCCCACCCTGATCCTACCCCACTTTGGTTTTGTCCATGTGTCCTTCATACATGTTCCTGAAAAGGGGGAAGGGTTTTCAGGAAAGTGGAACTGTTTTGAGGACTAATAGAAAGGCATCCCCAAATGATTTTTGCAATATCTGAGTATTTCATTAATAGTATCTCTAATCCTAAATTTATAGAAAGCTTTTTTTTTGTACAAAATAAACAGCTACCATTAGAAAAACAAGGTGCTCTGTCAAAGTCAATGTTCTTTACTCTTTAGATTAGACCAAGAGTTAAGCTTCAGTCTGGATTTAGAATATACAGCACAACCATTTTTCAGGTGGTGCTCACAACACAGCTTCAACAACTACACATTTACTCTCTTCTGCTGACAAGAGTGGAAACTAGATTTGAATCATAGAGTTTACTAGATATGACACCAAGGTTACATGAAAATCAGAGTCATATAGTAACGAAGGGTATTTAGTCTCAGCTCTCAGACACAACATCAAGCAGAAAGAGGACGACAGCCACAGACTATCCTGACTTTCCTCTCGCAAGTTCACTAATCTTTGTCCCAGATCCATCAAGGTATCCCGGGAAGCCTCATTCTGACGTCCTATTTCTGTGTAAGGGTCTTCAGATTCTCCCCATGTACATGAGAAGAAAGTATAGGTTCTTTAGCGTAAGTACAGTCCCTTATGACCCGTCCCCCAAATACTCTCTAACCCTACCATTCTCAATTACACAACTTGTATTGAGGCCAAATTTGGAAACCTGCGAGCCCAGAGCTTGTCCAGGATTTGCTCTCTTTTTATTACACTTATTCCTATGTGATGAGTCCCTCTCTGCTTGTAGTTAATGTCCTCTCTATTCCTCTAGGAAAAGCTCAAGTACCACTTCCCCCAAGGAGAGTCCACTGACAGGAATTTCTCCTTTCTCAGAATACAATTTATTCTTTGCCTGTAGCAGTTATCATGTCACACCTTGGACTCCAACTTACATGAGTGGTCTCATACTCTGCTCTAGATTATGAATTCCTTGGAAGCTTGAATTTATGTGTATCTGCTCCTCCCTCTAGACCAACCTATATTACCTAACCCACGATCATTATTTATTAACTGGTTAATCATCATCCACTTATCTAGGCTATAAAAATACCTAAAATAGGAAGACAGTACTTCTTCCAGAGAATAACCACCCATTTCCATTACAAACAGGTTATAAAAAAAGTAAGAAGTGGATTTTGTCCTTCGTCATCTCTGGATTTATCCAGGCGCTTGAACACAAATGCCTTTTCCAATAGTGGAAGGACACTATGTATCCCAGAGCCAGAGCAGCACGTGCTGGCCACAGAGGAGTTACGTTTTCCCCAATCCGCTCAGTCTATCACCCCACGGATGCTTCGTGCATGCTCAACAACATGCTTTTCAACAAACGCCAACAACGCATGGGCTGTCCAAGGTTGGAGTTAAATCCCCTCCATCCTATATTTTTTCAGTTCTTCATTTAACTCAAAGAAAATTCAGTGGAAGAAAGGTTGCTTGTAATTTTGTGGGTAGCAATATATCACTGTGGTAACAAACCATGGATAATAGTGAATTGTTATTATGTGATGTTGAAGGAAATCGGGGGTTTCTCGCTGAGAAAGGGCAGGAGCTGCCTTTTAGTAACTTGTATTTATTTGTTTTATATATTTTTATGGAAGCTTTACTGTAAATTTCTTAAAATTATTTGTGATGCTATTAGTTAAAAAATCAATTACAGAGAGTAAGGGTGTGGTGGTGAAAAGCACCAGAATATTTACCAAGAGGCTAATGAATGCTGTTTTCTCTATGCTCTGAGCAACTTGAAATCTAAGAAGGATAAAACAAGGGACTTTACTTAGGTTGTTTGTAAAGTCTTAACATTTAAACAAAATCAAGTCTGTAACAATGATTCCTGTATTCCTGCCAAACATATCATTGCTCAATTAGGAATAAATAACACTTAAAATGATGTTTAAATAATTTATTACTTATTACTTCCCAGAGATTATTAAAGGGGCTTTTTGTGTATTCCGTTATGCAAACCTCAAAGTAACTTATGAGGTAAATTCATCATTATCCCATTTTACAGGTTAGAAAATGGAAGCACAGATTAATCATCCAGGTTTCCATTTGGCCAAGTGTTAGAACGCACAGGCTGATTTCAGAGTAAAAAGTGCGCCTAACCTTTGGGACTCAGAGTGTAGTCCACAATGGAGCAGCCTCAGCACCTTCCTGGAAGCTCATTGGAATTAAAGAATCTTGGCCCCCGCCCTGCTAGACCAACCCCCCAGGGAATTCACAAATATACTAAAGATGGACAGGCACTCATCTAAAACACCATACTCCCTTGCTCTGCCCCGCTATGCTACACCGCCTTCTGGTAGAATAATATTCAGAGCACACACACCAGATACAATGTTTGGTGTTGAAATTATGTGTTCTTCCAAACTCAAGATAACTCTTTGGACCACATTATCTAATGAAGACAAATCACAATGAAAGTAATTTTCTGACTCTAGTCTGTGACAGTTGGAGAGTGCTGTTTTTCAGTGTTGTTTTGATTAGAGGTATGTCCATTAACTCAATTAAAAATCAAGGTTCCAGTGAATTCTCTCCATTGATATAGGCCATCATATTTTTTGCATGAGTCAGCTCAAAGAAGGCATATATTGTTTGTCAAAAGATAGAGTGCATTTTAAACCAGGAATTAAAAAAAAGTTTTCAATTTTCTGCATGGTATTAAAATATTTCTATTTTCAGTGAAATATTAAAAATAAAATGCACATATCCAATCTACTGCCATTAAACAATGATTAAAACCTATAATAGGTACATGATCTCATTTCTTCAAAATACTGATAGCATTGCAAAAATCTGATGAACTATTTTATTGCACTGCATTTTGAACATGTGACTATTTCTTAAAACCTATCATTGTTACTTGAGTAGTAAGTTAAGATAAACTTACCAATAGACCAGAAATACCTTCATATACAAAGATATTTAAACACTACATTTTACTATCTGTTTTCTGAGAGCTTAAATATCGATGTGCATATTTGGTATCTTTGAGAAGACCATGTCCATCAGCGGAGCCCTGTCTCTACAACACTGGCTCTGCAAAGCATGAAGTAAAACTAAGTCTCTCACAAGGCAACACTGTAATTCTAAATGTATTTCCTAAAGGTCATTTGCCAATTCGGTAACTTGTATTGAAATTATCGGTTTAAATACATCTCTGCCAAATATCTTAAAATGAATTATTCACAACTTTAATGGATCTATTTATATCTGTATTTATATAATTATCACTATATATAATACTTACAGTTACATAATTTTTCATTGTCTCAAAAACAGCTTATACTATTCAACATTTTCTAGAGGAAATCTACCTAATTAGAAACGAATTAGAACAAGCATAATATATTTCACTGAAAGTTACTATTCACTACTTGAATTCACTTTTTTAACAATTTTGAAAGATGTGGAACTTTATTTTCGAAGAGAGAATTATCCAAGACCAGGATAAAAAAATGATTTATTCAAATATTCAGATGTCCAGAGGTCACAAGCCCAAGCAATAACTTTATACATCTTCAATGTGTTTTGCTGACCTTGTGTATTTCCGTATGGAAGCTGCACAAATATATGGAAAGAGTAAAGTCTAAATACCAAAATATAAGGCACTCAATAGACAAAAAGGAATATTGAGCTTTAAAAGAAAATCAGGTGAGGTTCGACTTCATTATTTTTTAAAGAGATATTCTTGACTAAAAGAGTGGGGCATTAATTGCCTGATTAAAGAATAAGGACTTCCGGCCAAGATGGAGGCATAGGTACACACACTGTGCCTCCTCGCACAACCAAAATTACGGACAACAAAAATTTAGAAACAAAGAAAAACAACCAGAACTGACAGAAAATTGAACTGTACGGAAGTCCAACAACCAGCCATCCAGACCAGTAAGAGGGGTAGAGTCAGCAGCCAGCTGAGAGGGGTTGCAACAGGAAAAAGCGGTGGCTGGTGGACCCAGGCACCCAGGTGGTGGTTGGCAGACCCGCAGCACAAGGAGGCAAGGAGCAGACCCAGTGAGGCACGCAAGGTGGCTGCCTGTCCATGGTCACACATTTGCGTGCAGATAAACTGGGCCAATAAGAGGAGTGAAACAGACCACACAGCCCAGGGCCCCAGCGCTGGGAAATAAAGCCTAAAAGCACCCATGGAAAACACTTGTGGGGGTTGAGGTGCTGGGAGAGTCTCCCAGCTTCATAGGAGAGTTCACTGGATAGATTCACAGAAAGTATCTAGAAAGTACACAAGCCCACCCATCCGGGAACCAGCACCAAAAGGGACCAATTTGCTTGGGGGAAGCAACAGAAGGGACTGAAATCCCAGAAAGAGAGCAAATCAAGTGCTATTGTTCCCTCTCTGACCCCGCCCCCATATACAGCATCACAACTCAGCCACTGGGTTGCCCCACCCTGGTGAACACCCAAGGCTTCGCCCCTCATATATAACAGGCGTGACCAGACCAAAAAAAATGGCTCAAATGGAAGAAGAGGTCAAAGCCCCAGAGCCAATACTTTTAAGCAACCAAGAGATAGCCAACCTACCAGATGCACAGTTCAAAGCACTAGTGATCAGGATGCTCACAGAACTGGTTGATTTTGGTCTCAAATTCAATGAAAAAATGAAGGCTACACTAAGTGAAATGAAGGAATTGCACAGGGAACCAATAGTGTTGGGAAGGAAACTGGGACTCAAATCAACTGTGTGGACCAGAAGGAAGAAAGAAAGAAACAACCAACAGAAAAGAAGGAGGAAACAAGAATTTGGAAAAAATGACGAGAGGCTTAGGAACCTCCAGGACATCTTTAAATGTCACAACATCCAAAATATAGGGGTACCAGAAGAGGAAGAGGAAGAGCAAGAAGTGGAAAACTTACTTGAACAAATAATAAAGGAGAACTTCCCCAGTATGCCAAAGGAAATAGACTTCCAGGAAATCCAGGAAGCTCAGGGAGTCCCAAAGAAGTTGGACCCAAGGAGGAGCACACCAAGGCACATCATAATTACATTAGCCAAGATTAAAATGAAGGAGAGAATTCTAGAAGCAGCAAGAGATAAGGGGACAGTCACCTACAAAGGAGTGCCCATCAGACTGTCAGCTGATTTCTCAAAAGAGATCTTACAGGCAAGAAGGGGCTGGAAAGAAGTATTCCAAGTCATGAAAAGCAAGGACCTACATCCAAGATTGCTCTATCCAGCAAAGCTATCATTTAGAATGGAAGGGCAGATAAAGTGCTTCTCAGATAAGGTCGAGTTCAAGGAGTTCAACATCACCAAATCCTTACTATATGAAATGTTAAAGGGACTTATCTAAGAAAAAGAAGATAAAAAACATGAACGGTAAAAGGATAGCAAACTCACAGTTATTAACAACCACACCTAAAACAAAAGCAAACTAAGCAAACAAGTAGAACAGGAACAGAACCACAGAAAAAGAGATCACAGGGAGGGTTAGCAACAGGGGAGTAGGGGGAGGAGAAAGGGGTAAAAGGTGCAGAGAATAAGTAGCATAGATGGTAGGTAGAAACTAGACAGGGGGAGGGCAAGAATAGTATGGGAAATGTAGAGGCTAAAGAACTTATGACACATAGACATGAACTAAAGGGGAGGAATGTGGGTGGGAGGGGGTATGCAGGGTGGAGGGGAATGAAGGGGGAAAATGTGACAACTGTAATAGCATAATCAATAAAATATATTTAATTTTTTTTAAAAAAAGAATGTTGCTGTTACTTTCAGTCATGAACTTGTGTGGCCATCCCTCTATTTCTTAGTAAAGCTCACTATCTCTAAATGTCCTTATCTGAAAAACAATACTGATAAAACTTAGTTTCATCCCCTAAATTATCTGTGGATTTTTTGATAATTCAGGTTTTTGAAATGGATGATTATTAATATGGATAGATAAGCTTAAACTTTCAAAAAAGATAAACAACACTGTTTAAAAAATAGATTAAGGATATGAACAGGCAACTTATATACAAACACACATACATAACTGTTACACACACCTTAAAATAACCAATACAATTATTTGGGTAAAAACAGATAAAAATTTTGTGATATCAATTTTTAACTCTCATAATAATTTAGAAAGTTTAAAATACATCATACGTTTTAAGTATGGATGGAAAAGACAGCCCTCATACATTTGGGGGGGAGTAACTGTTGGCACTCTTTCTGGAAGACATTTCAGTGGTATCAAATAAAATTATAAATATACATATTCTTTCGGCCAACAATTTCACTTCCAAAATCCACCTTGTAACAAATACAAGGTGATGCAAAAGTAGGTTTACAGTTGTGACTACATTAAACAGAGTTTATTTTGTATTATTTCTTATTGTATTATTTTCCATATAGGCAACTGTAAGCCTATTTTTGCCTCACCCTCTATGTTCAATGTTATGTGTACAAATCACTGATGTTTGTAATATTAAAAAAACCCTGAATACTATCTGATATCGCACTATACTACAAGGCCATTATAATCAAAAGAGCATGGTACTGGCATAAAAACAGACATATAAATCAATAGAACAGAACAGAGAGCCCAGAAATAAACTCATGCCTTAAGTTAGTTAGTATTCAATGAAGGAGGTAAGCACGCATAATGGGGTAAAGATAGTCTATTCAATAAATGGTGCTGGAAAGATTGGACCAATATGTGCAAAAATTTGAGACTAGACCACCTTCTTACACCATTCATGGAGTAAACTCAAAATGGGTTAAAGACTTAAATTTTAGACTTAAAACCATAAAAACCCAAGAAGAAAACATGGACAGTAACATATTAGACATTTCTCATAGCAATTTTGTTTTCTCTGTCATATTTTCACAGGCAGGAGAAACAAAAGAAAAAATAAACAAATGGGACTACATCAAACTAAAACGTTTTTGCACAGCAGAGGAAACCATCAACAGAATGCAAAAACAGCCCACTGAATGGGAGAACGCATCTGCAAATGATACACCTGATAAGGGGGTAATGTCCAAAATTTATGAAACACTTATGTAACTCAATGCCAAAAAGAAACAAACAATTCATATAAAACATTGGCAAATGACCTGAATAGACACTTATCCAAAGGGGACATGTAGATGGCCAATAGACATATGAAAACATGTTCAATATCACTAATCAGAGAGATGCATATTAAAACCACAATGGGATATTATATCACACCTGTGAGAATGGCTATAGTCAATAAATCAACAAAATACAAATGTTGGTGAGAATGTGGAGAAAGGGGAACCCTTGTACACTGTTGGTGATAACACAGATTGGCACAGCTACTCTGAAAAGCAGTGTGAAGTTACCTCAAAAAAATAAAAAATGGAACTGTCTTATAACCCAGCAATTCCACTTCTAAGAATATAACGAAAGGAACCTGAAACACTAATTAAAAAGAAGATAAGCACCATTATGTTCACGGCAGCATTATTTACAAGAGCAAAGATTTGGAAACAGCCCAAGTGCCTATCAGTAAAGGAGTGGATCAAAAAGCTGTGGTCCATTTAGACAATGGAATGCTACTTGGCCATAAAAATGAAGGAAATACTACCTTTTGCAACAGCATGGGTGGACCTGGAGAGTGTTATTCTAAGTGAAATAAGCCAGCCAGAGAAAGACAAATACCATATGATTTCACTTACATGTGGAATCTAATGAAGTAAATAAGCAAACAAAACAGAAACAGACTCATAGATACAGAGAACAGACTGCTGGCTGTCACAGGGAGGGAGGTTGAGGGCCTGGGTGAAAAAGGTAAAAGCATTAAGCAAAGAGAGAAAACTCATAGACACAGACAACAGTATGGCGATTACCAGAGGGAAAGGGGCGTGGGGAGACATGAGAGTCCATGCAGAGGGCATAAAAGATGATAAAAGATTACTTGACTTGGGGTGGTGAACACATAATACAATATACAAGTGATACATTATAGAATTGTACACCTGAAACCCGTATACTTTTATTAACCAATGTCACCCCAATAAATTCAGTATTTTTTTACAAACCTCAGATGAATGAGATAAATCTGTGTAATGATACATGGGAAACTATTTAAGACATTTTGTTTAAATGAAAAAGCTGTCGAATGAATGATTCCATTGCCCCTAAATAGTTACTATTTGGCTTTATATGTTTGTATTTCTCTGTATACATACATGATTATGCTGATGAAATCTTTGAAAAACCACACAAAAATGTGAAAGTGCTTACATCTACACAGTAGGACGGCTGCGGTCAGACCAGAGGGGACTTTATTTCTTACTCAATACTTCCATGTTGCCTGTTTTAATATTATTTTTTGAAACAATCATGCATTTGGAGTTTAAGAAAACATGACAGAAAAGTCATGTCAACCCATAAACCCCTCTCTCTATCTCCCTATTAAATTATTCAATGATGCTGCAGTTCCAACAAGATAAAAACCTTGGGAATCAGTAAGAGAAGATGAATAATTCAATAGAAGCTAAAGGGAGCAATGAACAGGGATAGACAGTTACTGAAATTAAAATACAAGTAGATAATAAATGCAATCACTCTCATGTTTTGAAATAAAACAACAGCAGTAACCCTTGGCATGATCTGAAGGCACACTTTCTTTTTTAAAATAGTTTATTTTATTTTATTCTTAGATAGGGGAAGGAAGGGAGAAAGAGAGGAAGAGAAACAATGTGTGGTTGCATCCTGCACACCCCCTACTGGGCATCTGGCCTGCAACCCAGGCTTGTGTCCAGACTGGGAATTGAACTGGTAACCCTTTGGTTTGCAGGCCAGCATTCAATCCACTGAACCATGCCAGCCAGGGCCAAAGGTGAACTTTCCTAGCCACCTGTGTATTATCTCTGTCACAGATGCATCAAAATTCATTGCCACTGGTTGTTTACTTGCCTTCCTTGCCCATATATTGTGCATTCTTTAAAGTAATAGACCATCATTGTGTTTCATTTTTGTTTTAATTTTTTTAGCTCTTCTAACTCCTATCGGCAGACCTGGCACATTCTAGAATAGTTAATAAATTATATTGAATCAACGAATGAAGGTCATATTTACAAACTGCATAGGACAAAAGACAAAAAGAAAAGGCATGCTTCTCTTAGAGAAAGTTACTGACAACTAAAAGAGTCACACTTATTTCAAATTCTCATGCACTGCATGTTTTAGAAATTCAAAAGTTATTGATCCTTGCTCAGTGAAAGTTCTTATTTTATAGAAATAATAATAATTGTATTACAATGTGTACATTTTTCACCATTAGGTTGTGAGGTCATTAAAAGTCTAAGTCTTACTCATTTTTATATTCCTAGTGTCTAGTAATATAACTACCAAATATAACAGGCATTTATTTTTTTTAAGATTTTATTTATTTTTCTTTAGAGGGGAAGGGAAGGAGAGAAGGAGAGAACTATCAATGTATGGTTGCCTCTCGTGCGCCCCCTGCCGGGAACCAGGAACTGGCCTGTAACCCAGGCATGTGCCCTGACTGGGAATCGAACTGCGATCATGTGGTTCGCAAGCCCATGATCAATCCACTGAGCTACACCAGCCAGGGCAACAGGCATTTATTTGTATTTGTGAAATTGAAATGAATTGTACAACAGCTCTTTTAAATAAAGGCAACAACAAAAGCATTAATTAAATGTTTTTTTTTAACTCAATGGATCAATACTACATTAACTTAGAATCATATGCATTATGTGTATGTATATTTATGCTACTTTAAGTTATTGTACTTAAGCTCTGTATGGCTTTGAAGGTACATTAATTATATATTCAACATGGGACATTTCACATAATAAATTTCCATCCTCATTTTATGAAACGTAACATATTCTACTTTTATAATGATGAAGTATGTAGCTACTGGGTCTTAAATAATATAATATGATAGTGGTGAAAACCATCATTTGGTGACAAATTCTTAATATCATAAATGTTAGGTTTAGTATTGCACTGTGGTAGAACAAGTCCATTTGCCAATTTATGTCATAATTTGGCTTCAAGGAGTACATCAAACCAAAAAGAAAGTGTTAAGTGGATCTAGCAATAATAATAACAAATATTTTGCAACAAATATTTTGCAGCAAATATTAGAGGACAGATTTTCTTTGATGTACTTNTTTGGCTTTATATATTTGTATTTCTCTGTATACATACATGATTATGCTGATGAAATCTTTGAAAAACCACACAAAAATGTGGAAGTGCTCACATCTTCAGAGTAGGACTGCTGTGGTCAGACCAGAGGGGACTTTATTTCTTACTCAATACTTCCATGTTGCCTGTTTTAATATTATTTTTTTTGAAACAATCATGCATTTGGAGTTTAAGAAAACATGACAGAAAAGTCATGTCAACCCATAAACCCCTCTCCCTATCTCCCTATTAAATTATTCAATGATGCTGAAGTTCCAACAAGATAAAAACCTTGGGAATCAGTAAGAGAAGATGAATAATTCAATAGAAGCTAAAGGGAGCAATGAGCAGGGATAGACAGTTACTGAAATTAAAATACAAGTGGATAATAAATGCAATCATTCTCATGTTTTGAAATAAAACAACAGCGGTAACCCTTGGCATGATCTGAAGGCACACTTTCTTTTTTTAAATAGTTTATTTTATTTTATTCTTAGATAGGGGAAGGAAGGGAGAAAGAGAGGAAGAGAAACAATGTGTGGTTGTGTCCTGCACTCCCCCTACTGGGCATCTGGCCTGCAACCCAGGTTTGTGTCCAGACTGGGAATTGAACTGGTAACCCTTTGGTTTGCAGGCCAGCATTCAATCCACTGAGCCATGCCAGCCAGGGCCAAAGGTGAACTTTCCTAGCCGCCTGTGTATTATCTCTGTCACAGATGCATCAAAATTCATTGCCACTGGTTGTTTACTTGCCTTCCTTGCCCATATATTGTGCATTCTTTAAAGTAATACACCATCGTTGTGTTTCATTTTTGTTTTAATTTTTTTAGCTCTTCTAACTCCTATCGGCAGACCTGGCACATTCTAGAATAGTTAATAAATTATATTGAATCAACGAGTGAAGGTCATATTTACAAACTGCATAGGACAAAAGACAAAAAGAAAAGGCATGCTTCTTTTAGAGAAAGTTACTGACAACTAAAAGAGTCACACTTATTTCAAATTCTCATGTACTGCATGTTTTAGGAATTCAAAAGTTATTGATCCTTGCTCAGTGACCTGAAAGTTCTTATTTTATAGAAATAATAATAATTGTATTACAATGTGTACATTTTTCACCATTAGGTTGTGAAGTCATTAAAAGTCTAAGTCTTACTCATTTTTATATCCCTAGTGTCTAGTAATATAACTACCAAATATAACAGGCATTTATTTTTTTTAAGATTTTATTTATTTATCTTTAGAGGGGAAGGGAAGGAGAGAAGGAGAGAACTATCAATGTATGGTTGCCTCTCGTGCGTCCCCTGCCGGGAACCAGGAACTGGCCTGTAACCCAGGCATGTGCCCTGACTGGGAATCGAACCTCGATCGTGTGGTTCACAAGCCCATGAGCAATCCACTGAGCTACACCAGCCAGGGCAACAGGCATTTATTTGTATTTGTGAAATTGAAATGAGTTATACAACAGCTCTTTTAAATAAAGGCAACAACAAAAGCATTAATTAAATGTTTTTTTAACTCAATGGATCAATACTACATTAACTTAGAATCATATGCATTATGTGTATGTATATTTATGCTACTTTAAGTTATTGTACTTAAGCTCTGTATGGCTTTGAAGGTACATTAATTATATATTCAACATGGGACATTTCACATAATAAATTTCCATCCTCATTTTATGAAACGTAACATATTCTACTTTTATAATGATGAAGTATGTAGCTACTGGGTCTTAAATAATATAATATGATAGTGGTGAAAACCATCATTTGATGACAAATTCTTAATATCATAAATGTTAGGTTTAGTATTGCACTGTGGTAGAACAAGTCCTTTTGCCAATTTATGTCATAATTTGGCTTCAAGGAGTACATCAAACCAAAAAGAAAGTGTTAAGTGGATCTAGCAATAATAATAACAAATATTTTGCAACAAATATTTTGCAGCAAATATTAGAGGACAGATTTTCTTTGATGTACTTGATACCTACTAATTATATCATCTCCATTTTACAAATGCAGAAACCAAGTCACAAAGTCACAACCAAGTCACATCTAGGTTTATTAACTAGATAAAGTTCATAGGTTTAGTAACCAGCAGAATCCAAATTTGAATCTAAGCAGTTTGACTCCAGAGACGATGTTCTTTACCACAACACAAGATTTTCTCCTTAAAATCTGAATAGCAGAGTTCTTATTATGGGAGAGACATGTGTGCATTATATAATGTTCTCAGTTTGCAATGTGAGGTTTGTCATTTCATGTGTATGTGTGTATGTACATGTATATACACACACACATATATATGGCTAGGATTTCTATACGCACATGTGGTACATGTGTGACCATGTGTGTGAGAGAAATAAAGGGTGGGGGGAGGTCGAGGGAAGAGAGGGTGCTAACTTGTAGCATGCCGTGGTACTTTAGGAGAAGCATCAATTAGTTTTGTTCTGGGAACCATCACAGACTCTCTGTGTTTATGTTTTTTCTTTGCTATTAAAATCAAGAAAGTATGCCAGGCTACTGAGAGGTAATAAATGTACCCACTTCTCTCTTGCCATCTGGTCACTGGCATCACCTGGGAGCTTGTTAGCAAGCAGAATCTCAGGTACCACTCCAGACCAAAGTAGCCAGCACTTTCAGTCAAACAAGAACCCAGTGGTTATTTCCCCATGGATAGCTCCTGCTTTTGAATAGAAGTGTTGATAACTTTTGTTTTCATGGATGCTGGCATAGCAAACCGTCTTGGAAGACAGACACAGTGTCTTACTCCAGAGCAGAGGGGTAAACACGTTTGCTGTGATGTTAATAAAGATAATGTCTCCCTCTGGGGTAAAAGCAGAGCAGATTTGTTTGAAACTCTTCCAAAAATCAAGGCTACATTCTGGATTCCTCGGGAGTGATGCACACCCACAGCACGGGCAGCCTCCAGTGGGCCACTCTGCGCTGCTTTAGGAGCACAGAAACCAATGTGAACATAAAGTTCGTGCTGCCTGCTGTCTACGAGTAATCAATTCTTTTGCATCTGGACCATGAACCTCATATCTTCTATCAGCATAAATGAAACTATGGGAGACAGAATGACTGACCTGCTTAGCAAGATAACCTCATAAAGTTTCAAATGCATCACGTACAAATTTATGAATTTGCAAGACAAGTATTCAGGTGCACTAAAATTGCAACATCCTTTATTTTTCTTTTCCCATTCTATTATATAAGGAAATAGAAAGTTAGTAAATTTTGGTGAATTTAGTTATTAACTATTTAAACTCCAGGTTTTCTCTCCCTGCCTTCTCCTTCCCTAGGGTGATATTTAAATTCTAGGGTCTTATGCACTGATCTGAATTATGGTAGGGAGCATTAGGAAAAGGGGGATGAATTCTTCTGTTATTTTATTTTTTTAATATTTTTAAAAGATTTTATTTATTTTTAGCCAGAGGGGAATGGAAGGTGAAAGAGAGGGAGAGAAACATCAATGTGTGGTTGCCTCTCGTGCACCCTCTACTGGGGACCTGGCCCACAACCCAGGCATGTGCCGTGACTGGGAATTGAATTGCTTACCCTTTGTTTACCAGGCCTGCACTCAATCTGCTGAGCCACACCAGCCAGGGCTGTTATGCTATTTTAAAGAGTTATTGATAGAATTAAATGAGATAAAATGTGGGAAGCACAGGTATCATATCTGATGGCTAGGAAATGCCACATAATGAGAAACAACATACATTTTTTAAAATTTCAGTTGCTATTAATTAGTATTTGGAAAGAAACTTCTCAAAAATTTTTTCTTGTATTCTTGATTCCACACATAATTGGGTAGCTCCACCATTCCTCTCCACCTGTCTAGAAGTCCTCAAAAGGAATCTTCTGACATTCTTTCCTGGCCCTTCCTCATTCCTCCTGAGAGGCAGGACTTCCCTAACCAGGATGATGGGAAGGAGCCTCAGTGTATTCCTAAGGATCAGGCTGGTGAGTGAGTTGGAAGTGACTTCTTAGAGGCCCCTTCTCTGGATTTCTGTCCCTCTTCCT
This sequence comes from Sturnira hondurensis, assembly GCF_014824575.4. Classification (NCBI taxonomy): domain Eukaryota; kingdom Metazoa; phylum Chordata; class Mammalia; order Chiroptera; family Phyllostomidae; genus Sturnira; species Sturnira hondurensis. Next base: position 9,969,999 of record NW_028074140.1, on the reverse strand, counting down.
ACTGCTTTCCTCAGGGATCACAGTCTGCATCCCAACTCCTGCTTGTAACCAGGCAGATTCTCCCTCCCTTGGAGGTGGTTGCCTCTTTCTGAAAAGGTAAGATCAATTCAAGGTGGAAGAGGGTTTAAATAGCATTACCCAATCCATCTTTACCAGCAATAATTATGGTTTGTTTAGATCCTAGATTCTAATTGGACTCTGTTCCGGGGGTATGATTTGTTATCATTCCAAATCCTCTACCTTATTATAAGTTTATTATTATTTTTCTTACTAGTAATATTATAACCTCATGATAATACTGGAAGTGGATTGCTTAAAAATTAGAAGGGAAAGCAGAATGAGAAAAAATATAACTAAGAACCAGTAAAATGTATTCTAGCACATTTTCTAATTCTCTGATGTGACAACGTTCTGAGATAAGTCAGGCAGTTCCTGTCTACGAGGAGAATTCACAGCCCGACTAGTTTATCCTGAGGACAGATTCCAGATAAACTCCCAGCCACAGAGACCAAAGAAGAGAAAAAAAATGCTATTTGGAAAAATAAATATCCAAGGCTCATAGAAAAAAAGGGGGGTCAATAAACCCCAGGGATGAGTGTGGGGCACACAAGGAAAGAATTGTACATCCTAGAAACCAGAATTGGGGTAACGTTAGTAACTCCATTTGGGAGGAGGTGTAATGAGTTGGAGTTCAAATACTGGGAAATAAGCTGCAGATGCAGGGTGTTAGGAAGAGAGGAAGGGTATCCAGAGGCCTAAAAGTTAAATGCACCTCTGATGTTCATGAACTTCATCACTGTGTAATTCATCATGTCCTCATCTTTGAATCATAAGGAGATAGATTCCATTATTTCCTGGGTTTTCTCCATCTCTGGCATTCTACAGATCTATGGAGTTAAATCTCAGTGGTTACCATTAACAACAAAATAAGTCAGAGAGCCTTTAAATCTAAATAATCTGATGGGATACAATAAAGTGAGAGCTAAGTGTACCAAAGTAGTTCCTAAAAGTCTCTCTCCTTGTGACAAACAATGGCTGTGCACTCAGGTAATGTCTATGATTTGGGAAGTAGTAAAAAACCAAAGTAGAAAGGTCCAACAGTATATTAAAAGGAGGGTGAGCCCTGGCTGAGTGGCTCAGTTGGTTGGAGCATCATCCTGTACACCAAAAGTTGAGGGTTCCATCTCCAATCAGGGCACACACCTAAATTGTGGGTCTGATCCCCGGTCATGGGAGGCAACAGACCTCTCTCTCTCTCTCTCTCTCTCTCTCACCAGTCAATGTATCCACAGGTGAGGATTAAAAATAATAATCATAATTTTAAAAGGGTGGAATGAAACAGAACCCATATGGTTTTGTAAAATAATACACACACTTTTCAATATTTTCTACCAAAAGGGAACCTAAACTTCTATTTCAAGCAGCAAAAAAAGGGCACTCTGGAGGAGAGAAGTGCCGTCATCAAACGTAACAGTCTAGTAGACAGTTGTGTGAGTTCCTGAAGTCACTATGAACAATGGAAAGAGTTCAGTGGTCAGAAGCAGCAGCTTGTTTCTAAAGTGAATTTTTACTCTCTTGGAAGTCTTGAGGTCTAGAAAACCTTTACTCAGACCACAGCAGAATAACAAAAAAGGAAATGAAAAGTCTTCTGCCTTAACTCAAGTTTCTTCCACCATAGCTACCAGATAGAGCATACTTTCACTTTTCTAAGGTGACAAGCTTCTTCAGTGGAAATATCGAGAGATACCTACTCAAAAGTTCTGCCAAGAATAATTATATACCGAGCAGTTTGACCCTACAATCAAGTAACTTTTTTTGAGTTTCTCTGAAACAGCAAAAAACCCTATTTTTCTTAAAATAATTTTGTATTTTCCAAATAAAGTTGACATATAATATTAGTTTCAGATGTACAATAAACTTACTAGACATTTATGTAACTTATGAAGTGATCACCCCAATAAGTCTAGTGCCCATCTGATACCACACACAGTCATTACAATATTATTGACTATATTCCCTATGCTGTACTTCATATCCTTGTGACTGCTACTTTTTCCTTTTTATTGGATTTATCGAGGTGATACTGGTTAACAAAATTATACAGGTTACAGGGGCACAACTCTGCAACACATCTCCTGTACACTGTGTTGTGTGTTTACCACTTCAAATCAAGTCCCCATTCATCACCATTTATGCCCCCTATACCCTCCTACAACTTCCCACATCCCCTAACCCTCCCTTACCCAGGCAAAATTTGTCATGTCCTTCTTCCAGTAAATCCATAAGTTTATGTTTAGAACCAAAAGCAATTCTATACTAGAATTTAAGAGTTCTCAGGTTAGTAGGCTGAGACTTCTGACTATAAGAGCTAAGATATACACAGGCTCATTATCACCATGCTGAAATGCAAATTCTTGTCAGGGATCTTCCCCTGACACATGTATTTAATTTAACACACAGACACACACGTGTGTGCAAATAAAACCACAAAGTGAGGTGTTGTATACCAGCTCTCTTCCTGGGAATGGGATTCCAAGACTCTCTGGCTAAAAAGCATTCAATTGTGACATGTTTGTGCATGAATTACAAAGCTGCCCATTATAATTGCTCGGTAATTAAGTTACAGGGATACAGAAATACCCCCAGCTTGGATGAGCACCTCCGCTGGGTTGCAGCAAACGTGCTGTGCCATCCTTACTGATGGTGGGGCAGGGCTCCGAGAGCTATTTACACTCACATTTGAATGCATTCTTCACTCAAACATCTCTTTCCTCATATTTAAGTAAAAAAAGACAGTTATTTTAACTTGATTACGGGTAGGTTTTTTACGGTTATTATTTCTGAGAGCATTGCCAACTTTCATAAGCATGCTCATTTACCAGAGATAATTATGTGTGATTTTCTCCTTTAGTGAAAGATAAATAATTTGGCAGTCTTGTTTCACATATTTTTCTATTTCAATACAATTCATTGTTTAGTAGGGTGTCCTTTATTCTTGTACTGGTGTGCAGAATGAAAGAGTTTTCTTTAGATCAATTGTGCTGCTTTTCTGTAAGGCGCTGCTGTTCATACCAGGTTTATAAAAGATCATTAAAGGCTGATATTACATAAGGTTCTTCTCATAATGATGTACCCCTTTGTTTACAACTTACATAATTTACTATCGTGGTAAAGCTTCATCAAACTGGGACAAAAAGAATAAAGAGTACATTTTGGGGAATTTAAATAGAATAGATGAGCTTTGATTAGCTCTAGTTTTCGATGTATTTCATTGAATTAATGCAGAAGTTATGTTCTCAGTTCTCAATTTGGAAGAGCAATTTTTTGTTTGCTTGCTTTATTATATAAGGTGGATTCTGTATGTGTGTGTAATAGTTTAAAGCTAAAGGCAATATAGAAAAATGCAGGAATATATGGCTCTAATTTACCATCATAACTTCCAATTAAATATGGATCCATACTAGATTCTCCACACTAAAGAAACACTTGCATGTGGCCTCAACAGATAAATGTTGAATTAAAAGACAGAAAAAGTCTATGCTGCAATCCATTTCTCTTTCAACTAGCGCTGTCTAAAAGAACTTCCTGTGATGATAGACACATTCTCTGTCTGCCCTGTCCAATGTGGTAGGCCACTAGCCTCATGTGGCTACTGAACACATGCAACACAGCTGGCCTTATGGAACAACTAAATGCTTAATATTACTTAATTTTGATTTATGTTAATTTAAATAGCCATATGCGGTTAGTGGCAACTGTATTGGACAGTAGAGCTTTATACTAACCCATATGGGAGGAGCAAGTCTACAGGTTTGCCCATGGAAAGCAACTCTGTTGGGGAGCTGTGTAATTGAATAGAGAGGGGAAGACATCTCACTTTCCTCCTCCACCAGAAAATTAGGGCCAAATTCATTTGGCAGACAGCCAACACCTCAGCAAATATTTCAACTTTCCCACCTCACTCCCCTATGAAACCCTAGTTATTTTGGGAACTCTTCACTATAACCATATGACCTTCTTATGCCACTCACCCTTTACATGAGCATATTTCATGCACTCAAATCAGTTTGACTACAGTTTGGTTACTGGTAGGCTATAGGAAAGAGTGCTTCTCCAACAACGGTTCTGTTGTCAAGGCAGAGAGATATTTTCAAAAATGCAAACCACACTGATATCCAATTTCATAATCAACTTTTACTCAGATGCCTAACAGGCATATCAGAATGCTTATTTCAATATGATGCAATGCCCAAAATGCAATGTGATAGAATACTTAATTTCTTCTCAAACCCATTTGCCTTCCAATCTTCATCATCTCAGCATACATTGCTGCCATTCACTCAGTTGCACAGGCCCAAAACCAGGTCGGTTTTTCTCTCCATCTTCTCTCCACCTGCATTCTATAGCAAATCCATCAGCAAGTCTTGTTGACTCCACCTTCAAAATATGTATACAGTCTGATCCTGCTCAACAAACCCCTATCACCTCTTGCCTGATTGACTGCACCGACCTTCTTACTCAGTCTCAGAATCCATTCTTCTAGCCTCCCCTACTCTCTGTAATCCCTTAATCATGCTTCATGGGGGGAAGACACTAATAGATACAATAGGTAAAGCCTCTAGATCTAAATTAAACCCTGACTACCTTTCTTAACTCACATCAACTCATTGTGCCTCTTCTGCAGCCTCCTTGCTGTTCCTCAAACACACTAAGCTCATACCTCCCTTGCAGCCTTTCACTTACTTTTCACAGACTGGAATGCTCTTCCCTACATCTGCCCATAGCTCACTCCCTAACTCAGGCTTTCCTGATCACCATCATCTGTCATTCTGTATCATCTTAGTCTGCTTAATCTTCCTCACAGCATATGTTATTACATGAAATTATATCACTTCTTTATTCTTTTTGGATTTTCCTATGAGAGTACATGTTCCCATGGAATCAAAGGTCTCATGTATCTTAAATACAGATCTCATCTCAACACATAGAACAGTCCCCAGCATTTAAGATGGGCAAGTATTTACTCAATGGATTAATAAAATTTGATTATGTTACTCTTCCAAACACATACACAGAATCAAACACAGATGCAGAGACATACGTGCCAAGTAAAGAGACACAGACATACACACCTTAAAACTTTCAAAGCTTTCTCCTTGTTTTAGGGATAAAGAACAAAGATCTTTAACATGGGAAACAAGAGTTTGCATGCAATATGGCATCCACCTGTCTCTCCAACACCATCTCAAACTGTTAGACATTAGTCACATTCCCCAACGGCAAGGGATGCAGTTAGAGAGAAGGAACGGACCAGCAGGCTTTGCATGCTTTCCATCACCATAATGATGACAGAGATAAAGTTGACATTGCAGAAGTTACCAGAGCTTCTGTTTACCTACTGATATTTACTGTGTTCCCACAGGACAGCCAGTAACATCATTTACTTCAGATAAGGTATGTTTGACAACGCACTGAACATTAAAAGGAAAAGTACCTGGATAAAATGAAAACAATACTGCGCCCTGGTGAAGGGAAGAGATGGATGGGCCATACATAAAAGTGAGTTCATTAAATGTCAGGAAATGACTATGGCAAGGATTGGCACGGGGGCACTATGTCATTTTCATAAGTGCATTTTCTAAATACCATTTACAAAAAGAATACAAGTAAGAAGGTTAAGAAAAATGCAAAGGGCATATACCAAAATGTGAGAATTTAAGAGATTTCCTGGAGTTCCAAGGAGTTCAACAGGTGCTAGTTTACTCATTTGTAGAAGAGGGTAACATGCCTTTATAATTTCAGGAACTGTCATATTATTAAGCCACTAACTAGCAAGTCATTGAACAAAAATCCTCCAGGAACCAACACTCGTTCCACGTCTGAGTGGGGTTCAGAGCCCTTAGAAAATGTGATGGTCAAAACTCACAGTATTCAAGGTATTCATGGAATTAGTCTGCATTCAGACTCTGCTCTTTACTGAGTAGGACCCTGTATATTTAAAGGAAAAACCTGAGTGCCCTCAAGTAAAAGGGAGCAAGAGCCAGGGGTGTCTCACATGGCACAAGAAGGCCCCATGAGACATTAGACACCAGCTCCATCTGGGCCTCTCCCAGCATCCTGAAGTAAGTATGATGAATCCATCTCACACCCATGAAGGATTCACTGCTACTTCCATGATCAGTTTTACTTGTGACTTTTTCTATAGTGACAGTCCCCTTCTCTATTCTTCAGCCAGATGGCCTCCTGTCCACTCAGCTATGCCTCTCACTCAAACATCATTGAGTCCTCGCCCACCAGCTCTCAGTGGCTCATCAGGAAACTGACACTGGCACTGCTTGAGCATCTTCCGAGTCAGCTACTTTGGATGGCAAAGGAGCTCTCAGACAGAACCAAACAACTGGAGCGGCACTACTGAAGCTTCCTGGCATGAAAATGTCAGTGTCCTCTGAAATGGAACAGTACAACATAGGCTAGATTTGTAGCCATTGAAAAGCTTATATGCAATTATAAAACAGTAATCCAGACTTAGTTTTATAGGTTCTAGGTTGCTTCCTTGAAATAACCTTGGTTCTAGGTTATTTCAGGAAGCAAAAGCTTAATTTTCAATATAATTAATTTTTCTCTAATAGAAATTTTAAATTTTTTATTTAATAAATATTCATTGTACAGGCACATTCTAGGTAACATTCTAGGTAGCTGGATTTAACAGTGAAGGAGGTAGTTTCCTTTCTCAAAGTTTTATAGCTCCATGGTAAATACAGAGAAAGCACCAAGTGCTCTCATGGGGGCAAATGCAAGGCTTAGGGAAGTAAGTGAAAGTCATTGGACTCTTCTTTGGACAATCATGAAAAGCATCCCAGAAGAAGTGAAATTTCACATGAAATCTGAGCCTTTGAGTTTGGCAGACCAGGGAGAAGGTAACGGTAAAGGGAGGAGGCTGGAAATGGTCTGGATAGAACCCAGACAGAAGGAAGCTAGTCCTGCTTGCATCAGGACTATCAAGATTTAACAATATTCTGAACTCCTGGGAATCACTAGAATTAAAAAATAGACCAAAGGGACTTGAAATCACCACTTCCATGTTTGAAATGAGAAAACATGCATGGTGTTCTTCCATCCATATAACTGTCATGTAGGTAAGGTTAATGGTAAGTTGAGGTCAGGTTTAAATTACTAGGTTATAATTAATTTGCTTCTGAGGTAATGACAACAAACAAAAATTTGGGGATATTAATATAAGATATTCTTTTTAAAAAAAGATTTTAATTATTTATCTTTAGAGGGGAAGGGAAGGAGAGAGGGAGAAACATCAATGTATGGTTGCCTTTCATGCGTCCACTGCTGGGAGTTGGCCTGCAGGGAACTGGCCTACAACCCAGGCCTGTGCCCTGACTGAGAATCGAACCGTGATCGTCTGAGTCACAGGCCCTCGCTCAATCCACTGAGCTACACCAGCCAGGGCAAATATAAGATATTCTTAATAGATAGGATTTGGTCCTCAAGTCTTCAACAAGAGCACAAATGCACAAAAGCTTTATCACAGACAGGGAAATAATTTTTCTCCAGACTGAAATCATTTGTAAGTGAAGTAGGGTCTACATCAAGGTTAATTGAGGCCAATAAAGATAAATAGGCCAGTGTTTTATATATATATTTTTTGCTATCACATGTAAACACTTCTTTCTTTTTAAAAAATATTTATTTACTTTTTAGAGAGAGGGGAAGGGAAGGACAAAGAGTTGGAGAGAAACATCAATGTGTGGTTGCCTCTCATGTGTCCCCCAGTGGGGACCCAGCCCATGACCCAGGCATGTGCCCTGATTGGGAACCGAACCAGTGACCCTTTGCTTCACAGGCCCATGCTCAATCCACTGAGCTACACCAGCCAGGGCAACTTAGTTCTTAAATCAACATTTATTTCCTGAAGATACTTGGCTAAGTACAAAGATTTTTGAATGAGAAAAATGTAGCCTTTTTTCAAAAAGAAGAACAGATGAGTAAAAGAATGATTTTTAACACTGTGTGACAACTTCTGTGACCAAGGGGAATACAGGGAATAAATGAGAGCAAGGGATAAAGTGGCCCACTTGAGAAAGAGAGGAGTGTCAAAGCTCCTAGGAAGAGCTCCCACTTTGACTTGAGGGGGGAAGTTGGGGAGCGCATTTCAGGCCCAGGGAAGATCATAGGCAAACACATGGGTGTGAGAGCCAGTTGTTAGGGACTAAGGACAGTTTGCTGCAGCTGGACTCGTTTTCACTGCAGGAACGGCAGGCTGGGGCTGGGTGAGCACAGGACAGTAGGATCAGGAAGACTGGGACAGCCTCGTGTGTCCTGTCAGAGTTTTGGCTTTATCATGTTGTCAATGTCGCCCCATTAGCGGATTTTTGAAGGCATGAAGCAGCATGATCAGAATTGAACTTTTGAGGATTACTTAATTATAGTGGAAAAATTCAAACTGGATCATCCAGAGGGCAAACAGAAGTCGGGTTTGGGCTTCTAATTGTATACCTTGGATAATTTTAATAACTTTCTAAGGCAATTTCAACTGAGATGGAAAGGAGAATATGAATTCATGAGATAGAAGGTGGAATTAACACAAATTATTGAAAAATGGGCAATGATTAACATAAACTCTCAACCCCAAATCAGTACTTATTCATATTCGGAGAAATATAAATAAATTCATGAGGAAATGGAATAATGTATTTGAAGTAATAACTGTGTTGTCAGTTTACATAGCTACCCTAAACCAGAAATTACCACTGACTTCCATGACTACTAATTGTGCAGCCTTACCTCTCTCAGAAGCAGAGGGGTGGAGGCATGCACACTCACACTCACACATATACACACACACCACAGAAAAAGAGTGTGTGTCAGGGTGGGAGAAATAGGAAATCCTTTAAACCATTCAGATATTGTAGGACTTTAGAAACCACTTTCCCACATGTTATTTGGTAAATTGTCATTAAAAAGAAACAACTCAGGCATATCAGAGAAAATGCTGAAAAAAATGACTGCAGGTAAAGAAAATTGTTTAGAATAAATGAAGGCTGAAAAAATCTGATAATTTTGGCTGAAGCTGTAGACAATACATAGCCATAGAGGCTGCCACCTTGACATTTCTGCCAGGGAAAAAGAAACAGTTCAGCAAGCCACAGTGAACTGATGTGCAGCTAAATACGGGGAAGGAAACACCACTGTGCTGGTGCTTTTTGGATAGCTGGAGCAAGCTGGGTGTCATAGAGTAGGAGAAGAAAGAGCTAAATATGTAGCAGCCTGGGGCCTCGAGGGACACAAATAATAGTTACTTCTTAGTAGGTCAAGCTAGAGTCAATAAAAAAGAAAGTAGGAATGAATGCCGGGTTCAAAGCAGGCTAATAATGCCCTTCTGGGATAAACTTGGGTTTCAAATAGCCAGAATCAAATACTCAAACCTAAAATACTTTATTATAGACTTCCAGTTCCAGAATTTTCAGTTGAATAGCTAGAAAATTGATAAACTTTGCAAACCAAGATCATTCTTTATATAGTTTGTCTAAGCCAGTGTTTTTCAACATGGGTAAAATAATCACTTGCATTGTAATCACAGGAAAGCTTATTAAATGCAGATTCCTGGGTAGCAACTCTGAATTTTAAGCCAGACTTTCAAAGGGAAAAAAGCCTAGAAATTAAAATTTTTATCAAACTTCCCAATGATTTTTGTCTTCTAATATATGTAATCTTTTTGGTTATCTTGTTTCCAAATGCCACGGATCATACATAGAGATATAGTGATGGATGAATGAATGATGGATGGATGGATAGATAGTTAAATACTCAGCTCATTCCAGGACAGTTCTTTTGCAGCTAGCAAGAGCCGAACAAGTTAACTGATACCATCTTGAAGACTCAGACTGTTTAGAAAGCAGATTCTCTTGAAATAGAATAGGTATTCAAGCAACAGTTAGTAATATGAAAGGTCAATCAAGTGCCAAATTGTACAACGCAGAACACGCCCACTGAGATGAATCAAAAGGTGAACTTGTCTCTGATTCTTTCTATTCTTTAGTTTGCCTACATTCCTTCAAAGAGTTAATGATCCATTCAAAGAATCTATCAGTAACGATTATTTATTAAATTTAAAAATTACACTGTGAAACACTTGTCAAAGGCAGCTCCACTTTTAGTTTTTTTAAGGAAATCCCATACTGTTTTCCACAGTGTTTGCACCAGTCTGCATTCCGACCAGTGAACTAGGGTTCCCTTTTCTTCACAACCTCGCCAGCACTTGTTCATTGATTTAATGATTATAGCTATTCTGACAGGTATGAGGTCTGACAGGTATCTCATTGTGGTTTAAACTTGCATCTCTCTAATGGCTAGTGACATTGAGCATTTTTTTATATGTCTATGGGCCATCTGCATGTCCTCCTTGGAGAAGTGTCTATTTGGGTCCTTTGCCCATTTTTTAATTGGATTATTTGTCTTCCTAATGTTGAGGCCTATATGTTCTTTGTATATTTTGGATATTAAATTCTTGCCTGATGTATTGTTGGCAAATATGTTCTCCTGTATATTTGGTTCCCTTTTCATTTTGATGATCATTTCTTTAGCTGTATAGGAGCTTTTTAATTTGATGTAGTCCCATTTATTTTTTTCCTTTATTTTCCTTGCCCAAGGAGATGTATTGGCAAAAATATTGCTATGTGAGACATCCAAATTTCAATGCCGGTGTTCTCCTCTAGAATTTTTATGATATCACAACTTATATTTAAGTATTGTATCCATTTGAGTTTCTTCTGATGTATGGTATAAGATGGTGGTCTAGTTTTATTATTATTATTTTTTTGCATGTACCAGTCCAGTTCTGCCAGTACCATTTTTTGAAAAGACTGTCTTTACTCCTTGGTATGCTCTTACCTCCTTTGTTGAATATTAATTGACCACAAGACCTGGGTTTATTTTTGGGCTATTGTGTCCCATTGATCTATATACCTGTTCTTATGCCAGTACCAGGTTGTTTGGATCACAGTGGCCTTGTAATATTGTCTTGTATTAGCTATTATGATCCTTCAACTCTGTTCTTCATTCTCAAGATTGCCGAGGTTATCCGGGGTCATTTTGGGTTCTACACAAATTTTGGGAATATTTGTTCTAGATCTGTGAAATATGCCATTGGTATCTTTATAAGAATCGTAATGAATCTACAGATTGTTTTGGGTAGTATGGGCATTTTAATAATGCTAATTCTTCTAATCCATGAAAAGAATACATGCTTCCATTTATTTATATCTTCCTCAATTTCTTTCTTCCACATTCTACATTTTCTGAGCACAGGTCTTTTACTTCCTTGGTTAAATTTTTTCCTAGGTTTTATTTTATTTTACTATTCTATTTTACTTTTGTGGCAATAGTAAATGGTATTGTTTTCTTATTTTCTCTTCCTGATGGTTCATTATTGGTGCATAAAAATGTCCTCGATTTCTGAATGTTGACTTTGTATCCTGCTACTTTGTTAAATTCATTTATGAGTTTGAGTTTTTTGGTGGAGCCTATTAGGTTTTCTATGTAGTGTCATGTCTCTGAAAACAATGACAGGTTTATTTTCTCCTTTCTGACTTAGATGCCTTTTATTTCTTCTTGTCTGATTCTTGTGCCTAGGATTCCAGCACCATGTTGAATAAGTTTGATGATAGTGGAAACCCCTGTCTTGTTCCTGATCGTAAGGGAAATGCTTTCAGTTTCTGCTTACTGAGTACAATATTGATAGTAGGTTTTTCGCATGCGGCCTTTATTATATTGAGGAATGCTCCTTCTATTCCCACTTTGCTAAGTGTTTTGATCATAAATAGGTGCTGGATTTTATCAATTGCTTTTTTTACATCTATTGATAAGATCATGTGATTTTTGTCTTTCACTTTGTTTATGTGGTGTATATCATGTTTATGGATTTGTGAATGTACCATCCTTGTATCCCTGAAATACAACCTTCTTGGTCACGGCGCACGATCTTTTTGATGCATTGCTGGATCTGGTTTGCTAATATTTTGTTGAGGATTTTAGCATCTATGTTCATCAGAGGTATTGGCCTATAGTTTTCTTTCTTTGTTGTATCTTGACATGGTTTTAGGATTAGAATAATACTGACCTTCAAAAAAGAGTTTGGGAGTCTTCCCCTCTTCTTGAATTTTTCAGAATAGTTTAAGAAGGATAGATGTTAGTTCTTTGAATTATTGGTAAAATTTGTCTGTGAAGCCATCTGGTCCAAGGCTTTTGTGTGCCAGGAGTTTTTTGAATACTTCAGTTTCACTAGTTGTTATTAGTCTATACAGGTTTTTTGCTTCTTTCTGATTCAGTTTTGGAAGGTTACATATTTCTAGAAATTTACACATTTCTCCCAGCTTGTCCAATTCCTTGGCATATAGTTGTTCATAGTAATTTCTGACAATCCTTTGTATTTCTGTGGTATCAGCCATTACTTCTCCACTTTCATTTATTTATTTGGATCTTCTCTCTTTTTTTCTTGATTAGAGAAAGGTTTTTAAAGATTTGCCAATTTTGTTTATGTTCTCGAAGAAGCAGCTCCTGAATCTGCTGATCTTTTGAATTGCTTTTTTAGGTGTAGGGTTAGATTGTTTATTTGAGATTTTTTTCTCTCTTCTTTAGGTAGGTCTATAACACTACAAACTTCCCTCTCAGGACAGCTTTCCCTGTGTCCCATAGATTTTGGGTTTTTGTGAATTCATTTTCATTTGTTTCCAGGTACTTTTTTGACTTCTTTCTTGATCTCACTTTTAACCCATACATTGCTTAATAATGTGTTATTCAGTCTCCATGTATTTGAATGTTTTGGGTTTTTTATCTTGACATTGATTTCTAGTGGCAAGCCATTGTGATATGAGAAAATGCTCAATATTATATCAAATTTTTAACAATTTATTAAGGCTTGTTTTGTGTCCTACCATGTGGTCTATCCTTGATAATGATTCATATGCATTTGAGAAGAATATGTATTTTGCTTCTTTGGGGTGAAATGTCAAAATTAATTTAAAAAACAAATAAGCTATCAGATTCATCTTTTTAACATTAGAGTGGTTTCTAGATCCTAAATTCTCACCTGCTAGTCAATTCTATTCCTTAGCAGGAAGGCACAGAGGATGGTAACCAAAAGACTCTGCTTTCTGCCACTCTAGCTGGAAAGTACTCAGCTTAGTGCACAACTGAACTTGCTAAATTTCAGTTCTTCCTAACACAGAATCTAGGGTAGACTCATTTTCCCCCACTGCTGACCAGCAGCTGCAACAGAATTGAAGCAGCTGACCTCAGGGTATGACTAGAATGGGACAGTAGCAAGTAGGCAGGTGGTCTCCAGGTTGTGTCCATAGAAGAGCCACACATGTCACTTCAGTATATTGTTATTTGCTTTAAGATTTATTGCAGTGAAATTTTAATAAACAAAAAAATCTAAAAATATTTTGCAATAAATCTTCATTATCCACATATGTAAATATCACTGCAGGGTTTAGTCAGTTCACTTCAGAGATTAATGATAATGAATAAGCTTCATACCTCCCACATAACTAGCAGATGATTTATCTATTTCCAGATCCTTTTGTGGATATGACCTGGTGTGTCATGTTCTTACAGACTACTTGTTAGAAGTATCAGCACTGTATGTAGAATGGCCTTACTGTGCATCTCACAGACCAGAGGAGTTACTTGTTGGGAATGGAAAACATTAGACATATTTTAAATGTGGTAGATGATTTATTTTTGGTACAGACAGTGTCTGCAGCTTTTGATATTGTCAAGAAACTGGAATTATATAAGTACTCTAAGTCTGTTGCCTCTATGTAGTAAATGCCAGTAGATCTAAAAGGGGAATGATACCAGAGGCCTCAAACCCAAGGAAGACCCTTTTGAATGTCTCATCTCATGTGCAGTCTCTGGGATGTTCAGCAATGTGCAAGGTCAGAGACCAAAACTTCATGATAAAGCCTTCTGTCCCCAAAAAGTCGTCTGCATTAAATATTCCCACGATTGCACACTAAATAAAAATAACTTGTTAAGTTTACAAGTTCAGCATATTACTTGTATGTAGTTGGATATCCAAATATTTTGGTCATGGGAAAATAGATATGAAATAGGCTGACATCCACAGAAATCTCATGATCTGTATTTGGTGAAATGTTTTAGTTGTTTATTTTAAAATCTACACTAAACCTAGGGAATTCAAATTGACAGCTTAAAATGGCATTGTTTTTCTTTCCTGAGCTTAACTTCTCTTAAGTGCTATAATTCATTCAAAAAGAAAGAAAGGGGACAAAATAAGGCACAGTCTTGGGAATATTAAATAACCACCATTGAAGACACTATGTGTACATGTATAGGCAGAGCTACACAAAAATTTCATAATTCTACCAAATCATAATTTATTGTACTCCCTAGAGAAAAACAGTGCTAATTAACTGAAACTATGATAATTCAAAATTTTATTTACATTATTGATCCTAGCACTCTCTTGCCAATTCCAGATAGTAAAGCAGTAAAGGTGAAGTGGATAAAAAATACAGTAATAGACAAATATGACTGAATACATTCACAAAATGGATATCCACAAAGCAATTTGCTATATTTAGTTCCAAAGAAAGAGCGGTTTCTTGTGTGTGGCCAGTGTCACTACTGCTTTATTCATTAATGTCTTAAAAAATGCTGAGTTTGTATTATAGGACAAGCAATTATTCTTTCCAGTGTTCACAGCAAAAACTAACAAAAATTAAATAATTAGGATTTTTTCCTGTTGATTAGTGGATATGCAGATTTACCAATTTTTTTCTTTCTCCCAGGCCTTCCCTATAGCTAAAATGTCAATATCAGGTGTGAAATGAGTAGATGTTTTACAAGAGAGTACTTCAAAATACACACAGCTATAAAAAGTAGTTTTAATTTTTGCATCCACTAAAATGTATTGTAGTACATCAAATTTATTTTTGCCCTTTCTTATTACATCCTGGTTAATTGTTTTCTTTCCTTTTATCATCTGTCATTGATTCTTGAATTAAGGCAATTAAGTTTGTTTTACTGGCTTTATAACTTTCCTGACTTTCTCTTCTACCTCCACACAAATAATACCTCTTTTTTTAAAATTTATTTTAATTGTTGTTCAAGTAGTTTTCTGCCTTTTACTCCCATCCCAGCTCACCCCCCTCCCCAGTGCTTCCCACCTCAAATAACACAGCTTATATTTACAATTCTCTCAACATCTGTCCTTCACATGAAAATGATAGCCAAGAGGGTAAACTTACTTTGTAGCAACACAAATAGAATTCTTAGGCTGAGTTTTACCCTTAAGTGTTTTTCTTTAACAGTGAGTACAAGAGAGCCTACTAGCTAGCTCTGGTTAAAAATGTAAAGCTAAGCTACAAAAATTGCAAACGAGGGCCAGGACTCTCTTCTGGGAGTCCTTGTGCTGTGCAGATAGATTGCAATCCTTCCTGTACACCTTAACAAATATTTTAGCCCCCGCTGTGTTTCTGCCCAGACAACCTCCTCCATTTTCCCATGAATAAGATACAGAACACACAGAGCAATAAAGATGAAATATATGTGACATATGAGGGACCAAGAACTGTTGCCCAACACTGTACCATGTTGCACTTCAGCTTACAGCTTCGGCATGTTTTTAATGTAAAGTCACACAACAGTTCATCTCGAGAAGCGTATTCACCCAGATGAGCTGCAAGGGTTGAGAACAGGAACAGACACCACTGTCCATGCACCATCTGATGGGTCTTCCTGGCATTCTAATTATCCAAGCACTGGTTTTACCCAGATAGAGGTCCACGCCAGGGTGTCTTCAGGAGTGGCAGAGCCACGAAACAAACCCGGGCTCATAAGTTCATCTGGAAGATCAGGCACATGGCCCTGACACTGGTCATAAGAGGGCCACACTGAATCTTCAGTCCCCTACCTAGCCACCCCTTTTTCTCTAATTGCTCTCGGCTCTCTACCCCTGATTCCACTTATTTCTTTCCAGTTGCTGAACTCATGATCTATGTTAGCACTCAGTGGGATGTCAATGAATTCCTAATAATCAAGATGTTAGCCAACACTGGCCTCTCCTTACTTCTCCTGCATTCACATAACAGAGGCAGCAGAGTGGCGGGGAGGACAGTGTTGACAATCTAAACGGATTAAAGTATAAGGCTGACATTTTAGAAAAGGTTTCAGGCCTTGTTCTCCTCAGTGGTTCCTCATACACAACTCCCAATGCCTGTTGCTCTTACCAAATAACAGACAGTAAAAACATAAACTAGAAAATCCTGATGTACTAGGAAAACAGCTATCTACTGAAGCCTGAGACAGAGGGCAGAACACCGGCCTAAGCAGTAATGCAGGAGAGAGAGAAGAAAACAGCAGGAACAAACTAGTTAAACAAACAAAAAATTCTCCAATGGGATTTTGGATTAGACATACTACCCACAGTCTGGAAGACCCAATGTTTGCTAAAACTAAAGACTGACAAATACAAATTGTTAATTTTAAAACTCCAGTTAGAATTAGAACAAAAATTACCTGAATATTCAAACAATGCGTAGGTCACAGTTTATTGTCCTGAGTATCAGATCTCTAAAATATGGTGAGGCCTAGAAGACATGCTGTCCAAAAGTTCCTGAAGCAAGGTAAGGATGTCGCCCCTGTAGATGTGGGCTTGATCTTAGTGCTATTACCTGAAGCTCTGTGACACTCGTCAAACCAAATATTCTTCCTGATTCTCAGCATCCTTAGTTAAAATGATATGGCAAAGCCAACCTGGTAAATTTATGTGAAAATCATTGGCTTATTCAACATAAACATAATGAAGTGCCTTATGTGCCTGTTTTGAATGTAAAATGTATGTGCTTATTTCAGAAAATGTAATAGAGTATAACAAAGTAAATTCTACTGCCCCTTGAAAACACTCTGATCTTTTCACCTAATACTTTAATTAGTGCATCATAATCCCAAGTTCTGTTTTATTCATTAAACATTATATCAGAAGAGCTAGTGATATGGAACAGAAAGCACATGGATTTTGGAACTGGAAACCCCAGGAGTCTGGAATTGAACAGGCTGCTTAAAGTTGGTGAGCCTCAGTTTCTTTATTTATCAGGGTTGTCAGACTCATTTTTACCAGAGGCCTAGAGGCCCCATCAGCCTCATGGTTACCTACGAAGGGCTGAATGTAATTTTAGGACTGTGTAAGTGTAACTCCTTAAGGAACTGGGCACTGCCGCTGGGTAGACACAAGGTGCCAGGCCAGATCACACAAGGTGGAAGGCCAGATTTGGCCCAAGAATCTTGTGTTTGCCCCCTGTGATTTAGATAATGGGGATAATATATGCTACTTTATAGGCTCCTTCAATGAGATAATGAATATAAAAGCCTAACACAGAGTCTGGTGTGAAACTCATCAATAAATGTTAGTTCATTCTGTTCTGCCCCTAGAGCTAATGAGGTCAAGACAAGGGACCTATCAATCAACTAGGAACCACCCTCATGACTCCACTGCTTTGAAAGGTGCCAGGAAGGCCTGCAAGTTGTACACGTGTGAGTGCGCATACCAGCAGGTATGTGTTTGTGCCTGCACATGTGTATATCTTCATGTGCATTTCTTTAAGACATCCGGAATGGAGGCCTTCCAGGGCAGGGACAGAGAAACGGTACTGGGAGATGGGTGGATCCTGAAGGACCCCTGAGGGAAGCTGAGGCAGGCTGCTGCTCACTCTGCTGTCTGGCCTGGTGTCTCTGCCACTAATCAAAAAGGGGCAGTTTCAGAAGTTCCTGGACTTTCTGGCCCTGTCCAGTCTCCAAACACCAGGCATCTCCATCCTGCACCTTCGGGCTGATGTGCCAGTATGGCGTGCTCAGATTTTGCAAGCTCTAAACCAAAAAGATTATTTTTCAGCCAGATGTGGCTCAGGGAATCTAAGGAGAGTGCAAGATAATAAAAGCAAAATTCTGCCAACAAAATTACCCCTTTATTCCCTTCCATTAAGATAGTTCTGCTTTACTCTGCAAGATATAAAGAGGATTGAGTTGAATAATCCTATTATTTATTACAGCCACCATGTGCAACAGAAATAGTTTCTACCCGCCTGCTTAGTAAAATGGGCAAATTACTAGATCATCACTTATGGCCAAAGAAACATAAGTCTCCTAGCTGGCGGTGAACTCCAAGGTGCAGATAAAAAGATTCAAGATGCTGGAGATTTAAAAGGGCTAGAGAAAGGAATGACAGTTTCTGACTTTCTAGTTTTTACTCTGTAAGTCACAGAAATATGGAAACTTTTAGAGAAACTGAGCTCCAAACATGGAAATACAGGCTTCCAAGTATACCCAATTTTAGCCCAGAATAGAGGTAAGGATTTGACCACAACCCACTGCCAGATTAAATTCCGGCTTTCATCTAAAGTTGTTGAAAATACGAGTAAAAGCAGTCCTTTCACATAAACACATTCTGCCTTTCATTCCCATTCAATCAAGCTCAAAAGGAAAACAATGCTTGGATGCATTTAAGTTTCCTGACAGTTAAATGCATTTGCAACATTGTTGATAAAAGAAAAATTACATATTTTAATGCATTAAAGAGACAACAAAGATCATGCGATCTTTGAAAGTTTATACGTATAATTTTCCGTTTCTGAAGCTGTGCTTGTTCCAACCCATTATGTTAAGTTAAAAATAAAATAATTACTTTTATAAAAATCACACAAACATCTTCAGCATTTTTTAAAGTAATGGCTTTTAGTTGACTTCTAACTTTATACTTATGCTGAATGAATATTAGGAAAATAACTTTTTTTATATATGACCAAATAATTTTAAGAGCATTTAAATAGCTGCTCATTTTGTCTTCTTTAGTATAGATTTTCTTTAATAAAAGACTGTTAAAATCTATAGGAACTTTTGGATAGCTGTCACTCTTAGGATTTCAATCAAGAGTTCCTAGTTAGCCCTGGCTGGGTGGCTCAGTGGACTGAGTGCCGGCATACAGACCAAAGGGTTGCTGGCTCAGTTCCCAGTCAGGGCGCATGTCTGGGTTGTGGGCCAGGTCCCCAGTAAGGGGCACAGGAGAGGCAACCACACATTGAGGTTTTTTTCCTTCTCTTTCTCCTTCCCTTCCCCTCTCTCTGAAAATAAAATATTAAAAAAAGAGAGAGAGTGAGAGCAAGGATACACACTTTGACAAGATACTAGTGCAGTGGCCTAACTTGTTGGAATCCAGCTTCTGATTCTGCCACCTCTGATGACCATGTGACTTTGAACAAGTGACTTAGCTCCAAGAAACTTACTATACACTTATGGCTCACACATTAGATTACAGGCCAGAAAAGGAGTGTTTGGAAAAATGAATATATGCAAGCTTCATTATATTTCTGGATAAAATAGTATTAGAAGTTCTACAATATCAAAATTTTAGAAATACATAATATAGTGCAATCCCTTCATTATCCCATCCTCTAAACATAATTGTCTTCAATTGTTTTGTTATTTCTGTATTTATTTCAGTACATTACTATTTTTATTGTGATTATGTTACTTTTTAAACAAAAACAGGGTCATGATACACATATTGTTCAGTAGCTCTTGTTTAACTTCGAAAGGCTACATTCATGGTATGGAATGAACTCAGTGTGGATATCCTTGTGTCTTGTGTATTTAACCACTGTTCTACTGAGGGGCATTTGAGTTGATTCTCATTTCTTCTTATAAATATGATGCAATTAAAATGTACTTACACGTATCTTTACACACTGACACACACATACACACAAACACATGTTTTCCTTTAGGAGAAACTTTCAGAAGTGGCATTAGCAACATAGGATCAAAGTTATACACATTTCAGATTTTAATAGATCTGTTCAATTACCCTGCAAGAAAAGTACAAATTTACATCTTCAGCAATAGTGCTTGGAAGTGTCCATGTCAAAATCTATTATAGTTCTTAGCACATAATCAGCATGCGCTATTTGCTTAAATGAGTGAATAAAAGCATCGATGTTAAATAATCAAATAGTTTATTTACACAGCTATCAATGTATATAAGCACATAGATATGTGCTTGTATCTTTATAAATGTTGTGTTGTATACCTCAGATTCAATGAAAGTTTCAAATAGATCTATTTAGAAGATCACAGATATGAAATTCTCCAGGCTTCAGTAAATTGTGATTATTTAGTTAAGCGTAACTTGTGGCTTCTGAGAAAAGGGAGCTGAGTTATGTAACACTGTTTGGAATTTTCCAGAATATACACTGTATTTTAAAATTTTGAGATCAATGTAGCATCTCTATAACAACATCTGTTAGGAGCACTGAACTATAATGGAGATAGATTTACTATGTCCCCACATTTTGAAATGTAAGCTTTCTCTTCTATCTACTGAACTAGGCTCTCTGAACAAAGTATTCCCTGAAAGCGAGCTCCATTTAGAAGCTTCTCAACTCTTAGAAGGCAAGGGGTTCTACGTGTTTAAATTATTATTTTGTGATAGCATAACCTGGGCTTTGGGAGAACTTGGCTGACTCGATGTTGTAACCAATGTAAGTGCCCCTTCACTATGTGCAAGAGATGCTTTTGTTAGTCAGTATGAAAAACAAAGAATGTATCAAATTATATTTTAATTCCCTAGAAGGGACAGAGTACATTTGATAGGAAACCTACTTTAGATAATATAGTTCACAAAATAATTGAGGGATTCTTAGTAAATAACCTTTCTATTATTCTAATTTTTAAATCTGTAATTCTACTTTGAGAATTCATAATTGGCACATTTGAGGTGTCAGCTAGTAAAATTTAAAACTTGAGTTTAGTGCTCAGTGAAAGCAGAATTGTATGTCAAAGCTGCGAGTTCTCTGGACTAGTGGAGCAAGAAGAGAAAAGATTCAGAGCCTAACATCCAAGGACACCCTGAAGCAAGAGATCAAGACCAAGAGGAGGCCGAGGTCATGAGGACTCAGAAAGTCAAGAGAGGTGAGTAGTAGAAATGAGGCAGATGGATGGGAGAACTAACAGGTATTGATTTCTCAAGATGTATCAGGCACTACGGTAACATCTTTTCAGACAGTTTTATTTCTCTTAATTCCCCCAACTGCCTCAGACAGTCATTTATACTGTTATTTATAGAAAAGGAACTGAGGCTCAGAGAACCTAAGTGGCTTTCCCAAGGGTTACTCAGTTGATAAAAGTCAAGGTTAAAGCAACAAAGAAGATGTTCTTTGAACAACTCCATGCCACAGCCCATTGTGCAGACTCAAGTCAAGACAATCTATCGTACAGTGGAAAGAGAGCCTGTCTCTGAAGTAAGCCTCTGAAACTCTCCCTGTGGGAGTAGGAAGCGATAACTGGCTTCCTAATATGAGACTGGGCTTAGTTTAGCAGTTTCCCTAAGTACCATTCCTGGCTGGTCCACATCCATAAATATTGTCTGGTGTCTATTAAACATACAGGTTCTAAGTCCAGTCCATACCCTGTTGAGCCCACGTCTTTTGGGGTTGGGAGCTTAGGAAACAGAGTGTTAGCACACATCCCACGTGGCTTTTAAACACAGTGATGCTTTAGAAGCACGAATTTAAAGGCTTACCGTTAGTGCTAGGGATAAACCAGACAAATCTCATATTTAAAATTCAGGGAAAAGCCATCCAGTTTTCTAGTTTCTGAATATGATTTAAAAGGATAATAAGATGAAGAAAACATAATAGATTCCATCATTTAGTGATAAATTCAGTAATAAAGCAGAAGAAGAAATACATATTGAAAATCAATTTTAAGAATTGTCAAATAACAAGTAACAGACTTACTAAACACAAATAACAAGTTTTACTAAAGCGAATCAAAAGAGCTAATATGACAAACTACCCAATCTTGATATCACTTAGGAATTTTCAGGCCTTTGAAATAAAATGTGTTAGAAGCGGTTGCAAGCAGCTCTTTGCCTAGAGTTGCAGAAATATTAGAAAAAGGGCTCAGATAATTTAAGCTCCACCTTCAATGTAATTACCAATTAATCTCTCTGCTTGATGAACCTTAAGATTCAATTAGGAATTTTACATAAAAATTTTCCAAGGGTAGAAAGAGGATTTTTTGTAGACCACTTTAGCACCTGGAATAGACTCCACTTTTTCATATTTCAAGCAGAAAAGAAATTGTTATTAGAAAAGAAACTTTATTTTGTTTCATTCCACATGCTTTTTAGAATTCATTTTATTTTTTATGAGTGTATGTTTTGTTTTGTTTTTGCTTTTCAAATACCAGCTATGCCTATGATAATTTTCTGACCCACTTATAATTATCACTCACATCTTCTAAGCACCATATGCAAGCATAAAGTGGTTTTGGACCGCTGAGTGCATGGGTAAGTCATACAGTAAAGTAAATACAAGTAAATAGAATGAAGTTTGCTATGTTTTATATCTATGCTCCCAACCCTGTTCAAATTATTCATCTGATTCACCTAATGCAACTCTCATAACAAATCTGTAAGATGTAAGTATTCTGAAGATTCTCATTTCACAAATAAGAAAATGAAGGACAGAAAGATTGGAAAGTTGCCCCAGTCACAGATCTAGTAAGCAGGAGAGCTAGGATTTGATTCCAGGAAATCAATCCTTAGAGCCCAAATCTTAACCACCATGCTACACCAACAGCAACAAGAAGTCCAAGTGGGAATATATCTGGTATCGAAATCAGCATGAATGTCTCTAGCAGGGGCACTTCATTATTTTAAGAAAACATATGCCAAGTTTTATAAAAGTACATACAGCAGATGAATCTAATAAGTAGTGTTCTCAGTAAAGCATGGATTCCATCTTGATTCAACCTGGCTCACCTGCATCTGTATTTACAATGAGGATCCAAGTCCATACTGACAAAGCTAACTATCTGACAGATACTAAAGTTTATTTTCAAGAAAAAAACAA
The DNA here is from genome assembly GCF_014824575.4 of Sturnira hondurensis. NCBI lineage: Eukaryota > Metazoa > Chordata > Mammalia > Chiroptera > Phyllostomidae > Sturnira > Sturnira hondurensis. Next base: position 9,947,053 of record NW_028074140.1, on the reverse strand, counting down.
ATATAAAAACGGCTTTGGTATAAATAATATGTAGTGAGCTGTGACCCAGTTGATTTAATTCTTTGAAAATGGGCAATTTACATATGGCTTTGGAATAAGATGCATCAGATTCAAAGCCAAGCTTAGTGCTCTTGGCCAGGTCACTTCACTGGGGTGAGCCTCAGCCTTCCAAATATTACCCAATGCTGTTCATAGACAGCCTGTGTCAGAGTCCTTTGGGTTGTTGGCTAAAACAACAGATCTTTAAGACTTAGACTAACACACACTGAATTCAAGTTTCTGATGGTGGGGCACAGCGTTTTAACCAAGCCCTTCAGGTGGCCTTGTGAACACTGAATGTTACAAACTACTGGACTAGACCACTTAAAACTTTCCCAGACACAATTTTCTCAGATAAATTACAGCTCTTATGCCCTATTTTTGTTTTAAATGAAAGAAAGTTGAAAGATCTAATAATTTAATTGTATCAGAAATATAATTGACAATTAATATATTATTGTAAAATCATAAAGCAGGAAAGGACTTTGCAAACCTATGTGACCTTTTACCTTTAATTAAGACTAGTTTCTTCGGACTTGAAGCGCCACGTTTGCAAGAGGTTTTTCTCAATTGCTCTATTTCTCCAAAAACGTAATAAATCCCCAAAATGACCATCAGCAGATGATACTTAGGTAGTCACAATCCCACACAAAGACTAAATTCTGCTATTACAAGCTTGAGGGAATATTGCTTGAAACTTACTCTATGTAAAAAAGTAATTTATATTTACCTATAATTTATTCGCCCCAATGAAACAGAGAACTTAAAACGCTAGAGCACCAGGAGGCTCCAGGCGGTCCCTTAATCAATTCTAAGGAAAAGAATTCTAAGACCCTCTCTTGTCTCATAAAAGTAATTCCTTCACTATTTTTAACTCTTACACTGTCTGGAAATAAGTCAAAATAAAATGAACTTTCAAATGCCAAAATAGTTTTCTAATCAAAATGTCTCCATATAATTAGTAATGCTTAAAAATTATTTACTAAAATAATTAACTAATTAAAATATTTAAATAGACCTACAACTCAACAACAAAACAATTTTTAAAAATGAACAAGGACTTGAACATACAGTTCTCCAAAGAAGATATACAAGTGGCCAATAAACACATGAGATGATACTCAACATCACTAATCACTAGGCAAATATAAATCAAAACCACAATGAAATATCATCTCAAACCATTAAAATGGCTATTATTAAAACCCAAGAAAATAAGTATTGTCAAGATGTGGAGAAATGAGAACTCTTATGCACTGTTGTTGGGAATATAAAACAGTACAGCTTTTATAGAAAAAAACAAATATGGTGTTTTCCTAAAAATACAAATAAAATTACCTACAAAATCCATCAATTCCTCTTATGGACATACACCCAAAAGAATTGCAAGCAGAGTCTCAAAGAGAGATTTGTACACCAGTAGAACAGCAGCATTATTCACAATAGCCGAATGGAGAAGCAACCCAAGTGTCTACTGACTGATGAATGAATAAGCAAAATGTGCTACATTTTATAAATACAAACACATATATGTTATACACACATACACACAATGAAACATAAGTTAGCCTTAAAAAGGAAGGAAATTCTGACACAGGCTACAGTGTGGATGAAGCTTGCTGACGTTGCACCAAGGGAAATGTGTCAGTCATGGAAGCGCAAAGACTGCATGATTCCACTTGCACGAGACACCTCACACAGCTGCATTCACAGAGGAAGAAAGTAGAGTGCCGGCTGCTAGGTTCTGCAGGGAGGGGACAACGCATAGCTGTCATTTAGTGGAGACAGAGTTTCGGTTTTATAAAATGGAAAGGATTCTGTGGATGGGTGGTGGTGATGGTAGCACTTGGGAATGTACTTAATGCCACTGAACTATATCATTAAAATGGTTAAGATGGTAAATTTTGTGTACTTTACCAAAATGGTTTTAAAGTTTGAATAGAGATTTTTCTTTGCTGCCACAGAGTCATATGACCTCGCTAATCCATATTATTGGTACATAAAAGCACATTACCCAGTACCAGCCTCTCACACTTTCCAGCCCGTATCATTTCTAGTGATGATCTCGGTATTGGTTATCTTTTCCTTTTCCCACTGTCTTCACAAAAAATAAATGTCTGGATGCTTATTCTCTTGGAATCCAGATTTTTAACTTCTAAAGTGACATTTAACTGGCCCAGAAAAGCCTCAGTTCATGGTTTCATTACCATTGTTCTCTTATCTCTATAATAATACTATGCATTATGTTTATTAATATATGGGTAATATGAACACCCATAACAAGTGTTTTTCAGATGCGAATTTTCCTGAGGAGAAGGTTCATAGGTTGTTCTGAAGCTCTTAAACCAAGGACCACGTGTACACACACCAGCACACACAGAGCATCTCCTGGAGCAATATTCAAAAGTATTTGCACAAGTATAATAGCCCAATGGTAACATAGTCAGGGAAAGAGAACTCTCATATGCTCAACCCTTTACATGATAAACATTATTATAAACCTTTAAGAGAAAATTATTTGTAAACCTGGAACCAGGACTTGGCTACTACTCAAAACTTTCAATAAATTCTGTCTTCAGATTTTAATTTAGATGCTGATCAATAAGAAAACCCGCATCACTTTATATCTGTGACGGTAAATTCAGCACGTGACACCCACTGAAAGAGCTCAAACAAACACAGTCAGCATACTTGTTCAAACAAGGCCATACCCCAAATGAGAAGATCAAGGTTCTCTGTCACCTAATTACTGCTCTATAGTACTTCTGCATTCTACAACCACTCCAGCGCAGGGACAGCCAGAAGTGAATTCCCTGCTGAGACAAATTTGAAAAACAGACCTGTGATCAGTGGTGATCATTATAATTCTGGGCCCTGAAGTTTGTGTTGCAAACAAACAAGATGCCCTACTTTTACTTATTATTATTCTCTTTTAAATTGTTGTGAACTCCTTCATCATGGAAACTGAGTTTCTGTTTTGTTTTCTCACAACTAAAACTGAACCCAGAATGTAGTTTAAGGGTTTAAGTATCTAACTGACCTACAAAATAGGCATTTTCAATAAAAGTTGATTTTTCTTCCCTTGTAGGTGAGAAGGGGAGAGGGATTTGAATGATATAAGCTGCATGAGTTAAATTTTAAAAATCGCTTTTAATGAAAAGCATATGGGTCAAATGCACAGAAAACTGAAGTATATATGAATGAACCTACACATGAAAAATTGTTTGTCCAAGGTAGCAGAACAAATAAAAAGAACTAGGTATGTAAGGTAAAATGGTTAGACATATGTCCAACGAGGAGTTTTAGATAGGAATGAAAAATGGATGACAAGTTTAACATCTTTCCCTTTGATGATTGAAATAATATGAAGATCAATTTGAATCTGATTAGGATGATTTAGAACTGATCGTGCATAAAATGCACAGTGAGGAAGTCAGAGTAACCGACGCTTCCAAAGACCATAAAGTGTTATAAACTGATTTTACCATACAAGAACATTTAAATCTATGTTATAAACCATTTAATGTGAACAGTGTAATGTGGTATGAATACTAAATATGAATACTATCAATGTGGTATGATTACTATTATAATCATAATTTGAGTTACATATAAATAATTAAATAGAATTTTCATTCCAAAAGACTTGAATTACAACAAAGCAATAAAAACCATTTGAAACATAGACATTCCACTCTTGGTTTCCGACTTTATAATATTATTGGAGCCTCTTACCCATCTGATATTTAAGTATATGCATCTTTTTTTATTAATCAAAGGTATTAGTGTGAATAAAGTAAGATCTGCTTTTATATTTTAAAAACGGCTTTCATAAATAAATCCCAGGCAAAACTTGAAACGCATGGTCTGGCACACACGCAGACCACGAGAGTTCACTGCATGTTCGCTTCTGCTCCCCAAGACATGCAGGCCCGATGGAGGGATCCTGGCACAAAGCTCGCGGGAGAAAACAACTCTCCGAACACTTAGTGAAGCTGTGAGCTGAAACTCCATCACTCTGTTATCAGATTTTCTTCTGACCCACAAATAGAAATGTCTTGGAACCTCAAGCAATTGAACAATGAAAACCCAATCTTTCCCTGGGTCTGTAGGCTAGGTTTGGCCAGGAGTGAAGCTAGAGCCTAGTGCCTGCACCCTGGTCCTGAGTCCTTGGGTCCATACTCTCTGCTGCCTCTGCTCTGTATCTGAGGACTCGGACGCCCCCAACTCCCCGCCAAGGCTGCATTTCTCAGGCTTCACCATCAGAAGGTGACTAACAGGGTTGGACCTATCCCAGGGCCTGGCAGGAGACTGGGAGCTGGAAGAAGAGAGAAGGGAATTTTCCCCTTCCTCTCTGCCTAGGGAAAGCTAGTTATACTCTCTTCCCTTAACTGGCTTCATCTTTTCATTTATTAAAACCTGTAATTATACTGTAAGTAACAGGTATCAAATTGGATTTTTTTTTCTGTTGTCTAGAAAGCCTCACTAAAGCTGTAAAGATGAGAACAACACTTGATAAACAACCGGGCATCCTAAAGAGGCATACTAGACACCGTCCTTTGACTAAAGGACAGCATAACTAGTCCATTGGCCATGAGCCCACCCAAGCTACTTAAGAGAAGCTAAGGAATTTGAGATGGACTTATTTAAAGAAAAATGATAATGGCAAGGCGTAGTTGTGTTTTTATCCTCCCCACTTCAGATAAAACACAGTAGTGTTTGCAGCCTGAGAGAAAAGCTCGCAGAGGTAGGCTGCAAAAGGAGAGATGGGCATTTTCCATCCAGGCTGGAAGCTCAGGGAGCAGCAGAGCTCAAAGGCTCAACCCCGGGTGGCCAAACACAGGAGTGAGCTCAGTAAGAGAGTTTTGGGAAGAACAGTGCTTGTATCACCAAGACCCTAGAGCTAGAGGGGCTCTGAGACTGATGCCTGCCTCTCGCCCGGAGGAGGTGCAGTGTTGGCTGGAATGTCACATTGGCCTGCTTTCTTCGAAACCTCGTTCTGCCCCTCTTGTCTTGGAAGTAGTCAAGCGGGGGTAAGGAGGAGGCGTAGAAAGAGGGAAAGAACAAAACATGCCCCTTCACCAAGCATCTTAAATGTCAGTGGTTTGGTAAAAAATAAAGGCTAGGATTTTTTTAGTCCATGCAATAAACTTAAAATAAACTTTTAAGTTACTGAGTCTGTACCCTTAGTAAATGTTAGCAGTAGAAATTGATGGAGAGGAACTTGCTGGACTTCTTTGTCCTGTGTTTTCAGCATCTAAAATCCAACCTTGTACAAGGCTGAATCTCGACAAGTAAATAAGAGTTTTCAAGAAAGAACTAAATCAAGTACCCTACCAACAAGAAAGCAAATTACACAGTGAGCTCATTTAAAAAAAAAAATGTTCTACTTGTCTCTAATGCTTCTAATAAATAATTGACTAAAAGTTAAAAATGTCAGTCAGCCATGAGTTTTATCTAAATCATTAAAGAAGTTTATTATTATCCCTCTCTCCCACACTTACATATATACAAATACACTGAATCAGCTGCCTCTTTTATTTTTCCTTTTTGGACTAACTGTTTAATAGAATAACTAGATAGCGTGGTTTCACATCATCACAGCCAAGTGTGCAGTAATTACAAAGACAATTTCAAATAGTATTTACATTTAACAACATGCACAAATTTTGCCATATGTTTTCTACCCTTGTCAACTTGTTTATGTGCCGTTTTATCTGCAGGCAACAGCTTTGTTCCTCATGGCTGGAGTCACATACTATGAAAACAGGAGGAATGAAAGGTGGGGAAGAAACTGCTCATGGAACTCCACATCCAAAGAGACACACCCAGCACATTGTTCTCCAGAATTCCCTTTCCAGAATTTTGAACAGAGGGTATCCGACTCCCAGTGGCAGCTGACTAGCGGAAGCTTCTTTGTGTCAGGGAACACATTCCACCTCATGCATTTGATTTTTCCCCCACAAAGTACCCCCTCCACAAAAAATGTCAACAGTACCTACCTTTAGTGAGAGGGACCAGTGAGATAAAGAGTGAGATTTTGTTCTATGTTTTATAACTACCCATATTGATTATATATTTTCCTTTCAAGTTCTAGGATTGTTTTAAGATTAAATGAAGATACTAAAGTCTCTTGGATTAGTCTGATGATAATTTCTATTTCTACATTTGCAACTTTCCTAAATGAGTAGAAGCTTTATATGGAAAAGGGATTCCAAATGTAAAGTACACAAGCATTATTTATAACTGTGTCTGTCTTCCAATGAGGGAGAGAGGGACCATCATTAACTAGAATAAGAAGTTAAGTTTTCACCACCTCAGTCAGAGTTTTGGTGAAAAAGGATGAGTATATACTTATGGGTCCTTGTTTGTGCTCTTTTCCCATCACTGGAAGGATGTCACTTCCTTTATCTGGCCACAATCGATCTGGTAGCACTATCAATCAGACTGAACATGTCACTTAGGTGTGAGCTCTCAGGGACAAGCAACCTAGTCATCCCTTTAAAGGGTTCAGATAACTGTACAAGAAGGAGAGGGGAGGGGAGGGGAGGGGAGGGGAGGAGAGGGGAGGGGAAGAAAGGAAAGGAAAGGAAAGGAAAGGAAAGGAAAGGGGAAGAAGGAAATGAGGAAGGGAAGAAAGAAAGAAAGAAAGAAAGAAAGAAAGAAAGAAAGAAAGAAAGAGAGAGAGAGAGAGAGAGAGAGAGGGAGGGAGGGAGGGAGGGAGGGAGGGAAAGAGAGAGAGAGAAAGAAAGAAAGAAAGAAAGAAAGGAAGGAAGGAAGGAAGGAAGGAAGGGAAAGAAGGAAGGAAAGAAAGAAAGAAGGAAAGGAAGAAGGAAAAGAAGGAAAAGAAGGAAGGAAGGAACATAAATAAATAAATAACTCATATAAGCCAATAACACCTTTACATTTAAACATAACTTTCAAACATATCTTATTTTTAAATCGGAACATAAAACAGGTTATACTAGGCAACTATATCTCTAAGGCACCAAAGCTTAGTAACTGGCCAGCAAATTAAGTTTTATTATCAAGTACCAATTGTTTGGAGAGCCTTCCAGCCAAGGAGAATATTGTCACAGATCTCCATAGTCCCAAAACCTTTTTAAATGTCTCTTGGGTTGGTTTCCTAGGAGACAGTCTCTGATATGGGTGCTTGTATGCAGGAGGTTTGATGAGGATGTTCTAAGACATAACTTTAAAGAAACAGGGGAAACAGGATTGGGCAGAGGGAGAAGTTAAACTGGGATTCAATTTACAACAGGGATCTCTGGAACTGGTATGACCTTTCAGAATTGTCCCAAACCTAGGCAAGGAAGCCAGCTTTTAATAGCTCTTTGTCAACTGTCTTCAGATAAAGGTGGGACTTTGGGCAAGGTAGATCTCTTTAGCTGAGGGCAACGCTTAAAGAAGGATTCAGCCATGAGTCATCACCAACTAACACGCCCACCTTCCACTCACAACTGGGGAAATACGAGTGTTGGTCCCCAAGGATGGATTGGGTAGCATTCATAGCACCCTCTACATAGGATGCCTCAAGTACAGGGAAATATACCGAGTGCTGATTAGTCTCTCTCTTTGGATACTTTCATCTCTCAACCTGGACTGTGTTGAACATATTTTTTAACAATAGTTAAAATCCCATGAAGTCTATCTTTCAAAAATACTTGGTCAGAAAATACTTTTCAGAAAAACCATGTTTTTCTGAAAACATTGAAAACCATGTTTCTAAATGATAGACAAGCCAAATTCACTACCCAACCCCTGCCCCCCCACAAAAAAAAAAAAAAAAAGACCAGGAGAAAACAGTGTGTGGATGAGGAAGAACACATTTCCTATACTGTCCTCAATAAATTAACTGATATATCTAGGATTAAATCGGTCAGGACTCTTGATTGCAAACAACAGAAACTAAATCTGACTGATTTACACAGAAAAAATACTTTAAATTATATGAAATTTAAAATATTTTATATTTAAATTATATAAATATTTTGGGATAACTCACAAAACATCTGAGAAACAGGAATACAGGCAGCTGCAACCACCTCCCAAACCATGCTCTAGGATCAGTGTGGCGAGGGTTTCGTTGCTGCTGCCCCCGGGCACTGGACACAGACCCAGTCTGGTTCCAGAATCTCGCCCTGCTGGTTCTGCTGCACCACTACCTGTGGAAGCTGGGGTTGGTTTCCACGTCACAACGCCGCAGAACAAATTCTCTCCTGCCTCTGTCTTTTTTGTACAGCTGGCTCCTGATTCAGCTTCTAAGTGTTGGAACCTACATCCTCTGCCTAAAATACTGAAATTCTGTTTTCCAGCTTATAGAGTGGGAGGTGGGCTTTACTTCTTAACATGACTTATATGGAAGGAAGAGAGTTTATCACATGAAGGAGGTAATTTAAAGGCTGAAAAGCTAAAAAAAAATGATGAATTTCTATGGTAATACCCAAGAAAAAGTGCCACTTTGTAGAAGCCCCCCATTTGTAGTATGCATTCTCATGACTCTGAGTTTAACTTCTTATATCTGTTTGGTTTTTATACTCCTAAGTCTCATGTAAATCACTTTGGTAATTAGTATACTCATGAAATTATCTGCAACTTAAATGCAGTTTGGTTGCATTAATTTTAAAAGGCCTCATTGAAAATAAAATAAAACCAAAATTCCTTGTGGAAGGTGATACACCAGAATGCTAAAGATGAGCCAGGTTTAAGGTACAGACATTGGATTCACTATACAGAATACTAAAGGCATGTGTCCTCTTTGTGATTTCTAAGGATAACTACTTATTACTTGTTCAAATTGAGTTGTTCTAGCGAACAACATGAAAGTTACCTTACTTGAACTTCACGGAGCAAATTGAAAAGCCAAATGGGACTTCTATTCATAGTACTATAATGGGGCAGCTTCCAATAAAGCCCACATCAGTTTACAATGTTCATTGGTAACTCAATTCAAAAATTACCTAACAGAGTTCTGCTGTGAAGCAAGGAATTGAAATGAAGTACTCGAGCATGACCAAAACAATTTGTGCTAAAAACGGATTTATTACTTTCCAGTGCCTTTCTAAGTAATTGTCTTTGCCTATCACTCTGATATATTTGTTAGCTGATACGAAAGCCCCAAAGAGTAGATGAGGCACTGACACCTGGTAGAGTTGTAGGATCACAGCCACGAAGGGCAGAAAGGTCAAGAAGTAACCAGGCTAAAGGAATAGTCCTGCGTAGGCTGTGGTCTGTTTTGGAGGGGTTTTTTACTATTGTTTGCCCTTACCATGGAAGACGTTTTCCTTGGAAACTTAAAACTGCTCCCCTCTCTGCCCAAGGAAGAGCTAGCTGGTGTGAGCAAGTTAATTCCCTCCCCGCAGGAGTATTTGCTATGGATAATGCACACCCATATTTTTTTACCCAAACTTTCAGAAAATGTAAAAAACTTTTAATTCAATTTTTATTTAAATTTAGATTTTTCTATATTATAAAGGAAATTTAGCATTTATGTTTGAACATATTTTTGTATAAAAAATTTTATGTAACAAATAATTATAAAAGACAAGAGGAGATACAAGGTATTTCAGGTACTACCCATATATTAGTACACATCCTGATTTTTCCCTGGAAAATTTGGGTGAAAAAATACACATTATGCAGGCAAATTATGGTAATTCCCAAATTTCAGAAAAGAAAATCTTTCCTCTAAATTTCGAAAGGTAGCTTTTGTTTCCTCTTATAATAATATGCCTAAATAGGGACTGCACTGGAAGGTTGTCTACCTTCCACAGCTAAGAGAGTTCTTCATGGGGTTCCACCAGTGCATCAGGGGATGGCATTGGCATTCAGAGAAAAAAGATCCCTAAGACTAATGACTAGTGGGTACCCTTTCATCACCGTTTCATCCATGTGTGTGTGTCTTCCCTGTAAACCTAGGATGTGCATTTAGGAGGAGGAAGTTGGAGAAATTGTAACAAGACAGCACGGAATTAACGTGATTGAGCTGACCTCTGTTACCTACTTTCCTACAAAATAGAAACTATGACCATGACACAGAAAACAGGAAGGCCACTCTACTCGGACTTTCCATTTAATATTTGTCAACTGAAAATTCAACGAGCTACCCCATAAGCAGGCTGGTACTGCCAGGCCATTGAAATGTTCGCTGCTAGCACCAGAAAGATCGTTTCCTGTTCTAAAAACTGACTTCTTAATAACAACGAAAGCCTCCCCAGCAATGGAGTCATGATCCGTGAGCCCCTGTCCCCAGCAGATTTGTAGCAGAGGCTGAATGGAGGAAGGTCCCCCAACCTAACAAAGGCTCGCAGCTAATGAATGAATGATGGGTGGTAGTCAGTGGTCTGCAGACTGCCTTCTAACCCTAAGGCTCAGTAATTGTAAAATCCAGCTGTTAGAAATAGAGCTGCAGTCATGCCAAATAGTTGCCAGATGAAAGAGATAATGAAGATAAACATCTGTGACAGGGTGGAGCTTGAAGAACTAACTCAGAATCAATACCTCAGTTACTGAGTGATGGGTGGCAGAGGTACTTGTCAGAGAGTTGCCGACCTCTCCCTGGCAGGTCAACGTCTCTGATTTTTAGGTATGTCTACTGGCAGCCCTCCTAAAACAACTACTGCCAGACATTCTTTGTAATTCTTCTATTTAACTTGTATTTTTTTAAAGATTTTATTTATTTATCTTTAGAGGGGAAGGGAAGGAGAGAAGTGTCAATGTATGGTTGCCTCTCGTGAGTCCTCCACTGGGAACTGGCCTGCAACCCAGGCATGTGCCCTGACTGGGAATCAAACCGCGATCGTGTGGTTCGCAGGCCCGTGCTCAATCCACTGAGCTATGCCAGGCAGGGCTCAACTTGCATTTTTATACAAGAAAATGCAGTATAAATTTAGCTCTCTTGAGAAGAAAATTTTACAAAGAAGTCCTATATTTTTAATTATACTGAAAAATACTGGTACTAATTAATAAGACAATTATAACACTGCAATTTTTAGGGGATGTCTTGAGAATGGAAATATTAGAAAAGAGTATTTATTTCTAAACAGTCAGAAGCAATATATTGTAATATGTAAGGATCATCTCTTTAAGTAAAAATGTAATATTTCTTCTTTGTGACACCAGTATTTACTGGTGTTGCTTATGTATATATGTATGATTTATTTATTTTTTGCCACTGGACTGACAAAGTAAGAAGGACTAAAGAGTGCTAAAGGTTCTGAGTGAATTTTATCACACTAGGAAGCTAGTATTAAAAACTTTTCTTTTTTATTTTTTCTAGCAACCATTTCTTTCCCGACTAGTATTCAGGAAGGAGATACCAACTAAAAGGTACTTGTGCATTCAGCCCTCAAACTCTCCCATAATCACTTTGATTGCTCTTCCAAATCCATGGGCCCCCTGGGAGTAGGGGTCATTTTATTCTTGCTTTGATGCAACATTAAAAACTGTTCTGAATTTCATCTTTGAATCTAAATTTTTAATCTCTTGTTAGGCTTCAAATATCTTTTCCTATTCATTAGGCAACATCTTTAAACTGCATTTCCCTGTAATTTGTAGCTCATTTAACATTATCACTTGAAATTACTCTGAGATGTGGTTAGTTCCAAAGATTTCCCACAAAATAATGTGGCATTGCCCTCCTCAGTTAAGGATGCAAGTGGTTTCAACAAATAGAACGGGAATTAGGAGCAGCATGAAGTATGAGATCATGCATATACAAGCAAGAGCAAGCATATTCAAATTTGTAAGAAGTCTTCTAGTATCTGATTTCCATCGTTGATAGTAATTGTGGAAATATTATTCTTATGCACAGACTTTTACAGAAGACACACGGTTCTTTCCAGCATCTTCTCTGAAGGATTATTATACTTGCATTTAGTTATTGGAATCCATGAACTCCTTGCAGGCTGTTTATACAGAGTACCTGCAATTGCCAAATCTTTGCTATGTATACCTCCTTTAATTCTGTATTTGAAGTTGAAATTGCTTCACCAGGGATAAGGAAGGAGTCTAGCAGAACTAAGACAGTCTTAGTCATATCAAGTTATTATTTTCTTAATTCAGTTTATTGGGGTGGCACTGATTCATAAAATTATATAGGTTTCAAGTGTACATTTTTATGATACATGATCTGTATAGGGCAGTGTGTGCCCACCACCCAAAGTCGAATCATCTTCCATCAGCATATATTTGGAATATATTCAAATATATGGAAATTTGGAATATGTGAAAGAGAACTTAAACAAAGAGCAACTGAATCCATTTAGCCTGAGATTTTGGCACTAATGACAATTGGTAGAGAAATAGATTAGGGGTGAGGCTGGAGCGAAGATGATACACTTTCTTTGTAGCTGTGAAAATGGCTAGTTGAAAGCAACTCTCCCGGTTGTCTAGAGAGTAAGTCCTATTTAATTGGGGCACCACTGTTCACCCTCCTTGGGAGACTCACAGAGAGGCGTCTGTTGGGTGACGCACTCACTACCCACCCTTCTTTTATGCACACACTCCTCTGCCAGTCGTGTCTGGCCTTTCTCACTGGTTGCCATTGCTCCGTGCCATCACAGTCAGCTTCTTTTTTTGTTCCAACTTGAAATCCTTGCCTAATTAGTGCCCCTTACTCTTTCTTTGCTTCAGGTTTACATACAGTTGTTAGAAGATTAAATAAGAAAATGAGTGAGGACACTGGTCCAAGTGCCAGGAATAAGGGGTTAGGAAATACTAGCTGCATTGTCATCACCAGCAGCCTTCTTATTCCTTCTTCCTTTACAGTGGTTTCTACATTCTATTATAAAAATATCAGTGTCAGTTCCATTCATCGAGGTACATAAATATTAATATCTAATTATATTTATTTACCAAAAATTATTTGGAAGGACTGAGTCCCATGAGGGGCATGGGTCGAGTAAAAATAAAAACCAGCATGTATTGGAGAAAATATATCAAAATATTTTCCACAGAATTAGGTGGAAAATATGACTGAGATGCCTTTTACAGGAAGTAGTGTCATATATGATAGTGCAGCATTTCCTTTGCAGACATAGCCTCACTTTCACTGCTCCTTTTCATCTTTACTTTCCCTCTTATATTCTCTGAATATTCTTAATTAATCATTGTCATCAGCAATTTTTGTTTGCACACCCTTCAGAAAGGGCTAACAGGCTAATTTTTAAGAAAGCAAGAAAAAAAAGAATGCAATTCCAGATGAATGCACATATGAACTGAAGGAGACATTTCTACAGTGTTACCAGGTGGCTATCAGACTGGAGGTTTTGGTGTGGTCCTTACTATCCACTGTCTTTCAAGTTTGTTTTCAGTGAGCCTTCTGTCACTATAGCCTTAGTCCTGTGTGGCTCCAGACAAAGGCTGAAATCTGATGAAGGTTGTCTTTGGCAGAAGTACCTTCCAATTTAATTACCTCCTCTCTTCTGTGGCCCCTTCTTCCTCCTAAGTCTAGCAACTTAGGTAAATAGTCATCTTCGGAAACATGCACCCATTTCTCTTTATAGTAGAACTTTTTTTTTTAGAGGAAAATTTTCAAATTATTTATTTATTTATTTTTAGAGAGAGGGGAAGGGAAGGAGAAAGAGAGGGAAACATCAATGTGTGGTTGCCTCTTATGTGCCCTTTACTGGGGACCTAGCCTGCAACCCAGGCATGTGCCCTGACTGGGAATCGAACTGGCAACCCTTTGGTTCTCTGCCCAGCACTCAATCCAGCTAGGTACACCAGCTAGGACACTTTGCAGTAGAACTTTAAACCAACAAGCTATTTCCCTAAATAGTTCAAATGCCCCCTAAAAGAGAGATTTTGATTGGTTTTGTCAATATCTACTACAGGTTATAGGCATCACACAGGTTCTAACAACAGGTCCCTATAAAGTCCACTAGTCAATTCAGTGGACAATAAAATGGATTTCCACCTTCAGTCATATGCTCTCTTTGACCCAATCAGCTGTGACACAGTAGGGGGCAGATCTTAGTGATTACTAATAAAAACCAATAAAATTTAAATAAATAGTGCTAAATGAAAGAAGCCAATCTAAAAAGCCTACATACTGTATAACTCCAACCATATGACATTTTGTAAGAGCAAAACTATGAAACTAGTAAAAAAGACCAATATTTGCCAGGAGCTAAGAAAGATGGAGAGAAGGATGAAGAGGCAGAGCACAATGGATTTTAGGACAGCAAAACATTCTGTATGATACTGTAAGGGTGGATACATGCCATTATACACCTGTCCAAACCCACAGAATGTACAACACCAAGAGTGAACCCTCATGTAAACTACAGCTTCTCTTAGTAATAATGTATACATATTGGCTCATCAATTGCAATAAATGTATAACATTAGTGTGCAATGTTAATATTAAGATAGTCATGAGCAATGAAGAGGTATATGAGAATTCCATACTCCCCGATAAGTTCTCTAACTCTACTCTAAAAAATAAAGTCTACTCATTTTAAAATGGAGGAGTAAGACAGACAAAAAATGCAAGAAGGAGAAAAATGCAAAGGACAATAAACTACAAAGGATGTCTCTAAAACACTTGTCTTTCTATAGGCCTAAGTTTCTTAGTAAAAAGTGCTGAGTTATGCAATTAATGTAAGTTTAAAAATGACAATACTAGGAAATACAATCACATCTCATCAATCCTATGCCAGCAAACAAAAATCGGAAGTAATATCTTAAGGACACTAGCAGCTTTGGACTAAAAATGCTAGTAAAAACCAAAATTGCTGAAACATTTAAATATATTTTTTGTTCTCACATAAAATTAAACAGATTGTTTTTTATCTGAAAATACAATGGAATTAGTAATCAAGTATAATTTTCTAAAATGAAAGTATCCAAACAGCACATATTAATCAAAAGCAAGAGAAAAAGGCACTACTAGAAAGCAGCCACATACAGACTAAAATGCAGTCTCCTGTCTTTTAGTTCTTTTTCCCACATCGTAAGTGGAAAATAAGGCTGGAAAAGTGGTGTAAGCTGATGAAAAGCAAATAAAGTTAGAAAAGTCTTAATTGCACAGAAATAGCATTTTGAACAAGATTATTATAAACCAAAAGAATCAGGACAGATGGGAGTGGAAGACAAACGCCCATGTCAACAAGCACCCACTTGCTGTTATCATTAAAAAGATTGGACCCTGAAATATAAGGAGGCTGCGTTAACAAGATCATGGAAGAGATACGAGTATTTTTCAGCCAGAGGCAGATCTGGGAGCTCATGAAAGATAAGAATCACAATTTGTCTCAATTTGTGAAAAGTACTTGAGAACTTGTATAGGGAGTGCCTTTTAAAACAAAGTTGAGTCAAAAGAAATAATAGCTTGTAGGAAATGAGAAATAATCAAAAGATACATTAAGAAAAATCTTTTAATAAAGAACATAAAATAGACTTCCTTAGCCAACAGGAGAAATAATAGAGAAAAAAAGAACAGAATCATTTCCCAATGTTTTATTACATAAAGGATGTAATATCATATAACTTTATTCTATCCAAATGAAAATTGCAGCTCCAGAGAATTCCTGCAAAGTAGGGTCTCAGGACTGACAAACTTGTGGGGGCAGCAGTGGGGTAAGCAAGAATACACTTCACATAGCACCACATAAGAAGAAAAAAATCAATTGTTCCTATTAAATAATGGTATCTCCATTATTTTGTACCAGTTACTAAAAACTAAAACTCAAGTTAACTGGCTTTATTACTAACAGACAGACAAAAAATATGAATAAGACTAAAGAAAACATGGCTCCAGCTACTACATGAAAAGTAGAAAAGTATCGGTCTCACTCTATCAAGCAGAAGAAACATGCTACAAATCAACTTTTAAATCTACAAATCAAATCTACAAATCAACTTTTTTTGAACTCGTCAGAGACTGACAGTCACAGAGCAACCAAGGAGCCTAAAATCTAAGAAAAACATCCACCTGTCAGAGAGAGGGCTCAGTGCGGCTTACCCAGAGCACAGGTCTGGAGAAAGGCAAGGGTACCTTGCAAGCAGGAAGCTTTTAGCTAAAATGTTTGTAAGGTTTTTTTTTTTAAGATCAAGTGTTAAAAAAAAAAGAAAATCTTACCTTTTGCAACATCATGGACTTGGAAAGTATTATGATGAGTGAAATAAGCCAGTCAGAGAAAGACAAATACCATATGATCTCACTTATCTGTGGAATCTAATGAACAAAATAAATGGATAAACAAAACAGAAACAGAGGCATGGACACATGAAACAGACTGACAGCTATCATAGGGGAGAGAGTTTGGGAACTGGATGAAAGAAGGTGAAGGGATTAAGCAAAAAAAAAACCAAACATATATACATAACCCCTGGACACAGACAACAGTGTGGTGATGGCCAGAGCGAAGGGGGGAGGATAAGTGGAGGTGGGTGAAGGGGGAATAAAGGGGATGGAAAGAGGCATTGCTTTGGGTAATCAGCGTACGATGCAGTGCACAGATGATGATTTATTGAGTTGTACACTTGAAATCTATATGGTTTTGTGAACCAACGCCACCCCCGACCAAGTTTAGTCAAAACAGAGTAGCTAATGGGAGAGCATAGAACCTTAGTAACCAAAGACACTAGGAAAGTTCACAGCAACCTGCAAGCTCTTCTCCCTAGACCTCACAGGGTGCTAGCAAAAAATGAAACAAACTAACCAAAGAAAGAAAAAAACAAAACCCAAAAACTAGAAATGAGAGAAGCTTCCTTGGTGGGGCTGTGTGAGGAAAAAGAACAAACACTGCTATGGAAAAAGCATGAAGCCTAGGCTGGAACTTCCTTTTTTATTATTTTTTATTGGTTTTCCATTACCATTTAGTCCCCTTACAACCTTCTTCCCCCACAATCACCACACTCTTGTCCATGTCCGTGAGGCCTTTTTCCTTTTTGTTCAATCCCTCCAACCCCTACCCACCACCCCCATTAGCTGTCATCCTGCTCTCTGTGTATAAGTCTGTCTCTCGTTTGCTTATTAGTTCAGTTTGTTCATCAGATTCCACATAGTAGTGAAATCATATATTTTTCTTTCTCTGACTGGCTAATTTCACTTAGTGTAATATTCTCCCAGTCCATCCATGCTGTCGCAGAGGGTAAAATTTTCTTCTTTTCTATGGCCAAGTAGTATTCCACTCTGCAAATGTCCCATACTTGTTTTATCCACTTATCTACTGATGGACAATTCAGTAGCTTCCATATCTTGGTGACTGTAAATAACACTGCAGTAAACATAGGAGTGCTTATGGTTTTTCTAGTGTTTTAGGTTCCTTCAGATATATTCCCAGAAGTGGGATCACTGGGTCAAAAGGGAGATCCATTTTCAATCTTTTGAGGTAAACTCCATATTGCTTTTCCCAGGAGGCTGTACCAATCTGCATCCTCACCAACAGTGCAAAAGTGTTTCCCTTTCTCCACATCCTCACTAGCACTTTTGTTTATTGATTTATTGATGGTAGCCATTCTGACAGGTGTGAGATGGTATCTCACTGTGGTTTTAATTTTCATTTCTCTGATGATTAGTGATGTTGAGCATCTTTTCATATGTCTATGGACCATCCTCTTTCTTCTTTGAAGAGCAGAAACCTTGAGCAACTGCAGGAGAAGGGGCAAAAACTGTCACCCATCAGGTATATATGAAGACTCACCAAGGCTGGTACAAAGAAACAGAAAAAAAAAGTCCCCTCTGTCTCTGGGTGAGAGGTGTACAACTGTACTGGACCCAGACGTGCAGGAAGGGCAAGGTTACTGAGAAAATTCCACTCCCAAGATCAGGGGACACAGATGCTGCCTAAGACCAAGGATGAAGCAGAACAACAAAGGAAAACATTCCATCTACTCCACAATAGGCTCACAAGCATGGAGTAACTAGAGTATCAGAAGTCTGCTGCGAGAACAGGGGAACATTTTTGAGAGACTCTATTTGAAGTGCAGACTCATAGAAAAGCCTAAAGCTAGAAGGGTACAATGGGTAACCATAGCAACAAAGGCCCCAAAGGGCTAGGATTTAGCAAGGTTGCAAGACTCATGCTTAGTATACAGAGATCACTTTTATTTCTATGTATGAGCAATGGACAATTAAAAATTAGTTTTAAAATCTATAATTTTCAGTAAAGTCACTTTCATTTCTATGTTTAACAATGGACAATTGAAAATTGAAGTTGTAAAAGTATGCTTTTAATAACATCAAAAAAATCAAATACCTAGGTATAAATTAAAACGTGTGCAAGCACTTTAAAAATGCAACCTATAAAACACTAAGGAAAGAAATTGAGAAGACCTAAAAAAGCAGAGGGATATTACATTCATGATTTGAAAGATTTACTATTCTTAAGATATCAATTTTCTCCAAACTTCACTACAGACACAATGCAAAATTAATTAAAATCTAAATGGGATTTTTTTTCTGCAGAAATTAAAAAAAACTGATTCTAAAATTTATTAGAAAAATAATTTAGAATAGCTAAAGGAAGTTTGAAAGAGAAGAGTAGTGCTGGAGAATCCATACCACATTATTTTCAGACTTAGTATGAAGCTACACTAATCGAGAAATTATAGTACTGACGAAAGCCAAATACAAAGATCCAACTGAACAGAAGAGAGTCGACATGAAAACACAGGAGAAATCACTGTGACCTTCGGCTAGACAACAATTTCCTATGTTCTAAAAACACAAACTACATAGGATAATTGGACTTCATTAATGTTGAAAACTTCTATTGTTATCAAGAAAATGAAAAAAGCTATACATTGTAAGAAAATGTTTACAGTACTCATATCTGATAAAGGACTTTTTTCTAGGCTATGCAAAGAACTCTCAAAACTCCATGGTAAGAAAACAACCCAATATTTAAAAAGGGGTCCAAAGATTTTAACAGACAGACATGTCAAATATGAGCAAGGGCAGCTTAGTTGAATAAGTATGTAAAGTGCCAAACTGACTATTTCAAAAGTCAGCTTTTGTATTTGGATGTACGTGTCATGTCATTCTGATTATTGTACATCTAAACCTCATCCATTACAATTCTCATGAAGAGTTTGGAGCAGGGCTTTTTTAGTTTCGCTCTAAACAAAAGAAACCACCTCTAATTCAGCTGGTGATCAGCCGTAACTCCTAGTGCCTTACACTGCACTTGCCCACAGCCAGCCCGTGACTCTCCTTTTGCATTCGTGCCTAGTCTCTGTCTGGCCCAGTTACTCACACTAATGGGGCGGCTCAGTGGTGCAGATGATCTCCCACAGCAGCGCACACACCCCCATTTCTCTTGTTTCTGTTTTGGACTGCAGCCTACGACTAATCTGGTAGAGGACATTCCTTCATATGTACAGGTGGCTTAGGCTATGGTCCGAAGTAGTGTGTGTATTCCCAGATGCGCTGCCTGAAATGCAGGGAGTGATCCAAGAGCGGGCAGGGCCATCACAGCAGCTGGCTCGGTGGGTAATAACTGATAATTAGCAAAACTGCACCAACAATAGTTAAAAATGAAAGTTGCCTTACACAATTTATTAAATATTGTTTTTGCTTGTTTGCCATCGATACACTGACTATTTTACATTTTCCTATATGTATATCATATGCTCAGCCAAACTGGAGTGTACTTTTAATCATTCATTGATGCATTCATGTACTCACTCATTTGTTTAATGAAAACATATTGGGCACTGTCTGCTAATCATTTTCCAAGGCATCCAACAGAATAGTAAAAAATATATACCTGAATCTTCTCCTGATACATTTTTTTTCTAACATAATATTTTGTGCTGGAAATTAGCTTGCCTTCTGCTCTGGACTCTTTGCAGTATCTGTGTTTTTCAAAGACTACTAATTTCCACTTGGAGATCATGTAGTTCTGGAGACATGGCTCTTCCCTACGGTCTGGGAGTGGAGCATGTGATCCTGGCCAGGCCAATCAGAGTGAATCCCAGGACTTCTGCGAGGAATCCCAGGGCAAGTGTGCTCCACTCTGCTCTGCTCCCTGAGGAATGAGTGTGCAAGTGTACAGGCTGTTTCAGCGACTGTGCTGCCATGAAAGGAGGCTTTAGACCTGTAGCCAAAGTTGATCCATGAAGAGCAAAACTATACTGAAGAGTCTGGTTTGAGACCCTGATCAAGTTTTTCCTTTAAGGCTTTTTAATTACATGAACAAATGATTTTGTTTTATTACTAAAATCACTCTGACATAGAATGTCTATTACTTAGACATAAAAACTTAATCATTGATAAATTATCTTTGCCTTGGAAAACAGTACTGATACCTCAAGAAACATCTTAAACATTTTCTTGATGCCTGAAACAGTCCCCACGTATTCCAGGTGACAGGCGCTCTTGGGCCCACAGACTGAAATCAGGATGTGGATTCTTTCAGTAACACAATGTTGCAGCCTTGACCTGAAGGAAGCTAAGATTTTGGGTTTTCCTACTGAATTCTCTTGACACTTTGCATAAAACTTTTTATTGGGCCTTGCATTCTACTCTGTTTTAAGATTATTTCTGTGTTTATTTTCTTCCTCCTTCTACACTATAATCCATTAATTAAATTGTCCCTGCTGAATTCCATTTATTTTCTTTTCCAGCTTGCCTCAGTAATTTTAAAATTTAGTGCCAATCTCCCTGCCACGAGGCTTTCCACCCAATGTAATGTCATTAGAGAACAAAAATAGCTCATTGTCTGTGTCATAACCCACGATCAATACTTCAGTGGGGGTTACAGTAAAACTCATAGTAAATTACACAGCAGAGTTAGCTATTTAAATATCACATTTTCACTTTAGGTCTCCTGCAAGTGAGTCAAAATGAAGAAGAATGAACCTGGGTTCAAGGGCCAAATCCCTTACCTACTAGCTATCTGTATTTTAGCAAGACATTTAACCTCTCTGAGCCTCATGTTACCCACTGAAACAGTGGGGATTATATGTAAACTGTTCAGTTTCTTTTGTAACTATAAAATATCATACAACTTGAACACTTCTAATTTTTTATTCAACAATATTTTTGAACATCTAAGTGTCCAGTGGACATGAAAGCTATCAGGTATATAGAAGTAAATTCTGTCAATGAATCCATTCAGGAAAAACAGCAAGTAAAGGAGAACTAAAATTCAGACAGATACAGCATGAAAAATGCCTTCATTGGTTATGACACAGACTGCTAGCCATTCATACATTTTATAAAAATGTATTTCTTCTTCTTATGGTACCACGTTTCCTAGCCTCACTTATAAATAAGTGACCGTATGACTGAGGTACAGGGTATGGAAACAAAAGTCAAAGTGAAAAGTACCATTTCCAGGTCAAATAAATTAAAAATGGATACACACCCTTCCATAATTTTTTCTCTTTGACATGCTACATGCAAATGTAATAATAGTATATTTGCATTTATCACTACTTACTTATCACTTTCACCATTACCATCTTAGACAAACCACTATCATCTCACACTAGATTATTATTATAGCAGCCTAATAAGTAATCTTCTAACTTCAGCCTTTGCATTCTTACCATCTATTCACAACGTGACAGCCAGGTCATCCTCTGCTTTTCATTTAAAAATCCTTTAATGACTGCCGTTTCCCTCAAAGAAAAAAGCCAAAGTTATATCATGTTATCCATACCCCTATATGACAGGGCCTCTTATGTTTTCAACCTGACTCTTTACTATTCTCCCTCCATTGACTGTTCCAAATGTCCTTGTTTTCTTGCAATTCTTCAAGCACTCAAGATAGATTTACCCCTTAGAGCCTTTGCACTTACTTTCCCCTATGCCTGATCTGTTTTTTTCTGAGATATCCTCATGGAATGGTCCCTTACTTTCTTCAATTTTTGCTCAAAAGTCATTTATTTAATGAGATCTTTGCAGGCCATCATATTAAAAAGGAAACCCCTGACTAGTTCTTATTTCTCTTCCCTGAACTATTTTTTTTTATCCTTGTCACTCCTCATTAGGTAACATTTTATATAGTTTATTTATTTACTTTATTGGGCATCTCATCCACTGGAATATTAGACCTAGGAAGGTGAATATTGGTTTGCTTTGTTAACTTCTGAATCACCAGAACATAATGTCTGGTACATGAGTATTTCAAGAAAATTCATTGTAAATAAATGACTAGTTTTTTCCTCTCAAACTAATTTAGAAGAGTGAATAAAGCCTAGTCAGGTAAAGAATAGGAGATGGATAGCAATATAATATAAATTACATGAATAGAAAAGGTAGTGTCACATATTTGGGCAACCTGACACTAGATGACCATGATCAGATCACAAGGGACTATTTGAGGAGTGCAGAGAAAGAGGCTAAAGACTTAAGCTGAACCTCAGTTACGAGCGCTCTTCACCCCTGTTCATGCTAAGGACATGGATTTTAGTCTAGAGTCAATGGAGAGCCCCTGAAGGACTTTCAAGTAACGTGAAAAGCAATAGCAAGATTTACAGTTTAGAAAAATTACTCTGACAGCATCATGGAAGACGCAGGGGAGGACAGCAAGGTCAAGGTGGGAGAAAAATTAATAAATTGGTGAAGTGGGCCTGGATGAAAATGCTCAGGCAGCCTGAAATGAGAAAAGGGCAACAGTTTTCCATATATTTATGAGGTGGAAATAACAGAACCTGGTAACTAATCAAAAGTGAAGATTAGGATATAGGAATGAATTCAGAATAAAGGATTGGAATGACACAGACCTTGTGAACTTTCTTAGATTTTCCCCAGTTACCTACTCCTTTCTCTCCTGGGGTCTGTGCTCTACCTGGGGAGGCAAGCTGACTTTCTGATTGGCCATCAAGTGCCTGGATAATGCAACCTGGAAGTTAGTTCCTGATGGGGTGAACACTGAGCAATGGAAAATGTAGACTATAAAAAGAATCAGGCAGATAATTTCCTTCTCTGTTCTCTCTTTGGTAGAACACTTCAAGGCATGGTGTCTGCTTGCAATAAGGTCAGAGAAGTTCCACCTTCCTAAAGAATACCCATTATTAGAGACTTTCTGTATCCCTTTATAGTATGTTGTAGAGTTGGGACCAAAATAGTAATGCATCATAATTACAGAGCTTACATCTTTCCTTGCCTCGTGTTCCTTTTGTCCTCATCCTCACCATTCTGGACTCAAATAAAGTTTTAATACTTTAGTCTTCATCTCAGAATCTGCTCTGCACAGCCCCTAGGCTGAGACACACACATTTAAATGTTTTAACTTGGAGATTATGTGGTTCCATTAGGGTTTAGTGAGCAGGTTAAGAAATTCCATACTGATAATGTTAAACATGTAGGACTAGAACAGCATGCAAGTCAATATTGTGCAGTCTGCTCTGGAGTTTATGGAAAAAATGTCCAAATGAGAGGTACAGATTTGGAAATAATCAGCATGAAGATTTTGCTAGAGTTTGGGGTAGAAGGTATGCTATAGTCCGAATGTGTGTGTCTATACAAAATGCGTATGTTGAAATCCTAATGCATAACTGATGGTATAAGGAGAGGGAGACTCTGGGAGGTGCTCAAGTTATGAGGACAGGGCCCTCATGAATGAGATCAGTGCCTTTATGAAAGGGACCCCAGGGGTCTTCCACACCTCCTCAACCATGTGAGGACCCCATGAGAAATCTGCAACCTGGAAAAGAAGAGGCCCTCACTTGACAATGTGGCACCCGGATCTCAGATTATCAGCTTCCAGAACTGTGAAAAATCACATTTCTACAGTTTGTAAGCTACCTAGGCTCTGGTATTTTGTTGTGGTAGCCCTGATGGACTAAGACGTGGTAAGAAGGGAGAACAGTTATGAAGTATAAATCTGTAAGAGCTAGGTAGAGGCTGAGAAGGATTCACCCAACCGGCAGAAGAAAAGGAAAATAATGGTTCAACAGTTAAAGGGGAGAGTGTTGCCAAAGAGTCAAAGTACACAACAGTGTCAGACACGGTTGAGATGACAAAGAATATAGAAAGATTAATTTTTCAATTGCTCTATTATTGCTGATATGGGGGGAGCTCTTTCCATGGAATGGACGTGTCGAAAAGCAACTGCAGTGGGTTCAGCAGTGTCAGGGAGATTGCAAAGTACAAAAAAGATTATGAATTACTCTTATAAAAGATACATTTAGAAGGGAAAGTAGTCACAGGCATTTTCGCCCTGGAGACAAATTTTACTGTCAGCATGGCTTTCTGAATAATACAAAACAACAGTGGCATTTAAAAATTATACAAAGCTTATTACAGATATCATCCTTCTACAGCCATCGCTAGTTTTAAAACCGGTTACTTTGTTAGCTAGAAGACAAATCACATGTAAGTATTACACTGGAGTTACTTGATATGTTGACACTATCGTAATAAAGTAATGTGGAATTAATGATTAATTTTTCCACCAAAAATAGAACTAATTCTGGAAGGCATTCTCCATATAATAAAACACAAAAACTTCTGTAGTTTTCCTTCCATTGTTACAAAGCAAAAAAACAAAACAAAACAAAAAAAACCCCAGCCATTTCTGGCAGAGCTACGACAAATATTTATAAACAACAATAAAGAAGAGAGGATTTCATTAAATTCTAAAACCCTGCTGATCTGTACAATAACAAATTTTGGTCCAGCAGTAGCCATAACCATAAATATTTGGTTTATAAAGATTTCATACTTAAAGTCTGATCTACAAATAATTTACTTAGAAGTTTAAGAAGATTAAGAAGTTTATATTGCTACTAAAACTTTCTAAATCAAGGTGCTGATAATTTTAAGAGAAGTACAGTCTTATAGGATTAAAAAAATTTTGCTGATGATCTGAAAAAAAGGGAGCAAAAAAGGGGACACCTGGCTCTGCTCTCACCAATAGATTAACTAGGGAGAAAAATCAGAATTTATGTTTAAATCACACTACTTATAATTTGATGGTTATGTTAATGGAGATATAAGGCCTATAGGTACCTTCAGATAATCTCCTTTAATATCGTGATAAAAATACAGCACTCAGTCCACTGAGCCACACCAGCCAGGGGAAAAAAAGATAGTGTAAGCCCCCATCAGAATTGACCACAGGAAATGCAACTTTATTGGATTTTCCTCTCCACGCATTTCTATAAATCTCATGGAATTTACAAAACATTCCATAAACAGAAGGGGACTGTCCTTGTCTGCCCAGCTGCTTGTCTCACCACAGACACCTATCCAGAGTTTCCCTGTTGGCCACACCTTGCACCAGACACCGCTCACCCCAGGCTGCCCTCACTCTCTTTGTACCACTTTACCTAAATTTAGACACAGGCCTCTCCCTAAATTTCAACCAGTGCAGATAACACTAGATTGTGATATTTAACTAAATGTTTCTGCAGCTTTGAGATTAAAGTCATACTTAAAGTCTGATTAAGTCATACTTAATTAGAATGAAGACCAGAATCTATAAGCCAAGACACTTTCTGAATCTCTCACTTCTGAACCCCTAGTTTGTTGGTTTGGCAGGGGTCACTTTCACCCAAAGCTGGGGAATGACCCCCTACGCCTCCCTCCCTGGAGTCCACAACCACAACCACGCTGAAGCTCATGTAAAGCAAAGATATTTGTTTTCTAAAGTTAAATTATTTAGAGATACAGCACCCAACACCTTCTTCCCTCTTCATTTTGTTTGAAGTTGTCAATTTATGTACTTTAATTAGCATAATGAAAAGGCCCATTAAGCTCTTTTTTCTAAAATAAAGCCTGCCCTTAAAGGTAAAAAGGTGATCTTAACTATATCTCTAGCATTATTATTATTATTATTATTATTACTACTACTACTACTACTACTACTATTTTTAAATGAGGGCAAAAAAGTTTAATCTTAGATAAGCTAGACATTATAGCATGTACAAAATTTAGTTTTTTAATTTTATTAATAGAATTCATACTGGACATGGGCAATAAAGGACAGTGATAACCGAGAGACAGCAAACAAATGGGGTGTAGGAAACAAAATGATTATAGCAGGTTACCACCTAGAAAAGAGGTCACAACACAGGAGAGAAAATAGAGTCCAGGGGTCTTTCCAAAAATATAACAGGGACCTTGGGGCCCCCAAGGTGACTAGAGCTCACCACGAAGCACAGTACCGATACTAATCTAAATCCTTAGTTTGACACATAATGTTCTGTGTGATTTGATTCAATCACCCACCTCTAGTTTTATCCATTTGGAAATCTGTCCTCCAAATTATTTTTCCAGCAATTCAAACCATGTGCAGCTCTCTGAGCATATCTTCGTCTTTGCTTTTCACTGTGAAATTTTTTTCCCATGGCCCTGTTCTGGATACCATGGTGTTTCCCTGCTCAATACTTACTCAGTGACCAAATCTTGACTCAAGCACTCTAACCTCAGTGAAGCCTTTTCTGGTATTTGACTTCCATTCCCAATTAGAACCCCAAATTTTCTTCCATTGGTCTCTACCGTAGCTGGGGTAGGCTGCACAATGCCTCCACCAAAGATTTCCAAGTCCAAATCCCCAGCACCTGTGAAGGTGTTGCTTCTGGTGGTAAAAGGGAAGATTTGATTAAGAATCTTATGATGGGGAAATTATCCTTGATTATCTAGTTGATCCCATTATGAAGACAGAGGCAGCAGGGTTAGAGTAAGAAAAGATGATATGATGATGGAAGCCCAGAGAGGAAAGAGCAGGGGTGGAGGGTGCACCTGTGCAGATCTGGAGAGAGAGACTGGAAGATGCTACACCGCTACCTTTGAAGGTGCAGAATGGGGCTATGAGTGAAGGAACGCAAGTAGAGCTAGAACAGGCAAGGAAATGGACCACCCTTCAGTCCTCCAGAAAGAATGCAGCTGGCCCCCTAGGCCTCTAGAAAGAATTCAACCTACCAACGCCTTGATTTTAGGAATCTAATCTCCAGAACTGTAAGAGAATAAACTTCTGTTATGTTAAGCCCCTTAGTTTGTGGTTTTCTGTTATAGCAGCAACAAGGAATGAATAAGGGAGCTCATTGTCACTGTTTTCATAATGTCTGGGATACAATAATACATTAAAGCATTTCTTTATCTGTATCTCCTTACTAGTAGCATGTAAACTTTTTGAGCAACCATAATCAGAGCATACTAAATCTCTAGGACCTCATCATTGAGCACAGTATGTGGTATAGTAAGCGCATAGTAAATATTGGTTGATTGAATAAGTAAAAAAATGAATTAATGTTTGCCAATATTTAACCCTTGTCCTTCTATCCTTTGGTTCCATTCCAGCCCCAGTGGCTCTGAAGATGGAGAGTTGAGGCTGTGAATGAAGGAATGCAGGCAGCTTCTAGAGGAATCAGGGAATTCTCATTTCAACTTGGAGAGAAGCTTTAACCTTCACAGATTTTTCACCAGTGTTTTTGGACCATCACTCCAGGATAGTTCTAAATGAAGAACTGTCATAGAAAAAGCACTTTTTAAAATCTGTAGAACACCTAAAGAACATTGGTTTTGTTTCGGAAACCAGAACCCTGGAGAGAAGCTGTAAATCTATGCTGATTTCAGAAAATCTGAGGTCTAGAGGGAAGTTGGACTGTGCAGCTCGTCCTGTCTCTTGCACACATCTTTAGTCACAAATGCTGGCTATTGCTCCCTGCCTGCAAGCACAGATCCTGCCTCGGAAAGAGGGAGCCCCCACCAACCCATGTCGGCCACTCCTCCCTTTCCCAGGGCCTTGGCATCTCCAGGGGCGATGCTTTCAAGTTAACCCAGTTTGGATCTGTAAGGACATTTTTCTAAAAACATATCATAATTTTCACCACCTGGCTTATTTCACTCAGCATAATGCTTTCCAGTTCCATCCATGCTGTTGCAAAAGGTTGAAGGACAAATACCACATGATCTCACCTTTAACAGGAAGCTAAACAACAAAACAAACAAGCAAGCAAAATATAACCAAAGACACTGAAATAGAGAACAGGCTGACAGTGACCAGAGGGAAGAGGGGAGGGAATTTCAGGGGAAATAAGGGAGGGATTTAGAGGAACAAATATAAACGATGCATGGACAACAACTAAGAAGGGTAGAAATGGGAGGGAGGTGGGGAGCACGGGGGGTGGGATGGGATGGAAGTAGTAGACAGAAAAGTGTACTTGAAAAATAATTAAATAAATTAAAAAAAACAATAAAAAGTAACAAAGAATATACAAGAAAAATATCATAATTTTTATAATCAGGTATAAGATATGAAACAATATATTCTCTTTGTGTCTATTATGGGTTGCTGAATACGTCTTTAAATTAATCTATGAATTTCACCATTACTTGAAAGATTCTGATAGGACATGACTTTGGGTTCCCAACAGACTATTTAAATGCCACCCTGCATACAGCTCAAGTAAATTCTAAATTTCTAAGCAGATAAATAAACACACCTCTCATGACAAGTAAACAACTTTGGAAAACGAGTATGTTTTTAATTCATCAGAGGCTCAAAATCTGAGCCAAAAAACAATTTAAACCTGATCTTTATTTATACCTTTAAATGTTTCTAATGATTTTGAAGCTAGGCGTCTCAGGCCCTCTTTTCCTGGCAGTGATACCAAAGAGGCACTATGTCCCAAAGCACACCTAGAAAGGGGACAGAATCTCAAAGTCTCATCTGCTGGTAGCAGTAAATGGCTCCAATGATTTCTCTTTCTGTGCATCTCCTGTTTAGCATCAGCCCTTTTTTCTCTCCTATAATGCCAGGCAAATTAAATGATCAGGGCTACTGCTTGTTATTGAACATCCGAACATCCAAACATCCAAAGGGATTAAATTTCAGATGTTCAGCAATAGATTGATACTGCTGGAAGAAAAACCAGAAGCCAATAAACTGCTAGATTGAGTTTATGGTTCCATATGCAATGTCATCTAAAAGAGGATGCGACAGTTTGCAAAACAAGCAGGTTCTCGGCAGCATAAGCACTTGGCTCAGGCATTTAAACAGGAATGGAAAAACTGGGTTCTTGCATCCACGGTACCTCTAACCCTGTGACAGTTCTGTCATTATTCGGCTTTCTCCCACCGTGACCTAGCTAGCAAACCTCACAGCGAAGTGACCTAGCTTAGAAGTAATCTCATCCAGCAGCTCTTGGCCCAAGAAAACCAAAAATTAAACTGCATGACATTTGGAGTAAACATTATAGATTTGCTTAAAAAATAAATCAGTCTGATATTTCAAGACTCTCAGTGGTTCTAATTCAGTGGGAAAAAGAAAGCAGAAGGAGCCAGCGGTCTCTGTCTTTCATCAGACTATATACAGGTAGCTGGCATGAGTCACGCCATCTCTCTGTTTAAGAACCTGTTAAACATCAAAAAGAAATGGAAGGATGGTACAATTTCAAGTACTTTTCCATAATTGCCTTTTCTTTTCCTGTAATCTCAGAAACTAATTTTATTCTCTCCATTCTACAATTGTAATTTTTCCTTAACTTTTTGAGAAGTAGTCACAATAAAAAACAAAGTTTATATTCCAGTCTGCATTTTTTTCATTTACAGATTAAAGATTTGCCCTCATTACAGATTTTTTTTTGCAATAGTTAAAGCAAATAAAAACATCATTCAGCCTGACATCCACAAGGGACCTGTGCTAGTCTAGGTTTTCTGTGGTCATAGACAAATCACCACACTGCCATATGGAAAATTTTAGCCATTCCTCATATATTTAATCAATAATTTCTAAACATGTCAGCATAGAAACAACTTCGGCAAGGCAAAACCACTTCTCTTCCCCTAGGAAATACCCTACATAGAATACCCTGCTCCTGATCTCCTGTCCCTGACTCCTTACTGTGTCATGAGTAATGGAGTGCTTTGGGCCTGGTACAGCAAAGTGACCAGAATCAGAGCTGGAAACTAATTGTCTCCTTTACTGACACTTTGCCTGCTTCCTCCTCTCTCTCCTTCACTTCAGTATATGGCTAAGAGTGGGTAGGATTTCAATGGAGAGTTCTACCACAAGATTGTGATTGGGATAGCAATGCAATTAATTCTACCCAATATCCTAAAGCCATAGTCATTTGGGGCAAAAAAGCAATTTCCACTATTTTCTGTTTTTTTTTTTTCCATTAGTCATGCTACTTCATCTCCTCTCAGCATATTAAGTAATCTCCTTAAGTTATAAATAACACACAATTATTTTGGTGTATTTTAGAAAGGGCAATGAACTAAGAAAATTTTAATTTGTCAATTTCTTTGGGAGGATTCTTGCTCCCTATTTAGACTTAATCTTTTTCTTTTCCCCCTTTCCTCTTTCTTTCCTCTCTTCCTTCTTACTTTTCACAAACAGACCCTGAGGGTATTTTTACTGTTACTACCTACTTCTAAAATTTAAATTCTTATATTTTTGGACTAGATGAAATTAGAAGTAGCTGATAAATATTTTGAGAATCAGAGTGTTAATTATGTATTATATCAAAGAAAATAACTATAAAAAGGAAAGCATCATATACCGTAAGAAACTTTAATAACAAAATTGTTTTAGACATTTGCTAACAGTTTTAAGTTCATCCTCTGTATCATTACACCAAAACAAAGGCTGACTTAAACAAATTCCTAAAAGTAAGTGAATGTAAGCTACCAGCAAAACTGAAAGTTGAATAGCAGGCAGGCTTCCACTTGAAATATATTTAATATTTTTGTAGCAAGCCTTTGTATTTTTCCTAATATTATTTTTAAAATATTACTGCTGTGACATTCTGTTCCACAGGTAAATTTTATTTCACTTATTTTTATTATAAAACTATATACTTTGGATAAGTGCATCCTCACTCCAGAATCTCCCATTCCATATGCATAATCGTCCCATGGTGCCTGCGGCAGCATGTCCTCACCACGCTCTCAGCCCACGCTGCATCGCCACGCGAGAGCTTCTTTTGATATGTTCACATGAACCACATATGCCTCATTCTAAATTTACAAACAAGGTAAAGTTTCTAATTCTGCTTTGATTTTTTCCCCTAAATCTTGATTAACAGATGCAAAGGTTGTATCCTGAGGAAACACTGACTGAGATACAGCCTTGCAATATCACCTGGGTTGTCTACAAAGCAATGAAAATGTCAGGAGGATTCAGTTTCAGGGCTGGGTCTGCTGCTGATCAGCTAGGTTCACATTAAGGAAGTCAGTTACCAGCTCAGGGCCGGAGTCTCTTGAAATATTAAATTAGCAGATTTTAAAAGCTGGTTTCTAAATCCGCCTTCAGTTCTAACAGATTATAAGCTTTTCTTTGTTTCTTTGTATGCTTTCATTTAGTATTTCCACCAATTAAAGTATACCTTACTGATTTAAAAAAGAAAGTTTCAAGTGTAACTTTCATGAATTTTGACAGATGTATACACTCACATAACTAACATTCCAAACAAAATGAAAGCTGTATCCAACTTCTCTGAAAGTATCCTCAGGGTCTTTTTAGTTATTCTTTACCCTTACCATTGGCTACAGGCAAGCACTCACTGATCTGCTTTTTGCCTATTCTGGAAGAGTGTACATGCAGTCAAACAGTACGCCTCCTTGTTGTCTGACTTCCTGTACTCAACATGAGGCTTTGACAGATATATCATATATATGTGCGTGTGTATATATATCTCATATATACGTGTATATCTCATATATGTGTATGTATATCTCATATATATTATATATGTGAGTTATATATACACACACATATATAATATGTATATGCTGATACATGTAAGAATATATATTCTTATATATACATCTAAATATATTCTTACATGTATCAGCATATTTATTTCTTTTTATTGATGAGTTGTACTTTTTTATGAATTTATCATATTTTCTTTATCTCATTACCTGTTGATAGACATTTGGGTTATTTGAAGTGTTTAGCTATTTTAAATAAAGCTGCTACGAACATTTATATACATATATACAGTCCTTTTGTTGAAATGTTATTTCATTTCATTTGAGTAAATATCTAGGAGTAGAATTTCTGAGTTATACTAGGATATGCTTATTATGAAAATAAACTGACAGTGTTTCAAAAGGAACGTTCCATTTTAATTCCCAAGTACAATGTATAAGAGCTCCAGTTACTCCAATATTTACTAACACTTGTTATGTTTCATTGTATTTTATTGCTTATGCTGTTACAGTTGTCTCAGAGTGTCCTTCTTTGTTCCCCTCCACCCAGCCCACCCCACATTTCCATAATCAGTCCCTCCACTGTTATCCATGTCCATGGGTCATGTGCGTAAGTTCTTTGGCTACTCTACTTTCTATGCTGTACTTTACATCCTAATGACTATTCTATAACTACCAATTTGTACTTCTTAATCCCCTCACCTTTTTCACCAAACCCCCAGCCCCCCATCCCATCTGGCAACCAACAAAACATTCTGTGAATCTATGATTATTTTTCTGTTTCTTGCACATTTTGTTTTAAAGATTCTGTTGTTGATAAATATGTATTTACTGGCATTTTATTGTTCATATTGTTTATCTTCTTTCTAAAGAATATTCTTTAATATTTCATATAATACTGGTTTGGTTGTGATGAACTCCTTTAGGTTTTTCTTGTCTGAAAGCTGTTTATCTGTCCTTCAATTCTAAATGATAGCTTTGTTGGACAGAGTAATCTTGGTTATAGCTCCTTGCTTTCATCATCGTGAATATTTATCACCACTCCCTTCTTGGCCAGAAAGTTTCCTTTTTTAAAAAAAGATTTTTTAATTTATTTATCTTTAGAGGGGAAGGGAAGGAGAGAGGGAGAGAAATATCAATGTATGGTTGCCTCTCATGAGTCCCCTACTGGGAACTAGCCTGCAACCCAGGCATGTGCCCTGACTGGGAATCAAACTGCCATTGTGTGGTTCGCAGGCCCAAGCTCAATCCCAAGCTCAATTGCAGGCCTGAGCTACACCAGCCAGGGCCAGAAAGTTTCTTTTGAGAAATCAGCTGACAGTCTTATGAGTGCTCCCTTGTAGGTAACTTACTGCTTTTCTCTTGCTGCTTTTAAGATTCTTTTTTTATCTTTAACCTTTGGCATTTTAATTATGATGTGTCTTTGAGTGGGCTTCTTTGCATCCATCTTGTTGGGTAATCTCTGTGCCTCCAGGACTTGTATGTGTAATTCCTTCACAAAGTTAGGGAAGTATTCTTCCGTTAATTTTTTCAGATAGGTTTCCAATTTCCTACCTTTTCTCTTCTCCTTTCAGACACCCCATGATGTGAATGTTAGTATGTTTGAAGTTGTCCCAGACATTTATTATACTATCCTCATTTGTTTTGGATTCATTTTTCTTCTTGCTGTTCTGATTGGTTGTTTTTTGGTTCCTTATGTTCCAACTTGTTGATCTGATTCTAGGTTTTATCCACTCTACTGTTGATTCCCTGTAAATTGTATTTTATTTCCATTAGTGAATCCTTCCTTTCTGACTGGATATTTTTTATGCTGATGAGGTCCTCACTAAATTTCTTGAGCATTCTTATTACCAGTGTTTTGAACTCTACATCTGATAGATTGCTTCTCTCCATTTTGTTTAGCTCTTTTTCTAGAGTTTTTTTTTTACCATTGTTTCATTTGGGCCATGTTTCTTTGTCTCCTCATTTTGGCAGTCTCCTTCTGTTTTTATGGGTTAAGTAGAGCTGCTCTATCTCCAGTGCTGGATAGAGTAGTTTGATGTAGTAGTTATTCCATAGGATCCAGTGGTACAGCCACCCCAATTACCCAAGCTGAGTTTCAAATATGATACTAACCTGCTGGCTTTGTGGGGAGGGTTCAGAAAAGGAACAATAGCCTCTGCCAGCACTTCTGTATGGGAGAAAGCTGCACCCACCAAGCTCTTCCACTGATGCTAGATCATCCAGTTCCTTCCTGTATATCTCTGATGTCTTTCAATTTGCTCACCTCATGCTGGAGGTCAGAGGAAGTGAATCCAAGTAAGTCTTTGCACAGGTCCTTTAGGAGTAAGTGCCTGTGGTTCTAGAAGTTTCTGTCTTCCATAGCTTCAATCTGTGCTGGATTTTAGAGCCAGAAGTTACAAAAACTTATCTTCCTGGCACTTGTATGCTGAACTGGGGGGCCTGGTGTGGGACTGAGACCCCTTACTCCTGAGGTATCTCTCCTGATTTTTATTTGCCACATGTGGGTGTGGTATCGGCCTGTTCTGCATTTCTGCCCCTTCTACCAGTCTCAATGTGATTTCTTCTTTAATTACATACTTGTAGGAATTCAACTATTCAGCTCAATTTCTGATTTTTCTGAATGATGGTTGTCCTATAGTTTAGTGTAATTTTGATATGGTTGTGTGAGGAGGTGAGCCATGTTTACCTACACTGCTATCTTGACAGGAAATAAAAAAAAAATTCCCTAACATTTGTTATTGATTATATTAATTATTCAAGATGTATAGTATCCCTTAATTATTTAAGGGATGTGTAGTATCTAGTCATGGTTTTAATTTGTATTTCCCTCATCACCATTAATATTTTTAATAAAATATTTTATTGTGTAGTAGTCAATGTATTGGTATATATTGTCAAGAGTATGCTCAAAGTTTTTGCTAATTTTTAAAAAATTGGATTGATATCTTTTTATGATTGAGCTTTAAGAGTTTGTGTATATATCCTAAGTATGGTTTTTCTCCAAAATGTATTATGAATATTTTCTCCCCATCTGTTTTGCCTTTTTCCTTTCTTATCTATGGCTTTTAAAAGCAGAAATTTTAAGTTTATCATTTTTTCTTTTCTATTTAGTGTGGTTTGTGTCCTAAGATATTTTTGTTTCCTGAGTGTCATGATAATTTTTATTTGTTTTCTCCTAGTTTTATAGTTGCGGATTTTGTGTTTAGATGTACTCTCTAATTTATATTTGTTTTTGGTATAATGTGAAGCATAGGTCAAACTTCATTATTTTTCACCCATTTATCCAATTGTTCCAGAACCATTCACTAAAAACAGGATTCCTTCCCTATTCAATGATCTCAACACTGTTTTCAAAAATCAATTTACCATATATGTATAGGATTATTTTTGGATTCAATATTTTGTTCCTTTGCTCTATATGTCAATCCTAATTCCAGTGTTATACTGTCTTTATTATAACTTTATAATAATTCCTATAATTAGTAGTATAAGTTGTCTGTCTTAGTTCTTCAAAACTTAGTTCTCCAATACTTTGGCCATAAAGTATTGTTTTTATTTCCATATAAACTTTAGAAAAGTCTTGTCATTTTCTATTAAAAAGTGCAATGTTATTATATTTGAGGTTGAGTCAAATCTACAAATTAATTTGTAGAGAAATGATTTCAATAAGATTGAGTCTTCTAATTAAGAAATGTGGCATATTCATCCCTTCTTTAGATCTTACATTTCTTTCAGCAAAATTTTGTAGTTTTCTGAGTTCAGATTTTTCACATATTTTGTTAAATCTGTTCCTAAATATATAACATTTTTGTTATTATCACGAATGATACTTTTTCATTTATCTGTTGATGATACAAATGCTATTTCTACAAATGTACATTTCCTGGATGTTTCTTTGTTTTTAAAGAGTTTTATTTTATTTATTTATTTTTAGAGAGGGGAAGGAAGGGAGAAAGAGAAGGAGAGAAACATCAATGTGTGGTTGCCTCTCATGCCCCACCTACTGGGGACCTGGCCTGCAACCCACGCATGAGTCCTGACTGGGAATCAAACTGGCAACCCTTTGGTTCACAGGCTGGCACTCAATCCACTGAGACACACCAGCCACGGCTATTTCCTGGACACTTCATATAAATGGAATCATACAATATGTGGTCTTTTTTGTTTTATTTCATGCATTTTATTTATCTATTCCTTTTTATTGTATTTTTCCATTATAATTTATTCTTCTTATACCTCTTCCACCTCCCCCCACCATCCTCCCCCCACCATCACGGCTCTCTTGTCCATGTTCACGAGCCCTTTGTCTTTTTGCTCGATCCCTCCAACCCCTCACTTCCCACCCCAGAGCTGTGGTCTTTTGTGACAGACTTCTTTACCCAGCATAATGTTTTCAAGACATTGTAGCAGGTATCAGTAATTATTCTTTAACGATGAGTAATATTTCATTGTATGGATATGACACATTTTGGTTTCATAGGTTGTATATTTGGGTTGTCCCCAATTTTGGATATGAATAATGCTACTCTGAATATTGGCATGCAAATTTTTATGTGAACATGTTTTCATTCCTTTTTGTTATAAATCCAGGAGTAGAGTTGCTGGGTCACATGTTAACTCTGTGTTTAACATTTTGGTGAACTCCCAGACTGCTTTGCAAAGTAGCTCCCCCATTTGACATTCTATCAGTAACTTATGAGATTTACAATTTCTCCATATCCTTGACAAAAATATGTCTTTTCAATTTTAGTTATCTTAGGAGGTAAAAGTGATTATTTAATTGTGGTTTTGACTTGCAGTTCTCTCATAGCTGATGATATTGAAGATACAATCATGTACTTATTGCCATTTATAGATCTTCATAAAAACATTTATTCATATCCTTTGTCTATTTTTTAATTAAAGTATTTTATTATTTAGTTATGTGAGTTCTTTATAAATTCCTGATACTATACCATTATTAGATTTTTTAAAAATTTTATTTATCTTTAGAAGGGAAGGGAAGGAGAGAGGGATAGAAATATCAATGTATGGTTGCTTCTTGTGCATGCCTTGCTGGGAACTGGCCTGCAACTCAGGCATGTGTCCTGATGGGGAATCGAACTGCAAACTTTTGGTTCGCAGGCCCGTGCTCAGTCCATTGAGCTACACCAGCCAGGGCCCATTATTAGATATTTGATTTGCAAAAATGTCCCCGCTTTCTGTGAGTTGTAATTTCACTCTCTTGATGATGTCCTCTGAATTACCAGGAGTTTTCCATATGATGATGTCTAGTTTATCTCTTTTATCTTCTTTTTGGTTGCATGAGCTTATATTGTAATATTTAAAAAACCATTGGCTCCTACAAGTCATAAATATTTATGCCTATATTTTCTTCTTGAACTTTTGGAGCTTTAATGCTGATATTTAGGTTTTTGATCCATTTTGAATTAGTTTTGGTGTTTGGTGTGATGTAGGGCAGTAGGAGTTCAGCCTCATTCTTTTTTCTTTTCTTCTTTTTTTCTGCAGTACCATTTCTTGAAAAGACTATTCTTTAGCTATGGAATTATCTTGATACCCTCATTAAAAATTAATTGACTCCAAATGTGAGAGTTTAGTTCTGGACTCTCAATTCTAATATATGAATCTACATGAGTAGCTTCATACTAGTACCAATCTATCCTGATTATTGTAGCTCTGTAATAAGTTATTAATCTTATATTTTATAAATTTGCTAATTTGCTTACTAATTATAGTGATTTGGGTAGACATTACTGTATTTTCTACGTGTATGAATATGTTATGAGCAAATAAATGGTTTTACTTCTTCATTTTTAAACTGGATATATATTATTTATTTTTCTTGCCTGGGTAGAATGTCTAGCATGATTTTAAGTAGAAGTAATAACAATAAAATAAATATCCTTGTCTTATTCTCAAACTTAGGGGAAGAAACATTCTTTTTTTTTTTTGCCATTAAGTATGATGTTAGTTGTAAGTTTCTGTAGATGTCCTTTATATTTTGTGGATGTTCTCTTTTATTTTTTAATTTGCTGAGTGCTTTTATAATGAATTGGTGTCAGGTGTTATCAAAGTAAGTATATTAGTTTTAAAGAAACACAATACTTTGCTTCCTATGAAGCAAATATTTAAAATGCTTGACAAATAGTATCTCATTTAATCCCAACAATCTTATGAACTCGAAGTAGTATTGGGCTTATAATGAAGTACTATTATCCTCACTTACAGATTAAGAAATAGGCATTCAGAGGTTCAGTAACTGGCCCCAAATCACATAGCTAGTTAGTAGCAAAGGTGGTATTTGAACCAAGAGGGCCTAGCTCCAAAACCTGGGGGCACTTAGCCATGTTGGGAACAAGAAAAATAGTCGCAGCCCCAAGGAGCCTGCGTCCCTAGCAAACATCCTGTAAGTTGATTGCCATCTGTTTAGTTTTCAGAATTTTCCCTTCAGTTGAGTCAGACCCCACCCTGTTCCCCCATGCGGGCTCTGTAAGCCAATAGCTAACCGCCACATCTGCTTCTGTGCAACGCTTGCTTGCTTGCCTCTATATAAGGACTTAGCTGTAAGCGCTGGGCGTGACTCTCGTTAGCAGCCCTTGCGGGCACCGTGTCTCAGGACACTTTGAGAGTTCACCCCTGAGCAGGTTAAACTTGGCCAATAAAGTAACATCTTTGAAACCTTGAACGTCTCTGACATTTGTTCTCACGGGTGGTGGATGCAACAAGCCACACTGATTGTTTTCGGTCTGTTCCTTGCAAATGGTACCGACTAAGTAAACACAGCCGACAGATCACCTTTTCTCTGGCAATGGAGATAAGCAATTTGATAAACCCCACAAAGATAGGTAACCATACCATATATTAAACAAGATAGTGTATAAACAGAGGTAAAAGAAATAATTGATAAACTTACTGATAGATTTCAAGAAAACAAGCTAAAAATCCAGTTTTCTGCATACTTACTCAGTATAATTCCAAATAATCAATCTTTTCATATGCTTCTTCCTCGCTGTCTTAACATATGAGCTATACTTCAAAAGTGTAGAAGTTATTTTCCCACAGAAACAGTGTCATGAATAAATTATTATATTCCCTGAAAAACACCAAAAAGCCTCTGTAACTCATGGTCATGTTTTGTGCAGCACTGAAGATTGGTCTTTAAAATTAGCTTGCTTGGCATTAAAGTCCATACACAACTCTTGCAAACTAAATATGCTTGGATGAATTACTTAGCTTCTTGTTCTATAAATTTTTTTCATCTATACAGTTGGGCAAATAGCATTACCTATCTCTTAGAGCACTATTTTTAATGTTTAATAATAAAGTGTGCATAAAGTATTCAACGCATTTCCTGGTATACTCAATCAATGTCAGTTATAATTAACAATTATTAGTTATAATTATGCTTTCACTTATATACCCCTAAAACAATACATTAATTGTGCCAATTCAGTGAAACCTACATAGAACTTTTTATGCTGTTTTATGGAAAAATCAGTTCTGAATTTCAGACTGGAACATTAGGGCCACATGTAACAGAAACAGTGGGAACTTCACTGGCAGAAGTTTGGGGGCAAGGCAAAAACTTCGGGTTACCAGTTCTTTGCTGATTTTATCACTGTATACGTTCATGAAATATTATTTCTTCAAGCATTTGCTTGTTTCCCTGGTTCATCATTTTATATGACTATATCCTAAGTCAATTGTAAATCATTTACTCTTGAAGTTCCCACAATGAGAATGCTAAAAACATTCACAAGGGGTTCCCTCTGAGTTATAACACACAGTGAATTTTCTGCTGGTCATATCCTATGGCCTATGTATTCTTGCAGCTTAGCCCAGTCAAAATGATATAATTCACAAGTGGATTTCATCTATGCACCAAAAATTAAGAGAAGAATAGCGTCTTCACTTGAAAAAGAATCCTTAAAGAACTGGCTCAGTTGTGGGGTGTTTTTCTCGCTCACATTTTTTTCTTGTTTTATTTATATTTCAGTTTCCAGCAGCTACAAAATTGTATTCAAAATACCCAAAGTGTTAAATCTTCTACAAAGACCAGCTGTCTGCCTGACTGCAACTTTTAAAATTAAGCTGCTTAGATTGGAGGATAGCAAAGAAAAAAGAAGAGGATGGGGGAGGTTGGAGGAGTACATACGAAGGTACAAGGATTTGTTTCTATTGTAAGAAAACTGCTAAGTAGGTCAAAATACTGGAATATACAAATCTAAAAATACTTCCACATGGTATTTGGCTAATAAGGGTGATGGACAAATGAGAATGTCAGTAATTTCATATACTAGTCCAATTATACTTTTCCAAATAAACCCTGAACTCTATGCTAATAGAATTCTTTCCTGCCAAAACAATACAGTTTCATAAAAATATCATGAGGACTAGAGTAAAAATTTTATATAGAAAAAAATCTGAAGCAACTCTAATGGACTTGGGACCCAATCGAGTCTCATGCCTTATAACTGGGATAAATATTAAATCTCAGCCACCAGTTTCCTAATAGAAATCTCATCTCAACCTTAATTATATCTACTCTCTTGGTACCATGATTATAAAAATTCAAGGGGAACAATATTTAAGAGTAAGCTGTCATTCATGAATGGTTTCTTTCCCTTTGGAACGTATCAGCATTCAATGTGTGACTAACACAATGATCCCCGGCTAGCACAAAGATCACTTTGCTGGGTGAAATGCCCCACGCTTCTCCCCTTCTCATCTCCACCTCATTAAGAACATTTTGAAGGTACTTCTTTTCTTTCTGCGTGCTCTTACCAGGGTAACTAGTGATAGTGATATACTAAAGCATAATCTCTAAGTTTCTTAAAACACTTCCTTGGAGAACAGCAACATTTTAAGAAACACATGTTGTAAGCGTGTTTCTTGCTTAAAATTTAAGAAATATAATTGTGGTTCAAAATACATGTTTGATATATATGTGTATACACACGTATATGTATGCCTATGTGTGTTTATACATGTGTGAGACAGAGTCAGAAAGAGAGAGAGAATTCTTTGTACACAAATATCATTGGCACACAAATGTTCCAATGCTCCATTGGTCATTTCCAAACAACAAATTCAAATGAGTGGAAGAGAGTTACTGGCTGTCACAAATTCAGTGAGGAAGTGTTTATTCAAACAGATGTACAGAGAGAAAAACAGTATTATCCACATGTGGCCCTGCCATTACTCACACCTGCCACAATAAGGTGGCTTAGTCTGTCACCTGGAAGATACAAGCTTGTATTAATCGTGAATGTTCCTGCAGTCCTTGGGCAGTGGAAATATTTTAGTTTATGCATAGCCTAGGTCACATGAAGGCCTGGCAAGCTCTCTTTTTTCTTGTTTCCCCCCGCATATCCTGCCCAGCTTCCACACCCCAAGGGCTCTTGCTTTATATACAGCCCCACCTAATCAAATCAGCAAGTCCTGCTGATGGATGCTGCTGACCCAGTTAGGCGAACAAGCAAGTCTCATTTATCCTGAATTCTTAGTTCTTCAGGGTGAAGCACCTAAAAGACAAACAATACTCTCTCTTGCACAAAAGGCTTTCTTGCGCAGTATTACCTGAAAGGTCTCCTTCCCGACAGGAATAGAGACTGGTGAGAAAGGCAGAACGAAAGTGAATCCCCTCCTATCCCACGAGTGAAGATCAGGAGGAAAAAAAGGTAGTGAAAGGTATTAATCAGAGGACAGGAACTTCCATTCCATGATACAAACAACTAAAACCTGATCTGCTCCATCAATCACTGGGAAAAGAATAAACAGAAGTTGCCCAGAACAACTCTTTGTGGTCAGAAAGAGTGTTTTCTAAGAACTTTTAATTTCCGTGAAGTGTAGGATACATTCCAAGACATCTGCAATATTTTGTTTTTAGTTTGTTATTTGTAAATTTAGTATTCCTTATAGACTAAACAGCCAGGATCCCCACAGTAATCTTTCAAGTAAGTAAGAAACAAATTGTTAAATACCATCAATTATGCACTTTTCATCAGAATGGGGACTGACTGTAAAAGAAACTGTGAATAAGTAGTATAAAATACTATATTAATAATAGACACAATGTATACTTAATTCAAAGATATTTAACTACATGAAAATGACTACCTCTTCAATAATTCTTATCTCATCTTATACTTTATAACATATTCACCATATCTCTCATGCCAACATTTTGCTGTAATCCAGAATAATTTTCTTTAGGACAACTTTCTATCGAAAGTAGCTTTATAAATTTCCCTTGAATATACCTCATCAGTAGTGCTGGTTCTCACCCACTGGCAACAACTCATGAGAAGGACCACTTTGCCTTTTTTTCTTTAACTTTTTAAAAAATTGTTGTTCAAGTACAGTTTTCTATTACTCCTATCCCAGTCACTCACCCAGCCCTCCCCCTGCCCTTCCATTTCTACCCCCTGTCCCCAGTTTTTGTCCATGTGTTTTTTATACTTGTTCCTGTAAACCTTTCCCCTTTCTCTCAGGTTTCTTGTTTCACCTCATGACCAAAAAATTAATTCCTAAACAGAGATATTGTTATTTCTCCACTGCAAAACTTCTTAAATAATAGATAATTAATTTCAATTCCCCTCTTTCTCAGTGAAGCACAAACACTTTCTAAGGCAAGCATTTGCTGTCTGTGAGGTTAACCATACATTTTGAACAGAAAAGCCTTTTGTGTTTTAGCTTCCATGAAAATGTTTAATGCAAAGAAACATTTACTGGTTCATGAAAGAATATGATTTATGATAGATTCAATCATAGGACTGCACTGAAGGTTTAGATGGAGAGAAAGGAACTAAATTGGTAGAAGAAAAGATGCTTAGACAATGCAAATAGGTTAAAGTATAAAAGGATTAGAAATCAGTGAATTACTTTTTAATTAAAAATAAAAATTCATGAGAGCCTGTGAAAGCATTAAAGTACAGAGAGCTAATATTTGTTCATAAAGCCATCTCAATGAAAGTTGAATGCAGAATATCAAACTATTAGACTACTTATGAGTTAGAGCAAAGGAGTTCATTTAATTCCTTAATGGAAATGGAAAAATACACTCAGAAAGGAGAAAATATTCAGTAAACATCTTATAAAAGGTACATTGGGTACTGCAATGCAAGATTAAGAAATACACTTTTTAGGATGATTCTCATTAGAATAACAGGGGTTTTGTTTGCAGATTTTACATTAGTAAAGCTATGATTTCTTCTTCCTCACTCTTTACATTCTCCCAGATATCAAGCCCAATGGATCTTTTTCAATACCGTCTGATTCCTTCCTTTGATTCCACAGGCACCACCCTAATGCAAACCCTGTAACCTCATACCTAAATTCTGGTTGTGGCCTCTTCTTAACAGACCTGCCTGTTTTTAATTTTTTTCTCCATATAAATCTTTCTACCTACCGCTTCCAGAGTAAAACCCCTTCAGTAACATACCTTCCATTCTCTCAAACTCTTTAATGTTTCCCTGAACCCCACTAAATAAGCTATGAAAAAATAGCTTGGTGATAAAGGCCCTCAGTAAACGAATCCCAGCCAGTCAAGTCTCCATCCCCTCCCCCCGGGTGCTCTGACAGCCTGACTGCCTGCCAGGGCCTGCACACACTCCTGTGCCCGCCGCCTTCCTGGCTTTGCTAGCATAATTCCCTCAGCATGGACCGTTCCCTTCATCTCTTTTCTCTCTATCTGAATTCTACTCATATTTTACAGACTTCTCAAATCAAGTGTCATCTCTTCTGCAGGCTTTATGTTCATGCTTCTGCAGTGGAAAATTATTTCTGTCTTTTTTAAACTCCAAGCTTCATTTTGGCATAAGTCAAAATTATACATTGCAAATAACCAAGTGCCTAGGATTTGCCTGGCCCTGGCACTTTTCATACCTGATTTTACTACTGCTTCTAGATGTCCAAAGTGTCACACCCAGGACTATCACATAGCAATAATGTACTGAATCATGATTGAATAACACACCAAATCTTAGTGGTAACCTAATGAGCCGTGCTTTATACCTGATAACCACAGCTGTAGAACTTGAAAACTAGTTACTAAAGAATATTATTTGTATCCCCATGTGTTACTTATTGAGATTTGTTTTTAAATTATGCATATCAAGTATTTACTGTAATACTTCATACATAGTAAATGCTCAGAATGTTAGTTATTATTAGTATTAGTTATAATTTTATTAGTGAATTTGTAATAACAGTATTGTGTATTAAAAGTTTTATCTCTCTTCATCTGTTTCATATGCTCTCACTCAATAGATTTAAAATAAATTCCTATAAAAAAGAGTAAAGATAAAAATATTAAACAGTTTAGTATTATGGATTCATAATTTAAAGTCTTGACAAGATTAGTGTTATGAATTAATAATTCAATTAATTAGGACTCTGATAAGACAAAAATTATTAGAATTCTACTTACCGAGTTTTAAAAAAGTTCCACTTATTAAAATTAAATTTATTCAGGTGACGTTGGTTAATAAGATTATATAGGTTTCATGTATACAGTTCTATGACACATAATCTGTATATTGTATTACTGTATTATTTTTTTAAAGTTACAATTGATGTGCTATGCTAGATTAGTCTGAAATGTACAATGCCATGATTAGACACATAACTTAAAAAATGACGACCCTGATAAATCTCATACCCATCTAACACCATATGTAGTTATTACAATATTAATGACTATTATTGACTATATTCCCTGTGCTATACTTTACATCCCTGTGACTATTCTGTAATTATCAATTTTTAGTTCTAAATCCCTTCACCTTTTCCACCCATCTCCCCAATCCACCTCCTATCTCCCAACCGTCAAAAAGTTCTCTGTATCTATGAGTCTGTTTCTGTTATGTTTGCTGGTTTATTTTGTTTTTTCAACTCCTCTTATAAATGAAATGATATATGGTATGTCTTCCATCTGACTTATTTCACTTAGCATAATACCCTCTAGGTCCATCCATATTGCTGCAGATGGTAAGTTTTCATTCTTTTCTATGGTTGAATAATATTCCATTGTATATATGAACTACTTCTTTATCCATTCATCTATTGATAGACCCTTAGGTTGCTGCCAAATCTTGGCTATTGTAAATAATGCTACAATGAACATATGGATGTCTTTTCACTTTAGTATTTTGGATTTCTTTAGATAGATACCCAAAAGTGGAATTGCTGGGTCCTTCTTTGTCTTTTATTATAGCTCTTCATTTTAAAGTCAATTTTAAAGTCTAGTACAAATATTGCTCCCTCAGCTT
Organism: Sturnira hondurensis; assembly: GCF_014824575.4. Taxonomy (NCBI): domain Eukaryota; kingdom Metazoa; phylum Chordata; class Mammalia; order Chiroptera; family Phyllostomidae; genus Sturnira; species Sturnira hondurensis. The sequence continues at coordinate 9,902,176 of NW_028074140.1, read as the reverse complement.
TTTTGTTTTGTTTATACTTTCATGAAATATATTTTCCATCCTTTTACTTTCAGCCTTTGTGTGTTTTTTTATCTAAAATGAGTTTCTGGTAAACAGCACAAAGTTCTTATTTTGTTATCCATTCAGTCACCATATGTCTTTTGATTGAAGCATTTAATCTATTTGCATTTAAAGTAATTGTTGATAGGCATGTATTTATTGCCATTTTATATCTTTCTTTCTTCTTGAAGAAGAAGACCCTTTAACATTTCATATAATACTTGTTTGGTGTTAATAAGCTCCTTTACCTTTTTGTTGTCTGGGAAGCTCTTTATCTATCCCTCAATCCCAAATGATAGCTTTGCTGTGTAGAGTAATCTTTTTTTAAAATTTATATAAAATTTATTTATTTTAATTGTTGTTCAAGTACAGTTTTCTGTCTTTTACTCCCATCCCATCCCACCCAGCCCCAGTGCTCCCCACCTCCCTCCCATTTCCACCTCCCTTAGTTTTTGTCCATGTGTCCTTTATACTTGTTCCTAAAAACCCTTCCTCTTTTCCCCTGAAATTTCCTCCCTTCTCCCCTCTGGTCACTGTCAGCCTGTTCTCTATTTGAATGTCTTTGATTATATTTTGCTTGCTTGTTTGTTTTGTTGTTTAGGCTCCTGTTAAAGGTGAGATTATATGGCATTTGTCTTTCACCACCTGACTTATTTCACTCATTATGATGCTTTTCAGTTCCATCCATGCTGTTGCAAATGGTAGAAGCTCCTTCTTTCTTTGTGTTGCATAGAATTCCATTGTGTAAATGTACCATAGTTTTTTTTATCCATTCATTTACTAATGGGCACTTAGGTTGCTTGCAACTCTTGGCTATTGTAAATTGTGCTGCTATGAACAGCTACTTGCAAAAAAATGAAACTCTAGCACCGACTTACACCATACAGCAAAGTAAATTCAAGGTGGATAAAAGACTTAAATATAAGCCGTGACAACATTAAAGTCCTAGAGGAGAACATTGGCAGGAAAATTTCAGATATTTCATGCAGCAACATTTTTACTGATATGTCCCCTAGAGCAAGGGACATAGAGGAAAGAAGAAACAAATTGGATCTCATCAAAATAAAAAGCTTCTGAATGGCTAAAGAAAATGGTATTAAAATGAAAAGAGGACCAACTGTATGGGAAAACAAATTTGCCAATGATACCTCAGACAAGGGTTTACTCTTCAGAATATACATAGAGTAATCTTATGGATCCTTGCTTCTAATCACTTGGAATACTGTTTTTCAATCCCTTCTGGTCTGAAAAGTTTCTGTTGAGAAATTCAATGATACCCCATGTTCTCTCCACCACACTTCTCATTACTTTCCCATCTCTAATTGTCCAGGCCTATCCTTGTCTCTGTATTTCCATTCTTACATTTTCTGATCTGGTACCATGAAGTACAGTTGAGGAATTCCTTTTGCACCAGATAGAGAAGAGCTCTTTATTGTTGTTGTTTTTTAATTTAAAAATAAATGTATTGGCCCTGGCTGGTGTAGCTTAGTGGATTGAGTGTAGGCCTGCAAACCAAAGGATCATGGTTTGATTTCCAGTCAGGGCACATGTTTGGGTTGCAGGCCAGTTCTCAGGAGGGGACACATGAGAGGCAACCACACATTGATATTTCTCTCCCTCTCTCCTTCCCTTCCCCTCTAAAGATAAATAAAATCTTTTAAAAAATAAATGTATTGTGTTTTTTCCATTACCATTTAGTCCCCTATAGTCCACCCTCCAATCAATACACTGTTGTCCATGTCCATGACTCCTTTATCCTTTTTGCTCAATCCCTTCACCCCTCTGCCTCCTTTCCTTAGCTGTCACCCTATCCTCTATCTATGAGCTCTTTGGAAAGTCCTTTTTCTTATTTATATTTGCCCAAACCAATAATTTTTGTCACCCAAATTATAGCTTTTCTTTGGTGGATAGGCTGGTTGTAGCCTAAGCTCACAGATCCTAAGATTGGAAATTGTAGAAAGTCCTAAAATGGAAACTCTTTTCTCTGAAAGCTAACTGCTGTAAACTGTAGAAGAAGCTGAGAGAGACCAAGATGTAAGCACTCCTGGAATGGAAGAGAACTAGAAAAAAAGCAGATTGGTAGAAAATGATGAACCTCCTTTATTCTCATAGGATTTGCCTGAAAGAAATTAAGAGGAAGTAGGAAAGTGGCAGCTCTCTGTCCTAAGGTTAGGAAATCCATAATCTTCCCTCTTTAAGCAGGCCCTACATAGGAATTATTTACTTTATGGAATATTATGAAATATTATATTGCTTCAGGTAGTTCCTCTATTTTCTGATACTCTGATCAGCTCATTTTCAAACGAGGAAATAAATTACCCTATGAAAATCTGGATAAAGTATTCAACAATAAGCCAGATCCTTCAGGACAGGGGGACTCAACATGAGAAATTCGCATCTAAAATGTCTAGCTAAAATAGCTGTTAATGGAGAGTGGGTAATATTTACCCAGTTCAACTTTACTTGATCTCAAACATTTATTTTCAAGTTCTGATTAGTCTGATAGTTTTGAGCAATGACATTACCTTTGTCAAGTGATTTGGCATTTGGTTAGGGAATGCTTCATTCAAGGAATACAAATAACTATGAGCAATAATAACCTATATACCAAAGATCTACCAAAAACACAGTTAAATGAAAATGTCATATATGCACTTGGTAAAAGATTTTTAAAGCACCATTTGTGTGGCACATTGAAGAAACTAGAAAATGGAGCTGATCATTTAACAATGCTAAAGCTGTATCATTTTTAGGTAGGACAGATCAGCTTTCTGGAAAACCTCTTAACACTGTGCAATTCAGTGTAAGAAAAACAAAGGTGGATGCTTATCTAACTTAAAGTTGTCAGAGTGTGACCATCCAAAGCCAAAGTATATTCACAGTTCTGAAATCTAGTTTCCCTTTCCAGGTAATAACATGTTTCTATCTTCAATAAAAGTATGTTTCAAAAATGATTCAAGGTTAAAATTCAAATGATAGGAAATTTAGAAATTTTCTCTTCAGAGTATAATATTGTTATTTGGAAATGTTAATTTTGAAACCATTTCCCAAAGACACATGAAAACTAATTTTGTTACCTTCTTCTTTTCTTTTTTGTTTTAATTCTAGAAGACCCCTTCAAGCTGTCTTTTTGTGCATATACAGGGTCCAGCACAAATAATGCCCCTTTTTTATTACAAAATCTTTTTTAACAAAATCATAAGCATGTACTTCTGCAACATAACAACATCACACTCAAGCACCCTATGACATTTTTGGTGAAATGTGCAAATTAAAACTATAAATTATTACACCCATATTATTACCCCACCAACCACATTGAAGCAGGCCTTACTTCTGCTGGACCCTGTACATGCACATATACAAACAAAAATATCGGTTGCAGACTAAGAAATAGTAAACCATGAGTCAATTACAGTGGAGATAAGGAAGAAGAAGGTAAAGAACAGCTGGCTGGGGACTTTGACTTGTTCTCAATTTTATGTAAAGCAACTTCATTGTACAACATGAAGCCTAACTAGAAAACGAAGATGCTCTGGGAAATCAAGATTGAATTAGCTTTAGTCAACTTGTTAAGTGACCTCAGAAATTCACATGGCTACTGGACACTATAGTCGATAATGCACCAAACTTGTAGGTAGAGGAAAACTAACAAAATTCAAGGTGTTTCTAAGTACTTATGTATAAAAGCTTGCATTAGGTGTTGGTAAGAGGTGCCTAGATGTATAAAACATTTTTTCTATCTCAAAGGAGTTTATAACCTAATGAGAGGGGAAAAAAAGTTCAAAAGTAATTTTAATGCAAAAAGGTAAAAGAGTATACAAAGGAGATATAAACCCTCATTTTCAATATAAAATGCTATGGAATTGCAATCATCAGATAGAAAAAATGCTTATCAAACTTGGAGAAAGAGAAAAAGACATTTATATGTTGAGAATTATATAAATAGTACTTCCCTATAGCCACTATAAAGAGAAAATTAGTAATAGCTGTTAAAATAGAAAACATACACATTCCTTAAGATGCAGGAGTTCCACTTCTTGGTATGTCTTCTGAAATAATGATTGCTCATGGGTTTAAGGTGATACAAACATTTGTTCACAGCAGTACTCTTGTTGGATAAAAGGGAAAATAAAACCGGCCTTATGGTAGATACAGTTATTCCACCGTAACGGTCAATTTTCCATTTTGATAAAAGCACCCTTATTTTATTTGGGGGAATCACCCCTATCGTAATTTCTGATATCTTTGGACAATGGTTGGGCCCATGTCATGTTAAGCTGTCTTGTTCAAACTCTCTTCTTTGACCTTTACTTTTGAGCAAAGTGAAAACAACTTAAATGAATAAATAAATAATAAATTAGGGATTATTGACTCCAAAATATCCTCTGACAAGACTGTTGCTTTGACCCTCAGAGATGATCATATTCTGCTTTTATTGAGTCTGATTGGGAAAGTTTCCAATAAATTACTCAAATAAATTGTTTTTCCTCAAGTACTTCCCAAATATGGTTGTAACTTTAGATGAAATATTTCTGATATGGGACTGACATAGCAAAAAGCAATAGTTTTTTGTATACCAGAAAGATATAATTTTATGAATGCCACTCTTAAACAAAATTGATTTTAAAAATACCTAGAATTAAATCTATCAAGTATAGGAAAAAGCTACAAGAGCAAAATTATAAAAATTTATCAGAGAACAAAAATTAAAACTTAATTGCCGTGTTACATGCTCCATTTCTGTATGGACAGACAGCAATATGCTAAAGTGCTCATTCACTGTACACAAAATAATTATAATATTGATGTAGTCTTAATTAAAATTTTAACAAATTCAAATTGAAGTGGTTAAGTTTATTTTTGAAATATATGGGGGAAATGTATGATACAGGAGTTAAATATCTTTTTAAAAGGTCAGTTACAGTTACTGGAAATTTAAGATATCTATATATTCAATTTGAGAAATTTTAGGAGTGGTTTTGTCATAAAATGTATAAAAATCTTAATGGAAAACAATAGAAGGTCAAAAGGCAGACTCATGTACTCATAAAATGAATTTTATGATTCCTGCAGCTTTGCATGGAAGTGTGGTAAAGAGTTTCAATAAAGGGTTGATTTTTAAAATTGCAGCAAAGTTACATGCTATCACAAACCATGCCTCAAAATAAATCCAGGTATATAACATTATTAGTACTTTAATATAAATTTAAAACTATTATAAAATATTTTAAATGGACAGTATTTTTATGGTCTCAATTGCAAAAGCACCTTTCTACATAAGACCAAAAGAGCAAATGAATAACTAATAAAAACAAATACAAAAAAAAAACAAAACAGAATCCTTACAGGAAGAGATTGATGAGTTTTTTATGTAAAAACTTTTACACTTCAAAATCAAATATATTTATAAGCAATGTAAAAACAAATCTTAAGATACAGGTTAGAAACAGATTGAGGAGGAGACTGATTGCCAGGCTGAACAGTAAAGTGTCATTTGCCAGCAACAGGGAGTCAGAAAAGGTTTCTGACAAGGAGAGTAGAGTGATCAAAGATGCCTTTTAACACAGGAATTTGTTCAGCCATAGAAAAGATGAATTAGAACTGCCTGGGCAGGCCAGGCTGGGAGGGGAGTGCCGGGCACACAGCTGTTCAGTGTGGAGTCTAAACAATCAGTTATGAAGCAATTATAATAGCTCAGATGAGAGACTTCAAGGGCCATTTTGGAAAATGGAAAACTGGGTATCATATCTGAGAATTTGAGAATTGTAGGAGATGTAAGAGAACTAATATTTATTGAATGCTGTAGGGTGAGTGGAGGCAGTCTGGCTTCCTCACCCAGGTGTCTGGGTAACTAAGGGGAGCAGTGTTCCCATAGCCTTTGAGGGGCCTCATAACTAGTGTTCTCACAGCCTGAGACTGGGTCCAATAAACTGTTCCCATAACATGAAGTGAGCTCACATGTGCAGAATTATGTTATGTTATGTAACATTCTTGTATCTTGCTGGCTTTGTTCCCCTCTAGTACTTAAATACGTAGGGACTCTTTCCTGGGGGCAATGAAGATGAGAAACACACAAGGGGACAGGTGACACGATGGGTACCACACTGGGGTACAAGGGCCATAACATGAGACATGCAGATAGACACATGCTTGCATCATATGTGGCTCGCCCACCCATGAATAAAGGCATGCCACACATCCCAATGGCTCCATGAGTATTTTTCCATCTGCACGAACACCATGAACCTGCCTGGCCTTGAAGGGTGGCAACACAAATGCAGATAATTAACAGATACTCAAATGTGCCAAAGAGCACACAAAAACCACATTGCTAAGTCTTATCTCTCCCATGACAAACCCATGTTTTTCAACCTTCCGTCTGTCCCCATATGCACCATCAGTAACCTATCCTATTCTTAGGGTAGATGTGGCCATGCTTGGTCCAATCAGAAATTTTCAGGGTCAAAGCCTTAATACAGAAGTGTCTGTGAGTGGGGTCCATGAAGGAAAGCATTTATTCAGCAGGTGGATTGCTTAAATTCAGTAATTTCAACAACAACAACAAAAAAGGCTTTTATTTGTAATTGGCTTTTTACTGGCTCCTGGAAGATGGCCTGGGAATATTCTGCCAGACAGAAGTAGTTTTGTATGCCTGAGACCTTGGGCCATGTGGTACCAGTCTGACCAGATCACTTAATGCTAACACTGATTTATGATGAACCCGTTTCCACTCTGAGGGGCTAGAAGCTGAGTAGCTGAAGTTGGAAAACATGGGTCCTACTGAATGCCTATGTGACTGACCCTCAATAAAAATGCCAGACATCAAAACTTGAGTGAACTTCCCTAGTTGGTTACACTTTGCATGTATTTTCACATTATTGTCAGGAGAATGAAGCAAGTCCCATGCAACTACATTGGGAAGAAACATCTGGAAGATTATGCTGGGTTTTTCTTGGGCTTCTTCCCTTGGACCTTCTCCCTTTAGTAATTTTATATAAATCTTCCTCTGTAATAAACTATGACTGTGAGCATAACAGTTGGGCTGAGTCCTGTGAGTCTTTTCACCACATTGTTTAGACTGTGGGCAGTCCTGGGGGACCCTGACACAGAGCAGCCAGGTATGAAGGACTAATTTCTGATAAATACTCTTCATTTTTTTTGAAGACAGCTAATGAAGGAAATGGAACAAATCTGAGAGGAAGAGAAGAAACAGAAGAGCACATTGTTTTGGAAAATACAAGAGGATGGATGAATGGATAGATGGAGGACAAATAATGATAGAAAGAAAGAGAGAGAGAGAGAAAGAAAAAAAGGGAGGGAGGGAGGGAGGGAGGGGAAAAGAAAGAAAGAAAAGGACAGAAGGGGATGTTCAAACTGGGTAAGGAATGAAAATTGGTGATCACACGAGGGATTTTAAAAATCGGTGATAATCATGAAAAAGTGGTTTCAGTAGATTAAGGAAATCAAGTTGTAAAAGGGTTTGTGAGTCAGTAGGATATGAAGGAATTTACCTTAAGTGTAGATTACTGACACGATTTAGCGGAACAAAGGGAAAAGGCTGGAGTTTGACTAGTCATAGGGATGTGTTGTTTTCAATAGGATGTTAATAGGGCAAGTGAGTTCAATCCTAAGGTGAAGGGATTAGCCAATAAAACCCATGCATAACCCATAGACACAGATGACAGTGTGGAGATGCCCAAAGGGAAGAGGGGCAGGCACTGGGGGAGGGGAAATGAGGGCACCTGTAATAGTGTCACCGACAAAAATAAAGTAAAAGAAAACAGATTCAATTTCTGCTCTGCCTTGTATTGTTTTGTAATTAACACTTATCACACAATTTCCCTGGGCCCCATTTATCTCATGTCTAACAAAAGGGACTGAGCCTATTAATATTTGCTTTCCCAGGTGGTTCCTGTGAAGATCAAATGGTAAGATTTTTGTGAAAATTTTTGGAAAAGTCTAAAAGACTAAACACTTATGATACATTATTTTTACCTCCATTTTATGTATACACAGTGACAAGAGAAGGCTTCTGAGATGTCCTAAATTAAATGACAGCAGGCTGGACTAGGGGGAGAAGAGATGAGGGAACTGAAAGCTGAAACCAACAAATGCCTGCTCACATCCCTGAATGTAGGTTGAAACTTTGAATCAACTTCCAGGCAGCATTTCAGCTGTTACTGAGAAAAAAGAGCTGAATGCCAGACCCAACCACAACCTGCTAACATGACCTTTTTGTACTCTTGCCCACAACCAATCCAGGGACATCAAATACCGCTGCTTCCTTACAGACTAGCCACCTATCCCAGAACTTCCTCTGCTACACTGTCTCCTGCCCCGCCAGCATGATCTAAAGCCAATGTAAATTGTTTCAAAACGATTTACATCTTCCCCCGCCCCCAAACTCTGTATAAAAGGAGCTTGGGGAAGAGTCCACAGGAAGTGGACATGTCTTTTCTACCCAGCTCTGCTGCTGCTGGTTCAGGATGCACGGCCCAGGGCCTGGCACTTCTGTTTGGCTAGCAACTGACTCCATGAACCCTTTTCTTCAGGACTCGGTTCAGTCTCATGGTTGTTGGTTTAAAAAACAGATAATATAATAGGCAAAATGATTAAAAGAACCCAAAATATCTTTATTCTCTTTAGTTTTAGTTAACAGGCATTTAACGGGTACATGTAATCATGTATAAAAAATGTACCATTGTGAGCTATAGCTCTCTCTACCATTGTCTGAATTCCTAGTTACTGAAGAAGGATCAAGTTATCAAACTTTTTCATCTCCTATTATATTAATAAACAGAATTATTGCAATTTGGGTTGAAAATGCACCTCGAATATCACCCTCTTTTGTGGGGGGGGGAGCTACTTACTATTAAACCATTTAATAAGGGTGCTATATACAAGGTTAGAAGATTAATTATAGATCTTTATTTTCTAAGAAACTGGAAAGATTACAATTTGATTTGCCTTATTTTTTAAAAAAAGATTTTATTTATTTACTTTTAGAAAGAAGAGAAGGGAAGGAGAGAGAGAGGGAGAGAAACAATGGTGTGTGAGAGATGCATCAATTGGTTGCCTCTCACAATGGCCCGCAGCCCAGGCACGTGTCCTGATCAGGAATCAAACCGGTGACCTTTTGCTTTTCAGGACAATGTTAAACCAACTGAGCCGTACCAGTCAGGGCTGATTTGCCTTCTTCATTAATGCATTTTTCACAAAAACTGAACTATTACATTAAACACAATTGTGTTGCATGTGAAATTTCTAAACATACTTTCTGGACCAACCTCATATACCAACAAGTTCAAATACCTTCTGGTCTGTAAAGAAAGCAGTCAAACTAGCTCCCACTTTTTATTTTTTTATTACAAAGATTCTTCTCATAGCTCATTGATAGATGCCATCTCTAAGATGCCCTTGTCCCATAAACATGAACTCTGTCACCTCCTGACCCACGAAGGAGATCACTGGGGTCAATAGAACAGAGATTATTGGAATTGGCATCCACCATGTGAACTCAAGGAGAAAACAGTCTTATCACTCAAAAGATGGTTACTTAGAAGCAGCCTTTTAAAACAAACTGGCCAATTTCAAACAGACCTCATTTAAGAAGAACTTCTCTTCAGTTTGCAATATAGCAATGAAAATGCTATATTCCCGAAATACCTTAAATTTGCCACATTAACTCTAATAAGGAAGTTAGGGAGAATCTTCCAAGACGTACACAGAGGAAAAACTAATAAACAGGGTTGTATGCAGACAGACCCACAATGCAGCACTATGTTGTAAATCTGTGCTTTCTCTTCCGTACATGTTGGTACAGTATTAAAGTTGAGTAAGGAGCAAGTGTTAAAGAGACATGTTCATAAAAATAGAAAGTAGAGATGCCAACACCTTTGGTTTCAAGAAACAATTATAGCTCAAAAAGTGCAAGGTCAAAACATTTCTTTTGATTGTTTCTCATGGGTTGCAAGAAATGTTTTCCGTCTGAAAAAATAATTATTGAGCACACTTTAAAATGTCTTCCTAGGTCCTGAAAGGATAGTGTACAAACACAGCTGAATAGGACATTTGTCTTTTAAAAGTATATAAGGTGTGGCGAAAGTACATTTACAGTTGTTCATAAGAAAAATAAGACAATAATTAATAAATGCTCAAAGGATAAGCTCTGTGTTTCATGTACTCACAATGGTAAACCTACTTTTGGCCTGCCCTTTATGGATGACTGCTTGTTTAATGTTAGCAACTAATACTCAAAAACTGGTGCATAGATTAAATTGTGCTGCAATTTAAGTGGCTGTTCAGAGCTTTGGCCTTTAGAATCCAACAGTGGTTCATTTCTGAAATTGTTTTTATTCATAGGAAGAAGGCAAAAGATAGTCTGGCAGTCAGAGATAATTCTGGTTTTTTTTTCAAGTGTATATTTATAATATCTTCCCAGAAAAAGCCAGAATTATCAATTCATCCTGACTAAACCGCAGCTTAATGATCCTAAAAGAGAGAGAAATCTCAGAAAAGTTGGTTTTTAAATCCTATTGGAGTTCTGGCATCAGCCGACTGCAGACTGTAGACTGAGTACACAGTCTCTGCCTGGAGTTTACTGCCTGTAGAGAACTGCTCTCATGTTGATGAACTATTATGTCAAAGACAACAAGTGTTTTCTTGTTAATTTAAACTCATGTATGTGGTCTAAAGTTATCTCTTCTTTTCTTTCTCCTTCCCTGCCTTCCAAATAGGAAGGTGGAAATGTATCAACTGAGAACATTTTATGTTAGAAAAAAAGGGCAGATTGCCCTGGCTGGTGTAGCTCAGTGGATTGAGCGCGGGCTTGTGAACCACACAATCGCAGTTCGATTCCCAGTCAGGACACATGGCTGGGTTGCAGGCCAGTTCCCAGCAGGGGTCAGTTCCCAGCAGGGGCCAGTTCCCAGCAGGGGTCTCAGGAGAGGCAACCATACATTAATATTCCTCTCCTGCCCTTCCCCTCTAAAGATAAATAAATTTCAAAAATCTTTAAAAAAAGAAAGAAAAAAAGGGCAGATTGGTAATAAAATTGCTAATCTACAAGTGTGATTAAATAAATATTGAGAAAAAATATTTGGTGTAAAATTAGGTCAAACATACTTGGAGGAACTTTCCATTAAATACGTATTTGGGTTATCTTTTAAAGCATGAGTTTATTTAAAGTCTATTTGTAAATAGTCCCCACCATTCCAGTAATGAAGATTGGTAATTTTTCTAAACCATGATTTCAACAACTTAGGGAACTTATTTTTACTTCTGATAAGATACTCCTAAATCTTCAAATGCTGCCTCTCCATTTATGAATACCTCTGTATCCTTGTCAAAACAAAACCTAAATTACTATGTGCATAAGTGGGGGAAGAGCAACAAGAGTACACAGAGATGATTGGATTTTGAAGTCCGTAATTATTTTATCGCTCCCCCTCATTCCTTATGAAAACCAATATGCCAAAAGTTATATTGCTTGTTTTTTTTTTTTGTTTACCAATCAAGTCAAACTACCTTCCTAGTCTTCAGAACCACTGCTTTCTGGAAGACATGAGAATTGGGTATGTAAATATCTTATCCCAATACCAGGAAAAGTACTTCTGAGAAAGTTCAGTGTTGAAGGCTGACCATCACAGTACACCTTGGGCAAAGCTATGGCCACAACATCACTGGTTTTCAGAAAGTCCTGGCTGTTCTCCTGTCTTAACTTCATTGTCATCAGTTCCTGAACTGAGAGGATAATAAAATTCATTCGATCTCAACTGGTACAATGAACTCTGTCAGTAGACATGGAGAGAATTGCTAGCTAGCCTCCTGAAGCCAGTCTAACCCACCATGGTAACATGGGAAGTGCCTGGGAGCCACTGGCTTGACCTTGCAGCTAGATATACTCATGTAGCTGACTTTCCTCTCCACAATGGGAGCTGGGTGGTTGGCACTACATCTAAGCTGAGAACTTTTAAAAGCGGTTGTACCTCCTTAGCATGGTTTTTCACCTTTTGCTGCCTGGAACATTCACAAGAAGAGTGACCTTGGAAGAAGGTCATCTTCAAGGTCATCTTCAAGGTCATCTTCAAGGGATGAGTTCAAGGTCATCCCTTGAAGATGATGGAGCCACTCCCAGTCCTACATGACTGAGGAGAACAGAATCCCCTGTCAAACCCCGATGGATAATTACACGACAGAGAAATAAACTTTCAATCATGAAATGTCCCCGGTCTTTTTGTTAGAGCAACTAACATTGCCCTCACTAACACAGCAAGAAAGTGGCATGTTCCAACCAATCTGTACACACCACTGGCCAAATGCTGGTGAGGATGTAGAGCAGGTAGGAAAGTAAAGTGACTTTCACAGCCACTTTGAAAGACACTTTGGCAGTTTCTTATAAAAGTAAACACATTCTTCCTAACCTATGATCCAGCAATAGGTCTCCTTTGTATTTACCCAAATGAGTTGAAAACGTGTCTAGACAAAAACCTGTACACCAGTGCTTACAGCAGCTTTATTCGTAAACGTCAAAACTTGGAAGCAACCAAGAGGTCCTTCAGTAAGTAAATAGATGAGCAAACTTTGGTATACCCATACAATGGGATATTATTCAGTGATAAAAAGAAATGAGTTATCAAGCCATGAAAAGATAGAGAAACCTTAAATACATATCGTTAAGTGAAGGAAACCATTATTAAAAGGTTATACCTTATATGTTTCCAACTATATCATATTCTGGAAAAGGCAAAACTAAGAAAATAGCAAAAACATCGGTGTTTGCCCCAGGTTCTGAAGAAGAGAGAGATAAACACAAGGTACACAGGGAATGTTTAGGGCAGCGAAACTATTCTGTACGGTACTGTACTGATGGATGCCTACCATTCTGTGTTTATCTAAAGCCATAGAATAAACAATACAAAGAGTGAATCCTAATGAACACTATGGACTTCAGTTAATAACACCATAACGATATTGTTTCTTCGGTTGTAACAAAGATATACCCCATCAATACAACAAGTATCGATGAGTACACGAGAATTCTGCTTTCTGCTCAAATTCCCCACAAACCTAAAACTGCTCTAAAAGAGCCAGTTACGTTTTAAAACTCTATGCTTCACTGTAGTCATTAATATACCTGGACTCATTCACACGCACATTCAGACACAACAGAGGACCTGCTGCGTAGGTGAGGAGGAATATAACTACAGAAATCAGGTTGACAAAAAGCACAAAAATGGAATAAGGGAAATGTAAAAAGAGAGGGAGTTGAAGCATCAGTGAGAGGGCACGGGACCATATACCATATCCACACCTTGGCAGGAAAGAATATGCAGAGCAAGGCATCCTGCCTGTCACCTCACCCTTGCGAGTACTGCCTGCTGGTCCATGAGTGGGAAACACCCGTAGAGGTAGGGGTCCACCAAGGTCACTAGATTTCTTATGGCCTCTTCCACTGTAATCACTTCAGTCCTGTACCTGCATACTAAACCACATGCAGAAAACAAATGTACCAAAACAATATTTAAATAATATTTACCCACTCAATTGCTTATTTATGTTATAGGCAGACTTATGCTGGGTTACATAATGTAATAATCCCCATGTTAAAGATAAGGAACTGCAGCTCAGAGCATTCAATAACTTGCCTAAAGTAATCCCATAGCTCAGGCCTTACACTTGAATTTGGTGGCTTGATCCCAGAATCCATGTTCTTATAAAATGCACAACGGTGCCTTCTAGACTGAGTATCCATGTGTTGCCAACAGTAATGACTGATCTTCTGGAAAAGACTCTTGCTTGGAGAGTGCCCCTCCCCACCTTAGAAACCCTGCATTTAACTTCACCAGCCCCTAGTCACTTCTGCCTTGTGTCTTTTGTATAAGGCTAATTACTTTGTTCCTTTCTCCAAAAGATCATTTGTCTAAATCCATTGTTATTTCTCATATTTGAATGAGAGGACCACCAACTAAGCTGAGCTTCTAAGGTAGAAATATCTGCTTAAACCAAGCCTTAACTTAGAGCCTGCAAACAATTCTCCTTGAAAACCAATTTAACTGGAACCAGAGGGAAGGTGGGAGGTAAAAGAAGGGAGTGTTGTCAAGGAACACGTATAAAGGACACACGGACAAAACCAAAGGGGGTAGGATTGAGGGTGGGAAGTGGGGACGGCGGGAGTAGGGGGCAGTGGTAGGGGGAAATGGAGACAACTGTATTTGAACGACCCAAAAAGAAAGACAAGAAAATCCATGTATCAAATTACCCCTGCTCTGTCTTCACCACTGGACCTACATCAGATATTTCAGCATTTTTAAAACCATAATGAAGCTAGTTATCATACCTGAACATGGATACTTTGTAATCCATTATAAGATATGCCAGCCGAGAATGTGGAAGGAAGCAAGATCATCACTTTCACAACCTATGGCTTTCCTAACAAAAATTGTCTGAGCAACATGGAAGACCTCTTAATGAGGCCCTGAATAAGACAGAAATGTTTCTAGAAGACAAGTGAGAGGTCTTTGCTTCTTGGAATTAGCCAACCTAAAAAGAGAGTAGACTTCATTAGCTCTTGACCCAGAGTTTTAGCGGCACCTACAATCTATTGGTCCCGAGGGTTGCTGCAGCCTCACTCAAATCCCTGGGGTTAGTACACGATGGCATGTGGTCTGATTTTTTATTTTAGACTGGTCGTTCTATTCTTTCATTAGTTTTTAACCTTTAGAGATGGATTTTTATAGCTTCTTTTTAAAATTCCTTTCATTTTTTCAGAGATCAAAGTACATAGAGCAGACCAGTTGTTTTCCCTGATACGGGTCAGCAGAAACGTTGCTTGAGAAGATATCAAAACTTTTATTTAAAAAATTGGTTTTTAGCAAAAAGGACTCATGGAATATAAAAAAATCATGAATTCTCAAAATCACATAAAGATACAATCATATTGCTGCATTCTCACTGTCCCTAAAGAACCTAAGAAAATGGAAACAAACAAGAAAATGTATCTAAAAATGCCTACCATAAAAAGAGGTTATTAAAGCCAATCTACTTTTAAGTCAGGAATCTAAGACCCAGGGTTTGTTTTACTTTCAATGCTCTCAGTCACAGACCATTTCAGAACATTGGACGCTCTTAGGATTAAGTACTTTCTCTTCCAGAGTGCATGGGTACTATTCATTGATGATATTAATCTAATCACTATGAATGTATACTAATCCACTTCAATCTGCTAGCACCCTATGAGTGCCTGACCACCATTTTCTGAAGAGAATATTTTTGCAAAGACAATTTGGACATGAAATCATGGCCAAGAAACTATGCCTACATAGAACAAAAAGTATAGTCCTAATTTAACAGAATAACCAGAATAGATGGCATCTGGAATTTCACCAAACCACCTCACTTGGTATAAAATTTCTTCTAGAGCAAATCTGAAGCAAAGGAAACCAACTTTGGTGTCTGTTTTAGGCATTCTGGTACTCAGTTTCCAACGCAGAGGCTGGGGACTTTCCCCCACACCAACAAATAATTCTCAAACAACACAGTTCTGACACGATCTATCTAAAAATGGTATAAGATTCACCAGGTTAAGGGTGCACCACTCTCCTCAGGCTCTGTATGTAAACCACCTGCCAGTTCTCTGAACTCCCTAACCTTTTGGGTTTGCATGGAGGCTCTACGCAGGCGTGGTTTATTAAATAACTGGCCATTATGTATTGATTCAACATCCAGTTCCTCTCCTCTCCCAAGAGGTCAGGAGGTAGGACTGAAAAGTCCCAGCCCTCTGATCACTTGGTTGGCTTCATCCTTAGTTAATCAGGCCCCATCCTTAGGTACTTTCCAAAGGTAACCTTAGCAATGTAACAAAAGACAACTCTCATACTCTCAACATGAAATATATGAGATCTCTCCAGAAAAAGTCAAACCATTAGTCATATAACAAAAATGGTGTGCTTAACATCAATGTAACCTGGCAGCCAAAGACAGTGGACTGGAATGTGCATGTACAAACAATGATGACTTCACTATACTAGTCAGGAGGGATGGTAGACACCATTGGGTGATCGTGTGTACTGTGTGGTCATCACATTCAAAATGACTGAGTAGAGCCATAAATCTGCATCAAATTTTGCATTAAGCTTGAACATTCCCCAATGGAAACTATACAGATGATTCAGAAGGCCACAGCTACTAGCAACTGGTGGTTGGCGGATTCATTACAACAACGCACCCATTTATGAATCATGTCTCATGCAGGTTTTTAAATTTTTTTTTGCAAAACCTCAAATCGTTCAAGTGCTTTATCCCCCACTGTAGCCAGGATTTGGTATCCTATGACTTCTGGCTTTTCACTCCTACCTGCTCATCGCTCCTATCACCCAACTAAGTGAATTCTCAGCTTTAGATTTCTGTAGATTTATTATATCCTGACTTCTCAGTACTGTCTCTAAAGGATATATGAACTTACCATTCAGAACTGGAAAGTTGTTCTTTTTTTAAATTTCATTTGTTATTTCATCAATGAGCCAATTAACAATATTTACAGAGAGAAGTGTTATTAGATATTTTTCCATTCAGAGGATAAAGAGTACTAGCCAAAGAGTTACAGCAAGAGTCAGGCTCACCATCCTATACCATTAATTCATCAACCATTTCAGAACTTATACAATACTCAGGGTTATGACCCATGAATGAGAGAGTTTAGGAAGCATGTGAGGTCCTTAAAAAACATCTGAAAGAGCCATATGAAGGCCATCTTCTGATAAAATAAAGGAAAAAGTTCATTTCTCAGGAAGAATGTGAACTCTTTTCTCTTTTGAAAAGTAAAAGTTATTACTGGTTCACATATGGTTATAAATTCTAATTTGATTTCCAAAGTAATAAATGGTACTTTATGATTTTTTCCAGAATTTTCAAAAAAAGAATAAATGTCACATTTGTATTTGTACAAATGTAAATACTGTGTATAATGTATAAGTAATAGTCTATTTAATATTTGTCAGTTTTCTGGTTTTGTTTCTTAGTAACAGTGGTTTCCACACTCAAAATTTGAAATAGCAATGCCTTCAAAAATTATAATAAAGGTATAATTTCTAGTTCAGTACACAGATATTCCAAGAAAGTGCAATAAACATATACAATTTCTGTTTAAATTATATGAAATGTGTGTCTTTAGCACTGCAGGAAAGGCCCAAGTTACTGATTCTTCACTTCACTGCCTTTAACACAGGTTATCTACCAAAGTAATGAGAGAGATGACAGAAAACTTAATATTAATTTTATATGGCCCATTCAACATTCTTCTCCCAAAAAGAAATGCTTTTGTTGTTTTACTTAAACTAACACCACCTCATCAGAGATACTATTTTTAGGGTTTATGTACATGAAAATAGACCACTGAGGGGAAAGAAATCTTGCACAATCCAATGTTAACCTTAGCCTGGAGCAAACAGTAAAAGCCTCTACTTGGCAAAACCAAACTGCTTTTATGAAATGTAGCAATTCATTTCTTTTTCAACAATTGATTTTTCATTATAGTCTATACTCAAGGACTCTAAGTGAATTTAAAGATTAGTTGCAGTATGTATTCTTAGAAGGAAACTGATTCACTTATAAAGATACTTTTGGAAGTATTTCTGCAAATGCATCTCACAGTTTAATATCATCAGTGAAAGGAAACGCTGTGTATTTTCAGTGCTGATCACAAAGAAAATAAATGATAATAAAGCAAAGTGCTTTTATAGCAATGTAATATACTAATTGTAACAGAAAATATGGATGTGGAATTGTGATGTTAAAAAAAGAGTAGGAAGCAGGATTTTTTGTCTTGTTACTGTGTTTGCACCATTGACTTTTCCATTGCTTAACAACAGCCTCTCGTTTATGTTACACTTAATTTTGCTCTTTTTCCCATGCAAACTTCTTTGTGTGTGAGCAAGAGAGTATCTGTGACACTCTACAAAAAATTTCCTACTCTCAATCTACCAATTTTATATCCTGTCAGCTATACCTTAAGACTTGGCAGGACCTTTATTGCATTGTTTCTTCTCCAGAAGGCAAATATCTGCTATCCTGACACTTCAGAAGACAGCCTCTGGTAGATTAGTGGGTCTTTAAATCCTGATCTCAGAAAGCGAACTTGTCATCTGAAAACAACCTACCACCCTGAAGCCATGTGGTCCTGCATGAGACGCTAAGGAGTCATCTTGGCCTGTGCTTGAGTCTATGCAACTCTCAGGGCCTCTCTCACCTGTCACTCATTATTTTCTAGGGGAAAAAAACAGACTGAAAATAAAAGTCATTTTTAAAAATCCTACTATTAATTTAATAATGTAAAAGTGCCAGTACTCCTGCCCTCTAATACCATCCAACATAGTGCCATGTCCCAAGACACTGTAGTTCATTAGCTGAATAAAAGTAGCTCTGCTGGTATAAATTTTTTTAGATAAGTTCACCTTTCTCAAGGAGCGAATGAAAAGGGCAAAGCATGACAATTTCTCATTTTATAATGGGAAATTTATTCAAGACTCTTTTCCCCATTTATCACTGAAGACACATTACAATTAAAAGCCTTCGTTTGCACATAACGAAGGCTTTTCTACCATCCTCCTGGTATTTACAGCATGTTTCTACCATCCTCCTGGTATTTACAGCATGTTTCTCTCTAGCTATTTAATGTTTCATTTTTACTGTCTCCACTTACTAAGCAGTTGGACTCAGAAGCTACAGTAAGGGCATCAGTAACAACAAAAGAGTGGCTGTGGAGTGATGTTCATGGTCCTGACAGGTAAGCAAGATCAAAATAAGAATCTAAGTTATCCCCAAAATTTGTGTGTATTTGTACACCCTGGTTATCAATGTGCTGATTAATTAAATAATCATTTTTATGACAATGCTGACAATAAGAATCAAAAATTATGAGAAATAAGTGTATTTCTAAATAACTTATTATACCTTTGGCAGAAGATGACATAATCACTTTTCTTAAAACTAAAAAATCCTACATTCTAAGCTGTTTGGAAGCCCAGGTACAAGTGCCCCATTGCCTTATATGTCTCCATTTTATTTACCCAGATGTAGTTAGGTTTGCTCCTAGAATGAAAGGAAAATTGTAGAGAAATTTTTCATTATGTTAAAAACTAGTTTCTTTGTTGTTGCTTCTTAGAGGCCTAGAGCAGAAATATATTTCTTTTTGATTTATTTCACTTTATAGCATAAACATTTCAACTTTACCATCCAGTTTCCCAAGTTGAATTATGCGTACCAATCATTATGCAATATGAAGATATAGGTTAAGAACTTGGAAATGCAGGTTTTAGTCCAGGTCTCTTTGACCTTGAAGAAGACAAATAACTTCTCTGAATTCCTCCAGTATGAAAAGCTCTATATATAAATATGAGTGCTGTTATTAGTAGTATGTATTTGCCTGTAAAGTGGAAGTGTTGAACTAAATGATTTCTGAGATCATTTCTCTTTGAAAGTCTATGACCATTTACTCAAATATAAATAGTACTGTTTTCCATTATTTCAATTAATTTCAAACATGCACAGGTACAAGAACAATTACCTTATACAAATCACTAAATAGATAATATATCCCATATCAATATTCAGAGAATATTCAGATATTAATATTCAACATGAGTGCAGAATCTGACTTGGATTCTTTTTGACTATAACAAGATGAAGGATATTTCCATAGGTCATTTGAAAGGTAATTATCCCTAGATTCTCAATAAAGGCATGAATTTTACCCATGGTTTGAGCTCTAGGTCAACTCTCTGTAGATAAAATTGATTTTCAAAAAGAAAATCTTTAAATTCTTGATTTTATAAAGTTAAATTTTTATTGATGGATTTTGCCTACATTTCTTAATTAAACCTATACCATCTGATTAGTGGCTTGCAAACTTTTGAAAACTCTAAAACCTTTTCTTTAAACAAACTGAAGTTATACAAAAGAATGGTACTACAATGTATGTGAGACAGACCACCATACACCCCAAATAAATTTACAATTTGTAACCTTTCCGAAGTTCATTTATACATAAGGGGTCAGCGCAGGAAGATATTTGTAGGAACCATCTTCCCCAGTGCCTTCTCTGAATTCTTCTTCCCTCTGCAAGACGGAAGGGAGATGCACCTCCTGCCCCTTCACATTAAGGGAAGCTATGAAAGCAGTGAAAGGGAATT
Organism: Sturnira hondurensis; assembly: GCF_014824575.4. Lineage (NCBI taxonomy): Eukaryota > Metazoa > Chordata > Mammalia > Chiroptera > Phyllostomidae > Sturnira > Sturnira hondurensis. The sequence goes on along the minus strand of NW_028074140.1, from coordinate 9,881,948 downwards.
ACTTAGAGATCCTGACCTCGTGTTCTCTGTAATTTTCTACGGTACAGGAACCAAGGTCCAACTCTCACCTGTGAAAATCAAAGCAGCTAAGAATTTGTATCTGACTCACACAAGACCATCTAGAGAAAAAGATCTGACCACTGTCATCAAAGACAGAGGCAGGAGCATGTGGCCCAAATTGGGATTGGTTTATCATCACTGCACTGGGATTAGTTCTGAGTGCTTCTGAGGGAGGCATGCAAGTTTCCTATGGGAGAGGTGAGGCTCTAGGAAGAGAAGGACAGCAAAAGACCTCAGCAGAAATAACCTAGAAAACTACCCCCAAATACAAAGAGCTGAAAAAATTAACCCGAGTATAAGAGAACCAGAGTCAGAAATAGTGCCAATCCTATCATCAGACACACTGCAAGGAACCTATGAAGAATCTACCAAGATCCTCCAGGAGAGAAAGAGTCAGGCTTAATTGTTTTTTCAAGCTTAATTTTTATCAAGGCCAACTAAGAATTTCTGTTTTAACCATCTTTAAAATCAAATTCATCACTGTCATTATTTCACATTTCACATTCTAAAAATCTGAATTACAACTGTGTTTGCAATTTAAAGTGGTATTAGGATTAACCTATTCATTTTCAAAAAGAGAACAGAAAAGGCATGAGATCAGCTAGAACCCCTATCTTGGGGCAAAGGAAGAAGGCATCTCCTTGAAGCAAGTCTACAGACAATGGAGGAGGAAAGTAAAATCACAATTTGTTTATTCACAAGCTGTGCTTTCCCAGGGCCCCAGCCACTGTCTCAGCCCCACTCCTCTTCAAATAATTCTCCAAAAAACTCCACTTTTCACCACAGATAATTTGAAAACCATGTTGTGTATCTTCACTACAAAAAAAAGATGTTCTAATATCCCAAGTTAATCAAATTCATCCTTACGTGAGGGCCCAATACATAAAATGTTACTGATACAGAATTTTTAAATCAAGGTATAAACTTGATAGTTAAATTTAAATTCATGTCTGTAGACACAAACTGAATTTCTAAATAATCTAAGAGTCTGACTCCAGAAAATTTTCCCATGGCTTAGCAGTATGTTATAAGAGAATACATGCAAATTAGGCCATTCACCCTCAGCAAAATCTAGTAAAAGAAAAAAAATTGCAAGGCAAAAACACTGGCTCTCAGATGGGATGAAAATGAAAATAGGGATTTGTGGGGAGAAGACATACTACACACAAATACAAGTGTGAAGAATAAAGACTTAAAACCATAAATGAAAAGAATTAAAACAAGAAAAATTCTAAGATTATTTAAGATAGAGAATGATTTGTGCACTTTAACTAATGGAATTGTCTTCACTAGTCATAACTGTGATACACTTAATTTCATTTAAATAAGATAAGGAACCCTCGGAACTAGCAGCCAAGGATATCTTTAGGAACAAAAAAGAAAATGTACAGAAGAGAACAGTATAAACTCAAATTCTGATTTATATTTGGTCTCCCCAGACATTTGTAAGAACACATTTAGGAAGTATTTGATGAAAATTGATGAGAAATTAAGGTTTGTTTTATAGTGTTTAATTGAATATTTACTTCTCAATTTTTCCCCAGAAAGCTTCAGTTAAATAGATTATCTCTAATTGTATTCAGAATTAGAGAAATTAAAGCAATGACACAATTAATGAATTCTGCACCTGACTTCAAATTCAAAATGAGGTGAATAATATATTTTAATTCATCTTAAAAAATAAAGAAGTTTGAGTTGTCTTTGTACAAAATGATGTGCTTTATACTAAACCAAATTATTGAGTGGATTACTCTTCTATTTAAATGCAATCTCAATATGATTTCTAAATTTTTCCTCTGAAAACACTTGTCAAGAAAACAGAGAGAAAAAGGAAAAAAACAAGAGAATAAACAATGATTTTGCAACTCATTTGAAAACATATTCAGTAAGAATATGAGAAGTCAGTTAGGGCTTTGATTAAATAAGGTACAATCAAGAAGAGATGAAAGTTCAAAAGTTCACAGAGATTTAATTGGAGGTCAAGATTATTTATACGTGAACTAGTCATTTATATGTGAACTTAGACTCTTTGGAAGGTGTCTGGTTGGTGAGCTCCAAGACCAGCACCTGGTAAAATGTTAACAACTGCATCAGTGTTACCAAAAACAGTTATCAAAACTGACTTAGCTTATTTACTAGGTAAGCTGCTGTGTGGAATACATACACCCACACAACCACAAATGCGCACACGCACGCGCATACATACAGACTCCCACACAAGACAGACCATCTGGTAATGACAGTGGTGTTCACTTAAGGAAGGGGCTTCACCTGTCTTCAGAGAGTTCAAGTTCAGAAGGAAGACTGCATTTTTTTATTTAATCTTGCCCAGTATTTATTTTAATTCCATATTTTTAAAATAATTTTATTTTTAGTTACAGTTGATATACAACATTATATCAGTTTCAGGTATACAACATAGTGATTAGACATTTATATTACTTACAAGTTATAACTCCATATTTTTGAAGGAAGCAATAGTAATGTAGTTGCAATTTATTTACACTTAGCTAATGAAAATGTTACTTTAAATAATTCTTCTAGATATATAAGAAACTAAGAAATTTCTCATTTTTTAATAAATTGAAATTATGCTTCGGTATAAGAATGCCAGCTTGAATCTGAAAGGTATGCACTCAAGTCTAAATTGAACAGTGAGGCAGTTCCAACAGAGCATCTGTATGTTCTAGGACATTATTGCTGCCAAAGACTTTATCCTCTGTTAGGTTAACTGAGGATAATGTACACTTTAACATTGTTGGAATAGATATTGAGACTTTAGATTTTAGTGCTTACCAAAGATGTGACAATGTAGCTGGTAAATAACATGCATTTTAAATGGGTACAATGTTTACGCATGATGCCCTCTGATGAGCCTGCAGCCCCTGTGGAGACATTGCAATCTGCTGTGCAACGCTGGGTTGGTATTTGCAAGGCAGATTTCTAGTCTTTTCTAAAAAATGTTCATTTTACAAACCCAAACAGGCCTGAATTCAAACACTTAGGACATAAAAATAATGATTCTGTTTACAACTTTTCACCATGAATTTCTAAATAAAATCCAAATGCATCTGTTTTCTAGAGGATATAAAGGTGTTTCCATTCTTTTACATGCTTATTATTAAGTTGTAATAGCAAGCACGAGTGCCGCAGGAAAGTGCGGCACTAAAGTGTAGTAAGTGTGACTCCTACACAGGAAACAAAACTTACCTAGAAACTCGTCCCATACCTGTTTCCTCAGCTCAGGGAAACCGCTTTGCATGAGAATCAACACAGCAGCTACTTGAAAAAGGAACAGGCTACCACTGAGTCACCAAACAGGGGATATCAATAGAGAAATTGAAACCATGCAAAGAACCAAAGGAAAATTCAAGAGAGTCAAAGTAAAACCACTGAAGTGGAGGTTTCAATAGACGGGCCCCAGGACAGATTTAAAACAGAAATTTCATATCTCTGTTTTCACAACAGAGATATGAAACAGGGAACTCACACAGAAATCATTAGAATCATCCAATCCTCAAAGTGTGAAAGGACCTTGATAACAGCAGGAGAAAAGCACCACATATCACACAGAGGAACAATTATGTACCCCTTAAATTATTTTTTAAAAATAATAGTTAAAACATTCCTAAAAAACTGTAAAAAGTCCTTAAAATATATATTTGTGCGTATATAATTTTTTTCTTCTCTTGTGTTGTTTAACATTCATGAAACTACTTAAGCCCAACTATAACACAGCGCTGTCAGGTGCACGGCACTTAGGAAATTGGCTATATTGTTGTGACTGGTATTTCAGCAAGTAGTGTTTTTAATAAATATGGCATTTTCAGTAAATATAGTATTTCAATAAATGATACTGGAACAATTAGAGATTCACATTAAAAAATGAAACAAAACTAACCTTAAGATTAACTTTGGGACACACCCAAAAAATTCCTAAAAATGGATCATAGACTTAGTTGTAAAGCCTAAAACTATAAAACTTGTAGGAAAAATAATAGAAAACTATGCAACTTGGTTAGGCAAACATTTCTCAGATAGTACACAAGAAGCAGGATTTTTAAAAATAATTGATAACTTGAACTTTCTGGAAATTGAAATTTTTTGCACTTGCAAAGGCACCATTAACAAAATGAAAAGGTGAGCCACAGAGTTAAAGTAACTATGTTCAAAATATATATCTAATAAATCAATTTATCCCCAAAATAAAGAGAACACATGCAACTGAGTAGTATAAAGATCAATAGTCCCACTAAAAAATGGACAAATGATTTGAATACACATAGCATCAAAGAAAATATACAAATAGCAGGAAACACACAAAATATATTCAGAATCATTAATGATTAGGGAAATGTGAATTAAAATCATAATAAAATATCACTATAACCCACCAGAATGGCTAAAATTAAAAAGACTAATATTATCAACCAGTGGCAAAAATGAAGAAATTTTACTCTCATACAGCAATGTTTAGGAGGTAAAATGGTAGAGTCTCTTAGGAAAATATCCTAGATTTGTTGTTCAAGGTTAAAAAACACGTAACATACAGCCCAGCAATTCCACTTCTAGTTATCTACCCGAGTGAAATGAAAAGCATATATCCACTGGAAACAATCCAAATGACCCTGACAGGTGAATGAACAAAATGAGGGACCACCAAATAATGGAACACTACCGCCCATCCATAAAAAATAATGAGGTGCTGATACACATAACACCATGGAAGAATATCAAAATCATTATGCTAAGTGCAAAAAGTCAGACAAGAATGCTACATACTGTATAATTCCATTTTTATGAAATTTCTAGAAAAGGCAACATTATAGTAACCCAAGAAAAATCACTGGTTGCTTGAGTTCAGCAGTGGGTGTGCTTTGTAAAGGGACATGAAAGAAGTCTTTATTCTGATCATACTAGTCTAATTCTGGAGAGCTGCATAACTGTAAATTTACTGTACACTTAAATTCACTGTATACTTAAAATGGATGATTTTTATGGCACACGAATTATATTTCAATAATAAAACTTTAAAAAATTCATATGAGACATATGAAACATTCTGCACATAGTCAGTTTCAAAATGCAGGAAGTATAAACTGACAGGTCCAACGGGAGAGACAGACAAAACCACAGTGATAAAAACAGAGACAGTAACACCCATTCTTCACATTGCTAGACCTGGTCGACCGAAAGACCAGTAAGGATACACGAGATTTAATGGGAGAATTACGTTTGTCAAACTTAAATTGCACATTCAGGATCTGTTCATTTCACTACAAGATTGACCTTAACGACAATAACAAACCTGAGCCATTCAGTGATACCCAAAGGAAGAGGACCGAGAGAATCCTCTTTTACGGACAAAAATGACCAGTAACTAGGAAAGTAAATGATAGAAAGTCCATGTCACAAGACAAAAAAGGAAGAGTGAATGAATCCCAGATAAGTACATTACAACTTTTGAGAGTTTTCTTTGTGACAGCTGTGAAATGTCCTTATAGTCTAAAGCACGTATGGCATTATCAAGATTTCTATGATAGAAAATGCTTATTTTGAAAAGATTACTAGAAAAGATGTTTGACTCCAAAAGTAACCAAATCTCTAGTATTACAGAAAATACCATCTACCATGTTACTGATTAATGTTACACGGTAAGTGAAAACACATACTTGAATCAATATAATAAACAAAGTATTAGTGTCCTTGACTTGGAAAGAACTGAAAAAAAAAAACCTGAGAGTACAATGAGCAACCCCAATAAAATAGCAATAAAGATGATGCACAATCTTCAATAGAAGGAAAACACAATTGACCAGCAAGTACATGAAAAGATAGTCTTCTCAAGAGTAATCAAAAGTAAAATTAAAATATGAGATAGGTATATGTTATCTACATTTTTAAAGTACATTTAAATGGACATTGTATCTGCAGAGTTCTAGCAGAAAAATGATAGCATACTGAGACCAAGTAATTGGAGAGAGTTTAATAACCATTGACAAAAGGTTCGGGTACATTTAGAAACAGTAGAAGCCCTGGCTGGTGTAGTTCAGTGGATTGAGTGCCAGCCTGCAAACCAAAGAATCACGGTTCGATTCCCAGTCAGGGCACATGCCTGGGTTGCAGGCCAGTTCCCAGCAGGGGATGCACGAGAGGCAACCATACATTGATATTTCTCTCTCCCTTTCTTCTTCCCTTCCCCTCTAAAGATAAATGAATAATATATTTTTAAAAAGGCACAGTAACAAAGAACCCCCCCCCCCCATAACAAGAATAGTGGGAGCCATTGCCACATCTAGGCTACTAGGAGCAAGGGAAGTGAGCAGTTGCTAAAATCTCCAGAAAAGAGATAGTGCTCTGAGACACAGGCCAACAGACAGGAAATAGAGTCTTTACTCCACAACCATTAGCAACTCTGCAGGGAGACAGAAACGGGAATAAATACTCATCTCACTTTCTTTCTTACCTTTGCCCTGTGATCTCCAGCGGGTGCTTACTCTTGGCCCAGCAGGTACTAACCTTTGGTTGAACTCAACTAGAAGCCAGAGGGGAATGAAGATCCACAGAGGTCAGACTTCCAGAGCCCAAAATCTTGTGGAAACAAGTGGAAAGTACACATGGAGGGGCAAACATCAGACTACCCACAAAGGCACACTCCTGCAAGGAAAAGAGAGGACTGATGTAACTTTCAAATTCTTCACAAGGTAACTTAACAATACACAGTAAAAGCTTCAAAAATATTATTCCCTTTGGCTTAGTATTTCTATTCCTAGGAATTTTTCCTAAGGAAGGAATGTGCACAACAATCCCTATACAATCATGCTTATTGCAGAACTGTTTATTATTAAATATTTGAAACAATATTTCAACATAAAAATCATGCATGTTCTATAGGAATTATTTAATGACATGAAAAACTATTTATAAAAATTGTTAAATGTAAGAAGCATGAAAAAAGTGATCTATACAGTATATTAGCACCCTGTGGGTAGGCACTTTGCTCACTGCTGTATTTTCAGCATCTGTAACGGTGCCTGATATATGTGAATATATAAGCATAAGAAAAAAATCAAAGAACATATTTCCAAATCATGCCTTTTTCTGGATGATAGAATTGAGGGTGATATATAATCGTTAATTTATGCTTTGACTTTAAGTTATCTCCTTTTATGATAAAAATATATTTTTTAAGAGAGGAGATATTTTCTAAGTTTCGAAGTGTCATTATAGGGACCCTGAAAAAGCCTCCGAGACCCTATGAGGTCTGCCCTGTTTCACCCAATTGAGGTCACCCTACCACTGGTGGGAAATCCCCTGAGGAAGTATAGAAACGATCAAAAGCTTGGAAAAAAAGTAAAAAGCCTAGTCCATCCTTCCAGCATTATAATGGCAGCAAGATTTTTACTGGTTTGGTAATTATAATTTCACAGTTTCCTGGGGCTCCAGTGAGTCATCCTTTGTGATGATAGGAGTTTTAGCCCTGAGTTTCTTTTCTATAAAAAGCACTAAATAGTTCACAAACTACCTCTCAGAGCAGTTAAATATTGTAATGGAGCCATTATAATCACTTTCAAGGACAAAGATTAAGAATTCTAAGAGGTCATAAAAACCAAATGCAAGTTCTGTATTTTACAGATTTGGAAAATGAGGCTCAGGAACATCCAGATAAAACAAGAGGCTCAGCCTGCTGAATTCTGATCTGGTATATCACTATTTCGGGTATAGAAAAACCAGTTTCAATAAAGCGGTTCAAATCCCCATCCTTGCCAATCTGATTGAAACAAGAGTTATGTAATAGAAAACTGAGTTGAACTGGCTATTTAGAATTAATTTGTTCTTTCCATATACTCTAGTCAAATTAATTGGTATATACTTTTAAAGATTTTATTTATGTATTTTTAGAGAGAAAGGAAGGGAGGAAGAGAGGGAGAGAAACATCAGTGTGTGGTTGCCACTCGCATGCCCCCTACTGGGCACCTGGCCTGCAAGCCAGACATGTGCCCTGACCAGGAATTAAACTGGAGACCCTTTGGTTCACAGGCCAGTGCTCAATCCACTGAGCCACACCAGCCAGGGCTAATTGGTACATTTTTTTAGATTGACAGTTTCAAATCATTCTTGGGAGCTTTTGGTTTAACCGAAGGTACCTGAGGGATCAAAAGGGAGGTGCATCAGTGTAAGTCCACTCAGGACACAGAAACCACACCGTGATTTAAACAAGGGAAGCTTCAAACAGCAAATTATTAAACTCTAAGATGTAAAGGGAACTCCAAAGGGCACTGTATTGTTGAAAGAGACTACCCAAGGAAGGAAAACTTTGATAAGAAGCTTCTCTCTCCAAAGTTGAGAATGAGACCTCCCTGGAAAAGGCATGGTTGCAGTCGACTGGGTGGTAGAAAGTTTGCTGGGATGTGGTGCCCAGAACTGGACCACAGTGGCGGAGCAAGCAGGAAGCAACTGGAGCACAGGTGAGCCGCTGCAGGTGGGATGCACCGCTGATCAATGGTGCGGCTACTGGAACCAGCAGGGGATGCTCTTTCCTCCCACAACGTCCCTCCAGTTGCCTCCACTGAGAGAGCTGAACACTGTACTCACTTTGAAGGAGATAGTTTTAAAAAAACCCAATCCATTATTGCAGAGCAAGTATTAGAGGGCAATTTTAGGTTGAAAGGCAATAAACTGATAGGTGGGAAAAGAGGCCTAACAGGTCACGCTCTAGGTCCCTGTCCCCAATTCATCCAGCACACTTCCACTATTGGGTATTTAATAAATTGCGGTCTCCTACAAAATGTATTTGAAGCTAAAAAAAAAACACTGAAAGACATTACAGAGTAAAAGACATGACATAAAAGTCTCATTTGGTCTAGCCAAAAGGCTGAGAAGTGATAATGACATAAAATTTCAACTTTAGATTTAAAGAAAACCATTAACAAAATAAAAACATTAACGGCCTTTGCAAAATTTTAACAGTCCAGATGACAGGAAGAATACTGCAAGAGGCAACTCCAGGAAACTAAAGTACAAGTAATAAATGATTTGTGCTTAAACCTTTGGAAAAATAAAAGTACTGTACAGTGTCAAGAGAGTATTTGTCAAGTTAAGTATTTTAATGAAATTGATAAGTACATAGAAATCAAGCAAATAGAAAAGGACATACGGTTCTTGGTTCAGTAGTAAAAAATATTTTTTACTACTGTAGTCATAGTAAGCACTGATTGCAATGAATATTGTGCTACAATAATTTGATTCCATCAAGAGAGAAAAAGAGAGAGATATTGGTAGATAAATATCACTAAATCAACCAGACCAAGGATTATGTAATGCCAAGAATAGCTGAATAAATCAATAGTTGCATAAAATTTTTCTTTGTTTTAGAATGAAAGAAAATACCAAGTACCATAAGAAATGAACAGAGTTGTAAAGGCTTCTGGGGAGCGAAACTAGAAGTGTGAATAAAAGAAAATGATATTTTTATTATAGTTCAGCTTTATTTGATTTTTAAATTATGCACAGGTTTTCATTTGAGGACAACAGGACAAATCTTATATATAACATGATTTCTCCAATGAAAAGTCATGGAGAAAACACTGAAAAAATATCCTAAAATACTAACAGTGATTGCTTCTGGGTGGCATAATTCTACATGGCCATTAATGGTGTCTTTATACTTTAAACACTTCCCAATTTCCTAAAATGGGTATCAGCAGAAAGAAAATTATGGTTGAGCAAGCCAGGGATTAAGTTAAGTCATTAAATTTATGATAAAGGGAAGCAAGAAAGAATAAACTATTATAAAATAAGTGCAGAAGTACTCCGGCTGGTGTGGCTCAATTGGAGCATTGCTCCTTGTTAGAAGGGTTGTGGATCTGATTCCTGGTCAGGGCTCATGCCTAGGTCGTGAGTTTGGCCTCCAGTCCAGGTATGTACGATCCCCAGACCATGGCATATGGGAACCAACCCATCAATGCTTCTCTCTCATGTCAGTGTTTCTCTCTCTCCCTTCTCCTTTTCATTCCTCTCTCTCTAAAATAAAATGAGTGAAAATTTATCATACCATCAGGCAAGCAATATTGATTGAGCACTGTGAGGCTAGCATTACAGGTAGTAAACAAAAACATAATAAAACATTGTCCATGCCTTTTATACCCTTGAATTAAAGAAAAAAATAAGTGGAGGAAATAAAAGATATTAGACTTTAATTAAAAAATAAATAATAAAATAACAATTAAAAATCTCATTTGACTGGAAGTTCAAAGTTAAAAATACAAGATAATTCTTTCTCTTACTCCTGTTCCCAGTACCAAAAACAATTAATTATAAATAGCTTCCATATAAAATTACAAATATTACTATAAACTCTACAAAGGAATTATTTAATTTATAAAACACAATACTTAATATTTTTCCTAAAGTTTTATTTTATGAATTCTCAGGACATCTGCTTATCCTAATACCAGCAGTAAATGCTTAAATTGGTTTCAAATACCAAGTCAAATACCAAGCCTCTGTTAGGTCTGCCTTTAATTCAGATGTCAATTAACCAACATGCTAATTAAGTTTAAATGTCAGAGCCCCTTTGCATGGGCCCCTTCCAGCAATATGCTGTTTGTATTTTTGCAGGATTTGTGAAAGTAGAACACTTTAACTAAAATTGGTTATGAATGCTAGCTCTTTCCACTCCAAATAACCCTCCAGCACACTTCTGCTTATATAGGAGTATCTATGAAACAGTAAGCTGGAAACCACTGAGTTGGATTGAAGTAGTTCTATACATATGGGTTTTAGTCATACCTGTGTACATTTGAGTTACTGTTAGCCTTCCTGGTGTAAGTATGGCTTCCCGGAAATTCCCACAGCCCACTGTTTTAACTCTTCCAATGCTGAGGGACAAAGGTATGGAGCAGAGGTTTCATGGCACAATTAACACGTTCTACTGAAGTTAGCACTAGAAGAATGAAAACAATGGAAAAAAGGTTTTGATGCCCTGGCTGGTGTAGCTCAGTGGATTGAGTGCGGGCCTGCAAACCACACGATCGTGGTTCGATTCCCAGTCAGGGCACATGCCTGGGTTGCAGGACAGTTTCCGGTTCCCAGCAGGGGACGCACGAGAGGCAACCATACATTGATATTTCTCTCTCTCTCTCTCTCCTTCCCTTCCCCTCTAAGATAAATAAATAAAATCTTAAATAAATTTTAAAAAAGAAAAAGAAAAAAGGTTTTGAAATACAAAGCATAAGAAGCTAAACTGCAGAAAAGTCTTCCAAATCGTAAATCTCCTAAATAAAAAAAACTTTTGATATAACTTCTTTTTCTTATTTTTGACAGGAATAACCTTTATCTTACATTAGAGTAGTGAGTTGTGAAGCTAAAAAAGATTTTAAGCATCAATAATGTAGAATTATTACCAAATATTATCATAGTCATATAAAACAGCAATCAAACTCTGAAACTCAAATGTGTAGGAAAGAAAGAGTATAAAGTTACATCAGGCAATTAATTAACTAAGTATGACCTTTTCTAGGTTTTGTAGTTTTACTGACATGTCATATTTTTAAAATTTGTGATTTGTTACAGTTTATCATCTTTAGGTAAGCATTCACTTTCATATCTAATTTTGTATTTTATTTCCTTTTTCTCAAAGTTTCCCCAATTTGTATAAATTAAGGCTTCATAAAACTAGATATACCTCGGATTTTTAAGTCATTATTTCAAAACATTTATCATGCCATGTGTTGTGATTCTTATAAAACAAATTTCATATCATTGTTATCAAGTCTAGAGTACCTTCTCATAGATTGATGGGTTTATTTTTCCCTTTGTGCCCCAAGTACAATGAATTCAGGGGGTCAGACACTGCAAGAAGAACATATTCAAGAAATTCATATTCAAATTCATATTCACCTCATATTCAAAATTTGAGGTGGGAAGTCAAAGAAATAAAGTGGATGAGAAAAAACTTGTGTACACAGAGTGTAAATGAAAGCTGCCCACTGTTCCAAATCATTCCCCCATCGGAACCCACGTTAACCTTTGAGAGGCAGCTAACCTCATTTAAAGATAAAAAAGTACCATGTCCCTATATAAGAATGACTAAACAAACAACGAATCACAAAATACAACAAAACTTTGGAAAAAAGCAAAGAACATATATAAAAAGTAGATGAACAATCTGTAACATAAAATATCTTATAAAATAGCAAATGAATTCAAAGAAATAGATGGCTATCATCTCATTGATATTATAAGATAATGATATTTTGGGGAAAAAGAAATGAGACAAGTATTTAAAGAAGAGACTTCAATTCACAAAATAAATTAAAACTGGCTTGTAAAATATAGAAAAGAGATAAAAAATAAAAAGGCATATTGCTTAATGGTATCCTGTACTACAGATTAAACAACAGAATAAACAAAACTGAAAATATATATACACAGTATATGACCTTCCACAAGTTAGAAATGGAAAGAAAGAATGCAGATAAAAAGGCAAAATGAAGAGATGAAGGTAATGATTTGGAAATAAATATTCAACATCTATACTTCTTTTCCTTAAAGCACAGAAAGACTTCAAGTGGTATGACACGTTTCAAGAAAAGCTGACATAAAATATATAAGAAAACATATCCTCAGGAAGGTGCTGAATTGGGGAAATGAATAAAGAATCACTTGGGCCCTCCAGAAGAATAAATAAGCCATACACAATAGATAAAAGTCAACTGGGCCTCAACCCATTTCAACAAGCCACCCATAGCCAACAACAAAAAGGAAGAAACAGATCCTCACTTGTGCTATCATCTGTGTGTCCCATTTGGAACTGTGGCCACCATCTCAGGACCAGCAATGGATCCAAGAGAATGAGTCAACATTCACACAGTGAGAGTAGCTAAGGATGTTTTCAATCAGTGTTGGACCCTTGCATCAACTCAGTGATAAACTTTGCTTATTGCTTAAGCCATTGTAATTTCACTCCCTGATTATTTGTGGAAGCTTCCTACCACATAAAAATGGTAATATAACATACCAGCGCGAGGATAAAGATAAAGAAGGCAGAAGAAAGTTTGTACCAATTCCCTTATCTTTCACATCTGAAATTTAAAAAACACAATATAAAGTTGAAATGGTATGATAATTACATGCTCAAAATTGTTATTTTTTCCTTTCCTAATATTATAGGAATTTTTCAAGAATTAATATTTCTTATAGTGAAGAAATTGAAAGTTTTATCAAAATTTTAGCATTTTTTGTTTCACTTCAGATGGTTTATCCTGTTAAATTCAAAGTAATATAATTAAAAGTAATAAATATCATGAGTGAATATTTGTTAAATTTCTATTTCCCTATCCTTGAGTCTTTGTAAAGGAATACTTGAATTTTGGAACATCAAATATTAATAATAGTCAGTCCTGAGTTGTAAAATTTAGTAGTAGCTTTCACTTTATTTTTTATTTTTCTGCTTTGCTTTACACATAAAGGCAATGTGCAAAACAATACAAAACATAATAAATAAAACAATAAAATTGTTATAAAACATAAAACTGATTTTCAAAAAACAATAAAATTTTTAAGCATAAAAATTGAGCACCTATTTTGAACAATCATTTTATAATATAATAGGCTTCAGAAACACATTATAGGCAATAATATTTTACTTCATGTTTCACAGTTATACAAAATCATAATAGTTAAAAAAATACATACCTACCTAATTTTATACCTACTGTTGAAAAAGAAATACAAATGGGAGATACTGATATTGGAACTTAATCATCTATATCAAAATTTAGGATCATCAATAGTTGTAACTTCACATTTTTAACTCACTTTTCAAGATAAATATTTCATATTACTTTGTAAAAAAGTATAAATAATCAACAAAACAAACAAACAAAATATAACCAAAGACACTGAAATAGAGAATGGCTGACAGTGACCAGAGAGGTGAGCGGAGGGAATCTCAGGGAAAAGGGGAAGGGTTTACAGGAACAAGTATAAAGGATACATGGACAGTAACAAGGAGCGGCTTGGAAACCGGAGGGAGGTGGGGAGGGCTGGTGGGGTGTGTTGGGATGGGAGTAAAAGGCAGAACACTGCACTTGAACAACAATTCAAATTTAAAAAGAATATAAATATCAGTGAACTATTTTTAATATTTTATAAAGGCAGTAAAGCCAGATACGGATTTTTTCCCAAAAGTTTTTTTTTTTAATTTTTGAAGCATTTTGTAATTTAATCATTGTTCAAGTACAGTTTTTTGTCTTTTACTCCCATCCCAGCCCACCCCCCAGGACTCCCCATCTCCCTCCCATTTCTGCCCCCCTTAGTTTTTGTCCAGATATGGATTAAAAGGGAGCGAGTATTCAAAGGATTGCCAGATAGCTCCCCACACGTGCCAGAGTTTCTTGCGTTTCTCTGCCTCTGCAATGCTCACCTGGCTAACATTTATCCTTCCACTATCATCTCAGGTATTATCCTCGTAAAAGGTCTTCGAAATCCCTCTGCTGGTCCAACTGGCTGTGTCCCTGTGCCGCCTTGTCTACAGCCCTGTAAGATGAATTACCCCTACTGTATCTGAAATTACCTGTTTGACTAGAGTTCTCAAAGTGCGCTCCCCAGTCTGGCAGTGTCGGGACCGCCTCAGAACTTGTTAGCGGCGCACGTTCTCGGGCTCCATCCTACGCACTAATGCACTCCAGGTGATTCTGATGCATGTTAGCTTGAGAGCGCCCGTCTACCCTCCGCCAATAGAAGGCAAGCTCTGGGAGAGCTTAGTCTCTTCTTATTCATTGTTGTTTCCTTGAATCCTAGCATCATGCCTGGCATACATTACCTTGTCCGTGAAGGCTCTGTGTAACAAATATACAGCCCACAAATAATGAAAATAGTAACTAACTTTTATCATGTCCTCATTACATCTTAGGAATTGTATTAAGAATTTCACATGTACTTATTCACTTAATTTAGCCCATGGGGCAGATGCTATTTAGTGTCCCCATTATTATACATTAAAACGTGAGTTACACAAAGGTTAGGGGAACTTGTCAAGGACACACTTAGCAAATAGCCAAGACAACATAGAATCTCAGTCAGTCTATATTCAGAGCCTGACTCTAATCATGAAATTACATACACTCAGATTATGTGAAAGTACTCAGATTAACTACCCGAGATAATTTTCATCTTCAAGTATCTGTGCTCTTTGTAATACACAAGGTCTGCCTGGGAAGAGTCCAGCCACTGTTAATATAATGAGAACCGTTTGTACTACATTGATATAACCTGGAGCTAAGGAGAGAGGACCAGAATGTACATGCATGAACAGTGACAAATTCACTATATTAGTCAACAGTGGGGATGGTAGGTGCCATTAAGTGAGCATGTGTACTGTGTGGCTGTTGCATTCAGAATGACTGAGCAAATAGAACAATGAAACTGCATCAAATTTTGCATTAAGCGTGAACATTACTCCACAGAAACTATTTGGATGATTCAGAAGCCTTCAACAACCAGTGACTGGTGTCTTCATCACAATAATGTGTCTGGTCATGCATTACCTCTCATAAACTTTTGGCAAAACATCAAATCACCCAGGTAACTCAGCCCCTTTATAGCCCAGATTTGGCACCCTGCAACTTCTGGCTTTTCCTAAAACTAAAATTACCTTTGAAAGGGATGAGACTTCAAGCTATCAATGAGATTCAGGAAAATACATTGAGGCAGTTGATGGTGACGGAGAACTGTGTAAGGTCTCAAGCTGCCTACTTTGAAGGGGGCTGAGGTGTCATTGTCCTTTGCACAATGTTTCTTGTATCTTGTTGTATCTTCTTCAATACATGTCTCTTTTTCACATTTTACATGGCAGGATACCTTCTGGACCAACCCTGTATGTTGGTAAGCATATGGCATTTTTGCCCTACAAAGAATACTTTATACACACACACTTCCATTGATAATAGGTGGACCTCTAAAATCATGAACTACCCTCAACAACTAAATGGGCATGGATTTGCTCATAGTCATTGTAGAGATTTGCCTGAACAATTTTCTAATAAAGACTCAATTTCTTTTTCTGACTTATTTAAAACCCATTTTGAGCTTTGGCTCACACCAAAGTCCTACAGATGCCAAAAATGTGTTGAAAGATTTTGAATTGTCTGCTAATTGCTATGGGATAAATTAGAACTCAGATTGACGGTGTTACAAAGCAAACATGTGCGTCACCAGATCTATTAACAGTCATGGCTCCGATGAAATAAATGGGTGTTTCATAAATTGCATTAATTGAAAGTTAAGCTGTTAGTTGTAATTTTATAATAATACTCAATAAAAAATTCCTTAAATTATCAAAGATTGAGATGGATACTTTCATAATGTCAGTTCTCCTTAATACACACATGACCATAACAGGGCATTCTGAGCACTGAAGCTAGGACAAGACGCACTCAGGTTGCTTAAGAGTTGCAGTTGGGTCATTCCTACTGAATTTTACTTGGGGCTGCACCTAATGCTCTACAGACTGTAATTTCTACCTGTGAAATTATGTCAATTTATTTTCATTTTGAAAATTGCCAGTATCCCCCATTTCTTAAAATGGCAAAATCCCAGCAGATCAAACTGTTCACCATTCACTGCTACAACACCTCATAGCACAACAAAGACTGAGCTGAGTAATTCAAATGACCATGAGGCTAATTATCATTTTTATCTTCATTATAGGAGCTGACTATAGCATTTCTTAATTCCATCATTTTTTTCGGTTCTCCGGCAGAACAGCTGGTCTGCAGGTGTTGTGACTGTGGCTCCTGGAATTGTGCCTGGTCTCCTTCTTTGCATGGTGACATTCTAGCCAGGAAACAGATTAAATTATGCTGATGCTGAGCTACGGAAATACTGCTCAGTCCAGTAATCTTATAACAATGCAAAATGCCCATTAACAGCTGCCTGGCAGCATTGTAACTGAGGGTCAGTTAGAAGAGTAATTCCTTCACATTAGGAGTGGCTGGCCATGTAAAGAAATTAGGCAAGTGAAGAAGGGGGTAGACAAATGTATTAAAAAATTGTCAACTATGTAAAGAAGAAAGTGGTCAAAAGAGACATAAAGATTGTTATTTTTTCTTAGATGGTATATCTAGGCTGGATACTTAAAGAGATATAGCTCCCCAAAGATCTGTTACCATGTTTGTCTATCATTAATCATCAAAAGGACCGTGGAAAAATGAAAAAAAAAAAAGAATTTCCAATTGATTTCTATGGCAACATATGGCAATATTCTATGCATGAAGAGAAGTCACTGTATTCTGATTTCTTGACAGGTTTACTCTGCGGTTCATGGATCATCTGTCAGAGGGTATGGAGACGGAAACACAAGATGTGCACTGAATCACTCGAGGAATGAGTGTATCAGCATCTGCTGATTGTATGCTGTTTCCTACTGGGCTTCTCATTACTCTCAAGAAAAACTAGCCCTTCGAGAATGCTCTAGATATTGTCTGTTGTTCATAGACAGATAACAGACACACCTAGACAAGGCAGACCAAGTGAAAATGGATGGATCCTACTGTGAGCTGGCTGCTTTGGGTGAAAATAGTCAGGATTTCTAGGATTAAAAGTGGGGAAGTTTGAAATTCTAAATCATTTATCGCTTATTTATCCAGTAACATGTATAATATATTTTTAAATGTTTCAGATATTGTGGTAGCCAGAAGTTTAATATTCCCATCCCTGGTACACACATCCTGTCTAACACCCTTCCGTTGAGTGGGTCCAGGATTTGTGAATATCACTGCTGTGATTAGGTTACTAATAAGTTGACCTCGAGTTAATCAAAATGGAGATTATCCTGAGTAGACCTGACCTAATCAGGGAGCCCTTTAAAAGAAAGTGAAGTGCCAACTCTTGCTGGCCTTGAAGAGACAGCCTCAATGAATTCGACAGCTGCAAGGAAATGAATTCTGCCAACAGCCCTATGAATTTCCAAGGGGATTCTCAGCCCCAGATAAGACCCAGCCCTGCCTGAGACCTTGACTGCAGTCTGTGAGAGTTTAAGTAGATAATCCAGCTACCCTGCAGGAACTCCTGACCCATAGAAACAAAGATGAAATATCTGTGTTTTAAACCACTAGGTTTCTGGTAATTTTTTA
Source organism: Sturnira hondurensis (assembly GCF_014824575.4). Taxonomy (NCBI): domain Eukaryota; kingdom Metazoa; phylum Chordata; class Mammalia; order Chiroptera; family Phyllostomidae; genus Sturnira; species Sturnira hondurensis. Next base: position 9,863,751 of record NW_028074140.1, on the reverse strand, counting down.
TACAGAAATAGAAAATTAATAGATTCAATGTGTAAAATTGAGATCTCTAAAGAGCATTTCTTATGTTTTGAACATATTTCTGTATATGTGATGTTTTGCCCTTAGCCAACAGGATTCTTCAGAGTCATGGTTCTCTGAATCTGAACCAAACATTGTTTCCGATTCTTACTCAGGTCCATCTGTCATGATCAGATGCCGACATAGAATTCTGACTTCTCATACAAATTGGGAAGCCTCAAATATTTCAACTGCTCTGGTTCAATTTTCATTTTTTCCATCTTCACATAAAATTCCTCCAGTATTCTAAAGGAAAACTAGAAAAGATCAAGGTTCTATGTCAATTGATTTTGGCCAGCTTTTTGTCTTCCTAACTACTGAGAAAAAAATTAATAAATTAAAAACCCAACTACATCTGTGTTATAATTTACAGTTTACACAGTTACCTTATTTAATTTTAGAAAAGTAATTTGAAAATGGAGGTTTGATGTTTTAAAAGAGTTTAACACTGCCCTGGCTGGCGTAGCTCAGTGGATTGAGCGCGGGCCTGTGAACCAGATGATCACAGTTCGATTCCCAGTCAGGGCACATGCCTGGGTTGCAAACCGGTTCCTTGCAGGCTAACTACCAGCGGGGGATGCAAAAAAGGCAACCATACATTGATGTTTCTCTCCCTCTCTCCTTCCCCTCTAAAAATAAATAAATAAATAAAATCTTTAAAAAAAGAGTTTAACATAGAGTTCAAGACTTGAAACAAAAGACTTCAAATGCAAATTGCTTTATGGGTAGAAAAATGGGCAACTACATTAACATCCATATTTTCAATAACATCAAATAAACACAGAAAGAAGGAAGGGATCAATTCAATTCAATTCAGAAGAGAAAAGCTGGTGAGAAGAATAAAAACATGTATAGCCTTTCTTTTAAAATCTTAAGAGTACTAATGGTAGATATCATTAAATGTTTCTCACTGCACAAAGAACTGTTAATTTGTACGCATCTATGCCTCACACAAAATTACTTAGCAAAAAGATCTAATATTTATCAATCATTGTTGAGCCTTCAAAGGTGACAGGGACTCTACTGTTAATGTGAATACATTATTGCATCTACTCTTCATAACACAATGTTATGAACATGATATGACTATCTCTTTGCCACTGGTACACGCAAGGATAATAACAACAACAGTATAGATGGACACTCCACCTATCTCGTTCCAAACTATTGGTCTCCATTGATTGGACAAAAAGGCCGGTAAGAGTGTCTAGAAGATCAAATTAGTCCATGTTAGTGAATATCAGAATGCATTGCCCTGAGAAAGGAAAGAGAAGCACTGGGGAGAGCAAAGAGAAACTAGGTGTTCCCTAGGCCTGACTTTTCTTTCTTACCTCAGCAAAGATAGCATGCTTCCCACAGTGGCATAGGATACCAATATTTATACCCATATCCCTATCTTCCAGTATGCTTTGTAATCAAAACCAAATATTAGATATTATATTTTCGTAGACTTTTAGTAACATCTCATGCATAAATGTATGAACACACACATTAAAATTATAATAATTCTAGATATCCAAGCTCTTTATATTTATAAAATAATTGGCCAATTTTCACTTTCTTGTTTTCCTCTGATGATATACAACAAATTCTGTCCATAGAGTACCCAGCTGAGTAATATGAAAAATAGAGATGTTTATTGAAGAAGAAACAAGAAATGTTGTACCTAGACAATGAGGCCTCAGTCCCCTGCAAAGTCGGTAGGTACTTCGGGACTGCACAGAGTTCTCCCAGTGGTCATCAGCTACCTGGTTGTATTTTCCTGAATCTCATTACCAGTCTGAAATCTTTTCTCTTTCAAAAGTGATTTTAGTTTTTGGAAAAGCCAGGAATCACAGGACACCAAATTTTGGCTATAGTGGGGCTGTATCACTTGGGTGATTTGATGCTTCATCACAAAACTCTACAGGAAACATGATGCACGAGTGGACACATTGTCATGATGAAGCTGACAATCACCAGTTGGCCATAGTGGTGGCCTTCTGAATCTTCCAAATAGTTTCTATAGAGGAATGCTCAAGCTTAATGCAAAATTTGAAGCAGATTTGTTGATCTACTTGCTCAGTCATTTTGAATGCAATTGCCACATAGTACACATGATCACTCAGTGGCATCTACCACCCCTACTGACTAGTACAGTGAAATCATCATTGTTCACACATGTGCATTCCAGCCCACTCTCCTTGGCTGCCAGGTTATATTCATGTCACACAAACCATTCTTGTTATAGTAACAATGGCTGAACTTCTTCCAGACAGACCTTGTATAATCAAGGACAAAGTTAACTGGAAAGTATTTCCCATGGATAATGCCTTGTCACCTGAAGCCCACATCGTAAACCAGAGCTAGTTTAGTGGTAATATTGCTCCACTGAGTGTAGTTCATATTAATACCCACTTCCTATATTCTCCTAGCACTAGATCCTCAGCTGTCCAACTGACTACCATAGTGCATGATTTTCCCACTGGAAAGACTAAATGAATCATTCCAGATACGTAGTCTGATAAATTGTTGTAGCTGTTTTCAAATATTTTAAATACTCTCATGAGAAAAAGAATTAGGGTGTTATTGTGTGATTCCCAGAAACAGAATTAAGACAATGTGTGAAGTTAGTTGGAAACATCAACAAAGCTGTCCAATTTGGTAGAGTTAGTTAGGCAGAGTTCCCCAATAATGAAGGTAATGAAACTACAGCTAGATAAGCACTTCATAAAGAATAGCCAGAAAGCTAGTCCGCAGTTAACCTTGAATCTAAATACCTTTACCTCTGCCAGCACCTCACATAATGTTTCAGGTACAAGTACCAAATATACATTTGCTGACTATATAAACATAAGAAATTTTAAAGTATTGAAAAATTCAGCTGACATTTATATTTTAGCATAATAAATAAATAAAATATTTTTATACTATTGGATTCCACATTTCTATCCTGAGAAATAGCACATTAAAAATTCATAATGCATTAAACAGCAGAAAGATGGAATAGATGTCTTTTATGAAATGGAAACATACAAGTCATCCATTTCTAGCTGGCTGTACACCCTCCAGGATGTATCTTGGTAATCATTTTAATAAAAGAAAGGGATAGTTTCTGACTTGGTTTGAAAATCCTTTGAAAGCCTTAACAAAACATTGATATGTGATTAACTGCATATTGCATGAACTTTCCCTACTAATGTTTCCGTACGACTCTAATTCCACCCTGTCAAACCTGCTGTGTTCTTCAAAATGAAGGAGATGGTCAAGAGGCAGGCCTATTCCATTAGGAGAAAAAGAAACTTTCAGGATGTTTTCCTGCTAGGTTTTATGTCCTAAGACTCAAAATACCTCCTTTGATACTAGAGGTATGAACTACCTCCACCACAGAGAGAGAAGGGGTTGTGCTGTGTAGGGTCATAGCATGGAAAGATCTAAACTTGCTCCTACTACTTAGAACCATTTGCCCCAAGACCTCCAGTTTCTCTAGACTTGCCACAGCGTCAGATACACAGGCTGCTGCAGCACCGGGTCCTTCAGCTGTGCTCCCCTCCTCCGGACTTGTTCATCCTGATCAGTGACTTTCTGAGAGTAAGGGAGCTACATAAAGAGCTGTCATGCCCTCCCAGCCCTCCTGCAAAGAACTTCTCAGAAGCCGCAGGAAACCACTCGCTCCTGCTGCTTCTCCATTTTAGAGACTTGGAAATGTCTTGGCATTCCTGCTGTGGGATTGTGGCTTTGTTTTTCTAAGATTATTTTTACCTGACTGGCATTCATAAGATCTTCTTTTGCAGAAATAAGCCACCACTAAACCTGCTTCGTACTAATCTGGAGACATGGAACTGAAAGCACCAATTACATGGTTTTCCAGCTGGTCAGCAGTAATAGGCAGGAAACACATTATCCACTGTTACTTTTTAAATAGCTGTAGAATATTTTGCGTATTCTATTAATGCACACACAAAAACATTAAGACAGAAAATTGAGCTTCTTCTGTGTGATGGTGATGGCAAGTGTGGTCACATTGAGAGTAATACTATTTCATCACCACAGAAGACAAATAATGTGTTGTGTGTTTTTTTTTTTAAAAAGACATTGCACTTTGATCAACTGGCAGGAGAGATGGTATGGAAAGTGCAACCAAGGAGAACAGCTATGAGAATTAAAAGTTCAAAATTTCAAGTGCCTTCTCACCCTGAAAGCATACATAAAATCACTATATTTATCTAAAGGCCAACTGTAGCTGAACAAGACAAATACTGAATCATCTGTGGAGTTTTAAAACAAACAGGCTCTGTCCAAGTGTTGGTGAAATATACTCTCTGAGGATGTGGTCTAAGAATCTATATTTTTGGAAAGCTACTCATTCAATTCTATTTGTATCCAAGTTCAGACACCACATTAACTTCATGTGGCTTGTTGCTCAGATCCCCAATTCCGCAGCTGCCACCTCCCTGGTGAAGCCAGAATCAAATGACTGGTTGGTGTGACAGAATGAAGCCCTGTATGCACCTCCTGATTTGGGATAACTCTTAAAGAATAACCACTGCAGAGCTTCCCTTGAGCTTGGATGCTTCTCTCACTCCTTCTCAGGAGCATGCCTTAATACCACTCCTGCAAGCAACTCTCCATATCAGAATCAGTTCCTCAGCACACTCAACCAAAGATAGCCGGTGCTTATGTGATCCTTGAATGCAGACTCTAGAAACAGTCAGTGGCTGATAGTGGAGCAAGGGAAGAACGGTGCATGTATGGAGAGGAGGACCAGTAGTCCCAAGGCACCAGAAGTTAGAGTATGAGCAAGAAGAGAATTCAACGAGGCATTAAGTGGATGTACAAGGGGGTGAGTCAGGGTCCCAGTGGAGTGAAGAAGGCATCAGAAAGGAGGTTGTCGTGCAGAGTGTCTCAAGTGGGAAGGGATTTTGTCTGGAGCAGGGAGAGGTCATAACTGCCCGGGCTACTGGAGTTAGGAAGGATAAGAAGGAAATCCCTCCAGGAATAAAGCAGGGGTGGAAGCCCAGCGGTGGTTTGGGAAGCCCAAATGGCGTGAGGACAGTGTTTGCACAAGAGGTGATCAACCAAAGTGGGTTAGGTTGAGTGTCTGCGTGGGGGTTGTTGAAAGGAGTCAGAAAGGGGGTCAGGTACAAAGGTACCTTTACAGAGCTCTCTTCAATACACTTCCTGCACATAAAATCTGATCTCAGCCTGTTTCCTGGGGAATCTGACCTAAATACTATGGGACAGGAAGCATCAAATACATACGTTTTGTGAAGAAGGGGGATGCTTTTTAAACTCTGGGGTTCCATCCACTATTATTCCTCATAATCTTGTAGATCAGAATACAAATAACAGCAATTAGAAGGAAAGGGAGTCAGAAGCTGAGAAAAATAAATAAATGGAGGAGCAGGAACAGCGGCTCTTTATGTTAAACACCTAATGTGTACAACACTACACAGGTACTACATGTCCAGTCATATTTATGCTCAACAGCCACACAAAGAAATTATTATCCCAATTTTAGAGTGGAAGAATGAAAGTCAGAGGATTTTCATATACAACTAGTAATCCCCCTATTATCTGAACCCCTAGCTGATTGATTTGATTCTCCCTAGAGTCTCTTCCTCCATTTATAAGAACAGGGTTAAAGGAGACAGAGTTGGGAAGAGTGACAAAGCCACAGCAGGTTCTAGGAAATCAATAATAAGTGGTTCAAGGGTCAGAGTATAACAGCTAATAGGAATAGCTAAGATTTATTGAATAGTCCCTCTGTGCCAAGCACTGTATTGAGTTACTTACATGGATTTTCTCATTTAATCTTCAGGACTGCTGCCTGAAGAGAGGTAACATCCTTAACCCCTTTACCACTGAGGATACTGATGCTCAGAGGAGTTACACACCTGACTTAGGTTCAAACCGTGTAGTCCCATAGTTCTCAAACTTTAGCATGGAGGAACACTTGGAGAACTTGCTAGAGTATAGAGTCCAGGGTTCTATTCCCAGAGCTTATGATTTACGAGGTCTGGAGTAGGTTCTGAGAATGTGCACTTCTGCAAGTTCCCATATGATGCCGACACTGTTAGTCCAGAGACCACATTTAAGAATCACTGGTAGAGAGACAAAGACAATGTTCAAAATCAACCTCAGGCATTGTAATTACAGGGCCCCTATAGTCCCTGCTAAGTAGACATTTTTAGCAAAACTAAACCTGAATTGGGAATGAGAGCCATTGTACTAACCTGACCCACTTCACAACACTAAGCAAGGCATTTTGTATTTCAATTGCTTTGTAAAATAATAATAATGAAACCTTAGGCCAAACCCATGAACTATTGTAAAGTATAATGTTTTCCCTAACATAACTATAAATGTTCTCAAGAGGTTAGTAAGTAAATAACAATTTATTTCCAAAGGTAGGTGGTGTTATAAGAGGTCCGGACATTTAAGCACCTCCAGAGAAAGGAGGTGGAACGCACCAAAGCCTTCAAGAACCAAGGTGTGTCAGGAAGCTGCTGGGTGTTGGGTAGGAAATAAGAGAAGCAGGAGGTGGGAGAAGTGAGGCAAGAGAAACTGGTAACTATTTCACTTACTGCAATTTTCCCTTCATTTGGCCTTAAAATGGGGCCAAGTCATTTTTGCACATTCTTTAAAATTGAAAGACAGCCGAGTAGAGCCCTCATGCTAGACGGACTTGTGGTTATTAGATCCCATCGCCTGGCTCTGTCCCGAACAGATAAAATATATGTCCTCCAAGGGTACCCAGGGTTTTGAGAAAAACATGGTTTGCAAATCATATAACAATATGACGATAGCACCAAACAGGTTATGATCACGTACCTGAACCTTGGGCACAGTTAGTATGTGTCAGTGGAAGACACAGATTATTAAGTAGAGGGACTTCAAGGATGAAGCATCAACACTGAGCCCTGGGCCTCTGAGACCCCAAGGCAATAGAATTCAACAAAGGTAATAACTGAAAAGTTATCTCTAGTCAAACACCCTCCAAAATAGAAAATTAATAGTGCTCTCTAGAACCCTGGGTAGAGAGCCTGCTCTCGCCATCTGGCAGTTTTATTCTCATTAATTATAACTAGCATACTAGGCAATTTTACATATACGAGTAGCTACAAATGACTGACTGTTTTTGAGGAAGGGGAAATGCTGTATACAAAACAACATAATTCTTTTGAGAAGCTCAGAATGCTTTCAACTGTTTCCTTATCTGTATCTGTTGGAGGATTGAGGCAAATATTAATTAAACAAAAACATTTTCAAAGCTTTTAGAGTGAAGGGCCTTTGACTTCTTTTTCAAAATACTCATGTATTAAAAATAATATCTTTGCTTTTTCAAATTCATTTTCTTCCTCTTCATCTAAGTATATTCTTTACCACACCATTAGGGAATTGGTTAACCTAGTGTGTTCAGAAAAACAAAATAACCAGAACTTGGAAATAAGGCAAAAAAGTTTTATAATTTTTAAAAATGCTATAGTAGGGCAGCTTGTAATAAGAATGCCTGAGGGTTATTTGATTCTCTCAGGGAATATAATTTTTATTTACTATTCACAGTTGATGAGGGCTCATGGCTTATAACTCTGTAAAGTTAGAGGTTGATTTGTAGAAAATGAACAAGGTATGATTGTTTTCTTATTTTATAGGGAAGATATACCCTAAAGATTATTGCACACCATCCTTTAGAATATTGATGAGTTTTGTTCCATTTGGGGTTTCGCAATATTTTTTGCAATTATTTTATTGTTGTTCAGTTACAATTGGCCCACCTTTTTCCCCATTGCTCACCCCTACCCGATGCCCCAACTCCCACAGTCAATTCCCCTCCCCATTGTTGCCCCTGCTCATGAGCCCTTATTCATGTTCCTTGGCTTGCCCCTTCCCTTCCTATCAGACTAAGCAATCTTGTCCCACATTTACTTTTTTACTTAATTTATAAATCTGAATTTCTTATATCATCATTGAATCACCTTTGTCATTAATTAAATTTTTGACACACGTTAACTACTTGTATAGTGTTATTTTTCTATCTTCTATTATAAATTTTTATTGTTTATATTAAATATTATTTTGTGTTAATTTTATGTCTATAGCATAGTGGTTAGACAGTCATATACTTCACAGAGTGTTTCCCTGGATATTTCCAGTGCCCACCTGGCACCATACATATTTACACACAATTATTAACCATATTTGCTATGCTGTATTTTTAACAATTTTAGAATTATATCTTTTCATGTACATTGGATGAAACCATGTTCAAATCTTTTACCTACATTTTTTTCCATATCTTATTTTAAACTTGACCAGGAGGCGGTGGTTTGAATAAAGCTTAAATGAGCACAGTAAGGTCAGCAATTACACTATGGGTATCAGGGACAAGATTTTAGTGTCTTGTTACCTTACCCGGGAATTTGAAAATTATAAGGTATCAATGAGTAGTTTTTTGTGTAAAAATTTAAGAAGTCTTAGATAAGTTAAATCAACTAAATCACTCCCTTACAACAGACCTATACTTTGTCTTATGGCATTTGTAGCTTGGTTCAACAAACATTCTGATTCATAGTGAAAAAAAAAAGAATAAGGCATAGTCCATGCCCATGTACACCTTACAGTTTAGTCCATTCATTGATTTACTTTGTATGCATTTGTGAAGTGCCTCCTAAGTACCCACCCTTGCTTGATATAAGTGATAAACAGGTTTTCCACTTTTTACTGAGCATGTTTTTTCTGATAATTGGGAATAAGAAACAAAATTAAATGCGTAAAAAGTCAGGTGTTTATATGTGTTACGAAGAAAAATTAAAATGAGTAAGAGAGTAAGAATTATGGAGGCTGCCATGTCATGTGGGTGGGTGTGCATATATGGTGGAGGGCGATATCACTGAGAAACTCTACATTTGAACCAGGAACAGAATGAAGTGAAAAGACAGTGTTCTTACTTTATACTGGTCCAAAGCAAATGATGTTATAAATATTCATTGTCTGTCTTTCAAAACATTTTAAGAAAATATTTAATATATGCAAACTCCTGCAAAGTGATGAGAGATAAATAATCAACTCAAAATAGAATTTCTATTATAGTGTTATCTATAAATTGACTCTAAAAGTTAAAAGCAAAATTAATTTTGTCTTTTTGAACTATATAAATGCAGTTAACTACACAGCAAAAAAATAATAGAATTTTTGTTTTTCATTTCAGAATCTCTTTGATTCATAGCATCAAAGGCAAAGTAATTTCCTTTTCTTATTTTCCTTCAGTTCTTCAAAATTATGTCAAAATTTGTCTTGCTTATATTGTTATTAGCAGTCCTTAACCTTGACCTTACATTGGAACCACCTGGGGAATTTTAAATACATACAAGTTGCCTGGATCCCAGAATCACATTCTGATGCAACTGGTGTGGGCTGTAGTAGCCCAAGCATCAGGCTCTTGATGGCTCCCCATGTGACCCTAATAGGCCGCCAAGGGCAAGAAGCACTCCTATAAGCCATAACTTTACTAGACAGTTTCCTCCTCTGCCTGCCCCCACTACATCCACCCCAGAGTTTCTAGTTCTGCTTTCTATTTGCTGTTAGAAGAGCCATGTCTGCTCATCATGTATTAATAATACCAACTAACTCTTACTAGACCTTCCTATTGGCAAATTCAATTTTATTCTTTATATCCGAAGGCATGTTTTCCCTGAGAGCTCACAGATTTCCCACTCTAATTTGAACTAATCACTTTCTCGACCAATTCATTGCTCTCATCCTCGAACTTCTTTTCATCAAACTCTTGGTTTAGTTCCATAATTTCACTCAAATCACACATTCTTCACCTGGTTTCGCTTTTGTTCTGCTGAAATATACCTTAAATGTATTTGGGCATATTTTTGAGTCCTTGTAAATCTGAAATTTTGTTACTTATACCTTCACACTTGATTCAGGTGTTTATAGAATTTTAGATTTGAAACTATTTTCTTTTGAAAACTTGACGGTATTTTTCCATTTTATTCTAGCACTTAATGCTGCCAATGAGTGTGTTTCTTTGCTCTTGCTCTATTGATTCATTTATTCCTAAAAAAAATTTTAACACATTTTTCTATATCTTTGATTTTTATTCTATATTCTTCATGATTTGATTATCTTTACCTTTGCTAAATCTCCTACTGAATATCGTAATTTTTAATTTCCATGTTTTAACAATTTTCTTAATGTTTCTTTCACTTTACATCCTGTTCATATTTTGTGGGCACAAGGTCATCTTGAGTTTACTCTGAGGATATTTTTCTTCCTCTTCTGTCCTCAGGATTTTCATTCTTCCTTCTGGGATCAGGTTTGTTTGTTTTCTTTCTTACAATGCTGGTTTTCTTCAAGTACCTGGTGATCCATTATTATCCTGTGTAAGTTTAAAATGACAGGCAGATTGGTTCCCTGAGAGTTCCAAGTACTTGGGCATAGCTTGACTTGCAGGATTTACTTACCTCCAAATGGACGAGCAGTTTTTCACTAGATTGAAACTTCCCAAATGTCAGAATAAGAAGGGCTTCACTTTGGAGACCAACACCCACTCCAGTCCTCTTTGACTAGCTAAGTTAATCTTTTTAGAAAAAAATCTTTCCTTTTCACAGGAATGTATATACCAGGGTACTAATACGCTAGTATGAAAAAGGAGGTGAGAGAGGAGCTAGATCTCCAAAGTTCCATTGACAGACTTTCAACTAATCACCATTTTAGCCTCTTCTCCCACTACTCTCTGAACCTGAATCTGGAGCTTTTGAGAATGCTGCAAGGAGAGCGCCTCTGCCTCCCCTCTCTGTGGGTGTCCATAGGGCTCCCCAACTCCAGCTTCCATGTCATCATTCACAGTGCTCTGTGGCTGTGTTCTTTACACATCGTGCTTGCCCACCGGCCTGAATTCCTCTGTCACCATCTCCTTCCTGATGGTTACATCTAGGATTTGTCTAGACCCATAAGTGTGATACAAATCAATTTACACAAATATAAGATAGAACAAAGAGGATAACAAATCATCTGAAACGATATTAAAGGCCCACTTCTAACCATCTTCGCTGACTCCTCCCTAGTGCTGGTCTTCCAGTTTTTCCATCCTGCTGCACTCTCATGTGTGATTGAGAACGACAGGGACAAAGAGTGTGCATTTGAGTAGAATCAAGGCTCTAATAACTACACATTCCTAACTATGGCAGAATGATAATTTCCCTACCCAAGAATGAGGAATACAATATTCTTATCTCTGATATTTTTTAGAATGGCTGAACATTGTACATGGTTAGAACCTGGAAAAATCCAGACATTCCTTTTGACACTCTACAGTGCTCCTCTTATATCACATGTTCAATCCTATTTAATGGACTAAATGTGCCTTTAGGGATTTCACTGTGTGCCCTTGACCTGAGCACTCAGCTCAGTGTCCTTGACTCTGGGTTTTGTTCCATCTTCATAGATGTACCTAGGAACAAAGAACTGCTTCTAAATACTAATATTTCAATGACTGCAAATTGAGAAATATTTATACTGTAATTTAATTTGTAAAATCTAAGTTAATCATTTTGGAAACAGACTATTTCTTGTTATTTTTAATAAATGGCAACTGAATATTTGCCCATGAAAATATACTGTTAATATTATTTTGTGATGAGAAACAATGGGAGAGTTTGTAAAATTCTGTATTTAAAATTTTTTAATGCCCTGTATAATGTAAATAGGTGTACTTGTTGAGAGTCTTAACCTACCATAGAGCTTAGCCTATATAACTAGATGAAGAAGTCTACATAAGTAAAGTGGTAAAGAGTATTGCAACAGTTTTTCAGTTACATTATGTCAGTGCTACAAAGGCACATAAAAAAATCAAAGGAACAGAATAGAGATCCCAGAAATAAAGCCTTACTTATACGGTCAATTAATCTACAACAAGGAGGCAAGGCTATATAATGGGGTGAAATAACATCTTCAATAAATGGTTTGGGGTAACTGGAGGGTTACATGCAAAAAAAAATGAAACTAGACCACTCTTTATACCACATATATAAGTAAACTAAAAACAGATTTAAATGTAAGACCTATAACCATAAAATACCTAGAAGAAAAATGGGTGCCAAATTATTTGACATCGTCTTAGTAAGGTAATTTTGGATATGTCTCCTTGTGCAAAGGAAAATAAAGCAAAAACAATAGGACTTCCTCAAAATAAAAAGCTCTGCACAGCAAAGGAAATCATCAAAACAAAACAAAAGACAACTTATTGAATAGGAAAATATATTCCCAAATGATATATCCATAGGTCATTGAGGTCCAATATGTAACAAACTCATAAAACTTAATGACAAAAACATAAACAATCTGATCAAAAAATGGGCAGAGGGCATGAAGAGACATTTCTTCAAAGAAAACATACAAATGGCCAACAGGCATATGAAAAGATGCTAAACATCACAAATAATCAGGGAAACACAAATTAAAACCACAATGACATATCTCTTCATACCAATCAGAATGACTAGTGTCACACAGTCGACAAATAACCTGTGTTGCCAAGGACGTGGAGAAAAGGGAACCCTAGTGCACTGTTGATGGGAATGCAGATTGGTGCAGCCGCTGTGGAAATCAGTGTGGAAAAGTTTCAAGAAACTAAAAATAGCTTTACTCTACAACCCAGCAATTATACTTCTGGGTATTTATCCAAAGAAAATAAAAACATTAATTAAAAAGATTTATGAAATTCTATGTTTTTTTGCAGTATTATTTATAATAGCCAAGATATGAAAGCAGGATAGGTGTTCATTAATAAATGAATGACTAAAGAAGACATGGTACAGACTTCCAACCAAGATGGAGGTGTAGGTGGATACACTTTGCTTCCTCACACAGCCAAAAGAAGGACAACAATGAATTTAATAACAAAAAAATGAGAACTGCCAGAAAACTGAACTCTATGGAAATCCAACAACCAAGGAATTAAAGGAAAAACATTCATCCAAACTGGAGGGAGGGACAGAGAGGGACAGCCTGGGCAGAGAGGACTCTTGGCAAGGCAGCAGATGGTGCAGTCCCACATTCTCATTTGGATAAACCAGGAGGAACAACCGGGGAGTGAGACAGACCATGTAACCCAGAGTTTTAGCACAGGGAAATAAAGCCTCACAACCTCTGATTGTAAAAACCTGTGGGGGTTTCAGTGGAGCAGAAAACTGCCAGTCTTACAGGAGAGTTTATTGGGGAGACCCAACCAGTACTAGAATGTACAAACCCGCCAACCCAGGAATCAGCACCAGAAGGACCCAATTTGCTTGTGGGTATTGAGGGAAGTGACTGGAAGCAGGGCAAGTGCTGAGCAAATAGCATTGTTCCCTCTCTGACTCCTCCCCCACAGACAGCACCAGAACAAGCAACACAGATTGCCCCACTCTGGCTAACACCTAAGACTCCCTTACAATATAAGAAGTATGCCGATACAAAAAATAGGGCCCAAATGAAAGAACAGATCAAAACTCCAGAAAAAGAACTAAGCGATTAAGAGATAGACAACCTATCTGATGCAGAGTTCAAAATACTGGTGATCAGGATGCTTACAGAAATTATTGAGTTTGGGTACAAAATAGAGGGAAAAGTGAAGACTATGTGAAGTGAAATAAAGAAAAATATACAGGGAACCATCAGTGAAGGGAACAAAATCAGGACTGAAATCAACAATTTGGAGCAGAAAGAAGAAATAAACTTTCAACTGGAATAGAATGAAGAAACAAGAATGCAAAAAAATGAGAGGCTTAGGACCCTCCAGGACAACTTTAAACATTCCAACATCTGAATCACAGGGGTTCCAGAAGGAGAAGAGAAAGAGCAAGAAATTGAAAATTTATTTGAAAAAATAATGAAGGAAAACTTACCCAATCTGGCAAAGAAAATAGATTTCCAGGAAGTCCAGGAAGCTCAGAGAGCCCCAAAGAGAATGGACCCAAGGAGAAACACACCAAGACACACCATAATTCCATTACCCAAGATTAAAGATAAGGAGAGAATCTTAAAAACAGCAAGAGAAAAGGAGATAGTTACTTACAAAGGACTTTCCATAAGACTATCAGCTGATTTCTTAAACGAAACCTTACCAGCAAGATGGGGCTGGAAAGAACTATTCAAAGTCATGGAAGGCAAAGATCTACATCCAAGATTGCTTTACCCAGCAAAGCTTTCACTTAGAATGGAAGGGCAGATAAAGTGCTTCCCAGATAAAGTCAAGTTAAAGGAGTTCATCATCACCAAGCCATTATTATATGAAATGTTAAAGGGACTTATCTAAGAAAAAGAAGATCAAAACTACAAATAGTAAAATGACAACCAACTCACAGCTATCAACAACTAAACCTAAAAAACAAAAACAAAAAAAACCTAACTAAACAAACAACAATAAGAGGAACAGAATCACAGAAATGGAGGTCACATGGAGGGTGATCAGTTGAGAGGGGGAGAGGGGAGAATGAAGGAGAAGGTGCAGGGGAAAAGAAGCATAATTGGTAGGTGAAAAATAGACAGGGAGAGGTTAAGAACACTACAGGAAATGGAGAATCAAAAAAACTTACAGGTACCCATGGACATTAACTAAAGGGGGTGGGGGGAGTAGATGCTGGTGGGAGGGGGAGTGCAGGGTGGAAGGGGAGAAAGTGCAGAAAAAATAGGACAACTGTTATAGCATAATCAGTAAAATATACTTAAAAGTAAAGATGTGGTACATATATATTCAGTGGAATATTAGTGTTTAATTTTTTAAAAAGCAGTAAAATCTTGGTATTTGTGAAACATGGATAGACCTAGAGGGTATTATGCTAAGTGAAATAAAGCAGAAAGAGAAAGACAAATCATATAGTTTCACTTACATGTGGAATCTAAAAAAAAAAGAGCAAACAAAACAAAACAAAAACAGGCTCGTAGAAACAGAGAGTAAACTGATCCTTGCCATTGGGGAGGGACTTGGAGTATGGGCGAAAAACGTGAAGGGGAATATAGTTAATAATATGATGACAAACTTTCACAGTGACAGATGACTACTAGATTTAGTGTGGTGATTACATTGTAAAGCATATAAATGTCAAATCACTATATTGTATACCTGAAACTAATATAATACTACATAACGACTATAATTAATTTTTAACAAATAACAGAATAAATATAAATTATATCAGTGCTAGATAAGTGCTGTTCTGGAGGAAAAAGTAAATAAAGGACATACTGTGTATCAGTTTTAATGTAATCATTTCCTACACATTGGTTGTCACCCATGTAGTTGGTATCTTGGGGGAGGTGGCTGGACCTCAGTCTTCAGTATTTTTAAAAGCTCCCAGGTGATTTTAACCTGCAACCACACTGGAAGACTCCTCTCTAAAATATAGAATGTCAACACGTACATCGGTTTAAAAAGAACAGCTCTAAACTTGAATACTTAATATAGCGTGAGTGAAACATGGTGGAGGTTAAAGCTATGTTATTTGAAGTAATATTTACCACACTTGCCTGTTCACAGAATCACCTGGGGCAGCTATTGAAAATGTCAATTTCCAGGGTCCTCTCCTAATTCAGAGAGTGTTTGGGTTCACTCCACACTCAGCAGGTCTGGGGTAAGGACAAAGAATGCATTGCAACATGTACCCCAGCTCATCTCTATGGTCATATATGTACAGTAAACATGAACTTTGCACTCCAATAAAGACATACATGTGAAGGAGGTCTAAAATTCTTAATAGTAATGACAAAAGCTCTTTGCAACCATAGTCATATTATTCGTAATCCTTTATAATTTTTATAGCTGAGTGTTGATGACTTTAAACCTTATGAAAATGTAATAGGCAAGAGACCTGGTGAGCTTGAGTTCATGTTCTGTTAATTGTCTTCTCTTGGAAGATATGCACATTTTGGATTTGTCAAGAGCAGTAGCCAAATCCTGTAAACCAATAATGTTCTCTATTATATGCTCAAGAATATATGGAACCCTTGTCCATGCAGAGGAACGACTCTCTGAATTCCAGATTTAATTTGTAAAAAAAAAAATGTTTCTGTCAGTCTAGAGCTTAATCTCTTAGTTTCCATTAGGATAAAACTTGCTTTAAGTAAGCCCTCTTTAAGTCCTTAATTGAGAAGCACCAGCCTTGGTTCAGAGTTGCCCTGACAGTGTGAGATTCTTCATTTAACTGATAACAAAAGGGGATATAGACCACCCTGCTCAACATAAATCTCACACGAAGATTGGAGAACAAGATACCTAGTTAATCTTCCAAAGCTCCAAATATGACTAAAAGTAATCAGCTGAAGCATTTACATTTTACTGAAGCTTTTCGTATTAAGAAACTTTCTCCTAAGCTCACCATGCACCTGGCTTACACCTTGTTTTCTACTGATGACAATTAAAGATAAATTCTTAAGAGAGGGCATGATGTTAGTATTAGTTATCTATAGCTGCACAACACATTATTTCAGTGGCTTAAAACAGCAATATTCATTATGTCGTAGTGTCAGGCACAGCTTGGCTGGGTCCTTGGGCTCTGGGTTCTCACAAGGCTGCAATCGAGGAGCTAGCTAGAGTTACTGTCATTTTAAAGTCCAGCTGGGGAAAGGTCATTTTCCAAGCTTGCTCACTGGGTTGTTTCAAGGGTCAGTTCCTCATGATCTGTTGGACTGAGGGCCTCAGTTTCCCACCATCTAATAGCCAGAGGCCTCCCTCCTTCGTTCTTCACCACAAAGATCTCTCTCCAAAGGGCACTTCCAACATAGCAACTGGTTGCATCAGAGTGACCAAGCAAAGGAATGGGAATGGGAATGGGAATGGGAATGGGAAGGGGAAGGGGAAGTGGAAGGGGAAGGGGAAGGGGAAGGGGAAGGGGAAGGGGAAGGGGAAGGGAAGGGGAAGGGGAAGGGAAGGGAAGGGAAGGGAAGGGAAGGGAAGGGAAGGGAAGGGAAGGGAAGTGCTAGTGAGATGGAAACCAGGTCTCTTACAACCTAATCTGCCACTTTATCATATTCTACTAGTTAGAAGCAAGTCATCAAGTCCAGCCCACACTTAAGATGAGAGGCTTACCCAGGGTGTGCACATCAGCCAGTGGGGGTCATCAGGGGTGATCTCAGAAAGTCTGACTACCACAATGTCCTTATGAGTCAGCTGCCAACGGGAACTAACATCTTAAGGAAGAAAAGGGTTGAGTTTAAGGAGCTTATTTGCTAGACTGACAGGAGTATCAAATGTTGTAAAAAGACTTAAAGACTTGTTCCATTGTTCCTATGAGCAGCTACTTCAAATTTACTGTTCATAAATCTCTTGAACCCGCACCTCCACATTCATATTTAGTTCCTGACTCACAAAGAAAATGTCCCTTACAGAGATGTGGTTCCTCATTCACAGAGAAAAGAAAAGCAACCAAATGAGATTTTCCAAACAGTAGACTCTCAAAATAAAAATATGTGATTGTAGTTTTGCTCATATCTTCTTTTTATTCTGATTTCAAAGAAAGAGACATTCCTATTTGGTAATAATTCCTTGCTGATACAACCTTTCTTTTCTTTCTTCCTTCCTTCCTTAGTTAGTTAGTTTGTTTGTTTAAACATTTTTATGGTATTTTTCCATTACCATTTAGTCCCCTGATACCCCCTCCACCCTGTGATCACCCATTGTACATCCTCTCTTTCTACTCAAGCTCTTTACTGCCGATTTTTTCCTTTTCCTGTACCCTCGACACAAATCCCTCCACTGTCTTCTGTCACATTTCTCTCAGTTTCTTTCTTTGTCCTTTCCAGGAAATAACCATTGCTTTCCAGGTAACTGCTTACCTCCCACTCTCTCAATATACTTCAATATGGTTAATATTTTTACGAACACATGAGCCCAACTCTTGTCGAAATGATCTGCTTCTAGCTAAAATCAAATGCCTCTTTTCAGGCCTAGCTTAATTAGCTTTCCTGGCATTTAGTATTTGTAATTGCCCCACCTTCCGGAGGCACTCTCACCCTGCCATCCATAATGCACCCTCTTACGGTACTGCCCTACTCATTTGTCCGATCTTTCCAACCTCTTGGCAGAGAAGTCAGTCTGAGTCTGATCCTTTCATGCTCACTTTTTGATATCTAGGTCAGAAATCCTCTTCTTTTTATTCTGTAAGTACCTTGAGAAAATTTTGTCACTTTCCTCATTTTAAATATCAACTCCCAAAGTTTTAGCTTCAGCAAAAATTTCTCTCTTAAACCTAACTACGCAAGAAAAAATTCACTTGGTAATTCAAGTTCAATACCAAACTGAACTTTTCACCCCCCTGAACCAAATCTATTGTACCTAAGAGGCTCCTCCTCTTTATGAGTAGAACTCTCTCCATTGTGCTAAAGAGTCAGAATCATGGGTGAATCCTGATGCCTCCCTTTACACGGATGCCTCCGGCCAACCAGCCATCAAGTTTTGATGAAGAGGAAGAAAAATGTAAGTGACAGGTTATCCTTACCCAGTATCTCACAGGCCTCACACTCTACATTTAATACAAATGGAATAAAAATTAAACATGTAAAGAAATGACCTTAAATAAAAATCTAGACAGTCCATGTAGTAGGCAGAGTAATGGTCCTTGCAAAGATGCCAATGTCCTAATGCTCACAATCTATGTCTATGCTATATTACTAGACATGTAATAAAACTCCAGATGCTAAGGGTGCTAATTAGATCATTTTAAAATAGGGTGATTTATCTTGGATTACATGGTTGGGCCCAATGTAATGAATGGAAAAGGTCCTTAGTAGTGGAAGTGGGAGGAAGAAAAGGCATCAATGCCAAAGTCTACAGTGTGAGAAAGTCTAAACCAGCTGTTTTTTTTTGTTGTTGTTGTTGTTTTTGTGTTTTTGAAGATGAAGGGAGCTATGAGTCAAGAATGAGGACAGCCTTTAGAAGTTGTAGAGGCAAGAAATTGGATTCTCCCCTGGAGTCTCGAGAAAGGAACACAGCCCTGCCAACACCTGGGTTTTAGCCCACTGATGTGTTTTTCAGATTTCTGATCTCCAGAACTATAAGATAACATATTCACACTGTTTTTAGTTT
Organism: Sturnira hondurensis; assembly: GCF_014824575.4. NCBI lineage: Eukaryota > Metazoa > Chordata > Mammalia > Chiroptera > Phyllostomidae > Sturnira > Sturnira hondurensis. Next base: position 9,844,643 of record NW_028074140.1, on the reverse strand, counting down.
GTGCTAAAGTGTTACATTGGTATAACAAACTAATACAACCTATTTTTTTTGTAAATTGTATTCTGCATGTTAGAGTAAAGCAGAGATAAGCTGTTATTAAAATCAGAAATGAAAGTGAGGCCATTACTATCAATTCTACAAAAATAAAAAGGATTATAAATGAGTACCATGAACAATTTTATGCCAACCAGTTGGATAACTTAAATGAAATTTAAAATTCCTAAGAACACAAATATGAATAGACCTATACCTAGTAAAAAGATAGAACCAGGAATCAAAAATCTCCCAACAACTAAGAAAAGCCCTGGACCAGGTAGATTTACTGGTGAATTCTACCAGACAATTAAAGACAATTCTACCAGACAATTTCATTTCTTTTAAAACATTTCCCCAAAACTAAGGAAGCATCTCTTGCTAACTCATTTTATGAGGCTTTATTAACCTGACACCAAAGCCAACAGACACTGTAAGAAAAGATATAGACTGGCAAGTGTACAGCATTTGACGCCAAAGTCCTCAACAGAATACTAACAAACCCAGTTCAGCAGCATACTGAAAGAACCATCTGAAACCTATCATAAACTTGTCTTCTCTACTACTCTTATTTGACATTGTACTGCAAGTCCTACTTATCAACAAAAGACAAAGGAAGTTAGGGGTACACAGTTAGGGATGAAGAAAGGAATAAAACTTTGTTTGCAGATGACATTAGTGTCTATGTATAAAATTCCCCCAAACTGGCCTAAAAAATTCTCCTGAAACTAACCTACAAGGATAAAAGTCAATTACTTTTGCAAAATGCTATGTACCCGCAATTAAAAACTACAATTTAAAATTAAAAAAAAACTTTCCATTTATAATAATACCCCCAAAAGAAATTCTTGTGTATAAATCACATGGTTATCTATTAGACAGCTAGGCATGAAGATAACAAAACTCTAATGAAAGAAATCAAAGATCTAAATACCACAGTCCAACTTGGCTAGAAACCAGAACCAAGGGATTCCATTCCCTAAAGTAGATAGGATCTCAATATGATCCTGACTATTTTTCCATAGGATCTCAAGGATGCTTCATCTTCCTTTATTCTTCCACCACTTCTTTAAATCACCAAATTTCTCACAACATTTTGCAGTTAACATCCATTTGTATCTCTAATAAAACTACTGAAAAATAATTTGAAATGACCACTAATTTCAATTTGTGGTTGTGTGAATATGCCTATCGCACAACTGTAATGTACATGTGTGTAAACATATGTCCAAACTTTTGTTTGGACATAACAGTGTATTTGATATACAAGGTTTTGTTTTCTGCATCATCAAATCTACATTGTGCAGGTTTTCTTGTTTTCAAATCTATGCACACTGTGTATGTAGAAACTGTCAATGTCATAGGAATAACTGAATTACATTACTCTGCTTCTATTGTACTCTTTTATCAATGGGATTAACCCATAATCAACGAAGTTCAGATGTATTGTGAGACAAGCAACAGTATACAATAACTGGCCCCTTTCCCCACTCCTCTAAAATTAGCTCCATGCAATTTTCAAATGTTATGAAGAAAGCAAAAAGAAAGTTGGAAAAACTATTAGAACTTGATATGCCATATGATAGTTATTATGTGCAAAGCACACTCTCACTTGTTACATGATAAAGGTTATTTCTTAACTATTTCAAAAAAGGAGGTCAGTAAATCTGTTTCACTGGGAAAAATAATGCATGACATACACTTTCTCCTAAGGTCAATAAAGAAAGTTCAGAAAGTTATTACAGACTCAAAGAAAGAAAAATAAAGCAGCTCTGAGACTTTCAGGAACAGAGTGGCACAGGATTTATTCCCAATTCCAAAGGGAACTGCTAGGAGACGAACCACAAAACTGGGTATTTTGAACAGCATTAACAATGTCTTAAATTTGCTCAAATCTAGTAGTTTTTTTGTATAGAGCAAAAGTTTTCATAGAACAATAGAACGCTACTGGCTTAAGTGTCTTCATTAGTTTAGAACTCCCAAAACAAAGAAAATTAGGAAAGAGTAAGCATGAATTAGGAAAAAATAAATTTTTCACATCTAATAAATTTCAAGTAGCACATACACCTTGACAATTTTTGGCCCTGGATCACATACAGAAACTATACGCTTGTTAAGGAGTGATTGAAAATTTTCTCAAAGTGCTTTATTGGCTTCATGTCATTTTTTGTGCAGTGGCAAATAATGAACTCCATTCTTGATGGGAAGAGGCCACTTGTATTCAAGTGCCAGTTACTTTCCTAATCAATTATGTCATCCTTTGCATTGCCTTCTCTGAATGAAATGAGTTGAGGGGGCTGGGAAAATCTTAAAATGGTGTTTTCAACTGTTCAAATTATAAGACAGCATATTGTAATAAAGTACATCCACATTTGCTAAAGATATTATCAAATGTGAAATACAGTAGCATTTACTTGTCAACACTAAAACATAATTCTAAGTTTTTTTTTTCCAGTCCTGAAATAGTTCAGTATCACACTAACTCAATCCAGTGCAAGTCTTAATAGCTGGAATTAGCCATGTGGATTTCCATATCTCCATAGAGACTACAGAATAATCACTTTTATATGTAAATACATTTAGTGTAACTACCCTAGAGACCACGGTGACTGCTGCAGTTATTAATGAAGCTGCACTTAATTTGATGCTCACCCAAATTACGCTCTAGGAAAAATTCAAAAGTCTGAACACGATCTGAGCTCAGACTCTGTGTACCCCATATTTGATAAAACTAGGATAAAACTAATAAAATTACTTGCTTTTAAAATGGTGACTGCTTTTCTGGTTAGGATGTGAAATACGCCAGAGTTATGCTCTCCTTCAAAGTACTTGTAATGACTTCAACAAGTAATCCGTCCTTGGTCGTGTGTCACTTGAATCTCCTAAAGTTCAAGTCTCTAGGGTCACTGGCCAGTCTTTATCATAATCCAGTCAACACAAAGACCAAATAAACAGGAAAAGTCAATGTGAGGATGGCTGACTGTTGCCAGGGCAGACATTTGTCCCAACAAAGCATTGTCACAACAGTGCTTTTGTCACTTGAAACACTCCCACCAATGTGCACATGTATTTTAATTTGGTTGTGCCTTGTAGTAAACTTAGAATATTTGGTTGGCTAAGTTTTAACATACAAATTGCTGGTGTGTAGGCTGAGGGTACTTCAGGACACCCCCTGAAGACTGTGCTGGGGACTCCTAATGATTTAACCAAGGAAATGTGACTATGGTAGTATTCTTCACATCACCAGCTCCACAGAACTCCTCAGTTAGTGTATATGAATGACACAACTTTCTTTATCTTGACAATCTTTCAGCCCAGACCAGGAAGTGTTTCCAGTGTCTGCCGTGCCATCCTTATCCCTACCTTCTCTATCCTATTTCCACAGCCTGATAAACAGTAACTAATTTCCTCTTCTTTTTCGCATTTTCTGCCATTGCTTTGCCTCCATTTCGTATCTGCCAATAAAAACCTACAATAAATTTTTGATCAGTTTCTACTCTGACAAAGGGTAGAAACCCATCTCTTCACTTGTGAATATTGCCTTAAATCAGAACATCATGTGAAATACAGCAGGTAGGTCAATAGAAGCAGAAACCAGTCAGGATTAACTTGAGAAACTTTTGCTTTTCCAAATCTATCTACTCTAAAATGACCATTTCAGGTCCTGGGTAAAGTAGTTGGAACTCACAACTGAGATTTCTAAACTACTTAGTTCCCAAACTGGCTGAATATTTGGCCCCAGAGAAGAAATATTTTACTAAACACAAATGAAACTTCCCTGGCTCTGAAAACCATGAGACTAGTTTAAGGATCTGATTGAGCTGAGTAAGAATTAAATTCAAAAGCTTGGATGAAAAAAGGAAGAAGAGTTAGGAGTTTCCCTTGGTAGTCTTCTTCAGGATCAGGGTTTATCACTTCTTAAATTGCCTCCTATTTGCCCATATATACAAGCTTCCTTCCCATTAGGAAACAGGTTTAGGAACATCTGTAAAGGACAAAACCTCCTCTGTGCTAGCTCAGTAAAATGAAATACCAAATGCAGTTCTTGCACTGTAAAGGGGTGTGTTGTGTGTATGTTGGGTAATGCAATTTCTTTCGGTTGGAAGAATTAGGATCATATTTATCTGTTTAGCATCCCATACTCAAGTTCCTAATCTAGTCAGTTTTCCCAGAAAACTTACTAGAAATTAAAATCTAGTAAAATTTAATTTCAAGTAAATTGAACAAAGAAGTAAATACTTATTGTAGCTCAGGTTTATCACTCAAGATTGATGGCTCCTGCCAGGCCCTACACCATCATCCATCCTGCAGAGAACATTTACCCTCTTCTCCACTTTCACAAGAAATGCAACCCACTGAGCACACTGTGATGGTAATAGCCTACAATTGTTGAATACAGGGGTATTTCAATTCAAGTCTCTAGTAAATAATTCTGTTTTCCCCTAGATTGAAGTCCTTACTCAGCCATGGATTTTCTTTTTCTTCCACAGATATTCAAAGTATCTAGCGTTCTGCCTCTGACCTTCATGTTTCCCTCAGGAAGTAACAGGCTTCTACCCTTATTGTACAGCACAATGGAACTCCTCCAAACTTGGATATCCAAATTCATCACAATAATGTGCAAAACAAATAAATTTCAACTTTAAGACCCACCCTTCTCTGAGGACATTGTAGTGGTCCTCTTTTGTTACTTCACTTGACCTTTGGTGTCTTATCACTGAATCGTACTGTTACAGAACAAAGGGCACACCTACAGGGCCAAGGGCGGTCACAATATACTATTACCAAAAGGACTCCCTACTGGGCTTGATTGTCCATTGTCAATAGGAAAGACATCTCTCAATGCCAGAGATTTGTGAAAAGAAAAGGAATGTTTATTTAATGCTATACAGATTTGAAGTGGTGACCTAATGTCTTCATTAAAATATCAAAGTCCTTTTGGATACTTGCAAACACCCACAGTGCTTCCTTCTCCCCTGTCCTAATTTGGGGTACCATATCTCAGGAAAAGAAGGAAGCGTCCATGTTTCAGGCCACTGGCACCGTCAGGTGTGTTGCTGTCCAGGCAGGATTTCTAATGTTGGGGACCGCTCTGCCTGGTTTCAGGAATTGTAACTACCTCCCATGGCTAAGGATGAGTGAGTGACCTCTGGAATGCAAGTCATAGAAGACAAGGCTTGTCTCTGGTAGCAAATGCTGCCTCAGTTTCCTCTCCCTACCCCCAAAGCATGGTCAGAAGTCAATGATGGGTAAAATTCCTCAAAGAGAGAGGCAACCTAAGCCAGACTTGATCACTTGGGAGGCCATCATGGAAGGACTCGGGGGGCTGAGACAAAGAAGGGGCAATGGACCCTTGCCCCCCAGCTATGTGACATAGCCCAAGTCTCCATGCTGTCTGGGAGAAGTGCTTCCTGGCGCTTCCACTTAAGCCTGAATATCTGATGGGAAGGGGTGCAGCTCCTTGCCTTGCTAGAGTGGATCCAGATCCGGGGAAATCTGGCATCAGAAAGAATTCCTAAAATATCCTGTGAAATCTGCTTTGCTACAGGTGTTTTCATTCATGTGTTAAGGGTCCAAGCAGGAAACCCTAAAGTTTTTGCAAAACCCCCTTCCTGACAGACTCTGACTCAGACTAAGCCCTCAGATTTCTTTGAAATGTTATCTACTGTTTGGTCCTTGCTGTCCTGTATTCCTGTGTATTAAAACCCAATAAAAGCCCCTGAAGGAAGGGGCTCAAGGCATTTTTCCTAAGAGAAACTGGTCATCTCTCCTCCCCAAGCAGATCATGTCTTGGTAGTGTTAACTTCCATCCATGGCAGACAGGGGGACTTGAGGGCAAAGTCACCCCCACACTCTAATTAATCCAAAGCCATGTGGTACCTTCTTATGGCCTACTGGCAAGAGTTCTTTGTACCCATTTTCCACACAAAGTCTCTCCTGCTTCCCAAACCACGTGGCCAAAAGGAGCACCCTGAAGCCGTGTGGTCCTCTTCTACCAAAGCTGTGTGGGTCCCCACTCTGGAAAAGCCACATGGATCTCCCCGGCAAAGCTGCACGGAAGGGGGGTTGCCACTCTGGCAAAGCCAAGTGGCACTCTGGTTGTGGGGGTCCCCACTTTGCCAGAAGTGCATGTATTTACATACCCCAGTGGCTGCCATGTCTGGGTTTAAATCCCCGCACCAGTCTTCCTCTGCAGCCCCATTTCTGTAATTCAGGGGACCTTCTCCCCAGTTACATCTTGGGGGAGAGTGACTTCCATCCTTCTGCCTCCAAGCATGGTCACAGCTATTTAACATATTTAATCAACCAGCCAAAGGCTATAGATATGTTAAATGACTGTGTCATGAATTAGCTGCAAGGCTGTGGCTGTACAAAACAGCCCTGCGTGTTCCTGCTCCATGTGCCCCTTCCCCCAAATCACACCTGGGGGGAAGGAGTGAGGACATCTTATACACCTTTCTAATATTTCCTGGACACCTTGAGTTCCGGACCTCATTCCAAATCCCTTTTTGTGCACCCCCCCCCAGCTGTACCCTGTTATCAGTACCTCCAGACCCCCAGAATGTTCACAATATATCTTTTAAAAATCCTTAAAGGACAATGCTTAAGAATATCCATGAATCAATTTTCTCTCTATTTTCATATGCATAAAAAAAGAAAACCCTAAGTGGCTGCCTTTCATTCTTCTCAACTGAGAAGAGTGTCGCCACATTATTTTTGTCCTTTTCCCTTATAACAAGGTTGTTAATGTAGATTTCGTTCCCTTAAGAACTTTTACTAAATTCAGAAGAAAATTCTGCTCCTTGTATTCACTGATGCATTGTTGATCTCCAGGTGCAAAGTAAACTTCTTTAGACCTCCCATTCATATCCCATTTCTTTCAAGTTTTTCTTAAATTTTTTAAAAAATATTGTATTTATTTATTTTCTAGAGAAAGGGGAAGGGAAGGAGAAAGATAGAGAAAGAGAAAGTGAATGCGTGGTTGCCTCTCACATGCCCACTACTGGGGATGTGAGCCACAATGCAGGCATGTGCCCTGACTAGGAATCAAACTGGGGACCCTTTGGTTAGCAGGCCAGCACTTCACTGAGCCACACCAGCCAGTTCAAAAAGATTTTATTTTTATATACTTTCAGTGGGAGGAGAAGAGAGCAAGAAAGAGAGGGAGAGAAACACTGATGTGCTGGAGATACATCAATTGGTTATCTCTTGCATACCCCTAACTGGGGACGCAGCTCACAACCCAGGCATGTGCCCCTACCAGAATTGAAGCAGCAACATTTTGGTTTGCAGGCCAGTGCTCAGTTGACTGGGGCACACCAGCCAGGGTCTGTATCCCATTTCTATAGTCCTGAAGAGTCACAGAACAAAGCACCAAAAGTAGGGAGTGGATACAGAGCTTCCTCCCCTCATGTACCTCAAATGCTGCTTCTTTTGAGATTCTGGTGAAAATCAGCACCCTATTCATTAAACTACTTTGTAGCAAAGCCTCACTCATACTACTGGGGCTCATTTACTACGCAGAAGTGGTCATAGAAATAATTTTTACATCTGAGATATTCTCCAAACCTCTCAGAAAAAGAAAAGCCACATCATATTTAAATATTATAAATTATTAAGCAGTTAAAGCATTTAAAATGCCATTTTGTATGCTATCCCTCATGAGTCAATATCCTTTTGTAACTTGAAAAATACAATTGTCCCTGTCAATTTAAAGTTAAATTTGATAACCAAATGACATTATCAATGACTTCTAATTAAAAATATAGGTTCTAATAACCCAACTTAGCACTTTATTCCTATGTCAACCAGTAAATATGAGATTCATGACTTAGCTAAGTTTCTTAATTGTTCTTTATAAAAACATATGCCCCAACTTACTACACATAATTTAGAGTGACGTAACTTTTATAATTTTACATCATTTGATGGCTATCAGTAATGAAATGTACTATGATTTAAACCAGAAGATAGTCATTAAACTTTAAAACAATGATCACTGACATTTAATAAACTATATTACATGTAGATTATGACTTAATTCTACTTCCAATATTCCATACCACATCTGTTCTCCTATGTGCTTTTTCATAAAATAAACAAGAGAATTGCCACTCTTTGGGACTGATGGCTGGTCCAGTAAGATTAGTAGGTAAAGTAACTGCTATTAGTCATGATCTAGTAAGTCAACATAAAATAGCTGGCTGACTTCAGTTACATACTCGCATTAGGTAATTCTCAATGATAAGAAATATTAAACATGAAGGAAATGACTAAAGTTATTGAACTCAACCTTTTGTAAAATTTTCTGTCCTATATTTAAGGCTAAATCAGTCATAGTTCTGCCCAAATTGGCCTTACCTCCTGACTTCTCCATCTTTTTAAAAATATAAGTACTTTTCTCCAAGTTACCCATGCTTGCCCGCTAAAAGTATTCTTTGACTTTCTTTTCTTGTCCCACTATATTCAATCCTTCCAAAGCTCAAATGTCTTTTGCGTTAAAAAATTTATACATACACACACACACACACACACACACACACACACACAGAGATGATCCATGTAAGGATATACATGCACACAGGTTAGGGCAAAGTAAATTTATAGTTGTGAGTAAAAGAAAGACAGTTTATTCTTATATTATTAATTATTATATTACTTTCCATATGAAAATTTTAAACCTATTTTTGCCCACCCTGTATGTGTGTATATATATATATATATATATATATATATATATATATATATATAATATCTCCTCAATTCTACTTTCTGACACTTCAGTCAAATCTTTATTCCATTCACTCAGACTTTCCAATTACTTTCCAACTAATCTTACTTTTAAGTTCTCTGTTCTCTAATCCAAACTATGTACATACATTCATCATCTCTCTATAAAGATGACATCACTCCTGTTTCCAAGACTTACAGCCTCTCTTTGCTTAAAACTGAAACCCACACTCAACTTAGCACTCAAAGCCCTACACAGTCCATACCTAAACTTCTTCATATGGTTCAACATGTAAGTAATAATAACTTTTCCTTAATCATGTTCTTACTTTTCCTCTTTCCTACTTTTGTTCTTTGCCATTCTCTACATTTAATACTCCCTATGATCTTCTTTGGCAATCTGTTCAAGTTTTTGCTCAGATTCTTTCTCATATGACAATACCTTTCAGAGGAGTTCTCTCCCATTAACTTCTAGAAAGCTTCATGTTTTCATTCCATGTGAAACATTATTGCTTCCCCCCAGTGTTCATGTTGGACCAATAGCCCCCCAAAGCTACTGATGTCATTACATGCTTTTCTTTAGCTAACACAGAACATTGCACATAGTTAATAGTTCAACAGATGTGTGTGGATGATGTGGATGAAATAATATCCTAGATATAAGTCAGCGGTTAGCAAACTATGGCTTGCAGGCCAAATATGGTCTCCTACCAGCTTTTCTAAATTAATATTTTGGGGATACAACCATGAGTACTTGTTTAGATGTTGCCTGTGGCTGTTTTTGCAGTACAACAGCAGAGATAAGAAGCTGCAACAGAGATTCGATGGCCTGTACACCCTAAAATAGTTTCATTATTCTGGAAAAGGCCCTATGCAGAAAAGTTTGCTGACCTCTGATATAGTATACTAAAGGAAGGCAGGAAAATACAAACTTTGGTGCCTGAAGACATTCCACAAGGAATGGGTACGTACCTGTTTAAAGGTGCTTACATTGAAACACCTTAGATAACCTTCCGCAGTCACTGTGTAAGACATCTGCTGATCTTCACATACAGCCAATGACAAGCAACAACTGCGATTCGGTCAGAGCTAACCTACCAGTTTCACCATCATAACACACAAGCTAAGAAGAAGGTGCTAAGCAGTCCAGACAATGATGGCAAATGCCCAATTAACCACCAGAAGCCATTTTCATGAGAAAAGTCTTCTCAATATGCCAAAGGAATAATTTGCCTCACTCATTTTGTCAAAATAAAAGTGATTTTGGCAATTTCAAAAAATTTTTGTCTTCTCTAAGTAAAGAGTTTTAAATAGTACTTTTACATGGAAACTGAAATAATTATTCTTGTAGTTTTATATTCATAGTTCCTCAAGTATATCAGTGTGTTCATATGCATATATATGAATCTATTTTGTTAAGTATTTTCATTTTAAATCCAAAAATTTATGGACTTACATATATATATATATATATATATATATATATATATATATATATTCCAATTTAAATCTTGGCTAAAAATGGCACAGGTTCTTTTGGATTATATTAGCTACATGAGTTTGATACTCATGTATTTATTCAGGGAATACTCCTTAGGAGCAACCCTGTTCCAGGCATCGTGGAAATAGTACAGCTTAGCAAAAAGAGCACCAGATTTCTAGCAGTGAGAACAGGTTCAAATTATATCACCATACGCTGAGTGAATATAGATAGCTTATTTAATGTCTTTGGGACAAAATTAAGTTTCTTGCTCAAATGTGGAACATGATATACTTTGCTGACAGTGTTCTAAGAATTATGAGTGGGAGCTGTGTTAGTGTGCCTGGCATGTGTCCACATCAGGCTCTGCCTTCACCTGGGAGGTAGCCCTGTGTGCTGAATATCCAATCTAGACCACTTATGACGACCTCATCCTCCTGGTAAATTTCCAGAGTTAGGCATTCATCCTAAGCCATGACAGTCCTCCTCAGGAATTTTACAACTACAGCTAAAGTGAATGTCTCTTTGCCTATGAGATCGTGAAAAGAAGAGAGAAAATTCAGAGATTCTGGTAAAAATGACCCACCAAGTAGAGAAAGACTCTGTAGCAGGAAAGAATCGAGCTGATATAATTGATGGTTGGAGAGAGGCTGACTTCACTCTGTTCCAGTAGCTAGGCCACTAGGGCTATCCCAAAGTCCTTCCACTACACCATTTTCCTGCTAAAGCTGCATTCTTTGTAATTGGAACCCTAACTAATACCATATAAAAATGATTACCAAAGCACAACAAATATTAGTTACCTTATTCTACCTCTGATCACCTGGGGATAAGAGAATGAATAGTATATGGTCCTTGGCCTCAAGGTGTCTCTGGTTGAGTATCTTCAATTTCTAGACAGCAGGGACCCTGTTTTTCTCGTTTATTCCCAACACCTGGAGCAGTGTTTGACACATAGTAGGCAAACAATAAATCTTTGCTGAATGAACAAAGGATTAATGAAATAACTATAGTAATGATGTAATAATGGTTATTATAACAGACACATAAACACTTTTTAAAAAATCAAGAGGAAACTTACCTAACAAGGTTTTTGCAAGGATTATAGATAAACAAGAAATTAATGAAATTGCTATTGCTGTTGATACAACAGGTATTAGCTGCCCCATGATATTCAGAGAACTAAAAAAGTCAATATTGTCCATCTTTCAAAAGTAGAGGAAACCTGCCTCTCATAGCCACCTCACCAAGGTGGTCACAAGGCCCAAAGTCAGGCATGACATGGGCTTCTTCCCCTATCCATCAAATCAAATGGAATGCCTGGGTGTAGAAGGTCCTGGAAAATTAAAAGAGGTGGGCCCTGGCCACAGTGTTTCTGCATTACTTGAGGTCCTGCTATGCATTGTCTCTCTCCTGCTCTCACCCATCACCATCTCCCCGACACTATCTGAGTCATTGCCACAATGCCCACTCAGCAATCCCTTTCACATTGTGGCAAAAATGTTTTTGGGTTTGTCACATTTTTTAATGTCCAGGTCTGTTCATACACCTGCTCACCACACCTAGCCGTGCGTCTCCAAGGTGCAGCATTCAGCTCAAATTCTATCTGCACCACCTGAGTGATCCTGCAAAGTGCCCTCTTTCTGTTCTAATATCAGCCACTTCCATGCAGGAACACATTTTTTTTCCCAACTTCATATATTATCCTTTTTTCCCCTCCTTCTTAGGTAGCACAAAGACAGATTTCCCAAGTAAGATTTAGCCTGAACCTCACGGCCTGTTATCTCTATGTAGAACACACTGCCATACTTCATGAAGAAAAAAATGTTTCCTTTTTTAAAAAAATATTGCACTTCCACTGGTGGTCAAAAGTAACCCTCTGTCAAATTTTCTGGCACTTTTTTGTTTGTAGAAATGTTCTCTTCTTCATTAATGTGGTCCTTGTTATCACTGTGATACTTATCATGATAATGATAAAAGGAACTCACTAAAACTAAAGATAATACAGATTCACTCACTTTAAGCTATATATATGGAAGAAGATTCCTACTGTGACACATTTTCCCCAGGAGAAACATTATTCTAAGGGGTAACAATAATTGTGAGTTTCATTTGATTAGCACAAGTTTTCTCTTGCTACCTCAGAAAGTTTATGTCCTATTTAGGTGTAGCTGAGCTTCATTAGTCTAAACCTTCCCAAATAGAAGGGAAGAAGGCTTGAACTCATCAAAATAAAAGGTGCATGAATAGAAAGCATTATACATATACACAAAGGATCTGTACCCTCCTTGTTCATTACAACTCTGAGATAGTTGGAGGCTCTGGAATGTCATCCAGCTTTAAAACTTTTTAGCTGAAAGCTTCTTTAGCTAGAGTCTTAGCGGCCAACCCACAGTCAGTCCAACTATTTTTCATGTCAGCTGGTAATGAGCAATTATTGACACATTAATCCGATATCACTACCCCTCATCCTGACCCTTCACTGAGTTTCAATTGAATTGGACGAACTTGTATTTCTAGGCTACCTGTGGTAACAGAAATTGAAGGCCTAGAATATATTGAAAGAGACATAGCCTTTTGGGTCATAATTCATTAGGATCAAAAGAGTCATCAACACCAACAGATTTAATGCCTACTTCAAGAGAAAGATATTTCTTTCTTAGAGAAATATCTTTAATGCCTATCTCTTTAATGCCTACTTCAAGAGAAAGATATTTCCCCTTAGAGCTAGCAGAGGCATTTCCCCCAAGTAGGAAACACTGGTAACTGTCTCAATAATTATAAATGTAGGTAACCCATGGTAACAAATTCCTATCTTTGAGGTACAGAAAGTGCTTTTAAAATAGAAAAAAAAGAGCTCTGTGTCCAGATATATGGGATTCCCCTATACCAACCAAGATCCTGATAATACTTCTTTTAAGGTAAATTTTAACTCACTGGTTACTTTGTTATGCAAATAAAACGAGGATCTCTAATCCACAAAGGGATGTATCTTTTCTAAAATTATCATGGCCTTCACATAGCAGTGGCTATACCTTCTAATGTACTATTTTCTCATTTTATTATAGTTAGAAATCATGAAATGGGATTAATCCTGCACTATTTTCTGTTCTCTTTAACATATGGATCATGAAAATTAACCATCAGAGATTTAAATGTTATATACTTTATAAAGTATAACACTTGCTATCATTTTGTCCTTTAAGAGTATGCAATTTGATTGGTTAATGATGGGGAAAAAAATAGAATCCTTGCCCAATTCTCATTTAGAATACATAAAAAAATCAGAAAGCATTGTATTTCACTAAATATACTAGCTAATAAATTCTGCAATCGTGTTCTTGTTTCAAAAGTGGCAGTAAAGAAAAGGCAGCATAGAATTATTCCATCCTTTGAACAAGATCTACAGGAACTATAAAATGGTGCTAAATTGGCATATTTTACTAAAACTTTTAGAAAAACTTTGAAAGTAAAAAATATTTATTTGCAAAAATATACTAAAAAATTATAGCTGTTATGCTGGATGACAATCAAAGTAGTGTATCTGTGGGGAGTAACTTCTTAAAGCCAACTAATTCTAAGGTCTCTGAGCCAATCAATGGAAAGTGAGTCATACTGTGTAACTTAGTTTTATACACACCTTTTATACGGTATGAAGACATGGCTGTCATTTACACAGTGACAAAATAAAGTAACAAGCATCTACTTTTTCCAGTCACATATATCCCTTAGGTCCAACTGCAGATGTTACTCCCTGGTAAACACACCTTCATGGAAATGTTAGTTTGAAACACTGGCAATGAGACATGCATTTATTTTGACCAATAATATGCACTTGGTAACATTTCCACAAACCACTGCCAGTTGCTAAGCCCTGGCTATATGATGGCAGGAGAACATAAATATTTGCAAAATATTTGCTTTGCAAATATGATTTGCCATATGAATTTGACTCAAAAGATTATGAACACACTTGTACATATTTTTAACTATTTTGCCTGTTGCTGTAAACACAGTCTTCCTTTTTAACCTAATCTTAATGTGTGTGTGTGTGTGTATGTGTGTGTGTGAGTGTGAGGAGGGAGGGAGAGAGGAGTGACTTTGCTGTATTCACCGGGAAGCATGTCTGTAATGAGCAATGTTACAAAGTGTGGCACTCGCATCAAAGTTGCTTCTCAACCAAAATGACTGAAATTAAACCCCCTTGCTCCAGGCATTAGAAGGAGTGCCAACATATTATACCCTTGCTTATGCCCACCGATGGGTTGATTTCTCCCATTTTCTCCCACTAGAGGTGACTTGAGGACCTTTCCAATGCCCATCAGTCAAGTAACTTAAACACACTGATTCTCATTCATCTTGACCAATTCAGTATAAAAGTCATAGTACGGGTCTTCATTCTCCCTATTTTTATCAAAACATTCAGGGACTGTGTTGCATATAATGCCACTGATCCATGAACTGGATGATATAAGTACATCCAGATAAAACTTCCTAACTCTAAACCTCAATGAGAAAAGATAAAATATGTAATGTCGTTCCTTTTCCTACAAGATAAACCCTGATTTCCACATATAATTTGGCCAAACTACTGTCCCCATATTTATATGCTGGAGGAAAAAAAAGAACTAATTTTTGTAAGTGAAACAAAGCTTTCTGTTACATCTAACATCTTAGTCCAGTGGCATTCTCACACCTATAGTAGCTGCCTATGGCTACATAACAAATTGCCACCCAAATCTGTGGCTTGAGACAACAAACACATATTTCTTGTGGTCAGAAGAACATTTACGACATGAAAGTGGATTTCCTCTGAACCTGGTTAATTGAGCTTTCAGATCAGATTGTGGCCCTTCCCAGCTGCTTGGCTTTAACCTTAACTAGGTGCTGACTCGTGCTGTTATTTGCAGGTCATGGTCCTTTGTCACATGAACCTCTCCACAGAGTTGCTCCTCAGGATTGCAGTGGCTTCCCCTACGATAAGCAATCCAGAAGAGAACAAGAAAAACAGCACTCAGGATGAAAGCCACAGATATTTTTATCTCTCTATCTTGGAAATGACATCATATCACATCATCAGTTCAAAATTCAGAATCGTCATGTAAATCATTTCCATGTGTGAAGAGGCCCTTGAGTGGGGCTCCTCAAGTACAGATTATACCTGTAGATCTGTGTGAATAGAGAGAAATTGTCTTTCCACTCATACCAGTTACAACAGAGGCACAGGGTTGACCTAACTGCTATTGACATTCCTGTTTAAAAAGAGAGAAAATAGAAGGCACAAGGTATCACTACTGAACTGAAATTCTGAAATCTAGCCAGGCAAATGTTGGAAGTTTCTTAATTAGGTCTCAAGATCCAGAAATAATTCTCCATAGCTCTTGGCTCACCCACCTGGACTCCTGTTTCTCACCCCTCTGTGACTTGTCCTTTATCACGAGTGGCCTTATGTATTAGTAGCTGACCATTTTTCTCAGGCCTGTTCTTGCCAGTAACATTCTGGGGTCTTAGGATCTTTCTTCATTCTTAATATTTCGTCCCCTTCAATCCAAGCTGGTGGATATTTCGGTAGCATTTCTTAAAGAATAAAGACCTCCCTGACATTCTCTTTGGGTTCACTCTATCAGACAAAAGCTACACCCACAAATCTCTTTGAGATAAGCCCTCCATAAAATCTCTATCATTTGATTGAGGGGATCTGTGAGAAATACCTTTATTCTCCTTAGAAGGCCATTTGTCTATACAATATACTGATACACCATCTTAGATCTCTCCAAGATTTTTTTAAAGTATTGTATACCTTTAGTTTTATCTTTGGAATGTGTTTTTTCTGGCTAAGGCCTAGATTTAATCTTTGCTTGAAAGCCATTTTTTTAATTTAGCATCATTTGCCATATGTAGAAGGTAAGAATTTTTAAAACCATCACATTCTGACTTCTTAAGTTTAATAATCCTTTCCCCAATTTACCTCTTTCTTCCTGTGTTTTAACAAAAATAGCAAAAAAGAATCAGACAGTACTCTTACCACTTTGCTTAGAAATCTCCTCTGCTAGATCATTCAGCTCATTAGACATTTTTCCCACTTTCCAAGTTACTGCAGACAATGATGTTACTAAATTTCTCTCATTATACAAGTATTTCCTTTTTTCCACCTTCCAAAAACATTTACCTCATTTTCCTTTAAATCCTGATGAGCAACTTTATCTAAGATCATGGGGAACTTCTATTAGTAAATTTAGTTCACTTTCAACCGTCACTAAAACTCTCCTCAAAGCCTACTCCTTGTTCCAAAACCACTTTTACATTTTGGGTTTTTACTTTAGTATTATCTCATTTTCATGTATCAAAATCTGTTTTTTTAAGATTTTATTTATTTATCTTTAGAAGGGAAGGGAAGGGAAGGAGAGAAGGAGAGAAATATCAATGTATGGTTGCTTCTTGTGCATCCCCCGCTGGGAACTGGCCTGCAACCCAGGCATGTGCCCTGACTGGGAATCGAACCGCCATCGATTGTGTGGTTTGCAGGCCCACCCTCAATCCACTGAGCTGCACCAGCTGGGGCTCAAAATCTGTTTTATCTATTTTGATATAGCATAACTTTCTCTCAAAATTTGGCATTTTAAAACAACAAACATTTATTATCTGACAGTCTGCGGATCAAATCTCATGCAGCTGCACTGGGTATCTGTGACCACAGCCATAAGGGAAGACCTCCCCCCGGATTGGGGAATGGGGTCGGGGGGTGGAGAAGCACCAAAGATGGCATCTGCATGTCACCCCAGCAACCAGAACAATGTGCTCATAACACACACACACACACACTAATGATGCACATCACTGGTACCAAAAACCAGGAAGGTGATTGGATGGGAGGGACAAATCCTCCGGTTTGCTTCAATTGCTCAGTGGTGGTGGAGGAATGGAATTCCAGGGGAGCCTTTAAAAGGAGAGCCCATGGTAATACCACTCTCTTGGATCCTCCCCTTCTTCCAGATGGACAGGGGCTGGAGTTCCGAGACTGGACATTGGGTATTGGGTGGCCTGGGAGTATTTTCCAGGACTCCACCCTGAGTGCTCCAGGGTGGGCCTGGACCACAGTGAGCTCCAGTAAGAGGAGAGGGCAGAAGACTAGGGTGGTGGGCTCAGGGAGACATGGGGTCAACAAACCCATGCCCCTCCTCCACGCGGGAAGCCTCAGCAGCTGCTGCACACAGGTGGTCCACACCTCCTGCGTGGGCCCAGCAAGTTCTGTGCCCCTTCTCAGGTGGGAGGCTGTGGTGGCTGCTGCACTCCCATGGTCCAGGCCAGTGTAGGCCAGTCAGCTATGGTTCCAGTGCAGCTGGGGAGGGTGAGCCCACACCCCTTCCTGAGAATTTTGGTCCTGACCTGGAGCACTGCAGATACTAGGAGTAAGGCTAGTAAGAAGTGGGTAATGGGGTGGGGAAAGGAGATCAGGGCCTGACGATCTTAGGAGGCCCTGCATCCCTTCCCCCCCATCTCGAAGTTGAGGGAAAATGCTCTGACGGCCCCCACCAGCAGCCGGCTCGCTCCTCCAGTGGTAGTGGCATGGCATCAAGTAATCTACTATGTATTTATCTAAATAAATATTTCATTTTTCCTTTCCACTACATTCTGTCTCTAGAGCTATTGCCTATGGGTGGCAGGCAGCGGGACCCCACTGGTTATTCTGTTACAGAGCCACTCATAACACCATAATCAACCTGTTGATTCTGACTGTAGGCTCATCTGACAGCTCAAGGAGGGAAACTTCTTGTTTATATGGTTCTTAGAAAGCCTGTAGAGGGCTTCCTCATGGATGGTAGTTACCTTTTTCCAAGCAGAGCAAACCAAGAGAGAGCAGCCAAAACAGAAACCACAATTTTTTATAACATGATCTTAAAAAGAACATTCCACCACTTCTGTCATAGTATATTCATTAGAGGAAAATAAGTCCAGCACACACATAAGGAGAAAAAAATTACATAGGGAGTAAGGCCAGAGCATGGAGATCACTGGGAGCCAGCAAGAGGCTGCCTCCCACAAGAAATTGGTTTCACTAAGAAATGGAATTACATGATCTAAGATGACAGCAGAGTAGGAGGGAGCTACACTCACCTCCTTGCAACACCAAACTGGAATTAATCCTAAAATTTAGATCAATCAACCTGAATAACTGACTGAAGACTAGTTGAACAGAGGGCTTATAACCAAGGATTTAGAGAAGCAGCAGCATTGGAACTGGTAGGAAGGGCAGAGACATAAAAAAGGGCAGCCCCACTCCCACTGGTGATAGCAGATTCCAGACGATATCTCAAAGTTTCCCCCTGAGGAGTGTAGGGTGTCAACCCTGTGCCGGTATCTCCAGCTGGAGCTGAGAAGAGGCTTCCACATAACAGCTGGCTGTGAAAATCTTCAGGGATCCTATCCACCAAGAAGAGACACAAGTACCCTCTTAAAGGGCCAATGCACAAAATCTCATTAGCAGTCACTCACTGTGGGCATTTGTGGAGGGAGAGTGAAGCACACCATAGTCTCATAAGAAAAGATGGGGTTGGAATCTCTGGAAAGAGAGCTAAAGAGACAAGGCCAGGATCCTTGCACTGATTCCTTCTCCCACACCACAGATACCATCTTTCTTGGCTGGAGCACTACCCTCCTTAAAGCATCAGCCTTGGAGAAAAAAATAGCCCCACCCTCTGGATTAGCTGTCACCCCAAACTGCAGAGCTCATACCTTGCTGAGGAGTCTACTGCCTGGGCAGGGTGTAGAGGTCTGGACAGACTCAGGGGATGTCAGTGGCTGAGGTGTGCAGCTCTGGGAAGGGGCCACAATTCCCTGCTTCCTGCAAATGTGGCTGGCACTCCCCCTCATGAAAGATCAACTAGCCCCATCCTCCTACTTCCCAGTGGAATTGTCCTGCTGAGCTCTAGCTCCTGGCCAAATCTGGGACTGACTGAGTCACATGGCATTTAGGATGGGGGTCATTTTCCCCTTGCATGCCTGACTAGTGCTGAGCTTTCCTTTCATATGGCCAAGTCTTGGTCTGTTTGGGCCTGATTAACTCTGCTGGCCTCACCTCAATGGTTTCATGATATCACTGCCTTACTACAAAGGTCTGTGTGCACCCAGCAGATGGCAGCTAGATTTGGGATATACTGGGACTTTTTCTTTTTAAAGGTTTTATTTTTTTGTTTTTAGAGAGGGGAAGGGAGAGAGAGAAACATCAATGTGTGGTTACCCCTTACTGGGGATCTGGCTCACAACCCAGGAATGTGCCCTGACTGGGAATTGAACCAGTGACCCTTTGGTTCACAGGCTGGCACTCAATCCACTGAGCCACACCAGCCTGGGATATATTTGTACTTTTCTTGAGTGGCTTCAGACAAAGCCCTGGCACTGAGATTGAAGCTGTATCAATCTGATGAATACCATTTGCCCCTAACTGGTGACTCACTAAGAACCTTCCTCATGCAACTCAAGTACTACCAGAGCAGAGGCTTTTGTAGTCTCTGAGTCTAACAGATAGCCAACGGGTGTGAAAACAGGTAGACATGGATCTTGGGATGCCTAGGACCTGCCCCCAGGCTCAGCGCCAATGGAAGCCAGACTTGGGACACAACTTGGTTTTTACCATGCACACCCAGACTCAGCAGAGGAAACCACAAACTATAGATTGTTTTGTGGCTCCAAATAGGTCCCCCAAGGCCAGTCAGGCAGCATCTGACATTGACCTGTTCCAGAGTCCCTCTCAAAAGGCCCCAGAACCAACACACCCAGTAGCCAAATTCTGAAAATATTAGAATAGGATCCAATTAGTTTCATAAGTGGCATGCCCAAAGGGAGATCTCAGCAGCAACACACTTTGCTGAGGTAAATTCTGCTTTATGTGGTAAGCACCTACACAGCATCTTGTACGTACATTGTAATCAAGGTCAATCTCACAGTCAGCCAGAATGAGGGTCAAATCTATAAATAGATGGGCCAATAGCAATTAGGGCTCAATTACAACAGGAGGGCTCACAAAACCCACACAAAGAACATTCCTGGTGCACCCAGTTGAAGTGATCAAGGACACTGCACCATTGGATTCCATAGGATACCTACTGCATAAGATCACCTACCAAGGCTGCAAGACATAAAACATCTAACTAGTACATAAAAACAAACACAAAAAGGAAGCCAAAAGGTGGGTGGGCAAGAAACATGCCCCAAATGAAGGAACACAAGTCTCTAAACAAAGAGCTAAATAAAATGGAGACAAGCAATTTACCAGATAGAGTTAAAAAAAGATTTATAAGGATGCTCAAAAAAATTTAGTGAGAACTGCAAGGAACTTAGGGATAATTACAACAGCATGAAAAAGAACACAGAAACCATAAAAAGAACCAGTCAGAATTGAAAAACACAATATCTGAAATGAAGAATAGACTAGAAGAAAAAAACAGTAGGTTGGATGAAGAAAAAGATCAAATGAATTCGGAAGACAAAGTAGCAGAAAACACCCAGTCAGAGTAGCAAAAAGAAAATAATTTAAATGAAGATAGTTTAAGAGACCTTTGGAACAACATGAAAAGTAACAACATCTGTATCATAGAGATACCAGAAAAAGAAGAGCGTACAGAATGGGAAACCTCTTTGAAGAAACAATGACTGAAAACTTCCCTAACCTGGTGAAGACAAAAGACACACAAGTCCAGGAAGCACAGAGAGTCCTAAACAAGATGAACTCTAAGAAGCCCACTCCAAGACATATCATAATTAAAATGCCAAAGGTTAAGGACAAAGAGAGAATCTTAAGGCAGCAAGATAAGGACAGTCATCTATAAGGGAGCTCCTGTAAGACTGTCAGCTGATTTCTCAGCTATTCTTCTTTAAGAAAAAGAAGAAGACAACAACAACAACAACAAAGAGGAACACAGTTAGAAAGGATAAAATGGCAATAAATATGTTTCTATCAATAATCTCTTTAATTGTTAATGGCTTTAGTACTCCAATCAAAAGACATAGGGTAGCTGAATAGATAAGAAAGCAAGACCCATATACATGGGAGATTTCACACAATATACATGCTGTCTACAAGAGACCCACCTCGGAAATAAACATAAACACAGACTATAAGTACAGGGAGGGGAAAAGATAGTTCATGCAAACGGAAATGAAAAAAGCCAAGGTAGCAAAGCAACTTTAAAACAAAAGCTATAATAAGAGACAAAGAGGAAACACAACATAAAGATAAAGGGATCAATTTAACAAGACATACCCCATGTAAAAATTTAAGTACACAACAAAGGAGCACCTAAATATATAAAATAATTTTTATGAACATAAAGGAAAGAGCAACAGTGATATAATCACAGTAGGGGATTTTAACACCCCAGTGACATCAATGGATAAAGCTTCCAAACAGAAAGTCAACAAGGAAAAAGCGCCTAAAATGAATCACTAGATCCAATGCATATAATTGGTATCTTCAGAGAATTTCACACCAAAGAATATAAATTCATTTCAAGTATACATGCAACGTTATCTTGGATAGACCACATGGTAGGACACAAAAATAGTCTCAATAAACTTAAGAAGACTGAAATTATACCAAGCATTTACTCTCACATAATGCTAAGAAACTAGAAATCAATCACAAGAAAAAAACTGAAAAACACACAAATACATAAAGCCTAAATAACATGTTCCTAGACAAAGAGATCAAGGAAGACATCAAAAGATACCTTGAAACAAATGAAAATGAGAATACAACAACCTCAAATCTATGGGACACAGAGAAAGCAGTGCTGCGAGGGCAATTCGTAGCAATACAGGCCTATCTCAAGAAGCAAGAAAAATCTCAAATGAACTAACTTTATACTTAGACAACCTAGAAAAATAAAAATTAAGCACAAAGTCAGATAAAAAAAGGAAATGAAGATCAACCCAGAAATAAACTAAATACAGTCTAAAAAAGCAGTGCAAAAGAAAATGAAATGAAGAGATAGTTTTTTGATAAGATAAACAAGACTGATAAATATTTAACCACACTCATTAGGAAAAAATAAAGAGAGAGAACCAAAATAAATAAAATTAGAAATGAAAAAGGAAAAGTAACCTCTGACACTACATAAATGAAAAGGATTGTAAGAAAATATTATGAACAAGTATAAGCCAACAAATTGGACAATTGGAATGAAATGGAAATATTCATAGAAACATACAATTGTTCAAAACTGAATCAGGAAGAATCAGAATATCTGAATAAACCAATTAAAACTAGTGAAATTAAAACAGTTATCAAAAAACTCCCAACAAACAAAAGTCCTGGACCAGATGGCTTCACAGGTTAATTTTACCAAATATTCAAAGAACTAACACCTATGTTTCTCAAGCTATTCTAAAAAATTTAAGAGGAGAGTTGACTCCCAAGCTCATTTTATGATTCCAGCATTATTCTAATTGCAAAACCATATAAAGACAATACAAAGAAAGAAAATTATAGGCCAATATCCCTGAAAAAAAAGATGTTAAAGTCCTGAACAAAATATTAGCAAACTGGATACAGCAAAATACGAAAATTATTATACACCATGACCAAAAAAGATTTATTGCTGGATGTATGGTTGGTACAATATCTACAATCAACAAATGATATGCATCACATAAAACATGAAAGATATAAATCACATGATCATATCAAAAGATGAAGAAAAAGAATTTGCTAAAATTCAGTACCCATTTATAATAAAACTCAGCAAAGTGGAAAAGAGGGAACATACCACAACATAATAAAGGCTACATATGACAAACCCACAGCCAACATCATAGTGTGCAAAAACTAAAAGCATTTTTGCTGAGATCGGGAACATGACAGGGATGCCCTGTTTCAGTGCTTTTATTCAACATAGCACTGAAGTTCCTAGCCACAGCAATCAGACAAGAAGAAGAAATAAAAGCCATGTAAATTAAAAAGGAAGAAGTAAAGCTGTCACTATTTTCAGGTGACATCAAGTGACATGTAAGGAACCCTAAAGATTCAACCAAAAAACTACTAGAACTGATCAATGAATTCAGTAAAATAGCAGGATACAACATTGATTTGCATGTATCAGTTGTACTTTTATCCAATGATAATGAACTATCAGTAAAAGAAACTAAGAAAACAATCTTATTTACAAATTCATTAAAGAAAATATTTTGAAATAAATTTAATCAATGATATAAAAGTCCTGCACTCAGAAAATTACAAGACACTAAATAAAGAAACTGAAGAAGATAAAAATAAGTGAAGTATATTTTGTGTTCATGAATAGGAAGAATTTACATCATAAAATGTCCATGCTACCCAAAGCAATCTATAGATTCAACATAATTCCTATCAAGATACCAATGGTATATTTCACAGAACTAGAAAGAATATTTCAAGAATTTATATGGGACCAGAGAAGATCCAGAGTAGCCAGAACAATCTTGAGAAAGTGGCACAATGTTGGAAGTAACAGGCTACTTGATATCAAACTATACTATAAGGCCATAGTAATCAAAACAGCATGGTATTGTTACAAAAACAGACATAGAGATCAATGGAAAAAAATAGAGAGCCCAGAAATAAAACCATGCTTTTATGGTGAATTAATATTTGACATAGGAGGCAAAAACAAAATGTAATAAACACTTTATTCAATAAATAGTATTATGAAAATTGAAGAGCTATGTGCAAAAAAAAAAAAGAAACTAGACCACCTTCTTACACTGTGCACAAGAATGAGCTCCAAATGGGTTTAACTCTTAAATGTAAAACTTGAAACCATAAAATTCTAGAAGAAATGATAAGCAGTAAAATCTCAGACACTAATCTTAGCAGTTTTTTTTCTGATATATGTCCTTGGGTAGGGGAAACAAAAGAAAAATAAACAAATGGAACTATATCAAACTAAAAAGTTTTTTCACTGCAAAGAAATCATTAACAAAATAGAAAGACAACCCACTGCATGGGAGGACATATTCACCAATGTGACATCTGATAGAAGGCTAATATCGCAAATTTATAAAGTATACAACTCAACACCAAAAAAATAAAAATAAAAAATAAAATAAAAACACAAATCCAATTAAAATATGTGCAGAGGACCTGAATAGACACTTCTCCAAAAAGAACATACAGATGGCCGATGGACATATGAAAAGAAGCGCAACAGCACTAGCCATCAGAGAGATGCAAAATACAACCCCAATCACATTTCACCTCACATCTGCCAAAGTGGCCATCATTAATAAGTCAGCAAACAACAGGTGTTGGTGAGAATGTGGAGAAAAGGGAACCCTTGCCCACTATTGGTGGGATTGCAAACTGGTGCAACCACCATGGGGAAAATAGGGAGTTTTCTCAAAAATTTAATAATGGAACTGCCCAGTGATTCCACTACTTTGGATATATCTGAAGACACCTGGAATATTATTTCAAAAGAATATATGCACACCTATGAACATTGCAGTATTATTTATAATAGCCAACATTTGTAAGCAGCCCTAGTGCCCATTAGTAAACTGGTAGATGAGAAAGCTCTGGTACTTTCACACAATGTAATACTACTCAGCAACAAAAAAAGAAGTTTTACCTTTTGTGACAGCATGGATGGACCTGAAGAGCATCATTCAAATTGAAATAAGCCAGTCAGAGAAAGACAAATACCATGTAATTTGATTTATATGTGGAATCTAATGAACCAAATTAACTAACAAAGTAAAAACAGACTCATAGACACAGGAACAGACCCCCAGCTGTTAGACAGAATGCGGGCTGTGAAGCTGGGTGAAAAAGTTGAAGGGATTAAGCAAAAAAGAAAATAACAACACCAAACACTAGTAAGTGCCTACTAATAAGGGAAAAGGAGGTAGGGAGAAGTAGAGGGGGGTAAAGGGAGGATAAACGATGATTGACTTTGGATGGTGAATACAAAATATACAGATAATGTATTATAGAATTGCACAGTTGAAACCTATATAACTTTATTAACCAGTGTAACACCAACAAAAATATTTAAAAAGAAATAAATTTACATGTTAATTTAAGAAATGCCATCACCAAGATGTCTAAAGAATTTAGTAATAGAGTGAATGAGTCAAGAAGAAAACTGGTACTTCGCCAGGATGGAGGCGTAGGTGGAAACACCATGCCTCCTCACATAACCAAGTTTAAAGTCAACAAAGTTTCAGTAACCAAAACGCAGCCAAAACACAGAAAATTGAACTATACCGAAGTCCGACAACAACAAACCTTTCAGCTGCACTGGTAAGAGGGGCGGAGCCAGCAGTGGAACAGGGTTGGCAGGAAAAATCTCCCGACCCAGGTGCACAGGCAGCCGTGGGTGGATCCCAGGTGTGGGGTAGCAAGAGGAGGACCCAGTGAGGGTGCAAGGCGGCAGGCTGACCGAAGGCAAACGTTCACGTGCAGATAAACCAGCGTAGGAGCAAGCAGTGTGACACACCTCAAAGGCCTCAGTGGCGGAAAGCAGCAGAGAGGACCGCCATTGCCCATCTTTGACTCCACCCCCACATACAGCATCACAACCCAGTATCTGAGTTGCCCCGCCCTGGAGAACACCTAGGGCTCTGCCTCTCATAGGTAACAGGTGTGAACAGACCAAAATTTGACTCAAGAACTCAAAGCCCCGGAGCCGATAACTCTAAGGACCATGAAATAGCCAACCTATCAGATGCACAGCTCAAAATACTGGTGATCAGGATGCTCACAAAACTGGTTGATTTTAGTCACAAATTAGAGGAACAAATGAAGGCTAAATTGAAATGAAGGGAAATGCACAGGAACCCAATAGTGATGGAAAGGAAACTGGGACTCAAATCAAGGGAGTGGACCAGAAGGAAGAAAGAAACAACCAAACAAAAAAGAAGAATCAAGAATTCAAAAAAATGAGGAGAAGCTTAGGAACCTTCAGGACATCTTTAAACATTCCAACATTCGAATTATAGGGGTACCAGAAGGGGAAGAGAAAGAGCAAGTTGCTCAAAGAGCAACTTATTTGAACAAATAATAAAGGAGAACTTCCCCAGTCTGGCAAAGGAAATAGACTTCCAGGAAATCCAGGAACCAAAGAGAGTCCCAAAGAAGTTGGACTCAAGAAGGAACACACCAAGGCACATCATAATTACATTAGCCAAGATTAAAATGAAGGAGAGAATCCTAGAAGCAGCAAGAGATAAGGGGACAGTCACCTACAAAGGAGTTCCCATCAGACTGTCAGCTGATTTCTCAAAAGAGAACTTACAGGTAAGAAAGGGCTGGAAAGAAGTATTCCAAGTCATAAAATCTAAAGACCTATAAACAAGATTGCTCTATCCAGCAAAGCTTTCATTTAGAATGGAAGGGCAGATAAAGTGCTTCTCAGATAAGGTCAAGATAAATTAGTTCATCACCAAGCCCTTATTATATGAAATGTTAAAGGAATTTATGTAGGGAAAAGAAGATAAAAAACATGAACAGTAAAAGGATAGCAAACTCAGTTATTAACAACCACACCTAAAACAAAAGCAAACCAAGAGAACAGCTAGATCAGGAGTGGAACCATAGAAATGAACACATGGAGGGTTAGCAACAGGGGAGTGGGAGGAGGGGAAATGGGGAGAAGGCACAGAAAATAGCATAGACAGTAGGTAGAAAACAGTTCGGGGGGAGGGCAGGAATACTATGGGAAATACAGAATCTAAAGAACTTGAGACACGTGGACATAAACTAAAGGCGGGGAATGATGGGGGAGGGAGTGTGCAGGGTGGAGGGGAATGAAGGGGGGAATTAGAACAACTGTAATGGCATAATCAATAAAATATATTTTTTAAAAAAGAAAAAAAAAGAAGAGAACTATCTTGGACATCTAGTCCCACTGAGCCTTCAGATGCCTCCAGCCCCAGGTACCATGAGACTCCAAGTGAGGACTTCCCAGCTGTTCCTAGTCAACCAATACTACCATGATAATTAATTATCATTCTAAGCCACTCAGTTTTGAGGGAGTTTATCATTCCATAACAGATAACCAAATCCTAATCCAATTTTGCCTTGTGCACCTTGAATCAGACCAGTGAAGCCCTGGCAGGTGAGGCTCAACTGGTTGCCGCAGTGCCCCATGACTGAAAGGTTGCAGATTCATGCGCAGTCCAGGCACAAACAGGAGGCAACCAATCCATGTTTCTCTCTCACCCTTCCTCTTTTGATTCCTGTCTCCCTAAAAGCAGTGAAAAAATGTCCCTAGATGAGGATTAAAACTAAAAAAAAAAAAAAGAACAGCGAAGATTCACAGTACTATTTTAATGGCCCATAGTACTAGACTGTAACAATGAGTGCATCGTGCTCGCAGTAGGCATCTCTGCCATGAGAACACACAAGATGAGGCAGTGTCCATGAACCTTTCTCCTGCACGCTAATGGAAGAGCAAGTCAGCACGTTTGCTGTCATTTCTCTTAGACTGCAATGGACCATTCTCTAGGTGGATTTATTCTGGCTTTGCTTATTAATGTGGCCCCTCGTGAGAACAAAGGCAAACACTATTACTGAATTGAATTTTGTTTCTGGACTAGAGAATGCTCTGTTTTTGAAATAACCTGATCTTGCCCTAGTAAGTCTGTAACTTCATGAAACATACGTTAATTTTTTGCCTTATTTAAAGTATCCTTCCTGAGTTCCCATTTTGGACACATCACCTCCAAAGACAAAACAATGCAAAACAAAAATGCAGTAAAATATTAATAAATGTCACATTGACAGCAGTACTAGGGAATTTAAATAAATTAACATTCAAAAAGATAAATCCTAGATGCAAATTTGAGAAGAAACAAATTTTTATTTAATCAAAAATAAAATAAAATTTCATTAAAACAAAACTGCTGTTTTTTAAAAGATAGTTATTTTATGCATACTTAGTGTAAAATAATTTATCAAAGCAGGTAGTGGAGAATGTCTTAAAATACTTTTATTTTAATATTCAGGGCAATGTACTTCATTTACTTGAACTGAGGGAATTTGACCATTACAGTGATGTAAAACATCACATGATGTTTACAAGAAAGTATTCTTTAACTTCAAATTCAATTACTGCAATCGAAATAAATTGGCACTGAAAATGTGACTGTATACGTTTTCCTGATTTATCCATAATCACCCAAGAATGTCTTCTTACAGGAAAGCAATCATGAAGTATAATCTACAAAGTACCAAACTCATCTAGGTTTTGTTTTTGACTGCTTTACTTTCCACATATAACATTTCAGGTTTGGCTATTTGGTTATATTATGTTGCCTCACGTTACTTAATTAAGAACTGATTCACATCCTGAATCCAGGGGATCTTCACAGTTCCCAGGTCTCCCCTGGGCACCCCAGGAAAGAATGGCAAAGAGAAAGAACTAACCTAGGAAATGTCTTTCTCAGACAGTTCCATGGAGAAAAAGACAACACCCCAGGAAGATAGTGCCGGAGGATTCAAGTCATTCCAAGGGGTCATCAGTCCCTCAGAACCCAGCCCAACAGAAAACTTAGAGGTGACGTCAGAATGGCAAAAAAACTCAAGGTATAAAGTAGTTTGGGTGGCAGCTACAAATTGCTGAGTCAGGCTCACAAAGATTCCCCTAGTTAGATGTTCATTCATTCACTTATTCATTCATTATTTCAAAAATATTTGTTGATGACCTACCATTTGTGAGGCACTGTTTAGAAGCTGGAGATAAAGGAATGAACAAGACACAATGATCTGCCTTTAAAGACTAGAATAGGCAGCTTAGCTAAGGTTATAAGCAAGTGAGTAGTCAATTAAACTCAGTGAGGGTTAAGAAAGCAGATAGAACACATTTTTAGTTGCTAAAGGACAAATTACTGGAAATATGCCTTTAAAATTTTGTTCAAGAACACATTTTTAGTTGCTAAAGGACAAATTACTGGAAATATGCCTTTAAAATTTTGTTCAAGGGAGAACATTAGAATATACATATTTATATATCCTCACCTGAGGATATGTTTATCAGTTTAGAAAGAGAGGAAGGGAAGGAGGGAGAGGGGAGGAGGGGAGAGAGAGAGAGAAACATCGATCAATTGCCTCCTATATACACCTCCAACAGGGGATCAAACCTACAACCTAGGGATGTGCCTTGACCAGGAATCAAACCACAACCTTTTACCTTTTGTTGTATGGGACAACACTCCAACCTACTGAGTCACCTGGCAAGGGCCTATATAATATATTTAACGTCAGGATGGATTTAGAAATGATTTAGAAAAATGNTTAGTTGCTAAAGGACAAATTACTGGAAATATGCCTTTAAAATTTTGTTCAAGGGAGAACATTAGAATATACATATTTATATATCCTCACCTGAGGATATGTTTATCAGTTTAGAAAGAGAGGAAGGAAAGGAAGGAGAGGGGAGGAGGGGAGAGAGAGAGAGAAACATCAATCGATTGCCTCCTGTATACACCTCCAACAGCGGATCAAACCTACAACCTAGGGACGTGCCTTGACCAGGAATCAAGCCCACAACCTTTTACCTTTTGTTGTATGGGACAACACTCCAACCTACTGAGTCACCTGACAAGGGCCTATATAATATATTTAACGTCAGGATGGATTTAGAAATGATTTAGAAAAATTCTCATTATTTTCAAGATGAAGAGATTCAGTTGGTTCACACATCTCTGTGTCTCCTGCCCCATGAAAATAACTTTATGCAGTATACTGCCTCTGCTTTAAGTGCTCTTCAGTCCCATTTCTTCTCTGCTTACCCACTTACAGCACTCAACATCTCTCATCTAGAATATCATGACAACCTCCTATAGCAACTGCTATACTCTCTCCTCACTCCAATCAGTTCTTCATACACTGCCAATGGCATTCTGAGAAGTGCAACTTTGGTCACATGATTTTCCCCACTTTAAAAGACTTTCTAGCATTGCAACTGGCCAGAAAAAAAATCAAAACAAGGAGATTTATACATAATGTCTTTATTTCAGCTAAATGTATTCAAAATCCATCCAACCAGCCATCCATCTGTCCATCTATTTCAAAAGCATGAATTGAAGTGTCTGGGATCTGTGTTAGCCATTGAAAATATAAAGGTAATATAAATTTCCATTTTCAAGGTGTTTCTGGTTCACTGACCTCATAGTATCTCTTCAGCCTCAGCTCTCATCAGTATCCCAAACTCTCGCTGACTTGATTCGCATAAAAATGTCCACATCCTGGGTCCCAGCCACAATAACTTTCTCATCTATCCCCAAATACTCCACTCTCCTTTGTGATTCTGCACCTTTTTTTATATGTGATTTCATCTCCTGGGATATTCATGTCCATTTCCACCTCTTAAGGAACACTTTAAAATATAGTCATAGGTAGTCTTTAAAAATCCAACACATATATAGCCACTGTATGAGTTATATATTGTTGTTCTTAAGAACATTTTATAGATTAAAATACTGAAACCCAGAGATTAAAGACTGGTCCAAGTCTACACAGCTAATAAATGGCAAAGTCGGAATTTGAGGACAGTTCCTCTGACTTCAAATTCAGTACCCTATCCTATACAACTTTTTTTCCACCCAAACTTTATATTCTTCGTTATATCTGAGTCATTAGTCTGAAGCACGCAAGAATTCCTGTTTTTCCAAGCCTCAGAGGTGGTCTCTAGATCATTTGTTTCATTGAATGAACAGTAGGATCATACCTGAATTCTGCTTTCATTTAAAGAAAATAACACTCCACAAAAATGTGAGCATGTTTTCTCTCTGCATGTGTCTCCATGCACAAAGGCCTGACTGAATTACTTTAAGTCCTCCATCTGTTTCTTCTCATTTTCAGTCCTTTATTTACCTCAAATTATTACCTCTGTGCAAAATGATCCATCATGTCTAATGCCCTCCTTCTTCCAGCTGAGGTTTACTCCCCCTTCCGTCAGAGTCTAGCACAAGATTCAACACAAAGGACAGTTTCTGTGAAAATACGTCAAAGGAATGAATTAATGTCCCTAAAAGTTTTCATGTGAACTTTCAACTTTATTTTGTGATAAATGCAAGTGAACCTTCTGACTTTGCCTTCAAATGCGGCATCTGATAATGTGAGTCCCTTACAAAAATAAACTGACATGAAGGGGTTGTCGATACAAACTGTACCACGCAGAAAACCCTAAATTCTAAACAAGCACATAACATTGTAGGTAAATCTTTGAACCTAATAACTTTAAGTCTAACTTTATTACAACTGCATTCTGCAGTTTAAAGGCAAGTTCCAAATTTACCTTATAGAAAACATTATGAAAATTTTACATATCTATAAATAAAATTCTCTGAGGAGAAAGGGCCTTTAGGAAAAATATGATTGTATTTTATGAGCCAGCACAAACTGCTTAAGAGAAATTCATTAAAATTTACTTCTAACTTTTCTAAGAGTTCGTGCTTTGAGAGCCATTAATTTTTCCTCAGAAATCTTTTGATTATTTTTCTTTCCAATGTCATTTAATGTTTCCATCCTCAGTGGGAGCTGGGTAGGGCAATGACGTCGGATCATGACAATGTTCAGCATCTGTGCTGTCCAATAGGTTGTGGCCACTGTGCACTTGAAATATGGCTAGTGTGACTGAAAAACTGGAAGTTTAAACCATTTAATTTTAATAAATTTAAACTTGAGTATAAATAACCACATGTGGCTAGTAGATATCATATTGAACAGCACAGATCTAGCATTTATACTCTATTTTTCCAAATTTCTGAACCTGTACTTAAATGTCATTTTGGGGTGTAATTTTCCACACTGATAAGTAAACAGGAGCCCTCTAAATAGGAAGCGATGTGTATTCTATTGATCATACTCTAGAAGGGCCTTCAGGGTCAGAGCTTGTGTCTGTAAGTACACTATTTAGGAGGCTATATCAGACATCTAGAAAAGGTCTGGGAGAGCATTGGCGGTGGGTATGAAGAAAAGTGTATGGATTTGAGATGGGCAGAGGCAGTGCAGTAAAGGAAAAACAAACACCAGGATGACTTCTAATAGTTTGGCTGAGAAACTAGGTGAACAGGGGTATTATTTATTAAAAGAAGACCTTGATTGCATTTTATTTCACTGGTGAATAGGGATAGAAATAACGAATAAATTGTTGAAGTTCCACCCTGAGATTTTAAGGCAATGGGTGAACATATTAGCTTTGCATTCAAGAAATGGAACAGAGTGAGAAGTAATTGCAAATACCGGAAGAAATTACACCTGCGGGAATGGACCGAATTGTCTCTAGAGTGTGATATGGAGATTGTCTCAAGCCATATGAAATCTATCTTCAATGGACGGTTAGAAGAGGAATCTATCAAACATCTAGAGAAGTTCTTAGAAATTAGAAGGAATCCCAGGAGGCTATCCCACCACAGAAGCCAATGGAGGAAACCATATACATTCCCCACCTCTTTAATAAAATTTGAGATGGTTTAAAAGTGTATTTTTAAAAGAATAAAGTTGAAATAAGAGTGAATTGGTACAGAACAAAGTATGAAAAAATAAAATAATTCTAGGTCACTTTTCACTTTACAGAGTGCTATGCAGTTGCTAAATATAGACAAAAGGTTTGGTTCTGAGTTCCTTTATCTTCTCTAGCATTTTGTCTCGTGTAGAATAGGGACAAAGTGGTACTTGTCTCATATTGTTGCTGCGAGAAGTGAAGGAGTTAACAGCTACCAAGCATGTGCAGCAGCCCCAGTGGAAGGGCCAGGGCCGTCAGGGCTATTATAAGGATCAACACAGTGCTGGGGCAGTGGTCTTGGTGGTAGAAGATACGTCTTCCCTGCTGTTGCCACAAAATATTTTGATGTGTGCTATCTTTCTCCAAGAAAAAAAAGAATCTACTGCATTTCTTCTGGTATTTCCAATGTCTGCTACACTCCCTAGCTCTTAGTAGACTTGGTGACACTACTCAATTAATGCTCCTCCAATGTTGCCTTGGATTTTTAAAAAAAATTTATTTATTTTTAGAGAGAGGGGGAAGGGAGGGAGAAAGAGAGGGAGAGAAACACCAGTGTGTGGTTACCTCTCACATGGGCCTCACTGGGGACCTGGCCTGCAACCCAGGCTTATGGCCTGACTGGGAATCAAACTGGTGACCCTTTGGTTCACAACCTGCGCTCAATACACTGAGCTACACTAGCCAGGGCATGGATTTGTTTCTCAGTAATTTAAAATACCTGCTTATAAAGGGATAGGCAGTGATGCATGAGCTAAGTGATTTATTTTAGATATAGATGTGAAAGTTTATTTATAAATGAGCATGTTTTTCTACATTAAAATTCATTAATGACAATGAGTCATAGCCTATTAGCTCAGCATTTCAGTCCTTACTTAGTTCTTCCTCAGGAGCCATGGACAGGGAAGGTGAATTCTCTTTACTCTTAAAAAAACTTTACAATTATTCCAAGTCATTTTCTCCAGGTAACCAATTAAATAATCACCTGACTGATCTAGAATTTGTGTTTTTATTTTTATTTTATTTATTTTTTTTAAAGATTTTATTTATTTATTTATCTTTAGAGGGGAAGGAGAGAGGGAGAGAAACATCAATGTATGGTTGCCTTAGAATTTGTGTTTTTAATTCATGGTCCTAGCTTATGTCTATATGACCAACTTTTTCAGATAATAACCAGAAGAAAAACTTGTTAATGTCTTCTACTGCATACCCGCTAGTCTCAACACCAGTTGTACTTCAATTTTTTCTCCCTGTGAAAAACTGGCAGCTGAATGAGAAAAATCCTGTAGTCAATGTTCAAACCACCTTATCTGGAATATTTTACTTTTAGCAATCCGTACAGGGACTTACCATCACAAAGCAAACCCACTGATGAACTTCTGTTCAAAAGTATGAGATTAGCTAACCTAAGTTACAAGTAGTTGATCAATGAGTACTGACTGAATATTGCACAATATTGAGTAGAAAAATAACCTGAAACTCTAAACAAAAAATGCATATTAATGTTAACATTTACTTCTTACCCAATTTTAAGTAATTTGCAGGTATGAAATTTAATTTTAAACAACAAATCTAAAAGTTAGATTCTGAAGTAGAGTAATTGAATAACTTGCTCAGTCTGAAAGATCAGGAAGAGTTGGAACCACGATGTACCCCAGGAATTTGGACCCTATAGACCTCATTGTTAACTTCTGCCACACCAGCACTTGAGTACCCAACCATGCTTATCCTCAAAAGTCATGCTGTACTTTTTATTATGTGGTATAGATACATATTATTCATTTAAAAATTTTCTCAGTACTTTGGATAGGTTCTGAAAAATTGTATTATTTCATCTGTTCCTTCTGAGATATATAATATTATTTTCTAAATCCAATCAGATAAGTTTACATTCTTAAGGCTGCAAATCAACAGAAGATAAAACTTTTTTTCTTATATTTGGCTCTGAACTTGAATTCAAATTATAATAATTATGAAAAATATCAGTCTCTACTTTGACCTAAACTAGAGTTGCATATATAGATCTTCCAGAATGTTGAAAACACATTTTTTTACCTGTTTTAAATTCAATAGGGTATTTCTTTGGGCCACACATAATAAATGATATTTGGGGTATACAGATTGCAAGCATCAATCATGATTTGATTTCCCTACTGGACATCTTGCACACAGACACCATAGTGTGACTTCACCCATTATAAGGTAGTTAATGGCATTGGAAATTACACATCACACTATGAATTCTGTTTGAAATACAAGGTCCGTCCAGAAAAAGTCCAGCCATTGTTAATATAATGAGAATGGTTTGTGTGACATTGATGTAACCTGGCAGCCAAGGAGAGTGGACTGGAATGTGCATGCATGAACAAGGATGACTTCACTGTACTAGTTAGTCAGTGGGGGGTGGTAGATGCCATTGAGTGAGCATGTATACTGTGCGGCTGTCACATTAAAAATGAGCAAGTAGGGCAACAAATATGCATCAAATTTTGCATAAGCTTGAACATTCCTCCATGGAAACTATTCATATGATTCAAAAGGTTTTCAGGGATGATACAATGAGTGCAGTACAAATAAAGTGTGGCACAAATGCTTCAAAGCTGGTCAAGAATCTGTTGAGAGTGATCCATGTTCTGGAAGGCCTACAACAAGCGGAACACCTGCAAATGTTGAACGTGCATGGGCTGCAACCAGCCAAGACTGGCGATTGACAGTGCAAGAACTAGAAGCTGAACTGGGGATTCCAAAAATTACTGTGTTCGAGATTTTGATGCAGCCTCTTGGCATGAAACATGTCATGGCAAAGTTCATTCCACAGCTCTGCTACTAATCCAGAAGGATCATTGTGCTGCAGTTGCTAATGACTTGATTCAAACCACTACCAATGAACCAGATTTCCCCAGGAAGGTCAGAACTGGAGATGAATTGTGGATCTGTGGCTATGATCCAGAAAGGAAGGCCTAATCGTCCCATTGGAAGTTGCCTGGTTCTCCATGCCTGAAGAAGGCTTGGCATAGTCACCGCAAGATCAAGTCCATATTAACTGTGATTTTTGACTGAGGAGGTGTTGTCCATCATGAATACACCCCTCCAGACCAAACAATTAATAAGGAGTACTACCTCCATATTCTTTGTCGGTTTAGAGATGCAATACAACAAAGGCAGCTGCAGCTATGGGCAACTGATGATTGGCAGCTTCATCATGACAATGCATGTGCTCATGCATCACTTATTGTACAGAGTTTTTTTTGTGAAACATCAAATCACCCAGGTGACTCAGTCCCGCTACAGCCCAGATTTTACACCCTGCAACTTCTGGCTGTTTTGAAAATCTCTTCCCTCTCAGACCATTGGTGAGATTCAGGAAAATACGATCGTAGTTGATGGCAATTCCAACAAAGGATTTTGCAGAGTATTTTGAACAGTAGAAGAGACACTGGGAGAACTGTGTGAGGTCTCAAGGTGCTACTTTGGAGGAGACTGAGGAATCATTGTCCTTGAACAGTATCTCTTGTATCTTGCGTCTTCTTCAATAAATGTCTCTATTTTTCATATCACATGGCTGGAGGATACTTTCTGGACAGACCTCATATAACTTCCTTTCATTACATTAAATATTTCAAAACGTGTATAATCTGTGTGGCACTATTCTCTCAACTTGGCATCATCATCCAACAATATTTCATAAATTCAATAGCCAGTATGATCTGTGCCTTATTCACAAATTGATGTAGTCATAAAAATATTGTTTGCAAGACCAATTTAACTTCAAGAGAAAGCCACCCATGTGCTAATGAGGCACTACAGACAGAACAGGAAAACTCTTGGCATTATTAGTAGCTGTCTAAAACTAAAGATAATTCAAACTTGAGGGCACTAGAAACACTACTTGTCCATTTAGAATTTTAAAAATAACAAGGGCTTTCCATCTAAATTAATGTATTTGAGGAACTGTGCATTAGGTTCCCTTGGGGATTCTGGTTTTAGAAGATAATTCTTGTGAGAAATATATGATCTAAACCTGAGACCAAAAGAGATCTTAGAAACCCACTTTGAAAAATAAACGCATATTACTTTTTAATGGCACTTTAAAAAGAAATTTTAGTTATTCAAGAACTATGCTTTAATCTCTGAGTTCTTTTCCTGGGTTCATGAAACAGCTAAAATGGAATAACACTATATACATGCTTATGCATATCTAGAAAGAGATAT
The DNA here is from genome assembly GCF_014824575.4 of Sturnira hondurensis. NCBI lineage: Eukaryota > Metazoa > Chordata > Mammalia > Chiroptera > Phyllostomidae > Sturnira > Sturnira hondurensis. The sequence goes on along the minus strand of NW_028074140.1, from coordinate 9,807,707 downwards.
TATAATATGTTTTTATAAATTTCTGTCTTGCTTAAGCAAATACTCCCCTAAAACTGTTAATAGTAAATTATTCCAAACAATGGCAACTGTATGTCTATTATTTTTCATGTTAAGTTACTGATATTAAAATTGGGTTTTCTAAAAATAGATTGGAACGAAGGGGAGAAAAGTAGCCAAAGACCATGTATGAATGACCTATGGACACGGACAGCGGTATGGGGATGGACTGTGGGGGTTGGGGCATGATAGAGGAGAACAAAGGGGGAAACACTGGGATGGTAATAGAATAAACAAAAATAAAAAAATAGACTGCTTTAAGATATGCCCCATTTACTATATTCATCTATCTCAGTTACTGGCAAAGAAATGCCCTGCTATATGATCAGCTAATACTGGCTAGTAAAAGTATTTCGTGATATACACAGGAAACTTTGACGTACTCCTAGACTATGTTTTTCAGTGCCGCTCTTCATTTTCCTTAATCTCCTCCTGCAAGGCCTTTCTTTTACATCTGACCCCACTATCATGATCTCAGACATCTGTTAACTAATCTGTTGCTTAAAACACGACCCTTTTACACCCAAAAAAGAGTTGGATGACTCTGATTATGAACTTTCATGCTTCTTGGCAGTTTAGTTATTTTGACTAAAGGCTATTTATACAATGGTATTCATCCAAAGTATAGAATGCTACTCATAATAGATTACCCAAATTCGTATAAAAACCAAATATTTTACTGTACTTAAGCAAGTACTGAGTTATTTTATTTAAATAATATCTCTGGTATGACCTTGTTAGTATACACACATATATTTATGTATGTATCAATATATACACTTAAACTCATTAAAGTAAAATTGTTGAGTTTTAGTTAAGTAATAGTACAACTGTTCATAAGTATAGCAAAGAAAATTGTAATGATTGCAGAGAAACACCTGTAGTTTATTAAAAAGCACCATAAACCACGTTGGCTTTAGCCCCCCACTATTATAGCATATTGTGGCAAACTTTATAAACAAAATGCAGTGCTTAATATTTATAAACAAATATACTAAAATGTGATGAATATTCTCTGAAAAGAATATAAATAATACAGAAGAAAGGAAGACTTTAATTCTTATTTCAAGAATAGTATTTATTTGATCCTCATATATTTAATGTTATTATATTGTTTGTATCATTTTGCCCCCCAACCCTGTTTTATTTTTTCTTTCACTTTTTTATAATGGTATGTTATAACATATGTTATGTTATATAATGGTATGTTACCTAAATTTTTCTTGAAAACAATGATGTTGTAGAGATTTGTAAAATCTTAGGTCACTTTTATTGCAGCCCAAGGATGAAACAATCTATTAGTATTATATTGTTGGATTTATTATTTCATAGTTTCATGGGCTATTCCATGCATGAAAAAAAGCCAAATGATTATTGCTTTTCTTGTCCTGTGACTTTTGTGACTGTCACTAATGGTGAACAAATTCAATGGACTTTATTACTTCTTAAAATCTCCATATAGCTGAAGTGTTTTAGTGAAGGATAAAACAGCAATGAAACTTTTCAAGCATGAAGGAAAAAAACAATAATTCTGACAACCAAAAAACATAACAAGGTCGGGTACTGAAATGTTGAGAAACAAATTTTTCCCTTGGAAAAAATAAAAACAAAAAAACCCTGTTAAATAATAATTGAACACTTGAAAACTCACATTGCATAAGGCTTACTTGATATTAGCTTCATGATAGACATTTATTTTTATTGTAGAAAATAAATGAGTACAGATTAAGCAAAATGAAAAGCAAATTTATATGGTGTGTTGGAGACCAGGGGCTATAACCTGAAGCACACTAAGTCAAAATTTCAAATCCACTACCTAAATGTCAAATTATATACCTCCTGATCATTAGTTCTTTATCCATAATAAGAAAGTCGTAACACTGACTTTGCAGGGTTAAAAAGTACTTGAACAATAAAAAATATTTTAAAAAGGAAACAAAAAAGTACATCTATATCAACATCTGTTACTGAGTAAGTGTATAGAAAATGTCCATTTCCTCCCTTCATTATTGGCAAGCTGTCAGGCAAGTATTCAAAAGAAAAACAAAAACATACTTACCTAGACCATCTGCTCCACAAAACTGAGAGGGCAGGTGAAGGAAAAATAGAACCTAAGTAACTGGCTTATTTCTTATTTGTTTTATTTAAAAATTGTTTGGAGAATAACTAGGCAATCAAAATAAATAAAAGGCATCCAAATTGGAAGGTAAGACAAAAAGCTATCTTTATTTGTAAATAGTGATCTTTTCTATGAAAGATTCTAAAGCTCCACTATAGAATTACTAGAATAAGCAAGCTCACCAAGGTCAGAGGATACAAAATTAACACACTAAAATCAATTGGATCTCTATGTTCTAACAATGAAAAATTGGAATATGGAAGTAAGAAATTAGATTATATTCTGAATAGCATAAAAACAGTAAGTACTTAGAATAAATTTAACAAAAAAAGTGCAGGACTTAATTTAGGCAACATTGTTGAAAAATTAAAGATAATCTAAATAAATAGAAAGACTTTTCATGTTCATGGATCAACATACTTAATACTGTAAGATAGCAATATTCCCTGAATTGATTCTAGATTTAACAAAATCCTTGTCGAAAACCACACCTGGCTTTTTAAAAGAATTTAACAAACTGGTACTAAACTTTATATACAAATAAAAAATAGCAAAAACAATATCAAGAAAGAAGAAAATTTGATGACATACTTTCTGATATCAAACTTATTATAAAGTTATAATAAGACAACAGGTTACTGGAATAAGAATAGGTATACAGATAAATGGAATTGGATTGCAAATAAGAAGTAAGCCCATATATATATATATAGTCAATTGAATTGTAACAAAGTTGTCAAAAATTTCAATGAGGAAAAATTAAGAATGATATTGGGATGATTGAATACACACAAGTAAAAGCATAAATTTGGATCCCTATCTCACATCATATCCAAAAATGAACTCAAAATGCATCATACACCTTAATGTAAGACCTAAGGAAACAAAAAACAACCAATCAGAACAGCCAGAAGAAAAAAGAATTTTAAAAAAATGAGGATAGTGTAAGGAGCCTCTGGGACAACTTCAAGTATACGAACGATAGCATCATAGGAGTTCTGGAAGGAGAAGAAAAAAATTGGAAACCTATCTGAAAAAAAATAATGAAAGAAATTTCATTAACTGGGTGAAGAAAATAGACATACAAGTCCAGGAAGTGCAGAGAATCTAAAGCAAGATGATCCCAAGTAGGTCTACCCTATAATATATTACAATTAAAATGCCAAAGGTTAAAGATAAAGAGAAAATCTTAAAAGCAGGAGAAAAGCAGTTACTTACCTATGAGGGAGTCCCCATTAGACTGTCAGCTGATTTCTCAAAAGAAACTGTAGCCTAGAAGGGATTGGCAAGAAATATTCCAAGTGATGAGAAAGCAAAGATCTACAGCTGAGATTAATTTACCCAGAAAAGCTAGCATTTAGAATCAAGGAACAGATAAAGTGCTTCCCAGGCCACAAAAAAAAAAAAAAAAAAAAAAAAAAGCTAAAGGAGTTTTTCACCACCAAACCAGCATTATATGAAATGCTAAAGGGTCTTCTTTAAGAAGAACAGTGGCTGTGTGGCTCACTGGAATGAGTGCCATCCTGTGAATCAAAGGGTCACTGGTTGGATTATCAGTGACAGCACATGCGTGAGTTGTGGGCCAGGTCCCCAGTAGGGGGCACTTGAGAGGCAACCACATATTGATATTTCTCTCCCTCTCTTTCCCCCTCCCTTCACCTCTCTAAAAAATAAATAAATAAAATCTTTAAAAAATAAAGAAGAAAAAGTTAAAAATATCAACAATAAAATGGCAACAAATTCATATCTATTAACAATTAAATGTAAAAACAAAATAAACAAGTAGAACAGAAAGAGTCATAGATACAGAGAGCATTTTAATGTTTGTCAGGTGGAAGGGGGATTAGTGGAAGGAGTAAAAGAATTAAGAGGTGCAAATTGATAGTGACAGAACAGTTATGGGGGTGTGAAGTACAGCATAGGACATAGAGTAGCCAAAGAACATATATGCATGACCTGTAGCCATAGGAAATGGTATGGGGGTTTCCTGAGAGGGAGGCTATATGGAGGGGGGCAAAGAGGGAAAACCTGGGACAACTGTAATAACACAGTCAACGAAATATAATTTTAAAATAATATTTTAAAACTCTTAGAAGAAAATATGGCAGTAAACCTCTTAACCTTGGGTTAGACAATGGTCAGTTACCAGATAAAAACACAAATGATAGAATAAAAAAGAATAGATAATTTGGACTTCAACAAAAGTTTTAATTTTACACTTTAAAACAAACCATCAAGAAAGTCAAAAGATACCCTCTGCAACAGCATGGAGGGAAGTGGAGAGCATTATGCTGAATGAAATAAGCTGGGTTGTGAAGGACAAATATCATATGATCTCACCTATAAGTGGAACCTAATTAAAAAAAAAAAAGCAAACAAAATGTAACCAGAGACATTGAAATAAAGAACAAACTGACAGTAACTAGAGGGGAGGTCGGAGGGAATAATGAGGGAAAGAAGGGAAAAGGTCATCAAGGAACATGTATAACAAACCCATGGACAAAGTCAAAGAGGGAAAGGACTGAGGGGGGGAGGAGGGGGGGTGGGGAAGTGGTGGCAGGAAAATGGAGACAACTGTACATGATCAACAATACAAAAAAAATTTAAAAAGGAAAAGAAATTCAAAAGGAAACCCATGAAGTACATAAAATATTTTCAAATCCTATATCTGATAAGGAACTTGTACCCAGAATATAGAATAAAAAACTAACTACTCAATAATAAGAAGATAAGGAATATAATTTTAAAATGAGTGAAAGATTTGAATAGGCACTTCATCAGAGATGATATTGGAATGTGTAATAAGCACATGAAAAGATATGCAATATCAAAATTCAGCAGAGAAATGTGAATCACAACCACAATGAGAACCATAAGCACAAGGAATCAAAACTATTTTACATGTATTAGAATAGCTGTAAACACAAGGACAGATGATAATGAGTGTTGGTGAGGATGCAGAGGAATTGAAACCTTTGTCTATGGTTGTAGGGACTATAAAATGATGCAACCACTTTGATAAAGAGTTTAATTTTTCAAAATGTTAAATCCAGAGGCACCATAAGACTCAGCAATGCCACTCCTAGGCAACTATCAAGAGAAATAAAAAGGTGTGACCGCACAATGATTTGGATATAAACATTCAGGGTAGTATTACTCATAATAGTCAAAAGTAGAAATAACCCAACTATCCATCAACAAATTGTGGCATATCTATAAAGTGTTATAATATTCAGCAATTTAAAAAATGAAATACTACTGCAAGTTACAAAATAGACTAATCCCAATTATGCCAAGTGAAAGAAGCCTGAACCAAAAGACCACCTGTTACATAACACCATGAGTGTAGAATGTCAAGGACAAGCAAATCTATAAAGGTAAAAAGGAGACAAGTAGGAATAGGGAGTGACAACAAAGGGACAGATTTTTGTGTGTGTGTGGGATGAAGAAAATGTTCTAAAATCAATTATGTTAATTGTTATACAATTCTGTAATTATACTAAAAATATACAGTTTTAAATACATATTTAAAACAGATGATTTTAATGGTATATACATTATATCTTAATAAAGTTATTAAAATTGACGGAAGAAAAAAATTACCAGAAAATGGAATTTGCCTAGCAATTATTATGGTAATATAGGTGATAATATTTTTAGTATTGTAATTCAGTTGTTAGTTTGAAACTGTTTTCTCTGTGTTGTGGCATAAAGAATCGAGCAATTATGGGATAATGTTAATTCTAAATTATCATTTGTGCCCTTGAGAACAAAAGTTCTCAGAGTGGAAAAGTTGACATAAATGTAATATTAAAAAGTTATGTACTCCTAAACTTGTTTAGAATGACCAATTTATGAAGTATCAATTTATGAAGCATATAACATATAGTTGTATATATAGAAAAAAACAATATAGATATAGATAGATTCACCCTAACTTGACCCAACAAAGACGCTTAGATATCATAAGCATAGATGGGCATTCCTAGCTTCCAGATTATATTCTTGAAATAGCAGTTTAAATTAAGAAAAAAAATAGGACTCCCTTGGAAAAAATGGTGGGTTATATAACTAAGGCAGGAGGTGTACAAGTTGACTTTAAAACACCTCAGCCCAGATAGTTAGGACTCACTGAAAGACCACTAGATCATATCAGAAAGACTTGAGAAAAATGTAAAAAGTCTGAAATTGCTGAAAATGGGAAGTTTTGAACCTCAAAATATTAATAGCAAATGTTTAAATTTGTCAATTAATGATAATTGTTGGGAACCACCCTGCCTGCTTTCAGAAGCTATAACCCACTATGGCTAAGGCTGAGTGAGAGACCTTGGGACCCTAAGCCACTGAGGACACAAAGCTTATCTACCTGGCAGGGGAACCGCCTCTGCTCCTTTTACTTCACCCTGCCTGGACCCCAATGTTTGATTGGTTAGCCAATGAGAGTAAGATTCTGCAAGGGAGAGATGACCTAAGACAGGCATGATCATGGGGGGCCCCCAGGGAAGAACTTGGGGGCTACAGAAAAGGGGTGATGAACCCTAGCCCCTTGGCTTTGACATAACCTGAGTCCTCATTTTGTCTGCAAGAATTTTCCTCATCTCTTGGCTGCCTTACTTCCCCTGCCTGATCTAAGCCTGAAACAATGCCTTAAGCCTGAAATGATATAATGCTGGTGGTGGGTGCAGGTTTCACAGGATTTTACAAATCCTTTTTTAGGTCTGATCACCCTAGGGAACCCACCCTGTCCAGCAAAGCGTGGGTTCCCTAGGGTGATCAGACCTAAAAAAGGATTTGTAAAATCCTGTGAAACCTGCTTTGTTTAGAATGCTCTAGATTAAATGATAAGGGTCCCAGCAGGAAGTAAATTTGTTCCCCAAAGTTTTATGGCCCTTTAGCTATCTAACCCTGACTCAAAATAGGCCCTCAGAGTTATTTGGATGTTATCTATTGTTCTATCCTTACTGCCTGATAATGATTAATGAGCTTTACCTGTATTCCTGTGCAAAAGTAACCTAATAAAAGCCCATTGAGGAAAAGGCTCTTGGCCCTTCTCCTTTGAGAGATTATCCACATTTCCTCCCTAAGCAGATCATGTCTTGATAGACTTATTCTCATCCATTGTGGCTGGGGGAGGTGGGGGAACCCCGAAGGTGGAAACCCTCCTAACAGATAATAATTACATTTTACAAACTAATTGATCACCTTTTCAGGATGATAGGTCATTTATTATCTTGAAAACTAGTAAGTAAAGGAAAACAAGTATTTCTTATACCTTATGTAAATTCACCAGTATATAACCATTAATAAAGAAAATTTCTTTAAAAAATATTTTATCATTGTTCAGTTGCAGCTGTCTGCATTTTTGCCCCATTACTCTCCCCTGCCCTATCCACACCCCCATATTCAATGCCCCCCATTGTCTTTGTCTATGGGTTCTTTACACATGTTCTTTGACTTGACCTTTCTCCTTTCCACAATTATCCTCTCCCCTCCTCTCCTCTGGTCATTGTCAGTTTGTTCTTTATCTTCATGTCTTCGGTTCTATTTTGCTCACTTGTTTGTTTTGTTTATTGGGTTTCACTTTAGGTGAGATCATATGATATTTGCCTTTCATTGATTGGCTTATGTTATTTAACATAATGCTCTCCAGTTCTCAACATATTGTCATGAAGGTAGGAGCTCCTTCTTTCTGCCGTGTAGTATTCCACTGTACCAGTTCTTTGACCCATTTATTTACTGATAGGCACTTAGGGTGTTTTGAGTAGTTGGCTGTTGTAAATTATGCTGCTATGAACACTGGGGAGCATAGATTCTTTTGAATTGGTGTTTCAGGATCCTTAGGGTATAATCCCAGCAGTGGAATTCCTGAGAGATCAAAGAAAATTTTTTATTAAAGTATTCCTACTAATAAATGAGAAAATAATGATAGATTTGCAATCCCCATTTAATTAGTAGGTGTAGGCATTGAACAGCAACTGTTGCTGAGAGATCACCAGATATTAAATGCCTTCTGCTGAAAGAATAGAATGTGACTTCTGCCTTTGTTAAAAGGGTAGAACCTAAGTTGGAAAATGCCTCTGGACTCAGCTGTCTCCTTGCAGAACATATAGAAGATAGAGAAATGGGTTGAATCGTGTCATTAGTATTCAGTCAACTAAATCCAGACTGGCCACCTCAATACAACACGTCTTTTGTTCTTCAACAGGTACATTGAAAGGAAAATAAATAAGTGAATGGAGAGGGAACCTACAGATTAAGAGAGATTTAAAAGACAGTTGGCTTTTAATATGGGCAAGAAAAAAATCAAACTCTACTGTGTAGAAATGCATGCCTGAATGACAGAATTATACATCAATGCAAAGAAGTGACTACTATAATAGTGAGAACAATAGCTATTTTTAGGTGGAGCAAGGGATTAGAATTGCCAAAGGACACAGAAAGGGACATCTGTGGTGTCTGGCAAAACTCTGATTCATCATTTAGGTGGTAACTACAAGAGTATTTACCTGATATTATCTCATTTCATTTTGAGTGTATGGATATCTGTTTCAGATTTTTGTTTTATATTTGGAAGAGTAATGTAGTTCTTAAAGAGGTAGTATTTGAAATTCCAACACAATGAAGAAAATAAAGGCAAATAAAATATAGTCAATAAAGAAAAAAGTTAAACATCAGGAAATGAGTATAACAGAAAGCATTAGTACTTTGAACTTCACTCTAATTACTATGGCCTATCACACCTCACAAACTTCAGACCAATTGTCACATTTTTTTTAAAAAGATTCATCCATTCTTTTGTTTACTCTGACATGATATATCATATTTCTGTGATCTTATTTTTGTTTTTATATTATTGTTACTGTTTTTTAAACTTTGTGACATTTTAGCATGGTAGATAAGTTCGAGCCAATCATTTCTGTTGTTCATCTGATTTCTTTGGTTATATTTCTGTTATTGTGCTTCTTACATGATTATCTTCACTTTTTAAAGATTGACAATATTTATATTCTTGAGGATAGCTGTAATCTGTCCTACGATTTTGTCCTATTTCCATAATTAAATGGATTTAATACCACAAGTTCTAGCAGTAAAGAAACCACATTCTTAAATTTGTTTTTGATTCATTCTTAATTAAGAAACCACATTCTTAAATTTGTTTTTGATTCATTCTTAATTCTTAAATCTTAATTCCCTCATCAGTGTGACCATCGCCTGATCTCCACAGCTCTTTACCAATGCAGCACAGTATGTTCTTATAGTCATATGTGCTCATTATATCCCTTTACCAAACATGACTAAATTCTTCACCAAACATAAGCAAAAGTTGGCACTCTTCAAAAAATGCTGGTTGCAAATTTCAGCAGTTGAAAATTGCTTTACCTTTTATCTAAATTGTTTAAATAACTGCTTTTATGGTTGTCATTGACATTTCTCTGCTCTAGCTCATAACCAGCTTTTGTTTTTCCTCCTATATTTTTTAAATGCCTTCACATTCTGAGCACCAATAATCTTGTCCTTGAAAAACTTTAATTTCCATAGCTTCAATAGCCTATATCAGCTTAATTCAATTTCTTCCCTAATTCTCATCACAACTACCAGAGTAATTTTATATTTTATTATGATCACTTGACTTCTTTTCGACCACTTTAACTCCTAGATATAATCCAAATTCCTTATATTCTCCCCCTAGTTTATACACTAATAAATATTCAGCCATATGAGGTTTATATCTTGACTCATTATTATGAATTGTCAGGCCATGTAATTAGTAATTGCATACAGCTGTTTGTTAACAGATTCCTGACTACAGTATTTTTATTTAAATATCATGGACTATTTTCTCATGTAAAATAGAGGTTATGTATTCCAGTCCTGTATGTCAGCTGTACTAAGTTATTTTGTAACTAAGCCTCTATAACTTTCTACCACCTTCTTAGCATGTCTTTTGCTCTCAAGGTCAGAGGATAGCTGCTAGATCTCTAGTGTCATATCCATTTTCCACAAAGGTAAGGGACGCAGGGAACAGTTGCCCCAGCCAGGTCAAAGCCCTTCAAAGAGCTATTTTAGAAACCTTACCCAATGGCTTTCATTTGTATCTTATTAATCAGTCCTCAAGGCAACTGAAGTGAGAAAATATAGTCTCCCAGCTGGACATACTGTGTCTCCAAATGAAATCATAGAACTCTCACATTTGGGAGAGTAGTTTTTGGCCTGGAAGGGCAGCTGTATTTGCAAATTATCAGATTAGATTTGTATAAATCTTTATTTGCAAAAGCCAAACTACTTTTTACACACCTTAATTTCAATTTGTTTTCCTTAAAATAAAAGAAAAATTGTATTTGCTTTTATAAACTTTTATTTAAAGCTGTTATTTGAGCATTTGTTTCTAAGCTGAGTATTGTTATGTAGTCTATTTATTATAAACACTGATTAATATATGAGTCTCAGCAAACTGGATGTGGAAGTCTCCCTACCAATGCCCAATTGATACGCGCTTTCCACTGATTCCTGGGAAAATATCACCTTTTTTATTTTTATTTTTTTTGAGAGAGAGAAATATTGATTTTGTTGTTTCACTTATCGATGCATTCATTGGTTGATTCTTATATGTGCCCTGACCCAGGATTGAATCCACAGCCTTGCAGTATCTGGACAACACTCCACCCAACTGAGCTATCCAGCCAGGGCCAATACCATACTTTTTATTATATCATAATCTTACGCTTGGTTTGATTTTAAAATTGCCTTCAAAATATTTTTGGCTCTATATACCCTTCCATGTATTTAAAAATCCCTCCATTAAAAAAACTTATAGGGATTTTGGTTGGGATCCCATTGAAATTGTAGACTAATTTGGAGGAAAGTGACAACTTTTCAAAGTTGAGTCCTATCCATGAATTTGGTATTCCCATTTATTCATTTCTAATATTTTATTTCTATTTACAGTTTTGTTGAGGTACAAATAGTGTGAAATAACTTCACACATTTAAAGTGTACATACAAATTGATGAACTTTAACCCATCAAATTACCACGATATCCATGATAGCAAACATTATTATCATCAATAAAACTTCCTTCTGCCACTTTGTAAAACATTCATTTCTCTAACCCCATCTACAAGGAAACACAAATCTGTTTTCTGGCTCTGTATGTTACATTTAATCTTAAAGAATTTCATGTAAATGAAACCAATCAGCATGTGCTCCTTTTTCTGGTCATGTCTCTTTCACTTAGCATAATTTTGAGATTCACCCATGTTATTGCACTTATCAATAGTTTATTTCTTTTTAGTGATGAGTAACATTTCATTTTATGGCTATACTATAATTTGTTACTCATTTATTTATAGATAGATGTTTGGATTGTTTCCAGTTTTGGAATTATTGAACATAAACTGCTATTTTCATCTATGTATGAATCCTAATTAGATATGTGTTTTAATTTTAATTATATAAAATTTAAGAGTAGAATAAATAGCTAGGTTGTATTAAAGGATTATACTGATCTTTTATGAAACTGTTGAACTATTTTTCAAAGAGATTTCAACATTATTTATTCTCACTGGCAGTACGTAACAGTTTTAGTTGCTTTACATTCTTGCCAATAATTGGTATACTCAGTCTAATTTTACTGATTTGAGTGATGTGAAATGGTTTTTCACTGTGGTGCTTTCAAAGCATGTGCAGTGATATTTCTTTGCAATTTTATTTGTATTTCCCTAATAACTTATGATATTCGACTTTTAAAAATGTGTTTATCTGCTGTCCATTTATCCTTACTGGTGAAGTGTCTGTCAAATTTTTCCACTGGATTATCTTATTAATGAGTCATAAAAAATCTTTTTGAACCTTATATACAAGTCCTTTGTTGGATATGTGTTTTGCCAATATTTCCTCCCAGTTAGTGTCTTCTCTCTTCATTTTCAAAGTGGTAAGTTGGGAAAACACATAATTTTAATTTTGTTGAAGTCCAATATTGGCTTTTTCTTTGCTGGTTCATGTCTTTAGTTTCTTAACAAAGAAATCCTTGCCTAGCCTATGTCACTGAGACTTTTCTTCTGTTTTCTTTTAGAAGCGGTTAAATTTTGCTTTGAACATGTAAGTCCATTTCAAAATTGATCTTTGTATATGGTGTGAGTTAAGAGTCAATGTACATACTCTTACATATAAATATTTGATTGTTTTGACATCACTGGTTGAAGAGACCATCTTTCTGCATTTTAATGTCTTTGGTATCTTTACGTTTGTCAAAAATGAATTGATTATACATGTGGTCTACAGTCATGTGTCTCTTAAAGATGATGATACTGTCTGAGAAATGCATTGTGCGACCAACTGAGAGCGCATTCACACAGATTCAGATGAAATACTCTACTGCACACCTGGGCCATATGGCATGTCCTATTGCTCCTCGGTTAAAACCTGAACACCATGTTACTACACTAAATACTGTAGGCAATTGAAACCCAATAAGTATTTGTGTATCTAAACATAGAAAACTTACAGTAAAATTATGGGGTAAAAGATAACAATGCATAGGGCACTTACCATGAATGAAGCTTGCAGGACTGGGGGTTGCTCTTGGGTGAGTGGTGAGTGAACCCAGCACGTCACTGTGCACCGCTGTAGACTTTATAAACACTGTCCCACAAGCATCCCCTGATTCCTTCTGACAGGGTCAGAAATAAATAGTGAAGCTCTCAGAGCCACTCTGTGTACAGGGAGGTGGGCGGATTGATTGGAAATATAGAAGGGAAACTGGTTGGAGAAGTTGTCAGGAGGGAGGGAACAGGCGCCTGAGGATCAGCAGGAATAAAAAACAAGACAGAGAGGTAAGGGAACATGGGGAACTGTCAGGGCAATGAAGTTTTGGCTCCTGCGTGTTGAAGGTGTGGTTAGATTAAGAAACTTTCTGGTATTCATCGTTTAGAAAAAGGCCATTAAACATAGATAGGGTGTAGAACTGAGGACTCGATATTTTGACTTAGGAAATCTGTTTTGGGTTCCACCAACCCTATCTAGCACAAAGGGCTATCTCTGGCATTACATTCATGAGAGAAGTAAAATTTATCCATGGTTTACAACCTGAAAATATTTCCAATATATGGGGATAGTCTGGCTCCATACCACCACGGAAAGCTTTTTTATTACCGTGGCAGTGGCACTCAACGTCGTTAAGGCAGCTCCTGTGAACCTATTTGCAAATAGGGATCCCAATGTATGGGATACTAGGTCCTCAACAAAGGATCTACAGGCATGTGCTCCGAAGGCCATCAGGCTAGTCCTGGGAGGGGGTTGTGGCGCCCTCTGAATGTGTAGCACTAAGAAAACAGACATCTCTGTGCTAAAACAGGTTCCTGGCTCACTGACTGGGATGTAAATTGTGTCCTCAAAATTGAGGGGCTGTAAGTGAGAGGGAATCTGTTATCAAGTCCCACAGATATTGCTTCTGTCAGAGAAAAAATTTTTTTCTGAAGCACATCTTTCAATTTCTTGTAAGAAATTCAGCTCTATTATAATCTTATGAGACCACAGTGATATATGGGGTCCATCGCCGATGGAAACATGGTTATGCAGCCCGTGACTGCATTTTTGTATTCTGTCCTTCCTCATTCCTCTGTATGCTTAAGTGTATATGTTACACTGTATCGGTGGCTGTAGCTTTATAATAACTGTTAAAATCTGTAGTATAAGTCTACAACTCATCTTTTTCAAAAATGTTTTGGATATTCTTTGTCCTTCAAATTATCATATGAATTTTAAAATCAACTCATAATGTCTATCAAAAATATCATGTGTTTCAATTGGCATTGAATTAAATCTATAGATTGATTTGGGGAGAACTGACATTTTAACAATATTAACTCTTCAAATCAATAAACACAGTGTAACTCTCCATTCACTTAGGTCTTGTTTAAATTATCTCAGATTTGCAGGTTTCAGTACACAGCTAGCACATCTTTAGTCAAATTTATCCCTGTTTCATATTTTTATGCTATTGTAAAATTTACACTATTTTAACATTGATTTTCTGATTCTTTAATATCATAATACAGATACACATTTTTATGTATTAACCTTTATCTTAAAACCTTGCTAAACTCACTTATTAGTTCTTGTAGTGTTTGTGTCAATTCCTTAGGATTTTCTACATATGATCAATTATTTAGCAATAATAACCAGGTTACCTTCTTTTCTAATCTATGCCTGGTATTTCCTTTGCATGCATGATTGCACCAACTACTTTATCCAGAACAATGTTGAATAGCAATGGCAAAAGCAGATATTCTTGACCTTTTTTTGGTCTTAGGAGGAGAAGGTGCAGGAAAGAATTAAATCCTTCATTATTGAATATGATGTGAGCAGATCATTTTTTGTAGGTACCCCCCATTGGATAGAACAAAATTTCTGTATTCAAAACAGGTGGTAGTTTTAATCATGTGTATATTAAACTTTGCTAAATGTTTTTTCTGCAGCAATTGAAGTGATCATGTGGTTATTCTCATCTAGTCTTTAATATTGAAAAATACACTGTTGATTTTCAAATGTCAAAGCAACCTCACATTCTGGGACAAATGTCATTGGGTAATAACGTACTATCTTTTGTATATGTTGTTGAAAACTGCAATATACTATTATACTAAATACTAAAGTTAAGAACTTTTGCATCTATTTTATAAGGAATATTAGTTTCAAATTTTATTGTCTTTAATATTGTTACCTAGTTATGGTCTGATGGTAATTAACCCTTGTACCATAAAATTATTTGGATTTGTTCTTCTCCTATTTTCTGCAATTGTTAGTGAAGAATTGTTATTTTTTTACCTACATGATTGATAAAATTCACTGATGAGATTATTTAACCTAGATTTTTTACTGGAAGTTTTATCTGTTTTTAAATAAGTTTTGTTCATTTATATCTTTTAAGAAATTGATTTTTTTAATGTCTATGAATCTGTAGTGGGGTCCTTTGTTTCATTCCATGATGTAAGTAATTTATGTCTTTCATCTGTTTTTCTTGGCTAGTTTTACTAAAAGTTTGCCAATTTTATTGACCTTTTCAAAGAAGTGGCTAAGCTTTGGGTGGTGTAGCTCAGTGGATTGAGCGATGATCTGCGAACCACACGATCGCGGTTTGATTCCCAGTCAGGCACATGCCTGGGTTGCAGGCCAGTTCCCGGCAGGGGACTCACAAGGGGCAACCATATATTGATATTTCTCTCCTTCTCTCTTTCCCTTCCCCTCTAAAGATAAATTAATAAAACCTTAAAAAAAGAGAAGTGGCTAGGGTCATCAAGGAATATGTATAAAGAGTCCATGAACAAAGCCAAAGGGGGGTAGGATTGAGGGTAGGAGGTGGGGGTGGGTGGGGCAGGACAGAGTGGTGGGGGTGGAAATGGAGACAACTGTACTTGAGCAACAATAAAAAAAAAGTAACTTTTGGCTTTATTGATTTTCCTGTTTGTTTTCTGTTGTCCATTTTATTGATTCTTATATTTATGTTTGTTCTTTTCTTACTTCCTCTTGTTGGGTTTTACATGTTCTTCTTTCTCCATGTTTTTTAAGGTACAAGATTATATTACAGATTTGAGACTTATTTGTATATTATTAGTACCCTAGCTTATTAATTATTTACTTATTCTGTTTATGCTAATTATTCTTTACCAGTTTTATTCTACCAAATCTCTTTAAAATAGTTTGAGTATTACTGGGAAAGTGTTTGAACATAATTTATATTGGCTTCATCTCTTCTTTATTGTAAAATGTGCAATTAACTTTGCAATGGATTTGCATTTAATTTTGAATGTTTAGGACATAAGTTACACTGACTCAAAAGGCAATCAGAGATGCTAGCGGGACATGTCCTCTTTTCAACTTAAACTTGGATGATTTAATAGGTTTTAAAAGCCACATTTACTCAGATAATGAAATGTTCTACTTTCCCACATGTGTTTTACATATTTTCCAGGAAAACTGGCTTATAATAAAAATTAACTCCACAATAACACGCATAAGCCAAACCTGAGCTGAATGTGTTTATAAACAGCCAGTGCCATTGGAGTACCTTTGACTGGATCTTACAAGATCGTTTAACATCTGAGGCCTTCAGAATGCATGTAGAGGTTTGATTAGGCTATTTTGAAAGAATTTCTCATCTCTGATTTTATGGCCCGCTGAATATATCAATGTCATACAATCTTCTATTTCACATTTATCTTCCATTGAACTTAAGGTTTAAAGTGTTCACCCTTAGCCAGTGCTGGTATGTCTCAGTTGGTTGGAGCATGGGCTCACCAACTGAAAGATTGTGTGTTCAATTCCCAGTCAGGGCACATACCTAGGTTGCAGGTTATATCTCTGGTAGGGGCATTTAAGAGAGGCATCCAACAGATGTTTCTCACATCATGCTTTTCTCCCTGGCTCCCGCCCTTCCCCTCAAAAATCAATATTTAAAAAAAAAGTGTTGACCTTTAGCTAACCAATTTGCTTCTCTCTTGACCAAGCTCATCCCATGTACACAGGTACAAGTGGCCTACATTCCTCCTCCCTCAAATTTCAGACACACACACAGATATTACTCTTAAATCATAAATAAATATTAAATGAATATATAAGCAGAAAACATGTTTAAGAAAAGCAATACTGTATATACTGTCAAAACAGTATATACAGTATAACAAGAGTAACAAGCACTATATTTAGCACATTATAGTAATTATTTAACCCCCGTAATAAGCTTATTTAATTGGCTCTATTTAACATTGTATAAATGACAAAATTTATAAAATTGATATTGACATTGTATAAATGACAAAATTTATACAATTGACATTGACACTGTATAAATGACAAAATTATGTATAGGGACATCCAGTAGATTAGAGAAACTAGTAAGCATAAAATAAGGGTTCCTTTCTACTCTAAGTTGAAAATACTTTCTATCTTCCTTTCATAATATTATAAAGTTTTTCACCAGCAAATGAACAAAAAGACACTTCTATATAAATTAGGTAGTTTAGAACAGTCTAGTGTTCATCCACTACTTTCTCAATGTCAGATTCTAAGAACATGGAAATGGGAATATGTAAACTGTGCAATGCCCCTGGATTTCAGATGAAATATCAGGAAAATTTAAGTATATTGATTTGAGTGATAAAATTCTTAACCTGCTTGTGTGTTGCTGGAATGAGTGAAATGCTTGAAAGAAAGCAAACACAAACAGCAAAGCAGGAAGGCAAAAACAGAGCAGAAAGGGAGGGAGGGAGGGCAAGAAGACAAAAAAAAAAAACACACACACACACACATAATGGCAGTCCTCGTCACATTTTTATGCTTTCCTTCCTTTTCTCATTTTACTAGCCCTGCATCTTTGGTAATCCCATCATACTTTACCATCTTCATTCAAATCACTTTGACAATTAAATCCCTCCCTCCCATTTCCCACCACATACTTGAGGATTAACATTTTATCTCTGAGAGTGCTTCCTGCTAATGAATAAAAACAATGGAAGTCAGGGGAAACAGGACAAAGAAAAAAGAAACAAACTTCAAAACTTTAGTTTGACTTTTTTATCTAATGTTTTACATGTTTCTTTTGATGGGACAGCTANCAGGAAGGCAAAAACAGAGCAGAAAGGGAGGGAGGGAGGGCAAGAAGACAAACACACACACACACACACATAATGGCAGTCCTCCTCACATTTTTATGCTTTCCTTCCTTTTCTCATTTTACTAGCCCTGCATCTTTGGTAATCCCATCATACTATACCATCTTCATTCAAATCACTTTGAAAATTAAATCCCTCCCTCCCATTTCCCACCACATACTGGAGGATTAACATTTTATCTCTGAGAGTGCTTCCTGCTAATGAATAAAAACAATGGAAGTCAGGGGAAACAGGACAAAGAAAAAAGAAACAAACTTCAAAACTTTAGTTTGACTTTTTTATCTAATGTTTTACATGTTTCTTTTGATGGGACAGCTACAGAATATTTCTAGCCGCACATCACAGACTGTCAACACTCTAATACTTCATAATTTATAACACAGCGTTCTTGCCCCGAAAGCTCTGTATGCTTTACAGATACCGCATTGATGCTTCCAATAGTCCTTCAGGGAACTTAGGCGACAAGAATTATTATGTCTTTTACCAGGGGAGTGAGGGAAGAGACTCAAGCAACAAGAATGCATCATTACTAGTGAGTTGCAGAGACCTAGGAACTTCAAATCAAATGCTGCTACCTCCCTGACTGCCTGGACTACAAAGCAAGATGAAGATGACTGAGTCCTGGCACTCGGGAGGTGAGGGTTTCACTGGGAGAAAGGTAGCTTAACAAGTAGCTGTCAAATGCCTATCTAACCTCCCCACTTGGAGGTCTAGCAGTCAACTCCAACTGAACATGGTGTTCAAAACAAAATCTTTGATTTTCTCCTAAAACCACTCCTTTCTCCAGTATTCACATCGCATTACAGGACTGATGATCAAGTAACTGGCACTAATTATTATTATTTTTTCTTTTCTCCCTCTTCACTTATATGCCAGTTTTGTTGGCTCTACCTCCATGATTAATTCTAAACAGACTTATTTCTACTCCTCTGTTTGATACCCCTCTAGTCTATATTGCCATCAGCCACGATCATAGTCAGGAAATCAGGCAAAATTGGAGACTTTCCAACATCCACTACGGCAATGCCTTGGTGTTATTGGGATTAATGGTATGTTTAACCTCCTGACCTCTGCTAGGCTCCCCCTGTCCCATTCTAACTTGCCTCTCTACCACAATCCACTCCTAACAAAACAGGAAGAACAACTGAAAAGTTTAGTTCAGCCAAACATGTAAGTGGTTAAAAGAAGTCAAATAATTCTACAAGCTTCATTTGAAAAGAAGCCCCTTAGTTCACAGATAGAGCATGCTCCTTAGAGATAATCACTTTTGATTAATTTGTTGTTTATGGGGGGTGTGTGTGTATGAGAGAGAGAGTGAGAGAGGGAGAGAGAGTGGGGGGGGAGAACCTATACAATAGGCTACATTTATATGTACCCCCTTGATTCTTCATTTGGAGATATTATGTATTCACTTCCATCTACAGAAGATGAGGATTTGCCTCTTACTAGTCCCCTCTGAAAAACATATTTACTGCCTCTACCATCATCCTTCTGATGTACCTAATCATAACTTTGGTTATGTAACTTTGTAGTATTTATATTATTTTGACTGCATAAATGTTCATTATAATCAAGCCATGCATGTTTAGTTATTCTAGACATTTATAATAAATTTAACCCCTACTACCACTCAACTGTAAGATTTTCCTTAAATACAACCAAACACATTACATGGTCTCTCAGTTTCATCTTCTTTCCTTAAATAATGATGTGGAAAATTAGCTCACATGTACGGAACAAAAGATTACTGATTTCTGAATACAATCTCCTGAGGAGTTAACAGAAATTACCCCCATGTCCACACCTACTCTATCTGGACTGGTTGAACTCTCACCCGGGGACACAGGTGCCATTCTGGTGCCCTCCCTCCCTCATCACCACGCTGAGGATTCCCTCTGCTGCTCCCCAGCATCTGCACGCTCTTCCACAGACCCCACGCTTCCTCCTTTTTATTCTCATTTTTGCCGAGCACATCCTCTAATAGCTTTCTGAGAATGAGAGAAGGGAAGGCAATTTTTTTCCCACCTTCCATACCTGAAAATGTATCCTTCCCTATAATTCATAATTTAGCTGAGTAAAATATTCAAGATTCCAGAACGGATAGCATTTCACTCAGAGTTCTGAAGGCATCGCATCACTGTCTTCTAGCTTTCAGTGCTGCTGCTAAAACGTCTGAAGCCCCCATGATTCTAATCATTTTTACGAACCTTTTTTTTTTAACTAAATCTGGAAGATTTATCTGAAATGTCTGGAAATTTTACAATAGTGTGCCTTGATTTTTATGTAGTGTGCTGTTTACTTCCTAAATCTTTTAAGTCTGGCAATTCATAACGTTTAGTGGTGAGAAATTTATTTGCTTGACAATTTCTCCTCCTCCAGTTTCTCTATTTGCTCTTCGTAGAATGCCTATTATTGAACATTGGGAAGGTGGAACTGCTTAAACGGCTTTCCGATTTTCCCACCCTTTATGTCCTATTTTCTGCCTCTGACCTTTTGCTCTGTCCTCTGGGAGTGTCCCCAACTTGATCATGCAGCCCTTTTTGTTGACATTCTATTCCAGTATTATGTGTCCGTGTTTTGAGTCCGTGTTTTAGTTACTTCGTGTGGTTATATTTTCACATTATTGATGCAGTACCTTCTAGTATCTAGTTGATTTCTTAAGGTTTTTCTCTCCTTGAATAGTTGGGTTTTCCACCAATCCATCATAAACATTGCATTGATTTTTTAAAAAAATACTTCGTTTTCACTTCAAATTTGCCTTTGCTTTTTAATAGTTTATTTTTATTGTATTTTTCCATGACCATTTATTCCCCTTATGCCCTCTTCTACCTTCTCCAACCCCCTGCTCCCCACCCCCACCAATCACCACACTATAGCTCATGTCCATGAATCCTTTTTTCTTTTTTTGTAATGTCTTTTTCCCCTTCTATTAAAGCCTTTTAATATCATTCCACTAAAGTTATAATAAAACCTAAATTTCAATGGGCTAGAAGATTGAAAATGATTTGGCTCTTAATTACTTCTCCAAATTTTCTTCATCTTATTCTCATAGTTAATAGAAACTCAAATATCTGTTAAATGATTATGGCAAGATTCAGAAACAAATTTATGAAACCTTGAATTCACAGTTTTTTCCCTTTACCATACTATTTCTCTACTAATGTAGAATTTCGATCTTTTTCCTGCTTCAAATCGCCCTACCCTTCCTGAAGTCTGACCTAATCATGTACTTTTGCTCTAAAACCATTGCCACTCATCAGTGATGAATGAAAGAAAAGTAAAGGTGTCAGTGTAGTAGTCAGGGCTCTCCTAAATTTGACTTCAAGCTGCCTCTCCAGCCTTGCTCATATATATAAGTGGTTGCTGGTAAAAACAAATAGAATCATCTCATCTGTTAATTCAGTCAGGGAGTGGGACCAGATTGTTGAGCTATCTCTATCTGAAGAGACTAAGGAAGTTGCATTGAAAAAGTCATTTTCTAATGTTAAGACACAGAATGTGTGTTCATTCAAAAACTTTAGAAAAAATTCTCAAAGTACCAGAACATTCTTAAGTAGTGGAAAGATGGCGAGTAAGGAAGGGGAAGGGTGCTGATAGTATAGGGAGGTTTAAAGCTGAGCCCAGAAATGAGACTGCAAGGAAAGTTGGGCTGGAAGCTATAGTAGCAGATGTAACCCAGAAATAAATATAGCCTGGGATTGGTAGCTATACCTGAACCCCACTTTAGTGGAAAGCAGGAATAAAAAAATGCTGGACATAAGGATGCAATTGTCCCATCCACCCTTCCTCCTAGACAGTCCTTGAATCAACTTGGGAAGACTCCCCTTCCCTCGAGCCACCACCCTTATCCACAGCACTGCTATCTGTCATAGGGGCTGCTGAAATAGCCTTCTAATTGATCTCTACACATCCAGTCTTCTCTAGATCTAATCCATTATTTACACAGCACTCTGGGGGATCTTAAAGTCCAAATCTGATCATGCCACTCTCCTGCTGAAATCCTTTAACTACCTCCAGTTGCTCTTGGAATAAACCCAGAATCTTTAACTAGGAGGCCGTACACCTCCCAAGACTGAATCGACAGTACTTTTATGTACTACCCTTCTCCTAGGTCCTCTCCAACCTGCCAATTCCTGTTCACCTTTACTTTCCCTGACCTAAAGATTACATTAAGCCCATATATTTTCCAAAGGTACCTTGTATGTCTCTTTTGTAGCACTCATCACTCCCATAATTTTAGTTTAATATCTACCATCCCCTCGATTGTAAGATACATAAAATAAATGCTTAGCTGAAGGCTAGTATATAATATATACTTAATAATAATAATTATTGTATTAATAGCAATAGCTTTTTCTCAAATGCTTAATGTGTGCCAGGTGCTCACTACTTTGTTAACCTTAATTTATTCATTCCTATTTTAGGGTTGAGAAAACTGAGGCACAGAATTATTGGAGAAACGTTTCAAAGCCCATGCAACAGCAAAGAACATTGACTTAGGCATTAGATCACTGGGCGTTAAGTCCCAGCCCTGACAACTGCTATGCAATCTTAGGAAAGTGACAGGTCATCACAGTCCTTATCTCACAGGTTTTCAGGAGGATTAAATGAGGAGGAGAATATATAAAACTACTCAACACAGAAAATACTCAATGTATATTTCTAGGGCTGTGGTTCCAATACTTCAGTGTACTAACTCTATTTTTTGGTCACTGAGATTTTATACACATCAGTCTGCAGTAGCTTGAGTGGTACCTACTTGGAAAGAGAGTGAAGGCACTGTTTCAGACATGCATGTTGTAGCCACTACGTAGGGTGCCGGGGCATGTGCATTACAAGCAGAGTGTAACCATAAGCCATTGTTCAGGAAACCTGAGCTCTTCTAAATGAATTGGGTTTTGCAGAGCATCTGGGGTCAATACCAGAAACAAAGCAGTGCTCACCAGTGCTAAAGTGAGAGGCAATATAATGTACTATTGGAGCACCCCATGGGTGTGAAGTGTTTCCTTCCTCACATACCCCCCATTTTTCAAATAGTCAGCATTTTAATAGAATTTTTTAAGGAATATGACCACAAAATTATGTTCCTGACTTTGTTTTTTCCAAAACCATTTCCACTGGAGAACTTCCATAGGTAAATCGGTATCTTAATTTGATAAGATTGAGCATGAAAATTGGTAATGTCGTGGCTGTTTTCCCAGTGCAAACAATAATTCACTTCTGTATGAGCGAGCTCTACTCTGCCGCTAGTGGGCAAAGTGTAACAGCAGACTTTGCTGCGCCCTTCGGTGTGCCTGGAGATCACGTGGTTCTGAAGTGGAAAACAGCCCTCCTCCGGCACCGAAAAAGAGTTTATTATCTGCTCCATCAGTGTCTTGCCCACTCAAAGTACAACTACGTCTAAGGGTCTTTTAGAGCTGCTCTTGAATTTCTTTTTACCCTGAGCGCATTATTTTTCCATTTTGAGAAGTGTTCACTTGAGACAATCCAATTGGGTGAAACTAAGTTGCTCTACCTATGTGCCCGTAGCCAGGTTAGAAGTAGTTACAGATCCCAACAGAATAGCATGAATTTACACTAGATTCTGCTCATTAATGAACTGATTGAACACAGAGGTGACTAATTCAAAGGTACCAGCATTAAGGCTACCTATGATTTAGCAGTGACAAACTAACTGGAGGTAAAACAGTCTGAACTCCTTAAAATTTTAAGACAGAGCTGGCAGAGAAAGAAAGCAAAGGATTCTGGTAAAATAGCAGTCATATGTTGTTCCATTTATCTCCACCAATGATTCCGATCTATCATCCTTGACTAAGTCTGTTGGCTGCTGGAGTATGAGATGCCTTGGTTCTGTGAAGGTCTACCTGAGACCAGGCTTAGAGGTCCAGGCATAGAACCTTACAATCTGAGTTTGAGAGGAAAATATGAGCATTGTGAAACTTGTGCATGCCCATGAAATATTTGAGATTGGTCTTCTATTATGTCTTAGTGTGCCCCTGCCTTCAACATACCAAAATGGTGCTGAAAGACTGGTAGTGGACGATTCTCCTGCATAGTGACACAAGAAAAGAGTGTAAATAAATGTGCAAGTAGTTAAAAAATGGGGCTGCAACTTAAGAATTCCACATTCCACAAATAATCATTCACCTATTGAGGAAAATGTAAAATGTCATAAATATTCAATAATCTGAGAAAACCATTAAGAAAGGATTCTAGCCCAACAACATATCAATCAAAACCAGAAGATTTACAGTGGATAAAAATGGAAATAGTAAGCACTAGCACTTGAGATATATTATCTCTGTATACATATCAGGAATGCAAGAAATTTAACCCTCTACATTTTTAAGAGATTGCACTTACTCTAATTAGTTAAAGGCCACATCCCATTGAGAAGTGTGAAGTATAATCTTTCTAATTAAGGCTAACCCGTTCAGAGTAAACTCAGTTTGTTTAGGTTTCAATTCCTTTTCTCTTCCTTCCCTAAGTTTTAAGTAGGCTTATGGTGCGTCATGCAGAGAGGAAGAAATCTCCTTGGCAACTGTAAGAAAAGGCCTCTCAGTTGTTTAAACACCTTCTTCCCAGAGACCTTGTTCACTGTTTTACTCATCTGTTCCTTTCCATCTTTCCT
This sequence comes from Sturnira hondurensis, assembly GCF_014824575.4. Classification (NCBI taxonomy): domain Eukaryota; kingdom Metazoa; phylum Chordata; class Mammalia; order Chiroptera; family Phyllostomidae; genus Sturnira; species Sturnira hondurensis. The sequence continues at coordinate 9,783,231 of NW_028074140.1, read as the reverse complement.
CCCCCACCTGAATTGAGAGGATCTTCAACTCTTCTGAGAGGAAAGGCCGTTCTGCTTAAAGCTCAGTCTCCCAGTCTCTCTATCTTACACCTGGACAACTTTTAGAACTTAGAAGTCAAAATTTTGATATCTCTGATCATATAGAATTAAACTAAAACAAAGGATTATGTGTAAGATCTGAATTGAGGAAAGGTCAAATAACAAAACTGAATGTGAGGGGAAAAAACACCCCGAGTAATGCACAGAACTTTTATATTATTTACTTAGCCACATTCTACCTTTTACCTTAAATCCCTGCATTATGATAAAGCAATTTCACACAGATGTTCCTCTACCCCAGTTGCATCCCTTCGCAGAAAGTGGAAAAAGAGTCCCACTCCAAACTCCTTGTTTCAGAAAAGCAATGTTCACACACAAACTAGGACACAGCAAGACGGGAGTTAGAGCTTTCAGACTGCCCACAATCACTGCCCAGTGCCCTAAGTCTGGGTGCTGGGTGAAATGGATTCTTCCCTTCAGTCACGTCATTCCAGGGGACTATAAGAATGGCAATACGATTTACCCACTGGAATAGATGAGTAAATAAGTTATGTTGACATTATATAAAATGATATTTACTCTCATAAAATAGTCATAGTCATAGCATTTAGAAAATAAAAATATTAAGGTATAAAAATTAAATGATTTGTCTAGAGAACAGTGTTGGAAGTAAAATTTCAAAACCAATGACTAATAATGCCTCAGGAACCTTTATATTAAATCATTTGGCTATTCTTAGGGGATGAGATGGAGAATCTCCAAGTAAGTCGGCATAATGACCATACTTAATGGGAAGTAAATGAAAGGAGGTAAATAATGCTTCCTATGTTTTTTTTTCTTTTTCAATTCATAAAATGCCTGCAGTAAAGATATGTGAATAATTTGGTGTGAATTGATACAAACAAATATTTAGATTTTGGCACAGATGTCACGAGCTTCCAAATGCTGCATTTTCTCTATTATGTTAGTAGTTTATTTATTCAACTAGCATGAAACTTAAATACAGGGTTTGACACAAATAATGCCCCTTTTTATTATGAAATCTTTTATTACAAAAACATAGCATGTAATTTTGTAACATAATAATATCACACTCAAGAACATCATATGACATTTTATGTGAAATGTTCAGGTCAAAACTATAAACTATCACAGGAACATTAATACCCTACCAACCACACTCAAGCAAGCCTTATTTCTGCAGGACCCTATAAACCGCAGGTGGCAAACACAAGGCTCTCGGGCCTAATGTGGCCCTCTATCTTGTCTTATCTGGCCCGGCACTTTGTTTTTACCTGGCAGCAGTGCTGAACTTCTTGCCCTTAGTTAAGGAGTAGTTACATTTATACAGTCCTCAAATTACAGTCAGCCCTTTGAAGGCAACCAAGAGGCTGATGTGGCCCCTGTTGAAAATGAGTTTGCCACCCCTGCTGTATATACTTAGATGCTTAATCAGAAAATACAGTCATTTTTAAAAATTCTCTTAATTTTTAAAAACTAGTATTATTATATAACAACATGGTGCCATTTTTATATCCTCACCCAAGGGCTTTATTTTAAATTGCTTTTAGAGAGAGAGAAAGAGGTAGAGAAAGAGACACATCAATGTGAGAGAGAAACATCTATCTGGGGATTGAACCCACAACCTGAATATGTCCCCTAACCAGGAATCAAACCGCCAGCTCTTTGGTTAATGGGACAATGCTCCAACCCGCTGAGCAACACTGTCCAGGGCAACAGTGCCATTTTTGTATAGGCACTTGGAATAAAGGTGATAAAAATTATTAAGTCAGATTATAAAGCACTTGCTAAATGGAACTCAATTCCATCTACCTAGCCAATTTTACTTTTTAAATACAGAGCCCCAGGCTTGAAATTACCCTGATCAGAATTACAGATATCTAAAACTTGAAAGAACTCCATAAATGAAATTTCACAATGATTTTCAATGACACTGGCAAAGCTTAATATGTTGAGCCATGACCATCACCAACTCACAGTTCACTGAAAGCAGGAAGTCAGACCATTGTTCATAGAAACATCACATTGCCTGACAGCACTCTGCACGCTAATCTATGTAAACACCCTCCTGCACTCTCCACACTTCCTTAGTGCCATCGGTATAGAGGCTTACCGGATGATATTCTCTCATCCCCCAAGCGCTTTGAGATTCAAGATTCTTTCTCAGCTTATATCTTCCAAAATTAAAAATAAATAGATAGAGCAAGTTTCCACAGAGTAGTAAAGCTTTCATTGCATGATCAGTATATCTTTTAAGATAATTGCATATTACAGAATTGATTTTCCTGGAAATAAATGGAAAATAAAATACTATCAATTTTCATAGCAAGAAATAGTAAACAGTCACTTTTCTGACCTGCATCTAAAATTTATTATTAAGTTTTAGGGTCTCCCTTTTGTCAATAACTAGTTTTGTGAAACCTACCAAGTACCAACATTGTGAGGACAAAATACCTAGATACAGAGATACAAATCCAAATAATCATACGGCCCATCAAAATTTTACTGGGGAGAGACCTAAGTCAGGGGACTGCCCCACCTCTATAGCTTGTTCCTCAGTTCTTGAGTTGCTCACCAGAGATGTAGTCAAGCAAGACATAAATACGTATAGTGGAAATAAGATAGCAAGTTTTATGCATGAAATTATAGGCAGTCACCCAGCTACTCAGAATGCCCACCACACAGACAGGAAATAAAGATGTTAATAAGTTTCTTCTATACACTTGAGCTGAGGCTACAAGTGGGTACTTAGCTAATCCAAGTACCCAACTATTGGGGTTCAAGGGTTATATACTTTAGCCAGCTTCTAGGTGCCCCACCTTCTCTCCCTTCTAAACCTTGAGAATAATGTACAGCTACAAAGGCTTTCTTTCTCAGCTAGTAAAGGCGATTTTGTCTAAGTTAATGAAATTGCTACAGAGGCTCCCTTTGCCAGCACAGAGAGTTTCCAGGACTCCCTTCCTCCTGCGTCATTTTTGTTCGTGATGTTAGGAATGCACAGCAATCTTATCGGACCAAGCTCAGGACTGCCGAATTAACAAATGAGACATGTCTCCTTTTTGTTTCTAGCCTCCTGTTTTAAGTTCTTTTTTTTTTAGATCTCCCCTCTGGCTGCTCATTCCTAGCTGCTACCTAACAAAAATACGACATTGAATCAACAGAAGCAATAATAGAATGCTGTGGGAGAAAAAGAGAAGATGCAATTAATGCCGAAGCAGAGGAAGAATTGAGTTGGGCCTTGGAGGACCAACAGGTAAGATTTCAACAGGCAAAAACAAGGGTGGCAAATGTGGCTCTGGCCTGAGGAAATCATCTGAGCACAGCGAAGGCAAAATGAAGGGCACACTCTGAAACCATCCAGTGGTCCAGTGGGGGGTCAGAGCAGATTTATATTTCTATCTTTTACCTGAATCATAAAGAGTTTTTATATAATAGTTAACAGCAAACGATGCCACACTCCAAATTTTGAAAACAATCATGTCAACTATTTTATGAAATGCTATGGTGAGAGAGCTGCCTATGACTCTCAAATGAACATTTCTCCTCATCTGTTATCATTGTGTGATTTTTTGTTGTTGTCATTTCTTTAGACGTCGCTCATACTCAAATCTAAATTGCTGAAACATCACTGTCATACGTTAGTACACTTCTGTAGCATTAAGAAGAAAACAAAACCAACAGAAACCACCTAAGTAGACCTAGAATGTTCATCCTTGACAGCTCTGCTAACAAATCACCAACATTTTGAGGCTCACTGTGACTTATGCCTTAATCCAAAGCTTTGAACTGTGGCAGAAGTTACATGCTACAGATTATAAATGATTCTGGATGTCTGTATACCATTTCCAGCCCAAAATGCCTCTAATGAGAAAGCATAGATAATTGTCTGTGTTCTTTAAAATCTTCATCTAGATGGTTAAATATAAGCTAACAAGTCCTTTTAAAAATGCCACACTGACTTATGGATTGTAAAATTAAGGCAGGGATACTTTGCCAGTTTTCATATGTAGAATAACAAGATATTAAAAATGGAGATTTTGCTGTCTTAATTTCAACAGAAATCCAATATAACAGATGCAAAGTACGTTACATTCTATGCAGGGTCAGTGAACTTCCTCTGAAAAGGATCAGATAATAAAAATCTGGGGCTTTGCAGTTCATAAGGTTTTACTCACTCAAATGCACCATTGTATAAGATAACATGCAAGTGAATGGGTATATCTGCATCCCAATAAAACTTTGTAGACATTAAAATTAGGATTTTATACAGCTTTCACGTGTTACAAAATATCATTCTTCTTTTGATTGTTTTCCCACCTGTTTAAAAGTGAAAATCATTCTTACAACATGAGTAATACAAAAATAGCTAGCAAACAAGTAGGTCAAAGTTTGTCAACCTCTGTTCCATAACAAGGTGCTAGACCACCTACGGAAGACATGCGAAAAGATAATAAAGCAAACGTAAACAGCATGATCTTCAATTGATCACAGTGTGATCTTCAACTTCAATAATATATAAGTAGAGGTTTGACAGACTGAAAAATGCACACACACACACACACACACACACACACACACACACACAGAGTCTTTCCTTCGGGGAACAAAAAGAACTGTTGAAGTGTGTGGCATTTCCTTTTCTCTCCCTCATACAACTTCCTCTGCACCTGAAGGTAGGAAAATAACTGGTAAGAAAGAGGCTGAAACAAATTTTTGCTTACAAGAATGTTATAAGTATGCTATGTATTTGCCTGCCTCTCCCAATACCAGGAGAAGCACCCAATACAAGGGTGCTTCCTAGTCCATGGAGACAACGTGCTTGCCTTGAAGTTTTGGCTTAAGATGGCAAAGAGAAACAGGGTGGAACCAGTATATTGTAGCAGTTCCATCCCCGACAAACCAAGAAAGCATGTTCTTGCTTAGGCCAGGAGAGGTACCGAGCCTCAATTCATTTTACCCAAGAAGATTGCTCAAAGGGGTAAAGAGACCCCAAAAAAGAAAATCCATGTGGGGTCTACTTTTGGAAGTCAAGGGTGTGGGCGTCTGTGGCAGATTTGAAGACCTTAGAAAACAGAACCCTATGTTTCACCTGCCCCAGGAAACTACAGTTAGAGCCTCACAGCAGCAATGGTTTAAAAGACCCGGGAGTACCCTGTGAGAGAGTCAGCTAGTGTACACTCTACCTTCCAAGTAGAGAAAAAAGCAATGACAGGTTACAGTTGTGACTGCCACCTAACTTTATGCCTCTTTCCCCTAAATCACTTTCCCTACAGTGAAGCATAAAAAAAAAGAAGGAATAAGGAAGAATGAAGAAAGGAAGAAACAGACAAAAAACTATTACTTTTTTCCAAGTTTCCTAACCTGAAGCCTGCCCAAGATTGGGATTATATGGTTATTTCCCTGTGACACACATCTTAATTTTAATAAAACTATTTTTGAGTCTAAAAGGAATTGGATAATTTCTGCCTATGAAGGGCTACAGAAATTTTATGGCACACTAGATTTCACCCAGGAGAAAACAGAAAAAGAATTATTTAGCAAAGATAGTTTATTTGCTTAGCATTAGGTTTTAACAGGGAGTGGCAGAGAAGAATAATTTTGGGTTTTCCATATATCCTATTGTTTTCAACTTGTTCAAAAAAGAGTAGGCTCATAGCCCTAGCTGGTGTAGGTCAGTGGATTGAGCACAGCCCTGAGAACCAAAGGGCTGCTGGTTCAGTTCGCAGTCAGGACACACGCCTGGGTTGTGGGCCTGGTCCCCAGGAGAGGGAATGCAAGAGGCAACCACAAATTGATGTTTCTCTCCCTCTCTTTCTCCACTCTCTACAATAATAAAATATTTTTAAAAAGAGTATGCTCATAATTGGCAAACTTATAAAAGAATAATTCTTTTCATTTATTTTTTTTTAATCCTTGAGAATTAATGGCAATGACTTAAGTTCTTAGAAGCAAAGATAAAATTATTAAATTTTGTAAACAGTCCTACACCATATTTGCAGTCTGGTTTTATATTGACATAACATGTTCCTTTTGCCTTTGGCTCTACACATTGATTATCACAAAAGCAGTTTCAATGTTCTCTAAGGAAAAGTGATGAATTTCTCCAAAGCAGCCTGTTTTTCAAAGGTGACTACCATATCACCAAACGTCTGTTTTCTGAACTATATAGGTAGAAATGAATCATTATTTTTTAAGGTTTTATTCATCCATTTTTAGAAAGAGGACAAGGGAGGGAGGAAGAGGGGAGCGAAACATCAGTGTGGTTGCCTCTCCAGCGCCCCCTACTGGGGACCTGGCCCACAACCCAGGCATGTGCCCTGACTGGAATCTAACCACAGAAACCATTTGGTTCACAGGCCGGCACTCAATCCACTGAACCACACCAGCCATGGCAGAAATGAACTATTCTTCACTTAATATTAATTATGGAAGGAAATATGTACCATTTTCAAGATCTGCTCTTGACAATGCTTTCAAGCTATTACATTTATAGTAAAATACAAATATGGCAGGGAGTTGCAAATGGCACAATTGTGACAGTATTCACATTGTTCTGTATTTTGAGAAGCTGCGTAAATGCAGGCATTCTTACCATTTTTAAGAGGGCAAGGGTTTTGTATCAGGGGGCACTTTACAACTCACCCTTCAAGCAAAGTTAAACTGAATGAAATATCCAAATTCACAAGTAGGACTTATTTTGTCACCTGCTATCTTAGGTCAAGGTGATAAAATATCCTAGGTAATAGGATATTAAAATATCATAGGCACCATAGATACCTAGCTAGGGTGAGCATAAAGTTTATCTTTTAAACTGGAGGAAAAGGAAGACAAGATAGACTACATAGGTTAACTGGGACCTCACTAGACACACTGTGTTTATGGTCACCTTGGCTATAACTTACAGGCCATAAATAAACTCCCAAAATGCCTTTTAAACAACTCACAGTCTGTCAATAAAGTACTTGTAATGAGCATCTTCAGAGTTTAGCAAAAATATATGTATTCATATATATTCATATGTATGAATATATCCATATATATATTAAATATATAATGAGTATCTTCATAGTTCAGCACATTTGTATTCATACATATTCATTTCTTATACATGAATTTTCAAATAATAAATTGTGCCTTTGAAGTGTTTTCCTTATATACCATCTAACCATAGGCGTATTTGTCTTGACAAACTTTATGCTTATGGCGAACCTCTTTCTCAACTTCCAAATGCAGATCTCCAGACAAATAGCAAGAACATCATGATGTGAGTTACTGCTGCTTTTTAATTTTCACAAAGGCTGTCGATAAATATCAAGGAGATGGGAGGGAGACTATTCACTTTAGGCAAAGGTAGGGGAGCTATGCTGCTTTTGCAGTCTTTTCATTTTACTAGATGACTTGGGATTTGGAAAATTAAACATTTCAAAGATTAAAAGGACTTGGGAAAATGTTTTAATAATCACTACAGTAATTTCCACAACTTACTTCACAGTGAGATCCAAGTCTCATTAAATTCAGTCACAGATGAGTGAGCTAGAAATATGTGGCTGAGCACCCTGAACAAAGGTGTCTTGCTGAAGTTATAAGCAAACAGAAATAAAAGAACTTTCATCAGTTTCGAGTGAGCAAAGTCAGGGGGATGAATTCTTTGCATTGAAATTGTCTAATTAGTTAATGGATATGTTAGAGGGCGATGCTACCATTTGTTGATATAAATAGTTTTCCCATTTCTTCCCTTATTGAAGACCTTTCTTTCTTACTCCAAACTTTTGAAATTGCACCCACGGCTCAAAGTAGTTTGAATTCTACAGGAATTCACCATTTCAATCCCTAGAATTGACCTGTGTCTCATGTGAGGCATTCGGGGTCCCAGACTCTGGGTGACTGGGAGCGCTAGGCCTCTGCGGCCCATGTAATCTGAGCTTTGCTGGTGAGCATTTCTCCTCACAGCTTCAGCCCAACACCAAATCTGCACTCATCTCCTACTTTGTCTCTTTATTGCCTCCATGAAATTTAATACTAAATAATAGAAATATTTGTTAACCAGTACCATTCACCATTCTTTTTATATGACCCAATTCAGCAGCTTCTCTCATTTCTTATGATGGTCCTTCCAAATCTTCATTAATTTCCTCAAGCCTGCTTTTTTCTAATTATAAAGGAATTTATGCCCAAATCCTATTTCCTGCATCTACACATCAATGTCCTCATTCCCACAAATCTCCTTCTTTCCGGTGCCTTCTGTTTCAGGATCAATTATCTCACTTCTACTCAGACCCATATCCTCTGACACTTGCTCTTGGTTACTGCTACATTCTATAACTTCACATTGCCTCTCTGCTGCTTTTCATACCCCCAACCTGTATACATGTTCAACCCTCTTCCATCTAAACAGAACAACTAAAAACGTCAATGGAATAAGCAAAATTTTTTTTAAATTCTGTTCACTTACCAGTTCTCTTTTTTTTCATAATAATAAAACATTTTGTATCCACTCTTCAAGTTCCTGAAATTATACTTCTATCTTTGCTTTTAAAGTTCCTCAAAGTCTCTAACTACTTTCATTCATTTATTCATTGCTCAATCCAAAGTCTTCAATGTCAAACACTTTCCTTGGTATCTATGAATAGCACTCCTTACAGATTATTTTTTAGTCTCACTGGCTATTGCTCAGTTTCCCTGCAGGTCCCCTTTTCTCTATCACTCTTTTAACATTGGTTTTCTTAGAATACAACACTGTCCATGTGTACACTGGTATGGCCTCAATTTCTTGTTCTCTTCTGGTAATTCCATACTAAACATCCTATGAAGACTCTTTTCTGAGATTTTAATCTGTATTTTCTACTTGTTCCCAGATGCTTCCACCTGAAGGTAGTGTCACAGACATATCAAACAGCATATTATGATTTAACTCCTTCTTCCCCCCTCTGAGCCTGTATTCATCATTTCAAGATGGTCACAACCTGTAGTCCAGGCTTGGAAGTTAGAGACGCATGAGTCATTTTTATATACTCAGCTTTCACTAGTTATTCTGTATGTATTTCAGCAAAGCTTACCTTTTAAGTATTTCTCCATTCATCTCCATTGACCCAGCCCCATTTAATGCAGCCTTAACCTAAGGCATAATGATCTTTCACTTGGACTAAAAAAATGGATGTCATCCATAACCCTAACCTTACTTTTATCCCAGACCTTTCTGTTGGAAGACAAGGAAGAGAGTCAGGTATCTGGCTTTTAAATACCAGTCTCCCTGCCTGATAGCAGATGTCAGTTCATCCGTGTTTGCAAACCATACCCATCATATCTACCACTGCTTCTTTGAGTTGAGAAAGGGAGATGCTGATTCTCTCCTTTGTTTACTACCTTCATGGTAGACATGAGACTGAGCAATCCAGCTTCTGCTCTGGTTCCTTTTAGAATCTAGGTGATGCAGCCCGTACCAGCCTTTGTGATTCACTCGGTGCTGATGTTAGTTTCACCTGTCACATTAGGCAAGCTCTGGGCATGATAACAGCATAAAAGTGTTCCCTGAGCTGAATTCCCTGATATAGAATCTTACCGTCTTCTAGGATTGATTTAAAGTTGAGAGCAAGCCTTTGTTTCACTTTTCCATGAATTATTAAGATGACAAGAAACTGGGAAATGGCAGAATAAAAGGAATACAAATGATCACAATTACGAGATAAAGATTGAGGGAAAGCAAGAATGTTTGTGAGGGTGAGGCATATGGAGAACCATTTCAAGAGGGAGGTGAAAACAATATATTCCCCAATATTTTTGAAAAGATATATCAAAATTTCTTAGCAAATTCTGGGAAGAGGCTGGAGTGGTGGTATTAACACTCTCATTCTTTAACTGAATACTACTGCATATTTTTAATCTGTTAAGAGAAATATGCCCCTACATTAAGTCCAGCTGTTTTAAACTATTATTAACAGACCCAAGTATTCCTAAGAGACAAGTAAGAATTAAAAAGAAATTGTTGGAAATATGAGAAGCTGATAATGGTGACCCCTTTAAATGCTTCCAATGTCACTTTTCCCTCTAGTTGCCACTATCTCTAAAAAAATAACAGAAAAACTGGTGATGTAAAGTCCTGGAAAACCTTTCCTAATGCCCAGTGGTCATGAATCAGTGTTCATCTTGCTGAAGCAATGTAAAACTTAAGAAACTGTTGTCTGCATGCAAGGCGATGCAATGACAATCCGACTAACTCGAGTTTGAACTGCTAAAGTACCTCCCTCTCAGAAGCGGTGTTGTCCTCTCAGTCCTGCAGAAGGGACACAGTCTGTAAATCAGCACGTAACCTGTGTGTCATCATGTAAAAATGAAGAAAGCTTTTGCTTCTTTAGTTTCACTCAAAGGAAAGCAATAAAAATATAAAGTGAAAAATTTAAATGAGCATTTAAATGCAAGAAACTGTGTCATACTGACTAACATTAGTTCATTGCACCCCCAAGCTCATGTTGACAAAGAAACAGAGGGTAAGAGAGTTTAAAGAACTTGACTGCATTCATATAGCTCATAAGACATGGCCGTGCTCAACCTTGGATGATGGCAAAGGCTTTCCATACGACTCCCAAGTTAAACTCACAGTAAAAAGAGGGAAAAGAGAAACTTCATACACAGAGATGTCAGCAGTACTTGTATATCCTAATGTAATGTGAATATCTCCACTGACGAACATCTGTCGTTTCTGAAGGAAAAATTAACACGTTCCAACCTGTGCATGGATATTTTTAAACTGAATTAAAAAAAATAAATCTAAAATTTAAATGTTGAGAGATTTTCTATACATTTTCAGAGCATGGGCTTCTCTTGAAAAATTAGCAGTTCTGGTGACTCAGGGCTCTTAAGTTTACAGGGCAAAAACTTTATGATAAAACGGTAGAAATAAAACAGAAAGAGCCATCTGTTGTTGATTCCATAGTGAATATTTATTCAGGGAGTAACTGGGCAAGAGAGGACATGAAAATACCAGCAAGATCTAATGTAAAAATTGTGCTTGATTCCGCTAAGTCATTGAATGGCAAGACACATCCGTCATTACTGTGGGTGGGGTTCCCAGGAGCGCTGTCTCTGAGCCCCAGGGAAGGATGTGGCTCACAAGGCTCCCCGACCCCCTGAACCCCATGCGCGAGGTCTCCTCTGCTTTAAATGAGAAAACTCTTTCAGATTCCACAGCTTTCTCACCATTCTCAGAGAAAAAGAAACCCCCAGAAAGTAGGAGTTCCCAAGGATGTACCAAGTTCCAAGTCAAATGATTTTGGACACACAATCATGAGCTTCAGCTCTGCTGGGAGCAACAACTTGCTATATAATAATTTAAGTTTGACTATATGTTTTTGCTTCTTGGTACAAATGTAGAATCAAAGTGGTAAATTAAATTAGAAAATTAAAAAAAACAGATTTTAAAAGTCATTTTACAGAAAAGGTATTTATATTCATACAGAAGAAAGATATTCTAGGAAACTGACATCTATTTTATCCTAGATATAAATAGTCTCCAGAAAACTGTCACATCATCTCGGGATTTAAATTTTCTGCTTAGTATCCAATGAATGAATTATTGATATCACCTAGCAACTGCATTTCCTTTTATCCTGCTCAGCATTTGTCACTGCGAAGCATCAAACTTAGTTTATCATCGTACAAAGAGAGAAACTGTTATAAGTTATTCATTTAGAGTTGTACTAATTGGGGGATGACTACATTCATTCGTCTCCCTAAATTGATCACCTGGTTATTTCTCTCAGGAAGAGAGAATATTGATACACATATATTTATACTTATACATATTTAAATCATAGAAGTTCAAGCTCAGTATTTATACACATCGACAACTCTCAAATTATTAAAAGTAATAGATAACTTTTAAGTGCAGAAATATAAACTAAAATCCTTTTCTTGATTTAATTAATATCTATGTCTAGTTCATCATTTTAGATATTTAATACCTAAACACACACACACATCGGGACAGCAATCAGCATTCCAAAGATGATATCGAAACAGCCATATCAAGGCTATTCCAGAAATACACTGGCCTGATAGAGTAGGAGGTTTAATCTTTAAGGGAGCAATACCCTGGAACGAGCTTAACCTCAGATCTTCCTTACAAATAGAAAACTGTTAAAGTTTCATAAAAAAAGGAGAAAGTAAAAAGTAGGTCAGTTGTCAGTAATATATTAATTTTTCAACACAGGAATTTAATTCTCTCACACTTTTTTTTTCCAGGTTTCCTTTGAAGTTAATAGCAACCAAAATGAAATAAGTCTGAATACGGAATCAGCATATTGCATTTGTTAATGCAGAGGATTTGGAGTACAAAGGAAATTAATGAGTCCTTTAAGCTAACACAATTTTATGTTTTGCTTTGAACACGTAGTTGCATTGAAAGGCAATGTTTGTGCTCAACCAGTAAGAACAAGAAAGACACAGCAAGTAGCAGGGTTTCTGTAGTTCAAAGAAATTCCACAGGGAGCCTGCTTCAAACCACAAAATCCTGACTCCTCATTACCCATGTCTAGTAGCAAGCATTATTTGGGGGAGAAGAGCGGGGGGGGGAGGGGGGGACAGTGATGCAGGCTAAAAAGGTAGATAACTTTTACTTTTGAAAGAATGCCACAGTTCTGACATAGGGACATGTATCACATACCAATGAACTGTTCTAAATAGCAGTCATACTATCACACATCACCATCTCTATTTCCAATAGTGACTGCATTACTATTCATATCCTATTTGTTATTAACAAATTTTGTAGCATTGTCAGTTAAATACCAAATATGCCAATTTCTGGCTGTATTAGGAGCACATCTCTCCTCCTAAATTAAAATTGTTGCCTTTGAATGAGCCAACATACTTTGCCATATTACAACGTTGATTATTTGGGTTCCAAGATATGTAACAAGGACTCAGTGATTTGAGAGGTCACCTTCTTAAGGATCCCTTCTTATTACACACTAGCAAATGGTTCCATTTCGATATTTGGGGATCTGTCTTTGTACCTATTTTATCAGAATTTTATCTCCAGAGTAAGCACCTTCTTTTGGCCAAAATCACAAAGTAGCCCAATATATGACTAATTCCAATAACATTGATCATGTATTGAAACATTCTGGTTTATTGTATTATTTGGTTTAGAAAAGCTGCCATCAGGATTTCTTTCTAAATGTAAATATTTCAGGAAGAAGGAAAAATAGTAAATCATCCTGCTTGCTCCTCCTTCATATTCACTTCTTGCATTGACCTAAATTGGTGATCAGACATTTCTGTGTAATTTTACATTAAGTCAAACATTTAGGTAGCAGCTAGGAATGTGCAGCCCGTGGGAAAATGAAGGCAGGGCCCTCGCGACTACAATCTAACAAAGAACTTAATACAAGAGGCTGGAAGCAAAAGGAAGACACGTCTCAGCAGTTGACTCAGCCAGCAGTCCTGAGCTTGGGGTGAAAAGGTTGCCTGTGTCCTGAGCATTATGAGCAGAACAGCACAGGAGGAGCAGAGAGTTCGTGAGACCATGCTGAGAAAAGGGGCTTCTGGAACAATCCTACCAAGATTGCCAGACGTTCTGGACGTCACCAGCGGGAATTACACAGGAGGAAGAGGGGCCTGTACTGGGAAAGGGCACCTCTGTAACAATTTCACTGAGACAGAGAGCCTTTGGTAGCTGAGATAGGAAGCCTTTGTAGCTGTACATGATTCCCAAGGGGAGAAAGAGGAGAACCCAGAAGCTGGCTTAGGTATACAACCCCCAAATCCCTATCGTCAAGTACTTAGATTAGCTAAGTACCCACTTAGCTAAGTACTGTCAGGTCAAGTCTATAGAACCAACCTACTAACAACCTTACTACATGTGGGGCATTTAGACGAGCTGGGCGCCTGCTTGCCGCTTTGTGCTCATAGATAACCTTGCTGTCTCATTTCCACCATACATATTTGTCTCTTGCTTGAATTATTCTTTCGTGGGTGAGTCAAGGACCGAGGCTGGGGAGAGAGCCTCCAGACTGGAGTCTCTCTCTTCCCCTCTGTAACACTTTTACCCCAGGGACCCGTTCACTTCCATGCAAGGCTCAAACACTGAGCACAGGAAGGTCAATGCCTCAGGATATGCTGGTGTTGGCATATTCCACCCATGCAGTCTCCCCAGTAAGGACTGATTCTGCAGACACAGCTGCCTCAAAGGCCAGCAGGTGTTCCTGTCAGAAGCGTTCCAACGTACCTTCGACAGTAGCTGGTTCGGCACTCCTCAGGATTTACTAATTTTTACTAAATCCCTCAGTTTCTCCTTAAAGCCTCTGGTGAGAAGTAAGTACTCAACTAGTTTATGAGGTGACATACTTCATCTTCAAAGAACCCTAACTATTAAATATTTCTTACTTGTTTTGAGGATAAATCCATCTGGCTTAACTAGGAATATTTGTCCCCATACTTCCTCCTCAGAGCCACTCAGAATAAATCCTGCTTTCAATAATGCTTGAAGATGGTATCATATTCTATCACTCAATCTTCATTTCAGGAGCATAAGTCTTTTTGCATAGCCTTTCAGCTACTATCTTTAGACACCTTAATCATCTGAGTCACTCTCCTCAGTGTGCCCCACTGTGCCATCATCCCTCCTAAAGACTGGTGCCCAGAACAGACTTTTCCCATAATCTATCTACTAATGGATTTCTGCTTCTTCTTTTTTTCTCCTTTTCTTCCTTTCTTCATTCCTTCCACATTCCAGTTCAGAAGTATTCAAATAAAAATGTGCTTAGGAAGTTCCTACAAAAACTGCTTCTCATCTCCTCCAAGCTATACTTTTTCTCAGTTGGTATTTCTTGCCTTGGTGGCCACAGAACGTGCAAAAAGTCTGAAGTCTTTTCCCCATAGCAACACAGCCAAATTAATCTAAACTACCTTTAAATGAAGGAAAATCTGACATGGATTATGGGAGATACTGTTTTTATTCAAACTGTAATTAAGTCTCATTGTAATAATAATATGCAAATAGCGAGTCCTGAGTTGAAATACTAAATAGACAGATTACAACTCTTCGTTATTCACTTAAACATCACACAATAAGGATGCTGTTACTTAGTAGAAAAAATCCATTTCCATTGTTTCAAAATTGCCAAATAAGTACTTGGATTTAGAACCACATACATCCCGATGAGAAAAGAGACTTTTTTCACACTTTGATTGAATACTCTCCTCAGAAATGAAATGGGTATTGGTCTCTGAAGAGAAACTTCTGGAATCATAGCAAACTGATCTGTCTTCTTCCCTGGTGCTTCCATTTTAAGGAGCTAAGTGCACCACAGTATCAGGATGAGATGAATTATGCAGAACCTCTGACAGACAGCTTGTGTAATTTCTTCTTGAAAAACTCGTCAAATCATTCTGTTCCATCTTTGATTACGTGCTAGTTATGCCAAAAATAAGTAACCCCTCAACTGTTTTCAAACACACATGCATATGGATTGCATAAAATTAATATCTTTACCTTTACAAAAATCAATCCAGGAGCACATTTGCCAGTAAAATACATTTAAAGTTGTTTCGGCACTTCCACTAAACTCTATTTTCAGAGGTTTATAATGCAGTCATAAAAATTCATTCCAGGCTAAAATTCAACACCAAGGAAAATGTGCTTTATACTTTGTAGATAACCATTTCCTGTTCTTTCATTTCTCATGACTGATTAAAAAAAAAGTTTCCACTGAGTGTTTTTTAAAAGTTGCGACATGAGCCAGGCAAGCAGGAATCGAAATCACAACTGACATGCTAGTCATTGTTTTAAATGTATTTGTCACTTTCCCCTTCTCTCTCCCTCCTTTTCCCCTTTACTTCCAAAATACACAGGTTAGAGAATTCTTCACATAAACTAGCACGTTGAAAGAGCACACCCCGAAGACTGCACAGCACTACGCTCCTGAATGTGGGCATGGACATGGCCTGGCTCTCATAGACATAATATAAGGACAAAGTTATTTTACAAAGACTCAATCTAGATCTTGCTCACATTCAGCCTCTGCTTCCAATGTAGCAAAAAGAAAAAAAAACACATGAAAGGCCACATTCATAACATTATAAATGTTTGTTGTTCAAAGAAGAAATAAAATCATTTTCCCAGGCCTCAGCAGCTCCCGCTTGGAAGCATGACTAGCACGTTGAAACCCAGGGGGGAGACGCTGGTGTCTGCTGGAGAGGAAGCCCCACCGAAACCCAAACCACTTTGGGGAGGCAGAAGTCTGATGGACCAACTTTTCCTCGAAAGAGCCACCTCGTTAATTCATCTGATCTTAAGGTAAAATTAAAAATCTGAATCTGAACTCTTTTCTGTCTAGCCAATGGTTCACTTCATATCTTTGGACAATAAAGAACTTCATTCTGCTTCTGTTTATTTTTAACTACCAAACCCTTCCCACCCACAATCCTTGGGAGAAAATCTCTGAGTTTATTTGGGAAATAATACTATGGCCATTTAACCCTTGGTAATAATGTGGTGTCGACTGAATGTGTAATTGTAAAGAGTGCTTTCACATCATCCTGAGGATAACTCTATGAGGGAGATTTCCCCAGGGTTTGTCTGGATGCAGGGATATGAAGTTTTAGCGATGGAGAGGACTGAAACTCTGCGTTTCTGACTACCAAGGCTGGATGGAGGACTTTCAGAGGTAGCACGGCTGCTCCCTCTCCATTCATTGGAGGAAGGCGGGGGTCAGCTTGGTCTTCCTGCAACCCCAGACTCAAAACACCCAGCAGTGCATACCTCTGAAAATAGGCTTCTTTCTTTTATTGTTATTGGTTACAGTTGCTCCAATTTCCCACTTCACCCTGCTCTGCCCATCCTAACCCCTACTTCCACAGTCAATCCCCACACCGTCGTCCACGTCCATGGGTCATTCATACAAGCCCTTTGGTTAGTTCCTTCCCCTATTATCCCTTTCCCCCCTCCCCTCAACTGTCAGGACCAGAAACGCTGTCCTGTGCATGGATCCAGAGACTGGGCAGGAATCACAACTCAGTATTATTCTTTCGTGTTTATTGTGCCCAGACAAGATTGAGACATGGAGGTCCCGTCTCATTTGAAATGACACAATTTTGAAAGATTTATTGAAAAAATGCTAGGTACGTTATTTTCACATCAGTGACAATCAGATTTAATTCGTATTTAAAACAGCACAATTATGGATTCTTTCTCCTCCTGACACTCTAAAGGTACGACTAAAACTCAGCAAGGCTTATTTGCGTTTGCCTTCTCAGCGTTACTCTAAAATCAGACTAGACCACTTGGGCAACCAACTCAGGTTTCTAACTGTTTTTGAAGCTCTGATAATTTTTTCCCTCTTGTTATTAGTCTTTTCACATCCTTGCCAGTTAAACTCCTCCTATTCAGGAGGGGATAAACATACTTTAAAAGTTTCTCTTCTTTGTTGAAATTGGTGGGGAGAACACAACTGAAAGGAAAAATAAAGAACAGATGCATCTTGGTTTTTATTACTGCTTAATGCTTTTCTTCTCTCAAAATGCCCATTTTTATGTAAACAACTTTACTTTTCAGTTACCTTTATATTAGACAATAACGTCATTAATTTTCTCATGTTTTCCCTTCTTTCCTTAGGCAGTAACGTTTTGGATGCGACTTTTAGTCATATACCAGAAGAGAATATTAAATTAAATAATAACAGGAATTTGTTCTTTGTAATTTTCTCTGTAGAGTAGAGAACAGGGAAAAAACTCTGCTGCAATGCAGACGGAAGGAAGCACAGCAGTGTTTGTGCTGCTCTGCCCGTGTCCCTGTATTACCCTTGTTCATCGGTGCTGGGTCCTTGTTGATACACTAAGAAAATAGGAATATCCCCTGCAAGGAATATCCCCTGACGCCCCCAAAATACATGAAGCATTTCTACACATATGCCTTACTGACTAAAAAAACAAAGATCCTTGCAGTCATATTCTATTGAAGAACGCACACTTTAATAAATTTAAATGCTTATCTGAAAAGAGTTTTCCTTTTGGCCATTAAGAGCGGTAACTTAGGGCAAAGATTAATTTCTTAGTAGCTTTTCTACTGGTAGTCAGTCTAATAATTTTTAATACTTCATTTCTTTATTTTTAGAGAGAGGAGAAGGGAAGGAGGAAAGTGGAATGTGTTGTTGCCTCTTGTGTGCCCCACCCTGGGGGCCTGGCCCATCTTGTGCCCTCACTGGGAATCAAACTGGTGACCCATTGATTCTCAGGCCAGTGTTCAATCCACTGAGCCACGACAGCCAAAGATAATAGTTTTTCTCTCCAAGTCCTACAAGTTGGGAAGAAAGTTTGTTCAAATTTCTAAGCAAATGCATAATAAATATTTTATGAGTATATTAACAACTATAATGTAACTGCCCTACATTACTGTTACATAACCTGGTATTTTCCACGACTTAACTGTTGAAATGCAAAGCCATGTGCTAAAGGCCAAACTCCTTGCACTGGAATATCAGGCACTTCTGGGCTCTGCCTCTATCAGCTCAGTCAGCTTTGTGTCCCACTGCCTGTCCATTTGAAGGCTAAATTCCATCCAAACAAAATGACTTCATTTATTCAATATTTTACATTGACATACTCCTCTCTGGCTTGACCTCTGCTTCTTACCCTTTCTCATTGAAATGTTGCCCTTTGTTCTACAGATCTGGAAGAGTTCTATCTCTTTCATAATCTGATCTGCGCTCTGTGGAGCTACCTCACCTCTTTCACAGCCCTGACTAGAATGCGGTTGATCTATCTGACCACTAGGGGGCTTGTACTTCCTTCTGGGTATCCCTGGGGCTACCACAGTGTTCCTTCCACAGTGACAGACTGGTGCTCTCTAAATCAGCGATTTTCACCTTATCAGCTGCAAAATTTTTAAAACACGCAATATGTGACTATTTAGTCAGGGGCACTAAGCTCTTTTGCTTTATATTGTAAAATAAAAAAATGACAACAGCCAACACAATAGCTGTCTGGTGTTACTGAATCACCTTTTTGTCAGATCAGCAAGTAGTATATTTTTTGGTGTGCTCCAGAATTTTAGTAATTAGTTTATGTGTGCCGTGAGATGAAAGAGGTTGAAAAATCTCTGCTGTAAATCCCTGTTGTGTAAATGACTGCATGCAGCAATGCGTGTACATGGAGTCTTCATTATTTGTAACCCTTTGACTCACTGTAACATGCTAATGTAGAATGGGTGTTTGCCCATTTTGAATCTACTAAGCTACTAAGTGATTAGACAAACGTTTGTTCTGAATTTCTTTTAGTTCTGTCATGAAGACTTCCAAAATAAAATACAATTTTCATGGATTTCCACATCTGCCACAAACCAGGTAAATTCTTCTGAGCGAGGGTCTTGATTTCTCCCAACGTCACTTTTTTCACTACCAGTTAAATGTGGGAGTCACAGGACACAAACTCGGAAACCCTGTGCCTCTGACATTCGACACGCTTGTTAAGGGAGCTTCTGTGGATCCAGGCAGCCACACATTTTGTCTCTTCAGCCTTAACTGAGTACCTACTGCGCGCCACACCTTGTAACAGAGACCGGATCTGCAAGACAGAAGGAACGGCACTAGCGTTGATTTTTAACCTCACAACCAGCAACTGAGTAGATGCAGCTATTCCAGTTGCCCTGAGAAAATGGAATCTCAAAGTAAAGTTGCTTGCTCAGTCTCACGTATCTGAGACGTACAGACCTGGGACTGGAATTCAGATCTTTCAATCATACGCTCTCCCAGTCTAACTAAGCAGCCTCCATTCTCCCATAGATAATTTAAAAAAGAAAATGATATGAAGAAACAAGACTGTAGTGCACCAGAAATAAACAGAAACATTTCCATTATATAAAATATATGGGTAGTGAAGTTGTTGAACAAGTAATATAATAAAAATCTATTTTTATCACTATACATCTAAGTTTTTAGTGTTTTACTTTAGTTTTTCCTGGTATAAAGGCACATTTAATTCTGCTGTGGAATGTTAACACAAATGAATGGAGGGTACAGGAAGCAGTAATCAAAACCTCCCCCAAAACGAAAGCCCTGGACTAGATGTCTTCACAGGTAAATTTTAACAAACATTCTGAAAAGAACTAACCCCTATGTTTCTCAAACTCTTCCAAAAAATTCAAGAGGGAGGAAGACTTCCAAACTCATTTTATGAAGCCAGCATTACCCTAAGTCCAAAACCAGGTAAAGATACTACAAAAAAGAAAATCATAGGCCAATACCCCTGGTGATCAATTTTTTAATAACACAAGTATTTCCACATGTATAATCATTTGAAAAGATTGTAGCTCAAAGATCCAATGTGACTGCAGTCACATATGCAGAGTGAGAAAATGACACAAGAATTGGACTGTGAAACAAAATATGAAGGGAGGCCCCAGTGGCTCACGTGAATTTAATGTAAAATACTTTCTCAACATTTCAACTTAGTTTCTGTGTATAAATATAGTTCTGTGTGTTAGCCACTGGTGTACTCTGGCTATATACTTGAGCTAATGTAAGTAAAAATATTAATAACGATTAATTTGAGAGAAATGTGTTCCCCCTGTGTGTGTAGTCAGGAGCAAGCCACAAAAAGAACTGGGGAAGGAACTGTGCAATTTAAACTGCACGAAGATAAAACGGTCAGGAGAGATTTCTTACTCGGTTTTGTAAAGGCAATCAAACTCTGACAAAAAAAATATAACTAGGTTTTTGAAAGCTTTTGCTATGCCAGGGAGAAACTAATAGATCACTCTAACTATGAGCGCAGAACAGGAGAAAAGAGAAGGGGTCATAGCTATCTATCAGCCTTTAAACAAACACATCCAAGTTACTACAGGTAGTGCGGTCCTAACACTAAGTCATGGGTTTGTGGACGTGCTGCTGGTCACTGCTCAAAATAAAAACTGAAGATTTACATCACACCTACTTCTTATCATGCTGTGTTTGTTTTTTTCAGCCTGGAGAAAAGAAAATCAGTTTATTTTCTAAGCTAAGTTTATAAGGATTTATAAAGGATAATCCTTCGTTTTAAAATTTTTATAGGCTAAAAGTTTCTAATGGGTGGTAACAAACTTAAGTTCTTTTTTAAAAAGATTTTATTTATTTTTAGAGAGGGGAAGGAAGAGGGATAAAGAGAGGGAGAGAAATATCAACATGTGGTTGCCTCTCACACACCCCCTCCTGGTGACCTGGCCCACAACCCAGGCATGTGCCTTAGACTGGGAATCAAACTGATGACCCTTTGGTTTGCAGGCTGGCACTCAATCCTCTGAGCCATACCAGCCAGGGCAAGTTCTTTGACCTGTCCAAAATTTGATCACATGTCTATGAAGTGGATCCCCCTGCCTAAAAAAAATTGAATTATCTTCTGAATGCCGGGCTCCATGTAGCACAGGCTTCCTTCAGTAAGCAAGTGTTCTAGAAACCCATCACTATCAGTGTACCAGCTGGTGTTGTTGTGAGAGGCTGCATTCAAATTCAGTGAATTTTTTTTTGAAGATTCTTTCTCGGCATTAGCCCATTTCATTATGGGTAATTTATGAGCACACCTGCCCACAACACCTTTGACCAAAAATATCTTGACCCTTATGCTCCACTTTCCCCATTCACCCGATCTCGCCCCTAGCAAATTTTATTGTTTCCCCAGATGAAAAAAGTCATTGAAGGGAAATGCTTTGTTGATGTGGAAGAAGTGAAACAAAGGATGGTAGAAGCACTAAAAGGCATCAAAGTCAACAAGTTGAAAAACTGTTTTGAGCAGTGGAAAAAAGTCTCAATAGGTCTATTCTAACAAATGGTGTGTACTTTGAAGGTGAGTGAAGTTTAAACATGTAAGAATAAATAAATACATAATTTTATAAATAAATTCTGGGGTCTTGGGGAGTCCCCACTCATATAGGCATACCATAACAAATTCTGTGGGTAGTTATAGGGTTATTGTTAGACTTTCATTTGGTTAACATGGCTCAATATACAAATTGTATACAGATCTTATTAGATAATAATATGTATTAATAATGAAAACCATCAGATAGTAATCAATATGATGATTACTGTAGGTGGGGATATAAGGGGACTAAATGATAATGGAAAAAATACAATAAAAAATGACACTGCTAAAAAAAGGGAAAAAAGCCCTGGCTGGTGTAGCTCAGTGGATTGAGCACCGGCCTGCAAACCACATGATCGCAGTTCGATTCCCAGTCAGGGCACGTGCCTGGGTTGCAGGCCAGTTCCCAACAGGGGACTCATGAGAGGCAACCATACATTGATGTTTCTCTCCTTCTCTCCTTCCCTTCCCCTCTAAAGACAAATAAATAAAAATCTTTTAAAAAAAGGAAAAACAAAACAAAACAGACCTTCATGTTTATTTATGGCAATAATAAACATGGCATTATGGCATTTATGCATTATGGCATTTATGGCAATAATTACTTGAAACCCAAAACTATATACAGCCAAAAATTTATATTTACATTTCTATATATGTACTATTTACTATTATTATCTAAGAAACATCTGTCTCAGGAGAATGAAATTACAAAAACTTCATTGTTTCTTTCAGGAACTTTCTGAAAATCTATTTCCCTAATCTGTTCAATTAGACCTCCTGAGGATCACAGCCCCTTGCAAAACAATAGATTACTCAACTGGGCTTATCAAACAACACTTTAATCTGCAAAGTTTATTTTAATAAGGCCATAGTAATAAAAACAGAATGATACTGCTATAAAAACAGAGACATAGATCAATAGAACAGAATAAAGAGCCCAGACATAAACCCACACCTTTATAGTCAATTAATATTTGACAGAGGAAGCAATCACACATAATGGGCAAAAAATTACTTTATTCAATAAATAGGGTTGGGAAAATTGGACAGACACATGCAGAAAAGTGAAACTAGACCACCTTCTTACACCACACACAAGAATAAATTTAAAATGGATCAAAGACTTAAACATTAGACCCCAAAACATAAAAATCCTAGAAGAAAACATAGACAGCAAATCTCAGACATTGTTTACAGCAATATTATATCAGATGCATCTCCCCAGGCAAGGGAAACAAAAGAAAAATTAAACCAATAGCACTACATCCAACTAAAAAGTTTTTCACAGGAAAGAAAACCATCGACAAGATAAAAAGACAACCCACAGAATGAAAGAACATATTCACTAATATACCTGATAAGGCATTAATATCCAAAATTTAAAAAGTACTTCAAAACTCAACACCAAAAAAACAAACAACCCAATTAAACAATGGGCAAAGGACCTGAATAGTCACTTCTCCAAAGAGGACATACAGATGCCCAATAGACATATGAAAAGATGTTCAACATCACTAATCATCAGAGAAATGCAAATTAAAAACCACAATGAGATATCATCTCACACCTGTCAGAATGGCCATCATCAGTAAGTCAACAAACAAGCACTGGTGGGGATGTGGAGAAAGGGGAACTCTTTCGCATTGTTGCTGGGAATGCAGATTGGTGCAGTCACTATGGAAAGCAGTATGGAGATACCTCAAAAATTCAAAATCAATCTTCCTTCTGACCCAGCCATCCCACTTCTGGGAATATATTGCAAGGAATACAAAGCACTAATTCAGAAGAACATAAGCACCCCTGTGCTCATTGCAGTGTTATATGCAATTGCCAAGATGTGGAAGCAGCCTAAGTGTTCATCAACAGAGGAGTGGATACACCAACCACGGGACACTTATGCAATGGAATACTACTCAGCCATAAAAAATAATAACATTTTACCCTTTTTGACAGTATGGATGGACACAGAGAATACTATGCTAAGTGAAATAAGCTGCTCAGAGAAAGACAAATACCATATGATTTCATTCATATGTGGAATCTAATGAACAAACTGAGCTAACAAGCAAAAGTGGGGCAGACTCATAGATAGAGGACAGGATGACAGCTAGTGGGGGTGGGATTAGGGTGTGGAGGGATTGAGCAGAAAGGAAAATGGACTCATGGACATGGACACACAGTGTGGTGATTGCTGGGGGAAGAGTGTAAGGGGATCAAAAGGTAATTGCCTTGGCTGGTATGACTCAGTGGATTGAGTGCCGGCCTGCAAACCCCCCAGTCAGGGCATATGCCTGGGTTGCTGACCAGGTCCCCAGTGGGGTGGTGCTTGGGAGGAAACCAAACATTAATGTTTCTCTCCCTTTCTTTCTCCCTCCCTTCCCCTTTCTAAAAATAAACAAATAAAATCTTATTAAAAAGGTAATATAAAAATCTAACAAAGATCAAATAAAAATATGTAAATGTTCTGGAACAAGGAAAAATAAATAAAACTCTTCTGTCTGTGTCCATTGGTTTGAAACTACTGCATATCAAAATGGGCATGACCCCAGTGAGGCTCTGTCCACTATAACACATATGAAAACACCTGCCTTAAACCACCCATACACAGTATACAAGTATCACCCAGGAATTCCTGCATTTGAGTCATTACTAAGACTTGTCAGAGTGATGGCCTTTTTGTCTGATAAAAAGGTCATTTTGGTGCTCTGTTTAGGGGTTTACAAGAACACAATTTATTAGCTGTAGGGAGAAGATACATTTTCTACACTTCTATAGTGCTTTCATATATTTTATTTATTTCTTTTTAGAGACAGGGTAAAGGAGAGAGAATGAGAGGGAAACATTGATATGTGAGAGAAACATCAGCTGGTTGCTTCTTACATACCCCGACCAGGAACTGGACCACCCCCCAGCCATGGGCCCTGATAGGAATCAAACCACTGGCCTTTGGTTTGTGGAAGGATGCTCAGCCCACTGAGCCACAGCAGAGTCAGGGCTCTTCTATAGAGTTTAAGAGTAAAATTAAGATAAAGGAATCATAATTCAATAATTTTTAAAAATATTATTGAATTTATTAGGGCGACATTGGCTAATAAAATTACATAGATGTCAAATGTACAATTCTATAATGTGTCATCTGTATATTGTTTTGTGTGTTCACCACCCCAATCCAGTGCCTTTCATCATCTTTTATTCCCCCTGACCCTGTTCTACCTTCCCCACCCATCTTCCCCTCTGGTAATCACCGTACCGTTGTCTGCGTCTGTGACGTTTTTTTCTCTTAATACCTTTTTCATCTAAGCCCCTAATTCCCTACCCTCTCACAGCTGTCAGTCTGTTCGCTGTATTTATATGTCTGTTTCTATTTTATTAGTTTATTTTTTTTTAATTCCACATATAAGTGAAATTATATGGTATGTCAAGTGCATTCTGGTTCCCGCAAAAGTTAAGTTCCAGTTGATACTTGGGCTTAGAGAACCTATTTTGCCTTCTAATTTTATGGTTTTCTTAACTCTGGAACAAGTTATGGTTAACACGTTTATATCTGATTAAAAACTAGTCAGTTAATTAATTTGGAGAAGTTAACTCATGTCTGTAGAAATAGCCATTAAATTTTTCAAGTTGAGATTAATTAACAATTGTTGTTAGAGATGTATAAAGACAGGGGTGGACAGCAGTAGGTTTATAGTTATAATACAAATAAATAATGCAATGATTAATAAGTAATAATATAAGAATAAACTCTGTATTTTGTATACTTATGACTGTAAACCTACCTTTACCTGCCCTTTATGCCTGGGAGAAAATGACTAAAGTAAAGGTTATTAACAGTGTGTATAACTAAGGACTTATGTTAATTGTCATTGTTCTTGGTAGAATTTGAAAAATATATTGTGATTAACTTAAAAGAGACCTATCACCACTCTCCATGCCTTTTTTAAAGTTGAATATAACATTAAATTACCATCCTAAGAATTATCATTACTTGTTTATCCAGAATCAGGCAAAAGAACTAGTGACTATTTTTAAAAAACCCTTTTTCCAGAGGCCTTGTTCAACACTCAATTTTGGTTGGGTGGGAGTCCATCAGTTAGGATTTTATGCATTTCACATTCCCCAATGAATTTTTATTAGTTGTTCATTTCTGCTAAAAGAAAATCCTGAAAGGGTATTGGTAGATGCCGACTAGATTTAAAATTTTATAATTTGCAAAAGATATAAAAATTAAATATGCAGTGAAAACAGAGAACCTAATATAATTGACAAGATATTCCTGGTTGTTTAAAAACATCATGCTGAGTGAAACAACGTTACAGGCCTCCAGCCCGTTTTGCTCTGCAACAGCTGTGAGGTCCAATTGCTAGCTGCCAAGAAGGGCGACTCCCTATGCTAGAGTCTGAAAAAGGGAAGGGGGTTTGTTTAAAGGTTATAGAGATTCCGAATAATGGCGGATTTCTGCCATTAAGTCCCGCTCCTATTAAAACACCCAAAACACAGCCCTGCCCTCCTTTGCCAACCCAGGCCAGTCTCAGAATATGCCAATCAGAGGTACCATCTTCCAGAAAAGCAGAAGTCTGGAGCTCAGCATTCCCAGTCACAGCTCAGCATTCCAGCACCTCCCACTAAGTCATGCTTGGTTAGACAGGTTCCCACAGTGTCCAGCTCCATCAGCCATGCCACTGTGTTCTTCAAGACAGTTTCTCAATGGGTCTCTTCTTTCTTACTACAGTTCTTAATCCAAAACCTCGTGGCACCTCCTTTCACACCAGACCTCATGGCAGATGGGGGTGCTTTTCTCTATCCTTTCAAACCATGTGGTTTGCTCCTTCATGGCTTTCTCTTCCTGGCTGGTCACACTAATTTTTAAATGCTGACCTGGAGCTTCCTACATGACATCATACTAGATACTATCCGTTCTGAAAGTCATGTAGACCTCTTACCCAGGGGGCAGCACAGCTTCCCTTTAGGGAAGACATGGCTACCACCTTGCCATTGCTGTGCAAAGTATCTTAAGCCACATCATCTGCTTCTTCCCTTCCCCCAACCATAGGCTGTGGGGAAACATGCTCTACATTGGGGTTCCTTTCGCTTTGCATCCTGTTTCAATCAGTCATATGAAAAAAGTCAAGAATCATGATTTCACTCAAATGTGGGATACACAACTGAAACCAACAAAGGAACAAATAAGAAAAAAAACTCATAGAGACAACAACATGGTGCTTACCACAGGGAAAAGGTGTGGATGGGTAGTAAAGAGTAAAAGAGGTCAATTAACAGTGGTAATAGATTTGGCTTTGGGTGGTAAACACTCAATACAATATACAGATGATGTACCATACAGCTGTACGCTTGAAACCTAAATAATTTTATTCATCAGTGTCACCCCAGGAAACTTAATAAAAAAAAGAAAAAGAAAATAGGAATATTATATCTCTACAGTATTATATACTCATCTACACCATTTTACCATATTCCAGAAAATGGTCCACTTTTTTTATAAGTCAGGTCTAAATAATCAAGAGGATATAAAAAGAAGAAAAATAAATCAATTTTGAAAACACATTTTAACTTTAATTGCATACAATATTAAAGAGATAAAAAGCTTCTTCCACTGACATGGAGTAGGCATTGGGTATTTAGGCAATTTCCTTCCTTTTTCTCAAATCTCAGGACAATGATTCTCCCTTAGACAGAGTGAGAAATGGTCTTATTTGCGTTCCTATTCTTTACA
Source organism: Sturnira hondurensis (assembly GCF_014824575.4). NCBI lineage: Eukaryota > Metazoa > Chordata > Mammalia > Chiroptera > Phyllostomidae > Sturnira > Sturnira hondurensis. Next base: position 9,755,609 of record NW_028074140.1, on the reverse strand, counting down.
TTCACAGATCCTGGCACATAACAAACAATAAATAAATATTTCCCAGGAAATATTTGTTCATTCATACAGCTTTGATATTTTACATACTCTAGTCTCAGAAGTATTTTATGCATTTTTTAAAAAATCATTATCTTTACCACACAGAATTTTGTGGGGAAAAATCAAACATGATTCAGTGCAGGTGGTCCTTAGCTGTCTCATACAGTGACAAAAAAACTAAACAGCAATGTAGCTGTTTGTCACTAATAACCAGTTCCCCTGAGTCAGTTTCACCTCTCTCAGGTACATTTTTCTCATTTATCAAATAAGGTTGGATGAGAGGGAATCTCTCAGCTCACACTTTCTGTGATGGAGATTGGCTCCTAACAACTCTAGTGAAAATTAGGCTGTTTCGCAGTGAAGTGCTGTCCAAAGTGACAGTTTGGTATTAGTGTTCTTACTGGTACTCCAAGTGATCTTAAGTACCTTTTAAATTAAATAAGATTCTCATAATAACCAAACACAATATATGTGGCTTAGTATATATAGGGGGAAAATCCATATTCAAAATTATAACCTAAAACTCATACATGTTTTATTCTTTTGCAATGGAATGTATTCCCATGAAGCTCTTTGTCAGCAGCATGTATAGCTAAACAAATCAAAATTATAAAATTATTCCCTACACATCAGTAATCTACTCAATTATTATTCCATCCAAGTGTAATGGGTGCAGAGTGGGGATCCCCAGAAATACTCCTCATAGCCCATTGTTGTGGATGGGGTAAGGGGTGGATACAGTGGTTAAGATAATTTTCACAGCAAGTTGATAGCTGTGCCTATCTTGAAGGGAAGGGGCTGCCACCCCGGACAAAGGGAGTGCTGATTTTCAGAATGTATAGTGACTTGCAACATAACCAGGGGAGCTCATAACGCATCTGCGCAAGAGGCAGGGAGATGGAGGCCCTTGAGTCACTGAGAATGACTACCAAGACTAAATAGAGCTGCCAAGTGGAGGTAAAAGATAGGGGGACTGGCAAAAGTAGCCCACGGTAGGCGGGGCTGGATATGAGGTCACATAAGAAGCTCCGGGTCAGCATTTAAAATAAAGGCAGCTGGTCGGGGGGTCTGCCATGGAGTAATGAGAAAGCAACAAGCAGCTAAACAGTTTGTAGTCGTGATTCTGCCATGAGGACTGGCGCGTAGGGTCGAAACAATGTCGGCTGGTAGTCAGGATTCGGCCATGTGGCCTGGTGTAGTGAAGAAGGCAGCCATGCAGGCTGAGAACATGTAAGGATAGAGCTGAAGGACCTGTGTGGGGATCTGGCAAAGCTGGTGGGGCTGAGAATTGTGGGAGCCTTCCTAATCAAGCATGGATTAGTGGGAGATGGCTGGAATGCTGAACTGTGGCTGGGAATGCTGAAACTGTAGACTTCTGCTTCCCCAAAGAACATACAGAGAAGCCACTTTCTTGAGACTTGTGCCTTCCTGGACTCCACCAGGATCCAGTGTAACACGGCACATGTTTTCACGGACTACTATATGGAGGCTGCGGACAACGGACCCCAGGCCATGAAGGAGAGGGCTTCTGTCAGAGGATGGCAACTCTGAAACCCACCAGTGTACTTTCCAGAGGAGATGGAGAACTGTTTGTGTAGCTGATTTAAGAACAGATAAAGATATAGCAAACTTGTGGGCATGTTTTTGGCTTATAGCCTGGTGGGGAGCAAGAAAAGTGCTGGGTCTTGGGGGAGAACAGGGCTCGGAGCAGGAGTGCTCTTAAGCCCCCGGAGGTTGGGATTCTGTAAATAAAAACCTGTTTTCCTCAACACTAATGGGCCACGCATTAAGGCACCATGTGCATGGGCCCTGGTTTGCTCAGTTACACTACTTGCTGGTCTCTACTAGACTTTCTTTTCTTAACTGAACAATTATTTTGGTATTGCCAATGTGTCATCCAGGCTAAACCTACAAACTTAATTCATGGTTATCATTTTGACTATTTCTTAAGAGAAAATAAAAAAACTAATCATTGTACTTTTATGAGTTTTCATTTGATTTAGCTAAAAATAGAGGGTCTGACTTAATCCAGGATACTGTAATCAATAAGTAAATGTTTACATTCTGTCTAGACTTTATTCAGAAACTCTTTTATAGATTTAACACTTTATGATAAAATGTATATTTTTAAAAACTATGTTCTTTTGAATTTATTAATGTATGTATTTCAATGAGGAAATAATCTCTGGTCAAAGTCTAACAGTTTAAAATAAAAAAATACCTATTTTTCTTTTAACAAATAAGTAAATAAGTACATTAATTAAATATGGTTTCAAATGGAAACGTAATGCTATTGTGAGTTATATGAAACCTAACAGAAAAATATGTTTTGCCTGAATTAAACGATCAACTTATTGCTAAGCAAATGGGATATGCAGATATTATGGTAAGTCTATGGAGAACATCATGCTGGACAACAGGTAGAAAGACCTAGATTCATGTTAAACTTATTTTGAACAAAAAAATAGCAAACAAAGAAGTGCATTCTTGAAAATGCAGAAACTACTAATAAGATATGACATGCCGAACTGTGGATATAAATAAAATAACAAGAGACAAAACCAATGTTTTATAGCCAGATTGCCACAAAATTCACAAAAGCACTTTCAGAAGAGGGGATAGAAATTCTCCTGGGACTTGTATTTTATAAGACTTTGACAAAGATCATCAGAACTCTGAGAAAATCCTAGGGCTAGACTGTAACAGCTTGTCACATGGCACTGGTGATCAAGTGTGCTGAAGGGTGCCAGCCATAAGGGATGTGCTCTGAGATTATAAAATAATAAAGGCACTGGGACTCTGAGCATCCTGGAAAGCCCTGCTGAGCTGCAGAAATGGCAGTACTGAGGCTTTGAATATGTGACCCAGTTGTTTTCAATGGTTTCAGGCAGGCCACCCTGATATCCAACAACTTCCTCCATTCCTGATTTCAACACCCAGAAAAGGTTAATACTGACAGAGTTCACAACTGCCAAAGAACCTTAATGGCTGGAAGATACTTCCCTCATTCGCATGCACTAGGCATGCCTTTCAAATGAAAACGTCCCGGGAAACTCTTCTGGCAAGCGCTGAGGCTTCCGTTTCCTTGTTTCTGACCACATAAGGCTCACGGGTGGGTGTTCATTCATATTGAGGTTCTCTTTCAGCGTTTTCCAGATGACAAATCCACCCTAAAATTAAGGGGCCTACTTAAAGTTTGAGTTAAACTATTTGTTTCGATTTTAATATGTCACCTCAATTTGTATTCCTTTCTTTTCACAATTTTATTTACACAGAATGTGAGTTTGATGATAAAAAATAGAATTGAGAGACACAGATGCTGAGGAGACATCATCTTACAAACCTGAATTTAATATTCACTAATATTGTGAAATAAAAACATTTTGGTAATATCATTTTGTTTGCTTTCAAATCATGTTTTGACAGAGATAAGTAATGGCAAAAAGAGGATAGAATCAGCTTAAATCCTTTCTTAGGTTGTTTATCATTTAATTATCTTTTTTTAAAAGTTAAGATTGTATACACTCACAATCAGTTACTGAAAGTGTTGAACCCGACAGGAATTCACCTTTAATTTAGCACACCATTTTCTTTTCACCATTCATCACTTTTCTATTGCATTATCCAGACAAGTTGGCAGTCTGCTCCACCTTTCACTGTGTTAGACATAGATTAATGTTACAATGTTAGGCAAGGAGTTGAAGATGACAGCTTTGAATATCAGCTGGGATAGCTATTCAGAGGCAGGAAAGGAAACACCGTGGCATCTAAAATGCTAAAAAAAATGTTCATGAATCAAGAAACCGATATAAACAAAGGGGGATGGCAAGTTTGACACTCTCGTAATATAAGATTAAACTTAATTTTATTGGCTTCTTGTTTAATATTTAGCTGCACCTATGTTTGGGAGAATGCTGTGGCAGGTATACTGAATGGCTGTAAAGGGGAAGGATCTTACTCTCCAGGGAAGTTCATGGGCAGGGAGGGGAAACAATTTTCCCCCCCTCCCCAGGGGTTTCAGATTCAGCCCTTTCACATTTCATTGTCACTACCTCCAGCCTGTAGGAGAGCATTTACTTGGCATATATTTATGCCTATTGATATGGCTTTAGGGTACATTCTATTTACACACAGAAAAGGTTCACTTTTTTTTTTTTGTAAAAGGTGATAGAGTATTTCTCAAATGAAATCATGATGGATAAGGTTATATATTGCTGAGGCTGGCTGATTCTGGGATTACTGTGGATGACAAAAATCATGATCCAACAGAGTCTGTATCGTGTCTATGTCAGATAANCTGTAAAGGGGAAGGATCTTACTCTCCAGGGAAGTTCATGGCAGGGAGGGGAAACAATTTTTCCCCCCTCCCCAGGGGTTTCAGATTCAGCCCTTTCACATTTCATTGTCTGTAGGAGAGCATTTACTTGGCATATGTTTATGCCTATTGGTATGGCTTTAGGGTACGTTCTATTTACACACAGAAAAGGTTCACTTTTTTTTTGTAAAAGGTGATAGAGTATTTCTCAAATGAAATCATGATGGATAACGTTATATATTGCTGAGGCTGGCTGATTCTGGGATTACTGTGGATGACAAAAATCATGATCCAACAGAGTCTGTATCGTGTCTATGTCAGATAAATGTAACTGAAATGACTATTATAGGGCAGAATTTTGCTCCAAAGCAGAAATTCAATACAGAAGGACCCAGAGTGTCAGAGTAAGATGGTAGATGAAGAAAGGGGGAAAAAAAGATAACCCTAAGCTCAATTCACATTGATCAACATACCATCAGTTCCTCTTAACAAAGTTGTCTCTGTGCCAGAAGTCTCTTATGAAAAGGCTCCTCCTTTCCGAAACTTCAATATACATATTGGGCTGTGTTAATAAAGGAGGCACACATTTTTCTTTGTGACGGAAGGAAAACAAAGCAGTGTCCTTCATCAACTGCAATGGGAGGCTATGGAATCATGCTGGAGATAGCTCTTCCAACCCCTGTAAGGGAAGGGTGGCCTGAGGGCCCTGGCCAGGAGTGTGTTGTTTTAAAAATGGGTTCAATTCTCTCCTTCTCTCCTTTTGGGAGCAGCCTCTTATCCTGTGTGACTGATTCTTGACCTTTTCTCTCTTCCCACAGACACTGAGGTAATGTAGTTCAGAGTCACATGCAAGAGATGTGCCTCCTTTGTCTGGGACCCCTTAAAATAAGTCTCAGACTTAGGGAGATGCAGTCCTGCTTTGCCAACCTGCCACTATGGTGCTCCCTGTAATGTGAGTAATAATGGCCATGCCTTCTCCATCACATCCTCCTTGTTTGTTTTTTGGTTTTTTTTCAACTTATCCCAAGGAGCTCTAGAGATCCCTGGGCAGGCTCAACCTTCTGCATGACAGAGGTTTCCCATGAAACGAAGGTAACAGATTAACTGGCTATAGAACCAGTCCTAATGGTACTCAAACTATTCATGAATCCCACCAAATACATAAAAACCAAGAAAATCCTTGGCTGGAATAACAATTACAACAAAAAAGACACCAATAGCTGGCCAAAGTCTCAGGGGAGGGCAGGATAACTGTTCACACTCCTTGGACCTTCTACGGGGATATATTCACAAATCCCTTCTTTAATCTAACCCACTTGGCCAGATCTGACAGGCACTGGCCAAACATGCTGTCCACCCTGCTAAAGCAGGGAAATGCAGCCCCGATGGTCTACTTCTAGTTATTTATGCAAGATCGCCACTGCCCTCCCGTCACAGAAAATTCCTGCTATTCCTTGTATCCACGAAGTTTATGTTCTGAATCAGCCAGATTGTAAGCCATTCCATCTTCACCATGTTCTCATTGATCCCTCTTCCTACAGGCACTTAGAAACCACAGCAGAATTTGAGGGTTGAAGAGCAGAAAAGCACAGTGTTCTGAATCCATGAATACAAAGCTAAGTGCTAAATATTCCATTGCTCATTTAGATAAGTGGTTCCCAAATGATTTCTTGTAAAGGACCAGTTAATTCACCATTTAAAAAAAATTTCCAATCTACTTCTGGCCAAGATGGAGGCATAGGTAGACATGTGCCTCCTTGCACAATCAAAATAAGGACAACAACAATGTAAAAACAAAAAACAACCAGTACTGACAGAAAACTGAACTGTATGGAAGTCCAACAACCAAGGAGTTAAAGAAGACACATTCATCCAGACCAGCAGGAGAGGCGGAGTTGGGTAGCCGGGGCAGAGAGGGTTCGTGGCAGGCAGACCTTGAGCATGCAAAGCAGTGGCTGGTGGGAGCCTGGGCACACAGGGTGGCAGCGGGTGGGTCCAGCGAGGCATCAGATTGTGGAGGGGCATGGCACACAAGGCAGCTGGTGGCCCAGGGGGTCCCACATTCGCTTGCAGATAAACCAGGCAAAACTGGGGGAGTGAGACAGACCACATTACCCAAGATCCCAGCACAGGGACATAAAGCCTCAAAACACTGATTGAAAATACCTGTGGGAGTTGAGGTGCTGGAAGAGACTCCCAACCTCACAGGAGAGTTCGTTGGAGAGACCCACAGGGTCCTAGAACATACATAAACCCACCCACATGGAAATCAGCACCAGAAGAGCCAAGTTCGCTTGGGGGAAGTAAGGGAAATGACTGAAATCTGGCAGAGAGCAGAGCAAGCGCCCTTTTTCCTCTCAGAGCCCTGCCCCACATACAGCATCACAACACAGCAACTGGGTTGCCTCATCCAGGGGAACACCTAAGGCTCTGCCCCTCACTATGTAACAGGCGTGTCAAGACAAAAAAGAAAATGGCTCAAATGAAAGAACAGATCAAAGTTCCAGAAAAAATACCACTAAGCGATGAAGAGCTAGCCAACCTATCAGATGCACAGTTCAAAACACTGGTAATCAGGATGCTCACAGAATTGGTTAGATTTGGTTGCAAATTAGATGAAAAAATGAAGGCTATGCTAAGTGAAATAAAGGAAAATGTACAGGGAACCAATAGTGATGGGAAGGAAACTGGGACTCAAATCAAGGGAGTGGATCAGAAAGAAGAAAGACACATCCAATCAGAAAAGAATGAAGAAACAAGAATTCAGAAAAATGAGGGGAGGTTTAGAAACTTCCAAGACATCATTAAATGTTCCAACATGTGAATTATAGGGGTACCAGAGGAGAAGAGGAAGAACAAGTGTAAAGTTATTTGAACAAATAATAAAGGAGAACTTCCCCAATCTGGCAAAGGAAATAGACTTCCAGGAAATCCAGGAAGCTCAGAGAGTCCCAAAGAAGTTGGCCCAAGAAAGCACACACCAAGGCACATCATAGTTACATTACCCAAGATTAAAATGAAGGAGAGAATCCTAGAAGCAGCAAGATAATAGAAGATAGTTACCTACAAAGAAGTTTCTATCAGACTGTCAGTTGATTTCTCAAAAGAGATCTAATAGGCAAGAAGTGTCTGGAAAGAAATATTCCAAGTCATGAAAGACAAGGATCTACATCCAAGATTGCTCTATCCAGCAAAGCTTTCATTTAGAATAAAGGGCAGATAAAGTACTTCTCAGATAAGGTCAAGTTAAAGGAGTTCATCATCACCAAGCCCTTATTATATGAAATGTTAAAGGGACTTATCTAAGAAAAAGATAAAAAATATGAAGAGTGAAAGGACAGCAAACTCACAATTATTAACAACCACACCTAAAACAAAAACAAACTAAGCTAACAACTAGAACAGGAACAGAACCATGGAAATGAAGATAACATGGAGGGTTAGCAACAGGGGAGGGGGAGTGGGAAAGGTACAGAGAGTAAGTAGGATAGATGGTAGATAATAAATAGAAAGGGGGGGGCGGTAAGAACAGTACAGGAAATGTAGAAGCCAAAGAACTTATGTGTATGATCCATGGACATGAACTAAAGGGGGGAATGTGGGTGAGATAGGGTGTGCAGGGTGGAGGATAGTGAAGGAAGGAAAATGGGACAACTTTAATAGTACAATCAATAAAACATATTTAAAAAATTCCAATCTGTTGCAGATAAACTTTTTTTAAAAATCACAAAAATGAGCTACTTGTAAAATGAAATTAATAACCCATCGCAAAAATATGACAATATTTTAAAATATTAGGTTCAACAGACATAAAATTACCCTATTTTGTGACTAAAAATGTTTCAAAAGTTTTACATTTAATTTCTTATTTTTTGTGGACTTGCAGCAAACATTTCACATTCTCACACCAGCCTGTGATCCACACTTGGGGTAGTGCTGAGCTAGACCATTCAATACTGAGGACTGGAAAATCTGTGTCCGCCCAGCATCTTAAAATGAAGTAGCTGCTTGGCAGGTGATTTAAGCAAGATTTGGCACATCCTCCCTTCCTTCGGGTTTAGATCTGAGAGCCGAAATCTGCTATTACCAAAATGAAAGGAGCTAAGGACACTCCGTGCTGCCAGTCTGTGGAGAGCACTGGGGCTGGCCAGCTTTTTCTGTGGAGTCTGTAAGAAGTACTAGAATAAAAAGAAAACAAGACATTTCTCCAAATCTATGAGGAAGTTCTGTCTCTTCAGATAATTAATAAGAAATCTGATTTCAGAAGTCCACAAAAAAAGAAAGAACACAATTTGAGAATCAAGAACAAAGGGACACAAAATAAAGAATATGAGATGAGAATAGAAATGCAGTGATTTGACTTAGTAGAAAACAAGTGAAATCTTTAGGAGATTTATAATCCACTAAAGCTAGCAATAAGAATGATAGATATTGACAAGGATATCATATCCATTGTATTGAGGATAAACATGAATTTTATTCTAAATGAAATAACAAACAGATGAAATGAGGGAGGAGAAAGATGTGAAGAACAAGAAATACAGATCCAATCAAGGATTTCCAGATTTTCCTGAGGAAACAATTATACAGAAGCTTATAGATCAAGCTCTCCAGGTTTCATTAAACTTCCATAGTACACAGTCAGTAAAAATTGAATTAATTGGTAAAGTATTGGCAACAGTACAACAATTCTACTAGCAACTGAGTTTAATTACATTTGAGCCGCTATTTAGGCACTCTCTAGAAACTCTCTGTATTGAATTAAAATAAAAGCACTGAAGGTGAGAAGCATTCTAGTAATGTACTTAATGTTCACCCTGTTCTCTCACTACCTGTTCATGTGTATGTGTATGTGTGTGTGTGTGTGTGTGTGTGTGTGTGTGTGTTGGGGGTGGCCTGAAGGAAAAAAATATGTAAACATGTACAGGATCAATAGGAATAGCCCTCATGAGATACTGAAGCACACAGTGTCCAGTGAGCTGTGCCATTCTGGTTTGTTTAACCTTGTTGTTACTTCCAGGGGCTGTAATCAGTGTACAGGTCATCAGAGAAACCTCCAGAATTCCATCAAGGAGCAGCTTAAAAACATTCATGTAGGCATTTCTAGATAAATTTGTGATAACCTGTAGAAGAAGGACTAGTGGGGTTTTGTGGGTGTATTTTTCACCTCCCCAAGAGCTTTTGTTTGCTTTGTCACTGGAGGTAGGGCAGAGAAATACACATAAATAGAATCATAGATATCTCCATAAGAAACAACACGATCTAGATCAAGGCACTCCTTTTTTTCAAAACTGGAGATTTAAAAAAATACTAAATAACTAAACATGGTAAGATTGATAGTAGCAGAAAAAATGCAAGACAAAAATAAATCAATAGAGAAGATAAGAAGGAGCCAAGACAAATTTGTGGAAATACAGGGATTTGCCTCTCTGACAAACTGTGCTGGGAGGAGACAGACGTTTAAAGAACATGGAAACAAAGATTTTGTGGGGGTCATTTAATAAAACTTTATCAATCAAATTGGAATAAAAGCAAGAGAAAATAGCAGATGCCAATATCTAAAATTTGCTAGTATCTAGAGGAAAAAAGTTAACTTTACCAATAAAAATTACTTAAATACTATATTATAAAAATATTTGAGAAGACTAAATTGTGCCAAGCATACAGGGAGAAATGCAAAGGCAATCATGCTCTGGGTGGCACATACAACTTCAGAAAACTGTCCAAGTTCCTTCCACTACAAAAATCATCGTTGTACTTAACTAGAGTAGACAAGGAGTCAGTCTCTTCTAAAGGCTGCTTTATATCCAAGCAAGCATCTCGTACACCACTTTGAAAAGGGAAGAGAATTTGACCCATTGAGATTAGAGGACTAAATTCCAAAGAGAGCAACCTCAATAAATGCAGGTAATCCTCTCATTATTAAATTAAATAGCAGAAGGAAATATCTGAGTAACTACCAGTCTAACTGCTTTAAAGTCATTTTTTTCTCCGCCATTTTTTGCTGCTACCTGTAAGAATGTTAATACACCATACAGCCCAACAAATTAACATATCAAAACAATAGGAAACAAATGTTTGACCAATAAAATCAAATAAGACCAATAATTTGTGTTCTAACCAACAATTTGATTATGACTTTGTAAACTAGTAATCTAAACAATTATGTTCAGGTAAGATTATTTTATTAAATAATAAAAATATCTACATATATGTTGAGAAAAAGTTGTATAAATTAACCATTTCTGTGTTCCATCTAAAACAAAGAAATAAATATGAACAACCATGAAGAAAATTTAGAAAAGCAGATGAAAGGAGAGCAAACAGTAAAATGCCAGGAATTTAATATCACCTAGTCTAAAATTTAAGAGTACCTGAAAGATAAGATAAATGATGTCAGTGACAGGAAGATATTAATGACCATGAATTCAAATACTAAAGACAAAGTTTTAGAGGGTAATCATACTTAAATAGCTTTCTTTTAGTAACCTTCACTCCTCAACTCTAATTCACACACTATGAGAAAGTTAAATGACTCCATGATGAAGTAATAAATTAAGACTATCTTTAGTAGCAAGTAAATTTCAATGGTTGCAAATAATTCAAAGTGAGATGGAACTGCAGAAATCAGGTAATTTTTAGTAGTGTGTTGTCAGCCTTAGCTGGTGTGGCTGAGTGGATTGAGTGCCAGCCTGTGAACCAAAGGGTTGTCTGTTTAATTCCTGGTCGGGGTACATGCCTGTGTCTTGGACCAGGTGCCTAGTAGGGGGCGTGCCACAGGCAACCACACATTGATGTTTCCATCTCTTTCTTCCTCCCTTCCCCTCTCTCTAAAAATAAATATGTATTTTTAAAAAGTAGTGTGTTGTTGTCAAAAGAAAGTAAGTCCATAACTTGAGAAGGAGTATACCAAGAGAAAGCTTAGTTTATAGAATACAGAAGAAAAATAATATCAAAGGCAGTGGGCAAGAGGAGAAAATGAATATAGTGAACAGGGAATAGCTACATTTGTATAGGTAGAGGCTACAGAGGTCAAAGAGAAAAATAAACATATTCTCAAATGAATAAACCTTAAGAAAAGCAAGCATGTTTAAAAATTCACAAGCACATTCACATCAAGGCCTAAAAAATATTCACAAATTTAAAAAATCAGACTAAAAATATAATACTTGTGAGAAAAAAGAAAGATGTACTTGATGTTAAAATTAATACCTTGCATTATTTACTGATATTGAAATGTGAATCATAAGCCTTTGGAGACAAGCTATATGTTTTCTTATATTAGGTTGGCCAAAAAGTCTGTATGGTTATGTTCCTATAAAATAAAAGACACGTTCTTCATTTTTATCAACAACTTTATTGATTTCAATATTTTGAGTACGTGAGCTAGCTTCCATACGGTATAACATCGATTGTTCCCAATTAATTTTCTTGATTTGGTTGCTATCAGCTTCCACTGTCTACCCGACTGTGGAGCATCATCCAGTGAGAAATCTCCAGCAAGAAACTTCACAAAAAAATGTTGACACAGTTGATCAGTCACAACACCTTTTCTGTATGTTGCACAAATAATTTTTTGCATTCTACTTGCATTTTTACCTCTTTTGAAAACTAAAACATAACATGCCAAAATATTGCATATTTTCTTCCATCCTCAATACTAAAATGGCTGCACAAAAATCTACCAATTTTGATAAGCTTTTTAAAGCATGCTGATATGACAGCTGTCACAATACAATCTAACAAAATTATTTCAAATGAAGTTAAAGACAACTGAGTGCTAATAGAGCCATTTTACAGAAAAAAAATGAACTATTTGGCCACCATAATATTTTAACAAGTTGCTTTCACAATGCTGTATGGCCATATATTTATGAAAAAAGCTAAAATATAACTAAATGAAATTTTGTAATAGACAAAAGTGACACTATTTGGCAAAATAAGACTCTGTAGAGCATAAATGGGAGAGTTAAAAAACATTTACACTCTAAACCACACTTCAAGGAGTGATAGGTTTAGTCATTAATTTATTTAAATATCAAAAAAATATTATGATTTCACTTTCTAGATAAGCATTAAATATCTGCAATCCAGTTGTAAGATTTTTTCCCACTCTAAATTATTGAATACTTTTCTGTTCTTCTCATGATTTAAATGTTGAAAAGTCTTTGGTTAAAGATTACATAAACCAGGGATTTGAAATTAGAGATTATCCCTCTATATACAAAGAAACAATAATAAACTGAGCAGGAGACAGGACAAAGTTAATCAGAATTCATGCAAGAACCTGGCTGGTGTAGCTCAGTGGGTTGAGTATGGACCTGCGAACCAAACAACCGTGGTTCAACTCCCAGTCAGGGCACATGCCTGCCTGGGTTGCAGGCCAGTTCCCAGCAGCGGATGCACGAGAGGCAACCATGCACTGATGTTTCTCTCCCTCTCTCCTTCCCTTCCCCTCTGAAAACACATAAATAAAATCTTTTAAAAAAAGAATTCATGCAAGAAGAAAAATATCCAAATTATAGAAAAATTATATAAATCTCTTTATAATTTTTTATATTTTGGGTTATAATCCAGTAGGGCCACTTTACTTAATATTTTGATAGAAAAAATTGGTACCAGCCTGTCATTTTGGAAAAGAATTGTTTCTGGTGAAGTCACTTTGTGCTTTTTTTCTAAATAGCAATGGGTAAATTAATAAGTTGGTCATTTCATCCAGAGTTTAGGGCAAAGCAGTCAAACCAATTGATAGAGAAAACAACAGGGGTGCAAAAGTAGACTGTTAGAATAATGAGATTGGGATTAAAAAATAAAGGAGAGAAAGAACAAAACACTGGGATCTAGAGGATAGTTTCCAAAGGTGCAAAGGTGAATAAGAGATACCTAGCTCAGAGGCAGGCATCTACTTTAACTTTCTTGCAATTCGTACACTACTTATAGCCAATTTCCTGTGATTACTTTAACCAGTAACCACTGCTAATCCAGCCATCCTGCTTCCTCAGTCAGCTTTAATTCAGTGGAATATAGATGACCATAGGGATATTCCTTCTATCTGACAACAATAATTCATAAATAATCATATGGGCCTCACTTCTAAGTAAGCTTAGACTGATGTTCAATACTAGTGCAGAGCATTCCTACCACTGGGCCATGCAGGCCAAACTGGACCCTCTCGACTATGAGAAGGCCTTGAGATTCTCCATGGATCAACTCAGCTCCAAAGGACGGAGTTCTAATCAATTCAAGCAATGGGACAGTTGAGCTACAGCTCAACTGAGATTCCAGACAAATCTGAAAATGCTAAGAAATATGGCAGTTACAGAGAAATCCCTTTGTTAAAATCCCATTTGAACTGAATTTTTAATTTTGTCTTTCTGTGACTATCTGAAAATCACCAATACTCTCAATCTATTGCATCGAATAAAGTACCTCTACAATCTTTACTCATCACCAGGTGAGCCTAACCTCTGGCTCAGATAATTTTATTTAATAAATATTAACAGTTAGGGCATGTTGATGCCCATTGAAAGACTTGTAAACCTTAGTGTTTATCATCTACAATCACGAACAATTTATTTTTCTATGAAAGCTATTTTTAAGCATGCCTTGCAGCTGCAGAACTGGTTTTTATTCACTAAGGGTATATTTGGAACATTTCCTCTTTTAAATAAGAATGCAAAATATGCTTTGGGGGCTGTAGCGATTTTAAATGGAAAAACAGAGGTGAATTTATTGTAAGTAACTTTCACACTTGGTTCAGTGTCCTAATTAGAAACAGTGTGATATGTGCCATGGTACCTTGTCAGATAATTATATATATATATATATACATAATTTCAATATATATATTTCATATATATAATGTTATATATATGTAAAAGTACTGCTTTGAATGTTACAATATTATTCTAATAAAAAGAGTTTATCATTTGATTCTAGCTATAGACATCATAGAATAGGAAATTACTCCTAACTAGAAAATAGTAGGATAGCTATACCATGTGACTTTCTGTTGTGTTTTGGAGGGATCATGGACTGCTTTAAATTTATGAAGCATGGCTTAAATTTATAATATATAACTTGTTATATATTTTAATTATAAAAATGTATCCTCAATACATGAACATTAGAAATGTATAGAGAAGTACAAAGAGAAGAAAACCATGGTGACCTTACCATGCAGAGAGAACTACATTACCAGTTAAATATGTAAATTAAGGTTTCCTTCTATATTTATGTTACATGTATACTTCAAATGATACCAATAATGGAAATTAATACCTTCAGTTTCCTTTCTCCACCTCAATCATCCAACAGGTATGAGGCAGACAGAGAGTTGGGAGGTGGTAGAACTTAGTAGGTAACCAAAGCACAAGCTTTGGCATCTGATGGACTGAGGCCACGTTCTAGACCTGCCACATGTCCCAATGATATGCTTTGAGCACCTCAGTCAGAACAGAGATGATAACCCTCATCTTTGAAACAAAGATGATAACCCTACATGGTCAGATAGCTCTAAGGACCAAGTGAAGCTGTGCCAGGAACGTAGTTAAGTGTGAAAAAAAACACTCAGACAACTGTAATTCCATCTCCTTTTCTTCCTCAAATAGTACAACTGAAGAGCAGGTGGTGAGCCAGCATTAGGGAAAGATCCTTCCGTCCAAAGATGTTAAATTGAAGCACACGTCTAGGAGGCTACGAGCCAATGGGGGAGGATGTGAAGAGGCAGCATGGCCCAATCCTTGGTGCATTCAGGGCATCCACTCCTAGTAAGTTTTTGTTTGTGAACTTCTCCAAAAACGTGGGGCATCACGATAATAGGGGAATGAAATTCCACTAAATTGTGAGCCTTTACATATCAACCTCTAGCATCCTATCTGTGCCGAGAGGATAGAAGTCTCGCTGCCCTCCACTCAACATTCAGTACATACCATTGCTTAAATCCCATCCCCGAAAAAGCTAACTTTTAAAAAAGTTGAAATTAAACATTGGTGTCTGTGCACAGGGTGAAACAAATTCCTTTCTTCCACTGCTGCTTTACAAAGGTCATCTGGGACCATAGCTCACACTGAATTCAAACTTCACACCGGATTAGGTCTTCAGCCTGAAAGGACAAAGTGAGAACTTGGCCCATTAAACATCATGGAGTAAGTCAAGAAGCCCAGAGTTTTGCAGAAACCCCAAGCATCTCCAGAATGTTTTCTGATTTTTTCATTAAAGACCTTTGAGGTTTGATTCCAAAGTGGGGCTCTGAGCTGTGAGTTCACGCTGTCACAGTAGGAAAACGGCAGGCGAATGCCAGACTGTGCAGCAAAGCCTCACTGCTTGCCATTAGGGCTCAGTGGCGCCTGTTCTCACATTTCTATGGTTAACCTTGGGTTAAAGAACATTTGGGATAATAACGGCATAAACTTTTCACAGTCCATGTAAAACTTTATAAGGATTGATTCTTTGTAGAAGAGAGGGCATTAATATACAAAACAAGCATGTTGTTTAGTTTAACTGGTTGGCCATGTGTTTTCAGGACCACTCTTCCAGCAAATCATAGGTAATTTCAATGTGTTTTTTAATAAAGTGAGAGAATGCAAGCCTTTACAGTTCACTAGAATAAGGCTGCATGACCTACATTCCATGTATTAAAAACAATTACTACGCTGCTGTCAGACAGGATGGGGTGTAGTACCAGAGCTGCCATCGTTAGGCAGGCCTCCGCACAGCTCTTAAAGAATCCAGATGGTGGTTTTCAACTTTATCTCCATGGTGTCCCCTAGGAAGTGTGTATTATAGTCAGTCCCCTTTGTACTTCAAAGTTCTGTAGAGCAGAGACAACAGGACAAGGCACTTCCTGCTGTTACTCATGGGCTGCAACTGTACTAGCCGTTACTCTCAACAGCTATCAAAGTGACATGTGCCAGAATATGCTCCCAACCCAGCATGAAAATTTATGGCCCGAGGGCAAAAGTTGGTACATAGAGGAATTTTGCAGCACAAGGTAGACCTTTTTTTAAAATTATATATATATTTGCAAATTAATTTTATCACACCCATGGAAATGGAGATAGGGGAAAGGAATTATGATTTGCTTTTTCATAAAACTGATTTCCAATCAGGCTTCATTACAATAAATAAAGGAATACTCAAGTAACATAAGAATGATAAAATGAAATCGATCAACTGTAGATCCACCTTCAGTTATCTTTAGGGGGATAGTTAAGCTGGAAACATCACCTGTGTATCTAAAAAAGGATTTTCCTACATGAAGTGAAACTTCCTAAGTGGACACACAGGACACAACGGTTTCAGCTTGTTGGAAATCGCGGTGGAAGCCCTCTGCTGTGCTGTGATGCTTTCACTGTGTACGTATTTCACTTTGCATCGAGTTAAGATTCTATATGAGTTAGAGCAGGCAAAGTTTTACTACTGACTTCTGCAATAATTTAAATGAATTCGCTCATAATAAATTTCTATCATGAACCTATAAAATGTTTCATTCGATTTTTAAAAACATGACATTGTTCAATTAATAATATCTGCCACAATTTAAAATGCATGTTCTTGAACTCCAAAATTCACTTCTAATAATTCATCCTATTAATGGTCTTTCACTAGTACTCAAAGCTATGTTCTAGCTAATTGAAACATTTTTATTTTTCAAAGAACAAAACCAAAATACTATAAATAACTAAATGCCCATCAATATGGAACTAGTAAAATCAAAAATTTTAACTGGTAAACTAGTAAAATCTACAAATAAGTCAAGTCTGTACGTACTATGATAAGGGTTCCTAGATATAATAATTTTAAGTGTAAAAAATGACATGTATAATATATGCCTACTAATATTTCCTAATTGGTTCATCTGTAAATATGCCCATTTATTTTTGGTTATGAATTAATTTTCAACATTTTTATACATATATTTCCATGCAGTCCAAAGAGAGATGAGAGGTGAAACACATGTCCTCAAGTCTGCTATTTTGAGTTGGAATCAGTTCATCTTGTGTTTCCATATTTATTAATTTTAAAAATAATTTTAATATTTTTCCATTTAAAATCTTTTTAAAAAGAATGTATTATGCCATATTTCTTTATCCACTCATCCACTGATGGGAAGTTAGGTTGTTTGTACATCTTGGCTATTGTAAATGATGTTGCAACGAATGTAGGGCTGTATATATCTCAACAAATTAATGGTTTTTTTCATTATTCAGGTAAATAACCAGAAATAAAATTACTGGGTCATATGGTAGTTCTAATCTTAATGTTTAAAAGGAATCTTCATATTGGTTTCAATAGTGGCTATACTAGTTTACATTCCCACCAATAGTGTACTAGGATTTTCTTTTTTCCGTATCCTTGCCAACTCCTACCTCTTGTCTTTTTGATAACAGCCATTCTAACAGATGTGAGGTGACATTTTATTGTGGTTTTGATCCGCATTTGTCTCATAATTAGTGATGTCAAACACATTTTCATGTGCCTATGGGCCGTCTGTATGTCTTCTTTGCAAAAATGTCTATTCAGATGTTCTGCCCATTTTTTAATCAGGTTGTTTTTATATTGTTAATTGTATGACTTTTTAAATAAAATCCCTTGTCAAGTGTATGATTTGTAAATAACGTCTCCCATTCAATAGGTTGCCTTTCTTGTTTTGATAATTTACTTGGCTGTGCAGCAGCTTTTAAGTTTGATGTAGTCCCATGAGGTCAAGGGGCTTGCATTCTATGTTTTCTTCTAGGAACTTTTGATTTCAAGTCTTATATTCAAGACTCTCATCCATTCTGAGTAAATTTGTGCATGGTATAAGATATTGATTCGATCTCATTCTTTTACATGTGGTTGTCCAGTTTTCCCAGCACCATTTTCTGAAGAGATAATCCTTTTCCCCTTGCATTGTTGGCTCCTTTGTCATAAATTAATTGTCTCTATATATGTGGGTTTACCTCAGGGCTCTCTATTCTGTTCCCTTTATTTGTGTGTCTATTCTTATGCCAACACCACACTATTTTGATTACTATAGCTTTGTAGTAGAGTTTAAAAACAAAGCACATGGTGATGCCTCCAGCTTTGTTTCTTTCTCTCAAGATTACTTTGACTATTCAGGACTTTTTGGTTCCATATAAATTTTATAATTATTTGTTCTAGTTATGTAAAAATGCCATTGGAATTTTGATAGGGATTACCTTGAATCTTTAGATTACTTTGGGTAGTATGGACATTTTAATAATATTAATTGCTCCAATCCAAAAACGTGGATTATCTTTCCATTTATTTGTGTTGTCTTCAATTTTTTTCATCCGTGTAATGGTCTTCAGTGTACAGGTCTTTCACTTACTGGGTTAAATTTATTTGTAAATATTATTCTTCTTGATGCGATTATAATTGTGATTTTTTCCTTAATTTCTCTTTCTTTCTGAAAGTTCCTTATTGATATATAGAAATGTCAAAGTTTTCTGCAAATTAATTTTGAATCCTGCAACTTTACTGAATTAATTTAATAGTTATAACAGTCTTTTGGTGGAGTCTTTAGGGTTTTCTATATATATATCATCATGTCACCTAAGGGATAGAGAAACTTAAATAAGATTTTTACCACATAATTCTTTTCTTTCTTTTCTTTTTTTTAAATTTATATTTTAAATATTTTTTAATTTAATTATTTTTCAAGTACAGTTTTCTATTACTCCCATCCCATCCCACCCCACCATGTTCCCTCCCTCCCTCCCATTTCCACCCTTCTCAGTTGTTGTCCATATATCCTTTATATATGTTCCTCTAAATCTCTCCCCTATTTCCCCTGAAATTCGCTCCCCTCTCCCCTCTGGTCACTGTCAGCCTGTTCTCTATTTCAGTGTCTTTGGTCATATTTTGCTTGCTTGTTTGTTTTGCTGTTTAGCTTCCTGTTAAAGGTGAGATCATATGGTATTTGTCCATAAACACCTGGCTTATTTCACTCAGCATAATGCTCTCCAGTTCCATCCATGTTGTTGCAGAAGGTAGCAGCTCCTTCTTTCTTTGTACTGCATAAAATTCCATTGTGTATATGTACCATAGTTTTTTGATCCATTCATTTACTGACGGGCACCTAGATTGCTTCCAACTCTTGGCTATTGTAAATTGTGCTGCTATGAACATTGGGGTGCATAAGTTCTTTGGGATTAGTGTTTCAGGGTTCTTAGAAGCAAAGACAAAAACCACATGGTCATATCAATAGACTCGGAAAAAGCTTTTGATAAGGTACAACATCCATTTATGATAAAGGTACTCAGCAAAGTGGGAATAGAGGGAACATTCCTCAACATAATAAAGGCCATATATGAAAGACCTGCAGCCAACATCATACTCAATGGGCAAAAACTAAAAGCTTTTCCACTAAGATCAGGAACAAGACAAGGTTGTCCACTTTCACCACTTCTATTCAATATAGTATTGGAAATTTTAGCCTCAGTGATCAGGCAAGAAAAGGAAATAAAAGGCATTCAAATTGGAAAGGAGGAAGTAAAACTTTCATTGTTTGCAGATGACATGATAGTGTACATGGAAAATTCTACAGACTCTACCAAAAAACTGCTCGAACTAATAAATGAATTTGGCAAAACAGTGGGTTGCAAAGTCAATATCCAGAAATCAAAGGCATTTTTGTATACTAACAATGAATCAGCAGAAGCAGAAATTGAGAAAAAAATCCTATTCGATATAGCAAAAAACAAAAATAAATTTTTTAAACTTATTCTTATTTATTCACTTCCAACATAATGGAGTGATAGTTTCCATCATGATTAACCCTTTGTGTTGTCCATCCTATTCATTTTGACGAAGGTCTGACATGTCTACCATTACCATTTACTAGGTCTACTCACTTTGAACCTGCTGTACCTGTCTGCTCAGGAGTGACATCTCAGCAAAAGACTAAAGTAGGTGAGATATCAAATATATCTTTCTCCTCACATTCTGCCTGATGTTCTCAGTGCTCTCTCACAGCCACCAGCTCTGCAGTCATACATAACATCAATGTTATGTCAAACATCAAAGGATGTTTATGGATTATAGCCTCCTTATCTATCTCTCCTCTGGATGGTCTGCATTGAAAGATAACTAGTCTAGAGAGTTGACCATGTAAGCCCAAAGGTATGAACCTCTTACAGAATACTTATAGTGTATGAATTTAAAGGTAGGGCCCTTGGATTCAGATTTGCAAAGTACACTCCAGTTGTAAACAGTCTACTTTAGGTGTTGACTCTTTTTAAAAAAAGGTTTTAAAAACACATAGAATCACTTTTCTATCAACAGAGATTTATCTGGATTCCAGTTCAATTTTCAGTCACCAGTTTCCATTTATGGAGTTGGTCCATTGTGTGACATTGGAAAGTTCATATTTTCTCGAACCATTTATTGTCCAATCATATTGGATTTTGTGTTAGTATCAGATAAATTATAAACTCAAGTCATGTGGCATGGGGTATATTCTATATGCACCCCAAGTTTACCAAACACAGATTTGTCTTGGGGAGAAGAGAAACAGAGAGAGAAAAAATTCATTCCTTTATCTAGAATTATATAAAATCCACTCTCCCAATATTATCAGAAAAAGTTCATCCTTAAAGTGAATCAGGGTTGACATTTTAAAAGCAAAAATAGAACAAAAGTAAAATTAAATTTTGACCTGAGTTTTATTCCAGTAACCAGATTGAGGCAAAATATGGCACACAGTACAATATAGACTTTATTCTTCAATAAAGATAAAATCTTGACTCAGAAACTGTGATTTAAGTGCAATAACTTTTATAATTCATAAGATGTCCAAGCTTAAAATGTTGTCAAGATGTGCCACCTTTTGCCATTAAAATTATAATGTAACAGTCTACTGGAATAAGTTGTACATTTCTTGAAAAATGCTATTTAAGAAAAATAGTCAATTTTTGTTTGGTTGCTCAAACAGTAGGAAGTGCTGTAATGGATAGCTAGGCTACCCCCAGTTCATTATTATAATTTGATATTTACAACATTCTTTATATTTTCCAAATGGTGTACAACCGTTTTTCTTGGTTCCATCCATATTACCTTGAGAGGCAAATTCATTCTTCAGTTCTCATTTTACAAATGAGCACAGAGAAGCAAGGTGAGATTGAGCAAGTCAGATGCAAACCTAAGATAAGAAATTCTTGCCCTGGCAGGTCTACACCACTGCTTTTTGTCCCCAGAGGAACCTCAAATCTTTCCATTTGAAAATTTCCAAGGAGAATTAAGTTGTCAAAGACAAATTAACAACCAAAGCCCCTCACTTTTCTAGTCCAGGTGGTCCAATTATGGTTTTAACCTGAAGTAAGTTCAGGTATAATGTGTCAAGTTATAGTTTTTGTAGTCTTAACAATCTTTTATTTTAAAACTTCAAAGTTTAAAAATAACATGCCTTTACTTGTGAGTAAAATTTTCTTTCCTACCTTCCCCCATCATTCTCAGTCTGCTCTCACTAGAACAATGGGACCACTGTGTAGATCCCATTTGCAACACCCCAGGAAGTTCTCTGGGTCTGCTCCAACATTACAAAGAAGAAATGAGAATCATAAAAGTAGCACATGAACGTCGGGAATAATAAGGCCATTATCTGACATTTGATTGAGAAACTTGATCAGAGAGCAGAATTCACATATTTTGGCCCCTATGTACTTTCCTTTATTTCTCTCCTCTCCTTTCATGTCTTGGCTGCCAACCACCCCATAACCAGCACCGCCACCCACCACCCCCACCCACAGTGAACTTACACACACAGAGCTACCTTACGGAGGGGCAGCATTCTCTCTGTGGGTAACAGAGGCTGAAAGAAGCCACTTCAGCTCAGACAATAAGGCTGTCAAAGTCCTAAATGCTCATTTTATACAGTCCAGGCATATGACAAATTAAGTTTTTCAGCTTTGCAAGGATCCTAAAAGAATTCAGATGTTAAAAGTAGAATATGAATTTTTTAGGAGCTGAAGTAACATTTTATTGAGGGATAATATGCATTGCAAAGATTCAGGTGATCTGGATCACATCTCAGGCTCACAAAATTAACTTGGTCACTATAAGGATCAGACTTCATGGCAATAATGTGTATAATGGAGAACTTTAAAACAAGTTAATTGAAAGAGAAAACTCAATTTCTTGACCCTGTGGTAAATACCGCTATTGCCAGTGAATGGCATTTTATGTTAAGAGCTCAGAGAGTTAGCAAAGCCCATCAGTGGCAAGAATAGATCAAATTACTTAAGAAAGATAAATGTATCATCTTTAGACAGAAGCGCCTATTCCTTTAGGTACAGGATTAGAATATTTTCAATTTAAAATAAATCTATTTAAAATACATATTATGTGTTTTAAAGTGACACTAAATAAAGGGGTCAGTGCGATGTGACAAAATCGGCAGCACGCATGTGTGTACGCACAACCTGTTGTAGTTGACACGTAGGAAAGGAAATAAGTCAGGAATTTACTGAAGCTGCACATCGATGCCCAGTGTAGAAGTCCAGAATGCAAATAACACAGAAAGATGTGATTGTGCATAATGAAATTTGAGAAGAAACACTTTGAATATATTAAGTTTCCACATATTCTCTATTTCTGGAAAATACTGAATATTATATTGATACTATGTGCATTCTACACATCTGTAAAATAAACTGTTACATATATAAAATTTACTGTGTCACCCTGAAATGAACAGACAGGCACAGTTAGTTGTGAAACATGGACACTGTTTTGAGCAAGAGTCCCAGATGGCAAGCCGAGACTTTCATTTATTCTTTATGTATCTGTTAACTCATACCTGACATTGTAGTTTAATAATTATTTCTTACCATTTTTGTTGGAAATTAAAAATAGAATTACAAGGATAAATAGTTATTCTGATACTAGTGTTTATGATTTTGTTATTTATATCTTAAGGATCACACAAATTTTATTTATAATTCAGTTTTCTCTTCATTAAAATAAATAAAAACAACACTTTTCAGAACTGTTTGTACATTTTCTTGCTCACTAAACTGACTAATTAGAAAATGTTCTATTCCATCTCTTCCTATCATTTCGACATCAATAAATTATCCATGACTTGTGTTTGAGTGGTAAGATTGTGTTCAGAGATGGAGAGACACTCAGTTTCAAGTCAGGTAGTGAAGCTTATATCCAATGGAGGAATCACTGATTTTTACTACCCTTTTTAAGTACATTAATGGTGTAAGCTATGATTTTAAGGCATCTATAAATTATAAAATGGTGTAGATATAACAGTGTGTGTCTATAGTTATATGCTTAAAAGCCCTAAGAACATACTTACACCGCGTCCCTGCAGAAAAGCCAAAAAGAGGCCCTTGATATTTTAACTCCTTCAGATTGACCTATACTGCAAATCAGGAATGAAAATCCATGACTATTTTTTTATACACACAGCAGTATGCAGTTACAAGAGTAATATAAAATGATTATCAGTTTGCCATTTTCTCTTATTCAATGGACATTTGAAATCACTTATATATCAAAGAAATGATATAAGAGTACTATATAAATACTTAGGTAACACTGATACACAGAAACTGCTGTATTGATAGTGAATTTACCGCAAATTCTACTAGGTCTCTTTACCAGTGCACATCTCATACCTGCCCCACCCCCAACAGAAGAGGGCGACTCTAGTTCCAGATCCCACCTGCCACACAAATCATGGCTTCAGATTTAAAAGGAATAAACTCTTCAGCACTCTTTTAATTTCTCCCAGAGTATTCCCTACTACATTTAGCACTTCCATAGTTCTAAACTATATTGCTGGTGTTGCTAATAATGTTGCATTGTTCATTTTCAAACACTGTCTTTGTCTCAATCTCTTTAATAACATAATGGAAATGACGTTCAAGATGTAAAAGTCCAGCCCTGGCTGGTGTAGTTCAGTGGATTGAGAGTGGGCCTGTGAACCACACGATTGCAGTTCGATTCCCAGTCAGGGCACATGCCGGGGTTGCAGGCCAGTTCCCAGCAGGGGACTCATGAGAGGCAACCATACACTGATATTTCTCTACTTCTCTCCTTCCCTTCCCCTCTAGAGATAAATAAATAAATAATCTTTTTAAAAAAGATGTAAAAGTCCATAATCATAGAGAGATAACATTGCAGGAGACCTTAGGAAACAATGCTATGTCTAGAATGGTGTTTCTCAATCATTTTATCAATATCACTCCCCAAGGAGAATTTTTAGGCATTGTTTTCCAAGTTGCCCTATTATGAAATGTTAATATCATAGGTACTGTGCATATCTGTTGATGTATTCTATGTATATCTATATTTTATATATAAACTTTGCATTGAATGTATTTTTCAGTTAAGAAAACATGACCAAAACAGAGCTAGAAAATGAGGATAATATGCTCCTACCACAATTGCATTATTAGCCAATTACAGTGCCACAAAAGTCCTACTGCCTACCTTTGAGAATCATTAAAGAGATACTGAGATACTTCAACTCTGGAAGAGAATCTAAGGAAGAAATGATAATATTGTTAATTTTATCTCTCTATATAAATGCCTTCCCTTATTTCTCCTTCATTAATTATATGGGTACTATTCCCTTTTGTCATGCTAAAAAAACGGAGATTATGTAACACTAAAGGAACATGTAACTTCTCTCTTTCTCAAAACAATTATTTCTTTTTCCCTTCAGTTTTTCTGTTTACCAGAACAGCACCTTTTCCTAGCCTCTATAACAAGTCAACTTAAAGATACATGAACATGCACAGCATGTAAGAACATACACACATGTAAAGTACACACAGAAACATGCACACATATCATTCTAAAGTAGAGAAAAGAGCACACACGATGCACATTCTGCACAGCTGCGAACCCAACGCCCCTGTGCGATGTAACACTGTAGAGGTTGCTCATGATGACATTAAACATTTCAGTTCACACCTAATCATGACAAAGTTTTGACTAATGTAGTTCCTTCCAGTGCAGCTTAACTCACTGTATGGAACTAAACCACTTAATATTACATTATTTGACAGCATAATAGTGAATAGCTCAGAAGCATAATCAATAAAAATAGATCCAGTTTAGGGCAAAAGGCAATCAAGCAGATTCAAAAGAAGGTGGCTGACTCAGCTCATTTCCAACTTATCAAATAAATCACTCAAAATCCTACTGAAATAATAGCCATAAGAACATCAGAAATTCAGACTAGAAGTGTTTTTCTAGAATGTGTTGGTCTTTGTTGTTCACAAAATAAGGCCCGTTTTGGCAGGACTAAATTCCATGCTTGAAGTGGCATAGTCTGCATCCAGGTGGTCTTTTTTGGTGTGGTTTTATAAAAATAACACGGAGTTAGAAGACAGGATCTAGGTCCTTGTCCTGGCTTCAATCCTTACTGGTTCTCGCTTTCAGTAAGAAAGTTTTCAGAGCTGGGAAAGTTCCCTAACTTCTCAGAGTCATTCTTGTCTTAGGCATAGGTTATTGTGAAGTCATATGAAATAATCAGGAGCTTTGCTAGGCTGCTAGGTGTTTACAAAGAAAAGGAGGCTCTGTTCCATCATTATTAATATACTGCAGTCACTGTTACCTATTCTTTCCTGATTCAAATGTGTATCAAGCAGGATTTTGTTTTGCATTTTCTTTCAATAGAACAATATTAAACTATGAGCAAAATATAATTCTGGGGACATTGCTATATACCTTAGTGCCTTGATGCACTAAGGTATATAGCAATGATACCTTAGTGCATCAAGGTATCAATAAGGTATAAGGCACTGATACCTTAGTGCCTTAGTACCTACATTGGGCACTAAGTAGTAACCTCCATAAAAAGAACTGTTAGATTCATTCTCTTCCCTGCTCTTTAGCACCATTGTCAGGCTTTCCCTTACATATCCTGGGCTTCTGATTCTTGCTATTCTCCCACAGAAAAATCAGTAAGAGTTAGTCCCACATGGTTCTAAACACTGAAGGCGCAGGTGACAGTGATAAGGAACTGGCTATTGGGGTTTCAAGGTGATGAGAGGTCATTGCACACAGTGGGATAGAGACAGGTATAATTTACACTTCAAAGGCAGGCAGAGAGAGAGAGAGAGAAAGAGAGAGATAGGGTTTATACAACTTGCCCTGTGCTCACATTGGTATAGTGGTGAAGATAGGGATTCTTATTTCCCTAGTTCTACAAATGTGAATGTATCCCTGCAATGGGAGCAACGAACTTGAAGTATAGGTAAAAATGTACAGCATATAACTCTTCTCACTGAAGCTATACCAGGTTCTCTTGTGGCCAGGACTAGAAAGCACAGAAGAGAATGGTGTCCCTTTTTTGTTTTTAGTAAATGTATTGAGATGACATTGGATCATAAAATTACATAGGTTTCAAGTGTACAATTTCATGATACATCATTTGTATATTGCCTTGTGCCCGCCACCCAAAGTCAAATCTTCTGTCACCGTATATTTGATTCCCTTTACTGTCCCCCACCCCCTTTCCTCTGGGAACCACCATATCGTTATATGTTTATGACATTTCCTTTTTTTATTTTTCCATATATTGCTTTCAATTTTATATCCATATACGACTATAATCATATGGTTCTTGTTTTTTTCTGTCTGAGTTCTCTTAGTATGATATTCTCCATTCATCCACGTTATTACGAGTAGCAGTGTTTTATCTTGTTCATGGCTGAGCAGTGTTCCATTGTACATATGTGCTACACCTGTATCCGGTCATCCATCGAAGGGCACTGGGTGGTTTCTCTGTCTTAGCTATTGTGAATAACACTTCCATGAATATAGGGGAACATATATCTTTATAAAAATGTTTTCAAGTTTTCAGGAAACTATCCAGAAGAGAAATTACTGGGTTATAGGGTAATTCTATTCTTAATTTCTGAAGAAGCTTCATNTGGCTGAGCAGTGTTCCATTGTACATATGTGCCACACCTGTATCTGGTCATCCATCGAAGGGCACTGGGTGGTTTCTCTGTCTTAGCTATTGTGAATAACACTTCCATGAATATAGGGGAACATATATCTTTATAAAAATGTTTTCAAGTTTTCAGGAAACTATCCAGAAGAGAAATTACTGGGTTATAGGGTAATTCTATTCTTAATTTCTGAAGAAGCTTCATACTGTTTTCCATGGTGGCTGTTTCAGTTTACATTCCTACCAGCAGGGTGTGAGGGCTCCTCTTACTTCATATCCTCTTCAATACTTATTAGTTGACTTGTTGATCACAGCCATTCTAATGTGTGTAAGGTATTGTCTCATTGTAGTTTTGATTAGCATTTCCCTAACAGGTAGTGAAGTTGGCCATTTGTATGTCCTTGTGTCTGTTTAAGTCATCTGACCATTTTTTAATTGGATTGTTTGTTTGGTATTGAGTTGTATGCATTCTTTATCTCTTCTGAATACTAACTTCTTACTGAAGGTGTTGTTTTGAACGTCTTCCATTCAGTTGGTTGTCTTTTGGGTTTTTTTTTGGGGGGGGAGTTCTTTTGCTGTGCAAAGCTTTCTTAGTTTGATATACTCCCACTTATTTTTGCCATTAATTCCCTTGCCTTTCAGTCATATTTATAAAATGTTCTCTAAGTTCATAAGTCTATAAATTTATAAAGGTTCATAAGTCTAGTCTATGTAATTTGTTGTTTCAGGTCTTTAGTTGGAGCTTTGATCCATTTTGAGTTAATTTTTGTACGTGGGAACAAACAGTAGACTAGTTTCTTATATCTTCTAAACTCTCTTAGAGCTCAAGTCACATTCCACCAGGTCCTAAAGCTCCTGTGGGTTCATCTGACATCCCTCACCCCCCTGCATACACGCTAAATTGGAAGCTCCTTGAGATTAGAAATCACATGGATAATTTTCTGTCTTGAAAATGACAGAAACAACTGTAGTCTATGCTAGACACCCAGCAAATGTTTGCTAAGTTAAAATGAACACAGAGAAGACACAAACTGAGTTTAAAACTTTTATGCTTTTTCAGCACTGACACTTTGTGATCCTACGACATTCCGTTTACATGTACAGTGTACCTTTAAAATCCCCTTATGCACTAGTTTAAAATATAGTCTAAGTACAGAAAAAGAGAAACTGAAAAATGTAGAGCTTTAAAATTTGATTCTAACTAAAACGGAGAGAAAACAGTAAATTATTAGAAAGCCCCATTAGAATTTATCATGGTAAACTCTACTCCTAACCTTTAGCTCAGCCTCCTGTCTGTAACGCTATTGATCTCTGAGCAGTTTATTTTGAAGTATGTTTCTGAAGGTTAAATTAGACTTAATAAGTGAGTTTCTACCTTTTAAGATGACAAAGTACACACCTGCTCTTTCAGGAGAGTTCAAAGAACACTTCTGATGAAAATATCAACATAATTATTATTTAGGTTGTCTTTTCACTGACAAAGACTCTCCACTTTGTCCAAATTTGTTCGATCTTAATCTTGCTTTTAACTTTTGTATTCATTGATGTCGATTTATTCCTTACTTTCTCAATTGTTCTGATTTCTTAATTGCTAGTAGTTAAAGGACTTTCACGTAACCAAGGGTGCTTCACAATGAGAAGCTATAGCTGAGAAGGGCCCATCCCCCGTGAGTAATGCTGCTCTTCACTCGCCTTCTCTCACCATGGCTTCTAATCAATACACCTAAGAGTTATTTCTAGTGACCTAGAGCAGAACTGAAAGCTGGAAGTTCTATTGGCTGAAAGTGCACAACAGTAATTCACGTTCTGTAAACACAGTCTGTCGCGTTGTCCCATGCGTCAGCAGCTTACACGGAGTGCCGATTACGAGAATGGAGTTGGGCTCCAATTTGTATTAGGATTTTGTCATGGTTTGTTGCTATTGATGTTTTAGAAGGCACAGATACTGTGCCTCTCCACCCAATGGATGGTTTTGGTGCATAATTGAGCTCTAAAAAAAATAGTCTTATTTTGCCAAGTTTTCTGTAAACTATGTTTTATATAACACTAATGGTATCCTAGGTAATTTTACTTAGTAGATGATAAACTGATATTTGGTGTTGTTGTTATGCACTTGTTTTAATGTGCATATAACCAGCACAAAAGACCCATAATTTTGTATATAACATTGCTCAAGATAAGGCAAATAATGATATTTAGAAACAGCAAAATTATATCTGTGAAGCAAGAGTAACAATTTTCGAAAACACTACTTTATAACAAAATTTGATTCCTTAAGGACAGAAGGTAGATGAGCCACTTACATTGAGCAGTTTATCTTTTTAACCTGTATTTCACTTGCTTATATAACAACCAAAGCATCACTGAACATTTAGCTCTAGATCGAGGTAAGTTCATATGAAATCCTCAGAATAAAAAGTTTCAGGGTGTTAATCAGCTCAAATGACTTGTGGATTTAAATTCAGCAAAAGGTCAAACCATTTCCCTTAAAACATAATGGCATACAATAAAAAATGGATATAACATGGTTAACTTATATCCAGCTGTAAATTTTGTTCACAGGCTTCAGCAGCATAAAGAAGTAAAATGGTCTTGTTTGCTAAAAATACAAGTATATTTCTAGGAGCATTTTTCTAAATCTGGCTGCAATGATTGAGCATGTTGCTGCACAGGTGGCTGTATTCTAATTTCTAATATTGGTTCACAAGGAAGCAAGGACAAGGCCTTATGGTCCCATTCTTGCTTTTCTCAGAGGGCTTTCTGCTGCCCTTGGATGAAGTGGATCTCCATCCTGTGGAACATAAAGCTTTTCATGACACAGCCTCTGCCTGTGTGTCAAGCTCATCCTTCTCCGTCTTCCTCCTTCCCCACTCTAACCTGGACACCTGGGCTTTCTGAAATTCTGGACTTAAAATAGTTCTTTCCCTAGGACCTTTTCACGTTATTCCCTTTGCCAGGAACACTCTCCCCCACCCCCACTCTTTGAATATTGTTTCCTTCTTATCTAGAAGTATCAGCTTAAATTCACCTTCTCAAAGACCCTTTACTACCATGTTATTTGATCATTTCTGTCATAAAAAATAGTAACTGGCTATTAATTTTTTAGTTACTTTGTTTATGTGTGTATTGCACTCTACCTGGAATGTTAGATCCATTAGGACAAGAACTGTTGCTGTCTTGCTCATGAGCATTTTTTCTTTCCCTTAGCAGTGCACTCAGTGTCTGCATACAACAGGGTATAATTAAATATTTTTGAATAGTTTAATGAGAATATATCTTACTGGTATTCCCTTTAATTAATTTGAATATTTTAATCATCATATTTAAACTCAATAAATTCAGTTTTTGTCATAATTTTAAAAATGCAAAATAAGATAAGTCAAGCTTTGACTCATAAAATTATTTATATAAAACTAAATTCAAGACATGATTTTCAGCTGTAGGGTTCTGCGTTGCATTGGCAAAGTGTGATGAATCTCTCACTTGAACACAATGACATAACCATTTAAAACCCTAAACTCCAAGGTGTCAGGAGCCTTCCTGCTCTTTATAGTCTTAGCAATGCAGCTTTTTTCCCTGAAATACGTTGTTTAATTTTCCAACTATTAACTAATCTGTTATTTCTTCAGTTTTCTTTGTTGAAATCTATTCTACTGTTTGACGTTTAAGTTTTTCTATCTTCCTTGTGTCCTTTATTCCATCTATCATTTTCTCTCTAATTTTCCCCAAGAAATGAGTCTTGAAGTCTATCTTTCACCCTCATCTTCTACCACATGTGAAGAAAAACCTGAACTATCTCAACCTGTTTGTTGCATTTTTTTCTCTTCCAATTATGCGCTTTGAATTAAAGTTGTACATTTTTTCGATGAAAATGTTTTCTTTCTTCACAAAGCCATATCATTTTGACCATCTACATTGTGTAAATTAATTTATTAATCAATGCAACAAAAACTTGTTCAATACCTTTAACATGCCTGACACTGTCCTAGGCTCAGGGAACAGCAGAGAACAAATGCAATTGCATGCTTTCATGGACTTCCAGCTGTTCAGGGACCATCCAATTAGAACATATTTTCATGTGTATGCATGCATGTGCACACCAACACATCTACACAGCTTTGTTCTGCCTTACACCTGCTGAAATGTGCAAATTATGTACAGGGAAAAAAGGAGGTAATGTATACTGTCAGGCAATCAGTAATATTTGTCACAATATTATTACTATATTTTATCAACTATATCTAAGAAATCAATAAAATATAAAAGTCTCCAAATAATTAAGAATATAGTTTATAATCTCTGAATTTTCAGGGTATGTAATCCAGTTAGAAAGAAGAGGTAATTTAAGTAACAACATGACCAGATTTCTTATCATGACATAATTCCCATTAAAGCCACATTTCCTCACCTGCCTCTACAACCTTAATTCCAACTACCCTGAAGACTATACTCTAAGTATCAATACTTTTCTGAAAAATTCCATATCTGGGTTTACCATCCATGCCTTTGCAAATGCTATTCCGAATTCCTGGCATTCCATTCCCACATGCAAAACATTTTTCATTTCTTAAGACCAAACTCAAGTGATTATAGAGGGTGCTCAATCACTGGTGTTGAATGAGTGAGTGAATATAGGAACAAATGTAGGATGCTAAAAATTGTACATCACTGATGCAAATTCATAAGTCATATAGATTTAAAGAGAGAGATAGCTCAGAATAAGTACTCAAAAAGGATAGAAACTATTTAAAAAATATTTACAATTTGGTATGCCAAAAAGTGAAATCATTTTCCAAACATGATTTAGAAGCATTATATTTATTCTTTACTCTTAATATTTATATTCTGCCTAATTTTCATGATAAAATTGTAATAACAAGTTTCCATCTGTATTGAAATGTCACTTATGCTATGTATGGCTCACTTATTAAGAATATAGTCTGATGCATAAGGTTTGTGATCTTTGTTTCTTTCTTGGAGAAAATATTTGTTTCCTTCACAGTTCAGTGAATTTCCCAGATGAAAATCTGAAAATGCTGTTGATAGGTTCAGTTCCAACTCTGTTAATCTTCAAAACCCTTCCTGGTTATTTATAAAGCAAAAATAAAAAATAAATTTTAATATTTCAGATTAAACAATGCAGCCCATTTTCAATATACTCACCTGGATATACTATTAGTCAAAAATGTTGAGGATGCCAATATTTATGCATCATAGAAGCAACTATGTGAATAACATAAAACAGAAATGAAGTCATAAAGTTATTTTAGATCATCTCATGGCAAATTTTATGAAAGTGGAGGCAGAATGGTGCTTGGGTTGAGTCAATGTGTTCATACAGCTCAGAAAACGCAACTCTATCAGCAAAATTCATTCCTATCTATTCAAAACATTTTCTGCTTTGATTTACAAAAGTGCTATATTTCCCACTAATATGGAAAACTCCAGTCCAAGCCACAGTTCTCTTGCTGCAATATTAGATCTAATTTGAGCTTTGAAATGGACTCTTAAGTCTGTAACTCCTTTGCTGAGTGGTGGGCATGTTAATGGAGCTGATGAGATTCAGCTTCCTCTCCTACAATGTGAGAAGTATGGAAGGAAGTCATGATCTCTAGAGTCGGATCCTGCAACTCCAGAATTCTGAGCCCCAAACTCTAGAATTCTGTGATTTTGTGAGTGTTTTTACGAGCTCCTCTGGGCACCTAGGAAATTATTTCCTTCTTTTTGGAACTTGTCCCTGACTTGGCCAAGAGTGAATATGTAGGCCTTGGACTACTTATCTAAATCTCAGGTCAGTATGTTGTTTAATAATTATTTGTGTAAGTTATTATCATGACTCATACAAGTATAAAATAGACATTTGTAAAAGATTTTATTTAACTTATTCACTAATAATAAATCTACTACCAGTAAAATGTTGACCTTATTTACATAGGTCAATCAGAATTGCAAAACACATTTATGAAAATATGCAAAACTGTCCTTTAATGGGAGAATAATCAATTGCATGATACCAGATTAGTTTGCATTTCCTTGGATAAAAAGTATTTGTATCATTATCTATTTCCTACAAATATCTTTCAAAAATAGCTCAAAGGCAATAAAAAGTTAAGATAATATAGAAAGATGCACAAGATACATGATGGTTATCTTTGAGCTACATTTCATCATTTTTCCCTAGAGATCCCCCAATATAATTTAAAATGCACAGCCCTTTTCTTGTCCTAAGGTATTTAATCACCTTGCCAATTTTAAGGAATATGTTTCTTATCAATATAAATATATTGGAAACTCAAATCTGGGAGACAAAAAGGATCTTCATTTCATTTATAGTAGTTCTTTTCAGACTGATTTTATATACATAATCTTTTGTTCAAGCAAAATGTAAAGTACATAAAGGTCGGGCTTCCCTGTCTAGAGCTGAGGGTAGGAGAATCAGTATCAGATTCTTTCTTTATTCTAGAGGCAGCCCCTAATGTTTAAAGTCATATATCTAAATTTTGTCTTACTTTGATGAGACACACATCAATATGAACTCATGCAAAACCACTTGATGCCTGAGACCTTTAGACAACTATTTAACCTAACTTCTGTTTAAGGGGTTAAAAGTGAATGGTAAAAATTACCTCCTAATGTTGTTATAAGAATTTTTAAAATTTAGAGTATATGAATAGCCTAAAGGTAGAAACAACCCAAATGTATCAATACAAGAATAGATAACCAAAATGTGGTGTATGCCTACAATGGAATATTCAGCTATAAAAGGAATGACATTCTGAGACATGCTCAATATGGATGAATCTTGAGAATATTATAAGTGAAATGAACCAGACACAAAGGACAAATATTATATAATTCTACTTACATGAGGTATCTAGAATAGGCAAATTCACAGAGTCAAAAAGAACAAAAGTCATTACCAGGGACCTAGGTGGGAAGGGGTAGGGAGTTACTATTTAATGGGCACAGAGCTTTTGTTTGCAATAATAAAAAACTTCTGGAAAAGGATGGTGGTGATAGCTGCATAGGCTTGTGAGTATACTAAACATCAGTGAACTGTACGCTTAAAAATAGT
The DNA here is from genome assembly GCF_014824575.4 of Sturnira hondurensis. NCBI lineage: Eukaryota > Metazoa > Chordata > Mammalia > Chiroptera > Phyllostomidae > Sturnira > Sturnira hondurensis. The sequence goes on along the minus strand of NW_028074140.1, from coordinate 9,721,256 downwards.
TAGGATAGTAAATTTTATGCATATTTTGCTACAATAAAAATACCCCAAAATGTAATATGATTATAGTTTTAAATCCTGACTCATACTAAGGAATGTATAAAAGGTATTTCATCATTACTGACACTTTATTTTACTTACCATTAACAATAATTTCAATCTAGTTCATGAGCTAGTTAGTTACACACTGAAATCTATCCTTGTATCCAGATTTACTAGTTCCTAATCTAGCACTTAATGAGATCCTATATAGATCTTAACATTTTTATTCCAGATTTCAAGAACCTGTAAGATAATAATAAAAGATCCATATCTACCCAGTCAAGGCTTATTGTGCAGCTATAGCAACCAAGACAGCTTACTATTGGCAGAGGGATACTCACACAGGTCAGTAGAACCATATAGAAAACCAAAAACTAGTTACACACAACTGTGCCCAGTTCATTTTTGACAAAAATGGAAGAGCCATTCAACAGCAGGATCACCATTTTACCAAATGCTCCTGGAGCAATTGGACCTCTACAAGCGAAAATATGAACTTCAACACAAACCTCAGAATTTACACAAAAATTAACACAAAATGGATTGCACACTTAAAATAAAACAGAAAACGTTTGGAAAATGTATAAAAGAAATTCTTCAAGATCTAGAGCTAGGCAAAGATCTCTTAGACTTGATATGAAAATCACGATCCATAAAAAGAAAATTTGACCAATTGAACATGATCATTTGCATTTTGAAAGCTCATATAAAGAGAATGAAAAGATAATTTATAGACTTGGAGAAAATTTCCGCAAACTGCATATCCAAAAAAATAGTAGTATCTAGACTATGTAATGAATTCCCAAACTCAACAATAAGAAAACAACAACCCAAATAGAAAATAAACAAAAGACATAAGGAAACATTTCAATGAAGAAGGTACACAGATTGCAAACAAGCCATAAAAATGTTCCACTTCCTAGTCATCAGCAAAATGCAAAATGAAAACCACAGTGAGAGAGTAGTATATACGTACTAGGATGGCTAAAGTAAAAAGAAAAAAAGGTAACCCCACCAAAGTCTGGCAAGATTGCACAGAAACTGGATCTCCCACACTATTAGTGTGAATGTAAGACAGTAAAGACACTCTGAACGATGGTTTGGCAAATTCTTTTCAAACTAACAATTACCATAAAGTTCTAGCAATTATACTGTTGGGAATTTATCTTAGTGAAATGAAAATTGATACCCACATGAAAGCTCGCACATGAATGTTTATAGTAGGTCTATTTTTAATAGGCAAAAACTGGAAATCGGCCCAGGTACCATTGACACACATAGGAACTTGGATGAATCTCAAAGGCATTATACTTAATTTAAAAATCTAGCCTCAAAAAATACATATTGTACAATTTTATTTATATAATATTTTTGAAATATCATTGTAGACATATAAGTTAGGAAAGTGAGGGCTTGAAGTTGTTTTGGTTATAAAAGGGCAAAACAAGGCATCCTTCTGGTGATGGAACTTGACTCGGGTATTGAATGCACAAATCTACACAGCTGATAAAATGTCATAGAACTACACACGTATGCACACATGTAAACTCAAACTGGGGAAATTTGAATTTGTTTTACTCTGGTGGATTAGATCAACATCAATATCACAGTTGTGGAATTTACTAGAGTTTAATAAAATGTTACCTTTGGAGTAAACCCAGTAAAATGTGTATGACAATTCTGTACTTTTTCTTAAGACTGTATGTAAATATATAATTATCTCACTGAAAGATTTTAGTTAAAAAATAAAGCAGAAGGCTACAACAAAGACATGCAGAAACAAGAAAAAATTCTAGGTAATTACAAATGGGATAACAAAAAATAAAACAAAGATCAACAGGAAAGTTAAAGTTCACAAATCAAACTGGGGGAAAGGTAAAGGGACTAGCAGTCTCTCAAAGAGGTCAAACATCAAAACAAAATGAGTGCATAAAGAAAGAACAGAAAAGATGAGAGTAAATTATTAGAGACATGAAACAAAAAACATTATCAGCCCTGAAGGCCTCGGTTTCCAAAAAAAATGTGATGCATAAATGCACAGAACAATGAGTAAAAACTACCAGCAATAAGGCATACCATGTTGATTTTTCAGAAACACTAAGAATAAAGTCAGCATTCTACAAGTTTACAGTGAGAAAAATTAGGCCACATACAAAAGACTAGGAATCAAAACATCCTAATTCTCACCTAGATGTTAAAATACAATTAACAGCTACAAAATTCAAAATTTCAAAAGGAAACAACTTTTAGACTAGAATTCTACATCCATCAGATAATCAGTCCAGTATAAGTTTACAATAAAGATGATTTAGACATTTTAGGTCTCAAAAACTTTAACCTGGAATGCAACCTTGTTTTAGGAAGCCACCAGAGAATGCGCTGTACTGAAACAGGCAATAAACAAAAAGTCACAAGATCTGGAAATAGGATCCATTAGGGAAAGTAAATAAATAAAGGAGGGGCAGGTAAAGGGAAGTCACAGGATGTCCAGAATCCATGAAAGAGGAAAGATTTCAGACCAAACTGGAGTAGGACAATAAAACACTCTATAAAAAAATCTCTCCAAGACAAAACAAAACAAAAACAAAAAAACAAAAAACACCTAAGTTTAACTTTTGTGTTTGTCCAGAGTATGAGTTACTGTTCTATCAGAGTTCAGGGATTAATCAGGGATTAAGTAGAGATAAGCATGAGCAAATGATGACTAGTACATTCTGGTATACTAAATGAGCATGGAATAACATAGACGTAATCATAACAATATAATTAAAAGGTAATCCCTGTAGAGTTGTCTAAACAAAACAAACAAAAGGCATACCTGTATTGGGAGGTTGGAGGAAGGGAAAGCATGAAGAGGTGAGGGTATGGTGGGGGCGTGGGTCACAGTAACAATGCCAAAGCCTCACCTTTTAAATTCAGCAATCAGTAGAAAATAGATACAACTAAAAAATTCATATTTTGAATATGGATAGGAATACAACAAATAGCTGGGAATGTTAGAGATAAAGCCTCTGAATTAGAGCAACTTGGAGTGAGGGGGTGAAGTAGGGACTGCTATTTTTAATTAACAGCCCTTTAGCATTGTAAGCATTTCTATGCCTGATTTTAATAACACAATAATGTAAAAATAAGCATAAAGCAAATATTTTTTTCAATTTACAAAGCAAAAAAATTAAAATTTTCCCTATAATCCTGCCACCAGGAAGGTACTATAGCTAAAATATAAATTTCTTTTCTAAAATGATTTTGAGAGAACAGGAGAAGAAAAAATGATGGATTAAATCTACAAAAAAAATCACTGATTTAAAAAAACACAAAACATTCAGTTATACGATCTAAAATCTTCCTTTGGAAAATAGTCTTAATCTTCAATCACTCTTATGAAAACATTAACACTACAATTGATGTTGCAGTTGACACTGGGGAAATATTGGCAGAAATTGAATTGAGTAGCTTGGACAGGAATCACCCCCAGATGTTCCTATCTGTATGTATCCAAATTTGACCACTAACCATGAAAAAAATAGAGGACTTACTAATTGAGAATGATAATCAACAGTCTACCTTAGGGTCACATTTGTGGAAGTTAATTCAGCTTGATAAGCCTCCAAACCATCAGTGTTACGCTTGAAGCAATATTTCACAGGCCTGCTATTTCTCTCTAATGGATTACGTTGTGACTTAGGCTCTTTACTCTTTTAAATTCCAAACTGTTACACATGTATCTTATAAGCAGTTACTTTTACATTATAACTTTAAAATGTTCCAATTTATGCAAAATTACAATATGGTAATATACCATCTACACAAGTAACAGTTTCTCGCTATAGAAATCTAACCTTATTTTGCAAATCATTTATAAAGATACTGGCTGCACTTTTGTTCAAATGACCATTGATTTAATGTGCAGTTAAAATGTCCCATTCTTTTTCTTTAACACAGTTTTGTCACATCCTTGCCATTAGTTAAAGAATAACCTAACTTATCTGCTAGCCTTGGGTTTAAGATGTTAATTTTGGTTCTTAATGGTCCCATCAACGACCCTTAATGTGAAAACTATTTCATCCCTGTCTAACAGTGCAGATATTTCCAGTTAGAAACAGCAACTTTATTAAGGACTTTGGGGTTTTGAGACCACTTCTAAAAACCTCTGAGAGTCCTAAGAGTGAAAATGTGCTTTTAGCAATACAGACTCAATAGATGCAGAAAAAGTAGAGTGCCAATGTCTCTACTTATTACATTCCAGTTTGATTGATGCCTGAGGCTATTGTATAAATTTCCATAATTTATGCAAACCATACTTAAGTAACTCACACAACAAAAACAATCATATTAATGATACCAAGATTCTCTTGAACACTGACATGACACCAATTTTTTATAACTAGAGATATAAATGTACAATTAAAGATAAGTATATAAGCACACATAGTTTAATATTTTCTATTATTAGAAATATATTTTATCTTCCCAGAATGTACATCGTTTGATAAAATGATAAGCTATTTTATGATGAGACTGAAGATAGAGACAGGGATTGGGAAACAGAAAAGTATATGTACCCACAAGCTATTCAACCTAGCAGGTGCATGGTTTAAAAATTGCATCTAGAAGGACATTAAGCAGAACAGAATTTTATCACCATGAAAGTCCTACATAAAATACAGGGTGAAACAAAAGTAGGTTTACAGTTGTTCATATGGAAAATAATATAATAATAAATAATAATACAAGAATAAACACTCTGCTCCATATACTCAAAACTATAAACCTACTTTTGCCTCCCTGCCCTGTATTTGTATTAGTCCCTATCATAAATCATATTTTGATCATAACTTGAATATATAAGGCTCTACCCACTTTGAGAGGTCCAGATGCAACATTTCAAGTTTGTGTGCTGGGAACATTCTATACCTTTGGGGAGATTTGCAACACACAGCGGGCCATAGAATGCCTATACTCACCCCTGTGCACATTTTTTTACTGTCCACCTAGCCCACGGAAACAAAAATAAAGTAGATACTTCCCTGATCAAAACCACGGGATGGTATTGCGATTCTGAAGAAAAAGAAAAAAAAGGTTTCCATACAAGAGCTCTTTACTACTAAAGTCCACAGACCGATCCATTTTTAATTTTTGAGGTATCTCCATACTGCTTTCCACAGTGTCAACCCCAGTCTGCATCCCCACCAATAGTGCACTAGGGTTCCCCTTTCTTCACATCCTCACCAGCACTTGTTGTTTGTTAATTTATGGATGCTAGCCATTCTGACAGTGTGGGAGGATGGTATCTCATGGTGGTTTTAGTTTACATCTCTCTGATGATCAGTCATATTGAGCATCTTTTCCTGTCTATTGGTTATCTATATCTCTTCTTTGGAAAGTGTCTATTCAGGTCCTCTGTCCATTTTTAAACTGGGTTGTTTGATTTTTTGGTGTTGAATTTTATAAGTTCTTGATAAATTTTAGATATTAACCCCTTATCAAATATATCTGTGTTCTCCCATTCTGTGGGTTGTGTTTTTATTTTGTTGATGTTTTCCTTCACTATGCAAAATCATTTTAGTTTAATGTAGTACCATTTGTTTATATTTTCCTTGTTTTCCTTGCCTGGGGAGATAGATGTTTGTGATAAAATATTGCTATGAGCTATGTCTAAGATTTTGTTGCCTATGTTTTCTTCTACAATTTTTATGGTTTCAGGTCTAATGTTAAAGTCTTTAATCCATTTTTAATGTATTATTGTGTGTGGAATAAGGTGGTAGGTGATTCCACTTCTGGGAATATATCTAAGGAGCCCAAACCTAAGGAATTCAAAAGAACATAAACACCCATATGTTCATTGTACACTATTTACAATCACCAAGATATGGAAGCAGCCAAAGTGTCCATCAATGGATGAGTGGATAAAACAACTATGGGACATTTCTATAATGGAATACTACTTAGTTGTGAAAAAGGAACATTTTACGCTTTGTGATAATATGGATGGACATGGAGAATATTATGCTAAATGAAATAAGCCAGTCAGAAAGACAAATACCATATAATTTCACTCATATGTGGAATCTAATGAACAAACTGAACTAACAAGCAAAAGAGACAGACTCATAGATAGAGAACAGAATGACAGCTAAGGGGGTTGGGGGTTAGGGGCAGAAAGATTGAGCAAAACAGACAAAGGACTCAAAGACATGGACATCAGGTTAGTGATCATGGAGGGTTATAAGGGGATTAAATGTTAGTGGAAAAATTCAATAAAAATTAATTAATCATTTTTTTTAAAGTCCACAGCCAACCAACCTCAGAGAGGTTTCTCATATACCCTGCAAACATAGGCAGAAATATACTATCAAATATGTTCTGTTGTTTTTTGTTTATTCTTGAAAAAAATTAACTGGCTTAAAATTACCACCTTTATACCCATAAATGCCTCTCTTCTGGGCTCCAGACCAGCACAATGAGCCGCTGATTCCACACAAAGCTCCAACTAAACATAGCCCTCAAATTAACACATGAGCCATCTCAGCCAGTCCTGCCCTTTCCCCATGGCCACCATCTCAGCAAACGGCAGTCTCTAAAGTGGAAACCCAGGAGTCACAGTGATTTCTTCATTTTCCAAACACCTGCATCAAGTTAAACACACCCACTGTGCCATGTTCTTCCTCTTTCCCTAGTCCAGGTCACTTTTCTCTCTCATGTAGAAAATTATAATAGGCTTCTAACTGTCCCTTTTTGCTTACAAAACCTTTGATGCCTTCTCAATGTTCCTAAAGGGAGTAATACACTAATATAAACTAATCGCCTTGCAGATGCAAAAGATAAGATGTCCTTCTTTTTTGTAGCCAAGTAGTATTCTGTTGTGTAAAGGTACCACAGCTTTTTTACCCACTCACCTATCGACAGGGAAAGGGGTGGCTGTGTAGAAAAAAAGATGAAGGGAGTAAGCAAAAATGTATATACGTACACACACACAGAAAATAGTATGGTGATAGCCAAAGAAAAGGAGAGTGGGGGAGGTTGGAGAGGCAAAGGGGGAATAATTAAGAATGGAAAGAGCCTTTACTTTGGGCAATGGGCACACAACACAGTGTGCAGATGATGTTTTGTTGAGTTATACACTTGAAATCTGCATGACTTTGTTAACCAATATCATCCCAGTAGATTTTAGTTGAAAAAAAAAATACAGTCCTGGCTGGTGTAGCTCAGTAGATTGAGTGCTGGCCTGAGAACCAAAGGGTCACTGGTTTGATTCCTGGTCAGGGCACATGCCTGGGTTGCAGGCCCAGTTGGGCCTGGAACTTAGGCAACAAATTCCCACCCGTTGCTGTCCAAGGACACTGGAACTTCCCTCGGGTGCCTCCAGGGACCACTGTGAATCACAGCCTGCAGTTGACTGTACTGCAAGTGGGTCAGTATCTGTGGACAGGAAAGAGTATGGATGTCTGTAAAGGCCCTTGTCATGCATGGTTCTCTTGGGTATTAGAAGTATAACCTGGAGAAAGTCCAAACCCAGCACAGACCAGCTGCAGGACTCCTGCCTCCAAGAACCAAAGATGCAGCCCCAGATCTCAGGAGAAAGCACCTATTCTTTTGTGGTTCCTTGTAGTGCGACCTGGAGATCCCAGCCAAGGGCTTTTCGGTGAAAAATCTCAGCAAGTGCCTCACCTGCACTTAGACCCTGTTCCACTTGCTGACTTTGGGGATATTTAATCAGGCAAAGTTGCAGGACAGAGACAGACCCAGTCAGATCATCTAGTAGTCACTTCTTCAAAGTCCACAGGTGCCTTGTGCCCACACCCTCCTCACTCATACACTCTATTACTCAACCTCAAATAATAGCTCCTGACAAGATATCCTAGCACCCACCTTGGTTATCCTGATCCCATTAAGTTCCCTTCATAACACATCTGAAGATACCAACCACAAAACATGTCCACCATGATGGGACAGACACGATGACATGATTCCCTCACATAGACTGTAGTGCCTATTTGGCATGAGTCTCTTGCCCTGTCCTTTCCAGGCTATAAAATAGCAAGTGACCATGCTAGGGAGCCCCACATGGCAAGGAACTACCTGTGGCCTCTTGGGACTGAGAGTGGTCTCCAGCCCACAGGTAGCAAGAAACACATTCCCTCAATGTATGACTGGAAGAAACAGGATTCTGCCACAACTGGAGTGAGATTGGAAGCACATCCTTTCCTTGCAGAAACTCATGGGATACCACAATCTCAACCAAATCCTGGATGCAGTCTTGTGAGACCCAAATCAGGGAACCACTTATGCCATGCCCCAATTTTGGACTGTAGGAACTGTGAGGTAGTCATAAATGTGCACTGTCACGAGGTCTGTGGTTATACTGCTCCATGGTAAGAATTGACTGGCACAGCCTTCATGAAGTCAGGTTGTGTGTCTTTTAGTTGACTTGTATAGAAGAAACTTTTATTTTAGAGAGGAGTGCTACTTCATAACAAAATTTCACGAAAACAAAAAATAAAAGTAGTTGTTTGACAAAGAAGGTTGCTATTAAATAATCTAGTGATTCTTCATATTTGTGCTTGATATACCTGCTAGTATCAGAAAAACTAAAATGAAAGAATGTTAAATGATTAGTGAAGGTACCAGTACTGGTCCAAAGGGTCCTTTTAACAGAGCAGAAAGCTTATAGAAAAATGGGTGTGGGGAACCGCCTTGCCTGGTTTCAGAAGCTGTAACACCCCCATGGCTAAGGCTGAGTGAGTGACCTTGAGACCCTAGGCCACTAAGGAGACAAAGCTTATCTCCCTGACAGGGGCACTGCCTCTGCATTTTTTACTTCACCCTGCCTGGCCCCCTGTGCTTGATTGGTTAGCCAATGAGAGTAAGATTCCTCAAGGGAGGTATGACCTAAGACAGACACAATCATGGAGGGCCCCAGGGAAGGACTTGGGGTCTATAGCAAAAAGGGGTGATGGACCTTTGTCCTTCGGCTTTGACATAGCCTGAGTCCTTATTCTGTCTGCAAGAAGTCTCCTAATCTCTTGGCTGCCCTACTTCCCCTACTCCACCTGAGCCTGAAACAATGTCAGAGGTGGGTACAGCCCTGTTCTGGAAAGGGCAGGTTCCCTAGGGCAATCAGGCTTAAGAAAGAATGCATAAAATTCTATGAAACATACTTTGCTGATACCTTCAATTTAAATGATAAGGGTCCCAGTAGGAGGTGAGTTTGTTCCCCAAAGTTTTATGGCCCTTTAACTATCTGACCCTGACTGGGACTCAAATCAATGGAGTGGACCAGAAGGAAGAATGAAACAACCAAACAGAAAAGAAGGAAGAAACAAGAATTCAAAAAAATGAGGAGAGGCTTAGGAACCTCCAGGATATTTTTAAATGTCCCAACATCCGAATTATAGGGGTACCAGAAGGGGAAGAGAAACAGCCACGAGTGGAAAACTTATTTGAACAAATAGTAAAGGAGAACTTCCCCAGTCTGGCAAAGGAAATAGACTTCCAGGAAATCCAGGATGCTCAGAGAGTCCCAAAGAAGTTGGACACAAGAAGGAACACACCAAGGCACAACATAATTACATTAGCCAAGACTAAAATGAAGGAGAGAACCCTAGAAGCAGCAAGAGATGAGGGGACAGTCACCTACAAAGGAGTACCCATCAGACTGTCAGTGGATTTCTCAAAAGAGACCTCACAGGCAAGAAGGGGCTGGAAAGAAGTATTCCAAGTCATGAAATCCAAAGACCTACATCCTAGATTGCTTTATCCAGCAAAACTTTCATTTAGAATGGAAGGGCAGATAAAGTGCTTCTCAGATAAGATCAAAGGGCTTGGTGATAAGTTCATCATCACCAAGCCCTTATTATATGAAATGTTAAAGGGACTTATCTAAGAAGAAGATGAAAAATATGAACAGTGAAAAGACAGCAAACTCACAATTATTAACAACCACACCTAAAACAAAAGCAAACCAAGAGGACAGCTAGATCAGGAGTGGAACCATAGAAATGGAGATCACATGGAGGGTTAGCAACAGGGGAGTGGGAAGAGGAGAAGTGGGGAGAAGATACAGAAAATAGCATAGATGGTAGGTAGAAAATTGATAAGGGGGAGGGCAAGAACAGTAGAGGAAATATAGAATCTAAAGAACTTGAGACATGTGGTCATAAACTAAAGGCAGGGAATGGTGGAAGAGGGGTGTGCAGGGTGGGGAGAATGAAGGGGGGGGGAATAGAACAACTGTAGTGGTACAATCAATAAAATATATTTAAAAAAGAACAACAATATCCCACATGCCCAACAGATTGAAGAGAATGTACAGTTACTGGAAACACCCATGCATAAGTAAATGAAACACCATTAAGCAAGACTCTAAGGAACAGTAACTAAAAAACAACCTCATGTTAAGAAATAAATAGAAATGACTCCTCTTCAAAAAAAAAAAATAAGCCCTCGTAGTTCTTTGAATGTTATCTATTGTTTAATCATCTCTGCCTGACAATGATTGATGAGCTTTATTCCTGTGCAAATTGAACCCAATGAAAGCCTGCCCAGGCAAGGGTCGGGGCGCTCTCCTCTTGAGAGAGTGGCTGTGCTGTCCCCTTTCCTCCCCAGGACTCGGTAGTCCATGTGAATTTGTCTTGTATCTTATCCACAATGTCACAGACCCCACGAGCCTGGGTCCGAATCAAATGGGAACTAAAGAGAGTAATTTTGTTTCAGTGTCCTACTTTCACCAAGCAGGAAAACTGACATGAGGAAGACTCAAGGAATCTTCCTTTTGAAAGTACTGGGCTGAGCCTAAAGACAGTAACTACAAAAAGAACAGCTACAACTAAGAATCATAAAGATAATCACTTCAAAGGATTGCTCATAAACTTTAGTATTAGACAATTAGGTATTTAGGTTTCATTTAACCCCTCCCCCCCAAGAGAATAGTTTCTGGAACTTAAAGTCAAGATGATGAGTTGAGTAAACACAGGTACATCTATGTCTTCTCAATTAAGGCAGTTTGAGGCATACCTATAGCCAAGCTTGAAGACAAAGTAGGAAAATATGAAGAATGTTTTCCAGAAAATATTCCAGAAACCCAGCAAGAATTGAAGCTTTGGGAACCATGGAGAAAGGGACTATATTTACACCTTGAAGCAGGGCTGTCAAACTCATTTTCACCAGGGGCCACATCAGCCTCACAACTGCCTTCAAAGGGCCAAAATAATTTTAGGACTGTATAAATGAAACTACTCGCTAACTGTGAAGGAGTTGAAATTACATTTGGCCCTTTGAAGACAACTGTGAGGCTGATGTGGCCCCTGGTGAAAATGAGTTTGACAGCCCTGCCTTAAAGGCTAAAGTTTCAAGCCAATCTTAAACAGTAGATTCAAGAGTTCTCACCATTACAGTCAGGAAAATAGCACTGGGCTCTGAGCTATATAAAGCTGGGGCCTAGGGAAGGGCTATTACTTAAGTGAATGATGACTTGGAATTTTCTTTTTAGTAGCAAAGTGCTGGTATCCTGGAACAAACTGCTTAGAACATACACAGAAAAAAAGGATTCCCTACCCACGCCAAATAAAAAATACATACACTGATCAACGTGGGGAGGTTGGGGGCTGAATTGATCCCACCCTTCAGCTATAGAGTTCTTGAACTGAGAAACAAATATAAAATCTAAATATTAGTTCAGATCTGATGGAACCTATTGGTCACCTGAAAAGGAAATAGGATATTTTCTAGAATACATCCACAGAGGAAAACTACACATTAACAATACAAATAGAGTCCATAGACTTGAAACTGGAGAATTTACAACCAAAGAACTAGACTACAGAAAAATTTGAAGGAATTTTTTAAATAAGTATGTTCCAAGAGGGCAAAAATGAAACCCATATAAAAAGATTATAAAAGACAGGAAAATACAAAAATTAATCAACAAAAATAATATAAAAATCTAGTCATTGAAATAAAACATTCAACAACTAGATCTATAGAGATGCTAAATAATAAATTACTTTACTGAAATAAATTACAAGTCTCTCAAGAGTAGCGGAAAGTTATAAAGAGATTTTTTTAAAGTATGACGAAGAAGGTAAAAAATGGAGAATTGGTAGAAATTCCCAAAAGAAAAAATAGTGAGAATTAGAGAAAATGTATAGATACACATTTTTAATAATCAACAATATAATTCTTCAGACTAAAAATGTAAATCAAAGAACAATATTTTAAATTCCACCTAGGCATAAAAATCATTAGCCAAAAATCCTTAATATTTTTACAAGGAGAAAAACGTCATCATTCATTAACTAGTACTTGGGAGCAGACCCATCAGGAAGAACACAGACCTAATCAAAGCCAAGAACCTCATCATCAAAAACAGAAATGAGATGACAACTGAATGATAACACTGCCGAGGCACCAGGAAGTATGTTCACCAGCCTAAAATCTCAACAAACAAGCATGAAACTAAAAGGAAGAATTTCTACACATACATGTGCACAGAAGGAATGATCAAACAATATATTTTGGGAAGAATAAAAATGATTACACAAATGGAGGATTGAGTGGGAAAAAGTAAAAGCGTGAAAATAAAATTCTACCAGATATTTAAGAAATGATACAGATTTTCTACAATCTGGTGCAGAAAATGAAAGAAAAAATAAACTACTTTCTAACTAATTTCCCTATCTTCAAAAACAAAGATACTACAAGAAAGAAAAAATGCATACCAATATCTCTCCTGAGCATAAATGCAAAAATCCTCAACAAAATATTGCTAAATAAATCTAACAATGTTAAAAAAAAGAATTATAGACCATGGCCAAGTGGGATTTATCCCAGGTCTGCAGGCTAGTTCGATTTTTCAAAAACTAATATACTCCATTACATCAACTGGTAAAGAAATATCATGTAATCATATCAATAGATGTACTAAAAGTATTGGACAAAATCCAATACCCACTCATGATAAGAAGTATCAGAAAATGATAAGTAAAGGGGAACTTCCTCAACTTGATAAAAAAACATCTGTAATAAACTGATAGCTAACATTACACTTCAGGAAAAACTAGGTAGATGATTGTTCTTTGTAAAATCGGGAAAAAGTCTAGAATATTCCCTCTCACCACTCTGATGCAACACTGTGCTGGAATTTAATTGGAAAAAGACTATCTTTTCAATAAGTGAACTTAAAAACAAATGTAAACAGCAAATTTAAATCTATTTAGAATAAAGTAGACTTCTTTATTGAATGAACTCAGGTGGAAAATAATTATTTAAGTAAGACTTTAAAAGCACAATTTTCACCTTTCATTATAAGCAAGGTGAAATTTCAAGTACCTGACATAAGAGGATTGCAACATAGCAATCAAAGGCTTATTGTCCACCCTTTTAGTTCTAAGTCACACATTTAGATTTTCTGGTGACTTTTGCAGTCTGATCTATATTACATTCCATGTGAAAACTACTGGAGCCATCAGCCGAGCCAGTTTCTCTGAACAGTGCTGGCTCTTTGGATAGGTGATCAAGCAGTGTGCACTACTCTCTAAAAGATAACATTTTTAACTGCTGTGAGACACATACCTGTAGAATATCACATTTTTTTCCTAAAGCTGGCCCAAGACAACTGGAAGATAGAAAGCTCTCGAAGAGAGATGAAAATAGCCATATCAGTTGGAACCCTCCTCGCCGCTGATGTGACTCCTGACAACAACAGTGCTGGTAGAATTAGCTTTGTCCCAGAGTGTGGGGAAGCAGCCAGGAGCTATACTGCTCTTGGCTTTAGGAGTTGAAACCTTAATTATTGCTGCTTTCTCTATCCAATTACTATCCAGAAGACTGGAAAAAATCTACTTGAAATAGTTTTATCACTATCCTAGTAGACAGATGTACATTTTAAAAAGTGCCTCATCTATCTGACTAACTAGCAACTCCTTTCTTCTAGTTTCACGGGCCAAAAATACTGAGTCACCTTAAGTCCTCTAGATTCCAGAATTTGTAAAGAACACCTACAAATTGATAATAGGAAAAATATAGTCAATTAGAAAACAGGATAGTAGAATTTTCTCCTTGCACCTTTAGTCTCAATATCAAAGAAATCATTGAAGAAAATTTATTTACTCACTAACTATAGGAAAGAGATTAAAAGTAGAAACCAGAACAGCCAATACATTATGAAAAATCAGCCAACCTCACTAATTATTGAAGAAATTTAACATTAATAACACATTCTACTTAATTTACCAAATTGATAAAAAATGATATGTCTGATCACGTCAAATATTGGGAAGATGTGGAAAAAGAATGGTTTTCTCAGGGGTAGCCAGTAGAAGCATAAATCGATACAGTCACTTAGAGGACAACCCACAGTCTTTAATAAATTTAATTATGAGTATACCACACAGATCAATTCAGCTACTGCACTTCTGAGTGCACGCCTAATGGAATACATATGTAAGGGACACACAAAGAAGCATTTCTTATTGATAGTAGAATCAAGGGAGCAACCTAAGTGTCTATGAGTAGACAAACAAATAAGGACTTTCATACGATAGGCATTAGCTCAAGATGGAATATTATAAAGCAGATAGATTGTGGATATGTCTCAAAAACACAATACTGAAAGATGTAGACTAATCTACACATTATCTTTTAATTTGTGGAGTTAAAAATACACCAACATAATATTCTTGGATTGTGAATACACACCTATGTGTGTAAAATAAAATGAAAGAATGAATACTAACTACTTGATACAGGTTGCTTCCGAAGTTAGAAGAAGAAGAATAGGAATGTAAGTGTTGGGAAAAGATGAGTTTAGTCATATCTGCAATGTTCATAATATATAATAATGATTTCATTCAATTTAAAAATATAAGAACAAATATGAAGAAATATTGATCATTATTAATCCTAGGTGTTGAACATGTTATTTTTTGTAATTCTTTGCACATTAAATATCTCAAAAGATAAAAATAGTACCTTCTCTATATAAGCTTACTCTTGTTTTTATATTAATTGAGCCTTATGAAATAACTGCCTTTGACCATTATGAAATTCTGCTTTTTCTTATATTGCATACATATTTTATGTGTACTTATTTCTTCATAAATAACTAAAAATGGGCCAGCAATTCCACTATTTGACCCAGCAATTCCACTATTAGGAGTATATCCTAAGAACCCTAAAACAGCAATCCAAAAGAACCTATGCACACCAATGTTCATAGCAGCACAATTTACAATAGCCAAGAGTTGGAAGCAACCTAGATGACCGTCAGTAAATGAATGGATCCAAAAACTATGGTACATTTACACAATGGAATTCTATGCAGCAGAAAGAAAGAAGGAGCTCCTACCCTTTGCAACAGCATGGATGGAACTGGAAAGCATTATGCTGAGTGAAATAAGCCAGGCGGTGAAAGACAAATACCATATGATCTCACCTTTAATGGGAACTTAACAACAAAACAAACAAGCAAAATATGACCAAAGACACTGAAATTCGGAACAGGCTGACAGGGACCAGAGGGGAGAGGGGAGAGAATTTCAGGGGAAAAGGGGAAGGATTCACAGAAACTAGTATAAAGGACAAATGGAGAACAACTAAGGGGGGTGGAAATGGGAGGGAGGTGGGGAGCATGGGGGGGCTGGGATGGGAGTGGGGGACAGTAAACTGTACTTGAACAATAATTAAATTTAAAAAAAATAAAATAAATAAATAACAGATGTGAAAATAACATAATAAAATGAATATTGAAGGTGAATCTCAAACACAATAAAGTAAAATTAACATGTGTTAATTTACAATTATTTACTGTTAAGAACCATGCAGGTTGTGGGGGGAGAGAAAGAGGGCACTCAGGCATGCGCAAGTCTGGGGAAGGAAAGAATGGAGGGAGGGAGGAGGCAGAGGGGAGACTTAATTGATGGTATACATAGCTCTATATTGGGACATGAAGGGGCAATTTCTTCTCCCTCAGTAAGAAGTTTTCAAACATACCCAAATTTTCTTCTTGCATATTTAGTGTCAATATCAAAGAAATTATTGAACAGAATGTACTCACTAACCATAGGAAGTGGCTGTGCTGCATTTCTCTCCCATCCACGCAGGGTCTCTATGCATTCAGCTCTATTTTGCAGAGATGGGCCCAGAATCCACAGATGGGAGATGACTCAGAAGAGTGGGTTGGGCCAGAATGGCTGCATTTAAACTCCGTGCTCACTCAAACCCCACTGTTCTCTCAGGTTGGAAATAGGCTTCTCCAGGCAAAAAGCTTGGTATCCACAAAGTGGGTTACTTTCAGGAAGGTTTCCACTGTCAGTGTGAAGGGTGAAAAAGCAGCCTGAAATCAATCCTCCTGGATTGATGTAGCCACTAACACTAACTCCAGCCTCCCTGGTTCAGTTTTGCTTTTGTTTTTTAAAAATAATGGCAACTGGATGAGTTGATACTCAGTCTGCATTCTATTCTCAAAATGAGAAAATGTTTTTGCTTTTGGGTTTTCATTTTGCTTCTGTTATGCTATGCAATTTATCACTTCATAGATAACAGGTGATAGATATACATACACACATATATGGTACATACACACATGTATTTGTGTGTATGTATACATACACATCTTTTTTTTTAACTAATGAATGTGTCTGATATTTTTTAAGATTTTATTTATTTTATTTATATTTAGAGGGGAAGGAGAGAGGGAGAGAAACATCAACGTATGGTTGCCTTTCGTGCATCCCCTGCTGGTAGTTGGCCTGCAAGGAACGGTCCTTCAACCCAGGCATGTGCCCTGACTGGGAATCGAACCGCGATCCTCTGGTTCACAGGCCCGCACTCAATCCACTGAGCTACACCAGCCAGGGCTCATACACATCTTTTATAAAATGGATATAGTGATGATTGATCTATCTCCTTTAGAATAGTAACAAAACTAAGTACTTGTTAAAATGCTCAGTCACTATATTGAAATATTAGTACTTTTGGCTTGGTTTTCTGGTCTGCAATAATACTAACTGCATTAATTATAAATATTTTAAAAACATAGGTCTCTCAACTAGAAAACTGTTTTATTTTTATCAGCATGTTTTCCTTGCCAAGCACCTAAAAGAACTTTCTTTTCTACTTTACTTCTGCTTTTTCATGTGACTACAAAACAGTCTCATATTTCTCATGGTTTTCCACATTTCCCTCCCATCCTTTCCCTCTACCTTATGTTTCTCTCCTGCTTTAACAATATGTAAGCTTAGCTATAGGAGATATTGGGAATATTTTTTGTAGCAGATTTCCCAATATAAAAATGGCAGTCCTCAGGACTCCAGAAATAAGCTATAATTCATGGTGAAAAATTTTTGTAAAAGTATAAAAAAGCTTTTTGGACACCCATGTAGCCTTTCTTTATATGATCCTCTTTTGTTCCCCTTGGTTTCTATCACAAATCAGCTCTTAGGACTAGGTCTCACAACTTCATTGATGGGTATAATGTTAAAAAATATATAAGGAATATATATATTTATATTTATATATTTATATTTATATATCACTGCAAGGGTTGACTGATCTGTTGTGTATATTCACCTGTAGTCATAAGTTAAGAATGTTTCTGAGGTTGTATTCATGCTCAGTAGGATAATAAGCCATGAGTGACAGGTAACTTCTTTTATGGGCACCGGCTAGAGTCAACCTCTCCCAACAGCATTTGCATTCCAAGCGAGAAATGAACCATGCATTAGAGCCCCATGAGCTGAAGGAGAAGATACTCAGGAGCAAAGAACTTAGGTGCCACTGTTTTGCAGGTATATTTTGGGCAAGCTCTTTGGTCCTCAATAATGCTTAACATTTAGGTGTTATTTTAGAAAAGAAAAGTCCTGCCGTTGTATTTTAAATTAGTTAAGCTGCACTGGATATGGAAATAGAAGACTTACCAGAAGTCTAGTTGCTGAAGATCTCTCTGGGATTTAGGGTAAAAACCCAGAGAAGAATAACTTATAAATATATTGTTATAAGTGTAAAACTATAGCCACAAGAATACCAGAGGTAGACAGATCTTTAAAATAAAGATGGGCAGGAAAAGCCCTCAAAAATATCTATAAAAGCCATAAACAAAAAGGCTGATGAGTGAACTAAATAAAACTTTTACATTTTTGCCCGCCCCTGTATGCAGTGTATCATACATGCATGCTTATAAATTAATTGCAATGATTTGATAAGAAGTATATATTATATTAATTAATTTATTTATTTATTTACTTACTTACTTAGTGGTTGTCTCTAAGGAGTGAAGTTATGACAATCTGAAAAGAATTTTATGTCACATACTTTTGATTTGTCAGAACTTTTATACCAGACCTTTATACTTTTAACTTTTAAATTATATCTTCATCTTTAAAATATTATTAGCAAAAGACAAAAAGCAGAAGACCTAAATCAGAAACTGAATCCAGGAACTACTGAAAGCTCAGTTAGCCTTAGTCATGCATGTCACCTAAATATCAGAACCCATTTTCCCTCTGTCTTGTCATTAATATCCAGCAACCCTTTGTTTCCTCGGATTCCTGAATTCTCTCCCTTTGTTTCTCACTGGATGTCATTCTCCCACCCTCTCTCCCTGTGCGAGAAGAGTTGTCCTCAGCAGACCAGGGCAGCAGCTGCACAGGGATCAGGACAGGAACCAACACGGGGGCATCTCCTCTGTGCCCCGGGAGGGAGTCGCTACATCCAGGGCAGAAGTATTCAGGCGGGAGGAGTTGACAAGCTTTTCAGGGGTTCTCTGACGGCCCACTTAAAGTCAGGCTGACTCCTTGGAACAATGAGGACACGTAGTCCTTACAAAGTAAATCCTAATAATTTCTGAGTACACGTGACATACCCTTATATTACTTAGTGAATAGAAAAATTGGACTATGTCTTTGGTGGTGTCCTTTTCTCTTAGAGATTCTTTTTTTTTTTTTGGCTCACATTGTATTTCTTACCCTTCTTTCTACACTATGTGCTCTAATTAGGGTTTTCTTGCAAAAATGATAGCCTAAAAGTTGCTTACAAATGTATTTCTATTCTTTTGACTTCAGAGAAAGAATCCTTTGAGAGTAACCTAAAGTACTACCCACTGTTATGGTTTTAGCTTTCACTGCACTTGAATCCAGAAGTTTGACATAAACCCTTCAGTCAGATATGCAGCACGAGGTAAAATGAGCCTTGGGAAATTTGGCGATTGTTATGAGATTAGAGAAAGCTACCACTCACAGTCAATTTTTAAAAATCAGCCAGCTATAATTTTGGCACAGCAATCACACTTCAAAGTGAAAAAAATACATATGTATACACACACATACACATATGGATACAATTATATACTTTCAGATTAATGAAAACAGGGACAAGGGCTAGTCTATTTAAATTTTCAACTTACACATTTTTGTAGATACCAACCAAATTATATTTATTTTACTCTGCTAGAAAAGCAGGTCAATATGCCCACTTGCATTAGCAGAAATCAAAAGGCATTAGCATTAAATAATTTTAGAATCCTTATGAATTTGTACATTGGCCCTTATCTGCACAATACTTACTGTGCTTGGTTTAGTCTTGAGATGTTTTGCAAGAATTATTTGCCCTATCCTTGGTAACTCTTGGTAAAACAAAATAAACTCACAAGATTTAAAGTTCTACTTCAAGGAAACTTACAGTCTCAACACAAAGGAAAAGGGAGATCATTTAAAACATACATGGTAAAGTGAAAGTGGTGAAAAAAATAACAAATGCCTTCCAGGCACATGAGATAAATCATTCGATAGTGAGAATGGCTCTAAAAACAGCAAGAAAATCTTGGAACATGTGTGGAGCCCTGTGCTTGTGCAATCAATAATGACAATATTGACATAGCCTCCCAACTGTCTTCCTTCCTCTACATCTGCCCCCACACTTCATTCTCAGTTTAAACACAGCAATAGACTGAGCCCATTAAAACACAAGTACATTCCACTCCTCTACCCCAAACCTTCCGATGCCTTTTTTTCTCATTCAAACTTCTAATAATCTGCCCCTACTGCGCCTGCCCTCATTTGCCCATCTTGCCCTACCTAGTACTTCTTTCCCTCTGGCTGAAGCTGTTCCATCCATCATAGCAGTCTCCTTCTATTCCAGAAACTCATTAGGCACATTCCCAGCTCATGCCTTTGAACATATTTCCTCTCTTTGGACCAATTTCCTTACTACACACACACACACACACATGCACACACATGGCTGCTCGTTCCCTTGCTTCAAGTCTTTTCTTCTGATACCACCTTTTCAAGGAGGCCTTCACTGACATCTGACTTAAACTGTAATTCTCTCTTCTTCCCCCTCCAACTCAGTGTACCTTCTTCTCTTCCTGCTTTAGTCTTCTTCACGGTGCTATCAAGCATATGGCAAACTATATGTGTTTACTCGTCTATTTATTTCATCTCTCCTGCCATTTGAAGTGAGTTCCCTGAAGGAAAAATTTCATCTGTTTAGTCCCAGATACCTAGCATTTGTCAAAGAAATGAGTAAATATTTGTTGAATGAATTAACCAATGAAGAGTCAAGAATGAATGGTAAGTCAGCAGTGAAGGAATGGGGTTTGTGAATTGGATTTCATGAGTACAGTTATGCAATAAAGATCCACTTGGGTGCCTAGGGGCTCAATGTTATTTCAAGAGAAGGCCAAGGTTCTGTAGGAGAGCGGGCCCCCTGGCAAAGCTGAAGGACAGGCAGAGAACATCTAGGGGATAGTCTTCAGACATAACAGATTTTTCAGAGCAGACAAACCTATTCCATTATATATTTTTAAAGCTTCATAAAATGTACTTACTCAAGAATAACACTATCTGAAAATAGTCACTTGAAAATATGCAGCTGAAAATTCTTAGGCTACCTTCAATGCCACCCTCTCTAACCCACTCCCGGTACACCAACAAACCCAACTACTTCTTACCAATTCCTCCATCCTCCCACCAGTCCAGTCCACTGTAATCTCCAGCTAAGATCTGCCTTAGCCTCCTAAATAGAGCCTGTGATTCTATTTTTCCATCCCTACGTGCAGCCTTGCTGACTCAGCAGCCAGAGTGGTCACACTAGAACAGAATCCTAGGGTTTCACCACATCTGCAAGGTCCTATATGACACAGCTTGGCTGCCCTTTTGACCTCTAACCCTTCCCCCATCTCTCATGGCAATTCTGGCTTTCTTGCTGGTGGGCACACCACACAAACTCATGCCTCAACTTGCTTGCTCCCTTGGTTCTCTCTCTCTGGAGTGTGAATCCTCCAGATATACTCATGGTTCACACCCATATCTTATTCATCACTTCACTGACATTTTTTCTCAAGTATCACCCACCTCGGAAAAAACTTTTCCTGACCACCAAGTATAAAATTACAGCCCGTCATTCTTTATGTCCGTCTGTGTGTGATATTTATTTATCGTCCTTCTTATTTTCTAACCTTATATTGTAGATATATCTATGTCTCTACTTTTATTGCTGTTTTCCCAGTCACCATAACTGTACCAAGTTCAGAGTAGATGCTCAAAAAATATTTATGGAAGGCATGAGTACTAAATATAATGCATAGAGAAACTGCACATTGAAGTTCATTTCAGCCACTATTCATAGGAAGAAATGAACTTAAAAATGGATTTATAGCTTTTCAGAGCCCAACGTGCTCATAATTAGGAGATGTTTTCCACATTTTTAAGTTTACGATCACTTCCTGTGCGAGAGGAAACATTTAGAACTACTATAAAAACTGCTGGAGTTTTCAATTCTGCACAATAACTGAAAGTTCATGTGGCAACATATATATCTTCTTTCTGCCTCAGTCCTCGCTTAGTCTGCATAAAACTGACTCGGTCAACACAAGCAACTAGGACAGGGCAAAACACCACAATTTTCAAATTAGACAATTTTTTCTTCTTGTCTCTAAACATCCATGTTTGTAATCTAACCCTTATCACTGTGTTTTTAGGAAAATGTGCATTTACTGAAAGGCAGAAATATTCAGGAGGAAATCAGGCATTTAAGTCTCCAAATCTGCTTATAGAAAGCTTTTCTAAACCTCTGTAATTTATAGAAAATGTTCATCTAATATCCTACTGTATTATGATTCTTTACATTTAAGGTAATAAAAAGGGAATTAAGTTACATGTTTTCCATACTAATTTGTATCTACTTTAAAAAAAGGGAGAAACAGAATACTATAATATATCTAATGTGTGTTCCTTCTTCTTAAATTGCTGTTTTGTTATATTTTAACTTTTACAATAGCAAAATAAATCTGTGTATCCTTCCTACAAAATCTGAATAAAAAGTTTTATGCCAGTACTTAAAGAAACTTCTGTGATTGTAAAATGTCAAGATCTCATAAAGCATGTTTCTAAAGCAGAGACAGGAATATCTAAATATGTTAGAACGTAGGTAGAATTTAAAATACCCAGGTTCCCCAGTCCTTAGGCAATCTCTCTAGCCAGTGGGTGTGCTGCTATTTTTCTATCACAAGTAGAATTTCTAAAAGAACTGTCTCACCGGAAAAGACCAAAGATGTTAATGTGTAGGTATCAGATAGCAGATTATAGCTATACTTGCATGGACTCTAATTGACAAACCACTGCACTGTAAGTGACCTCCATGTTAATTTTACATAAAATTATTAATGATGCATTTATGGTTCCTGTTAAAATAAATTGCAATGTATTGTCTGTATATTAAAACATGTTCTACTCTAGTTCTTTTTCTGTTTTTAATCAAATACCCTTAGTATCCTGTCAAAATAACAAGGTCTATCATCATTCAGTTTTTACAATAGTACTTCTAATAAACAGAAACAAACAACATAAACTCTATAAGGAAAACATCTATTCATTTGTGTTGACTGTGCCAGAATATTCTTGGAAAATCAGACTCTGAAAGACAACATTTTGACTCTAAACTTAGAAACTGGGGTGAATTTGTGGATTGGCTGACATTGCTTATGCACAGAGCCCGGAGGTTTTCAGAATACTGTGGCAATTATATTTTCCAAATATTCAGAGGAGCCTACCACATGCCAAGACCAGTGGTAGGCACCAAGACTACGCAGCGGAAGGAGCTGCCCTCGAGGGTTCCCAACCCTCACTGCCTGCCTCCTCAATATAATGATGTGTAGACACACACACATCCACGCAGGTGCAGTTTTTTAAATCCTTTTCAAAGGAGAGAAGTGGGTAGTTTCAAAGTCTCTGCCTACTGCTCAGAAAAGCAGAGGTCATGAATGTTCCACTGATATATCTCAGTTGTTACCCTTTATGAATAAAGGGCTTCTATGCAACTTGATTGTGAATATTATCTGCCTACGGGAATTCAGAGAAAAAAGAAAACTATTTTAAGTGGGTGTTTCCTGCATAAAAAAAATGAATATGATGATGCGTTGTCAATTGCAAACTGCAATTTTTGAAAAAGTCACGACCATAACCACAACAATGAAAATACCATCAGTAATTCACTCTTCCTACACCACAAAAGTTGGTTTGAAACAACACATATTTTCGGCTGCAACCACATTTCTGACTCATTTTTTGAATGCAGGAAATGAACATTCATGACATTTAAAGAAATGAACACTGACGAATATTGCCTCAACTTAGAGAAAAGAATAAGAATGCATTTCATCATGTTATAACACATATATAAAAACAGGGCTTGTATGAATGATCTGTTAAAGTGTTTTCAAATGCATTTTATTCACTTCTTGATACACATTCTCAACTGCCATTAACATTAATCATTGACATTAATAAGAACTATTCAAGAGCTATTATAGAAAAAGAGTAGGCCTTTTGTGTGTATACTTGTATGTTGAAGCAGTAGATTGGCACAATCTCAGAAACTCATTTGATTGTTTTAGTGCTGAATTGGCACTGTGAGAATCACTGGCACACGCTGCAGGAGGCAGAGAGAGAAATATGGTTCACAGGGAGAAGGTTCAAGGCATTAAGTCAGTCAACGTGCATTTCTGTAAATTCTCCATATGTTCCTTAACCTCCCGGGACAGGAACTGGTTTCTAATTCCTCGTTCTTACTAAATGGGAATTGCGTTGTCACTGTGTGGAGAGAGGAATAACCACGGGACAGCCCCAGCAGCTCTTCCCTGGTTGCCTGGCTGCAAACTGCACCAGGAGGGACTGCCAGTGGCCTCAACTTCCCACAAGGTCTCCAGGTGCTGGCGGGAGAGTCTACATGTACCCCATTTGGGGCCAGTCTCAGTTTGCAGGGCCATGTTCAGTTGCAAAGACCTTCCCCTTTTGCTCACCCTGTAAAGAGACAGAGTATAATAAATGCAGGATGCATCAGAATCAGGGCCAAGTGTTTTTCTCCACGAGGCTAGAGAGACTAGGAGACTCACGCACCACTGACGCTTTCTCCCTCTGACTCCAGCTGGCATCATGTGACACCTGACATCACGTGACACTTGCCCAAACCCTCCACCAACACTCCTTGAGTCAGAATCTTTTCTCAGAGAACAGTTAATTTTTCCTGGTGATTCTTTTACAAGTTGATAGGATGAAATTTTGTCAGCAAGTAAAAAAGAACTTTGAGTGAAAAAACATTTATAATATACCTAATTTGATTTTATACATCCTGGGAAACTGCAGATTCAGTCACCTACATATTTCCTAGTCAGGATGTGGGCTTCAAGCAGAAGCAAGTGAAGAGAGAAATTGGGGTGAGGCCCAGTGAACATAAATTCAAACAACTTAGTCTCTGGAGTTATATATGACTTGCCTATTTGGCTTCAACATCTTTGTGGGCAAATCAAAATGGGGACTAACTTCCAGGCAAGGTGTTTGAGAGTGTGGGGCAGAGAACGTTATCTGTAACACTTCTGAGATAAATAACACCGTTTCAGTTAAATGTATCCGAACACTTTAGAAAGAATGTACCCTGTCCTATTTTCAGAACAAAGATGAAATACCAGTCATACTTTCAGGTTTTCTACTTAATTACTCAACATCAAGACAAGCAGCTAATCTTTGATTAAGCGGAGTTCAGTTGAGCAGGATTTGACACTGATGCTCAAGCAGCCCTTCTGAGAACACCAGAGCCGCAACTCTAATCTAAAGAAATTCAGTATCTTTATTTGTTTCAGGGTGTCCACTGGGACAGGTGACTGATGATCCTTCAGCTTCCGTTCTAAATCACAGCACTTCCCAGAGGCCTCTGATGGCAGCTCAGACAGTTAGATGGAGTTTTCTACTAGAACGACTTGCCACAATACCACACGAGATGTGTATGGAGAAGCGTTGCCACGTCAGAAAGCGGACTGAAACTGTGATAGAGGTACGTGAAAACTCGATAGACTGGATTATTCATTCTATTAATGGCTGCACATTTAAATCTTTAGATCTGAATAACCACACCATGGTTTGTGTACTCGGATTTTCTCCCTTCCTCACTACATGCCCAAAACATTGGAATGTCTCTGCTGAAGACATTTCTAGGTCCAATACTGTGGGATAGATAATTGCTGCTTTTGGCTCCAAGTTCTGGGGTGATAACTAGTGATGTCTAACCCTCTCAGCCATCTATGATGATTCCCCTGTTGTGTCTAATGATCGAGAGAATTTGTTCATTCACATTATTAAAAGTGTCAGGTGTCAACGGTACAGAAGTGAACAATGCACTATAAAGAATTTTACTCATGTGCGCTTAAAATCTAGAGGAGAAAGAAAATAAAAGTGAGCACACAAATGTGATCACCACTGAGGTGATCTTGGTCAATTCATTTTGTTCCAGTAAGCCTCAGTTTCCCCATTCTTAGAACTTACGGATTTTATTCTATAAAATCTATCATTAGCTGGAAAACATAATATTAATACACTATATCAAAATTTTCACTACCAGTGCTTCAAAGGACTAAGTGTAAAAAGAAAACATGATAAAACTTTAAAAATAAATCTAGGAGAATATTTTACAATCTTGTGCTTAGCAAGATCTTCTTAAATAAGAGTAGATACTTATAAGCTAAAAAATAAAATGTAGACATATTGACTCTCTCTATACATGACTATAAACCTCATAAACAAAGTCAAATATAAAAGAAAGACTCAAAAAATATTTGCAAAACATACAATATCTGGAATAAAGCTCTAAGATGGATAAAGTAACCATTAAAAAATGGAGAAAGACTATGTAAAATTGTTTCATATATCAAAAAATGTAAAGAAACACAATCTCCATAGTAGTCAGAAAGATACATGAATTATAAAAACAAGAAAGTACACTACATCTGTGCAATAATCTGACAAAATCTTTAGAGAGTGACAGGCAGCATTTAGCACTGATAAAGTCTTAGGAAAATATTACGTCTTATACCTGTTAGAAAGGTTATAAATTATGAAAAACTTTTGGAAAAAGTAATCTGGAAATATTTGTTGAACTTTAAAACTGCAGACCCTTTGAATCCTGCTTTGGAAATATATCCAAATGAAGTAAAAATATAAGTACTTCAAGATACAAAGTAATTTGAATAAAATTATGATATTCAAGGCAAAAAAGATATATGCATATGGATTTATACTATCATTATTTGTAAAAAAAAAAAAACTGGGATAAGCCCAATGTGCCCATGAGCTTATTATAAATTAATGTTTTGATCAATTATGTTATATTCATTCAGTAGAGTTCTCTATGAACTCTTAAAAAAGATGAGATGATTTGTATGTACTGACTTAGATAATATTATTGTTCTAAAAATCAAGTTACCTAATAGTATATTTTATGTGATTGCAACATTGTTTTTAACTATAGGTATTAATGTATTTTATCTTTGTATAAGCAAAGAATATAATACAATCTTTGAGATTTGTATAAATCGGTTCCTAAGGGATTCCACTAGAAAGATAGGTTTAAAAGAACAAAATTAAAATGTACCTGTTTACATTAGGCACTTTGATACTGTTTGGAGTTTTGCTGTTAAGTGTGTAAGACTTAAACAATTAAGTAGCGCGCACACACACACACACACACATGCTATGGTAAGGACTTGAGCAGGAACACGTACAGGGTGCACAGAGGAGGGCTCACTGTTCTGAGTAGTCAGGGAACTGACCACAAGCAGGGAAGAGAATCTTTGGGCTGCATCTTGAGCAAACTACAATACTGTAGTTTTTATTGGCTTATAATTTTGGAGCTATGGATTCTAGGCCTGATCCTCTTTCTCATTAATTCCAGAGATGCTCTTTGGTAGGTTAATTCTCCTTTCTAAATATCTCTAAATCTACTCAAATTCACTCATAATAAAAAAATCAAATTAAAATGGTATGTTATACATTAAATTCTGATTTTAAAAGTCTGATCATCAACATCAAAAGTCTAATATAAGTGTTCAGCTAAGAGATGAGAAAAAGGCACTCTCACTCTCACCAGATGAGAGCGTATATTGGTACAAATTCTATGGAAGGCTATTTGGAAAAATCTGTGGAATTTAAAATGTAACCCCACATTGATTCCCACAAATATATTTACATAGGTACACACATGAACACATTCAGTAGAAATAATGCAAATGTCTATCAATGGGAATGAGCTAATTATGTTCATAATAAATACTATCTAATCTTAAAAAGAAGAGTAAGGTGGACGCATATGTACTTAAATGAAATTATGTACCAGACATACCACATAAAAAGCAGAGTGCCTATGTCTAATTTTTAAAGACATCTATCTATCTCCACTTATATAAACACACACACACACACACACACACACACACACAAACCTTTGTGTCTTCATGACCCTCTCCCTATATAGTCATAATGCTGTTAAGGAGAAGAAACATCAAGCCTCGCTGGAGTTCCTTGCATAGGATAGCAAACCAAGACTCAATTGCAGTTTTAGCTCCTCCCAGAAACATGGCCTTAAACCAATCAGCCTGGAATTTCCCGGTCAACACCAGTGAGGCAATGTGCCTAATAAGACCCTGATGCCTTCCCCCAAAGAAAGGTATCCTTGCCTAAAGCAATCTTTTCTTTTGCTAACAACTTGTCCCTCCCATTTTCTCCCTATAAAAACCTTCTGCTTTATACAACTTCTCCAAGCACCCTTCTATTTACTAGATGAGACACCGCCTATTCATGAGTCATTCAATAAAGCTAATTAGATCCTTGAATTTACTTGGTTGAATTTTTCTTCTTTAACCCTGCTTAAAGACCCATAGTTTAACCATTACTTCAGAGAAAAATTTACATTCTTTAGAAAAAAAATCTAAATTTGTTCCTATGTTATGCACATCCCCTTAGGTCCTAACTGATAACTAGCAAAACACACTCAACATTCACCTTTAGGGAATAACAGACATGGTTCAATATGTAGAAACATAAATACACCAAGCACTGCAAGACCTCTGCTGCTGGACAGATTCGAAACCTTTGACTGTTATTCTGTTCTTTATTCAGCCACCTTCTACTATGTCCACTCCTGATGACAGGGACTTAGGCAAGGTTGGTTATTATCCCCATATAAAATGGCACCCTCATTAACACCCACAGTCACTATCATGATGTCTGTTTTATTTTTTTACTACTACTTAAAACTATTGGAAATTACATTGTTTGTTCATTGTCTTCACTGCCGCTCTAATGCATGTTGTGTGAGGACAAGGACCCTTATCTGTCCTGTTCATTAGTGAATCCTCATTGCTTAGGATGGTATCTAATATATAGCAGATGCTCCTTATATCTTTATTGAATGAATGAATAGAAATAGACCACTTCTTTTCTAATAGATAAAATAATTTGAGCAATGTAAAGAATAAGAGCTGGAAAAAAATGAAACTTAGCAAGAGGTTTTTAGTGGTCATTGTTGCACCCCTTCCAGACTCCTTTTACCAGGCAGAGCACGCACCCCTCAGCGGCCATAAATGTTGGTTGCTAACCAACTGCCGCTAACCCACTGCCGCTTATCCATAGATTCATCCTGACTACTTGGGAGCCACCCCACCCAAGAAGCTACTTGCCCCTGGGCAGGGCAGCCCACTGTCAGCCTCAGGCCATTTTGTTCCTCCCAGGATCTGACTAAAGCTAGACTCCAAATGAAAATACATCTGTGTGTATCTTGCCTCACTCTCTGATATAAAGACTCTGAGAGTAAAGTAAAGTAATGGGATTTAAATTGAGGAAAGCTTTATCTGATAAGATGTACTTGAGAAAATTAAAGTATAGATGCCCTTGAATCCCTGCTCCTGCAGAAGTGGACTCTGACCCTGTGTTAGAGGAAATGCCCTCTTCCCGCCACCCTATCCTTGCTTGAAGACACTGAAGATGACTCAAATGAATCTAGGTTCCTCATAAGACACTGGTGGTCCTCTGCAGGCTTCGTTCCCCTTTCCATCAGGCCATGAGATCAATAAACAAGGCCAAGTCACGTCATGGCCAAATCAGAAATGCAGGGCCTGTAAGGTGGGAGAGAAATTCCGAGCTGAAAGACCTGTAGGACCTACCCAGTATCTGCCCACAGGAACCAGGAGAGCATCCCCAGGCATAGATCTTGAGGATGTTAGATCGAAAGTGAAGTACTATAAAGTAGGATAAGAGATAATTTATTAATTAGGGAAACATCTTCATGAAACTGAATTTAGCAGCTGGCAAAACTGGTGCCATTAAAATATACATTTGTTGAATTGAATTAGTCTGTGCTCACCTATGTCATCAGATGCTAACAAAGTTAATGTGTGCCAAGAATTTGCAGGTAAGTTTGTTTGATTTTTTAAAAACATCTCTCCCTACCCCCAAACTTGTCTTTGTATTGGCAGTTTACTTTACTGGAGTTATCTGAATTTTCAATTTGTGACTCAATAGTATGATGTAGGATCATAGTTGTTTGTAGAGAAAATACTACAATAATTAGTAAATAATAATACAAAAAAACCCCATGTTTCATGTACTTACATCAGGAAGCCCACGTTTGCCTGCCACTGTATTAACCAGGAGAGCTTGACCCAACATGTTGGCAGCTTTTCCTAAAGTGGTGAAAATGGAATTATTTTATCTATTTTACTCTTTAAAAATTTTTAATAAAACTTCCAAGCACTAGCAAAAGTAGGAAACTATAATGAATGGCCTTCTTCAACAAATACCAGCTCATGGCCTGTCTTGGTTCTCATGTATTTCTACTTGCTCCCCAGATCTACTATTTTGAAGCAAATTGCAGATATTATATCATTTTTCTCCATGATTATTTCTGTATGTACCTTCATATAAAAATGACTCTTTAAAAATTGTTAAAAACAAAATTCAGCTGAATAAAATTTGAAGATCTTATTGGCTTTATTCAATGATTCATGAATCAGGCAGCATTCAATTAAGCAGATACAAAGAAACTCCTAGGAGCTGTACAAAATGAAAGAGTTTTGTAGACAGGAGGCAGCAGGAACAAGGAAGTCATACAATGCAAAAGACAAATTGGTTCCTACAAGGTCACTTTCCGTTGCAGGGATATCCAGCCTACAGCCCTCGGGCTGCGTGCGGCTCAGGATGTCTATGAATGCAGCCCAACACACAAGTATAAATATACTTAAAACATTATGAGATTTTTGTGTGACTGTGTGCTGTGATGTATTTAATGTGTGGCCCAAGACAACTCTCCTTTTTCCAGTGTGGCCCAGAGATGCCAAAAGGTTGGACACCCCTGCTAGGGGATGGCAGGGCTCAGTCTGGCAGATTACCTAACCAGTGCTGACCAGATGATGTGTCTGACTGGTGTAAGATTTCACTTTGGGGGGAGCTGAAGCTGTCATTAACTCTTGGTTTTGTAACATGGGACTTAGCACAAGCTACTCCATATTGGGTATATTGTCTTGTTTTTAACAAAACATAATAATACCATTATCACTTCTAAAAAAGTACCTCACTAAATTCTTAATATCATCAAATATCCAATGTCTAAGTTTTGGGGCACCGTTGAAGTCTTCAGTTACCTGCCTCATGGAAAGGAAGAAAGTAAAAGTCTGTTCACTTTTTGCAAACTCAAGTGAACTTGTTCATTGTAACTGAGAATATGGCTTAGGAAGTTCAAATAATTGTGTGGCATAATTATTGAAAATAAGGTGTTAATACAAATGCATCACTTTCACTCCCACATCAGAGACTGGGAATCGAGAGTAGAAATGTCTTTGGTCCTCCTCAGCTGGGCTTTGCAGGGAGCCTCAGAGAGATGGCATTTGAGAAGGAGCAGAGTCCTGCCACCCCGAATATGCCTTTGGGGGAGATAGTGATTATTTTGAGCTGGTTATTTTTAAAAAACAAGATTCAGGAAAAACCTTTAACCTTCTCCCTAACTACCTAAAAGATAGAGGGTCTGCTCCAGGAAGTGAACTGTCGTCGTAGATAATACGAGTTTAATATCAACTAGGTATCAGGGAGAAACCTAGCAGGGCCCATCTGATCACAGCCCTCTCCATGTCCCAATTTATCCATTGTTTCATGGTGGCCCAGCAAACATTTGTTTACTAAACATTTATTCTTTTCACTGCCCCCGTGAATTGTCTTGCTGCCTTTTGAAGTCCCAAACCACAACCTCTTTTGGCCCTTAACTCAAAAGGGCTCAGGTGTCACAATATTTATGAGACCCCCACAGGCACATTCATAATAAATTTGGTTGTTTTCTCCTTTTAATTTGTCTCATGTCAATTTGAATTTAAGACCAGCCAGAAGAACTTAAGAGGGAAGGAGGAAAATTAGTTCTGCTCCCCCACATATTCTAACCACTCCATCCACTGGTAATCACCATCAAGAGCTGACTGCAACACAGGAATGCGGTAATTACATGTTTTTGTACTAAACATCCAATTTTACCACTTTATTATGTAATTACTGATTGATTACTGGAAACTAAAGCTAATAAAAAAGTGCTGAGACTCTCTTCCCCACAGGAATACAATAATGACTCTGAATTATGCACATTTTAAAAAATGGATAAAAATATCTGATTTGCAATTTAATTATTCTACCATGCTCAAATTTCTATTTCATGATGGAGCAACAGCCATCTTTATAATGAGCATACCCTACAATAATGTATTACCACAGATGTAGTCCACCCTCAGATCCTTCCTCATGTACTTCCTTTGAAGGAAGGAATATTGAATCTATTACTACCTGGCCTGAAAGAATATATTAAGAAAGGTAAACTCATTCACTTTGCCATGATTAATTACATGCCTTTAAAATAACAAAACAGGGTTATCTGAATGTTTGATTTTTAGTCTTGAAATCAGATGGACATAGTTTAAAACACAGCTAGGGACAATGGCCTTTCAAGTGAGACAATTAGTAAAACAAATGGAAATAAAAATAATACCTAGTGGAATTGGGAAAAGAGAGCCAGAAGTAGAATCTTTTCTGCTTTTTTCTACTTACTAGTTTTGCTATTTGAGCAAGTCTTTTTTGAGATCTGATTCTCTGCCTATAAAATAATTGAGGCACTGGATTAGATCATTTATCAGGACTCTTAGTTAAGGAGTTTCATTTACATTTTGACTCTTTCTATTATCTCTAATTCTTCACTCAATTATTTTCTTTCAAAACGTCATTAGATATTTCATCAGGAAAGCTGTTAGAATATCAACTAAAAACATACTAGGACTAACCAAAAACATAAAAGAAGAAGATCTGGCTGACTCATCCACTGGACTAGAAACTCCACCCATTCTTCTAATTGGCATATTTAAATAAAATTTTGCATACAGAAACTTCTTTTGTGTAATTTTTCAAATGATACACAGTACAAAAACTATTGGTATAGGCTCCAGTTGGGCAGCAGAAAAAAATCAATGCATTTTAAATGCCAACGCTTTAAAATTGATCACTGTATTAGTTCATCTCGATAACAAAATGAATTACTCAGAATGCGCAGATTCCCAAATAGGCAGAAAATTTTTTTCACAATCAACTTCTCTTCTGCAAACGAAGTAATTGGTTTTGTTTGTCATTTTTGCTCATGTATTCTTTCATATACAAAGGATATTTTAAGAAGAAAAATGCAACCCCTCCCCCAAATATGTCATTGAATAAAACACAGCCACACTGACTTTGAATTACACCTACAAAGCAAGTATAATATTCCATGGCTTCAAAGGACATAGAGTTTACAGCCTTTTAGGTGAGAGGAGAGGGGGAAAAGCAGAGAGGTAAAAGCATCTTCACAGAGGATATTGTGTTTGAAATTAATCTTGGCAAATGAATAAAAAAGCAAACAGGAAAAATAGAAAGCTATTCCAAAGAATATTAACTCCAAGGAAAGGAGTCAACATTAGGAAGAAAAGGCGGAAGGAAGAAAATTACAGCCACCTTGCTGGTTATTTTGAGTAGGCACACTTGCTTGATGTTAACAGCATCGTGCTTTTACAGATACGGAAAAGGCGGGTCAGTGAGGTTTCTAACTTGCCTAGGTTACACATTTAAGGAATAGCAGAGCCAGCCTTCAAACACTACTCCAAGTGACTTCAAAGCCACATTGAGCTAGGATATTTATTTATTCAGAAAGCGTTGGTTGAGCACTCACTAGGTATCAAAGGCTGTAGTTAAAAAGAGCAATGCACAGAGGGTCTAGGATGTAGTCATTGTCTATAAGGATCTTGTCATGCTCTTGGGCTGGGTCAACAAAGAGTGAACTTTCAAAGTGACCTGCAATAGTCTTGCTGGCTTCTGGCTTCAGTGCTCCATGAGGTACCCTGAGATCATCCTGAGTGGGACCAGTTAAACTGCTTGCTGGTCCTTGTCCTTCACTGAATTTTCTTTGGGACAAGGATTATTCTGGTGCAAGTAGGAGACAGCCCAGGGATGTCTGGGGTGGAGGGGGGGAACAGCTAAGAGAAACTTCTATCTTGATGGGGCTGCCACTGTTCAGAGAAGAAATACAGACTCAAGTGTCTCAATCCTTGAATTTCATTCACAGACCATAGACCAAGGAATATGTCCATTCTTTGGACATATGATCAGGAGCAGAAAGAGCCCACCCTGTGTGCCTTCACTTGTCCAGGAAGGGCATGGGTATCTCTTTACCCTTTGCCTGGTGAAGCTCTTTCAGGTAAGGATTAAGGAATAGATCCCCATAGCTTTCTTCTCTTTGACATTCTCTTTGTCTCTAACAACACATACCTCCCCATCCTTTTCCCATTCTTCCTGCCCCTCAGCCTTCTTGATGTGCTAACATATGAAACAAACTTCCCTTATTTTCCAGAACTCTAAACTAGAAAAGCCATTTTGTTTTCTAGTATTGCAAAGCTCACTCATCCCCCTCAATGTGAGAGAACCTTCTCAATGCATTGAGGTTAGTACATGCCCAGTCTACTTACATCTTAGCCATTTTCCTGGCCTAATAGAACAAGCCTTATCTACATAGGTTTTACACACTGAGAGGAAAGGATGTCCAGATCTGAGGGGCTAGTGATAAAACGTGGAAGCACTTTCAGTTTTAGATGACTGTTAGCAGAGATAATTCCTGCAGAACCCCCCGACCCTGCAGTGCAATTATTAAGTGGATACAAACCCTAATTCTCCTATATTATCTTTAAATGGATTTTGGAAAAAAATTCCTCAAATAGAGAAGTTAGGGGAGAAAGAAGCATAAACTGAGTGTTTAATAAAAGATACATGTACACATTTTTAATCTGTCATTATTATAATTATCTTATTGTTCATATTTTTACATTATATTTTTATGGAAATGGGGGAGACATTTAATAACACTTTCAGGGCACAAGTGGGACTGCGGGGGGATGGAAATGGGAACAGAGGTGTTTAAAGGCTAAAACTAGAATTTATTTGAATGTTCTTTTTTTATTCCTCAGGTGAAACTTAGGTCACTTTTTTAAAAATTCCACAAATACCTGTTTCTTTCTGATTAATTTGTAATAGATGTTGGAAAAGCTTGCTAAATTTTGAGGCCCACAGCTGCGTTGCTAACCTATGTAAAATCAAAGTTACAGACCCTTTAGCATCTGCCTAAAAATGTCTCTAAGATTATTTGCTCTAAATGGTGCAAAATTGCATTTATTTGGCTTCTAATCTTGTATATATCCCAAATGACAAATTAAGAGCTATTAAACCATGGCTTAGTTTGAGAGCCCCTCAGAAGTCTATTCTTTTATCAAAATAAAGTGGGACCCAACAGTTAGAAGACATAAGGGTTGCTGTACCTCAAACAAAAATATCTGGTATATGAGAAATGAGGAAGAAGTAACATTTTCTGGAAAGGCTTAACGTTTTCTTACCAATGAGCATACTTGCTTTGGAAAACCTTTCCACTGAACAATGGTTTGCATTATACTCAGTCTTCTCTTTCCCCAAATCCTCTTTTGTAGGCATTTCCTAGCTCTCTCAACATTATTTGACAGTTCGGTTATTTTAGTCTAATTTTCTGCAATTTCACTTCTCTGCTGTCTGGATGATTTTATTATGTGCCATATTCTCTCTTTCAGATCGGGGGTTTTATTCTGGGTTTGGATTGCTGGGGTTTTGGCAGGCTACTGCTATAAAATACAAGAGGTTTGGAAGCTATGCAGATGGCAAGTGTAGTTTTGTGTGCTTTCATTCACGATGGGCTTCCGTCTTTTTATAACGGGCAGGAAAACTGCCAACTCTTATTTCCTGTGCCCATTTCTGACATGTTTAAGCAAGATGACTGTGGCGACGTGCAGGACTGAAGGTTTTTTAACTGGGTAGGCTCCAGTGGTCAGAATTTAAAACAAAAATGTTCTGTTGATACTTAGCATTAATCTGTTATAATTGTTTTTCTATCTTGGCATGATTTTAGTGAATCTGTTCACCTTTGAAGTTAATGTCTCTTTCTTTTTAGATAAGTTAAATGACCACCTAATATTTTCTTTGGGTTTCTAGTGTCTGTTTGTTTTCCCCTGAGCCAAGATACATAATAAGAATGAAAGTTATTATTTCTAAAGAACACCTTGTCAACCATTTTCGTTAAAATAATAAGGCCTGCTCTTTCCACTGAAGTTTAATAACCTTATTTCCAGAAATGGCCCCTCAAAAAGAGAAGCATTCATTTCAGTAGTTAGATGTAAGAGCTGAAACTTAGAGAAAACTCTCCTTTTCAGAAAAGGGAGAACAATGTTGGCATGCAATGGATTGTCTAGATATTCAGGACCCTCCAGTAAACCAAGGGTGTTAAAAGTGCACTTTCATAGGAATAGTGAAACACTGTCGGGTATTGCTATGTGACTGTCTCACACTGCAATAGTCACATATTTCCACCCTGTAACTATTGCAGTGTTGAGAACTAGAAGCAAAGTCCTGCCGGGGCCTCACTTTCCCTTAACTGTCCTTATTTTCCCCCACAAAAAAACTGGGGAAAACCTAAGTCTAATTAATTTCTGTACTATCTAAAAGCCCAACACAAGAATATTATAAGCATTCAGCGCAAGAAAAACAGACCATCCCAAAGACAGCTTCATACTCTCTGGCACACTATGTAGTGTCTATTGATTTATGGGTTGTGTAAAAGAGCATACAGCTCTGCCCCTGGTTACACACATACAATGTGAGAAATGAGCAACTGGTCTGATTCTAATTCTGCTCTCATTGAACAGAAATCTGAATTTGGTGGAAATCCTGAATGCACGGTTAATGGAGCCTTAACCACGGGGCACAAAATCCAGGATTCCAGAAGTCCCAGGGGATTTCCAATGCCTCACCCAGAACCTGGGTGAGCAGATTCTCCATCACAGAGGGCCGTCTTTGTAGCAAGACACTTGTTTCCCTCGTCCTGCCTACACAAGGCCAACAGCCCTTTGCCCTCCCACCCAGACAAATGTCAGACAAAAAACACCCCCACCGACTCCCAGATGCCCCTTGGGTGGCAAGGTGCCAGGCCCATTTGAGAATCACTGCACACGGTGCTGGCTTGGAGGTTCTGCTAACCTAGAACCCCAAAGCCACAGAGACAGGTCTGTTATGCACGAAAGGAGTAAAAGCAGAGGGCTCACACATGCTTCACACAGCTCGTTTTTCTTTTGCATGAATTGAAATTTGGCATTATTAAACATTCAATTTATTTAACTTGATTAAAATAATAAAGAGGATAATAGAGAGATCAATCTAAAGCAAAGAAAATAAAACTAAGTATCAATTTTTTCTCAGATTCTGATGCTTTCAGTGAGTAGATAACTTGTATCTACTTGTAATTAATTGCTTATGCAGCCAATTAACATTTAAATAAGGACATTTCAATACAAGAGCTAAAGCTTACCTCACCCTAAGACCTTTTTATATATAAATTAGAATTTATGACTGGATATCTAATACATTATGGGATAAATATTTTATTCAGGATATTAAAATAGAAATATCAGCAACCTCTTTTAAAGTTATCTGATATATAGCAATGAAAAAATAATCACTTATAAGCAATAAGAATGGGTTTCTTTAAGGACATGTATTTTTCAATAAAAACTTACCATGATAGGTTTCATTGATTCTATATTAATCAATTCCAAGTTAGAAAGTTTAGCTCAGTTGCCAATATAACTAAGGGAATTTGCCTATAATATCATGTTTCATTAAATACTTAAAATGACTTTTTTCCTTAAAACATTCCTCAAAGTAACCAAAATAGACTTTACATGTATTCCATTTCTTGGATAAGAAAACAGAGCATTATAAAAATGACAATTTTTCTCTAAGTTACTTTATAAATTTAATGCAATCCCAATAAAAATACCATAAGAATTGTTTCTAGAGTTATACAAGTTCATTTTAAAGTTCATTTGGAAAAGTAACCAAACAATAATAGCCAGAGAAACCCTAAGAAGTAGAAGTGTACTTCTTCCAGATAATAAAATATATTACAAAGCTTCTAGAATTAAACTCTCTGATATTGGCACATGAATGACCAGACTTACCAGTGGGACATAGTAGAAAACCCAGAAACGGACCCTAGTGCATAAGGATGTTTTTAAAAACAGCATGTCGTATCAGTGCTTAGAAAGTACACAGTCATATGGAAAAGCAAAAATTTGGATCACTCCTCACATCATACACCAGGATACATTTCAAATGCATCAGAGACTGAAATGTGAAAAATGTGACCATACATGTACTAGAATAAAATGGAAAAATTCATTTATATACCAGACTGGAGAACATGTTCCTCATTATGATTCAACACCTAGAAGCAATACAAAGGAAGGGACCAGTAAATACATGTGCATTTTAAAAAAACTTTACATAACAAGCACACGCACACTCACCATAAGAATGAAAAGACAATTGTGAACTGGAAAACAAAATATCAATATTTCTTCCCCAATCAATATTAACATTGGGGAAGAAAAAAACAATAGCCCCATAGAGAACTTTCGCTAAAAAAAAAAGAAAGAAACAGCAGCATGACAAATATATAAAGATGCTCACTCTCGTTTATAATGAAAAAGCAAATTAAATCTGTTTCAGATTGAATTCCTCCCCAGTCTGGCTGACAAACATCTAAAGCATTGAAAACGGATTCTAGGGTTGGGCCTGCTGGGATGCAAGTGCAGGTACACCACTGGGGAGAACGCCGAATGAAGCCACCCAAGGTCATTTGATTTCTAGCAAATTACTTACATAATTACCCTATCTCAGCAATCCCATCACTAGGATCTCTCAAAAATATGTTCATGTAGTACAAATGTCATATGCAAAGATTACTCAGTGTAACAGTATGTGTAATACGAAAGTACTGAGGGAAATCAGTGCTCATAATTAGGGGACTGCTTGAATAAACTTCAGTAGAGTCCTCTAAAGCTATAAAAATAAATGAGAACAATTGTTAGGTGAAAAAAACAACATGCAAACCATTTTATAGTATATTACTATTTACACAAGAAATAGGGGGTAGAAGTGTGTGTATGGGTATGTGTATTTATGTGTCCATAGTCACAAATGAGTGCGCACATGCTTGGGCACTGATTCACACCCAGACATATATACATGTACATATGTGTTAATTTTATATATATATTTACTATTTTTTAGAAGGATAAACCAAAACTACCAAAAATTGTTAGATGTAAGAGGAGGCAGAAATAGGGATGAAACTTGGACTTTGGTTTTGAGTTTTTACTTTGGAGCACTGTAAATGTTTTATGCAACTAACAAAACTAAAGGTAATAACTGAAAAGCACCCCTGCATTTTGAAAAGAAATTGAAACAAAGGAACCTGACTGTATGTTAAACTGGTGAAATAACCACATAAAGGAATTATGTTGAAAGATCAAGCCCTGGCTGGTGTAGCTCAGTGGATTGAGCACGGGCCTGTGAACCAGACAATCACGGTTCGATTCCCAGTCAGGGCACATTCCTGGGTTGCAGGCCAGTTCCCCGCAGGGGCCAGTTCCCAGCAGGGGATGCACAAGAAGCAACCATACATTGATGTTTCTCTTCTTCTCTCCTTCCCTTCCCCTCTAAAGATAAATGAATAAAATATTAAAAAAAAAAAAAAAAAAAAGAAAGATCAAAAATAAAAATATATTTTCACTATACAGTCCCTGTGGGATATATCTTAAAGACAGAAAGAAATCATCAACTGTACTCAGTGTTCTTATCATTAGCACAAAGGTTGGCTATAATGTTTATATTGTAGGATAAAAGAACTAAGTAATTATGTTAGTAACTCTGGATACTAAGATTTTCAGGCTAAAGAAAAAGGATCTGAATGTAAAATCAAAGAAAGCAAGTGTCCTATGATCTACAATTCGGTAGCAATATTTCCACGAACTAATGAAATATTTTCTCTCTATAAAATTTGGACTTTCAAGTTCTGTCCACTGAACATGTCTAAGAGAAATGATAATTCAGTACCAATGGGCAAACATAAGAGTCCTCATTTTAGAACTGAATTTTCACTTTCTACTAAAAAAAAAAGCTCTTTGGGGAAAATGAGCAATTTCAGATCTGAGAATATTCAATAGGATTTGGACATCCTGTACCCAAAACCAGGAAATATTTCAAATATTATTACAGTTATATTAAAAATAGATACAAGAGCCAACAAGCTCCTATTGGTCAAAGTGGGGTAATTGGCACATAAGAAAGAATAATGTTTACAACTGATTACAGCACCCCACTGGGGACCTGGCCCACAAACCAGGCATGTGCCCTGACTGGGAACCAAACCACCAAACCAGTGATCCTTTGGTTTGCAGGCCTGCGCTCAGTCCAGCGAGCCACAGCAGCCTGGGAAAAGATCAATAAAATTAAAAACAACTATACTATAACCTCAAAGGAAAGAAAGGATTTGGACAATAATCATCATTCAGTGAAAGATTGATGATAACGCCTTGTAGTAGACATCTGGGGCTGAGAAAACTAAAGCCACTGATGAACCTTTAACATCATGAAAAGTGGAGCTTCCTCTGAATGTGATGCACTAGAAAGTTCACAGCACCTCCTAGAGTACTTTTGAAAAATTGTTTAGTTAAAAAAAAAAAAAACAACAAGAAAAAGACAGACAGAACCTGAATCAAATTAATACTTTATATTGACAGTTTACAGGAAATTTGGAGAATGGATGAAAAAGATGAATGAGTGAATGATGCCACAAAGAGACAACCAGACAGATTCAGAATGTGACAAATTCTTCCAAGAGCTAGCTGCTTTTTCAATAAATAAAGAGCACAGAGGAAAAACAGTGAAAAGAAAGCGCCATGGAGAAAAAGACTAAGTTATAAGCATTAAGCAATGTAGAAACATTGTTTAAATTTTGATTTAAACAAATTGTTATGAAGAGATATTTTAGATAATTGGGCAAATGGAATATGGAATGGTTATATAGAGTGGTTAGATAGAGTTATGATAATGGCAGTTTACATATACAAAGTTGTTAGCCACTAAATATATTCTGAAAATGTATGGTATCTAGAATGTATGGTATCTAGAATTTGTTTTTAAAATAATTTAGGAAAAATAGAAAGATGAATGTTTATAAAATGCTGACAATTGTTGAAGATGGATTATATATATGAGACTTTATTATGCTATTTATTTTCTATTTTTGTTTGAAAGTTATCAATATAAAAATTTTTAAGATCCAGTGAGTGACTCTGGCAATTCCTATCTGGAGTTTCTGATCCACTTATGCCAGCATTTCAGGAACTATATATCCTTCAGATTGAGACTGGTGTTGCATGAATTTATATTGTTTTTTTAAGTGGTATTTATTCTTTCATCAGACCTGGTGCATCTACAGGCAGAGTTTTCAATATGTTTTGTTCATACACTGTCTTAAGCCATCAACTAGCATTATAGAGCAATTTTCTGTTTTCACTTTACAAAGGAAAATGAAACAAAGTTCTGCCTGGGAAGGACCCTCTGCTTTTAGTTACTTCGTCTCAGCCGTTCCCAACTGCAGATCCTGAACCCCTGGCAGGCCACGGTGAAAGCCATGAACCCATAAAATAAACAAGTGTGTAGCTTAAATAATGTGGCACTGTATTTAAAGTTTACTGAGATGCCTTTATGATTGATAAAATAAAAATCTCAATTAGTGAGCACTTTAAGTATGAATCCTCTTATGTAAGGATGTGGGGGTTTTGTTTGTTTTATTTTGCTTTATTTACATTAACCACCGGTGTCCTGATCCTTGATAATACTAAGGACCTCTGGCTACTTGGTTTGGAGACAACAAGGTATTTAATTTTCAGGCATTTTTGGAACAGCAGTGAATTCTGTATCTTTCAGGAGAAAGATGCCCTTCAGGCATCCTAGGAACAATATCCTTTGATGATTCATCATGAATGGCCCTTTATCCCAGAGACTAACTCCTCCCCCCGAAATGTCAATGGGCTGAGAAAACCTACTCAAGTCTAAGTGAGACACCTCAAGAATGCAGCCCTTTGGAGTTGGGCAATGTAGGCACAGAGCACGGGGAAACTTTTGTCCCTAAGATTACAAAGTGCAAAAGTGTCATCTTTTTTACGTCACAGCTATATCAAGTTCTAGCATAATTTACATGTGTAAACTAACAGTATAGGCAATACCAATGGCTAAGAGAGTACAGCAGTGCACCCTCTGATGACATGAACTGAGTCCCTGCTGGACTTGACCCAATTCCTGGGCTAAGAATGAGTCAGAGGAATGGGACTGAGCGAAGAAATAAGCCAGAGCCGAATGGAGTCCACATACTGGTGACTGACTGTGTATTTATTATTAATTGATTATGATTTAGACTAGATGAACTCTGGTTAGTTTTTCTAGATACTTATTAACATTTTGTAGATGTCTACAGTAAATCATTTATACTGTCCTTAAGAGCAAGGTACTTCTCACTTAAAGATATTTTTCCCTTTGATATTTTCTTCCAAATGTGCGCATTTTCTAAAAATTGGCATTGTCAGGTGTGATTATAAGCACATAAAAGTATAAGACTTTACAAAATAAAATGCTGGATTCTTATTCTTGTTCCTATATTATTACAAAATGGTGAATCAAACACTGTGGGGGGGGGGGGGATGTGTACATATAATAGGGAAACTGTAATGGACTTCAGAGCTTCCTCTCTCCTTAGGCC
The DNA here is from genome assembly GCF_014824575.4 of Sturnira hondurensis. Classification (NCBI taxonomy): domain Eukaryota; kingdom Metazoa; phylum Chordata; class Mammalia; order Chiroptera; family Phyllostomidae; genus Sturnira; species Sturnira hondurensis. Next base: position 9,678,674 of record NW_028074140.1, on the reverse strand, counting down.
AAGATAGGGATGAAGAAATCTAGGGCCGAAGTTTTAAGTACCAAAGGCACCATTGCAATCATAGAAAAATATTTAAGGTAAGAATAAGATAAAAGGATAACTCTATCACTGTTTTGAAGAAAACGGAAACTAGAATATTAGAAGTGTAACAGAAACTATGGTAATTCTCCTGTGGCCCTCTCTTTGTATTTGTTAGACTGCTTTGCTTAATTCTTTGCCTGGGTCTCTGTTTATGCTTGTTTTTCTTTGAGATAGTGAAAGGTAAAGAAATTCATTATCAGAAAATATTTCTGTATGTGAAAGTCCATGTGTTTCTATATCTGAAAGTCATCTATGAAGATCCAATCAGTCTACTTTTAATTTTGCCTGTAACCCAAGAAATTTTTAATAGTTAGGATGTATAGCTAACTTAAGAGATAGAAGGGAACTTTCTATAGAGAAAGAGCAGATGATAGACTCAGTACGGAGCACACTGATTTTACTTGTAACGACCAGGCCTCTGGGTCACTTTTATAAAACTGATAACTATAAATTCAGAGGTAAAATGAACAGAATGATAAAAAGAGTAACATAAACCCAAGATCAAAGTGATTACCTAAGAGACTAGTTAAAATAGATTAGTTTCTTTGTAGTAGTCATTGACGGCATTTTAAAGAATAGACCCATGTGAAACAACCTAAGGCAAGAGAGTGCTGTCTGCGGGAGGTGACACCTAGGACAAGTTTTATTACGGTGTGCCTTTCGTCTCAAAAGCACAAATTCTCTGTTTATACCCATTTGTGTTATAACTGACTTAAACCAGTAAATCAGCTTCCGTAGAAGTTCCCTGTGGTTTCTTCATTTGTGAAGTAGGAAAATGAAAAGACAGTTCTCTTTGTCTATAAAACTAATAGAACTTATTTTTTAAAAAATAAAACTCTACCCTCACTGAAGGTAAAGTGCCGTGGGAGGTCCACAACTATTATCGAATAGAAATTAATTATGAGCTTGAAAATAAAACTATTCCATAGGAATCATTACCTTTTTCATTTGGTCACTTGAAATTTCTAGTTAAAAAATGAAGCAACCTTATTTCACTGACTCCTTTTCCTTCATAACCAAAGCATAACACACCCTCTTTGGATTATACCACGGTAGTGAGTGCATAACCAGCGTGGCATACAGAACAGGCCTTGGGTAAATACCTCTGAATTGGTCAGTGGATGCACTGAAACCCCCATTCACCCTGGAAACTTCGTCTCTTCAGTCCTCTTTCCCGACCCTACTATCTTCAACACGTGTCCTGGATATTCCACTCATCTCGGCTAAGAAGACAGATGTTCGCACATGATAACAAATAAACTTCTGGTTATGGGGCCTTTGAGCCAATGTGCAAAAATCTCATAAGAAGCATGCTGGAGTTTAAGCCCCCTCATCATGTCTTGACGAGGCTATGGATCCATTAGAAGTGGCTTTCAGAGAAGGGTGCTGGTAATGCTCCATGTATGGCTAGCCACATTTATGTCATTACTCGTTTTACTGAGGTTAGTCTCTCCTTCTTTAAAATGCATGTATCACTGAAGAACATCCTTTGCCCTATCAATATTTAAAGATGCAGACAAGTTAGGCATGAAGGAATATTTAAAGACCAAACATAAAAAATGGACACACCATGCTTGATCGTGATGCAAACACAGGTGTCCACAGGGATTAAGCAGGTAATATAGGTGAATAAAACAATATGTTCCAGTTACAAGAAAAACAGCAGAGTAAAGGCAACTCAAAAGAATACATAGCTTTTGACCTCCGCGTGAGAAAAACAGTGGGGAGTGGTGGGAACGGCAGCCATCCTCACACTGCAAGCCTTGGTTCCAACAGACAGCGGCTGCTATAATGCTCTTCAAAAACAGAGACCTATATTTTGTTTGAAACCTCTCCATCAGGAGTAAATTATGACTGCTCCCTCTTAAACTAATTACATAATTAGAAAAATAGTCTTTACATTTAAAATAACCTCTAGATTTCAAATGGTCCGTGATAAAAGCTATTAATAAAATTTTGGTGATTCCAACAAGCCCCAGAGGATCCAAGTTGTCACATGTCCAGCATCAGTGTTGCCTGGTCTCGAAGTCCTTCCTACACTAATCATGTCTGTTGTTGCCCATTTCCCCTATGCCCACTCGTGAGTGTGATTTATATAATAAATATCTCTTGAGATAAAGTGACTTCTTTATGAGCTCAAGAGTGTAGCAGACTGGCTCAAATCAGTACTTAGTAGCCCTGAAAGGCTAGTTCAGATGTAGCCCCTCTGAAGGATAACAACTCTGATGCCTGTGGCGACATAAAAATGTCTGTGTCACTTACTCATATAGGTTCATATTCCACTTTCTTTTCATTGTTACTTCATTACCTATCACCCAATTCATCAAATCTTCCAATGTACTTAAAATTTTAGCATCAAATTGAAGTTACTAAATAAAGGACTACAAAGTATCCAGAAAAATGATCTAGTCTAAGAAACAGTAGAATTGTACTATTTCCAAATGATTCCATTATTAATTATACTAAAGGATATGACTAAGAAGAAGTAGAAAGTTTATACGACTTCAGAGAAAGTCTTGGTCTGATTGTAGCTCATAAAACCCACCAGCTGAAATGGATAATCACAGACCAATACTCTCAGTACCACTCCTGTGAGTGTCTGGCCTGTTCTCCTCACTGCGCCATACATTTCTTATTTAACTACGAAAAGACGCTATTAGCATTTCAATTACCCACGTTAGGGAAACTGAGACATAAGTGTAAGTAATCACTTGATAGGACACAACTAGTAAAACAGAATTTAAGTCCAAACACTGAAAATTCTAAGGAAATAAAGGTACTTTAGGAGCTATCGAATCCAGTACCCCTATTTTACATTTGAAGAAAGGGAAATTCACCAAATCAAGTCTTTGACTAACTCAAAGTCATTTCCCTTCCCTTTGAGTTGGTTCCAACTATGGGCCTCTTTTGCCAGCTTTAGCAACCATTATTCACCATTTTATTACCTCTGATCCCTATGATTGTGTGGTCCTGTCGCCATGCCCTTGCCATGTGGAAGACAGGGACGAGTCAGTACATTATTAAGAAGTCCTTGCAATTAAAACAACCAACCATATACATAAGTTTGGGACATAGGCAAAACAATATTTTAATTTTCGCTCCAGTCATCTCTCGGTCTGCACAGAGCTCACCTTAGCAGGTTTCAGAGAGAAGACCCTCTGATCTCATTTCCATCCTCCCCTCTTCCCCCACTTCTGCTCTGTTCCCTATATGGTGCCTTTTCACTCCTATGCCTATCTCAGAAGATCCGACTCCTTTTTCTCACAGCTGCTGCCCCAGGTTTCCATTAAGGCTGGGCTATCACCCAATGGAATTGACAGGAGTTGGAACTATTCCAGAATTCATACATAGATGGTATTTAGGAGCAGTAACTGTTAAGTGTGGGTGGGATGGGAGGTGAAAGTTAGTAAAATTATTAAAGCTTCACTTATAAAACAAGCATTTTATTAATAAACAGAGGGTTTGGGGGTTTTTTTGCCTGTTGTGAGTGGGAACTGATGGGTGTTGTGAGGGAAGAGATACTAAAACCCTCACTCACTTGCTTTTGGTGCTATTATCAGAGATGGGAGTAATTCACCACTAAGGTCCTACCTACAGATGGGGGAAATAGAGAAATGGCCCTTCAGGCCTAACCTCATAGTGAAACAGCTACTAGAAAAAAACTAATCTTTCTGTTGTTAATATTGTTCATCACTTTTATGAAGCATCTGGTATATTATGCTTAAAAAGATCTATTTTTTCTCTAGCAAAAGCCCCTTGCATTATCTTATCTTGACATGTTCTTGACAACATGTTCTTGACAAAGAACATGTCAATGGTGGAAAAGTGTCTTGCACCAGGAAGAAAGTAATGGTGAGAAAAATACAAGTCTCATCACGATGGAAACAATACATGCAAAACCCAGTGACACTGCCATCCTACACAATGTGGGGGAAAATACCATGGGCCATTGCTTTCTGAAAAGTTTTTCTCTAGTGATAAAAGTACATCTCCACATGAATTGCCAAAGTGCTGTTAGCTTAAGGCAGGAGGTGGAGAGGAGGAACTCCGTAAGATTGCCTCTTCAAAACACTCTCATTGTCTTAAGAGGCAGAAGAGGTAGGATACTGTCTAGCTCTGCTTAGAAAACTAAGCTCTTCTGAAGATCTTAACAAATTTATACCCCTATCTCTCACCTTTTCCTCTTTTGACTTCATAGGCCGCTTTTCTAACTGACTGCACTACTACAAATAGACTCTGTCACTTTAGAAATAGGGTTGTCCTTTATAGGCAGATTGATGGACTCAGAGCCAAGGTTTTAGAACATGACTAGGGCAAATGCTATCCCCCATAAATCCAATATCGACAAATGTCTCACACAATCCAGATGATTCTGTTTGTCAAATTGCCTTTATCAAGGCATAGACTGCAAAGCGCAGGACACGGAAAATCATTGACAAGTCCTGGGAAATAAGTTATTGAGCCCATCATTTAAAGAGAAAATGTTAATGAAACATTTAGTGTTTTAAATGGTCATGAGTAGAATCTATTAATTGTCTCTCTCAACCTCCAAAACTAAGCCAATAATTCCTGACTATCTAATAAGTAGGGATCATCCTGCATCTAAAAATTTTTAACTTGAAAATTTTAATTTGCATCTTCTGTTTTATTTCTCAAGTCACTGGAGACAGAGTGAGTTAGTAAAGTAGAATAAACAGTAAATTCTGTCACAATCAAAAGGTCAAAATGCATCTCCTTGAAATTCAAATTTAAGAATATTTAATAAAATTCTCATAAAATAATTCATAATTATCAGAGATAAATATAAAAAATTGCTTTGGGGATGCCCAACAAGAAGTACAAGATGGACACAAAGAGACCCACTCCAAGACACATCATGATTAAAATACAAAGTTTAAAGATAAAGAGAGAATCTTAAAAGCAGCAAGAGAAAATCTATTAGTTACCTACAGGGGAATTTCCATAAGACTGTCAGCTGATTTCTCAAAAGAAACTTTGCAGGCAACAAGGGACTGGCAAGAAATACTCAGTCTTGAAAAGCAGGGGCTTATAGCCAAGATTGCTCTACCCAGCAAAGATATCATTTAGAATCAAAGGGTAGATAAAGAGCTTCCCAAACAACAACAAAAAAACTAAAGGAGTTCATCATCACCAAACCAGTATTATATGAAATTTTAAAGGAATTTATTTAAGAAAAGATCAAAACTATGAACAATAAAATGGCAATAAATGTATATCTATCAACAATTAAAGCTAAAAACAAACTGATCAAACAAGAACAGAGATAGAATCATAGATATGAAGAGCATTTTGAGGGCTGCCAGACGGGAGGGGAGTGTGGGGGAATTAAATAGTACAAAGAGGAAGCTACAGAATGTAACATGGGAATGTAAAGTACAGTACAGGAACTGGAGTAGCCAAAGAACTTATACACAGGACCCGTGGACATGAACAATGATGGGGGGATTGCCTGAGGGAGTGGAGAATGCTGAGTGGAGGTGGGCAAAGAGGGAAAAATTGGGACAACTATAACAGTATAATCAATAAAATATAATTTCTGAGTAATGGGTTAGCTAACAAAAAAGCACCAAAATCAAGAAACACCCAACCAACATTTATCATTATATATCCTTAATTCCAATATTGTCACTAAATATCCATTTCTCCTTTCTCTACATGTTGCTTCTCTGTCAGTCATCGGATGTCAGTCATGTGGAAAGCCTGTTCACCAGTGGCTTTCCACAATATAAAATGCCATCAATTATAAAACACATAGCTATTTTATACATCACTAAGAAACAAAACACACTGCTGAGTATAACTAAAAGATTATACTCAGGCATAATAGATGCATTCTGATGTCAGAGATAGTACTGCAATATTTTAAATTTCCCCTCTTAAAATTAAAGAAAAAATATCTCTGGATTTTCACAGATTACTATTATTGGATATAAACATCTAAAAAATGTGATGGAGTTTAGTAGTTGACATGTTATTGCTCTCATACCCAGTGCCTTCCTATTAGAGAGCTCAAGGGAGAGTTGCTTAAAAAGGTAATATAAGGCAAGCCCAAGATATCCAATCTGCACGGCTGTTGGGATTGTGTTAAATGTTTGAAAAGCACATTCAATTTGATGGGAGAACTATCCAGGCATAAACAAACACATTATAAACTAGCCCCTAAGAAAGTAATTATTGAACTATTCACATCACAGAACATAGAAAATCTCCCAAATCCCCAATTTACTGTTGTCCATTTTAAGTATGCTCGGTTTGAACTTTTTAAAATATACTATTGGTGTCTGGGTAGCTATCATCTTTCAGAAGTTCATGCTTGCCTTGCACCATGCCTGTTCCCATGAGTGGACTAAGCTAAAATGTTTTTAGACAACATTCCGCTTGAACTTCTGTAGTGATGCACTGACTAATGTCAGGGGCGATGAAATGCTAGATTACGCGAGCCTATAGCTGAATGAATCCAAAAGAGAAAGGCCTCAAAAAGGGCTTCTCCCTCTCCTGGTGCTAGAAGGGACATTTCGTCAGGAGCCTAAACATTTTTTTTCTTAGAAGCAACATATGAATCCTTAACATGACTGTAAACAAAGAGCAGAAGAACCCCGCTCAGGCATCTACCACAAAAATAAATTTTGTTCCCAGATTTATTTATGGAAATAAACCTTCACCAAAGCCTTAGGCTTTATGTGCAAACACTATGTAATCTCCCCAGTGAGTTCCAAACAACGTGTACCCATCTGCCTATTTGACACCACTGGAATATCTAGTAAGTGTCACTGTCCTAATATGACCACTTCACAGTGTCTTAACCTGCTCTGGCCTAATTCCCTCCATTTACTGTCACATAGGACACTGCCTTTCATCTGCTTGCTCAAACAAGGAACCCAGAAGTCTGTCTCAATTTCTCATTTAGTTTCATTTCCTACCTCCATCCAGCAGCAGCACAAAATATAAACAAACCCTTAAGCTCAATTTCCCCTATTATTATTAATACCAGAGAAGAATCTACCATCATCTCTTGCCTAAATTCCCTAATCTATGTTTCACAGAGCAGCCAAAGTTATATTTTTAAATGCGAATCACATTCTGTTACTACTTTGCTATAATTTTTCCAGTTGTTGCCCAGTACATTCCAACTACTAGTTACTTTACTCTCTGTGCTTCGGTGTTCTCGTTTGTAAAATGAGACTGGTAGTAATGATACCAGTTCGATCACTATGAAGATAAAATGACTAAATGTATGTAAAGCTGTTTAAACAAGGCTTGACATGCGAGAAACATCATGGCTGCAGAGTGGTTGTTCTTTACCACTAAAATGTAAACCTCCACCAAGTCTCACCCATACACCTCCTCTCCCACCTCATTCTTTACCATCGTCCTTTTCCTCCATGGGTCTGGTCTCCTTTATCTTTCTCAAGCGTGTTAGGCTCATTTTCTTCTAATGACCTTTGACCCCTGTCCTTCTTTTAAGACTCATCCCCCAACCTTCTCTGAACTTGTTCTCTTTCTTTTTCTATGGGCCTAATGATGTCCCATAATAGCTGCTTTTACTTAGTAAATAAGTCTCTCCTCCCACCCTCTTGCACCAAAGTAAACATGTAAATTGGCACAGAAGTAGAGCTCCCCCTTTTGGAAGGCTTCCTGTAGCACAGTCAACCTGCTGGCTGGGCAACTTGTTTTTTTCTGCTACCCAGACCCGAGGTATCTGATTTCTTCTGCTAATACTCTCTCTCTAAGTTGTCAATAAATCTTATTATAAGTAACACCGCATGTCATTAGTGTTGAACATCATGAAGCTTACATGAAGCCCAAAAAACATTTACCACTTTTTCTACATAGAGTTCTGACACACTAGCAAAATCATCAATCCATTTATGCCTGAGATACAGCCGACATCACAGAAAACAAATGACAATATAGAGCGGTTGCTTATTCTAATATAAGCTTGTTTGTTTGTTTGTTTATTGTGTGTGTGTATGTGACATCTCATTTTAATTATAGAAGACATAATTAATAAATTTGCATCCTGGGTACCCTCCATCTGTCCATGGTATAATTTTATCTTTTGACTTATATCTAAACGACAGAGCAACTTCAGTGAGGAACAGCTCTGGATTGAGAGGTAAACACATTCATCTTCCCATTAGTTCTGATGAAATCTGTCCACAGACAGGTTAGGTGCCAGGACACTGATATATGCCATGGGGACGCATTGCTATGAACTCCAACTCAGCAAAGTCTTCCAGATGGAAAATAAATTAGAAAGTTTCCTCCAGAGAAAATGAGCTAGCAGGAAAGATTTGAGTCCTGTGGTTTAGGAGCTTTGCCTAGAGTTAGTTCCTCCTGGGGAAATTCAGTGAATGTGTTCCTAGCAATTCTAGGAAGCCTTGAGATCTTTCAAGTCAAATATTATGGTCTTATGTAAATTCAAGTAACCTTTCTTTGGGAATATATCCCAGGGAAGTAAATTTGTAAACAAATCTTAAGAGTTCACTGCAACTTGATTCTTAAATGAATAAAATATGCATATTTTCTCTTGTTTGACTTTAGATACAATTTAACTGGGAATATAGAAGCTGTGTAAAATAAAGTGCTAGAAAAAATGAAAACTACCTTCAACTTTTAGAAATACATGAAAGTAGCTATGTCATAGGGGATGATCCCAGAAATGTAGAAAAGTATGTATTAGAATAAGATCTGTGTTTTTCAAGCAGGATCTAGAGACGTGGCCCTGACCAACAGTTACCCATGAACAAGGCACTGTCAAGACTATCATTCTAAATGAATGACTCCCAAAGTAGTCAATGCTAACAACTGCTAAATCCAGGCAATGGCAGCCTTTCCTTAGTTAGTGGAGACATGCCATTGTACCCGCTTCCCATTAGACTGATAACAAACGCCACTACTTCACTCAACCTCTCATGTGCTATCTGCCTCACACAGACTCAGATGGGGAGCCCATGAACCAATTATCTGTATTTCTATTTGTCAAGGTAATGAAATATATTCATTCTCAAAAATAACTTATCAATGGCTCTGCATTAATGACATTTTTCATATTGACTGCAGCATAAATTAAGGGCATAATTAACAAAGCATAAACCAAGATTAAAATGGCAAAAAATTACAATCAAAAGGAAAAAGACAGTGTAGACATTCCTTTCTTTATTTCTATTGCTAAGTGTAACTAAATAGCCTGAGTATTCTATATAAAAGAAACAAAATAAACATTCTTGTTTAAAAAAGGTTTTATTTATTTATTTTTAGAGAAAGGGGAAGGGAGAGGAAAAAAGAGGGAGAGAAACATCAATGTGTGGTTGCCCCTTGCACACCCCCAGCTGAGAACCAGGCCCACAACCCAGCCTAATGCCCTAAGTGGGAATTGAAACAGCAACCCCTCAGTTCTCAGGCCAGCACTCAATCCACTGACCCACATCAGCCAGGGCAAAAAATAAAGATTCTTTTTTAAAAGACTTTATTTATTTATTTATCTATTTATTTATTTTAGAGAGAGGGGAAGGGAAGGAGAGAAAGAGGGAGAGAAATATCAATGTGTAGTTGCCTCTCTTGCACCCCCTACTGGGGACCTGGCCCACCACCCAGGCGTGTGCCCTGACTGGGAATCAAACTGGCGACCCTTTGGGTCACAGGACCATGCTCAATCCACTGAGTTACACCAGCCAGGGCAAAAAAATAAAGATTCTTAAATATGGAGACAAGACAATAGACTGTTGAGACTTCAGAGCTCCAGAGTCAACACAGGGGTGAGTTCCTTGATTTGTTTTGTTTTTGCCTCACATAGCCTACACATGGAGTTAAAGGAGCTGTTAAACCAGAAATGCCAATGAGTACAGACAAACAATAACCTGCCTTCCATAGTGAAATAATAAGGAAAAGGATAGCCTAGCAAGATAGAATCCTTTAGACACTAGCCACTCTACTCCAGCCAAACACCCCAGGAAGAAACTGTGGCCCTACCCCCGCACCTCCAGCCCAGGCTGAGAAGAATGCCTACACCTCCACCATGGGCAGGCTGTAATAAGGCACTGCAGTCCACTGCTAGGGTGGTGTTGGAGAAGACTAAGAAGGGAGCTGGGACTTTCGTCACTAGTGGGAGGTGCCCTACTCCTCCCCAACAGTGTGAGCAGTCAGTGAAGACCATGTATGGATCCTGGACTTCCACCCCTATCTGGCAGCAACAAGAAGTCCTCACCCCTAAACTCTTGGTTTTCTAAAGAGGCCAAATGGAAAACCCGGACTTTTACTTGACAAGAATGAGATGGCACACTCCTACCTCATAGATGTGGTGTCAGAGGAAGCCAATTAAAACAGAAGATTTAAATAAGATTCAGGATCTCATAATGTAATAATACTAAGACATCTTAGCTTTGAACCAGAAGTCACTCCTCATACCAAGAATCAGGTAGACCACAAAGTTAGTAATAAAAAACACTCAATAGTTGCCAACATGAGCACAATGAGACATTGGAATTATCTGAATTTAAGCATACATGATTTAAAATAATAAATTTCCATAAGAAATTACCAATATATTTGAAACAAATGAAAAAAACAAAAGCCTCAGCAAATAGATCAAAAGTACCAGCAAAGAAAAACTAAATGAAAATTTTAGAAGTGGGAAATACAGTAACTAACACAAAAAAGCTCAGTGGATGGGCTCAACAGCAGAATCAAAGAGAAAAAAAGAATCAGTCAACTAAAATTAATCTGAACAACATACAAAAATAGATTAAAAAATAAATGAGCAGAGACTTAGAAATCCATGGAGTTTAACAAAATAACCAATATTCATGTGAAAGTAAAAGAAAAAGTAGGTGGGGTTAAAAAGTACTCCCCCAAAATAGGGCTAAAAATTTCTGAAATTTGGGAAGAGATAAAAACCTCTTTACAGATTCAGTAAACTGAATGAATACCCAAAAGAATAATGTAAAGAAACCCATACCATGACATAGCATAATCGAACTTGGAAAATTAGGCAAAGAAAAAAATCTTGACAGCAGCAAGAGAAAAATGATACCTTATCTATAGGAGAAAACCAATTTGAATGACAATGAATTTCTCGTCAGAAACCACACAGGTCAGAAGTTAGTGGCATAACATTTTTCAAGTGCTGAAAGAAAAAAAAAACTGTCAACTTAGATCTTTACCAAGCAAAAATATTCTTCAGGAATATAGGGGAAAGCAAGATGTTCTCATATAGTCCCCCTCCTCCATGAATACTTATTTGTACAGGGAAGTCCTCATTGACCTCAGCTCTTTTAAATCCCCGTAGCAACCGTGCAATACACCAGGTAATTTAGGGTGTAATGATACATCACTACATATGTTCACTATTATTTCATGTACCTATTAGTGTTGGCTCAGGAGTCAAGACTGATACTTCTGACTGTGCCTCCACAGTTGGCACTTTCCCACACCCACAGTAGCATAGTAGGTGCTCAGTAAATGCTTATTTATTTATTGAAAGGTTATGTACAACTTTTAATAGTCTTTTCCAAAATGCGATCTAAGAAGCTGAATATTTTGAAAGTGATACAAAATACAGATTATACTGACTCAAATATAGAAGAATATTCAAGAAATGAATTGGTCATTTTTAAACTAAGGAATAAAAGTAAAATTGCTAGAAGCTTAGAGTCATTTGCCACTGTTATTAACTTATTCCTCACAGAAGGCATGGATAAAAATAGCATCTTACTTTTTTGCTGAAAATAAAACTGGGGTATAGGGGTGCTGAGTGAATTATTTGCAGTTGAAAAGCAAGTCAGCTACATAGCTGGGCTTTGATTTCATGCATGCATTTTTATTAATTTATGCATTTTTATTGACTGTTTCCTATGGTGCTATGAAAAATACCAAGAGTAGCTCAGTGGATTGAGCACGGGCCTGCGAACCAGAGGATCGCGGTTCGATTCCCAGTCAGGGCACATGCCTGGGTTGCAGGCCAGTTCCCTGCAGGCCAACTCCCAGCAGGGGATGCACAAAAGGCAACCATACATTGATGTTTCTCTCCCTCTGTCCTTCCCCTCTAAACATAAATAAATAAATAAATAAAAATCTTTAAAAAAAAAAAAAGAAAAATACCAAGGAATGAAAGAAAAGGTCCTACCTTCAAAGAACTCCTAAATTAGTGGAAGAAACAAAAATGTATAAATGAGAATATAAAATAATATAATACTATCTTGAAGTGCTTTAGTCTCAGACCGTGCTCTCTTACACTTATAGACCAGCTACTTTCTTATTTTTAGTATATTTAATATTGTATATTATTGAGAACTTTTGCCTCTTTGTATATTTTCTGCCAGTCCATCAGTCATCTCCTTTCATTTCTTATGTGTACCCCATACTGAAACACTTTGGCCACTCAGTACCACCCTCAATTATCTTGTTCTCCTTTTTTCCTATTCTTCATTTATTCAACCAATCAACAAATACATATTAAAACCTGCTTCTCTAGGCACTGTCCTAGGCACTGGGGGTACAGCAGTGAATCAAATCGATTGTCCTGGAGCTTATGTGGCTGAGAATCAAGCCATCCCCTTAGTTTCTCTCCTACACTCTGACTAAGGAAAAAAATACACAATAGGATGTATTGATGCAATTGCAAATGAGAATCTATGCATCTAGTCTTTAAGTTTAACCAATGAGCTGTTTGTGACTTCCCTCTGTCCCTTATTTCAAATGTTTCCCATTCTCCTCAAATCATGTACTCCCTAATCTCTCACTACGGGCCAATGAATGGCCTTGCCTTTTTTCTTCACTAAGAAAAGCAACTTCACCTTTTGAGAGGTTCCTCAGCTGCTTCTTCTTCCCCCTGCAGTCATCATCTTTACTGCTGTCTGTTAGTTCCCCCTGCACAGTGAATGCCTCCACTGTGTTTCAGATCTTACCCACTCAAGTTTCCCTAAAGATGTTGCCCTATTAACTAATTCTCATGTCTTCCTTGTGCACCCAAACTCTGTATGCCTTTTCCCTTTGCTTGTAAACATACTTGTCTCTTCTATCTAGGAAGATTACAATAAAACCTCTCTTGTCTTATTTCTTCCTGTAATCATTATTCTACAACTACCCTTCCCTTCAAAAGAGTAAATTGAGTGACCCTTCAATGAAGAGAAAATTTATTATTGTTTTTTAATCCTCACCTGAGGATATATGATATATTCATTGATTTGAGCGAGGCAGGGAGAGAGAGAGAAAGAAAGAGAGAAACATCGATCAGTTGCCCATGCACGTTGCTAGGTGTGTGCCCTGACCAGGAATTAAATCCTCAGCCTTTTGGTGTACAGGATAATGCTCCAACCAGTAGAGCCAACTGGCCAGGGCAATAAAGAGAAACTTGAAAATGCACAGTATTGGAGGAGACCTTGTGAGTGATTGCGAGGTCAGAAAAGCTCTTTGTAAGGACTCACTCTAATTGGTATACTATTTCCAGATCTTGGTGTGCTGACAAGTTGTCTGCAATCATTAAGAACAGGAGCAGCATTTCATAACCATTTGCCAAAGCTTGGATGCCACAAAAAGACATATGTGATGAGCCTGACATAAGTCACATGAAAGCATGGAGGTTGGGGTAAAAAAGACTTTTCACACCAGGTTGGAGCTTAGAAGAGGCCTTTGGACCAAGATGATTTGTGTCTCTAGTTAGCAAATAGGACAGAACTGGCTGGACTTTCTTCACCCACTCTTTTCTCAACCTGCCCTCTTCTCAGAGAAAACAAGATTCTCCCTGAGGGACACCTTGATTTTGGGTCCCCAGAAAACAGCTTCTGCTCTGAACATCTGAGCATCACAACTCTCCATCATTTCAATACAGGTACAACATAGAAGGTGGAATTGTCTGCTGGGGAAATAATAGAAGCCCCTCCACAATAAAATAAAATAAATCACTATTTGATCGTCACAATAACTACAAGATTCAGAAAAGCAATGGATATAAAAAGTTCTGACCTTTTTTCCACCAACTGCAATATCATTTCCATTATTTCTCCAGGTTCCCATTCTGAATTCAAAGCAATTTATCTGAAGTTCAGACACTGTCGCTGTGATTTAGTTTCAGTTTTATGGCAACTGCAAGTCTCTAATAAGTATGCTCCTTTCATTGATTTTATTCTCCTTCAGCTGCTGCTGTAAATGTAATCGAACTTTTTTCTTTTTTTTTCCTGACCTAACTTTTTTTTTAACTGAAAAGAGAGCAGTGTCCTATGAGCTTCATATACCCCATTAACAAGAAATAGTTTCTTCTGGAAACAGACTGTTCTATCATTTCCCTTTATAAGTAGTATGTTAAAAAAAACCCAAATACTCCTACCCCATTACACTTAGAGTATCAGTTAATTTCAGGAGTTAGGGGGAAGGGTTCTTTCGAACGGGGGGGGGGGGGGTTGTAATGAGAAGTAGATGTAGTGAGCTGACTTTTAGGCAGTAGCTTTCACTTTTTTAAAGTCAATGTCTGATGTTGAGATTTTTCTCTATTAACAAGCCAATACGCCTGTTTTGTATCCAAGAGCTTGCTGGAGATGTTAGAAGTAAATGGAGCCCAATGCAGTGCCATGATCAGGCAAACACAAGTACATCCTAAGAAAAAGGGTTAATCTTGACATTGGGAGACTGACAGGCTTGTCCGTCATAAGCCAAAGCCCAGATATCGCCTGTCTTTCATGCATAATTCTTGGAAACACAGACTAAATGTGAGAGACTCAATGGCCAGCCACATTTCACTCATATCCTTCTTTCTCTTTCCCCTGATTTTTCCACCCTGATGTTAAATGCCACTTTCAATATGCAATATTTTCTCATATGTATTTGGTTATTTTTTTTGGATGATCCTACTTTATTTTACTTACTATTCAAGTTTATTCATTTAGTTTTGAAATATTTTTAGAATGGTAAATTAGATCTTTTTTCATTTCTTTTATTCAAAAATATTTTAGGTTTGCTCATACTTTATTCCTCCAAACAAATTTTATAGAAATATTGTAAAATGCCATAAAACCTCCCTGTAGTATTTGCAAATGAAAACAATGAGTTCATTTCTACAAATATCAATCTTCCACTTATTTAGGCATTTATTTATGTCATATAATACAATTTTAATACTGTGGTTCACCAAATCTAGCACACCATCAATATTTAGATGCCATTATTTTATATGCAATTAAGAAAGAGGAAGCACTGCTAATTATAAGACACTAAGAATTATTACATATATTTTAATTTCAAAGATGATATAATTTGAAAATAAGCGTGTCATAAAAACTCTTGTCTTCACCACGTTCTAATTTTAAAGACTATTTTTAGTGACTAAACAATCCATTCGTTAATTTGGGACAAGTTTAGTAGCTTGTTTTGTCTAGATTGGACCGTTAGTGGCCACTGGATTGAAGAACCATAGATATGGGAACATGCACAAATTCTCATCACACAGCTCAGTGGGTTGTCACCAAGGGAACACACCCATTTAACAAGCACCTGAAACAAGGATCAGAACATTTATCAGCACCCCATAAATTCCTCTGTGCTTCCTCCTTGATGCTGTTCCCCTCCTAGGGAAAATTTCTTTGCTGACTTTCAACAGCAACAATTTGTTTTGCTAGTTTTTCACCTTAATATGGATGGAACTGAAGAGCATGAACAGTTACACACTATGGACTCTTCGGTGCCTGGCTTTGTTTTCTTCACATTCCATTTGTGAGAGTCACTCACTTTGTTGCAGATATAGAGCTTTATTCTCAATGCTATGTAGTATTCCAATGCATAAAAATAACATATTTATTCATTCCACTATTACTGGGCATTTGGGTAATTTTTAGCTTCACACATTTCATTTTTATAGTAAGCACTAGCTTTCCTTGAAAATGATTCTAGAAATAAATGATCACCTCATAATATATTTAGGAAACAAAACACATAAAAATATTCTAATACAGATAAACTAATTTGATTCTGAAGTTCTGTGCTAATATACGGCAATGGTGATATTTTTGAAATATATTTATTTTCCAAGTTCAAGAAGAAGCTAGAAGTAAAGTCTTGGATTAGTCTGGGGTTTAGAGCCATGAATTGAAAGAGGCTTTGGTTCTAAAATATTGCATGAAAGAAAAGAGAGATTTCTCACTTTAGGAACCACATATTGCCATCTTTGACTGTTGTTATTGTTGTTGAGTTTTCTCATCTATTTTTCCCCACCCTCTCCTTTACCTTTCCGATAATACTGCCATCTAGAAAGTGACCTCAAACACTTTAGTGATGAACTGTCCCCCAAGATTTAAAAGTCTAAATCTTTAAAAATACAGTTTGATAGATTAAGGAATAGCAGTGAAGATATTTTAACAATAGTAGTTTATTTATAATTTCTTCAATATTCATCCACATGATAAAACTGAAGCAGGAGATCAGTGTAAATGCTACCTTACTAAATTCTCCAGTCTTTAGAACTACCTGAGGGTCGTCTATGTTCATTTCTAAAAAAATAGTTTTCTGATTAGGGAACCACAAGACAGTATTTCTAAATAAACAGGAAAATACAAGAGAAGGTGAATTCTTCTCAAGCCATCCTCAAACACGGTTTCTGTCCGATGCACTTCGCTGCGTCCTCAGGGAAGAGAAGGCAGCAGGCACCTGCCTTCACGCCTTGCGTCACAGACTCTGGGGAAGAGCAAGGAGGCACGTGGAGCTATGGACACAGCACAGGCATCCAAGTCAGCAGGCACCAACATGGACAAGCCATCTAGCTTCTCTAAGTTTCAGCCTTCTCATCCAGAAAAGGGGTGTAGTTATGTCTACCTCATAGGATTATGGTAAATAGAAAATAAAATGATACAAGGAAAGCACCCAGAGCAATGCACAGTTTTCATTGCTTTTAGCCAATGACAGATAAAGTTCCATCTCCCATTACACCCATAGGTTTAAAACACTTTCTATCAGCATTAACCCTTTCATTAAGTGAAATCTTACACAGAACTATAAACACCTGAACTACTAAAAAGCAAAGAATAGTTTGAAATCTGTGTCTAAATGGTTCTTCCATAAGTCTCAGGGGAAAAAATGTCCAACTTGTTTGCCACTGGGCAAGATGCTATCCATCCACGTCAGAAAGACTGTGAGTCTTCTTTTCAACAGAATTCTTTTGAGGAAGAAATCACAAGGCTCATTTGTTGGCTGGATTCTGGTATCTGCTGACCATTAGAGGCAAGAGCTGTATCTTAACAGTGCACCCAAATGACTCTTACTATTGAAAAGAAGCCCCTTTCTTCTTCCCTTGCAGGGAAACCAAAAACAGCTCTTCACTGGCACACGCACATTATTTAGTGCAGGTTTGTCATGTCTCCCTGTCACCTTTAAAGTCTTCTCCTGAGATTCAATAGACTTCCTTTAGAATGACTTTAAAGACCTATGTATCCAATCTTTCACCATTTTAATCAGTGTTCTTTGAGACATTTCAACTCTCACTACCTTACTTCCTATTCTTTAAATTACGAAGAAACTAGTATAAAGGACACATGGAGAACAACTAAGGGGGGTGGAAGTGGGAGGGAGGTGGGGAGCAAGGGGGGGTTGGCTAGGATGGGAGTGGGGGATGGAAAACTATACTTGAAAAATAATCAAATATTTTTTTAAAGAAGAATTAAATAAAAAAAGAAAGAAAGAAACACTCCTCTCCAAAGAGAGAAACTCTGCCCTAGAAAACAAAGGCAGCCAAACATCTATAATCAAAACTGAATTTGGTGTAGGGTGAGGAGAGGGGATGACACCTACGAGACAGAGAGAGATGTGATTTAAAGTCTTTCCCTAGACACAAACACTTAATTTGTTAGCCTAGGCAGCCCATTTGTACTATGTCTCACCATTAAAGTTACAAAAATTGAAGCTGAAATTCATCTATTCCCTCTAAACTCTGAACCTGGCCCTTCCTAATCCTGTGTAAGTGCTACTTTGATTCAGAGCTCCTGCTATTCTCATTGTCGGTATCCTAGAAAACACACTGCTTAGAGCAAATATGTTACAAACAGTTTTCAGGGTCAAACCTTGCCAGCCACTAAAGACGAGATTAATGAAAGGTAGAAAAAAGACTGCATATATTGAGTAACAACTCCAGTGCATCAGGCCCTAGTTTAAACTTGTTATTTTACTCCATCACACACACAAACACAGGCCAAGAGTTCCATGTAAAAATAAACAAACTGACTCAGTGAAGTTTTAGCAATAGCCCCTGGGTCACACAGCCACTAATCCCTTTATCTACAAAAAGGTTACAAGTTGTATACCACTGGAACTCCCCCAGGGCTCACCCAGACAACCAGTCCTGAAGGCCCCAGTGCCCAAAGGCGTGGACAAAAGGAAAGCACGTTTTCAGAACAGAAGGCCTTGCATCCAGCTGAGGATTTCCATCAGCAGGCAAATAGGATGTTTCAGTAGCTCCCTGTCCTCATGTCCTATCAACCGCATGCTACCTGCAGGCAGCCCAGTCCCCACAGCACTTTCAAAGGAGCTGAGGCTGCATAAATGGGTCTGCTTTGCCCTCCCAGAGACCTAGACAGTAGCTGCCAGTCACTGAACGCGGCTCGAATCTTGGTAATCTCATGTAATCAGATTTTATATCTCTAATATTAATAAAATGCCAAGTGTCACAAAGAGGATGAAGTAATGCTCTTTTTAATTCAAAAGCCTTGCTACACATCTGTGCTTTACAATTATGTGTCTAAAACAAATGGACTCATCAGTTAATTTCCTGAACTAAAATAGTACATAAATTAAATTAGGATCTCAATCATTACAGAATAATGACATCATCATTATGGATTTAGCCACTGCATTTTACTCCAAACTGGCCTTTCCCCTGGGGAAAGAGCAGCAGCTAAAACTATGGCTAAGATATAGCTAACGGCGATTAATGAACAAAGTCAGAGACCAAATCACTTTTAGCCTCATTAATAGCATTTTCTGGTTACTAGTTTGATTTTGACCTTGCTAATATAGATGTCACAGGGCACGGCAGTACACCAAGTCTGTTTAAGACAGCTCTTCATGCCCAAATGGTCCTTCACTGTGAAACANATGGATTTAGCCACTGCATTTTACTCCGAACTGGCCTTTCCCCTGGGGAAAGAGCAGCAGCTAAAACTATGGCTAAGATACAGCTAACGGCGATTAATGAACAAAGTCAGAGACCAAATCACTTTTAGCCTCATTAATAGCATTTTCTGGTTACTAGTTTGATTTTGACCTTGCTAATATAGATGTCACAGGGCACGGCAGTACACCAAGTCTGTTTAAGACAGCTCTTCATGCCCAAATGGTCCTTCACTGTGAAACAGATGAAAAGCAATAAATTGTATATTCTGACAACTCCTGCTGATGCTTTTCACAGGGAAAGCTTATAGTTTCCTTTTGCATTTTTAAAAGTACATATTCTTAGATAGAAGGGAGAGGAGGGAGAAAGAAAGGGAGGGAAACATCAATGTGAGGGAAAAACATCCATCTGCTGCCTCTCATCCACACCCTAACTAGGGTCTGAACCTATAACCCAGTCATGTATGTACCTGCTGAGGAATCAAACCAGTGACCTTGCGCTTTGTGAGACAACACCTAACCAACTGAGCCACACTAGTCAGAGCTACACTGGTCTTGTTTTAATCAAAGTTGCTACGGTCTATGTATTTGTGTCTCCTCAAAGTTCATATGTTGAAATCCTGACTCCCAACTAGATGGCAGGGGTGGGGCCTTTAAGAGGTACTTTGGCCATGAGGGTGGAGCCCTCATGAACCAGATTCATGTGCTTGTAAGAGATGCCACAGAGCCCCTAACCCTTTCCGCCTGGCAGAGGGCCCCATCTAACCCTGCTGGCACCCTGATCCAGCCTCCTGAACTATGCAAAATTAATTTATTATTTATAAAGTACCTAGTCTATGGCGTTTTGTTATTACAAATCACCATAGACCATAGATTGAATGGACTAAGACAAAGTCATTGATCTGAACTATCAGAGATTGAGCTGAAAGAGAAGGGACAGTGTAAGGTTAAGTTTTCAGTGGTAGCACATGCTCACGAATAGATAAAAAATAGCTTTTAACTGAAGGGGACCATGCAAAGAATCTGAGGAAGAAATGATGGCAGTGTTACAAAGAGGAAAAATAAAACATTACATTGCTCAGGAACTTTCTCAACCCAGAGTAAAGTGTTAATGAGGGTGTAGAACAGGGAGAGAGTCCAGGCAGCCCACAGCCCTCACACACTCACCCGGGACCAAGCAGCAGCACTACGGGAGAACATTGGAAATTTGAGCACAGGATCCCAGGAAAAAATGTGAACATAATTTTTTTCTCAAATGAACTTGAACTGACCCTCAATAATTTCAAATAAAATCACCAATAGCTATCACTCACGTGCCTCTTTGCAACTGAACACATACACACTTACACACACACTGTGAGTCTATACGTTTCATTTTTTCTTACTGGATTGCTGTTACTTTGGCTCCATGCTAAGACTGGACCACATGGGTTATGGGGTTTATGTAGTGGTAAAGGCCAAAACTAGATAATTTTACATAAACACACAGTTAAAATAAAATTGTGCAAATATATAGTAAGCCAAACTCTCCAGTCTTTTTTCCCCCACTATCTACCCTCAGGAAAAAAAAATGATGTTTTGTTCCTTAAAAGCACTCCAGACTTTTTTTAGCTTCATAGTTTTGCTCTAATATCACTTCAGGAATGGCTTTCTGTGCTTTTTCAGATGGGTATCACGCATCTTAAATTATATATCTCTTCTTTGAGCAAGAATTTTCATTCATTCATTCATTCATTCACTCGTGTTAACTTTATAGGAACTCATTGCATTGTGTGGGTTACATAAAGCAAGAGATAAGGAGACCTAAAGAGAGTTTACTATGTATTTAAAGAGGTATTACATAAAATTGGTGGGTAGGGAGGTGTCAAATCCATTTTCCAAAGTAACTTACATAAAGTAGAAATCTTAAGGCCTTTTGGATATCTGAATCTTCTTTAGGTGTTTTGATCACTTCCACTGAACAGAAGGCAGCTGGAAGGATGATGCAAGGGCTCATTAGCGGATTGTCAAAGCGGAATTGCTTCTAGTTCCAACCATTTGGAAATCAAGCAGGGGAATTTGGAAGATTGCCCAGCACAAAGCAAGGAGACATCGCTACCTCAAAACCATGAAATGGCTCCAAATATTACAAATTTAATTGTAGTCTTCATTTCTGAGTCACCTCCTGACCATGAAAGTTGAAAGAATTTGCCTTATCCATGACTTTAGTAAGATAAGGTTTTAACAAGTCAGGCAATTGAATGAGGTTTCCCAGTAGACTACCTGATTTTCTGCCATGCCAAGAATTGAGTTACTCAAGGTAGCCGGTTGAAAAGGTGACTCTCTCTGACATAGAGAAGCATAAACTGTACAGTCACTTGCCAGGGACAACAGGAAGATGCCACTCTCTTGTTCCCCCAGCGAATTCAGTGGACCCTTGCCCAGTGTCAGGCAATCCTCTTGGCTTCATTTTGTTCTGGGCTAGTATGTCAGACTCTAGAAATTTCTAAGATACAAATGAAGGTAATAGTCTTGTTCCCATGATGCTCTAAATATCGAGCCACCTGTATAATCCGAGAAGGAAGGCAAACTTCCTTTTAGAAAACAATGAAGTCCCCACAAAATAACATGCACTGGAATACCTTCAAAACAAACCAGTACACAAGGGATAGGGGTGCAGATTCCAGAAATTTTTGAATAATGAATAAGCACTGTGGTGGAAGAAAATCAAACCTTTATAAATACTACTTGTTCCAGGAAAGGTATAATATAAGTATTAAAGAAATTTAGATTTAGGACTATGTTTTTACAACATGGATAACTATCTTTATTCAATTAAAATACAGTTACTGTTTTATTGGAATATTAAAAGTTTAAAGTGTTTAATTTAGAAAAGATGCAGATACATTATTGACATTATTTCCTTGTTACCCTAGCGCTCTGCTAACTGCTTCTATGTCACACTGTTTAATTGGTGTCTAATATCTGTTCTTACCCCCTTTAGCTTGTGGGCTCTTAAGAGGAGCAAAACATGAAGTTCAGTGTCTTCCCTTTACTCTGCCCACCCTTTAGTACATCAAAAACCAGTCAGTCCAAGACAGAAATAGCAAAGAAAATGCATCAACTAAATTTCTACCCCTGAAGATTTAAGCAAGAATTATAGTTTCCACCAGCAAATGTCTTTGTAACTAAAAAATGTATAGGTATTTGAAAAGGAGACATCAAATATGACCACACAAAAAATGACCCCATATTTAGCAATATTTTATAAGGGTTAACAAACAACTATTTACACAGCCCAGAAATGCCACATTTGGTTTTACTGAGAGAAATGAAAATATCTGTCTATAAAACACTTGCACAGGAATGTTTACAACATTGTTATTTTTAATAATCCCAAACTGGATATAGCCGTCCAACAAAAGAAGAGTAGATGAACAAACTGTATATTTGTACAATAGAATATCCTTAGCAAGAAAAAAGAACCAACCATTGATATGCAACAAAAAGGATGAATCTCAAAAACATTATATTGAGTAAAAACACTAAAACTCAGAAAAGTATATGTTATATCATTCCATTGATATGAAGTTAGTGAGTAGGTCAAGTAAATCTGTGGATAGACATGAGGACAATGATTGCCTCTTACGGGCCGACAGAGCAGAGCTGGCAGAGAGGCGGGGACTTCCCAGTGTGGTAAAGTTCTCATCTTCTCCTGGGTGGTGGATTGCTTTGATTTTTGCTATAGTCAAATATTGTGAATGAGAACACTTAAAGATATGTGTGTTTTGTTATATGTAAATTATAACTCAAAACAATTATTTAAAAATTTAAAAGATGCCCCCATTTAAATGTTGTAAGTAATTTGGAATCATTTGGCATATAATTTTTATGTTGCTATGTGCATAAGAAGAGACAAAAAAGTAGTATTTCAAAATATCATCAGTATTATTTGGTAAATGGTGGAATATTTGTTTGTTCTGAAGAGAAACCAGAGTCTAACTAGTATTATTTGTTCATGGCAGGGAAATATGAGACATCTACATATTTTCAATGAGCATGTATAATTTTAAAATCAGGGGAAAAACAGTAAGCCCCCCTTTTTCTAAAGAGCACATTGTACTTCCATAAAAGACCTACACAGATTTTCATCTTTTGTGCAATGGCTTTAACAGATTAGAACTAAAATTTAACTTGGTTCCAAAAACTGCATATTCCTTTTGAATTTAATAACTAGCATTTCTGACAGAATCTAATTGAAGAAGAAAAAACAGCTCAATTTTGCCTTTGAAAACAAAACTAGTGTAATAAAAGCTAAATGTTTTATCAGATGAATAAGTTGAGTGCTCACGATTTTTTAAAAAGCCCCCAAAGTCATCTTAGTTAGTTTCAGATTCATGTAACAAACAGTTGAAGAGGTTTTACTGAAGTATAATCTAACACATACAATCACACTGTTTGAGAAAAAATAAAGTTGACATGAATCATAGATATAACATATTTATTGTCTTGATACTCAACTATGCAATGATCAAATCAGATCCTTGCAATGATGACATAAACACTCAATAAAATGATGCCACAGTAGCTTAAGTTTCAGAGGGTCTTCAAAGTTTAAATCAAGGCTAACGTATTTTGAAGGTGAAATTCCATTTAGCCTTGGAACCCACAGGTGTCCAAATTCATTGCAAGAGAAACACAACCTCAATAAATATCAAGAAATATTTACTTTGCTAATTGCTGACCTATTTCAAACCTTCTGACTTGGAGATGGAGTTGGAAGAATGATCTTATTGGCCTTAGTTACGCCAGTTGGATTTACATCAATGGTATTGAAAGCTCTAAGCAGTTATTTCAGTTTCTTACCAGACTTGTAATACAATAAAAATCCCCTCTGGTTAGTCTAGACATAATTTTTAAAATGAAATATTCATGTAAAACAAGTCCAAAACAAGAATCTCCATCAAGACATCTCCTTTTGGATTCCTAATTCCAGAGGCACAAAGCTACATTTACATAAGATCTGATTAGAAAAAACTTGGGAAGTCATAAACCCAGCAGTTTCTGCTGTCACACACTGAGTCAATTTCAGTGAAATCTGCGGCATCACACATTTATGTTCCTGAAGCATCATTCATGGGGGAGGGTGGGTGGGGGAAGAAGTCAGGGCACAACAGTAGCAATAAAAGCTCAGACAGTTTAAATATTAGGCACCTTATGTGTGTTTCTAGTTTAATCTCAACAGCTTTATGGAGTAGGCACCATTACTGCATTTATCATTCCAGTTTTATCAATGAAGAAAGTAAGGCAGAGTAGAATGAGTGATGAGATCAGGTCATAGAGTTAGTAATGAGCAAAGTGCAGTTTAAACCCATCTGTCTAATACCAAAGTCAAAGCTCTTAATTTATTAACTACCCCATTTTTCAAGGTACTCTGAACAGTGTTACTATTTTTCTGCAAAAAAAAAAGACTTGAGAGATTTTGTTGTCCTGGGTCAACTCTGACTAAGGTCTGTGTCTCCTCCTCTCAGATCGCTGGCCCTCTGCCCCCATGCCCAGTAGAATGGAGAAAGAGATTACAGTGTAATTCCCATCAAATCTGTGCTATCACGTATAAGAAGACAAAGGAATAACTTTGCCTATCATCCTAGGTTGCTCATAAAACTGCTGGAACCACTCTGAAATACTGAGCCTTGCTATGGATCCTGCACAGTCATCCTATGTCATAGACGAGGAAAGAGTCGGTAATTCACTCAGCGTCACACAGGCAGTTTGTTATAGCACTAGGACCAGCACTCGGCTCTCCTACCTCCCCAGCCAGCCTCTCCACTGTGTCTATTACCCATTCCAGACCTCAAGCGCTGTGCGTGGGTGCTCCACTTGGCTCTACCGCACAGTCTTTAATCCACACAATGTTTCTAAACAACGAGCCAATATTTTAAAAAATAAAGATACTTCATACAATACCATTTATTTCCAGCGTCCCTTGAAAAGGAGGAAAAGGAGGAAAGGGGGAGATCTGGCAGACATGGTCAAGCATACCTGTGTCTCAACAATTCCAAGGGCAATGGGTATGAAGTCCGTAATTTACAGCAGCTGACGTCATTCTGCAACTGCAGTGTTGGATCTCCCCTCCTTGGTTCCATGGACAGCCTTCTCACTGAGTGTCAACCAAGGGACAAGTGGTGTTCATTCATCCTCTCCATCAAGTATTCCCAGTTTGTTTCCCAGAGACAATGTAGCATTGTACTTTCCTACACTCCGGGTGATATGTGGCCATGAATTCACCTTGGCCAAGGAAATGTGAACATAAATGACAAGTCATAAATGAGAGTGCATCTGCACACAGGTCGCACGCTTCCCCTTTGCTACAAGGAAGAACTGCTTGCTCTATGAGCATGGATCCAAGCCTAAGAATGATGCAAAGCAGAGGCCATGATGGGCCTCAGTGGGTGTCTAACATAAGAGAGAACGCACCTGTGTGTTGAGCTATTGAGGGGTGGGTGCTGTTTGTTACCCACATAGTCCAGCCCATACTGATTGTTACTTCCATGCTGAGAGAGACAAATAATGCCACCTTTACAAAGCCAGCCACCTGCTGCCTATGAAATTTGTAGGCTCACCTTTATGATTCAGATCAAATGGTCTTTATCTTGAAAGAGAAAGAGGGAGAGGAAGAGAAAGGAGAAGAAAACAAAGAGGAGGGAGGAGTAGCCGAAGAGAGGGAAGAGGAGAATGGAGGGGGGAAAAGACAAAAAAGCAGTGGCTCTTGCTGGCAGAGCATCCTGCTTACCACGGGGTTCTTCCAGACGATACTGGCATCTTCATAGACATTATAGTCTAACAGATCCTGGGCTTACCCATCCCAGGGTAAGTTGTTATCATGCAAGTATTAAAGTCATAGACTAGGAGAAATTTTGAAGTCCACTGTCTTACTTTCCATAGGTAGAAAGTGAGGCCAGATTTTCAGTGCTGTCAAACGGAAATTTGTACACTGATGGAAATGTTATTTGGCACAGTCCAACACAGTAGCTGTTAGTTACACATGACCAATGACCACTTGTAACTAATGCAACAGAGAAACTGAAATTTTAATTAAGATGAATTTCAATAGTCACATGTTACTAGTGGCTACCACTTTGGACAATACAAATCAATACAAATTTCAGTGGATTTTCAAAGGAATAAAAGTAGTCTAAGGTCAGGATTCAAATGCAGTTCCCCTAAATCTCAGTTTGGAGTATTTTCCAAGCTCCTGAAAAATAGGGAGCAGATTGGGTCTCATCCTAATACATGTATGACTAGTCTCACCTGTTTTCCTCCAGTACTACTGTTCATTCCAGAGTGGCTTTCTATTCCAACAGTTTCTAGGGAGTCATTGAAGTATGTGGCTCTAAATATGTCTGCACTGGGCTATAGGGAACATGATCTTTAAACAATGACTTTCTCTATCCTACTGTAAGCCACAGGCATAAACTTAGTAGGCAGCTTTGTGTCAAATAACATGACTTCAAGATTTCTCTAAATTGCCTATTTATCCTCCCTTATATGAACACAGGTTCTAAATATTCTTTTCATCTTCTCACTTGCAAACCTTGATAAGATGAGAAATAAGGCACAAAAGGCACAAAAAACTCTACAGGAAAACCAATAAATAGAATTAAATCCACACCAGTGTATTACAGAGTGACAGCCGATTTGTTTTTGTGATCTCACAATGATAAAAGAGGACACAGAAATGATCCTAAGGTTACCGTCAGTGGCAGAATATACTAATTACCTAGCACGTACTATTTGCACAAGATCTTCACATATATTCAGTTGTAATAACTCTAAGGGAGCGATTCTCTTTGTATCTACTTTTTGACTGTTGCAGACCACTCTGCCTAGTTTCAGGAATTGTAACTCAACCCCCTGTGGCTAAGGTTGAGGGACCACCTTTGGAATGCAAGCTGCAAGAGACAAAGCTTGTCTCTGGTAGCAAACTCTGCCTCAGTTTCCTCTCCCTTCCCCCAAAGCTTGGTCGAAAGTCAATGATGGGTAAGACCCCTCACAGCAGGGGGCAACCTAAGCCAGACTCCATCACTTGGGAGGCCTCCATGGAAGGACTGGAGCCGGGGGCTGCAACAAAAAGGGAGCAATGGGCTCTCCCCCTCCCTGCACCCTCCACCCCGGCTTTAACATAGCCTGAGTCCCCATATTCTCTGGGAGAAGTGCTTCCTGGCTCTAATCCCCTGAAGCCTGAATACCTGATGGGGAGGGATGCAGCTCTTTGCCTGGCTAGAGTGTGTCCTGGGGAAAAATATGGCATCACAAAGACTTCCTGATAAACCTGTGAAATCTGCTCTTCTAAGAGTGCTTTCTTTCATATTAAGTTAAGGGCTGGAGCAGGAAATCCTAAAACTCTGTTCCTGACAGACTGTGACTCAGACTAAGACCTCAGACTTCTTTGAAATGTTATCTACTGTTTGATCCTTGCCACCCTGTATTCCTGTGTATTATAACCCAATAAAAGCCCCTAGAGGAGGGGGCTCAATGCCTTTTTCCCCTAAGAAATGGCCACCTCTCCTCCCCAAGCAGATCACACCATGTCTCAGGTACGTCTACTCTCATCTGTGGCACACGGGGGGACCTGCAAGGAGAGTTGCCCCCACAATTGACCTCCAAGATGACATGCCCAGTGAATGAAGGAGCTTCATTCAGTATCAGGCTGGGTGTCTATGCTGTAATTTCCTTCGCAAAAATTATAAAGAACCAAGAACCCAGAAAATGGATTTCTGTCCTATAGAATTCACTTCACAAAGCTGAACAAGAAACACAGTTCCTCCAACCAAATTCCTATATAATAATAATAATTTTTAAAAGGTGTTCTAGATGTTCTCTTAGGCAGCTATAATCCTATGAAGCTATGGAGTTCAGATTTCACTCCAAGCTAAGGTCTTGTTTAGACCTTAGGCATATTTCTTAATATGCATCTCTTGGGCTGTAATATTATTTGTAAAATGGTGCAAATATTGCCATTTTGTAGATTTGTTGTAAGAATGAAATAAAATAAGTCACTAAAGTACCTGGCATGGTGCCTACCTCTATAAGGGCTTAGAAATTACAGTATTTCTTCTCTCTTCCACAAATAACATCCCAATACACTAAGTCAAACTGCCCACACAAACCATTCCTTACCTTTCAGCAAACACTAATTAACTAGAAATACTATGTGTGATTCATTCATCATCTGGCCATGGTTACAGGAACGTGCCTTTATCAGTGCTTTTAATGTAACAGAAGTTATACTACATCAGTGTGTAAATCTTAGGGTGTATTCATATCTAAGAATGATAGAAAACTATGTGCTGAATAGCAATGGGGTCTTAATATCTAAACTAGGAACATAATATCTTTCAAGCAGACCAGTGATGAAACAAATACATAATCAGTTGTAAATACATCATATAAAAGTCGACATTATGCCCTGGCTGGTGTAGCTCAGTGGATTGAGTATGAGCCTGTAAACCGCACGATCGCGGTTTGATTCCCAGTCAGGGCACGTGCCTGGGTTGTAGGCCAATTCCCAGCAGGGAATTCACGAGAGGCAACCATACATTGATATTTCTCTCCTTCTTTCCTTCCCTTCCTGTCTAAAGATAAATAAATAAAATTTAAAAAATAAAAAAAATAAAAGTTGACATTATAAATTACATATGCTTTTTAAACACTAAAAGATTTGGGGGCCAGGCTGCACTTAAGAAACCAAGCAAAGCAAATCCACATGAGAACTCAGTTGATGGTGTATTTCACCTCAGAAAAGAGAGGATTATCTTGCATTAATGATATTGAAACTACTGGGTAACTATTTATGAACTATGGTTGGGCAAAAGTAGATTTACAGCTGTTCATATGGAAAATAATACCATAATTAATAATTATAGAAGAATAAACTGTTTCACCTACAACTGTAAACTGACTTTTGCCCCTACCCTGTATATGCCTATATCATAAGTCACATAAACACACAAGAACAAATATAGACATATAGATATATGTATATGAATACATATCTGTAAAAAATGAAATTAAATTTCTAGAAGAAAATATTAGAGCTTTTGAAAAAAAGAGATTTCTAGGAAGGAATACAACCTAAAATGAAGTAGAGCGAAACAAAGTTGACTATATGAAACTTTTCTTCAAAATGCCAATCTGATCAAAATTTTAAAGGACATTTTACATAAATTAGCAAATTGTTTCTAAAATTTAGGTATGAAAGTAAAAATCCTGGGATAACAAAAGCAATTTGGAGATCTTATCCTGCCTGATTTCAGGACTTTGTATAAGCTACTGCAATCAAGACAATTTGGTATTGGCAAAAGATCAACACTGAGATCACGGAAACAGAAAGCCAGAAACAGGCCTACACATACCTGGCCAATGGATTTTTTTACAAAAGTGATAGGCACATCAATGGGAAAGAGAAAGTCTTTTAACAACTGATACTGAATCAACTCTGTCTGAAAGAGGAAAAAAGAAAACATTAATTCTTGCCTCATACCATGCACTACATATTACCCTGAAATGCAGCAGAGAACTATATGTCAACAGTATTCTGATGTGTATCACTCCCAGCTTGCACAGATGGGTACCAAGTCAGTTCCACCAGTTCTCCATGTTCGAGGCATCAGAGAACCCCCAAATCAGGAAGTAAAAGTCACAGAATCTGCCCAGAAGCTGGGATAAAAAACGTATTAAAAAGATTCAAAGTGTTTGTTCTACGTCTGTGAAATATGCCATTGGTACTTTAATAGGTATTGCACTGAATCTGTAAATTGCTTTGGGTAGTATGGACATTTTGATGATGTTCATTCTTCCAATCCATGAACATGGTATATGTTTCCATTTGTTTGTGTCTTCCTTGATTTCTTTCTTCAATGTTGTGTAGTTTTCTGCATACAGATCTTTTACCTCCTTGGTTAGATTTATTCCCAGATATTTTATTTTTGTTTTTGCTATATCAAATGAGATTTTTTCTTGATTTCTGCTTCTGCTGATTCATTGTTAGTATACAAAAATGTCTTTGATTTCTGGATATTGATTTTGTAACCTGCTGTTTTGCCAAATTCATTTATTAGTTCAAGCAGTTTTTTGGTAGAGTCTATAGGATTTTCCATGTACACTATCATGTCATCTGCAAAAAATGGGGTAAAGGTAGCCTCTTCAACAAATGGTGTTGGGAGAACTGGACAGCTACATGCAAAAAAATGAAACTCCAGCACCAACTTACACCATACACCAAAATAAATTCAAGGTGGATAAAAGACTTATATGTAAGCTGTGACACCATTAAAGTCCTAGAGGAGAACATTGGCAAGAAAATATCAGATATTTCACACAGCAACATTTTTACTGATATGTCCCCTAGAGCAAGGAATATAAAGGAAAGAATAAACAAATGGGATCTCATCAAAATAAAAAACTTCTGTGTAGCTAAAGAAAACAGCATTAAAATAAAAAGACAACCAACTGTATGGGAAAATATATTTGCCAATGATACCTCAGACAAAGGTTTAATTTCCAAAATATACAAAGAACTCACACGACTTCACTCTAAGAAGACAACTAACCCAATTAAAAAATGGGGAAAGGACTTGAACAGACACTTCTCCAAAGAGGACATACAGAGGATCCAGAGACTCATGAAAAGATGCTCAATATCACTTGTTATCAGAGAGATGTAAATTAAAACCACAATGAGATACCACTTTACACCAGTGAGAATGGCTATCATAAACAAAGCAATAAACAACAAATGTTGGAGAGGTTGTGGGGAAAAGGGGACTCTGGTCCACTGTTGGTGGAATTGCAAACTGGTACAACCACTGTGGAAAACAGTATGGAAGTTTCTTAGAAAACTAAAAATGGGCCTGCCTTTTGACCCAACAATTCCACTGCTAGGATTGTATCCTAAGAAACCTAAAAGACCAATCCCAAAGAACCTATGCACCCCAATGTCCATAGCAGCACAATTTACAATAGCCAAGAGTTGGAAGCAACCTAGGTGCCCATCAGTAAATGAATGGATCAAAAAACTATGGTACATATACACTATGGAATTCTATGTAGCAGAAAGAAAGAAGGAGCTCCTACCTTTTGCAACATCATGGATGGAACTGGAAAGCATTATGCTGGGTGAAATAAGCCAGGTGTTGAAGGACAAATACCATATGATCTCACCTTTAACAGGAAGCTAAACAACAAAACAAACAAGCAAGCAAAATATAACCAAAGACACTGAAACAGTGACCAGAGGGGAGAGGGGAGAGAATTTCAGGGGAAATAGGGGAGGAATTTAGAGGAACAAATACAAAGGATACATGGACAACAATTAAGAAGGGTGGAAATGGGAAGGACGGGGGCACGGGGGGGGGGGGCAGGATGGGATACGAGTAATAGACAGAAAACTGTACTTGAAAAATAATTTTAAAAATTAAAAAAAAATAAAACTTTTGGTGGTAAATAAAAAAAAAGAAGATTCAAAGTGGTACAAAAGCAGCTGATNAATTAAGAAGGGTGGAAATGGGAAGGACGGGGGCACGGGGGGGGGGGCAGGATGGGATACGAGTAATAGACAGAAAACTGTACTTGAAAAATAATTTTAAAAATTAAAAAAAAATAAAACTTTTGGTGGTAAATAAAAAAAAAGAAGATTCAAAGTGGTACAAAAGCAGCTGATACAAGATCCTCACAGCAAGGGTATGAGTTAAGTACTCATTATCCCCATGTTACAAGTGCTCAGAGGAGATGCTCTTAGCCCATGAGTGCTAACACATGAGTGCTAACAAATGGAGCCAAATTCTGAAGGCAGGTCAATTTGATTGCAAGGCCTCTTAACCACCACGCTATAGTCTTTCCAACAAAATCAGATTCCAAATAGATAAAAACAGTGGACTTAACTTGTCAGTTTATGAAAGAGCTTTCCTTGACAGCAGAAACATTTGCTACCCTTTCCCAAAACCAAAAGAAATGACTAATCCTCCTGTTTGTGTAGTAAGTTGTCTGACCCCAGTCACAAGCTGAGTATGTGAACTGCCATGCTCCGCAATCATTCTCTCCCACTAGCCCACCCAGAGGTCACCGGCAGAGCTTCTGCCAAAGGTTCTCTATAATTCTGAGAAAACTCACACACTTGCTCTTACTTGTTGTTCTGCCTGTGTTTCATTGGAGGAACATTAAAAGGGCATTTGAACTAGACCCTGCAGCATTAATTGCTGCTAGTGGGCCTGATAGATCCAGCAGAAAGAACAAAATAAACAAGAAATTGTTCGATTCCATTTCCCCAAAAGTATTGGGTACAAGTAACTTTGTTACTTTTTGAGCAAGTACAGTACTCTGTAAAGTACTTAATTACTATTGATGAATAGATGCAACGTATAGTGGGTATTGCTTCTCATTTTTTTCACAGATTCAGCGGGAGACAGTACAGTCTTACTTTTTTTCTCATCACTGAATAATAAAGCAATACAATCAGATGCACAGGATATTCTGAAGCAGTCTCATGGTTGGGCAAAATTCTCCTATAAGTAGTATCCAAAAGGTTTAAGAATTCTCTTCTCTGAACAGCGATTCTCTAAAATATTTGGCTGTCAAAATGGCATAAGAAGGCAAAGGAAAGTTCATTGGGTGGCTTTCATAATGGACGGTTTGATATTGAGAAACCACTGGATGACTGAAATCACACTGTGCACCAGGTAGCTCTATCTGCAGTGCTAATGCAAAGAGGAGGATGTGATTGCAGTGACCAGCTGAGGTTAGCAGGCCATGAAACACCATGTGCATTGAAAGTTTGTCACTACTTTGGCCTATCACTGAATCCAATTCTCCTTCTTGCTTGTCCTGTGGTCCTCTGATACATGTAAAAACTCACATCAGCTACACTCACTGTGGTCCAAAGTCATATTGCAATTCTGGAATGATTGGAGCTATACAAATGAACATATATGGCCTAATCTGGTCCAGAAACCTATAGAAATGAGCAGCGATACACTGTTGTCAAGTTTGCCACCAACCTTCTTATCTCCCCTAAGAAATTATGTATTTAAATACTATGCCCTGGCTGGTATGGCTCAGTAGATTGAGCGCTGGCCTGCAAACCAAAAGGTCGCAGGTTTGATTCCCAGTCAGGGCACATGCCTGGATTGCAGGCCAATGTTTCTCTCCCTTTCTTTCTCCCTCTCTTCCTCTCTCTCTAAAAATAAGTAAAATCTTAAATAAACATTAGGGCTTAACATGAAATTAAAGATAATCCAGTCCAGCACTTCCCAACCATCATTTTTCATCATTTTTGCCATGTCTGTATCTCATTGGTACTTTTACTAAATGTTTTTATTTTTTATTCTTTCACTTAGCATTAACATCCAGAAAAATTCTGTATTCATACCTCACCTTTGTAAATGCCAACATTCCCAACTTCCCTTTTTACATGGGGAAACTGATGGAATAATAGGTCGATGCCCCACAGATACAGTTGGTGATGTGACTGGAATGCACACCACGACTCACAGTGCAGGCTGCTCCTTTCCACTGTGCTGGCTCTACAGCCTAAAGGAAGGGCAGGATGAATGGGGCGACTCTATAAACGGATTGCCCTTCTAGGTTCCACGGGGTGATTAAGAGTCCGCACAGGTGCCTAATCAAAAACAAAGCAGGCCCACTGCCCGCCCACCCACCCACCCCTCTCAAAACCTTCCTCCTCCATGTTGAACGACTTAAGCACATGCACTTCTCCTGTCCTGCGGTTTTTATTCTCCATCTTTGCCCTCAGCAGTGCGATCATTCATTCTTCCTGTCAGTAGTAGTGACCTCTTCAAAAGTTGGAGCAAAGGCCAAGGTGTCGTACTTTGTCTNACAGCCTAAAGGAAGGGCAGGATGAATGGGGCGACTCTATAAACGGATTGCCCTTCTAGGTTCCACGTGGTGATTAAGAGTCCGCACAGATGCCTAATAAAAAACAAAGCAGGCCCACTGCCTGCCCACTCACCCACCCCTCTCAAAACCTTCCTCCTCCATGTTGAACGACTTAAGCAGATGCACTTCTCCTGTCCTGCGGTTTTTATTCTCCATCTTTGCCCTCAGCAGTGCGATCATTCATTCTTCCTGTCAGTAGTAGTGACCTCTTCAAAAGTTGGAGCAAAGGCCAAGGTGTCGTACTTTGTCTGCAATAATCTTCTCTGTACCTAACATTTATGATGTACTTTACCACTTTTTCAAAGCATTTCTTCAAGCTTTATCATTTGTAATCCTCACAATATCCCTGTATGGTACATACCTCACTTAAGCTACCCAGGATGTTTTTTTCAGGATTGAATGCTATGATCAAAAAAGACATCTGCCACATTTTTACCAAAAAGAGGTGGGGGTGAGAAAAGATCAAAATTTCTGAAAGACTTAGTCTAAAAATATCACAATATATCCATTAACATGTCCCCCTTGACCACATGCTTGTACTGCTAACGTCAGTGATGTAAGCATATCCATGCCATGCTAAGAAATAAAACCTGCTTCAAAAAATGTTCCATTTTATACATTATCGTAAATGATGCACTCGTGAAAGCTGTCAGTGAAGTCAGCTCAATGTCCCAGCCCTCACTGAACAGAATAAAAAGTGACATCCTCTTGATCAGAATTAATTTGTTTGCCATGAAAGAACATGCAATATCCATCTCCCTAATAGTTCCAAAGTCCTTGGAATAATGGGTAAGACGGTGAAAGTAAACAAAGTAAACAAAGTAAACAAACAAGGCTCCCGGGAGAGGAAAAGATTTTTTTTCAGCTACAGTCACAATAGCCCTGGAGGAAAACAACTCCTAAACACATATCAGACAGACAGACAGACAGACAATGTAGGTGGTCAGAGGCACCATCTTCAATAATCTGATCATTATCAATGCTCTCAGCACAGGAAAGGGCATCTAACAAGCCCGTGTGTACAGGTCACACACTCACCCCACCCCACACTGGGTGCACTCTTTTGAGTACATGTCTCTAAAAACACATTTGAATGTTCACCCACTTTTAAAGGTCACTGGTAAATTACAACTGCAGTGTACCACGGGAAAGCTTAATGATCTTAAGAGTTAATGCACCTCTCTAATTGTCATCTTAATCACATAGAATAGTTTATTCACCTTAACCTGACCTATCACTGCTTGCCCATTAATCTGTCCCACCTCAGATTACTGTTTGTGAGAAAAAAATTCTTAATGGTTTGTAAATGGTTATGTAAGACTATACAGTCAATTATTTGCCTTTGTATATAAGTTCATAACTTACAGACAGTAAGTTCTGCTCTCCCACCCCCTCACTTCGCCCCACTCTTCTCCCACACCCCGCACATTCCTTGGCTTCCTTTCCCAAATGCTGTGTCATTGTGCCTTCCCATTTTAAGATTACCGTAAGAAAAAAAACAGAAAACAAAACCTGCTGGGAAATGCTTCTTTTCCAAACCACAGACTAATAAAAGAAATAGCTTAACACACATGACAAAGAGATGTGTTGATATTATTAATACATAAAGAAGTCGTAAAATCAATAAGAATAAATAAACACCCCATGGGAAAGACTTGGGCAGATGCTACAGGTAGACAGCACACCAAATAAGATGTGTAAATTGCTGATAAGCATGTGAAAAACATTTAGCACTTTAAATAATCAAATAGACACATTTAAAAATGAAATAGCACTTTTTGTCTTTTAATTGGCCAGTATTTTTAAAATAGAATTCTTAGTGTTGGCTAAAATGAAGAAACATAAATTCTAGTACTATGCTCAGGAATAAAAATTGGTATGACCTTTATGAAAGACAACTTGGCGATATATATAAGAATCACTACAATGAACAACTTAGATATTACAGCACTTCCACTCTAAAATATTATTCTGGGTAGACAGCAGAAAGTGCACAAAATTCCTATGAAGGGTTATTTCTATTTCAACACTTTTATTATGTTATTAACTTGGAAGCAATCTAAAGGCCTATAATTAATTAATTGATTAAATATAAATTATGTTATCTCAATATAGAATGTAATAAAGCAATTAAAAGTACAAAAGTGTATTTATTAACATACAAAAATGGAAGGAAAAATCAACATATAATTTACATATTTCCAATATAAGAAATATTTTAAGCTGTAAGGAAGTTTTCACTTTGAATGAATTCCAAATCTCTATAATAGACATGTATAGTTTTCATAATGAGATTCAAGATATATATAGCATATCATAACCCGAGCAGCATCAATACCCCAGATATACATGCATTATTCAATCAATTTTATTCTACCTTTGCTATTTTAACATGTTATTTAATGGAAAAGCTAAATCAAATTAATATACTCCTTCACTGAATTATCAGAATTATATCCATTGCGTTCATATGAAGGGTCCACCTCAAGCTAATGATGAGTACAAGGTACATGGAAGGTCAGCCCACAAGTGTTAACCTGACCCACCAAAGCTGACTGCCCAAAGTTAATTGTTCTCTATCATGTGCTATGTGTGTTTTCAACAGTGACAGAACATAGGAATAATCTCTATGGAGGATTTTGACACAGGATTCTTTCATCTTCATAAGCCAATCAACAGGTCACTAGTATAGGTGTCCTTCAGATGCAGAATGAGTCATTCTACACAAAAAATCCATGCCCTGAATACCAGACCCTACTCCTGTCTTAAACTCTTCTATTAGGGCCATACATAATCCCGAGGCATTGATTCAGATGTCACAGCCTTAATGGATGAGTGCTGGGAGACCCTGTACTCAATTTCTTGTGCCATTTCTCCATTAAAACCATGCTCTGGGTAGTTTTCTAAAGGGCCCTAGAGAATTGGGCAATTCATTGAATTTGCTCTGCTGCATTAAGACAGCAGTCCATTGGGTACCACTTATATTTCAGTCCAGAAATCAATAAAGCACTCCATTTAATGCTGAAGAAATTCCCAGTCATCCTACTTTTGTGTGAGACTTAGAGTCAGTGGTCAGTTTAAATTTTACTCCCAAGTACGTACACAGAGATTTCCTCAGGCCCACCTAGTCTTTGGGCACTGACCAAAACCGTGCCACAGGCAGAAAGGAAAGGAAACTCATCACAGGTCCTGCAGTCCATTCTGGAAAGGCAAGTATTTTTCAGAAGATTGAAATGCAAATGAATACTTGAGCTGTTTTTCTTCTTTCTTCAAAGTGATTAGACTTAAAATTTTCAATGTGATGACAGTAAAGAATTGGAGCGATAAATGAAAGCACAATCAATGTCTTTAATATTAGTGGGGCTTTTCTTTTCTAGCTTATACCTAATTAGGTAACTGATTGCTTTGTTTGGAGCTAATAATGTCACTTTATTTGCTTAGAATATTGAAATTGGAAAGACATTGGTCGTGCCAGGAAGAAGGTATGGTGCATTTTTAAGTGTAGTTGAAAATGGTTGGCCTAATATACATGCTGAGATCCGGGTGTCTGTTTAAAATAACATTCTTGATTATTCACACTCTCTAAATATGTCTTGAAATTCCTCTTCCATTTGAGACTGGTTTAGAAAATCAGACCAATGTCAAAGCAAAATTGAGACCTGCAACCAATGAAAAAATCTCTTAAAGAATCAGCTAATTCTCAAACAGTGTGTTTTTTCATTTTTAACTAGCCCTGATCTTGGCTTTGACGTTAAGATGGAATGTTTTATAATGATGAAGATTCAAGGCATATATACTTGAGCAGCAACTAAGCCACAGATACACATTCATTATGCTGTCAATTTTATAATTTGCCTTCAGGCAAGTAACTCAACCTCCCATACTTAGTTCAGGGGAAACAGCCAAACCCGATTTCATAGGTAAAACAAGTCAACTTTCACCACAATGTCGCTATTTATAAACAGGACACCCAGCCCAGAAATAGAAAGTGCTTTATTCTTACACAAAAGGTCAGAGACATCTGGCCTCAATATTGTTTCATGTTCTGCTGGCAATAAAACATTCTCTTTCTTTGAAACTAAAATGTTGAGTACAAGTTAGGAAAATTGCCAGTCTTCCTAGTTAACTGAGTTTAAATTTATTCCTAATATTTGTTCTCTTAAAATTTAACAGCAGTCTAACAATATCCAACTTCCTTTTAGCTATTTGCATCAATGTATAATAAAAAGATATGGTAAAGTGGTTTTTGCAGGGGATAAAAACTTTATGAGCATAACGTCTCTAGTTAAATGCTTATGGATGCTTATTTAGCTGTTTTTCTTCATTAAATATGAATTATAGCTCTTTAAATGCTGATTTGGAAATCAGGAAGGTTTAGTTTTACTCTATTGCTTTATATCCACAGGCAACATAAATCTATTTAAAAACTGATTTAAGAAAGCAACTTGGGGAAGCAAATTGCTGAAGATTTGATCCCTGGAATTTTGCATGCTACATAATCAGAAGCAGGTTGTTCTGAATATCAAAAATGTTTACTTGAATGTCATTTAAAAAGACAATATTTCTTAAAGGGCACTGGATAGGTAGTAGTGGAGTTCAGGGCCTACTTGCAAAACCAAACACATGGGAAGTATTTAGAACTGAAACAATGTCCCATCAAGAACAGATAGGGTAATAAGAAAGCCTAATTAGACACAATCTACCTGAAGGCAGGATTTTGAAAACATCCATATGCTGGCTTCTTCATTGGGGCATTGGAATATAGCTAGTATATTCCAATACTAGCTATATTCCAATATTGATAGCTAGTAAAACCGTAACCCCAAATGCCAAAATGCATTTGAATTATAATTTTAATACTGAAATCAAGCCACTTCTTTGTTAATATATCATTAACCTAATACTTCAGACAAGGACATTTTATTATCACATAGTAATTTAGCAATGTGGCTGGTGTCTCTGAGAACAAGGTTAGCCTCCTT
This sequence comes from Sturnira hondurensis, assembly GCF_014824575.4. NCBI lineage: Eukaryota > Metazoa > Chordata > Mammalia > Chiroptera > Phyllostomidae > Sturnira > Sturnira hondurensis. Next base: position 9,639,576 of record NW_028074140.1, on the reverse strand, counting down.
CACAAAGCCAGTTTTCCCAATCTGCCATGGGCCAAAGAAATGAGGTGCAGACATCACTTTATCTTGAGACCGCCCTACAATGACATAGCATCGAACATGACATCAAGAATTGATGGAATTAAAAACAACCGTGTGCAACAGTGTTGTTTTAATAGTTTTCTCATTCTACATGAAGTGACGCAAACTGATTTACTTCCTGTTTGGCTGAAAAAGAAAAATGGACTTTCTATGAATAATATACTAACAAGCAATATATCTCCCCACTCCCTATGAGCTGAAATGAACACACACAAGAAAAAAAGAAGGGAGAGAGATATTTTTAATTGTGTTCTTTTTGTTTCATTTTTATTGCAGATGATCAGAGACAGACTCTCACCCTCAAATTTCTTCTTTTGATTTACTAACCGCGTGCCCACTTGTTGATCTTTTGACCCTGTCAATTTCCATTATTTAGAACAAGCACGTTCTATGACAGCAATTTCTGATGGCTTTTTGTTGGTTACACATAAGTCTCCTTTGCCAATCCACAATAATATAGGTCAACATCAGGTATATCTTCTTGGAAACAAGCAAAAGATAAAGGAGGCACATTTTCAGAGCCTTCCATTTTTGACTAGCCACAAGAGTCTAATCATTCACAGCTAAGTCAATTCTATATTGCTTTATTTTTTTAACATCAAAGGAAAGAAGAAATTAAATTATACAGCTGGTCATTCATCAAAGAGCTGAACTTCTCAGAAATAGCCAACTAGTCAGAAGTCAAACTGAAAAAATCTGTGTTTGCAAGAAAAACTGGCAAACTTATGAACCCAATTTTGTAACTGGAAACTATTGTAATTTTACAGTGAAATTAATGTTTGTATATAAAAGATTCTGCTGAATAGGGAGCCATTCAATCGCTAAAGTATGATGGTTGCAGAAATTATTTCAGAAAAAAATTAATTTTTCTTTCTGTTCAATCTAAATCATTCTTACTGTGTTTCAAGGAGAAATCAAACTGATTTGAGAATAAAAATTAGAGATGTTGTACTGACTAAATTACTACCAGCTTTAAGATAAAGAATAGAGAAAAGAAGTTTGAGCTAACACAGTAATAGATCTGAAAAGAAATGGGCTGTAAGCTACTTCTTAATACATCACTGAAAAATAACTAATTAATAATGATAATTATTTTAATCACTAACTATTGATAAGATGACAATTATTCAGACAAACTGAAAAATAGTTCTTTGACCAGAAAAGCCATTCCTTAAGTCCTCCTTAAAAAAAAAGGAGTTTCATGCAGAATCAAAATGAAAAGAAATATCCAAGGATTTTCTTCACAGACTAAAGTAATTTGGTTAACTCCATGGTGAGTAGCAAGTTATTTTTCACAATGAATCACCCATCAGTGGGGCCAATGAATTCTGAGTAAGAGGGAGAAACCCAGAGACAGAGAGGATAATCTCGGGCCAGTCATTCAGTGTCTTGCTCTAAACTATGGTGAAAATGTCAACTGCAATTAAAAAATAAAATAAAATTGTGAGAAGAAAAGCTGTTATTTATTCTTTTTAGGTAACTCCTCCACCTTCCTCTAGATCAGCATAAATATCTTCGTAACCTGTTCCCATTCTATCTACTAAATTCAGTCTCTCATGAAATTCAATCATACTCCTTATTCTGTTTTAATCTTCACCTGAGGGCATGTTTACGTGCAAACAGCAATCAGTTTCTTCCCATATGTGCCCTGACCTGGACGGAGCCAGCAAGTTAAGTGTGTGTCCTGACCAGGGATTAAACCTGCAACCTTCTGATGTGCAGGACTATGTTCCAACCGAGCCACCCGGCCAGGGCACATGCTCCCTATTCTCATTGAGAAGTCTCTACTCATTCCGCTCTTGATTCTAATTTTGTTGTCCAAATATTTGAGGTTTTTGTTGTGGTTAAAGAATAAGAAGCATATGATCTGCATATGCAGATTCCACGAAGGCACAGCTCAAAGTTCATTTCACTAATGTATCCATTGGTAGAACTAAGAGCTTTATTTGACTTAATGATATTTCCAATTCATTCCACAAAGAACTTGAGGTGGGTATGAAATTTTACTATATCCTGGTATCTGCTCAATTTTAAAAATAGTGAACTCAAGTATGCTTATTACTACTATACATGGAATATGTATATGTGTGTGCACATATGTGTGTGTATATATTCCATTGTGTGTATACATATTCAATGGAATATATGTATATACATATACTATATATGTATTCCATATATACATGGAATATATATACATATATACATAAATATACATATATTGTACATATATTGTAAATAGTACATATATCCTATACTTTCTTGGTAGTTAACTGAGGCCAGAAAAGAAAAGGCAATTGGGTAAAAGTAATTACAGAATTAGAAAATGTACATGCACAATGTGATAAGGGCAGTTATTCAAGTATAGTGTTCAGTGTTGCTTTTTTTTGCTGCCTTCTCAATTTCTTCCAAGTGAAGAATGTTTACAAAAGAGTGTTAAGATCAGATGGAGAATCAGAACATTGTTAAAGATAGGAACTACAATAGAAGTAATAAAGGCCTAGCCAACTCATATCAGCATTGGTATATTTCACAATATATTTGAGTCATTTTGGTAAAACAAGGAAGCTTTACTAGACCTATTTTGTTTATTTCTTCTTGCATACTACTGGTCACATTAATGTATTATGTAAATTGCAAAGAAATATATTTTATAGCAAATATTTTGCTTTCTTTCTCAATCTATATTCACAGTTTTTTAAAACTGATTCACAGCACCCTCAATTTAATTCAGCAAGTTTTTTGAACACCTACTATGTACTGTATAGTAAGGTCCCTTGTAGAATATAGAGTTTCAACAAACTTAGCATTTAGTGTGGGTAGGACACTACAAAAAGATAACACATCTTGGTTTTGTGAGGCAGTCACTATGGCCATTGTTTGAACATTTCCATGACTTTCCCATGACTTAAGATACATATATAAGACGATTGCACTCAGAAGATGGGCTTAACCATATGACTGACTTTGACCAGTGAAATGTTCACAGAAGTAATACGAATCTCATCCAGGTAGAAATTTTAATTGTTATTTTGTGATTTACTACATTCTCTTGCCCTTGTCTAGATTTTGGATGCATGGATTGAGGTGAACCCTCCACCATCTTGTGTCCATGACTAACCATGAGAAGCAGAAGCTCCAGCAAATCTTTGATGAGTATACAAAGTAAGTGAGACATGAACTTTTGTTGCCATAATTCAAAAAAGAAAAAAAACATGGAAAGATAAGCATTTGAAAGGCATAAGAAAGACCAAAAAACAAAAGCCAGTTATAAAGATATAAGAAAGCCAATATGATGAAAGCCATAAAGGAAGAGTTTCTAAAAGAAGAGCGTTCCAACTATCCCGGAGCTGCTGGTAGAAAGGGGTGAGGAAGAAGGGGTAGAGGACACAGAAGACTAAATAAGAAGAAAGAAATGCCCCAGAGCTGAAAGGAGATCAAGTTAAGAAAAAGGTTACAACATTAACCTTAGAAGACTGGTAAGAAAAAGAAGTATTTTGGAGACAAAAAAACTTTGAAAAAAGTCAATTCAAGTGATCTTATCTTCTCATGAAAGTAGAAAGATTGTTCAGAAAAAGGCAGGAGGCAATGGGCTTGATGAATAAGAAGGTTTAGAAGAGCCATTTCAGGGAACACGATGAGGATTCCATCAGTGGTGGGAGGAAGATGATATAAGCGCACAGTTGACCTACTGAGTGCTGGTGCTATGACTACACTGTACTGAGGATATAATTCATTGCACCAAATGATCATACACTCAGTGCCCTACCCATTCAGCCCCAGTGACTGATCATGTTTAAATATAAACTGAAGTACCATCTAGAATTTGTTCATAACTCCAATTCATTTCTTAGCTCTCCAGTAAGGACTCCAGATAACTAGCTAACTCCATTTAGCAAATTTTAATTCTTAAGAGGATAATGTGAATTATATCCTTTTATATAGTTGCATAAAGGAAATCTTCCTTACTTAAGCTCTAATCGGTAATAAATCACATAGATTAAATAAATGGAACATAATCTTTATTCTCCTGCTCCATAAGAAGAAATATTTCCCCTAAATAAACACAAGAATTGATGGTGACTATGAGCCATTTATAATATAAAAGGGGCAATGAACCCTTTATTATTATCACTACATAATAATAAGAGGATGAAAATTTCTTTCACATTGAACACCTGTGTGAGTCAGAATGGCATGAGGCCAGGGTCTTCCTTAGACCTGGACATACTTCTTGGGTCACTACAGTTCAGACCTAAAATCCTTGATCTAAATGAAAAGAAATTGAAGTGACATTGTGATGAAGCCATGGTGGGATAGCAATGAGGAAATGCGAAATTTTCTAAACCATTCTAAGTTCTTCGTTAGTGAATTCTAATGAAAACTAGTCCAATAAAGAAGAAATAAAAGACAATACCCAATAGAAAAAAATCCACACCCTTCCCACTCTATTCTCTTCCAGTCTGTTTCAGTTATTAGGATTATAAAGAAAAATGAAATCTCTCGGAGCCTAATACAAAATTGTGCACCACACTTGTTTATCCCTTTGAAGCTATATCAGGCACTGCTCAAAAGAGGCAAGCAAAACAGCATTTTGGTGTTTACAAGAAAAATCATTCTCTAATTTTCTCAGAATTTAAATGAAAGCTGGGGTTTAAAGCCACTGAAACAGAATTAAATGTGAAGTTTAGAAGGGATTAATTTCATAAATTTCTTAAGTTGTTGATGGAACCATCTGGCAGTTTGAGAGATAACCATTAAAGTCTACGTAGAAGAAAATGTCTTTCTGTAAGATTACAATGACTGTGGATTATAACAGCAGGAGTATAAAAACTAATGCATATTTTATCACTGAAAACAAATGCTCTGGACTTTAAAGTCATGTGAGATTTCTGCTCCTCTAAAGGAAAGCAACTAATGTAGGATGCACACCTTCGAGAATCTCAGATAGACTATCTCATTTGATCTTCATGGAGGGTTGCAAAGGAACTTTCACTTGTACTTTTCCGAAGAAAAATTGGAACCCAAAGAAGTTAGGTGGTATTCATCACAATACTAAGTATAAACTGTACACACAAAGTTTGAACTAAGATTATTCTTGCTAAAACCCTCTATGCCACCCACCACACCGTGCTGCCTCCTATAGCAATGAATGTTATTTATCAGGTAGGAGGACCGGAGATTTCACTGTAAATACCTACTCAGGTGCTCCTGCCCAATGGGAGAGTTCTTGATTTGACAAGTGCCAGTTTTCCTATTAGCATCTCAATTCAGTCCTGACTCAACTTCATTATCATTATTCAGTGGAAAAGAACATATTTTATTTCAAGATAATGTGACTCACAGACAAAAGCAAAATGCCTTAAATTCAGATATTCACCAAACTCTGCAGAAAAGCCAGGAAAATATGCAGAAACCTGGGCCAAAAAGTGCCTCCCTGACACTTGGCCCAAGTATGTATATTTTAATAAAGTTTCCAAGTGCTTCTGATGCCTCTTAAAACTTGAGATCTATGAAAACAGGATGGTCTCAATGTAGAACAATGGCCAAACCACCTACTCAAACCAGAATGTCAGGAACTGAGTTCCAGCTCCTATATGTGAGGGTTGTGTGACCTTATGAAAGTTATTTAATCTCTTTATAAATTCGATTTCTCACCTAAAAGTGGGAGTCATTAATAACACCTATGTCATAAGATACTTGTAAGGACCAATGAATCTGTGTTTTCTGAGGACAGTATCTGGAACCCTAAATGCCCCGGGAATGGTAGGGATTGCTCATCCAATGCTTCACTTAAGGAGGCACAGCGAGAGGGCTTCGTGATGCTTCCAGAGTCAGGTGGCCGCTGCAAGCTCTCTGCCTCTGTTTTAAAGCAAGGCCACTTTCCACAGGTGCCCACCAGGACTCAGGACAGAATAGACTTTTTAATGACCTTAGCTATGCACAGAGGAACACACCGTCATCTGCTACTGTGGATGACATGACCCCAACCCTCATCTTTCTTGTGCAGACCCTTTTACACCTTCATTACAGCTTTTCTGAAGGTGCCTACTTAATGTCTCAGCCAATTTCTTAGACAGCTTATTCACAACACAGCTCCAGCAAGCAATGCCAATATTTTCTTTACACAGCTATCATGAGTAATTTAAAATGGCAATGTAGCATAATATTCATATCCTAGGCATTTCTTTAAAACCACTTCTGTGAAATGTATAATGGTTGTATTGGGAACCAGTCTTAGGCAGTTTTGCCTTGCAAATGAGGGGTCACAGAAGTTAAACAATTTTTGACAAAGGTAACACTGACAATAGACAACATACTGAGACTTCTGAACCCTGTTGGTTGTAAACATCATGAGAGCTTCCTGGGTGAAATCTGAAACTGGCCCCCATACACAGAGGACTAGAAAAGACCAAGGAAAGGCCCACCGCCCCAGAATGGTAGATGGCCATTTAAATAAGCAAGGAAACTGATTTATGAAGCTTATCACCTTGAGTGCCACAAGGTGAGCTGATCTCCACATCTGCCTGCAGAATCTTAAAAGCTCATGTAAAAAATATAAATGACACGTCATTTTTAAAAAGTTTTATGCAGAGGCTTTAACTGTGTTCAGTCACACATACCATTCACATGGTCTCAACAACATGTTGCTCTCTCAAGGCTGTGCCCGTGAAAATGGCTGCCAGCAGGGGAACACTGGGGGATCACACATTCCAAGGACAGGGGCAGAGGAAGAAGCCTCCCATTGCCCAGAGAGTGCTCACAGGTCACGTCCTCTTAATGACTCTCCCAACAAACTCATGTGCAATGCTTTGCCCAAATCAGCACCAACCCCCTCAGCTGTTCAGAGAACTTCTCTACAATATGCTACCAACATTCACCGATGTCCTCTATTTCTTCTCATCCTTACCTCCCTCTCTGCCCTTTACAGACCTTGCCCTGGTTACCACAGTTCTGCAGCTTTGGTTACTTGTCATAAAATTGGACACCAAATGGTTTATTGGTTACAACGGCCTTTCCAGATGACTTCCTTTCCATCTTTCCAAGTGTATCACCACTCTATAGCCATTCTTGGATTAATCACCTTCAGGTTCCTGAAACCTTCAAAATGCACCTTTAATTCTAAAAACACTTTGCCTGTCCTCTTCCTGCATAATCCACCTAAAACTACTCTTCCACCCCCACATTGACATTCGATCTGTATATTAACTCCATTCCTCAAGATATTTTTAAGAGCCCTTAACAATTGACTATGGAGACAAAGGAGAGGATCTCTGTAGTCCTTCTGGTGTTGGATCATAACTTTGTTCTGAATGAAAACAAATCAGCAATTCCTTCCAGTTTTCTGTAACACTTTTCTACTATAAACCAATGAATAATTTAAGCTTTTTAAACAAATGATATTTAGGCCATACCAGAGTCACTGACTGGCACAAGGAAAAAGCTACACTACTCACAGAGTGTGACTACTAAAGATCACTATATTTATTTATTCATGATTGAATTAATCACTCCTGCATTCAGCAAGCAGTTATTAAGTGCCTTCTGTATGCAAGGCACTGTCTTGATGCTAGGGTACCTCTATGAATGAACAATAGACATGTGCTCTATTCACATGCAGTGTGCGTTTTGGTGACAAAAACCTAAAATTAAAAAGGGAACAAGTAAATAAAAATGTAATTCTTGTGATTTGTAAAAAGATAGGTAGAAAATATTATGATAACAAGTGAATGGAAGAGGCTAATTTAACATGGGTAGACAGGAAGGCATATCTCACAAAGACATGTTTGAACTGAGGCTGAATTATGAAAAATCACCAAATCAAAGATTTTATTTGAGGAAGAGGGTGATGGCTATGTCTCAGAACAAAAAAAAAAATCCTAAGTCTGACATAGAAACAAATTTTAATTCTTGGAGAAAAGGATAGGAGGCCAAGATGGCTAGCTGATAATGAGCAAGGCTGGGATTGGTGCAAAATGAAATCAGAGAATTCAGAAGCAGGCAGAGCCTTCAGAACCTTGTAAGCGAGGATAACAATTTTAAATTCTACAGAGTTTAAAGTGACAATAATCAGACTGAGATTGTTTTTTAAAGAATGTCAGGTTATGTATATGGGGAATAGACAATACAGATATGAGAGGTGAAGTACAGAAAAGGTTACTGAGATAGTTTGTGAAAGAGATGTTAGCATGAGTCCTGAACAAAGTACATCTTCTCTGTAGTATCAATTAATAAAAGACAAAACAAAACACAGAGTAGGCTTTGCAGAATAGATGTTGCTATGGTACCCACTTATTTTTCCCATTACTTCACTCTAAGGACACTCTGCACAAGAGCTCTCAAAGGCCCTCATCTTTTCCCACCAATTTTTCTGAATCTTTTCAAAGAGAAACACCAATTGGATTTATTAGTTCAACTAGCTCGCATGCATCACTTCCCCATGTGGAAATCAGCCCACCCTTGAACTTGGGAACCTTCTTGTATTTTATCATCTCACTGGACGCAGTACACCTGCTATTTTCATAAAGTAATTATTTCAGGAAAGAGACAATCATTATATTGTTTTCTCTGCACCTGGCACTCTGTAAGTGACAGCTCAGTGATGGAATAATGAGCAAAGCCCTCGTGGGTGCTCAGGCTTTAAAGCTATGCCCATTTAATGATACGTATGAGTAAGAAGTGTTTTTTATCATATTTCTTTGAAAAAAGTTCCCTTTCGTGGCAGCAATGGCTTATTTCTGAACTGTCATCAACTTATCAACATTGTAGCTAAATGGGAGTACAAACTTCTAAGTATGCCTTCACACAGGGTAAACGTCAACTAATTCACATTCTGTGATAAATAATGAGGATTAATAACATGAGGGCTAAAAGTGATATCAGGTAAAGTTTAGGGTTCTCTTTTGCCTACTTAGTATGACTTACTACTTACCACTTACTAGCCAGAGAAGAGATAATTAGCATTCCTTTATTCACAGAATTCTAGAACAGGAAAACGTGATATGAAGATCTGGCTACAGTAACGGTCATTTTGGAACATGAAATGCAGTGATGCTGACAGTACAGAGAGTTTTAAAGATGATAAAGACATGATGCACAAATTTAAACCAAAATTTGTACCAAAATATGTTGCCTGATTGATTTCAATGAAAGCAAATTAGATGTCTGTGAAAGAAGCTAAATAGCACAGCAAAAAAAGACTAAAGCAGAAAAAATATTTAAATATTAATATAGGAGTTAGATCATTTGTTTATCCTCTTAACAGACTCATTTCTACCTAAAGGTAAAAAATATTTTAAGTTAATGAGATAATAGTCTAAAATTGAGAAGAAACTATTGTAGTATTCTTAGCAGGAAGTAAAGTAGTCTTTACCCAAAATGGAAAAAAATGTATTAGTGAAAGAATTTTAGAATATCATTGAATGTTGAAAATTTTGTTGTTTTATATTCATTCATTCACATTTTGTATGTAAAAGATGCAATGAATTATATTAGTAGAACTGGTTAGGCACCAACTATAAACAATTGTATTGTTTATTATTTACCACAGAATATAAGAAGAAAAACAACTCACTAGGGGTGGAGAAATCCTAGACACATATTTATAAATACACTTTGTAAAAACTTAAAAATATTCTCATGTTAAGAATATTTATTATAAAATGCCTCAACACATAGTGAAAGGTCAATAAATACAATTGTTTTCTTAATTTCTCCTTCTGATCACTCATTATTAGTGTATAGAAACAGAATGGATTTCTGAATATAATTTTGGACAACCTAGAAGTAGATATATTTCTAGAAACACACAACCTTCTAAGACTACACTGAGAAGAAACAGAGAATCTGAACAAACCAATTTTTAGCAATGGAATTGAAGCAATATATTTTTAAAAATCCTAAAACACAAAACCCCAACACCAGACAGCTTGAACATAAGATTCGCATTAAAGGAAGGCTACTGAAAGAGGGGCAAGTAAATAAATACATGCTATAGGACCAACTTGAATTCTGACTCTATTTTTCAGTGAGAGAACATTTGAGAGCAAATATTTATTCATTTGGTTGTCAACATAGAATTATGTATAATCCCTATATTATAAACTTCAAAGAATCCATTTTGAAAATGCCTATCTTGGTTTATGATAAGCAATTGTTTTCCAATGAATCTCTGCCGTGCAAAAGAAGCAATCAGAGAAGGGGTAAGCCTACAAATATTACAATAAAAGAATTGCTCCTTTTAAAAACAGTCACTCTCGATGTCTAGAAGATACTACTGTATATTTTTGTGTATAATGTTCACTTTTTTGCCCCAATTTTTGAGGGAAAAATAAGGGTGTGTGTTATACATGGGTATAATGATTGTATAGCATGTGTAATAATGTGTATAATAATCCCATGTGTAATGTGCACAAAAATTTGGGTGCTCCTTATACATGGCAAAATATGGTATATTTTCCTTCTTTTCATTCAGAATGGAGTAATATTTACTGTTTTTTTTCCCTTAAAGGTAACTCTGTACATTTCTTTTCCCTGTTTTCAATTCTATTTTTGCCTTTAAAGTTGTTAACAGAAGTTTCAGTAACTTTTTTCTTCACTGTACACTAAGAAGAGCTCACAGAATAATTGTCCCATCACATAAATATACCTCATAGTGTCTAATCTTGTTCCTTCTCATAGTTGCCGTGGCCAGAGGCTTAGTTACTAGTAATATGGCTGAAGCTCACCTATACCCCACCTGCAGAGTAAAAACAGCCTATAGCTCCCCAAGGGGAATCTGACTCAGATTAATGGGGCAATGTCCACACTACGCCTATGTGTTATCAGAATTATCTTATCATTGGGCTTACAAAAAATATTTTAACACATTGTATTTTAGAAAGTTATGATCTTAATGGCAAATAGGTGGATAAATAAATGAGAATTTCTTACATTCTAGAGTTTCAGTTTAATCCTTTTGAAGTTGTTATGTCGGCCTTGCTTTCTGTCTTCATCCTAGACAATCCCATATGTGTTTACGGCACAGATCTATTTGTGTGTCATGTCTCCCTCTGCTCCACTATAAAACCGCATATGTTAGATGCATTCAGGAGGGATCTTTGTGAACTGGACTGTAACTGAAACGAACGATCATGTCGAGCTCGTGACGAAGAAGAAGTTCTCATTGTTTAAAAGGAAATAATCATGTCTATATTGCATTTTACCTTTCCTAACCTAGAACATTTTAAATTGAAAATAGTATAGTGTTCCAAAACCCTTTTAAAATGGAAAACGAAGAATTTTTTGTTAGTTTCATTTTAACCATAGATATTATCTAATTCTCATGTTACTGTGACTTAACTTACCTAAAATAACTAAAATCAAAACATTATAAAGTTAAACTAGTGTTTTTTAGAAAGTCAAACTGGCTTTCTTTTTCAGCCTAAAGGAAGCAGGGTGACAAGGCGCCATGAGTGTCAGGGGTGCATTAGGAAAACAAGCACCACGATGAGCATTCACAACGCTGGTATTATGCTTCTGATCAGGGTGTAAACTAATTTCAAGTGCAAAATGTAGGTTTGGGATTCACGCCTTGGATAAAACATAATCAACTTTCATTACTTTGATGAGTCATAGCATTTTAATCTTTTCTAATTATATGTAATTACTATTCTTTCTCACAGCAGGATAGCATAGGAGCATAAGAAATATAAGATGCCACATATATAAGGGGGGAAATTACAAAAAGGAAAAATACAGGCATCATTAGGAAATCAGAGTGTTTTTGTTCTCAGATGACACTGGCCATGTAGTCAGTGGAGAAAATGGACCCTGTGACAAAGCATTGGAGATAATAATCATCTTTTGATAATACTCCTTTGTAACAAGTAGATCAAGGTTCAAGGACAGAAATAATTTTCATGTGAAGAACAAAACTTTAATGTCAGCGTTTGGACATTTTAATTAGGATAATTCAGTTGATTACAAAAAGTTGTGTTTTAAATATTAAAGGTAATGTACTTTTTACCATATAGACTTCATACCTTTTATCTTTACCTTCTGGTAAACCAAAGCCAGACTTCTTTATAGAAATAAAATAAAATATCATCCAGGACTAAATGGATCAAAGATGCATGTTTCCAAATGCAATATTAAAAGCTGTTTCCATGAAGAAACAAGCAGAAATGTACGTGAAAGTTTCCAGATGCCTTTATTTTTCATTTAGAAAAAATTTTAATCAAAATATTTGTTCATGTAGGGAAATTCTTTACATGTTATCTTTTACATGTGTGTTCTTCAGTGAGTACTTCTTTTCCCACGTAGATTCTATAAAATCTTTTAAGCAGTCAACACAAATTTAACAAGTTATTTTACAATTATTCAGTCTACTTGTCATGTAAAACATATAATTCTTTTGGGGAAAGCAATCTGTTTTGACACCTGGATTAACTGCTTAAATTGCCTATATAGATCAAATCAACTGGTTAAGTATTAGTTTTAATTCATCACTTCACCTTATGTTCTGCAGAGAGGGGAAAAAATCAACAAACCAAAATAATAAATTTCACTAATTAAAATTATAAAGATTCACCTTTTACATGCTGAGTTATGTTTCTGTAGTCTGTAAAATGTGAAATTTGACATTTTATACAAATAGATTACACAACATAACAGAACGTCCCCCAGGTCATTATTCTAGTTCTGAATTTATGGTGCCAAACTCAGACAAATTCTGGACAAGCAATATACATTACTCAGATTACCAAAGTTTCCCTAATTGGCAATTCATAACGTCCAGCTGCTCTGAGAAAAAAACTTATCACCCATTGAAATGTTAATTTTTCTGCCTCATTAAAATCTTCTGCAATATTCTGTGTGAATATATTGTTCAATTAGCCATTATTTCTGAAGATACACAGGAGGTGATAAATGATTAGGACACCAAATACAATTTGTAGTATTAGAGCAAGCCTATTTAACACTGTACCCACCTACATATTTAGACAATATTGAACTGATACCATGGTGGGCAGGAAGAGAGTTTCATCAGTGGAACCCATTATATTTTATACCTTTCAATTTTCCCATGAATTCATTACTATTCTTTCTAATATATTTTTATAACTACTAATGTATTTTAAAGATTTTCTACAACAAAGTTAGGAGATCTTCTCACAAATCCCTTGGTAGAATTTCAGTGAATTAGATACAGTTTGATTGGGCAAAATTTTTATAATACAATTCCTATTGCATCTTTTGTGCATCCACGGTGAGTGTCTCAGCTATTAAGATCGCTGTACAGAATTGCACAGAAGATAGGAATCACTAATAAGTAATTTCTAGATTTTTGTCTATGTCCTAAAATTTAACAGAGAATTTCCAAACAATTACAATTAATGAGAGTCTTACTCATGCCATCCCAATCTGTTCTTCTCTATTAAAAACAAATATTTTATCATATATTAAAAGATAAAATCAATATAAATGAACTATATTTTGTATGGAAATGTCTGCTTTTAGTTGCTGTGAACCCATAGCGCATAGCATGACATGCATAGTGCAAAGGTAGAATATGTCCAAATATTTAGGACTTGTACATGGTACGGGTTTTTTTCTGATGAGTAAAAATTAGTAATTTTTATAAATGCCATTGCACAAACTAAACCCTAACATATTCCCTATTTACATAGTACACTTATGGTAGTTATAAACATTCCCTACTGCCTTGGAGAATGTTTTACTTATTCTCATTTTTTAATAGCAACAATAACTACAATAATATTTATAGTCATCTATAATTCATCACTTTTCTTTTTTCACAATGGTTTTGGGGGTCTTTTATCTGATCTCTCTTTGGAGAAGTTAATGTAGGACTCTAAAGACTCTGTACCATGTTATTGGTAACCTGTAACCAGGAAACATAGATAATAACACAGCAAACAACAATATAAGAGTCTAAACTGCTAAATTTAAGTTGTCTCATCTTAAGAATGTTTCTACTAATAAAGTCAAATAAGCTATAAAGGCCATCTCTTCCCTCGGCATCTCTTTTTGGCAATATAACAGGAACACTACAATATTTCTTACAACACTATAATATAGATATTATTACATTGACATTTAAAACTCAATTTTGGCTGGAACTTCTGAATGAAATCAATCTATTTCAAACAGAAAAACATTTGTACATTACCTCACCCTAATGTCAACCAGTATATTGTGGCTCCATATGGAAATATTCAGATATTTGAAGATGAGGTTAATTTTCACATGGGGCTCTACAGAGCCATTCTTAATGATTTTTATCCCAGATCATTTCCCACACATTTTTATTATCCGTATTTAAAGATCTAAGGTCATTGACTATTACAACTAGTGTCTACTAGCTAGATGGTGCTACCTTTCTTTTTCACTTACAAATCCTTTTCTCCTTTCCATTTGTCTAGCATGCAATGCCATGGGATGTGGAGCATATCAAACTAAACAGTACAATAAACTGTTTAAACTTCAAAAAGGTCAGATCCTGAGCACCCCTTAAAAGGAGCCTCTCTCACCACTCAGCATCCCCTTGCTGCAAACTCAGAAGCCCTGACCTGTTGCAGAAGCAGCTTTCAGAGAACTATACATTCAAGTGGCCATATTCTGGGGGGGCCCTCCCCACTCTACGAACGTTTCATCTGGCATCTTTCAAAAATGTACAGCTTAACGGAGGTGAAACCGGCATATAAAAATCGGCACATATTTTAAAAGACTGCAGTTTGATTAGATTTCACATACGGATACACTCAGGAGAGCATCACCACCTCTGAGAAGCTAAACATACCTATCACCTCCAGTTTCTTTGTACCCCTTTGTTATCCACCGTCCCTGCCCTTTCCTGACTCCCTCCCCAGGCAACTATTGATCGGTGTTACGCTATACAGATTAATTCTCATGCTTTAAAACTTCATATACATGGAATTGCACAATATGTACTCATTTTTGTGAGGGGCATCTGGCTTTTTTCACACAGCAGACTTACTTTGAGATTCATCCACGTTGCTGTGTGTTTTAAAAGTTCATTCTTTTTTCATTATTGATTAGATTCCCATTATATGGATATACCACAAAGCATTTTATCTATTCAGCCTCCTGATAGGTATTTGGGTTGTTTCCAGTTTTAAGCTATTACAAATAAGGATGGTATGAACATTTATATAAGCCTTTATGTGGACAAATGCCTTCATTTCTCTTGAATAAATGCCTCAAAGGAGAATATCTGGTCATTTGATAGGCATATGTTTTGCTTTTGGAGAAACTGGCAAACTGGTTTTGAAAGTGGTCTACCATTTTAGCATTCCCACCAGGTTATATGAGAGCTCCAGTTCTTTCAAGTCCTTGCCTACTCTTGAAATAATGTTTTATTACTAGTGGTTCTAGAGACTATATATGAGTAACTCTTTGTGGTTTTAATTTAAATTTCTGTAAAGTACTATTGATATTGAACCTGTAAAATACAAATATGATAGTCATATATCTTCTTTAGTGAAATGTCTGTTCAAATCATCCATTTTTAAATCGAGTTGTCTTATTGACACTGAATTGTGAGAGTTCCTCATATAGTATAAGTGTAAGTCTTCTGTCAAATGCATATTTTGAAAATATTTTTCTCAATGATCTTCTCTTCATTTCTGTAGCATTGTCTTTGAAAGAGCAAATGTTTTAATTTCAGTGAAGTACTAATCCCTTTTTTCCTGCTGTTTAGGCATTTTGTGTCCAATTTAACATACCTTAGCCAAATCCAAACTAATCTCATTTTCTGTTAATTAATGTTAGCGTGTTATATATAATACTATATTTTTTTAATTTTTAACCTCTTCTTGCTTTTATACTTAAAATACATGTCTTTCAGGTAGTCTCCAGTGGGGACTTGCTTTTCAAATCTAACGGATGACGCTCTACCTTGTGATTTGAGCGGTAGACCATAAACACACTGTGTGATTATTGATATGGTGGTGTTTAACTCTACTATCTTGCTTGTTGTTTTCTATTTGCTCCACTTATTTTTGTTGCACTTGTATCTCCCTGTCAACCTTCTTTTGAATGAAGTATTTTTATAATTCCATTTTATCTCTTTCATTGACCTACAAGCTTTATGAACTGGTTTATATATGTTTGTTTGCTTTTGGTTTTTAGTGGCTGCACTGTAGACTTTAGAATACCTCTTCACTTACTTTAGTGTACCCTCTGTCAGTGTTAATCCAGTTCACACACAATGAAAGAGGCTTACCTCAGTGTATTTACATCTCCCCTCTCCCAGCCTTTGTTTTATTGTACTCATCCATTGTACTTCTACATATATTATACATTTCAAAATTCAGCCTTGTTAGTTTTAAACACTCAGTTCTATTTTAAAGAGATCTCTAAGATAAAAAGAAAACACAGGACATTTATATCATTTTATCATTTCCAGCTCTTCCTTCCTTTGTGTATATTCAGATTTGTATCTGGAAACATTTTTCTTCTCCCCAAAGAGCTTCCTTTATCATTTCTTGGAGTACAAGTCTGCTAGTGATGAATTCTTTCAGCATTTGTATGCCTGAAAGAGGATTTATTTTATATTCTTTTTGAAAGGCATTTTCACTGAACATAGAACTCTACATTGACAGGCTTTTGTTTCTTTCAATACTTTAAAGATGTTGCTCCCCTTTTTCCTGGCTTCCATTACTGCTAAGAAAAAGTCTGCTCTTACTCTTATCTTTGTGCCTCTGCCTAATGCATTTTTTAAGTGTTATTAAGATTTTCTACTTACCACTGGTTACAAACAATTTCAGTAGGCTTTTCCTGGTAAAGTTTTATTTGTTTTTAGTATTTAGATCTCATTGAATTTCTTGGACCTCTGAGTTTATCATTTTTATCAAATTTGTAAAAATTCTGGCTACTGTTTTTAATACATAATCTTTATTATATTTTTCATTACAATTTAGTTCCCTTCAACCCCCTCTCCTCCCAGCAATCACTACACTGTTGCCCATGTCCATGAGTCCTTTCTCCTTTTTGTTCAATCCTTCTACCTCCTAACTATTTTTTAATTAATAAATTTAATTTTTTGGAGAAGTTTTAGGTTCACAGCAAAATTGAGGGGGAAGCGCAGGAACTCCCCCCCATAGCCTTCCCCACTATTGACATCCCACAGGGCGGTATGTTTGTTATAATGAGTGAATCTACATTGACGCCTCACTATCATCCAAGGTCCACCATTTACTTTAGAGTTCATTCTTGTACATCCTATGGGTTTTGACATGCACCAACCACTGTAGTACCATGCAGAAAAACGTCACTGTCCTAAACATTCTCTGCGCTCTGCCTATCCACCTCTCCCTCCCCCCAGTTCCTAGCAACCACTAAACGTCTTACCGAATCCATAGTTTTGCCTTTCCCAGAATGTCATATTGTTTGGAACATACTGTACATGACCTTTTCAGATTGGCTTCTTTCCCTTAGTTATATGCACTTAAGTTTCCTCTATGTTTGTGTGGTTTTTTTCACAACTTGAAAGCTCATTTGTTTTTAGTGCTGAACAATATTCCACTGTCTGGGTGTACCACAGTTCGTTTACTCACTCATCTACTGAAGAACACCTTGGTTGTTTCTAATTATAAGTCAAGATGCTATAAAAATCCCTGTGCAGGTTTCTGTGCAGAAACAAGTTTTCAATTCATTAGAGTAAATACCTAAGAGTGCAATTGCTTGATCATATGGTTACAATATGTTCAGTTTTGTAAGAAACTTCCAAACCGTTTTTTAAAGTGGCTGTACCAGTTTTCATCCCCACCAGCAAGAAGGAGAGCTGCTGCTTCTCCATAGGCTCATCAATATTAGCTGTTGTCAGTGTTGTAGCTTTGGGCCATTCTATTGTCATGTAATGATACCTCACTGTTTTGATGCTGAACATCTTTTCATATGCTTACTTGACATCTGCATATCTTCTTTGGTAAGGTGTCCATTCAGATCTTTTGCCCATTTTTAATTCATATTGTTTAGTTTCTTACAGTTGAGGTCCCTTATTAGATGCATCATTTGCAAATATTTCATCAAGTTTATTGCTTGTTTTTTTTCATTCTCCTGAGTCATAATTTTTCAAATATGTTCTCTATTCACCTTTATTATTTGAGGATTCCCTACTCTCTCTATATATTAGGAGACATGAAATTATCCCAGAGCTAATGTGGGTCATTTGGGGGCCTTTATTTCTTTATGTATAAATTTGTATAATTTCTTATAATTATTGCCTCTTATTCACTTTTGTTTTATAATGTATAATTTGTAGCTAATCTGCTATTAATGTGATCTAGTGTATTTTTCATCTCATACATTGTATATTTTTATCTCAAAGTTTAAGTAGAGCCTTTCTTATATCTCCCATATATCTCCCTAATGTTCATTCTTTCCTCTACTTTTTTGAATATATGGAATCTATTTAAAATAACTCTTAATTTCCTTATCTACTAATTCTACCATCTGTGTCATTTCTGTCTCTTTCTGTTGATTAATTTTTTCCTCATTAAAGTTGCATTTGCTTGCTTCTTTGCCTGACTAGTGATTTTAGATGCCAACTTTTCATGCTTTATCTTATTGAGTGTTGAACAGTTTTACATTTCTTTAAAGTATTCTTTAATAATTTTTTATTTATTAACTACCTTGTGAGTTGGGTTTTTTATTGTATTTTTTCCATTACCATTTAACCCTCTTATACCCTTCACCCTCCCCACACAATTGCCACACTGTTGTCCGTGTCCATGAGTCCTCTTTCCATTTTGCCCAATCCCCCTTGCCCCTAACTGCCCCCGCCCCAGAGCTGTCAGCCAGCTGTGTATGAGTCTGTCTCTATTTTGCTTGTTAGTTCAGTTTGTACAATAGATTACACACCTGAGTCAAATCAAATGGTATTTGTCTTTCTCTGACTGGTTTATTTCACTTAGCGTAATGATCTCAGGTCCAACCATGCTGTTGCAGAGGGTGAAATTTTCTTCTTTTTTATAGCCAAGTAGTATCCATCATGTAAATGTCCCATAGTTGATTTCTCCTAATGAGGTATCACCTCACACCAGTCAGAATGGCTCCCATCAATAAACCTACAAACAACAAGTGTTGGCAAGGGTGTGGAGAAAGGGGAACCCTTTGAAGTGTGGTGGGAATGCAAATTGGTACAACCACTGTGGAAAGCAGTGTAGAAATACCTCAAACATTAAAAATGGAACTGCTTTATGACCCAGTGATTACACTTCTAGGAATTTATCCAAAGAAACCCAAAATGAATCATCTAATTTGAAAGAACATAACCACCCCCATGTTCATTGTAGCATTATTTACAATCTAAATATTCTTGAGCTTTGTCCTGAGGTGCTGTTGAGTTACTGATAAACAAGTTCATCTTTGTAAGGCTTTATTTCAGGCTTTTTTAAAGGTGAAACCAGAGTAGCTTTCAGTCTGAGATCAGCTTAGCCCCACAGCCAAGCACCCTTCTGAGCACTGCTCCATGTAACGGCCCATGCAGTACAAGATTTCTCCATGCTGTCTAGAAGAACATGAACTGTTATGTCTTCCCTTGCTACTAGTTTCCCCCTGGCTTCAAAGAGTTTTCTCAGATGTATGTGCTTGTCAGGTAAAGGCTTCAGGGGAGCCCTGAGCAGATCATCAGAGCTCTTCCTCTCTGTGCCTGTCTAACTTTTTTTGAGCAGCTCTCTTCTTACCAGTATTCTGCCCCACAAATTTCACCCATCTCAGCTTAACAAAATTTGAAAATCTCTCTCTCAAACTCAGGGAGACTACTAGATTCCACCTGTCTTCCCCCTCTCTCCAGGCAGTAAGGTGAATATTTATCTTGCTTGTTTTTCCTTTCTTAAGGATCAGTATCCTGTGTTGACTAGCATCCTATCTCTGTGATCGGTTGTTTAAATTATTCTGTCTTGATTTGGTTGTTTAAGGCAGATGGGCAAATCCAGTCTCTGTAGTTCCATTGGCAACAGAAGGGGAATTATCACACTTTCTGTTTTAATGTACTAAAGCTACATTATTTATTTCCCCTTCACAACACAGCTTAGCAGAAAAGTTAAAAGACACTAGAAAAGTTCTTTGGACTTAGCCAGTCTTGGGGTAACCACAGAGGCTACAGTCTGTAGCTTGGCTAACACAAAAGTTCTTGACATAAAGCAGTCATTTGGGAGTGATTCTCAGCAAAGTACTTGCCTACTCAGCCTAAAGGCCATTCAGCTAGTAAGGCTAACTTCTCGGTGCTCGTTTATCTTCCTGTAAAAAATAAAGCTTTAGGAACTCCCTGAGACGGGATAGTACAGGCAGTGCCTATGCACACAGATAAAGACTGTGCTCTCTTCCAGCTTAAGATCTGCTAAGATCTTAAGGGTGCCCCCAGCACCCTCTTCTTGTCTGAATGGCTCATTCATGCCCTACATGAAGCTCCAGAACCAACACGGATTTCCACTTCCAGAGTTCCTAGTCATCCTTTTCCTTCTCCCTTCAGCATACAAAAACAGTGGTCTTGCTTCTCAAAGCCATATTGCTGTCGTACACCTCATACTTGAGGAAAAACAGGCCTGGAGGTCCGTCTGCCTCTTCATCTGGCAGCAAACCAAGGGCTGACGTTGCCATGGCACAGACAGACTTATTTCTTTCATCACCATCACATTTGTCTATCAGATACTCATAAAACAGCCCACTGTTCAAAATGCAAACAAATACAAAGCTGAACATTTAAAACATCCTCAGACATATAAACAGTGTCAGGTATTTTATAGACATCCTGTCTTATACTGGAACATGTAGGGTTTTTTACATACATGTAGGTGTGCATGCACACACATTTATACACACATAAATTGTTGGGTTTTTTCACATAACCTTGTTTTATAACTATTTCAATAATTACATAAATTCATTGATGGATATAAAATATTTAAACATTTCTCAGTAATGAAATAATTCAGTTATTGAAATTTTTGAGCACTATCAGTTTATGCCAAACTAAATTTTTAATGTCAAATAAAATTGGACAAAATTTTATATACGTTTTTTGTTATACGTTTGAATTCATTTCTTTCCACTGCTGTACTTTTAGTAAGTGTACAAGTTGCTCATGTACACACACCCTACAGAGATGAGAAAAATCAGAGTCTGAGAGTGTGTGTGTGTAGTGTGTGGAGCACAGTGACCACCTCACTGTTATGTGAATGATTGCGCATCTAAAAGTTTTAGGGAGCTCTCTCTGCTTAGCTGCCATAAGTTCTAGAGTTTTAAAAGGCCTCACTCACCAAAATGTCTGCTCTTGACTGATCTGTCAGAAATCTCTAATTTTTCTGTCACTCCTTAAAGACCTTTTAAAGGTGCTATGCATTTTAAGTAGGCTAAAATAGACTTTTACTTACGAAAAATAACATTGCCAGAGATTAGCCCATCAAATTATTCCATTAGCACCAATTACCACTTGAAAGAATGCATGGTTCTGAGGGAATGGAATTTAAGGTAGACAAACTTTAATAGCTAGCAGAAGGGATAAAATATATCATGGTGATGACAAATGCTATGTGTAGATATATGGTAGGGTGGTGTTGGGTTTCAGCCAGAGCATCAGTGGAGAACTTTAAGGACAAATATTGAAGTAGCCACATCATGCCCACGGGCTATTTCCAAAGGCCATGAGTTGCATGTTTCTACAGCTGTGGAGACATATTCAATGTTATCCTGGACAGGACGAGGACTGAGATGGGTAGCTTCCTACAGTGTATATAATCCAACACCAAAAACCAGACTGCTAAGACTTTTCCCAGTAACTACAGCATGGACCAATTCTAAAGTGATGTCAGAATATACTAAAAAATACATAAGTGGGTGTGCAGGGCAAATTTGCATTTTAAATTTAGAGAAGGAAGACAGAGTTGCTTATGTATTACAAAAATGAGCTCTATTTTTATGTAAGCAAAAGATAGAATTAATAATACAATTTCAGAGTAATTTGCTCTCATAAAGGGTTATCAGATATTTTTATAATCCTGAATGCACACTGAAATAGCCCAATTCATAAATAGGCTTTCTTTCCCACATAGAGAAGAAACACTAATAAAGCAGACATCAAACACTGACATACCTGTCCCAATGCCCTAAGATCATTTCCCTGTTCTTCGCAACATCCCTTTGCAGAAAGAGCAATTTCCCCACCACCAAGGGTTTTCTTCTTTCCTTCTAAGTTCTCACAAAACTATTCACTATTTCTTGGTTGGCTGTCAAACTGCCACTTACACACATAAAACTACCAGACTGGTGAATTTAACTGATGTAACGCAAATTTAAATGGAAAGTTTGAACAAATTACTAGGTTATTTTGATATCTTTGGGAATTACTCTGCTACGCGGACTCTACTATTCCATTTCTTACTAGGAATGAAAAATGGATAAGAGACAGAAAGGAGAAGGGAATGGGAATAAAACATAATGGTGTTTTAGCTTGACATTTTTTAAGACTCACTAGCACTGTGGTAAACCTTTTGGTACAGAAAGTTTTAAACTCTCGGCTATGTGGTGTTAATTATATCAAATTAATTAGTAGTTGCAGCACAGTGGCTAAGCAAACATGTAATAGGAACAGACTGGCCAAGTTCACTACCTCTAGCCCTGATCAGCTGTATGACCCTGACCAAGCACTTAACTTCTCCGTGCCTCAGTTTTCTGTTCAGTAAAATGAGCTGAAGGTATTACCTACCTCACAAGATTGTTATATCATGTAATATATGCCAAAGCTAATAGAAATGTATCACATTTGTGGAAATATCTTTACAAACGTTAGGCACTGCTTTTACTGTCTTTTATCATCATTATTATAGTCGACTCAGTACTTACAAAGTGATGCCAGTATGGGAGAATGAGAGAGATGTAACGAGTGGTCTCTGCTCTCAACGACCTCCAGTGTCCTGAGCAAATGGTGAGAGAGCAAAGGTGCTATAGTTTGTCATTCTCATTACTAGTTCAAGAGGGTCAGCATCAGCTTGGGCTGTCTCTGCTATTATAGGATTCTTGGAAAGACAGGCACACAACGAAGGCCTTGAAGAATTAGTAGGGTTTTAAAAGTTGCTTAGGGTTGCCCCAGACATGTGGTCCACAGATGTGTTTTGTTTGGCTTATCCAGTATTTTTAAAACATTTTAATGAGTTGCCTACATTTAAAATTAGATCATCCTCCACCCTGCCTCACCCATTTAATTACCTGCCTGGTTCCTGTCATTATTTGAGTTTGCAGCCCCCATCTGCCGTCTCAGTCCCACTCTCATTGCCACTGGTAACTAAATCTTTTGGTAAACATATTAGAATGATTTATTTTCTCACACAGTGTCACAAAGTTCTGCTCCATGCATGCCAACAAGAGTTTGTTGTTTTTTTAAGTGGTCTTTCTTTCTAGACATTGATTTCTAACCAGTCCAGTTTTGACTAGATTCAAGGAATAATTACAAAAGGGGTTAGGATTTCTTTAACTGTTACGTCTCTATTGTTCTCTTTTTGTGGACCATCAAATTAGGGCTTAATGAACTATCTTTTACAGGCAGACAAAATACAGCACATTGGTGCACTGGGAGAACTTACCACAAATCACTGCAAAAATTGACAACAACAAAAAATCTTCCTACCAGGGGTATCCACATTTTTGGTGTCTCTGGGCCACACTGTAAGGAGAGTTGTCTTGGTGTCACATTAAATACATAAACACCAATGAAAACTGATGAGAAAAAAATGGTTTTAAGTAAAGTTATGATTTTGTGTTGGACCGCATTCATGGCTATCTCAGGCCATATGTGGCCCATGGGCTGTGGACTGGACTTCCCTAGAATTCCTGATATGGCCTTGGTTAAAGCTGAAAGGACTGATAGCATGTACTCCGGAAACAGTAAGAGAAACACCAAAGTTTGTGTTTACGTGGTATTCTGACCACCTCCCATTATCTCTGTCAGTGAAAGAAGGATCCCAAGCACTGAAAGGTTTGAGATAGCCAAATGCACAGCACTCAACACTGGGTAGACTGTACTGAGAGCTGTCTGTTGGTCATATACATTAAGCGTCTGGTGGAGGAAGTTACCACTGCAGGCTGCACAGGATCACATGGGGGTTGTACTAGAGAACTGAGTGAACCAGAGGGGATATGGGGGGCTCTGTTGTAGTACAAATAGGGTGAGGTGACCCTTGGTTCCCACTGGAGGACAGGATCGGCTTGTTCAGTAGTTTTGCTGGTTAGCAGGAAAGTGGAAGCCGTTAGGTTAAGGTCCAAGTGCCATGGCCATGGTCCAGCTGGCAGGGGAACTAACCAGGTTGAGCCTTCCTTACTGGGTGGGGGCTGGTGACAGCAGGGAACTCACAGTTTAGCTTTTCGGGCCATGTGAGGCTCAAAGATTTCAAGGCAATGCTTGGAATTTCTGGTATTATAATTCCCTTGAATATGAATATATATAATATATTTAAACTATTCATATTTTATATTAAATATATTTTATATAAATACATATCAAATATTTATATAAAATGTTTATACATAAATATATATCTCACACATATATAAAGTATATACATAACCTATTTATCCTGATATTTTGAAATCAAGTATGGAACAGTGTAAATTTTCAACTAATGCTTTTCAAGGATAGTCTATATCTTTTTTAACATCGAGATATTGCATTTTCAAATACACTTTTTTGAGCAACAATTGTCATGTGCTATTCTTGTCCCATTTAAAATACTGTAATATGTTCTTTTGAATTGTTCATAGAGCACAATTTACAATAGCCAAGTACTAGAAGCAACCTAAATGCTGACCGGTAAATGAGTGGATCAAAAAACTGTGGTACATTTACACAATGGAATACTACATAGCAGAAAGAAAGAAGGAGCTCCTACCCTCCATGACAGCATGGATGGAACTGGAGAGCATTATGCTAAGTGAAATAAAACACGTGGTGAAAGACAAATACCATATGATCTCAACTATAAGTAGAACTTAATCAACCAAAGGAATAAGCAAGCAAAATATAATCAGAAACACTGAATTAAAGAACAAACTGACAGTAACCAGAGGGGAGGGGAGAGAGGAATAATGGGGGAAAATAAAGGAAGGTCCCTTCATCAAGAAACATGTATTAAGGACTCACAGTCAGAGCCGAAGACGTTAGGACCCATGGTGTGAAGCAGGGATGGGTGGGGCAGGGGCCCAAGGTGGGGTGGAAATGGAGACAACTGTACTTGAACAACAATAAAAAAATAAATAAATAAAAATATTTTACAGAGAAAAAATAAAATAAAATACTGTAATATGAATGTACCCTTTCCATAATTCCACACTGAGTCACTCAAACCATGTCTCTACATGCCATCTCTTTTGTTTTTTAATAAATTCCTAAAGGCCATGGTTGATAACTTCAAAGACACAGGTTCTATAGCCCAAATCTCAATTCTCAATCTTTGTTCATTATTTTATGATTCCTCATAGCATTTCTTTCAACATCACCTTGTTTTCACTACTTTCAAATTGCCTTTTTATGACCTGCAGGGGATGATTCACCTCACATTGGGCTCCCTAAGAGACTGACGTGCTCCATGATGAAGCAGCAGATGTCTATAACGCCAGCACAAAGGGAAAGTGTAAAGGAGCGCACCACCAAGAGCAGTGGGTGATAAAGCGAACCTGAGGGCTT
Source organism: Sturnira hondurensis (assembly GCF_014824575.4). Taxonomy (NCBI): domain Eukaryota; kingdom Metazoa; phylum Chordata; class Mammalia; order Chiroptera; family Phyllostomidae; genus Sturnira; species Sturnira hondurensis. The sequence continues at coordinate 9,613,796 of NW_028074140.1, read as the reverse complement.
CCGAGGAGTTTGTAAGGAGACATTTGTATATTGGTGCTTTCTAAGCTGCACTGGGTCAGTGACATGTCTTAAAAATGAATTAAAAACGTGTTTTTCTGACTTCAGAAAGGTACTTCAGAAAAGCACAGGTAATATTGTTCAAAAGGAGAAATTTGATTTCGGGAAAATTCTGTTTGATCAAAACGTGAATAATTAAGATGTGATGATGTATTTTCTGAATTTTTCACTCGACGACTGCGTTCCTTCTGTCCTGTATTTGCTTCAGTGTTGATTACTTCAAATACAAAACTGCATGGTGCAGCATACACTGTATTTCCCAAAAAGGAGTTCTTATCTGAGATATAAAAATTAAGATGTTGATTTCTCAAGAACTTTACAAATGTAAATAGAATGTTCTTAGCTGGTACTTTCAGATGACTCAGTTTCCACACTTCATAAAGCAGTATAAATAGTGTTCAGCTTCACAGTAATAATAACAATAATAAATATGCCTCTGAGCTACAAGAAAAGAGTCTAGGACCTTATTCTTTTATATATAATCTTCGCCTAGATGTTATCTATTATAAACATTTTATTAGAAGTTCTGATTGTCACAAATAATCAATACATTGATCTTAGAAGAACAATTCAACCTCAGGTGACTCTCATTTCCCTACAGAAACCACAGTGCACTCCCTGCAGATTCAGTACAGAAACCTTTATCTTTTTTTTTTAGAAACCTTTATTTAAATGACTTAAAAATGCTGATATAAATTTAATATCAAGAAAAGGATTCCCGACTTTCCTAATAGAGCTCTTAAGTTGATTGAAAATATGAGCCTAAAGGCAGATAAATAACCTAATGGAGGATTTTTTTTTAATGATGTAATCTTGGCCACACATCTATCATAATTCTTCTTAGGACATTTTTTTGATCAGAGACCATCTAAAGCAAAATGAAACACCTTGCTCTTGAAGTAAAGATTATTATTAACAACAGGGTCTATGCTATGTTTTAATACATCTAAAATTCTATTATTTTGTTAGAATTGTCAGCCGGAATAAAAAGAATGTATGTACCTCAATGCCATAAACAATGACAAATTTCTTAACCTCCTGTCAAAAATCAGTCAATGATTTTTTTTAGTTATCTGCATTAGACTTTCTTCCTTTAATATTCTTTTATTGACCAGTACAAAATAAATGTGTTCTTTGAGTGGCGAATCAAACTCACTGAGAATAACCAGAATCCAGGAAATGTATTGCTGAACTCAAAAGCAGACAGCAGAAAACTTCTTTACTAGTGTTTGTAATTTCATAAATAATTTATCTATTTTTATGAGTTTATCATACCCATATTTTTTTCTATTTCACCCATCTAAACAATTGAAAAGCTATGAATCTTATTTCTCCGTGATTTTGTTTAGGGATACCAGAATAAATAAGTGAAGTATACACACTGTATAATTATGTTTGCCTCAACAGTGCCTCCAGCCTGCCTCAGGCCAACAATGTTTGTAGCAATAAGCTGATAATATACCCTAAATTTTAGGCATTGGGAAGTATTGTTAATATTTTCACTTTCTGTAAACATAATGAGCCAAGGGCATTATTTTGTATCATAACTGTGAAATAAATCTGCTCCTATAATTTATTAAATTAATATTTTGAAGTTGCAAATTTTAAAATACTCATACTGATTTTTAAGGAGTAGTAAATGGTGACTGCACTTAAAGAGATTAAACCATGCTTTAAGAGTGCAATAATTAAGTTAGTGTGCTACTAATACAAGTATAGACTTATATCAATGGAAGAAAATAATATATAAATTTAAGGTGGTATCAGAAGTTATTATAATATTAGAAGAAAATTTCAACAAAGTATTCTGGCAATATTTTAGGACTATTTGAGGGGAAAAAACCCACTCCTCCCTCCGCTCACTTCCAGGACATACTTTATGTCCAAGAATACAGGTGTATTAAAGATTTAGTATTAAATAATAAATTATAACAAATTAGAAGAAAATATAAATTAATATTAATATTATCACAGGTGGAATAATCTTCCTAAGCACATAAACAAGGGCAGAATTCTCAAAGATAATGTTAAATAAAAAATTTTAAAGTTGCTACAAATATAATAGGAAAAGGATACTATATTTATTTATTTTATTTTATTTTAATTATTGTTCAAGTACAGTTTTCTGTCTTTTACTCCCACCCAAGCCCACCCACCCACCCCTCCCCACCTCCCTCCCATTTCCACTCCCCGTAGTTTTTGTCCATGTGTCCTCTATACTTGTTCCTGTAGGAAAAAGGTACTATATTTAAAAAATTAGTCTACCTTTTCCATTCTAAAAGGATACATTAATTGTACCATCCTTTTTCCTAAGGTCAACTAAAATCACTAAATAATGCATTTGCAACATACCTCAAAAGCCTTGAAGAGCTATCCAAATAACAGAGAACTATTCAGCCAAATTCTGGGAAGAAATAAACCCAGGAGGGTAGGCAGTCCTCAGAAAACCAAGCTACTTTTGCCCTGAGGTCATTTGCATAAATCTGCTAACTTAGGCTGCCTAAGATAGGCAGCATCTAGTTACAAGGGCAGAAATAATGGCTTAGAGTCTGCTCAAGATGTTGAATGTCAAAAAATATCATCTGTGCATTAAGCTGGGACTCCTAAAGGCTGGACACTAGAGGGAAATAACCCTAGATTCAACTTTGACATTGAAAGTTATGAGAGCATGTTGTAAATTTAAGATAATTGCTAAAATAATAAAAAACAAGTATATGACACCTGAAGTAGTGCATAGGAAAAAAAAAGTACAATGATAAGCAATCAATCTGCAAGCAGAAAAACAATAAAATAACAACTACATACACTCACTATTAGAGAACAGGAAATTAGATTCTAGATTTAATTCCTAATATATCAGTAATTATAGACAATATAAATGGCTTAAATGTTTCAGTTAAAAAACAAAGATGAATAAACTGAATGAAAAAATGGGTGTGCCTGTAATGATAATTATAAAAGGTTCAATTCATCTAGAAGATAAAGCCATTAAAATTGTATTTATTCCTAATGACAGAGCCTCAAAATATACAAAGGTAAAATTAACAGAGCTACAAAGAGAAATAGACAAATCTATAATTACAGTGGGGATTTTTAACACATAATTCTCAGTCACATAGAAAAGAAAGGGAAAAAAAACACACGTATATAGGAGAAACAAAAATAAACATAACTAACCTACCGGATATATATAGAACCTTTTGGAATAAACATTCATTATAAGCACATGTGAAAGGTTTTTAAATCGACAATTTACAATATTCAGTTATAAAACAAAAGTCAGCAAATTTCAAAGGACTGAAATCATACAGATAGCAACAAAATTTCTATATATTTGGATATTGAGAAAACTATTCATAAGTAAGACACAAGTCAAAAAATACAGCATAACAGCAGTCAAAATAATTTAAATTTGGGGATAAAGATGAAGCAGTAGTTTTTTTTTAATACATCTTTTTACAAAGAAATCTTTACCCTCATATATTTGTAATATCAACATTTATTTTAAACCTGAAATAATTAAGACAATGGTCATACTAACACAGGAATAGACAGAGAAGTAAAATAGAGTGAGTCTTAAAACAGACTGACACATATATGGATTCTTACAGGGGAAGTGCAGCAGATTAGTAGGAGGAAAACAGACTTCCATTAAATTTTGATTTCTTAGCAAGGTCTACACCATCTTGTGCCTAGCTACTCCTTTAAAGTCAATTTCTACTACTTTCATATTCCTCAGTCCCCACGTGGTAGGCTGGCCTCCTCACAACTGGTCAAATACACCAGGCATATGCCTGTCTCAAACCTGTCTCCCTCCCGCATGGCTGGCATTGCCCACGGATATTCCCATGACTTGTCCATTCACTATATTTATATCTCATTAAAATATCTCTTTTCAAAGTGGCATTCCTTGCTTAGTCTTTTAAAAATAGAACATTTCATTAATTTTTACCTCATTACTTCATTTTCCAACACCATTCTACATTTTCTGGCCAAGATGAAGGATTTTTTTGTGTGTGTGTCCCTAGTTCCTGGTTCATTATCTGAGACATAATAGATCCTTATTAATATGTGCTAGATGTATGAATAAAATTTTGAAAAATATTCAACCTTACTGGTAGTCAAAGAAAACACGTCAAAGGAGATACCATTTGGGAACTATGCCAACTCAAAATCTCCTGCACAGCAAATGAAACCATCAACAAAACAAAAAGGCAACCAACAGAATGGGAGAAGACACTTGCAAATGATCCTGTGATAGGAACAAAACTCCAAAAATACAAAGAGATCATATAGCTCAGCAAAAAATGAACAATAGGATTTAAAAATGGGTAGAGATACTTTTCTAAGGAAAATACACTGATGGCCAATGGATATAGGAAAAAAATGCTCATTATCACTAGCTATAGGGAAAATGCAAATCAAAACTACAGTGAGATACCACCTCACACATGTTAGAATGGCTACTATAAAAAAAAATACAAGACATAACAAGGGCTGGAGAGGATGTGAAGCAAAAGGACCCTTATACACTGCTGGTAAGAATGAGTATCGGTACAACCACTATAAAAAGCACTATGGAACTTCCTCAAAAAAATTAAGCATAGAGTTACCATATGACCCAGCAATTTCTCTTCTGGGTACCTACCTGAAAAGTTTGAAAACACTTTTGTAAAGTTATATGTACCCTGTATTCACTGAAGCATTATTCACAATAGCTAAGACATGAAAACAACCCAAGTGTCCTTTAAGGATGACTGGATAAAAAAGTGTTACATATAGCCTATGAAATACTGCTCAGTCATAAAGAAATGAAATACTGCCATTTGCAACAACATGGATGAATCTTGAGGGTACTATGCTAAGTAAAATAAGTCAGACAGAAAAGGACAGGAACCGCATGATTTCAGTAATTTCTGAAACATAAAACAAAAAGCAACAAATGAACAACAAAAAAACATAGATATAAACAACAGAATGGTGGTTACCAGAGAGGAAGGATGCTGTGGGGAGGGTAAAGAGGATTAAATATAAGGTGTTGGAAGGAGACTAGACTTTGGGTGGTGAGCACATAATAAAGTATACAGATATTGTATAATAAAATTGTATACCTGAAATTTACATGATGTTATTAATCAATGTTACCCCAATAAACCTCATAATAATAGAAAAAGAAAGAAAAATTGGATCTCATTTTTTCTCTTAAGTAACAAAGACTTTGAAATTTAAATATTTGAGATGGTCAGCAAGGAAATAGACAAGCCTTCTTGTAAATACTGTAGAAAAATGTCTGGAATTAAAACTGACAGATAAATAAAGAGTATTTACAATAACTTTTTCTATATATAGATATCAAACCCAAGAAAATAATTTGAAAATATAATTATTATATGAACAATGATATTTATTATGTTATTAATAATAAAAATAGAAATAATGGAAACATTAACAAAGAGAATAATAGCTGAGTAAGTTTTATACATTTCTATGATGTAATATAATGCATCATTTTAAAATATATATACAGATAATTTATATAATGTGGATAAAGCATATAATATTAAGTGAAAAGGGTGAGATATAAAATTATTTGCATAATAGAACACCATAGAAAGAGCTAAGGTATACATTAAAAAACAGAGGAAGTTAATACACAAAAATTAAAATAATACTTAAACTTGAATATGAATGGTATAATTTTTAAATACTATTTTCTGGAAGAAAAAAACTTAAAGTCCTTGATTAGTAGCATCCTCTTCACTAAGAGATCTTTGGGTTTTTTGTGTATGCTTATTCATGTATTGGTCAAGCACATTTCAGTTGTATTACTCTTAAATGCTCTTTCTCAGTGATATTATGCCACTCATATTTCCTTATCAGATCATCTGATACTCTTGAAGCAACTCATTCTATCAGAAAATTACTTTCCTATCCTCTTTCACTTTGACATGATTCAACCAAGACATGTTTTCTCACTTTCTTACAGCTGTATACATTTCCTTCTCTGAAGCAATTCTGAGTCCAAGGATATGCCTCTAACTAAACGTTCATGATCAAATATGACCTCAACTGTTCTTCCCTGCTTTTTGTTTCTATCCACCTTCTCAATCACCTACCTTGTTGGTCCTCCTGTTGGCTTGTCCAGCATCCTCAGGTGTAGCAACTTCTGCTCTTTTGAGGAACTGACTTCACTGTCATCTGACTACAGGATGTCATTTGCTCAGCTCATGCTCTTGGAGCAGAGACCAAGTGCGGGAACAGACTTCAGGGGTCCCGAGCAGAGCACTGCTTCACAGCTGGACCTTCAGAAGGAGAACCTGAAAAAAGACAAGTATGTGTGCATTTGTCCCAACAACTCTGGGGTCAACTCCCAGTCTCAGAGGAGTCCAGGTACTCTGAAAATTCCAGAACCACTTTTATGTCACCATTACTGTCTTGATCCACAGAAGGATTAGAGACACAAGTTAAGTCTCAACCTCAGTGTGAGAAAGGGGAGAGATTCAACTTGCAAATTCAATTTGCCAACAAGAGGAGATCAAATTTTAACAAAGAAAGGAATAGTCTATTTTCTGTGTCACAATTTAAAGTGGTCCAGTTTTCCCAGTGTGTATGTCATTACACACTTGGATAACTTCTGTAGCAGAACACCGTGATATGTTTCATCTCTGCCCTCAGGTATGAGTCACTCTGAGAGGCTGGGCTGAAGCAATACGGCATCACCATTTGTACTTTTCCTATCATCTTCCAAGTTTCTCTTTTGCTTTGCCCATCACTATATTTTCCTTTTCAACAGATGAGAACACAAGAAACCTCCTCAACAGACTAAAGGAGCACAAGCTATATCCCTTCCACTTTTTCTAACATGTTTTCCTGTCCTGAACCCTCCATGGGAAATCTCTGATGGCTCTTCAAGTCTATATTGTGCACCCAACATCCAACCAAGACATGGAATAATTTTTTTATATTTGGATACCCATGCCTTTGCTTTCCCAATAACTAATTACTATAAATATACTATATTTAGATATTTCAATCTGGGCTGAAATGACTCCCTCCATACTGTACTCAACAGCCCAATGCCTCTCAAGATCATCAACCCACAGTAGAGATTAATCAGGCTTCAATCAGGAGACTCTATCTAAATACAAACTTTTTGCCAATATAATTATAACACAACCATACCACAAAATTTTTCCAGGCTAAAAATATTTGCATCACTCCTTTCTACATCAGTACCCCAAAAGCCAAGACAGTGAGACAGAGTAAGCCAAATCTATCTGGAACAAATACTATTAGTCATACTTCCAACCTAATTTAAAATTTTAACTATCGATGGTGTTTCTTCTGTTTTAACCTAATATACTTTAACTCATGTAATATTTAGCAAAGCACTAATAATCTGATAATCTGAATATGGTTTTATAAATAGAAATCCTCCAAAGTTCAGGAGTTCATCTCCTGGTTTCCTCTGTTACTCCCTTCTCAATAGTCTTTCAAAAGAATGTCCATGCTTGTAAATCAAGAATAATTATAAGCAAACTCAGTCACTCATGTCACATTTACTTATCTTTGCCAAATAAATTTGTTTTACAGTAATTTCAACTTATTCTAATAGAGTCATTATTGCCTATCAGTAAGTGATACACATTTGGTTTTCACAAGTTCATGAAAATTGTACAGTTGCTAAATTTCAGAGTAAGAGTTTAATTCTGGGAGAGAAAAGTATTTACAGTAAGGGACAGAGATTCTTATGTGCTAAAAATGATCTCTCATTTCATAAGACTGAGACTAGGACTTTGTATTTACACTCTGTAGATCAGGTTTAAGGAGCGAGAACAAGCTGAAGGACCAAGGTAATGACTTCATTTGAAAGACCCCAAAGACCAGGACTAAGAGTTCAAACGTAAACCTCATGAGGACATACTAAGTACACTTATTTTACTTAAGTAAAAGGAGTGTAGAATAGATAGGCAAGTAGTGTAGAATAGATAGGCAAGGAGTGTAGAATAGATAGAAGTACCTAAAGCCTACTTTCTCTCCACTCAGCAGCCTGCTAGAATGCTAAAGTGTTCTGAGAAGTTAAAGCGCCCCTCCTCGAAGGTGTTTGGGTTTGTATTGGATGCTACCACAGGGAGGCCTAGGATACAAAAGGAAGACACTAAGTACCTGGGCAGTGCTTCTTCCCAAGGCCTAGAGGCCTGAGTTTTCTGCCGCACACTCTCTGCTCACCTCCCTGCAGTTTCTGCAGGAGAATAACAGCTGTCCAGCCTTTGATTTCTCTCGTAGCCTGCCACGCTTCCTTTCTAAACAGTAAAAGCAACATTTTCAACTCCTTTTACCATTTTTAAAATCATTACTCTCTCATGGAATTGGACAGCTTCCCTTTGAGGCAAAGTCACTTCTAGACCAAAGAGGACAGACCGCACTTGACTAAAATACTGTATTTTAGGACTATAAGACACACCAGGCCATAAGACACACCTAGGTTTGAGAGAAGGAAAATACAAAAAAAAATGAAGCAAAAAATGTGGTAAAATATATAATAACTTGTGACCCCACTCCACTGCCGCCCCCACTACAAGCCAGGTAAGCTACATTCGGACTATAAGGCACACCCCATTTTCCTCCCCAATTTGGGGGGTAGTGCATCTTATAGTCAAAAAAAATATGGTATATGTTTTCCTAAGCAATTTGATTCCATTGTGTGAGAATTCAGCTACATTCTACAGTTCCAAGTGTCACCACAATATCCTTTCACTGTAGAACTGCCAAAATACTATATGGCCTGTGATAAAACCTAATAGGTACCCGAGTTTCATTTTTTTGCACGTAGCTGTCCAGTTCTCCCAACACCATTTGTTGAAGAGGCTATTTTTAGTCCATTTTATGTTACTGCCCCCTTTGTTGAATATTAATTGGGTTTATTTCTGGGCTCTCTGTTCTGTTCCATTGGTCTATATGCCTGTTTTTATGCCAGTACCAGGCTGCTTTGATTACAGGGGCCTTGTAATACAGTTTGGTATCAAGTATTGTGACCCCTCTTACTTTGTTCTTCTTTCTCAAAATTGCAGCTGTTATTCAGGGTCATTTGTGGTTCCATATACATTTTTGAAGTGTTTGTTCTATGTCTGTGAAGTATGTCATCAGTAAGCTGTGACACCATAAAAGTCCTAGAGGAGAACATTGGCAAGAAAATCTCAGATATTTCACACAGCAACATTTTTCCTGATCTGTCCCTAGAGCAAGGGACATACAGGAAAGAATAAACAAATGGGATCTCATCAAAATTAAAAGCTTCTGCATGGCTAAAGAAAACAATATTAAAATAAAAGAGAATCAACTATATGGGGAAACATATTTGCCAATGATACCTCAGACAAGGGTTTAATCTCCAAAATATACAAAGAACTTACATGACTCCACTCTAAGGAGACAAGCAACCCAACTAAAAAGTGGGCAAAGGACTTGAACAGACACTTCTTCAAGGAGGACATACAGAGGATCCAGAGACTCATGAAAAGATGCTCAGTACTGCTAGCTATCAGAAAGATGCAAATTAAAACCACAGTGAGATACCACTTTACACCAGTCACAATAGCCATCATAAACAAAAAAACAAACAAGTGTTAGAGAGGTTGTGGAGAAAAGGGGACCCTAATCAATTGTTGGTGGGAATGCAGGCTGGTACAACCACTTTAGAAAACAGTATGGAATTTTCTCAGAAAACTAAAATTGGACCTGCCTTTTGACCCAGCAATTCCACTGCTGGGATTATATCCTAAGAACCCTAACACACCAATCCCAAAGAACCTATGCACCCCAATGTCCATAGCAGCACAATTTACAATAGTCAAGTGTTGGAAGCCCATCAGTAAATGAATGGATCCAAAAACTATGGTACATATACACAATGGAGTTTTATGCAGCACAAAAAAAGGAGGAGCTTCTACCCTTTGCGACAGCATGGATGGAACTGGAAAGCATTATGCTGAGTGAAATAAGCCAGGTGTTGAAAGACAAATACCATATGATCTCACCTTTAACAGGAAGCTAAACAATAAAACAAATAAGTAAGCAAAATATAACCAAAGACACTGAAATAGAGAATAGGCAGACAGTGACCAGAGGGGAGAGGGGAGGGAATTTCAGGGGAAAAGGGGGAAAGATTTATAGGAACTAGTATAAAGGACACATGGACAACAACTAAGGGGGATGGAAATGGGAGGGAGGTGGGGAGCCCTGGGGGGGGTGGACTGGGATGGGAGTAAAAGACAGAAAACTATACTTGAATAACAATTAAATTAAAAAAACATAGTAGGTAGATAAAGTAACAAAATCAACTTCCTTTTCAAAGGGGCAGTGCAGTAATATTTTAATATGTACTTCCAATACAAGATGCTAATATCTCACTAAATGCATTTACTTGTAGTTTGTATGTCTTATTCCAAGGCCAGAATATTATTTGACTTAAGCTGTGGTTTTGTTAACATTATAATCAAATTTATAAATAAAAGGGAGAAATTTGGACAGTAAGGAAGGAAGTGAAATAGACTTATATGCACAGCAGATCTCAATGATGTCTCTGAAATATGTTAAAATGTTGCCTAAGAATTGTGGATTACAGAAAGTAGACTGTTACAAATTTCTCTATACTATGGAGGTGACTTTCAAGATGAGGATTTTTTCTGTTCTTGTTTTCTACTATAAATGTACCTTTTTCTTTTACTCCTTCTTTCTTGAACTAGATTCTGAAACTGCATAATCAACCATTTATCTTTCCTTGGGTTGTTTTCTGTTCATAACCTTTTCAATTGAGTGTATTTCTTGAGGTTATTGTGTGTCTCTTGCTTTGCTCCAAGCACACAACTGCATTCATTTGATATACATGAAGCAAACTAACAAACCATAGTGTGGGAATCTGTTTTCTTTTAAAGGGGACCTTACATCTTGTTTTGAAAGTTAAAATAATTCTCTTTTTAACAGATAATTTCTCTCATATTCAGGACATACATACACAAACAGGAAAAAGGGAAATGTGGCAATAGAAATGTATACTTCTAAAATACTACAAAATGTAAATAGAAGGCTTATCTCTTTTTTTTCACATATGGCCATGTAAGAAAGGCCCTAAACCCACAGGGTTCTTCTCATAAACTGTCAGCAGACAATGTATGACCTCTCTGTAGCTGGAAAAAGCACCTACTAAGATCCAGAAGAATTCATACTTCATTTGTTATCCCCATGTGTGTTCCACTGCAAAGATACTCTTCCAAATTTACAATTTTTGTGTTCATTTCAAAAGTTACAGTTTCTGTCATTACTAGGGCACACTGACAAATTATCAATGACATATTTACACTATCAATAGCATCCCCAGAGAGCCAAGATGTTGGAAAACATACTGGAATAGCAACGTGTATAGAATGTACTAGTTCACCATCTGGTTGTTTGGGTGAAATGCTGGAGAGAGTTATTTTGTTTGAAGTAGGCAGCATTGAGATTTTGACTGGTTCCATGAAATCTCACTAAATAAAATTTCCTATGTATGTCAATGTAATATTCTCCCCATGGTAAGCTTCCCAACACGAAGCGAGTAAATCCTGTTTATATGGCAGCTCTCAGCCTTCCCGGGGAAGAGTAAGACTGAGTCACTATGAAAACTGTGTATATAAAGGCTATGAATGTGTCTAAAAATGTCAGCCAAACATATGAACTACATCTTTGCATACTTATACATATATATTCATTTTGTAGACAAAAGTCATTTGTCAGCAGTAATAACCTTAATAATATTCAGATAAGTTATGTATCAAGTAAAATTATTTACATAGACTACTAAATTGCTTAATATACAGGCATTTAGCTATATCCTATATAAAGTCTGATATGTCACAGCAGAAGACCATGGAATATATTATTCACTTACAATGGAAGTGTAGTATGATAGTTGTCAGCATAGACAATCATGTCAAAAGTCCTGTGTTTGTATCTCAGCTCTAATAGAATCTATGTATCACTGGACAAATTATTTAACTTCTCTGTGCCTTAGTTTTATTATCTGTAAAGTGATTATAACAATAAAACCTCTGTGACAGTAAAGTTTTGAGGATTAAATGACAATACATATGTAAAGCACTTGGAACAATTTCCTGGTACTTAATAAGTAATATATACATTAATAACTAATACATACACTACTTGTACATATGCAAAGTGATTTGTATACAATAAGACTATTATTATTATTACAGATAAAGGGATGCTATTCATATATCATTTTCCTGTTTTGACAGAGCTCTTTCACATGAAGTACATTGTTCACATGGACCATTTCAAACTCAATACAGATCACACTACACTAATCATGGACCCTGCTGTACCTACTACCACCTCTTCTGAGGGAAACTGTCCAGTCAATCCAAGTACCACAAACTTTGCTCTAATATAGGGGTCCCCAAACCCCAGGAACTAGGCCACACAGCAGGGGGTGAGCAGTGGGCAGCTCTCCATCACTGGCATTACCACCTGAGCTTCACCCCATCATATGAGCAGTGGCATTAGATTCTCACAGGAGTGTGAACCCCGCTGTGAACCACACCCACAAGGGGGATCTAGGTTGCAGGCTCCTTATGAGAATCTGAAGCCTAATGATCTGAGGTGGAGCTGAGGCTGGGATGCTAGTGCTGGGGAGCGACTGCGACTGCAGGTTATCGTTGGCGGAGAAGTTTGACTGCCCTGAGGCCATAATAAATCAATTGCTTTCTGGCTCATATCAAAACCCTATCAGTGAGTGGCAAGTGACAATTAAGCTGCATCTGGTGGCGGGCTTTATAGGGGCAAGTGAGTTGAGATTAACTGAAGTACATCAGTACTTCAATTGTACAACTGTATCTGGTGGCAGGCTTTAAGTCAGAACCCGACACTTACTTTAGTCCACGTGTGGTCCGCCCATTATTTTATTTACCCCTTCTGTCAGGGCCTCTTTCCTGCAGTGCACACTTGGCTCAGTCACCGTTTTGGTAAGCCCACATGCCAACCCTAGCCAAAATGAGTAAAAAACAACAAAGCTGGAGAGCTTCTCTGAAAAGGGGGAAAGACCCAATGATGAGACAGTGGAAGACCCTAAGACTTCCAACAAAAAGAAAGCTATATTTAAAAAGAAAACACCAAGAGTCCTACTTAAATTGCGGGTTCACTGCAAGCCCACTTTTCATAATATGTGGCAACCAGCTACCCAGTGAAGCCATGAAACCTTCAAAACTGCTTTGACACGTGGAGACAAAGCACCTTGCATTAAAAGACAAGACTTTGGAGGAGTTTTTTTTTAAATTGTGAACCTGAAGAACAAAAGCAGTTATTGAAGACCTCCATGTCATCAAATGTGTCTGCACCAAGAGCATCCTTCTTAGTGGCTAAAGCTAAGAAGCCCTTTACTGTTGGTGAAGTGTTGACTCTGCCTGCTGCTAAGGACATTTGTCACAAACCTTTAGGAGAGGCTGCACTCCCCAAAGTAGCACGTGTTCCTCTTTCCACTAGCACCATAACTAGATGAACTGATAGAATAGGAGAGAATATCAAGGCACAGCTGTTAGAGAGGACTAAAGAGTCACTGTGGTACACAATCCAGGTTCACGGGTCTACTGATACTGACAACAAGGCAACAAATTCTCGTTTTTGTGTGATACATTTTTAGGAGGATGTGCGTGAGGATGTTATGTGCACTTTTGTTGCCAACCAACACCACAGCTACAGAATTAATCTTTGAACAATTATATATCAGGTAAACTGAATTGGGCATTTTGTGTTGGTATATGCATGGATGGAGCAATTGCCATAACTGGATGGTGCTCTGGTTTCACTACTCATGCCAAAGAGGTCGCTGCTGACTGCGAGTCTACACACTGTGTCATCCATAGAGAAATACTGGCTGGCCAAAAAATGTCACCTGAACTTAACATTTTGTAGGATGTGATTAAAATGATCAACTACATTAAAGTACATGATGCCTTTAACTCACGTCTGTTTGGGTAGCTCTGTGGGAAGATGGACACAGAGCACACACATCCTCTCTTTTTTTTCATTTTTTAAAATTTAATCTTTATTGTATTTCTCCATGACCATTTAGTCCCCTTGTATCTCCTTTCTCCCCTCCCCAACCTGAAAGCAGTCCCCACAGTGTTGTCCATGTCCATGAGTCCTTTTTCCTTTTTACTCGGTCCCTCCACCCTCAACACCGCCCCCTCCGTAGCTGCCATCTGCTTTCCGTCTATGAATCTATCTCTGTTTTTGGTTGGTAGTTCAGTTTGTTCATTAGATTCCATATATGGTATTCATCTTTCTCTAACTGGCTTATAATACTCTCCAGGTCCATCCATACTGCCACAAAGGGTAAAATTTCATTCTTTTTCAAGGCTGAGTAGAATTCCATTGTGTAAATGTCCCATAGTTGTTGGTTTTTTTCTGAGTATTTTATGACATTTTAATATTTTTAAATTTTTTTAATTTAATTGTTGTTCAAGTACAGTTTTCTGTCTTTTACTCCCATTCCAGGGGTGGGCTGATGGGGGTAAAAGACAGAAAACTGTACTTGAACAACAATTAAATTAATAATTATTTTTAAAAATAATAAAATGTCATAAAATACTCAGAAAAAAGAAAACCCAACTATCTTATAGACAGAAGATGGATGGCTTTCTAGAGGAAGATCCCTGGCCAGAGTTTCTGAGTTATGGAAGCCGCTCCAGAGATTTCTTTTGGAAAAACAGTCGCCACTGGCAGCACATTTTAGTGACACAGAATGGGTTGCAGAACTTGCTTACTTCTATGACATATTCAACCTGCTCAATGAACTCAATCTGTCACTCCAGCAGAGAATGACAACTGTGTTGAAGTTGGCAGATATAGTGGCTGCATTCAATGCCAAAATGGAATTATGGGAGCAACAAGTGAATGCTGGGATTTTTGACATGTTTCAAACATTAGCAGAGATTTTGAAAGAGACTGAGCCAGGGCCTTCTTTCTGATCACCTATCTCAGCTTTCAGAAGAGTTTGAACATTACTTCCCAACCACAAAGGACCCCCAAACTGGGAAGGAATGGATCTGCGGCCCATGCGTGAATAAGCCGGGTGAATCGACTCTGTGCTAGAAGAGGGTCAACTGGTGGAGATCACAAATGACGGTGGCTTTGAAAGTATGCTTGAGAGAACTTCAGATCTCCATACCTTCTGGATTAAAGCCAAGGCAGAATATCCTGAGGTTGCCACAAAAGCACTGAAAAGCCTGCTTCCATTTCCAACCTCCTATCTTTGTGAAGCAGGGTTTTCTGCAGTGACAGCAACAAAAATGAGGTTACAGAGTAGACTGGACATGAGCAATACACTTCGGTGCCACTGTCTCCCACCACCACCAGATGGGAGCGTCTAGTTGCAGGAAAACAGTCTCAGGGCCCCCACTGAGTCTGTGTTATGGTGAGTTGTATAATTATTTCATTGTCTATTATAAGGTAATAATAACAGAAATAAAGCACACAGAAATGTAATGTGCTTGAATTATCCCAAAACCACCCTCAACCCATCCCATGCAAAAACTATGTTCCATGAAATCAGTCCCTGGTGCCAAAAAGGTTGGAGACCACTGCTCTAATGGGTTATGAAACAAAACACAGACATCTCCAGGGATGCAAATTGTGTGATATAGAGAAAATCAGTTGGGCAGCAGATGAAAGTTTATATCAGGAGAGGACAAAGCTAGAATAGGGCCATAAGGAACCCAGAGGGGTGATTTATAAGGAAATAATGGAGAGAAAGAGACATAAGCAGGAAAATGCTACAGGAGAAAAATTGGAGTAGAAGGCAATACAGTCCATGAGAAGGAAGAGAGGTGTCAGAGAGAGAGAGAAGGGGGGCAGAGAGAGCAAAAAAAAAAAAGAATTTGATAATGTCTCAATAACCTTCCAATTTCAGCTTACGGCCTGACATACTGATTTGACTTAAAGTTTCATATGCCCATTCTCACCTCCCCAGTATGTACCTCTGTTAATGGGGTTATGTAAGGATTGTTAGTTAGCAAAGAAAGGTGCATAAACTATATCCCTTATTCTCTGTATTTTTGATGCTGGGTACCTGGGTTTTGCTTTAGGAGAAACTGCTCCTTCCTGGCCTACCTAATGCATAGAGACAATAAAGAGACTTGCCTTTCAGTGTACCTTTGAGATACAAACCAATCAGTCCAGAGCACTTGCCTCTGACAACCTCTTTCTCTTCTGGGGCTCTCGCATTATGGACCACTAGCCATCTGCCTAGCCACCCTAGGATCAGGGACCAGACAAGTGGACAGCCCAGCCACTACAGTCCACAGCCCATGGAAATTATTCACACTACCCAATCCTATACCTCCTTACACTGTTTCATCTATTTTTTCCCAGTGGAAACCACCATAAGGGTTTAGCCCACTAGCCCCATCTCTCTGTCTGCTCACCTGCCCCCTGTCCTTCCCCAAGTAGCCCTACCTACATGGTGTGTCATGCCTCCTGTTTCCAAGGGACTAGGAGTATAACAAAAACTTCTTCCTTCACGATGATCATTTCTGTGTCTGTGTGTCTTACCATACCTGATTAAAACCAGTCCAGGTACCATTAAAACAGAAGACAAGACTTTTACATTGGCAATACGTATTTTGGAGTGGCAGGTACCTCAAGGGCACAGATGAAATAAGCCAGGGACACCTGAGTCTGAACAAATGATTTCTAAGAAGAAGTGAAAAGCAGAAAATGAGTTCTCAGAACAGGTTGCATTTGCGATATAAGTTAAAATGACTGGTACAACTTGGATGCATACTGCACAACAAGACAGGTTAAAAGCCCAATGGAGGGAGGAGCTTATGTACAGGGAGAGATGAGTGGGATGTAGAATTGGGAGGAAGCTGATCAACTGAAAAGTCTTGTGGAGGCGAGGCCTGGAAGAAAGGTCAGAAATGAGTTCACATTTATGTTTCTTTGAAATATTAGTCCCTCAAACTGGTTTTAATACTTAGTGTAGATGCTATGAACTGAATGGTATGCCCCAGAATTTTATGTGTTGAGGCCTTAACTCCTAATATATTTGAAGATGGGACTTTGGGAGGAGATTAAGTTTAGATGGAGCCATCATGAGAGAATTAGTGCCCAAATGAGAAGAGACTCCAGAGAACTTACACACACACCCTCTCTGCTCCACATGAGGACAGTGAGAAAGTGGCCATCTTCAAGCTGGGAAGAGAGCACTCATCCGGAAACCAAATCAGCCAGCACCTGGATCTTAGATTTCCCAGGCACCAGAACTATGGGAAATAAATCCCCATTGTTTAAACCATACAGTCCACGGTATCTTGTTATAGCAGCTCAAGCTGACTAATGCAGTAAGGCAGGGCTCAAATATAATGCCAACTCCTGACACATGCACGGGCCTGCAGTGCCTGTGGCGCTATGGATGGAAAATCAAGACAAATTCACACAGACTACCAAGTCCTGTGGAGGAAAAGGGATGGCACAGCCACTCCCTCAACAGGGGAGAGGCTACGAGCAGCCTGGCAACTCTCTCAAGGGGAGAGCACCCCGACCCTTGCCTAGACAGGCATTTATTGGGTTTTCTGCACAGGAGTTCAGGTACCACTTATTAATGATTGCCAGGCAGTAAACAGTAGGTAGCATACAGAGAACTATTAGGGCTTCTTCTGAGTCAGGGTCTATTAGCTAAAGGGCTACAAGACTTTAGGAAAACAAACTCATTTTCTGCCTGGGCTTTATCATTTAACTAAGAACACTCTTAGCAAAGCAGGTTTCACAGGATTTCACATATCCTTTCTCAGGCCTGATCACCCAGAGAGCCTGCCATTCCCAGCACAGGTCTGTACCACCCTCAGTCACTGTTTTCAGGCTTAAGTCAGGAAGAGGAGGCAGATAGCCAAGGAATTCCCAGAGACTTCTCATAGACAGACTGAGGACTAAGGCTTTGTCAAAGCCAGGGGATGAGAGTCAATCACCCCTCTTCGCTACAGCCCCGAGTCCTTTCTTGAGGGCCTCCCAAGTGATTGTGTCTTGCTTAGGTTGCCCCCCGCTCTGAGGGGTCATACCCACCATTAACTAACCAAGCGAGTGTTGAGGGCCAGAGATAAATAACACAGAAGCAGAATTCCTGCCAGGGAGATAAGTTTTGTCTCCTTAGTGGCTCACAGACCGGAGGTCACTCACTCAGCCTTAGCCATGGGGGGGGTTACAGCTCCTGAAACCAGGCAGAGCAGTTTCCCAACAAACTTCAAAAATGAACCTTGGCAAACTTAATGTTGTTATGGACTTGTCATGTACTTGCTAACCTGATGTGGGTTGGTGGCTGGCAGGAGAAGATGTACATACAGATAAGGAAACAGTAACGGCACAGCTTCTGAAGCCACTTGCATTTATGGCCTAAACACCATTATGAGAAGCAAATGTTTCCATCACAGTGTGACAAATGTAATAGGTTTTGGAGGTTGCATTTTCAAAAATTAATAAGACACACGCTGTGTGAAAACATTATGTTCAGAGGTATGTTTTCAGAAGTTTCAAATAAAATATCTCAAAGAAATCATCCTAAAAATGAAGTAATAAAGTTTCACAATGTATGGTCCTAGAAATAATGGGTGGGAAGTAGATTTATAACTGAAGAGTATAAGAAGATAACAAAAAATGGGTACAGCCAGGGTTTCTGCTCCATCAATTTTTTAAATTACTTTAATTATAAACTTTTGCCAGAGTATAATGGGGGATCAGTTTGTAGGTATTTATGCAGGATTGAGGAAGAAAAATACACAACAACATAATAAACCAGGAAGGAAAAGCTAGCTTCTATTCTCACCAAGTCTCATTCAAAAATCCCTATGAAAAAATAATCTCCTTCTAATGCTGAATTCAAGGAAAAGTTTAACAACAGGGTAACAGTTCAAGGCAAACCTTTTCTGGAATTCATTGGCTAGTGTAAAATTACTTGATGATTATAATTTGGATTACTGTGACTTTTAAAGATAGTCACTTGACTTTGATTTGGCTTCTAGCATAATCTTCGAAAAGCACGTGCCTGGTTTCTTCATACTGAAAGGAGGAGAGTGAAAAAAGCAATTTACTTCTTAGATAAGCTAGGTTTTCACTTCTGTCTGTGTACATACAAACAATAAAGCACTGATATTTTGAGACTCTCATACCCCCAAGTACATACAAATGCACTTTGCTTAATCTCTAAGAAGATTAACAGGTTGGGCACATGTGGGAAGGAATGCATACTGGGACAAAGAAGGCAGGAGCTAAGCAGTTAGAGATTTCGTAATCATCAAAACCAGGTTAGTTCTTTATGCTTCCATTCAACTGTGATCAGCTTCCTTGACTATAAAGTATCTTGCAATTCATTGGTCTACAAGTGTAGTCTACTTTTGTAGTTTCGGTTACCCATGCAATGTTGCTATGGAATTGTTTTGTATTTATCAAAATCTGCAATTTGTTATCAAAGTCAATCAACACTAGACACACTTCAATTGATGAAGTTGTGGAACTGCCCAAACCTCCCCACTGAGTGTCAGGTGGACTAACGTGACAGTATTTACTTGGCATCTCCCACGTACCCAGCATCATGTCAGGTGCTGGAGATACAAAACAAAACATGAATCAAAGGGTTCACAGGACACAGTGTACAGACAGGAAACGGTAGCTAGCCACACCCTGCTGTATAGATTAACTGCCAAATGAGTGGTTCAGAAAATTGGTGTGCAAGAATTCCTACTTGTGAATCACCACTTCAGTAAAGAGATTAGACAAGATACTTGGAGTTTTCCCAGGGGTGACAATGTTTCTGACACATTTGGTTCTATTCTTGCCTGTATCCCCTGTGAGCAGGTAAACATTTGAGATGTAATCAGGCATGAACAGCACAAGCTTTCAAGTGAGATATCTCTGATCGCATTGTCCAGCTCAGTCACTCACTAGTGTAAGACCTTGGCCAAATCATTTGTCCCCCATGAGCCCAAGCCTCCTGAGTAGTGAAATGTGAGGTATAAACCTTCAGCTCAAAGGAAAATTGTGAAGATTCAGCAAGAGAATGGCTGTGAAGCACCTGCTCTTTAGTGGGCACTCTAAATAAATAAATAATTGTAAAAACCCACTCTTCTTGCAAATAAGTTTGAAAGCTGACTCCAGCCATGAAAAACACTGCCAAATGACAAATGACCTTCCCTGCTGTCTCTGGGACAGACCAATGGCCTCATTACCACCGGCTGAGCTAACTGGCCACAAAGCCAGGAAAGTAGAAAACAACCAAGGCAGATGCTAGATGACTAGAGAAACAAAAATGATATGACAGATGTGGAGATTGGGTAGAAGAGGTCAGATCAGTCCAGGAGAAAACAGAGCCCCCCACTCTCAGGCCGTGTGGAGACTGAAGTGTAAATAACTTTGCTGAAAATATTCACTTGTAAGCAAATGCCTTCATGCTCTGTTCTTTCTCTACATTTTAGTCCCTTATCCAACCATAGCCTCACTTCCACAGCCCAGCCTTGCAAGGTAGTTCAACATCCTCCTTCCTCCTGCAGAAAGATGCATTGAACAGCCACATGGACCCATTCACAGGGCTGAGGCTGATGATAGGAATTCCTGTATACTGATTTACTTCACTATCAAATTCAATATGAGGACCAGAAATCCTGCATAATCATTTAATATGAATCTATTTCATTAACTAATTAAAAAGTGTGCATAAATCATCACGTGCACTGTTCATTGATAGTTTAGCATGTATTTCCCTAGATGTAGTCTCTATATTAGCTTTGCCTCACCATTTTTCTATGGAAAAATGATTGAGACATACAACATTTCTTTATCAATGGAAGTAGGATGGCTCATTAATCTTTGTCAAACTAGGTCACAAATTTCCCTGTGTAACATAATACTTCCCACCTTGTATTTTCAAAACCCTTTCCTATACACTCTCATTTTATCCTTCTAATAATCATGTTTTTTAAAATCAACCTAATTATGTTATTTAATATTTATTTTAAAAGCAAGGAATCTATAATACCAAGAGATTGAGAAACTTACTCAAGTAAAATGTAGTGATAAGTTTAAAGCTAGAATACAAGTCTCCTGGGTTCTAAGTCATTCCATTTTTTAAGCAAAATTCCAAAATTTCTCAAGTCCATTCTTGAGAAATTATCTACAGGAAAACATTAATGGATAAGCATTTAACTTTAGGGTTAGTGAATCAGTTTCAAGTCTTCTTTATTAAAATAGTAACAATTTTTAAATTATGTCTTCAAAGGTATATTTCATTATTATTCCAGTATGGTGAGACCAACATATCAGCAGACAATTGCTATTGAAAAGATAGTCTGTTACTCATAGTTCCAAGAGGAGGAGGAATGCCACTGTCTTACAGGGACCCCAGCAGGAAGTGCCAGGGTCAGAAGAGGCAGAGGGAGCAAGGCGGGAATGTGGGTAAGAGTGGTTTCCCTGGGAACGACTGGGTGAGGCAGGGAAAACAGGTTTAGGGTTGGCTAGTTCGAACAACTTCAGCGGGCTCTGGGGCACAAGGGTTGTCCTCAATTGTCTAATCCTGGGGATTAAGTCGTGTGAGTATGAGAACACAATACAGGATGTGACAGGGGTGGGGGTGTGGATTCTGGACTTGTTAGTTTGCACATGTAAAAGGTCTTCTCAAAGGTGACTTATTTACTATCTCTAGGAAGAGGCTAGTCCTGGGAGGAGCAGTTTCTCAGAGGTTCAAAGCATTAGAAACACAGGATTAAAACAAACACTTAGTCATTCATATGGGCTACACACAATGCTAAGTTTTCAGAATGCATTATCTTAGATATACTTCCTATCAATCCTATACACTAAATACAAATATCTTCATCATCTCTATTTTATAATGAGGGAGCTAAGATTTAGAGGAAATAGTAAGTGGGGGAATGAGGGGGAATTTGACCCTCTGAAGCCCAGCTGCGGGGCTCATGTTTTTAAGCACTGCACTGTACAATCTATTCAGCAAATCTAGGAAATATCAATGACAACTTTAATTTTTCCATCATTTTCAATTAGCCCCAAAGATTAATTTTTTATGCTTCCACTAGCCCTCAAACCATACCCAGATTATTCGGTTCCTAAGAAGACCAGTTAAGATTGGTTTGTGTTCAGGTGGCAACATGGTTAAGAATCTGCTGCGTGACTGGAAGTGGAGAAGCGAGTTACGATCAAAACCCTGGGAAATCTGAGGTCTCCTGTCTAAGGAACTTTTGCAGTCAAACTCCAAAGTAAGTCTTCTAACATTTATATTTTATTTTATCATAAATTCTTTCTTTCAAATTTATCTTGAATTTTGTGTCCAACTCAGTTGTATAGCACTGTCACAAAATGGCCAAGAGAAAGAGCATAATGTGGAACTCTCAAAGATGAAGTTCTAACAAGGGCATGGAGAGGCTGAATTTAAACTACTATAATATAGACCTCAGACCTTAGGAAAAAAGGAAGTATGTGATTCCTGTGGTCTCTAAGGAATTTTGAGCAAGGCCAACTAGAGGACTCACCTAAAAGGAAACACCTAAAAGGAATGCAACCTTAGTTGCATTCAGGGATCTACCAGGAGGGAAAAAGTTTCTGAAAATGCCCCATCTGTCAAAATGATCAGTTCAAGTATTTCCCACCACAAGCAAAGCTGGCTACAATAACCTTTGGGTTCCCTAACTACCAGAGTTATTAATTATACCAACCACATTATGGGAATCAGTGACTCTGTATATTCCTGGGAACAGCACCCATCTCTACACCTCCCACCCACCCACCACACACACACATTGCTATAGCCCTGTAGAGTTAACAGGGTTACCTCGTGAAGATAAGGACTCACTCTAATTGCTGGATCTTATTAAATGTACTGAACTCAGAAAGAAAGAGTTGCCAGCTCTAAGCAGTTCGTCTCTTCTTTGTTCCATTGAGTCTCCAGTCCCTTCTCGATTCATAGGAGTTCAATATTTAGTATCTACACCGAGACACTTTCGAGGGTGCAGAGGGTCACTGTTAAAGGTTACACAGGGACGACAGGCATAACTGAATTCTAGTTCAGACAAACAGGAATGCATGAACATCTAAGCTGTGGGACGGAAAGGCCCAGCACACCATGGCATTCACGTTGGCTTTGAAGATGCGTGTCCTCACACGTCATCTGTGAGCCCTCAATGCACACCAGAGAGTCAGTACTTTGGGTACACTTCATAAATTACATAAATGCATGGGCACAGAAAATGATGCTATCAAAGGAACAAAGGGAAATGTTCCTCGTTGCTGGAATGCCAGACAGGAAAGTCAGATCGGGTGCCAGAATGTGAGAAGATCGTCAAATTGCTGTACAATGTGTTCCCGTGTATAATGCGCACCCACGTTTTTGACCCAAACATTCCGGGGGGGAAATCATTCATTTTAACTTTCTAATGCAATTTTTATTTATTTACATTTGGAAACAAAACCAATTATCATATCCCAGAGTATTATTTTGCATATGGATCTCATTATTACTTTCTGGACTCATGCTTTTAATGCATAAGCATAAGTAAATGAATTAAAATATTTATATAGATACAGAATTAGTACCACCCAGATATAATGTGCATTCTTATTTTTCCCTAAAAAATTTGGGCAAAGAAGTACCCATTATACACTGCAAAATACAGTAGGTAACTTCTAATCCAGACTTTCTTTACAGCAATTGCAGGGGAAGGATCCAGTTCTAATCTCTAAAACTTTGCTAGGATTGTTGTGATTATTCATGGCAACTAGCCTACCTTTGGGAAACAGAATATTGAGGGAACTATTTGCACTCTGAGATCTAAAGGTAAAATCCCCTAAGTCAGCCCAGCTGTGGGTAACCTAGATTTTTTTAAAAAAGAAAGAAACAATAAAATGTTTTTCCATTTTTTAATCTAAAAGCAAAAATACCAAAAGTGAGGTTGGAAACTAGGAAAGGATCGCTTTGGATTTTTGCACATTAAAGCATTGCATAAAATACAGCTATTTTTGAATATCATAAGAACATAAAAGCTTTATAATGCTTTTGAATTTCATAAAATCAAAGGATGGCCTTTCTTCAGAACAACATAGTAGAATAATTAGGACATAACTCATGATTCCTACAGAATATGTCTTACAAACTCTTTACTAATAGTAGCTAACACTTAAATAGTGCTTGCTATGCACCCATTACCATTTTAAACACTTTACACATAATTATGAAAACAACCCTTTGTTCAAATGAAATTTTAGGCCTAGTGAAAAACAATAATACAAATACTTAGGAGCCCCGAAGCTGGCTGGGCTCTGATGGACCCAGTATTCAAATAACTGCCACAGCCTTATCACAGAGGGGGCCTGGGAACCCATGTCTGGGAGTGTTCACATGCTCCTGCTTTGAGAACTGTGGGAGTATTAGACATGGCGGCGGCTATGTTTATGTGCCCTACGTACAGTTTTTAAAAAATTTATATTGGTTGCCAACATTTTAAAATTAAGATATTTGATATCAAAATTTGGATGCTGAGCTTCTCTTAAAAACTTGGAAGACCTGGCTGGTGTGGTTCAGTGGATTGAGCACCAGCCTGTGAACCAAAGTGTCCCCAGTTCGATTCCCAGCCAGGGCACATGCCTGGGTTGCAGGCCAGGTCCCCAGTAGGGGGGACGTGAGAGGAAACCACACATTGATGTTTCTCTCCCTCTCTTTCTCTCTACCTTCCCCCCTCTAAAAATAAATAGTAAGAACCTTTAAAAAGAAAAAATTAAAAATGAAAACTCAGAAGAACTGGCAACCATGGATCACATCACCTTATGTGACAGCCATACCATACAGGGCAGAACCTGGAGTGCACCCTTTAGACAGTGAGTGTGCTTTGCTGTTCAGCTCACCAACACTCCCACTGGCTGGCCCCCTGCCTGGCCTAAAGGTATTGGGTTTGAAAATCCTGAGCTAGGGTGCACATTGCAAATGCTCATTATAGATTTTGTGAAGGCCTGTCAGAGATCTAAGTTGCCAAGATCAAAAAGAGGTTCACTTTGAATTTTGGGACTCAGGTAGGAAAATGTGGTGGTTCAGATAATGTCGCCAACCATCTAGTATTTGAAGATATAATCTAATTTTTCCAATTATTTTCTTTACCTTTTTTTTACATAATCCTTCCATGACAGAATTAGGGATGATCTAGGCAGGAATGTCCAACCCACAGCTTGCGGTTCACACATAGCTCAGCATGGCTACGAATGCAGCCCAACACAGTATCATAAATTTAATTAAAATTTTTTTTGCTCTTCCATTTTCATTAGTGTTTGTGTATTTAATGTGTGGCCTAAGACAACTCTTCTTCTTCCAGTGTGTTCCAGAGATGCCAGAAGGTTGGACGCCCCTCAACCCTCCTCTTACCAGCGAGGTAGAGGAATCAATCCCAGTACTCTGGTTGGACTTCTTCACATACTGCTGCCCCCTACAGCCCCAACTCCTGAAAGGTTATTTAGGGTTGTCTTTGTCCCTTGAAAAAACTGTTGTCTTCTTTTGCTTCATCTATAAACATTTTAATCTATTGATATGCAGTTTATATATACGGTGTGTGGACAAACTCGTGAGAGTGTGTGTTTAACAGGATAGAGCATAGATGTGGTTTAACCTTAAATTAAATGAATAAAAATGTAAAGATGGCCCTGGCTGGTGTAGCTCAGTGGCTTGAGCACAGGCCTGCAAACGAAGGGATCGCGGTTCAATTCCCAGTCAGGGCACATGCCTGGGTTGCAGGCCAGGTCCCAGCAGGGGACGCATGACAGGCAACCACACATTGATATTTCTCTCCCTCTCTCCTTCCCTTCTCCTCTAAAGATAAATAATAAAATCTTTAAAAAAATGTAAAGATGGATAAATGGCACCAATCATTAAATGTATATTATGGAAATTAGCCAGCTTTTTGTGCTTGTGGAAAGCACAATCCAACATTTAAGAATGACATTGAGTCTATTTTTTTCTACTGTAGGTAATAACAGCAGGGTTTGGGCATGACCTTGAACTGAAAGAGCATTGAGCCGACCCATTAAAGTTTACCATCCTATTCCTAGAGCAGAGAGAAGCCCCTGGAGGTCTTTCTTGGCTTGGCCTCAGATTCTAATTATAACTCATAAAGGAATTTCTTAATCTAAACATAGCTTCTTTGAACTTGAGTAAATAATAAATACTAAGTACTCATGTGTGAGTATCCTGGCAGGTTATAGTCATGGCTGGGAAGGAAAAATTTTCATATTCTAGTAGTTTTCTGGCATAGCACTGGTCATAGGATCAGCTGTATCAGTTTGCTAGACCTATAATCATAAAATACAGACTGGATGGCTTCAACAATATAAATTTATTTTCTTGTGGTTCTAGAAGGTAGAAGTCAGATCAAGGTGTCAGCTCATTTCCTTTCTCATGAGGCCTCTCCTTCGCTTGCTGTTTTTTTCACATGGCCCTTCCTCTGGGCAGACACATTCCTGGTATCTCTCCCTCCTCTAGTAGTGACACCAGTCATATTGGAATAGAGCCCACCTGCATGACCCCACTTAATCTTAATTACCCCTTTAAAAGCCCTGTGTTCAAAAACAGTGACATCCTTTTTTTTTAATTTAATTCTTGTTCAAGTACAGTTTTCTGTCTTATATTCCCAGCCCTGCCCCTCCCAGTGCTCTCCCCACCTCCCTCCCATTTCCACCCCCCCCCTTAGTTATTGTCCATGTGTCCTTTATACTTGTTCATGTGAGTCCATCCCCTTTTCCCCTGTGATTCTCTCCCCTCTCCCCTCTGGTCCCTGTCAGTCTGCTCCGTATTTGCGTGCCTTTGGTCATATTTTGCTTGCTTGTTTGAAAAACAGTGACATTGTGATGTGTCAAAAGTCGATTCTTCACCATATGAATTTGGGGGAAACACAATTCAGTCCATAACATCAACACAAGTAAGAGGCCAAAAAAAGCCAGATAGACCAGAATACATATCTTCATTTAGCCACAGAGCTGACACACAGGATGTCTTTCCTGGATCCAAAATTCCACTGACACATGGGGTTCAACTGCTCCAAGACTGTAGTTAAAGTGTGGTCCCCTTGGCCAACCACATTCTCGTGCGTCTACATGCCCACCACATATCTAATAGGCAAAATCAGGAGGGCCCGGGTGAAGAGGCTCTCAGAGCTGACGCTTGCAACACAGAGAAGGAGTACCTCCTCAAATGTCACAACCTGGGCATGTCTTTCAGCTCATTCCTGACTTGGCCCTCAGGATGTCTAATTATTAGGGTAATAGCACCAGAAAGAGCTGAAACTGAGAAGTCACATAGCTTCTGATACAAATCTCATATTTGTGTCTGAAGGGAGGGAAGCACGAGACCACCAGAATAACCTCCTTCTTCCCTCTTTCAAGGTTTAGATAGCAATCAGAAGGGGAAGTAAAAAACATGATGAAAGAAGGCTGATAGATGTGAAGTTATTTGGAACATACATTTTGTCTAAGACAGCTACAGAATATGTTAAAATCTACCCACTGTTTTAAAGTTAAGAAATGGGTAGGTTCAAAAGGTGTAGAAAAAATTGTGGCCAAAGAGATACTGATGGCAAACTCGTGGAGAGGCAGGAAGGTTAGGCGGCAATCAGACCCCCACCCCACCCCTATGCCCAGCAGAGGACAAAGACAAGGGACGGTGAGGTACACACGAAATCCCTTAGCCTAGCAAATCTAAGGTTGTTCTCCACTTTCACTGGACAGACCTCAGATTCAACCTTGCTTTAGCTGGAAGTTAATTTTCTAGCACGTTATTGTGAAAACACTGAGTATCCTATGCTCAGGATTTTAAAAAATTAACAGGGTATAATTCATGTTTGTTTTGAGTGCACACAAATGTCAAACCCTGAGAGCCAATGGTGTGTCTTGTTGTGTGTTTTCCTCCAGGTCTCTGCCAGATGGAAGCCTATGAAACTCAGTTTTACAAGGCCACTCCTCACAGTTCTCCTTATCAGGCACCCGGTTAATCAGGGTATCTTTCAGTGATTAAATTATTCTAGGGATCCTTAGTTTAATTATGGTATACAGGTTGACATAATTGGATTACTTAGCCTGCAGAGGAGAAAGGCTGAAAAGTGACTGCCTTAACTATATAAAGGATTTTTTAATTAATACTATTAGCTAAATGAAAGATTATTGTAAGGGATCAGCTATTCTATACATACTATGATGGGGAAAAAGGAATAAATGAATTTAGGACACTTAAGGTTAGTCAGGAGAATATTTGGAAATCATAAGTGGTTAAACACTAGACTGTATTTAGAAAGTATTAACAAGGATAGTTGTTTTACAGAAATACAACCTCTAAAAATTCTTTAAAAACTTCATGATTAATCCCTGTCACAAATGTCATTTTCCCTCAAGTCTCAAGTGTATTGCTAGCAAACACTTTAGTCATATAAAAATGTGCTAGAAAAAAAGCCCCATTTGCCTGTAGTATATACTCTGTAGGTGTTTACTGAATGGCAATGAATGAGTAGAAAAAAGAGTCAGTAGTCAAAATCCAGAAGTTTATTTCATTCTCCTGTGGAGCAACAGTAACCAGATCCAATTTTTCAGTGACAAGTTTACTGAAAAGCATTTGCTTCAGTGATAGACCAGGTATCGATTAGAATAAAAAGACTAGTGCATAACAGACATTATGAGCTCATGAAACGCATTTGCTTGAACACGTCTCTATCAGCCCAGAAACAATTCCCAAGCTGCACTAGGTGGATCTTTCTGGAAGTGAGAGCAGCATTCCTCAACCTTGTGGCTCCGGCTCTTCCTGAATACGGTATTTCGTAGACTCAAATAAATTAATGTGTCTCCAAAAAGAAGAAAAGCTAGGGTATTTCTTAGGATGCAGATAGAAAAATTTAATGGCTGCTTCTTTAGGGCCCAGAAGTGGGAAAACCAGTGCCTGGTTGCTATCTCCACGCCATATTTAAAGTCCCAGGTGTAAATATGATGGGGCCAGCACCCAGGCCTTGGCCAGGGAATGATGGACTCTTCATTGGAAACCTGGGTTCTTTATAAAAAAAAAAAAAAAAAAAAGAGGAAGAGGAATGCACGCCAGGCAAACAGACAAATTAAAAAATGGGGTCACTTTTAAGTGCCTTCTATTTTAGAGTATGAGCATTTCAACTCACGCAACAAACTATGTCCAATTTGGGAAACAAGTGATATTAACACTTACTCAAAATGTATCCTGAGAAGTCAAGTCTACAGTCTTTGGAAATAAGTGCTCACTCTCAGTTACCAGACTCACATTATGACTGGTTTCTGACAGCCCTTTAATTTCTTTCTTCTACTTCTTCCCACATCAGTTTCCACTGATTATAGACAGTGTGGCAGGAAAAGGGAGAAAAAACTTCGAGTTGCTTAGAACATAGAGATAAAGTCAAGGACATGTAGAAAATAGTGGACTACTTTTTACCAGAAAGTATAACATATTTTTGAAACTTCTAAATTAATTTTTCATTACCTCTGTTTTTTTCTATTTATAAGTCAAGGTTTCACACATTCCACTTCATTCTTTGGAGATTTCTAGTCCTAGTTTACTAACTCTGTGCAATTTAAAATGTGGGTCAAGAGCAAGTTACAAAGTCCTTTAATTAATTATGCTTTTTACAGCTTTAGAATTCTCTTTCCAATGACAGCTCATTACTTATTGCCTCAATTTTTCTTTTTTCCCCAAGCTTTACTAGGGTATAACTGACAATTAAAGATGTTCAACTTGATGACTTAACAATCCATACATTATGAAATAATCGCCACAGTCCAGCTATTACCATATCTACCACCTCCTATAGCTACCGTCTTCTTTTTGCTGTGGTGTAAGAACACTTACTATCTACTCTTGCAAAAAATTTCAAGTGCACCACACAATATTACCTGTTGTCACAATATTGTATGGTAGATCTTTCTTCAGTGCAATCCCAGTGGCATTTTTAAAAATAGAAAGCAATCTAAAATTCATTATGGAACCACAAATACAAATAACCAAAGCAATATCCAGCAAGAAGGACAAAACTGAAGGCATCACACTTCCTGATGTCAACATCTGTTACAAAGCTATGGTAATCAAAAAGTATGGAGTGGGCATAAAAAAACAAGACGTAGAGATCAATGGAACAGAAAAGAGAACCCAGAAATAAAACCTCACATCTACAATCAACTGATGTCTGACAAGAGTAACAAGAAGATAACAGAGAGATCTGATCAGATCACTGGGGAGAAGTAGGGAGAGGCTGGAGGAGGAATTTGCATAGGCAGTGGTAAACAGTTTAGGACAGAAAAGCTCATAGAATTTTGGGCAAGAAGATTTGAAAGAAAAGAAGGGTTCTCGCTGTGTGTGTGTGTCTCTCAGGTGCTTCTTCTTCGAGGAAGGCTGGATGATCATTCTGCTGCTGCCTGCACTTCCCAATGGACAGTATTTTGGATGAAAAGGAACTCCAGTGCAACGTAGGATCAGGCTGACCTGGCAGAGGGTGGCATGGTTATTCTTTTTGAGTGTTCTAGAGGGGACAACCTCTGAGGCAGAAGCCTGCCATTCTTCCAAAATTGTATAGCTTTTGTATCTTATGTTGCTTTAGTCTGTAAACTAACCCTGTAGAAATAAGATAATTAAAAACTAACAGGGTGAAATGATAGAAGAACTTAGCTGTTAAAAAGGTTAACCTTAATTGACAGGCTTAAGTGAGTAATGAATGTGGAAAGCTGTTATTCCAAAATTGTGGAGCTTTTGAATAAAGATGCCTTTCCTCTATCACCAAACCTTTTCCCCTGGAATTTTGCCTGGAGGGTGGCGGCAGGCAGCAGGACCCAACTGCTGTCCTGCAACAAGAACACACAATGAAGAACGGGAAGTCTCTTCAATAAAGGGTTTAGGGGAAACTGGATATCATATTCAAAATTATGAAATTTAACTATGTCATATACAAAAATCAATACAAATGGATTAAAGGCCTAAATATAAGAGCCAAAAGTTGCCAAATTACTAGAAGTTAACATGAGGGAAAGTTTCTTGACATTGGTCTAGGTAATGGTTTTTTGGATATGAGACCAAAAACACAGGCGACAAAAGCCGAAGTAGGAAAGTGGGATTTCATAAAACTAACAAGAGTTTGCACGTCAAAGAAAACAATCACCAGAGTGAAAAGGCAACCCAAAGAATGGGGGAAAATGTCTGCATACCACATTTTCCCAAAATACATAGGTAATTCATATAACTCTATGGGGGAAAAAAAAGACAATCCAAACTTTTTACATGAGAAAAGGACCTAAATAGAGATTCCTCAAAAGAAATCATACAAATGGCCAACAAGTACGTAAAAATGGATTCAACACCATTAGTCATCGGGGACATGCAAAGGAAAACCACAGCGAGATGCCATCTCACTCCTGGTAGAATGCCTACTCGCAGAAGACAGAGGACAACAAGTGTTGGGAGGATGTGGAGGAAGGAACTCTACACACTGTTAGTGGGGATATAAGTGGTATGGCCATTATGGAACACAGTACGGATTTTCCTCAAACAATTAAAAATAGAACTACCATCTGATCCAGCAATCCTACTTCTGGATATTTATCCAAAAGTTTTGAAACCGGGATAAGCGATAATAACACTCCCATGTTTACTGCAGCCTTATTCACAACAGCCAAGATGAGGACACAACTTAAGTGCGCATGAACTGATGAATGAATGAATAAAATGTGAGACGGATAGGTGGATAGAGATAGATATAAAATGAAGCATTATTCACCCTTAAAAAAGAGAGAAATCCTGCCATGGCAACAACACAGATAAACCTGGAGGACTATATGCTAAGTGAAAGAAACCAAACAAAGAAGTATAAATACTGTATGATCTCAGCTTGTATATGGAATCTGAAATAGTCAAGGTCGGCAGCAGAGAATGGAATGGTGGCTTCCAGGTCTGGGGGCAAGTGAAACTGGGAGAGGTCGGTCCCAGGATACAAAGTGTCAGTTACACAAGAGAAATAAGTTCTAGAGATCCACAGCACTGACACTTTGTCTTCTCAAACCAGTATGAATAGCCCAGTTTGCATGGCGTTGTCTCTGTCTTACATTCCATTAGTCACTCTAAAACCTATATTAAATAAAGATTTATTTTAAGAATTCTATACAAATATACAAAGAAATATTAACTCAGAGAACTGAATGGAAACAGTTCTTAGTATTATTACAAATCTGTAAAGCCAATTAAAATCTTGGTGACTTTCTATTTCTAATTATATACTAATTATTCAGGTAGTAAAGCCAAATCATAGTATTTAAAGGCTAAAATCAAATTAGAAGACAGTGTATTCACATCTTACTTAAAGGTTTGGGGAGTTATTTTAAAATTTTATTTTCACAAAATACTGTACATTTAACTTTTAATCCCCAAATATTTATTGAGTATCTATTGTGCTGTGTGAGGGATATATTAAAAGAAAATAATGCTTTTCCTGAATGTGTAACAATGAAGCAAAAAATTAAAAAGTACATAGACAATTAAATACAATAACAAATAGAAATAATTGTTTTGTAGGAAACCAACAACTTATTATGATTCCCTAAAAACATCCCCAGTCTTGAAAATTCACTAGAACTACTTACTCACAGGACGTAGAAACACACTTGTATTCACAGTTAACATTTATTACAGAGAAAGAACACAGATTGAAACTAGCATCAGGAAAAAGCGGACGGGGCAAAGTCTAGGAGAAACCAGGTACAAGCTTCCAGGAGACTCCTCCCAGGGGAGCTGCGTGAGCACGCACTAAATTTTCCCGGCAATGATGGGAGACAACACATTTGAGGTGTTGCCAAACAGGGAAGCTCACCCCAGCTTTGATGTTCAGGACTTTTATTGGGGGCTAGGTACATAGGTACACAGCCCCTGCATGATTGACACTACTCAGATTCTAGACTCCCATAGCAAAAGCAGTCATGCACCCTAAGTCACATGGTTAAGGATACACTATCTAATCAAAATGGCATGGTGCATGCCTAAGACCTCAGACAGACAAAAATTTCACATCAGGCAAAATACTCCAAAAGGCTCAGTAATCTTCAAGGAGATGTGAAGCCAGGTCTTTCTTTGGAATGTACAGGGTTTTCGCACTCTGACTTGCTCAATGAACCTTTTACAGCACCGTGTGAAAGAGAATAAGAGGGTATACCTTTTTTTAAATCGGTCCTTCAGAGATTCCCTCAAAGAGAAAGAAGCACTTAACCTGAGATTTGAAGGATGAGTAAGCAAAAAGTAGAAGTCTTTCAACTAGAGAAGCAGCAAGTGTGAAGGTGTGAAGGTGTGAAGGTTCTGGGACGGGAGAGAGCTTTGCCCCTTCGGAATACTGACTTTAGACCAGAGTATCTGAAGAGGGCAATTAATCCAAGGACAGATTGGCTCAAACAAACACGGAAAAGCAGACAGGAAACAGACTGCACGGAGCAAAACCTGTGCTGAGGATATTCTTCGTTACCTTTCTCTCAAGTGCAACAGAAAATCATTGAGGCATTTTAAACTTTTTATTTTATTTTTGCTTTAAAAAAGACTATTCCAGAAGCTTCAAAACAAATGAATTGAAAGAATTCTGAGCAAGATGGAGAGACCAGTTACAAGGTTACTGAAATTGCCCTGGTAAAAGTGACTATAGCCTAGACTAGGGGCACAGTGAGGATGAAGAAAAGTAGAAGGATTCAAAACGCATTTTGGGAGTCCAGGATCACTCCCGGGTTTCTGGCATGGGTAACTGGGTCAATGGGAGTTGTATTTACTCTAGCAAGAAGCCTGGAGGAGGATCAGATTCACCAGGGAAAGTTTAATACACACATTGAGTAATTTTGCAAAGCATCCCACAAGTAGGAAAAGAGCCAGAATGAAAGACAGCAATTTCATCCAAGACAATCACTGCTTCGATAACTACTTATTAAACAGCACAGTTTTTTTCCCATTTAAATTTCTCATTCAGCAATCCTGGCAGAGGGGAGTCACTAATCACTGTTTATAACGATGTTAACAAAGAAAACAAACATCCTTGCCCTGGCTATGCTTTCCTTCCTCCTCCACTGAGAAAGGTGGAATATTTGAAAAAAGAAGAAAAGATAGCAGAAAACACATATGTTTCAAGAATTCAAAGTAAATTCACAGTAAGTCTAAGATTCTTGATGTGTAAAGACATCTGGATTGAGGTCCACCATCTGTATAAATATACAGGTACAACTCTGAGGGTCCACCCAATTAAGTACATAATAAACTGCTTTCAAGAAAGCAATTCATAAAGACTTACAGGTTTACAGCCCAACATTAGANTGCCCTGGCTATGCTTTCCTTCCTCCTCCACTGAGAAAGGTGGACTATTTGAAAAAAGAAGAAAAGAAAGCAGAAAACACATATGTTTCAAGAATTCAAAGTAAATTCACAGTAAGTCTAAGATTCTTGATGTGTAAAGACATCTGGATTGAGGTCCACCATCTGTATAAATATACAGGTACAACTCTGAGGGTCCACCCAATTAAGTACATAATAAACTGCTTTCAAGAAAGCAATTCATAAAGACTTACAGGTTTACAGCCCAACATTAGAGCAATAAGCCATAAGGGAGCAGCAGCAGATAATAAAGAGAAAAGAACCAAAATTTTAAGTCTTTCATTGTGTACCATTTCCAACACCTTTATTTCTATTCTTGACTGATGTTTTTAATTTCTATGCATTTGTGGGATAACTCAAATAGAGTAAAATATATTTCTCTAAATTCTAACCAATATGATAATAGTCTAGATAAGGCTAAAATAATTAAGCATAACTTTAAAAAGGAGAGGCCTCCAATAATTAATTTGTTTTCTACCACCAAAGTTCTCAATACATGGCTAATGCCTGAGAAATGCAGATACTTTCTTTGACAACCTTACCAATAAAATTTATTTTCAAATAAGCAATTTTAAGATCAAGTGATACAGATGATACTGTCACAGTCAAAACCTGTAGCTAAGCTGCATGCCACCCATATTGCTCTACTTTTATCAATTTAGGTCATTCTTACACCTTAATCACGTAGGCCCATCATAATCATTACCCTCCAATGTGTTGCTTTTAAGTATATGACTTAGAAATAGCACTTAGCATATTGCTACAGGCCCTTCAGAGTTGGATACTATAATGAGCTTTTGTGTTTTATATTGCTTTTTCCCAAAATAAAATTAATATGAGTAATACATAGTTTTAAAAATTAATGCATATGGAACATTTGCAAGTCCTACTGACAGTCACCTTAGTAAATTATCTTAAGGGAAGTAAATCATGAAATATCCATCAATAAAGCACATTGGAGTCATGGAAAGTAACTTTGCTTTGCCGTCAGAATTTGTTGCTCTAATGCACTGTTCGGGCATGGCTGATATCCCTTGATGCTTATGATCAGGCAGAAGAGGCATTATTCCATCCCAATGAGCTTCTACCAAAGGGCAAGTCTGTTTCAGTAACTGTTCAGACGGCCAACACAGAGCTTTCCTTCAGAGCTCTGGGTCACTTGTGTGATCTACACTGATTTCTGTCGACATGTAAATGGGAACCAGCCACTTAGGGAAGTGAATCTTCGTGAACTTTCAGATCAATTGAAATGAACTATGGATTTGTTAGCTGTTGAACTCTTCCGGCATTTGCAAATTTTGATCTTCAGAAAGGACTTTAAAAATAAACAGGCAAGGGAAGAAAGGCCTGCCTCTGAACTCAGTGACCCAGAGCCACACTTGCTTCTTTGGCCTCACAGATGGCTTCACTCTGTTCTCAGAGAGTTTAAGGCCAGGTTACGCTGCAGACAGCATAGCATTCACAAGCTCCTTGGGAATGATGGAAGAAATGTGGAAAAGATAATG
Organism: Sturnira hondurensis; assembly: GCF_014824575.4. Lineage (NCBI taxonomy): Eukaryota > Metazoa > Chordata > Mammalia > Chiroptera > Phyllostomidae > Sturnira > Sturnira hondurensis. The sequence continues at coordinate 9,577,766 of NW_028074140.1, read as the reverse complement.
GGCATTTGATGATTAATATTCTGGAGCAGCAGATATTTCAAAGCCCCTTTTGCTCTTCATTTTTAAATAAATTTATCTTCAAGCAGCTAACAAGATATTTGAACATGTGGATGGATTGCTAGGCCCAAGTGTGTGTGTCTTGTATTATTTATAAGTATGTAAGTATGTTTTAAAATTCAACCTATTACAAACCTATGTATAGTTAAGGTCACCAAGAGTCTGACCTTCCAATGATAACGTATTATAGCAAATCAATTTGTCTTTGGGTCCTTAGCATGATGTTATATACATTAAATTTTAAAAAACCTAAAGATTAAGCAATGGTTTCAAAAGTTCAAAAAACTAGTCAACATTAAAGTTTGTATAATAAAAACTCCAGCCCTGGCTGGTGTAGCTCAGTGGATTGAGCGCGGGCCTGCGAAGCAAACGGTCGCTGGTTCGATTCCCAGTCAGGGCACATGCCTGGGTTGCAGGCCAGGTCCCCAGTGGGGACACGTGAGAGGCAACCACACATTGATGTTTCTCTCCCACTCTTTCTCCTTCCCATCCCTTCTCTCTAAAAATAAACAAATAAAATATTTAAAAAATAAATAAATAAAAACTCCAAAAATGATGAAACATCTTGGTACCTTGTATAGCTACAAAAAATAAAGTGGCTAGTGATTTTATTCTGTTCAAAGTGTACTGTAGTGAAGCTACAAACACAAGAGAAAAAGACTCATGGATAGAACAGACTGCCAACTTTCAGAGGGGAGGACATTGGGGGCTGGGTTAAAAAGATGACTGGATTAAGTAAAAAAAAAAAATCATTGACAACAGCATGGTGATTACCACAGGGAAAGGGGATTAGATGAAGTAGAAGAGGGTAAAGAGGGGATAAAGGGTGACTGAAGGACACTTGATTTTGCGTGGTGAACACACAATACAAATGTGCAGATGATATATTGCAGAATTGTATACCTGAAACCTATACAATTTTGTTAACCAGTGTAACCACAATAAATTCAATAAAATGTTTAGGTGGCCTGACATAACACAATTCTTAACATGTATTAGGCATTCAAAAATACTTATGGAATTAGCGAGTCATTCATTTAAGTTGGCCTTTTAAAGTTTCCATCAATTATTCAATTTAAATAGTTACTTTAACTGAGAATCAGTCATTTCACATTGAGTGCCCCAACTGCAGCCTCAAACTAACAGGGCTCCTTTTCAATGTATAAGTCTTGCCTCCTGCTCAGTTTTGTCAGGTGCGTTTTAGATCTCTAGAAATCTGGTCAACACTGCTTAGAGTTTTCCTTCCTATGCTTTACATTGGATTCTCAATTAACTTTTATATATTTAGTTTACATATTGTGTATATAACCCCACAGATGGCACAGGCTTCCTAGCCCTCAGGCAATATGTATGTTTCAAATAAACCAAATGGTAACTTCAAAGTAAAAGGTCAAAGGAGGTGTTGTGATGGAAGTCAGCAAGAAGACGTGCAATTATAAGTCCAGCAAGAAGAAAAGGAAAGGTTGAGTTCAAAAGGTTAGGCATTAAGGATCTACCCATAACCTATAACAATATTTTACTAATATTTCCTGTATAGTTTGTTGTTTAAAAAACATGTGTGTGCCCATTGTTTGTCATCACCAAAGTTCTCCTTCTCCAGAGGTAATCTTATTAGGTTAGAAATATGTTTCTTTAATTTTCTCTGAACAGTTCCTAGAACAGCTCAGCACCAAAGGCACACTTGCTTCTTCTTGAAGACAACAATTCTTTTATTACACATCTTACTTCTTTAAAAAAAATTCCTTCACTTCAAAAACAGCTTTACAAGCTTTGCATTATTTGTTCAGGCCCTGCAGGTACCTCATGGTAACTCCTCTACAAGGTCCCCTGTGTTTGTTTCAAGAAAACACACTAGCAGCCAAAAGACAGAGAGTCTGTGAATCAACTTGATGGGAGCGTCTCACGTGTTGAGCTCACATATGGTTACTGAAGGGAGAGAGAAAAGTACCCTGCTTGTTTTTCAAGTGTTTGGGTAATTTTGTTTGTGCTGCCATATGCCACCACACCCCTCAGCCTATATTTCAAATCTTTTTTTTTCTTTAGGCCAGGCATAGTAATAAAAAGAAGAGGAGAAATTAGAGTCTGGAGGTTTAATTATCTTCATATGTTGAGGACCTAAGACATCCATACCCGACTTTGCTGTATTTATCACATGGCCTCACTTGGGATGTGTCTTTTTATTGCCGCCTCAACCCACTGCTGTTGATGCTCAGATGGAGAATGCTACCACCTCCAGACCGGAAGTGTGTGATCTGGAGACGATTCACAGATGTGGGAATTTAAATTGACAGCGAAACACACGCTATGATTCATTTAAAACAGCATTTTACATGTAAAACGACGGAAAGAGACCTGTGCAATTTTTAGAATATAACATTTAAGACTTTAAGCGATCGCCTGGTAATTTTTATAATGGAACTTAATGGGATGAAAACCAAAATCTTGAGAATTTAATGAAATGTATCTGTTTAGCACTCAAATTGATATCAAACATTTAAAACAGCACATAAAAAAACTCTCTTCCAAACATTAGGACAGTCACACGATTAAAAAAAAATAAACATAACCCTCAAAATGTTTTCTTCCTCATTAAATGTCAATTGCTTCCAGAAAAACACCAACGTGCAGTTAAAAAAAGATGGTCCTATCCCTGATGGCAGAGTATTTCAGGCATAAAATTCATCTCCACCCTCACCTATCCCCGAATAAACAAAAACTTTGGGTTTAAGTAACGGCTTTTGAGATAAGATGTTGCTCTAGCACTGCTACTGGAGAGAGACTGTCCCTCTGGCTGTCTCCTTGCTGTCAAGAGCCCCCCAGAAGGCCACAGCCCCTTCTCGTCCTCACCCTTCCTGGGGGTTTTCGCAGACTCTGAGGATCTGAAGCAGAACTCCAGACCAGGCAGCTTCAGCGCTTCAGCAGCTAGCTGAGGCCGCCCTCAGGAATGCCATGAAAAGCAACATTGGAAGTAACAAATTCTTTACTTCCAGAGTTTTTATGTCGAACCTAGATTTTTTCTTTTTCAACAATAGATTGGTAGAATGTTTTAAACTGGGAATCATGGATAATCTATACTCGTAGAGACAAGATTGTCAACTTCTATTGACATTTTAGTGTCTCTGTCCGTAAGATGTACACTGCCAGTTTTCCATTTGGAGAGCAGTGAATGCTAATGGCATAATTAATGTTAATAGGGTTAGTACATCTCTACAAACCATTTGCATATTTAAGTGAACAGTCCAACTCTGGGCTACTTTTGCATTGATATTATCATAACCTTGAGATCTCTATTTTAACTTGTGAAAGCAATTTACCTCATCCATTTAATATCAAAGACAAAACTGGTACACCTCATTTAAATATAATTTTCATCTTTTATTTCTTTCAAGAGTTCAGACTTTTCCTTACTGCAGGCTCCCTACTGCTGCATCACTCAGCTTTGGAGCAATTGCTCACATTCTACTCCATCTACATATACCCCCAACTATGCAGGGTTCTCTGGAAACTCACAGAAATTTCTTCATAAGCAATGAGGCAGAATAAGAAAATCAGATGGTAGACCAGATGGCAAAAGAACAATCTCAGCTCAAGATAATGTATTTATTTCACACAGCTCACCTGGAGTCCACTAAGCAGTGAGAGGTTGCATGTATTTGTCAGACGCAATACTAGACAGCATTTCAGAATGACACTACAGTGGAGGAAAAGGTTGAGTGCCCATTGGGGGGGGGAAAAAAACAACTTTTGACTCCAGGGTGAATCCTCTTCAGATAACATGATGATTCCTTCAATGGGTTAAAGCCCTTACATATGGTTTGTGGTCCCTAAAGACAGAAACAGAGCCTAAAGACAGGGGGCAAGTGAATCCATAAAACTTGGAAGCTCATGAAAAAGTACAGCTAACCTTTAACTTTTGAATGAGAATCAGAGGTAAGGAAAAAAATGAGTTTATATCATATACAGAACTCTTTAGACTCATTTGGACTAAATGTCATTCTTTTATATCTAGTATAGAGAAATACCATTTTCACTAAACAATTCAAAACACTTATAATACGAGAAAAAAATGCCCAAACTTTGAGTAAAATCTCTTTCAAAACATAACTAAAATTTTTGCAGTTTAAATGGATTATGTAAATGACTCCATTTAGAGTTATTTCTGATTTCTTTTGAGACTTGTAAAATGGGCTGTTTCCAGCAAACACAAACACAACAATAAACTCTTCTCTGACAGAGAAGGGAAGCTAAATCAGATAACAAATTGATACAACTTTCTTGTTTTAGGATTTGCAACTGGCTCTATTTTTAGGCTTAAATATCTAGATATGCATTCAGGTCCTTTCACATAATCATATAATTGCTTTGAGCAAAATAACTTGCATTTGTAAGATAACATAGAGAATTTGCATGTCAGTATCACTTCACAGAGACTGGGACTATACAGAAGAATAGGGGCTGTGAAATGAGTAAGACCCAGATTTGAGTTTAGGCTCCACTGCTTATCTGTTTCACTCAGGAGAGGTTACTTCAGTTTGGGGGCTTCAGGTTCTTACCTTGGGAAACAGTCCTGAGGCTCCCCTGAGATAACTGACAAAAAGAAAATAACTTAGGCAACACCTGGCAGATAAGAGATGATTGATGGATAAATTGTAATTGCATGCTCATGGGTGACCAATCCAAAAAGAAGTTAAATCTTTAACCTACTTCTTTGGTACTTTACCTCAACCAATTAAATTCATTATTCACTGTTAGTATGATCTGTGATCTCAGAAAAAGATCTGGGACCAAATAAGATAATATACCTAAATAGCTTAATATGTATTTTATGTACTCTTCAAGATGAGTTTAATAAAATAGTCACCTAAGGGCCTAAAAATAATAGGGCTTCCTTAGTTAAATAGATAGTTGAGACTACAGAAATAAGACCAACTAACTTGTATTCTTCTGAGTGCTTTATTAAATTTAACTTTTTAAGTCCTTTCAAGAATCCTATAAACTAAATATTATTATTACCCCATTTTCCAGATAAGGAAATGGAAATGTAGCAAATAAACGATCTGACCTACATAGCAGTTATCTTAGCACAGTATGACTACCACATGCACTACTATATCACAGAAGTTGAAGAGTACCAGGGTTACTAGCTTCAAAGTAAATGCAAAATTTGACAGCCTCAGAGTCTAATAGGATTGATTTTACTAAAATTAAGAGAAACAGATATCCTTGGTTTCGACAGGAAGAAATTCTTCAACATCACAAGATGTTAAAAAATAACATCATTTCAACTCAGACAACTCCATTTTGATGATAGGGCAAGAGAGAGAAGACTTTTTATTTCTGTCATTTATTGAGTTACTACTCATTCACACCATTCAATCTGTATTGAAATTGTGAAGGCTGTGATGGAAAGCACCCTTGGAAAGTGTGCTTTGATGGAAAAGCACGAGGAATTGAAAGATTCCATTTGTCTTCGAACGACCTTCAGTCTACTAAATGTGATTTTTAAAAACAAGCCACAGACTCTTCCACTATCTCGATGTCTATTTGAAACAATTTGCAAATTATCCAGATAACACAACACATAAGCAAAAGTGTATCTAAACCCTGTCAACTTCTCCCCATTATTAGTGCCACAGAACTGTGCTTATTGTTCTTGCATTTAATATTATAATAGCATGAAGATATTCCTTTAGTTCTAAAATATAGCATGGCTTCCATCTTTATTTTCAGATTATTTTTAACTTCTGAAAGCATCTTCGTTAAACCCAGAAGGCCATATTCCCATGTGATTAAACTGAGTTTTAGGACATCTACTTTGTTAACTTGAAATCATATTATGTAGTATTGTGCTAATAACAATTTAAAAAAAGAGAGAGACATGATAGTATTTCTTCTAGAAACACTGTTTAGCAGGATTGGGGAAGAAAAATAATAATCACAACGACAGCTGCATAAATAATCTTCACATGCTATACTGTATGTTTAGTAATCTTAGACAAAAGATAAAATGTGGCCTGGAAAAAAATACTCTGTTAATATTTAGCTAGGATCTGCACTTGCATGCTACTACAAATACGCCATCTCTACTGGTGTGTGTTTCAAGATCTGAGAAAAAGAAAAAGACATGTCCATGGTGCAGCCAATACACTTGAGGAATCAAATGATTTTTCACTTTTAGGTATACAATGGACAAGGTATATTGGGATCAGAGTTAGAGTTTAATGGAAAGCCTATGACTCACATGAATAATCACATGAATGTATACTCAAAATGATAGATTTACTTTAAATGATTTAATATTTACTAAGTCAATTGTATAGCCAGCTTTACTATGATCGACCAAAAATCTGTTACTAGCTGATTGTCTGAACTGACTGTTACCTGAAGTGTCAAGACAGGTTGGTTCATGCAGAAGAATGAATCCATCATACGTTAAGAGGCCACATATCCTGAAATGAGAATAAGGGAAATTCCAGAGGGAACTAGAATACTGGAAATGGGGAAAGGCATCACTTTTGGTCACTTTTACATTACCCTGAAACCAGATATCTCCCAGACCTGCTCTTCAATTTGATTTTCAGGGCCTGCATGGGCTAGTCAGCAAAATTTATGAAATTTCTTGTGCTAAAATGAACACAGATGAAGTGTTAGAACATGGAACAGAGATGATATGTAAGTCACTAGGACATTGAGCAGTGAGCAGTCACCAGTTTGTCAACTGTCAAGTGTGCACTGAACTGCCACAGGTCATCCAGCCGCGCCTAGCAGGGAAAAAGTAGGTTTCTGGTTCTTCATGTGGAAAATGACACAATGATTGATGAATAACAACACAATGATAAACTCTGTTTCAGGCACTCACAACTGTAAACCTACTTTTGCCCCACGCTGTACATTCAGACAAAATGTGATTAAATTCATTTTTAAGGTGACACCTTATACTGCTGAATCAACAGTATAGCAAACTTCAGTGATTAAATCCCCAACTGCATCCATCCTTTTCCTGTGATCATGCTCACGGATTAAAGGAGAGTATGTATATAAAGCTTATGACACACTGGTTTATATACAGTAAGCACTAAACAGATATTAATTCTTATACAAGGATGAAAGAGTTACTTTTAAAGGTTTATTTAGATGGTTAGAAGAGCATTAAAAAGTAAAACATCAAGATAATAAAAATTTTGAAGACTGATAAGTCAAAAAACATTATATCATTTCAATATAGTTTAAAATTTTATAAAGCAGCTGAACTGAGCAGGCAAGGTGGTGGCTGGCAGAATGGGCAGTACCACATTCGCATGTGGGTAAACCAGGAGGAACAACTGGGGAGGTAATGAGACAAACAGCACAACCCAGGATTCCAGTGTGGGGAAATAAAGCCTCAAAACTCCTGGCTGAAAACACCTGTGGGGATTGAGACAGTGGGAGACACTCCCAGCCTCACAGGAGAGTTTGTTGGAGAGACTCACAGGGTCCTATAATGTTCACAAACCCATCCACCCTGGAATCAGCACCAGAAGGGCCCAATTTGCTTGTAGGTAGTAGGAGAAGTGACTGAAAGCCTGCTGAGAGCCAAGCAAGTGGCACTGTTCCCTCTTAGACCCCACCCCCACATACATACAGCATCACAACCCAGGGACGTGGGTTGCCCCGCCCTGGCAAATACCTAAGGCTCCCTAAGGGGCTTCCACCCCTTAGCATGTAAAAGGTGCCCTGAGACAAAAAAGAAAAATAGCCCAAATGAAAGAACAGATCAGAGCTCCAGAAAAAAAATACACTAAGTGATGAAGAGATAGCCAACCTATCAGATGCACAGTTCGAGACGCTGATAATCAGGATGCTCACAGAATTGGTTAAGTATGGTTGCAAAATAGAGGAAAAAATGAAGTAAAATAAAAGAAAATGTGCAGAAAACCAATAGTGACAGGAAGGAAACCAGGACTCAGATCAATGGTTTGAAGCAGAAGGAAGAAATAAACATTTCACCAGAACAGAATGAAGAAACAAGAATTCAAAAAAATGAAGAGAGGCTTAGGAACCTTCGGGACAACCTTCAATGTTCCAACATCTGAATCATAGGGGTGCCAACAAGGAGAAGAGGAAGAGCAAGAAATTGAAAATTTATTTGAAAAAAATAATGAAGGAGAACTTTCCCAATCTGGCCAAGGAAACAGACTTCCCTGAAGTCCAGAAAGCTCAGAGTCTCAAAGAAGATGCACCCAATGAGGCACACACCGAGGCACATCAGAATTCCCTTACCCAAGATTAAACAGAAAGAGAGAATCTTAAAAGCAGCAAGGGAAAAGGAGACAGTTACCTACAATGGAGTGCCCATAAGACTGTCAGCTGATTTTTCAAAAGAAAACTTTCAGGCAAGAAGGGGCTGGAAAGAAGTATTCCAAGTCATGAAAGGCAAGGACCTACATCCAAGATTACTCTATCCAGCAAAGCTATCATTTATAATGGAAGGGCAGATAAAGAGCTTCCCAGATAAGGTCAAGTTCAAGGAGTTCATCATCAGCAAGTCTTTATTATATGAAATGCTAAAGGGACTTATCTAAGAAATAGAAGAAGATAAAAAATACGAACAGTAAAATGACAGCAAGCTAACAGCTATCAACACCAAACCTAAAAACAAAAATGTAAACAAAAATGAACTAAGCAAACAACTAGAACAGAAACAGAATCACAGAAATGGAGATCACCTGGATGGTTATCAGTGAGGAAGGGGAAGTTGGGGGAAAGGTGCAGGGAATAAGTAGCATAAATGGTAAGTAGAAAATAGACAGGGGGAGGTTAAGAATAATATAGAAAATGTAGAAGCAACAGAATTTAAATGTGCAACCCATGGACATGAACTAAGGTCGGGGAATATGGGAGGGAGGGGGTGTGCAGTTTGGAGGGGAATAAATGGGGAAATGAGACAAGAGTAATAACATAATCAATAAAATATATTATAAAACAATCTCATGATACATTTATTTTTAGTAAGAAAAACAATTTATAAAGCTTTTCTTGATGTGGTCTCTCAGGAAATACATTTTTCAGGCCCCCCAAAAAAGACATCAGTAGTGTGCAAACCCTTTTAGGCATCTATAGAATTCTGATATGGGGGAAGAGATTTCCTGGAAACTAAATATTGTTCTCAACTTAAGGAAGTTAGAATATTTACTTTTCAATAGATTTATTTCCTTATTTTATTACTAGGAACCTCATTGTTGTTATCTCATTTTTATGTGTTTATGTTTCACCTCATCTAAAGCACAAGTACACTTTCTTATACTTTTGTTTTTAACTCCGAAAACAGAGTCTTGCCCAAAGGGTATTTGTTTATATAAGGATATTACCAATATTCTTTGCCAATGTTGCTAGGTTTATTTTTCTGTAAATGTCACTGAGTATGATCTTCTTTCACATATTAGTTCTTTGGCAGAATTTCTTTATAAGTTTTAAAATGCACAGTTAAAAGATAATAAGCAGTAAAAGATAACCACACAGAAAAACACATATCTGAAAAGCATACACTCATTCTAGTACAATATAACCTAACACTGAGAGACAAAGAAAGGAAGACAAGCCAAAATAAAAAACTTTCAAATTGTAAGATAAAAAACAAATTCTAAAGTGATACTTCACAGTAATTTCACTGCCAATCTAACAGTATTGTTTTTTTCAAAAATGGAAATAAAAAATTCATTGTTTATCTATTTCACCTTGTACAATATAATATATAACACTAAAAAGAGAATCTGAATATTCCAAACCAATGGATAATTCAAGCTGCTGTTTCTATACCTCTAGTTCTCTTTTGCCACCTGATATATATTAAGGAATAGGATTGCAGAAAACACATTTTCCCTGACAGAGTGAAAGACTATAAACAAAGTAGCTAAGTCTCAAGTAAATTAAAGATGCCACTCATTATGGGAAACACTGAGGAACCTGCCAGGACATAAAACACTCTGTCTGAAGCAAACAAGGTAGCTTGCTAAAGACCAGAAAAGGGGCGGGGATGCTACATGGAATATTCAATAGAATAAATTCTGCAATAACCTAGGTTCAATATGTAAAGTATTTTTTTGATTTGAGGACCATTAAATCTTAACAAAACACCATACTATTTGACTATAGGCTGATTGCTGGTCTAGAATGTGTATTTCTGCTGGCCCAAAATAAAAATCACATCTATTTTCCTATGGCCATTTACCTGACGCCATGCCAATTTAGCCTCTTGTATACTCAAAGAAATTCAACAAATGGAGAAATGAACAGAATGTAAGTGACTCCGAAGACAAATGGCCATCTGGTCTTCCTTTCAGATCTGTTTCTTTACTGGATCTCTATTCCTCGGAGAAGTGAAAATAATATGGATAATTATTCCAATCAAACTGAAGAAAGATGCCAAATATACACAAAGTAATATAAGACAATAGCAAATGCTCATATCAGATCACTTTGACATAATTAGAAACAGAAACACGATTTCCATCCATAGAAACGAAATTCATCCTTATGTGCAACACAGGAGTAAAGGAATGGATGGGGGACACCCACATATAAATTAAATCTATAATGGTTCCCAAAATCAAGTGTCAAAGGAACTTAGAAATCTTGAGGAATCCCAGAAAACTGGAAGACATAATATAAATTCAGAAACCACAACTTGAAGTCTGTGCAAGCTATTCTGCTGAAAAGGGAATGTGATTGAGGAGTTAGGTATGCTTTAAGTGAGATAGAGAGAGAACAAGAAAAGCCCTTGGGCATCCACCAGGCTGCTTGGAAAGATGAACATTGCTCTTCATTTATCTGCTCCACCCTCCATACACCAGACCCGAAGAGGGAATCGGGCCTCGAATTTCGAAGGGGGCTGGAGGTGATCAATAAGTCCAAGACCCCCCCCCTGGCCAGAAGAGGAAAACCTCTTTTAATCATGCCACAGTACTTGCTATGCTCTCCTCGTAGAAATAGACTGTTTTTAGAAAAACTGATTTGTCTCATATTAGGAGCTCCAACTGACTATTCATAGAAAAAAAATAGTTTATCACATCATCTTGGGTCACTTCGTACGGTAGGAGATAGATAATTAGACAAAAAAGTGTGTGGTTAGAAAACATGTATTGATAATCCATTTTGAATACAAAAAAAAGCTGATTCAACAAATATGGCAACCAGCTTTTATAGAAAATTCTGCCTTAAATTTTGTATTCAAAACACAGAACTTTGTATGGTGACAGATGGCAACTAGACTTTCTGTGGTGATCATTTCATAATGTATATAAATACCCAATCACTATGATGTGCATGTGAAACCAAGAATATTTTATGGCAATTATACTATAATTTTAAAATGTATATACACACAAAACTATAATTAAGTGTTTAAAAATAAATGGAAATGCCTTATGATCAAAGTTAAAATGTTGTATCGGAATAAAACCTACCAAATCTGCTCATTTGCTTTGATGGAGGTCCAGAAGACTTATCACATATAAGAATAAGAGAACCAAGCTATTAGAGAGTTTCACATCTATTCTACAGGCTAGTGTTATGTCCCTCTGAACTCTTACAGCCTCTCTCATATCATGTCACATTGTGTCTGTCAGTCTGTGATATCTGCACTCTCACGAGGAAGCAGCAGTGACTCAGTACTCACATCCTAAAGTGATCACCAAGAGCATTTTCATCACTGCACTGGTTCTGTGGGGAGGGCTGGGAGGCTTCTAATGTGGGGAGGAACTTACCTGGCTCTCTGTCTGCACACTCCCAATTCCCAAATGCCACCTCCTGCTCCCACTACACCAAGTTTCCTCCTCTTTCCAATGCGATACACTACCCCATGCCCTGGCTCAGTCGTCTCACAGGTCCCATCTCCCTGCTTTATTAGTCACAGTTTTCTCTATCTCCAGAATGAGTATGTTCTTAGACACCTCTATTTTTTCAATATACTCAATAACTTCTAAGGCTTTTCTCTATAGTTCTCATCATGCTTTCCAATCTCAGTACCTCCTGAAATCAGAAGCATCTAAAGCAGATGGTTTTCACCTTTGCTATCAGACGCTTTTCATGGGTATTCTGTCCTCTAATTTTCCACTGTAAATGAAGTTCCCCACCTGGCAGTGGTGCTTGAAGTCTGAACTGGAAGATGTTGAGGGAACTGTGTTAGTGCAAGGGGAAGAGAGGGGTTTTCTCCCAGGTTTACAGAAGATGCATCTGACCAAAGAGGGGTCTACAGACACCTGCCATTCATTTAGAATGCCTCCACTCTGCCTGAAGAATTGATCTAGGAAATTAATTGGCTGAAAGCAAAACAACTGATGTTCCGAGTGACTAAGAGGCTGTTTTGATTGAAGAAACGTACGGATTCTTTTCACAGTGTAAAGATTTCACACAAAAATCTTTTTGTAAACCCTAATCACACTGTCTCAATCTCTAGCATCTGAACAGGACATACATTACATTCTTCCTGCAATCAGGCAAGTACGTATTAGAAGATAAACATTTTAGTTCTTTTCCTCCATTATTTTCATCAAACACTACACACACACACACACACACTCACATGGGGTATGTTTCTCCAGAGAGTCATTTTCGTGTCAATATCAGTGTCTTCACATGAAGCAGAGGAAGGCAAAAAGAGGAAGATGTTCACTACTTTAAGCCCCACTTCACATCTTGCAAACAGTAACTTCATAAGTCACCTGACCCTTCCTTGCACTCTCTGGATTGAAAAACAGCTCTGTAATTTATGATCAGTTTACTCTCAGCCCAGCTCTGCAGTTCATGGTGTTAATCCCTGTTTTGTTAGATATCTGATCAAAAGATTACATTTAAATTGAATTTAAAGAACATGGTTTACTAGGAACCCATGATCAAAGAAAGTAGAAAAGGCTACGTTACTGCACAACACGAGATACAGAAGTGCTATGGAGCTCCTCATGCTACCCAGACTGTTCCCATCACTCAGCATCCTGGCTTGTCTGCGCAGACCTCTACTGGTTCCTTTTGTTGTTTTGTTTTCCTTCTCTAGAAACTTTCTGGAAACTGTCAATAAGGGACACTGATCTCAATTTTACTCCTCTCACGAAATTTACCATTATATGAAATTCTGTAACTTGCTTTCCTCCATCTCAGTTATACACAGAAAAAACAATTTTCCTTTTATCTCCTATGAAAGTTAAACGCATACATTAAGTCCATTTTGGGGAAGAGAAATTAGACTTTTATCCACAAGTTTCTTTGAGACCTCATGGGCTTAGCCATTCAGTCTCTTATATCTGTTTTCAAGTGTTGTTAAGGACCTCATCTCAGTTAATGAATCAGGCTTTTCACCCAGTCACAGGGCAGCCTCTGACAGTATCCCCAAATCTGATGCTTTGTCAAAATATATTCCTTAGTAGTCTGGCCTTGATTTCAGCAAAATAAAATAAAACACCATTTGCTGGGTATCAAGGTTTTCATGTATATTCTTAACCTAGCTACTAACAGACAGTGTGACAGAAATATCATGTTGTTGTCACAGTCCAATTTTGCGTCCTTTTGTTCTGATACACCTGTTTTTCTAAATGACATGAACTCAAGGAATACAAAAATGGTACTGTTGAAGCAAGAACAGGAAAATGAAGACTGACAGAAAAAAAACTGAAATAATGACAGAACATTTCTAAGACTAACTTCACTACAGTTCTCCAACACTCATTTAATATGAATTATCTTATTAATATTTATTTCCATATGTTAATAGTAGTAAGGATAGTCACATAGCATGTTAGACTACCAATGGCTGACAAATAAGAGTCTGGCCACACCAAACATTCTATATATTTAGTTTCTGGAATGAATGTATGGAAAGCAATATACTGTAAATTATAATCCATATACAAAAATGCTGTATTTTCAAATACTTTACTAGAAGGCTGACATACCCAGAGTTCACTACACTGAGAACCCTATCAACTTATCTAAAATTGAAAAAAAAAGTAAATTATAAATACCAAATTAATTCAAAATAAATTATAATTACAATTCCATTTGAAAGAGATTCGTTGTGATTTTATTGTAAAATTGCTAATCTTTTGAAATAATATAAAGTATTAATATAAGACAGAAAACTGTACTTGAACAAAAATTAAATAATAATAAAAATTAAAAAAAAGAAAATCTATCATATATACTTAGTGTCTGTAGTAAGGTTCCCCACCCCAAAAGAAACAAAAAACCTAGAAAACAGAAATAAAAATGCCCTCTTGAGAGTTAATCTTATAGTTTCTGACCAACTCATTACAAAAGGATCAAAAAAAGTTCAGATACAAATGTATCTAATGAAGCAGAATGGTCCCAAAAGCCAGCAAAACTGGGCTATCAATTTACTTTATATCTAAAACTTTCCTCCATTTGAGAGGATAGATCAAAGTGTACTCTTGTTGAAAATAAAACAGCAGATTATAGAACAATCCCTTATTGTCATAATTTGTAATTTATAAGCACCGGCATAAGGGCAATATATACGCGAACGCCTTTTCTGGAGTGCGTGCACCCCAGGCACCTGCTGATAATGTTACTCTGCCCACAGGGAGGGAGACGGTGAGCATCTGACGGACTTTACAATCCTTATTCCTGCACAGTATGTTATCACAGTAAAGTAACGAAGTGTCTGAATCTTACAGGGTATGACCCTGTTGCCTAAGTTTATGTCCTTTAAATAGGCAGGAATGGTTGGACTCGCTTATCATTAAATCTTCCATTACCAGGGCATAATTCAACACATATCATACTTGCATTCTCAATGGATATTTTCTGACTGAACAATTTTAATAATGTACAGTCTAACATCTTTTTGATAACCTAATGAATATGGCCAAAATATTTGCTGAATAAATAGACATAAGAGAAAATCTCATTTAAAATATTAGCTGTGAGGTAAGGTGTTAAAATGAGTTCATTTCTGAAAACAGTGTCCTAGGAGATGGAAGAAATCCTATTTCAGGATACCACTTAATGAAAAGTATAAAATTCAACAATACAATGGACACCAACACCCAAATACTGGCATGGTGTTGAAAAAGCCATGTCGGTAACTGTGACATGTGTTACCAAACCTGTGGACAACAATGACCTGAGACAGGCTGTGCATCTAAACTACTGCTATGGTTTAAGTAACCAAATAGTTCCGCAAATAAGGTAACAGTAGACAGGCCAGTAGGAATATCATAATTCCTATCTCTCCAACATTTGAAATAAAGAATAGTTACAAAAATTATGAGAAAATAAATTCTAAACTTTAACCTTAAAAATGTACATTAAATATTAATAGCCTCTTTTCCCCACAAAGAAGAAAAAATAACCTTTACCTTCCATCCAAAGTGCCTCATATAAAGCAAAATATATACTGATTATAACTCCAAATCTATTTAGGCATGGAATAATGTCACAAAACCAGCTATACAAAAGTACACAAATTATAGTTGAAAATAAGTCTATTTCTATTACGCAGGTTTGGGCCCCTGACTCAGCATCGAGTATAAATAGTCAGCATTTTTGCATCATTCTTGACTTTATTATTTTTTTAATTTTATTTTCATTGTGGTAAGAATAATAACATGAGATCTACCCTCTTAACAAATGTTTATGCATACAATAAAGTATTGTTAACTATAGGCACAATGCTGTATCGCAGATCTCCAGAAATTATTCCTGCTGTATAACTGCAACTTTATGTTCATTGATTAACAACACTTTTTTTATTCTCCATTACCCTAAGAAACCACAATTTCACTCTGATTCTATTAGTTTGACTATTTTAGATTCCTCATGCACTAGAAAGGAATCATGCACTATTTGTTCTTCTGTGATTGGTTTATCTCACCTATAATGTCCTCAAGGTTCATCTATGTTGTCGTTATTACATAATTTCCTACTTTTTGAAGGCTGAATAACATTCATCTAGCTAGCTATATATCTAAACATTATCTTTATTCATTTATCTTTCCAAGACATTTAGGTTATATTTTCATCTTGGCTATTGTGAGTTGGGCCGCAGTGATCCTGGGCATGCTACTATCTCTTTGAGATTCTGAGTTTAACACTTTAAATAAATAACCAGAAGTAGGATTGCTGGATCATATAGTAATTCTATTTTTAATTTTTCAGGAATCATTTTTTTCCTTAGCAACCACACAATTTTGAATTTCCACCAACTGTGAACAAGGGTTCCAGTTTCTCCATATCCTTCCCAACACTTGCCTTTCTTCCTCTCTTCCTCTCTCTTCCTCTCTTTCTCTCTCTCTCTTCCTCTCTTTCTCTCTCTCTCTTTCTCTCTTTCTCTCTCTCTCTCTTTTTCTTTCTCTTTCTCTCTCTCTCTCTCTTTTTCTTTCTCTTTCTCTCTCTCTCTCTCTTTCTCTCTCTCTTTCTTCCCCTTCCCCTCCCTCCCTCCCTTCCTTCCTTCCTGGGAGGGGATAATAGCCATTCTAATAGATGTGAGGCAATATCTCACTATACTTTTGATTTTCATTTCTCTCATAATTAGTGATACTGGCTATCTTTTCGTGTACTTGTTAGCTATTTGTATGTCCTTTTTGGAGAAATGTTTATCTTTAGCCCATTTTAAAATCAGCCATTAGTTTTTTTGCTACTGAGTTATTGGGTTTCTAATATACTTTAGAAATTAACCCCCTATCAGATGTATGCCTTGCAAACATTTTCTCAATTTTATAGGTTGACTTTTCATGCTGTTGGCATTTTTCATGTTTGATGTACAGAAGCTTTTTAGTTTGATGTAGCCCCGCTTTTCTATTTTTNTCTCTTTCTCTCTCTCTCTTCCTCTCTTTCTCTCTCTCTCTCTCTCTTTCTCTCTTTCTCTCTCTCTCTCTCTTTTTCTTTCTCTTTCTCTCTCTCTCTCTCTTTCTCTCTCTCTCTTTCTTCCCCTTCCCCTTCCCCTCCCTTCCTTCCTTCCTTCCTGGGAGGGGATAATAGCCATTCTAATAGATGTGAGGCAATATCTCACTATACTTTTGATTTTCATTTCTCTAATAATTAGTCATACTGGCTATCTTTTCATGTACTTGTTAGCTATTTGTATGTCCTTTTTGGAGAAATGTTTATCTTTAGCCCATTTTAAGATCAGCCATTAGTTTTTTTGCTACTGAGTTATTGGGTTTCTAATATACTTTAGAAATTAACCCCCTATCAGATGTATGCCTTGCAAACATTTTCTCAATTTTATAGGTTGACTTTTCATGCTGTTGGCATTTTTCATGTTTGATGTACAGAAGCTTTTTAGTTTGATGTAGCCCCGCTTTTCTATTTTTGCTTTTTACCGTTTTATCCAGGAAATTATTATCAGGAAAACATTTACCTCTGCATTTTTTTCTGTGAGTTTTATAGTTTCAGGTCTTAAATTTAAATCCATAATCCATTTTGAGTTGATTTTTGTGTAAGATGGAGATTCGGTTTCATTCTTTTGCATGTAACTATTGAGTTTTTCCAACACCACTTATTAAAGAGACTATCTTTTCCCCCATTGTATAGTCCTGGCTCCTCTGTTGAAAATTAATTAACCATATATGCATGGCTCTCTATTTTGTTCCATTGATCTATGTGTCTCTTGATACTAATGTCATATTGTTTTGATTACTATAATTTTCTAATATATTTTGAAATCAGGAAGTGTGATGCCTCTAGTGTTGTTTTCCTTTCTCAAGATTGAGTTTGCTATTTAAAGTCTTTTGTACTTTCATATGGACTTTAGAATTGATTTTTCTATTTCTGTAAAATACCCTTGGGATTTTGATAGAGATTACATTGACTCTGTAGATAGCTTACATATTCTTCCATTATTTGTGCTTAACACTAATTATCAAATCTTCACAAAATATGAATTCCCAAAATGTACATTTGCATTGCATGTATGCAAATGTGTATATGCATGTACATCATTATCTTCTAAACAAAATGATATAAATCTGTTACATGCATGACTGTAGGGCCCATTCAGAGTCTTTGTGCACAAACTCCCTGTTATTCACATGACTGTGTGTAGAAGGGGCATATTTTTTAAAATACAATGTATAAGTAATCAAGTACAGTTTCTCAGAAACTTTTAAAAGCCATTTAAAAAATTAGGCTGTTAATTGTTTTGTTTCTGACTAGTCTTTCTATAATAGTATACATGCTTGGAAAGAGGTAAAACTTTAAATATATATATACCCTGAAGATGTAAATAATACAAAAAAATGTAAAGGTGAACTAAGAAAAGTGTTCATTAGATATATCAGCTTAACAATAACCCACAACCTTCGGACCAACTTATCATTAGATATATCAAATGTCTTCAGGCTTGATATGACTCAAAGTTCCTGATGTATGCCTAAAAAACAATAAAATGACAATTGAATGACAAATGACAATTGAAGCAAAAACTGGTGTGTTAAAAAATATTTTAAGCCATGAAAAGAAATTGAGATTACATTTCTATTTGATTTAAAGCTTCAAACTATAAACCAACTGGGTGACAAATGAATTTGTCTTGGCATGCATAACTATTCAAAAATCTCCTACCAACTTCCCTTCAAAAACCACAGACAAATATTTACCAAAGCTCACAGAAGTCTGCTGAATAAATTAAAACATCTCAAAGTAGTAAAACAGTTACTGTGCATTATTCTACAATACACTTTGGCTTTTAGTCAAACCTGCAACTTAACTTCAGAGGTACAAGTTGTCTTCTTTGAGTCATGTAGGGAAAGTGGTAAAAGTGCTGTTGAAGGAAAAGCTGGAAAGTCGGTATGCTTATTCACTTGTAACCTCACTAACTTGCAACATAGATAATGGATAGGGGACCGTTCCATGTGGCAGTGGGAAATGTAGCCCAGCCCCCACTCAGAAAGGCCGGTGGGGAGTGAGGTCTGGCACAAAGGACCGTGCCCCGGACAGGTTTTCCCCTGGGGAATCAGGCCTGCATTGTACCTAGGCTGCTTTGGCGCTTGCTTTTGCTGAAACCCCCTCACCCTGAATACTCACCCTGAATAGTGGCAGCAAACGTTTACTGCATATCTTTAAAGTAACTTCCTAAAATCTATGCTAAACCTCCCAAGGAGGAGTGTAACTAGTTCAGCCACTTTTCCCTTTGCATTTGCAAATATCCTTCTTCTGTGATGTGATTAGCAACATCCTCTCCTTTATTTTCTGTAAAAGGTAACCACCTAAAGTGAACCTGTGCATAGTAAATGAGAAACATCCTCAATGTAATGTGCCCAGAAAAGCAATAAAAGCCTGTCCAGGCAGGGGTCAAGGCCCTCTCTCACTCAGAGAGTGGCCATGCCATCCCTTTTTCTCCACAGGACTTCTGTAGTCCATGTGAATTTGTTCATCGCAGCCACAGCACATGGACCCCGCTGGCCAGGGTCCGTGTCACTAATGCACCTCCACTTGGTTGCCACCTCAGAGGTTCCTTCCTTGCCTTACATTTGTTTTCACCCAGTCTAATGGCATCTCCATGCACTGCACCAAAGGCATTGTCGTCTCACTGGTTTGCACTAAGTATTGACACAACATTGACATTCACTCCCTGGTTTACCATCTGTACAGGTTCAGGCCACCTTTCAGAGCCCCCAAAACCAGATACCGAGTGTCTCTTCCCACACAAGCACACCTTTAGTAATAACTGAGTCACTTACGCTAACTCTTTTTCTTGAGGACTTAAAGTGCTTTAACAACATATAAAACCAAAATGAAGTTCATGAACAATACTTATGCAACTAAAGAAAGCTTTCAAAATTCAGCTGATTTAAAGGATCCAAGGGACTCCTGCTTCTTCTATGACATTCTCAACCTCGCCCTGAGCTTCTTCTCCAGACCCATCTCCAATCACTTCTTACACAACAAGCCCCTCATGCAAAACACATCAAACTCATGACAGTCACTTCGACTCTGTGTCTTGGTCTGTGATGCTCTTTCTGCTGGAAAGTTCTTCCCTCTCTTTTTCTGACACTTGGCAAACTCCCACTCATTTTGAGACCCTGCTCAAAATTCACTCCCAATCTATGGCTTTGTGACAATTTCCACCCAACTTATAGTCAGAGGAAGGAAAAAAGTTTCCTCAGGTGTTCTCTCACAGATCATTATATACTCTCCTATTACAGCGCTGTATTATGATACTGGCTTTATGTACTTGTCTTTATTGAATCTTCGCATTTAAATGAATTTAATAAACGTTTGTTTGACATTTGGGGACTGCACAGCATCCAAATGCCTTTTCTACTGGAGTAGGGTTGTCAGAATTAGGAAAAACAAATATAGGACTCTCAGTTAAATCTGAACATACTTATACTAAAATTTAACTGCTACTCATCTAAATTGATATTTAAAGTAGAATTAAAGGCATCCTTCCCAGACTAATTTGGCTGTTGCCATAACTGCATAGCCTATCTTGGTTTCTGATTTCTTCTAGCTTAATTCATGGGCTTCTCATCAGTTCCAACTTCCAAACTCTGCTTTATTTTCTTTAAATCAGTTCCCTGTGCTATCCCCTATACCAGGGGTGTCAAACTCATTTCCACCAGGGGTTACATCAGCCTCGTGATTGCCTTCAAAGGGCTCAAAGTAATTTCAACTCCTTAACAGTTAAGGAGTCGTTACATTTTTACAGTCCTAAAATTATTTTGGACTTACTCCAAAGTAAGGCTCAGGGCATGGTAGGCACTCAATACACATTTGAATAACAGAAGGAAGCACTAAATTCTTCCAAATACATTTCTCATTCAAATTGAAACAATTGATTTTTGTTTTAAAACCAATATACTTGTTGCACATTAAATTATTTTAACAAACAAAAACAGAGAAACTTAAAACAGTATCACGTCCACCACATTAAATTATATAGATGTTCCAAGATGGCTACACAGTAGATGCAAGCTCCATCCACTTGCTCCCAGACCCAGACCTGTCTTAACAGCTTAACTGCAGAGCAATGGACTTGAAAACCCAGATAAGTGTGAGTGAGAGAGTGGGTGTGAGTGAGCATGTGCACTGATTAGTGTGCAGGTGTGTGCACAAGTGTGTGAGAGCCTGCTCTCCCTCAAGGGCACTCAGGGTTGGGTGGCCCAGTCTCTCCTGGCAGAGCCGCTACAGCTGCCAGGTCTGCATGTCTGACTGGGCAGACTTGGAGCGGGAGCTAATTTGAATAAATTACAACATCCTCCTTGGGAAGAAGCAGCCAGAGTGACTGCACCTCAGCACACTGATTGTCTCTGTGACCTCCAACTCAGGCAGGGCCATGCACCCCTCCACCACTGGGAGCCAGGATCAGGGGACTACGGTACTTGCCAGGGAGGGGGCTGTCACCTCCCCAGCCCCAATACCACTGGAACTGCAAATGGGACAGAGTTTGGCTGAAGAGCCTGCAGTTCTGCAGAGGAGCCTGGAACACCAGGGGTGGAGAGAGGCAACTGGGGTGGCACTAGCTGCAGAGACAGCAGTGGGAGGACAGTGAGGCTGAGGCTGAGACTCACTGCTGGGAATGGCGTGAGCACCCCACTGCTGTCCAGCGTTCAGTTTTGCTGCTGAACTCTTCCCTTCTTTTTTCCACCCCATCAAGATGATGTAAGACTTGGAAGAAGATGATACATACAGGATATAATCTATTGATTTGGGAGAGAGGCAGAGAGGCACTGGTGTGAGAGACAAGTGTCAATAGATGGCCTGTACCAGGCCCGGCTAGGAATCCAACCCACACCTAGAAGTCCTCTCAAGACAGAGGCAGTGGTGGTAAGGGTTGAGCCCTTTACTCAGCAAGATGGGCAAGTTCCTACTAATGAATGGACCAATATAAAATCAGGAGCCAAATTCAACAGAGAGTCCACACAACCCTCAGAAGGGACATTCCAGGGCATCCAGATCAGGAGATCAAGAAGCCTGCACCATACGGGCTCTCTGCTCTGGGGAGAGATGAAAACCGCTGGGGATAAATCCATCATCTCTTATTTTCTTCTTTCCTTAAAGGGACAAAGCATGAACTTTGTGTTTGAGGCTATCCACCTTGGCCCCCAGAGAAGGGAGGGTGGCCAAGACTGGAGTCGTGGAGTGGGAGGCACTAGGGAGAGTCTTGAGGGAGTGGCTGTGGGATTTTCAGGGCGGATATACCTGGGCCCCACAGTAGCAGTCTTTCTTGGGAAGAGCTAGGCCCTCACTTACCCAAGGGATACCACAGCCCCCGCCCTCTGAAAATCCCCTAGCCACAACCTCCGAAATCCTGTTTGCTCCACTCAGCCACTTTTTGGGGTTTTTTGCTCTATATTGCTGTTCTGTTTTGTTTTTTCCTCCATTCCTGCATCTCAACCCTTCCTGAGGAGACAGCAAAATGAACAGACTGGCGGTAGGGTGCAGGCAACCCATACACAATCCTGGGAAACACACTGGTGCCTCCCCTTCATGGAAGAGCCACGGAAACACCCTCCCAGGATCCTGCGGACCCAAAATCTGGGCTCTGGTAGCCTACTAAGGCTTTGCCCTGCTGAGTACAGGAAGATAATCCTGGACAGACTCAGACTAGTGTCTTGGAAGTGGTGGGGGGCACACCTACCATCTTAGCTGAAGTCTGAAGGGCACCTGTCACAGGAGATCCAGGAATCGCAGACCCCCATTTCCTCCAGAAGCTCTCCCAGAAATAGTTGGGTCTGCGACTAGTCTAAAACTGACAGCAGACTGGCAGGCAAAGACAGGTGGAGGTGAGCCCTGCGGTGACTTGGGACATTTGCTGACGCTCCCCTGGACCCAGTGCTAATAAAAGCCAGCTTTGCAGAGCAGTTTGACCCACTGTGGGAGCAGCCAAGCCCATTAGAATTAGCTACAAACTGTGGATTGACTATAGCTTCAAAAGGGCCCCCAAGGGCCACACGTGGACAGCACCTGACATTGGCTTACACCAGACTCAGACATCAGAGTGGTATCCAAAGGGAGAAACCAGCAGGCAAGCACTCCACTCCACTGAGATGAAGCTACTTGGTTCTTTTTATAATTATTTTGACTACGTTTTTTTATAGCCTCTATTATTTTTATCTATTTCTTCATTTTGTTTTATTTTTGGTGCTCTAATTTTTCTTTCGTATGCCCTAATTTATTCTTATGTTTGATTCCTCCATTGTTCCCTTCTTCTCTCCTTTTATTATTTTTGATACTTTTTCTGTGTTCCTCTTCCCTGTTTTCCTCTTTCGGTTCATTACTAGTATTAGTTCTCGTCCCCTTCCTCCTTTCATAATTACTTCTCCTTCCTTTGGAATTCTTATAGTTTTTTTCTTTTCCCCCTTTCTCTATTATTCCATTCCTCTTTCTACTTTTACTATTCTTTGCTCTTTGTCACTGATATTGCTGTTGAGGTTGGGATGAGTTGCTTGTTTGGGGGTTATTTTACTTTGTTCAGCCAGCACCTATACAAGTGTACAATACCTAGTGGGGGCTGAGCCTCTTAGCCAACCAGACAAAGGGTAGCTCCCACCAATGAACAGGCCAGTAATAACCAGGACCCAAATGCAACAGGAGAGTCCACATAACCCACACAGAGCTCATTCCTGGAGCATCCAGATCAGGAGATCAATGGGTCTGCACCACTGGGTCCCATAGGACTCCTAACAAACAAGACCACTCCACATGACAGAAAGTCAAAGCAAATCGATCTAATACATAGAAACGAACACAAAGAGACAACTAAAATGGGTAGACAAAGAAACAACCCGCAAATGAAAGAAAAAGAATAATCTCCAAAAAAAGACCTAAGTGAAATCAAGACAAGCAATTTATCAGACAACCTTATAACACAGACATGGTTATAAGGATGCTCAAGGAACTTAGTGAGAACTACAAAGAACTTAGTGGGACCTACTTAAGTATGAAAAAGGACATAGAGCCCTTAAACAAGAACCAGTTGCAAACAAAGAATGCAATACCTGAAATGAAGAACACACTAGAAGTAATTTTAAAGGCATGCTAGATGAAGCAGAGGATCGAATCAGTGAGTTAGAAGACAAGGTAGGAAAAAAACACCCAGTCAGAGCAACAAAATGAAAAAAGGACTCAAAAAGAACTAAGGTAGTTTAAGGGAGCTTCTGGACGACATAAAATATAACAATACCCACATCATAGGAGCACCAGAAGGAGAAGAAAAGGAGCAAGGTATAGAAAACTCGTTTGAAACGGTAATGACAGAAAACTCCCCTAACTCGGTGAGGAGGAAAGGCCATGCAAGTCCAAGAAACACAGAGGGTCCCAATCAAGAGGAACCCAAAGAGGCCCACTCCAAGACGCATTACAATCCAAATGGCTAAATTTAAAAACACAGAGAGAATTTTAGAGGCAGCAAGGGAGAAAGAGCTAGTAACATGCAAGGGAGCTCCGATAAAGCTGTCAACTAATTTCTCAACAGAAACACTACACACCAGAAGGGATTGGCATGAAATATTCCAAGTAGTGAAAAGCAAGGACCTGCAACCAAGACTGCTATATCCAGCAAAATTCTCATTCAAAATGAAAGGTGAAATAAAGAGCTTGCCAGACAAAAGAAGGCTAAAAGAGTACATCTCCACCAAGCCACCACTGCAAGAGGTGCTAAAGCTTTTCTGCACAGCTAATAAACTAGCATTAAAATAGAAATGGTACTGACTGTATGAAAGAATATATTTGCCAATGATACACTGGGCAAGGGTTTAGTCTCCAAAATATATCAAGAACTCATACAACTCCACACCAGGAAGACAAACAATCCAATTAAAAAATGGACAAAGGACCTGTAGAGACATTTCATCAAGGAGGATATACAAATGACCCAGATACATATAAAAAAAAATGCTCAATGTCACTAGCCATCAGAGAGATGTAAGTTAAAATCACAATGAGATATCATCTCACACCTGCCAGAATGGCTGTCATCAACAAATCAACAAGTAACAAGTACTAGTGAGGATGTGGAGAAAAGAGAACCCTAGTGCATTGTTGGTGGGAATGCGGACTGGTGCAGCCACTGTGGAAGACAGTATGGAATTCCCTCAAAAAAACTGAAAAATGGAACTGCCTTTTGATCCAGTGATTCCACTGCTTGGAATATACCCTAAGAATCTTGAAAAACCAGTTCAGAAGAACTTATGCACCTCCATCTTAATAGCAGTGCTATTTACAATAGCCAAGTGTTGGAAACGGCCTAAGTGCCCATCAGTAGATGAGTGGATTAGAAAACTGGTACATATACACAAAGAAATACTATGCAGAGCAGAGAAAGAAGGAATCCCTAACCTTTGCAACAGCATGGATAGAAGTGGAAAGTAGTATGCTCAGTGAAATTAGTCAGTTGGTGAAAGACCAATACCATATGATCTCATTTATAAGAGGAATCTAATGAATAAAATAAACTAATGAGCAAAACAGAACCTGAGACATGGAAACATGGAGCAGACTGACAGTGGCCAGAGGCAGGATGGGAGGAGGGAATGGTGGAGTGAAGGGGAAGGAATTAGTCAAAGAACATGTATTAATGACCCATGGATATGGACAATAGTTTGGGACAGACTGTGGGAGGGCAAAGGGGGGGAAATTGGGATAACTGTAGTAGAATTAACAAGAATAAAAAATAAATTGCATAAAGCCTTGGATAACACAACGGAATAACTCTGGCAAAACTCTATAAATTTTAGTACCATATAGCACTGTCTCAGTAATTAAAAATCCAGACAACATAAACCACCTTCCAATTTGTACCTGTAATACCATGATGATATTGTATCAATGGTATGAGCTTTATGCTTCAAAAGAATTGATATAGAAGCCAAAACATTTTTATAAAAAAATTCTAAAGAATTAGAATGGTTCTTTCTCCCATCATTTTTCTTTAATATTAATGTCATAAAATATAATAAAATATTAAGTCCTTATCCATGTATATCATTAAATAGTCAAAAAGATGTTTTTCTTTGACTACTATTCTCCATATATTTTTGCAGAAATGAGCTTTCAGCAATTGTTTTTCTAAAATGAACATCTTTATGAAATCAGAGCTTGATGTGGTTGTTTATCCTTTTAGAATAAAATTACACTTTTCTCATCAAATCATAGTTTATTATTCATTTATGACAATGACTTTCACATTTTGCTTTGGAATTTGGTTGTCATTACACTAACCCACAGTATAAGTGAATACAATTATTTTCCTAATCCCATATTCCAATATTAAAACTATCCCATGATCCCCCGAAACTGTACCCACTCAAATACGCCACACATCCCTCTCTATAACAGAAAAGTGGGCCCTGGCTGGTGTGGCCCAGTGGATTGAGTGAACTAAAGGGTCACTGGTTAGATTCCCAGTCTAGGGCACATGCCTGGGTTGCAGGCCAGGTCCTCAGTGGGGGACACGTGAGAGGCAACCACACATTGATGATTCTCTCCCTCTCTGTCTCTTCCTCTCTCTAAAAACAAATAAAAATATTTTTAAAAATACAACAAAAATAAAATAAAGTAGGTACTTCAATATCATTGCCTTTAGTCACCATGCTGTACATTACATCCCCGTGACTTACTTATTTTATACTTATTTACAAGCTGGAAGTTTGTACTTCTTGAGCCCTTTTCACCTATTTGCCCCACCCTCAACCTCCTTCCTTCTGGCAACCACCATTCTGTTCTCTGCATCGATGAGTTTTGTTTTGTTTGATCATTTGTTTTGTGTTCAGATTCCACACATATGTAAAACTATACCATGTTTGTTTTTCTCTCTCTGACTTATATACTCTTAAATGGAGAACCCCAAAGGGTCCAGGTGACAGCAGAAACTCATTTAAATCTAACCATAATCAGATCCTATTGACAACTTCTGCTAGAATCCTGATTCTATGTTTTCATTTATTACCCATGCTTCCTTTTTAGGATTCGTGCCCAGTGCTATTTTTTTTTAATAAATACTACACTGACTGGTGAGCCTCAGCAATTTCTGTATATATGAAAGTCAGTGTGGAATTTTCCCTCCTATTTTTCTTGACTTCTAGGCAGACTTCCACATAGCTGGCCATTCCCGTCATCCATTCTCTTCCTTTGAATTCTGTGACATCACACTCTACTGGTTTTCCTCTTATCTTACCAGGTGCTCTTTATTGGTCTTCTCTTCAATCTAACTTTTAAATACTGATATTAGGCAACATCCAAACGTATTATTTGATCTCAAATTATAACTTATACACAATTTCTGTTTCTTTCTCAAATTAATTCTCATTTATAATCTTTTTGGCAACATCAGACCTTGTATTTTTTTAGGAATATTATATCTGAAAAAAGCCTTCAGTGATTTCTGTATTTTATTCTATTTCATAACAAGATTCACTAATTTCCTGTGTGATTTTTTTTCTCTGGAGGATTTGGAGTTTCCCTAGCTTCCTAGTTTCATCAGTTGCCTTTTTCACCCTTTTCTTACCCCCGAAGCTTGTGATTGCTGTGTTCCAACAGCTTGGAGATCCCAACAGTTCTCTGAATAAGCATTATTTTGTTCTTGTTATTATTCTACAAAAATCTGGATTGATTTAATTAAGTGATTTGTTTTGCCAGTACTTTGAAAATAGCATCATAAGGAATATGGCTTTTTGTCTATAGTGGACAAAATTCTACAAATAAATAGATTGCAGACCACAAAAAAATTACATTTCCACACATTCATATGAATATTCACTGTATCTCTTACATGCATTGTTCTTTTTTGGCTGTTTGTATGAACTTATTACACTCGATTATTTTTCTAGGTAGATATAGACATGTTCTGTATTCACATGGTTATTTTGAGAAGATACATTTACTTTATACTTTTTATCACTGCTTTTATAAAACACTTTAATCAAGTTTTTATGAATTTGGAGTAAAAGGCAAAACAACTATAAGAACAAAATGTGAACTTATTATAAGCAAATAAACAAATGATGTGCAAAAACTTTAGCCAAAATAAACTATATTCCCTGATGACTAAATTCAAACCAAGACAAACTGATCACTTTAGTACATGTAGCACGTACAAGATTATAAAAAGTACTGGAATTTAAGAAAATCAAACAATCTTCTATTTCAAAACTGTAAAATATATATTCTTTCCTTTTTTTTAAATATTAAATCAGTTGACAGGCAAATGGATATCGCCAAGTATTCAAGAACCACATGTTAACAAGGCTTGCTCCATACGCTAATATATCTGTTACTGAAGAAGTGTTCCATGGTCAAATATCTTTGGAAAATTCTGGGCTAAACAAAGCCTATCAGATTTCTTCCCTGAGACCATCCAAGAGCAGAGACTTAGTATGTGATACTGCCAGAGCCTTTTGTCCCTTCTTATGGAAGTTTCCCTTGGAACCTGGTTTGAAAAATAAATTTCTTGTTTTGTTCCCTCAGTCCAGCTGGAGTTCATTGATTAGTGTGTTTAATGAGTCTAGGCCAGCCTCATTTTACAGCTTAGATTTATGCTCCAACAAAATAGCTCAGCTTTTGTTTAAGCATGTCAACTTTTTCTGGAGTCCAGTTGAAAATGCTAACAATCATTACTTGTTCAGAGTTATAGTTGTATTTACCCTACTTAGTAATGCCCATACCTTTCTTGCATCATTAAGATTTCATGAAGTCTGCTTTTCTTAATCTTCCATTAAAAGTTATAGTTTAATTTTCTAGGCTCTCAGGTTAAGTCCCAAATTTTGAATTTCTTTCCTTCTCACATTCTGCTTTGTTCCATTTATTCATTTACAAAAGTCTTCGTCCTGGCACTGATATTTCTTTGTCTTCATAGAATTGTTTTTCTTCCTGTCTCCCTCATTTGATTATTTCTCCTGCCTTGTCTTAAAATATTCAACACTTTAGCAGCAAATCGTAATACAAAAGAAAAAGAAACCACTACTTTGAAAGCAAAATGAATTTCTTTGTCACAATTAATTCTAGTGCTGAGGAAATAATGTGATATGCTAGAAAGTTAAGATCATTCCATCACTGCGGCTTTAAATTCTGTAAACTACCAGCATGTGAATTTTATGAGTTTCTTATCCTTAGTGCACCTCAATTTTTGAATCTTGAAGTAGATACAATTATACCCAAGTATAACTTTGTAGTATAGAATATACTATCCGCTCTCATTCTGTTTCCTTAGAGTAATAGGTTTGTGGAACCCAGACAAACTACTTTGATCTCATTTACATCATCCACCAAGCAAAAAGGTTAAACCAGACAGTGTTAAAGGTTTTGCATTTCTAGCAATTTCTGATTGTGAGCTTAGGGAATCTTCCTTTCACCTCCTTTTACAGGAACACACCCAGATGCCCTTGCCCGTAGTTGGGAAGTGCAGAAAAGTAAACAGCATGCACCTTGGAGGGCACTGCGGCAATTTCCTGGGTGCCCCTACTGGGTATCTCGTGGTGAATTACAGCCTCCCGTGGGCTTCTCTAAAATCTCCTCTCCTAAGTAGTCACAGAAATAGTTTATTTGCTTTTCTCCTTATTTCTCTTAGACCACGTATGCTTCCCTGAAACTCAGGGGTTTCCACAAGTTTTATTTAAAAATTCACACATTCTCATGGTGAATTTTGGTCACTATTTTCCATGAATACAGATAAAATATATTCCAAGCACCAGCCTTATAAATGGTGACTGGATCTTCTGTTTCCAACTAAGAGAGTTTTATACCACTTAAATCATTTTCCTTAGCAGAATGATAGTCTCTACAGTTCTTCCTTCCTTATAGTATTAAGAAAGAAAGTTATGTGTAAATCACTGAAATAGAACAGACTTCTTTAGGGTTCTTGATATTTAGTTTCTTTTCTTTTGAATCTCTTCCAGTGGAATGAATAAATATAAATCTGAAAGTTCATATCGTGCTATCCTTTAAAACCATTGCCCAAACTGATAGTAAGTCTTTAGCATAAAGTAAGTGTAGTGTTCTCTAATGTCCTATATGATAGCTATTGGCGGTTCAAAATTGCCTTGGAAATTACATGGAAAATTAAACCAATCCAACTAGCTAAGATATATTAATGTAACATTACATGTTTGACAAACTCACTCAAGCTCAAAATAATTAGCATTAAATCAGTAAATTCAAGCTATTTACATAATTGTCCCAATCTTTTAAAAGTCTGCTTTGCCACTTTGTTTACTTTTTTCCACCACACATATCATAGTTAATAGGTTCTTCATTAACTTGCCAGCAACGTTTCTGAAAAGGGTTGGAAACTACTGATTAACAATGATAGCTAATATTTTTACATACCTTCCATGTTTGTATAGATTTGCACTTGCACTGTCTAATGTCATTAGGATCCTTTGATAATCATTTCTAATTTATAATCACATCAGGTAACATTCAGATGGGCTGGGTGATTTGCTCAAGATTTTCCAGCAAATAAAAGGTAGAACTGAGATTAAAACCCAGGTCATCTGTTTCCAATGTCTATGTTTAGACACTGTCTGTCAATTTACTGTATCATATACACATAAACATTTAGTGTTGAGTTTTGTAAGTTCTTTGTAAATTTTGGGTATTAACCCCTTCTCAGATGCATTGGTGAATATGCCTCTCAGTCTGTGGGTTGTTTTTTTTTTTATTTTCCTGATGTTTCCATTTGCTGTGCAAAAATATTTTGTTTGATGTAGTCCCATTTGTTTATTTTTTTATTTTGTTTCCCTTGCCTGGGAAGATATATCTGATAATATAATTGCTATGAGAAATGTCTGAGATCTTGCTGCCTATAATTTCTTCTAGGATTTTTATGGTTTCTAGTCTAACATTTAAGTCTTTAATTCATTTTGAATTTATTCTTGTGTGTACTGTAAGAAGGTGGTCTAGTTTCATTTTTCTTCACATACTTTCCCAATTTTTCCAATACCATTTATTGAATAAACTGTCTGGTGTTGCTCAGTGGATTGAACACCAGGCTGTGAAGCAAAGGATCGCTGGTTCAATTCCCAGTCAGGGTACATGCCTGGGTTGTGGGCCAGGTCCCCAGTATGGGGAGTGCAAGAGGCAACCACACATTGATGTTTCTCTCCCTCTCTTTCTCCCTGCCTTCCCCTCTCTCTAAAAATAAAGAAATGAAATACTTTTTAAAAAGAATAAACTATCTTTAACCCATTGTGTGAGTTGCTTGCTTCCTCTGTCAAATATTAATTGACTATAAAGGTATAGGTTTACTTTTGGGCTCTCTGTTCTTTTCCATTGATCCATGTGTCCGTTTTTATGCCATGGGCAAAGGACCTGAATAGACACTTCTCCAAAGAGGATGTACAGATGGCCAATAGACACATTGAAAGATGCTCAACACCACTAATCATCAGAGAAAAAATTAAAACCACAATGAAATATCTCATACCTGTTAGAGTGGCTATCATCAATAAATCAACAAACAAGTGTTGGCAAAGATGTGGAGAAAGGGAAACACTTTTGCGTTGCTATAGGAATTCAGATTGGTGTAGCCAACTGTCAAAAACAGTATGGAGATACCTCAGAAAACTAAAAATGTATCTGCCTTTCGACCTAGCCATCCCACTTCTGGGAATATGTCTGAAGGAACCAAAAACACAAATTCAAAAGAACATAAGCACCCCTATGTTCATTGAATCATCATTTACAATCACCAACATACAGAAGCAGCCCAAGTGTCCATCAGTGGATGAGTGGATAAAACAACTCTGGGACAGTTAGACAATGGAATACTGCTCAACCATAACAAAGAAGAAAATTTTACCCGTTGCACCAGTATAGAGGGACATGGAGAACATTGTTATGTGAGATGAGCCCATCAGACAAAGACAAATACCATATGATTTCACTCATATGTGTGATCTAATGAACAAACTGAACTAACAAGCAAAACAGAACAGATGGAGAACAGAATGACAGCTCAGGGGGCAGGGGAGGGATGGAGCAAAAAGGAAAAAGGACTCATGGACACGGACAATAATGCAGCGATTCTGGGGGGGGATTGGGAGTATAAGGAGACTAAACAGTAATGAAAAAAATACAATAACATTTTTGACAAAAAAACTCCCTTACCTTAAAAATTAACATTTAAAATATTTTCAAATTACTTATCATTCAGATCTCCCTATGTTGTCTAATCCTGTGTCTTTTTTATCTCCATCAGTCTTTGATTGTGTAAGTATTGTTATTCATCCAAATAGAGAAACTACCTATGAGTATGATAGTTTTAGAAAACCCCCCAGCTCAAAATATCTTTATGTGTTTCTTTATGTGACATACAACCTTGTGCAATGCAGCCACCCGAAGAACTGGGTCACACATCTAACTATAATCAGGTAACATTTTAGAGAAGGAAGGTAATGGACATCAGCTGACAAACCTGGTGAGATCCACAGAAAAAAGCGATTGGGATCTGTCTTGTTTTGTGTGTTTGTGGCTGGTGGGCAAGAACGCAGAGTGTTGTTGAGAGGTTGGAGGAAGGGAAAAGACTGCCATGATGTGGTAAAAGAGAAGGCTCATATAAAGGCCCCGATGTCATTATTTGCCTGGAGTCTAGCACTATAAATTAAATTAATTTTACAGAGCATTAACACTGTTAGCTGACTTTGAGGAGCCTTGAGGCTGCTTGCCCTCACACCTCCACCAAATGCACTAATTCAATATCCTCAACTCACTTTTGGACCTCTGCCTTTATGTGCAAAGCAAGGGTCCTCACATAGCCAAAGGCAGTGGGTATTAGGGAAAAGTCTGGGTAACAGGTCAATGTATCTTTGATAAAAGAAAGTTCCCAGGGCACCCAACTTTCTACCCCTTGTTTTATAAAGGAGAAGAGCCCAGGTCTATGCATGTGCTCTTCGAATGGCCTAATACCCATCACAAGTGCAGCTACATTTAAGGCTTGGAATAGTGCACAAATTCAAGGTTTTTCTCCTTGACTGAAAAAAAAATGACTGTGACAAATAATGAAATTTTCAGCATGAAATTTCCTATTGGGACTTTCATCTTTATTTATGATTTGTTATCAGGCGCTGCTATCCTTCAAGGCATAAATAAAAATGCAACTTCCATCTGCATTTCAAACTGAGGTGAAAGCACAAAAATTAAACATTTTTGCTTTTTGTTTTTTTTCTGGGCATCAGTCACTCTCTGTGTGCTCCAAAAACAGCAAGACATACTTCCCGCTGTCTCTCCTTCTAAAATGATTTCTTGGAAAGGCCATAAGAAAAGAATAACTTGTTATTAGCACATCTACAACACATATAATTTTCAGCTCTACCTACATATTCAGTATTGAAATGGAGCTTGGAAAAGAAATGGAACAAAAGAATTTTCTAACTGTGCTCACGACACTCAAACAAGTAAAGTAAAATACACCAATCCACCCAACATACAAAGAAAACAAGAAAACAACCTCAGTTTCTGTTAGAATCTGGAGCATTAAATTATTGAAAAATAAGAATTCAATACAAAGATAGTCATACAAATATCTATTTTTATATGGCATAGCTCATGTAAGGAGAAAACAGACCAAAGTAAAAATACTTTTAAAAATTAATTAAAACCCAATTCATTCCCATGTACAAAAGCACACCTTGCCTGGCCTGGGCGTTGCTACCAGCCTGCGCATCCGTGTTTCTGTTGGGTGAAGCATGCTGTTGTCTATGGGTGGGGTGGTATGTTGGATTTTCTTCTTTGGAACTTTTCAGAAAAGAGCAATCAAATCCTGCAGGGTAGCTTAATGAATCAACCTGTCTAAGCTATTTTCTTACAAGAATTATACCTACATTCCAGCATCTTGAAACTATTGCAAAAGCACACACCGAAGAATTAAATTAATCCCCAGTGGACCGTAAAGGTTGCTCCTAATAATGCTCATCTGAACTGAAGTCTTTAAGTGTTTCTTATCCACCAAGGAAAGGAGACAGACTTGGAGTAGGAGAAGCAAGGACAGGCTCAAAACAAGCATGTGCTTTCGGCTTCAACAGGTACAAATTGCAGATGGGAAATAGATTGTTAACAAAATAAATTATGTCCTGCCCCCCTGTAATTTTTCACAATCTGTGCGGCAAAGATTTCACTTCTGACACCATTGACATATTCTTAGCATCTGTAGCCATTTACTGTGACCCAGTGGGCAACACAGCCCTCTCTAAAAAACCAAACATCAGATTCTGCATAATGCAAAATGCCTTCTGCTTTCCCAAGTGTATGAGGGAATTAGAAAAATGGAATTGGTCCAAATACCACATTTATTTAACAAGGTGGTTTACAGAGAGCAAGCATTTATGAAGTCTCTTATTTTCAAATTTCTGGCTTGATTTACACCAAAACAAATTCTCAACTGCTCCTCCAGGAAAACATTTCACAAATGATATTCCTCCCTGAACCTCCCCAAACACACACAAACACACCCACACATCTTTATAATCCTCTCTGCCCCCCTTCTTTCCTCTACAAATGGAACATTCAAATCAATTTGTTATTTTTTTTTCTATTCAAGGTAGCTAACTACAAAGAGAGAAAGGCAACTTGCTGAGAAAACAATAGAGTCAATGTACAAACACTTGAGAGCAGCCTGGTATCACATAGAGCCATAGCTTGTTAAAAAAAAAAAAAAAAAAAACTATGTGGTTTGAACCCTGCTTATTTATGAGTAGACCATACCGAGTATTACTACAGTTTGGAGCTTGAGTGAGAGCCTCAAGTATCATGCTTGGAAGACAGTGTCTCTAGACTCTAACTGAGAAATGGCCTTTATGAGTATGTCTGTTAAAAGAGGATATTTACAGACACATCACAAATCTCTACAGAACAAGGCAAAACAATCAAATATAAAGAATAACACAACACAAGGGTCCGAAGTGAAAGTCACTTATTTTCATGATCATGAGAAGCCCTGTGACTGAAAGGTCACCTAACATCATGAAATTGCAGAGTTTCGATGACCCTTCAAGGAGCATTCAGTGGACCCCTCCTGTTTGTTCGTGATGAGGAAAGCCAAAGTCAGAGATAAGTTTCTTCAGGGCTGAGTAAGAAATGCACAAACACAGGAGAACCACAGGAGCCCTGTCTCCAGTTCCGAGTGTTGTTCCGTAATGCAACTTATAATCAGAGGGACGGTCAGCTGCTTCGCCTTGATCTGGGCTTCCTAAGGATGGCATGAGTAAAAAGGCGAAAAATTCACTCCAGAGCTAGTGCTGTGTTTTACACAAAATAATCACTCAGCCCTGGCTGGTGTAGCTCAGTGGATTGAGCGCGGGCCTGTGAACCACATGATTGCGGTTCGATTCCCAGCCAGGGCACATGCCTGTTCCCAGCAGGGGACTCACGAGAGGCAACCATACATTGATATTTCTCTCCTTCTCTCCTTCCCTTCCTCTCTAAAGATAAATAAATAAAATCTTTAAAAATAATAATAAAACTGTACTTGAACAAGAATTAAATAAAATAAATAATAATAATAATCACTCAAATAAAAATGTTGGTAAGGATGATGATTTCAGGCAATAAGATGTATACGCTGTCCTCAAGAAGGGAAGGATCCCCAAACCTTTAAACTGTGGTACCTTTCTATCAAAAACAAAAGATAAAATACTGGCTATGATAACAGATCTCTCTCTCACCTCACACCTACCTACTTTATCCTTGATTAAAAAGACCTGCTCAAACTTTGATATGTGAGGGAATATGATGAAAATGCGATTTCCCCAAGTATCTAGCACAAAGTGAGGTTGTGAGGAGAAGCAATTTGAGAATAACTGAAATCAAGGAATACTCTGCTTGCCATTACCTCAGATCTGAACAAAAGTGTGTTGCCTTGAACTTTCTAGTCCCCAAGGACTTCCTGGATATGCTTTATTCTCACTATTATCTTAACCAGTCACATATGAGAGCCTTAGAAAAACAGTGACGTCCCCCTCTGCTGCACTACATCAAGCAGCCGCATGTTGTCCCATGCAGCCAGACTGTCACTTCCATTGCAGAAGCTGTCATAGGATGGAAAAAGTTATCTGAGTGTCTGACAGCCAGACAGCCCATTTGGGGGGAAGAGCACAAGGTCAAAGTCCTTGCCTGGAGTTCAAATATTTTTCTGTGAAGATAACAATACTGACTGAACTGTCGGTGTTTTGAATATATGAGAGTATTTTACTTAGTTCATTTTTTTAGTGAGTGGTTAGCCATTTCTGCGACTAAAAAAGAGATCTGGTTTTCTAAGGAGTGCCTTCTTCCATCAACGACCTTTTCTTTTGCAGCAAAGAGTGACAGAAGATTCAAATATCTTAATCAATGGCATTCTTGAAGATTATAAGCATGTAAAATAGGAAAAAGAGGCCCTCCCGGGAACCACATTTTTGGATGTAATAAAGAATACTGAGGTTTACAATAAAGGTTTACAAACAAAGAAACAAACAAACAAACTCATAGACACAGACAGCAGTGTGGTGGACACCAGAGGGAGAAAGGGGGCAGAAAGGTTGACGAGAGTAAAGCAGGTCAAACACATGCTGACAGAGACTGGCCTTTGGGCAGCGAGCACATGATACAGTGCAGACGATGTACTGTAGAATTGTACACATGAAGCGTATACTGTGTCATTAGCCGATGTTTCTCCTAATAAGTTTAAAACACACACACACACCAAGAACACTGAAGTTTGAATGCGCATGCCTGGATTGAAGCTCAAATGATATTTTGTTTTGGCCACGGAAAGAGGAACATTTTTATCAAATGCATAGAGACGCGTGAAATGAGATCCACTAAATGACATAATACATTCTTTATATCGAGACTAATCTTTATTTTGTCAACAGATTAAGCTAACAGAGGAATGGGAAGAGAAAGCTTAGACACTTGTATGAAGTGTGTCTTTTGTAAACAAAAATGAAATAGTAAATGTGAATCAACCTAAAGAGTCTTCACCTTATTTCTTAATCCTGATGAAGTCACTTTTACTCTCATTATTTCATGTTTAAAGAGGAAGTATATATTTATCATGCTTTTAATAATACCTTTGTTTATGTAAATTAATATGGGATTAGCTTAGTAATTTAAGGTTCATAGAAAAGACCCATTCCCGTGATAGAGGTCAATGTCTCAGCCAATACCATTAGAAACCCAGTCAACAGTGTTCAAGTAGGATCTTCTCAAACGATGTCATTTAAATCTAATATCAGAAATAGAATCTGAACGCTCTGGGGGAGGCTTTGCTATGATCTGTGTAACAACTATATCCGCAAGGTCCGAAACACTGTGCTAAGTAGTGGGGGTGAGTTTGGGGGTGAATGATAAAAAACTGTGGCCCCTCCGCAGCGTGTCATGGCTGTGGCAGAACGCACTTGCAGAGAGCAAGGAAGGACGAATGGCAGGCCAGGAAGGAAGCAGGGGACCGAGGAGGAGGAGTGCGCTGACAGCAGAACTTGCCAGCAGCGACATGGCACCTCTGAGCGGCTTTCACAGCCTCTGCAGCAGTGCTGTCCACTTCTAAAAAGCCCTGTCCAGTCTGAGGACTGCTGGGCTAAGGCCTAATGGGCTCCCCTCCCAGGCTGCTGGCCTGTCTCCAGGACAGCTTGGCCTGGGGAACCGTTTTATTTTTCTTCCTCCTGGGCCTTAGATGGACAAAAATGGATTAATCACAATCCTCACATGGTCCCCCTTTATGTACGTACTGTCTTGATTATTTTCATGATGGCTGTGGATCTCATTTGGGGCTGATTTGACTTTAAGAAATAAAATCCTTAGGTATGAATAGAAGGCCTGAGAGAAAAATCAGTGTCCAAGAAGAAGAAATGGTAATATTAGCCAGAACTAGAATAGGAATGCCAAATTTAGCAAATAAAAATATAGAACAACACATTACACAATAAACCATGTTTTCCTTTAATATAAATATGTCCCATGCAATACAGTAAGTCCTCACTTGTCAATAGGTTCTGCAACTGTAAGTGAAATGACATAAAATGAAACCAGTGTTACCATAGGCTAATTGATATAAATGAGAGTTATGTTCCTATAGCATCTTATCAATGTTACATCTTATCAATGTTTTTTGTTGAACAAAAAAAATCTTATTTGAGGACCTACTGTATTTGGTGCATACTCATATTAAAAATTATTCACTCTTTATCTGAAATTCAAATGTTACTGGGTGTCCTGTGTTTACTTGGCAGCCCTAGTTCAGGGCTTCGAAGTCTAAGACAGCTACACAAATTCACCTCACATTGTTTCCCAGTGATTTTCTGTATGTAACATGAAAGAATTGCCTTCTAGCATATATCAAACACACAATTATCCAAGAGTATCCAAAGCACAAAACAGAACTACAAAATTAGACAAATTTAAACATTTTTCATTCTTAAACATTTTCCCTACTGAACTAAAAATATGATTCTTACAACAGTTCAAAATCAACATTGAAAAAATAGCTTACAATTCTCTTTATCACACCTCAAAATCTGTTCAGATTTAAGCTGAGAGATTCTAACAGCTGCTTGCTAAATTTGAAATAGGCACACGCCCACACATGAACAAATAAGCCTATGGTCCATACAGCAAAGATTAATTGAGAGGTAACTTGATCTCATCATTCTCAGAATAAGATCAAATCATTAGTTCTGAGCCTCAAACCCCCAAAGTCACCTTGGGGAAATATGGAGATTAATAAATAGAGAGATTCTTGATAGGATGTCAGAAGCATTAAGACCCCAACAGCCAAGCTGAACCCTTTAACATTTGTAAGAAGAAGAGAGGTTAAAAACATTCCATGAAAAGAAAAATAACATAAGGTGAAAGACATTCTGGGGAAAAAAGAATTTGAAATCTTGTATCCACTCCAGGCCAATACCAAGAGACTCTTATTATGGATAACATCTCATCTTCAAACAAGGTAACCCCACACCCTGCCTGATTTACTACCTGAGACAAGGTTAGGAAGGGACAAATGGCACAGTCTAGATCTCCGAATGTCAGGATGAAAAATGTTCCTCTCTATTTCAGAGGACAAATCATCGATGCAGAGAATAACAAAATTTCAGAAGCATGCTGGTCTGGTATGCTAAAAGGAAAATGAAGTCAAACAATAAATCCTACCTTAAAGCAAGAGCTCATGTCACAGTGCTGGCCTGTGACACAAAGTGAAGCCAATGGGGCATTCAAACAGAAAATGGAGAAAAGAATTTTTCTTCATAGCAGGTAAATCTTAGACATGGAGTTCACTCCTTATGAGTAAAAGGTAAATTAGAGACGTAGAGTTTTAGCCAAGATGTGAAGTGTTCTAGAATGAGACCATTATTTTTCAAAGAGAAGATATTGCTTCCTATTTCATGTAATATCAACCTCTGGCAAGCTATTTAAGTTTCCTTTACCTCAGTTTCCTAATCTATAAAGGGGGATGATAATAACTGTACTTATCTCATAATGAAGTTGTCATAAGGATTAAATGAATTAATATTTGTAAGGCACTTAGAATAGTGTCTGGCACATAAAATGGACTAAAACGTGTTTGAAATTTTGAAAAGTCTTGAACATAAGAAATTCCAAGAAGTCAGGAGGCCTGGTCATTAACAGTGGAAAGAAATACTCACTGCATGACCTAACTGAGGAATAGCACTGTACCAAGCGTTCGCAGGCATTACCTTATCTAATCCTCCTGAGATCCCATTTAATCCTTCTGACCATACATTAGCGATCCCATTTTATTAAGAAGTAAGGAGGTCTTTCCAAGATCGTGTGGCCAATGTATATCACCTGTGAATAACGGTAGCAGCGGGTGTTTTTTTAACTTTATTAATCTTTGAATTCACTTTTAACTTGGTAGCTTATCCAGATTCCACATTCTTGCCTGACCCACTTTTTTCTCCTCTTTATGTCTCAAAGGCACTGCAGGAAGCGGGCAGGATAAGGAAAAAGACAAACTATAAATTCAAACACGCCAAGTTTTAGAATCTGACTTTGGCAGAGTCACAAGACCACACTGAACTGTTGGGCACTTTTCTAAATTACTTTTAAGTTGTGTGAATAGTTCCACTTTCCTCTCTGTCAGTCATTTCTCCACTCCAGCACACTGATGAGGTTTTCTTACATGAATGTCAGTTTTTAAAATAATTTATGCAACTATGTACAACTCGACTGAGTTTAAATGAAAATTTCGATAAATGCAAGTAATTGAGGTTAATTTACATATTCCCCAGTGATTAACTTTGGTTTTGGATAAATAGTCTGAGGATCTCTTCTGCACTTAAAATAATCAGAGATGAAAGAGTGTCTACGTGAAACTGGATGTAAGGTCACTTCAGGACACAGACAGTCTAGATGGAGCCTAAGAAAGTGTCAGCAACAGCAAAGGCCCAGGCAATCCAAAGAACTTCACTTTGATAAGCAAATGAGCAAAAGGCCTCAGCGACTCATTTTCATAATAATAAGGTAAGATGCTATTGTTTAACTTATAAAGATCAATGAGCCCCGAATATGCACCAAGCACTGTACTAAGCGTTGCAGACTCTTTACGGGAGAAAATGAAGACCCAGCTGCTCCACAGGAGTGTGTGGCAATGGCGGGAGATCCACTCTGGGGAGGCGGAGAGTGTCTCTGCACAAGTGAGGGCTGTGCTGAGATAACATAAAATTATGCAGGAAATGGAGGGAGCAATATTCAAAGATCCGGTGTTAAAAAGGGGTGGAAGGTAGCCGGAATCAAAAAAGCAAGTCAAAAGCATAATCATAGATGAGACTGGAGGGAGAGCAGGGTAAAGAGCAGTCATGGCCTGGTGAGTACCTCTAATGGCATTTCTGTAAATTGCAGGAGCACTGGGGGTATTTAAACAAGAGCAGGAGGGTAGGGGGGTGAGCTGCGGGAATGTTCTCAGTCTTGAAAAGTTGGGTCCAGCCACTGTGTGAATAGACCTGATAGGAGGTTATTACGGTAAAATAAGTGAGAGATGTTAGCAGCTTGGAGTAGAATGGATGAAATGGTGGGATTAGGTTATAATAGGAGGTAAAACTAACAGAACTGGGTGATAAATTAGGTACAGACTTATTTGATGATGTATATCTACCACTAAAACCAGTCCGTGGTACATAATAGCACTTAAATATTTGCAGAATAAATGTTGAATAAGTATCTACAAGGACAAGGGAATGAGGTGTCAGGGTGATTCCTGAGATTCTAGACGGCACATCTTAGATCAATTTTCAACTATTTTCATCTCATGGCACACCCAAACTAATTACTAAAATTCTGCAGCACATTGAAAAATGTATTTTTGACAATCTGACAAAAATAGGTATACTTTTCATTCATTCACACTGGATGGCTATTTTGTTGGCTGTCGTCACTTCTTTTACTTGACAATATAAAGGAAAAGAGGTCAATGCTCCTGACTAAATAATCAGGTATTAACCCATTTTAAAACTCCTTGCAGCAGACCAGTTGAAAGTCGCTGTCTTAGATGAGTGGCGATGTCACCCAAGAAGAAGCTCAGGCTTTGGGTAAGAATTCATGAGTTTACTTTTTCATCTCATTGACTGAGATGTCTATAACTCATCTAAGAGAAAAGTAAAGAAAAAAAAAAGAAGAGTAGATAATCTGGAGCCAGAAGGCGAGGTCTTATCTATAGATAAAATTTTGAAAGTCCCTTATGTGTAAGAAATAATTGAAACCTTAAATATAAATACTATTGTCTAGGGAGAGGCTAGAATGAGAAGATGAGCAGATCCAGGACCAAGCTTAGGGAGCTCTGTAAGTACAGGAAAAAAGTTGTGGAGAAGGAGCCTGAAGAGGAGAAGCACCCACAGAGAGGTTCAAGAGCAAATAAAAAAGATTCATATCATTCGTATTCAGAAAGCTAGCTAGGAAACTCTTTCAAGAGAGCGGTGTCCAAGAGTGTTGAATGCAATTCAAAAGTCATTCATGATAAAACCAGAAAACATCTTTTGGGGTTAGCAATCTAAAGCCTTAGTGAGTTTACAAAGAGGTGTTTCAGTGGAGTGATGAGGCAAGACACCAG
Source organism: Sturnira hondurensis (assembly GCF_014824575.4). Taxonomy (NCBI): domain Eukaryota; kingdom Metazoa; phylum Chordata; class Mammalia; order Chiroptera; family Phyllostomidae; genus Sturnira; species Sturnira hondurensis. Next base: position 9,535,744 of record NW_028074140.1, on the reverse strand, counting down.
ATTCAGCTGTGCAATTGGGTGTTAAGTGAGAAAGTGGAGGCACTGTATTCAGGCAAAGTGGGAAAGAATAATAGGATGGTGGCTGGATGAGGATGAGGGAGGGGTCAAATGACCAGGACACAGAACAAAGAGAAGCATTTACCTGACAAGAAGATGACCATACAACAGAGGCAAAAGGTAATCAGATGCAAAAGTTTCCTGAGAGAAGTCAGCTCTGAGTGATGTCAGTGTTAGTTAGAAATGCTCTCAGCAGGAATTTTTAGATTCAGAATATCAAAATATGATGGTAAATGTAAAGAGGAAGAAAACACCTGAAAATGGCCCAAAGCAACCTATCCTGGCAAAAATTGTATCAGATTAGACATTCATAACCTCCAGGAGAAATATCCTTTGAAGTTCTCTAAAAGTGTTCATTGAGGGGGGAAATACCTTAAACTTATGAATTTTTCCCCATGTGCTTTTCTTATGAGTAGAGAATAAGAAGAAGTGAAAATAACTATTAAAAATTACATCCATAGATAATGTGCCTGGTAACTGAAACAGGAGGAAATTCAGTTACTTGAAGTTGGAGGGCACAGGGATTTTGGAAAAATGTATTTGATCCCATGCTTTTTGCATCATACCATCCATCCTGCCTCCTATTAAAATGTACTTTTTAAAATATACTTGTAATTGCTCAAGTGATTGCTGTGTGTGTGCCAGTGAGGACAGTGGAAAAAGGCACCAAAACAGATATTCTGGTCGGAGGTGGAGAAACAGACACAATCACTTCCTGCCTTTTTTTTCCCTTGGTAGATTAGATGGATGGATAGATGGATGGATGAGTGGAAAATAGAGGGATCCACTGGTAGAGATTCTACATTTTGCACTAGAATTGATAGCTTTTTGTTTGCAATTAGCAAATGGTAAGAAGCACTGTACAGAAAGTAGTTCAACTTTCCCAGGTGCCAACTCCATGGGAGCCACCCGCCCCATTCAGTGGAGGGAGCAAGTGTGCCAGAACTTTTTCCCCCGGGACAGTCACTGGCCACCACTCACGTGACTTGCTAACATATGGTTGAAAGCCCTGTGTTTTTTGTGGTTGCTCCTCCTGGGCCAATCTGTTCATGGTAAAATTAAGCTTTAATTTTAAGGATACAGAGAAATGTTCTCAAGCCCGCAGCAGAAGCCCTCTGTTACAGCCAGGTTTAATAAACAACTTGTCTTGAGGGATTGGACATGTGGACTCGAGCCCTGCTTGCTTTCAACACGGGCCATTGTGGGTCTGTCCTCATCAGGATCTCCTAAAGAGAAGTGGCTTTGCCACAGCAGGATTTGGTCATTGCTGAATCCCTTGGGCTAATACTAAGGTCTCAGTTTATGCATAAAAGCCAAGCATTAGCTAAGATTTTAAGTTAGTGTTTTAAATATCTTAATGATAAAAGGGAAGTAAAATCTGCCCAAGTTTTGGAAAGTGAGTGTCAGCAGAATAAAAAAAAAAGACAAAAGTATTGTCTCCTTCAATGAACTAGTTCAAAGGCAAGAAGCTGTAAACTAAAAGTTCCTTGATCATGAAGAATATAACTGCTATATAATATACCCCCCCCCAAACTTACTGCTCTGTATCCTGCTCTTTGAACTAAATGCAAGAAAATCAAGAATACAAGGTCTGGGGTTGATTCTAAAGTCATTTTCTGGTAATGTAAAGTAATTGGGACTTTTTTATGATGGTTGCTATAAAAAAGAATATATAGTTTTGCTATTTCTTGTGACAGCTCTTTGAATTACACCTCAAGAATAAGAAGTATCAGACTGGGCTGTTAATTTATAGCAAAACACCCATTCCACCATCATGGGCTGGCATTATAAATAAGCAAGGGGAAAAAAACAGCCTCTGGGTAAAATGTGAAGTGCTTGTTAGTGTTCTTACCAGTTCAGCCTCATTTCTACCCAAGTGCACATCCACACAGATTCTAAAACAGCCCTCTGGTGCTGAACTCCAGTCTGCATCTTGAAGCCAAATGGCAACTCATCTGGAATCCTGAGTGCTGAGTGAAGTGCTTAAAACATGCAAGAATCTTAATTGGTGAAAAATTAGGAGAAAAATAAGTGTTCTATTAATAATAAGGTAAAATTGAAGCATGCTGACAAATGCTCTGACTACCTGTTTCTGAGATGCTTGCCGGGGATAAAGTCTGTGAGTCGCTGCCTCCTTAGCACAAATTGCATTTGATCTCAGGAAGGGCTCCTCAGAGCAGGAGAGTATAAAGGCGTTTGCAGTATCTCCATTTCCCTTCAGTGCCCCTGCTGTATGGGCCACACCATGATTAGATGGCGGCTTTCAGTGGGATGCTTTGAGTGTTCAATCAGGTCTCCCTTCTTCCTGGCAGTCCTTTTTTAATATGAATGAACACAAAGCCAACTACCCATTAGAAGCATGCTTTGGAGTTGCATTGACAGCCTCCCCACACATTTGACAGCTATCACCGTGAGACACTGCCCTTAATTCAGATGTAAGAAAAGGGAAAAAAGAGTGGCCTAAATTCGGTTTCAATCCAACTGAAATCATGATGTCTCTTCCTCTCTAAGCAGGGTTATAGGCCAAAAGGCTTGCTATTCAAAGTGCTGGCTCCGAAGGCCAGCAGCAACCTCACCTGGGAGCTCTTTTAAAATGCAGGTTCTGGGGCTCCACCTCAGGTCGACTGAACCAAATATGCAGTTTAACAAGATGTCAGCTGATTTGCATGCACATTAAAGCCTAAAAAATATTGCTCTGACACCATGGAAATGTCTTTGGTAATACACAATGTACAGGAAAAAAACTTTCTGATTAAGAAGGGAACTAAAAAAAGAAAAGAAAAAAAATGGTGTCCTTGTTTCATCTGTTCACCAAAATGGAGAATATAAAGTGTAGAGTTTTAGCAATATTCAAGTCAAAGAAGTCAAAATAGAACTGGTGTGATAGATATCAGCGAGGCCCACCAGGATTTCCAATACTCTTATTTTGAGTACATGGAAGGTTAACCTTTCCTTGCCCCCTTAAACTTGGGAATGGCCAGGCCACTTGCTTTGGGCAGTGTGGGAACAGATGCAATGTGAGTGGGAACAGATGCATGCCACTTCCACGTGGAAGCAGTTAGGAACTAGTGCACCAGTTTCCCCTTCTCCATGCATTCTCTTCCACAGCCAACGTGTTCAGGGAAGCACACATCAATGTGGAGGTGCAATAAGAGAAAAGAATACAGGAAGCAGGAGGAAGACAATGGTGTCATTTCCCTGACTCCTCACAAAAACAGTGACTGTGAAGTAGAGACCTGTAGCAATATCCAAAAAATAAGTCAAAACATAACTCCGCCAACACATAAAGGACAGCCGCCCCCGGAGAGATGCCTTGACCCCCAGCAGATTTTTGTGAGTAAAAAATAAGCCTCTGGGGTATGTGGGTTTTATTACTGTAGCGGACCTGCATCTCTCCGGACTAATACAACTGACAGTGATAAGTGAAATGAGGTAGAGAAAAGTATTCATTGCCATGGAGCAATGGAGAACTAAAGAGCTTCAAGGTACAGTAGAGCTCCCCCTCAAAGACATCCATATCCCCATAATAGCCAATTGTAACAGGGACCCAGCCCATGACCTTCAGTGTGGCACTGAACAGCTGCACACTGCTGTATACTTGAGTTACAACCTGTAGAAGTAGGACACCAGTCCTTGCTTGGCTTAGAGGAAAATGAAGAGGCTCTAATATAATTCTTAACATCCTTTTCTAAAAATATCCAAATACACTGTTTTGCATTCATTGCAAACTTTGCCTATCTTTTTCCGTGGTTCTTAAAAATGTCTACAGGTTTTTTTATACAGCAAATATCAGTGGAGATCATTTCTTTCCTATAGAATATGAATATTCCTGGATAGCAAAAGTACATCTGTACTGGTCTCATTCATTACTCATTGTCCAGTGCTTGTGGACCTGCAGCTTACCTTCGCTTTTCAAAGCACTGAATGGCGTTCCTTGGTTACAGATACCAAAATGTCTCTGATGGTGTCACTGGAATCTCTCTTGGCCCAGAGATAATCCCTGGTGTCAAGGACAGAAACACCACTTTTACTTTTGTCAAAGATCTACTGACATTATGTGGGAGAAATTTTAAAATGCTGAACAAAATGCTATGTTTGTACTCACTCCTTATTATTTGTGGCTGGAGTGTGGGCACTATACGCCAATCAAGACATCTCTGCAGTAATGGGAAAGGACCATCAGGTATCTACACCACCAGGAATGCCATCTGATGAAGAAATATTGATATATGTAAGAGTGATGCTGATAAAAAATAGCTATTGAACAGAAACCTGCCATGAGCTTCAGTAGCTTTCAACATAAAATGTATCATTTGTGAAGAAATGTAATGGAAACTCTGAGGCAAAAGACTTAATTACGTGATCTAGGATGTCTAGTGTTCAAATTTTCCCTCATCAATGCAACAGTAAAATACCAAGTCAAGGAAATTCGCTAGACATGATACTACAATTACAGTGTTAAAGAAAAGACCCTGTCTTTTAAAGACATGCTGAAACATCTCAACATGAAATAACTGTATTTATGAAATGCAGGCTCTGCTTCATCATAATCTGGGTGGAGATGGGATGCAGTGAGTATCCATTACACATAAACCATGATTGTCCAATTATGAGCATTGCATAGTCTAGGTGGTATATAATCAGAATTATTATACCATTCTATTTCTGTGAATGGTTGAATATTCCCATAATGAATAGTAAAAAATAAAACAGATTAATAGACAAACCAAGAACTCTGAATTAACAGCTTGCAATGCCAAGCCCAATTGTAAGGAGGCCCAGAACTTGGGTATCCAGGAATATAGGGTATCCAGGAATATAGGATAACCCCATCCCCACAAGTCTGGCTGGGGGATGGGACACACAGAGCAGGGCCATTGAGAGTTGCTTTGCATATCAGAAACAGCAGAGTAGTCTTCATATCTGTATGCGAAAATGGTTATTTTGCATATCAACAAGCTAGCCAGGGAGATGGGAGTGACTTTGATCTGAGATGTAATTGGGAGGCAGCTCCCTCTGGTTACAGCACCTGTGTGAGACCTAGGAGATGGTTCACTCCACACCAGGAGGCCATGCCTGCCCGGAATAACTACGGCAGCCAAGAAAGGCTGAAAATGTGGGAGTGCTGATGGGTGTATCCAGTTGTGGGAGGAGTCAGAAATAGGATTGTGGAGGAGGTTCCAGGCTGGGATTTAAACAAAAAGGCAGGCCACCGTGAGACAACAGGGTCAATGCCAGGACAATGTGGGACGGGAGACAATGTGGGGACAATATGAGACCATGAAGAAAGAAAAGGGGTGAAAAGACTCTCACTGGTGGGTCGTGAAGGGGTGTCATGTGGTTTTGGATTAAGAACTGGAGATCTCTGGTCAACACAGCTGATGGTGCTGGGAACCGGGGGAGAACTGCCTGAGCACAGATTACTGGGAGGAACTGGGAATCTAGCTGAACTACATCTATTTCCTTTTCCTGAGATACAATACCCTTAAACTGGCCTGGCTGGGCAAAGCTGCCAGAAGGCAGGAGTGAGGAGAGTGAGTGAGTGAGTGTGTGTGTTGGGGGGGGGGGACTTTGTGATTTTTAATGGAGACATTCCACCATTACTTTAAAACTGTATAGCTTTTGAATAAAGAGTCCCTCTCCTTTTTACCAAACTCTGGCATTTTGAGCCACAATTCCTAAGGGCAGCAGGCAAAGAACCATAGCACAGAAAGACCCCGGGGGACTGGGCTTGTTTCGGTAGCATTATCTGGGCTCCCCAGCAGGTTCGTTCAGCACCACTGTGACTTGCAAATCAGAGTGAGTCAGCACAGGAAAATATGCACAGGAGTTGTTTCAGATTAAACTTAATCAACTACATTAATTTACATTTGATAGTTGGACATTTCTGGGACATTTCAAAGGAAAATTTTTCTAATGGCATTTATAGCTTATTGCTCTGAGGTTCCTTAACCCATATGCCCTTCTGCTATGCCCCAAAAGCAAAGCTGGTTCTCAATTTGAACATGTCTTTTATTTGTTTGTTTGTTTTTTATTTTTTTCCGGATTTCCTAGATTTTTTATTTCTTTTTTAAATTTATTTAATTATTTTTCAAGTACAGTTTTCTGTTTGTTTTGTATTTTTCATTTCAAACGGTCATATTTTCCTATTTTAAATTTAATTGGCTTGCATAACAAGTCTAATTTTCTAAACTTTCATGTACTTATCTAAATGTTCCCAGTAAATTAGATATAATTCATATTTCATCTTTATCATGTTTCTCTGAAAAATAAAATTTCATGGTTCTGTGGAAGATTTTTCTTGTCTCAGGAATTTACAAAATAGCTAATGGGGAGGTGTTTTTTAAAAATTTGTAAACTTGCAAGAACCAGAAAATTCTAAAATACTTTACAGATTAGGATTCAACCAATTTTGGTCTCAGAAATCTGAGGTAAGGCATAATTACAAGATGATGCTTTGCCTTGTTCTAGTCATCATATAATCTGAAAAAGAATAGAATGAAAAAAGAATTTGAACATATATATCATAAATAACTAATATGTTTAGCTAAGAAAAGTAAGTTAATGGTAGGAATTATTTAACAAGAACCAATCAAGCTGGTGTCTTCCATCAGGCAAACATATAGTTAAGTGCCTTTTTTAAAAATTAGCTGATTTACTCATGTATGCAAAAAGTGTCATTGAGGAGGAAATTTCCTCATGATAATAAATTTCCTCATGATTTCCTCATATACCAAGGAAGTCTGCAACAATTTCTATCATCTAAAATCATGCAAGTGCAAATTGGTATAACCACGTGTCTACTAAGACTGAAAACATATATATCTTATTACCAATTAATTCTACTCCTAAGTAGGGACAATGATGGCAGCTTTACTTCCAGAATTCTCTTGGTATATACCCAAGAGAAGTGAATACATGTATGTACCAAAACACATGTGCTAATGTTGACAGTAGCACGAAGCTGGAAACTGCCAGGACGGCCATTATCTGTAGGCTAGATAAGTAAATTACGAAAAATTCTCACAGATCCAACAACAGATCCCACTAGTATAAATCATTAACCTCACTATTATTAACCTCAGTGTTTTCAGTAAACAATACTGTCAAGGTGGTACAAACCTCTGCAAATTCTGACCCATGATACAAAGCAATACCCATAACGTTACATGCCTTTGCCATGAAGTCAGTGCTACTGATGCACATTTCTTAATCTTAAGAGAGAGTCCAATTCTAGGCCTGCTGGAATTAACCCACCAAGTGCACCAGTTTAGCTCAGTTTAAGTCTATCCCATATTGCCTCCTGAAATGAATACCACTGAGATCATCTTAGCGTTACCAAATCATTTTCAGGAAATCCCTGGTAAATTATGTCTGTAAATCATGTATTGCAATACATTAAATCACTGACAACCTGGATGAGTTTAGTACCTTTTGTTTCTGTGTGATTGAGCAGAAAAGACCCTGAAGCAATAGGATATAGGATTAGGTGAGGAAACAGGGAAAGTTCTGGACCCAGAGGGAGGCACTGTCCACTGTGAGCCTAACCCGCCGATGCAGAGTGTACCCTCTGGAAGCCCATAGAATGTAGGAGCTGCACATGTGGCCTCTACTCCTGGGTTTTGTTTCGCTCCCTTTAAGCTTGTTCTATATATTGGTTCTTTACCCAAAATAAACTTTCAAAATAACACCTATTCTCTTAAATATATGTGTATGCAAATATGTGCACACATATTCTTAATTATATACATATTATACTAGCCAAGACACTCAAAACTATGCCATTCTTCTGATGGACTAATTTAATTTATCCAAAATAAATTTGAAGAAATTTCTAATTTTCACAACTACCTGTATAGAAATTGGAAAGATACACAAAAATATTTGCTTCCTTTTACTTATTATAACACTTATTTTGTCTTTTGAGGGGGTCAAAATGAGTGTGACCAGTATTTTTAGGATTATTAAAGTAATGTATGTTAATTATTAAACATAGAGTACAAAAAATTTAAAAAGTCATTCTAGTTTAGGAGGGCAAAATTCATTCACTGAAATTTGTTTTCTCCCCAAACATCACTAAAACAAGAGTAAAGACATTTTTAAAGAACATAACCCCCAAAGAAAGGGTGAAGAGGAGAGGAAGCAATACAACATTGAATGCTGCAAAGGAGATGGGTGTGTAGTAAATAATGCAGTGGATGGAAGAAAGCTACATCCCCTGCTAATAAAGGAGAAAATCATGAAATGTCCTTGTATATACCCCAGAAACCTTATACACTCTAGAACCGGCAACATTTGATATGTCTGTAACTGAAGAAGAATTGAGAAGGGGACTATAATTAAAAGGACTGTGGGAAAACTGAGAAGCAGTAGATCAATGAGTAGATACCCTAATCCCTGTTGCTGGGTAACTTCCCTTCCTTCATCACAGCAAAAATTGGGGGATTTAATCTCTCAGGCTCTCTGGCTAAAAGGAAGCCATGCACAATTGAAAACATAGGTATCTATCCTTAATTTTCAACTGTGTGTCTACAGTCATTCCCAATACTGAAATTAACAATGGTAGCTTTACTTCTAGAATTCCAGCCACCAGGTTTTTCACCCAAGCAAAACACTAGAAGGCTGTTCTCTAGAGAATCTGTCCAGCCCAAAGAGAAAACTGATGAAAATTGCCATGACAAGTTGCCCTCACAATAGCTCACCAAAACATACTACAATAAAGCATAATATCAAGAAACCTCACACAGAGGGAAGGGCTATCTTAATCATCAGCAGAGAGCCGAGGATGCCCAGAGGTCAAAGGAAAAGCTCTAACCTAGCAAGAAGAATCCAACAAACATACAGGTAGAACGACTTTGTGACACTATAACAGAAGAAAACCTTAATCACTTTTTAGCATTTTCAGAAAGATGAAAGTAGACACTGCAATACAAACTGGGTTACTTATTTAAAAATGTAGAATACAAAAAGCTCATGAAAATTAAAAGACATAATGGCAAATGTAAAAAAAACAATAGAAGCATGAATACGTCAAGAAAAAAACATTTTTCAGAAAGTAGAACAAAGCAATAAGAAGTGGAAAATAGCTATGAAAAGATTAAAGAATTAGCAGAAATATCAGATGCAGCATCTAAACAATAGGTTTCCAAAAATATATTTTAAAAAAGGAGAACAGAGAGAGTGAAGGGAAAAAGTTACCAATAAAATCATTCAACATGAATTGCCACATACTGAGCAACCAGCACTGAGGATGAAAAATGCTTATCCCAAGGCATAACTTGATTTTTCAGAACACTGGTGACATAAAGAAAATTCTGCAGTTTCTGGTAGAGTGAGGGATAATGGGGAAGATGAATCACATAGACAGTATGAGGAATCAGTTGGCTTTGGACTCCTCAGTAGCAACCCTGAGAGCAAGAAGACACTGAAGAAATGCCTCAAAACTCTGAAGGACAATGATTTCCAAAATAGTATTCTATACCCAGCTAAAGTATCGACAAAGTATGGAGATTAGATAAAGACATTTTCAGACTTCAAATACACATGGGGAGGGCAAGAATAGTATGGGAAATGTAAAAGCTAAAGAACTTAAGACACATAGACATGAACTAAAGGGAGGGAATGTGGGAGGGAGAGGGTGTGCAGGGTGGAGGGGAATGAAGGGGGGAAATGGGACAACTGTAATAACATAATCAATAAAATATATTTTAAAAATATCTTTTAAAAAGGTATACCCCTCACACCCTTTTACAAAAATATATTAGAGGATGTGTGCTTAAAAAGCAGGAAGAGTAAACAAGCCAGCAAACAAAAAAATATTAACAGCACAAAACAGAGGACTCAACCCAGAAGAGAGGCAAAGAGGCCAGAAAAATCCCCAATATAGTAGGGTCCAGCACAAATAATGCCCCCATTTTATTGCAAAAACATAAGCATGTAATTCTCTGACATAACAATGTCACACTTAAGCACACCATATGATATTTTAGGTGAAATGTTCAAATTAAAACTATAAATTATTACACCCATATTATTACCCTACTAACCACACTCAAGCAGGCATTACTTGTGCTGGACCCTGTAGGAAAAAGATCCCAGAGTAGCAGATGTGCCAAGGAATGTATGCAACTACCCACGCTAGAGTAGTGTCACCCAAGAGATAGATGCACAAGGGTTCTATTCATATAGTAATTCTATTTAGCTGATGACAGAGTGCTTGGGCAAGGCTGACACGGATTATCTGTGTGTCTTTTTTGTCTTATGTGCTGATGAAGTTCCTGCTCTCCCCTAAATGACCCATATCCTGAAGCAAGCAAGTTCACTATTTTCATCTCCACAAAAATACTCTGTCTTCAGATGAACCTGAGACTTAAAAGTAGTCATGGTGATNTGAATCACATAGACAGTATGAGGAATCAGTTGGCTTTGGACTCCTCAATAGCAACCCTGAGAGCAAGAAGACACTGAAGAAATGCCTCAAAACTCTGAAGGACAATGATTTCCAAAATAGTATTCTATACCCAGCTGAAGTATCAACTAAGTATGGAGATTAGATAAAGACATTTTCAGACTTCAAATACACATGGGAAGGGCAAGAATAGTATGGGAAATGTAAAAGCTAAAGAACTTAAAACACATAGACATGAACTAAAGGGAGGGAATGTGGGAGGGAGAGGGTGTGCAGGGTGGAGGGGAATGAAGGGTGGAAATGGGACAACTGTAATAACATAATCAATAAAATATATTTTAAAAATATATTTTAAAAATGTATACCCCTCACACCCTTTTACAAAAATATATTAGAGGATGTGTGCTTTAAAAGCAGGAAGAGTAAACAAGCCAGCAAACAAAAAAATATTAACAGCACGAAACAGAGGACTCAACCCAGAAGAGAGGCAAAGAGGCCAGAAAAATCCTCAATATAGTAGGGTCCAGCACAAATAATGCCCCCATTTTATTGCAGAATCATAAGCATGTAATTCTCTGACATAACAATGTCACACTTAAGCATACCATATGATATTTTAGGTGAAATGTTCAAATTAAAACTATAAATTATTACACCCATATTACCCTACCAACCACACTCAAGCAGGCATTACTTGTGCTGGACCCTGTAGGAAAAAGATCCCAGAGTGGCAGATGTGCCAAGGAATATATGCAACTACCCACGCTGGAGTAGTGTCACCCAAGAGATAGATGCACAAGGGTTCTATTCATATAGTAATTCTATTTAGCTGATGACAGAGTGCTTGGGCGAGGCTGACACGGATTATCTGTGTGTCTTTTTTGTCTTATGTGCTGATGAAGTTCCTGCTCTCCCCTAAATGACCCATATCCTGAAGCAAGCAAGTTCACTATTTTCATCTCCACAAAAATACTCTGTCTTCAAATGAACCTGAGACTTAAAAGTAGTCATGGTGACCTTAAAATATTAAAACAGAAAACAGTCTACTCTCTCTGACCACATCTCTATTGGGCATTCAGTGCTGGGTACCTTGAATAATAGTGTGAGCCCTGTTTGCTCAGGACTCAATTAGAACCTTGTAGACTGACTTTTCTGAGAAAAGACTCTTGGAAAATATAAAGATGCCTGAAGCCAATGAATCAGAGATTGTTTGTTTTATCTTCTCATGGGAGTCTTCACCTAAAGGCAATAGATTTGTGTGTGCTACTCAGGTTTTCCAGACCAAGCAACACATTATTCAGATAAAATACACAGAAAGTATATCATCTTTTAAAGAAAGGGAATGAGTCAGGCAAAAGACAAATAGTGGCAACCTGGGAAAAGGGAAGTAGGATGAGAGCAGATGCACTTGAGAGGAATATACTGGTATCCAGGGTAGGTAAAATCTTTCCATAAATATATAAATATGTGTGCACTGTGTATATATGTATATGGTGTATATGTATATGAACATATGTGTATTATATACTTTTATATTTAAATTTCACAATAAAAAGTTGAAACAAGTGACAATAGTCCAAACCACATAGATATAATTTCTTTCACCATGCAGTCTTTTTATGTAAGTTTCTGTGTGTTTTATGTGACATTTTAAATTGTTTTCATTTTATTTTTTTATTTTTTTCATTTTACAGCATACTTTAGATATCTTTCAAGTCAAACTATGTCTACCCCATTTAATACATTACATGAATGTTCCATAATTTATTTAACTATTCATAGTAAACAACTTTCCATCTTAAAGTTTTTCTCCTCCTGGAATGGACCAAGTATATCTGTCCCTTCCCATGTGCTAAGAAATGCAGCAACCACCAAAAAGATAAGAGTATAAAGCATTGAGAACTAGCTAGAAGGCAAGCAATCTAGAAATGGCTCTCTTTGCTGAGAGAGATGACTTAGGTTTTTTTTTTTTTAATTGTGATTTTATGTCTACACATTTTAGTATTCCATCTATTGGGGGGGGCATTAAAAGTGCTGAGGTTATGTAATCCTAATTGTAAACACAATAACTAGTTCTCTTGGAAGGAAATAAAACTCTATTACATTCACTTTATTTTTAATTAATATTTGTGGTACGCAAACCATGAGAAATATCTACATAAAACAGGTTGAGATCTCTCTGTCACCATCCCCACTACTATGCCTTTATATTTCCACTACCGTCCCCCTCACAGGTAATTAGTGGCAACAGTTTGCTATACACCCTTCCACACATTTTGGCAAGAAATTTTCTCTTTTAAAGGAAGAGACGCTATTTGAAGTACAGATTGTTCTACACAGCCTCTCTGGAGACTTCTCAGCATCAGAGATAATGAGAAGCCTGATGCCAGCTGACACAACTGCAGAAACAAAGGGACTGTGTAATAATCTTGTTCTTGGAAGTGCCAGTGATTCTTTCCCCTTTTCTTTATATATCCATCTACCCAAATCACTACGCAACTGTGCCCTGCTCTGTTAATAGATCCACGGGGCCCAATTCCATTGACAGAGACCATTTGAATTCATTCAGGAAGTCTTTTTCCAGGCAACTGAGATTCCAGAATCCTGGGAACCCAATTTCTTCCCAGCCTATTCAGAAGAGGTGGCGACTACCATTGACTCCCATGCCTAGGCTGGCTTCAAATCAAACAGTCTCTTCAGAAACACAGATACCTTTAACTGACCATCAAGGCCTGATACAAAGCACAGCATTCACAGGAAGACATCAATCTGTACTTTTTGCCAAAGCAGCACAATGTCCTTCTTGAGTGCTTGTTACAGAAGGACTGAGAAAACACTTGAAGCCCAGAATCATGTGCGTAACCCCAGTTCAAACCTCTTCCCACCCCATGCCCGCTCTTGTTACCAAAGCCTGCCTCCTCCTCCCTTCCTTCCTGTAGTTTAATAAAAGGGGTTAATGGCTTACAAGAAGTGGAGAATCAAAAACAGACCTAAAAATCCTGCCAAATGACAAAAGAATTAAGCTGGATCTAAGATTCTCAGACATCAATGAGGATCACACAGGCAGTGATTGCAAAAAAATCATACACAATTCTTCTCTTTATAGCTCAAGTAGAAAGAAAATACCACAAGTTGATGTGGGTCAGGTCCTGACTTTTTAAGGTTACTTCCTAAATCCTAACTTATTCCATGTTTGGAAACTCCATAGAGAGCAGAATTAGTCAGAAAGCACCCCTAGTGTGGAATTTGTTGGATGAAAACCTAAATGTTTTTAACCAAGATATAAAAATGTGTAAGCATATTTTCTAAAACCAAATGCAATTAACCATTTTAAAGACATTTACCCATTTAAAAAATACATATAAGGACATATGTCATTTTAATTCATTTGTCACAATTTTCATATGGTACCATTTTATTTCTATTAGTACCATAATCAGATTGTGTTTTCTTAGTATTTTATGATTTCTATGAATGGATTATTAATTATTTCTATTGCTGCTTTAGATTTATTGAATGTCACCACAGTAATATCCTCTGGTGCCATGTGAAATATGAAGCTATTAACAAATAATCAAATGAGAAATGAGCTAAAATTTCTTTCTTCTGTAGTCATTCCTCTATTTTAGAGTGCTATTTTCACTGATCAATAAATAGAACACAGCTTTGCCCTCATGCAGTGAAAATGAATGCACTATATTGTTTATTGATGGTTGGCTATCCTTATTCTATCAAATTGGAAAGCTGAAGTTTCCATTTCACTTACTTAAGAATTTTTTTTCAAAATAAGTCTTCTGTAGAAAAAACACAAGACAGTCCATGGAACCATAATAATCAGATCTATTTGAATTACATTCCAGTCCTCTGACGGGAGATAAAAGAAGCTTCTCTCTCCTACAACTCCAAGCTCTGAGAGAATAGGAATCACATTTAGTCACTACCAGTACCTAGAAGAGTTTTTGGCACATCATAAGCAGCTAATAACTGTGTGAAAAATAAATAAAATTAAATAAATGAATTAATTAGCATTAAAGATATTACAAACTAACAATATAACCCTTATCAAATATGGATGGGTTTGTCATAAGACATGGCTATCTGGGTCAATGTAATATTATATGATTCTAATGGATTTATTTATTCATTCCTTTGTTATAAAGAAAATAAATGTTTTCCCCCACAATACTACATGACTCTAATGGATTTATTTATTCATCCCTTTGTTATAAAGAAAATAAATGCTTTTCCCCACATTGCCTCCTCTATGGCATAGAATCACTTATACAGATAGGAAAATAGTCCCTATCTTTTCCTTTGGCGGTAACTGAAATGGTGAATGCAGAAAATGATGGTGACCTCCCTCCACACTAACGAGAAGTAGTAAGGGGAAAGGCAGACATTCTACCTGCGGAATGTCGCAGAGACCGGGAGGAATAGAGAGCTCCTGATGTATTTCATGGAAGAAACCAATGTCATTGGAATATCAAAGCCGTTTGGGTTAATAAGCACGATGTATATTTAGTCAGTTATATTAGTGGTAAGCCAGGCAAGTAAATGAATGATAGGATAATATTATGCCCAGAGTACCTGGAAGGGAGTAGGAGCTCCTAGCCCAGAAGTTTTGGCGTTTAGGATTTGGGAAGTATTCCCCAAAATGTTGATGCTGAGTTGGGCCCAGAAGCCTAAGAGCAAGGTGAAAGTCAGTGGCAGAGTTTTAGGTGGTAAAGGACATGTTAGAGTCTCTGAGGCCAGAGAAGGCCTGGGAAAATGTGAGTTTCTCAGTCAACTGGACCAGAGTTGGTAACTGATGATGTTACTGACCAGGATAAAGCATGGATGGCCTTGATCACCATACTGACAAGCATAGATTATCCAAAATGGATAAATGAGGGATTCTAAATTAGAACATGTTATGATCAATTTGCAACCAAGAAAAGAATTATGTTAAGAATATATTGGTAAGGGGCAAAATGTGGGTAGAGAAATTAGTTTAGGAAATTGATACAGTTATATAGATAATAAGTTCTGAGGACCTTAACGAATGTCCATTGCTAACATAAATCCTTTTAAAACTTATCCTTTTATTTGCAGCATTTCTTTCTATTCTTCTCTCCCTTTCTTAGGAGGGGGTCAGTCATATATTTGACCAAGTATGTGTTTATATATATGACCGAATATAGGCACCATGGGACTCCCACTTTTGGGTATATCCATGCACCTAAAACTACCAGGTAACCAGTAACTGGAATGCACTGTCTATGCACAAAATCAAACTCCATATCTAACTGGATCAGCTGTAACTTTAAAACTCCATCCAGAACTTTATTTCAGGACAGACACAGTACATAATGCGAGAACACTGTGAACTATTTGATGTGAAAATATGAAATGGTGAATCTCTTTAGATTTCCATTAGTAGTAGATATTACAGATTTTATAATTGCCCCAAATTACCATTCAAAATAAAATAACTAAAATTATCCATGGTCAGAAAAATAATAACTTATTTTCTGTAATAACTGTTTAATCATTTAGTTGATCCTTGAACAAATCTAGATATAAATTATCTAGATATAGATAATTTATAAATCTAGATATAAATTTAAATTATAAATTTAAGAAATTAAAATCTATTTAATACCACAGTCTATATAAGATGATCTGCATATCATTACTATAGATGTTGCCTGCTAATACAGAAAGATATTTCATAAAATAAAGTAATAAAAAGCCAAATAGTGAACATTATAAGATACTTATTTTATTTAGGATATAAATCTGTAGCATGCATAAAATAAAGTACTGTTCTTAAACAACCAGTAAGAGTGAAAACTGGTTTCTGAAATGTTTTATTATGCCTTTAATTAAAAAATATTTTTTTTATACCTAAAAAGTTTCTTCTCATTCTGTTCAGAGAAAAAAAGAGGGCTCCTACATTTTTTCCATTTAGTACAATCTCAATAAACAAAGGATGTTTATTCTCAAGTAGCATGTCGTTTAGCTGCATTTTCCGTGAAGAAATACAAAACATAACTTCTTAATGGAATTATTCAACAAGTTAATGGAGGTCAAACTAAACAATGGTCACTATGCCTGGAGCAGAAATAATAACTGCTACTGTGAAATTGGTTCTAGCTATTCTTTTTCTCCTCTCTCAAGGAAGGAGATTCATAATGATGTTTGATATTATTCTGTGTGTAAAATGTGTAATAGAATGAGAATGAGGAGGAGCTAGAAATCTCTGATTCTCCAGCATGCTACCCAAGTTAAATGCAGACTTTAGATTTTCCATGTTTAAAATAATAGTTATAAACGGATTATTTTTCTGAGATAATTAATGACAAATTGCAAGGGAACTAACTTAGTACTTCCCTAAATAGTACATGAAGTTAGAAAAATGGGGGCAGAGGGCAGGAAATACAAAGAGAAAAATTTTAAAAGGAGAGGAGGGGATGAAAGGGAGAAAAAATAGCATCTTATGCAAGGAAAAAAGGAAGAAAATAAATGAAAGGCAGAAAGTCCAATTTTAAGTACCATTTTCTTCCCTACAAAGCTCTACATGTTCTAAGTAGAAATATTTTTTATTGCTTGTCTTTTCTAGGAAAATAAGAGTGAGACTATTGAATAAAACAAAAACCATTTTGCCTTACCTGCATTCTATCAATTTTGTGTAATATGTAAAAACTTAATTTAGAAACATATATAAGCTATTTAAAATAAAATGTAAAATGCATTAAAATATGCTTCTATACATAAATTACACATAGCACATTACACAAGAAAAACACATCACACTGAAGCACTGTTGTAATTCATCCTCGGTATGTCCCATATTTTCAGGACTCTATAAGTCAGGTTATCTTATAGAAACAAATAAAAGAATACTGGAAATTATTTCAAGCTTAGAATGGTTTTTAATGAATCAATTATTTGAGAGGTACTTTAGCAATCAATATAAAATAAATAATAATTCAAAAATTACATTGAAGTGTTCTGAACTGGAATACATTCCAACAACTTGGCAATATTCTGCCTTTGCAATCTGCTTTTCATCTCTCTAAAAAATAAATTGCTTCTGCATAAACAATATTTCAGTAACTGACAGAGTTGGCAGCTCGGCTGAAGACAGCAGGGATATTAGCAACCATGACTGATAGCAAAATTGGGGGTTGCAAGAGAGGAAAAAGTATACATTCAGATTTAAGGAATAGCTGCTTTGTATTTCAGAGTCTTTTCAAAAATGAGGGATGGCATTTTGAGGCCACCGTTGATTAAAAAGTTATATCTGCAAAGGAGCCTTTCACCTCCGAAGTCTTTGGAGAAACCACATGGAGATGCAGTGGCCTGACCCCCACTGCTGGGGCCACATCACCATGCCTGCGGCCAAGTTCCTCCAAACTGGGTTCAGCCACAGGATGGCGTGACTACTCAGTGAATGAAGCTGAAGACTCAGTCCTATAGCAAGTAATGCCAGTATAAACCTCAAATCCACCAGAGCAGAGCTGGAAGAGCACGTTGATAATATCTGGACGAGTTTTTCTCACCAATTTCCTCTAAAACTATATTTATTGGGATAGCCTATTAAATATTGCCTTTCATTCAGTTAATTCTATAACAAAACCTATTCTAAATATATATATATATATTTAAATATATATATATAAGTGTGTGTATATATGTGTGTATGTGTGTGTATATGTGTATATATATATATTTCTGAGGCTGCTTTATGAAAATATTTTTCTCAAAAATCTTTATTATGTACCATGTTTTGAAAAAGAGGTAACTACTTATTCAATGGAAGAGTGAAAAGCATAATATTTCCCCATCCCCCAAAGGAAAGTACTCCTCTAAAAGTTAGTCATTATCTACAATTAGACTTAAAAGAAATCATTCAAATTCATTCTGTGTAGCAGAGAATACTTGTTGTCCCTGAATACCTAGTCTCCCTTCCTTCCTCTTACTAATTATCCCTGACTTAAACTGGAAATATGGCACCCAATCACATATTCCCAGCTTCCCTTACAGTTTATGCATCCTCATGACTACACTCTGTCTTTCGCGATGTAATGAAAGTGGGGAGTACAACTCCTGGGAGCTTGTGTCCTTGTTCCCTTCTCCTCTCCCTGCTCTTCATTACTTTAAAATGAGCACCAGCTCAGGTAGGGCGATCACTAGCCTGGTTATCCAGGACACGCACATTTGCTCCTCTTGCTCCAGGTCTTGTGGTCACCCTATCTGAGACCACTGGATGGAAACTCTACTGAGGGTGGCCAAGGTACAAAACAGAAAAAGCCACCGGTATTTTAGCCTTTGTTGGAGCAGCTGAAAGGGCAGACAACATAAGAATTCAGAAATTCTTGTTAAATTTCAAAATAAGACAATTATTTCCTTCAAGGTATCTAAAATCTAGTGAATTGTTGAAGATTAAAACAATTTTAATCCAGGAAGGATTTTTTTTTAATGGAAGGAAGGAAGGAAAGAGAGAAGGAAGGAAGGAAGGAAGGAAGGAAGGAAGGAAGGAAGGAAGGAAGGAAGGAAGAAAGAGGTTAAAGGTGATCAAAAAAAGTAGTTTTTTTTTCCTTGAGAAAATGCATGAAGTCTTCTTGGATGAGGAGCATTTAACCTGAGCGCTGCATAACAAATACAAATAGTTTTTCAAAAGGCATCAGAAAGATTTCAGGTAAAGAGATCAGTATTAGCAAAGATATAAACCTTGAGATGTGAAAGACATTTTCAAGAAATGAAACAATAAAGTATCAGGTGGGTAGGATATGGGAAAAGCTGAAACAAATGTTGTAACTGGGATCCAGTTCTAAAGAAATGTGAATACTATTCTGAGAGGTTTGGAGTTTATTCTGCAGGAACATTGTGTTTTGTTTTATTTAATTCTTGTTCAAGTACAGTTTTCTGTCTTATATTCCCAGCCCTGCCCGCCCCCACCCCAGTTCTGCAGGAACTCTGAAGCCACTGAAAGTTTTCCTGAATCTTCCCAGGAGATAGCAAAATAAAATCAAGAGATATCATAGCTTCCATACTGAGAGGACATATGGATATTTACTAATTAGATATAGTTAGTGAATGGAAATAATTAATGATATCTGGTGGAATATTTTCTTGTTTTTTAATCCTGAGCTGAGGACGTGCTTTTTTTGTTTTCTTTAAAATTGCCTTTAGAGAGACAGAGAAAAAGAGAAACATTAATCAGTTGCCTCCTATTCACTCCCCGACTGATCAAACCCACAGCCCGGGTATGCACCCAACTGAAGACCGAGACCTCCACCTTTTTGGTGTATGGGATGATGTCCCAACCAACTGAGCCTACTGGCCAGGGCCCTGGTGAAATATTTTCTAAATAACTGTTCTTCACCCATTTTATTTCTTCTCATACTTCATTAACATAAACACACCAAGATTCCCCAAGGGCTGGGAGAAAAGAAAGAGTATTCTTCATCAGAACCAAGGTGCTGACTGGTCCCTGAGGAATGCGCCTTGCACTGCAACCATCCCCAAAACTCCCAGGAAATTCTGTGGGATCTAAAAGCAAAAGGACCAACAGACTCTGCCCTAAGTAGAAGAATGCAGGAACTCCTCAGATGAAAAGAACAGTATGGTGTTGCAGAACAAGACCTTGGTCAACTGTAAGAGTTCATCAAAACTCAGCATGGGCAGGAGATCTGAATGACTCCCATATGCCCAAAGCCGTCAAGTAGCAGAAAAGTGGTGAACAAACAAGAGCCTTTCAAACAAACACCTGGGACTCTGTCAGGTAACTTGCTTGCTCCAGTGACCAAGGACTAGACAGAAGATGAAACGACTGCAGATGTCAGCACTGCCAGGTGGCACAATGGGTCAGATGGAGGTACCTCACCAACAGCAATACAGAGCACCATGGAAGTCTTCTCAAACTTAGGTTAACTCAGCAGAAAAAGGCAGGGGAAACTCTAATCAGGACAATCTTCTGTCACTGAAGAGAAATAGTTGCTCAAAATAGAAATTAAGTTTAGTTGTAGAAAACTTAAGTAACAAACAAGTGCTTGTGAGGATGTGGAGAAAAGGATCCCCCAGTACATACACTATTGGTGGGAATGGAGACTGGTGCAGCCACTGTGGAAAACAGTATGGAATTTCCTCAGAAAACTAAAAATGGGACTGCCTTTTGACACAGCAATACCACTGCTGGGACTATACCTTAAGAACCGTGAAACACCAATTCAAAAGAACCTATGCATCCTAGTGTTTATAGCAGCACAATTTACAGTAGCCAAGTGCTGGAAACAGCTTGTGTCCATCAGTAAATGATTAAGTAAAAAACTATGGTACATTTACACAATGGAGTACTACGCAGTAGAAAGAAGGAAGGAGCTCCTACCCTTCGTGACAGAATGGATGAAACTGGAGAGCATCATGCTAAGCGAAGTAAGCCAGGCAGTGAAAGACAAATACCATATGATCTCACCTACAAGTGGAACTTAATCAACAAAACCAACAAGTGAGCAAAATATAACCAGAGACATGGAAATAACAAACAAAATGACAGTTACCAGGAGGAGGGGGATAAAGAGGGAAAGAAGAGGACGGGTCATAAGGAACATGTACAAAGGACCCATGGACACAGCCAAACAGGGGGCAGGATTCAGTATAGGAGGTGGGAATGAGTAGGGCAGGTGAGAGTAATGGGGAGAAATCAGGGACAACTGTAACCGAACAATAATTAAAAAAAAAAAAAACTTTTGCTCACCTGTATTTTAAGAATGATGGGCAATATCAGATCAGCATACAACATCTGTCTCTAAAATGTCTAACCCAGAACACTTGAGAAGATGCTACTATGACTGTAATAGGTAACATGGATAGGGAAGGAAATTACTTAGCTTAACACAATTTTTTAAATTTCTGCCTCAATTGTTGAGAAACATTTTATTAAGAAATTACTCTTGTTAATTTCTTTACTTCTTCATGAAGGACCATTGATTAAATTGTTTCATATATATTTTCTATAAATCAAGTTAAATGAAAAGGTGAACTAAATTGTTTAATAAATTAAAATATCAGAATTAAATTGCAAGTTATAGGGAAACCTAAAATTAAGTTTAAATGAGAGCAAATTAAATGAAGTATGAAATATAATTTGAAATTAAAATTTATCATTGCCAACTAAATGTCTACTTTTAATTAATGTCTTCTGTTGAGTTTAATTATCAATATTGCAACAGAGTTGTTTTATAATCTCAATATAAAATTTTAACACTAATAAAGCTTATGGACTAGCATGGAATCAAACCATCATCTACAATATCATTTTATTGTATTGTGAAATGTACTTCATGTGCCCAACCAGCTGAACAAGTAATTTTGAAGAAACTGAAGGGGAACATGGAAATGGGTTGGGAGGGGGGAAGGGGAAGTAAAAGGGAAGGTGGAGAAAAGGGAAGAGGGAAAAGAAAAGGAAGAGGGAAAAGAAAAGGAAGAGGGAAAAGAAGAGGAAGAATGGAAAAGAAAAAGGAGAAAAGGAAAACAGAATCTCTGCCATCTTATTGTGACTTTAGCAATTAAGACAATTCTGTCCAAATTCTCTATGCCCATTAACTTATGCTACCCAGGTCAGTGAGCATGCCCAGTTTAGCAATGTCCTGGACCTCCAAATGAAGGGATTAAGAGAAAGCAAAGTCAGCAAAAAGGAAAATGAAAGGGAAACCCCTCACAGAAACATCACAACTGTTGGATCCCTCAGGACCTGAAGAAGGTAGGAGTGGAAGCAAAAGCTTCAAACAGATCAATATGTAGCAAATGCAGCACGGTGGGGGTGGGGGGAGGGAGTGACCTGTAACCTGTGGGTACAGGTGCTCCTTGTGTTCCTAGTTACTGCCTCATATTCAGTAACCTATGAAACACTCTACCTACTTCCACCTGTTTCATCAATATCAGGGTGATTGAGAGACTTGTTTTTTATGCTTTTATCACTGAACATGTAATGTTTAAATGCTGAGTACTTAAAAAAATTAAAGTAAAATAAATTGATCTTGAGTGTTTTCCCTTTGCTGGCCCTCAACTAAAACTAGTGTGTAATTAAATAAATTGTTTTCTTTTCTTTAGAGGGCTGAAAAATGTTAAGTCCCTACTCTCGGTAATTACAGTATAATATAAAGTGAGCATATTTATATCAGAATTAAAGTCTGGTTTACAGTTACTTTGAAATTGTACCCCTTTTCCCCCTTAATGGATTATGTGGTTTACTTTCAATGAGTTCATGAACATAATTTTAAATAAAGAGACATTGCCACAGTCAGTAAGATATTTAATCTATTTTAATTAGGGCTATTTTGCAGTGCAAAGTTTAAATTTATTAATTTCCCTATAAATAATATCAAAGACAGATACTTTACTGTTGTTATGTGAGTTCATCATGCAACTACACCATGAATTATTTGGAAGGAGAGAACATATTAAGATGTGACTCAAAAGACAAGAGTAAAAAACACAGTACCTGATTCATTTGTGAGAAAATATTCAATGTCAGTGATTGGCCCCAGAAACTTTAAAAAAAAGTGTGTGTGTATGTATAAAATATTATATTATATAAGTATAATTTATTTCTATTTATTTATTATATATTATATATATAGACTCGGATTTCCTTTTCTATTAAAATAATGAGAGAAAAAGAAAAATATTTTTGAGAGAACAATGCCATACAAAATCTGTGAAATCCTCAGATGCCAAAGTATTAGGATTAGAGTGAACCAAATGAAACTGCAGTATTTGATCTTTTTTGACCTGTTCAAGGGAAACTTCAGATGATTTACCTTCTGAAACATGAAAGCAAAATATACATAATATAAATATACCCCATTCAATTAAAAGTAAGAATTCCATATTTCAAATGTCCCTAATAAGCCCATTTACCCAAACAGCCTCTTCCTGAATTCTCAAGGCAGGGTTAATGAATGAGAAAAGTAGTTTCATAGCAAGTCTTCCCCAGAACCACCCCTATTTTTAAGATAAGGTAGCAGAGGGAAGAGGCTGAATACAGCCATAAGGACATGTGGTCAACAAAACAGCTCATTACAACTATCAACTAGTGAGGTCCTAGTCCCCATAATGTCATGTCATAGCCATGGTAGCCTAGTCTGTCCTGAGGTCCTAATACCATACATCACTCAAGTGTTTGTGGTGATGCTGATGTAAACAAGCTTAGTATTTCTGCCAGTCCCATAAAAGTCTAGCCCATGCAACTGCACTAGTAGGCTATACCATCTAGCTTCGTGCAAGTATACACCACCATGTTTGTGTAACGACACATCTAAAAACATAGCCCCACAATTAAGTGGCAAATGATTGTATTTAAAATGTAAATTAAAAAGAGAGCATCTACGTTCTCATATATTTCTGAGGAATTCAACATTCTCAAAAAAAGGATGTTAGAATTTCTCCAGATTCTAATGTAGGATTCCCCAAAATGTGGTTCTGTCCTCTCAGGCTAAACTAAGGGGGACAAAAGAAATTAAATTTATTGGAGTCATCTTGATAAAAGAAGAAAGCTTCCTAGGGGTTAAAAAAAAATTCAAGAAGAAACAAAGCAATAGAAAATACAAACCAGAGCATCCGGACCCTCCCTCCCCAGAACCTTGTAAGATCAGTCTTTTCTTGCTCATCTGTAACAGTGAAGCTCTGATGGGGAGAACGCTCTTGGAGAGGAGGAGGTGTTGTCACGTAATACAACTAATACCCCTAAAAATGTCCTGCTTCATCTATCTTCTCAGTGAGTTCAGCAATATTTGGAGAAACACGTCAAGCACCAGAGCTCTATGGGGCCTCGTCAGCCTGGCTTTGTGGTGCTGGGCAGCGTAAAGAGGTAAGAGGACTTCCTTGACTTTCCAAGTATTAGGGTTTATGGATTTTTATGCTGATGGCTTTCAGATAACTGAGTTGTTTGTCAGTCTTGTGATAAACATTTAAAAGCTCAGAGTGTTCTGCTTTCAGAACATTGGAACAATTGGTATGATAACTCTAAAAGCTTAAGAAATGACTTATTCTAAATCCCTTCTGAATCAGCAAATGTTCCTTAGAGCTGGGGAGATCTATCTCCTCTTCCTATTAGCACTTTTGCTGGACCCCTTTTAAAATGAATTTGTACTGTCTTGCCTTCATAAGTTATTCAACCATTGCCCAACATGGTGAGGGGCCCAGCACTGTGGATAAGCTTGAATTGGAATCAGACTATAAGAGCCATGTAATCTTAGAATATAATATCTCGGAGTCTCAGGTTTCTATCTCTAGGCATCTTTTTGTTGAGTGGCAAAAATGTGATAATGTATCCACAATGAAAATCAATGCCAAGAACCTAGGTTCTGAACAAATGTGAGTTATTTTCATTCCTCCTTCTCCTCTAACCCAAACTCTGCATATGCCTCCTTTCCCCCAACTCATCGCAACTGTGAAACAGACCTTAAGTGTTTGATATTTGCAAGGGGCTTTTTGCACCCACTCCCACTTTACCCCTCTCCCCAGATTACTCTATCACCTCTGGATTTCTGATGCATTGTCTGGGCAACTCTAGTAGGGATGGCCATTACCTGGCCCCAACCTACTACCCTCTTTAACCCACTTACACCCTATGAGGAATTTGGACCAAGAAAAAAGATAAGGAAAATCCTGTCTCAGACTAACTGAAACAATCGGGAAATGTAGTTCCAGAGATAAGGGAGACTTATCAGAGCTGTTTGGTTTACGCACACTCATTCTCTCTTCCTTTTCTGCTATATACAGAATCTACTTCCCCCCAAGACTGTTTTACCTTAGTCACAGGAAGGTTTTCAGGAGCAACGAATTGCAGGCTTTCTTGGCACATTCAAAGGAGAGAGAGAGGGAGACTCTCTGCCAGTCTCGAAACAAAACAACTTGAGTTGCTTGTAATTAGGTTAAGTTAGGTCACCTGGATACCCACTACTAATGAAAGTCACCTGTGAAATGCAGCCGCGGTATAAAAATAGATGATTGGAAACATATTGCAAGTAAAATGGAATTACCTTGATTGGATAAAACCAATTAATATCTATTCTTGGAGTCAAGATGAAGTTACACGCACTAACTGGGAAAGGGCAGACACCTGGCCACCTGTGGCCTCTGTTGGACTACAACAGGGATGTCAAACTCATTTTTCCCGGGGGCCACATCAGCCTCTCGGTTGCCTTCAAAGGGCCGAATGTAATTTTAGGACTGTGAAAGTATAACTTCTCCCTAATAGTTAAGGGGGAGCTTGGCGCTGCCACCAAGTAGCAACAAGGTGCCAGGCTGGATAAAACAAGGGGAGGGCTGGGTTTGGCCCTTGGGCCTTGGGTTTGCCCCCTGTGCCTTAGATTATTGTTGATAACACAGCCAGTGTTTGTTAAGAAAGGAAAGAGTCCTGTAAGTTCCCCAAGCTTCACTTCATTAATCAAAAGCAAGGAGATCTGAGCATGACGCTTGACTGAAAGCCATTGTGTACAGAGGCAGGTAGTAGAAAAAGAGGGAAATACCTCCCTGGGTAAGTGGTCCTTTTAGGATTAGGAGCAAGAGGATGGAAAGAGAAAGAGAGCAGGTAAAGGTCAAATTGTTTACCCAGCTTCCCATATGTACCTCCACATCTCAGTCTAAAGTGCATGATGATGATATCAAAAAAATCAGGAAATTTTAGCCCAAGCAGGAGGCTTGTATCTTAACTGCCTCAAGAATAATTTAGAAAAATATCAAATGCCTTAGGAAAGACTTACACCAAAATAGAATAGCAACGGCAAAATAAAAATTGCAATGTGACATAACGAAGCAGAGAGAAGCAACCAGAAATGATATGTATTGAACATTGGGATCCAGATGTTCTCCGTACTCTAAAGACAGTGCAGAGGATAGCTGAGGGTGCTGGTTGTGAGCTCACCTGAGGACTGGCAGCTTGGGAGGCAGGTGTCGAGAGGAGCCACTCAGTGAAGGCAAAGTAGGAGAAGGTCTGTTCACTGGAGGTCTTTTCACAGTGAACAACAAAAAAAAAAGGGTTTGGGCAGCAACTGGGAAAAAGGAAGGAGTTTTTTCTCTTCTAGAAGCTCAATAAATGTCTCAAGTCTTATTGGCTCTTGCAGAATCTCATGTTTATCTCTGAAGCAAGCACATGGCCAGGGAGATGGACTTTGCTGTTCTCTTTGAGTTAGGGGTAGGTTCCATTCTACACAAAGGATTTGGCTGAAAATTTGACGAGATGTGGGTTAGATTACTTGGGTTGCCAAAACTACGCACCACAAAGTGGGTGACTTAACATAATAGAAATGTATTCTCTAACAGTTTCGGAGGCTAGAAATTCAAAATCAAAATGTTCGTAGGACCTTGCTCTTGAAGGCTCCAAGGAATGTATTGCACGCGTTTCTCCCAGCTTCTGGTGCTGCCTCAGTCCTGGCATGCCTTCGTTCACAGCCACATAACTCCAGTCTCTGCCTCCATTGCTGCATTTCATTGTTATTCGTGCCTCTGTGCCCGAATTTCCCTCTTATAATAAGGACACCAGTTATATTGGAGGAGGGCCTGCCTTAATGATCTTAATTAATTATGTTTGTGAGCACAAATCACAGGAGAGATTTGGAGGACTTTTCCTCTCCTTCACGTGCCTGAAACTTTATTTTTTTAGGGAGAACTAGACATGGAAGGATGAGGCATCTGGTGAAAGATAGTTATCATTACCTCCTGCACTACCTGTTTTCTTACAGTGTAAGCTGTATAATTCTGCTCTGTGATTACCTTGAGTGTTTAACTTTATTCTATTTCCTATTGACAGACTGTTCACTAGATGTGTGTTTTATTTCGTAAGTAAAAGTAATCCTTTAGGCTATTTTTTAAAATAATACATTCTCTTGTAACTCACCCTTGTTGATGCTGAAAATCTCTTCTTTTGGAGAACTCTCTTTTGATGCCTAAATAACTGGTTTCTCTCCTTACTCTTTGGACCTGGAGGCCTCACCTGACTCTGCAGCTGATTTTGATGCAGATCATAAGGTAAAACCGCGTTTCGCTCTGCTTTACAGTTTCCTTAGATGACACACATGCACCAGCAGATACCACTGGACAAATCCATTGTGAAGTCAAGCAAAAAGCTAGATGAAGTCTTGTTTCATTCATCTTTGAAGAGGAAGCATTGATGATATTGTTAATAAATGAAAACTGGTGACTCATCAAAAGAAATGATTCTCTTGATCTATGAATACCATGGCTTATTTTTTTTAGGAATGTCCACTATTTTCCCACTTTGCTTCCTAAAAGAATGATGTTATCACGTTCTTCTTGCAACACATAGAGTTAGCTGGTGCTAAGGGTTTCCTGATGCTGGTGGTGAATCTGGGGGCTGGGCTAAGGTCCCTAAGGGCCGCTTTCCTGCTCAGAGAGGCAGTGCTGTGAGCACTCCTCTGCCCCCAGCTGTCATCCTCACCCAGCCCCTGCAGAGGAGACCTCCAAGTTGGGTTCTGCTCCCCTCGCCTTGCAGTAGGAGGCAGGCTCCCAGGGTTTTAGAACCGGTCACTGTGCTTCCTGGGGAGTCATTGTCCAATGCATATCATCTCTCTCACACACACACACACCCATGTGCATAGGAATATGGCTGCCCTCCTGAGACTCTCTGGGCCAAAGTCGAGGATGAGTTACTTGGAATCAGTTTGCCAATGACAGGGACTACAACCCTGATGATTCACTCAGTTCATTTTTTGAGGAAAAATCAATTGTGTCCAATCGCCTTGCAGTATGATAGGAAACACTGTGAGCACAAGCCAATTCAATGTTAATTTAGTACTTTGTATTTGACACCACTTGACACTGAGCTAAATCTGACTGTCCTGCCTCATAAAACAGGCACGATGGGCTGGCTGCCCTTTCATCATTTCGCTGCTACCTGCTACTTTTCACACTCCTACCGCCACCACTGCCTCCACCACAGTGACACCCACTGCTCCTTCTGCAACTCCTTAGTCACTTTTACAAGGCACTCAGTATAGGACAGACAGTTTTCTGATCATTTTCGCTGAAGACTCACAATACCTTTTATGATAGAGGAACTATTAATATGTCTATTTTACAAACATACAAATTAAAGCACAAACCAGTTAAGTAACTTGCTCAAAGTCATAGGTCGTAAGGGCCAGAATGGGGATAGAGATTCTAGCTCCTACCCGGTACTCAGCATCTGATTCCTACTACCAGATACGGAGTTGATGCATCAAAGGACCATTTGCTCTGTATACTTTAGTGTGTTGGTGTGAGCAATATGAGCAATTTCACAGCATGAGCTGCATATGCAATCATATTGTTGTGTTTTTTTCAATTAATTGAATGAGATGGGCTCACTGCTATTAGTAGCAGTGTTTCCTCCTTGGGGCCTTCTATTCCCACTCTCCCTACCTGTCCAAGAACCAGAAGGGTTTACTCAGTCTCTTGGGGTTGGTACATCGTCCACACACCAGGTGGGCAACTGCGTGATCTGTTCAGGGCCTTCCTCTTGCTGTTCGTCTTCAGTGCAATTTAGTATTGCTCTTGACAGCTGGTCCCCATCATGTTGCAGGCTCATTTTCTGATGTCCTCGTATCTTACAGGTTCATTCACTCAGCACCTGTGCTCACCTGTTATGTGCTGGACCCTGTGCTGTGCTACCAGTGTGACTACAAAGGCGATCAAGAGAGACAAACTCCCTCTTTATGGTGTTACAGAAAACAACTCAGCCACTTTCGGATGTACGGAGTGGAACTTTATTTACGCATGCGGACCCAGAGGAGGCAGTCTCCAAATTCTGGGTCCTGAACTCGGGCAGGGGCTTGTTCATATAGTGTGGCATGCAAAAGCGATTTTACTAAGCCTACGTGGCAGAAGCAGGTTTACAGAAGCAAGAAAGCAGGGCTACTGAGAAACCAGGGCTGCT
Source organism: Sturnira hondurensis (assembly GCF_014824575.4). NCBI lineage: Eukaryota > Metazoa > Chordata > Mammalia > Chiroptera > Phyllostomidae > Sturnira > Sturnira hondurensis. The sequence continues at coordinate 9,506,357 of NW_028074140.1, read as the reverse complement.
GATTGGGTCATACAACGTTCTTTTGTTCTTACTTCTTAGTTACGTGGTTGCTCACCCCTCCTTATCTTAGTGGCTCAGCAAACAGACCGTGTCCTTCTGACTTGTCTGGGCTTGTCTAAGCAGGTTTCCTGCTACAACGGAGCTTACATTCCAGTAGGAAAGCCTGACAATAAGCCAGGAAACCACTACCTAACTAAAGCCACTGCTGTTCATTACTAGTTCTTGAAGAAGCCGGAAATAATGGGGTCTGAGTCTCCTGAGAATAATCAGGTAGGACATCTATAAGGAGGTGCCGTTTAAACTGAGATCTGCAATCATTAAAAGGTTCTAAAATTTGGTTATGATGATGGCTGTACAACTCTGAGAATAACTAAAACAACATTGAATTGTACCCTTCAGTCAGCTGAACATTACATGTAATGTTCAATCAATAAACTGTTTGGAAAAAAAAACCAACAGGTTTTGACATCCAACAGATATATGACCAGAAGTAGATTGCTCTGTATTTTATGCTTTCATGCCTTTTGAAGATTATATAGATTGGGCAAATTCTCAGTTTTCCCCATTGATTTGAGATTTGGCTTTTTTGAGCGGATTATCATTTGTCCATGTGTGTTACAGCTTTCCTACTGGCATGGGTATTTTCTCTTCGCTGTTCCCCACCCCTATGAGTTTATGCCCTTTAAAAAAAATTCCCTTTGCTATCTATGGTTTTGGTGAAGTTCAGGAGAGAGGAAAATTTGTTGTTTATTTCATCTGTAATCTTCTCTTAGAATTCCCACTACATTTTACATGGTTACTCCTTATTTGTATGAACATTATTGTTCTGTTTGCCAGCCACAATACTTAATTTTCTGTTACTTCTAATAGTTTTAAATGTTTTCTTAGATTTTCTAAGTATATCATGATATCAAATATATATTACAATCATGTCTATATTTTGCCAATATTTATGTTTTATTTCTCTTGACTATTGCATTCGCTAGTACGTTTAGAAAAAGTAAAATAATAGTGGTGATAGAGGGCATCTTTGACTCTTTCTCCTGAGGGTTGATGGGCGTGCTTCAAAGGTTTCATCATAAAGCATGATGGTTCGGTTGGAAATACATCTTTACAGAAAAGAAAACAACACAAGAAATGGAGACCTGAATGATGGGAGAAGCTGGCCACATAAAGAGGATTCATTCCTTGTGGAGAGATTTCATTCAGTGTAAGCCAGGGAAAGGAACTTAGACCCACGTGGGGAAGCTCCAGGGAAGGGCAGATGGGGTGGAGTCGCAGAGATAGGCACGCCCAGCCACATAGTGACTTCTAAAACAGGGGGGCAGGGTAAACACAGAGGTGACGGTCCCTTGCTGTTTCTGGTTAACTGCTTGACTTACATGACACGTTTGAAACTGCACTGGTCACCTCCTCCTAGCTCTCTCAGTGCTGCCACCTCCACTGCCCACCACTCCTACCTCCGACGGTCGGACTGGATTGGCTCACTGTGGGCAGGGCTGGGGCTGAGAAAGGGAGCACTGCTATTTCATGAGGACTGCTGTGGGTCTCACTTCACTTTTGGCTTGGGCAATCTGCCCTGTGGTCTTCTGCTACAGAAAGGTCTTCCTTCCAGCTGTCTGCAAACCCTGAGGTGATAACCTCCCTCACACTGGTGTCAGGATCAAGGAAACAAGGGGAGGTATTGACAAAAAGAAAATTTTTCTGCCTTGGACCAAACCTAACTCTATTTGCAAGTTTCAGTTACAGTGATAGAAAAAGGCCCCCTTTCCACTAGCCTAAGAATGCCCCGTAGGAAAGACAGAACTTCCGCATCTGCTTCTGTAACCTGCTTCCACCACGCAGCCAATGAGAGCCACAGCGCCTCAGATATCCCCAAATAAGGAAATAGACTAACTTCCGCATTCCGCTTCTGTATCCTGCTTTGCCATGTAGACAGGAAGCTGCAGACTATATAAATCCCAAGGACCCTTTGTTCCGGGCTCAGAATTTGGAGATCACTCTCCTCTGGTCCCGTGTACGTAATAAAGATAGTGCTCCTGAACCCCTCGGTGTCTGATTGCTTCATTTTTCTGTAACAGCAGGAACCAATACACTCCCTTTATTATTGAAACCAGTGAGTTGACTTTTAGAGAAGCAACCATTTAAATGTTTACCTGATCTCACTGGCATCCTAAACACCATCAGACTCCTAACTTATTTTAACAAAGGTGGATTTAGGATTCCTCTCAGCTTCATTAAATTATAGAAAGTCTACTTCCAGACTGCAGGCTCCTGACATCCCTTTACTCTAAAGCATTTACTATAGAAAACTTTCTGTTGTAAAATCTTTCTCTGCCCCTTTGAGATTCTTCCCCTGCCCCTTTGAGTAAATCTTTTTAAAAGTTTTACAACCCAGAAATGTCTTTCTCAAGGACCTGGGAACCCTGCCTTTGAAATGTAATCCTCAAAGGAGACAGCATCTCTATCTTCCAGTCTCTGTGGAGGGGTAGGAGCTTAACTTCAATAAGCACCAATTAGCAAGCACAGATTGCCTAATCACATTGATGAGCATCCCCCCTGACATCTTCCAGTAATTTCTACCAGCTCATGTCAGTACTTCAAACACTCCTGCCTTTTGTTCCAGGAGAGTTGCATTCAATCTGTCTAATCTATTGCAATTGTTCTGAATAAAGTTGTTCTTGCCAGTGTGATTTTTCTTTTATACCTCAGGTCTCCTCTACGTTCTTCCTTTTACAAAACCAGGCAACACATGGAATATTCAAACCTTTCACAATAGAACGTTTTGCCGGTGTCCCCTCAGCATGACTGTTTTTTGAGTAGCATACAATACTGGCTTATTCAGATGAGATGAGCAGCCTTAGTCCTTCACCAGAATGAATAATGCCAGCAGTACTTTCCCACGGCACCTTGGCTTTTTTTCTAGTTCGTTTTATGCCCCCAGTTTCCTTCCCCTGGCTTTCTCCCATGCCTGTTTCTCTTAGTCCTGAAGCTTCTTCCCCACAGGCAGGTTTTCCTTCCAAGCCAGACCACCTGCAGGTCTTTTCCTTCATTATAGGAAGATAATCAGCTACATCTTCTCACAACTGAGGGGGCAGACTGCTTCGGACAGGAAATGGCTTCTTGTGAAGGCAACCTAATTTAATTGTTAGAAAACCATGCCCAGAGGCTAAACACTTTGGTCTTTTTCATTCTGAAGTATTACTCTTGAGTAGACACAAAGCTGTAGGTGACATTCTCAACTAAAAATAAATCCTGTTTTTCCCATTTTGTTTTGGTTTTACAATATTAAGCAAGTAAAAATTACAAATTAGTCTTTCAGTTTAAGTTTTGCTCTGGTGACATCAGTAAGCCCTACCCTATCACTGAGCAAGAATGTAGCAAAGAGACGAAATAATTAGCATCTAACTTTCTGGCTTCCCCAGGCCACATATTCCCATCCGATTAACTGAGTGGTCTGTTTCCGTTCAGACTCCCCTTAATTATATTCCAGCCTCTCATCCAGAGCTTTTGAACTTCCTTGAAAGAATCATCAAGAAAATGGAATATGAGGCCGATCCTCCTCCTCAGGTCTATGGAGGCTCACACTGGGATTGTGAATAGAATCAGATGCTTTCTCTACCTCGCTCCTTGGAGGAATACTGCAGCTACTCAGCAACATGGCTTCTGGTGTTTCTTACCTCATTGTTCTATTGGCTTGGCCAAAAAGTGCATTTTAGTTTTTTCCCATAAAATAAAGATGCATTTTTTAAATTTTCACCAAGAACTTTATTGATTTGGATATTTTGCGTATGTTGGCTATCTCCGTGGTATAACATTGATTGTCCTCAATGTCTTGATTTGATTGCTGTCAACTTCAGCCGCTCTACTGGACTGCGGAGCAGTCCAGTGAGAAGTCTCCAGCACAGAACTTCACAAACGATTCTTGACACATTCAATCAGTCATAGCACCTTCTCCACACACCACACAAATCTCTTTCTTTTGCATTTCAGTTGTGTTTTAACCTTTAATGACACAACAAACATAATGTGCCAAAAGTGTGTGTTTTCTTCCATCTTCAATATTAAAATGGCTACATAAAAATTCACCAATATGTATATGTTTTTTCTGTTAAATGCACACGGATATGATAGTTGTCACAATACAATCTAACAAAAGTGTTGCAAATGAAGCTAAACAGAACTAAGTGCTATTAGAACTGTCATCTGGAAAAAAACAAATGAACTTTTTTGGCCAACCCAATGCACAATATTGGAGAGCTCAACCCCACTGCTAGCACTAATGAGGGAGCTACTCACTAATGGGTTTTATGAATGACAGTGACATGATCAGCTCATTGATAATAAGCAGATTTGGCTGTGCTGTGAAGACTGGAAGGATGGAGACAGGAAGAGACTCGGAAAATCAGTTACCAGATGTTTCTCAGGCCAGAAATGGGATGAAGACTGTAGTAATGGCAATCGCTGTTAATAAGGATATTTTAAGCGAAAAAATCACTAGGATTTGGTGATAATCAATTGGATGTAAATGGCAGGGCTTAGGGAATTGGAGTTTTCAAGAATGACACCAGGTTTCACGTGGGAGCAACAGGGTCAAAAACAATTGATGACATTCATTGACATTTTCTGTTTGTCTAGCACTCTCCTCAGCCCTCTACATATAGTCTCATTAATAAAACATAGTTTTAAGGTACATATGACTGCTATTACTCATATCACACAACTTAGGAATCTGAAGCATGCAAGATAAGTGCTTTGCTATACTTCATACAGTAAACATTGCAACCATGGTTCAATCCAGCCACACTTTGCAGTGTCCACGTTTCTAACTACTCTGACATTCACCTGTGCTCATGGGGATGTACTGTCACTGATTGCTGAAGTCTATGACTCTGGCCATTTTCTTTTGATCAAGAAATCTGACAGACAGTCAAGATGGAGGCATAGATAAGTGCAGCTCGCTTCCTGGCACCACCACAGCAAAATTACAGCTAATCCACAGAACACATCCCTTAGAACTGTCAGGGAATTGAACTGTATGGCAGTCCAACAACTAAGGAATTAAAGAAACTACATTCATTCAGATGAATAGGAGGGGTGGAGAGACAGGGATGCAGAACTGGCTGGTCTCAAACGCACATGTGGTGGATATAAATGGAGGGATATCCCAGGATCAAGGGGTCCCAACCCCACACCAGACCACCCAGCCCAGGGTTTTGTTGCCAGGAAGATAAGTCTCCCTTACTTCTGGCAGTGGGGGTTGGGTGGGCAGAAGAAACTGCAGGATTCTCAGGCATCCTCTTAGAGGGCCCTGCACATGGACTTGCTCAGACTCACTCCCTCTGGGCTCCAGCACCACACTAGGGCAGGGCTTTGAAGGGTACCAGTGGCATATGGAGGAGAACTGAAGTGTGTGGCATCAGGGAGAGAGCGGAGGGAGAGCTATCTCTACAAAGGAACTGCAGGCAGCGTCCATTATTCCTTTTTGAGCACCCCCACACATAGAACCATGGTATTTGAGTCTTTATCAACCTGACTTGCGAGGTTACCCCCACCCTGATGATTACCTAAGGCTCTGCCTCATCCCGTTTACAGGCCCAGCCAACTTGGTAATGAATGAATGGCTGGGCTAGGTATAGGCTTCAGAACTTTCTAAATCTGCTCAAATAAGCAACAGCTGAGCCCAGCCCTCTCTTGCTGAGTGGCCTCAGGCCCAACATTAGCAGCAGCCATCTGCAGTTCCCTTTATAGCTTATGCCAAGGAGCCCCAGACAAAACACAGCTGGCGGCTGACCTTGGTCTACACCTGGGAGACCCTCGAGCCTGTGCGCACAGCTGACAGTTAAGACCACAGTGGAGCACCACCATCTAACCACCTTCACAAGCCATGGAGGGAATGTGGTTGCTGGCCAGTAGTCACAGCCAGTCCTACCAGCTGTCTGTCCTAGGTAAATCCCTCTCACTGACCTGCTGACAGCAATCAAGACTGAACTACAATAGGAGGGAGTACTCAGTCCACACGGAGGGTGCATCTTGAGTATCCAGCTTGGGCAATAGGGGAGGCTGTGTCACTGGATCCTACAGGACTCTTACTACATTAGGCCACACTACCAAGACACAGAGTCGAAGCAGCTCTACCTTTTAATACATGGAAGCAAACAAAGGGAGGCTGTCAAAATGAGGAGATAATAATATGGCTCAAATAAAAGAACAGATTAAAACTCCAGAAAAGGGATGAAACAAAATGGAGATAAAGCAATCTATCAGATGCAGAGTTCAAAACACTGGTTATAAGGGTGCTCAAGCAAACCAATGGGCACTTCAACAGCATAAAAATGATCCAATCAGATATGAAGGAGTCATTAATTGAAATGAAGAACAATTTACAGCGAATCGTCCGCAGAGTGGATGAAGTAGAGAATCAAATCAATGATTTAGAACAAATGAAAGAGAAAGATATCCAATCAGTACAGCAAGAAAAAAAAGGAATAAAAAATTCAAGGATAGTATAAGGAGCCTGTGGAACAATTTCAAGTATTCCAACATTCCTGTCACAGGGGTGCCAGAAGGAAAAGAAAAGGGGCAAGAAATTGGAAACCTATTTGAAAAAATAACAAGAAAAAACTTCTCTAATTAGTGAAGAAAATGGGCATGCAAGTCCAGGAGGCGCAGAGAGTACTAAACAAGATGGATGCAAAGAGGACCACACCAAGACACATCATGATTAAAATGCCAAACGTTAAAGATAAAGAGAGAATCTTAAAAGCAGCAAGTGAAAGCAGATAATTACCTACAGAGGAGTTTCCATACGACTGTCAGCTAATTTCTCAAGAGAAACTTTGCAGGCTACAAGGGATTGGCAAGAAGTATTCAAAGTGATGAAATGCAAGGACTTACAGCCTAGATTACTCTATCCAGCAAAGCTATTATTAAAATCGAAGGGCAAATAAAGTGCTTCCCAGGCAAGGAAAAACGAAAAGAGTTTATCATCACCAAACCACTATTATATAAAATGTTAAAAGGACTTATTTAAGAAAAAGAAAATGATCAAAATGATAAAAATTAACATGGCAATAAATACATAAGTATCAGCAATTGAATCTAAAAAACAAACTAAGCAAACAAGCAGAACAGAAACAGAATCACAGATACGGAGAACATTGGGATGATTGCAAGTCATGAGGGAGGGAGGGTCTGGGGCAATGGGAAGAGAGGTGAAGGGATTAAGAAGTACAAATAGGTAGTTACAGAATAGGCAGAGGATATTAAGAGCAAGTATAGGAAATAAGGTTGCCAAAGAACTTATATGCATGACCCATGGCCATGAACAAAGGAGTGGGGGTGCTGGGTAGATGGGGGGCAAAGGGGGGAAAGTTGGGACAATTGTGATAGCATAACCAATGAAATAATAAAAAATAGAAGGAATCCCCACATGCTGCAGCATTTCTAGGCTCCATGCCTCTGCCGATCCAGCAGTTCTCTTAGCACGTTTGCATCTCTGCATTCCATTCACTCTACCAGTCACGTGGACTCCGGGAGCTCCTGAAGCTACAGGAGGGAGGAGGAAGCCTTGAGCAGAAACTCAGGCTCATCTGCCTTGCCACCTCCATCTGTCAGGGCCAACTCAAGCCTGTGCATGCTGGACGTGGCAGGCTACTCCCAGAAGCTTGCAGGGTTTCCAGGCTACCTCTGAGAGGCCAACCACTGTCGATGTTCTTGTGTTCCCTCCCACCCCTGTCTCCCAGGGTTTTCACCTGGAGCTGGGAATAGGACACATGTCTGGCTGCTTCTTTCTCCTTGCCTTCTTTCAATTTTCTTCTGCCATAGAAGTTTTCCTTTGTTTCCTCTTCTAGTCTAGAAGGAACTCTGTTTGGAGTCATGATGGTCAAGATACTGCCAGACATCATGAATCAAGTTGGGGTGAATAGAGGCAGGGAAATAGGAAACCCTTCATTTTAAAATTTCCAAAATAGCATCCCTGAAAATAAAATGATATATTTGTAACTAGTGTTTTCCCAAACCACACACCACCCTTGAAGAAGAATGGAGGTCATGTGAATGGTAATGAGTACTGTTGTTCTGGTTCTCATCTCTATCTTTTATTTGGGAACTCTAGTCCCCCTGGAAGTTTTTATATTTGTTTCTGTGGTTCTTCCTCATACATTTCTTTAAGTAGTGTGAGTATGTGACCAGTCCTCCTGTTGGTCTCTGCTGTCTGGGAAACCCTGCACATCCCTTTCACATGTGTCCAGTGTTGATGAGGAGGGTGATGATGCTCAGGCCAAGGACGCTGTCTCAGTTACCTGTGAACAGAGAACTCTCCACTGCTCTGGAAATGATTGACATGTGTTATTGGGGAAACTGGATGCTGTGGTTGTACTGCTACCATGAGGAGGGAGGACCATGCCCCCTGGTGGCTTTCTCTCTTGTCCTGGCTGCACTCACAATGTGCAGAACTCTTGCCGCACTAGGCCATGAGGAAGTGACAAGAAGGTCTCATTCTTCCTGGTATTCTACTGACACTTCTTATAGATCCTCTGGGGCTTTTGAGGATAAAAAACTTGTTCACTATTAGCTTGCCACTCATAGCATAGTTCCATTAAGGGCTATGACATAGTGGAGGAAATCTAACCTGTTGCTCTCCTTTTGGATGACTGCCATGTTGCTTTTGGGTCAAACCTGTAACCCTATCTCCTCTTTTGGGATATTTTTTTGTATGTTTGCTGTTTGGGAGGTTTCTTAATTCCTTATGCAAAAGCATAATTTGTAGGCTCTTCCAACTCATTTCAGATACTACATCGCTGTGGTAGTAAATTTATTCTTAATCTGGGGCTTCTACTTCCACATATAATGTACATAAATTACAGATTTACAGCTTTCTGTTTAAATCCATAAATGTACCAAGCAATCCCTGCTAAATCTTTTGAGCTCTTATTTCCTGGATTGCCAAATGATTTCAACAAATTAAAGAAACCCTTGAAACCTTTGAATCCTGTGCCCACTCCCCTCAGTCCATAACAATGGAAGTAATTGGTTAAACAGTCTCTTTGTGTGAGAATCTCTTGTAGGTAAAGACTTGTTGTGTTTCTGTTTCTCCTGTTCTTTCCAAAGATGTATCTTATATTATAGCTCCTTATTAAATTGGTGTGTATGGCTTTTCAGAAAGTCTTTTGCTTTCAGATTGGGGGAAAGTAAATTAAATGTAGTGAGATAGAATTAAGATCTTCAGTTACCTGTTGGGAGACTGTGCCATCTATTTTGATTGACTCGGAGCCATTCGCAGCTAGTGTGTGGGCTCCTGGTAATGAAAGCAGGAACAAGGAGAAGTCAAATGTTCCTTCAGCAAAATGATGTCAATTATTTCTCAAGGTTCTCAAAAAGTTCCCTTAAAGTCATCTTAATATGAGAAACATGTTTCCTTCATGAAAGCCTAGTAAATTGAGCCTTCTTAGGATAATTAATTAATTAACCAATAATTTACTAATTCCTACTGTGATGAGATGTGCTTTCCCTTAGTCAGGGAGAAACTTAGCACCAGGCTTCTGTGGAAATAAATGAAGACCAGTCAAATGAGCACAAGCAAAGGCTATTTATTCAGAGCTCACGAGAGGGTCAGCTATCATCACTTTTCTTTTTGGCAGAGACTCAAAGGCAGGCAGAGGACTGGGGAGAGTTTATAGTGAAAAAAAGAGGAAGGCTTCAGATATGCCCTGAATGGAAGCTGTTGGCTTGGGTGCACTCTAGGTGGACAAGAAACTGGGTATCTATTTTTCAGGGTTACATATTTAGTTTTCCCTGGTTGGCCCTAAGTTAGAAGCAGGGACAAAAAATAAAGGACTCCGTCAGTTATTAATTGAGTTCTGGCTCTTTGGGGCTGATTGTTACAGGGGTTAGTGTTTGGCTTCCTGGGTCTGTTGCTACAGAGAGTGGTCTGACTTCCTACGAGTCTGACAGTAGCAGGCTAGCTTCCTGGGCTGGTTTGTGTAGATAGTGTTTTAGGGTTGCTGCAGATGGTTGGTCAGAGTTCTGCTTTTATATATGGTCTGGCCATTGATTTTTTGTTTATATATTTAGTCTCTCACTTCACTGATGGAGAGTCAGGCAAAATCAGGCTATACACTGTTTCCCTCCACACTTTATAGAACTAGAGCTCACCCATCCTTCTGAAGCCAACAACAGCCTTAGGCAGAATGAAACCTACATAAATTTCCAGCTTATGGAAGTTGAAGCCATAAGAATATGCAAGAAACAATTAGGAATAGGAGCTGGTGTTGCTTAAATGGTGGAGGGTGGGATTTTCTGGAGGACAGAGTTGAAACACTGGCCAGGAGACACTTGCTTATAGTTAGGCTGAGGAAAGAGGGTGTGGGGGAGGAGGGAAGATCAGGGGAGGCGTGAGGGAGGGAGTATCTACCTACGTGGGGCAACCTCCCAAGGCCTAAATACTCACCTCTTGGGTCCTCCTTCAGTTGCCCTGAAAAAATGGGCTAGGAACAGAACCCCAATCCACAATCTTCTCTCCTTGATTTGCTTCACGATGCTTGTAGGATGCCTCGGGAAAGAGCTGCTCATCCTGCACATCCGTGTGGGCTCAGTGGGGGAGGATGGGCATGGTGGCTTTGGAGAAGGACAATGTCCTGATCAGTTGGTTGGGCCCTGCATGAGAAAGGGTTGAGGGCTGCCCTCACTCATTCAATCAGTGAAGACTATTACATAAAAAGGTCTAGAGGCAAGTGGTTATCTTCCTTGAGCAGGAGACAGCAAAGTCACTTTCCCTGATCTTCCTTTCAGGCTACTTGGCAAAAGAAGCGGAAGCCCAGACCACCTAGATAGTGTTAAAACCGTAGCGTGCCCTACACAAACATATAATCAAAACAAAACAAAAACAAAAGCAAAGCTAGCCTCAGAATTGCCTTTCTCCAGAGGGAGTCAAGGAACATGTGTAAAAGGACCCCTGGACAAGGACAACAGCAAGGAGGATGGTATGTGGGAGTGGTGGGCAGGACAGGGGAGAGTAATGGAGGAAAAAGGGGGTGACTATAATTGAACAACAGTAAAAAATATTTTTAAAAAAGACTGACTTTCTCTAAATTGTGACTCACCACTTATTGGACTATAGCTTACCCCTATACATAAGAAATGTCCCTGCTCTGGTTTTAATATAGAAGTTGAAACAAAACGCTGAGCCATATTTATTAACTTTTGATGAGTAGATTTTCTTTACCCAATATTGTTTGTATTAATCAAAAAGTATCTTTCCTTAAGGAAAATGGTCATAATATTCAACGCACCAAACTTCCAATAATATTAATAGATTCCATAGAATGATCTTTTTCATGGTGAAATGTTCAGATTTGATGTTCTTAACAAAAAGGATTTTTTTAGGATTAGTCAAAAATAAGTCTTATAGGGTATAAAATAGTAAATTATTAAAAAGCAGACAGTTCTTAGAAATTTAAAGGCACATGTTTATACTTTTAGTTCTTTTGAAATATAATTATTAGCATATAGTTATTCTATGATGCAACTATAGCTTACATAAAAAATGATATTGTTTCTTATATAAGGAGTTTTGATACTGGACTAAATAAAGTTTAATTTTAGGTGATGAAGTTGAAAGTGAGACTAGGACAATCCTGTTTGAATTAGTATTAGAATTAGTATGTTCAAAAGTGAACTATTCCATATGTCTGTAGGGATATGTATTTGGGAGTCAACAGTACAAGTTTACCACAAATACCACATCGATAACTGGGACCCAGATATGAGGATTTGTGGTAAAGGCAGGATTTAGGGCTCTAAAGAATTTCTAAAGAATTTCAGCAAGGAAGGAGAAGACAAAATTTCACCACGTGACCTGGTTTGTGTGGCTGGGTCTCCTATAAAAAGACATGTGTCCTCTTACTTAAGAATCCTTTGCATATCAAGTCAAAAGAATATGGGTCATACAGCTGAGATAAAGCACTGAGACTCATATTATTAGCCTAGAGCTCTTTAAATTCTGTCTGCATTCAATATAGTGCTGGATCCAGAGACTGGGATAAGATCACACAGATGAACACACTGGCCCCAGTTTCAAAGACTAGGGGTCTTTTTGTCAGGGCATGAAGCCAAGCAGATCCCAGAGAAGACGGGAGAATCTGGGGAGAGCACGATGAATTGATGGGGTAGTTTGTCTCAGAGGAACTAACTGACCCAAACTGTGGTAAATTCTTGTCACAATTTCTATAAGGGGGAGAATTCATGGTACCTTGTTTTAAGCAAAGATTCTAGTGTCTTTAGAAATGCAATGTTGTCATTTGAGTCTCATTTATGGGAGGCACACATTCACTGTTTTCTGTTTGATAAGTTTCATTATCAGGCTATGGAACCACTTTGACACAAGCATTCTCTCCCACCTTCCACCTGTGCTATATGCAGCTAAGCCATTGGTGGCATGGGTGCAATGTTGTGCCTTGCTAGATTACCATACAACACATGCATATTTGTATGTGGCCAGCCAGCACACTGGATTGGTTCTGAATTTATATAATCATAACCTACCAGATAGGCAAGATGAAGGACACAATGTTCTCCTCCCTTATGTCCTGTTCCAATACATTAGGTCTCCGGTTATTTTAAAATTACAATTTCCTCACCCCAACACATCATCTTTCCCTCTTTCCACCTCACTTTTAACCTCTAATGATGTAGAGATTGGTTTATTGTTATCTTCGATTCTTTTCACATCTATTGCCTAATCCATTAATTCCCAGTCATTCACTGATTATGTCTAATTTGACCATTGCCAAATTCCTATGGTAATTTGTATTGCCCAGTAAATCCTGCTACTAACAATCTCTTCCTGAAACCATTTTTATTAGGACCATTTCTGCTTAAGGTCCACAACTCTTAAGGTTTTGAGCAGTTGTGCCTTATATTCTAAATCTCTCACCAATGATCCCCACTGCCTAGCTTGTTTTGTTCCTCTGCTCCCTCTATCTAGACCCCTGCAACTGGATGAAACTTTTGCCTGACTCCATGGCCCACTGCCCGAGACAGTCTTCCCTCTGCCGTACCAGTCTGATTCTACTCGCCAGGCAAAGCCCAACCCAACATTCATGTTCACCAAGAAGTTTTTACAGCTGAACTCTAGCCCACAGTGACTTCCTCCTTACAGCATTTTTCTATTTTATCATAAATAACTGGTAGTGTCACAGCGCTTCTCCAATTTGAAAATAAAAACACTTTCATATATAATCTATGCTACTATTTAGTTGTCTCTTAAGCTAGTATCTGATAACCTGTTGGCTTAGCTGGTATTCAAGCTTTAAAAAAAATGGGAAAGACTTCTCTTTCTGTTTCAAATAGAGACTAGTAGTTTGTGCAGGACTAAGAGCAGATTAAATTTTTATTTAATTTTTGAAAGAAAATGTAGTCTTCAATTGGAGACAAGAGATTCAATTGGTGACAGAAACAAAAGTAGAACAGTTTTATAAAGGACAGAAATAAATTAAGCTAAATGATTATACTTGAATCAAAATGTTTATACTTGAATCAAGTTACTAAGGCTCAGAAAAAATATAAACTGTATTAAATCAGCTGACAAAATACATCATGTATTCTCTGTCTCATGGATTAGAAAAAGATTCAGTTGCATTATTTTGCTTTGTTTTCAGAACATGTGGCAAGTAATAAATTTCTATTTATGAGAGATAGTCAGTTCCAGACTTTTTGATTTATTTGGTCATATATTTGTAAAAACATGTTTACTGGTTTGGTTGAAAAATATTGAAGAAGTTTTCACTCAAAAAAGAGTTTCTATGTTCATTAGCATATGAAGCTAGAAAACCATTTTATCATTATTTTTTTATTTACTTATTGTTTTATCAACACATCGTTTTATTTATGTATTTTAAAATATTTTTTTATATTTCCTTTACAGTTGATATACAGTATATTCATTTCAGGTGTATGACCGAATGATTGGATATTATATAATGTACTAAGTGATCATTTTGATAAATCTGGCACCCATCTGATACCATACATAGCTATTACAACATTTTTACTGTATTCCCTATGCTGTAATTTACATCTTCATGACTATTCTGTAACTACGGGTTTGTACTTCTTAATCCCTTCACCTTTTCACCCATCCCGAAGCCTCCCTTCTGTCTTTTGAAAACCCAGTCCCCCAAAACCCCTTCTCTTCTGTCATCCATCAGTCCTCTCTGTGTGTCTCTGAGTGTGTTTCCATTTTGTTTGTTCATTTACTCTGTTCCTTAGATTCCACCTATAAGTGAAATCACATGGTATTTGTCTTTCTCTGACTGACTTATTTCATTGAGCATAATACCCTTTAGGTCCATTCATGCTGTCACAAAGGATAATTTAATTTTTTATTATGGCTGAGTAATATTCCATTGTATACAAGTGCCACAGCTTTTTTCTTATCCACTCATCTATTGGTGTGCACTTTGGTTTCTTCCATGACTTGGCTATTGTTAATAATGCTGCAACAAACATAGGGGTGCGTGTATTCTTTTGAGTTAGTGTTTTGGGTTTCTTCAAATTAATCCCCAGAGGTAGAATTGCTGGATCATAAAGCAGTTCCATTTTTAATTTTTTGAGGAAACTCCACACTGTTTTCCACAGTGGCTGTACCAGTCTGCATTCCCACTGACAGTGCAATGAGGGTTCCCTTTTCTTCATATTCACACCAATACTAGTCATTTGTAGATTTACTAACGCTAGCCATTCTGACAGGTGTGAGATGATAGCTCATTGTGGTTTTAATTTGCATCTCTCTGATGATTAGTGACACTGAGCATTTTTTCATATGTCTGTTGGCCATTTGTATGTCCTCTTTGGAGAAGTGTCTATTCAGGTACTTTGCCTTTCCCCCCAAAATTGAATTGTTTGTTCTTTTGGTGTTGAGTAGTATGAGTTCTTTATAAATTTTGGATATTAATACCTTATCAGATGTATCATTGACAGATATATTCTCTCATTGTCTAGGCTGTCTCTTAATTTTTGATGTTTTGGTTGCTTGGGTTTTTTTTTTTTTTTTTTTTTTTGCTGTGCTAAAAGTTCTTAGTTTGATGTAGTTCCATTTATTTCTTTTTTTTTTCTTGTTACCTTTTTCTGAACAGATATATCAGAAAAAAATTGCTATGAGGAATGTCCAAAATTTTACTGCCTATGTTTTCTTCTAGAATTTTAAATCTTACATTTCAGTCTCTAATTAATTTTGAGTTGGTTCTTGTGTACAGTATAAGGAGGTGGTCTAGTTTTATTTTTTTGCCAGTATCTGTCCAATTTTCCCAGTACCATTTATTAAATATGCTGTCTTTACTCCTTCATATGTTCTTGCCTCCTTTGTCCAATACTAACGAACTATATAAGTGTGGACTTGTTTCTCTCTACTCTTTTCCGTTGATCCAGGTATCTGTTTTATATGCCAGGGCCATAGTGACCAAAGCAGCGTGGAACTGGTATTTTATCATCTTTCATCTTTTTTTTAAGATTTTATTTATTCATTTTTAGAGTGAAGGGAAGGGAGGGTGAAAGAGAGAGAGAGAAAAACATCTATGTGTGGTTGCCTCCCATTGGCCCCCTAATGGAGTCCTGGCCCATAACCCAGTCATGTGCTGTGACTGGAAATTGAACTGGTGACTCTTTGGTTCACACACCGGCACTCAATTCACTGAGCCACACCTGCCTATGCAGTATTTCATTATCTTTTAAAAATGTCCTTGTGAAAATCAAAAAGTGTCCAAATAAGGAGGATCATGTTTTAATGTTTCTTAGAAATTATGTTAGCTTTCCATATTACAAGAGATAAAACACTATTAGCCATCTTGCTTAGTGGGGTTTTCAAGGGAGGACAGGTACAGAGGCAAAGACTTGCTTCTACAAGCACAGGTAGACCCCAGGGAGAACCAGGATACTGTGAAGGCTACAGCAAGAGCTGCGGTCATCCTCTCTAGTGTTATGGTGCATCCGCACCTTTGTCTCTGCCAGCTACTACTGCCCATCCTCACAGATCCTACTTACTAATGACTCCTGCTGTTGTATTGTTTCTGTTGCCTCTGGGCTTCTATTTACTGCATTCTCTCTGCGTATATTCACTCTTATCCATCCTGATATCTGTTGACTTTCTGAAGTCACATCAAAGTGTTCTAAAAAAATAAACCGTCAGACTAAGTATTTTATCACCCACTTCTTGTGCTAAGACAGTCTATATCCTGCTGTGGTTTGGACATCAATCCCTGGTCCAATCAGGTGTGGTCAGAGAGGGAGGCGTGGTGTTCAAATCAGGGCCTTACTGGGCTGCATTTTATTGGTAAATTTATCTTAGGCTACAGTTGGCTTTGTAAGACTAGGAACATCATTTAATCAGGGTCCCAGAATAGATAGATACTGTATGCTGCAACTTCATGCTCAGAAATTCATAAAACTAATCTACAAGCCAGAATATCACACTATTTATTTGAAATGAGAAATTTAGCTGTCATGTAAAGCAGATATTTGTGACTGCCTGGCCAGTTCCTTTTTTTCCCTGTAGGCAGAGCTGAACCATGGCCAGATCAGCCAGACAACTGGCCAGAGTACAAAGCTACGAGGCGGCCTAACCAGCTTTGGGTTTCTGCACATGACTCTTCACACCACTGGCCAAGTGCAATTGGCTCCGGTTCTGATTCTAGAGGTCGGTGCTTGGTAGAGACTTACTGAATGTAGACGTTTTCTACTGCAACTTTTGTGGAAATAAAAATCAGTCCCTGCCAGCACCAAGCTATCTCTTTTGAATTCTTTTTCAAAGTAAACAACCATGTCGCATTTTGGTTAAAAGACAGAGTTTTGAACTCTGAGACCTCCTGGTTTCTTAGAGTACAAAACAGTAACAATTTGACTCTGACTTCTCACCATCGCTCATCCTGGGGCAGGACCATTGTTTTTCTCTAGGCATTCTGGCTTTATATATATGTTTATATCTTCATCCATATTAAACAGGCCTAAGAGCCTGTTCCAGGATGGTAGATGGTGGTACATTCAAAATCAATATCTTCCCCAAATGCTCAAGAATATTAATTTAATAGTACCATTAATTTAATGTTATCAATCTAACTTATTGAAGATTTTGATTCACCACAATGCCTTAAATCAACCATGCATTTCTAAGCTAGGAGCCTTTCTACTATTTTCAGAGGTATTTGCATATTTCTGATCTGATCCATTAACTGTTGCTTCATTATTCACATGGTGCTACAGGAAATTGTTTAAATATGAGGCCCTGATTGATTTCAAAGCCTAATTCTTAGATAGCCAAACATCTCATAGTTTTTCACAATTCCGCTTATGTCTTTCTTCAGTAACTTGAGGCCTGGCCCGGAGGCTCAGTGCCAGGATCTGGCATTCTGTCGGACCGTGGCTGGCGCTTAGGGGAGGTTTTTTGAATATGAATGTTCTGTGTTGCTAGAATATCCTGGTGATTTTCATAATAATCGCCTATGGATACAGACTGCAGATAGATTTAAGGAATTAGTAAATTCAGCAGAGAAGTTAGCTTAAATCCTTTAATGTGTAGAATTACATCATCACTGTGAGAGAAATGATTTTCTGTTAAGGCTATGATTTCAATATTGATTCAGCTTCATGTCTGAGAATAAATTGACAGAGAATCAGTCTACATTATAAGAAAATGTTATAGCATATTGCTTAAGTATTTGGATTTGAACACTCTATGCAGGAGTATGAAATAATCATCAGGACAGCAAATGCCATAGTCTGTCTGCTTACTGTGAGTTAAAAAAAGGATAAGACTCCTTTGACATACTTGCTCTTTGTGATGTCATGCTAAATTTCTGCAAAGATGATGATGACCTTAGCTCATCATAAGAGAGCCGTGTTTTGACATCTTTCAATGACTTCATACACATATATATTAAAATGCATATATATTAATATAATATATAAATGTATATATATTTCTTTTCTGTGGCAATCAAAGAGTTAGGCAATTGCTCTCTCTTTTTAAGAGACATTATCTACTATTAGCTGCAGTACAAAGTGTGCTCTTATATACTATCTGGTACGCTAATGAAATTGGGTGGGGTAGTGGGAACCTATTCACAGTGTCGAAGCTAATGACCCAGTGCATTAGTAGTGACAGAGAAGGCACATTTGAAGATGAATGTCTTGTTTTAATTGCACTATTGTACCATTTGAATAAAGAGATTGAAAGTTCTTTCAAATTATCTGTTAAGTCTGTCATTATATGAATGGTAAAGTATCATCTATGTCTCCAGACTAATATTTAGTAAACATTTTCCTTTGTTGGTTGTATCCATTCAGGGACTGTAGAAGCAGTGTTGCTAATGTAATTCCAAATGGGTATTGATACCAATTATGGTTATTATACTGTTGCAAAATTAGGCAATATGGGAGACTTAGAATTACATTTAAAAAGATGGTATATATGTACTTTTAAAAACGTAGTGGTACCAATTAAGAACAACTAAAGCCTGTACTCAAATCCTCATGGCAAAATAGACATAGAAATAAATAACATGTCATTTAGCGAAGGGAGCTCCTCAGAGTGGGATAGTGTTTGCTTGTTAACTGCTGTATCTCTAACACCTAGAAGGCTGCCTAGCACATAGTATGTTGCCATAAATGTTTGTTGAATTAATAAAAGTCATATATAATAGTCTAAGACCCAATTTCTCCGGCATACTTAAGGTTTATTCATGTGCCAGCCCCCTTCAAGCTGCTCTAACAGAAATACCATATACCAGTAGCTTTAACAACAGAAATTGCCAATTGGAAGGTGAAGACTAGAGCACTGGCAAATCCAGTGTTCACGGAGACTGCTTCCTGGCTCATAGATGGCTGTCTTTTTTTTTTTTTTTTGCTGTAACTTTAAATGGCAGCCAGGGTGAGGGAACTCACTGGGGTTTCTTTTTTGTGAGGGCACTAATCCCATTCATGAGACCTCTACTCTCATGATCGAATAAGTTCCCAGAGGCCCTGTGTCCAAACACTATCACATTAGAAAATAGGTTACAACTTATGAATATTGGAAGGACACAAATATTCGGTCTCCACCATCTTCAAAACTATTTATGGTCTTGGTTCATTAGAATTGGACTTGAGGTCTAAAACAAAAAATCTACCTCAATTTATTTGAGTGTCTGAGTGCCTGTCACAGATATTAAGCAGTATTAGCTCCCTGTTACAAATTGGAGAAACTAGGTTTTAAGAAGTTAGGAAATTTGGCTATAGTCATATGGCTGTGGGTCAACTTATTTCTCCTGTGGTCCTCCTCATAGTTTACGCTTTCTCCTCCATGTGCAACCTCCCCCACCCAGAGCTAAGGCAGGTAGCAGTGTCACGGCTCCATTCATAAAAGAAATAAAATCAGAACATTGCATCTGTACATATGTAACTGATAAGTTTAACAAAACTGTGAGTGAAGTTTATATTACTGAAGTTTTGTACAGTAAAGCAACAGATAATTTACTTTCAGTAAGCGGTGGAGTACTAGAGCATAATGGAAAGACTTTCACAGATAGAATTATTATTTTTTAAAGATTTTATTTGTTTATTTTTAGAGTGAGGGGAAGGGAGGGAGAAAGAAAGGGAGAGAAACACCGATGTGTGAGAGAAACATCAATTGTTCTTAGTGCTATTGCTCCAGTGTGGCGTATGTCACTTCCATTACATTCTATTGGCTAAATCAGGTCATGTGATCAAGATCAATTCCAGGAGAGCAACAAGGTACATTCAATTCCTGTTACAGTTACTTCAATTCACTTGGCAACGGGTGGCAATGCAGGATTCCTCCTGTGGAAAGGAGGAGGGAGTCATTAGGAACATCATACATTCTACTACTCCATCTGTATCAGTTTCCTAGGGATGCCAAAATAAAGTAGTACAAACTGGATAGCTTTAAACAGCAGAAATGTATTCTCTCACAGTTCTGGAGGCCAGAAGTTAGGTATTAAGGTGTTAGCAGGGTCATGCTCCCTCTGGGTAAAATCCTTTCCCACCTCTTTCTAGCTTCGGTGATAGCTGTCAATTCTTGGCTTACAGTAGCTTTAACAACAGAAATTGCCAGTTGGAAGGCAATTTCGATTCCTTGGCTTATAGCTGCACCATGCCACTATCTACCTGCTGTCACATGGCATTTTCCACATGTGCCATTTTCTTCATATAACATTGTCCTCTTTCAAGGATACCAGTTATATCATATTAGCAAGACACCCTATATATCTTAACTTGATTCTTTTCGAAAACAACCTATTCCCAGATGAGGTCACATCCCCAGGCACCAAGAATAGGGTTTCAACATACCATTTGAAGGCACATGATTCAACCCGTAACACTGCCCCAGCTTATTCCCCGCCTCTTGTAATGCGTTTGGGCTCTACCTCTCTCCTTCATTCCAAACCACTTACTTTGGTTCTGAAATCTCTTATTTCTGCTCTACTATTGACTGATATCTTGTTTGCATCTTTTCCCAGTGTCTTCAACTTCATAATCTAATTGGACGGTGTTGATGCAAGTATAACTATTTAGTTAAATTTATTCCTGTCATATAATCTAATAGGACTAGATGAAAACAGATCAATGGATTCTGGTATAACAGGATATGAAGAGTGCATTGATGTGATTTCACCCTCATTGCAACCAGTCTTTAAGAAACTACCACTTGTCCACTTTAGATTAGAGCAAACAATAATATCCACAATGGTCTAGCATGGTTTGTACAATGTTTACTAGCCTTCAGATAGCATATTTCAACAGAAAGAATACAAAAACAGATGGGAGAATTTAGTTATCTTGTTAATATCTAGTTAATATTAAGCCCAATATTAAAGTGAATTACAAAGAAAATGTAAAACAATGTCACCCTTGTCACTAAATTAGTTTTTTATCTGGAAAATATACATTTTTCATAAAATACGTCATCATTTTGATATGTAACAGCTTTAAGTACAATGCTAATTAGCATTTTAAAGTGTCTCACTTTTAATCTCTTCTACCGTAAATATACAGACAGATATAACCCACATCACTAAAAGACATTTGGGGTTTTTAATAGCAAAAAATTTAGAGAAGCACTGGTGTAGAAAACCCAGGGAGCATTGGCATGTGATAATACCAATAAACTTTCCTTCTTATGAGAAAATACAAAATCCATTAGGCCAAAATGTTTGCTACCACGCGCATAAATCTCCCTTCGACTTCCCCCTCCAATCCTCCTGCCATCTTTTATTCCTTCCTGCCTTGGATTTTTCTCCCCTGGGGCCTGGACCAGCCCAGCTGCTCTGGTACACACCATCGGGGTATGGCCTATTATACACCTCCCCTTTGCTTTATCTTCCCCCATTCTTCTGTTTTGGATTCATTCTTATCAGCCTTTACACATGTTTACTTCTTTCACAACAAAACAAAAAGATACTTTTAAATCCTTGCTTTTCTTCCTGTGTATTGTTCTATCGTTTTTCTTCCTTTGTCATGGTTGACCACTTTTTTCCTTGCTTTTCATGACACCACTCTCCTGCTTGCCTTCCCACCCCTAGAAAGCTTCTTTGCCAACTCCTCTTCATCTACCTATCCTTTCAGTACCGGTATTCCTTAGGCCTCGGTCTTGGAGCTCTGTTCCTCCCCTACTCGACTCTCCTGGGACAATCCATCTCATCTAACTGTTGGTTTCCATTACTATCAACATGCTAATGACCCAAATATCTACCTCCCATCTAGTCCGTCCTAGATGTGCTCTGCGCATCAGCACACACCCAGCCAATCGGCACAGAGAGGATCCAGGGTTTGCCTGGCAGACAATGCAGCCCCCTGTCCCACAGAGAGGACTCCTGCTCCAACAGCACAAGACAGCATAAGGCCTTCCTCCTATCTACAGCAAGATACCACCTTAGAACCTGAGGAGGAAGAGAAAGCACGAAAACTGAGCATTCACCTGAAGGAAAATGTCATACAAAAGAGATCATTAAGGAGAGAATACCTTGAAACTTCAGAATTGCCTTCTTCCACCACCCCCAACCCACCCTAAACACACTTGGAGATAAGCCTCACTGGGAAATGAAACCAGCTGCAGAAAAGACAATGTTTCATTTTATTTACACATTCAGGTTGACCCCATACATTTCTACTCTAAATTTCCCTTAAAATACTATGTGCATGCATGAATATATACACACACACACACACACACACACATATATATATATATATAATCCATATACATATATATGTCTGAAATAGTATAGTTTATGGAAAAAAACAAAATTGAAATGAAGGAAAGAAAGTCCATAACGCAAATGGACAAAGACTGGCTTGGAAATTCCCTGACTGGTCTGAGGATGGCCAGTGGCCTTGGTAGGAAGTCAATGGTAAAAACACAGAGAACACTGAGGAGAGAGCCACACTGAGCACCCTGAGGCAGGTGAACACAGTGTAGCGTGTAAAAAAGAGGAGTGAAGGTGTGAGTGAAGAATAGCATGCTGCTCCCGAAGTTGTCACATTAACTGTGACCAATCTTTAACGGATGGAGATATTGACATCTTCAAATTGTGTTTCCAACATTGTGATGAATCTATGCCTATACCTGCAAATGACAGCAAGAAAAATGGCAAGGTATTTTTTCCATACACTGTATATGGAGCTTTAAAATTCTATATTATTTCAGAATCATATTTTATTGACTCCTGTGGAGTTTGAGGTACATGAGTTGTATAAAAATATGGAATCATGACAGAAGTTCATTCTTGCTCTAACTTATTACAGGTGTTGTACGGAGTTACTTACAATAAAGGAAGTACTTACTTCCAGTAAGAGGCTAGAATTTTTAAATGCTTTTTTTTTTCATAGTATTGCATTTGGGCTTGGATGAAGGACAGATGAAATTACAAAGAGTTTGTCTCTGGAGGAACACCACAGATCAGGATGAGCTCTCCAAAATATCCCCTAAAAATATTATGCCTAAGCCCCAAAGGTCACACTATTTACCGTCTACATTATTCTTAAGTATTGGTGTTCCCGAATTTCTTAGTTGAAATCTGTGCTGAGTCCATTGCTTGCTGAACAGCAAGTCTGAGCATCCTCGATGAGCCGCGGGCATGGCCCTGGAACGGCACTTGCCAAAGGAGCTCCCCAAGAGACAGTGAAGTGAGTCCGGCAGATGCCCCTGGACTGGACATGAACTTCGATTGTGGGAGAGGATTGGAGGTTCTGAGTACAATCCAAGGTAGGCTGGGTTTGCATTCCACCCCAAAGAGGGAGGAGTTGGATATAGAAACTAAAGATCTGCCTTGCTAAAGACACTTAAATCAGAACTCCTTAGAAACCATCTGTCAGTAAGAACAGTTACACAGAAGAGAGAAGCGCTGTCCCTGACAGAGTCCATGGAATCACTGAAGTTCTGAAGAAGACACCCAAGGGCCCCCATGCTTCAGCAGAAGCAGAACATGGCCCCAGAAAAACTGGCAATGACCTGCAGGCTGGGCTCCAGTGCCTGACAGAGGTGGCAGGACTCAGGGGAAGAAGAGGTATCTGACCCAGGGTGTCAGTGCCCAGCAAAGGCAGCAGGACCCAGAGGACTTCATGAGACTACTGTCTGGGCTTGTTCACGAACACAACAGGAAGGCCTCAAAGACCTTCAGATGTAATTACTAGTGGGAGGGCAAGGGCTCTGCAGGAGATAGAGCTTCTGAGTCGGCAGAGTGGACAAAAGCCACACAGCACAGGTTTTTACTATTAACATCTCCCCATAAATAAGAGGAGGTAAGTGTAGCAGGGACACACATTACATAGGCATCTGAGACACGTTTCCATAATCCTCTTCCAAGTTGCTGGGATTCATAACCTAGGGTGCAGGACCCCTAGACAATCCAGAGAAGGGGACTGTCTAAATAGAGGATTTACCCCCTATTTAGGGGATACATACTTTCAAGTTTTATAAATAAACCCACACTTTTGCAAAATTATATGTATGTGTCTTTCTGAGTATTTCTATGAGAAGAATGTTCATATTTTTTATCTGATTCTCAAAGGGCTATGTGACCCCCAAAAGTTAAGAACTTGAAATCTTTCTTGCTGTATCTCAAGTACACATTTCATTTCTCGGGACCCAGTGGAGTTTGGAAAGGCCTTTTTTGGTCCACTCTGAGAGCTTTGGGGTTGCTCTCAAAGCTCCATAGCTCCAAATGGTGGAAACCAGAATTAATGGAAAACTGTATATAGAACCAGGATCTGTGTATTTAGCCACAATCCAACATCTGAATGGAGAGGTCAAATACTGGACTTGCTCTGGTGAGTTTTCTTTATGGGCAAGGACACAAAATATGTTTTAGTATTATGTTTTTAGTATTATTTTTAGTATTATATTTAGTATTTAGTATTCACAATAGCTTCAGCTGATAGCAAAGAAGCACCCCATTTTCTTATTGAGATCTGAGGCATTTTATATGTGCCTTGGAACCAAAAAGAAGAAAAAGCTTAAAGGCATGGATACAAATACCCATCAGATGATTAACAGACTTTCCCCCCTCCTTTTAGTGACCGCATTCTAGTTCTTTTCAGCACAATTAAGTTGGGGTATTTTAATGATAAATCCAATCAAACACTCAAGAGTTACCAGTATGTAACCTTAATCCAGCACTGCTGACCTTGTAGATATTTCAGCTCTGTTGCAAAAATTGCCAGGAGAACAAATTATAAATATAGGCTGTTACTGCAGTATGCAAAATCCACTGCAAAAGCAGTTAGTTCTGAGATAAATTGCCTAAGGACTCCTCCAGATCCCCAAGGTCTTCCCATTGTGTTCACCAGTCAAGATTCTAACATGAGCACTAAATCAAAATTCTAGTTTCCAGGGACTTACCTCCTCAGAATTTTAAACAGTATCTTAAAAATGCATTCGCCATGCACACTGAAACCTAAAACAGGATTGGTTACTTTAAAAATTATTACCCTGTGATCTATGGTATTGAGATTATTCAATGAATTTTGGTGACATGTAAGGACACATTTATCCCAAAAAGGAAAATTTCAAAAGACTTTTCTTCTGGTAAAACTATTCTTTTTAATGATAATAATTACCTATTCTGGAGACACTTAAGCACTAATGGTGGTGGGATAATCTCAAGACACAACTGCGCATTTTTAGAAATTTAAGCCAACATTAATCAATCCATCTAACTTCTACTAAAGGGAGAAGAAATGTTCTCTGAAGACCGCCATTTCTTACAAGGCTATAAGTTTAAGGCAGCAGTATAATTGGAAAGAAATTTATTAAAGGGCTGGAAATTATCCTCAAATTAAAACATTTATAGCCTAAAGCTGTAATTAGGGCAAAGGTAAAGCAAGAGATCCACAAAGCAGCCCTGGCTGCTCCTGACTGCTCCTTGGATGCGTCTTTGCTAATTCATTATCTTGTTTCCACTGTTAATTATGGCGACTGCCCAAGGTTTGATAATAACCCTTTTAATTCTTTTTTTCCTTCTACTTTATTCATTAACTTCCATGATTTTAACAATTATTCCTGACTACAATAGAGATTGCACCAACACTGATTGGTGCCTACTGAATGATAAGCACTGTGCGAGGCACTTTGAGTTAACTGCAAATACTACGTGGCTTATCCAGTCCCCCTGATTATTCCTTTCCACCAAACAGTTCCCCATGACTTTCTTAGCTCCATCAAAAACCTACTCAGAAGGTGGCGCAGTAGGAAGACTACTGGGAGTCAAGGGGCATCTATCACGGTTGAGTTATGTGACCCTGGGCAAGTCGCAAGATCTCTCAGTCTCAGCAAAATAAAGATGAACCAAACCAAAAACTGCTAACTGGCTGTCCATTGGACAAATCTAGTCTTCTTTTGCTTGGCCTGTATGACGGATTTTTTAAATCTGGAAGGTTATGCAAAAACCTGGATCTCTGTCTTCTCTTTAAAAAGTAGAAGGTCTAAGCCTGATTTCTGTGATGGCAGTAACTGGCTGCGGCCAAGCAGCAGCTGCCCCATTAAATTTTCCCCTACAATTTCCAGCAGTCCTTACTGTCACAAGTGTTCCCCTTTACTCATTTACTTCATGTGACTTGCCTCTCAATCAGATGGACAGCTTCAGTGCTGAAATGCACTTCCAAGTGCCGTTCACTATTTACTTTATTTCAGGCTTTCTCCCCACCCTACTCCAGTACCATAGGCATACACTTGAAACCTACCTCAAAATTTTCAGTGTTATATAAACTTATATCTCATATTGTGAGCTGCTCAACCCCTTCTAACTTCTGTTTCACCATTTTTGTCCTACCTAAATTCTTGAGACTTTAAATTCTAGTTTTCACCCCCTTCCATACTTTACTTTTAATTTAATTTTATAAACCCTTACTCAGAAATTATAATGTCCATCCTCTTATACCTAGGTCATTATATGCAAGGTGAATATTCCTACTTAGAGTCTACCATTACAATGCATACATTGAAAATAAGAAAATATAGCCCTGGCTGGTGTGACTCTGAGCACTGAGTGCTGGCCTTCGAACCAAAGGGTCACTGGTTCCATTCCCAGTCAAGGCACATGCCTGGGTTATAGAGCAGGTCCCCAGTAGGGGGAGTGCGAGAGGCAATCGCGCATTGATATTTCTCTCCCTCCCTTCTCCTCTCTAAAAATAAATAAATAGAATATTTTAAAATAAGAAAATACATATTCCTTATAAGGCCATAAAGTTCTAACAACTTAGAGCACCTCCTAAAGAAGCAACCTTGGGTTTCACGACTTTTTGTAGCAGACTATAATCAACAGCCATCTTCTCCTTCCTTAGTTACAAAACTCAAATTTTTTTCTATAAAAGATTTTACTTGAACTTTTTAAAAAGATTTTATTTATTTATCTTTAGAGAGGAAGGGAAGGAGAGAAGGAGAGAAATATCAATGTATGGTTGCCTCTCATGAGTCCCCCTGCTGGGAACTGGCCTGCAACCCAGGCATGTACCCTGACTGGAAATCGAACCACGATTGCGTGGTTCACAGGCCCGCACTCAATCCACTGAGCTATGCCAGCCAGGGCTATAAAACTCAAATTTTACTTGGGATGATATAGCAACCAGTTAAATGACTACATTTCTCAGACACACTTGCAGCTATGTATGACCATGTGATAAAGCTCTAGTCAATGATATAAGCAGAAGTCTTCTATGGGAATTCTGGAAAAACTGCCTGAAGGAAACCAAGTTGGTTAAGAGAAAGCATCTTATCTTTTTTTGCCTCTTTTCTTTCTTCCTGTCTACAAAACAGATGTGATGCCTCAAGCTGCAGAAGCAACATTTGGACCATTTTGGACTAAGAGGCCATGCCTTTGAGAATGGAAGCCATGACCTTAGATGATTAGAAAAAAACATAGAAGCCCGGGTCCCTGATGATCACAAAGCACAGCACTGGTGTTCAATGTGTTATATTAACATACCGATGCTTAATACATTCTCTTTTAAAAAATTCTAAGTCTGGTCTTTCCTATTAGCAGCTAAGTCTAATCTGACTGACAAACGTGAACTGTACTTTCCAGATGCCCCCCTCCTAGTAATCCCCTACATTTTCTCTCTGTAGATGTGGACTTTCCAAATTAAGAGCATCGGGCCCTTGTACCCCTCTTACCTCAGAACTCTGCTCCTCTTATTGCAACCTTTCCTAGCTAGTTTCTTAGCTTCGAGGCTGAAATGTCTTATGCAATGGATCAGAATCAAAAAGCAGAGGGAGAACCTCAGTAGAAAAGAATTAGAAGCAAGCAAAGTAAGAGAGAGTCAAGAATGAGGGAGAACTTCAGTTATTTATTAATTTGCTGTGGAGGAGTTATGTTTTGTTTCATTTTAACCCATGAGGCACCTATATCCCCTCTATGAGAAGGAGCCACAAAAAAGCAGAGTTTGGGGGAAAGGTCTAATGAAAAGGGTGTAGTTAGGATTAAAGCAACACCATTGACCATGAAGTACAGAATGGGAACTTTTCCCACAGGGCAAGTTCAGCACTGCTGAAAGACAGGAGGCTGGCCCTGCGTTGGAAACAAGATCGGGCTTCGGCCCAACACCCAGAACAAACCTTCATTCCTCCACAGTGCATGGAGGACAGGACAAGATTGCAGGCCTTTGTTCACTGTGTGACTGGACTCTTCAGACTGCACTGATCTCAGAATGCATTGTTTAAACCCCACGTCTCTGGTCGCCTTTAGTTTCTCAGAAAACCACACTATGCCTGCTAGTAAGAACCAAGGGGCTGCTTTGTCTCTAATCATTGTCTCTAATGATTTCTTTGCTTTCCCTGCCATTCTGATCCTATTATAGTAAAATCTATTACAAAAATCTCTTTCATCATTTCTTTCCTTCATAAGAAGTTACCCTATTACCTTCCAGCCAAGTAGAATGTCACAAAGGTCACTATCAAGGAAAGTATAATGAGGGAACAATGTCCACAACAGAAAAAGAAAAACTAATGAGCTACTGACCTTAATACATTTATGTACTCAGGGGTCAGTTATGTAAAATTCCTTAAAGCCTCCCCTCTTTGAGTTATTAGAGAGATAATTTATTTGTTGAGTCATTAAGCTTTCTTAAAATTCTCAAGGGGAAAAACAGAGTCATTATATCTTAGAATTTCATCCACACTATAAAAGAGCGTCAGGATTAAGTTTGAAATATCAGGATGTCCCCACGGGGTCTAAACCCAGCATAGAAAGTACAAAGAGTGATGGAGAAGTTGGAGTCCCAGGCCACAGGTGATATCAGGACGGCCACCAGCAAGTAGCCAAGCCAAGCCACTAGATTCGAATTCTCAGTCACGTTTTTCTTCTAAATTTAAGCTACAGAAAATCCAATACAAATTTGTTTAAGCAAAGTAAAGAATAACCTGACTCAGAGTTGGTTTAAGACGTAACTGCTTGAAAGGCCTCAAATGATGTTCTCCATTTGTCAGTCCCACTTGGCTCTGCTCTCCTTTGAATGTCAGCTTCATTCTTTCACACAGTCTCCCTCGGTGGTCCATGAGTGGTTGCTGCAACTCCAGACATTAGAACTTACACCTTCCTGGACTTTACACTGTAACAACCAAAGCATGCATTTCCTGGTAGAGTCCGCACACTGCTCTCATTTTCACTCTCTAGGCTCTGCTTGAGCAACATGCCTCACCTCGAACCAATGACAAGGGCTAGTGAAACATGGATGACTTAAAACTGGTTCATATATTTCATCCTTGCAAGCCAGATTTTCTGGGATGTGGTTGCCAAAGAGAGCAAATTGGTTAAGGAACAGCCATAAATGCTTACTACACAAGTATATGAGACCATGACTATGGAAAAGTGCGTATACGGACAAGAGACAAAGACACAGGCACCGAAAAAAGCAGGAGAGAAAATGTTTTACCGAAATTGTTAAGAAGGGTGAATCCTAGTTATGACAAGAGGGGCACAGGTCAGTAGCAGAATAACAGCAAGGAGAGATTTGGGTAAAACTGTAACTCCCAGATGCTGAGGTCAAGGTTGTCTTGGTTTCTGGTAATGGTATGGTCATGCTGCCCCACCTATGGCAAGAGAAGCACCTAGAGACAGGGCCTGCCATCCTTCTGCCGACTAACAGAGTGGGCTGCAGCTGGATCCAGAGTAAGAAAGATTAGTTTCATCCAGTTCACTTAAACCTTCAGTCTGCTTATTTCCTTGGCAATGATGAGTATGAGAAGAAAGTGCCCCACTGCTCAGCTTTCTTGACCCATGGCACAGTCCTTCTGCAGAAATCAGTGGTTGCATCTGAAGTCTTAAAAATTGTCAAAACTATGCAGACTTTGCCCAAACTGCAAAATAGAGGCTAAACAAATGAGGCCAAGTGAGTAGGAGGAGAGCAACTGAATGCCTCAACTTGGATTCTAAACTTTTTCAGATCAACTCCTATCAAAAGATGCAGTTCAAAAGTCCACCAATGAAGAGCACTCTGTGATAGGCCTTGTGTGTCAGCTGGGGACTGTCCAAGACGATGACAGCCTGACACATCTGGAGAGCACCATGACAGGTCTGGATACTTGAAGTCATCAGCTACCAGAGGCAAGGCTCCAAGCAGCTACTGCCAGGCAAGAACCGAACACAGACCTATGAGAGCAGGCAGGGTGCTGCACCCCGCACAGTAGCAGCCGAATGGGTGGGAAAGGGGAGTGCTGTGTTCTCATCCTGATTCCCACACGAAGCTCAGGTCCAGCATAAGCAAGCGCGTGCCTACTACCAGTCCAGCTTTAGAGAGACCTGTCAGAGGGTCTCAATTTCCAGGGCTCTTTCTAACTGCATTTTCTGTCCTTCTTGGATGAGCTTCTCCAACTTCCCCTGAGTCCTTGTTCCCGCAGGTCACTTCTGACTGCACTTCTGCCCACAGTCCCCCATAGAAGGTCTGAAGTCCCCTCTAACAAACTTATTTTTAACTTGATATTCTCGTTCTACTAGATTTGATTTCATATCCTTACGTTTGTTTGAAAAATAAAGTCATCTTATTCTAAGTCTGAGTATGTGCCATTGTTGAATGTATTATATTCCTTGTCCAAATATTAATTTCCTGCCAAGTTTTAAGATGGTTTTTGTTCCCAAAATTCCTTTGCAAATTCAGATTATTTAGTACATACAGTGATTAAAACACCAAAGTACATATTGACATTTAATTTGAATGTGTTTATGTGTTATGACACCAAATAGGTGGCATATTCAGTCATGCCAGAGACAGAAAATTAAATTTTTCTTGCACATGCAAAACAACTGGAGACATACCAGTGATGTCCCTTACTCCTTACCCAAGGCTGCACAACTACCTCCTGTATTTTCTGCCCTATTCTGAGTTCTAGAATCAGTCCTTTTCTGAGACAGGGTAATGTGATGAGCCACTCAGGTCAGCGCTGAGGGAGCTGCATTGTTACCCTTGCTGTCAGGCCTGCCCTCCAACCCCAACCCCATTCAAGTAAGCAGGCTGCTGAGAAGCATAAACCAGCTTGATCACAGAGCCCTGCTAAGGACCCACATCCTGCATCTCCGGTGGATGATATGCCCTGTACCTCGCCGCCTCTAAACTGCTCTTTTCTTGCCAGTCACCTTCTTCAGCTCCCGAGGCCTCAATTTTCCAACCAGCAACCAGACCTCCTTGATACGCTCCAAACACATCTTCCTGGACATTGCATTACGTTGTTCTACCTGCCTACCAATGTATGGTATTCTTTTTACCTCTTCTAGACCAGCCTGAGGCCTCTGGCTTGCTAAGAAACCACCTGTACCCACTTGCCAATTACGATGTTATGGGGCATTATGTTCTATCCACCTCATTAGACCTTTCCTGAAGCCCTAAACCGTGAGGCCTTTTCCACCTATTGCCATGAACACTGCCTTTCCTGGCCACTTACCTACATATAGTTCTGATTTGTGCATAGCAGGTACTCAGGAATGGTACTTATTTGTTTTGTTTTTATATCCTCAAATAATTAAAACTGGGGAGATGGTCATCTTATCATAAGCCTGGATCTGTGCAGTATTTCTAAATACCTGCAGCCAAGGGTGTATTATTTTCCCTTTTAAACCATGAAAAAACATGTTAGTTTATTTCATGTTCAAACACTAATTTCCCCATCTCACAGTTCAGCATTCTGAAGGCTTGCCACTGAAAAAGCCCTTAATTCAGAGAATAAATACATAGTTCAGTGAAGGTTACTGGAATACGACTTGCTTCCCTATAAGCCACAAATGTCTTTGAACTCTAATGTTTTACCTTAAAAATAAAAATTTCAATTTTATCACATTTTTATAGGTATGTGGTATTTGTATCTCTATATAATATAGACTGAAGGTGTGGCATTTTAAAATACTGGACTACTTACAATCAAATAGGAGCTGCAGTCACTTCAAGAACATGGATTCAGGTTGTGCTGTGGTTTCATACACTTTCATACACATCCAGGTTCCCGCACCAGGTACACACACCTTAGTCTGAAAATGCATGCAAGCCACGATTATTATTCTTTTATAATAAAATCTCATTGAACATAAAGATGATTGAGAACATTTGTCTCCTTTGGCCTCCTTAAAAACTTACATTATTTTCTCTTCTATGACCCCCAAAATAGGACAGCTATGTTTCCCTAAGGACAGCTATGTTTCCCTATTTTTCCTTTCAAATGGAAAAATAAGCTACCTCAAATAAGGTAAAACTACATGCCATGATTTTTATCCCTAACTTTACTGAAAATACATTAAATCCATGTACTGACTTTGGGACCTACATTCATTTCTGCAAGTAGTAATTATCAATATAAACTTTTTAAAAATTGTCTCATTTCTAGCCCCAACCTTTCAGGGGGAAAATATATTAAGCATAACATACTTGAAATAAAAGTTACTTCACCTCAATAAGATAAAAAGAAAAACATCACCTTTATCAATTCAGTTAAAACACTTGTTAGTGCTAATTAATAGGAAAAATGTTATGTCAATTAAGAACTTCAAGGAGATTGTATAGTCCAAAAATGTTACTCTAATGAGAATTTGATAAACTTTTACACAGAAGACTTAAAACATGCCAATCGACCTGGGAGCTCAGTTCTTCAAAAATGTAAAGGTGGGTTTTTATATACCGTAAAATTTTACAAAACAGTAGCATTTATTATGATGTGTTAGGGTGGGGGAAAAGAAAAAACAGTGATAAGAATGAGAGATTTCACCAACTGGAAGAGCACAGCCCTGGAAGGGTCCTTGGGCACTCTTGGCCTCGCCATGTCCTGGAGTACTGGACACAACTTCCTCTGGAGGAAACAGGAGAAGAGAGACTGAAGGCCTCTTTGACATGCAGTGATAAAAGGGTCTGGGAAGACTCCTGAGCTCTTGAAACCGTCTTCAGGACAACCACCTGACTCTGCTTCCTACTTCAGTGAAGGTTGCTGGTGTATGGATTAGGGGCGAAGCACTGGGGCTATTTGCAAGTTTATGTTAAAATTTGATTTCCCAAACTCAGGAACACAGTCAATTCAGAATTAAATCAAAATAGTGCTTTAAAGGTGCCCTACAAAGGAGCTCAGTGCATTAAAAAAGCACCAACTGGATTCGCTCCTATAAGTAAGTGGTCTGATGCAGGAAATGTAAAGAAGATTCCATCATCTTCTACACTGGTAAAACGCAGAAGTGTCTGCAGAATACATTATCTCACCAATAGTCGTACATCAAACAATGTCATCAAAAGTTATGTACGGAAATTGCATCTCAGGTCAGTATGCTTTCATCCACATTATACCACCTCCCATCTATTTTTAAATTTTAATAAATCTAGTTAATGCTATCTGTACTACAGTAATATTCCTTTCCCATCCCAAACCACTCCATGTTTCTCTTGAATAAAAGTACATACTCTAGAAACAAATAAACAAACCAACAAGCCTACAAAACCAGGCAATGAGCGGATATGTATAAAACAGTCACCTTGTATGAAACATGTTCTGCAGATACTTACTCCATACACCTGCCTTAGGGTACTTCTGATGTGCAGCTCCACATCCTCTTACTTCCTCAGTTTTCAATTTCCATCCATTGTAATATCAACTTAACAATACCTTTGGGGGAGCAAACACTACATAGTAACCCCTCTGTTATTCTGTATGAAGGTCAGTTTAAGCGCACATGATCTTCCAATGCAAAAGTCTAAAGATTCTTAAGGCAATGCAAAAGCCTACAGTTTCCATGTCATCGTGATGCCACACTGTTCATAAGCCATACTTTCAAATCCTTTCTTATTCAGCAGCTTCAGGATTGATGATACAATTTCGAGTGTTTAATCTGTACTTCCCATTTAACTGAATTAGTTACTGAGAGTTCAATAGTTTCTCTTGCATGTCACCTGGAAGTCGGTGATGATGGCCAATGATCAGTGAGAGTACTTCATAATACATGGATCGGTCCTGCAGGCC
This sequence comes from Sturnira hondurensis, assembly GCF_014824575.4. NCBI lineage: Eukaryota > Metazoa > Chordata > Mammalia > Chiroptera > Phyllostomidae > Sturnira > Sturnira hondurensis. The sequence goes on along the minus strand of NW_028074140.1, from coordinate 9,472,396 downwards.
TGTCTTAGCTTGAAGGAAACAAACAAACAAAAAAAGGAAGTTTTACCCAAAAGTGGCGATTTCTACTACATAATCACACTGCCTGGAATTGGACAATTATCTGCATTCACCTTCTCATTCAATGATGCAGTGTGATGTGCTAGTTCCAAAGGCACTTACATGACACATGGTGCTACCAGTACCTATAATAAAGCCAAGTGACCGTGAGGTGAACGGATACCTTCTGTGCATGGGTAGGTTCCTGTGCGCACGTGAAGTGTGTCCTAGTTTCAATCATCCTATTGTTGGCCACCTGGCTTCTTTTCCTATTAATCGAACAAAAGGTCTCAATCTCAGAAACAGCTCTAATATAGACCAAAAGGTAACTCATTGGAGCTACATGCAAGGTGACAGTGCTTTGTTAATGGACTGGTGGCTATAGAGATCCTCCAGAGAAGACTGACTAGCCTCTATCTGGCAAAGTTTGCCTTTGCTCGGAAGTGTGGTAGACAGTTACAGGTACATAGAGTAAAGGTTACTAGTCTGCTGACCTTGACATGGGGAGATTATCTGAGACAATCTGGGTAGCCTGATGAAGTCACATAAGCCCTTTAAAACAAAGAGGGTTTTCTGGCTGCGGGCAGAACAGGGAGGTAAAGGGGAGGTGTGAGAGATGCAAAGCAGGGGAAGGAGTCAGAGTACCACTCTTGGCTCACAGATGGAGGGTGCCACATGGGAAAGAATGCAGGGGGCCCTCAAGGCAGACAGCTGACCCTGGCTGACAGCCAGGAAGGAAATGAGAATCTTAGTCCTACAGATGCAGAAAACTGACTCTGCCAGCAATCATAACAAGCTTGGAAACGGATTCTTCCTCAGAGCCTCCAGAGAAGGACCCAGCTGGGCAAACACCTTGGCCTTGTGTGACCCTGACAGAACACCCACTTGAACCCACAAAGACTTTGATCTATAGACTATGGGTGCAGTTTTAAATCAGTAAATGTGTGGTAAACTGGTATGGGAGCAGTAAGGAAGTAGGCAGACCGCACGTGAAGCAATAGGAGAGAAGGGAGAGTCTTGTCCATTCAGCCCAAAACAGAAAGAGCATTCCAGGTGATCATGTGTTCCGGTATTTCAACCCCACCAGAGCTGAAGAAGTCAAACAATCCTTAAGCTCCAGACCAAAATGGTTTTGTATAAGGCAATGGTTTGGGTGAACTCAGCAAACGCACAATTTAACATAGCATATGTCACGCTGGGCTGTTTCCCACTTTCTCAATGATTTATATCAGTTTATTTTACTGGTATCTCCTTTCACCCAATTTCACCCCCAACACAATTCTCCCTTTTCACAGAAGGGCAGACATTTGCCTTTATTTTTTAGCACAGATTAAATGACCCCTATCAGGTGGCAAGACATTTTATTAGAAACTGAAGGTGATCAAAGATGGATAAGGTACAATCCTTTCTTTCAAGGAGATTCAAGAAATGCAGTGAAGAACCCAAAACAAGAACACATTCACTAACTGAGCTGTCATAGAGCCTGAGATGAAACCTGGAGACTGGAAATGGGAAGATAAACAGCTTGCGAGGTTCAAAGTGTCACCACACACAGAGGAATGAAAAACTCTGCCATTGCCCCATGACAGATACTATGTATTTGTTTAATTTGTTAGTTCACCTTAAAAGCAGACCTCTGGATAAAGCAATGGTAGGAAGGTATGATGAATAAGGTTAGTAAGTGAAAAACAAAGGTGAGAAAAATACTAAGCGTTACAATTTTGTCTGCATGCATCTTAGTCTCATCAAGAGGCATTTGATCTGTGTCTTCTTGATACCATTAGTTCTATAGCTAAACCAGTGTCCTAGGAGCTGGGGTTTGGTTTTTTCCCTGTGTTATTACTAGTATAAGTTTATTACTGTCAACACAGATTTACAGACATGGAACTCCCTAACACAAATACTGCAGGCATATTTCAAGGACCAAAGTTAAGAACTCAAAACATTTAAATTGCTTTAACACTTGCTAACATATTTCAGTTTCACTTATATGAAAAGATAAATAGCCAGAGTCCTGGTAGGAAAATTATTTTAGTAATAATTCTAATTTTTCCTCCTGGCTTTTCTTAAAAATTCTGAAATTATTTATACCTATGAATCACTGCTTCCAGTACCAACTAATGATGATAGTAATTCTGTCCTCTCGGGGACATTACAGAAAAGAGGGCTAATGTTCACTCCCTGTCTTGAAGCAATTGAAATGCAAAAGTACTTGCATGCTTTGCAGATACCTCTACTCAGACTTGTTTCATTATTTTTATAGCAAATGCAGCTCTTAGCATTGTAGGCACAACAAATATGAAATTCATGAGGTAGGACTTGTGCTATAAGGCCAACAAAGGATGTGATGAGTCCTGCCTATGAGAAGCATTCAAGTTGGTCCACAGAAGCAAGCCAGACTGGGCATGACTCACAGACTACCTTCCATTCCCACCTCTCCTCACCTGAACCAGGCCAACATCATCTCTTATTTGGAGAATCGCAATAGTCTTCTAACTGGCTTCCCATCTACTACCGAAATGCCTTCCAAATAATTTCCCTTCCACATAGAGCCTAAAACAAAATGCTTTGTTTAGGATTACACTGCACCCCTGTTTAACACCTTTCAATGGGATAGTAAACAATGAATAAAATTCAAACTCTGTAATTTTTCAGGAAACCCATGTCCTGGCCTCTGTTTTCCTCTCCCTTTAGCCTCTCCTCTGGCTATGTCCTTGCCGTACCCTTTCAGTGCAGGACCCAAGCATACTGATCTGTTTACCATTATGCACAGCACCTGGACACACTTCCTACTTGGAATGTTTTCCCCTTTGAGCCTCTTCCCAGTCTCCCGTCCCCCGAACCAAGTCTTCCTGGTTCCGGACAAATATCAGCTCATGATTTACAACTGAAGTATCATCTCTCTCCACGACCTCTTCTGCTCCCACCCATGCTTACCCCACCCTCCACAGCTGGAAAGACCACCCCCTCCTTTATGTTGCATCCGTGTTCTCTGTGGACTTCCATCAGACTCCCCATAATGAGTTAGGAAACATCATCTTTTTCATGTCTGCAACTCTATGTCAAGCTGCCATGAGGCAGGGGCCACATCTTCTTTGTATTTCCCTGAACTGCCTTAAAGCACATTAAAACATTGCTGAAATAGGAAACCCACAGGCAAAACCACTGCAAAGACAGCAGCAGTATGCAAAGAGCACTGAGGAATGCGTATCTTGCTCTAAGTGCCTTGAAAGTTCTGCTAAGTCACCTGGTGTGGGGGAAGCATTTTACTGTCAGACAGACCTGGATTCACATCCAGACTCTTCCACCTCCTAGTGTGACAGTGGATGTGTCAGTTCATGTCCCTAGGCTGAACCAGGACAGTAGTATCAATCTTGCAGAGTGTTTGTATAAGGATTAGATGAGTATGTGATGATCTGACACTGTAGTTGCTAAGAAAATACCATTCCTGTCCCTTTTCTCTAAGAAGGGCTAGTGATTACATGTGCTAAATGACTCAAGTACAACTTCTTAAAAGGAGTGAGACTTAATCTTGACCTTTAAACAAGAAGAATTTGGACAGACAGATTTTGATTTTAAAAAGTGCCATTCGTGTAGAGAGAGAGCTTGAGCAGAAGTAGTCAGCCTGCTTAAAACTCTTCCCAGATGGACCTACGGTCCAACCTTTGGATGCCATAGATTCCCACAGTTCAGCTTCTCATAGCAATGTGAGGGGAACTATTCATGAACACAATCCAGCTTCAAAACCCGAGAATATTATAAATTAGAGAGAAGATATAAAATAGCCTTAACTTATTTAGTAGAAAAAGACCTCATTCTGTAGCAGAGGAATGTTCCCCAAAATGATGTTGAAGGGTACTGGGCTGTTCACTTGCTTGCACAGAAGTAAGCATTTCACTAACAGACAGCAGGGCTGCCACAACAGCTTCTACCCGCATTTAAACAAACACAGGATAGGTAATCATTTCCATGTGTGGATGGTTCGAATGTTCACAGAGCAGTCTAAAGCAATCTCATTTACTTTTATAGTTAAGTGTTCAAGAAGCATCTTTTTTTATCTCTCTTTTTTTAACATGGACTCTTTTAATGGCTGAAGGGAGGCCAGTAAAGCCTGAAAAACAATTTAAAATGATGTGTAAAGTAGTTACATTTTCCAAGCCCGCTTGCTCAATTATTCCACCTATATCAATAGCTCTTAGTGGCATTTGATGTATAATGGTCTCAGTCCAATCACCCACTTGTGCAGGGCGGCAGCCGCCACCCAAACAGAATGGAGAGCAGGTTTGAAGTTGATTACAGACTCAGGCCTTTGTCCTGACCATATCCAGCATTAGCTCGCTGTCACTGAGAAGTCGTGCTGTCAGCAGGCTGGCCTGCTATCTATCGCTCCGATGCTGGTTCATTTCATTCCAAATCCACAGCTAAGTTTGTGCTATCAGAAAACCAAAGCAATTGATTTCTTTCTACCTCTGTTGAGATAAGGGGAACGATGTGTATTTTGGTCTAGATTTTTTAAAAAATCTCGATTGTAGGCAAAGGTTTAAAGAAAGGGATAAAGACACAAGTGGCAACTTTCATAGTATCTCCCTTGTATTAGAAATTTAATAAATTTTAAGAGAATTACAAAGAATTGAAAGTTAAAAATCCAAAGATCAGAAAGTGAAAGGAACAAAGTGTTGAAATTCTGTTTTGATACCATTCAGGTTGGTTTTCTCATGGATGGCCAAATGCAACAGACTTTGAACTGGGCTCCTTGCCCCTCAAGTCTGATCTACACACAATATCCTCAGTGATGCTTCTTAAATGTTAAGTTAGAGCCTATCACTTCTCTGCTCAAACTTCTCTAATGGCTTTCAGCCACACTCAGAACAAATCTCAAGTCTTGCCCAAACCCTGGCAGCCTCTTGGGAACTTCCCAGCATCGTCCACACTGCCCTCCGGGTTTACTCCCACCCAGACACACTCGGAACTTAGAAAACACTGAGCAGCGCACACTCTGGGCTGTGCACATGCCTTCCCCACTCCGCCCCTGTGCGGGCTTCGCCCTGCTTCAATCTGATAAAGTGTCAGCTACTCAGATAAGCCTTCCCCAACCACATCTAACAGAAACTCCACCAATGTCATCCCCTTGCCCTGCTTTATTGTTCTTCTTAGCAGTTATCACGAACTCATGTTAGATTATCCAAATAGTTCTCCATCAGTTTATCTGTCTTGCCCTAAAGACTGGTAGCTGCAATGTGGGGGATGCTGTACCCCAGAGCCTGGAACACAGCGTGCCCCACAAGAGATGTTGCCGGAGGAGTGAGGAAGAGAGTAAGACTCCTTTGTCTTACCACTCAAATATCTGTGCTTTAGCTCCCCAAATAATTGGACATGGGACTGTTTGGACAGCAATTACATGTCTCCCTGATCCATCTGCTAGAGACCATGACACAATGGAAACAACATAGGTGTTGGAACCAAAGGGCCTAGAACTGAAACCTCACTTCCATCACCAAGTAGCTTTTTGACTGTGGATAAGTTTTTTAAACTCTCTATGGAACTTTACAGTTGATAAAACTTAAAAGCGCCTGTAAAGATTGGGCTAGACAATGGGAATACCCCCCCAAAAAATTACTGAGAGTTTTAAATCAGCTAACTTCCACTAAAACTAATTGGTCCAAAGAAATGTATAACTAATAAATATTAGCTCTCTGACCCCTACATTGCCCCACCCTGTCCTCCCAGCAGCCTTACCCGGTATTATGCCCACAAATGAACCCAGGAAAAGAGTGAGTAGCTGCTGTGGGTCTGGGAAAACCAATAAAGAGCAAATGAAATAACTCAGGTATAAGTACTTTGAAAGTGGTAGCATGGTATACAAATAAACTGTAGAAATTATCATTACCTGTAAAAACGTACTTTAGAACCAGGTTTCTGGGCCTTAAATGTCTAATCAAGTGAATTAGCTTGAGGAGAGTCCAGAGGACTCCGGAATAAGGAAAAACCAAGTGAAGATGAGACAGGGACGGAGAGGAGGGTGAGCTGCAAGATGAATGGTTATGAGTGAGAAAGCACTCGGGAATACCAGGTCTCTGAACGGCAGGGATGTGCTGGCCAGAGGTCTCAGTAAGTGTGCCATCAGGCTCACCCTGACTACAGTTTCCACCTTAATGGGAGAAGAAATGAAATAGGCAACACCACAAACGGGCACCCAGCTCCGCCACGGCCATCTCTCCCACTGCTGTGGGGCTGTCATCAAGGGCAGGTAAGAATGGGACAGATGATACAGTAAAAATCATCCCACCCACTGACAGAGGTGAGTAAAATATAAATAGCGGGAGAATGTGCTTCATATCTATCATCACNATACAAATAAACTGTAGAAATTATCATTACCTGTAAAAACGTACTTTAGAACCAGGTTTCTGGGCCCTAAATGTCTAATCAAGTGAATTAGCTTGAGGAGAGTCCAGAGGACTCCAGAATAAGGAAAAACCAAGTGAAGATGAGACAGGGACGGAGAGGAGGGTGAGCTGCAAGATGAATGGTTATGAGTGAGAAAGCACTCGCGAATACCAGGTCTCTGAACGGCAGGGATGTGCTGGCCAGCGGTCTCAGTAAGTGTGCCATCAGGCTCACCCTGACTACAGTTTCCACCTTAATGGGAGAAGAAATGAAATAGGCAACACCACAAACGGGCACCCAGCTCCGCCACGGCCATCTCTCCCACTGCTGTGGGGCTGTCATCAAGGGCAGGTAAGAATGGGACAGATGATACAGTAAAAATCATCCCACCCACTGACAGAGGTGAGTAAAATATAAATAGCGGGAGAATGTGCTTCATATCTATCATCACCCTACGGGACTCCCCCTGAATCACCTCCGTCAAACACACAGTGCGGCAGGGAAGGGACGCACTGGGTCCCTACGACACACTGGGTCTCGTGCTAGAGGCCATCACTTACATCATCTTGTTTTTATCTTCACGATAATCTAAGTAATCTTATTACCCCTATTGTCTAAAATAAAATAATAGAAACCTGAAATTCAGGAAGCTATTGAAAGTACTGAAGCTAGAAAATAGCTTAGCTCCAGCTCTGCGAAAAAACAAAAATGAAAATCAAGTCATGTCTCCCATTTGTGTAATAGCACTTTATGATTTCCAAAGTGTTTTCATGAGCATTCCTCACATTCCCACGCACCCTGATAGGCAAACAATGTAGTATTATTATACTTACAAAGAACAGAAAAGGCTGAGGCTCAGAATAATAGAGGGATTTGTCCAAAATTGCACAGCCACTAAGTAATAGAACTAGGTTTGGACCCACTTCACTAATTCTGAGACTAGTGCTCTTCCCACTAAGAGACGACTCCCTGCTTTTCAGAAGAGGACTAGGTGCGTTTGAGTAAACCACATGCATTATAAATCTAAGCTGGGAAAGAACATAGTGCTCATTGAGAATATCCTAAGCAGTAGTTCAAGCTCCGTGAATTACCTGGGGTAACAAAATTGTTGACACTTCCAATCTCCATGGCTCAACACTATAAAAGCTTATGTCCCAGTCATCTACAAGTTCAAAAAGATACTCTTGGGACAGGGTAGCTCAGGCATGCAGCTCCATTCATCCCTTACTTGGGCCTCAGAATCTTCTGCCCTCAGGCAGAAGGGAAAGAGATGGACACACAGCATTTGAGCTCCATTCCACTGGGAGTACTAGCGACAGGCCATTCCTGGATTTGAGTGGGCCAACTAGTCCATGGCAGGGCAGCCAGTGTCAGGAACACTTTGTGTTCCAGGGACGGGAGAGCATCAGTTGTCAGTGAATAGCCAGTCATCTCCACCACACCCTAGCACCACCAAAGATGAAATGAGAAGTGGCCATGAGACAATACCCTCAGGAAACAAGAGATCACCTCAGATAGTTTTACATAGGCGTAAATGAGGGTCCAGTTCTCAGTTATTTGCTGCTGCTGTTACATGTTCTTTTGAAGCATACAGATAACAAAAAGTACATGTACCCTTGATGCCTAGGATAATAGATTCTTATGCATCAGGGTGTAGGAGATTACCTAGGATGTACCCTAAAAAAAGACAGATTTTTATGCAAGTGATTCTGATACCTCAGGCTGACAGACCATACTGTGAAATACTGGCACAGAACCACAGCTACTGACTGCTGATTACACAATGGCTGCTTAATGCTAGATTGGACAGAAGAGAAATGCATCCGTCTTGTGTCACCCCCTCGCCAAAACCCCCAGCACGCTGTCAGCTCCAGGAAGAAGCAGGAAATCTAGGTGACTTCAGATTTTCCACATCAAGCAACATACATTCCCACAAAGGGTTTGTTTTATTCTCCAGGTTCTATTTTCTGGTCTCCTTGACAATGTGGAAAAAAACTTGGCCTTTCACAGAGACTCAGCTTTCTCCAAATGGCAGGAGCTGCTTCACAAGGACAAAGGAGACAAAGATGGATTGGGTGGCTCTAATACCTGGAAAAAATAATGTCTGTATTTAATACCTTCTATTCTAACTACAACACTGTGGCTCTCTCTGGAGCAGAAAGAAACCTGGGTATGCAGTATGGGGGACGTTCAAGTTATGAAACAGTTGTTGCTCATTAACCTTGTGCAACATGACATCCAATTCTTCCTTAACGGGGGTAACAAGTCACTTCTCATATCAGCTGGTTGCCCCTGAAGTCTTCCAACTATTTTAAGCCTAGTGCTGTGTCCCAGAAAACACTCTGAATGTTATCAGCGGTGATCCAGGAATTCAAGAACAGTCAATTGAAGAAAGTGATTCAAAATACTTTCCACTTTGGGTGTTTTGAAAAGACCTTTTTATTGGAAAAACAGAAAAATACATTAAGACTTAGAATGCTTGGCTTCATCCCAATTGCCAGGTTTTACAATTGTTCATTGAGCTAGATAGGATAAAGGAAAGAGAGACATTGTGAGAGCACCCAAATGTGAGCTGGGACAGGTGACTGGGGACAAAAATGAAACAAACATGAATGACTGGACCTGCAGTTACTATAAGGAAGTGGGAACTCGTGGTCTGGATGCACCAGGATGCCCCCAGCTATGTGTGGGGACTCCTCAGGCATGATGAGTAGATAAGGGCACAGTCTCGAGCACACTGAAGGGTGACCCAGTAAAACATGAGCACCCTGCTCAGTCCCCTTGGAGACTCCCAGTTTTCCCACACAGTGAATCCAAATTATAGTCCATCAGCTTTAAGCTCCCCCATCTCCTGGCCACTCCACGGGCTCTGAGAGGCATTATCCTCCCACCGGCCTTGTAGCTCTAATCAGACACTTCCACCATGCTGCTTTCCTACTACTCGTGTTACCAGGTTCCTCTCCTTTCACACGTTATCTCCAGGCCTTCGCCTTACTAGGCATGAGTGGGTTGCCTGCCTCCACAGATGGTCACTGACTCCAGAGTCAACCCTGCCACCTCCGTCTGCTCATCCATATAATAACCCAGCTAGGCAATATCTCCCACCACTTCACTCGCATTTTCCCAGTCCCCCCGATTCTGGCATGTTATTGTTCTCCTAGATAGGTTCCCATCTGTGCTCTTTGCCTGCAATTTCTCCCTACTTCAATCTGCCCTTCAAACTCTGCCCAAACTATTTAGCATATAAGCAACAATTAACATTCCAACCCTGTATAAACTGCGATTTTATTGATTGCATTAATGGTCTCAATGCTTCACCTCCCGTTGATTCCAAATTCTGTTCCACATAAAGCTGCAGTTTCCTTTCACACTGACTCTGTGCTTAGTCATGAGACTTGTTTGGCCAATAAGATGCTTGCTTAAAAAGCCCTTGCCCCATTGGCCTTGATTGCTCTCACTCTTCTACAATTACCATGAGAACTGTGTGGACTGGCCTACTGAATGGAAGGCAAGTGAAGAACTTAGGGGGCCCAATCACCCCCGAGGGAGCAATCCAGGTCAGCCAAAAAGCCCAACAGAGACATAGCAATGCGCCTAGCTATGACAACTCAGAACAAATCAGCCAAGTCTAGCCTGTATCACCAACCCACAGACTAAATAAATGCTTATTGTTTTAAGCCACTGGTGTGTGGTGTGGTTTGTCACAAGGCATGATTGTGGCGATAGATAACCAATGCAATAATACACACTACAACTAATGATTTCAGAGGAGAATATCTAGCTCCACTGGTCAGAAATAAAGGTTCCCCATTATGTAACCATTATCTCTCAAGATCCTGAGTCTTCCATCCTCCTGGATGCCTCTGGGCTATAAGACAGAATAGGTCAGGTCTGGACTTACCTTCTCATACAAACAAGCATGACTCCCCACTGGATGAGAGGGGAAGACTCTGGTGATTAGAGATATTCCATGTCCCGCAATGAAAGCAGTCAGCAGTGACTCCGTTTTCTCACTGAGGTAGCTGGAATTGGTGAGAGGGTATTAACTTCAGTAACAGTTTAGGTTTTATAGTATAGACTCTCCGATTATGGTCAATAAATACTAAAAGTGTGCACCTGAATCTTTCCCTTACACTGACCAGCAGCTTCCCACCAGAATGGCTGATTTTCTCCAGGATTTGTTTTTGATTTGTCTTATGTCTATGTTTGGGGGCTTTGGGGGACAGAGTGGGGGCCACAGGAAAGTCCTAAGGATCCAAGTAAGGGATTGTATGAGGATTGTGAAGATGGGAAAAAAACTAAACAGTGCTTTGAAATATTATCCCATAAAATATTTATTTTTCTAACTTGAATAAAAATTATTTGACAATAGTTTCTCAATCCAGTCCCCACCTGAGGTGGCAGTAGAAGTAATGGAGAAAAAAAACTGGGTTTACATCCTATGATCAGGGAAAGTGACTTAATTTCTGCTTTCTCAGAGTAAATAGGAGTCACTATGTTGTTTTATGTAACCAAAGAAGATAGGGATGATAGATGATAGGTGGATAGAATAAATATATTAATTAAGAGTTATCTCTCTACACTGAAAAATTATACCCCTGGTTACCCCAGACTATTATTCTCTATTATGCTATTACCCTTTATTTTCTTCATAGTACTTTATCATAATTGAAAATTCTCATATGTTTATTTACACTTATTTTACATTCTTCCCAACTTAAATATAAGCACCATGAGGAAGGTTCTCCATGAGAGGAGGACCCTGTGAGGGCATGCTGTTGTATTGTATCTTTGGGTTTTAGAAGATGTGAGGTATATGGTGGGTACTCATAAATATAACAGGAAGGAAGGAGGGAAGAAAGGAAAGAAGGAAAAAAGAAGAAAGGAAGGGAGGGAGGGAAGGAAGGAGAAGATGAATGCACACATGAATACTTTATCTTTAGGGTAGTCTGACTTCTTCCTAAAATCCACTCCACCAAAGAAATTGAATTTCTTTGGGCACATTTGGGTTTATAAAAATAATTTCAATTCCCAAAAAGAAAGGTAATATTTTCCATGCATTATAAAAAATTACTTGTTCATAGAATTATTTCAGTTCAAAGATGTCTGTGTTCTCTGAGGATTCATTCTCTAAATAATTATGAGTTTGGTAAGTCTGCATATAGATAACACATGTAGATGCATTCAAGACCATAAAATGATCCATTTAACCCTTCTGAGCATATTTTCTTGTATGAATAATTAAAGACTTGAATAACATGACTTTTGCGGTTGCTTTTTAGATCCTATGAGTTAATGATAATGAGGAACACTGCCACTTCTGGATGCAAGCTCTCCCCCAAGAAACTATAATCTCTAACAGGCATATTCTCCAAATTCAATAACTATGGAAAATCGCTAAGATTGGGTCTTCAAAGTACTATGTTTGTGTGTTTAAGCTTGCTATAGAAAGGCCAGCTGAAATTGCAAAATCCTGATTTAAAAATAACCCCCTGCCAAAGTTAATTTTGTATGTGAGAATCAGATGCCTTAGCCAGAGCCTGAAGAAGCATTCTACAGCCAGGGGCCTCAACCCCAACAAGGCACAGCCTTCCATGAGCTCCAGCTGTGGTTGTAGAGGTACACCATGGTCCCTGGACCACGGAATAATCACATTATTCTGAAGCTATCTACAGGCTTCCTTGAAATGAAGCATGAATGAGGAAACAAGATGACATTAATAGAATCTCTTTCGTATCCTCTTCATTCATCTCCATCATAGTAGATGCTTTAGTCAAGGTTCTTTTGTTTGCAAGTAACAGAAAACCAAGATTACAGGGCAAAAAGAACATTTTTTAAAAATAAAGGGACAATGTTATCTTGTAGAATCTGGGGCAGGGATATGGTTAGGCTCCAGTAAGGGTAAAAACGTTGACTGAGAGCCAGCAAGAGCAAGGCCATCACCTTGCTGCTCTTTCCGTGAGACCCTTTGCTCTGCTCTTTCCATCGACCTCAGGCTCCCCTCCTTACAGGCCAGTTTTACCTTCTCCATGCCCATGGCCATTACCCAGTCTCCATGTTTACACCACCTCAGTTCAAGCCACATGCAGAGGCTAAAACGAATCCCACTCTCAACCCAATTCAAACTCCTGGGAAAGAGATTCTGATTGCCCAGATTTGGCCAAGTAGCCTTTTTTGTTCAAATCAACTGTGACCAAATGGGCAATCCTGTAGTACAAATATGACTTTAAAGGGATCATCTGTGAGTCAAAAGGGGGAGGCCCATAGAAAAATCAGGTCATTGTTAAGACATTCCAAAAAGGGCCTACCATAGCTTAACTTCAAAGGGACTCTGTTAGGAGGAAGAGTTTAGACTATGCCCAAAAGGTATCTTGAACACATAGGCAGCTATAGTATATTGCTAACATCTACATAACTTTGCAACCTACAATTGTATAGATCAGACGTCCAACATGTGTCTCACTAAGCTAAAATCAAGATGTGTTGACAGGGTTGTGTTTCCCTCTGAGGATCTAGTGCAGAATACATGTCTTTGCCTTTTCCATCTTCTAGAGGACATGCACGTTCCTTGGCTCACAGCTCTTTCCTCTATCTTCAAAGCCAGTTATGCTGCATTTCTCTGGCCATTCTTCCACTACCACATTTCTTTCTCTGGCCACAAGCTGAAAGATTCCCCAGTTTAAAGGACCCACATGATTAGATTGAACTCACTTAGCTAACCCAGGATAATCGCATATCTCAAGGCCCAAACGTAATCCAGTCTGTAAAAATCCTTTCACTGTGTAAATTTCACCACTGACAGATTCCAGGGAGGATGATAACATGGAAACATTTGGGGTGCCACAGAAGGATCTTGAAATTAAACGACTTACATTTTTCTCTTACAGGATTTTTTCTCATTTTCCAAATGCCATAATTATTTCCCAGCCCTTTATTCAGTGATCATTTTATAGTAGAAATATAAAGCCATGTGCATATAAAAACATGAAGTTTTCAGCCTCACCTACAAAGGCCTTGTTAACATTTGATTGGGTTAATATTAGATATCAACAGTCACTGATTAACAACTGTATTGAAAGAAAAAAAAACAGAAGTAACACAATGTGAACCTCTGCTAATTCTCAAGCTCTTTCCCAGGCACTTTATATCTCCCATTTCACTTAATCATCACAGTGACCTTGCAAAGTGAATGGTGTTAGTTCCATTTTACAAGCAAATAAAACAATGATAACTACATTGCCCAAAGTCAGACAGACAATAAGAAATGGAGCCAAGATCCAAATTCAGAGCCCTGTCCAACTCCAGAGTTCCTATTTTTTCCTTTATAGCCAATGGGCACTGAAGAATAAAACCCCATCCTAGGTGGCCTTATAATGTTCTCTTCTCCCGTAATCAGAAATAACAACTACTCCATGAACAAAATCAATCATTCCACTAATAAGCAAATACTTCAGCAGGGTGAGACATGGGGACACAGGATTAGCCCTTGAGCAGAGCTTCTTCGGCGGAGGACCAACAAGGTTCTGAGGATGGCCAGGACCTTGCAGACAGCTGCTTTTTATTACTTTTCGGGACACACATTTTCTTTCTCATCCTTCCCAATTACTTACATAGAAGCAGATGTGGCTATGGGGAAGAGAAAAAGAATTGTGCCTCAGTATCCTCATCTATAAAATGGACATAACCAAAGACCTTAAATAACCCCAAATGACTGTTGGAGGATTAAATTAGCTAATGGGTCTAAAGCATTTAGTTGCTGTCACATGAGAAGGATTATTATCCTTACCTTGACCACCACCACCACCACCATCATCGGAACTATTATCATCATCTTCATCGTCATTAACAATTCATACTTAAATGCTAACATGTCAGAATGAAAGGGCCAGAAGGTCTCTATATATGCAAGAACTCCAGGGTGTGAGCTAAACAAACTACTTCCTTATGTTTCTGGTCTTCTTTGATCTCAAATGCAGGCATTGACTAAACAATAAACACTCTCATTGAATTTTTATTGTTTCATTACCAGTACAGGCCTTTAGTCCTTAATTCTATTTCTTTCCTTAGTAATCAAAAAAAATTCAATTCCCAGCCTGTCTACTTTTTAAATTTATATATGTATAATTTCTCTTACAATAAAATGTCATCAAATTTCACTTTTAGGAACATCTTAGAAATACAATACAGCATTCTTTGTAAGTAGGTAACTCCAAATACGTGATGTCCCTTACTCTCTCATCCAAAATATTTTGTCAAAAACTCAATTAATTTGGTATTTTTACCCACAATGTTTTGACCCTCATTTTTCTCATCTTTTCTAGACACTCTTTAATGCTTTAACTTCCATCCCAAGTATTCTCTTTGAGGTTTTTGTTCGTGCTTTTGTTTTATTTCCCTCCATTGTCTCCCACTGTGTCCAATCTTTCCTACTTACTTTTGGAGACCTAGGGCCAACTGTTCCCCTCTTCTGTGCTTGGGCTTCTGATCCCTCTCCTCAGGGAAGCTCACCCTGCTCCTTCCATAGGCTTCCTGAGCTTCTCCTCTTCCTCCTGCTGTGGTCTCCCTTCTCTCATGCTGACTCCCTCCGCTCCTTCTTGCTCCATATGCCACCTCCTTCTCACTCCCCCTTCAGCTGTCAACAGTAAAAGTTGGGCTAAAGCTGCTCATCAGCTTTCTTCTTAGCACGCAGCCATTTGCCTCAATAGAGTTGACGCAATTTCAACCCCTGTTTTCACCAGTGTCTCGTGGTTTTTATCCTGCAGGGCTGCTTTCTGTTCCTCCTCAGCAAGACTCCAACCTCAGCAGACTGTCTCAACCTGCTCTCCATTTCCAGTTCTTCATCTTTGTCCCTTCTGTGGGAGCTCCCAGTAGCTTTTAATACCTAAAGTCTGAAACAGAATCCCATCTGTTTGGCTTATAATGTAATTCATTTCCTCCTGGCTTACTACAGGAGCAGAGTACTTCTTAGAACACATACCACTTGAACACAGAGGGCTGAAGTTTTAACTACACAAACACACTGACATTGAGAGCTAAGAAGGTACGTGATGTAAGGAACAGTGCATGGACCTTCAACCAGAAACCTACTTCTTAAGAATGATTCTACCACTGAGTCCTTGTTTGAACAAAATGATTTACTTAACCTCTCTGGTCCTATTTAATCTCCAAGATGCAGCGGCCAAACCTATTATCTTTACTGCATAAAAACTACTCTAAATCCAGCAGCATAAAACAACTATTATATTATGCTCATGATATCTGGGACTTCCACGAAGAGTCCCAAATGGCTGGGACTGGAACAGCAGGGGTTGGAAGACAGACTTTCTAGACAGCTTCTTCATCCACACAGCTTGTGGCCTGGACTTCCCCCCAGCATGGTGGCCTCAGGGAGGCTGGACTTCTTACAGGGGACTGAAGACTGCAAAATGAGGAAAGCCTGTTCAGTAAGGAAGAGCCTGCATGGCACTTCATGACCTTTTTCAAAAGGTCACAGAATTTCAAAAGTCACAGAATGTCCCTTCTACTGTGTTTTGCTGATTGAAGTACTGTATTTTTCAGACTATGAGATGTATCACCCCCCAATTTGGGAGGAATAACGGCTGTTAATGCTGCTGTTGAGTTCTGTTTACATTTACATTGGTGAAATATTATGTTATTTATGTTACTAAATATTTTACCACATTTTTGCTTCAAAATTTTTTTCCTATTTTCCTCCTCTAAAGCCTAGGTGCCTCTTATGGTCTGAAAAATGCAGTAGTTACAAGTTTTCTTGGATTCAAGAGAGAAGAATTAGACTTTGTCTCTTGAGGTGGGAGTGGAAAGGTCATACTGTAGAAGCACATGAAAGATGAAAGTTACTATGGTGGCCATCCTGAAAA
This sequence comes from Sturnira hondurensis, assembly GCF_014824575.4. Taxonomy (NCBI): domain Eukaryota; kingdom Metazoa; phylum Chordata; class Mammalia; order Chiroptera; family Phyllostomidae; genus Sturnira; species Sturnira hondurensis. The sequence continues at coordinate 9,456,095 of NW_028074140.1, read as the reverse complement.
ATACAACGTGACATATCCCTACCTTCCCTTCTAGCTCAAAAAATCTGACTCTAAGGTTTACTTAGACTCTCAGGAGATGCTCAACTAAAATTTAGCCTCTGCAGAAAGCAACCTGAAAAACATGGGATTTGGGCTTTTTATAAGCACAACATAGCAAGAAGAGAATTCAAAACTACACTTGTTCAAGCATCAGGGTGTGTATCACAGACTGAAGCCTCTCCTGGATGTAACAGGACTTCAAACAAAAAGGGTCTCTCTGAAGGGCAGAGTAGTCAAAGAGAGTGTCACAGAGTGGAAACAAATTTACAAACCTCTCATTGCTCACGTTATCTAGTTCTCAGATTAATCCTGAGCGGTAAATATCACACTCCTTACTTTACAGATCGTGAAGCTGAAACTCAGAGAGGTTCAGGGCACTGACCCAAGGTCTCATTGTCAGTTAGAGGGATCTCAGTGACACATTAGAGGAAGTAGTACCAGGTTCAACTGGGATTGAAGGTGGGTTCTCTGTGTAAGATTTCCCATGCCTAAGAGAAGAAACAATAATTCTTAGCTTGGGGACAATATAAATAAAGTCCAGAAGTGGAAAGGAGCGGAAGAGGTAAGAGCGGCAGCACCAGGAGTCAGGGGCTGGGATGTCGCCTGGGCTACTTGAAGTGGAGTTACTATTGGGTGGCAGCAAATTATAAGTTCCGTCCAGTGCAGTGGTGTCCACATGCAACAATGGGCAGCCTGAGTTCACTTGACTTCATCCAAGAAAAGGGACATTTTCATACCACGGCATCTACCAGTTTCCATGAAGGCACCCAAGCACAGTCTGGTCTGCCTCATTTTGTTGATCACTTAGGCCAATTCGGTATAAAGACCTGGTTCCTGGCCATTACCATGCAAATTACTATCATGTTTTAGCATCTCATATTGAATATTTACAAAATATTTGGCAATAATCTGGCTGTTACTACTTCCCTCCACAAAGAGAAATGGGTAACAATTGGTATGACTTTCATTTGTAAATGAAGGCATTGGCCAGTAAAGATGGATATTAAAGTTACGATTTCAAGATTTTTATTAAATCCCTAGTGCCACACACATTTCCCCATCACTTCATTTTTTACATCATTTTGAAATACTGAGCCTTCAATGAGACTCTTTAAAATTATATAACACTATGCATGTCTACCTTTGGTTTTAATTCTCAGACATATTTCCATAGTTACAGATGAAGAACCCAAAGGGTGCTGGGAGAGAAGAGAGGAGAACTAAGACAAAGGTACAAGCCCAGTGTCCCTTGGTGGGTCAGTGTCATTCAGCACATAGTTTTTACTGTCCTCTGTGATGAAGGCCCACTGAGACTTTAGAGGGCAAACCATCCAAGGAGGAGGAAGGGGGCCAGGGAAAGTACCAGAGCCTGCGGGATATTTAACTTGCTATAAAGACCCTGCTACATAACCAAGAAAAATATCCCCCCAAATGTCCACCAATTGGAGGACCAATTAACTGGACTGTGGTACATCCGCTCAATGAAATATTTAATGCAATGATAAAAATAATAGAAAGGATTGATATATACTTTTACAAGACATCTTCAGGACATATTGTCAGGTAAATAAAAGCAAAGTGCAAAATTATGTATAGTATACCCCATTTATGTGGCAAGAAGGGGTGGGGGATGAATCTATATATACTTCTTTTCTCATTTTTAAACAATAAACATGGAGAGAAAAAATAAAATTAATAAGATTGGTTATAGGGTATGAGGTAAAAGAAAAAAGTTCTCTTTCCCACAGACATAGGCACCAGCATCGTCAGCTGTGTTTATGGAGGGCTCTTTAGGAGCACAAGTGCATTGCCAAAGTCAGAGCAGGCATCGACTTGGATCCCTCTGTCACATCAGAGGCTCCAGAAAGCTCTGCCTCACTAATACTTCATCCCCAGTCCTGAAAGTGGCCCTGAGCAGCTTCAGGTACCGTTTTAGATGCTGAGATTGTGGGGCCTGCTGAAGGCGACAGCTACCATGCCTCCAGGCTGACCTGTCTGGCTGAGCTGGTATTCCTCTTTCCCCGTTCTACAACATGCATGTACCACCAGGTGTAGGAAGAACACATTTCAGCCCATAATATGTAAATAACTGCCCATCAGCTACAGCCACTTAACACATGCATTAAGAGCAGCGCCTCATTGCCTCTTAGATTTATAAGGAATTACTTAAGCTGAAAAGATCCCAGCCTCAGCTACAGCACTTCCTTGCTTAAGACCTAGACCTACAGCATTAACAATGATAAAGACAGGAACAATGAATTTTATCAAGCACATATTAAGTTCTAGTGACTCTAAGAGTTTCAAATACTTGTCTCACTGAGTTCTCACAATACTCCTAGCAAATATCTACTAATATTATTTCTATTTTATTGATGAGGAAAAGTGAGTCCCCAAGAGGTACAGAATGTCACTAGTGGGTGACAGAGTGGCATTTGAAACCCAGGCATCTTAAAACTGTGCTCTGAAGCCCATGCTGGTCCACCTTGCAGACTGTGAAAATCTGTAACCTTTTGCTCAGACAAGGGCTGGCTGATCCAGAAAAAAAACAGCACAGAGTGAAGTGCTGTAATAAAATCAAAGGAATAATGCACATGGCATTATTGCACTTGGCCTGTTCCTAGGCCAAGATATTAAAATAAGTTATCCATACAAATCAGAATAAGTGGATGACAGCACAAGACATAATGCTACCAAACTGTCCATCAGACCCTCAATATTCCCGGGGAGATACAAAATAGTTCCAAGAATCCCCAAACTCATAAAATGCCTTTTAGCATGTAACTGTTTTTCTTAATTGTATCACTCATGACTTCACACAGAGAATCACTCCACCTGTGAGCAGAGTACAGATAGACTGAGCAGCTATGGGGCTTGCCCAGTCACTGAGGGGCTCACTCCGCCCTCAGCTTCAAAGTCACCCCTCAGCACAGTTAACAATCAACTTCCAATGGGCCATGGGACAAACTCAGATTCTGCAATAATTAAATCTGTGAATGATAACCCAGGAATTTTCAAAGTAAGGTTTAGTGACTATGTTTAAGGCATAATGAAAGAAACAAATAGTCAATGGCAGGATGCCTTGCTCGCTCTCTCATTTGCTTGCACAATGCTGATACTGACACCTACCTCTAAGGCTAAATTACATCTCTAGCAATGTTTTTTCCCTTCCTTTTAGCTTTTAGGACTCTTCATCAGAGCTTGGTTTGCATCAAACCACACATAGAGCATTTTACACCTTTCACCTACCTCCGCTGGGCAGAGGCAGATTAGTTACTGTTAATTACAGATGCTTTCTGTCATAATGGGCCCGATTTTCAAAAGAGTCTCAATTGCATAGCTCCCAAATGCCATGCACAAACCTGGTAATGGACCATGCAAATTGAATACTTAGTGGGTCTGTGTGCATTGCGTTCCAAGGGCTGCCTTTGAAAATTTAGCCTCGTAACTCCAAAGCAGTTGTAGCATCGTAATCTGTCATCATTAGCAACAATGCTTGACTTGGTGCTCAACATTCTTATTAACCATGCAATTATGAATGCAGACAATGTTTAATCACTTTTACAAAAATACAGCTGTGTTGTTGGGGAGCTGTCATTTACTGCTCATTAATGATTGATTTTTTTTAACCATCTAGATTGTTTTCATGAGAACAGCAGATTAACTATAAAGAATTCATTATTGGTCATTAAGGGACATTAAAATGAAAAACCTCTACCTGCTTGCTGCATTTGGATGGCTGAGACTCTCTTGCTAATGTGGGGGGAAAAAGCAAAAAATCATTTTTTTCAGAGCTCTGGACTGAAATGAGGTAGAGTGAAGAGAGAAATTAAGAAAAAAACATCTCTTTTTGCTATAATAAAACATTGATTACACTTTACAATGGCAATAATTTACCCCAAATAATTACGTCAGCTATTGTCCAGCTTGTTTAAGAGCTGACTGAACTGTGGGTACCAATCGATCCAGTGCAGATTGCTAATAATGGACTATTTTGAAAACATAGCTCTTTCTCCATGCCTCCCACACACTGGGAGACACTAATTTCTTTCCCATATTGTACACCATATTAAAGATGAATCAGGGCATTCTTTTATGGCCAAACTTTCTTATGCCTTAGACACAGAGAGTCACGTTCTGCTCCATCAAATGTCTCCTGGACATACTGTGATAAAATGGCCTTTACCACTGCCTACCTGCAAAGATAATACATTTTAAAACCTGGCAAGACATTAGAAAAATCCAATTGCTTAATGCCATGCCCTCCCTGATTTCCAGCTCTAATGCTCACTGAGCCCACGCATGGGGCTCTTTATTTCCACACTTGCTCAGCAGCTGCCAGAATCCTGGAAGATTGAACCTGAAGGAGAGGTATTTAATGAATTACAACACTTTTTCTTCTGTTCTGACTCACCCTTATTCCAAGTCTCCTTTAAAACTGCTGCCTAGTCCTTTTCAATAATGTTTTGTGGGCTTTATTTCTGATAACAAGTGTAATATGTATTTGGGAAATAAAGAAAAGCAGGAAATACTGAAAGGCACATAAAGTTAAAGCTATCTGCAGTGTCCCACCCAGAAATAACTGCTGCTGACACTTTACATTTGTTTCCAGTATTTCTTCTATGAGCATTTTTATATAGTTGCATGATCTTGGGCAAGTTACCTATCCTCTCTGTGTTCAGTTTTCTTCTCTGAAACAGAGAAATATTGGGCTGTTTGTCTTCCTGGAGTGAAGTTGTGGGAGTTCTTTATATATTTTAGAGATCAAACCCTTGTCCAATTGACAATAGCCAAGTGTTGGAAGCAAGCCTAAGTGCCCATAGTAAACAAATGGATCAGAAAACTATGGTGCATTTACACAATGGAATACTATGCAGCAAAAAGAAAGAAGGAGCTCCTACCCTTCTTGACAGCATAGATGGAACTGGAGAGCACTATGCTAAGTGAAATAAGCCAGGCAGTGAAAGACAAATACCATATGATCTCACCTATAAGTGGAATCTAATCAACAAAAGAAACAAGCAAGAAAAATATAAACAGAGACATTTAAATAAAGAATAAACTGATAGTAACCAGATGAGAGGGGGGAGAGGGATAACAAGGGAAAGAAAGAAAAGGGTCATCAAGGAACATGTATAAAGGACCCATGGGCAAAGCCAATAGAGGTTGGATTGAGGGTGGGAGGTCAGGGTGAGTGGGGTGGGAGAAAGTGGTGGGGAGAAAATGGGGACAACTGTACTTGAAAAAAATTTAAAAATTAAAGAAAGAAAGAAAAATAGATAAATAATAGCACCTTTTTCACTAGGTGATTATAAGAATTAAATGAGTCAATATTTGGAAAGCACTTAGAAGAGTGTCTGACACAGATTAGGAGCCATGCACATTTTAGCTATCATAGTTCTACAAATTTTAGACTGAGAAAGAGTATAAAAGAAAGACAAGTATCTCAGATAAAGACAAATACCATGTGATTTCACTTATATGTGGAATCTTAAAAAACAATTGAACAAAGAAAACAGAACCAGACTGAAAAAAGAGAGACCAAAGGGATAGTTACCAGAAGGGAGGGGCTGGAGGATGGGTAGAAAGGTCAAGGGAAATGTAGTCAACAATATTGTGATGAATTTTCATAGTAACAGATGATTACTAAAATTAATAGGGTGATCACATTATGAGGTATAAAATTGTTAAACCACTATATTGTACACCTGAAACTAATATAACTAAGATAATATTGTCTACCAACTACATTTAGAGAAAAAAAATTTAAAAGAAAATTATCATCACTGGTAAACACTGCTAAAATATTAAATTCCCTGATGATGCTGATGCTGCAGGCCTAAGGAGCCACACTTAGAGAATCACTGCCTTATGTAATATAATTATAATGAGAAAAGCCAACCTCAAATGAGAAAAACACTAATAACAGATGAAAGTGTATTTGCTCTAGTGAGCTTCCTCTGGAAGGAAGGTTTGGAGGGACTTCAGAGGGCTGTTGTGCTACAAAGAATAATGTGGTAAGTGGAAAAGATAACTTCCATTAGGCAAAAGAGCTCGGAGGGAGTGCGCACCTATCACTGCTCCTGTCAGCTTCAGTCTGAGTCATTGCTAGCCAGTAAATCTTTCAGTTACATACCCACTCTGGCCAGCTCAGGATGCTCCAGCATCCTGCTTGGAAGGGATCACCAGAAATTTGAAACCCAGGCCTGGAGAAGCAAACCTTCAGACATCCAGTGCTCGGGTGAGCGTCCAGAACCACTAAGGCAATCACTGCTCTCCCTGACTTTGCCCCCACCCCAGAGTGGCCAGAGGGTGGAGAAAAATAGAGTAAATATGAATATGTATACATTTTAGAAGGCATTGTTCTGTTGCTATGTTCTGTATTCAGGTTTTTCTCTACATAATATGAGTATTTCCCATTTCCTTTAAAAAATTAATCTCTATTAAAACATTCCATCATATGAATGTACCATAATTGTTAACTAACCCCTTTTGTTGGTTTTCACTTCTTTAATTTCCTCTATTATAAATAATTCTGTACTTATTTTTATTCATGGTTTATCTTTTATTCTCCTCATGAATACTATTAAAAATTCTCCTATTTGGAAGTCTGAATCTTGAAGACAAAAGGTTTAGAATCACTGCACCAGAGTTTGGTAATTATAGTAGAAAGTTTACAGTCATTGAAGTCAGCTTTCTAATATCTATTATCCAATAAAATAAAAATTGTCAGAATCCCTTTGTTGAAAAGCTACACAACTGTCTATCACATGACACATTTTGTCTCAGAGACATATATACAAAATGACTTGTACATTTCCACAGTAACTTTTGGTTATAAAGATACAGATATGTTGACTTGTAAACCCGTTCATACCTAACACATAAAAGGATAAGCAAATATCTCGAATAAATGAATGACTGGATGCTGAAACATCTACTTATTAACATGAGCAGAAGTCACTCTTAATATTGGTGAAATCTCATACTAAAGGAAAAGAAATAAGTTAAAAATTATCTTTTGGGGTAACATATACATTGCTGGAGTCTACATGGTTTTCATATTTTTACTCTTGTCAGGTTAAATATAATCTAATAAGTTATAGTTAGTCCCTTGAGGTGAATACAGAACATCTGAGTGATAACACAGCCATCATATTGGGGCCATCTGCAGTAAAACTGTCAGCTCCAACTCATTCTTCATGACAGCTCCCAGACTACTAAGTCATAAGTGATTTCTGATAAGAGGATCACCTCTCATTACGCAATGCTACAAAGGGGCCGTCACTTTCCATAGGTGGTTCTCAACCCTTGCTGGCTTAATTGCAGTGATTTTTAAAAGAAGTTTTTTAAAGGGGGGTTTGCTAGAATTACCTGGGGAGCTCTCAAAAATTACCAATGGCCATATCTCAGCTGGGAATACTTATGGTCACCCAGGTAGGGCCTAGACATCGGCACTTCATACAGCGTCCTCCACTGATTCGAATGTTCCACCACAGCTGAGAAGCACTGTTTTAGGTGATGTAGATACCAGTATAGCATAACTTCAGGCACCCCGAGACTTCAAAAAGACACTTACCTCAAAAAGTGCAGCAGGCCTCACTTTGCTGTGCAAAGACAAATGCATTCAGTCATTGATTAGCTCTGCCAGCACTAGAAGAAATATATGTCCCCAGAGGCCATAAATGCATCTCATCAAGTTGCAAACCTGTGCAATTATATGGGAAAGAGCAATGAAATGCCAAACTGAAATAATTGGTGGGCAATCCTGGCACCAACATGTCATTGGGATGAACTGGAAATATGTTATCAGGTATTCTGGATTTTCAACATCTATTTATAGTAACTACTAAAATGAAATGGACGCACTTGTAGTCAAATTGATAACACTGTTAAGTGGCAAGAAAATCACTTCTCAGCTCATTGGGGCCCATGATCTCTGAGGATTTCTATGATATAGCTTGTGCCTCATCCTCACACAGCCACCATCCCTGAAGCTTACCAGCTCCTTCCACTGAGAGTCAAATAAACTGGCAGTGAGAATCTAGTCAAATTTCCTAACAGAATAATGAGAGTGTAGAACTTCAATCTCAGACTCAGTGACTTATCTAACTTACTTTATTCTCTCTCTCTCTCTCTCTCTCTCTCTCTCTCTCTCTCTCTTTCTCTGTCACACACACACACACACACACACACACACACACACACAGAGCAGGCAGTTAGCAAAAAGAAATACTGCTAGGCCAGGCTAGATTTTCATGTAGGTCCTTTTACTAAATAGAAACTTGATTCTAAACAAATACTCAATCTCTTTTGGTCTCATCTTTCTCAATTGTTAGTCACAAATAAGAGTAGGTAACTATTATTGTTCCTTTAATTCCAAAACATGATACCTGTGAAAGTTCATCACCTCCCCAGAAATGACGTGAGTGAAGTATGAGTAGCTGGCAAAAATCCAAGGATGACACTACTGTGAACCCAGTGGCCACCACCCTTCGGCTCACCTGGGAAACGATGCAATGGTGCAGACGCAGGGACTGCAAATGTGATTTAACCCACAGAACTGGAGTTCTGTAAAGACTGTTCAGCATTACAGTCATTGTAATACAAGTTCTGACACTTGAGAGGACATTTTTCTTCAAAATGTTTATTCAGGGATTGACTTCAAGCAGGACCACTCAGATCATAAGTTAGCTACTTCCAGAAATTTTACTCATGTCTCAGAGCACTAATATTAGAAAAGCCTGGTGGGTAATTCAGTGACAGAAGATACATTACATCAAGTCTGCTCACGCAGATTTCCAGGATGACCAAGACTCACTTCCAAACACAAAGCCAACAAACAAAGGAGAGAAGTAATTTCCTTCTATAAAATTAGGCTTACTTTTCTTTGTGGAACTGAAGCTGGGCATTGCCATGTGAATAAAAAAGATCGATAATGGTCCATTCATAAACAGTAACTCCTGGTGACTTAAGACCTTAGAATATATTTTAAAGAAAGATACAAAGTTTAAAGGAATTTTTAAGCCATTTCTGCAAAGCCTTCAAGCAATACAAATACCGTCCATAATCGAAACAATAATAGACTTTTAATGATAGAAACATTAGCAAATTCTGTAATGGTATTGTAAATCATATCTAAATAGCAATATTGATAAGATGAACCTTTCAAAATCACCCAAGACACCTTTTAACAGCTACTTAAAACTAGGGAATAGAGACAGCTCTTCTGTCATTCATAATATTGTAGCTGTGAACATTCCACAGTGAATGATTTTACTTCAGTAACAACCCCAATGTTCAGTCAGCAATTACATCAGATTTTATCTACTGGTAACAACTGGTTCTAAAGACATTGCCCTGCATGCATTAACTTCATCACGCTAATAAAGTTTCCTGTTATAAAATGCAAAAATATATTAATCTGTCTAATATAACAAAAGATACATATATATCTTTCCTACAAAGTGATGATACACCAGCATTTTATTTCTATTTCAAATTTTAAGTGGGTAAAGTACATTAGAAGGACAGAAAGTAACAAACTATAATCTGCACTGAACACAATTACATGACTAAGCACCAACAAATTTTCTGTGAGTAATTGCACATATTGTAATTTGTATTACCTTATTACTTGCATAACAATGGGAGGTTGTTCATTTCCAAACACTGAACCCTGTAATAGGAGCACATGCATTTTGTCTTTTCTACAGAATTCAGGGAGGCCACTACTGATTTCACTTAACTTCCTTGGCACAGCGAGCAAGCATGGACTGATGGAAACATTTAATAAAGATGTAGATGAGACTAATGATGACAAGCTAGTTTCCCCAGAGCACAGTCCCTGGCACACAGTAAGCAATCTGTAAAGATGTGTTGAATGTAGGAGGAGAGGAGCTCTACTGTGTTCCTCAGAGTAATGAGCCTTCTGTTGACTGTTCCAGGGTCTACCCTGGATACCCTTTTCCTTTCCACCCTCCCCTGCCCCTCCTGAGCGTGCCCAAATACCATCTTCATCCCTAAGTGAGGAGGCCAAAGTAGGGGTTCCTCTCTTTCCCATCATTACTACCTCTCACTAACTTCCTGTCCTCCTATTTACAACATGACACATTACTACTGCCTGAACTAGACTCAGGGTTTGGCTGGCTCTGTTTCTTCCTCTCTGACCCCAGGTTCTCAACCAGCTTATTTCTCTTTCAGAACTTTAAATGTGAAGATGTGACAGTTGTTAACATCGCAGTGGAGAAATGAATTTTGACCAAAACTAATATGTGTGACATTTTGCTCTCCCATCTCCAAGGACTCGTTCACGATCATCACCTCTTTATTAAAGCCATGCCTTGACTTTCTACAGGAGATGGTCTCACTGACGGCTCTGCCAACCTTGGGAAGCCTGGTCATCCTACCGGAATGAAAACAAAAAGTGTCTGTTGAATCAATTAAACCTGAAGCAAAAATAAACACACTGCCGCCTTCCATTGCATAAGCATAGTGGTCCCACAGGCCGCTGTCAGGGGCAGTTGAGTACATCTGTACAGAGTCTGGGGCCTGCCCTGAGACATTGGTCAGACAAGAGGAGTGCTATGCACACCAGAGCTGGTGCCTGTTCGACACCGGGAGGTGCATCCACGTGGTCCAGGCAGGAGTGCTCACGCCTCTCTTGAGAAATGTGGCCTTCTCACATATGATATAGTACTGGCCAGAGTCCTAGAGAGCAAGCACAGGAATGTGGGAGATTTATAGACTGAAAACGTGCACACAGACAGCAGCACCGAGTTCACTCAGGAAACATGTGCTGTGGCCTCACTGTGGGAGGCCTAGGTGAGACCCCTCAAGCTTGGCAGAAACTCCAGTGGGAACTCGGTGTGGATATGTACAGATCAGAGTTGTAAATCTGGCAACAAATAGTCTTTAGTGGTCTTACGAAGACTATGAAAACACAGGCACTTTTAAGAGCCACATCAGGAAAGAGGGAGGCCATTTGGAAAGCTGACTCTCACACAGAACTGTTTTTAGGCGTCCAGGGTGACACAGGGGAAGCCAGAGCTGGGTTTCCCCTTCAGCCCCGAGGAGGGCTGTGCCTCTGAAGGGGACGCACTAATTTGATGACAGTGTCTGGTTCAGTCCAAAATGCAAGCCAAGGCATCTCTGTAAAATATATAATAAAACTTTAAAAAATTTATCCAGCCAAAATTTTATATTTTGTTAAATTTTTATATTCTCTGTTAATTGCAAGTCACACTCAAAGAGCAGCAAGTGAGCTAAAAGGAGGAGGAAGGGGTGGAGGTAGGGGAGCCCAGATGACCACGCGCCAACTGTGCTTTACCATCCAGGACAAAAAGGCTTTATTGACTCGGCCTCACACATACCGAGCCTGTGCTCTGGGCTTTCATAGCACCTTTATTCTGGAATCCATTTCCAGAGTTTATGGCCTCCAAGATTTTATGGTCCTTCCCAAGAAAGCTTTCTTCACCTATTAATATGCATTATGGTTCCTCTTCTTGGTGGTTCTTGTGAAAGCCAAATACTTTTTATATAATACACATGTAGCTTGAATAGAAAGCTTTCAGTGGATTTGGATAAAACTTTTGTGTTTTTGGAATGTGTATGTGTGTGCGTGTGAGAGAGAGAGAGAGAGAGAGAGAGAGATGAGTTATAAATAGATTCTATCCATTCTACTTAGTCTAAAGAAAGAAGGGGGAAAAGGGATAAAAATCCTCAAACTGTAGTTTTTATTTCATCTCAAAGAGTCCTCTACTGCTTGTCTTACGATTTTTGAATGGACTCGTGGTCTGAAATTAGAGCCCACCAACACTTAATTTGCCTACACTTAGTTCTACAGTGACACCAGGGAAAATTGCAAAATTGCAACAAAGGACTCTCAGGCCAACTCTTCTGTAACTAAGATGGCCAGCCCTTTTATTTCCCAGTATTTATGTTCTCAAGTCCATTTTTTCAGTTCACCATCTAACAACCCAAGAAAGCAAACACTGTCACCCTGACTTCACTGCTCAGAGGATGTTTTTCAATTACTGTGACTTCCAGGTCTCAGCTGAGAAGAATGAGCACATGCCACGGACTCTCCTGTCTTTCCCCTAACAGCGTGGGAGTGCATTTTGTCACTGTGTTTTGTCACTGAGGCTGGCCACGCTGCAACTCCACAGGCACAAGGATTGCTTTCACATCCCAGAATCTATCTGCAAGTAAAGCCCCTGTGTCAGATGCTCAGATGGCCACTGCATGGATTTGGCTAACTAAACTGTGACACCTTTTTCAGAGGGAAGGTATACCTTAAGGTAGGAACCACAATAAATGAATGCTTTATCAAGTAAGAATTATTTTTACTGCTTTCCTGTGCTTTCTGAGTCATCTCAGACAGGTTCTCAAAACTAAATGCCTCCCAAGGATCACCTAGTTCCATACATAATACATGTGTGTGTACATGTGTGTATATACCTAGATATGTGTATATACCTAGATATGTGTATTCACACATATATACCTTGTAAAGTGAGAATAACATTTTCTTCCTATCTCTTCTTCATAAAGGACCTGACAACATGTGTCTTCTATGGACTACAGGTTTTTTTACTGTTGTTCAAGTACAGTTGTCTCCATTTCCCCCACCACCACTCCCCAAAACCCCATCCATCCCCATCTCCCACCCTTCATCTTTCCCCTGTTTGGCTTTTTCCATGGGTCCTTTTTATACATTTTCCTTAATGACCCTTCCCCTCCTTTGTCCCATTACCCTCCACCCCTTCCCCTCTGGTCACTGTCAGTTTGTTCCTTATTTCAATGTCTCTGGTTATGTTTTGCTTGCTTATTTGTTATTTTGATTAGGTTACTCTTTTTGAACAAAAATTGGAAGAGGGGGAATAGTAATAATAACGACAAATATTTCTCAAGTTCTTATTTCAGTTCTTCTTAGGCACCATAATTAGCATTTTTCCAAATACACAACCTCACTTAATCTTTATTAACCTTTTATGATGTAGGTGCTATAATTATTACAGTGTCACAAGTGAGTAGACAGAAGCATATGCCGGTGTCATAGAGGTAGTCAGAGATTCAGATTCACGTTCTTCTGCCTCTGGCAGCCAAGCTCTTAACTGCTGTGATGTGAACTAGGATGTAGAAAGAGAACTACTGGCCTTTGCTTTGACTCAAGAGAAAAAAAAGGCATAAGAAATGCATATATTTTAAGTGTATATATATATATATATATTAATTATGATATATATTTAAACTATATAAACAGATTTAAACTCTAAAAGTTTTTCAAATTCTCCAGTATGATATGCACATAACTTGTGAATTAAAACTTTACTGAGCACACCACTATTTGCAAATTACAAAATACTCAAAACTTCTATCAACTCGGCCTCCATTCCATTACCAAGAGAGAAGCTGCTTATGCATTTTTATTCTGGCAATTAAGGACAAGTGTGTTTTGTAAAGTGAAGGTTATTTTGACTTTGATAAGTATATTGCTCACTGTCTGATCATAAAGGGCCAGAGCCGGAGAGGGATAACAGAATGCTTTGTCCTTCACGGCAGGCGTGATGGCGGGGCCTCCCTCACTGTAAATTTCCGAGTATTTGATGGCCCTGGTGTCAGCAGCAGAATGATGCATAACAAACAGAACAATACATTATGTACAACTTCTTGATTTGGTGCCGAGTCAGGGATGGAAACAGTCTGCTTTTGAATGGGTTTTCTGAAATAACACACAGACTGTGTGCGTTGGAGAGACCCGAAGAGGAAAATTGAAGCTTGTTTTTCCTCTAAACTAGCCTTTGAAATTGACAGTCTGGAGTGACGTGAACCCCAGTGCCTCCATCACTGGTTGTTATCAGGAAGAGCAGGGTACTCGGGTTTCAGTCAGCCAGGAAAAAGGAAACAGAGCTGATTTTCAGTAGGAAGGAAATAAGGTGTTTGATGAAAGCCAGAAAAATAAATTGGCTAAATTATTTGATGAAGAAGAGACAAAGGGAATGGGTTTGTGAAATAATGTGCAAGCCTAAAAATAATGTTTCGATAATGTTTTCAATTTTTCTGTTTTATCCAGAATTTTTTTTGCAAAGTCTAAAATCTTGCTTTAGAGGAAACACTATTCTAAGGGCTGCATCTATAAAGCAGCATTTCTTAACCACTAAGGAAATGTAGGCTATAGAAAAGGAATGTCGCCAGGTGCACAGATAGTTTCACCTTCGTGGCCTGCATCCAACTCAGAGACTTCTAGTGTTAGCTGGGACCTCAGAAGTCGCTGGGTCCAACCCTGACATTTCACAGATGTCAGCCTTAAAACACTTGGGTGACTTCCCCAAAGTCATGCTTAGAGTTGTATTCTTTTTATTCTCTGAGTAACAAATGGTAAATGGACAAGAGCAAAGGAGTTCATGTCACAAGTGACATCAACTTTCTATAAGGAAAAAAGGTGGTAAAAATGGTCCCAAAATGCACTTATCTGCCTTAAAGCATATTATTAGCAATTCAAGAAACATATACGCACAATGTTTCCTATGGCAATAATTATTTTCTTTTAAACTCAGACAATCTGATAAGTATACCTGCTTTATTCAGTATCAGTTTAGGTTTGGTCACCCAGTTGTTCTTTCCAGAAAAGATAGTCAAAAAGTCTGTTCTTCTCAGGGAGAAAAATGAAGCCAAACACGTGGACACCTTTTTCCTTTGGATCTCACCCCAAGTCTATAAATGCAGAAGCACCTGCACATCGGCCAACTCAATTCTCACTAGCAAACCCCGATGCAGAGTAGACAGCTCACAGCAGAGAAGGGTGGCTATTTTCTAGCTCCTCTGCACTCTGCCATCTCCTTCCAGAAGCTCGGAAATGACCCTACACTTTCCTGGAAAAAGAAGAAATGAAAACCTTCGAACTGTTTCCCTTCTTCCCACCTCACTCTCCCAGAACCTGGGCCATATCTTAAAGTTCCTGATGACATCCATTTAGCCCTGGCGACCTGCTCTAGTGTACAGGATGGTCTGTCCAAGGTCATGCACCCTCTGCAAGGTCCCTTGGAAGATGAGTAGACTCCAAGCATGCCAGAGGCTACACATGCTCCATTAGATCTTAGACCCTCATGCAGAAAATGTTAAAGTGGGCATTCAAAATGGTAAGAAGACTCCTGACACCCCAACTTCCCCCAAACCCACCTCTTACCATCATAATTTTTCCAAAAAACAGAGTTCAGGAGGTTAATATTTTCCCAAGGCCAAGCTCACTATGACCTGGTACCCAGGAAATCCCTAGGATTATTGACTGCTATGGGCTGACCCCAGCCACTATCTATACAAGCGTTATATCCATTCATATTTTACAAAACTGAAGCCTGGAATTAGCCAGCATTCAAATTGCTCTGCAGTCCCTGTTTCCCTTCCTACCTCCTATAGAATCCTACCTGCAATAAGGATTCTCACTTACAGTGTGCTTCTGAGACAAATCAATGTTTCTTTCTTCACTCCTACTTGAGATTAATTGCATGCAAACAACAGGGCACTGAAAGAACATGAAAGAAACAGTGAGAGTCACTGAAGAGCAATCTGGATGTATGTGTGGACACAGAGGGAGGTCCCCGTCCTGGTTTCCCTCCACTCTGGTGGCTGTGGGGGCTGTGTCACGTGTGTATCAGCCTCCAATCTCCGTCAGCACTAGCAGCTGGAACCCAGCTCTCGACAAACAGCAGACTTTGGGGGTTTCTCACCATCAACAACAACTAGACCCCTCAAAACAGTGAGCCAGGGCTCTCCCTTGATTCTTCTACCTATGACAGATTTAAAAAAACAACAAAAGAAATTTACTATTTTGCTGCTAACACAGTTTGAGTCATCCATCATATATTGGGGCCCAATTATGTGTCCAGTACTGGTCAGACCCTATGCATACCTATGAGTGAATAAGGCCCAGAATTTAGACAAATGCATGTATGACTAGGTATAAATTCACAAGCCAATATATAAATTAATATGCAAAAGGCACCTATGAAGTAGAATGACCTCTCTTTATCCTTTTAAATAAATATGTGAAATGAATGTTTTATCTTTGAAAACACTCACCTTAGTAGAGACAACACACCCCAATCACATTTTTGCTGTTCAAAAGTTCTGAAAACTCCTCTTTGCAATTGCTTTCAAAGCAGTTGCTTAACAAAGGAGGAAAGTGGGAGTGGAGGAGGAGTATGTCTCCATTCATCGTTTTGAATTGAGCATTTATGGTGATAATAAAACATAGACTGTGCCTTAGTAGTTCTATTATTTTTAAATTTTCTACAAATAAGATATGTTCTTATTGCTTGCCCCTGAATGAACTGCCTCCAAATCCCCCACACCCACTCTCCCCACTCCTTCTTAGGGGCACATTCACTGCAATAGGCTCAGTGGCGTTCGATCAATTCTTTGTAGACAGCAGACGCAGTCCGAGTTGAGTCTGATGAATAAGATAGAAGAAAGTAGAGGACCAAGCCAGGCAGTACTGTCACAAGGCAGAGAGCAAGGATAGCTTTACATCAACACTGCAGTACTCATACGCTGCCCTGAAAGCAATTCTATCAGAAGAGTCCCTGAAATATTTTGAGCAAAGGCAGAATTAGTGGAATATATGTACAGTCTCCTCTATTAGCGCAGGCAGATTATGAGCAGCTGTATGTCTCAGAGGTGCCATGTAACAAAAGTGAATTCATCACTCAAGAAATATCATCAACACGGATTTTCAAAGGGATCCTGCTTATTATTCTATTTCATGGGCCTAGGTTCACACAAGCCCCATTTCAACCTTTGCTTCCACTATGACGGTGGCAGTGAGAATGGAAACTTCCAAAGCTCCTGGAAGTGACGCAAGGCACTTTCCACGTGTCATTGTGCACAGCAGATCAGAGGGTATGCTTAACTCCCAAAGGGATGGAGGGGTGTCACGCTGCTGTAATCCTGGAGGGGGGATGTCAGAATATTGGTGAATAGACCTAAGACTACCACACCTTCCCAGTGTGAGCTTTCTTTGATGAGGACAAGAGTCATGTGGCCTTATAAGCTTTGGAAAGTTTGTCTTCAGAAAACTATGCTCACTATCACATGGTCACTTCCCTGGGTTGGAATTCTTTATATTACAGAGCTATGACACAGTTGAAGTGATCATAATGCTCATAGGTCACTTGTGAGGTACAGGCAGGTTTGTGACAGGCAGCAGAGTGGCTGACAGGTATACAGCATGGCATAAAATAAGTGGGAAGCCAGCTGACATTCCAAGAAGGCTCGTTTGTGCCAGGATTGCACTAACACTGTACTCACAGCATCTCGTTCACTCACTCCAACAACCCACAAAGCAGGCATCATTATCCTCTTTTAACAGCACAGAGAAATGGACACTTGGAGAGCTTAAAATACACCCTGCCAACCGATGTCACAGGCAACAGGGTTGGAGTTAGTGTTTAAACTCAGACCTACCCAATTCCAGAACCCTTAGAGTGAGCTATAGGAAGTTCAGCCCATACAAATCCCCTTATTGCTTTACCTTTATCTTTTTATCCTTTCCCAATTAGGCACACGGTAGGTGCTTAAGAAAATATGGGTTGTTAAATGCATGCTGAAGTCAAGGTTATTTCCCAAAGCAATACCCCCTTTCTTTTCTCCTGCACAGCTCATGAAAAAAGATTGACAGGAAGAAATGCGTCCTTAGTGATTCTCAAGAAAGGTACAGTTGTCAACATTTTCTCTTATCAAGGATGTTCTCTAAGGAAGAAAATAGAGAACAGCTCCCACAAAGCAGACCTGAATGTGAAGATAAGGGTCAGCAGGGCTCCGGGAGCTGCTCGCGCTCTCAATCCGAACAAGCTCTTGACAGAAACACCCCTGCCAGGGAAACAGAAAGAACCTCATTTTGCTGGGAGACAACACACAGCTGCACAGTTCTACACTCCACTTAATCCCAGAGATAAATTCACAAGTTGTCCTAAACGGATCGCTCTACTGGGGATTTTTTTTTTCCCTATTTCCAGCCAGTGTCTTTTTGATGTATTACAAACAATCCATCTCTCGCCTCTTCTCCCCTCCCCACGTCGCTCTCTCTCCTCCTCTCTCTCTCTCTCTCTTTCTCTCTCTCTCACACACACACACACACACACGCACACACACAGATTACATTTATGTTTAGTCTCCTTTAAAATCTCTACACAGGACACTGGAGGTCACGACACAGACCATTCCCTCACCACAGTACTATGATTTCCTCTGTGATGAGGAACCGCTCCTGTCATTGCTCCTTCCCAGAATCCTTTCTAAGTCTTTCTTCAAAGCCCATGAGCTGTGATTGTAATCGGGCGTTTCATTAGAGAAGAAGGAGGCATAAAGGAAAACAAAATGGTCTGTGGTCATTTGTTCTGAGGAGCCTGTTCTAGTCATCGACATCTGAACCCTGCCGAAGTACAGTTTCACTTTCCCTCCACAGCCACCCGGAGAGCAATGTTGACAACGCGTATTTCTCTCTGTCAGAACATTTCACTTACTCGGCGATCTGTAGACAGTCTGAGAGTCACATCACCAACGAGCAGTGCCACTGCATCCTTCCCGTTATTTTAAAATCATAATGGCACGTGTTTCATGAGAGGGGCACAGTACAGGCCAAGATCCAAATTGAAAGGAAAAATGCTAACAGAGTCAGTGAACAGAGAGGGCACTGTAAATAATGGCCTTGTTATTTAGCCACAGAGAAAGAAAGGGCCGACTGCATCTCACGGCATCTAGAGAGCTTGGCCCCATTGGAGTTGGGTGTCCTGCAGGGTTACTCAGGGAACTCTCTGAGCTCTGTGCTCAGTTGAAGTAGTGGGCTTTGGCTCACACTTGAGAAATAGATTTCATACCATTGGACCTAATGAAATGACTATTTTTTTTTTGCTGGGGGTAAGGAAAAATAATATAAAGTGATCACTGATTAAAGGCTTATAAACAAGTACCAGTAAAAGACCAGGCTAGCATGCATCCCTGCCATAAGGAAAGAAAATAATAAGAGACTGAATCTAGACAGATACTGACAAAATTGCTTATGGTGCCCACAGAAAGATGTTGATGTGGTGTAATCTCCTCAAAATGGCTCATTTTCAGTGAGAAGCATTGCATTTTAAAAAAGATAATGCTCAAGGGAATGGAAATATGATGCCCAGATAACAGCCGTGGGCTGCAAGACAGATACTGCAGGGCGTCAAGGCCATGGCATTGCCGGAAAACAAGTACTAAAGCAAAGCCGAAACGCTTATTGTCAAGGCCAAAGAACATTTACCAGTCATGAGGTTCAGATTCATGGGCATTATTGTTAAAGCTCATGGGAGAAATACACCAAAAAGCTATCAGCAAATACAGTCAATGAAGTGCCCTCCAAGCAAGTAGCAGGCTCACCAGTGGGTGGTTACTTTTGTCCCCAGGCTCTCAGGGGAGAAAGTGGTTTACCAATTACTGCTGATTGGCTGGGTGAGTAAAATTGCTCAGACCTCAGTTACATTCACATCTAGCCTATCTATCAATATGTGCTGCTGGGTTTTGCTGAACTTACTTTCATCTGTTTTTAAAAGGTCAGCTGGGCTGTGTGTTGACCTGACAGTAGTGCTTTTGGCATAATCCCTAAGATATGCATCTGGCTGAGTTTCGCAGGAAGTGTGCAGGTTATCATTCTCATAAAAGTCCTTCATTTGTCCAGTTGGTACCAGCTATTATCACTTTAATAGAAGTCACTGTATAATTTCAAAATATCATACTCTCTCTAAAATGACTGGTGCTCAAAACTGTCTGGAGCTCTGAATTGTGCTTCTTGTTTCTGTCGCTGGTCTGGATGGGTCAATTAACCTCCCCCAGGACTCTGTGAAGTGGTGCTACCAGCCAGACATCAAATTCTCCCACAGAAATTTCCTTCCAAGATGTTTCTACAGACACAAGCAGGTGTGGCCAAGGGGATAACTTAGTATTCTTCTTCTTTACTCTCTCACGAAGAGAAGCAATTGGGTGGTGACTAACTGGGGGAGCAGAAGGTGGCAGCCACTCAAAGTTAGTTACCTCTAACTTCTATAGTTAGAGGCAACTCGGGCATTTGACAGCAAAGGCAAAGGCAGTTGAAAGGAAAACAGTAAAAAGGGAGATGATAATAGACATATTAAAAAGTAATCAATAAATATTTCATAAGAGAATAAAGAACCTCTTTTCTCATCCTTCCTCGAATGTATATATCTGTCTCCACTCACATCTACGAAGCATTTTAGTTACTTTCTAATATGCAAGTAGTCCTGGTGGACATCCACCTCTAATACTTCCCAAAGCCACTCTGCCCTGAAATAGTACCAAGATTAAAGTGTTCATGGCCATGGCCTTCACCTACCTCCTTTTCTGCCCAGAAGCAGAGACTCAAGTTTTAGGAAGAGAATGTCAACCTGGCATAAAAAGAGCTAAATTCTCCAGAGAAAATCCCATTTACGCCACAGCGAAGTGCCATAGATGCTCACGAAAGGCAGCTGGGACTGTCACAGAGAAGCAAGGAATGAGAAATTCCCACCAGGCAGAGCCTGAGAACTGGGTCAACCAGGGTTTGGGGTCACTTTTGTTTCTGTATATCCTAGAAACTCATTTAGAACAAAGCAAACCCTCTCTACAAGTGTTTGATTATCCTCTGTTTTACTGTGACTCCATTTAAAATGTTTTAATAAAACCGTGGGAGAACAGGTTCAAGTGCTAATGACAACAGTGGGGAGGAAGATGGGTCCAGGAAAAAGTAAACAGGTCTGAAGTTTAGAAATGCAATTGGTTTATTTTAAAGGTTTGAATTTCTTGATGTAAATTGAGGACCTTGCATATGCTAGTAAACTTAATAAAAATCAGGCTTTTGATGTACATACATAAAAGTGTAGATATGTAAATAGACTTGAGCTAAGCTAATCAGAGCTCCCAGTTTAAGAGTCACACACTGGCCACGATGGAATATTTTGAACTTGCCTTATCCTGATTTGCTCTCCTCCTTTCGATTTATCTGGGTCATGTCCAATGACACCTGCACTTCTTTTCCTCTTAGAATGTTTCACAGTCAGCTCCTAGTGAGTGGTCCACAGCTAGCATTTCTTCACCATATTGCTTCACCAAGTTGGTATCATTTGGTTGTTTACCTCAATATTAAGGAGGACTCTTATAGTTCAAACAGTGTCCCTGGTGCCTGGACGTCCATATACTGATACATATTTACAGACCAACAGATCAACAGATGACTAAGGGCAAGTACTTCCCAAATTGGGTAACAGGTCACTATTTACACCTGCTTTTTCTCCCTGCCTTGATAGTCATCTATGGACTGTTCTACTAACTGAGAGGAGACTTAGGTCAAGCATTCTGCATATCAAATGTGTACTTCACAGGGTACTGACAGACAGATCCAGTAAAATCCTCCTTCCTAGAAGGATGTGAGACATCAAGAGAGATATACTATAGGGACCACAGAGAAGAACCAGAAGCAATGAGACAATGGAAGCCACCAAGAAACAAAAGGCATGGGATAAAGAATATCACAAGAGAGAGATGGCAGTCAATAGTTTCAGAAGGAGAGAGTCACAGTGAACACAACAGAGAGGCAGAGACACAAAAGCAAGACATTTGGGCTACAAGAGTAAACGCACATATCTCTGTCATACCCGAATACCATTCTGTTTCTCTGCGAGGCCTTCCTGGGTGACTACTGAAGTACTTTTCCTTCTCCCCAGTATTTATACCCTGACACACTCAGGGACTTCCCACCTTCAGTGTACAAACAATGTGACCACGAATCACAGTATTCGGGAACTCTGGACAACTTCAAAGCCTGAATCAGATTCCCTCACATGTCCCTAAAGGGAAATAAAAATTTTCATCTCTGAGGAAATGTTTGAGTTTTAAAAACTAGAAAACAGTAATTCAGAATCAATTCTGTGGGAGAAAGTAGAGGATCTAACTAAAGAATCTTGAACAATAAAATTAGGCGTAATCCTAAAGACAGGATCCTGGGAAGGACCAGAGAGTGAACGTTGTAGGCTTTGAGGGCTGTGTGGTCCCTGTCAGAACCACTCAGCTCTGCCACTGTGGCATGAAAACAGCCACAGACAGCACACACATGAAGAAACACTGCTGTGTTCCAACAAAATGTTACCTATGAACATGGAATTTGAATTTCATATAATTCTCATGTGCCGCATTATATTATTCTTCTATTGATAGTTTTCAATCATTTTATGGTAGTAAAACTATTTTTAATTCAAGAGCCATCCCAAACAGGCAGCAGGCTGGATTCGACAGGCCACATTTTGCTGACACCAGTTCTACAGAAATAAAAGCTACCAGGAGTGTACCTGGGGGTGCATGTGTGTGTGCACATGCACACGTGCAGAAGTGTTAACACTGGTTCCAAAGATGGGGCTCCTAAATGTTTAGCAGAAGTGAGCTCATTGACAAAAGATGGGCTCAAGATGACCAGTTGGGTGGGCTGAGTGGGGGAGGGCAAAGGGGGAATATGGTGACAACTGTAATAGAATAACAATTAAAAATTATTTTAAAAATTTAAAAAATAGAGGAAAGATGAAAGCTTCTCAAGTTGATTATGTTGAAGTTAAAATTATTACAATACATAAGCACCTTGGGGCAGAGATTATGTATTTTGCATTTTAGTTTCCCTCACTTGCTTTACAAATAGTCCACATTCAATTTATTTTTTGTCAATTGAATGTATTTTAATGACTTTGTTAAAAACCATCTCATTACATGATAGCCATCCCTTGAATGCTAATTAATAATTCAAAGATAGATTCTTGAATAATTTAGATCAATATACTTTGAATAGAATGTTAAAATATTGTCAACCATTAACATTTAATTTATTCATTAACGATTTCAATCTGGAAAACTGTAACTTGTTTTTAAAAATATCTTTTAAAAATTACTGGAAAACTAAAAAGATCTTCTTTTCTATCCCTTACCATGTTATAAAAATTCTATTTGACAACAGAAATATATCCAATCAAGATTACTTCAAGCATCCAATCAGATTACGTAGCCCTAGACTTAAGATAGAGTCAAAGTTAAGTTGGTTTTTGACCCTACAGCACTCTTCCTACAGATATTTATTGTAACCCTTAAAGCATCAGAAACTATATGCAGCATCTCCATGTCTCTGACTGAGAAGTCCAACACTTCCAACACAAAAGTTTTACATATGCTTCTTTAAGCTTCAAGATTTCACCTTTATCCTCAAAGGCAGGGCACACCTTAAAACACTTTCTACAAAATAGTCTGGAAGATAAGCTGGACTCATCAAAATGTTAAAACCTCTTACTCTCTTCTTCCTCTGCCCCTCCCCCTCTCTCCCTCATACTATCTCCTCCCCACAAAAACACACATATGCACACACACACATGTGTGCCTTCTTTCCAGGCTGATCAACCTATTATGAAGCTTTCTCAGAAAATTTCTTTCAGAGCCAGTTTTTCTTCATTAAAGTCCAACTTACAGAGACCAAGCCCCAAGAATGAGAATGATTATGATGCCCCAACACAGGAACAAGAGCAAAGAAGCCCAGCGAATCCCCCTGCTGCTGGAGAGAACCTCACTGGGCGGCACATACACTTGCGGCAACGTCCCTGGAGGGAGGACTGGTCAACCCTGTGCCAAGTTTCAGGCCAAACTGTAAAACTAGAAAGCCTGCCATGATCAGTCTCCCTCGTACCTGCATGGCTACCACCCACCCCACCTCTCCTACCTCACACTAGGAACCTCCAGAACATCACATTTAAGTGTGGTCCTGAACAAATGATTAACCAGCTTTATCACATCAGGGAAGATCAGGAGCCAGTTCACAGTGACTGACCCTACTATGCAAAGGTCCAGTGGCAGTCATGGGCCATAGGAGGAATCTCCTAACGGCATCCTGCTTCCATCCCTGCCTCCTATAGTCATGTCTCCACTCAGCAGCTGGAGTAATCTCTTCAAAATAGGCATCAGACCACATCACTCCCCATGTCAAAATCCCTTGGAGGCTTTCCATTATTAGCGTGGGATTAAAGTCCAAATTTGTTTTCAGTGCAAGCTGGACTCTTCTCCACACCCTGGTAGGCTCAACCTTAGGCCTGCATCAATGGGCTCCCTTGACCTCCTCCTTCTGTTGGTTTGGCCAATGGGGGCATCCATAGGAACCCTGCAATGTGGAGGGAAATAAAAAGATAGTTTTCCCCCGGCTCCTTCCTTGCTAGGTCAAGGTGACTTGGCTGAATCCCTTCACAGTCAAGAGTTTACCTCTTCCCCTTGCCCAACAGCCTGCACCAACCCTGGGATACTGCACTAATCCTTGTTCTTCTTTTGCTAAACCCTGCTCACATCAAAACTCTCTCCAAATAACCCAGTTTAATCATGCCTTTGATTTGCTGCCGGAACGCTGGCCAATACATGTGGTCTATAATGCCCTGAATGACCTGACCTCTGCCTCCCACTCTAGCTTCACATTATTCAACTCACAGTCACTTGCTTCCCACCCAGCCACTCAGGTCTTCTTTTCAGTTCTTAAGCACTCCCGGCCTGTTCCAATCTCTGAGTTTTTGTTTTTGCCTAGATTTCACCCTTCCCCACAACACACACATATACACACACACTACCATCACCACCCTTTACAGGCTATCTTCTTCCCGTCTCTCAGGGAGTTCAAACATTCCCTTCTTAGATCTCCCTCATCCCTCACCCTGTCCAACTCTAGAACATCATGCTGTTTTTTTAAAAAAAATAATAGTATACAACACTATCTAAAATATGTGTGTTTAAGCCCTGGCCAGACTCAGTGGGTTAGAGCATCGTCCTGATACGCCTAAGTAGCAGGTTCAATCCCTGGTCAGGGCACATACAAGAATCAACAAATGCATAAATAAGTGGATGTTTATCTCTCTCTTTCTCTCTCTCCATCTCAAAATTAATAAAAAAATAAGAAAAATAAATATCCCTGTTTATTTCTTATTTAGCTTTTGTCTCTCTCTTCTTGCTCTGCAGGACAAGAAGGTCTGCCTGAACTCAGAACCATTCCTGATACATAAAAACGAGGATGCAAAATCATTTACTGTTTAATGAGTAAATGGCATCTAAAATGTCCAATCTGTCATGAGAGATGTGGAATATAACTATAGAGAGGCCGAGTAGAAGAAAACCAATAAAAGCTATCCTGGAAACTTTAAAGTAGCCTTTTAAGAAAAGCAAACGACTATTTTAATTATCAACATATTTTTGTCAATCAATAATTCCTTCCATCAACAAATGCCAGTGCTTTGGGATAAAAATAGTAGGCAAGATAGATCTCACCACTTCCCTCATGAAGCTTACAGAAATCTTGGGAGAGAGATATAGTCATACACTGCTTCATGATGGGAATATATTCTGAGAATTGCAGTTAGGTGGTATAGTTATTGTGTGAACATCACAGACTGCAATTACACAAACCTAGATTGTAGAGCCTCCTACACAATTAGGCTGTATAGTATATCCTATCGTTGCTAAGCTACAAACCTGTGTAACATGTTATTGTCCTGAGTAGTGTAGGAGATTGTAACACAATGGTAGGTATTTGTGTATCTAAACATAAAAACGAGTACAGTAAAAATACAGTATAAAAGATTTTTTTAAATGGTACATCCACGTAAGGGCATTTACCACACAGGGAGTTCACAGGACTGGAAGTTGCTCTGGGTGAGTCAGTAAATGAGTGGTGAGTAAATGTGAAGGCCTAGGACACTAGTGTGCACTACTGTAGGCTTTATAAGCGCTGCACACTTAGGCTACACTAAATTTATAAAAAATGTTTTCTTTCTTCAACAATAAATTAAGCTCAGCTTACTATAACATTGTTACTTTATAAACTTTTATCTTTTTAACCCTTTCAACTCTTAAATAATAGCACTTAGTTTAAAAAAACATATAGTACTGCCATACAAAAATATTTCCTTTCTTTCTGTTCTTATTTTATAAACCTTTTACTATTTAAAATTTCTTTTACTTCTTAAACTTTTTTGTTAGAAATGAAGACACAAATACACACATTAGCTAGTCCTGCACACAGCAGGGTCATCAACATCACCGTCTTCCTCCTCCACAGTTTATCCCACCGGAAGGCCTTCAGGGGCAAGAACACACATGGAGCTGGCTTCTCCTACGACAGCCATGCCTTCTTCTGGAACACCTGAAGGAGCTCCCTCAGGCTCTTCTTGAGGAGGCGTCACTCTTTTTAGAAATATGTCCATGGTGGTTTGTTCTGTTTCTTTTTTCATCATGGATTTGCTTATAAGCAGAAAATACACCAAGAACATTACTCTCTAATAATGAAAACTTTTCAGTGTTGGGACTCGTGTTTTCAAACTTTTAGCGAAGCTTGCTGAGGTCTGCAAAAGCTTCTGCTAACCCTTCACTGTGAATTTTCTTGGTGGTTCTCTTTCAGTTTCCTTTTCTCTTGCCTCTTCTTCAGCTACATGTTCCAGCTCCAATAACCTCTCATTAGTTAGTTCATCAGGAACCACCTCTAGGAGCTCCTCAGTACTGTCCTCATTCACACTCAAGTTAAAGTTGCTTACCATTTCAACCACAGCTTTGTTGCTTTTTGCAACCTTCTTATCTTTGGCGAATCAGGTGAGTCATGGATGAACCTCTTGAGTGTCTTCTTCCACAAGCCATTCATATACTTCGTGGTGGCATCACCCTGAGCCCAAGCAAGGTTCTTGATGCAGTCATAGATATTACAATTCTTCTATAATTTCACATGCCCTCTTGGTGTCATCCTCAATTGTAGCAATAGCCTGGGTAGAGGTCCTCCTCAGGGAGCAAGCCTTAAAGGCTGCTATAACTCTGGGGTCCATCGGTTGGATCCAAGAGATGGTGTTTGGAGGGAGAAACACTGCTTTGATCATGGGATAAAAATCACCAATTAAAGGAGTTTGTCTGGGAGCATTATCAATAACAAACAAAACCTTGAAAGGTATGTGATTCTCCAAATAGTACTTCCCCATTTCACTGGCACAGCAATTCAGGAGGTGCCTGGGAAGAGGAGCTAGGTCCTCCATGACTTCTTATTGCTTCTGCAGTAAATCCGGCAGCATGTGGTTACTGATATTCTTGAAGACCCTGTTGTCCTCACTTTGCCAGATGGCAAAGACTTTCCACTTGTAACCTGCAATATTGATCCCCAGCAAAATTATCTCGTCCTTTAAAATCTGGCACTGACTTGCCTCCTTTTGGATGAAAGTCCTTTCAGGCATCACTTTCCAGAATAGGGAAGTTTCATCCATATTGAACATTTTTTCTGGGAAGCAATTTTCCCCCACAATTAAGGCACCTAGACTTTCCAAAATCCTTCCACTGCCTTCACTTCAGCACTTGCAGACTCTCCACTCGCTTCCACATCATACAGGGTCTCGCAGAAGTGACACCTGCTCTCGAGTGTGGTTGGTAGAGTAATAATATGGGTGCAATGATGTAGAGTTTCACCTCAAATGGCATATCGCATGCTTGAGTGTGTTGTTGTGTTACAGAATGACATGCTTACGATTTTGTAACAAAAAAGGGGCACTGTTTGTGGCAGACCCTATATCATGGATAATTCTTTCCTAGTTTGCGTCACACAGAGATAGCAGTAAATTTAACATCATAGTCAGGTCCAGCCTCTTCTTTCAGCACTGCAAACAAGTTTTTGCTTTGCCCATGGTCATGACTTCGGTGATGATCTTCACTTCTGTGTCTGGTCTTCAATTCAAGTCTTTAGAAGTTCTTCCAGGTCTGAGAAAACAGGCTTGAACTGTTGTTAGTCTGCTTGCCTTCAATGAGGCACATCCTTTAACAGCATCACATGTTCTTCCTTTTCTTCAAGATCATAGCTATGGTGGAACGGGACATGCTTGACTGGGGAGCAAGAACTATCAGTGACTTTTTCTACCTTTTTATTCTTTCATCAATTTTAATTTTGTTTCCAGATCAATCACTTGACAGCCTCTTACTGGCAACATTATCAGTGAATTTTGTATGCTTAGGGGCCATAATGAACAAAACACCATGAAATTAAATCAAGCACAAGAAAAAAATGATGCAACCAAGAGATGCCATAATTGTCACATGTATGAGGCAGCTGCCTGTCTGCCCGTGTAACATGGTACGCTGTTTTATAGCAAACTTTTATATAAGTACAAAGATTACTCTCTAAAATAATGATTAAAAGTATAGTATAGTAACATAGCCATTTATTATCATTATGAAGTATTATCTCATGTACATTTTATATGTGCTGTATACTTTTATACAGCTGGCAGCACAGTAGGTTTGTTTATACCAGTGTCAACACAAACACATGAATATCACGTTGTCCTATGATGTTAGGATGGCTTAGACATGACTAAGCCATAGGAATTTTTCAGCTCTATTATAATCTTATGGGACTACCATTGTATTTGTATTCTGTCCTTGACCAAAACATCATTATGCAATGGATGACTGTAACTGAATAAGGAATCAGATATACATTAACTCACCTTGGGAAGTACAGGGTGATACAGGGCACGCAGAAGCAGCTCCTCATCTCATCCAGGAAAGGTCATGAAGAATAAAGTACAGAGACCAAAATGAGCCACAGACCACAGGTACTAAAGCTTCTCAGACAAATGCTCTACCATATGTAGTGAGACGGGCTGTAAAGAACATCTCCACCTACTCAGTCTTTACCTGGGTCCTCTACACTTGAGAGTCTTATATTTATTTGTGAAAAATCTCATGTCTGTATCATCTGACTATTTCTTGTTCATAGGTCTTATCTCCAACTCTTTTTGTAAAAAAGGCGTACTGTTTTGTCTCTCTCTCATTACATGCCATGAAACCCAGCATAAGAAAGGAGGCAGCCCTGACTGGTGTGGCTCAGTAGACTGAGCACTGGCCTGCGAGTTGAAAGATCACCAGTTCGATTCCCTGTCAGGACACGTGCCTGAGTTGCAGGCCAGGTCCCCAGCTGGGGATGTGTGAGAGGTAACCAACTGATGTCTCTCTTATTCATGGATGTTTCTCTCCCTCTCTTTCTCCCTCCCTTCCCCTTTCTCTGAAAATAAATAAATAAAATCTTTATAAAAAAGAAAGAAGCCAAAATAATCTCCCTTACCCACCTCCACCCAAAATAATGTTTGAGGACAACAAAGATACATTAATACACATTTGATATCTGAACTAGACACAAAAAGCTGAGTCTAAATATATAATTCTTTTAAATAATTAATATGAATATTGCAATTTTGTTTTTTTTTCAATTTTTTTATTTAATTATTTTTCAAGTACAGTTCTCTGTCCATTACTCCCATCCCATCCCACCCCCCACCCTCCCCCCTCCCTCCCATCTCCACCCCTCCCAGTTGTTGTCCATGTATCCTCCATATAGGTTCCTCTAAATCCCTCCCCCATTTCCCCTGAAATTCCCTCCCCTCTCCCCTCTGGTCACTGTCAGCCTGTTCTCTATTTCAGTGTCCCTGGTTATATTTTGTTTGCTTGTTT
Organism: Sturnira hondurensis; assembly: GCF_014824575.4. Lineage (NCBI taxonomy): Eukaryota > Metazoa > Chordata > Mammalia > Chiroptera > Phyllostomidae > Sturnira > Sturnira hondurensis. The sequence continues at coordinate 9,426,503 of NW_028074140.1, read as the reverse complement.
GCTTTGTTGTTTAGCTTCCTGTTAGAGGTGAGATCATATGGTATTTGTCCTTCAACACCTGGCTTATTTCAGCATAATTCTTTCCAGAATATTGCAATTTTGAATTGACACATTAAATACTTAGAAATAAGAAGTCCAAGATCTATTTTTTGTTATTCAAATAAATTTTCTTTTTATATGAAGTTTTTTCATTGTTGATCTATTTTTTAACAGAGAAAGTATTCTCAGCTCTATTTCTTTGATTAAGGAATCTGCATGCAGTTCTGGATGTTCATCAGCAGTGAGAAGCAGGACCAAAGAAGTGTTGAAATCTTGGTGCATCTTCAGATGTCCAGACCACCTCGGCCACCAAGGCTTGACCATGACATCATAAAGCCAGACCCATAGTAAGGTTAAAAATCACCCATGGGTCCACACTGACTATCCATCAACAGAAAAGAAGTTGGAAAACTAAGCAACTGTAGCTCACATAGGCCTCCAGCTTTAGCCTGCCTTCTGCCATTTAGAAGTGACTCACCAAGGTCTCACGTAGACTGTGAGTGGTAGAAGGGAGCTGCAACCGCTAGGTTCACTCATGACTCTTTTAAAGAAATAGCTCAGTTTTCTGGTCACTGAGAAGCTTTGCTGAGCTGGGAAAACAATTTCTCATCACTCCCAGCTTTCCTCTAAACTCTGCAGCCACATGCCTGAGGTAAATTGGCTTAGCAGAGCTTCTTCAGGCACGGCTGTCACCTTGTCTGAATAGCATGAGGAGATTCTCAGAAGAGGGAAACAAATGAGGAGTTTCTGGCTCAGTGCTGAGAAAAGCTGAAACCCATTCAACCCTCAGCTTTTCAGCATTGCTAGTGCATCCTTTTAACAGTGATTGCTTCAACAAGCATTGTTGAACTACATTAAGTCAGGATCAATTCATGGCGCAGTTCTGAGTCTACAAGTGCATGTTTCAGTAGATTTCAGAAATGACTCACTGAATCAATTTTTTCCCTGTAGAAAGTACAGCTTGAAAACAGGGAAGTCAGTCTTTTCCTGAGACGCACTCACAATCCAAGCCAAAAACGGATCCCCAAATTTTAGGCAGACTACTTCCTCAATTTCACCCCACATTGTCCCCCATAACAACAGGCTGTGGCTGTGAGCATGACCCCTAACCCACTACCAATTCTCACTACAGTCCGTGCTCTTATATCCAAAACACTTCAGGCAACAACTGAAAGAGAGATCTGAGGATGGAAAGGGGGAAATGAGGTTAAAGTGGAAGGCAGAACAGAAGCAATGTTTACATAACTTAGCCTTGAGAATGCTATTGGAATCAGAGGCCGAGAACTCCAAGACCTAAAGCCTACATTCCGGTAAACTCCAACAAAGAAAGAGACCAGATGTGGATGAGCAGCTTGGTGAGGGAGAATGTCCCTGAGTCAGGCTCTGATCCACTCTAACACCGAGTTATTGTGAGGAAGAACGTTCCACCTTCCCTAAGGCTGGCTAAACACATTTTAAAAGATGACCTTGGACTCCATCTATAGCTACTCTGCATTGGTATACAGGCACGCCTCAGAGATATCGCTGGTCTCATTCCAGACCACTGCAATAAAGCAAGTATCTCAATAAAGCAAGTCGTAATCCTTTTGCTGGTGGAAGGTCTTGCCTTCAGTTTGTTAAAAACCAACATCTGTGAAGCTTAATAAAGCACAGGACAATAGAACAAGGTATACCTGTACCAGGAATTGGACAGCAACAGCTGTATCCGTTTAATGGAACAAGCCACACACCATAGAGTAAAAGCAGAAAACAACTGATTCTTACACTTACTACCTATTCAAACCTTACCTGTAGACTCATTCTTTCCTGCCTCTTGGACAAAATCTCTGGCAGATTCCTTCATTCTTTTCAATTTGTTTTAGGCATGAAAACAGTTTCATTTTGGAAATAACCACTCAGTTAAACATGAAAATCAAAACCTCAAACTCTTATCAAATTTAGAGTCTCTTTCCTTCTCTGGAATGTTACTGTTTTAGGCCTAGAAACACAAGGCAGGGGGAGGAGTCAGGTCAGGCTGCCTTTCCATTCCCCCCCTTCATTTTCCTGTTCCTCCTGCCTCCGGGATTGGCCTGAAACAGGAAGGCATCGGGGAAAGGACAGTCTTAGCGTGGCTGGTTCATCTGTGATCTGACATTTGGCTAGCATTATCCCAGCTCTTTGTCTCCTGAGGTGTTTGGAAGTGATGTGGATACTGTCTTCTGGTGATCTCTAATGGAAGCACCCTGGATGGGGGTGACGCCTCTTCCCACCCCTGGACCTCCCCAGCAGACTTGCCATATAGACTCTGCTGTGTTGTCCCACCCCGGTGGGCTTCCTGGGCTGAGTCTAGGTCAGCTGCCCTCTATCACCATCATCATCAATCCACACGCCCCCGACAAAAACTCGCACATTTTGCCCTGCAGTTAAAGAAGGGGAAATAGCTTCCAGTGCAGCTTTGTGTGTGTGTCCGCACTGTCAGGTACACAGACTCAGCCACCTCCTCTGAAATGCATCAGACACCTGTCCTATATGCCCCTATAAGCTCCCTGGGAGAGCTGGCAATTCTGCAAGTGGACTTCTTACCACTGCTCTCTCTTGGCTTGAGGTGAGGCCAGCATGGAGAGAGGGGGAAAACTACTCCTCTCCAGCAGTCTTTTTTCTAAGGTATTCTCTCCTTTTTGGCCCCAATCCTTTCCGTAGTTCCCAGCTAAGGTTATGCTATGGATTTTCAGCCACTCCCTATGCCAGACCCGAGAGGGAGATCTGACAGCCACTTTGAAATGTGGGGTTCTGTTGTTTTGTTCTCAGCATTTAGAACCTCAGCACAACTGAGAGAAAAATGCCTATTTTGACAACTGACTGCACAATCATAATACTGCCCTGATATCAAATGAATGCCTTGCTTGAGCCAAGGTGGGTGTGAAAAGGAGAAAAATCTTACTTATATAACCAATCCCTTCTACTTACACATGAAATTTCTTGCCATTGAAAGAGTTCCCAGCCCTATGAGTTTAGGCCACTGTTATAGATGTCACAGGATAGCATCGGGTGCCTAATGGAATCTAATGTGACTTTTTCCTCTTTTCCCAGCTTTAATTACTAAGGACCATAGCTATGAACAAAGACACTAAGCAACCCATGCAGAGGACTTCCACTACTTGTGTCCAGCCCTACACCACTTTGACTTGCCTCCTCTCTCTCTCTTTCTCTCTCACACACTCACACAGACACAGGCATACACACAGAGACCACTGTAACAAATTACCTTAAACTTGGTAGCTTCCAATAACACATATTTATTCTCTTACAGTTCTTGAGGTCAGAAGCCTAGTATCAGATTCATGGGGCCAAAATCAAAGTGCCAGCAAGACGACCCTCCTTCCAGAGGCTCCAGGGGAGCATCTCTGCCCAGCCTTTTCCAGCTCCTTGAGGTGCACTTCTTGGCTTGATGGCCCATCTTCCATCTTCAAGACCAGAGGCGTACCATCTTGCTTCGGTCATCACATTATCTCTGTCTCTCCAGTCAAATCTTCCTCTGCCTCCCTTAGGCGAACACTTGCGACTGCATTTAGGCTCCATGTGAATTGTCCAGGTAATCTCCCCATCTCAGGATCCTTAACTTGATCGCATCTTCAAAGTCCTTTATCCAGGCAAGGGCTACAAGGACTCACGGATAGGCTACTTTCATGAGGACCAGGATATATATGGGGAATATTCTTCAGGCTTCCACAGGGAGTAGAAGTGTTCATGGGAAGAGAATATCCTTTTCATGGCACCTGCCCCAAAGCCAAGTAAGAGAGACTTCCACAACATCAGGCACTGTGAAAGACACTGTCAACTGTCTCACCCCACAGTCAAGCCCCACTGCTCCTTTGCCTATTTAACTGTCAAGTTTACAGTTAAAGCTAAATATCATCTCAACTTCTATATCTAGAGATAGCCATGTGGCTGAGCTCTAGCCAGGTGGACATGGAAATCTCACCAGAACAACCTTCCCCTATTTCCTCATCTTGAAGGTATAATGTGATGGTTTAAACCACAGCAGCCACCTTGGAGGGGAACCTGGGAAATTGACAGAGGTGTTGGCCCTGAGGTGTCTGAGTCATTAAACTAATTCCAGCTACCAACAACACCAGGAAGAGGGCTTAGAAGGTGAGAGTGTGGGCTCTGGGGATAGGCTGATAGAGACAGATCCCAGCCTCACTTCTCAATGGTCATGTGACCTTGGGCAAATCACTCACCTTCTCCGTGCCTCCTCTTTCTCTTCTGTCATCCTGAAGACTAAATGAGATAATGCAAAAAAGTTCCAGCATACCAGAAAAAGTCACCAAATGTTAACAATAGTATTTTTAACCCCTTCCTGTTATAAGTTCGTGCCAATTCCTTATCAGGAAGGGAATTCGCAATTATTATAATCATCTGGCAAAACACATGGTGCTGAAACTTAAGTTCCATGGGCCTATCCACAGACAAGGCGGCCAAAGAGTAATGGAATCATAGAGGTCCTGCCAGCAGCAGCTGAAGTGGGGGCAGAGTGAGGTTTTCACCCTGCAGGGGAGTAACTATACCGTCCTGTTGCCACCCACCCCCATATGCTGAGCGCAGCATCCAGACCACCATGTGCCACCCAGACCACCGTCAGGGTCCCCGAAAACCCTCCCTGATTTTGCCCTAATAGTATATTGACATAAGTGAGAATGAGAGGGTTCCTAGGAGGCAAGCCTGATGTTTAATTTTCTTGTATTGTGGAGCATCTTGCTCAACTCCGTACACGAGTGCTCTTTCCAAATATTATTCAAAAATTAGGGACATAAAGCACAGGCAAGATGACTGCCCTAGGTATAATGGTCATTAGAAAGTGTAATTCAGACACTCATTCTATATATGAATTACCAAAACAGGACTACGGGATGCAAGGACATGATTTCAAAGACAGATTTCAAAGGGCAGTAAGTGAAAAATCTAATTTGGGTTGTTACCATGACACCTCATTACTGTCCCCTTTTGGTGAGATTCACCTGTAACTCTCTAGAGTTACATCCTGACATCCTGAACTGAGTCACACAGAGGAAGTCACTGAGAAGGGAGGTAAGAAGAGGGAGAGAATGGGGAAGAGCATGACAAGTGAGCCACCCAGAAAAGGCCAGCTTGACTGGTAGAGAAACAAGTTTGATGTCAGAAGAAATAAGCTTGGACAGGTAGGATGGGCCAGATAAAAACGAGAAGTAAATTAGAATAAAATTTGTTAAGAGAACAAAGAAGGTATTCTGACATTTAGGGAAGTTGTCATGTGATCATTGGGATTGCTGATATTTTGCTATGAGTAAAAAATTATCTGGCTTGGTGGGACTCCTGAGTATATTGGAAGATTTCCAATGCCTCCAAATCAATACATGGTGTTTCCAGGAATAGCAGAGCAGCTTTACTTTGCAGTTTGTTCAGAGAAATTTCAAAGTATCTCACAACCATCCTCTGGAATAATGTGACCCAAGCACTTTTTGTTTTTAATATAGCAAAACATCCCTTTCCTTATCAGGGGAGCTAACTCAGCATGCATTCACCTTATCTGACTCCTGCCTCTTGGAAGGGCAAGGCTGATTCAGGTAAGAAAATAAAGATCCTACTAACAGGAACTGCCTGGGAGGAGTGGGGTGTACTGGGCACTCACCTGATTTATCTTCGGTAATAGCTTCTTGGAGAAGAAAGACAATGGTGAGAACGAATTGCATTGTGTGTAACGTTTTGCTTCAAAGAATACTTTGCCTCATTTTTCTGCTGCTTGTACATGCTGAAAATGAGAAAGTACCCAGCTGAGACTTTCTTTCTGATTTATAGGAAAGGTTACTTAATCCCAACTAAGCATTTTACTAAAGATTGAACTCTCCCATTCTCACCATCCTTTTCCCCATTCCCTTTATGTTTTTGTGGGGTACCTCACTATTATAATCTGTACCTACAGCAAGAGCAACTGAAATGTTCTAATGATTAGTGCTGGAAGTGATATGTTGGCATGAATATGCAAAATGTTTAAATACATTTTATTGATTATGCCATTACAGTTGTCCCATTCCCCCCTTCTGCCCTGCACACCCCCTCCCACCCACATTCCCCCACTTTAATTCATGTCCATGGGTTGTACATACAAGTTCTTTGGCTTCTACATTTCCTATACTATTTTTAACCTCCCCCTTTCTATTTTCTACCTACCATCTATGCTACTTTATCTCTGTACCTTTCCCCCCTCTCTCCTCCTCCCACTCCCTTGTTGATAATCCTCCATGTGATCTCAATTTCTATGGTTCTGTTCCTGTTCTAGTTGTTTGCTTTTGTTTTTGTTTTAGTATGGTTGTTAATAATTGTGAGTTTGCTGTCATTCTACTGTTCATATTTTTTATCTTCTTTTTCTTAGATAAGTCCCTTTAACATTTCATACAATAAAGGTTTGGTGGTGATGAACTCCTTGAACTTGACCTTATCTGAGAAGTGCTTTATCTGCCCTTCCATTGTAAATGAAAGCTTTGCTGGATAGAGCAATCTTGGATGTAGGTCCTTGCCTTTCATGACTTGGAATACTTCTTTCCAGCCCCTTCTTGCCTGCAAGGTCTCTTTTGAGAAATTAGCTGACAGTCTGATGGGGACTCCTTTGTAGGTGACTGTCTCCTTTTCCCTTGCTGCTTCTAAGATTCTCTCCTTATTTTTAATCCTGGGTAATGTAATTATGATGTGCCTTGGTGTGTGTTTCCTTGGGTCCAACTTCTTTGGGACTCTCTGAGCTTCCTGGATTTCCTGGAAGTCTATTTCCTTTGCCAGATTGGGAAAGTTCTCCTTTATTATTTGTTTAAATAACTTTTCCACTTGTTTCTCTTCCTCTTCTCCTTCTGGTACCCTTATAATTCAGATGTTGGAATGTTTAAAGATGTCCTAGAGGTTCCTAAGCCTCTCTTCATTTTTAAAAAATATTTTACTTATTTATCTTTAGAGGGGAAGGGAAGGAGAGAAGGAGAGAAGTATCAATGTATGGTTGCCTCTTGTGAGTCCCCTGCTGGGAACTGACCTGCAACCCAGGCATGTGCCCTGACTGGGAATCGAACCACGATCATGTGGTTTGCAGGCCCGCACTCAATCCACTGAGCTACGCCAGCCAGGGCCTCTCCCCATTTTTTTTTGAATTCTTGTTTTTTCATTCTTTTCTGGTTGAATGTTTCTTTCTTTCTTCTGGCCCACACTGTTGATCTGAGTCCCATTTTCCTTTCCATCATTATTGGTTCCCTGTACATTTTTCTTTATTTCACTTAGCATAGCCTTCATTTTTTCATCTAATTTGCAACCAAATTCAACCAATTTTGTGAGCATCCTGATTACCAGTGTTTTGAACTGTGCATCTGATAGGTGGGCTATCTCTTCATCACTTAGTTGTATTTTTTCTGGAACTTTCATCTGTTCTTTTGTTGGAGCCATTGACACACCTGTTACATAGTGAGGGGCGGAGCCTTAGGTGTTCACCCAGGCAGGGTGTCCACATTGCTGTGTTGTGACGCTATATGTGGGAAGGGATCCAAGAGGGGAAAAGGGTGCTTGCTGTGCTCTCTGCTGTATTTCAGTCACTTCCCCCACTTCCCAGAAGCAAATTGGGCCCTTCTGGTGCTAATTCCTGGGCGGGTGGGCTTATGTATGTTCTAGAAGCCTGTGGGTCTCTCCAACCAACATTCCTGTGAGGCTGGGAGTTCCTTCCACTGCCACCTCAACCCCCACAGGTGTTTTCAACCAGTGGTTTCAGGTTTCCCTAAGCTGGGGCCCTGAGTTGTGCAGTCTGTCCTGCTCCCCAGTTGTTTCTCCCAGTTTATCTGCATGCGAATGTGGGACCGCCCACTCCACAATTTGCTGCTTCACTGGGTCTGCCAGCCACCGCCTTGCCACGAGTCCTCTCCACACAGGTTCCCATCTCCACCCCTCCTACCGGTCTGGATGAATATGTCTTCTTTAACTCCTTGGTTGTCAGACTCCTTGGTTTCATACAGTTCACTTTTCTGTCAGTTCTGGATATTTTTTGTTTTTAAACTGTTGTTCTTCTTTTCGTTGTGCAAGGAGTCACAGTGTGTCTACCTATGCCTCCATCTTGGCCAGAAGTCTGTGTTCATTTATTTGGTCCATGAATATGCAAAATTTTGAGGGGAGTAATTCAGGTCATATACCTATAACTTTCATAATTACTTGGAGTATAAATATGATGACACTACATATTTGTCATGCAGGTAGCTAAAATAGTCATGAAATTAAGGAGTAAATACTATTTGGATCAATGATATTTTCATCTAATATTTATGGCATTGCCAAAAAAACTTGGATTCTACAAAATACAGCAATATTAGAAAAATATAACCCATTTCCCTTGCCTGTTAACTTCTAAATTTTAAACTATTTTCGTGTATAATGATCCAATATTTTTAAAACTGTGTAGAACTATTACATATAATTATAATATTTTAAAGTACGTCACTTTAAATGTAAATAATGACCTATTTCTCCAAGTACTTAATGACATCATTTACAATTATCACAGACCCCCAGAGATAGAAACTAACAGTCTCAAAACAATTATCTTCAACAACAACAAAAAAACTACCAGAGATATCAAAAAAAAGCAGAAACAGAGATATTTACATCTTTTCAATAAAAGTGCATCATCAGGGAGCCAGAGCATAAATAAGTGCAGAGCACTTGCCCTCAAAAAATTCGCTGAAGAATCCAGAACCTCACACTCTATAACACTTCCCATATTAAAATAGTATATCACAGCTGCCAAAAGACCAAGGTGAACGCAGGAGGTCACTGGCAATCTTTGCTGTTATGTAATTGTTTGCCCAGTAACAAAGTTGTCAGGAAGAGGGTCCTGTGATTAGGACCTGGTGGAAGAGGTGTGGTATAGTGGTCTGACACTGTCAAAGGTGCAAGTAGGGACCTGCCCAAGGAAACTAGAAAGGGACAGGTCAAACCAAGCTTGCAACCAAACCTTAACAAAGCTCCTGATGCTCTGCAGCTCAACCAACCTGGTGCAATTATTATTCCTCCTCAGATTCTAAGGGCTTATTTTCATTTCAAATTGGTATTCTCCAAATTAAATTGAGCCCATTTTGAAAGCCATATTTCATGAGACACTGCATTCCAGGACAATACTGCACCCTATACAAATGTGTTCCTTCTCCTGCTTTCCCTTGATCCAATTTCAGCAAAGTGGTTCAGTTGTTCAATTCTATTAAGATCATTATTCTTCTCACACTTGACATATCCACTTGGCTTGTATGTTAGCTAACCTGGGGGGAAGAAACCTTCCCCAAAGGTACTCCTGCCTTCTATAATAAATCATTTCGCATTCCCCTTTGCTATCTGCTCCAGTGTTTGTTCATTTAGACCTCAGAAGATCTTGTGATTTCTGGGGTCATCTTACCCTTCAAGATAATGTAGTTGCTTTATCTCACAACAAACCCCTATAAATTTCTAAAAGTAAGTTCTGTTTCAGCCTTCACCAAGTTATGCTAATTCCCTGGAACCTGAGAATATTGGTTGTTCCCTGAAAATTGGTTGTTTTCCAACGACTTGTTATCTATCATGTTTAACTTGCTTTTTAGATATTCTCCATGTTAAAAATACATGAGTTTCCTCTTTCAGCCTTGGTAGAATTACCATTTTACTTCAGATACCTACTTCCAGAGTGAGCACCCCCAGGCTGCAAAGGGGGCCACAAACCTCTTCCACAGTGCCCCTTTCCTGAGTGTCAGCCTGACAAATGGGGTGATATTTTGCTGAAATGCCTCTGTCACAATTCCCATTCTAAACTGAACAAGTGGTCTGCCCAGCAGGTTGTGGACACCTGTGAGGGAAACATGAAGACATTCTAAAGCATGTGAGGCTGAGGTGTAGGCCCTGAGCGTCTCTACCGTCATGTTCCCCAAACGGATCTTCTTAAGAAAGTACCTGCGGTCATACAGTTCTCACTTCTTTCACAATACACTGAAAAGTTACTCAAAAGAAAAGTATCTACGGCAAATCCTACCTTCGGGCATTTTCTTAAGTGGCCAAACTGGGTACAGACGTCAAAGGAACAAGACGAACACTTTTAAGAAAGCCTTTTTAAGATTAAATTGTTACTATTTTTTAAATTATTTTTCAGTTAGAATTTACATTACATATAGTTTACATTATATTTGTATTAGTTTCAGGTGTGCAGCACAGTGGTTAGACAATCATATACTTTACAAAGTATTCTCCTCAATATTTCCAGTTACCTGCCTGGCCCCATACCTATGAGGTCTGTCCAGAAGGTACCCAGACATACAATATGAAAATAGAGACACTTATTGAAGAAGACGCGAGATACAAGAAACATTGTACATAGGACAATGACGCCTCAGTCCCCTTCAGAGTAGGCACCTTGGAACCTCACACAGTTCTCCCAGTTGCCATCAACTGCCCCATTCTATTCTCCTGAATCTCATCAGTGGTCTGAAATCCCTACCCTTTCAAAGGCGATTCTAGTTTTGGGAAAAGACAAAAGTCTTAGGGTGCCAAATCTGGGCTGTAGGGGAGCTGAGTCCCCTGGGTGATTTGCTGTTTCCCCAAAATCTCTGTATGAGACATGATACATGAGCAAGCATATTGTGCTGATGAAGCTGCCAATCATCAGTTTCCCATAGCTGCAGCCTTCTGAATCATATGAATACTTTCTGTGGAGGATGGTTCAAGCTTAACAGGATGGGGAATGACTGTGGGAGCAGGGGGTGGGGAGAGCAACAGGAGAAAGATTGGAACAATTGTAAATGAGTAATAAAAAATAAAATACACATATACAAAATTTAACGCAGATCCATTGCTCTACTTGCACAGTTATTTTGAATGCAATGGCCACACAGTACACATGCTCGCTCAATGGCATCTACCACCCCCACTGACTAGTACAGTGAAGTCATCATTGTTCATGCATGTGCATTCCAGTTCACTGTTGGCTGCCAGCTTACACTGATGTCACACAAACCATTCCCATTATATTAACAATGACTGAACTTTTTCTGGACAGACATCAAAGTTATTACAATATTATTGACTTATTCTCTATGCTGTACTTTATATCTCAGGGCTATTTTGTAACTACCAACTTGTACTTTCTAATCCCTTCACCTTTTCACCTAGTTCTCCAAGCCCCCATCCCTCTGGCAATTATCCATCTGTTCTCTGTAATTATGAGTCTGTTTCAATTTTGCTTGCTTTTGTTCTTTAGATTCCATATATAGGTAAAATCATGTGGTATTTGTCTTTCTCTAACTGATTTATTTCACTTAGCATAATACTCTCTTGATCCATCTATCCTCTTGCAAATGTTAAGATTTCATTCTTTTGTATGGCCAAGTGATATTCACTTGGCCACACTTAATATATGTACCACCATTTTTTTACCCACTTGTCTATTGATTGGCACTGGATTGCTTCCAAACCGTGGCTATTGTAAATAATGCTGCAATGAACATAGGGGTGCATATATTCTTTCAAACTGTGTTTTGAGTTTCTTCAAATATATACCCAGAAGTAGAAACACTAGGCCATATGGCAGTTAGTTATATTTTCAATGTTTTAGGACCTTCCCTATTGTTGTCCATAGTGGCTGCACCACTTTGCATTCTCACCAACAGAGAAGGAGGGTTCTCTGTTCTCCACATCCCTGCCAACACATGCTGTTTATTGATTTATTGATGACAGCCATTCTGACAGGTGTGAGGTGATATTTCATTATGGTTTTAACTTGCATTTCTTTCATGATTAGTGACACTGAGCATCTTTTCATACGTCTGTTGGCCATCTGTATGTTCTCTTTGGAGAATGCACAGGTCCTGTGAATGTTTAGGTCCTCTGCCCATTTTTTAATTGCATTGATTGGGGTTTTTTTGGTGGGGGTGGCGTTGAGCAGTAGGAGTTATTTATAAAGTTTGAATATTAACCCCTTATCAGATGTATCATTGACAAATATTTTTTTTTCCATGCAGTAGTTGTCTTTTCATTTTGTTGACAATTTCCTTTGTGTGCAAAAATTTTTAGGTTGATATAGTTTATCTATTTATTTTTTCTTTTGCTTCCCTTCTGAGAGACATATCAGAAAAAAATATAGCTATGAGAAATGTCAGATATTTTACTGCCTATATTTTTTAGGAGTTTTATGGGTTTGAGTCTTACATTTAAGAGTTTATTCTTGTATATGGTGTAAAAGTTGTCTAGTTTCACTTTTTTGCATGTAGCTGTCCAATTTCCCTAATACCACTTATTTAATAGGCTATCTTTACCCCATTCTATGTTCTTAAGCAAGGCATGTTAACAATCTCCCCAATCTATTTCATTACAGAATGCATTCCCAATAAAAATTTTAACTTTGTGTGAAATGACTGATCACAATTTGTAATAAATGCATGTTGTTTGATCCACTGAAAATGCATGATTGTAATAACTCAATCTAGATGGCAACTACTCACATTTAAGATACTTAAGGTCAGGAAATTTTTTTAACTTAAATTTACATAGTTATTTTTGTTCTAGAGAAGTATGAAGAGGTGAAAGACTTACAGACAATAATATATCACATTACAACACACTTCTGTGTAGAAAGTGAAATAGAAATATGATTGCTAAGACAAAAAGAAATGATGCAAGCTTTTGTACTATTAAAAAAAGAGCTTCATTCATTTTTGAAAAAGATAATAGTGGGAGTCAAATTACTATGAAATTCATATCTGTTGGATACACTTAAAAGGTCAACTAAAAGTTTTTTTAAGTTGTCAATATTTACCAATAATGAAAATTACCTCCTTTGGAATATTTAAATACATAATAAAACATTTTAACTGGCAGTGTAAAAATGGGCAAAGCAGCATGTGCTCTAAGAGTACGGTCACACTACACCCAGGTCTGAGAGAGAGAGAAGAAGGAAGTGAGAAAGGGCTTGCAAGCACCCATAGCTGCAAAGTGACTGGCAGATCATCTCTAACATCTGTGTAGAGGTTAAAATACTGTGGCCTCTTAGTCTAGTAATTTTACCTTGGTATTTCTATGTCAAATGATCCAATATAAAGATATATCATTTGAAAGGCCATCTTTAGTCAATTTCCACTTATTACATGCAAGTCAATATACCCAATGTAATACAATTTACTGTAGGCTTAGACCCCTGTAATGTTGACAGTACCCAGAAGAGGTAATATACTAAGGGAACAGTGAATATATACTAAGTGAACAGGCCAATGTATAGGCAGAGCCAACTGAAACACTAAACTTACAAAGGAGAAATGTGGCAGTGAACTTCTGCATAAAATGCCATTGAAAAATGTCAAATTAGAATATTTGCTACGGAAGAGAGATGAATTTGACAGTCTTGTTTTCTTTATCAAACATCTCCATTTAGCTTTTAGACCCTCGGTGGAAACCCGATCGTGTCAATTCAAGCGAATTGCACCTTCCTAGATGTGTATTCCCATCCCCCACCCACAGGCTCATTTGGATAAACACGCAGTCCTTATCCCTTCCCACCCCTCCTGCTCCTTCCTCTCTTCCTGGGAGTGATCTGTGGTCTGTGGTCTGTCTGTGGTCTGCTGGCATCAGAAGGCAGGGGGCATCTTGTTCACGAACATTCTCTGCCCACACTGGCCTCTGCTGAGATGTAACGTGCCTCACCTGCATCTCAGTATTCCATGCTGGCACCCAGTGGGAAGTCTGCACATCTGCATAGTGTCAGATGGCCAGGTCATATTCTCTGAGTCCTTCTCAGTCCAAGGGGGCACTGGCCAACTGGGTCATACATGACCAGGGGAGTGCTGTATATGGTTCAGACTCACACTTAAAGTGGAGATTGTATTAACCATTCTTTTAAGTTCTGTAAATCAATGCCTTGCCACCTACAAAATTGGTACTATCTATTCCCCAACTAAACTCTGGCTCTCCCCAAATAAACTGGAAACTTTAGATAGCCCCAAATTATATCATAGGGGCACCACCACTTTTAAACTTGGGTAGCCAATACTAAGACTCCCTACCCTGCCTTTCCCATTCACGCCCACAGAAACCAAAAATAAAGGCACTGGCCCGCAGTCCTGCTCCCTGTCTCTGACTCCTAAAGCACCTGGAATCTTCCCCTGAGTATCCACTGTGCTCTCCCCCCAAAATGGCAGTTCTAACAAAACTGTAAAACTCTTTGTCGTTTCTCTTTCTTGATCTGTACCTGGGCTCACTTTACTTTATATGCGATATCCTAGACATAATGCAGATGGGCTCAGCCTCCCAGGGTCCCACAGCTATGAAGGTGGAATGGATACCTAAGAAAATGAAGGTTCCATTCAGAAAAACACTGTGTGGGGGAGGGGAGCATGGATGCTGAGTTGGCAACATGTCCAGTTCAAGCAGCAGGGAACTGAGGCAGAGATCAGCTTCATCTTCCTTAAAACGCTTTTAGGAAGAGAAGATAAAAGCCTGGCCACTGAAATTAGTGAAAACAAACAGGTAAATGAAGCAAGTTGGTTGTTTACTGTATTGTCATTCAACAAATTAACCTAGAACAAACATAACTGGTAATAAAGAAGGAATAGAATTTAGCAAAGATTTAGTAATGTTCCCGGAGGGGATGACCTAACAATTGCAAATGTTGGATGTCACTGTAAACAAGGCTTTTAAAGATCACTTTTAAAGTAATACAGTGAGTGACTAGAGTATAGCCATCATTAATGTATACTCACTGGACAAATAAAATTTTTAAAAATGTCCTAATGTTACACAAATGGATTCTAGCGGCTTGGAATACATTTCCAGTGACAGCATCATGCATGATTCAAAAGAGGTGTGCCTCAAACAACTTAGATACAAGTGAAGGGGATATGCCTTGCAAAAGTGCATTCGAGAATTCAAAAAGTGGTTTTAGTGAAGACAAAGGCTCAATGGCAAAGGTGAATGTGAGAAGTATGGAAAAAATGAAAGTAAAAAAAAAGCATGTCTGTAAATTCACACTATATGCATGTATAATGGGGTTTTAAACTTACTATACATCTCAGTTAAGTATATTAGACTCTTAACCACTTCAAGATATCTCTTAAAGCGTACTTATTCGTGTTTGAAAACAAAATTAGCTCTGTCATAGAGAAAGCACCACCAGGGCCACTTTACAGATGGGGGTTTGTAGCAAGCAAGAAATAGGAAGGGGCCAGAGCCCGACAAGCCCCTACGACAAAGCACATCACGTGACCTAGAGAGCCAGGAAGGCTGCCCTAGAGAATCACTACGTAAGCTGCTGACAAGATACAGGATGAGTAAGAAGAGAGGAGAGAATGCTCCAGATAAAGTCACAAGCTGGTACAGTGTCCTGGGGCAGGAAGAGACTCGGTGTCAGGGAATTAAAATCAGTTGTGGCTGGAGCCAGGGACGAGAGGAAGTGCAGAGAGAGATGAGGCAGCAGAATCACAGCCAGACGGTGCAGAGCCAGGGAGGGATGCTGACGCTGTTTTCCTTGAAGAGTGAAATGAAGCCAGTGAACAGGTGGCTATTGCAATAATCCAGACAATAGATGTTGGCATATTAGTGGGCAAGGGCCAGATTCCAGATCACACGGCCCTGGAAGCTGTGGTCAGGGTTTAATGGATGTGGTTTTGGGTTGGGTTTGGTTTCTGTTTTGTTTTGCTAAAGCATAATTGGAAAGCCAATGAAAGGTAGCAAATGTTAGAGTGAACTGATCTGACTTGTGTTTCTAAAACAGCAATCTAGCTGCTGAAATAAACAACAAAAGGGCAAGAATTTTAAAAGTGAGGTTGGCTGGATGATTATTACCCTGGTCCTGGATTTTAGATGGGTGCTTTGTTATGGTGGTAGCAGCATAAATAAAAATAAGTAAATGCATGGACAAGAGGAGGTTTCAAAGGTTCCCCCTGTGAGGTGGAGTGAGACTTCCTTCCTTTGCACTTGTCTTTCAATGGCAAAATGAACAACCTCATGGTAATGTCCTGTGTATCACAGGCCTGGAAACTTTCATGTTCCACCTGCTGCATAAACAAAGGAAAGTTCCAGGATACATTGTAAAATCACCCAATTTGTTCCATGGAATCTGGAACTTAGAATGATTATCACCTGACATGCTTTGAAAGAAGGGCAACTCACGGCATTTTAAAGGAAGCCCCAGGGTCATCACCGTGTGATGATGCTCTTAGCTGGACACCAGTGGATTAAGAAACTGACCCTGGGATCCTCAATCAGGGAAAGGTACTAAACGATTAAAACCACTATGGCCCATTAGAGAGGAGGACCTCCTTGTCCTCTGAATGTCCCTGAAAAATAGTGCCTTTTTTTCCAAAGAGAAGGCTGGTTTTGATACAGAAACCTAGTACACAAGAAGGAAGTTTTCATTGGGCTTACCTGTGTTGATGGCCTCTTGTGTGGTTCAGTAATTTCTCCTCCACTAAGAATATTTACTAAAGATGGAGCCTTAGGAGCTGATGAGAACATCTTTGTCAACCACACTGGAGCCACAGGGCAGTCAGCCCGCAAAAGCACCAGGGACCAGCACCCACTCAGAACCCCCAAGCTATACCTCACTTACGCAGAAAGTACATCTCTGACACATCCAGCAAACAGGGAGTTAAGCGTTCTGGGCCATCTTCCCTAACATGTGAGTAGTAAGAGAGTCAAGAAGGTCACCATGGATACATCTGGCTGCCTCTGCCCAAGTTATTTGTATTGAACAGATTGCTACAGGGTGTTTTTTTTTTCTACTCTCATTATGTGTGTGTAATGCCAATTAAATAACAGGAACGAAAATTAAAAAGGAAAATATCTGCCCCTGCAGGGTTTAATCTCATTAGTGCTAAGTCAAATGATTAGTCCTAAAAGGGCTCCAACAGGCAGCAAAGACAGCGTTAAAGTTGCAAGTATCTTTTGCATCACAACGAGAAAATGAGTCACATCGGCTGGCTCTCTTGAGGACACCAGAGCCATTCCTATAAGACCGTGTTACGGCTCCAGTGGCACTGTGTCTCTACCCAGCTGAACAGCAGGGAGACGACCACGACATACCCCGAACTTCAAATTCATAGCATAAAAGACTGTCAGGCATTCTGAGAACAGGTGTCATATTTCCCTGGCTTGACTGTGAAACCTGGGAGATGCGTACCAGTGCTCGGTGGCTTACATCATCTGCAAGCAGGAGGCTTTTTTTTTCTAATTAACCAAACCAGCCAGCTATAAATTTGCCAGCAGCACTGAGTAGCTCTCAGAGAAAAATGCAAAATGGAAAGGTCTGTCCGATATAAGCCTCAGAGTGCATTTAAAATGAAAGGATCGAGCAGCTGGGAAGTACATCAGCCGATGCTGGTCCTTAGCTAAGCCTCCGGTGGAATACCAATTTTTCCCTTCCTTCAGAAAGTTTGAGAAATGTCAGCTACAGCTGCTTTGAATCAAGATGATTCAAGAAGAAGTCTTAGAATGAGAGGCTATGCAAAAAATGGCCAAGCCCAGAGGGCTCTCCTCAGTAACACGCTGTCACAGAGCTTTACTTTCCAAGTACGCTTATACCTTAGCCTATTATTCTTTCACCCTGAGAAGCAGAAAAAATAAGAGTCATGCCAGTATTTCAGGCGGTGAAAGTGAGGCACAGATACAAGCCCCAGGGGTATTGATCATCTTTAGTTAATTGCCCCACTGAGCTCACCGGTCCAAAAAAGCCAGGTACACACACGCCAACATCAATCTAGAAAGACTTCACTTGGTATGAGGCATGGACACCATGCCCTCCCCTGCTGGGTGCTGAAAAATGAACTACTTCGCCTGCCCAAAACAGAGAAAATTGGACATTTTTTCAGGCGAGGACCAGTGAAAAGTCAACTTCCCAATCAAGCAACCTTTAACAGGAGCCCAGAGTTAGACTTCAGAGAGGTCTCTGAATCCCCTAAAATTATATGCAAAAGTGTGAAAATATGTTGTGTGTGTGTGTGTGTGTGTGTGTGAATTCCTGAGGATAACTCTTGTCGGATTATCCACCTCCATGGTCTGTAAAAGGTTAAGAATCCTGATCTCTACCTATGAAAGAACCCCTGGTTATTGCGGAGAGGCTGAGAAGAAAGCTACAACTGTCTACCCTAGTGTCTGGTTTGGAACATTGAAATGACGAGAGCTCTGTGTAAGGCACCAAGGTCCTACTCAACAAAACTAGAACATGGTCAACTCTTCAAAGCAGTGAGAGCTCCAGGGAGCAGGATACTGTCAAGAGAGGCAGCGCTCCACACTGGGAAGAGCACGGAGTTTGGGACTTGGATGTAGGTTTGCTAATACTAACTATGTGATCTTAGCAAAGGCATTTAGTATTGCTTATGTTCAGTTTCCTCCTCCTTAAAATGCAATTAAAGTATGAAAACAGTCCCATCATTTAGCACGGTGGCAAGGACTCAGTGGCAGGATACAAGTCAAGTGCCTAGCAAATAACAGACCCTCAACAAATGTGGGTTCATTTCCCCTGTCCCTGTTTAAATGCCCTCAGAAAGGATAATAAGAAAAGAAAGGGGGGAAGAAGAGGGAGAAAAAGAAAAAGAAAGAAGCAAGGAAGGGAAGAAGGAAGGCAAAAGAATTGGCCCGGCCCCTAGCCTGGAAAAATTGTAAGGAATCAAAACAGGAGGGTTAGCCTGTGGCCTGACAAGAGAATAGAAAAAAGACACAGGGACGCCACAGAATGAAGCAAGCAGCGGACAGGGCCTCAGGCATCCTTGGCCCAGCCCCAGCTTATAGCTGCCTGGAAAGCAGGACTCAAACCCAAACCTTGGGATTCCTGGCCCCGTGATCTTCCCTTCATTTCTCCCTAACTCCTGTCCCCACACAGCTTTCTTTTTCATGTTCGCATTCTCTCCCTCTCCATTCAAGTGGAAGGCAAAACATAGTTTGCAATTGCATGAGTAGATCTGTTAGTTCTAAGCAACAAAAGGTAATGTGCCTGCATAAAGTAATATCCATATCACAACCCAACTATCAGCAAAATAAATGAGCCAGCAAAGAGGCTATTAACACCTGTTAATAATGCCACGTGGGATGGCCAATGTGCAGTGATTGGCACACTCTCAGGGGAAGGCTCCTTGCTGAAAAGACACATCACAGGTACACTTCCGTCCCATCCCAACCTTGGTGGCTGGCAGTAATCTGATACAGCACTTTCCAACATTTCCTGCTTCCTGTGCCTGGATTCCTTAGGTCAGTTCTGATTTTAAACTACATAGTGTGTCAGTTCCCTGAAATTCTTCGCCTGAACAGTGGAAACTGGGAGGCCCTTGACATTGGGCCTCACAGCAGTTGAAGGCCAGCAGGCGGCCCATGGGTGGTTCTGGCAATGAGAAGAATCTCACCTTGACGAGGGGGAGAGATGCTGCAGAGCTGACCAGGAGCCCTGGCTTCATGGCTTCTGAAGAGTAAAACTAGGGGAAGCACAGACATATAGGCCAAGCACAGGCCCATACCTTGTTGCGGTAAGTTTATTTTTTATTAAGATAACCAATACTTACACCATGCTAAAATGTATAGTGTTTTTATAGAAATAAAGTAAAGGTGCAGTTCTCGCTTTCCTTCCTCTTTCCATAATCTGATGGTGATTTGTTTTAACCCAAGCATGTCAGTATACTTTTACTTTATCTGCCGATCTCCAAACATTTCTTACTGGAAAGACTCAAACTGGCCCATCAGTAGTATAATGGATAAACTGATTATATATAAGCTTCAGTCTACATCTACTATCCTAGCTTATTCAGAGGAACAATAATAATAGAAACAGCTAATAGCTAAGGTACCTAGATTTATTAGAAGCAGCATAAGAGTTACTCACATTCTTTCCTAAATACGTATTGATCCTTTCTTGTCCCAGCTCATACCAATGCATGGACACATGCTTACCCTACAATTAAAGGGACCTTGAGGTTAACTAGTGTAACAGTGTTCATTTTTCTGGTGACTGTCTGAAAAATGGCAGTGGGACATTGTTTATTTCTCTGGGGACTGTCCTGGAGACGGCAGAGGGACAGAGCTTAATAAGGTTTGGATAGACTGGAGAAAAAGCAGGCATCTGAAAGCCCTGGATTCCCAAAGAACTGGGAAGGAGACAGAGCACAGAATGGCAGACAGGGCCTGAACCCTCAGTCTCCTTGCCATGGGTGTAAAACACAAACCAAGGGGAATGGAGGGTGGCCCCACCCCTTGTCCCCACACAGCCTCTGAAAATAAGGCGGCCTAGCACCAAGTTTCTTCCCCCTTTCTTAGGCTGCCTTACTCTTGGTTCTCTGGATACTTGGGTATTTTCTACAAGGTGAGGCAAAGAAATTCATTGTCTTAAATGCTGGTTGGTTTTGTTTTTCAACACAGAACTTTCTGAAAGTTCCATTAGGTCTAATCTGGTACTTGACAAGGGGAAGATGTGACATGCAACACTTTCTGATTTGGGAATAGACATTCTGAAGGTAAAAGAATATTTTCTCCTTTGCACATAGCAGGTGCTAAGGAAATAGCGGCAGTCCTGGTGGGAGGGGAGGTAGCTCTTGCGTGAGAACACACTGACATCAGGACAATTATGATCTGTGGGGAGCAAAAGAAGATCCTTTAGACAGAATTTCAACGGCAGTCCCGTACTCAGCAAATCTGCCACAGATTTGCTTCCAACAAGGAAATGAATGTGCCTTGCTTGTTCAGCCAAGTAGGAGCAGAGAACAATGAGGTCTCTGTAGACAACTGGGAAATGACCACCCAGGAAATGCCCAAGCAGCTGGGGGGCTTAGACCTCTAATCAACACTTTGAGTCCTTTCTGGAAATCAGGAATAAATTGTATGCCAAATAAATAAATAGACACTCATCCAACGTATAGCATTTGGGAAAGAAGCAGAGATCTTAGGAATCAGCCTTGGCTCTCATGTAAGGAATCATAATTATTCCACAGTCACCAAAAATGTTTTTGTGGTTACAAAGTCAAGCAGCCACTCACAAACATGCAGCTCGGTGGCCCTCAGCATGATATCACAGCCAAGGGCTCAGGCCCGAGATCATGACAACCACAAGCACTTTCTGAGCACTTGCTGTAAGGCAGGAGCCATCGGGACTATTGCCAACACACCTTAAACAAGCACTGGACATAAAACTGGAGTTATTACTAACTTATTTTCTTCTCACAACAGCTTTTATGAGGCAGACCTAATGAGGCACAGAGAGGTTCAGTAGCTTGGCCAAGGTCACACAGCTAGTTAAGCGTCAGAGAGAGGATTCAAAGTCAGTCTAGCAGTCTGATTCAGGAGTGTTCCTTTATCTGTTTTACCAGTTTGTGGTCATTTGGTAATACCGAACTTGCATTGAGACCCTAAATAGCATCCTGTTAATTCCTCCAAAGCAATCCTTTCAGAGCACAAACTGTGAGTAACTTCGAGGAAACTGCTTTAAAAAAATCTTATTTCCTAGTCCTGTTTATTCTTCCCAGGAGTACCATCTTCTAGAGGAGGAACATTGGCAATAACCACACATCAGACACCCGAAGCAATCAGGCCTCAGAATGTAGCATTATTAAACAATCTCAAGGTGGGTTAGTGCTCAAACATTTAGTGTTTCATTACCAGCAACTTCGATCTCTATATAGCCTTCTTTGGAACAAATATGAACATTTTTCCCCTGAAAGTATAATGTTATGTTTAGCGTGTACTGACTACAGCCCCATTTTATCCTACATTTCTTTGATCTGCAACAATGATCTTGAAGTAGAAAATGTGTGTGCTCACTAGGGAGCTGCAGAAAATTAATTCCAAGCAAATTTTGCCAATGACTGTCAGTCCCTCCCTCCCCTAAAGGACTGTTCTGCTGTTGCACAGACACACCATTGAGCACCGCTGTGACAGGAGGTAGATACCATATTTCTATTGCGCAGGGCTCAAACGTAAAGGGAAATCAGATACTGCTTAGTATTGTCATAGTTGCATAATTGCTCTTAAAATCCAGCTGTGAGTCATGTTGCTACACATAGTTGCATGTGACCTGAGTCTGCTCTGAGCTGAGTACATGAATACCGTCTCCTCTGGCGCATTTGGGTGACAGCTGCCCACAGGCCCTGCCATTGCTCCCACTTCAGTTCATTTGCTCCACGGAGAGCCCATGTCTTTGATAAGTCACTGGGAGTCACTAAGTCACTCCCAGATATGTTCTCCTTGAGGGCAGGCAACCTATAGTTCATGTGTCTTATAAGGCTGATACACAAATACTATGCACTTACCAAATAAAGATTGAATGAGTAAATTGTTTAACTGTGTCAACAATGGGTCAGTAGTATATCGAGCCTTTCTGCCTAAAAGCCTATGGCAATGCTGCAAATCTGGTCATGCTTTAACCCATCCCTCTGTTTCTCTTGCCCAGTGATGTCTTGCTAAATAAACATAAGACAGGGGGTACAAATTGCATCCTATCAGCCTGCCAAGTGATGGTTGCTTGAAACTACTATCCAGGAGTAGGTGAATGAAGACAGTCATCTGATTATATGATTTTCTTTCAAATAATAACTCCTCTGAGTTCACTGACCCAGTTATCATGGCTCTAGCCGTCAAGATGTGAGTTCGGCTTTCACTCAAGTCAAACTCTCCCAGATCAGCCAGGCAAGAGCACACAATCACAAGCAACCTAAATCCACAGCTTTAACTGACAGTCATGGCTACCATCCTCGGGAAATAAACTCTTAGTACAAAGGTTTCCAGGTACCCAAGGGAGCATCTGTGAGGCAGCCAGAAGTCTGTAGGAGGGACGAGCAGTTGGAAAGGACACTTGGCCCACAGGGAACAGATGGGCCTGGGCTCTCTCCACCCCATTTATCCAAATGAACACAGACAGCTTTGCAGTCTCATCAGTACGTCCAGGGCTTCTGAACATCACAAAAGGTATATTGAGTTATTTAGCTGTTTCATTAAAAATAATGGATTGCACTCAATAATGGGCCCCAGAAAAACACATGGATTTTTATTTCATCTAAAAGGATTGTTGTCATGGCTCTCACCCAACTATTAATTGATTATCTATAAACAAAGCCCAGAATTGCCATTATTCTGCCACATAACTATTATACTGTGACTACAAACCCAAAGAGAAATTTGGTCAGCAATGTCTATATAAGTACAGGCATTCACGTTAGGAGTTGAGTCTCAAAAATTTTATTCAAAAACTCTAAACATCACATACATTCTTCTGGGAGATTAGATTTCACCTACCCAATGAATTACTGAGGAGCATTCTTTACCTTTTCTGGAATCCAGAACAAAATGAAAGCAGATGAAAATACTGGCTGCAAACTTTTGTTTAAGGCCTACGCCACCCAACAAAAGTATTAAGCTTACTGAGGAACTACAAAGGGACAGTTTGATACTACTCCATCACCAGTTTTTGATGCAAGGTAATCCCCACATAAACCCTCTGGAAATCAACATAATACTTCCCAGCATATAGACACATTGGGGGCTCTTCATGTAGAGGGAAATTATCCTACAGTCTGAGAGCATCCTTTTCCTGCTCCCATGTCTGTAACAAGATAAGGAAACCCACTCTAGACAGGAGCCCCGCCTGTGTCTGGACTCATAAGGGCGCGTCCGTGGAGGAGCGCAGATCCAAGTCTGTGACCCAGGGTGGCGGGGACTCACCTAACAATATTACCAGCAAGGGGAAAGCCAGACAGTTAATTACCAGGCTGGCTTCTGAACCCAGGGGAAACTAAATAGACAGAACTAATTAAAATCAATATTCTTGTGGTAATTGTGAGAAGAAAAAGAGGGTCATAATAAATTTTAAAATGGAGAAAAATAAGCTCTCTCCATTCTTCATGCCAACCTTACCATCTGGACCACCAGCAAAGGCGCACCAATATGGGGGTGTCTCCAGGAACGAGTAAGCATGCGGTAGGGAAGAGCGTGGGCTGACGTCAGCCCACGGAAAGGAGTTCCTGAGCTCCGGGGCGGTGTGGTCCGATGTGGTTAGAGACACTGCGTTTGTGAAGAAAGGGCCGTGCTTACATGAAGAGTTCTGATACCAAAAGTTTTCTTTCAGCTATATGACCTTAAGAAATCAATTTAGCTTAATTTCTCTGAGCCCTCAGTTTTTTCACCCATAAACTAAGAGGGGATGGAGACAGGGGTCCTTCTTTGCGATCCACTCAGTTGTGTGATTCTGGAACACTGTATCTCAGAGGTGCAGACAAGCACCAAGAATACGTGCGTGAAGACAGAGATGCAAATAATGCCCATCCCTTTAAAAAATAATGTTTCTTATTCTGATTTTCCTTGGAAATGGTAGAAGTTTGTCACATTGCATTCTTCACACTAGCGTGTGACCTAGAGAAACCGGAGTTTGGCTTTGTTTTCAAAAATATATTTTGCAAAGTGGTAAATGAAAGCTCGAAACCGTGCCCCAGAACTTAATTATAACACTGTACTGAGTTTCTCTCTAGATTGTCACAGCACTGTTCATTATAGGGCAGATTCTGCGGAAAGGCAAATCTGCCCAAAATAGCAAAAGTTGTCCCAGCACACGGTTCCACGTAGCTGCAAAACATTTCAGTTCTCCTCTTCCTCAATTTAATAATATGCACCAATGCCAGCCGAGCACATATCGTATGTCCATATAATGGGATGCTAAGAAATGGATTTGATAAATCGTGGCTGTAGGTGACAAAGGGAAAGGTGCTTTTTTTTCTTATTATTTATTTTTTAATTGTTAATGTTTTCAATTAGCAATAATCGCACCTCCGATAAACCTCATTGGCTACGATACTGCCACTGCACAAAGCTCAACTGTTAATTTTTATGAGGCATATACACTCATGATAAAACATTTGGAGAAAACTAAAAGGAAGAGTGAAAAGCGAAGTCTCCCTCTCCTCCCTGCCTCCTGATGTTCCCCCACTGGGTGTGCCCCTGGGGCAGACACTGTCAATCATTCTTCACTTGACCTTCCAGAGATACAAGTGTTGTGTGTATATAGCACTCTTTCTTATTTGAAACACAAATGTTAGCACATTTTACCATTATTTTGCATCTTTTTAACTTAAACTTCTTATCTTATATAGTGTACCTCATCATTACATGCCTCATTATTTTAAAGGCACATATTTAATTTTATAGCTAGACATAGTTTATGTAATTGGTTCCTTACTGATGGGCATTTGTCTCCAATCTATCACAATTACAATTTTTGCTTAAGTAAATATCTTGGGACATAGCACTCTGTACCTGTGCGTGTAAGAGTGTATCTATGAGAAGTATCAGAAAGACAGGATTGCTGGGCCTCAGGCATATACATGCATTTGTGATTTTTAGAGATAAGGAAATGGCCTCTGGGAAGGTTATACATTGTTATAACTGGGCGATGAGAGTGCTGTTTTCCTAATCTCTGTGAATGTATTGTCCAATAGTTTTACTCTTTTTATCTGTATAAACAAAAAGAATATTTGTCATTGTGTTATCTTGAAACCCATTTATCATGAGGAAAGCTGTCCATCTCTTAATGTGGTTAACATCTTTGAGTCAGCACTGGTGACCAGAAGAACACTGTCTCTTGATGACCTCCAACTCCAGGGGTGGGACTGACCAAGGCCCCAGCTGTTGTCCTCTGCTCCCAGCCAAGAACTCGGTAAGGCAGGCCTATTCCTCGGGACTCCTCGGATGGCGACTCTCGCTCAAGAACTCCCAGCAGAAGCTCCCCCTACACTACATCAGGGTTCAGGAGACCTACATTCAAACTTCCTTTCCTCTCTCCTTCACTGAGCATCAGACTCATGATGCTCTGAGGCCTGTCCCGGCCTCTGCCCACTCCCTCCTTTCCTCTCCGGTGCATTTCCCCCTGCGCATGTAATCCTGTCTTCATACCTACTTCTCAGTGGACCTAGATGAACACAGTAACTCTTCATAGCCCTTCAACACCATTTAACTGTGGCCCTGAACTTTTCTTTATTGATTTGTAGGCATTCCTGATACAAAAATAGCTTAGCCCTTTTCTGTCACGTGTTGTAATTATCTTTCCTTAGGTGGTCTTAGATCTGTGCCTTAGTTTATGATATCTTTTCCACGTCAAAGCATGTCTAGGATTTCTGAGTAATACATGAGAGCTTCTACAAAAGTGTAGATATAACTCTCATTGTTCTGGAAACCTGGGAACCAAAAAGTTGTAGGCCCAACTCACACCCACATATAAGGGTGAAATAAGAGGAAGAATGGAAGACCTACAGCAGTCGCCGGTCTGTAGAACTTCTGAAATCCCCTTGGGGAGGAATAGCAAGAGTCCCCCACCCTAGGGGTGGAGAATGCTCCTTAAACAGTTCCCAATTATGCTCCATAAAAGGAGCTGTGCAACCGTTACCCTCGGTGGCCCTTGGCTTTTTCTCTCTCCATTTTCATCTTTGGAGATCTCTAACATAGGTGTTGAAGAACACACCCTCAATGAGCACTGAGCAGCTTTCCCCATCCCCTTCCACCCAAAAGTTGTTTTAGGTCTCCAACAGCCACAGTTTTCCTTAGTGTAGGCTAGTTGTTCTTTTCACAATATCACTCTCCTAAAAACTTAACTCGGTTATTATCTGAGGCCTGTCAGCATCTTGTGCCAAGACCCATGTCCATGGTCCTCTCCTAGACATACTTACATCTAGATTTACTGGATTCCTCTGCTCTCTCATCCCCTGCCACCATCACCGTCTCTGTCCTTGTCTCTTCCTCTCTCTGTCTCTCTCTCATCCTCCCTGTGGGGACCACAGGTCTATCAGGTTACAGAGCCACAGCTTTAATCTCTCCTTTCCCAGAGCCATTTTGTGCCATTTTGTGCCATTGAAAGAACTTTTGGGGTATTGCCTCATCACATGGACCCTCCTCCCAAGACACTTTAGTCCATCCAAAGGTTTTAACACATGTGATAACCATACTCTTGATTTGTTATTTGTCATGAGGATGAGTTGTAATCAGTCCTTGTTGCCAAGTTTTCTCCTTTATCAGTTGGGCTTCAGAAAAATTATCCTTTCCAAGCCCACAAATCTCCAAATTTCTGGACTTCCTCTT
The DNA here is from genome assembly GCF_014824575.4 of Sturnira hondurensis. Classification (NCBI taxonomy): domain Eukaryota; kingdom Metazoa; phylum Chordata; class Mammalia; order Chiroptera; family Phyllostomidae; genus Sturnira; species Sturnira hondurensis. The sequence continues at coordinate 9,399,395 of NW_028074140.1, read as the reverse complement.
TCCTTCTAAATTCCTGCTTGCTAAGCACAATCAACAGCAACCAACTAAGACTAAGATTCTGTTTCCTGACCTCTTTTTCTAGAGTTACAAATTTATCAGATAAATTACTTGCCTTCAAAGTAAGACTTTTACTAAATATTTTCCAGCTTCTGACAAGTTTCTTTGCTACTCAGCAGCTAGGCCAATGCCTCCTATTTTGTAGTTTTGTTATACCAGCTCCCTCTTTCTAGGTCTTAGTTGCTGCATTAGATAGCATAAGGTAGGTTATGCTCTGAGAATGAAATCTTAGTGCCTTAGCAAAAGCGTTTATACTGGCTCACATGCCATGTTCAGTGCAAGTCAGCAGAGGGAGTCTGCTCATCACTGTCACTGGGGGATCAAGCTGACAGGGCTTCCCTCAGTGGGCACTTCTACAGTTACAGCAGGAAGAAAATGTGGAGAACCACGTTCTTTACATTTCCTCCTAGAAGTGGCACATATCATGTCCACTCATGTTGTATTATTCAAGTACGCCACAAGGTCATGCCTATCATCAAAAAAAGGGGGAACATAACTATGTTCACAGTCAAGAGAGCTTGAAGTACTCAGGGAACTATTGGGTTGGCCAAAAAGTTTGTTTAGTTTTTTCCTGTACAATGGCGCTACTAGTGCTTAGTTGTCTTTAGCTTCATCTGAAACAGTTTTGTTGGATTGTATTGTGACAGCTGCCTTATCAGCGTGCATTTAAAAAAAACTTATCAAAATTGGTTAATTTTGTGCAGCCATTTTAATATTGAAGATGGAAGAAGATACACAATATGTTTGGCATGTTATGCTTCATTACTTCAAGAAAGGTAAAACACAACTGAAACACAAAAATGATTTGTGCAGTGTGTGGAGAAGGTGCTACGACTGATCAAACATGTCACAAGTGGTTTGTGATATTTCTTGCTAATTCTGATATTTTGGCCAAATAATTCTGCTGTGGGGCTGTTTTATACATTTGAAGATGTTTAGCAGCACCTCTGGCCTCTACCCACTAGAAGCCAATAGTGGGAGATAGCCAACACTCTCAAAATACACAAATCAATAAAGTTATTGGTGCAATTGAAAACTATGTCCTTTATTTTACAAAAAAAAAATATAACAGATTTTTTGGCCAACCCGATACAGCAGTTACTGTCTCTATTCACGCCCTCCCTTCCTCTGCCCCTCCACCCCACACCACTTCTTCTTCCTTATCCTCTTCCGTTTTCCCTCAGCTATTTCTCCCAAAAGGCTTGATTTCACTTTAATATAACCTTACGCCTCTTCCTATGTTTGCCCCAAGTTCTGCCTTCTTATATGAACAGACTTGCAAATCACAGGCACTGAAGGCAAGTCTTAGAGTTTCTTCGAGTTTTTTGAATAAAAAGTTTCAGGAGTTAACATGGATAGTTTGAAATTTCACTTAAAGGAAACCTGCAATTAAATAGTTTGGTCAGATTCCTGGAAGGACTAGATTCCCGGAAGGACTAGATTCCCAAGTCCATTGTCTGAGCCATGAGTATTTTCTATTTGCACAGAATCTATATCTTGACCCCTCATGAAAGTCAGGATTGCTAGGACCCTCCTGCCAAATCCAAAGCTGTGATTGAAGATACATTTACTGGCAGATGGAGGGATTTGCACAAGTACCCCAATGAGCTGAACACAAGCTCACAGAAGTGCTTTTAGTTATTACTATCAGCCAGAAAAAACAGTTAGGGCTCCAGGTAAACCAATTAGGTTTGGCAGAAATGCTATCTCCTTCGATAAAATTTTACTATTCTGGGTGACCTGTTTCACTCATTGATAAAAAGATTTCCTTCTTAACTTTGAGAAAGAGGCTTCTACTAAACATTTTTTAAAAGTTATCCAAAGAAATGTTATTAAAGGACTACCTTTAGATCCACAGAGACTTGGGAACTTTGCCATCAAATTCACTTCGACTCAGCAAGAGATCAACTTCTGTGGCCACTGTTGAAGATTCCACGTCTTAGCCTACAACGCAGAGTTATGGCACCATCGCTTATTCCCCTTAGAAGTTCTCTGCCAAGACAAATTACTCTGTCACTCGTCTTTCTTGTTCTATAAAGTCATGGTTTTTGAAAATTGAACTTCTCTAAGATAGGATTCCTACAGTTGCGAAGTATATTAGTTGGACTGGGTGGTCAGTGTACCCCAAGTTAATTTTCTGTGACTCGGATATACCCTGGAGCACCAACACCCACAGATCTCACATTTCCATCAGTCTTACCCCAAATTGTGCCATAAATGTGTCCAAGTAGAAGCATCTTATAATTTACTTCAGTTATTTAAAATAAACTCTTGAAAGACTTTACGACACTCTCTAAGCCCTATTTTTAACAACAAAAACATCACCATCCTGACAACTCTCCTCCCCACCCACTCCCATCCACACCACTGAACCAATTCTGTCTTGAACTCGCACACCAATCTGCCCTCACTTAAGCAAGTTCTGAATTTTATAATCATCTTCCTTGATCCCTCACTTCTGGGCTGCCAGCCAAAAGGTGAACAAGAAATGTGAAGGGTCATTTCCTGAGGTGAATGCTGAATGTTTTTCAAAGTGATCGTGGGTGGCGTGGACCGCCTCAGCTTCAAAACCACTTTTTCCTGTTTCCATGCTTGATTTTGTGTGTCCCTGGCCAGCGTGTAGGACGCCTGAAGTTCTCTCAGCTGTGCTTGCCCAGCCTCTGTTCTTTGCAGCCCTCGTCTAGTCCTTTCTCATGGGTCAAGCTCTGCTTCAGAGAATGCCCTTCACTTTCTCAAATTCACTGCTACCGTTCTCAAATCTATAGAGCGCAGACTCACAGCCCTCTCCTCTTGCTGCAACCATGCCCTCCACAGAAGCAGACCCTCCCAAGTCCTCAGCTACTAGCCCTCACTCTGTACCTTACATAAGACTCGAAGTAAAATACTTACTGGAAGAAAACACTTTTTAAATTTTCCCCATTTCCTTAATGAAATTGATTTATTTTCTCTAGATTTATCTAGAAAAAATAATCATGGCTACACATGCTGTATTCCAATCCCTGTAAACCTTTCCTCCCACTAGAAAAACATACACACTATTTCATTATATGGATATTTGAAACAGACAACTCTGCCTCAAGAAGGCATTTTGCTTATTTACTTTGCCTATTATTTGGATGAATAGCCATGGAAAAGAAAAAAGGAGCATAGTTATTGCATAAAAATTTCTATATTCAAATATCATGGTAAGCACAGTGAACTGAAGAAAAAAAGGAGAAAGAAGGGATATTTTTGCTACTCAATTCTTCTCACCTAAAAAAATAATAAAAGCATCAATATTAAGCCTACTAAAATTTATTTTGAATAGTATTCTTTATTATTATTATAATCGTTATTGTATTTTTTCTATTACCTTATCACTTCTACCCCCAGCAATCACCACACTCCTGTCCATGTCTGTGAGTCTTTTTTCCTTTTTGCTCAATCTCTCCACTCCCTCACTTTCCCCCACCCCACTAGCTGTCATCTGCTCTCCATCTATGAGTCTGTCTCTGTTTTGCTTGTTAGTTCAGTTTGTTCATTAGATTCCTCATATGAGTGAAATCATATGGCATTTGTCTTTCTCTGACTGGTTTATTTTACTTAGCATAATGTTCTTCAGGTCCATCCATACTGTCACAAAAGATAAAATTTTCTTCTTTTTATGGCCAAGTAGTATTCCATTGTGTAAATGTCCTATAGTTGTTTTATCTACTCATCTACTGATGGGCACTAGGGCTGCTTCCATACCCTGGCTATTGTAAATAATGCTGCAATAAACATAAGGGTGTTTATGTTCTTTCAAATTAGTGTTTTGGACTTCTTCAGATATATTCCCAGAAGTAGGATCACTGAGTCAAAAGGCAGATCCATTTTTAACTTTTTGAAGTATCTCCATACTGCTTTCCACAGTGGCTGCACCAACGTGCATTCTCACCAACAGTGCAAAAGTGTCCCCCTTTCTTCACATTCTCACCAGCACTTGTTTGTGGATTTATTGATACTCATTCTGACAGGTGTGAGATGATATCTCATGGTAGTTTTACTCTGTATTTCTCTCATGATTAGTGGTGTTGAGCATCTTTCAATGTGCCTATTGGCCATCTGTATGTCCTCTTTGGAGAACACACAAATTAGTGGTGTCTATTCAGGTCCTTTGCCCATTTTTAATTGGGCTGTTTTTGTGGTATTGAGTTTTGTAAGTACTTTATAAATTTTGGATATTAACTCCTTATCAGATGTGTCGACAAATATGGTTTTCCATTCTGTGTATTCTTATACATTTTCAAGGTCATTCAATTAAAACAAGATGTAAAGAGATACAAATATCTAGACTACTATTAGTTTTGTTACTAAGTCTTGGCAGGTAGTAACAAATGCTATTTATCACCTTGGGTTCCTATTCCTGGTGTGAACATATTCCTCTTTTAAGTTGCTCTGAATTCTTACCTCGGAGACCAAACTTCCCTGATGTCCAGGGTTCTGGCTCCTGTAGAATGGTTTTGCAACAAAAGCCCACACGAGTTGCTTTCATAACAGTCATTCTTCTCCCCCCGTTTGGTTGATTTTATTTTTAAAAGACAGCCAGCTCATTTAAAAGGAGTCCTAAATGAGGCGTTTAATTGCCTTCACACAGAATGACAATCTAGACATTGGGTACTGCCTCAGAAGAGGGGCTGTGGTTACAAGAGTGAGCATGCGCAATGCACAACCTCCATGGGAGCCGCACTGAGAAGAGCGCTCCAGTGCACGTCAGTCCGAGTGCAGAAGCTGGTGCTCTTCGCAAAACTAGCTTTCCCATCAACACAGACTGGACATCCTTTCCATGGTAAAGAGAAATGCGGGAGCCAAATAGTGTGCCCTTCGAGTTTTTAACATGAAATCTCATGATTGCCATTTTTATAAGCACAGGCAGTCATTTCATCTTGGTTATTTGTAGCTAGAACTTGTTCTTTTCCTGATTTGGATTGACTAGATTCTTACCCCCATAAACAAAAGATTAATTACACAATTGCTTTCTGTAAGAGTCAGAGATCATAAAGGCAAGCTTCCCAAAACTTAACGCTTAAAAATACATTGTCATGAATCGAAAAGTCTAAACAGTGAAATGATCTCTGAATCTTCCCTACTAACTCCCAGATGTTACTGGAAATACTTCCTCAGTACTCCTGACATTCCTTCCCTATGAAGGTCGTTAATCAGAAGAATCCCGGATACCTTGCTGGCCCAGACTCACACGACTGCTGGAAACCAGCAAATTTGGGGTGCATAAGAAACCTGCTAGGCTCAGCCCCACCCTTCTTCACAGAATGGGCTTTATCCGAGGAAAGCACACATTTTCCTCCGCTCCCCGATGCATAAATTGTGCAGAGCCTATCCTGCAGGGAGACGCTTGCCACACTCTAACGCGAACTTAAACCGAACGGTTAACTCTACCTCATTCTGGTGTTCAATATGAATCTGACCATTTAGCTAATAAACTGCAAACCATCTCTGCTGTATGTTGTGATATTTTGGTCTCCACATTTTCTGTGTTTTCTTTTTTCACCAATTTGTCTACAACATAAAAAAGGAAGAGGGTTTGTTCTGCTTTGTTTTTATTGGTTGGCCCAACTTATGTGGCACAAAAAATAATTAGGATTTTAAAGGAAAAATATGCATGTACTAATAGGCTTGGAAACTTTACAGGTGCCTGGAATAAATAAACATTGTTACATTCTAATACCAAAAGCATTCACCTGAAAGAAAATTGTCAATAAATTATGGACTATGCTATACACATTACTCAGCATTAGTATATTATAAAACTAATAATGCCATACAGGTGATCTATACTTTAACTATAGGGCATTACAGAAAGCCAGTATGCAAAAGAATCAACTTAAAACAGTTACTTTGCTGTAGATATAATGTTAGAGCTGGAAGTTGTAATCTTACCTAAGAATCAGAGACTTTATCAACAAATATCTATTCAAATATTAATTCCAAAGAAACTGCATGTTAAAAAGACCCTTTGGAGTTATTTACCCGCAATGGTAGCCTCTGAAATATGAGTCTCATAAGATGTACTTTCAATATGAAAGTTTCCTGAGTCAATGAATCTTGGAGAACACCTAGTGCTATTATTTCTCACCTTGAAGCTTGACAAAGTCCAGTACAATATTAAACTGCTCTGTGAAGCCTTGCTTTATTTGTTTTAATCCAGTATTCATCAAACATGCATAACCAAAGAACATTATTTTCAAGTACCGCCAATTAATTTCCACGGAACACACTTTAGAAAATGCTATCTTACAGCAGCAAGTATTATAAAAGTGTAACACTGGAATTCATAAGGCATGCTGATAGATAGTGTATCTGCCCTTTCCCAGCTCCCTTGGGATTATACGAAATGCAGGGGAAAGGACCAAACTCACAAACTCCGGTGAGTTTAAGTAACATAAAATTTTATATAATGCACATATCAAACATGACATTGTGAAGCTCTAAGCCAGAGACTATCTGGGCACTTTACCTATGTTATACCCATTCCCCTCTCCAGCAATCAGGGGGACACCTTGGAATGAACTTGGTTCTGTTTTCCTAGGACCTTAACTGTATTCTTTAAATCAGAATGAACCAAGAACTGCCTCTCAGCTCCTGCCCAAATGAGCCATCATCTTGTCTCCCCGCGAGCACCACAGCTGCTTCCTGGGTGCTCAAATGATAACTTTTCAACTTTCCACCCTCTGGATGGTGACAAGCAATGCACAGCTGTTAGTTGTCTAACTCTCTATTTCAATGGAATTTTTTTAAATTCCATTATTTAAGTTTCATTGTCTAACCACAGAGTCACAGTTTCCAAGCTGGGCACTCAAGGCATCCCAGGACACCATCATGATCTCAGGAAAACATTACGATATTTGACATCTTTAAGACGTCACAGAAACTCTTAGTTCAAGATAGTTCAGAGTTTCAACATTAAGTCACATTATATACCTTTTGATGATGGTCATCTCTCTGCAAAATTAATTTGGACAGTTGTTATAATAAAAAGCAACTATTTCCTGAAAATCAGTATGGAATAGGAAGTGAAGGTGGTTCAATATAATTTCAAAGTTTGAGAAACTGGGAAGACCAAACTGATATACACAATACTGTACTGTATTTTGTACTAATACATTATTTGTACAGTACTACTACATTAGTACTGTATTCTGCCATATATAATGAGCACTTTTTGCCCAAATTTTTGAGGGAAAATAAGGATGAGCATTATATGCGGGTACTAATAATTCTGTATCTATGTGTTTTTAATTATTTTATTTATGTTTATGTATTAAAAGTATAACTCTAGAAAGTAAAAATGATGTCCATATGCAAAATAATACATTGGAATACAATAATCAGTTTCATCTCTAAATCAAAATAAATAAATAATTGAATTTCAAAATTCAAATCAAAGACTTTCCTGAAAGTTTGGGCCAAAATCATGGGTGCACATGATATACCAGATGCATTATACCCAGCAAAATATGTAGTTATTTAAAAATAAAACTTAAAAAAAGTTTGAATTCATGTGTATTGCTTTTCAAATGATTATTCAGTTGTTGGGCATAAATACTTCAGTTGTTTGGACCTAACGACCTGATAAAGAGAGCTGCTAGGCATTTCTTTTGATCAAGGCGTGACGTAAGGCACGTACCAGAACACTATGCGCACTGTGACCTGAGAAAGTTTAACATCCTCTGCCCCAGATGTCTAAAGCAAGAAAATCTAAGAGATTTCAGCCTAGACAAAGAAACATTTCTCTATGGGTTTTTAACCTCCCTCCTTAAAAAAAAAAAACTATAACAATGTGAAAAATCTGAAAAGCATTATATACAAGGTCTGTCCAGAAAAAGTCCAACCATTGTTAATATAACAAGGATGGTTCGTGCAACACCAGTGTAACCTGGCAGCCAAAAAACAGTGGACTGGAACGCACATGCATAAACAATGACAACTTCAGTGCACTAGTCAGTGGGGGCGGTAGACACCCTTGAGTGAGCATGTGTACTCTGTGGCCATTGCATTCAAAGTGACTGAGCAAGTAGAGCAATGAATCTTCATCATACTTTGCATTAAACTTGAACATTCCTTCATGGAAACTATTCGGATGATTCAGAAGACCACAGCTATGGGCAATTGGTGATTGGCTGCCCCATCACACAACACACCTGCTCATGCATCACATCTCATGAAGAGTTTTTGGTGAAACATCAAATCACCCAGGTGACTCAGCCCCTCTAGAACCCAGGTGATTCGATATCAGGGAAGAGATATCAGACCATCGATGAGGTTTAGGGATACACAACTAGGCAGCTGATAGCCATTAGGGGAACTATGTGAGGTCCCAAGGTGCCTACTTTGAAAGGGACTGAGGCATCACTGTCCTATGTACAATGTTTCTTGTATCTTGTATCTTCTTCAATAAATGCCTCTATTTTTCATATTATATGGCCAGATACCTTCTGGACAGGCCTTTTACACATATCAAAAGGTAATTCTACTGGTACACTGAAACTAAGCCAAACATAAGTACTTCTTAAATTTATAAAAAAATGTGTCCTTATGTAAGAGAAAGTAATTAGATGCATTCTCCATTTTATGAGTCTGAAGAAGAAATAAAACAAATAAATACTCACTCTTGATGTGTTAGACATGAGAAAGCAGTGAGAAGAGATGGTTTCATTCTGATAAACAGAAGCTGAGAGAGTCACAAATGCTACAAGTGCTACAGCTGACACCTCTCTCCCCTGAGATCCATTTTTATTTCTTGGTTCTCTCCAAGATCACAGTTATACATGCCACTCATATAGCTATAACCATGGTCCACAAGAAGAGATTAATATCTCTTCACTCTACGGCACATTCTTATTAAAGAAAGTCTGCCTGGGTTTGGGAAAGGCCACACCCTAGAGCCAAGCACTGGGGCCCAGGAAACTAAGAAACCATTTCTGCCACTTCTCTCTTTTCCATTTTGTTTAGGTATCCAATGCATACATTTATATTTTCATTTAAGTTCTCAGGGTTAAAGTGATCGGATAAGGAAAACAGGAGTAAGCTATAAATTATTGAGTTTAGTCCAGAAACAAATCATCTTGCAAATCCACCCAAGACACAAAGAGTTCTAAACCCGTGCCTGACTTTGCCAGAAGGCAAGAACCTTAATTACTGGGTTGGCCAAAAGTTCATTTGGTTTTTTTCCCATAAGATGGCTCTAGTAGTACTGGTTGTCTTTAACTTCATTCAAAAAAAAATATTGTTACATTGCATTATGACAGCTGTCACATACAATGTGCATTTTTTTTAAAAAAACATCAAAATTGGTGAGTTTTTGTGTAGCCAGTTTAATATTGAAGATGAAAGAAAGTAAGCAACATTTTCATTATATTATGCTTTACTATTTCAAGAAAGGTAAAAATGCTACTGAAAGGCAAAAAAAAAAAGATTTGTGCAGTGTATGGAGAAAGTGCTATGACTGATCGAATGTGTCAACAGCAGGTCACGAAGTTTTGTGCTGGAGATTTCTCACTGGACGATACTCCAGTCAGGTAGATCAGTTGAAGTTGATAGTGGTAAAATCAATACATTAATTGAGAATAATCAACATTATACCCCATGTGAGACAGCTGACATGCTCAAAATAATCCAAATCAGTAAAGTCCTTGGTAAAAATAAAAAATGTGCTTTTTATTTCATGGAAAAAAAAACATACAGACTTTTTAGCTAACCCATTACTTTCTCCAGCAGTCACAATCTTGTTTCTATTCTCTGGCCTGCTGTTTTTCCTTTCCTACCCAACTTGGTGTCCCCATCTTCCCCAAGGGCTGCTCTCCTTCACCAACCCTCATCCCTGACAATCTGAAAATCACCACCCTATATTACAATCTTTCTTCAAAGATTAACTAAGACCTACTATAAGCATTTAAAATCATCAAATTGAGTTCTAAGTTATGAAGTATTCATAACTGTTAGAAATTTTTCACACCCTACCTGGGTAGCTCAGTTGGTTAGAGCATCATCCCAATATGTCAAGGTTGTATTCTTTTTTTTTAATTTTACCATTTGCACCACAAATTTATTTTTTATTTTTTTTAATTTAATTATTGTTCAAGTACGGTTTTCTGTCTTTTACTCCCAGCCCAGCCCACACCCCCAGTGCTCCCCACCTCCCTCCCATTTCCCACTCCCCCCCTTAGTTATTGTCCATGTGTCCTTTATACTAGTTTCTGTGAATCCTTCCCCTTTTTCCCTGAAATTCTCTCCCCTCTCCCCTCTGGTCTCTGTCAGCCTGTTCTAAATTTCAGTGTCTTTGGTCATATTTTGCTTGCTTGTTTGTTTTGTTGTTTAGCTTCCTGTTAAAGGTGAGATTATATGGTATTTGTCCTTCACTGCCTGGCTTATTTCACTTAGCATAATGCTTTCCAGTTCCATCCATGATGTTGCAAAGGGTAGTAGGTTCAATTCTTAATTAGGGCACATACAAGAATCAACCAATGAATGCAGAAATAAATGGAACAACAAATCAATGTTTCTCTCTTGCCTCCCCCTACTCTGTCTCCTCTCTCTGTAAACTCAATAAATAATTTTTTAAAGAATTTTTTACATCATCTTATAATTGAACCCCTTGACTCCTCAGACAATGAAAGTGGGTGACATATTCAATGACTTGCCTAGGTTCACCCAGATTTAGGGAAAATATAAGAATAGAATATACTGCTTCTGTATTGCTATAGAATATGCTATCTTTTTTAAAAGTCTCTGAATAAGCACAAATATTAATGCAGTGTAGAAATCATTAATCCACTGTCACATATCCGGAGGGGTGTAAGAGGCTTCAATCCAGCTCTGCAACCACACCATCCCATTCCTCTAAAGTGATCAGGGCCCCACCCCCTCGCTGGTCTGACCGATGTGCTGGAGTACCGGGGGAAGAAGCTGGATGTACACATGGAGTAGGCCAGTCTCAGTCTCTGTACCTGGGCGATACCTGTCCTGGTAGAAAGACTGCTCTAGATTTCCAAATGAAATAAATCTTCAGGGGATGTCCATAGAGAGCGAGCCCAGTCCTGAGGAGCAAATGTGGGGAGTGTGCCCTCTAGTGGCAGCTGCCTACTTTGCAGGACAAGACAAGCTAGAACAGTGACCCTACTTTGATGGTCCTTCGATGCTTCCATGATGGAACCTTCCATCAGGAACCTTTTACGAAAGTGCCTGTGATTTCACAGTCCCCGAAACACCCACCAGCCATTTCTCTCAGGACTGTGCTGTTTGGAGTGGGGCCCCACAGCCACTCTGCGACCAGGACCCATGGTCTCTCACACTTACTTAAGTGATCCTTTGAGGTGTAGGGGAAATTCTCCATCGTGTTTACCTAAGACATTTTTCCTATGCCTATTAATTCCTTTTTCCTTCTTTATTTCTGTACATATACTGAAAGAGTACATGCCAAATGCCTAGAAAAAAGCCTTACACAGCACTCAACAAGCGTAAGCCTCTATTATTCTCTCTCTTCAGTTTTTTAGAATAGACCTTGATAGCACATATTCTAAGATTTTGAGTCCTAAACATTAATTGAATGTATATATATTCATTGTTTAAATTGGTTCATATATACTAATTGATTTAATTGTCACACCTACTAGAAGATAGTATAACTTTTATTTCTATGTTATAAGTCCAAAAACTGTTGCACACAATAAATTAAATAATTTTTCCAAGACCATGCAACTAGCAAGTGCTGGAACTGGGATTTGAACCTATGTAGTCTGTCCCTGAAGCTTATGCACTTAATTATCACAGTAAACAAAGATTCCAGATTCCAATTTCCTTGAAGGTAAAAAAAATCTTGTATTTTAGACCCTCTTAGGAAAACAAAGAATTTGAGAACAATAGTAAAATGGTTAAGCTCCATATTGAAAGGATATTCCTATTAATATTGACACATTACTTATATGAGGGGCCCCAAAGTACACATAAAATACACAATTCCACTCAACTATAATTTTGACAATTCTAAATATAAATTACTAGTTATAGTAAACATTAAGCCAACAGTTGACAAACAATAACTTTTTCTTGCCCTTTAGAATTTATACAGTATTCTAGAATGCATGATTCCACAATGTTTTAAATGTGTATTTACTGTTGAAAAAATTATTGTTGCATGAAATAATAATTGTTATGTGTTGTTTTGTCCAAACTCTTTAACTTTTTCATTTTCCTAAAAGAAAAGTTAGATGTGCAATTATTTCCCAATGCATATTTATCACAAGGTTTTATGCTTAAATGATATATAATCCAGCATCTAGCATTATTACTTTGAGAAAAATATTGATTTTAATTGTAAATGTTCAGCATTCAAAACATTAATTGGGTTTAAAATGTATTCATTTTACTGTGCCATAATCTGATTAATCACAGCTTAAAAAATACTTAATCATATGCATTTACAACACCTAGTTCTCCCATTAGACTTAAAGAAGAATATAATGCAAAACATCTATCAGCTTGGATAGGCAATGTCCAATGGGCATTTCCTACTAGCAAATTGTCCAAATCAGGCCACCTGTGGTTCAGAGTCCCTGCAAGCATATGTGCACCAAGTAGCAGTGCCACCTGTTTTAGATCATATGTCTTGGTTCTCCTGCCCCTACAGACACCCAATGGGAACCACAGATATAACATGCCCTGAAGTGTATGAGCCCCCTTTCTCCACAATGTCCTCAGCCTCCACCTGCTCTAAAGTCCCTGGCACTTAAGGCCCGTGGCAGAAACCTACCCATCAGATACACTTCACCTTCCTGTCAGCAGGCGTGTAGCCCAATGAGGTAGAACCCACAGGTCACCAACAACTAAAGGTTACTTCTCCTTAACAGCCCCAAACCCCCATCCCTACTGTGCTGACCTACTCCATGTCTGCTCCCATGCTCACAATTTCTACATGAACTGCTGCAATGTCCACTGAGGCTCCTAGGCTCCCTGACTCAAGTCTTCCTTCAAATGATACCTATACAGGGGGATAGCCCTTTTCATTGAAAATATTATGAAACTAATATATACTTGCCCAGTATAGAAAGAAAAAAAAATGTGCAGCACAGAAAACATATAAGGAAAAGTGAGTCTCCGATGTGCCAATCACTTCAGGCCATTTTTTCTGAATGTATCCCACATATGTTCTCTTTTTCTGTTAAAAGGGAAACAAACATTTGCGTTGGATTTCCTGGTCTTAACCAGCCCTACAATGCAGGAGAGGGCTGGCCAGATGAATGCACATCGGATGGCCAGAATGGCCATTCTTTCAGAACGCACCATGGTGCCACTTGCCACTTCCAACAATCTAACAAATTTCATCTTCCTCTTCGGCACAGAATGTTTTCAATTGAAGTGACCAGAATGGCCTTTCTCCTGAGGAAGCAGTCTCTCAGCCTTACGAAGAGAGCACGTGGATCTAGGAGGCACCATTCCACATAGGCAACAGCCACAGTGGTTAGATGCGCAAGCCTTGTGGCCAGACAACCGAGGCTTGCGTCTTGGCTGTATCACCCACGCACCGTGGGACCTTCAGCAAGTTACTTAACCTCTCCGTGCTGTGGTCCCTTGTCTGTGAAATAGGGATGATAACAACTGTATTTCTTCACAGAGTTGGTAAGATGATTTAATGAGTTAATATTTGTAACGTGCTCATTAAAATGCCTGGTAGATACTGAGTCTTATTAAAATGTCTGTTAAGTAAATTTTAAAATAGTCCATGACACTAATTATATAAACACATAGCTTGACTGAATGTGTTCCCACTCAGCTTAACTTCCTGCTCCTCCTCCACATCCTGTCTTTGTGAGTGTTGGGACTGCATGCGGAGATCACAACTTACCAAGTCAGTCATTTCATTTAATGGATAAAATTTCAGTGTAAATCTTCAGTGTTTGGATTTCAAATTAAGTGTATGATCAAGCATTAATGGTGTGATGATGGTTCACCTGAAAATGGAAGATATCTTTACAAAGAAATTTTTATTCCTTTTCAGGCAGTGAAAAAATTATTTATTATGTATTAAATTTTTGCTCTGCAAAGGAAAGCAGATTGATGAGCTGTTGGGGCCTGAATAATTCTTCAGGTTGAAAGATGCCTTCTGGTTGTATTAATCACTCAGCCCAGAACTGAAGTACACACAGGAGAGCCTCGCTCACGCTCTCCGGCCCAGCCCAGCCCAGCCAGCACCCGCTCCCACCTCGGGAAAGCGGACCTTTCCCTGCAGCACTGGGTCTCCCAAAGGTTTCGCATCCAGCTTGTCTTCGAGTTTCTGCAGGGTCCATCAAGTTTCCTCATTTACACTGATTTTAAGAATTTGAATTAACATTCAATTAAAGTTTGAGATTTCACTTTAAACCAAATAAAAGCCCACTTCTCACCCTGAAAAATCCTAGTGTAAAGAATGCTGCTCCCAGGAGTCCAGTGCCACAGTGCCAACCTCACTTGGCTCCTGTTCTTCTTCCTCCTCCCTCTTCCTCCACCTGACTCCATAAGGGGTCACTAATCAGGAGAAATTGCCAGCACCGGCGCCCCTCACACCTTGTTGCTATTTCGATAAAAGTGTTAAACACTAGCTTTAAAAATTGAAGCATGGATATTTTCTCATCGGTGACTAACTGTTTTTATGGAGAGATGATACTTCCCCATTTTCATTTACATAGTACCATGCTAGACTCTGAGCGTATGGGAGTAGAAAAGATACACATGGTTTGTGCCTTCACAGAGCCCAGGTTCTGCTAGGAGGAATGGACCCAACAAGCGTCATACAATAAATAATAAATTATGATTAAATGGCATGGTGAAATCAAGTGAAAGTCTAGAGCAAAACAGAAGAGAACTTACTTTAGAGGAGGGCTTTTCATCCTTGGTCACCACATTAGAATCTCCCAGGGAGCTTTTAAAACTCCCAAGTCACACCCCAGATCAACTAAGGCATGTCCAGAGGTGGGATCAGGCACTGGTTGACAAAGCTCCCCAAACGATTCTGAAGCTTAGCCAAGATTGAGAACCATTGCTTTGCTCTTCCAGAAAAATACTACAAAGCTACAAATACCTATGAGCAATTAGTTCCTTTGTGGTTTACTTAAACTTATTATTACTAGTTGTGAGACCTTAAAAAGGCAATTTAACCTCTTCGTACTTCAATTTCCTCATTCACAAAATGGATATAATGTCAGCTTTCGGTGACTGCTGTGTTAAAGAAGATCATGCATGTTCAAGTGCTTATCACAGTAACCTTCACCTAGAAACGGCTCTATAAACGTCAGCCATCTACACTATTGTTGCTGCTGCTGTCTCTGTCATTGTCATTGTTATTATTGTTGTTACTTGCTCTTTTGCAGTAGATCAGAAATTCCTCAGGGCTTCAAGCTGCCCACCACACAAATTGAACGGCAGAACATTGGCAGGATTTTCTTGGGCCTTTAGCAAACTGCAAAGATTTACCTTCAGCTTTCTCCTGTTGCTTGTACTTCCCTCCCATTGTTTTTCTGTTCCACACATTTCCTTCTTGCCTTGAATGAAAAGAATTGCCAACTCCTAAACAGCAGACACACAATTTCCCTGTGTCCATCAGACACTGGGAATAGTCCTCTCCCTGCCTTTATCCCAATCAAATCTTCTGGCAGCTAACTTTCCCAACTCACCCTAGAATTTTCCTTTCTAACTCAATAAAGCCCAATTGCCACTGAATCTATTTTTTTACTAATAAGCTGAGCAACTTTCTACTTTTTTTCCTAACCTCTAGATAACACCAGAAAAAAAAAACTTTGTACTTTTTTTCAAATATATAATTTAAATCTATATCTATATCTATATCTATCTACTTCCACACAACTTCCAACTTATTTACAAAATGAAAATGTCAAGAATTATCAGGCCTTATTAAAACATTGCCAGCTATCACACCATCACACGCAAAACTCAGCCACTAGGGCAGGACTATGATCCAGTCCCAATTGATAATATACTTATTTTTTTGTAATATCAGACCCAGGAAAATGATGCTTCCGGAAAATATGTACACAGATACATACTGAAGCTTGTGAGGGTGTCGTTGTGCACAGCTGCCTCTGTGTGATAGAATCAGCCCAGTGTGTGAAGACTCTCAGCCAGGTGTTCAGAGTCCTCACCAGCATTATTCAGAATGAATTACAGCCAGCAGCCACCTCAATGATAGATTACTAATATTTCATTTCATTTCAAATCACCTCTCTTGGTTTCACATGTAAGGGCTGAGATACAACTGTGGCTAGCCGAGTGAAGACAGCAAATAACCAATGTGTCACACTGATGTACTATCCATAGTCCCTCGCATGACTGAGGAGTCCAACCTTGGATGCCCAGGAGGAATCATGAAGCATCTATATAACTAGGTCATGAGAAGGCAAGCATGCCATTGCTTTCCAACTCGGTTACAGAGATGAAGAGAAAAAATCTGATAGGACTACGGTGGTGGAGATCCACAGCATAACTCTGAGCACTTGCAAATGGTTGGTACAGTCATATGAGCCACTGGATTCAGACAGTCCAGACACATGGAAATATTTCCTTCTCTTTATTCCTCTTGCTCCTAACCTCTCTGTAACCCAAGACTGTCCTCCTCCTGAGAATAAGAATAGGTTCAATGCTCTCTGGTCCAGCAATCAGACTCCAAAGGTGTGGTTTCTTATTCCATTGCCCGATACAGACTGGGTTGGAAACATCAAAGACACTGCTGGTCAAGACCTTTACTGCAATTTGTAGAAACAAGATGGGCAAAGGCAAAAAAAAAAAAAAAAAAAAAAAACCCACACACACAAACAAGCAAACAAAAAACAAAGAATATGAGAGCTAAGGACATTTTCCAAATCTCAAATTATTGTCAGCTACAGTTTAGAATTAAAACTTAGCTCGTGCATTAGCCATTTAAGTATTTGTCCCATATTGAATGCAAAGTAAGGCATTTTATACTCTACCAATTTCCGTTTTTCTTTTTAAACGATTACAAAATAAAGGATCTACTTTAAAAACCAACATAATAAGTATAACAGATTAACGAGAAAAGTCACCAAGTGGCTGGTGCATGAATTACTGAGGGGAAATGCAACATCTTTGAGACATCTTCAGGGCATTTTTTTAACCTCATCGATTTCTGTTGTTTGGAGGATGCACTCTGGCAAAGAACACTTGCCTCTGAGCACATATTACACAGTGAAATAGAAAGAGACAGTACCTGCCAAAAGAATTTATAATCCTCAGGAAGAAGATAAATATCTCACACTCATACCGTATTAATATGCATAAGCTCACAACCTAATTGTGTAAAAAGGATTTAGTATTCTGGGTTTTGATGCTTCATGGAGTTAAGCATCAATGAGCACATATCAGGGAGCTCCGTTATCCAAGAAATCTTTTCCATAACTTTCTATTAAAACCCATTGTTTATGAATTCTCAGCAGGAAATGCACTACCTGCCAGGGATTGGAGTAAATGCTCTAGTTCATCTTGACCTCAGGCATCAGAGTCAACTCAAGGACAAGCACTAATCCTTCAGAAATGGGCTGATAATGGGCTCACCTTGCTTAAAAACGAAATGCCCTTTCTCACAATGAAATGTCTCAAGGAAGCGTTCGTATCTTGGGTCCAAACATTTGATGCTTCAAAATCCCCCACGCATGTGCTTCCTTCCCTCTGTGTTCAGAGTGTGTGTGGTGCAGAGTTCTGGTATATACTTTGTGAATCCAGTATGTGATACCATTAAATGTCTCAAGTAAATAGGTAAGTTAGGGGAAAATAAGCAATTCTAATAAATTACCCAAGGCAGAGAATCTGTAAAGCTCATAAAGATATGAGGGACTGTATCTCCAGGCACAAGTCTGGGTGTCTGTTCACACAGGAGGCCATGTGAATGCTGCCTGGGGGCTGAAGACTGGAAACCCCAAGCCGCCACACGAGCTCCCTTTTATCTGCTTTGTGGAGAGCTTTCAGGTAAGATTTCATGACAGTCTGAATATACTGATCTAGGTTTCTCTGAGAGAAATTATACTGCCTTTAAAAACTGTTTTCACTACTTGCAGTTTTCCTATTTGTTCAGGAAAAGTAGAGAACAGAAAAGGAAAAGCATACCTTGTGCACATCCTGTGTCCCACACTGTGAAACAGGCTGAGCACGTTAAACATGCACGGCTGTAATTAATCGTCCTCACAACCTTAGGCTTCGCTGTTAGTTTCCCAATTTGCAGAATCTCGGTGAAAACTGAGACCTGGAGAGGTGAAGGGGCTTCCTGAGGAAGAGCGAGACAGGATATTGAAGAGCCTAAGCGTGAAGTCAGGACTCTCACTCTTGAGATTTGTGCCCTTACGACTACAGCTTGCCTCCCAAGAAGGCAGAACTCAGGCAGACAGGAAGTGCTCACAGAGAGAGCACTGTGCAGTTGTAACAGGGTACAGAGCATGGGTCCTCTAAGGTTGGGGAGCCCCACTGTCACCCTCAAATCCTGCAGAGAGCAGGAAGGGGGCAGAAAGTGTGCCTACAGAGCAGATAACACAGCCATGACTTCCTGAAGCAAAGAAGGCTGCTGCCCAGAGCGAATTGTGTAGTGACTGTGAAAATGAGCAGTGATTCATTACATAGCCAGAGGGAAGTTCACAAAGCACCCTGGATGTCTGTGTGTCACTGAGAACTCTTGCCCTGACTAAAGATGGCAGCCAAAAGAGGGTCAAAGACACTGGGGAACTGACAAACATGGTGGACACTTGTTCAACATGGTGGAAGCTGGATATGAGGTCCCACAGGAAGTTCTGACCTGAGCATTTCAATTGGGGTGGGCTGAGTAACAGGAGCTGCCCTGAGGTCTGCAGGGAGGTCTGCAGAGGAGGAAGCTACAAGGTCTTTCTCACTGGAGGTCTGGCTGAAGAAGAAGGTGACAGAGCTGGCAGAGCTTTGGGGACCTGCCTGGCCACCCAGACTCATGAGAGATGCTGGGAGCTGAATTGACCTGGAATGCTGAGCTGCAGATTCCTGCTTTCCTGAAAGACATACAGAAAAGTCAGTCTCTTGGTTCAGGGGCTCTTGGTATGGGACTTTAGAGCTTGGTACAAACTCTCTCCCCCTGGGCTTTCGGCATTTGGACATTCTGGGCTTCTGGCCCTGCTCCTCACATGGACGGGCGTGTTTGTGGGATGAGGAGATGCGGGGCCCTCTAGCAACTTGAGACCTCACATGGGTGAGAGCCCACTCCTGGAGGCAGCGTCACACACAGGCATGAGTGCCTCCCTGGGCACCAGCTTCTGAGACACCATGATCCAGTGTAACATGGCCAATAGTTTTCTGAACTGCTACACAGAGGCCGAGAACAGCACACCCCAGATCCTCCAGGAGCAACTGCTACGGGAGGATGGAGACTCTGAAAGCCACAAGTACACGTTCCAGAAGGGATGGAGGTCTGTTTGCATGACTGGCTGATGGACAGATAAGGAGATGGGGAACTTCTAGGCATCGTTTCAACTTCTAGCCTTTTGGAGCTCAAAGGAAGTGCTTGGTCTCGTGGGAGAGGAGGGCTCTGAGCAGGAGTGCTCTCAGAACCTCCCTACAATGTTGGCACCCTATTAATAGATAGCTGTTTCTTTCAACACAAATTGTTGGGTCATGTGAATCAAAGGCGCCAGGTGGCCAAGCCCCGGGTTGCATGGTTACACACTGGCAAGTGGTTGAAATGAAAATGCTATCATTTGGGACTAAATTATACAGCATCTTGTTCCAGATGCTACTCTAGATAAGCAGTAGCAGAAGCCAAAGATTTGACAACTTAAATTTCTATTCTCTTACTTATTTTGCAGTAGAAATTAGAGAAACCATAATTGTTTTATTTGAGCACAAGAACCCTCCTATTTAGAAGAATAAGTGGGAGAATGTCCGAGGAGTCCCATGGAACCCATAGGCAGCCCCACAGGTTCCTTACCTGTAGCTGCACTGAACCAAGCTCATTTCTTCCTTCCCCTCAGCAAATCTTCAATTCTACAACCTGCTTCACTGTACGGGGGCAGGTAAGAGGCCACAGAGCTCAAGGGTCTTTTTCCTCTTTAAATCAAGACTGCATAGCAGCATTTGAGAGCTTCGTGCTCAGAATTTTGGCATTTTTGTGAGATCACTCCATTTTTATACTTTGTGTTTGAGATCATTCTGAATCTGCTCCGTTCAATCCTCCTACCTCCCCTCCACCCCATAAGCATGACTCTATCCTCAAGTGCCATCAAGAGTAGGGCAACGTGCAGCTACCACTCGATCCACACCCAAGAGGCACGTTTTGAATATAAAAGTTGTTCAGTTGCACCAAGTTTTAAGGCCTTCAGCCTACTTTCTGCTGCCATCTCTCGTCCTCCTTTCTCAGGGCCATTCATTCGTACCAAGTCCTTCATGACAAGCAGGGAAGAACAAGAAATAAGGTGAAAATACATTGGGACAAAGGGGAAGAAAGGACAAAAGGGTGGTGGTGTTTGAGGGTGTAGGCGTGCCCTCTTTGTGCGGTGTCTACAGTGGAGCATGGGGGAGGGAGGGGGAAGGGGAGGGCGCAGTGTGGAGTATTGGGATGCAGGTCCTGCCAACATGAATAAATGTATCCACACACACCTATAAACAACACAAGAAAGACTAAGAGTGAGGGGAATTAGAACTTACTGAACACCCACCTTTCACCAGGCCCTAGATATGTGATCAAATCAGTCTGAACAACTTGATACACATTTATAAAACTAAAAATTATTTTCTCTCACACCAAGAATCTCAGTATCCTGAGGATCTAATGTGTTCACTATCATCTATTTGCTTTTTTCTCCTGCCCTCTGGCAGGCAGGGAGTGGGTTGAACAACTTGTCCAAATGAGGTTTAAAATTACGAGTGGATTTTGATTACCATTGTCGCTCCTTTCTCCTATTTTCATAAATAATGGAAATAACAGTACAGAGCCATTTTAACAATAAATTGTCATCTTAACTACACGGTTGGCAGGGGTGTTGCTCACCCCTGCTTCCTCTGACTTGGGAAACAGATCTATCTGTGGATGTAAAGGTCTCTGTACATTACTGTGACGTTTGTAAATGGGCTCAAACTGGGGCTATGGAAGCACATCCAGCAAGAAAGGCCGTCTTCAGCTAAAAGGTTAATTCTTTTATCGGCTGAAAAGTCTGCCCTCTCAGCTCTATCTCATAGCTGAAACTTATTTCACAAGGCACAACCTCATTGGGCATGCAGAGTAAATAACCTTGTTAAGAACGTAGTGTGGAAAACTGCTGTTCAGACGGGGTCAAGGGGTGAACAAGGGAAGGGCGGAGACTGTCAAGTGCAAGGCCGCTATGGGGTGTGATTTATGGCACCTTAATAATTTGGGCATGTCCAGCATTAAGAGAACTGTTTGCTTGGCGCCAAGCAGGGGCTAATGAAAGTACCCAATGAAGAGACCTCAAGGTAAGGATGTTGAAAATTCTCTGCAACAAACTAAGGGGTTGACGGCAAAGGGGCTCCACAGGGTCAGCCAGCCTGCTGGCCAAAGCTGCCACAAAGGCTGGATTGAGGCAGCTAAGAAAGAGCTTAATTATTTAGCTGTTTTCATTCAAATTGGAGCTAAACAGCAGGAAGAGTGTGCTGGACCACCAATTAGGTTGGTCAGGAGGTTATTCAGTCTAAGATCAGAAACAGAGGTGAGGCAGAGCCTGCCCAGGGGCCAGAACATCAAAGGCCCTCTTGGCCATCAGGGGGCTCCCCTCCTGCTGTGGACCCGACTGTTCCCATGACCTAACGCTTCAGTCGGTCTTCACTTCTGGCACCACTGAAATTCTGATCTCTCTCAGGGAAGAATGTCATAACCCATGCTGCCCACTGAACTTTGGTCAGCACAATTTTAAAATATTTTACTGTACATGGAATTTTCCTGCCAAATGCTATTATATTACAATGTTGTTGTTGTTTTAAGAAAACTGTGTCATAATAAAAACATGTTTTTCTACTAACAGCCCTCATCAGAATTCACAGGGTGGACTTCAGTAGCAGGGTTATTCAAGCCATTTCAGACAGGAAATACTCACCTCAGCCCCTACTTCAGCTATGATTCCAGAGAAACCCTCCCCATACTCAAGATATTCCCAACCCAACTCTTTGACAATGAAAGCCTGAATGACTAACTGCATTAACTAGTGCTACATGATGCCCTAAACCCCTGGACCACAAGGGAGAATTTGGTCTATGACAGAGATTAAGTGACCTTTAGCCATCCAACTATTTAGAGGGTCTTATTTTTACTGTACTATTAAGTGCAGACACACACACATTTGCTAAACACTCCAAACCTAAAATACACACACTCTGAAAGACATAAATACATAAGTAATCCTAGCCAAAAACATATACTCCTTTCTTAACTATGAGTTGTTTTTCTTTCCGTTTAAAATAAATTTTGAGTTCAGTGCTGGTTTAAGGAGAAAGAAAATCCCAGTTGCTTCAGTAAGGCTCACTGGGGGGAAATAGGATGTGGATAAGAGTAAACGCCCCAAATTTGATCCCTTTATTCAAATCCATCAGTTTGGTATTTACTAGGGTTGGGGCTGGGGGAAGGGGCAGCTCTGTCCTCTACATCACAGCAGCTTCCTTTCCAAATGGAGAGCAAGCAGGTAAGAGATGCAGCCTGACCAGGACAAGAGCGCAGGATAATACGTGCTCTTCGTGGCTTAAAAATGCATACAGTCTTTTTCCATCTCTGCTTGGAATACAAATGAACATATTCTTGTCTTCTTTAAAATGATTTCTCATTTGAGGCTGAAGAGATGTATAACACTTTAAATTCTATGGGCTTTGCTTTTCTGATTATATTACCCAGGAAATAAGCTAGACAACGAGAGTGCTTGGCAAGAGAGTCACATTCCACACACCAACCACATATAAATAATCTCCCTTTACACAGAAGTCCCAATTGGCTGGAATGGTACGGCCTCACCATCACATACACATACACCTGAACCATGTCAACATGACATTTTTCAGTCAAGACTTCATTCCACATTAAGTGCTTTGCATGTGTGCACTTAATATGCACTATATAAAACATAATAGTAATTTCATGCTTCCAAATGTCACAGTCGTTTTTTTTCCTGCCAGCCATGTGGCAGCACCCCAGTGGAATTTTTGTGGGGTGGGTGAAGGGGGTGAGAGCTGGGTACAGGCCCACAGAAGCACTACAAAAGCCGGGAGGCTGTCGTTTGGTCCATAAGTTACCTAGAGAGGAAACACTTTGCTGGGGGTACTCAGGGAACTTTCTTTAAGTTTGTATCAGTGGAGAAAATTCTTTTTTCCCCTTAAAGCAAGGGTTGGAGTTAATCTACAAACGTGTGCTATATTTTGAAATATTTATATTAAATGTGTTTGATCTCTGATAGTGCTGATTAACAGCACTCCTTCTAGTGAGGGTGTGTCCCTCCCCTAAGGCCCTCTCTTTCTTACTTCACCTTGTATTGTAGCAGCCACTATGACAGAATGCAAGGGCACCATAATTTCTGCAATTAGAAGGAATTCTGTGTATAAGCAGATTCAGAAACGACTGAAATCATGGCAATGCCTGAGCAATTTTGTGCTCGAAGATTTTTGTTCAAAATAAACTACTATTTTAATGAAATAAAAGAAAAATATTATCCATGCTACCCAAAAAGACAGAAGGCCTTTTAAAGTCATTAGTAAAAGGATATCGGCAGAGAGCAAAAAGGAAAGATGTTGAAGACCACATAAAAATTGAATTCCTATAATCATGTAGCAAGACTGAAACTTAAGCCCCAGGCTTTCAGAGATTCAAGAAAAAGGCTGAAAGTTTAAAAGAGAAATCCCAAATGGGAAGACAGTCAGCGAGCCATGGTAGCCATCTGGCGTGGTGAGTGTGACCTCAAACCCTCGGCAAAAGGCAACTCTCAGAAGTGTTTCCTTACAACTAGTCTCACACTCACACTCACGCGCCCACCCCCTATCTCGCCTGCATGTGCTGTCGTGCTCACTGCACCATGTACCACTCCCCTTGGTCCCTGGACCAAGTCCTTGGGAACAAAACACATAAGAAAAGATTCTAATCCTAATTTCCAATATTACAAGTAAGTGCTCCATTTAAAATAAGCAACAGGACTGTATACCTAAACATTCTACTTTTTTCAAAAATTTGAATTTTTTTAAACCTAGAATTTCGAAGAAAACTATAGAAACTAATTTGAAGCTTACTGTACTATGGTGTTTCGATTGTAAAGGGAGAATTACTCAAAAGAGTCAGCTGAAAAACTATTAAAATTGAATTTTTAGGCTAAGTAAAAATGGTTACAAGATACATCTTCAAAAACCACCTTTTGTAAACCAACACAAACTAGTTAGAAAATGTATGGGAATAATAACTCACATTTACAAAAGCAATTAGAACATGGTATGTAACAAAAATCCAAAGAACACTAGTGTATGATTTATATGACGAAAACCACCAATTTTGCTAAAAAATATTTTAAAAGAAAACAAAACAAAACAATATCTCCTCATTTCCTTGGGGAGAAAAAACTTAGCCTTGTAAAGAAAAGATGTCACTTCTTTAAAAATCAATTTACAAATTTTGTGTGATTTACATAAAAGTCCAAGAAGGATTTGATTTTCTTGGAACTTGGCAAAAATGTTTAAACTATCTAGAAGAATAACTAAGACAAAATAAATTTAATAAGTTGATAAAAAGTAGAAATGAAAGAAACTAGTTCAACTACACCTAAACACATAAGCTACAATCATTAAATCTGCAAGCTGCATTGAGAAAAAATCAGTTATACAGAAGCGGACTCTAATGTATAGAGCAATGTTCTAACAGAAACATAATATGAGCTACATATGTAGTTAAAAATTTTCTTATACCCACACTTCAAAAAGTAAAAAAGTGAAATTAACTTTTAATAATGTTATTACATTATTTTTATCTATTTTTAAAAGACTGTATTTGTTTATTTTTAGAGAGAGCGGAAAGGAGTGAGAAAGAAAGGGAGAGAAACATCCATGTGTAAGAGAAACACCCATCAGCTGCCTCTCGCACACCATCAAGTGGGGACCTGGCTCACAAGCCAGACATGTGCTCCCACCCTGACCAGGAATGGACCTGGTGACCTCTCAGTCTGGTCCATGGGATGACGCCCAATCCACTGAGCCACACTGGCCCAGGCACATTATTTATATATAACTTCTGCATTATAGAGCATATTCTATGCCTTTTATTATACCCAAAATATTATCACTTCCCCATTTCATAAAAAGCAAAGCACTATTGAGGCGTTTTACATTCTCTTGTTGTTGTTGTTCTAAGTATTCAAAATTCAGTACATATTTTACATTTACAGCACCTCTCAGCTTGGCCTAGCCATATTTCAAGTTCTCAAAAGTCACATATGCAGGGTACCTCCCCCCAAAACCCAGAATTACCTTCTGGAGAGTGTACTCCTTCTAGTACAGGATTCCCCTGCTAGGTGGGTGTTCTAGGAAACCATCTGTATCAGCTGGCAGTATTGTGAGAGGTCTCATTCAGCTTCAGCGGACTTTTTTTTGAAGACTCAACATATTTGCCCATTTCATGATGGGTGATTTACCAGCACACCTGCCCACACTGCACTGAGTGTTCAACAGTTTTTGACCCAGACCAGCATGACCGTCGTGCCCTGCCCTACCTATTCACACAATCTTGCACCAAGGGACTTGTTTGTTTTTTTGTTTCCCTGGATGGACAAAGTCCTCACAGGAAAATGCTTTGCCCATGTGGAAGAGGTGAGATAAAAAACAACAGAAGCACTAAAAAGCATCAAAATTGATGAATTCAATAACTGTTTTGAGCAGTAAAAAAAATATGTCTTAATAGGTATATTGGATCAAATGGAGAGCACTTTGAAGGTGACTGAAGTTTAAACATGTAAGAATCAATATACAATTTTTTTAAAGATTTATTTATTTATTTATTTATTTATTTATTGTTAGAGGGGAAGGGAAGGAGAGAAGGAGAGAAATATCAATGTATGGCTGCCTCCCATGAGTCTCCTGCTGGGAACTGGCCTGCAACCAGGCATGTGCCCCGACTGGGAATCGAACCATGATCGTGTGGTTTGCAGGCCCGTGCTCAATTCACTGAGCTACACCAGCCAGGGCTCAATACACAATCGTTTACAAATAAATTCTGGGGTTTTGGGGGTCCCTCCTCATTCAGCTATGGGCTCCTGGCCTGGACAGTGAAAGTATTGTGTGATAAAAGCAGTACCATGAATTCAATAAATGGTGTCAAAACAGTTTTTCCTTTGATTAAGAGAAAGAATAGCTCATGCATATCTCAAACAATGAGCAGTATAAGCTCCAAGGAGATAAGAGAGTTTAAAATGCCCTAAAAGTCAAAATTTACAGATTTTGGAACCATATAAGTGACTCTGACAAATCTCTACAGAGAGAAAATTCTCCAACCTTAAAAGCAACATAAAAAGTCTGAAAACACATGGTCAATAAACTTGATTATGCAAAATCTCAAAATCTTTTTATCTAGATAAAAAGACAACTAGTAAAAACAAATAAAAAAACATTAATTTGCATTTGCTGCAAATATGACAGAAAAGATTTTAATAATTTTGAGGAGCTCATATAAATGAAGGTGAAAACCAGTAAGCAGCCCAGCAGATAAAAGGACAAAAGGCAGGAACAATTTAGAAAAGAAAGTAATCAACTGGTGAACAAACGAATGTGAGGGGTTCATCTCACTCATAATCCCATAAATGCAAATGTAAAAAAGAAGATGGTTTCATGCTCCTTCCTCCTGCTAACATCCAACATCCAACATCCATCTTTTCTAATTTTTCTCATCTTTGGTACAAGCTTTGAAGGTGAAGCTGTAATTAATGAATGCTATGGCATTATATCTTCTACCACTTGGAAGAATTATGTATATAAATAGGTCCAGGTATTACAATGACTAAGATCATCAATAATACTTGAGTATTTAGTGCTGAAACAACTTTGAGGGGAAAAAAAGAGGCAAAAAGAACTGTGGCATACCTGAGAGAACAGGACCCTAGATCACTAAGAAGAGTGAAGGAACAAAAATGACCCTGCACGTAAAGGCCAGGTCTTTTTGTTTCTAAGCCCTCACAACTACAGATGTCACTGGTGACCTGCAATAACATATAATAAAAAGAATAATAATCAAAAGATAAATTTTAATACCCATATTTTCAATAGTAAGGAAAAAGCATCAGTTAAGACTTTAAGACTCAGCCTACCCAAATCATAATGAACATAATAAATATTAATATAGTACCTACTATGTGCCAGGAGCTGTTCCAAACTAAACCTCACAGTTATTCTATGCTGTATGTATTATATACTTCCATTTTATAAACAGGGCGTCTTAGGTACAGAGAGTTAAGTAACTTTTTAAAGAACACATTGTTATTAAGAGTATCCTGCTCATAGGAGATTGAACCACATTTGAAAAAGCAGACTAAATTTTAGCTAATTGAATATTTAATGAATGCTTATTATGTTAGCATATTGGTTTTAAAAGGTCCAATTTATGATGCAAATGAGTTCCATTTTATATGCTAAAGTAACACTAATGATACTGTGGAGTTCCTTACACACACCAAGGTATAAAGTGCATTACAATGATTTCATAAAGTTTAGAACAGGTTTATTTCATAAGTTTTTACAGTTTTATGGTTGTCCTATCTTCCCTTCAAGTGGTGTGGTGGCTTATATCAATGGTTATGTCTTAGATCAGAAACACAAGCTCCTATCATTAATACCACTGGAATACTCAACGTATTTTCATTCCCCCTGAGCTCCAGGAAATGGGAATCTGGAAAATCACCTCCTTAAGGAAGTAAAGATGACATGGAGAATGTCCCACAAAACAAAAGGGGAGCTGAAAAGTCTGTTATTTCCAGCCCCTTTGGATTTGGAGATGGGGGCATGGAGAGAAAAGCCGGCAGTGAGAAAAGGCCTCCCTGACCACATGCTCCAGAGACTCAACTTATGGAGAAGAAAGTGTAATCATTAGGTTGAACAGAAAACTTAGAGCAGAGAACTGTGGCTAAGAGAGCATGCAGTCATCCACCCCCTTCCCAACGTGAGGTGGGTTGGCACTAAACAAAGGGGTAAAAGACTGGAGCCGTAAAACAACAGAGTTCCACTGAAGATGTGGATGAGAACATCCATGAGAAGAGAAAAGAGGTTAGGTGTGACATTTAATTGCCAGATAAAGGAGGAGTCAAAAGCCAGCACAGCAGGGGAAACTAGGAGGGTGTTGCTGTATCAGAGCCAAGGGAGAGAATGTTTCAAGAAGGTGAGCATGCCGTAAGTGGTCGGGTAAGATGAGGAATGAAAAATGTTGTCTTCAGTGACAGAGAAGTCATGGGTGACTAATGAGAGCAGGTTCGGCGGCTTCATTGGACAGAAGCCAAAATGAGTTGAAGAAGAGGAAGTGACCCATGGACATACACAGCTTTAAAAATTTAGGTCTCGAAGGAGGTGAGACACTAAGAGCGTAGGCTTTGAGTTGAAAAAGCTTTTGTTCTTAATGCTTAAATTTTAATGAGAAGGCCAGAGTTCAGGCATCACTGTTAAGGATACAGGTTTGAAAGGGGATAATTATGGAGTATTCTGAGAAGGATGGGAAGGCCTGACATCTGCCAGGAGAAGGAAGAGCTCCTCTAACATAAGAGGAGAAGAGGAAGGGAGGCGTTGAGGAAGCAGGACTTTGAAGGGCCATGGTGAGAAGCTGAGAAGGTGCTCACCGATGCTCCTAATTAATATGGGATACACCGTGCTGAGGGTGGGGGGCAGGGCTGCAAGTATTTTCACAGGTCATTCATGAAATTTCGAGGGAGAATGTGTCTACTCCCTGGAAATTAACCCTAGCCAAGAATGTGCAGGCTTAGTTTCCCAAGGTTTTGAGAACCCCACATCCACCACATCCTGGGTCAAGTTAAGAATGCTATGTCACAGGGTCCAGAGACATACAAAAAGATGCTCAGTGTCACTAGCCATCAGAGAGGTGCAAATTAAAACCACAATGAGATACCACTTTACACCAGTCAGAACAGCCATCATAAACAAATCAACAGACAACAAGTGTTGGAGAGGGTGTGGAGAAAAGGGGACCGTAGTGCACTGTTGGTGGGATTGCAGACTGGTACAACCACTATGGAAGACAGTATGGAATTTCTCAGAAAACTAAAAATGAAACTGCCTTTTGACCCAGCAGTTCCACTGCTAGGATTATACCCTAAGAACACTGAAACACCAATCCAAAAGAACCTATGCACCCCAATGTTCATGGCAGCATAATTTACAATAGCCAAGAGCTGGAAGCAACCTAAGTGCCCATCAGTAAATGAATGGATCCAAAAACTATGGTACATTTACACAATGGAATTCTATGCAGCACAAAAAAAGAAGGAGCTACTACACTTTGCAACAGCACGGATGGAACTGGAAAGCATTATGCTAAGTGAAATAAGCCAGGCAGTGAGGGACAAATACCATATGATCTCACCTTTAACTGGAACCTAATCAAAACAAACAAGCAAGCAAAATATAACCAGAGACACTGAAATTGAGAACAATCTGACAGTAACCAGAAGGGAGGTGGGAGGGGATAATAGGAGGAAGGGGAGAAGGATTTTCAGGAACAACTATAAAGAACACATGGACAAAACCAAGGGCGTCTGAAAGCAAGGGAGGGAGGTAGGAATAGCTGGGGTGGTGGGGAGTGGTGGTGGGGGTAGATGCAAACAACAATAAAATAATTTTTTTAAAAAGAATGCTGTGTCAGAGGCCATTCAGTGTCTGCCCTTACAATTTCCACTCCCTTTTACTCCTAGGGGACTCTCATCATCTAGAGTAAAAACAGTGTTTGTCTTTACATCCTCTGAAATGAAAAATGTCTCAGTAGGTCTCCTTTCCCAGGTAATCAAGCCACACACTAAACCCCTAGCCGGTCATGCAGGACATGCATCCCCAAAGACTGCTGATTACATTCTTTATCCTGGAAAACAGGACTTTCTGCTCACCAACTAAAGGACACCAACCCTATTTGTGTCCTTAGCATGGGAAGTTAAACTGGGACAGGGAGAGTGTGCCTATGCCCATCTGTAGGAAAAGGGAGCTACTTTCAGTGCCTGCAGAATGATTTACGTCCCCAAGAGTGACAAAGGTCATATTTCAGCCCTATATCCAACCAGACAGAGGAAAGAAAGCACAAGTTACATGAGTAGTGGAACATCTATCTGCACCTCTCTTTTGTTTCCCCTCTCTGGGCAGGAACTAAGTCTGCTTTGTCTGTGCATCTCCATGGTCTAGCAGAGTCTACTATTTCTCCATCCCATTGACAGTGCATGTACACACACACACACGAGTGCTCATTCACACACTATCCTGCCTCTCAGTTATGGGAGATCCTTAGGTCAGAAAGACTCTGCAGTCTTATTTCAGGGTGGTCTACCATACAATAAAATTTCCAAGCAGGATCTTTAAATGACCCAATAAAATCCACCTCTCTTCTCAGCCTTCTAATGTTATCGCATACTAAATTTCAGTAGCAGATCTTGGCATAGTACAAGTTTATTCCAGCATTCTTTTTTGCTCCTAAAAGGTAAAGGAATGTCTGTTTTTCAGAGACTTTCCCAATCTCTCTGGGAGATTATGCATGTCATTGTGAAGTGTGTAGGAAAGACCAGTCACCAGGGAGGGGGCAGCACAGCTATGGGGTCTCCCTCCTGTGGGAGCATCCTAGTGCTGGTAGTAAACATTGCTTTCCCACCACATGGCACAGCCAGATTACTGCCTGGAACCCCCTCACATGGCAGCTTGGCACATTGCTATGCTTGCCCCTAAAAGCCCCAGTGATCCGGTGAAGAATGTTACTTCCCTGTTATTCCAGGTGATTGGAAACAAGAGAATAACAAAGCAGGGAATACAGACCTTAGAGCAAGTTTAATCCTCACAGACGCTAGATTCTTTATTTTTAGTCCCACTTCATTCTCCAACTCAGGCATAAGGATATTTGTAAATGTCTTAAGGAATTTACAGTAAATAAAAATGATAATGTTGACCTGCTTTCAAACCCTAAAACTCTATGGTTCATTTCTTCTCAAGGCTTCACATTTTCAAGGCTCACGGAGACTAATGTACCAAGCCTATATAAATAGCAGGTAATGGGCACTAATAAATATCTTAAACTAAAAGAGTAGCCAACAGAAAAAAAAAGCAAAAACAATTTAATAAAGCTACAGATACCTTTACAGTTGCCATTAGAGATGGTAGGACACCTTAGAAACTGCCCTTGATAGCAGCCCCAGACTAAGCAGGTTTTAACATAAGAAGATACCATTTCTTGCCTTCCTAAAACCTTTCTTTCAGAAAGTCAGTACTTAGAAGCTCA
The DNA here is from genome assembly GCF_014824575.4 of Sturnira hondurensis. Classification (NCBI taxonomy): domain Eukaryota; kingdom Metazoa; phylum Chordata; class Mammalia; order Chiroptera; family Phyllostomidae; genus Sturnira; species Sturnira hondurensis. The sequence continues at coordinate 9,367,861 of NW_028074140.1, read as the reverse complement.
CTAGTCCAGGCATCAAGATGAGGCACCAGGCAGTCAGCCGTCCCTAACACACTGTACATGTACTACCAAGACTCGGGTTGGTTAAAGATGGATGGACTGTTAGCAGCCAAAGGGTGTGTTGTATTCCGGCCAAACATTCAGCCTGGCAATAAATGAATTTTCACTCTTCCCTCCACAAAAGGAAGTTTTACCTAGAAATTGGACAAAAGAGAAAAATCAAATGTATTTTTGGCTCTTGGACTCTTCGCGCAGCTTCAGCACCGTTCCCCCAGCCGTCTTCCTGGCCAGCCTTCCCCTTTTATATATTCTGGGACCAGATCCATAGCTCCCATTTTCCTTCTACCTCTGTAAGTCTGCTGAAAATAAAACTGCCCAAAACCTGAAATAATTTCTCTGAAATTGCGCAACATTCTTTCTCTGCTGTACTTCTGCTTCCATTTTCCTTCCCCTCTTCCATTCAAAATCTATATCACACCTCACATTTTGGGACATCTTTCAGTCTGTGTTCTTCAATTTCCTCCAGCATCATGTGTTTTTTTTTAAACAGACTGCCTAAAGTACTCACTAATGGGCAACATTGATGGAATTTAGTACAACTAATAAAATTGTTCATTGTTTCTATTTAGCTTTCACACCAGAAGCCTAGCAGGCCATAGGATGAGAGAACAGTTGTCCCTTTGGTCCCCTATCAGGTCACAAACAAAATCAAAGGCTTACAAACCAGCCTTTTTGCATACTGATTTGCATACTGATTTGTGTTCTTCCTTTAGGATTATCAGTATGACAGAATGCTGATATTATCCAGAATATTAAGTCATTTTCCCCTTATAATTTTTATTTAGAGAGCTAAAAATATAGTAAATGTTTTTTGCTTGGCAACTAATAGAAATGACTAATACTATATTTAAAGTCTATTTATTTTTGTTTTAACAAAGCAAATATTTCTCTTGCTATTTTTTGGTATAGTACATGCTCAAAGAGCTAACGTGCTTGGTGTTTAACGAATTATATCATCTAGGTTGTTCTCTTTTTTACCCTTTGTATAAGTTTTCAGGTCAGAGAGACCATGTCGTTCTATTTTCCAGCTTTTAAAGTTCTGCTTCCCCAAAGCAGTAAAGACTAAATAACTTAGAAGAAGAAAGCTTGCTATGGGATCTTACTGATGAAGAGAATCTCAGCTGCTCCAAAACTGTTCTTCACAATATGATACATCAGGGTAAGTATTCTACTTCTCAGTAAGTACATCGATGGGGCCGAGTTTTATTAATCCTAAAAACAGCATTCCATATTTTGCTCTCTTAGTTTTTAGGCTTCAGTGCATAATGACATTGTACGTGCATCTGTATTTTCTTTCGTGAGGCCAATTTCCTCTCTTAGTTAGCATCAGTGGTAATTGGGGTTTTAATGATGTACTTGTAGAGTTTACAGAAAAGAACAACATATCCATTCTGCCAACCATCAGAGCCAAGCAAAATCAGGATGATGCCCAGGACCAAAGCTTATTAGTGATTCAGAGACCAGGAGAAAAGGTTGCTGTGGCTTCAAAAGACTTTGCATGCTAGTGTTAGCAGCCACTTGCTTATTGTTAGGGGCCATTCCAGTAGGAATCCTCTGAACAGTAAACTGACAGAGGGAGCTGTAGCTAAAGGCAGGTGCCACCTCCCCTGATCCTTCAATCTGTTCACCCTCCACTCCTCCCAGGTCACCACGCCCAGGAGAAGGGTGGAATGTTTGGCTGACCAGAAACACCTGACCTGCCCAGACTAGAAAAGAAAATCAGCAACTGCCGCTCTTGCTTTCTGAGAATCCAATCATACTGGGAGGATTTTAAAGAAGTTCCTTCCCGCCCTGACTGGTGTAGCTCAGTGGATTGAGCTGAGCCTGTGAACCACATGTTCGCGGTTCAATTCCTAGTCAGGGCACATGCTTGGGTTGCAGGCCAGTTCCCAGCAGAGGACACACAAGAGGCAACCACACATTGATGTTTCTCTCCCTCTCTCCTTCCCTTCCCCTCTAAAGATAAATAAATAAAATCAAAAAAAAAAGTTCCTTCCCTTGGTGGGACATAAAGCACTGATATCTAAGCAGGTGATATTACCTAATAATCTTGGGGTCAGTGTGCTCTTTTCCAATCCAAGGTGGGGCTGAGATAAAGAACTAACGCAACTACCTTTGAAATCCTACCCTCCTTGAATCTTTCACAAAAATTGCTCCCTGTACCACCAGCCATCCCCAGATACCGATATTATCAATTTCAAGTACTTACTTACCACACGGTTAATTTCATGAGGCAAACAGGAAAAGTACAAAATATGGCCCCTCCTTGTCCTGTGGGGACATTAGAGGAGTGTGTGTGTGTTGGGGGTGCCGTGCTACCCTATCCCCTTGGTTTTGGCCTGCTCCCCTGTTTCCAGTATCTCTAGAGTTATTCTTTCCAGATTCTCTCCCCCACCATCATCTGGCCACCACTGATTATTCAGAAGAACCCAACGCACAAGTCAGATGAAAAGCAGAGCGTGGGGAAACTTTGCATAAACCATATTCCACTGAAGTACCGCAATACTTACATGTTCACATTGTACGGTCAGCCCAGCTCAGAGTTAATTAAAGCACTCAATCGTTCCGTTACCACTTTAGTGACAGCTCAGGCACAAATATGTTAGACACAATTCTTTCCATGCACTGCTCATCAGCACTCCCCTTAAATGCCCCTTTGTCTTCTCTAGCCTCTTTCCAAAGCCCTGTACTTTGAGTTTACAAATGATTAGTACCTATACTCTTCCACCCCCAATTCTCAAGTTAAATTGCTGTCTTTAGCCCTTTTCTGGATTCCTCAGGAGTAATAAGTCTCTTCCATTAGGCCATAATGTCTTGCTTTTAACTTTAATCAAAACTGCAGTGACATCCCAACCTCCCTCCTCGCACCTGCCTTCACTATATCTTCTGTCTCGCTGACTGGGGTGTAAGTTTTCTCTCTCTCCACAGACACTGAGCACTGCATCCTATTATCTCCACGCCATGCTCCCACTGCTCAGTCCCCTACTTCCTTCCTCCTGCTTCAACCTCTGTGCTTCTCTAGTTCTTCTGTTTACTGGTAGAGTCCTTTTCTCCCATTCATTCATTTGACAACTATTTATTGAGCACCAACTATGGGGGCTTGATGTACATCGCTGAGCAACACGGATTAAAAGCCCTGCCTTTGCAGGGCAGACATTCTAGAAGGTGGAGACAAAGAAAACAAAAATGAACATCCTACTTAAATATTACTAGATCGCTGTTCATACCTTAGAAAAAAGAAAAAGGTGATCAAGGTAAAGTGAGCAGGACCACAGTAGGGTAACCTCATGGAGGTAGACTTGAACTTAGTAAGGGTGTTAGCTGGGCAGAAATATCTTGGGAAAGAGCATCCAAGCAGAAAAACAGCCAACTCAACTAAAGGCTCTCAGACATGAGAATATTTGGCCTTGTCTAGAATATTCAACAAAAGAGGTCGTGGCCAGTGTGGCCAGAGCAGTATAGGCGAGGGGAAGAGCATGGACTCACTGACTGCATTTGAAAATCATCTGTCCTTCTGTACTTGCTGGTAGACTCAGCACCTCCCGCTCAAAATAGAATCATATCCCTTTAAAACCTCACAGTATACATCTGCATATGGGTAGTTCCCATACGTTTAAAAAAGGAGTTGCCACAGGTTAATAAAACAAGCTGACACAGGCTACTTTGCATCACCTCCTCCAGATGTAGGCTATCTTCCTAAACTTATAACACACAACATTTCTAGGGAGCGTGGAAGACCCTTGCTCTGAAAGAACAAACGGTCTGTCACATAGGACGCATTAGGAGACTGGAGCACCACAGAGAGGAAATTCATGAACAAAACGGGGTAGCCACCAGGCAAGCAAGGTATCCCTCCCCCATCAATGTGACTCGGTGATTCTCTACCCCTTCTGGAGAACCCTAACACGGTTTTAAGGGTCCATAGACATGAGAATGATTGCAAGCATCTCATTGTAAATAGTGTTGAGGCAAAGAATTTCATAAGTTAAAGGTTTTTTCATTTTAAGTATGTATTCATGGATTTAACAAATATTTATCACACATTATACTGTGATGACAAAGATAAGCAAAACATGGCCCTGAAGCCAAGGAGCTCACAGTCTCTCTAAGTTGAAAAACCAACACATACACACAATATAAGCTATAAATCCCCTTAGTTTTAAAGGCAGGCATTCTAAATCAGAGTGCTCATAGGATTTCAGCTCCGGAGATATTTTTAAACATACGATACATCCTAGAGTCTGTCCTGGCACCTCCAGCCCAGGGATTTCTGACCGTCACTGCATGCACACTGGAATCATCTGAAGAGATTTTAGTACACGATTCCCTGGGTTTCAGCCCAGACATTCTAGTTTAATTACTCTGGGATGCATCATAAAATTTGCAAAGCTCCCCATGGAATTCTGAATGTTCGACTAAGGTTGTAAACCACGTGTACTTGTGGTATGCTGAATAATTGTCCCAATAATATTCATGTCCTAATTCTCAAATCCTGTCAATATGTTACCTTACCTGATAAAGGGAATTTGCAAATTTGGTTACATTACGTATCTTGGGACAAGATAACCTGAACAGCCAAGCGGGCCCCATGTAAACACAAAGGTCCTTATAAGAGGTAGGAAGGAGGGTCAGAGTCAGTAGTAAGAGATGTGACAGTAGCCTGAGGAGACTGCAGTGATGCAAGGAAGGGCCATAGCCAGGGGATACAGGTGGCCTTTAAAAGCTGGAACAGGTAAGGATACAGTCTCTCCTGAACCTTCCGGAAGGAACACAGCCCTGCCTACACCCTGATTTTAAACTTCTAACCTTCACAACTATAAGAGAATACGTTTTTGTTATTTTAAGTCATTGACTTTGCAGTAATTTGCTATAGCAGCCATGGGAAATGAACATACACTGCTCTAACACAGCAGGTCTGGAATAGAACCAGGTATTAGATATTTGTGTATAGTTTTAGATCCCCAGATAAATCTCAATGTGTGTCTTCAATGGAAAACTACCAAGAAAGAAAAATATCCCTCCCGTCACCCTCCTGGTCCTGGCTGGTTTGCCTGTAAATGACCCGCTCTCCAAGCCCAGGAGTGAGAGGAAGAGCACAAGAAGATGGGGAGCATTGATTTGTAGAGTCTGCCGCTTTCTGTGGTATAAATGCTCTCACCATGGCCGAGTCCAAGTTTAAGAGGTAGTGTGCAAATTTCCTGAAAATTTAACGATGGTCTCTCAGAAACTAGTAGAAGCTGGCTCCAGCACACTGCTCATAGGGCACCAGGGGAAGACGGAGCAGTTCTCAAGGCCTATTTGATCTGAACCTGTCTGAACCCCAACCTGACTAAGAGAAAGGAATTCTCAGTATGGCTCAGCTCACTGGAGTTCACTGGAGTTTGAGTCTAAAACTCATAATGTATTGCTTTCACTCATTGAAGTATTTTATTCAGTTCTCATTCTTCTAGGTATTGTTTTAGGAACTAAGGGCACAGCGTTTAGCAACTTACTGATGTTTCCTTTGAACACACAATACATATTTATCAAGACCTACTTTGTACAAAGCACTATTCTAAGTCCTAGGGATTTAGTATTTTAAAAATACTGATTGTTAAAAATCCACTCCATGCACTCTTATTCTAGTAGATAAAAACAGTTTGTAAACAAAAACTATAGTAAGATGTTTGTAGCTATGGAGAAAATTAAACAAAGAAGACATAGGGAGACTTCCGCCAAGATGGAGGCATAGGTGGAAACACTGTGCCTTCTCCCACAACCAAGTTTGGATACAACAAAAGTTTTGGAGAACTAAGACACACCCAGAGACCAGAAAACCGAATTATATGGAAGTCCGACATCTACGAACCGTTCAACGGGGACGGTAAGAGAGGTAGAGCCAGCAGCGGAGCAGGGTCGGGAAGGACAGACCTAGGAGCACAGGCAGCCCGGACCTAGTCAGGGTGCGGGGCAGACTGACCAAGGTCGCATATTCGCGCGCAGTGAGACGGACCACGCAGGCCCCAGGGGGCGAGGGCTGACGGTGGTGGCACACTCGCGTGCAGTGGAGCGGGGTGCGTGGCGCTGGTGAGTGTGGTGGCTGCGGTGGCTGCGGTGCCGGTGGGGGTCGCAGAGGCGGGAGCCCGAGGGACGCCATTGCTCCTCTCTGACCCCGCCCCCACATACAACATCACAACCCAGCGACTGAGTTGCCCTGCTCTGGTGAAAACCTAGGGCTCCGATCCTGCTACTTAACAGGCACGAACAGCCCAAAAGATGGTGCAAGGAGAACTCAAAGTCCCAGAGCCAATAACTCTAAGCGACCAACAGATTGCCAGCCTCTCAGAAGCCCAATTTAAAACACTATTTATCAGGATGCTCACAGAATTGGTAGAGTACAGTCACAAATTAGAGGAACTTAGTCACAAATTAGAGGAACATATGAAGGCTAAACTAATTGAAATGAAGGGAGATGTCCAGGAAACCAATAGCGATGGAAAGGAAAATGGGACTCAAATCAAGAGAGTGGACCAGAAGGAAGAACGAAACATCCAACCAGAAAATAGTAAAGAAACAAGAATTCAAAAAAATGAGGAGAGGCTTAGGAACCTCCAGGACATCTTTAAACGTTCCAACATCCGGATTATAGGGGTACCAGAAGGGGGAAAGAAACAGCCACGAGTGGAAAACGTATTTGAACAAATAATAAAGGAGAACTTCCCCAGTCTGGCAAAGGAAATAGACTTCCAGGAAATCCAGGAAGCTCAGAGAGTGCCAAAGAAGTTGGACCCAAGAAGGAACACACCAAGGCACATCATAATTACATTAGCCAAGACCAAAATGAAGGAGAGAATCCTAGAAGCAGCAAGGGATAAGGGGACAGTCACCTACAAAGGAGTACCCATCAGACTGTCAGCGGATTTCTCAAAAGAGACCTTACAGGCAAGAAGGGGCTGGAAAGAAGTATTCCAAGTCATGAAATCCAAAGACCTACAGCCAAGATTGCTTTATCCAGCAAAACTTTCATTTAGAATGGAAGGACAGATAAAGTGCTTCTCAGATAAGGTCAAGTTCAAGGAGTTCATCATCACCAAGCCCTTATTATATGAAATGCTAAAGGGACTTATATAAGAAAAAGAAGATGAAAAATATGAACAGTGAAAGGACAGCAAACACACAGTTATTAACAACCACACCTAAAACAAAAGCAAACCAAGAGGACAGCTAGATCAGGAGTGGAACCATAGAAATGAAGAACACATGGAGGGTTAGAAACAGGGGGGTGGGAGGGGGAGAAGGGGGGAGAAGGCACAGAAAATAGCATAGATGGTAGGTAGAAAATAGATAGGGGGGAGGGTGAGAATAGCGGGGGAAATATAGAATCTAAAGAAGTTGAGACACGTGGTTATAAACTAAGGGGGGAGAAGGGTGGGGGAGGGAGTGTGCGGGTGGAGGGGAATGAAGGGGGGAATAGAACAACTGTAATGGTATAATCAATAAATATATTAAAAAGAAGAAGAAAAAAGAAGACATAGGGAGTGGTAGAGGAAGGTTAAGGTTATAAACATGGGGTCCTGGAAGGCCTCCTGAAAGAGTAACATTTGAAAACTGACCTAAAAGCAGTGAGGAAGTGAACCCTGAGGACATCTGAGGAAAAAGTGTCTCGGGGAGAGGGGGCAGCAGCATATACAAAGGTCATGAGGTGAAAGTGTACCTGGAATTCCATTTGGGAGCAAACTGATGAGGGGGAAGAGCAGTAAGAAATACACTCAGAGAGGGATCAGAAGCCAGACCACAGGGCCTAGTAGCCCTTAATAAGGAAGGTGGATTTTATTCTAAGTAGCATGGAAAGCTATTGGAAGGTTTTAGCCTTCCCGAGTCTATATAAAGTGGGTTTCTTATCGACAGTTGGGTCTTTTTATTTTTTAATCCATTCATTGTCTTTGTCTTTTAATTGGTGTATTCTGACCACTCACATTTACGGTGATTATTGATATAGTTAATGTCTACCATGTTTGTAACTTTTATATTCATTACCTTTGTTCTTTATTTTTTCCTACCTCCCTTCTTTGGTTTTTTTTTCCTGCCTTCTCTGGTTTTAATTAAGTTTTCATACATTTCTATAAAATCTCATCTCTTAGGGTATCAATAATACTTTTGAAAACTTTTAGTGATTTCCATAGTTTGCAACATACATTTTTAACTAATCAAATTTCACCTCCAAATAACACTGCTACTTCACATGTAGTACAGACACCTTACAACTGAACCCATTCAATTCTTCCCTTTTCATTCCTGTGATACTGCTGTCTTTTTAGTTGTCCATGTGTTACAATCTCTTAATGTACTTTATTACTATAACTTTAAAAAATTTATTAAGTAAAATATTTATGTTACCTTTATTCCTGCTCTAATATGCTTCCTTTCTTTATATAGATCGAAGTTTCTGGCCTATGTCATTTTTATTTTCCCTACAGAACATCTTTTAACATATTTTGTATAGTAGGTCAGAATTTAATTCTGCTGACAATGAATTTCCTCAGTTTTTGTTTTTCTAAAAAAGCCTATTTTCAGCTTTGAAGGAAAATATATCTGGATATAGAATTCTAGATTGTAGGAGGTTTTCTCTCACCACTAAAAATGTTTCACTTTGCTCCCTTCCTTTTTTCATCATTTCTTAGACTTGCTCCTCTATAACTAAGATACTCTGGAAATTTTGTTTCAGTTTCTCAACTCTGGTTTAAAAATATGTCTTTGTATTGGGTTTTCTGTCATTAGAATAAAATAAACCAAGATATGGAATTGGGGCCAGTATTTATCCTGTTTAGTGTTCTCTGAGCTTTTTGGATTGGGGATTTGAATCCTACCATTAGTTTGGGAACCTTTCTGCCATTATTGCTTCAGATTATTTCTTCTGCTCCTTCATTTCTCCTTCTACTTTTTAAAATTATACATGTAACACTTCTGAATTTGTCCCACAATTCCTGGATGTTCTGTTCTTATCTTTTTATTTTTATCTTTGCATTCCAGTTAAGAAAGTTTCTATTGTTCTATCTCCAAGCTCACTGATTCTTCCCTTGTCCACGCTGAGTCCCCTGATGAGCCTACCAAAGGCACTTTGGATTTGTTTTGGCTTCTAACATTTCTTTTTGATACAGTTTTTGAGTTTCCATCTCTTTATTCTAATTACCCATCTGCATTTGCATGCTGTCTATTTTTTCCATGAGAGCCCTTAGCATATCAATCAGTTATTTTAAGTTCCCTCTTTGATCACTTAACATCTTGTGTTATCCAACTCTGGGTGTGATGATTGCTCTGTCTCTTCAGACGGTTTCTTGTCTTTGGGCATGCCTTGTAAGTTCTTGTTCGAAGTTTCACACGTGTCGGGTAACAGCAACTGTGGTATATAGGACTTCAGTGTAAGCATTTATGTTAGTCAGGCTAGTAGTGAGCTATGTCTAAAGTTTGCTGTAGCTATAGGTGACAGAAACTCCAAATTCTTCCAGTGTCCTTGTGCTGTTTCCCTCCTTGACTCTGGCTGCACTAAGTATTCTCCTCCCAAGAAAAAGTCTGTCTTGCAGCTCTTTCAACAATAGTTGACTTCTCTTACTGGATCCCTACTGATGTGGTAAAGTGTGGAAGAGGGGAGTGTTCTATTACTTTCCAATTAAACCTCGCTCATCTTCTGGTTAGTCCGTGTTTGGGGGCTGTGACCTTCACAGAGTTTCCCCCATAGAGACAGCTTCTTTTTCTCCCTGACCCTGTCCGCTATGAAAAAAAGACTTTGTTAATGTTTTGTGTATGAGTATGTTTACATAAACATATTTTTCTCTTTTATTAAGGAAAGTAAAGATAAATATAATGCCCTTGTCCAAGATGTTTTACCTATTCTACAGTTTAATCTATGTAATTCAACCTAACCTGCTCTAAGAAAGGGCAGTCAAGAGGCAGCAGCATATAAAGTACAGAGTAGTAGCACCTGAGAGCCAGAGAGATGTGAGAGTTTATCTGCTCCAATCTCACTTCAAAAGGGGAAACTTGGGTCGAAAGAGACTCAGGGACTGGTCTGAGATCAAAGTGCTGATGTCTGGATTCCAAGTTCTCCAGGTCCTACCCCAGAAACAAAGCCCCATCAGCAGGTGTGAGGTATACTGGAGGCCTAAAGTAGATACAACAATATGATCTTGGTATGCAGGGGTCCACTTGTTCCTCTGAGGTCTTGCCTGAATGCCGTATCACTCAGCCTTGCTATCTGTTCCCAGAGATGAAAAACACAACCTAGGGACAACTATTACGACATGCACAGAAAATATTTACAGGCAACTGCTTCTCTATATTCTCTTTTAATTCTATTGTAGCAACATCTATAGCAAAAAAAAAAAAAGGTGTTATACTAAACTAAATTGCCTGTTCATGTCATAAAGTCTGTCCAAGTGGAGGCCAATTTAGCTATAAATGCAGATTCCAAAGAGTGCTTCACATGAGAAGGGTATTTTTTAACAAAACACTAATTAACATCAATATCTGCATGTACTCACTGATTAGCATGCAGAAAAGCCAGCGCCAATTAATAGAACAATATGCCAACAAGCACACAGCCTAGATAAGCCATATGAGGAAAGCATATGCCAAGAAGCTCTGAGCCCTGGCCCTGAAGGACTTCTGTTTCAGCCTCCCCTAGTACTTTTATTTTATTCTATATTTTTAATTACCTCTTCAAACATACACTTGTACCAAATAAAGAGGAATGGTGGGAGGGCAAAAATTCCAATAACTCTGAGTCTTTTCCTTAAGCCATAGCATAAAAAATGTTTCTAAACTAGAGCAGGTTTCTGACGGATGGTGTTCCCGGGTTTTTTCTTTGACAGCCACCTGGGGGCTATTTAAATCCAATTCATAGGGACTTTAAGCCATTTTCTTCTAATGTTCCTTCTTCTCTGCCATCGACCACTGAAGTGGGAATGGAAACAGAATAGCTGATCCAATGAGGAAGACAACAGGGAAGAACAGAAAACAGGTAACTGCCCTGAAGTTTGGACTTCAGCTACATTTAACTTCCTTGTCTCCCCATGGGTCATTTAACTTTTGTGTGCCAAACACAGACTTTATAAACAATTTTATAGCGTGTTCCTTAAAGGCTTTCTTTCTGAATGAAGCCTTGCTGCAAACATCTCTTTTGTGCAGTCTCCGCAGGATGGCTGGAAAATTGCCAATGTTGCCTATATGCTCCCTGTTATATCTTCTTTTAACAATTTCTGCCCCAAACACACTACAGAGGCAGCTGACACACAAAAACCTTCAGACAGGTGTGGTTTTAAGGAGAGTGGCCATGAGCAGAGCTTTGATTCTTTATCTCCCAACGGCAGACAAACAAGCCCTCAGAAAGTCACCACCAGCATGGGAAGGAGAATCGGGCAGAACAAAAACATCATATTCAAAGCCTTCATGCACTGGACAAATGAGTCTTTTCCTTTCTGTCTGTTTTTCTTTCTTTCCTTCTCAGTTACAAGTCTGTGCACTACCTGCTTTAGCCATTAATGGGATTACTTACTATCACATTCCCTACAAAATTTGTTTCTTGGTTATAAAAGTAAAAAGCATTGATAAGGTCAAGTTAAAGGAGTTCCTCATCACCAAGCTCTTATTATATAAAATGTTAAAAGGACTTATCTAAGAAAAAGAAGATAAAAAACATGCACAGTAAAATGACAGCAAACTAACAATTATTAACAACTACATCTAAAACAAAAACAAAAACAAAAACTAAGCAAACGACTAGAACAGGAACAGAACCACAGAAATGGAGATCACATGGAGGGTTAGCAACAGGGAAGTGGGAGGAGGAGAGAGGGAGAAAAGGTACAGAGAATAAGTAGCATAGACTGTAGGTAGAAAATAGACAGTGGGAGGGCAAGAATAGTGTGGGAAATGTAGAAGCTAAAGAACTTATGACACATGCACATGAACTAAAGCAGGAGAATGTGGGGGAGACAGGGTGTGCAGGGTGGAGGAGAGTGAAGGGGGGAACGGGACAACTGTAATAGCATAATCAATAAAATATATTTTAAAAAGTAAAAAAGCATTGAAAGACAATCCCTCTGCTCCATCTCACCAAGTTCTGGGATTTAGCTGTGTTTGGTTGAATCAGAAGTTTGAACTTTGTGGGTTTCACATATAATCTTTGTAATTTGCTCCCTTCGATGTTTCCCATTGGTTTTTCTAAAAATCTCTGTTTAACCATTTGAAGACCTGCCAGACTGTTTTCCAAAGCAGCTGCATTCAACAGTTCCACCAGCAGTGTTTGAGGGGCATGATTTCCCCGTCTCCTCACCAACACTTGTTATCTTCTCTCTTTCTGACTATAACCATCCTAGAGAATATGTCACGTGGCTTTGATTCACACTTCCTTGATGACCAGTAATGTTGAACAGTTTTTCATTTGCTTATTTGGCCATTTGTATATCTTCTTGGGAGAAATGTCCATTCAGATCTCTGGCCTATTTTTTAATTGGGTTGCCTTTTTATTATTGAGTTAAAAGAAGTGCTTTGTATATTCTAGATATGAGCCCTTATTCGGTGTATAATTTGCAAAACTTTTCTCTCATGCTGTGGGTTGTCCTTTCCCTTTTTTGGTAGTTTCCCTTGAAGAACAAAAATGTTTAATTTTGATGATGTCACAGATGAATTCTTGCCCCCAGGTTCTCACTGAACTTGAAAAAATATAAAGCCAGAAATTCACATTCATACCATTCTTATATATCCTTAGCTAAGGATTATTTTAATTATTGCAAGACAATGGATAAGAAGTACTCCACGATGGTCTTTGAGCAAAAATTTGTTTCAAGATATTTCATATCTCAGAACAGCTTTTCTTCTCCTAAAGCCTGTGTCTCAGGTGTGCTAATCACTGGATTCTACAGAAAACCAGGACAAGTTGAAAATTAAAGACCCAGGTCACAGGCAGGTATTTGTCCATAAGAGTTCAAATAAGCTTTCTTTGTCATAAGTACTGAGATTCAGAATCTGGGTTTTATTTGGTCTGAAAGGGACTTTAAGATAGAACATGCCATTTGAAAAAATGCAGCTAAGATTCTATCAAAAAGTTAGCTTCACATTTATTCCTTTGGTAAGGTTACTTGTGCAATTTTCTTTAACTTAACTCAGTTAAATCACTTGTGCATATACCAACCAATAAACCAAATAATACGGATCCTGAAAAGTCAAGTGATTATTTGAGTTGTTCCAGTCAGTAGTGCCAGTGAGAGCTTCTTCGACAAAGGAGAAAGAAGACTGGAATGGATTTAATGAGTCTAGGGTATGTGGTGAGCCAGGAATGGGTCATTATGTTCTGAAGTTGTCTCTGTAAACAGATCAATTCTCACAGCACTTGTTTTGTTAGGGGGAACAGTAGTGAGGCCAGGTAGGGCTATAATCATTTGTTCTGCTCCTTGACCACAATACATCTTTGTTGTTTTCTTCCTGTCATGGTGGCCTTGAGTGTGCAAGAGCCATACCAAAGAGTGACCACCTACAGCATCACTGAGAGAATTAAGCCTGCTAGAATGAAGGGAGATACTGTATGCTCGCTATGCAGGGAGCAACAGACAATTCAGTGCTGTTAGTAGATTGCCCCTGCCCCAATTCCAAGCATTTATTCTACCACTGACAAAGCTTTCTAAGACCCTGCCTAGCATCACTAGGAAAATGCCTTTAATTAGACTGAAACTTTGATTTCCAGATCCTTTTCAAACAAAACACCCTCTCCCTCCCACCAAGAAAAATTAATGGAAACATAAAACTACATGCTAAATCTTATAATTCTACCTTTGTCTTTCAAAACAGTCCAGTGGGGGACTTTGTGGAAAAGAAAGGGAACTTTCACTAGAGTCATGAATACGATAAAGAAGGGCATCTTTTACTTTTCCAACAAAAAAGTCAGGATCTTTGGAAAACTGTCTCAACTTCTTGACCATGTTCACAAAAAAATATCAGGGTTGTTGGCAGTGGACAAATTGCCACATCATAGTAACAACACCTTGGGTTCACACAACCCTGCCAAACTTCAAGCACACTTGAGAGGATTGTCTTTTCCCTGCACCCAAGACCCCAAAGAAGGAATGATTCTACCTGCTGTAAAGATTGAGAAGCTGAAACACAAGTATTTTAACAACACAAGTAGTGAGTGGCTCTTTGACTGCTTTAGCCCCTAATAGTTCCAGACTTCCTGACTTTGCTCCCGAGTCCAAGCCCTCAGTCTGGGTAAACCATGCAGGGAAGCGGCCTCTCTGCTTCATAGACCACTTTGCTGACCCCCAAGTGGGCTGCTCCTTGTGTCAGCAGCTCAGTTGTGACTATTTGGTAGAGACTAGGTGCCACCTGCTCAAGTTACCTCACCCACATTCCACACAAACTCACCAAGTTTGCTATCTATGTTTCTACAGTTGTCCAGTCAGAAGCCCCAGAGATCTGCAATCAGCGATTCCCACGCCCAGTGGGAATCATGCACACACTATTGTATTGTCCTGCCCATGAATGGATCCTCCGCTGGAATAACATCTCTCTTCCTTCTGTTGTAGATTACATCTGGACATACCCAGAAGTCATGGCAACCACCTGTCATTATCCCTGGGCTAGGAGAAGGGAGTTTGAAATGGGTGGTAGTCCTCCACCTGCTTTGGCATCTTCCAGGAAGCAAAGTCCTACACACACCGGCCTGTGCTTGGTCCTCCAGTGTCAGCAAAGTTTCTGGGGATGCTGGTCCACCTGCCCAGGACCCAGTCCCATGAACCCAACCAGTAAAGCTATGCAGTGAATGGAGAAGAGCTTCGGAGTCGGGCAGATCTAGGTCTGAGTCCCAGCTGGAACATGACTGAAGCTTGAATAAAAGACATAATCTCCACAGGCCTCAGTATCCACATTTTATAAAGAGCAAGACTACTTTCACAGGTTGTGGTGAGGATCATCAGAGATGCTGAGTGCAGAGCACTGAGCACAGGGCCTGACCCTGAAGACTGGCACATGGGAAGCATGCTGCGATACGATGAGTAATGGTCAGCGCATGGTCTCCAAAGCCCTTGCAAATACATGAAATTGTGCTTTCAGTGAGCCTAACCATGGCTGTGAGCTATAAGCCCCCTAGAAATTATCCTGTGTCTTGGATTTCTTCTACCTTAGAAAACCACCAAAGCTTAGAGTCCAGTTGTTTGAAGCATTTGACTGATGGCAGCATACCCTGAAACTACAGGACCTCCCTTTCATATGAAACACTTAGAAAGTGAGTGAGCAAATCTAAGCATGTAGCACATAGTCCATTTTATTCCAAGAAGCATTTATTGGGCACATACTGGGTACAAGGTACCCTGCTTCATGCTTCTGGGGAAACCAGGATGAATTAGTGCATTTGCTTTTCTCAAGGAATTAGAATCCACTGAGGGAGTTAAACGTACAGTTACATGTAATGGTGATGGACAAAATGCAATCCAAGATGACACATTTACAGATCCCCTTCAGAAAGCACAGGCCTCCAGTGGGCCTTACACAGGCTCACCAAGGACTGATACACAGTAGTTATGCCTCAGGCCCAGGAGTATAAAGCACAGCAAAGAAGAGGCACACGCACTGATTCCTCTGGGTAGAGAGATTGGCAACCCCTAACCCCCAATCTCAGCCCATCTTACTAAATTGTCTGTTCTTCAAGTGTGACCAGGATGTGGTACAGCTACCAAATACTTATGTCCTCACACATGCACTTCTGTCTACCTGGGCCCCGGAGGGCCTGAGACATATAGCCAAGGCTGTTTCCCATTGTAGCCCTGCATCTGTCTGGGTGTCTGGTAGGCCCCTCACCCACGACCCTGCAGCCATTTGTAAGTTTGACCGAGATATCAGCTCCCAACAAAGAAGTTTGCACATTCTTTGGAAAGTCCAAATGTCATATCAGTCTACAAAGTAAAAGCTCAGAATGACAAGGTCATTCAAGGGCATGAACAGGAACTGTGAAGCATATGGGCCCATCTGGACAACTCAGCGAGGCAATGAGCAAATCCTCACTGATGGTGTCCCGTGGAGCCTCAGCCTCTTCCTATCAGCCTGCGATGAAGTTGGCTCTTCTTTCTCCACCCCTGGTGAGGCTGCAAATGCCAGCTCCAATCTGGACAGGAGACACGCCTCAGTTAGCACCCAGGTGAGCACAGGCAGTGAGCAGCTCCTCTCCAACCCGCTGAGGCACTCACGGAGAGAGCCCAGGTTTAGAGAGCAGCATCTGGTGCCCTCTCATCACTCACTCCCAGCCTAACAGCCTCAGGATCTGCATCCACCAGCCTGGAAAACTCCAATTATGCAGCTGGTGGCCCTGTCAAGAAATGAAAGCGTCTTCACTGGTTTCCTCCTCCAGTCCAATGTTCCCCAGCCAAGCTCCTTCCCCATCCCCAGTAGCCAAAGATCCTTCTAAAGCAAAGTGCTGGTAGCTTCACTCCTCTGCTTCAAAAGTTCCCATTTTTCTTCCAATCTTCAGAAGGATATCAAACTCCCTGGTTCAAAATACAATGCATTTCATGACCTGTCTTCACCTTCCTTTCCAATGGTCTCTTGCCATTTTTTCCATCTTCCCTATGCTGTGACTTTCATGCTGAATTTCCTCCAGTCCCATAAGAATATCATTCATTCAGTGTATGTGTGTGTATCTTCTCTCTCTCTCTCTCAAACCTTGTGCAAACACTTCTGAACATGACCTACCCTACAGCTCTAACTCTTCATTCTCAAGGCTTGAACTTGAAAGTTCAACAAAACTTTCAAGGCTGAATTTAAATGTCATTTCCTCCTGGAAGCTGTCTTTTTCTGCTCCCACATCCAAAGACTAAGTAAAGTATCCCTCCTTTGGGTTTCCAAACCACCCTCTACTTCTCACAGTCTATCATGCATTACATTGGATCCTCACTATTGATCTACCCGTATCAATTACCACATACACCCACTCCCCATATACACACTATATGCTGAGCTCTTGAGAAGCAAGATTCTGATCTTCACCATTACAAGTATATCCCATAACCCAAGATAATGCTTGGAACATAGGGTCCCAATCTAAAAATACCTACTGAACAAGAGAATGATAGAAAAGTGAATCTGCATCAAAAGTGAATAAAGGACTTTCCTATAACTAAGTTAAACTTTGAATCAAGAAGATATCTCATAAAGCATCCAATTCAACCCTCTTTCCCTTAAAGATAAGGGAATGGAGCCCACAGAAGTTAAACGATTGCTTGGCTGGCAGCTGGAAGCCTGGCCCGAGTAAAATCCAGATCCCTAAATTTCCCAATAAGAGCTCATAAACACCAGAAAACTAAAAAAAGTGCACCATGAAGTATCTAATTTGTTGTTTTTAGGGGGCAGTAAGATCCTTAAGACTCTAGCCTCAAGTAAGACTAAAATTCTGTAGCACAATGGAGTATTCTCTCCAAAGGAAACCCTATCTTAACCTATTCTGGTAGGACTATCATATTACATAGAAACCCACTTTGTGGATTTCATGCTGTTCTTTCAAGTTCTTCCAAGTTCTTCCTATTCTGCATGGAAAGAGTGGGCATGGACAAGCAGACTATTATGTCAACATCCTACCCTCAGAACAGCTATTGTGGTGTAGCATAGTAAAGGGCAACGAGAGAAACCCTGGGTTCTTCCCTCTACGTTTTATTGCTAATTTATTGAATAATTTATGACAAGTTGATATATGATAATACTATTCTCTATAGGACAATAACTGACATAGGTTCATAATAACACATTTGCTTCCTGTGGAAATTTACTTTAACAGTTATATTATAATCTAGATTGTTGCACTTGGTGAAACTGAGAAGGTTGGATTTTACAAATATTCCAGCTGAACTCAACTCCCAGCTCCTTCGCATGCTCCAGTGACATGCGAGCAGAGGAAGTTAGTGCCGCTGGCACTGGGCAGAGGGGGAAGCACCAGACTTTCTCAGTGGTTCAGCACCAGCTGGTTGAAGGGTCCTCCAATAATGAATGATGTTATCTTGCCCTTTGAGTTCAATAGGGCATCCTGAGTAATTACCCTTAATCAAGTTACTCAGGAGCCCACCAGCCCAGCCTCTGTCCTCTGATATTTACAAGAATGAGACTTAAAATTTATCATCAGTTTTTAGAAATGTACTTTCCCACCCTGGTCAGTATGGCTCAGTTGGTTGGAGGATAGTCCCATATATCAAAAGTTTGCAGGTTCAATCCCTGGTCAGGGCACATGCTTGGGTTGTGGCTTTGATGCCCCATCATGGTGTGTATGAGGCAACTGATGATGTTTCTCTCTTACATCACTGTCACTTTCTTTTTTTCCCTCTCTCTCTCCCGTCCTCTCTCTTCAATAAATAAATATATCCTTGAGTGAGGATTAAAAAGAAAATGTAAGTTCCTCCATCCAAAATAATTTGTCTTTGCGGCTCTTCCTGAGCTGAAAGAAACTGACTTCCACTGCCTCGCAGAGGCTCTCCTGGTCCTTGTGAGGGGCGGCAGCGCAGTCTGTTTCTCTGGGCCCAGTTCCAGACAAGGAAAAATTCCTTGCCTTCCATCAACTAATAACCCATGGTGGCTCAGAAGACAGCTCCCCCGGGGGGACAATAACACTAGAAACGCTTAGATGTGCCCTGCTCTTCAGCGTAGGAAGAAACAGAGCAACTCTGCCTCCAGAAATATCCTGAAAACACCAGATGTTTGAAAGAGTAATATCATATTAAAGGAACACTCTATTTAGAGAAAGAACCTACAGCCAACTCATCAGTGACATAAATGTGTTTTATGCAGAAAACAATAGCTCTCTGGAAAAGAATCGCAAATGAATATGTTTAATTTGAAGCTAATAAATATAACCGATTGTCCCACTTTCTTCTTGTTTAAATCAACCCTTCCATACTCTTTCATTGAGTAACCTAAACTAGCTTCTTTAAAAAAAAAAATTTTAACTAGAGGAATGCTTTTAAAATCTAAAATATGATTCAATTATATATTATAAAATTCACAAATAAGGAATGTTATTCAATTGATCACAGAGTTCTGGGACCGCCCTAAAAAAACAAAAAACAAAAAAACAAGCCCACTCCCTAACCGCTCCCTGCTCTGGTTCTGCAACGAGGCCTCGCCTTCCCTGTTTCCCTCCATCCACAGGCCTTGACTGCACAGAAGCCACACTGGTCTTCTTATTCTGTGAATATGACTTTTGCTTGGGTCAACTTTATTGTACAGGCAAACAATCCCGCCCTCTGAAATGTTCATTCAAAAAATAAAAACAAAAGCAACATGAGATGTCCCCAGAGCACTGATACAACATCACTTAAAACACTGTAGATGTCATGTTTTCTTCAGGGAATTTTCCTCTCACAACAGAAAACAAATTTCTTTCATCCCCACTCTCAATTCTGTTCTTCTTCAGTTGATGCAGAGGAGGATTTCGAGAAATGGCCAGCAAGATACTTCTAAAGGCTAGACTGTCTGTTTACATGCTAGTCTCTTCTGTGACAGGACAGTGTGCTGTTATTTTGTACACTGAGCCTGTGATACATTTCCAGAATCTTTACAGTTGTCTAATAAATGCTACTGAATGCTGACTGAATGACTATACTTACTAAGAAACAGGACAGTCAAAGAGCTCCTCACCCTATTTGGATAAAAACAAGGTTCAGGTGAGGAAGTTGCAGTTCACCCCGACTCCCACCCAAAGGAGGAATCACTTTTATGATAGTCTGGCTTCTGTGTGAGTTCTAGTTACAAGAAATTATTTCACTGCTTGGAGGCCGCACCCTTGCTCTGGAAAATTCAACTGCTTATATTGAACTCAAAGCAGCCTCCTGGGAATTTCCATCTGACTGGCTACAAATTAGGCTTGAAATCCACATCTTAAAATCATCCGGGAGGCTCTGCTACACTTTTTATTTTAGCGGTAGAAAACCAGCTTCCTCTGTATACTCTAAGAACTTGGACTTGGTGAAAAGAACTTTGAGAATGATGAGTAGATCCTAAGCTGATGTTCATGTATATATCTCCATCCTGGAAGGGATAAAGTGAAACTGATGGAGACCTTTCATTGCTAAGGCGAAAGAATCACCTATGTTACAAGGGCCATGACAAAAGAAGATCCCTCTTCATTCTGAATCTTAATGCGACTGAAGTCTTACTAAGTTGTATAAAAACATATGGCCATTCATTCATTCTCAAGAATCTTCTGCATGCCGACTAAATGCCAGGCACTGTGGTAGGCACTGGACCGCAGACACTAAAGATCTATAATAAGTGATCTCATATCTATAGACAGAGTTCCAGAGAAATTTAACAGAAGGAATCCTTAAGTCAGTCAGGAAAGGTCCTCCCCAAACTGGAAATGCTTGACTTGATTCACTGGATGTCAGAGTAAAACTTAGCCAGCCAAAGAAAAGGAAGGCTAGGTGAGGCAAATATAGTACCCTGCCCAATAGCATGGAGGATATAGAGACTAAAAAGTGTCCAGGCTCACCAATGGCTTCGTGTATTTGGAATACTGGATGAAACGGGGATTGACAAGGAGGTAAAGCTGATGCATATGCTGGGGCCTGATCATGAAAGAATTACTAAGCCACACCGAAGTTAGCCTTTACCCTTTAGAACAGAGAGCCACTGACACTTTGGAAAAGAAAATAGCAATATAATATTTGCATGTTGGAAAGATCACTCTATGGCATGGTAGCAATTAGATTCAGGGGACAAGAGTAAACCAAGAAGAAAAAAGTAGATGGTTGGGATGGTCTAGGACAGAATTAAGGAAGCAGCAGTGAAAATAGAGAGAAAGGTGCTGATTTGAAACACACCAAGAAATTGGAATCAGTTAGACACAGTACCCCTTTGGACATAGATTAAACAGAAGGGATGAGTCTAGGGTTTTTCCGAGATTTCTAGCTCATGAGACCAGGAGAAGAGAGGCACATTTGCTAAAACTGCTTTTCTTTGTGTGGTATGTGGACCACAAATATCAGAGTCACTAGAGGTGTCTGTGAACAATGTTAATTCCTCACCACATCCTATACTTAATGAATCAGAATTTATGAATGATGACATTTGATGCACAATATACAAAAGTAAGAAGTGCAGGAAGAGGAGCAGGGGAAATAGGAAGGTAATGAGCTTACTATTAAGCTCAACTATTAAACAACAGTTGAAAGGCTGTTGTTTCTAAGAAGCTACTGGAACAGCCATAGGGATGGGTTCTATGGGCTGCAGGTGACACAGGACTCAGCTCAGGGGAAAGAAATGGTCTGAGGTTGTTTTCATTAGGAGTCAATAGCTGTTAAGTGGTAGCTCAAGATATAGGCGGTTATCAAACAAAACCATCCTAGAGGGTATAGAAAGGAAGCAGTAAGAAAAGGTCTGAGATTAAACCTGGGAACATTGAAATGTAAGACACTGTCAGCGGGAAAGCAGCCCACAAGGAGATATGGCTGGTAACAGCACAAAAAGTACTGAGTTCAAACCTAGCTTTCACTTAACCAGAAGCGATGAAAAATAGCGTTAGCATAGCTTTTCTGATGATTCTTGTCCATTCCATCTGCAGAGAGGGGAAGGAGAGTATGTCAGATGGCTACCACGTAAATCTGTAGTAAGACGTTTTGAAATTCCTTAACCAGGAATCGCTCAGTTTTTTTTTCTACCTAATTACTCCCCAAATAAGAAGACTTTGGTCACTACACAGGAATGCACAGTAGCCACTGGTATAGTTGCACACACGCAAGCCTTATGGACACCTCTCAGATCCCAACTTAGCCCAAGAATGTGGGAAGAGTGATGGGAGAAAGTAGGGTGATAGAGCCACTGCTTACATGTTTGTAACAGCAGAGGGGCTCTGGGCCCTGGGCCCCAAAAGACACAGTCCAGCTTCCAAGTGCATGAAGAGCAGAGGGCAACAAGAAATTCTCCAAAGACAGGCTGCAGGAACTAGCCCTTCAAATCTATTCAAGGTAACGTCTCCACTTCAGGTTGGGCAATGTGGCCCAAAACATTGCCAGGCACAGGGAGGATTTAATCACTTTCCCATGCCTCAAACGCATTCAATCCAAATACTTGAAACATTTAATCTAACCCAATCTATACAGACTTCAAACAAACATAGCACAGTGGCGCTATAATCATCCAAAATAATTTTTCTCATAATCAATAAACCTCATTATATTTGAAAATTCAGACAATTCCCACAACACACTGCTTCACGAATAAGTGATCCATCTCATAACCACCTCTTCAGACAGTTTATTTACCGCCATCAAAACTACTAATGACCTTCCTAAACCACCACTCATGAAAGTACTTTTAAGGATTCTATTTGGACAAACAAATCCTCAGGGGTTTTTCCATTATTGCCCCTGGAGAACGAACACAGATGATGGGCACACCATCTACAGACTGCAGAAAGACAGCAATTACAGTATGCCCACTCTGGTGGCGAATATTCAATAAGGGTCAGAAATATGAAAGGCTAATCTGTGTTGACTATTCTAATTCCAACCTACCTAATGGTTTATCCACCAGTTTATCCAAGTCTTTCAGCGTGTCTCTCTGTGCCTCAGGTTAAATTGGGAGAATCATTTTACCTACCTTGTACCGGTTGTTGAGAGAGTTCAATGAGATAATCTACATAAACTCATAGTAAGAGCTCTCTAAGGTTTGCTCTAATTTTCACAGCTGAAACCAATAAAGCACCATTTTGATCTACAAATTATGTGGGTTAAAAACTACTTTAAGGAAAAATCCTCATTATGAATAAAGTTTTTCCCTGTTTTGAATTATCAAAGACTCTTTGTCACATGCTTCTGAAGTCCAAATGCAACCTATTTAACAAATTCAGTACAATTTTATCTCTTCTACAATACTTGAATCTGAGCCTAAATCAATGCCACAGGGCTTCACTGGGTGAGAAGGAATAAGATGTAGTTCACTTGCCTCCTAGCTTTAAAACATTGAGTAAGATTCTTAATTCTGAGTCACATTCCTTCATTCGTGAAGAGGAGACCATACCACTAACTTGGAGGAATTTTTCTAAGGATCAAAAATGAGAGAATATAATAGTTTTCAATTAATGTATTTATCTTCCTCTCTCAGTAGAAACACCAAAACTTGTCACCAAGTTTATTATTTATGGAACATTTATCTCTGGTCAAGAGCAAAGCCTTAGCAATGGTTAACATCAGTCTTCACATATCAATAAAACCACCATTTTTCTCCATTCTTATTATTAATTCCCTTTAAATCTTGGAAGTTTGGGCAATGCCCTGTCACATGTCATCCCACTGGGGGAAATAACATACCAAACTTCATTCAAGATTGAGTACGTAACTGAAGCTCAGCGTTTGTACCAAGGATCACCAACTCTAATACCTACAGGGGTCACTAATGTAGTAGAAATAAGAGAGCAAGTTGAATGTAATAATATGGAGAGGAGAGGACTGTGACAAATGAGAGTATGTGCCCCCTCTAAAGTGAACAGTGGAAACCCCAACTGGCTAACCCCAACTGCCCCTACGCAAGAATGTGAGCCCAGTTTTGCCAGAGCTTAGTTTTAGAAGCAAAGCCAGAAATCACATTTGTATGTGAAATATTTTGAATTCTAAATATTAACACCAAGTTCTATTAAAAACAAACACTCTAGGCCAAATACAAATCATACATGCCAAATTCTGTCTATAAGCCATCAGGTTGCAACTTCCAATTTATAAATCATCATTATGATCACCATATGGCCAATCCTGGCAGAGTCTCAAAACCGGCCACTAATGTGAACCCTTTCTTTCTTACTACCCATTACTAGCTTTGTTCTCCTTCACTTCATATTCAACCAGGACTAACAAGATAAAGTTTAAAAAAAAAAAACTAGAAAGAATGTTTCAAAGAAGTAAACTTGCTTGGACCAATTTTCCCTGGGCGAGTTGATTTTGTTTCTTGGTTTTGGGGTTTGTGTATATATTTGTATATGTGCATGTGTTTCCCAGGATCCACTCAAATGCTCTTTGACAAGTTCTGGGACCCCTGGTATTCAAAGGTCTGTCCTCTGATGTAGGGACAAAGGACAAAAGAGGAGTTCCCCTCCCCCACCATGCCAGCTGACCTCCATGAGGAGGGTGGTGGAAAGCAGCTGGCTCTCGGGCTCGCTGACATTTGGAAGCACAGGTGCAGCCCAGAGCCCTGGCAGGATTGGGCCAGGGGCGCCTGTGACGAGCCCAATCCTGAAGGGGAGACTCCGCTGACAGTCTGAGCAGGAGGTGGAATCTGTTACTGTCTGGCTGGAGTGGCTGTCTGCGACAAGTGCTGACACCGGATGCCTGAATAGAGGCTCAGTCAAGCGGGCATTTGTTACCAAAACCTCCCCCAACTCATATTTCACAGGGATCAGAGGCAGTGAGGCAGAGACCCGAAGTGGCTCATCGCTAGAGTATTAGCCATAGTGGTTATCACGCACGGACAGCTGGGCTGGAGCCAGAGGAGCCCTTTTGGGAGACAGCAAATGTTTAATGCCCTGCGGATGGTAGAGACGGAGCCAGCCAGGCCTCACACTGTCCCCTCAACCCCATCCACCAATGCACGGCTCTCCAACACCCCCGTGAGGCTCTGGAAGGAAAGAGCACAGGAGGCTGTGTTGTGCTGGGCTGGGAGGAAGGCGCACCCTCAGAGGTAATGAGGGCCTGGGATGCTGAGCCCTGCCTATGGTCACTTCAGATCCAGGCCCTGGCCTTTTGTCTGCCCAGCCTCTCCTGAGTCAAAGCAATGAGAGCCCTTTGGGACTTACCCTTCTAAAGAAAGGGGTCTTACTTTCTTTCATCAGTGCTGCCCTACGTTGCTATGATACGCAATTTTGTGTTCAATCAGTCTAATGGAATAAAAAGACAAATGAAAGAGTCAGAGAAAATGCCATCAAATGTGGTTTCTCTCAGGAGTTCACAAAGAAATGAATTTGCTCCCTTCTTTCTGATTATATCAGCATGGCAATCAAGGATGGTGACCATGTCCAAGTGTCATTTATCCATTAAGCAAATGTCCCCACAACCCTGCTCCAAAGACCATCCTGAATTGTTAATGACAAACCTCTTTGGGGAAACTTGAGAACCAAGTTTAAAATAATAAGAAAAATATGAAATCTTTCTTGCAGTAACCACCATGACTTTTGAATCCAGGAGCCAAATGGCTTTGACATGACCAGCAGATTCACATTGTACAGTTACAAACAGGGCAGCAGAAAGGACAAGAAGCTCACTAGACTATTCACAAGTATCCAGGTCTCATATGCAACCTTTATGGTAACCATAGTAACATTAAGAATAACCACTTACCTCTATTGGATACTTTGTATGTAATAAGCTTTCTTCTAAGCATTTATGTGAATATTACTGAATCCTCAAAACCAATAAGATAGGAATATTATTATCCCAATATTACAGGAGAGAAAACAAAGGTCCAGGAGGCTTAATTAAATTGTTCATAAATAGCTTGGAAGAAGCAGAGTCAGGATTGCAAGTGAACGGTGCCTCACACACAGCTCTAAAAACGTTTATTGATTGGATTTGCTAAGGATTGCTGAAAGAATTCAATTTAGAGTCAGAACAAATTTAGTAGTAATATGTCAACAACACCTAACAATTAATGAGGAAAAGATGACTATTCCAACAGAAAAACAAGCAAAAAGTAGACACTCCCATAAAATTTTGACAGATGATTGAAAAACTGAATATAAAAAAAAATCATTAGTATCCAGGTATTTTAGAATGACATTTGAGTCTCCCAGTTGAGGTCCTGGACACCATGGAGCAGAGGACAACCATTCCCGCTGTGTCCCTGCTGAGCTGCTGAGCTGCGACATCCATGACCAAAATAAGAGTGGTTGTTCAATGTGGCTAAATTTGGGGTTGGTTTGTTACACAACAGCAGATAGCTGGAAAAACCTCTTACGTAGTAATTTTTCTTCAGAACTCTATTCTAAGAGAATAATTAGAGACATGCAGAAAAATTATACACAAAGATGCTCATGGCATCATTGTTTAAAATAGGGAGAAATGGGAAACACATTCAGTGAGGACTTTCTCCATCCACATAATGAAATGTGGCAATTTTAAAAAAGGTTTTGAAAAAATATTAAAAATAAGAAAAAGTCTTTATAATATATTACTTAAAGGGGAGTTTTATTCTTTTTAATCTTTATTGTCCATTACCCTTTAAATATTCAATTTTACCCTTTAGTCCCCTTGTACCCCCATCCCTCCCAGCAATCACCACCGTTTGTCCATGTCCACGAGTCCTTCTTCCTTTCTGTTCAATTCCTCTACTGCCTCACCTACCCTCAACCCCTCCCCCTCCCATTAGCTGTCATCCTGCTCTCTGTCTATGAGTCTGTCCCCATTTTGCTTGTTAGTTCAGTTTGTTCATTAGATTCCACATTTGAGTGAAAAATCATATGGTATTTGTATTTCTCTCACTGGCTTATTTCATTTCACATAATGTTCTCTAAGCCCATCCATATTTTCACAAAGGATAAAATATTCTTCTTTATTTTTATAGCCGAGTAGAATGCCATTGTGTAAATGTCCCATAACTGTCTTGTCCACTCATCTACTGATAGACACTTGGGCTACTTCCGTATCTTGGCAATTGTAAATAATGCTGCAATGAACATAGGGGTGTTTATGTTCTTTCAAATTAGTGTTTTGGGTTTCTTTGGATATATACCCAGAAGTGGTATTGCTGAGTCAAAAGGCAGGTCCATTTTTAACTTTTTGAAGCATCTCCCTACTGCTCTTCCCAGATTGGCTGCACCAATCTGAATGCCCACCAACAGTGCAAAAGCACCCCCCCTTTTCTTCACATCCATGCCAGCACTTGTGTTTATTGATTTATTGATGACAGACATTCTGACAGGTGTGAGATGTTATTTCATTGTGGTTTTAATTTGAATCTCTCTGATGATTAATGACTTTGAGCATCTTTTCATATGTCTATTGGCCATCTGTATGTTAAAGAGGAGTTTTAAAATATAGAAAGCAGAAGTCACTTTTGTCAGAAAAAGACATTTACATATGAAATATAATTGGATGAAAATACACCAAAATTTAAGTAGTGGCTATTTCTAAGTTGTAATTATTATGGGTAGTTTTTATTTTCTTCTGGGTGATTTTCTACATTTCTAAAATTTATAAAATGTAGTAGACAATATGCTAAGAATAAATGGTAAGGCCTCATTAAATCCATGTAATTTTAAGATATTTTATTGAAAACCTGAGTTTAAACTCCAGAAACTTCCATTTTATTGTATTTGAAAAGATTCTAATTTTCTTATATATAAACCAAGTTAACAACATTTACCTAGAATAGTTTTTATGAAGTGAAACTATGCAGTAAATAAATTCCTGGCATGAACCTATGTACCTACTAGGCATTCAGTAAATGCCTTATTCATTCAGTGATGAACACTTTGTCCAACTTTTCAAACACAATCAGATTGAGCATTTGAAATCAATATTTGTGGTTCTCAAGAGAGTAAAGAACACGAAGGTTTAGTCTGGTATTTCACCACCCATCTAAAACCAGTGGGATTTGGTGAAACCGCAAACCACTCGGCTTCTGACCGCCACATGCTGACTATTTATTACCACTGGGGACAGGCGAGCACCAAGCTTTCTTGCTATGCCAAGTAGATGCCAAAAAAGTCCTTGGCAGTAGTTGATTTTCCTCTCTAAATGTGGAATCCCTTTCTGCTATTAATTGTACCTGTGATTCTGTGGTCTGTGATCCAAGGCTGCTGTCTAGGGCATGGGGTTCTCAGATGGGCTACTGTCAGTTCTAAGTCCCTGCAGACTGTGTGGCCACGCAAAATAGATGCTGACGCAGCAATATAACGGAGAAGTTCAGCCAAATTTTCAACACACATGCACATTCGTGATAATAGCTAATAAGAACGGGAGCTAACCTCTGTTGAGAACCCATCTGTGTCAAGCACTATGCTTGGCACCCTGCTTGTATTAGCTCACTTAGTCTTCACATAACACTATCATGCAGGTACTGTTATCATCCCTGTTTCTCACGTGGGCAATCAGAAACACAAGAGGAGTTAAGCAACTTAGCCAAGGTTACACAGCTAGAAAGCAAAGCAAAGAACCTAGTCAGTTGAGCTTCAAGGCCCATATTCTTTATCTCTCACCAATACTGCTCCATATAATTAAGACAATTCCTTTATCCACTCTACAAAACTTGGCACTGGAAGAAGAACATCAGACTACTTTTCACTAGTCCTATCACCAGGGTAATTCCTGACCTTACAGCCTAATCCAAGGGCTGCTTATTCCATAACAGTGTTAGAGAAAAAGAATCGTTCAGATTGTTTCTACTTCTTGAGCATCTATTGTACTTCTGTGAGTTAGGTGGGTTGTTAGCATGGAAGAAATAATATATAGAACTAAGGCCCCAATTATCAACACGATTATTAGGGTGTGATCATGGGAGTGTAATAATCCTTCTATAATGGGTGAGGTTGCATCTTAAAGTCCCACCTGGAAGGGGTATACCAGAGATATACTCTTCCACCCTGACCCCTAGTTTACCATCCCTCCACTCCCATATGCTTCTGCCTTTCATAGGATCCAAAGCTCCTTGGGTGTGTCCTATTAACACGTGTGTCCCCAGGGCCTGGTGCACCACAGCTCATTTTAGGAGCTTAATAGTGATGGACAGCTGAATTGAAGAGGGTCTACCCAAGTTAGAAGTTCCTACCTAATTCCTGCCTCCCAAGAGTTTCTCTTCAGAAGAAACACATACAGACATACAACTGGTTAAATAAATGCTGATCTATCCAGCATGGAGTGGTCTGGTCTGGAGTTAACACCTGACCTTCGGGTTTGAGTAGACATTGATGAATGAATCTCTAATCCCAGCTTTGAACCAATCAGGTTCAAATTGGGAATAAGACAAGAACAAGACAGATGGAATCCAAATACAATAATGACACTTTACTAATTAAGCTGATATTGAAGAATGTGATTTATATTTGTAGGTCAGTGGGCTTCACAACCCAGAATTCCCCAATTAGACTTACACACTCAGTTCCCGGAAGGGCACCGGGACAGCATTCCCTCTGGTAAGAAAGCTCCGGCACTTCGTAAGTATGTCTGCCCTGAAGAGAACGAAGAGAATGGAGCGCCCATGTCCATTATTTCCTTCCAAGTCACCAGGGAAAATAAGTCACTCTTCCTCCTGTGGAAAGGACTAATTGAGAGATTGGGAAAAGGCCATAGAATGTTGGCCCTTTAATCTGCTTTGATTCTTGGGTGAGAGAGAACCTGCAAGTCATGAGGAGAAAGCTTTGGTAGGGCTAAGGACTGCTGATAGAGTTCGCCACTGGGTTGAGCACTCAGTCATTACAAACCATTTGCACCCTGTTGCTCTCTTACCTCTATAATGTGTATATGTTACATTTAGGATCAACAATTAAACATTTTCAGTTTTAAGTTTGTTCTGTTAACCCAGAAAAACTAAGTATCACATAAATAGCGTCCTCTAAAAAATCTGCCCCATTCCTAATTACATAATACAGCCTTGAACTAGGTGGTAAAGTTCCTTGAAAATACAGATTATTTTATATCATTGCTCCCTAGAATACTGTGCATGCAGTAATTTATTTACAAACGCAAGTCAGGAAGGAAGCAAATATAGGCAGCCCCAACAAATAGGCCATGTTCCTTTTTTAAAAAATATATCTTATTGATTATGCCATTAGAGTTGTCCCATTCCCCCCCTTCACTCCTCTCCACCCATCACACCCCTCCCCCACCATTCCCCCTCTTTCGTTCATGTCCATGTGTCATAAGTTCTTTATGTTCTGTATTTCCCATAGTATTCCTGCCCCCCCATCTATTTTCTACCTACCATCTATGCTATAGAACAACATCTATGTTGTTCTCTGTACCTTCTCCCCCTTTCTCCTCCTCCCACTCCCTGTTGCTAACCCTCCCTGTGATCTCCATTTCTATGGTTCTGCTCCTGATCTAGCTGTCCTCTTGGTTTGCTTTTGTTTTAGGTGTGGTTGTTAATACCTGTGAGTTTGCTGTCCTTTCACTGTTGATATTTTTCATCATCTCTTTCTTATATAAGTCCCTTTAGCATTTCATATAATAAGGGCTTGGTGATGATGAACTCCTTGAATTTGATCTTATCTGAGAAGCACTTTATCTGCCCTTCCATTCTAAATGAAAGCTTTGCTGGATAGAACAATCTTGGATATAGGTCTTTGGACTCCATGACTTGGAATACTTCTTTCCAGCCCCTTCTTGCCTGTAAAGTCTCTTTTGAGAAATCCGCTGACAGTCTGATGGGTACTCCTTTGTAGGTGACTGTTTTCTTATCTCTGGCTGCTTCTAGGATTCTCTCCTTCATTTTCATCTTGGCTAATGTAATTATGATGTGCCTTGGTGCCTTCCTTCTTGGGTCCAACTTCTTTGGGACTCTCTGAGTTTCCTGGATTTCCTGGAAGTCTATTTCCTTTGCCAGACTGGGGAAGTTCTCCTTTAGTATTTGTTCAAATAAGTTTTTCACTCGTGTCTGTTCCTCTTCTCCTTCTGATACCCCTATAATTCGGATGTTGGAACATTTAAAAATGTCCTGGAGGTTCCTAAGCCTCTCCTCATTTTTTTGAATTCTTGATTCTTCCTTCTTTTTTGTTTGGTTGTTTCTTTCTTCCTTCTGGTCCACTCCCTTGATTTGAGTCCCAGTTTTCTTTCCATCACTATTGGTGTCCTGTGCATTTCCCATCATTTCAATCAGTTTAGCCTTCATATGTTCCTCTAATTTGTGGCTAAAATCAACCAATTCTGTGAGCATTCTGATCACCAGTACTTTAAACTGTGCATCTAAAAGGCTGGCTATTTCTTGGTCACTTAGAATTATAGGCTCTGGGGCTTTGAGCTGCTCTTGAGTCATAATGTTTGGTCCGTTCGCACCTGTTATGTATGGGGGGCAGAGCCTTAGGTGTTCACCAGGGCGGGGCGACCCAGTTGCAGGGTTGTGGCGCTGTATGTGGGTCCTGGGTCAGAGAGGGGAAAAAAATGGCGCTTTGCTTTGCTCCATGCTCTCTCTCAGATTTCTGTCCCTTCTGCAGCTTCCCACAAGCAAATTGGGCCCCTCTGGTGCTAGTTCCCAGGTGTGTGGGCCCGTGTACTCTCCAGGACCCTGTTTGTGGGTCTCTCCCACAAACTCTCTGTGGGCCTGGGAGCCTCTCCCAGCCCCTCAACCCCGAGAAAGTCTATCCAGTTGGTGCTTTCAGGCTCTAATTCCTGTTACTGGGGCCCTAGCCTGAGCCCTCTGTCTCACTGTTTGCTCCTTCACTTGGTTTATCTGTGTGCGAATGTGTGACCTCAGTCAGCCAGCCACCCTATGCCCTCACTGCTCCGTCCGTCGCCACCCCACGCCTGGGCCCAACAACTGCCTCTGCCTCTGCCTCCACTCCTGGGTTGGTCAGACCTAACGGTCTTTCCAGCCCGACCCCCCGCTCTGCCGCTGACTACACCCCTCTTACTTGTTTGGCTGAGTGGTTTGTTGTTGTCGGACTTCCCTGTAGTTCAATTTTCACTGTTTTGGCTGCGTTTTTGTTTCTAAAACTTAGCTGTCTTTAAATTTAGTTGTGGGAAGGGGCACAGTGTTTCCACCTATGCCTCCATCTTGGCCAGAACAAATAGGCCAGATTCTAATTCTTCACTCGCACGTCAGTTTTGGGCCCTAGGAAAAGATTTTCCTATAGAACGTCTACAACCCGGATACAAAAACAACCGGAGTTAAGATTCATCCAAGTTTCAAGTGAAATCACTAACATCTTACCCCACAAAGAATATTCTAGCATTTCATTTCTAGACAGAGGGTGGAGCATGAAATATAAAGAATGGAGCCTGGGCAGAGACATGGGGGTGGGGGATGGGTGGATGGGAACAGGGACTGGAAAGTAGGAGTCTGGAGACTGGGAGAGCAATCCAGAGTTCTGTTGTTGGTGGTTTTTACCTCTCCTCCTTCCTGCCACCCTTGCTACTTAGGTCAGCTCTCCTGCCCCAAATCATGCCCTAGCCCATCACCAGAGACAAGTGGGAAGCCAAGGAAGGGTGGAGCTATAGGTGGGAGGAGAGAGCTCTGCAGAGGGAAGGGAAAGGGACAGGAGAAGTTCTGTTGCCCCATAAAGGGGAGAGAGAATCTCTATAGCCCGCAATAGCTAGGGAGATTGTGCTTATGTGAGCTACCATCACTGAGCAAATGTGACTGCAGTGAACCTATTCAAACCGATACGGCTTCTAGCATGTTAGATACGTGTTATCATACTGAGAGAGTCAGGTCGCAGTTCCAAGGCAATTTTTATCACCTCCCACTTAGGAGACCCTGGGAATATTATTTATTCTTTGCCTGGTACACAGCAATAATTAAGCATTTACTCCATGCCAGGAAGAGTTCTAAGTACCTTATACATATCATCAAATTTAATTCTCAAAAAAATATTCTTAGGAAACAGAGGCCCTGAGAAGCTAAGCATTGTGGACATCAATGCCATCGGGTGTCCCTTCCCTGACGGACCTGTTACCCAGCTGCTGGCAGACAGCCTTTCACCCCTGGCCCCTCAAGGATGCGTCAGCAGCAGAGCTGACTTCACTGAAGTCACTCACTTCCTCAGCGTGACCCACCTCCAATGACTGATCAACAGAAGCATCTTCGTCTGGCTCAGGATAATTCTTTAGGGCCATTCTAGTTCCAGTGCCCCACTGTACGGCTGCCTGACTACTTCCATCTCATCCCTCCCTCCAGTACTGGACCAAGAACAGTCCGGAATAAATGACCTGAGTGCTTGGCTCATCTCAGAGTCAGATTCCTGGGTAATCTAGCCTATAACAACACTAACAAGCTTGCCCAAGGTTCCAAGGACACATGGTAGGGACACAAACTCAAGCAAAATGGTACCAGAGCCTCAACTCCTAACTCCACTCCACTGCCCTCCACCATCGGCCATTACTACTTCATCACCCCAGACTGCCCCATTCTCTAAGCCTGGCTTTTCATTAGGTAGGTAGCTCAAGTAAAGATTTTGCCTCTAAACTGCCACACAGAATTTTAACTAAATATGTGAAAGGCATGCAGCCCTCTGTCTTTGGGGCGTAGATCTAATACTAATAGAATTTCTCCTAATGACACCCATCTCCCCCCTGCAGAGTATTATCAGTGGCATGTCAAGTCAGTGCTGCAGCAAAAAGTTCACATTTCGTGAGCCCAGACTGGAGATCAAACGATGACAAACTCAAGTCCACAGAGCAAGCTTCCTTTTTTGTTCTCCTGGCTGACAACTAGGAATATTTTTTAATTTGGTGATTGTCCACCCAATCTAGAAAGCTGATTTTCTAAAAGATTATTTTCTATAATACACTGGCTAAAACATTTTCGAAGTTAGTATTTTCTTTCGCTCTGTTGGTATACTCAGTTTAGGTAGTATGCCCAGTTTCCACAATATAGAAGGCTGAACTGCCTGCATGTAAACAAATGCGACTTCCCAAATATAATACCTTGTTTTGCCTTTGTTTCTTTTCTGCTTCTGCTGTGGGATTCATAGCCACCCCTTCTACTGCAACAATATTCCATGCACAAATACGCCACGCCCTCTAAATGTAACCTAATCAGCCAGCCAGAGCACCTGGTCTTTGGAGCATTTTCCCACTCTTCCGCTCCCAGCAACATCATTCTAGCATTAATGTAAAGTCTTTCCCCCAAACCACGAGAGGATAATAGACAACTGGTCCTGGCCACAGGGGGAAAAAAATCATTCTCCCTCCATGTTCTGGCATCTGACTTTTCTCAAGGGTTTTACCTCTCCTTAAAGGGTATACCGAGTTCCACGGCTGCCCAGAAGCCCCAGGATGCCCCAGACTGGCCCCTTTCACTCACTTCCCAGTGTGTGGGTAATCAGGACGGGCACTACTGCAGCCTCATCCTGGGGCTGCTGCTGCTCTGTGAAATAATGGTGTCCGATCACCGTGAATGGCATGTTCTCCTCGCCTCTGATTGTCTGCTCATGTCAGAGATGTACCTTTGATGCAGACACTGACTTGGAGAAAAGAGGAAAAAGTAGCAGAAAGGATGGAAATGTATTAGCAGCTCAAAAAGCTTTGAAAATCTTGATTTCATTGAAATGAAAACACACCTTATCTAACTTCTTCAGATGTTGCTGATTGCATTAATTCCAGATGAAAAGTAAGTCAGTCGGTGTCATTTTTCCCCCCACAAAGCTGGTGAAGTTTTTCTAAAGGGAGACTGCAAAGGAAACTGTCTCTCTCCAGCGCTCCCAGGCAAAGCATTGAAGTACAATCTCACCAAAATCAAAGTGACAGCTATAAGTCACCCCTAATCACCAGCTCCCTGAGTCCTTTCTGCACTTGAAAACAACTGTCAATTATCAAGGCCTCTTTGTAGACCAGACCAGTAACAATGAATACAAGGTCTAAATTGACACCACTGCATTTTCCTAACCGATAGCCGTATCCAATGGCAGACCCGAGGTCCAATGGTGAACTAAGGTATGAGGAAAAGTCATCAGAGCAACTATAAAATAAATTGTGAAAATATGTAACTGTGTTTAATGTAAAGTCACATGGCAAAAGTTACCATATTTTCCAACACACAGTCTGACCGTAAAAATTACTTCACTAACTCCCTGTTGAGTGACTGGTGTGTGCTAGGCACTGTTCTCAGCATAGCAAATGAGCTTGCAAACAAACTGCATTTGTGAACAAAAACGAGGCCCTTGCCCACATGGAAGCCGCACCTTCATAGCAAACATAAAATACAAAACCCATTAGTATAAGTACTATGAGGAAAATGGTCACCATCGTCACACCTCTTCTGTCCCCTTCACATCAAAATCATACCTAAACTATAATGAAATGATTAGAAGGGTTCTGAACTGGACCAAGAGATAGTACTAGAAGTTACGGAATCCCACCACTCCCTGGGGAGGAGAAGCCAAAGTGGCCCGTTCTCTTTACTGCCCCCTCACTTCAGTGACTGAGGGTCAGAGCTGTTGGTCACCCAGGCTGTCCCCGTCCACGCCATATCACACAGTTAAATCACTCCAGACTGGAGAGAACTGCTCAACTTTTAAAAGCCTTATATGGTGTCTTAAGGAGATTGGGTTCTACTGGACAAGAAAAAGGGGCCTAATAAATAATTCTCACCTGTTAATTGAACTAGAAACCAGAGAGAATAATGAAAACAATGACTAGACAAGAAAAGGCAAAGCTAAATTTCTTCCTCCCCAAGCTTTCAAGACCAAAGTTATTTCTGTCATGGTAAATGAAATGAGGAAAGATGCACTTGACTTACAAGCCCTTGGAGGCAGATCTTACTGGATAAAAAAATCATTGTTATAGATGATCTTCAGGCAGCTAGAAGAGACCAGTAAGCAAGTATGTATGCTTTTGCTACCTTAACACTTAGTACTATTTGTCTAAATTCTCCTTTTAAACTTTCCTCCTTTCTTGTTGGTTGTTGTTGCTTGCATTCAAAGGAGAAGTGTTAGCAAGTTGGGATACTGTCTTACTTGGTTTATTATTGGGGAGAACAAGAATGAAAAGAGAACTGATTTTTTTGTCCCTCTTTATATATACATCCCCAAGCATCTTCACCCATTTTGGGGGCATTAATCACCATCGATGGCTAGCTCTAAATCTCTAATGAAGTACATTTTGTTGATGCTACACTAGTATTTAAAACTTGACAGAGCCAGCACTGGCCTCATGGTCTTCCACGTGCCCTTCGTACTGTTTCTCTTCATGGCCCCTGTATCTCAAGGAAGGGCACCATCATCACGTCCAACGTTACCTACTCCTCAAGGAAAACTACAACACAAACAGGCAGCCCCTTGTAACAACACTTCAGAACCATAAAAAGACACTGCTAACAAAAATTAAAGAAGACACAAACAAATGGAAAAATATCCCATGTTCCTGGATTGAAAGACTTAATATTGTTAAATGGCCATACCACCCAAAGTGATCTACAGATTCGATGCAATCCCTATCAATAGTAGTAATAAGAAGGTAAGAAAATGAATGAAACACCAGAATATTAGAAAAATTTTAAAAATATATATGACTAGGAAATTTGGTTGGATGAGAAGGAAAATGTAGGAGTGAAAAATGGCCACTGAACTGGCCATGTGAACCTCTCCAGCCCTTCCCTCATGATATCTGACTTTGGGGAGGGCAGAGGTGTGGCAAAAGGTTGGAGGAATTGATCTCCGCATTTACTTCCTTCCTCTTCCCCTATTTAAATCCATCCCCTTTAAACGTGCTATTTTTCCCTTTCATTTAACAGGACTTTGATTTTCGTTATTTTACCAGCCATCACCAACCCTGTCCAGTTGAAAATGTGGCAATTAGTTCTCTGTTCCATATTATTTAGAAATACATTGAAAAATATGATCCTCCGTACTGGCAAGTTGAACACGCACTTTCTTTCTCTCCACTTTTTGAAACTGAAACCAATCCACATCAGTAACCTCCCAGTGAGCTATTAAATATTTAAGGCTACACCTTCTCCACATACTGAAAAGAAAGCCATAAAATGCCTTAAGAGAAAGTGCACACTTCAGAATAAAATGTCAGAAGGGTGGGCACAAACTCCCCCAACCCCAAGGAGAGCAGACATAATTAGACTACCCCAGGCTTCCACCAGACAAGTTGATAGGACCTGTGCACATGATTCTGTATAAATAATAAAGAGCTCCCCAAGTATTTCCCTCAGTGTGTTGAGCAGAATGCTCCAAAACAGCCCTGACCGGGAGGAAGAAGCAAGAGGCTATCAGCCGGGGGACTGATGCTTTCATGAGTCTCTGCTTTCATGTAGTTTATTTCTAGTGAGTGACCTCTGCTGCTTTGGCTTTATGGATGGGCACTCATCCTTCACAAGCAAATACAATTGTGAGGCATTTTCCTCTGTGTATAGTTCAATAATGAATTCTTCCTGTTGCAAAGTGACCTCAAGAGCCCAGGACCTCATTTCATTTCAATTTGTGCCAATGAAACGCTTGACAAATTGCTCTTTTTGGAGTCATGTATAACTTTGAGTTTTAGTCCTAAGCATTGTTGCTCTTCTGACAAGGACAAATCGGGCTGTAGGATTTGTTTCCTCTCCACCGCAGTGCCACTGATTACAGGACCGGCTGGGGGGCATGGGCATTGAGTATTCCTCTGATGCAATCACTGCGAGTACAATTACCAGAACCACATAGCCCTGGATTGGCTGCGATAGCACAATGGAGAGCAAAATTCACTTGGGAATACACAAGCACACAAAAACAAATAGACAGGAAGAACACGGCTTAAAAGTATTCTTGTAACATTAGCCATTCCTTATTCTCTAATACAAATTGCACATTTCTAGTCAAAGATTTTGTCCTATGAGAGACCTAAACAAAACAACGTTTCTGCTGGTGTTCCTGGCAAGCGCTGAGGCTCTCCTGCCAGGATTCAGTCATCTCTATTTTGGACACAGATGATAAACCAAATCTGCACATTGTTGATCTAAAACCAAAGTCTTTAAGTGAGCTAATGAAATCATATTAGGAGACAGGCCTGTTCAAACACTGTAGTAGGTGTGCCAGGGCTGCTTGGAACTGCTGCCATTTTCTCATCTCTTCTCAGCCTGAAATTAGTTGAGCTTTCCCTATTCCCATCTCAAAATACCTTACAATCGCCTTCATTTTATAGGGTTATACCAAAAAGCAGCAACTCAACCAACTGGCACCCAGGCGTCAGGGACATGGAATGGCTGTCCTTTTTCACTCACCTCATAATGCTCTGATCAGTGTTCGAAGAATTATCTAAGAAAAGAAAAGTTTGCCTTAAGTCTAAAAATTTACTAAAGAGGTCATCCAGTACATCCTTCAATGTGAAGTATTTCTCAAAGTCACAAAACTTAACTTTGAAACTTCCAAGTTGTTTGTGTTTACAAAATACACCTGCATACTTTGCTTCTTGCTTTCCAAAGGGAGATATCAAAATTACATAACAATCATCATGCATAATCACATAATAATCAGTATTAATGTAAACATTTTTGTCTAAATTTTTTCAAAACTGAAAGCTATTTTCAAACTTCCCAAAAATAAACTTAGAAAAAAAATCTCATGTATTAACCTCAGGTAGTTGTGAATCCCTTCTATGTCATCTCTAAATCAAAAGATATTAATGCCTGAAAAATTGGGACAACTATAATAGAATAACAATAATTTTTAAGTGAAAAATCCATTCATAAGCTTCTTTCCAAATAGGAAAAAAGTGCTTTAAAATCTTGTAGAAAATTATCTATCTAATTGTATGCTTATGATATGTACTCTCTTTAACTAATGGTCAAAGTCTTCAGAGGGCGAAGAAATGATAAGAGCAATTGACACCGTCAAGTCCCATGACCTGAGGCAGACATTTGTCCCCTCTGAACTTAAATTTCTTCATCTTTAAACATGGGAATAAATTGAATACAGTTCCAACAATATGGTGGAACGTATACTGTGAATAGCCCTCCCACCGATAATAACTAAAAATACTGACTTATATATATATCATTATATTATATATGTTATATATAATACATACATGTATTTTTAAACTTTAAAATTCATCATTGACCTGGCAAGCCTATAGGGGCAAGAAAAAAGGAGTGAAAGCTAGAAGCCAGAGAAGTAAGCAGAGCTCTGAGGAAGGTTTTTATCCTGAGGTCATGGCATTAACCCAGGGATCCTGAGCCATAGTTTTAAAAGGGAAAAGGGAAAATGCCTACAGTTGTCTAAAACACAATGGCTGCATAAACTTGGACTCCAGAGGCCTATAAAAGAGTGCGATAGAAGTAAATATTATTTTCAGAAGGACAGCAAAGTAACTTAACATTTCTCAACCTGGCAAATGCTTCCAGGCTGAGATCTAACACTACCTTGGTGATCCAAAAAACATCAACCTAATTCTTTAATTTCTTACACCAGTAGTGTCACCAAACATCCCTCAAAAAAACCATAAGTCTTATTTGGAGGAACGTGCATTTTTCTCACACTATAAATAGTCCATCGAATACCATTCTGAGGAGTATAATCTCACAGACCATAGAATAATATCATAAAACACAAAGAAACAAGAACCAGAAGAAATCAAATGTATAAAGATTTTATACATTGAAATTATAAAGGTCAGATTATAAAATAATTATATTTAATATGTTTAAAGATATAGAAGAGAATATTTAAATATGAGGAAAAAGTAACTATAAAATAGAAAAATTAAAGTTTGAGAAGTGAAAAATATAATACGTGAAATTTGAAATTCATACATGATCTCAATAGCAAATTAGAAACAGCTGAAGAATTTACAAACTAGTAGACTTAAAGATATTCAAATGCAGCACAAATAGACAAAAGGATTGCTACAAACAATCAAAGTTTAAAAAGCATGTAGAATAGAATGAAAAGATGTAACACTCTTGATAAGAAATCCAGCAGAAAAGAAAGAAAGAATAGAGGAGATAAAATACACAAAATAAGAGTGGCTGAGAGTCTCCCAGAACGAAATCAAGACAATAAATCAGGGGAAAGAAGTGCTGTGAGTGCCCATAAAGGTTAAGTTTTTTAAGTCCACATTTAGATACATTATAGAGTAATTTGAGGATAAGAAGGAGAAAGAAAATATTAAAGCAAGTCAAAGAAAAAATACAGATTACCTACAAAGAACCTAAGATTAAATTGATGAGAGATTCCTTAATACAACAATGGAAGCCAGAAAACAGTAAAGTAATATCTTTAAAATTCTAAGAAACTAGAACTTCAAACTAAGGTTGTATACCTAGTTAGTGACTCTCCTTTGAATACATATATTTTCAGACAAACAAAAACTGAGTTGCCAATATAGACCATCTCTAAAGGCAATTGTAAAGAATGTACTTCGGACAGAAGGGAAAAACAATATTAGTAGGAAGATCTGAAATGTAAAAATGGAGCAGTGCAAAAAGCACACGGCATATGTGTGGAGAAATCCAAACAAACTGCATAAAACAACAATATTACCTAAATTGAAAGTAAAATAACTAAAATGTATTCCAACAACAGAGTATAAGTCAGATGGAAGACATCTGAAAATAAACTATCCTCAGATTCAGGTATTGTTCTGGAGGAGAGTAAAAATAGTCATTTTAGACAATGTTAGGCATGCATATTTCATCTACCTACTAAAAAATAGGATGTATAACTTTCAAAC
This sequence comes from Sturnira hondurensis, assembly GCF_014824575.4. Lineage (NCBI taxonomy): Eukaryota > Metazoa > Chordata > Mammalia > Chiroptera > Phyllostomidae > Sturnira > Sturnira hondurensis. The sequence goes on along the minus strand of NW_028074140.1, from coordinate 9,327,509 downwards.
TAGAATATAAAGGGAGAAAGTGAAAGAGAGTTTTTACAAAAGAAGACAAGAAAGGAAGAAAGAAAAAGAAATACAGAAAAGGCAGGACAAACAGAACCACAGAACAAGTTGGTAGGAATAAAACCAGGACAGCTACGCCCCAGAGCCTTCATGCGGAGCACATTCTCTGACTCCAGTGCCTACAAGTTAGAGTCGATAACAGAGTGAGAAACAGAAAAACTGCCAAAGTCTGAATATTTAAAAACGAACTATAAAATACATGTAAGTTTAAAAAATCATAACATTTAAATTACCATATATCAAAATGTTTGATGAAGCCAAATGATACTTAAAAGAAATTGTATAGCCTTAAGAACTTATGTAAGAAAAGAAGAAAAGCTGAAAATTAATGAACTAAGCAACCAATTTAACAATCTGGTATAAAGAATTCCAACCACACCCATAATAAATAAACAGAAGGAAAAATAACTCAGATAATAAATTGACAAAATAGAAAACATAAAATTTACATAGTCAAAGTTGGTTCATAGGAAAGATATAATTGATAAACATCTATAAGGTTTATCATCAAAAAGAGAGAAAAGATAGGAATAATAGTCATTCAAATAAAAAGAGAGAATAACTCCTAGAGAAACTATAGAAGAATACTATGTAAAAAAGTTTGTGACACATATGTACAAGCCTAAATGAAATTGTCAAATTCCTAGAAAAATATATAACATAGCATACTAACTCAAAAGTGTATAGAAAACTGGATTTCTCATAACGATTAAATACACCAAATCAGTACATTACAATAACACTGAATCCAACATCTCATATCACAGATGAGGAAGCCCCGTATGGATTCCACCCCTTGCTGGAGGTTAACAGTTACCATAGAGCAAAGCCAAGACTAGACCCCAGATCCCCAGATGCCTAAGGTAGTGCTGGGTTAGTGCATTGCACATGCTCCATGAGTTCAAGCTGGAAGAAGTATCTGCCTTTAACGGGGTACCTTTTCTGTAATCATAAAGTCCATATAGGGTATAGGAATGAAATGGGGATACTCACCTGCAATTCCCAGACAACAACTGCCCATGGAGACCACACTGGGTGACCTGTCCGTTCATACTGCCTTCATGGATCAACTTGGACATTATCCTCAAATATTTTCTCTAATTATGTTTAGCTTAAGGGGAAACACTGGGGAAAATCCACTTGTATGGCGACCCACTGGTTTTAAAGAGAATTCATAGGACACTAAATAATCTTTAAAAGATTTTCTAATAAAACACCACACAGATGAGTTTACCAGTAACTTAGATTTCCAGCCAAGATGGAGACGTAGGTACAAACACTAGTGCCTCCTTGCACAACCAAAATTAAGGACAACAAAGATTTAGAAACAAAAACACAACCAAAACTAACAGAAAATTGAACTGCACAGAAGTCTGACAATCATTCATCCAGACCAGTAAGAGGGGCAGAGTCAGCAGCTGGCAGAAGGGGGTCCCAGCAGGAAAAAGTGGTGGTTGGCAATTCTGGGTGCACAGGCAGTAGCTGACAGACCGTGGGCCCAGGGAGGCAACGAGCAGACCCAGTGAGGGTGCAAGGTGGCTGACTGACTGTGGTCACACATTCGCATGAAGATAAAACAGGCAAAAAAGGGCAGCGAGACAGACTGCACAACCCAGGGCCCCAGTGCCAGGAAATAAAGCCTAAAAGTACCCATTCAAAACACTTGTGGGGTTGAGGTGCCAGGAGAGACTTCCAGCCTCATAGGAGAGTTCACTGGAGAGACCCATAGGATCCCAGAGTGTACACAAGTCCACCCACCTTGGAACCAGCATCAGAAGGGCCCAATTTGCTTGTGGGAAAGGGCAAAGGGACTGAAATAAGAGAGAGAGCAGAGCAAGCGCCATTGTCCCTCTCTGACCCCACCCCCACCACATACAGCATCACAACCCAGTGACTGGGTTGACCCGCTCTGGTGAACACCTAAGGCTCCACCCCTCATACATAACAGATGCAAACAGACCAAAGCAAAAAAATGGCTCAAACAGAAGAACAGATCAGAGCCCCAGAGCCAACACTTTTAAGAAACCAAGAGATAGCCAACCTATCAGATGCCTAGTTCAAAGCACTGGTGATCAGGATGCTCACAGAACTGGTTGATTTTGGTCCCAAATTAGATGAAAAAATGAAGGCTACACTAAGGGAAATGAAGCAAAATGCACAGGGAACCAATAGTGATGGAAAGAAAGCTGGGACTCAAATCAATGGAGGGGACCAGAAGGATGAAAGAAGCAACCAAACAGAAAAGAAGGAAAAATCAAGAATTTTAAAAAATGAGGAGAGGCTTGGGAACCTCCAACATCTGAATTATAGGGGTACCAGAAGGGGAAGAGGAAGTGCAACAAATTGAAAACTTATTTGAACAAATAATAAAGGAGAACTTTCCCAATCTGGCAAAGGAAATAGACTTCCAGGAAGTCCAGGGAGCTCAGAGAGTCCCAAAGAAGGTGGACCGAAGGAGGAACACACCAAAGCACATCATAATTACATTAGCCAAGATTAAAATGAAGGAGAGAATTCTAGAAGCAGCAAGGGATAAGGGAATAGTCACCTTCAAAGGAGTTCCCATCAGACTGTCACCTGATTTCTCAAAAGAGACCTTATAGGCAAGAAGGGGCTGAAAAGAAGTATTCCAAGTCATGAAAGGCAAGGACCTACATCCAAGAGTGCTCTATCCAGCAAAGCTTTCATTTAGAATGGAAGGGTAGATAAAGAGCTTCTCAGATAAGATCAAGTTCAAGGAGTTCATCACCACCAAGTCCTTATTATATGAAACATTAAAGGGACTTATCTAAGAAAAAGAAGATAAAAAATATGAACAGTAAAAAGACAGCCAAATCACAGATATTTACAACCACATCTAAAACAAAAGCAAGCTAAGCAAACAACTAGAACAGGAACAGAACTACAGAAATGGAGATCACATGGAGGGTTAGCAAAAGGGGAGTGGTGGGGGCAGCGAAGGTACAGAGAATAAGTAGCATAGATGGTAGGTAGAAAATAGACAAGGGGGAAGGTAAGAATAGTATGGGAAGTGTAGAAGCTAAAGAACATATGATACATGGACATGAACTAGAGAGGAAATGTGGGGGGAAGGAGGTGTGCAGGATGGAAAGGAGTGAAGGGGGGAAATGGGACAACTTTAATAATATAATCAATAAAATATATTTTTAAAAGTTTATGAGTAACTTATTTTAAAAATTGCATACTTATGTAAACTTTGCCAGAATAAAGAGAGAGAGGAAAATGCCACAGTTCATGTAATAAATCTAGCAAAAACCTCAATGACATAGCAGAAAAGTCCAGTACAAATAAGAAATGTCTGGTCAATTTCACACATAATTATAGATGATAAGAATATAAAATAATGGACAACAAATGAAATCCATCAATGTATAAAGAAGATACTGGGTACTGATAAATTTGAGTTTATCACACATATGCAAGATTGGTTTAATATTGGGAAAAATATAATTCATTACATGAGCAGAATAAAGGGGAAAATACCATGATGTCACAAGCTGCATTCCCCAGAAGCAGACACTGAGACTGAGTTTGGGGTGTCAAATGTTTATTAGAAATTGACACCTGTTAAAGGAAGGGAAGAAAAGCAGGATTGGGAAGAAGAAGAAACTGAATCATGAGGCAGACGCAACAAAACCTAGGCTGACCGACAGGGAGCCCCATCAGAGTGATCCCACCGCAAAGGTGGGCCTTTGTCCCTCACCTTGCCCAGCCAGTGAGTGTAGGCTGCACTGGGCAGGGTGGGAGTCTGGGCGAGGAGGCTGTAAAGAAGCTGATAGGGGCTCTCTGCCTCCTGCACGCCCTTAGCTAGAGAGCAAGTCCTTCCTCGAAGGTGGCTGTGACAGCAGGTCTCCATATCCAATACACATCTCAGTCATAAAGAAAAGAACTTCCCATACAGTTCATCTATCTCATCATCAAGAAAACTTAACCACAGCAAACAGGAAATCTTCCTTAATATGATAAAAATTATATAAAAACCACACAAAAAGCATCTACATAATGGCAAAACTGAAAACAGTCCTATTAAAAACAAGAAAAATACAAGGAGGCCCATTAATACCATGATGATTTTCCTCACCAAAATGTGCTACAGGACCAAGTCAGCACATTAGAGCAAGGAAAATAAGTCGATGCTGATGGGAAATGAAGAAACAATCTATCATTATTTACAGATAATTTCATTTTCCATGTACAAAACCTGAAAATCAGATAAATTATTAGTTTAGCAATGTAGCTAGACATAAATCAATATATATAATGCTATTGTTTTACTTGATACCAAAAAACCCATTTCATGAATGCATTTGTTTTAAAGGCACCATTTATAATAGCAAGAAAAATACAAGGTACCTAGAAATAAATGTAATAAAAATATGTGAGCACCCTATACATAAAACAATAAAATTTCATGAAATGAAATCAAAGAAGATCTAAATTAATAGAAAATATAATATGTTCACAAATAGGAAGATAAAATTATAAAGAAGTAAATTATTCTCAAGTTGATCTGAAATAAATTAATTCCAATACAAATCACAGGCTTTTTGTAAAACTTTATAAGCTGGTTCTAAAATTTATATAAAAAACAAAAGGTCAAAAGTAATACACATTTCTGAAGAGGGGAATAAGATGGAGGGACACCCCACCAGATATCAAAATGTATTACAAAGAGGAAAATATGATCTTGGAAGTGAAAGAATTTTTTTAAAGGCACACACAACACAACAACCACCACAACAGGTCATAAAGGAAAAGATTAATCTATCTGACTAAATTAAAACTGAGAATTTCTCTTTGCAGAAAGATACCATAAAGAAAATAAAAAGACAAACCGCAAATTGAAAGAAAACTTGTTACCTATAGAACTGCCCAAGAATTCATATTCATACATATGGAGAACTACAAATGAACTAGAAAAATAAAAAAACAAAGGGAGAAACATGGACGAAACACAGGAGCACTCACTTCACAGAAGAGGGAAAGCAAGCATCTGAAAAGACACCCAATCTGAACCTCATAAGATGCAAAGTAGAAACACACACACCCAAATTCTACTTTAGACCCATCATATTTGCAAACAACAAAAAATCTAAAAATGCCAAAAGTTTGCAAGAATTTAAGCCCTGGCTGGCGTAGCTCAGTGGATTGAGCACAGGCCTGCGAACCAGAGGTTCAATTCTCAGTCAGGGCACATGCCTGGGTTGCAGGCCAGTTCCCTGCGGGCCAACTCCCAGCAGGGGGCACACAAAAGGCAACCATACATTGATGTTTCTCTCCTTCCCCTCTAAAGATAAATAAATAAATAAAATCAAAAAATTAAAATAAAATAAATTTTTAAAAAAAGTTTGCAAGAATTTAAAGCAATAGGAATTCATACTCTGCTGGTGATTTCTTTGGGAAACAATTTGGCACTGTTGCATATATGTGTATCCTACAATCCTGGGTAGGTACATATAGTTCACTCTTAGCAAGAGACCTGTATAGTAACTCAAAAATAACATTTGAGTTACTTTTAATCAATGAAATATTATGCTGCAATAGAAAATAATTAATTACAAGTAGCTCTATCAACATGGATAAATCTTTTTTGAAAAGCTATAAATCTCAGCAAAAAAACGACAAAAACTACGTACAGTATATTTTTACACGTAAAATTCAAAACCTGCAACAATGAACAACACACTTGTACCTATTCAAACAAATCAAAAGAATAACCAACATAAAATTAAGCATATATTAGTTTCTTCTGAAAGGTAGATAGGTTCCTGAGGAACACATAGAGGCTGTCGAATGCCCTATAAACATACCACGTCTTCAACTGAGCAGCACCCCAGACGTGTGTCATGGGTGACTTCTAATATCATCTACATACGCTGTAGTATTTCTTTCTACATATTCAGTATTCAATAAAATTACTTACATGGAGTTAATAACACTTTTCCATCCACATGTTGGGATACTGTAATATTCTTGTCTGAAAGGACAAGATGATGCTAAAACCTTGTAATCTGTTAAATCTTAACACATGTGAAAAATATAAATATATAAATGCACATCGAATGTTAGATGTACATTCCCAATAATGTGTCTCGTCACCAGTGAAGACCATGAGCCGGAAGAGTTTTGGTCAGGACGTGGAACGTGGATTAGAAGGGGAGAGGGACTCAAGTGCTGGAGAACTGCAGAAACGTGAGCACTCGAGACAGCCAGCGAGTATGGTGCTGCGTTCTGAAATACTTAGCGGCTCTGAGTTCAGGAATGGGAGAAAAGCTGACTCGGATGAAGAGCTTTGGCCACCCTGAAGCACGGTTCATTGGGCAGCCAGGACAGAGGCCTGGGAAATGTCAGGAGTGACCCTGCAGAGACAGAAGGCTATGGATAGAGTAGGAACGGGCTAAAAAGTAAAAATAGGGCAAGTACAGAGGCCGGGGAGAGAAAAGCACACAGTGGAAAGGGCCAACTAATATACAGAGCTCTTGTACATTAGTTGTCTGTTGCTCTTTAAATCGATGACTGTTGGGAAGCCATGTGAGAAAAAATAGAAAAGCATTAAGGGAATTTCTCGGGTTATAGTCTGAAGAAAAGCAAAATGCACAAGTAGCACACCCATGACCTTGGCGGACAGATGTGTTCTGGTGAGTCTGCACTGAAGTGGTTTTTGGTTTTTGGTTTTTCTTTTCATTGTATTTCCAATTAGTCCACAACAACATTTAAAACCTAGATTTTGATTTGAGTTGAAATCAGAACATAAGGCAACATGGGGCCTGGCTTGCTAACGGCCAGAAGTCTGCTGGAATAGAGTAACCCCCAGGTGCGATCGCGCTCTGCAGGGTCCAGGGCCCCTGCCTGGGTGGCCCCACTCACACGTGTTACCTGCTGCCCCTGTCAGCACTTGACTCTGGTCACCTTGTTTGTTCCTGTGAAAGGACAACAGAAATAACCATAAGTAAAAAAAAAATTAGTCTCCTAAGGCGGGTGCTCAGGAGGTGGGTAGCCTTCACCCTTAAAACGGGACAAGTAGGAGCAAGCTAGAGCCTTCAGTTCTTCCAAGCTTAGCTTACAGTTTTAATGTCACATGCGTACACTTATCATTACCAGCCCAATGAGAGCAGTGGAACAAGAATCTGTGATTGCATAACAGTTTCATTTGGAGAAGTTCAATGACCCTTTTAAATGTTTCATTTTTCTCATTATTTTTATTGACCTTGCTAACATCTGACCTGAGCAGCTGCTCTTTGGGCTGCTGTCATGGGTGACCAGAAGCTGGCGACCAGACCCAGAGAAATATATGAGGCAACAAATCAGTGCAGCTGTGGTCTACTTGGAAACCAAAGTCACTGCCAGTCCAGCCTAGCAGCAGCCACAAAGAACACAGGTTGTGAAGTTGAACCTTGGAACAGATCGGGGATCTAGGAAGTGCTGCAACTCTGACTACAGCTGCAGATAAAGGTGGAGCTCCAGGAGGGAACATACAGTAGCGTTTGGGTCATTCCTGACACACAGACACACCCTTCATCCACTGTCCCTGGAACCAGAGACAAGCTAGCACCTAGAAAATTATATAATACCACCTAGCAAAACATCAGGGCTGAGAACAGAGGGGCATGGGGAGAAGCCAGTACAAATTACCGGGCCTTACTGATAGCTGCTTGTTCAGGTTCAAGGGGCATATCTTCCTTTCCCTTCTGCCCTTTAAAAGTTAAAAGCAGAATGCAGGTAGAGTTATTGGTGCATGTGGTCAAAGTGGTCCACTCAGCAACAGCATGGTTTTATGGTAATTATTGGGAAGAGGAAACAACATTAAGAAACAGAAGACTTAATCTAAAATCAGAGACTTAATCTGCAATCGAGATCCAGATTGGCTCTGCCACTTACTAGCCAAGTGGTCTTGAGCAAGTCACTTCCCCTATTCAAACCTCAGTTTAATCTTCCATGAAAACAGAATAAAAACCACTGGGCCACACAATTGCCAGGGTTGATGAAGGATCCAAACAATAAACCATGAAGGCACATTTTAGCAAGATGTAAACTGCTTCACCCATGTAAAAGAGTAATATTAGTAGTCAGTTTTATTTTAGGCCTTGCAGTCATGCCAAGTTCACTTCAGTTGCTTGACAGGAAAACAAACAAATACAGAAAAATCCAATGCTATCAATTGTCCCAGGGAGGGCTACAGTCACAACATAGGTGTGATGGTTAATTTTATGTGTCCCTTCACCAGCCACAGGGTGACCAGATTAAACATTATTTCTGGGTGTATCTGTGAAGGTATTCTAGATGAGATTAGCATTTGAATTAGTGAATTCAGTAAAAGAGACAGCCCTCCCCAATGTGAATGGGCATTATCCAATCCACCGAGGGCCTAAATAGAACAAAAGGAAGAGGAAAGATGAATTGGACCTTTTTTTCATCTGACTTGCTGCTTAAACTGATACATCTCCTTTTATCTTCTCCTGCCCTCTGACTGGGATTTACATCATCAGCTCCCCTGGTTCTCAGGCCTTCAGAATTAGACTAAATTGTACCACCAGCTCTTATAGATTTCCAGCTTGCAGATGAAAGATCATGGACCTTAGAGCTTCCATAATCAAACAAGCCAGTTCCTCATAATAAATCTCCCTCTGGCCCTTTGCCTTTCTCCCTCTTTCTCCCTTTCTCTTACTCTCTACTTGTACACACACACATATCTTCTATTAGTTCTCTTTCTCTGAAGAACCCTCACTCATACAACAGGCAACACTCAATCCCTGGGTGATCTGTTCAAAATCGATCAGAACTAAACAGCATTCCCTCTGAAGCAGCTGGACTTGCCTAGCATTTTGTATCCACAGCCTCAGCAACTCGAGGCAAAAAAGGCGCCCCCACCCCCTACTCTCCCCTTTCCTACCACCTTAAAACCCCAGACTACATATGTACCAAATGTTATGCAAATGTTCCCAAAATAAATTATGAGTTCTAATCTTCTGAATTAGATCTCTTATATCCTGAAAACTCTACAACTTCAAGTTTGGACATGGAGCTAATAGCCATCCCTTGTCCACTCTGAAATCTGCATGGAGCATTTCAGACGTCCTCAGAACCACAGTGACCCATTTAAGTGAGTCATATAATGCAGTATCCAGCTAGACTAGATCCTATAAAGGACCATTACTGAAATCAAAAATAATTTTAAAAGATGCTTCCCATTCATATGCTGGCTTTTAAAACATGATATGTTTTTGACCAAGATATTTAAGTTCAGCCTATTTAAAGCACTTAAATACAGATATGTGAAATTTTCAAATGGTCTTATTCTCAAGTCTCTGTTTCATCCAATAACTTAATTTTAAATATTTAATTTTATATTTGATATGCAGAAATACATGTGAAACATGTATGTGTTATGATGTATAATAAAAAGAACACATAAACTAATCTTGCAATGCTTGTTCTGAATGCAGGGTAAATTGTTAAGCAAGGAAAAACCTCACCCTCATATCCACTTTTCCTTTATCCCTCTCTGGGATATAAGGATAGTAAAATAAGAAGAGTCTAACGAGGACTTCCAACCAAGATGGAGACATAGGTGAAAATACTGTGCCTCCTCACACAACCACATTTAAGGACAACAAAGACTTAGAAACAAAAACACAACCAAAGCTGTCAGAAAATTGAACTGTACCAAAGTTCAACAATGAACCATTCATCCAGACAGGTAAGAGGGATGGAGTAGGTGGCTGGCAGAGAGGGCTCCCAGCAGGAAAGGCAGACCTGGGCACAGGGAGGAAATGAGCAAATCCAGGGGGGCACGCAAGGCAGTTGGCTGACAACAAGCACACATTTGCACCCAGAAAAACCAGGTGAAAACAGGCAGCGAGACAGACCACACAACCCAGGGCCCTACAGCCAGAAAATAAGCCTAAAAGCACCAATTGAAAAAACTTGTAGGGGTTGAGGTGCTTGGAGAGACTCCCAGCCTCACAGTAGAGTTTGTTGGAGAGACTCACAGGGTCCTAGAATCTAAAGAAGCCCCCCCACCCGGGAACCAGCATCAGAAGGGCCCAGTTTGCTTGTGGGAAATAGCAGAGGGTCTGAAATATGAGAGAGAGCAGAGCAAGTGCCATTGTTCCCTCTCTGACCCTGCCCCACATACAGCATCACAACCCAGTGACTGGGTTGACCCACCCTGGTGAACACTCCTCATATATAACAGGCAAGACAAGACCAAAAAAAAAAAAAAGGCTCAAATGGAAAAACAGATCAAAGCTCCAGAGCCAATACTTTTAAGCAACCAAGAGATAGCCAGCCTATCAGATGCATAGTTCAAAGCACTGGTGATCAGGATGCTCACAGAACCACTTGATTTTAGTCACAAATTAGAGGAACAAATGAAGGCTATACTAAGTGAAATGAAGCAAAATGCACAGGGAACCAATAGTGATGGAAAGAAAACTGGGACTCAAATCAATGGAGTGGACCAGAAGGAAGAAAGAAACAACCAAACAGAAAAGAACAAAGAAATAAGAATTCAAAAAAATGAGGAGAGGCTTAGGAACCTCTAGGACATCTTTAAACGTTCTAACATCCGAATTATAAGGGTACCAGAAGGGGAAAAAAAATAGCAACAAACTGAAAACTCATTTGAACAAATAATGAAGGAGAACTTCCTCAATCTGGCAAAGGAAATAGACTTCCAGGAAATCCAGGAAGCTCAGAGAGTGCCAAAGAAGTTGGACCCAAGAAGGAACACACCAAGGCACATCATAATTACATTAGCCAAGACCAAAATGAAGGAGAGAATCCTAGAAGCAGCAAGGGATAAGGGGACAGTCACCTACAAAGGAGTTCCCATCAGACTGTCAGCTGATTTCTCAAAAGAGACCTTACAGGCAAGAAGGGGCTGGAAAGAAGTATTCCAAGTCATGAAAGGCAAGGACCTTACATCCAAGATTGCTCTATCCAGCAAAGCTTTCATTTAGAATGGAAGGGCAGATAAGAGCTTCTCAGATAAGATCAAGTTCAAGGAGTTCAGCACCACCAAGCCCTTATCATATGAAATGTTAAAGGGACTTATATAAGAAAAACAAGATAAAAAATATGGACAGTGAAAGGACAGCAAACTCACAGTTATTAACAACCACACTTAAAACAAAAGCAAACTAAGTGGACAGCTAGATCAGGAGTGGAGCCACAGAAATGGAGATCACATGGAGAGTTAGCAACAGGGGAGTGGGAGAAGGAGGTGGGGGAGACAGTACAGAGAATAAGTAGCATAGACAGTCGGGAGAAAATAGACAGGGGGAGGGCAAGAGTAGTGTGGGAAATGTAGAAGCTAAAGAATTTATGACACATGGACATCAACTAAAGGGGGGATTGTGGGGGGAGGGGGTGTGAGGATGGAGGAGAATGAAGGGGGGAATAGGACAACTATAATGGCATTATCAATAAAATATATTTTAAAAAATAGTCTAATGAAGAAAAGCTTAAACCATAGGAATTGCTCTCTATTGGCAGCATTTAGACACTAGTAATAGAGCAGTTGGTGAGATATCTTCAGACAAGAAGCCCTCTTAAAACCAAGTGCCTGTCACTCTCGTCTAATAGGAAAACAAATAAACAAAAACACTGTAGGCAACACAATTCTAAAATTCAGGTATCTTCAATTTTAAACATGGCAAACTGATACTCAATCTACAAATAGCACAGTTAAGTATTATATTTTAAAATCTTGATTGGTAAACTATTCTCCATAAAAGACATAAAAGACAGGGTTGCTAACATCAGTAAGTTACGGAGAGATATAATATTGAGGCACAACACTTACTCTGGTTCTACTCATCGTCAGTCTTTGCTGCTCAGTCTTGGACAGCAACATAGGACTTTTCGTCAGGTGAACACTTCTGGACCATAGGCATGGCTCTGAGTGGCTCTACTGCTCTTCACTGAAGCACCAGTTTGGGCCTTTGTGTAAGGCACACACCACTATGCTCCATTATGGCCTCTCAGTCCATATGTGTTCGTGCCGTAGAAGATCTAATGGACCAGAGGCAAAATTCAACCTGTATGACCTTGGGGAAATACATCATCCTTCTGCACTTTTCAACTTCCTCCTCAGAAACACGAGGAAGCAAGACTAGATAAATTCTAAAGTCCACTTGAATCCAAAATTCTAAAACTGCCTTTGATTCTAACAATCAACATATTTCTTACAAGAAATGCATGAATCCTGAGTGCCATCCTGGAAATTTTAAAGGAAGGAAGTGTCCCACCGTCCAATCTATTCTAATTTAATTCTTCTCTTTCCTGAATTCTAAGGTATTTGTGGATTCTCCTTGGGATTAGAAATGAGTGCTCCTACAATCTGAACCAATACCTAAAACGAAAAGGGAGACCAGAACAAATAAATTAATATCCTTCTAGTTAATTTTTCTGAAGAAGAGAACCACAGTTTACCGTTGTTCCTCTTGACAAACACACACACAAGCTATCAGTGTGAAGCTATCAGTGTGGTGAGACCACTTTTTACTAAACCCTGTGTTAAAAAATAACCAACTTTACTCTCCAGACCCTTACATTTTAAGTAATTTTATTCTAAGAGACACATTCTCATCAGGCTTTTCTTAGAAGTGTCAAATCTTTTTCACAATAAGGTCCTTTAAATGTATTTTGAATATAATAAAACAGACTTTAAACACAATTTACACAATGGTTTAAACGATTAAACCTAACTGAGGGTCTCGTCAGTTAGGTTTGGAATAATGAGTGTTGTTCCATTGAGAGTGAAGTGTCCCCTCCCTCCCTTCCCCGTGGCTTCGTCATCTCTACTCAGAGGTTCAGACGTGTCACAGGGTGAGGCGTCTGAAAGAAGAGAGATCACACTAACTACATAATATCTCTTGCTCAAAGTTCTGATATTTTTATATATAAATGCTTTCACCCCCAGCCATGAAACTTTAATGTCAGTCCACATAAACGCTGAGTCACTCTTATTAATAGTAATTAGAAAAAAGAAGGATGAATTTAAAATAAAGGTGAGTTCCTTCTCAATCTGGCCCAGCATGTGTCACATTCAGGAAAAACATTATGCTTGAACTGCGTTAAAAAATTGAAAGGCAATTTAAAATATTAATCCAGTCTCTTGAAAAATGCCAAAAACCTCACTTATCCGTTATGCTTGACAGTGTAGATGGCAGTCCAAGCCCTCTTCGTCCATCTGTATGGAATGAGTGGCGTTCTGTACACAGCGGCATCTCCGCCCCGCCATCTCCCTCTTCAGGCATTCCCCAAATAGTTCCTCAAAAGTCAGCCCCAACTGGTCTTTGCTTCCCCATTAGACAGGATTTTTCTAAGCTATACCTTCCTTCCATTAACTCTACCCTTCCCAATCTAAATCTCACACAAATTTAGCCTGTCTTGATTCTTTTTAATTCCCAATTGTATCCATTGTATTTTCAAACAAAGCCCAGACTCATTGCTGCCACTGATAGCAAAAGATCCTTTCTATTCAGGAGATGGGAGAGAGGGAAAGCTGTGACCATTCATAAATCAGTGTTTTCAAGCAGTCTTACGGGAACTAACAGAAGCCCTTAGGTTCTACAAGCACTCCGCATTAATTCACATTCCTTTTGCATACTCTGCGCGATAAGTAGGGCTTGACCTGGAAACGAATGTAGGGTTCTGGATACGGGTTAAATTATTCCAAGGAGATGCAGAAGTTTGGGAAGTAAGGAAGAAGCCACTGTCCTGCCGCTCCTGCTGCTAAAAGAATCAAAGGGACTTGAGGTTTTGTGGCCAGCCTCAGGATTCCAGGGTGGAACAGGCAATGGTGGCAGGGGCAGAATCCAGAGCTGGAACAGTTTCCTGATCTTTGTGTTCTAGATACGGTCCTTGAAATCAATAAAGAGGCCCCCTTGCATCTGTTCTTCCAATTCTTTCACACATCTAAATCCCTATATTAAAATTAAATTGTTCCTGATTGAAATGTCCATATCCAGCATAGTTCCTGTGTTCTGCCCCAAACGGACTGACATTAGGGGGTGCAATGAAAGAACAGAAAGCAAAAGTCAAGGAAAGAAGAGTATAGATTTTTCCGCAGGCACTTATATGTGAGAAAATAATTGTGACAAAGTAAAATTGGAATTACCCATGAGGAAAATACAAGTCAAAACCATACTGAGTTACCTCTTTACACTTACTAGGATGTATAGGAATAAAAAGAAAAATATCACAAGTATTGATGAAGATGTGGAGAAATTAGAACTCATATACTATAGGTAAGAATGCAAAATACTACACCCAGTTTGGAAAACAGTTTTGCAGTTCCTCAACATGCTAATGTACAGTCACCTTGTGATCCAGCAAGTCCATTCCTAGGTGTATACTCAAAAGCAGTGAAACCATGTCTACACAAAATGTGTAAACAAATATTCATAGATGTATTATGAATAGTAGTAGTAGTAATAGCCAACATTTTTAATACTCATGTGTTTGGCATAGTTCTAAGTCCACTACGTATATTATCTCATTTAATTTTGACAATGATGCTATGAGTTCATTACTATTACTCTCTTCATTTTGTAAGTGGAGAAAATGAAGTACCCTGAAAATAAGTAACTTATGAAACCAGTGAAACCAGAATTTCAACCTGGGCTGTTGGACACCTGTAGTCTTACCCACAGTGCTAATTTCTGATTATATAATTATTAGATTAGAGGAATAAATTAACTGTAAATTTTTTAGTAAAAAATGTTAATGTTTATTTCTGGGAAATAAGATTATGGGTGATGTTTATTTTCTTATTTTATTATCTATATTTTCTAAATTTTCAACAAGATACATAAACTTTCATGAAGAGGAAGCAGAAATATTACTTCTTATAACCCATTCATTTAATTCTTTTCCTATCTATAGGTAAGAAAATAATTGTTCAAAAAACCATGCCTATGTCCACCTGTATTTCAAGAGAAAGACCGCCCAATGAAAACCAAAATATTTTAAGTTCTTGCTACCTAATTTTAAAGCAAGAAAATCCAGCATTCTGGATTTCAGGGTTCTCTTCCACCACAGAGAGGAGAGGGTGAACACAGGGAGGTGGGAGGAAGGAGAGGCCATGGCTTTAAAATCTGCCAAGAGCTAGTAAAAACTTTGTCTCCTGCATAAGTTGTTTTATTTGTTCATTCACCCTAATACTTAAATCCAAAACTTCATAAATCATACTCACATCAAAATGGATCAAAGAACCAGATGTTCTGGGCAGGATGACTAATCAAACAGAGCCTGAGTAATGTGCCCCATGCCTTGCTCAATGGGAAATAATTACTCTAACATTAGCTTTACAGTGTTTAAACAACCATTTCATTATATTTTTTCTACACTGATTAAATTTTCTTGGCATTTTTAATGCATCATTACATCTGCTGTGCTTTTAGATAATGTACAGCATTGCCACACATTGAAATGTCCCTTTCTCTTTCGTCACCTTAATAAATCTAATTTGGCTTTATATACATAAAGTTTGATGAAGAGTGATTAGTTCTCTTATGAATAGCGTACCTTAGATGGAAACATCCTATCACCCGGTTAAAACAGTGGTTCACAGAGTTAGAAGTGGACCCCCAAACACAGCCACCTTAAAGCACACGGAATAAAAGAAAATCTGTAGTATAAATGCCATATATGAAATTACTGTCTACTTTGACAAGTGATAACCATGGGGCCATCTAAGGCACTTTGCTCCTTGTTCCTAAATATATAGCCTGAGGAATTATAATAGAGAACAACAACAAGAAGAATATACTCACATTTTTACCCTTCTACTTCAACATCCACATTCATGCTGAACACATAGTCAGAGGCTCAGGACAGTTTACCACTTATCCAAGTAAATGGACTGTAAAGTAATTACAGGAAGATATTAGCTAAGATGAAAAGCTCAGCTAGAGTATCAGATATGCCAGGCAATCACTTACAGACACTCAAACTGTGCTAAGTTCTCAGGAAAATTTTTTTAAGCATTGCAAATAAATGGATCATGTGGGTGAACTATCATGTGGTGACATTGATTCCGCCTTTTGAACTTAGGGTTCTGATAACAGGAACTCGAAACCATTGAACAAGTGCCCTTGGAAATCAGAAGGGGTCAGCAGGAGGTCCTAAAGAGAAAGAGAGTATCAGCTGAAATCAGTGTGCCATATTGTGCATTTGCACTAGGGATGCTGATATTGGGACTAGAATAGAGAGAGCAACCCCTTATTTAATTCTTGTGACAGAAGAAAGCACGCAAAAACACATTCCACCAAGTGTTTGA
The DNA here is from genome assembly GCF_014824575.4 of Sturnira hondurensis. Classification (NCBI taxonomy): domain Eukaryota; kingdom Metazoa; phylum Chordata; class Mammalia; order Chiroptera; family Phyllostomidae; genus Sturnira; species Sturnira hondurensis. Next base: position 9,311,140 of record NW_028074140.1, on the reverse strand, counting down.
ACTCTCCCTTCAGAGTCAGTGGTTCACTGTCCAATTCTATTACTGTCCATGCCCCTAAACATAAGCCAGCCACAGTGGGGAAATATGGAATATTGTAGAATTTACCAAAACCAATTTCAGAGTCATGTATTTCAAAGCCTTGAAGTTTCCCCTTCTATACCTTTCTCGCCCTTCTTTCTCTACCCACCCCCCACTTCCCCTAGTTTTGACCATTTTTAAGGGGTCTCTGCCTACACCTCGCTTCAGACTCCTACTCTGGTCCACTTCATCCCATCCTTGCTGAATAATATATGAAGCTGAACACAATGACAATAATTACAAAGTTTCTGAGTCCTATTAAGTCCCGTAAAATTTTACTCAATTTTATGAGACTTAATGTCTACTAGGCTGATGGCTAATGACAACCAAGGGAGTCAAAGACAGGTTGCCTATCCCTACATAAAACCTGTTATATAGAAATGAACTTGGCTCTAAATCTAGCCATCTAAATAACTAATTATGGAATCTTTATGGTATGAAAAGCTTATATCTCTGGGATGTGTGATTATGGGCTCTGGTTGCAGATGTGTTGATTTCTTAGCTCACTTCTCCCTTCTAGAATTGTCCTTTTTTGTAAATAAATGAATAAATAAATAAATAAACTAACTAACTCTTGCCCTGTTTCAAACTACTAGAGTAGTGAGTGCTTTTATTTGTTCTCACTCAAATCATCCAGTGGTCAAAACCCTCGTTTCAACATAATGGATCTCATTATATGTGAAGGGGAAAGAAAATGGATCAGTACACTGGAGGTAGGATTGACTGAGGACTAGATGCATGTTTACTCCCTCTGAGAAAGGCTGGCCCTGTCACAACTCCTAGACTCTGAACTCACTTGCTTTTGCCTGGATATAGCCATTTTCAGACTTATTTTCAGATACAGAAGGATGTAAACTGTACTCCCTCATCTTTGCTTTTACCTTGCCCTTTCAAGACTGACTTCCACTGTAGAAGATACACAGATGAAAAAAGAAATGGTGACTATTCAATTTTTATTTAACTTTTATGATATTTTGACCAAGTCACAGTTGAACCTCTTTGGGGCTGACATTTGGTATTAGACAACACAATTTCAAAGATGTCTTCAGTAGTCCATTGGTTCTCAAAGCGTGTTTCCATGACCAGCGGCATTAGACCACTCGACATCTTCCCAAACTCTGGCTCCATTTCAGGCCTACGGAATAAAAAGCCTAGGAGGTGAGCCCAGTAATCTGACAGTTCTGACAGGTCAAAATCTGACAAGTATTTGTTTAGACTAACAAGTCTTCCAACTGCCATTGACTATTCAGGAATTTCTTAACAGATTATTGTTTATTTGGGGACACTAAAACAGATACCTAGCCAAATGCATTAATTAGCACCAGGTCTATGAGCTTTTGGAAGAGAGAAAGCACACAGTTTCCTCCTGGGTGTCAGAACAGATAAAGGGACCCTCGAAGAATACCACCAGAGAGAAGAAAGCCAGCTGGAAGGCCTGATTTTCCTCCTATTATTGATCTCATTTAAAGTTAACCCCTCCACGTGCATATGGATTCTACTCCTCTTGCTACTTGAAAATGTTCATCTTTCTCCTGCCTTTCAAAAAGGTACTTTATTGCTTTCCTGTATTATAATCATTGACACATAAATTTGCTATATTATTTTTCATTTCAACAAATGACTCCTTGACCCATATCTCTCTTCAGCTTCAGCTTCTCCCTTCAAAAAAAAGTTTTCTACACTTCTCATCTATCTATTCTGATCAAGTTTTGTTTGCCACTCTGTAGAAAAGGCTTCTATCAAGTGACACTTCATTCATTTCCCAACACTCAGCAAATAATCAAAGAATATTTGTTGATGGATTAAATAAAACAGCTTTGACCTCTGACTAGGTGAAGTTGTGGGTATTCACATTACAATATGTCATAATCTTCTTACCAAATTTTTTACATTTTTTTATTTGACTTTTTAAAATGCAGCAATCATTTTAGTAGACCAATTCAGACCAACAGCTATTATTTCCTACTTCACCTTTGTTCTGATTTCAAGTCTTACAGAAATGTACAGGAAGATCCTCTTCATTGTAGTGGGAATGGCAAAGAAGGTAATTGATATTACCTGGAATACAGAGCCATTTCCGCAAAGCTGGAAGCAGAAACCACTAAAGCTAAAAAGGAAACTTATTTTTCACTTTTGAAGGAAGGGATTTCTGAACTTCCACGCTTCACATTTCAGAATAAAAGCATATGGTCTCTTCCAGGTCAGTAATTAAGCTTAAGCTGGAACCCAGAAACATCACCAACAAGGAATCCTTAGGTGTCAGCATCTCTGGTTCAAAGTAGGTATTGTGGGGTTGTAGTTGGCTTCCTGTTTGTTTGTATAGCTTTTTAAATTGTGGCTCAAACTGGACTTTATTTGAAGGGATAAAAAAACAAAATAACCTTTTTAAGGATTAATTTTTTTCAACCACATGGATCCTACTGAAAAGGAAGAAAGGAGGGAAAGATGGGAGGAACGGAAGGAGGGAGACAAGGAGGAAGTGTTTAATTAAACAAGGAGGACTTTAGACTAATGTGGCTCCAACACCATCATGACCTGTGCGAGCAAAGGTAAATCTAAGCCTATAAGTGTCTTGAGGTTACAAAATTAAACCACTAAAGACAACCGCTCCCAAATAACTAATTAGGCTTTAAACTACAACCAATCAAATAATTTCCTATCTTTCCTTCAGACTCTATGTAAAGTCTTTCTCCTGTCTCCTTTCAAAAAAGTGCTGCTAACCATTTCTGCTTTGGTGCTCCCTGATTCCAATCAATTTTTGATCAAACAAACTCTCAAAAATTTTAATATGCCTCAGTTTATCTTTTGAAGGAAGGAGAGAAGCGGGAAGTGTGCGGAAGAAAGGAAAACTTTATAATGCATTGACTATACTTTAAAGTGTTTTCCATTTGTGTTTGGTTCTTTGATGATTTTACTTTCTATTTGTTTCTTATATTGCAACAATCTGCTTCAAAACAGGAAACCCTGCATCTCAGGATTCATAGTCTGATTAGGATGCTAAGTCCTGCCTACAATCTCTACTAGACTGCCTCCAGAAAGGCAGTTAGCACATGCCTGATGCATGATGGGCACTCAAAAAAACTAAACAAACTAATGAAGGATAGCAGATAAAAACAGCTGTGTCCTAAAAGCTCTAGGAATGCATCATACATACTGTAGATTTCCCAAATTTCATATACGTATCTACATTCTACCAAATATATTTTCCTTCTTGTTACTCACTGGTTTTGCTAAATAAGATTTCTCTGGGATAAAGTTTTACCTGACTACACTAAATGCAAAACCAGTATTGCTTGACACAATTAGGCAACAAATCTGAAAACAAATACAATAAATATTTGATTTCCTTATTTGGTACATGGTTACGTGAAGCTTTTCTTTATAATTACTGTTTTGTAACAGCTTTACTGAAGCATAATTCACACGCTATACACTCACTCATTTAAATACATACAAGCCAATGGATTTTAGTATATTCACAGAGTTCTCCACCTTCTGCACATACAAAGCTTCTCAATCCAGAACTAGAATCCTTTGCTCTGCCAGTCCAGCTAACTTGTCCCTGGCTCTTCCCTTAAAGAAGATGAAATTCAGATACAACAACTGTAAATCAAACCTTCAATAGGGTGGCTGTGCATCTTAACCAATTAAAACAGGTTTCCACCGGGTATTTGCAGTATTGGGTAGAGGTAAGATTCCTGCATTTTCTGCCATCACAGCTTTTAAGTTCACACTGCAAGTATTCTCCATTCCTCCTGCAGAATTGATATAGACAGATCCGATCAGACAAGTGGGGAGGAGTACAAAGGGGCTGTAGGAGATTGCCCAGGGCAATGGTAACCAGGGTGGGAGTGGCTGAAGGATTGGCTGAGAAGTTGAATGCCTCCAGAGCACATGGAATTATGGGTGAGAAGACTCGAAATAAAAGTAGGGCTCTCAGGGCTTGCTGGCTGTCTCTTCCTGAAGGATGCCTGGATGATCGTGCTGCAGCTGCCCTGTTTCCCAACGGAGGTATTTTGGATGGAAGGAACTCGGGCACAGCCTAGGTTAGGGCTGGACTGGCAGAGGGTGGCAGGGTTGTTCTTCTTTGGGTGTTTTAGAGGGGACGGGCTGTGAGGCAGAAGCCTGCTATTCATCCAAAATTGTGTAGCTTTTGTATCTTATGTTGTTTTAGTTTGTAAACTAACCCTAGAGAAATAAGATAATTAAAAGCTAACTGGGGGAAATGATAGGAGAACTTAGCTGTTAAAAAGGTTAACCTTAACTGATAGGCTTAAGTGACTAATGAATGTGGAAAGCTGTTATTCCAAAATTCTGGAGCTTTTGAATAAAGACTCCTTTCCTTTATCACCAAATCTTTGTCTCTGGAAATTGGGCTAAAGGGTGGCTGGGGGCAGCAGGACCCCATTGCTGTCTGGTGACAGAATCACAGGTGAGTGACAGTTCTACAACACCACAGAAGCTTCCTGAACAGCTGTCCCCAGGGGAACCCTGATGAGAGTCCTTATTGCCTTTTGATGTGAATATCCAGGTGTCCATCGTGCAAGTACAGGCATCAAACACTAAGCTCCCAGAGTCCACCTGCCAAGGATCACAAGTTCTCTGACAAAAAAAATAAAGTCCGTTCATGGAGCTGAGAGTTGACTGCCAATAGGCTCTTTGCCACAGGTATTACAAAAACTGACACAGAAGTGGGCAGAAAAAGTCCTTCTTCACCCTGAGATGACTCTTCCCTCAAAAAACAGATGAATTTAGAACACCTTAGTCAGACTCATAAAGGCAAAGGTACAGGGGATTTTATGGGAAGTGTTGACCTCGGAGGCATTAGTTTTTAAATTGAATTTTCCACTCTTGAGATGCCTGATAAAGCCCTTGTCTCGGCCTCTAAAGGTCATGCCAAAAAGTAATATGTATGATTATTCACTTTGACCATCTACCTGAGCGATGGTTTAAATCTGAAATTCAACCTAACATTAAAATCTTTACTTGTGAAATGACTTACAAATCAGCATATTCAAAATATGAATATGATTCATTAGAATTTGAATTCTAATATGATTCATTAGAATTTCAAAAATGAATTCTAATTTGAAGTTATCTTGGAAATTTCAAATAGAACATACCCCATCGAAAACCAAAAAATTAAAAATGTTTGAGTGTTGGGGAAAGAGAGAATTTTAGTAGCCAATCAAGAGGACAGTGGAAGGGAGCTAGGTTCCCTTCCTAGTTTAAGTCCTTTCTCTGTCTCCAAAGGTAGTGTAAGTGCCTGACAATAAGTTTTTAACTGTCAAGGTACCAATTTCAGAGACTTCCACCTTGAACTACACCATGACTAGCAAACTAGCAGGTCAGTCTGCCCCCATCCCTGAAATTCCCCTTTTAGAAAGCCCTGGGTAATCTAGGTAACTAACCACTTGAGTGCTTCCACTTCTTCCTTGCTGCTCCTTAATCCCCACTCTCATGTTTTAAATTTGCCGATAAAGAGTGAACTCTCGCGGCTGAAGGAAAATCCTAAGCATCCCACCTCAACGCTAAATAAAGGCAGACTTCTAGGTCCCAGCTCCCTCCCTCTGTCTCTGCCAGGCCACTGGGACCTCACTGTGTGGCATGCCATGTTCCTTCCAGGACCTGTCAGTAACAAACTGAGTCCTTTGAAAGTTCCCTGCTGGTTGCTGCCGAGGTGAGCTCTGCAATCATAATAAGAACCACAAGGGCCAGAACAACCACAACAGCAGCTCTGGTCAGGAAATGTCTGTGGGACTTGCCCTGAATAGTCAGGGGCCCAGGGAAGTACCTTAGGCATTTTAGCCCATAGCACCCCTACCAACAGGCTGAGAGGGACCCACATAAGTTACTCGCCAACTTCTCCAAATTAAATTTAATCCTCCTGAAATGAGAAAAGAAATGATTGTTATTAAGCAATTTAGCTTGGGATGGGCAATGGAATTGACATCAAAGTTGATTTCTTTCTGCTCGGTGCATTCATTGAATACATACCCAAGGTACAGGCTTTTTGTAAAGTACATATACAGATCCAAGGTCTGGGGTGTTTCTTTAAGTACATAAATACCCAAGGTGTGTTTATTTTTCAAGTACGTTACATTATTTTATTGCCCAGCCGAGCTGGGGTAGGGATGAGGGGAGGCTTGTTTGTGATAAGAAAAAAATTTCTGTGTTGAATTCATTCCACGACTCACATGCTTTTCACAGTTTCAGATGTACCTGAAATTGTATCACAAAAGCCCTGTTGTCCAGGTGGGATTGTGTCATGGTTATCATTGCCTGTGAATATGCAGCTTTGGTTGTTATTACTGGAGACCTGTCAAGGTATGTTTATATATGTTTATAAATTACCCCATAAAAATGTACAATTGTGGAGTCACATTTGACATTTGAGTAACAGAAGTGAATCAGAGGTGTGATGGATAATTGAAACCCTGTGTATTCCTGAGATGCAAAAGCAATGTAAACATAAATTCATGTGGTAAATGCATATAAGCTGCAACTCACCTGAGCAAAATGTGCTTTAGTAGTCAGTACCCTTTCTATCCTTTAAAGTATAATGGGAAACTATTGAAACAACTGCAGAAAAAAACAGTGAGATTTTCACCATCAGCTCAATGGTGACAGAAAGTCATTCATGAGCGTGCCTGGGCTCCTTTGAATGTCTTTGTCCTAAGGACCATCCACATAACCAGAACTTCAAATTTAGCATAATTTGTGGCTCTGTTTTAACTTGGTATTTCTAACATTTTTATACCTCAGTATTGCTTTTTGTTTTCTAATATGAGTTTATAATCTGTTTCTACAAATCAAAGATTAGACAAAATTCTCCACCTTTTAAACCTGTTTTAACTCTCTTTTTAAAAATGTGTTTCATTGTGCCACACGATTGAATGCCAACCAATATCATGACATGGCTCTTAGCAGCTATATGGGTAGCTCTGGTCAATGAATACATACTTACATTCTTTAAAATTCTCTCTTTCAAAGTGCATGCAGCTGATGACTTAGAAAGCAGCAGTATTAGCAAACCAAATGGTGAAAGAGACTGGGGAAGGAGTGTATCAGCTAGTGCATCTCCAGAATGTGAGCCCCACAGGTAATTTCACAAACCCAAACTCCGAGGATAACTATAATTTACGTTTTATTTTCAAGAAAGTGAAACACTGGGTATATCCTTATCAGTTGCCTACTTGGAGAACTTATCCAAGTATGAGAGCTTTTAATTTCCCAGCCAAAACCTTCATATGTTTTCCTCTCACAAAAAATAAGAATCATTGATGACATCCTGGTTTTCTGTTCCTTGATCCCATTTTGGTCTCTAGATTTTTTCATTTTATGAGATTTATCCAACACAACTTCTGCATGTGACATGTTTGGTCTTTCCTAAGTAGACAAAGGAGGGTAAAGGAGCCACTGTGCTTCAGCCTTTGGGCAGAAAGCCAGTCAGGATTCTTTGGCAACCTTGGTTTCTGGCAGGAACAACCCTCCATCTTCACCATGCCAATGTGGGGAAGCCCCCTTCAGCAGTTTTAGTGTACGTATACAAGAAGGTCCTTTGAAAAGAAAAGTATTGGCCCAGGATCAAAGCAAAGTCACAACTAAAGACCCACACTCTTGAAGTTTCACAACAAGTCATGCTTAAGAAATCAAAAAGACTACCATGAGAGAGAGGTATTCACGAAAGAACACACTGTATCAGGAAGCATGGAGAGGGTCAGAAAGAAGCAGAAGGAACCTCTGGGTGAGTCCACATGGGCTAGTTACACAAATCTAGAGAAAGAGCATTCACCACCCTCACTGGCCTGGCTAGATTTTTGCACGTTTATCTGCATTGTCCAAGCATAATGTCCAGCTCCCTATTCAGAGGAAATGTCCCTAGATCCTACTTCCCCTTAGCTCCTCTTATCAAGTCCGAAGATACTAGAAAGGCATAGCTTTTGTCTTGAAGAGTTAAGATAAAATAAAATGCCTGCCATAAATGAGAAGTAATTTGAAGTATCAGATTGTCCAACTGGCAAAGGCATGGAAAAAAAAGCATTTTTCAAGATAGGAATTGGGTCTTGAGGTTCAATCTACAGTCTCATCAGTTCCTCCAAGAAGACGTGCTTCTATGCTGGTGCACTATATGACCATGACCTTCTCAAGCACAGTTAGTTCATACTAGGTACTTTAGGAAAAGTCTATAGTTTTTAATTAGCTAAAGTCCTGCAAGTTGAATCAATAGTGATAATTGCCAGGAGTTATATATGTTAGCCATTTGAACAGATATACCTTGTTCTTTACTAGATTCTTCCATCTCTTACATAGACTATCAAGAAGAAAAGGACCAAACTGACAGAAAGGCAACTTAAGAAAACAACCCAATTCACAATTGTTTCAAAAGGAATAAAATATCTATGAATAAATCCAACCAAGGATACAAAAGACCTGTACCCAGAAAACTGTAAGACATTGAAGAATGAAAGTGAAGAAGACAGACGTAAGTGGAAGCACATACCATGCTCATAGGTAGGAAGAATTAGCATCATTAAAATGTCTGTGCTACCCAGAGCAATCTATAGATTCAACACAAATTCTATCAAGATTCCAATGATGTATTTCACAGAACTAGAACAAATATTTCAAAAATCTATATGAAACTACAAAAGGCTCCACATAGCAACAGTGCTTCTGAGAAAAAAGAACAAAGTTGGAGGAATCATGCTACCAAATATGAAACTATACTCTCAGTCCATAAGCATCAGAACAGCATGGTACTGGCATAAAAACAGACACGTGGATCAACAGAACAGAATAGGGATCCCAGAAATAAACCCATGCCTTTACAGTTGACTAAATTTGACAGAGGAGGCAAGAACCAATGGGCTAAATATAGTCTATTAAATAAATGGTGCTGGGAAAATTGGACAGATACAGACAGAAAAATGAAACTAGACTACCTTAATACATTACACACAAGAATAAACTCAAGGTGGATTAAAGACTTAAATATTGGACCCAAAACCATAAGATTCATAGAAGAAAACATATGCAGCAAAATCTCAGACATTACTTGTAGCAATATTTTACATGATATATCAGCCTAGGCAAGGGAAACAAAAGAAAAATAAACAAATAGTACTACATCAATCTAAAAACTTTTTTGGGAGAAGATGGCAATGGAGTAGGATGGAGCAAATTCTAATTCCCCAAACACATGGGAGAAAACCTGGCCAATCTATGGAGGAGCAGAGCCCCAGCATATATGAAAATAAGAGACCAGAAATTGTAGCAGACACTGAAAGACCAGATAGTAAGGAGATAGCTGCAGGATAATAAGGTCCAAGGGACCAGTGCAGACAGGCGGCAGCCTTGGCTCCCCCCAACCCTCCCTACCCTGGCACCCGGAGCCCGTGCCAGGTCTACCACAGACTCTTTGGGAGCCATGGGCTGGCTGCCGGGTCCTTGGGAGACAGCCAGGTCATCAGGTCCCTCCCTCCCCTGCCAAGCACGGTTTGGTTTGAGCAACACTGTGAGAGACCTGTTTGCTTGAAGTTGCACAGAGAGGAATAAGGGAGACAAACACAAGGGCCACGACCACCCCAGAGTCTGTGGTCGCCGGCTTGGAAGACATGAGAGTCACAGTGTCAGGCTCTGAACACCATGGGCACTGGTCTGGCTGGAGAATTGGGACAAATTTCTCAAAAAGTAAACTGTTTTGGGGGAGTCTCCTGCGACACCTGCTTGGCCTACTCCCTACCCAGCCTGGCAGCAATCCCAAGGCTGGGCGGAAGGCCTTGCATTCCTCCATAGTGCTGGGAAAGGTTCATGCCCAAACCTACAGCACCCAGGCAGTCTGGCTGGACACACACACCTGCACCCTCACACCAGCCCACGGTGATGACTTCCAGGGAAGGAGTGCTCTGAAGAAGACCTGAATCCCCTGAGTGAGGTGCTGGGGAGAGGCACCAGACTAGCCCTTAGGAGAGTACTCAAGAGACTGGCTGAGTACACACTGGGTAGGGAGAAAGATCATACAAATTGCCCCTAAGCCTGCCTCAGCCAGTGAGACCAGAAAAACCAGTTTAGCCAACTGGAAACCAACAGAGGTGTTTTTTTTAAAGTAATCTTTTATTTTTTAATGTTATTATTGTTTTATCTTTCAATATCTTTTTCCTCTCTTTCCTTCTTTCTTGTGTTATTCCTTCTTCCTTTCTTTTCAAACTTATCACTTCTTCCTCCCTTCTTCTGCCTTCATGCCCCCCACCAGTGAGACAAAAAAACTTGGAACTGCAAAAAAGACTCAAGTTGGACCCAAATAGGGGGCATAACAACAGTAGAGACAGAGAGACAAATTTCACTTTGCTATAGAAGAGAAACTACAAATTACCACATATTTGTATTATTTTTTCATTATTCTTACATCTTTTTTTAATAGTATCTTTGTTTTTCCTCCTCCTTCTGTATAGTCAGTCTTCTTGGCCTTAGCTGGTTATATTGTATCATTTGACAGGTTTCCCCTGTTCTCTCTTTCATGGGGTATTGCTAATTTACTACCCTTCACAACAATTGTGTTTCTTTAGCACACTATTAAAGTTCTATACCCTCTATTCATGTTATCCAGATGACATAGATTCTGTCATATGATTGTTGCTCCAATATTATCATAAATAATAGCTGTTCCATACAATTTTAAATACTTCACAACACCCATCCCAGATCTTAGCCCATTTCACAGTTTCCTGAACTTTATTACTGTAGTGGTTAACTCTGTTCTCTCACACACTACATCTATTTACTATCCTTTACTCTCACCTTACCTCAAAATCTGACCTCCTACAACCTCACTGCTTTTTATATCCAACTCACAAGACTTCCCTCCCCAACAAGAGTCTTATCTTCTTTCCACCCTTTCTAAAAAGTGGCTAGTTGGGTTGAAGATTACAGTTAACACTATACATAGCCTGAAGATCACCTATCTCTTCTTTACTGGCTGATACTGTAAATATCATAGAATACTCTCCTGCAGTTATAAACCATTTTGCCTTCCCCTCCAACTGATCACAAAAAAAAAAAAAAAAAAAAAAAGAATAGGTGGAAGCGCTGAACACCAGGATACCCACTGGAAGAGGAACCCAACAACAAAGGACCCACTAACAGATAACAACAGAAGAAGGTGAAGGAGGGAGTGGAAACCACACAAACCTCAATCCAAGACCTATCTAGAAATAAAACTAAACAGTGCAGAAACTACCTAGCGCAAACAACTGAACAAGGGCACAGAGAATCCTCAAAACCTTGCACACAGAAGAACTAGCTTCAAAACAACCAGCCCTCACCAGCACAACAGATTACAACAGGTGGTGGACAGAGGGACCATCAGTTAACCAGCTGGTGGGAAGGATCCACAATCAACTACAAAAGAAGATCCAAAAATAACCACAACCCACAAAGAAAGACAGACCACAAAAGACAGACCTCAAGACGACCGCAACCCAAAGACAAACACAGAGCCAACTTAAAGGACATCCCAACACCAGTGAGCTTGGGAGATCAAACAGACTATATCACCAAATCTCGCAGGTATTATACCACAAAAGTTCACACCATAAACCCAGAAAGCCAGAACAAAGCAATTTAAGAAGCTGAAGCTAACAAGAAGAGTCACGCAAACAATGGTAAGACAAAGAAACAATCCCCAAATGGAGGGAAAGGAGGAAGCCTCAGAAAGAATGCTAGATGAAATAGAGGCAAGTCAGCTATTAGATATTAAATTCAAAGCACTGGTTATCAGGAAGTTCAAAGAGCTCACAATGAGCTAGCAGAACTACCAGGGTAGCAATACTCATATCAGACAAAATAGACTTCAAAAAAAGGACCATAAGGAGAGACCCAGAAGGTCACTTCATAATACTCAAGGGAAGAATCCACCAAGAAGACATAAACATTGTAAATATATATGCACCCAACATAGGAGCACCCAAATATATAAAGAAAATCTTAGAGGACTTCAAGAAAGATATTGACAGCAACACAATTATAGTAGGGGATTTAAACACCCCACTGTCAAAAATGGACAGATCTTCCAAACAAAATATTAAAAAAGATATTGTGGCTTTGAACAATGCCCTACATGAAATGGACTTAACTGATATATAGAGAGCCCTTTATCCCAAAGAAGCTAAATACACATTCTTTTCAAATGTACATGGAACATTTTAAAAAATAGTCCACATGATAGGACACAAAACAAGTCTCAACAAATTCAAAAAAACTGAAATGATACCAAGCATTTTCTCTGACCATAAGGGACTGAAACTGGAAACCAACCCCAAAGAAAATAACCCAAAACACTCAAAATCATGGAGATTGAATAGCATGCTATTAAACAACAAATGGGTCAAGAGTGAAATTAGGGAACAAATCAAAAAGTTTCTGGAAACAAATGAAAATGAACTCACAACAACCCAAAACTTATGGGACACAACAAAGGCAGTCCTGAGAGGGAAGCTCATAGCAGTACAGGCTTACCTAAAGAAGATAGAAACATTTCAAACAAACAACCTAACCCGATGCCTCCAAGAACTCGAGGAAAAACAACAAAGACAGCCCAGAGAAAGTAGAAGGAAGGAAATAACCAAGATCAGAGCAGAATTAAATAACATAGAGACTAAAGGCACAATTCTAAGGATCAATGAATCCAGGAGTTGGTTTTTGAAAAGATAAACAAAATCGACAAGCCTTTAAGCAGGCTCATCAAGAAAAAGAGAGAGGACCCAAATAAACACAATCAGAAATGAAAGAGGAGAGATTACAACTGACACCACAGAAATAGAAAGGATTGGAAGAAATTACTATGAAGAACTGTATGCCAAGAAATTTGAAAACCTAGGTGAAATGGACAAATTTCTAGAAAATATAATCTTCCAAAACTCAATGAAGAAGAAGTAGAAAGCCTGAACAGACCAATAACAGCAGATGAAATTGAAGCAGTAATCAAAAAACTTCTGATACACAAATGCCCCGGACCAGATGGTTTCACAGGAGAATTCTACAAAGCATTTAAGGAATAGCTAACCCCTATTCTTCACAGACTATTCCAAAAAATCCAAAATGATGGAAGACTCCTGAACTCTTTTTATGATGCCAGCATCACCCTAATCTCAAAACCAGAGAGAGGCACAACAAAGAAAGAAAACTTCAGGCCAATATCACTGATGAACATAGACACTAAAACCCTCAACAAAATATTGGCAAACCACATTCAACAATACATCAAAAAGATCATACACCACGACCAAGTGGGATTCATCCCAGGGATGCAACAATGGTTCAATATTTGCAAATCAGTAAATGTAATACATCACATAAACAAAAGCAAAGACAAAAATCACACGATCATATCAATAGATGCAGAAAAAGCTTTTGATAAGGTACGATACCCATTCTTGATAAGTACACTCAGCAAAGTGGGAATACAGGGAGCATTCCTCAGCACAGTAAAGTCCATATATGAGAGATCTACAGCCAACATCATACTCAACATACAAAAACTTAAAGCTTTTCAATTGAGATCAAGAACAAGACAACAATGCCTGCTTTCACCACTCCTATTCAATATAGTAGTGGAAGTTTTAGCTACAGTGATCAGACAAGAAGAGGAAATAAAAGGCATCCAAATCAGAAAGGAGGAAACAAAGCTGTCACTGTTTGCAGATGGCATGATAGTGTACATGGAAAATCCTATAAACTCTACCCCAAAACTGCTCGACCTAATAAATGAAACTGGCAAAACAGAGGGATACAAAGTTAATATCCAGAAATCAAAGGCATTTTTGTATACCAACAATGAAACAGCAAAAGCAGAAATCAAGAAAAAAATCCCATTTGATAGAGCAAAAAGAAAAATAAAATACCTAGAAATAAACCTAACTGAGGAGGTAAAAGACCCATATGTAGAAAACTACACAACACTGACGAAAGAAATCAAGGAAGACACAAACAAATGGAAACATATACCATGCTCATGAATTAAAAGAATTAACATCATCAAAATGTCCATACTACCCCAAGCAATTTACAGATTGAATGCAATACCTATTAAAGTATCAATGATATATTTCACAGACATAAAACAAACACTTAAAAATTTTATATGAAACCATAAAAGACCCCGAATAGCAGCTGCAATTTTGAGAAGGAAGAACAAAGTCGGAGGGATCACAATACCTGATACCAAACTGTATTACAAGGCCACTGTAATCAAAAAAGCCTGGTACTGGCATAAAAACAGGCACATAGACCAATGGAATAGAACAGAGAGCCCAGAAATAAACCCAAGTTTAATTTAAACCTATGCACCCTGATGTTTATGGTCAATTAATATTTGACAAAGGGGACAGCAACATAAAATGGACTAAAAATAGCCTCTTCAACAAATGGTGCTGGGAGAACTGAACAGCTACGTGCAAAAAAATGAAACTTGAGCACCAACTTATACCATACACCAAAATAAATGCAAAGTGAATAAAAGACTTAAATATAAGCCGTGACATCATTAATGTCCTAGAGGAGAACATTGGCAGGAAAATCTCAGATATCTCATACACCAACATTTTTACTGATATGTCCCCTAGAGCAAGGGATATAAAGGAAAGAATAAACAAATGGGATCTCATCAAAATAAAAGGCTTCTGCACTGCTAAAGAAAACAAAACAGTATTAAAATTAAAAGAGAACCAACTGTATGGGAAAACATATTTGCCAATTATACCTCAGACAAGGGTTTAATCTCCAAAATATACAAGGAACTTACATGACTCCACTCTAAGAAGATAAGCAACCAATTAAAAAGTGGGCAAAGGACTTGAACAGACATTTCTCCAAGGAGGACATACAGAGGATCCAGAGACACACAAAAAGATGCTTAATATCGCTAACTATCAGAGAGATGCAAATTAAAACCACAATGAGATACCACTTTATACCAGTCAGAATGGTGTAAACATTCAAAATGGTTCAAACAAATGGTGTAAACACCATTATAAACAAATCAACAAACAACAAATGTTGGAGAGGTTGTGGAGAAAAGGAGACCCTAGCTCATTTTTGGTGGAATTGTAGACTGGTACAACCACTGTAAAAACAGTATGGAATCTTCTAAGAAAACTAAAATTGGACCTGCCTTTTGACCCAGCAATTCCACTATTAGGAGTATATCCTAAGAACCCTAAAACACCAATCCAAAAGAACCTATGTACCCTGATGTTTATAGCAGCACAATTTACAATAGCCAAGAGTTAGAAGCAACCTAGGTGCCCATAAGTAAATGAATGGATCAAAAAACTATGGTACATTTACACAATGGAATTCTCTGCAGTGGAAAGAAAGAAGGAGCTCCTACCCTTGCAGCAGCATGGATGGAACTGGAAAGCATTATGCTGAGTGAAACAAGCCAGGCAGTGAAAGACAAATACCATATGATCTCACCTTTAACAGGAAGCTAAACAACAAAACAAACAAGCAAGCAAAATATAACCAGAGACACTGAAATAGAGAATAGGCTGACAGTGACCAGAGGATACAGGTGAGGGAATTTCAAGAGAACAGGGGAAGGATTTACAGGATCTAGTATAAAGGACACATGGACAAAAACTAAGGGGGGGTGGAAATTGCAAGGAGGTGGGGAGTACTAGGTGGGGTGGGCTGAGATGGGAGTAAAAGACAGAAAATTATACTTAAACAACAAATAAATTTTTAAAATAAATAAATAAAATAAAAAGGTATTGCACAGCAAAGGAGACCATCAACAAAACAAAAAGATAACTCACAGAATGGGAGAACATACTTGCCAATACATCTGATAAGTGGTTAATATCCAAAATTTATAAAGAACTTACAAAACTCAACACCAAAAACCAAACAATCCAATTAAAAAATGGGCAAAGGACCTGAATAGGCACTTCTGCAAAGAAGGCATACAGATGGCCAAACAGACATATGAAAGAAAGGATGCTCAATATCACTAATCATCAGAGAAATGCAAATTAAAAGACACTGAGATACCCCTCATACCTGTCAGAATGGCTATCATGAATAAATCAACAAACAACAAGTGTTGCTGAGGATAAGAGGAAAGGGGGACCCTTTTGCACTGTTGTTGAAAATTCAGATTGGTGTGGCCACTGTAGAAAGCAGTATGGGGATATCTCAAGAAATTAAAAATGGATCTGCCTTTTAACCCTCTTCTTGGAATATATCTGAAGAAACCCAGAACGCTAATTCCAAAGAACATAAGCATACCTATGTTCATTGCAGCATTATTTACAATCGTCAAATTATGGAAGCAACCCAGGTTTCCATGAGTAAATGAGTGAATAAAACAACTGTGGGACATTTACACAATAGAATACTTGGCCATAAAAAAGGAGAACATTTCACCCTTTGTGACAGTATGGATGGACCTGGAGAACATTATGCTAAGTGAAATAAGCCAATCAGAGACAGACAAATACCACATGATTTCACTCATATGTGGAATCTAAGGTACAAACTGAAATCACAAGCAAAATAGAGACAGACTCATAGAGTGTGGATGACAGCGGTGCGGGTGATTGAGCAAAAAGAAAAAAGGACTCATGGACATGACAACAGTATGGTGAATGTGGGATGCAAAAGGAGGTATAAGGCAGTTAATTGTATCAATTTTTTTGCATTGATACAAAAAAATTGATACAATTTTCTTAAAAAGAAGAAAAGGAAACTTTAGATTAGACAGAAATTAAATGAGCTTGCCCATATGTTTAGTTGTTGTTTTTAGTAGTAATATCACTACACTCTGGCAGAAGGAACAATTAGGAAAAACAGCATTGTTTCCTTAAAAATTCCCCTAGATAAATGAAGCACAGGTTACCAAGCACAGACCGATGGTACCAACTGTGCTAAAAGAATCTTAAATTATTATAATCTAAAAGTGAAATTCACATTTCAGTTCAAAAAATCTAACTAGCTATAACTGAGAGACAAAACAGTCCCCAGAGAAAACTCCAATCAAAATCTGCAAATCATTTTGTCAATCACACTCTCATTCTTCAAAATTCCTCAAGGTTCCCGTCTCCTTCAGTACTCAGAATTAATTACAGTCTCTCCCTTTCACACTTCAACTACGGTGTAATTTATATCTGTGTTGTGCGTGTGTGTGCACGTGAAAGACAGAGATGAACACAGACTGATTGTTCAAATTTGAGAATTAATTTGGGTTTATACTGAGAACTACTGACTCATAATCTGAAAATAACCACCCATATTGTAATGAGTATGCAATCCCAATTTCTACATAACAGACTATCACCTGTAAGGATTAAAAAGAGACTGTCATTAAACTTCAAACACACAGAATATTTTGTGATTATTTGTATCCCTAATAAGGGAATCTTTACTTTAGAAATTTCACTGCCAGTTTCCTTTAGGTAAAAATTCCCCTTGAAGCATTTAAAACACACACATATTTACATTTCCAAAAATCTGACTGACGAATACTTTTCACATGAACAGCTGTTGCACAAGGTAAAACAAATTTTCACATATGTTTACCTCTCTGAACCATATCATTTAGATTTAAATGAGCTAAGACTCTGTGCTATCATTTTCTCTAAAGAATCATTGATTTTGGAGAGAGAATTGATGGGAGAGTCAAATGAGCATTTTGGTGGGAGTGGGGGCAGGTGGAGAAGGTGACATGAAGAAGACTTTCGCTGTGCTTCTTACGGCTGATGACAAGAAAAGCTTTCCCCCCTTGCCCACGGACGTTGACAGTCTATGCACCTAATATGCACGTAGATTGGCCAGGGGACAGAGTCAGCACTGCAAGAACCCACAGCTCTGGCCCACCTAAGTCCCTGGTGGCTTGAGACCATACATTATCACAACTAGTGGAAGCAGGGACAATGGAAACAACATACTTTGTCAGGCAAATGTGTTACCCTTTGGGGAGGTCCTGGAGTTAGCATGGTATTAGAAAACAATACCAATGGAGTTGTATGGACTGAATGTTTATGCCCCCCCACCCCCAATTCATATGTTGAATCCTAATCCCCAGTGTAATAATATCAGGAGTCGGGGCCTTCGAGGTGATCGGGTCATGAGAGACCAGAGTTCTGCCTTTCTGCCAGGTGAGCACACAGCAGGGAGTCAGCCATCTACAAACCAAGGAGCAGGTTCTCTCACCAGACACTGAATGTGCTGGCCCATGGATGTTGTACTTCTCAGCCTCCAGAACTCTGTGAAATATGTTTCTGTTGTGTATAAGCTGCCCAACCTAGAGTCGTTTGTTATAGTAGCCAGAACTGACTAAGACAGGAGTGTATCTTCCATGATGGAATTGTAGAACCTAGCAGAAAATCTAGTAACCTCAGTTAGTGTTTGTCCAATTACACCAGGTAGGTAACCAGCAAACATGGCCTATGTGTGAGGCCAGAACTGAGTGAAAGATTCAGGAGGGAGCAAGCAAATCATATTAGAAGAAATCTGCTTTCCTGGACCTAGCCTAGAAGTTAGAGTAGAGAAAGTATGAGTTGGGGCAGCAGTTCACTTTATAACAATTTCAGTACATAAGTATAAGGCTAATTGTGAAGAAATCACAATGCTGAAACAGGGCTGGAGTGGCTCACAGAACAAGGCATGAAAAAAACATAACGGCTAAAGTGTCCAGCTCATAGTCAAAGAAAATAGTGCCTGCTCATAAGATATTATTGCCTTTGGGGAACATATAAAAGTAAACCACTAGAATTCAATGATAAGGGAATGTACCCAGTATTATAGGTGCCCACAGAAAGATCCCATATTCATACATGTAGCTTTGGAAAACCTAGATATAATCAGCTAGAATCCATTTTTTAAATACAGCATGTGTTTTTAAAGTTAAATCCATTATTCATAAAGGGCACTGTTAGCATGATCTTTGGTTTCAGGCCCTTCACAAGAGGCGATGCAGAGTGACAACCCAGAGTCTTGCCTGTTTTCCTCAGACTTGAGAGGCTGAAGATTTGTGGACTGAAAAGTCAAGGACATTGAGGAAGCAACCTACAGACTCAGAGCACAGGGTGTGATTTTTGAAATCAATATTCAATTTCACAACCGGGAATTCATGAAGAAAGAACACACCATGGAAAAACAAATAATTTTATGGTGATTGAGATGATACAAGTTCTGGATAAGAAAAACTTCAGTTTTTTAAGAACAAATAAGCTAAAACGAGTTCAGACACTGAGAAAAAAGAGCAAAAGGTACGGCAGCACACCCAGAGGACCTGGGTTCCCTAACGACTGACGTAAGCACGTCAAGTGCAAGATGCGCTCAGATCTTCTACCCAGGCCCCGCCGCAGCAGGACTCACAGCGACAGTGGGAGTGCCCTGCGAACAGGCACTGAGGGCCTTTTAGGCTTACATCCCAAATAAGCACCTAAAAACTGCATTTCACATTGAATTTGCAAAATAAATGCACGCTGAATGAAACAATGTTGGTAAATTCTGTACTATTCTTATTCAAATTGGAAAGAAGTAAAGCAGAGCAAATTAATTCTCTATCTCTAACAGTATATGCCACTGAACTTGTAAAGCAGTATCTGACAGGATAGGGAACTTGAATGCAAGTACAGTTGAGCCTGAACACCACGGGTTTGAACAGTGCAGGTCTACTTATATGCAGATTTGTTTCAATACATACCTGTATTGTTTTCAGTCCACACTTGGGAGTCTGTGGACACAGAGGGCTGCCTTGTATGCATTGATCTGTGCTGTTTTATACCGGGGACTTGAGTATCCATCATCTTGGTATCCACAGGAGGTCCTAAAAGCAATCAGTCCCACAGGGATGCCAAGGGACAACTTAAGTTTTGGGGAAGTCAAAAGTTATACATGGATTTTTGACTGCTCAAGGGGTCAGCACCTCTTGCTCTTGCATTGTTCAAGGGTCGACTGTCCCTAATACAAGACCTAAATTTGGGGCATACATCTTCATACCATAGAGCACTTCTGTGAAAAAAATTAAGGAAAGAAACAAGCTTATATAATAGGCTTTTAAGGGATTATATCCTAAGAACCCTAAAACACCAATCCAAAAGAACCTATGCACACCAATGTTCATAGCAGCACAATTTACAATAGCCAAGAGTTGGAAACAACCTAGATGCCCATCATTAAATGAATGGATCCAAAAACTATGGTACATTTACACAATAGAATTCTATGTTGCAGAAAGGAAGAAGGAACTACTACCCTTTGCAACATCATGGATGGAACTGGAAAGCATTATGCTGAGCGAAATAAGCCAGGCGGTGAAAGACAAATACCATATGATATCACCGTTAACAGGAATCTAAACAACAAAACAAACAAGCAAACAAAATATGACCAAAGACACTGAAATTCAGAACAGGCTGACAGGGACCAGAGGGGAGAAGGGAGAGAATTTCAGGGGGAAAGGGGAAGGATTCACACGAACAAGTATAAAGGACACATGGGGAACAACTAAGGGGGGTGGAAATGGGAGGGAGGTGGGTAGCACGGTGGGGTAGGCTGGGATGGGAGTGGGGGGTAGAAAACTGTACTTGAACAATAATTAAATTTAAAAATTAAAAACAATAAAAGGATAATTTGGACTACTGAACATTTACTATCCTGAAATTTTTACGTCCACAGCGACACAGATTTTACCACAACTGTGATGATAGCCATTAGCATAAAAAATATATGCACATTAATCAGTCAGCAAAATTCTTCCAACCAACAGGCTTTACCCAAAGAACATTAGGTGTCCTAGAGTGCTAAGTCAACTCTCTGTAAAAATGAATTCAAATTTTACATGATATTACAATGCCATCCCTTTGGTGATAAATCCTTAGTTTGCTCAAAACCTGTATCTACACATTTTTTTAAACCTGAATAAGCAATGATAATAATTTTGCATCCTGAGCACGTGGTCTTATCATTCATTGAGAAGAGAGGCCACTCTTTCTACTGTACTCTCATAGTAATGTCTCCTATCCTCCTTAATAACAGACCCCCATGTGTTTCAGGCAGCCGTGTGTCATTCCCATGGGATGAGCAATGCTCCATGTGAAATCAATCAGGGTAACCCCATTGCCCTTGATCAATGACTAGCCTACAGGTAAGCATGTGCCTTACTTCTGACAGAGCAGATAAAAAGGAAGTATTTTTTCCATGATACTAAGGACAATGCAAAGACAAAGATCTCTCAGCCCCCATTCTCCATTCCTATTTTTGTGTGGAGATATGCTGCCTAGAGCTATGGCAGCCAGCTTGCAGAGAGAAGGTGACAAGTCTGTGAAAAAAGAAATAACACCAATGCCCTCAGGTTGCAGTGTGGACAGATGAAAAGGGCCTCATCCTTGATGATATTGCTGAGTCACTGGACCTATCCTCAGATGGTCTATCTCCATACATTTTAGTGAATAACAAAAGCCCACATGGTTTATGGCCATAAAAGTAGGACTATCTGATAAATGTGCCCAAACCATCCTAACTGGCTCACTTTAACAATTCTTAGATGGTTAGGCAAGGACATTTTAAATTTTTACCTATATTGCTTTTCCTCTATTTTCTCTAATCCAACCATTCTTCTTCTTTTCATCAACTTCCCTAATGACCTAGATCACATGACCATTTAACAATATGCTTATTAATGCTCTCAACTTCTTTGCACAATTCTCCTTCTGCTGCATGTGCCCAGCAAAACCTCATCCCAGAGCCATCATCCACATTGCTCTTCCATATCAGGACTCGTGAATATTATCAGAGAAAGTTGTGGAATCGGCACATTAGTGTCACCATAAATTCAGTCTGCATCCTCAGTCAGGTTCTTAGAAACAACATACAGTCCTTCTCTGTATCTCTGATTAGTTCCTCTCCCAACAACTATTGCAAGCCCTCACCAACTCATTCATCCCTGTCAATGTGCACTTCCCTTTCTCAGAAACCAANGCCCAGCAAAACCTCGTCCCAGAGCCATCATCCACATTGCTCTTCCATATCAGGACTCGTGAATATTATCAGAGAAAGTTGTGGAATCGGCACATTAGTGTCACCATAAATTCAGCCTGCATCCTCAGTCAGGTTCTTAGAAACAACATACAGTCCTTCTCTGTATCTCTGATTAGTTCCTCTCCCAACAACTATTGCAAGCCCTCACCAACTCATTCATCCCTGTCAATGTGCACCTCCCTTTCTCAGAAACCAATCACAGAGCTACTGACATGCACCTCATCATTTTCTTTCTGTGTTGTAGTCACCAAGTTGTTCACCAAATACCCCAGCTATCCAGCTTTCTAGCACTTTTTAAGGTCACACCCTCTGATCCCCTGGTACTTGCAGAGTGGTTAACTAGTCCTTACTGATCATTTGTGCGGGGAAATGACATGTGTTCTTCTGGGGTCAGAGCATTCAATTGCCAGCGGGAGACCTGCCAGAGCTCCCTTCCCCTCCGCATGCACACCAGCAATTTTTGAGTAACACCAAAGTTACTATGATGGGTAAAAAAAGGCAGAAATATAGTATGAATGAGAATTAAGCCTTTTTAAAAATGAACTCAGATTTCAGAGTTGTTTGTTATTGCAGCACAGTCTAGCCTGTTCTCACTGATACACCTTTCCTCCTCCAAGACAAAATCTGCTGTCTCATCTGCCATTTTAGATGCATCCTCCCATTTGCCTGTCTCCTCAGCAAACCTGTTCTATCAATCACCTCTCTTCCTTTTTCTATTTTCAACCTTTCCTTCATTCCATTCAGGAAAAACAATCTGAAATCACTGCTCTATTTTCAATCTTTTAAAAATGTCCTTTATCAAGTTTATATATTGATGTTTCCCTTAGCTTCCATCTTTATTCTTTCCATGATGTGACAATTCCCACTGCCCTGCCTGAGATAATCTTCACACACTCTGTTCACTTGTGGAGCTCCCATTTACTTCTCATTCCATTATAATCCGAGTGCCCCTTTGTACCATGCTACTGAAAGCATTCTTTCCAAAATTACATACAATTCAGTAGCTCACTTAAATAGCCCCTATACTGGACATGCTGATCAAATCACCTACGGAACAAACTCCTCCTTCTGACTTAAAGTAGCCAGTCCACACCTTTCAAAATGAACTTGCTGTGCCACAGACTGCAAGTAGACTGGATGTCCTTCCTACCGTGAGATTCCCCCAGGCAACTCCCCCACCTGGTCACAGCTGATTAGCCAGAAGACACCTGATCTACAGGCAGTCAACCTACAGGATGGGCCAAAATTTTGTGATTTTTGTGTACAGGTTCAAAAAGAAGAGCTTGGCTATATTCTCTCATGAATTTGGACTAAGATCAAAGAAAATCTGGCAGTTGGTGAGGAGGCCACTGTGGTCATATATAAGAAACCACAGAGAAAGGTGTTGGCTGAGAACAGATAACTAAGCAGCTGCTCAGAGATGGCCTCTGGCAGAGGGGTGGAGGGTAGCTTTCCAGACCTCAGCAGCCAGTTTTTTGGTGTACAGTTGTGTCTGAATTTTTATTCCTAAAGTTGTATAAAACTTAAATAAAGTGTCATTAAAATAAACCCCAATTACTATACACGGAGCGGATTTCTTCCTAGCAAAATATTTTTAAATGCATATTATATTTTGCCTCCTTAAAACATTTTACACCATTGCCCACTTCCTCCTTTCGGAAAGTTTCGTCCTCCCAGCTTTTCAGACTAGATGGAGGCTCCCCCGGCTTTGCCTCCGACCTCTCATTTCTTCTCAGACTCCTTGGAGAGCTCCTCTTCCTCTGCCAGTCCTTTAAATGTTGAGGGTGCCTGGGGGTTTTCTGTTGGCCTCAGTCTACTCCTCCCAGAGGCCCCTACTCATTCCCATGTCTTCAACTCCACTCCAGCCAGAAACTCTCAAATTCCTTAAATTCTGTCCAAGTAAATGTCTTTTTGGAACATCACATTCGTATTTACTAAAATAATCACTTGGCTATCAGTCCTTTGACTTTACATTTTTCATTTTGAAGGGTAGTTCATAATATTATAGTGAATGTCCACGGACAAAGTCTCAACACTGTCATACATTAATGTGTAATGGCAATTCCTCAACAAACATCTGACAAAGACACTTCAGTAGAAGAATCTAGGGCTTTGATATAATATGACTTGGCTGAATCTTTTGTTTAAATTTGTTCAAAGGGTTTTGGTTATATGCCAGAATATTTTAATTTCAATTTTTATGAGAAAATGACTATAAATCAAGGCAATGGCTGTAATCAGTGATGAGTTGGGGAAAACAATTACTACCCATACAAGGTGGGGCAAAAGTAGGTTTTCAGTTGTGCATATGGAAAAAGACATGCAGGTTATGATTATTATAATAGCTTTATTAACTCTGTGTTTCATGCACTCACAACTGTAAACCTACTCTTTCCTTATCCTGTATATAAGATCAATATGACAAGAAGAGTGTCAGGAATGGATTAGTATCACAGAACTTAAAATAAATTTAAGGTCATAATATCCAATTGTCTCATTCTGTAGATGAAGAACTGGAGAATCAAGCAGTTTCCTTGGCAGTCCCCCAGATCTGCATCTTGCTTCAACTGTGTTTGGATGGAACAGATCCACGGACACAGTTTTTCCAGCTCCTACCACCCTCCAATCTCTTTCTCAATCACTGCCTTCAGAACCACCTCAGCCACCCTCAGCCTCTGAGACCAGCCAACATCATTTTTTGAAATTAACTCCTTATTGCCAAGCAACCATGAGCTATGAAATTCATCAGAATTATTCCACCAAGGTGGAGGCCACCATCGACCACCTGGTCATCCTGCATCTGTGAGCCTCCTATTCCTACCTTTCTCTGGGTTTCTATTCTGACCACAATGATATGGCTCTGGAAGGAATTGGCCACTTCTGTGAGCCAGCCAAGAGGAAGTGGCCAAACATCCTTAAACATGCAAAACTAGCACAGCAAGCCATGCCCTCTTCCAGAACATGCTGAAGCCTTCCCAAGACAAGCGGGGTGAAACTCAGGATGCCATGGAAGCTGCCATGGCTGCAGAGAACCTGAACCAGGCCCTTTTGGATGTGCATGCCTTGGTTTCTGCCTGCACAGACCTTTGTTTCTTTGACTTCCTGGATGAGGAAGTGAAACTCATCAAGAAGATTAGTGACCACCTGACTAGCCTCCACAGGCTGGCCTGGCCCCAGGCTGGGATTGGCATCTATCTCTTTGAAAGGCTTACCCTCAAGCACAAGTAGGAGCATTAGAAGTCCAGAGGCCCTTGAGGGACCCCTTTGCATTCCCCTGATATCTGATGTATGCCTGACCCTCTCCCTGAAACAACTAGGCATTCTTTTAACCATTCTGGAGCTCTCTCCCTTGCACTGGACCAAATGGAAACAATGCTTTTCGGCAGAAAAAGACAAGAACTGAAGAATCAGAGAACTTATGGTTTGTCCAAGTGACGCCATTACCTCACAGCAGAGTTGGACAGTCATTAACATCATCTGACTCCTTGCCAATACACTATGATTAATCAACTGGTCTCAAACTTATCAGGAGCAAAATGGCAAGAAGAACTTTGAGGACTGAAGAAGACCTAGTCAGGAGGGCATCTCTCCTCTCAGTAGAATGGCCCTCCGTTACAGCATTTTCTTCCCATTAGCTACTGCACAGAGGAGACAGGAAGCAGATGTTCTGAGAGCAGGGGTGTGAGAAAGTCTAAGTAACACCTCTCTTTGATGAGCTTGGAAGGACTCAAACTGCGCTCTCCAGAGGAGTTAAGACAGCTGCAGAGACGTAACAAAGCTTTGATCCAACAGCTTGAGGCCCCAGAGTCATGAACACACCCCAGGAAGAGAAATAGAGTGAGGCTTTAAATCAAGTTTGGTAATCCAAGTCTGGGTATGGAATATGTTAAAATTAGGAAAAAATGGTGACAGATAAAAGGTTAGTGAAAAATACGCCAAATTATTTCATCAGAATTTGCTCTAGAGTTATGTATTTGAATATATTGATGCCATTTTTTTTCAATGTTTCCTATGTTCAACTGGTTTTTAAATGTTTTTAATGTTTTTTATGTGAATATGTATGTGTATAGAAGTGAATATAGAAGTGTGTATACAAGGTATATAAGTGAATGTGTATGTGTAAGAGCATATATATATATATATATATGTCTTTATGGGTATATATTTAATATATAAATGTATTTACTGATTGAAAGAGAGCGAAGGGAAACTACAGCTAGAGCTTGAACAGAAAACCTCATCTGAACTGGGAAAAAGTAAAATCTGTGGCTCAAACACCAGGCATCTGCCACTTAGTGATAACATTTTCAAATTTCAAGTTTAGCTTTTTTAAAGGGTAAACTGAATCTTTTTAAAGCACGTGAGATGTTTTAAGTCATGAAACACTATATATATTATATATATAGTCATATATACATAAAACATGCATTTCTGGTCTTATTATTATATATGTATAGTTACATTTATATATGTTAGGTACAACTATAACTATATATATTTGCACACTATATAGTATATAATTATACAAACACACACACACACACACAAAGTGACAAGAAAACAAAATCTGTGGGTCTTAATTGAACTTTTTACATATTATGCCAAGAGAAAACATTCCAGCTTCTCAGGGAAGGGCAAAATAACCGAAAGGTAAGGGAGCCATTTTCTGCAGCTTTGGTCCAATGGCTACTACACTGAACCCGGAGTCCAGAACCGTTTCGAATGCCTCCTCCGTGCAGCCAGTCTGTGCCAGTGGTTTCTGTCCTGAGTCGCCACATCCAGAGTAAAGTCAACGTCTCTCTTCAGAACAGCAGTGCCATGTCCAGAGCATGGCACCTACTTTAGCAGCTAATTTTTTACCTTTCAGGCATGTATTAAAATGCCCTCAATCTTATGGCAATGTGCAGAGTCAGCCTATAAATATCAAACCTTAGAATATCCTAAATATTGTGCATTAGTCCACAGACTGCACTCTCAGTTCCGAGTCAAAACTCCTTAATCCAGAGTCACCGCCTCCCAACTCAAGGAGAAAGTCCTCATTCCTAGCCTTCCTTTCTTCGCATGCCCCTTGAACCATTTCCTGGGCCTGACTCATTCCGCACTGGACAAATTAAATAATAGCTTCCCAGATCTCCATTTTTCCAGCCCTTCTTTTCTATCTTCCTTTTTTCAAAAACGGCCAGGGACCCATAAGCCTAGCCCTACATCTTCACGCCCTTTAATGATTTCATCTTTTCCTGTAACACCTAATTATCTATCCCTTGGCCCCGTCCCCTCAACCACCTGCTGAGACCAACTCTCCAAATCCACCAGCTCCATCTCCACAGGAGCTGCCAAGCAAGCCTCACTTCCCACAGACATGGCCTTACATTAAAGCCATACAGAAGCTCATCACTCCTAGCCTACCAGATGAAGGTGTTCTCAATTCGCTCTTCAGGAAGTTTTCTGTAACAGGAAAAACTTCAAAGTCCAACAGAAATGAATCTTTCTCCTTGGAGGCTGTCACGAACCCCAAGTTCACCATGGTCCTTAGCCTCAGGAAAGTAAAAGAATTCATTCCTCTGTTGTATTTTTAATGTCTTTACCTCTTGTCCATGCGCTGCTCTGTTTATAGCTGCAAAATGTTTGGGATCAGACGTCTGCTCCTCAAATCTACTACTTTTGGCACAGTTTTCAGTAATGCCTAGGGTACTGTTTTGGACAATTTCAGGAATTCTATATGTAAGCTTACAAGAGACCATTCTCTTGCGATGCACTGGAATGCACTCTCATTTGATACATTTTTATGAGCGCAGACAGACTGGCCTCTCTCTCTCTGTTTAAGGCAGCCAGGAAACAAAAGTATGTTGCATCTTTTCACTCTGAGATTCCTAGTAAATCACTCTCTAGCATACTCGCCTTTGCAACGTATTGTGTTTGTCTACCCACCAGCGAGAAGGTAAGCTCCAAGGAGGGCAAGGATTTGTCTTTGCTCTCTGATTCATCCCAGTGGCCTGTGACAGAGCCTCGCACAAAGTGTAAGTTCAATTCATTTGTTGAATTTATTAATTACTGTCCTGCTAAAAAAAGTTTAACTTAAAGGCTTTGGCAGTTGGCATGTTGCAAAAAGATGTGCTTTTTCAATGGAGAAATACCTTGAGTGCTTTGAGGAGACACCGAAAGGAACTCATGAACATTCCATCCACTCATAGTGGTATGAATTATTCCATGAGGGATAAGAAACACAGTATTTATTTGTTTTCCAAAATGAATAAAATCTAGCTCAATACACCCAAAAAACAAGGTGTTTTTTTTTTAGAAATTCAATAAAAATCATCTTCTTGGATTACTTCCCCTTTCATTTTTCAAGTAAGAAATATAGAGCCATGGAGTTCAGGAAAAATGGGACCGGCTGCTATTCTATTTTGGTCACTGGTGTTCTCAATCTGTGGTAAAGAAAAGGGTTCCACCCGCAGAGCTCTCTCTACCCCATGCTCAGCCATGGGGACCCTCACTGTGGCTCCTAAGGCTTCCCACCTAGTGCCCAGTCTATGGGGGCACACACATAACCACCTCCATGTGAGATTCCTGTAGCCACAGAGCCATTGCTTTTCAGTGACATCAGATCTATCTCCACTACTGGACAAAACTATAAACCCCAATTTCTTTTCTAGCCCTCAAGTATCCATCCACTACCCCAGAATTCCGTTCACTTTCCTCTTAAATCTTTTTCTTTCCCCTCCCTCAAGAAAAAGAAGTTATTTGTACCTGTTGTTCTATCTCTCATATTGTTTCATGACTTGTCCTTATAGATGGACAGATCCCAGCATTAGAAACACAATAAGATCTGGTTTGTCATTCTCAGGGAACAGATAAAACTCATGTTGCCGAACAGTCCTGTGGTGGCGGAGTGGGACAGGGTGTGCAGCTAGGGTTGGGTTCAGCCGCTTGTGACATAATCCCAAAACAACAATTGCCTTATAAAGTCAAATTTTTATTTTGACTCTATCTCCCTTAAAGGAAGTTCTGAGATAGCTCCAAAAGCTGAAATGGAGGTCTCTACCCTAATGCTTCTCCAGCAACAGTGTGCTGTTGTGTGACCGAAGATGACTGCTCAGACATTAAGCAAGGGGGTCCTAAGAGGGTAAATGGTGCATATCAGGTGTGTGTGTGTGTGTGTGTGTGTGTGTTTAAAGATTGCCCAGTGTTGTCATAATCTTTCCGTACATCTCACTGGCCAGTACATACTCACACAGTCAGACTAGTTATGCTGGAAGCTGGAAAATACGGTCTTTATCCCGTATGGTCACATTTGAAGTAGGTCATTTTCTACACTTGATCTTAGCCAAAAGGCTGAGAAGCCATGAAGTAGGTCATTTTCTTAGATAGGGGAAAGTGAGAGGTGAGTAAAGAGGATTTGTAAATTTGAAAAAGAAATGTAGAAAAAGTTTAAAAAGCTATTGAGGAGTGTGTGAGAATGAGAAACAAGAAACATAGCAGAGATGCCAAGGCAGGGTTGAAAGCCGAACTGGGAAGCACATTTCATATTCCTAAATACTGGGTATGAGTGTGATATTATACCCCCACAAAGGTCCCTTGGGCCAGGAACCATATTTGTACACATCTATGTGTAAATAAATAATGGGTGCTTAATGTGTTCTCATGGTTTGTTTACTTCCGGGTTTCGGTACTGAGGATAGCTATGCCTCTCTTCACTTACTACTGTTTTAGGTTAGGAACTCAGTCAGTTCCATAGCCTTTACCTCAACTGCTAGAAATGTGCTCAATTTGTTACCCACTTATGACAGTGCCTGGGCACTTTGGCACTTGTGGCATATTTGGGGTAAAATATCACCCTGATTTTATCTTCTTAATGTATCTGTGTTTTTTCTTTTCTCCAATTTTCTCCTTTTTCATTGTATATCACTGGGTGAATATATTGAAGCCATTTTAAGTTCCTCTGCAGAATGAGGTAAGATGCAAATGATAAGTCAACTGTAAAACCAAAGTGTCAATTGGAATTTAATTTAAAAATATAATAACTATTACAGATATAGACGTGTAAGTGTGTGTATACAAATAGATATAGATACAAATGTATAGATACATGTAGATGTAGCAATGTTTCTTGACAATTCCTACGGAAGAAGGAATGTAAAACTTAACTGAGTTTCCACTCTAATAAACAGTAAGAATTTAGCATTTTGTAGAAAAGGAAGATATATTTATCCATATATTGGTTTAAAGTTCTTCACAAAACTAAAATATCTTTATTCATTTTCTTTAAACTATAAGCAAGAAAATTAGAATCCAAGATGATTTGATAAAATGGCAAATTTAGGTAAATAGAATTTTTGTTTCTTACAGTAGGTTTGTCACTATTGTAAGAACTAGGGAAACATTTAAAATGATAGTCTCAAAACAACTACTTTTAGGAAAACAAGCACTTTAAACTGAAGCTTCTTATATGGCAAAAGTTACTTATTTTCAGTGTCATTCACACTGAGTAGTATCAGTGCTCTTGACTTTGATTTTAACATATCTAAAAGAGAATCGGCATGGCCTCATGGTTACGACTGCAGAAGCGAAGCTCTATTTGACCTTTCTCTGCCTGTGTGACCTCAGGAAAGACCGTAATCACGCTTTACATCGAGATTGTTAAGACTGTACTTCCAGGGATCGTGTCTATAGTTCATTACTAGATTGTTATGAGGATTCAATGAGTTTCCATATGGGAAATATGTAGCACAGTGTGTGGTATACAGTAAGCATTTCACAAGCACTAATTGTTGCTATTATTGTTGGTGTTGCCACTATTGTTGTTTGTCACCACCTCCATCATCTAAAAGATGTAGAAACTGTCTTTGCTGGTGTTTCTCCCAAGTGCCACCAGAATCTTAACATACTGCAAGTAACTAATATAGCGTAAGTGATAATGACTGAGGTTGGTCCTTTGCCTTTAGGAACCTCCCATCTGCATTATCCAAGTGGCAAAGCATACCCCCCTTTGTATTCAAAAAGCTGAATCAAAAAACTAATGATCCCAAGTTCAAGTGAAGGAGGGTCGGACTGGCCTAGGAGCCAAGATGCCCTTAGAAGCATTCGAGCACCTGTTTTGCACTCTCAGCACCAGTGACACAAACAGGCATATTTCCGCTAGGCCTCCTCTGCCTGCCTCTCAGGTCTCTGAGCCTCGAGGTGGTTTTCAGGAACCTTCAGACAAACTTTTAAATGCCAAAGTGTTCCTGCAGGGAAGGCCTGTCCAGTCCCTCGGGAATAGTCTGGACTGATTGGCAACTAAAAAGTGAACAATAAATGAAAATTGGCATCAGACAAACGGAAGTCCTCTGCTTTTCAGTTCTGCCACTCAATAACCAATGGCTTTTTCAAGCCCGTTACACCTGCTGAGCCCATTTCCTTAGCTGTAAAGTGGAGGTAATTAGAGACTTGCCCCGAGATACAGCATCTGGGTTACCTTGGCCTGCTGGTCTTGAGCAGAAACCTCCCACTTCACTCTCTCTTCTGATCCAGGATGCAGATCATCCTGGAAGTCCTCATGTCACCCAGAGTCCCGTGTCACAAGTGCAGCCATTAATATATTCCCTAATCTGTCAATGGTCAAAGGTTTCTGATCAGGCCTCTTGTTACTCCTTCTGGGAGACTGAATTCCCAATCTCCAGCTTAGAGCAAAGGGGCTTTAGGGGAATTTAAGGAAAAAGCAAAAACACGGGTGGGTGAGAAGACTAAATGGTTCTGGTCAATTTTTCATTCTACTTACAATAAAAGCACTCAGGAGAGTAGAATCCTTTATTGAATCACACTAAAAATTTTAAGAATTTGATTACCCTGGGGATAAAAGTATATCATGAATAGTGAAGACAGTGAAAAACTCTGGGGAGCTTTCATTTATTATGATAAAGTGTTATGATTGTTTTTTTTCTGTCCTGCCCACCGTAGCCACTTTTTTGACAGCCATTACATTGCAGTGCACTAAAATTCCTAGGTCTTTTTCATGTTAATTGCTAATAGCCAGGTCTTCTCAGTTGAGTTTTGGATCCTGAAATCAAATATATTGTACTTGTTAATGTTCTTCCCAGCAACTGTACTGATAGGAGGTGATTTTATTTGGGGGGGGATTTCTAACTGTTTATTTTTTAATTTAAATTATATTTTATTGTTTATGCTATTACGGTTGTCCTAAATTGTCCCCCTTTGCCCCACTCCACCCAGACCCCTACCCCAGCTCCCTCAGGCAATCCCCACACCACTGTCCATGGGTCCCGCATACATGTTCTTTGGCTGCTCTATTCCCTATGCTGTGCTTTACATCCCCATGAATGTTCTGTAACAGCCAATTTGTATTTCTTAATTCCTATACTTATTTCACCTATCTCCCCAAACTCACACTCCCATCTAGCAACCATTAAAACATTCTCTGTATTTTCAATTCTGTTTCTGTTGTGCTTGTTTATTTTATTTGTTTAGATTCAATCTTTGATAGATATGTATTTATTACCATTTTATTGTTCACAGTTTTTATCTTCTTAAATCAGATGGTTTAACATTTCATATAATAATAGCTTGGTGATAATGAACTTCTTTAGCTTTACCTTATCTAGGAAGCACTTTATCTGCCCTTTGATTCTAAATAATAGCTTTGCTGGATAGAGTAATTTAGGTTGTAAGTCCTTGTTTTTTATCACTTTCCAATCCCTTGTAGCCTGCAAAGTTTCTTTTGAGAAATTAGCTGACAGTCTTATGGGAACTCCTTTGTAGGTAATTATTTGCTTTTCTCTTGCTGCTATTAAGACTCTCTTTTTATCATTAACATTTGGCATTTTAATTATGATGTGTCTTGGTGTGGTCCTCTTTGCATCCATCTTGTTTGGTATTCTCTGTGCTTCCTGGACTTGCATGTCTATTTCCTTCACCAAATTAGAGAAGTTTTCTTTTATTATGTTTTTCAAATAGGTTTCCAATTTCCTGCTCTTTCTATTTTCCTCTGGCACCCTATGATGCAAACATTGGTACACTTGAAATTGTCCCAGAGGCTCCTTAAATTATCCTCATTTTTTAAATTCTTTTTTTGTATTGTTGTTCTGATTGGGTGTTTTTGCTTTCTTATATTCTAAATCTCTTACTTGATTCTCAGCTCCACCCTCCTACTCTTGTTTCCCTGTAAATTGTTCTTCATTTCAGTTAGTGTACTCTTCATTTCTGACTGGGTCTTTTTTATGCTGTTGAGGTCCTTAGTAAGTTCACTGAGCATCCTTATAACCAGTGTTTTAAATTCTTCATCTAACAGACCACTTGTCTCCATTTTGTTTAGTTCTCCCTCTGGAGTTTTGCTCCATTCCTTCATTTGGGCTGGGCTTCTTTGTCCCCTCATTTCAGCAGCCTCCCTGGGTTTGTTTTCACATAGTAGGTAGAGCTGCTAGACTCCCTGGCTAGGGAGAGTGGTCTAATGTAGTAACTGTCCCATAGGGTCCAGTGGCACAGCCTCCCCTATCACCCAAGCTGGGCAGTCAAGGTGTCCCAACTATGTAGGATGTATACACACATCCCTCCTGCAGCCAAGCCTTGATTGCTGTTGACTGGTCAATGGGAGAGATTTACTCAGGCTGATTAGCTTCAAGGACTGACAGTGACCACTGATTACCAACCTGTGACCACCGTGGAGGATCAGCTATGCAAGGGCCGACTCCACATAGCAGGACTTACTTCACTAGGGCTCTAGTGCCCATTGAGTCCACCCTTCGAGTGTGTCACTTGTGGAGGTGGTGGACAGTGAGGTTCTGACATGGTCTATAGTCATCCACTGGATATACCAATTCCGAGGCCTCCTAGGAGATACAGGCCAAGGTCAGCCACCCCTGTGTTCTTTCTGGGGCCATCCAAAGAAGCTACAAAACTATTTGCAGTTGGCGGCTACTTGTGCTGGGCTTGGAGGTACCCAAGTGAGTCTAAGCTATAAACCAAGGCTGACTGCTGTTAGTGCTGGGCCTAGGGCAACTTATTAATAGTCATGGGACATGCTGAGACCAGATGTGATTTGTTTGAGAGAATCTAGGAAGATACAAAACCTGAGACAAGATAAGCCATTACTATGGAAAAGCCACTGGAAAGAGCCTGGGTGGGCCCAAAATCTGGGAGGGGCGGAGCCTCAGGGAATCACCAGGGTGGGGCAAATAGTGTGAGCCAGGTTGATCAAGACTCAGATGTGGCACCTGCCAGCTGGCTCTGTGGCTCGGTGGGAGGAGGACTTAGAAAAGGAACAGTGGCCTCTGCCAGCACTTCTGTCTGGAAGAAAGTTGCCACCCAGCTCTCACCCTGATCCAGGACAATTCAGTTCTTCCCCCATATGTCTCTAATGCCTTTCAAGCTGCTTGTTCTGCGCTGACACTCAGAGAGGGTGATTTGGACTAAGTCTGTGCATGGGTCCTTTTATAGAAACTGCTTGAGACTCTAGTGATTTGTCTTCCACAGCCTCACTTTCTGCTGGTTTTGCAACCAGAAACTATTACTTATCTTCCTGGCATTGGAACCCTGGGCTATGGGACCTGCTTTGAGGCTGGGACTCCCAGTCCTGTGGTGTCCCTTCCAATTTTTAGCTACCACATGCGGGTATGCGACCAGCCCGTTAGGTGTTTCCACCCCTCCTACCAGCCTGGATGTAGTTTCTTCTTTAATTCTGTAGTAATAGGATTTCTATTCAGCTTGATTTCTGATGGCTCTGAATGGTGGTTGTTCTATAGTTTAGTTGTAATTCTGATGTGGTTGTGTGAGGAGTCAAGCCATGTTTCCCTACACCTTCATCTTGAACTCCCTCCTCTCTATGATGGTTTCTGATCAACAAGCCTACAAACCTTGAAACCTACAAACACAATCAATTTCTAGATGGGTATTTTTCCCCATCTTTGTTGTTGAGCATAAATACCTTCTGAACTGGAATGCTACACCAGCACTGAAACACAGGCTAACACATTTTACTTTTATATAGTTAACTTACCCAGGCTAAATTCCTCTTTAAATTGTGTCAGGGTTTCTTGTTCCAAGTTTGGTAAACAAAAAACTATCATCGTAGTTTTGGGTTAACTAAAGTTTGAAGAATGCAAAACAAATCTCATTATATTACTCTTTATTTTATAAGGGAAAAGATCAATCTTTGTGGTATCTAATGACAGTTTAGATAAGAAGTGGGTATGCTTCCTCCTCATAGTCTTGGCTGATCTGTTGGCTTTATGCAAAGGGCTTTAAGAGTCTAGGAGATGGTAGACCCACAAAACAAGAGGAACCTAAGGCCCCAAATTACCACAGGAAGGAAAGCCATTTGCCTATGGACTGTAAGAACCCACTGTGTTACAAAACTGAAATTTTGTGGCTCTTTTGTTGTAGCAGCTGTTACTGTAACCAATACAAAAGTTGAATTCCTAATGTAAATACTCTCACACAATTACAGATATTTCCTTAACATATCTACAACTAAGTATGAGATATAAGAGAACAGTACAAAAGGAGAGTGTTAAGACATTCCCAAACAAGCTGTCATATATAATTGTTCTGCTAACTTCAACCATGTATTCTTACAGAAAAATGCTCTTCATTATTTTGCCCACACATCTGAGAACCAGGATTAAGTTCCCAGATCCCACAGTGGATCTCAAAAAAGGGGGGAGGGGGACCAACAGGTAGAGATACAGCCTGCTCCGCACAACAGTCCCATCGAGAATTCCCTCCTTGGGCCCAACTATATTTCCCCTCAATCTTTCTTAACATCAAAAAATGTTTCCAGGAACTATGTATCCTGGAAGTACATCAGAGCAATTTTGTTTCAAAACCTTATAGGCAGCTCTATTTTGGCCTATGGTTCTATTCATTTAAAGTAATCATAAAGGGGTAAATGTTTTTGGACACACCTCCATTTAGCAATCATGACATCCCTCCCTTTGTCTGCTTTGCATCATTTCACTTTTCATTTCCAACTTTTTGTCTGAAGCCAGGACTATGAGAACTGCCTGACCATCTTCTTCCCATCAGAAAATTTCTTCAACATCTGGTCTTACTAATTTTCTAGACTTCTCTGCAGACTCTGAACTTCGAGGAATCATATTTAAAAATGA
The DNA here is from genome assembly GCF_014824575.4 of Sturnira hondurensis. Taxonomy (NCBI): domain Eukaryota; kingdom Metazoa; phylum Chordata; class Mammalia; order Chiroptera; family Phyllostomidae; genus Sturnira; species Sturnira hondurensis. Next base: position 9,274,919 of record NW_028074140.1, on the reverse strand, counting down.
TAGAATTCCTTAAGGTGATTTTTGAAGAACCAGACACTGATTGAACCAGACCTTTCTTTTCTAAAACTTACATTTTAGACACATTTGATCAATTGGTTTTCAAGCAGATAAAAAGTGATTTCCTCCTATTTGACCATAAAAACTTCAGGTAAAATAGAATTCATGTTCATTTGAAAAAGGATTGGAGCCACAGAAGAATTCAGGATGCGATGCAAGTAAAAGCTTGGTTGTTACTTATTCCTGGGCTCTTTGTTTTGTTTTTTCATGAAAGGATAAGATGCAGTTTTACGTGTTTAGGGGCATATTACTCAATTTACTGGAAATTCCTCAATGTTCTGTCATTAGAAGCAGGACATCATGAAGGATATAACCTATGTCTGAAAAATCTGTTCACATAATTTCCTGGAAAAGGAAAGGGTGGCACTGATAACGCAGGCGAACGTCGCCAACTACCCCATAGGCTTCCTCTCATTTACCTGGTCATGTTCCATCAGCTGTCTGCTCTGTTTCCCTCCACTGAATGCAAATGCAGCTTAATGCGTGTATCGAGTGTCTACGCTACGCAAGGCCACAGAAATTAAAAAAAATAAGTAAGTCACGTTCTCGACCTTCAAGGGGCTTCTGGTCTGGGTCGGAAATTAAAAGAAAGTAAAAAAGTCAGACTAGGGATGACGAGAGAGTTCTGGCGAGTGATAGTGGTGGCCGCACAACAGTAGGAGCACCGAGCACCCTCAACGTCACCGAGCTGCACACTTAGGAACAGTGAGGACAGTTAGTTTTGTGTCGTATGTATTTTACCACCAAAAAGACAAAAAGGAGTAGAGACTCTCCTCTCCCTCTCTTCTGTCAGAGGTAAAACCAGTCAAAATAAATCCACCGGTGCCAACACCATTCCTTGAGCAAGAGAAGACATGAGAAGCCAGGGCCCGGGGTCTCCTTTTAGGAAGCTGCCAGGCCCAGGCAGACGGTTAAGACTCAAATGTGTCACAGCACCACTGTGCATCTTCTCTTGTTCCTAGAGGGCAAAGTCAAAGTCACGCCAGCAGGGAAATGTTCTTCCTGGGGGATGTCCATGACCGCGTAACCTCAAGTATAAATTAATGACTTTAAAAACTGTGATCCTTGTATAGGGGCCCCAGGAAAGCAGCAGCCGGGCTCCTGCTCGCACAGAAGAGCGGCGCCCAGCACGCACGGCCCCTGTGCTTGGCTTAGGGCTCAGTGTCTCTGCCTTGAAATTCTTAGTAATCTGTCCAACAAGAGGTCCCACCTTATCATTGTACACTAGGCTCAGGGGATTAGATAAATGGGGAGGACTAGATAGGCCCCTAGTCCTCCACAGCCTGTGTGAAAGGAAGAAAGGAAGAGCGATGCTCAAGAAAACGGAGTCTAAGACATCCCTCAAATTGTGAGACGCCAAAAAGAACCCGGGGAGAGAATTCTTTCATGGAAAGGAGCAGAGCTGTCCCGTCAGACTGAGACTGAAGATGGGGTTTCGTGAGTGTGTGTGCATATGTGTGCAGGATACAAAGCCGGTTAAGAATGGGGACGGCACACACAGGTCCCAGCTGGAAATGCCTTCCTTTGGGGAGTACAAGACAACTTCTGAATTAACTATATAAAGTCTTGACCTCTATTAATTCTTTCTTACAATACTCAAAAAAGAGCTTTATATGTTGACATTAGAGCGAGTCACGAGCGTCTCACGGAGGCTGATGGGACAAGCCCTGGGATAGGCCACTCTGCTTGGCCCCTCTCCTGCTGAGCCCGCACTGGAGAAAAGCGCTGGCACCAGCGTCTCTGTCACCTCACATGCCGGGCCGGCGGAAGGATCCCTGCTGCGGCGGTCTCCCACAGCGCAGGGCGCACCAAGGAGGCCCTGAACCTGGCCCTTAGGGAGACCGGAGAACACAGGGCCCCCAGTGTTTTGTTGCAACGCAGACTATGTCATTATGATGTAATTAGTATCTCTTTTCCTACTATTTGACATTTTTATCATGCATATATAAAACTGACAGTTTTAGGATTAGGATATAAACTGACTGATTGTTTTGTTTTGCCAGTAACTATTCCTGGATATCTTACACAAGTGATGCCTTCCTTAGTATCATCTTGACTCAATTCCATAAGTTTTCAGACATTTGGACTTAATATAAACAATACCCTTTCATTTTCCAAAACCTAGCACCATTTATTTTAAAAACTACAATATTACATTCGATTCAGATCTCTTCTTTCCATCCACACTTCCCCACCCCAAGCACAGGCCACAGCTTTGCCTGGACTGACCTGAAACAGAGAGGTGAGTCGCACAGTCCAACTTTTGCTTCTCTCCTCTGCCCTTCCTCTGCTCACCGACGCTTCTCTCCCTGCCAGGCTGGGGCTAAAGTAGCAGATAAAACAACGAAGTACCGCCCTGACTGGGCCAGTCACAGTCCTGCCTGAGGTTGGAGGGGGCGCTGTTCTTGCTCATCGTACTTGCACTCCATGTAGCTGGTGTGGACAGATGGTGGCTCCTACACGGGCCACTGGTAAACAGCTCACTCCCCCATCCCTGTGTCCCAAATTCCCTGGCAAAGCAGACAACGTAAAACAACAATAAGAATGACAGTCACCCTTGCTGTAGGTTTACCTTTTTTTTTTCCAAGCAGGAATTCATTTGGACCTCCACTTGGCCTTAAGAAAAGAAAGCGTCTCCTCCACAGATGTGTGAGTGGGGGAATAGCCTGTCTTCTCCTTGTACTTTCTGTGTAGAGGGATGGTGGTGGTAGAGAGCTTGTTTCCGAATTTTTTTCCATGCTACACCTGAGAAGGGAGAGCTGAACCACCTGTCAGCTTTGCTCTCAATCAAGAATATGGGATTTAGCATCATTCTGGGACAATTTGGAAGGTTGTGCTGTTGCCTTTATAACCAAAGACCAAAATTGAGAGCAGGGTGATGGTGACCAGAGGGGAGAGGGGAGGGAATTTTAGGGGAACAGGATGAAGAGTTTGCAGGAGCAATTATAGAGGACACATGGACAATAACTAGGGGTGGGAGTGGAGGCTGGAGGGAGGTGGGGAGCATTGGAGGTTGGGCTTGGGTGGGGGGAAAAGGTGGAAAACTGTACTTCAACATTTTTTTTATGTGAAAATATTAATTAATTAATTAATTATAAAATAATAATACATGACCTGGGCAGTGATAATAGACACACACCTAGAGGGCATTCTCATAACACAGTGGAGGGGCACGTCACCAAGCCCACAAGAGGAAGGATCAGGGGCAGTTTGCCGGAGGAGTAAATGTCTTTGTCATCATCGGAAAGCAGAAATTATGCTGCTGGAAATGTAGAAGCAGCAAGGTTCTCAGCCTTGGCAGTACTGCCATCTAGGCCAGATGACTCTTCGCTGTGGAAGGCTGTTCCTGCCCCCCTGGTCTCCACCTACTAGATGACAGTAGCACCCCTCCCAAAGTTGTGACGAAGAGATACCTCCAGACATCAAAAAGCGTCTCTTAGGAAGACAAACTGCGTCTGGTTGAAAACCACTGCGGGGGGGCTCTCATAGGGAGAGGTTGGAAATCATGGCCAAAGGCTTAAGGTGTGAAAGAGCATGACATTTGGGAAGACTGCCCGCAGTCTTCTCTATACTTCTATTTCTGAAGTATAGAGAGCAACGCAGGAGCGGTGGGAGGTGAGGACGGAGAAGCAGGGGAGCCGGGAACGAGGTCCAGTACAGCCTGCAGAGGTGGAGCAATGTCACCTTCAGTAATGATGAGTCTCAGAAAGAGAACGACATATGGGATTTTAGTTCCAGACAGATGGAAAGAGGACACAAGAAGAATAAGACTGTAGGCAGCTGGATCACACTGAAGCTATGTCAGCAGTGAAGACATCCGATGATGATGAGCACCTGAAGGAGGAGGGGCAGAGACGGGCCAGAAAGTGTGTAGGAAGGGTGGGTGGGTGGCGCTGCCGCAGGTGACAAGAGCGCACAGGAGGATGGCTGATCCCACTCCAGGGCTGGGAAGATGACAAAAAGTCCGCATGTGTTGAATTGTGGGTGACTTCTCTCCCTCCTGTTGATTAATTTCAGAGCTGAGCCTATGGAAATCTATTTCATCTTGACAGTTCTCTGTTTTTTTCCAAGAATGAAATGTTCTAAGATGTCAAGCAACTAAGACGCTTGTATTTTGATCTTCACCATCTTAGGCAACTTGTTCAACACATAATGTATCACAAACAAGACAATTGTGCTTTATCAATAGTTTAGAATCCCTCATTTCAAATACCACTGTGACATCACTCCAACATCAGCCCATCCTCCAGTGAAGAGCTGTCATGGTTTTGATATTATGTCTGGCAAACTACTAAAAAGAAAACATGAGAGGCCAAGGGACTATCAGGAGAAGGGAGCTCCTCAGAATTTGATACAAATGACTTTGCCCATAGTGGTATTTTTTTCTTAAAAAAGAATATGTCTACAACTTTTGACAAGATGCATTATGAATGAACTCCAATGGAAACATTTCTGAAAAAAGAAAACTATGCAGCAATAGTATGTGTGCACAAACAAAGCAATGTTTGTGGCAGAGCTGATGAGCAAACATCATCAGCATCTTTAATGTAATATATGAAGTGAATTTTGTGAAAGATTTGGCTCCTAAATCAATTTTCATGATGAGCAGCTCAGGAAGTTAAGCTCGCTCCCGTTATGAGCCTCTTTTCTGTTCTTCTCAATGGCCCAGATCCTTGAAACAGAGAAGCGGTAACTAAACTACACTGAAAGCTCCTGAGAAACAGTAGCTAAGGGAGGGCAGGAAACTGAAAAAATGCAGCTCTAGTGACATAAATCTGAATGCAAATTCAAAGTCTGGCATATGTGGCTACAATAGTGCCCCCAAATGACACAGAAAGGCATTTGCCTGATCTCTCAAGTATATTTTTCGCATGTTAATGTTACAAGGATGTAAAAAGGATTCCATTTCCTGCCTGATATATTTTTTCCCAATGTCTTGCAGGTCCAAATGAAGATTTGGAGACTCTCCAAACAATACATAATAACATGAGAGGAGGAAGAAAGTGGATTGGGAAGTGGGGAGAGAAGTTAAGAGTAATTTGCATCTCTCTATGTCCCACACTTGTTTAACAGGCTATAATCAATATCACTACTGATTTGGCTTCAGCTAATGGTCTCAACACTAGGAGAGCTGATTTCCGGATAAATATTATGATGGAACAGGATAAGGGTGTCATTTATCAGGCTTCCCTTGGTTAACGGCATCTGCATTTCATTCTTGGTTGCCCAGTGCAAATGGCTCCACTTCTCTAAGTAACATAGTCCTCCGCATCAGTCAAGTGGGAATAGTACAGCCAGCACCGTTCTGTGATTGCAGGCTTTCTCCGATGCCTGATTTGACTGCTTTAGAAATACCCCCAGAGCAGTGCCACTCCACGTACAGCCCACGGACCAGCAGCATCAACACCATCTAGAATTTTCTTAGATATTCTGAACGACAAGCTGCACCCTAGATTTACTGAATGAATTGAAACCTGCATTTTAACAAGATATTCAAAGGAAATGTATGGCCTGATGTCCTCTGAGTAGCATCAGAGGGCAGTGTGGTTCTAGGACAAGAAACACCCTGCTGATCAACACCCTGCCTGGTCCTAGGCCACTACTGCATTGAGTACACATTTTGGGTGTAAGCATTTAAAATTTTCATAGTCATCTGACATTGTACCACACCCACGCACATGAATTTGAGCGCATGTCCTTCAAAAGCAATGGACCAGTGTAGGGTTTCAGCACTTGTGTGGAGAATGGCATGTGATACAAGCTTCCGCCAGTCATGGATAACTGAACTCCGTCGTCATGATGGTTATTGAAAAAGAAAAGAAAAACTAGTCCTTTGTTGTGTCGGACCCTGGCCGGCAGAGTCCGCCTGTTGTGGCTGATGGCGAGAATGAATGCACAGGTGACAGCAATCCTGTGGAGAAAGAGGGAACGGCACAAGTACTCTCTCAAGTGGAGAGTACCTATGGGTGCCTCAGCCACTCTCTCAAGGGGAGAGCGCGTCGACCCTTGCCTGGACAGGCTTTTATTGTTTTCCTCGGATCTTACATCAGAGAAAGATTTATTATCTATTACATAGAATATTATTGTCTACATTTTAGGTACAATCAAGAAAATGAAAATAACTTACAGAGGGGAATGGCGATGAGCTGATTAGCTCTGTCCTTGGGAAAATTCACACAGGCTTTGGAAATTACCTTGAAGACAGACAACATACATTTGTTGTTTTAGACCAGGGTGATGGAGTTTTAGCAAGAGCAAGCCACAGCAGTCTGTATGCATTTTGTAGGCCTGATTCCCATGGGAAAATTCAGTTTGAAGGTCTGGCTCCTGCCCACCACCTCAATTCTGCAGGTTTTCCATACAGAGCTGAGTCACATTTGCCATACTGAAACAAACCAGTCCCCTATACTTTGTCTGTGAAAAGCACCACTCTAGATCAAGGGCCAGGAAACCCTCTCTACAAAGGGCCAGATAGCTACTGTCTTAAGCTCTGTAGGTCATAAATTCTCTGTAGCAACTACTCGACTCTCCTTATAAAGCAAAAGCAGCAGTGGACGACGTGTCAGCAAATGAGTATGGCTGTGTTACAGTAAGACTTCTTTTACCAAAGCAGGGGGAGGGCCAGATGTGGCCTGCAGGCGGTCCTGTGCCAGCACCTATTTTAAAGGATGGCTATTGGTTAAATACCATCCCACCAGAAGATTATGCTGAATCCACTTGACCCAACACAACTCTGGCTTTTGAGACTTGAGGAGGAAAGGGGACAATGGTCACTGTCTCCTGCTTTTGCCAGTGGTTTTCCCTACTTGCAGTGGCCACAGAAGCGGAAACTGCTCCTCCCCTTGTGTTCCTATAACACTGTGAAATCTGAGAGGAAAAAGCCAAACACGTCTGGGCAACCCTCAGCTACTACCCTAGCAAAACAAGAGGGTCAAGAGGAAATGTCCGCATCAGGGGAGGAAAAGCTAAGTCCCCTTCCTCCAGTTCGGTGTTTTGCAACAATGGCCCATTGTTGAACAGCATCTCCCAAATCCAGTCTGCCATCTGTTTTGGCAAATAAAGTTTTAGTGGAATAGAGCCATGCCCGCTCAATTACATATTGTCTGTGGCTGCTTTCAAGCTACAGTGGCAGATTGGAGTAGCTGCAACTGAGACCGTAAGACTCACAGAGCCTAAAATATTTACTATTTGGATCTTTGCAGAAAATTTTGCAAGCTCTGCTGCACTTCCTCCCCTGACTGGCAGCCCCTTGTCCCAGGGGACGAGAGGACAGGGTTCTGTGTTGCCTTCCGTGGGACTGACACCCCTGCTTTGTCTGGAAAGGCTGCCTCTGCTGAGCAAGGTGCTCGCAGTCCTGAAGGCTTCTCGCTGTGTTTCTCCCAAGTTTCTTGGTAGTTTTCAAGTTGCTTCTAAGTAAGTTCTTACACTATTACAAATATATAGACAGAGTTACTCTTTCATAAGGTTGTCTATTATGAAAAGGCAGTGTTAACTTAGTGCCTTTTTACATTAAACCCATAGAAAGAATATTGAAAGCCTTGATGAGCACAAAGCTTGACAGGATGGACAATAACGACCTTGCACCTAGACCCCTGGAACACTCCCTAAATGGGAAAACAGGTCCTAAACAAATGAGTTCTCTTAATTCCCAGAGAATCGGGGCTGTTTTTGTCAAAACTTCAAAGAAGAGAAAGCACCATAAATACATGAAGTAAAATTCAACAAACAAAACCTTCCGGCCTTTGAACTCATTGTGAGTAACTCTCCTAACAAGGCAGGAAAGTAGGCTGCAGTGGTGTGGGTGAAAGCCCAAATCCACAAAAAAAAAAGCTTCTGTGTAGCACAGTGTTAACAAAACACAGTTGTTTCACTTTTAGGCAGTTGGAAAGAAGAGCTGCATCGGTTACCTAATGGTCTGCTGCGGCACCACGTAAATACTACTAGTGCCATCTTCTGGTCATCCATTTCCATTGCATGCACTAGTCACATGTGACCTCATTTTTCAGAGCCAGTGAGTGATACCATTATAGAATCACAGGCACCTAAGAAAAGACATCTGCAGAGATCTCTACAGATCTTTATATATTACAAGATCCTGACCAAGTTGCCTTCCAATTGACTTTTAACGCTGCAAATGCTTCTTTGAGACCACAGTTTGATCACATTGCAAAGACCAGATCACTTCTAACACTAACTTTTGGCTCCAAAAGCCTGAGAATTCTCTGTCAGCAAGGGAGACAACACCGTACTACTAAGCTTCCACTCACCCACAGCTCTCCCCAGGCCCAAAGATAGCCAGGCAAAGATTGGGGAGGACGAGGTACGTTAGTATTTGGAGCCCCTCCCCCCACCCCCCACCCCACCCCACATAAGAAGGAAAGGCACTCTCTGAGGTTCAGGACTAGGTTTCTTTAACCAGGCTGCAGTACTACCCCTGAGTGTATTCTAGGGGTCAAACATTGGTAGGAAAAGTAGTTGCTCTTCTGTTTGGTAATTCTTGCTGCAGAAATCAGATGAAGTAAACAGAGAGAGCGCACAGAATCTGCTGGGGAAAGCCCACCCACTCAGCTGCGAGAACAGAGCCAGTCCTGCTCCTCACAGACAGGAGTTCCCTGCCTTGCCTGCCTTCATCCCAACCAGGCTCCGGATACAGGGCAGAGCAGGACCCGGCCCAGAAGGGTTCTAGGAGGAAGCTCAGGAAAGGAAGGTTTCAAAGCATGATGATGGGCTGGGGGCGGTGAGACCAGGGGGGAAACATACAAAGGCCTGGGGGGAAAGTCCGAGTTTCGTTGTCTCTCCCTTGACAGAGATATGGGGCTGGCCTGCCTGTGCTAAATCCTTTTGCTTCTGATTTGAAAAACATTTGCCTTCCTGAAAAGTAAAAACTATTAGAGGCTTTTTCTTAATCCATCTTGCACATCCTCAGAGTTGAGGTCAATAAGCAAAAAAAAAAAGAGTTTCTACCAATCCTCCGAGGATGGATTAATGATGGCCAAGATACAGGGCCTGTGTGCCCCAGCATCCCTGAGGGAGGGAGGGGAGAGGGAGGGGAGGGAGGAGGGATGTTCACAGGGATCTTCTGGGCTCTGTCAGGAAGAGGAAAAGAGGCATTTGTCTCAAAGAGAAATGGTTGCATTGGGGGAAATGTCATACTTAATGAAGCTAACCAATGGTAAAGGAAACAGGCTGCTATCTCTTCTTAATGTTAGAAAAACAGTGTTTGTGTTTAGAAGATATTGTTATGATTTACAATTATAGCTGTCATTTATTGATGGGTGCTGTTTTTCTTTAACCAGGCACTTATACCCCTGTTTTATAGTTGATGAAACCAAGGTTCAGAAAAGTTCACTAACGTTACCAAGGTCAACAGGATTATAAGAAGCAAACTCAGTTCTGTCTCCAAGCCTGCGTTCTGTTCACTCTGCCCCCTGCTTCCATGATCAGAACAGTGGTTTGCTCTCACAAAATAAAGCCTGCACATGAGCACTTGCATTGAGATCCTCATACTTCTGAAAATGAAGACCCGAAATACAGATTTCCACACTGGGACCAACAACCTGCAGAAGCTTTCCTATGGAAAACTCCCTCCAACCTGCAAACTGCCTGCTGGAACGGGCCAGGGGGTCCAGGGCTGGCTTTAGCAACAGCTCTTTCTGCAGCCAGAGCCACAGCAGCTGCTCCAACTCTTGCCAGGTCAACAGCCCAACATGTGCTGTCCCTTCTCAGCCCCACCCAGTTCATCTCTGTCCTTTGCACTTTTTGCCTGGACCCTTCCAAGGTGAGGAAGGGGCTATGATTTATAGTGGGTAGACGTTTTATACTGAACCCTGACTAGGAGTTTAGCCAGCTATAGGCTCCTACAGCAGATGCCAGCAGGCCCCCACACTGAGGACCTGGCCCGCAACCCATGCTTGTGCCCTGACTGGGAACAGAACTGGCAACCCTTTGGTTGGCAGGCCTGTGTTCAAACCACTGAGCTATGCCAGCCAGGGCAAAAGTTTAATTCTTGAATTTGAATGAATATTTTGTCTATATTTTGACACTGAGCTAACCTAACAGAGACTATTTAAAAACAGAAGAGATTAAATTACCAATATACCAAGAACTATTTTAGATTCATCTTGCTCCCAAATGAAATGTGGAATTGAAGACAAGGTGAGATCACTCATGGAAAATAAAGAATACAATTTTTTACATTTAAGTTGTAATGTGTAAATATTATCCCACATGTGCTTGTGTATGTAACGGTTATGTCCAATCGGCCAATTTTCTTTCTGACATGGTGGAGACAGGCAAGGATTACAGCTAGGCCTTTTTTAAAGTCTCCCATGGTATCTCTGCGGACAAGAGGGGGAAATGTGGGCTGGATGTTGAAACACTACGTGAACTCTCATGCTGCCTATATTTTATGCCTTTTGGACATCAGATTTTCCAGGAGACATTGACAAAGTGGATTTTCCTTTAAGAAAATGGCCAGAATGATGAAGAATCGAGTAATCCTATCCTAGGAAGGATGGAATATTTTATCTGAGGAAAATAAAGGCTCTGGGGGAAGGGGGAGGGCATACGTCTGTGACCGAGCAGAGTGGGTTCCCTGGGAGGCCACCAAAGTTCAAACAGTGACTCTGCCTTTACTACAAGATGCCGGTGTCGTCCGCGGCACTCACCTTGCTCTGTACCACGACTCCACTGTTTGCAACTGTGTCTACAGAGCGGGGCGGCCAGTGCAAGGCACCGGGAAACAGAGCTGGAGAGGAGGGAACGGCAAAACTAGGACATCTGGGAGAAGGCTCTGCAGCTCAAAGGAGGCGTCAGCCTTTACAAAGCTCATATTCTAGACATGGCATTTTGGAGTAATTCTGCTATGGATAGTCTAGTGGAAGATCCTCATCCCCAAGCAAAATGGTGGCAGGGGGAGGTGTTGTATCAAAAAAAAACCTGTCCGTTTAACCTGGGGAAAAGAAGGAAAGGGTTGGGAGCCAGGCCTTCCCAGAGCATGTGGGAGTTTAGGCTAAGAAAAGCACCTGGTCCACCCCACGCAGGGAACTGGTAACAACCCAGGGAAAGCAAGGGACACACTCCCTGGCTCACCTTGCAAATATGCTGGCTGGTGTGTCTTCCTCTGGCCCTGGAAGCCACATGGGCAGTGCAGCCATGGGCCCTACACACAGGTTCCCCAGGAGAGAGGCTGAGGCTTGCCTGGATGACTACTCAGCATCCACCTGCAGCTCTCAAGGGACAGTACTTGGGATGGGAGAACCAACTCTGCACGCTGCCTCTGGCTTTGGCCTGGCTGAGGGTGGCTGGGTTTTCCTCTAGGTTTCTGGAGAGGACAGGTTTTTGAGACAAGAGTCTGACATTCTCCCAGACTGTGCAGAACTTTTATAAAGACCTCTTTCTTTTTCACCAACCTCTGCCTCTAGAATTTGCCTACTGGTGACCATAGGCAGCCACACCCTCACTTTGGTTCAATAGCAGTTCCAGATGGAAAACAACAGGGTTCTATCACAGTGAAGCAGAGAGAATGTGGCTTCAGGATGGTCAGATGGGTGAGGTGGCAGGAGGGCAAAATTTGAAGTCGGGCTGTATCCAAGGAAGAAACGTCCAAGCACAGGTGGGGCGGTTTGCAAACAGGGTGGAACCCTGGATGTGGACCTGGCAGGAACACAACTGGAAAGCAATCTATCAGTCTGGCTACAAGGGAGAATTTCTCGAACACTCTACTTACTGAAGGAGCAAGGCAGGGAGAACACCCAGAGAGAAAGCAATTCCTCAGCCCAAGAGGAGATAATGAAAGCCAGTTCTTCCTAGATCTATTGGACAATAGCCTGAAATTCTACTTTAGGATGACCATTTCTTTGACTTAAATTTAAGTAAGAGTTCCTGAAATGTTTCTTACCAAAATGCCAGCTCCCTTGAAGAAATAATATATTAAGCATTACAGTGCATTAATACTATAATAAGGCTTAGTTCCAGTAGTGGCAGCTAGCCGCGGTCCAGACTTCACCACCAGGAACCTACTTTGCTTGGTTTAGATGCCTGGTGGGAGACCTACAGGGTGGCTTGATGCTTGATGCTTGCTGTGTATTGGGGCTGGAGGGGCGGAACCTGGACAGCCTGCCCTACGGTGGCCTGAGAGCCCACATATCTGGAGGCGCAAGCACATGGAGAAAGAGGCTCAGAAAACCAGAGGCAGGCGGAAAGGGTTCCCTGAGGCAAACCTCATCTACATCACAGTTCAGCTGGGGGCCAGGCCAACCTACTGCTGCTTTATTTCACATCGCTTTGCCAACAGCAAAATAAACATGCATTCATTAAGGTTCTTTAATCATTTGAAAAAAATATTTCTAACAGAATAGCTGAATGAAAACCACTTGTTCATTCATGAAGAATGAAGTCACTGCGATTACATTGTTTGATCTGAGGTCCTTCAAACTAAAAATTAGACATTTGCCTTGCAAAATGAAAAGACCCCTCATACCTCAGCTTTTCTTTCATACTCAGAACCCAGAAAGTAAGAGGGAGAGGAGAGACACCAGGAAGGCCAACGAAATCCTCCAAAGTCGATGATGTATGAGCCGTTGCAATCATCTTTACCTTAGAAACAGAAAACAAGAGGGAAGCCCAGGAGCCCCCTGAAAGCAGATACACTGATAGTTGTAAGAAGTGACAGTTACCAGAAATAGAGAAATAACAAAAAACTAAGAAAGCTGCCCTGGCTGGTGTAGCTCAGTGGATTGAGCGCAGGCCTGCGAACCAGAGGATCGCGGTTTGATTCCCAGTCAGGGCACATGCCTGGGTTGCAGGCGGGTTCCCTGCAGGCCAACTCCCAGCAGGGGACGCATGAAAGGCAACCATACATTGATGTTTCTCTCCCTCTCTCCTTCCCCTCTAAAGATAAGTAAATAAATGAAATTAAAACAAAAAAAAAAACTAAGAAAGCTTAACAACCTGGGGTCATATGCCTCAGAATCCCTGAGGACATCGGAATGTTGAAGTTCATGATTAAGGCAACGTTATTAAGAAAAGACAGAACGGAATTAAATGGCTTTAGGAATACTCACCTCCAGTTAAGCCTCACAGCCTTTATTATTTATACCCTATATTGGTGTCCTTCTAGTAACTGAAATTATTTAGTATCTTAAATGCATTCCTAGGCATAAGCGTTAATAAAGATTAAAAAGTCACTAAATTCTCCAGTCTTGGACTGATGAGAAGCAGCTATTGGTAAGATGCCGTGCTAGGGAAAAAGAAAAATGTAAAAGAGATTAGCATGTCATAATGGAACTCCAGTGTCTCTCAAAAAACATGAAGACACATAATTTGTTATAGAACCATGATTCAAAGCAAGAAAAAAAAAAAGCCCGTCTGTGAGTGAAACAACCACGTGAATTTCAGACATGTGCTGCATCCCTCTATGTGAGTCTGGCACAAAGTATTACTCGAAACTGACTATGTGTTAGGTTGTCAGCTTCCAACCCAAGTCACAGCACATTGGCCTCAGAGCTGGTCCTGGGGACCTCTGGGCAAGGTTGGCCTAACTCCCCTTGGTGCAGCCCCTGCTGGTTCTGTCTCCGTACAGTGGTGCTCTCGGGCTCTAAGATGGAGAGAGCCTTTAAAGTGTTTCTTTCTGTGCGGTTTCTATTGAAACCAAGAAAGCCTCCTCATTGTGGTGCTGACCTCACCACTCTGCACACATTCCCCAGAGGAACGAACAGTAGCTGGAGCTGAGGAAATGTCATTCAGCAGTTTTGTGCAAATGAGATTTCAGAAACGTGCAGAATGCATGTGGAGCCCATTGTTTGCATCGAAGCTTACTAGCTGTTTTCCTCCGGAGAGCACAAAAGAGTTACTAAGAGGGAAAAAGAAATCCCATCAGATGAGGGAAACCTGAGTGGCCTCCCGAAGGACCCTTCACTGCAGGCCTCATTTCACTCCCAGTGAGTTCAGCGGAGGCCTGCTGAAAGGAGGTCACAGGTATTTACCTTTCCTCCCTGCCTCTTTCAATTTGTTTTATAAAGGAGAGAAAATGCCAATGTTCTCCTCATTCTTGAGCCCTCAGTGCATTCATTCTGCAGATTTTTTATGGAAGGGTAGACTTTTAAAACAACAAAAGTCCTTGGAATAAATTTAAGCTTTATCCACAGATAGACTGATTTCCTACCTTAGGTACACTACATTATATTTACTGAGTCTTGTCATTTTTTTTTAATCTATTGGGGTGACATTGATTAATAAGATGACATGGGTGTCAGGTGTATGATTCTACAACTCATCATCTCTATATTGTATTGCGTGTTCACCACCCAAAGTCAAGTCCCTTTCTTTTTTTCTTTTTTAAAGATTTTATTTATTTATCTTTAGAGGGGAAGGGAAGGACAGAAGGAGAGAAATATCAATGTATGGTTGCCTCTCATGAGTCCCCTGCTGGGAACTGGCCTGCAACCCAGGCATGTGCCCTGACTGGGAATCGAACCACGATTGTGTGGTTCGCAGGCTCGCGCTCAATCCACTGAGCTACACAAGGCAAGTCAAGGGCAAGTCAAGTCCCTTTCTGTCACCACTTACCCCAGTCTCATCATTTCTTACAAGTCAGAACAGAATAGTCATGGCATTTACGGCCTAACACATCCTCAAATATAACCCACCTCGAATAATACTGCAATGATGTTCACATAGAGAATTGTACAAGGGGCGAGAAAAGATGGAATCATTAGTTACAGATACCATTATTTGATTATTAGGCTAATGTATGTGAAAGTATGTAGTGTATGTAAAACAAAGAGAGCAGATGTTCCAGAATCTATCTGGTATATATGGGTAAATATGTCTGGTAATTAACCTCAATTCATATATATAGTTTCCACTCAGTAAATATTAATTGAATGCATAGTTTATGCCAGTCACTGTGCCAGGTGTTAAGCACACACAAAATGATAAAGGAATATCTGCCTTCAAAGGTTTCCTTCTTTGGTTAAGGAAAACAAGAAAACAGACATGGTTCTATAAAGTCTAACTAAATTATACAGAATATTAAGGAAAATGAACATACATTAAGGTGTAAGTATGAACAGAACAGGACACAAGGCTAACTGCCATGGAGCTTCTCAGAACGACCTACGTTGATGAATTTCCGCATATCGGGCCTGGCCTGCTCCCTGGAAAACTAAGAAATTCAATTGTAAGCACGCCGAGCTTAAATCTGTCTCTGGGACATTACCATACATTAACTGAGCTTACCAACACAAATGCATAACACAGAATTCTAATTTATACTAGTTTACAACAAAACTTGCATGGTCTGCGAAAACAAAATCATTTAGAAAAACAAACTCCTCCCTTCTCTCAGCTATTAAACTGTGCTCAGAAAGAAGAGAAACCTTATTTCCTTGAGAATTACAGACAGAGGGCTGAGGATGACATAGCCAGCTCATTCTGCTTCTAAAGACAGAACTGCGTACACACTCTCAACCTCACTTAAACTCAGAAGAATGTTTATATGAGGATAGGCTCAAGACTAGAGAAATTACTTGAATGCAACACATTTAATGACTTCAGGCTGCAAAAACATGAAGAATCGATCTCCACACAAGTGAGACCTGCTGAGGATACGTGAATAGTTAAGAGGCAGCCACCCTGCCCCTGGCCAAGGCAAAGGCACACTTTCCCTGCCGACACTCATACTGACTCACTTTTTCAGTTTTAATGTTATAATTTTAATGTATGTACGTATTTTTCTGACTGCAGACAAATTAAAAACAAAATTAAAATTACCTATAATCACACCCTAGCTTTTGGAATACATTTTCTCTCTAATCTTTACTACATTTGCATATCTAGATGGATAGACAGATAGATAATAGATGGATAATCATATACACATATGTATGTGTATCCTATGGTAAGCCCTATGGTAAGGTGGGAGCTCTGTAATATTTTATGTCACCATGCTATCAAATGCAAAGATATTTTAGTTCAGCATCTAAAATAATTGAAAAGCAATTTAATATCTTCAATAATCTTATCTAAAAAGAAGACAAAGAAGGAATATTTTAGCAAAAATCCTTTAATACCCTTTTATTGTATTTGATTTATTCTTTCAATGCTCCTCACCTATAATTATCTCCCATCCCCCCCCCAAAAAAAATATTTACTCCTTCACAACTCAGTCATTCTTTTCAAATGAACAAGTCCTTGCTTGGTCCATTTTCTTCTTGGACCTTTCCCAGCATAAATCTGGTGATTATCCCATCAGCTTTAATGCTGTTCAGCATCTGTTTTTCCTACTAATCTGTAAGCAGACTGAGGAAAGTGAACATGACTCTCTTTTTCCCAACAGAGCCCCTGTGCCAAGCAGAGTGTGATTAATACATTTACGATGACTGAACACACAAACATGTACACGCTCACGCACACTCTACATACAGGGTTTTGTACAATAGAATTGAATGGATCTTCTCTGTACCTCAAGTCACTTACATTTTACATTGTAGCAGTTCCCCAAGTCAACAATTTCTTCCTCTAGACCACTTCTTATTGGCTATAATATTCCATTATATTAATATGATGGTTCCATAATTTTACCATTTCCCAATTTGGATTTTTCCCTTTCCTCTGCATACATATTACATCAATAAACATCTCTGCACAAATCATCTCTGCTTATCCCCTTAGAATGATTTTCCAGAAGTGAAATCATTGGACGTGACTCAATATGAACTTTTCAAGGTCTCAATACAGACTGCCAAATTGCTTTACAGAAAAACTGCAATTGCAATTTAAATACCATAGCATATGAGAGCACCCTTCTCCCTGAACCCTACCAACATGGAGTATTGGGGATTTCTGGCTTTTATCGTTTTAAAATTGAAATTTGAAAAACCAGGTATTCCTTGAAAATATCAATACCTTCAGTGACGACTGACTTAACAGGACATATTAAATGTTATAGGTTATACAGTTAAAGTTTCCGAGGTGATCCTCTGTCCTCTATTTGCAAGTTGATGCCTTATATTTTTTTTGGAACAAGGTGAAGTACAAATAAGTATATTTTCCAAGTTCTGGATGAGCATCTCACTGTTGTTCCCAAGAGAGATAATTTAAGACTATCTCATGTACAAAAGACATGCATAAGAAAAGCTCTGGAGAGGACATAGAGGGCTTTTTTAGGGGAGAAAAACGATCCAAAAAGTTTTGAACAGAAGTTATCAGTTAGGCAGTGGAGGTGAGTATGCTAGGTGGTCCCGTCAGTGGCCCCCAGTGCAGCATGCATCCCGGCACCCAGACCCATTCCCACACTGCCTCTGTGCTTGGCCACATGGCCTGCTTTGACCAAGGGGATATTAACAAATACAATGCCAAGGAGGGGTATACCACCTGTCTATTAGGACTTGCCTGCCAATATGTGAAGAAACCCAGATGAAAGAGCACAAAGAAAGAGGGCCAGTCATCTCAACTATTCCAGCTAAGGCACCAGACACATGAGTAAGGAAGGCCAAATTTGACCCTCTATCCTAAACTATCAGCCAAGAACAGCCACATAAGTGAACTCATATGAGAGCAGTGGGAAAACTATACACACATATCTACAAGGGGGACCCCCCCAAAATGAAATTATATTCTGGAGGGCAGGCCCCTTGTTGTACAGGCTTTCCCTGCTAGGAGAGTGTTCCAGGGACCCATCCTGTATCAGTGTATGAGCTGGCACTGTGGTGAGAGGCTGTGTTTGGCTTCACTGGATTTTTTTTTAAGATTCTTTCAACATGTTTGCCCATTTCATGATGGGTGATTTATAAGCGCACCTGCCCTCACCGTACTGAGTGTTCAGCAATTTTTTATCAAAAACAGCATAACCCCCATACCCATTCTCCCTATTCACCCAATCTCACCCTGAGTGACTTTCCAGATGAAGAAGTCCTCAGAGGGAAACATTTTACTGATGTGCAACAGGTAACACAAAAAACGGCAGAAGCACTAAAAGGCATCTAAATCAATGTGTTCAAAAACTGTTTTGAGCAGTGGGAAAAAATGTCTTGTAGGTGTATTGAACCAAATAGAGAATACTTTGAAAATAACTGAAGTTTAAACATGTAAGAATAAAAAATGTAATTTTTATAAATAAATTCTGTTTATGGAGTCCCCAGTCATATGTTGCTTTCATTCATAAATACAGAGAGTTTGTTATGCAGTGATTAAAAACTGATCCAACACTTTCTGGGCGTAAGAAATAACATTCATTCAATATTTATTGAGCACTTAGAGTGCACAGTCCTAAAGGAATGACTCAAGAGTTCATAAAAATAACTGTAGAGTGTGACAAGGGCTGGAATATTTGATAGGTGGTAGCACCAAGGAAGCAGTTCTCTACTTCACTTTGTTTAATCAGAGGTTTCACAGGAAAAGAAACGTATGAACTTTGTCTTGAAAATGACCAGGCAGACTAAGGAGAAAAAGATTTTAATAGGTAGCAGAAACAATAATGGTGTGGAGATGAGAAATAAAACAGGATGCTCAGAGACCTCCAACAAGTAGGTGTTGGAGAGGAGCAAAAGATACTATTCAGACTCAGGTGAGAGATAAATAAATTCTTACTGCTGTTATGTGAGAGAATCAGAATAGAGGGAAGTCTGTGCTCTTAAGGATAAAATGTCCTCCCTTTATAGAATGCCCAGCTTATTTAGATCTAAATGCATCATGGTTTATAAATGTCACGTTGCAGGTGAGCCTTAGGCGATGATGGGGAAAGTTGGAGAGCGGTATCAGTAGTGTTAGACCATATGCCACTGTGGATAGCTCGTCCAGCAGTAAGTTCATTCCAGTGCATTCCTTAGTCTGTGTCTAATGTCTAACACATAATTAAGCAAGGTTTTAGAATATTTTCTTAAAGTTATTACAGAAATTTGATATGATGTGAGCCAAAGAAACAAAGTTTAGAAGATTTGGGAAATGGATATGAAGATCTGAATGATATCCAACAAATAACATGAAACAAACAGCATTACACATTAGTGAATGTGCTAATTGTTTATACTACATAAAAGATTAGAGCCAAGCTTGCTTTAAACAGCCAATATGATATTTTCTTTTTAAAAAACTGTTAATGAATTTATTAAGGAGACATTGGTTAAGAAAATTATATCGGTTTAAGGTATATAATTCTACATCAGCTGTACATTGTATCATGTGTTCACCACCAAAAGCCAAATCTCCTTCCATTACCATTTATCCGCCTTTTACCCTCTTTTACCTATTCCCACCCACTTGGCCTCTGTGACTGACCCTACACTTGTCTATGGCTATGAAGTTCTTTTTCTTTGCTTACTCCTTTCACCTTTTCCACCCAGCCCCACAACCTCCCTCCCCTCTGACAGCTGTCAGTCTGTTCTCTGTATTTATGAATCTGTTTCTATTTTGTTTGTTACTGCATTTTGATCTTTAGAATCCACATATAAGTGAAATCATATGGCACTTGTTCTTCTCTGACTAGCTTATTTCTCTCGGCATAATAATCTCCAGGTCCATCCATGATAGCAAAGAGGTTAAGATTTCCTTTTTTATGATTGCATAGTATTCCATTATGTAAATGTACCACAGCTTTTTCATCCAATCATCAACTGATAGGCACTTGGGCTGTTTCCAAATCTTGGCTATTGTAAATAATTCCGTAATAAACAGAGGAGTACATATATTCTTTCAAATTTGTGTTTTGGAATTTTTAGGAAACATTCCTGTAAGTGGAAGTACTGGGTCAACAGGAAGTTTCATTTTTAATTGTTTACAAGTATCCAAGATTTTACTGCCCATGTTTTCTTCTAGGATTTTTATGGTTTCAAGATGAACATTTAAGTCTTTGATCCATTTTGAGTTTATTCTTGTGTGTGGTGTAAGGTGGTTTATTTTTATTTTTTGCACGTATCTGTCCAATTTTTCCAACACAATTTATTAAATAGACTATCTTTACCCCATTTTATGTTTTTGCCTCCTTTGTCAAATATTAATTTTCTATAAAGCATGGGCTTATTTGATTGGCCTTATGATTGGCTTTCTATTCTGTTTCATTTATCTGTGTCTGTTTTTTGTCAGAACTATGCCGTTTTGATTGCTACAGCTTTGTAGTACAGTTTGATATCAGGTAGCATGATTCCTCGAACTTTGTTCTTCTTTACCAATATTGCTGTGGCCATGGGGTCTTTTATGGTTTCATATAAATTTTTGGAATATTTGGTCTAGTTCTATAAGATATGCCCTTGGTATCTTGATAAAAAATATTTTGAATCTTAGATTGCTTAGGTAGTATGGATATTTTAGTAACATAATTCATCCTACACGAACATTCCTACACGAGTATGTTTTAATTTATTTGTATCATCTTCAATTTTGTTCTTCAATGTCTTATAATTTTCTGAGTACAGGTCTTTTACATTCCTGGTTAACTTTGTTCCTAGTTGTTTTTTTTTTTTAATGTAATTGTAAATAGGATTGTTTTCTTAGTTTCCCTTTCTGATAATTCATTATTGATGTATAAAATATCAGTGATTTATGGATATTTATTTTGTATCCTGGTACTTTACTGAATTCATCTATCAGTTGTAGTAGTTTTTGGTGGAATCTTTAGCAGTCTCTATATACAGTATAATGTCATCCAAAAATAATGAAAGTTTTACTTTACCCTTTCCAATTAGATGCCTTTTATTTCGTCTTCTTATCTGATTGTTGTGGCTAGTATTTCCAGTACCATGTTCAGTAAGAGTGGTGAGAGCAGACATCTCCTTCTTGTTCCTAATCTTAATAGAAACAATTTCACCTTTTTCCCATTGAGTATAATATTGATTGTGTGTTTGTCATATATGGTCTTTATTACATGGAAGTATGTTTTCTCCACTCCCACTGTGCTGAGAGCTTCTATCAACTGAGAGCTGGATTTTATCAAAAACATTTTTTGCATCTATTGATGTGATTATGTGATTTTTATCCTTCATTTTTTAATATGGTGTACCATGTACATTGATTTGCTGATATTGTACTAACCGTGCATCCCAGAATAAGTCCCACTTGATCGTGGTGTATGATCTTTTTGATGCATTGCTGGATCCAGTTTGCTAATATTTCATTGAGAATTTTAGCATCCATCTTTATCAGGTATATTGACCTATTTTTTTTCCTTTGTAGTGTCTGTATGTGGTTTTGTAATTACAATAATGCTGGCCTTGTTAAATGAGCTTCGGAGTCTTCCCTCCCTTGGATTTTTTTTTTTTTGGAATAGTTTGGAAAGGATAGGTGTTAGTTCTTCTTTGAATGTTTGGTAAAGTTTACCTGTGAAGCCGTTCAGTGCAGCACCTCCATTTCTTGGGAATTTTATTATTGCTTCAAATTCATCAGTTGTAATCTGTCTATTCATATGTTCTGATGCTTCCTGATTCATGTTGAAAGACAGCATGTTTCTATGAATTTATCCAGATTGTCCAATTTTTTGGTATAGAGTTGTTTGTAATATTTTCTTACAATTCTTTGTATTTCTTTGGTGCTGGTTTTTATGTTTCCTCTTTTATTTCTGATTTTATTTATTTGGGTCCTCTCCCTTTTTTTTCTCAATGAGTCTGGTTAAAAGTTTGTCAACATTATCTTTTCAGAGAACCAGCTCTTGGATTCATTGATCTTTTGTGTTGTCTTTTTTTAGACTCTATTTTGTATACTTATGCTCTGATCTTTATTATTGTCTCTTTTCTGTTCCCTTTGGGCTTTGTTTGTTGTTCTCTTTCTAGTTTATTTAAGTGAAAAGCGAGATTGTTTATTTGAGATTTTTCTTGTTTCTTGGGGTAGGCCTGTAATGCTACGTATTTCCCTCTTAGGACTGCTTTTGCTGTGTCCCATAGATTTAGGGTTGTTGTGTTCTCATTTTCAATTTGTTTCAAGATATCTTTTGATTTTTTTCCTAAACCTCATTGTTAACACACTTATTGTTTAGTAGCATGTTATTTAGCCTCCCTGATTTTGTGTGTTTTTCAGCCTTCTTCTTATGATTGATTTCTAAGTTCATACCATTATGGTTAGAGAGATGCTTGATATGATTTTGGTCTTCTTAAATTTATTGAGACTTGTTTTGTGTTCTAGCCTGAGGTCTCTACTAGAAAATGTTCCATGTGTACTTGAAAAGAATGTATATTCTAATGTTTTGGTGTGAAGTGCTCTAAAGAATCATCAAGTCCACCTGATCTACTGTGTCATTTAAGACTGCTGTTTCCTTGTTGATTTTCTGTCTGGAAGAACTAGTCACAGATGTCAATGGGGTGCTAAAATCCCCTACTATGTATGGCTTGTATTACTGTCAATCTCTCCCTTTATGTCCATCAAGATTTGCTTTATATTTTTAGGTGATCCCATGTTTGGTGCATAAATGTTTTCAGGGAGTATATGCTTTTGTTGGATTGCTCCCTTTTAAATTATGTAGTGTCCTTCTTTATCTCTTACTATAGCCTTTGTTTTAAAGTCTATTTTGTCAGGTGTAAGTATGCTACTCTAGCTTTTTAAAATTCCATTTGAATGAAATATCTTTTTCCATCCCTTTACTTTTAGTCCTGAGGTGGGTCTCTTTGAGACAGCATATATGTAGATCTTGTTTTCTTAGCCATTCAGCTACCCCATGTCTGATTGGAGCATTTAAGCCATTTACATTAAAAGTGATTATTGAAAGGTACATATTTATTGCCATTTTATTTTTTTAAATATATTCCTCTTTTTTTACTCTTCTGCTTAAGGAATACCCTTTAACATTTCATGTAAAACAGGTTTGGTGGTAATAAATTCCTTTAGCTTTTTCTTGCCTGGGAAGTTCTTAATTTCTCCTTCAGTTTTGAATAACAGTCTTGCTGTATAAAGTAGTCTTGGTCCTTTCTTTTGATCTCTTTGAATATTTCTTACCAGTCCCTTCTGGCCAAAAATGTTTCTGTTGAGAAATCAGTTGACAGTCTTATGGAAGCTCCCTTATAATTAACTGTTTTTCTTTTGCTGCTTTTAAGATTCTCTGTCCTTAACTTTTGGCCTTTTAATTATGATATGACTTGATGTGAGCCTCTTCGGGTTCATCTTGTTTGGGAGCTCTATGTTTCATAGACCTGTGTGTATTTTCCCTTAACACATTGGGAAAGTTTTCAGTGTTTCTTTTCACTGAAAATAGGTTTTCAACTTTTTGATCTCTCTTCTACTTCCAGCACCCCCATGATGCAATGGTGGAATGTTTGCAGTTGTCCCAGAGGCTCCTTACGCTATCCTCATCTTTTTTGTATCTTTTTTTTTCACTCTCATGATTGGGTGTTTTATGTTGTCCCATCTTCCAAATCACTGATTCAAACATCTGCTTTATCCAACCAACTATTTATTCCTTCTAGTGTATTCTTCATTTTAGATATTGTGTTCTTTGGTTCTGACTTTTTAATGGTTTCTATGCCCTTTTTTATGCTTGCTATCTCTTTGTTGAAATTCTCACTAAATTCTTTAGCATCCTTATAACCATTTTTTTGAACTCTGTATCTGTTAAATTGTTTGCCTCCATTTCAACTAGTTCTTTTTCTGGAGATTTGTCCCGTTCTTTCATTTGGGGTATGTTTCTTGGTCTCCTCATTTAAGCTACCTCTTTGTGTTTGTTTCTATTTATTAGTTCAATCTGCTATGATTTCCCATCATGGTACATGGCCTTATGTAGCAGGTGTCCTGTGGGATCTAGTGGCACAGTCCCCTTGATCCCCTGAGCTGGGTGTCCAGGAATATTCCTTTTGGTGTTTATATGGATCCTCCTATTGTAATTTAGTCTTGATTTCTACTGGTGTGTTCTTCTGTGGGATTGACCCCCAGGCTGGCTGGCTGTGAGAAGTGATCTGTGCCTCAGTGCATGAGCTGCTGTGCAGGTGCTGAGCACAGAAGTAGAATCCACCTCAGCAGCATCTGGTGCCTGCCAAGGTCTTCTTTTGGACATGCCACTTGTGAAGCTAATTGGATGTTGTTCCGATGTTGTCTGAAGCTGGTCACTCAGTGTGTTGCTTCCAGCAGCTCCACCCTGCTGAGGTTGGCCTTGTACAAAGAAGGCTGTGCATTGCTCAGGCATGTGAGAAAAAATGGCCTCCATCCTAGAACCACACAACAGGAGGTATCATGGTGGCTGTCCCTTCAGCTCTCTCCCCAGAGCCATAAATCCCAGTCTCTCCTCAAATAACTCTAGCCTACTCTGCCCTCCCAGCACCCAAGTCCAAGGTGAGTGGCTGGAAATGAGATTATTTTTTGTGTTGGCTTCCTAAGAGGGGCACCTATGTCCCTAGCAGACTTCATCTCTTCCTGGAATACAGAATCCCCCTGATTTTCACAGCCATATATTATGTAGATGCCTCTTCATGGCTCTGGCACTCTGAATGGGGAAGCCTGGCTTGGGATTGAGACTCCACATTTCTCAGGGGACCCTTTGAAGCTGAACTATCTCTCTGGAGTCTCAGCTGCTACCTGTGGGAGTGGGGCCAGGGTTTTTTTGCATCTCCACCCTTCCTACCAGTCTCAATGTGGCTTGTTCTGTAAATCCTTGGTTATAGGACTTCTCTTCAGGTAGTTTTCAATTGGTTATTCAGGTTGATTACTCTACATTTCAGTTGTAATTCCAGTTTGGTCCCAGGTGGAGGTGAGTGTAATAATATCCACTGCCATCTTGGATCTCTGCCACCAAGTTTTTCACTACAAAGAAACTGAGTGTAAAATAGAATAGCTAATTTTTAACCAGTAAAAGTTATTTATTTATTGAGTCTATAAACTCCATTTCCATATCAAGGCAGGATTTTACACTAGTAAAAATATAATGTAAAAAATTAAAGAATAAAGTGAAGACACAAGTCAAATTTTGATTTGTAAATACCTGTATTGGTGTTGGTTGTCCAACCATTTGTTGTATGTGTAAGAGACAGCTGTAACTTATAATTTGCTCTTGGAAAATGTGCTATGCACCAAGCTCCACACTTGATCCTTCACACATACACAGTGGGCCCAGAATAGATGGAGCTTCCTTTAACCCCTTCAGTTGTTGATATTTACAGAGAAGCCTCCCTTTCGCTCTAGATGAGGAATCACAGACCATGAACAAAATTAGTAAGGGTCAATAGAACAAGAATCTGCAGTTAATCAAGTAGAGAAGGAAAGCTTCAGTGAAAGGAGCCAGACCCCTGTTTTCTCAGTATAATCAAATGCCTGACTCATGGAGACTCATGAAATTGACCTGTTTTTTATTGGTCTAATTGACTGATGCTTGGGTATTACATAAACCTTGCACGTCCCCAAGATAAGACAACTGTACTACATTACTAAAACCAGACATCCAATTACTTCAATCCACTTGAAAATAGCCCAGTGGAATGGATGGATATCTTTCCCCCTAAGGCAAGCCTTTGTTTTGAAAGTTTCAGGGAGCTTCACTGAGGAAAACCTTCTATAAGTCCTGCCAATGAAATAAATCTTTAGTTATAGAAAGTAAAGAAGAAATTATAACTACAAAATACATTACATATGTAATGATTACACTTGATTCTGTTTTGTTTACTCAAGCTGACTCTAGTATGATATTTTCTAATTTTATAACCAATTTTAAATCTATAGAATATTAAACATAGAAGGGACTTTAGAATTTTTGTAGCTTAATTAATCACCCCAAAGAGAAACCTACTATACAATATCTCTTGAGATTAGATATAAATGTGCATAATGAAAGAAGAAAATAATTATTGAAATAAAAATAAAATCTCAGAGTAGCACATTTTATTTTTAAGTAGTTCTAATTATTTTTTAAAATGCTCCTATAAATTGAAGCTAAATAGGATTCTTGAAAATCCTACTCAACGTCACCTTCTGGAAATGCATGTGATTAATCTAGTATATTCACTTTTGTGTGCATACAAAGCTATATAACTGAACTTTGTTACATTTTGCTTCTGCCCAATTTTTAGTATTTCTGATTTAAGAAAACCTCACTTTAACTTCCATATTTATAAACAAACATTTTTCAAAATTTTTTCTGTATATACTTAAAATTAGTAGTTTCTAAATATGTCTTATCCAGTATCTCCATCAGTAAATATTTTGAATAATTCAGATATATATTTGTGCACTATATACATGTTTATCTTCATATTATATTAGTATAAAACATATCAATATAAATTTTAATAATATTGTTTAGGAAAATAAAGAGTTCTTTCTATACACCATTAAACATAATGGATTATACATACACATTTATTACTACTCTCTTCCCCACCCCAAAAAACTGACAGCAGAACATTTAGAGATAACAAAATTAAAATCTTACAATAATAGGGGTGGGGGAAGGAGATTGAGGGAAATAAAGTGACTGGAAAGATCAGCTCATAACACTGATTTCAGAAGCATTTACAAACTAGAGACACTGTATAGAAGTCTTAGTTGAAACATGAGGATTGGTTGAAAGAACCCATCTACATTCTATTTGGCTAAATGACTCCCCTCACCTCTCACTACAACCTATTTACATTCTAGCAGATGACAGTGAGCTTACTCTCTAGAAAGCGTTGCATGATTCAGTAAGGCACTTTGCTGGTAATGATGAAGTTAAAATATTGGGTTGGCCAAAAAGTTCGTTACATTTTTTCCATAACATAAAAGACACATTTTCATTTTCACCTATGTAACTTTTAATGACTTGGATATTTTGAGTATGTCGGCTATCTTCTGCTATTGGCTTCTGGTGGGTAGAGGCCAGGGGTGCTGCTAAACATCTCCCAATGCATAAGACAGCCCCACAGCAAAGAATTATTTGGCCAAGTATCAACAGTACTAAGACATTTTGCAAACCACTTTTGACACACGCGATCAGTCACAGCAACTTCTCCACATGCCACACTAATCTTTTCATGCATTTCAGCTGCACTTTTACCTTTCTTGAAATAATAAAGCATAATGTACTGAAAATGTTGCATTTCTTCCATCTTCAATATTAAAATGACTGCACAAAAAATTAACTGATTTTGATGTTTTTCTTAAATGTATGACGATAGGACAGCTGTCACAATATCTCTAACAAAATTGTTTTGAATGAAGTTAGACAACTAAGCACTACCGGAGCCATCATACAGAAAAAACATAATAGACTTTTTGGCCAACCCAATAGGAAGGCAAGACCTCAAACCCCCTTCTTTTACTTAGCAACCAGAATTCTAGAAATGAAGTTTATTCTATCCATGCATGAGACTGGAAATTCCTCTGAGGAAATGAAACCACTAAAAGAAAGCTCCACTATTTGGCTATTCCAGCATGAAAAAGCCTGCTCATTGCCTTACTACCCTATCACGAAGTTCACAAACACATAAGCCACAATTGTACACATGGAAATTTCATTAAGCTTTTTAGTGTCTCATTCTTTAATATGAACAAAGAAATTTGAGGCAGGCTTCTGACATATGCAACAGAGAGTAGAACTAACAGAGAAAAAAGGCACTCAGAAAACATAGAGCACAAGTTTAAAAAAAAATAAAAAGGCAAAGAAACCAAGAGAACAATCTACAATTAAAGCTCTAAAAGAAGATATTATATTCATGAAACAAAAAATGGGTTATAATCACAGAATAGTCATAGAAAAAGAAAGACATCTTAGAAATAAAAATGTTAGGACAGAGTAGTTCACTGTAAGTACTGGAAGATAAGGATAACAAAATACAACAGAAAGTAGAACTAAAAAATAAAGAAATGGAAAAGATGGAAGAAATGGGAAAATTAAAATTAATTTGGAAGTTCCCATATATAATTAATAGGAGTTCTATAAAGATATAATAAACAGAGGCAACTGAAACAAAAATAAAATGGGAAAATTAAACTTAATGTGGAAGTTCCCATATATAATTAATAGGAGTTCTATAAAGATATAATAGAGAAAACAGAGGGAACTGAAACAAAAACAAAAAAGTTTTCAAAACTGAAGGAGATGAGTGTCTGGATTCAAAATAACCACCTAGTGCTCTGTACAATAAATGAAGATAGATTTACAATAATGAGTATCATCTTAAAATTTAGAATCACTGGAGGAAAAAAGAACACTCATAAAAGTTTCCAGAGAGAAACAAAGGGTTGGGAATCAACATGGCATTAGATTTCTTGGTAGCATCTCTGGAAGCTAATCCCAGAAGAAGGGATTGAAATGATCCCTTATGAAGAAAAATAAATGTAACTATATACTATCCTCATCAAAACTATCCATCAGGGAATTTTCAGACATGCCAGTTCTTCAAAAGCTTCTCTCCCACATACTTTTTATGAGGAATCCATAGGAGAATGGGATCCACCAAAACGAGGGAGAAAAGCGAGAAAAAGGAAGACATTAAATAGTTCGACAAGGTAGGAAACCACTACCACCAGCAGCAACAACAGCAAAAGAGGCACAGAGAATTAATTCCAAGACAGAGAAGAACAGTCAAAGGAAAACAGCTGTACTGCACACCTAGAAAGCAACCAACACATTGCCTTTATAATGTAAACACTGAATATTGAACAAAATGGATATATCATCCTACTGAGACAACAACAGTAAGGCAAGAATATGAGTGAGCAGGACACATAATGACAAAATCTTCATCTTTCATAAAAAGTAAACATTATGTCTACAATAGAAAAGTCAAATAGAAGTATAGGGATAGATGGCGAAGGAAATAGTCTTTCGGGAAAAGGAATGAGTGTGGTAATGTGTATAACCGGAAAACACTAATTTTCTGTTATAAAATTTTTCATTTTTAAGCTTTGTAAACGTATTTCATTCCTACAAAGGAAAATTGATGGTTCCAATATTTTCTCCTGGCAGGGAGAGGATTATGGACTCTGAATATGCACATTCCATTTGGAACCATCATTTTATATAATAAGACAAATAAGATCTTACTTCAATAGCAAGGCTTCCTACAAGCTCTGCAAAAGAGAAGGGAGTCACAGGAAAATGTAGAATTCAAACCGAATGCTCTAGCCTATCTCAGATAATGCATTAATGACATTTCAAGGAGAATCAGGTAGTCTGCCTGGACTAAGTCAGCCCTAGGAATTCAGAAGCCCAGTTTCCTCTTCCTGTACAAAACCAAAATTCTGGTTCTTCAGTTCCCAGAAATACGCCACCTGGAACATGAGTTTAAAATTCAGACCCCACGGTCTGCATGACTCCATGGATTTCTATTTAGTAGGAATTATAGCACTGATACCCAGGAATCTGTATTTTTACAATTGTCACAGGCGATTTAATGTCACCAATGCCCATATCTTTAGAAAGACCATCAGGGTGTTCTTCCTAAGTTTGCTTTAACAGCAGGGTTTGGCAACGTTTATCTGTAAAGGGCCAGGTAGTTAATATCTTAGGCTTCACCTGCCATACAGTCTTTATTGCAGCTGCTGATTGCCGCTATTGTAGTGTGAAAGTAGGCATAGCTAATATGCCAAGAAAAATGTAATTGTGAAAACTGAAATTTTAATTTTATATTGTACAATTTTGATGTGTTACTAAATAATATTATTTTTTAAAATTATTTCCAACCATTTAAAAGTGTATAAACCATTCCTAATTCTAGAGCCTTACAAAATAAATGGGAGGCCTGATTTGGCCCATGAGCAGTAGTTTGCTGACCCCTGCCTCAGGGCACCCCACAACCACTGGGTGAGCAGTAACCCCAAGGGCAGTACCTGGGGAGAAGGGAGCTCTGGAAACCAGAGCTAGAAAAGATCTGTGATTTGATATGAATCAGCCACGAAACCCCTGTTATCAACAAAACAAACTGAGCAAAACTGGTCCTCCCTCCCTCCCACACATACACGATTAGGGACAGTGATTTGTGAATTCCTCTCATTCCCTACCGTCTTATCCCATTCGTTCAGAACTTTTCTTGATGATTGTATTAATCTATTTCACCCAAATAAAAATACCAGGTGGGAAAGTTGAAGTTTACAGTGATTTCCTCAGTCTCCTTTCCTTCTAAGATCAGGACTGTTTTCCAGAATCAGGCTTTCAAAGGGATTTAATATTGTGTTAACCATATGAGTTTATAGGTTATTGAAGTAAGTCAGAATTTGGGGCATCCAGTAATATGTTCAAATTCTAAATTTCTCTGAATTACTAGTTACCCTCACACAGATCTAAATGAATCATTAATTCTTCTTGTCATTCATTGGATAATATTTATTGTATGACAATACAGTACGCAAGAGTTAGTAAGATTTATATCATTACACTAGAAGCTGACTTAGAGGAATTGGCCCCTATAACTGAACATGTGTTCATAACCATGATGATTTCTACATCATTTTATGGGGTTTCCAAAGCATTCTTTTGACCAAAACACTAGATGATTCTTCTCTAAGGTTTTGGGCTTCCATTAAGATGATCTAGTACCTGAAAGGTTTTCTCTCTCTCTTATTTTTTTTTCTTTTCATGCAGCCACATGTAGATCAACCACTAATTCAGTTAAAGATTAGCCTCTAAACATGTGAATTAAGTTTCCCATCCTTAAGGTTTATTATGAAAATATACAGCAAAGGCTGACATGCATCATTTTGCACTGTTTTATCATTAACGTGTTGTCGTTGTCTTAGATTCTTTTCTGACTAACCAAATAAGCTTATCAGTACATCTTTATATCTTCAAGTTGTAAATGGGGTGCTTTGCAGAAATATACTTAATGAAAACTATTTCATCGATTAAAATTTGCGTATTAAGAGCTTAAATTATATATCTTTGATTTCATCATGAAAGGCAATTCATATTCCAAAATGTAGTGCAACTTAATGTTAGTTGAAAATAAAAAGGAAACAAATACCTCTGCACAGTGTTTGTAGACTTAGTCAAAACTGAAATAATTTCATGCTCTTGGAAATTAATCATTTATAATCTGTTAGCAGCTCTGCCCCATGTCCCTCTTAGGTGCCCCTTCACATTGAAACAAACAGCTTTCAAGAAGTCAACTAAACTGTAATTTACCCCATCTTTTGAGAAATTCTTAATGATTTGACTGATTATGCTATCTTGAAATTCCTCGAAATATTAAAAACAAATGAAAATGTCAGTAGCAACCAGGAGAGCGGATGTGTAGAAGGGTAGACAAAAGTCTGGCACTGTAACCCCATATTCAACGGCATCTCCCAGGTGCCTGAGCTATTTCCACTCCAGTCTGAATCCCTCCCTCAAATCACATACACACACACACATGCACTTCCTTCCTTCCTCTCCCTCCTCCTATCTCCCTCTCTCTCCCCATAATATCCTCTCTTTCACTTACTTCTCTAGACTGACTCTACTCCTGAGGCTGTCCGGAAGAGCTAGCCACTTGTACACTTACATTTATCTTCCAAAATCACTATAGTTCCTCGGATGCTCACTCAGGAACATATGCTTCTAACACCTTATCTCAGCTTAACAGTAAAAATAAGTATAAAACAAAGCATCAAGATCTCACGTAAAAAAGTCCTCAGATTGATAGGAAAGCAACAGAAACATAACCACTTTTGCTTCAGTCTCTGGCACACATCTTCAATATCCTCTGCTCGCCACCCCCAAGTATGAACACTCTAGGAGGGTATTGAGAACAATGAAAGGTGAGCAGCCTTTGATCGTAGGATCGGGTAGAGCCAATGTTTCATGTGACTCCACTAACCTGCTATCTCTTTCTGTGGCCCATGTGACACCACTAATGAACTATTAAAGAACTTGTTCATTCTTAACTTGGTTACTATACATTTCTTGGGGTGTGTCCAAGACAGACACTATCCCTTCAAAGCAATTTGCTCATCATTCCTATACAATGAAATTTTCCTCAAGAACTGGATTTGGAATCAAAATTATGTAATATGTTTCAAATAAAAGCATCAAGATATGATCTCACCCTGCCTCAGCCCCAGGAAACAAAGATTTTGAACCAAGAAACTCAGTTCCTATTAAAACATTGAAATATGATTTCCACCAAAGACTTATACCAATATTTCTAGCAAACTTCCATGTCCACAGTAAAAGCTGAAGAAAAAGCTTAGAAGCAATATTCCCACAACTGTTAACGGTGTCCCATTTTTGTATCGTTCAGTTCAACAGACATGGTGGGAGCCATATATCCTCAGCTACACCTACAGTAAACAACCTAATGATGCTATTGAAAGAATGAAAACACCTTTCTTAGTATCTTAGTTGTCTACGGGGAGATACATCCTTAGTAGGACTCTAAACAAAAGTTGTAGGCTCAAATGAGGGTAGGCACCAGGTAGGGCACACACATGACTGTGGTGGGCCAGGGACAAATGGGACCACAGAGTGCCTGTTACAGAGGTTAAGCAAGGACCTGCACCTGACAGTTGCTGTGAAAGAACACAGGCTCAATGAGGCCAAATTGCCTAACTTTTTGAAAGAAGCAAGAAACCTGAATTCTTAAGTGAGCTTTCCAATGTGAAATGCTGGCAACTATTTTTTTTTAATTTAACAATGTGCAGGTTGGAAAAAACTTGCTAGTCCATGCTTCACCAGTCCATTCATCACAGCCACTCCAACTCTGCCATCAGGAAGCAATTCTCTTAAATGAGCCTGTGACAAAACTGAGGCAGGCAGTGCCTCAGAATGCTGTCCCCATCAACTCCCTTCCTTAGGGCTAATGACTGAATACTTTGGTAAAAGGAACGTAGCGTCGTGATTAGAAGTAGGTTAAGGCAACATTCACTCTCTTCCTTCAAGAGCAGACTCAGTGTATGAGAGAGAGGAGTAAACTAGGTTGAAAATGCAGGAGGCCCTAAGGAAGGGTAGCTGGCCTTATGAAGATGGGTGACTTAGAGGTATTAGCAAACACCTCTATAAAAGGCTGAGGGAATGGAACAAGGCTGGAAGCCCGAGGTCTACCAGGTTATACAGCTGTAAGCCTACGGCTTAGATTACAGCTCCTGACTGTGCCAGGGGAAGGGCTGATGCTTCCTCCCAATAATTTATCTGCAAAGTCCTACATTCCATGATTTGGGCCCCTTGCCCAGAGCCTTTCATTCAACCCCGTTGTATTTCTGTGCTCTGCCTCAGAAAGTGAAGGACAATGAGGGGCTCACATCTCCTATTGCTCCTCCCCCATTTGGCTTTCTCCAAAATATGCTATCACAGGCCTGGGTGTACAGTCTGGTCATTCACCATTGCGAGGCCTTCAAGTAGATCTGGATGAAATTTTAGGGGGAGAGCAAGGTCTAGGCTTTAGCTGAGAAGTATACGAAGAAGAGTTTCTGATGTTTAAATATGGTCAAGCCCAACTCCCAAAGGTTGAAGGAAAAATGGGGGTTTAAGCAGGACAGAAATCTAGCCACAAATGCATTTACTAGCAACTCTCCTTGATCAGAACTCTCTGTAATCAGTGACAGAGAGGAGTCCAGTAAAAGGAAGTGAGCTGCTTGTACAACTAACAATGGGAAGCTAATTATTTTTACTATAGAAAAGAAGACTGGTTATAGCAGAGAATGCTGTAACATTACCACTTGCATTTACACAATGGAATACTGCACAGACCCTTCCAGAGACATGGAAATAAGGAACAAACTGATGGTGGCCAGAGGAAAGAAGAGAGGAGGATAATGGTGGAAATAAAGGGAAGGGTCTAATCAAAGAATATGTTTAAAGGACCCATGGACAAGGACAACAAGGTGGAGAGCTACTGTGGGAGCTGGGGGTGGGTGAGGCAGGGGGGACCAATGGGAAAAAATGGGACAACTGTAATTGGACAACAATAGAAAGAAAAGGAAGGAAGGAAGGAAGGAAGGAAGGAAGGAAGGAAGGAAGGAAGGAAGGAAGAAAGGAAGGAAGGAAGGAAGGAAGGGAGGGAGGGAGGGAGAGGGATGAGAGATCATGTGGCATAAAAAAGTTGTAACTTGCACCTTGCAGCAACATCTTCAAAATCAGCCAAGATAAGTTAATAGTCTTGCTATTCACTTGTACACTCCTGCTATTTCAGGTCAGCATAAAAGTGACTGGTTATAATATTGGTCAAAAAACAATAAATTTTTGTTAAAAGATATTTGGACCTGTTAAGTTTATCCAGAAGAAGTTATGTTAAGGTAGAGCTCATTGGCTTGTTCAGAAGTTTTAAAGTAGAAAAGATACCCACAATTATACAAGACGTGGTAAGTTGTCTAATTACCTGCAAGAACCATGACAACTTTCAACATGAAAATGTTAGAAAAATAATACTTAGTTTATTAAAACAGATTGGATTATAGAGGAGTCAAATTTAGATGAAAGGAAAGATAATTGTGAAATAAAATAAAATTGTTAAAAAGAGTTTAACATTTATTTTATTGTAGACTTTGAGCAAAAAAAAATGACAATTTTTGCCCCAAAACATTTAACGTTACAGAAAATATTAATCAGTAAGAAAATGAGTCAGAAAAAAAACCCAGTTCTCTGGAAGCTTTACAATGTCATAAGTAATGTAAATGTTGACTTTTTCTTTCAAATTAGTGGAGTCCTTCATGAAAAATTCATGCTACAAAGACAATCAGGCTTAATGTACAGAAATGGTAAAGTGTTTGGGTTCTTTTTCAACTCAAAAGAAAGAAATATTTTCACAGTAAACGTAGGTTTACTTCACTTTATTATTCTCAGCTAAAATGTTTGAACACTTGGATAAATCAAACCAATAATTAAGAGGTAACTTTCTCACCTTTAAGAATATAGAATCTTTTATCTGGGTCCTAGATGTAATTCCAGTTCTAAAATATCTCATGGAATGTATAAACTCTTGAGCTGATGGGGGGAGGGACTTAATATTCTCAAGACTGATGTCTATAGGTGCAGCATTTTAAGGGACTTGAACTCTTCCTCCTTTGAACCACCTTTTGCCTCCCTTCTCTCCTGTTACCTCCAGTTTGTGAGGCTCTTTGTAAACCAGTGAATGCTTATTTTTTTTATTTCTCAGTCATGTATTTTTAATAAGGAAAAGGTAAGTAAGAAAAACCCTACATCTAGAAAGGCAATCCTAATACAGATCAGAATGTTAGGACCCAGAACACCCATTCTGCACAGGGAGTGTCGGCATGGGTCAGCCTGCTCCAGGCTCAGCAGGGTTTCCTTTGGGTGGTAAAACTGTTAATGTACAGTAATAGTCAGGTAGCCTTAGGAGGTCCTGTTCCGCCAGTCCTGACAGTTGCTCTCTCTAACGGTTTTCCTCAGGTGAAGCTGACTCCCCTGTACTCTATCTAATACAATGACTAACCATTAGCTTCCGCCTTCAGCACTCAGCTGAAACAGTCACAATACAAACTAAAGGAAGTAATTGGGGAGTGAACAGCAAGGCTCAAATTTAAGTGTAAAAGCCTTAACCAATAAACTTAGCCTTTCCTTCCAAAGGCAATACTGCAGAGACCAACGTGTGTTCTTCCTGACTTTTGGGCAAATTAGACAGTCTGAGAGCAGAATATTTGATATTATGATATAGGTTTTATCATTAATTTTCTACTTAAAAGGAGTGGGAAGATCCGCCGTGGACATGTTTGAGTTGCTGCCACAGAATCTGTTATGGAATTCCTACCAGGATTTTTAAACCTGGCACTCAGGTGCCTGGCTTCTAATAAACCAGACAAAGTCACTTCAAGTCGAGAGAAAGAATTTTCTAGATTATTTTTTCTTTTTTTCTGATTATTATTTTTTAATATATTTTATTGATTATGCCATTACAGTTGTTCTAATTTCCCCCCTTCATTCCCCTCCACCCTGCACACCCCCTCCCCCACCATTCCCCCCCTTTAGTTTATGTCCAGGTGTCTCAAGTTCTTTAGATTCTATATTTCCCCTACTATTCTTGCCCTCCCCCTATCTATTTTTTATCTACTGTCTATGCTACTTATTTTCTGTATCTTCTCCCCCCTTCTCCTCCTCCCACTCCCCTGTTGCTAACCCTCCATGTGATCTTCATTTCTATGGTTCCGCTCCTGATCTAGCTGTCCTCTTAGTTTGCTTTTTTTTTAGGTGTGGTTGTTAATAACTGTGAGTTTGCTGTCCTTTCACTGTTCATATTTTTATCTTGTTTTTCTTAGATAAGTCCCTTTAACATTTCATATAATAAGGGCTTGGTGATGATGAACTCCTTCAACCAAGATTGCTTTATCCAGCAAAGCTTTCATTTAGAATGGAAGGACAGATACAGTGCTTCTCAGACAAGGTCAAGTTGAAGGAGTTCATCATCTAGATTATTTTTTCAAATATACAAGCAAATAAGTTGAAGGAGGAGAAAGAAGTTGATGAAAAACCTTTATCTTGTAAAATCCTGCAAATTTGCATAGCTGATTGGTGGGATCCTGGCAATGCATAATGAGAATTTTATTTGTGAATTAGGAAACTCAGATTTCAGATTTTGATCCTTCAAGAAAATGTTTTGCAGAAGGAAGAGATTAGAGACCTATGTGACATTTCTTACTTCACTTACTCTACACAGTCCTGAGATAAAAAATTAAAGGCAGTTCTGTCAAATGTATGATGTCCATTAATAAACAATCATTATAGGATTCCTCATATATCACTCTATTTTATTTTCCAGATTATAAGAATATATTTGTGGCCTCTTTATTCCATGAATTAATTTCAGAAATGGTTATCCATATGTTTCTTCATAGATGTTTTTGGCTATGCCTGCATATCATAAATATCTAAATAATTAATGAAAAATATCTCATCAAGTCTTGAAAAATACATACACTTCCATTGGTGTATGTTATGTATAGCACTGTACTTACAACCAGAAAGTATTTTTTTTCCCCTCACCTTTTGAGGAAACTCTGTATTCCCGTCAAATAACGCTGGTACAGCGCCAGACAATAAGCAATGAAGCTCCTTCTGGCTCAATTTTAAGAGATTGTTTTAACGGCTATAATTGTGGCATACAGAAATTCATTTCAAAGACTATTCTTCAGGACTAAATTTATGAAATATTAAATATGAGCATTAAGAATATCATGCATTTTATATAGAATATTTTGGTTCCAATGTGATTTCCTCACTGTAATCCCTGGTCAGCCCAGCGCCTTGTCACTTGAATTGACAACAGGCAATCCTACTTGAATTGAGAACAGGCAAGGCACTTTCCTGTGGAAATCAGCAAGTTAACTGGAGTGACCACTCTACAGGAAGGTGCTGTTGACATGTATTGCTATCCTTTCGAATTATATTCTAATGATAATAAAGTGAAGTGGGATAAGAAAAGAAAAGTAATTTGCTTTATAAAAACCATCTAATGAAGATTTTACTCACTTCTGACAGGGAATCACCACATGTTGAGAGCAGCACTCTGGGCTCAAGAGGAAAAAACAGATTCCATTTTCTACCGAAAAAAAGAAATGGATGCGACATGACTTCTGAAGTGGTAAATTAAAGAATTAACAACTGGATCACAGAAACTGAGACAAATACTTTAATCAAACAAGTATATCTAAAATATTACTGTTGTATGCTTCCTTATAAAGATCCAGAGGAGATTATAGGGTTTACTAAAGACTACAGATGCCTACCACTGTGATTAAAGGCATTTTTAAGTATTTTGTTCTAATAGACATTTATAACTAGAAAGAGAATTAACTGGATGGTCAGGTTGTACAAATGGCTTTTTTCCTTTAAGAACATGACTTTTTTAGGAACATGCATTTATTTGAGAATGTCCTAACACTATCTAGTATTCCTATCTAGAATCCAAAATATTGGACAATGCAAGTAGGTAGGTTTTTTTACATACTTAAAACAGTACCTGATGCCTACTGTGTGTTAAACATATACTTGTTTAATGAATACTAAATAAGATGGATTAGAAAAGGAAGAAAGTTGAGCTCTACATGGTATA
Organism: Sturnira hondurensis; assembly: GCF_014824575.4. Lineage (NCBI taxonomy): Eukaryota > Metazoa > Chordata > Mammalia > Chiroptera > Phyllostomidae > Sturnira > Sturnira hondurensis. The sequence goes on along the minus strand of NW_028074140.1, from coordinate 9,237,003 downwards.
TCTTTTTCCACCCTTTTTCCTTTAACCTTGTCTTTATACAGGGTGGGTCAAAAGTTGTTTACAGTTGTTCATATGAAAAATAATACATAACAATAAAAGAATAAACTCTGTTTTGTGTGCTCACAACTGTAAACCTACTTTTGCCGTGCTCTGTAGCTAAAGTGCCCAGGGCTTCCTATAGAATGCATGCAGTTGGGGCTTGCTTCACCAACTGTCACTAACTATCATGGAACTGCAAATCAACTCATTGATTTGGTGGTATGGGCAAAACATACACAGAATGGACAAATCCTTTAGGATTTGTACAGAGATGGTAAAGTGTTTGGGTTCTTTTTCAACTCAAAAGAAAGAAATATTTTCACAGTAAACATAGGTTTACTTACATTTGATTGCATTTTTTTTAGCCAAAATTTAAGCTCAAATTTAAATTTAAGCTTAAATTTGAGCTCAATTTTTTTTTGAGCTCGAATCCTGACAAATCCTTCAGGATTTGTACTGTATCTTAAAATTCATGGCTGGTGATCAATAGGGTGACTATGTATTATAATTTCCACATTACTATATTATATTACTATTTTTCTAATATCCCATCCAATAAATAAGTATCTTCATTTATATAATAAATTAGACAAGTAACCTAATTATTTGTAAACTCTCCCACCCTCCGAGTGTCTCCCTTACCATAACTGCAACTTGCTGTTCCCTGAGGACATTGCTTCCACTACAGCCCTCTCAAGTGGAGGTTACTCCTCCACTCACTTGGCTCACACCTCAAGGCCTAGAGGTAGGGTATTGCTCTTTGATGGCCATTGTCACTTTCCATGCTACTTGCTGGCTGGCTCTCTCTTCCTTTTTTGTTAATAGCCTCTAGCCCTTCTGAACTGTATTATCAGACTATTACACCTCACTCTCACTCACTGATAANACAGAATGGACAAATCCTTTAGGATTTGTACAGAAATGGTAAAGTGTTTGGGTTCTTTTTCAACTCAAAAGAAAGAAATATTTTCACAGTAAACATAGGTTTACTTACATTTGATTGCATTTTTTTAGCCAAAATTTAAGCTCAAATTTAAATTTAAGCTTAAATTTGAGCTCAATTTTTTTTTGAGCTCGAATCCTGACAAATCCTTCAGGATTTGTACTATATCTTAAAATTCATGGCTGGTGATCAATAGGGTGACTATGTATTATAATTTCCACATTACTATATTATATTACTGTTTTTCTAATATCCCATCCAATAAATAAGTATCTTCATTTATATAATAAATTAGACAAGTAACCTAATTATTTGTAAACTCTCCCACCCTCCGAGTGTCTCCCTTACCATAACTGCAACTTGCTGTTCCCTGAGGACATTGCTTCCACTACAGCCCTCTCAAGTGGAGGTTACTCCTCCACTCACTTGGCTCACACCTCAAGGCCTAGAGGTAGGGTATTGCTCTTTGATGGCCATTGTCACTTTCCATGCTACTTGCTGGCTGGCTCTCTCTTCCTTTTTTGTTAATAGCCTCTAGCCCTTCTGAACTGTATTATCAGACTATTACACCTCACTCTCACTCACTGATAAATTCAACACCTACTTCCCACCATTACTCATTGTTCCTAGGAAATTACACACCTCAAAAGTTACACATCCAATTCAATAACCTCTTGATTTTTTAAAACTATCTATATAAAAAATAAACTAGTCCTTTATCAAACCTCAGCATCATTTCTATACACACTGGACATTGTTATCAGTAATAATTATACCACCATTGAAATTTCTATTTTAAACTTCATATTCTCTGATCCTCACTTACAAGCTTATTTATTATAGAATACCTATTCTGATAATTCTCTGACCTCATTAAGACCTCTAATCAATGACCGTACTAATTTTCACTATCCATGATCCAGATATACTTCTTCCCTCTTTACCCAGCCTAGATTCCATGGTTTATCATTACAACACATTACCCCAATTCCCTGACCCTCTCTCTTTCCTTTGTGCCATCTAAAAACATCCCACTCCAATTATCTGCTTACTCCAGAACCATGCACCACAGCAGAATGTCACACACGCGCGTGCGCGCACACACACACACACACACACACACACACACCATATAACCATGCTGACCAGGTCTACTTCAAATTTACACTCATATCTGAAAGGGGTACATAAGTATGCCAAACAACCCAACTCTCTCCGCCAGTAAATTCACCCTCTAGGTAACTATTCTATGAGCTCTCTATACANTACTCCAGAACCATGCACCACAGCAGAATGTCACACACGCGCGCGCGCATACACACACACACACACACACACACCCCATATAACCATGCTGACCAGGTCTACTTCAAATTTACACTCATATCTGAAAGGGGTACATAAGTATGCCAAACAACCCAACTCTCTCCGCCAGTAAATTCACCCTCTAGGTAACTATTCTATGAGCTCTCTATACACATCTCAATACCCCCCTTCACACTAAGGGGGGTTAGTTGACAAATTTGCTATGCTATTCACAGAAAAAAAATGCAATCAAATAAAAAATTTCATATTTTTTCTTCAAGCAAGTCTGCCAATCTATGCACATAGCTATCTCTAAAGTATGACATGTCTCTAAAAAGTTCCTCTTCTTTGGCCTCTCTGAACTATTATTTCTCTAAAAAATTTTGTAAGTTATTTGTATGTTTCCTTATTATTTAGCATAAAAGTGAAATGCTCCCCCCCCCACCCCAGCAAGGCCTTTCCCATTACTGTGACTAAAGTCTCATCACACTATCTTACAGGACCCTTTGCAGTAGCAGTTATCAACACATAAAATTATTTTTTATTGTTCTTTAAGTACAGTTGTCTCCATTTTCTTGCCACTACTTTCCCCTGCTCCACACATCCACATCTCCCACCCTTAATCCTTCCCCCCTTTTTGGCTTTGTCCATGGGTCCATTTATACATGTTCCTTGAAAACCCTTCCCTTTCTTTCCTCCATTATTCCCCTCCCCCTTCCCCTCTGGTTACTGTCAGTTTGATGTTTATTTCAATGTCGCTGGTTATATTTTGTTTGCCTGTTTGTCTTGCTGATTAGGTTCCACTTATAGGTAAGATTATATGGTACTTGTCTTTCACCACCTGGCTTATTTGACTCAGCACAATGCTCTCCAGTTCCATCCATGCTGTATCAAAGGGTAGGAGCTCCTTCTTTCTTTCTGCTGCATAGAATTCCATTCTGTAAGTGTAGCATAGTTTTTTGATCCATTCATTTACTGATGGGCACTTACATTGCTCCCAGCACCTGGCTATTATAAATTGTGCTGCTATGAGCATTGGGATGCATAGGCTCTTTTGAGTTAGTGTTTCAGGATTCTTAGGGTATAATCCCAGCAGTGAAATTGCTGATTAAAAGGCAGTTTCATTTTTTATTTTTTGAGGAAATTCCATACTATTTTCCACAGCAGCTGCACCAATCTGCATTCCCACCAACAGTGCACTAGGGTTCCCTTTTCTCCACAACCTTGCCAGCACTTATTTGTTGATTTGTTTATGATAGCCATTCTGACTGGTGTGAAGTGGTATCTCATTGTGGTTTTAATTGGCATGTCTCTGATGACTAGTGATGTTAAACATCTTTTTACATGTCTCTGTGCCCTTTGTACATCCACTTTGTAGAAGTGTCTGTGCAGGTCCTTTGCCCATTTTTAAATTGGATTGTTTGTCCTCCTGGAGTGGAATCATGTGAGTTCCTCATACATTTTGTAGATCAAACCCTTGTCTGAGGTATCACGGACAAATATGTTTTCCCATACAGTTGGTTCACTTTTCAATTTGCTGATGTTTTCTTTAGCTGTGCATAGAAACATTTTAATTTGATGAGGTCCCATTTGTTTATTCTTTCATCTATGTTCCTCGTTCTAGGGGACATATTGGTAAAAATACAGGTGCATGGAATATCTAAGATTTTCCTGTCTATGTTCTCCTCTAGGACTTTTAGGGTGTAGTGACTTACATTTAAGTCTTTTATATATCCACTTCTGTGTTCAGTATAAGTCAGTGGTCAAGTTTTATTTTTTTGCATGTAGCTATCCAGATTTCCCAACACCATTTATTGAAGAGGCTACTTTTACCCCATTTTATGGAGTAAATATGGTCAATATCAATTGACCACAGAGATTTGGGTTTATTTCTGGGCCCTCTATTCCATTCACTGATCTATGTTTCTGTTCTTATGCCAATACCAGGCTGTTTTGATTACAGTGGCTTTCTAATGTAGTTTGATGTCAGCTATTGTGATTCCTCCTACTTTGTTCTTCTTTCTCAGAATTGCTGAGGCTCTTCATAGTCATTTATTGTTCCATATAAATTTTTGAAATGTCTGTTCTATATCTCTGAAATCTGTCATTGGTATTTTAATAAGGATTGTGTTGAATCTATAAATTCCTTTGAGTAGAATGACCATTTTAATGATGTTAATTCTTCTAATCCATGAATATAGTATATCCTTCCATTTATTTGTGTCTTCCTTAATTTCTTTCTTCAGGGTTGTATACTTTTCCAAGTACAGGTTGTTCATCTCCTTGGTTAGGTTTATTCCTAGGTATTTTATTCTCCTTGGTGCTATAGCAAATGGGACCTTTTTTCTCATTGATGTTCCTGATATTTTGTTGTTGGTGTACAAAAATGCCTTCAATTTCTGAATATTGACTATGTATCCCACTCTTTTGCCAAATTCACTTATTTGGTTGAGTAGTTTTTGGTGCAGCCTGTACAAAGAAAACAAAGGGTTTTCTTTATACAATATCATGTCATCTGCAAAAAATGACAGTTTTATTTCCCCCTTTCCAGTTTGGATGCCTTTAATTTCTTTTTCTTGCCTGATCTCTGTGGGTAGGACTTCCAGTACTATGTTGAATACAAGTGGTGAAAGCAGATATTGTTATCTTATTCCTGATCTTAGTGGGAAAGCTTTTAGTTTTTGCCCATTGAGTATGATGTTAAGAGTATGATTTTTGTTTGTTTCTAACCACCAAAACTTCAGCTTCTTGGACACAACGATTCTGTTTTCTGCATCACTGTATTGTCTATTACTTAAAATAGGATCTGACACATAGTAAGAGCTAAATAAAACATCTATTAAATAAATGGTTTATTGAACTGGTTACTGAGAAACACTATGTAAACCAAGATCTATTTATCTACTAATAGACATAAAGACAGAACTTAAAGACACTTTTACTACATACTGAAACCTGATATTTTTATGGATACCCAAGCCTACTTCACTAATAATATCATCATGTCCATTATCTAAAATAATGGTAAATCCAGTAGATCCTTTGATGCCAAACATTATGAATAATTTATATATCTCAAATTAAATATTTATATTTTAATAATGCTGTTATTGAGAATCACCACAAAATAAAACACAGCAATTACATTTTTACAAATAATTTAAATAACTTTTTTTCAATTACAGTTTACACTCAATATTATTTTGTATTAGTTTTAGGTGTACAGCATAGTGGTTAGACAATTGTATACTTTACAAAGTCTTCTGGTATTTCCAGTACCCACCTGGCACTGTACATAGTTATTACAATATTATTGACTGCATTCCCCATGTTGTATCTTATGTCCCCATGACTGTTTTGTAATCACCGATCTGTATTTCTCAATCCCGTCACCTTTTTTATCCAGTCCCTTTACCCCCATCCCTTTTCAACCATCAGTATGTCCTCTGTATCTGTGAATCTGTTTTGTTTGTTTATATTGTTTTTTAGATTCCACATATAACTAAAATAATATAATATTTGTCTTTCTCTGACTTATTGTACTAAGCATAATACTCTCTTGTTATGGACAAAAAATAGTAAAAGCATTATTCAAAATAATTAAATCATTAGTAATTTAATTATTACTTTTAAAATAAAAAGTAAGTTTAATACTTTATTAATAATTTATCAAAATTTAGGTATTATAAATCACACGTTTAGCTTTAAGTAAATACTATTATATCCCATAGCAAAGATATTAATCTTAATCAACTATAAGCTAAAATGAGGACTGATATTCTTAAAAGTAATAAAATTAATTAGCACAAATGAAAAACCAGCAAGTGATATCATAATCCATTTTTCTTATTGGATTGGCCAAAAAGTTCCTTTGGTTTTTCCATGAGGTGGCTCTAGTAGCACTTAGTTGCTTTTAATTTCATTCAAAACAATTTCGTTAGATCATATTATGACAGCTGTTATATCATTTTAATGCATGCCAGCATGCATTAAAAAAATCAAAATTGGTGAATTTTTGTGTAGCGATTTTAATATCAAAGATGGAAGAAAGTGACCTTTTCAGCATATCATGCTTTATTATTTCAAGAAAGGTACAAATGCTACTGAAACACACACAAAAAGATTTGTGCAGTATGTGGAGGTGCTGTGACTGATCAAATGTGCCAAAGTGGTGTGTGAAGTTTTGCACTGGAGATTTCTCACTGGATGATACTCCACAGTTGGGTAGACCAGTTGAAGTTGGTAGCAATCAAATCAAGTCACTAATTGAGAACAATCAATGTTACACTGTGAGAGAAATAGCATACTCAAAATATCCAAATCAATAGTTATTGGTGAAATAAAAAATGTGCCTTTTATTTTATGGAAAAAAAACTAAATGTTTTGACCAACCCAATATGTTAATATACTGCATAAACACTTCATAAATTAAAGAACTAGTTAATTTGTTAGTGTATTTTACCTTAAATTTATTCATTATTTCTATTAATCTTTACTTTTACCTCAATCAGAAAATGGATATTTTTCTTATATAGGAGACTACATATGTCATGGGTAAAAATATCTGTCATTGTTTGCCACATACTATTAGAATTTTCAAGAGTTCTGAGATTAACTAAAAAAGTATGAATTAAAATATGTTAAGACTGGTTTTGTTTCTATAATTGAAGATATTTCATAAAAGGGAAAAAAACTTGTTTTAGGTCCAAAATCAAGGTTTTTCATGTACATTTAAAAATGTTTCTTCATTGATTTTGATAAGAACCAACTTTAGAAATAAAACTATTTAATAAAACTAAAATAAAATACAACTTATATTTATAAAATCCAATGACCATTCTATAAATTATTGCATATCAACCTATGTTTCCCATAAAATTACATACACACAAAAAATGTTGTCAGAGATTTTCCACCTTGTAAATAACATATTTAAGGACAGAAATGGGTAAATGTGATTTGCATGCATAATTAATAAAGAGAAGTACATCTGTGATGGAAATAATCCTGGGGCAAATGTAATTTTTGAAATGTTTTAATTTCTGCCCTAGCCAGGTGACTCAGTTGGTTGGAAGGTCATCCTATACACCAAAAGGTTGTGGGTTTGATCTCCAATCAGAGCACATACTTAGGTTGCTGGTTCGATCCCTGGTCAGGACACATATGGGAGGCAACTAATATGTATGTTTCTCTCTCACATCAATATTACTCTCCCTCTCTCCCCTTCTCTTCTCACTAGAAAAATCAATAAACATATCCTTGGGTAAAGATTAAAAAATAATAATAAAAAATAAAGTGTTTGAATTCCTTAATATAATTTTAAATAACAATAGTAAATTATAATTTGTATTCAAAGGATATCAACTTATTTTTTTAATCCCTTATTTATTTATTTTTTATTTTAATTGCTGTTCAAGTACAGTTTTCTGCCCTTTACCCTCATCCCAGCTCTCCCCTGCTCCCTCCTGTCTCCACCCCCCTCCTTGTTATTGTCCATGTGCCCTTTATACTAGTTCCTGCAAACCCTTTCCCCCTTCCCCTGAAATTCCCTCCCGTCTCCCCTCTGGTCACTGTCAGCCTGTTCTCAACTTTAGTGTCTTTGGTTATATTTTGTTTGTTTGTTTGTTTTGTTGATTAGATTCCTGTTAAAGGTAAGATCATGTGGTATTTGTCTTTCAACACTTGGCTTATTTCGCTTAGCATAATGCTCTCCATTTCCATCCATGCTGCGGCATAGGGTAGGAGCTCCTTCTTTCTTTGTGCTGCATAGAATTCTATTGTGTAAATGTACCATAGTGTTTTGATCCATTCATTTACTGATGGGCACCTAGGTTGCTTTCAGCATTTGGCTATTGTAAATTGTGCTGCTATAAACAGTGGGGTGCATAGGTTCTTTTGGATTAAAAATCCCTTACTTAAAAGTTTTTTAACAGCCCTGGCTGGTGCAGCTCAGTGAATTGAGCATGGGCCTGTGAAGCAAGGGGCTGGTGGTTCAATTCCCAGTCAGGGCACATCCCTGGGTTGCAGGCTGGGTCCCCAGTCGGGGGCATGAGAGTGGCACCTGATAAATGTTTCTCTCTTACATCGATATTTCTCTTCTCTCTTTCTTTCTCCCTTCTAAAAATAAATAAAATCTTTAAGAAAAAAAAGAATAGTAGGAAAGGAAATAGGATAATGAGGATGATAAGAGAGAACGAGGAAGAGTCTGGGAAGGATGAAAAAGTGTGAAGAGAAAGGGGGATACCTGAGCAACCATAGTTAATAACACTGGATTGTATAATAAAACTTGCTGAGAGGTAGAACTTAAATGTTATTGCAAAAAAAAGTGAATAAGTGAGGTGATGAATCTGTTAATTATCTGTTAATTAATCTGTTAATAATCTGTTAGCTTGATGGGGGAGATCCGTTAACAAGGTATATGTATCAAATCATCATGTTGTACACTTTAAATATTTTACCATTATATTTGTCAATGATGCCTCAGTAAAGGTGAGAAAAAGAAAGGAGGAAGAATATGCTAAGCAAATCCAATACATAAAAATTTATAGTGGACAAATTAAAAGGTAGTGATCCATTCTACACTATGGGACAAAATTAAATGTAAAGTTTCATTACACCTAAAACAGTAATATTTATCTATAAAATATTCACTCATACCTATTTTTCAGGTATAGTAAAAGTCCAGATATTCAGAACTTTAGGTTTCATTAAATCAAAACTAATTTTTCACTTAGAGCATCAAAACATTCACTTTTGTACCAATGACAGCTGTATCAAAAGTCAACTACTTACCTCCCTGATTCAGCATCCTTCAATGGAAAGGAGTCTCTAATAACTCAATCATACTTCTCAACAGCCAACTTTGGGCTTTTCCACACCTATCACTATGATAGGGATTTAGGAAAAGAAAAATCTAACATTGTAATGGTCATGGCTAAGGAAACATAGGTTGGAGTCTTAAAGTGAGGCAACATAATTTTTCCTATTATAAGTCTCAGATTCCACTTAAAACATATTGTCATCCAAGGTACAGAAAGCTGGCAAGCACTGTGCCTTGCTTCATACACTGTAGTCCTCAACCCTTCATAGTGATGTATGTAAGAAGCTCTCAAAATACCACGTATTACACAGTGATCTCAATCCACCAAACACAGTAACCCTGTATGTAAGATAACACTACTTTCTGATCTACATGGTTTAAATTATAACAATTCACAAAACAATCTCCCCACAAAGTGTAAGTTAAAGTGTGCATGTAAGCCTATTTTCAGTTACAAATCCACAAAACCAGGAATTAGTCCAGGCAAATCAAGGAAGCAAAAACATCTGAATTTAAAAACCAACTAATAAAACAAAAAGGTAACATCTTTTAAAAGCCAAACTAAATTTTTCAGTTAACCACCTCACATAATACTACATACTTTGAGGATTTTTAGAAACTGAAAATATTCATAACAGATTTTAAAACTGTTTAATGAGAGCAAGTAACTAAAGAAAACCTGTATAGTAAATTAAGTGAAATTATATTGCTGAGAGGTCAGTAAAAATAAAAACTCAGTAAAATAATTTAAGAGGTCAGTAAATTAATTTGAAAAACTATATATATTTTCATATTAAAATTTTATATATTTCCAAAATAACTAAATTTTAAACTCTGTTGCATTACAAATTACCCTAAAATTTTAAAAGATATTTAAAAGATAAAAGTAGTAATTACATAAAAATTAAAGTAAAATTTTAAGATTTAAATGGTGTCTTTTGCAGGAACTTTCTTTTTCTCAAAAGTGTGTTAAGAAATTATTACATATTATTATATACTATGTCTTTTCTATTATACCTAGATAATCTCTTGATAATAGGTGGTTTATATTCATGAGTTAATTTGTTTTTAAATCCAAGAAAACTCAACAGTAAAAGATATAAAGCTACATTTTAATACTTCATAATATTTTCTACAGTCTCCCCAAATATTCATCAGCATTCTAATTATGACCACCATTAAAGCTTTTAATAAGGGTCTACTCCAGGTTAATAATAAACTAATAAATAAGGATAAAAATGGTTAAAAATATCTTGGTGTATGTTAACATATTTTTTTAAGATTTTATTTATTTATCTTTAGAGAGGAAGGGAAGGCGAGAAGGAGAGAAATATCAACGTATGGTTGCCTCTTGTGAGTCCCCTGCCGGGAACTGGCCTGCAACCCAGGCATGTGCCCTGACTGGGAATCGAACCGCAATCATGTGGTTCACATGCCCATGCTCAATCCACTGAGCTACACCAGCCAGGGCTACATATTTTATATGTATGTGCAAAGGTCAGCTTGATATATATTAAGCTGACTTTTACATCTCACGTTCAGCTTTTCCTCACAACTTAAGACTGGATACAGGAAACTCTAGAAGTCATAAAGTCGAAAACAAATAAACAAAGTTATGTACACATTTCCCCTCATATTGGCAAAATGTGTACATAACTGTACAAATGGGTAGATTTAAGTTAGATATAAATACCTATTAGATACATGTCTCTTATTCTATACAAAATCTCAGGAAGTATTTTCCCAAATATGTAGGAGAGATTTCTTCTCCCAAACTGAAAGTTTATTCCCCCTAAAAGATTTAAATAGGCATAGTTACAGAAATATGATCTTGAAATTATAGTTGTATTATATTCTGCTTCAGTTACTTCTAAATGAAAGCATCAATAAAACTAATTTATCTGAGTCAATAAAACTATGTAATGAATACTGAAAATTTAAACTTCTCCAGAGTGATTAAAAATAAAAATGTGTGCTTTTTCAAAATTGCACACACCTGTTTAAAAATTAGGGATACTACCCAGAACAATCTTATCAAAATACCAAGGGCATTTTTCACAGAAATTAAACAAACAATCCTAAAACCTGTATAGAACAACAAAACGACCCAAATAGGGAAATCAATCTTATGAAAGAAGAATAAAGCTGGAGGCATCATGTTCCCTGATTTCAAACTATCTTACAAAGCTACAGCAATCAAAACAGTAAGATACTGCCATAAAAACAGACATACAGATCAATAGGACAGAATAGAAAGTTCAGATATAAACCCATGCACATATGGTCAGTTAATTTACAACAAAGGAGCCAGGAATATACACTGTGTAAAGGACAGTCTGTTCAACAAGAGTTATTGAGAAAACTGGATAGCCATACACAAAAGAGTAAAACTGGACCATTATCTCACACCATACACAAAAATTAACTCAAAATGGGTTAAAGACTTGCATGTACAACCTGAAACGATAAAAATCATAGAAGAAAAAACAGGCAGTAAGCTCTCTGACATTAGTCTGGACAATAATTTTTTTAAAATCTTCAGGGGAAATAGGGGAGGGATTTAGAGGAACAAATATAAAGAATACATGGACAACAACTAAGAAGGGTGGAAATGAGAGGGAGGGGGAGCAGGAGGGGGTGGGATGGGAGTAATAGAAAACTGTACTTGAGAAATAAATAAATTAAATTAAAAAAATAAAAAATAAAAATCTGACATCAAAAGCAAAAAATAAACAAGTAGAACTACATCAAACCAAGAAGCTTCTGCACAGAAAACAAAACCATCAACAAATTGAAAGGCAACCTACTAAATGTAAAAAATACATACGCAAAGCATATATCTGATAAGAGGCTAATATCCAAAATCTATAGAGAATTCATTCAACCGAATGGCAAAAAATTCTTATTTAAAAATCAGCAGAGTATCTGAAAAGACATTTTCCCATTGCATACATACAGATGGCCAACAGGTACATGAGAAGATGCTCAACATCACTAATCATCAGGGACATGCAAATCAAAACCACAATAAGATCACACCTGTCAGAATGGCTATAATTTAAAAGATATGAAATAAGTGTTGGTGAGGAAAAGGGAACACTTGTGCACTATTGGTGGGAATGAAATTGGTGCAGTCACTGTGCAAAATAGTATAGAAGTTCCTCAAAAATTAAAAACAAAACTACCATATGATCCAGCAATTCCATTTCTGAGAATTTACCTGAAGAAAACAAAAACAGTAACTCAAAAAGACATGTGTATGTACCCCTTTGTTCATTGCGGCATTATTTACAATAGCCAAGATATGAAAACAACTTAAGTGTCCATCAATAAATGGATTTGAAAATATTATATATATATACATATATACACATATATATACGTATCTCCAAATGAGTCAGCCATTAAAGGAATGAAATCTCATCATTGTGACATAGATGAACCTTAAGGGCATTATGTTAAATGGTATAAGTCAGAAAAAGACAAATACCATATGATATCATTTATATGTGGTATCACTTTTTTTAAAGGTACCTAGATACAGAGAATGACTGTTGTCAGAGATGGAGTTTCGAGGAGGGCAAAAATGGGTGAAGGGGGTCAAAAGATACAAGCTTCCAGTTAGAACATAAATAATTCATGAGGATATAACATATGGATCAATGATCATATTACAGTAAATAATACCATACTGAATATGTTAAAGTTGCTAAGAGAATAAATCTTGAATGTTCACATCACAAAAAAAAAAAAAACTATGTATGGTGACAAACGTTAACAAGAAGTATTGTGGTGATCATTTTATGATACACAAATATCAAATCAATATGTTGTTCACACCTGAAACTACTATAATTTTATATGCCAATTGTACCTTAATAAAAAATTAGGGATATTAATAGAACATTTAATCACATTAGCTGAGTTTAAGTTTAATCCCTAAAGAATATCTAAATTTCCTTATTCTGTTATATTGTTTTATGAAATAAGTAAATTCAATCTAAACTACTTATTATTATTTTGTTACTTATTTCAAACCATAAGTTCATGTACATTATTGCAAAGTGATGCCAGTACCCTCTAACATAGGTCTACACCTAATTATCTATCAAACATTAATGGAAACATTACCATTCCAATCAGACACAATTTCCTTCCACTTTAAAATAAAAACTTCTAACTCAGCTCAACAACAAATCACATCTCAAATTATGGATTTGAAAAAATGTAATAGAAGCATATGTTAAAAATAAATACAAATAAAAATACAATCTTGCTTTTCACTGAGTCGGTGTGATTTTTGTTTGTTTGCTTTTATACTTATATGGTTTATGTCATTCTTCCGGGCAAGTTCAATGGGCAGCTTTCATTTCTTTAGACACTCAGAAAACCCCACAGGCTTAAACTATCTGAGAACTTAATTGATATTGTCAGCCAAAGACACCAGAAGTGGCACTGTAAGAACATTTGTACTAAATTTTAACACTGTTCATTAACAGTTCCATTTTCCTGAATTTGTGTTTGTTCTTTGGCATTGGCTTAGGATATAATCCATTCTTCAGAAGGTGTTCCTTGCTGAGGCAAATTTGAGTACCACACTGAAGCTGGAAAGATCATAAAGTCTGAAGAGGGCAAAGCAAAGTCTGTTAAGATAAAAAGAAAATCTAAAAAAAAGTCTGTGACAAGTCATGGTATTCTACCTAGAATTTTCTTCAGACACTATTATTATTATTATTATTATTTGCTTTTAATTATGAAAAGCAATAGGTACTCTAGTAGATATATGATGATTTCCAAGTAAATAATTTATTTATATCCATATTTTGTAAAAATTTTATATATTTGTTTTAGAGATATGGGGAAGGGAGGAAGAGAGGGAATGAAATATCAGTGTATGGTTGCCTCTAGCACACCCCATACTGGGGATATGGCCTGCAACCCAGGCATGTGCCCTGACTGGGAATCAAACCAGCGATGCTTTGGTTAGTAAGCCTGCACTCAATCCACTGAGCTAAACCAGCCAGGGCTATATCCATATCTTATATTCCACTAAGTAACTCCAATAAAAAGACCCAAATTGATTTTTCATATAGGTGATAAAGTCTGAATTTAGTTTTATACATTAAGGTATTCAAACCCCATGAAAAAGTGTTGCCATTATAACTACTCAGTCTGTAACAAGCAGACTGCAAGAAATTTGTAGATAATAACAATCAGTTGATTCGTTTTTGCAATCACAAGAGTCTGCATGCTCTCTGCTCCCTGATAACAATTAGATGATGGCAGTAATGGTTTACTAATGCACAGTAGTCCATGCACCACAGACAAGTTCAGTATCTAGCTTTTGGCGCATCTAAAATAACTAACTACAGCACAGTCTAAATTTAAATAACTACAGGGCCAGCCATTTAACGTAACCATGTGAACTGGGTAGATCCATAGGGTAACAGAGAATGGCGGAGGTTGTAAAACACCTGGAGCATAAGCCTTTCCTAATGTTATTCAAAGTACTTTTTTTTTAATGAAAACACCATGCTGCTTTTAATTTAGAGATGTCAGTGTTTTAAACATGTTTTGAGTCAGATTCTTTCCTTGAGGCTGAGATCCCTTATCTAATTTTTTAAATAATAGCAACACTTGATTAAGCAGATTTTTAATAAAAAACAAAGAAACAAAGAAAAAGAAGAAAGGAAAAACTAATATATTTAACTACAAAAATTTCAAAATGTCTATGTGAAAATTTATTCTTTCACATGTACAACACAAGAAGTAAAAAGGGCTTAATAGCTTTAATGTACAATAAACTATTACAAAATTGAGCAGTCACTGGTAATTGCTTCTTCACAATCCACCTGTTCTTTTCTTTCTTATTAAAAAATCAAAAATTTTATTCTAGGTAGCAGTGTGTCCAGCCAGTAATATGACATTGGGTAATGGCACAGTTTAGACAATGAGATGTAAGTGGGAGTCCTTAGGTGGGGCTTCCAGAGGGTCTCTTTGAAATGGGACAGACTCAGCAGGCAGAGGCTCACTCTTTCTCCTTGACTGGAACAGCATTGTTAGAGGGAGAACAACCACCATGTGTCTACAGGGCAATAAACATGAAGATTAAAACCAAATACAGCCCTGGCTGGTGTAGCTCAGTGGATTGAGTGAGAGCCTACAAACCAAAGGATCACGGTTCGATTCCCAGTCAGGGTACATGCCTGGTTTGCAAGCCAGTTCCCAGCAGGGGACACGCAAGAGGCAACCATACATTGATATTTCTCTCCCTCTCTTCTTCCCTTCCCCTCTAAAGATAAATAAATGAAATCTTTTAAAAAGTATATATGCTGATGATCAGAAAGACAGGAAAAAGCTGGGTCTCTGATGCACTGCCAGCCCTGGCAGTTCTTGTTTACAGGTGAAAAAGAAATTCCTACATGGGTCGACCACTCCAGTAAGTGCTCTGTTACATAAGAAAAAGACCACTGCATGACACTGCTATAGAAAGTCCCTTAGATATGTTCTCACAATTTCTTTTAATATCTTTATTTCTTCAAACAAGAGAGAAAATGTGGAAATGACTATATATTACTTCACAGAGTCAACACAGTGGACTGATTGGATTCTGAATCACCATAGTTAGGAAACGTATCTATGACTATATACAGACTAAGATAATTGAAGTTCTATTGCAATTTTATGACATTAAATTCTTAATGAACAGGAGAATACTAACATTCCTGTGGTTAAGGTAATGGGAGGAATACTAACATTCCTCCCATTTTTACCTCCTGAAGATACGTGTCTATTAATTTTCTGAGGTAACTAAGAAATGAATTTTGGAGACAGACCTGAATGAGATTCCCCATTCCACCTCTGTGGTATTCACTAGGGCTATTCACAAATACGCCAGTGCTCCCTGGTACGTGATCAGACTGGATTTTCTAGCCCCCTTTGAAGTTAGGCATGGCTATACAAGTAGCTTTGATTAATGAAATGTGCTCATAAACAGTATGTGCCACCTCTGGGCTGAAGCTTTGAAGGCAGTATATGACTCATCACCTCCCCTTACCCCTTCTTTGAAGGGGTACCATGTCTTGAGAGTGGCTCTGTCAGCCTGGGTCCCTAGGTGATCGCAATGAGCAGAGATCCTCCTGGCAATTCCACTGGACAGACAGCATGCGAGAGGCATAAATCGTCAATGTACTATGCCAGGGGTGTCAAACTCATTTTCACCAGGGGCCACATCAGCCTCACTGTTGCCTGCAAAGGGTGGAAGGTAATTTTAGGACTGTGTGAATGTAACCACTCCTTAACAGTTAAGCAACGTACTGCCAGCTGATAGAAACAAGGTACTGGGTGGAATAAAACAAGGTGGTGGGCCGGATTCGGTCTGCAGGTCTTGTGTTTACCACCTGTGTACTATGCCATTCTAATTTTGGAGTTTTAAGTCACTGGAGCCTAATCCAGTTCATCTTTCTTAAAATTGAATTTATTGGGGTAACATTGGATAATGAAATGATACAGGTTCCAGGTGCAGAATTCTGTATAGTAGATCATCTGTATATTACATTGTGTGTTTACCATTCCAAGTCAAATTTCCTTCCATCGCCATTAATCCTCCCTTTACCCTTTTTTACCGCCCCCCCCCCCCCCCCCCTACATCGCCTCTGGTACTCACAATGCTGTTGTCTGTATTTTCTGAGGTATTTTTTAAATCTTTTCTCTTTTTTTTTGCATAATTCCTCACTTTTTTCAACCAGCCTCACAACCCACTTCCCCTCTGACAGCTGTCAGTATGTTCTCTATCTATGAGTCTACTTCTATTTTGTTTGTTAGTTCATTTTATTCATTAGATTCCACATATGAATGAAATCATGCGGTATTTGTCTTTCTATGATTGGCTTATTTCACTCAGAATAATGCTCTCCAGGTTCACCCATGCCACTGCAAAGGGTGAGTTCCGTCTTTTTTACAGCCAAGTAGTATTCCATAGTGTAAATGTATACAGTTTTTTTATCCACTCATACCCTGATTGACATGGGGGCTGCTTCCAAATCTTGGCTATTGTAAATAATGCTGCAATACACACTGGGATGCATATCTCTTTCCAACTGGTATTTCAGACTCCTTCAGAAGTCTGGAGGCAGCCTTGCTGGTCATAATCACCCAGCCTGTCTTGACTGATGTAATCATGTACTAGCTCTATGTCCCCAGACATTATACAATCTCTCTTTGCCTGTTTTCTTCGTTTATGAAATGAGGAAAATAATGTCTACCTTGTTAGATTGTTATTATGGTACACTAAGATGATGCATTAAATAATGTTTGAGACACTACTTGATAATAAATGATAATACTCCTATATAAATAGCATTATATCTGAGGCAATGTGAAGCTATGTGAGAGATAGACTGGTTCTGAGAAACAAAGCAAAATTCTCTCATAAAATTAACAAGTTAGAAAAAGGTTACTTGAGGGAGAGTCAAAGTTTTATAAATCCTTTTGTCTTCAAGTACAAAGTGAGTTTTCAAGGGACCATTATCACCAACTGGTATTACCCACTGGTGCTGAGTAGAGCTAAGGCACTTAGTCTATGGCACCAAGCTCTGCCAGGTTCTAAAAGCTCACAAGGGAAAACTTTGTAAGTAGAGATGCTTCTATAATAAAGAAAATTCCCAAGATCAAGGCTTTCAGGGTATAAAAAGCCCTGGTAAATATCGTAGCTGAATGAAAATCACCAACGTTTAGTTCAAAATTTTTGTCAATCCAATCAGAAAGGCAAAAAAGGGCAAAAGGATTAACTATTTGAGCATCTAGTGTCATGCAATTAACACACATTATTCCACTGAATTCTCTCAACAACACTATGAGGTTAACTATTTTTATATTACAGGTGAGAAAACAAGCACAAAGAGATTACATGAACTGCCCACTAGCAAAAAGTAATGATGGTAAATGGTGAAGTGTTCATTGAAACCTGACTCAAAGCTCATATTATACTACTTCAAGTGTTAGAAAAACTGCTTGAGAATAAAAGATGAGGATGAATCAACAGACTGAGGAGGCCGTTATTTTGAGGAGCTCTGCCTGTACAGAACGAAGCCAGCTGAAAAAGTACTAACGCCCCATCATCTTAAGGTTTTATGATGATGCTACTAATTAAA
The DNA here is from genome assembly GCF_014824575.4 of Sturnira hondurensis. Taxonomy (NCBI): domain Eukaryota; kingdom Metazoa; phylum Chordata; class Mammalia; order Chiroptera; family Phyllostomidae; genus Sturnira; species Sturnira hondurensis. The sequence goes on along the minus strand of NW_028074140.1, from coordinate 9,218,744 downwards.
GGTTATTGGGAAGAAACGTATGACACAGATTTCTTCCCCAGTAAAAAAGAAAACACCTATGTTTAGAGCAGACAGTAATTGTGTTTCTCAGAGGAATGTACCAAATTTTTTCTATAATTGCTAGATTTGAATAGGCTGAACTTGGGGTTCCCCCACTAAGCTAATTTTGCCATCTGTAATAAGCAACTTGGGATGTTTCATTATATATTTCTTCTGCTTATACTCCAGCCAACCACCTTATCACCACCTCACAAATCACACTGTCTGATTGTCAAACCCCCTTTTCCTACTCCTGGTGACTACGGCATGACTGCTGCTGAGACATAAACAGAGAACTCTAGGGCCTCACCATTACTTTAGCATTTTATGTTCAGTTTTACCTGTAGATAACAATAACAAAAGCTAAAGAGATGAAGGGCCATGTCTCCATTCTGTATCTTCACTTTTGTCTGTTGTCAGATGTTATACTCGGAACATAAGATGGGTTCCCTGCTATAATGGTACCTAAGTTAATACCAGAAACACGTCTTACAAAACTGGGAAAGGGAGAGGCATTAGCAGCAGCAGTAGCACTAGCACAAACCCTACCCTGAACCCCAGCTGCATTACCGTTATTAAACCCCCACCAACACCAACACTAAAGCTGCTGTTTAGGACTGTAGTCAAGGTTGAATTCCAACTGTGAGAATAAGGGACCCATGTCCATAGAGGATTCTTTTCAGAACCCAAAAGAAGGTGAGGACAATTTAAATCTATAGCCAAAGAATATTATATTTTCCCCTCAAGATCTGAACTTTTAATTGGTCCTTGGTCTGATGGTGGCCGATCATAGAGTTTTCCATCAACCAAAAGGGAAACACAAAGGCTGCATGGAAAGCAAGCTTAAACAATATTAAGACACTTAAAAATATTATAGTTTATTTTTTATTGTTCATTTGTTTACTTTTTCTCTCAAGAACTTAGAGGAATCATGGTGAATAGACAAAAAAAAGACAAGTAGGGTAGTACATTAAGTGCTATCTGCCTGTGGCCAGGTAGCACTGGAAGTAGGTAACAAGTGTAGTATGAAGGAAGAAAGGTCTGGAAACACTTCCTAGTCATTTGGGGTAAGGATTTAGAGTCCTTCATGAATATTTTTCTCAAAGGAGAGGAACAGAGAAAGTGAAACTGCCTAGATCCCAAATGAAGCCAGCTTATATGGACACACACATACAAAAAGCATACCCACGAAGAAACGTCTCCGACTCTGCCATTTCCATGTCTCGGGGTAGGAGAGAGGAGAGGAAAAGACAAGTGAATGCCTGCTCCTGGCATTCTTTGACTCTCCTTGCTCTGAAGGCCTTTTTGGTCTTGCTTGGTAACTAGCCGAATTACTCTGACTTGAGCTTGTATCCACTATTAAAATTTTCTTCATGGCTAAGGCACCTTTTTGTATAATAGTAACCATAGTATTTAATGAGAGGGAGAGAGAAAGAGAAAGAGAGAGAGAGAGAGAGAGGGAGAGAGAGAGTGAAAGAGTATTTGGTGTATGTGTGTGCATGTGTGTGAGTTAAAAAACTTAATTTAGTCATATTTGTTACCCTCTGGTTTTTCTTCTTGAGTTGTATTTATCACAACATTTCAGTGACTAAAAAAAACTAACAATTTAAATTTCATTTTGCTATTTTTTTCTTTTGCCAGAAGTGCAAAATTACTTACATGTTCCAAAGACTGAGGTGTTAATGAGTGCAATAAAACATTCTTTACTGATGATTATTAATTATATATGAATCATCAGGCTTTCATGAAAATTACATAAAATGATGATTGAAGGTTATAATCTTTTCATATCCTGTAGGCATTTTTCTTAAAAAGGTTTATCTTTTTTGTACTCTAAATATCATTAATAAGATAAACAGGAAGTTGGTATACCTCCTCAAATAAAAGAAACAAGGCAAAAAAGTAAGATGTCCTTCTTTTAATTAAAAAGAAAGAAAGTAGTGTACAGAAGCATGAATACTAAAAGGGAAATACAGAATGCTAAAAGAAAATTCTAGCACCCCCAAACCTATATTCAATGTTGTGATACTAATATGTAATTTAGCATATTGTAAATGTTGTTTGCACAGCTTAGAATCAACCTATCAATAATTTTAAATAATGGGATCTGGAATGCTAAACTCACAGAAAAACACCAGAGAGGAAAAGGCTATAAATGTAGACAAGTCTCTGTCACAGATACATTCTGCTTCTCACTCAAGTCACAAATTTAACAAGCTCTGCATTTCCAAACTTTGTAAATAAACTTTAACCAAACTCCTACTTTCAAAAAACTATATAACCTTCCAAAGACACACATACCTCTTGTATGCAATTCTTTCTCTCCAAAATGGAAACAGCAACAGCTGTACACTCCAGTGTGGACACAAGCCTATGAGCTCGTTGCCCCCGAATCATACGCTGACTAGAAATGCTCATTTTTAACTGCACCTGAAACTGAAACACAGGATAGAATGTAATTTTTGTATTAAATTTAAAACTATAAAGTCTACATTTTAAATACTAATCACTCTAATTTCCTTCTGAAATTGGCAGTTTAGAAATAGTAAATGTACCTATATTTTCTATATATAATACCCTTATGTTATTGTCAAATAGTAGAAGGAAGAGGATATTTTCACATATATCTGACAAAGAAAACATATTCAAAATAAAGACAAATTTCTACCAAGCAAAAATGGATTGACTAATAACCCCCTCTCAGTGGGCAAAAGACTGAATGGACTTCACAAAGAAGATATAAGAATGGCAAATAGGTATGTGTAAATACAATAATATAACATTTCATACTCACCAAAATAGTTAAAATCAAAATTATTAACAGCACCAAGTGGGGAGAATATGAAGCAAATGAAACTCCCATACACTGTGGTTGGGGTAAAAGTGGTTTACTCACTTTGAAGAATCTATTTTATGGTTTGTCCTCCCACTATTTCTTAATGTAAGTTGATAGGTATATGTCTGTGTGGGTGAGTGTATATAAACACAGAGACATACAGACACCCACATATGTATGTATGTATAGATATAGATATAGATATAGATATAGATATAGATATATAGATATCCTCTCTTTTTAGATAAACACAGCATACTATATATATTTTATCCATGAAAATAACATTTTAGCTGAGACAATGGCTGAGTCAGATGTGAAAAAAACAATACAAATTTGAGTGTCAACAATTTGGCCTTCATATTCCTATTTTAATTTAATTAAGTAATCTTATACTCATAAAGCCATATTCTACCCCACACTCTGATCAGAATCACATTTACAGATGTGTGGATGAGAATTTTAGTTTTTACTCATAAAACATATAAGCATGGGGATTGAAGGTGACTGACTACACACAGCACCTTCCTAAAATCAGGTGTTTTATTTTCTAGTATCGCTAAAGTCCTGAGTCTCTTACTCCTACACCATAAAGCTCATCACCCATGGCTCAATTCCTTCCCTCCTTTGTTTCTCATTCAGTCCCCAAAGAATGAGAAATATGGGTCTTCTAATAAAAGTGCTTTTTATTCAAATAATTCTTCTCTCCAACTTGTTTCTTTTCCTCAGAAACAGGAAGAGAGAACAGAAGGAAAGAAGAAGAAGGGGAGAGGGAGAGAAAAAAAAGGGAGGGTGGGAGGAAGGGGAAGAAGTAAAGTGGGTATCATAAAAGATTCACAACAGAATGTATTTGGTTTTAGAATACATCCTTTAAATCATATTTGACTAATAATGTTTTAGATATGATCATGTTAAAGTTATTCTGCATTTCTACCAATAAACAAGATGAAAAATAGATGCAGGGAGGAAAAGAGATGGAGAAAAATGATTGAGAAATATGCATAATGATAAAAGAAAGCCTATGATTAAATAACTGTAAGAATAATTCATGATGTTGATTAACTGTCATGACTAATGGCTTAATATTTCATCAGGTCAACCTATACAGACAACTACTGTTTCAATACTCAATTTCAAATCATCACCTGAGGAATTTATAATAGGCATCTGATTACAAGAAAACCTTTGGAAAACATGAAAAATTCACAGTAAATTTTGTTTATTGGAATGAGTTTGATTTTTAAAATAAATTTCTTATTTCAAAGAGGTATTTTAATTCTTACTGTGACCCACATAGCTATCTGAAAACTCAGAATTTGAAATTTATCATCTGCTACACATCATAAGCTATATAAATGTCTAATCATGGGGTTGTACACCTGAAACTAATAGAACATTGAATGTCAACTGTAATCTAAAATATTTTAAAATTTACCCTGACTGGCATGGCTCAGTATGCTGAGAATTGTGCCACAAACCAAAAGGTCACCAGTTCAATTCCCAGTCAGGACCCATGCCTCGGTTGTGGGCCACATACCTGCCTGGGGGGGTGCAAGAGATAACTGATCGATGTTTCTTTCACACATTGATGGTTTGCACTCTCTCTTTTCCCTCCCCTGTCGGTAAAATAAATAAAGTCTTTTTAAAAATTTTTAAGGAAAATTACTTATGGCCAAGATGGAGGCATAGGTAGACTCACTGTACTTCCTCGCACAACCAAAATAAGGACAACAAAAATTTAGAAACAAAATAACAACCAGAACTGACAGAAAATTGAACTGTATGGAAGTCGGACAGCCAAAGGGCTGAAATACACACATTCATCCAGACCACTAGGCGGGGTGGAGTTGGGGGGCAGAGCGAGCGGAAAGGGGCCGAGTTAAAAGAAGTTGTGAAACAAGGCATGCAAGGCACCCGGGGCGCACAAGACAGCAGAGGGCGAGCCCTGGGCACGCAGGCGGTGGCTGGCAGACTCCCGGTGTGGGGTGGCAAGCGGGGGTTGTGAAGTGAGGCACTGCGCAAGGCAGCTGGCTGACCAGGCGGCCCCACATTCGTGCACAGATAACTGGGGAGTGAGGCAGACTGAGCAACCCAGGCTCCCAGCACTGGGGAAATAAAGCCTTAAAACATCAATTGAAAACATCTGCGGGGGGTGAGGCTCAGGGAGAGACTCCCAGCCTCACAGGAGAGTTTGTTGGAGAGACCCACAGGGTCCTAGAATGCACACAAGACCACCCACATGGGAACCAGCACCCGAAAGGCCCAGTTTGCTTGGGAGAAGTGAAAAAGAGACTGAGGTCCAACAGACAGCTGAGCAAGCACCATTGTTCCCTCTCTGACCCTGCCCCCACATACAGCATCACAATCCAGCAACTTGGGTTGCCCCACCCTGGTGAACACCTAAAGCTCCACCCCTTATATGTAACAGGCTCGACCAGAACAAAAAAAAAAAAAAGGCCAAAACAGAAGAACAAATCAAAGCTCCAGAAATAATACAACTAAGCAACCAAGAGATAGCCAACCTATCAGATGCATAGTTCAAAGCACTGGCGATCAGGATGCTCACAGAAGTGGTTGATTTTGCTCACAAATTAGATGATAAAATGGAGGCTATGCTAAGTGAAATGAAGGAAAATGCACAGGGAACCAATAGTGATGGAAAGGAAACTGGAACTCAAATCAAGGGAGTGGACCAGAGGAAGACAAAAATGACCAAACAGAAAAGAATGAAGAAACAAGAATTCAAAAAAATGAGGAGAGGCTTAGGAACCTCAAGGGCATGTTTAAATGTTCCAACATCCTAATTATAGGGGTACCAGAAGGGGAAGAGGAAGACCAACAAGTAGAAAACCTATTTGAACAAATAATAAAGGAGAACTTCCCCAATCTGGCAAAGGAAATAGACTTCCAGGAAGTCCAGGAAGCTCAGAGAGTCCCAAAGAAGTTGGACCCAAGAAGGAACACACCTGGCACAACATAATTGCATTAACCAAGATTAAAATTAAGGAGAGAATCCTAGAAGCAGCAAGAGATAAGGGGACAGTCACCTACAAAGGAGTTCCCATCAGACTGTCAGCTGATTTCTCAAAAGAGATCTTACCGGCAAGAAGGGGCTGGAAAGAAGTATTCCAAGTCATGAAAGGCAAGGACCTACATCCGAGATTGTTCTATCCAGCAAAGCTTTCATTTTACAATGGAAGGGCAGATAAAGTGCTTCTCAGATAAGATCAAATTCAAGGAATTCATCATCAGCCCTGGCTGGCGTAGCTCAGTGGATTGAGCGTGGGCCTGCGAACCACACGATTGTAGTTCGATTCCCAGTCAGGGCACATACCTGGGTTGCAGGCCAGTTCCCAGCAGGGGACTCACGAGAGGCAACCATACATTGATACTTCTCTCCTTCTCTCCTTCCCTTCCCCTCTAAAGATAAATAAATAAAATCATTTTTTAAAAAAGGAGTTCATCATCACTAAGCCCTTATTATATGAAATGTTAAAGGGACTTATCTAAGGAAAAGAAGAAAAAAAATATGAACAGTGAATGGACAGCAAATTCACAATTATTAACAACTAACAACCACACCTAAAACAAAAACAAACCAAGCAAACAACTAGAACAGGAACAGAACCACAAAAATGGAGATCACGTGGAGGGAGAGCAACAGGGAGAGAGGGGGGAAAGGTACAGAGAATAAGTAGCATAGACGGTAGGTAGAAAATAGGGGGAGGGCAAGAATAGTATGGGAAATGTAAAAGCTAATGAACTTAAGACACATGGACATGAACTAAAGCGGGGAATGTGGGTGGGAGAGAGTATGCAGGGTAGAGGGGAATGAAGGGGGAAATGGGACAACTGTAATAGCATAGTCAATAAAATATATTTTAAAATTTTTTTAAATTTTTAAAAAATTTCCACAGATTTGAACTTTCGCACTCTCAACTTGGAAACAGCTTCTATTTCTTTGCATTTTATAAAAAAATCTATTAAACAGAAAAAAATTTAAGGAAATTTTTTAAAAACCTCATACATAGCTAATAAACATCTTTATAAAACTTTTAAAAAGGATCTATTTTTGAAAATCGGACAGCTGGACCTAAGGCTGTTAAAACCTATCTTTCAGCAATCAACCTAAAGGATATATTTCACACATATATAGATAATTCTCTATTAATCCATTATATATCACCATTATTAGTATATGTTATAAAATTATAATAATATATATCATTTTAATTTCCAAATTTTGGAAGCCATGCTGTACAAAAAAATGCTTCAGTAATTTTCAACTCTTTGGCAGTTGGTTCTCTATAGGTATAAGTTGTTTGAGTACTCTTATTGTAACTTATTTCAAAACAGGAAAATTATTGGGTGGTGTAGAATTCTACCAACCAATAATAAATTGAGCCTATAACTTCCATTTTAAAAACAGCCAGCTCTTCTGCATCTTATTTCTAGACCTGGCTTCAGATCTTTTCCATCAATTCTCAGAACTGACTAAAATTCGAATTCCTGGAAATTCTTTTGTTGTTATAATACCCTCGCTTCTTCTCTTCCATTAAATCTTAAATATACAAGGTCTCTCCAGAAAACGTCCAGCCATGTTAGAGACAGTTTTTGATGAAGATACAATATACAAGAAACATTGTACATAAGACAACAACACCTCAGTCTCCTTCAAAATAGGCATATCAGGATCTCACATCTACCAATTGCCATTAGCTGCCCCATTGTATTTTCCTGAGTCTCACTGATGGTCTGAAATCTCTTCCCTTTCAAAGGTGATTTTAGTTTTGGAAAAAGCCAGAAGTCACAGGGCACCAAACCTGAGCTGTAGAGGGGTTGAGTCACCTGGGTGATTTGATGTTTCACCAAAAAACTCTGCACGAGATGTGATACAAGAGCTGGTGCATTGTAGTGATGAAGCTGCATCACCAGTTGCCCTTGCTGCCACCAGCTGCCACCTGCTGAATCATCTGAATATTTTCCACAAGCTTAACACAAAATTTGATACAGATTCATTGCTCTACTCACTGTCATTTTGAATGCAGCTACTACACTGTACACATGCTCATTCAGTGGCGTCTACCACCCCCACTGACTAGTACAGTGAAGTCTTGAAGTCATCACTGTTCATGCACATGCATTCCAGTCCACTCTCCTTGGCTGCCAGGTTACTTCGATGTCAGGCAAACTGTTCTTGTTATATTAACAATGTTTGGACTTTTTCCAGACTAGACAGATATAATGGCTGTTGAAAAAGTTTTCGTGACATTTACTTTCTTTATATGACTATACAACTTAAAACATTGCATGACATTTATTGCCTTTAGAATTATTTTCTCCAAAGTGCTCTAAAAATGTCACTTTGAATTAAAGCATAATGTTTGGAAAGGATAACTTATTTATGTTCTTGATGTAGATTTAAATAACATGCTGAGTTTTGCTCTAGTTGATTTTTTCTATACCCTAAAGAAATTGCTGAAAATACTTAGATGTAATGATTTCAGATTTTACATTAATAGAAAACAATGTTTGAATTGTATAGAATAAAAGAAAGTAATCCTTTTAATATTCTTAGAAAAGTGAATAAACACTACATATTTTATATGTAAACACAATTAGTATTTGATCCATATGATCTAAGTGCTTTTTATAGATAATTCAACTTAAATGTAGACATACTTTTTTCAGGGGGTTTTCCTAAAATACCCATTTTTTGCCTTTGAAATCCATTTTTTTAACTTTATTTTTTATTTTATTTTATTTTTTGTTCAGTTACAGCTGTCCCACCCTTTCCCCCACTACTCCCCTCTGCTCCAACCCCCCCCACCCCCAGAGTCCATCCCAGCTACAGATGCACTTTTTAAATAATACGATAAACTGGCTGAACCTCTCGTTCCTGTAGGATTTGTGAACCACCAGTGAGCACGCCCTTCCTTACAATCTTACAAACGTCCCTCAAAAGAGATAAATTATGACTAGTATTTATTTCCTAATTCCAACATTTTAATGTAAGTTAATAACTGATTAAAGTAGTGTTTTACCAACCTAAGTTTAAATTCAGACACAAATCCCTAATGTCTTTGTACAGGTCCTTTCTCTGCTTCTCACTTTCACATCTGCTTCCCCAGCCAAGTCACAATCCCCCAGATTCTTAAATCTGGGTGTAATTAACTTCTGGGTATAATTCATAGCTATATTTAATTTTCTCATGCCTGTGCTCATTAATTCAACCAATGTTTACTGAACACTAACCACTGTGTTGGACACTGTTCCTTACACCAGATGACAGTGGCAAGTAAGCAAAATAGACAATCCATGTCGAGGTGGAGCTTACATCATGTGGCAGTAAGTTGCTGTGCAGAAGTACATAATTACAAATTAAAATTGTGTGAGTTGAATACAAAGGAGCTTTAAAATGGGGATGAGATTGAAGTTGGAGTTCCCAGAGAACTTTCTAGCATTTGAGAACTAAAGGGTATGTAGTAGTGAGAAAAGAGAAAGGTAAAGAAATTTTCATGCTTAGTCTGGCTAGTAGGTAGTGATGGAGGTGAGGAGAGAGCAGTATCAATGGAATGAACAATGTACAGACCATGCTTAGGATTTTGCTCAGTGGAAAGCTTAGGATTTTAATCTGAGTGGCAATGTGGTCGTTTCTGTGAGACTTTTTAGAGTAGTTTCAGGTTCACAGCAAAATTGATTGGAAAGTACAGAGAGTTTGTGTGTGTTTTAAAATATTTTATTATGACTTTGTTTTTTCCTCCATGATAAAATATAATGATGCAGCCATATAAAACTTTTAATTCAATATATTCCATTGAACATAGGAGGGAATATCAGGATACATTTTTGATAAAACGTGGTGCTTCCCTCACCTATCATCCACCCCTGCAAATCCTGTATGATTCCTCTGAGTGAAGCCCGGAGTTTTATGCCTCTTGCTCCAAACACTGCCTACTTATTATCTATTTGTTAGATTGAAAGGCACACTAGTTTGTTTTTTACAGAATCACTTGCTGACACATAGAAAATGATGTAGGAAGACTGAAGCGAAAGCAAGATGTTCAGAGAGGAATTTGCACAGATTCAGGGTGGAAATGATGGTGACTTGAAAGTGATATTGTTGGAGAGAAACTTACAAATAAAAGTTATGCTATATCAGCAATAGCTGAAAAATACATTTAAAAAATAATAAAAAAATCATGCTAATAATTACAAGATTTTCTGTGTGTGTGTATCTGGTTTAGAATGTTGACCTTGTCTAGTAAAAAGAGAACTAATTAATATAGATGAAATTAGGTTCTAGATATCACTAATGATATTTAATATATCATTAAATATATGCACACAGTCTTTACATGGATTAAGGAAGTTATGAGAGACTTAATAAGATAATAGTAAATTAAACTATAGGAAAAGCTTTCATTAAACAGATGGTGAAAAACAATAAAACAATAAACCAAAACTTGTTAAATATTGTGTATCATCATAGTGATACTTTTATTATAATTAATGTCTTTCCACAAAGAACTGTGGAATTAACATGTCAGTGTCATTAATTTACCATCTAGTAGAATTTTCATTTAAATTACTTGAAAAGATGAGTAATAAGCCTTGGGAAAACTCAGTTTTAATTTGAAATTAGAATATTTTTCCTAATGAATAGAAAAGAAATCCCTGTAATTTGATGAGAACTCTCCATTTTACATTCTCTTCCCACATTCTCTTCATTGTAGATTTCAGCTATCAGTGTGTCATCACTTTTTCGGTGATAATTTTTCAGGTTTATATGTGTCATTAAAACAAATTAATTTGTCAAATATAATATGTAACATTATGCATACATTTTTACACCACAAACTTGACAGAATTCTGCCATTCTCAGAGGAGAACTGATCGTATCATTAATGGTTATTACACAGGACTTTATGTTGTGCTTGAATGGATCATTTAAGAAATACCAATTCGGTTTTTGGATTTCACTAGTTTGCTTAAATTGTCTGAAAAGGTAATTAATAGTACAAAAACATAGATATTCTCTGACATCTCAATGTGTTGACAATACTTGAATGGACAGTAGTCAGTAAGGTTAAATTCCACAACACCACAAAATATAATGCATGTTATATTTCTCTTTAATAATTTTTCAGCTGTCACACAGAATGATTATTGAATATTTGAGTTTTAAAAACTTATTTATCAATCAGCAGCTATTTATATCCCTATTATTTTGTTAGGCTGATGAGGAGATAGTAAATTCAGGGTTACAATTTAGCCGATTATTGTCCTTTAAACAACGGTCAAATATTGTGTTTGCCTTTATATCTCCTTGACCTTGTACATGCAGTTGGGCTCACTTTGCTGTACAATGAAGATGGAAAGAACACTCATGTGATTCAGTCAGGGCACTGACAGTGTCTACCTCAATGACAGGAGATAAAGAGAACCCCAGAATATTAGATCCTGAGGAGTCTGAGAGATAGATTTAAACCAATTATTTCACATATTAGAAAAGTAAATAACCTATGCAATGTTACACAGTTAATGACAACTATCCTCTGTTTTCCAATTTGATATTAGTGTTTTGCATAACAGAGAAAACTTTTAGTAGTAAGAAAGGAACATTTGAGCTAATACTTATCAAGAGAATTTTAATGATGTGTTTTATTTTCAGATGTGCATAAAATATATGTAGAGTAAGAAACACTTGCCACTCTTATAACCATCGTTCAAGTCTAGACAGAGAGCACTGCTGGTACCCCCCCAAGGGCCAGGCCCCTGTCCCCTGGGTATCACTATCCCCATCGCTACCCCTTTTCTTACCCCTAGAGGGAACCAGAGCCTGACCTTATTGTAATCACCTCTTTGCTTTTACATGTGGATGGATGCATGCCTAAATGATATTGTTCTGCCTATCCTGAACATTATGTAAATCAAATCACACTATACATGCTCTCCTGTGTCTTTTCTTCAGCATTGTATCCTTAAAACTCATCCATGTTATGGAACATTCCCGCACTTGTTCATGGTCATCGTCATGTAATACTCCATATGTGAATATATCACAATTTATCCATTCTGTAATTGATGGACCTCGAGGTTCTTTTCAGAAGCTTGGAGCTATTAAATTAAATGCTGCTATGAGTGCTCTTGTGTGTGTATCTTGATGCACATGTGCAAGAGCAACTCTCAGATATATACCTGGCAATGAAGTAGAGAGGTCATGGGTTAATCATAATTTCAACTTTACTAGACTTAATCGAAGTGTTATACAGTGATGGTAACTATTCACGTACTCCCAGCAATGTATGGGAGCTATCCTCACAAACATTCGGTAAGCTCAGCTGTTTTAAATGTTTTGCCAGTCTGATGAACGTGTAGTACTTTTTCATTTTGTCTTAATTTTCATTTCCACAATTGTTATTGTGGTTTAACACCTTTTTAATATGCTTAGTAGCCATTTAGATTTTTTCAAGTGCCCTTTGACACCCTTTAACCATTTGGTTAGCTTTTTGACTTTTTTCTATTGATTCCTAGGAATTTTCTATGTATTCTGGATTTGAAATATTTGATAGTTATATATATTGCAGAGATATCCCCTCTGTACTTGTCTTTTAACTCTTTTTATGCTGTGTTTTGATAATGGGATTTTATATTTTAATATGGTTGAATTCTTCAGTCTTTTTATGGTTAGTGTTTTCTGCATTTTGTTTATGACATTTATTCTTATCTCTAGCTCAGAATCTCTTATATTATCATTTAAAACCTTTATAGTTTTAACTTTTACATTTGCCTAAATCTACCTGTAATGGGGTTTTTTTTTTTGGTGTGTTTGCTGTCAGTTACAGGTCCAACTGAACTCGTCCCCATATGGCTGCCAGGATTGCTGTGCATTTATTGACCAGCATCACTTACTGGAAACAGCACTTTAACATTTGTTGCATGTGTGCATGAGTGTGAGAATATATTTCTATGCTTTAGATTCTGTTCCATTGGTCTGTTGACGTTTGTCAATTCCATACTGTGTTAATGTCGCTTTACAATGAGTTTGACTGACAGGCTAAGTCCTTCTACTGTCCTTCTACTAATCTTCCTCACAATTATCTTGGTGCTTTTGCCCTTCGCATTAACATAGAATTCCAGAGTAAGCTTTATGAAACTCCACAAAAACCTCTTTAGATTTTTGGTGAGGTTACATTAACTCATGAATCAAACTTTAAGAATTAACATCTGTGTAACAGTCTTTGATTCTAAGAGCATAGTATGTCTCCTCTTATTTAGGTTTTCTGCAATATTGTTCAGTAAAATGGAGTTATTGAGACTGTAGTTATTGAGACACTAGTATATAGACATTTAGTATTTTATATATTTGGTTTAATGGTAAGTGAAGAGTCAAACTATTACTTACAAATAATCCAAGGGTTAAAAGTTATGATACTCTGCAACCTATAATTTCTTATCTCTTAGGAATCTGTACCCTGCGTTGCTCAAAGGAATATGACAACCTACTGTTACCCAACTCTTATGTCTGTCTGTCCCTCTCACTGTTGTAAAATTTGTTAAACATTATAGACAAGTTACATGTGTACAGAGGTAGAGGAAGATGAGAAAATACATTGAAAACATTGGACAGATAAAACAGTCATGCATGAAATGAACATTTTCCATTTTAAAAGTTATTTTCAAAAATCATTACAAACCTTGGTCTGTCTTTTCTGTTACATTGTGTTGTTTAGGAATGTTTCAAAGAAATATCTAAAGATATAGATAAAACCTACTTTGGTGACTATTGCATATGATACTCCGAATATGTACTTAAAGGGTGAAAGAATAAAAAATTAATACATTCCTTGGCTATAAATGTTTTGTCATGGTGTTCTAACTCTAAGAATATTTTATTTACTTGGCAAAGTAATTTGTCCTTCTCTGGTACTTCTAAGACTGCTTTTTTCCTTCCACCTATTCCATTACTTTCCTTCTTTAATCCTGTAAAAGCTGACATTCTGGTTTTGTCCTAAACTCCATCTCGTCCTGTACCCTTGGCCAGGCTGCTCATCTGGCCTTATTGCAGTCAAGCTGAGTTGCTTCACACTTATGAAGTCTGTCTGGAAACAGTCCAGCCATCATTAATATGAAAGAACGGTTTGCACGGGCTCAGGCATCATTGTGCTACAAGATACAATGCTTTTTGTATGTTGTATCTTCTTCATTCAATGTTTCTGTTTTGCTTATTATGTGGCTGAATGTGTTCTGGACAGACCTCATATACACACATATTTATTTCACCATTAAAGTGGATATACTGAAAGCTTCTAAATTGTCAGCCCCCAAAATATGTATAAACTTGATATAAAGGCACTGTTTCATGACCATCATATCATTCCTATGTTCCTGAGATATTTAACATTCTATATAAAGTTTGAAATTTTTAAGTACTTTTAAATAATCATAGAGCCTTTTAATAACCATAGAATTTGAATTTTATTCCTTTAAAATTAAACTGTTTATCGTCTTTAACTTTTTCTAACAACATATTTAGTTATAGGTTCAGAAAAAATCTTAAAAAAATGAAGTATCATGCAGACCAAGGACACAACTTAAAAAATAAACCTTTACTTAAAGTGAGTAGTTTGGGAACTGTTTCATCACATTGCGTGGCAGTAGATAATTAAGTACCACATGTGTAACAATAAGTATATATTAGCTAGCTTTTGAATCAAAAGTCAACTTCAGTTTTAAAGTTAGCTATATGTGACCAGTGTAGAAAATGATTACCCAAATTTGGACTAATTAAAATTCTGGTGAAAAATAGAGACCCTTATCAGAAAGTCTGAAAAGACAATAAATACTGGGTCTGGTGATTTTAAAAAACAAATGTCCTTAGTATTAAGTCTGAGATGACAGCTTAATATTCTTGTATTTATTCTTATAGTACCTTAGTTTTTAATGTGTAATTATAAAAATCTTTAATATCTACAAAATTAAATGTGTAATATTTGAGTTATAAAAGTAAAGACTAAAACTGACATCCCTGAATCTCCTAATAACTATTCAAGAAATAGAATATAACCAATATGATTGACATCTCAGGATACTCCTTCCATGTCCTTCATGCACGCATGCACACACACACACACACAATAAATAGGTTGATAGATGTATAGACAGATCCATACATACAATTTTACTTAAGAATGTCCTTAGCAAATCAGTAAAAGTTCTCCTAATAAACCCGACCTCCTCTAAAATAACTACTACTTCCACATTTTTTATAAGTCTTTTGCATTTAAGTATCCTAAATAAAACACATTGTTCAATTTTGCCTATTTTTTAATATTCTCCCGTGACTTGTCTTTTCAACAACATTATATTTTAGGAATGCATCCACTTTGCTTCCTATAGCAACAGTTCATTCATATTCATTTCTGTCTAACAGTAGCCCTGTATGTGAACTTGTCACAATTAACCCATTCCTTGAGACATGTGTTTAAGAGTTATTTGCTATTATAAACAAAATAACAAAAACGTATGTGCCCTGGTATAGAAGTACAGGAGTTTTATCATACTATACACCTAGAAGTAAAAACTGTCATCAAAGTATTGGGTTGTCATAGATAAAGAGAACAGACTGAGGGTTGACAGAGGACTGGGGGTTGAAGGACTGGGTGAAAAAGTGAAGGGACTAACTAGTATTGGGTTTGCCAAAAAGTTCTTTTGGTTTTTTCTGTAAAGTGGCTCTAGTAGTGCTTAGGTGCTGACTGTAACTTCATTCAAAACAATTTTGTTAGATTGTATTGTGACAGCTCTCATATCAGTGCACATTTTTTTAAAAAATTATCAAAATTGATGAATTTTTGTGTAGCCATTTTAATGTTGAAGATGAAAGAAATGTAGTATTCCACATTTACACAATGGAATACTACACAGCAGAAAGAAAGAAGGAGCTTCTACCCTTTGTGACAACGTGGGTGTATCTGGACAGCACTATGCTGAGTGAAATAAGCCAGGCAGTGAAAGACAAATACCATGTGATCTCACCTTTAAGTGGAACCTGATCAACTAAACAAACAAGCAAGCAAAATATAACCAGAGACATTAAAACGAAGAACAAACTGACAGTAACCAAAGGGGAAGGGGGAGGGGATAATGGGGGGAAAGGGGGAAGGGTTTTCAGGAGCAACTACAAAGGACACATGGACAAAACCAAGAAAGGGTAGATTCAGGGGAGGGAGATGGGGATGGCTCAAGGGAGGGGAAAAGGTGGGGGAGGGAAGGCAGAAAACTGTACTTGAACAATAAAATTTTAAAAGATGAAAAAAAAAGAAAATAAGGGTCAGAAAGGATGTGTAGAAACTGGAACCCTGTTCACTGTTGGTGGGAATGTAAAATGGTACTGGCACTATGAAACATTGCGATAGTTTCTTTAAAAAGTTAAGAATAGAATCACCAACTCATCTAGCAATTTCATGTGGTATGCAACCAAAAGAACTGAAAGCAAGTCTCCACAATAGCCAAAAAATAGAAAAGCAACCTGTGTCCATTGACAGATTAATTCATTTAAATTTCTAGGTAGCTTTGAAACTGGTGAACCTTACTTTTAGATAGAATGCTATCCTAAGAATATAAATTAAAGCAAGTCACCCAAATGTAAAATCCTGATTCATGAGCTTTGTTCCCTAATTTTATGAATCACTCTTTAATTCAGAACTCAAATAAGTAAATGGGTAAAAAAAAAGTTTTTGAAATATATGTAGTTCATTTTTGAGAAGATAAAAATAGAGCAAAATATGCAGATGACTAAATGTGAAATTTTGCAGGGTGTAAAATTCTTACACGTTCATGTAACAATCTTATCAATAATGAGATTTCACTAGTAAACTCTAGTGCAATAAAAGATTTTTTTAAATTTGTATTCTTCTGACCAGATTTGGCTATTTTTTTACATTTGTATTCAACATGATTTCAAGATTTATAAAAAATTATCATAACTTTAAAAAATTATTTTCACTATTAGTATGGTCACATAGTAGAAAATCAAGTGTTTTTAAACCATCTGTTCCCACTGCACAATCTATATTACTTCAGAAACAGAGGCAGTTTTACCCACCACACCCTGTAATTGAGACACATAACCATACCAGTTGCCAAACTACACCAAGTATGCCTGCTATGCAAACAGCTCTTTCTCTGAATTAATTGTGTCCAATGGGCCAATTTAACATACTACTTCTCCAGGATTACCTTTGCCAGCTGATGGTTGTTGCAAGAAAGTCTATAGTGCATACACTGCCACTCTCAAGATGTGTGTACTCTCAATTGTGACAATGCAAAACATTTCTGAATGATGTACTCACCTGAAGGAATGCAAGCAATCAGAGGCTTAAAGACCATCAGTATCATGTATGGCTCACTGGAGGTTACAGCAATTGATACAAGCACAGACTCATTTCATGTCACTAGATGCTTACACATATGACCACAACCCAGTAGGATACACTGGATCAGGCATTAATATTTAATAATTAAAATGTATTATAAACCTCACTTACAGAGTAGTTGAAATGGCCAGGATAACCACGTAACTACTATTGACTGAATTAAGACCAAACTGTCCTTAACTCAAACTTATTCTCAACCTCAAGCATCCAGAAAATGCCCAAGAACTTTTACACAAGACAATAGTCAAGCTCAATGCTAATGAAAGAAAATATATTGTAACCTACATAAGTAACATTAAATTTTTTAAGATAAGACATTTTTAAAAGCAAAATGAAAAAGGTAAAATTAATTACAATATATTTTTTAACCCAAAAAATCCAAAACAAAAAAATCATTTTAACATGTAATCATTATAAAAATTGAGATTTTTATTTTCTTTTCTTAAAACTAAGTCTTTGAAAGTCATTGTGTATTTAATAAATACAGAACATATTAATTAGGATGCTATATTATAGTCATAAATATTTAGTCAGTACTTAGACTTTATCAATATGAGTTTAAAAAGTAGTTCACACATCTAAGTTGTTCCAAACATGCTTCAAAGTTTTCCAATAACACATTCATGCACCACATAAATATATTCATTCAACATTTGCATTTACATTGACAAAATTGGTTCCTCTTTTTAAAAATCACTGCTTTTATCACTTGGCTGGCTTAGTGAATTGAGTGATGGTTTGTGAACTGAAGGGTCACCAGTTTGATTCCCAGTCAAATGCCTGGGTTGCAGGCCAGGTCTCCAGTTGGGGACATGCAAGAGTCAATGGATAGATGTATCTCTTGCACATTGATGTTTCTCTCCCTCTCTTGCCCTTCCCTTCCTCTCTCTGTAAAAATAACTAAATAAAATTTTAAAACATCGTTGCTGTAACTCAGAAGCAAAAGCATATCAGTTTAAAAACTATGACTGTTTAGTGAACAAATTCACTAAATCTTGTGTCAACTCAGTTTCATTAACTCCAAATTCAAAAAGGGTATTACATAAATTGAAAAATAACTTCAAATGTAGCAATATCAATAAAGCATTCCTCAATTTTTTCCAGTTTCCTTGCCTTGAGCTTCAGATTTACCCATATAAACTATGATAATGGTGAAAAAAAACTTTAATCACAACACCATTTTGTTGTTTTTGCTTGAATATGTGGCAAAGATTTTTGAGTTGGATTTAACAATACAGAATTTTTGTGTAAAATTCTTCTACTAGGCAAACCAACAAGAATTGTCAAATAACAAAAAAAAATGACTAAGTTCACTGACCTCTATTTCTTTCAACAGTCCCACCATTAGCCAGTGATAATTCATAGCATTTGTACATATATACAGAATTATTTTTAGCAAGTGAATACATGACATTTTTTAGAGCAACTATTGAGAAAAACAAGGTACAAATGTATTCAATATTTAGCACACAATAAATAAAATATTACTTACTTGACAACTCTAATAAATCTGAGTTTTTGACCTACCATAACTGGGATACTGTCCATGTGAAATGAACTAATTTTTTCATATTTGGCTGAAATTCTTCTTTGACTTATTTGAAAGAATAAAAAATATCTATAACCTGAATTCAATTTTTTAGGTTACAAACTATTTTTCTTCCTATATTTGAGCTTACCCAGAGTACTTTTTACCCAAATTATTAATTAGGCTATATCTCTTTTATCACATGGCATTTAAGGCTAAATAAAAGTATCTGCAATATTTCTAAATTTTAATCTTATATCTCACGAGTAACTGTAGGGTGGCTAAATTAAAAATCTTCCATTTTTTGGTAAAATATCTTCTTTCTAACACTATTTCTACAACAGAAATAATTTCTTTTACCATCTCACTATCTAAAAATGACTTACATCTGCTCACATTATTTTTTTAAAAACCTAAGAAATAGATTAAAAACTTACTGCAAATAATAATTTAGAAAGATCTCTAGAAAAAAGGTCAATAGACAAAACTGAATGGTATTTTGATATATTAGCAACAAACAATTAGAAATTCAAATCAACAAAATTCATGTCATTATATATAATAGCATAAAAAATATGAAATACTTATTGATATTTTTAATAAAATACTTCTATGAGCAAGACCTAAACACTGAAAACCATAAGCTTGCTAAAACAAATAAAGAAGAAAAATAAGCAGAAAGATATAGCATGTTCATGGATTGAAAGATTCAATTTTGTTAAGATGTCAATTCTTCCAAAATTGACCTATAGATTTAATGCAATCCAAATCAAAATTGCAGTAGGCATTTTGATATACTAACAATTGGGTTCTAAAACTTACATGAAAACACAAATGGTTAAAAATTAGCCAAATCCATTTTTTGAAAGATTTTATTTATTTATTTTTACAGAGAAGGGAAAGAAGGGAGACAGGGAGAGAAACATTGACGTGAGAGAGAAACATTGATCAGTTGCCTCTTGTATCCACTCCTACTGGGGAATGAACCAACAATCCAGGCATGCTCCCTGTCTAGGAATCAAAACTGTGGCCTTTCACTTCACAGAACAGTGCCCAATTGAGCCACATTAAAAAGACCCAAATCAAGTTTTTAAAAGAACAAAGCTGAATGACTTATAGTACCAGACTTCAAGATGGACTAAAGGTACAGTATTCAAGATAGTCTGTTATCAGTATAAGGAAAGGCATAGAACAATGGTACTGAATTCTATAATAAAGGTTCAACTGATTTTGTTCGAAAAGATGCTAAGGCAATTTAATGAAAAAAAATGATAATATTTTCTACAAGTGGTTCTGGAACAAATGTTGGATGTTCACATGGGAAAAAAAATTAAATTCAATTCCACCTCATACTTTGAACAAAAATGAACTCAAAATTGATTATCATAAGGCAAACTACAAATGTTCTAACAGAAAGCATAAAAAAATCTTCATGACTTAGAGGTACAAAACTGTTCCTAAGGACACTAAAAATATGAACCATAAAACAATTATAAATTGTACTTCACAAAAGTACAAACTTCTGCTCTTTGAAAGATAATAGTTACAAACAGAAAGACAAACCACAAAATGGAAGGAAATATTCATATTGCTCATATCTGACAATGTGCTGGTATCCAAAATATCCATAACTGAATTTTAAAAAGAATTCATAAGAAGATATATGAATGGTCAATACCCTAACTGAAACCACAGTGATACACTACTAATCATCCATTAGAATGACTAAAATTTTTTAAAAAACAATCTATACCAAGTGCTGTCAAGGATGTGAGCAATTGGATCTCTCCTAAACTACTGGTGGGAATGTAAAAATGGTATATATTTAGATAACAGTTTGATAGTTTCTTAATACAGTAAACACACACTTATCAGCAATTTCAGTACAGGGTATCAACCTGAGAGAAATGAAAATCCATTCACATAAAATTTGTACAAGAATGTATGGGTAAAACCATAAAGCAAGGATGGAGGCACAAGAAAACACTGCTTGCCTCCTTGCACAACCACACCAAAGTTACAAGTAAACTACAGAATAACCCTCATTCTGAACTGTCAGAAGTCAAGCTGAAAGGAAATCTACAACCACAGAATTAAAGAAACCACAATATGACTGGTAGGAGGGGTAGAGACATGGAACGGGCTAGTGCCATACCAACATGTGGCAGATAAAAATCAGAAGAGATATCTCAGGATCAAAGGATCCCAGCCTTACACCAGGCTCCAAGCTCATGGTTCCAGTGCCGGGAAAAGAAGTCTCCCTAACTTTTGGCTATAAAACCAGCAGAGATTGAGGCAGTGGAAGATAGAAACTGCTGGACTCCCTGGCATATCCCCTTAAAGGGACCATTCACAGACTTATTCAGACTTACTCCCTCTGAGCTCCAGCACAGGGGCAGCATATGAAAGGCATCAGACACATATGGGGAGGAACCAAACTGTCCAGCACCAGGGAGAAAGCTGGGGGGACACTTTCCTCCAGACAGAAGTATTGGCAGATGCCATTGTTTATTTTCTGAACTCTCCTCCAATGGAGCCACAGAGTCTGAGGGCAGTATATCTGAAACTCCATCAACCTGGCTCAGTTTGCCTAACCCTGGTAATTCTCTGAGGCCTTCCCCTACCCAAATTTTGGGCTCACCCAAGCAGCTTCTAGTGGCATTTCCAGTGAATAGCTTGTCTTGGTGCATGCTTCAGATTTTCCTAATTTTTCTCACACAGCAGCATCTGTCTTCAGCAAGCCTGATACACCTTGCTAAGTTGTCCCAGGCCCATCACTAGCAGTAACTGGCATTGGTTTACAGCTTGGCCTCTCCTGGGAACCTCCAAGCCCAGAACAGCCATTTGCAGATCTCTTTGTAGCTTACACTGTGTTACTCCAGACAGAACACTGACCATGGCAAATTTGGTTGTACCAATCAAGGCTCAACTACAACAGGAAGGTATACACAGTCCCCATAGTGGTTGCACCTTGAGTACCCAGCTTAGGTAATAGGGGAGGCTATGCCACTAGACCCTGGACACCTACTACATCAGGCTACTCTACCAAGACTAGGAGATGTAATATGTCTACCTAATACACAGAAACAAATACAGGGAGGCTTCCAAAGTGAGGAGACAAAGATACATGTCCCCAATGAAAAAACAGAACAAAATTCCAGAAAAAAAGGAAGCAAGCTACTAGATGCAGAGTTTATAACACTAGTTATAAGGATGCTCTGTGAACTTAGTGTGAACTTCAACATCATAAAAAGGAGTATGAAATCTTTAAAAAAGAACTAGTCAGAAATGAAAGACAAACAAATTAAAATAAAGAACAATTTACAGGAAATCAACAGTAAAGTGGATGAAACTAACAATCAAATCAGAGATTGGAAATACAAGGAAGCACAAAACACCCAATCAGAACATGGAGAAAAAAATCCAAAAAAATGAGGATAGCGTGAGGAGCCTCAGGGTCACCTTCAACTGTACCAACATTCACATCATGGGGGTGCCAGAAAGAGAAGAGAGAAAGCATGAAATTCAAACTTGGTGAAGGAAGTAGACATACAAGTCCAGAAAGCACAGAGAGTCCCAAACAAGATGAACTCAAAGAGACCCACATCAAGCCTCCTCATAATTAAAATGCCGAAGGTTAGAGACAAAGAGAGGATCTAAAAGCAGCAAGAGACAAGCAGTTGTTTACCAACAAGGGAACTCCAATAACACTGTCAGCTGATTTCTCAAAAGAGACTTTGTAAGCTAGAAGGAATTGGCAAGAAACATTCAAAGTGATGAAAATCAAGGACCTACAACCAAGATTGCTCTACCCAGCAAAGCTATCATTTATAATCAAAGGACAGGTAAAGAATATCTCAGACAAGAAGAAACTAAAGGGTACATGATCACCAAATATGCATTATATGAAATGTTAATGGGTCTTCTTGAAGAAGAAGAAGTAGAAGAAAGAAAAAGAAATAGAAAAAAAAGAAGACAACCACCACCAATAAAATGGTAACAAATACATATCTATCAATAACTGAATCTAAAAAACAAAATAAATAAGTAGAACGGAAACAGAATCATAGAACATTTTGATGGTTGCCAGATGGGAGGGGGGCATCAGAGCAATGGGGAAAAAGATGAAGGAATTAAGAAGTATAAATTGGTGGTTACAGAATAGTCATGGGAATGTAAAGTACAGTACAGGAAATAGAATAGCCAAAGAACACATATGCATGACCAATGGACATAGACAATGGTGTAGGGATTGCCAGAAGGGGTAGATTGAGGAATGGATCAAGCAGGGCAAGGGGGCGGGGGAAACTAGGACAATTGTAATTGAATAATGAGTAAAATATAATTAAAAAATAAACAAAATAAATGG
Source organism: Sturnira hondurensis (assembly GCF_014824575.4). Taxonomy (NCBI): domain Eukaryota; kingdom Metazoa; phylum Chordata; class Mammalia; order Chiroptera; family Phyllostomidae; genus Sturnira; species Sturnira hondurensis. The sequence continues at coordinate 9,195,534 of NW_028074140.1, read as the reverse complement.
AATGGGTTTACATACACTAAAAATAAATTTCAAAAACATCATTGACTAAAAAATAATAAAATATATCATAAAGCACATAAATATGTAACAACTACAACTCATTTATACTTAAAAATAGATCAAATACTATATCATAAACTGGTAAGAGCATCCAGATTTCTATAAACAAAAAATTTACATTTTGAAGTGAAACTGAATTATTTACAGTTAAATTTATAGTAATAATATATTTGATGCATGCACTGACAAGCAGTGCCCACAGTGTCATGGATCAGACATGAGACAAATTCACATGGACTACCGAGTCCTGGGGAGGAAAAGGGCCGGCAAGGCTACTCCCTCAAGGGAGGAGAGGCTCAGAACAGCCTTGCCACCCTTTCAAGGGGAGAGCAGCTTGGAGCAGCTGGGCAACTCTCTCAAAGGGAGAGAGAGCACCCCAACCCTTGCCTAGTCAGGCTTTTATTGGGATTTTTGCACAGGAGTTCAGATATAGCTTATTAATCATCGTCAAGCAGTAAACAGTAGATAGTATATAAAGAACCATTAGGGTTTTTTCTAAATCAGGGCCTGTCAGCTAAAGGGCTACAGAACTTTGGGAATATAAACTCTTCTGCTCGGGCCCTTATCATCTAACTAAAAGCATTCTTAAACAAAGCAGGTCTCACATGGTTTCACATATTCTTTCTCAGGCCTAATTACCCAGGGAGCCCATCATTCCCAGCCTTCCCCATCATAGGCTTTTAGGCTTAAGTGGATTAGAGCCAGGAAGCGCTTCTCCCAGAGGACATGGGGACTAGGCTATGTTATAGTAGGGGGGGACCCCGATGAGGGCCTATCACTCCCTCCTTGTTGCAGCCCCACCCCAGTCCTGCCATGTGATGGCCTCCCAAGTGATAGAGTGTGGCTTAGGTTTCCCCCTCAGGGGGTCCTATCCGTCACCAACTTCCTATCATGCTTTGGGGGCAGGGGGATGAAGCAGGGGCAGCATCTGCTGCCAGAGACAAGCCTTGTCTCCGCAGTGGCTCGCATTCCAGAGGTCCCACACTCAGCCTTAAATGGTTGCAATTCCTGAAACCAGGCAGAGCAGTTCCCAACATATATCTAAATACTTATAAATTTTCTTCAACATTACTATCTCAATGAATCTTATTCACACTTACAGGGTACACATATTTAAAATGTTTCTGAGCAAGGTATAGAGTAAAAACAGCACTCATTTGGGAAAAGTAGATTTAATACCCACTAGAACCAATCTATAATATTTTTAATATATATTCTATCACATATACACAAATCACTGCCATATGGATCTTAACATTTGGACTGCCTGCAAAGTTGTTAATGATCCAAAGGACCAGATGCTCTAAGCTTATTAATCATTAAAAAGTTGATGATATCCTTTCATGCCACATGAAGGAATTTTTCGTACTACTGTATGATCTTTCTACATATTTGACATAATCACTGGGTCTGTCTATTCATTATTTCATATAATCAAAACCAGATTTTATAACTAATTATTCTTTGTTTTTAATTTAGTCATAAAAGTATACTCAATATTATTGGTTATATTGAAAACAATGCATCCTAAAAGCTCTTTTTGTCACCAAAAATTTGGTTATTAATGTTCTGTCCTCAGCAATATAAACTTGTCAATATTCCTACAAAACACTGAAACAATATTGCCTAAAATGTTTTCCTGGGAAGCAAATAAGATAAAAATTAAATAGCTTTGAAAACTCTGAACTGCCACACAAATGATAAGGATTATCACTGTGTTTTCATAAGTAAAAAAAGTGTCAATATTATTTTAAAAATATAAGGACAGAACTTATGAGAAAGAAACATATACTGCACACCACATTAAGGAGAAATAACCAGCCTCTTTTATCTACTTCTCCTGTTTTCCTTTACTTTTCTTAAAACATTAGTTATAAACTATAATCTAAAGGAGGTACTAATCAGTGCTATGGAGTTAAAAGGAGTTTAATTCCAAACACTAAAAAATTAGCAATAGTTGAGGCTGATTTGAAAATATATTAAGAATACCAGTATGATCTGGTTCTCTGAAGCCTATTAGAATTTTCAAATACAGGTTAAGGCCCTCCAAATCTCTAACTAGCTTTCTGACTACCCCTATATGTCTTTTAAAGGTTGAGTACTGTAAAACAGCAGACAAAATTAAAGCAGTAATCAAAAAACTCCCAACACACAAAAGCCCTGAACTGAATGGTTTCACAGGAGAATTTTACAAACCATTTAAGGATGAGGTAACTCCTACCCTTCTCAGATTATTCCAAAAAATCCAAGAAGATAGAAGACTCCCAAACTCTTTTAATGAAGCCAGCATCATCCTAATCCAAAAATCAGATAATAACATAACAAAGAAAGAAAACTTCAGGCCAATATTTCTGATGAACATAGATGCTAAAATCTTCAACAAAATATTGGCAAACCACATTCAGCAATATGTTAAAAAGATCATGCACCATGATCAAGTGGGATTCATCCCAGGGATGCAAGGATGGTATAGTATTCACAAATCAATAAACATAATACATCACATAAACAAAATGAAAGACAAAAATCACATGATCATACCAACAAAAGTGGGAAAAGCATTTGATAAGGTACATCACCCATTTATGATGAAAACACTCAGCAAACTTGGAATACAGGGAACATTCCTCAACATAATAAAAGCCATATATGAGAGGCCTATAGCCAACATCATACTCAATGGGCAAATCTTAAATCTTTCCCACTAGGGTCAGGAACAAGATAAGGATGCCCACTTTCACCAATTCTATTCAACATAGTATTGGATATCCCAGCCACAGCAATCAGACAAGAAAAAGAAATGAAAGGCATCCAAATTGGAAAGGAAGAAACAAAACTTTCATTGTTTGCAGATGACAAAATAGTATACATAGAAAATCTTTTAGATTTCACCAAAAAACTGCTGGACCTAACAAGTGAACTTGGCAAAGCAGTGAGATCCAGAGTCAATATTCATAAATCAAAGGCAGTTTTGTATGCCAACAATAAAATATCAGAAACAGAAATCAGGAAAAAAAATCTCATTTCATATAACAACAAGAAAAATAAAGTACCTAGGAATAAACCTAACCAAAGAGATAAAAGACCTACACTCAGAAAACTACACAACACTAAAGAAAGAAATTCAGGAAGACACTAACAAATGGAAGCAGGTACCATGCTAATAGATTGGAATAATTAACATCATCAAAATGTCCATACTACCCAAAGCAATTTATAGAGTCAACAAAATCCCTATTAAAGTACCAATGACATATTTCACAGATATAGAACAAACATTTCAGAAATTTATATGGAACTATAAATGACCCCGAATAGCTGCAGCAATTTTGAGAAAGAAGAACAAAGTAGGAGGGATCACAATACCTGATATCAAACTGTATTACAAGGCCACTGTAATCAAAACAGCCTGGTACTGGCAAAAGAACAGATACATAGACCAATGAAACAGAATACAGAATTGAGAAATAAACCCAAGTCTCTATGTCAGTTAATACTTGACAGAGGGAAAAGAAGCATAAAATGGACTAAAAATAGCCCCTTCAACAAATAACATTAGGAGATCTGGATGGCTACATGCAAAAAAAATGAAACTCAATCACCAACTTACACAATACACACACAAAAATTCAAGATAGATAAAAGACTTAAATATAAGCCATGACACCATGNGGAACTATAAATGACCCCGAATAGCTGCAGCAATTTTGAGAAAGAAGAACAAAGTAGGAGGGATCACAATACCTGATATCAAACTGTATTACAAAGCCACTGTAATCAAAACAGCCTGGTACTGGCAAAAGAACAGATACATAGACCAATGAAACAGAATATAGAATTGAGAAATAAACCCAAGTCTCTATGTCAGTTAATATTTGACAGAGGGAAAAGAAGCATAAAATGGACTAAAAATAGCCCCTTCAACAAATGACATTAGGAGATCTGGATGGCTACATGCAAAAAAAATGAAACTCAATCACCAACTTACACAATACACACACAAAAATTCAAGATAGATAAAAGACTTAAATATAAGCCATGACACCATGAAAGTCCTAGAGGAAAGCATAGGCAGAAAAATCTCGGATATTCCATGCACCAATATTTTTGCCAATAAGTCCCCTAGAGCAAGAGACATAAAGGAAAGGGTAAAGAAATGGGACCTCTCCAGCCCTGGCTGGTGTAGCTCAGTGGATTGAGTGTGAGCCTGTGAAGCAAAGGGTCACTGGTTCGATTCCCAGTCAGGGCACATGCCTGGGTTGCAGGCCAGGTTCCCAGAAGGGGACACACAGGAGGCAGCCAAACACTGACGTTTCTCTCCCACTCTTTCTCCTTCCCTTCCCCTCTCTCTAAAAATAAATAAATAAAATATTTTTAAAAAAAAGAAAAGAAATGGGTCCTCTCCAAATTAAAAAGCTTCTGCATGGCTAAAGAAAACAGCATTACAATGAAAAGATAACCAACTACATGGAAAAACATATTTGCCAATAATACCTTGGACAAGGGTTTGATCTCCAAAGTATATGAAGAACTCACACAACTCTACTTGCAGGTGGGGGGGGGGGCCGGGCCAGGGCAGGGAATATAAAACAGAAAACTGTACTTGAATAAGAATTAAATAAATTTTTAAAAAAATTTTTAAAAACTCTACTCCAGGAACACACACAAAAAAAAACAATCAAAAAATGGGCAAAAGACTTGAACAGACACTTCTCCAAGAAGGACATATGGAGGGTCCAGAAACAGACACTTCTCCAAGAAGGACATATGGAGGGTCCAGAAACATATGAAAAGATGCTCAACTTCCCTAGCCAGCAGAGAGGTGCAAATTAAAACCACAATGAGATACCACTGCACACTGGTCAGAATGGCCATCATAATCAAATCAACAAACAACAAGTGTTGGAGAGGATGTGGAGAAAAGGGAACCCTAGTGCACTGTTGGTGGGAATGCAGACTGGTGCAGCCACTGTGGAAAACAGTAGGGAATTCCCTCAAAAAACTAAAAATGGAGCTGCCTTTTGACCAGGCAATTCCACTGCTGGGATTATATCCTAAGAACTCTGAAACACCAATCCAAAAGAACCTATGCCCCTCAATGTTCAGAGCAGTACAATTTACAATAGCCAAGTGCTGGAAGCAACCTAAATGCCCATCAGTAAAGAATGGATCAAGAACTATGGTACATTTACAAAATAGAATACTATACAGCAGAAAGAAAGGAGTCTTACTCTTTGCAACAGCATGGATGGAACTGGAAAGCATTATGCTAAGTGAAATAAGCCAGGCAGTGAAGGACAAATACCATATGATCTCACCTTTAACTGGAACCTAATCAACAACACAAACAAGCAAGTAGAATATAACCAGAGACATTGAAATTAAGAACAGTTTGACAGTAACCAGAGGGGAAGTGGGAGGAGGTGAAGTGGGGAGGGGAAGAGGGGAAGGGTTTTCAGGAACAACTATAAAGGATACATGGACAAAACCAAAGTGGGGTGGCAGCACGGGAGGGAGGTGAGGATGACTGGGGTGGGATGGGGAGTAAATGCATGATGCATGCACCAGCCTGCAGTGCCCATGGCGTCATGGGTGAGGTATGAGACAAATTCATATGGACTACTGAGTCCTGTTGAGGAAAAGGGACAGCATGGCTACTCTCTCAGGGGATAGCACTGACTCTTGCCTAGACAGGCTTTTATTGGGTTTCAATTGGAACAGAAATACAGGTACAGCTCATTAATCATTGTCACACAGTAAGGATCAAACAATAGATAGCATACAAAGAACTATTAGGGCTTCTTCTGAGTCAGGGTCTATCAGTAAAAGGCTACAAAACTTTGAGAAACAAACTTGTTTCCTGCTCGGGCCTTTATCATTTAACTAAGAGTATTCTTAGCAAGGCAAGCTTCACAGGATTTTACATATTTTTTCTCAAGCCTGATCACCTGAGGAGCCCACCCTTTCCAGCACAGGGCTGCACCACCCTCAGTCATTGTTTCAGGCTTAGGTCAGGCAGAGGAGGCAAGATAGCCAAGAAATTTTAGGAGACTTCTTGTTGACAGAATGAGGACTCAGGCTTTGTCAAAGCTGAGGGGTGAGGGTCCATCACCCCCTTTCTCCATAGAACCCCAAGTCCTTCCCTGGGGCCTCCATGTGACCATCCCTGTCTTAGGTCATTCCCCCCTGGGAAAATCTTACCTGTCATTGGCTAACTGATCAAGCATTGGGGGCCAGTTATGAAAAAAGGAGCAAAAGTGGTGCTCCTGCCAGGGAGCTAAGCTTTGTCTCCTTAGTGGCTTATGGTCTGACGGTCACTCACTCAGAGTGGGGTTTACAGCTCATGGGGGGTTTTAGTGATGGGGTTTTAGTCATGGGGGATTTACAGCTCCTGAAACCAGGCAGGGCAGTTCCCAACAAATGCAGACAATTGTAACTGAACAACAATTAAGCAATTAAAAAATAAAAATAAATAAAAGTTCAGTATTGTAAACTATACATATTATCATTATGAAAATTAAATATCATTAAAAATAAAATTGAGTTCCCCAGAAATACTTTAAAAAGTTATGATGTACAAGTAAAAGAAATAATAGAATCTCTACCATTTTAATCATGACATAATCTTATCTACTAATGAATATCTTAAATTCAGTCAAGTGAAATTGAAGAGTGAAGGAGAAACAACATTTTGCCTTAAAATATAACATGTATGTTAGATAATTTTTGAACACCAAAACCTCTAGATATCCTTATTTTTTAAGATTTTTAACTGTTATTCTATTACAGTTATCCCAATTTTTCCCTTCTCTCCTCAACCCATTCCACCCCACCCCCAGCCAATCCTCACACCATTGCTGATGTTTAGAATTATAGCCAACATCTTTCAATGTACACCATTAGTGTCTATATTAAATTTGGGGTTACTTAAGGCAAGAATAAATAATTTGATTTAAAAGACATGAAACAATCACCAGATACCACTTTATGCCCTCATATTACCAAAAGTAAACGATAAAAAACAATGATAATATAACAGCTGGGGCTGTTGAGCGTATGAGATCACAGATACTTCCAAAGACTGTTAGTGGAGGCTAATCTGGCAGTAACTTCAGACCTAAAATTAACTTCTAGGAATGAAATAAAAATTCTCACATGTTCAAAAAGCTAAAGTGTTCAAAGATGTTCGCTAAAATATAGCCATAACAACCTGAATGTTCAGTGAAAGTAATGGTTACATGAATTATACTTATAAGCAGTACTGACATAGAAGATCCACGAAATAATGTCAAGTACAAAAAAGAAGCTCTAGAGTAATATCTCTAAATGGGAGCCATTTTGTAATACATGTTTATGTAGCAGAAATAAAATATTTTTGTTTGTTTTGTAACCAGCTGCCATTCAGGGTTCTGCCGGTATGTAGGAAAATTCCTTGAACAAAATGTGGTACATAAAAAGACAGTGAATCAGGGGCTTTTCTGGTGAAGAAGATGGCACAGATGTAGGCAGGCCCATCACCAAGTGGCCCCAGGCCTGGCATTAGCAGCAGCAAGCTTCGGTTCACAACTTGGTTTCACCTGGGCACCTCCAAGAATGGCTGAAACAAGAAATACTGCCCATACCAACTGCTGTCAAGGATATGAAGAAACAGAATTTCTTATAAACTACCAATGAAAATGCAAAGTGGTACAACCATTTTCAAAAACAGTTTGGCAGTTTTCCAAAGTTCAACACATGCCTATCATGTGATTCCAGGGATTCCACTCCTAAATGAAAGCAAAAGAAAAGAAAGCATATGCCCATACAAATATTTTTAATAAATGTTAATAGATACTTTATTTGTAATAGCCAAATCCTGAAAACAATCTAAATGATCATCAACAGATTCACAGGTAAACAAAGTGCAGTACATCCACACAATAAAATACTACTGGGCAATAAGAAGGAATGAAGTTATGACTCACCCAAGAAAAGTGAATTTCAAAATAATTATTCTGAGTGGAAGAATTCATACTGCACCAAAAATATATAATATATGGTTTTATTCAAATAAAATTCTAGAAAATGTGGAGAGGAAGGAGTAAATGAATAGTGACAGAAATAGAATTATAGGTTGCCTAAAAATGGGGGAAGAATGGGAAGAAAGGGTTACAAAGCTCAAGTAGCTTTGGTAAGTGATGGATATATGTTATCTTCATGGTAGGGATGGTTTCACAGCTACATGCACATGTCAAGACTTGACAAACCATACCCTTTAAACATGTGTAGTTTATTGCATGAAAGTTAAAAATAAAAGAAAAAGGACTATACATTGTCAAAATTATACAAAGCAATGACACATGAAATTTTAACAGGTTTTATGAGGAGAAAGATAAATGTGTGGAGATTATTCATATAGGCATTTATTCACCAGAATAATCCAAACAATGGAACTGTGGTGACAGTGTGTTTATTGGGCTACTGATGACAAGTCAACAATATCAGAATAGACCAGTTCACTATCCTGTGGGCAGGATGATGTGAATGACAAAGAACAATTTAAAAATTACCTTTGGAGACTATGTAGCAACCATTAAGTAGGAGATACTCCAACATGGTGCAAAAAGAGAAATTCAGAGGGAAAAACAAGGACAGGTAGACCAAATGAAATTCTATATCATGCTCTTCTTTTTTATCTACAGATAGTACTATAACAAATTTTTATGGAAAGTTATCTTACTATATATTTCTAAAAGATCAACAAGAAATTCCAGGTAGATCAAAGTTTCAATTTAGTTTATTACTGACTGATTGCTTTTGTCATTCATTTCTCAGTAAAATTTCTGTACATTGAAGGACAAAATCAACAGTAAAAAGGCAACTGGTTTCTTTTCTTCCCGTTTCCAGTTCTGCACATAAAGAGCTTGGAAAGTTGCCACTCATCCTAACAATGACTTAAAAAAGGCTCAAAAAGCTTTTTGGGGGATGACAATGAATATGCATTATAATCCCATTTTCCTTTTCAGGGGGCATGTCTCCAAATTAAGTCATAAAGATTTGTCCTACTTCAGGCTGCTCTAACAAGATAGCACGGATTAGCTGTCTATCATCATCTTCTGGGAATTCTGTTGTTATGAGACTTAAATAGGACATGTAGAGCTCAGCTAGTAACAATGTATGGTATGGTATAAAGTGGTACTAGACTTATGGGATCGCTTCATACATTATGCAAATGTCTGACCACTATGCCGTGCGCCTGAAACTGAAAATATTATATTGGTTGTCTATTGTAATTAAAATATTTTAGAAAATATTTTTTTAAAAAAGAAACCTAGAGCTCAGATTTTAAATCACCAGTATTGGAAATAATACTCTCTGAATATTTTCAGGGTTCTGCATACTCAGGGCCTTTTGGGCCCAGAGCACTGGCCCACTGGTTAAAGGATGTTTGAATGGGGCACATGCATTAGAAGTGAATGTATATGTGTTACTGTATTGTATACGAGCACAGAAAAAATTTGGAGACAAACACAACATACTCATAATTCTAAACACCTGAAGGTTCGAGGTGGAACGTGTAGTTACGGGGTTACCGGGAAGGGAAGCAAAAGCAAGCTAACTTCTACCTGAAACATTGACTCGTTTCAACAGTTGATAGGCCTCATATCACCATGCACACCAGGAATCATCAGTTTCCCTCTCCTGCTTCTAATGTAAAATATTTCGTTCATGAAATTATATCTTTTCATGGATTTAATGAGTTGTCCAATAAGTACAAAGGATGTGTAGACCATAATAAAAGTTTCTATGCATAATATCATGTTAGCTGATAATTACCACTTAGATATGGGTGTGTGCAACTATTTCTAATCTCTCATAAGAAAGGCATATAAAATATATCTAAAAGTTATGTAGGCAAGTGTAATTTAAAATAACAAAAATTAAGCCTATTTAATGAATTCCCAGAGATAAAACACTTGAAAAACATGCTGGTATGGCATTAGATGCTTAGCCAAATTGCAGCCAATTTTCCAAAGCAGCTCCACCCATTCTCAACATGTCTCCATAAAACATCTTCTCTGTCTTTCTCTATGATTAAAATTAGAGGTTAGTCTTAACCTCTTAATATCAACATCACATTTGATATAGAAACTTTAAAAATATACATTATAACTCTTTACTGGTTCCACCACTTAATAGGTGTATGACCTTGGGTAAGTCATACTTAACATTTCTGTACCTCGGTTTCTGCTTCTACAAAATAGAACTCATAAAAATACCTACCTTATGAAATTTGTTATGACAATAAAATGACTTAACATTTGTATTTAAAAAGTGACTGGCATAATAACCACTATAAGAATGTTTGGAAAAGTAAATCAAATTAAATTAAATTAATGGAGAACAGATTAACAGGTTTTTGACTCCTGAAAATATATCTAGCATTTGGTACTCAGGGAATCTTAAGCACTGCTCTCAAATTTGAGCTTTATTTTGTACTCAAGGCCTCCAGTTTTTTTCTCCTCACATCTTTTTTGCTGAGTATTAAAAAATCTAATAGTCAATAAACAAACAAACAAAACATAAAATGAACTTCATCAAAATTAAAAGCACTTCAAGAAACAATCTAGAAAGTGAAAAAGACTCACAGAATGGGTGAAAATAATTGCAAGTCGTATATCTAATTAGGAGCTGTTCTACAGATCACTTACAACTCAGCAATAAAAAGAAAAATAACTAGATTTAAAAATCAGCAAAGGATTTGAAAGCTATTTCATCAAAGAAGATACACAAATGACTAAGTATGTAAAAAGACACTCAATATCATCAGTCACTAGGGAAACACAAATCAAAACCACAATGAGCCCTGGCCATTGTGGCCCAGTTACTTGGTTGAGCATCATCATGCAAACTGGAAGGTCACAGGTTTGCTTCCCAATCAGAACACATACCTAGGTTGGAAGTTCAGTTCCCAGTCAGGGTGTGTATGAAAGGCAACTGCTCAATGTTGCTCTCTCACATCGATGTTTTTCTCTCTCTCTTCCTCCCCTCCCTTCCTCAGTCTCTAAAACCAATAAGCACGTCCTTGAGGATTAAAAATAAAAAACACCAAACAATGAAATATCACTTCGTACCCACCAGGATGGCCATAATTAAAAACAATAAGGGACATAACTAATGTTGGCCGGGATAGGGAGAAATTGGATCATTCTATACTGCATTTACATTCTGTAAATGTAAAACAGTGTAGCTGATTTGAAAAACAGTTTGGCAGTTCCTCACAAAAGTTAAATATAGAAGTCCTACATGACCCAACAATTCTAATCCTAGGTATGTTCCAAAAAGAACTGGAAACAGGTGTCACACAGCAACTTGGACACAGATATTTATAAAAGCACTATTTGCAATAGCCCCAAAGCAGAAACAAACCAAATGTCCACCAATGGATGAATGGTAAAATATGGTGTGTGCATATAACAGTATATTAACCATAAAAAATGAATTTCTGATATCTGCTACAACACAGATGAACTCTCATACAAAGGTCCAAAGACTTAATCACCAATACAGTAAGCCTCTGGCATTCCATATTTTACATTCAACTGTTCTGACTTGGCCCTAAGGACACCGCAGTTTTAGAACATGAGGTATGTATTTTGCTGCGGTGCTAATTTAAAGCATACTTATTGTAAGGTACAGTACAGAAGTCACTTAACAAATAGTAAAAATAGGCTATTCAGTATCCCTATCTCAACGAGGCTCTATGGGTTCCATATTCTAGTTCTCCAGAATCTTTTACATACTCTAAGTCCAAAAAAAAAATCCTTCTTGGGGGAAAAGGTCATTTAAAAGTATGCCAATCCCCTATAGAATTGTATGCCTGAAATCTATATAATTTTATTAACCGATGTCACCCCAATAAATTCAATAATTTTTTATTTATTTATCTTTAGAGGGAAAGGGAAGGAGAGAGGGAGAGAAATGTCAATGTATGGTTGCCTCTTGTGCGTCCCCTGCTGGGAACTGGCCTGCAACCCAGGCATGTGCCCTGACTGGGAATCAAACCTCGATCCTTTGGTTCACAGGCCCATGCTCAATCCACTGAGCTGCACCAGCCAGGAAATTCAATAATTTTTTTTAAAGTATGCCAATTCCCAATGCTGGTAATAGAAGAAAACAAAACTAAAGTTTTGGATAAAATCAAAAGGCTAATCTGAAGAAAATGAAAACACTGACTTAAAAAGATATGTACAAGCCCACTCTCATGTTCACTACAGCATTATTTAAAATAGCCAGATATGGAAGCAACCTAAGTGTCCACAGATGAATGCATGAAAAGGAGGGAGATTTTGTTATTTTTAAAAACAGGAGGAAAATCTTGAAGGCACTGTGCTAAGTGAAATAAATCAAAGAAAAACAAATATTATATGATATCACTTATATTTGGAATCTAAAACCAAACTGAAACAAACAAAAAACAAGCTCATTGACACACACAATAGATTGGTGGTTAAAAAAGGCTGGGGTTAGGGGTAGGCAAAATGGGTGAAGAGGGATTAAAGGGACAAAGTCCTACTTTTAAAATAAGTAAGTTTTGGGGATCTAAGAATAGTGACTATGGTTAATAATACAGTATTATATATTTTACAGTTGCTAAGGGAGTAGATCTTAAAAGTTCTCATCACAAGAAAAAATGATAACTATGTATGGTGATGATTTTAACTAGACTTATTTAGAGATTATTTTGCAATATATGCAAATATTGAAATATTATGCTATATAACCAAACCAAAAATAATGTTATATTTCAATTATAATTCAATTAAAAATTAAAAGAATGATAAATTTGAATTTTCAATAGATTAGATATATAACATAAACCAGCTTGTTACAGTTCTACATAGACACAAGAAAAAGTTTTCAGGGAAATGTCTCAGCCAGTGAGTGTTCCCAGCAGTGTTCTGCTTTTCAAGTGAGAAATTGAGCTTTAAGTGGAAGTTTAAAATAGAGTAGAATAAGGAAATGCAAATACTCACTAAAACGAGTTTATGAAGAAAGCCAAGAGCCTCTACAGACTTTTCCCTATTCGCCTTGGATTGACTCCTAACAAATGCCAAGAGTCTCCTGAGGAAATTCCTCTCAGGGAAGACATTCACTGCCATGTGGTCTGGATGTATTAGAAATCCAGATTAAAACGAGGCCAAGAAATGGGTTTGTATTATAGTTCTTTCATTCTTTAATTATGTAAGTTTGAAGTTTGAACAAACATATATTTTTCTGTAAAGAAATCCATATTTGAATTTTAACTCTTATTTCTGGTTTTTTCTGCTATTTTCTCTCATGCATATGGAACAAAATTTTCATACTACTACAGAAATTGAATGCATCAACGAAACTAAGTAACAGCTATGATAAATTTAGGCAAAAAGCAGGTATATGGATATATTCATATTGAGAGTATGGTAAAAATGACTAATTATATTTAGAAATGAAATCTCATTAACTTAAATTATACTATTTGTATATTTGGGAAACTTAGACAAGAACTGACCTAAATCTTCATTTTATACTTTTATTTTTTACTTGGTGAACAAGAGTTTAAGAGAATTATTAAAATACTTATATAGAAGCAATCCAAGTGCCCATCAATAAACAAGTAGGTTAAAAAAAAGTTGTGGTGTATTTATATAATGAAATACTATGCACCCATAAAAAAGAAGAAACTCTTACCCTTTGCAACAGCATAGATGGACCTGGAGAGCATTGTGCTAAGTGAAATAAGCTAGTCAGAGAAAGCCAAATACCATATGATCTCACTTGTATGTGGAATCTAATAAACAAAATAAGTTGATAAACAAAATAGAAATAGAAGCATAAATACATGGAACAGACTGACAGCTGTCAGAGGAAAGGGGTGTGAGGGAACTGGATGGAAGAAGGTGAAAAGACTAGTCAAAGAACATATATGCATGGCCCACAGACACAGACAGCAATGTGATGATGGGCAGAGGGAAGGCGGTGAAGGAGCAGGATGGCGGTGAGCAAAGGTGGGGGAGGAATGGGAACACCTATAATAGTGTCAACAAAAAAAAATAAAGTTAAAAATAAATTAACTAATTTTAAGAAATACTACTGGTTTACCTGTTTGGGCCGTGGGAACAAGGAATTCTTATAAAAGGTGTCCTTAGCCTGGCTCCACGTGCCATCAATGACAATGCCTGTGGAAGGATAAATAGGAGACTCTAATACAACTTCTTCCAAGTTGGCAGCTTCAGCCCCTGAATTTAATAATAATGTACCAGACTTTTGAAAAACCCTTGAAAGTTCACAATCTCTGGAAGAATTTTTAAGAAATCTTTTTAACCTCGTAAGTTAACAAAAGTTTTAATATTCTTGTTGAACTTCATTCAAAAATCCAGATAAAAAATACATATCAAAGCATTTTGGGACTGGAGATGTAACAATAAATGGGATAGCCTCTGTGTACAAGAAACAAAACAAGCTTGAGGGGAAAGGAGACAAATTAAAGAGCCACTTAAAAGAAAATAAGCAGCATCTCCTTCAAACCAGTAAAAGGCATCTACAAAAATGTCCTGCTGATACCATATTTCACAATGTTCTTTGAGACTGAGATCAAGGTAAATATGTTGTCTTTCACCACTTCTAATATACCTGGGACTGAAGGCCCCAATTATTGCAAAAAGGCAAGAAAAAAATGTTATAAACATGTGAAAGGAAGAAGTATCAATGACTCTATTTGCATATAATAGTGATACTTACATAGAAAGTCCTAGGGAATCTACAAAACAATTTCTACAACTTAAAAATCAATTTAGAAAAAAAATCAATTTAGAAAATCACTGGATGGATATGCAGTTGATACATAAAACCAATTGTTTTCATACATAATAGAGGCAAAAACTTAAAAGCAAGTATTTTTTAATTCTATTTACAAAGGACACCAAAAGTAATGTCTCATAATCATTTCCCTATGGTCATACCACATACTCTAGAAAAAACAAATTAATAATTGCCAGATTAATGTTAAATCAATAAACTTAATGAGCTTTAGTTAAAAATCCATCAGTGTATAATAATTTACTGAGTAAGCACTATGTTAGTCACTGTGGGAAAAAGACTGAACTAGCTAGTATAGTGGGCTCAAATAGGATGAGCTACTTGAAAAAGTATCAAACTTCTCATCCTCATGCACATTCATGGAGGAGTTAGACAGCCATATATATTCCAACTTTACCACCATAGATACTCATCACTTTTGCAACAAAATAACCGAGGTCCAAGTTGGCAGATTAGGTGGAAGAGGTTCCACCTATATATATCACACACACCCAAGAATGATAGAGAAACTATCATTATAAAGAGTGTAAGGGGTGTCACAGTATAAATGACGTGGCTGCTTCCCATGTGATGAGCTCTGAACCTCATTTCCATGCTCAACAAAAGGACAAAATTCCCAATAGCAGCACCAAGCCCAGAGCAAATTTCTCCTCTATGGGCAAGGCAACACAAAATCTACAACAGAAAACTCCATATGAGAAAACTGTGACTAATCAACAGTTCTAGAGAACAGAAAAAATGATTATACAAAGTTCTAACATGATGTTATTTTCATAACATGAAGCTAAATTATAAAGGAAGCTAAAATAACACAGGAAGGAAAAAGCTTGGTCAATTCCCTAGGCTTCATACTAGAACAAGTCTTACTTTGCATTTTCATAAGTAAACTGAAAAAAGAAATTTCCATATATTTAAGAGACATTAAATTTTACATCTAAAAATACATTTAACTATGCAGATAGGATTAAAATAATTTGTGAAGGCTTTATGAATGGACAGAAAAGCAACAAAGGTGATTCAAAGGTATAAAAAGTCTTGTAGAAAAAGATTAATATATATAACACATATTTGCACCTATTTATGATAACGGGTTATGTAATAGAATGTGAGATAAGATCTGAGAGCACTATAGATCTGTCAATGAAGATATCAGCTAATGGCTGCTGTATAATAGCCATATCAACCATCAAAATACTGGGTCTCATCAAAAAGAATATTTTCAATATGGCAAAAATAGGTGTTTTATCCTTTTTTAAAATTTAATTCTTGTTTAAGTACAGTTTTCTGTGTTATATTCCCAGCCCTCCCTCCCAGTGCTCTGCACCTCCCTCCCATTTCCACCCCCACCTTAGTTATTGTCCATGTGTCCTTTATACTTGTTCATGTGAGTCCTTCCCCTTTTCCCCTGTGACTCTCTCCCCTCTCCCCTCTGGACCCGGTCAGCCTGTTCTGTATTTCAGTGTCTTTGGTTACATTTTGCTTGCTTGTTGGTTTTGTTGTTTAGATTCCTGTTAACAGTGATATAATATGGTGTTTGTCTTTCAACACCTGGCTTATTTTGCTCAGCATAATGCTTTCTAGCTCCATCCATGATGTTGCAAAAGGTAGGAGCTCCTTCTTCCTTTCTGCTCCATAGAATTCCATTGTGTAAATGTACCATAGCTTTTTGATCCAGTCGTTTACCGATGGGCATCTAGGTTGCTTCCAACTCTTGGCTATCGTAAATTGTGCTGCTATGAACATCGGGGTGCCTAGGTTCTTTTGGTTGGTGCTTCAGGGTTCTTAGGATATACTCCCAACAGTGGAATTGCTGGGTCAAAAGGCACGTTCTTTTTAATTTTCTTAGAAAATTCCATACTGTTTTCCATAGTGGTTGTACCAGTCTGCAATCCCACCAAAAGTGAACTAGAGTTCCCTTTCCCCGCAACCTCTCCAGCACTTGTTGTTTCTTTGTTTATGATGGCCATTCTGACTGGTTTTAAGTGGTATCTCATTGTGGTTTTAATTTGCATCTCTCTGATAGCTAGCAATATTGAGCATCTTTCCATGTATCTCTGGATCCTGGGTATGTCCTCCTTGGAGAAGTGTCTGTTCAAGTCCTTTGCCTATTTTTTAATTGGGTTAGTTGTCTTCTTAGAGTGGAGTCGTGTGAGTTCTTTGTATATTTTGGAGATTAAACCTTTGTCTGAGGTATCATTGGAAAATATGTTTTCCCAAGCTGTTGCTTCTCTTTGTATCTTGATACTGTTTTCCTTAGCCATGCAAAAGCTTTTAAGTTTGATGAGATCCCATTTGTTTATTCTTTCCTTCATGTCCCTTGCTCTAGGGGACGTATCAGTAAAAATATTGCTGTGTGGAATATCTGAGATTTTCCTGCCAATGCTCTCCTCTAGGGCTTTAATGGTTTCCTGGCTTATATTTAAGTCTTTTATCCACCTTGAAGTTATTTTGGTATGGTGTAAGTTGGTGCTCGAGTTTCATTTTTTTGCATGTAGCTGTCCAGTTCTCCCAACACCATTTGTTGAAGAGGCTATCTTTACTCCATTTTATGTTACTGCCCCCTTTGTTAATATTAATTAACTGTAGAGATTTGTTTTATCCTTAAAAAATACATATGGTGTGCCTATAACCACAATACTAAATATAGTACTAGTTAGTCACTGCATCTTAAGAACGTTTTAATGGGTTAGAAATAGATATATGTTTATTTATATAAATGTTTATCATAGATAACATTAAAAAAAGGTAAACTAAAACTAATACAAGTACCCTACCATCCTGAACAAAAATGAAATGAACAGTAAATATACATGCCCTTTTAAGCTCAATATTTATATATTAGTACAGAATTCAGGTAAAGGCATCATTCCTTCATTTACTCCATTTTGGTCTGCTTGGGGAGGTGTTTTGTTTATGTTTTTCTTTGTCTTGTATTATTTTGAGAGAAAAGGCAGAAGTTAAACTTTTTGACTACTTAACAATGTATTGTGTTCTAAGTCTAAAGAATAAGCTTCAAAAGGTCATTTTTTTTAAGATCTGTGTAGAAAAGGTTATTTTAAATTACCTTTCTTCACTGAAGCAACGACCAGTCTTGACTTTATTCTTGTCCTGGGGGAGGCATGCTGCTAGTACAGGAACTGTCTGAGACAGTTGGCTTTCCTTCAATTAAAAAATTAATTAAAATATAGATTTCCTTTGTTAAATCTATTTTTATTACATCTTAATTAAAATATAGATTTACTGATCAAAACAAGATTATAAGAAGTCATAGTTAAAATAATGAAAATGGAAATTCCCAGTATATATCTTCCAGTATGTAAACTGGAAGATCACTGCTTAGATCTTTCTGCCCAGAAAGCAAGGAAGTGTTCAGAAAAACAAAACAATGAGGCATGTTCATGGCACACAGAAGCCGATCGTAAAGAGCTCTCAATGGCCCAACTGGAACAACTTGAGCAACAAAGTAATCTAGTATTCAGATCATAATCCAAAGTATAAAACAAATATAGGTTCTGAGTGATATAAACAAATAAACAGGAGAATAAAGACAGATCTTCCTTATAGAAGAATTCCAAGGAATAGCACATATTACTTACTGTACTTTAGGAATATCATTTTCCTAGCAAAATAATACGTGAAACAATAATGTTACATATGAATTTACTAAAATAGTTACAAATGGATTTATAATTAAATTATTTGTTTATAACAGAAAGAGAACGTATTGTGCAGCACGTCCCCCTCCCCCCACCAGAGCTGTGCTGGGCCTGCAAGTCCTGGGTGAGCCGTGGGTGCTGGGCTCTCTTCCACAGGTGGGGGTTTGTTATGGTGCTCAAAAATAAGGCCTACTTTAAGAGGTACCAAGTAAAACTTAGAAGACAAGAAGAAAGAAAAACTTATTTTTATGCCTAGAAACTCTTGGTAACCAGGGTAATGATAAGTACAACACACCCAAACACAGGATGATGAGTACAACACACACTATCACAGGATGATAGTTCATGTTGCCACCAACAAAAATAAAATTTGTCAGTTTGCTTATGCCCATATGGAAGGAGATACGATAGTGTGGGAGGAACTCCAGCCTGCAGAATTCCTCCCATCTACCACGGATGAGAAATAAGTCAACCTGGACACAATCTTGTTATTCTGGTAGGAAAGGGAGTGGGGATTCCCTCCAGTGGGGAATGCCCTGAGCCCTTTTCCCAAATGGCTTCTATTAGGAATGGTATGTGTAGGTGTATACAGCAAACCTGAATAGCTCATCAATCAATGTCAAAAGGTTGTAGTCATACAAAAACAGGTATTATCTGTAGATAACAATTGAAGGCACACAGAGATCTGTCACAGGTCAGGGTCTGTTAGTCATGCTGATGCCAAAGGGTCTTTAAGACGTGTTTCATGAAATAAGGAGTTTATTCCTTGTGCCTTGAACTTAAGCATCAGAGGATAGAACTTAAGAGTAGGCTTCAAAGGATACAATGTATTTATCAAGCCTGATTCCCACAGGAAACTGTCGTGTTAGAGTCGGGTCATGTCTGCCACCTGTATTACCTGGTTTTCCAGGGAGACTTTCAGAGCCTGCTCTTGTGGGGCTGCAATCTCCAAAACCACACAGCATCATCCCCAACATGATAGTTACATTCATGAACTCCCGAAGTACAGTGTGAATGATGACCTGACAAATTATGCTCCAGCACATTGCACTGGCCCGATGCAGGTCTGCAGGCTTCTTGGTATTAAGGGCATGCTCATTATCTTTGAAGGCCAAGTGGAGGTGACTGAGATGAATACAATGTGAAAAGTACTGATGGTCACCCTGGTGCCTGCACCTGCTATTTGGAGGTACACCTTGCCAGAACTACTGGAAATAATGTTTTGGGGTCCCTGGAGAAAGCTGTGGATGGAGACTTGTCTATCCTTCACAGTACCAAATGATTCCCTGGTTACAATTCAGAAAGCAAGGAATTCAATGCAGAAATATATTGGAAGCACATCATGAATCAAAAGGTTGCAAATTATAGGCATTACCTAATGGAAGAAGACGAAAATGCTCATAAGAAACAATTCTCTCAGTACATAAAGAACAAGACAACTTCAGACACCATGGAGGAGATGTGTAAGAAAGCTCATGCTGCTATACGAGAGAATCCAGTCTATGAAAGAAGCCTAAGAAAAAAGTTGAAAATAAGAGGTGGGACTATCTCAAAATGCCTCTTGCCCAGAAGAAAGATTAGGTAGCTCAGAAAAAGCTTCTTGGAGCTCAGGAATGGGCTACTGAGAGTTCATAAACCGAACCACAATTTTCTGTAAGGATTTTTCAGATAAAGACAACAATAAACTAATGGACCAAGTGGCAAAAAACAAAACAAAAAATGGTTGTGGTAACAGTATTCAACAACCACAAATACACACATGCATACACATACATGCACCCTTTAGGGACATTCTTGTGTGTCCTTCTCTGGCTCCTGGGTTCTGGGAGCGTTGGTTAAAGTAATATATGAAAAATAGATTTAAAGATGCTAAGAGTACATTCATCTACCTAATAAAAAATTAAAAACAGGAGATTAATAATTTGCTGGGATTAAAACAAAAAGAACACAAAGCATGCTGGAGTTCCAAGGAAGTGTGGAAAGAGCAACTCGGAGCAGCTAATACATAAAAGGAACTAGAAGACAGGTGAGATGGGGCATTTGAGAACGTTTTACACTATTTCACACTATTTTCTTACCTCCAGACCAACACTAGAAGACTTTGACACATACTCAAATCACTTTTCAAACTTTTATCAAAATAACACATCTACATATGTCAAATTAAATAGTGCCAAAACATTTATAATGTTCCTTGACACACTCCCCTATACCACTTTCAGAGGCAATCACTTTTCTTCTTCTCGTTATACCTTCTGGAGTTATCTCCATATCTCTAAAGAATATGTGTGTTCTGCTATTTCTCACTTTGTCAATTTTATAATTTATCAATCATCTACAAACTATCATCATAACAGCTAACTTTAATGTATATAATTCAAAGTGCATTTATATGTAGTCATGTACATATAATTTACTGTTTACATAAAGAAGTGTATCTTTTAACATGTCCATTTTACTAATGACAAAGCTGAAGAAACAGAAGTTAGTTAACTTACCCAGGGTTACAGTTTACATAGTTATTATACATTTAAACTCAAGCAGTCTGGTTCCTGAGCCGTTACTCTTAACTATTGGCCTTTATAACTACAGGCTCCGTAATACCAATACCATAAATGAGGATTCAGCTTTCTGACATGACTTCTTACATTCATATCTTCAGATACTTTTGGTTAAATCAATAAACAGTGTTTTCATCATTATGGTTACATACACATTGTCCACAAAAGGCCAAGCAGTTTAACATAATATCACTTTCCTGTAAATCTTTTTGTTATTTTTGAGAGAACTGTTTTGTTTGTTATCCTTAAATAATTTATATATATACATATATGTATATATATGTGTATGTATATATATATACACACACACACTCTTTGAAATGCTCCATCACATCACCTCCGTATCATTCATGGCACTAAGTCTCCTTAACATAACCACCTCCCATAACCACCCATAACCACCTCCTGGAGCCTATCCAAATGGTTCTCAGTCACACTTTGGAGGGAGTCATCAAATTGGTATATTATTTTATTGAAAATAGTGTGCTGAGATTAGGCACAAGGCAGTCTAGTGTTACTGAAATAGATAAAAGACTGAAAAAGTCCTTGGCTGATAAGGAAAACAATATGGATGCACTGTATACACATAAAATACATTTGGAGCACACAGTTATGGAATGATTATTTAAACTGTGAGTTAACCAGGAAGGGAGGGAGGGAGGAATTAAAAACATTAAAGTTGCTACAAATCAATGAAAACACCTATGCTATAAAAGCCATCTTATGTCTGGTACCGCATAATAAGAAGAAGACATCATATTATGTACTCTGAAAAATTGTAATAGCATTCACCACCTAAAGTTAAGTTTTACCCAAAACTGTTATGGCCAGTAAGCTGTTATTTTATGTAAATTTGACCTTCACAGTGTTTTAAGTTTAAATGCAACAAAATAATGCTAGTGACCAACCTGTCACAATTCTGACCAAAATATGTTGTTGTTAACACTGAAAAAAAGTTTGCCCAATAAATGGAATATTTAACAATTTGAAAGTAAAGAATAAGTGTTTCATCATTTGGAAAAGGAAAAAAGACGGATCAGCATCTTTTACATCTTTGTTCAAATCTTCAAGTGGTATAGGCTTCAGAATTTTTTTTTAAAAAATCAGTCCTTTGCCCTGGCAGATGTGGCTCAGTTAGTAGGAGCATCATCAAATAACTGGAAGGTTGCAGGTTAATCCCAAGCAGGGCACATACCTAAATGTGGGTTCAATCCCCAGTCCAGGCACAGACACATGTGGTTGCTAGTCTGGACTGTGCAATTTCCGGTCCAGGCACATATAGGAGGCAATTGATAAATTCTTCTCTCTGGCATCAATGTTTTCCTCTCTCCTTCCCTCTCTGTTTCTAAAAACAATGAAAAACAAAAATGTCCTCAGGAGAATTTTTTAAAAACTAGTCCTTTAATAACCTGGTTTAATCTATGATGTTGTGAGTTCCAAATGCTGGAACAGTCACTGAACCCACTTGGCACCATGCAACGACTAGTTTTGTTTTAAAATAATTTTTGGTTGTCTATAACTTCCTTCCCTCCCCTCTTCGTTACTACAATTAATAAAGAGTTACAAATATATATATATACATATATATATATACACATATACTTCCTAATATAGGAAAGTATTAGTTAAAAACTTTTTATATACAACACATTCTATAAAATGTACATATTTTCTTTCATGGGGCTACAGTCTCAGAAACCATACACAGCAGTCCCCAACATGAAAGGGCCCCAGGCGATAGCTGACCTTGGCCTGCATGTCCCAAGAAACCCCAGAACCAACACACCCAGTGGCCAGATTCAGACCACACCAGAGCACCACTCAACCACCACCACACCACAAATGACACACCCAAAGGGCATACTCAGCAGGCACCAGAGCCCGGCTAAAGCAAATCCTGCTTCGTAGGGTCAGCCCCTACAGAAAAGCCCTCCCACTGTGGTAATGGCCAGAACTTACAACCAGTCAGCCTGAGGATCAGTCTGTCTGACTGACATGTCAACAGCAATCAAGGCCCGATACAACAGGAGGGCACACACAATCCACACAGGAGACTAACCTAGAAACCCAGCCCAGGTGACCAGGGAGACTGCACCACTGGGCCCCAAGGGACACTTACCACATAAGGCCACTTTGCCTAGACCAGGATATGTGGCAGCTCTAGACAATACCCAAAAAGAAACACAGGGAGGCTGCCAAAAGGAAAGAGAAAGAAACATGTGCCAAGTGAAAGAACAGAACGAAACTCCAGAAAAAAGAACTAAACAAAATGGAGACAATCTACAGAGTGTAGAATTTAAAAAACTGGTTATAAGAAATGCTCAATGATCTCAGTGAGAACTTCAACAAGAAGACAGGAAACATAAAAATGGAGATAGAACCCATCTCATGGTTGGATTATGAAAATGAAAACATATATGGTATGCCCTAAAACTATAAGTGAATTTTATATGAAATGCAAAATATAGAAAAAGGAGATAAGAAAAAAAATTGGATCATAATAGCCTGTAAGTTAGAAACGATCCAAAGTGGTTTCCCTTAAAAACCCCTAAAACCTGACTGCCTTCCATTTGCCTGCCTTTAACTTTGGAGAAAACATTCAGCCTGGACTCCTTCCAAGGTTACAGTCTTGCCCCATCCCCAAAGGTCTGCCATTCATCAAGACAAATGCTAACGCTGAGACTTCCTAGGAATGAGCCTTCCTAGCACCATGGGACCTCATTATCCAACCAAAAGACTGGTCATCAATGCATCCTTTGGATTAATTTATGACCAAAAGGGGATGTGTGGACAAAAAGGAGCCACATACAAAACCTGATAAGCTCAGGGGAGGCCTATGTGGCAGGTCTACAAATCAGAGACTTAAAGAAACTACATAAAATGGTCTGAAATCAAAACTTTTTAAATAAAAGCAATTCATGGTGGGTAGCCATGTCCTAAGATAGAATTTCCCTGACAAAGTCAATCTTTACCTTAATTGAGCCTGGCTATTATCTTTTCGCAACTATGATAACATATTTATGGAATGTCAAGTTAACTTCCCCTTTTCTGAACCACTCAGGAACAACCATGCACCAGAGCAGAGACCACAAATCCCCTCATTATTATTGGAGACCACAAATCCACTCATTTTATTGTTATCACAATAATTATTGACTTAACCACCATGTACCTACCTACATAAAAGAAATATGTGTCTATCATTTTACTTTTTACCCAATCCCAGAGATTTCCCTGCTTTGCTTTTCCCGACTCCCCAATCTACCACCAACAGATTTCATGTAACCCCCTTATGCCTCCTCCTTTGACCGTACATACTGTATAAACAAAAGGTGAAAAACTACCACTTTCCAGAGCACTTTCTCCATATGTTGAGGTTTTGGCAATTATCATCAGTTTGGCTCAAGTAAACTCATAAAAATTCTTTAAAAAAAAGAAGCAATCAGAAACGAAGAATACGATAACTGAAATGGGGAATAAACTATAGAAAATCAACAGGAAGTAGATGAAGCAAATAACCAAATCAGTAATTTGGGAAATAAGAGCACAGAAAACACCTAATCACATGAACAAAAAGAAAAAAGAGATCAAAAAAATTAGGATAGTTTAAGGGGCCTTTGGGACAACACCAAGCATACTAGCATTCGCATTAAAGAGGTACCAGAAGGAGAAAAGAGAGAGCAAAAAAATTGAAAAGCTATTTGAAAGTTATTGATGGAAAATTTTTCTAATATGGTGAAGGAAATAGACATATAGGTCAGGGAAGCTCAAGGAATCCCAAACAAGATGATCTCAAAGTGGTCCACACCAAGACACATCACAATTAAAATGCCAAAGATCAAAGCAGTGAGAGAGAAGCAGATAGTTACCTACAAAGGAGTTCCCATAAGACTGTCAGCTGATTTCTCAACAGAAGCTCTGTAGGCCAAAAGGACTGGCACAAAATATTCAAAGTGATGAAAAGCACAGACCTACCACCAAGATGACTCTACCCAGCAAAGCTCTCATTTAGAATCAAAGGACAGACAAAGTTTCCCAGACAAGAAAAAGCTAAAGGAGTTCACCACCACCAAACCAGTATCACAAAAAATGTTAAAGAGAGATTTTTAAGAAGGAAAAAAGATTCAAAATATTAATAATAAAATGGCAACAAGTACATATCTATCAACAGTTACTTTAAATGTAAATCAGTTGAATTTTCCAATCAAAAGACATAGGGTGGCTGAATGCATAAGAAAAAAAGACCTACATGTGGTTCCTACAAGAGACTCACTTCAGATCAAAAGACCCACAGTCTGAAAGTAAAGGAGTGGAAAAGAGATATTTCATGAAAATGGAAACAAAAAAAGCTAGGGTAACACTACTTATACCAGACAAAACAGACTTTGAATCAAAGGCTATAGTAATATAGCTATTATATAATAATAGGCAGGGAATCCAAGATGGTGGAGGAGTAAGTGGACCCTATACTACTCTCCTCCCAGGATAAATCTGGAATTATGACTAAACTGTGGAGAAATCATCTGGCATAAACAGCTGGACAATAGCAGGAGAGAAGCCATATAACCACAGACAGACAAAAGAAACTGCTTCAATACAACATGCCTGGTACAGAGTGCAGAGGAGACTCGACAGGGCTGGCCAGGCAACCACAGTGCTGGAGGCATATTTCAGACTGTCAACTCTTGATTTCTCAAAAGAAACTTTGAAGGCTAGAAGGGATTGGCAAGAAATATTCAAAGACATGAAAAGCAGTGACCTACAGCCAAGATTACTTTACCTAGCAGAGATATTATTCAGAATAGGAGGACAGATAAAAAGAGTTTCCCAGACAAGAAGAAACTAAAGGAGTTCATCATCACCAAACCATTATTATATTAAACATTAAAAGGAGTTATTTTTTAAAAGATCAAAGCTATGAAAAGTAAAATGGCAATAAATATGTATCTATCAATAACTGAATCTAAAAAACTAAGCAAACAAGAACAGAGACAGAATCATGGATGTGGAGAGAGTTTTGATGGTTGCCAGATGGGTGGTGTGGATAGGGGAAAGGGTGAAAAGGTGAGGGGATTAAGAAATACAAGTAGGTAGTTGCAGAATAGCCATGGGGATGTATAGTATAGGATCGAGTAGTCAAAGAATTTATATGCTGGTCCATGGACATGAGCAATGGCGGGGGGAATGCCTGAGGGAGTAGGGGTTGTTGAGTGGAGGGGTAAAAATGGGAAAAAATGGGACAACTGTAATAACATAATATAATTTAACAAATAAAAAGAAAATAAAATGCTGAGATTTATTTCTATTTTAACAGAAAATATCAGTGAATATAAGCTATAATCATAATTTCAAAAGCACTGATTTTCCTAGCCTTTTACTCACAAAAAAATCTCATTTTTTCTTCACACAAAATTACTAGAGTTCTAAATTTATATACTATTCAACACAGTTTTTATAAAATAACACCATTTTATCTATCTCCAAAGCATATGGCACTACATTACCAAATAACATATAAAAGATACTATTCCCCCCCCCAAAAAAAGCATTTATCATAGATTTACTTCCAGAAATGCTGAAGAGCTGGGAGGAATGAGTATGTTCATATGTGTGTTTCCACTTGTGTACTAATATTCTATCTGAACTTGTTTGTGTACTTTACAAAATCTTACTCACCTCTGCTGAATGCTGAATTATGTACAAGTGGGTAGGTATGTGCAAAGGACACACTGGTAGAAATGCAACAAAGACACTTTCTGAGGCCGGTTACAGGGCACAAAGAAAAAAAAAAGGCCTGTAAATGTTTAGCCTACAATGATACAACAATAACCTAAAACTTGAACATAACCCAACTTCATTTTACAAAGACATTTGCTAAAGGCATTCTTTTAAAATGAAACACCACGAATACAGTCTCTCAGATTTTAGATACAAGACTTTGAAAAAAGCTTCAAGTAGATTTTTTTACTATTTATACAGATCAAAGTACTTCAAAAAATCTTGTCTTAGTTATCTGTAGTAAAATAATACTTCTAAGTCACTGCCATGGCCTCTTTATTCATGAAGCAACACTTCTACTAACTTGTATTCCAAATCCAGAGCAGATCTCACACTAGAGAGAAACCTAGCAACTTTTCTAAATCATCTGAAGTTGGAGAGAACAATATCACAATGAAAATTAGAACAGAGTTTTTATTGCCTAGAAGAGTGTTCTAATCAAATTTAGCCATCAATCAACATGGGGAGCTTACTAATTGCGAGAAAAAACTCAGACAGCAGCCCCCAAATTATAGTTGGCAAGAATTATAGAGTGGCCGCCTATTTTCCCTTCTGCCACTGCTTAGTGCTCTACTACTGTTTCAGAAGCACTAAGGCTCATTAAAAAACTCAGATGGAAGGGAAGGGTGCATTCCCTATCTGAGTCCTCCAGCCTACAATATCTCTTCTTCAAGGGCAACCCATGACCAGTTTCTTGCGTGTCCTTCCCAAAACTACAGCAATATACATGAATATTTTAGCATCAAATCCTACATTGGATCTGTTCATTTATAGTACAAAATTCAGCAAGCAGCCAGACACAGTAAGTCATGGAAGTAAATCTTCACAACAGGTCACTATTACAGACAGATGTTATAGGACATTACAATAGTATACAAGTGAATGCTACATAAAAGGGAATTCCCAATAGTACACTAACTACTAACTACTACAAAACTGACCATGATCTACTCCTTCTGCAACATTGCTTATGCAGCATTATAGCCTGAGGTAAAGGAAATGCTTATATTAATAAGTGTTTGTAAATTAGTTGAATTATAGCTATCACCTCATTCTGCAAGACACTGTCANGAATATTTTAGCATCAAATCCTACATTGGATCTGCTCATTTATAGTACAAAATTCAGCAAGCAGCCAGACACAGTAAGTCATGGAAGTAAATCTTCACAACAGATCACTATTACAGACAGATGTTATAGGACATTACAATAGTATACAAGTGAATGCTACAGAAAAGGGAATTCCCAATAGTACACTAACTACTAACTACTACAAAACTGACCATGATCTACTCCTTCTGCAACATTGCTTATGCAGCATTATAGCCTGAGGTAAAGGAAATGCTTATATTAATAAGTGTTTGTAAATTAGTTGAATTATAGCTATCACCTCATTCTGCAAGACACTGTCAAACCTATACTCCTGCTGAAGAAATTATCTACACCACAGGTGGCAAACACAAGGCCCATGGGCCAAACCGGCCCTCCTCCTTGTTTTATCTGGCCCAGCACCTTGTTTCTACTGGATAGCAGTGCCAGGCTCTCACTTAACTGTTAAGCAGTATTTATGTTTACACAGTCCTAAAATTACATTCGGCCCTTTGAAGGCAACGCGAGGCTGATGTGGCCCCCAGTGACAATGAGTTTGACACCCCAAACTCATCTCATGTAAATGATTGTGATCTACATGATCATCTGACACAGAGGTATAACTGTGTTTTACAACATGACCCCACTCCCTTCTCCACCATCAAAACTAAAATGGATGATTAACTCAAGGAAAACCAATATACTGTCTTTCCAGTGACATATGAAATGATGTGATGTGATCACTGTCCTACTCTGGATTCCCTCTCAGGAATGTGAGCAGATTTTAAGAAGGAAGTCATTCAGTGGTGACAAAAAGAGTAAACACAAGTAAGCACAGAAAAGAGGAGAGAGTGATCAACTGAGCTAGGTATATTGACAAGCATATCAAGGGTGACAATTGGAAAGAATTCTTTGTTCCATACAATAAAAAAAATGAAGCACGTTCAACTTCTAACATTTTAAGTTTCTGACTTTTTATATGAAACTATATATGACTGAAATGCATAGATATCAGTAAAATTCTTTTATAAAATGTAATTACAGATCAGATGGAGCCATTTAAAAGTTCAGAATTTAATTTCATATCGATTTATTTTTTATTTTTAGGGTATTTTTTAAATTTATTTAATTATTTTTCAAGTACAATTTTCTGTCTATTACTCCCATCCCATCCCACCCCCTGAACTCCCCCCTCCCTCCCATTTCCACCCTTCTCAGTTGTTGTCCATGTATCCTTTATACAGGTTCCTGTAAATCCTTCCCCTATTTCCCCTGAAATTCCCTCCCCTCTTCCCTCTGGTCACTGTTAGCCTGTTCTCTATTTCAGTGTCTTTGGTTATATTTTGCTTGCTTGTTTGTTTTGTTGTTTAGGTTCCTGTTAAAGGTGAGATCATATGGTATTTGTCCTTCAACACCTGGCTTATTTCACTCTGCATAATGCTTTCCAGTTCCATCCATGCTGTTGCAAAAGGTAGGAGCTCCTTCTTTCTTTCTGCAGCATAAAATTCCATTGTGTATATGTACCATAGTTTTTTGATCCATTCATTTACTGACGGGCACCTAGGTTGCTTCCAACTCTTGGCTATTGTAAATTGTGCTGCTATGAACATTGGGGTGCATATGTTCTTTGGGATTGGTGTTTTAGGGTTCTTAGGATAGAATCCTAGCAGTGGAATTGCTGGGTCACAAGGCAGGTCCAATTTTAGTTTTCTGAGAAAATTCCATACTGTTTTCCATAATGGTTGTACCAGTCTGCAATCCCACCAACAGTGGACCAGAGTCCCCTTTTCCCCACACCCTCTCCAACATTTGTTGTTTATTGCTTTGTTTATGATAGCCATTCTCACTGGTGTAAAGTGGTATCTCATTGTGGTTTTAATTTGCATCTCTCTGATAGCAAGCGATATTGAGCATCTCTTCATGTGTCCCTGGATGCTCTGTATGTCCTCCTTAGAGAAGTGTCTGTTCAAGTCCTTTCCCCATTTTTTAATTGGGTTAGTTGTCTTCTTAGAGTGAAGTCGTGTGAGTTCTTTGTATATTTTGGAGATTAAACCATTGTCTGAGGTATCATTGGCAAATATGTTCATATCGATTTAAATATCTGTAAGTTGTATGATTCTAAGGATACAAAAGAATGCAAAAATATCCAATGTCCTATGAGAAACACCCACATACTAATAGAACCAAAAAACTGAAAAATCCAATCAGGTAAACATGCTGGCGGGAAGCTGCAGATTTCTGCGGGTAGCAGAACACTAAGTAAATAAACCATGAAAATGACAGCTTTAGCTCATGATATATACGGTGATTATAAAGTCTTCAGTATGAGTTAGGGTAGTGCAAAAACTACTCAGATATTGGTAGCTCTGGGTTTCATGTCTGACCAAAACCTCTGTTCAGAAAAGATAAGAAAAAAAATAGTCAATTACCCAGGATAGTAATTTCCTTACTGAGAAGACATCTTTGAACTTTAGGAATATTTAGAATTAAGTAGTTTGAAGAGTTTCACTTCCAGTGATACAAGCAAAACTGGCAAAAACTATTTTTAAAAAACAACAATTTAAAGTCTGGAAATTGTCCTAAGGGTGTATTTGAAAAAAGAAATATTATTTAAGAACATCTAAAACTTGGCATTGGGACGGTTTATGGCATCTGTGCCATAACCTGTTTCCCGCCTTGTCCCAGCTCAGGTTGACAGAAGCCCCATTCCACGTAGTGCGGCCAGAGAACAGAGCTCCCTCTCAGCTCTCAATCAAGGCTTACTGTGTGTCACAGAGAAAGGTAAGCATCCAACTCCATCCCCTCCAACTCCAAGTTAAAGTGGCTAAATTCCTGGTGACTGCGGCTAAGAGAGCAGAGACTCCATTCCTCCCTCAGTCTCCACCTACAAAACAGAAGCTTTACCACAGGGTGGTAGGCTGAGATTGCTGGGGCCACACTACCCTCACCCCAGTTTGCTCATAGGAAACCAGAAGTAGAAAGCCAGAGGCTGCTGCCCAGTCCTGTGCCCAGAACAGAACTGCGCTCAGAGCGTTTGTGCTGGAGGACAAGCAGACTGTAAGGGCTCTGAAGCTCTCCCCAAAGTAACTGACTTTATTTGAAACAGAGTGCAAGGAAGTTCAACCTTAAGGGTGCCTTAAAAACAACAACCCCTCTTCACTGAGAGCAACAAGCTAAATCATAAATCAGCTAGTTCATGAGAGAAAAACAAGGAGATAAAGCTAAGAGCAGCACACCTGCAGTCAGAACAAACCTCAAAGAGTTGCCACAAAAACTACCCTCACCATAATTTAACACCAGACCACTGAGTAATTTATGCCCTGGGGCACCACACCAAAATGCGGAGCAATCAACTGGTGATTAGTGGAGCCCAATGGGCAGGAGGCCAAAAGAAGAAGGCAGCTTTCAGAGAAAGATCTAGACACTCAGAGAGAACTCTGCGAGAACTTGGCTAATAAAACAAACAAAAAAAACCCCTCTGAATTGCACAATTTAAAAGGATAAATGTCATGGTATGTGAATCATATCTTCATAAAGCTGTTATTTTACAAAATGTAAAATGCAATGGAAGAAGAATGTTCAACCTAACTCGTAAGACAGAGGCATTTTTACCACAATTTGACACTATGTCATCTCAAGGTGGGTTTCCTCCCTACACGGTAAGCTACCTGAAGGCAAGAACGTGGCCTACTTTTTTCACTTTTATATCCCAGCTTCTAGCAGATTAAGCTATCAATAAATACTGCTGAATACATAAAGGAATACCGGAATGCCTTCTCCTCCTACATAATTTCTTATTCTATCCCTTCATTTTCTTACATTTCAAATGTTGATCTCTCCTTCACTTCCCTCTAATACTTAAGCAGTTTCTAGCATAAATGAAATTTAGAGTCTCAAACCTTTCTTTGTTATAATTCATGATCATTCCAGGCATCGATAATGTAAGAGACAAAAATATTTACTGAACAAAATATTTACTGATAAAAGAACAGCCAAGCACTTTATGTGTAAACACTGTAAGTGTGATTTAAGCTAAAACTAATTGTTTTGGCTTATGCTGTGACATGCTCATAAAACATCATTGCCTATTTATTTTAAAGCATGTCTCCTTTATTAATCTAAGTCTAATTATCTTTACCTCAAAATAATAAAACTATAGCTCTTTAAAACATTTTGCATTACAATCAACCAACTTTATATTTAGCAAGTTACATTTCAATATGAACTTGTGCTTATTAGCTTGAACTTTTAACAGCAAGTTTCCTCCCTCTTTCCTCTTCCACGGTGGTCTGCACACACTGCACTGGTGATGAGTTGTCCAAACATGAACAAATGTGAAACCATCTCTTAACAAAGGAGTGGATAAGGGTACAGTCATTGCTCTCCTTATTCTAAAATCCTTTTCCAACAAACAAAAATTCTTCCTACATCCACACTTAACTCCTAAATATTTAAATACTTCAAATTGATAATGGATTAAATAATTTATAAATTCAGCAAATTTTTATTCTAATACTTACTGTACATCTAAGTGGGCCAGATATTAGGCACCTGGGACAAGAAAACAAAGACCCCTGCCCTCAGGGAGCTTGTTTGTTCTCCATGTGCCAGAAAGCTCCTTCCTTCCTTTGAACTCTGATGGTTGACGGGGAAAAAACAGAAAACCACACATCGAAACACTATTTATAAATAACGAACATTCATTTTTTAAAAAAAGTCAAACTACTTCTAGAATTTGTATACATCTAAGAAAGAAAAATTGGGTACAGGCTTGGGGAATAACTTACTAAGATGCATCACTGGCCATGTCATTGTCTTGCTATGTGACCCAGAAAATGTCCTAGCTCTTCCAATTCCCTCTTTTATAAAACTAGAAATAAAGCACCAAGAAAGTTCTGGGGGAAAGCTGCTCACGAATTGTAGGCAATTGTTATAAAACTGTAATCATTTATGACCATCATTTTTCGGCTAATGGATAATAGGATGACCAAAGTAAAGAGTTGAGGTTTTCCCCTCTTCCACATGTATAGTAAATTGGAAATGTATTATAAATACTGTTTTCTATCACTGTGGCTTATCATCTTTAAAATATATACAACCCAGTTAATGTAAATTATATTCTTAAAATACAAATAAAATCTTCAAATGATTTCTTTCCCTGAGGAAATTTTATAAAATGAGCTTTTTTTTTTCCTTTTCTCATTAAGGATTATAGGGATTAATATCTAGGACTCCTGTCAGACTAAGATACGCCAGTTTCCACAGCGCATGCTGCAGCATGAGGTAACCTGTCACCTGGGCATGCTGTCTCTGACAGCCTGCAGGCACCTGGAATTACAGCTGGCATATAAATGGAAATGCTGGAACCTACAAAAATATTTTCCAAAAATTTAATCAAATTTTTTACAAAACACCCACTGAAAACTATTTTTCTCATAATACTAATTTGAATCAAGAAAATCTCACACCTTTGCTGGTGTGGCTCAGTTGTTGGAGTGTCATCTCATACACCGAAAGGCTGGGGGTTCATTTCCTGGTGAGGACACATAGCTGGGTTGCAGGTCCCCCCCCAGTTGGGGCACGTATGAGAGGCAACCAGTGGGTGTTTCGCACATGCCTCTGTCTCTGTCTCTCTCTCCCCCTCCTCCCTTCTTCTCTCTCTAAAATCAACAAGCACATTTTAAACTACTTTTAACAAAGAAAGAAAATATCACACAGACAAACTATAAAGATTAATGAATACATTTGTAAGAACTACTATTTTTAAAGGATTTATTTTACCTACTTGAAAAGGAAATGTAGGACACAGAAAAATAGTGCACCTCATTTCCAAATACTCAACAAAATTTTTATAGTCCCAACAGAGTAAAAAAGCAAAGAACAAAGGGTTTCATGCCTTCAATAAGTTGAATAGACACTCCATTATGCAAAAAAATGCCAAGTTGGTAATTTTAACAAGCTTTGAAAAACTAAATACCACAGTGCCCTCTACTGTCATGTTAAAGGACCTTAATTTCTATAGTGAAATAGTTTTTACTTTTCTGAAACTATAGTCAATATAACCAAATAAAAAAGAAACAACTTTTCTTAATTAATATATTATAGTAAACTTTTACCTCATAAAGAGAAGAAAAATAGGTAACTTATACTATATCTAATTGCTTCAAGTATATCCAGAAATAATATTCTCATACCCCCCAAAATTGTTTTTCACATTATATTATTTTATTTCATAACTGCCTGCAGGAGTAGAGGGAGGATAAGCTTAGAACATAAAACCATGTTGCAGGAAAGGAAGCAACTCTACGAAGGGAATAAATACCTTCAGTGAGACCTGCAGAGACCTGTGCCCCAGGAGACATGCCTAAAGCAGTGCTCTCCAAAGAGGGCTAAGTAAAATGACACAATGAGGCGCTAAAGAAAGTGTTAACACTCCCTCCTCGGGCTGGTGTGTTAGATGATAGTGAATAAGGATGTGTGGTGTCCTGACAGGAGGGGAGAAGTTCCATAACAGGGAGTGTTAACAATGGCACTCGCAAAGAAACTGGAGGCCCCCACAAAGACTCTGTAGTGAGGAAAGTCAAATTACACACAATGAACAAGTACGTGGAGAGCTGTTTCTTTCTTAATCTCACTTCAAAAATCTCCCTTAGAATTAAAAATCTAACTAGATATGACAATAACTTCAAAAACTAGAAATTATAAAGATTAATTGCACTGTAGATTCATATTTCACTATCATTAACTATGAACCTCACCAAAAGGATATATTAGTGTCTCAAAATAATGGATAATGATTGTCCATCACAATTAGCAAGACTTTTTTTTTAATCCTCACCTGAGACTTTTTTTTTTCATTGCTTTCAGAGAGACTAAGGGAGAGAGAGAAACATTGATGTGAGAAAAAAAACATTGATTGGTTGCCCCTAATATACTCACAGACTGGGGATCAAACCCACAACCCTGACTGGGAATCGAACCTGCCACCTTTTGGTTACAGGACAATGCTCCAATCAACTGACCCACACTGGCCAGGGCAAGGCATTTTCAAATAGGTTATTTCATATTAGCTCTTCCTTTTTTTATATTTATTTTTGTGCCTGTTTTATGAGGCACATCATACATTACTATATAGGAACTGTATATAATCATAGATAAACATGTAGTATACCTATTAGAATTATACCTTTTTTTAAAAATCAAGTAAGGGATGTAATCAAAATAATTTAGAATTCACTGGCCTAGAGATACGCTTGTCCCTTCTACGGAATCTATAATGAAAAGAAATGTTAGTAAGTGTTGTTACAATTAAAGAAGACTTCAGAGGAACCAGAGGCTTGAAAAAAAGCCTTCTGTACAGAGAGACGACTATAAGCAGCAGCTAAATAAATCCCCTGCTGTCAACATAAAGCTGACAGACCAACAACTAGGGAGCCGATCGCAAAGTAATCACCTATGTTGTTAGGCTATTATTTACTTTCTCCTCTTGCATAGAAATACAAACATAAAAATAGCAAACATCTTTCTTAACAGTAAATTAAGTTACTCACTCTTTCCTCTATAAACTCTTGTTTTTTTATTCTCATACTTTATCTTAAATACTAGTTATTTAGATATGTTTTCTCTCACACTCAATTCACTAAAAATTTTAGAGAAAACAATTTCTTGCTTATTTTTCTATAACCCAAATTGTGTACTTATTGGATACTGGCTACTAAATAAATAATGACAATGAATAAAGACTTTCCACATGATTTATCAACATGACCTTCCAGGTCCCTGTGTAGCAGAATTCTATGCTTCTTATCCACTGGCCAACTAAAGGGAACAGCATAAACGTCCATCCTGACCATCAAGAAGTCAAAGGTTACAGTGGTCCCAAGGACCAGCTATCCCCTCAGTAGAAATATTTTACAAAGAATAGCACATAATGAAGGAAATATATATATATATATATACATATATATATGTATATAATATAAATCCTTACCTAAGAACATTTTTTCATTGCTTTTTTAGAGCAAGAGGAAGGGAGAGAAACATCAATGTGAAAGAGAAGCATCAACTGGTTGCCTCTCGTACATGTCCCATCTGGGGACCATACGTACCCAGACCAGAGACTGAACCCACAGCCGAGGCATGTGCCCTGTTTGGGAACTGAACCCACAACCTTTCTGTTACAGGACAATACTCCAACCCACTGAGCCACACCAGCCAGGGCCTAGGCACTATTTTCATGAGTATATTCTTTCCTCTCCTTTCCCTTTCCTAAAAGGCTGTATTTTAAAATACAGACTTTGTATAGCTGATATATTAAGAAAGTATTCCTCCTAATTTTATATAAATACTCATTTCTCCAAAATAGCAAAAGGAGATTGAGAATTTTCTTTGATGTAAGAAAATATAATAAGGTTTATGTTAGAGTTACTTGAATACAGTAATGCAATGAATAAGCCACTAATTTTGATGGCCTTCAAAGACGTGTTTTTCCACCAATTCAAAAGAACCTATGCATCTCGATGTTCATAGCAGCACAATTTACAATAGCCAAGTGCTGGAAGCAGCTTAAGTGCCCATCAGTAAGTGAGAGGATCAAAAAGCTGTGATACATTTACATAACGGAATACTATGCAGCAGAAAGGAAGAAGGAACTCCTATCTTTCATGACATCATAGATGGAACTGGAGAGCATTATGCTAAGTGAAATAAGCCAGATGGTGAAAGACAAATATTATACGATCTCACCTATACATGGAACCTAATCAACAAAAGAAACAAGTGAGCAAACTATAACAAGAGACATGGAAATAAAGAACGAAGTGACAATGACTTGAGGGGAGGGGAAGAAGGATAACAGGGCAAAGAAGGGTAAGGGTCGTCAAGGAACACGTGTGAAGGACTCATGGACAAAGACAATGGGGGGGAAGATTGAATGTGGGAGGTGGAGGGGGCAGATAGGGCCGGGGAGAGTAACAGGAGGGAGGCAGGGGCAACTGTAATTGAACAGCAATAAAGAACGAAAGAAAAAGAAGTGTTTTTCATCAATGTAACACTTACTTGTAGCTTTTGAAAGCCCCAGCATGAGGCAATTTATTTATGGTGACCTGCAGCATTAACAAATGCAAAATTATTTACTATAGAATAAATAGAGCTATAATATACCCTTAGTCTCAGAGTCTAGAAAAACTACTACCCCAACATGTTACATATACCATGCTAAATACTTTACATTCATTGAATTCCCATAAAAACCTGCTAAAGGAAGTAGTATTACTGCCCTAATTTACAGACGAAGAAACCAAGGCTAAGTATACAGGTTAAGTAAATTTCTCAAAAGAAAACACAGCTTGGGCTAGAACCCAGTTCTGTTCAATTAAAAAAATATGCCCTTAATTTTTATTGATTCCATGTAAAGATTTAATGTTCAATGAAAAGTTTTAATATATAATTCTATGTAGGTGTCTTCAGTCCCAGAAGGCCCTGTACCAGAATTAAAACATTTGGTGATAAATAAATAAACCTAAGCATCTGAAAGAGATGATCAAGAAGTAAAAGATAGAAGCCAAAACATTCATAAAATTCTCCGGTATAAAATGACTACAGGTAGGACTTCCGCCAAGATGGAGGTGTAGGTGGAAACACTGTGCCTTCTCCCACAACCAAGTTTTAATACAACAAAGGTTTAGTAAACAAAGACGCAGCCAAAGAATAGAAAATTGAACTATACAGAAGTCCAACAACAACGAACTGTTCAACTGAGACAGGTAAGAGGGGTGGAGCCAGCAGCGGAGACGGGTCAGGCAGGAAGGATCTGCTGACCCAGGCACGAAGGCAGCAGGGGTAGCAGTGCGGACCCAGTGAGGGTGCGTGGCAGGCTAACCTTGGTCACAAATTTGTGCGCAGATAAACCCGCAGAGGAGTGAACAGTGAGACATACCGCGCAGGCCCCAGCAGCGAACCCAGTGAGGGTGCAGGGGCAGGCTGACCGTTCGCGTCGCACATTCGCACACAGATAAACCAGCAGAGGAGTGAGCAGTGAGACAGACCGCGAGGCCCTGGTGGCAGCGGGAGGTGGCAGAGGGGGTCGCCATTGCTTCCCTTTGACCCCGCCCCCACATACAGCATCACAACCCAGCGGCTGAGTTGCCCCGCCCTGGTGAACACCTAGGGCTCCACTCCTCACCTGTAACAGGCACAAACAGTCCAAAATATGGCTCAAGAAGAACTCAAAGCCCCAGAACTGATAACTCTAAGCGAAAAATAAGTAGAGTGCACAGTTCAAAATACTGGTGATTGGGATGCTCACAGAACTGGTTGATTATAGTCACAAATTAGAGGAACATATGAAGGCTAAACTAATTGAAATGAAGGGAAATACACAGGAAACCAATAATGATGGAAAGGAAACTGGGACTCAAATCAATGGAGTGGACCAGAAGGAAGAATGAAACATCCCACCAGAAAGGAATAAACAAGAATTCAAAAAAATGAGGAGAGGCTTAGGAACCTCTAGGACATCTTTAAACATTCCAACATCCGAATTATAGGAGTACCAGAAGGGGAAAAGAAACAGCCACGAGTGGAAAACATATTTGAACAAATAATAAAGGAGAACTTCCCCAGCCTGGCAAAGGAAATAGACTTCCAGGAAATCCAGGAAGTAAAGAGAGTCCCAAAGAAGTTGTACCCAAGAAGGAACACACCAAGGCACATCATAATTACATTAGCCAAGATTAAAATGGAGGAGAGAGTCCTAGAAGCAGCAAGAGATAAGGGGACAGTCACCTACAAAGGAGCTCCCATCAGACTGTCAGCTAATTTCTCAAAAGAGACCTTACAGATGAGAAGGGGCTGGAAAGAAGTATTCCAAGTCATTAAATCCAAAGACCTATAGCCAAGATTGCTTTATCCAGCAAAGCTTTCATTTAGAATGGAAGGGCAGATAAAGTGCTTCTCAGATAAGATCAAATTCAAGGAGTTCATCATCACCAAGCCCTTATTATATGAAATGTTAAAGGGACTTATATAAGAAAAAAAGAAGATGAAAAATATTAACAGTGAAAGGACAGCAAACTCACAGTTATGAACAACCACACCTAAAACAAAAGCAAACCAAGAGGACAGCTAGATCAGGAGTGGAACCATAGAGATGAAGAACACATGGAGGGTTAGCAACAGGGCAGTGGGAGGAGGAGAAGAGGGGAGAAGGTACAGAAAATAGCATAGACAGTAGGTAGAAAATAGGGGGGAGGGCAAGAATAGTAGGGGAAATAAAGAATCTAAAGAATTTGAGACATGTGGTCATAAACTAAAGGGGGGAATGGTGGTGGAGGGGGTGTGCAGAGTGGAGGGGAATGAAGGGGGGAATAGAACAACTATAATGGTATAATCAATAAAATATATTTTAAAAAATTAAAAATAAAAAAATAAAATTCGAGAATATAGCAAGAAAAAAAACTGGGCTGTAGCATTTCTTTTCCTGCCCTAATTCCCTACCAGCCAGATCCTGGTTTCTTAACTCTACGCCCAGGGCTTCTTGGCCCTGTGCTCTTTTGCAGGTGGAAGAGCCCGGCAGGTTGACGGCTTTGGCCATTTCTGTAAATAAATAAATAAATAAATAATAAAATGGCTATAGGTAATTAAGGATATGTGCTTAAAGATCCAAGAATAAATACACAAAGGCCAGGCTGCAGGATCCAATAGTACTGCAGAGAAAATAGAAATTAGCAAAAGAAACATTTCAAACTTGGAAGACAGCGGAAAGGATGATCAAGGTATTTGAGCTGGACCCGGAAACAGGATTTCAGACATCAGAGATGAGGAAGAAGCATTTGATACAGAGAGGATAATAGGACAAATGCATACAGCAAAACATAAAAAACAACTGTTTCGGGAAGGAGTTCCGAGTACCTGAAGAAAGGGGTTTGTGAAGGATGTGGTAGAGAAAGAGATGAGCAGGCAAGCGGAGGTCTGACCTGCAGGGCTTTGGGTGTCACTCTAGAGTCTGAACTCCATTCTTCATCTAAAATGTAAGCATGGAAGGTCTCCAGAAAGGGAATGAAATAAGTAGACCCAGATGTTAAAAGTTGAATTAACTTTCTGAAAGGGAATTAGAAAGATGGCAAAGTGAAGGTTAGAAAATGACTTCAATTACTACAGAGCAAGAGCACTGAGAAAAACCAGATACTAAAGAATAGTTTAAATACCACCTACACACCCTGGCCAGTGTGGCTCAGTTGCTTAGAGCATCATCCTGTAAACTGAAAGGTTGTGGGTTTAATTTTTAGTCAGGGCACAAACCTAGGTTGGGGGTTTGATCCCCACCCCCACCATCCCTGCAACCCCCTTCCCATCTTCACCCATCCTCACCCCCCACCCCCTTGCCTAAAAACAAAGAAAAAATGTTCTCAGGTAAGAACAAATAAACACCTCCACTGTGAAGATCTAGGCATGGGTCCTCTCACCTCTGTCCTCCTAAAACACGATTCATGTTATAATTACCTTACAATTGGCTTATATAAAGTCCCCCCCTTAAAGTCCCCTGAAGGCAACAGCCAAGTTCATTCATTTTGATACCCCCCGTACCTACGGATGAAAGGCTGTAGTTTGGAGGCAGTAACTGGCTTTCCTTGATACTGTGGCCAGAAATCTACCTTTATACTACAAAAACCCCACAAAGATTTCTAATATCTTCCTTAGTTTCCCAACATATAATTAGATCGGGCTGTTTCTCTACCACTTTGCCAGATTTACGAGAGTCAACCTCAGAAGAAGGCTATAAAATGATCAAGTTTAAAAAGCATCAGGCAGCTACCTGATCTATGTGTATGGGTGGTGGTTTGTCATAAAGGGTTGTGAGGAGTTTCCATATACACTCCATTATACATTTCTATAATGAGTAACTGTTTCTACTGATCATACACCATTTGTATTTCAAGAAAAAAATTCGTTTTCAAGAAGAAAAATTAAATAGATGCCACCTCAATAACCTGTGGTTTTCAGATCTTTTCACTATGTCCTTATGATCACACACATGTAAGTTAGTTGATGACATGCTACAATACCAGTCTCATCTCCTTAGTACATATATAAACAAAGTCAAAAGCAATTATGAAAGAAAACAATTGAGAGCTATACCGAAGTTAATTAAATTAATGAAAGTAACCACCATTAGAATCTATCTCCTGGTATGCTGTTTTCCGTAGTAGTTCTCTAGAATTACAAATTAAAATTCAATCAGTAACAGTGGTATGAGTTATAATTCTGAAAAGGTTATATGTATACAAGGACAGAACACACAAAAAAACAGAATTATCTTTTGGAGGGTGGGCCCCTTGTAGTAGGCATCTCCTGCTAGGTGAGTGTTCTAGGAACCCATCTATGTCAGTGTACCAGCTGGTGTTGTTGTGAGAGGCTGCATTTGGCTTCAGTGGATTTTTTTGAAGAGCTTCTTTCAATGCATTTGCCCATTTCCTGATGGGGGATTTATGACTACACCTGCTCACACTGCACTGAGTATTCAGCAGTTTCTGACCAAAAATGTCATGCCCCACCTGCCTCCCTATTCACCTGATCTCATTCTGAGTGACTTTTTTTGTTTGTTTCTCTGGATGAAAAAAGTTTCAGAGGGAAACGTTTTGTCAGTGTGGAAGAGGTGAATCAAAAATAGCAGAAGCACTAAAAGGCATCAAAATCAACAAGTACAAAGACTATTTTGAGCAATGGGAAAAAACATCTCAATAGGCATACTGAATCAAATGGAGAGCCCTTTGAAGGTGACTGAATTTTAAACATGTAAGAATACACACACAATTTTTTATAAATAAAGTGGGTTTTGGGGGGTCTCCTCATACTAGGATTAAGCAAATAATATGACAAAGATATGCCATATATGCTATAAAATTGATAATGGAATATGCTATATGCTATTGAAAATGCCATAGATATTGAGAGCAAGGTTTCTCACTGTCAAAGGAAGAAGTTACAAATAAAGGAGGAACAAAGGCCAGGATGAACCCTGTGGTATTCGATGATATGATATGTATTATGATATGTATGGTATTCATGATATGTAGGTACATATATTGGACTATGTGTGTACACAGACACAGGGATGTAGAAGAACACATGGGTCAGGATATATACACAGATACCCTAGCTCTACCCACAATACCCCAGTGATAATGGACAAACCTGCAGCCCAGATCTTAGTCTGGGACAGGGATAAACACAGGGTGGCCTGGACCATCTTAGGGCACCAGAAAGCAAGTTCTCAAGAAAAGGTAAGCCTGTCAAAAGAGTCCTGGAGTGGAACTGAAAGGTCTCCCAGGGGCCCCAGAGAATAATCTCAGCAACAAAATAAATAACAGTACCACTGAATTATAACCCAAAGGATAAAATAAATATCCATAATTCCATACAGACATAAATAAATTGAATAAATGGGAAGAAACTGTGTTTCCATATGGAAAATTTTAATCAATAAATGTAAAAATAATGATGTAAGTAGAAAATTATCATTAGAACACCATAGCAATAACTGTTACAGGCAAGATCTACTGATGGATGCAAAAATTAGCAGGCAGAAACTGGAGGAAAAACAGGATATCTGGATAGTCTCAAAATAACCCCTTTCCAATATACTTATCAATTGCAAAGGAGAAAAGAATAACTTTCCAGTAAAGAACTCAGCAGACTCCACCTTCACCAAGTGACTGGGGTTCATCCCATCAAGCCACAGCAACATCACATACCTCTGTGCTAACAAAGACATGTCACACTGTAGTTATTTCTGCCAAAAAGGAATAACCTCATTCTGATGATGGAGAAACTACGAGTCAAACCCAAACTGAGAGACACTCTCTGAAGAGTATTCTTCAAAATATTTCAGAGTATTTCTCATCAAGATGATGAGAACACAAGAAAGGCCTGAGGAGCCATCACAAACTGGAGGAGACAGAGATGATATGACAATGCAACACAGGTTAGATCCTGGACCAGAGCAAACGGACAGTAGTAGGAGAGCTGATGGATTCTGAAGCAGTTAATAGCATTGAATCAATGTTCATTTCTTAGTTTAGATAACAACTCATTAGGAGATAACTCTCCATAGGTCCTTTGCATTTCTGTATGTCTTATCAACATTGTCACATGACATACAGAAATAGCTACGCTTTTGTTCTCAACTATATTTTCAAAGATGTTTATGTGGCGAACTGCCTTTGAAAACTGAGATGTCTTCCAAATGGAGCAAAGGGCAGGTTTGCTTGCAACCATTACAAAAGATTCAGGCGCTCTAAACTCAGGGTTCTTTAGCCAGGATGCAAAACCACGGGGTGCAGAGCATCCACCTAGGCCCCTCTGTGAAACCCCTACAGGACTTAGGGTAGGAGGAGAGAGAAAGGGAAAGTGTCAAATGGGAAGCTCACACTAGGAGCTGTGCCATGAGTGAAAAAAATCTTTGTCTTTGACCCAAGAATCTCATGTCTTTTGCCAGCACCCATGAAACTGGCAGGCTAACATGTCCACCTGCAGATAAGATAAAACCTCAGACCCTTTACAGTTCGTGACAGCACTGTTGTTATGTACAACAACCATACTGGGTTATTGGGAGAAGGGTAAGTAGGAACTTCAGTATTATTTTTATAACCTTTCATTAAATCTAAAATTACTTTTAAATTAAGAATTAAATCAATTACTATCCAGCCCTGGCTGGCGTAGCTCAGTGGATTGAGCGCGGGCCTGCGAACCAGACGATCGCGGTTCGATTCCCAGTCAGGGCACATGCCTGGGTTGCAAACCAGTTCCTTGCAGGCTAACTACCAGCAGGGGATGCACAAAAGGCAACCATACATTGATGTTTCTCTCCCTCTCTCCTTCCCCTCTAAAAATAAATAAATAAATAAATTTAAAAAAAAAAGAATTAAATCAATTACTATCCAAATCCCAACGCTTCCATTTCAAGTAATAATAATAAAATAATAATAATCACGGAGTCCTCACCACCATTGTGTAATTTCTGTATATTAC
This sequence comes from Sturnira hondurensis, assembly GCF_014824575.4. Taxonomy (NCBI): domain Eukaryota; kingdom Metazoa; phylum Chordata; class Mammalia; order Chiroptera; family Phyllostomidae; genus Sturnira; species Sturnira hondurensis. The sequence goes on along the minus strand of NW_028074140.1, from coordinate 9,151,523 downwards.
CTCAGATTATCCTCTCAAAGAATTTATAATTTGTTACGGAGTGAGGGGTAGGAGAAACGGATAAAAAGGGACATGGGTAAAGGTGATGTACAGCATAATGACTGTAATTAGTAACACTGTACTTCATATCTGAAAGCTGATCAGAGAGTAGATCTTAGAATTTCTCATCACAAGAAGAAAAAAATGTTTACTTACTGTAAGGAATGTTCACTAGGCTCACGGTGATCTTTTTGTAACATATGCAAATATTGAATCATTATATCGTACACCTAAAACGAAGATAAGGTTATATGTCAATTACACCTCAATTTTTAAAAAGTCATGTTGCTTTGCTACAGCAACGGTAATCACCGCATTCCTTTCCGTGATTTCTTCTGTTTGGGGGTTTGCTTTAAACATGCAATCTCAAGTACAATACATTAACAATCACATATATGCCCTGTTTGTTAACTATGTGCCATCAACTTTGTGGAGAAATGAACACCCTTGGGCATTGCTTTTGGGAATGTAAAATGGTTGAAGCTTCTATGGAAAAGAGTTTGGCATCACAGGAGAAGTTAAATATGGAACTACCATATAACCCAGCAAGGGCACTCTGAGGTATGTATGAATGGGCCATGAACAAACGAGAGCAAATACTAGGTAAATGAAAGTGGCACACACCTACAATTCAGCCATTAAAAGGAACAAAATTTTCGTACATGGACAGACCTTGAAAACATTCGAAGTGATATTGCAGGCACAGAAGGACAGTTATTATATGATTGATTATGTAAAGTACCTAGAATAGGCAAATTTATAAAAACAGAAAACAGAATTGAAGTTATCGGATACGGGGGGGAGGGGAGATGGGAAATTATTATTTAATGGGTACAGAGCTTATGTTGGGAATGTTTTTAAAGTTTTGGGCATAGAAAATAGTAATGGTTGCATAATATTATGAGTGTATTTAATACTCCTGAATTGCATACTTATAAATGGTTAAAATGATATTATGTTATGCATATATTAACATAATTTTTTAAAGATTAGCCTGCCAAGTAACATGTCCACGCAAACAGATCAGACACATTTCCATCAGGCCAGTCCCTCTCACCCTTTGCAAGGGGACTCATTTCCATACCTTTCCCCCTTTTTTCCCTTCGGGACTCATGGAATGCGCCCTTCCATGCTTACTTCACTTCACTGCTCCCTCTTTCCCCACAACCTCTCACTAGGCATCTAATAGAGAAAATCAAAAGTAAGCAAACAAACAGAAACTCAACAGAAGGAGAAAATTCTCAACAGCAATCTTTTTTATATCATTTTCTTTTTTCATTACAGTTGACATTCAATTTTCTCCTGTGTTAATTTCAGATGTACAGCATAGTGATTAGAAAATCATGTACTTTAGGAAGTGGTCTTCTCAGTGTTCCAAGCACCCAACTGGCGTCACACGCAGTTATTACGATATTGTGACTGGATGCCCTGTGCTGTGATCAGTACTCTGCCACTGTTCCGTAGCTACCGTTTTTGCACTTCTTAGGCCCTTCACCTTTTCAGCCAGCTCCCCAATTCCCCCCTCTGACAAGTTTGCCTTTCTAACTGAAAAGTGAGAAATCACTAATGCAGATGAGAAGCTGACTGAAAGCAGATAAAGGACTCGGGAGATAAAAGCTCCATCTTAAAAAGAGACAATAATTAAAACTGCTCATCCCCCAAATAATTAAGGTGGCCAAGGACAAAGGAAAATAAAAGAATCCATGGATTACAGGCAAACACTTCACTCAAAACATTTATTATATGCAAAGGGAGAACAAAGCAGCCACACTACTAATTTCAGTATTAATCATTATGTGGTGTGCTAATAAGAATAAGAAAGCTACAGCAGCTGTGCCTCTTGCTAGTCACTTGACCTTGAAAGTCTATAAAAGGAAATAACTATTTAAATCACAAAGTTATCTTATATATCGAATAAAAATGTAGATGCAAAAGCACTTTGTAACCTATGAATTCTTTATAATGCCAAATTTTAGACTATACAATTTCTGAATATGTTTTCTCACACATAAGCACTAACAGAACTATAAATTATTAATTTCAGGCAAACATACCTCAAAGAATTAATGTGCTTTGATGCTCTTTGAAGAAAACTTCTATCAGAGAGTAGTGATATAATTCTTATTTTTCTTGGGGAAAAGAAATCAAACAGAAAGCTCTAATGTGATTTTTAAAATTGGTCACTTTTCTTTGGAGACTTCATTAAGTTTAAGGAAGAAAATCCCTTTTGACATATACCATCTTTGTTCAACTTCAAAGATACTACTAGTTTGCAAAGCAATGTGTAAATCAGTTCACTTTCTACAAATATTACAAATGAACTACTTCAAAAAATAAACATATTTTCTATATTAACAGAAAAGGACACATTAACTTAATAAATTTCTCTTGGGAGTAAAATATTTTTGAAATGAACAAAGAATTAAATTTGCAGATTATCTAAATTTTTACCCTAAAAATTATCATCAATAACCTAGTTGATTTTAAATTTACCAAAACAGTTTGTTTTTTAATTCAAAATGTTAACAATTCAACTATCTTAATTATTCTAAACTGCCTTGGGAATTACCAGTTTTCACTTTTACCTGCCAAACAGGCAGACTAGCCACAATGATACCCAGAATCAGAAACAAATGCCTAAGTCCTGGCTGGAGTGGCTCAGTAGACTGAGTGCCAGCCTGTGAACCAAAGTGTCACTGGTTCAATTCCCAGTCAAGGCACATGCCTGGGTTGCAGGCCAGGTCCCTAGTTGGGGGTGTATAGGAGGCAACCACACACTGTTTCATTGTTTTTCTCCTTCTCTTTCTCCCTCTCTTCCCCTTTCTCTAAAAATAAAATCTTTTTTTAAGGCATTGATTAATTATGCACAGATAGCTAACACTTCCAGTGATAATCATATTGCAATATATAAGTGTATCAAATCAACACATTATAAACCTTAAACTTAAAAATATGATATACTTCAATTACATCTCAATTTTTTAAAAAGAAGAGGTAGAGAGTGCTGAAGTTCAGACAACTTGTCTAAGCTCGAAGTAAACATACTTCAGCTTAAAAAAGTACAGAAATTAGAGATATTCCTGCAGGCTCAATGGCTCCATTTAACTGTTGACTACCAGTACACTGCAAAGAAAATCATATGTCTTCTTCACTAAGTGTGAAGTGTAGAGCAAGGTCAAGTGCTTGCATGAGCTGGGAACCAAGTGCCCTGGAGCTGGAGACACAATTCTGCTGCTCACTTATTACCTCCACCTCCTCATGATTTAGCAATATCATCTCTAAAGTGTGGTTACAAGAAATGTCATAAATAAAACACCTAGGCCCAGTAGGTAAGTTGCAGATGGTCAGTGCTTAATAAATGGATGCTAACTACATCAGTGCAGTTTATTAGAACCCTTACAACTTTATACTTTTAAGAAAGAAAATATTGGAGAGAGAAATAATTTTGCCTCCAGGTGTAGCTGTGTCAGTGTGTGTGCTCTCCCTCTTTCAGATGGATAAAAAAATACTCTACTTAGAGCTACTATTCCATTACTTTTATCACCAATGATTTGCAAGCAGATTCTACATCTTGTCCTCAGGCACAGAGCGATATCCATGGGAGATATAAAAGAGTAATTAAGATGTTTAGCATCTTTACTGGAATGAGGTCCTAACTCTTCCTAGTCAACCCTTTCACCACTGTGTCACCTTCCAGCGTGCATCTGTAATAGAATGGAGTATGAATTTTAATACCTAAAAGCCATTTATAGAAGTTAACCTTGTCGCCCCCATCCAATATAAAAATACTTCAGTAACTGGTTTAGTGGGTTCTTGCATTTGACTCAAACCACCTAACACAGCTTATCTGGCCCTTCCCAGTGCAACCACCACTAATCTCTGCAGCCTTGTCTCTCACCTCGTGTCTGCCAGTGCTGAGAACTGCTCAGCTTGGTTTCAGGAATTGCAACCATCTCCCATAGATAAGGCTGAGTGAGCAACCTCCAGAATGCAGGCCACGAGGAGACAAAGCTTGTCTCTGGTAGCAAACGCTGCCTCTGCTTCCTCCCCCTGCCCCCAATGCATGGTTGATTAGTCCATGATGGGTAAGACCCCTCAGAAGGGGGGCAACCTAAGCCAGACATGATCACTTGGGAGGCCATCATGGAAGGACTTGGGGGGCTGAAACAAAGAAGGAGTGATGGACCCTCACCCCCTGGCTACTCTGACATAGCCCAGTCCCCATGTCCTCTGGGAGAAGCTCTTCCTGGCTCTAATCCACTTAAGCCTGAAAACCTATGATGGGGAAGGCCGTGCAGCCCTTTGCCTAGCTAGAGCGGAATCTGAGGTGATCATAAGAAAGAATTCCTAACAAACCTGTGAAGCCTGCTTTGCTAAGAACACTTTTAGTTAAGTGACAAAGGTCCGAGCAAGAAATGAGTTTATTTTCCCAAAGCCCTGTAGCCCTTTAGCTAATAGACCCTGACTTGGAAGAAGCCCAATGGTTCTTTGTATACTATCTACTGTTTACTGCCTGACAATGATTAGTAAGTTGTACCTAAATTCCTGTGCAAATTAAACCCAATACAAGCCTGTCTAGGCAAGGGTCAGTGCACTCTCCCCTAGGGAGAGAGGCCACGCTGCTCTGAGGTGCTCCCCCGCTTGAGGAAATAGCCGTGCCATCCCTTTTCCTCCACGGGACTTGGTAGTCCAAGTGAATTTGTCTCCTGTCTCATCCATGACACCGCAGGCACTGTGAGCCAGTGCACGCATCACGCCAGCCAAATACACGCATCACGCTCTCCAAATACATCACACTCCGTACACTGTACCACTGTATAGGCTGTTCCTTCCAATGGGGACATTCTTTTTATGAACGCTGCAGCTTACAACAACAAACTAATTGGGGATCTTTTAAAGATTACTCCATTTATGGGTAAGATATGTTGTATTTCTAAAGATCATGAGTTTGCTGAGAAGTTAAAATGACTTTACACTTTCTGAACAAAAGCAATTTTTTAACCTCTCTAGGCTGTAACAACTATAGTAATGAGTTTAGAGAAATGAATACTGTTTTTAAATAAGTAGCCAAATAATTGTAACTTAGTGACTACTCAAATCTAAGCATGCTTTTAGATTTTTTTTATCCTCATCTTAGGCTATTTTTTAGAAAAAGAGGGAGAGAGAGACATCCACGCAAAAAAGAAGCATCAATTGGTTGCCCCCTGGATATGCCCAGACTGGGGACCTTAAGCACCCAGACTGGGACTGAACCCAGAATCTTTCCCTAGGTCTGTGCCTAGGTTGTGGGAATTGAACCCACAACCTTTCAGTTACTAGATGATAATCCAACCAGACAAGCCACACCAGTCAGGACAGAATGCTTTTTAGATTTTAAAACTCTTATAAGCAGAGGCTTCCAGCCAAGATGGAAACATAGGTAAATATGCTTTGCTTCCTTTCACAATCAAAAGAAGGACAACAACAAATTTAATAACAAAAAACAACCAGGACGGCCAAAAAATGAAACTGTATGGAAGTCCAACAACTAAGGAATTAAAGAAGAGACATTTGTCCAGACTGGTAGGAGGGGTGGAGATGGGCAGCCAGGGCAGAAAGGATGGGTAGCAAGGCAGCAGCTGGAAGACTGAGTGGTCCCACATTTATGTGTCAATAAACTAGGAGGAACAACTAGGGAGTGAGAGAGACCAGGAAACCCAGGGTTCCAGCACCAGGAAAGAAAGCTTCAAAACCTCCGATTATAAAAACCTGTGGGGGTTGGGGTGGTGGAAGAAACTGCCAGTCTCATAAAAGAGTCCTTTCGAGGGGCCCATGGGATCCTAGAACATACACAAATCCACCCAATTGCAAATCAGCACCAGAAAGGTGCAACTCACTTGTGGGTAGTGGGGGAAGTGGCAGAAAGCAGGGTGAGAGCCAAGCAAGTGGCACCGTTCCTTCTCTGACCCCTTCCCCACATACAGGGCCACAACACAGCAAAGTGGGTGGCCCCGCCCTAGTGAATACCTAAGGACCCACCCCTCATAATGTTAACAGGTGCACCAAAACAAAGAAATATGGCCCAAATAAAAGAACAGATCAAAACTCCAGAAAAAGAACTAAGCCATGAGGAGACAGACAACCTATTAGATGCAGAGTTCAAAACACTAATAATGAGGATGCTCACAGAAATGATTGAGTACAGACACAAAACAAAGGAAGAAGTGCAGGTTATACAAAGTGAAATAAGGAGAAATATACAGGGCCAAGCCTTTATTATATGAAATGTTAAAGGGACTTATCTAAGAAAAAGAAGATAAAAATTATGAACAGTAAAATGACAGCAAACTCACAACTATCAACAACTGATGCTAAAAAAAGAACAAAAACAAAAACAAACTAAGCAAACAACTAAAATAGGAACAGAATCACAGAAAAGGAGATCACATGGAGGGTCATCAGCAGGGAGGAGGAGGGGAAGAATGGGGGAAAAGGTACAGGGAATAGAAGCATAATTAGTAAGTACAATATAGACAGGAGGATGTTAAGAACAGTATAGGAAATAGAGAAGCCAAAGAAGTTATATGTACGACCCGTGGACATGAACTAAGGGGTGAAAGAATGCTGGTGGGAGCCCTGGCTGGCGTAGCTCAGTGGATTGAGCGTGGGCCTGTGAACCACACGATCGCGGTTCGATTCCCAGTCAGGGCACATGCCTGGGTTGTAGGCCAGTTCCCAGCAGGGGACTCATGAGAGGCAACCATACATTGATCCTTCTCTCCTTCTCTCCTTCCCTTCCCCTCTAAAGATAAATACATAAAATTAAAAAAAAAAGAATGCTGGTGGGAGAGGGGGTGCAGGGCGAAAGGGGATAAAGCAGAGAAAAAATGGGACATCTCTAATAGCATAATCAATAAAATATATTTAGAAACAATAAAACTACTATAAGCATACATGTAAAGAACTTCACCCATGAAACTAATAAAACCCTAACAGCCAAATGAAATAAACGATCAATTTTCCCCCCCAGAGAAAGTTTTTTTTTAATTTATTTAACTTTTGTTCAAGTACAGTTTTCTTTCTTGTATTCCCAGCCCTGCACCCCCCCAGTGCTCCCCACCCCCTCCCATCTCCGCCCCCCCTCTTAGTTATTGTCCATGTGTCCTTCATACTTATTCATGTGAGTCCATCCCCTTTTACTCTGTGCTTCTCTCCCCTCTACCCTCTGGACCCTATCAGCACGTTCTGTATTTCAGTGTCTTTGGTTACATTTTGCTTGCTTGTTTGTTTTGTTGTTTACATTCCTGTTAAAGGTGAGATCATATGGTATTTGTCTTTCACTGCCTGGCTTATTTCGCTCAGCATAATGCTTTCCAGCTCCATCCATGATGTTGCAAAGGGTAGGAGCTCCTTCTTCCTTTCTGCAGCATAGAATTCCATTGTGTATATGTACCATAGTTTTTTGATCCAGTCATTGACCGATGGGCATCTAGGTTGCTTCCAACTCTTGGCTATCGTAAATTGTGCTGCTATGAACATCGGGGTGCATAGGTTCTTTTGGATTGGTGTTTCAGGGTTCTTAGGATATACTCCTAACAGTGGAATTGCTGGGTCAAAAGGCACGTTCATTTTTAGTTTTCTTAGAAAATTCCATACTGTTTTCCATAGTGGTTGTACCAGTCTGCAATCCCACCAACAGTGAACTAGAGTCCCCTTTTCCCCACAACCTCTCCAGCACTTGTTGTTTGTTTCTTTGTTTATGATAGCCAATCTGACTGGTGTTAAGTGGTATCTCATTGTGGTTTTAATTTGCATCTCTCTGATAGCTAGTGATATCGAGCATCTTTTCATGTGTCTCTGGATCCTCTGTATGTCCTCCTTGAGAAATGTCTGTTCAAGTCCTCTGCCCATTTTTTAATCAGGTTGCTTGTCTTCTTTGAGTGGAATCCAGTGAGTTCTTTGTACATTTTGGAGATTAAACCTTTGTGTGAGGTATCATTGGCAAATATCTTTTCCCAAACAGTTGCTTCTCTTTGTATCTTGATACTGTTTCCTTAGCCATGCAGAAGCTTTTAATTTTGATGAGATACCATTTGTGTATTCTTTCCTTTATATCCCTTGCTCTAGGGGACGTATCAGTAAAAATATTGCTGCGTGGAATGTCTGAGATTTTCCTGCCAATGCTCTCCTCTAGGACCTTAATGGTTTCCCGGCTTATATTTAAGTCTTTTATCCACCTTGAATTTATTTTGGTGTATGGAGTAAGTTGGTGCTCGAGTTTCATTTTTTTGCATGTGGCTGTCCAGATAAACGATCAATGTTTATAATTCATCAATAACACCACATAGTCTCCATATTTCTAGAATTGCATTTTCACCAATTAAAACAAACAAAATGCATAACTAATCAGGGGGAAGAAGAGGTTTTATTAGGTAGAAAATTTCACTAGAACAAGCAAAATGCAGAAATGGTGATTCTAAAATCATGACCCTAAAATATTAACTAAATGTAAATGAAATCAAGCTAAACTCCAGCAAGTTATTTTTATTTTTTTAAAAAGCAGATCAGGTTAGGTGGTACAGAGGGATGAAAATTCAGAGCAAAGAGGATTTTAGGGCATGAAAATACTCTTTATGATACTATACTGTAATGGTGGATATGCATTATTAGAAATTTGTCCAAACTTAGAATACATACAACACCAAGAGTGAACCCTGATGTAAACTCTGGGCTTCGAGTGATGATGACATGCCAGCTTGGCTCATCAGCTGGAGCAAGAGCGCCCCTCTGGTGGAGTGTGTTGGTAATGAAGGAAACTGTGATGAGTGGGAGCAATGGGTATATGGGAAATCTCCATACCTTCCACTTCAATTTTGCTGTAAATCTAAAACTTCTCTAAAAAATGAAGTTTATTAAAGAGGAGAAGCAGGTCAGAAAACTCAGACACCTTTGCTAAACACAGGGGACTATTTTTCTAAAGTATATACAGCACTTGTAATTCGTAGTTTTAAATAGACTAAAAACTACATGATAAAGCTAGCATGAACATTTAGCCTTGGGTTTATGTTTGAAACACTTTTCTTTCAGCATTTTAAGTGTTATCTCCTAACACAGTTAGACAACTTGTTTAAATAAATTGTATTCAATTTTGCTCATATGTACAGCCCCTCGCAGAAACAAATTATTCATTCTCCTCAAAAGTCTATTGAATATCTACAATACTGGGTTAACCAAAAAGTCCATTTGGTTTTTACCATACACCAAAAGACACATTTCCATTTTCACCAATAACCTTATTAATTTGCATGTTTTGAGTATGTTGGCTACCTCCCACATGGTATAACATTGATTGTTCTCAATGAATGTCTCAGTTTGATCGCTATCAACTTCAACTGGTCTACCCCACCCCGGAGCATCATCCAGCGAGAAATCTCCAGCACAAAACTTTGCAAACCACTTTTGACACATTGGATCAGTCAGAGCACCTCTCCATACACTGCACACATCACTTTTTGCATTTTTACCATTCTTGAAAAAATAAGGTGTATGTCAAAATGTTGCAAATTTTCTTCCATCTTCAATATTAAAATGGTGACACAAAAATTACCAATTTTGATAAGTTTTTTTAAAAAAACACATGCTGACATTATACTGTAACAATACAATCTAACAAAATTGTTTTGAATGAAATTAAAGACAACTAAATGCCATCTGACGGGAAAAAAACAAATGAACTTTTTGGTCAACCCAATACATATACACTTAGAAAATATGAAACTTCCTTATACTCAAGATCCATTCTTCCAAGGTCTCACAATCCTGTTATGGAAAAAGTAAAAATGTCCAGAGTAGGATACTCCCAGCATTCAAGTGGTACAGACCAACAAATGTGCCCTATACCCCTTCGAGGAACGCTTTTCCCCTGGCTGGATCCTTCTCATCTTTCAAATGTCAACATAAATGCTCTCTCCTCAGAAATCTTTCCTGCTACCCTCCTGCTATTTTCTGTCACAGCAGCCCACACTTTTGATTCACTGCTTTTTTCCTCAAAACTGTAATTACATATTTGGTTTCTTGTTTATTGGTTTATTATTTGTATCTAATAAACAGACTGAATACTCCATATGAACACAGACTCCACTGTATTACCAGTGATTAGCACTCAATGAACACTGGGTAAAGGATTGCATAGTCTGGTACTCAAGAGAAAGGTATGGCCTACAGCAGCAATTTTCAAATGGTGTGCCATCCCTTAGAATGTCAAATAAAAAAACTGACAACAGACAACACAATAGCCATCTGCTGCGAATGTATCAAAATTATACCTGGGGTTTTTGGGGTTTTTTGAACAGACCAGCAAAACATATATTTTTGGTGTGCTGCAGAATTTTAGTAGTCAGTTTATATGTGTCATGAATTTTTTAAAAGTTGAAAATCACTGGGCTAGAGATATTGGGGTACAGGTCATAACTTACCCGTGAAAACTGGTAAGATCACCTGTGGAAAGTGTGTGGGGTTGGAAGAGAGGAGAATCCAGATTCAAGGCCTGAAGAAACCCAACATTCAGAGTTTGCATAGAACAAGCAAAGACAACTAGGGCAGCGAGGTCAGATAAATCAAATGGAAGACAAAGGAAGGGTGCTTCAGTAACAGAGTGTTCAGCCGCGCAATGCTGCCGGGAGGTGTAGTAAAAAGTGAACAGAAGAGGATCCACTGGATTTCATCCCATGGAGATTACTGGTGACTTCAGTGGAAACCATTGCAGGACAGTGTCGGATCTGATGACAAATCGCAGAGCGATTCCAGGTGAGGAAGTACAGCCACTATTTGGTAGTTAAAATTGTGAAGGGCAGCAGTGAGACGGGTGATAGATGGAGACCTTCGGGAGCCAAGGAAAATGATCCTGAAACACCCAGCAAGTAAAGAGAACAGTACAGGTGAATAGCAAAAATTCAAACAAGGAAAGCAGTCCTCAAAATCCTTTAAAGCAGCAGCACAACGGCGGCGTAATCCTGAAAAGTACTTCAACAATTGGGCACACTTCGAGCGTTCAATCATGCTGTTGGTGGTTTAATAAATTGTCTCTTCTTTAGACCGTAAGTGCCCCAAGCAGGAGAGAGACCACGTCTGTTTTATTCATGGTTGCATTCCCAGGACCTAGCACAGTGCCTGGCACACAGCAGGTGCTCCATAAATATTTCTGAGTGAATTCATAATTCTGAATACAATCTTAACTACTCCAGTAGCCACTTTGACTGTCTCAATCTTCTCATTGTTTTTTTAAGTCTCGTGGAAAGTGACGGCTGTCACTTAAGCATGCTCAGAGTCTCGCGGAAAGGTTAAATAATAGCGAACCTAGATAAACGGCTTCTTAAAGAACTGTGACAACTATTTCACAGTGATAGCAAGGTCAACCAGCCGGCCCGCGACCATAAGCACAAAGATGCCAAAGCCAGCACTCCTCCGGGTCAGAGCCGCAGCAGCCGCCTCCCGGAAGGGGGCGCCGCAGCCTCGCAGCCCCTGGCCTGAGGCGCCGCCCCACCGCCAGTGGGTCACGTGCAGCTGCTGCACTCAGACGTGCCCTCATGGGGCTCCAAAGGCAGGTCCTGCCAGTCCGCACTGGCGCCGTATGCTTCTCCGCCCAGGGCAGCCACCACCGGTGCTGCGTTGCTCTCCCTCTGATCCTCCTCTTTAAGGCGTCTGTGACCTGGTGGCTGCGGCCACTCGAAGAGGTCCGTGGTTGTTCGAGCTTCTCTCCAAGGCTACGTGGCAGTCACTCCGCTCCACCTGTAACACAGACACTCGCTGCCACCAGAGGGCGCCATAAGCGGATGAAACCTTTATCACAGAAAGGCGCACGCAAGCCTGCCACGTACAGGGGCGGGTCCCTGGAGTTTGTGCTCGAAGTCCCGCCCCACAGCATAGAAGGAACGAGCCTATTGGTCATCCGCCAGTGGGACTTTCACCTACAATCAGATCAGGATGTGAGGGTTGGCCTGGTGAGCAGTCGAAAATAGGTTAATGTGGGTGGGACATATAAATGGTTACCCTCTGAAATGCTGCAGGTAGCAATGAACTGCCTTAATGTCTTTCACTTATTTAAAAGTGAAAATAAAATACAATTCTCCAGTTTCCACCTTAGGATAGCACTTTAAGAATTAGCTGGGTGAGTGGGCACAGCAGTTGCAGCAACTGATGACACTAGTTAATAGCTAAAGGCCAATACAAGAGAGGCTGTACCTACTGAAAACTGAATTCACCCTTGTCTCGTGCCACATTCTTGCTCTAGAAGGGCAGAAACTTGTGTCCTGTATCTTGGACTTCTTTATGTTTCTCCTAGCATCAAGCACACTGTTATACAGTAGACACCAAATATCTGCTCAATGAGGTTTTAAATTTTCCGAGGCCTCTAAGAACAGGGGGCAAATGGAGGGCAGGGATTTTATGAATGAAGAGAAAAGAGCCGCAGAAAGAGAACTATCTTGTCCAAGTTTGTACAGCTCCTGGGTAATAGAAGTATAGCCTACAGATTTGTAAAGCCAAAATGAAGCCCATCTTAGAATGAAAGCAGAAATTCTACTTTCCCAAAATTGCTTCTTTTCATTCAGTAATACTTTGTGTTACTGATACCAATAAAGTAGATTTACCAGTAACAGTAATAGAGGAGTACTGTATTTCTTAAAGTGTTAGCTTCACTGTTAGGTTCTCAGTTATCTTAAATTAAGCTTGTGAATAGAATACAGGGCTACTGTTTTCAACTATCTTGCATTCTTTTCCCCTGCAAACAGCACCCATGATTTCTTTTGGACTACTGTAAGGGAGAGGTAGGAAAAGGCTGAAATATCCACAGGCGATGGATGTAGGGTGGGAGAAGGAACTGACACTTACACCAGCGGGAATTGAAAAATAAGCAAAACCCAGGGACAATAAAGAGGGAGATGAATCAGAAAATAAAGAAACATTGGCTGCAGATTTAGGTCGAAGAACCAACTTTTTAACCACCAGAATTTGATTCTCAGGTGACAACTTTTAATCTCTCGTTTCTAGTTTCAAGATGTGGAATGTTCTGTTAAGTCTCTTATGGTCCCTCTGGACTCCCAAATAAGCCCTCTTATATTTGACTTTAACACCCCATGTCAGATCACTGGCTCTACCCTGGAAAGTATTCAAAATCCAACCATGTATCATTTCTGCCCTGGGTCAAGCCCCATCACCTCTTGCCTAGGATTTTACCATAGGCACATAAGTGGTCCCCTGCTCCATTCTTGTTTCTGTGTAACCCATTTTCCCAGAGGTTGACCAGAATCAAAGAAAACTCCCATGCAGGAGGGATACACCTAAGGTTGAGAAGGAAATAAAAGGGCATTTTCCTTGTGGAAAGCAAGAAATTAGCTCAATATTTAGGTATACGAACTCTGACCTTGAAAGCCTGAGGAAATGTATTTCCCACCCAGCCAGAACTACTTTATGTGAGGTTACCAGCCTGAGACAGACCATGAAATATGGATAAAGACCATCAGCGACCTAACCTCTGGGAAATGCCAAGATACCAAGAAGGGGGTAAAAGATCCTCGAAGGAATGCAACCAACTTCTCAACACAGCAATGATGCGAAACAATGTATTGAGATGTTGATCTATGTTTTGTTTATCTTCCAACTCCTAGTAGGTAACCAGATCATTATGATTCTTTGTCTCAGGAGAGTTTGGATCGTAAAACTGATTAGAATATCAAGCCTGAGTGTGTATCTGTGTATGTGTATGTTGTGGGGGTGGGGGTGGGGGTGCTGATTACGGGAGGGGATTGATAAGTGCCATTGAGGTAAATGGAAAAATTGCTAAAGGGAAGATTTTTCCTAACAGGGAAGGAGACAAAGGAAAACCCAAACCCCACCCCTGTGGTGCCCTAGACCCCAGGTTTCCCAGCATTGCGAAGACACTGCTGCTACCACTAGAATACATGGGACCAGGATGGCAGAGACAGTAGCATCTCATGGGTAGCAAATGATAATAGAAAGTCTGAACAGCTCTCCTGACGTTTTAGCTGTGAAAAATAAGGGTTTTCAGGAACTACTATAAAGGACGCATGGACAAAACCAAGGGGGCGGGAGGAAGGAAGGGAGGGAGGTGGGTTTGGAGGGGGTGGAAGAAGGGGTGGGGAGAAAATCCTGACAACTGTAATTGAACAACAATAAAATAACTTAAATTTAAAAAATTTAAATTCTCTGATAATTAAAAAAACAACAGCCACTTTTAAATGGAATCAGAGCTGCTATCCCAGAGAAACTGCCTTGCATATCTTACTCCTCAAACTTTTGGAATATTTAAAGTGCTACTGTTGATATGTAGCTAGAAAAAGGGAGCAAAGGGAACTAGACATAGAGTTTAATAAACTGGGAATCGTAAGCCTGTTTGCTTGCTAACTAAGAAGCTACAGCTTCACACCCCAGGGGATTAGAGCATTGCACTGCCAAGGAGATTAATGCTCCTCCCTCCACCCCTGCAGTACCTGATTATTGGACGGTACAGGTGGAGGTGCTGGATGAAAGAGGCCTATCCATCTAACTAGAGGGTGGATGGAGCCCAAAGCCCAACTTAGAAAGCTGATTGGTCATTTCAAGAAAGCACCTGGCTCATCACAAACCCAAGCCCTGGTGGGAACAAATAAGCTCTCTCTCGCTTGTGGCCCACACTCACATGGTACATGCACCTGTTCTCTCCTGTAGCCTACTTAGCCTACAGCAATGGCCTACTCCTGGAAACACACACTAAACTAGTTGGATGCTGAAATGCACTATACATTAATATGGAGCATAAACTCTGGGCAGTGGCCTTCACTCTGCCCCTACTAAACACAAAATTGCACTTTCTCTGTAATTAGACGGACGGAGATGAGACATTGGGAAGCCAGGAGGGGAACTCCCTTAATTGTACATCATCATTAAACAATACCACAGAGCCACATTCTCAGAAAATTCTTTTCATTTAGACACTGCAAGAACCCCACTTCCACCGATTTAAAAAAAACTGGGCCAAATAACCTCTGGACTGGGCCTCAAGTACCACTGTATCCCAAACAACTGTTTGCAAAGATAACAAGAAAGCAGACATTACGACTGCAGAACTGAAAATTAAAGAACTTTAGCCCTGGCCAGTGTTCCTCAATTGGTTAGAAAGTCGCCCCATAAGCCAAAGTTGTGGGTTTGATTCCTGGTCAGGGTACATACCCAGGCTGCAGTTTCAATCCCTGGTCTGGGCACATAAAATACCCAGTCCGGGTACATATGGGAGGCAACCAATCTATGTCTCTCTCTCACATCCATGTTTCTCTCTCTCTCCCTACTTCTCTCTCAAAAAGTGATGAAAAAATGTCCTTTGGTGAGGATGGAAGAAAGGAAGGGAGAAAGAAAGAAAAGAAAAGTACGCCTTTAGAATTAGCATCACTATGTTAATTTATCTGCACCTATAGAAATTCCTTCTATTCCTATATTTGTTCTCCTTCTCTTTCTCATAAATACCCTCCTAATAGGTACACTATGTAAGTTTCTGCCTAAATCAGTGCCTCCTGAATAGCTATTGTTTGGGATCTCGAATAAATGTGTGTTGCCTTTCACTTTGGCCTTTTATTTTTAGTAGGTTAACACAGGACACAGTAAGATCTTTGGGGACTTGCATGTCACTGGTAGAGGAAAGGGCCTGGATAGTGTCTGAGACTGAATACTTGGCCAGCCCAACAGAATAAAACTCAGTATTGGATAAACTTTCATTTAAGTGAAATAGATAAAACATTTCTTGCTTTATTAGTTGTTATTGCTCCTTTAACAAATTTAGTGGCTCAAAGCAATACACATTTATTACCTTCCAGTTCTGAATGTCAGTAATTTGACATGGATCTCGTAGGACTAAAATCTAGGCTGAAGCAGGCCTAATTCCTTTAGAGGCCCTGAGGGAGAATCCATTTCCTCACTCATCATTCAAGCTGTTGGCGGAATTCAGTTCCTTGTGGTTGCTATTTACTTGCTGGCTATCAGCAGAGAGCTGTTCCCAGCTTCTAGAGGACAACCATGTTCCTTGACTTTCAGGGAAGGCAAATCATTATCTTTATTAAACCTCGTAGGGTCCCTTTTGGCTGAGCCTGATAATTAAATTGACATAATATAAATCAACAGAAGGAGAGCATACGCATTTATTTAATGCAAGCTTTTCATGACATGAGAGCCTTCATAAGGCATGAAGACCTAAAGAAATTATGAAGCCAATTTGCTTTGATATTAGGTATAACAAAGACAGACAATGGTGTAAACGTGACTCAACTATGTGGACAGGCTAAAGGAAGATAAGAATTATTTTAACAAGGTCTCTTTGTGTAGAATTCTCTTGATCTCAACTTCCTGGCCTTGACAATTAGAATGCATATTTCTTATGGTGTAGGAAGGACAACTTTCACATAGGTATTTCATCTCCTGCTCTTAAGAAAAATAAGGAAGGTCAAAGTGTTTTCCTTGTATTCACTCTGTTCCAAGAGCCTTTAACGCAAAAATAATCAATATGCCAGAACAGTGTTTGTTTGGGATGGCATACTCTGAACTCCGTCTGGCGAATGGTCCCCACGCTACATCCTCAAAGGCAGCAAGGGTAGGTTGAGTCCCTCTCTTGATCTGAATATCTCCCGCCTCTCCCCCTTAGTCACATGTCTCTGACTTCATGTTCTACTTCCATTTCCACTCAAATAATCCAGGATAATTCCCCTATTTTTGTTAAGTGACTAGCAACTTAATTCCATCAGCAACCTTCATTCCTTTTTGCTGCATCAAGTAACACAGTCAGTCACAGGCATAAGATCAGGGCGTGCAGGTCATGAGGGCCACAGTCTCGCCTTCCACATTTGTACATCTCAAGTTAAGGTAGCAGATCCATATACAATTCACATGAAAAACTGTACATATGTGCCCAAACTAGTATTGACATTTATATCAGGTGCCGGGACGGAGGTTTCTCAGGAGGTATGTTTTTCCTGTGTCTGACAAACCTTCTGCACACCAGCCATGTGAACTGCATTTTGGGGGAAGAAGAGTATAGAACATTAACAGCTAGACATCAAAGCCTAGAGTGGTCTAAAATGTCAAGTAAAGTAAGGAGGAAATGGTTTCTCTAAACTCCATTTCTTCAATTTCTTGAGCTACCTTTTCTTAAGGATGTATTTCTGATCTTTTTTTATGTGAATTGGTAGTGAGCACAGCGATCCTCATATTTAGTGCATGTTCCCTGAGGATTGTTCTGACATAAACTCTTCTTACATGACCTGTCGATGATAAAGAGGTGATGGCCTCTTCCTCAATCCCCGAACCCCCGAGCCAACTGTTGTTCCCTCTAACTCCAGTGAAGGGATTGGGTTTTTTTTTTTCTCAAGGCAGAGCCTTCCTTCACAATTCATGTCTTTCACACGGGTGTCTCCCAGGCCACCTGTGCCATTTCTTCATTAGTAATACCATTGGTATGATGCTTTTTTTTCCTTTCTTTCATTATCTTTCTTAACACCAACTCTATATAAAAAAAAATCCCTTGTTTTCTCTCCATAGGTATGCTCGGGGATATATTTTAATTTTTGTATTTCATGGCTGTGCTGTTTTGCTGTAATATTTTCTCAAAATTCTAGGTTTAATTAACTTGGAAATTCATTATCCCTTATCTACACATAGAATTTTGAACCTCTACTTACCTGATTATCTTTTAAAGTATCTTCTTTTCTTAGACTTGTTTGTTAGACTTTTCTTAGACTTCCTTTCTTATTTGGTACTTACTACCAAATAATATTGTAAAAGGGGACATTTATTTTTACATTTTGATGTGAATATCCCCACTGCAATTTAAATAATTAAAATTTTAAAAAATGCCCTGGCTGATATGGCTCAGTGAGTTGGGTGTTGTCCCACAAACCAAAGGGCCAGTGGTTCAATTCCCAGTCAGGGCACATGCCTGGGTTGCAGGCCAGGTCCCCAGTTGGGGCCTCGCAACAGGTAACAGATTGATGTTTCTCTCCCACATCCATGTTTCTCTCCCTCTCTTCCTCTCTCCCCCAGTCTCTAAAAATAAGTAAATAAAAATTTTAAAGAATACAATTCAGGGGACTGGGAAACTTTTTAATTTAATCTATTTAAATGAAATAAAAATTAGCTCTATTATTATAAACAACTAGTTTTGGAACAGGAATGAAACTTAAAGATTATCTGACACATTATTTGTCCAGCCTAGTGTACACTGGGGTCCCCTGAGGAGCCCCACAGTAAGCCAATTAAATCAGCACCTGCGCAGAGGGTGCTCCCCTCCCCCCAGGGTCACTACTTGTCAAAGCTCACTGAAATTCTACTTTGCAGCTTGAGTTGAAAACCACTGCTCTGTTTAAGATCCCATTTTTTACAGGTGAGGAAACTGAGGCCAAAAGAGACAAAAATAGCAAGGTATAAAATTCAAGCCTCCTGACTTTAAATTTAGTGAGTTTTCCATACCCGCCTTGTTCTCAATCATTGGGTGATTAAAATCCTCTTGGGAACATTCTTAATTAGTTGATAAAGCTCTATGTTCTACTTCACACCGAATGAAGCATACTCTGTCATCCTAAGCTAGTCCAGTTGAGAACCAAAGTTAAAAACCATTGCACTTTATCTAGAGTAATGATATTTATTATAAGAAAAGAGTATAATCAAGAATTCTCTCCTCTGTCTTTTAAAATTAATCAGTCTTTGTCTTTGTTAGCTTACAGATAGATATAAAAATATAATTTTTTTAACTATATGACCATCCTATTTTGGGGAATGTTTTCACCACAGCAGTTATTTATTGTGACTACCAGTCTCCTTTCCCCTGTTTTCTTCATTCTTTTTTTAATCTTAAATTCTGCAAATGTTGAAATGAGGCAATAAGTAAACACTAAAATTAAATAGGAAAAATATGATACAGAATAATTACAACTAGAATGAATAATACTACCAAGAAGTTGGTGGGTAAATTATTTAGTCTAGAAAAATATTATCCAATGAATGGTTTATTAATAATTTAATTAGTTTTAGGAAATATCATATTCATTGAAAACTTTTCATTTGTCAGGCACTATCTAATAAGCACTTTCCTTGCAGTAGCTCATATCATCTCAGCAATAACCCTACAAAATGAACATCAAGGTTATCTCTACTTTACAAAGAAGAAACCCAAGGCATACAGAGATTAAGTAATTTGGCGAAGGTCCCATCGTTAGGAGTTGTTTGAGAATTTATAAATTGGAATGATTAGCAAAAAGATGTTTGTGTTTCTCTGTATACAAAACGCTAAATTGGCATAAGCAGTTCTAGAAGTCAAAGACACTAGTTACAAAGACCAACTAAGTAGGCACTGGGCTATCTTTACGTTGTATATTCTATATTAATTCAATCTATCAAGACTGCTGGTTTCCTGGTGATTTTCTGAAAATTTTAATTTCAAAATTTGACACTAGAAAAAAATAGATGACCTGAATAGACCAATATCATGAAACAATTGTGAAGAAATTATTTCCAGTAACACCACAGGGGCAGCCGACAGCTGCTGTTCTGTGTGGGTCTTTGTAGCAGCAGCTGAAACCTCAGTGAGCAAACTGGATGCCTGACATCTGTCACTGTGCCCACTTTCTGTACATGCTCATTCCCACTTTCTGTACATGCTCACATGGCTCAGAACTCATAAAATAGACACACTCTGCAGAGAGCAGTTTTATTTACGTTTTCTCAACAGAGCACACACTGATGCTTAGTTTTCACAATTTCATCGTTGGAAGGCAAAACCCCTCTCTCTGCAGAACTGCTGTCTGGTTTGCTGGTGTCTCCTGACAGAAGCATTGCCCGGGGAGAAGCAGCCCTCCTCTGTGGCAGCCAGTCTGTCTCTCCTTATTCCAATGCTTTCCTGATCCCAGGGAGACCGTGCAGACAGCCGACATCCCTCTCTCTCTGAAACTGTCCCCAGAACCTCAAAGAGGACAGGGAGGGGACCTGCTGTCCAGGAAGAGACAGTGGGCAGGGAGCCAGCTTGTAGGGGACGGCAGCGAGGGTACTGTCCCACACTACCTATTCTGCACACAAGCCTGCAGACATGACCAACAGCATCCTGGCTGCCTCTACATCCAATGGCCATGATTCCTGATCCCCAAGTAAAAAATGAATAAGAACTTGAGGATGTAAGATCACCAAGGTCATCACAGCCCCTGGATGGGAGTCCTCAACATCACTGGAAGCAACACCAGGCAGGTGAACATGAGATGAGGTGTCAGGTGTACCGTGCATCAACTGGCCACCGGAGGCCACAGAACTGGCCTGGCCTGTGGGGGACACAGGGAGCAGAAGGCAAATCCTAAACATAAACATAAGGAAGAATTAAAAACCACATGATTGCATCAATAGATGCAGAAAAAGCATTTGATAAAATCAAGCACCTGTTTATGGTAAAAACTCTCAGCAAAGTGGGAATAGAGGGAATATACCTCAATGTAATAAAGGCTGTACATGACAAACCCCAACCAATATCATACTCAATGGGCTGAAAGCATTTATCTTAAGATCAGGAACAAGACAGCCTACCTTCACCATTGATATTTAACATAGCACTGGAAGTTCTAGCCACAGCAATTAGACAAGAACAAGAAATAGAATGCACCCTATTAAAAAGGAAGAAGTAAAGCTGTCTTTCTTTGCAGATGACATGACACTGTATGTAGAAAATCCTAAAGGTTCCACCAAAAAGCTACTAGATCTGATAAATGATTTCAGTAAAGTATCAGGATACAAAATGAATATCCAGAATCAGTTGCATATTTATACATCAATAATGAAGTATCTGAAAGGAAAACTAAAAAAACAATTTCATTTGCAATTATATTAAAAAATTCCTAGGAATAAATCTAACCAAGGATATAAAAAACCTTCTCAGCTTTTTGGATGGGTCCTGTTGGCTGCCTCAGTCACAGTGCCCGTGAGTGACACTATTCAAGGATGATCAGAGGGAAGATGGCACTGTTGGCATAAGCCTGTGCTTTTCAATTATTTGCAGGTCACACTGCAAAAATAATACTGACTTTCTGTTAAAGGTAAGGGATGATTAATAATTTTTCTCTGTGTACTTGGAAGAATGGTGCTCAGTATCATGGTGATAATAACACCTTGTCTTTATATGTTCTCTCCTGCCAGCAATGGCTTCAATTTATCTTTCAGCATGTCTGCAAGTAGAGAAAAGAAACGTTATGGGCTTAAAGAAGATGAGAGACAGAAAGTGACTCATCAAAAAGTCTGACACATACTCAGTGGTCGAGCCAGGCAGATTCTAATTACCCTTCAAAGACTATGTCCATAAGGATATTAACATCAAACTGTCATAACATGCTTTTCAGTGTCTGAACCCAGTGAAATCTACTTGTTCCTTGTGTCCCATCAAATGGGCTAGGGAGCCACCGTGGCTCATCCACTCCACACAGTGACTCAGAGACCCAGAGCCTCCTTGCCTACATGTGGCTCCATCAAGGGCCTTGGAGGACAGCTGACCCTCTACATTCAACTGGCAATGAGCACAGACCAACAGTTTGTAGGACAGACAAACAGGCGATATCGGGAAGGCCCAGAAGGAGCCACTCACGGCTGGTTCCACATTTAGCCAAACCTGAATCACACGACAAGGACCTAGAGACTCAGAAATACAGAATAGCATGAACACTGAGTCTTTTTTTTATTTAATTATTGTTCAAGTACAGTTTTCCATCCCCCACTCCCATCCCAGCCCACCCCCACATGCTCCCCACCTCCCTCCCATTTCCACTCCCCTTAGTTGTTCTCCACGTGTCCTTTATACTAGTTTCTGTGAATCCTTCCCCTTTTCCCATGAAATTCTCTCCCCTCTGGTCCCCGTCAGCCTGTTCTGAATTTCAGTGTCTTTGGTCATATTTTGCTTGCTTGTTTGTTTTGTTGTTTAGGTTCCTGTTAAAGGTGAGATCATGTGGTATTTGTCTTTCACCACCTGGCTTATTTCACTTAGCATAATGCTTTCCAGTTCCATCCATGATATTGCAAAGGGTAGTAGCTCCTTCTTTCTTTCTGCTGCATAGAATTCCATTGTGTATATGTACCATAGTTTTTGGATCCATTCATTTACTGATGGGCATCTACGTTGCTTCCAACTCTTAGCTATTGTAAATTGTGCTGCTATGAACATTGGGGTGCATAGGTTCTTTTGGATTGGTGTTTCAGGGTTCTTAGGATATACTCCTAATAGTGGAATTGCTGGGTCAAAACGCACGTTCATTTTTACTTTTCTTAGAAAGTTCCATACTGTTTTCCATAGTGGGTGTACCAGTCTGCAATCCCACCAACAGTGAGCCCTAGTTCACTGGCCCTTTTCCCCACAACCTCTCCAACACTTGTTTGTTGCTTTGTTTATGATGGCCATTCTGACCGGAGTAAAGTCGTATCTCATTGTGGTTTTAATTTGCATCTCTCTGATGGCTAGCAATCTTGAGCATCTTTTCATATGTCTCTGGATCCTCTGTATGTCCTCCTTGGAGAAGTGTCTGTTCAAGTCCTTTGCCCATTTTTTAATTGGGTTGTTTGTCTTCTTAGAGTGGAGTCAAGTAAGTTCTTTGTATATTTTGGAGATTAAAACTTTGTCTGAGGTATCATTGGCAAATATTTTTTCCCAAACAGTTGGTTCTCTTTTTATCTTAATACTGTTTTATTTAGCTGTGTTGAAGCTTTTTATTTTGATGAGATTCCATTTGTTTATTCTTTCCTTTATATTTCTTGCTCTAGGGGACATATCAGTAAAAACGTTGCTGCATGAAATATCTGAGATTTTCCTGCCAATGTTTTCCTCTAGGACTTTAATGGTGTCATGGCTTATATTTAAGTCTTTTATCCACCTTGAATTTATTTTGCACACTGTGCATCTTGGAACCCAGGACAGCACGCCCACCCACTGGACCCTGTATCTGTGCAGTAAACTCTGCTCACCTTCTTCAGGAAGAATATCCAGAGAAAAGAATAGAAAGTGCCCCATGCCAGCTAACATAGTGCTTCAAAGGACTAGGAGGAAAGAACTCACTGTTTATTTATAAAGAAAGTCTACTTCCTTCCCTTTCTTCTTCTTCAAAAAAGAGAACACATCATTCCGCAACCACCAAGATAGAGCAGATTCACAGCCAGCCATCCCCCTACTGAAGCCAACAACGAGCTTGAAACTAAGTACAAAAGGCTGGTAACTGTGCACTCTGGACAGGAGGCAGCAGCAAGCAACTGGGGCAGGGAGTCAGAACTGGATGAACGACCATCACAATGGGAAGCTTTTTCTGGTTTTCCCTCATTGATCTCAGCTTTGCCCTAAAGGTGGTGAGTCTCAACACTGCTCCATGGACAGGATGGGAATGACGTAGAGAGGACTGGATGAGGGTACTGTAGGAACCAGAATGGGGGACTGCCAGGGACCCTTCCCTCTTCTCCTGTCCTGGCCCTGCTCCTACCCTGAAGCTACACCCATGGTCTGGGCATAAGCTCCTAAAATGCCAAGAAAAATCTTGTCTCTGGCAAAGACCTGGGAAAATGGGCCCCTATGCACCACAATTTGGGGGAAATCCTGCTTCTTTTTCTTTCTTTTTTTTTTTTATCTTACCGCTTTGCCCTGAAAACCACCAATATATGTGAGTCTTCAACACAGCGCATGGTTGGCTTGGGGAGGAGAGGAATCTCAGATTCTGAGAGAAACCAGAGCTTCTAGCTGAAGGGCCAGGGAAGATGTGCTGATGGTGTGAGCTGGGCCCACACAGAACACACCGCCAGGCCAGCACGGCTCTGTGCCACGCTGATGCTGAGGTCACCCCCACAGGTGCTGAGACAGAACCAGGCTCCAAACTTAATGTTCTCACAGACTTAAACAGTGGCCCCTCAACCTCTGCTGTTCAGTGGTGGGAGGACAGACTATGGAATTCAGTCCGATAAGGGCAGCACATCCATTGCTAGCTCCATCCAAAGTTTGCAGGGAGAAAATAATTGAATTCGAACAGACACAGAGGTTAAGTGGAAGAAAGACAGAGTTCCTGGGCCCAGCCTGCAGACCTGCAGCACCATGGATTTCAGTTCAGAAAATGTTCATTTTTGCAAATAAATCTATTTTTCTTTTATGTTTTTAGTTTTTTGTCCATTTCCTAGGTAGAGACCAAATTTCTTCTCTGAAAAGTAAGCATAAGCAAGTGAAAAGCAGCTCTCAGCCCTCTGTGTGGGGTGGAGGGAGATGCTAATTCAGCCTGAGTTCCAGTTCCAGTGAGTAGGCAGACCCAGCTGGACCTCAGCACTTGGGGAGAGAAGGCTCGGTGCACCTAACTGGGGTCAGCCTGTGTGCGCTGATGGCCCAACCCTCCCGGTTCAGATATTAAATGTGGATACACTGTGATTCACACCCCTGTGATAAAATCAAGGTGTGCTATCCTGTTTTAAAGTCATGTGAGCTTCCTTAACCGCTCCAACATGCTTATGACTAAAGGGAGAGATTCTGTTCCAGTCATCACTGGGGACAGGGGATGGGTGTGGGGGGTAATAGGCCTCCACAGGGAATTGCTGCAAGAGTCCCCCCAAATGCCTCACCTCCCAGGAGACCTGTGGGACACCGTTTATCATGGAAGCACACCCATGGCTAGGACATGGGAACTAACACTTATGCACCCATGTGGTCTCTTTTCTGTCCTTACTGCCAGTCACCCCACTGTGTGTTGTGATTTGTTCTATAGGCCACCTCACATGAGTGGATGTGGACAGGAATAAAAGACAGAAAGAGATAAATGGGGAGGTCTCTGCTTTCTCTAGGAGCTCAGAATAACTGAGAATTTGCTATAAGAAAGACCAGAACTTTCTGCCAGACGCCACCATATTTTAGGTATTTATGGAGCACTCTCCTTCCAGCAATGGCAAACTTAACTAGCTCACAAAAGCCTTCAACTCCTCTCAGGTTTGCTTGCTCTGCTTCTCCTCCATGAGACCTCTACTCTGCATTGGGTCACTTGGTGAGTAAAACCATTGTTTGCCTATGGGGATAGGAAATACCAGATAACATGACCTCAAATTAGAAGAAAAATAATACTCACCCTCACTAATGTGTCTTGGAAGTCAGCCCAGCTCTGACTACACAGGCCTGACTTGAGAACATTCTAATGTTGTTTCTTATTAGCAATTCTTTGACTTTCCATCCTTAACCCTGCCTGCTATCAAACAAGCAGAGAGACACAAACTTGGGGAGCTTTTCTGATGATATTACTCCTAGAGTGAGATCTAGAATACAATGAATTGCAGGGACAGGCAAGAGGAAGTTCATTCTTATTTGTATTTGACAAATCCATCAGTATTGTGGCGTAGTATGGGCCATCTGTTCCATTTACCTTATTAGGCTTCCCTGTTAAGGGAGATAAGATGCCTAGGTGTTTTATGGCTTCATCATGGCTAAGGTGAATCAAGAGTAAGTTGGCTGCCTGCCAAAGATACTTGGGCAGATAATAGTCGATGCAGAAGGTTACAGTGAATGTTAAATCTGTAAAACAATTCAAATTATAGATGGTCTTGAATACTTTTACAAAAATTTGGTCTTCTAGATACAATGAGGAGCTTTGAAAAGTTTTTGGAAATAGCCCTGACTGGTGTAGCTCAGTGGATTGAGCGTAGGCCTGTGAACCACAGGATCACGGTTCGATTCCCAGTCAAGGCACATGCCTGGGTTGCAGGCCAGTTCCCAGCAGGGGACTCACGAGAGGCAAACATACATTGATATTTCTCTCCTCTTCTTCTCTTCCCCTCTAAAGATAAATAAATAAAATTTTAAAAAAAGAAAATTTTTTGGAAATAGTAATAATATGATCTCACCTATAATATAATTATATAAGTATGTTATTTGTTTTATAACTTGGTTAGCAACATGAAGGATGTATTAGAGTGATGGGGTTGAGGTATAAAATTAGTTAGCAATATAATATTTACAACTAAAGTGGAAATCTATGAGCACATAATGGATATTGATGAGTTATACAACTGAAAGTATGGTAGAATTCTAAAGTATTCTACATTAAATCTCTTTAATATCCTAGTAAAGAGCAAAAACAAAATGTTGCTAATTGGTATTAAGAAAATATATGATCCCAAAAATTTGTTTCATAATTACATGTAACAATTATCATTGAGTTTTATGAAATGGCAACAAAGCCATGGGGTAAATGTAGTCGGTGAAAAGGTTGCAGGTCACCCTGATATAAGTAGCACATGTTTGAAAGTTTGGAGGTTGAGGGAAAAGGAGAGGCAAGATATATCATCACCTAGGGTCTGTGAGTGTTTATATTACTTTTTTATGTTTTAATACCAATCCAAGGATATGTTTGTTACTTTTAGAGAAAGAGGAAGGGGGAGAGAGAGAGAGAGAGATCAATGTGAGAAGGAAACATTAATCAGTTGCCTCTCACACACACCCTGATCAGGGATTGAACCTACAGCCTAGGTATGTGTCCTGCCTGACCAAGAATCAAAAAACCTAAACCTAACCTTTTGGTCTACAGGATGACACTCTCACCAACTGAATCACTAGGCCAGGGTCTTTGTGCTTTGTTTTGGTTTTGTATTTAATGAAGCATGGCTCTGAAAACAAAGAGCAAACTGACTTCCCCTTTACATCAAAGTGGTGGTAAAATTCTGGTCAAGAGGCCAGTGCAGACAAATGCAGTAGACAAATGTGGTACTCGAATCCTCCCACAACCACAGCAAAACACATCTGCACTCCAGAACAACCATCATTCAGAACCACCTGAAATCTAGCTCAACAGAAGTGCTACCCCTAAGGGTATAAAGAAGAAGCCACATTAAGACGGGTGGAAGGGGTAGATACTGGGAATGAGTCTGTGTAGTGGATAAAAATCTGGAGGGTTATCTCAGCTGCAGAGGTCGCCCTGAGGAGCAAGGGTTCAAAGTCCCACACTAGGACCCCCAACCCAGGTTCCAGTGCCAGAAAGAGAAGTCCCCATAACTTATGGCTGGAAAAACCAGTGGGGATTGAGGCGGAGTGAGAAAAAGGGCTTCTGAAGTCCCAAACATTCCACTAAAGAGCCTATACATGGACTTACTTAGATTTTCTCCCGCTGAGCTCCAGCATTGGAGCGGCAGCTTGAAAGGCACCAAGGCTACATGGAGAGGAGCTGAATCATCTGGTGTCAGAGAGAGAGCTGGAGAGAAAGCTTTCTCCCAGACAGAAGTGCTGGCAGAGGCTATGTTCTTCTTCTGGGTGACATGTATAAGACTCCATCAATCTGCTTATTACAGTTTGCCCCACCATGGTAATTCCATGAGACCCTGCCCCACCCAACTTGAGGGCCCACCCAATCTGTTTCCAGTGGCTTTTCCATACAAATGACCTGATTTGCCTCATGCTTCAGACTTTCCTAAAATCTCTCAAACAAGCAGCATCTGGCCTTCGCATGCCCCGTACCTCTCACTAAGCGGCCCCAGTCCCAGCTTCAGCAATAGCTGGTGGTTTGCAGCTTAGCTTCTCCTGGACACATCCAAGTGCAGCAGTGGTAGTAGCCATCTGCAGATCACTTTGTATCTCATGCTGGGTGGACCCAGGCACAACATAGGCAGTGGCTGACCTTGGATTGCAGCTCCCAGGAGGCCCCAAAGCCAGCACGCCCAGCAGACTGCTTCTGACCAGATCAAGGCTTATGGAGGTGGTTGCAGCCAGCAACCAAACCACCTCCCTGAGCAACACACTCAATAGGTAGACTCAGGTGGAAACCAGAGCCCCAGTGAAGTAAGTCCTGCTCAATGGAGTGGGCCCCTGCACAGCTGATCCTCCACGGTTTTTGCAGGCAGCACTTGCAGCTGATCAGACAAGGGATAAATCTCTCCAACTGACATGCCAACAGTAATCAAAGTTCAGCTACCTAAGGAGGCTGTACAAAGCCCACACAAGGAAAGGGAAGCACACCTGCAGTGCCCAGCTGAGGTGAATGGGAAGGTTGTGCCACGGGGTCATAGAGGACACCTTTACATTAGGCCACACTGCCAAGGCTGGGAAAATAAGTAGTGTGACCTAATACATGAAAACAAAGAAGGGGGGCTGCCAAAATGAGGAGACAAAGAAACATGTCCCAAATGGAAGGACAGAACAAAACTCCAGAAAAAGAATTAAACAAAATAGAGATAAGCAATATAGTAGATGTAGAGTTTGAAACACTGGTTATAAGGATGCTCAGTGAACTTAGTGAGAGCACCAACAGCATAAAAAAGGAGATGAAAACCATAAAAAATAACTAGTCAGAGATAAAGGATGCACTAACTGAAATTAAGAATAATTTACAGGTAATCAACAATAGAGTAGATGAAGCAGAATATAAAATCAGCAATTTGGAATATAAGGAAAAAAGAAAAACACCTAACAAGAACAGCAAACATTTAAAAAATACAAAAATAATGAGGATAGTATAAGGAGCCTCTGGGACAACATCAAGTATATCAATAGTCGCACAATGGGGAAGCCAGAAGGAAAAGAGAGAGAGAGAACAAGGCCTTGAAAACCTATTTGAAAAAAGAATGGCAGAAAACTTCCCTAGCTTGGTGAAGGAAAAGACACACAAGTACAGAAAGCACAGAGAGGCCCAAACAAAATTAACCCAGAAAGGCCCATAATAAGACACAACATAATTAAACAGCAAAAGTTAAAAACAAAGAAATAATCTTAAAAGGAGCAAGAGAAGAGCAGTTAGTTACCTACAATGGAGCTTCCGTAAGACTATCAGATGATCTCTTAAGAAAAACTCTGCTGGCCAGAAGGGATTGTCAAAAAATATTCAAAGTGTTGAAAAGACCTATAATCAAGATTCCTCCACCCAGCAAAGCTGTCACTAAGACATATTGAAAAGCTTCCCAGACAAGAAAAAGCAAAAGGAGTTCATCACCACCAAACTAGTACTACATGAAATGTTAAAGGGTCTTCTTATTTGTTTTGTTTAAAGATTTTATTTGTTTGTGTTTAGAGAGAGGGGAAGGAAGGAAAAAAGAGAAGGAGACAAACATCAACGTGTGGTTGCCTCTCACACGCCCCCTCACTGGGGATCCAGCCCACAACCCAGGCATGTGTTCTGACTGGGAATCGAACCAGCAACCCTTTGGTTCACAGACCAGCACTCAATCCACTGAGCCACACCAGCCAGGGCAAAGGGTTTTCTTTAAGAAGGAGAAGGAGGAGGAGGAGAAAATATATGAAAAATAAAATGTCAATAAATATATATCTAAAAACAATTGAATCTAAAAAACAAAGTAAGCAAGCAAGCAGAACAGAAACAGACTTATAGATACAGAGAAAATTTTGACCATTTTGCCAGATGGGAGGGAGACTTGGAGGATGGGTGAAGAAGGGGAAGGAATTAAGAGGTACAGATTAGCTGTTAGAGAATAGTCATATGGATGTAAAGTATAGCACAGGAAATGTAGTCAATAATATTCTAATATCTATATGTGATGTCGGGTGGGTACTAGATTTATCAGGATGATCACATAGTAAGTTATATGTCTGGTTACTGGGGTGTGCAACAGAAACTAATATAATATACGTCAACTGTAATTGGAGAATAAAATGTTTTTAAAAATAAAATGCTAGTGAGATACTAGGAGAAAAGAGAGGCAGTTTGAGGAAAGTAGGATCATGGGAAGTGAAAATGTTAAGATATGTTCTAGAACAGGGTTGGCAAACTTTTTCTTAAATGACCCTATGATAAGTACTTTAGGCTTGCCAACTATAAAGTATTTCTTCCCGTGAACTCTGCTGTTGTAGTGGAAAAGTAATCATAGAAAACAATGAACGGAGTAGCTGTGTTTCAATAAAACTTTATGTATAAAAAGGTGGCTAGGCTATGATTTATCAATGACCTCTTCTGGAACAGTGCTTCTCAAAACTTTAATGTGTGTTCATATCATCAGAATATCTGGTTAAATGTGATGATGATTGAGCAGGTATGTAGTAGAGTCAATAATCTGCATTTCTAAGAAGTCCCAAGGTGTTCCATGCTACCTGGCACTTGACTGTGTTTTGAGTAGATTCCAGAGGGGAAAAAGATGTTTAATCAAAAATATATAATATAAAGTGGCCCTATCATCTTTTTTCCCTTAAGCAACACTTAAGTGAACTTTAATGCACATATATGCAATGTCTTTTTAGAAAGACCCAAACCAATGTAAGTGTTCTAGAAGAATAGTATTTTTATTTTTTTAATTAGATTTTTAAAAATATTTTATTTATTTATTAGAGAGAGGGGATGGGAGAAAGATTGGGATGTTTCTCAAACATCAATGTGTGGTTGCCTCTCATGTGTCCCCCACTGGGGACCTGGCTCACAACCCAGGCATGTGCTCTGACTGGGAATTGAACCAGAAATTCTTTGCTTCACAGGCCCATTCTCAATCCACTCAGCTACACCAGTCAGGGCTAGAAGAGTAATATTTTAAAATAATTCCTATAGATTGATGCTTTACCATTAGCCCACTGAGCTGTTCTTTTCAGAAACTCAAATTTTTGTACTAAACCTCTGGCATAATCAAAATATTTGCTATTCGCATTTTTATATACAACCTTATTTCCCTGCTGGTTAAATCTTATTGCTGTAACTTTTAAAAATATTTTTCATTTATTGATTTTAGGGAGAGGAAAAGAGATATCACTTCATTGTTCTACTTATTTATGCATTCATTGTTCGTTTCTTGTATCTGCCCTGAATGTAGAGAGAACTTGCAACCTTGACTAACTGAGCTCCGGGGCATTCTTAAAACTCCTGAATTGCCGCCAGATCGAAAGCAGATTATCTGTTGAGTGTGGCTCCCTTCAAACATTCTGACACTTCTGTCTTGAGCTCCTGTCAGAGCTGCATTGTAAAAGGGGAAATATTATAAAAGTATTTTATGAACCTTTGGGAATTTGCTTTTTTAATCCAATGTGAAAATTTTTATAAAAGAAACACCTAAGAAGTGAGTCATAATCAATATAAATGAACTTACCTTTGTATGAAATTTTACTTGAACACTCTTAATCTTAAAAACATAGTTATATGATGTACTTTTATTTGATTGAGAACATATGTTCACACAAAACAACAGAAGCAATTAAACCAGGCTTCTATAAATTTTATTTCCTTTTGAAATTATTTCAATAATGTTTTAGTGCCTTTTAATAAAAAGCTTTTTTGATAACCACTTAAATTCCTGGGACTTCTAAAGAGCCAATTCTTCTGTCATACTATTAATGTTTAAATAGATACATTTTACCTGAAAGAAAAGATTGTAAAAAAACAATCATGATAAAAAAACATTTCTATTAGTTATTCTGATTGACTTGATATCTCAAAGTATGTTATTTATTTCTTTAAGAAATATGAACAAGCTAAATAATTACTACTTCTTCACTTCACCATTTACTAATTGTGTGATAGGAGGGAACTTATTTTAATCTCCATGAGCCTGTTTCCTTCCTGTAAAAGGACTATAATGATACCTACAGGGCTCAGTTTATGTTAAGAACAATTATCAGTGTTAATGTGGCACAGAGCTTGTGAGAAATTTTATTAGTGTGTATAAAGATCCAGCACAACGTGGTCCTCCGGGCTAGTCTTAGCTTCACTCCCACCTCCTCTAAAACAAAAAGAAATCATTCATCACATCCCCATGTAACAGCATTTCCACCACATAGGGGCTTTGTGGTGGCACATCTCCAAAATGTACGATGTAAGACTCCCCAAGTGTGACTGTCACAACACACTCACTCAAGTGTTAAAACATCTGATATTCTGACATTGTTTGTATATGTCGTTTTGTTTTACTTCCTCATTTTCTGGCAATAGCCTCATCTACTTCAGCATTTTGTGACTTTTAAACATCCTTTGGCGAAATGTGTTTGAGAACAGGCATGTTTCTTCTATACCATTATCTTTCTAAAAGCTTTAAAAATGCATGGTAAAAAATTGAGTTATAAGCATTCATGAAAGAATTTATGCCAGGCACATTTTGCTTATAAGTTTCAGTAGCTCAAGGTATTTATGTAGCAAAAACAGTGATTTCCAGTGATAAACATCCCCAGCTGGATCATCAATGGAAAAGCAACTCAGATAATATAAATTCTAATCTTAGCTCTTTCTAATATATGTAATTTCATGACATCAAAATATTGGTTTTACTCTAAGTAATCTCAGTTTTGTATATTATGAAATTAGGGAAACAATAAATATCTACTTAACAGTGTGTGGAAAAAATGAAAGTTTTATGGTATCACAAAAAGAGAAATAGCCCCAGAGTTAGAAGATTTAACTTTTAAACATAGTCTTGTCACTTAAAATATTCACGTTAATCTAAACAAGCCACTTTGCTTTCAGAGGCTGCCATTTTTCTTTATCCATCAAACAGAGACAACAATATATATATCTTATTTACTTTGCAAGGCTATGGAGGAGAACAAAATGAGATAGTGTTGGTAAAAAGACTGTAAATTGTGGAGTGCTATATAAATGTAAATTATAATTTCAGAAATAAGATCAGGACTTTGTTAGATTTCTGTTACCAGAAACTGTGGTTCTTCTATGGTGTCATGGGAGAAGAGTTTCAGGGACTTCACATAGGAGGAGATAAGCAACAGTGGCAAGATTTATTAGAGCAAAAAGAGACAGCACAGTCTTGCAAAGACAGAGAGCAGGCAGGCTAGAGCGTAGGGGCTTTGTGGACTCGGGAAAGGAAGTTACACGGGCAAAAGGGGAATCCTCTGCCGCTGCTCGCAGCTCCTGTGGATGCAGGTCTGTGGGGACCCCTAGAGTTTAGCAAAAAGGAAGCAAAAATACATGTTCGCGAGAAGAAGGATTAGTAGTGCTCCAAGGAGGGTGTGCGCTGGGTTCTTGGTCTAGCTTCCATACATTTCCTTGGGTTTGGGAAAGACCGAGCTTTCTTTCAAACTACCCAATGTTTTTCCCGGCTTTTCCTGGCCTCGTGCATGTGTTCTCTCCCCCACCCAATCTTTCCTGGATTGTCCAGGAACTCGTGCCCTTCTCCAGTCTGATTCACTGCCCAGACTTTTCCAGACTAGTCCCCTCCCCCTGTGTAGTAACCATCTTTGCTTCCACGGAGCACGCCTCATAGTTCTGCTTCATCATTTGACTTCTACTGCACATGTGCTTAATAAAAGGAATTCCTCTGCCCTATCTTGGCATCTACTGCACATGCACTCAGTGAAAGGAATTTCCCCTCACCATTTTCTCCCTCTCCTTGTTAATTTGGCGGAACAATGCCAGTTATACCCCAGGGTGCTGTAAGGTTGTCTTGCTTGCCTAGTGCACTAGGTAGGATATTGTCTAGAAGGATGCCAGTTATTCCCTGGAGTGACTTGTGAACCTGCTGTTTCCCAGTTTAATCAGGCTTACCCAGGTGTCTGGCTCCCTTCATTAAAAACTAACTAACTGCCTACCCAGACAGTTGCATCTGCTTCAGTACGGAATTCAACAAAATGCTTCTCTGTTTCAAATTGTTTGAGGGAGTATGTCAGTAGCAAGGCTACACATGTTTTTGCATGAATTTTGAGGATGGTATTATAATGAAATTCAAAGGATGTTTATTTTGGAATTCTATTTTGGTAAAATCATATATAAATGCTATGTCCATGATTTGCATTTGTTTTGAGAAATACCGGGTTTTTCCCTGGTCATATGTTCTCCATTCCTTTCACCACCAGCCTTGTCCCCTTGTTCACTGCATGAACAATAAACTAAAAACCTATATAGAAGCACCAATGGTCATCTTCGTGTTCCAGACTTCTTGGAAGTTTGCAATACAAGTGGATCTGAAGAGAATTCATGGAGCTAGCTGTAGTAAAAGCTACATATAGCATAGTGATGGCTCATTTTATTTGCTGCCCCTTCCTTAGTTAGGTAACCCTCAAGTATTTCTAGGGTGGAGTCAGATGTCTATTTTCTTTTTTAAAATCAGAAGTACATTTAATATCACCATCAATTTCAAATGTGTATTTCCATCCCTATATTCTCTTTAACAAACTGTAGAAATGATCCCTGAAAGTATAGTCTTCCTGTATTTTCTTTAATATACCAGATTCTTATATCCAACTACATATTTGATAACTCCACATAATTTCAATGTTGGTACTTGAAGTACAGCTTGAGAAAAACAGAACTCTTGGCATTTATTTTGGTACCTCTTTCCCCCAAACATGTTTATCACCCTCTTTACCCTCGTCTTTCTATCTCAATTGATGACTCCATTATCACTCAGTTAACTCCAACTAAAAATTGGTTGAGTTTCTCATGATTCTTTTTTGCTTTTGTCTGTATATCTAAACCATCAGCCAAAATTTTGACTATGTTTAAAACATATTCTTAATCTCATGCATTTTTTCACATCTCTGTTATCATTCTGCTCTAAGCAACTTCTCTCTCCCCCCACACACATGCATATGTACACATACACGCATAATTTGAACCATCTGAAAGAAGGCTGAAGACTTAATGTCTCATTACCCCCAAATACTTCAGTGCATAATTCCCTAATACAGGGATATTTTCTGATACAACCATATACAATTATTAACAAGGAAATTAACATAGATTTAATTCTGTTAAATTTCTAACCTATGGACAGTTAATTCTAATTGTCTAAATAAAATATATTCATTTTTAACTCTTCTAAGTCTATAGAAGAAGCATAAGTACTGCATTCTGCCTGGCTTGGACTGATTGGTTCACAGATACAGCACAATTACAGCCTTACTTCTCTTAATTATTTATAAGGTACCCCTAGGAATAAATGTGTGACTTGAGAAAATAGGGACTTGGCTCTATCTAGTACTACCTTGCTGTCAAATCTTTCAATAGTAACTTAAAATGTCTGGTGCTCAGTTTCCTTAGCTATAGCTATTTAAAAAGTAGATTATTAGAAGATTGATTTCTGAAGAGCTCAACAGTTCTATAATTCTATAATAATGGTTTGTTTCTGCTTCCACATTTTTGCCTCAGGATGAAACCTAGTGCCATTTTCAGGTTCCTTGTTAATAAATGTGTTCTCTGTCTCAAGGATAGGGTAATGAAAGGCACAATTTTTGAGCTCAAGGTCTTTGCCAGCTACTATTGGTGCTCACATGTAGTGTTGTTGCTTTGAGCAAAAAAACCTCTCCTCTCTCCCTATTCAAGGATTTTGAGTCCATGCATTAATTATGGAACTTCAATTTTAATAACCAAAAGTTACTTAATATTTACTTTTGCAATACTTTCCCCTCAGGCATATTTAAGGATGAAGAGCAAAAGATAGATGCCAGGTGCTTTTAAGCAAAGTTCATATTTTTCCTTACACAGCACTTAAATTGAAAATACAGAATAATTTAAAAGGAGAGCCCAGGTGGGAGCATACGACTTTTTGTTGTTAGCTCAAATGAAGAACCGCCAACAGGTGTAACATTAGACCAGCGATTTTCAACCAGTGTGCTGCAAGAATTTTTAAAGCATGCAATACCTGACCATTTGGTCTGAAACATGGACATCTTTTCCCTTAGATTATCAAATTTTTTTAAAAAATGACAACAGTCAATACAATAGCCATCTGGTGTGAGTGTATCAAAATCATACCTATTTTTTTGGTCAGATTGGCAAAAAATATATTTTTGGTATGCTGTAGAATTTTAATTATTAGTTTATGTATGCCATGAGATAAAAGAGGTTGAAAATCTCTGTGTTAGACCAAAATGCTCTCTGGGTCTCTAAGCTGTCAGGTAGGAGGTGTTTGTTCCTCAAATAATTTTAAGGTTGAGATTTTTATCCCCTTAGGTAGTTTAACATATGAAATGAAACCCATACACCCAAACCTTAAACTGCACCCAGCTCTATGCCCATATCAAGTAAAGATTCACTTCTGCATTCCATGCAGCATATTAGAAATTTGTGGGATTTGGAAAAGCATTTCATATCAGTTTGGAGAGTAGTTGGAAGGGACACAGATCAGGATAGGAGAGAAGAAGAAGGAAAGTCAGGAAGGCAAAAGAAGCAAGCACACAAACATGAGGGGAAGCAAGGAGGGAGGCAGAAGGAGAGGTGGGAAGCAGGAAGGCAAATGAATCATTTATTGAACATGTACTAGGCCCCAAGCATATACTCGATCCTTTTATAGACATCATCTCATTTAAGTACTCGTACCCTCTCTTAAATTCAGAGAGTTAAGAATTTACACCTGCACAAAGTAACAAAGTCAGAATCTAAAGCCAAATTTGTGACTCAAAAGTCTAGACTTTCCTGGACACCGCACTCTCTCAAAGGTGCTTTTTAATCTGTGCGGCAAACATTCACGTGAGAGCTAACTCAAGTCTTTCCTGCCTGGGTGAATGGATAGATAAATTTCACTTTCAAAACAATCCTGTGAGATGAGTATTGTCTTTTCCTTTTTCACAGAGAAAGAAACAGAGGGTCAAGGGAAGTTAAATATCACACTGAAAGCCAAGGGCTTCCGCAAACATCAGCATTGTCACTTGGTGATTCCACAGGCAAAAGGGTCCTTCATTTTCTAAACATCTGACAAAGAGGTGAGCTTGTTGGGCCAGAGTGCACCTGGGTGCATAACAGGGCTCTGCTTCAAGAGAGAGATCCTATGCCCTGCTGCTCTCTTTTACAGGGCAACCTGAAAATGGACTTTTAAGTAAAGGACTAAAGTCTGGGCTTGGGCACTAAATGATTTGCCCGTAGGTGCCAGTTATCTGTAAACAATAGGTGTTAGTTCCTGTAGGAGGTTGTTTGGCATGCAATTCTTCCCATTGGGAAGAAAGAAAATGACTGGTGCCACCTGATGTTGTAAACACAGCCCCTCCCCTGGTGAGGGGAGAGTGGTCCCTTGTAGCTTAGTTCATCCAGACAACCCAGAGAGAACTTCTAGGATCACTTATTGGACAGTCCAGCTTCTCTTTACTCATTCACTCAAAATAGTGGCAGAACCAGAACTTGAACCCATGTCTTTTGATTTCAAAACCCAGTTAGAATTTGAAAAGCCAGCTCTTGAGAGTGAAGACAACAGCCAAATTCAATGGTTATGGTAAATTCAGGGACACAGATCAGGATAGGAGAGAAGAAGAAGAAGAATTTACCATATGGTAAATTATGGAAGGGACACATGACTTATTTGGGATTTCAGGTGCTCAAATGGTGGGTTATAGTCATATAGGTAAAACGCCACCATCCTGGTTCCAGGTGATGAATCTACTCATAGCGTCTCAGACATAGCTAAGGACTTGAGGAGGAAGTTGTCTCCAACTAGGAGAGGAAGGAGAAACTAACCTTAGAAACTAACAAAGGGGGACACAGGAAGTCTTTCCCATTAAACTCATTAGTTAAAGGACAACCTCATAAATAACTCTGCTCTCTGTTCTTCATCAAAAAGCTCCTTGTGAAGAAGTCATCTGCACAAATACAGAAGATCAAAGGGAATTTCTACTTTAAGTTTGGATCTTTCCTAATAATTTACAATATCACTTTTGTTTCTAAAATGAAGTAGACTATTTGTATGTTATGAATACTTTTGTGAATAATCACCTCATGATTTAGAATTTTTTCCAGTTAACTTTTTAACTATATTTTTAAAAAACATGTACATAAATGTTTCTTCATACTAGTTTACAGTTTTCTCTATTATATTTTTGTGTTATCTCTATAGAAGATTTAAAGCAAAGACATGCATTTTTCTTTATTCTCTAAAAAGCTGTTTAATTAGAGAGCTGTTTAATTAGAGAGCTGTTTCGGGTCAGGTGAAAACCATTGTTATTAAATTGGTGTTGATTTAAGAATGCACCTGTTTTTATTTCTTTCCATCCTACAACTGAACCTGAGATGACAAGCAAACAATAACAGGCTTTCCCTAAATCAAACATCAGACTTTTTTTTTTTTTACAAATAGCTCATTTGATGAAGTGATATTATCTCCTTTTGGCCTGAGATCAAAATCAGGACCACAGTGTTTGTTTGTTCCTACAGTTGAATCTTGGGGGCACAGATCCGTGGGCCAAATGACACGTTGCTGTTGTACGTGCTCCACAGAGATCATTCACAGATAGATCCTGTGAATGATTCGCCCTGTAAATGGATTTATTTTTCTATGCTTTCCTATGCATTATTTCCTTCCATCTTCCTTCTTTACTTTCCTTCTCTTTTTCCTTTCTTCCCATTAGCTGTGCAGCCTACAATATAACTCATAAATAAACCTAATGTTAATAGTAAACTATTTTATGATAAAAGTGGGAGAACTGAATGTTAAAATACAAATATGAGAACATAAATTTTACTGAAGTTGTACTATATTTTACTTCCTACATACAGCTTAATATACTGTTAATGGAATGTGTTTTGAACCAGAGTATAGCTGGTTTTTTGCAACACCAGTTCTTGCTACTTGGAATCAGTGGGTAGGTGGGTGGGGTGTGTCCTAGATTGGTTTCACCCAGAAGCATATCGTGAGATAAGAATTTGAGTTTAAATAACTTATTTGGAAGGTGTATCTCAGCAGAGGAATGTAGAATTGAGGCAAAAAAGGAAAGGAGATTATAGGCTTTTTTTTGTTTCCCCAGAGGAAAAAGTCCTCAAAGGGAAACGTTTTGCCCATGTGGAAGAAATGAAACAAAAAAACAGCAGAAGCACTAAAAGGCATCAAAATTGATGAGTTAAAAAACTGTTCAGCAGTGCAAAAAAAAGTCTTGATAGGTGTATTACATTAAATGGAGAGTACTTTGAAGGTAACTGAAGTTTAAACATATAAGAATAAATATACAATTTTTTATAAATAAATTCCTGTTTTTGAGGGGTTCCCTCTCATATGTGTGTATGGATGTATATACACAAATAGGGTGATAGTGTGTCTAGCCGGAGATTGAGTGGTTTGTACATTGGATGGATTAAACTACTAAAGGCTACCAGCATCTGAGAGATACTACCTGTATCTGAGAGATACTACCTGCATCTGAGAGAGCTAAGATAGTTGGTAGTGGCCCAAAACCATGTGAAAATCCTCAAAGGAGAAAAAAAGTTTTGTCTTCCTTTTTGAACAATATCATTTTAGAGCTATTATCCACTCTAAACTTAACATATTTCACATTTTTATTAAACAAGAAGGTTGCCTAAGAGTTACTTTTCTCTTAATCAGTTCAGGAAAGCAGGAGAAAACAATTTTTTCTTCATTTTTAGAAAATAAACATAAGAAACTAAGTAGAAAAATTCAATATTGAATAAAAAAGAGGCTTGTGGTAGTAGTAGGAGAAGCACCAAGTCAAAAACGTAGTCCCTTGTTTACAAAGCTGAGTGAGGTTATCTGTCAAATAGTGGCAGATAATTCAAATGGGAATTTTCACTGAGGACAACTATAACTCTGCAAGAAATATAAACCTCTGATCGTGAGCATCAGCAAACTAAGAAGTTAATGAAGTACTTGGTCAAGAAGTAGGCTAAGAAAGAACTCCAGAAAATAAACCTCAAATGTGGGGATACTTCTGTTCTGGGTATGTTTTACAGGTCCTGAAGATGTAGCTGAAAGACTGAATATGTGATATTCATAAACATATACTTGCTATTCTTTCTCCTCTTAGCTTCTTTAAAGGTGTAACATTACCTTAGGTAATAATTTTAGAAATTTGTCATTGGATTTATAACACCTACAGATGTTCTGGATGTAATATGCATAACAATAATACCACAGAGGAAGGAAAATAAATCTATATCTCACTGAAATTAAGTTAGAGTAAATTAACAGAGTAAATCTAAAGCTGATGCTGATAATTTAAGGTATATCTGGTAACCTCTAGAAATAACAATGAAAATAGTAGAAAATCATCATTAATAAAATTTAAATGAGAAAATATTTATTTAATGAAATAAAGAGAGTAAAGGAAAAGAGGAATAAAAACATGAAATATGTAGAAAACAAAAAATAAAATGGCAGATATAAACCCAACTATATCAGTAACTACATTAAATATGAATGGATTGTAGATTATATGATACTGTATACAGATAACTCTAAAAATTCAACTAAAAACCTACTAGAATTGATAAGTAAATTAGTAAAGTATCAGGATACAAAATAAATATCCAGAAATCAGTTGCATTTTTATACACCAATAATATTATCAGAAAGGGAAACTAAGAAAATATAAACACATGAAATTACATCAAACTAAAAAGTTTTTCATGGCAAAGGAAATCATCAACAAAATGAAAAGACAACCCACTAAATGGAAAAACATATTCACCAATCATACAACTAGCAAGCAGTTAATATTCAAAATACATAAAGAGTTTATACTACTCAACACCAAAAAAACAATGCAATTTAAAAGTTTGCAAAGAGCCTAAATAGACATTTCTCCAAAGAGGACATACAGCTGGCTAATAGATATATGAAAAGATGCTCAGTGTTACTAATTATCAAAGAAATGCAAATTAAAACCACAATGAGATATCACCTCATACCTGTCAATGGTTATCATCAATATCAACAAACAATAAGTGTTGGGGAGGATGTGGAAAACAGGGAACTTATGACCACTGTTGGTGGGAATACAGGTTGGTGGGGACACTGTGGAAAACAGTATGGAGTTTCCTACAAATAAAAATGGAACTGACTTATCACCCAACAATTCTACTTTTGAGAATATATCCAAACAAACCATGAAACATTCATTTGGAAAAATATATAAACCTGTATGTTCATTGCAACACTATTTAAAATAGTTAAGATTTGGAAGAAACCCAAGCACTCATTAGTAGGTAAGTTGATCAAAAAGCTGTAGTACAGCTTCCAGCCAAGATGAAGGTGTAGGTAGATATGCTGCACTTCCTTGCACAACCAAAGAAGGATAAAAACAAATTTAAAAACAAAAAACAACTCGAACTGCCAGAAAATTGAACTATATGGAAGTCTGACAAACCAGGAGTTAAAGAAGAAACATTCATCCAAGCTGGTAGGGAGGATGGAGATGGGCAACCAGGGTGAAGAGGATCCACAGCAAGACAGCAGACTGAACAGGTAGAGGCAGCAGCTGGCAGACTGGGCAGTCCCACATTTGTGTGCCAATAAACTAGGAGGAACAACTAGGGAACATGATAGACCGCAAATCGGGGTTCCAGCACCAGGAAAATAAAGCATCAAAACCTCTGTCTGTGAAAATCTACGGGAGTTGTGGCAGTGGGAGAAACTGCCAGTCTCACAGAGGAGTCTGTTGGAGGGGCCCACAGGGTCCTAGAACGTAGACAAACCCACCCAACCAGGAATCAGCACAAGGGCAGGGCAGGGCGTTCATGTGTGGGAAGCAGGGGAAGTGACCAAAAGCAGGGTGATGGCAGTTCAAGCAGTGTTGTTCCCTCTCGGACCTATCCCCACAAATAGTGCCTCAATGCAGTGAAGTGGGTTGTGCGGCCCTGGAAAATACACAAAGCAACACTCCTTAAAACGTAACAGGTGTGCTGAGACAAAAATACAGCCCAACTGAAAGAACAGATTGAAATTCCCAGAAAAAGAGCTAAGCAATGAAGAAGTAGCCAACCTATCAGATGCACAGTTCAAAATACTGGTAATCAGTATGCTCACAGAAATGAATGAGTAAAGCCAGAAATAAAGGAAGAAGTGAAGGCTACACAAAGTTAAATAAAGAGAAACATACAGGGAACCAACAGTGAAGGGAAGGAAATCAGGACTCAAATAAACAATTTGAAACAAAAGGAATAAATAAACTTTTAACCAAAACAGAATGAAGAGACAGTAATTCAAAAAAATGAGGAGAAGCTTAAGAACCTCTGGGACAACTTTAAATGTCCCAACATCTGAATCATAAGGGTACCAGAAGGAGAAGAGAAAGACCAATGAATTAAAAACTTATTTGAAAAAATAATGAAAGAAAACGTTCCTAATCTGGTGAAGGAAATAAACATACAAGTCCAGGAAGTTCAGAGAGCACCAAACAAGTTGGACCCAAACAGGACCACATCAAGACACATCATAATTAAATTGCCAAGATTAAAGATAAGGAGACAGTTACTGCTGAGACTTCCGCCAAGATGGAGGCATAGGTGAAAACACTGTGCCTTCTCCCACAACCAAGTTTGAATACAACAAAGGTTTGGAGAACAAAGACACAGCCAAAGAACAGAAAATTGAATTATACGGAAGTCTAACAACAACTAACCGTTCAACCGGGACGGTAAGAGGGGCGGAGCCAGCAGCGGAGTAGGGTCGGGCAGGACAGATCCCCAGACCTAGGCGCACAAGTGGCCTGGACCCAGTCAGGGTGTGGGGCAGACTGACCGCGGTCACACATTCTCACACAGTGAGACGGACCATGCAGGCCCCAGGGGGCGAACCCAGTGGTGGAGGGTTGACGGCGGTGGCACACTCGCGTGCAGTGGGACAAAACGCGCAGGCCCCGGTGACTGTGGCAGCTGCGGCACCTGTGGGGGGCACAGCGGGAGGCGGTAGACAGGACGCCATTGCTCCTCGTTGACCCTGCCCCCACATACAATGTCACAAGCCAGCGACTGAGTTTCCCTGCTCTGATGAACACCTAGGGCTCCAATCCTGCTACGTAACAGGCACAAACAGCCCAAAAGATGGCGCAAGAAGAACTCAAAGTCCCAGAACCAATAACTCTAAACGACCGAGAGATTGCCAGCCTCTCAGAAGCACAGTTCAAGACACTGTTTATCAGGATGCTCACAGAACTGGTTGATTATAGTCACAAATTAGAGGAACATATGAAGGCTAAACTAATTGAAATGAAAGGAGATGTCCAGGAAACAAATAGTGATGAAAAGGAAACTGGGACTCAAATCAATGGAATGGACCAGAAGGAAGAACGAAACATCCAACCAGAAAGGAATGAAGAAATGAGAATTCAAGAAAATGAGGAGAGGCTTAGGAACCTCCAGGACATCATTAAACGTTCCAACATCCGGATTATAGGGGTACCAGAAGGGGGAAAGAAACAGCCACGAGTGGAAAATGTATTTGAACAAATAATAAAGGAGAACTTCCCCAGTCTGGCAAAGGAAATAGACTTCCAGGAAATCCAGGAAGCTCAGAGAGTGCCAAAGAAGTTGGACCCAAGAAGGAACACACCAAGGCACATCATAATTACATTAGCCAAGATTAAAATGAAGGAGAGAATCCTAGAAGCAGCAAGAGATAAGGGGACAGTCACCTACAAAGGAGTACCCATCAGACTGTCAGCAGATTTCTCAAAAGAGACCTTACAGGCAAGAAGGGGCTGGAAAGAAGTATTTCAAGTCATGAAATCCAAAAACCTACAACCAAGATTGCTTTATCCAGCAAAGCTTTCATTTAGAATGGAAGGACAGATAAAGTGCTTCTCAGATAAGGTCAAGTTCAAGGAGTTCATCATCACCAAGCCCTTATTATATGAAATGCTAAAGGGACTTATATAAAAAAAAAGAAGATGGAAAATATGAACAGTGAAGACAGCAAACTCACAGTTATTAACAACCACACCTAAAACAAAAGCAAACCAAGAGGACAGCTAGATCAGGAGTGGAACCATAGAGATGAAGAACACATGGAGGGTTAGCAACAGGGGAGTGGGAGGAGGAGAAGGGGGGAGAAGGTACAGAAAATAGCATAGACAGTAGGTAGAAAATAGATAGGGGGGAGGGCAAGAATAGTGGGGGAAATATGGAATCTAAAGAACTTGAGACACATGGTTATAAACTAAGGGGGGGAGAATGGTGGGGGAGGGAGTGTGCGGGTGCAGGGGAATGAAGGGGGGAATAGAACAACTATAATGGTATAATCAATAAAATATATTTTAAAAAATAAAATAAATGAAAGGAAAAAATAAAGATAAGGAGACAATCCTAAAATCAACAAGAGAAAAGGAGAGCATTACTTACAAAGGACTTCCTATTAGACTGTCAGTAGATTTCTCAAAAGAGACCTTACAGGCAAGAAGAGGCTGGAAAGAAGTATTCCAAGCCATGAAATCCAAAGACCTAAAGCCAAGATTGCTCTATTCAGCAAAGCTTTCATTTAGAATGGAAGGACAGATAAA
Organism: Sturnira hondurensis; assembly: GCF_014824575.4. Lineage (NCBI taxonomy): Eukaryota > Metazoa > Chordata > Mammalia > Chiroptera > Phyllostomidae > Sturnira > Sturnira hondurensis. The sequence goes on along the minus strand of NW_028074140.1, from coordinate 9,107,368 downwards.
GTGCTTCTCAGATAATGTCAAATTCAAGGAGTTCATCATCACCAAGCCCTTATTATATAAAATGTTAAAGAGACTTATCTAAGAAAAAGAAGATCAAAAATATGAACAGTGAAAGGACAGCAAACTCATAATTATTAACAGCCACACCTTAAAACAAAAACAAAAGCAATTCAAGCAAACTAGAACAGGAACAGAATCGCAGAATGGAGATCACATGGAGGGTTATCAAGAGGGGAGAGGGAGGGGGAGGGATGGGTATAGCTACAGAGAAAAAGTAGTGTAAATGGTAGGTAGAAAATAGAGGGAGGTTAAGAACAGTATAGGAAATGGAAAAGCCCAAGAATTTAGCTGTATGACCCATGGACATAAACTAAGAGGGTGGGGGAATGCTGGAAGAAATGAAGGTATTGGGCAGAGGGAGATAAAGGGAAGAAAAAAATGAAAGTACTCGAATAGCATAATCGATAAAATGTACTATAAAGAATAAGCTGGGTATTTACACAACTGAATATTATGCAGCTATAAAAAAGAAGGAATTCTTACCTTTTAGGACAGCGTGGATAGTTGGAAAGTATTATGCTAAGTGAAATAAGCAAGTCAGAAAAACACAATTATTATAGGATTTCACTTACATGTGAAATCTAATTAACAAAACAAGCAAACAAAATAGAAACAGACTCATAGATACCGGGTACAGACTGATAGCTGTCAGAGGAGTGGTAAGTTAGGGGACTAGATGAAATGGGGGGAAAGCCCCCCAAAACTCAAAAACACAGATATGAGTATGGTGATTATCCGAGGGAAAGTGGATGGGAACATGTAGGATGGGGTTGGGGGGTAATAAATGGTTTTGAAAGGAGACTAGACTTTAGGTGCAAACACACAAAAAAGACTGAAACAAAAAAGGTGGAAAGAACCACCCATATCATACAAACTAACCACAGAAACCCTGAGTGTCTACACTAACATCAGACCAAACAGACTTTAAAACAAACAAAAATGCAATCAAGTTGCACCTGGATCATTACCATTTTCACCTCTATTCAAACTGATTCTCAAAACCCATCCCAGTTCCCTTTTTTTAAAAAAATGGCACAAATTCCTTTTGTCTGTAGAAATTCTGGCTACTCCTCAAAGTTCAGTTTAAGTTCAACTTCCTCTGTAAAGTCTTCCCTGATCATTCCCAAAACTTTCTCCCTTGCTTCCGAATATCTCCAGTCAATATTGTGTATATCATTTTTAGTAAAAAGACAGTGTCTAATCCATAAATGAAGATTATAAACAAGCCAGACTCACTTCCTTTTAACTTTGTGGTGCTCAGCCCAGGTCTTCTCCCATCACACCTCATTTTTCCTATGCATCAGCCCCCTTCCCCATTCCATAATGCTTTCTGTAGCAACTTTACTTCAGTTTATACTACTGTGTCTTAAGTGACTTCTTCTTTTTGTACAGGAACTGAAAAACTATTTACTTTGGAACATGTAACAGATTTCTACTAAGCTTTATAAATACCATATTCGCTTATTCTCACAGTGGTTCACTACCTGAATTTATTTTAAGTATTTAAGGTAAATTTAGTAGTAAGTTTATGATTATGTACATGTGGTTTGAGATTATTTTACTTTGGTAAGAAAAATACGGTCGAACAATGCAGCCGGTGCTCTGGAGCGTCACCCAGATCTCTCTCTCGGGCACTCATTCCCTCCAACTACCAGGTGTGTGAGCTACTGATGGCTCACAGCTGACATTGTCCTCTGCTGAAGAGATCTGCCTTGCCCAAGGTTAGATGCTCTTTCCAGAGATGAAGAGCTTCCAATGAACAGTCCATGTGCGTATGCAAATTCCCATCCCCTAACCTCAATTTAGTACAACTCAGAAGAACCAGCCCAGACCCAGTTTTCCATGAATTCTTTAGGAAGCATCTCTTGCAGCAACATTGAAGTTCACCTTTTCCTATTGACCAATCCTGTTCCCCTCGCTCTTACCAGTGTTGTACCCAAGAGCATTTCAGATAAACCTCTTGAGTGAAAATCTTTGTCTTAGAGTTTGTTTCCCAAAGAACTGATCTAAGATAAACAAAGCATGCTTGGCACATGTATGAATTTCCTGGGGCTGCCTCAACAAAATACTGCAAACTGAGTGCCCAAAACTACAGAAGTTTATTGCCTCACAGCTCTAGTTCCAGAAGTCTGAGATCAAGAGGTCAGTGGAGCCATCCTTTCTCCGAAAGCACTAGAGAAAAGTCCGTCCCAGGCCTCTTTCCCGGCTTCAAGTGGTTCTCTGGATTGTGGCGGCATAATTCCAATCTTCACCTGGCATTCTGTGTCCCTGTCTGGGTCAAAATTTCCCCCGTTTAAAAGGCCACATTGAGTTAGGGCCCACCCTAAAGACCTCTTGATCATCTGCAAAGACTCTATGTAAGATCACATTCACTGATACTGAGGGTTAAGTCTTCAACATCTTTCAGGGAGAAGTATGTTTCAACCCATAGCAGTGTATTACAAAAATTAACTTAAGTAAAATACCCATCTCATATTTAAGGGCCTTTCAAAAATATAAAACATGAAAACTTACATAGGCCATCTAGTCTCATTCTCATCAGCCTGGAACTAAAAGAGTTATTGTCCATAGCATGCCTCTGATTTTGGCACTGACAAATTTGCAATAACTTCAGCTCCTCAAGGTGTTCCCAGATTGTCTGGAGGGCCCTCCGGGGGTGAGTCTCTGGCACTCTGGACCACTCTTATTATCTTGCATTCACAATAGTGTCCAATCCCTGTTCTCTACTGCTGCTTCAGCTCATTGAGACAATGTAAATCTGCCCTTACTAAAACCCAAGCCCCTGCCACTTTTCTCCTTGAAGCGTCACCACTGTTAGTGAATTCATTTTTTTTGCACCAAGACAATTGCAATATAGTTCCCATAGATTGCTATTGTGTTCCATCAGTATATATATGTATCCGATTATACATGATCTTAATAAATGTAGCTGTGTACTTCTTCTATGATGGGACAAGTGCTTCTACTGCCACCTACTTTATTTTCCCCTCTCTTTCTCCGGAATGTCTTAACTTATTAACCTTTGCTCTTCTACATTATATACATGTTAGAATCAGCTTGTCAGTTACAAGAAAAAGATTATATTGAGGTTCTGGTTGAAATGTCATTGAATCCATTAACTCTTCATGTATCGAATCTTCCTGCCATGTGGGGAATTACCTTGATGCAAAGGTAGCTACTACCAGGAAAGCTATTCTAGACGTCATAGAACAGAAAAGCTCTAGGCTAAATTAAAATGTTACAATCACTTTTAAAAACACAATGGAAACACACAGGATAAATAGGGGGTAAGCTGGCACACTTGAAATGGGATCCAAGTGAGGTGAGCTTTCTTGTCTGATGGTCTGGTTATGAGGACTGGATCCGAGTTCTGACAAGTCAACCCAGACAGAAGCTGCCTAGACCAATGATACATGATTGCCCCACTGGAGAAGCTCAGGAGTAAGTACACTGGGTCTCAGCTGTGGCTTTTCAATTAACCCGTTGAACAGTCTTGAGTTTTATTTGTATTTATTGGGTAGAGGATATGTGGGGCCAGAATATGTGTCAAAATGAGTGGTTAAATTAAGGCCTCATGAATATTGAGTGTTTTCATGTACTATGTATACTTAGTGTGTCACGAATATCAAATTCCTTTTACATATTTAGTATATTGTGAATACTTGGCATTTACTGCCTCGTGAATATTAAGTATCTCTTGGCCCTTCCTTCCCTTTCTATTTAACACACACAAGTGCTGCATACTAACTCCTTATCTATACTTAACACATTTAAAGAGTTCCATTGATCCCATTTTTTTCTCTTGTAGAAGCATTAAATATTCTCAAACAACAAATTAAACTACAACATATGTATTTCATTTGGTTTAATTTATTTAACTATCTTCTAATATCTTCCAATAGTTCTTTCCTTCCTTAAAGGACATATAACGTTTTAAAATGACATTCCTGCCCTGGCTGGTGTGGCTCAGTGGATTAAGTGCTGGCCTGTGAACCAAAGGGTGGCTTGTACAATTCCCAGTCAGGGCACATGCTTGGGTTGTGGGCCAGGTGCTCAGTACGGGGTGTGTGAGAGACAACCACACATTGATGTTTCTCTCTTTTACTCCTTCCCTTCTCCTCCCTAAAAATATATAAAATCTTGCAGACAACTGTACTTGAACAACAATAAAACAAACAAATATATATATATATAATCTTTAAAAATATATAAAATGACAATCCCAAATACCTTATACAAAGTAGGTTTACAGTTGTTTGTATGGAAGATAATATGATAATTATAATGCAAGAAGAAACTCTGTTTCACATACTCAAACTATAAACTTACTTTTACCCCACTGTGTCTTTAGTAGACATTATAAATGGATCTTATAAATCTTTAATAATATTTTTACTGACATACTCTCACCCTGTTCAGACCATGCACTATAACTGAAAGACCATGATCTTTTCAATAGGATAAATCTGGTGCTCTGCTTACTAGCTATGTGATCTTGGGCTTCTCAACGTCTTGGAAGGTCGATATCCTTACTCACAGAATAAGGGCAATAATACCCACCCATAGCATTATTGTAAAATTTGAGATGTTTCGTTGTGTGGAGCCGTTCTGTACACTGGAGGGTGTTCAGCAGCATCCCTAACCTTTATCCGCTGACACTAGCAGTGCACTTCCACTCCCAGTTTGTTTAATGTATATCATGTACCTATAACTAGCAAGTTCTCAAATATTGGTAGTTCTTATTATTAATGGGCCATTTGGGGTATCAGGATGAGTCTTTCTACTTTTATGAACCTGGAACCTCTTAAATTAATTAGATTTGACAAAAATAGTTTTAATACATATTAAATATCTGCTTCCAAACAGAAATTACAGAATAAAATGTAACATTTTACTGACGACTGGGAATCACCATTAAGAAAATTATAAGTTCAATAAATGGAAAAAGGAATATACACTCAAATACCTTCAGTGTTCTAGGCAGTTTATGTACATGATAGGATTTACTCCTCTTACTACCTCTTAGAAGTAGCACTGTTTCCCCTGTCTTATAAAAGAAGCTGAGCCTCAGAGAAATTAATTTCTCTAACGTTAAGTCACTGCTGAGTGACCAGGCCTGTCTGATTTGAAAGCCCATGTTCTACTTGGCACACCCAGCAGTCATGTGATAAATCACTCAGAATAAAGAATGTTGGGCGGGGGGGGGGGGGGGGGGGGGGGGNGGGGGGCGGGTATTTGCCCTTGCACTGAATGTCCCAGACCGCTGTACTTTTTATGTTTGTCTTGTGTTGATCTTCTGTAGACTTGTGTAACAGATACTATTGATTTACTAGGTTACTTTTTTCCATAGCCCTCTTTCTCTACAACCCGTGCTCCAGATTTGTTCCTTGCTAAGAAAACCCCTGCTTACTCAGGTCTAGGGTAGCCCTGTGATTTAAGGGAGGTTAGACCTATTCCCAAACCCTGATGGTCTTGATTGGTGACAATTATTGCCATTCCATTCCCCATACCAAAGACTGGTTTAGCATGGGCCCATGAAGCCATTTTGGCCAGACTACTAGGGGTTTTCCAGCAGAAGCTTCTCCTGGCTGGAAATAATAGGCCCATGATAGAAAATGACTCCTCTTCTTCAACTTGATGACATACCATCTTTTATCATCTTGTGGTCATGAGGAACAAGCCTCAGAGCAAGAACCAACATGCTGAAGAAGACAGTGTGAAAAATAGAAAAACCTCAGTTTTTAATGATATCATTGAACTTAATATATTGTACATTCCTAGAAGGTGCAGCCTGGGTCACACAGCTGGTGTTTTTGTTTTGGTTCGTTTTGCTTTGATCTCCTGTATGCTCTGCAATGTACTGCACATCATGGAATACCTTGTGTAGGTACAAGGTATTCTTTCTAATAGGTGGAAAACATACGAAAAATAAACTCAAAGTTAAGAAGGTAAGGAAATATTTAAAAGATCCCATTCCCTCTTGTCTCTGCTGTGTAAAGTTATTTGGAAAGTAGTCCCATCTCAGACTTTAACAAAATGTTAGGGTTGACTGTGCCATTACTGTGAAAAAAGCATGAAGGGATAAGGTAAGATGCCAATCGTGTGTTCATTACGGTGCCAATATTGTAGAAGACTGAAAAACTATTCCTTGTCCTCAGAAGTGTGTCACATAGGAAGCAGGTAGCAAAATTCTCGTCATAGCTCTGAATCTCCCCTGCAGGTCTGTCTGTGTGGTACACCAGAGTTACCACTATGACTAAGCCTGGTTGGCCAAGCCATCTCAAACATTTTAGGTGAGGGATAATTCTTTACCACTGCTGGTCATATTATTTTTGCTTTTTCCTCTTTTTCCACTCTCCTTGGAGGTTTAAAGTGGGTTTTTTTGGTGTTAAATGTATATTTATATGTGAAACACTGTGAAAGCTTTTTCTCTAGCTGTAATAGTTTAGGATCTACCCACGGGTGAAAATAGAAGGACCTACCCATTCTTACAATCTATGTACCTGTGCCTTCCTTATAAATTAGCATAGATACTCAATAAGTTGTGGCATGAGTGAATAAATGTAAATAAATTTTTACTAATGTATTCATTCATTCTCCTCACAGTTGAAAAGCTTATTATTTTAGTCATGACAAAGTAAATAGATAATTATCATAAGGGATTATAGGTAATATACTAGAAGTATACAGTGTATTGTGAGAGAACAGAAGAGTGATTTTTTAAAGCTGTGCATTTCAAGCAGAGGGAACAACATTCAAAGGGACAGAGAACTGTCTATTGTCTGTTGTGACTGGAGTAAAGAGCTAATTAAGAGCTAATCTTCATCCCTGTCCTCTCATTCCCACACTATTCCCAGAACCACTGTCCTGGTTATGTCAGTCTGTGCTTTCAATTTTGCTCTGAGGGCAAAAATCAGAAAAGTCATGAGCTAGAAAGAGGATAGATGGGCAAATAATGAGCCATAAGTGAGCTGAAATGTTGACTTAGTCCATGGTGTAAAGAAAATACAGGGGCATAAAAGAGTAAAGAGTGTACGAACCAGATGTTAATTGGAAGAAGCAAATAGACACCCTGAAACAGTTCCAAAGAAAGTAAGGCATATAAGAGAGAACCCATAATAGTCCTAGACTTGAACTCCTGTGGTATCACTATTATTGATAATTACCATCTTAAGAAAGTTGTTCTGAGTGAGTTTCTGTTCTTTACAATTCCAAGACCATAATTAAAACCAGTCCCTCCACTTTGCATTCTCTCTGTTCCTGTTGTATGGGATTCTTCTTTCATTTTCCCACAAATACATCACTTTCCTTTCTGCCTGTATGCATCTTTTATGTCATGTAATTTAGATGAAGTTTCTTTATTCTCTCCAACTAATTATTCAGCAGGCATCTTGAGCCTGAACCGAGGTGCTGACGCTCTGCTAGATGCTGGGGCTGCTGAGATGACTCACACATGGTTCTTCCTTTCAAAGTTGGAAGCATCCTAAATGTCCAAGGAGATGTGATTAAGGTAATTACAGCGTGTTGGACAAAACAGACTACTTTACATTTCTTAAGATCATTTTACAGAGAATACTTAATGATATGGAGAAATTCACATGGCATATGACGAAAGCAGGTCAGGGCATGGCAGAGATTATAGGCTTTCGGCTTTGTAATCAGATCAGCCTACATTTGGGGTTGGCTCAGACACTTTCCAAATGTGTGGCCTTGAACAAGTTACCAAACCTTTATGAGCCTCAGTTTCTGTGTCCCTTTGAATGTAATTTAGATGAAGTTTCTTTATTCTCTCCAACTAATTATTCAGCAGGCATCTCTATAAAGTGATAATAATAGCACCTACTTTTATAAAGTCCTGATGATGATTAAGTTAAGTAATGTATGTAAAGTACTTAACATGGTGCCAGCTCATGGTGAGTGGTCAATAAATGCTATTATTAACATACGCTAGTATACAAACAAAATTAAAATATACATTAAATGTATGCATAAAAACTGAAGGGAAATATTGTAAACTCTAAATAGTGATAATATACCTTAGTGATATAAATGCAGGAGATTTTTATTTTGTTTTCACTTTTATGTGTTTTCCATATTTTGTACAATGTCAATATTTACCTTATAATAAGAGAAGAATGTTATTTGAAACAATAATTAAAGGTCTTTAAAATACGTTAAACATTTTCCAGTTTGATTTTTTAAAAACAGGTCAAATATTACAAATTTTCATTAGAGAAGTTAGAATGAAATTCTATTGTAGTTTAAATTGTGATCATTTTCTTTTTCTCTTTTTAAAGATAAAGAATCTTTTAAAAAAGGATTTTATTTATTTATCTTTATAGAGAGGGGAAGGGAGGGAGAGAGAAGGAGAGAAACATCACTGTGTGGTTGCCTCTTGCATGCTCCCTACTGGGGACCTGGCCCACAACCTGGGCGTGTGCCCTGACTGGAAATGGAACCTGCGACTGTCTGTTTCACAGGCCAGCACTCAATCCACTGAGTCACACCAGCTAGGCAATTGTGGTAATTTTCTCAACAACATGCTTAACTACTTTCATTTTATTTCACAATTTAACAAACACTAGAAGATTATGAAGGACACTGAACTTCCCTTAGAAAATAAAATATGCCAATGTCAGTCTAATAAATTTAAAAAGTAAGATAAATAAAATAAAATAAACCACGTGCTTAGAGAGCCCTACTTTAAATAAAGTTTTAGATTGTTAAGATATGGGATGTGTGTATGTGTGTTTGTAACCATTATATGTTCTTGCCTCCTTTGTCAAATATTGAGCAACCATAAAGATGTGGTTTTCTGGGCTGGGCATTCTGTTCCAATGATCTCCGTCTGTTTTTACACCAGCACCATGCTATTCTTATTACTATGGCATTGTAGTATGTAGTTTGATATCAGGTGGTATGATTCTCCAACTTTGGTTTTCTGTCTCAATAATGTTGAGGCTATTTTTTTTGCAGTTCCATGTAAATTTTTGGAATATTTGTTCGAGTTCTGTAAAAATATGCCATTGGTATTTTGATGGAATTGGGTTGAATCTATAGATTGTTTTAGGTAATATGGATATTTTAATTATGTTAATTCTTCCTTTCCATGAACATAGTATGTGCTTGCACTTGTTTGTATCCTCAGTTTCCTTCTTCAGTTTCTTATAATTTTTTGAGGACATGTCTTTTACATCCTTGGTTAAATTTATTCCTAGGTATTTTTGATGTAATTTATATGGAATTTTTTTTCTTAGTTTCCCTTTCTGATAGTTCATTACTGTTTTATAAAAATGCAGATTATTTCTGGATATTTACTTTGTATCCTGCTACTTCACTGAATTCCTTTATTAGTGACAGCAGGGTTTTGTGGTTGTAGTTGTTGCTGCAGTCTTTGGGGTTCTCTATGTACAGTACCACATCATCTGCAAAGAATGACATTTACTTCTTCCTTTCCAATTTGGAACCTTTTATTTCTTCTTCTTGTCTGATTGTTGTGGCTAGGACTTTAGTACTATGTTGAATAAGAGTACTGGATGGATATCCTGTCCTATTCCTGATCTTAAGGGAAATAATCTTAGTTTTTGCTCACTGAGTATAATGCTAGCTATGGGTTTGTCCTATATGGCCTTTATTATGTCGAGGTATGTTCTCTCTGTTCCCACTTTGCTGAGTTTTCATCATAAATGGTGCTGGATTTTATCAAATGCTTCTTCTGCATCTATTTATATAGTCATGTGATTTTTACTTTTCATTTTTATGTGGTGTATCACATTTAATGATTTGTGAATATGGTACCAATCTTGCATCCCCAGAATAAGCTCCACTTAATTATGATGTATAATTTTTAATGTATTCAAAAACATATTTTTAAAAAACCTTAAACAATTCAATAGCAAAAAAAACCACTTAAAAATGGGGAGAGGAACTGGATGACATTTTTCCAAGAGAACATACAAATTTTCATTTCATTAGGTACATGAAAAGGTGCTCAACATTACTAATCATTGGGCAATGCAAATCAAAATACTGAAATATCACCTCATTCCCATTAGAATGGCTATCATCAAAGAGACAATAAATAACAAATGTTGAAGAGAATGTAGAGAAAAGGAAACCTCTCTGACCTCTTGGTAGGAATTTTGGTAGGATTATAATTGGTGCAGCCACATGAAATCCATTATGGAGTTTTCTCAAAAGATAAAAAATAAATAGAACTACCATATACTCCAGCAATCCTATTTCTGGGTATATATCCAGAGGAAATAAAAACAGGATATTGAAGAGATATTTACATTCCATGTTTACTGGAGCATTATTCACAATATCTAAGATACAGAAAAAAGGTTAAGTGTCCATCAATGAATGAATTAAAAATAAAAACGATGTGATATATAAATATATAAGTGTATATAATATTCTATTGTGTTTGCATATATGCAGGGTCCAGCAGAAGTAACACCTGCTTAAGTGTGGTTGGTAGGGTAATAATATGGGTGTAATAACTTATAGTTTTAATTTGAACATTTCACCTAAAATGTCATATAATGTGCTCGAGTGTGATATTGTTGTGTTACAGAATTAACTGAAATACTTACAATTTTATAATAAGAGATTTTGTAATAAAAAGAAGGCATTATTTGCACAAGACCCTGTATGTGTTATTCAGCCATGTTAAAAAATAATACCCTGCCATTTGCAATATGGATGGAACTTGAGGGCATTACGCTAAGTGAAATAAGCCACACAAATACAGCACAACATAATTTGTTTGTGGAATCTAAAAAATAACAATAATAAATAAGTGAAAAGATAGATAAAGTAATTAACTAGTTGGGGGAATACTTTCAGAATATTCAGAATATATGTATATCACACCACCACAATATGCATTTTAAATAAAAGAAATTAAATGAACTTTAAAATTCACTGACTTTTTCTATTATTGCAATATGATAAAGGAGGCTGCCTTAAATATACATGTATATAACTACTATGTGCTATTTTTCAGTAAAGCAACTGTGACAGGAAATGGATTATAAAAAATAGAAAACAGAAGTTGGAGGTGGTTTGTAATGGCTTTAATTTTGTTGGACACAGACAGAATCACCTGCAGACAGCTTCGAATACTATGCATGTGCTAATGATTCCCAAAATTTCCACCTCTGAAATAATCTTTTCTTTCCATTTCAAACCTCCTCTTGCTTGTTCCTCAGATCTCAGCCTAAATGTCAATTCCCAGAGTTGCTTTCCTGAGTCCCAAGAGTAGGTCAGTTTCCTTTAAGGGAGGGGCAATTAGCCCACACTATCTTATGATACGACTTGTGTTTTCTTATCATAATCTGCACATGTAGGTAAATATTTATTCTCCAATAAGTAATTATCTCTATGTGCCAGTTGCTATTATAAAGCACCAGGGACACCAAGTGAAAAGCAGTTAAAATCTCTTGCCCCAATGGAGCTTATGCTCTGATGCTCCTGTTTCTGCCTTTTTCTCTCTTTAAACTATTCTCAGTTAGGCAGCTGGTGTGATCCTACTAAAACATAAGTCAAATCACGGAACTCCACTGCTCAGCACTGTCCAATGGCTTCCCATCCCACTCACAGTCAAAACAAAAGTACCTATGAAACACTAAACAGTCTTGCATGATCCCTAACCCGCATGGCCCTTTTTCCTCACCTGCAGCTACACCTCCCATTCACTTCCCTCCAGCCACACTGGCCTTGCTTTTCTTCAGGCTCATATAGACCAGGCACACTCAGGACCTTTGAACTGGCTACTTCTCTTCCTGAAATGTTCCTGCAAATATCCATATGGCTCACTTCCTCAGTTCTTTGAGGTCTTTACCCAAAATGTACCTACTGTCTCTAAAATCTCCCCCTCTAGCTGACATTTGATATGCTCCTCCTTGTCTTGTTTTTCCAGTTTTGAAACCTTCTAATGTAGCCTCTAGTGCACTAACTTTTCTTGTTTATTATCTATTTTTCTTCTAGGGTCTGTATGTTTATCTGTTTATTCACTGATAATGTAAACTGAAATAAATGTTCCACAAAACAATGCTTTCCCTTACTAAGTGTGCTTTACTCTGATATTTTCTGGGGTTTTTTATTATTAAAAATTCAGCCACTATACTGCTTTCACGACCTACTCAAGAGTCATGACTGTTTATACTACACTGACTTAATGTATGCTTTCGTTGTATCTTGTATGTTTCACAGCATATTCTCTCTCCCTCCCTCCTTCTGTTCTCCTCCTCCTCCTCCTTCTCTCTGTCTCACTGTCTCTCTGTCTTTCCTTTTTCTGTCTGTCTATCTGTCTGTCTCTCCTCCCTGCCATGTTATGAGTCCCATGAGGGATCAGGGTCATCTTACTCACTGCCATATTTCTAGCACTGAGAATAGTAGCAAAAAAGATGCAAATCATGTGCAAGCAGAAGTTAAAATGGAGCAGACACTGTAAGCGGAAGTCAGCTACCAGGCAGATGAAGAGCAAAACACAAAAGGAAGTGGAAACTGTGACCCATGAGAGACAGACAGAACTATAGTTCATAAGTATCTTTTAATTTTTTAATTTATTTCTAGAGAGCAGAGAAGGGAGGGAGAAAGAGAACAAGAGGAACATCAATCAGTTGCCTCTTGAATGCATCCAAACCGAGGACCACAACCCAGGCATGTACCCTGACTGGGAATTGAACCAGCAACCCTTTGCTCTGTGGGACAGTACCCAAGCAACTGAGTTACATGGATCAGGGCAGTTAATAAGTATCTTTATAGCAATGTTCTTTACCTTCTTTCTTAATTAGGGTGAGTTTTTATTTTTAGAAACTAATGTTACATAAATAGCAGATGAATGAAATATCAGCCAAAGCAAACAATTCAAATAGTTGAGTAAAATAAATATTAATAGTTTCTAAATTTAAGATGGGTGTTTTTGCACTAATGGAGACTTACTTTAATACCTGGAGATGGGCAAGGCCGGAGAGCATGTTTGCTTCAATCAGCCCTCGTGACCTTTTACCACCTGGCTGACCTCCTGCCTTGTTCTGCTGCATGGCTCTGCCACGCAGAAAGGGCTCCTGATGACCCCCTGCCCAGTAAAAGGAAAGATCTAGACTGTATTAGGAAGATGTTTTCAAAGCTACATAGAATTTACAGGAGAAACCTCTCTTTGAGTGTCCTCTCTCCCAGGAAGTTGAGGGGACACAAGAGTGCTCCTCACCTCAGCAAGTGTCTAGGTTGGTAGTTCAGTCCTGCTCGGATGTAGCTACTCTGCTTTGGTCATTTGCATTCTGTCACAGTTCAATGCTTCAGACCTCATTGTATGTAAAAGTTGTGAAGTCTGAGATTCAAGTTTGACCATTTACATGGTTCAGTCCAAGTCACTAGATTCTACATTGGAGAGAGGAGACGAAATCCCAGATAAAAATAAAGTATTTCTGTGCTGTTTTGGGTCTTATCCACACGGAGTTGGTTAAGAGCGGAGTTTTGTTTCTCAGGAACTCAGGTCTGCCCAGTAGCCCTGACTTTCAGGAACCCTGACAGCTAAGGAGTTGCTGCTAAGCAAGTGTGGGTTTCTTCCTCGTGACTGCGGGGGTTAAATCAGCGCTCACAGGAAAGAATAAAGGGAGCCGAGGGACCATGACTTAGCAAATGACTGTAGAAGGAAGTGTCCATAAATAAATAGTCCAACTAAATTCTGAATAAAAAATATCCTTTATAAACTTTATTTGACTTGTAATTCATGCGGATCTTTAGTTAATCTTGGATGAAAGTATTAGAGTTAAACTGGAGATCTGAACTGAAAGGTATGAGATAAAACTAGATATTCACAGTTTTCAAGATCAGTGTCATGAAAGATAACATAAAAAACATTTTCTTAAATAAAGATTAGTCTGGAGAGAGCAGGAAAATATCTTTCATATCTTTTTGCCTTTTAACCAGGAGGCAAAAGGAATATCCCAATGGATTTGAGGCCTACATAAGAGAATCACTGTAAGAGAATTGTTGGAGAAAGGGCCCAATCTAATATGCCCTCAATTCTAATATGAATCAAATAGGGTTAACACCACAAAGTCATTCTTTTTGAAAGCTGCTTTATAAAATGGAAAATTAAGATGAATTTTTGACTCTGAGAGAATTAGAACTAAAAGGATTCTTAGAAACCTTAATCCTCTTTATTAAGAAAACTTAATCCTCTTTATTTTATAAAGAATTTTTTAAAAAAGATCATTTGCCTAAAGTCACATAGCTAGGTAGTCACAAAACTAAAACTAACCCCAAAGACAGGTCATTCTTGGCCCAATGCATTTTGTGGGACATCTTATTGCTTCTCCATTTCAGAAAATCAAAATCCATTTCTGTTAATGCTACATGCCTGAAGCTTTTTCCTCCCCAAATTAGAAATTAACCTCCTTTCCCTGAAGAAAAACAAATCTTACATTTTATTAAGAGTGTTAAATTTGACTAGTTGATGATTTTACAAGACATCTGATTTAGTTACAATAAAAATGTATAGAAAAATATAAATTATTACTACAAGTAAAAATACAAAATATTCCAGCCCTGGCTGGTGTGGCTCAGTGGATTGAGCGCAGGCCTGAAAACCAAAGGATCGCAGTTGGATTCCCAGTCTGGACACATGCCTGGGCTACAGTCCAGTTCCCAGCAGGGGATGCACAAGAGGCAACCATACATTGATATTTCTCTCCCTCTCTCCTTCCCTTCCCCTCTAATGATAAATAAATAAAATCTTTAAAAAATAAAAAAATTTCCACAGGAGAGATAAAATATTTAAAAATTTTTGGCACTTACATAAAAATGTTCACAATTATTATATAACTGATCCAATTTGTGTGGTCAGGAAAATACAGACTATCACAGTTCTTCAAATCATTATAAAGTTAAACCTACTTTTTAATTTACTACCTTTCTATTTTTTGTTTTGTTTTGTTTTTATGTCTTGCTTGATTTCCTTTAGGAATAACCTGATTACTTTTAGGACTTAGGAGAGTACAGTTTAATCATTCACACTCCTGATTTCTTCCATATTCATATACCACCAGTTTCAGTATTCAATTGATATTCTTATTTATACTGATTCACTCTTATATTCAATACCTAGTTTACTCTTATCCTAAAATAATATGTCTATGAGAGCATAAGCTTAATGTGCTAATTATATTTTTCCTTATTAAACTATTAACAAAATACAAATCTGTTTACTCCCTAAAATCACTGTGAACAGCAATTACTGTGAACAGCACTGGTATGGTTTACAGAAAGAGCACTGAATTTAGAACAGAAAACAGAGTTTCAAAATCCAGTTATGGCATTTTCCTCTGTGAAAATTATTACCAATCTGAGCCTCTCTGCCTTTTAATCCACAAAATGATAGATAATACCCATTCTGCTTCCCTTCTTAGTTTATCATGAAGTTTAAATTACATAATAACCATAATGTTTCATAAGTGCAAAAAAACATGTGGGGGAAATATTATATAAGACAGTAAATAATTAATAATAATAACGATAGCCATAGAAGTCAACTAATTTCATGCTTCCTATATTAAAATATATAGCCACCTTTTGATCTAAAAAACTATTTATGAAAGCAAAAATTGGGTATAAGATATCCAATCAACAGGAAATATTTGGAGGGAAAAAAGAAAATCCTTGCCATTTGCAGGAGCAGAACCATTCTGCTCATCACTCACTGCAACCCATTAGCTTTTGAAGGCCATCTGCAGCGAGCAGTCCGGAAGGCTGAGTGAGCAGTGGGTGAGATTCCCCCAGGACTCCAGCCAGTCCTGTAAATTGACTTGAATGATAATTACAGAGTCTTTAAAAGCCTTGGGGTTTTTGCTTTTTTTTATATACCAATCATTAAAGCTTAAAAAATGAATCCTTACATTGTCTTGCTACCAGAAGACAGCAGAGAATTGCTCTCAGCTTCATCCAGAGTCACCCTGGGCCCCAGCAGTCTCTTGTAATCATTCACATCAGAACATCAAAGGGAACTTTCCAGTCTACACTCAGTTTTCAAGGTCATGTTAGGTATCCTTGAAAAAATGAAACACATCTAGGTTAGCAGGTGCCACAAGGACTAATATTTATCTCTGGCCCTCCTTAACCTGAATATTAAAGTTCAAACAAATGCATCAGGCACTTTGCTACATGCTTTTGCTTATATTAATATACTTGATATCAATCTTGCGATTTGTGAGAAGCCTAATGTTATCTGGTTCTAAGTCAAGCATGTGCCTTATATCCTAACAAATGTTCAAATTTACTGCCATTCTTATAAATTATTCAGTTTCCTCAGGTAAAATTCCAATGATCTGTGATGGTTAGATATTTGAGTGTTTTATATATGACATTTGAATTGCTATTTTTTTAAAAAGTGCCATATGTATAGTATTAAAATTACACTCAATATGTTTAAATCTTTATTTGATTCAGAAAAATCTTAAGGTTCTTACTCGTGTATACTAATATAAAGAAATGATTGAGTAAAGAAATAAATGGGGGAGAAGAGACAAATCTCCCACGCAAAAGAATTAACAATATTTGTATAGATACTGCCCCCATCCACAAGGTGGATGGAGAGGGAGCATCACTCACAACTCCAGGAGTTATGGGAACTCTCTAAGTGTGGCCTGTGTGTAGTGACTTACATCCGATGAGTACAGTGTAAGAGAGGGGGAAATAACTTTACGACAGAGAAACCTCACAAACACTGCATCAGCCAGAAGATCAACATCGGCATTAACAGTAATAGATCAAGTAGATGTAGGAAGCTTTCATATATGATGAAAATGGCACTTTAGCTCTGTGGTCTTCTCCCAAAAACCCACAAACCCAGTCTAATTATGAAAAACAAAATTACACAAAACTCAACAGAGCAACATCTTACAAAGTGCTTGAGTAGGAGGACTCATCAAAACTATCCGAGTCATCAAAAACAAGATGTCTCAGAAAGTGTCACAGCCAAGAGGAGCGTAAGGATATGTAGTGACAAAAGGTGATGTGGTATTTTAATGGGATCCTGGGACATTGAAGACATTAGGTAAAAAAAAGTCTGAGTAAACCGTGGGCTTTAGTTAATAATAATGTATCAAAATTAATAATATGAACGTATCCATATTGGTTAATTAATTTCAACAAATGCACTATAGCAATGTAAGATATTAATAATAGGGGAAACTAGGTATGGGGTAATGGGAACTCTGAGCTATTGTCTCAATATGTCTATAAACCAAAAACTGTTCTAAAAAATAAAGTCTACTCTTTAAAAAGTTGTCAGTTATTCTAATGAAAGCATATTATTTAAATAACACATCATGTTTTCTGTTTAATAGAAGCAATTTTAGGAGACCGACACTTGTTAATGTTAAAAATATGCTGCAGACAGATTTAATTCTACTCAAAGTGGAATAAGCAACTGATTTAATTAATTTAATTTATGGTAGGATCTGGATATTGTGTATATTTTTAAACTTAATTAGAAAAAAATTTTAAATTAAATCCAGTACTGAATGTTTGCTTCTTTCAATTTATTTTATTTATTTAACCTAATGGCCAGAAGCATACAGAAGCTATAAAACTTTTTAATGAGATATTTTATTTGGAGGGGTGGCAGATTTCTCCCACATACACATAAATAGGTTAACCAGAATCGACCTACTAATAAAACTAAAACACCTGCTTGAAGTTCCATAAAACTACATTTTAAGGTAAGACTTTCTAACCATGCAATTTTCTAGCACCTTTTACACGAGCATTCAAGCACTTCACAAGCACCTTACGGTGCATTCATAGCGACATTTCCTAAATCAGAGAAGCAGATGAGTCATGTGACTTTATGCCAGATTCTCCATGAGTCAGAGGTGGAACTGTTCCATTGAGTCACAACAGTAATCTTCATAAGAATTATTTAAACAAAACCATTTGAAATCATAATAAGGAAATGAAAGAGCCATTTTCTTATATGTTTACAGCATTAGATTATTGGAGATGAAATTTGGGGGCAATCAAATACCCAACTATACTGCTAAACTGAATACAAGGATTTTTTCTCATCTTTGAAAAATTAAATATCAATACCTGTTGCATATGTGTTAATCTTAAGGACAAAGAGTAGCCTAAGCCTCTTGGAGCTGAAATCCGAGGCCCTTTCTTTCTGTTAGAGAGCCCACATAGGAAGTACATCAAAGAAGGCAATAGCTCTCTATTATTCTGTCACTATCTCACTCACCCCAGCTTCTAACATGAGCACCTTATAAGTAAAGTGACAAATAACACTGTAGCAGAAAACATAATTAGGAAATTTTTGAATGCCATGAACTAAGAATTTCTAACTGCAGAGTTTTCACTGTCCTTTCCTACCCTGATGAAGGTTCTTATGAAACTGGATAGCAAAAATAAAACACCAATATTTCGTATACAATTCTGAATTTTTACAAAAATTAGTTCTCCAAAGATAGGTGGGCCCAGATGAGATTGTTTCCAACCTACAATGTATAAGCCTGGGCTAGTATGAGTCTGCGTTTCAGGTAACCCATTTAAAGTAATGTGGTTTTAAAAAAATGAGTAATTAGTAAGAAATATGAGATCCGAAACACACTGGGAAAAATATACTAACACAGATGATCCAATAATTCTTGAACTGCTTGACATTGTCACAGGAATCTCTCACCTTGTTGGCGGAGGCCTGAAGGCAACGAGAATTGTTGTGTCAAGCAAACGGCAGATTCTAATCAAATTCCTGGTTGCCTGGCTACAGTACTTAATAATGAAAAAATAAAAAATTATTTTCATGAGTTACTATATGTTTTATTAGTGTAAATTGATAAAACTATTAAAATAAATTAATATACTAATAAAATCCTGGGACCTTGCTGATGTGCATTCCCCTTTTTCACCAGGCAATCCAACATCTAATCTCCCCCTTTTTCTATTGTAAGTGCAACTGTAGCTGTTAAGCCTGTGAAACCTACTATTTGCTGTTCCCAAGTACGATCTCAAGAAAATGACCTCTATATATATCATAAAGCACAAAGAAAGGTTAAAACAGAGGGGCATCCAAGGGCTGCTAGGACCCAAACTTGTAAATTCGGTCCATTGAAACCGTTTTAAGGATTCAACCATTGAACACTATGGGGCACCGAAGTGAACACTGTGGGGCACGGAGGGGTTGATATTCTCTGCAGGAGGTGATGGAGCTTCAGCCCCTGTCACTGGGGCAGGCCCCATCCTCCTCCATTGGAGGACCCAGGCCCATGAGTGACGAAGCGAGTGTCAGTTTTCCTTCTGGTTGTTCAGAGTCAGCTGGGCTATCTGGTCTGTCAGCTGATTGGTTCTCAGATCCAGGTAGCAAAGCTTGGTGTCTATCTGCTCATGATAAGGCTTTACTCTTACGGCTGGTAGCCAGACAGGACCTGTAGGGATGGAAACACAAGCATACCCTCTTCCCCAAGTTAAGAGGTCTACAGGGCCTTGCCAAGAGCCATCTCCCAGGGAACCTCTATATAAAACCTGAGGATAAGATGACTTTGGCTCTTTCTTCTGAAAATGTTTCTTAATTGGAGTACAAAGTGATTCATCACAATTTAGGAAATTATAGGTAAACAGGGCTAACATAATCAAATTTTGAGGGGGGAAGGACTCATGACTCCCCCTTTTTCTGTTTCTTAAGAAGATTTCTAAAAGTATGATGAGCCCATTCTACAATTGCCTGACCAGTTGGATTTTAAGGTATTCCTGCTTTAGGTTGGATATTCCAACGTTGAAGAAAAACTTGAGTAGAATGAGCAAGGCATCCAGGGCCATTATCAGTTTTGATTTGCTGAGGCCATCCTAAATGACTAAAGGCCTCAAGCCAATGGGCTTGTATATTTTCAGCAGATTCTCCTGTTAAAGTAGATGCATGTAGGGCACCAGAGTCAGTATGAATAGAAATATGAATGTATTTGAATATTCCAAAGGGAGCATAATGAGCGACATCTGTTTGCCAAATTATTTGAGAACTTAGTCCTTGAGGATTAACTCCTGTAGATGGGGGTCCTTGCTAAGGGCTTGGCAATCAGGACATTCTTTAATAATTTGCTTAGCTTGGAAAGACAGGCCCCCTGATGTTTCTGCAATACGCAGTGAGTTTAAGCGGTAAGTTAATTGCCTTGTTCTCAGGACCTGATAGCTCCTAAGTTCAGAGTTTTCAAGAAAAGTGGGAAAGATCAGGGGGACAGTGCTCTGAAAAGGTATGTTTTAGACAAAAATGGTTGCACGCCAAGGGCCTTTTGTGACTCGACTGACTAACTGTTCCCTTTGGGAGAATAGCCAGTTCTTCCCCAAGGAAACAATCAGTGTTTACAGGTACTAAGTTAAAAAGTGGTACTTAGTCTTCCGAGGAGAAAGGCTAGTTCCCAACCCTCCCCCTCACCTTNCTCCACCCCCCCCCCCCCCCCCCCCCCCCCGGGGACAGTATACCTATATTTCAGTTTTACATTAAGGTCACAGCTCTGGCATAAACAAGGAGGATTATTAATATTTCTTTAACACGTCACACCCCCATCCCACTTGTAGCATGCTTTAGACTGACAAATTTATGAACACATTCACAACTTTTTCAGTTGTGAATGAAAAAGAGAAACAGTAGAGAAACAGTTTTTCTCTACTGGCAAATGCATTTACTTTTCTAAAATTGGAGTTTTGACCTGCTCCATTTCCAACCTGGGCCAGTTCACCCCTTCCTTAGGCAACCTGGTGGCCACCCACTCCCGAGAAGTCACCATATTGATGCCGAACTTAGTGTGGACACCCGATCGACATAGCGCACTGCAGCCCAGAACTCCTGGGCTCAAGCGACCCTCCTGCCTCAGCCTCGAATAGCTGGGACTACACTAGTGCGCCACCAAGCCCAGCCGGCCGCAACTGCGCAGAGAGACCCAGCCCCCACTCAACTCGCCGCCAGCGTGCAAGCGCCGTGGGTGGCTGTAGCTGTGCTGCAAGCTCACGCACATATACCCGTGCTGCTGCAGGGCCCGCTGGGCGGGCCCTGAGACTGGCGGTAGCTGGGATGAACTGGGAACAGGGACTAACTAGTGCCTCGGTCCCTTCTGTTCCATACTTCCAAAATGTAAAGATCCCGAACAGCAGCCCCATAACTGTTGAACTAGCTTCAGACCAGTCATTGCTCTTATTCCCCAGAGAGCCTGTTCCCCATGGTTGAAGATTCGCAGGAACCTCTAAAGAAATTTTTTAACAAATAAAAGGACCTTTTTCTGAAATTCCTCCCACCGCAAGCACAGCCATTACAAAATCAATCTCAATTTTGCCTTTTCTCCATGTGCACCTTTAAATCCTTATGCTGGTGGACAGAGGGAAAAGGCAATACTGAAGGGGCAGCAAGAGGTGGCTTAAAAGAAAGAATTTGCCAAGAGGCTTGTAAATTGTCCTGTAACTAGTTGATGTGTTTAAAGCTGATTAAAGGGAAAACCTTTGCTCTTTCCCAAGCCTAGACCTAGTTTGGGGTTGCCTCCCGGCAAAAGCTTGGGAGAGGGAGCAAGTCTCCTGCTTACTAAAGAAGGTACAGTTGCAAAACGGGCATAAGAGAGGGCAACCCAGGAAGAAAGCCCTTATCCTCTGAAATCCAACACACCCTAGGACATTCCCGAACAGCACTCCGGGTCATCGGCCCTTACCTGGGCTAATGCAAGCATATTCTGTTGCATCCACCACTCACGAGAACAAATGTCAGAGACTTTCAGGGTTGCAAAGATGTTACTTTATTGGCCAAGTTTAACCTGTGCAGGGGCGAACTCTCAGAGTGTCCAGAGACACAGTGCCCGCAAGGGCTGCAAACGAGAGTCGCGCCCAGCGCTTACAGCTAAGTCCTTATATAGAGGTAAGCAAGCAAGCGTTGCACCGAAACAGATGTGGCAGTTAGCTATTGGCTTACAGAGCCCGCATGGGGGAACAGGGTGGGGTCCGACTCAACTGAAAGGAAAATTTTGAAACTAAACAGATGGCAATCAACTTACAGGATGTTTGCTAGGGACACAGGCTCCTTGGGGCTGAGACTTTTTTTCTTGTTCCCAACATATTCCAACCAAGTTGGTGTTTTGTCCACATTGACAATGGCTCATGGCCTCTGGGTCCCTGTTTGTGGGCACCAGCTGATGTGGACACCGGCCTGCAGTGTCCGAGTCATTATGTATGAAATGAGGCATTCACACGGACTACCAAGTTTGGTGGAGGAAAAGGGACAACATGGCTTTTCTCTCAAGGGGAGCAAAAGCTTAGGCCCTTCCCCTGGTCTTTATTGGGTTTCTCCCCACATTACATGATGGTCCTCATTTACTATGCACAGGTTGCTTTAGGGGATTACCTTTTACAGAAAACAAAGGAGCCAATGCTGCTAATCACATCACAGAAGAGGGTTATTTGCAAATGAGAAGGGCAAAAGTGGTTGAATGGGTTACACTTGTCCTTGGAAGGTTTAGCATGGATTTTTGGAAGTTACTTTGCAGTAAATGTCTGCCACTGGGGGCTGGGCCCACGGGAGCAGAATAGTCTCCTATACCTTGCCCTAAGTGTTTAATGTAGTTTAGCCTAAGGTAAAAGATAGTAGAAAATCCCTACTAGCTAGTGAAATAGGGGTAATGCTAAGAAATACCCAAAAGCCCTCGTTAGAAAATCATGTCCTGTGGACGCATAGCCTGTACTCTGAGGAGAATATCTTCACTATAACACCCTTCGCAGGGCCCTAATTAGAGGACTACTTAGCTGTGGGACCACACACCTTTCTTCATGATTACTTCATAAATAATTTTCTTTATAGGAGTCTAACACAGCCTTGAATCAATAAGAAAATTCTAATTTCACTAACTCGTGAAACTTGTTTAACTTGTTTCTCTTTAACAAACCCACTCCAATATCCAAGCAAATGATCCATTAAAATAATAAAGCAGGTAACCTAGTTCAATAACTTTCAGTGAGTGGAAAGCCCCACAGAGAAATGCTATTGCCAAATGTGGGTATATCCAACCATGACTATTTTATTTTATTTTATTAATTTTATTTATTTATCTTTAGAGGGGAAGTGAAGGAGAGAGGGAAACATCAATGTATGGTTGCCTTTCATGCATCCTCCACTGAAAACTGGCCTGTGTTGGGAACAAGAAAAATAGTCTCAGCCCCAAGGAGCCTGCGTCCCTAGCAAACATCCTGTAAGTTGATTGCCATCTGTGTAGTTTCAAAATTTTCCTTTCAGTTGAGTCAGACCCCACCCTGTTCCCCCATGCGGACTCTGTAAGCCAATAGCTAACCACCACGTCTGCTTCTGTGCAACACTTGCTTGCCTCTATATAAGGACTTAGCTGTAAGCGCTAGGCGCGACTCTCGTTTGCAGCCCCTGCGGGCACCGTATCTCCGGACACTTTGAGAGTTTGCCCCTGAGCAGGTTAAACTTGGCCAATAAAGTAACATCTTTGCAACCCTTAAAGTCTCCGACATTTGTTCTCCCGGTTGGTGTTGAGGGCAAAGGGGAACTAGCCAGAACATAGCTGTAAGGAAGCAAAAGTTGTTTTGCTAACTAATACAAAGAGGCTCCGGGACACACCTGAACAGGGCGTGCCAGAGCAATGGTCAGTCAGGCAGATAGCCATCTAGACAGTCACTAGGGGGAAAAGTTTTACCCCTGAGCACGAGCTCAACTGACCAATCAAGTATAGGAGCACGAGCCAGTACACGAGCTCAACTGACCAATCAAGTAAAGGAGCACGAGCCAGTGCACGAGTTAACTCACCAATAATCAGTAACCCCATTGTGCCCCTGAGCCAACCGCTAACCGCCACATCTGCTTCTGTATCCAGCTTGCTTTCGCGCCTCCTTAAAACCCTAAGCCTGTAAGCGTTTGGCGCGACTCTCATTTGCAGCCCTTGCTGGCACCGTGTCTCCAGACACTTTGGAGAGTTCGCCCCTGCGCAGGTTAAACTTGGCCAATAAAGTAACATCTTTGGAACCCTGAAAGTCTCCGACATTTGTTCTCGCGGTTGGTGAATGCAACAGTTGGTGGATGCAACAGCCTGCAACCCAGTCATGTGCCCTGACTGGGAATCGAACCGTGATCCTTTGGTTCACAGGCCTGTGCTCAATCCACTGAACTACACCAGCCAGGGCTCCAACCATGACTATTTTAGAATCAATTCTTTATGTTGTAACTGTTTATATGGTGGGCTGTAGACCAGAGAAGGACAGGGAAGTGAGGCAAACATGGGTAGGCCCATTGGGCAGCTCTAAGGTTTAAAATTCCAGTGTTGGCAGGGGAGAGAAGTTGGGCTAAGGACAAGGTTATTGCTAAAAACATGCAAAAAGAGGTAGAGATAAAAGAAGGGGCACTGTGGGATCAGAACCAAAGCCGAAGTTGACATTTCCCGTGTGACAAGATTAACAACAACAAAGAATTCCCTAAAGGAAAAGTCGTCCTTTTTGCTGACAGACAAACCCTACAAAAGGCACTACTTTTTTTTTTTTAAGGTGGCCATCTGGACCTGTAGCAATTGGTTTTCTTCAAAACATTATGCAAATTAATCCCAGCAATGTTGACATTCTATCAAGTTCATTCAAATTGAAGATTAATTGTGCTGAATTTTTCCATTTTTTGAATCAATTTATAAGAAATGGCAAGCAGGGAAAAAAGACTCCTTTAGGAAATTAACTGAATTTCATGTTTAGGGACTGAACCAGATGTGTGAAAAATCAGTATGAGAATATGTCAGGTGAGTAACCAAAACACAGTGGCTGCCTCCAGGACCTGGGTTGCTGGGAGACAAGGGCAGGAGAGAGCTTATTATATACTCTTTTGTACCTTTAAAATTTTAAACAATATGACAACTATCTATTCAAAGAAAGAAATATAACTTTTTAGAAATTTAATATTAATGCTTTCATTAAAATACTAAGAAGGTTGACAACCACATAATCTACTCAGAAAACTCTTATTTTTGAAACAGTAAAATACATGGCAAATGCTATTCTATCCCCCAGGTTAATGAGCTGTGCTATCTTGGGATCAGAAAGAATGCATTCAATCATGTGCCTTTTGAAGTCAAAAAACAGTACTCCCAAAAGCCATTTCAATAATTGTATTTCATTGGGTGTTGTTATACATTATTTAATATACTCTTTAGGGCAAAAATTGTATGGCTCTAAAATCAATACTTTTAGTTCCTATACATAAAAGGATAAATTAGCATATAGAGGGAAAGGAATATTAAATTTCTTTTACTTTTTATGTCTCAGAAGCTTTTACTGATGCCAAGGCTGATGGAAGCATAAAGACTGAACTTCTAAACAAGTTGATATACCTGTGAATTACTCAGTGCAGCCTATTTCAAATGCAACAATAAAAAATTTCTATTTACCTATATTATTGTTACTGATGGAGATAAAATTACTGAATCTATTCATGTCAACAAAGAACTCTTGGAATTATTTCTCCTTAAACTAGAATCATCAGGAAATTGGACAGAGACCCAAAAGAGCAGCCACTGGGGTGGCACATAGAAAGTGAAAGAGCATAATGACAATAGCATTTTCCTAGCTGCACTTCTCTGACTTTGGCTCCGTACCAAAATCCCGTGGTACGGAGATTACGTATATTACCAGGATATTATTAGCAGGATATTATCCTAGGCAATAGGAGTTCTAAGAACTATCTTATGGACAGGTAGAAAAATAACCAAACAAACCGCATACAGTTAATAAACAGTAAGTGCCATAAACAAAGAGCTACAGATGTACACAGAGGTGCAGAGCCTGGTATATTCTAACCTGGTCATATTCTGGAGCCATAGCATTGTTCTTGACCCACAATGAATGAAGATAAAGTTTGGACTAAGAATTGTGGGGAGGGAAAAGGAATTTGATAAACAAACTATTATAAGTATATGAGTGGGTGAACACAATTCTGCCACCCCTTGGGATTAATGGCACATTTTTTGCACTAAAATATTTTGTTAATTTATTATGATATTACAATTTTTAAAAATGTTTATTTATTTAAATGATCCAAGGCAACACTTTGAGTGTTTGAAAGCAACTCATTGTGGGGGCAACTTTCCCCTAAAGTTCCCCCGTCTGCCATGGATGAGAGTGAAGCTACCAAGACATGATCTGCTTGGGGAGGAGAGGTGGTCAGTCTCTCAGAGGAGAAAGACCAAGAACCTCTTCTTCAACAGCTTTTATTAGGTTGTAATACATAGGAACACAGGTAAAGCCCATCAATCAATGTCAGGCAGCAAGGATCCAACAGTAGATAACATTTCAAAGAAATCTGAGGGCTTAGTCCAAGTCAGTGTCTGTCAGGTAAGGGGGTTGCAAAAACTTTGGGGGACATACTCATTTCCTGCTCTGACTTTAGCATATGAATGAAAACACTCTTAGCAAAGCAGGCTTCACGGGACTTTAGGAACTCTTTCTTATGCCTGATCACCGCCAGATCCTGCTCTAGCTGGCAAGGGGCTGCACCACCTCCCCCATCATAGGTTTTAGGCTTAAGTGGATTAAAGCCAGGCAGCACTTCTCCCAGATGGAAATGGGGACTCAGGCTATGTCAGAACAGCCGGGGGGCGGGGGTCCATCACTCCCTCTTTGTTGCAGCCCCCTGAGTCCTTCCATGATGTCCTCCCAAGTGATTGTGTCTGGCTTAGGTTGCCCCCCCTCTGAGGGATCTTACCTGTCTCTGACTAACCGACCATGCATTGGGGGCAGGGGATGAAGCAGAGACAAGCTCTGTCTCCTTAGCGGCTCACAGTCCCGAGGTCGCTCACCCAGCCTTAGCCATGGGGGGCAGTTACAACTTCTGAGACCAGGCAGAGTAGTTCCCAACAACTCATAATGTGAAATTACTGTTCGCTTTGGAATGCATTTGAGCAAGAGTAGATCTAAAGGCTTACCTTCCTTATTACATTTTGTTTGGACTGATATTAAAACCAATGTTAACCTATTAAGACAATAATGATCTTTAAGCAGTATAAATTGGCTTAGGGAAAATGCCAACTAAAATTTTGCCATGGTTAGCCCATAGAAAAGGCAATTCAAACTCCAATACATGGAAGGCATTTAAATCCAAAGAAATAATGTCCTATCATTTTCTTATTTTTCTAAAAATTGTTTCCCAAATCCTTCATACTTCTTAAAACTAATTCCAACTTGCCATGACTTCTTCTAGCTACTCCTAACAGATTCAGATGAAGACTAAATTAGACACAGCAAGACCTGGTGACAACAAAAACAACCTCCCTCAGCTAAACTGACCTGAACTGGAAAAGGTAAAACAAAGCCAGAAATCTCAGAGACTGAGATGTGAGGTTCACAGAGGAGAGGAATAGGTTCGATGTACTCACAGAGGCATTCATCTAACAACAGTATTTATGTAAGTGCCTACCATGGCCAAAGCGTAGGATTGTTCTAGAATTATTTATGTGTATCTAAATCTACAATGAGAAGCCCCAGTGTTGAACACATTTAAATTGTGATAATAGTAATTAAAACTAGAAATATCAGAGGGCAAAATAATTGCCTCGTTATTTTATTTAAAATAGCAATAATAACCACTAACATTTATTATTAATAACAATGTTCTATTTTTCAGAAACTATGCTAGGCACTCGACTTGCATCAACTTATCTAAACCTGACGACAACTCTGAAGAAAGTACTGTTTTTAACCATTTTACAGGAGGGGAAACCAAGGCAAAGACACACAGCAACTGTTGTGACTGATATAAAAGCCCGTGCACTTATCCTCTGTGCTGTACTAACTTTTGGAATTTTAGCAATGGGAAGATGAGAGCTGCTGTTATTTTTGTGACTATGATGTGATTCACTTTGGTATCGTGATGTTAGTTAACAGCTCCACATAAACTACTTCTATTTAAGCCAACTTCATCTTCCAAGTTTACCTTTCAGGTGAACCGAATTCCAATTAGGCATACATCTTTGGCTGTAGATCTAATAATTAATATTAATTTAGCCTTTAGTGTGGCCCAAACACTGGTCTAATTCGTGAGGTAGGTGCTATTTTTTTGTCATCCCTACTAAAGCCCTGAGGGGCTCAGTTTCCACTGCTAGAGAGCACCAAAGCCAGGATGCAAACACAGGCAGCCTGGTTCAAAGGCTCTAGGTCACTGCTCTGTGCAGCCCTTCAACTAAAAGAAGCAAATGAGCACCAAATAATGATGAACCCTGTGCCTTGAAAGTGAGGGTCCCAACAGGGTGCCTTAGAGGACCCAGGAGTTCCATCACTTTTACAGCACAACATTTCCTCCTTTGCTGCTAACCCTTTGGGGGGAGCTAAATTTTACATGAGAGTTAGACATCAAAGTGGAGAGGAATTGCCATACTTACTCAAGTGGCCTGGACACCTGCAATATCAGGTTCCACTGGTCATTAGCACCACCCACTTTCTGATGGAGCCATTAGTTGTTAGGTTTCACTAAGAGCTCACTATTTGCTGTTTAGGAATAAATACAAAATTCTTCAGAGAAGATAAATTTCTTCTTTAATTGCCTCTCAGTTATAGAATATCTGTTCCCCCGAGCTTACTGAATCTGTAATCTTGGGTAGGTTCGATGCTCTGTTCTTGTTTGTCTTTGAAATGCCTTATTAATGCCTGAGTAGAAAGCACACTATTCATACAAAATATTAATTATACTTATTTTCAGGATTATAAATATAGCTACAGATTTTAACAAGTGATATAGATTAACATTTATTTAGTGCTGCACAATCTTATTTATAAACAATTGCAATGTCATTTCCATTCCATAGCCGCAGAAACTGAGTAAGAGTTTTGGCAAAGTGACTGAGTTAAAGTTACATAGCATATTGGCAGTAGGTATTCCAAGCTTGGATTGTTCTTTGTTCAAATTCAAAGTTCTTATACCAATGATAATCTAACAATAGCAGCAAAAATGTAGTGAGTACTTACTATGTATGAGACACTACACTGAGAACACTAGGTTCAAAATCCAATTCTCTCAACAACCCTGTGAGGCAGTTGTTATTATTTCCACTTTACAGTAGAGAAAATGAAGTCTCAGAGAGGCTAACTCATTTACCCAGATTACATGCTCATTAAGTGGCCAAAAATTAGGATCCACACTGACCCCTCTGACTCTGAGCTAGAACTTTGTTTCCATCTAAACTCTGGGGCATGGGAGTATTCATGTAAAATATTAGATTCACCTAAAATGTTTAAAAGTAAGGGGTTATAGAAAAAGTTTGCACAAATGGTGGTAATGTGCCATGAACAAGGAAGCATCATTACTTTCTTAACTCTCTAAATCTGAGGTCACAAAAAAAAAGAAAAGGAAACAAAGATATGGCATGTCTCTGTGTCTATCTTTAGGGGCTACATTGCTTATGTTCCAAATAAAGACCTGCTGGGTAAGGACACCAAATTGTGCTTCAGCTTGCTTACTGCAATACTTCTCTGCATGTACAAAGTTTACTAGCAACAATGCTGCTTAACAATAATAATTGGGAAACCAGTAAGTGATAACATTGAATGTTGGGTTTAGGTATAAATAGATATTATAAAAATAGAAATGGTACTTGTGGGTATACACATCCAGATATATACACAGGCACATACACAAATATTTATTTCTTATTCAGGTATAAGAATCCTGTCCATGTCCTGCTCTAACTGCATGGCTCAGTTGGTTGGTTCCATGCACTGAAAAGTTGCCAGTTCTATTCCCGGTCAGGGCACATGCCTAAGTTGCCCTAAGAAAGTATATCAATACAATTGAACATGTGCCGTAATTCTTTTCTTAGAGCTAAGTCCTGGAGCAGTTAAAAAAGTAAGACTATTGATCAGAATCAAGACATTTATAATAGTAAAAAATAGAAACTTTTCAGGTAAAACATTCAGTTAAACGAGGATTATACTTTTACCTAGTTACCTTTCCCCCCCTATTTTGCTTTAATTCAGGCTGTGAACAAGGTACACTCATTTCCACAATGAATGTATCATCTCTTATTTCTCTGTCAACTACTCTAAGTGACCCAAAATGTTTTCAAGTCCCTGGACTGGCCAAGCTCTTTCATAACCTTTGCTTGGGCTGCTCACTTTGCCTGGAAAGTGCTCACTTTTCCCTTCTCACCCCTATCTTCCAAAGACTCATCTAAGGGATACCTCCTTCTAAGAAACTGTTCCATATACATCACTACTCTCCATCCCTGTTTACACTGACCCTTTCCTACAAGTTTGCCTCTCTACATATTGTCCCATAGGCTACTTCTGTCACAGTACTTCTGCCCCTCATTGTCATTTACTGACAGGCTTCTTGCACCTGCCTAGATTGTAATCTCTGTTGAATACTGGCATTCTATAACAGACTCTTAGAACCTCTTCAAAGATGTATTTTTTCTTTGAGGTATTGTGAAGGTTAGGGTCTGAGTTGAGCACCAGAGCCTTTCCTTTAACCTTTTCTATGAGCTCCTAATTTTACAATAGCTATTGCCTTGGAAAACGGCTTTTTAAATCTGCTGACCATTCTTAAGTGGGCTTCTCCTGGGGTCAAGAACCCTTTTTGTCTCCAGCGCATTTCAACTTCATGGACTATTCTAAAAGCACCACGACTACCCCTGTAAATGTTAATGCTCTTATCTAATAAAGAGCTCTAGTGAGCACAGTGAGTTCTGCTGTGTGAGCAGATTTTTCCTTCTGGCAAAGGATTATGTTTTAGGGGTGAAACAAGTTACTGTTGTTTGTTTACAATGTTATTTTATCTGACATTTTTCTATTTTGGTTTTAAAGCATGACCTATCAAAAGCAAGGTTAAGGGAACTCTCCCTCCTGGGAGCAAGCCCACACCTTCCCACCCCTTCAGTCCTCAAATTACTTTTACCTTTCTCTCTTCTAAGCTCCAAAGGCCCTTCTTCTGCCTCTGTAACTTGTTTTCTGAGCCCATTTCTTCTACTGATCACTTCTTCTACCTCTGTCACTTTCTAAATGAATTTCCCCGTATTGAAAAAATGTTAAGTCTGCAGTTTCTAAAGGAATTTCTAAAAAATTTATCCAGAAAATGGATTCACAGAAGTTTGACAGTTACTAGTTTCCTCTTCATTAAGTAATGGAAGGATAGTAGCAGAATTCAAAGTATTATAACAATGATCAGAAATAGGTAACAGAGAAGGTAACAGTATTTCATAGAAGTTAAGCTTACTTATGGTGACATGTGGTGTTTGTTCAGTGAAAATCAAAGATTGAACAGGGTGAAGGAACATCAATTTTTTAAAATCCTCACCCAAGGACATTTTTTTTCATTGCTTTTAGAGAGAGAAAGAGAGAGACGTCGATATTAGAGAGAAACATCAACCACTCGCCTCCTGTACACATGCAGACTGGAGACCATATGCACTAGGACCAGGGATCAAACCCACAACCCAGGTATGTGCCCCGACTGGAAATTGAAACCACAACCTTTCGGTTAAGGACAATGCTCCAATTAGCTGAGCTAAACCAGCCAGGAAAACACATCAGATTTAAAGGGGGCTCCCAAAACGAGTTGCTGATGTCTCCACTGGTTTAGCAACTGGGACTACCGTTAGAAAAACCACAGTGGGAGACTGTTGAAGGGCTCATTTTAACTTTCAAAAGTCCTGTGCATATTTAGGTTCCCAAAGAAGAGATTTTGTTACCAAGGACTTAGTTAAGTCACATAGCTGCTTCTGACAAACACTGTACAAAGACATTGTAATTTCAAAAGAGTTGGCAATTCACTGCTTCAGAGAAAAAGCCAGTGAGACCCAGGAATCTTAATTGTGTCTTTGTTTCTAGCCTGGCAATATTTTGAATAGCCTATAAGCCTGTAGTCTGTCAGAAGTAAAGGATTTATAAATCCTGTCCTAGCTAATGAATTTTACTTTGATAAAAATCATAAATTCTTTTGGGAGACTTATGAGTTTTCTAGACTAATCTTCAAAGCACAACATAAGGTTTGCCTCACTAAAATTCTGGACATAATTGTCCAGAATAAGGACAAGGCAACCACAAATTAACTATTTTGACCTGAAGGAAAATGTCAAACAGTAGAATTTGGGGAGAACTATCAACTTTTCAAAAGAAGATATCAAGCATCAGTTTACATCCTAGAAATTGCCACAAAAATCTCACCTTGTTGTGTCTGCCAACTCTAACCTATAACATTCATGGAATCCATATGATGATCCATACTCAATCCTACTTAACAACACCCCTCTCTTCCAGAGTTAAAAGATTTACTTTAAATCAAACCTCAAAATCTCAATAAATATTCCAGCTTTGTCCTTCCCTAGCTGAGACACTATTAACACTGCAGTAATTGTGCTCTCTCTTTCTGGAGTCAACAACAAACTCAGCTTTGTCTTACCAACAGGTTTAGGTGATTTGACTGAGCCAGCATTCAACAGTCCCTGGAGATTAGGGATTATGTCATATTTAGTTTTGTGTTTTACAACATCTAATTAAGCATGAGACACTTACTAAGCACTTTATATATTGCAAATCAGTATTAGCTGAATGAATAAATTACTGTCATATTTCGAACTTGAGAATGTGCAGCAAGTTGGCAATGCTCTTTCTGAGAAGTGGTCCCTCTCGTGAGAGGTATGGTGGTATCACCTCTTTAGGGAGCTTTTGGGTTAGGGTTGCCAGATCTAGAATATAAAAATACATGAGGCTGGAGCACAGAAGATTTTTAGGGCAATGAAACTACTCTGTATGATACTATAATAGTTGATGTATGTCATTACATGTGGGGGAGCTTTGCCCACAGAGTCCCCCCGATCCACCACAGATGAGGATAAATCTACCAAGACATGATCTGCTTGGGGAGGAAATGTGGCCAGTATCTCAAAGGAGAAGGACCTGGAAACTGTTCTTCAATAGTCTTTTATTGGGTTTAATTTGCATAGGAATATAGGGTGTGTATACGTAAAGCTCATCAATCATTGTCAGGCAGTAATGATTAAACAACAGATATTATTTAAAGAACTATGAGGGCTTATTCTGAGTCAGGGTCAAATAGTTAAAGGGCCATAAGATTTTGGGGAACAAACTCACTTCCTGCTTGGACCTTTATTATTTAAATTGAGGGTATTAGCAAAGTAGGTTTCATAGGATTTTATGCATTCTTTCTTAGGCCTGTTTGTCCTAGGGAACCTGCTTTTTCCAGCACAGGGCTGCACCCACCTCCAGCATTGTTTCAGGCTTAAGGCATTGTTTCAGGCTTAAGTCAGGCAGGGGAAGTAAGGCAGCCAAGAGATTAGGAAACTTCTTGCAGACAGAATGAGGAGTCAGGCTATGTCAAAGCCAAGGGGCAAGGATCCATCACCCCCTTTCTCCATAAACCCCCCCAAGTCCTTCCCTGAGGGCCCCCTCAGGGCCATGCCTGTCTTAGGTCGTCCCTCCCTTGAGGCATCTTATCTGTCATTGGCTAACGAGTCATGCACTGGGGGCCAGGCAGGGTGAAGTAAAGTGGACAGAGGCAGTGCTCCTGCCAAGGAGATAAGCTTTGTCTCCTTAGTGGCTTATGGTCTCAAGGTCTCTCACTCAGCCTTAGCCATGGGGGATTACAGCTTCTGAAATCAGACAGGATGGTTCCTAACAATTACATATTTATCCAAACCCATAAAATGTACAACAGCAAGAGTGAACCCTAATGTAAACTATGGTCTTAGGGTAATAACAATGTGTCAGTTCAGATGTTTCAACTGCAAGAAATGTGTCTTTCTGGTAGGAGATACTTATAATGGAGGAAGCTATGTATGGGTTGGGGAAGGAGGTATACAGGAAATCCCTGTACCTTCCTCTTAATTTTGCTGTATATCTAAAATTTCTCTAAAAGAATAAAACCTCTTAACAATACCAGAAGCCCTGTGAAATTTGAATTTCAGACAAACAACAAATAATTTATTAGTATAAGTATGTCCTATGTAATATTTGGAGTGCACTTATAAAAATTATTCTAAAATAATCTGAAATATAATTTGGACTGGTCTTTCTGTATCTGACATCCCTACATAGAGTAAGTGTGGGATATTTTTGATAACACATTGTCAAATGGCAGGGAGTGGGACCTATGAGCTCTATTGGCAGGGGCCAGGGACACTTAATGTCCTGAAATTAGGCGACAGTCTGATGCAGTGAAGAACTGTCCCCTCCAAAATGCCAATAGCACCACTTGTAAAAACTGTCAGACTTATGGGGAGGAAAAACACTTTTTCTCTACCCTCTTATTTGTAATAAGTAAAGGCCTGCAAATAAATTGACAAAAGAAAAATTGTTTACTTGTGTGCATAAGGGAACTAACAAAGAAAGTGGGTAGCTCATTAATCAGTTGAAGTTAGAGGTTTATAGATCCAACTTAGCAAAGGAAAAGGAGAGGGGAGAGAAGTTTTCCATGGGAAGAATAAATAATTTTTTTTAAGAAAGACAAACGGGAGAAATGAAGAAGAGATAAAAAGTTTATGATAATGTTTGTACTGGTGGTCTTTCTTCTTCAAGGCTACAAAAGTCCCCATAAAGTGGGAATTTATGATAGGTTTACTCTTGGCTTCCTTTCTGGGCATAAGAGCTGCCAGGAGAGTGAATTTATGGAAATTTCGTTTCCCCAAAGTTTCTGCTTTTAATAAAGAAATCTCCAAGGCAACTACTTTCTGCATCTGTTGAATCTCAAATGTCTTCAGCTTAAAATAATATTCATACCAACTCTGGGGTTCCAAGTGGGTCCCCATAGATTCTTAATCATGAATCTGCTATCTTCTTTAATGTCTTTTGTGTACAATCTTTGGAAAGAATGTTCTCAATTATAAGGAAAATTTGGTGATAATTTTTGTATTTAGCCTTAGAGAGAGGATTGATACAGTAGAAGGAAAACAGAAACTGAAGTTTAAATTTTGACTGTGTTTAATAACTTCTGTTTCTATACTATAGAATCTCATCATAGTGCTTAAAGTGTGCTTTTTAATCAATTCTAGTTACCTTTTTTCAAAATAAAAACCCAAGGGTCAATGTATTCAAAGTTATTAAAAGTAGAATAAATGAACAACATCTCCACTTATTAATGACAGTGAAAAATGAACCAGTGTGAATCCTGGCCAGATGGTTCAGTCAGTTGGAATGTCATTTTGTAAACCAAAACGTCATGGGTTCAATTCCAGGTCCAGGCAAATGCCTAGGTTGCAGACCAAGCCCCAGTGGAGGTGCATGAGAAAAGCAACCAATTGATATTTCTCTCTCACATCGATGTTTCCCTGCATCCCTTTCCCTCTTTCTAAAATCAATAAGCCTGTTCTCTGGATTGAAAAATAAATTAAAAAATAAACTAGTGTGGTTCTTTTTATCATTCTGTATAACAAAAAAACATACCAAAGATATTCTTTAAGTTTAGAAGTTACTAATTAGGAGTATGCCTTCAAAACATGACTTGGTCACAGTGTGAATGAAAAATATTCATTCGAACTGTAGTTTTGCCACTGTGATGATTCCCAGAAGGAAGGGAATGCGGGGGAGGTAGAAAAAGATAAAGGGGGCATAAATGGTGGTGGAAGGAGACTTGACTTAGGGTGGTAAACACACAATAGAATATACAGATGATGTATTGTAGAATTGTACATCTGAAACCTTGTGTAATTCTCTTAACCAATCTAACCGCAATACATTTAATAAAAATATAAATTCAAACTTAAAAAAAAAGTTGCTTTGCTTTTCTAAAGTTTTGGGGTTTTTTTTTTTCTCCTTTTGCCTTTACAGGGATCCAAGGTCTAAGCATTAGGTTACATTTCTCTACATATCAGCACTTTTCTCCTTCATCCTCTAGAATCATATTTAGGATCTGAAGTGTTTTACTTTAAACCTCTTTGAGAAATATAGAGATGATAAATGCGACCCAATTCGAAATTCAGATGGAAAGAACAGTAAATATTATTGTTAGGAGTGGTTGTTAGAAACACTCACCTAACTTGTTTGAGACAGAAACGTCCAGGCTCTTGGCTGCTGTGTACCTACTCTGCAGGCAATGAATGATACAGGAGAATTCCAGGAACAGCTAGTACTACAAGAACACTACAGTCCTCCCAAACTCAGTGGAATTCAAAAACAAAGCTATCTTAATCGGATCTATTTTCATAACATATTTTCATATGCTCGTGTTTGGGTTTTTGAAATTCTGTCTGCTAGTCAAGTGTGCTATTTTTTTTTCTCCAAATTTAGTCCTCAGTTTTTAAGCCTTACTTTAGTTTAAATGAAATCTGCTCATATCAGAAATTTCTCAAGTAAATATTTTTTGGTTTTATTGTTCTTTTCCCAGTGAATTACTGTAGCAGACAGTTACATAATTTCCAGTCCCCTCTTTTCTTGCCCTTGTCTCTCTAAGGCTTTGTAAGGGCAGCTATCCATTTCCCTAGCCTCCCATGACGCTAGGGGTTTGCGATGTGACCCACTTTTGGCCACTGAAATGTAATAGGGAGTTGCTTGGTAGCATCTTAGGAAGACTTTCCTTCTTGGTTAAAAAAAAAAAAGTAGAAAGTGAGGAGATTTAACTTTCCTTCCTTCTCCTTCCTGTGTGTTTTCTGGTGAGGACAATGTGGGGGCTTCTGTGTGTGCCCCCATGTGTGCCCATCAGGAGAAAGTCCACATTTGGTTGCTGCACCATCCTGAGACCATCTTTGTCGTGTGACATGATTACATGTCTCTATGATTTAAGCCACTGTTGATTGCATAGTCTGTATAGAGAGAGAGCCTAAAAATCTTATATAAATACTATTTATGCTTTAGAAGATTTTGTTTATACATCATGCTTGCATTTGCTGATTTGGCAATACGCAGTTATGCTCCATTTGTTTCTTCCCTGGAATGACCACTAGGAAGTAGAACAGGTTCTACGGAATTATGGAGAAATCTAATATTTCAATGAAAAAGGAAGAGAAGAACATATAGGCAATTGCAACAGAAACGTCATTAAGGGAACCCATAATCAGGAACTGCCATGCTAATACAAATGTAGCTTTCGATGTTAATACTTTCCTAATTTTATCCCATCTGCTACACTAGCTCCTTTTTTAAAAAACAACTTTATTGAAACATAATTCTCATACTATAAAATTTACAGTTTCTTTGGAAAGGATGTGTGACCTACTTTGCAGAAAAGATAGACTATCAAGTTTACCCTTTCTTATTCCACCTACTCCTATTTCCAAGTATACCCTCCACCCTTGAGTCTTTATTCCTTGGTCTTGACTCCATCAACACTCTTTGACATCTTTCCACTTGTGTAAGGAGCTACCTACCTTTTAGATAGGCCTTTCCAAAGGAGGAATAAGCAGTAGGTTGTGAAGCAAACAGGATTAGGGAAGCACTGCGGTCAGACAGCAAGAGGTCTGGGCAGGGCAAAACTGCTGATGAGGCCGGAAAAGCAGGGCTTGGCAAGTTTAGGAGACAAGAAGCTTTAAAGCCTCGTTTAAAGGTAGCAATCAAGGTCAGAGAACCAAACTAATTAGACTCCTCAGGCCAGTGCTGTAGAGTCAGTACTAGAAAGAACTCGTTCTTTGTCTGATTTGGCTCAGGAAACAGTGTCCTTCTTAACTATTGTGGCCTAGGTTTTCTCTTGTCAACCCCTCTCCCTGTCAGACCATTCTAGCTATCAGGAGAATTTCAAAACTTCTTAATCCTCAAACAAACAAACAAACAAAAAGATTTTTGAAAGAAGTATGAAAGCCCTGGCTGGGTAGCTCAGTTGGTTAGAGAATCCTCCCAATATGTCAGGGTTGTGGGTTCAATCCTGGGTCAGGGCTCAAAAAGGAATTAGCTAATGAATACATAAGTAAATGGAACAGTAAACCAATGTTTCTCTCTTTTTCTCTCTTCCTCTCTCTCACTCTAAAATCAACAAACAAATATGAAAAACAAAGAATTATATAAGGAAAGAAAGGAGGAAGGTAAGAAAAAGGAAGATGTCCGTTTTTATTTATTTAAAGGCTCTCGGTATCTAAGTCAGATTCAAGGCTTGTCTGGAGAACTGAATCCCTTGCAGTGGGATAAGTCTTCAGAGCCTTGTAATTTTCTTTCCTATTTTTCTCTTTTCAGGACCTAGCTTGAGAGCAAGGTAAAGAATAAGTACAAAGGCAAAGACATTGCCCTCTAATGCTTTCTTGTGTCCTTTTCATACATTCCTGAAAGTCAGCAATGACCTCTTATATCCTTAATCCAAAGCTCTCTTCTTGGACTTTAATTCCTTTTACCTCTGAGTGAAATAGTTTATTTTTCTTTTTCTCAAAACACATAATTTTTGAAGTTCCTCTGTGGTTGCCCTTTTAATCAGCAACCTGTCTCCATGTCCACTTTCTGTGAGAAATCTTGAAAGTTTTATCCCCTCTTTTACAGAATAAAAACTTTCTAGCAAGAATATTGAGCAAATAAACATACCATGTTAGACACCAAACGTCATCATCTATAATAAAAAGTTAGAAACATGTAAAAATGTTATCCTATACATTTTTAAGTTTATTTTTGAAAAAC
The DNA here is from genome assembly GCF_014824575.4 of Sturnira hondurensis. Taxonomy (NCBI): domain Eukaryota; kingdom Metazoa; phylum Chordata; class Mammalia; order Chiroptera; family Phyllostomidae; genus Sturnira; species Sturnira hondurensis. The sequence continues at coordinate 9,068,743 of NW_028074140.1, read as the reverse complement.
GCAAATGAAGACAAGATTCATTTTCTCAGAAATATATACCACAAAAGCGACTTTTACATATGCAGCAGACAAGGTGGTTTGTTTTTTTCAACTACCTCTGGTTCTGATGATTCCCCAAGCAGAATTCCCTGTTTATTGAAAACCCATTACTGGTTCAGATAGATAAGCTTTAATGAAAGTGCTGTTCACAAGCTGGAGGTCTCTCTGTGGATGCTTTTTGATGCGGGAACTACAATCCAAAGCTTCTGACCCACGAGACTGTGGCAGTATTCTTCCAGAACACAGGGAAAGGTATTGTGCCTATTTGAATTTCTAGCCGTTTCAGCTATAGAAATAAGGGTTTTAGAAAGCCGCTTACTGAGTGTCCTTCCTTGAAAGCTACTCCTTTTCTTTAATCTGCTATGTAGAAATAAAAAATAATAATCATTAGGTGAAACCAAATTCATCTATTCCTCAACTCTTCATTCTTATATTTGTACAGACCCTTGTTAGATGTTTTTCTGTGAAATTAATTTTCTACCTGGTGTCTCTACTTTTATTTTTAAAAAATCCTAGTGGCATCAATTGAACCCAGTTATGTCAAGTTATGCTTAAAGTATTTTTCTTGCCTTTTTCCCATATCTGATGCTTTTCTCTCTGCTAACTCATGTGTTCATATTTTCCAGAGTCAGAAGAAATGTAACTTTTATGCTGGTTGGAGTGTAAGTTATCATGCATTAATCTTATGATCCAAAGTGACAGAAAAAATTAAAATTCAAACCAAATTAAGCAACAAAGAGGAAGGAGAAGGAAAAAGATGAGGAGAAGGGGAAGAAGGAGAAGGAGAAGGAGGGAATACAAGACAAAATAAAAGTAGGCAGGGAATATTTGGGCTCACAGTTGGGTATGATGTGCATTACACAGAACTCGACCACGAGTTCAAGTGAGGTTGTCATGGTGACCTCCTACTCCCTATCAAAAATAAACTTAGCTTTATTTGACTCTCTTCATTCTTAACTAAAACACTCAGACATCATCTATGTTTAGAGATGATGGTCCTTTCTTTTAAAAATGCAAAAGTTCCCTACTAGCAGAAAAATCCCAGAGAAGAATTCTGATTGACCCAATGGGGATTCATCCTTGAGTCAATTTCTGTGGCCAGGGAACCTGAAGTGAGGCAGTGTGATCTAGCAGTCAAGGGCATGAACTCCAGTGGGATTTCGTAGATTTATGTAACCTGAAAGTAGATTAACCAAGCTGGTAATTCCATTCACAAGGGAACTGCTACTGTCATTCTGAAAATTCAGGGTAGAGCCCTGGAGCCTAAAAACTGACTGGGGAGGGGCAGCCCAGGTTCTAGCTGTCCATATCTCTTTTCATCTATCATTCTCTGGCAGGCATTTCTATTTTTCTAAGCAAAGAGAAAAATAAGGATATATTCTCAATCCACTTACTTCTAAATTGGGGATTATTGTGAGAATTCTTATGATTTGTTTTTAACTTCTGAGAATTGCTCCTGGGAGATGCAAGGAGAGCCACACTAAGCCTCAGCAGAAACTTCTACTTCTGTGGCTGGCCATTACTTTCTCTGGTTTACCTTACAAGGTTGTGTGTCTTTCCTAACGGGGTTGTTACTGACAAAATTGTGCTGTTTTTGAATATATATGCTTTGTTGTTTACTTATACATTGGTGAACAAAATGTGCAACCCATTTCATTCTCCTGTTTTTATGCAGAAGTAGCCTTGGTTTACATTGCATACTTAAAGGGGCCATTCAAGTAGCTCTCATATATAGACATAGATCACCTGAAGGGCACTTGCAACGGTGTTTTAGGCAAAAAAGGGTCCAACAGTTTCTTTTGCTGGAAAATTTATGTTCTGCCTCAGCAGTTCATGAGGGAGTGTAAGCATAGTTCCTGATAATCTTTGTTTATAATCTAATAAGGTAAAAAATTTCCCCTGCATACCCCTTTTGTTGTATTTGTTTTTAGAATATGTCAGCCTTTTTCATTATTCCCCATGCTTGAGAAACATTCCCAAAATTTCTGTAAATTAATTTACATTCCTTATCTTTTCTTCTCTTTTTGCTGGAGCAGCAATTTTCAGCCGGTATGCCTGGCAAGTTTCTAGAACTTGCAATACCTGACTATTTAGTCAGGGCCACTGGCCCCTTTTCCATTAGATTGTCAAATGAAGAAAAATGACAATAGCCAACACAACAATAGCCTTCCAGTGCAGATGAATCAATATTATACCTATTTTTCTGTCAAATCAACAACAAAATTTTTTTGGGGTGTGCCACAGAATTTTAGTCCTTAGTTTATGTGTCATGAAATGAAAAAGGTTGAAAATCGCTGAGCTAGAGGGAAGTGGAAGGCTCTGATGATTTCCAAAAGCACACTTCCCTTCCCACTTTTTAAGACTTTATTTTTTTGAAAAATTTTAGTTTCACAGCAAAATTAGGAGGCAGGAACACAGATTTCCCAAATACCCCTGCCCTGACACAGGCAAAGTCTCCCCATTGTCAACATCCCTCACCACAGTGATACATTTGTTACAATGGATGAAACTTTTGGGTAGGCCAAAACAAAAAGTTCGTTTAGCTTTTTCTGTAAAACAAAAGACACATTTTCTCATTTTCACCAATAACATTATTGATTTGGGTATTTTGAGTATGTTGGCTACCTCCCACTATTGGCTTCCAGTGGGTAGAAGCCAGGGGTGCTGCTAAACATCTTCCAATGCATAAGAATTATTTGGCCAAAATGTCAGTAGTACCAAGCAACTTTGGAAACCACTTTTGATACATACGATCAGTCACAGCATCTGCTCCATACACTGCACAAATCTTTTTATCTTTTTGCATTTCAGTTGTATTTTTACCTTGAAATAATAAAGCATAACATTAAAAAGTTTCATATTTTCTTCCATCTTCAATATTAAAATGGCTACACAAAATCCACCCATTTTGATAAATTTTTTTAAAATGCATGCTGATATGACAGCTGTCACAATACAATCTTAAAAAAAATGTTTCAAGCCCTGGCTGGCGTAGCTCAGTGGATTGAGCGCGGGCCTGCGAACCAGAGGATGGAGGTTCGATTCCCAGTCAGGGCACATTCCTGGGTTGCAGGCCGGTTCCCTGCAGGCCAACTCCCAGCAGGGGACGCACGAAAGGCAACCATACATTGATGTTTCTCTCCCTCTCCTTCCCCTCTAAAGATAAATAAATAAATAAAATTAAAAAAAAAATGTTTCACATGAAGTTAAAGACAACTAAGCACTACCAGAGCCATCATATAGAAAAAACATAATGGACTTTTTGGCCACACAATATCTAAACACATCTCAATCACCTAAAATCTATAGTTTATATTAGGGTTTAGTCTTGGAATTGCACATTCTATAGGCTCAGACAAATATATGATGACATGTACCCATCAATAGTATCATACAGAGTATTTTCATTGCCCTCTTAAAAGGCTCTGCACTCTACTGATTTATATGCAACCCCCAAACCTGACAGTCACTGATCTTTTTACTGTCTCCATAGTTGTTTTTTTGCACGTCATATAAGTAAAATCATATGGTGTATAGCCTTTTTAGATTGGTTTCTTTCACTTAGTAATATTTAAGTGAATATTTGTTACAATGGATTTACTCATTTAAGTCCTCCATGACTCATCATGACCTAATAGCTCATTTATTTTTAGCACTGAATAATATTCCGTTGTCTGGTGTATCAGTTTATTTACCCATTCACCTATTGAAGGGCTTCTTGGTTGTTTCCAAGTTTTGGTAGTTATAATAAAGCTGTTGTGAACATCTACGTGCAGGTGTTTGTGTGAATATAAGTTTTAAACTCCTCTAGGTAAATATTGAGGAACATGGTTGCTAGATCATATAATAAAAGTAAATTTAGTTTTGTAAGAAACTGCTTAATTGTCTTCAAATGCAACTGTACTATTTTGCATTTTCACCAGCAATAAATGAGATTTCCTGTTGTTCCACATCCTTATCGGCATTTAGTGTCATTTAGTATTATCAATGTTCCAGATGTCGACCATCTTGATAGATGTGAGGTAGTATCTCTTGTTTTAATTTGCATTTCCTGAATAAGATAGAATGTGGAGCATCTACTGTGCTTATTTGCTGCCTGTATATCTTCTTTGATACAGTTTCTATCAAAGCCTTTGGCCCATTTCCTAACCACTTGTTTGTTTTCATATTGTTTTAAGAGTTATTTGTATGTTCTGTATAACAGTCCTTCATCAGATGTGTCCTTGGCAAATATTTGTGCCCAGCCTGTGGTCTCTCTTCTCATTCCCTTGATATTGTCTTTCACAAAGCAGAAATTTTTTATTTAAATGAATTCCAGCGTATCCACCATTTCTTTCATGAATCATATCTTTGGTGTTATATTTAAGAAATCATCTTTAAACCCAAGGTCACCTAGTTTCTCCTCTGCTATCCTTTAGGAGTTTTATAGTTTTGTGTTTTATTATTTAGGTCTACGATCAATTCTGAGTTAGTTTTGTGAAGGGTGTAAAGTCTGTTTCTAGATTATTTTTTTGACGTGTGGATGCCCAGTTTTTTTCAGCACCATTTGTTGAAAAGACTATCTTTGCTCCCCTGTCAAATTGCCTTTGTTCCTTTGTCAAATATCAGTTGACTATATTTATGTGAGTCTATTTCCAGGCTCTGCATTCTGTTCCACTGATCTATTTGCCTGTTCTTTCACCAATACCATACTGTCTTGAAAACTGTACTTTTATGGTAAGTCTTCAAATTGGGTAGTGTCAGTCTTCAGACTTTATTCTTCTGCAATATTGTGTTCACTATGTTGGGTCTTTGCTTTCTTCATAAAGCTTGACAATCAATTGGTTAATATCAACAAAATAACTCCAGAATTTTGACTGGGATATTCTCTTTTCTTCATTTCTGTCCAAGTGTCCCTTGCGCACAAGTTGCACCTGACTAAACAGAACTCTCTGCCGTTGTCTTCCACGTGGCCTCTCCTTTCCATTTCAAAATTACTTCTTTTTTAAAAAATGAAAGTTCTCACATGTTTATTACTAAGCCAGCCTAATAGTGCAGAAGCATAGAAACAAACACCACTTTCCCAATAAAACAAGTTCAACTGTCCAGATAGTAGTGAAATTTTCAGAGTCATACGGGAAGATGAAGGTGACCTTGAAGCAGTATAAATATGTGTGCCATCCCATTTGTAAGATTCCTTATAGACATAGCTTGTTTCTTCTCCAATGTCTCCTTTTGGAGTTGAACCTTGTTTTATTACCAGATTCCATCTGAATCCACTGAGGAATGGGAAGATTCTGCTTTTGTTTCTTGGCCAGTAGTTACATTTCTCTTTCTTAACTGTTTTTAATAACATGACTTAAAAACACTACACTTGATATAATTATTATGCAAAATACATAGATGAATACTGTCTTCTTTTAAAAATATGAAATAAGTAAGTAGAATGTGAAAATAGGCAAGTGCCCATTAAATAAATAAAAATGTTTTTAAAAAGAAAGTTTTGCTTTCTATAAATGTTTTAATTTTTAAAAAAGATTTTATTTTTATTTCTTTTTAGAGAGAGGACAATGGAGAGACAAAGAGAGGGAGAGAAACATCATTGTGTGAGAAAAACGTCAGTTAGTTGACTCTCACATGCTCCCAACTGGAGACCTGGCCCATAAGCCAGGCATGTGCCTTGACCGGGAATCAAACCCGAGACCTTTTGATTTGCAGGCCAGCACTCAATCCACTGAGCCACACCATCCAGGGCTCTATATCATTTGAAGAAGGGGAAGGATTTAAACAATATTCAAGTTTATTAAACACATTTTAAAATTATTATAAAAATGTTTAACTTTCATCAGCTTCAAGGTTTATGTTGCTCTTAAATTTTGCATATAACTGAAATTTTAAATCTGCTAACACCAGCTGAATTGTTTCCACTCCAATTCAAAAGCATCAGCTTATTTTTGCTTTTTTTCTTTTCTTATTCTATCCTTTCTTATGTTTCTTCTTAAGAATAGCTAATGAAAGCATTGCCAATTTAACAAGGTATCATTAGAGAGTTGTCATCTGAAAACATGATATCCTTACAAGCATCTTCTAAACTTTGGAGTTATTTCTTTTTTAAGTCTATTTCTTCCTTCATCTCTGAGATTCTACTTGTTTTCTCTGCAAATCTGCTTATCATTTGTTGATCTTCCAAAGTAACATCCACATCTTCTGCAGATGCCTTCATGGTGGCTCATATCTTCATGGCCAGTAATTACTTGATCCTGAAAATTTGAAAGAAACAGAGTCAACTGCACACACCACAATGATGGGGAAGAGGAGAAAGAGAAAAATTACATCTCTGGACTTCTGCTTCATCCTAATGAAAATTCCAATAAGCACAAGAAGAGCCTCATCTTGATAAAAGGCAAAACTGTTTGGTGTGACTTATAGGTCAAAAATTCTCTTAGAAGTATTTGCCTTTAACCAAGTGAATATTTCCGTAATTGGCTGAGTCTCATGGAGTTTTTGTTTGGAGATGTTTACTTTACCTATTTTTTTAAAAGGTTGGCTTTTATAGTTTCAGAGTGGGATAATGTAAGAAGGCCAGCTTTCCTGTGTTGTGAAGAAGGAAAGGAGAAAACTGTTGTAAAAGATAGTTGTTGTTGTTTTCTACCAGAGGATCACTAAAGATGTGATTTAAAGAAGTTGACTCACCTTTCCTGTCTCTTCTTACCTTGCCAGCACCTTACCCAACCAGGTTCAACCAGGTTCAACCAGTATTCCCCTTTGGGTTTCAGGAGATTTTGGAGAACACATAGAGGGCCTATGCAGCCTAAGAGATCTGAGCTCAGATTCTTGGGTGATCTAATATGACCTTGGGCAAGTTATTTAATCTCTTTGAGTCTAGGTTTCTTTATTTGGAAAACAGAGATATTAATTATCCTTATTGTGTTTTGAGACTTAAATGAGATAAAGAAAATGCCTATTACATTGTACAGTGGGTGTTTAATAAACAGTAGCTTTTATCAATAACTGCCCTTTACATGCAAACACCTTAAGGGGGGAGAAAGTTCCAGCTGAGTGAGTGTGAGCCAAGAGTATTTAATAACAATCTCCAAATTTTAGAGATATTGGAATTAATTTTTCCATAGTAACATTATAAATGACGGCTAGAGTCCTATATCATTGTTGAAACATGTATATAACCAATAATATTCCTGATCAATTAGGCTATACTGACGTTGCTGTGGGCAGTGCAGGCAGGGTCCTGGGGCAGTCAATGTCTTAGTTGCACGGGGTCCCTCATATTATTTTTATGAGATAATGAGTTTGGAATGTTTGGGAGAAATTCAGCAACAAAGCCCTTGCCCCAATTCAGCCTTAGTTATGGGATTAGGGACTCCCTTTACTTCTTACCTCTCTCATTTATTGGGTGCTGGCAATGGGGACTGAAGCTTCTATTGGTGGCTGCAGTGGCAGGGTCCTGGGAAGAAATGGATTTACATGGATGAGTTCAGGATGAGGGTGGCTGGGAGGAGGGTAATACAAGGAAATTGGAGAATGAGAAAGAGGCATGATTACTTCTCAATCTGAGCTGGCTTCCTATACACTTCTTTTCCACCACAACGATCTCAGAATTCAGCCTATTTTCTTTCTTTACACTGTCACCACCGTTGAGTCTTTAATAAAAATGTCTCTTCCCCTTTAAGACTAGCACTGAAGAAAGCATAATTTCTCTTTGACCTGCCAGCCCCAGAAACTGCAGTACTTTGTTTTCTAAGAGATTTTGCTGCTAGGAATAATGCAAAATATACAGAATCTTACTTTTTAAAAAAGACTTCCTTTTTTACAGCCAGCCTTCCTCTTTTATTTCTTAGAAATAAAACTAAAGAAACTGAAAAAAAAACCTAAAAAAAATACAAAAACACACAACCTTTGAGCATTCAAAGGAAATAATGATATTACAGTTCAGGGGTTAATTAGATTCAAGAATTCCCTGGGATTGTGTGTGTGTTTGTGTGTGTGTGTGTGTTGTGTTAGGAGTTAGATTTGTGGCTCTCGGGAGAAGGCTACAGAGAGAGCATGATGAAAAGCAGAGACCTGTATAATTTACCTTCTCCTCCATTTCTTTTCCTTACTAATTCTGCCACAAGGTTAGAGTGACACTCAAGTTGAATAAGAAGTCAGGACTGAATTTAGAATTGGGTAGACCACTGTTAAGAAGAGGTGAGTGTCATTAGGAGGTGATTTATGAAGAGCAGCAGTTTAAAGCAAAAGGATTACTTACCTATGGCCACCTCTGGGATAATTCTTTCAAGGAAACTTTTAAATATACATAAGTAAGGTTCTGTCTATATTCATCTTTGCATTCAGCTATTAGTGAGTATCTACACTGTGCTACAACAAATATTGGGGAGTCAGGGATACACACAATAGATATATTAAATATGCTTGTATAATCATTAATATTAATGTTTTGCTAATTAAGCTGACATACAGTAAAATAACAATTCTGCATAGCAAAAACTATTTCATAGCTCACAGAGCAATAGAGAATCCTTCCTAAAGGTCAAGAATCAGCAAACTTTTTCTCTAAAGGGCCAAATAGTAAATACTTTTGGCTAGTAGTCTCTGTTGAAACTACTCAATTTTGCAATTGTAGTGTGAAAGCAGCCACGGATACTATGCTTGTTTGTGTTCCAATACAATTTTATTAATGAACATGTGAAGTTCATATAGTTTTCATGTACCATTAATTATTCCTGCACTGATTTTTTCAACCACTTAAAAATGTAAACCCTGGTGAGTATGGCTCAGTTGATTGGAGCATTGTCCCATAGACCAAAAGATTGTGGGTTCAATTCCTGACCAGGGCACACAGCTAGGTTGCAGGTTTGATCTCTGGTCAGGGTGTGTACAGAAGGCAACCAATCAATGTTTTTCTCTCACATCAATGTTTCTCTCTCCACCTCCCCCCCAAAAAACAATGAAAACATTCCTTTGGGTGAGGATAAGAATTTTTTTAATGTAAAAAAACATTCTTAGCTCAAAGGCTATATAAAACCAAATAGCAGTCCAGAGTTGCAGGGGAAGTAGTAGATAATTACAAGCATTTAGTTGTCTCATTGAAATAATTCATTTTCCTGTATATCAGATATAGATGGTTTAATGGGCAATTTAATGAGGTGGTAAAGTATTTAAGATAAAAGGTGTCATAATTAATGACAGAGACCTTAGGCAAAACAGGAATCAGGAGGGCCTGTGGGAAGAGCTTTCACACCATTCATCCTTCATCTGTAGGGAAAGCCCCATGGGAAGAGCTCAATTTTTCTAACAAAGCTTTATGGTCACAACAGCCCCTCTCAGTTAGGATGGGTGGCGGAGTAGGACAAAATGGCGGCTGAACTACAACCCCGAAAAAACAGCTGATGTCAAACCAGAGAGCTGAAAGGGCAGGCTTTCCCCATAGCAACCTGAGCCCGAGGAAAACCACCAATGATGTTTTGCTGCTTTGTTTAAAGGGGACCAATCCCCAGCTCTCACAAAGAGAACCAACCAAAATACAGCGCCCCCCCCCACCACATCCCCTGCTTGGGCTCGACTTCCATGGCCTCACTCTGCGCACCGGGCGGACCTCACCTGGGCATGCAAACCCCAATAAAGCTCTATACCGCCTAACTTTGTTGCTGATTGGCATTTCTTCCTCGGCGGAGCCTAAGAAAACCTTTCACTCTCCATCACTTCCTTTTTCCCTGTAATAAGAATTTCCTCCTTGCTCTTTTCTTCTTGTGTCTGATTCAACATGGCTTTATGCACTGGATTAAAATCCTTTCTTTTCCCTGAATAAAATTTTTTGGCAGATGAAATATGTAGTCTACTTTGCTGACAGTGGACAGAGGCAAAAGAATGTTCTTGTTTTTCATTAGCTTTTGTAACCCCATAGTTTTGGATATAGACTGGGATGGCCTCAAGAGCATTTGAGGCAGTCTTAAACATCCCTGGAAAATTTGATTTGGACTGAGTTTTGTCACTGTTTGGAAAACCTTAGAAAGAGGAAGTATATGTCAAAACATTAGGTTTATTTAAAAATAAAATAATAAAATTTCTAACATCCACTGAATTCTGACAATGTTCTCATTTATTCCTCATGATAATTATGAAAGAAATCTACTATTCTCACTTCATAGACAAGAAAAGTAAAGCATGGGAGATTAAATAATTTGAGTAGTTAAGCCATGATTCTAACTCAGGGAATATATCTCAAGGTTAAAGGAATTTAATAAAAATTAACAGATGTACAGAGTTGTGTGAATGAAAAAGCCAAGCAAAATGATAATCAGGTTAAACTTGCTAATTTTACAGATAAGGAAAAAGAGTCTTAAAATTAATGAGACTTTCTAAGGTTACACAGCAAGATTAGAAGTAGATCTCAGGTTTCCTAACTACTAGGTTGCGTAGTTTCTTTCAGTTTGCTACACTGCATGCCCTTCAAAATAAAAAACTTGGCAGGTTGGAATGAGTAAACATGTTAAGCTTTAGAGCCAGAGACAAAATTTATGAAAGACATAGTAAAATCTTGATTTAGAGTCTACAATATAACACTTACTTAAAGCCATTTAAAATAAAATTTTAATTAATAATTAAAATACAAATTGAACTGTATGTTAGAACTCAATAGAATAGTTCTTTTAATCACAAATTAAGTTTTAAGTCCCTCATTTTTATGAAAAGACTGAAATAAATAACAGAATTCTTTTACATCTTTCAAATTAAAAAAATGGGCACTGGCTGGTGTAGCTCAGTGGATTGAGTGTGGGCCTGTGAACCAAACAACTGTGGTTTGATTCCCAGTCAGGGCACATGCCTGGGTTGCAGGCCAATTCCCAGCAGGGGACACATGAGAAGCAACCATACATTGATATGTCTCTCCCTTTCTCCCTCCCTTCCCCTCTAAACATAAATAAATAAATAAATAAATAAATAAATAAATAAATAAAATGTACAAAAATATTTTAAAAAATGGGAGATGGCTCTTAAACTTGGATTTTTCGTAAACTTTTCCTTCAAAAACAAAGTAAATGTACATTGCAAAAAAATTAAGGAAAGCAAAATGAAGTAAAATTACTAGTGTTACAGAACAAAAGGGGCCAAGGTTCATTATGTCCACCACCCTATAGGAAAGACATCTCTCAATGCCAGAGATTTGTGAAAAGGAAAGGAAATATTTATCTAATGCTATACAGACTTAAAGTAGTGACCTAACGTCTTCATTTAAAATATCAAAGTCCTTTAGGATACCCACAGATGCAAACAGTGCTTCCTTCTGCCCCTGCCCCTAATTCAGGGTACCGTAACTCAGGAAAGAAGCACACATCCTTGTTTCAGGCTCCTGGCAGCATCAGCTGTGCCGCCATTTAGGCAGGATCGCTAATTAATCCAAAGCCATGTGGCACCTTCTCATGGCCTACTGGCAAGAGTTCTTTGTACCCATTTTTCAGGCAAAGTCTCTCCTGCTTCCCAGGCCACGTGGCCAAAGGGAGCACCCCAAAGCCATGTGGTACTTTTACCAAAGCTGCAGGAGTATGCACTTTGGCCAAAACCGCATGGTTCTTTCCTCCACCAGAACCGTGGAGGAGGGGAGGGTCACCACTCTGCCAAAGCCGAGTGGCGATTCTCTTCTAAAGCCGCATGGTGATTCTCTCTACCCGCAGCTATGGGGGTCCCCACTCTTTCCAAAAGCACGTGGCTCTACGCACTGCCACAGCCACGTGGTCCTCTCTCACTCACATGGCTGCAGGGGTCTCCAATCTGCCAGAAGCATGGCTCTCTCTCACGTGGCTGCCATGCCTGGGTTTAAATCCCTACACCAGTCCTCCTCGGCAGCCCCATTTCTGACTCCTCCTATAATTGGCTACAGTTGCCAGCACTCTCACATCCTTCCAGCTTTACTGGGCCACCATAATGAGTCTGGGCAGGCGTGGCCCCATGTCATGGAGCCAATCATTTCCAAGATCTCACGCAGGCACTGTAACTTGGGGACCTGCCCCAGTTACATCTTGGGTAGAAGTCACTCCCTTCTCCCTGGCTCAAAGCATGGCCACAGCTATTTAACATATTTATGAAACCAGTTAAAAGTTATAGATATGTTAAATGACCATGCCAGAGATTAGCTGCAAAGCTGTTGCTGCACAAAACAGCTCTGCATGTTCCTGCTCCATTGGTCCCTTTCCTCAACTCACACCTGTGGGGCGGAAGAGGTGAGGACATCTCATGTGTCTTTCTAATATTCCCTAGACACCTTGAGTTCTGGACCCCATTCCAAACCCCACCTTGAGTTCTGCACCCTGTTATACCAGTACTCCTTCCAGCCAGGTATTAATGTGAAGGCTCCATTTTTTTTACTGCAATAAAAGTATATAAAATAGATTGAGTAATTTTTTTAAAAAGCTACTTTTTTCTTATTAGGTGGAGAGTTCCTGTTTACATTCATTCATTCAATATTTACTAAAATGAAAATTATAAATTGGAACTGGGACTGTGCTGGATACTAGGAGATACAGAGATGAGCAGGGCACAGTCTTCCCCTAGCAGTGTATGGGAGGATACATACAGGGTCCGGCACATATAATGCCCCTGTTTTTATTACAAGATCTTTTAAAAATATTTTATTTACTTATCTTTAGAGGGAAAAGGAAGAGGAGAAGGAGAGAAATATCTATGTGTGGTTGCCTCTTGTGCATCCCCTGCCAGGAACTGGCCTGCAGTCCACGCATGTGCCCTGACTGGGAATTGAGCCGTGACCCTTTGGTTCACAGGCCCACACTCAATCCACTGAGCTACACCAGCCAGGGAATTACAAGATCTTTTATTACAAGATCATAAGCATGTAATATGTAACATAACAACATCACACTCAAGCACACCATATGACATTTTAGGTGAAATGTTCAAATTAAAACTATAAATTATTACACCTATTTACACCCTGCCTGTTACACTATTACACCCTACCAACCACTATAAAGCAGGTGTTACTTCTGCAGGACCCTGTAAAAACAAATGTATTATCAATAATAATACAAAAGTTGTGTCAAAATACAAGGAGAGTTGGAATCTCAGTTGTACCTGTGACACTAATCGGAATTTTTAGGTTTTCCAAAACACTCAACTCAGGGCTGAGGCAGGATTACTATAGCACAACTTCTATAATAACTTCTATGGTAACTATTACTATAGTTACTGACAAACTTAGGCAAAAACATTTTAGAACTTGTCAAGTGTCTAAATCTTTCAAAATTATCCTGTTCAGTAAGTTAGAAACACAGGTTCCATCAACAACCACAGGATAGAGACAATTCCAGAGTCGCCTTTACTAGGAGTACTCCTGAGCTGCCTAGAGGTGCGATGCTTCTTGGGATTTGTAGTCTCTCTTAGGACCGAGGACACCACAATTTCATTTCTAACGTACCTCACCCTTTTACATTTTCTGACGAAACATTCAGACTAAGCCCTAACCTAAAGCATGACTTAAAAACTGTCATCTCATTCTAGGATCATTACATTTCTACCAGGATTCTTAAGTTCAACAACGAAATGGACAAAGTCGCTCTCCAGCCTCTAAAACACCCATCTTTCCTCAGTAGTGGGAGGAGCCCTAGGTGGAATGGAGCTCGGGATTGGCCAGCATCTAGAGAGGAGTTTTCTTATCCACTTGCTGATTGGTAAACTGTATAGTGGTTTAAAAAAAAAAAAAGACTCTGCCGCAGTATTCCACTTTCCCGCGGGAAATCTCGCGATAGTTTGAGCGAAAGGACCAGGAGACAAGTAGTGAGCGGTCCAGGCCTGTTGGGGTGGCTGATACCAGAGCCGGGACGGGACAGGTTAGGCTTGGAGGGCAAGCGAGTGCTGCCTACACTACTCGGCCTGCTTCAAAAGCAGGCACCCAGACCCCAGAAGTGTGTGGTCAGCAGGGCCTTTCCAGCCGTTGAGCCGGCCGGGGTCGCGGTCCCAGAGCGGACCCCAAGCTTCACCTGGGCCTGCGCTGGTTTGCGACAGGTGCGCGGACTGGCTCGGCGCTCCGCCCGCCCGGGGGCCCGCCCCCTTCGGGCCTAGCCCGCCGGGGCTCGGGATGAGCTCCGGACCCCAGCTGAGCGGCTCCGGTTCCAGGCGCCCGCAGCTGTCAGGGTTGCGGCCCCTGAGCGGCCGCCGCCCCTGAGGGAAGGAGGGAGGGAAGCCGCCGCAGATCCAGAGCATGAGCGGTCCGCAGCGTCCGTTGCTGGACTAAGGCGCCGACATGAACCTGCACCAGGTGCTGACCGGAGCTGTGAACCCCGGCGACCACTGCTTCTCCGTGGGCAGCGTCGGAGACCAGCACTTCACGGTGGGTAAGGGAGGGTTCTGCGTCGCCCGTGATGTGTCCGCGTCCCTGAGTCAGTCAGGCTCTTCCCTGAATGCCCGGCAGAGGCCGAGCATGGGCCGTCGCCCCCTTGGGAGCCCCCCAGGTCCTCACAGAGGCCCCCGTCCCCTAGGGTCCGGCGCAACTGGCCTTGGGGAGGGAAGGGGGCAGAAACCTTTTGGTCTTTTAGGTACTTATTGTACAGACCCTAAAGTTGGAAGTCAGAATGTTTTGTGGGGGTATTTTAAGTGTTTAGTCTGCCGTCCTTGGGCATGCCAAAGTCGTTTATACAAAAATCGTGTGTGTAGGGGCGGGGTGGGGGGAGGGCGGTAGTGGGAAGCTTTTCATTATTCCGCTGCATAGACAAAAATTGTTAAGTTTAGAAATAGTTGGGATTGATTTCACTTGTTATTCTAGATTAAGGACAAGTGTCCTTGCAGTTAGAAAGAGTGGGTGTCTTCAGTTACCAAATGTTAACAAGTAGCGTGAGTTAAAATATAGTGAGACAGCGCTTTCAATTTTTCTTCAAATTTACCGAGGAATAACTTTAGAAAGAAAAAGTATTCTTCATAAATAATTTACTCCCGTGGTCCATTGAATTTCATCTGTAACCGTTTAGTGTCCTGGGGAACTTAGTTATTTTGTACTGCTTACATCAGTTACTAAAAGTTGTATTAGTGTTTTCAGCAAAACTCCTTTTTTGCTATGTAGTGAAAATTCAAGGTTTAATGAAAGTGATTTGCTTTTTCGTTAGTCTTATCCAGAATATTGGAAGGAAGAGGGCCCCAAATTTCTGCGTTCTTACTACTATAATGGAAATTTCTACCTTAATTATAGTTTTTATAATAACTTCAAACTGTAAGTCAGTATTCACATGTAGCCCTATATCTAAACAATGTATTTATAATGCTGACGCTACAACTTGTGTAGCTATGGCTTAGTTATGATTAAAAGTAAAACTAAAGTTTGCATAGACAAGTGAAACAAAGTAAACTGCTTGACAGATACCAGTTTTTCTTTTTGTCTACTTTCGACTTTTGTATGTGCTGTCTTTGTCAGCCAGAATAAATAATGGTTATTATTTAACATGGTGCAGGCATTTAATTCCTGAATTGTGCTTAGATTTATGCCAACCAAATACTTTGTTTTAAAATGGTCTGTACTTCCCCTGTACAGTCACATATGCACATGTCAGTTTGCACTTGACCTTAGCAGCTTTAGAGATTCTAATTCTAAATGTTAACTTAGCGAGAATAATCAGAAGAGTGAACTTGGAGACTTCAGTGAACAACTGTAGTTGTGTACTCTGCTCTTGCTATTTAGAGGGAGGGAATAGACAGCATCTACTCAAGGAGGTTTTCTCAGTGGAGATTATAAGATGGTAACATCTGTAAAGTTATGTGAGTGCTCCTACATAAATTTTAAGAACTTGAAGGATCTATATAAGCAGTGGTGTGAACTTCAAAGCACGTATTTATATACGTAGATGATCCATCTAAAGTGTATATAAAACTTTGATGCATGCCTCCATGTTATTTTAAAGGAGAGGTGAGTTAATGTGCCAAATTATATGTAGTCTCCTGCAGCATCATGCAGCTTGTTGTTCCTCCTGCTGAATTTGAAAGTCCATTTCCGTAGACCAGACCTTAATCTCCCACCAAGCCTACGGAAGATTTCTTCAAGATCTCAGGAAGTGTTCCAGTAAATAGACCAAAAATAATTTTTTGTCGTTGTTCAGTGTGAAGAGACCCAGTTCTCTGTAGTTTTGGTGGTGGTTTAAGGATTGACAATCACCTTTTTTCCTTTGCAGCCAATTCATTTCTGACAGTGAGTTGATAGTTCTGTTGTAAACTAAATTTTTTGCCCTCAGTTTCCTGGGGAAAAAATATATGTATTAAATTTACCTCTCTTGGAATTGCCCATTTTTCTTTTATGTTAAGAGCAGAATCTACTGTTTACATCTTGAATTTTATTTTTTAACTGCTTTTGATTTTGAATTTTTTTCTTTGATAGAAAAATAGCAAACATAACTGCTTTTGATTTTGAATTCTTTTTCTTTGATTAAAAAATAGCAAACATTAATGGTACATAGTATGTGCAGACTAAAAAAAAAAATCTCTCTAAATTCCAGTTTTACTTAAGGTAAGGACATGAGGCCTTTTTCTCACCGGTCCCCTGTGAAGAATTCTTTTATTCCTCCTGGTATGTTATGCATACTGTGAAGATAGTCCTGTGTTTGTTTGTCCCTTTTGCATGTTTGCAGATAACTTATATGGTTTTGTTTTGAAAGATTACAAGAGTTGAAACCCTGTTTTCCTATCAAGTGTGTCAAGTTTTAAATTAAAATAAAATTGAATGCCATTTTTCATGGGGTCTAGAGTTTAAAATATACAATTACTGATATAGTTAGTGCATTCAAGAATTAGATATTTTTTTATTACTTAAACCGGCATTAAACTATTTTGACTTTGCTCTTAGTATGAAAGCTTCCAGTAGGCAGTGACTATATCTAATATTTTCAGAGCACTACTTACACTTTCATTATATCATTAACCAGCCTTACCTTGTATATGTTTTGCATGGCTTCATTGTGAGCATCTAAAACAGCAGTTAAAGTACTGATGAGACCTAATACTAGAGTCATTAGCTGGATTTGATTTCCAGCCTGGTCCTCTATAGTTAGTTGTGTATCTGGGGCAGGTAAAAGTGTAAACTTTTTTAATTTCTTTTTTTCTTTTCATTTTGTAATTTATTCATACTTAGTATTGAAACTGAATGAAATGGGGAGGGAAATAATTTCTAAGAGACAAATAGATTGTTTTACTGTTTGACTTTCTGTGTCTACTATGGATTTAAAGGTCTTTGCTGTAGGAGGGAAAGTAAACATGTTATAGGTCCAGGCTCCCTTTTGAATTAGGAAACCCAGTGTTCCCAGCCAAGGTGAGCCAGATAAGAAGTCAGGAGACTGACTGCAGCTATCTGGCTGTTGGTAGAGGATTAAGGCTTCATTAGCATTCTCCTCCTTCCTCTACTTTCTGTCATAGTAAGCATTCTTTAGTTTAATTTTTATTCACTCTAGAGCAGTGATTTTCAGTATTTTCCATCTTATGGTATACATTGACTACTAAAATTTGGTGGCATGCCAAAAATATATTTTTTGCATACTCTGACAAAAAATAGGTACAATTTTGATTGATTTACAACAGTCGTAGCAGTAGAGGTAGTAGTAGTAGTAGTAGTAGTAGTAACAGTAGTAGTAGTAATAGTAGTAGTAGTAGTAGTGGTGGTGGTGGTAATAGTAATTACCTACCTTTCTTGCTCCAGAGTGACTTTTTAAAAAAATCAGGTACCTATTCTTATATATATAAGGATTCTGGTACCAATCAGATGCAACTTTAATATGCAGTGTGACCAGTAAGTTGCAGCTCTATTATATGATGATGTATTTATTGTTCAAGACAGGACATTCACACTGGATGGTTATTGTGTGGGCTGTTGGCATTTATTTATTTGATGCTTTAAAGGAGAAGAGGTCAGTGTCCCTGACTGAATAGTCAGGTATGGTATGTTTTAAAAAATTATTGTGGGACACTGGTTGAAAATGGCTACTCCATAGAATACATTAAAGGTGGGTGGATGGAAAGGTTCTTTTTTTGCAGGGAGAATGTGAATCTTTGTGGGTGGAGAGAATACAGGAGGGAAAAGTTTAATACTGTTCGCACCTGGAGAAAGAAGTTCTTGTGGTATTCGTATGCCATTATGAGTATTAAATTAGACTTTGTTTTAAAAATTTGTCCTGTTTTAAAATACTGTGTTTTAAATAGAATTAAAGGGCCTTTAAGATTACTGAAGT
The DNA here is from genome assembly GCF_014824575.4 of Sturnira hondurensis. Taxonomy (NCBI): domain Eukaryota; kingdom Metazoa; phylum Chordata; class Mammalia; order Chiroptera; family Phyllostomidae; genus Sturnira; species Sturnira hondurensis. The sequence goes on along the minus strand of NW_028074140.1, from coordinate 9,050,498 downwards.
AATACTAATTCTTAACATTGTTTTTTGAAAGTGAGAATAATGTTAATTACTACATACCAAATATAAGTCATTTATCCAGGAAATATACCAGGAAGATATTCTTTGGAATATTTACCTGGCATTGTTGGTAAAAACAGGAAATCTAAATGTTTTACAGAAATCTCAGGATTTCCAGATTAGAATACTGACTCTTACAGTCTTAGATAATTTTTGAAATGTAGAATATTCCAGCTGGTTTTCTGCCAAAATTTAAAGTTAAATTACATGTTTTTATTGTATGTTTGCTAGCACACGTATGAACTCAGTTCTTCCTGTGCATCTCATTTAGTCTCAGTCAGTAAACCTAACATCACATGTGCCTAATAGTAAAGATTTTCATTTGCCAATTTAATTTTAATTGGTGAGTCATAGATTGCTCTGATTATAGTCAGAAGCAGCTAGTGTACCAATTAACTTTGCAGACAAAATAACACGACAGTTTATTTGATAAACCAGTGCTGTTCTTATGGTTTTGATAACCTTCCACAATATAGCCAAGGTACTTTGAAGTGAATTTTTGAGAATAATTTATTTTAGAAAAATCTGTAAAAGTAGTTTAGATTTTGTTCTAGAAATATAATTTGTTGTGCTACATCTTAGGTTTTTATTTAAAACTAGTAGATAGATGATTTTTATTAAAGAATTTAGTGGCAAAATATTTTAAATTTATGTGTAGCCCATTTTAAATTAAAGGTATTATTTAATTTAATTTACAGGGTTTTTTTCCTTTTTTGTGTGTGTGTGTGTGTATGTGTGCATGTACAAGCGTGTACTTCCTTATTACCTCATCATGTTATATAAACCATAGAGACTTGAAATAATTTTAATAATTATTAGAGCTACCTGTAACAAAATGTCTATTTCAGGTCATTTAGGAAGATATCCAGTTTCGATCATCTGTACTGATTTAGCTCTTTCCCCCCAGTTTTATTAATATATAATTGGCATAAATCATTGTATAAGCTTAAAATATACAATGTGTTGACTTTACATATATATGTAGTGAAATGTTTACCACAATAAGGTTAATTAAACACATCTTTTACTCACACAATTGCTGCTGTGTTATTGTTTTGGTGAGAATATTAAAGGTTTACTCTCATAGCAATTTTCAACTATACAATACAGTATTATTAACTATAGTCACCATGCTGTACATGAAATCTCTGGAAATTACTCATCTGATAACTGGAAGTTATGCCCTTTAACCAGCATGTCCTATTTCCCCCACCCCTCACACGCTGGCAACCACCATTCTGCTTTCTGTTCCTAATAGTACAATATTTTTAGATTGTGCATGTAAGTAAAATACATGCTGTCTCTTTCTGTCTGACTTATTTCACTTAGCACCATACCCTTAAAGTTGTCACAAAAGATAGGATTGCCTTTTCATGGCCAAATAATATTTCATTGTATATATCCATTCATCCTTCAGGAACTTAGATTGTTCCTATGTCTTGGCTATTAGGAGCAATTATGCAATAACTATAGGAATACAGCTATCTCTTCTAGATAGTGATTTCATCATCTTTGGATGTATACCCAGAAGCAGGATTGCTGGACGATATAATTTTATTTTATTTTTTGAAGAACTGTGTTCCATAGAGGCTATTTCAGTTTACATTTCCATCAGGAGGGCACAGGGATTGCTTTTTCTCAGCACCTTCACCAAAACTCATTTGCTTGTCTTTTTTTACAATAACCGTTTGAACAGGTATGAGGTCATAGCTCTTTGTGGTTTTGACGTATATTTCCCTTATGATTAGTGATGTTGAACATCTTTTTAAGTATGTATTGGCCATTTGTATGTCTTTGGAACAATTTCTATTGAAGTTCTTAGCCCTTTTAAAAATTGGATTGTTTTTGTTTTTTTCTATTGAGTTGTATGAATTCCATAGCTATTTTGAATATGAAGTCCTTGTCAGGTATGGTCATTTCTTTTGCTGTGCAGAAATTTTTTAGTTTGATGTAGTCCCACTTGTTTGTTTTTGCTTTTGCTTTCCTTTTTGTGTCAAATAAACAAAAGTCATCACTAAGACCAGTGTCAAGGAACTTGTTCCTTGTTTTCCTCTAGAAGTTTTTTGGTTGCAGTTCACATCTGTATTTTTAGTTGACTTTTATGTATGGTGTAAGATAAGAGTTCCATTTCAGTCTTTTGCATGTGGCTGTCCAGTTTTCCCAACTGGGAAGAAAGTGGACAGCCACATTTATTTCTTCAAATTTATTGAAGAAACTATCCCTTCTCTGTGATGTATTCTTGGTGACTTTGTTAATGATAAGTGGGTTATATATACTTGGATTTATGTATGAGATTCTGTTTCTTTGTTCTATGTCTGTTTTTATGACAGGACTGTACTGTTGATTATCATAGTTTTATTATATAATTTGAAATCAAGTAGTATGATGACTCCAACTTAGTCCTTCTTGCTCAAGATTGCTTTGGCTATTTGGGATATTTTGTGGTTCCAAATGAATTTTACAATTTCCTTTTTTTTTTTTTTTTGAAAAATGCCATTGGAATTTTGCTAGGGATTGCATTCAGTCTGTAAATTGCTTTGGGTCACATAGACATTTTAATAATATTCTTCCAATCCACGAGAACAAAATATCTTTCTGTTTGTTTGTGTCATCTTCAGTCTCTTTAATCAGTGTCTTACAGTTTTCAGTGTATAAGATCTTTCACCTTAGTTAAATTTATTTTTAAGTGTTTTATTCTTTTTGATGCTATAATGAATTGGATTGCTTGAAAAAAAATTTAAAATGTTAGTATATAAAAGTGAAACTGATTTTTTCTGTGTTGATTTTGTATCTTGCAACTTTGCTGTATTCACTTATTTGTTCTAACAGTTTTTTGGAGGACTCTTTGGAGTTTCTTTATATAATATTATATGCAGACAGGCACAGTTTTACATCTTTTCAATTTGAATGTCTTTTATTTCTTTTTCTTGCTTAATTTCTCTGTCTAGGATTTCTAGTAATATGTTGAATAGAAGTCATGAGAGTAGGCACATATGTCTTGCTTCTCATGTTAGAAGAAAGATTTCACAATCTTACTTAATTGTGAAAGCTTGTTATGTATAGCCTGTTATTTATGCCTTTATTAAATGATCTTTGTGTCCCAGGGATTAATCCCACTTGATTATAGTATATGAACTTTTTAATGTGTTTTTAGTATCAATTTGTTAGTATCTTGAAGATTTTTGCATTTTTGTTCATCAGGGATATTGGTCTGTAATTTTCTTGTATTCTCGTCTAGCTTTCGTATCAGGGTAATGTTGACCTTGTAAAATAAACTTGGAAGTATTCCCTCTTCTTCAATTTCTGGGATGAATTTGAAGAAGATTGATATTAATTCTTCTTTAAATGTTTGGTAGAGTTCACTGATAAAGTTATTTCATCCTGGGCTTTTATTTATTGGGAGGTCTAGATTACCAGTGAAGTTTGTATATTATGTTTTCTCTGTTTTAATTTCTAAAAGAATAAACATTAATAGTAATAACCCACATAAACTAAAGATTTAGGGTAGAGGGAAGGGAGGATGGTTACCCTTAATACTTTCTTAAAAGTACAAAGGATTCCTGAGACCACAGAATTTGATAATCATTGCTTTAGTATTCCATTGTATGATTATACTACAATTTATTTTGTGCATTGCTTTGTTGATGGATATTTAAGCAGCTTCTGCTTTGGGGCTTTTATGAGTAGATATGAATGTTCCTGTACGTGTCTTAGTGTACATTTAGATACATTTCTGCTGAGGATAAACTTAGGACTTGTTATGATGGTTAAATGGGATAGCAACAAAAAGCATTGGCCTTGAAGCATAATGCCAAGGAGAAAAAAGTAGGCTCAGATGACTGGTTTCTGGAAGATAGAAGTATTTTTAATAGTTTTGGAAATAATTATTTAGGTTTTAGGTGTTTTCATTACTACATGGAAAATAAATATTTTGAAATAATTTCATGCATAGAAAATAAATTAAAAATAGTGCAAGAACACCATATTCTTATTACCTAGATTGGCTGTTGATCATAATTTAACCCTATTTTCTTTATCATTTATGCATACTGTATGTGTGTTCCTACAAAAATTTTTTTCTAAACCATTTGAGGGTGAGTTATATACATCATGACTGTTTACCCTAAATGATTTAGTTTGTATTTCATAATATGGATATTATTCAAAATAATTACAGTGCAGTTACCAACTTCATAAATTTGTATTTTTATAGTACTTTTATATAATGTATTATTCATCTTCTAGTTTTGTTAGTTGATATAACAGTGTCCTCTACAGCATTTTTACTGTTACAGTTCAGGATTTAGTCCATGGATAGGTATAACATTTAGTTATCATGTCTCTTAAGCATTGTTTTTCTGTTCCTTTTTAAAATTTCACATTGACAGTGACATTTGAAGAATATAGAACCTCCCTCTCCCTAAAAAAAAAAAAAGAAACCTTTTCTCATTTTGCATTTGTCTGATGTTTCCTCTTAATTGGAATGAGGTTATTCATTTTTGCTCAAAATTATGTGTAAGTGATGTTGTGTCCTTCTCTGGATATCACCTTTGGAGGCACATGATATCTGTCATTAGTGATATTAATTTTGATGGCCCATCAAGGTATTGTCCAGTGTTTCCACTGTAAAACAGGTTTGCTTTTTCCCAATAATAATAAGCAGTGAGTGAAAGATACTTTATGACCATACAGAAGATATCCTCATTTTTATCAAAAATTTCCCTAGGAATAGGTATCCATTGATGATTTTTACCCCATATTTTATTTTTTTAACACTACTATCTGGCATAAGAAGGTGCTCTGGGCTCTCATAGCTTCCCTAGCCCAGCCCTGTAATTAGCCTTTTTTTTTTTTTTTGAGAATCTGGGTTTCTTTTAGTGGGAATGATATTAGAAACCAAGAAAAACAGGAGATCCAGATGGTGGAGGAGTGAGTGGAAGCTATGCTAACTTTCTCCCAGGACCAATCTGAAATTTTCAAAAAAATTGCGGAGGAATCATCTGGAATAAGCAACTGAATAGTGGCAGGAGAGAAGCCTTTTATAACCATGAACAGACAGAAGACACAGTTTCACCACCACATGACTGGTACAGAATGCAGAGGAGATACAAGAGGGCTGACTGGGCTCCCACAGGTGGCAGCTAAAGTGCCAGAGGAATATTTCTGGGGGATTCGCACTGAGAAGTGTGGAGTTTAACCCCCAAGATGGGCTCCCCATCCAATAGCACCAGAGCCTGAGAAGTACCCAGAAAACGTCCAGATGCAAAAAGTGGTGGGGTTTCTCTCTGGTAGGGACTGACAGCCTGGAGATGCAAAGAACCTTTTAAAGGGCCAATGAATAAATTTTCATTTGCAGCCACTAACCCTGGGCTCTGGCAAAGGGAGGGCACAGAGGACTAGAGAGGCACTTGAGGAAAGACTGGGGCCAGTGGGTTTGGGGAGTAGACTGAAAGAACAGCCACCAGAACCTGGCGCTAAGTCATCCCCCATTCTGCAGAAGCCATCTTACTTAGACAGACCGCCCCACTCTGAGTGGTGTCTGCCCTGAGGGGAAGCAGTAGTCCTGCCCACAGGGGTTACTCTGCCCCACCCTGTGGAGTTCAAGCCTGACTGCTGATTATAGAGTGACGAGATTAACAACTGAAGGAGTTAGCTGCAGATAGTACATGCCTGGTAGTCTTGAACAGGCTGCCTAAAACCAGACTGGGACACCATCTGACATCATCAGAGGTGGATCCAGAAAAAAAAACACAGTGGTAAATACTAGATGCTACCGAGATGAAAACCACTGCTGTTTTTTTTTCATGATTTGCCATATTTTCTCTCCTGCATAGTTTTTTTTAACATTCATTTCATCAAGTTTGTGTGTATTAAGTCACTAGATTTTATATTATAGTTTATTTCAAATCTCATATTTTGCTCCTCTCTTCTTTTACCCCATTTCACCTTCTTTACTCTTATTTTTGTTTCAAATTTTGTTTTCTCAGTTGTTACAACTTGTTTCCATTCTGCACTCTTAACTATTTCTCCCAACTCCAGCCTCTCAACCATTTTTTCCTGTCATTGGTCATCTCACATTCTTTTTTCTGCTCTTAAATACCTGTGTTCTCTCTCTACCTTTATCAGTCTTTGCTTATAAGTAGTGATAAGGTGGTGGTTGCTACAGTCCTTCAGTCTTATTTCTAGATAGTGACTATCTTTGTATTTTAAATCTCAAATTTCATTGTTCCCCTCTGCTATTCCATTTTGCCATCCTCCTGCCCTTCCTCCTGACTTTTTTCATTTTAAACATTAGTTTTTCTGTCTTAGCTGGGTTTTCATCCCACACTCTTAGTATCCCTTCTCCCTCTATCCTCTCAAAATAACTTCTTTTTCCACTAGACATGTCTTAAGTTCTTTCTTTATGCCTTCTTATTCCCATCCCACCTATATAAATCTGAGCTCATTGGTTGTTGATATCTCTGTAGTGGAGATTTTTCTGCAATTAGAGCCATAATATTTATTTATATATTTGTATATACATTTATATTTATATATACACATATATACATATATGTTGTTGTGATTGTTTCTTTCTCTCTAGATATATACAAATTTTTTTCTTTGAATTTTAGCTTTAACCTAATACTACACACTTTTCTCTTACTCCATTCCAACTTCCATCCTCCCTTTTGTAGTTATGAACTAAATTTTATTCTCTTTCCCACTTTGCCTTGTCTCTTCCTTATTTATATTATTTCCTTTCCTTCTATCTTCGCAAAATCTTTCTTTCAGTTAGTCATCTCATATTTGTTTTCCCTTTCCTATTATAGTCTTAATCTCTTTCACCTTTATTAATATTGGCATGTTGACTGTTGATAGTGTATTGTGGATAGAGTATATCTTTGTGGGTGTAGGTCTGTTTCCCAAGCCATTTGATTTTTATTCTGGCAGCATCTGTACAACAGTATACAAGATGTGGAGGGACAAGCGACTCTCAGTCAGCCAGAGGAAAGAAGCCACCAAAGAATGACTGAACAACAACCAAAACCCAATTACAACCACATAAAAGGCATAAAGGGCAGTACGAGAGCATCAGGCACAACTGATTAAAGAAGATTTCACCACTGAGTCCCACAGGTCTCCTACTACAGCAGATCATACCATGAAGACCGGGAGTCAAAGCAGATAAATCTAACACGCAGGAAAAAAATCAAGAAAAGTACCAAAAATGGAGAGACAAAGAAACAACCCCAAATCAAAAGGAAAGGAGGAATCTGCTGGAAGACTGCAAAATGGAATTGAGGCAACCAAACTATCAGACATCAAGTTCAAAATAATGGTTATAAGGATGTTCAAGGAGCTCAGTGAAAAGTTCAGAGAACTCCAGGAAAGCTTCAAGGAACTTACTGAGAACTACAACAGCATGAAAAAGAATATAGAAGCTATCAGTAAGAGGCAAGAGGAAATGAAACATACAATATCTGAAGTGAAGAACACAATAGAAGAAATTAAGAGCAGGTTAGATGAAACAGAGGATTGAATCAGCAAGCTGGAGCAAAAGGTAGAAAAAATTCCCAGAGCACAAAAATGAAAAAAACCCTGAAAAGATCTAAGATGATAAAGATGCTGCAGGACAACACAAAATGTAATAATATCTGTGTAATAGGGATACCAGCAGGAGAAGAAAAGGAATAAGGGATAGAAAACCTCTTTGAAAAAGTCACGACAGAAAACTTCCCTAACTTGATGAGAGAAAAAGTCATGCAAGTCCAGGAAGCACAGAAGGCCCCAATCAAGATGAACCCAAAGAGGCCCACTCCAAGACACATCATAATTAAAATGCCAAAATTCAGAGATAAAGAGAATCTTAAAAGAAGCGGGGTAGAAACAGCTAGTAACATACAAGGTAGCTATGATAAGGCTGACAGTTGAGTTCTCAACAGAAATACTACAAGCGAGAAGGGAATGGCAAGAACTATTCCAAGTAATAAAAAGCAAGGGCCTGCAACCAAGATTACTGTACCCAGCAAATCTCTCATTTAAAATGGAAGGCGAAAATAGAAATTTCTCAGACAAAAGAAGGTTGAAAGAATGTACCTCTACCAAACCTGCATTGCAAGACGTACTAAAGGGACTGCATTAAGAAGAAGAAGAAAAGGGGTGAGGGAGAAAGGAACACAGGTTCAAAGGGGAAAAATGGCAATGAATAAGTACCTATCAATAATAATCTAAATGTAAATGGATTAAATGCTCGAATCAAAAGACATAGGGTACCTGAATGGATAACAAAGCATGAGCTCACATATGCTGCCTACAAGAGACCCACCTCAGACAGAACAAAAAGACCTAAACAGCTTGAAAGTGAAGGACTGGAAAAAAGATATTTCAAGCAAATGGCCAGGAAAAAAAAAAAGCCGGCATAGCAATACTTGTATCAGACAAAAGAGATTTCAAAACAAAGGCCATAAGAAGAGGGAGAGGTCACTTCATAATACTCAAGGGAAGAATTCATCAAGAAGACACAAACAATATAAATATATATGTACCTAACTTAAGAGCATCCAAATCTAGAGGGAAATCTTGGAGGACTTCAAGAAAGATATAAACACTAACACGTTTATAGTAGGGGATTTTAACATCCCATTGTCAACAATGGACAGATCTTCCAAACAAAAATCAACAAAGATATCATGGCATAGATCAAATGGACTTAATTGGTATATACAGAACCTTTCGCCCCAAAGAAGCAAAACATACATTCATTTCAAACACACGTGGAATATTCCCAAAGATAGAGCACATGATGGGACAAAAAACAAGCCTCAACAATTCAAGAAAGTTGAAATCACATCCAGTGTTTTCTTGGATCACAATGGCTTGAAAGTAGAAATGAACCTCAAGGAAAAAATCTCAAGAACATTCAAATGCCTGGAGACTGAATAGCATGCCATTAAATAATGAATGGGTTAATCATGAGATCAAGGAAGAGATCAAAAAGTTTCTGGAAACAAATAAAAATGAACACACACCAGTCCAAAACTTAAGGGACATAGCAAAGGTAGTCCTGAGAGGTAAGTTCATAGTGAGACAGGGCCACCTAAAAAAGATAGAAACATTTCAAATAAACAACCTTACTCTACATCTATGAGAACTGCAGGAACAACAACAAATAAAGCCCAGAGTGAGTATAAGGAAGGAAATAACCAACATTAGAGCAGAATTAAATGACATAGAGACTAAAAGAACAATTCAAAAGATTAATAAATCAAGGAGTTGGTTTGTTAGAAGATAAACATATTCAACAAGTCCTTTAAGCAGATTTACCAAGAAAAAAAGAGGTTTCACAAAAATAAAGTCAGAAACAAAAGAGGAGAAATTACAACCATTACCACAGACATACAAAGGAATATAAGAAATTACTATAAACAACTATATATGTCAAGAAATTTGACAACCTGTGCAAAATGGACACATTTCTAGAAAAATATAATCTTCCAAAACTGAATGAAGAAGAAGCAGAAAGCCTGAACAGACCTAACAGCTGGTGAGATTGAAGCCGTAATAAAAAAATGGCACATCAAAGCCCTAGAGCAGAACAAAACATTTAAGAGAGAGCTAACACCTATCTTTCTCAGACTATTCCAAAAAATACAAGAAGGAACACTCCTGAACTCTTTTTTATGAGACCAGCATCATCCTAATCCCAAAACCCGATAAAGACACAACAAAGTAAGAAAACCACAGGCCAATATTGTTGATGAACATAGATGCTAAAATCCTCAACAAAATATTGAGAGACCACATCCAGCAATACATTAAAAAGATCATACACCATGATCAAGTGGCATTCATCCCAGGGATGCAAAGATGGTACAATATTTGCAAATCAGTAAATGTAATACATCACATAAACAAAAGGAAAGACAAACATCACATGATCATATCGGTAGACGTGGGAAAAGCATTTGATAAGGTATAGCACCCATTAATGATAAAAACACTCAGCAAATGGGAGTAGAGAGAGTATTCCTCAACATAATAAAAAGGCCACATACAAGAAACCTACAGCCACCATCATAGTCAAAGGGCAAAATCTAAAAGCTTGAACCTGAAGACCAGGCACAAGATAAGGGTATCTTCTTTCACTACTTCTATTCAACATAGGATTGGAAGTTCTAGCTGCAACGATCAGACAAGAAAAAGAAATTAAAATCTTCCAAATTGGAAAGGAGAAAGTAAAACTGTCATTGTTTGCAGATGACATGATAGTATACATAGAAAACCAAAGACTCCACCAAAAAACAACTTGACCTAATAAGTGAATTTGGCAGAATGGTTGGATACAAAGTCAATATCCAGAAATCAAAGACATTTTGGTACATGAATAATGAAATATCAGAAACAGCAATTGGGAAATATATTTCATTTACTATGGCAACGGGAAAAATAAAGTACATAGGAATAAACTTAACCAAGGAGATAAAAGGCCTGTACTCAGAAAACTACACAACACTGAAGAAAGAAATTAAGGAAGACACAGATAAATGGAAGCCTATATTATGTTCATGGATTAGAAGAATTAACATCATCAGAACATCCATACTACCCAAAGCAATATATATATTCAACACAATCCTTATTAAAATAGCAATGACATAGCTTCAGGATAGAGAAAAAACACTTCAAAAATTTATATGGAACCATACATGACCCCAATAGCCTCAGCCATCTTGAGAAAGAAGAACAAAGTTGGAGGGATCACAATACCTGATACCAAACTATGTTACGAGGTCACTGTAATGAAAACAGTGTGGTATTGGCATAAGAACAGACACATAGATGAATGGAACAGAATAGATAGCCCAGAAATAAACCCATTTCTATGACGAGTTAATATTTGACAGATGAGGCAGGAGCATAGACTGGAGTAAAAATAGCCTCTTTAGCAAATAATGGGAGATCTGGACAGGTACGTGCAAAAGAATGAAACTAGACCACCAATTTACACCATACACCAAAATAAACTCAAGGTGAATAAAAGAATTATAGCCCTGACTAGTGTGGCTCAGTGAATTGAGCACTGGACTGTGAAGCAAAGGGTCACCAGTTCAATTCCCAGTCAGGGTACATACATGGGTAGCAGGCCAGGTTCCCAGTAGGGGGTGCATGAGTGGCAACGACACATTGATATTTTTCTCCCTCTCTTTCTCCCTCCCTTCCCATCTCTAAATAAATAAATAAAATCTTTTAAAGAGCTTAAATAGAAATTGTAAAAGAAAGAAAAGAAAAGAAAGAAATTGTAAAAGAAAAGAAAGAAAAAGAAATCTCTGTAAATTCTATTTACACAGAAATTTCTATTTCTGTGTAAATAGAAATTGTGACCCCATAAAAGTCCTAGAGGAGAACATAGGCGGGAAAATTTCAGATATTCTATGTAGCAGTATTTTCACTCATATGTCCCCTAGGGCAAGCGATACAAAGGAAAGAATAAACAAACTGGACTATATCAAATTAAAAAGCTCCTGCATAGCTAAAGAAAACATTGGCAAAATGCCGTTTCCCAACTGCATGGGAAAATATATTTGCTAATGATACCTCGGATAAGGATTTGATCTCCATAATATACAAGGAGCTCTCATGACTCCACACCAGGAAGACAAACAATCCAATTATAAAATGGTAAAGGATCTGAACAGACACTTCTCCAAGGAGGACATACAGAGGGCTCATAGGCTTATGAAAGGATGCTTAACATCACTATACATCAGACAGATGTAAATTAAAACTACAGTGAGATACTACCTCATACTGGTTATAATGGCCATCATTAACAATAAAAAATCAGCAAGTGCTGGCAAGATTGTGGACAAAAGGGAACCCTAGTACACTGTTGGTGGGAATGCAGACTGGTATAGCCACTGTGGAAAACAGTATGGAATTTCCTTGAGAAACTACAAATGGAGCTGCCTTTTGACCTGGCGATTCCACTGCTGAGATTATACCCTAAGAATCCCAAAACACCAATTCAAAAGAACATGTGCCACCCCTATGTTCATAGCACAATTTACAATAGCCAAGTGCTGGAAATAGCCTAAGTGTCTGTCAGTAAATGAGTGGATAAAAAAACTATGATACATTTACACGATAGAATACTATGCAGCAGAAAGAGAGAGAGAGAGAGAGAAAACGCTCCTGCCCTTTGTAATAGCATGGGAGGGAGGGAGGGAGGGAGGGAGGGAGGGAGGGAGGGAGGGAGGAAGGAAGCTTCTGCCCTTTGTAATAGCATGGATGGAACTGGAGAATATTATGCTAACATTTACTAACATTTACTAACATTTACTAACATTTACTAACATTTACTAAGTGAAATCAGCCAGGCAGAGAAAGACAAATATCATATGATCTTGCCTATAAGTAGAACCTAGTCAACAAAACAAAGAAGTGAGCAAAAAAGAACCAGAGACATGGAAATAAAGAACAAACTGTCAGTGACCAAAGGGGATGGGGGAGACAGATGACAAGGTAAAGAAAGGGAAGGGACAAGTCAAGGAACATATATAAAGGACCCACGGTCAAGGACAGTGGGGTGGGGATTGTCTTCAGGAACAGGAGTTGGATGAGGTAGGGCAGAGGAACAGTGGAAAAGTGAGGACAACTGTAACTGAACAACAATAATTAAAATAACTAGAAACCAAGATCAAGATACTTGATTTCATTGCTGTTGGAATGTTTCTTCCTGGCCTTTCTTTGGACAGAATTCACAAATATATACATGTATTGTGTTATTTGTGTGTGTGTGTGTGTGTGTGTGTGTGTGTGTATAGATAGCATACACACATAATAAATATATTTATAAACATATATTTACACTTGTACATGAAAATACAGCAGGTCCCTGAATAATGTCATTTTATTCAGTGTCATTTGGTTACAATGTGGATGAAATGCCATAAAAATGTAACTCTTGTTTATGTTAATTAACCTTTAACAAAATTGGTTTCATTCTATGTAGTTTCACGTAAAGTCTCAGAACTTGTCAGGGATGTTGAGTAAGAACTTACTGTACAAGCGTTTTGGAAACATGACTTTGTATCCATATTTCCAGTTCTAGTCCAGTCTTATATGATTGTATTGTTTATTCTTCTATTTCATATCTTTGTGCTTATACAATGCGAACTGTGGCCCTGTCTATAACACATCTAAAAAAGTTTTAAAATTGCATCCTCTGTACCACTATGATTTAAAAAAGGAGTTCAGAATTTGTTTGTATTTCTTCACCCTCCCCTGCTTGAGAGATAATGGAAAATACATGTATCAGTCTCTGTGCCACCATCACCCCATCCCTCCTCCCATTTCTGTCACAGAGCTTCTGAAACCCTTGTACATTAGATGATAATAATGCTGGATCATCTTTTGTTCTAATGAGGCAACTGGGTGGGCTCCTGGATGCTTCCTGAATGATGGCTGGTTATCAGAAAAGCCAAGCCATGATTAAAAGCTTGTAATTTTCAGTCCCACCCTCTCCCCCATTTTCAAGAAAGGATAGAGGGGCTGAAAATGGAGTTAGTGATTGATTGATCATGCCTACATGAGGAAACCTCCATGAAGTTCCAACAGTGAGGAGTTCGGGGAGCTTTCAGTTTGGTGAACACATCCATGTACCAGGAGGATGACATACCCCAACACCACAGGGATTGAGGGACTTCTAATGCTAGGGACCCTCCCAGACTATCTTTATTTGGCTGTTTATTGGTATCTTTTATCTTATTTAATAAGCTGGTAAATGTTACCAAGTGTTTCTCTGAATTCTATGAATTTTTTTAGCAAATAATCAAGTCCGAGACAGAGATCATGAGAATCTCCGGTTTATAGCCAAGTTGGGCAGAAATTGTGGATAACCTGGGATCCTAGTACTTGTGATAAGCATCTGAAGTGGAAGGCAGTCTCAGTTAAGACAGTTCTTCTTAACCTGTAGGATCTAACACTAGCTTCTTCCTGCCTTGTTTCCTTAGGTGTGGGTATTGTATTCATTTGAAATGCAGTTAGTTCATTGGCTTTACTTGCCCCATCATTCTCATTGATTTGATTTAATTTTTAATATGTATGATGTTTATGTTTTCAAAAGTCGTAACTGTATTTAGAAATGTTATTCTTTCCTGTATCCCTTCCACTCCATCCTTCTCCACCTATCTTTGTTGGTAACAAATTTAATTATTTCCTAGTTTTATCCTTCCTTTCTTTTTGTAATAATCAGAAACATGTATTATTCATGTGTTTTCTTATTTAACTTGTTCCTTACACACATGTGCAAAATAACACACTATATGTGCCCTTTTGTACTTTGGGGTTTTTTTCTTCCACTTAATAGCTCCTAGAAAATACCATTGTTAGTTCATAGATGCCTTCCTTATTCTTTTCACAGCTGTATAATATTTCATTATGGCTGTATATCATATTTTATTCAACCAGTATTACTTGCACAGCGGGGTTTTTTGGGAGACAGTTACAAATTTTTGACAGTGATTAAGAAATGGAAAAAAATGCAAATATGGTTTGAGTTTTTCCATGCATCCCAAATCTATTTATATAATCAAATACACCATTAAGCACTTAAATTCTATAGTTGAGAAAACCAGAGGATCTTTATTAAAAGCCTCAAGCATAATAGTCAACTTATGAAATGTAGAGTGCACCTGGTTATATTATTTTCCTAACATTTACTAGTTTATTTCCATAACATTAGTTATAAGTCTGAGGGAAGAAAGTGAGGATTGAATGAGAGATATTCCAGATGAAGATCAATAATTTTCATTGATTTAAAATTTACCAAAACTAGAGACATCTTTGTACCTTGAAGTACTGTCACTAAGGAAAAGTCAGATGACAATATAAATGACAAAAGTCAAGTGATAATAAAATACAGCAGCAGCAAAAGAACAGAGGAAATCCAGAATAGTTAAGTCTTTCATGATCAAGGGTTAATTGCATTGTAAGTTGGCATCTCCCTCTCTATACTATAGGGCTAAGGGTATTCCTGAGATAATTTTTCATTTTTCAACTCTACAAATGTTTAATACTTGTATTCAACAATAATTTTGTGAGGTACTTTAGGATTAATGTAGACTTAATTCTGGAAATTTGAGAGTTGTGACTGTTGACAATAATTACAACACAATATCTGAAAGTAGGTAGATAATTTCAGGTATAACAAAAGGAAAGCAAAATTATGAATACTTTTAATATATAGTGAAGAGGAAATATAAGTTGTAAACACTCAAAATTTAAAACAGTATTTTGGGAAAATCTTGACAATCAGTATTTATCAAAATTTAATACTGAAAATATCAGTTTCTAAACTATTAAGATATTTAGAGTATGATTAATGAAAAATTTTCTTGAAATAAAGTAGTTTTTTGGAGCTTATTCTTGCTAATAATCTTGTGACAAGCCTTATGCTCCTGTTGTGGACATGTATATAGGTGAACAGGCCATCATAAGATTTTTTGTTTGTTTACTGAGCCAGTTTTTCCCACTATATGACACTAGTGGAACCGGACTTGATTATCCCTAATTTCTTTTAGGAAAATTCCAGGCAAGTATGATTAACTAGGGAAGTCTTTGTGGTGCTATGGAAATAACACTAGATCAAGAATCAGGAGATCAGGGTCTGAAGCCTACTCTGCCCCTAAGAAGTTATGTCAACCTGTTTAGCATCATTTTCTTGTCTGTAATGTGAGCAGATTTATTTGTATGTTCTCTCAAGACCCTTTTTAATATTTTTGGTAGCTGTGTACAGGACCATTTGGGTTGTTAGAAATTAAAGACATACTGTATATATTAAGTATAATACTTTTTACATTAAGTAAGGTATACGTGCATGTGCAAAAATGACGAGAAAAAAATTATTGAAACTTCAAGAACTTAAGGGGATAGAAAGTAGTTTGCGATAGATGTTTTATTATCAGTGTTAATCTGTATGCTAATCTATAATACATGAATTTTAGGATAGTCATGTACCCTGTAATGGAAGAAACTCCTGTGATCTAGGAAGGTATGGAAAAGAACACAAAAAGAATTGGAAGAATTCTGCTCATTGTAAAATTCAAAAAGAGCTCTAAAATACTTGGTGTAATAAGCCTTGAACTATATATATACCCTTTTGTTTGGTTATGGTGGCTATCTGTGTAAAATTAAATGCCTCATTTTTTCTACAGGTATTTATAAAGTCGGCCCTTCAGTTAGAATTGGGTGCTAGAGCACAGAACAATATAAACTCAAACCCTACCTTTTTTGTCTTGGAACTTAATATCCAGTAATAGCAGTAGAAAATAAGAAACATATTTACAAATCATGATATATGCTACAAAGAAAAATAAATAGTAATGTGGTAGAAAGGAAGGAGGAAAGAAAAAGAGAGGGGTAGGGTGAAAGAGGTGGGGGGCGGGGGATAGGTCAAGGGCTGAGACCTGAATACTGAAAAGAAACTAGCTAGACAAAGACCAGGCAGATAAAAGGTGGATAAACTGCCACGAAGTAGAAAAGACTGATATGCCTAAGGAACAGAAAGAAGGGCAGTATAGGGCCAGGAACCAGTTGAGGGGAGGAAAGAGAACCTTGAGAGGTTTTAGAGAATTAGGACAGTCATTTAGGGCACTGATCATGGTAAGGATGGCAAGGAGTTGGGATTTCATTCCAAGAAACTATTGAAGGGGTTTAAGCGGGAAAAATTGCTGCATTTTTGGGCTATAAGACACATACCCCAAATTTGGGAGGAAAAGCGGGGTGCATTTTATAGTCCAAATGTAGCTTACTTGGCTTGCTGTGGGGAGGTGGTAGTGGAGCTGGGTCATAGGTTCTTAAATATTTTACCACATTTTTTGCTTCAAAAATTGTTTCCTATTTTTCCTCTAAAACCTAGGTGCATCTTATGGTCCACCTTATAGTCATAAAAATACTGTGCGTCTTATAGTCATAAAAATACTGTGCTTGGTGTAAAACATTTTTAAAAGATCACTTTTGTCTTTG
This sequence comes from Sturnira hondurensis, assembly GCF_014824575.4. Lineage (NCBI taxonomy): Eukaryota > Metazoa > Chordata > Mammalia > Chiroptera > Phyllostomidae > Sturnira > Sturnira hondurensis. Next base: position 9,033,434 of record NW_028074140.1, on the reverse strand, counting down.
TATCCAAATTAGAAGGAAGCAACAATGGAAGCAGTCAGACTATTAATAGTGCAGGAAAGAGATGAGCTTAGGGGAGAAGGAAAAAGTGAACAGAATTGGTGTATTTTTTGCAGATGGGATTGATTGAATTTGCTAATGGGACTGTATATGAGAGGCAAAGGCAAGATTCTTAAATAATACATATTTTTTTAAAAAATCAAAACTAATCTTTTAAAATATAATATTTAATGCCAGCATTTTACATGGTAAATATTGTCTTGACAATTTTGTCATTTTTAGTTTATTTTGTTCCCTTTTGTTTCCAGGCTTACGCATCTGGATGTGACATTGTTATACTGGGAAGTGATTTTGAAAGAGTACAAATAATCCCAGGAGCTAAACATGGAAATATTCAAGTGGGATGTGTAGACTGTTCAATGCAACAAGGCAAGGTTTGTAATCTTATAATGAGATTTGTTTTGAATATGGTTCATGCCAGGATAGTTTCAGAAGTATATTTTCTCCTGAATTAGAGACTTGTTTTGTTTCAAAGACAATATAGCTACAAATTTCTTTGGCTCCCTACATGCACCGTAGAGAACAAAATCCCGATTCTCTTATACGTACCTTTGAGATTTTCAGGAATCCTATTCTTATATAATTTTGAAATAAAGGACAATATTCTCTGTGAGTTGACAATGAACTTTAATACTTACTACCTATATAACAAGTATAAAGCTTACTTATTTAAAAATTGATTGGATCAAAGGATAGGAATGACAGTAGTTTTCTATCTATTTACAAATAAATTACTGAAGAGAAGTTATTTATTAAGAGTCACTTTTTTTGTCTGCAAACAGATAGTTATCTCCTTGTAGCTTCTGGATACATTTTGTATTAAAATGAAGGTAAGGTCTTCTAAAGTCTATAATTTTTTGTTAATTTATTGCAAGTCTATAAGAAAAATGAAAGTTTTTATCTGGACTTCTATGTGCATATGAAAAGTAAAAAGTAACCTTGAAAGCAAAACAGCAACAATGAAAGAAAGGGCATGTGATGCTATATCAGGTTAAATACAGTTCTATATAAACCAGAATTGGGAGGGTCATAACTAGTAGGAATCATAGTATATAGCTTAATATAGCACCTTGTAATAGGTGGCCAGACCTAGGTATGGCTCCTTAGGGGCTAAACTAGGATGAACTTTACAAATCTATTAAAAATTTTTTTGCTAGATATTTCAATACTTTGACTATATGATTTCACCAGAATATTTTGTGTGAGGAATTTAAGTGGACCCAAAGCTTTTTTAAAAATCTAATAATTTCTCCTGGCTGGTGTAGCTTAGTGGATTGAGCGCGGGCCTGGGAACCAGAGGATCGCGGTTCGATTCCCAGTCAGGGCACATGCCTGGGTTGCAGGCTGGTTCCCTGCAGGCCAAATCCCAGCAGGGGACGCATGAAAGGCAACCATACATTGATGTTTCTCTCCCTCTCTCCTTCCCCTCTAAAGATAAATAAATAAAATCTTTAAAAAAATAAATAAATAAAAATAAAAATCTAATAATTTCTAATAGACCTGACAGTCTGGAAAGTTCTTTCTTGGGACCTAGTTTAAAGAAACTCATGGTAAAAGGAATTTTCACTATTGCAATCTTTACCTAGCTGCTGATCATTCTTTTTGTTACTCCTGGGTCTCCTTTCCTTTAATATAGTTACAAGTGTCTCTCACTTGTTTTTATTTTGTTCACTCCTTTCATTCTCACTGTACTACAAAACGATATTTATTATAGAATGCCAAAAATTATTGACATTTTTTTCAGGTTTTTTCGATCTCCTCTGCAGTTCTATAATCTTCAATACTGTATAAAACCTCGTTTATGTTAATATCACATAGACACACATACAGCTGATTAATATTGTAAATCTAATTTTAATAATTTCCAATATGAGTTATCTTTTTGTGGCTAGATTACATGACAGTTCAAGTAAAATGAAGAAGTTATTTGGTTTTATAACCATTCCGATAAAAGGTAATTTTTTTAAACTTCTGTCACTATAATCAAATGTTTTCTAAGGTATGGGAGAAAATTTTGTAGGTTTGAGTATATGGAGACTTCTGTTTGCCTTTAAGAAGGAAATGCTTCTTGATACCATAGGCATCAGTAAGTTATCATTATTGTCTTTTCTTTGTAGTACTACCAGATTAATTTTCCTAGAAAAATTCATGTGCACTAATCTTGTATTCATTTGTTTAAAAACATTCCTAGCTTACCATTACCTTGGGAAAGTTCTAACTGTTCACCTTGGTCATGGGACCCAATACGACTGGCTCAAATCTGCCTTTTTGGCTTTATATTCCTTATTTTGTTGCAAAGAACACTAGTCTAGCTTGGCTGGTGGTCAGTCCCATCCAAACATAAAGTGCATCTTTTAGTTTTTACACTCGTGTTCATATTATGCCTTATTTCTAAAATTGATTATTTACTGTCCTTTGAAGAAATACTACCTATATTTTAAAGCACAGTTGGCAAACACAAGGCTCGTGGACCAAATCTGGCCCTCTACCTTGTTTTGTTCAGCCTGGCACCTAGTTTCTACCTGGCAACAGCACCGAACTCTCGCTTAACTGTTAAGGGGTAGTTACATTTATACAGCCCTGAAATTATATTTGGCCCTTTGAAGGCAACCACAAGGCTGATGTGGCCTCTGGTGAAACACCCCTGCTTAAGAGGCCCAAACTAAACACTCCTTCCCAGACCAACTCAGTGCAGATGATTCTGTATGCTAACAACTCCTCAGAACATTGTATCCATTGAAAGGTTAATGTATCCATTGAAAGGTTTTTCCCTGATGTATGTTATGTTTTCATTCCTTACCTCCCTTTGCTAAATTATATATTCTTATTTTTATCCCTGATTCATTCATTCATTTTATCTATCTATCTTCTGATATTTCAATGCTCTTCATTTGTGACACACTCAAACTTTGGTTATAGCTACCTTATAAAACAGATCCAAGAAGGGTTATGCTCCATTGATTTAAATAGAAAATTGTAACTATATCAAAATAAAATGGAATATTAAACACACTCCTTAGAGAGTTCACAAAGGAACATATCTAAGTTTTATTTTAAAAAAGTTAAATATACATTCACAGAATTGTCAACTTTGAGGACTGATAACCTAAAAATTGATTTTTTTTAATCCTCATCCAAGGACATGTTTATTGATTTTAGAGAGGGAGGAGATGGGATGAGAGAGAGAGAGACATCTATGTGAGACAGAAACATCAGTTGGTTTTCTCCTGTATGTACTTTGACCAGGGATCTAACATGCAACCCTTTGGTGTACAGAACGACGCTCCAACCAACTGAGCCATGGCACCAGAGCCAAAAGCTGATTTTTTAAAAAAATATTTTATTTATTTATCTTTAGAGGGGAAGGGAAGGAGAGAGGGAGAGAAACATCAATGTATGGTTGCTCCTCATGCATCCCCTGCTGGGAACTGGCCCCTGCTGGGAACTGGCCTGCAACCCAGGCATGTGCCCTGACTGGGAATCGAACCGCGATCGTGTGGTTCGCAGGCCCGCGCTCAATGCACTGAGCTACACCAGCCAGGGCAAAAGCTGATTTTTAAGTCATGTCAAATTTTATCCTGGACAAGTAATACATCAATACATATTCTTCTGCGAGAAGGGAATTAACATTTACTATGCATTTTATAATATACTAGATATTTTACAAATGTTATTTCAATAACCAAAATAATTCTCGTAGGAAGATGGTATATACGTATTATAAATATAGATTGAGAAACTAAGGTTCAGAAAGTTTAGCTTGCTAGTTACACAGTTAGTAACTGACAGTGTGTATTGGGATTTTGATCCAGACATGGTGGTCTCTAAAACTGACATTCTCAAGTACTGGTACCTGAAATTGCACATATATTTTAAGTTACATTATTCATTTCTCTTTTGCTCTTTTGATTCATAAGTATGTTAATATACCCATAATTTTTCTTTTTTTAAGATTGCAGCATCCTATGGAAATATTATATCTGTTTTTGAACCAGTTAAACTACTGAAGCAAAAGAAAAATTTGGTCAGTAACTTATTATTTTCCTTTTAGGAATTGAAATGTCTTGAGTATTATAAGATGTTATATTTTAGAATACAAAAAATCAGTGATTATTAAATAAATCAGTATAAATTATACACTGTAATTAAAGATAAGTGTTAAATGCCACTTCTATGTTAAAAATGTTTAAATCTTTCATTGAAATTGAATTAAACTAAATTGTGCTAATGAATTGTCTTGAAATATTTTTTTCTGACATTTTTTCTTTTATATTTAAAAAGTCAACAACTTTAAGTTTGGCAATTATAAATTAAAATTTTTGCTAGTGCAAACACCATTGTGTAGTCATATGTGGCACTTTATTCTTCCCTTTATGATCTACTTTTATAAAGTTTTTCTGCTATAAGTACTTTCTTCTTACAGTTACAGGTTTTAATTGTAGGTCTTAACATATCTCCAGGACTTATTTTCTTGTCCTTATTATATCATGTAATATAACTGTTAATAGGCCAGTGAATTTTTTTAATAAAGACATTATATTCAGGAATAGTTCTGAAAGATGGTTAAAACTATAGTTTATATTAAATATTGAAGTTATGTAGTAGATTTTTTGGGTGCTTCAATGCTTTTAAGTATGGCAGACAAACCAGGTTATTTTACCCATCTCCACTGAAGATTAAGCTAGAAATTTAAACCATATGGAAGAATATCAGTATAGTGTAGTCCAAAGAACATTTATTAGGAGTCAGATGACTGGGATTTCCCTGCTGCTTTTTAACTATTTGATTCTAAACAAAGAGCGTTATGAGACTCTTTGCTTAATTTTGAAATTAGTTACTGTTTATTCATGCAGCATGGGCTGTTGGAAGGATGACATGTCAGAGATTATATAGAAATCTGTTAAATGTAAAGAATTAAACTGTTTTAATAATAGACATGCCTTTATATATCTTTTAAAAATATATTTTATTGATTACGCCATTACAGTTGTCCCATTCCCCCCTTCATTCCCCTCCACCCTGAATACCCCTCCCCCCACTCCTCCCCTTTAATTTATGTCCATGTGTCACAAGTTCTTTAGATTCTATATTTCCCATACTATTCTTGCCCTCCCCCCTGTCTATTTTCTACCTACTGTCTATGCTACTTATTCTTGTACCTTCTCCCCCCTTCTCCTCTTCCCACTCCCCTGTTGCTAACCCTCCATGTGATCTCCATTTCTATGGTTCCACTCCTTATCTAGCTGTCCTCTTGGTTTGCTTTTGTTTTAGGTGTGGTTGTTAATAACTGTGAGTTTGCTGTCCTTTCACTGTTCCTATTTTTTATCTTCTTTTTCTTAGATAAGCCCCTTTAACATTTCATATAATAAGGGCTTGGTGATGATGAACTCCTTGAACTTGACCTTATCTGAGAAGCACTTTATCTGTCCTTCCATTCTAAATGAAAGTTTTGCTGGATAAAGCAATCTTGGCTGTAGGTCTTTGGATTTCATGACTTGGAATACTTCTTTCCAGCCCCTTCTTGCCTGTAAGGTCTCTTTTGAGAAATCCGCTGACAGTCTGATGGGTACTCCTTTGTAGGTGACCGTCCCCTTATCCCCTGCTGCTTCTAGGATTCTCTCCTTCATTTTGGTCTTGGCTAATGTAATTATGATGTGCCTTGGTGTGTTCCTCCTTGGGTCCAACTTCTTTGGGACTCTGAGCTTCCTGGATTTCCTGGAAGTCTATTTCCTCTGCCAGATTGGGGAAGTTCTCCTTTATTATTTGTTCAAATAAGTTTTCCACTCGTGGCTGTTCCTCTTCCCCATCTGGTACCCCTATAATTCGGATGTTGGAATGTTTAAAGATGTCCTGGAGGTTCCTAAGCCTCTCCTTATTTTTTTGAATTCTTGTTTCTTCCTTCTTTCTGTTTGGTTGTTTCTTCCTTCTGGTCCACTCCATTGATTTGATTCCCAGTTTCCTTTCCATCACTATTGGTTTCCCGTGCATTTCCCTTCATTTCACTTAGCCTAGCCTTCATTTTTTCATCTAATTTGTGACCAAAATCAACCAATTCTGTGAGCATCCTGATCACCAGTGTTTTGAACTGTGCATCTGATAAGTTGGCTATTTCTTGGTTGGTTAGAGTTATTGGCTCTGGGGCTTTGAGTTTTTCTTGAGCCATAATGTTTTGGCCTGTTTGTGTCTGTTATGTATGAGGGGAGAGCCCTAGGTGTTCACCAGGGCAGGGCAACTCAGCCGCTGGGTTGTGGTGCTTTATGTGGGGGTGGGGTCAGAGAGAGGCAGTGGGTTTGTTCTGCGCTCTCTTGGATTTCTTTCCCCTCTGCTGCTTCCCACAAGCAAATTGGTCCCTTCAATTTGGGTGCTGGTTCCTGGGTATGTGGGCTTGTGCACCCTCCAGGACCCTCTGGGTCTTTCCAACAAACTCTCTGTGAGCCTGGGAGCTTCTCCCAGCACCTCAACCCCTGAAAGTTTTTCCAGTTGGTGCTTTTAGGCTTTAATTCTCAGCACTGGGGCCTTGGTTTGCACAGTCCGTCTCACTGCTCGTTTTTTTTGCCTGGGTTATCTGCATACGAATGTGTGACCTCGGTCAGCCAACCGCCTTGCGCCCTCACTGGGTCTGCCCATTGCCACCCCACACCTGGGATCTGCCAACTACCACCTGCGTACCTGGGTTGGTCTGGTACTTTTTCCTGTGCCACCGCTCTCAGCCAGCTGCTGACTCTGCCCCTCTTACCGGTCTGGCTGAATGGTTCGTTGTTGTCAGACTTCCTTCCATACAGTTCAATTTTCTGTCTGTTTTGGTTGCATTTTTGTTACTAAATCTTTGTTGTCTTTAAACTTGATTGTGCAAGGAGGCACAGTGTTTCTACCTACACCTCCATCTTGGCCGGAAGTGCCTTTATATATGTTTTAATAGTTTTCATTTTTCACCTCACTCATTAGTATCTTACATATTTCTCTGACTTAGCTTTGCAGTTGTTATTTCCTTCTTTATACATAAGGCAGTAGAGGCCCAAAAAGAAATGTGACTTGACCGACGAAACAGCTATTGAGCCATAGAACTAAGAGTAAAATGAGCTTTATTAATTCCTAGATGTGAGCATTCTTTTTTCTGCCTTTGTTAATGAAAAATATTTTCTCGGGATTGATACTCATTTTTAACTTTTATGGAAGGTGAGTCCACAATTCTCCCCTGATTTTTGTGCTTATATATTAATAAATCCATTATTAGAAGCTCTTGTAGCCTTATGAATTAGTAACTAACAGTACTAAAAATAAATTTTAAAGATGGTCGCTCCACTCAGAACAGTGTATTTCAAATAATACTCTATATTTGTTATTATTTTTTTAAATACTCAATGTATTTGTTAAATGAAGTAACTAACTTTTAACAAATCTGTGTGTTATGTTAAAATGCCTGTATTAGTAAGGGTAGAATTAAGATTTTTTTAGTTGCCTACTTGCTCTTGTTATATGATATTTTGATATAATAGTATCAAAAACTTATTAAGAAGACTTTAAAGAGAGAATTTTAAAAAGCTTGATAAATAAGGGGAAAACTGGATTAGATGGGAAAGTCATATACTTGGAAGGCACCCAAAATCTGTTATGTCAGGATGCGGTTTCAGAGAATCTTTAGACCCTCATAAAAAAGATATTATTTCTTTGTACATCGTGGAATATTCTTTCAAGGCAGTGGTTCTTCCTTAGAGGTACTTGCTGTTCACAATCAGCAGTTGATACATGTGTCCAGTTCCTGCCCTGGGGATTTCTGAATCCGCAGGTATGGGGATGCATGTAGGCACTTGTACATCTCCTTCTAGAGACGATTCGAATGTGCACTTGATTCAGAGCCATTCCTGCAAGGTGGTGTTTTATATGAAAGCGTATTCCACAGTCCATCTGTGTCAGAATCATCTGGGCTGTTGGTTTAAAGTGTAGATTCCCGTGCCCCATCTTAACCTTTTGAGGCTGAACGTTTGGATAAGAGTCTTGGAAATTGAAATTTTTGATAAATACCCAGGCTACTGTATAGGCTACTGTACATGGGTCTTGGAAATTTGAATTTTTAATAAACATCCTGGCTACCATACATTCTTGTACTAGTATGTACATACTTGTATGTACAAGTATGAGAATCACTACATTGTTTTTTAAATATATTTTATTGATTATGCTATTACAGTTGTCCCATTTTTCTCCCTTTATTCCCCTTCACCCTGTACCCTCCTCTCACCTACATTCCCCCTCAGTTCATGTCCATGGGTCATACATATAAGTTCTTTAGCTTCTGCATTTCCCATATTATTCTTAACCTACCCCTGTCTATTTTTTACCTACTATTTATGCTTCTTATTCCTGTACCTTTTCCTGTATTCTTCCCCACCCCTCTCCACTGATAATCCTCCATGTGATCTCCATTTCTGTGGTTATGTTCCTATTCCAGTTTGCTTGTGTTTTTGTTTTTTTTTAAGGTTCAGTTGTTGTTGTGTTTGTCATTATTTTACTGTTCATAGTTTTTGATCTTCTTCTTTTCCTTATATAAGTCCCTTTAATATTTCATATAATAAGGGCTTGGTAATAATGAACTCCTTTAACTTGACCTTATCTGGGAAGTGCTTTATCTGCCCTTGCATGCTAAATGATAGCTTTGCTGGATAGAGCAATCTTAGATGTAGGTCCTTGCCTTTCATGACTTGGAATACCTCTTTTCAGCCCCTTCTTGCTTGTAAGGTTTCTTTTGAGAAATCAGCTGATAGTCTTATGGGAACTTCTTTGTAGGTAACTGTCTCCTTTTCTCTTGCTGTTTTTAAGATTCTCTTCTTATCTTTAATCTTGGGTAATGTAATTAAGATGTTCCTTGGTGTGTGCTTCCTTAGGTCCAACTTCTTTGGGATTCTGAGCTTCCTGGACTTCCTGGAAGTCTATTTCCTTTGCCTCGTTGGGGAAGTGCTCCTTCATTATTTTTTGAAATAAGTATTTGATGTCTTGCTGTTGTTCTTCTCTTTCTGGCACCTCTATGATTTGGGTGTTGGAACGTTTAAAGTTGTCCCAGATGTTCCTTAGCTTCTCCTCATGTTTTTGAATTCTTATTTCTTCATTCTGTTCTGATAGAATGTTTATTTCTTTCTTCTGGTACAAACCATTGATTTGAGTCCTGGTTCAAACATTGATTTGAGTCCCCATTTCCTTCCTGTCACTGTTGGTTGCCTATACATTTCCCTTTAATTCATTTCATAGCCTTCACTTTTTTTTTTTCTCTATTTCGTGACCATACTCAACCATTTCTGTGAACATCCTGATTACCAGTGTTTTGAGTTGTGCGTCTGATAGGTTGGCTATCCCAAATTAAGAGAGTGTTTGTGGGTCTCAGTCTAATAAAAGTTAGTAAATCATCTTAGTGTAGGCTACAGTCTGAATGTAAAATAAAATGAAATGGAATAGAAAATGTTAGAGTACATCATACGTAATAAGGGTAGGTTACTTATACTTGCAATTATGTGCATGTTATATGTATTCTGGGTCACCATGCAACATGTATTTCTTACTGGTTTTCAGGTGAAAAAGTTGAATACTATTCCTTTAAGGAATGAAAAGATTTAAATTACGCATTATAACAGGTTTACATCCCTTATTCTGATTTTTCACACATACCATATCTCCGTTGAGGATAAAACATTAAAAGAGAAGAAAGTCTTAAGTAGCAGAGACACAGACATATTTAAAATTAAATATTTGTAGCAACAATAATAAAGTAATAAAAGTCAGGTCAGTAACAGTATTGTCCAAGGTGGCATATACTCACCGGTTGTTTAAATATAATAAAGACAGACTTTTGGACCTCCAGCAGTGGATATTCTCTCCCTAATCTTTTCCATCACATATTCATTATTTTTCTGGACAGAGTTGAACATTTTCTCCTTAAAAATGACTGCATGGTCAATTATACCTAAAAAAAATAAATGACTGCATGTATTATTAACAGTAATAATAGTGAACATATTCATTTGTGAGAGAAAAGATACCAATAACAATTTGAATAAATGGTCTTCTTTTTTTAATTTTAGGAATTATATAATCAATGGCAGAAAAGTGGTCAGTTTTTTCTGGAATCAATAGCACACAATATAACTTGGGATCCTGCAGGTAAGAATACAAGCAGGATTAACTGCAATAAATATCCCTTTCCTAGATTATTATTTTTATTACTTTCATGTATTTCAGTCCTGGTTTGTGTGGGGAACACAATAGTAATAAAACAGATTGCATTCTTTTAGAGCATATGGTGAAATGAAGATGCACGGCAATAGCATCCAGCTGTAGGAGGAATACCTGTTGTTTCAGGAAGGTCATACTAATTCTCTCTGGAGAGTCAAAGTTTAATCGAAGAGGAACTTTTTGACCTGAGAGTCGATATATTTAACAGTGAGGATGGGCATAGATGTAGGAGGAAAAAATAAGTGAATTCTAAGAAGCATTAATGCGTATATGTGCCAGTAATCTATTTCTGCATTTAAAAACCATCCCAAAGCCATTTTACCAATCTTGCACAATGAGCAAAAGCAGAAAGAAAAGTGTAAGATAGATTCTAATAGTGACTATTACTTCATTGAGTCTGGAGTGAATTTGGTGATGAGGATATAATGCAGCATATTATAGAAGGCCTTTAAAGTCATGGTAAGGAATTTGAATTTAATTCTTTTTAATTGTCTAAAAATATTACAGGTATTTGAAAGTGGCTAGGTGACAGGTGGTTTGCAAGAGTGTTCTGGTAGCAGAGAGGGTTAGAAGGAAAGGGAACAAGACAATAAATATTATATTATTTATAATTATAATTACCTTTTGGAAAGTATGCCTATACAGTAGTCTAAATGAGAATATAAGAACTTGTTTCAGTGCCTTTAACATAATAATAGGTATCAATTGATATTGAATGAATAATGAAGGAGTACATGAATATGAAATGCATTTAGGCAATACAGTTGACATTTCTTGACAACCAGATTGCACATGACTTTGCAGATATTTGTGACCACTAAAAGAAGAGTAATATGCAAAAGTTAGAGAGAGTAGAACATAGGTTTTGTTTGGATGTATGGAATTTGAGATGCTTAAATATGATCTAGCAATATCCAGCAGATAACTATAAATTTGGATTTAGAACAGTGATTTTCAACCTATTTCATCTCATGGCACACGTAAGTTAATTATTAAAATTCTGTGGCCCACCAAAAAAAAAACTATATATTTTTCCAATCTCAACAAAAAAAATAGGTCTAATTTTGATTCATTCACACTGGACATCAGTTGTGTTGGCTGCTTTCATTTTTTAATTTGACAATGTAAGGGAAAAGAGGTGAGTGCCCCTGACTAAATTATCAGTTGTTGCATGCTTTAAAAATTCTTATGGCACACCAGTTGAAAATTGCTGATTTAGAATATAGGAAAGAGGTTATCTTTGGAACATAGAACCAATAGTCAATCAGTTTAAATAGGTAAAATAATTTACATTTTGAAATAGTTGAGAAAAATGTTAATTTAGAACACAAATTTTGGAATCTTTGGGAATTATTTTTTTAAGAGAAGAGATTATCTTTGAGATTTTTTTCAAGAAAACAAGTTCATTTTATTTATTTAATTTTCAGTAAGTTTAAATCCTTGAGGAATACAGCATTACACAGATTGTGTGTCTAATGGCCTTAGCAGGATGGTTGCTTTGGAATTTTGCTCAAACCATGCCACTGTTTCCATAAGCATGAGTTACCTTTCCCTGGATTACTCTGGTTTTGTTGTTTGCCACCAGGAGTTATTGTGTTGTTCTTCGCTTTGTACACAAAAGCACATCCCTTGCCTAGACATCTTGAACATAAACATTTTAAGAGCTGTGTGTGCCCTCTGGTTCTGAAGACCCAGCTTATACCTGGCAAATATGTCCTTGGACCTCAGCCTTCTAAACATATTTGTTGCTATAGAAGTTCCCAGCAGGCCCTCATAGTTCTGCAGCAGTAATTACATTTGAGATTATTTTTTAGAAAATCACACGATGTTTTAAAATGTTTCTTCTCATGAGATTGTAAGATTGGTGTTTACTTGCTGGTAACCTACATGTTTATTTTATGCATACAATGAAAAGAAGTCTGATCTGGGTTCAAATTTGGGATTGAATTTTGTATACTATATTTTTCAGACTATAAGATGCACTTTTAAACCTCATTTTTTGCTTCAAAATTTTTTTTCCTATTTTCCTCCTCTAAAACCTAGCTGAATCTTATGGTGCAGACCCCAGACGCAACTAGGTTTTAGAGGAGGAAAATAGGGGAAAAATTTTGGAGCAAAAAATGTGGTAGAAAGTACATCTTATAGTCCAAAAAGTACAGGTATATCACTTTGTATATAACTTTATTGTGAAGAGGGTGAGTTATGTCCCAGTTTATGCCTGTTGTCCTGATACGATTATTAATGGTGTTTTTCTACTCTCACAAATATTCTATTTGTATGATAAATTACAGTTATTCTGTTATGGTACTACAGTCTTATAATTATTTATTTACATGGTTTATCTTATTGGTTAGACAAGGGGCAAGATTCTATTTTATTCAGTGTTTTATTTAGTTGTCTTTAGGGACTCATCATATAGTAAGCTCTCAATAAATGTTCACATATCTGACTGCAAGTTTTATGATCACAAACATAGTATTTAAGAGATTGAGAATAGTTAACTCACTTGTAAATGAAGATATCTAATTCACAAAATAGTTATATAGTTTTTTAGTGGTCAGTTGTGGCAGTATATATGAAAGTAGTTGGTAAGTGATAAAGTCCTATAGAAATTTGTTAGCAAGTGAACTGCCTACTTGAAGTAACTTATTAACTTCAATAAAAAACATTTAATATTTGAATTGAATGACTTTCTTTTTTAAGTAATGACATAGCAGTTTAGAATTTTTGTACTATCGTCTATTAGTACGGATACTAGTATTAATGTTAAATTCTTCTAAAATCATCACTACAGAGTAGTATTAAAAGAAAATTACTTATTTTAACATATCTAGTAGAGACTTGATAGCAGCTTATGACCATTATCTTTGTTAACTGTAATTCAGCTAAAATTCACATAAAAGTTAATTTTTTTCCTTTTAATATTGAAAAGTTTAAAATTTAGGATTCGATTGAGGAATAGATTATAGCTATAATAAATCCTTGGGAACTATACTAATAGTTACACTAATCCCGGTTAGTATAATTATTACTTTTGCAAATGAAATTTGTAATTACTTGTAAAAAGATTATACTTATTTTACATGAAATAGTAATATTTGGGGTTTGATCAGTATTTACATACTTATTTGCCAGGTATTGGGATACAAAGAAATTTTTTTCAGATGATACTAATAAACTATAATGTTTTTGTGTTGTCCCTAAACTTACTATTGCATCTTGCTTAAATCATAAGATTCTCTGTCATAGGCTTTTTGTTATCTTTTTCCTATTTCAGTATCCATACTTCTGCCCTTTGTGTTCAAATCAATATATTTTATACCATATGTTATCTACTTTTGTTTCATTCCATACCTGGGATTAGTTATTTTGTATTTAGTATTAAATTCTTAATCCTTCATGGATAATTTTATTTTCAGTTTATGTTAAAGAAAACTTGTAAAAATCAAACTCATAAGTACAGAGAACAGATTGGTGGTTGCCAGAGATGGAAAGTAAGTAAAATAGGTGAGGGTGGTCAAAGGATAATGACTTCCAGTTATAAAATAAATAAGCCCTGGGGATGTAATGTATAGCACAGTAAATATAGTTAGTAATACTGTATTATCTAACTATACTGTATTACACTAACTGTAGTGTAATAATACTGTATTATGTTTGCAAGTTGTTAAGAGTAGATCTTGAAAATTCTCATCATAAGGAAAAAATTTGTAACCATGCAGGGTGATAGATGTTAGCTAGATGTATTGCAGTGATAATTTCCCATATATACAAGCACAGAATTATTATATTTTACACCTGAAACTAATATTATGTAATATACCAGTTATATCTCCAAAATAATGATGATTTGTGTCTGCTTGTCTCTTCCGGAAGATGGCTGTAGTAGCTCTTAGTTGTCTTTAACTTTACTCAAAACATTTTTGTTACATTGTATCATCATAGCTGTCATATCAGTATATTAAAAAAACACAAAATTTTGAATATTTGTGCAGTCATTTTAATATTGAAGATGGAAAAAACGCAACATTTTCAGCATATCATGCTTTCTTATTTCAAAAAAGGTAAAAACACAGATGAAATGCAAAAAAAAAAATTGTGCAATGTATAGAGAAGGTGCTGTGACTGATCAAACGTGTCCCAAGTTGTTTGTCAAGTTTCATGCTACAGATTTCAGACTGAACGATGCTCCATAGTCAGGTGAACTGGCTGAAGTTGAAAGTGATCAAATTGAGACATTAATTGAGAGCAGTCAGTGTTCTACCATGCGGGAGATGGCCAACATACTCAAAATATCCAGATCAATAAAGTCATTGGTGAAAATGAAGATGTGCCTTTTATATTACAGTAAAAACCTTAACAGACTTTTGGGCCAACCCAATAGATTATACATAATATAAATAATCCTTACCATAACTCTATATGAGTTTTTAATTTTTATAGATGAGAAAATTGAGGATCCGATGCTGCCCAAATAGATCAGTTCACATGGCTAATTAAGTGACTTATTTGGGAATTAAAAACAGGGATTTCTGATCTAAAGTCTATATTTTACCTCAGAACCCCTTTCCTTTTGAAGTAGAAGGATGATTTTAGAGTGGCACCAATCCATAGTCCTTAATTGCCAATGTCAATACTTTATTGGCCAAAATTTCATTTCCTCTTTTATCTTCTTTGTCTGGATGATAGCACAATATTCTACCCAAGTTATAAAGTTGAAAAATCTATCCTTGAAACCTATTTATGTTTCTGTTTTTTAGTTGGTAAGAAGCCTTGAAATGATTGCTTTTCAAATGGCTTTCAAATCCTTGCTTCTTACCTTAATATCTGACTCAAATCCTCCTGATTTCCCATCAGTATTATTACAGTCAGTTAACCAGGTTTCTCTGTCTTACATTTTCCCTAATTTTCTCCTTCGGTGGAATTACTTTTTAGAATGGAAATTCATTATTTTCTAGAATGGAAAATACTTATTTGAGTACTGGAATCTTTGAAAGTAGTCGTATGGTGAAAATTGTGTATTATCTCTAGAAAAATGCACACACTACGTATACAACTTTTGCATATCTCAGTGAAAGGAGGTTCACAGGCCTAGTCAAGACTCTCTATTGATACTCCTCCCCGAGTTGAGACCCCTTATTCTAAAATACATATCCACTTATGTGAACTGTCTCCCCCCACTTAAAAACCTTTAACTCCCAAGTACCTATAACAAACTTCAAAGTCCTTATGAACATCAAAAATGTTTCATAATCTGACCTCAGATTTTTTCCCCTAAACTTACTTAGATTTCCAGGTCTTTTTTTTTTAAAGATTTTGTTTATTTATTTACCTTTAGAGGGGAAGGGGAGAGGGAGAGAAACATCAATGTATGGTTGCCTTTTGTGCGTCCCCTGCTGGGAGTTGGCCTGCAGGGAACCAGCCTGCAACCCAGGCATGTGCCCTGACAGGGAATCGAACCGAGATCCTCTGGTTTGCAGGCCTGTGCTCAATCCACTGAGCTACACCAGCCAGGGTCAATTTCCAGGTCTTCTATGCACCTTTTTTCTTATCCATCCCACATTACAAGCCATTCTTGGGAGTAATTTGAACTTTCATGTCTTCATGCATCTGTTCATAATATTTCTTCATTGGAATGTAAACTCATTATGAAAAAGGACAGTTATATTTGTCATTGTATCCTCCATGCCTAGCACAATGCCATTTTAAAGATATTCATTAAATGTATATTGAATGAGCGGTTATAATATCTCTTTCCTCCCAAGCTCCTTTGAAAAAATTAAAATACAACTTTACTACCCTTCCCCAATCTTTGTGTTATTTGATTTTTTTAGAAATTGTTTTATCTTTATAGTGTTATATGAAACTATTGAATATGTAACTTAACTCATTAAATACCTAAGTAATAAATGGTGAATAATATATATTTTTTAGGCAATCGTCTTTTAACTGGTTCTAGCTGCTTGCAACTCTGGTCCAGTGCTAACTTGGAAAAGCCAACTGAAGATGAAAATCCAAATAGAAAAGATCTTAACTTTGGGGATTGGAGATGCATTTGGCATTGCAAGTAAGCAATTAATTAGAGATTTTAAATTGATAAACCTGTTCCATGTGGTTCATTATAGTGCATTTTAGTTTGTATAAAGCCACACTAACATATAAAGTACTGATTTTTTAATCTCTTACAAGCCTTTTCCTATATACAGAGGATTTGCCATTTTCCGTGTTCTGTGTGTTCATTTTTTTTAAGCTTGTTGAATAAAATAACTATGAAAAAAACCTAAGAAATGTTTAAGGCCTTCCTGAAGATTGTTAAGTAGAACTTGCTAAATTGTACAAAACGAGAGAGACAGACACACCTTTGCTGCTTTTGAATGAGAGCTTTTCTATTGTGAAGAGGTATTTTTTCAAAGTAACCTATGTTTTAGACATAATTTTTGTCAAAATCTTTTTGGAATTTCTACTTTTGAACATAGTTCTAAACTTCATTTAACAGGTCAAATATGGGAAAATTTTGAAAGAAAAAAAGAACAAAAATGTCTAGTATAGAAAAATGAATCTAAAGCTACAGCTGGTCAAGCAGTTTATTTTTGATAATAAGAACAAACCAATTAGGCCCTGGCTGTTGTAGCTCAGTGAATTGAGCGTGGACCTGTGAACCAGAGGATTGCGGTTCAATTCCCAGTCAGGGCACATGCCTGGGTTGCAGGTCAGTTCCCAACGGGGGACTCGTGAGAGGCAACCATACATTGATATTTCTCTCCTTCTCTCCTTCCCTTCCCCTCTAAAGATAAATAAATAAAATCTTAAAAAAAAAGAGAACAAACCAATTAGGATTCAAGAACTGGCCCAATTACACATGGAGATTCAATAATATAAGATGACATTTTATATCAGTGGGGCAAACTTGCTAGCTCTGAATGAAGCTAGCAAGGAGAGAATGAAGGTAAAGTCTGTTTCGTATCTGGCACTAAACTAAAGGTCAATGGAAAGAAAAAATGAATTCCTATACAATGAAACAAATATTAGAAGAAAATGCAGGTGAATTTTCATATTTTAGAGCTACAGTGTCCAGTATGGTAGCAACTACCCGCATATCACTGTTAAGCACTTCGTATGCAGCTAGTCCAAACTGAGATGCACTGTAAGTATAAAACACACTGGATTTCAAACACTTAGCACAAAGAAAAGAATGTAAAATATCCTATATTTTTTATTGTTTATTTGTTGAAATGATAATATTTTGATAGCTTAAATATAATTAATTTCACCTGTTTCTTTTTACTTTTTAAAATATGGCTACTGGGAAATTTTAAATTACATATATGAATAACATCTGTCACTTATATTCTAATGTTATAGTCAGGGAAAGACTCTCTAAAGTAAAGTATGACACCAAAACTAGACATGGAAAGGGAAGGAAGGGGAAGGCAAGGGAAGGCAAGGGGAAGAATCAAAAAGGCCGTAAGGGAAGAAAACAAAAACTTGAGAGGAAATACTTACAATTTTGGGTTAATGCCTTTTTAAAACCGAGGTATTAACATTAATTTTAAAAGAACCGATATCTCAATGGTGAACAGAAATGGACAAGGAGGAGAAAAAATTAAATGGTAGTACATATGAATAATAAACACATTAGGAGTTGAGTGACCGTACTTGAAATCAAGAAATGTAAAATGTCCAGAAAGAGGGTGACTAACATCTATTACTAGTGACTGGAGAAACAGCTGCTTCTAAAGGGAGCGCAGTTGGTATTATCTTTCTAGAGAGCAATTTAGAAGTATTAATTGGCAGGTTTAATTTTTTTCATACCCTTTAATAGCAGTTTTAAGTTTTTTCATTAATTCAATAAATATTTTTTGTGTGCTTATCATGCTCCAAGTAGTGGTAAAAGTGCTTGGGATATGGCAGTAAACAGCTGAGGGAGATAGACAATAACTGGTGAACTGGTATGACAGGATGTTAAATGCCATTCTTCCTGAGCCGGTTTTATATGAAGTGATGATAAGATACATGTCAGATACCAAAGTGAGAGTACTGCAGTCCTACTGTATTTAGGATTTACAAAGGACATTTCAAAGGAACTGGTTCCATGTATTTTACACCCCTCAGGTAGACCATGGGTATTGCACAAAAGGGTTAATATATGAGAAGGGAATAATAGGATTCCCTTAATATTTGGGATTTTGCAAAGACAATTCTTTGGAAAGGGTTATAGCTTTGTTTTGGTTTTTCATAGAAAACTGGGAAGAAGGGAGCAGCAAAGTGTTATATTGCCTTCACTGCAGGTCTCGTAAGGAGCTCCCATGGGTTAAACTGTGAATTTGAAATGTATTTCATTTATTTGGGAGAGGAGAAGAATTTAAAGTTAAATCAAGATCAGAATATACAGTAGTAACTTGGACTAGACATACTAGTAATTTACCTGAGCTGATTTGTTTTTTTAAGTAAGAAAAGCCATGAAACTAGACACTGCAAGTTTTATTTTCAGATTCACTGAAGATTACGTTAACTATATTTAATAATAGGTCTCTATAACTTAACTAAATAAAGGCAAAAATTTAAAGTTCTAGCTACACTTGTAGGTCAAGTGATCAGTAAGTACAATAGAGAAAGAGTAAGTAGGGTAAAGAGGAAGAAGAGTAGATGTAACACTGAGTACACACCTGTAGGAAGTGAGGCAGAAAACCATGTGTGCCTGTCTCTGCGAGAAGAATGTTGCAGGCGGAGGAAAGAGTTACGTGCTAAGACTCCTTAGCTTGTGGCTGAAGTAAAGTGAACAAGGCAAGGAGTGATGGGGGAAATTATCAAAGTCAGGGCTCAGTTTATAGGTTATTGTGAGGCTTTTTCTTTTTCTTCTAAGTGATTTGGAAGTCTGTTAGGATTTTCAGCAGAGAGAGTGTTAAGATCTGATTCCCTTTTAAAAAACTACTTTAGCTGCTCTTTTGAGAAAAGACTGTAGGAGGAACAAGACCACAATCATGGAGACCAAGCATATTTAAGGCATTTAAGGACAGACATTTTTAGAACTAGCCAGATGCATAAAAATGTGTGTGCAAGAATACTCATTGCATCATTTTTTTAAAGCAGAAAAATGAGAAAACAGCAATGAGTAGTATTATTTCAAATCATTGCATATATGTGTAGTAGAATACCATAAGCCAATAAAATAATGCAGATCTACACATACTGACATGCAAAACTACCTATAACATTTTTAAATAAAAAAATGTTAGAAAGCAAATTGTAGATATGACATTGGTTTTCATCTCCTCCCCTACAACCTCTCATAGGAAGGAGATAGAGATGGGGAGTGAACAGAATCATCTGGAAGTCTACGTGTGTTAAAACATTAAGAGTAGTTTTGCCTGGGAATCAGTGTCATGGTATCAGTGAAACTATATATGATTTCATTTTCAGAGATCTGCATTAATATTTTCTGTTTATTATATGTAAAGTCAGGAAAAAGGTTGTATTTGGAATGAACTGTGACAGAATTCATCTTTGGCCTGCTTTACAGATGATTTTAGGATGAATCCATCTAAGCTTGAACTTAGGTGAGCAAAGGAAAGCAAAGATAGTGAGAGGTGTTTTGAGATCATCAAATATGGGTAGCCAGAAGGGAAGGCAATGAAGGGAAGTGAGCCAAAGCTCCTTGGAAAAGAAAAGCAAGTACTCACCAAGCATATAGATGAAGCTGGCAGGCTGAGTTCTTGATGGTCATTAAACCACACATAATCTTTAATTAGTCAAATGCCACATTAAAATAGAATTCATTTGAAAATGTTGATTTGTCCGTGAAAGTGTATTTTGGAATACAGATTATCTATGGCTCTCGAAATTAGATTTCCACGTTCTGAGGGAATAAGAATTATGACTCTTGTCTTAACTTTTAAAGACTGACAAGTTGTCCCTTGCATGATTTTTATGCATGGATATTTTTACATTAAAATTATATTTAAAGTTTTATATTTAAAAATTTATATCTATGAGCTTAAAAGTGAGTGTGAAACTTGTGTTATCAAAAAGTTTTATTATTTGAAGAAATGCTGAATATAGTTTAGTGGAATAATTTTGAATTTTTCCTATTTAATATTCCTTGAATATTATTTATCTGTTTAATTTACAGAACTGCTTCCCAAATTCATTTAATGAAATTTTCACCAGATGGAGAATTTTTTGCCACTGCTGGAAAGGTAATTTATGAAAATACTATTGCCAAATTGTGTTTATGGTTTATTTTGAAATTTCAAAAACATTAATAGGCTTTATTCTTATTTACTTAAGTTGAAAATACATTTTTGTTTAAAATGTTAATAGCAAAAATTGCCATAATATTGTGTTAAAGGGCAGTATGGTACAATTGAAACAGCATAGATTTAAAGGTTATCTAATATAATCTGCCCCTTACCAACTTTTTGACATTGGGTAAGTAGTTAATCTTTTTGAGCCTTGGTTTTCTCATGTATAAATTTAGGATAATGATATCTATTTCATGTTATTTATCATAGGATTAATTTAGATGGTGTATGTAAAGTGACTGGTTAGTGTCTTATATATAGCGTATTGTCAATAAACTATTGCTACTATTTATATAATCCTTGAGCTGACAGATAATATTAAGCTATATTTAAGGTAAAAGAATTTATAGACTTTCTAGAAGACATTTGTAATCATTTTATTATTACCCATTGATTTCAACACAATGTATTTCTTTGAAATTGTTTTATTTTTAATAATTGGTACACAGAACAGTTAATGCACAACTGAAGTCATTCTCTTTGCTCACAGCCTTCTACAGATTAAGAATGTGAGATACCCTTTATTTCAATGTCTCTGGTTATATTTTGCTTGCTTGCTTGTTTGGTTGGTTGATTAGACCCCACTTAAAGGTGAGGTCATATGGTATTTGTCTTTCACTGCCTGCCTTATTTGACATAGCATAAATAAAAACAAACTGACAGTAACCAGAGGGGCAGGGGAAGGGGGATAACAAGGGAGAGAAGGGAAAGAGTCATCAAGGAGCACATATGAAGAACATATGGAGAAAGCTGAAAGCAGGTAGGATTGAGGGTGGGGTGAGGGAGAGTGGTGGGGGAAATGGAGACAGCTGTACTTGAACAACAATAAAAAATAAATCAAAAAAAGAATGTGAAATACTCTGAATCCTCAGTGAGGTTATTTTGGGGCGGGGGAAGTAGTGAATTTGTTTATTCTGACTGACTTTATAGGTAGGACTGCAAGTATAGCTTAAGAGTAAAACCCAGCACATTTTAGTCTTCCTTATTCTTCCCTTCCCAAATTAGGAGATGCAATTTTGATTTTACTTAGATTATTTTGTGTAGTAATAGTTGTTAAGTGCTTATTATCACTGTCAACATTTTCTTTGAACATTAATGTGATAATTCATGAAAACCGTCCTTTGTTTTCAGAAGCTATCAGTCTTTTTAAGCCTGATAGTAGTAATGCTTTCTTATTTGATACATGGCTGACTGGAAAAAGAACACTTCATCTTTCAGTCTTTTCTGAATGACCCCATTTTCCGTACTATATGGTAACTAGAACTTTCTTTGAACCAACCTTTGCAAAATACACATATTCACACACCTTAATTCTCAAAGCACAATTAAGGAATGCTAATAGAAAAGTATTCGATTCACAGATTTTTCTCTGTTTCTCCATGCCAACCCCTTCTTCCATCCTTATGTTTTTGTGATTGGGGATAGAAATCTTACATTTGCTATTTAATTTAATCTTTAATTCTCATATGGATTTTTTTTGCTTTTTCCCCCATTTTAGGATGACTGTCTTTTAAAGGTATGGTATAATGTAGAAAACTGGCGGACAGCTGTTATCTCTCCAGATAAAAGTTCAGAAAAACAATCCCAAGGAGAAATTGACTTTTCTTTTGTGTATCTGGCCCATCCTCGAGCTGTCAATGGATTTTCCTGGCGTAAAACAAGCAAATATATGCCTAGGTCAGTGGATTAGCAATTTTTCCCATGTATTAAAAGAATGTCATGTTTGTGATTTTGACTACTTTTCTTATATTGGACTTTTGCCTGTGAAGATTCAAGTAGTATTAGATGGTCCTTGGCTTGCAAATCTCTGGCCATGGGTCAATTGTGATTGACACTTAAGAGGAGAGCCATATGAAAGAATGTTTACTTCCATATCTGATATTTTTAAGTGGCAGAGCTGTGTATCTTTTTCTTTTGCATATTATGTATTCAATTCTTTTATGCCTCTATGTTGTTGCTTGCATGGTCTTTTTCACATTTCACTCCCTCATCTTGTGCTTTCTGTGTGTATCACCTCTGGTTAAAAAAAACAAAACAAAACAAAAATCCCTAGCTTTACTGAGAGGACATACCATGAGGCCTCAAACATTTTTTTAATTACACCCAGCATTTTAAGGTTCACAGCAAAATTGAAGGGAAGGTATAGAGATTGCTCATATACCTTTTGCTCCCACACCTGCATAAACCTCCCTTGATGTCAGCATCCTCCACATTAGTTAGAATTTATGGACCTTTATCAACCCAGTAGCACCACCTACAGTCCATAGTTTACATTACAGTTCATTCTTGCTGGTGTGCACTCTATGGGTTTGGACAAATATATAATAGCAGGTATCCATTATTCTTATACCTAGATTTTTAAGTTATTTTCTAGTATAGTAGTTATTCTTTTACCACAGCCCTCCAATATAGGAAAGCATAGGAACAGGACACTCAAGGAACAGTAATAGTTCTGTGGTAGGAGGATGTTATCAGTCTTTGGGCTAAGGAAATTGCTGTAGACCACCTGTGTTGTTAGCACAAGCACCCTCAGCTTAGCTTCACTTTGAGAACTATTGCTCTAATATTGCTGAGAGCATTGCCTACTTAGATAAAATGTGTTTAGAATAGAATGAGCTGTGGCATATGTTAACTCTTCTCTTAAAAGTTGTAAATGGCCCCAATAAAAAGAGCTGCCATCACAAACTAACCTTTTAGAAGTATCTGAAGATTACACCATTTCAGAGGTACAGCCAAGTGTTTTCATTTATTGCTAGATTAGTAGCATACTTTTAAAAAAGAGGCTTGTGAAGTACTGTATCTTTTAAGAGAGGATAGACATATCTGGTCCTGACCATGTTCACTCAGTGTTGGCAAAAATGGTCACATGCAGATGTCTTAAAATGGGCCATTACCAATGCCTGATAACATTAATGAGACATACCAGTTTTTTGTTTGTTTGTTTGTTTGTTTGTTTATACTGCCTGTGTTCATTTGATTTCTTACCAACTAAATTTTGCAACATAGGGAAATAGAACTAGAGTTTCTATTAGTTGCAGCGTCTTTTAGAGGTCTCCAGAAGTTTACTTTTGGATCTGTGTGATTTAAGAACCAGCCAATCTCCCTGAGCTCTCTCAGTTTTCACTTTTGTTTTACAAACTGCCTACTTCCTGCAGGTGTATGGTGGGAAAGCTGACCCTTTCTCATGAAAATGAGAGAGATCCCATCAAAGACCATTACCCTTTGTGATATGGCATCGGTCACGGGGGTAATACAGCTGGTTTACTTTTCCCATAAAATTAAGATCCTCAACCAAAATGGCAATGCATTATGCAATGGACTCTGCTGGCTTGAGCGAGAATAATGGGGAAGTGTTTGTAATAAGCATATACTTCTTTACCAATTAAAAAGTGATGAATGTAGGACAGGTTGGGAGATTTGGTTATATCCTCCAGTAACCTCCAAAAGTTAGTTTTAGATAATTAGTTCCAAACTGTCTTTAGTCTCTTGTTGTTACATCAAAATAGGATGGGTGTTAGGGACACTTACCCATCACATGGTTGTCTTCTGAGGTGATACTTTTTCTTTTTCTTTTTTTTCTGTATTGGCTATACCTGAGTATTCTATACCATTGAAGAAAGAGTAAAACTCTCTGATGAAGAAGTGAGTAAGAAAGATATGAAGTGACTGAAACAGATCAAAGTACTTCTTACATATTCTGCTTATATATTACCTGCCAGCTGTTTACATTAACTGTCCTTAAGGCCTAGTATCCTGAAGAAAGTCACCAGGGACCACCCACCTTTCAGGGTCAAAGTGTTCTCCATGCTTCTGCATTGGGTACCTTTCTTGCTTATTTCATTGTCCTTGCCTAAATTCTTATGCCTCTTCTGATTGCTTGCTGTCTCTTCATGTTTTTAGTCTCCTACCTTCTGTTCTTCCTTGGTAAGCCTTTCCATTCTGTCAGTTACTAATTAGAACTATGAAGGTCGAACTTTCCATATTTCCTTTTGATGTTGGGTATTTTCTTGTGTTTCTATTTGCTTACATTTAATCTCATTACCACTGCCTGTGTGTGTGAATGTTCTAGAAAGAAACAGAGAGGGAAAAGGGATAGGAGAATGGCAAAGAAGACTAGAGAAAAAAGAGAGAGAAAACCTGAAGAGGGAGAGAGAGGCATGAGGATGGGGAAAGGAGAGAGTGTGAAAAAGAAAGGAGGCACTTTAGGAAGGGGCGAGAGGTGAAGGTACAGAAGAAGAGAGGTGGCAAGGGAGGGCAGCTTGGGCAGGAGAAAAAGCTGAGAATTGAGAGAGAGAAGTTCTCAATTCTGTCTCTCAATGGGTAGCAAGGGGATCAAGAGGAACAGACAGAGGAAGAAGGGAAGGAAGAGGGAGGGAAAGAGGTGAGACAGTAGAAGAGGAAAGCTGAAGGGAAGAGGAACCAAGACAAAACATGCCATCATTCTCCCTTCTTCCCCTTTGTTCACATCCTTTTTTAATCAGGTAGCTGCGTTTAACAAAGTGACTGCTACAGAATATTTTTATTTCTTTAAAATTTTTTTTAACTTACTGAGTTACTGATGGAAGCCTTCTGCTGATCGTTCATTTTAAATCAAGTATGTTTGACTAAGTGTCTACTACAGGATATTGTGACTTTCTTTTCCTTTTTTATAAATTTGCTGAGTGTCTGAATAAGAGGTAGTCTTTGTTGATAGAGTTTCAACCTTTGAACTCTTGATGCTTAGGGAGCTTACTAATATATGTGCAATTGATTTTGCTTTTATTTTGTGGATTGCAATATAGTAAATCCACTGAAAATCGAGAATGACTAAGAAAGGAGGTGGCTGTACTTATTTTATTATAAATTTTCTATTCTTGCCCTTCACTGCTTTTGGCATATGTATGTGTTAGGCAAGGAGAGGATAAAAGGGCTAGTTACTGTAGCCTGGTAGTGACTAGTGTGCATGTGCCTGTACAGGAAGTAACAATTAAGCATTTTGAAATAATTCAAATAACCATCTACTGAATAAGTCAGATCTTTTTAATAGATGTGGTTCTCTTTTGCTTATTAACTGAGAGATTATATCATGATTTTAGTCTTTCTTATTTAGTGGTAAGAAGAATCTTAGATTATTGAAACAAGAAGTACTGAATCTAGGCAGAAAAGAAATAGGTTAGCAAGCATTTGATGCAATGAAATAAAATACCCACTCAATTGTAATGGTTTTGACTAAATACATTGCATAAATGTATGTTGACATTTTCTTCATCTGTATCTCAGTTGTGTACATTGTCGAAACATTGTATAATGTGATACTGTGTGAAGTTTATATTATTGCTTCTAAAATCTTTTTATTTCTTAGGGCTTCTGTATGTAATGTACTGTTGACTTACTGCAAAGATAATGTGTGTCGCCTTTGGGTAGAGACATTTTTACCAAATGATTATTTCCTGTATGGAGGTGACAACCATTGGACCGAACCAATTAATTTAACAAATAATTTCCAGAGAAATGCTTCCAGTAAAGAACGAGTTCAAAACACTTTAGATGTGAGTGTCTTTATTAGATGTTATTTCCTACAAGTTTTAAAACCTGTTGTATGTTGCTTTTTTGTAACACTTATTCTAATTAATATTAAAAGTCACATGGATAGTTATAAAAATATATATGTCTTACAAAATCTCAGACAATTTTTAGTTTTATTTGGTTGAAAAAGTGTTCTTTAGGATGTTGTCTAGAGCAAAAAACTACTTACAAAATTAATTTTAGCTCACCTAATGATAACAAAAGTGTGCTTACCCTTCTCTTAGCTAAAATAACAAAGTCAGTTAAAATCTGAGAAAGCAAAGGTGTGACTGTAAAAATTAGGGGTTTTTTTTTAGGGCTTGGGGTGTTTTGTCCTGTCTTAATTACATGAATGATTAGTTTGTCAGATTCTGTTCTATGGTTGTTATCTTTAGAGCCCCTTTGAACTTCGAGTATTTATTTTACTAAGGAGTGTAGAAAGTAAATTCAGTTTTTGATTTTTGTATTAATTGAACATAGGCTAGTAATGCAGATTTTTAGAATTGTTTTTCTTAATATTGAAGAGGGGAAGTAATCAAGATTGATTTATCTATGAACGCTTTGTATGACTAAGAATACCTATTTTTCAAATTAGTACAGTATTGTAGTGGTTCAGAATATTATTAAATATACAATGCATGGAGACTCAACAACTAGAATCTGATGATTCTTGTCTACTTTTAGACCATGGATTCTGTGTAAACTATTTTATCATTTGAAAGATGAGAATAACAATATTTGCAATGTCTGCCTTATGGGTCAAATGAGATGATCTATGAAAATGCTTTGTAAATTATGAAATAACACCTTAATTTATTATGGTAGTATTATTCAGTGCTTTGTGGTCATAGGAGGTAAGCTTTGGATACAAAGAAAATAGCATACATACATAGACACATCATCGTCCACAAACACATTATTATAAACTTTGCCTTTATGTTCAGGAAAGTAATTACCAGAAAATAAATCAAGTACAAATTGCAGTGTATTGGGTGATAGTTAAGAGTCAGGCAGTTTAAGTTCTAAGCTTCTTCAACTTTCAAATTTGCTATACAAAACTGCTGAAAAATATTTGTATATACAAACTCATCTGAAATAGAATATCTGTAATGTCTAACAACCACTGTTTAACCTATATGTATATCTTTATGACAACATAGGCATTAGTTTTACTTTGTTGATTCTTCCACACAGGTAAATCTGAGACATTTCCGTAGAGGCCGAAGGAGATCTCTTGCACTTGTAGCACATACTGGATACCTGCCCCATCAGCAGGACCCTCATCAGGTCCACAGAAACACTCCACTGCATGCCAATGCACTCTGCCACTTTCACATTGCAGCCAGCATCAACCCAGCCACAGGTGATAAAGCACTGTTCAAAACATGTTTTTGAATTGAGTAGATTGATTTTATAACAAGTTATACTTTTAGTTATAAATAGGTAAAATATTGGAGATGACTTTCTTAGTTAATTTTTCATCATAGCCAACTCAGTGATTACACAAAGTGGGGTTTCTGTTTGCTCCTTAAAGCTATGATTTGATTTATGATTTAAGATCTTAAAAAGCTATTTAGATTCTTTATTAGTTTATTCTAAAGTGGAGATTTGAGCTAATACTTAACACAGGTTAACATCACAGAGTAGTGCTTCTTCATTATTGTAGAGTTGTTAAGTTAAAAGTAGTAGTGTATTAGTACTTGATCTTTGGAGACATTTCGGAAGTAGAGCAGAAATATTTAGAAGTTATAAAGAAAGAATTAAGAATTGAAGAATTAAGAAACCTATTTCTGTAGTCAAATATGTCTGTTAGATTGACAGATCTAGACTATCTGGGTGGAAGAATTGAAGTGCTCATTATTTTAGTAAATGGTGACTGCTGCGGGGAGGGGATACAAGGGGACTAACTGGTAATGGAAAAAACTGTAATAAAGATTAAGAAAAAAGAATGGGAAAAAACAGCTGATCACAGTTGGGGAATTTAAAGTAAAACCTTTTACTGTTACTAGGGAGAAAAAATGAAAAACAATATTTGCATATGAGTAATGCCATCTGTGCAGAAAGTGAAACGTAAAAGCCATTTTTCACCTGTGTCCTACCCTAGTCCTTCTCCCTAGAAGATAAGCACTATTGATGAGTTATATGTATTGGGGGATATTCTGAAGTATAAATTTAGCTTCACCTATTTTCATATAGCACACTGGACTTTGCTATATTGCATTCTTCAAAGAAATACAGCGATAAATATGGTCCATTAGTTACTTGAATAAAAGTGAGTAGTGCTCTGGTAAGTTAAAGAGTAGAGATACTTTTGGTAGGAATGAAGAGTATTTGATGGTTTTCTTAACTTTTATCTGGTAGGCAACAGTCCCAGCTCTAACAGTATCCATGAGGCAAGAAAATGTGAAGGGGAGAATATTGGTTATTTGTGTTAAAAAATTATATAGGCTTAGAAAATACCATTACCTTTATTAAAATATATACATTGACAGAGGTTATAATGCCCAGAGGCAATTCTAAGATCAGTAGAATAACTTTCAGTCTCTGCTGAGTAAAATACAATATTCTGAGAATATAGAAATCTTGAATTCTCGCTTCAATGGAAAAGGCTAAGGGATTACAAAAAAAGGAAACCCTTAGTTTCAATGTAGCATCTGCTTTACCACCTTCCTAAAAACTTTTCATAGGTCATAGGTCCCTAAGGAAAATTCCTATGTGTAGAACAAATCAAAGCAAAATAATATTATTAGCAGTTAAATTAGACCCTATGGAAAATTCCTTTCCCAAAATTAGATCTGTTGGAATAACCCTCTGGATGCTGTATTTCTTATTTGAGGACCAGCTCTCAGATTTGGCTTCACTTATTTGCCCCATTTAAAGAAGTAGAAACAGAAGAAGAGCTCTAAGAGATACTCTCCCAGTTCTAGTTCTTATATCCTTTCCATGAAGATTTCTCATTAAAAAAATGACTTTAATCAAATTCTTTAAGTAAGGTCAGGAGACAGAAGAAATGTGAGATGCTTTTCTTTTCTTCTTTGTTTTTTTCCTGGAATGCTTCTGCTAAAAGCCAGCATTAGCTCCTCTTTCTTGTGTACTTACTTAACAACTAGGCCTGTGATCCACTAGAGGCATTGTTGATCTCTTTTGGATTGATTGTAAATCAAAAATCAGAAAGTCCTAGCCAATAGGATTCTTGGGGGCACTCTCTTAATCCCTGGCATTAGTGTGTATCACCTAGAAACAGTGGAACTGGCAATTCAGTCCCTCGAGACTTTTATTCAGTTTTTAGTCTGTGCCAGTATGGGAATCAAAGATAGTGGTAGGAACTGCCGATACAGGGGTGATCAAAACAGGTGTGATCCTTCCTCTCACGAAGCATAGAATCAGTTTATATTCCTTCAGTCCATTTCAGCCTTTACTGTTCAGCAGATACCAGCATGAGCTAAATTTAGATGTGATTTAGTATGATATATTTTCTTGACCTTTATTAGTTAGAGATTGTTATAATGTACTTTGAATTTACACTTCAGTATGCTTAATTTAGCAGTTATATCAAAAGTAATACCAAGGAATATTTTTTAAAACTGAGTTGGTTTGTCTTGAATGCCTTCTCGAATATAAGAAGGGAACCTCAATTTTACTTTCCAACTTGAATCTTGATGCTGATAAATAAACAGTGTCTATCTAAGAATTAGATGGGTAGGTCATTAAGAAAATTAGTATGCCAGTCTATTAAGTAAGAAAGAAGGTTGTTGCTAATCAGATAAATCACTAGTTCTTTGTCATCATATTGGTGACATTTGAATGGTAGGCCAGATTAAAATACCATAGGTTTCTTAATAAAGTATGTATATAAATTAAGAAGATTTTCCTATTAAGATGTCTACAAATTATAGACATTTCATATGAGAATATTTTTTAGAATTAAAGAAAATGTATATAAAATAAATTAGGCTATATGACCTAGAATATATAATTTTAATTCCTTTATAGGTATATTAAATTTACCATTTATGTCCACTATCATTAATAATAATTGTTGGCAAACACTATGTTGGGAGTCTTATTTATAGGTTAAATAAAATATATTACTGAGGTTTAAAGATATGTGTAGTGTAACAGTGTAATAAAAATATGAGACCTGGATGTTTTATATGCTAAAATGATAGAAATTTTAACTGTTTTTTTTGTTGTTGTTCTTTACAGACATTCCACTTCTTCCTTCTATTACATCTCTAAGTCTAAGTGAAAATGAAGAGAAGAGTGGACCTTTTGTGGTACACTGGCTAAACAATAAAGAGTTACATTTTTCTTTGTCCATGGAAGTCTTTTTACAGCAACTTAGAAAAAGTTTGGAACAACCATCTTCTGAGGCCAGTGTAGAAGACTCTAATCAGGCAGATGTAAAATCTGATGAAGGTAAAGCTTTAAGAAGGGCACAAAATATAAAATTTGGTAAAAATAGCAAAGAATTTTGTATTAGGGTAACACTAGTAACTGTCAGAAATAAACTTCAAAATTACAGTGGCATAGTACCAATTGAACTAGCTCACTGAATAATTTATTGTAGATGTTTCTATACCAGATAGCTTTCTTCCACATGGTGATTTGGGGACTCAGGATTCTTCATACTTGGGCTTCTTTGGTCAGTCCCTAGGGCCTTGCCACTTAAAGGACTATCTGTGAACTAGCAGCATTGACATTACCCAGGAGCTTGTTAGAAACGCACGATTCAGGTTCTACCCAAAGCTCCTGAACAAGAATCCGTAGTTTAATGAAACCCCCAGGTGATTTGTATAAATGTTAAAGTTGGAGAAGCATTAAGTGGGGCCTTAAACTCTTGCATTTAGCCTTAGTCAGGTAGGGAGCGAGGAAGAGGAGAAAATAGAACTATTTCTTAACGTTGACTTAAAGTTGGCACACATCACTTTCTCCTTTCATAATAAAGCACTCGTCACAGGGTCCTTATAGTCCTTGACAGGATAGCTAGTCATTCTGTGTTAAGGACTAGGAAGCACAAATTTGTGATGGCCAGCTAGCCATCTCTGCTGTGATTCATAAATGGTGAATAAATGGTTCACCATTCGTGGTTCATAAATGTTTTTATTTTTTAAAAGTTTTGTTTTAATTATAAGATTCTAAGATTGGATGTGCTCATTAGGAAGAAGAATCAAATGATATAGATAGGTATAAAGTTTCCATATATTTAAGTAAGTGTCCTTCTACATTTATGTTTTTCTATCTTCCTACAATGTATTTATACAGGCAGTTTTTCCTTTAACTTGGGAGTTCAGTTTTAAACAAAAATTGTGTTTTGTAACTTGCTTTTTAAATTCAGTACGGGAACTTTTCAATATCATTTTTTTAAGTTTCTGAGTATTCCATGTCAAGAGAAAACTTTAGCATTTCCTTTATTGATGGACATTTAAATTGATTTAAGTTGTTTTACACTAAACTGATAATGGTACAGTGACATATCTTTTTATCTTTGTGTGAAATTTTCTATCACATAGATTCCTAGACATGGAATTGCCAGAGTGTAAACTTTAAGATTGTATTAACGTCTGCCAACTTTTTAATATAACTTTTTAAATGTTTTGTTGTACTTTCAAGTGTATGGCATATTAACTTCTGCCAAATTGACCTCCAGAAATGTTTTATCATTTTATTATTTTTTTCACAGCCTTGCAATCACTGGATATTTTCATTCTATTTCTCTCCCTTGCCAATAAATATGGGGAGAATGGCATCTTGTTTTACTTGGCATTTTCTTGAAGCATATTGAACAGAATTATTTTAACCCTTCTGTGATTTGCCTTTTTGTGCCCTTTGCCTGATTTTCTATTGAATTATTTTTCTTGTTCTTAATGATTTGTATGTCTTGACCAATTTTTAAAATCTGATCAACAGTCTTAACCTTTTTTTGAGTTTCTTTTAAGAAAGTCTCTCTATTCCTAAACAGGAATGGGGCCAAGGTCTTTGAAATAAAGGTTAGAATATCCATATTTACCTGTATTAAGTTGTTATGCCAGTTTATTTCACTTTTATTTACTTATTTATTTTTTTAATACTCACCTGAGGATATGTTCACTGATTTTAGAGAGGAAGGTAACCGATCAAAACATTGATCGGTTACCCGCTCTGGCCAGGGATCAAACTCACAGCCTAGATGTGTGCCCTGACCAGGAATTGAACTCACAACCTTCTGGTATGTGGGACGATGCTCCAACCAACTGAGCCATTTTGCCAGAGTGGTACCAGTTTATTTGTGATCACCTATGTGTTGGAGAAAGCCTGGAAATTGGGCTGTTATAAATGTATTCCTTTAAATGATTTCTTTAAAATGTATCAGTTATAAGTACCTAACAGCTAGAGAATAGCTAATATAGCAGACTCAGGTTTTGATAAATCTGATATTATAAAAAAAGTTACATTTCAATAATATATTTTAAAAATTCAGCCTAGAATAATAGCCTCACTTTCAACTCCTTTTTACCATGAGGAAAACTAAGATTCAGAGAAGCAGTATGTCTCACTTTGAGTAGTTAATTGTGGTACTGGGTTTAGAAACCAGTTTACCTATTTTCCAGTCCAATAATAGCGCTTCTACCTGTATTCCACTGACTCAGTCCTCTAGGCCTTCTGATTACTGTGTTAACTTCAGTGGCCGTATATTCCTGGAGCAGTTATTTTTAAAGGAGAGCCCATTTCTTGTTTATGAAAACTATTATCTTTTTCATCTTGAATGCATCTTTAAATATATTTCTTAATTTATGGTAATAGCTTGATTATATTTACTTGGTTCATGAACCCTTTTACTTATAGAAACGGATGATGGTGTCGATGATCTGAAAATAAATCATGAAAAGAAGGAACTGGGTGGTGATAAAATGGTACCAAACTCAAGTTTTGTACCATTACCATCAGCTGCCATTGATCATCAGATTGAAGTACTTCTCTCTGAATGGAGTAAAAATGCAGACATGCTATTCAGTATTCATCCCATGGATGGCTCTTTGCTGGTTTGGCATGTGGATTGGCTGGATGAATACCAGCCTGGTATGTTTCGACAAGTACAGGTACTTGATCCTCTGGAGAGCTACTCTTGTTAAATGTGGGTACAGCTTTGTAATACATCTTTATATAAGTTCATGCATTCTAATGCTCACTTTTTAAATTCTAGGTGTCCTTTGTTTCCAGAATTCCTGTCGCTTTCCCCACAGGTGATGCGAACTCTCTCTGTAAAAGCATAGTGATGTATGCCTGTACCAAGAACGTTGACTTGGCCATTCAGCAAGGGAAACAAAAGCCTTCTAGCCTCACACGTTCCACATCAATGCTTATCTCTGCTGGTCACAGTAAATCAACTAATAGCTTAAAATTAAGTATTTTTACCCCTAATGTTATGATGATTTCAAAGCACGCCGATGGCTCTCTGAATCAGTGGCTAGTTAGTTTTGCAGAGGAATCTGCTTTTTCTACAGTTCTCAGTATTTCGCACAAATCCAGATACTGTGGTCATCGCTTTCATCTTAATGATTTAGCTTGCCATTCAGTATTACCATTATTGTTGACAACATCACACCATAATGCATTAAGGACACCAGAGGTTGATAACCAAAAACAACCTTATGATGTTTTAAATACTGAAGATTTGGCACAACAGAATAAGAACACCATTGACATGGCATTTCAGGATCCCAAATCAGTTTATAGTGAACTAATTCTTTGGAGGGTTGATCCAGTTGGGCCATTGTCTTTTTCTGGAGGTGTTTCTGAGCTTGCCCGGATTAATTCTCTTCATGTTTCTGCATTTTCCAATGTGGCATGGCTACCTACTCTTATACCCAGTTACTGTCTCGGTAAGTGTTCAGATTTTTATTCAATAATTTTAGGTTTTTCTGATATTTTTGCTTAAGGTTTAAATGTTTGTAAATACTTCGTAGGTGCATACTGCAACTCTCCTAGTGCATGCTTTGTAGCAAGTGATGGACAATATCTGAGATTATATGAAGCAGTTATTGATGCCAAGAAACTTCTAAGTGAGCTTTCCAATCCTGAAATTTCTGTAAGTAAATGGTTTTAATGTAAGCATATTATATGATTTAGAGGTACTTAATTTATACTTATTGGGCACATTTGAAAATTGTGACATATAATTTGTAATGTATGTTGTTTAGTTATTTTACTTTTTTCATAACTGCATTGTACCATTACAACGATGCTAAATCCCTTTAAAAAGAAGCCGTTTTGTTTATTCAGAAGTAAAGTCTTGTATCTTACAGTATGTGTTTCTGTAATAATTTTTGCTCAGAGATAAATGAGGACTAATGGCAGTACAATGTGGAATATATGTCGGGTTTTTTGCAGGGTTTTTTTTTTTTTTTTTTAGGTAAAAGGAGCTGGAATAACAGTAGTGGAATTTTTTATCTTAACCAAGAAAGAAAAAAGCTCTCAGCTTTGTTGTATTATAAGCAGGAATCCTTTCAACACCATTGCAAAATTTTTGTCTTGTGACAGGCAGTACTTCTTCCTGTGCCTAGCTAATAGCAATCTACTATCTGTATTGTTTCAGCAGCTCCTGCAAAAGAGTATTTTCACATTTTTGGTTTTGGTATTTTAAAATATTCCCTGTGTTAACTGTCAGCTATACCAAGCTTTCTGTTTAGGAGATTCAGGGTGTCTCCTCGGCTACCAGTTAATGTTTTTGTTAATGCCCTGCTTACAAAATTGCATGGGTGTCAGTGGTATGCTGTAATCCTGTTTTATTACTAAGTTTTAAAAAATGTCTAATTCATGCTTTTGCAGAGTAGTTTTTTTCAAACCACATGTATAGCATTTTAGTAGAAATTATATATTTGTTGAGGGTTTTTTCTATTTTTCAGAATTGTTTTAAGTGCTGGAAATATTGATATGACCAAAACAGACAAAAATCAGACCTTATATTCTAGTGAAGGGATATAGAGGGAAAAGGTAAAAATATATTAATAAATATGATGGAGAGCAACAGTGTCGCTAGAGTAGCAGGGAGTGCCAAGTAAGGTGCTGGTCAGGGAAAGCCTCACGAAAAAGGTACCACTTGAGTATAGACCTAAAGGAGATGATGAAGGTAGCAATGTGAATATTTAGAGAAAGAGTGTTATGGGAGAAGAGGCAGGGCAAAAATCCTGAGCCCAGAACATGTTTGGTGTGTAAAGGAGCAGCAAGGAAATTATTGTGGTTGGAGCAGAATTAGTAAGGTGGCAGGAGAGTAAGTAGTCTGCGATGAGTTAGAAAGTTAGCCTGGCCATCCCATATACGGCCTCATTGGTAATTGTGTTAACTTTGGCTTTTACTCTGAATAATCTAGAACCCATTGAAGAAAATGTCAGAGTGATATGATGATCTCACTTAGATTTTAAAAGGATTACTCTGATTGCTATATAGATTAGACAAGGGAGAAGTGAAATCAGACACATTCAGGAAGCTATTACAGTAATCCCAGAGAGAGTAAAAGGGACTTAGAATGGTGGCAAATGGTAGTGATAAAGACAATAAGAATTTGTCCAATCTGGATGTGTTTTGAACAGTGAATAGTTAGTGTTGAACTGAATATGGGGTTTGTGTGAGAAAGAGAAGATGACTCCCAAGGTTTGTGGCTGAGCCCTAGGAAAAATAGAATTGCCTCAAGGTGAAATGAGAAAAATGTATAAGAAGCAGATTTTGTGCAGCAGGTTATATTCAAGAGCTTGGCTTTAGACATGTTAATTTTGAGATACCTGTTTGACATCTAAGAGATCTAGTAGGCTACTCTCTGGAATTTAGGCAGAGGCTAGTCTGAAGATGAAAGTAGTTGTTAAAATTTAAATTTGAATTTGTGGAGCTAGATGACATCACTGAGGGGGAGAATATAGTTGGAAATTAGAATGATAGAAGGATTGAACCCAAGGACATTCCATTGTTAAAAGTGAGATGAGTGTGGTGTATGATGGAAGGCAAGTGGAGAAAGTTATTTCAAGGGAGAGGGATTGATCACCAGGATCAAGTGTTGCTGATAGACCAAGTATGATGAAAACTGAATTTAACAATATGACTTTGACTACAGCAGTCAGGACATAAGTGCTCAAGGAATCAGCATACATACATAAAGAGGATGTCAACTTGAAATCCTTCTCACCTGAAAATTAATGTTGAAAAAGTATTGATTCTTCAAACAGTTCCATGAGACTGAAGTCAGTCTTTTACATTCATGGATATAAAATACTTTTTTCCCCTTAAAATTACCAAGAATTCCTTTTGTTTTTCTGTGCACCAACTGAACTGTAATTCTTACTCATTACTATGTAATTCCTTAGTAAGGTAAAGTCCTAGAATGTTTATATAAAAGAGATTTGAGAACTTATTTAGCCACAATCAAACATACTTATTGATTTATTATTCTTGGTATTTCACATTGTTGTTATTATTTTATTTAACTGTTTAATAAAGGAGCTATCCATTTTTTTAAAAACAGAAATATGTTGGTGAAGTGTTTAACATCGTAAGTCAACAGTCAACAGCCAGGCCAGGATGTATTATCGCATTAGATCCTATTACAAAACTTGTAAGTATTATTTTTCTGGCTGCTTAGTATTAGGTAAATAACATATATATAAACTTATGTTGCTTTTTATTTACATTCAGCAAGGTCGAAAAACCCAGCTGCTTCATGTTTTTCAAGAAGACTTCATTTTAAATGACCTTAAGAAGAAAAGTATAGCAAAAGACAGGATATTATCTGATGAAGGTAAAGATGAATTTTGTATGTAATGAGAAGTAATCTGTATGATGTGTTAGGCAGTTAATAAAAATAAATTGATATAATGTTTCATATCATCTATTTGAAGTTAAAATTTTTCTGTGTAGGTTTGTGGCATTATTTATCATAAATACCAGTATCTTCTTTTTCTTTTTCTAAGTATGTTTTATTAATTATGTTATTACAGTTGTCCCAATTTTTTTCTTTTTACCACTCTCCACCCAGTACCCCTCTTCCTTCCAACAATTCACCCCACTTAGTTTACGTCCAGGGTCTGTGCATATAAATTCTTTGGCTTCTCCATTTCCTTTACTATTCTTAACATCCCCCTGTCTGTTTTGTACCTGTCAACTGTGCTTCTTAATCCCTGTGCCTTTTCCCCAATTTTTCACCTTCCCTGCCGCGCTGATAATCCTCCATGTGATCTTCATTTCTATGATTCTGTTCCTGTTCAAGTTGTTTGCTTAGTTTTTGTTTTTTTAGATTCAGTTGTTGATAGTTGTGAGTTTGTTGTCATTTTACTGTTATGAACAGTTTTGGTCTTCTTTGTCCTAAGTCCCTTTAACATTCCATATAATAAGGCTTGGTGATGATGAACTCCTTTAGCTTTACCTTGTATGGGAAGCACTTTATCTGTCCTTTCATTCTAAATCATAGCTTTGCTGGATAGAGTAATCTAGATTATAGGTCTCTTCTTTTCATCGCTTTGAATACTGCTTGCCAGTCCCTTCTGGCCTCCAAAGTTTCTTTTGAGAAATCATCTAATAGTCTAATAGGAGCTCCTTTGTAGGTAATTAATTCTCTTTTCCCTTGCTGCTCTTAAGATTCTCTTTGTATGTGTAACCTTTGGCATTTTAATTGTGAAGTGTCTTGGCGTTGCCCTCTTTGGGTCCAACTTGTTTGGGATTCTCTGTGTTTCTTGGACTTTTGTATGTCTATTTCCTCCACCAAATTAGGAAAGTTTTCTTTCATTATTTTTTCAAATAAATTTTCAATTTCTTGCTCTGCCTCTTTTCCTTCTGGCATCCCAATGATTCGGATGTTGGCACTTTTGGAGATGTCCCAGAGTCTTCTTATTTTCTCCTTGTTTTTTTTTTTGNCTCTTTGTATGTGTAACCTTTGGCATTTTAATTGTGAAGTGTCTTGGCGTTGCCCTCTTTGGGTCCAACTTGTTTGGGATTCTCTGTGTTTCTTGGACTTTTGTATGTCTATTTCCTCCACCAAATTAGGAAAGTTTTCTTTCATTATTTTTTCAAATAAATTTTCAATTTCTTGCTCTGCCTCTTTTCCTTCTGGCATCCCAATGATTCGAATGTTGGCACTTTTGGAGATGTCCCAGAGTCTTCTTATTTTCTCCTTGTTTTTTTTTTTGAATTCTTGTTTCTTCATTCTGTACTGGTTGACCGTTTATTTCCCCCTTGTGTTCTAAATTGTTGATTTGAACCTCAGCTTCTTTTCCTTCACTGTTGGTTTTATTATGGATTTTTCTTTATTTCACTTAATGTAGCTTTCATTTCTTCCCTTGTGCGTTTGCACTGAGTTCTCTGAGCATCCTTGTCACCAGTGTTTTGAACTGTGCATCTGATAGGTTGGTTACTTCCATTTCTCTTACTAATTTTCCTTGAATTTTGATCTGTTCTTTCATTTGGGCCATGTATCTTTGTCTCCTTAATTTGGCAGCTTCCCTCTGTTTGTATCTGTGTATTGGGTAGAGGCTCTTTTACTCAGTCTTGGCATACCTATTTCATTGTGAGGGGTGGAGCCTTAGGTATTCCCAGGGTCGGGTAACCTGCTTTGCCACTTTGTGTCACTCTATGTGGGGAAGGGGTCTGAAAGGGAACAGTGCCACTTGCTTGGCTCTCATCCCATTTCCAGTCACTCCCCCCACTTTGTACATGCAACTGATGCCTGTCTAGCTGCTTTCCTGGTGTTGAATCCCAGAGTAGGTGCATTTGCGTATGTTCTAGGACCCTATGGGCCCTTTCAATGGACTTTCATAAGAGATCAACAGTTTCTTCCACTGCCCCAACCCTCACTGGGTTTTATAGCCAGAAGTTATGAGGCTTTGTTTTTCCAGCCCTGGAACTCTGAGCTGCGAGGTAAGTTCTTGGGGCTGGGATGGCTCACTCCCCAAATGTCCCTTCCAGTTTTTATCCACCACAAGTGAATGTGAGACCACCTTTTTCACCAACTGCCGCTGCCTCACCACCACTGCCACACTGTGTCCTCTCTGCTCAACTCCCCATCTCCACCCCTCCTACCCATCTGGATGAATATTTCTTTCTTGTCCTTGGTGGTCGGACTTCCATACAGTTCAGTTTATGACAGTTCTGGTTGTATTCTGTTTTGAGATTAGTTGTGATCCTTCTTATGGTTGTGTGAGAAAGTGAAACATGTCTACCTACATTTCCATTTTGGCCAGAAGTCCAATACCAGTGTCTTTTTTGTTTTGTTTTATTGTTCAAGAACAGTTGTCTGCATTTACCTCCACCACTTTTTTATTCTTAGGGATTTTGAAGAAATTGAAGGAGGTTTATCAATTATTTTTTTAAAGCTAAGTGTCTTAATTAATACTTTTATAATTAAACAATTTTGGAAATTATTTAAATGCCTTCACTTGATATTTACTATTTATTTGCATAAAGGATAATAGAAAAATAAAGCTAAAATCTCTCGGTCATCATTTTTATTTACAGGACCAAGCCAAACACAAAATGACTTGTTTTACAAAGCAATCATATAGCGCATACCTGTTGCTTTAAAAGTCAGTTATAAGCTTCAAGTGATATTAATAACTCTATTTTTACTTGTTCCAGATTATATTTTTTACTCCTCTTGTACATTGTTTCTTTGTTCTACCTTTTTTCTCTTCCTTTTCTTTTTCCTTTAAGAGGTACTTCTTTGACTTCTGCACTTTAATTTCTCAGTGCTTTCACTTACTCTTCTGTCATTTTCCCTGAGAATTCATAACTGTACAAAGACACTTCCAAAGATTTTGTAACCTCTGAATATAATGATGGAAAGATGCTAAAAAAGGGAAATAAAGATGTCAAGTACAGGACAAAGGGTTATTTATATCAACAAAATGTTCTTTATTTTCTGTGTTTTACATTAAGGTACTAATAAATACATTAGAATCGTTAACAATCCAACTTTTTGTAAGACCTTTTAGAGAAATTACTGTCCTATGCTTAAGTTTGAGTTTTGCTATGATCTTCATCTGTTCTAACATTTTCTTTTCTATAAATCTTTAATGTTTAACTTTTTTCTTTAAGACTAAGTATTTTTTCTAGTTTTTCTTAACGTATTCAAAGAGTTATTACTTTTACTCAAAAATGATTACCTTTATTATCAGAGTTTTCCAGCATATACCCCCAAGGAATTATGTTTGTTTTCCTTTTATTTTGTTGTAATGTCAAGAAGAGAAGAAACATTTTACAAATGTTATTATTATTGGGGCATTCTTTCTTGTTAAAAAAATATTAGAAATAGATTTATTTGTTATTTTTTCTTTTTATAATCTCTGATCTTTGCCTTTCTTTTAATTCATGTAATTTAAATGCCTGAGTCACCTAGAACACATTACTAAAGTTACCTTTTCATTTAGTCTTTTAAGTCATTTATGATTATCTTTCCTTCCTAGTGTTCCTTTGAAAACTTTTTTCCTATGCAATTTTAAAAGGACAAAATGATTGCACTCTAATAATAGTGTCTCACTGACTAATATGGTCTTTGATTTATATATTTTCTATAATGTAATGTTCTTTACATAATTTTGTGCACAATGAAAACAAAAATAACTTGGATTAAAATCTAATATTTTAAAAAAGTTTTTTCAGTCAGTAATGAACTACTGATTTTATGATATATTTTAGATGCTTTTTTTGTTTATTTTGAACAACTTATGTGCTGCTTAAACTATGCAATTATACTAAGAAAAAATTACTGAATACTATGTTGGATAATGAATACTTATATATTGGTCCTTAGATAAACATTGTTAATAGGTCATTTCATTACAGGTCTTACTTATTTTAAAATATGTTTAGCAGTACAATTTTCATCATGATATGTTGACTTA
The DNA here is from genome assembly GCF_014824575.4 of Sturnira hondurensis. NCBI lineage: Eukaryota > Metazoa > Chordata > Mammalia > Chiroptera > Phyllostomidae > Sturnira > Sturnira hondurensis. The sequence continues at coordinate 8,992,453 of NW_028074140.1, read as the reverse complement.
AAGTACCTACCACATAGTTCCTATCCAGAAATTTCTTACGTAATGTGGCCTAATCTATGTGACCATTGTGTTAGTGAAAACTGTAATATGTGATTTTTTAAGCCTATCAATTCAAAATTAAATTTAAGCATAGCATACTTGTTAAAATTTTAAGTTAATACAAATTCATGTGATAAAGAAGATTCTATTCTATAATTCCACTTTATATTTGGAACTGTAGATAAGAGTTTTGATTTTTTAATTAGTTATTTTAAGTTGGTATATTTCATAAGTTGTCTCATTTGTTCATGTTGATAGTGAAAAATATTATTAATACCAACAGGCAGCTCACCTAATGGATTTTCTGAAAAATTCTACCTAATTGTAATAGAGTGCACTCAGGACAACCATTCATTGTTACACATGTGGAATTTACATTTAAAGTCTACTCCTGTCTTACTGGGTAGGTCGTTTCTTTTTTAACTTTAAGTAGGCTTAAATTAACAAATTATGTATGATTAGTCAGTGTATGCTTTTAAAGCTATTCTTACTGAGTGATGATAATACAGTTTATTCAGTTAATTAAAAAAGCAAAATGATTTCTGATTTTCTTGTTATAAAGAATCATTAATATGTTTACTTTTTAATTTTATGAGGCAGTTTTGGATTATGAAATATATCAATTATAATGCTTAAAGGGTTCTCCCTGCTCCCTTCAGTTTTGTTTTTTTCTTATGTTTTATAGATGAAAAAGTAGATGCAAAAATATCTGAAGCAGTTTGGCAGCCAGAAGAACATTATTCTTCTCCAGAGAAGATCCTATCTCCTTTTGCACAGAAGTATCAGGCTTGCAGAGCAAATCTTCAGAGTGCCAGCAAATTGACTCTGTCTTCAGAAATGGTTTATAGCCAAGAGTTGCATTTGCCAGAAGGAGTTGAGATAATAAGTGTTAAGCCATCAGCAGGTTTGTAAATTTTGTGGGGGAAAAATCTAAGCAAACTTTTTAATCCAGGAGTGTTTACTAGGTATTTAAAAATAGGAGCAACTACCTCTTTTTAAATATACACAGAAGCAGAAATGGAAAGACTATCTTTAAGTACCCTACATTGAAACCTTAAATTTCTCATTGTTTTCAGATTACTTTGACATTTATCAATTATAGTCTTAAATATTGATTTCTAAAACAAATTCTCATTATCTTTTTGTGAAAGAAAACAAACTGCAAGTTTCTAGGGCAGAGATGGTGATGTGGTTGTATCTTATTTGCCAACTTTGATAACAAAAACCGTAGTTCTTAAACATCTCACTCGGTTCTTGAACAATTTGGTTCTTGGCCAAGTTGTTCTCCAAAAAAATGTCTCGATTGTCACACAAAACTTCAATTCTCAGTTTTTGACCTGACAGTTCCTTCATGTGGATACCTGGATGATCAATCACATGTCTCTCAGGTGACAAAGAAGATTCAGTTTGTGAACAAATTGCTTCTTAAAGAGTTTTCCAGAACAAAATTAAGTTTGAGAATTGAGGTTCCATTGTATTGGTTGTGCTGCCTGGAGCTGTTTGCTGTGAACGATTATGAGTGTGTGGTTCCTGATGTATATTTATTATCTTTATCTTAGGGCAGCTGTGCTCAAATTGTGGTCCCCAGACTAGCATCAGCATTACCTGGGAACTTGTTGGAAATAAAAATTCTTGGGCTGCACCCTAGACCTGCTGAATCACAATCTCTAGGGTTTGCTTTACCAAGCTTGTGCATACATACCTTTTCCTGTGCATACATACCTTTTCACTGAAAGGAAGCACTTTGTGGCTTTTCTTTTTGAATTATCCATATTGCCAACATCACTATTCTTGTGCTTTGGGGCCATTATTAAGTAAAACAAGGGTAACTTGGACCCAAGCACTGCAATACCACAGCAACAGTCAATCTGATAGCTGGGATGGCTGCTGAGTGGCTAACAGCCTGGTAGCACACACAGTGTAGGTACAGTGGATAAAGGGATGGTTCTGTTCTAGGCAGGACAGGCCTAGACAGCATGAGATTTCATCACGCCACTCAGAATGGCATGCAGTTTAAAATTTGTAATTTGCTTATTCCTGAAGTTTTTAATTTATCATTTGATTGCTGGCAGTTGAAACCACAGAAAGCAAAGTGCAGATGAGAGGAGACTACTGTTAAGTGTTATTTCCGAGTCTTAAGAATTTTTTTAGTCAAGACTGTTGGGAAGGATAAGCTGTTATTATCTGTATAGCTCAGAGAATCCAGTGGGCAATACTAATTGGGCTATATTGCAATATTGCTGTATTCCTTGAGGACACTTTTAGGAAAAAGATATTATAATTATGTTGAAATGAGCTTTTAAAATATGATAAATATTCCATATAATATTTCTTATACTTAGTAGCTTATGTTGAATAGCCTAGGACAGGGAGGGGTTGACAAACTGTAGACCACCTACTTGTTTTGGAAATAAATTTGAGTGGAAGGCAGCCACATTAATTTGTGTACTTTCATGTATGGTTACTTTTGCTCTCTAGTGGCAGAGTTGAGTATTTGAAAAAGAGACCTTATAGTTAGCAAAGCCCAAAATAGTGATTACTATCTGGCCCAAAATAGTGATTACTATCTTTTTAAGAAAAAATTTGCTGCCTCCTGGTTTAGGAAATTAAGAGTATATAATTACATCAAGCCCCCAAAAACAGTGCCCCACTTAGGACTCTTCTCAGCATTAGGCATATCAAATACGCCTCAATCATTGAGGGCCCATTTAATATTTAGGTAAGCATGGCCCATTCACAATATTGTATTGAAAAATATTAAAGAGAAAGAACCGATGAATGTTGACAAGTTGTGAGGTCTGTAATAATAATGTAAAACTAGCAAAGAGTTGTGAGAAGAATATTGGTTGAGAACCAGGACTAGAGTTCAGGTTTTCTCATTCTCCCTTAGCCTAGCTGTTTGATTTAGGCATAAGATACTTAACACATTTGGTTAAGGATCTTTACTTATAAAATGCAGGAACTGAACTAAAGTTTCCCAGAGTTCTTTCAGCTTAAAGTTTGGTAATACTGACCTTTTTATGTACCTTTTTATGTCATTAAAAGCTTTTTATTGCTCTTATTGACCCTTACACTGTTGTGTTGTTAACAGTAATTCATACAAAAGAGTAAAAACTTTAGTACATGAAAATAGAAATATTTAACCAAATTTGATATTTTGTCAATGGATTATTTTTATTTTAGGTCATCTGAGTTCTTCTTCCATATATCCCATATGCAGTGCTCCCTATTTATTGGCAACTTCATGCTCAGATGAGAAAGTAAGATTCTGGAGATGCAGAGTAACAGATGGAGAATCTGCCACACCAAATAATGGAAAAATGGATCTTGTATACATTTGGGAGGAGTGGCCATTACTTATTGAAGATGGACTTCAGAATAATAGTAGTATAACTCTACCCGGTAGGCCTGTAGAAGTTAGCTGTGCACACACAAATCGTTTAGCAGTAGCACATAAGCAGCCTGCACCTAATAGTAGATCATCTCAGGACTTTGTGATGCGTGTAAGTATTTTCGAATGTGAGTCTACAGGAGGTTCATGTTGGGTCCTTGAACAGACAATTCATTTAGATGAGTTAAATACGATGTTGGATTCTGGCATTAGTATTGATAGCAATTTAGTGGCCTATAATAAACAAGAGGTATATTTATCCAGTAAAGAGAGTATAACATCAAACATAAAGCATTTAATTCATTTAGATTGGATGTCTAGAGAAGATGGTTCTCATATTTTGACTATAGGAATTGGATCCAAACTTTTTATGTATGGACCCCTAGCCGGCAAAGTACAAGAACAGACTGGTAAGGAAAGCCTTGCATTTCCTTTCTGGGAGAGTACTAAAATTGTGCCACTTTCTAAATTTGTACTGTTACGAAGTGTGGATTTGGTTTCTTCTGTAGAAGGCTTTCCACCTTTTCCTGTTTCTTTATCATGGGTCCGGGATGGCATCCTGGTGGTAGGAATGGATTGTGAGATGCGTGTGTATTCCCAGTGGCAGCCATCTTCTAAGCAAGAACCTGTTGTGACAGATTCATACAATGGGAGTACTCCATCTATAATAAGTTTAATAAAACCGAGTAACTCATCAAGTTCTGGATTACATCCTTCAAAGAAAACTCTGACACGATCCATGACCAGTCTTGCACAGAAAATCTGTGGGAAGAAAACAGCATTCGATCCTTCTGTGGACATGGAAGATTCAGGTCTTTTTGAAGCAGCTCATGTTCTTTCCCCAACTTTACCTCAGTACCATCCTTTGCAGCTTTTGGAACTCATGGATCTTGGCAAAGTTCGAAGAGCAAAAGCCATCTTGTCACATCTTGTCAAGTGCATTGCTGGAGAAGTTGTGGCTCTGAATGAAGCTGAAGCCAATCATGAGCGCCGCCTTAGGTCTCTCACCATCAGTGCCAGTGGCAGCACCACCAGGGACCCCCAGGCATTCAACAAGAGTGAAAATACGGATTACACAGAGATAGATTCGGTTCCTCCACTTCCGTTATACGCCTTACTTGCCGCAGATGATGATAACTCTCACTCATCTTTGGAGAAATCTAGTAACCAGAGTTCCTTAAATAACTCAAACCAGTTATCAAAAGAAAGTTACGATGAGCTTTTTCAGAACTCAACTTTAATGACTGATGATAATATGTTAGAAACAGATGAAGAAAATACAAAGCCCAGGATTATTGACCTTTCACAGTACAGTCCAACTTACTTTGGTCCTGAGCATGCTCAGGTTCTTTCTGGCCACTTACTTCATTCTAGTTTACCAGGACTCAGCAGGATGGAGCAGATGTCTTTGATGGCCTTAGCAGATACAATTGCAACTACCAGCACTGATATTGGAGAAAGCAGAGACAGAAGCCAAGGTAAAACTAAATTGGGTACAGGATCAGAGGAAAAATTAATGATATTTTGACTAATTCTCATAGAAAATCTAAAATAATGTTTATAAAAATGAAGCCCATGAAAGTTTTTAATCATCATTGCTAACTCACAATAGTCTTAACTTGAATATGTACTATGTATCCCATAAATCATAGTACTTTAAAATAGAATTTGAAGTAAAAATGTAAAAAAATTATTATGTCAGTCATACTTAATTTTTACCTTATTATGTACTTAATAATATTAAAGAGCCAACTGAATCCTTTGAGTTCGGCAAACGTCAATGTTCTTATTAAATAATTACTTTAGATACCCGAAAATATGCTTTCTGCTTTGTTTTCTCTCATTGTAATAATTCACTATTATATGTTTTTTTAAATGTTCAGGTTTCTTTTTAAAATTAGCATTATTGTAGACTTTTGCCTATAATAATAAAAATAAGTATGATGAAATTAGGTCTTTTCCTCACCCAGAGAACATTTTTGTCTTCTTGATCTCCTGAGTTATTTACAAATTTGAATGTAGAATTTCCATCACATCTCAAATAATATTCAAAATTAACAAGTCCAACCAGGTACACCAGATAGAGATCAGCAGGGTATACCCCTTGAACTGTGCTTGAAAGGAAAATATGGGATAAATTTAACAAAATAATAATAATTAATATATATTTTTTAAAGTTGGTCATGAATTGTGACATATTTACTTTAAGAAGTATTACTAGTAGATACTATTTTTTAAGTAAATATGTTACAGGTGTTTTTAATTATTGAAAGTAAAAAGCAGGCCATCACACTGAATAACTGTTTATTTCAGTGTTAGCAGCAAATTATTGAAATGGGTATATGACTTGAATCACAATGGGAAATATTATAACATACCGCAAAGAAGGTTAAACTATTTTAAAATTTAGTCACATTTTAATTTAAGTATTTTTCAGATCAGAGAAGGTCCAGTTACAAAAAAAATGTTACACACCCTGAGTTAATGCCTTCTCTTATTTATTATTTTCAAATTATTTAATTATACTACTTCTTTCTGTAATATATAATTATATAGAAAAAAGATATATTAGAAATATTTAGACTGGTAGCTTCAGTTTCAGAATGTTTTGTCAAAGTATTTGCTGCTGTGACATCCAGAATTCGTTTTTACTTGTGTTTTGCAGATGAAATGTTACCTTTACAAATAAAAAGTAACTACAGGTTTTTTTTCCCTTTTTTATAGGTGGAGAAACTCTTGATGAATGTGGGTTAAAATTTCTTTTGGCTGTTCGACTTCATACTTTTCTTACAACTTCCCTTCCAGCTTATCGAGCTCAGCTCCTTCACCAAGGTGATTTTGGTCGTACTTTATCAGAAGAAAGTAAGGCTAGAGAGAAGAAAGGCTTAAGAACTTTTAACTTTGCTTTTGCTCAGATACGATAATGATGGCAAATTTGACACATTCTAAGTTTTCTTAATTTATTTTTTAAATGTTTATTTCCACTTAATTTTCTTTACTTATGACATTGGAATATTTTTGGTAAATGGTGTAGAGTTAATGAAGACACAGAAATATGAAGCAATTGGGCAGTTGGATATTCTGTTATGTTTCAAGTACATCATACTTTAAAGGGCAGTGAGTGTTATTTCATTTCTCTTTAATTTGTTTTTTAGATTTTCTTTTTTCTTCCTTTTGACATTTATCTAAATTCAAATTGTACTCCTAAATTTGAATAACATTTTGTTACAGAAAAGACACATATTCAATTTTTACTTGTTTTACAAAAAAAGAGTACCCCCAAAACTACTGTTAACAGTAATGTATATTTTATTTATTTATTTTTTCTTTGTAGGTCTTTTTTATTTTTATTTTTATTTTTTTCCTGCTTTTTTTAAATACAGTTTTTTAATTTAATTCTTGTTCAAGTACAGGTTTCCGTCTTACATTCCCAACCCTGCCCGCCCCCCACCCCATATATTTTAAATATTAGTTTTATAACATCTTAGTTACTATTATATGAGGTCTGTGCGGAAAAAGTCCATCCGTTGTTAATATAACAAGAATGGTTTGTGCAACATGGATGAAACCAGGCAGCCAAGGAAAGTGGACTGTAATGCATGTGTGTGAACAATGACAACTTCACTGTACAGTCAGTGGTGGTGGTAGACACCATTGAGTGAGCATGTTTACTGTGTGGCTATCTCAAAAATGATTGTGTGAGTAGAACAATGAGTCTGCATCAAATTTTGCATTAAGCTTGAACATTTTTCTGAAGAAATTATTCAGATGATTTAGAAGCCCACAGCTCTGGGCGACTGATGCTTGGCAGCTCTGTCATGACAAGGCACCCACTCATGCATCAAGTCTCATGCAGAGTTTTTTGTTGAAACATCAAATCACCGAGGTGACTCAAACTCCCATACAGCCCATAGTTGGCGTCCTGTGACTTCTGGCTTTTCCCAAAACTAACATCACCTTTGAAAAGCAAGAAATTTCAGACCATTGGTCAGATTCAGGGAAATATAATGGGGCAGCTGATGGCAGTAAGGAGAATTGGGACCTGTGTGAGGTCCCAAGGTCCCTACTTTGCGAGGGACTGAGGCCTCATTGTCCTGTATATAATATTTCTTCTATCTTCAATAAATCTCTTTATTTTTCATATTACTTGGCTGGATACTTCCTGGACAAACCTTGTCTACTGATAGGACTTTTCTAATGACAGAAATACTTTATTCAAGTTTTAGATAACTTTAACAGGATATTTATTGGTTCAATGCCCAAGAAGAACAAGAGAGACCTGGCTTCTAACATAATTGGCTGTCAAAGTTTAAATGTTGTTATTAGAACTCTATAGGTTAGCCTCTGTTAATTGGTCTCTGTCTCTTGATCTCTCTTTTTCTTTCTGTGTTTCTCTTTGCTTTCTCCTCCTTTTTTTGAATTCAGCTTTGGAAATGTGAAGCTTAAAATTCTAAGTCAAATTCTTTATTTATGAAAAAATACTTAACTTAGTTTAGAGATAATAGGGTAATAGTCCATTCAAAGCATGGGTCTTTGTAAAAAATTCTGTTTCTTTATTTTTATAGACTTGTGTATAGTGAGAATTTCAAATTCTTTGGCACATATTAGGGTAAGAATTTCAATCTATATATGTCAAAGCCAAATCCTATAATTAATTATTTACTCTACCCATAGTAATACTAAACAAAATGTACTGCAAAGTGAAAATAGAAGCTGAGCAATAAACACCCCTTGTGGTGCCAATAATTTGAGAGAATTAATGATGTAAATGGTGCTATGTAAATATAAAAGTGCCTTCCTAATATATCATTACCCCTAATATATAGGGTGATGATAGTATGTGCCAGGTATTATTCTAAGTGCTTTAACAATATTATGTCTTTTAATCCTCACAACAGTGTAATAAGGTAGGTTTCATGATTATTCATATTTTGTAGATGAAAAAATTGGGGAATCAAGAGACAAATTTGCCCAGTTATATAATTAATTAGAGATAGACCTGGAGTTTAATGTAGGAAATTCTGATTCTAGAGTCTTCACAGTCTTCTTTTTTAATGTCAGATAAAATTTATTTATACTGTATGAGGAACTGATAAAAATATGAAGGATCAATGCTATTTTATGGACAGATAAAATGGCCAAAAGATATAAATAATGAAAAAATACAAGGAATAAAGGAATACTGGGGAACATTCTCTGTCTCACTAGTGATTAAGGAAGCTGAATTTAAAACAATAATGAGGTAACAGTTCATTCGTATCAAGAATAAAAGTGAGCTGGGTTGGGAGTATAAGACAGAAAACTGTGCTTGAACAATAATTAAATAAATCTTTAAAAAAAGACTAAAAGTGAGAAAAATCCAAAGTAAGCATAATAATTGGTAAACAGATACTTGAACATTGATTATAGTAATGAAAATTAGAAAAACCTTTTTGAAAAGCAACATGGGCATATATTTGTTAATCCCACTTGGAGAAGAAAAAAAAGCAAGATTTTTAAAACTTTTTTATATCTGTAGTATGTATTATGAAAAACTAGATATAAGTCAAGTGCCCCAAAGAGAGGGAATAATTCATTCTGAAAACATTGATATATACATATGGTGGCATATAAAATTGCTAATAAAAATATGGATTTATGAACAATATGGATTAATGGAAGAGGAAAACAAATTAAAATAGTATGAAAACTTTTTGATATGAATAAAAAAGTCATGAGTAATAGGTACAGAACAAAAATACTCAGCACAAAGGCATTTGCCATAAGCATTTTTCATCTTTTTATATTTTTATATTTGTATGTTTTATAAAAAGATTTCCATAATTTTATATTTGTATATATTTTCTAATATATTTTATTGATTATGCTATTACAGTTGTCCCATTTTCCCCCTTCACTCCCCTGCACCTTGCACAACCCTTCCACCCCCACTCTCCCACTTTAGTCCATGTGTCATACTTAAAAGTTCTTTGGCTTTTGCATTTACCATACAATTCTTACCCTCCCCATGTTTATTTTCTAACTACCGTCTATGCTACGTATTCTCTGTACCTTTTCCCCCTTTCTCCCCTTCCCACTCCCCTGTTGATAACCCTCCATGAGATCTCCATTTCTGTGATTCTGTTCCTGTTATAGTTGTTTGCTTAGTTTGTTTTTGTTGTTAGGTGTGGTTGTTAATACTTGTGAGTTTGCTGTCATTTTACTATACATGTTTTTTATCTTTTTCTTAGATAAGTCCCTTTAACAGTTCATATAATAAGGGCTTGGTGATGATGAACTCCTTCAACTTGACTTTGTCTGAGAAGCACTTTATCTGCCCTTCCAGTCTAAATGAAAGCTTTGCTGTATAGAGCAATATTGGATGTAGGTCCTTGCCTTTCATGACCTGGAATACTTCTTTCCAGCCCCTTCTTACTTATAAGGTCTTTTTGAGAAATCAGCTGACAGTCTGATGGGAACTCCTTTGTAGGTAGCTGTCTCCTTATCTCTTGCTGCTTTTAAGATTCTGTCCTTATCTTTAATCTTGGGTAATGTAATTATGATGTGCCTTGGTGAATTCCTCCTTGGGCCCAGATTCTTTAAGACTCTCTGAGCTTCCTGGACTTCCTGGAAGTCTATTTCCTTTACTGGATTGGGGAAGTTCTCCTTCATTATGTTTTCAAATAAGTTTTCAATTTCTTGCTGTTGTTCTTCTTCTTCTGGCACCCCTATAATTCAGATGTTGGAACATTTAAAGATGTCCTGGGGGTTCCTAAGCCTCTCCTCATTTTTTTGAATTCTTGTTTCTTCATTTTTTTTTCTGATTGGATGTTTCTTTCTTCCTTCTGGTCCACACTGTTGATTTGAGTCCCAGTTTCCTTCCCATCATTCTTGGTTTCCTGTACATTTTCCTTTATTTCACTTAGCATAGCCTTCATTTGGCCATGTAATTTGTGACCAAGTTCAACCAATTCTGTGAGCATCCTGATTAACCAGTGTTTTGAACTGTGTATCTGATAGGTTGGCTGCCCCTTCATCACTTAGTTGTATTTTATCAGGAGCTTTGATCTATTCTTTCATTTGGGCCATTTTTTTGTCTTGATGCACCTGTTACACGAATGAGAGGGTGCAGCCTTAGGTGTTCACCCTGGTGGGGTGACAGCACTGTGTTGTGGCGCTGTATGTGGGGCAGAGATCCCAGAGGGAACTATGGTGCTTGCTCCACTCTATGCCAGATTTCAGTCAATGCCCCTGCTTCCCACAAGGAAATTGGGCCCTTCTAGCACTGATTCCCAGATGGGTGGGCTTGTGTACATTCAAGGTCCTCTAAGAGAGGACCCTGTGGGTCTCTGCAATGAGCTCTCCTGTGAGGCTGGGAGTTTCTCCTGGCACCTCAACCCCTAGAGGTGTTTTCAGTCAGCGGCTTGAGACTTTACTTCCCCTCACTGGGACCCTGGGTTGCAAGGTCTGTCTCACTCCCCAGTTTTGCCTGGTTTATCTGTGGGCAAATGTCCACGAGCCTCACCCCTGCATAATCTGCTGCCTGGCTGGGTCCACAACCCGCAGCTTTGCCAAAAACTCTCTCATCCTGGCTGCCCCACTCTGCCCTTCCAACCGATCTGGATGAATGTGTCTACTTTAACTCCTTGGTTGTCAGACTTTCATACAGTTCAATTTTCTGTCAGTATTGGTTATTTTTTGTTTTTAAATTATTGTTGTCTTTCTTTTGGTTGTGCGAGTAGGCACAGTGTGTCTACCTACCCATCCGTCTTGGCTGGAAGTAAATATATTTGTATATTTTAATTATAGAAAATATACGCTCATTGTAGAGAATATTGACATGATAGAATTGTTTAGAACAAAAAAAATAAACCCTGTTCCCTGTAGCCTAACTACTTAATTATAACTTTTTTGCATTATATATAAAATTTAGACATTTTTATTGCAAATATAGAACTTTTATTTCTGATAGTCATTGTATAATCATGTTTATGTTTTACATTTCTTCAGGTCTGTCTACCAGTCACTTTGCCTGGGCATTTCACTCAGTAGCACAAGAAGAACTGTTGAACATGCTGCCAACAATGCAGAAAGATAGTCCCACTTGGTCTGAGCTGAGAGCTATGGGTGTGGGGTGGTGGGTCCGGAATACCCACATCTTACGCAAATGCATAGAAAAGGTAAGTATTTTACGTTGGTGTAAAAAATGTATTATATTTTGGATATTTCTTTAAATGGCCTCCTGTATTTCCTTTCTTTTTACCCTTTTTTTGCTGCAGTAAAATGATTTTAATAGTCTTTATATTTGAAAAAAAATTTATAATTATAGTTTTTCTTAGTTTTAAAAATTTTATTGATTTATTTTTAGAGATGGGAAAGGAAAGAGAACGCAAACATCAGTGTGTGGTTCCTTCCTGAGTGCCCCCTATTGGGGACCTGGCCTGCAACCCAGGCGTGTGCCCTGCATGAGAATTGAATTGCTGACCTTTTGGTTCACAGACCAGCAATCAATCCACTGAGCCACACCAGCCAGGGCATGTTAATATAATATTTTAAAATATATATTATAATTTTTACTGCTAGTTGGTATATTTACTTAGTAGTATATGTCTGATTTTTACAAAATAATACATATACATGTTTAGAAAAAATAAAACAGTACAGAAGAGCTTGTAATGAAAACTACAGTCCTGTTCTCACCTCTCTGTATCATTTGAGGCTACTACTGAAAATTACTTTTGTAATTATTAAATATATATATATATACACGTATTTATATGCATATTTTTAAAAGTCATTGAACATTTAAACAGATTCTGTATGCCAGTCTCATATGTGAGGAAAACTATTGTTTACTTGAAAATGATTTCTGTGAAATTTTGATGATGTTTTCTAATTATAGGTTGCCAAAGCTGCCTTTTATAGAAAGAACGATCCTTTAGATGCTGCCATTTTTTATCTTGCAATGAAAAAGAAAGCTGTGATTTGGGGATTATATAGGTAAGTGAGAAAACTTTACTTTAACATGAAAAACTTTTCATAAGGAGTAAATGTATGAAGTAAAGATTTGTTATTCTGGTTAGTGTGACTCATGTAGATTCTTACTTATTTTTGTATTTAAGGAGGGATTTCATAGGGAAGAAGCCCAGGCATTTTCCAGAGCAGAAGATTTTGATGAGGTCATTTTAGTTTGTTTTCTGGTTATATCAGTCCAGAAAAGTATTATTTTAAAAGCTTTTTGTGATACTCTGTAGAACAAAGAACTAAACCAGAAATTTGCATTTGAAGTGGTAAAAATGAATTGATGGAGTCTGGAATAGGCATCTACCCTGTGTCCCATAAGAGACCGGGGACCTCTCCTCCTGTGGACCGAGACACCATAATTGAGCTTGGGTCACTTCGAATTTTTCTTTTTCATTTGTCCCATGTAAGATTTAGCTAAGTCTTTGTTTTGGGATTCTTTTCAGAGGAATCTGTAGGAACAGCAACCTTTGGGGGAAAATTATGGTACCGGTCAGTTTTGTAAGAGACTAGAGCTTTTAGGATTGTTTTGAATCAGGGTAGATTCTTCAGATTTTGATTATCTAAGTGTCATCCTTAGGTGGCCAGTGGAGGTAAAGGTGATTGATGGGATTTAAATGGAGAAGTAGCACAGAAGTTAATACGGATTATATATTTCACTGAGTTTAAAAATAAACTCAGTGAAATAAACTTCTCATAGTGCTGCTAATACAGTTTTCGGAGTAGTTTGAAAGAATTTTTTCAGTAATCTCTGAAATATATATGAAAAACTAGATGTTTATCATAAATGTTCTTTGCTCAGACTAGAAGATGTTATAGTAACTTTTGAACTGTGAAATATATCTTTTGAGTCTTTTAAGTGGCTAACTTTATAAAATTGGTTCTGATATAGAAACATTGTGTTCCAAATTTTTAAAACTTTTTTTTCCTTATAGATCCCAAAAAGACACCAAGATGACACAGTTTTTTGGGCACAATTTTGAAGATGAGAGGTGGCGTAAAGCTGCTTTAAAGAATGCTTTTTCTTTGTTAGGCAAACAGAGATTTGAACATTCTGCAGCATTTTTTCTTTTAGCTGGTTGCCTCAGAGATGCAATTGAGGTAATGAACCTTTTTAAAAATAACATTTTTATCCTTAAGCTCTTTATCTAAGGCTTAAATTTTAATTTTTGTATTTCAACTTAAGTCTAGTGGAAATAGCACAAGGCTACCTACCTAGAATAATTGATAATATATAAAAATGACTTTTAAAATTTTGTTGGTAGAGATAAGTAGTTGATCTGACTCTTAAGAATATTCATGAATAGGTTTAAAAGACGTTTGTATCCTATCAAGTTCAGTGTATTTGAATGTATGTGTATTTTGTGCTTAGTTGAAGAACCTTAGCAAATTTTTAACTGATGATTTCTAAGTAAACCTTAAAAAATTATAAACATTTAAGATATAACATTTTTGTCTTAAATTGCCTTTTTGCTGAGAGTTTCAAGCCAACTTTTTTAAATTTGGAAACACTATAGTCTGCTGAGGTGGACGGGGAAGAATAAAAGTACAAGAATAAAATAAAATATATCACTTAAACTGATGCTATTAAGAATTATTCAGTATTTCCTCATTATGCCAATTACTTTTAAAAAATTTTATTTACTTATTTTTTAGGGAGAAAGGGGAAGTTAGGGGGAGAGAGAGAGGGAAGGAGAGAGAGAGAGGAAGTTTCGTGGCTCCACTTATCCATGCATTCATTAGTTGATTTTTGTATGTGCCCTGACCAAGGATTGAACCTGCAACCTTGGTGCATTGGGATGACACTCTAATGAACTGAGTTACCTACCCAGAGCCTAGGCTGGTTCTTCTTGCAAACATATTTAGTACTGGCGGATAGATTTATAAGTTATTAACACAAATGCTGTCAAGTTGACTTGCTAAAATAAGTAGTATGTTTTTTCTTATCATCCTTGTTCACTAGTTTCAATATTGATAAAGCCTTGTGTTCATCTAGTTATTAGTGAGTCAGTTGAGTTTCTCTTAAGTAAATAGTAATCCTTATTTATAAACAATATTTCTTTCTTTTTTTGGAAGGTGTGTCTTGAGAAACTAAATGACATTCAGTTGGCTCTTGTAATAGCAAGACTCTATGACTCTGAATTTGATAAATCTGCAACATATAAGTCTGTTTTACGTAAAAAAGTTTTGGGAATTGTTTCTCCTGTTAATGAACTCAATTCATTGAACATCAATTTGCATTATGATCCTTTTCTTCGGAGTATGGCCTATTGGATTTTGGAAGACTATAGTAGTGCTCTGGAAACACTAATAAAGCAGCCTATCAGAGAGGAGGATGGTAAGCTGCACTTTTAGGATGTTAATGATAAAGAGTTTCATTAGTATCTGCTGGATACAGAATATACTTGTGGGATACTAAGGGTAATACAAAGTAAGTTGAAGGCACAGTCTGAGATCTTATGTTTTAGTTGGGGACAAAGAATTATGCATTTCTTTTTGGTTGTTTTGGGGGTGTTTTTTCTATTTCAAAAAATAAATTGTTTGAAAATCAAGGACTTTGGGTTATTTTTGATTTTATGAAATTAATGTATTCAACATAAATAGAAAAACATTTAAGTACAAATGTTTTGAAGAAAATGTTGATATAAAGTGAGTTTATCTTAGGTGGAAGTTAGTATATTAATAAATGTTATAATTTTATAGTAAAAATGTATATTGTAAAGAAAGTTGACATACATGGCATGATTAAAAATCTCAAGCGAGGGACAACTGTAATAGAATAACAATAAAAAATAAAGACAAAGTGATATATTTTTACAAAAAAGAACTTAAGCTAACTAAATTCTTGATTGTCTTGTTCATGAGATGAGTGAAATAAAGATTTTTTAAATGTTCCCTTTGAGTCTACTTCTGCCGTTTGTTTTAGCAATCCTTTCTGCTAAAGCTTTTCTAGAGGTTAGTGTAAAATGGAATTAAAAATGATGGGACATGCTCTTCAAATATTTTTCCCTAGGTAGAATCAAACTGCATATGTATAATAGCTGGTATAATAGGTACCATATCATTTTGAGTACTAATTTGAAAAGACTCTAGTTCATAGTGTTTTTTTTTCAGATGATGTATTATAGACGTGTACACCTGAAAGCCACATATGCTCAATTTTATTGACCAATGTCACCCCAATAAACTCAATTAAAAACGAACCCAAATTTTTAAAAAAACCAGGAATGCTATTAACAATTATTTAATGAAAAGTCAAGATATTAAATTTAACGACTAATAAAATAAGATTAACAGTACCCCTGAACTACTCCAAAGACTCACCATAAGATGGCAATCATTTGAAATGGGACAGGGAGCTAGCCCAGATACTTACCAAAGTCAGGTCATTAGTTCATAGCTTTTTGAACAGCATCATTTAATTAGCAAGTATCATGTGTCTTGTTATAAGAAAACCATTATTTAGTTGTTCTGGTCTCCTAGCCATGTGATCTGTAGATTTCCAAACTGTTCTTTATATAATGAAGGGGAAAAATAAAAGGCCTTTTCCACTCTCTTATTTTATACCTACACATTTTATTTCAAAAATGAATTTTGGTTTGGGCTTAATACGTGATCACATACTATTAGAGCCAATTAAACCTTTATTCTAGAAGAAAACTACAAAAGGATATTAGTGGTGTGGACCAGGATGATAGGAGTAGAGGCCGAGAGAAGGAGTTCTGTTACAGTTGACTGGGTGGGACAGGATTGGATATAGACTGTAAAGGGAATAGGAATCAAAGATAATTCCTGGGTTTTTAGCTTAAGCAATGGATAAATGATCTATAGAAGACCGGAAACAGGTTTGGGGGAATGTTGCTTTTTAGATAGAGATATTTCTTCAATAATGTCAACTTCGAGCAGAGATCTAATTGAAATGAGCAAGTAATCAATGTAAATATCTGCATAAAGAGTACTTTAGGCCAAAGACTCCCTAAATAAAAAGGCCCTGAGGGTAGAGTATGTGCATGTAAATGGAAACGTAGTGTAGGCCTGTGGATATAGTAGTCTAGATTTACAGGGTGAACTTGGGACAAGTGACAGAGATATGCAAGTTATTAGCATATAATAATATTTAAAGCCATGGGACTGTGTGAGTTCACAGAATGAGCGTTGATAGAAAAGAAGTCAAGCATTGAACTCTAGGATACTCTGTATTCAAAGGTGGAGAAGATGAGGAAGATCTAGAAAAGCAGACTGAGAAGGACTGTCCAGGAAAGTAGGAGAAAAAGAACTAAGTGTATAAGTGAATGTTTCAAATTATCTTGGATTCTTACCTGAAAATATGTGAAGTCAGCATAACCTTTGTCTTTCTACTGTGTTAAAACACTTTGACTACAAGTGTGTTTGTGTCTATTCAGTGCACTGAGTATTAGTATGATCTGTTAACAAGATTTTGTCAAAAGATGGACCAGACAGATGACTCTTGAAAACTTTTTTTTCACTCATAAAATGTATTTACTTTCAGATCAAGGCATGCTGTCAGCCTGTAATCCTGCAGTTTTTAATTTCTACAATTATCTAAGAACACATCCTCTTTTGCTGAGACGTCATTTTGGATCATCTGATGCATTTTCCACACATGTGAGTTTAACAGGAAAACGTGGACTGGCAGGAACGATTAATTTAAGTGAAAGAAGATTATTTTTTACTACTGCCACTGCTCATTTAAAAGCTGGCTGCCCCATGTTGGCTTTGGAAGTATTGTCAAAGATACCAAAAGTTATCAGGAAAGCAAACCCTTTTTGTAGAACATCTAGTTTTCTGGACACTAGCAAAGAATGTTCTCCTACTTCTCCATTCAAATTGGATGCGAGGGAAGATAAGTCTTCTGCTATTGATTGGTCACAGTCACTCGTGAATGGTTTTGCATCTTCTTCAGAGGGGTCCTCAGAGAAGCAGTCAAACTCCACTCTTTCTTTTGACTGGAGCCAGCCCAGTGTTGTATTTCAGGATGACTCCTTAGAATTAAAATGGGACAGTGATAATGATGAAGAAAATGAGGCTCTCCCTATTTCAATGAGAGAACTAGGACCTTTAAAGGAAAAGATAGGTGAAACAAGTTCTAATTACACAGACTCTCTCAGCACACTTGATGAAAATGACATTTTAAGTCCGTCAGAAGATATAATTGCAGTTCAATTAAAATTTAGAGCATGTTTAAAGATTCTCACAGGAGAACTTCGTACTTTATCCACTGGCTATGAAATAGATGGTGGAAAATTGCGTTACCAGCTGTACCACTGGCTTGAAAAAGAGGTGATAGCTCTTCAAAAGATTTGTGAGTATTGTTCAGATGCTGAAGAATTGCAGTCTGCATTTGGTGCAAATGGAGATGAATTGGGAATAAATGAAGATGCTGAAGATTTGCTTCACCAAACAAAAGTGAAACAACTGAGAGAAAACTTTCAGGAAAAAAGACAGTGGCTTTTGAAATATCAGTCACTGTTGAGAATGTTTCTTAGTTACTGCATACTTCATGGATCCCATGGTGGGGGTCTTGCGTCCGTGAGAATGGAATTGATTTTGCTTTTACAAGAATCTCAGCAGGTATGTAACTTATATGATAGCCAGTCAAAATAGTACATTTATGAAAATGTTTTTGATAATTGGCTTTTAGTTTTTAAATACTAAAATTGTTTATTTTCTTCATTATGGTAGTTTTAAGGAATGCTCCTTTTTGTGTGGTACTTCGTATTTTAAATTTGTAGAGTGCGCATGTATTGCAGTTTAAGGACAGTTTTATATTAGACCCTATGATATACTGAATCCATACTTCATATTCTTCTATGAATGCCTTATGAGGTGATAAACTTCTTATGATAAGGGTATTGTTTCATCATTTTTTCAATGTAATTGCTGGAGTGTTGACCTCCTCAAGTCCCTTCTAACTATAAAAAGTTCGTTAGGTTTTTAACTTTTAGTTGCTTTGAAGTTTTTCGAAGAAACCCCTGAATTACATAAGTAATGGGTTGTATCTATAAATGGTTGGTTAACCTTTTTTTCCTTTTTTTTTAAGGAAACATCAGAACCAGTATTTCCTAGCCCTCTTCCAGAACAAACCTCAGTACCGCTCCTCTTTGCTTGTACTGCCAGTGCCAAAACAGTAGTTGCCAATCCGTTATTGCACCTTGGCAATCTAACACATGATATTCTGCATGCTGTGATAACCTTTGATTCACCACCCCATCCTGATATCCAGAGCAATAAAGTAAGTATACTTGGTTGCAGTCTTTTAATTTACCTGTATACTATGATAAAACTAAAAGATAAGTGCTGTGGTTCTTGAAAACAATCAGACTACACATAGTGATTATTAATATTTTGTAGGTTTATATTTATTTGATCAAAGAAAACTTCTGGTTTTAGGCCAGGCTTATCTTATGTTACTTATACCCAATAGAGTACTTCAGTTTTTAATCCAATGCTAATTATTAAGTCTTATTTAGCAATTTTATTAAGAGTAGTTAGTATATATGTAGATACTTGAGTAATTTCTTTAGCAGTACAGTTAGCCAAAAAGCTGATTGTTTTTTAGAGATAGAACCTTAATATTTTTATATAAAGTTACAAACATGTATGTAAAGTTTCTCTTTGTTAATATTAAAAATCACATATTTTCAGAATAATGTAGTGTTTTGTCCCAGTCATTCTTCTGGGCTAGGCAGTGATTCATGATTCCGGCTACAGCAGAGTCACCTGCAGTGCTTGTTAAATGTTTGGATTGTTTAATTCACTTCAGACTTATTGAATCAGTCTGTGAGAGCTTCAAGAATATGTATTTTTAAGAATTTCCTCAAGTGACTCGGATGTAAAACTAGCCATATAGTTATCTAAATAAGCCATATTATCTTCCTGTGCATCACTACTCCACTTTATGTACCTTTAATATCACATTTCATATTTCATCTTTACTCTGCAAACATAATGAAATCCTTTCAAGTATGGCCAATTTTGATTACTTTGTATCTGTCTCCCCCCGCCCCATAGTCTGTCATTTGTTTCTCTCCCACCTCACAGGCTGTGACATCACACCAGTTTGATTTTTTGCTTAGTCTAATGGTAGCCTCTTGCACAGTTTTACCCTCTTGTGAAACCTTCACCCTTATAATTTAATTTTACCACTTCTTTTTCTGTACTGTTCTGTAGTATAAATGTCCACATTGCATATTTTATAGTTACAAATTTCCTTCCTTCAGATTGAGCCAGTTTTGGCCAAACTCTGTTTCATGTTTAACTTTAATGATAAGCATGCCTCTTGTGTATCAGTTAGCTTTTGGTGCTTAAGAACCACCCTGAAATACTAGTAGTCTAAAACGCCATCATTTATTTTGCACATGATTTTGTGGGATGGCTCATCATTTCTTTTGGTTTGGGTCAGCTGGGCTGATGTCTGGATACTTTAATTTGCCTTTGGTCACCCGAAAGAATGACTGGATTCTAGATGATCTGGGACAACCTCACCGTGTTTCTGATGGCTGGCAGACTGTTTGCAGGGTTGGCAGAGAATCTGGGTCATAGGTGTCTCATCCTCCAACAAGCAAGCCTAGAGCATAGTTGGCGTTCTCTAGAGAAACAGAACCAGTAGGGGGTATGTGTGGGTGTGTGCGTGGGTATGTTTAAAGAGTTTTATTATAAGCAGTTGGCTCACATAATTATGGAGGCTGAGAAGTCCCAAGATCTGCAGTTGGCAAGATGCAGACCTGATCATGTAGTTCCAGTCCAAATCTGAAGTCCTGACAACTAGGATAGCTGGTAGTGTAAATTCCAGTTGAAGACTAGCAGGCTTGGGACCCGAGAAGAGTTCTAATTCAAAGGCAGGAAAGACCCGTGTCCCAGCTCACTGCAACCAGGCAGAGGTTCCTTCATGCATGACCTTTTTGTTCTGCTCAGGTCTTCAGTTGTTTGGATGAGACCTACTCACATCTGTTAGTGTTCCAATTCAATGTTAATCTCATCCAAAATCACCTTAACTGATGCATCCAGAATAATGTTTGACCAAATGTCTGGTCAAGGGCCAGTCAAGTTGACACATGAAATTAACAGTCACATCTAGGTTATTTCACATCATGGTTGCAGGAGTTTAAAAAGCAGCAAGAGTAGGATTTGCAAAGCCTTTTGAGGATCAAGTTCAGAATTTGCACATGACTTCTATTGTATTCTCTTGGTCAAAGCAAACTGTTACAAGGCCAGCCTGAATTTAGTCAGAAAGTGGGGAAATGACCTGATTGGAGAAGCTAGAAAATATTCTGATCATTTTTGCAAGCTTTCATACACGGTCTTTTCAGTTTTCATTTTAGTTCTCAGGTCCGCACTCAATCCACTGAGCTATACCAGCCAGGGCTGCTGTTTTCATTTTAGATGATGATATTTTTAATTTTAATTCATATTCTATGTCTTACTGATAATTGAAGTAGAAATAGTAATGAGATTTTAATCTATCATTTCTCATTTTTATGAACACAAAGGACTGTCATACTTCAAAATTAGATCAAGCGCCTAGTTTTTTAATAGTCTAGTCTACTTTCTTACCTAGGTCAAACTTCTCCTTCATTGTCAGATCTACTTCTGTTATTTAGAACCTCTTCCCCAATACAAATCTTTGCCTTTAATTGCTATCTTTCATACCTTCTTTCTCTAAAATTTTACTCCTTTAAAATTGTTTGTTTTTTGTAGTAACTAGAGTATGTGTTAGCATATTCTTTGATGACCTGTCCATAGATGAACTGCCTTTTATCAGGTTGTGCTTTTTTGTATTTGGTTGAGGAGGAAGCAGGTTGAACCTTTAAGGGTTTGCTTTTAATACATGGTTCATACACTTACTGAGTAGCTAAATATGTTTCCATTTGCTCCAGGAATAAATTGAGTAGCATGTATGTGTTTTATAATTTCTGCCAAAAGCCTCAGTATTTTTTATCTGTAGTGAGACCTCAGAAGGTAGGAAGGAGTATTAAGGGGGAAAAAATGAAATAGTTTAGAAGGGTAAATTGTTTTTTCATCATTTTTAAAATGCTGATTATATTAGATTTTGAAAAAAATTGCATTGTATACTTAAAGTAATTTTGTTTTTTTCCAGGTATATGTAATGCATACTTTAGCAGCCTCGCTTTCTGCTTGTATATATCAGTGCCTTTGTGGTAGTCATAACTACAGGTAAATATCTTTGTGAAATTTAAGAATGCTTGCAGTAAACTGATGAGGTTTCAGAATATTTATGCTCTTGCTTTGCAAAACTGTATACAGCAGTACATTTTTAATAATGCAAAAAGCATATATGGCTGCAATGTTGAATACTTTTATTCATCTTGAAATTTCAACCTGTGCCTTTAATGGCAAATGAATCTCAGGTAAACCTTTGTCATCATAACTTACTTAGCAACCCTTTATTGATCAGTGCCTAATGCACTGAGATAAGTTCTGCTTCCTTAAGATCAGTCTAGTTAGAAATACACGTGAACTAATAAATGATACATAACATGCCATAGTACTTAAATGATAAGTAGCATAGTATGATGGATAGTAAAAGGCTTTAGAAGCACAGAAGAGAGAGTAACTGACTTGGAACTGAAAAAAATTTTATAGAGAAGTTGATGACTTTTTTCTTGAGGTTTCAACTGTAATTCATTTAGGCTGTTAAAAAATATTTAACACTCTGGGGTCTTTCTGTGTCTTTCTTTAATTCTTTGAAATTCTCTGACTTTATTTCCTCAAATATTTTGTCTTCCTTCTATTTCCTTTCCTATTAGACAGATGTTAGAATGTGGCCCCTTGTATTTTTGTTTTACTTTTCCTCTCATATGTTCCTTATCTTCCTTTTTGCTTCATATCAGGAGAAATCCTAGCTTCCTTTTCTGGACACTAAATCATTCTTCAGTAATTTTCTATCGTTTATTAAGCCTATCTAAGTTTGTTTTAGAAATTCTCTTTTTCATTTTTCAGATCTCTGTTGATTTAATAGCCCAATTTTTTATGTAACTTACTCTCTTTATTTCTTGAGTAAAAAAAAAACCTATCTGAATATAAAGTGCTTTTCTTAATGTTCTGCTAAATCTGCTTCCTCAGGTGCAGATCTTTCACTGAATTTGTTGTCTCTTACATGATGTCGGCCTTCCTTGGTGTTGATTTTTTATTGTCTGTCTATCTTATGTGTTTGAATTTTTCCCACGAGTAGCCTAAGCTTACTAATCTGGTCGTATATTACTAAGTTTGCTTCAACTTGATTTCTTTTGACCCTGGTCCTTCAAGATTTTTTTTAATTTTAATTTTTATTTAATTCTTGTTCAAGTACAGTTTTCTGTCTTATATTCCCAGCCCTGCCCCCACCCCAGTGCTCCCCAAAGATTTCATTTTCTTGTTATTGAGTGTGACTTTACTTTCATCACCATATTTTTATCTCTCTTATCATATCTATTTACTGTAATGGGATTTTTTGTTCTTTCTCTTCCATCTTGAAAGTGGAAAAGTAAAGCAAGAGAAACTATTTACAGATGCATCAAAATGTATCACTAATAGGACTTGCCAATCAGAATAGGTCTAAACTATTAAATGTGCTGCATTTAATCATTATATTCCTTTACTTAACATATGATAATAGAAACTTCTGATCTGTTAAAAATATTATGTACCATTTTTGGTTATATTTCATAGTTTATGTAAAGCCACAAGTTACTTGTTCATTTACTTGTTTAGTTTTAGATTAAAGTACCATTTACTTAGAGGAGCTTACCCTGAATTCTCAAATTATGTGAAATGCTCCTGTCTTTTGCTTTCATGGCACTGTATGTATAGGTTTTGCCTTTAAAAACATCTTAAAAAATTATTTGTGTCTGATTTCCCCACCAAGCTATAAATTTCATGAGGCACACAAACCATATTTTTTATTACTTGCCTGGAACCTAGTGTATATACGTGATGGAGCCTGCCCTGATGTAGGGTAGTGTAGCCATGAAATACCAAATTAAACTTAAAATGATTTTGTTTTCAACCAGATAACCTAGCTTTAAGAGTGATATATAAGCTTGCTACTTGTGATCAGTAGTAATTCAGTTTACTCATTTGTACATATTCTGTGTCTTTCACTATGTAAGTATACTTAAAATCTATTACATGTGTTTTAGAAAATTTGTGTTTTTACATTTAAAGGACACTGCGTTTTAATATAGCATTAAATTATAGAGTATAACATAGATGTAATAGCAGTATAGCTAACAAACACAAATTTGTATTTAAGGTACCCTAGAAGTTAGATCTAAAACATGGAATATTATGCCATGGCTGGTGTGGCTCAGTGAGCACCTGCCCGTGAACTGAAAGGTTGCTGGTTTGATTCCCAGTCAGGGCACATGTCTGGGTTGCAGGCCAGGTCCCCAGTTGGTGTGGCAGAAGCAAGTGATCCATGTATCTCTTGTGCATCGATGTTTCCCTCCCTCTCTTTCTCCCCCACTCCCCGACCCTCTAAAAGTAAATAAATAAAATCTTAAATAAAACATGAATATTATGTGAAATTCATTTTAGATTATTACATACTATTATTGTTCTATTATATTATTACTATTATAAGTCATTATAGTTTATTATTATTTAATTGTTTTCTTCTCTTAGTTCATTTCAAACGAATCAGTTCACTGGAATGGTGTATCAGACAGTACTGCTTCCTCATCGACATTCTTTGAAAACAGGAAGCTTAGATGAAGCAATAACTCCCAATACATCACCAGCTCAGTGGCCAGGTATAAATAAATAATTTATATGTGTATGAGTTTTTCTTAACTTGAATTTAATCAGATGAGAAAAAGTAAGTTTGTTTGGGTTTTGCTCTATGATAATCATGTTAAATATTGTTAGAATTGATACCAGTTCAGTAGTCCTCTCCCATTACAAATTATGTAGCTACTTAACTTTAGTATTTTCTTCATTATTAAAATAATTCAAATGTTTTGTTATATCACTTCTTATATCTGTCAGATTTGAATTAGATTACAGATTTTCAGTGTTTCTCTAAATTGAACAAATAGCTCAAATGTCATACATTAACTATAATAACCTGTACTAGTCTATAAATCTAGAGAAGAAAATATTTTAATCCTGATGCAATAACGTTTTTTTAAGAATTAGAGAATATAGTTAGTTTCCTGCTCGTTTATTGTCAATGGTATCTGTGTTTGTTGTTGGTTCTAGGAATAACTTCTCTAATTCGACTTTTGAATTCTTCTGGAGAGGAAGCCCAGTCAGGGCTTACAATTTTGCTCTGTGAGATTCTGACAGCAGTGTATCTCAGTCTTTTCATCCATGGCTTGGCAACACATTCTAGTAATGAACTGTTTCGGATTGTGGCACATCCTCTAAATGAAAAAATGTGGTCTGCTGTGTTTGGTGGAGGTGCGCATGTTTCCAGCAAAGAACAGACACTCACAAAATCATTACCTGGTTAGTTTTTAATCTGTTTTATCTTCTTTTTGAAAAACAAACAAACACTGAGTCTTCATTTATTTATCTGAGTGGTAACTTTGTCAAATGTAATTATATTTTAATTTATTCTTAGGAAAATCTTGATACAGACCATTTTCTTAACTTCTAAACAAATAGTTTTATGGTGAAAATGCAGTATAAAGTTTCTGGTGCAGTTTCAAACTTTAAGATACACATGTACCAATAATTAGAACTATCATTTGTAGTTTTCTTTAATCTTTCACTTTTGAGATTTTTATTTGTTGAAATGTGCTGTGACATTGTTTTCTTTTCTATCCCAAATACAGATTCTCTCTTCTTTCTTTGGCAGGAAGGCACTTTGCTATGCCTACCCCCCACCAAATAGTGGTATTCTCCATGGAATGTGTGAGCTTTTCCAAAGCTCTTTCAACCTTCAGTTCTTATAGCCCTCCCAGTCTTGCAGGCAAGATACTAGCTTTAGAAATAGGCTTTTACAGTTGAGCTTGCTTTGTGTTGATTTGGAGGGGTTGGGGTACAGTGGGCCAGTTTTGCTTTGTTTGGCACTTGTTATAGAAAATTGACAATTTATTTTAAGCAAGCCATAGTTTTGATTTAAAACAATGATTAGCATTTAGAAAATTATCTCCACATTTTATTCTTCTTTTAAATTGTTTACTATGATGTTTCCTGTCCCTTAGATTTTAATATATTTTTAATCTGTTGAAATAAAGACGTGTCACTGCTGATCAGGGCATATCAAACTATGGCTTGAAATGACTGGAAAAAAATTTCAAATGAGGCTGCTTCATATTTTGCATATTATGATTCTGGTCATTAGGGGTTTTGGATTTCTAAGTGTTCATAATTCCATGAAATGTAAATATTTTAAACAATTTTATCCCCTTTTCTAAATGCCCTAATACTGAAAATATATGTGTTTATTAAAGATTAAAACACCAAGCTTTCTTAACCTGAAAAGAATCTTTATTATACTTTCTGCCTTTCTTTTGAGCTTTTAAAAAATTATTTATTAGCTCATAAGTGATAATCTTGCTTTTAAAATTATTAAAATATTCTAATTTTCATAACATTTCTTTTCTAATTTTTTTTGAGATTTTATTTATTTATCTTTAGAGAGGAAGGGAAGGAGAGAAGGAGAGAACTATCAATGTATGGTTGCCTCTCATGAGTCCTCTGCTGGGAACTGGCCTGCAACCCAGGCATGTGCCCTGACTGGGAATCAAACTGCGATCCTCTGGTTCTCAGGCCCGCGCTCAGTCCACTGAGCTACACCAGCCAGGGCTCTTTTCTAATTTTTTAAGAGTAATTTTCTATGCTTTATTTTTCATCTGGATAAAAAAGGAAATGACTAACTTCGAAGTCTAGCAGAATGAAATTTATAGCTCTATTAAGATTAGTATTAAATAGTTGCTAAATTAACTTTGCTCTGTTTTTAATGTGTTCTAAGAATAGCATTTGTTAAAACTGATCTTATTAATGTGAAATGTTAAAAAGGGATAAATTCTTATTATGGAATATTCACATACCCCTAAGAATTAAAAATACATTCTTAATGGCTAGTCAGTAGGTCTCATTCCAACCATTTTTGCTGAGCATAGATACGTAAAGAACCTGACTCAAAGTTCAGGTTGTCCTTTGTTTAATCACTCAGACTTAGTTGTTTCTAGACAGAAATACTATTATATAAATCATCTTCAAGTATGTTCTATTAAATATACTATCATAATCCTTATCCCATCAATTTTTGAATCCTAAATAAAGTGACCAAAAAATTATCTGCACCTATATGTTTTAACCTTTCGGATTGGAACATGGTGGCCAAGTAATACACAGTATTTAAAATGTGGTTCACTTAGTGGTTGAGCTGGTTGTAGGGATATTTAAGTTATTTGATGCTCATCTGTTTTTAAGAACCCAGAAACTATTCTGAATACAAACAATAACTAAAGGAGCATTTACAGAAAACATGAATTATATGATTCATCAATTTGCGAATCAGAAAGTAGGCGTACACTCACTGAATCATGAAGCCAAAGGTCTGATAGTTGCAAAGCTGATCTAGCTTGTGAAAGAGCAGGTAGAAAGAGGGAGAAGGAGAAGGAGGAAGGAAGGGAGAAGGAGAGAGGGAGGAGGAAGAGGAGAGAGAAACAGAAACAGAGAAAAAGAAACAGGAAAAAAAGAGGAAGAAGTGAAGACAGTAGCTAGTGAAGGCAGTTAGATTAGGAGCAGCAGTCCTGTGAAGCAGATCCACTGACAGTTGGAGAGAGAAAAGCTGAGGACAGAAAGTCAACCAAGGCAAGAAACAAGGTTAGGAGTGGCTTTCGAGATCAGGCAGAGTTCTGAAATCTTCACTTCTTGAAAGCAATGTTATGTTCTGAAAGCTTACCAACTAAAGTAGTACAACTGTCTAATAAATTTTAGGTTGTAAATAAACAACCTTCGTGTTTGAATTACTGCTAAACATAACTGTAACGTCCCAAGAATCTATTGCAAATGTATTCAGTATATGTTGTTGATCAAGGGTGTAAAATATAATGTTTTAGAAAAGTTGATCTGAATGTAGCCAACATTAATACATATGTTTTTATAACTGTTACTACTTAAATTTAGCCAAAGGAAAACTGACTAGTCTAGAGTATTTCATTTTTCCAACAACCTAATCAGTATCAAAGTATTGTACATTAAAGATGAAATACTTACATGGAACCCCTGAAAATCTTTTAGAAAGTATTGTCATAAACATAGTACTTTGAGAGGAATTTAAAAGTCACTGTTTCCTTGTTCTGGTATAAATTCTCATTTTAATTTTCTTTAAAATAATGGTATAATGAACTAAATTATGTCTCTCTATACATGTTTATTTTATAGTCAATGTACTAATTCTTTTAGCAACATAAAATTTAACTATGACTTAAGGATTGTGATGTAAGAAAATGATAGATGCTTTTTATTAGATGTTGGCTTGGCATGTCAGAATTTTTAACAAATGTGTTAATGTACATAAATCATTAATTTTTAATTTAATTTGCATTGTGAACTCTCCACTGAATGTAAATGAAGGATTTATTATTTTCTAGTTAATTAAAACTTTAGTGCAGGCAAACATTCATGGAGTTCTGAATTATTTTATTATTATGATTAATTTTTAAAATCAACTAAGCAATAAGAATTTTCCAAAAAGTACCTTTTCTCTGTTAACAGTTAGAAATCCATGCTTTTGCTTTTTGCTGCATATTACATTGCAAATTAAACTATTGTAAGAGATTTTATTGCATCTTGTGATAATATTTGCAGTTATAAGAACTGTGAGTTTTATCTTGACAAATTTACAGTAATGATTTTTCATGTCTCCAAATAGATAATGAAATAGAAAATGAGTATTTGTTTTAAGCATGTCTTTTTGTTTAACAATGAGAATGCTAATGATGTTCTAAACATTTTAAAGTATATTTTTGGCATTTGATTATTTGTGTTAAATACAGATCAGAATATTCAGATGTTTTTCATTTTCCCCATTTAAACTTGTATAAAGTAAAAGTTCTGTATTCAGTATTTAATGATTATATATATCATTGCTGTTATTCCTTTAGCAAACTAGCGAACTTAACCAGAAAAAGTAAGACATCAGCATATTTAAAATATAAAACAAAATCAACTATTTAAAATATAGTTGAGTATACCAAATACTAAATTGTTTGCTATACTGCAAAAAAATTAGTTTGACTGAAAAAAGGAGTACATTTTTGGTTAGAGTCCCTTTGCCAGACTTGATTTTTAGTAAGACTGTTGAGTTTGGGCTGAAATCTTGCAGAGCCATACTGTAGCCAGCAGGGTACTTGAAAAGTCGTACTCCAGGGCAGTCACCTATCCATGAAACACGCTTGAGCAAAACCCCAGTATGTGTACATTTTAAATAAATAACCTGTACCGTTTATGATACAGATATTAAACATGGACAGTTTTTATTTTCTTCTTCCTCTTCCCCCCTCTTTTCTCTCCCCCAGCCCTTTTCCTTCTTCCTTCCCCTGTGCCTTCTCCTTTCCCCGCATCCCCTTCCCTTTCTTCTTTATTGCTTCTGTTCCTTTATCTCTCCCCTTTTGTACAACCATTTGTGTACAGTTCAGTAGTGATAAGTGAAACCCCTTTTCTCCTTTTTTTCCTTCCCTCATCTATTTATTAAAAAATAAATTAAATAGAAATTGTAATATTTTCCTTCCACATTTCAGTGAATCATTTTGAACACCAACTACCTTGGAGACTACCTTGCTCTGTGATTTGGAGACACTCGATCACTACTTTCTATTAAGATATTCATCAGTTCATTTTTATAGCTCTTTATGAATAGGTGCAAGGTACTGTGTGAAGTAATGATCCTAGGAAGACTTTGAGAGTCAAACAATCTTTGTAAAATCTGGATAATGTCATCAGGTTTTATCTTATCATTAATTTTATTCCTTGAGGATTAAGAAGCACCTTAAATTCATGCTTATTTAATCTTCTGATTTTGTCTTTTCCTTTTAGGGATCTTTGAAATTTACCTGTAAAATCAGGTTTCTCATATAATTTTGAGAATTTCTTTTATATTTAATTTGTGTTCACACACATTTGTAGGTCACACACCCCTAATGAAAAAGGAGAATGAATATATTCTTCTTAGGAGACCTCCGAGACTGAATTACCTTGCTGAAGGGAAGAAGTGAGATTTGAAATCTATTTTAGCCTTTTATTTTTGTATTTCTTTTTTTATTAAAATTTTGTTATTGTTATTCAAGTATAGTTGTCTCCATTTCCCCCCCACCATTCCCCACCACCCCAGCCATCCCCATCTCTTACTCTTGATCCTACCCTGCTTTGGCTTTGTCCATGTGCTCTTTATACATGTTCCTTGACACCCCTTCCCCCTTTCCCCCCATTATCTATTTTATGTTCAACTTACATGACTTTTATCTTCTGTATATCTCTTGCTTTCAATGTAAAATGTTTTAGTGGGGAGGGCTGGGTGGGTGGGCTGGGATGAGGGTGAAAGGCAGAAAACTGTACTTGAACAACAATTAAATAAAATTTTAAAAATAGAAAAAAATGTTTTAAATCATCAGTTATTTACTTTCCCCTCCCCCCAAAAGGAAAAAAATGCAGCTAAAATTGAATGTCCAGGGCATATGCTCCTGAGGCTTTATGCACACTCTAGCATACTTATGAGTATAAGGGTGCCTTAGACTGAGAAGTGGAGAGTGAGATGGTTCTGTGTTACTTTGAAGTCAGTTTTTTTTCTTAATCCTCACCTAAGGATATTTATTGATTTGAGAGAGAGAGACATAGATGTGAGAGATAAACATTGATTGGTTGCCTCCTGTATGTGCCCTGATCAGGTATCGAACAGCAGCCTAGTTACGTGCCCTGATGGGGATCAAACCTGCAACATTTTGTTGTACAGGACAATACTCCAGCCAACTGAGCCGCCTGGCCGGGACTGTTGTGTCTGGTTGAAAATAGTTCAGAATATAAATTTTCTTTTATTTATTTGTTTAATCTTCACCTTGGGATATGTTTATTGATTTTGGAGAGAGAGAGAGAAACATTGATCTGTTGCCTCCTTTACACACCCCTATTGTGGATAGAATCATAATCTAGGTACATGCCTTGACTTGAGATCAGACAGCAACCTTTTGGTATAAGGGACCATGCTCTAACCAACTGAGCCACCTGGCCAGGGCTGTTGTGTCTGATTGAAAATGATAAACTGAAAAAAGTAAGTTAACTTTTTAGCCCTTCTCTTCTTATGTTTTAATTTTAATGAAAGCAGCAGAAGTGTGTGGTAACAAATCCAGCAGTGCAGAAGAACTTAATGGTAAAAACAACATTGTCTTTCTCACTCTTTTGTACCTCCCATGTCCTTTCCTTATGTGTAGCCTCAACCACTTTCTATTCTGTTTTGAGTTCTTTAGGGTGTTGCTTCCATAATTTTAACAAAACCACTTCAAAACATGTTAAGGATGAGGATACAGCTTCTTACAGGGGAAGGAAGGTATATTTGCATGTTCAGTCCACAATCTTGACATGGAAGCCCAGCCCACTTTTAAAAAATACATTCTATGAATCTCAGGCAGCTAAGAAATTTATTTTTTAATTCATATCAATACATAATTCTGTCTTTTTCCCATATATACCTCAGTTTTTCTTTATCTGCCTTCTTACTTATTCATGCTCCTTACAGTCCATAAGCTCTGTATCTCAAATTTCTTTTTATTTCTCCCTAATTCTGGTTTTTTATTTTATTACTAGTAAAGTACTCATGTACTCCATTAATACTAAAATAGTAAAATTAGTTTTTACTCGAGGAGTAGCAGAAGTATTGATGTTTAATTAATAGCATTTTCAAAACAAGCAGTGAGTACCCAATGGCTAAATAATCACTATTGCTGCCCCTAAGCTTTGTGACCACTCTAACTTAGTGTGGTTTAAGCATAAAATTATCTTAGGTCTTGCTGTAGTTTGAGTGAGGAGAGGAAGCGTCTACCCTAATGACAAGTTATGGGTCATTTGTTTGCTGGAAGATATCACTCAGATATTTCATTGACAGCATTTCAAGTAATATAGCAGTCAGAACTATGCACCTGTTTGCCATTTTCCCTCTGTTGTCCTTGTTTATCAGTAGTGTTTTTATAAACAAGTTTATAATTCTGGCATTGGGTCTGTAATTTTAAATATTCCCCCAAGTGTGGTTAATCTCTTATTTTCATGTCACATGTGAAATGATTTCTCACTTTAAAAACCCTCTGATGTTTTGCTTTAAAAACTCTACATTTTTATGACATAGCAATCTAGACAAAAATGTGTTAATTTCACATTGTTTGCAGGTTTTATTTTTCAGATATCCCCAAGCTTTTATGAAACCTGCTAATAATCTAAAAAAGCCAAAATAGTAGTTTTAAAGTCAAATGATAAATTTATCTTAAGCCATAACATTAATTATTTGAAATGTAAAAAATACCTTTATATTATGAATATTCTACGTAATGAGAATTTGGAAAAACCGCTATTTAAGTTTTAGAACGTATGTAAATGTATGCAACAAATATATTGGGAACATGATTGTTGTTTATTAATTACTAATAAAAACAAAGAAAAATTAACACATTTAATTTGACAATTCCTTTTAAAATCTTTTGAAAGATTATTTAATAATCATACCACTTTTTAACAAACTCTTAGGATACTAATTTTACTCAGTTTAATATCCTTTTTCTGAAATAACTAAATTTTTCTGTTAATGTCAGCTTGGCTATTGCTTGATACAATGCATGAGCATGGTGTTTATGCAGGCTGAATAGCTTCAAATAATCAAAATTTATTACAGCATAATTATTGCATTCATTTGGGAGGTAAGTAAATTCCCACTGAAACCATTGAAGGAGAATATTGATGTGCCTTAATGTTGAGTGGTTTGCCTGTCAGACCATGCCTATGTCTGGGGTCCTTGATTCTTTACTGGTGATTTGTATCCTGTGATTTAGTGTTAATTAAAGATTTGTATAACTTGTTTTCATATGCTAATACCCTTAATATTCTAAGGTAAAATACTAAAAGAATACTGTAAAATGTTTAGAAGTTAAAACAACGAAGATTACATTTTCTATGTCTGTTATTCCATTGACTAGAAAATTCCATCTTGAAACTATTTCCAAAAGTCTAAATCAGTTTAATTAAATACTTATGTGTTTGAATTCTTATTATATTTTCAGTGAAAATGTAGTTTTATATGTAGTTACTTTTAACTACAGTGGTACTTACTGAAGTAAGTACAGTGGTACTTACTTTTAACTAAGGTCAGTGGTACTGAAGAATCTCATGAGTTGTTGCCTTTAATGAACATTGACTCCATGATAATCTTTTTTTTGTTAAGATTTTATTTAACCCAGAGAGAGGGAAAGTGGGGGTGAAAGACAGGGAGAGAAAGATTGATGTAAGAGAGAGACATCCATCCACTGTCCCACACACATGCCCCAGCTGATACCAGATCTGCAACCCAAGTATGTGCCCGGATCAGGGACCAGTGACCCTTTGCTTTGTGGGACGATGCCCAACCAAGCCACACCAATCAGGGCTTCATCATGATATTCTTAAAAAGCAAAATAGAACAATATAGATAATTTTCTATCATAGTCTTAGCTAAATTGTGGGCTCATTTATAAGCAGATATTACATCTTGTAAGTGAGCATGCAGAGAGTGCGATAAAAGCAGAGATAGCTGTACACGGTCATGTTTGTGTCACTCTTCCTATTTTTTCCTCACTATCGTAATAAGATTCTTAGTTGTGTGTGTGTTTTTATTTGTAGTTAGCCTTAGATCTTATACAATGAAAATTGTACTTATTTAATAATACTTTACTTTGTTATTACTAGTTTCTTCACTAGTGGAAGAAGGAGAGAAACAGACTAAACTATTTAAGCCATCAAAAATGTCTGGCAGAGAATCTGCCCCACCAACCTCTTCCTCACCACCAGTAAGCCAGGAGGCCCTGACGGTCAAAGAGAAGTTCATCCCCCCTGAGCTCAGTATCTGGGACTATTTCATAGCCAAGGTAATGAAAGTGCTGTCCAGGTCAATATTTATGTGTTAAGTGGAAATGAAAGTGTTTAAAATAAGCATAATTATTGGTGCTTCTAAATATTTTCCCACCCTGGTCTGGGAAAATAGGGTGTCCTATTTTCCTTTGTGTCCTAAACCATTTTATCAGGCCACATTACCAAAAAACATACCTTAAAATAGTTTGTCTATATTTCTATCCAGTTTTTAAGAGAGTTCTTTGATAAATTATAATTTTTGCATTTTAAATAAAGTTCTTATTAAGGTGAAAAGATAAATTAGTCAATGCCTTAATGCCAGTGTACAATACCTGTTAGTAATTAAGGAATCAAGACTGTAAGAAGTTCATGTGCCATCTATATTTATTCCTTTTCTATACTACAGGCTGTACTGCATTGTTCCAATATATACAAATTTCATTTACCACTTTTAATTAAATAATATCAGTCTCTCGTCAACATAGTTCAAGTTTAAATTTACCACAGTACATTAAATATGAGTAATTGCATAAAGTACAAAGTTCCCTACTAGCTTTTCAGTCCATAAATTAGAATGAAAATTAACAGATGCACTTCATGATTAGAGACTAATCATAGTAGTTCTTCCAAAGCCTGACAGTGATTGGTCATTTAGTGCCTGTTATTCAGTTCATAACAGTCAGAAAAAGGGGTGGTATCCTGCCCCCTTGTCCCCCAGGATAAACACAAGTGACATTTTAAAAAATTGGATGATTAGAAGAGGGAATTGGCTAACATTGCTAAAAATTCAGCAAAAACAATTGGAAGTGAAATTCAAATCAAATGTAAAGTTATAGAAAATTAGCTAGCTTTGGGATTATGAACATTGCTGTCATTCAAGAGACTGTTGCTGTGCAGCCAGAGCAATCTAGCGAAGGCCAGCTTACCGACATAAATGAGGAAAGCGTGGTAAAAGGATGAAGATGTTCCAGAGAGTGATATTAGAAGAAGAAAAAAACTTCCCATTAAAGGAACTCTGGGTCATATTTCACAACATTGAAAGCACAAAGCATAAAATGTTGGAAGCTGATACAGACTTAGGTAGGAATGTGCCAATTTGCCAAGAATTAGAAAAGATGCTTGCTTTGTGTCCTAAACTATACAGTTAGAAGGTGGCAAGTGCTATTCAAAGTAATGGATGAATTTTTTACCAAAAATAAGATACTTTAATTCTCAGTGTTTTTAATACTTTAATTATAGTGTACAGAATAAATACTAGTTTTACTGTATTTTAATTTCTCCAGCTGACGGTAGGAGTTTCTCATGCCTTGACAAATATTTTATCAGTCACAGAACATTTGTACTTTTCCATTCATTATTAAGATTGCTTTGCATGGCTTCAACTTGCATAGTTGTTTTACATTCCTGCACTACATGCAAAGCAAGCACTGCCTGCATATATCTCCTTCTCCTGTGATCAGCCAAATTCTTCACATCCTCAACCTTTGGACATTCTCCTTACTGCCTTGAATTAATTGACACCTCACTCTTTCTCTTGACACCCATGCCCCTGGCCTGTTGAGCAGCTGCTTTTATTTTTCTTGTATCTTACATGCTTCAGTATAAAAAAGGGCATTTGAATTTCCTCTTTCTTCATGCCTTTTGCAGAATCATTTACTCATTGAACAAATGTTGATTAGCACTTCATTTAAATGGGAATATCTTTATTTTACCTTCATTTTTGAAGCGTAGGTTTGCTGGATGCAGGAGTCTTGATTAGCAAGGTTTTTGTGTTCCTGGATATTGTTAAATTTCTGATTGGTCTGCTCTTGCCCCAGTCTGTATCATAGCATCAGGACAATTGAGATGTTAGCCTCCCCTAATTGTTTACTACTGAAATATCTGTTGTTTTTGATAGTGTCACTGGGCATGGAATTTTTATTGAAGTCTGCTTTCTCCAGCTAAGAAG
Source organism: Sturnira hondurensis (assembly GCF_014824575.4). Lineage (NCBI taxonomy): Eukaryota > Metazoa > Chordata > Mammalia > Chiroptera > Phyllostomidae > Sturnira > Sturnira hondurensis. Next base: position 8,957,018 of record NW_028074140.1, on the reverse strand, counting down.
CAGAGTGTTTAGTCCTCGCAAACTGCCCTTTTGATCCTGGTGGAACAATTGTACCACAGAGTGGCAGGAGTGGGGATGAGGGTAGCCTTTGGCCAAAGTGCCAGATTCTTACTTTTTTACCAAAGATTGAGTAGATTTTTCCTGAAAATTGCTTTATGTGTTACATGCATTTGGTCAATTTCCAATATCTTTAAATTCTTTTTGATAATTTTGTGCAGTTTTAGTATTGGTTTTTCAGAGAGGACTTACCAACCTCCTCACTCAGCTGTTCCAAAGTTCTGTCCTTCCTACTATGTTTCTTTATTAGGCTTCCCTGGACACAAGATTTTATAACTTTTCAAATTTCCCACAGCTCTTCCACCCTGACTCTTAACTGATGACCCCATCTCTTAAGTTATTAAAAAAATAGAATCGGACAAACTTCTTTTATCATCCTACTAATGAAGCTATAAATATATTTCCTCCCATCTTTTCTTTCCTCCTGTTATTATGAAGAATCCATCCTATCAGAGACTCCAGTTCTGTTCTGAATCCCATCCTTGCTTTTCTTCTCTATTCTTTGCTTTGACTTCCGTTTTCTCCTCTTTATTGGCTCCTTTCAGAAGTACGGAAATATGCTTTTCTGTCTCCCATTACAAATCCTGCTTTGACCCCCAAAGTTTACAGCTGTTATCCCATTTTTGTTGTTTATTATCATTCAGCTTTTTAAAACGAAATGCAGTAGTCTCCACTATCTGCAGGGGATATGTTCCAGATCCCCCTTCCCCAGCACACACACACAGTTGAAAATTCATGTACAACTGTAGTCAGCCTTCTGCATATGCAGATTTCCAACCATGGATTGAAAATACAGTTGACCTTGAACAACACCGGTTTCAACTATGTGGATCTACTAAAAACCCCATGTAAGTGAACTCACATAGTTCAGACCCATATTTTCAAGGGCAATTGTGTGTGCTGTTTTTTCTTATATGTACATACCTATGATGAAGTTTAATTTATAAATTAGGCACAGTAAGAGATTAATAATAATAATAAAATAGAATAATTATTATGACAGTAAACTGTAATAGTCACATGAATGTGGTATCTTTCTCTCAAAATATCTAATTGTAGTGTACTCACCCTTCTTGTGGTAATATGAGATGATACAATGCTTATGTGATAAGATGATGTGAGATGAATGACATAGGTGTTGTAACATAGTGTTTGGCTACTATAGAGTTACTTGAACATAAACACTGCAATACAACTGTCTGTCTGATAACCAAGATGGCTATTAGGTGACTCTTTGGCAGGTAACATTTACGACATAAACACACTGGAAAAAGGGATGATACGTGTCTTGGGTGGGATAGTGGGACAATGCAAGATTTCATAATGCTACCCAGAGCAACATGCATTTTAAAACTTAGGAATTGTTTATTTCTACAATGTTTCATTTGATATTTTTGAACTGCAGTTGATCACATACAATTGAAACTACAGGAAGCAAAACCATGGAAAAGGGGGTACTGCATTTTCTTCCTATTACCTTAGATCCCTTTTATATTTAACTATTGTATGACATCTGACACAACTGCCCTGCTGAAACTGCTGTTGTTGGTATTCAGGTGGCTCCCATGTCAAACATAACTGAAACTTCTTGATCATTATTTTGTGTGACCTTCAATATTCAGCACATGTGACCAATTCCTTCTCCTTGAAATACTTAAACTCTTATTCTCTGCCAGTGCCTTCTAGTTTTTCCCCTAATCTTACTGTTTATTCCTTCATAGTCTCTGTTCTTCATCCTTTTTCTACCTTACCTGTGAATCTTGAGCTTAAAGATTTGGGTTTGGGTGTTTATTTTCTCCACACTACCCCCCTCCCCCTTACAACCAAAGTCCTTTGGTTTTAGTAAATTGCATCTTTTAACTTATAGTTGGTCAAGCCAGAAACCCAGAAATTATCTTTTTCTTGTATTTCCCTTGCTCTCTAGATTTATCAGCAAATGTATCAATACTTTCCCCAAAATATACTGTGAATCTGTTATTCCTCTCCATCTCCATCACTAACATCTGTATGTAGACTGACAGTTCTTGCCTTAGTTACTGATGTCTCCATTTCTACTCTTGGATTTGACTTTTCTCTCATAAATTAGTGATAATAGTGTTATTCTTAAGGTATAAATCTCAATGCCTGTCCTCTACTTAAAAGTCATTGGTGGCATTCTGTTACACTCTGTATACTGTGACCTGTAAAAGCTCTATCTGGCCTGTCATCTTCCATACTCTTTCTACCTTTAACCCAACACATCCTGTTTTTTTTTTTTATACCAAACTTTTCCCCAGGTTAAAACCTTTCTGTATACTATTTCCATTGCCCAAAATTCTTTTCTTCCCTTTTGTCTTTATTTCTTTCCTATTTTTCTTGCCCTTTATGTCTCACTTAAATACCACTTTTCAGAGTCTTTTCATGATCAACTCATCTCAATTTTTGTTAATGTTCTCGATCCCAATGTCTTTTTTCCTTTCTAGCATGATTTGCCTATGTTTCTCATTAAAATGTCAGCTCTGTGAAGGCAGTGATTCTGTATATGTCTTAAAATTTTTTATATCAACTATGCTTTTTACTTATTTTTAAAATCTTTTTAATTTTACGTATTTTTGGAGAGAGGCAGGGAGTGAGAGAGAGAGAGAGAGAGAGAGAAACATCAATGTGTGGTTGGCTCTTGTGCACCCTCTACTGGGGACCTGGCCCAAAACCCAGGCATGTTCTCTAGATTGGGAATTGAAGCAGCAAACCTTTTGGTTCCCAGGCTGGTGGTACTCAGTCCTCTGAGCAATACCAGCAAGGGCTCAAGTATGCTTGTTAACACAATAGATACTTGATAATTTATTTTTGTTGAATAAATGAATAAGTGAGGGAATTGTGTAAAGTGATGTCAAAGGCATAGAATGTTAAAAAAAAAAAGCAGCAGCCAGTTGCTGGTTTTACTTCTTATAATGAAGTATACAATAATGGGGTAAATTGCTAATATTGGACTATGTAATTAAATGGATTAAATCAGAAAGTTGAATGGTAAATTCTGTAACTTTTTCATTTTAGCCTTTTCTGCCCCCTTCCCTAAGTAGAGGAGAATATGATTCAGAGGAAAGTCTGGACAGTGATGACGATGACGATGATGATGATGTTTTAGATTCAGATTTCCATCTCCAAGAGCATTCTAATTCAAATTCATACAGGTACGAAATACTTAATTTTAAGCTTTTTAAAAAAATCATGTTATATATAATGTTTTTTAAAAATATATTGTATTGATTATGCCATTACAGTTGTCCTGTTTCCCCCCTTCATTCCCCTCCACCCTGCACACCCTCCCCCACCATTCCCCCCCTTTAGTTTATGTCCATGTATCTCAAGTTCTTTAGATTCTGTATTTCCCATACTATTCTTGCCCTCCCCCCTATCTATTTTCTACCTACTGTCTGTGCTACTTATTCTCTCTTCATTCTCCCCCCTTCTCCTCCTCCCACTCCCCTGTTGCTGAGTTAGCAACATGTGATCTCCATGTGATCCATGTGATCCATGTGATCTCCATTTCTATGGTTCTGCTCCTTATCTAGCTGTCCTCTTGGTTTGCTTTTGTTTTAGGTGTGGTTGTTAATAACTGTGAGTTTGCTGTCCTTTCATTGTTCATATTTTTTATCTTCTTTTTCATATAAGTCCCTTTAGCATTTCATTTAATAAAGGCTTGGTGATGATGAACTCCTTGAATTTGATCTTATCTGAGAAGCACTTTATCTGTCCTTCCATTCTAAATGAAAACTTTGTTGGATAGAGCAATCTTGGGTGTAGGTCTTTGGATTTCATGACTTGGAATACTTCTTTCCAGCCTCTTCTTGCCTGTAAGGTCTCTTTTAAGAAATCAGCTGACAGTCTGATGGGAGCTCCTTTGTAGGTGACTGTCCCCTTATCTCTTGCTGCTTCTAGGATTCTCTTCTTCATTTTAATCTTGGCTAATGTAATTATGATGTGCCTTGGTGTATTCCTTCTTGGGTCCAACTTTTTTGGGACTCTGAGCTTCCTGGAGTTCCTGGAAGTCTATGTCCTTTGCCAGACTGGGGAAGTTCTCCTTTATTATTTGTTCAAATAAGTTTTCCACTTGTGGCTGTTCCTCTTCCCCATCTGGTACCCCTATAATTTGGATGTTGGAACATTTAAAGATGTCCTGGAGGTTCCTAAGCCTCTCCTCATTTTGTTTTTTTGTGTTTTTTTTGAATTCTTGTTTCTTCATACTTTTTTGTTTGGTCATTTTTTTCTTCCTTCTGGTCCACTCCCTTGATTTGAGTCCCAGTTTCCTTTCTATCACTATTGATTTCCCATGCATTTCCCTTCATTTCAATTAGTTTAGCCTTCATTTTTTCTTCTAATTTGTGACTAAAATCAACCAGTTCTACGAGCATCCTGATCACCAGTGTTTTGAACTGTGCATCTGATAAGTTGGCTGTTTCTTGGTCGGTTAGAGTTATTGGCTCTGGGGCTTTGAGTTCTTCTTGAACCATAATGTTTTGGTCTATTCGCACCTATTATGTATGAGGGGCAGAGCCTTAGGTGTTCACCAGGGAAGGGCAACTCAGTTGCTGGGTTGTGATGCTTGCTGTATGTGGGGGCGGGGTCAGAGAGGGGTAATGGCAGCCCCCTCTGCTGCTTCCCGCCACTGGGGTCTGCGTGGTCTGTCTCATTGCTCCCTCCTTTGCCTGGTTTATCTGTGCGTGAATGTGTGACTGCAGTCAGCCTGCCGCCTTGAGCCCTCACTGGGTCTGCCCATTGCAACCCCACACCTGGGGTCTGCCAACCGCTGCCTACGTGCGCCTTGGTCGGTCTAGCTGAGTTTTCCTGCACAACCCCTCTCCACCAGTCGCTGGCTCCGCCCCTCTTACAGGTCTGGCTGAAAGGTTCATTGTTGTCGGACTTCCATATAGTTCAATTTTCTGTGTTTTGGTTGCATTTTTATTACTAAAACTTTGTTGTCTTTAAACTTGGTTGTGCAAGGAGGCACAGTGTTTCCACCTACGCCTCCATCTTGGCCAGAAGTCTATATATAATGTTTTTTTAAATAATGCATGTGAAACTAGAGGCTTGGGACTTAAAACATACTATAATTCAGACTTCTTTAGATGAAATTGGTAAATTCCTTTACTTAACTCTAATTCCACAGTTAATTTTTTTATTTTACATGAATGGATGACCTATACTTTTTATCAGCCCTCACAAATACTGCAGTCAGATTATTCCTTGATTTTTGCACCCTACTGTTTCAGCCTAGAAAATATGATTTTTCAGGAAAACAATAGTATTCTAACATCACTGATTAATGTTTCAAAAATAACTTCCACATATGATAAAAATTATAAATGTTTAAAATGCTCATCCTCAGTGAGCATTATTCTTACATGTAGGAGTGATGATATATTTGTTATCTTGCTTTTATTAGTATGTTGATTATATCTGAAAGGTATATTTGAGATAAAACAAAAATATTAAGATATGGTCTGTTAATGGTATGATAGAAGAATATAAATTTTTAAGGGAATAATTTAAGAGAATAAATTTTTAATTTTTTAATATAAATCTATATCCAAGATTACTCTATCCAGCAAAGCTATCATTTAGAATGGAAGGGCAGATAAAGTACTTCCCAGATAAAGTCAAGTTAAATGAGTTCAACATCACCAAGCCATTATTATATGAAATGTTAAAGGGACTTAGGAAAAGAAGAAGGTCAAAACTGTGAACAGTAAAATGACAGTCTTTTGCCATTATAGATAATGCATATGTGAGTAGCTGCATGCATATTTTTTGTTTTGTTTTGTTTTGTTTTTTGCAGGGGATATACATATTCTGGGTAAGTTACTAGTTGTGGAATCATTGAGTCAGGGAGTGGTAGTGTACTTTTCTAAATCCCTAAATAAATATTTAACAGGTCTGTTGCTTTATTTTTAGTTGGTCGTTAATGCGCTTGGCAATGGTGCAGTTGGTGCTCAACAATTTGAAGACTTTCTATCCCTTTGCAGGTCATGATCTTGCAGGTAATTTAACATGAATTAATAGTCATTGCTTTTGATTTACTATTTTGTATTTTTTCAAATAATGGAGAAAAGTCTAATAACTTCCTATGATACAAGATAGGTTTCTGTTAACCAAACCATCTGTCTGTAAATAATCTGTATCATATTGTTAGGTGCCCTTAGGAGGACAATATCCAAGAAAGCAGGGATGTGAACCTGAAATTATTGACTGTATTGAGACTGTATTTACAGCTGTAGCCAGGATATTGAGAGATTTTATACTGGTAGACACATAGAAAACTAAGTAAATGCAAAAACTTAGTGATTATTAACTCCAAAGGAGGAAAAGCTTGTACAGGAAACAAAAGTGCATGATAGTACACCAGATGACTCAGCTGTCATCTATATTCAAATATAAATATTTAAAAAGTAAAGATTAAAATGTCACTGTAACAAAAATTATGTGCTTATATTAGAATGATGGAGAGAGGAGTTTATATTCATATTCCAGAGGATCAATTTTGAAATCAAGAATTCACAGTACAAGCATGTTTAGATTTTTGTAGGTAAATAGGAGGAATCACTGAAATTTGAGGGTAGAATTAGGATTCAAGAGTATGGAAGTATAGAACTGGAAAGTACTGAGTTTCTTAGTATTATGTAACTTTTAAAAACTTTTGTGTATTATTTTATTTTCTAAGCAAACCTTAGTTATATGCCATGCAGAAATTGGACTGATACAAAGGTTTAAAGCAATTAATTTTCTTCCCAGACATAGTTTTATAACATCCAGGTACTTTTTTTCATGTTAAAGTCAAAAGCAGTGATTGACATAGTAGTCATTTAAATTATGTCATAAAGATTATTCCAAGTACTAGTAGTAAAGCTCTAATGTAATTTCAACTAGATGCCCTTTTTTCTTTTAGTCCTTGGCTACCTAATTGTGTTGAAATGTTACACAGATTTATGATAGTCCTTATTTAGTTCTTTAGATTTCTATGCCTGCCTTTGTTCACATCTCCTCTGCCAAAATGTGTGTTAATATCTCAGTCATACTTAAAATTTACTGCAGAAGATAAAGGTGGGTTAATTTTATTTTCTTGTTGTAGAGCTTCCTGTTTGTTCACCACTTTGTCACGCAGTTCTAAAAACTCTTCAATGTTGGGAGCAAGTTCTTCTCCGACGACTTGAAATCCATGGTGGGCCACCTCAAAACTATATTGCAAGTCATATTTCTGAAGATAGTTTGTCTGCAGGTCCTGCAATTCTCCGCCACAAAGCTTTGCTGGAACCTACAAATACTCCTTTCAAGTAGGTTTTCCTGTGGACACTGTTTTTTAACTACATCATTTTGTTTTCTGGTAGTATTTAAACTAAAAAAAAAATTAAGTCTTTTTATGTTTAATTTGCTGTTCTAAACTCATATCTGTTGCTTTGTGTGATGCATATTGTAGTCCAAAGGTTTGTAAACATTTCCTGCAGAAGTCCATATAAGTATATTTTAGGCTTTGGAGACCTTATTAATCCTTGTGGCAACTATTCAGTCTTGCCATTGTAGAGTGAAAGCAACTATAGACAATAAGCAGTAAGTGAATGGGCATGGTTGTGATCTGATAAACTTTATTTTCAAAAGTGAAAGGCAGACTGGTAGTTTATTAGGACCCACGCTCAAGCAGTGCTGTTCACAATAGCCAGTTAGCAAACAGATTTGCTGTTTGAAGAGTAAAGTACACCAAAAAGTAAAACAGTACAGTACAGTGCTTGCCTCATCAAAGTCTCGCTATAAAAAATATTAACTGAACTCAACAATGTATTTGGTTACTTAATAACATAGTGCATTTACATGTTTTTAACAAGCACTTACGTCTTGCACGGCAGTGACAGACTTCTCGGACTGGTGTGTATTCATAAATAGCGCCTGGAGTAGCTCTGCTCATGGGAGCATAATTATTATATTCCTAGGTTAAAGGTCAGCAAACAGTAGCCTCCTGGGCCAAATTCACCTCTCATCCTGCATTATAAAGTTGTATTGAATGGCAGCTACATTTTCATTTTAATATCGTCTCTGGCTTTTTTCCACTTCATTGGCAGAGTTGAGTAACTGTATGAGAGACCATCTGGCCTTCGAAGCCTATAATATTTAGTATGCGGTCCTTTAAGAAAAAGTTTGCTGATTGAGGCCCTAAATGACCTGGTCTGATTTCAGTTAATTATTATTATAAACATTTATATAATACCAAGGAAGTGTGGTCAAGTTAATCAGAAATCTCTGGAGTGTATAATTAAATATACTATCTCTCTGTAGATCCAAACACCACCTGGCGCTGTCTGTAAAGAGACTTTGGCAGTACTTGGTGAAACAAGAAGAAATTCAGGAAACCTTTATCCGAAATATATTCACAAAGAAGAGGTGTCTAAATGAGGTTTGTATAAGTGAATTCCTGTTTATTATTTTATTATGAAGTCTTTTGTATTCTATAACTGTAAAGAATAAGTTGCTTTTGTAGACTCATTTTTATCATAAGCGTATCTTAAGCAGTTAATATATAGAAAAGTGATTGAAAAGGAAAGAGAGGGTCAGTATTTTCTTAAATCTATTTTATTTAAAGTAACTAATTCAGATGTATTTGGGACTTTTCCCCCCAAAAAGGTATTATTTAAGATCCCCCATCTTTGTTTCCTGTTTTGAACTGTCATGACCATGACGGTTTAAGAGAAAAAGTAGAAAGTTCCCATGATTTTCATGTAACAGTTAGAAGTTTACCTTAGAAGTTTAACTGACATTAGGTTTATATACTGAAAACATGTCAAATATGTACATTTTCTTTTTTACCCTAGTGATAATGCTTCTTAATTAAATTTTGCAAACTCTATAATAATACGGTCACTGGTTGATTACACCTTGATATTATAATTGTAATGATTATTTTTCTCAGTTCAGTACTACTAAAAAGATTCAGTTTGATGATATGGGGAACTTGCACCTGAATGAAAATTAACATTTTGTTTCCTTCATTGAGACAATTTTGCTATTAAAAAATATCAGGTAAACTAAACAGTAGATTTAGTGATATAGTTCATTCCTTATCTTCTCATGGACCAGTAACAAAGAGTTCAGAACTGGCTACTGGTCTGTAGGTAAGATTTTGAGATGCACTGGTGTAGTCTGACAGTAACCTTTGTACAGCTTTTGATGTGAAAGGGAGAAAGGAAGGTATTTCAGTTGGGTAAATTAGGAAATAGAATGGCTTCTTAATAGACAAGTTAGCACAGAGCAACCTCATCAAAAAAAAAAAAGGAAAAAATCCAACCTCATTGAAAAAAAGGATAATTACATATGTTTCATTGTCTCTCAGTTTAAGCACTAATTTATAAGAGGCAATTGGACATGCTCTTAATTAGTATTTGCCTGTTTATATAAATATATTTGATTAGCCAAGCAAGGAAACGATATGTCATGTTTTTCTTAACTTTGAAGACTATTGACATGTATGCTTTAGTATAACATTGAAATCTAAGCACATAATACATACAATAGATACAATACAAATGGAAGTATTTCTATATAACCTTAAGTAATATATATCTTATTTAATAGATGAAGTACCATTAAGACAGTTTAAGCAAATTTTTGGATGAATAAAATTATAAAAATGAATGTGTCAAACTAATTAGCATGTTTGCTGGCAAGGTAGTATTACTTCCTTTAAATATATCTTTGCCTAAAATAATTTGTTACAAGATAAAGCATTCTGACAATAATGTATAAAGCACTGCTGCATTGCTCTGTATAAAAAGCATGTGAGTCCTGACTGGCGCTCGGTTGAGTGGCATCCTGCAAAGCAAAAGGTTGCTAGTTCAATTCCAGGTCAGGGCACATGCCTGGGTTGCAGGCCCAGTCTCTAGCTGGGGTGCATGCAAGAGACAATCAGTTGATGTTTCTGTCACACATTGATGTTAAAAAAAAATTTACTGTGCTTGTTACTTCTTTGGTTTTTCTAATGTACCTTGTTCTATGAATATGCACATTTGGCAAAACAAGTCCTGTTATTTTTTAAAAACATTGTCATATTTGATTAATATAGTTGTAAAAATAAAGAACGTTTGTCTACCTTTAATATATTTAGTGTATTTGGGAAATGAAATAGTTCTCAAAACAAACAAAAGACTGTTGTACAACTAGATTTCTGGTTAGAATTCAGGGAGTAGAATGACATGACGAAGGCAGAATGAGGAAGGTAGAATAGCAGATAAATGAGTAGAGTTATTTTTGTATTATAATTATTTTAATCAAAAGCGGTAAATATGAATGTTGGACTAAAAACTTTATAGTAAGCTAAATATAGGGTCTGGCACAAATGATGCCACTTTCTTATTACAAATCTTTTTATTATAAAATCATAAGCATGTAATTCTGTAACATAACATCACACTCAAGCACACCCTATGACATTTTAGGTGAATTGTTCAAATTAAAAATTATTACACCTATATTATTACCCCACCAACCATACTCAAGCAGGCCTTACTTCTGCTGGATCCTGTCTTCTCTCCAGAGATTATTTTATTTAATCTGCAAAATGAGTATAATTTTAGTTTGCAGTGTTTTAACTAGTACATTTAACTTATTTAAAAACTTGACATGATTAATGGTAGTTATTAAAAATGCTGTGTTACCACTTTGTTGTTTTATTCTTGAGGTGATACTTTTAAAGGTAATATAAAAAGGGAAATTTTCTATAGTTAAACATGGATTGGATAGAACAAAATAAAATATGAACTTTATAGAATTGGTATAAAATTATTTAATCTTTACTGGAAAGTTGACTAGTTTATTTTTGTTATTAACAATATTACCTGCATTCCCTTTTTTAAAAATAAAATAATGATTATACTTAAATAGTTAAGTTCAAATCACTCTGATTTTTCAGATGATTAGGTAATAGATACATGATAAATCCTGTATTTTGGATGGGAGATGGAGAATATTTTCAAAGCACTGCTGTTTTCTTTATGCTTTATAACATATTTGAAAATGAAATTATCTGATATTAAAATTCCGGTGTATCTTCAGATCTTTCTTTTCCTACATAATGTAGTTTACCAATACATGCATCTTTAAACTAGAAGGTCTTCCCTATCTGTATTTATTTGGAAATTAAGTGAAGATAACTGCAAACAGACTACATCTGAATCATTCCTGACCAAAAACAAAAACAAAAAAATGCCTGGCAGCTATCATCTTGTCCCTAATTTCTTTTTCTGTTTTTTTCTTTCATTTTCTGAGAAAAACTGAAGGTCTTGAACCAGCTCTTTCTCTAATTAGTGCTAATATCCTTTTTTAAGAAGCATGTGTGCCTGAAACACAATTTTATTAAGCAGTGTCACACCAGTAAATTAATTTTAAAAAAGAGAGACTCCACACTTTTAAATCACAACTTTACAGTATAGTATTAATATGTTTATGGGTATACATATACTAAATTAATAAAAAATAACTATACTTTTATTATGCACAAATAAAAAGAAGGAGAAGAAGAAGAAGCATGGGTGCCTCTAAACAGTTTATTGAGTATTTCTGACTAAATTAAGGAGAGAATTAGAAACCTACCAGTCAAATTGATAAGGAGGTTTTCATAAGAAGTGAGATATCATAATTGAGAAAAGACATAGTACTGTGTAAGAGAACAATGACCTTAATTTTTGGTTGATTATACTCTGGCACCAATAGCTCTGAAATTTGTAGTCTGGAAGCAAGCACAATCTTGCTTTAATGTCAACATGTCAAAGTGAATTCAATGAGTAAAAATTTGTTAGGAGATAGACTACAATTTACAGTGGTTGTTAATGAATTCTAAGGGTTTAAGTTTCTCCTAGCTCCTTACCCCTAACCATTCACCCCACATGTTCTTCTTTTAAGATATATGAAATTTAAAGAATAGTAACTCAGTCCAATGTTACTTTCTAGTAAATTGGGTTAAAAATTAATTTAAAAAAACACCCCAAGTATTTTGCATGTTACATCTCATCTTTACTGTTTGTCATGTGATTATTCTTTCTTGATGAAGTCATTAGAGGACAACTGTGAAACCATCAAAAATTCTGTGATGGAGAAGCCAAACATCAATAAGGTACAAAAGTCTCATTCAACTGAAATTAGAAATTGCATTCTTTAACAAGAAAAACAAAGTATTTTCATTTAATTTTGGATCAGACTTTGTTTCTAATGCAATTAAATAACTATTCCCTCAATTTGTTCTTTTATTTTTACAAATTAAAATTGCAATCATAACATTGTTTCTGTTTTATTAATAAGAGAATGCAATTTTAAAAGGCGTTGAATGTATCCTGTTTTGGCTACAGATTTTTCTGACTACATACAGCTAAAGTTCTTAATAAAATGTAATTACAATAGCCATTATGGAATTATAGTAGTATTATTCTGTTTTTGCAAGTATCACTTTTAAAGTTAAAAATCTTAAATTTTAATTTCTTAAAACATATCAAATACTATTATAGAGCATTTATTTTACTGATAAAAAATAGAATATAATACATTGCCTTGCATATAGTAAATGCTCATAGTGGTAGAGAATAATGGCACAAAGGATGAGAATTTGCACCACCATAAAATAACCACCAAATGTTCTGTGATCATACATTCAAATACAGCTTTTATTAGATTGACATATGATTCATGTGTTTCACATTTGGATTTTTAAGACCATCTCAACAGAGTAAGTTTTAGGGAAAAAAATTCTCAAAAGGTGAGGGGATTAGCCAAAGAGTGTACATGAAGTACCCATGGACATGGACAATGGTGTGGGATTGACTGTGGAAGTTGGGGGCAGGCTAGGTGGGGGTAAGCAAAGGGGGGAAATTGGGACATCTGTAAAAGCACAAACAATAAAACATCAAAATGAAAAAAAAAATTTAACTCTGAAAACCCACCTCATATTATTTCCCAAATATTTGGTAAAGTAGGAGAATTCTATAAAATGAATTAAAAAGACTGATTTGATGTCAAATGCTTATTATAACCAAATATGATCAAAATAAATATATGCAGTATATACTTGGGAAGTTTCTAATGGCCTTTGGGAGTTTTGTGAAAATATAAATCAAACTTTTAATTAGTTAACAATGTTCCTTGCCTTGTACTAATTGCTAATTACTGCAGTCTATGCGTTATCATGAATCCTTATCCAAAGATTTTTCTTTTGACTCTGTTTATAAAATGTTAATTAGAATGTTGTATTGCTATAGTCATCACACTACATGGGAAGTCAGTCATTGTATTTTGTTAACATTATAACCTTTTTTTGGCCAGAGTTTTTCAAGCCATGTGTGACAATTTTATTTTAAACAGCTTTATTATCTATACCTAACTTAAAATAACTGCATGTATTTATCAAAGTAGAGTTTGATTAATTTTCACATATGTGTACCTGGATAAAGCCATCAGCACAATCAGGATAATTGTTATAACTGCCTTGGCTGGGTATCTCGGTTGGTTGGAACGTTGTCCCAATACAACACGTTGTGAGTTTGATCCCTGCTCGGGGCACATAGGAGAGGCCACCGAGGAATTTGTGGATGGGCAGAGGAGCAGGTCCCTGTTGCTGTCTCTGTCTCTCTCTTTCTTAAATCAATCAACCAGTTTTTTTAAAAAAAGATAATTAATATAATCCCCTACCCCCAGAACTTTAATTCCTCCCTTGCTTTTTCCCCTCTCACCTTTGTCCTCTTTCTCTCCAGGCAACTACCAATTTGTTTCCTGATGTTATAGTTTGCATTTCTGGAACTTTTATAAATGAAATTATACAATATATCTTTCTTTTCTTTGTACTCTCTCAATATAATTTTCTTGAGATTCTTCCATATTGTATTTTTCAGTATTTTATTTCTTTTTATTGCTGATGTGTATTCATTGTATGACTGGCTATACCAGAATTTGTTGATTCATTGACCTGTTGATGAACACTTAAGCTATTTTTATTTTGGAACTCTTTCAAATAAGACTGCTTATAATATTCATGCACAAGTCTCTTCCTCTTGTGTAAATGCCTAGGGGTGTGACAGTTGGATTATATTCTAGGTGCATGGTTAACATTTTAAGAAACTGCTCAAGTATTTTCCAGGGTGGTAGAAACGTTTTACATTCCCAGCATCTGGGTATGAAATCTCAGTTGCTTTGTATCCTCACTGACACTTGGTATGGTCGTCAACCTTTTATTTTAGCCATTCTAGTAGGTATGTAGTTCATTGTGGTTTTAATTTGTATCAAGAATCAGATCATGTGCTTAATTGCCTTTTGTATAAATTTTTTTGTTGAAGTATCTTTTCAAATTGTATATATTTATTAGGTTGTATGTTTTCTTAATTGAGTTTTAATGGTTATATATTCTAAATACAAATCCTTTATACACGATAAGCAATTTGCTTATATTTCCTTCTAGTCAATTGCTTGTTTTTCATTCTCTACATTTTTTTAAACTACAGAAGTTCTTAATTGAAACATTGCACCTCATCAAAATTTGTTCTGTATATGGATTTTCTTTTTGATGTCCGATCTAAGAAATCTTTGCCAAACTTAAAGTCACAAAGATTTTCTTATACTCTGCTCTAGTATTTTATAATTTTAGTTTTACAATTAGATCTATTACTCACTTTGAGTTAATTTTTTTTAATTTTGGGTTTTTTAATTTTTTTAAACGATTATATTTATTTAACTTTAGAGAGGAAGGGAAGGAGAGAAGGAGAAAAATATCAGTGTATGGTTGCCCCTCGTGAGTCCCCTGCTGGGAACCTGCCCGCAACCCAGACATTTGCCCTGACTGGGAATCGAACCACGATTGTGTGGTTCGCAGGTCCGAGCTCAATTCACTGAGCTACACCAGCCAGGGCTGAGTTAATTTTTTATATGATGCAAAGCATGGGTCACAATTACTCTTTTAATTGTGGGTGTATCAATTGTTCTAGTACTATTTGTTGAAAAGATTAATTTTCACTGAATTGCGTCTTCCTTTTAAAAAAATCAGTTGACATATATGTGTAAGTTTATTGCTGGATCCTATTTTGTACCGTTGATCTATTTGTTTTATCTTTATACTAATACCCCATTGTGTTATTGAGCTGGCTGGAACTTCTAGTCTAATAAATAGAAATGGTGAAAGCAGATATTCTTATCTTGGGAGAAAGCATTCAGTTTTTTGTCATTAAGTAACATGTCATCTATAGGGTTGTTGTTAAATACCTTTTATAAGGTGAAGGAAGTTTCTTTCTATTCCTTACTCATTGAAAGTTTTTAATCAGGAAAGGATGTTGGGTTTTGTCAAGTGCTTTTTTTTTCTTTTTGCTACTACAGTCATGCACAGTTTAACAACAGAGATATAATACGAGAAATGCGTCATTATGTAATTTCATCACTGAATGAACATCATAGTGTACTAACACAAACCTCAAAAATATAGCTGACTACACACCTAGGCTCTATGATGTAGCCTATTACTCAGTAGGGGGAGAAAACTAACTTTCTATACTTCTGGCTTCTTGACTGAGACATCCCTGTAATAAAAGATTAACAGGAGAAAAACAAACAAAAGTTTAGTAACGAGATACCAAGGAAAACTGAGTGATGTCATAATGGCTGAAGGCACCACCTTAAATATCATTCAGCAGAAGAGAAAAGATACTGGGGGTGGGTGAGTCAGTTATAGGAGGTTACCAGGATGCAGATTTAAGTCTTTGTCTTCTTTCTGCGTTGATAAGAATTTCTAGAGACAAAGTCATCACCTTCTTTCTGATACAGCTAGGGAGAAACTTACTAATAGGGATTTCCCTTATAAATGTAAATATCTTTTACAAAGGATAATTTCTACTTGAGTTTTAGAGCTCCTCCTAAGTCTACTGTTTCTTAAAATTAATCAGCCTAAAACATTTTTTATGCCAAAAAGATATATTTTGGGGTGGCAAATTCTGTTACCCTACAAATTTTAGACTACAAACCTATGCAGCCTGTTATTTCTCTTTGGGTTATCTCATGGCTTAAATATCATCTATAGTCTGATAACTCTTTAATCTCACTATCCCCATTTATTTCCTAAACTCCACACTTGCATATACAACCTAATAGTTACCTCCCCTGAATGTCAAAACAGAATTTTCTGTCTTCCCCTAATCCCAACCCAAACCCACTCTTTCCTTCACTTTTGTCTCAGTAAATGGTACCCTCACTCACCCAGTTACCAGGTCTGAAAACAAGGAGTCAATCTTGCTTCATCTCTTTTATTTATATTGCAGTCTCAGTCCACTTAACAAAATTCACCCTAATTCCAACCACTTGTTATTCCACCATTCCTGCTGCCCGAACCAAGCCCACCATTGCCTCTGGCTTCAGTTACTGTAGCAGCCTCTTAATGGTTTCCTGGGAACTGTTCACATGTGCCTTACCTTTTGTCTCACAACACCTACAACTGTTAAAACCCTCCAATGGCTTTCTAGCCTTAAAATAAAATCTGAACTCTTTATTATGGATTCTAAGACCTTTCCAAACTAAACCTTGCTTACTTCTTTAATCTCATGTCTTAACACTTATGATTGTTCTCGAAATTAAATATGCATAAGCTTTTGAGATGCTAAACACCATTCCTACCCCCACCGCACCCACCAGTTGACTCTTACACAGGCCATCTTGGGCCCAGGCTACTAGACAATGTTTTAGTAAACCTAGATGAGAGGACAGGAATATAGCCCCACATTGAAGAAGGTCTTTTGAATTTCATGCCTTGCAAGATCTTTCACCCCAGTGAGTGTTAAGTCTGAAGAAGCTCTGAAGGTGAAACTGTTTTGAACACCCCACCTACCCCCCATTATTGGTATATCCCTCTATTTCATGGAAATGTAATTTTCTGTACTTTCAATTTCTTCAGAACCCAGTAGTGGACACTTAGTGGGCTTTACATACCAGGCAGAGAGGTGACTAAATTGGAATTTTGTCCCAAAATTAAAGAATCTTATTCTTTACATTCTTATTGGTTGTTGGACCTCAGCAGAGCAAGGGCTTTCCTTAGAAAAGAAGTTAGCCCTCAAATAAAACAAAATATTTAGCGAACACTGCAATTCCTTTATGTTTGTAATCAGATTGCATTTTAGGTAAGAATATATTGGACATCTTTATATCCAGTAATTATGAGTTGTTTGCATAGTGCTCTTTTGGTTTGGTTATTTATAATTCTCTTTCAACTTTGCAATTATATGGTCATATCAGTTGCCATTTTTGAGAATGCTCCTTAACACTACTCAGTTCTGTGGTCAAATAATGGATGGGCAATGGTGATATTTTACCTAAATTTTGCAGGAAGTAAATTGTTGTATTCTGATTTCAAATCATTAATTCTGTACTTCACAGTAAGTTGTGAACCATTTTATAGTCATTCACTTTAAAGACTGAAGGTTAGGGAGGATAAAATGAAATGAAATTATCCTGCATTAAGCAACATTCCCAACTCTTAATAATTTCTTTCTCTTTTCCCCAGAGGTAATAAAAATTTATATAAATATTTTAGTAAATGTTGATTTTATACAGCACTCTCTCCTGAATTCAAAAATATTACATGTACCTCTGTAGTTAGCATAAGGTCCAATATATCTCTCTTATTTAAAGTACATTGATTATAGTTTACTCAGCTACTAAAATGATTTCTGACCTGGGCAGACCACTCTGCCTTTTGGGGTTTCAAGGTTTTTTTTAATAAATTAAATGTTATTTTTAGATCGGGACTCAGTAAACTATATTCAGCAGGCCACATCCAATTGGTTCTTGTATAGACTGTGGGCTAAGAATGGTCTTTATATTGTTACAAAGGTTGTTTTAAAAAAGAATATGCAGCAGTGACACACAGTCCACAAAACCTAAAATATTTATCATCTAATCTTTTGATATTTATACAACATTATCAAAGGATTATAATACTAAGAAATGTTGTTAACAAGTGCTACTTTAATAGTTAAACTGCTTGGTCCTTTAAACTTAATTCATTATAACTTGGGAACATAAGCAATTAATGAAGTTGTACTTGTATGTTACATATGTCAACTATCTTATGTGAAAAAGCAAGTTTGAAAAAATTAACTTCCCCTTGTAAAATAAATTTTGTTTGGGGGATAATGACCATGTAACATAGTACCTTTGCATTTGAAATAACTAGAGTTTCTGAAAATAATTTATGCAAATATTAAATGACAGATTGTATATAATATTCTTTATATCTCTAAAATCACTGTATTTTCATATTTTCTTTTTCTTCATTTAGATAGAAGCAGATTTGGGATATCCTGGAGGTAAAGCAAGAATTATTCATAAGGAATCTGATATCATCACAGCCTTTGCTGTTAATAAAGTAAGTACAGGCACTTTTCTACAAGTATTAAGTACTTACAGTTGGAGAGGGTTTCCTGTTTTGTCTATTTGTTTGGTATCAGTATTTCTTTTTCCCAAAACTGCTTCCCACTCCTAAAATTGCAATCTGAATAAATTCTTTATTTTGTAAAATGATTATATTGTTTGATAATTTTTTATTTTAAATATATAGCAGATAAAATGTTTTATTACTATACAGAGAGAAGTATCAAATATTTACATATGTGATAGCCTTTAGAGTTTCTACAACACATTATAAGGGTTACCCAAATAAAACATTTTTTATTTTCCTTATTTGAACATGTTGAATATAGGTCTTAATATGAGATCAAATTTAAGCTTATGTGACTCAGTGGAATTCTTCCTCTTTGACTTACAGCTGGAATAGCTGTCCAACTAGAGTGTTTACTTTGTATTCCTTAGCCTTCTGCTCAACATCTTCCTTAGAGGTCCTAGGTTGAAATTTGTCTTAATCATTTTCCTCTTCTCCCTACCTATTTGCTTTTCTGTAGAGTTTATAGCAATTTCTAGAAGTTCTTGTTTCCTTTTATTTTCATTAACTTAAAGGATATATATGAGGTGTGTCCAGAAAGTAGCCAGCCATGCACTAGGAAAAAATAGAGGTATTTATTTAAGAAGATACAAATTACATAACACTGTACACAGGGCAGTGACACCTTAGTCCCCCTCAAAGTTGTCACCTTATTGAGGAAATCTGTTTCATTGGTAGTGGTTTGAAGCAAGTCATTAGCAACTACAGCACAATGTTCCTTCTGCTCTGATAGTAGAAGCTGTGGAACGAGTTTTGCTGTGATATATTTCATGCCAATATTCTGCGTCAAAATGTTGGACACAGCAGTTTTTGGAATCCCCGGATCAGCTTCTAGTTCTCACACTGTCAATCGCTGATCTTTGTGGATTCCGACCCATATACGTTCAGCTTTCTCAGGTGTTCTGCTTGTTGCAGGCCTTCCAGAATGTGGATCACTTTCAACAGATTCTCATCCACTTTGAAGTGTTTGTGTCACACTTATATTTGTGCTGCACTCATTGCGTTGTCCCTGAGAGCCTTTTAAAAATGATTAAGACAAATTTCAACCCCTAGTTTCTGCAGAGGAATGTTCAAATTTAATGCAAAATTTGGTGCAGATTTGTTGCTCTAGTTCTGTCATTTTGAGTGTGACAGCCACACAGCACACGTGCTCACTCACCAGCTTCTACAGCCCCCGCTGACTAGTACAGTGGAGTTGTCATTGTTCATGCATGTGCATTTCCAGTCCACTTGGCTGCCAGGTTACATCAATGTCTTGCAAACCATTCTTGTTACATTAACAATGGCTGGACATTCTCCAGACCAACCTCTTATATTCTTTTTTATGTATTTTTAATCTAAACACAAGTTTTAAATATTAGTTAGATGTATATCCTATGGTATCCATTTAACAGTCTTTTCCCCAATAGGTTCTTTATCTTTCTGTGCTATGCATCTCTTTTCTTTCATTTCTCCTAGCTAATTCCTTTGTCATTCTATCATATCTTTTTTAAATTTTATTTTATTTTAATTGTTGTTCAAGTACAGTTTTCTGCTATTTACCCCCATCCCAGCCCACCTCCCTAACCCTCCCTCCCTCCCTCCCATCTCTGCCCCTCCTTGTTATTGACCATGTGTCCTTTATACTAGTTCCTTCAGACCCTTCTCCCTTTCTCCTGAAATGCCCTATCTTTTTATGAATCCTTNCTGCTATTTACCCCCATCCCAGCCCACCTCCCTAACCCACCCTCCCTCCCTCCCTCCCTCCCATCTCTGCCCCTCCTTGTTATTGACCATGTGTCCTTTATACTAGTTCCTTCAGACCCTTCTCCCTTTCTCCTGAAATGCCCTATCTTTTTATGAATCCTTTGTCTCATTTCCCTCATAAACATCTTCCCCTGAACAACGACTAGTTCTTGTCAAGACAGGGAGGTTTGGAAGCAAGCTTCAACTGGGCAGTTCTCATGTTGTAATATGGTATATATATGTCAAATACAAATACAAAATTATTGTCTGCACCCAATAATACCTTTCTTCCCCTGAAAGAAATATGATTTTAAATGTTCTGTGCTATAAAACAAACTAGAATTTTACTTTTTGTGGGGGAGGGATGTATATGAGCAATTAGTAATGAATAAGCATCTACATATATAAAGTCTGCCATTTAGTGTGTAATAGTGTACCTGTTTAATTTTTATTCCTCCAGATTTGTTACATTTGTAGCTGAGAAATAATACATTTTGCTTTACATTGCATTATTTAAAAATGACAAAGAGATTGAACTTTCCCCATTTGTTTAGTTGTGAATTATGTGTCAAAAACTGTGAAGGATCTGAGATATTTCCCTGCATATAAGCTAACAAGTGATCTTCACAGTTTAATGGATACTGTTAAAGGTACAAGACTCCTGGACCAGAAACAAAGCATAGTTTAATTCTAGTAGCAAAAGCAATAGCCATGTATCTATTTTTGCGCTGGTTCCTAAGCTGTAATTCCAAAGTGACAGGGTGAGGGCCAGATAATACCTGCACAGAAAGTGGTTTGCATTTACAAGAGAAAAACACTGAGTTTAGGGAGCTCAAAATTTTTTCGATGATAATAAGCATACCTACCCTTTGTTTTGGAGGGAGAGATTATAGCCATATCAAAGTCCTAGAGATAATGCTGTAGAATAAAGGGCAGTCAGTGACTCACTGTCAAGATATTAAAAGAGACCCCGGAAGAATTATCTCCCAGCCTAGTTACATCCTTTTTTCATTTATGTCTAGGGTCTCAGATTTTTTTCTAATTAGTTTGTATTAGCATTTTACATAATTATGTAATCCTCTTTTCTCTTTGTGGTCCGTATCTTTACATTCTCTTATTTAGAGATGTACATTTTTAACTCATAGATGTTTAATCTGACCAACTTTTCATTTATGGTCTTTTTTGGCACACTTCTACCATCCTTTTCCTAACAGCTAGTCGTTGTTCCTTCTACCATCCTTTACGCTTTATGATTCTTTCCCAGATTCTGCTTTTCTTACCTAAGATTGAAAGGCTTTAGGTGAAAGTGACTGTAATGTATCTTATTTGAATAATTCACCACACTTTCTTTACTTTGGTGTTCCTTGTCTCCCTCATCTTTCTCTACCTTCCAGGACTCCTGTCTTCATCAACATCTCCCTCCCCAGTTCTAAACTATGTAAACCTTGAAGAGATTGTACTATTCTAGTAACACTAGAGAGACAGTGCTGGGAGAAATAAAGTAGAGTATCCATTACCACTTACAGCTGGCTTTCTGTTGGATGTTCTTGAATTCTTAGAACAAAAACATATCTCCAAGTTCAAGTTGGTGATTGTTACACTCAAAGTTTAATTTTTTAAATAATTCATTTGGAAGGATACTATATATTCTGTTACTGTCTCTTGAGGCTGTTTTGTAGTTTTCTTTTTCGAAAGTAGCTCATATACATCTTGTGCTATATTATTGAAAAATTACCATATGATTTCTTTTTCAGGCAAATAGAAACTGCATAGCAATTGCTTCAAGCCATGATGTCCAAGAACTGGATGTTTCTGGAATTCTGGCTACACAGATCTATACTTGGGTAGATGATGACATAGAAATGGAAACCAAAGGGTATCCTTATACTTTGTTTTTATTCAGTAACATTGCAATTTGAATGATGATTCCACAGGACTTTAACTTTAAAATGATTTTTTAAAGGAATATTTTTATTTTATAAGTGGAAGCTGACATGCTAAAGAGTAAAGAGGAGGGTGTTAGGAACTCTGAAGGAGGTAATTGAGGCTTGAAAGAGAATAAGTGAAGGATCTGAAATTATTTGCCTATGAAGATATTGTCTATGAATTTGTCTGAGTTATTAAGAGCTGAAAACTATTTTATTTTGTTTATTTTTTAATCCTCATCTGAGGACATTTTTTTTCATTGCTTTTAGGGAGAGGGTGGGAGAGAGAGAAAGAGAAACATGGATTGGCCACCATCTCCAACATCCCCACCTGGGGATCAAATCCTGTGCCTGACTTTGTGCCCTGACCAGGAATGAAACCCATGACCTTTCGGTCCACGGGACAATGCTCCAACCAGCTGAGCCACCAGCCAGGGCAAAAAACAATTAATTGGAAATGAAAACTAAGTGATACGTTAGAGCTTTTGGTTATATAGAACTAAAAAAAAATGGGCTGCTTTCATTCTGATTGACATTCCTTTGTAGGTCAGAAGATTTCTTGGTTATACATGCTCCTGATGATTTAACCACTGTGCAAGGTACAACCCCATATACACACAGCAGTCCTGGCACTCCCATCAACATGCCGTGGCTTGGTAGTACACAGACTGGCAGAGGAGCATCTGTGGTATGTAAAGCTAAAAACATTTGTATATAAATATCTGATTTTTTCCTCCAGCTTAATAAAGGATGTTTTAATCAATGTGACCTGGAAATTCTTCACTTTTTCATAAGTCATACTTGCTGTGAATTGTACACTTTGGTTATGAGGAGTATGTTTTAATTTTTAAAAGATAAAAATATTTTTTAAGATTTTTTTCCCTGAAAATTTTATTTCTTTATTTTTAGAGGGAGAAAGAGAGGGAGAGAAACATGAATGTGTGGTTGCCTCTTGAATGCCCCCTACTGGACACCTGGCACACAGCCCAGGCATGTCCTCTGAGAGGGCATCAAACCAGTGACCCTTTGATTCGCAGGCCTGCACTCAATCCACTGAGCCACATTGGCCAGGGCAAATATGTTAAATAAATATTTAAAAGGCAAAGAGCTGTATTTTAAGTAATAATTATTTGGAACTTACTGGTCCAAATCACTAAGCTATGGTCTATGGGTTAAATTCTACCCACCACATGTTTTTGTATAGATAACATACTAAGAATAGTGCTTATGTTTTTCAGTGGTTGAAAAAAATCAAAAGGAAAATGGTATTTCATGACACATGACAGTTATGAAATTCATATTGCAGTATCTATAAATAAAGTTTTATTGGAATATAGCCGTAGTCATTAGTTCATATTTTGCCTATGAATGCTTTGATGCTACGATAGCAGAGTTAAGTAGCTGAGACAGAGACCATATGCCTATAAAGCCCAAAACATTTACTATCTGGTCCTTTACAAAAAAGTTGGCTAACCCCTAATCTAGAAAATATTTTTAGTAGATATCCATTAACACCTATGTTATGTTAATATGCATCCATATTAAGTATAACATTTTTTAATGCTGAGATAAATATATTACTCTTTAACAAATGAAAACAATGTAATTGTGTTAAATTTAAGCAAAGTATAAGATGCAGATGAGCTGAAACAGAATTTTTCTGTAGTAATGGAAGATCTTCTTGAGCCCTGATTACCAAAGATGTGATGCAAGTTAAATCTCCACAAGATTCCTTTACTGATTGATACTTAGGGTATTGGAATTGATAAATAGAATCAAAGAAACCCAGCACCTTAATTTTCTCAGTGGCTTTCTAGGTGGTAGAGTTTTTGTTTTTGTTTTTCCAATCCTTTGGCCAAAAAGAAAAAAATTTTTCATTAATTAGCAAGGGTAGTTATTTAAATACAGGTTAACCATATCTGATTAATAATATATTATTTTAATAATATCTGATGTTTTAATATCAGATATTACTGTTAATATTACTCTTTTAATAATATCTGATAATATTTTATTCTGAAGGCAGTTATTTTATTGCTCATATCACCTTATTTTTTGAGATGTCTGTTATAGCTGTTATAACTACTCCTATTTATTCTTCAAGAAGCCTGAGATCCACAAAGGTCAAGTGATTTAATTCATATAACTATCTCAAATTTGAGATAGAGCTTGTATTAGAGTCCTCATTCCTTTTAGCTGATTGAGTTCAGATAGTAATGTTTTAAAATTAATAGAATTATTTTTATCCTCACCCAAGGACATTTTCCATTGCTTTGAAAGAGAATGAGAGAAACATCAATATAAGAGAGGAATATCAGTCATCTCTCTTCTTGTATGCACCCTGACTGGGAATTAAACCTGCAACCTGGGTATATGCCCTGATCAGGAATTGAACCCACAGTCTTTTGGTCTACAGGATGATTCTCCAACCAACTGAGCCACATGGCCAGGGCAGTTGAATTTGAAAAGCCATCTAGCAATTATTCAAATGAGTGACCTGGTCATTAATAGTTATTTTTTTCAATTGACAGATATATTAAAATTCACTTATAAAACCTACTGATAATATCTTTTACAGGGAAACTTAAATACATGAAAAGAAATAATAGACTTTTTTTCCAACTCAAGTTTCAGAAACTACAAATATGGTTCTTTCTGTAACAGCTTTGCTGATCTTTCTGCTTCCACATTTGCTTCCTCTGTTCTGTACACAACAACCAGAGCTGCTGCTTTCCAAAGCACCATTCAATTTGTCACTCCCCTGCTTAACACTTTCAGATTTTTCACTACTGCTTGGAAAAAAAAATTAAAACAAGCCCTAAACATGGCCTCAAAAACCCTATGCGATTTTTCTCTGGCAGCCTCAACTCCCTTCATTGCACACCTGATTCTCTTTGCTCTACTTACAGTGGCCTTTTTTCTGTCACTGGAACACATCAAGCTCATTGCCATGTCAGAGCTGTGCCTTGCATTCTGCTTAAAATGCTTTTTCTGGTTTACCTTTCAAATCTTAACTTAAATTCCCTTAGATTTCTCCTGCTTACCTAGTGAAGGCATCTGTCTCTCCCTACTTTATTCACAGTCACCCTGTGTCATTTTATTTTATCATCTTTCTAGCCTTTATCAATTTTAAAATTATCTGTTTTTTGGATGTCTTTTTTTATACCCTCTAGAATGTAAGCTCTTTGAGAGGTTACTTTATGCCTGCTTTATACACTGATGATCTCTAATTAAAATGGCATTTAGCATATAGTAGGTGCTTAGAAAATATTTTACACTCCAAAGCATTATAATACAGAAATAACCATTGTCATTCCTCTTGGGACTGAATTTTCTTCCTATTTAAAGAAGGACATATTTTTAGTTGAGGTCATTGTGATTTGTAAACATAAATATTTGTATTTCCTCACTCCTTATTCAAAAGGACACTGATATAATGCATACTTTTTAATATGGATCTTCTCAAATAACTAATGACTTTTTTCCTTATAATGTTTTACATCTGCTTTCATAAACTTTTTAAAAGTTGTGTTTGTGTACTTTTCCCCTTATTATTTTCCTTTGATAATCTAGTCAGCAAATATCATTTAGGAAAAAGGTAAAAGAAAGAACAGGAATCTTCAGGTATTTCTCTAAGAGGAAGATAAGATTTAAAGATGAAATTTATTAAACAAATTAGCTGGTTTTCACTTTTTGTGGAGAATTGTTAAAAATGTTATTTATTCCATTGTTTTATTGAATAATGAATACTAACAGGAAAGAACACTTGTTATAACCAACTTCTGCTTTATTGGCGTATCATTTATATCTATATCTTTTACTGTTTCTATCACTCAGCACATCTGCTGGATAATCTCTTCCCTCCCCCCAAAAATCCCCACTTTCTTCACTGCTTCAGTCTAATTGGACGATTTAAAATGAAAAGCAAAAATAGCAACAAGTGTGCATGAGACTGATGCTACAAACAGGGTAAAATATAACTGTAGTTATGGTTCTGTATAAATGAAAGTGATCTCTTTATTTTCACATATATATTTCACTTTTATATGGCAGGCTTTGTAAATCATTCAAAACATGGTTTACAAATGGATAAATAAACAGTTCCAAATTATCGACTAAAAATTTATACAATTTTCTGTTTACCTCTTTTTTTGTTTTCACATGCTTCTGCCTGTCTTTATTACCTTATACTGTTCAGGATTATTCCAATAAATTTAATGGGATCAAAAAAGAATTGGCAAGAAAGGAGGTAAGACTAAATACTCAAGGAGAATTTGTTCCTAGAGGGTAGTCAGTGATGCAGAAAATGTATGTACATTTATGTGTGAGAGCTGAGCTATTAAAGTTAATTTCTGTTACCATGTTTAGTGTTTTTACCACTTGAAATTATGGAATCACATATAAATAAATAAATGTTATTTGAATTTCATGTTACAAGTAAAAATTTTTTAATACTACTATTGTAACTAAAAGAATGATTTTCTTTGTTAACAGATGATTAAGAAAGCCATTAATAATGTCAGAAGAATGACTTCTCATCCCACTCTTCCTTACTGTAAGTTGATAATTATTTGCCATTATTCTAAGTAATTTAAAGGAAGCTTTTACTTTAAATCAAAAGATAGTCACCATTTACTTTACTTTTTTGTAGAGAGTATTTGCTAGCAAACAAGATCTTCATTTCAAAATTGGATAAAGAAATTTTTCCTAAATTAATAGAGAAGCCTAACATAATATAGTAACTTTTTAGCATTTAGACTACATATTTTCAAGTCAGCACATTTTATGTTTTAATATTTCTGGACTCTTTACACATGTTAGGTTGTAGTTGCTAATTTCTTAAGTAGATCACTACCATCTTTTATTACAAAAATCAGATCCACATCTTGGTCATTTATTACTTCATCATAAGCAGTTTTTATATTTTATTAAAATTATGTCAGGGGACTTCCGCCAAGATGGAGGCATAGGTGGAAACACTGTGCCTTCTCCCACAACCAAGTTTGAATACAACAAAGTTTGGAGAAACAAAGACACAACCAAAGGACAGAAAATTGAATTATATAGAAGTCCAACTACATCTAACCCTTCAACGGGACAGTAAGAGGGGCGGAGCCAGCAGCGAGCAGGGTCGGGCAGGACAGGTCCCCCGACCTAGGTGCGAGGGCAGCCCGGAACCAGTCGGGGTGTGGGGCAGACTGACCAAGGTCGCACATTCGCGCACAGTGAGACGGACCACGCAGGCCCCAGGGGGCGAGGGCTGACGGTGGTGGCACACTCGAGTGCAGTGGGACGAAACGCGTGGGCCCGGTGACGGCAGCAGCTGCGGCACCGGTGAGGGCCTCGGCGGGAGACGGCAGACGGGACACCATAGTCCCTCTTTGACCCCGCCCCCACATACAGCGTCACAACCCAGGGACTGAGTTGCCCTGCGCTAGTGAACACCTTAGGGCTCCGATCCTGCTATGGAACAGGCACAAACAGCCCAAAAGATGGCACAAGAAGAACTCAAAGTCCCAGAGCCCATAAATCTCAGGGACTGAGAAATTGCCAGCCTCTCAGAAGCATAATTCAAGACACTGTTTATCAGGATGCTAACAGAACTGGTTGATTATAGTCACAAATTAGAGGAACATATGAAGGCTAAACTAATTGAAATGAAGGGAGATGTCCAGGAATCCAGTAGCGATGGAAAGGAAACTGGGACTCAAATCAATGGAATGGACCAGAAGGATGAACGAAACATCCAACCGGAAAGGAATGAAGAAATGAGAATTCAAAAAAATGAGGAGAGGCTTAGGAACCTCCAAGACATCTTTAAATGTTCCAACATCTGGATTATAGGGGTACCAGAAGGGGGAAAGAAATAGCCACGAGTGGAAAACGTATTTGAACAAATAATAAAGGAGAACTTCCCCAGTCTGGCAAAGGAAATAGACTTTCAGGAAATCCAGGAAGCTCAGAGAGTCCCAAAGAAGTTGGACCCAAGAAGGAACACACCAAAGCACATCATAATTACACTAGCCAAGACTAAAATGAAGAAGAGAATCCTAGAAGCAGCAAGAGAGAAGGGGACAGTCACCTACAAAGGAGTACCCATCAGACTGTCAGCGGATTTCTCAAAAGAGACCTTACAGGCAAGAAGGGGCTGGAAAGAAGTATTCCAAGTCATGAAATCCAAAGACCTACAGCCAAGATTGCTTTATCCAGCAAAACTTTCATTTAGAATGGAAGGACAGATAAAGTGCTTCTCAGATAAGGTCAAGTTCAAGGAGTTCATCATCACCAAGCCCTTATTATATGAAATGCTAAAGGGACTTATATAAGAAAAAGAAGATGAAAAATATTAACAGTGAAAGGACAGCAAACTCACAGTTATTAACCACACCTAAAACAAAAGCAAACCAAGAGAACAGCTAGATAAGGAGTGGAACCATAGAAATGAAGAACACATGGAGGGTTAGCAACAGGGGAGTGGGAGGAGGAGAAGGGGGAAGAAGGTACAGAAAATAGCATAGACAGTAGGTAGAAAATAGACAAGGGGGAGGGCAAGAATAGTGGGGGAAATATAGAATCTACAGAACTTAAGACATGTGGTTATAAACTAAGAGGGTAGAATGGTGGGGGAGGGAGTGTGGGGGTGGAGGGGAATGAAGGCGGGGAATAGAACAACTGTAATGGTATAATCAATAAAATATATTAAAAAAATAAATAAAATTATGTCAGTTTGTCTTTTATCATACACACTAATAGTAAATGTAGGAGATGGTTAAGTTCTTCTAAGGCAGGGTATATTTATTTTGAGTTAATGTTTCTAGGAATCTCAAATGTTTTTCTTCCTTTAACAAAGAACTTAATGAGGAGTTTATTGGAAGTATTGATGCAGGGAAAAAATAATAGAGAATTTAAAAATTAACCGGTGGGTTGGAATCAATATTCCTATTGGCATATGAGCATTCCAAGTTTTTTAAAATAATTTTTAAGTTGTCCTACCACTCAGTAACAAAATTAGAGCATGTTCATTAAGAGGTATTCATGTGCCTCCAATTTAATAACCTACAACAATTTTACTACCCTGTTGGAGAGATAATCTGATATAATGTAATTAATAAAACCATATTCTTTTCAATTTAATTATTATTTTTAATCCTAAACATCTGTTATCAAAGTTGTACACCAGTGGCCAATAAAAGGGTTCAAGAGATTCATGTTTAAAATGAAGAGAGTAATTTCTATTATTTATACTAGAGAAATACAATATAAAAAATTAGCTTGTTTTTACTACTTTGAATTTGTTCAACACTAGAAGTATGTTTTTTATCCTCAATCTAATGTGAAGTGAAAACTAAGAATCAGTCACAAAGCACAGAGTGCAAGGAGTCAAATGTGTTTCATATATAAGCTTAAATAATATTATTCCAGCCATGGCTGGTATAGCTCAGTGGATTGAGTGTGGGCCTGCAAAGCAAAGGGTCGCCGGTTCGATTCCCAGTCAGGGTACATGCCTGGGTTGCAGGCCAGGTCCCCAGTGGGGACACATGAGAGGCAACTACACATTGATGTTTCTCTCCCACTCTTTCTCCTTCCTGTCCCCTCTCTCTAAAAATAAATGAATAAAATGTTAGAAAAAAATGTTATTCCTACAGCAAGAAATATTTGGTGTTGCATTTAAATCTGTCCTGCCGTTATGCACTAGGGTTTGGAAGTGTCCTTAGATATGAAAGGGACTTGTTTTTCTTATCCCCATAGCATGTTCTGACAGGTGACTAGTTTATAGGAAATATTCTCTACTTCAGTCTCATAAATGTAAATAAAGAGATCCCTAGTTCTGAAAGAAATTTATGGATATATTCTCAGTCATTAGGTAACATCAGATCACTTCTGTCTTGGCGTAAGTACTTTCTTCAGAGAAGTACTGTAACTGACAGATTAAGAGACTTGAAAAATTAAAAGCCAGTTAATCACTGGATTTTATTTCAGTCTGTCTTTTCATGCCATGAACAAGTCCCACAGATAGTGATTTAGTTCAACAATAAACACTTTTTATGTGGAAGTACTATGAGAGAGGATTTTAAATTTTACTCGGAATTTCAGATACTGCACAATAGTTTGTCCCTCTGGAGTAGATCTTTGAAACATCCTAGTCACTAGAAACCACTACTTTTTGACTTCTAACCTATGGAAAAGTTTAGAAGTTAGGCAAACAGGTTGGATTAAAATAGAAATGGGAATCTTAAAAGGACTTCCTTTTTAAAATTATTAACTTATTAATGTTTTTCTCTTTATAGCTAATTTGTGTCTTACCACTTTGATATAATACTCTTCAGTTGCTAACAAGGAATATTTGCTCAGATAGCTTGATTATGGGTGCCTTTATCTTGTTCTTTAAAATCTTAGTTTATAAAGTCTTTAATAAACTATTTTATTTTATATGTCAGATACTAATAATTAGGGATTTCCCTCAAGTAATTAAAACTAAGAATAATATCAGAAAATTTTGAGTGGTTTTTAAACATAACTAGCCCAGTTGAATTTTTTGAGTAAGCACAGCTAGACTACTTAGAGCTAACATCCTAGTCTCAAGAATTCTACCCACCAGGGTTAAAACATTTCAAAAACAATTGAAGCCCATTTCTTTTAAATAGATGATAAGGAATAAGGAAACTTGATTCACATATGACTAGTAATGTGCTAGATCTTTATGTACATTAATAAAATTCCTCATGATGTGTATACCTTATAAATACTGATAATTACACTTAACATAAATTAAGTCCTAAAGTATCATTATTCTCCTTCTACAGGAAGGAAATAGGCTCAGGGAGATTAAAATAAGTTTTCTAGTATCACACAATTAGTAAATGGTGAAGTAAAGAATTAGTAATCATTTAGCTTGTTCATATTTTTCAATGAAACAACGTGTTTGAGGTATCAAGTCAATCAGAATAACTTAAAAATATATTCAGTCATGACATTCAAGGGCTTCTACATTATTTTTGTTCTAGAAAAAATGTATAAATTAAAATTTTTAATAGTATGGCTGATAAGAATTAGCTCTTTAGTAATCCCAAGAATTTAAATGGTTAAAAGCTACTTATTAAAGGCTATTAAAACTTTACTGTGATAATTTCAAAAGAAAAATTCTGTAGAGGTCTGATTCAGTTGCTTCTGTTTGTGTGACTGTATGTTCTCAGTCACATAAAAGTACATCATATAACTATGTTTTTAAGATTAAGAGTATTCAAGTGAAGTTTCATACAAAGGTATATTCATGTACATTGATTATGATTCATTTCTTAGTTGTTTCTTTCATAAAGATTTTCACATTGGATTAAAAAATGAATTTTCAAATATTCATAAAATACTTTTATAATATTTCCTCTTTTACAATGCAGATCTGACAGGAGCTCAAGATGGAAGTGTCAGAATGTTTGAATGGGGCCACTCTCAACAGATAACCTGCTTCCGATCTGGTGGCAATTCAAGAGTTACAAGAATGAGATTTAACTACCAGGGAAATAAGGTAGTGTATAAGAATACAGATGGGAAAACGGTTTGATTATGTTGGGGGTTTATATGTACAACTGGTTTGGGTTTCTGAAAACGACAGCTCAGTGAGCTCATGGGAAAGCATTAATCTAATGAATTCTTTTTAATTTTCCAAGAACACTTAAATTCATTAGGATCTTCCTGGAAAAACATTTTATATCTGTCTATTAAAATTCACTTAAATGATACTTAAGGACCCAATGATGATAGGAGCACATTATATTACACATTTTTGATTAAACACTTTGTTTTTCCACTGGAACCTACTCAAAGTATGGTCAAATACCAGATAGCAAGGAACATCTGAGAACTTCTTACAAATTCAGATTATTGACTCTTATTTCGGACCTGTTGAATCACCACCTGCATTTTAACCATACCTGAAAGTTTTCAGAAACACTGCTCCAGAATCAGGCCATTGTTTTGTAAATAAAGTACTTTTTGGAACACAGCTACTCCTTTCATTATTTGCTTTCCATGATTACACTTTTTCACTAGAACACCACAGTTCAGGAGAACAAATTCTTTATAATTAGCAAGCCTCAAATATTTACTATGTGGTTTTTAAAGAAAAAGTTTGCCAACCCCCTCTAGAACATATTTTAATGTTTTCACTTCCCACGGTCCTACTTTCCTCAAACTGCCTCTTTCTACTCCTCATATTGCACTAGCACTTTATTTTTTAAATCATTTTTTATTTTTCAACTTCAGTTGAGATACAATATTATATTAGTTTCAGGTGTGCACCCCAGTGCTTAGACATTATATAACTTACTAAGTGATCATCCTGATAAATCGCATACCCATCTGACACAAACATAGATACCAGAATATTGTTGACTATTACCTGTACTGTACTGTACATCCTGTGACTATTCTGTAACAACCAATGTGTACTTCTTAGTCCCTTCACCTTTTTCACTCATCCTTCCAACACACCGCCCATCTGGCAACCATCAAAACATTCTCTGTATCTATGAGTCTGTTTCTGTTCTGCTTGTTTGTTTATTTTTTTAGATTTGGTTGTGGGTAGATATTTATTTATTGGCATTTTATTCACATTTTTTTGTCTTTTTTCTTTTCTTAAAGAAGACCCT
Source organism: Sturnira hondurensis (assembly GCF_014824575.4). Classification (NCBI taxonomy): domain Eukaryota; kingdom Metazoa; phylum Chordata; class Mammalia; order Chiroptera; family Phyllostomidae; genus Sturnira; species Sturnira hondurensis. Next base: position 8,924,196 of record NW_028074140.1, on the reverse strand, counting down.
TAACATTTAATGTAATACTGATTTGGTAGTGAACTCCTTTAGCTTTTTCTTGTCTGGGGAGCTCTTTATTTGTCTTTGCATTCTAAATGATATCTTTGCTGGGTAGAATACTCTTGATTGTAGGTCCTTGCTTTTCATCACTTTGAATATTTCTTGCCAGTCCCTTCTGGCCTGCAAAGATTCTTTCGAGAAATCATCTGACAGTCTTACCAGAGCTCTCTTGTAGGTAATTAACTACTTTTCTCTTGCTGCTTTTAAGATTCTTTCTTTCTCTGTAACTTTTTGCATTTTAATTATGATGTGTCTTTTGGTGAGCCTCTATGGGGTTCATCTTGTTTGGGGCGCTGCACTTTCTGTACTTACCCAGGTTAGGGAAATTTTTTCAAATAGGTTTTTAATTTCTTGTTCTCTTAAATCTCCTTCTGGTACCCTAATGATACAAATGTTGGTATGCTTGAAGTTGTCTCAGAGGTTCCTAGAGCCCTGTCCTTTTTTTTTCTTTTTGTACTCTTATTTCTTTTTGTTGCTCTGATTGGGTGTTTTTGCTTCCTTATATTTCAAATCACTGACTTGATTTTCACCTTCATCTATTCTATGTTGATTCCCTGTAAATTGTCCTTCATTCAGTTATTGTATCCATTACTTCTGACCGGTTCTTTTCTATGATTTCCATGTCCTTCTTTATGCTGTTGAAGTTTCTCTCTGTTCATCTACTCTTCCCTAAGTTCATTGAAAATTCTTATGACAAGTGTGTTGAACTCTGTATCTAGAAGACTGTCTCTATTTTGTTCACTTCTTTTTTTGGAGTCTTGTTCTGCTCTTTCATTTGGGACCTTATTTATTTTATCATTTTGGGAGCCTCCCTGTATATCATATCTGTTTCTGTATATTAGGCAGAGCTGTTATATCTCCAGAGCTTAATAGAGTAGTCTAATGTAGTAGTCATCCTGTAGGGTCCAGTAGCACAGCTTCCTATTCACCTGAGCTAGGCATTTCAGGAGTGCCCCACTGGATGGGCTATATATACCCTCCTGTTATAGAGGATGCCAATTGCTGTTGGCACATCAATGGGAGGTAGTTACCCCCAAGGCTACAACGATTGGCTTTGACCACTGTGGAGTATCAGCTTTGCAGGGGCCCACACCATGGAGCAGGAATTACTTCAGTGGACTCTGGTGCTTGCCGAGTTCACCCCTTGAGTGTAAGTCTGTGTACTGGCCCTTTAAGAGGAACACCTGCAACTCCAGCAGCCCTTAGTCTCATGGAATCACAATCTCTGCTGGTATCTGCAGTCAGAAATTACAGGGACTTCTCTTCTTGACACAAAAACCCTGGGAGGTAGATTGGATTCCTTGCTCCTTAGAGGGGACCTCTGAGCCAAGATACCCATCTACAACTTTATCTGTCACACATGGGTGTAGGACCAGATCAGTCCATGTCTATACCTCTTCTACCAATCTTAATGTGGTTTTCTCTTCATATCCTTTGCTTTAGGACTTTCACTCAGCTAGATTTCAGGTAGTTCTAAATGATGGTTTTATAGTTTAGTTGTAATTTTTTTCTTACAGAGAAACGTCAATTTGTTGTTCCACTTACTTATGCCTTCATTGGTTGCTTCTTATATGTACCCTGAATGGGGATCAAGCCCACAACCTTGGTGAATGGGGACAATGCTCAAAGCAAATGAGCTGCCCAGCCAGAGCTTTAGTTGTAGTTTTGATGTGGTTGTAGGAGGATGCAAGCATCACATTTACCTACGCCACTATCTTGACCAGAAGCTCACTAGCACTTTAAAGAACTATTAAAGGGGAAATCAGCCTGCTCTTTGTCTTCAGGGCCATGGTTCATCAAGAACGCTCACACAGACCCTAGGTGATGATATATCTTGCCTTTCCTTTTCCCTCAACCTCCAAATCTTCAACCCTTTTCATGTGCTACTTTTATCAGGGTGAGCTCAACCTTTTTGCCTACCTCATTTACCACAAGGCTTTGTTGCTATTTGACAAAACTCAATAATAATATTTTTATTTAATTATGAAATAAAATTTTGAGATCTTATTATTTCTTAATACCAATTACCAACATTCTTTGCCCTTTAATGGAATATTAAAGGGATTTAACCTAGAAGTCATCCTTAATTTTCCTTTAGAATCCTACAGTGCGTTTAGTTGTATAACCCATCAATATCCATTGTGTGCTCATGCTTTTCCACTTTGGTTGCGAATATTATATTGTTCCAAATAAATCCTATACCTCAACCCTTATTTCTCTAATGCATCCTTCATATTGCCAGCAAAGTTATATAACAAATAATAGTTATATAAATGTACTGGATATGAGATCATATTATTGTTTTCAAGAACTTTTCAAGGCTCCTCATTATATTTATCAAGAAGCCAAAATTCTTTAGCATATAGCATTTAAGACCTTCTTTAATTTGAATTATCTCACAGATTTAACACTCATTATAACCTTCCACATAGGCCATTTTAAGGCACAATAAATTATTCTTTATTACCTGCCCAAGTATCTTTGACAGGCAGTCAACTTACTGTTAATTCACCTTAGCTGCGATGGGGCAAAACACTACAACACCTAAGCGTGTTACCTTTTTTAGTATGGAAGCCTAGTAGAGTAAATGGAACAGATGATCCATACTGTAGCACAGTAACAGTGATCAGTTTGTCAATTTCGAATAAAAATGGGCTGCCAAAGTCATTGAGCATTGAAGAAACACTAAGCGCCTAAAAAGGGGCATTAAGCAAAATAAATGACTGTGAGGAACAATTTCTCAGACCCTGGAACATACTACATTCTAAAACAAGAACAATCTGCTATAAAACAAAGTCAGGAGAAGAAAAAAATTCTTGGAAATTAAAAACGTATGATCTCTAAAAATTGGGTTATTGGGTCATTTCAAGGGCTAAATAGTACAGTGGAAATAGTTGAAAATCAGGTTTTTGATTGAGAAGTACAAATTAGGAAATCATCCCATGATTAAAAAATAACCCAAAAGTAAAAGACTATATTCAGCAAAATTTATAAAAGACATTTAAAAGATATTTCAGAAGAAGACAAAAATGATGAAAGAGAAATATTATATTCAAAGGAATAATAAAATAAAGATTTTCCTAAAGCAAAGAAAAAAACAGAATTTTAGAAAAGGAAGGGCTTGGCAGGGCTGGGAATATAAGACAGAAAACTGTTCTTGAACAAGAATTAAATAAAAATAAAAATTAAAAAAAAAGAAAAGGAAGGGCTTGTCAAATACTACAAGTATTAAGAAACAACACATACATGCCTAGATACATCCGGATTCTTTAATTTTTGTTTTATTTTAAATTCAAAGATGAAGAGAGCTTTTAGGACAGAGTAGGGCTAACAATAGTTACTTAAATTTTCCCACCACTCCCTCCAAAATTAATGGCATTGGCCCACCTTAAAAAACAGGTTGTAAATAAACAGTAGAACAATATTTACAGAATTCTGATGGATGAAGAATGAGAACTATGAGTCAATGTATATATGTAGAGACTTAACACATGCTATACACCCTTTCTGAAAAATGTACCTTGATCTACTCCAAAAAACAGGGTAAATCGCAAAAAGGATAGACCCTGGAAAAATATCTATAAAAATATAGTAAACAGTTGATTAATATTCTTAATATTAACCCTATCAATTAAAATTTTTAAAACAACTTAATAGAGAAGTACACAAAGGACCTGAGCAATCAATTCTTAAATTACACATGGTCAATAATTTTTACTAATAATTAAGGGAACACAAATTAAAATGAGCCTTTTTTCTGTAAACTGACAAATTTTTAAAAATTTAGTAATGTGCAGTATTGATTAATGTGTAAGAAAAGTGGGTGTGTAAACTAATATTGCCTCCTAGGATTTAATTTTATCTTCACATAACAGTTTTAAATGATGCCCTTTGACAATCCTTTCCCATTTCTAGATATGTATCCTACATAAATACTCAAAAGTATATGTACAAGAATGTTAAAAACAGTACTTTTTGTAGGGAAAATTGGAAACTGTCTACAAGGGGAAGATATCAAAAAGTTATAATAGAACTATATAGTATAATACTAAACAGTACATGAATAAGGTAGATTTATATGTACCAATGTGGCAAGATGGCTATACGTCAAAAATGTAATTGTGGAACTGTATTTATTATAATTCTAATTTTTAAAAAAATTCTGTCCATGTGAATGTTTGAATACTCATAGAACAAATATCTAGGGAAACCCATCAAATAGTTAATTATGGTTAATCTGGAAATGAGAAAGAGCAAGAATCTAAATAGATGTTTGCTTTATTGTATATGCTTTATATACATGTGCATTATTTTTATAATCTAAAGAAAATTTAAGTTATACTCATCATTTAAGGTCTGTATTATATCATCCTTTACTGGAGTTTTTGACATATTCCCTATCAAATTGGCCTACGTTCCCACAGTGGAATTCTTTTACTATGGTAATCTTTGTTTCATTTTACTCTCTACTGTTGTTTATATGTTTTTCTTATTGCGTATTCTAGCAGTTCTCATTTTTTTTCCTCAAAATGAACAATTTTCTATCTTATACATGCTAAAACTTTGCCACTTAGCTTAAGTATTAATCCAGGATTCTGGTTTTGGAGTACTTATAGAGAATATATAGAGAATAAAAGAATGTGCTCTTAATTAGGATAATCAAATAGGTGTTTGATGTTTGTTTTCTTTATGTCTACCCTTCAGCTTTTTTAAGCAATAGCTAAATTTTTCCTGGATGTATAGATGAAATTAAAAGTCAAACAATTTATTAATCAAATGTTTAAGAATCAAAATATGGGATCAAAGTAAGGATAAATATGTGCTTTTATATTTGTACTAAACATTTAAATATTTTTTCTCTAAGTTTGGAATAGTTGATGCTGATGGATATTTAAGTTTGTATCAAACAAACTGGAAATGTTGTCCAGTTACTGGAAGCATGCCTAAGCCATACCTGGTAAGCCAAGAATTCCTAACTTTAAAATTTTATGAGTTTTTTATTTTAAAGACACCAAGAATACATATTGCAGGCAAGAAATTTTAAAGCCAAAAAATAAAATCCATTTAGTCCTATATATTCAATCAATTTGCTATAAACTCCTGTCCTTGTATTATGTGAAAATTACTCTGTGAAGTGTAAAAATTTTTGGTAAGTTGTGAAATTAACCTGTTTAGAACCAACATGGTATCTCCAGAGACCCATGCCATTTGTGGGTCACTCAGGCCCTTTTCCGGCGTTACTAAGCTGCAGTGGGTATTATACCTAAAAAGAATGACCAACAGACCAGTTCATCTGGTTGCTTTTTGCAGTTATCCCTTGTGAACAAAGTAGAAAGCATATTCTGTACCTAGTACTATTATTTTCCTGCTCATCTCTTTAAAAAAATTGATACACCTCTATTCAGGACTATACAGGCTTAATGAACATTCGACAGCATCATAGTGCACTGAATTTATATGTAATACATTCTTTAGTGAAGCCCTTGATACGACTAAGCAATATCTATCAAGAAAAAATAAAGAATATAGGTTAAAGTCCTGGTAATTCACCCAAAGTTAAATGCTGGAATATAGTACTAATCTAAGTGAAAACAACCAAGGGAGAGTTGATGGGGTACCTTGAAAGAGTATTTATTTTTCCTCATATTCTTTATTAAACAAAGATTGAAATATATAAGTCTCTGTTCCCTAAGGAACTGTTCTTTTTTTAATTTATAAAGGGATAAATTGGATTAAAATGTACCTTTTTTTTACTTCATGAGATTAAAGTAGATTTTGTTTGTTTTAAGGACATATTATCTAGCCCACCTCCAATAATGGTCGGGGGAAATGGGGAAGTGACTCAGAGGAAAAATCTAAATTTGATGATTTTGACATATTTAAAAACTCATTTTTTTATTGAAGAGAAACATCTGAACAAAATAACTTGGAAGACTTTATAATTGACTAACCTTGTCATAATATTTTAAGTTCTTATTTGATGAAATATTGAAAAGCATAAAATTTTAAATTTTGTTGACTGTTAGTGATATGTTTTTATTCACATATATGAAAAATTATTTAAAAGTTTAAATATTTCTGAAAATAATTTTGTCTGGGAATCTAAAAATTATAGTTTCTGCCTTCTAAGACAAAAATTTTCATAAATATTCCAAGGGAAATATTTAGAGTTTAACCTCCTTTTGTTTCTCTTTGAACTTTTGGTTGAACAACAGCAAAGGACCTCCTAAAGGTCACGATGTAGGCAGCTTATTGAAATGGCTCAGGAAAAGTTGTGTGTGTCTAAGTGTACTAATAAAGGAGAAGCTGAAGCAAATGTGGCAAATGTTAAAAATAGGTGGATCTGGGTAAAGGGTGTGTGAGAGTTCTCTGTATTATCCCTGAAACTTTTCTAAAGTTCAGGAGGAAAAAAGACACAAAGTAAGCCACAAATTATGCAATCGTTTTTTGATTAATACATCTACCTGGTTATAAAATTGCTAATGGCATTAACATTTGTTGTCTATAACCATTACAGACTTGGCAGTGTCATAACAAAACGGCCAATGATTTTGTCTTCATTAGTTCCTCCTCCTTAATAGCTACAGCTGGCCTTTCAACTGACAATAGGTAAGCGACTGTAACTGAAATTGAAGTGTGTATATGTATAGCTGATCTTTATTTTTAATTGCTTTATGTCTCTACGTCTCAAGAATATGTTTATAATCATGCCTTTAAATGTTTTTATTATAAAAATTGTTTCTTTGGGCATTTTTAGTGTTCTAATTATAAATTTAAGGCTATTCAGGTCCATTAAAAATAAAAAACAGAACGGGGTAAATGGAGTCAAATACATGGTGATGAAAGGAGACTTCACTTTGCATGAACATACAATGCATATACAGATGATTTATTATAGAATTGTACCCTTGAAACTTACATAATTTTATTAAGCAGTGTCACTCCAATAAATTTAACAAAATTCAAAAATTTTTGAAAAAATCATTTTTTTGGTATTTTTAATATTCTAATGTTAGGACTTTAGTGTAGGAAATAAGATTTGATTGTTGGTGGGATTAATTTTTTCTCATATTGTTCCCTATGTGTTAGTAAAGCATGAGGGAAAAAAAGAAACCTATTAGTTATTGGCCATGCTATTTAGTTAATTCTCACTATGGCTCCATTAGGTAGAGCAGTGATTTTCAACCTTTTTCATCTCATGTCACACATAATCTAATTAATAAAATTCTGTGGCACACCAAAAATATATTTTTTGCTCACCTGACAAAAAAAGGTATAATTTTGATTGATCAAAAAAAATAATAGTAAATACCTTACCCTTTTTGCTCCAAAGTGACTTTTTTTAAAATCAGGTACCTATACTTGTATATAAGGATTTCTTACCAGTAATTAACCAATCAGACACAACATTATTATGCAGTGTGACCAATAAGGCACCTGTATTATATGACCTGTATATTTAAGGTTCAAAACAGGGCATTCACAAAAATGACTATTTTAGTGTTTGCTATTGTCATATTTTTATTTGACAAGATAAGGGAAAAAGTCAATGTCCCTGACTAAATAGTCAGGTGTTGCATTTCTAGAAAATTCTCATGGCACACCAGTGTGCCACTTTACATTGGTTAAAATCACTGTTTCACAAAAAGAAACCCAGAAAGACTGGTTAGTTGTACAGTAGCTAATAAGCAGTAGCCTGTTGCCATCCCCTCAAAAAATCTTAAATATGCAAGAAAATGTCTTCTCCTGCCTCTGTCTCCACACCCCCATTTTTTATTTCCCTCATATAGCTGAGTTATGAGATCAAGGCCAACTGAGGTTACTGAGCTTTTTATATTTATTTGTAAGGTGTCACTTTGTCCTAAAAATGGGATTGTAGGAATGTGGAGTTATCAATCCATCTTCCATAGAAATTCTTACATATGTTGGTGCCTCCTTTGCAACTCATAGAACGGAATAAAGGCTGCTCCCATTCATAGTAGAAATAAGTTTTCTTCATACTCCAGAAAATTAAGTGTATCTTGTTATTTGTATTTGGCAGTCTGTTAGACAATCAATTAGTATAAAAAGCTGATTTCATATTCAGGCTTTGTGTAGTATTATTGTTACTATACATATTAATCTGAAGTTACTCAATTTTATGAGCCAGTACTTTTTAAGTTTTGTTTAAAATTAATCATACATAAATATATTGGTTATGTGTAATGGGTGTTTTTATAAATTTAAGAACTTTCTGTGAGAGCAAGTTTCAAGTGTTATGTAACTATATGAGACATACTTTTTGTTCTGTTAACTTTGTGTACTCAGGGATCATCTTTTTTTTTTCCAGAAACATATGTTTGTGGGATACTCTTGTAGCACCTGCCAATAGTTTAGTTCATGGTAAGTTTGGAGTGCATTTTATAATTTTGAAAGTCAAGAAATTAATAAATTAAAAATAATTTTTAAATAAGTGTGTTTTATTGACATATTTATTAATAAACCTCATGCCATGAGGTTTACTTTGCCCATAGCGGCATAGCTTGAAAGCAGAAAAATGCCATATACATAACTAACTTTGCACTGTACCTGGGTGGGGGATAGTAGAGCATACGGATCTGAGAGTTAAAAGTCATCATTGTGAACATCAGTATTGCATAATGTTATGTCTTCACTTGCCACTCCTATTTAACATTGCACTGAAAGTTTTAACTGATGCAGTAAGACAAAAGGAAATAAAAAGTGTACAGATTGAAAGAGTAGAAATAAAAATATCTCTATTCACAGGTGAAACAATTATCTATGTAGGAAACCCCTCAGAATCTACCAAAAACACTTTCTGGAACTGATGTGCAAGTATAGCAGAGTCACAGGATGCATGAGCAGTACACTGAAGTCAGTTGCTTTCCCATCTACCAGCAGTGAACAGTTAGAATTTGAAATTTTAAAAATACTACCATTTATAATAGCATCTAAAATAATGAAGTACTGAAGCATAAATCTAACAAAATATATAGCATCTATTGAGGAAAACTACATAAAAGACAAAAGAAATCAAAGATCTAAATAAATGGATGGATATTCGACATCCACAGATTGGAAGACTTGATATTGTTTAGTTGTCAGTTCCTCCCAACCTCACCGATTCAATACAATCCTAATAAAAATTCCAGCAGGCCATTCTGCACATATCAACAAACTGGTTCTAAAGTTAATAGAAAGAAGCAACAAATTGAGAATACTGAACACTGAAGAAAAACAAACTGGGAGGACTCACACTACCTGATTTCAGGATTACTGTAAAGTTACGGTAATTAAGACATTGTGTATTGGGTTAAGAATAGACACAGATTCTGGGACAGGATACAGGCACACTTTAGCGATATTGTGGGTTTGGTTTTAGACCATCACAATAAAGTGAATATTGCAATACAGGCATTGATCATTGTATTGCCCATCACTTTTTTGTACTTCACAGATGTTGCCTTTTTTTACAAATTAAAGGCAAGATCGTCCATCAGTACAAAGATTACTCGTCTGTTTTGGGTTGTGTTTTTTTTTTTTTCAATATTCACTTTATTGAAGTTGTCCTGAAATGAACTGCTGTACCTCTGGGGTATGACTACAAAGAGAGTCACATAGATTATTGGTTTTCCAATGGCTATAAAAGTTGTTTGTACTATACTGTGATCTTTTACTAACAGTTGTTCTGTGGCATGTGATGCTGTTTGTGGTGTTTCGTGTACAGTAGAACACCTTTCAGATTTGTAGTCAGTCCTCCTACACCCTGCTTCTCCTCTGTCAACTACGTTTCTGTGATGTTCTAAATCCTTTGTTATCACATGAATAATCTTCAGAGCATTTTCACCAGGAGTACATTCCATCTCAAGGGACAACTTTCTTTGCTCATCCATTTGTTCAAGTTTTATCATGAGATTACAGGAATTCAGTCACATCTCCAGGCTCCACTTTTAATTCTAGATCTGTTGCAGTTACTTTCCCCACTGAACTCTCAAGCTCCTCAGTCATGCAGGAGAGATGGAATCGTCTTCCAGACTCCTATTCATGTTGATATTTTGACCTCTTCCCATGAATCGCAAATGTTCTGACTGGTATCTAGAATGGTGAATCCTTCCCAGAAGGTTTTCAATTGATTTTGCCCAAATTCATCATAGGAATCACTATCTATGGCATCTGTAGCCTTATCAAATGTATTTCTTAACTAGTAAGACTTGAAAGTCAGCATTACTTCTTGATCCATGGGTTTCAGAATGAATGTTGAATTAGCAAACGTGGAAATACTAGTCTTGTACACCTCCATCAGAGCTCTTGGGTGACCACATGCATTATCACTGAGTAGTAATTTGAACAAAGTCTTTTTTCTGTGCAGTAGGTCTCAACAGTGCACTTAAAATAGTCAGTAAATCGTGTTGTAAACAGATGTGCTGTCATCTGGGCTCTATTGTTCCTTTTGTAGAGCATAGGCAGAGCCAATTTAGCATAATTCTTAAGGGCTCTAGGTTTTTTTGAGTGGTAGATGAGCACTAACTTCAACTTACAGTCAGAAGCTGTGTTACCCTCATCCCCAAAAGAGTCAGCCAATCTTTTAACAATTTGAAGTCAGGCATTGACTTCTTTCTAGCTATGAAAATCCTAGATGGCATCTTCTTCCATCTGTTTTGTTTACACTGAAAAGCTGTCCTTTAGTGTAACCACCTTCCTTAATTATCTTAGCTAGATCTCCTGGATAACTTGCTGTAACTTGCTGTGGCTTCTCCAGCAGCACGTGCTGCTTCACCTCGTACTTTAAATTATGGAGACGGTATCTTTCCTTTCACCTCACGAAACAGCCTCTGCTAACTCTGAACATTTCTTCTGCAGCGTCCTCACCTCTTTCAGCCTTTATAGAATTGGAGAGAGTTAGAGCTTTCCTCTGGATTAGTCTTTGACCTAAGTGGATGTTGTGGCTGGTTTGATATGTGTGTATACCACTAAAACTTTCTCCATATCAATAATAAGGCCATTTTACTTTCTTATCATTTGTGCTAGAGTAGCACTTTTAATTTTCTTAAACAACTTTTCCTTTGCATTCACAACTTGGCTAACCAATGCAATAAAGCCTAGCTTTCTGCCTGTCTTAGCTTTTAACATGTTTTCTCCTCACTAAGCTTAATCATTTCTAGCTTTTTTAAAAAATTATTTTTAGACGAGAAGGGAGGGAGAAAGAAGGGGCTGCATCAATGTGTGGTTGCCTCTTATGCGCCTCCCACTGGGATGCTGGCCCACAACCCAGGCATGTGCACTGACTGGGAATTGAACCAGGGACCCTTTGGTTCACAGGCTGACACTCAGTCTACTGAGCCATACCAGCCAGGGTTCATTTCTAGCTTTTGATTTAAACTGAGAGACAGGAGACTCTTCCTTTCACTGGAATTCTTAAGATGCCATTGTAGGGTTATTAATTAGCCTAATTTCAGTATTATTGTGTCTCAGGGAATAGGGAAATTTGAGGAGAGGGAAAGAGATAGGGGAACAGCCAGTGAAAATACATACAACATTTACTAAGTTCACCATCATAGGAGGACCATTCATGGCACCCCAAAACTATTATAGTAACATCAAAAATCACTGATCACAGATTGCCATAATAATAATGAAAAACTTGAAATATTGAAGGAACTGTCAGTTCTCTCACTTTGTGATAGAGACACAAATTGAATAATTGTTGGAAAAATGGCACCAACAGACCTCAATGTGAGGTTGCCACAAACCTTAAATTTGTTTAAAAAAAACAACAGAGTATCTGTGAAGTACAATAAAGCAGAGCAATAAACCAAGGTATTCCTATAGAGAGCCCAGCAATAGACCGACACATATATAGTAGATTGATTGTTAATAAAGACACAAAGACAATTCAATGGAGACAGTTTTTCAACAAATAGTGCTATAATCATTGGATTTTAATATATAGAAAAATTAACCTCACCTCTTTCATGAAAATTAACTCAAAATGGATTATAGAGCTATACACAAAATACAAAACTACAAAACTTCTAAGGTAAAATGTAGGAGAGAATAGAGATGACCTTGGGTTTGGCGATAAGTTTTTACATACAACACCAAAGGCATAACCTGTGAAAGACACACTATATTCAAGATTTGAAAACTTACCAACTTACCAATATTTGAATGATAAACATGTGAAATGGTGATCAAGATCAATAGTCATCAGGGAAATGCAAACTAAATTCACAATAAAATACTAGTCTTTACACTGAAATGGCCAAAATTGAAAGAGTCTGTGATAACAAGTATTGGTGAGGATGTGGAGGAACTGGAATACTTATGATTTGTTGATAGACGTGTAAAATGGCAAAGTCGCTTCAGAAAACTGTGTGGTAGTTTCTAGCAAAGTTAAATATACACCTAGTATGATCCAGCAATATATATTCTTACATAGGTACCCAAGAGAAGTGAAAATGCATGCCCACAAAAAGACTTGTATGGAAATGTTCTTAGCAGCTTTATCTATAATAACCAAAACTGGAAACAGTAGAAATGTCCAACAGAAAACTGGTATATATACACGATAGAATACAGTTTGGTTTTTAAAAGACTTACCTCATACATGTGACAGTATGGATTAACTTCTCAAACATATTGAAGAGAAAAAAGCCAGGCACAAAACAGTATATATTGTAAAATTCCACTTACGTGAAGTTCAAGGACAGGCAAAACTAGTCAGATAAAGATCAGAGTAGTGATTGCCTTTGTGGGAGAGGAGGATTGACTACAAAAAGGTCTAAGGGAACTTTCTAGGGTAATGAAAACAGTTTATGTCTTGGTATGAATATCCATTTGTCAAAGCTCATCAAGGGTGTATACTTAGTTTCTGCATTTTACTCTATGTAAGTTATATCTCAAAATGCTGGTAAAATTCAAAAAATCTGTGCCAATAATTAGATTGACTTAGATTCTAATGATAATAATTAAATTTTATTGAATACTTACTATATGCTAGGTACTGCACATGCTGTGAATACATTAAGGAATTTAACACCCACCCCTCCCCTCTGGCAACCACCAGTTCTCTCTTTGTGTCTAGGAGTTCAATTTGGGATATTCATTAATTTTGTTCTTTAGGTTCCACATATGGTATTTTTCTTTCTCTGACTGACTTAATGTTACTGGGCATAATGATGCTTTTGCAAATGGGAAGGTTTTGTTTTTTATGGCCAAGTAGTATTCCATTACATATATGTCACCACTTTTTTATATCCACTCATTTGTTGATGGGCACTTGGACACTTGGATTGCTTGCAAATCTTGGCTGTTGTTTACAACACTGCAGTGAACATAGGGGGTGCACATACTCTTTTGAATTAGCATTTCAGGTATCTTCAGATGTATTCCCAGAAGTAGAATCGATGGGTCATGAATCAGCTCCATTTATAATTTTTTGAGCTAATTTCATACGGGTTCTATAATGGCTACACCAATCTGCACCCCTATGAATAGTGCTCAGGGATTTCCTTTGCTCCACATCCTCACCAACACTTGTTATTTGTTGATTTATTGATGACAGCGTTCTGACAGGTGTGAGGCAGTATCTCATTGTGGTTTTAATTTACATTTATCTGATTAGTGACATTGAGCATTTTTCCATATGTCTATTGACCTTTATGTCATCTTCAGAGAAGTGTTTATTCAGGATCTGTGCCCATTTAAAAATTAGATTGATTGTTTGTAGGAGGTTTTTTAGGTGTTGAGTTGTGTTAAGTCCTTTATAAATTTTGTTAGTAACCCCCTATCAGGTGTATCATTGGCAGATATGATCTCCCATTCAGTGAGTTTTCTTTTTATTTTGTTGGTGGTTTTCCTGGTTGTGCTAAAACTTTTTACTTTGACATAGTCTCATTTGTTTATGTTTTCTTTTGTTTCCCTTGCCTGAAGAGATATGTTGGGGGAAAAATTGCTGCAAGGAATTTGCAAGATTTTACTGCCTATGTTTTCTGCCAGGATTTTTATCAAAAAACTAACATTTTTGATAAATGGTTTCCAGTCTAACATTTAAGTTTTTAATCCACTTTGAGTTTATTCTTGTGTATGGTATAAGAATGTGATCTAGTTTAATTTTTTTGCATGTTATCCAATTTTTTCAACACCATTTATTGAATAGACTCTCTTTACCTCATTGTATATTTTTGCCTCTTTTGTCAAATATTAATAGACTACAAAGGTATGAGTTTATTTCTGAACTCTCTATTCTGTTCCATTGATCTATATGTCTGTTTTTATGTCAGTACCATGCTAACTTGATTAGTATGGCCTTGTACTATAGTTTGATATCTGGTAGCATGATTCCTCCAACTTTGTTCTTTCTCAAGATTGGTATAGATATTCTGGGTCTTTTGTGGTTCCATATAAATTTTTGGAATATTTATATGGAACCACTATAAGTAGTTTGCTTGCCCTCATTTTATTCTTTTTCTGGGGCCTGTTTCTTTGTCTCCCATTTTGGCTCCCTGTCTGTATTTGTTTTGTACATTAGGTAGATCCACTATGCCTTGGTGTGGTAGCCTTACGTAGTCGGTGTCTTGTGGGTCTGAGTTGCAGTCTCCCTAATCACCTGAGCCAAGTGGTTCAGGAATGTCCCTTGTGTGGTAATATCAGTGCTCCTGTTGAGCCTCGATTGTTGTTGGTCCTTCTGTAGGTAGGGTTACCCCACTCTAGGCTATGAGAATTGAAATTCTGCCCCTCCCCCCAGTGCACTGTGTGAGTTGTTGTGTGGGGCTGGTGCCACAAAGCTGAATTTGCCCTAACGGGCTGGTGTCTGCTGAGTTTCCCCTTTATTTGTGCCATGGTGGAGCTACTTGGGTCCTGCTCTGATGTGGTCTGAACCACTGGTTGTTTTGGTTCTGGGACCCCTTGGGTGGGGATCTAGTGCCAGTCAATGTCAGGCACTGCCAATGCCAAGGCCTGGCCTACCTGTATGGAGTTATAAAGCGATCCATAGTTTGTAGCGGCCTCTCCTGAGACTGGTTATGCATGGGAGGGGCCTAGCTCTATACCAAGGCTGGTTTCTACCAGCTCCAAGCCCAGGTGGCAGGTCATCAAAAGGCCCAAGGCTCTCCAAGATCTGCCATCTCCTCTAAGCTACCTGTTAGGCTCAGTTAACTGAAAGAGCATCTGGCGGTACCTGAGTTCCTTGAGGGAGGCTCTCAGTGAAGGAGCAGGTAGAGGCGAGTGGTGTTCACTGTACTGATACAGATTCGAACTTGGTACCATAGCTGGGTTTGGGGCCACTTAGCAACGGTTTCAGATTACACTAACACCAGCCACCACCTGCCATGTGCTCAAGGACTTTTGTGGTGGGGTTCGGTCTCAGGGTGAGGCCAGCAGTGTTCCTCAGGCCCATACAGACCAAGATTTGGCCTTATGCAGGGAAGGCTTTGCAAAGGACCACTAGCGTGTGCATGAGAAATGGCCCTGCCTAAGGGCTACATAGCTCTTTTTTCCCAGAGTTTGTCTGGATCTAATGGAGAGTCATCTGCACAGGGGACCAGGCTGGCCATGGCCAGCCCATACTGCTATAGAGCACAAACTCAGCAGGGCAGGGACATCAAGAGTCCAGAGGGTGGGGCTAATGCATCTTTCCTGATGGGGCTAGTGGCTCTCCCATGAGGTTTGGAGTGCTGCCACTTTGGCCATTGGGGGAGTGGCAGAGTCGGGGAGGCTGCAGGCTGCTACATGGAGGGACTACTGTGGCTGCTCCCGTGGCCAGGCCTCAGAGGGGCTACAAAAGCTGACAGGGAAGGTGATCTGGGTTAGTGCTGGGAGGGGCTGCTGTGGCTGCTCCAGCAGGGCATCTGCCTGGCTCTCAGAGGATCCACTATAGCCACAGGGGTGAGGGGGGTTTCTGGTGGTATGTGACTAGTCCCCAGTGGTCAGGGAAAAGAAATGGTCTCTGCCTCATAGCCACACAACTCTGGTCTCTGATTATTATTGAGTTTGCCCTTGCAATCCCTTCTAGAGTGTCTATACAACAGGCTCAGGCAGCAGACTCCTCCAAAGGGCTTGAGCTCAAGTGGGGCAACAGCGGGACCAGGAGGGTGGGACTGTACGTTTCGCATAGGTTGATGCAGATTGGAGGGGCATATTTGCCCCAAGAAAGATGGGGTCTGTGAGCACTGTGGGAAAGGAACTCAGCACAAGGACCCTGGTGGCTGACCCTTCAGCTCTCTTCCCAAAGCCATACAGCTCATAGACAAAACAAGAGTCCTTGCAAGACTCTAGTTAATGTTCTCAGCTGCCCTCCCTCTGCTAGAGCCCAGAGCAAATGGCTGCGAAGGAGATTTTGAGCTTTGGCCCTTTACGGGGACACCTGGGTTTTCCCTGGTGGACAGGATCTCTGCAGAGTTTTACAGCCAGATGTTAGGTGCACACCTCTCCCGGGCTCTATTGCTGTGGGCTGAGAAGCCTAGCGTGGGGTTGAGTTGACATGGTCCTTAGGTGGGGGACCTTGGCAGAGCTGATATGTCCCCCCAGATTCTGAGCCTCTCCACATGGGAGTGGGGCCAGCCCTTTTTGCTTCTCCATCCTTCCTACCAGTCTCAATGTGGCTTCTGTAAATCCCTGGTTGTAAGACTTCTGTTCAGCTGGTCTTCAGTTTATTATTCAGGTTGATTGTTCTTTAATTTAGTTCTTTAATTCCAGTTCATAGTTGGGAGGAGGTGAGTGTAACTTCCGCCTACTCTGCCACCATCTTCTGCTATCTAAGGAATACATTTAAACCCAGACAAACCAGGACTCAGACCTTGACATTCTAACTCCTGAATTTCTACTCTTTATCATTATGCCATATTGTCTTTGAGCTATATACAGATTTCTTTTCCCTAACATTTGTTAGGTTAGATTTTTTTCTGAAGAAAAATATTAATTGTAATTTCACATTTCTGATATTTATATTGCTATGTCTCTAGGTCTACTAACTTTTTTTTCAGTGTTTAATCTGCTTATAATCCCCATCCATTTTATTTTTTATTTAAACATTCTAGTTTTTAATGTGTAGACTTTTAAGTAGGGTCTTTTAAAATATTTTTATTTCTCTATTTAATATGCTCACTCTTTCAATCAGCTTTTTTAACATATGGAATACAGTTAAATAATGATTTTTAATTTCCTGATTTGCTCATCTGTGTCATTTCTGGGTTAGTTTCAATTGATTTGATGGATTTTCTTCTATGGATTCTGTTGTCCTACTTCTTTATATGCCTGGTAGTTTTTTATTAGATGCTAGGATTTTACTGTATTAGGTTCTAGTCATTTTTGTATTCTGTAAATATTTTTGTGCTTTGTTCTGGAACTAACTTACTTGAAAACAGTTAGATTTGGGAGTCCTTTGTTAAACAGGATCAAAGCAGCACTTGCTATAGGGCTAATTTTGCCCTACCACTGAGATAAAACCCTTCTGAGTATTTATCCTGTGCCTGGTGAATTGAGGTTTTCCATTATGGCTAATGGGGACAGGAACCCAGATAATTTGGTTCTCCTTCCTTGTGCCCTGGCTAGAAAACACTCTACAGGCAGTAAGCTGGGCACTTGTGTGGCTCACACAGTTTGTTTCAAGTCTTGGAGAGCTCATTCTTCATTGCCAGTGTCCCAGACCATTGTTTCCTGTAGATCACTTGTTTTATTTTTTTGCTTCAGGAAGGAGGGTAAATCTGTTCTAGCATTCCACCTTGGAAAAGAGCCGTAAGTCTGTTTCTTATATTATTACTTGATTTTTACTTTTTTTTAACTTTCAGCTTTTATGTGCCATGATAGTGGAGCTACTGTTTTAGCATATGCTCCGAAACATCAGCTCCTAATATCATGCGGCAGAAAAGGTTTTACGTGTGTGTTTGACCTTCAGCAACGCCAACAGAGGCAGCTTTTCCAGAGTCATGATTCTCCTGTTAAAGCCATTGCTGTTGATCCAACTGAAGAGTACTTTGTTACAGGATCTGCTGAAGGCAACGTAAAGGTAAACACAGTAATGCCATAATATCTACAAAATGAAAAGAAATCTTCAGAAACCCTAGGTCTTTAATCATATTGATGACATCAGTCCATTTAAACAATAGAAATATTAACAACTCCTATGTAGTCAACCATATTAATTAAGAAGATTTAATAAGTCTTTTAATGGATGAACTAATAATTAACTTGAAAACTGTCTATTTTTCCATTGTTTTTTCAAATATGCTTAATTAAAGCATGCAAAAGAACTAGATTTTTTATGGATATAAACATATTTCAAATGTTACAATTAGTTTTGACTGCATGTTAAGAGTTACTGAATTCAGTTGCAAGTGCTGTGAGATATACTGACATATGTCCTATGCCAGTATTTTTTTTTAATTAATAGCCATAGCATGCAGTCTCTCAGTGCCTGAGTCAAGAATTCTAAATGTACCTGGGTAGGCCCTGCCTATGATAGTCCTTCTCAAACTCCACTGTGCTTAGAACTTAGAGGTCATTTAATATGTTAAGCAGCTTATTAAAAATGTACCCCATTCCAGAAATTCTGTTGCTAGCTCCCACCCCCAAAACAGTAAGTTCTGGGTTCAGAAATGTGCATCTTTATAACACATACATAGTGTTATAAAATACTAGGTTTTAATGGAGAGTCCTCTGGCCACACTTGGAAAGATACGCAGAAATAAGTCAGTTAATACTAGTCCCTAAATTATTCCTATTGTCAGCCTCCTAGAGGAGTCTAATTTCACAGAATTCATTAATGTAAGCACTAGAGAGGCTATTTAGTGCAAATATTGGATTACTTTGTTAGAATGGTATAGTTTTCATAATTCTCAGGCAGAAGAAATTAACTAGAATAGTAGAATTTCAGAAGGCTTTTCTTAAAATCAAATGTGTACACCCACTTCCATACAGAATTCTTTCCTTCAGTTTGAAGCTGGTTTCTGATTTGAACTGCCCTCAGTTTTGGCAGTTCATACTGTGTTTTAGATTAGTTCTTTAGTTGGTACTTTGAGTTTTATTATTTAATCAAGTAAGAAAATATTTGAAAGTATACAATGTAGTATTCACAAGTCACAGTTTAACACTGATGCCTAGAATAGTAGTAATTAATTTATTTCTTTGGTAAAATAAATATTTTTAATGCAACCTAAAAATTTAATAAATAAATTGGTTTCCTTAAGTGAAGCTGCTTATAAATTACTTTAAGGACAGTCACATTTACTTTGGTATGGGCTAAAAATAGGAAATTTCTGTTTAGTAAGTTAAGAATACTGAAGTTGTAATAATTAACTTTATCTTGCAGTTGGAAAATAGATTTGCCTTGTCTGCAAGCCTCTAGGTGTCTCTTTCTAGTGGTTCTGATCCCCTGGTGGTTATTTTGTGTTATAGAGACGAGATTACTTCATTACAGAACTACACAGCAAAAGCTTTGCTGAGAGAGAGGAAATCTTGATTGCAGTCCCTATAATATTATAAGTTTTTGCAGTATTGTACACTTAACGTCCTTGTACCTAAATTTTTTCATCTCCAATGAGAAAATGCAGGGTTTAAAATACCTTCCTCTTTTACTGAATGGATTTGGAAGAATGTAATAATATGAAATTGAGTTAGAAAATTGTAACACCCTATACAGGATCAAGATATTAGGCCTAGATAGGTTTTTCTCCATCTTTGTTTTAGAAATTCCTTATTTGCACAGGAAGACTGGCCTAATATTACATTTGGACTTTTAGATAATCCTTAACCCCAATAATTTTTATTTTGTTTTTAATGTCTTTTAGATTTGGAGTCTCTCTACCTTTAGTCTTCTTCACACTTTTATCAGTGAACATGCTCGGCAATCCATTTTCAGAAATATCGGAACTGGAGTGATGCAAATTGAGACAGGGCCAGCAAACCATATTTTTTCATGTGGAGCTGATGGAACAATGAAAATGAGAATACTGCCGGATCAGTTTAGCCCATTAAATGAAGTGTTGAAAAATGATGTGAAATTTATGCTCTAACACTTTGACAATAAGATCTATAATTTATCACCTAGT
Organism: Sturnira hondurensis; assembly: GCF_014824575.4. NCBI lineage: Eukaryota > Metazoa > Chordata > Mammalia > Chiroptera > Phyllostomidae > Sturnira > Sturnira hondurensis. The sequence goes on along the minus strand of NW_028074140.1, from coordinate 8,904,100 downwards.
CCATAAAGTGGCCAACAGATGTAATGTATAATGTACATTGATTACTTGCTGTGTGACAGATAAGCTAATGCTTTCTTGTTTTCAAATTTATTTTATGGAGCTTTGCCCCTGATGCACTGATGCCTTAAAAATTAACAAGGTCATTCAGAATTAGACTGTATTGCCCAAAGTAGAATGTGTAAGTATGCTGTAATGTTACATATTTATACTATGTTACAGTGAGTATGTCATAGTGTCAAAGGAGTTTTGTTTTCTTATAGTTGATAAATTTTTCTGCAGATGTCTCTGCATGAACTTCTTTCATAGTAAAAAATACCTTTTTATGTAAAAACAATTGCACATCCATCATCACTTAATTCACCACACTCAGTTCAAACTTATACATATCAATCTTTTCTTCTCTTAACTAATGATATATTGATATTTGGTTAAGAATCAAAAAAATAATGAACATCTTCATTAAAACTGTCACTGGAACTTCAGTGATAAATGAGCCAAGTAGCTTATTATGTAAATTTTCACGTTTCCCTCATGGAGCCCAAGTGTGGGTATGTATATATGATATGTGTGGTTGTGTGTATATATGTAATGTATCTTACACATCTTATTTGAACTTACTTTGTGTGTATATGACAGAACTACATGTTTTTTCATGTGTTTTTGTGCCATAATAACTACTGCCACCAGAATAACTTTTTTTGCTGCTGGTTTTACATGTTTTTTTTAATTATTATTACTGACTTTAGAGAGCAGGGGGAAGGGTAAGAGAGAGAAACATCGATATGTTGTTCCATGTAGTCATTCATTCATTGGTTGATTCTTGTATGTGCCCTGACTGGAGATCAAACCTGCAACCTTGGCACATGGGGACAGCAGTCTAACCACCTGAGCACCTGGGCAGGGCTCATGTTCTCTTTTTCTTTTGAATTCGCATCTTAATTTTCCACGTAAATTTCAGGAAGACTTCTAAGATTATTTTAAAGATTACATTGAGTCAGCTAATTCTTAGCAGGCAGTAACAATTCTATGTTGGCATATATGAAACACTTAAAAGTAAGTTTATAAATTTATGAAAGAATTTTTTGAGCATCAAACACTTTACTTAAACCTTATTTTATTTTTTTTAGGTGCTTTTAGTCTTAAAGTTCTGAAAACTTAATAGCAGTGTTTTTAAAAACAATTGTGAAACAGTCAAATTAAATAGATAGTATTTACAAATGTAAAATACCTGCCAGATCTATCATTAATAGAAAATAAACTAAACCTTATATTTTATTATTTTTGCCAAATATATTATTTTAATATAAAATATGACCAAAATATTAAAAATGCACAGTGCTTTAACTTAAATGCACTTACCCTATTTCTCTGTGTTTTGCTATAACTTTTCTGATTCAGAATTATAGGAAACTTGATAAATACTTGATTTTAACCAAGGAGAGGGGCAGATGTAACTAAGTGTTTAAGGAACAATTATATGCTATTTAGCTTAAATATATTTTGTTAATAGGAATTGAAGAACATTTTTATGTAACAATATGAACAGCTATTATCTTGGAAATTAAAGAGTTAAATAAAGCAAAGAAATGAAGGGCTGGTAAAATGAATTTTGTAATATCCTCAGGATACTTTTATCTTAAAAGTATATTGTTAAGATTTTGTAAATTGTACTCATAATTTTAAATGTGTTGAGCCAGTTGCAGTGGAAACACTGTCATTATATAGAGAGGTCATGTATAAATATAACCTGTACTATGAATTGTGCAATAATGACATGAGACTATTTTACCATGGAGAAATCTGTGACAGCATCGCAAACAGTACCATTGTTTGATGTAGTTAAGCTTAAGTTATTTTTCAGGAATTTCTTTACAAATCAAGATCCAAAAGGCTTTAAACACTTTTAATGAGATAGAAATTTATTATTATGCTTATTAGAAAAAAAGGCATTGTGGATAAATGATTATGCATTTTAATTGAGGGTTTGTATGAATAATAAATTATATAAGCCCATATGTAATTACACCCAAAGTCATATTTTAAATAAACAATCATGCAGTGAGTTTTTTTAGCATGCTATTGTGTTAAGTAAATATTTGTGCCCCTTTAGTTGACTTAGAGTATATGTCACATTTTAAAACAGAGAATTTCTGTATTTGAATTGGTTAAGGTAAGGACTGAATAATTTTTCCAGATGCCCTGTTCTTTTTTACATCTCTTTAACTTAATTAGATAAGCATTATTCAAAAAGAAGGTGAGAATAAAAATAGTAGGAATATATTTAAATATAAATAATGTAAGTATATGTAAAATTTCATTCACATTAATGGGGCAAATACATCAAAATACATTTTTTTAAGATTTTATTTATTTATCTTTAGAGGGGAAGGGAAGGAGAGAAGGAGAGAAATATCAACGTATGGTTGCCTCTCATGCATCCCCAGCTGGGAATTGGCCTGCAACCCAGGCATGCGCCCTGACTGGGAATCGAACCGCGATCCTCTGGTTCTCAGGCCTGTGCTCAATCCACTGAGCTACACCAGCCAGGGAAAAATACATTTTTTAAATTACACATTTTATGAGAATGTGACTTTGTAGTGACAGGACAAATCACATTTCAAGTCTTATTTTCTGAAATGTACATATTTTTTCTTATGTAGAATCATGGGACAATCAACTCCATCCTCCTTTCTTGCTGTCTTGCCCAAATTTATCCCTTCTTCTTTTTTTACATTGCTTAAAAAAACAAGATGGGAGTTTCTCACACTAGTCTCAACAACAGAACACAGCACAAAGATACCCACTTAAAAATCCTTATACAGGCTGAGGGTGGGAAGATGGCGACAAAGTAGCATGGAGGGAACCCAGCTCCTGTGCATCTGGTAGAAAATCCGGGCAGATCTACTGAAGAACAGCATAATCAACCAACAATTCCCCAACATTTATGAAAATAAGAGACCACAGAGTGTGACAGAGGAACCAGACACCTGCAGGTTGGTGAGGACTCCAGAAGGTGAGTGAGGACAAAAGCGGCTGCGCGCCCGCGGCCTCCTAGGCTGAGGGCTGCGCCTGGGCACACCCAAAGCGGGCGACCTCGGGCAGAGCGTGAGTACGGTCCAGAAGCGGCGGCCAATCTGGGCCGACACCATCAGTGGGAAACAGAAGCCCCGTCTGAATCCAGGGCCGGGTTGCCTGTGGCGGAGGGAACTCCAGAGGCCCGGCACCCAGTGGGCAGGCAACAGACTACGTGGGAGAGAACTGACTCCCCCCTCCCCATGTAGGCAGGCAGGTTAATACCGGGCAGAGACCTGTGGGCTTAAGTTAACTAAAGGGGGCCAACTGCGGATTCGGTGGTCACCAGCCCACCAGCCCGAGGGATTTAAGAAGGACACTGTCTCATTGCCGGTCTTTTGGGATTGGGCTGGGCTGAGAGGCAGGCTTTGTGGAGAAGTCTCTATTGGAAAGTGAACTGAGGGGCTCTGTGACAGCAGCTTGCCTCACGGCCCAACCGCCCAGCAGCCATCCAGGGGAGGGGTGGGAACGCCTGGGTCCCGCCAGGGGATTGAGAAGGACGGTGCCGGATACCGAGGGACACAGGCAGCCTCCAAGGGGTGTGCGCGCCCACAGCCCATTCGGCAGCCTGCTCGAGAGCGCGCCTGCATACCTGCCCTCAGACACGCTGCTACCAGAAAAACCGGTTTGGACAGTTTGAAACCAACAAAGGAAGGGTGCTTTTTTTCTTCTTCCTCTTCTTTACTGTGTGTGTGTGTGTGTGTGTGTGTGTGTGTGTGTGTGTGTGGATTTTTTCCCTTCCCCCCCTTTTTTTCTCTCTCAACTTCTTTTATAAGTAATTTTATATCTTGTAAACTGTATTGTTGCTGTATCTTTCAGTACCCTGTCCCTCATTTCTTTTTCTTTTTCTCCAGTTTTAGTCCTTCTGTTCTTCCCAAATTTTCCGCTTATTCCCCTTTTCTCCTGACGTGTGTGTGTGTGTGTGTGTGTGTGTGTGTGTGTGTGTGTGTTGGATTGTTTGTGTGTTGCTTAGTTTTCTTTTAGGTGTATTATTATTTTTTTGCATTACTCTTACTCCTTTTTTTATTTTAAGAATATCTTTGTATCCCTCCTCTTTCTGTACAGGTTTCTTAGTCCTGGCTGGGTATACTGTACTACCTGACAGGTTCCCACTGCTCTTTCCTCCACAGTGTATTCCTAATTTTCTATACCTCACTTGCTTTCCTTTGCTATACTACCCAAGCTCTATAACCCCCATTTAGACATATCACATAGAATCTATCACATGAGTGTTGCTCTAATATTATTGTAAATAAGACCTGTTCTATACAACAGTAATACTTCATAACACATCTCTTGGACCTTAGACCACCTTACAGGTGCCTGAATTCTATTACTCTATTTACTCACACGCTACACTCAGTTACTAACCTGTACTCTCACCTTACCTCAAATCTGACCAGCCGCAACCACACTGCTTTCTAGATACAACTCACAAGCCCCCCTTCCCAACAAGACACTTAACTTATGTCCATCCTTTCCTAAAAGTGGCAAGCTGGGTCAAGGAGCACGGTTAACTCTATACATAGCCTAAAGATTGTCTATTTCTTCTCTGCCGACTGTGTCTGTAGATAACATAAAATAATCTTCTGCTATCATAAACCGTTTTGCCTCCCCCTCCAACTGATCACACATGCACACTAAAGAAAGGAGTAGGTGGAAGCAGAGAACACCAAGATACCTGCAGGAGACTGCACCACTGAATTTCACAGGTATCCTACCACAGAAGTTCATACCATAAACCCAGGGAACCAGAACAGATCAATTTAAGAAGCAGAGGACAACAAGAAGAGTATCACAAACAATGGGAAGACAAAGAAACAACCCCCAAATGAAAGAAAAGGAGGAAGCCTCAGAAAGAATGTTAGATGAAATAGAGGCAAGTCAACTATCATACGTGGAATTCAAAGCACTGGATATCAGGAAATTCAAAGAGCTTACAACGAGCTACCAGAAACTACAGGGGAGCTACAATGAACTCTCTGCAAACTATACCAACATGAAAAAGGAAATGGAAACCATCAGCAAAGGCCAAGAGGAAATGAAGAATACAATTTCTAAACTGAAGAACACAGTAGAAGGTATGAAGAATAGACTCGATATGGTGGAAGATCGCATAAGTGAGATAGAAGACAGGATAGAAAGAATCTCCTAGACAGACCAAGTAAGGGAAAAGAGAATCAGAAAAAATGAGGAGAATTTAAGAGAAATGCAAGACAACATGAAACGTAATAATATCCGAATAATAGGAATACCAGAAGGAGAGAAAGAGGAACAAGGGATAGAAAACCTACTTGAAAGAGTAATAACAGAAAATTTTCTAAGTTGAGGAGAGATAAAGTCGCACGGATCCAGGAATCACAGAGAGTCCCAAGCAGGTGGAACCCAAAGAGGCCTACTGCAAGACACATCATCATTAAAATGGCAAACCTCCAAGACAAAGAGAAAATCCTAAAGGCAGCAAGGGAGAAAAAGGAAGTAACATACAAGGGGGTCCCAATATGGCTGGCTACTGACTTCTCAATGGAAATACTCCAAGCAAGAAGAGAATGGCAAGAAATATTCCAAGTAATGAGAAACAGAGGCCTACAACCAAGGCTACTGTACCCAGCAAGGCTCTCAATCAAGATAGAAGGCCAAATAAAGAGCTTCCAAGACAAAAGAAGTCTAAAAGAATACGCCTCCACCAAACCAGCTCTACAAGAATTACTAAAAGGGCTGCTTTAAGGAAAGGAAGGAAAAGAGAGAGATGGAGAGGAACACAGGTACATAAATGGCAATGAATAAGTACCTTTCTATAATAACCTTAAATGTAAATGGATTAAATGCACCAATTAAAAGTCATAGAATAGCTGAATGGATAAGAAAGCATGACCCACACATATGCTGCCTAAAAGAGACCCACCTCAGGTCAAAAGACCACCACAGACTAAAAGTGAAAGGATGGAAACAAATTTTCCAAGCAAATGGACAAGAAAAAAAAGCCGGGGTAGCAATTCTCATATCAGACAAAATAGACTTCAAAAAAAGGGCCATAAAGAGAGACCCAGAAGGTCACTTCATAATACTCAAGGGAAGAATCCACCAAGAAGACATTAACATCATAAATATATATGCACCCAACATAGGAGCACCCAAATATATAAAGAAAATCCTAGAGGACCTCAAGAAAGATATTGACAGCAACACAATTATAGTAGGGGATTTTAACACCCCACTGTCAAAAATGGACAGATCTTCCAAACAAAATATCAACAAAGATATAGCAGCATTAAACGACACTCTAGAAGAAATGGACCTAATTGATATATATAGAGCCATCCATCCCAAAGAAACTAAATACACTTTCTTTTCAAACGCACATGGAACATTTTCAAAGATAGATCACATGATAGGACACAAAACCAGTCTCAACAACTTCAGGAAAATAGAAATCATACCAAGCATCTTCTCTGATCACAAGGGACTGAAATTGGAAACCAACCCCACAGGAAAAAACCCAAAACACCCAAAATCATGGAGACTGAATGGTAGGCTATTAAACAATGAATGGGTCAAGATTGAAATTAGGGAAGAAATCAAAAAGTTTCTGGAAACAAATGAAAATGAACTCACAACAACCCAAAACTTATGGGACACGGCCAAGGCAGTCCTGAGAGGGAAGTTCATAGCAATACAGGCTTACCTAAAGAAAATAGAAACATTTCAAACAAACAACCTAACCCGACGCCTGCAAGAACTCGAAGAACAACAACAAAGACAGCCCAGAGCAAGTACAAGGAAGGAAATAACCAAGATCAGAGCAGAATTAAATGACATAGAGACTAAAAGCACAATTCTAAAGATCAATGAATCCAGGAGTTGGTTTTTTGAAAAGATAAACAAAATAGACAAACCTTTAAGTAGGCTCATTAAGAAAAGAAGAGAGAGGACACAAATAAACACAATCAGAAATGAAAGAGGAGAGATTACAACTGATACCACAGAAATAGAAAGGATTGTAAGAAATTACTATGCGGAACTGTATGCCAAGAAATTTGAAAACCTGGGTGAAATGGACAAATTTCTAGAAAAATATAATCTTCCAAAACTCAATGAAAAAGAAGCAGAAAACCTGAACAGGCCAATAACAGCAAATGAAATTGAAGAAGTAATCAAAAAACTCCCATCACACAAAAGCCCTGGGCCAGATGGTTTCACAGGAGAATTCTACAAAGCTTTTAAGGAAGAGCTAACCCCTATTCTTCACAGACTATTCCAAAAAATCCAAAAGGAGGGAAAACTCCCCAACTCTTTCTATGAAGCCAGCATCACCCTAATCCCAAAGCCAGATAGAGACACAACAAAGAAAGAAAATTACAGACCAATATCACTGATGAACATAGATGCTAAAATCCTCAACAAAATATTGGCAAATCGCATCCAACAATACATCAAAAAGATCATACACCATGACCAAGTGGGATTCATCCCGGGGATGCAAGGATGGTTCAATATACGCAAATCAATAAATGTAATACACGAAATAAACAAAAGCAAAGACAAAAACCACATGGTCATATCAATAGATGCGGAAAAAGCTTTTGATAAGGTACAACACCCATTTATGATAAAGGTACTCAGCAAGGTGGGAATAGAGGGAACATTCCTCAATATAATAAAGGCCATATATGAAAGACCTACAGCCAACATCATACTCAATGGGCAAAAACTAAAAGCTTTTCCACTAAGATCAGGTACAAGACAAGGTTGCCCACTTTCACCACTTCTATTCAATATAGTATTAGAAGTTCTAGCTGCAGCGATCAGACAAGAAAAGGAAATAAAAGGCATCCAAATCGGAAAGGAGGAAACAAAACTGCCATTGTTTGCAGATGACATGATAGTGTACACGGAAAATCCGATAGCCTCTACCAAAAAACTGCTTGAACTAATAAATGAATTTGGCAAAACAGCGGGATACAAAGTCAATATCCAGAAATCAAAGGCATTTTTGTATACCAACAATGAAACAGCAGAAGCAGAAATCAAGAAAAAAATCCCATTCAATATAGCAAAAAGAAAAATAAAATATCTGAGAATAAACCTAAACAAGGAGGTTAAAGACCTGTATGCAGAAAACTACACAACACTGAAGACAGAAATCAAGGAAGACACAAATAAATGGAAACATATACCGTGTTCATGGATTGGAAGAATTAACATCATCAAAATGTCCATACTACCCCAAGCAATTTACAGATTTAATGCAATACCTATTAAAGTGCCAATGGCATATTTCACAGATATAGAACAAACACTTCAAAAATTTATATGGAACCATAAAAGACCCCAAATAGCACCTGCAATATTGAGAAAGAAGAACAAAGTAGGAGGGATTAGAATACCTGATATCAAACTGTATTACAAGGCCACTGTAATCAAAACAGCCTGGTACTGGCATAAAAACAGGCACATAGACCAATGGAATAGAACAGAGAGCCCAGAAATAAACCCAGATCTCCACAGTCAATTAATATTTGACAAAGGGGGCAGTAACATAAAATGGAGTAAAGATAGCCTCTTTGACAAATGGTGTTGGGAGAACTGGACAGCTACATGCAAAAAAATGAAACTTGAGCACCAACTTACACCATACACCAAAATAAATTCAAGGTGCATAAAAGACTTAAATATAAGCCAGGAAACCATTAAAGCCCTAGAGGAGAGCACTGGCAGGAAAATCTCAGATATTCCACACAGCAATATTTTTACTGATACGTCCCCTAGAGCAAGGGACATAAAGGAAAGAATAAACAAATGGGATCTCATCAAACTTAAAAGCTTCTGCATGGCCAAGGAAAACAGTATCAAGATAAAAAGAGAAGCAACAGTTTGGGAAAACATATTTGCCAATGATACCTCAGACAGAGGTTTAATCTCCAAAATATACAAAGAACTCACACGACTCCACTCAAAGAAGACGAGCAACCCAATTAAAAAATGGGCAAAGGGCTTAAACAGACACTTCGCTAAGGAGGACATACAGAGGATCCAGAGACACATGAAAAGATGCTCGATATCACTAGCTATCAGAGAGATGCAAATTAAAGCCATGATGAGATACCACTTAACACCAGTCAGAATGGCTACCATAAACAAAGAAATAAACAACAAGTGTTGGAAAGGTTGTGGGGGAAAGGGCACTCTAGTTCACTGTTGGTGGGATTGCAGACTGGTACAACCACTATGGAAAGCAGTATGGAATTTTCTAAGAAAACTAAAAATGAACTTGCCTTTTGACCCAGCAATTCCACTGCTAGGAGTATATCCTAAGAACCCTGAAACACCAATCCAAAAGAACCTATACACCCCGATGTTCATAGCAGCACAATTTACGATAGCCAAGAGTTGGAAGCAACCTAGATGCCCATCGGTCAATGACTGGATCAAAAAACTATGGTACATTTACACAATGGAATTCTATGCAGCAGAAAGGAAGAAGGAGCTCCTACCCTTTGCAACATCATGGGTGGAACTGGAAAGCATTATGCTGAGCGAAACAAGCCAGGTGGTGAAAGACAAATACCATATGATACCACCTTTAACAGGAATCTAAATAACAAAGCAAACAAGCAAGCAAAATGTAACCAAAGACACTGAAATACAGAACGTGCTGACAGGGTCCAGAGGGTAGAGGGAAGAGAATCAGGGGAAAAGGGGAAGGACTCACAGGAACAAGTATAAAGGACACATGGACAATAGCTAAGGTGGGGGGCAGAGATGGGAGGGAGGTGGGGAGCACTGGGTGGGGGGGCAGGGCTGGGAACACAAGAAAGAAAACTACTTGAACAAGAGTTAAATAAAATTAAAAAATCCTTATACAGCACTGGCTGGTGTAGCTCAGTGGGTTGAGCACTGGCCTACGAACCAAAGGGTAACCAGTTCGATTCCTGGTTAGGTCACATGCCTGGGTTGTGGGCCAGGTCCCCAATGGGGGCCTTGTGAGGGGCAACCATACATTGATGTTTCTCTCTTTTCTCAATCCCTTCCCCTCTCTCTCAAAGTAAATAAATAAAATCTTTAAAACAAATCCTTATACAACCTTAGGAGGTGATGTTTTATCAGGCATATTTTATTAAACAAAAAATTAAAATGTCATATGGCAGGAGACCACAGCCAAAATTAAAAGAACAGGTAGACTAGAAATATTTGTATAGTAACAGACAAAGCATTAATGTCTCTATACAAAAAGAACTTTAAAATGGTAAACAGATTATTGGAGAAAAATAACTCACAGATCAGGACATTGAAAAAGTCAGCAAGCACGAAGTATGGTTAAAGAAATGTGTTTTCAAAGGCAACAGTGTGATACCACTTGGTATCCATCTGGCTGGTATCAGGTCAAACAGTGACAACATCAATTTTGGTGAGGATGCAAGGAGATGGGCACAAGGAAACATCGTGGGCTGGACTGAAGTACCACAAAGTTAGTTACCTGTCTATACTGAGCAACCCTGCTTTTGAGAAATTATCCTATAAAGATACAAGCACCCTTGCACAAAAGTATATGTACACAAATGTGTATTGAGATATCCATTGGAGGAAAAAACCTGGAAATCTAAATGTTAATAGATGAATGCTTGAACAAATTGTGGTACGTCCATACAATGGAATATTCTATCATTTATTCTCTAAAAGGTGTTAGATTTGTATCTGCTTATCTGCAAAGAGGTTGGTGAGAGAAATTGAAATTGCTAAGTAAAAGGTATAATATCCCATTGTTTTGTGGAGACATAGAAATATTTATAAAAGAATACAGAAAACAATTTTAACATGGGAGTAGGGAAGAAAGAGGTACTGTATTTTTCGGAGTGTAAGATGCAGTTCCCCCACCGCCCTCCAATTTGGGAGGAATAATGGTGGTTAATGCTGCTGTTGAGTTCTGTTTACATTTACACTGGTGAAATATTATGTTACTTATGTTATTAAATATTTGACCACATTTTGTTCTTCAAATTTTTTTTCTGTTTTCCTCCTCTAAAACCTAGGTGCATCTTATGGTCCAAAAAATATGGGTAATATATTTCGAAACTCCTTTAAACCCCATTCAGTGACATGATACCAAATATTGTTGTATGTGTGTTGGTGAAAGAAAAAAGCTGTATTTTAATAGGGCTTAATGAATTTGGGAGCTGCTCTGTTGAGTGAAGTTGTCAGGAATACTTTTTATGAATTGCTGGGATGTTTTTGATGCTTGATATTACTTAAGTAAGAAAGGTTACCCTTTGGAGTACTTGGAAAAAGTTGAACACAAATTACTTAAATGTACCTGTCAGTCTTTTTAGAAATGTGTATAGCTTTTGCTACAGTTACCTTTAAAGCTAAATCTGTTTTTGAGTTTTCCATGGTTTTTTCTCACCTTTGCTTGCTTGGTATTTTCAGTATGTATGTATCCTATTATTCAGGGAGCTAATGCGGAGTTCATCTATCACATTGTTTCACAAGGCTTCTTGGAAGGAGTAAAGTGTCTTTTGTTCTTCCACTGCAAATACAGAGACACTGCATGTGATAGAGACAATTGGTGTGGCAGCCCATTGCCTTCCAGAGTAGAAATGCTTTGCTCATCTACAACTGATTGTCTACTCAGTATTAGTATAGGTATTATTTATATAACAATTTTAGCAGTACAGTGCATCAGCCTGGGATATGTGTTAAATAAATAAGTTTTTAAACCTATATTCCTCCCACATGCAAAACACTCTCCAAAACTCCCAGTATTTTCATCTTATCACTTCATCAGGGTCAGGCTTGAGTCCCAGAATTCTATCATCTAAATCAGGTATGTATATGGTGCCTTGAATGAAGTTCCTCAAGTATAGTCCAAAGACCTATGAGCTAATAAGTTATGTGCCTTCCACACACCATATATACAGTGATGAGATGAAGATAAGGTAGCTAGCTATCTCCCATTCTAAAAGGGGCAAAATCAGAGTCACATGGTAGTTCCTAGTCTATAGAGATTCTGAAATTTAGCTGGGCACATGTCACCAGTTCCTTGAGTAGTCCTTTTACCTGGAAGTAATTCACAATGGGTTACCCACTGGCCTGGTTTTTCTACCTGCATCATCCGTCCTTTTCCATAAAAGTAGCCACCTTTATTGTTAACTAAGTACTGTTCTCAGCCCATTTCCTCACTAGAGAAGTTTGGGGGTTCCAAGGCCTCTACATTTTATACTGTCCCTATGCCTTATGGTTAAGTCTGGGGAAAAAATTGCTTTTAAAAACCTGGGTTTCACATATATGAAACTATAATCCACTTATTAGACAAAAGCCACACCCATATTTTTTTTTTCTGAAACAAGCTCTTCTCTACCTTGGGCCACCTATGAGACTGCTGTGGTATAGAGATTTTTAGAAATTGTATTATCTCACAAAAGGTCTACATGACACATCCTTAATCAGATTTTAACAAAAGGAATTAACCACAACCTTGGCCATGTCTTGACTCAGACCATTTATAATCCACAATACTGAATAATTTTTTTTAATTAATGAGGCCACTTCCGGTCAAGATGGAGGCATAAGTAGATACACCTTGCCTCATTGCACAACCATAAGAAGGAACACAACTAACATAAAAATGAAAAACACCAAGACTTCCGCCAAGATGGAGGCATAGGTGGAAACACTGTGCCTTCTCCCACAACCAAGTCTGAATACAACAAAGGTTTGGAGAACAAAGACACAGCAAAAAAACCCAGAAAATTCAATTATACAGAAGTCCAACAACCACTAACCGTTCAACAGGACGGTAAGAGGGGCGGAGCCAGCAGCGAGCAGGGTCGGGCAGGGTCAGCCCAGAACTAGTTGGGGTGTGGGGCAGACTGACCGAGGTCGCACATTCGCACACAGTGAGACGGACCACGCAGGCCCCAGGGGGCGAGGGCTGACGGCGGTGGCACACTCATGTGCAGTGGGACGAAACGCTCAGGCCCGGTAACAGTGGCAGCTGCAGCACCTGTGGGGGGCGGGAGGCGGCCGACAGGACGCCAGATCCTTGTTGACCGTGCCCCCACATACAACGTCACAACCCAGCGACTTAGTTGCCCTGCGCTAGTGAACACCTTAGGGCTCCGATCCTGCTACGGAACGGGCATGAACAGCCCGAAAGATAGCGCAAGAAGAACTCAAAGTCCCAGAGCCCATAAATCTCAGGGACCGAGAAATTGCCAGCCTCTCAGAAGCACAACTCAAAACACTGTTTATCAGGATGCTAACAGAACTGGTTGATTATAGTCACAAATTAGAGGAACATATGAAGGCTAAACTAATTGAAATGAAGGGAGATGTCCAGGAAATCAATAGCGATGGAAAGGAAACTGGGACTCAAATCAATGGAATGGACCAGAAGGCAGAATGAAACATCCAACTGGAAAGGAATGAAGAAATGAGAATTCAAAAAAATGAGGAGAGGCTTAGGAACCTCCAGGACATCATTAAACCTTCCAACATCCGGATTATAGGGGTACCAGAATGGGGAAAGAAACAGCCAGGAATGGAAAACTTATTTGAACAAATAATAAAGGAGAACTTCTCCATTCTGGCAAAGGACATAGACTTGCAGGAAATCCAGGAAGCTCAGAGAGTGCCAAAGAAGTTGGACCCAAGAAGGAACACACCAAGGCACATCATAATTACATTAGCCAAGATTAAAATGAAGGAGAGAATCCTAGAAGCAGCAAGGGATAAGGGAACAGTCACCTACAAAGGAGTTCCCATCAGACTGTCAGCGGATTTCTCAAAAGAGACCTTACAGGCAAGAAGGGGCTTGAAAGAAGCTTTCCAAGTCATGAAATCCAAAGACCTACAGCCAAGATTGCTTTATCCAGCAAAACTTTCCTTTAGAATGGAAGGACAGATAAAGTGCTTCTCAGACAAGGTCAAGTTCAAGGAGTTCATCATCACCAAGCCCTTATTATATGAAATGCTAAAGGGACTTATCTAAGAAAAAGAAGATGAAAAATGTTAACAGTGAAAGGACAGCAAACTCACAGTTATTAACAACCACACCTAAAACAAAAGCAAACCAAGAGGACAGCTAGATCTATGGAGTGGAACCATAGAAATGAAGAACACATGGAGGGTTAGCAACAGGGGAGTGGGAGGAGGAGAAGGGGGAGAAGGCACAGAAAATAGCATAGAGGGTAGGTAGAAAATAGATAGGGGGGAGGGCAAGAATAGTAGGGGAAATATAGAATCTAAAGAAGTTGAGACACGTGGTTATAAACTAAGGGGGGAGAATAATGGGGGAGGGAGTGTGCGGGTGGAGGGGAATGAAGGGGGGAATAGAACAACTGTAATGGTATAATCAATAAAATATATTAAAAATATATAAAAATTAAAAAAATGAAAAACACCCAGAGCCACCAGGAAAACAGCCAGAACTCTACAGAAATCTGAACAGAGGATTTAAAGAAGCTATATTCATGCAGATGGGTGGAGACATGATTCAGTGTGGCCACTGAGAGCTGGAGGCAGAGAGTCAGTGAGACAGCAGCGGCCAGTAGATTGGGTAGCCCCTGCCCACGTGGTGGATAAAAATAAGGGAAACACCTTGTGAGCAAGTAAGCCCAGCGGCAGGCCAAACTGTACACCCCAGGGCTCTAGCACTGGGAAAGAAAGCCTCATAATCTCTGGCTGTAAACCCAGTGGGGAATAGGTGATGGGAGAAACTTTGAGTTACTCAGGAGAGCAGGGAACAAATGCAAACCCACTCACTCTGGGAACCTCAACCAAGACAGCCCCTAAAGGCACCAGTTGCACATGGGAAGTGGGTGAAGTAACTGGAAATGGGGCGAGGGTAAGGCAAGCCCCTACAAGTCAGCCAGCAGCAATATTGTCCTATTGGATCCCTTCTCCACACATGGACCCACAGTTGTGCCACACTGGCAAATGCCCGAGGCTCTGCACCATATGACTGAACAGGTGCACTAAAACAGAATCAAAGTGGCTCTACATAATACAAAGACAGGGAGGCTACTGAAATCAGGAGACAAAGAAATATGGCCCAAATGAAGAAATAGAACAGAACCCCAGAAAAAGAACTAAGCGAAATGAACATGGCCAACCTTTCAGATGCAGAGTTCAAAACACTGGTGATCTGAACACTCAAAGATCTCATTGAATAAGACAAAAGCATAAGAGAAGAAATAACAGCTCTACTAATGGAAATAAAGAAAAATCCACAGAGAACCAACATTAAAGGGAGGGAAGCTGAGATTCAAATTAATGATTTGGAACATAAGAGATAGACTTTCAACCAGAACCAAATGAAAAAATGAGAATTCAAAAAAAATGAGAATTTAAGAAGATTCTGGGACATCTCCAAAAGAGCCAACATCCGAATCCTACGGGGGCCAGAAGGGGGAAGAGGAAGAACAAGAAACTGAAAACTTATTTAAACAAATAATGAAGGAAAATTTCCCCAATCTGGTGAAAGAAATAGACTTCCAGGAAGCACAGAGACCCCAACCAAGTTGGACCCAAGGAGGACCACACCAAGACACCCATAATTAAAATACCAAAGGTTAAAGATGAAGAGAGAATCTTAAAAGCAGCAAGAGAAAAGAACAGAGTTACTTACAAAGGAGTTCCCATAAGATTATCAGCCGATTTCTCAAAAGAAACTTTGTAGGCAAGAAGGGGCTAGAAATAAATATTCAAAGTCATGAAGAGCCAGGACCTGCAACCAAGATTACTCTATTCAGCAAAGCTTTTATTTAGAATGGAAGGGTAGATAAAGTGTGTCCTAGACAAGGTAAAGTTGGAGGAGTTCATCAACACCGAGCCCTCATTATATGAAATGTTAAAGGGGCTTGTTTAGGAAAAAGAAGAAGATTAAAACTATGAATATTAAAATAACAAACACAGCTATCAACAACTGAATCTAAAAAAACAAAAGCAAAAAAACAAACTAAGCAAACAACTAGAACAGGATTCGAATCATAGACATGGAGGTCATTTGGATGGTTACCAGCTGGAGGGGGAGGGGAAGAATGGGGCAAAGGTATAGGGATTTAGGAGCATAATTGAGTAGGTACCAAATAGACAGGGGGGTGTTAAGAACAGTATGGGCAATGTAGAAGCCAAAGAACTTACATGCACAACCCATGGACATGAACTAATGCAGGGGGATCACAGGAGGGAAGAGGGGAACCAGGCAGAGGAGAGCAAAGGGGGAAGATTGGGACAACTGTAATACTATAATCAATAAAATATATTTTAAAAGGGTTCATGAGACCATTGTTAGGTGGAGGGAAAGAGAGAGATCAGTGCATGCACACAGAAAATTCATACATGGAAGTAAGTAGCACGCCAACTCCTTACCCTGAGTATTGGTGATGAGAGAGAAAGAAGTAAGGCTATGGGAGGAGGACAACATGGGAATCAGAACCCACTAGGCGAGAGTGCTTTGCTCTGAGCATTCCAGGACTAAGGTGGGAGCCTTGCTAAAAATCAAGTAAAGCTTTGCCAACTTGGACTAGTGTTTCATGGATGTAAGTACACAAAGGACCTCTATCAATAGAACTAGGGATATAGGCCATATTTATAGAAAAAGGTGTTCAGAGTAGAATTATGCAGCCAAAGACAAAACAGAAAACAAAATTAGCCTTTGTAGTATTTGGGATAAAGCTCGAGAGATGTGAGATACTCAAAAAATAGTTCAGGTGAGGAAGAAACCCACAGAGACAAGAATCCAGTGACAAGTCACAAAAGTAAGAGTTACAGCTAGGGGCAGTGCTATAATCTCTATAGAGAATGGTTTAAGGGATGAACATCTAGAAACATGCAGAGAATTGGTTTCATTGGTTAAGACTGTAGATAAAGTCACCCTTTGATACAGACAGTAGTTCTAGTAAGCTTTCTTAGGGAGAGGTGTGCTTTAGTGACTGTTACCATAGGTGTTAAGTAGTTCTGGATAAAAAGGGGGGAAATGTGATAAAGATATCATTGTCAGTATATGTAATAGCCATGAGTAGGGGCTGCAGTGTATGGAAGTAATAGGAAAATATCATTAATCCTAAATTTTTATTTTTATTCTATTCCTGAGTTTCTAGTTTGTAGAACATTGAACAAGCTCTACTCTACCCAATCTGCATCTCCACTTTGCTAATAGGTTTTAGCAAAAATACCCATACTTTTTACCTTGCTCATAAGGTTACTTTAAGAACAAGATTACATGTAATAATGCTCCTAAACAGAAATAGGACTGGAAAGAGAGTTGGACAATTGTATGTTGGAGGGTGTTGAACTTATAGTCATGTGTTGCATAGACATTTTCACTGATACACTCTCATGAAAATGTAGATAAAGCACAAAAAACACTAGATATTTCTGTGGGCGGTGTTTAAGGTGCACATCCTTGCATCTGTGCTTTTAGCCTACTGGAAAGGGTTGGGGCAGCCCAGATGGAACAGGAGACTGTTGTGCCAAGTGAAATGAGCCAGTTGGTGAAAGACAAATATCATAATAATCTCACTTCTTGTCCATAAAAGGAATCGAACAAAACAAACTAATGAACAATATAGAACCAGAGGCACAGAATCACGGAACAGACTGACAGCTGTAAGAGGGGAGGGGGGCGACAAGGACTGATTGAAAGAAGGTGAAAGGATTAGTCAAAGAATATGTATGAAGGACCCTTGGCCATGGACAATGGTGTGGGGACTGATTATGGAAATGAGGGTAGGCCGGGTACAGGGGGAGCAAAGGGAGAAAATTCGGACAACTAATTGCATAAACAATAAAATTTTTAAGAACACGTTATGCCCTATCTTTCTGCTCTTCACACCACCTGGAGTGCCCTTTTCTCTTCTTGGCAAACTCGAGTTCATCCTTTTTGTGAAATCAGGGAATGTGATTCACTCCCATTCTCCTTCCGGAGTGTTTGTGCATACATTTTTTATTGTGCGTATTGTGTAGTATTTTCGATCTGCTGTTGGAAGTCAGCATCCGTGGAGGCCCGACCAGTAATTTTTGTGGATTTTCCAACAGTGTGGGAGTACTGTGTCCCTAACCCCCTGTTGTTCAAGGGTCAAATGTAGTTATTTCCTTACATTCAAAAAGAGAAGGCGGATACTGAGTAAGCGGAGTAGAAGCTTGAAGCAAGAGAGAAGAGAAAAGAGAAAACAGGCTCAGAGGATTTCTTGAAACTTTACAACTTTGTCTAAAATTAGTTCCTATGCCTTCAGCTGGGCAGAAGCAAAGTAGTAGGCATGCACAGAGGTATTTTGGGCTTGCAGCTGTAGTTACAGCTATCTCTACTTCATCTGATTTATAGGCTTTGGGGGTATTGTTTTGGGGGTTTTATTTGATGTGAGAGAATTTATTAATCTAGATGTAGCTGCAATTATTTTAAAATACATTTAGTCATTGAATAATAGACTGATTACCAAGAACACTTTAGATACCAATCCATTTTTTATGACCCCAACTTGGAAATATGCAAGAGCTAGTTTGAAAATAAAATGATCCAAGTACTCCTTGGCCCGAGTAAGATAAGAAAAGTGAATTATATTGTTACTTTCTAAATACGATCATACTATGAAATAAGGTGGAGTCCCATGTTCTTTACCAAAGTTAAAGGGAAAGAAGACTAGAAGTCCTGTGACAACAGTGATGCAAGTTGCCTGAGAGTGCAGAGGCCCCTTCCCAGCCCCCAAGAGTAAGTACTGAGGCAATGGCCAACCTGCATTGTTTCTACTATCAGCATCTGTCGTCTGTCAGGTCTAGATGGCCCTAGGAAGGTGAATGGTGGTGAGGGAAGGTGGTAGGTAGGGTCCCTGGAGAATTTAAATTTTATATTATTTTTTATTTTAGCATTTTTATGTTTTGTGGGGAAATACAGAAATTGAGAGGTTCAAGATAAAAGAGAAGAGGTATTTAACAGAATGCAGCCCCTGGACACAGAAGAGAGGCTCAGGGGGGACCCAGAGGACTGGTGAGTGGGTTTGCTCTGATCCGCTGGGATGAGATGAAGTGAATGAGTGTGGATACAGATGGAATTTTTGGTAGCTGGGGCAGGAAGTTAAGAAAACTCTCCTGATCTGTATATTTTCTATGAAATAGGAGGTGAGGATGTTTACCATGAGCAGGAAGTATGATGGGTGGGAAAGGTGTCTTGAGGAAAGGGGTAGAAATTGAACCCCCTCTTCCTTGTCATCATGATGCAGAAGGATACACAGGCTGCATGAAGACTTGACTGAGATCAGAGGTCATGAATCTGCAGAGCATCAAGTTTCACATTTTTGGTTCTTCTTAAGTAGCCCATATGAAAAATGTGGGTGGCTAGAAAGATTTTCCGGGTGCATAAAAGAGAACGACAATGGGGTAAAGGAATAGGAGGCATTAGTGAGGGATGGAAATGCTGGTTCTCGGGGTTAGGCCGGAGAGGAAAGGAAGCTGAACAGGAGAAATGCAACTCTACATGAGATAAAGGAAGAGTGTGGGGGCCGGGGATGAGAGGCTGTAGCTAGGGTATGGCATGTTAGAGGTAAAGCTTGGGGAATATCTATGAAGATAATGGTAGAAGAGGCTCTGGGGACTGCTGCTGCAGGGTGCAGCTGGGGTCAAGGGTGACCGAAATGAAGCAATGGTGAAAGTTACTGAGGCTGAGGTTGCAGACACCACGACATCCTGGCTGATGCTCCCAGCAGTCGTGTGTAGATGGGGTTCCTTCCGCCTCACGCAGAAGTCAAGTCTAATGAAAGCTTTGTACTTTGTCCAAAGTCACCCAGCTTACACAGGGCAGATTCATTACTAGAACTTCAGTTAGTGGTGACAAATGTCACTGTTCATAGGCATTCAGGGATTGTTTCTAAGTATTTGGGGGTGGGGGAGGCTAGGAGGGTACAAACTGTTTTAATCCTAATTTAGGTGCATGGCTGCAGACTGAACAATTATTTAGAAAGTACTTGCCTTTGTCCCTCCCAAAACTGGGAAGCACCAACAAAGACTGACTCTGCTAATCCAGAAACCCAGTAAATCAACCTAGATTTACTCCTCCTCTCATCCCTGTTGAAAATAAGCAAAGGAAATCTCATTTAAAATGGAGTCAGGAAGCTTTGAAGGGGAACCTCTTATGAACTGCCACCCAGACCCCAAACAGGAAAACATACCACAGCAAGAGAAAGAATTCTCCCTAGGTCAGCAAAACACCTTCACCTTTGTCAATGTTCATTCACCTGAACCTTTTTAGCCGGTTGCCTGGTTACATCCTAGCCAATGAAAAAATGCTACACTCAGCCAATGAGAACATTGAACTCTTGGGAAAAGCCCCTCCCCTCACCACTTCCCCCTTTCCCCCTTGTATAGAGCAAGTCTTTCTCTGTTCTTCAGACTTACTTGTGGTACACCATACTTTTATTGTCCCAAACTGCTGTTCCTCTGATATCCCCAAATAAACCCATTTTGCTGGTGAAATAACTTTGGTGTTTTTTTTGTTTGTTTGTTTGTTTTGTTTTTTAAGGTCAACACATCCCAAATCCTGTTAATCTTCAGGGCCTAAATCTTGAATTCATTTTTCTACCTACTTAGTTTAGGCCCTCAGCATCTGCGTTCTTTCCCTATTACTGCTCCACCATTTGAGGGATTAAAAAAATACAAACCTATTATTTTACAGTTCTGTAAGTCAGAAGTTAAGGCGGGTCTCACCAGGATAAAATCAAATGTCAGTAGAGCTATTGACATTAGGGCCTCCTTTCTGGAGCCCTAATGAGATGATCCATTTCCTTGTTCAATGGCAGAATTTTAGTTCCGTGCTGTTGTAAGAATGGGATACCCATTTTTTTTTTGTTGGCTGTGGCCCATGCCTAGCTTTTACAGGCCACCCACCTTCCTTGGCTCCTGATCCAGATTGAGCTCCTCTCATACTTTCAATGTCTCTGACCTACTGATCTTCTACTTTATGGGACTGGTATGATTAGATTAGATTAGATCCACCCAAATAATCCAAGATAATCTCCCCATTTCAATGTCTCCAACCTCAACCACATCTGCTAAGACATTTTTGCCATGTAAGTTAACATAGCTATATGTTCCAAGGATTAGGGAGTGGATTAATGATTCCAAGGATTAATGACTCCTGGACATCTTTCCAGGAGTCATTATTTTGCCAAGCACAGTATCCTGTCAAAATTTATGACAGAGAGCTTAGTCAAGGCAGAAATATCAGGAGGGCCTATGAAAGATGCTGTCACACCCTATGTCTGTAGAGATAGCCCAATGGGAAGACCTCCGTGTTTACAACAGAGCACTATGGTTGTAACAGCCCCTCCCTTTAACTTTCTTTTTCCCTCTGTAAAAGTTTCTTGGTGCTTCTTGCTTTTCCTGTTTGCACGTGGCTTGCCTTGTCTGCACATATGGGATGGTCCTTTCTGCCCTGTCCCAAGACAGCCATGCACTACACAGTCCTATTTCAGTCAATACCCCACCACAGATATGATGGTGGTCCCCCAAGATTACAATGAAGGTGAAAAATTCCTGTGCCTAGTGACTTCACAGCACAACTCATTACACAAATATTTACCATCATGTTCCAACCACCTAGAGTATTCAGTGCAGTAACATGCTGCATAGGTTTGGAGCCTACAAACTCTAGGGGAATAGAATTTATCACCCCCAAATATTTCTCCTTGGCATATTGATTATTTTAGGCTGGCTAATTTTAAGAAACAGCAGACATGAAAGAATCACTGGAAACCAAGTAGAAGTTACCCTTTTTAAAAGATATTTACTTGTGTAAGGGAAATTTCCATTTGCAAGGGTGTCTCCCTGGTACAGCGGGCATCATCCTGTGTCTAGACCATCTTATCGATGCAGAAGACAACAGTGTTACAGCCTTGTCATCATCTGCTGTCCTTCTTCTGGTAACGTCCCATAACTGACTCCTCTATCCCCAACATCTTCTTTTGTCTTCAGCTGAAGATGGTATTTAAGGTAATGGTTTTAACCATTTTAGTAGTTTATTCAGTTTTCCTGGGTTCCTTCCATGTATCTAGGACATACACATTATTAAACAGTTTTTGTTTTCTCCCCGTTAATCTGTCTTTTATTACAGGGATGTCTCAACCAAGAACCCAAAAGGGTAGAGCAAAACTTACCCACCCTGTCTTCCATCCACAAAGCAATAGACTATACCATGCAGATGAGGTGTACGAGGCATATAGCAAGTTATAACATCTAGGTTTGTCTAAGTACAGGCTATGATGTTCCCACATAGACAACCACCTAACTATGCGTTTCTTAGACTGTATCCCTGTTAAGCAGCACATGACTCTAAATCTTTTTTGGTGATAGAATACCTAGTCAATTTTTGTTTATGGTCAACAGTTTCAACCCGACATATTTTAATAACTTCATAAGCAAGTTTCACGGCTCTCGCATTCTGTTTTCAAATTAACCTTTCTAGAACAACATTTGACATGTCTCCCGTGTTTAAAATCCTTTCGCTTTCCACTAAACACGGGTCGAATTAATGTTCTTCAGCTCCTATAGGAAGAAAACACTTGGATTTAGTACTCTTCCATTTTTTTTCTTTGCTTCATTCCCATCTCCACTCCACTTCCTTAACCTGTCTTAGTGCTTGAAAAATGTCTCAGTAGGAGACTAGGAGGTTCGTATCTGATTTATACAAATGAAGAAACTGAGAGGCCAGAAAGGTAACATCTTCCCTGCGTAAGTCCCAAGTCAGTCCCGACCCCTCGCGCCCAAGGGTCCAGTTTAGCAGTCCGGATCCAGTCTCCAGGGCGCTGCCAGCCTCCTCCGAATTCTCCGCCGCACCCGGACTCCAGGCAGGCTCCGCCCCGTTCCTTCGCCCCGTCCTCCTCGTTCCTCCTCCAGGCCCCGCCTCTGGCTCCTCCTCTCCCGCCCCGGCCCGCCCCCGGCCCCTGACTTCTTTTCTCCCGCTCGCACTGTCCCGCGCCGTGGCTGATCGGTCCTCGGGAGCCGGCCAGCGTTCCAGCGACGAGGGAACTCCGTCCGCGCCGACACATCGCCCAGGTCGCCTCCGTCCCGGCGCCGCTGCGCCCCTTCTTCCGAGTAAGTGCTTCCCTGGCGCGCGGTCCCGCACGCACGCTCGCGGGGCTTTCCCGGCCGCTGGGCTGCGGGCTGCTAGTGGGGGGCGCCTTTCGCGCTCCGAGGGTTTTGAGAGTGTGAGTGGGTGTGAGTAGTACGTGTTGGCGAGTGTGCGTAGGTGAATGTGCAGGCGCTCACAGCCTGGAAACTCCCCGGAGTTTTACCCGGTTCACGAGTCGCAGCGACAATCTGGGACCGTCAGCTGGGAGCCCCTGCCGACTCGGGCCGACCCGTCACTTGCACGCCCTGCCGCGAGTCCCCACGCCGCGCCTTCCTTCCTGCTGGAGACGCGGCCCCCGCGGTGTGTCACGCCCTCCTGGTAACAGCCCGCGAGGTCGACAGGGACTGCCCAGGTTATCAGGGTGCCCCAGATTGCAGAGCGAGATGCTGGCCTGAGATTGTAATCCAACCCTGCATTGTAAAACTGGCAGGAACTAGAGTTTTGCCTTCAGATCAACCGGTGCAGACTTCCATTTGAAGAAGAAAGTTGTGGGTGCACCGTATGACACTGGAGCCCTCAGCACCTGGTGCAAGAACACCTGATGACAGCCCTCGGACTCAGGGCGGCTGGTAGGCACTTTCAAGACCAGGCTGATCAACCACGCTTGGGCACCTAACGGATGTTTATTGATTCAATGACACCGTATCTGGAAAGCCAACTGATTTCCTACAACACAGGACTGCATAGAAAGAGTCGCTCCTCCTGTGAGGAGTCATGGGGAGACAGTAGTTGAGTGCCCCAACAAAGATGAAACAATAAAATCCTTGAGTTACTTAAGGCTGATAATTCTATCTCTCCGAAAGTTTTTAGGAGCGATAAATAGTATCTCATTTTTATTGGGGGCTAAATACTATCTCAAGGTAGGGCATATTTTAACATCAAAAAAAGATAAATCAATAGTTTTGTTTGAGAGCAATAGTGTACTTGAATCCATTAACGAAATGATTCCCATCCGATTTTAATAGTCTCTGAATTCTTCTAGCTCTCAGTTTCTTCCTGCTGTGATCTTTTCGTAGTAGATATACGCAGAAAATTTCCCCACTTTCTGGATAAGAATCCTTTCAAGGGACAATGATAGGGAAATAGCATTTATTTATTCATTGTAGTGCAAGGGTAACAAGAATTCTGTGGCGAAAGGAAGTAACCCTAACAGAGTAACCTTTAAGTGGCCATTGTGCATTGGCATATAAAAGTTTGAGTTGTTAAATTGCTTTAAGTGCTGCTTATCAAAACAGATATTTTTATCCTGGTTTGAATCCTGTTACACAAAAGTGTTTCCCCAGAGTTTTAACTAAGGAAACATTATGGTTTGAAATGTAAACATATGACTCCATCTCTTTAAGGAAAGAAATAATTATCACACTTAATTAAACACCTGGAAACATTTATTGCCACCTTCTAA
Organism: Sturnira hondurensis; assembly: GCF_014824575.4. Taxonomy (NCBI): domain Eukaryota; kingdom Metazoa; phylum Chordata; class Mammalia; order Chiroptera; family Phyllostomidae; genus Sturnira; species Sturnira hondurensis. Next base: position 8,879,510 of record NW_028074140.1, on the reverse strand, counting down.
TTAGATCTGTCATGGGAAGTTAAGTCAGCAAGCTGTTCTTAATACTATAGCTGGTAACACAGTTACCTTTTTGGTAGGTTTTTTTGGGTGCCTGTTCCCTGTCCATACACATTAATTGCCTCCCCAACCCCTTGCCCATCTTTTAAGGATTACCTGTAATTTGAATAAATAGAGTTTAGGGAAGTGAACTACCACTTACCTCCACATAAAATGAGTATCTTAGATATTGAATGTTTTGTATTAAGCTTTTGCATACAGAGGTAGGTTTTATCAGCAATTATATTCATCTAGATTATCTGATCATTTAAGAATCATTAATGGCCCTGGCTGGTGTAGCTCAGTGGATTGAACATGGGCCTGTGAAGCAAAGGGTCACCAGTTTGATTCCCAGTCAGGGCACATGCCTGGGTTTCAGGCCAGGTCCGCAGCAGGGGACACATGAGAGGCAACCACACATTGATGTTTCTCTCCCACTCTTTCTCCTTCCCTTCCCCTCTCTAAAAATAAATAAATAAAATATATTTAAAAAGAATCATTAATAAAGCATTAATTTGATTTCCCCCAAAGTGTAATGATCCTCCACAAATTGGCTTTTAAAATTTTTTCTTAAAGGGAGACTTCTATTGTACTGATGTTCTTGGGTGTTGAAGTTTAATTAGAAAAGGGGTGGTGTGAGCTGGAAAATCTCATCTTTGGTGTCTCTTAATTTTCTGTGTCTGACTTTATTACTAGCTATAATCTTCATCAGTGTAGTGAGGTACTGTGAGGACAGGCTGTTCTGATATCCCAGCAGGATGGGGGACACTGAGGGTGCACACCCACACCAAAAGAACCAGGAACAGAGTATTTTATGAGGGCCTGTTCTCTGCAGTTCTTCCTTCTTCTCAAAGAGGAGGAAAGGGTGTGCAGAGAGAAATAATTGCATCCAAACAGTACTCATTAGGAAATGCCATGCTGGGGGAGGAGCAGATTTCTAGGTCGTTTATGGCTTGGAGAACTTTGAATTGCTGATCCTTGAAGTGGAGTCTGCCACAGTGGTGGGCACTACAAAGGTCTTGCAGATAATTGATCCAATTAATACTTCTCTGCTTGGGATAGCCCCTTAAAAGTAATACATTTCCTTTGTGGAAATGCCATTTGCACCCATCAGAATTGAGCTTCGCTTCCACATCATGCAGAATGGGTCATTTATCCACTCTCCATTTTTATCCGGTACACACTGGAGGGACTGAACGTAAGGTAGGCTCCAAAAGGCAGGGGAAGGTCGGTGATAACAATAAGAACCACTTGTTTGCTCTTGGAGGGGGCAGGGCGCATTCATGCAACCCCAGTACCAGAGGAACTGACTGGGGCAATGGGCTCATGCACAGGGGCCAACCTAGATAAAAAGTAGGCGCTTTACCCCAGTTTGGCATTGAGAATAAGCTCTGCTACAAAAGTTAAGGGAAGGCACTGTGTAACGCCGGATTCTTTTATCATCTAGCCCCTCCTTAACACTGCCCACATCCTGTAGTTAATATCAAGTGCACACAGTGAGAAGTCAACAAACACTGAAAATGAGCTTTTAACACCCCAAATTTTATGTTTCCTTGTGAGTAACAATTTCAGCCCTCCCTTCTCTGGTTTTGATGACTTTGGCCTTGGGGGTCTAAGCTGACTGCACTTTCTGGACATTTGTCCATCAGTGGTACTTCCCAGTGGCTGAAAATTAATGATTCATTGAGAGAGAGAAAAAATAACAGTGAACTTTGTTGCAAAACCTAAATGAGATCAAACAGTATCCAGTGGAGGTTAGTTTGCAGTCTATATTTTGGCAGTAAGAGGAGGAAGTGACCTAGAAGTAGAGCGGAGATAATTCTAGAATGTGAGAGGTAAGAGGCACTTTAGAAACCATCTGGCCTGTGAATCTTAGACCATAACGTTGGCCGTTACAGAAGATGGGAGGTGTGTCCCCTCAGTCCATCTTGCATCGTTCATTCATGCGGCAGGCGGTGACTGAACTACTGTGTGCAAGGCACTGCACAGCCCTCATGTTCCCGGGAAGGCATGAGATCCAAGAGGATTGGTGACTTGCAGGAAAATGTTTGTTTGTAAGAATGGGTCCCTGATGGTAAACAGATAGTGGCAAAACTGGGTTCAGAATTCTGTGTTTCATGGTCAAAAGTAAAGGCACTTCCTTAGGATAGCAGAAGAACCATTTTTCAGTGTTTTCCCCACAATCCTAAGAAACTGAAGTGAGCACATTTCTTCTGATGTCTGTTTCAAATAACCCATGTTATAACTGCATTAAACCCAATTCCACAGGCTTTTGTTTTCTTGGCCTTTTGTGTCAAGTGTAGAAGTTACCTGAGAAACTTGTTTTTAAAAGTCACAGGCTCCACAATAATAAGATAATACTCACCCATCCTTTTAGAGAGCAGTTGCTTTTTCTCTAAAAGGAAGTATATATGGTTCAGAACCAGCTGCAAAGCTGGATGGGCATTAACAAATTTGTTTTCCTACGGTTGTGCTTTTTAATATAGAACAAGAGGAATTATAGACCAACATGACTTTGTTTCCCTCGCGGTGGCTGCGGGCCAGGCATACAGCAGTCTTCCCCACCGAGAAGAATAAAAAGGTGAGGTCCTAGGAATGGGCCTCCGCTGAAGCACTCCATGCTGACTTATAAACAAATCCAGGTTTATTTACTTACAGACAAGGGAATTAAGTCCAAAATCCCACTTGTTGTAGTTGTCTCAAACATTGGGAATAAAGATGACTTTTAGTTTAGTGAAAAAGATGGTTGGTTCACATGACTGCTGGAGTCAGCTGTTCGTGTCTCAGCCACCACTGGCTGTGTGATTTTGGACAATCTACTTAAGCTCTCTGAGCCTGTTTCCCCATCCTCCCCTAACCCCTGAAATTGGGGTAGTATTTGCATCGTAGGATTGTTGTGTGGATAAAAGCAGAATGTTCTCCTGTTGTCCAATGTGCAGAAGTGGTAGGCTTTTTGAATTGGTCAAATCTTTCTCATTTCCAGAGGATGGCATTTGTACTGAGCCGTATTGGTGTAGAGAGGGAGAGTGGTAACTTATACCTTATGTGCTTTTAGCATGAACTTTCTTTTTTTCCCTCTAACGATGCCAGAAGAGTCCTGAGAATTGGGTGAATATAGTAGTGTCAGGGATTCCCAGCTGCAGTCACATGGTTATATAGGGAAATCTTGCTGCTGCTCCAGCTACAGAGAAATGAGCCAGAGCAAGCAGTGCCTGTGGGTTTTAGGTGTCTGAGGGTGAAGAATAGTGTGACATCCAGTAGGCCTCCCTGTGTATACGACCCATTACAGTTAAGTTGTGAGCAGTGGTTTGGTCTTTCACCACTGGAGGCCCCTGTTTCAAACCGGTAATGGATGAAACTACATTATCTAAGACAGACAGGAAGATATGTCTCAGCTGCCCTGGGTGTTGCAAAGGGACTTTGGCTAGCATATCCTCAGGGGAAGTTGTGTGAGTTCTGGAGGCAGAGGGCAGGGCCACACCTGTGGGGTTACCCGCTGGGGCAAGCTTTTCTGGGGACCCAGCACTCTTCAGGGCACATGTTACACATGAATATTTGAAAGGAGCCACAAAGTAACAAATACTTTAAGCCTAGCTCTTATTGCTTCAAACCAAATTCATTTAGTTCAAGCCTTCTCCACTTCCAACTGTTATTTTATTTATTTTAAAAAATGAGTTTCTGACGACTGTCAGCCAAACTGAGGGAGGCAGAGATTGTGGCGTGTGCTTGTGGAGACCTAACTGTCCTCCATCCTTCCCTGTCTGGGGCTCCTGAGCTGGCAGGGCTCAGGCCCTCACACATTTGCTGAGGCAACCAGGGAATTCTGCCGAAATGCCGTGGTGGTCTTTTTCATCTGCATCATCGAAATGCAGCACGGTGCTGGCAACAGATTGCAAAGTTCAGAACAAACTTTTATGGCTCAGACCTTTAAAAAATAAGTCCAGTGCCTGATTATACTGCTCTGTTATCAGGAAACAACTGTTATTTTTCATTCTTCTCTTTAAAAAGATGAGGTAGTTTTCTGGGAAATGGCTGGTGTTTGCTTAAATACTATCACCACCCTAGAAGCGCAAAGCAGTCTTGACTTGGTGATTGGACTTCCTTCTTCCTTGGCGTGGGCAGAGGCCCCCGGTGACTCATGAGTGTGCACTTGGGAGAGGAGAATGAGCTCACACCTCCCTGAGCATCCAGTGCTGGCCCCTGTTGCACACAGTTAGCCATTTCGCTCCTTTCCTTTTATGACCTGGAATGACAGTACCTGAAAGAATGACTGCTGTCACTGCCAGGGTGACAGGCTGCGTGTCAACAGGGAGCCTCCCAAGGAAGCAGAGAGTCCCTGCCCTGTGTGCCCCTGGGGGCGTGGTTTCAGAACATTATAGTCTGGGCAGCCGCAGAGGTGGTAGGGCAAATGAAACGTTGAACTTGGCCAGTGTGCTGCTGTATTTCAGGGCTCGTCTTGGGCCACAGCTCCCCACTTGACCGCATGACAAAATCAACCGGGAATCTAGGTACAAAAGGTACCTAGATTCCTGGGCCGTACCTAGGAATCTGATTCCCAGGCAGCATCACAAAGGCTGGGCCTGGGACTCTGTATTTTAACAAGGTCCCCTAGGTGGGCTGATGCAGCTGATCGAAAACCCCTAGCCCAGGAGACTAGTTTTCATGTCTTCTTGTACAAAGATTATTCGGGCAGCAGATAGCTTGGTTTTTTTTTCTCCTTTTTTTTTTGGTGGGGGGTGGGCAGTGGAAAGAAAAAATCTCTTGAAGGTATAGAGTAGCTTTAAACGCTTTAAAGTTTAAAGAAGATTGCAGTAACCACCTGTGTACTCGTTCTGAGAAATAATAAAGTGGTTTTCCAAGTAGGTCCTCCATGGGTTGAAAAATGGTGTCCAACAACCAGGTCAAGAACGAAAAATGACACCCCAGTCAACAGCTCTGAGAGACAGAGACACTGGGGAATCTGCTCAGCATTGACTGGTGGAAGATCTGGAACTGGAGTCACTGGCAGCGCCGACAGCATCATCCAGCCTGCCTGCCGACTGGGGACGTCTCACGTTGCTGTAGATCACTGACCTGGCGTGGCTGTCCTTTTTTTTCAGGAGCCCCAGGCCCGAGACCCTGAGTTGCCAAGTGTCCTGTTTTCCCTACCCCAGGCCTAACCCCCTGTCCTGAGGTCCTGGCACCTCCAAGCATCGGTCCTGTTCTCAGACCACCCTCTCATTTTATAATGGTGGGCAATGGGAGCATGGAGAACAGGTCATTTTCTCTCTGAGCCGTCTTTTCGTAACTTCTTCCTTCCTTCTACTCCTCCCCCCGCTGTAGTGTTTACGTTCGAATTGTGCTAGTACTTGAGATTTTCTTCCCTATTTCTGAATTCCGGTCAGTTTTCAAGTTATCACTCTAATAAATTCCATTCATATGAAAATAATGAATAATAAAGTCTGCTACTGATGACGCATATATAGGACTAATTTTAGTAGTCTCACGATTTTTCCCTCTCAGTTTAAATCTTTGACCAGGGACTAACAAGTATGAAATGGGAGTCATTTGAGTCTCACCTCAGTCTTCTTGTCTGTCCATCCCTCCTCCAGGATTGCTGCCTGAAGCCAGAGCATCACGGGCCTTCTAGCCTCGCAATTTGGAAAAAGGGGCAGATGGAGGAGATTGGGTGATGACTTGTGGAGACAGGCAGCAGGGGCAGGGAGACAGGCAGCAGGGGCAGAGGATTAACCATTTCTGTCTTCCTCCTGCGTACCTGCACTCTGATTCCCTATAAGCACATCCAGCCCTAATTTTACCCCTCAGTCACCCTTTTGTAAGTTCTGTTCCCCTTTGTGGCTGCCTTACCTTTTGTATGTTCATGACAGTAAATCATAGGCTGTGTTTCTGTAATAGTGTGCTACGGCTGTCATTGCAAAATATCACGGACTAGGTGGCTCGCAAACAATAAAAATGTATCTCTTACAGTTTTGGAAGCTGGAAGGCCAAGATCAAGGTATTGGCAGGTTGAGTTTCTCCTGAGGCTGCTCTCTTTGGCTGGCAGACAACCACCCTCTTATTTCCTCGTGTGGTCTTTCCTCTGTGTGCTCTGGGTCTTTTTTTTTTTAATTTATTTTTAAAGATTTTATTTATCTCTAGGGGGGAAGGGAAGGGGAGAGGGAGAGAAATATCAATGTGTGGTTGCCTCTCGTGTGTTCCCCACTGGGAACTGGCCTGCAACCCAGGCATGTGCCCTGACTGGGAATCAAACCGGGTCTGTCTTTTAATAAGAAGACCAATCACACTGGGTTAGAGCCCCACCCTTATGACCTCATTTAACTTTAATTAGCTCTTTAAAGGACCCATCTCCAGTCACATTATGGGTTAGGGCTTCAACACAGGAATTTGGGGTAGGGGATAGAATTATCTCAATAACAAACCCTTTTGTAATGGGTATTACCAATAGTACTCTTTTTGTCAATGGTTTACATCTACATATATGTTCAGAAATCATGGTTATTAATTTTTTTACTTTAAACAATTATCTTTTGAAGAAATTAAAACTTGAGGAAAAGTTTTTAATATTTCTCCACTTAGTTACCAAAATTGGGGGCTCTTCATTTTTGAGGGTAGACCCAGCAGGTATGTTTTAGCCTTCAGCCTGAAGAACTTCCTTTAATATTTCTTATAGCTTAGAGCTGCTGGCAACAAATTCTCGCAGCTTTTTTTTTTTTAAATTCAGTCTCAACATGGTGTTTTTCTTATATCCTTAGTTGTAGGACTTCTGTTCAATTAGTCTTCAGAGGGATCTCCAGGTTGATTGTCCTACAGTTTGGGTATAATTTGGATGTGGTCACAGTATCTACCTACTTCACCATCTTGACCCTCTCCCAGCTTCTTCTGTGTGTGCATGGGATGTGTGTCCCTGGGGTCTGTGTGTCCAAATCTCCTCTTATAAGGACACCAGTCAGACTGCATTAGAGCCCCTCCCAATGGCCTCATGTCAGTGGAATCACCTCTCTAAAGACCCTATCTCTAGATACAGTCTCATGTAAAGGTGCTGGGGGTTGGGGCCTCAACACATTAACTCTGGGGGATCACTATTCAGCCCAAAACAATTAGGATGCTTTAGACTTCAGTTTAGACTTCCAGGTAAGAGACTACACAACTAACAGTGGTTTAAATAGTAAACACACTACATTATCTTACATGAAGGGTATTCTGGGGTTGGTTTGATCCAGATTTGAATCAGTGACTTAGACAATGTCATCAGGGACCGGGTTCTTTTCATTCTTCTATTCTCCAGTTCTTAGCATGTTAGCATTTTTACTACAGACTTTCTGTCTCATGGGCAGAAAATGGTTTCCTCAGCAATGGCTATCTTACACTACCTCATCCAAAGGCAGGAAGTGCACATGGATGTGTAGGGGAGGGGTGGGACACAGAGGGGGCAGCAAAAATCTGTTCTCTTGTGGTGTCTATCTCTTTTCATCCAGGGATAACATCTGCCCTGTGGCTCCCTCAGGCCTCACTGGCAAGCACTGAGTCACAGCTGCAAGGGAAGCTGTGCAAGTGCATAGTGGGCGCTGATGGATCCTCCGCATTGGGAGCCGCTCTGCCAATGGGAAGAAGGGACAGAGGTGTGATTGTCGGGCAGATCAACATTTGCAGTCTCTAGACCCAGCTCCCGTGCCCTAGCTGAGGCCGTCACTCTTACTAATGTAATAATCCCAGGTTTATTGGAATGAAAACTAACTACCCATGGTGAGAAGTTGGGAGAAAACCAAACAAAGATGTGGAAGGTGTTGAATATTACATTAAGTTAGTATATTACATATACTTAGTTACTATTAACAGTGATTTTTTTAATGTTGAGGGTTCATAGAAATAGCACTACATACTTTGGATGTCTTCACCCTGCATTCAAACCTGGAAGATGTCCATCAAGTAGAGTGTACTTTGTGTTTCTGGAAATGTTCAGAACCTCAGTGACAGTAATTGTGACAAACGCTGATTGAGTTCTTACCATGAGCAAGTGTTTCATACACATTTCATTTCATCTTCATAAGGGATTTATGAGAAAGGTATTATTGTTAATCCACGTGTAGAGATGAGGGATTGTGGTTCGGGAGGCTAAATAACCTGCCACAGATGCTGAGCTGGGACTCACACCTGGCAGCTCAGGTGCCTCGCCTCCTATGCTCTGAACTGGTGTGGAGTTGGAGCCTCAGTAAAGTACTACGAACTCCTTCATTTTCTGTGAACTCCCAAAGGCTGTCACCTCTCCAACAGTCAGGGTCTACTTCATATCTTGTAGTAGATTATATTATTCAGACTTTGTTATTTTCAGCAGTAGAAACATGAACCATGGGAGGGTGCCCAGTTTATGGTCACTCACCTGTTGACCTTCAACAAGTCACCAATCTCCTTTGCCAGATGCAGAGTGTCCCAGCTCTTAGGGTCTGTAATTCATGAATCTGTTTACATCTTCTGATTGTACAAGAAATCCTGGCGGGTTTTTTTGTTTGTTTGTTTGTTTACTACTGTTACTCATGATTTGCATGGGAAGCTGAGTAAGGGCGTACAGGGGTTAAATTCCATGTCTAACTCTGGGCACTGGAAGCTGCCTGAGGCTGGAATGTTGAATGCCTGCTACCACTTTGAGTTCGGTGACTAATGTCACGTTTCTGAGAACCCAACAGCCCCCTGCAATTCCAGTACGCATCCAAGAAGTCATTCTGCATTTCCGAATTGAGATTGCCTTTGAGATATTTTGGAGCACAGCACATGTTATAAGCTTTAAAAAACAGTGTAAGATGTTATAAGGCAGATTTAATTAAAACAATATAGGTGAAGAAATTTGCTTTAAACATGAGACGTTTGTTGAAACAAAAGTTTTTCCTAAGACACTGGCTCCCAGCTTATTTGCTGCTGGGCCCCCTTTGCTCCTCCATGCCTTGCGGTCTTTCCATCATTTGGGCTTTACTGTGCTGACACCTACATCTTAACACTTAAAAAAAAACCTTTTATTGTAAAATAAAGCACAAACACCTTAAAAACTTGTCTTTAAATCTCTTTTAACCTATAGATTCCCTTAGTATCCTCCCCTTTTAAAAAATACGATTTTTCTGTTGGGAGACGTGAGCTGTTTGATCTGTAGAGTTTCCTACAGTCCTGGTACCAAGAAAGAGGCACATTCATGGTGCACCTCAACTTGTTCCTTTGCCCTCTATTTCCTGATCTGGGTCCAGAGGCTTAATCAGACTCAGGTTTAATCCCTTCGGCAAGATTACGGGTGCTGTTCCATCCTTTCCTGGAGGGGTATGTGATATCTGGTTCTTATGCTCCGTTTTGGCATTAGCAACTGTTGTTCCTCAATGTCTAGACCTATTAATTCATTAGGCATTACAGAATGGTGATATTCTAATTTGACTGTTTTACTTTACTTATTAGCTGGAATGATTTATAATAGACTCCCCTTTAATCTGCTATTTGATTACCCAGTGGTACAGTTTACACAAAAAAGGCAGGATGAATGCTCAATTCTTTCCTTCGATGTGTCCAGTTTTCAAGGATTGCTTGTCTCTTATTCTCAGAAAGTGACCACTTGGTTTCTATAAAATGGTATTATTTTGGAATTAACTATATTTGATGGGTTTCAGTCCATTGAAATTTAAGTTTTACTAGGTCTTTTACTAAGACTGAAGTAGTCCCATCTCTGACCAGTGGGAGCCTCCTCCAATTAGCTCCTGAGTCCTCTGACATGACCTAAATAATATTTAATAGCTTTTCTGCTGTCTGGCATGTTAAGGTGATTTAGGCTTGTCTTGTACCTGGAATCAACCATTTCTTCAATAATCTCTGGTTTCCTTTAATGAGAACAGTATTTTTGGATGTCTGTCCAGACACTAGGGATGATCACACACTGGAATGGTCTTTGTTTCTAGGCCTTTTCACTGCTTAGGGCTGGGAATATGCATACATACACATACCCACATTTACGTACAAACTTATAAAGACACAAGACATTGTGCCTTCTTACAGATATTTCCAAGCCAAGTTCAATACTGACGGGTTTTTTTATTTGTTTGTTTAACCTCTTCTATATGACATTTGTATTTCCTTTCTTTTATACTCAGAGTTCTAGTGTTTTAGTCACAGGGGAGGTAAATAAAGTATTTGACTGGGTTGTATTCAACATACAGCAGTTTCCTTATTTCTACAGGTAACTACATATGACCTGCGTATTATAAGTTCTCATATCAGTGTTCTTAGACGCTTTGATTGAAGCTCTTTCTGCAGTAGATTCCTTCGGTAGGGCTCATGGGAACAATATCCCCTAATACTCTGAGAACACTTTGTCTGTGACCCTTTATTATAGGTCAGTTTTGTTGGATATAATAACCTTTGCCCACATTTTCTTTCCTTGCGAATCTTAAATGTTACTCCATTTTCTTCTGACAAAATATTGTCAAAAAGCCTGACCTGGCTGGTGTAGCTCAGTGGATTGAGCACGGGCCTGTGAAGCAGAAGGTCGCTGGTTCGATTCCCAGTCAGGGCACATGCCTGTGTTGCAGGCCAGGTTCCCAGTAGGGGACACATGAGAGGCAACCACACATTCATGTTTCTCTCCTATTCCTTCTCCTTCCCTTCCCCTCTCTCTAAAAATAAACAAATAAAATATTTAAAAAGGCCTGATTATGATCATCTAATTTTCTTTCCCTATGACCTACTCTTTTAGCACTTTTGAGAGCACCAACTATATTTCCTTCAGTTTGCTATCTACCTAGCATTCTAGTACAGTGATTAGTGAGCTATTATGTTACCAGATCCGAGTTTATGACCTGACCAACCACAGTGCCAAATATTCTCTCCCTCCTATTAATTCAGAATGAGCCATTTACTCTCATGACCTAAAGTTTTTCATCTTTGTAATTTCAATTGTACCTTGTAAAGCATGTAACATTAGCAGGAAGTATATACATGTTTGTTAAGTGAATGATGTGAAAGGATGTGGGTTTTTTCTTTTCTGTTTTAGCCTTTCGGAAGTCACCCTCCCCCTTTGGTTCTTTTCCTCCATTCAGTGACTTTAATTCAGACACAGCTGGCCTCACTGAGGCAGGCCGTCCGCTGAGCAGAGGTGTGTACCTGTTGCACCCATCGGTCGCAGGTTGTTCCTGTACTCAGGGTGTCAGGCTGTCAGACAATGTTGTCATGTTCCTGGGCTTCCAGGGCCCTCACACTGGGAACCCCTGCCTCACAGAGTGTCTGGCTCTACACTGAATGCCACCGTGGTTTCCATGCCTGGTGACCTCCCCGGTGTGGGTTTTAGGTAAGGCTCATGGGAGCAAATGACCTCTCATTGAGTTTCAAGGCCCAGGCCCCTGGCATGTGGGACCCAGTCCCTGCCTGTCCGATTGTGCTGGGGCACCATCTGCCCTTTCCTTTCTTGGCTGACTTTTTTGCTTTTCACGTTTAGCCACCAGAACCCATGGCAGGATATTGGACTGGGTAAGATGTGATCCCTGATGCATTTTGTTTAACATACACACTGGGTTTTGCTTTTAGATTTTATTTTATTATTTTTAAAGATTTTATTTATTTATCTTTAAAGGGAGAGGGAAGGAGAGGGGGAGAGAAATATCAGTGTATGGTTGCCTCTCGTGGGTCTTCTGCCCGGAACTGGCCTGCAACCCAGGCATGTGCCCTGACTGGGAATCGAACCACGATCCTCTGGTTTGCAGGCCTGCGCTCAATCCACTGAGCCACACCAGCCAGGCTACTTTTAAATTTTAAATGCCAGTTCGTGGTGCATACACGCAAGTTTGGCCCAAGCCCCTGCTGCTCGCTGTTGCATCACCCGGGTCATTTACCTGCCTGCCTCCTGTAGACAGTGGGGATTGTGACCCCCAACACAAGCTCTCCTGTCTCTCGGCACATTTGTTACGTGGGCAAGGCCTTGGGTCTCCTGACTTTGTGGCTGGCCTGCACTGGTCCTGCAGTGCCCTGGCCCTGGCTCTCCTTGTTTGGTCCTCGTCTGTGGGCCTTGCAGACTTCCATTCCCATCCTCTTTAATATCTCAGTGCCATGAAATTAGTAGAAAAAAATAAAGGAAAATACAAAAAAAAGATTATGATACATAGTTCAAAAACACTAACCCTACAAAAGCAATGGTGAGAATAATCCAGAGATAATGGAACAGTGGCTCTCCCCCAGTGGACTGAATGCTGAGGGGTCTCTTATCTCAGGAATGCACAAGAAATAGTGAGGCTTCACAGTTTTGACCACACCAGGGATATCTCGCAAGTGATTGAGAGAGTTGGTAAAAAGCCGCCATGACGTGAGACGTTTCTGATGGACCCACTGCTGTGTTCCTGGTCAGTGCCCCTGAGGTGAGGGCTGTAGAGGCAGACTTTCCGTGCCTGTGGCTGTGTCGGTGGGACCATGGGAGGCAGGTCATCGGCCTGACCCACCCGAGTGCGTTTCTTTACCTGACCTAGCGTTTCCACTCTCCACTGAAACAGTCCTGGGCATGCCTCTTTGCTCCTAGGACTCTCCACAAATAAGGACTCGTGTAAAAGTGTAACCCTTTTCTATTCTCCTTTTATTAATTCGACAGAAGTCATACTGAAGACTTTTTCTTTTCCTTCTCCCAGCTGCCTTTTGCCTTTTGTCTCTCCTTGGCCCCTGTGTGAGCCAGCTGTGGTGGTGAGGCTCAATATTCATTGAACGCTTACCGTGCTCCATCTATATTAAAAGCACATTGGGTATGCTTTCATAAGGCCCTGGTTCTTTTCCCAGCACCAAGGGGAGTGGAGGTGGGACAGAATACACCCCTGGCGAGGTAGTTTCCACCACAGCAAAATGCTGGGAGCACCCGGGCCTTAGGGGGCAGCACGGTAGTAGTTCCATGTGGACTGGTTTGGAGGTGGTGGCAAAACTGGGGGTGGGGGCAAAAGTGTACAGCACGCGGTTTTCACAGGCAGTAACCCATGCGGTTTCTAATCATGCCCCACCCTGCTTACCCTCCCCGAGCAGCAGCGATCCAGCGCGTTCAGAGTGGTAGGGCCATAGAGAGGGGAAGGAGCCTCCAGGAGCCTCAGGAGCATGAGCTTTCTCTCGAGGCCACTAACACCTAGGTTGCCCCCTGAGTGCGCTCTCACGTGCAAGTGTTCCACGCACCTCTCTGTGATGCTCCGCCTTAGCCTTCCAACCGCCCCTCCCCCACCTCATCAGGTTCTAGTGGGCAGGAGGAAGAGCGACCCGGCAGGTGTGGTTTCTTTTCTAGCAAAAAAACGCTGGCACCCCTCCCAAATTCAGGAGGCAGGGCTCCCAGTGCTGCTGGTGCTGAGGGCGTGGGGAATGAATGGGCATTGTACTTAGATGTTTATGTACATTGCCAAATCCTAGGTGCTATCTGTTATTATCCCCATTTCAAAGATAAGGAAACTGACACCATGAGAGTGTAAGTGCTTCCCCAAGATCAGAAGCAAGGCTGATAGTTACATCCCTTGGTTCTGAACCATACTGCTGTGTACTTCCTCATGGGGAAACACAGACTTCACCTAGCCAGCTGGCAGGGGTTTGACCTAGGTCAGTAGCAGAGCTGAGCCCCAGAGCTTGGAGGGTGGAGCTGCCTACTCTATGATGTTTAGATCTTGAGCAGACTCTTCTCAGGAGCTCTTTGAGATCCCTGAGTTAGACTCTGCAGCACGAATGGGAGAGGGAGTGGGGACTTGGACAAGTACAGCTCAGAGACTCACCGCCTGGAGTAGTCCCAGTTTTAAAAATCCCTTTGTCTGGGCTTCATACAACTTGACAGCTCTCTGCCTTCCTGACAACAAGTCAGCAGTGTTAGCTAACACCTCAGCAAGGGGCAGAAGGCAGTTGAAACTTGTGTGTCAGTTTTGAAATTTGCTAGCCATTCTAGTAGTGAATTTGGTGGAGAAAGAAGTTAAAATAAGGTTTTTGAATTTCTTACTATCTATGCTGTCTTTACATATATTCTCAGGTGATCTTTGAAGCACTTTATTCAGGGGAATATTACAGACAAATTTTGCTTACGTGGTCTTTCTAAAATAATTAAGAAAAGGATGCAGATGCTATTTGGTTATATGTAATTGGAAAAGCTCTGGACAGGCAGGGGAAAGGTGGGCTGTGCAGGGGCTGGCTGTGTGAGCTTGCTGAGATATTCCACCCTCTAGGTCATGCCAAATCTAAGAAATGGAAGGTGTAAACTAGATGATCTCTAATCCCTCCGGCTCTGAAACTCTGCGGTTCTGATTGTTATCACCTGCACATTTCATTGTCATTTTAAGCATGGAAACTAGGGAGGCTGAAGCTGCAGGTAGAGCAAGGACGGCACTGCCTGGGGTCCTCAGGAATGCATGCTGTCTGCCCCCGGCCTGCAGTAAGGAATTCTGCACCAGCAGCTCAGGGTGGGAAGCCAGGACTCAGGCCCGGAGTTTTGCCAGGAGGCTCCAAGGATACAACATGAGATCATTTATTTTTAGATTGTCTTTGTGTTCCTCTTCATTGCTAAGTTAAGTGATTGTTAATTATAGTAACACGAGGAAATTTGCCGAATTATGCCTTACACAAGAGAGCCTATCGCTGACTCTCTAAGAGGCTGATAGAGAGGAGTACAGGCGAATTCAAGTTGGAGTAAAAAAGTTCATCGCAAGGTTGTTTTTAAGTATAAACAAAACAACTTAAATATGAATCAGCAGCTTAAATACATCCTGCCCCTTCCTTGAAGTGAAACATTATGCAGCTTTAGAACAAGGTGGCTCTCTGTACACTGATATCGAAAGGTCTCCTGGAGAGATTAAGTCAAACAGCAAAATAATGGCCCATTATGTTTAAAAACGTATTATATGTTTGAGTGCATAAGTATTTTTTTAGAAGCATGGGCAATATACTATTAATAGTGGAACTGTGGGTTGGAAGAGGGGAAAGGAAGTTTTACTTTTCATTTTATACCTTCTGGAGTGGTTGAATTGCATAATCAAAATACATTTGGTAAAGGAGAGAATTTAAATTTCAGTGGAGTTTTTGAGGCATTCTAATACTTCCTTAGGAAAGTCTGTATGAACAAAGCATGCTAAGCGAAGCAAGATGTTGTCTGTAACAGTTTAGGCTCTGAGCATTAGGCAACGCCCCCATTCCACCTCCCAGCCTTTACTCTATACTCTTCGGAACACCTGGCTGTCCAGTTACCGTGTCCCTCCAATCCCAAAGTGTCGGTGCCTCCCAAGGTCTATTTAAAACCATACGAAGAGCAGTGAGGCAGAGCAGCAGAACCCGGGCCTGCTGGTTTCCCACCCATGCATTCAGGCAGTATTCTGAGGGCCTGTTGAGCACCAGGCACAATGATGCCTCAGGGATGTGTGGATGAATGACATGCTTTTCAGAGACTGTATCTGCCTTCTCACTTGTAAGACAAGTTCTCAGGATTAAATGCAACAGCAAATGCAAGGCTCCTCGCCCAAGCCCCAAAGGATAATATTTGCTCGCTTGTCCCACCCCTCCTCTGCATGGTCAAATCCAGGTGAGATCCCCATTACTCTTCCGCATGTTTCTATTGGTCTCCTTTCTAAACTGTGCATAGTTCTAGATCACACCCTACTCTTCCCTGACTTTGTCTTCAAGGGATAGACTCCCCTATCCTAAAATGCCCATCATTTCTCTTTCCTAGACAGAATTAGACTATCTAATTTTCAGGATCTGGTTCAGATTATTACTGCCTTCTCCGTGCAACCTCTTCTGGTTCTATTCTTTACCAGGAAAAAAAATCTGAAAATAATCGCTTCCTCTTAAGAATTTGCATAGCTTCTTCTGGCTTCCCTATCTTTATGTTGAATCTATCATTTAAGGCATTTCACCTTAGTTTGCAGCTCTCTGCGATCTTGGCCCCACTGGAGTATCTTTCCAAGGGCAGTAACTAAGTTTTGTTCCTCTCTAGTACTCATCTCTTTACCCCTGTTCTCAGAAATACATATTAGTGAATGACTCTATTTTTGTGATTTGCCCAAATATCTTTTGTACTTTCATTAAAAGGATCATTTTAGTTTGAAACAAAAAAAGAAAAAGAAAATTTAAAAACATCCGCAGCTAGTAGTAGGTTAAGGAGAGTTTCTTCTAGGAGAAAGAAGCTTGGAAATTGTGGCCCTGCTCTCCCTGAAGAGTTTTTAGGACGTGACAGGCTGGCATCTGTCCAGCATGGCCCAGGCAAGTCCCCGCCCTTTACAGGAGTGACCGGCTCGGAAGTCCTCGTCTGATGACCTGAGATCTTATCCTGATAATTTAACAAAAGCAAACAAACCACACCCCCTATTATGATAACCACAGCAGAAGTAAAGGAAATTAAGAAGGAAAAAAACATAAGGTTATAGGTGTATGTGAGAAAACAACTTTATATTTCTTATTACTTTCCATCCTTACTCATAGTTATATATTATCTGTGACCATAGTATATACCTAATGTAATATTCTGCTTTTTTCTTTTTTTTAAAGTATATTTTATTGATTATGCTATTATAGTTGTCCTAATTTTTTCTCCTCTGACCCTCTCTGCCTGGGACTGCCCTGCCCTTAGTTCATGTCCCTGAGTCATGAATGTAAGTTCTCTGCCTTCTCCATTTCCTATACTATGCTTAACCTCCCCCTGTCTACTTTGTACCTAGCAATTATGTTTTGTATTCCTTGTACTTTCCCCCCATTCCTTTCTTCCTCCTCCCTGCTGATAACCCTCCACATGATCTCTATGTCTATAATTCTGTTCTTTTTCTAGTTGTTTGCTTAGTTTGTGTTTGATTTTTAGATTCAGTTGTTGATAGTTTTGAATTTGTTGTCATTTTACTGTTCATAGTTTTATCTTCTTTTTCCTAAATAAGTCCCTTTAACATTTCATATAATAAGGGCTTGGTGATGATGAACTCTTTGAATTTGATCTTATCCGAGAAGCACTTTATCTGTCCTTCCATTCTCAATGAAAGCTTTGCTGGATAGAGTAATCTTGGTTGTAGATCCCTTCTTTTCATGACTTTGAATGCTGCTTGCTAGTTCCTTCTTGCCTACAAAGTTTCTTTTGAGAAATCAGCTGATGGTCTTATGGGAACTCTTTTGTAGGTAACTGTCTCCTTTTCTCTTGTTGCTTTCAAGATTCTCTCTGTATCTTTAACCTTTGGCGTTTTAATTGTGAAGTGTCTTGGAGTGGTCCTCTTTGGGTCCAACTTGTTTGGGACTCTCTGTCCCTTCAGGACTTGTATGTCTGTTTCCTCCATCAAATTACGAAGTTTTCCTTCATTATTTGTTCAAATAAGTTTTCGATTTCTTGCTCTGCCTCTTTTCCTTCTGGCATCCCTATGATTCGGATGTTGGCACTTTTGGAGATGTCCCAGAGTCTTCTTATTCTCTCCTTGTTTTTTTTTGAATTCTTGTTTCTTCATTCTGTACTGGTTGGCTGTTTATTTCTTCCTTATGTTCTAAATCATTGATTTGAATCCCAGCTTCCTTCCCTTCACTGTTGGTTCCCTGTGGATATTTCTTTATTTCATTTAGTATAGCCTTCATTTCTTCTCCCATGCTTTTGCTGTATTCAGTGAGATCTTTGAGCGTTGTGACCACCAGTGTTTTGATCTCTGCATCTGAGAGGTTGGCTATCTCCACATCACTTAATTCTGTTTCTGGAGTTTTGATCTGCTCTTTCATTTGGGCCCTATTTCTTTGTCTCCTCAATTTGGCAACTTTCCTGTGTTTGTTTCTGTGTATTGGGTAGACGTTGCTTTGCCTCCCTGTCTTGGTCTAGCTGTTACAATATAAGGGGCAGAGCTCAGGTGCTCATCACGGCAGGGCAGTCTGCTTCCCCGCTTTGTGGCGCTGTATGTGGTAGAGAGGTCAGAGAGGGAACAATGCTGCTTGCTCAGCACTTGTCCCATTTGCAGTCCCTTCACCCACTTCCCGTATGTGACTGGCGCCCCTCTAGCTGTTGCCCTGGTGGTGGTTCCCAGAGCGGGTGGGTCTGCATGTTCTAGAACCTTGGGGGCCCTTTAGACAGACTCTTCTGAGAGATTGGCTCTTTCTTCTGCCACCCTAACCTCCACTGGTTTTTACACCCAGAAATTATGAGGTTTTATTTTCCTAGCACTGGAATCCCAGGCTGCATTGTGTGGCCTGGGACGGGGATCGCNTTGCAGTCACTTCACCCACTTCCCGTATGTGACTGGCGCCCCTCCAGCTGTTGCCCTGGTGGTGGTTCCCAGAGCGGGTGGGTCTGCATGTTCTAGAACCTTGGGGGCCCTTTAGACAGACTCTTCTGAGAGATTGGCTCTTTCTTCTGCCACCCTAACCTCCACTGGTTTTTACACCCAGAAATTATGAGGTTTTATTTTCCTAGCACTGGAATCCCAGGCTGCATTGTGTGGCCTGGGACGGGGATCGCTCATTCCTCAGGTACCCTCCCAGTTTTACCTGCCACATGTGAGTGTGGGACCACGTGTTCTGGTTGCGCAGCTGCCTGACCGCCTTGCCACCCTGCTGCAGCCACACTGGGTCTTCTCTGCTCCGGTTCCTCATCTCTGCCCCTGCTACTCATCTGGATATTTCTTCTTTAACTCCTTGGTTGTCAGACTTCTTTCTATACAGGTTTTCTTGAATTTCTGGTTGTTTTTTATTTTGAGGTTAGTCGTAATCATTTTTATGGTTGTGCAAGTATGTCTACCTATGCCTCCATCTTGGCCAGAAGTCTGCTTTTTCTTAACATTATTTCCTACATAGTTCCCAATGTTTTTATGGACATTTGATTCTGTTTCTCAATGACACAACAAGTTCAGTTGAATACTGCCTTTCTTGAGCAAGAAATGGGGACTATAAAACAAAGATGTAGCCTAAGGGAGTGTCAGCATTATAGATTTTTATTTGATTTTATTTTTTACTTACAGCATTGTATATTTTAAAAAGACAAGATCTTAATCTGATATTACTGTGATGTACTGGATCAAAATATTAACAAAATAGTAACTTAATTGAAGTTTGCAGCACAGTAAATGAGATTAATATCATGAGCCACTTGGAAATGTTTTCTTGAGTGAAACATACATCTTTAAGAGAGTAGACAGTGTTTGCCCAAGCAATGGTTCTTTATTTACAAAGTCTTGTTGGGAGCAGCTGGAAGACAGCTTTCTCTTATCAGCAGGTTTGTATAACTAGCCTCAAGTTGTTTGCTAATGATTCCAGGTCTCCAACACTAATAGGATAGAATAATTTTATATAGAAGAATCAGTCCCCAGTCTCCTTTTTCAGAAGAAACTAATCTGACCAGGGCCTATTGCAATGAGGTGTGTTTAACATATGGAAATCATTAGGCTCAATACCAGAATCTCTTTGAAGTTTCTGGATTTGTCTGCAAAGACAGAGAAGGGTATTTAAAACTAAACGTCACAGAAATCTGACAAGCACTATATACTTATTCTTGGAACGCTTCTTACTTTGGCCCTCAGCTAAACTGACTAGATTTTTACTCCCTTTTTTAACTTGAAGTCGCATTCACCACTTTTCACAATGAGAACCAACTGTCTGCTAACATGTTTTGTAGCTTCCTTATACAGAGGTTCTTCATTATTTTGCTACTTCTATCATTGGTCTGAGTCATTAATATAATGTTGATTCAAGGAAGATTTACCTTCTGGGCCAAGGTACCCATTAGGAATTAGTATATTTTATAATCTTCTTGCTCTACTATACTTACTGTGTATAACCTCTTAATAATTTAGCATAGGATGATGATCACATTTCTTTGTGTTTCCCAGAGGGGTAACTGCATCTTTGTGTGGTATCTACTGTTTGGTCTGTAGAAGGGCCCGTGAAAGACTGATCCTGTTTTGCTCTGTTTTCATCTATGGCTTAAAGAGAGGTGTTCAGTCCTGTTGGTCACCCAGGAAGACCTATTATTGGAAGGCCTCTGTTAAGACGATGTCAACATAAGAAACGTCCAAACCTGTACAGATTTTTTTAAGAGTATTTGAGTGAAACTGATGATATCTTCCAAAGAACAAGATCTCAAATGTTCCTGAGAATAACAGTTGTGCAGCTTCTTCTGCGTATTTGAAATGGAAGACATGTAACGAAGATTACATGGAGGTGGGAGAAAGCATGTGCTCTCTTGAGGGTGGTTATGGCTTATTTCAAAGGTGTGTTAACCTAGATGCCCAGAAGCAATCAGCAGGGCTTGCTTAAGGCAACAATAAGCCTTTTACTAAAGAAGTTATATGCCTGTGGAGTGACTACCCACCAAGACCTGCCCAGTTAGGAATTTATGATCTCCTTTATTTGTCCACAGACCTAACAGTCCTGAATTCCAAAGAGGACCTGCTGTAATTCTGGGCTGTAATTCTCTTAAGTATTGGAGGATTCAAATGCAATGTCACTTAGAAACCTATGAAATGCCTTCCGTTCCTGGGACAGGGGCCAGAGTGCCTAGAGTAGGGATTCTGCCAGGTTTAGGCTGCTTCCACATGGCTGACTGATAGCAAACCCTTGCTGTTTATTATTATTGCCAGTCACTCCCTCCTGCCCATCCCTGACTCCTGCCCTATCCTGCCGCCTGTTTTTCACCTGTGACACTGTTAAGCTGCTCTTGCCTTGGATAAGTTAGGAATGTGAGGATGGGAGGCAAGTCCTGGGGTGGGTGTGAGACAGGTCACTCAGTATTTCTGGCAGTAGTTCCTAAAAAGCCAGGGCTGGGATCAGAATCCAAACTACCAGCTGCTACTTCGTTTACACTGCTACCAAGTCTGTGAGGTAAAAATAAAAAAGTAAAACAAAGTGAAAATGACGGAATCAACCAGAACGTATATGAACTCAGCCGAGGCACAACTTCATCAATAGTGTCATGTAGTTTTTCTTTTCTTTTATCATTCAGTCAATCATGATTAATAAGTGTCTTACTAAAGCATGCAGAGAATTGAAAAATGGCAAAGATGGTCCCTGCCCTCTGGGAAATGTTAATCTCGTTCTAAGAAAAAGTTAGGATGCGAATGGTCGGATGGGTATTCATTTCCATTGCCACAGAACAAATTGCCCTAAAACTTAGCAGCTGAAAACAAGAATAAGCATCTATTGCACACAATTTCTGTGGGTCAGGAATATGGGAGTAGCTTAGCTGGGCGATTCTAACTTGAGTTCTTTCATGAGGTTAGAGTCAGGGAGTTAGCCAGCTCTGCAGACATCTGAAGGTTTTTCTGGGGCTTTTTCTGTTGTGTTCTTGTTTCTGTTTTTCCGAAGGATCCGGTTCCATGCGGGTTTGCCGACATAGCTGGCAAGTTGGTGCTGGCTCTGCGCAGAGGCCTCTGTTCCTCACTATGTAGGCTTCTCCCTAACTGGAGGGTCCTTGTGACATGGTGGGTGGCTGCCCACAGAGTGACCAACCCAAAAGAGCACAAAGTGGAAGCCTCAGATGTCTTTTATGAGCAAGCCTTGGAAGTCACATACCAGCACTTCTGCAGTTCCCCTTTGGTTACCCAGGTTGCCCCCGTTGATGTGTGAGGAGACTGCGCAAGGGAGTGAACGCCAGGAAGTGAGAGCCACTGGGGGGCGCCGTGGAGACTGGCTATCTCAAGGGGCAAAGATCGTGTGCAGTAATGAGGAAAACAGCTTTTGGGAAGGAGGTGGAATATAAAACCGAGAGATTTTCAGTAGCTGAGGTTGTGACCGAGGGTATTGAGAAGGATAGGGCATCAGGAGCAAAGAGGGTTGACAGTGACGAGGTATGTTTGGTTGGAGCAAATCCTGGCGAGGGGACTGGGGCCGAGGCCTGTGAGGTCTGAGTCTGGACTTTCTTTGATTGTTAATGACGAGTCACGGAAGGCTTTTGAGCAAGCAAGTAACATAATCATTGGCATATTTTAGCGTTGGTCTGTGTGTGAGCTTTAGGGTTTTGGTGTCCTTAATATCCAGCCCCCTCCCCGCTTTTTCCCCAGCATGATCCAGGTTGTCACTCTCTAATTTCTAAAATTCTCTAACACTTCTGCCCATGGCCCTTGATCACATACCACTTTGTACTGTTTAACTTTTCATGTTTTTGTCTTATCATAAGTAGATTCCAAGGGCCATAAAGGCCATATCTTTATCCATTTCTGTTTCCCCTCCTGTGCCTAGCTCACTG
Organism: Sturnira hondurensis; assembly: GCF_014824575.4. Lineage (NCBI taxonomy): Eukaryota > Metazoa > Chordata > Mammalia > Chiroptera > Phyllostomidae > Sturnira > Sturnira hondurensis. The sequence continues at coordinate 8,857,333 of NW_028074140.1, read as the reverse complement.
AGTGCTCAACAAATATTTGCTAAGTGATTAGATAATATCAGCCAATTACTCTGTGGGTGTGTAGCCACTGTTGCTGGCCTGCAGTGCATAATTTACAGTTAAACATTTTTCGAAAGAGAGAGCCGTTGCAGCGGATTTGATTTATGTAGGTGGAAAAGTTTTGTGCACTTGGCATTTGCCAAAATATTTATAGGAAACTTGGAACAATAATTTTATTTATAAAAGCCCATGGATTATTTTTAGTTTCAAAGAGAGCTCCTATTTTGTCTAAATTAAGCCAATGGAGTAATAAGTAAGTAGAGTGAAGTAAAAGCCACTTGCCTCTTTGAATAGTGAGGGGCAGCCTCTTTCATGTACATATAAGACATTGATGGAATAAAACTTACGTTTAGGATTTGGGGCAGGGTTTTCATCTTCCTCCGTCTTGCTTACTTTGAGTGAAATGACCGTTGGTCATGGCTTCTCATTGCCAAGTAAGTATTTTACCATAGTTTCATGAAACTTGAAGACTTCTGGTTTCAAGGTAGCAAAGACAGTTTTCTAAAAATCCGCCCCCCCATAACCAACTAAAAAAGTAAAAAACCAGGAATACAGACTATATCTTCATAATCTGGGATACATCTGTCATCCTGAACAATATAGAACTTAAAGACAGAAAGCAGATGAAGTGATTGCAAATGAGTTTGCAGAGAGAACGGGGCCAAGAATAAAATACCTTCATGGGGTAACGGGAAAGGACCAGAAGCAGTGAGTGTGCTCACAGAATCTCAGGAGGGCTCAGAAATGAGAGTTCCCAGGTTCCACAGAGGACAGGCAGAGGGGCGTAGGATGAGAGTGCAGGGGTGAGAGTCAACGGGAGGTGACTGGGTGACTAAGGAGGGAAGTTCCTTGGTAGCAGCTCTGGCACTGGGAGTGCAGCCAGTCCGGAATGGAGCACAGCCAACAGGCTTCCCGGAGGGATGTTTTAGAGGGAACAACGAAACTGAAGAAAAAAAAAAAGAAGGCATGGGCAGCTGTGGGTTTGAATTCTGTCTCTGTCACCAGTGAACTGCGAATATGAGCCAGTCAGGTAATGTCTTTGGACTTCAGTTTCCTCATTCATTAAATAAGAGGTTGGCATGTATGATGTTGGGTCCATTCAGACTCTGATATTTTGTGATCTATTGGCTAACAAGGCAATAAAACCCCTAGCAATTTCCACTCTTAGGTGTCTACCTAAGAGAAATGAAAACATATCCACAAAAATACCCCTATACAAATATTCACAGAAGCATTATACATAAGAGCCCAAAATGGAAACAGCCCAAATATCCATCGATTGGTGAATGATAACAAAGTATTATACATTGATACACTAGAATACTATTCAGTGATAAAAAAGAAGTACTGTATCCTGCTACAACGTGGATGAACCTTCAAAACACGCTGCATGAAAGAAACCAGAAACAGAATGCCATATATGGTGTGATTGACTCCCTTAATTGTAACGTCCAGAAAAGGCAGATTTGTAGTCAGAAAGTAGATTCATGGTTGCCTTTAGTGGGAATGGGGATTAGCTGCAGACGGGCACTTTGTGGTTGATAAGACATTCTGAAACTGGATTGTGGTGGGAGCTGCACAGCACTCCGAATTACCGAAAATGACCGCATTGCACAGTTACAAGTGCAAATTATACCCAATAGAGCTGTAAAAAGGGAAAGGTAACCAATGAGGGGTAAGGGACGGAGAGCCGCACACGGAACAAGAATGGCAATTATGTTGATTATTTTCCAAGGTGGGTAATAGATAATGAAGGCTTGGCATACTTCTCTTCTCTTTTGTATATGTTTGAGATTTTACATCATTAAAAGTTTAAATTATAAGGATAAAGGAAAATGGCAACTGTGAGTCTGTTATTCTATGGAGGTCAGATAACACAACTTACGTTTTACCTTTTATAGTGCGGAACATTCTAGACACTCTTGAGATTTTAATTTAACCCTCATTTACACCAAATCTACAGTATATCAAGTCACTTATAATGTGTTAGCTTTTCCCAGTCTCTCATAGGGCACTTGAGAAAATTGTACTGATTACATTATCAGAAAGAAGGCTAAGTTTTGATCAGCGTGTTCTGTTTAAGTAGGTGTGATACATTTTAGAAAGGATGAAATTAAAATAAGCTTTAGTGCTTTACAGGGAAACCCTCAATCTTAGAAAAGTAGACCATCTAAAACAACGTCATTTCTCTTAGCTCTGAAGAGTTGGGATTTTTTTATACTTGAACCTTAGAAGCCATATTTCATTCCAGATGCAATCTGTTGTCAAAAGTGAATATAAGAGTGATCATTATTTTCCTTGCTTACCATGTTCTTGTTCAAGGACCTGTTTCCAAACCTCACATCAGCATTCTAAAGAAAGTAGGTTTTTGTCCCCATTTTACAGTGAGGAAAGCCTCATGAGGCACAGAGCGCTGAGTAACTTGCCTGAAATCAAGTGCTGGTAAATGTTAGTGCCGGTGCCCTTATCAATTTTATCCTCCTGGTTGTATTGGAACCTATTTTCTGCCACACGCCCTTCTTCCACAAACCTCAGTCTAACCTACGTGATATGCTTCCTCTATGGAATCCACATGAGAAAGAGGAGGCGGCAGAGTTCTGGAGAGGGGAGCTGCCGGTGTCAAGGCCAGGGAAAGGCAGTGACCATCTGCAAGGCGCTCAGGTTTGGGGCTGCCTCATGCTGGAAACATTACAAATGGGCCCCAAGCATTGTTTTGAAGATCATGGAGACAGCTGAATTCAGAATTCAGATCCTCGCTGGTCAGCAGAATTACTTTGCTTTCTAACTGGTCTCCCAGTTCCCAGTCCATTCTTGAACTTGCCACCCAGTTGCGTTGCTTCTTTGTGTGAAAATCATCAGTGGTCCTGCATCACCTACAGATTGAAATCTGACCTCCTTAGCTGGTGTTCGGAGCTCCTCATGTCTTGCTTCACGCTGTCTTTCCTACCTCCCGAAGTTTCCCATTGGGCACCCCCTATCCTCATGCCATCTGGAACACTACACAGTTCCTACCCCTCTGTGGGTTGGTTTGTTCCTACTGACTGGGATTCCCTGGTGCCCCTTCTCTATTGGACCAGCTCCTATTCAGTCTTAAAAGCCCCAGTGAAATGTCACCTCCTGTGGGAAGCCTTCTCTGATCCTCTCTCAGCAGCACCAGCTGCTTCTCCACTTTCTAATATTGCAATCATATGTGATTTCATCATTTATGTGCCCCGGCTCCTTCAGGCCAGAGACCTTGGAGTCCCAGCTCTGTGTCTCATCACCCAGTTCTGTGTCTGGCATGTGGTAGGCCATCATGGAGTGTGGGTGAAATGAATTTTACCATAGAATTTGGATTTCTAATTTTTGAAGATTTTTAACAAATCGTCTTTATGTGGAAAAGGAATGGGAACTGACCTGGAAGTATTAAGGTATCTATTCATAAGGTACCATAAACATAGGCCATTTTCTTATGGTCTCAATAGCTCATCTAATTGCTGTGTGTTGGGGAAGATGTGGGAAAATGAGCATCCAGGAACTTGAGAGGGGCGAGAGAGATGTTCCTAGGTACGAATATTCCAGTTGAACTTCAGGAAAGAAGACACCGCTTAAAGCATTGAGACATTTTTGGTTGTTTCAGTCCCCCTTTTTAGCACAATAAGAGAGAGGAAGGATTGGTTGTTAATTCACTGGATACTGGACCAAAATCATAGCAGCAAATTTGGTGACCTCTTTGGGGTCAGGCTGGCCAGTGCATTGAACTGGAGCTTCAAACCACCTACTGTGTGTGCAGGTCATTTAGTCCTCACCTGTAGCTTTTCTGTAAATATCTACTGGTACTTTAGGAACTAGGAGGTGCCTGTCCTCTCAGAGACAAGTGCAAAAACCTAACATCCCGAGGGAGATAATCCGGAAATATTGTCATTCTTTTGTTAGAGAAAATAATTTCTAGAGAACACTAAAGAGTTTTTTCCTCCTCTCCTTGGAAGTATGTTTTCTACTAGCCACTGAGTAACTGTTAAAAATAAAAATTCACCTGCCTTCGGGAAGGGTGGGCTGAACGTGACTTCTGTTTCTGCTGAGAATTGGTTCTGCAGAACTGTCACATCATTCTGTGTCAAGTGGGACAGCGCCTGGTTTTCCATAGTCCCCCTCCTTATTTTCACAGAGTCTTTTAGTGGACGTTTTATGAGCTCATCCGGAGCATGTTGCTCACCTGACCATCTTTTCACCAGAGTTAGCTGAATCAGCGCATTGATTTCCATTCTAATGAACATTTAAAGCATATGATCTGAGATGCCTCACTAACAGCGACAAAAAAAGATCCAAAACAGCAAAGCAAAGCAACTCTGCTGTCAAATGCTGGGGAGGTAAGAGGGAAAAAATATTCTTTGATTTTCTCTCTGCCCTAATTTTGCATCAGTGTTAAAAGAAAGGTCCCTTCTAATTGGAATTTCCCACTTCTGGGTGGAGATATGATATTGCAAATTGTTGTACTTTGAGGCATTAAAACTATAATTTCTGCCTTCATTCACTTGATTTATTGTATTTTAGAAGTTAGCTTGGAAAGACCCACCTGCCATGTCTGCCATTCTCTGCTCTGCTTCTTTTGTCTGAGAAGAACTGACTCTTATGCCCTAGAGCCCAACAGAGCAGAAACCACAAACTAGGGAACTGGGGAACTGGGGCCTGGCTTCCGTGTGGATTCCTTTAGGGGAACCGCTTTGCAGCCAGAACAAACATTCCAATCTGCTTAGAGATAACGTCTCGGTTTTCCAGTGTCCACACCAGTGAGATCATTAAGGATATGCTCCCTTTAATGAGTGTTGTGTTTTATTCAAAGTGTATGTTGTCTGAGAGAAAATGCTTAGAATTTGGAAGCTAGAGGATTGGGTTCCAGTTCATGTTTTGCTGCTGACAACATGTTACACAGAAACCATTTTTCCTCCTCCCTCTGCTCCCCCTTGCTGCTGTGTGCCCTGGGCTGGGCTCTGTTAGATATACCTGTGCCGCTTGTGGGTCACCATAGCTGTGCTTCCTGATTAAATCTCAGAGCCCTCAAACATTGCAGACAGGCTTTTTCCCTTCCACCCTCATGGGGTGTCAGGGGGTGAAGTAAATGCAAAGCATTGTATAACGGCAGAGAAACCAGAAGGATCAAATACTTGCATCAGACAAATAAAACAGAAAGGGAAAACAAGTCAAGTTCAAGGAGAAGTTTCATGCAATGTGTGCTAGGGAATAAGAGTAACCATGGCAGTGACAGAAACGGAAGGGGAGGAAGGGGGAGCACTCCCCTGCAGTGGCAGGTGCATTCATCAGCTAGATGGTTGCCCTTTCCACAAGTCCTTGCCCATCACACTGTTGGCATGAACCCTGTAGTGAAAGTAAATACAAACCAACTACTGCGCGTTTCCAACACCTTGGGCAATCACTTCCCACCATTGTTAGGGAGTGAAATACTTCACCTAAGTAAATTCACCAGGTAAGTGGTTTCCAAGTATCAGCATTTCAACCAGTTTGAATGGAAATTTTTTCAACCGTTGTCTCTCAGTCTTCCGAGTATAAATGGAGGGACTGCCCTCTCTGGGTCTTCTTCCCAAGGGCTCGAGTGAGCTTTCCGAGAGACAACTATCACCTTGTCATTCCTCAGCTTGAAATTCTCAAGAGTGTTCCTGCTGCTTTCAGAATCAAGTTCACTCCAACTCCTTCACCTAAGATGTGAAAGGCCTTGTTATCTGGTTCCAGTCCAACTTTCCAGGCTCATTTCCTTTCGCTCTTCCAAAGGCGCTCTGTGCTCCAAACTGCTAGTTGAGTCTAAACTTCCCACATATCACTCCTCCTGCTCGGAGTGCCTAAACTTCTGCATTTGGCTGCTCCCTCTGAACTGAGGATTCGAGATGCTCCCAAGCGTGCCCTCCTCCCCTACAGTCCCTGGTGACTCTGTGTAAACTAGATGCTGCTCTTCTGCATTACTCCAGAAGAGGTACCTCTACAGGACTAAGTATATTGGACTGTAATTGCAGGTCTTTTGGCCTGCCGCCCCCACTAACAATAATCGTAACTGCTAGCATTTGCTGATGCTAGGCTCTTTCCTAAGAGTTTTATTTGCATTAACTCATTTAATCCTCACAGCAACACTGTGCAATAAATACTGTTATTAGCTCCATTCTAAGGAAGAGTAGACGGAGTCCTGGGACATTGTACAACTCACACAAAGTTTTGCTACCACTATTTGGTAGAAGCAGGCTTTGATGCCAGGCATGTTGGCTCCACAATCTGACTGCACCACTGATGACGGGCAGCAGGCACTGGACCTGGTGAGGGCACACGGTGGGCATGCTGGGTTGAGGGGGGCAAACAGATGAGTGGATACAGTGGAGCACCGTGAGCTTACTGAGGCCAGCTGGTCTGAAACGAGGGCTGTACCAGGTTGGCATTTGAAAGTCTTCTGTTTCACTTGCTACTTCCTCAGCGTCGGCTGTCAGTTTCTAATATGATCGATATTAATCTTACCTGGAGTAAGGGAAAGAGCTTGTAGAGATGTGGGTAGAGAATTGACTACTACAGAAGGAAGTGGTGACCTTCTGGAAACTTCTGGACATCAGTGACCCACAGAGAAACCTGAACGCTTTCCCTGCTGTGATTCACGGTGCAGCCCTCGGCAAAGTCCTTGAAACCCGCACTTCAGTTAAATTCTGCCTCGTATTACAAATCTTGTTACTGTCTTGTTGGGAATGTGAAATCAAAAACCGTAATGACATAAACTCGCTTGTCTTCGATGAACTATTTTTTTTTTCTCCGGGGGATCATTTCCTCTTAACAAACCGATACTATCCTCCCAGAAATTATTTAAAATGATCATCTGTGTATACCTTGTACACAGGTTTCACTTTCGGATGCATCAGGAAGCAAATGAAAACATCTGTTTAATACAAATTCATTTAAGTGGTACATTTTGCTAAATTTTACCCCTGTGTTTGAAGCTTCAGTGCACCAGAACAGAAAAATCCCACGAGAATGGTGAGGTAAAAATCACCTATGAGAGGGCATGCCATTAAATCACGTATTAGTAAGTCAATATTATATGCCTTCAGTAACAACATAAAGAGAAAAATAATGCTACATTGCTTATAACGAGGATAGAGATAAGCTTAAATCTTCAAACTCTAAACAACAGAAGAGCCATCTAAAGAGCGAGTTTTAGTGCTGCGGACTCCCAGGGACAGCCTCACCCAATAAGCAGAATCTAAATAAGCTGGTTTGCAAAAGAAAGTGTTTAGTGGAAGTAACCCATGTTCAATAAAACACCTCAAAACTTAAGAACGAATGTGGGGTGAAGTAAAACAAAACAGTTTTCCTTCCTGTAAGTTACAGTTTAAAAGTAGCTTTCCGGAAATTTTCTATGCCTAGTCAAGCATGTATATTCTTTATATACACACACACACATGCAAGTATGTATACACACAAATAGGACCACGTTACTATATTTCATGGATTCTTAAATGTTGATTAATGCACATAATTTCACAGATGTGACGTTACGAAGAGATGTGAATTCACAGTCGATAAAATACAGACTGTTTCTCTTTTAGGACTCACCTCTCTCCCCACGCATTCATATTTCAAACATCAGTCCATATCACCAGTGAGAGAGACCTACGTTATTCTTTCTACTTCATTGTATTCGATATTCCAAATCTCTAAGCAAATACGTGTTCATGTTCCAAGTTCATGAGTGTATCATGATTTAAGAATTCCCTAAATTGTTGGACATTCATGAGTTTTACAGGGTTTTTGTATTTCAGGTAATGCCGCAGTAAACATTCTTGTTCATATGCCACCATATATAAGCGATTATACTTAAAAGGCAGATTTCTAGAAGTGGAATTACTGGGTTAAAAGGTATGAGCACAACACATTTTTTTATAGAAGGTGCCCCTTCTAGAAGGCTCCTCCTAGCTTCTGTGTTTTCAGTGTTGGGAAGGAACCGAACACAGATGACCTGCTTCTTCCAGCAGCCCTTATAGAGAAAGACCCTGGAAGGGTGGACAGACACATCGAGTTAAGCATCTATATTTACCCATTCATGCCACAGTCTTTCTATTCAAAGATGCATTTTTTTCTATTTTTTAAACAATTCTGCCTTGGGGGTGTATGCCTCCAAGGGTGATGTCACAATCCTTCTTCCAAAACCCTTGCTGTGAAATTGTGGGTCTTACGAACAATGACATTTGAAAATGAGGGAACATGCAATACAATGTATTTTAGTAAGTGTGTGTATAAGTCCTTCCAAGCCTTATTTGAGAAGTGTTCTTATTTTAATTTAATGATGAATAATAGAGTTTTAACTATTTTCCCATCAAAGCAAGTCTCAGAAACAGGTCAGAGATTTGCAGACAGTTTAAGATTTTATTTATTTATCTTTAGAGGGGAAGGGAAGGAGAGAGTGGGAGAGAAATATCAATGTATGGTTGCCTCTCATGTGTCCCCTTTTGGGAACTGGCCTGCAGCCCAGGCATGTGCCCTGGCCCGCGCTCAGTCCACTGAGCTACACCAGCCAGGGCTGCACATGTAATTTGAAAGTGAACCTTCATTTACTACTGAGCCCTGTTTCAAGGAGAAATCAAGGCACAAGCAGCACCTTGAGAAATACTGTTGCTCTGTCACTCTGAATTACAGAATTTAGAAGCTGATTCCAAGCCACTTAGCTTACAGAGAAGGAAACTTATAGCTCAACATGTGGTATTTTGTGCATCTTGCCCAACCGAGAATTGACAGTAAAGTAGTATTAAGTGAGCACTGCAAAGGCACCACTGCACTCCCAGTAGCTTTGCTACAACAGACGGTGATTCCCCCATCCTGCTGACGTTCCGGCCGTCTCCCCCATGACCACTCTCAGGGTTTAGGGTCACCTGCATCGTTTCCCAGCGGCTTGGTGTTGGCAACTCTGGCCTCTCACATCTGTTTCTGCTGTTTAATTAGGTTTGGAATCAACCCACCACCCTTCCTCCACCTTTATTTTTCAGTTGCCCAACTGCTATGCATCATGCAGGCTGCGCTCTCCTGAGTCTTGGCACCAACAGGCTTCCGTTACATCAGGGACAGCCTTGGGAGTAGGTCTTAAGCAGTCGGCACTTAATAAATATTCTTGGCTGTGTTAGCTTTTTTGGTCTCTCTGCAGACGGTTCGCATAGTGCCCTGGCAGGGTGTCCGAGCCAGGGTGCCCTCCTGGGTGCCTCCCCTTTCTTCTCAGTTATCTATCCCTTCCCAGTCCTATATGCAGAGAAGCAGAAGCACTTGTGCATATGTGTGATAAAATGGTTTAACTGTTCTTGTTAACTGTCAGCTGGTATCGAAGGAGACAGTTATTTTACACTTTTCAGTTGCTTTTTGTGAAATACTAAGATCAAAGTCCTTTTCTGCAGTTTCCCCCTCTGCTCAAACCACAGCTTCCTTCCTATGTATTAAAAGCTTCTGCAACACATTAGTATTCTAGTCTCCTTTCTCACCATGAGTGGCAAGTAGTAATTTTATTGGATGGAGATGAAATGCACCCACTTCATCCATGGGTGCCTCTGAGTCTCTGAATGGACACCCATGTAAGACATTTACAGGGCTATATTTAGAAGCACATTTGGGTTTTGTTTCTTAAAAGAAAAAACCCTTTGTGGAGGCGCTCCTCAGTAGTTCTCAACTCCTTTTGCTTAGGGACTGTTGCTCTCAGAATCTGAGGGAAGCTTGGGTGGGGGCAGGGGTGTGAGGACCAGTAACCAGGGACAGCTGCAGTTCACTCCAGCACATCCTCTGAAAGCCGTTCCCTTTCAACAGTCATTTAAATGATATGTTAACAAGATGGTCCTTAAGACTAATGGGAAGATAACAGTAGAGGGAACAGGTAATGCGAGGGTAGCAGTTCCACAGGAGACTGCAGCATCAGCGTTTGCACCATGGGCCACGCCAAGTGGGAGTACCCCGATCTCAGGACAGAGGGCACAACCCCCAGTCTCAGCACACTGCTACAGTCCCAGAGCCCACCACGGATGCTGGGGGTCAGAAGGCCTTAAGTAGGACGGTGCTGCTCTCTGGCTCCACAGGAGTTGTGTGTGGGCCCGAGAAACCTAGGGCGGACTGTTGCCTGAATTTGAGCTCAAGTGTGAGGCCTTGGCCACTCGTTACTTTATTTTCTTGAGCTGAAGTAACTTTGAAGTTTTCCCACTGAAAGGGGGAAGAAATAAAACCCGACACACAGGACTGAGGGGAGCCTGGGGTAACCTGAATGAAACACCTGGCACATAGTGGGATTTCAGCAAGTGGCTGTTCTTCTTTCTCTCTTCCTCTGTGAGTCTTTGATTTCTTTTGCAGGAAAAGTTTTCTTTCCTAAGGAGGTGGGTTGTAGAAGAACAGAGATCATTAACAGCACCGAGGGTGGTTGTCTCTCAGAACTCAGGTGCCTTTGCAGAAGTGGGAAGTAGCTCTTACTCTTCAGTGCCACCCACACATAAGATGCCGCTGGGGTGGGGGGCAGCCAGACTGGTGCTGACTCTGGTGGGCACTGCACTGAAGGCTGGGAAGTCCCGGGAGCCACCCTGGGAGGGCCCAGAGGCTAGGAAGCTCTGCGCTCACTCGCAGAAGTTGAGCCTCCCTCAGGACAGTCATTCCTGCAGAGAGCACTCTCTGCTGGGCCAGGCTCCAGGCTGCAGGCCAGGTCTGTCCCCGAGAGAAATTCTGGACAGCTCTCTACAGTGGAGGGAAGGAAGGTCTCAGTAAACTTGGAGAGGAGAGAGAACCAAACCTGATCAGGGCCCATGCCTAGTCTTTAAGGCTGATGGAAAGACTTTGAAAGTGGGAGTTCATTCTTCCCTTCCTTCTCCTTTTCCTCCTCCTCCTCTGTTCCCCAAGATCCACCTAAGAGTCTCAGCAAAAACATTACACTCCACGGGCTTAAATATTCCTAGCTTGGTTCAGTGTTCATTTTAAAAGGAGCAAAATGGGGAAAATGGCAACATGAATTTTGAAAGGTAAAATGGACATCAGGAGCCTAATGAAAGGATCCTTTTATATTAATGGGATGGGGAAATAAGGTGATTAGCAAAAGTGCAGTGAAATTAGTATGCAGTGCTAATGAAGGGACCTTGCGGGCCTTTGCTCAGGAAGGAGAACAAAGCTCTGGCCTTCGGCCTTTGAGGCCTTTGAGCGTTAAGCAGAGGAATAAAATATCCACAGACCCCTGTGGTTCTCTCGAGGTGCAGCAGAATGTTACTTCTGTTGTTGCTTCTCCAGGGTGATTGCAACGTACAGAGCTGGCTTCTTCGTGGCCTAGTGTTTCTTCACCCAGTTTCCACCGTTCCCTTAAAGAACCAGCCCTCCCCTCTGTGTCATGGTATAGGCTATTGAAAAGAGCACTAGTTAATAACCTTGTAATTATGACTCAGAATCAATAGGAACGGAATGCTTAGGTAGAATATTTTCAGTGGGAACCCGGGCATTACATTTAACAGAGGGAAAATGTTAGGTAACCACAGAGCAGTACCAGGTCTGTGTGCTTTGAATGGATATCATTTTTCATGCCTATTATCTGATAGGCAGAGTTTGATCAGGCCCAGGGTTGGAGGAAGTGGGCAAACAGAGGCGTTCTCAGTCTCAAACACTGATGATAAGATTGCAAACTGGCAACTTATGTATTATAATTTAAAACACATGTACCCTTTGACCCAGCCATTTCATTTCTAGGGATTTATTCTTAGGTAATAATTGGACACATGCGAGAATGTGTATGCTCAGGTGTGTTCCTCAGATAGCCACTGCAACACTATATGTAATAGAAAAAAAACTGGACATGGCCTAAAGTTCATCCGACTTCAGCAGACCTAGTTTAAGTAGGGTTCACTTAGCCGGGGTCCTGCCACGTGACGAGCTAGTGCTAAACCGTGACCATGAGAAACAGGAGCTATAGATTGACTTTGAAAGATGTTAGCAATACATGATTAAATTCCAAACTAACGTGTATAACATGATCTTTTTTAAGGAAGAGGGAAGGAAGTGGGGTAGGGGTAGGGGTGCTTATTTGGCATTTAAACCTTGAAGAGGGGGCTGGGGGAAACAGGTGTGAGGTGGTATCTCATACGGTTGAGATTTGCATTTTCCTAATGATTAGAAACGTTGAGCATGCTTTCATGTAAGTGCTGGCCATTTAAATATGTTCTGTAGAAAAAGGTCTATTCAATTTCTTTGCCTATTTTTAAACCACAATTTTTTTTTCTTGCTATTGAGTTGTGTGAGTTCCTTAAATAGTCTGGCTATCAATCCCTTGTCAGATATATGGTTTGCAAAATTTCTCCCCCTCCGTAGATTACTTTTTCATTTGATTGATCATTTCTTTTGTTGTCCAGAGCTTTTTAGTTTGATGTAATGTGCGTTTTTGTTTTTGCTTTTGTTACTGTGCTTCTGGTGCCCTGTTAAGTGTTCTTGGCTCCCTTGGCAATATTAGTTGACTGTACACATGCAGGTTTATTTCTGAGCCCTCAGTTCTGTTCCATTGGGTTATGTGTCTGTTTTTAGGCCAACATTATGTATTTTGATTATTGTAGCTTTATAATGTAGTTTGAAATCAGGAAGCATGAAGCCTCCAGCTTTGTTTTCTTGGAATTGCTTGGTAGTTCCCTATGAATTTTAGGGTTTTTTTCCTATTTATGAAAAAAATGGCATTGGAATCTTAACAGGGATTGTATGGATCTGTAGATGCCTCTGTGTAGTATGGACATTTTAACAAGGTTAATTCTCCCAACCCACTGAACACATGGTGTCCTTCCATTTATTTGGGTCTTTAAATTCATAAATGTCTTCTGGTTTTCAGTATACAGATCCTTCACCTCCTTGTTCCTAAATATTTTATTGTTTTTTTAATGCTATTTAAATGGAATTATTTTCTTTATTTCTTTTTCAGATAATTCCTTGTTACTGTACAGGGATTTTTGTATGTTGACTTTGTTTCCTGCAAATTTACTGAATTTTTTAAAAATTTCTAACAGTCTTTTGGTAGAAGCTTTAGGATTTCTGTATTACAAGCTCATATCATCTGCAGAGACATGTGTGCTTCTTTTTGTCCCTCAGAGATTTTATTTATGTATTGTTGGAGAGGGGAAGGGAGAGAAAACGAGGAGGAGAGAAACATCGATGTGTGGTTGCCTGCTTGTGCGCCCCCTCCTGGGGACCTGGCCCGCAACACAGGCATGTGCCCTGACTGGGAATCGAACCAGCGAGCCTTTGGTTTGCAGGCTGACAGTCCGCTGAGCCACACCAGCCAGAGTGTGTATACTTCTTTTACATTCTGAGATTGTATATTATGGAGCAGCCTTGGATGAGTGGTTTTAGTTGGTCCATATACATACATGATCCTTGTGCTTAAGAAGGGCACACACTCTGGGGAGACAAGACTCAAGCACATGAGACATTTTCATGCACCTAGCTTTGCTTGTAAGCTAAGTGTTAAATTATGTCATTGACTGATAGAACGATGTACTAAGCATTTGGTGTGAAGTCTGGGACTGAAGCAAAAACAAAATTAAGTTAATTTTCCACACTGTAGACAGAGTAATTTCTTCAAATGCAATTAGCATACAATGCATAGAGGCAATGTAGCATGGTGGTTAAGGCAATGTAGCATGTAGCTGTGTCTGTTCTGTTCACCTATGAATCTCCAGCAAGTGGGACAGGACCTGTCTGATGGAACCATTCAGTAATACCTGTGGACTGAATAAACACTCATAGAAGTAGTCCATGCCCTCTGGGAACTTCCAGACCACTGGTAAAATCCACTTTTCCCATCATCCCTAGGACATTCCTCTGCCTGTCCTTCACAAACACGGCGGGTTTCTTTGACAATGCTAGCTTAAGTCAAGTAAAGGAGTACTTTGACCTGTAGGGGCTCTCATTTTGGTCAGGGAGGGTGCTGGATATAGCACGTCACATTTACTAAACTCATTTGAAATGAATGTGTATGGGTCTGGCATCTTTGGGAAAGGTTGGTTTGGCCATAACCAGTCAGAAGGAAGACTCCAAGAGTATAGGGAGTGTCAGCTTTTGTACTTACTAGTCTCTCTCTAACAGCTAAAGCAATACTTGGCACTGCTTAATAAAATTTGGGGAGGACGGAGAGCACCAATGATCAGAGTGGCTCAGCAGGCTAGTTATGCCTTAGACTTACTTTTTAACATGTACATGTATACATATATATTTATGTGTAAATATATGAATATATGTGTATGTGTGTGTATGGTCTGGCACAAATAACACCCCTTTTTAATTACAAAATCATAAGCATGTAATTCTGTAACATAACAGTATCACACTCAAGCATACCATATACCATATGACATTTTAGGTGAAATGTTCAAATTAAAACTATAAATTGTTACACCCATATTGTTACCCTACCAACCACACTCAGGTGCAGGTACTACTTCTGCTGGACCCTGTATATGAAATAAATTAATGCAATAAAAGGTTCAAAGTGAGGGGGTGGATCTTAATTCAGACATGGAGAATGGGACTCTCAGGCTAGGTCATAGAGGTTGGTGTGAGCAGAGAGTGTGTCTGTGCAAGACAGTGGAAGTTGGTTAGATTAGAACTGTGGGATTTTATAGTGGGAAATAATTAAGGAGAGCACTAGATGGTTAGTATAGGATCTGAGTAAGAGGAGTCTTCAGTCTTGGGCAGAAGAATAGGGACCATCAGAACGAGGGAACTTGCAGATTTTTGAGAAGAGGGACAACTTGAAAGTGGCATTGAAAGATTTGACTTCTGTGTGCAGTATGGGTTAGAATTAAGTGAGCTGGACTGAGCCAGCTCAGAAGCACTTGCAAATCCAAGAGTGAAAAATCAGAGTCCTAGCTAGGAAAGTAGAGCATTAGGGAGAGACTTGAAAGAAGAGTCAGTAACGCATTGTGAGTATGAGTCAAATCTGAACTCCAGAATTAACTGAAGGCAGGTAAAGAGTGCCCTGTGGTCTTAACCATGGCATCTGGAACAAAATTTGCATATCCTGTACCTTCTCTATGTCTGGGAAATTTTCTCCTAACCTAGCATTGCTAACCCAAACCCAGTGAGAGCTTGAGACATTTACAGTTGGTGGAGTTCAAGTCACTGATGGGGATTCTTGCAGAACCAGGGAGGCCACATTAAGACAGAGAGGGAGGGAAACATCCATGTGTGGCTGTCTCTCTTGTGCCCCCTGCTGGGGACCTGGCCTACAACCCAGGTATGTGCCCTGACTGGGAACTGAGCTGCTGACTCTTTGGTTCACAGGCCGGCCCTCAATCCACTGGGCCGCACTAACTAGGGCTGGATAAGTTTCTTAAACTGCTTCAGCCTCAATAATGTTGTCTTTCAAATGGCGACACAAATGTATCTCCTTTACAGTGCTGTCAGGAGCCAGTGAGAGAATGCATATGTGGCACTTAGCAAAATACTGTATACATCACACAACTCGGTACAAGTTGCTAATTATTGTTGTTCCTGAACTAAGAGAAGTGTCTCTGTCATGTGTGAATGCGTATGTGTGTCTACTTGCTTTTTTCCTAATTAAAGAAACAGCAATCAATCTGTTAGCACAACTAGTAGGCTGCCACGTGGTTGGTGAGCCATAGCCAGAGACTAGCGAGTAGGGAAACAGTGCCCTCGGGGGCAGTGCCAGGCCGTTCTCTGCTAAAGTTGGAACTAGGCCCTGTGTTGCTGAGCAGACCGAAGAAGGCGGCAGAGGATGCTGAGGCATAATGGGGAAGAATATGGGCTGCTCATGGCCGTGGGGCTTTTGTACAGGTGTCAAGCTTTGCTGTCAACACCAGATAGGTCCCTGGAAATGTCACCTACTGGAGGATGGACCCCCCAGGAAGGGCTTGACTTCCCTTCCCTTGTGGGCTCTCTGAGTGTCCTCCCAGCCCACTGCTTGTTAGTTAGTTTGTTGTTCTGAATGAACTCAGCCTTTGTCCCAGGCTGGTTCAGTGGTGCTCATTAAGGAGATGGCAGCTCCAAAGTCATCTTCATGGTCCAGTTGGCATTTTCACCCTGGGAGGAAAGAGGTCTGTTTTCCTCTCTGTGAAGCTTGGCTTCCAAATATTCTAAACCATGGAGTGTTTTAAGATGCAGTGTTAGGATTCAGGTAGGTAAATCTTTATGCTCTAGTTCCTGTCCAACCAGGATGGAAAAGAAAACATTTGCAGCTCAGAGCTACAGTTCACTCTCCTCTTGTTCGCTGCTCTTTTCTGTTTACTGTAATCACGTAGATTCCAGTACTGAGATAAGGAATACTCTGATTTGGTGGAATGACTTGCCTTTTTGTGTCATCTGATATTGATTCCGTGACTTACTTGATCTCACTGATACACTG
Source organism: Sturnira hondurensis (assembly GCF_014824575.4). NCBI lineage: Eukaryota > Metazoa > Chordata > Mammalia > Chiroptera > Phyllostomidae > Sturnira > Sturnira hondurensis. The sequence goes on along the minus strand of NW_028074140.1, from coordinate 8,840,928 downwards.
TAAGGAAGAGAATCTTACACTTGGCTGCCTATTAGAATCTTGTGGCTTCAAAAATCGGGTGCCTAGGACCTCACCCAGTTGAATTAAGTCAAAAATCTCTGGGCAGTGATACTTGGAATCAGTACTTTCCAAAACCCCTCAAGTGCTTCCCATGTGTAGCCAAGAACCAGTGTCCTAGAACAGTGGCTCTCAACCTCCACCCCGCTCCCAGGGGACATTTGGCAATATCTGGAGACATTTTTGTGTTGCAATCAGCTGAGCAGTGTGCTACTGGCATCTAGTGGGTAGAAGCCGGAGATGCTGTTGAACAACCGCCTGGGCACAGGAGAGCTTCACCATAACAAATATACTTATCAGGCTCAAAATGTCAATAGTACTAGGTTGAAAAACAGTGTTCTAGAACAATCAAGCTTAAGAAATGAGATATGCCAGTGCAGTATAGTGAGGAAATCACAGCATGTAGAAGTTTACGTGTTTGCCCTGCCAGCTCAATGAGAGGGAAGTGGCTTAGTTAGTGTTCTATGCCTTGTTCTCTTCTGCCCTGCCCTCTTGGTGGTCCTGGCCTGTCCTTGTCGCTGGTACACCTCCTGGCTCAGATTCTGGGGACAGAATCTCTTTCTGTGGTTCCGTAGTTTCCTGCACTTGAATGGCTTGGAAGAAAACTCAAGTTAAGAAAATTGAGTCCATAGAAATTAGCCCAAATAAGTAATTTTAAAACAAGCTTTTGAGTTGCTCATTTTCTTACATAAAATTAGGGAGAACCATTTGAAAGTGATTTGACATGGGCTCGGATTTGACAAGTTATACGATTTTATCTGCTTTGGAGAGTTCTTTCTCTTCTGGTCAGTTAATGATGAGCAGGCTAGGAAGGGCATTTTTTTATTTTGGCGCTGTGCAGTTTTCTTTCATTTCCAGACCATCAGAAATACTTTTATAGCAGGTTAACTGTAACCCATAATTTATTATTTATATGATTAGTGTTATGCACTTTATCTCCCTCCAGCATGGCACACTTAAACGATCTTTGCTGTAAGTTGTCTTTTTTCTGTGTGCACTGTCAGCTTTAAAGTGTTTAATTGAGGTGTTGAATTGTAGTATTAAATATAACTATAATGTAACATATTAAATACACTCAAAACTGTTTGTTTCCAAAAATCTGATGAAAATGAGTAGTTACAACTTTTGAAGTTCTCCAAATTCACTGATCTTATACAGCTGGCTGATTGCCAGTTTTTAAAAAATTGTTTCTTTAAGCCCTGGCTGGTGTAGCTCAGTGGATTGAGCATGGGCCTGCGAACCACACAATCGCGGTTCATTTCTCAGTCAGGGCACATGCCTGGGTTGCAGGCCAGCTCCCAGCAGGGGACCCATGAGAAGCAACCATATACATTGACATTTCTCTCTCCCTCTCTCCTTCCCTTCCCCTTTAAAAATAAATTTAAAAATTAAAAAAAAAATGTTTCTTTAAAGGGATTTTAAAGAGATTTCAAGTGGTATATCTAATGCTCCACATCAATCTTTTGTACTAAAATTAAATTCATGTACATGTGTCTGGGGTTATGCCTGTAATAGTTTTTTCAGTTGTCTCCTTCCTTTTTTTATTTTTATTTTTTTGTTATTGCGTGAGTCCTTTGCCTCTGGTGTAATGGAGTTTATTTATTCAGTGTAAATTTCAGGGCCTACTGTGTGTATTTTGCCTTAATAGCTATATTAGCTTTAAAAATTGCTTGTGGGGTTTGAGGCACTAAGCCAACACTCTTGCATTCTGGGTACCTTTTACACCCAGTGGTTGGAATGTTTTAAATTAAGACTAGACGAATAGCAGCTTATGTAAAATTTGGCATGAATACTCCAAACTTCTGTGTTGGAATAACATATCCTGTTTCTTTATGGAGTTTTAACAATGATTCCATAATCCAAAGGATACTTTAATTTTTATCTAAGCCTGGTTTTTGTAGCTGTGCTTTTAACTTATAATTACACTTAAAAATAATTTTCTTTGGGTATGTAAACATTCAGGCTTTTCTTCCAAGTTTGGAGTTTTGTTGTATGAAGTTTGCAGAAAATTCATTCAAGTTTAGGTGTAGAAACTCTTTCCTAAAAATTCGGTTGTCATGAGAACCATTACAGGATGTGCTCAGTACATGGTCAGATGTTCTCCTGAGTCTGAGAGTGCACGTGTGTGTGTGTGTGTGTGTGTGTGTGTGTGTGGTGTGGTGGGGAGGACTGTCTCTGCTGGGGCTGGGGCTGGGGCTGCAGCACGGGATGAGGAGCAAGAGAATTAAATCAGTGCTTAAGGATTGAATGGATCAAGCCTGAACTTTGAAGTAGAGCTAACCTGGAACCATTCTGGTTTCTTGGGAGCCAGGGTTATTGTGGTTTATTTGGTATTGGTGTGACTTTTTTTCCAAAATGTTTGTCTATACTTTCATCACGCCAAAGAACAGCTAGGGGAGTTGGTAGCCCCTGCCTGGATATTTCCTAGAATCGGGACCTATTTATATGCACATGAGCTGATTCGAGAGTTCTGGACTAACAGGATGGAGCAAGAGTTAATGGTTTCCAAATGTTTGAAAGACACAGAAGAGGGACTAGCTATGTTGTCTGTATCCTGAAGGCACAGAACCGGAGCCAGTGGTTTGAGATACAGGAAAACAGACTCTGGCTCAGTCCGAGGATTGTCCAATGAGATCAAAGTGGGTGGAGAGAGTGAAGAGGTATGGGGATTCCCTTCCAAAGCAGGTCGTCAGGAGGACCACAAATGGGACTGGACCTGGGATTCCTGCAGCGGCCTGGAAGGAGACACTGGATTAGGTCAGTGATTTTCAACCAGTGGTAAAAATGACAGCAGCCAACACAATAGCTGTCTGGTGTGGATGAATCAAAATTATACCTATTATTTAATCCGATTAGCAAAAAAATATATTTTTGGTGTGCAGCAGAATTTTAGTAATTAGTTTACATGTGCCACAAGGTAAAAAAGGTTGACAATGCTAGATTAGATGGACATTGGACATTGAACTTGACATTGGACTAAGTTCCATTCCTGCCTAGCCATTTTGTGATTTTTAGGACATATTCCATCCCCTGAAAAGTGGAGACACCTGGCATTCAAAGGGAAATCCAGATGCGTTACTCTGGGCTCCCTGAGGGCTTGCTGTCTTCAGTCTCTGCAAGTCCCCCCGCAATGGCATGCCCTCTGTTACAACCCCCGTGTCTTTCTCCATGCAGGGGCATCCTCCTCAACATCAAACATGCCCTGTTATTACCTGCCTTAAAAAGCAAATGAAAAACCAGATTCATCCCTCCAAAGAGGCCGTCCAGCTCTAGGCCTACTGCTCTCCTCTCCCTCTGGTGGACTCTCTAAGGAGCTGTCTCTGCTTGCGTCCTGCCCTGCTCACGGCCCTTCCTCATCCGTCCACTCCCCTAAACTGTCTCTGTTAAAGTCACCAGAGACCTCCATTCTAACAGATGCATGGGCTTCCCTCTCCGCCTCTTACTCAGGTTCAGCAGCATTCTGCACGCTTCATCCTTCTCTTCTTAAGACACTTTCTTGGTGTGGCCTCAAGGGTGTCACACCCACTTTTCCCCACATGCCATCTGTGATGACTTCTGCTGGACTCTTCTACTGGGGTGGCCCAGGGCCCAGTCAGGCCTTCTTCTCCCCACTCTTAATTTGAGTTCAATTAATTCAGAGTCTCTGAAGATTCGTGGGCATCAGTTTGGTTTTTCTTACACGAGGATACTAACTAATGTGCAGCCAGGGTTGATGATCCGGTGATTTCACCTAAGCTCATGGAATAAATACCAAATGCTAACACGTGACTCCAGCATTAAAGTATGTAACACATCTTTTCCACACTCCAGACCTGACTATGGTGTTGTTTATTTTACTTTCCTGTAGGAATAGGCATTTCAATTTCTACCTCACCCTCCCAACCTGCTCTTCCCCTGGGTCTGCATTTCTCAGCTTTTCCCAATCTACACATTTATGTATACAGTTCTCAGCTGAAAAGCCCAGATGGCATCTTGTGTCTCCGTTCCCTTGGCACTCCACAGCTCATCCAACAGCAGGTCTTCTCCACTGTCCTTCCAAATACTGCTGTCTCACACCTCTCCTCTTCTATGACCACCATTTCTCTTCTCAACGACCTGACATCTTTGGTGTTCTTGCCTGTCTCCCTCGCCCCTTCTGCTCATGTTGTCAGAGTGCTCTCACAAAACCCAGCAGACCATGTCGTTCCCTTGCTTCAAACTCTCCTGTCCCCTCCCATGGTGACTAGTAAAGTCTGCCTTTCTTACCACGAGCAAAAGGAGCCCCTTGACGTGGCCCTGGCCCTACTCTCCGACTCCATCTCTTACCCCTCCTGCTTTCTGACTCCTGCTGGACCACAAGGACTGCCCTGCTGTGCCTGAAACTTGCCAAGCTGCCTTCTGCCCTTGAGCCTTTGCACCCACCCCTCCCTCTGCCTGGAAGGCCCTTCCCCCGGCAGGTCCCTTGGCACTCTCCCTCTTTTCAGCTTTCTGCTCAGAGGTCACCCCAGGAGAAGGCCCCTCCAAAATGCTCCCTGTTCTTCCAGTTTATCCCCTTACACCTCACATAGCATGTCTCCATTTATTATCCCGTCGTCTGGCTGTTTTGCCAGAACCCCATCACTGCTCTGTCCCCTGCACTGTTAACAATGCCGCACATCACAGATACCAATAATAACAGAGTGCCACTTGAGGCCTGACCCCAGAACCATATGTTTTGTCACTTCTATGGCCCTCGGTCCCCTTTCCAGCCCCTCAGCAGATCGTGCTGCCCTAGCCAGGGTCTACTTCTAAGCTTCTCTCAGAGCCTAGTCCCTTACTGTCCTGCCTGCCGTTTGACCCCGCCTGATCACGGATGACTCCAGAAATACAGAGGAATGGGAAGAAGTGGAGCAGCATCCGGCCTTTTAGTGACTGCGGGATGGACACCTTCCAGTTCTCTCCTGACTGTTTAGTCCATACTGCTTGCGTTTTCGACACACAGAGTTTCCTTAACAGTCCAGTCTCTGGGTTTTCTTCGTCTTTTTCTCTGCACCCTTTCAGTCACCATCCTCTTTTTGTCCCTCCATTAAATGTCGGTATTTTTGTCTTGGCCAGGTGGCTTGGTTGGTTGGAGTATCATCCCGTACGCCGAAAGGCTGCGTGTAGCAATCCCCAGTCTGGGTGCATACAGGAGGCAACCAACCAATGTTTCTCTTTTGCATTGATGTCTCTCTCTTTCTCTCTCTCCCCCTACCTCCTCCACCCCCTCCCTCTCTTCCCCTCCCTCTCTCCTTCTCCCTCCCCCCTCTTTCCCTTCCTTTCTCTCTTCAAATCATAAAAACATGTCCTCACTAAGGAAAGGTTGCTTTTTCTTAGGACTCTGGGTTCTCTGCTTTTCTCTCCCATTTGGTGATCCTATCCATTCCCAGGGCTTCACATTCTCACATGGCAATGAGTTCCAAACTTATAGTTCAAGTCTGACCTCTTGTCAAAATTCTAGACCTATATGTCCATCTGTAAAGTGTTCGGCAGTACTTGGATAGCTCACAGGCAACTCAAATTCAATATGCAGTCAGCTGAAGTTAACTTCTCTCCCAGTTATTTCCTCAGTAAGTGACCCAGTTGGCCACCCAGAAGGCATCTGGAAAGTATCTTTCTCTACCTCAGCGTTGTACCCAGTCAGTTGCCAATATTATCAGTTCTCCCATGAAATGGCTAGGGACTCTGTATACACTTGTCATGGTTTTCTGCCACTAGCTATGACCAAGACACCACCACCATGTCTTACCTAGATTACATTAAAGACAGTTCATGTGTCACATGCCCCTTAGTCCCACCCCCCGGCTTTCTGTGCTGCTGTTGGTCTTTGTAAGATATCTACCTAATTGTCATCCCCATCACCTCCAATAAGGTGTCTTATTGGAGTTTTGATAAAGTCTAAACCTTAAACAGGGCCTATGAGATTTTTAACAGCCTAGTCTCAAACTGACTGTACTTGTTTGGGTCTCCTGGAAATCTCTGTCGTCCTCACGTCATACCCCCACCACACTGTCCTAAGGCATCACGTGCTGCCTCTCGCCCCTCGCCCACTTGTTTATTAAACCTAGGGGCCCCCATCGGGCACAGTAAGGCCCAATAGATACGTGTTGAATGAATGTGGGAAGGCGGTGGCCCTGGCTTCTGCTGGCCCTTGTAATGGTCAGTGCCCTCAAAATCTGATTTAATTTGCCTGAAAAACCTAAAGGCCTCCAAAGTCAAAACTTTCTGTTTTGTGGTGTGGTCCTGTGTGTATGTTTTTCTCAGCTCTGTAGTTGCCATGGGCTTAGTAAAAACGAAACTGAAAGAAGTAGGTGGGATTCTGCTAGCAATCACTTTCAATCTGTGCTAGCTGAGTGGCCTCTGAGTTCTGAGCTCAGGAGGCTGCCAGACGGGACTTGGAACCAAACAACCAGTGTGACCCAGTGGAGAGCAGGGAGGCAAGCTGGCGGCATGGGCCTCTGCCGGGAACTTCTTCAACATGACCGTGTGTAAGCCAGGATCCAAGTGTCTGAGACCTGTTGTGACTTGTCTGAACTGCTCATGAAATTGTCAAACCTGTTTAGGAAGAAGGCGTGAACACAAGAGTGTGTTTGGGTCTTGAGCAGTAAATCTTATTTAAAAGAAATAGACAAAAATATAATCAACTATTGGTCTCAGTTGTAATGAATCGCTTTTTCCTTTAGAAGATCCAGGTCAGAATTGAAACATGGCCCCAGGGCTGCAAGATTCTGGGTGAGGTTTCCCAGCCCCCCACCTCCCAGACGCCCATCTACAGCACCTTCCCAACAGGGATCAGAGGGGCCGCACAGTCAGTGCTGAGTCAGGGGGAAAGGCAAGAAGGGAGTGACACACTTCCTGCCCTCGCTCTTAGGGAGTTTTTATGTTTGGCTTTGAAGATTCCCTGAAAAGTCAGAAGATTGCCCTGGCCACCTCTGAATCAGCAGCCTCGATTTATTGTCATGATCTCACAGGATGTACACACTGCTGTACATTCTTGTGACTCGCAGACTCTCAGGACCTTGTCCTTGTTACAAAAGTGTGTAGATAGTATATTTGTCAACTACAATTTGAGAAAGAGAGAAAGAAGGAAGGCAGGCAGGAAGGAAATAAATAAATAAATAAATAAATAGATTTCCTAATTTCACCACTCAGGGAAAACAAAACAAACAAAACAAAACAAAACATTGTGCATATATCATGCCAGGCCTTTATTTGTATGCCTGTAATTTTTCCTCTATAAAAATTATGTTCTGCTTAATATAATTTCCTTGCTTTTATATGTTGCTTTGTAGCCTTTGTGAAGCATTCTTGCGTTATTAACTACACAGGTCATTTTAAAAGGCTGTTTTGCATGCCCCTAGATAGATGTGCCGTAATTCACTGGACCAGTCCCCCATTTGGATCGTTTGGCTGTTATGTTTCCACCGTTGGCATAACAACACACAACTCCCTCGGACTGCAGCTGTCTGCACTTGTCTGTTTCACTGGATGTGTTCTTAGAAGTGGTTCAAAGAACTTGTGGAGTTTTGAGGTTTTGATCTTGATTGCCACTTTGCCTTCCAGACGTTGTACCTGGTTCACCTTCCCACCATACAATACACACTTCTTACCGTGTCCTGTATGGTCCTCTCCTGTTCTGGTCTTTGCCCGATTCCCAGCTCCTTCTCGTGCCCTTCTTCCCTGTGCTTCCAGCACTGCAGCCGCATCGCCCTTTTTCTGCTCTTTTCCCTGGAGCGTGTCAAGCTTGCTCTGTCTCAGGCCAGAGTGTCTGCTCTTCTCTGGCCTCAGGGCCACCTCTGTCAGAGCAGTCCTCCTCAGAAGCCCCTGTTCCTGTCCATCCTGTCTGCGCTCATGACATGTCCTGTATTTATTTCTGTGTTTACTTGTCTGCCACTTCTTTCTCCCTGAATGTCAGTTTTGTGGGACAGGAGACCGTGTTTTCTTTTCCACTGTGTCCCCAGCAGGTAAGGCAGTGCCTCCCATGCGGTAGGTACCGGAAACATGCAGGCTGATGTTATTGAATGGGGGAACTCATCCATCACCGAGAGACATACAGGGTAGTGTGTATAGCATTGCTGTGCCTTGGAGTAAAACATGCTAAGTGCTTTAAGAAAGCTTCCAAGTGACAGAGGGAGACAGAGGTGTGGGAGCTGGCATCTGGCCACAGGCGTCATGACAAGCCACATGCGAGCTGGCAATGGGCTTGTAGCTGATGGTGTTCGGAAGGACCTGGGAGGCCAAGGAAAGCAAGTGAGCAGAAGCCCAGAGGTGGGCAGGCAGGACTGAGACCACCTTAAATCCCATGTATTTGGAAAGCATCACACATTCCTCATCAGAGTGATAAGGTGAAGCGCGGACTGGACCAGAAAGTACTTTCTAAACTCAAATCTAGGCACAGATATGCGATGTGATGGTACTAGACCTGTGCTTTGGGAAGATGCGCTATGAGTGCAACTAAGTGAAAGGAGCAGTGAGCACAGGCGGTGGATGGAGCGGGAATGGGCCTGGAACGAGGGGGCGAGGGGGCGGGGCATCCATCGAGGAGGTGGGCAAATATGAGAACTTGGTGGCTGTGGGGGGAGGCGGGGTGCTGGGATAGGGTGAGGGAGTGAGGTTCATGGTGACACTGAGGTGTCAAGTCTGAGTGACTGATGGGAAGGTGAGATGTGAAGCCCCAGAAGAGAGGCTGTTTGGGGTAAGAAAATGTGTGAATTTGGTATCAGCCTGCCCTTTGCTGTAGGAAGAGTGTTTTCTTGATTAAACCAGCCCACATGCCCTCCTTTGTCTGGAAGGGCCCCAAGACAGGGGACTCTGGGCTCCCTGGCCCCTGCTCGCCTGTAAGAGTAGCGCTGCTCAGTGGGCGGTGGGGGTGGGGGTATGCAGGGCTCTGATGCTTCTCCGGGGGACAAGAGGTGGTTTGCTGGCAGTGCCTGCTCCCCTTCGCATGTAGAAGGAGATTGTTTGATGTCAGTTTGTCCTGATGTGAATTTGTTCCATTGTTGGGCCGAGGAGGATGGGACAGAGGACAGGTGCTGACTGGTGGGTACGGGAGCAGGGGGTGCTGGGTGCCGACGGGCAGGGCGAAGAAGGCGGGTGGGTGGCACATTCTACACACGGTCAGGACTGCCATGTGTTCTTCCTGGGGCAGGGGCAGGCGGGGGCAAAGAGAAACTTTACTCAAGACACAGTGTAATTTTTTCTCGCTCTTGAAATGTAAAAGTTCCTGGACGTTGCGTTTTCAAATTCAAGTTTGAAAATAACCACATGGGTAAAATGACAAAATGGCAAAGTCTGTGCCCTCTAAAGAGGGAACAGAGAGTAGAACTGCTTTGGGGGCCCTCCCTGGAAAGCTGTCTTTTCAAGAAGCCACCTTCCGCTACCGTTAAAGCCAAGGGTTTGACAGAATATAAATGGGAATGGGGATAGGAGAGCACAGATAAGGAGCCGGCGGTACTTGGCGGATGGGTGACCTTCCAGACCAAGAGAAGAGCCAGCGATGACAGGGTGACGGGGTGGTGATGGAGTCCAGAGAGGAGAGACAGAAAAAGGATCAGATTTGGCAGTGGAGGGAGTGTGAGGAATTCAGCTGGGGAAATATCATATGTTGCGTATTAACTGGAAATTCTAGAAATTTATAGAGACATTTACTCTGAATTGGAGAGTTTTTCTTGGCCAATTGAGACTTTAATTAGTTTAATATTTTATTACGCGGGATCACGTTCAACTTCACATGAAGGTTTGCGATGGAAGAATGCTATAAAATGTCAAGACCCTGTTTATACTCAGGTCTGGAGAAAATAAACCACATTCGAGCGCCCGCACACTGACTGCAGCGGACGCTCGGTGTTTCTTTGCTTTGTAAATGCCGATTTAGTGTTTTCATGGGCGGTGTACCTGTGAAGAGAGATTTGAGCCCGCCTCCGCGAAGACAGACGTAAAAGCCTGCTTTGAAGTCCTCAGCCCCTGGCTCTCGCTGCAGCTGGGCGTTGAAGCAGCCTGCCCAGTGATCGGGGCAGGCGTTCAGCCTCGCTGGACTGCCTGGTTCTCCTCGCGGTGAAATGAGGTTAGATGATATCAGAGGTCTTGCCAGGGCTGAAGTTAGGTGATTCTAAGAGAGAAAAGAGACTGCCTTTATTGGTTTGTTTGTTGTGTCATACTTTGTAAAATTTATACCTAAAACACAGAAACACGTACTATATGGTGGAAAGGACTGCCTTCCCACACTTCCTTTCTGTGCAGCCTGTGGGGGGCGGCCATGAGTGACAGCTGCAATGATGGCAGACTTGAGAAGCCTGCACCCCAGACCTGCCCTTGACGCCAGTGCTGGCCCCCAGCAGCTCTGTTCACACTGTTTAACTGACTGCTCTGCCGGGCCTTAAAGGGGAAGTTGCCAGGTGTCCTTTTTATTTTCCAGATGGCTCCACATTTGTGCTTTCTGTCTGCTAAACCAAGGACATGTTCATGATATGAAGAGAAAAAAGCCCACAGATTTAGAGACATACCTACGTTCATATCCTGGCATTGCGCTGAACAGGTGTATTACATTGATGGAGCCCAGTTTGCTCACAGGTAACCAGAGGGCAATAGAACCCACCTCCTAGGGTTTTAGTGAGAACAGAGCAAACGTAGGGAAAGCACCACACATGCTGCCTGGGTTCCAGCCAGTGCTCAGCCAGTGGGAATTCACCACCCTTGTCTAGGTGTGACCCATGCACTTTTCTGCCAGTGTGAGTCCTCCTTGGGCGAGAGAGGGTAAGTCTGACCATCCTCCCTCTCTGTGATGTCTGTAAAAGGCTTTGGAGCACCTCGCCAATCTCAGGCAGTCCCCTGGAATAATTTCCCCTCAGCCTGTCTTCTTTCCCACTTCACCAGTGAGCGCTTATTCCCTGAAGAGGAGGAGAGAGACAGAGAGAAGCTGAATCAGGAGAAGGCTCTGGTTGGACCATGGTTTTAGGGAGGTCCTTAAAAGAGTTAAGGTGGCTGAGAACAATGCAGACGAGGAGGGTGCAGAGAGAATGGATGGGGAATGGTGGGGAGTGGGGTTGAGCAGAAAGAAAATACCACTGCTCTTGGCAGCCACCAAGTGTTGCACTAGGGACTACAGAGTATCTTGGGAATGCCAAAGCGCAGAGGTCAAGGTGTTCTGTAGATGTTTCCAGTTCTGTCTCTGAGGCTATAGAATCAGATGCAATAAACAAACGAAGGTACCTTTTTCACGCAGGCACATTTTATTATTCCTGTGCTGATTTTGTTGAATGTGTTGCCGATAAGGATGTGGGCGGCTGTAAAGAAAATGTTTTTCTTGGGGTATGCAATAAGCAGTGGATGAAAGTAGGCCAGAGAGAAAGTGCGTGCTCCAGAGATTATTCTGGGAGGGCAGGGCCTAGGTCTTCTGGTTTCTCTTCCCAGCCGGGCCTCATCTTGCAGAACCGTGTTGAATAAGCTACTTAACCTCTTTTGCTCTGTCAGTGTCTTTGGAAATTGGGATTACAACCCACTTTCATCGGGTGCGGAGACAGTGAAATGATTTAGGTGATAGCGCCTTGCTCTGAGATGCCTAGATAATGTGGAGATAGCATGCTCCGGAAGAGGAGGATCTGGTTTTCTAAGAGCCACTGTGGTGTGGTTGCAGATAGGTGGAAAGGAAATACCAGATAAGATGGCCCCAGACTTCTCTAGTGAAGCTGAGTGCCTCCATCACAGGGGGTGCTAAATTGTGCTCCCTGGGGCACCCTTTCAGAAAAAGATGGAGGGCCACGTGTATCCCTGAGCGCAAGCTGCCTTAACAAAGCTGGATCTGGCCACCAGGCCGGGTTTCTAGGGCTGGAATCCCTGCTGCCTCCTCTCCTCCCCCTGCCTCAGAGCACAGGGTGATGCCGCTGCCTTGTGCCACCATCACAACTGGTGATCCTTCCAGCTACTGAGGGGGTCCCAGTTTGCAAGCCCCTGGGAAGCATAGAAGAGCTGTATTCACATCCACAAAGGCAATCAAAGAGAGGTAGATATTTTTTTACAGAAGGGTGTTCTGTGAGTTTTGACTGCTCCACGGACCTTCCTGATCTTTATAGGCCCTCACTATGATTCTTCTTTCTTCCCAAATGAAGTAGGATGACCAGAATATGTAATAACAACTGCTGGGATTGCTTTCAACAGCAAACTTTGAGTAAACCTAAGCATGTAAAACCTGAGCAGGACGTCTTTAAGGAAATGGGTCCCCTGCCTGATTTGTTGCTCATCCAGATGTGTTGCTTTTGACTCTCCCATTGTTGGAGAGCCCTCTGCAAAATCAGGAATTGGCACTGCTGAGTGTGGCGGTGCCCAGCTGATACACAGGGCTATAGTGCTTGCAGGCTTCTGTGCCCTTGCCTGGTGTCAGGAGCGTGCTGGTGCCTCCCTGACTATGCCTGGAGCAAGTGTGAGGGCACTGCCACCGTGTTGGCCTTGTTTTTATGTGATGCCACAAGACTTCCTCCAGCCTCCACCTCCCGCAGCTTCACTGTGCTGCTCCTTCTTCTGTCTGTAGTGGACAGAGTGATTTCTGAAGGTGCCTAGCCATGCAGCTCCCAGGTGGGCCCCATTTTAAGGAAATGGGAGAGGCCGGTCCCTCTGTTTACATGTAGCATTTCTGCTTTTTACACTTTGTAATTTGCCCTCAAAATTGTCACTGAGTCAGGATCTGGGAAGTGCTTGTGATTTAGAAACCTGCTCTTCCAGCCCCAGCCCATATGGCTCAGCTGAATAAGTGTCCCCCCGCAAACCAAAAGGTCATCGGTCGGATTCCAGGTCAGGACACATGCCAGGGTTTCAGGTTTGGTCCCCAGTCAGGGCACATATGAAAGGCAACCAACTGATGTTTCTCACATCAGTGTTTTCCTCCCTCTCCTTCTTCCTCCCTTCCCCTCTCTCAAAAATCAAAAATAATAAAATTTAAAAAACAAAAAGAAACCCACACTTCCAGGAGGAGTATTATCTTGGAATCTTCTTTGACCCTTAGTCCCTGACGAAATACATAGCCTTAAGGGGCCAGTTGGAATCTGGGAAGATAACACAAAGAAATGCAAAGGGTTGGATTCTAAACTTAGTCACATGATAATGTAGGCTAAGGGAAACAAGAAATGTATAATATGCTTGGAAGTTGGTGTTGATTCAGTATCTCTTTCAGCCTCCTCTCCGAAACAGTTAGTGGTACGTGTTAATGCAGGTCAACAGCAAGGTTCGTTGCCATTTGAGTGCTCTCTGTATTTGCTTCACGTCGTTCTCTTTGCATCCTGATAGCAATTCTCTGAGGTAGATGGGGTTATTCCCATTTATAGAGAATAAAATTGCCGGGAGATGTAAAGTAACTTACAAGCCCACAAAACCAGGAAGTGGCACCACTGGCTGGTCAGCCAGGCCTGCTAGACCCCAGAGCACTTGACGATTGCGTTTCACTTGCTATCTTTTTTTCTCTCTTTTTTTTGCTGAGTACCTGTTAGACTCAAGACAAAGCATTATTGCTTCAAGAGCATAAAAATAAAGTCAGGAAACTTAGCAGGTAGTAGAAGATAGATAGATAAGTCACCAAAAATAATACAAGGACCCCTGTGATTAGGTAACACCCAGAAAGTGTTACCAAGAAAGCACCACTGATCCCCTGGGGATCCGCAGAAAGAGGCTGCGTGGAGGTGGTGCCCTTGAAGTGCGCCAGGTAGGACTGGCGGAGTCTCAGCGGGGTGGTGAGAGGGGGAAGACTTGTGGGTGGTGCTGGCTGTCGAAGCACCAGTAAATAAATAAGCTTCTGAAGGACCATTAGTGTATATGCACACATCTGTGTATTCCTATGCACATACTGTGTGTATCTGGATATAGTCATGTGCATGTTTTTAATAAAAACCTTATATTCTCTTCAAAAGCAAAAAACCAATGATTTTAAGTAGTAACGTTGCCCAAACTCTTTCTCTAGTTTTCCAGAGAACGAGAACACCTCCAAGCAGTACTTAACTATGAATAGATGTTCATGTTTATACTGGCCGGGTAGGAATGAGGTGTTTTTTCATTTTCTTTTTTCCAAACACCTATGATTGGTGCTGCTCCCTTTTTTAAAGTATGCGCTCCTCTTTTCTAGCGTGTCGAAACATTAGACTTCCTGTTTCTGCTTGATTTTGAACATATCTCCTGTTCGCCTCTCACAGAGGATCCCCGTGTTTCTGTGTAGCCATAGTTTACAGGTAGCAAGTGCAGGCAGCAACCAGTCCATCCCCACTGGGATGTGGAGACCTCTCTGGGTTCAAAATTAAAGGCTGCCTAGTGCATTCCACTGCAGGTGACGAAACCCAGCTCCCAGTATAACAAGCAAGACAACTTTCAAAGTGACTGTTGTTGACAAGTGTCTCTGTGCATTTATTTGGAAAGCTCCTGGCAGATTTTTCAAAAGGACAGTATAGATTCTTTTGAATTATTCTCAAGAAGGACTGACTCTTCCTGAAGGTGACACAGATGCCAGATGCCATAGAGAACCTACCAGCGAGGGTGGCCGTGCATTCTCCTCCCATCTGTGTGACCTGCCAAGACTCTGACGCTGTCCTGATCGACACAGGGAGAAAATGCTGAAACTAGGTGAGTTAAAGCTGCCCTCAGACTAACCTGGGTGTAAGGTCCACCTTGGAACCCGGCGGAAGGTTCAGATGGCTAAGTAACCTGGTGTTGCTGTCTACGAGGGAATGACTTCTGGTCGAGGCTCTAAAGTGGTTGAGTTCAACAAATCACGGCTTTTCTTTCACTGTGAGTCTGGGTGTGGAGAACTGGTGTTGAGCTAAGGGAGGTTTGACTACTGTGGTTGAAAAAACAGCATCTAAATTTGCATGTAGACAGTTTCATTTGTAGACAAATGAAGGTTTGAAGTGTTTCAGAAATGGGGCTCCGAAAAGATTGGTTAGCTTCTTCACTTAAATTTTCTTGTTTTTACGATTTCCATGAAGTTTATCGACTCTAAGACATCTCTGGCTCCCAGTGGTCTGGTAGTGGCAGCGACACCAGGGGACAGCCTGCCAACGCACCATGTTTATTTCTGTCCCCCCAGTGTGTAGGTGTCTGTCAGAACATCCCTGCTACCACTCCCTCTAACAGCCAATAAGCAATTTTGTACTTTTAAAATACACCTTCCTTATTTTCAGCCTATTTAATGCTTCTACAAGTAGACTTAATTTTATTTTTAAGGTAAATTGGAAAAGTTTTTGAGCATTGAAATGAAGAGAGAATTTTGGAGTCCTTAAATTTTTATTTATATGTACACAATTTTTTTCAAGTTTATATATCATTTTTGTTGAGATTTATTTCGAATTTTTCTGCTCAGAAAACTTTCTGGAGCCCAACTTGAATGCTAGGGAGGAACTAAAAAATTGGAAGACATAGGTGGGTGTTAATATAGGTAGTTTCTTGGCTCATTAATTGGCAGCTTGACGGCTAATGCGATTTCCTAGAGCCACGACTGCTTCTGCTGCATGGGATGTGGTCCGCGGCACATCGTTTATGTCCAATGTACATTTGCCTACCAGATGCCCAGAGCTGTGCGCGTGATTCTCTGTCAGCTCTCTTCGTGTGTATGTATATAGGCACATTCTCTCCGGTATATAAAAGTGGTTATACATCTGTGACTATATTTCATGGCATATAGAAAGTTGGGGTCAGAGCCAGGTTTGGTTGGGAAGGTTTCGTGGAAGAAGTGAGTTTTGGGTAGAGTTCCAAAGGGAGGGTAAGTAACATACTTTGGCAGAAAGAAGAGCATATATAACTTTTCCAAGGCTGGAGTGATTAAGGCAAACACACTCTGAGTAGGCATGAACCATTTAAAGCCCATTATAAATTACTGGTTGAAAAGAGCCAGGCTAAAGGTGAAGAGGCAAGGGGACACACGTAGAAGGAGGGTGGGGGGGTGTGGGAGCTCCTCTTTTCTGTGTTGCTGGTAAATGTCACCCTTGGATAGCAGCACCCTGACCCTGTTGCCATCTAGTGTAACTGGCCCAAATGCATGTGGGAGCCTCACCCACCTCTTCTCACTTCAGGCTGAATTAATAGTGCGGTATCTTGGTGGTAGGGAAGCTTAGATGAAGAATTAGACAAAGGAAACAGATGTGACTGTGTTCTCCAAAATGACATTAATTTTTTCTTAGGGGAAAAGTAGGGGTGAATATAATATATATTTAAATATATATTATAGAATAATATGTTTATCAAATATAAAGAATTCCCCGTAGAAATGTATTTATCAAACATTAGGAGTTTCCTATAGACAACCTTTGGAGGCCGTGGCATTGCTGAGAGTGCAGGGTGTCCGTGGCCCTTCGGCACAGGGCATGGAGCGCGCAGGAAGTTCTGCAGCAGAGTGGAAGCATATCACATCTGGCTCTGGGCTGGCTTGTTGTTTCATGTGGTTGTGGAGTCCATACTGGGACAGTGGTGGAGGAGGGCCCGTGACCATAGATGTCACAGCCTGCAGACCTCACAGCCAGGAGAAACTGTAAAGAGCTGTGCTCGCCGTCCCTTCCACCCACCCATGCACGCATCCACTCACCAAAACTTACTGAATTCCTGGCCTCTTCCTGGTACCAGGGAAACACCAGTGAACAAAGCAGGTAGAAGTTCCTGCCCTTGGAGAGTCAACCTTCCAGATAATAAGAAAAACAAATAAGCAAAACATCCAGACATAGAGCAGGGGAAACTAGATGAGTGGAAAACGAAGCGAAGTATTTGTGGTAGGTACAGCTGTTAAAACACAGTGATAAGCCTTTTCCTTTGGCTCACTTTTCCAGCCACCTCAGGCCTTTGTCTGGCACCTACATCCTTGATTGTTCTTTTTGATCCATTCTGGATTTAAAAATAAATAAATATGAAAAGCAATATACAGTGGTACTCTGTACTCGTCAGCTTCCGAGCTCGTCAGACCTGGTGCTTGTCGCATTTTGATGAGAAAGAATGTATCAGCACTGGGCGTTTGCTTGCCACTCACTGCACGTGCTAGAACTTGTACGAGTCATGACCCCTCTCCACAAGAGGAAGTGTTTTCTCAATCGTCACTTGCTTGCCACTCATAGGAATGAATTAATGATGAGTTCTGAGGTACCACTGTACACATAGGGATAGATTGATTGATTGGTATAGACAGAGTACATGGGATACTGTTAAGTGATAAGGAGGGAAAAATTTTTTTTAAGTTGAAACCGGGAATGAGGATTGTTGTGAGTTTGGGTAGGCAGGGAGGATTTGCAACTGTGCGTCCTCACTCAGAATGTGATATTAGACTCACATGGAAGATATGAAGAAGCCAGACCTGTGACTACTCTGGGGAAGAACATTCTGGGAAGAAGGCAAACAGATGCAGAGGCCCTGAGGTGGGAAGGGGCGTGGTATCCCAGAAAAGGCCAAGGGACTGATAACAGTTAGGGAGAGGAGCCAGACAGATGGTGAGGAACCAGAACAGGGAGCGCCTTGTGGGCAGTTATAATGAATTTGACTTTTACTGGGTGAGAGATGAGAAGCCATTTGGTCTAGTTTAATATACCCATTTTATAAATTAAATGTAGGACACAGCAATCAAGTCAGGTGTCCGTGGTTATTCAGCATCACAGTACCAGAGCTGGGATGAGAACCCGCCTCTGACCCAGCATTCTGCCCACCACCCTGCGTGCGTGGATGGGACGCGCAACCACGTGCAGGCCCAGATTTCCAAGTGCAGTGGTTCTAGAGAAAGCCGAGGGCTGTGGGCTCCCCAGCAGTGGTTTCAGCCTGGTTCCTTTTGGTTGTTCCCCCAGAGTGTGCTACCCACCTATAGAGGGCCCACAGCAAACACAGGACAGGATCAGAGCTCTTATCTCAGAGGAGCCCTCTGCCAAATGTTGCCTTCCTTCATTTTTGCATGGAGATGAATCATTTTGGTTTCCCAAGAATTATAATCTTATAAACCCTAGAATCTACAATCTCATAAAGCCTCCCTGCATTCATATTTTTTTCAGTACTCTCCTGAGGATATGTTTATTGATTTGGGAGAGAGAGAAACAGAAATATGCAATGAGCTACATGCTGTGTGCCTTTGTAAAAGTAGCCCCGAGTGGACTTTGAGCATATCCCAAGGCAAAAAGCTAGCCTGACCCTAATGGACACGTGCTGTCCACCCCCAGCTCCCATCCTCCATCCCCCAAGACAGTGCCCTGTCTCTGCTAGCTACCTAATAAGTTTCTACTATTCACCAAATGGGCCCCTCAGCGCCTTACCACACCCTTGGCTCCTGGGACAAAGCCCAGGGCAAGTCTACTCTGGCTCCTGGCCTGTGGCTCCACATTAGGGCCTAGAGTTTTTACACACCTTTTCCTACCTTACAAGTCTGGCCCTTTCTGCCCCCTGTCAGGAAGGTGGCCACTCCTTTGTGGCAAGGATGTCCCCACACAGGGTCCATCAGGAAGCCCCATCAGGGGTGGTAGGGCAGCACCATGCTGGGAGTGGAGGAGGAAGGCCAGGAACCTGGGGCCCTGTCTGTGCATGGAGCTTTCTCAGCATCCCCACCTGGGCTGTGCTTCCAGTTACTGCTGCCATTGACAGGCAAAACTTGGCCATGTAGGAGAAAGGCTCCCAGACTGTGCTCTGGCCTTTGTTAGTCAGCAAGCTCGAGGAAATGGAAGAGAATGGGCTGGTCATGTGGTAAAGCTGCATTAGAAGTCCTAGTTGGCTGCATAGGATATTGTATCAGTTATGACTTTTATTATGCAAGAAAGAGAAATCCAGTGTAGACTGGCTCATACACAAGAGAATGTTTTATTAGCTTACATAACTAGAGTGAGTTTTGATTTAGCAGTTCAGTGATGTCAAAAATGCATTGTCTTTCCAATCTGCCTTCTGTGCTTGAAGTTCATCCTCAGCTAGCATCTCACACCGTGGTTCAATGTCTGCAGTAATTCTAACTTCATGTCTCCAACACACTGTCCCGAGTGAGAGCAAGAACTGGCTTCTGCTGGCTCTATCACAGGGGGGAGTAACCCTTTCTAGAAGCCCTCAGCAGATTTCTGGTGTCTCACTAACTCAGATAGGGCCACGTGCCCAACCTTAAGCCAGTTTATTGGCTATGGAATGTGCTGTGTTGACTGGCTTGGGCTTGGATTGCCTGAACCAGTCACGACATGGTGAGGGGGGTGGGGTTACTATAACTGAGTTAAAGTGGTCAAGGCTGAACCTGAGAGCTGGGGCGGGGTAGTTCCCTCTCACACAGCACCTTGCTAAGGAAGGGGGTGGAAGTGATGTCAAGTGAGCCGCGATGTCTGCCGCACAGGCTTCCTTTCACTGGGCTTTTTTGCTCTGTGGCTTCTCATTTGGTGACTGGCTATGATATAATACTGTGAGTGGAGCCCTGCATATTAGATTACTACCCCCCACCCAGACAGTGACATGGATGCTATCCAGGAGGCCAAGGACATGGACTGCAGGAACCACAGCACTGCAGATGAGAAGTGGAAATTCTCAGAGGACCGTCAAGTGTCCCCAAGGCACCTCAGACCTGGTCTGGATAGCACTGAACAATGAGAATAAGAACTAGGGAGAATTAATTAGACGCAACCTTCAACCTGTGGTAATTATAAATCCCCACAAAACACTGAAGTCCAATATAACTTTTCTTTTAAAACAGTGTAATAAGACTATATGACCCTGTAAAGGATGCCCTCATCTTTTATAGGTGTGAGTTTAATGGCCATATTTGATTAGTTTATTTTTTTAATTGATATTACCAGGTTTAGGATAATGTAAAGACTTTGGAGTTGTACACAAATAAACAAAATAAGGGCAGTCTATGGGGTTTTATTTCATTTACTTCAGATGGGACTTTTAGGAGAATGTCTAAGGCAGGGGAAGGGACCGGGCACATTCAGAGAGTTCTTGGACAGTGAGAAACATGGTCATGCAAAGGGAACCACCCCTTGGTCATGAATAAGTTGGAGTAGAAGAGACCAAGTTCATCTTTGTAGGTGAAGTTCATGACTGGGTACAGGATTGCAAAATCCACAGCCTTGTCTCAAGCCAGTCAATATTCCTTGCCATGTCTCTGAGGATAATATGTGCACATAAGAGCCCTTTATCATTAGTGGGCTTTGACTGGAACCCTAACCATGACCTGGAGTGAACTAGACTGTCCATGTGCCGGAAATCAAGATCAGAAATGCTGGGCTAGGCTACAAAAGGATGTGGTGCCTAGACGCATGCTGCGTCTCAGGGCAGCTGGTCGCCGAGAGGATACCTCCATAGTGGAGGTCTTGGACATCTAGGTTCTCATCACTGTTAAGACATTTGTGTGACAAAACTTTGAGCTCTTAACTTGCTGGGCCTAGTTTCTCATTCGTGAACAAGTTGAGGGATGAGGAGATTGGATGAGAGGACTTCAACAGCTGTCTTTGAGCACTAGCTTACTGATTGGGTTCTGTGCGGGGTGTGATAGGAAGTGTTATGAAGAACTGAGATGGAGCTGAGGTAGGGAATTAAATCCCCTGGGCCAGGACATAGAGGCAGACGGGTGGTGGCACAGTGTTTGTATTGCATGCTGCAGATGTCTTAAATAGCAACCAAGCGGCTGGATTGGCTGAGTGCCAGGTATGAATTGCTCTGAGTGTTGCTATTTGGCCACTACAGATGCTGTAGTACAACCACAGCTTACTGAATAATAGAGTTGTTTCCTTTGCCAAGCCCAGCTTGGATTGGATGCTGGCTTCCAGGCTTATGTTCTGCGACATCCAGATGTCAGGGATCTTGTGAGATCAGTGTACATGAGGCGAGATTAGAAGGTGACTGTGGCAGATACTTCTGTGAAAAAGCTGTTTCAAAGCCACGGTCACATGGCTTATCCTGTGACCGATGAGCCACACTGGTGCTGTTGGTGCCTCTTGTTAATAATGATCACCGCTGGTACTGCACACTGTGGTGGTTTATCATTTTACATTGGTCCTATTGCTCAATAATCCACTTTATATTCCACTCTGAAACATCTCACACTGGAGCTCTATCTTAGTAGGAGAAAAGTTATTTGTTTGTTTTTAATATCAGTTTATGTAAACCAGTTGTCCCAAACTCAAATGTCTGCAAGAACCAGGCGAGAAATATGAATGTGTAAACAGTGCTCTGTATGATCAATTGGAACTTGAGAGGCCTGTGACCAACTTGCAGAGAACAGGTCCCATCTGAAGGCATTACAGTTAAGGTGAAACACCAAACTTACCTGGCCAAGATAGCTCTGAGAGCTGGATTTCGACCCAAGGTTACCAATTTGTGATTCTTGGGCTGCACAAACCAACTAACTTCAGCCGTCACTGGTATGTTAGTTTAACTTGAGAGATGCCAGATTTTATGGATGTGAGCCTTTTGTAATTTTGTTTTTATATCAGATTTTAGCTTTTACTTTCGATTACAAGACTGACTCGTGTTGGAATACATGGTAAAAACCATAATTTTTACCCACAAATTGGACATACTTCAAATGAAATAATGTCCTCATAAAAATCATTCCTTTGGTTCGTGGCCATTGGAGGCCGAGTCAGTTTAGAGAAGCAGAGATGGAAATCTCAATCAAAGTAGTTCTGAGTACGTCGCATCATTTAAAAAAATGGCATCACTGAAGATAAGGAACTCCAAGCATTTGAAACTTATACTTCTGCCCTGCAAGTTGTCTGCTGAGTATATACACTCCTTATTGCCTCTTCTTGGTATTAACAGGGGTGGGGTTAATGACCCAGGTGGAATCGGGAGTGGCACAAGCTTATGTTCACTGTTTTCCCCAACCTTCCGCCCTCCCTACACTTCCACCTGGGATGCACCATGAGTGAACACCAGTGAATTCATGTATTCTCAGATGTCAGTCACCCAGGGACCCTTGTATTTTTAGAAGAACCTGATGGTAGAACAGAAAATAGGGCAAAGTTTAGCCCAAAGTACCACCTCTCTAATGAGAGTATGTCATGCCAGGAGGATGATTGGAGACTCGGGAGCCTCCCAGGCACCTCACAGATAACACCTCCTGTTTCCCTGATGCAGGTAAGACCTGCTGGACCAGCAGCAGCCACTGAGCGTGGACCGGGGCTTGACTTCATTCTTTTTAATTTACATTATTCAAACTCATATCAGAGCCCACACCAGTTCTTGCAAATGTGTTTTGTAAGAGGTTGATGGCACCCAGCTTCCCCGTGCCTGGTGTTGGCCAGCGGAAGAACTCTGGGAATTTAAATATTCCTTCAGCAAAGTGAGTGGAAGCTGTGCTGAAACTGTGTTCTTTTCGTAGTGCGTTGTCTTCAGAGTGCTCTCAACTTGTTCTCTCAATGAGACTTCATAAACAAATAGTCCGCCAGTCCTTTCTCTCCATCCTTAACACCAGCTTATTCTGCAACCCCTTGCAATTTGGCTTCCGTCACCAGTCAGTCGCACTACTAAATTGTCTTTCTCAAAGCTTTCCAGTGGCCACCTGATCATCATACTTATTGGCCTTTACTGTAGCCTTTCTTTCTGACCAGTTATTCATGTACCTGTGGACTATTACACATGCTACCAGCTCTATCTAGAACCATTCTTCCTTCTTTCCTTCCTCACGTCCTCTTCCTTGGCTAATTCCTGACCCTCAAGTCTTAGCTTAGACATCGCTTTTTTCAGGAAGCTCTCCTTGATGACTCCCTCCCCCAGGTTTGATTCAGGTACTGTCTTATGAGCCTTCATAGCACTCTATACTTTTCTGCTGTCGCACTTACCATTCACACTGTATTTCAATCAGTGTCCTGCCTTCTTTCTCACTGTACTATAGACTCTGAGGACAGGTACCACGGGGGTTTCATCTATACTGTGTGTCTTGTACCTGTGCATGGCAGATGCTCAATGAGTATTTGTAGGATGAAGAAGTACATAAATGAAGATGCCATCTGAGCAGTCACATCTACAGCTTCCCGTGGAGCAGACAGTGAACCCGTTTCCCTCCATCAACCTTCGGTTCTTCCTAGGTCCCTTGGACCTCCAATTAGAAGGTGTAGAAGGGTTGTTAAATACTGTCAGTAAGAAATGGCATCCGGACCTGAGGAAGAAGACAGCTGTCAGGAAATGCTGGCCATTCACATTTAGCCATTTCATGACTAGGGAGTGACTCGTGGCATGGTTTATATTAAACAGTGATGGTATGTGTGATGAAACCAAGAGAGAGGGTGAGTTCTAAGGGATCTGAGTACCAACAGAGTGGCAAACACATTGTTCAGGAGGCCAAGCAAATGGGTGGTGATGATTCTATCACTATTATAGAGGAAGAACTTGAATATATCTGATTGGCAACTGCAGAGGAACAGAGACTAAGGGAGGAACAGGTTAAGTGTTGTGTAGATATAAACTATACAGACGGTACTGGGCTTTCTGGGCTGTGTGAAGAATTTCCAAGGTAATTTAACTATATGCAATTTCACTTTAATGATTTTAGAACCTAATGTCCCTACTGTCACCTCTGAAAACATGATTCTACTCTATTAAGGGTGTTGCATCTGTTCTGTAGATCTATGTAGTGAGACAGGCTTTCTAGAGCATTTAAGAAAAATATGATATCTTGATCTCAGGCATCTTCTTGCCTCTTGAAATTGGGTAGAAATTGTTGATGGACCATAATGACAATGAAAAAGTACAACATTATTAGGCAGGGTTTAGTGAGCAAAAAGTAGGTTCATATCTGTATTACAGAATAGTGTGATTAGCAATAGTTTGTCCAAAAAAAAAAGTATGTTCCATTGCCTTTGTTTAGTGGAGAGGAGATATTTTACATGGTATTTTAGAAATATTTTCCTGAAAAACTGTGAGTTTTTTAGAAGCAGCAGCACCTTCTTAAAGAGCTCGGGTTCTGTGGGCGACTGGTCTGATAGAAGAGGCTCAGCATACACCCGCACTGGTTGTTCTGCTCTGACCTCAGACTCACATGTGTGAAGTGGGCCTCTTTGCCTTCCCTCTTGCCACAGCTGTTCCTTCTCTGGACCTCCCTTTTTAAAATTAGTGTCCAGCTTCCTTTTTCTCCACATCAGCTAGGCTCAGAGCCTTTGTACCTGCTGTGCTATCTGATCTCTCTTACTGCTCTCTATTCCTCTTGGAGCAAATGGCATAGTTGCCTTGAAATACAATTATTTGTGCTCTGCTAAATCAGAGACAACATAATATAGATAAGAATAGCAATGGGATGAGGTCAAAGGACCCACTGTATATGAACTAATCTTAGTTCATGTTCAGTCTGATCTAAGTGACCTTGGGCCCATCACTTAATTTCTCTGAGGATCTGGATCCTCCCCAGAAGCAAATAGAGCCAATGGTACCCAAAAGGCCTTCCTTATGGGCTTGGTATGAGGATCTCTGGCCACGTGTGTGACAGCACCTCCAGAGGTAGAATGTACTGCCTCACTGAGATGTAGTAAAAGCAGAGAGAAGGTCTGCAGTGTGCCTTGCATAATACCTGGCACGTCATAGGCGCTTGATAAGTTATACTTATTCTCACTGGCAGTCTTAAGAGAGCTTAATTCAGACACGTAAATTGTTTGGTTCTCACTGGTTGCTGGTCCAGAATTTGGGGCTATGTCCCACTAGAGTACTTTTGCCTTCTTCCAGTCCAGATAACAGGATTTGGGGGACAACCAAGTGTTGCCTTTTTTACATTCACAGCTTAATTTCATCCATTAAGAAAACATATGACAAAATTAATTATATATTGTACAATGATGGATCCCAAAGTGGCTTTAAAACAGCATATTTTAAACGCAGTAGCCTCTGAGGGGAAGCTTGCTCCTAAGAGGCTTGCTTGAAAGAATGTTTATCGCCTGACAGAAGTTCGTGACTGAGTAAAGATGTGTTTGGAATTCCCATCTGGGATTTATTAGTAGGTACGTATACTCATGTGGCCCAGGACTGGATGTTGGCCCTTGACATAAAGGAAACAAAGCTCCCACTCTGAGGATGGTGAAGCTGCTTACAGTGGGCAGCTGCTACTGGTACCTTGCTGGCCCTGGAAATTCCAAAAACTAATTTTGTTCCCCTTATCTTATTAATGGTGCCGAGGACAACTGTGGTGGGTTTGAGAGGTGGCTGTGATGGAGATGAGTACAGTCCATTAGCTGAAGCCTGGACTTAAGTGGCTCCTACTGGGGTGTTTGCATTTGCTCGGCCCTCTGCTGACGAAGATGTTAAAGGAAGGGCGTCCATTCTGTGCACGTTGTAAAACAGAAGGGTTGCAGCTGTCAGAACTGTTTTCTTCTTGGCTCTTTTTCCTGATGGAGTGTTTTGGTAAACCTGGTAGATTTATGGATTGGTGCAGATGACCAGCATCAGCTTCCCAGATGCACTGCTGTATTTCTTTTCCTGTTTTCTTTCTTTGAAGATAACAGATATTTATATATGCAGATCCTTGTAATGTGCTTTTTGGGTCAGGGAAGACTAAGTTTATCCTTATTTTGTCATAATTCAATATTATGAAATAATTAAATGAGTTATTTAGTTATGTGTTGCCTTCAAACTGACTAGCATGTGTTCTACTCTCTAAAAACATGGGGAAAAGACCCACAAGGTATAATCTTGTGTTTTAAATAGCTTACAAACTGCCTCAGAAGACAACTAGCATCAAACTGATCAACTTGTAGTAGAGTAGATGTTCACTGTGGAAGGATAAGCTCACTACAGGCCTCCATAGGGGAGCTGGGACCTGAGAAAGCTTTGAGAGGGACAGAAGAGTCGACCAGCAGCAGCTGCACTCACAGTGTGGCTGCACAAGGGGTTATGATTCATCATAAGGTTTGTTTCAAGCCATTCCCAATTAATGAAAGCAATTATTAAAATTTCTGAGCATTACTCACTTTTCAAATTGTTCACATCCACGTGCACAGGTGCACATCCTTGGTTTTTCCACCAGAAGCGTCCTTCACACTCCCTCGTATCACCGTTGCCTGCTTTGGGAGAGACAGGCTGGTGCTTCAGCTGGCATCCTCGGTGCATCACCCACAGCCTGGTCATCTCTGCTGCCTATGTGGGTATAGGGACTAGGATGGCCAGTAGCTGTGGTAGGTATGGATTATTACATTTCTAGCCTTGGTGGGCACTTGAACTTTCAACCCATGGTCTCACTTAAAGGAATGTGTGTAGGTGTCTGTCTGGGCCTTCAGGGATAAGGATAGTCCTAGACAGGATGAGGCTAAGGAACCATCCAAGCAGCCCGGTCCTGAAGTAGCTGGAAATATGCAGACTGGAGCAAAGGTTCCCAAATGTTCTTCACTCATGCCTGTCATTTTTTTCAAGTCATTGCAAGGACAAAAGAAATACCCAACAGTTTCATTCATTAAATGCTTAGGTCCAACTTCATAACTAATTATCTACTAATACCTTTGTGACCACGTGAAAAGATAATACAAATTTAAGAGAGAAAAATAATGTTTTCACTTCATTTTTCTCCACAGTCGCTCACTAATGGAATGGGTGCACCCGTTGGGTCTTGCATGTGTTGGTCAGGCTCCAGTCCGGGGACAAGCCACACGGTGATTTGGACAGGGATGTGTAATGTAGAGGAGCACTAACTAGCAAAACAGTGTGGTGGCTCCTCAAACAATTAAAAATGAAATCACCATATGATCTAGCAATTTCACTCCTGGGAATATACCCAAAAAGAATCGAAAGCAAAGACTGGGACAGGCTTTCATGCACCGTGTTCATAGCAGCATGACTTGGCAGAGCCAAAAGTGGAAGCAATACAGGTGTCCACCGACAGAGCAGTGGACAAACCAAATGTGGACCACACAGGAGATGGACCATTATTCAGGAACATCAGCCTTAACTATTTAGGGAAAAAAATCCTGACACGTGCTACAACGTAGATGAACCTTGGGGGCATTGTGTTACGTGAGGTAAGCCAGTCACAAAAAAGGCACACTCTGTCATTCCAGTTTCATGAGGTGCCTACGGCAGTCAAAGTCAGAGACAGAAAGTAGATTGGTGGTTGCCAGGGACTTGGAGGAGGAGAGAACAGGGAGTTGGTGTTAAATGGGTCTAGAGTTTCAGTTTTGCAGAATCAAAAGCGTTGTGAAAATGGGTGGTGGTAAGAATTGCACAACCATGTAAATGCACAGCATACTACTAAACCATACCTTAAAAATGATTAAGATGGTAAATTTTTGCACTGTGGATTCTACTGCAATTAAAAATTATAATAAAGAAAGCAAACGATTTTTTTAAAAAAAGGAGATATTAACTTTGATGAGGACTGACCATTAGAAGTAAAGAGAATTCTAACGAACAGAGGAATAGCAAATGGAAGGAGCAGTCACTTTCCCTGGGTTTGAGATAGAGCCCCAAGCATGAGCTCCCCTCTCTTCTTCCATCCAGACCTTGCTGGAGTGGGGATGGCTGGCTCCTTGAATGGCGGAGAAGCCACTGGGGTGGTGCGCTGGTAAATCTTGCTGGAAGCCTACCCTCCAGGATGCTGTGGAAATCTGTGGGAGGGTTTCTCAGTGGAGGCACTCTGCTATAAAAATGCCTATGGGGCCATCAGCAGAATCTGCTGGGGGCTGGGAAGGACCGACCACCAGGCACAGCAGGAGGCAGTTGCTGAAGAGGGTGCCAGGTGCTGGAGGTGGCGTGTGTGTGTGTGTGTGTGTGTGTGTGTGTGTGTAGGAGTTTGCAGCAAGACCACTCCAGAACCAGGGGAAAAAAGTTCTTCCAGTGACATCTGCACACTTTATTTCACTGCCAAAGCTTAGAGTTGAACCTGCTGGTAAAAAAATATATATATTTAAAGTCCCATCTTGATTTTCTCACAGCAGGTAATGAAGGCTGAATTTGGAGGTATGAGGCAATAAATTGATTACTGATCACCTCACATCTTCTCAAACCTTGAAATTAAGGATTCCACCACGCTAATTCGCTGTCCCATATAACTTTTCCCAAAACACTTGCAACCACTGACAACCTAACTTTGCAAAGAAATGATGTCCAAAGAAATGTAGTGCTATCTAATATTACGCCAGGCGTGAGCTTGAATTGGCAGTTCATGCAGTGACCCGAGAGGTGCTGAACAATTCTGTGTTTCCCTCAAAATTACAATACACTGTAACATCTCTGTAAGTTTGCAGTAGTGGCCTGAGGCACCACCACGCACAGTTCAGGGATCTTACGTCTAAAACCGTGCATTCCTTTCAGCATTTCTGACCATACCACTCTAAGATATGAGAATCTAAGGTGCTGATTTGGTTAAGGGGACAGAGGAGCGAGGTGTAAAGTGAAAGTTGTGTGGGATCAATATTATTTTTGAAAACCTCTTAGGAATTACCCGACTGGAGAATAACATACCACCTTCCAGGAAATACAAGACCTACTGTATCACTGTTTCTGTTAGCATTGGAACAGGTTGCTGTTTCTTTGGGACAGGATGAAATAGTTGCTTTGTCATGAGAGGCACTGTGATTTGGAAAAAATACAGTCTCAACCACAGCACTTACCTCAGTGCTTGCGATGCCTATAATGTGAAAGGCAACACAAGACGCAGGAGTCAGGGAGGGACCGGCAAATCCCCAGCTCCATCTCATGCTTCGTCTGTGGCATAAAACCATTCAGTGGGAACCGTGGCTGATGCACCATTTAGATGGTCGCTTTTCCCTCTCTTCCTGTTTTGGGCTGATTGTACATAGTTGAATTTGCGAAAGTTAAATGTCATGTGATGGAACTTTGCTATCGAAATAGATTTTAGATTAAGAAATTGGTGGGTTTTAGCCACATTCTGTTTCTACTAGGAAATCAATTAGCTTAATAAGACCTTTTTTTAGGGAAGTGAACAGGCACACTATTCATGTTAGCAATTTCCCAGAAAATACATTCATTTTGGTGATATCTACAGCTTTGTGAACTTTAACTATTACCGATTTCTATTGCTCTTCTTTCAGGAGAAGCTGGATAACTTAAGTTTTATAACCCGACTCCTAATGGAAAAAAAAATGCTTTCTTTTAATGGCCCATGCCTTTCTGGGCTACCTACGGCCCATCCCCCATCCTGCTTGCAAAAGTTCTGCTTTGGTTCACAGATTCACCACCTGCTGAGTTTGTCTGTTGAGTTTCAGCCTTGGCTGCTTTTACCTGGCAAGGCTGGCCAGCCCAGTCTCCCCACCTCCCAGTCTTCTCTGCCTCTTAAACAGTGACTAGTTGGCACAAAGGTTAACTTCACAGACATCCTACCCAAGTCAGAAACTCGGTATAAAAATCAAATTATGACAACTTGGAGTGCATTAGGGCTTTCAAACCAGTCTCAGACCAGGAATCTATGGTCCAAATTCCACATATGGAGCACCACTGTGTTTCTTTGAACAGAATTGTAAATTCTGTTCAGAAACCTGGGTAATGCTTTTAACTACTCAGATGCAGTCAAGTAGGGCCCATTACCCAGTCTGTGTTGACATCATTTCCTACCCCTTTGCATTTGCGCATGGGAGAGAAAAGTGACTGTCACTGCCGCCACCTCCACCAGGACTGTTTGCCTCTGGGTTCCTCACAGTAATCAGTAACAGATGTGTGGCTGGCACCGCAAAGTTGTGTAACTGTCTCACATTGCATTCCATTGCAGTCCGCTAGCCAGTAACAGGGGGTCTCCACCAGGTCACTGAAAAGGAAAATTTTGTTAAAAATGTGTGTTTATTTCATCCCCAAATTATTTCAGTGTTGTAAGGAGTAAAGGCAATGCTTAGTTAGTTTGACAATCACTGCCCTTAAACTCGAATTTCAGTTCATTATGAGGAGGAACTTTCTAATGATGAGAAGGGAGATGGGCCCATCTCTTAAAGGAGTGAGTCCTTGTGAATAGAGGTAATCAAGGAGATTTGGATGAAGGCTGACTGCCTGTGACGTGCCTAGGAGATCTCCTCACCAGCGAGCTAGAGGGTTGGGATAAATGACCTTTAAGGTTACTTCCAAGCCTGAGTTTCTGCAACTATGTTTGTCGATCACCTTTTCCCCATGCTGCTTTTCTGAAGGAGAGCCAGGGGTTTGTAGGCCGGATGTGACGCCGTCTGGGCCCTGCCTCTGCCCTGCCTCTCTTCATCCCTGTGAATCCCTCCCGCAGCCCCTCTCGTGTTATGCCCATGCTGACCTCATTAACCTGGACACAGTAAAGAAGGTCAGTCCTTTCATTTTTCCTTTCTGTCGGTGGACCATGCCATAAAATTGCCGCACCTACCTCAAATAGTGTGAGTAAGGCCAGCCCCAAATAGATGCTCCACAGCCTGAAGCAATCTGGCCTTATTCATGAAAAGCATTTGGAAAAGTGACAGAGGGGGGCCTTATCATTTTCAGTGCTTAATCACTTTCTCGACTCATTTCATTATAGTCACTGCCCTGTTAAACAAGTGGCATCACCCCCATTTTACAGGTGTGCAAACAGAGCTCAGAGAGGTTGATGACTTGCCTGCTTTTAGAAGACAAACGAGAGAAGACCGAAAAACAAAAGGAAACATCCTCATGCAAATGAGGCAGTGCCTAGCGGGGCCCATGGAGGCCCAGGTCTCCCTAATTTAAGGGATGTTCTTCTGCAGGCTCCTGACAGCTTCACGTCAGAAGGGTTAATTAGGGTCCTGACCCAACTCTTCATTTAAACAAAGATTTATAGTTTCCTGTACCTGAATAAGTTGAAGCTATTGGATTTATAGCTTATTGAATGCATTGAAGATCAGCAATAGAATAACTATAACCTGCAGCTATGAGTGGAGCGTTCGAGCACGGGGATCTGAGCAGTCTGGGCCGGAAGCACGGCAGCTCTCTCTTTGGAGACCGCCCAATATGGCACGCTTTGAGCTATTCTTGTGCAAAATGAAGGACTTGACTTTTACACGAGTGGTTTAATAGAGTGAGAAAGTCTGGATAGAGGAGACAGGAGGCCGAGACTGACTGCATTTACTGTAATCTAAAGAACATTATTACTTAGTTATGTGACCCTGAGCAAATCATAGCCTCCCTTTCTTTAATTACATGTCTGTAAAATGGGTATGGTGACCCAAGGGAGCTAATTGGGAAGTCTGAATGAAGCCTATATGAATGGAAGGCATTATTGTTAAGTATTATAAAAGAAAGACCTCCTGTCCTAAATTCTTCAGATAATATTTTCAGACCTGATTTTGAGAGTGTGTGTGTGTTGTGTGTGTTTAACCATCTATTAAAAACTTATTAGCCAAGAAGATTTCTTAGGAGAGAAATAAAAGCAAACACTGAAAGCCTGGGAAACAATTGCATCCCAGATGCATTGCGGTCCCCATGTGCGTGCTCACCTTGCATGTCACTTCTTCCTGGCCCTCGGAATTCTGCACTCCCACTCAGAGCATTAGTGAGCATGGAGGATTTACTGAAGACGCCACTGAGGAGAGGGTTTACCTACAACAAACTTCAAACTACCAGGCAGGGCCCTGCAGGCAGCTTTCTCCCTCTTTCACCTGCACACCCAGTGTCCTCTGTGATTCACAGTGGTCCTGCCCCATGTTCCACCAGCCCCAAACCCCGCAACCTTAACCCAGTACCCAGCAGCAATTCGTAATCATAAGATCTCTTGAGGCACAGGGCATGGCTCCCAGGAAGGCACATAAGGGACCTCCGCTGTCACTGGGTGTTCCCTTCTCCAATTCTGGTAAGTAAATCTTAAGGCAAGGAGAGTGAGATCACCTGGGCCAGGCAGGGGCTGTGGCCCCTGCCCCCTCAGCCCCGCCTCTGTTTTGGAAGGTTAAGTTGCAACAGAGTGTCTGAGGAGGACAAGAAAGATGCACAGCCTGCCACCCAACCAGGTGAGGCCGAGAACACAGATCTTTTCCACGGTGAGGCGAGAGACTGAAAACGAACTTGATATATAGATTATGGAAGTCTTCAAAGCCTTTCAAAGGTATAGATATAAACTGTCATTATTTGCAGATGACGGTACTATACATCGAGAGCCCTAAAGATTCCACCAAGAAACTAGAGCTAAGAAATGAATTCAGTAAAGTAGCAATATACAAAATTAATATCCAGGAATCAGTTGCATTTTTTCTGTGCCAATAATGAACTACCAGAAAGGCAAATTAAGAAAATAATTCCATTTCCAAGTGCTTCAGAAAGAATAGACTACCTAGGAATAACTCTAACCAAAGATGTAAAAGAAGACCTGCACTCAGAAGGTGATCAAAGGTATAGACATAATGCAAGAAGAGTTGAGGACAGCCTCCAAGTCAAATCGGAGAAAGCTACCCTTCATACCAAGTATAAACCATGCTAATGTACAGATTCAGCCTCTAATCAGCAAGGTAGTAGTAAAATGTGGATGAAATGGCTGTTTGTGTGACCTGGGGTTCTTAATGACCTAGAAGCTATAGGTGAGTATTATAACTCACAGAGATGCTAAGTATTTTTCACTGCAGGGAATGTATACCATTCCCGAATGTGAGCAGAGGATCTGATTCCCCCTGAATAGACTGCACGTTCTCTTCCCAGCACTGCTGGTCTTCTCATTTGTGTGAGTCTGGAAACTTGCTGACCTCCCCTGTTCTCAACAGACGTCTGGGCAGCTGTAAACAAAAGGCCCAAAAGCCCAGATTTTTTAAACAGATTTTTTGAGGTACAATTTAAGAGGAGATTTAAATCTCTGCTGCTCTGTGATAAAGTTCAAGTTAAATGTGTTAGTAATAAAACTTCCTTAGAATCAAGGTGACAGGGAAGGTTGAGTTTTTTTGGCTGTGGTCAAAATGATCACAATTATGCCAGTAAACTCCACATAAGCTGGTCCCTTTTTTCCTGTGACCATGTAAATATTTGATAATGACTGACTGAAAAAATAGAATCTTAGCCAGCATTTTAACTGTCCCATCTTGACACAGAAGGTGGCAAGTTCATTGTTAGAGTCTGGTAGGAGTTCAATGTACTATTTAAATGAAGCATGGTATTAAATAAGGAATGTTGCTAACTTAGTTTCTATTTTGTATCAGGTTGTCTGTAATAGGTTGTAGGTATGACTTCCAAGCATATTCCAAATCACACTAAGTGATGTTGGAGTGTTTCTTAAACATACAAGAGTGAACAGGCTCTGCCTGCAGGAGATAAATCATTATGATGTACTATAGCATCATTGCTACATCATAGCATCATGACATACCAGGGCTAAAAGGTAACTAATCCCCTTTTGAATAAATGCAGCACAAAATCAAGAGGAGGTGTCTGACGTACTACATATCTGGAAGCCCCAGAGAACCAGCTGCCCTTTGTCACCATTTTGCAGGGTGGGGCATGGGGCAATGTAGTGCCCAGGGCAGATGGAGAGCTTTGAGGTTATACAAGTGACTGAGGAGCATCCTTATCCACATATGATTTTTTAAAAATAAGCTGAGCAGTCCTTGCACTTCGGCTAGATCAGGACATTTCTCTACAGCTTTCTGAGGATCATGGTGAATATTCAAAGATCACCCGAGCTGCTGAAATGACTCTAAATTGAATTTCAAGGCTGACATAACAGGGTTTGAACTGGTTGTTCAGCAGTTGTTCTCCTCTGCTAACCTGAGCAGGGCTGAAGGCCTTTTTGTGAACCTCGTGGAAAAACAAGTAGGGCGTTAAGGACATGTATTGTGATACACCTTATGTGGTTTTTACATAATTGGACTTGGCAGAAGGACATTTAAGAAGTAATTCTTTGGGGGACACTTACTGAAAGAAGAGGTGCAAAGTGAGTTCTGCCTGTGGCAGATGGCGCCTGGAATTTGGGTTGTCTGATTTTGCATAATCATCACCTAGAAAAGGTGTTGCATCTTTCTCCAGTTACAGATGCATGGGAGCTGTCTTATCCGTGCAGTGCACAGCCCTGGTGAGATCCTGCCCAGCTCCTGGGGGACAGCTGAGCTGCTCTCCCTGTGAAGGAGGGCGAGGACAGATAGTGGTGGGGGGCTTCCAGAATGTCCTTTCCTTGGATGGGATGGGAAAGCTCACCTCTGACTGGTGAGGGAGCATTTCTCTGCATTCAGAACGATCCTCCTGTCTCCTCCATGCACCTCAGGTTACTGGGCAGAGAGAGGTACTCATCTTAGCAGGTCCTGCCCCCGGACGTGCCGCCGAGGGAACACACAGTGCACCACAGCTTTCAGAAGGGTGCAGCCTGTTACCCTTCTGGTGGTGAGGTCAGTTTCCGGGAGGCTCTACAATACTGATATTTTCCAGATGTTTCTCCCCTCCTCTCCGACTAGCTATGTCTTCCTCTCATCATCGTTCCCTTTCGGGGACACTGAGATCAAGTTCCGCTTGGGGTCTTAGGCACGTTGAAATCATTCAGCAGTTGGAAGGGATTTACTATCTAGGCCTTATAGTAATATTTATAATAGCCTTCGCTGCTTGTGAATAGCATAAACACCTTTTTTTTCTGTTCAAACCCATTATTTAAATAAAACCCAAGTATATATTACAAAAATTTACTTTTAATGGTGTGATAGTTTGTAATAATGGGCATTGTACTTTATGATTTTCAAATCACTTTTTGTTTATGTTACCTTAATACCGAACATAAATCTGTGAGGTAAATAGTACTATTTTTATCCTCATTTTCCAGATGAGAAAAGGGAGGCTCAAAGAGGTTAAGTAATTTGCTTAAGGTCATACAAATAATGAATGGCAGAACTAAATTTTAATTCAGACTCTTTAAATCCCTGTCTTCCATATGTCCTTTTTATTAAGTTTATCATGGTGCCTTTCCTCTCTGGCTCCCTCCCCCGATATAAAAATGGGAAACGAGAACAAAAAAAAGCAGCTGGAAAATAAATTTGTTAAAAGAAAATAACATTTCTCACAGTTTCCTAGTCCTTTGAGTGCATTATTTGAGGACTTTTTGCCTTACATTGGCAATAAAACTACTGCTCTGCAAAGTCTCTCCAGGAGACAGGTATTTCAGAGCAGCTCTTGTCCCCACGTCTCCCAAGTACAAACCAAGGCTTTACAAAGCTAAAATGCCTTCCTCTCAGCCAACTGTAAGAGGCTGCCGGCCGACCAGGGGGCAGAATTGAGATTTGTTCTCCAGGCTCTCCAGCCTCTTTTTTCTGTCAGCATTTTGCATACCCCACCCTGCCTTTGGCATTTTGAAGGAATTTATCCAGGGTTGCTCTGAGTAGCTGGGGAGGGGATGGCGCTCTCCCTCTGAGGATGGCCCTTTGGAGTAACCGCAGGGCAGTTAAGCTCATCCCGAACAGTGCTCGCCCCAGTTACACAGAATGAGTAAGCCGCCTTATCTGCTTTTCCCCCCGTGCAAAGGTAAGCGGCGGAGGCTGTCCCCGCTTTCTTTAAAAGGCCCTCCTCTTGGGCTTGTGAAGCAGGTCCTTCCAGTCACTCGGACCAATATCCACGTAACTTTTCCTAAAAAGAAAAAAAAAGTATAAAACCAAGCAGCTATAAGTTTGTAATTTTTGGTGTATAAGATCCCCAACACAAGGAAAGTTAAATGGGCGTCAAAATGTAACCCACAGATTCAGAAGTCTTTCTTTTACAGCCAGTGCATTCACTGTTTCTGCAGCACACGCTGAAATGCGCCCTTTTCCCCCTTTATTGCATATGTATTTCACTGGCTTTGCCTGTCTCAGTTTCGTTTGCCTGCGGCACCCCTCTGCCGTCACCTCCGAAAGCCAGGCTGTGGTCTGGCCCTCCTCCCCACCTGCGTGCGCCCCTGGCCCGGCCCGCCGGCCCCACCGACCCTGCCAGGCTGCGTCTGCCCTGGGACTCGCTGCTGCGCTCGCCCCGGGGGCGGACTCCTGCCGCCCAGCTCAGACGCGATTCGTCATTCTTGCAGAACTTTCCCCCTTAAAATCCCTGCACAGAACCAGCCCTCCCTCCCCGGGGAGGTTTTGATTTTAGTGGCTTTCTTTCCTTTTATTTTCCATCGTGTTTGGGTTTTGGCTGTGGATCGAACTTGTGGCGGGTCCAAGTGCAATTTCAGAGGTAATCGCCCCAGAAGGCGGGTGACCCTGACACCATGCACTCCGAAGCAGAAGAATCCAAGGAAGGTATGATTTTGATTTCTCAGGGACCGGTCAAGTTTTGCGGAGGAATGTGGAGAAAGGGCGTAGTAGGGGAGCGGATGAAAGTATTATAGTGAGCGGCGGGTATTTTGTTCGCTTTCCCTGCTCCCTCATGGCTCCACTGGAGCTTCATCTGCTGAGTCCTGCATGCGGGTGGGAGGAAGAGTCAGACCTCGCTCAGCCAGCCCACTACAGTCTGCTTTTCAGATTTCGCTGGAAACCGAACGGCCACAGTAGTGCCCCCGAGAATGCAAAATAAATATGCTCGGAAAAGCACCGCCTGCTTCAGGACAGGCCACGGCTGGGTCCCCTAGTCGAGTCGAGCGTCTCTTGAAAAGAGCTTCAGAAGTTGGAAACGCTGCTGTGTGTTTCGGCCAAAAGGGGAAGCTGAGGGAGGGGGAGAAGTGAAAGCTATTTGGGGAATATATTTTTTTTCCTTGCTGGCTGTTCAGCAGCGAATTCATTTTGTTGGGGGCTGAAGAGATATGACTGGAGCCTTGTGCAGCTTGGAACTGAGGAGAGTTTGTTTCTAACTTTGTCTGTTTCTAACTTTGCCAAAGCAAAGGGTTTCATTTACTCCTAACAGAGAACGGGTGACAAGGCTGGAAAAGCTCCAACCCAAACACGATTATACGTTGGTGTTAGTACGTGGAGTTTATTTGTGTGTGAGTGTTTGTATGCTTTGTTTCCTGAAGCTTTGTGTATACAAAAGTACTCTTGTGCATGGAGGTGGCAGTAGGGATAGTTGGGCAAAATCAGAGAGTAAGGGAGTAACATGTTCAGGGTTGTGAAATTTCTTTTCAAGTAGCCTCTTGGCCAACTGGTAAATTTCAAGTCTATGGCGGCAGCTCCGGGAGCCTGAGAAGCGAAAAAGAGTCCCCTCATTTCTTCTCCCTTTGGTAGCTATCAGTGAGGGAGACCCCTGGGAAGTTGCCCTCTCCAGTCTTTTACTGATTCCCCTCCCAAAGCAAAGCTCTGTGTTTCCTAATGTTATCTCCGTGGGCTGACGTTTACCTTATTATTATGCCGTGTGGGGGAAGCAGTCAAAAAGAGGGGCTTGTTTTGTAGAAACGTGGGGCTGCTGTGGATAAAAATGACAGCCAGGGGCATTGTTTCTGAGCTTGATGTGGATCTTGGGGGATTAGCATTTCCTTGCCTTGGCCTCCATCCTGATGATGGATACTTTTCTGTCTTTTTACCAGCAGTTTATAGTAAGTCAAAAGTAGTCGAAGAAGGGCAAAGAGGAAGTGGGCTGAGAGAATCCAGTGGTAAACTTTTTGCATTTATATTTTTTACTTTATATCAAATTTATTGCAGTATAGGTTTCAAATGTACAACTCAAGAAAACATCTGCACACTGTGTTGTGCGCCCATCACCCCAGAGTTTCTTTCCATCCCCCCAATGAACTTCATCAGTGGCACGTAGCACTTAAAATGATATTTTCTCCCAAGCATGTTTTTTCTTTCCTTTGGGTAAAAAGGAGGGGGGTGGAAAAACAGCATCCAAAAGTATATTATACATTTCTCTAGCAGCATCCACATTCTTTCCTCCTGCCCAGCTCACTGGTTGGGACCCTGAAAAGGAGTGTCAAGGGGTCCCTTAATGGCCCCTCCTACTTGTTCCTCATTTTCCCTCCACTTGTCATTTTCATTCTCACATCAGCAGCAAATTGTCTGGCCTCCATGCTTCTTACAGAAAGCCCAGAATGTTTCTTTTAAAGTAATATGAGGTGCCAGAGTTGTAAATTCATAGCAATTAGGGTAGGATATGAAATAATTGCTGAAGGAGACTAATCAAATACTTTATTAACAGATGGAATCATGGTAGCTTCTGCCAGGAGATGAAGAATGTGCGTCTGTCTGTGTGCGCATGTTGTGTGTGTGTGTGTGTGTGCTTGTGTATATCCCGGGAAGCTCCTGCAGGGCTGGTTACTGTCTGGGATCTAGAACCACCACTCCGATGTCTATGAAAGGAGCCATGCTGTGTACATAGCATCTTACTCTGTCCTTTTTACTCCTTTTCCCTCTCCTTAGCTTTTGTTTTTCTACCATGGTCTTATGTATCCCATTCAGTGTGAGATCACCACAAGCTCTTTACGATGTCTGCATTGCAAGAAAATTGTCTTCAGATGCTTCATGCCTCATTTGCTGTGATGGGAGATATTTTCAAGTCTTTATTCTGAACTGCAGTGTGAAACCAGTACACTTTGTTTGGGGTTGAATCTGAAAAAAATATCAAGTCAGATTCAGAGGCCCTTGGAGGCCAACATATTTATGAATGTAGAAGCAAATGACTGGGGATATTGTTAAGGCTTCATAGCTTGGAACGTACTTGACTCCATGCCAGGAGTGCTGAACTTCCATCCTGAGCCACCTCCTAAAGAACTGATTTAATTTTTCTGCTTACAAATGAATATGTGATCATGCTTGAGTATTACACAGAGAAGAATAATCCAGGTCTCACCTTATTAAAAGCTGAGTAATTTAAGATATTCAGGCATAAAATGATAGGAAAGCAAGAGAAATGAAGGAAGAAACCCACTTTATTTTAAAAAGGGAAGCCATTAAAAGGAAAGATACCAACCATTTCTAATAGATGAGGGCTTCCTGAGGAGATAGGTCAATGGTCATGTTTTTGGCATTGAGCTGCTTTCTGTTGAGTAAATTACTTAATTAGGTAGTAGGGAATGGCAGTTAAGATCTCTGAGGACCTTTCTAGTGCTACGCATCCTGATATCCAGGGTTCCTTGGCCCTGGTTATTAAAACTTTGGTACCAGAAAGCAAGGAATCCATTGTAAGGAGGGGCCACCTTGAGAGAACTTGGAAAAGAGTGAGGGTTGAGCTGTGAGGGAGTCCAGCTCCGCCTCCATTGCCCATAGTAGCATTTCCCACCACCACCTGGCCCAGGAGCAGCCCTCACCAGCCAGCCCTATTTCACAAAGAAAACAGTAGCTATTAGACAACTCTCTCAGCTCCTGCTTCCAGACTGACAGGCTCACCTTCACCTACACCCACCCTCCCGGTGTCTGTGGAACAGGTGTGTGTCTTTGTCACTGCCGATGACCACTCCTTCCACCTCGGGCTCCTCACCGCACCAGTTGGCCTCATGTCTTCGCTGGCTCCGTCTCTCCTGTGTGTAGATGTGCTCAAGCTGTCTACTTCGGGGTGTTTGCACTTGTTGGTCTTTTGCCTGAAATATTAACCAATCCACTTGGCCCCTTTTCTTGATCCTTCCCTGGTTGGAAGTTTTTTTGATCTTGAGCATAAATCAGGGTCCCTTACTGTCCTTTCTCAGAGCACCTATTCCTTTTCTCGCTAGCACTCACCACGCTGTTTAGCATCTCTTCTGTAAACCACAGGCTCTTCAGGGCAAAACCATGTCTGTTTTATTCTGCACTGTAGCTCCAAAACCTACCCAGTAACAGGTGATCATTCAATATTTTATAATATGAATGAACGATCCCCATTTTAAAGGGTAAGCCTGAATATTTTATTTAATTTCAGACATTTATCTGTCCTTTAAAATGAGACCTTTAAAGAATTTAAACACTTTTGCATGGCTCCTACTTTCTCTGTTTTCTCCCTCATCCCACAGAAGTCTTTTCTCTACCACTTCACTGGAATCACCCAAGTCACCAGCGTCATCCCAGGTGCTAAAACCACCAGTGGCCCAGCATTCGTATTTTTGTCCTGATCTTACATGACCTTTTTGTAGCATTTGACCCTAGGAGATGAGTGTTTCTGCAATCCTAAATGCCTTCCTTGGTTCATAAGGCACAACACTCTCCCGATTTCCCTTCCTTTTTCCAGCCGTTGCTTTCGAATCTCCTAGCCTTCCTGCCCAGGCTCTTCTCAGCCACCTGCGCAGCCTGCATCCTGGTGCATACCATACTTTGAACGTCATACAGGTGCCTCAAACTCAATATGTGTAAAATGAGCCCATCATTTTCTACTCTTCACAAAGTTGGTACTTCTTTTGTATTGTTACTGATTTTTGGTTTTGGGGGCTTCAAACTACAAATGCACAAGTTACCTATGACCCTCTATTTTTGGCTTCTACCTGGCACTTTATTCTCCTCGCTGTCTGTTGAATGTATCTCCTTCTCTTCATCTCCCCCATCTCTGCCTGGTGTGAGCCCTCAGCATTTGTACCCTGATGCTTATAAAACGG
Source organism: Sturnira hondurensis (assembly GCF_014824575.4). Lineage (NCBI taxonomy): Eukaryota > Metazoa > Chordata > Mammalia > Chiroptera > Phyllostomidae > Sturnira > Sturnira hondurensis. The sequence continues at coordinate 8,800,670 of NW_028074140.1, read as the reverse complement.
CCTCTGTTGTTGGTTACAAGAAATGGAAATTGATTACTGCTCTCCTAAGCAGAAGAAATTTATTGAGAGTATACTGAGTAGGTTACACATCCACAGAATGGCAGTTCATACATCTTCTGAAAATGTGTCAGGAGATGCAGCCAAGGACACACCCAAGAACTGCCTGGTAAGGAACTCACCACAGCCTTCCCCTCCTTTGTATCTTTCAGTTCTGTCACTGCCGGGACTCCAGATGTGGATGAATATTAGGTCATCCTTGACATTCAAAAATCCCAGAAATGTACCATCTGATTCATCAGAGATTGTGTACCTACCCCTCACTGCCCACAGGAGAGGGAACTTCTGGTTCTAGCTTTGGTAGTGGAGGAGAGGGGCCTTACTCCTCCCACCACTTGAGAAACAGGGGCTTCTCCAGAAATAGGAAGAGAGTTCTGACGTGGATCACCAAAACAACAATAGATACCTACCACGCCACTGGACTGCTGCATCCAGCCCTGGTGTTGCCCTTTGATTTACTTCCTTGTTCCCTCAACAGATGCTGTTTCTTTTGTTGGGATCACTCTCTTGCCTCTCCGCAGGGCGGGTCATGTTGCCAGCAGGACCCAGTTTGGAGTGGATGCTCTTTCAGAGAGTTCCCGTAACACCCTGGGCTTCCTGCAGCTGTGCCATGTCCTCATGGGTATGGTTATTAGTTTTCTTTTCCTTTGCCTCAACTTCATTATGAGATTTTTGACAGTAAGATCTGTACTTTTTTCCTTTTTTCCTGAATCCCTAGTGTATGACCTAGTGCCTCATAGAGAAGGGCCTAATAAAGCAAGATCAGATTCATTTATTTATTTAAAATGAGATTGTATGATATGATGAAATCTTCTTTTAAAGTTATGTTTTATTGATTATGCTATTACAGTTGCCCTGATTTTTCCTCCTTTGCTTCCCTACACCCAGCAACCCCCACTCCCTCATGCAATCCTTCCACCCTTATTCATGTCCACAGGTATGGGTGTAAGTTCTCTGGCCACTCCATTTCCTGTACTGTACTTTACATCCCCATGGCTGTTCTGTAACTGCCTATTCATACTTCTTAATCCCCTCACCCCTTCACCCATTCCTCCCCCCACACTCCTATTTCTTTATCTTTAACCTTTGGTATTTTAATTCTGATGCGTTTTGGGGGGTGGGCCTCTTTACATCCATCTTGTTTGGGACGCTGTGCTTCCTGGACTTGCATGTCTATTTCCTTCACCAAATTAGGGAAGTTTTCTTTCATTATTTTTTCAAACAGATTTCTAGTTTCTTGCTCTTTTTCTTCTCTTTCTGGCACTTCTATGAAGCGAATGTGAAATTGCTTGAAGTTGTCCCACAGGCTGCTTACATTACCTCATTTTTTTTTGTTCTCTTGTTGTTTTGATCAGTTGCTTTGTGCTTCCTTATATTTCATATCATTGATTTGAATCTTGGCTTCATCCACTCTACTGTTGTTTCTCTATAAGTTTATTTCAGTTAGTGTATCCATTGTTTCTGACTAGATCTTTTTTATGCTGTTAAGGTCCTCATTAAGTTCTTTGAGCATCCTTATAACTAGTGTTGTAAACTGTGTATCTGATAGATTGCTTATCTCCATTTCATTTAGCTCTTTTTCTGGAATTTTGATCTTTCCTTTGATTCAGGCCATGTTTCTTTGCCTCCTCATTTTGGCAGCCTCCCTGTGTTTGTTTCTATGTATTAGGTAGAGCCACTTTGACTCTGAGTCTTGGTAGTGTGACCTAATGTAGTAGGTGTCCTGTACAGTCCAGTGGAACAGCCTCCGCTATCACCCAAACTGCACGCTCAAGGTGTGCCCTTTGTGTGAACTGAGTATACTGTCTTCTTGCAGTTGAGCCTTGGTTGCTGTTGGCAGATCAATGGGAGGGATTCACCCAGGCCAGTCAGCTGCAAGAATTGGCTATGATTGCTGACCACCAACCTCCACCCTCTGTGGAGGATCAGCTGTGCAGGGGCAGAGTGGATTTGACATGGTCTGTAACTGTCCACTGGGTGTGCTGGCCCTGGGGTTTCCTAGGTGGCACAGGCCCAGATTAGCCCCCAGCTGTGTTTTACCCAGGGTCACGCTGCCTTAGCTATAAAGCAATCTGAGGTGGCTGCTACTTGTGCTGGGTTTGGAGATACGCAGGCGAGGCTAAGCCATGAATCTAGGCTGCTGGTTCTGGGCCTGGGGCTCACTGCGGCCAGCTGCTGCTTGTTTGTTCCTATGGAAAAGCAGCTTGGGTGGGTCTGTAAGTTAGGTGGAGCAGTCTCTCTGGAAATTTCCTAGGTGGGTCAAATAGTTTTAGCCAGGTTGGTGGAGTCTCAGATATGGCACCAGTCTGCTGGCTCTGTGTGGGAGAGCCCAGAAAAATGACAATGGCCTCTGCTCACCTTGTTGTCAGACAGACACCTCAGCTTCCCCCTGCATGCCACTGGTGCCCCTCAAGCTGCTTCCCCTGCACCGGACCCCAGAGGGAGTGTCTGAGTAGGTAAACCCAGGTATGGGTTCTTTAAGAGGTACTGCTTGGGACTCCAGCAGTTTCTTCCACTGACGCAGTCCCCACTGGGTTTTGCTGGGTTTTGCAGCCAGCAGTTGTGGGGATTTATCTTCCTCGTACTGGAACCCTAGGCTGGGAGGCCTGGTGTGGGGCTGGGACCTCTCATTCCTTAGATATCTCTACTGAATTTTTAGCAACCACACATGGATGTGGGATCAGCCCGTTCTGCATCTGTGCCCCTCCTACCAATCTAGATGGATGTGGTTTCTTTAATCCTGTAGTCGTCAGACTTCTATTCAATTCAATTTGTGTTGGTTCTGAGTGATGGTCATTCTATGTTTTAGTTGTAATTTTATTGTGGTTGTGAGAAGAGGCAAGTCATGTCTGCCTGTCCTGCCATCTTGACCAGAAGTTAAAGAGACTATTTTGAATGTAAAATGTATTAAGCTCTTCAATGTGCCAGACATACTGCTAAGGATATGAGTGTACATATAATCTCATTTATTTTTTAAATATATTTTATTAATTATGCTATTAGTTGTCCCATTTCTCCCTTCATTCCCCTCTACCCTGCACACCCCCTCCCCCCCCACATTCCCCCCTTTAGTTCATGTCCATGTGTCATAAGTTCTTTAGCTTCTACATTTCCCATACTATTCTTGCCCTCCCACTGTCTATTTCCTCCCTACCGTCTATGCTACTTATTCTCTGTACCTTCTCCCCCGTCTCTGCTCATCCACTCACCTGCTGATAACCTCTATTTCTGTGGTTTTGTTCCTGTTCTAGCTGTTTTCTTGGTTTGCTTTTGTTTTAGGTGTGGTTGTTAATAACTGTGAGTTTGCTGTCTTTTTACTATTCATATTGTTCATGTTTTTATCTTCTTTTTCTTAGATAAGTCCCTTTAACATTTCATATAATAAGGGCTTGGTGATGATGAACTCCTTGAACTGGACCTTATCTGAGAAGCACTTTATCTGCCCTTCCATTCTAAATGAAAGCTTTGCTGGATAGAGCAACCTTGGATGTAGATCCTTGCCTTTCATGACTTGGAATACTTCTTTCCAGCCCCTTCTTGCCTGTAAGGTCTCTTTTGAGAAATCAGCTGACAGTCTGATGGGACCTCCTTTGTATGTGACTGTCCCCTTACCTCTTGCTGCTTCTAGAATTCTCTCCTTAATTTTAATCTTGGCTAATGTAATTATGTTGTGCCTTGGTGTGTTCCTCCTTCGGTCCAACTTCTTTGGGACTCTCTGAGCTTCCTGGATTTCCCGGAAGTCTATTGCCTTTGCCAGACTGGGGAAGTTCTCCTTTATTATTTGTTCAAAAATTTTTCCACTTGTTGCTCTTCCTCTTCCCCTTCTGGTACCCCTATAAGGAGGTTTCTAAGCCTCTCCTCATTTTTCTGAATTCTTGTTTCTTTGTTCTTTTCTGTTTAGTTGTTTCTTTCTTCCTTCTGGTCCACTCCATTGATTTGCGTCCCAGTTTTCTTCCCATCACTATTGGTTCCCTGTGCATTTTCCTTCATTTCACTTAGTGTAGCCTTCATCTTTTCATCTAATTTGCCACCAAAATCAACCAATTCTGTGAGCATCCTGATCACCAGTGCTTTGAACTGTGCATCTGATAGGTTGGTTATCTCTTGGTCGCTTAAAAGTATTGGCTCTCAGGCTTTGATTTGTTCTTGCATTTGAGCCCTTTTGGGGGGGTGGTCTGGTCATGCCCTGTTGCATAGTGAGGTGTGGAACCTTAGTTGTGTCCCGGGGAGGGCAGGGCAACCCAGTTGCTGGGTTGTGATGCTGTATGTGGGGGCGGGGTCAGAGAGGGAACAATGGTACTTGCTCTGCTCTCTTTCAGATTTCAGTCCCCTCACCTACCACAAGCAAACTGGGCCCTTCTGGTGCTGATTCCCGGGTGGGTGGGCTTGTGTATGCTCCGCCTTGCATGCCTCACTGGTTCTGCTTGTTGCCTCAACACGTCCAGGGCCTGCCAGCCACCACCTGTGCTCCCGGGTCTGCCAAACGCCGCTTTTTCCTGCCTCGACCCCTCTCCGCCAGCTGCTGCTTCTACCCCTCTTACTGGTCTGGATGAATGGTTGTCTGACTTCCATATTGTTCAATTTTCTGTCTTTTGGTTGTTTTTCTGTTTCTAAATTTTTGTTGTCCTTAATTTTGGTTGCGAGAGGAGGCACAGTGTGTCCACCTATGCCTCCATCTGGGCCGGAAGTCCCATATTATCTCATTTAATACTTACATAGTAACCCTTTGTGTTAATTACACAGAACAGTTAAGAAAACTGAGGTTCAGACGGGTTAAAAATAGTGCCTAAAACTACAAAGCTAGTAAAGGTGGAGTCAGGATGAAAACAAAGGCTGACTGACCATAGAATCTGAGGTTTCGACCCTGACACAATGCTCCCATGAATACCCACAAGCTGCCCACCCCGTCCTCAGGTAAGCTTGGCACTCGGAAGGATGCTCTCTGTGGTCCACTGTCTGCTAGTGCCCCAGTTTGAGAAGCCAGGAGTGGAGACACAATGTGTCTTGGAGGCACAGAGAATAGCCCAGGCCCTGCCTCTTTCTCTGCTTTTCAGGGCACAAGTGGTACCTGGATCCCACTGTAGAGAGGCACCCAAGTACCTGTGGAACCAGAGAGGGACCTCAATGCCTGGGGCAGTGGCCAGCTTAAGAATAGAGGGTATGGACTTCCCTGGTCACTGGAGTGAAACAAGGTTCAGTTAATGTGTGTTATGGTAACACAACTGGGTGACTTTGTGGTATCCATGGAGTTTCAAGTTTCTTTAAAATCTGCCAGGTGTTTATGCATACAAGTGTGTGATTCTCAGCGCAGTTGTGTTCCACTCGCTTCATTCATCATATCTCCTAATAATACATTAATTTGGGGGGATATGAACAGGACTTTGCACTCTCAATTATAGCCCCACCTGGTTTCAAGATCATTTAACAGGCCCCTAACCTGTTCCTCAGTGCTCCTGCAGAAGTTTCTCTGAGCTCCAGGTTACCTTGAGTCCATCTGTCTGCCATACCTGGGTCCCCAAGTTCCCTGGTGGGTTGTCAGGAAGTCCGTTTTGATGGACCAGCTATCGAGTCAAGTGACTAAGGTCAGTCAAGTGCCAGGAAAGAGGAATGCCTTAAGGCTAGCCCCCCATTACATTGGGCCAGCAGGCTGGCTTGCAGAACATTCCAGGGACCTCAAGGTCAGCATCACCCAACCTGCTGGGGCTTATGGCTCTTCAGGGAGACAAAAAGTAGAGACTCCCACTAGAAAAAATGGGACCAACACTGGGCAGAGCATTTATCATAGAAAAAGTTCAGTAGTTCCGTGGTGGTGACTTATTAATGTTCTCTTCAATCATCAAGATGCCCAGTGATATTATATCAGCTGCCACACCATGTAGCGTCCTCAAATTTTAACCACAGGCAAAAGCATTATTGTACCAGTTTTCTCCCCTTTCCCGCCTTCCCCAGCCCTTGCCTTCCAGAGAGAATGGAAAGGAAAGCAGTGTTCAGCTTTGATGAGGTGCGTGGCACTTGTGCCGCTGACCTTGATGTCGTCCATACTGTGAAAGGTACAGCCTATGCTTGAAAACACCAGACTTCGATGTGATTATCTTTCCTTGTATGTAGTCATTGGCCTTGGTGTGAGGTGTGTTGACAAGGACTAAAAGTGCACAATCTGGCTAGAGATCTCTGCCCAGCCGTGTCCTCCACAGTGGATGTCATTAATCACCTGGTGTTGCCTGGCACGCCCAGCTCTGCCAGCTTATGTATATTGGGGCCTTTTCTTCCTCGCCTCTGAAATTCTCATCAGACTGAAAATGCATCACACCTTTTTTGTCCTGTAATTATGATGCCATGGACAACCAGGGTAACACAGATGATTAAATCCCCTGCTCCTGGCTGTTGGTAATCCAGGAAGGGGGCAAGACATGGGTGGGTGGAAGAGAAAGCAGGAGGGCCCGGACGGAAATCTCAGGACCCAGTCGCTGGGCTTGCTGGGAAGTATTTGTCAACATCTCTGTCTGTTTGAGAAAGATGCTAACGACCTTGGAAACAATGAGGTTAGCATGGTTGTGTACCTCTCTTCATTCAGTGGATTGTGCCTAAAAAGAATAGTGTTAACTGAATTATTTTAAAAATCAAATCATTGATTCTATCTGTGATATTTAAGGAAGATCGGCAGTGAGAAGACTTTTATGATTAACATGACTCTTAACAAGACAAGTAGAACCACCATGATTTAGAGTTCAAAGCAACCTAGCAGGTCCTTTGTCTAGCCTCTTCACTGTGGACAAAAGGAACTGAGGCCTAGAGAGGTGATGCCCAGGCCCTTTCCAACCCCCTGGTGCCTGTTTGGCAAACAAGAAATTTTGCAAATGTAAGTTTGAGCACCCTGGGTTTTTGCTGGAGATGACCTTGAAGCAGGACAGATCTGTTTGTAAGAGATGTCACTCACTACCTTTTGGGGGAACTTTAATGGAATGGTTCAACACATGGGGGGACTTCTTCTTTCATGTTCTCCTGTGTGTACCTTAGGAGAGTAAAAGATGAGGCATTGTGAAGTCAACTTTACCTCTGCAAGTAGAGCCTATTCGATCTCTAGGTTCCGAAAGTGATGGACCGAGAGGCAATTAAACAGTGAGCTCATTTATTTTCATTCCTTTGCGAACATCATTCAGGAAAATTGGCCGCTGAGGATGCTGGCTGGGCAGGGACTCTCTTCCTGGGTGAGAAGGTGTGCATGTGTGTGGGTGGGGAGGGAGTCAGTATGCAGACGCCAGACATGCCACTGCAGGAACAGATGGGCATCCGCAGCCTCGTAGTTCCCAGGTGCCTCAGGCGCGTGCCTTTGGGAGTCAGGCACATCCTTTTTCAGGAAATGGCTGTGGGGCTGCAGCCTACTGCTTCCCGAGCCACAGACCAAGATATAAAAACAAAATTGCTTAAAGCTTGTTCAAAGGGCTGAAAACCCCACAGAAAAGTTAGACATGGAGCTGCCGTGGGTCCTGAGTGACTGGATGCTGAGTGGGCAGTAAATGGCTGAGGGGCTGCTGCCCTGGACTCTGTAAGACTGTGCAGAGCCTGTGTTATTGGGCTGGTACCTGGTGGTACCTACGGTTTTCAAGTTGTAGGGGACTTTGTGTTTGTGTATATAGTATTGTCTATGGACTTACACTGAAAGACACTTGTAGTGACAAATCAGATTTAATTTGATAAATATGAGCAAAGTTTCTTAAGGGGAAGTAGTGAAGCAAAGAGGACACTAAACAGAGTGACCATGACAGCCTTAGGTTCCTGAAGTCTTTATTTGCCCAATTCAGAGTTGACTGTTAAAAACAGAATAAGCAACTCAGGAACTTTCCTTTCAGTTTGACGGGCCATCTATGCTTGACACCAGCTCTCCTGGCCCATGTGTGTGTTACCACATGGTCCACTCAGCTAGGCTGGAGCTGGGGACCAGAGGTTTCTGCAGAATCGCAGGCTGTTCTGCTTGCCATGGACAGTTCGGTGTTTACTTCCAGGATGTGGCCTCTCGCACTCAATCACTGCCACCTTCCCTGAACCTTCAACACTCAAGTGTTGACTTCGTTAGTACCACCTCTTTGGAGCTTGGGGAAGCACCGATGTGTGTTGTGCGTGGGGGGGGGGGCCTGCCCTCCGAGAACTTCTGGTTCAGGCCATCACATATAGCACATGTGCATTCACAGGACAAACTGCATGATGAGAAGCTTAGGATGAGAACAGCTCAGAGGATGAGTGTTCACATGTCAGAAGGGCTTAGTGGGAACTTCAGCTCAGACCTTTAGGGAAGAGAAGAATGGAGGTTTAGAGCATTGTGGAGTGGAGGGGTTGTGGAGGGTGTTGCTGATCTATATACTGCAGTGGTCCATGGGGACAGACTAGCTGCCCAGGGGGACACTCTGAGTAACAGACAGGCACCGGAGTCAGAAGTAGACTTGGTCTCCTTGGTTGTCTGTGAAAACTTCAACTGCTGATAAGGTTCTGTGAACTTCAGGTTTCTCATTAGAAAAATGCAGGCATTGATATCAGACTAAAGCTTGCTTGAGATGCCGTCTAGGAGGGAAACACAGCTGCTGTCAGGAATTAGGGGTGGGAGTGTTGAGCTGGAAGAGGGCAGATGCAAAGCAGTGTTTTAGGAATAACATGCTAAGAGGAACCATGCTTGGTCTGGAGGACAAGGCTGAGCCTGGGTCAGAGGAGCCTGGGCAGTACAATGTGTGACTCTCCAGTCACAATGGGAGGGGAGGTGACTCCCCTTCTGTGATCCCCAAGGGAGAGACTGGACAGAGTGGAGAGGTCTGGGCCATGGAGTTCGCCTCTGAGAACATTCACTTTTTCAAGGGAAACGGGTAGATACAATCAGTAAAGAAAGCAGAGCCCTGGCTGGTGTGGCTCAGTGGATTGAGCATGGGCCTGCGAACCACACAATCGCGGTTCGATTCCGTCAGGGTACATGCCTGGGTTGCAGGCCAGTTCCCGGCAGGGGACTCACGAGAGGCAACCACACATTGATGTTTCTCTCCTTCTCTCCTTCCCTTCCTCTCTAAAGATAAATAAATAAAATATTAAAAAAAAAAGAAAGCAGAAATTGAGTAGGAGGGAAATGAGAAAGGAAGAAGGGATTTAGAAGCCGGGAGGAGAGAGCCCCACGGAGGCCGTGGTCACCCAGGTCTAAAGAGAGGTTCTGTGGAAGGTGGCTTTGCACCCTTCTCTCTGGGCCTCAGGGGAAGCTGGGAGCCTGGGTTTGAAGAGCTCATCTGCTAAGGGATGAGGGGGGGCCTAAAAACGCCGTGTGCACCGTGGAATGCTGCTGCTTACTTCGGGAGTATTGAGTCATTACTTAATGGGAATAAGGGAGGTGTGCGGGGCCCCAGACATGACTGCCCCAGCTGTGAGCACGTGCCCAGTCTCCTGAGGAGGGGAGACTTTCGCCCTTTCCATTGGTGCACGCTCAAATCCCAGTCGCCAGCAGACTCCGTCCTGATCTCCCCCCTTCCCATCATCTCCGACCTCTCCGTGTGGCATGGCACAAAATCAGCCCTGGTGCATGAGGGCGAAAGTGACCATCGGTGGAAATTTAGCCCAGCTCTTCATTCTGCAAAGAAGCTTTGGCTGGTCTGAGAATTATAACATTTTTCTCTCCTCCCTTTCATCATCACTTTCTCTTCCCCATGTTCTTCCTTCCTGTGACAGGAACACGTGTCTCAGAACCCCCCTGATGTTGCAGTCAGGAATATCCCGGACTGGACGCCATGTGGACTTCAAGGGCTTTAGTCTTACACGTGTTAGATAGGATTTGGGCCACACCAATAAGCTGAGCCATTCTGAGGTCAGAAGCAATTGTCACACCAGTAGAAATATGTTAGGTGGCCTGTCCCTTGTGAGAAGCAATGAGATAATGTTTGTGTCAATGAGTAGAGAGCTTCATTAATGCTGAATAAATAAAGAGGCATATAATCACACCCAGAAACCAAACCTGCCCGTGGGCTGCCTACCATATTTACCTGATTAAGAAGTACTCATTTCGCATTCTGTGAAAAGCAGCCAGGCTTGTCCCAAAGAACTTCTGTGAAGCTATTTGATAAAGTAAAATATTAGTGCTCTGACTGTTCTTATTGTGAAGCACGAATGAAGCCATTTTCACCTTCTGAGGATTCAAATCAGAATTGAGTTATGAAAGAAATAGCTAGAATGAAAACGCACCCCTCCCCAATAACACGAGTCTAAACGTTGGACTCAGGTTCTTCCGAGAAAGGAGATGACTGAAGGAGTCTCTCAGGAGAATTTTCAAGGAGCTAGAATTCAGGGGCAAGTAGCACTTACTGAAAGGAGAAGAACTAGGAAACTAGGCTAGCGAAGGAGCGGAGGGAGGGGCTGTTGGGTAGGTTTTGAAATTTTAAGGGGATAATGAGGAATAGATAAGGAGTGGGGGCCATGGGGAGTGAGGTGGGAGACACGGGTGGGACCCTGGCCTGATGCGGAGCGCCCAGGGGGAAGGGTAGGCATGTGGGGATTGATAAAGGGAGGAATAAGGAAACAACTCTGGAGTCAAAACAAAACAAAAGTAAGGACGTGAGGAGCAGTATAACTAGGGTAACTGGGACTTAGGCATTTGGGCATTTGTTTATTTTGCTTGATTCGGCAGTTCTTGGGAGGCAGGAAGGTGTACTCGTCTGCAGAGCAGTGATATAGACTTGGATGGAGCCCAGGAACCCGCGCCGACCGCAGCGGGCAGATGCAGGATGAATGCGGGGGCCCTAAAAACACCACGTGCGCCGTGGAACGCTGCTGCTTACCTCGCAACTGTGAACGTGGGGCCTGTCAGGAGCCCACCCTGTGTTGTGTTGGTTTGAATGTCTAGTGACTTTCTTAATGATTTCCTCGAAAAGCTTGCAGACAACAGACGATGAATTAGAAAAGCAGTAATGCCAGCCTGTGGGAGTTGTTTCAAAGCTGTGCACTGGACTGTGCCATCCGTTTTCTGAAAGGCCAGCAGAGCTTTCAGTGAATGGCTGTCGCAGGAGTAGAGAGCCACCACCCTCTTCTATGAAGCAGAACCTGACTTCTGGGGGGTTTGCTTGTTAACAAGTCTGATGGTAAGCAGGCACGCTGAGGAATTTCAGGCTGAGGGTTTTTATGGGGAGGGCTGGTTTAAATTATTGGGCTCACTCCACCATAGCTCTGATTTGATGATCAAGCTGATAACCTTGGAAGTAGGGGAGCGATTACTGGTTGTTGCTGTCTGTCCCAGCATGCTTTGCGGTTGCCCGTCTGTGCGTGTGGTTCAGCCATGGGGGAGGGGAGGCGTTCTTGTGTCTCTCAGCAGAGGAACTTGAGCTGGCTTGTTTCAACATGTGTAAGGGTTAATCAGGTAAATTATAATGCTTTTGGGAGAGGCAGCCTAGCTGAAGCCTGACACAGCCCTCAGGGTTGCTGGGAAAGGGTCATTCGTAAAACCCTTAATTGATTTCCTTTCTTTGCAAAGATGGCTTCTTAATGTAACACTGTGGTGCTAGACCCGTTGATAAAGTTTACATTCCTGATTTATATTTTAGTCTTCTGCATACTTCTTTAAAACTCTCAGAACAGCCCTTCTTTTAAAATATAATTGGAGCAAGTTAAAAGGGAAAAAGGAATAAACTGACTTTGTTGAGACATTCTACAGTCTGCAGGCATTTTTGTAAATGGAGATATAGAATGTCAGTTGGACTATTTAATTGTAGTGGGTGGGAGTGGGAGAACTACCACATTTGGCAGTGGTGTGCTAGAATATCACAGAAGTTAGCAGCAAATTGTCTGTTAAAGTCACAGTGTCTGTCGTTTTCTATTTCCCCCCCCATGGCACCATCTATTCCTGTTCTGTGAAATAACCTGTTTTCATTGTATATCTTCAGTTAATGTTTGATGCTGTTTTTATAGTTCATGAATGACTCAATTGACTACTGAACTTGGCAGTTTCTTCCCATCATCATGCCCCTGGACAGGAAATGTTCAGTATAGATATGACTAACCAGTTTCCAGGCTTAAAAATAAAGCCGGGGATTTCTGGACAGAATAGGCCTTTGTCACTCATTTCAACATGCCTGATAAGGGTGAAGCTCAAAGCCAACCACTTTGGTCTCTCATTTTTTCCAGGCCACCACTTCACCTGGAATTTTCTATTATACAAATTGAAACTGATTTTACAGTGTTGGTGGTTTTCTTTTTTTCTTTTTCAATGGAATAAGGGGGTATTTGAATAATCATGGGAATCAGCTAGAGTCCATACTCTCCTTATGGCTTTTTTGGTGTGTTTTAGCTCCATTTATTTATTTATTTATTTTTATTTTTTTAGCTCTTTTAAGTTATCACCTTCCTGAGGTAGATGATGGGGAAATAATCTTCACTTGCCTATATATAGCACCTTAAACTCAAAATAGTGGGCACATGGGTGGATGTCTTCATAAACTGTGACTTGTCTTCTTGAACCTAAGGCCCATCTGAAGTAGCATTCCTTTCTCCCAAAGTTACTTCCAATCAATCCAGTGATTCCAAGATACCTTTTGTCAGGTAGCCCTTTAACAGCACGGAAAGAATTATACTATTTTGACAGATACCAAAAGGTGTTTGGCATCTCGTTGCCTACAGCCATTGTTCTAGGACATGAAAGATAATTTTATATTTTATGTTTTCTTGCCATATTCCTAAAAAGAAGTGATTTTTCTTCCTTAATAAAAGTATTTTTTTTCTCTCCTTTATTTCTTATTCTAAGTAGCATTTTGGGGGAGGAGGGGTCAGAGATTTAGGAAGTCTCGACACCACGTTTTGTGGAAGTGCCAAAGTAGACCCAGCCTTTGTTAGATGAGGATGCCTCTAACAACAACACAAAAGTGTTTCTCTTTCGGAGCCCTTAACTCTGTGCAAGGGTTAATCTGTGGACTTTTATTTGTTTTTCAAATAAGAAATTGTGCCAGGGAATGATGATTTAAAATACAAAGCGCATGCAAATATTTTTAGTTTGCGTTAGAGTGAAGTTAGTAATGATTGTTTGGGACAACTCGGCTTCCTTTGCCAAATTTAGAAATAAACCATATATTTGTAAAGAAGGGTTGGTTACTCTACTTGGCTCTCAAATGCTTGTTCTCCTAGGCTCCTCCTCACTGTCTCCTTGGTTTCAGGAACAAGGTAGAGTAGAGTAGAAGAGCCTCTGCTGTGCTTTGGATTAGAGCTTGACAAAAATCTGGTCTTTGAAAACACGGGGATCCTGTGCCCCAAATACCCGACGCCTATTCCGGTAGGGTGCTTTCAAGGGAAAAAGAGCACTGTCTATATAAACCAAGCTTTCACTGAATGAAATGATTCCCTGATCTACAATGGTGATCTTCTCTATGTTTGTGGTGATCAAGAATCTTCTAGATTTTGTGATGATGGGCGTGTTGTAGGAAAACTGATGATGTTTCATAACCAATGAAGTGTGAGATAGACATGTTGTCCCGAGGGTATAAAGTCTTTGCTCTTTTCATGAGATTTGTGGAACATCCAAAGATTGATCAATGGTGATCTATCATCTGGCCTTGCTGTCTGTCTTTGGTCTGTCTGTTCTGTTTTCGCTGTCTGGATGTTAGGTACAGAGGGCACTGTACTCACCAGGGGTTGTGCCATCCATGGTCCAGCAGTCAGCTAAAACCAAGATGGATATTCAGAATGTACTGTCCATATATATTCTGAGTGCATACTGTGCATAAACTATGGGAGGCACTTAAGAAGGCCTGGTAGAACCTTCTTGCTGGTTCCTTTGGAGGCCATGTAGGTGTCTTCATTCTCCTAGCCAGTGTTTTGAATCACAGTGGTTAGGCCTAAACTCAGTGTAGACTGCGCAAGGGCTTTACCTAGACTGGGTAGAAACCCGGAGAGTTGTCTTTCGAATTGGGTCAGACTAGCTTTATTACCAAAACACTTTTGGCACATCTTGTGTGACAATGGAAAAGGGAGTGTTTTAGTTGTGACCCTTGTGTTTGAAATACCTGCTTTCTTCCCCCACTAGTTTTCTTGTTTCCCCACAAACATGCCGCTGTTTCAATTCATTGGAACTATATGTCTGTGGACTTCTTCCTGGGTTCCAGCCACTGGGGCATGGATCATCCCAAAAAAGCTTATTGCTATTAAGTCTAGTTTAAAATAGAAAGCAATTTTTAGGTGTAAAATTAGACAAGAGAAAGCTGTTACCTGATTGGGAGACAGAGAAACAGTGGGCAAAACCAAATGTAAAAACTCTTTAAGTTAAGTAAAGGAGCCCTTTAACCCAATGTAAGGCTTTCAACAACTTTCATTTGTTAGTTTATACCTAGAAGAATAGAAATGGACTTTATCAGACTTTGACAGCAAATTAAAGGCCTCAGCCCCCTCTAACCACAAACATATATTCATTCCCTGGAGTCCAATAAAATAATCAGTGATAAAGGCAAGCTACTGGTCAAAATGATCTCTGTGGTGGAAAAGAGTGTCTTGCTTCAAAACCAGAAGGACCCTAAATGCTGGCTTTTCTAGGCCTGGGCCGCGAGTTTGCATTTTCCTTGGAGCCCAGAGACCAAGGCATAGTTGCTACTCAGACCTCTCCTGCCCCAACACCAGCCTCCAGCCAGAGTTCTAGGCGTGTTCTGTTAAAATGTTTCAGATTCTTTACCCTCCATCAGAATCAATGAGCTGTAAACCAGCTCAAGAAAAGAGGGCCCAATTTCTGATCCCTTGATACTTTATTAGATGCCATTAAAACCTGAAAGAGCTTGGAGATTACTAAGGCCTGCATTTGGAACCTGGTCTCTTAGTCCAAGAATTCTGTAGCTTCCCTTTTCTGTGTGTGTTTGTGTCCGTAGCTCATATCACCCTATTTGGTGATAGTACCAATGTCATGGAAGAAAAATGATGTGAAACATTTGCTATTCAAATATTTAATTCCTTTTCATGTTAGCTAGAGTCTCTAAACATTTATTTAAACAAGGTTTCTAAATTTTGATGGGGGCAATATGGTATATGATTGTTCTTTAGCTCATAGGATGTGGTAAAAAAAAAGTTTCTTAAAATTATTTATTTATGTATTTATTTATTTATTTAGAGCAGAAGGGAGGGGGAAAGAGAGGGAGAGAAACATCAATGTGTGGTTTCCTCTCATGTGGCACCAGCCTGCAACCCAGGCATGTGCCCTGACTGGGAATCAAACCAGTGACCCTTTGTTTCACAGCCCATACTCAATCCACTGAGCTACACCAGCCAGGCCAAAAAAAAAAAAGATTTTATTTTGATTCATCAACAGGGAAAATATGGCAGAATTTATCTGGGGCATTTGCTATAGACTGTTCCCTGCATTGGAATGTGGGTGGAGTTCTGGCCTTTATGCATTTGTATGTTTCAGGGAAATAAAGGTACAGGGAAACACTTGTCCTTTCCCTATATAAAGACTAATGTGCAGCTGACAGCTTAAAAATACTATAGGAGACAACATTTCACGTCCGGCAGTAGCATCTGTTTCCTTCATTCCAAGATCAGCAAATAGAATTAAAGGTGGGTGCTAAAAATGGAAAAGAGAAAAAAACAACTTCTTTTTGGCAAACCCACTAACTCCCTCCACCACCCTTTTCAAAGCAGGAATGGACTGAATGGCATAAATGGAAAATTAGTAGATTGAGGGGGGGGTGGTGCAGAAATGTTTTCTCGGGAGGGTAAATTTCATTTTTGGATTTAGAAACTGACTCAAATTATACATTCCCAAAACTTGATTCATCTTTTTCCTTAGTATGTTTTTTATAATATACATTATCTCACATTTTAGAAGTAAATTCAGTATTATTTTTCTAAGGTATCTCTCTTCTGACTTTTGAAGCAGTGAGGACATGAGAAATCAGATAAAGAAGAAATTTCAATAAAGTAGGTTGCCTTTATCCTTAGAAACGTTGTTTTGATTGGAGATTCTGTTGTTTATCAAGAACTTAATATAGAAGATCCCCTATAGATATCAGTAATATTTCTTAGGAACAAAGATATGACCATAAACCTTGCTAATCATTCGACTCAGTAGGATTATTCTCTGAGCCTTATAAAGTGCGCGGCAGTGCACCATGTGTGCAGCTCTTACAGGGCCTCCGGTATTTTAGAAAATTAGTCTAGGTGCCTTAAAAGTACCAATTGACCATCATAAATTGCCTCCTAATATTTTACAAAAATGCTAGTTAAAACTGCTCTGATTTACTTACAGAGACCTTTGTCCTATGTTTCTTTATCAAATTGACCCTGACAGTGTGCACGGATTCTTCCTAGGCATGAATGACATTTGGAGCTCAGCCTTTTTGACCACCCCAGAAACAAAACTTAGACACTGTACTCCCCGCCCCTACCCCTTCCCAGACTGCTGGGCACGCTTACTTCCCTTTAAAACAAAAACTGCCCTAAATAGGGTAGCTGTTACTCTGCACGCCAAGAATGACGTCCCAATAGTAGTTGTGGTTGCTATTACATTTGTCGCTGTATAATACCTCTTATTATGTAAGGGGTATTATATAATGTAAGAAAGAGCTAAGAGGTGAAGGTATTTATCCCTGGGCCTTTTACCTTATTAATCACTTACTGTATCTGTTGGGACATGTTTCAGTTCATTTAGAAACTGGTTAGGAATTTTTAAAAGTCACTTCGACATTCCTCACCAGGACTCTCAGGACAGGCATGCGCCAGGGATCTGACCAGGCGTGAGGTGGAGCAGAGCCTGCACCAGAGCAGGACACGCAGTGTGGGAGGACACGCAGTGTGGGAGATGTGCATCTGTCCTTGCGGCTTTTTCATTCTGGAGGACACGTCAGACACGCACGTAGGGACAAACATGCCAGGGGAACGTGGCATCAATTAGAGAGGTGCAGGCAGGTCTGTCTGTGGCTGAGGTGTTGGAGCTAAAACTGTTGAGGCGGATGGCATTGGCAGGAAGCTTTGGAAAGAGGAGCATGGGGTTGGTTCCCAAAGGATGGGGGATGTACCATGGGAAGTGGTACAGCAAATGAT
The DNA here is from genome assembly GCF_014824575.4 of Sturnira hondurensis. Lineage (NCBI taxonomy): Eukaryota > Metazoa > Chordata > Mammalia > Chiroptera > Phyllostomidae > Sturnira > Sturnira hondurensis. The sequence continues at coordinate 8,783,588 of NW_028074140.1, read as the reverse complement.
TTTTAGGAGCCCCAGGCCTCATGTTAAATCATCTTCATTCCCAAAATGAGAAGATTGGTCCCTTTTCAGTTCTTTTGGATTACTTTGCCTCATTCATGGAGAATGCCTACATTTGGGGCCATATGACTTTTGCCACCTTCCTCATACTGACTCACCACCTTTGGTACCATGCAGGTAGACATGGGGCTCATGGACTTTGGCAGGCACCAAAATCTGGCTAGAAAGAAATAGTGTTGGGAATTTTTTTCTCATTGAGTCATTGTTATCATCTAAATTTCTAGATGATTTTTATGATTATGATATGTTTAGGAGAGCAACACCAGTTTCCATTCATATAGTTTCCTTTTAAAACAAATTAATTTTTTAAATAAAAATTTGTTACGTACCCACTGGGAAACAAATATACATAGTAAGTAGACAACAAGGGCGAGTCATGACGGTACTGAAAGGACAAGAGTGTAAGGTGTTGCTCAAATAGAAATAGGGGGGCTTTCTGGTGGAGAGAGGTTTCAGCGAAGATGCCGGGGTAGAAACTGCAACACATTTTGAGGGAAGGGTGAGTGAAGAAGTTGGTGGGAGCCCAGAGATCTGGTGGAGAATCAGAGCTAGGAAGCCATGTGGCTCAGCTTGACTGTCAGGCAGGGGAACAGGGCCTCAGCCTGTGAGGTGACTGCTGGAGTCCTACCCGAGACTCCCTGAAAGTGATTCAAAATCGTTTGATCATGTCGCTCGGGGGTGGCTAACTCAAGCCTCGGGTGGTTTTCTGGCCCCTGTCAGCGTGTTGCCAGGTGGTATAGTGGAGAGGCCCCATTTCTGCCCCATCACCCTCTCAAGTGTTGCCAGGTCATTTGTCTTGAAAAGCTGGAAATGTGAATTTTTATGTCACTGCTCCCAACCTTTACATGTTTTTTAATTACAAAAAAAGGGAATAAAGCATTATGAGAGCTTATGTTTGAGGTGATGAAAGTTTTATGACATTAGATATGGTGATACATGACATTTTGCATATAGTTAACATTACTGAATAGACACTTTTAAAATGGTTACAATGGCGAATGTTATGTTATATGAATTTAACCTAAATTTTAAAAAGAAAAAAAAACATTATTGGGTCCAACCAAAATGTGTTGCCAGCCAAAAGTTTGTCAGCTCTGTCTTAAATGGAGGAAGTACTGTTTGTAATTTTGATGATCCCAACACAAAGCAGCTTCCACGGGGGAGCCAGTGACCGGGAGGAGTTACTGGGGGTCATACTGTGACCTTGAATTGACCTTTGGGCCTTTGTGGTCTTCATGGCTTCTTCCATCTCTACAAATAGGCCTGGTGGTAGGAATGGTGAGAGGTGGAGTGGTGGCTTGGATGCTGGGGTGCCGAGAGAGAGTGGGTGACAAGGCAAAGCTACAGGAGGGTGGGGGCTGCCGCAGCATCGGCGAGCAGTGATTTATTGCTATTTGGCCATTCGTTGTAACACTGATCTGTCGTGTTGTTTGCCAACGTTTATTTTACCCAGATATCTACCATTAGGGAGGTCATCCATCTTCAAGACAGCAAGTTAATGTATTTAGGGAAACATTTTTCAGTTCTTACACAAGAAAGACTCTAATGGTCTTTTTAGTTATTTTCTTTAACTGAAAAATGAGTTGAATATATCAAGTATATGTCATCGACACCAAAGGATTACAATTATTGTAACAAACTATTTGTCTTTACGGTTCTTGGGGACTTCATTATTTTTAATACCAAACTTAATTTAAATTAGCCAGTTTCAATGAAGGCAACATATAAAACTTAAGATTTTATAGTATATTCCAACTTAACCCTCAACTTTTTTATTATTAACTAACTAGCAAAGAAAGGTAGAATATATGCCTTTTTAAAATTTCTAGTTTTTATGAATTAATCCTTTAAAACATGCCTCTTTTTTTTGACCTGGCCAGGTAGCTCAGTTGATTAGAGCATCACAGCATGGTCCCAATATGCCAAGGTTGTGGGTTTGATCCCTGGTCAGGACACATACAAGAATCGACTAACGAATACATGGATAAATGGAACAACAAATTAATTTCTCTCTGCCCTCGTTTTCTCTTTCTCTCGCTCTCCCTCCCCCTTCTCTTTCTCTTTTTCTCTTTCTCATTCGCTATTCCTCCCCTGTATATTTCTGTACCCTCAAAAGGACCTAGGGGTATTTTTAATCCATTAGATAAAGATCAGTTGAACACTTTAATGGCAAGAAACAAACAATACATTGTAACCTATCCCAAGGATTTTACTTTCAGGGAAAATGGAAACAAATAAATATGATATAAAGCAGTTTTCAATAATAGGGACAGGATAGAACGTTTCTGACTGAGTCAATCAGTAAAGGTTTCGTGGAAGGGGTGATACTGGGGAAGGACCGTGAGGGAATGGACAGGGTTTTACCCAAGATGGCTCCCCCTTACTTCCTTCACATCTCTGCTGAATTATCTTCTTTGCAGAAAGGCCTTCCCCCACTCCCCTGGGTAAAACAGCAAAGCTTCCCTCTTCAACCCCACCATTCCTCTACTCTTTTTGGAAACACACACACATCTCTTATTTTCCTTCTAGCCCCTGTCACTACTTACATTTTTTACATGGTAGTTTATGTTTTACATCTCCCTCTACTAGAATCTGTGTTCTTGAGAACAGGTACTTTGTCTGGCACCCAGTAGGTGCTCAATAAAAATGTGGTGAGTGAATGATGAATGACCGGGCAAAGGTTTTTTTGCTATAAGTCTATTGACCAGGGAGAGCTCCAAACTGGTACAGAAAAGCCAAGTTCCACTTTTTTTTGCAGGATCTTTATAAATTGAGCAAGTTTACCACCTCTCTGTGACCCAGGTAACGTGTGTAGACAGAAGGGGCAGATTTGGGTGCCCCAGTATATAGCTTCTTAAAGCCTGTGACTAAGTAACAAGTATTATGAAAACAAATCATTGTTACTCTTAACCTTCCCACCACTTTCCCCAAGAAATCCTCCACAGAGTTTCACTGGCTATACATAATTTATGTTAAATTACTTCTAAGATCGGTAAGATTCACCTTTGCTAGCTGGCACACAGGTGCACTGACGGGCAGAACTTCTAATTCCTAACTAGCCAACAGTAGTTTTGCAGGTTGGCTCCGAAATACAGTCACAGAGCCAAGAAATGGACACAAATGTTGAAGACAAGGGAGGGAGGGCTTGTGGTGAGTTTCAGAATGTAGTCTCTTGGTAACGGGGCAGCCGCCATTTACCTCAAGGCAGTTGTTGCCGTGTGGGAATGCGGGCCCATTTTGGTCACATCTTAGGGTATTTCAAAGAAAATCAGAACCACAGACTTGAGGTTGAATTTCTCAATTTTCTAATAACGACCATTAATTTTTAGAACAGAATAATACTGTGCAGGCCAAATAATGGGCTGTCCTGGTTACAATCTCTGCAGAATATCCTGATCTTAATAAAACAGGGATATCTGAGCATTAGGAGCTGAGAGAAATGTTTAGAGAGGGGTAGAAACCATTTGCCAGACAAGTGCCACCTTGCCAGTACCCAGCAGTGAACAACAGTGCTCCTGCCACCCTCTGGGGGGTTTTCCAGGGTTTTATTCTGGTATTTCAGTGCTTCTGATACTTGGAATGAGGCTGTTTACTTTAAGACCCAGCAGATTCCCACCTGACCATTTGCTTACCTTGAGTGGGATCTAGGTTCCAGAATGTTGACATGGCTATAAAATGCATGACTAACTTAACATTTTAATACAGTTACTGGGGAAAGGTTTTGACAAAAATATTGGGAGGCTGTGCCAAGATGCATATTTGAGAAATGCCCAAACGGAGGCCAAGAGGTTACTGCTCCCAAAATATTCAAACAGATGGGTTTGGGATATTTACATGGATGATTCCAGAACACTGGCTCTAATGATTGAGTTAGCTAAATATGGTCACTTCTGCATGCAAAAGTGGCTGGTTATTCTGTATGTTTTGGCAAAGGGCAGGGAGAAAAGCAGTAGACAAAATAAAGAAAAGGCATATCTTTTATATAGATTCCATTCCTTTAAAACAAAAAGTAGTTTACATCCCACATGCAAGGCTATGGTTTTGTTCATGGAGTAGAAGTAAGTTCATTTGTTAATAAGCTCTAGTATATGGAGTTAAATTGACTTCCTGATACACCTTCAGGAATTGCTATAAAAAATAATGATGGATTTCATGGATGCAGATTAGAAAAGTGGGGTGTTTAGTTTCCTGCATGCTAGCTGGACCACACCTGTTAAACACTTTGAAGAATGTAGAGATGAATGGACACGGTACATTAGTTGTCAAAAATCATGATCAAGTAGGATAAGAGGATTGTAACTCTCCCACAAAGCAAAAAACCATGTTAAAGGAAGAGATTTATTCCTCTTTGGATTTGGAGAGGTCATTCAGCCTTTGAATTTGGAAAAAGCATCTTGGAAAAGGTGGCGTTTAAACTGAGCCTTAAAGGACAAACAGGACTTTTCAGGCAGAGATGGAGGAAGAGGGGTAGGGGAGATGCGTAGATTTATTTTTAGTGTCTGTTTTGTGATATGTAAGACCTGTGATCCTTTTTCTAATTGTTTAAATTTGGGGGGGTTCAAGGAGTTGCCTATCCTGGGGGGCAGACAAACTCTAAGATGTGGGGTTCTGCAGCTGGCTAAGCGGCATCTTGACATTTGATAGAAAATTTGTAAACCATGAGCACGGTCTTCATTTCACTTTTCCTGTATGTGGTCACGTGAGCAGCAATGTACCTTAGCCGTGCCGCTGTTCATACGCCTTACACAGGTCACTTGGTCTCTGAGCCTCCGTTCTCTCCTCTGGCCCCCACAGTGTGAAGTGTTGTACACCAACAAAGGGCCAAACCAGAACGAGCACTTTCATGTTGGTGAAACTATTTTGCCAACTATGGATTTCTACACAATGTCAGCTGTAATTTTGTTGTCTCGTCCTCGTTCTGTGGCCAGGAGCCACCTGACGACAGTGGAAGGGGTGTGTTACGCACTGGTGCCAGTTTTAGGGGCCGGGTCAGTGACTAAACAGCACTTCAGTGCACTGGATTTTAAAATCTGTGACTGGTTTTCTGAACACTGCGTGAATATAAATATTCATCAGAAGCTAGGGCCTCTGGCAGGATAAAAAAACTGGGAGTGGAAAAGTGTAGAAAATCATGGAGCTCGCTTAGCGGCTTTGCCTCTGCATTCCCGTGTAGGTCGGATCATATCAGCAGTGGAGGGCTCCATGCCCTCAAGAAAATGGGCAAGTAAACCACAGCTTCATTGAAGTCTTTAGGAAAACCGTAACATATCCTGACCAACATAATGAGTAAGGAGGGGTTCATTTCATTAAAAAAGAGAAAGGATAGTTCACTAACTTCAGTTTTATGTAAATGTTTATAGGATATAATTTTTAATTTGAGGCCCAGTGATGGAGTGAGGCCCTGTTTAAATTTTGGTTAAAGTGTCACGTAAAGGAGACTAACTTTTTTATTCTCTTGGATACGTTATTCAAATTCTCTGAAGCTTTAATATAATAAGCCATATTCTAAAAGCATTTTCTCTGGATTCTGTGTAGAAGCTCACATTTACTTTTTCGGTGAAACAATTTTGAGAGGGGATCCAATCTGTTCCTCGTCTACTCACAGCATGCCTCCGTGGCCAGAGCCTACTCAAAAACCTCAGCTCCGAGAAGTTTTACGTACAGCCGTCTAGGAGGACACCTCGGAGCTGGAGTCCTCCAACACAATCACACAGGGCACTTCCTGCCAGTGCAGCTTCTTAGACTGTAGTCCTGGGGATTCTGATGCAGAAGGTCTGGCCCCGTGTATTTGTCAGAAGCCTCCAGGCCCTTCTGATGCAGGTGACCCATGTCACGAAGAGTGCTGCCCCGATATCTGCTCTGTCTGTCCTCTCCCTGATAATACTTGCAAGAACATGAAGTACCTTCAAAATGAGCTTTCCTGGGCCTTGTTGACCTTATACATATTTGTGTTTAAACTTTTTCTAAAATCCATACATCCCATATGCGTCCGTGGATGTCTGACCTACAGATACATTGCTGAGCTGAATCTGTAGTCTGTAACCAGCCAGTAGTATAAGTCAGCTGTAGAATGCAGTTGCATTTATTTCTGTGAGGCAGAACCTTTTTTTTCTTCAAGGTCCATCTCTTGGGTCGATCTCCTTTTGTGAAACAGCCTTCAATCCTTGCCTCCCTCTTTTACTCCATGTAGCAAAATGAATGTTCCTTCCCTTTGCCACCATTGCATTTCCCATTCTGCCTAGCTCTGTGCTCATTGGCCCCCCACCCTGACCCGTGTTGCGCCATGTTTGGGGACAAGGGATAGTGTCATTTATCTTTGAAACCACAGTACTTGATACATACTCAACAGCAGTTTTGCTGAATGATTCATGTGTTTGGGTTGACGCACTCTCTTCTCCCCTCACTACTGCTTCACAAAACATGATCCAGGACTAGGTCATCCCAAAGCATCAGGACCTCAGCAATGTCTACCTTAGTAATGACAGCCATACCAGTGACAATAATACCAGTTCATAGAAATCAACCCAATTATTTTACATCTGGCACTATTCTAATTCATTAGCCTTCATATGGACTATTCTAGATTAATCTTTACAGAAAACTTTCAGTATCCCCATTTGCACCTGAGGAAACTGAGGCACGCAGAGATTAGGGAATTCACCACAGGGACAGGGCCACTCAGTGGGAGAGCCAAGCTTCTCACCCAGACAGCGTGACTCTAGAGGTAGGGTTCACAATCTCCGCTTTGCCCAGCTTTGCCCAGCTCTGCCTGAGCGCCTGTCTTGCCCTCCCCTATTCTCCGCTTTGCCCAGCTTTGCCCAGCTCTGCCTGAGCGCCTGTCTTGCCCTCCCCTATGTGCACGAGACAACTGTGAATCCATTTCCAAGGAATAGCAAAAGCCTCAGTTCATTTGTTCGCCCGTAATTTTCGCTGACCTTGGTCTACACATCTGTTAACAGGTCCTCTGTGGGAAACTTGGGGGAGTGAAGTTAAAATGTTCCCTGGCTGCACCGATGCTCAAATCTTTAATATNCACCCAGACAGCGTGACTCTAGAGGTAGGGTTCACAATCTCCGCTTTGCCCAGCTTTGCCCAGCTCTGCCTGAGCGCCTGTCTTGCCCTCCCCTATGGGCACGAGACAACTGTGAATCCATTTCCAAGGAATAGCAAAAGCCTCAGTTCATTTGTTTGCCCGTAATTTTCGCTGACCTTGGTCTACACATCTGTTAACAGGTCCTCTGTGGGAAACTTGGGGGAGTGAAGTTAAAATGTTCCCTGGCTGCACCGATGCTCAAATCTTTAATATTCTTAAGATACTTTATGCATTTCAAGGGGGAGCTTACTATACAGTGTTTCCCCAACTTATTTAAAGAGAGAGAATTTTTTCCCCCATAAGACTCTTAACTCCTTGAAGAACTAGTTCTCTGTTGTTAAAGTAATTTGGAAAAAAATGCTGGCTAGTGCTCCTGTCCTAAATATTTGGCTAATCCTTACTTTTGACCCTTATTTAGTCTTGAGTGTCTTGAGTACTTAAGTATTTACGTAGTCTTTAGTAACCACTGACGTTTACCTGGGGTGGTCAGGGATCTGTTGTCAGGGTATAATTACTGATAGTGTTCTTTTCAAAAGTGTCACGTTTAGATGGTAAACTGGATGATTGCCTTAATCTAACACTTATAGCCCCCCCTCCCCCATTAAATGAAGGCCTGTGTTTACACTCGCTACTTTGTCTTCTCTCATTGAAGGACTCTCACTGCTGTTGCATGGTGGGACCAGACAAAGATAATAGCCATGTGGCTGCAGCAGCTCGTCATTTTATGTCATAATTGTGCATGCAATTATAGACACTTGTATACTTCATCATCTCTCATCATTCAGCATTGTATTTTTTAAGACTGGCTTACACTGCTCAATATCTATTCATATCTATGTTTATCAATGGAGGGGGGACCTGACTCTGAAAGGACACCAAAATTCTAAAAATAGTTGTTACCTCTTGGAAGTATGATGGTGAGGCTAAGAAAGAGACTTTTTACTTTATTTATTTACATCCTGGCTTTTGAACAATTTAAGCACATTTTTTTTGTATTTAAAAAAAATATTTTTAAATGTTTAAAAACTGCTAAGTTTTATCCCTGGAAATACAGACTGCATTGATCTATTTTATGGAGTTCACTTTCTTCCCTGGGGAGACTGGTCTCTTTCTTTTCTTTCTTTCTTTTCTTAATTATCTTTCACTTAGTTGAATATCAGCAGGTCTTCCCCTACCTTCAAGAAGAAGTCACTTTTTTAAAGCTCATGTAGTATAATTAAATTTTTAAGAGAATAGCTTGAAGCTGGACATATTAAAGTTCAAGTTCATCTCTTCCACTTATTGACCTATGGCCTTGAGAAAGTAATTTAATTTCTCAGGGTATCAGTTGCCTTATCTGTAAAGTGGGGATAATAATAACCTCCCTATTGGGATGATGGTTGGGTTTCAGTAAGAGAACTTTGGATTCTGGGAACTTCTGAGGATAATGTACTGAAAGTTCAAAATATGATAGCTAGCTAGTGGGCTCTCTTGACCATAAACCTCCCGCTCTGACTTTGGGTGGCCACAAGATTTGCTTCTATTGCTGTCAACTCTGTCCTAATATTTAGCAGACTGACATTCCTTGGGGTTCAACAGTACCACTTTGTATAAATATCACAAAGCTTTCCTCCAGTCCTGGTATCAGTGAGCTCTTCTGAGAGCTTGTGCCATGCAGACGGGAAGCAGTGGAGGCATCATAAAATTCCTGGAGCAAAGTAACAGGAAAGAGCAGAGAGGGGGTCTAATATGAGGTTAGAGGAGTTGAAACTCAGCTAAGCCACGGTAATAAGAGACACAAAATCATGAAGAAATTGCAGAATTAAAGCAACAAAAATAGTCTTGAGATCACACAGGGAAAGGCTTTGTAATGTTTTCTTTAACATTTCTTTAATGTTCATAATTTCTGTTGTCCGTGAATTTGGAAAACAGGGAATAGAAGAGACAAGTAGAATGAATACAGTGTGTGCAAATATTTGGTATGAATCACTGCTCCTCCGTTTCGAGTGGTGTGAATTAAGGGTGCAAAGCTCTGTGTACATTTGTGCTGGGACAGGAGCCTAGCACTTGGCTGGGTGTTTTCCAATTTGTATCTCATTCAGTCTCACTTCAGCTGAAATGATACCCCACCTCAGTTTTCAGACGAGAAAACTGAGATTCAAAGAAATTAAATTGACCCAACTTTACAAGCCAGGACTCTTGACCTTAAGCCTGCCTGTTCTTTCCATCCATGCTGTTCTGACTTGCCTTCCCACCCTGCCTTTGAGTTCGAGGGGAGGCTTCAGAGACTCTGGGGGAGAAATGAGACCGGAGTGATCTTGTCGGCTACTGTGGATTTGCACTTCAGCTTTATCTTTGGCCCATTTCCTTTACACCTTGTTTCTGTTGCACAGTTTTGCATGGATGTTGACACTTTCTCCTTCTGTCTTTTTGTAGGAGCCTTTAATTCTGTTCTCCAATTTTCTCAAGACAAAATAACCTTATGCTACCTATCAGAGTCCCTGTAGTACTTAATTTATTGCTAACAAGAGACTCAACACCTTTAAAAAAAGAAATTCCCTGATAAAGTTTTAATATGTATTAGATTTTTCAAAAATGTCATCATGGAAAAGGAAATATAGCCCCTTACTAACTGAACTGTGTGAGGTCCCTGTTTTCGCACAGCCATCTGGCATTTTGCATTGCTCAACCCTGTATTACTTCCAGAAGGAGTTGATTAATTCTGACCAAATGTGATTCAGTACAAAAGACCATCAGAATGTATTTGAAGTTTAATTTGTTGAGTTCTTTAAGCAAACCTGTGGAGGCATTGTGTGAGACATGTCCTATGTGGTCCACGTTCGTTTACCTTTGGAACAACTCCAAGAGCTGGAGATGATTAGTCTCATTGTGGATGGGGAAACTGAGTCTCAGTAATATCCCAGAGCAGAGTGACAGTACACAGAACATTAGACAGAATATTTGGACTTTTATAAGTAAACTCTTCCATGATCCTGAGGGAATAAGTTGCCACAGGAAACGTGTACTAATTCTCCACATGCTTACATTACACTTCATAAATTTTAATATATGTTAAGGGGTATGTTTTTAAGAAGGTAAAACTCTCAAAGCTCTCATCAAACACAAAGTATGCATGTCAACGATATTACTTAACTCATTAATTAATGGTGAATCAGTAAACTCATAACTGGTTCAAAGAAGAATGACAAGTGCAACACAGGCAGACAAGAAAGTGAGAAATCGGTTGCACCTCCACCAGACACACGTGTCTCTGTGGACGAGAGCCATCGGCGATACGATCGGTTTTCTACGAGTCTGAGTTGTCCAGTAGCTAAGTAAGGGACAATGTGAAGAATCTGGAGGAGCATACTTTATAATTCCTAGTATGCCATTGGAAAGCCACCCACTGATACGTTTTTTCTTTATTGGTCCATTTTAAAGTCACTGCCTTTTCTTGTATCTTGTATTTGTCTTCTTTATGATGTTGCCTTTTAAAGTGAGCATGTACTTTTTGGAAACGGTAGGTATCACAAAGTGAATGACTTAGCTTGTCACTGTGATGATGTGTATCATTGGCTTTTAACCACTTGGCATCAGGAAAATTCATACACACTGAAGTTTGTGTTCAGTATCAGGTCAGGGATTCCAGATGCATGGATTCTTTCGAGACTATGTTCTTTTGTGGTAGGGCCTCCATCTGTGTGACATAAGGTCCATTTGGGGGGTTAAGGTGCATGGCCCTTGTCTTTTCTCTCTGAGTGAGATCTCCTCCAGTTGACTGCCGTGAATCAGCTGGTTTCTGATCCTTCCAGCTGGCCCCTTGCAGCGGGAATCTGCTGCTTCTGTGGACTGTGGTCCTCCTCCCTTGCCCTGCACTCTTTTTCTTTTTGTTTGCTATTTCTTCTCCATCCTGTTGAATTTCCCACTTTGGGATCATTGAGTGTGTGGAGGTTCTCTAGCCATTCCGACTGTCCCTTGCTTTCCTGGAACACTACCAAATCCCAGTGTAGGGAGGTCAGCTCTCAGCCTGTTGACTTCTTGCGACAGTGTTTACAGCTGGCTATGGCCATTTGCTTATCTCCAAAGCTGCCTATTTTCTTAAGCCCCATGTCAATTTGGAGTTACTCAGATGCAAGAGAGATGGGGCTTTATATATTTGTCTAAAGAACTTTTATTAACAGGCCACAGCTGTCAGACATGTTCTCCCAATGATTCCTTTCTCGTGCTTTCTAATACTAGACCCACTTGATCCAATTTTTAAATTTTAATGAGGCAAGAATTAGCAGTGACAGAAATGTGCATCTGCAGTCACCGTTTCAAAGTTCCAGGTATAACAAATTTGGTGAAGAAATTTTGTATCTGCTGGTGAGGTTGTAAAGAAGTGACTTGGAGTAATGTTATATGGAATTTTAGTTAGTTTCATAAGCTATAGTTTTTCACTGGTTAAAGCTATACAAGTGTGTTTTTTTTTTACCTTCTGTGCACTTTTTAAAAATGTGCACAGGGCTCAGTATAGTTTTACCATTAATGTTTACCTCCAGATTTATAATTGTCGATGCAAAAGCCAGGATTCCCTGAATATCTATTTGCTTTTCAGCAAACATTGCTGAATGGACCATGTGATTAAGCAAAAAATATATATAATAAAGGAGATACAGAGACTGAGGGGAGGAACAGTAAGATAAGTATGTGGAAAATAACATTTACAAATATTTCTATAAAGCACTCAAATAGTTTTAATAGTAATAATCCTTTGTTTATTTTTAATATATAACATCATTTTTCATTAGTCAACTGGGTACATGTATATTTTCAAACACAAGTGAACTCATCCTAATATGTAAAATGTTGAGTCAGTTCTTGGCACTTGGTCCTGAGAACATCTCCTAGTCACATCTTGGTTGCTTCCCAGGACATGTGATGCCTTTGGTCTGTCCCCTCCATGTTTAATCATTAATCCCATCAGAAGTAGGGGTGGGCTTGTGTTGTATCTTCTGCTGTATCTCAGTCAGAACCATTGCACCCAGCTTTTCCACTAAATGTTTGTGTTATTGTCCTCTGGTGGTGTCTCGTTATATAACATATCTGCCCTCTTTAAAAGAGCTGATTGATGGCTATAAGAGAAACCACACTCTGGAGTGCACTTAAGGAGAAGAAAACCACATATTTAGCTAGATGAAACAAATATCTGTTTTTCTTGCTTTTAAAGTAACTCCCCCCCCCCAACACCCACATATGTATTTAAAACTCTGATTTGGCAGGTCAGCATGTTTTCATGGAGAAGTGTTTAAGTACGGTGAAGAGAGGGGGAAATTGATTCTGCTTCTGTCAGAAGCACCATGTACCAGGCGCCCTTGCAGACCCAGGGAGCACACGGTGAACAACATATAAAGCAGTCTCTGCTCTCAAAAAGCTTGAATTCTAGTAAGGAGAAGCAGACATTAAAAATTTAGGCAAATGATCGGAATTTCAGGAACAAGGAAATGTGGTGATTAGCAAAGAATGCAGGTGGAGTATTGTTTTTTAATTTACACTTACAAAAACCCTGGCTTCTATGTGGGAAGAGATTGGAAAGGGGCATAAACTAGACTGATGTGTGTGGAGTTGGAGGGAAGTGGATAGAAATGAGAGAACTGAAGGAGGTAGAATAAAAAGAACTTGGTGCCCTGGCTGGTGTAGCTCAGTGGATTGAGGGTGGGCCTGGGAACCACACGATCGCGGTTCAATTCCCAGTCAGGGCACATGCCTGGGTTGCAGGCCAGTTCCCAGTTCCAGTTCCCGGTTCCCGGCAGCAAATGCATGAGAGGCAACCATACATTGATATTTCTCTCCCTCTCTCCTTCCCTTCCCCTTTAAAGATAAATAAATAAAATCTTTAAAAAATCAATGTGATTTAAAAAAAATCTTTATGGGAGCTTTACAAAAAAAAAGAACTTGGTGATGGGATGTGTAAGGGAGAGGATGGTGTGGTGGGTGACTCTAGGTCTCTGACTTGAGCAAATGCGTGGAAGGGATGCTATTAATTAATATAGTAAAGAATGGAGGGGTAGTAACTAAGGCAGGCAGGAGGGAATCAAGAATTCAGTTTTGGACATGGTACATTTGAGATGCCTGCAAAATAGCCAAGGAAAAGAAAAACCTTGAATGCATCTGCAAAATGAATCCGTAAAAGAGGTCAGAGCTGAGTTATATCTGTGGGTGTCGTTGGCACATGGATGTATCTGAAGCCATGGAAGTAGATGAGATCACACAGGAGTGAGGGTAGAGTGAAGCAGAAAAACTTGGTCCAGGCCTGGCTCTGAGATATACCAGGCCTTTAAGGGCTCTGGTAGAGGATGTGGAACTGACAAATGAGGCTGAACAGGAATGGCTAAAGCCAGTTAATTTGCTGGGGGGAAAAATCGTAGTTCATGATCACAGACCACACAGTCCTGGCCAACTCGCCGCCACAAACCCCAGTTGGCTCCGGAAAAGATTTCACTGACACTAGAAAAGAAATGTGCTGTGTGCATATCTCCCCTTCATTGGGCGTGGAGAGTGGGGGGTGGGTAGTGGCTTCCTTCCCATTGTAAAAGATGCGTTTTAAAATTTGCACCAGATAAAATGCAAATAATACAATTAGAGTGTGAAGCTGCTGCTGTGTGTCCAGAGCAGAGCTTGAAGTTCCTCTGAAACCAATGTGAAAGCCTCACAGGTCAACTTCTCTGTCCTGATTCAGATGTGGTTACCAGCAAATGGGGAGCAGCCTTGCGTCATTGGCAGCAGCCTCGCCCTTTCCGCTTTCCCTTGTGGGACGTACAAGTGCTGCACCACAGGGTTGTTGTTTGGTCTGTGTGCTTGACGTGAAATGGGATGTTTAGCTGTAATAAGAGCAGCTGAGAAGACGTGCAAACTTGTAAGCCCAGCCTTGGGAAAAGGAGCACAGAGGGATCTTTTGAACAGCTCCAGCTCTGGCTTCAATTTTTTCACAAGGGTACAATCCTGTTTCCGACTCATACGCGTTGCAGTAAATCCCGGATGGCGTGTTTGCAGACTGTGCCATGTTGTCATGGGTTAAAAGTAGAATAACCTTGAATTCCTGAAATCTAAGTTATTTGCTGTATATCTGAAAATTCGGGGGTATCCCTTTCTGTATAAATCAGTTTTATTTATTTGTTGAGGTCTGTATCATGAGTTCAGTAATGGACATAGTCCCTGGTCTTAATATGGTGATATTAACTGGATGCCAGCTCTTTAGTGTGAATTAACCTACATGCTCTTTTGCAGACCATTGGAGGGTAGGAATAAAAATGGACTACTGGTTAAATGATAAAGGCACTAAAAAAAGCTTGAAAACCTTCATAAAGTTACCTATTTCTCATGCTTTTTCACTTTCCTTTTCTTTTTCTAAGTAGATTTCATTTCTTCTTCCGCAGTTTCAGTTCATGTTTCAGAAGTTTAAATATCGACATTTGATTGAGGGTGCCGTTTCTAGTTTCACCAAAGTGTTCTTTCACTGTGCATGGCCCTGTATATTTAAAAAGGATGTCGTGGTCACTAAGAACCACTTTGCAGGTACCTGTGCTATATACCATGAGGTACTTTGGCCCAGATTTCAAATCCAACATGGCATTTTCACACTGAGGGGGTGAAATCTTCTGATACGTACTCCAGCCTGGATTTGGGAGCAGCAGTTTTCTAGAATGTTGCTAGCCTATCCAAACCAGAAATAACTTTGTATCAGTGACGACCTGACTCATTTCTACATAATCCGTGTTGTTAAGTTGTTTACCTTTCATTATTGAATAACTGCTTTCCAACACCCAGGCCTAGGCTTATACACTTATACACATAGGCTTATGCACAGGCAGTAACCCAGTTTGGGTCCAGGAACAGCTGCTCCTGGACCCCAAGGTGGAGGAGAGCCCCTGAGATCTCCATCTCTGAGGACCCAGGAGAAGAGGAGAAAGTGCAGCATAGTGGAGCAGCATGCACAGTGTTTTGGGGTGGGGGGAATTGGAGAAAAAATAAACGTGGTTTGGGGAATAAACATTGATTATGTGCATTGACTGGCTGGAAGCTAGGAGCATCACATAGTGTCTCATTAATATTTAACACAGACAGCTGTAAGAATAGTGCCTTAAACCTCAGTCAAATTCAGTGACAGAGATTTCAAAAGCAAACTCTAAGCATCGGCTTTTTCCTACTGTTCGTGTAACACATTTTCTTAGGTCATACAGTGTGGTTATTTCCTCAAACCATATAAAAGTGTCAAGGGAACAGTGGCCATTCATCAGAAATAGCAATTGACAAGAAGCTTTCCAAAGAACGTTTTGTGCCAATATTCACTTTCTGGGAATTGAAGTTCTGGGTGGTTAGGGTGGCCAAACTGGTAAGTACTGGCTTGGCCCGGGTCTTGGGAAATTTGACTTTTTGCAAGTAGATTATAAAGCTGGGCTCTCCTTTTGATTTGCTCCCATGAATGTCATTTTACTCAATAGCATAGCTTTTTCATCTGTCCCTCCTACATTTAAAGGAGTTTCTTTACGTTGTTCTTGGTAATTGTTTCCCAGAGGACCCTTAGGGGGTTGTTTTCTAGTTTTTATATATTTTCTATGAAATTTAACTAAAAACTTACTGCTTCATGAGATATAGTATTTTTATAATCAGAAAGTGTTATTCTTTTTTTAAAGTATATTTTATTGATTATGCCATTACAGTTGTCCTATTTCCTCCCCTTCATTCCCCTCCACCCTGCATACCCCTCCCCCACCATTCCCCCCTTTAGTTCATGTCCATGTGTCACAAGTTCTTTAGACTCTGTATTTCCCATAGTATTCTTGCCCCCCCTCTATTTTCTACCTACCGTCTATGCTACTTATTTTCTGTACCTTCTCCCCTCTTCTTCTCCTCCCACTCCCCTGTTGCTAATCCTCCATGTGATCTCCATTTCTATGGTTCTGCTCCTGATCTAGCTGTCCTCTTAGTTTGCTTTTGTTTTAGGTGTGGTTGTTGATAACTGTGAGTTTGGTGTCCTTTCACTGTTCATATTTTTTATCTTGTTTTTCTTAGATAAGTCCCTTTAACATTTCATATAATAAGGGCTTGGTGATGATGAACTCCTTGAATTTGACCTTATCTGAGAAGCACTTTATCTGCCCTTCCATTCTAAATGAAAGCTTTGCTGGATAGAACAATTTTGGATGTAGGTGTTTGGATTTCGTGACTTGGAATATTTCTTTACAGCCCCTTCTTGCCTGTAAAGTCTCTTTTGAGAAATCAGCTGATAGTCTGATGGGAACTCCTTTGTAGGTGACTGTCCCCTTATCTCTTGCTGCTTCTAGGATTCTCTCCTTCAATTCTCTTTAATCTTGGCTAATGTAATTATGATGTGCCTTGGTGTGTTCCTTTTGGGTCCAACTTCTTTGGGACTCTCTTTGCTTCCTGGACTTCCTTGAAGTCTATTTCCTTTGCCAGATTGGGGAAGTTCTCCTTTCTTATTTATTCAGATAAGTTTTCCACTTCTTGCTCTTCCTCTTCCCCTCTGGTACCCCTATAATTCAGATGTTAGAACGTTTAAAGCTGTCCTGGAGGTTCCTAAGCCTCTTCTCATTTTTTTTGAGTTCTTGTTTCTTCATTCTTTTCTGTTTGGTCATTTTTTCTTCCTTCTGGTCCACTCCCTTGATTTGAGTCCCAGTTTCCTTTCCATCACTATTGGTTTCCTGTGCATTTCCCTTCATTTCAATTAGTTTAGCCTTAATTTGTTCACAAATTAGAGTAATTTGTGACTAAAATAATCAGTTCTGAGAGCATTCTGATCACCAGTGTTTTGAACTGTGCATCTGATAGGTTGGCTATCTCTTGGTCGCTTACAAGTATTGGCTCTGGGGCTTTGAGCTGTTCTAGAGCCATAATGTTTTGGTCTGTTGGTGCCTGTTACATATGAGGGGCTGAGCCTTAGGTGTTCACCAGGCTGGGACAACCCAGTTTCTAGGTTGTGATGCTGTATGTGGGGGCGGGGTCAGAGAGGGGGAATGGTGTTTGTTCTTCTCTCTCTCGGATTTTGTTCCCCTCTGCTGCTTCCCGCAAGCAAACCGGGCCCCCCTGGTGTCGGCTCCCAGGTGTGTGGGCCTGTGTACCCTCTAGGACCTTGTGGGTCTCTCCAACAAACTCTCTGTGAGCCTGGGAGCTTCTCCTGGCACCTTGACCCCAAAAGTTTTTCTAATTGGTGCTTTTAGGTTTTAATTCCCTAGGGTCGCTGGGGCCCTAGCCTGCCTGGTCTGTCTCACTGCCTGCTCCTTCGCCTGGTTTATTTGCACGCAAATGTGTGACCTCGGTCCACCAGTCACCTTGCGCCCTCACTGGGTCCACCTGTTGCCACCCCATACCTGGAATCTGCCAACTGCTGCCTGCGCTCCTGGGTCGGTCCCACCGATATTTCCTGCCCTATCTTGCTCTGCCAGCCCCTGACTCAGCCCCTCTTACCAGTTTGGCTGAACGGTTCGTTGTTGTCAGACTTCCATACAGTTCAATTTTCTGTGTTTTGGTTGCGTTTTTGTTACTAAAACTTCGTTGCCTTTAAATTTGGTTGTGCAAGCAGGCACAGTGTTTCCACCTACGCCTCCATCTTGGCTGGAAGTAGAAAGTGTTATTCTTAAGAAAATTGAACCCTTTAACTTCTAAACAAAATATTGACCACATAGGAGAAAGTATAAAATACGTGAATTGCCAACGACCTTAAAGATGGTGCATAACAACCTGTGAAATTCACAAACGAGAACCTAATGCCCAGGAAGAGATGTAGGAAATTTTTTTTAGCTCTTTTCCAAACAGAAACTATTGACAATAGTTAGGAAGCAAAGCATAGTGGGAAAATTAGAAGGAAAATACGCCTTTATACCTGTTTTTTTTTTTAATTTGCTCTGTCACTGACACTAACCGTTTATTTCCCCACCTTTTGTTTTTAGTGGCCACAGATGTCTTTAATTCCAAAAATCTGGCCGTTCAGGCACAAAAGAAGATCTTGGGTAAAATGGTATCCAAATCTATCGCCACCACCTTAATCGATGACACGAGCAGTGAAGTGCTGGATGAGCTCTACCGGGTGACCAGGGAGTACACCCAGAACAAGAAGGAGGCCGAGAAAATCATCAAAAACCTCATCAAAACAGTCATCAAGCTGGCTATTCTGTACAGGAATAATCAGTTTAATCAAGACGAGCTAGCACTGATGGAGAAATTTAAGAAGAAAGTGCACCAGCTTGCGATGACCGTGGTCAGCTTCCACCAGGTGGATTTCACCTTCGACCGGAATGTGCTGTCCAGGCTGCTGAACGAGTGCAGAGAGATGCTCCACCAGATCATCCAGCGCCACCTCACCGCCAAGTCACACGGACGGATTAATAATGTCTTTGATCATTTTTCAGATTGTGATTTCTTGGCTGCCTTGTATAATCCCTTTGGGAATTTTAAGCCCCATTTACAAAAACTTTGTGATGGTGTCAACAAAATGTTGGATGAAGACAACATATGAGCATGTGAATTAAGATTGCGATTGCTCGTGATTTGTTTGAAGGTGGAGCACTGTTGATTTATGAAGGAAAAGAAGCATTTTCTGAAGAGAAAACATATTTCAGAAAGACTTGGACCAATTCAGCTGTCAGACATTAATGACATTCTATGAGGCTCATTTTATTTGAAGAAATGCCTATTGCCAGGAACTGTGGTTACTTCCTGAGGGTTAACAGATCGTGGGACAGATGTGTGGCTGCATAATGCCAAGATAGAGTTATACAAAGACAGACGTGTATGGCTCCAAACCCCGGGACATCCTTTTCAGGGCAGTTGTTGTAGTGTTAGTGACACATTGGATATTTCTAACATGTACAAAGTTACACATGTTGGATCACCTTTATCCATTACCATGTATATGTACCTGTTTTAAAAAGCCAAGAACTCTCTCTTCTGCTGTCATTTCTCCTTCTGAAACAATACCATTTTCAAGTCTACCTTTTGTTAAAGGTTTTTTTGTTAAAGATTTTTGTCATTGACATTCAAGAATTAAGGTAGTCAAATCTGAACCCTCAAAGAAATAGAAAACTGCTTCTCTGAAGTCGATATTGTAGATACCAACTGTATGTGATGCTGTGAATAATGTCTCTGGAGTTGAGTCCTGTCTTTTAGTACCAACAGCGATACTTCTCAAAACGTGGTAATTCCCCCAAATGTAGTGCATACCATTGCTTTGAAATGCTTGTTGAGGGCTTCAGTATCATGTTATCCTGAAAATGTTCTGATGGAATCTCTATTTTTACTACTCATTTCAAATGTAAGAGACAAAGAGAAAAATCTAGATGGTTCTTGATATTAGGACAATAAAAAGTAAGTGGTATTAAGAAAAATAAAACCACCTTTATTTTAGATATGACCCCATCTCCTACCTAAAATAATTTAGGGGGATCAGGGACAAAAGGGAAAAAAGGGTTTTGTTGCAGAACACAAGAATGAGAATAAATGCATTTCAATGTTTAATAAGTTTTGATAAGTAAATAAAGAATGTTACTTTTTTATTTAACTGATGAGGCTTTTGTTATTTTTTACTTGTTATTTTGATGAGTAAACCAAAGAGTATTTGCATTCCGAGCAGTTTGTGTGTTGTTTCTATATAATTGTATGTGTGTGTATAATTGAGTTAACATTTGCTTATTTTGTAAAGAAAAAAAGAAAGAAAGAAAAGGAAAGAAACCTGATGGCCAATGGTGCTTAGGAAATGACAGACTCAACCACCAGCACTGAATATCTGTATTGTCACCACGCTTGTGATTTAGTGTCCTCTTGCTGAATTTGTCTGCCTTCCAGAATGTTGATGTTCAAATAATAGTTCTCCAGGAAGGGCTTCCAAACTACAAATTCCAGAAGCTATGATCTGCTGTACCCACTGCAGCCTAGAGGAGGCGCTCAGTTTCTCTGGGGCCCTCATGCGCTTGTCTAAGATAAGCAGCGGGGGCAAAAGAGTGTCTCCATGTTTGACACTAAATCCTGACATAAAGGTTTGAACTTAAATTACTATTCTGACTACCCAGAGCTGGTAGGTGACCACTCTATGCTATATAAATAGCATAGCGAGTGCAGAAATGACCCCTCTAGTTTCATATCCTGCAGAGTAGCTTACAGATTTAATTCAGCAGGCTTCCTTGACCAGCTCTGCTCTCCTCACATGAGAAAGCTGAGTGTCATCTGTGGAGGCTGCTGATTTGGTGCATTCTGGTCTCTCCCTCAGCACAGGTATGGAAAACGGAGTGCCCCAGCAGTGGATGGGGGCTTCTTGCTCATCTCTAGCTATGGACAGGGCCACCAGGGAGAGGACCTAGGGATAAATTTAGATCAGTCTGGGCACATTGGAACATAGAGGTTTGCCTGCAAGCTGCCACTCAAATATACATGGGGGAGGGGAAGACCTACCTTTGTCCTCACACTGAAGAACGGCAGTGAGGAGTATCCTGAAGAAGGAAACCTGTTCGCTGTTATCTCTCAACATCATCTTCCGGAAGGAACTCCTCTCCTTACCAATCCTGTGCCCAGGAGGCATGCCTCAGGTGGATCCATTACAAAGGCTTGTTCAGTTCATCTTTGTGCAAAGGTTTAGTTGCAGGGCTGGGGAGGTGCGGAGGTGGGAGGGTGGGGGCTAGTTAAACTGGAAAGAATCCAAATGTGCTTAGGATAGACCATTCGGAGCCAAGTGATAGTCAATTTGGCATCTGATGAACATTTGTTTAAAAGATTAAGTCTTTTTCATTTTGGAAAAAAACATGAATTCTGTTATAAAGTGATTTTTTAAATTTTGTGCTGATGGCTTCTCTGCAAAGATTATGAATAACTCTAATAGATGAGTGATAATACCAGTATTAACCACTGACCCAGTGGTTATCCCCTGCCAGGCACATTAACCCACTTCGTCCCTGCCACAGCCTTGGGCACTTTACAGATGAGGACACTACGGCAAGAAAAGTTAAGGAATTCGCCTGAGGACGCATAGCTATCAGGTATCAGAACCACAATATCACTAAAACTATGTTTCCACTTAAAGATAATGTGGATAAAGGCAATTTTAGGAATATCTTTGGTTCTGACAAGAGTAGGCAGTGTGCTTCTGAAGTGGTTTTCACATTTTGACATGTTAGATGATATTTAAATTCTACAGATGTCGGTATTCTCTGAGATCTGGGTATAATTTATTCAAAGATGTTATATGAAATTTTCGACATGGCTTCTCATTTGGGGGCATCTCGTGGCTCAAATTCCTGTCCCCCCTGGAACTTAAATTTAGGGTGCTCACAATTAACAATGACTTTGGACATTGACCCATGAGGCACAGTGCACCCCAATGCCCAGGTGGCCTTTCAGTGGACACCCAGGTGCCCTTGTGCACACAACCAGGACAGAAGCAGCAGCTCCCCACTGTGTCCTCAGGGAAACGGATGGTGCCAACTTGCAACTTCAACATTATTTTCCAGAGTTAGAGGCTGGAAATAGCTGAACAAGTAAGCTTAACCATAGCCTTGTGATTTTCGGATTATTAGAACTTTCCTATACAACTGAAATTTAGTTTTAAGAAATGCAAATGTTAAGAACTTTGAAAACATAGAAATGGTACTCTTGTTTTGGTTTTGTATAACAGTATCTCATTCACAATTCTCTGGAAAGTATTTTTTTCTCCCACCATGTAAATACTTAAAAAAAACACAAAGCTTAAACTTTGTGATGGATTTTTCCCCTGCAAAGAATTAATACAATTTTATATCTACCTTTCAAGTCAACTGGGTTTTTACTGAACATTTAAATTTATCCTTGAGATACTTAATGAGGGCAGGTAAGCTAAGTTGGTATTTAGCATACCAACCTTGACAGATAACAAATACAAGATGAATGTGTCTGTCCATATTATAAAATAGTTGTAATGAAAAAGTTAAGAGCTATTTAATTGCTAGGAAATTAAAATATTTTAATAAAACAAACTTAATTGGCATGTTAATAAGATTTATAATATTTTTACATTTTAGCCAATTTTGTGTTTTCAAACTCACATTATCTGAATTAGTTGAACTTTGCAGTGTTTGAAAAATTACTGCTTTGCTTGATATATTGTATTCCTGAGCATAAAGTTTCTGTGTAATTTGTTAAGCTCAAAACATATTGTAACATCCAGCACTGTATATGACAGGTAAAGTTTTATCCTAGCTCTGAAATAATTTTCTTACTCTAATTCAGATAAAGTGTGTGTAAAAAACCCCTAATGAAAACACTAAGGCACTAATCAGAAAAATGAGTCAACTTTTTATTTCTAAAATGGGACAGAAAAATCTTTAGGAGCTTATAATCACATATCACCCCTGTGGCAAACTATTGAAAATCCATTTTCTCATTTTATTGAGGTGTTCTTGTGGTTAGTTATGTAGGCCAGGAGCCAGAGAGACACTTTTTTGGGGGGGAATTTCCCAAAATGGAAACATTTTTCAGTGATGTAGACTTCTGTCTGTCTAGCCAAAGATGTGTTTTCCATCTAGTAATGAGCATTGGTCCTGAGTTAGAGGGGACAAGTCACTCCAGAAACAGTCTGCCTGCCGGGCCCTGTAAAAGGATATGTACTAGTTAGCCAGCATCCACGGTTAGGAGAAAAACATCTGTGCTTCGGAAAATGTTCTTTGAGTATGGAGAATTGTGCTGTCTGTCCACCAAATTCCATTAGATCTTTCTAAGACCAGCCAACCAGTGGGTAAGGCCCCTCATCTTCCTTCACGGGTGGCTGAGGAAATTCCCTCCGTCCCCACTCACAGCTGTGTCACTGTATTTCTGCCTCGTGGAAATAAGATGGCTGATCAGGCACTTGGGATTTGCTTTTAACAGAAAGAAAGAAGACTTGCTTTTAAAAAAAGTGTGTGTTTTGATTTGCAGAATGATCTAAGACAATATTATTCTCTGTACTTAAGTTTTTCCATTAGAGACGAATTAAGTCATTTAAAAGAGCTGAGTATAAGGTATAAACACAGGGCATGGAAGTGACAACTCCGGGCATATGTGCCCGGACTGTCACCGTCGTCTGGGGTGATTGCTGTTTTGTGGAGCTGCGGGTCCATTTTCCTAGTACTGGACTCCATCAGCCTGGCAGGGGCCACTACTCGCCCGTCCTCAGTGACTGTCAGGTTTTTTGCTACTAAGATATCTCGTTTTCGCCAAAGGACAAATATTTGCCAAGCAAATCATACATGTTCATACTACACTGAATGTTCTGAAAGAGGACTGACTTGCTGTTAATTAGATAAAAGTGCCAGCATTATTGCTGTTTCCGTACCACAGCGGTTTTCATCTCACAGGACACATAAACTAATTACTAAAATTCTGTGGCACACCAAAAAATACGTAATTTTTTTTCTGATCTGACACTGGATGGCTATTGTTGTGTTAGCTGTTGTCCTTTTTTTAAATTATTATTTGACAGGTAAAAAAATCGAAGGGAAAAGAGATCAGTGCCTCTGGCTAAATACTCAGGTATTTCATGTTTTCAAAATTGTTGCAGCACACCGGTTGAAAGTCACCACCATATTGTATGGAAATTGTGTTCTCATAAACAAAGAGTTACATTTCTAGCTTGCTGAAATAGTCACTGGAGATTCTGCAGTGAGGCCCACAAGTGGAAACATTCCACGGTGTTTTCAAACACTACGTGTCAGGAGTTTGCCCTCTCTTCCTCCTGGGGACGCACTGGAGGGCGGCCAGTTGGAGCCCGACAGGGTACAGGGACCTGTGCGGGTGCAGTTTCCAGTGCTTCCAGCTCCGTGTCTGCCAGGGAGCCTTCTTACCTTGTCTCCAAAATCTGGATGAAATCAATTACCTCATATTCTCATTTCATGGATAAATTAAACAAAACGTGGAGGGCTTTGAAACTTCCTGAAGACTGTTCCTGTGTGAGGTATTGTTTACCTAAGCAGAGAAAATAAGCCTGGGGCCTAAAATAAGCGACAGACTTCCGCAGCCCAAGAGAATTTTATTAAATCCCAGTCTCCTTTCAAAAAATTGTTTTTTGCTTTCAGTTTATAATGAACACCTACTATGGGCCCCTACTATGGGCCTTGGAACTACAGAGTAGCACCTAGTTCTTGTGTTTGAGGAGTTTGCTGACTTGGAGGGGCACCCAGAAGGCCAGGAGTAAGTTAGGACTAAGCTGCGGTTCCCAGGATGAGGGTGATCCCAAGAAAGGCCTTGTTAGCCTTGAATATGCTTTCTGGATTTCAAACTTTCGTTTTTTGAGATTTAAATTCATGCTTTAAAAGCAGTGAGCTCAAAGTAGTGGCAGATTTCTTTTCAAAATCAATGGCAAGTACATGCATGGGTTGTGGTGGACAGGAAAAAGGAGAACATTTACAGGCCTTTCTTTTTATTATTGGAAATAAAACTGACTGTAAATGAGTCCACAGCAGAACACAGATGACCAAGTGTACTGAGTGAAGGTTCTAAGGGAAAACAAAGAAGGAAGGTTTTAATTAACAATTAACATTTTAATTCTTGGGAATATTTGAGAGATAGGAGTAGGGAATAATTTTTAAATTTTTTTCTTTTTCAGAAATAGATTGTAGCCTAACCAGTGAAGCTGGGTAAACTCTGGCTTCATACCCTCGTCCTCAGTGAGGTGTATCTGTGTCCCCTGAGGCCTCAGGCCAGGACACAGAAATACATGGTTGAACTGGTCCAGTGAGGATCGTCCTTCCGTGTGTCTTGCCAGCTGTGCCCCTGGCTGGTGTGGTTCTGCCTGCTCACTTGTCACTGGCTCATTGCTGCCCAGAGCTCCCTGAGTCTTGGAAAAGAAAAGTTAACAAACAGCATGTCCTCTTGCTGGCAAAGGACTGGAAGTCAGTGTCAGAAATACAGCCTGGACAAAGTCCGACGTGAGGTTTAGAGCCTAAGTGTGTTCATCTGCAGTGGCTCTGGACAGGGCAGGGGCCTTTTCCTTTTCATTGGGTTCTATCTAGAGAGTCGGGGTCCAAAGTTCTTTTTGGACAAATCACAACACTCCCTGATACTTGCTAACTTATGAGAGGATTTTTGTGTTTCTCCTGATTACAAAAAGATGGGCTTTTGAAGTTTGAGTTTGTTTTACCTGTCTCTTGAGGAACCAGGTAATTTCAACCAAGGATAATACTCTAAACATGGCTGATTGTGGAAAAGCCTGCCTTGTGTTCAGAACCAGTTTTGCTTCGATCAGCAGGCCAAGAAGGATGTCTGCTCTCATTTGCCACACTTCTTTCTCCCAGGCTGGGAAAGAAGCACCCCCCTGACAGAACATGGGCTCCCCCTCCTTGTAGCTTAAGGAGAAGGAAAGCTTCCCTCCTGGTAAGTAAGGGTCTCTGACTTCCTGGCTGCTGTCAGCAAAACAGGAGTTGGGAATTTGACGGCCTGTTTGTCCATCTTTTTTCATGGCTGATTTCAATACAGCTGTTTTCCCTCAGTAGCTTACCCTGAATTCTTCTGTTTAGTTCTCATAATATTTAAGAAATTTTTCTACACATATATAAAGATTCGGCTTTTACCAAATGTGAAACCCGTTATGCATATCATACAAGCCCAAGGAGCAAGAGAGGTGACCCAGCCAGCCGAAGCGGCACAGTTTGGCTTGCTTGTCCCTCACCATCTGCGAGTGTTTTCTGTAGATGCCCTCGCCTGTAAGGGATGTGTTTTCATCTAACGGCGCTTGACACTAATACTGGGGCAACGGCCCTGCCGGGGTGGGGGGTACAACGTGGGGGAACACACCTCTACAGGTGTGGGGAGCTAACGGACACTGGAGGGGGTTGAATAGTCTTCTCTTTATTTAAACAACTTCCATTTAAAAACAATTACAGACTCAGAAGCAGCTGTAAAGACAGCACAATGAGTGCCTTGTACCCTTCATTCAGCTGTCTCCAGTGGTGACCTGTTACGTGGGTGTAGCGCAATACCGAAACCCGGAACCACGGTTAATATGTTGATACTAGGCTACAGACCTTCTTTAATTTTCACTAAATAGGGTTCATTTTTCTAACCCGCATTTGTGGGCGTGCACATGTGGTTCTAGGTTATTTTATTCCATGTATGGATCCGTGCAACCATCACCATAATCGAGATACAGAACTGCCCCATCCCCACAGGAGAGCTCTCTCCTGCCCCTCCCTCTGCACTCACACCGCCTCCCCCTCCATCCCTCCCCTTCCCTAGGAGCTTGTCATCTGTGCTCTATCTCTACAGTGTCGTCATTTGGAGAATGTCGTAGAAATGACACCATTTATATATAATCCAAGTACATAACCTTTGGAAATGGACTTTTCCCACCAAGCATCATGCCCTTGAGGTCTCTTCAGGTTGTTGCATGTATCAGCAATTCACCCCTTTTTATTGCTGAGCACTGTTATATGAACGTACTAGAGTTTGTTCACCCATTCATCCACCGAAGGGTTTTTTTCTACTGAAAATTAAGTTGTTGTAAATATCTGTGTGCAGTTTTTAAAAGGTTTTATTTCTTTATTCTAGAGAGAGGCGGAGAAAGAGAGGGAGAGAAACATCAATGTGAGAAAACATCGATCAGTTGCCTCTCTCCATTCATTTCCTTTCATTCTTCCTTTTGTTCTTCCCCCACCCTGCTCTCTGTCCTCTCGCTAAACTTACTGAAGTACCACATACAGACAGAAAATAATAAAGTTTCAGTTCCAGAAATTTCTCACAAAGTGAACACACCCCGCACTTGGGTTAAGAAAATACATTTTTTTAAATTTATTTATTTATTTTCAGAAAGAGAGAAATGGAGGGAGAAAGAGACGGAGAGAAACATCGATTGGTGATCAGCTGCCTCTCATACAGCCCCAGCTGTGGGCCTGGCCTGCAACCCAGGCATGGGGCCTGATCAGGAATCGAGCCTGTGACCTTGTGGTTTGCAAGACGGCGCTCAACCCACTGAGCCACAGCAGTCAAGGCTGAGGAAAGTGTTTCTATCACCCAGAAGTTCCTCACACAGAATAGAAGTCGCTATCCTGACATTCCTGAGATTGTTGGGTGCCGGTAGAGGCAAAGTGCCTGACCTGCTCCTCCGAGCCCCCTCCCCTACCTTGCCTCGCCAGCCGCAGTGCTGCTGCTTGTTTTGATTTCAAAATCATGTGTACGATATATGTCTACGAGTGAGGGTGGGCCAAAGGAAACTCCAGTGGGAGTTTTCACAGGCGATAAAATTGTCCTTTGTTCTGGGAAAGAGAAAGTGACACATGCGGGGTCCTTTCTGTCAAGATTAGTTCCTGGAGACAGAATCGCTATCTCTGAACTGAGTCGTTTTCTGCGTTCTTCTGAATTTTCTGCGTCCTCTGCAGATAATCTATACTGATTGTCTTGGGATTCAGACTTTCCCACTCCGAGCATCGTGCTATGTATCCTCAGGAAGCGCTGACTTTGGGCTAACAGAGCTGTTAGCTGTTTATATTGTACGTTCTCACTCACGTCCGTGATGTGATGTCATTCTCTGCAGACGGAAAACTGGCACTGAGAAGGTAAGGATTTTTTCCAGTGTCTCCGCTGGTGAGCGGCAGGGTCGGGGCTCGAACCCAGGACTGAGGCTGAGAGCCCGCCTCTGTGCAGCAGCCTATGACTCCCAGAATGGGCAGGTGACTGACGTGAGTCCTTATATTCTCCTTTCCTGGTTCCAGATGTTCAAGGGCGGAGTGTCCTGGGGTGGGCCAAAGAAAGTTGCTGTCAAAAATTATCTCAAACACTTCAGAAAGATGACAATGATTGCTGAAAATGAAAAAACTGAGTTTTTTTATTGTCCTGTCTACAAATAAGATGAGTGGGTTAAACATGTGGATGAGAGAAACTGGTTGTGACCTTGTGCGGGTCACTTGCTTTCTCTGACTCGTGTCATCTTCATCTGTAAAGTGGAGATAATTCCCTGTAAAGCACTTGGTTAAAGAAGAGCACCTCACATGTAAGTGCTTGACTCCTGTTAGCTGCCATCATCATCACGACCACCACCACCACCACCTGGAAAGTTCAGCTGGGATGTGGAGGTGATGGGGGACGCCGAGTGTAAATGAAGGCCCAGGTCTCTGGGCTGAGCTACACCAGTAGTTAGCAGTTCCCTTTCTCTAAGAAAATGCTTGTTGTTAAATTTTTATTTGAAGTACACTTTAGCCAGTCATGCCGACCGTTTTGTGAAAGAGGAATCCGATGCACAGAGTGTATTGAAAAGAGTTGCTTAATCCTTGGGGCATTAAATTAGCGGTTTATATTTGAGGAAGGTTCAGATTTAGAGTTCATTCTTAGTCTTCATTTTAAAAATATTCACTAACTATCGTGCTGTGGTTTTCCTTTACGTTTGGAACATGAAAACCTATTCAAGCAAGGGTACCAGACCCCTCTGCTAACAGTTTCATCCAACTAAACCCAAATTCCGACTTTCCAGTCTGCTGGCTCCCTCCAGCAGTGACCCCTCTCCTCCTCCACTGCCTGGCTGAGATCATGTTCTCTGTGGATTCCAGCTCTAAGAAGGGTGTTTGGCTGGTTCCTACCACATCGCCCTCGTCTCTGGCTGTGGGTTTGCCGTAAATTCTGTGTACACAGTGTGTAAGCCATATGGACACCATCTGAGAAGAGCCTTTCTCCTCCGTTAGCTCTTTAGGATGAACTGAAAGCTTCTGAACCTGCTTGCCTCTGGCTCCTTTGCTCTCAGCTATGGCTCCTTTGTTTTAAATCCCGGAATGCCCAAGTCATGACAAAGTGAATGTGGAAGAAGAGAGATGATCGACCCTTATGTTGCCCCGAATTTATAGGTATTGACTCTGGCATAACTTAATTGTTGACCGAAAGGTGCTTTGTACTAACCGATTGAATCTATGCTTTGCCAGAACCTACTGCCCATATGTTGGGAGAAGTTGTCTGGCCTGGATTTTAGGAGCTGTCTTGATTTCTAATGTTACGTCTAATTGTGATTACATGTGCCTGGGGTTTAGTTAAGAATCTGGTAGTCGTTCCTTACCCGGCAGGGGAGCTGTCATGATCACGAAGGTGGCTTTTCCAGGCCCTGCACTGCTCCCTGAGTGTGCTGACCTCTGCAATCTCCCAAGGGCAGGAAGCCCAACTGCATCATTCGTGGTAGTGGGGGACTGCACTGGCACTCTCCCCCGGTTTTTCCTAAAAAAAAAAAAGAGTATGTATGTATAGTTGAGCACCTAGGCTCCTAGGGCCATAGGACCTGTAATTATTTATGCTTTGGTCATTTACATTTGCAGCTAGGCCATCTATTCTCTTTCTGTTGTTAACAACATTCTGGTTTCTCTTTAGGGTAGCACCTGTCCCCAAGTCTCTATCCAGATGCTGACATCACCTCTGATGACAGGCATATGACCTAGATCTGGCCAATTAGAGCATTTTCATCCTCTTTGAGTCAGGACTGACTCATGCAATGCAGCCATGAAATCAGGCTCAACTATAGATCATCTTCTGGCTTGTGCTGAGAAACTGGTGAAGAACCATTCTCTCTTCCCCCTGGAGTAGAAACTATGAGGCTCTGAGTCTAGAGCCTCTGGCAGCCAATGTGCTTCCATGAGGAGAGAGCCAGGCCGAGGAAGAACCAAGCCTGGAAAGCAGTGTTAGGAGAAGGAGAGAAAGTGAGGCCTGTGCTATAACATGTGGCGGTACCTCAGCCACACCTGCAGTCAGCCTTCCCCTGGACTTCTTCAGTTTCAAGAGTCAATACATTTCGGGGGGTTTTTCTCTAAGCCATTATAAATCAAGTTTCTTTTCTTATAACAGAGAGCATTCTGACTGAATCAAGAGGATTGCTAGATGAGTTTTGCATTCCCTGTGGAAAGTCCTTGCTCTTTTACAGAAGGGAGAGGGAACCTAAGAAACCTCTAGTCCCAGGAAATTTTGCCAAGGAACAAACTTGTGGGCACTTGGCCTGGTCAGTGAAGACAAACCAGCTAGAACTCAGGAGTCTGTCCTGAAACATCATGAGGATGTACTGGTTCAAATTCAGGTTTACTATTTTGAAGCATTTGTGGTCATTTACTTAAACTATTTTGGAAGGTTGCTAAGTGTCCTTGGGTTAAAAAAAAACACAAGCTTTGTAGTTGAACCTTCGGAAAGTGATGGCATTTCATTGAGCCTCAATTTCCTCAGCTGTAAAATGGACATATCTGGGGTGCTGATCTCAAATAATCATTAAAGGCACATAAAATACTCAGAACAGTATATCTAGTATGTCCTCCATAAATAGAAGCTATTATGGAATACTACTAATACTGCAAAAGATTTATATGATCCGAAGAGTTGGAATATTTTAGTTTAGGTAATAGCTAATAAGCTTAGTAATCAATGCAGGTAAAAGCTATTGTTCCAGGAACTGAAGGTGTGTTCCACCCTGACTCCAGACCATAAGCAGCTCCACCTGTGAGCCTCAAGAGGCCTGCAAGCAGTTCAGGATGGTATCTGAGATGCTAAGTCAAGTAAGACAGGCAGTGTAAGACATATGGTCTCACCTATGAGTGGAACCTAGTCAACAAAACAAACAAGTGAGCAAAATAGAACCAGAGACATGGAAATAAAGAACAAACTGACAGTGACCAGAGGGGAGGGGGTGTAGCAGGGAAGGAAGGGGAAGGGTCATTAAGGAACATGTATAAAGGACCCACGGACAAAGACAATGGAGGTATAGGATTGGATGTGGGAGGTGGGGGTGGGTAGGGCAAGGGAGAGTAAGGGAGGGGTAGTGGCGACTACTGTAATTGAAGAAAAATAAAAGAAAAAGGAAACAAAGAATACTATTAATAATGCTCTGAATTTTTCCTTGGACCAGAATTAGGAGTGAAAATAATTTTGAAGAGAAGCACAAACTCTAGAAAAAACATTGTTATTAAACATTCCATATGCCTACGATTTGTTTGCTTGTGCTTCCAAGTTGGTAGGTAAAGGGAAATAAATCTAAGCACTGGTGTTTTCATATTCCCAGTGAGGGACCAAGTTATCCAACTGTGTTTTCCTTTCTCAGTGTAAGGCTGTTTAAGTTGTCAATAACAGTCCTTCTCCTGATGGAAGTAAAAGTTCGGGCCAAGCTTTACCTCTTGAGCACTTAAAAATAACCCAAAATTTTAAAAAACAGTACAACACGAATCAAAAAATGTCATTCAAACCAGTGTTCATTCAGTACTGTGTGCCTGGCACTGTGCTAAACTCTCTTTGTGGTCCATCATGTCTTTGTCATAGCTCTAGAAGGTAAGAGTTCTTATTACCATTTTACAGATGAGGAAACTCACGCTCAGAAATAATGGACTGTTGACGGACACCCGGCTGTGAGCGGAGGCTGGGATGGTAGCCAAGACTCCCCGACCCCAGAGCCTGCCCTGCCAGGCCCCAACACTGCCCCCCACCCTAGGCCTGTGCACTCCAGAGCCTAGAAAGGTGGGAGTCCTTTACCCTCCAGCTGCTGAACCCACATTTGTCTGCTGTAGGTCTGACAGAATCAGAAGACCTAGCTCCCACAAGTCAATACTCCCAGGATCACCCAGGAGGTTGATGGTGGGATTTTCCAGGGACGAGTTACAGGCTGTGGGGCAGAACTGAATCACTCTGAGGAAAAAGGATGTCTCTTGGAATAAATTGTCGTGTTCTCATCATATATGCTTCTTGCTCTGAAAATTTGAAGAAGCTGTCTTACTGTGGAAGGATAATCACACCTTGCTAATGAACCATTCAATAAGTGATTTGATTACATGTGATTATTATGGGAGCCAAATGTGGATAAAAAATGTCTACTTCCTTCCTTAATTTTATTTATTTATTTATAAATACAAGGCTCAAAGAGAGAAATAGAGAGGTTTACTTGAAAAATGATTTATTTTATGTCAATTTTGTATTGATAAAATGCCTTAATCTGAAATGGATTTAAAAGTGGTAATGAACACCCTCCACCACCCTGAGCACCCTTGAACTTTCCCCTGTCACCATGATGGTTATTAGCTGAGGTCCTCGTTGTTGCTGTCAGATATTGTCATTCCCTTGGCCTCTCTCCCTGTGAGGTATGCGTGTATGTGTGTGTGTGTGTGTGTGACTTGGTGACAAGAGGAGTTAATGGAAGATATGAGCAGAGACTGAAACAGCACAGTCATGTGTCACATAATGTTTTGCTAAAGAATGGACCGTACATCTGGTGATGGCCCCATACGGTTATAATGGAGCTAAAGAACTACCGCCCAGTGCTACCATAGCTGCCATAATGCCTGGAGAAGACCGTCCATGGTGCGTCGTATGCTAATGTTAGTGTCATCATCGTGACCACAGGACATGACAGCTCCACGCATGTCTGCCTCTGGAGGCTTTCCCTGGGACAAGATGTGGGACTGGAAGGCTGTGATGTCGATGCTCTTGGCCCTGTGCAGGCTTAGCCTCATGTGTGTGTGCTGTGTCTGAGTTTTTACAAAACCTAAAAAGTAAAAAAATATATATATTTAATAGAAAGAGGCTTATAAGTCTGTAAAGAAAGAAAATACTTTTGCATAGCTATACAATGTATTTTTCTTTTATTTAAAAATAGTCTAAAAGTTTAAAAAATTAAAACTGTAAGCTAAGGTTAATTTATTATTGAAGAAAGAAAGAAATGCTTAAGTAAACTTAGTGTGGCCCAAACGGACAGTGTTTGTGACGTCTGCAGTGGTGCACAGTGATGTCCTGGGCCTCTGCGTTCACTCACCACTCGCTGGTTCACCCAGAACAACTCCCAGACCTGCACACTCTGTCCCCGGTTAGTACCAGTTTTTAAATCTTTTATGCTATACCTTTTCTATGTTTAGATACATAAATACTAACCATTGTGGTCTAATTGCCTACAACATTCAGTACAGTACGTGCTGCACAGGCCTGTAGCCCAGGAGCAACGGGCTCGACCATGGGGCCCAGGTGTGAGTGGTTTGTGTAAGTGCCCTCCCTGGTGTCAGCACAGTGACTACACCACCTGATGATTCACTTCTCAGATCACGTCCCCGTGGTTAAGTGATATGAAATTGTACTAAGCAAACAAGGATTAATGGTCCTTGTCATACAGCAATGGCCAATGTGTGGTTGCTGATAGTTAGGGCCAACACAATGCCCGGCACATAGGGCTTTTTCTGCACCATATTCAGACATCCAAGGGGAAGCCAAATGACGTTGCAATAAGAGACTATGGAGAAGGAAGGGCTGCAAGGGCTTGAGGTGGACACGTGTTGCCTCCTGCTGCCCAGAATCCACTTACTCTATTTCTAATAGCTTCCAGTGTCCACTGGGAATCTAATCTGTAGTGCTCCCAGTGCAGGTGGACCTATTTTCACACCCAGCTCAGAAGGGGGCATGGGACCCAAGTCCCCACAATCCAAGCTTCATAGTCCCCTGACTGCAGACATGGATAATGACAAGCCATGGACTCCATGCTTCTTTGCTGTTACTTCTGAGCTAGGTCTCGATGTAGTGACTTCTCAGCCTGGGTACAAGGCTGGCCTGCTTCTGACAAGTTCCCGATACCTTGGGGTTTGATTGTAAAATCATATGAACTCAAGCAGACATACAGCTGGGAAGAAATGCTGATACAATGGCAGGAAGACAAGTCTGTGGTATATTAGAGGCATATATTTCTCTATAATAAATGAGCATTGTATATAACAGGGACCAGCGTTAATAGTAGGAGGTTGTTAGGGACAGGAGTTTGGGGAATGGTATCGGGAGAAATTCTGGATCTAACTCTTGGAAGGTTTTAAGTTTCAAGATGTGATGTGTCTCCCAGGTTGCAGTAAGCTTCCCCAAGCTTTTCCAGATCAGTGGGCTACAGGACCTTATCCTCATGCTCATGCCTTCAGCCCGCTGAATGTTTTCACGCCGCAGGATTGAGCCACTGCTCTTTCTCCAATCATCTGGAGTCGCCCCCCGTTGTTCAGGCATTTTGGTTGTTTTTTTTCCGTCTCCAATCATTTCTATGGCAACCAAGGCTAGACCAGGCTTTGCCTCTGACAGCACTCAAAAGACGTTTGCATTCCATTCATTATAACACTTGGAACTCTTGGGAGACGAGTTATAGAAATCTAGTAAAAGAATAAACTCTTGTTGCAGACATTTGGTAATTTGTTATTGAGTTTTCTCCTATCATAGTTTTGAAACCCGTTCTGTTGAGTTCATGTGTCTTACTAAGCACCAGCCAGGACTCAAGGAATCATAGTTCTGGTGTCACTGTCCTAAATGATCTCCCACTGTATTTACTCCACCCGTATTTTTCGCCTGACGTTCTGCCTGTAGCATCTGACACACTGCTGAGGGAAACTGCCCTGCTCAGCTCTGTTCATCATTCTTTTTTTCCTGGCTGTGCTAACAATGAAAAAATAGAATCCGAAATCATCCTTATGGTAATTAGGTATAAAGTGCCACTACCAATGGGACTTAGACCTTTATGTTTTTTGTATATCTTTAAAAGATTTTATTTGTTTTATTTTTAGAAAGAGGTGAAGGGAGGGAGAATGAGAGGGAGAGAAATACCAAATGGTTGCCCCTCACAGGCTCCCCCTACTGGGGATGGGGCCCACAACTCAGGCATGTGCTCTGACTGGGAATGGAACCAGTGACCTTTCAGTTCTCAAGCCGACACTCAATCCACTGAGCCACACCAGTCAGGGCAGGGACTTAGAGTTTTAGAACTTCCCACAACACACAGGGCTCAGGGGTTGATTGTGGATTATAACTGGGGATTTCTCTTTATGTCATTCCAAGCAAGGTATGTTTTTCCCCAGGCTCTAAATCTGACCTTTCTCTGCTTACTGAGTGCTTACTCTCAGCCTTTGAAAACTACTCACTGCTTTAGTACCATGATGAATTAATTCAAGAAGTACTTGAATGGCCGAACACAGGAAGTATTCTCATAAACCATATACTGTTGACCCTTGAACCACGCTGGGGTTAGTGGTGCCAACCCCTGTGCAGTCAAAATTTATGGATAACTTTTGACTCCCCCAAACCGTAAATACTAAATAGCCTGTGATTGACTGGAAGCCTCACTGTAACGTAAACAGTTGATTAACCCATTTTGTATATTATAGGTATTATGCACTGTATTCTTATAATAAAGTAAGCTAAAGAAACTCATAAGGAGGAGAAGATACATCTAAGCCATTTATTTAAACAAAAAATCCACATATAGGTGGACCTGTACAGTGCAGGTCTTGTTGCTCAAGGGTCCACTGTACTTGAGCCCGGTGGCAAATCAGAGATTGGTGACAGGCCCTGGGGGAGGGGGACATCTTCAGCAATGAGACAGGAGCCCACTCCCATGTGAATCAGTATTGGGGCATAGCTCTTGTAGAAGTACGTCTGAGACAGCGGCAGGAGAAATAATCTGCTCCCAGATACATTTTCCTCGTCTTCATAGAGTTATGCAGATATTGGTGCTGACTTTAGCCAGAAAAAAGTCTCCGGGTTATTCAAAGTGGGGAAGCATCAGGGAAGATAGAAACACTAAAAGTTCTCTTTTCTCCAAAATAGCAAAGTTTTATATTCCCTGCCCCCCACAGTGCTCCCCACCTCCCTCCCATTTCTGCCCCCCACCTTAGTTATTGTCCATGTGTCCTTTCTGCTTGTTCATGTGAGTCCACCACCTTTTCCCTGATGATTCTCTCCCCTCTCCCCTCTGGACCCTGCCAGCCTGTTCTGTATTTGAGTGTCATTGGTTATATTTTGCTTGCTTGTTTGTTTTGTTGTTTAGATTCCTGTTAACGGTGAGATCATATGGTATTTGTCTTTCACCGCCTGGCTTATTTCACTCAGCATAATGCTTTCCAGTTCCATCCATGATGTTGCAAAGGGTAGGAGCTCCTTCTTCCTTTCTGCAGCATAGAATTCCATTGTGTAAATGTACCATAGGTTTTTGATCCAGTCATTTACTGATGGGCATCTAGGTTGCTTCCAACTCTTGGCTATGTAAATTGTGCTGCTATGAACATCGGGGTGCATAGGTTCTTTTGGATTGGTGTTGAACAAGAATTAAATAAAAAGAAATAAAAAAACACACCAAAAATAAAAACAAACTAAGGAAACAACTAGAACAGGAACAGAACCACAGAAATGGAGATTACATGGAGGGTTAGCAAAAGGGGGTGGGAGGAGGAGAGAGGGGGAAAAGGGATAGAGAATAAGTAACATAGATGGTAGGTAGGAAATAGGGGGAGGGCAAGAATAACATGGGAAATGTAGAAGCTAAAGAACTTTTAAGTGTGACCCATGGACATGAACTAAATGGGGGGAATGTGGGTGGGAGAGGGTGTGCAGGATAGAGGGGAGTAAAGGGGGAAATAGGACAACTGTAATAGCATAATCAATAAAATATATTTAAAAAATAGCGAAGTTTTAAGAACATTGAAGCGCTTGTGTGGTTCTCTACTCCCTCTTGTGGTGTAATGGTGTCACTGTTTTCTAACCATGCTACAACTTCAAGTTTGTGTGTGCCTAAGGCAGAATCACCAAGTCGTCCACCATGAGAACATATTTAGACTGGACATAGCAATCCGGTGAGGCAAAGACAGAGGATCTATGCAGCATTTGCACACATCTTTCAGAGGATTAATGAGTTCACCTATAGAAAGTTGTAAATAAGCATATGGATCCACCGTTTCTACAAAGAGATGGTTTGACAAACACTTTTCCCACCAAATGTTGGGCTGGTTATGAGGATTTTATAATCTGAGGAGGAAAGAAGGCACTGTGTTTTCACCATTGCATTCCAGCTGAGGGTGAATAATGGGAGTTTTATCTACAAAAATAAAAAATTCGGGATATGAATGTTATATTTTATTATATGTAATATAGTATGTAACAACACTGACATTATTTTATTTATTGGATATTTTACCCTTTACTATATACACTACTCTGCAGCACAGAGAAGAGTGGAACAAACTACACAGTTTAATTGGGAGGTCCCTTTTATGAAAGCCTAAATGGGACGGGCAGCTGTCCAAGAAAATGTGCTAGAAATAGATTCTGTTTTTCTATAAAAAAATGAGTTGGCAACACATTTTTAAAGTGCTGTGCATTGACGTAGGACTGTCCTCATTACGACCAAGTGCACCCATTGCGTTGTTCCATAGTTTTTAGAACTTTGGCTAATTACGCTACATCAGAAGAAGAGTAGGTACTTTTCAGGCACAGACCCTCTAAAGGCTCTTTAACTGGCCTGGCTGCTGGGGCCTGGCCAAGGGAGCTGTAAACACTCGCCTTCCCTGGTGGGCTAGGCAGCTTCTAAAATGGGCTTCTACGACGGTATTCCAAGGGAATCAAGGGGGTATTCGTGCCCCTATGTAATCCCTGCTCTTTAAGGTGGACTTACTGACTCTCTTCCAATGCATTGAATGTCGCACAAGTTCATGGGATGTTACTTCCAAGATTACACTGCAAAAGGACTACGGCTTTCCAAAAACGTGGAAGCAGACAAGACGTCCTTCAGTAGGTGAATGGATAAGTAAACTCTGGTATATCCACACAATGGAATATTATTTAAGACTAAAAAGAAGTGAGTTATCAAGCCATGAAAAGACGTGGAGTACTAACTGGGAAGCCAATTTGTAAAGTTTACCTATTGTATGATTCCTACTATATAACATGCTGGTAATGATGAAACTATGGAGACAGTAAAAGGATCTCTGGTTTCTAGGGGTTAGGGAGAGGGAGGGATGACTGCACGGACCACAGAGGATGTTTAAGGCAGTGAAACTATTCTGTATTGCACTGTGATAGTGGATGGATGTCATTATACAATTGTCAAAACCCATAAAACATACCCAACAGTGAAACCCAATATAAACTATGCACTTGAGTGGTAATGGTGAGTTAATGTAGGTTTATCAGTTGTGACAAATATACCACACTGGTGGGGGATGTTAACAGTGTGGGGGGTTGTTTGTGTGTGTGGGCAGGGTGAATATGAGAACTCTGTTTTCTGCTTAATTTTGTTGTAAACCTAAAACTTCTCTTAAACACGTATATGTATATACATACGCACACACACACATCTCTATATAACATGGCTTCTGTCTCGGGTGCTTACTTCTGCTCCCTCATTCGCCCATTGTTAGTAGCTTTATGGAGAGGTCCGCGTGGCAAGGAACTGATGTGTCCAGTCAACAGCCAGCTGAGACCGGAGGTCATCCAGTGGCACAGACGAACCTTGAGATGACTGCAGCCACAATGGCACCTTTAGTACTGCCTCGCAAGAGACACTCTGACAGACACTGAGCTTTAGGAGCCCAGGTAAATCCTGCCCATATTTCCAACCCACAGGAACTGAGATAAATAAATGTTTCTGATTTTAAACTGTCTAGGTTTTGTGGTAACTCCTGTGTAACAATAGACACCTAAGATACTTGTTAAGCTGCCTCTCATATTCAGTGTTAAAGAGATTCTTTAACACTCAGCAGTAGATGGTAAGTGCTTAAACGCGTAGTGCATTCACACTAGGAACTCTCTGAACAGTGAAGCTCACGTCTGTCCAACCCGACCAGGCACCGAACCCACAGCAGCGGCGCATCAGGGCCACGCTCCAGCCAACTGAGTGCCCAGCCAGGGCGAGGTGTCGCTTTCATGTAAAACTAATGTGTATGACTTTCTAGAACTTTTTGGCATTTTCTTTTCATTTTTTAAATTGAACTTATTAGGGTGACATTGGTTCACAAAACCATACAGGTTTCAAGTGTACAACTCAATAAGACCTCATCGGCACACTCATTGTGCACCCATTGTCCCAGGCCATTTTCTGATTCCGTATCTTCATTTATCTGTGTTGAATAGTTAGGCCTTTCCCTACAGACAACAATATTTTGTACATATTTGTCTTAGAAGCTGATGGAACAAGCAGGCAAAATGTCAGTAAGGATGTGAAAGACTTGAAGAATATGATCTATAAATTTAACTTAATGGCCATATACAGAACCCTGAGCCCTAAAATGCACATTCCCTTTAAGTACACCTGGAATCTTTCCTAAAATTGACCATGTGGTGGTTCATAAAGCCAATCTCAATATATTTTAAAATAATTGAAATCAAAGTATGTTCTCTGATTATAAATCATTAAGCTCAAAATGAACAACAAACAGATTATTAGGAAATTCCCCCATGTTTGGTATTACGAAATTTACCTGTAAATAAATCATGCATCAAGAAAGAAAGGATAATAGAAATTAAAAAACATTTTAAACTGGAAAACCTCCAAGTTTTCTGGGAGTCTATGAGAGGAGGAAAGGAGAAGCAGGGCTGTGGATCGTAATGATGTGTCGTGGAATCTAAGCAAGATGGAAAGGAGGACAGAAAGAGGCTATGCATATTGAGAGAGCCATGGCGGTCAATGCATTGAAGGTCATGGTCATAGGGGAGAATTCTGCAATGACGGGACTTGATCTGGACAGGTCAAATGTTTACATATGAGATTTCAGGAGTGGAAAGCTTTTGGTAACGAACAGGTCCAGGGTGTGACCGTAGAAGATAATGCCAACAGTTGATTGAATGCTTTTAAAAGGTCATAGGGAGTGAGAGAACTAAGTTATTAGGAAGCAAGGTGTTGGATGGACCATGCATCTGGATCTGAAGTCTTCAAGCAGAATGAAGGGATTTGAGGGGAAAAGTAAGGTGGTAGGAAATAAACTGATGAAAAAGGAGTTGTGAAAAAGAAGTTGGAAGATTAAAAGCAAATGAGAAGAAATTTGATGGCGGATCCCAAGCTGCTCAAAGTCAGCTGTGCTGAAGGAGTAGGTGTACAAGGTAAGCCAGGTTTATCCCGAAAGAACATTCCATCGGGTACATTTTAAAAAGAAAGACAAAAAAAATGGCAGAAGCTCATCACGTCCTGAAAATGGTTTTCATCATTTAAACAATGCACAAGATAATTGGTTGCTTCCCACTGAAAGAAACCAGCCTGGTTCTTACTACACTACTGCTTTGGATGCTCTCAGCCTCACATTGCAGTTTTACTTAACGTGCCTCTTCTCCATGTGGTCAACTTCTCCCTAAGACGATTTTCTCAATATGCGTGACTGCTTGTGGTGTCTCTAAGGGAGATGCACATCCAGTACCTCGGGTTTGACCTAACTCAGACTTCAGAAGCTACACAAATTTCTTTAGCATGGTGTATCTGCTTGTAATTGAGTTGCTTTGTAGCCACTAAATGTAGGTAATTTTATGGAGTTTGAATTGTTTTAAGCAGTCGTTCATTTGCATAATTACACAAGTACATTTTCATGTAAAAATCCGATAAAGCAAGCATCACCTTGATCACTGCCATGGTCCCCAACTCATGGCGTGAACTAACCAGTTATAGGATGATGTGTTCTCCTGAGTTTTTCTCTATTCATTTACTTTCCTATAAATATACAGAGAGGAATAGGCAGATTTTTTATGTCAGATCACTTCACTCCCTTAACATTCAAGGGCTTCCTGTTAAAAAGTGTAGAATAAAATCTATACTTTCAGTTGTGGTTTAAGTAAGACTTCATACAATTTGCTCCTTGCCTACCTCTTTGACCCCCTCTCATGCCAGCAAGTGCAAGAGTGTTCTTCCCATAGAGCCTCTGTGTGTGTTGCTCATTCTGCTTAGAAAGCACAGTGCCAGTCCTTGCTTCACTGGTTCTTAACATTCAGCTCTCAGCCCAAGATTGACTTATCTTCATAAGCCTTTCCTAGATACCCTCTCCAACTACATACCTCCCTCCCCTGTCTCCACTTCCAATCCCTTTCAAATCCCAACACCTTGTTTCAGGCAAAAGAGCCACACCCCTGGGGTTTGAATCCTTACCTTGCTGCGTGCTAGATAACTTAGTTAACCTTTTCACACTTCAGGTGTCTCATCTGAAAAATGAGGGTAATGATAGCACCTACTTTATAGATTGCTTTGAAACCATATGCGTTAATATTTGTAAAACGCCAAGCACTATTTACTTGTATGTTCATCAGCTCACTTCTCCAGAATGTAAGGTATCTATGGGCAGGCCCTTGTTGGGTTTGCTCTTAGTACAGTGCCTGACTCATAGCAGCCTTAGTAAATCAAGGTTGAATGTATGAATATTTAAATCTTACTTCCTGTGTACACATGAGATAAGTTTAGAAGGGAAAGCATGGTCCTGCTTTTCTTAAACATTTTCACTTTTATACACTGGTCACTACTAGGTGCTATCACCATATCTTGTGCTGCTTATCCTCTTGATAGAATGGATACACAGTAAGTCTTCACTGAGCAATAGGTTCTTCCACTGTTAAGCAGAATGATGTATAGTGAAAACAATTTTACCATAGGCTAACTGATCTAAACAAGTTAAGTTCCTACATCATCTCAATGTTATAACAAAATGTTGAATAAAACAATGTTTTTTGAAGACCCGCTGTAAATTTTCTAATATCTGCAAAGTAGGATCCCAATGGTAATTCTCTTGTGTATTACTTTTCCAAGGAGCGTAGAATACACAAGGTCATTGTAGCAGCAGCCACAATCCCATGCTCTTTAGAAAAACACCAGCAGCAGTTATCACAAGCAGAAATGATATTCCCAGATTCCAGCGCAATCCAGACCTATATTGCAGTTGCCAGCCTATTAGTTTAGGGTTGTCTGGGGGCTGGAGAACAGCTTCTTGTTTGAGCTTGCCAGGTTACTAGTCATATGTGTCCGTCAGCCATAGCCTGTGAATCTAAGCTCAACTAGAAAAATCCTTTGTAAAGGGGTGAGCTGGGCTTCCATGTGCTCGCAGGAACCTTGATGAAAGCCAACACTGCTTTCTCCAGCAGTGTTGTAGCTGCTGTTGCCCTGAAGATGGTGCTTCAGAGGCCCAGTTAGGGCGCATTGCCACAAACTTGCCTACTCTAAAAGGTGCTCATATATTTTTTCCTGAAAAAAATTTTTTGGTTGCATAAGCTCCAATCTGGGTCATCTAACCAAGACTACAAAACAAGATTAAGGAGAACAAGATTAGTAACAATATAACTATATTTCTATCTACTAAACTGAACTTGAGAAAAAGCCAAGTCTAAAGTGCTTTCTTCTAGGGTGCTAACAATGGTTCTGACGTTCACGCAAAGTACAGCTGCCTTGCAGTACAGTGTCTCCTACAGAGCATTTGTGAACCCAGGTAAGAAATGTCTATCTCCATCCAAGGCTCGATCCTGACTTATGTAGTATGTGGTCCTGGAAAGCCTGTATTGACTCCCAAATGAATCTTTTTTTTAACATTAAACTC
Source organism: Sturnira hondurensis (assembly GCF_014824575.4). NCBI lineage: Eukaryota > Metazoa > Chordata > Mammalia > Chiroptera > Phyllostomidae > Sturnira > Sturnira hondurensis. The sequence goes on along the minus strand of NW_028074140.1, from coordinate 8,741,192 downwards.
GGCTGCAGTAGTTTCCAAATGCTAAATCAGCCTCTGCCGCTGCAGTCTCAAAGCAGCTGCAGCTCGGTGACAGCTGACAGAATCTGCAGGAAGCCAGAGAGTAGGGTTCAGAGGCCCTGCAGTCTGGAACCATGGCCAAATCATGGCACAGGTGGTCTGATGAAGATGCCACTGACCTTGCAGCTGGATACCAGATGCTGCAATTTGCATCTCTGACACTGCTACCGTTGAATGTTGCCCACTCCCATCAGAGCTGATGCCATTGCTGCTTCCTCCATTTATTACTAGAATGGAGTTGGTATAGTTAGTAATTCCACCCTGATTCAATGCTTTGGGAGAAACATCTGACTTGTAGAACTTAGGTCATGTGTTATACTTAGTTGCAAGGGAGGCTAGAAAGGTGAGTATCTGGTGTATTCAACCTCTTAGGTGGGAAATAGACAGAGGTACTATATTCTCCAACAACTGAAAGCAGGTTTGGAGAGTAAGAAGCAAAAAATACAGTTTTACTCTAATATCCCTTTCTGTTCTCCCAGAATCAGGGGTAAACCATAAGCATAGTTTCTTCTTAGAGAGTGACCCCTTAGAAAAGAGACACCCATAAAGGTGGAGCAGAGAGGACACACTTAGGAGGAGTTCTGACCAGCAGGAAAGATTAAGTAGAATTCTTACTGGGAAAGGAATAAAAAAAATTAGGAGGGTAGACAATAGGGGCCATGGTTGGCCTGGGTTCTGCAGGAACCCGACACCTCTTGTCCCCTTCTTGGCCCAGGCCTGAAGAGGTGGCTCAGTGAATAGGAGAGAAGCACCAGATAGATTTTGACTCTGAGAAGACATTGCCATGCAAGTGACCTTGAACCGTCATAGGGTGACTGCAGCAGAATGGCAACAGCCTTGTCGTTGGTCTGTGTGATGAGCAAGCTGAAGGTCCTATACTGGTCCTATGAAGGTCCTATCTTGGCTCTCAGTTGGCATGTTTGTTTTTTTAATTTTATGTGAATAATTTAAAAATTTGAAATGTTTAGACTTACGTAGAGATTGCTAAACCAACTCATAGGTAAAACATAATGCACAGCAGATTCTCAGAATGCCGAAACCCACACACTAACGTAAGTGATTCAGAAGCTAGACCTGAGTTGGGGCCCAGTGTAGGTGAGCTGAGGACCACTGAGACCCTTCAATTATGCTGAGAAAATAAACTGCAAGTTTTATCTACTATCTGTAGGCAGGGAACAGGAAACAGAGGCCAGCATAGCTTTAAGGACCACCCCTACCCTTGCCAAACCTTTCCTTTATGTTAAGGTGGAATATAGGCTATGAGAGGGAGGGGGGAGAAATCCTGAAAGACAGCAGCATTTGCCCCAAATAGACCAAGTTTTTGTTTTTCAACTGAATTTATTGGGATGACACAGGTTGGTAAAATTATACAGGTTTTAGGTGAACAATTGCAACAACATGATCTGTTCATTGTATTGTGGGTTCACCACCCCAAGTCTAGTGTCTGTCCATCAGCACTTGTCTCCTCCATAATGCCCCCCCACAATCCAGACTGAGTTATTTTTACATGGTAAGTTTAAATTTCATTTTCTGACTCCCTTCCCATAAGAGTGAGGACTTGAGAACAAGATGAGATAATTAGAGAAAATAATCACTTCTACAGGAGTAGGCAAATGTAGGTTTACAGTAATGAGTATGCAAAAGTTTATTCTCGTATTATTGTCTGTTAATTATTGTATTATTTTCTATACAAATAACTACATAGCTACTTTTTCTCACCTCTGTATAGCAACACTTTGTGTAGTGGTTTAAATTACACACCTCACTGTACTTCTGTGACTGAAATTCCTAAATCTGTACTGCGTCTCTGTCATATTCAAGACATGTTTACTTGGGCACTATACTTGTCGGCTCTGGTCTGGGATTAGCCACTGCCCAGTTGTGAGTTTGGGAAATGGAGTGTTGGCTCCCAGCTGTGGCTGCAAAAGCCTTAGTTCTGTTCCCTGTCGCAGGTCTGTGGCTGAAGGCAATTCATGGTAAATTACAACTAGGTGGATTCTGCACTTACATTTCTGAAAGTAGGAATACTATACACAGCCTTTTTTCCAGTTTAATTTTTTAATGTAAATTAAAAAAATAACAGGATTATGGGATTATACAGAAAACATTACAACACAAGATCCAAACAGATACCCCAACAAGGACATCTGGGCACTTTTGCCAGGTGGAGCATGGAGAAAGAGCCAGTGCCCACGCAGTTCACTAGGCTTCCTCCTGGGATCTAGTTTGAAGACATTTGGGTCTGCTGCATTGCATAACTACTTCAGCTTTCTCTACAGGAAGCAGGGGTATGGAGACCAAAATATATGAACTCTCTCAGAGGCTTACTGTTGAACCTAGAATTGCCATATGGTCATGCCCAAAGCTCTCTTTTTCATCTTGATTTGGGCCTGGATTCAAAATGTCCGTGGTCTAGGCCTCCAGGCCTTCCTTATGGTGAGTAAACAAAGAAGTTGGCCTTTGTTCTGAACCAAAGGTGGAGTTGCCTTTGCCAAGAGCAGCAGGTTCGGTGACCACAGATTAAGTGCCAGAATGGGCTGCCAGAGCACTCACTCAGTCTCCAGGCAACTGGCCCTATGGGTTGGAGGTGGCACTGGGGGAAGGGTGGGGAGGTGGAGTGTGATCCTGGCCCAAAGCTTTCGAAGCAACCTCTTTCTTGTCATATAAAGGTGTTTCCTGGAGTAATACTGCTTACAATAATTTTCCACACTGAATTAAAACATCTAAATATGATCTGACTCACTCTGCTTACTTCTGAGGCCTTACCCTTCCATGCAATCTAGCTAGTGTTTCCATTACCAGTAGTTCTCCTTTATTTGCAGATTTCACTTCTTTTTTTTTAAGATTTTATTTATTTATTTTTAGAGGAGAAGGGAAGGAGAGAGGGAGAGAAATATCAATGTATGGTTGCCTCTGGGGGGTCCCCTGCTGGGAACTGGTCTACAACCCAGGCATGTGCCCTGACTGGGAATCAACTGCGGTCGTGTGGTTCGCAGGCCGCTGCTCAATCCACTGAGCTACACCAGCCAGGGCTTGCAGATTTCACTTCTTAAAGTACTTTGTGTGCCATCTCCTTTGTAAAGTTTTCCCTTTTCTCTCCAGCAAGAATAGGATCTGTGTATTTTGGCATCATTTACTGATTTTTATACATTTGTCACAAGTCTTATCATGCTGTACTGTTATTGAAGGTTTACTATATGACAAACTCCAAGGGACCTTACTGTTCATCTGTAAACTTGTGCTTTGTTTAATGAATTACATAGGACTGTTATTAACATACAAACCAAATATCATTTAGGAGCACTTGTGAAAATTTTTTGTCCCGAGGTTGTATTTTGGGGGGGGGGTCATCGTGGGGGTCCACAACTCTGCATCTTGTGACAGTTGCTGAGTGATTTTCACATAGGAGGTCCAGGGATGATTTTCTAAGGAATCTTAACCCATTGGTAAAGGTGCCATTCTTTCTTAGGAGCTACTTCGAAAGTCACTGAAGGATAGGGGATGCTTCCTATTTTTCTAGGGTAGCGCCTGAATTCACAAAACACTTGAGTGAATGACATAAGAAGAGGTGAATGGATAAATTCAAAGTGCCAAGTTAGCCATTTCACCACACAGCTACCAACAGCTCCTCCTATAACCACTTCCTGAAGCAGAAATGGCCTTCCCAACCAAGCCTCTTGGCCAGACTTCCTCCCCGCGGCTGGAAGTCCAACGGACTACATTTCCCAGAGGGCTAAGGATCGCCGCGCAGGCGCACTTGGAAAACTACGGCGTCTTTTTCCCCAGAAATTGGCAGGTCACTCCAGCACCGCCTGTGCCCCTACTTGTCTCCTCCGTGCCCTGCCGTCTGAGCTCCAGAGGTTCTGCTTGTGTGTGTGTCTGTTTGTCCTTACAGGCAGGACTCATGGCCTCGCCGCTGAGGTTCGATGGGCAAGTGGTACTGATCACTGGCGCGGGCGGAGGTGAGCGCGTGAAGGCCGGAGAGCGAACCCCCTTACGGGCCCGGAATTCGTACGCAGCCACAGTTATCGAGGCAGGGTGGGAGGACGTAGCTGACGTGCTGTCGGGACGCCGAATTTGAGGTGGAGGTAGAGAGAGGTGGGATTGGCTAGCCTTGAACATGGAGCTGGAAAGTCCTACTTAGAGACGCGTCTGGTGCAAACCTGTTCACCCGTCTTTTCTCCGGGGTTCCTCTCACGGGCCCAAGTCTTGCAGGAGGAGAGAGGCCGCGGGTTGGGGGGCGGGGTGCGGCGCTGCTGGGTGAAGGGTCAGGTAAATGTCCCTACTGATGCCTGTCTCTGCGCACCAATTGCTATTGCTACTCTTCCTCCCGTAGCCTCCGTGAGGCTTTCTTAGGTCTTTTAAAGGTTGCGGAAGAGCGACTGGGTGCCGCAGTCTCCCCCAGAAGAGTATCAGTTCCTTGCCTTGGAAAAGTCGTTCTTTTAGTGTTTCTTTTCCTCTGGGGTATGGTTTTAGGCTCTTGATTTTTACTGAAGAAGGCCTCCTTTAAGAGGGCATCTAAGAGTTCTCGTTGAGTTTTTGTGTTTATTAAGATAAGCACCATGCAGTAGTCCCCACTTACCGCGCTTGCACTTACCCTTGGTCCAAAAGTATCAAATGGAAAATTCCAGAAATAATTTATAAGTTTTAAACTGTGCACTGCTGAGTAGTGTGATGAAATCTTGAGCAGCTCGGCTCTGTCCAGCTCTAGATGTGAATCATACCTTTGTACTGCTTATGTGCTTTTATCATAAAGGGAGATCACTGACATATCATTTGAGATTGTAAATTGAGACATTTCTCTAACTTACCTCAGTCTCTTATATTGGAGACTCCATTTCTTTCACCTGAGGATTTTTTGTGTTAGCATAATTTTTTTTGCATTCTAATTATGAATATTTGATTTATCAAAAAACCCTGTTTGGAAAAAGTGCTTCAGCTTTGATCTGATAAAGTATAAGAAGGCTTGAGTTATGTTGGCCAAGTTCTCTCTTATTGGGAGCGGATTAAATTTTAAAATATATTATTTGGTGATATCTTTAATTTATATTTAGGGTTCTTTTTAGAAGAGCCTGATACTTTAGCTGTTTCGATTTGTTATTTGTATGCTTATTTATCGATTAATTTAAACTACCAATTTATCAACTAAATTAAATTTTAAAATGTGTACATGTTAAAACAATTTAAGTAATACAAAAGTAAGCCTTCCATCCTTAGTTGCTAGTCACACAGTTCTGGCCCTCAGAGGTAAACACTAATTGCCAGCCTCTTATATGTGTTCCTGAGATATTCTGTACCTGTAAAACTTGTATAGGTATATATTAATTTTTGGATGTATAGATATACACCTTATATGTTTGAGTTGGAACTAAATATTTAATTACTCCTTAATTAAGAATTAAATATGTGTTTGGCGATTGTGTCATTAAAGCCCAGTGCAGGATATAGAAATCACTAGATATCTGAAGCAGGAAAAGATATAATTTAGCCATTTGTATTCTAGGCAGTTCCTAGTGGTCCATTTGGAGCCACAGCTTGTGAAACTGCCATTTAAACGGCCAGTTAAACTGCCACAGCTCAAGTTATCCTTGGATACCAGGGTGTAGAAAATGGAAGCTGCCACCCAGAAGTTAGGGAGCTAGATCACGAAGTTCCTGCTACATCCACTATTTCTTAATACTTAGGAAGCTTCAGTAAATCAGCTTCTTAACCAGCAAGCAACAGCTAGAAGTCACAGTAAAGGTGGCTTCTGCCTCCCAACTTTCCAGAAGTCACAGAAATACATTTAATGGTAGAATCCTACCACCTAGGCCAAATGGTAGGAAATGGTAGGTACAATAGGTGGAAAAATGCAGTTTTAAGCTTTCTTATTTCTGGAAGTGAAGGGGGTGAAACACAGGGTGAGAGTACAAATGAAGACATTGTAATGTAATTAATTAGTCACCGTTACTTTAAAATAGGGATTGCATTGAGTGGACTCCCCAAAAATTACACAAACACTTGCTCAACTCTTTCATTATTATGTTTTTCATTAGGACTGGGCCGAGCCTATGCCTTGGCTTTTGCCGAAAGAGGAGCATCAGTGGTTGGTAAGTTAATATTTTTTTCTTTTTAATTAGTACTTGATAGCTAAACTACTACAGTTTTCAGAAGTCAGCCACATTTGTTGTTGCATCAAATAATTTGTGAAGGTCAAATTTTATCACATTTTTTCTTCTGCCAGCTAAAAACTTTTCCCTCTTGAGACTGACTTTATAACTTGCTTTTTAAAGTAAACTAGTTTCACAGAATTTGCAACTTAACAGAATTGATAAAGATGGGATGTCATGTCATAAAGGGAAATTATTGCATTTGGTATATTGTGGGCTATAATTTTTGGAGATGGAAGACTGAGGCGAGATAAGTCTGTAAGTGTAAATATATTGCGGAGATTAAGAAGTAAATGTCTTTTGAGAACTGGAAGCAATCGTAAGTATATTTTTAAATCTCTTTAATCAAAAAATTTCAAATGGAAATTTTTTACAACAGTTTTTAAAAATTTTAATTGAAGGGGTAGTTGCTTGAGTTTTATTATGAAGGGTGGCTTGTAAGTGTTGCATTTAAGAATCCCAAAGGTGGGAGTTTTAGTAATCTGAATGGTTTGGATTGGCCTAATGTACTGGGTAGTTGGTATAGGCACAGGAGCAAGTTAGTCCACAGCCAAGTCTTTGTGGGGAGTAACTGAATGAGTGCTCAGTGCAGGGTAGGTGAGTAGGGGAGGTGTGATGGCTCAGTATTTATTAGTGTCTTTTCTGGGGTAAAATTGTTGGCTCATGACAGTGACTTCCCGATCCCAGTTTTTCTGCGTCTTACTAAGGAATACACAGAGACAAATTTTCCCTAATTTGTTTGTGGAGACAAAACAAAAGAGTAAGCAAGAAACCAGATTTGCCAAACAAGGAAGACCTAAGCCGGACATTAATGATACTCTTACCCCTCAGTGTGGATGTGTAACTTATCTTCATGGAAAGGACACAGAGACTTTGGATGTTGCTCTTTTAAGGTCATAGCTCATGTCTGTTGATCCACTCGGCTTGTGGCAAGGACACATTTTTACATTGTTATATTTGGCTCAGGGATATATAGTTTAGTTCTTCTTTGTCAAATTTTCCCAGGAATATTTTGTGTGGTGGCTTAATGGCACATGTTGTTACTGTTTTTTTCTTTTTTTCTCTTTTTATATTGGAGTGTATTTCTTAATATATTTACCTTATAATTTTAAATTTATTTTTACTTAATTCCTTAAGTGCAAGGACCTTGCTTTATCGTCTCCATCTTCTAAAGGGTGTAGAATATTGCTTTGTGAGAAGAAGGTGCTTTATTTATTTATTTTTTTATTGTTTGACATAGGGTTTTTTTGAGGGGGGCAGGGCTGCTATGTCTTTGAGATTGGTTTCTATTTTTCTTTTTTGTTGTGACTAAGATATAATTTTAGGTTACAAATGTGTTTTATGAAAAATTTACAGCAGTGTGTTTTTGTGGGGATCAGTTTTCCTGTATTTGTGACCTTTGTTAAATTCTGATTGGGAATTTTGAGTTGTAAGGAAAAAGTAAATAGGGACAGTGTGTCTGTTCATTTTGTGTTGCCTTAAAGATGATATCGCAGCATGTGCTGGTGAAAGTCCAAAATGGTAGAAAATTTCTGTCTTGGAAGTGTATTTACCAAACTAGGCTGAGGAAGCCAGATTTAGTTTTGTTTAGCGTAGAGGTCAATCTGTGAGAAACTTGGTTTCTCACTGCCTTTCTACTGCCTTTTCAGTCTCTGAACTTTCTTGGCCACGAATGGGTTGTGTTCTTTCTTGACCACCACTGCCCCTCTACTTTAGCTTTTAAAAACATGGGTACCCTGGTTCTAGATTGCATCACAAGTGCTAACTTTCTCCTGTTAATTTTTGTTCTGCTCTTGCCTGAGTAAGGAAAATAGAGTAAAGTGGAGTAAGCAAACTTTGGATCTTATGACATCAGAGTATCTTGTTTGTGGAAAAGTGATTAATCAGGTAAATCTATGACTAGCTCAGAGGCCAATAAGAAGTAAGACCTCAGGATATAGAGTAGTTTGTTTCTCCTGTAAATCAACTTTTGCTAGATTATATTGGGTTAACAAACAGATTTAAATGGCACACAATAAAACAGATTATTTCCTGCATACATGACCTTTTAGCTTCTGGTCAGCTGTGTCTCACCTCTGTGTGCCCTCCAGGGTCCCAGATGAAGGAGCAGCTTCTATCTGGGACGTTGCTATTCTTGGGACAGAGGGAAAACAATAGATCCACTCAGTGTTGCTGGAAGTTTCTGTTCAGAAGTGGCATTCCACGTCCACTCACATTTCAGTGGTCAAAGAAAATCACTTGGCCAAGCCCAAAGTTAAGGGCACCACTTGAGATATATATGTTCTCTAACTTCAAGTCAATATGATTGCTACATTTTATATTCCATAATGTAAAACATGGGATATTTAAAGCTGGGTAAAAGAACTGCTAAGCCTTTGCCTGACATTAAAACAGGTGACCTTTAGTTTTGCATAAGTTACATCTTTCAGAAAATGTTTGCACACATCTGGAGAAAATACTGGGAATGGAATGGTTTTGAGGCTCCCTCAGGAGGTGAGCCATATCCAGTTTTCTTGTGTTACATGTTATTTTGAGGCCATGCATGCAGTGATTGAAGTGTAAGAAGAACCTTTTCTTTGACAGTAAGAGAGGCAGAAAGTTTTCTGTTCTTGAACCAAAGAAGTAAAACCACTGAGTAATTATAATTACAGGTTTTTAAAGTAAGATTGATACGATTTCTTTTCTACGTAATCCATAGGCAATAATGATGGTGCTTTAGACAGGTGGTTAAGATGGAGGTGGTGCAGTGAGGTTAAATTCTTGATATATTTTGAAGGTAGTTGTGGTATGATTTGCTGATTTACTGATGTGGGTTGTAATGGTAAGAGAGGGGTCGAGTGGCCATTTACTGAGATTGGAAAGACTGAAGGTTGACCAGCTTGCAGAGAGGAAACATTCCTGTTAAACATTCAGATGGAGATATTAAATAGGAGTGGGATATAGGACTCCACAGTTGGAGGGACAGATTGAAGCTATATAAATTGGAATGTTCTCAGTTTAGAGGTGGTATTTAAAGCCAGGAGACTGGATCACATTACCCAGATAAACCAGTGATTTTCAACCTTTTTCATCTCATGGCACACATAAATTAATTACTAAAATTCTACAGCACACTGAAAAATACGGTTTTTTACAGATCTGATAAAAAACATATATTTAAATTTTTTTTCTTGTGGACATGTTTATTGATTTTATACAGAGAGGAAGGGAGTGAGATGGAGACAGAGAGAGAAAAACAAAGAGAAAGAAACATCGATGTGAGAGAAAAACATTGATTAGTCCTCCGGTACTTGGCCCAACTGGGATTTGAACCTGCAATCTTCTGGTGTACAGGACAACACTCCACTAACTGAGCCACTAGGCCTGAGCAGTATAATTGTGATTTACTCATACTGGCTGACTATTCTTGTATTGACTGTTGTCATTTTTTAATTTGACAATCTAAGGGAAAAGAGGTCAGTGCCCCTGACTAAATTTCCCAGTATTGTGTGTTTTAAAATTCTTGTTGCACCCTGGTTGAAAATCACTGAGATAAATGGAAGTCCAAAGCCTGAACTCTGGATGACTCAGTCTTTCATTTTCAGATTCTTCTCACTGTAAGGATATCTTTGATGTCTTATTGTTTGGACAAAGAAAATCAATGAAAAGGACCTAATTTAAGACACTGCTGTCTAAGCTACCCCACATTTTTGAGTCCTTGTAATATTTAGATACAATTTCTGGCTATTCTGGAAGATTTCTCATGAACTACAGTGATGTATCTTTCTGCGAAACAGTGAAAATGACATGATAACTCCGTGTTTTCTCCTTTTTCCTTGGCTGTCAAGAAGCTTAAGGGTAAACCTGACACTGTCGCCAACTAGAGTAGTCTGTGCTTTCAGTAGGTTTGTCTTTCCCTGACATAGCATTTTGTTAATTTTTCTGTTCTTTAATAGCCTCTGCATATGTATCTTATATTTAAGTCACTTTAAATACTTTTGTTAGCATTCAGGACATAACAGAATATAGGAAGAAATTCCTCTGGGCCCACAGCTCTAAAATCAATGAAATATTCTTAATGCTATTGTTGGCTATAGGAAACTTTATCAAAATGGGGAAAAAGCATCAAACAGGGTATAGAAATGTCTAGAGGGACATCCAAGGAATGGCTAATAGGAGTCACCTCTGGGAAAGATTGGGATTGGACAAGTGTAAAAAGGCACTTCTTGTATTTGTTTGTCTTAAAATATTAAAAAAGTAAGTAGCCTCTTTAAAAATAAATATATTTATAATATAATGTTGCTCTTATCTTTTATGCACCTCTTGGATTATTTAGAACAAAGGATGTCTTACATTTCAATACATATAAAACTTATTCCACTTTTGTAGAATTGGAAGCATCATTTTACTTTAGGATAAAAGTAGTTTGTAGGTATGTCATTGGTAACAGATATGACTCATTTAGTGACACATTCTTGAATGAACATATGAATATGAATATCTGTAAAAATAGTTCAAAGCACTCTTCAAATATAAAGCATTGTGACATGAATACTCTTCATACTTTAGTGGGGAGCTGGAAGCTGTTGTAAGAGCAGTTTTCCTGCGCTGAGCTACAACAAAAAGCAGGAACTACCTATAGTAAATTGAAGCAGTAACGTGAAGCCATCAAATAATATTAATGCTCAGATATTACCTCTGTTTCTTTCTCAACAGTTCAATAAAGAAATTTATGATTTGCAACACATATGACAAATAATAAAAACCTTTTCTAAATAAAGGGACTCTTAAAAATCTGTAATGAAGGCCCTGGCTGGCTGTATCAGTTGACTGGAGCATTGTCCCATACACCAGAAGGTTGCAGATTCCATCCTGATCAGGGCACATACTTACGTTGTGGGTTCAGTCCCCAGTTGAGGAGAGTATGGGAGGCAACAGATCGATGTTTCTCTCTCACATCAATGTTTCTCTCTTTCTGTCTTTTCCTCAAATCAATAAATATACCTTTGGGTGAGGATTGAAAGCAAATCTGTAGGGAGGACAAAAACCCTAAGTAAAATGTGATTTAAAAAGAAATGTGATTTAAACAGGCAAACAATAAGAAATATAAATGGAGGATTTACAAATATATTTTATTTTGATGGTTTCGGCTGAACATACTCTGACCTTAAGTATCATCATCTCCCTATTCTTACTACCTATTTTACAGCTATTTGTTTGCCTGAGATGGCTGACATCATTTCCTCTGTTCCTTCCCCCAACAAACACGATTTGGATAAAAGGAACTTACAACAGAGGAACAGAGTGGCGTTGTAGTACATCAGGGTTCTAGTCTGCATATTGCCATTTCATACAACTTTGAAGCCTGGGGCAACTTACCTAACCTTTCCCAAACTGTTTACTCCTCTGTGAAAGTAGGAACAAGCAGCTCATGGTAACCTCCTAAAAGGCTATGGGGAGATCACATGTGGCAGTGGATGCAACAGTTCTTTGAATGCAAAGTACTAGACACACAACAGTTTAGGATGGTAATGGTATTTTTCAAAGTTATTTATTTATTTAAGCATTTTTTAAAAATTTATTTATCTTTAGAGGGAAAGGGATGGAGAGAGGGAGAGAAATATCAATGTATGGTTGCCTCTTGTGCGTCCCTTGCTGGAAATTGGCCTGCAACCCAGGCATATGCCCTGATTGGGAATTGAACCGCGATCCTCTGGTTTGCAGGCCCACGCTCAATCCACTGAGCTACACTAGCCAGGGCAAAAAGTTATTTATTAACATTATTAGAGTTTTAGCAGTACATTTAAGTTGTAACACTGTCACATAGTATGGATAGATTTCTCTTGTGTACAGTTGCAAAACTTTTAATATTGTTTCTATCCCAGTCCTTTAGCATTATCAGATTTTCTAGTTGAGGTCCTAATCCTGTAATTTAGCTCTGGTGAGAGTGGATGACTGAATGAGGTCAGTGCAATTTAGTGCTCTCAAATGTAGAAACTTATTTTGAATAAATCTGTCCTGATACTATTTCACTGCATATTGATCTCAGTAAGCTATTTGGGCTTTAATGCTTCTATGTGTGGTTGCACTTGGAACAGTTTCCACTTGAGGGTGGTGTTTCATTGCACAGTTTAACAGTTCTTGACTTAAATACCACATTTGCCAATTTGCTTTTGAACTTTCCCCTGCTTAGTGAAAGAGGGTCTTAAAATGCTGTTAGCTACATGTTTTAAAATCTTGATGTTTTTTGCTGGTTGTTTCCTGTCATGGACATGGACAATTAATAGGAATTAGTCTTAAGTCTTATACCACTTTTTAAAAATCTCTTGAAGTATAGTGTAAGCATCTTTCTATTGTTTTGTGTTCGCAGCATGTTTTACATGAAGTAAGACTGATAAGACTATATTGTTGGAAAAATATATCCCAGTCCACATTTTGAAAAACTTATTTTCTTAAAAAACAGTTAAGTAAATACATTGATGTAGCCAATTTTAAATTTAGATAGGCATTTGCATTTTCTCTGTATTATCCTTTTGTTTCCTTTACCACCCAAACTTACTTATAACTACCATTCCAATTAAATAATTCATTTTTCATAAGAAACATTTTTTCAGGTGTCATAATCATCAACTAACATCAAAAGACTTTAAAATTGGAATATGTAGCTATGCCATTTATTATTTATTATTTTTCGTTATATTCCTATAAACCTATGTAATAACCCTACAAAATAATCATTTTGCAATAAAAATTGATTTTTTTGTCTCAAGTATTTTTCTTAAATTCTATTTTTTCAATATTTGGCATTGATCTGTTTATCTCTTCATTAGTTTTTGCATGTTATTTCCTGAATTTTATCTTAAATTATTGTGTAAATTAACTTTATCTGTTCCTATTATTTAGTTATGTTGGTCTTTATTTATGCTAAAATTTAGTAGGCTTCATCAGTTCATCAATTATGAACTCTTTAGGATATACCATTCTTATACATCTGTAGATTTCCTTGCAGATAGTAAATGCTCAATTAATGTTTATATCTATATAATCGGGTATAGGCAGATATTGTATGGTAAGTGTGGTCAGTTAAACATATAAAAACTGAGTCATTGTATAAATTAGTGACTGAAAACTTACTGTTTGTAATTTTGAACTTTTTAAATAGTTTTATTTCTTTCATTGTAGACTATGGCATAGTATGTTTTATGAAAATTCATAAATTGCTTCTCTGTCTAATATTTTAATATCATACTTGTTCTCTATCATCATTTCTGCAAACAAAGGCTTTCTTGACATGGAGAAGATATTTCACATTGTATTTTTCATTTTTTTAAACAGTAGTAAGAACACTCACTGTGAAATCTACTCTCCACAAATTTTCTAGAGTACAGTAGTCCCCCCTTATTCATGAGTTCACTCTCCATGGTTTCAGTTACCTGCCATCAACCACACTCTGAAACTATTAAATGGAAAATCCCCCAAATAAACATACATCAGTGTTTATTTGATATATGTGTTTAATTGTAAGGTGATCTGTAGTTTTTTTTTCTCTTTTTGGCTAAAGTTAGGTTGAATCATACTGTTTTTCTATTTTTAAAAAGTAAAGCCATTGTAAAATTAAAAATTTTATGAGAAACCTGTTTAAGTATTTTTATTGCTTCTTCATATCTATATTTAAAAAACAGAGGCATGTTATGAATGTATGTACCTCCTGGTCTGTTTAGTAAAGTGGAGTGGGGTAGGATGAAACTGGGCAGATGACTAAAGGGATACACAAATAATACTGTTTCAGCTTATATTTTGAAGGGTTAGAAGTGAATTCATGTGTATTTGTTATTGCATTGCAGTGAATGATTTAGGCGGAGACATCAGGGGAGTTGGTAAAGGCTCCTTAGCTGCTGATAAGGTTGTTGAAGAAATAAGAAGGAAAGGCGGAAAAGCAGTGGCCAACTATGGTATGGTATTTGAGAGAACTGTACTACTCTCAAATTTTTCTTCAACTAATGCTGTTGCACACATTAATGATCTCTGCATTCCAGTGTAATTATGAAACTAGGTTTTATCTGAGTCAGCCAAAGCTGTTTGGCTACATGTTTTATATGTGTGAGAATTTTAAACTTTTGATGTAGATTACTTCACAAGTCTAACATTTATTTTATTTATTTAATATTTTTATTAATGAGCAAGTGATATAATCAGTAGATTAGCATAGGTACATGTATAAATATATACTTGTTCTTAAAAGATCTGTTTTAGCTAAAAGGTCTTAGGCATTTCTACAAAATAACATTAAATTCTCCTTTTGAAATTGTTTAAATTTTTTTAAGTGATATCATATGAGAAGTGAAATACCTCCTCTCTGTACCCAATCTCTGTATTCCATTATATACAAGTAATCACTGCTATATGTAATTTGTTATCTTTATAAGAACTTACAGAGTCGAAGTTAGGCATTAAAGTGAAGCCACAAGAAAAACAGCACATATAACCTTTGCATTTGATATATTGATTCTAATAGTATTTGTAAGTAGCCCTCTTGAAAATATTTACTTAAAAAAGCTAGGGCTTACTGATTTTTCTGCAATTTAGATTGTTTTTATGGGCCAAGGATTAAACTAGATGACCAATGACTCTCTCATTTTGAAATTTTAGAGGACAGGGAATAGGGTATGATTTGTTGAGTGTTTGAGGGAATAAGACAGACATTTTAGTGTCTTCTTTCCACATTAAGGATTTAGAGAAATGTTTTCAGCTTTTTTTTATTAATTTGGGGGTTTTGAAACCTATTTTATAAAGATAAAAATTCCACACCCACCCCTTTGCCCTAGTTTTGATATGTACCCTGTATCAATCAGGATTCAGTCAGGAAAACAGAAGCCCCTGTAGGTATTCAGGTGTGAAAGTTTTCATACAGAGAATTAGAAGCTTACCTCACCATTGGAAGGGCTGAGGAAGTGCACGTCAGGGAAACTGTGGATGACCTCCTCAGCCTGAAGCGGGTGGTTCTCCAGAGCTCCCCGAGATGTGCTGCTGGTCTAACATCTTCAGGATTGCCTGCATCTGGAGGTCTCTCCTACTTTCCCATGCCTCAGGTCAGGGGTGTCAAACTCATTTTTACCAGGGGCCTCATCAGCCTCTGGTTGCCTTCAAAGGACCGAATGTAATTTTAGGACTGTATAAATATAACTACTCCTTAACAGTTAAGTGAGAGCTTGGTGCTGCCACTGGGTAGAAACAAGGTGTAGGGCTGGATAAAACAAGGTGAAGGGCCGTATTCGGGCCGTATTCAGCCCGAGGGCCTGTGTTTGCCACCTGTGTTTTAGGTGATTATCTCTTGTTGGCATATTTAGCTCAGGACTATGTGGGCCCTAAGGGAGGGACTGTATTTACTGTAACCTCCCCTGCTATTTCAGAGTATAGAAAGAAGCAGTGGTGATGTGGAGTTGACAGCTGACCATTTGACACACAACTCTGTGGATATGAGCCCTTTTCCTCGGTTGATTAGCAGAGAATAATAAAACCATACTATTTTAACAAGCTTTACTCTTTGTGGTTAGTATCACGAAAGCAGTAGGTTGATTGTCCATATATAGTTATATAGTGTTGAATGTGCTTTTTCAAGTTAAATATGTACCTTCTTGCCTTCCTCCCAAATTACGATTTGCATCCATAAGTGGAAGTGCCTATTGGGCTATTTAAAAATAAATATACAGGGTGGGGCAAAAGTAGATTTATAATTGTTCATATGGGAAGTAGTAAAATAATTAATACAAGAATGAACTCTGTGCTTTGCATACTCACAGCTGTAAACCTACTTTTGCCCCATCCTGTATATTATATAAATTAAATATTCAGGACTACCAGTCAACATGGAGGCATAAATTAATATGGCTCACCTCCTCATACAACCATAGCAAAAATTACAACTAAAATACAAAACTGTCACCCGGAATTGTCAGGAAATTGAGCTGCGTGGAAGTCCAACAACTAAAGAAGAATTAAAGAAGTTACTTTCATCAAGACGGGTAGGAGGGGTGGAGATGTGGGGACATGGAACTGTGGTCCCACACCTATGTGTGGTGGGTAAAAATTGGGAGGAATACCTTAGGAGCATGGGATCCTAGCCCCATACCAGACCACTCAGCCCAGGGTTCTAGTGCCAGGAAGATAAGTCTCCATAACTTCTGGCTGCAAAAAAACCAGTGGGGATTGGGGCAGGGGAAAAAACTGAGCTTCTCAGGAATCTCCTCTTGAAGGGCCCAAAAAGGACTTAGTCTTACACAGACTCACTTGCTCTGGGCTCCAGCACTGAAGCAGCAGTTAAAGTGTCTGGCATCAGGGGCACAAGTGCTGGGGGACAGCTTCCTCCTGGACAAAACCCCAGAGGCCAGGCAAGGGCCAGTGTCCCTTTTCTGAGCCCTTCCCCACACAGAGCCACAGAGTGGAGGAACCATATCTGAGATTTCATCAACCTGGCTGACATGGGTTGCCTTGCCCTGGCAATTACCTAAGGCTGCACCCTATCCAACTTACCAATGTGCTTTTCTACAAGACCACCTTACCAAGACAGGTAGTCAAAGCAGCTCTACATAGAAACAAGCACAGGGAGCCCCCAAAATGAGCAGACAAAGAAATATGGCCCACATAAAAGAACAACAAAACTCCAGAAAAAGAACTAAACAAAATGGAGATAAGCAATGTATGCTGAGTTCAAACCACTGGTTATTAGGATGTTCAAGGAACTCAGTGGGTACTTCAACAACATAAAAAAGACCCAGGTAGAAATGAAGGTTACACTAAGTGGAATAAAGAAAAATTTACAGGGAATCAACAGTGGAGGGGATGAAGTTAAGGATCAAATCAATGATTTGGAACATAATAAAAAAATATTCAATCTGAATAGCAAGAAGAAGAAAGAATTTTAAAAAATGAGAATAGGCCTAGGAACCTCTAGGACAACTTCAGATGTACTAACATTCGAATCAGGGGTATTGGAAGGAGAAGAGAAAGAGCAAGAAATTGAAAACTTACTTGAGAAACTAATGAAAGAAAACTTTCTTAATTTGGTGAAGAAAATAGACTAACAAGTTCAGGAAGCACAGAGTCTCAAACAAGATGAACACAAAGAAGACCACACCAAGACACATCATAATTAATTCTGTTAAAGAGAGAATCTTAAAAGCAGCAAACGAAAAGCAGATAGTTGATTTCTCAAAAGAAACTTTGCAGTGTATAAGGGACTGGCAAGAAGTATTCAAAGTGATGAAAAGCAATGACCTATGACCTGGATTACTCTATTTAGCAAATCTATCATTTAGAATGGAAGAGCAGATAAAAAGCTTCCCAGACAAGGTAAAGCTAAAGGAGTTCATCATCACCAAGACCTTATTATATGATATGTTAAAGAAACTTATTTAGGTACAAGAAGATGATCAAAATTATGAACATTTAAATGGCAATAAATTCACAGTGATCAACAATTGAATCTAAAAACCAAGCAAACAAACAGAACAGAAACAGAATTATAGATATGGAGATCATTTGGAGGGTTATCGGTTGGGAGGGGGAAGGGAGAGAATGTGGAAAAAGGTATAGGGATTAAGAAGTACAAATTGGTAGGTACAAACTAGACAGGGGAATGTTAAGAGCAGTATAGGAAATGGAGTAGCCAAAGAACTTATATGCATGACTAATGAGCATGATCCATGAGCATGAACTAGGGGTGGGGATTGCTAGAGGGAATGGGGAGTAAAGGGGGAAAAAAGGAGAAAAATTGGACTGTATAGCATAATCAATAAAGTATATTGAACATAAGTATTCAGTTTGTTGTTTAGATACATTTCAAGTACTCAGTAGTCACGTGTGCTTAGTAGCTACAGTGTTAGTGAGGAAGTGGGACGTTTTCATCTTCACAGACAGTGCTATTTTAGATAGTATTTGCCAAATATTTCTTTTTCATCCCCTCCTCTTTATTTACCCCCTTTTTATGGGTCAAAGTATTACCTTAGGGGTTAAATTTCTTTTGTGACATTAGATTATCTATATTTTGATTTATGTGCCTGCACTATAAATGTATTTTTGTTGGGAACAAGTTCTGTTGAGTGAATAGTATTTGTTAGGTCCTTTGATCCACAGCATTTAGTAATCATTTTGAGAGAGATTACTGAAGGTTTGTACTAATTCCCTCCCCCTCAGATTCAGTGGAAGCAGGAGAGAAGATTGTGAAGACAGCACTGGATGCTTTTGGAAGAATAGGTGATGTTTCTTTGCATTTATGCTATTAGCAGAGCAGCTACTGCCTTTTTAAAAACTTCCTCTTTCTTGATAATCAAATAATTAGATTTGTTTTCCAAATTGATTACATAATCTACCTTATTCCACAAATGGCTTGAGGTATGACTTTTTTTGTGTGTGCGTGTGTGTTTTATATTTTTCTGCACTTAAGAGCCTTTAAAAAGCTTATTCTCTAAGTACCCTTTATATAATAATTTAATTATATCTCAGATGCATTTATAAAATAAAAAATAAATCAATATTTGGCAGTAGAGGACCCAGTGAAATCCTTTGGATGATAATAATTTTGATTAAAATGATTCAATATGTTGCAAATTCATTAAGATGAATTACATACAGTTGACCCTTGAAACAATGTAGGGCCTCAGGGTGCTGACACCTCACAGAATTGTAAATCTGTGTGTGACTTTCGACTCCCCCCAAAGTTAACTGGTAGTAGTCCACTGGGTACCATGTGCCTTACTGATAACATAAGTAGTAAATTACGTGTATTTTGTATGTTATATGTATTATATACTGTATTTTTACACTGAGGTAAGCTAGAGAAAAGCAAATGTTAAAATCATAAGAGGGAAAATACATTTATAGTATTGTACCTTATTGATATTGTAAGTTTCTTTTGTGTATTTATAAGATGAATTCTCTTTCAGTACCTACATTAATTTCATCTTATATGATGCAAAACACTGTAAATGTATTATGAATAGTAGACATCAAAATTAAAAGGTAATGTGAAAGAAATTCATATTTGCAGGTAAAAAGATTCATGTATTGATAATGAAGAAGTAGTAAGAAGATGGTGTAATCAATAGGATAACTTCAGTGTAACCTAGCCTATAGACTAAGGAATGACTAGTTATAAGACTTTTATGGCATATAATATTAGTTATATTCATAATACACTATTTGAAATGTTATGGTTTTTAAAGAGCACTTACCTGTGATCATGGGCTGATATGCAGTTTCTCCATTTATGAGAGAGAGCCATACTTGAAGGTGATGTAATTCTTCAAAGCAAAGTGATAAAACAGTAAGAAAATTAACACATTATTAATTTCATATTAAATATCACTCACCTTATGCCTCTGTCAGGATTGGTTATCTACTTCACACAAGTCTTGCATACAGTTTTCTATATCACAGAAAAACATCCCATGCAGTTCTTGCCATATATTTTTACACAGACACACACATATACAACAGATAAGTTTATTAACTGTATGGCATGATGATTATTTACTGTCCATTGAGTGGAAGTGAGTCATCATGATGGTCTTCACCCTTATCTTCATGTGGAGCAGACTGAGGAGGAGGGGTCGGTCCTGCTGCCGCAGGGGTGACTGAGGCGGAGGAGGTGAAGGGGGGGGAGGGGAGGCAAGGAGGCAGGCATACTCAGTGTAACTTCATGGAAATACATCATAATTTCTGTCTGACTCTTTTGCAGTTTCATTTTTTAAAAAGTGTTTCTACATGGTACCATCTTTCTTCCAGTGTTTGTTTTAGTTTACAGGGCTCATATCATTGAAGGGTCTATGTTGTAGAAGAAGTCAAAAGCAATCTTGATAATCGGATCCCTTCTGCCAGACTAATGCCAGTTTGTTTTCTGGCACTGCTTCTTCTATGTCTTCCTCATTGTCTGGTGCTGGTTCAGAAGCATTCCCCTTCATGAAGTTGTCTTTGCTAATTCCCCCCTGTGGGTGTGGTGTCTGTTCTTGAATTTTGAATCTTTTTCATGATTTCCTTGTTTGGCACTATTGTAAATCTTCTGAAATCGTGCACAACATCTGGATGCAGTTTTCTCCAGTGGGATTTATTGTTTTGGGCTTGATGGTTTTCAGTGGCTTTCTCTATAACAACGATGGCATCTTCAATGGTGTAATTCTTTCAGACTTGCATGATGTTCTCTCTGTCAGGATTTTCTTCTATAGCATTGACAATTCTTCCCATAGAGTACTATGTGTAAAGAGCCCTACACATTAAGGCATTGTGTTAGGGAGCAAGTGCACTGCTTCGGTGAGTTCACTGTTAAACTCGTGGGATTCTCTGTAGTGAAGGGCATCATCCAATATTCAAAGAACTTTGAAAGGCACTCCCTTACTGGCAAGGTACTTCCTGACTTCAGGGAGAGAGTGTTATTGAAATCAATCCAGAAAAAGGCTTCTCATTGTCCGGGCCCTCTTGTACAACAGAAAGACTGGTGGCTGGTGTTTATCTTTTCCCTTCAAGGCTTGGGATTTAGCAGCTTTTTAGGTAAGGGCAGTCCTAATGCCCAACTGCGTTTGTGCAAAATAGCAGTTAGCTATCCCTTCCTGCCTCAAATTATGGTGCTCATTTCTTTTCCTTTCAAATAAATATCTTTTGTGGCATTTATTTTTCCAGAATAGAGCACTTTCATTTGCATTAAAAACCTTTTCAGGCAGATATCCTTTCTTCTCAGTGATTTTCTTAGTGGTATCTGGGACCTTGTTTGCCGCCTCTTGGTCAGCAGAAGCTGCTTCTTCTGTTGAAGTTTTTAAAGCCAAACCTCTTTCTAAAATTATCAAACTATTTTTTGCTGTAATTAAATTCTGCAGATTTAGATCCTTCATCTTCCTTTTGCTTTAAGTTGTCATATAATGAGTTTGCTTTTTCTCAAGTCATGTTAGTGTCTATAGCCATGCCTTTCTTACAGCGGTCCTGTACCCACATAAAAGCTTCATTTATAATTGGACATAAAAATTATTTTATAAAACATGTAAAGTTTTCATGACTGCTGGCACAGCTGTAATGATAGCTTCATGAATTTCCCCCCTTTTTTTACGATGGTCCTTACTCTGGATTCATTCTTCTTGAAATGCAGGCAACCGAAGTTACAGCTCTCAATATATGGTACATATTAATTCAACTAAAAAAATCTAAGATAGGGAATACTTTATTTAGACCCTTCAGAGGAATGGACAGGTTGGGTCTATAGTAACAAAGCATTGTGTTTTAAAGTGTAGACCCGTAATTGTATATTTGAGTATACACTGCTACATAAAAATGAACTGATCAGACCACAACTTTTTACTGTTTAAAACAATTAGCATCCCCATAAAAGCAGCATCTTTGTGAAATTTTAACTTTATTCTTCTTCCTGATTTTCTCCTTTTATAGTATCCACATAATCCTTCTCAAGGGCAGCCATGTCCTCACAGGCCTCAGAAAACTCCCATTTCTCCTACCCTCACCCACGTTCCAGTGGACAGAGGAACACTTGACGTACATTAGGTCACACTGCGGTCCAGGCGAGCCCAGGCCTCAGCAATAGCTGTGGTGGTGCTGCTCAGCATGCACACAGTACCATGTACTTTGGCCATGTCTCCACCTCATACCCACAGTGGGAGGCTGCTAATTAATGTCAACTTTGAAGCCATTGGGGCACCAGTCCACAAACTGGATGGTACACTTGGTCTTGGTGGTGGCAACAGCACTGACATGCTTGGGAACCATGTCACCTTGATACAATAGGCAGCAAGCCATGTATTTACCATGGTGAAGGTCATGTTTCACCACCTGGTTGGCTGGCTCAAGGCACACATTGGTGATGTCTGCTACAGAAACCTGTTCACAGCAGGCTTTCTCAGCAAGAGATGACAGGGGCATATGTGGCCAGAGGGAAGTGGATGCAGGGAAAGTGCACCAGGTTGCTCTGAAATTCGGTCAGATCAACATTCAGGGCTCCCTTCAGACCTCAAGGAATCAGAGATGGAGGCTGTAAGTTGACCTATCAGCCTATTTAGATTAGTATAGGTTGGGCACTGAATATTGAGGTTGCTATGACAGATAGCGTAGTTGGCCCTGTTATCAACCGTGATGGCACAGAGTGCTGGAGCAAGGGTGGTGTAGGTGTTGAGGATGGAGTTGTAGGGTTTCAGCTACAGCTGTGGAAACCTGGGGAGCTAAGTAAATGGAGAACTCCAGCTTGGACATCTTGCCATATTCATCAGACATTCCATCAGCGGGGAGGTAAACCCAGAGCTAGTTCCCCCACTAAAGCTGTGAAAAACCAAGAAACCCTGAAGACCTGTGCTGGTCTCTGAATTCTGACCAAGACAAGGTCAGTGATCTTTTTACTAATGGTGTAGTGCCCATGTGCTTAGATAACAGCAGCATCTTCCTTGACTGTGATGAGTTGCTTAAGGTGAGAGAGCTGGTGGTTGGTGCCAGTATGAACCACATCAATGACCGTGGGTTTCAGGTCCATATGCTGGCCAGCACTTGTTTCACTGAAGATGGTGTTGGAGTCATCTCACCACACCCCTTCCCTCCCACAATGGTCTTGTTACTTGGCATCTCATCTGGTGATCAGGCTGCATGACATTCCAGGCAACAGAGCTCCCAGCAGGCATTGCCAATCTGGACATTATTCTGGCCATTGTGCATGGTTGCTGCTTTGTGTTTGCTGCTTTGCGGCTGCCAGGCGGTGGCAGACCAGAAGAGATTGTTTCTTTTTACAGTACGACTATTAGGCAGTTGCTATAAGGGATCCTGCTCATCTTTTTCTTACAATGTCATGACTTTTTCTGCTTCTTAGGAGCACTTCCAGCATCAGTAGTAGTACTTTGTGTGGGTTCCATGGTGTTACTCAGGTCTACAGTATTGCACTGAAAAATGAAAAATGCAGGAGAAACGTGAGAAATCACTTTTTACTGCTGTGTGCAATGTGCTGAAGAGAGGAACTTCTCACGTGGAGCGATGAGCATCACATAGCATTTGAAGCTGATAATTGCAACATGAGAGGTCACTGCAGTAGCAACAGGAAGCGGCTAGAAAATTATTACAGTAATACAGTATGTACTACAGTTTGTGCAGTTATTTAATACTGCATGTTTTTTATTTTAAAAGTTTTATTGTACTTTTCCATTACCATTTATCTTCCTGTGCCTCCTTTCCCCCTGCAGTCACCACACTGCTATGCATGTCCATGAGTCCTCCTCTTTTTTCGCTTGATTCTTCCACACTCTAACCCCTAGAGTTGTCAGCTTGTTCTCCATCTGTGAGTCTCTCCATTTGCTTCTTAGTTCAATTTGTTCATTAGATTCCACATGAGTGAAATAATATGGTATTTGTCTTTATCTGACTGGCTTGAACATAATACTGCATTTTTACAATTGTTTACATTTCTCTACTGTGAATGGTAGCAAGAATGGTCTGTGTGTGCATATTTTGATAAATTTCACTTTTTTGTAATAGACTTGTATATATTTTATGGTAATAGTGGTAAAATAGACTACTAGTATCTACATATATTTCATGTATTCTGATATACCTTTTTCTTAAGTTTTTTTGATTTTCTAGGTTATGTGGTTTGTCTACAAGTGTTTTCACATTGTTGCAAATCTCCAAAAAGTTTTCTAATATATCTATTGAAAAAAAATCACATACAGTGGACCCATGCAGTTCAAGGGTCAACCGTATTTAAAAAACCCTTCATTTTTAAGAAGCATTTCCAATGTATTATATAGTGCACTTTTCTCTAGATAACATTCCTGGTTTAGTTCCACACATTTTAAATAAGAGATTGATTGTTGAATTCTAGAGAGAAACATTCCTGTGGCTCAATATTTTCCAATCTGAAAAGCATTATTTTTTTTTGTAGTTTGAATGTACTCCCCCTTTTTCTTGTCTAGCATGTTTATTTTTCTAGTCATGTTTGGTGGAGCTTATAAGAGCCATTTTGCAAATAGGTGACAGGGATAGAGACCACACAGGCGTGAAGTCATAGGGTGAAGATAGATGCGTGATAGTGGTTCACCTTAAAAAATATAATTTTTCTTCATAAGAATGCAATTATGTGTTTCGAACTCTTGGTGTTTTCTTTCTGGGTTTTTGACTTTTGAGTGGCAAGAAAAATATCTTTAATCTTTTAACTTTCTGTGTGAATTTTGAGGTTAAATGGGTAATGACTTATGGTTACCAATGAATTCTAAGAACCTAAGAGTTGTGCAATAGCTAATTCTGTAAATAAAATGATAGAATTTCAGCAGAAGGAAAGATAGAGTATGTAAGTTTGAGAGCAAAGCACCTATATAAGGTGATACTTGTGATTTTATGAATCAGAATTTTTTTTGCTATAGGTATAGAATTTTCTTTTGATAGCACTGTTCACCAGTTATATATACACAATTATTTTTTCTTTGGCAAAACCCCCCCAACTTTTGAAATAAATATAAGTCAAGCAAATGCAGATTAGTATACTTGCTTATATATTTGTGACTTTGATCTTTTTATATTGTAGATATTGTGGTTAACAATGCTGGGTGAGTATTTCTTTTTTCATTTTTAGTAAAGTAACCTTCATGCAAGGTTTTTTGCTTTTGTTTTTAAAGTGTATACTTTCTGCTTCCCTAACTAATATATCATTTTTTTAGAATTCTGAGGGACCGTTCCTTTAGTAGAGTAAGTGATGAAGACTGGGGTAAGTTTTTAATATATGTCTTTCTGGAATATACCTACCAATTTAGCCTTTTAGTATTTGATAAATTTATATATTTAAGTTAAAACTTAACTTTTATCTACTTTTGCTAATGTAAGTGATGAGTAAGCTTTATAACTGAAAATGGTAGATACGTGGAAATAGCATATTTTTTTTAACATCTGCGAAAATTTTAAAAAATCAGTTGTCAGAAGTTAGAATGAGTTTGTGCCTTTCATTTGTTTCCCTTTTTTTCCTTGAGAGCTTGACATCATTTTGTAGCAGTATCAACTCTTTCTAACAGCCTGTAGCATGCATATCTGGCTGTGTGATTCTTAGTTCAAAAGCAATAGCAGAATATGGAAGGGAGCCTGGGGCACTAAAAATGATGAAGATCTTCACACTGGGTGGGGAGACCCTAGATGTAGTTTTGAAGCCTCTAATAATTAGGAAAATTTTCCATTAGGAATGCCATGTTGGAAAGATTGAGTTTAGATAATGAACAAGTCAGTTATGAAAAAAAATTATTTGTTTGCTCACTTTGCCCTTAACGTTCATTGGCCATCAGAACTAAAACAACAATAGTGACTGAGACAGTGGGGTGCATGATAACTGAGTTGACTTATATCATTGTTTATAGTGTGCACTTCTGGGGAGTATTGCCAGAGTTCTTTTGGGAGAAGCAAAATATCTTTGTGACTTAGAGTTGAGCAAAGAAGGGCTTTTAGTTTCCTCTTCCCTTGTAAGAATTGGGGTACAAAACAAGCTAGGAAAGATAAGATTTGTTGACAAAGGGGCTTATGTTGGCACTTTCCTTTGCGCTCTTTCCTTTGCGCTCTGGTTGAGCTAGGATGATTCTTCCTCTGGTGTTATCCTAAGCTCACCACTTGTAACTACTTCTCTTCCCTTTTATTCCTGTTTTCACCCATACATTCTTCTTCTAATGTATACGTGAAAACATTTGATGAGGCCCCAGATTGAAAGAAAAATAAGTAAGAATGGTTAAAAATAATTAAAATAATCAAATGAAATACAAATAAATTGTGTTAAAAATTAAACCTATAGGGTTTCTTCTATCTGAATAATTTTCCAGGTTTTCTATTCGTTAGATTGATAGCTCTAAAACAGATAAGTTTTATCTGTTTTAGAGTTTTCTCTTCCTCCCTCTCCATGCACCGCCCCCCCATTTTTTAACATCCATCTCCCAATTCTCTCTTAACTCACTTGCAAACCCTGGGATAAAGGGATGTAAGGATATACCGAGCATTTTGTAAATATTTTTCGATAGTGAACTGTGTGGTTTATGATTATGCTTTAACTAATGTTTGTATTGACTCCCAACTATATATGTGACATTTTTATATTTGTATTAGTGAATTTTTATATAAAGTAGGCATAAATTAAAGATGACATTGCATTTAGATATGTATAGAGATTTCAATAATTTTATCATAAATTGTAGGCAAAAGATGTATGAACCCTTGATTGATTTCAAAATTGGAATAAAAGCAGAAATACAGTGATGTGACAATAGTTGAATGTTAGGTATAAAATAAACATGTGCTTGTAAGTCATTGCTTACATTCATTCTGAGACATGTCAATTGGAATTTTTGACAATATTTAATGAAAATAATTCTTACTTTAGATATAATCCATAGAGTTCATTTGCGCGGCTCATTCCAAGTGACCCGGGCAGCATGGGATCACATGAAGAAACAGAAGTTTGGAAGGTAGAGTTGCATATGGCTTTCAAGCGGGATTAGAGATGTGTATGGGTTCTTGTGTACAGGGAATGATGATTGCTTTGACATTGAGGAAAATATCTTCAGATATGTGTAGGCTTTTTAAATGTAGCTTAGGCACATACCTGCTCATTAAATTTTCCATTTAGTTACAGATTATCTGAGCTGGACAGCTTTAAATTTTATTTCATTTTATTTTTTAATTTAATTCTTATTCAAGTACAGTTTTCTGTTTTATATTACCTGCCCTGCCCCCACCAGTGCTCCCCACCTCCCTCCCATTTCTGCCCCCCACCTTAGTTATTGTCCATGTGTCCTTTCTGCTTGTTCATGTGAGTCCACCCCCTTTTCCCCTATGATTCTCTCCCCTCTCCTCTCTGGACCCTGTCAGCCTGCTCTGTATTTGAGTGTCGTTGGTCATATTTTGCTTGCTTGTTTGTGTTGTTGATTAGATTCCTGTTAAAGGTGAGATCATATGGTATTTGTCTTTCACCACCTGGCTTATTTCGCTCAGCGTAATGCTCTCTAGTTCCATCCATGATGTTGCAAAAGGTAGGAGCTCCTTCTTCCTTTCTGCAGCATAGAATTCCATTGTGTAAATGTACCATAACTTTTTGATCCAGTCATTTACTGATGGGCATCTAGGTTTCCTCCAATTCCTGGCTATCGTGAATTGTGCTGCTATGAACATCAGGGTTCATAGGTTCTTTTGGATTGGTGTTTCAGGGTTCTTATGATATACTCCTAATAGTGGAATTGCTGGGTCAAAACGCACGTTCATTTTTAGTTTTCTTAGAAAGTTCCATACTGTTTTCCATAGTGATTGTACCAGTCTGCAATCCCACCAACAGTGAACTGGGGTCCTCTTTTCCCCACAACCTCTCCAGCACTTGTTTGTTTCTTTGTTTATCATAGCCATTCTGACTAGTGTAAAGTGGTCTCTCATCATGGTTTTAATTTGCATCTCTCTGAAAGCTAGTGATATCAAGCATCTTTTCGTGTGTCTCTGGATCCTCTGCATGTCCTCCTTGGAGAAATGTCTGTTCAAGTCCTTTGCCCATTTTTTAATTGGGTTGCTCGTCTTTGAGTGGAGTCGAGTGAGTTCTTTGTGTATTTTGGAAATTAAACCTTTGTCTGAAGTATCATTGACAAATATGTTTTCCCAAACAGTTGCTTCTCTCTTAATCTTGATACTGTTTTCCTTAGCCATGCAGAAGCTTTTAATTTTGATGAGATCCCATTTGTTTATTCTTTTCTTTATGTCCCTTGCTCTAGGGAACGTATCAGTAAAAATCTTGCTGCATGGAATACCTGAGATTTTCCTGCCAATGTTCTCCTCTAGGGCTTTAATGGTTTCCCAGCTTATATTTAAGTCTTTTATCCACCTTGAATTTATTTTGGTGTATGGTGTAAGTTGGTGCTCGAGTTTCATTTTTTTGCATGTAGCTTGGACTGCTTTAAATTTTTTCACCTCCTGCTTTTCATTATTTTCACAGTTTTTAAATTGTTGTTCAAATACAGTTGTCTCCATTCCCCCCACCCCCATGACTACGCCTCCCCACCCCAGCCATCCCCACCTCCCACCCTTGATTCTACGCCTGCCTCTTTGGCTTTATCCATGTGTCCTTTATGCATGTTCCTGACAATCCTTCCTCCTTTTCTCCCCATTCCCCCCCGCCCCACCTCCCCTCTGGTTACTGTCAGTTTGTTCTTAATTTCAATGTCTCTGGTTATATTTTGCTTGCTTGTTTGTTTTGTTGATTAAGTTCCACTTATAGGTGAGGTCATATGGTATTTGTCTTTCACTGCCTGGCTTATTTCATTTAGCATGATGCTCTTGTGAAGGGTAGGAGCTCCTTATTTCTTTCTGCTGCATAGTATTCCATTTTGATTCACTGGTTACTGATGGGCATGTAGGTTGCTTCTAGCATTTGGCTATTATAAATTGTACTGCTGTAAACATTGGGGTGCATAGGTTCTTTTGAATTGGTGTTTCAGGATTCTTAGGGTATAGTTCCAGCAGTGGAATTGCTGGGTCAAAAAACAGTTCCATTTCTAGTTTTCTGAGAAAATTCCATACTGTTTTTCACAGTGGCTGCACCAGTCTGCATTCCTACCAACAGCGTATTAGGTACACATTTTCTCCACAATCTTGCCAGCACTTGTTGTTTGTTGATTTATTTATGATGACCATTCTGACCCACATGAAGTGGTATCTCATTGTGGTTTTAATTTGCATCTCTCTGATGGCTAGTGATGCTAAGCATCCTTTCATATATCTCTTGACCATCTGTATGTCCTTCTTGGAGAAATGTCTATTCAGGTCCTTTGCCCATTTTGTAATTGGATTATTTGTCTTTCTGGAGTGGAGTTGTGTGTGTTCTTTATATATTTTGGAGATCAAACCCTTGTCCAAGGTATCATTTGCAAATATATTTTTCCATATTGTTGGTTCCCTTTTCATTTTGCTGATGTTTTCTTTTTCTTTTTCTTTTTTTTATTTTTTATTTATTTTTATTGTTAATATATTTTATTGATTATACCATTACAGTTGTTCTATTCCCCCCCTTCAATCTCCTCCACCCGCACACTCCCTCCCCCACCATTCTCCCCCCCTTAGTTTATAACCATGTGTCTCAAGTTCTTTGGATTCTATATTTCCCCCACTATTCTCGCCCTCCTACTATCTATTTTCTACCTACCATCTATGCTATTTTCTGTGCCTTCTCCCCCCTTCTCCTCCTCCCACCCCCCTGTTTCTAACCCTCCATGTGTTCTTCATTTCTATGGTTCCACTCCTGATCTAGCTGTCCTCTTGGTTTGCTTTTGTTTCAGGTGTGGTTGTTAATAACTGTGAGTTTTCTGTCCTTTCACTGTTCATATTTTTCATCTTCTTTTTCTTATATAAGTCCCTTTAGCATTTCATATAATAAGGGCTTGGTGATGATGAACTCCTTGAACTTGACCTTATCTGAGAAGCACTTTATCTGTCCTTCCATTCTAAATGAAAGTTTTGCTGGATAAAGCAATCTTGGCTGTAGGTCTTTGGATTTCATGACTTGGAATACTTCTTTCCAGCCCCTTCTTGCCTGTAAGGTCTCTTTTGAGAAATCCGCTGACAGTCTGATGGGTACTCCTTTGTAGGTGACTGTCCCCTTATCCCTTGATGCTTCTAGGATTCTCTCCTTCATTTTGGTCTTGGCTAATGTAATTATGATGTGCCTTGGTGTGTTCCTTCTTGGGTCCAACTTCTTTGGCACTCTCTGAGCTTCCTGGATTTCCTGGAAGTCTATTTCCTTTGCCAGACTGGGGAAGTTCTCCTTTATTATTTGTTCAAATATGTTTTCCACTCGTGGCTGTTTCTTTCCCCCTTCTGGTACCCCTATAATTCGGATGTTGGAATGTTTAAAGATGTCCTGGAGGTTCCTAAGCCTCTCCTCATTTTTTTGAATTCTCATTTCTTCATTCCTTTCTGGTGGGATGTTTTGTTCTTCCTTCTGGTCCATTCCATTGATTTGTGTCCCCATTTCCTTTCCATCACTATTGGTTTCCTGTGCATCTCCCTTCATTTCAATTAGTTTAGCCTTCATATGTTCCTCTAATTTGTGACTATAATCAACCAGTTCTGTGAGCATCCTGATAAATAGTGTCCTGAATTGTGCTTCTGAGAGGCTGGCAATTTCTCGGTCGCTTAGAGTTATTGGCTCTGGGACTTTGAGTTCTTCTTGCGCCATCTTTCGGGTTGTTCGTGCCTGTTCCATAGCAGGATCAGAGCCCTAAAGTGTTCACTAGAACAGGGCAACTAAGTCGCTGGGTTGTGACGTTGTATGTGGGGGCGGGGTCAAAGAGGGACAATGGCTCTCACTGGTATTGCAGGGCAACTAAGTCGCTGGTTGTGACGCTGTATGTGGGGGCGGGGTCAAAGAGGGACTATGGCGTCCTGTCTGCCGCCTGCCGCCACGGCCCTCACCAGTGCCGCAGTTGTTGCCGTCACTGGGCCCATGCGTTTCGTCCCACTGCACGCGAGTGTGCCACCGCCGTCAGCCCTCGCCCCCTGGGGCCTGCGTGGTCCGTCTCACTGTGCGCGAATATGCGCCTGCGGTCTGCCCCGCATCCCAACTGGTTCCCGTCTGCCTGGGCGCCTGGGTCGGGGGCGCTGTCCTGCCCGACCCTGCTCGCTGCTGGCTCCGCCCCTCTTACCGTCCCCGTTGAACCGTTAGATGTAGTCGGACTTCTGTATAATTCAATTTTCTGTCCTTTGGTTGTGTCTTTGTTTCTCCAAACCTTTGTTGTATTCAAACTTGGTTGTGGGAGAAGGCACAGTGTTTCCACCTATGCCTCCATCTTGGCGGAAGTCCTTGCTGATGTTTTCTTTAACCGTGCGGAAGGTTTTTATTTTGATGAAGGCCCATTCGTTTATTCTTTCCTTTAATCATTTGCCCTAAGGAATATATTGGTGAAAATATTGCTGCGTGGAATATCTGAGATTTGCCTGCCTATTTTCTCCTCTAGGACTTTTATGGTATCATGCCTTATATTTAAATCTTTTATCCATTTTGAGTTTATTTTTGTATATGGTATAAGTTGGTCGAGTTTTATTTTTTTGCATGTAGCTCTCCAGATCCCCTAACACCGTTTTTGAAGAGGCTATTTTTACTCCATTTTATGCTTTACTCCATTTTATGCTTTTATGCTTTGTCAAATATTAATTGACCATAGAGACTTGGGTTTATTTCTGGGCTCTCTCTTCTGTTCCACTGATCTGTGTGTCTGTTCTTATGCCAGTACCAGGCTGTTTTGCGTACGGTGGCTTTGCAATACAGTTTGATATCAGGTATTGTGATCCCTCCTACTTTGTTCTTTTTTCTCAAAATTGCTGCGATTATTTGGGGTCCTTTATGTTTGTGTATAGAACAAACATTGTTGAATCTATAAATTGCTTTGGGTAGTCTGGATATTTTGATCATGCTAATTCTTCCAGTGAATGAATACAGTACATGCTTCCATTTGTTTGCATCTTTCTTAATTTCTTTCTTCCATGTTGTGTAGTTTTCTGAGTACAGGTTTTTTACCCCTTTGGTTAGGTTTATTCCTAGGTATTTTATTTTTCTTGTTGCTGTATTAAGTGGAATTTTTTTCCTGATTTCTGTTTCTGATATTTCATTGTTGGTGTAAAAAATGCCTTTAATTTTTGAATATTGACTTGGTATCCCGTTGGTTTGCCAGATTCACTTATTAGGTCGGGTAGTTTTTTGGAGTCTATAGGATTTTCTTTTTTTTTCCTTTTCTTTTTTTTTAAGATTTAATTTATTTATTTTTAGAGGGGAAGGGAAGGAGAGAAGGAGAGAAATATCAATGTATGGTTGCCTCTCGTGGGTCCCCTGTTGGGAACTGGCCTGCAACCCAGGCATGTGCCCTGACTGGGAATTGAACTGCAATCGTCTCATTTGCAGGCTCACGCTCAATCCACTGAGCTACACCAGCCAGGGTTTTTTTTTTGTTGTTGTTGTTGTTGTTTTTTATTAGGATTTTCTATCTACACTATCATGTCATCTGCCAACAGTGACAGTTTTGCTTCCTCCTTTCCAATTTGGATGCCTTTTATTACTTTTTCTTGTCTGATTGCTGTGGCTAGGACTTCCAGTACTATGTTGAATAAAAGTGGTGCAAGTGGACATCCTTGTCTTGTTCCTGCTCTTAGTGGGAAAGCTTTTAGTTTTTGCCCATTGAGTATGATGTTTCTCTGTAGGTCTCTTGTATATGGCCTTTGTTATATGGAGGAATGCTCCCTCTATTCCCACTTTGCTGAGTGTTCTTATCATAAATGGGTGCTGTACCTTATCAAATGCTTTTTCTGCATCTATTGATATAATCTTGTGATTTTTGTCTTTCCTTTTATTTATATGATGTGTTATGTTTATTGATTTGTGAATATGTACCATCCTTGCATCCCTGGGATGAATCCTACTTGATCATGGTATATGATCTTTTTAACATATTGCTGGATATGGTTTGTCAGTACTTTGTTGAGGATTTTAGCATCTCTGTTCATCAGTGATACTGTCGTGAAGTTTTCTTTGTTGTGTCTTTATCTGGCTTCATCAAAAGAGTGTGGGAGTCTTCCATCATTTTGGATTTTTGGGAATAGTCTGTGAAGAATAGGGGTTAGCTCTTTCTTAACTCTTTTGTGAAATTCTGCTGCGAAACTATCCAGTATAGGGCTTTTGTGTGCCAGGAGTTTTTTGATTACTGTTTCAATTTCATCAACTGTTATTGGTCTGTTCAGGCTTTTTCTGCTGTTCTGATATTTTAGTAGTACAAGCATTGAGGACTTACCTATACTTTATTCTCTAAGCAAAATATCATTTTGTGTATACAGTGACCAACTGGGGAGAGACGAATGGCTGTTTCCTGCTAGTTGATACTTGTGAGACAATCTTTAGATTTCAGTCGTTAGAAACTGTTTAGGAAACTGTAGGACTCTCATGGTTGTGTCTATGTGAGTGACTCAGAATGTGGTAGAGCTAGAGAGTGAGTAAGATTGGGTCAGAATATGAGTTGACATTGTTTAAATATGAGACATTTAATGTTATCTAGAAAGGGAGATGTCACAGTGGTGAGGACTAAAGAATTAGAATTGCTTTATCTGATATTTATTACTAAAATTGTAAGTGATATATTGTCAGTTTATTTTGTTTGAATATTTGTTTTTAAAATATTTGTTTTGTTTTAAATATTTATTGTTGTTTTCAATAGACAGCAAATGCACATTCTTACACTTAATTTTATTTGGTTCTGACCAGGGATTCTTTTAAAACAGTTAAATCTTGTATTTGAAGTTTGAGAGATTACTTTTATTATTAATATTATTTTAGATATATGAATCATGACTATAAGAACCTAATGACAGTATACAAAGTTGTTTTTTGATAGGTGTAGTAGTACTGAAAAGAAAATAAAGACATAGAGTTGCAACATTATCAGATCAGCAAAGATGATATTGGGGACTGATTTTCCTTTTAGGATCATCATGACTTCGTCAGCTTCAGGAATATATGGCAACTTTGGCCAGGCAAATTATAGTGCTGCAAAGCTGGGTCTTCTGGGCCTTTCAAATACTCTTGCAGTTGAAGGCAAGAAATACAACATTCATTGTAACACTATTGCCCCTACTGCTGGATCACGGTTGACCCTGACTGTCTTGCCTGAAGGTAAGTAACTTAGATTTTTTTCAGTATTATTACCTACCGATCTTCATGAGTAGTAAGTGGAACAGCAAATCAGTTGTTTTTCTCTCTCTCTCTTCAGTCAATTAAAACAAACATTCTCTCACACAGTTTTGGGAGGATCAGGAATCATCAGTGGCATAGCTGGGAATTTTTGGTCCTGAGTGTCTAATGAGGTCTTAATGAAAATGTTTGCTGGGACTCCAGTCATGTGAAATTTTTTTTTCTTTTTTAAATATATCTTTTTGTTTAATTCTTATTCAGGTACAGTTTTCTGTTTTATATGCCCAGCCCTGCCCCCCCATCATGTGAAATCTTGTCAGGGTCAGAGGATCCATTTCCAGGCTCACATGCACGTGACAGTTACCAGAAGGCCTCCATTCTTTCCTTGAGACATTAGTTTCTCATCACATGGGTTTCTCCATAGGACTACTCTTGATATATATGGCAACTCCCTTCCCAAGAGCTAATAATTTGAAACAGAGAAACAGCAATCAAGGTATAAGTTGCTGTATCTCTTAATTTCAGAAGTGATATACTGTCAATTCTATCCTATTATATTGGTCACAGAGAGCAATCCTGGTATGTTGTGTGAGGGGACTGTAAAAAGGGGCAAATAAGAGAAGATGGGGATCATTGGGGCCATCATGAAGACAAGCTGTCATGCAACCCTAAAATTGGGGTGTTACCAATAACTTGCATGTATCTTTTTCATCCTTTCGCACAACCTCTTTGCTTGCCCAAGATGTAATCACTTAAAGAAAATGATTGGCTTTCATTTCTTTACTGCTTTTTTCTTTAAAAATATTAAATACTAAGTAAAATATTTTTTAAAATAATAAATACATGGCTAAAATCTGTATTGTTGGGCTTATTTTGATATTAATAAAATCATAACGTAATGCATTTTTGAGGAGGAATTACTCTTTTTCACACAATGTTATGATTCTAAGATTAATTTATATTGTGTATACCTGTAGTTCACTAATTTTTTAAAATATATTTTATTGATTTTGCTATTATAGTTCCATATTTTCTCCCCTTTATTCACTTCTGCCTTGTAACCCCCCCCTCCCACCATCATTCCCCCACCTTAGTTCATGTCCATGGGTCATACATATACATTCTTTGGCTTCTCCATTTTCCATACTATTCTTAAACTCTCCTCTATTTTTTTCTCACCTAAGGTACTATATTTGCCATGTATAATACATACTTTTCCCCCCAAGTTTTTGAGGGGATGTGCGTTATATGTAGATAGTACTAATTGGATATCTATATAAATGTCTTTAATTCTTTTATTTATGCTTATGTCTTAAAAATATAACTCTAGAAAGCAATAACAATATCCATATGCAAAATAATACCCCCAAATATGATAATCTGTTTTGTCTCTACATATAAATAAATAAATAATTGAAATAAAAATTAAAACAAAAGATTTTTTTTAAGGTTTGGGCCAAAAACGTCAGTGTGCATTATATATGGCAAAATATGGTAAATAAGCATTTCCAAATTTGTTTCATCATGAAACTTGAGATGGTTGGAGTGTCTCTTTGGTTTTCTCCTCATACTTGTGATAGAAAGTTGAGAACATTGTAGCATTAGGTTTTTTTTATATTTTAAGGCTTAGAGGCTATAAAGTAAAAAGTCTTTGGAGCTGCTCTTTAATTTACAGGGACTGTAAATGTAAATATATATAAAATTATATTTTGTCATTTCACAATTAAAGTTTGCAGTTGTTTGATTCTTTAAAGATTATCAAGTTTATTAACAAATTGCATCTCATTTCAACCTTGGAACAACTTTTGGTATAGGCAGGGAAGACGTTTTACTTTCCGTCTATCTTACTGAGAAGACAGATGTCCAGGGAGTTGAGTGATGTGCTCACCATCCTAAATTACCTGCATAGCAGGCCTAGCATTAAAATCCACGCCTTCATACTCCTTGTGTAGTACCTTTCTGCTCTATTAAGGTGCTCACAGAAAGGATTCAGTGGGAAAATGTTTCTTACACTTTGTTACTGATTAGTGATGGTTGCAAGGTTCATTTCACATCATTATTTTACTGGTACTACAATTGTCAATGATTTTATTTTTTATTTTTAATTTTCCAGCTTCTGGTTAAATAGCTAGGAGAGTAAAATAGTTCTGGGAATGAATGGCACCTAAGTTCCTTACATTAACACAAGTATAGCTTTGCTTTCTAGTCTTTGCCTAAGCAGGTCTAACTTGTCTTCTTCTGAATTAGCATGTTACCTACCTTGGAAAGGTATGTGCGATATATTTAATATCAGAGGCTAGGAAGAGCTGTATGATGGAAAAAGTTATTTGGAAAGCCTTGAATTTTAGACTAATTATGTACATCCAATTTTGTTCGTTTTTTTAAAAAATGTCTCTGAATTGTCTATAATTTTATAGGTAAGAGATTTTCAAATAGTAAAACAGTTGCTTAAATATGTGTGTATTCTCATTCATAAACTTCTTTTTGGGGGGTGTTATTTATTGCAGATATTGTGGAAGCTCTGAAGCCAGAATATGTGGCACCTCTTGTCCTTTGGCTTTGCCATGAGAGTTGTGAGGAAAATGGAAGCTTGTTTGAGGTATTCTTACTCTTCCTCCTTTTTGCAAAGTAATTTTCATGTAATTGAATATTAAAAATGGTTTAAAAATTGGTATTTTTCAGTTGCTCACATTTGTAAAAATCTGCGTCAGTTGATTTTTTAAATATGGTTATGTTATAATTAAGGAATAAGTGTTGACTAAGGTTGTTTTTGAGGACATAACTGCAACTTCATGAATTCTGTTTACTTAGTTCTTTATTTATGGTATTGTCACCAAATGAGAATGTGGCTGGTTTGGTGTGTTTAGTCAAATATAGAAAGTCTCATTTGGTTTGAGAAGCTCAGTAGTAAAGTGGACGGATATAGGGGTTGGAGTCAACCAGGCCAGATTTTGAATTCTTGTTCTGGCACTTACTAGCTTGCTGGAATTTTGTCCAAGTTAACCTCCCTGAGCTTTAGGGTTTTGGGGGGGTTTGTTGTGGCAACAAGAAATTACACTTTTAAACTCTTAGCATAGGACCTAGTGCATGTTACATAGCAGTCACTCCTTAATTTTATTGTGTTTTTATTGTATTTTTTCCATTACCATTTATCCCTCTTATCCCCACCCCTTGCAAGCACCACACTGTTGCCCACGTCCATGAGTCCTTTTCCTTGACTCCGTAATTTCATTTTTTAAAATATTTTATTTATTTATTGTCAGAGGGGAAGGGAGGGAGGAAGAAAGGGAAAGACATCAATGTATGAAGGAAACATTGATTGTTGCCTTTCACAGGCCCCCAGCTGGGGACCTGGCTCACAACCCAGGCTTCTGCCCTAATTGGAATTCAAAACTGCAACCTTTTGGTTTGCAGGATGACGCCCAGCCCACCGAGCCACACACCAGTCAGGACTTGATCCCTTAATGTGAATTTTATATCAGTATAGCAGGAATTTAATCTGGGTGTGATAGATGAGTAAATGCAATTTACTATTTATCTTAACTTTAAAAATAAACTCTTTTTTCTTGTTGCAAAGCTTTTGTTTGTTGTAAAAATAAAAGCCACATATACTGCCATCGTCCATGATACCCATAGTCAGAATTCTTTTAGATAGATCTCTTTGTGCCACTTTATACATTTTTGATTTCTCATTTGAGTTTGATTTCTTTTTTCCTTTCTAGGATGAACTGTTATATTTTATGCCTCTTCCCACCACTGTATTTGGTTCTCTTTGATAATAATGAACCCATTGTATGAGAAATACTATGATATCCAAAAGTATTTCTTGGTAGCAAAGCAACCTGACTCAATTTGAAGTGAATAATATATTACCCTCATTCATTTAGATAAAAAGCTGATAAGTAAATAAAAAACTCTTTATACACATTTAAGCAGAGATATTTGCTTCAACTTTCTTAATCACAATCACTGAATGTGAATTGTGTAAAATGAGAGGTGGAAAGAACTTTACAACTCTAAATTCATTTTAGACAAATGAACTTAATAGTTCATTTGTCAAGCTCAAATTTGGCCTGTTTTAAAAAAGTCTTACTGGGAAAATTTCTTTAAAAAACCTTTTTATCTTTTATAATTAATTATTCTGTGAACAAAAATAATATATGCTTTTTGTAGTAAACTTCAAATATTCAGGAAAGTATCTACAAGAAAAAATTACCAAATAACCCCCATTGCTACTACTTAGAGGTAACTACTATTAATATTCTTAGGTATTCTCTCCCGGTCTTGTATTAGATGTGCATTTTACACTAATAATCTATTTCAGATGGGCATTTTATGCACACACACACACACACACACACTCAAACTGTATAGTTAGGATCATGCATAGATGAAATTTTGCAGGTTGTTTTACTATATTGTGAACATTTTTAGTGAGCGACATTTGCTGTGCATGATTGCTAAAATACAGTAAGATATGCATGTGTAATACCCTGACTTAAACCTCGAAAACAAATTGCCACTTTATTTGAAAGGCCCTAATAGATAACTAGAATTCTTTGTCGTTAACAGTCTGTTAATAGATAACAGATTCTTTGGCTCAACTGAAGTCGTTGTGTCTAGCACCCAAAAGAAGCTTGTAGTTTGTTGCTTCACTCTCAGAATATGGTAAAAGATGACTGTTACCAAAACCACTGCTGATTTATCTACTCTGACAGCACCGAGGCTGATCAGTCTATTATATGAAGTGTGAGCATATTAATAGAAAGGCCTCTAAAGGGTGATTAAAAAGTCATATCCTTGACCTATATCATAGCCACTAAGATATGTGCTGTCAGTAAATTTTCTTCTGTCATATGTATGTGGAATTCTCGTGATAAGTTCTGCACATTGTAGTTGTAGTATTTGAAGATACAACAAACATTTTTGTTTACATCAAACATTTTCTTCTGGCAGTATCTTTGAATGGCATTTAGAAAAAAATTTATCTGTGTGGCAGTTAATGTATTTGTTTATTTGCTTTACTTTTATATATAAAGATGTTTCATTAAAATGATTATATGTAGTTCATTAAGTCAGATCTTGGTTTTATTTTTCTTTGCTTTAAATTTTGTTATTCACTAAGTCTTTCGAGAGGGACATGAATTTCAAGGTTGTGATGTGCTAGGCAATTTTACTATTTATATTGTTTAGCCTTCATGGTTACCTCATGAAGAGTGTCCTTATTTCACCTAAGCAGACGCTTGGATTTAGGGAAATCAGATGATTTGAACAAGGTCACAGCAGCTAGTCAGTGGAATAAGTGGTACTGACATCAGAGTCATGCTTTTTACTACATTGTGCTGCTTTGTATTTCAACCCTAACAACATGAACAGTGCAGGCATGAGGGCCAGCAGATTTTTGTAGAACTGTATTATTTTTTCTGTTGTCATATAGTATCCTAATTTTCTTAGTAAGATAGCTGCCTGTATTTTTAATTTTAAAAAATTTGTTAATGATGTCACTCTAGATGGTATAACTTGTTTCCCCTCTTTTTTGGTAGGTTGGAGCAGGATGGATTGGAAAGTGTAAGTCTCTTTTTCCTTATGTTATTTCAGTATCTTTAAACCTGCAGATCTAATTAAATCTGGATAAAGATCTTGTCAAATGCCTAGCTATGGGATGCAACTCAAACCTATTCTAAAAGATGTCCTACAGTCCTGTGGAATTTTCAAGACTCTGTTTTATTTTCTTTCTGTTGGTAGTTTTTATTGAGGATTTGACCTTTCTTATTCAGAACTGGCTATTCCCTCCAACAGCATAGTCTCTGCAGTCTGTAGTGATGTTTGTCTTCCCTCATCTCTGGCATCCAGCCTGCTTGTTCTGACTGTGTCCTCAGAGATGTGAGTGCGGGGGAGGGCTGGTTTTGGAAAGAGGGGAAGAGCCCCAGCAGGCACGTTCTTCAGTTCTCTCATTTAGTTCTTTTCTTTCTGGGACCATGAGACATCAGGAAGAGACAGTGAAGCATCATATGGACAATTCTGTGGGACAGAAATGGCGTCTGATCTGTGGGAATTACTTCCCTTCAGCCCAATAGTAAATTCATTTGGCTTCAACTCTCTTTTACCCCAGTCCTTAAACCTTGTGACCTCCAAATTGGATAATCGCTTGAAGGTATTTCAAAAAACTGAAAATTCCAGTGTCCCAATTTATGTTTTTAGTTGGCTAGAGGTATCAAAATTAATCAAATTATTTAAAAGGTTCTCATTACTGGAGGGTGTTGTTACAACGTATTGTAGACTATCACTGTTTTCATTTGTTCTCTGCAGTTATTAAAGTAAATTATATTGCTTAAGCAGTTTAAATATTAAAAATAAGTATTTTAAGCATTTATGACATCAGTTTAAGAAAGGAAGATCAATTGTTACAATAAAAGCTACGTCTGGGACTTTATCGAAGCTCTAGAAGCAGTTATTTTGTCCTGCCCAAGATAAATCTTCAGTTGAATAATCATCAAAGTCTGACCGTTATGTTTAAATAGGTTACTGGTGGTTATTTATTCCTCAGTCTTTTAAAAAAGAAAACAATGTTAATTCTCCTCATAAAATTTAGGCAGCAGTAATAATGATTTTTGTGAATAGGCTCATTCTAGTTGACTTCTGGTGGAAAGGAAGGAAGAGCAAAGGGAGGAAAAGGCAGAATTGTTTGGGACTGTCTGACATAGTATTTGGTAATCTGGAGTTTTTTATCCGTCTTTACTACTAGGCCTCAGTTTGCTGTCCAACAAAGCTTTGTTCTGTTATCTTGAAGGATAGTCCCCAAGTGATCTCTGGTCACAAAGTCAGTTTTTTGACATGATAATATAATTTATCTTCTGATTCAGCATTTCATTCTGCTTTAGTAGTGTCTGGTAAAGTGAGAGAAATTTGTCCCTTCAATTTCAAATATTTAAAAAAACTATACATTATCTTAATGAGTTTGTTATTTTAGGAAAAATGCATTTTAAGGACGGTAATAAAACTCTTTAGAAGTTAGAATCTCTTTCTGAATTTCCTTTTTCTTAAGAGTTGAAAAAATGCAAGAGGCTCTTATGAATTTTACTTTACTTTCTGTCTTCACTGAAATTATGTGCTTAGTATTTTAGTTTTGTTTCTATAACCAGTACGCTGGGAGCGGAGCCTTGGAGCGATCGTAAGACAGAGGAATCAGCCAGTGACTCCTGAGGCAGTGAAGGCTAACTGGACAAAGATTTGTGGCTTTGAAAATGCCACCAAGCCTCAAAGTATGGAAGGTAAAGGGTCCCACTCAGTCCAGTCCTGGTTGGGGAACCAGAAGCAATCTCTTCTCTTACGAAATTGCTATTTTAACTGTAGTGTCTTAGACTGTTAAATCATGTAGAGTACATTTTCTGATCTAGTATGTATTAGAACTCTTCACATTTAAGATACGTATGTCACTACCACTGTCAGTTTTTTGTAATCCTATTTTTTTGGTGTATGTATGGTTGGGAGTGGTATGAGGTAAGTTACCCATTTGTGCTTAATGCATCTACTCCTCACCTGATGGCTGGTTTCAAAGTCTTCCATTATTTAACCATATGCTCCTTATCTGACCTAATTTTTTCTTTTATTTCCCATAAAGTTTATTTAAGCCTATTTTATTTAGGCTTAGCCCTTTCTGTCTAGTGAATAGAGTTTGCTGTTTTAGCACTTTGTCTTTGCTCCTGTTTCTGTCTTTCTAAAGTGACCCTTCTTCCTTTTATTAGTATTGTGCTTTAGAAAAACCTAAGCTCCAGATGTTGAACAAAACCCCCCTACATATTCTGGGCTACATCGATCTCTCTCTTAGCTGAACTCTTCCGCTTGAGCATCTAATCGTAATTGCTTTCATTTCATAATTATGCAGTTTCTTAACTGCATAGTAAGTTCCTTTGGGATTGGAGACTGTATCTTGCATATATTTCTTCTGTATTTGGTGCTAGCATAATGCAGAACTACTAGAAAGGGTTTTTAGTAAATGCTTGTTAACCTTGAATTATTGAGGCGTCTATGATATGCCACAGGAGTAAATAACCAATAAAAGTCACATTATTTTTTCTAGTATAATTCACATATGCTCATAGTATATAAAATTTAAAGGACCTTTCTGGGAAAGGTCATGAATAGAAAACTCATTTTTTCCTTTTAGTAATTTTATATTTACTGTTTGATAACAAAATATATCCCCAAAATGACTATTTTTTCCCTTAATGACACTTCACTGCCTGCTGGTACATGCACTAAAATTTTATTATGTTTTCTCAATCAAATGATAACATAATTGTTCTGTCATTAATGGTAGCATTGTCCATATTCTGTATTTTGATACTTGAGATAAATTTAGTCTATCAATATCAGTTATCAATGAAAGTGAAAGGAAGAAATATATTGAAGATTTTCTTCTGATGTCAAAGTTCTACTTTATTGCCTTAAAAGTACTAGACCTAGTATGAAGAAGGAGCTAACTAAATGAATTGTGTAATTATAAATGACAAGATATGTCTAGTATTTGAAGTACTGTTAAAAATCTCGACTTTTTAATACAATTGAGACTTTCTAGAGCAGGTACTTACTCTACTTCTCATTTTATAGATGATGAACTAAATCCTGGAAAAAACTAAATAACTTGTCCAAGCTTCCTCAGTGTTTGAGTGAAGAGTTAACTCAGGTTGTTTCTCTCTGAGTGCAGTGCTTTCAGCCTGTGTCAAGGTGGCTTTCAGTTACAGAGCCACTGCCCCCGACCCTGGGCGGCAGTCTGAACCGGGAGGTAAAGGACGGATTAGAAGGAGGAAGCCTCTCTACTGGTGAATCCAGGAGCGGCAGCTCTCCCAGTCATCTCACATCCTGTAGTTTGGTTGTAGTTTTTCTTCAAGGTTAGAAGAAGACTCATACCTCTAAGGTTGTTAGAAAGGTCCCAGAGCTTTGGAATCACCCCAGAACAGTTTCCAAAACCTGTCTGAAGTCACTGGTCATAAGAATGGTTTTCTCTGGAAGAACTTTAAGTACTATCTTCAGACCTACTACCTGTACAGAGATCTAGGGGGTAACCTTGGCACTATTTCGTCCTGGAGAAGGGAGGATTGTGGGGAGAGAAGGGTAAGTAGTTGTCCCTCCACCAAACAGAAATTGCATCCATCATGTGGATGGATGAGGGTCCCACTTTACAGAGTTGTAAAATTGCTCAAAGCTCATCGCAAAGCTTACAGTCATAAGCTGGGAAGAGTATGTTGGACAATGCCTTGTTTTCCATGAAAAACACCGAGTTATCAGTGGCCTGTTTAAAAGTCTTTCACAATTTTTTCCCATAATAGCCTCTCATCATACATTCAGTTCATGAGTGCCAGAAAAGAGTCTGCATTAGGCTTGCTGAATGTTATAGGAATAATTATCTAGCACCGTGATTTTCCACCGATGTACCGCAAGAATTTTTAAAACATGCTGTGCCTGACTATTTGTCACGGGCACAGACTTCTTTTCCCTTAGGTTGTGAAATAAAGAAATGACAACAACCGGCACAACAATAGCAATCCAGTGTGAATGACTCACAAATATACCTATTTTTTATCAGATCGGCAAAAATATATTTTTTGGTGTGCTGCAGGATTGTAATAGTTTATGGGTCTGTGAAATGAAAAAGGTTGAAAATTGCTGATCTAGCACATTTTCTTGGTCACATTATTGTTGTTGTTGTTGTTTTAGAATCAACTTCCCATATAATCGAAGTTCTGAGTAAAATAGCTTCAGATGGAAGAGTTTCAACAAATCGTACCAGCCATGCGGCAGCAAAAACAGCCACAACAGGATTTGTAAGTGAAGGGGATAAACCTAAAGCTGTGCCTTCTATGAAGATCTTCTCTTTAATACAAAAAAATTATTTTGTTGTTAAATAGGAAAGATAAGTGACTCCAAACCTTTTCATAATATATATACCAAATATTTATAGAATTTGAGTGAACAAAAGACTAAAATATTAAATGTACCTTTACTTTACACAAGTTTTTTTTCTTTGAGAATCACAAATGACCCTACTCTAGGCACCATGTTTCTGACTTTTTAGAAAAGGCTAATTTATTTTAGAGCATCTTCTGAGTCATTTTTTTAAGGGAAAGCATTGATAGAATGTATTTTGGAAACATTTCATAATGGCTGCAAATAAAAGGCCTCCCATGGTGTCAGAAATTCTAACAGAATTGTGGTTATAGCTTGTGGGAAGTTGACTAATTTGCCACCTTTTTATTTATCCTTAAAAAAAGGTTTAGTGCATAAATAATAAGTAAATTATTTTAATACATTCAGTTTTGGTATTCTGTGACTCAGGACAGACAGTGATATAATTAATTATATAATTTTAACCCTGAGAAAATGGTCATTTTATAGTTGTGATTTTACTTTAGAATTGAGGTTAGCAAACTTCTTTATTAAAAGGCCAGCTAATCAGTGTTTTAGGCTTTCTGGACCACATACTGTTTCTGTCACAAACTCTTGATTTTCTTTTTTTAACTACTCTTTAAATATATGA
The DNA here is from genome assembly GCF_014824575.4 of Sturnira hondurensis. NCBI lineage: Eukaryota > Metazoa > Chordata > Mammalia > Chiroptera > Phyllostomidae > Sturnira > Sturnira hondurensis. The sequence continues at coordinate 8,696,770 of NW_028074140.1, read as the reverse complement.
AAACCATTTTTAATTCTCAACCATTGTTTGGTAACTCCTGCTTTAGAAAATGAAAGTGATTATAAATTGGACATCATTCTTTCATAACTTAATGTATGTTTCACAAAATTGCTAGGTATATCATCACTGAATAGAAAAATATAATATCCAGATAGATAAAGGACAATCCTGGGAAATAGCTTCTGATAAAATCTCATTTTAACTAAACCATTATGAGGCAGTCTAATTTATAAGCATTAAGCAGTGTTTTGTTCCTCTGTTTATAGCAGATTTTTATATAATAAATATTTTAGGACAATTCACTATTGCTATTTATAACAAATTTGTTTGTTTATTTGTTCATTTGTTTATTTTTTGGTAGCTAGTAGTTGTTAATCCAGCATAGAAAAAGGAGACAGGAAAGTAAAATGAGACATGCTATGTGTTAGCAAGAAGCAAGTGATAAAATATTACTTAGCTATAAATGAAGTTTTTTCATATATAATCTAATTGATTTCTATTAAAAAACCAGATATAATGAAACAATTTTAATACCCCATCAAATTCACTAGAATGATATTCTAGTCACATTTTTTCTAAAGCAATACTAGGTATGTATGCAATGAATAGTTTTGAAAAGTTAAAAATTTAAAGATTTGACCAAGATGAGTAAAAAATTATTTCCTCCATTTGTCCCATAGGATGGAGCTATTGGCCATAAATTTTCTTCATTCTCTTCTGCTTACACGGAACTGGAAGCTATTATGTATGCTCTTGGGGTGGGGGCATCGATCAGAGAACCAAAGGATTTGAAATTTATTTATGAGGGAAATCCTGACTTCTCCTGTTTGCCTACCTTTGGAGTTATTATGGCTCAGAAATCTATAATGGGTGGAGAATTAGCAGAGATTCCTGGACTTTCAGTCAACTTAGCAAAGGTAATGCATAATAAATATTATTGATAAATATCACTATGGTTGTATGATTGTGTGTATTAATAAAATAGTTTATAATGGTTGATTCAGGATAAGAAGTTGGCATATCTTTTGACCTTTTAAGTATGAAAGAGAAGAGGATTCAAAATACAAACAAGAAGAAAACAGCCCTGTTTAGTCCCACAACCCTGGCATAATGTTATTCTCTCTCTGCCATTTTCTTACTGTTTGACCAAGAGTAAATAACTTCTCCAAGCTTGTTTTCCTATGTATAAAATGGATATGATAATCCTTACCTGATGGTATTGGTACAGGGGCAAGCCAGGGAATTAAATATCCAGTGGAAGAGTATTTGAGGCTGACAGAACGAGTGTAAAAGGCCCTGAGGCAGGTGCATCCTTGGCTTGTTTTTCAAACAGCAAGGGGGTCAGTATAGCTGTAGAGTGAGCAAGGGGCTCTAGGAGGTAGAAGAGGGCCGTGTAGTCATTGTAAGGGTTTCAGTTTATGTTCTGATAAATGAGCGGGACCATTAGTAGCACTTTGAACTGAGGAGTGATGTATGAGCTGCCTGTATTCACTCAGAGGCTCTTCTTTGCTACTGTGTGTGGAGAGTAAATTACATGGGAGCCAAGCATGGAAACAGGGAAACCAGTTAGTAACCTACAATAGTAGCTCAAGCAAAAAGCTGAATATCGGGGGAAAGAAAAAAGAGTCAAGGGTAAAGGTTTTTGGACTAAAGGTTTTTGGAATGATATATACAGGGTGGGTAAAAGTAGGTTTACATTTCATTTGGAAAATATTGTAATAATAATAGTACAGTAATAAACTTCTGTGTATTCATAACTGTAAACCTACTTTAACATACCCTGTATGCATATCTATATTATTTAGAATTAATTATATGCAACATATTTAATATGTACAGTAGTTATATATGACAATATATATAATAAAATAGATATGTACAGTTATTTTAAGGTGGGGATAATGAGGAATTAGTTTTGGACAGATTTGAGATGGCTGTTAAACGTTTAGGTGGAGCTATAAAGTAGGTAGTTGAGTAGATGAGTCTAGGGTTTGGGGGTAAGGTCTAATTGGAGTTTGTAATATTTAAAGACATGAGATTAGATGAAATCACCTAATGTGTGAATGTAAGTGGAGAAGGTCTTGTGATTAGGGTCCCTGAGGTGGTTAGTGGTTGAAGACATGAGAAATTGGCAAGAGAGACTTAGAAGGAATGGCTGGCGAGGTGTGAGTTATGAGGAATATCAGAATATGGTATTTGGGAAGCAAAGTGAGTAAGTCGTTTCAAGAGGGAAGGAGTGCACAACTAAAAGAAAGCTTTTGAGGTGGGGTTTATTTTTTTTCTTGGAGTAAGGTTTAGATTATAAGCCCAGTGATAATTGTTGAATCATAGAACTGTGGATGCTTTCTGCAATTGATTGATTGGAGAATCCAGTTACTGGGGTTTTCTTTAGCCCTTTGCTGCTCTACACTGATGAGAACTTACTAGAGTATTTCATGAAGTATTTCATGAAGCGAAAATGAGTGCCAAGCAGTTTACTCTCCCATGGTAGTTGCTGCATACAGTTCTTCTGTTTGCATAATGTAAGAGCAAACAGAGCAGATATTTTAAACTTGTCCTTCAGAGTTGAAAGGAGTTCGAAATTATAAATGGCATTCCATATCTGGGGCTGGGGACAACAGTTATCGTGGAGTTTGCATCCCATCTCCCCAACCTTGAGTTTCCAGGCCATGTGATACAGTGAGGTAGCCCATTTGTCGGCCCATCACTGCCAGCCTCTCACTGCTTTTTGTTCCCTCCTGGGTTCTGAGAAAGACTGGGAATTAAGCTGTCCCATGGCAGTAGAGTGTGGTCATTTGAATGTGTGGGTCAGGTTTTGTTTGTTCTGTCCTTTGGTTTTCCTGCACACATTTGTGCATCCTTGCTTCAGTACATGGATGTTAAGTGGCTGTGAAGTTATACAGGGTCCTTTGCTCTTTGTAGATACAGTATCTGCTCTTCGTAGATAATTTGTGAGGAGATGACTGTGGAGATATACTAAGGAGATGTTGGCATTGAAAATGCTTTTATTTTTAACATAGTTTTGAAGGTTTGTTTTTGTGTTTTGGTTGAGTTGTGTGTGTATTTGTTATGTGGCCAATTTGTGCATTTTCTCTTTTTTTATTGATTATGCTATTATAGTTTTTCCAGTTTTTCCCCCTATATCCCCTCTCCACCCTGCCCCCCTAACCCTCCAGCATTCCCTCCCCCCCCTTAGTTCATGTCCATGGGTTATATATATAAGTTCTTTGAGTCCTCTGTTTCCTATACTACTTTTTATATTTCCCCATCTATTTTATGCCTACTAATTTTATGCTTCTTCTTCCCTGTACCTTTTCCTCCCATTCTTTCCTTCCCCCCTCCCCACTGAACTCCCTTTGTGTGACGGCCATTTCTATGATTCTTTTCCTATTCTGATTGTTTGCTTAGTTTTTGTTTCTGTTGTTTTTCTTTCCTTTTAGGTTCATTTGTTGATAGTTATGAGTTTGTTGTCATTTTACTGCTTATATTTTTTATCTTAGAATAGTTCCTTTAATGTTTCATATAATAATGGCTTGGTGATGATGAACTCCTTTAACTCGACCTTATCTGAGAAGCACTTTATCTGCCCTTCCATTCTAAATGAAAGCTTTTGCTGGATAGAGTAATCTTGGATGTAGGTCCTTGCCTTTCATGACTTGGAATACTTCTTTCCAGACCCTTCTTGCCTGCAAGTATTTCTTTTGAGAAATCAGCTGATAGCCTTATGGGAAGTCCTTTGTAAGTAACTGTCTCCTTTCTCCTTATTCCTTAGGATTCTTTCTTTGTCTTTAATATTGGGTAATTTAATGATGATGTGCTTTGGTGTGTTCCTCCTTGGGTCCAACTTCTTTGGGACTCTCTGGGCTTCCTGGACTTCCTAGAAAGAAATCTGTTTCCTTTGCCAGATTGGGGAAGTTTTCCTTTATTATTTGTTCAAATAAGTTTTCAATTTCTTGATGTTCTTCTTCTGGCACCCCTATAATTTGGATGTTGGAACATTTAATGTTGTCCTAGAGGTTCCTAAGCCTCTCTTCATTTTTTTAGATTCTTCTTTTTTCCTTTTTTTCTGGATGGATGTTTATTTCTTTCTTTTGTTTCAAATTGTTGCTTTGAGTCCTGGTTTCCTTCTTGCCACTGTTGGTTCCCTGAATATTTTGCTTTATTTCACTTTGGATATCCTTCATTTGTTCTTTCCTTTTTTGACCCAGCTCAACCAGGGCTTTAAATTCTTCCTCAGATAGGTTGGCAATCTCCTTATCGCTTGGTTCTGATTCAAGATTCAAGGTTTTGCTGTGTTCTTTCATTTGAGCCATATTTCTTTGTCTTGGCACAGCTGATGTGTTGTAAGGGGGCAGGACCTTAGGGATTCACCCAGGCAGGACAACCCTGCTTGCTGTGCTGCAGGGCTGCCTGTGGGGGTGGGCCCAGAGAGGGAACAGCAAAGCTCTTTTGCTTGCCTCTGGCACACTTTTCAACTCCAGTCTGAGGCTGGGAGTATCTCCTACTGTGGCAACCCCAGCCATAGCCCACAGTCAGCTCTGAGTCTCTTACTCCCTTAAGTCAGCCCCTCCCTCGCAGCCCACTGAGCTCAGCACCCTGCCCCACCGCCATGGTCTGCCACTTCGCCACGGTTTTTCTGAGTTGGCCCAAGAGGTCTGCTGCCTTACTGGTCAGGTTCTTCTGGTTGATTTTTTTTTTAATTCCTTGGTTGTCGGAGTTCCATGCAGTTTGATTTTCTGGCACTTTTGGTTGTTTATTGGTTTCAGATTGGTTGTTATCTTCCTTTTGGTTGTGCAAGGAAGTGAAGGGTTTCTACCTATGCCTCCATCTTGGCTGGAACCTGTTCATTTTCATTCAACAGCTATTTATTGGACACTCAGTATGTTCCAGGCACAGTGATAAGTACTGAAAGTACAGCTTAGTTTAGCAAATAATCCATAATTATCAGTCAGTGAGGATTTATCAATGTTTAAAAAGAAAGCAAATATAAGGTGTGGTCTCTACTCCAAAAGACAGTTTTTATATTGGTGGACCTATTATTTCTGCATCGTGTGATTAAGAAGTAGAAGCCAAAGTGAGACAGATCATTTGGGGAAAGTAGTGATATGAGCATGTGGACAGTGAAATGTCACTTTTGATTAGCAATATCTATAGGCAGAACCTGTGGAAAAAGATAATATGCTAATAAAATTTTGCTTATCCTAACATAGGTTCTGCATGGAGAGCAGTACTTGGAGTTGTACAAACCACTTCCCAGAGCAGGTGAGTTCTTGATGCACTGATTCCGTAATCACACCAAAATTTAATTTTCTGACTAACCTTCCAGCTGTGTCAGTGTGTTAAATTGGCATACAGTGACCAGGATAAACCAAGTCACAAGTTATTTATGTGCTTGTCAGCCGTTAGAAAAGGTTGATACTAACTAATACTGTTTTGGTTATCTTATACTTTGTTTTTTAATAGTCTTATTTAATAAGTTACTTCAAAATCTAACAGTTTATGGATGTATGGTAATTAAGAACTGAAAGAAATGTTTTTGTTTGTGTGTTCTAAACTTACTGATTGTGTATAATCAGTTATGGTTCCTGTTAATCTGGTATTCTTTTCTCAGGTGTTTATGTTGGTGCTGATTTTCATAAAGCAAACCATGTTAAAAGATACAGAATTTTTGTATCTTTAATAATCAGTTTTATTTTTCTTTATAATATCTTGTTCAGTAAAGCTTCTCATTTTATTTTCTCTATAATTTGACATATTTGTTTTGTTTTGCTACTTTGATGTTAGAATATTGTCTAATTATATACTGACCATTTAAGTTCGTAAAATACAAAAAAATGTCATTTCACATTGTATAGTGTAGAGGTCAGCAAATAGCTAGAATCCTAGTTTTTATTTCTTCAGTCTTCATATTTTACTAAAAAAATTATGAGATTCTTATTGCTTAATGCTGAGTAGCTTTAGTTCATTGTTAGTGTTACAGCGTAGGGTGCACACAGCTCTTTCCATCGGAGGCTGTGCCTAGCGTATGGTGGCCGCATTTCCCTCTCTGCTGGGTATCTGTCACATGTAAAGCACAGTGTTTGGTTTTAGATAATTTTGTGGTCTGGCTGCATATCAGAGTCACCAGTATTACATTATATTATATTACCTGTTATCTGAAATAAAATATGGATTCCATGCCCCAGCTCTGGAGATTTTATGTGCACACGTGTGTCATGTTTGGGTGGTATGATGGTGATGGTGGAGGATGGGAAGCTTCCATTCTGTATGTTTTTTATGCATCCAGCCTAACACATTCATTTGGGAAATGGTGTTATGAGAAGGGAAAGAAATGTGTAAGATAGGTTTCTGCCATTACAGATTTTAAATATGAAGAGAGATTAGAAATATGTTAAAAAATGATTGCAACAAATAGGTGCTTTCAATAGGTGTGGAAAAGACTTTTCTTAGTTTCTTGTACTTCCTTAGCCTCAAGTTATGTTTCTCATGATTACTTTTTTATCAGAAGCTCCTGTGCATTTTTAAGTAGTTTTAAAGTTTATTGTCTAGTAAATGTAAATACTGGAAATTCAAGATACTTAACAGTTTGGAACCTCATTAAAAACCTGCAGAAAACCAAGGTTTGACCAATATTTATAACATCTTCATAAAACACACTAGTTGATGAGACATAGGAACTCAGGCATCAGGAGACTGGTGTCACCATCTCTGCATCTCTTACTAACTCATTTGTTAGCCACAGTGATACTATGACATGTTGATTTACTGCTCCTTGTGGTAAGGATGTAAACATAATTGGACAGAGTGCAAGAAACTGAATAGTGGCACTTTACTTTCCATCGTGAACTAGCACATATACTAGTCTAGGATATGCTGGTTTCTAGCTTTTCTGGGATAAAATGTTTGATCTTTATTATGTTTCTACTTCATGTCATTCTTTCTTTTTTTGATTCACTACTTTCTCGAGATGATTTCTCGAGATGATTTCTGTTATTAGGGCAAAACAATACTGTATTTCGTCTGGAAAGTGAGATTGATTATGTTACCAATATCTGACAGGGAATATGTGACTATCAAATATCAGTATATGTAAATGTGATGCGAACAGTTAAGCATTATGCAAATGTGTAATTATCCCAAATTTCCCAAATAGAAACTCATGGATATGTGGTTTTGATTGTTAGGGCAGATTTAACCATTTTCTCTTGAAGTACTCATGTTTAAATAGATTTTTAATAAAATTATAAAATAACGTGTTCTCATAGAGAATGCATAAATTATAGAAAAGTAGAGGAAGAAAACAATTGCCTGTTAATTAATTATTCACTCACTGAATATTTATTAAATACCAGTACCTATTTTGTGCCAGGCATTACACTAAGGGCTGGTAATGTAACCATGAAAAGATATTGTCTGTACTTTTGCAGAGCTTAGAACTTGTCCAATGATGTATAGAGACAGTGGGCAGTGATTGGCACTATGTAATACACTGTAATGGAATAAGGATAAGTTTGTTACAGGAGCACATAGGAAAACCTAGAATGCAACTTGAGGGGTTGAGGAAGCCTTCTTGGTAGAAATGAAATTTAAATTAAGATCTGAAATTAGGAGTTAGTGTTCAGGGGAGATAGAAAAATATTTTATGCAATGGGAATGCTCTGTGCAGAGGGTTGGAAGTGAGAAAAAGCATTGATTGTTAGGGGAACTGAAAATAGTTACAGTTAAATGATGGAAAGAAGAGGCATAAAAATACCCATTGATTAGAGAGAAACAGTGTCTCACTGAATTCAGTAGAGATTTGAGGAGGAATGGGGTAAATGGTATCAGTTGTATGCTTAATAAATAAATGTTAGATGATTGAAAATTGTTATTTCTTAAAATCTAATTTATCAGAATTACTGATGTTTCAAATTTAGTGACTCAGGTATTCTGATTGAAAATTATTTCAAACCATACTTTTTAGTTTCATTGAACTTCCAGTGGAAATTATGTTAAATTCGCTCATGTCTTAACATAACTTACGGTTTTTAACACAGCCTATTAATTTACTTACGGTCTTTAAAACAGTCTGTTTATTTATTTTACTTTTCATTTTAGGGAAATTAAAATGTGAAGCAGTTGTTGCTGATATCCTAGATAAAGGATCCGGTTTAGTAATTCTTCTGGATGGTAACTCATTTCTGGTTCTTATAATAATGTTGTTAAACTGATAGGCTTTGTATGTAACATAATACTTCACCGTAGAAGGCATTAGTAAGTTTGTATTTGTCAGTTTGTGGGAAAACAAGATGAACAATCTAAAGTGTATAAACTTTCTTTAGAAAATAAGGGAGGAGGAGAAGAAGGAGTAGATTGGGGTAAAGGGTGGGGACAGTGGGACATTTCAGGCAATTTGAGACAATGTAACCAAAGCACAGAAGAAATGTGGCTGGTTTGAAGAACATAGAGGAGAATTATACTTGCTGGAGTATGTTTTTGACAGGAAGGGATACATAGACAGCCCTCAGTTGATAATTAAGCAGTGTTGTAAATATACTTTTCTATGTTAACTCTTTGGGACTTGGCACATGTTTGACCCCTGAATCAATCATTTAGGCCTACTGAACTCATAATATGGTTTAAACACCACAGCCACATTATATTTGCAGTGGAAAAAATATATAGTAGTTTAATAAATGTTGACATAATTAAATCTGAGCTGTAGATACATTGCTTAAAATTAATTTTTTAAAAGTTTAAGAACAAAATAAATAGATATTGTCAAAAATATTAGAAATAATGGCAGTGGGAAGTTTAATATTGTCTGATATTTGGACTATAGATGTTATCATTTTTGTTCTAAGTACATAGGTTGTACTGTAGATGCAGTTTTGGAACCGGTCTTATTTTTACTTAATAATGTATTGAGAACATTTTTGATGCTCTTAAATATTCTGCTACATTGTTTCTGTTAACTAATAGTGTTTCATCATATGTTGGTTATCTCTCCTTTTCCTTTCTTTTTACATTCCTCCTCTTCTCTTCTTTTCTTGATTTTCATATTTTCTTGTCATTCCAAATGTTGGCCAGTATTCGGCTGTAATTCTCCCAGTTTTCTTTTAGCCTTCTCACTGTCCTACCAAAAGTAATATACAACAAAACAAAACCTCTGCAGTAACCGGCCCTGGCTGGTATAGCTCAGTGGGTTGAGTGTGGGCCTACAAACCAAACAACCGAGGTTCGATTCCTAGTCAGCATGCCTGAATTGCAGGCCAGTTTCAGCAGGGGGCACATGAGAGGCAACCATACATTGATGTTTCTTTCCCTCTCTCCTTCCCTTCCCCTTTAAAGATAAATAAATAAAATCTTTAAAAAATTTCTGCAGTAACCTTAGCTTTAACTTTTACTGTTTTCTCTTGACCTAATCCATTTATTTAACTGTAGCTTGGCAATGTGTAATAATATATCAGAATTTGTAGATAAAGCACAGATAAAGTTAGATATACAGTTTCTTATGTAATAAAGACAAAAACTTTATTTTAAGTACAAATTTCTATGACTTCTTATTTTTTGTTATAATTGGATTTTTTCTGTCATGCAGTTCAAATTCACATCCCTCTAGTTTTCTAGAGCTGGAGATACAGATAATACTGAAACTCTCACTAGGAAATTAGTCAGTAGAAAGAGGGCAGCTGTCTTACATTCATTTATTACTTGCTTACCTGTCCGCTAACTTGCTCAATTGTCATTTATCCATTGATTAATGAACTTAATAAGTATTTATTAGGTGTCTTTTTGTCCCAGCTATCTAATTGTTGGGAATATGATGGTGAGCAAAACAGCCATGTTCCTGCCCTCCCGAAGCTCATCCCTGTGTTCTCACTTCTTTCCTGTTTTACATTCCAGGCTCTTTTTGAATGCTTTGGCAGACTCTTTGAAAGTTTGAGTGTGAGGTTACCTGAATTTATATTGGGATTGTTTGAAATGTTTGAGATGGAGAGAATTGAAATATTAAAGCTGGGAGGTTTAAAAATAGGTGAGAGAAGCTGCTATTTCATAGTCAAGAAAGGGTTTGTGAATATCTTCAGTCTGCCTTCCAGCAGCTGGTACTGAGTGAATTAAAATGAATGCATTGTAATCCAAAATCAAGCATCTTTAAATTACAAAACCTTTTAGTAATTGCATTTTGTTTTGAAAACTTTTAAAGGAACTGCTGATTGGTTATCTCGTTACATCTTTTGATAACTTAAATTTTTTTTTTTTTTTTTTTTTTTACTTTTCAGTCCATTCTTATTCTGGAAAGGAACTTATATGTTATAATCAGTTCTCTTTATTTGTTGTTGGCTCTGGAGGTTTTGGTGGAAAACGGACATCAGACAAAGTCAAGGTAGGCTATGGCTTTATACACAAAATAAATGTACAATTAAGGATCCTTATCTATATTTCGAATATACCACTTCACCATACATATAATTTCATACAGTAGCAGCTCAGTAATCCACACTTCTCTGAATCAGAATTTGTTCCTTGGATTTGAAATGTTGTTTATGTTTGCATATTTTAAATATAACATGTTATATAAAGCAAAGTCTGACTGAGGTAAGTGTGATATACCTGAGATATTATGGGTATATTATTACTTTGTTACACAAACTTTGCAGCACCCAGAAGTCTTTAGAAAAGCCTAATATGTACAAAGTGATTCTTGTAAAAATTAAAATCTTCATTCATTAAATGATGTAAGCATTTCACTTGTGTGAGACAATTCTAGTTATTCTTCACTTCCCAAATTGTATTTAAAAACATATTTTTCCTAAAAATATTTTAGAACTTAGATTTGACACAAATTTAACCTGGCCTTTACCTCTAATTTATTTGAGGTAGTAAGATTATACTATAATAAGTATTCTGGAATAAATAAGGCATTATTAAGATAGTATCGAGAGACTGCTTCTGGAATCATGTGAGGAATTCCTTAGACCCTTTCACCAGTGAGACAATCATAACTAGTAAAAATTAAAAATAAAAAAAGAAAGTTTAAAATTCTTGGGAATTGTTCTAAGGGAATTAGCAAATGAACAAGTGTCTATTCAACGTCTGTATCTTGGTTAGAACAATGCGAATCTGTGGCATTTGAGCCACAACTCTATTTCCTTCCGCTTCCCCTTCCACAACTCTATTTCCTTCCACAACTCTATTTCCTTCCACAACTCTATTTCCTTCCGCTTCAGCATCATAGAAGCTTCACTTCAGGCATGTGCAACTGAGAACACAGGATCCCTCTGCTCTTAGCTCCCAGAATAGGGCCATGCTACCTTCCCTGGAGGAGCATGTCACTAGTTTTTGTTATTCCCCCACCAGCTAGTGATGCAGAAGCTCCATGCTGGGTAAAAGTGGCTGTGCTTTGTGTTCCTCTGACAGTCACTCCTTGTAGGGCAGAAACTCTGTCCCACCCATGGCAGGCTGGGAATATGGGGCCCTAGTCTTTCTTACCCCAGCTTGCTCATAGAGTGGGGGTTCCATGCTGACAGAGGCAAGCTGAAGGACCAGAAGTTACCACTCCTGTCCAGCATTCTGCTTTTAAAGTGAGGATATTACTTGGAGAAAGGTGGGCCACCATCTCCACCTTCATCTCTGCTGCAGTGGTGCAGAGTTTTTGCCCAAGGGGCAAGGCTAGCTATAATAATGAGAGTTCTGAAGCTTTTCCCAAGGAAACCGACTCATTTCGGAAGAGAGTATTTGGAAGTTCAAGGTAAGGATATCTTCAAAAATAAGGTTACCTTAGTGATAATGAGGAAGAGGCTGGTAGGTTCATGAGAACAGTAAGTTAAACTGGCGTAACTCGAAGTTTACTAGAAAGAACCACAGGTTGAGACAGCTAAGTAGAGACCTCATAGGATCCTAACACATCTCTAAGACTAGCCTCAAAGACTGACTACCCCTGTAAAGAGAAGCACAGAGTAAAAGGGGATGGACTCACATGAATAAGTATGAAGGACACATGGACAATAACTAAGACGGGGGGTGGGGATGGGAGGGGGGTGGGGAGCACTGGGGGGGTGCAGGGCTGGGAATACAAGAAAGAAAACTGTACTTGAACAAAAGTTAAATAAAATAATAATAATAATAAAAGAGTCCTGTCTTTATTATTTATTTATTTATAATATTTTTATTTTTCAATTTAAGTTGATATACAGTAGTATGTTTAGGCGTATAGCTCAGTGATTAGATATTATACAACTTACTAAGTGATCATCCTGATAAATCTCATGCCCATCTGACACCATACGTAGATAGTTATTAGACTATTATTGACTATATTTCCCATGCTGTACTTTACATCCCCACAATTGTTATATAACAACTATAGGTACTTTTTAATCCTTTCTCCTTTTTCACTCATCTCCCCAACCTACCTTCCATCTGTCAATCGTTAAATTGTTCTCTGCATGTATGAGTGTGTTTCTGTTCTGCTTATTTGTTTATTTTGTTTTTTAAATTTAATTGTTGATATTTATGTTAGTAGATACTGCCATTTTATTGTTCGTAGTGATCTAATTTTTTTTCTTCTTAAAGAACACCCTTTAACATTTCATGTACTGGTTAGGTCGTGATGGACTCCTTTAGCTTTTTCTTGTCTGGGAAGCTCTTTATATATTCTTTGATTCTAAATGCTTTGATAGGTTGACTAATTAATCTTGGTTGTAGGTTGTTACTTTTCATTACTTTGAATATTTCTTGCCACAACCTTCTGGCCTTTTGACTTTCTGTTGAAAATCAGCTGAAAATCTTGTGAGAGCACTGTTGTAGGTAACAACTGCTTTTCCCTAATGGCTTTTAAGGTTTTCTCTTTGTCTTTAACCTTTGGCATTTTAATTATGATGTGTCTTCGTGTGGGCCTCTTTGGGTTCGTCTTGCTTAAGACTCCTTCTGTGCTTCCTGGACTTGTATGCCTGTTTCCTTCACCAGGTTAGGGAAGTTTTCTGTCATTCATTTTTCAAATAGGCTTTCAGTCTCTTGCTCTCTCCCGTACCCTTCTGGCACCCCCATGATGTGAATGTTGGTATGCTGGAAGTTGTCCCAGAGGCTCCTTACACTATCCTCATGTTTTTGGATTCTTTTTTCTTTCTGCTATTCACATTAGGTATTTTTGCTTCTTTATATTCCACATTGCTGAATTGGTTTTCAGCTTCACCTACTCTACTTTGCTGTAAATTATTCTTAACTTCAGTTAGTGTATCCTTCATTTTGAACTGCTTTTTTATGGTTTCATTAAGTTTGTTGAGCATCCTTATAACCACTGTTTTGAACTCTTTATCTAGTAGATTGCTTCTCTCCATTTTGTCTTTTTCTGGAGGTTTGTCTTGTTCTTTCATTTGAGACATGTTTCTTTGTCTCTTAATTTTGGTAGCCTCTCTGTGCTTGTTTCTATGTATTAGAAAGGGCAGAAACTATGGAGCTACTATGTCCCCTGGGCTTGGTAGAATAACTTTGTGTCATGGGTGTTCTCTAGGGTCCAGTGGTACACCCTCCCCAGTCACCCAAGCTGGGCACTCCAGGTATGCTCTGCCCTGTGGGCTGTGCACACTCTTTTGTTATAGTTGAACCTTGATTATTGTTGACACAATGGTAAGGATTTACCAGCAGAATGATTAGGTGCAAGGATCATTGCAGCTGCACCTGTGATCACCAATACTACAGGGGATCAGCTGTTCAGGGGCCCACCCAATAGAACAGGACTTACTTCAGTGGGACTCTGCTGTTCACTGAGTCCTCTCCTTGAGTGTATCACTTGTGGAGGTGGTTGGGTGGGGCTGTGACATGGTCTGAAGCTGTTCAACAAGTGTGCTGGCTCTGGGGCCTCCTAGGAGGTGCAGGTCTAGGTTAGCCGCCACGTGTGTTTTGCCTGGAGCCACAGAGTGATCTATAGATGGCTACTACTTGTGCTGGGCTTGTAGATGCCCAGACAAAGCCAAGCTGTGAACCAAGGCTGGCTGATGCTAGTGTCCAGCTGGGACCACCTAGTGAGAGGTATGGGGCATGCTGTGGCCAGATGCTGCTTGTTTGAGAGATTTTAGGACAGTCTGAAGCATGAGCCAAGATAGGCTATTTGAATGGAAAAAAAACACTGGAAACAGCTTGGGTGGGCCCACAGTTGGTTGGGGGCTGTCTCAGGGAATCACCAGGGTATGCACAAGGTGTGAACCAGGTGGCTCCCCTGCTGGCTCTGTACGGGGTTGGTCTCAGGAAAGGAACAGTGGCCTCTGCCAGCATGCCCTTCTGCCTCTAGCCTTGGCAACAGACGGTTCAGTTCCTCCTTGTATGTCTTTGGTGCCTTTGGAGCTGCTGCCCCAGGGCTGGAGCTCAGAGAGACTGAGTCCAAGTAAGTCCATACACTGGCCCTTTAAGAGGAATGCCAAGCACTTAGCAGCCCTTCTTCTCACTCAGTCTCAGTCCCCACTGGTTTTCATAGCCATATGTTACAGGGACTTCTCTTCGTGGTACTGGAACCCTGGGCTTGAGGGCCTGGTGTGGGGCTGGGACCCTTCACTTCTCAGGAGGGACCTCTACAGTTGAGATACCCCGCCCATTTTTTATCTGCCACACATGGGTGTGAGATCAGCTTTTCTGTGTCTCCATATCTCCTACCAATCTCTGTGTGGCTCCTTATTTAAATCCCTAGTTGTAGGACTTCAGTTCAGTTAGATTTCAGGGGATTTGAATGACAGTCATTCTGTAACTTAGTTGTAGTTTTGATGTGGTTGTGGGAGGATGCAAGTACTGCTGGTACCCATGCTGCCATCTTGACTGACAAGAGGTCTGACTTTAATTGGATCAGATCTTGGAGCAATTTATGCCTAAGGCATTATTTAAAATAATAGAGCAGTCATCTGGCACTTATTGGAGCCTGTCATCTGGGTATGATACCAAAAGAGGCAGGCAGTTCAACACATTAGGGTGAGACAGTCACAGAGAGCCCTGCCAAAGTCACTGTCATCCCAGAGGACAGTTTGCCAAAGGCTGCACCTTTGAGGAGCAACGTCAGAGTCTGCATACTATCGGAGAAATAGACTTAACTATAATAGGTTAGCCGAGTCATTAATAAATAATAACAGCAGGCCTAGAAAGGAAGGGTAATTATTATCCACATTTACTACAATATATTATCTAAATTGTCTGGTTATCAGCAGAAAATTACATGACAGGAAAGAAACAGGAGACTGGGACCCATAGAGAAGATTAACAAACAAAACTGGCATAGAAACGACCTTTGAGCAGACTTTATAATAGACAAAGACTTCAGAGCAGCTATTGTATGTTCAGAGAACTAAAGGAAATCATGCTTAAAGAAGTAAAGGGAAGTATGTTGACACCGACTTATCAACTAGAGAAAATACATAGAAACTATAAAAAAGAACCAAATAGAAGTTCAGAAGCTCCAAGTATAATAACCAAAATGAAGAATTTACTAGAGGGGCTCAACAGTAGACTTGTGCTGGCAAAGGAAAGAATCCAAAAGCTTGAAGACCTGTGTATTCCATCTTTATCAATATCTGTCTGAAGGACAGAGAAAAGGTGAAGGAAAAAAAAAGAGTGAAGAGCCTTAGAGAAACATGGGGTACCATCACCGGGAGGACCAGAACGAGGGGAGAGAGAGAAGAAAGCAGAAAAATAATTGAAGGGATAATAACTTTCATGAAAAACAATCTACACATCCAACAAGTTCAACCAACTCCAAATAGGCTGTAAGCGCGAAGAAATCTGTACTCTTTTAATGAGCATTTAAAATTAAATCAATTTGGATGTGAATTGTTTGTGTAATCTATATAGCTATCATCATCTTTTGCATTTGGAAAAGAGTCTTTACCTTTTTCTCCTTTGTGGCCTAGAGAATGGATCTCGTTATATAACTTCTTTCCTTAAACAGGGATACCATAATGTAGATGAAGCTAGCTGTTATGAAACTTTAAACATCATTATCTCCTGAACATAAAATATTTTTAAAATGTTATCCAACTTACAGATTTTATTATTTTAAAACATGGTTGCTTATCAAATACTAGTTTGGGCAAAGAGAATAAATATTACTTGTTAGTATTTAACATTCGATGTTTTTTTTTTATTTCAGGAAGCTGTAGCCATACCTAATAGACATCCTGATGCTGTAGTTAGAGACACCACCTCACTTAATCAGGTAAGATTATGTATTTTAAAAGTGATATAGCCACCTGACTTCTGATACTTTTTAATTAACAACTCTTGACACCTTATAATTTTGTGAGTCCAAAAGTAGTGCCTGTGTCCTTCAGTATAATGAAAAAAACTTTTGTGACAGGAATTCATTCTTTCTAAATTTTTATTTATCATTTTTCTCCATTAGGTATCAAAAGATAATATAAAATAGTTTTTCATTAGTCAGTTCAGAAAGCCTCATGCTTCCTTGGTGATGATGAACTGCGTGCCTTAGGGAGGCTGTCACATTCAGTAGTGAAGGATTTTATGAAAGCTTCAGAGAACAGAATAGAAAAGAATACAAAGGTAAATTTTAGTCATCCTTTACTGGGAAAAAATGCTAAGCTTCATTGCTTGGAATCAGATTGTATTATGCTAACTTTAGCAGATAATCAAAATAAAAGCATCTTAGAAGGAGTAGGTGATTTAAACTTTATCATTTGATATAAACAATTTGTTTTCTGATGGTGGATATTTAATGCCCTGTCAGTTAGCAAATTCTGTATGTAGAGACTTATTTAAGAAAAAAAAGGTAGCCATAAAGTGAGAAAAACAACCTTATTTTTGAGAGACCTGAAGATTATTTCCCAAAGGGACCAGTAAGTCCAACTGTGCAGAGACAGAATAGAGTATGTAATGCTCTGGTCATGCTGTGAGTGAACATCTAGTGACAGCAGAGTGTTTACAGAGCCACTTTTCTTGATGCTTATTTTAATATGCTTGCCTTGAGAATTTCTGCAGGATTTGTGTTTGCTGGCAAATAGAAATATAGTTCCATGAGCCAGAAAGAATTAAGGTTGGTACACATTAACTGTATTTTTCTACACTGTCTAATCGGATGATGGAAGGAATTCTTCAGATTAGGTTTTGCTTTTAAATGTTTTTCCAATTCTGTTTCTTATGAATTTCTTAATGCTCCTATATTTATGTTTAATTAAACTTCATAGTAAAATCAAACTTTTTAGGTCACTAAAGAACAGAAAATGCATCATGGATTCATGGTGCAGAAAATCCACCAATGTTATTTTATTATTCTTGGGTTATTGAAATAATAAAATGTATTTGCTATAGATAAGAAAAACTGAGTAGTTTCAAGGCTTGAATTTCTACACACAGTAGTAGAGAAATTTTTCTTTACTTTTTCAGATGAATAGAGCTTTTTATTAGCTTTTAGCAGAGCTGTTTTGCTGCATGATGAATATTGCTAACAAATATTTTTATGTATATAGTGAGCAGTCATTATTTGACAGAGATTACCATTTTGTATCATATAGTCATCCAAGAATATGATGAAAGCTACATACTGTTTTTCAAAAAACATTTTGCATAAAACTTTGCATGAATTTTAGAGGATGTTTGAGTTTTTGAAACAGGATATGTGATCTTGGAGATACAAACAATTAGAAGAAATGTGATCTCTTTCCAAGGAGCTCAAATGACACTCGAAATGTAGGTACCCGAGTAGCTAGGGCACCTGTTCCAAAGTAATGAATGCTGAAAATACAGGCCATGAATTGTAGAGCAAGTGCTGTAGGCATTCAGAAGGGATGCGTATTAGGGAATGATATACAGAGGGTTTGGTAGGAAAGATGGGGTTTGCTGACCTAAAAAGATGTGTAGATATTTTCTCTCACCAGAGATGTAGGGGCTTGCAGTGAGGCCAGTAGGGGGATAAGAAGTAGTGAGAGCAGACTGTGGGAGCATGATGTGTACAAGCAGTAAGAATTCGAGTGTTTACATTGGAGAGTAGTGGGAGGTGATTGCGGCTGGGCTTACCTTTAAGGAGAAGTGGAATTAAGAAGGACTAACTTTGCGCTAGGTAGGTATATCAATGAGTACTGTGACTCTTCAATCAGTAAGGAAACTGGCCCCATGTTTTTAACTCTACTAATGTTACTCTGGACTATTGTATTTATGATGTCTTTAGAAGACTTCATTTTCAGGCTGCTATGAGATTACAAGTGTACTTTATAGTTTTCATAATAGAAAATTCATCTCCAGTAATCTAGACAGCACAAAGAATAAGTATGAGATGTTAGGCCTTGCATTTGGGGAGAATGAAAACAAGTATCTAGTTTCCCCCTGTACATGTACTACTTACTCTAACAATTAGAATTTTAATTATTGTTATTAAATAAGTTATTATTATTATGGTTATACTATTATAATTATTGTGGTTATACAATAATGTTATAACAAATTACTATATGTTATTACTAAAATGTTATACTATAAATTAAAAGTCTTTATTAAATTACCATGTTTATTATATGTACTACCTTTTTTGGTTTGTTTTGTTTTCAAACAATTTCATTATTTTTCACATCTCTGTGGATTGACTGGGTGGTCCTTCTCTACTGTATTTCTGTCACTCGTGCAGCTGTTCTCAGATGGTGGCTGGGCAGGGCCAGAAGGTCCAAGGTGGCTTCTCTCACAAGTATAGGGTCTTGTTGCTGACTGTTGTCTGGGGTGCCTGTAGTCTTCCACAAGGTGTCTCATCTGTATGACCACCAAAGGGACCTCTATTTAGACTCCTGGGGCTCTTCCGTGTAGTTCCTCTTCTTCGGTACATACACATTCCAGCTGAGCCTCCTAGAGCTCGAATCTTTATCTGTTGACTCAGGAAGACTTTTTGCTGTGTTTGGGTTTCCTTTCTTGTACTGCAGTCTGGAGAGTACCATCAGTCAAGGAGTAGTGGTTCTCTTGTTTCTATCAGGAATCATAACCCTGCACTGCCTAGTGTCCAGTGTCTAAGAACAGCGTCTCCCTTCCCCTGTAAAACACATTTTTTTTCTAGTTGTTTACAGTGGAAGACTTAAGTCCATTCCAGGAACTCCATTATGGCCAGAAATGGAAGGCCTATACCTTCTTATATACCCTTAGCGCTTAGTTTTCTTATTTATCACTATGTGATTTTTCAGTTTTATTGCTTTCTGCTTATCCTTTGCTTTCTACTTGTTTCATATATGACAGTTAAAGAACCTAATTTATTTCTCTGTTTTTTGTCTCCCTTATTGTTCCTGTTTTTTGATATTCATTAATTTTACTCTTTCAGAACATTTAACATTAATATATTATTCTTTCACTTTTTACCTCATCTTTGTTTTAGTCTTATATTTGCATCTTTGTTTTAGTCTTATATATTAACTCTTTTGCCTAAGGATTCACATCATCTCCAGGTTGGATAAAGCTTATCCTCTGGTAGTTTTCTCCGAGAATGAAGGGCTCATATGTAGTATTCCTTTGACTTCTGTGTATTTATAACTATTTTTCTATACCTTAGATCAGGGGTGTCAAACTCATTTTCACCAGGGGGCACATCAGTCTTGCGGTTGCCTTCAAAGGGTTGAATGTAATTTTAGGGCTGTAAAAATGTAACTACTCCTTAACAGTAAAGCGAGAGATCGGCGCTGCTACCAGGTAGAAACAAGGTCCCAGGCCAGATAAAACAAGGTGGAGGGCCAGATTCGGTCTGCGGGCCTGGTGTTTGCCACCTGTGCCTTAGATATTAGAAGGGCAGCTTGGCTGCATATGAAATCTTGAGTTTTTATAAAATGGTGTTCTATTGTTGCCTTGCTTTTCTTTAATCCTCACACAAGGACATGCTCACTGATTTTAGAGAGAGAGGAAGGGAGAAAGAGAAACATCAATGAAAGAGAGAAACATTGATTGGCCGCCTCCTGTATGCACCCCAAGGGTGATCAAACCTGCATCCTAGGTATGTGCTTTGTCCAGGAATCAAACCCACAACCTATGGATGTGTGCGATGGCACTCCTAACTAACTGAGCCACCTGGCCAGGGGTGTTCCCTTGCTTTATTTGTTATTTTTGAGGAGTCTGATGCCACCACTCTAATGACCTTTCTCTAAGTTACTTGGTCTTTATCCTTGAGGCCCTTAGAAATACATGTTTTTTTAATATTTAAAACCTAATCATTTTGCTAGAATAGGTCTCAGTGTTGATCATGCCAGGTCAATTTTCCCATGTAGTTGGGGTGCTTTATGTATATTCAGATTTTCTTTTATTTTCAAAAAGTTTTCTAGGATTATGATTTTAAATATTAGTTCTTATTCATTGTTTTATTTTTCTCTTTTGGATCTTTTTTTGTCTTTCAACCACTTGTCCTTTTTAACTTCTTTCTTGATTTCCATTCTCTTGGCTCTTTTCCTCCCTTTTTTTTCTATGCCTCTTAGTAAATTTTTATTTGAATATCTTTGCCTTATAATTTAGTCTTCATTTCTGATATTTTCTTACATTTCTTGAGTTTAACAATTTTTAACTCATTTATTAATGTTTGTTACTAATTTGTAGTCTTTTTGAATTTCAGATTCAGGGATTTTGTTAAATATTTTCAGATGCTTGAGTGTTAAAGTTTTCTTCTGCCCTGGCTGGTGTAGCTCAGTGGATTGAGCGCGGGCCTGCAAACCACATGATCGAGGTTCGATTCCCAGTCAGGGCATGTGCCTGGGTTGCAGGCCAGTTCCCGGTTCCCAGCAGGGGATGCACGAGAGGCAACCATACATTGATATTTCTCTCTCTCTCTCCTTCCCTTCCCCTCTAAGATAAATAAATCTTTTTAAAAAAAGTTTTCTTCTGTTTGGTAGTATTTTGGTTTGGGGAAATTTCATTTGTTACAATGTTTTAGTTTATTTTCTCTTTTAGTCTTACAGTAGCTTTGTACAGATGAAGATTATTTACCTATATGCATTTTGTGGGCAGGTTGGTAGTTTGGGATGGTTTTTAAGATTTCTTCTTCAAGGAATTCAGGATTGCCTTCTGTCAGTGTAGCAAAGTGAATTTTCTTGGGTGAATTTTGGGACACTGTGGGGAGGTATTTAATTAACAAAAAAATTATTTTAAAGATATTTATTTATTCATTTCTAGAGAGGGAAAGGGAGGGAGAAGGAGAGAGAGAGAAATGCCAATGTGTGGTTGCCTCTCATGTGGCCCCCGCTGGGTACCTCGTCTGCAACCCAGGCATGTGCCCTGACTGGGAGTCCAACCTGCGACCCTTTGGTTCGCAGCCTGTGCTCAATCCACTGAGCTACGTTAGCCAGAGCTGATTAACAAAAAATATTTTTAGTTCTTATTATCTTTCAGGATCATAAATTTTCTTTCTTCTTTTTTTCTTCATTATCCAGTCTTTAAAGGGACATTTTTGTTTTATTCTCTTATTCCCCAGAAGTGTTGTCTTTTGGGGATTGCCATTTGAAAGTCTTTTTACTTTTAATGCTTTTCTCTGTAGTCTGTGTTCTAATCTTCCAGGATTCTTTTCAGTATTTTTATCCGTAAGGTGGACTTTCTCTGACTAGAAATGATTTGTCTTTCTTTTTCACTGCTCTCTGCCATGTCCTGCTTTTGTACTCCCTTCCCAGTTTCCTGCCACTCTCTACAGTAGCTTTGTGAGGGTGTTCAGAGCATAGCTCTGTTGGCATTTGGTATTTATCTTTGTATTTATAAGAATTTGCAGTTTTTGGTATTCTCTATTTTCTAGTTACTTTGCGGGTTTGGGATCTGTGTAGTTTTATTTGTTCTGGTTGATCTGTATGCATTTTTGGAGGATTTTAGGACTTAGGAAGCACTAATTTTTTTTCCAAAAAAATATATTTCATTGATTATGCCATTACAGTTGTCCTATTTCCCCCCCCTTCATTCCCCTCCACCCTGTGTACCCCTCCCCCACCACCCCTCTCCCTTAGTTTATGTCCATGTGTCTCAAGTTCTTTAGATTCTATATTTCCCCTACTATTCTTGCCCTCCCCCTATCTATTTTCTACCTACCATCTATACTACTTATTTTTTGTAACTTCTGCCCCCTTCCCCTCCTTCCACTCCACTGTTGCTAACCCTCCATGTGTTCTTCATTTCTGTGGTTCCACTCCTGATCTAGCTGTCCTCTTGGTTTGCTTTTGTTTTAGGTGTGGTTGTTGATAATTGCGAGTTTGCTGTCCTTTCACTGTTAACATTTTTCATCTTCTTTTTCTTAGATAAGTTCCTTTAACATTTCATATAATAAGGGCTTGGTGATGATGAACTCCTTGGATTTGATCTTATCTGAGAAGCACTTTATTGCCCTTCCATTCTAAATGAAAGCTTCTCTGGATAAAGCAATCTTGGCTGTAGGTCTTTGGATTTCATGACTTGGAATACTTCTTTCCAGCCCCTTCTTGCCTGTAAGGTCTCTTTTGAGAAATCCACTGACAGTCTGATGGGAAGTCCTTTGTAGGTGACTGTCCCCTTATCTCTTGCTGCTTCTAGAATTTTCTCCTTCATTTTAATCTTGGCTAATGTAATTATGATGTGCCTTGGTGTATTCCTTCTTGGGTCCAACTTCTTTGGTACTCTCTTTGCTTCCCAGACTTCCTTGAAGTCTATTTCCTTTGCTAGACTGGGGAAGTTCTCCTTTATTATTTGTATAAATAAGTTTTCCACTCGTGGCTGTTCCTCTTCCCCTTCTGGTACTCCTATAATTCGGATGTTGGAGTGTTTAAAGCTGTCCTGGAGGTTCTAAGCCTCTCCTCATTTTTTTTGAATTCTTGTTTCTTTTTTTTTTTATTTATTTTTTTTTTTATTTTATTTATTTATCTTTAGAGGGGAAGGGAAGGAGAGAGGAAGGAAACATCAATGTATGGTTGCTTCTGGTGCATCCCCTGCAGGGAACTGACCCCTGCCGGAAATTGGCCTGCAACCCAAGCATGTGCCCTGACTGGGAATTGAACCGCGATCGTCTGGTTCGCAGGCCCACGCTCAATCCACTGAGCTACACCAGCTAGGGCGAATTCTTGTTTCTTCATTCTTTTCTTTTTGGTCATTTTTTTCTTCCTTCTGGTCCACTCCCTTGATTTGAGTCCCAGTTTCCTTTCCATCACTATTGGTTTCCTGTGCATTTCCCTTCATTTCAATTAGTTTAGCCTTCATATGTTCCTCTAATTTTTGACTAAAATCAACCAGTTCTGTGAGCATCCTGATCACCAGTATTTTGAACTGTGCATCTGAGAGGTTGGCTATTTCATAGTTGCTTAGAGTTATTGGCTCTGGGGCTATGAGTTCTTCTTGAGCCATGTTTTGGTCTGTTCGCACCTGTTACGTATGAGGGAAGCCCTAGGTGTTTACCAGGGCGGGCAACTCAGTCTCTGGGTTGTGATGCTGGATGTGGGGGCGGGGTCAGAGAGGGGCAATGGCGGTTCCCTCTGTTGCTTCCCGCCACTGGAGTCTGTGTGGTCTGTCTCACTGCTTGGTTTATCTGCGCGCAAATGTGTGACTGCAGTTAGCCTGCCACCTTGCAGCCTCACTGGGTCCGCCTGTTGCTACCCCATGCCTGGGATCCGCCAACGGCTGCCTGCACACCTGAGTTGGTCCAGGGGATCTTTCCTGCCCGACCCAGCTCCGCCCCTCTTACTGGTCTGGTTGAATGGTTCAGTGTTGTTGGACTTGCATACAGTTCAATTTTCTGTGTTTTGGCTGTGTTTCTGTTTCTAAAACTTTGTTGTCTTTAAACTTGGTTGTGCAAGCAGGCACAGTGTTTCCACTTACGCCTCCATCTTGGCCAAAAGTCAGGAAGTACTAATTTCTGAATCTCTTTATTTAGCATTTAGTTTAACTTAAGGGTATAATTTTTAAAAATAAAAATTAAGAACTAATTTATTCATACATATAAAATCCTCCCACTCACATATAATATACAAGTCAGTAAATTAGTAGCTATTTTTCTTAAGTTTTCTGTATCTGTGTGTGACTACGTGAATTTCAGTGACTTCTTTATGCACGCAGAAATGAAACAAAACAAGCTTTCAGCTTTCGTTCTGAAATAGGAAATTCCTTTAAAATATTCTAAAAAATAAACCTTGACAGTTTTCCTTATTAGTATTCACAGAACGGTTATTTTGCATTATGTCAAAATTTAGTCAAACATCCAGTCGTTGCTGTCTTTAGTCATTTCTCACGTTGGATCTTTTTTTGTCTTTGCTTGTTTACTCTGTTACCTTTAAGAAGCAATGCTATCATCGAAATCATACAACATTTTTTCATATTTCTTTAATATGATGTTTTTAGAAGAATTTCTTTTCTTTTATAGGAGTGATATCTGTGGTATAAGAATATTGGTACTAATCTTAAAAATCTGGTTGTCATATACTATTGCTAAAGTTTTTATAATCATTGCTCACATTTATTGAGATATGGATATTTATCAAGGATAATGTTTGTAAGAAGTTTATTAACCTCTCAGTTTTTTTGTATTAGAAAATTGGGGCTTAGGGTGATAAAGAAATTTACCCGTTAATGGCAGAGCTGTGTTTGAACTCAGATCTGTCTGATGCCAAGGCCTATATGATCTATCATGAGTTTGTTAGCTTCCCCTTCAGACTCTGAAGTATATCTTTTCTTTAATTTGTGTGTAAATGATAATGTATATTTACCTAGTGTTTTATTGTTTGTAAAAAAGGCTTTTTAAAATTTATTTATCTTTTAATAGAAGTTTGTATTTTCTGTTTATCCTTGTAGTTCTATTAATTTTTACTTCATGTAATTTGAAGCTCTTGATGGATGAATTTTTAAAAATATTTTGTTTATGCTATTGCAGTTGTCTCAGTTTTTCTTCCTTAGTCCCTCTCTACCAAGTCCCACACCCCACTCCCTTAGGCTGTCCCCACACCATTGTCCACATCCATGGGTCATGCATATATATTCTTTGGCTAACCCCTTCACCTGCATTCAGTCAGTCCCTACCTCCCTCTTCCTCTCTTATAGCTGTCAGTCTGTTCCATGTTTTCTGAGCCTTGATTCTATTTGTTAGTTTATTTTGTTCCTTAGATTCAACATGTAAGTGAGATCATATGGTATTTGTCTTTCACTGACTGGCTCATTTCACTTAGCATAATAGTCTCCAGGTTTATCCATGGTGTCACAAAAGGTAAGTTCCTTCTTCCATATTGCTTCATAGTATTCCATTGTGTTAATGTACTACAACTTTTTTTATCCACTCATCTATTTATGTACTTGGGCTGCTTTCATATCTTGGCAATTGTAAATAATGCTGCATTGAACATAGGGGTGCATATATTCTTTCAAATTGGTGTTTTGGGATTCTTAGCATATATTCTCAGAAGTGGAATCACTGGGCCTTAAGGCAGTTCCATTTTTAGTTTTCTAAGGAAACTCCATGCTATTTTCCACAGTGGCTGTACCAGTCTGCATTCCCAAAACAGTGCACAGGGGTTCCCTGTTCTTTACATCCTCACCAGCACTTGTTTGTTGATTTATTGATGACAGCCACTCTGACAGGTGTGTGGTGACATCTCATTGTCATTTTAATTTGTATTCTCTGACAATTAGCAACATTGAGCATCTTTTCATATGTCTATTGGCCATCTCTATGCCCTCCTTGGAGAAATGTCTATTCAGGTCCTTTTCCCATTTTGTAATTGAGTTGTTTGTCTTGCTGGTGTTGAGTCATGTAAGTTCTTATATATTTTGGAAGTTAAGCCCTCATCTGATATATCATTGGCAAATATGTTCTTCTATACAGTCAGTTCCCTTTCCATTTTGATAATGGTTTCTTTAGCCATGCAGAAGCTTGTTAATTTGATGTAATTCCAGTTCTTTATTTCATTTCCCTTGCTCTATGAGATATACTGGGAAAAATATTGCTTTGCGAGGTACCTGAAATTTTATTGTGTGTTTTCTTCTAGAATTTTAATGGCATTGTGACTTATATTGTCTTTTATCCACTTTGTGTTTGTTGTATTGTGTGCTATAAATTTCATTTTTTTTGCACGTACAAGTCCAGTTTTCCCAACACCATTTATTGAAGAGACTCTCTTTACTTCGTTGTATTCTTTTGCCTCCTCTGTCGAATGTTAATTGACCATGAAGGCGTGGGTTTATTCCTGGACTGTGTTCTGTTCCACTGATCTATATGTCTATTCTTATACCAGTAGCAGGCTGTTTTGATTACAGTGGACTTATAGTGTAGTTTGATATCAGGTGTTTTGATCTTTCCAGCTTGGTTCTTGGCAGATTGCTGAGGCCGTTCGGGGTCTTTTTTGGTTCTATATAAATTTTTGGAACATTGGTTCTAGATCTTTCAAATATACCATTGGTATTTTATAGGAATTGCATTGAATCTGTAGGTTGCTTTGGGTAGTATGAACATTTTAATGATGTTAATTCGTCCAGTCCATGAATATGATATATGCTTCCACTTACTTGTATCTTCCTCAGTTTGTTTCTTCACTGTTCTAAGATTTTTTGAGTACAGGCATTTTATCTTCTTGGTTAAATTTATTCCTATTTACCTTATTTTTTTTAATTCTATTTATTTATTTTTAGAGAGAGGGGAAGGAAAGAGAGAGAAGGAGAGAACCATCAATGTGTGGTTGTCTCTTGCATGCCCTGCACTGGGGACTCGGCCTGCAACCCAGGCATGTGCCCTGACTGGGAGTCGAACCAGTGACACTTTGGTTCACAGGCCAGTACTCAATCCACTGAGCCACACAAGCCAGGGCCTATTTACCTTATTTTATGTGTGTGTTGAAATAGTAAGGATTATTTTCTTAGGTAAATAAATGTTTTTGAATGTTACATTCTCTCGATTAATTGATCCTTTTTTAATCTTGAACTTTTTATACAGAATTTTAATAGTTGATTGGATTTAGTTATTTTTTGAAGACATAGAAAGGGAAAATAATGAGTTATTGAAAAAGTGAATAATTTTCATAACTATCATGTGGGGATAATGAGGAAGGGAAAGAGTTTATTTAAAACTTGTACAAAGCATATTAAAAAGGAAATGACATTTTCCTAATGTTCATTTCTGGAAATAAAACTTATTTTGAAAGAATAATCAGTAATTAAGGATAATAAAATAACTACAGAAATTAAGAAAGTCAGGTAACTGGTATAGCTAGTCTCTACACAACATTTTAATAGTCCTAGGAAGATTAACACAGCAACTGATAAGAAGGGAAGAAGTCTTGAGATAAACTCAAAGGAGTCAAGTTAATATACAGATACATTAAATACTCAGCTGTTTTGTGAAATTCTTCCCTTTGGTAGTGAAAAGTATTCTCTAGTTTGAACAATGCCGAATTTAAATGCTGGGAAGTATGGTGACTTATTGTTGTTATTTATATCTTTCTGCTAATTTTCTCTTATCTAAGTAAATAAGTGATATGAAAATCTGGACTAAGCAGAATTTTTATCTTAATGGCAAGCTACCAGTCTCTTTTCTTGTACGATGAACTGATGCTCAGGATTTAATGTACCAGGAGAATGAAAGTTTGTATAAAGTTTTTGTGTTGACATTCATGTGTCTAGATTGTGTTACAAGCTTCGATTTAAAACACCCCATTAAAAAAGTTGGCATAAATTTTGTTTAGTAAGAAGAGGCCATAAACATGTACCTTATCTTAATTGTGTTTTTTCAAATAGACCTTAATTTTTTTTAATTTATTGATTTTAAAAAGAGAGAGGGGCATGAGGGAGAGACAGGTAGAGATTTGTGTTCTTATTCATGCATTTGTTGGTGGTTTCTTGTATGAGAGTAGATTGATGGGTTTCTTTCTGTGAATTTCTCCTTAGGCAGTGATAACCAGGTTATCCCCAGATGTAGTTCTTAGCTCCCCTTCCTATTATTTGACAGTCCTCTTCAACTGGTTTCAGTGTCAGGTGTTACAAAAACACATTTGATTTACAGTTAATCTTTTTGTTGTTTAGAAATAGTTATTTTTTAATCAAAGCTTCAATGAGGTACATTATAATGGATTTCATATACAGTAACCAGCTATGTGTCCTGTTTTTCTTTTAATGTGTTCTAAGAAAGCACTGAGTACTAATTACGTTTATAATTCTTTCTGCACAGGCTGCTTTGTACCGCCTCAGTGGAGACTGGAATCCGTTACACATTGATCCTAACTTTGCCAGCTTAGGAGGTGAGTTGCTAGTAATACATACCAATGTAAAATAGCTCAGTTACCTAAGTAAGACTTAAAGACATTGCTACTTATGACTGGCAGTTTAACATTTAAAAAGCCCTCTCATAATGTATTTATGTAAAGGATATGGAAAATTAGGAAATAGTGTTCAGAAAATGGTGTACTTGAAATTGAGGTTGTAGTAGAAGGAAACTCTTGCTAGTGTAAGGTCTAGGATAGGACTATGGGGGGTCAGTGTCTGAGTTACTATGAAGGGCAAGGTCATTGGAGGAGAGAGCAAGAAACTGACAAGTTAGAGAAAGATTATCTGTATACATGGGTATTGAAATCACCATGGATAATTTCATGGTTACAGCCAAAACGAAAGCAAACAATGCTTTGTGTTCCTAGATCTCTGATATTCTTATTTTTTCTTTCTTTCTTAATTTTGTAACTTTCACCAGGAAATACTATTTTTAGAATATTTTTCATATTTATTAAAATAGAAGGTATAGTTCATGCGAATGCAGTTTAAAGGCATATTTTGAAATCCTGAATTAATTGTTCTTGGTTTTTAAATATGAAATGTATCCATATCTAACTAAACTCTCTCTATATTTAGGTTTCAGCAAGCCCATATTACATGGATTATGTACATTTGGATTTTCTGCCAGGCATGTTTTACAGCAGTTTGCAGATAATGATGTGTCAAGATTCAAGGCAATTAAGGTACACATGTATTACTGCATAATTTGGACATTAGTTATTTTGTTTTTTATTTTTAGAGGAGAAAAGGAGTTTTAGTGACTTCTTTTAAAATAGGTGCTATCCTGAAGTAATACACATTTTTATTACATTGACTTGGCAATTAGTACATTTCCTTTTTGTAGCTAAAAATACCTCTATTACACATTTATCATGAAGGATATCATATACAGTTATAATCATATCATACTAATTGGATTGGTTTATAAATTAATGAGGAGAATACATATATCAGCATATATGCCTTAACAAAAACTTAAGATTTACCTTAAAAAATTTTAACTGTTTTGTAATTTGCCTAAATTTAATTGAAAGTGTTAAGTGGCTGTGTTTGAACTCTACTAAACATACACCTACATCACTCTGATGGTTGCACATTGATTTAACTTTTGTATTTTTAAGTGGTTTCAAGTTTTCATCATCATAAATAACAAAGAAAACTGGCTCTGGGTAATGTCTCTGCAAAGTGTAAGGAAGAGACACACACTAAAAAAAATAACACAGTGTCAAATAGACAGAGGTTTGCGCTTGTGTTCCACGTAGCAGTGAAAATGCATTTTTCCGAGCCCTGGCTGGTGTAGCTCAGTGGATTGAGCGCGGGCCTGTGAACCAGACGATCGCGGTTCAATTCCCAGTCAGAGCACATTCCTGGGTTGCAGGCCAGTTCCCGGCAGGGGCCAGTTCCCGGCAGGGGCCAGTTCCCAGCAGGGGATGCAGGAGAAGCAACCATACATTGATGTTTCTCTTCCTCTCTCCTTTCCTTCCCCTCTAAAGATAAATGAATAAAATATTTTTAAAAAAAAAGAAAATGCATTTTTCTGATGCCTTACTTTTGATGAGACTCATTATTCTCATGCTTTTCATTTTAACTATTTTATTGTTATTCAACAATATTACACAGAGCAAATAACATAGTGCAGAAATTTATGAAGTAAAAAGTATAATATTATGTTCTATAGACCCACCACAGATCTTATTCCCTAGACATAATTGGTACCAACTTTTTGTTTTATTTTTCAGTTATAATTAACATACAGTCTTACATTAGTTTTGGGTGTACAGCACAAGATTCATTATGCATTTATATAACTTACAAAGTGATCAATCGCCCCAGTAAGTCTGGTACCTCCTGATACCATACATTGTATTACAATATTATCAACTATAATCCTTATGATGTACCTTACTTACATCCCTGTGAATACCACTTTTAACTGCTTTACTTTGTTTTGGTGGTTACCTACACAGTGCTACTAAATATAATTATGTTTCTGTTTCTTGGTCTGTCAGTATTAAACATTATTTATTGACTCTGTACTGTAAAAGACAAAGAATTAGCTTATGACAGCTATATCCTTTCTCTGATAATTTTATCATTTTATTTTTATTCCTTTATAAATTTGAGTACATCTAAATCTCTACTTTCTTTTTTGTATGCTCTTTAACTTCCTTTCCAGTTTTTTCCCTCACAGGTAGAAAAGTTCATTTTAAAATATTCCAGTCCCAAAACTCATTTTTTTTAAAGGTGCGTTTTGCAAAACCTGTATATCCAGGACAAGTTCTACAAACTGAGATGTGGAAGGAAGGAAATAGAATCCATTTCCAAACGAAGGTACGAATGTTTTGTTACCTACTTCATGATATCCTGTCATTTTTTTCCATCTTAACATTGTTTGCTTATTATTATGCATGTGAGACAAAACCTAGATTGTATAATCAGTGGCAACTTTTATTTGGAAATAAGGTGTCTGTGTACCTTGTTTTTTATTTTGTTTTATTTTCAACAAATTGGTTGCCATCTGCGTAGCAGTGGCACAGCTGTTCTGAAGATCTAGCCACATCCTTTTGGCTCAGGTAGTCAGTCACGTTGTCAAAATCTAGTCTTCATCAAATCGACGACATGGCTCAGAGATATTCAAATGAAAACAACAAAAATCTACTTAATTCCTTAATGAGGGAGCTAGCAAGAAAGATGATAGAACTGATTCATAAGAGACTTAGAACATGGGGGTGGGCTGGGATGGGAGTAAAAGACAGAAAACTGTACTTGAATAACAATTAAAATAAAATTTAAAAAAATAGTTTTTCTGAGTTAGAGAAAAAACCAGTTAATGTCCTACAGAATAATAAAACCGTATCCTTTATGGTTATGTTGTCTACTGAGCAGAAATCATGTGCATCTTAATCACACAAGAATCCACAAATTAAGATTTTATGTGACAGAGTCTGAGCCTAATTATAAGTGGCAGGACGAGTAAAACATATCTCCCTTTAGAGTTAAGTACTTTTTGGGTGAGGCTGTTAGCAGTTTTCCAGTAAAATATGAAAAAGACATACAACCATCCTTTTATTTGTAAGTTTTTTAAAAATTCACTGATTTTTTAGAGAGAGAAAAACATCGATTTTATGGCACCTATTTATGCATTCCATGGTTGATTCTCATTTGTGCCCTGACTGGGAATCGAACCTGCAACCTTGGCATATTGATTGGGCGATGCTCTAACCAACTGAGCTACCTGGCCAGGGCTGTTTGTAAGTTTTTTCAAGATCATTTTTGTTAACACAGTTTACCAGGCTGACACTTTTTGGCCTGATTATGTTGTACTACACATTGGGTTGGCTAAAAAGCCTGTTATGGTTTTTTTCTGTGGAATAAAAGACACGATTTTCATTTTCACCAATAACTATTGATTTGGATATTTTGAGTATTTCAGCTGTCTCCCACGTGGTATAATGTTGATTGTTCTCAATTAATGTCTCGATTTGATTGCTGTCAACTTCAACTGGTCTACCAGACCATAGAGCATCGTCCAGTGAGAAGTCTTTAGCATGAAACTTGGCAAACCACTTTTGACACGTCTGAACAGTCACAACACCTTCTCCATACATTGCACAAATCTGTTCTTGCATTTCAGTTGTGTTTTACCTTTCTTAAAATAATAAAGTGTAATATGTTGAAAATGTTGTTTAATTTCTTCCATATTTAATATTAAAATGACTATGTACTAATTTTGATAAGTTTTTTTTTAATGCAGGCTGACATGATGACAGCTGTCACTATACAGTATAACAAAATTGTTTTGAATGAAGTTAAAGACAAACTAAGTGTGACTAGAGCCATCTTATGGGAATAAATAAATGAATTTTCTGGTCAACCCAATAGATGGTTTGTGTTGAGCAGTTTAAACACCATCACTAATAGTAATAGCTTCCAGTTACTGAGTACCTATGAGTAGGCCATTGTCTACAATATGTATAACAACTCTACATCTTATAAGAAATTCTAGATTCAGGACTTCTAAATGACTTGCTCGTGGTCACACAGAAGTGGTGGAGTTAGGGATAGAAAGCCAGGTCTACCTGGCTCCAAGCTTAGACCCCCGGGCCCTACATCTTTTTACCACGTCGTGATTTCTTTCACAAGTAAATAAATAACTCGGCAGAACTCTTCTTTCTGTGGTTGCCTTACTCCTAATTGCCTCCTGTTGTTTGATTGCAGTATTGTTTTCCTGTTAGTTTATGCATACTATTTATTTCAGTTTTCAAATTCTTCCCGTCTTTTAGGCTTCAGTTCAAGCTCTGTCTTGCCCTTGCGGCAGTCCCTTCTTACTACCCTCTTTCCACCCATACAAATAAATACACTCACTAGCTTTTTCTGAAGTCTTCTTGCAATTAATGTTTGTCCCGTGTAATTTGGAGTCCTCTTATTTTTTAGTTATTTTTGTGTAAATTTTATTTTTTGAATGAGATTATGAACTCCAAGTGTTTAGGACCATGATTGTATTGCAGTTTTTGTTTTCCCACAATTCTAGTAATGAATAGTACAGAAATAATTTCTGTTGATTCATACTTAAAATTTTGAGAGGTAATATCTGAATATAATAGAGAATTCCCATTTTGACAAATTCTAAGCACCTCTTCTTACTTCTTCAGTATATTTGCTGTTTTTCCCTCAGTGACTAGATGTACTCTTTTCTATTAGTTATGTATAAGAATCCTCTCTCCCTCCCTCCTTCCCTCTCACCCTCCTTCCCTCTCTCCCTCCCTCCCTCCTTTCCTTCCTTCCTGTTTTAAGAAATATCTTCAACTAATGTTCCAAATGATATGCTTGGCTTGATTACAAGAAAGTAATTTACTAAAGTATATTTTGTTTATAAATTATCTCTTTCAGTGCCTTTCACTGTATATAACTTGAAATAAAATGAACAAATTGTTTGAAAGATCTTTTTTCTGAAGTATGATATGTGGTCAGAGGATAGTGATCTTGATCATTAAAAATGAGTTTTAATAAGGGCTACCTCAAGTTTTAGACACTATCCTATACATTCACAGCAAGACCATACTTTTATGAAAGAATAGCAATTGGAATAATTTTAGATGAAGTACTAGGAATTAGAATAGGAGTTCCTTTAATGAATATTTTGATAAAAGGCTATTTTAGCTTTTAGTTTATGCTATGCACACTTCCTATTTGAAATAAGAACTGGAATTACTACCTTTGGAAGTCCAGTAGTAACAGAAAAATTGTACTTTGATTACCACCACCGCATGTGGATACCGTGCCGTGCTTTCCAGGTAAGGATTCAGCAGTTCTCCCTCTGGCTCCCCGTTAGACACACAGTTGTATTTTTAAAAAGTCCCCCACTGCTCAGGCTGCACTGAAAATTATCTCAAGTGGTATTTTTAGAGATCGGACATGGTCTTACATAATTTTTTAAAAGAGCTACAGTTGATTCTACAGTTAGCATTAATAACTTATAGTAAATCAGTAAGGCTTCATTTTTACTCATCTTGACATTTAACTTATGAACTTTTAATTTGGTTTATTGTTTTCTTTTTTATATGAGCAAAAACTGTAAATTTATTTAAGTTACTTTATACTGTTTCACATGACATTGTGTTTTTGTTGGAATCATCAGAGTGAATTGGTTTATTTTTCTTTCTGTACCCATGTAAGACCCAGGAAACTGGAGACATCGTCATTTCAAATGCATATGTGGATCTTCTGCCAGCATCTGGGGTTTTAGCCAAGACACCTTCTGAGGTAGGTTATAAAGTGATATCCAGGTCATTTCCTAATTTCTGAATTTCAGTTAAGATTGCTTAAGAACATTCAGGCTACTTTAAGTGCTGTGAAAAGCTCTTAATTCTTGAACTAAAAGACATTAATGCAAAACTACTTACAATAAAAGAATATTTGGACAACATGAAATTTTTAAAAACTTTTTGGAGGTGGTTAGTAGGATGTGTCTCAAGAAAAACAATTTTCTACTTTTAGCATACTTAAATCAGTTGTTTAATAAGAAATGTCAAGCAAACAATATTTTGTAGAAAGATAAATGAGAAAGTTAATATCCTCTACCTTCTCCTGATTTGAAGATTTATATGAAACTTTATATATAAATATAAAAACAATAGGATATATTGTTTATCAAAGTGATTTTGTTATTCTCTATTAACATGTTCAGGCTTTTAATAAAAATGTTTATCTTCTCTGTCTCTAAAATATTAACTTTGTAATGGTGAGGTTTTCATATCTTTATGATCTTAAATGAAGATTAAAATCTCTTAAGACTCTAAGATAAAAAATTGATGAAGTTTTAGAGCTAGAAAGAAGTTCAGTTTTTATGTAATTTAGTCCAACTTTGTAAATAAATAAATAGGACCACAGAAGTAGATTAATTATCTTCCTGTTGAAGGTAGTTAAGATACAGGTTGTTTAGTTCCTAATATATTTTAAATTATTGTTTCTGAATTCTTTTTTTTTTAAGATTTTATTTATTTATCTTTAGTGGGGAAGGAGAGAGGGAGAGAAATATCAATGTATGGTTGCCTTTTGTGCGTCCCCTGCTGGTAGTTAGCCTGCAAGGAACCGGCCTGCAACCCAGGCATGTGCCCTGACTGGGAATCTAACCGCGATTGTCTGGTTTGCAGGCCCGCGCTCAGTCCACTGAGCTACGCCAGCCAGGGCTTTTGAATTCTGATAAAAGTAAAAACCTCTTATTTAGAGGGCTGAGGTTCCATTTAATTTTTAATGTAATCTTTATTGTATTTTTTTCCATTACCACTTAGTCTCCTTTATCCCCCTCTCCCCCCAGCAATCAGCACACTGTTGTCCTTGTTCACGAGTCCTGTTTCCTTTTCGCTCAGTCCCGTACCCTCCCCCCACTGACTAGCTGTCACCTGCTCTCCATCTAGGGCTGAGATCCTGGATGACATGAATAAATGTAAGGAAAATGTGAAAGAAGCGTGATATGAAAACAAAAACAAAACTAATTTGCCTTATATATACAGATTTTGAAAAAAGTTGCCTTATTATACATACATTTTGTAATAATTTTTCCCCTTGACTCATTTTTACATAACTTTTAACATTAAATTTTCTCTTTTTCCTAGGGTGGGGAGCTTCAGAGTACCTTGGTATTTGAGGAAATAGGTCGCCGTCTTAAGGACATTGGGCACGAGGTGGTAAAGAAAGCCGGTGCTGTATTTGAGTGGCACATCACTAAGGGTGGAAATACTGTGGCCGAGTGGAGTAAGTTATATCCCTGACTTCGTAATACTCTAAGGCAGCTCTTAGTAAATAGAGATAAAGTATCCTTGTTATAATTGAAGCCTGTGTCTTTGAAAAGTAAATCCTACTTTGTAGGTCAGTTATTTTTCATGGGATTAACAGGTTTAAGATACCCAAAGATATCTTATGTTTTTTATAGAGATGTAAGCAATCAGTTAAAGGGAAAATATCTCCTTTAAAGAGTCTATTACTACCTGAATTAGTACTTTTAAACAGTTATCCTAGCTGTATGCTACTTTAACTTCTCTTCACATTCCTCTTAAACATAAAACAAGTTCATCAGGGCAAATGAAATAGTTTTGTCATTATAGTTTGACAATTTAAAATTTTTTTTAATACCAAAACAATAATTTGGATTATTACCTTAGTTATCAAATTGTTAAGAATAAGTAGCATAAATGGAAGGTAGAAAATAGACAGGGGAGAGTAAGAATAGTATAGGAAATATAGAAGCCAAAGAACTTATATGTGTGACCCATGGACATGAACTAAAGGAGGGGGATGTGGGTGGGAGGGGTGTGCCCGGAAGGGGGAATGGGACAAGTGTAATGGCATAATCAATAAAGTATCTTTTAAAAAGTTAAAAATTGTTATTTAAGGGTGCCTATTTAAGTACCTTGAAAATCAGATTATTCTTCATTACAAGTGAAGGTCACTGTAAGTGTTCACGTAGGCCAAAAATTAAAATGTATCTCTAAATCAGCTGAAACTTTTGAAATAATCTTCTATTATTCCTGAAAACATTTCGAAGTTTTGTTCAGTTGATTTTGGTTCAGTATAAACAACTTCCTTTTTAATGTCACTGTTGCTATTTCTTTATGTTCATTAAAGGAACATAAATGAACATTTTATATAATGAACATAGGGAATATATGTTCACTATATAATTTTGGCATAGAAAAGCATAAAGAAGAAAGTAATGATGTATGACCCTACTACCCACAGTTAACATTTTGATGTTTGTTGTTCTGGAATACATTTGTGCTTATAGGATGTTAATTCAGACAGGGTATAAAGGAAGGGAAAATGTATGTATTTGGTCCCCCAAATTTCAAAGTGTCTAACATTTTCCTACACAGCTGCATAGATTAACACTGTATATGTAGGGGTCATCACTTTTTTCTTTCTGTCCTTCCTTTTTTCTTTCCAGTAACCATGATGGAATTCAATTTTGTCCCCATGGATGACAGTATATTAGAAGTTCAGTTATAAATGGGGCCCAGGACTTTTGAAGATTTTGGTGAAGAAGAGAAATGAGAGCTATAAGAGTGAGGAAAGGTGCCAGAACTATGTCACTGTTGGCAGAATGAAACTTTGAAGGGATTTATAAAGTATAGAAGTGACTCCCTCTTGGCAGACAGTTTCAATACAGTTTCATTAGCCAGCTAAGATTTTCCCCTCGTCTTGGTGACACTTTCCATGTAGATAATATTAGAAAATGTGCTCACATTTAAAAAATACCTTGAATTAACCTAAAAAAGTATTTTTCTTTATATTTCCCCTAGGAAATGGGAATACTGGAATACTGTTAATAAGTACTTATTATTGATGCTTTGTGGCTTCTGTTTGTCTTATTATCTCTTCTTCAGGTGCTTATTTATCAAAATTAACAATGCAATTGGATCTTAAAGCTTTCTCTGAAAGGATCCACCATTACCTTTGGTTATCTGCTGCCTGTTATTTCATTGGCTTCTCAGCTGTGCAGCTGTTTTCAGTTCTGTGTGTTGTTTTCTGTCACTCAGTGACACAGTGTTCGTGTCACTGAGTTAAATCACAGTATCTGGCAGCGATAGAAACTATCTAGGTCTTTGGCTTATGGTCTTTTGGAACGTGATTTGTATTGGCATCTGTTTTGCACGTTGGTACCTAGTGACATGAAGTAGATGTCTGAATGCTTTCATTTAGAGAATACCGAAGGTGCTTTTTTTTTTTTTTTTGCAAGCAGTTTTAAAAATGTTTGGCTAAGCACTTTATTACCAAATATTTTATATGCTAAATGGCAGTTAGTTGTCCCAGGCTTATTCACATCTTGGCTGACTGGAACCTTGTTATAGAGCACAGGGCTAAGCTACTCAGTTTACCTTGGCTGGGCTCAGGTGTCACTGGAATTTCGTAAGTGACTGACCTTGAGCAAGGCTAGGAACCAAGGGTTTTGGGTTCAGTGGCTTGGAAGGCACATCCCAAACCAGAGATCCTGGACTGTGCCCATCTTCCCTGTTTCCTCCCTCATTTTGCCATCTGAACAACAGTAACAGCATATCTCTGGGCACAGTGTGTGTGTGTTGTGGGAACGGGGGAGTATTCTAAAACCAACTTAGTCTAAATCTAGAAAGAATCAGTAAAGTTCCGTGTCCGTGCTGGGTTAGGGTTGGTGTTGGCTGTGGAGAAGGAGGCATCCAATCTGTGTCTTCTGAGGTGAGGCCTCCCTGAGCCTGTCCTGGTCATCTAGGCACTGCCTGGGCGACAGCCAGCGTGGCCTCTGCGTCGCTGGGCTGAGGTGATCTGGGAGAGGCTGGAGAGCCCTTCTCCTGTGGGCCAGGAGTGTGTATGTAACAGAGGGGTGTAAGCCCTTGCTAGGAGAAATCAGAGGAGGGCCTTGGTGTAACATTTTGGGGGAGGAAGCCCCGTTTCTTGGAAAGCTCACTTGCACCTTCTCATTTCTACCTCTGGAGACTGTTTTGATTATGAAATATTGTTGTAGAATTACTCAAAACAGTATGGTCCAATGATAGTGCTTCCCTACATAAATGAGGTCAAAGTAGAAGCTTTATTCCTCTGTAAATATTTATTTTAATATCAAGAACACAGTGATTTTGTTGTCTATATATTTTTTATTACTCCAAAAATGTTATTGAGTGCCTGGACATGTTTGAACACCTTTTTTGATAACCTGTGCCTTCAGGGGTTTTACCCTTTGGAATAAAGGTAGTCCACTGGCTTTTTAATTTTCTAGAGATTCTTGGATTAAGTTGGAAAGGTAAAAATGGACATTAGATGGAAAAGTAAATCCCTGAATTCTCTTCTCATGATAGTTATCTTACTGTATTATGATCATTCTAATTATATGTCTCCTCCTACTTGATCTTGGGTTTGACACTGAGAAAGAGCTTCAGATTAGTTTATTTCCAGCCTCAAAAAGTATTCAAAGTCATGAAAGGCAAGGACCTACATCCAAGATTACTCTATCCAGCAAAGCTGTCATTTAGAATGGAAGGGCAGATAAAGTGCTTCTCAGATAAGGTCAAGTTAAAAGAGTTCATCATCACCAAGCCATTATTATATGAAATGTTAAAGGGACTTACCTAAGAAAAAGGAGATCAAAAATTCAACAGTACAATAACAACAACTCACAACTATCAACAATCAAACCTAACAACAAAACAAAACAAAACGCAAAAATGAACTAAGCAGACAACAAGACTAGAAAAGATTCACAGAAATAGAGATCATATGGAGGGTTATCAGAAGGGAGGGGGTGGGGGTAGAATGGGGGAAAAGGTACAGGGAATAAGAAGCATAAATGGTAGGTACAAAATAGACAGGGGGAGGGTAAGAACAGTACAGGAAATGGAGACAACAAAGAACTTGTGTGATCCTTAGACAGGAACTGAGGTGGGAGAGGAATGGTGGGAGGGGTGTACAGGCTGGAGGGGAATAAAAGGGGGAAAAGAATGGGACAACTAGAATAGCATAATCAATAAAATAGACTTTAAAATATTTAAAAGAAATAATTTATTTCCGGCCTCAAGTATGGTTTTATAACACATAGTGACCTGATTCTGTAAATGTTGAGTAAGTGCTAAAAGCTACATGGAATGCACAATTTGAGATAGAAGCAGATGCCTGCCTTTTTAAAAATGTGATGAAATTGGTGCCTTTTCTTCTATGAAAACAATAAGTTTATTGTATGGATAATGACATGTATTTTCTACTTAGCATGAATGAAATATTCAGGAACAATATGACACAATTGAGACATTTTATAAGTAAGCAGTGTATTCTGTGATATTTGTTACTATTTCTGAAACCAGCCAAAAGCTGTCTCCTAGTAAATAAACCCTTTGGATCCCATTCTGTTCTGGACAAAAGTAAAACTTTAGAGGAAATGAAAGGTGACAGGAAGGCATAAAGAAACTTAAAGAATCAGGGGCCTCTAGGATGTATAGAATAGTGTGCTGGAAATTAAAACACAGTTATTTTTATCTGCAACTCCAGAAACAAAAGTTCTAAAACTGGATTTTTTTCCTCCTAACTCTTTGATGTCAAAACCTGACGTGAACTTAGACATTGCAGCTACTTGTCCTTATCTCACTTAGTGTGAATTAGTCCAGGTGTAGAACGTAGAAGTCGTGTACTTGTTGATAATGTGTTGTGACTTTGGAGGTTTTTCATAATGTTTAATATGTGTTTTATGAATGGTATTTTCTTCCTAAAATGTGAAAAATTCTGAATTCTTAAACACATGTGGCCTGATGAAGGGTTTTAAATAAGGAATTGAGACCTGTTCATATATACAGACAATTCTGATAGAACAGAAGTGGTAAGAGACATGGGGAAGGTGCTGCCGGCTCTCACGGATGGGAGGGTCGGTTCATTCAACAAATACTTGAGTGTTTAGTGTGTGCCAGGTGCTCTGCTAGGTTGTGGCTTACAAATATGAGAAGACAGGATTTGGGGGGGAGAGTGGTTTACAGACACCAGTATTAGAGGCGGTGTGTCAGGAAAGTTTATAGTACCGGAGTTAGGAAACAAAGGTTGTCGAATTCAGGTTCAAAGGAAGGAAGACCTGTAGAAAAGTGCTGGCAATGATGGAGAGGAAAGAGACTATGTGGGTCTATTGCTAAGATACAATCGACTGTCTTGGCTACTAATAACGTCTGAAAACAGTAGGAGAAAAAGACAACTAACAGCAAGGTGTTGAACCTCTGTGACTGAGGATGTCAACTCCAGTACACAAGTGTGAACAATGAAGAGAAGTTTAGGAGGGAAGGTTTCATAAGCTGTGGTGCCACAACTGTAGCAGATGGGGGTCTGGATGAGGTTGTGGGGGCTGTGGGCCTGGAGTGTAGGGATGAGTCCCAGCTGGAGACAGAATTAGAAACCATATTCATGGAAATACTAGTTGGAACTCAGGGAGCATTAGCTTTGCTACTCTGCTTCATATTTTGTTTTCCTTAGGATGATAGAGTTAAGCTCATTGACATTGAACAGTTTGCTTATTTTTCTCCTAAAGGAAATTTGGTTTCCTTTTACATATTTATAATCTTTTCCATTATAGGAACATAATTGGATTTGACATTTATATAGCAAGATTGTGGAAATACTATTCATTATTGCTTACATATTGTTAAGTTATAAAGGGAGTTCGCTTTTTAAAATGTACACTGTAGCTAATTATGTAGAGCTAAGTGTACCTATTTGGACTAAATCCAGGCATCTATTACGCACTTTGGTTTTTTGCATCATCTAACCTCTAGTTCATCTGTTTTGGATCTTGGAAATTTGCTGGAATGTGAAAGAATAAATACAGTTTGGGCAACTGCTATTCTGATCGTTAAAACCTGTTAGTTCCTGGACTGGTGCCTCTCCTAGCAGTCACACCAGTTTACTGTTTAGGGTTTCTCAGCTTGGATGTAGACTAAATCTTGAGAGTGTTGATTCCACAGTTAGGATTGGGATCCGACTGAGTGTCCTGTGCATTAATAGAAAATACATGAAAGATGATCTGTGGAAAGAAGCTGTCTAGTTCGGGGTGGGGACCTGTTTGTTAGAGAGACAAAGTCCAGATAAAGAGGGATGTCGGCCATCCTTCCCCTTGTCCATCTTCTGCTGCTGCAGTTGCAGTTGCCCCCCTTTCTTTCTTTTTAACTATACAAAGAATACATGAAAGCACATTCATAACGTGTAAGTGTCAGTGAGAACAGAGCCTTTGCTCTTCATGCTCCATTGCTAGAAGTGGTAAGAGATACAGAAGTGGTAAGAGACAAGGTAGCACGGATGGGAGGTGCTACCTTGTGTATCACGTGACACCCCAGTGGAAACAGTGCAGTGAATGAATGAATATACAAAGTCAGTAAGTTCCCTTCTCTTTGCCTCTTCCCCTCCCCAAGGTGACCATTATTGTTAAGTTATGTTTTTAGTTTAGTTGGCAGTATTCTTCTCTGGGAAAAGTTAGAGTGATTAATTTTCTCTCTGGAGGAAGGCTTGACTAAGCAAGATGTAGTTAAGCACTCTGTTTTTTTCTTATGTATGTGTAGCCTTTCCTTGACTGTAAATTGGGAGTCCCCTATACACTCTTACAGAGAGTGATGTGACTATACCTGCCCTTCACTGTGGCAAGAAAAATCACCTTCAAGAGGCTGAAGCTGCATGAGTAGAATGGGCTTATTAGATGATTGGTCTTAGTCATGTCTGAGGTAATTAAAAGTTTCTAAAGTGTAACTGTGGCATAAAGCTCTATAAATGTGAGAAAGAGAGCAATGAAGGAAAATTTTTAATAGCTTTTCTAGTGCCCAGCCTGTTTTCGGGACACTTAATTCTTCTGTCAAAAACAGTTAAGAGGAAAGTAGCTAATTTTAAAGTTTATGTACAACAGTTAGGGCAATAAATATTGTATAAAATCATAAATTTAACAAAACTGATTAGAATATTTTTTAAAATATATGTTGATTAGCTTGATGAATTCAGGTATTTGAAAGGTGACTATAGTGTGTATTCCCTTCCCACAACGTGCAGCTGATTTGAAATCCAGTTTTCTTTGTTGACTGTAGAGTATTTGAACCTGATGGCTTTGACAGATAACCTCCACTAACTTATTCCTTACATTATTCTGCATTGATTCATTTAAAATTGTTCTGTCTTTTAAGCTTCTTTAATGAGCAAAAAATTGATTTATTATTTTGAAGAGCTTCTTTATAAAAAGAAAATGTCAGAAAATAAAGGACTTATTTTTTTTCTAAATGACAGGTAATACATATTGTAGAATAAGCAGCACATTATCTTAGGAACTGTAAAAATGTCTGTGTTTTAGTTGGTTTATTTTACTCTCACATTGTGAAGAAAATATGACACACATTGTTTTTTTTCTTATTTTTCTCAGCTATTGACCTGAAAAATGGTACTGGAAAAGTGTATCAAGGCTCTGAAAAAGGCTGTGCTGATTTAACAATCACAATTTCCGATGAAGACTTCATTGATGTAGTCCTGGGCAAGCTCGATCCTCAGAAGGTAATAAGCACATTCTTAAAATGTTCATTTATCCATCATTATTGCTTCCTGTCTGACAATTGCAGTTTTTAGCTCACTTCTTCCAAATTCTGATTATGATGTGGAATTCTTACAACTCTGAAGACACAGCGGATGCCAATATCTGAGTTGACAGATCATGAATTTTTTAATAGATTTTCAACTGACACTCTTCAGAACTGAATTTTTGGTGATATTCTTCTTTAGCATAGAAACAGTATAAAACCCACATCCAGACTTTTTATTATATTATTCATTAGTTCAAAGGTGAAAAACCTTATATTAGTAGATATTTCATAAAATTAGACATTCATTCCTGACAATAAGATTAAGAGCTTATCATAATCATCTCTGAAAACTGGAAATAGAAGGATGGAACATAACAGCCAGTGTCTTATTGAAGGTGAAATATTTAGAAACAGACATTTCAGAGGAAAACTGTGATTGAGACAAGAGAGCCCTGTCTGACCATGATGAGTTAATATTCTGAAACTTTCGGCCAAGTTATAGACACACCAAATGAAAGTAACTGATACAGTAAATGCATTAGAAAATTTAGTTATTTTCAAATTGTGAATATGTAGCTAGAAATCCCAAGAGAATCAACTGATGGGTT
This sequence comes from Sturnira hondurensis, assembly GCF_014824575.4. Lineage (NCBI taxonomy): Eukaryota > Metazoa > Chordata > Mammalia > Chiroptera > Phyllostomidae > Sturnira > Sturnira hondurensis. Next base: position 8,653,446 of record NW_028074140.1, on the reverse strand, counting down.
CTTAGAATAGAGGAATTCAAAGTGGCTACATGCATAAAATTTATTTAAAAAATAGCTTTCACATAGCAAAACCAAATAGAAGATACAATTGAAAAAAATTGTTTATAATTACCACCTAAACTAAAAAATACTAATTACTACCCTAATAAGAAAGTTCAGTACTTATTTGAAGAAAACCATGCAACTTTATAAGGAACAGAACAGCCCTGGCTGGTGTAGCTCAGTGGATTGAGCACGGGCCTGTGAGCCAAAGGGTTGCTGGTTCCATTCCCGGTCTGGGCACATGCCTGGGTTTCAGGCAGATCCCCAGTCGCAGGGTTCATAAGAGGCAACTGAACATTGATGTTTCTCTCCCTCTCTTTCTCCTTCCCTTTCCCTCTTTCTAAGAATAAATAAATAAAATCTTTAAAAAACTTGTAACCCCACCCAAACCCCAAGTCTTTAAAATCCAGTATGTATTTTACACTTACACTGCACCTCAGCCAGGACTAACCATGTTTCAAGTGCTCAGTAGCTGCATGTGCTAGCGGCTTATTTATGATAAGCACAGCACAGGTTTAAACATTGTGTCTTGTTTTTGCTTTTCTGCTCGCTCTTATCTGACGCCGCATCTGTCACTGCACTGATACTGTGCTTTCAAAGGTCACTGATGACTACTGTTTTGCTAATTCCAATGAATATTTTTCTGTCCATGTCTTACTCAAACTTTCAGAAGCATTTAACTCAGTTAATCACCAATTTCTTGAAATAATTTCATCCTTTGGCTTTTATGACACCATATTCTCTCATTTTGCTTTCTTTACTTTTGGCTGTTTCTAATCTCCTTTGGTGTCTTCTACCCCAGCCACTAAATGTAGATGTTTCTTAGGGCTCATTTTACAGCTCTTTTCTAAATAACAATGACTTTATCCATCCCATGGTATTTTAAGCTATCTATTGACATGGACACCGGACCACAGTGTCCGAGGTGTTTTGGATGAGATACAAGACAAATTCACATGGACTACCGAGTCCTGTGGAGGAAAAGAGAGAGCACAGCCACTCTCTCAAGGGGAAAGCACCTGACCCTTGCCTTGACAAGCTTTTATTGCTTTTCTGGGCACATTACATTGAGGATGGTCCTCATTTACTATGTACAGGTTCGCTTTAAAGAAAGCGAACTATGTACAGGTTCTTACCTAAAGAAAACAAAGAGGATGTTGCTAATAACATCAAAAAGGATATTTGCAAACGTAAAGGGAAAAGTGGTTGAACTGGTTATACTCATCCTGGGAAGGTTTAGCATAGATTTTAGGAAGTTACTTTAAAGATATGCAGTAAACGCTTGCTGCCTCAGTTCAGGGTGAGGGAGTTTTAGCAAAAAGTAAGTCTCCAGGACTTCCGCCAAGATGGAGGCATAGGTGGAAACACTGTGTCCTCTCCCACAACCAAGTTTGAATACAACAAGGGTTTGGAGAACAAGGACACACCCAAAGACCAGAAAACGGAATTACACGGAAGTCCGACAACTACGAACCGTTCAACGGGGACGGTAAGAGGGACGGAGCCAGCAGTGGAGCTGGGTCGGGCAGGACAGATCCCCCAATGTAGGCACACAGGCAGCCTGGAACCAGTCGGGGTGTGGGGCAGACTGACCACGGTCGCACATTCGAGCACAGTGAGACAGACCACGCAGGCCCCGGGGGGCGAACCTAGTGGTGGAGGGCTGACGGCGGTGGCATACTCACATGCAGTGGAACGAAACGTGTGGGCCTGGTGACGGTGGTGGCTGCGGCGCCAGTGGGGGCCTCGGTGGCAGGCAGCCGATGGGACGCCATTGTCCCTCTTTGACTCCTCCCCCACATACAACGTCACAACCCAGCGACTTAGTTGCCCTGCGCTAGTGAACACCTTAGGGCTCCGATCCTGCTACGGAACAGGCACGAACAGCCCAAAAGATGGCGCAAGAAGAACTCAAAGGCCCAGAGCCAGTAACTCTAAGTGACTGAGAAATTGCCAGCCTCTCAGAAGCACAATTCAAGACACTATTTATCAGGATGCTCACAGAACTGGTTGATTATAGTCACAAATTAGAGGAACATATGAAGGCTAAACTAATTGAAATGAAGGGAGATGCACAGGAAACCACTAGCGATGGAAAGGAAACTGAGACTCAAATCAATGGAATGGACCAGAAGGAAGAACAAAACATCCCACCAGAAAAGAATGAAGAAATGAGAATTCAAGAAAATGAGGAGAGGCTTAGGAACCTCCAGGACATGTTTAAACGTTCTAACATCCGGATTATAGGGGTACCAGAAGGGGGAAAGAAACAGCCACGAGTGGAAAACTTATTTGAACAAATAATAAAGGAGAACTTCCCCAGTCTGGCAAAGGAAATAGACTTCCAGGAAATCCAGGAAGCTCAGAGAGTGCCAAAGAAGTTGGACCCAAGAAGGAACACACCAAGGCACATCATAATTACATTAGCCAAGACTAAAATGAAGGAGAGAATCCTAGAAGCAGCAAGGGATAAGGGGACAGTCACCTACAAAGGAGTACCCATCAGACTGTCAGCGGATTTCTCAAAAGAGACCTTACAGGCAAGAAGGGGCTGGAAAGAAGTATTCCAAGTCATGAAATCTAAAGAACTACAGCCAAGATTGCTTTATCCAGCAAAACTTTCATTTAGAATGGAAGGACGGATAAAGTGCTCCTCAGATAAATAAGGTCAGATCCAAGGAGTTCATCATCACCAAGCCCTTATTATATGAAATGCTAAAGGGACTTATCTAAGAAAAAGGAGATGAAAAATGTTAACAGTGAAAGGACAGCAAACTCACAGTTATTAACAACCACACCTGAAACAAAAGCGAACCAAGAGGACAGCTAGATCAGGAGTGGAACCATAGAAATGAAGAACACATGGAGGGTTAGTAACAGGGGAGAGGGAGGAGGAGAAGGGGGGAGAAGGCACAGAAAATAGCATAGAGGGTAGGTAGAAAATAGATAGGGGGAAGGACAAGAATAGTGGGGGAAATATAGAATCTAAAGAAGTTGAGACACGTGGTTATAAACTAAGGGGGGGAGAATGGTGGGGGAGGGAGTGTGCGGGTGGAGGGGAATGAAGAGGGGGAATAGAACAACTGTAATGGTATAATAAATAAAATATATTTTAAAAAAGCAAGTCTCCAAGTGGCCTACATACAGTGCAGGCCTGACTCCCCACAGGAGAACCTGTCCGTGAGCTTGGGTCCTGTGTACAGGACTTTGCTTTCCACTGGCCTTTCCAAGTGGGAGCTGGACCCATGCCATAGAGAACCGTCTTCTATAGTCTATATGTTGACAACTCACAGATTTAAATGTCTCACTTTGTTGTCTTCTTTGAGTTCCATAGTGGTACAACCAGCTCTCTATTTGACTTCTCTCATGGCATCTCAAACTTACTGTGTCCACTGTAGAACTCATGATTTAGTTTTCTCTGTAGTCTTTTCCTTTTCAGGCAATGGTACCATCATCTCTCCACCCAAATTAATATGCTCAGTAATATAAGAATTGTATTGGTTTCCTTCCATATCTCTGTATCCTTTCTATACTTAATACTGCCTGATCTTACTCCAAAATACATCTTCTCTTCATCACTAGGGACATCACTGTGATCCAAGAGTCCATCATCTCTCACCTGGCTTACTAAATAGGTTTCAGACTGCTTCCAGTCTGAAAGTACTTGCTTACATTTTATAGTTTTGACTCCCCTACTCTAATACTTGCCTAATGAGAACAGGGAGAGATGTCTGTTTTCTAGCCTGGAACATTGCCTAGTGTACTGTAGTCAGTCTGTTCATACTGGAGTAGATTAAAGCAATGGTAGAAATAAGGAACATAGCTCAATAGCAGTAGTTTAGAAATTAAAAACTTCTGCATGTCAGATTCCATAAGTCATTCCCATAAGCCTGGGAAAAAATAAGGTGATGATGATTCACAATATATTGGTATTAACAACCTATAAAAAATTCTGAAAAGTACTAAGACCTCAATGGGCAAAAGAATGGGCAAAAATAGAAAAAATGGGCAAAACTTATGAACCAGTCATTAATGAAAGAAATAGAAATGACTAATATACATAAGAAAAACTATTGAGTTTTCCCAGCATCTAAAAATGCAAATTAAAGCAGTTATTTTTGCCTCAAATTTTCAAAAATTAAGAAAATATATTGTTAAGGTTGGGATAAGAGAATTCCCATGTGGCTGGAAGGAACAGTAATTGGGAATAGTCTTTCTGGAAAGCACCGTGGCAGAGGTTTGCCGCCTGTCTTTTTTTGTTTTGGCGAAGTCAGCACTTCTTTAATGGCCCTCCTAGTTCCAAAGAAATACCTAATAATTCAGTTTATTAAGTATTTAGTTCTAAACAAGAATAGTTTCCCATGTTGGAGTTTTTGTATCTGACCAGTGCTTAAATACTCCTTAGTGTCCCAGTGAGTTTGCTGGGATGCTCTGGTGTCTCACAGTGTATATATAGTTTGGAAACTGTGGCAATTTGGAAGTATATTCAAGAACCTTAATGTAAGAAATGTCATGATTTAGTAACTCTTCTTCTAGGAAATCTATTCTAAGAATATAGGTAAGAACAAAGATTTATGTACACAATTCTTCCACTTAATAATAACAGCACCAAATACTGGTGTATTTACACCAAGGAATTAGGACTTACAACCTTGTTTCAGGTTGTAAGTCCCTCTCAGACTTCAGGACCTGGCACGCAGGTCCACGTCGACTCCTCTTCTGCGGGAGTCACAGACTTTCGTTTCTGTAACTGCACAGTGAAAGCAGCCCTGGTTTTGAAATTGCCGTCTCCAGTTTGAATGTCTAGCAGTGGATTCTGGTATAAAAAGTTTAAGTAGTTTTTTACTTTTCCTACAGCTGATGAGGATTTGTTTCTGAGATTAAGTTGCTATTAGTTAATAAGCAGTTAATTACCTTACTTTTGCTGGCTCTGTGGCCTTGAGCAGGTTATTTAAGCTCTCTGAACTTCAGTTTTCCATCTCTCAGCTGGGGGTGAGAATTACTGTTATGCCCACTTCAAATTGCTTGGCTGTGCTTCTCAAGTGAGATTATATTTGTAGGGCTGCTTTGTAATGTTAAGTATATACACATAGCTATTACTACTTATAATCTAGATAGAAATCTAGGGACTTATTTATTTCACATTCTGTTGTTTTCTCAACAAGCTATAAAAACTAACTTATTAAGTTTATTTTACTGATAGGGAACTTGACACTGAGGAAGGACTTTAGGAACTTGCATACGTTTCTTTTGTCGGGTCAGATGCAGAGGTGGTACAGGGGCCCTTAGTGTTTTAACATGACAGCCTTTTGCTTAGTAATAATGAGCTTGCTCTGCTCTTACCACGTATAAAAACACTAAGCTAAGCACTTTACACAGTTTCCCTTAACTCATACAACAAAGCTGCATGATTTAGGTACTGTTGTCTTGCCCTTTACAGATGAGGCTGGAGCTCAGAGATATTGCATACTTTGCCCAAGCTCAGTTTGCTAGTAAGGGGCAGAGCCTAAATTTAACTCAGGCCTCTAATGCTGTAGTCCAGGATCCATTCACTGCTTTGTTGCACTGCCTTTATTTATTATTATATGGCTTTCCATTTCATGAGGATGTAATAAATATGTTTACTCTGCTTTTAAAAGTTCTGAATTTAATATATTAACTATTAATAGTACAGTAAAGACTTTTATTTGTATGGTCTCAAATTCATGTATAAGAATATAGAGTAAAGCTAGAAGTGTAGGTTGAAGCAGAATACCCAGATCTGTCAGTTTGGATAAATTATTTTATGGTTTTGTAAAACACATAACGGGTATATATTTTTCTTAGTTGTCTAAAAATATTTATAAACTATCATTGCTAGATAAAAGTTGCCTTTGTTGTTAATTCAATTGTATTCAGTCTGAAAAAAATTTTTGAACAGTGTTTTAAAAACACAAATAAAATGTAACATGATAAAGTTTGACGCTTTTTCCTTCTTTCCTTCCCAGGCATTCTTTAGTGGCAGACTGAAGGCCAGAGGGAACATCATGTTGAGCCAGAAGCTTCAGATGATCCTTAAAGACTATGCCAAGCTCTGAAGGACATGCTCCATTACTAACAAAAGTAGAATACTCTTTTCAACCAGATATGCAAACGTGATCAAAACTAAGATGCAGGGAAAATTGCTTAATTTTTTCAGATTTCAGATAACTTCAGATTTTCATTTTCTACTAATTTTTCATGTTATTATTTTTACAAGAAACTGTGAAATAGCATGTAATTATCCTTCTTAGATTTTATCTTCATAATAAAATTTTTTCTTTCAAGTCTATTCTTTTTAGATTGCAATAGCATTTATAAGTTGAAAGGAAAATTAAATGAGTAAAAGCCACTTTGATGCCTGTTGAGCTTTTTGTTGTTTTCTGTTCTCTAATTTATTTAAACTCCAGTTTTAACACAAATTTTCATACTTTGCTATGGTTGGTAGTATTCTACTTTAAAGCAGGAGAAAAGTCTTTGTGTTTCCAAATAGTTTTATTTCTTCTTTTCTGAAAATTCTTTACTTTCATCTAATGCTTCTAAATCTACCAAATACATAGCTTTCTTGCTTAATTGGTAATTTTAAATCATAAGATGGTCACTAGCAAGTACTGTTGTATTATTTCCGCCAACATTTAGCTCAGATTATGTATGCTGAGAAGAATGCTCTTTTGATGGCTTGGCTGCAGAGGAAATGAGAAAGTGAGTGAGATGCTCAGGTCAGAGATGGAGGAAGTTTCAGTCATGGAGCACAGCTGAGGAGAGTGTGTGTGAGTGGGTGGGTTCTCAGGGAAGTAGGCTCTGAGATGGAGATTCATGGGCAGAAAATGTATTTGGAAATGTTCTTGGGATCAATAAGCAGAGGGGTGGGGTGGTTTAGGGGGTAAGCAAAGAAGCAGGGCTAGGCAGAGAGAGAACTTACGCTGTGGAGCATTCACCAGAGGCCTTTCAGCTCAGGAGCTGGGTTGGCCTTCAGATGTATCCTTGATTATGGCCTGCCCCTCAGTCCTGAATAGGACCTCTGGGAGCACACAGCACAGTACTCTGCCTCAGAGAACAGGAGTGAGGGAATTAGAGTTTAGGGATGAAGGAAGAAGTTCTCACAAATACAGAATTTTAATGTTTAGCACAGTGCTGGAATGTACTGCAGGACCTCAACATATTATTGATTTAATGAATGAGCAGGGTGTGTAGAAGGCATAGAAGAAAAGTTAGATATTTGGAAATTATGTCTTAGTCTCATGAACTTTGTATGGTATCGTAAAATTAATTTTAATTCAAAATGACCCGTTGTTAGGCTGACTGAATTAAAACACAATGGCAGTCTCTTAATGTTACTATAAAGTGGTAACTATTATCCCTGTTGAGCTAGGAAAAGCCTAGTGTCCTTACAAATAGAAATAGCACATTAAAATTAATCAAATGCCACTACAAATTAATGGAGGTGTTGAATGTATACCTTACATGCTTTAAACATGTTGAGAAAGTGATGTTTAATTATCTTCCTAACCTGTCAATCTTAAAGGTATCCATATTTACCAACAGCTTTTTATTAGTCTTCATGTCCCTTAACCTTTCTTTTTATAAAAAATTCAATCTTTATTGTATTTTTTCCATTACCATTTAATCCCCTTATAGCCCCCTCTCCCCCAGAGATCCCACACTGCACAAGTTTGCTTTTCCGGAATAAATCGCGATTGATCACAGTGTATGACCTTTCTGATGCATTGCTGTATTTGGTTTGCTAATATTTTGTTGAGGATTTTAGCATCTGTGTTCATCGGAGTTATTGGCATATAGTTTTCTTTCTTTGTAGTGTTTTTACCTGGTTTGGGGATTAGGATAGTGCTGGCCTTGTAAGATGAATTTGGGGTTTATGACATAGTTTGAGAAGGAAAGATAGTAGTTTTCAGAATGTATGGTAAAATTCACCTGTGAAGCCGTCTGGTCCAGGGCTTTGTTGTTCATTGGGAGTTTTTTGATTACTGCTTCAGTTTCAGTAGGTGTAATCTGTCCAGATTCTCTGATTCTTCCTGAGTTAGTTTTGGAAGGTTGTATATTTCTAGGAATTTATCCATTTTGTCCAGGTTGTCCAGTTTGTTGGCATGTAGTTGTTCATAATATTTTCTTGTAATCCTTTGTATTTCTTCAGTGTCAATTGTTATTTCTTCTCTTTCATTTCTGATTTTATTTGGGCCCTTTCTCATTTCTTTTTTGATGAGTCTGGTAAAAGGTTTGTCGGTCTTGGTAATCTTTTCAAAGAACCAGCTCTTGGAATCATTGATTTTTTGAATGGTGTTTTTTTTTTTTTGGACTCTATTTCATTTATTTCTGCTGTGATCTTTGTTATTACCTTCCTTCTACTCACTTTGGGCTTTGTTCTTTTTCAGGGTCCTTTAAGTGTAAATTTAGATTGATTATTTGAGCTTTTTCTTGTTTGTTGAGATAGGCCTTCGATGCTATGTATTTCCCTCCCAGTTGTCCCACAGGTTTTGGATTGTTTTGTCATTTTCATTTGTGTCAGTGTATCTTGATTTCTTCTTTGATCTCATTGTTGACCATTGATTGTTTAATAATGTGTTACTTAGCTTCCATGTCTTTGTGTGCCTTTCAGTGTTCTTGTGATTGATTTCCAGTTTCATAGCAGTGTGGTCAGAGAAGATGCTTGATCTGATTGAAATCATCTTAAATTTATTGAGACTTGTTTTGTGTTGTAACATGTGGTCTGTCTTAGAAAACGTTCCATATGCGCTGGAAAAATATGTATGTTCTGCTGCTTGGAAATGCTCTGAAGATACCAGTTAAACCCATTTGATCTAGTGTGTCTTTTGAGGCATAGATGCTTATTGATTTTTTGCCTGGAAGATCAATCCATTGAAATCAGTGGGGTTTTTAAATCCCCGACTGTGACTGTATTTCTGTCAGTCTCTCCCTTTGTGTCCATCAAGATTTGCTTCACATATTTAGGTGCTCTCATGTTGGAGCATAAATATTTACTAGGGTCATATCCTGTTGTTGGATTGTTCTCTGTATCATTATGTAGTGTCTTTCGTTGTCTCTTACTATAGCCTTGGTTTTAAAGTCTGTTTCATTGGATGTAAGTACTGCTACCCCACTTTTTTTTCCATTAGCATGAAATACCCTTTTCCATCCTTTTGCTTTTAGTCTGCATGTATCTTTCAATCTGAGATGGTGTCTTGGAGGCAGCATGTATATGGGTCTTGTGTTCTTATTTATCTCCTCTGTTTTTTGGTTGCTGTGCTGAAGCCATTACATATTGATAGATATGCATATGTTGTCCCCTTTTATTGTTAGACTGTTTTCCTCTTTTTTTTCTTTCTCTTCTTAAAGCAAGCCCTTTAACATTTGTTGCAGTGCTGGTTTGATGTTAACAACCTCCTTTTGCTTTTTTCTTGTTTTCTCCTTCAGTTTTAAATGATGGTCTTTCTGGGTAAGGTAGCCATGGTTGTCGGCCCTTGCTTTTCATCACCTTGAATATTGCATGTCAATCCCTTCTGGCGTAAATGTTTCTGTTGAGTAATCAGATGCCAGTCTAATTGGTCCTCCCTTGTAGGTGACAACCTGCTTTTCTCTTGTGCTTTTAGGATTCTCTCCTTGTCTTTAAGGAGAGAATTATGATGTGTCTTGGTCTAGGCTTTTTTGGGTCCAACTTGTTTGGGACTCTCTGAACTTCTTGGACTTTTATGTCTTTTTCCTTCACCAGATTATGGAAGATTTTGCTCATTATTTCATCAAGTAGGTTCTCGATCCCTTGCTCACTCTCTTCTCCTGGCAGCCCCATGATGTGGATGTTGTTACGCTTCATGCTGTTTAAAATGTTTATGCTCTCATTTTTTTATTGTTGTTCAAGTACAGTTGTCTCCATTTTCACCCCACCAGGCACCCCCACCCCACCCATCCCTGCCTCTCATCCTCAAACCTACCCCTTTTAGCTCTGTCCATGTGTCCCTTATACATGTTCCTTGTTCCTTGATGGCCCTTCCCCTATTATCCCTCTCCCCTCTCCTCTCTGGTAACTGTCAGTTTGCTCTTTATTTCAGTATCCCCGGTTGTATTTTGCTTGCTTGTTTGTTTAGTTGATTAGGTTCCACTAGATAGATGAGATCATATAGCAGGGTGTCAAACTCATTTTCACCGGGGGCCACATCAGCCTTGCGGTTGCTTTCAAAGGACCAAATGTAATTTTAGGGCTGTATAAATGTAACTACTCCTTAACAGTTAAGTGAGAGCTCAGCGCTGCCACCGGGTAGAAACAAGGTGCAGGGCCAGATAAAATAAGGTGGAGGGCCGGATTCAGCCCATGGGCTTTGTGTTTGCCTTCTGTGTCATACGGTATTTCTCTTTCACCGCCTGGCTTATTTCACTCAGCATAATGCTTACCAGTTCCATCCTTGCTGTTGTAAAGGGTAAGAGCTCCTTTCTTACTGCCACATAGTATTCTACTGTGTAAATGTACCATTGTTTTTTGATCCACTTGTTTACTGACGGGCACTTAGGTTGCTTCCAGTACTTGGCTATTGTAAATTGTACTATAAATATTGGGGTGCATAGGTTCTTTTGAATTGGTGTTTCAGGACCCTTAGTGTATAACCCCAACACTGTTGTTGCTGGGTGAAAAGGCAGTTTCCATTTTTAGTTTTCTGAGGAAATTCCATACTGTTTTCCACAGTGGCTGCACCAGTCTGCATTCTCACCAACAGTGCACCAGGGTTCCCTTTTCTCCACAACCTTGCCATCACTTGTTTTTTGTAGCTTTATTAATGATAGCAATTTTGGCAGGTGTGAGGTGATATCTCATGGTGATTTTAATTTGCATCTCTCTGATGGCTAGTGATGCCGAGCATCTTTTCATATGTCTCTGGGCCCTTTGTGTGTCTTCCTTGGAGAAGTGTCTGTTCAAGTCCTTTGCCCATTTTTTAGTTGTATTTGTGTTTCTGGAGTGGAGTTGTATATGTTTTTCCATATAGTTCTCTTATCATTTTAATGCTGTTTTCTTTAGCCATGCAGAAGCTTTTTATTTTGATGTAGTCCCATTTGTTTATTTTTTCTTTATGTCCCTTGCTCTGGGGGACATATCAATGAAAATATTGCTGTGGGAAATATCTGAGATTTTCCTGCCTGTGTTCTCCTCTAGGACTTTTATGGTGTCATGACTTATATTTAAGTCTTTTATTCACTTTGAATTTATTATTGTATATGGTGTAAGATGGTGCTGGAGTTTCATGGTTTTTTTACACGTTGCTGCACAGCTCTCCCAACACCACTTGTCGAAGTTGCTATTTTTACTCTATTTTATGCTTCTGCCCCCTTTGTCAAATATTAATTTACCTTAGAGACTTGGGTTTGTTTCTGGGCTCTCTGTTCTGTTCCACTGATCTACGTGTCTGTTCTTATGCCAGTACCAGGCTGTTTTGATTACAGTGGCCCTGTAATACAGTTTGATACTAGGTATTGTGATCCCTCCTACTTTGCACTTCTTCCTCAAAATTGCCATGGCTCTTTGGGGTCATTTATGGTTCCATATAGATTTTTGAAATGTTTGTTCTGTAACTGTGAAATATGTTATTGGTATTTTAATAGGGATTGTACTGAATCTATTCATTTAAGTTCTCATTTTTTAAATGAATTTTTGCTGCTCTGTGGTGGTGTTTTTTTCTACCTTGTCTTCCAAATCTTTGATTCAGTCCTCTGCTTCATCTAACCTACTATTTATTCCTTCCAGTGTATTACTTATTTCAGATACTGCATTCTTTATTTCTGACTGGTCCTTCTTTGTGGTTTCTATGTGTCTTTTCATGCTTTTAAATATCCTGATAATCATCACTCTAAGTTCTGTATTTGATCAATTGCTTGCCTCCATTTCATCTAGTTCTTCTGGAGAATTCTCTTGTTCTTTCATTTAAGGCCTGTTTCTTTGTCTTCTCACTTTGGCTGCTGCTTTGTATTTTCTGCCTTAGCTGTTAAACCAATCAGTTGCTAAACCAATCAGTTGCTAAACCGATCAGTTGTTAAACTAATTAGGCTGTAATCAGCTAAAGCACCTCCAGGTGGGACAGAGTAATTCCCGCTGGTGGGGCTGTTGCTTCCCCTCAGGCTGATGCCACTCAGAGAGGAGTTCTCTCCCTGAAAATGACGGCTTCTACAGTGTGGGGACTGAGTCAGCACGGGGGTCCTGGTGGCTGTCCCTTCAGTTCTCTCCCCAGAGCCACCACCCCCAGACTCTCCTCCAGCTTCTCTCTAGTCCACTCTGTCCTCCCTCTGCTGGAGCCCAGGGTAAGTGGCTGCAAATGAAATTCTGTGCGTTGGCCCTTTAAACGGCTCTCTGCATCTCCTGTCTCTTTCTGGCAGACAGAAATTCTGAGGCTTTTCACAGCTGGGTGCTAATCTGAGTTCCTTTCCAGTTCTGGTGCTTTAGTCTGGGGAGCCCAGCTTGGGGTTTAGACCCCATACTTCTCAGGGGGAACCTCTGTCAGCTGAACTACCCCTGTAGCACTTTCTCAGGAAGCCAGCCCTGTTGTGCCTCTTCCACACCCCCTCCCAGTCCTATGGTGGTGAAGTGGCTTCTGCCGTCTGTCCATGGTGACAAGGCTTCCCTCCAGCTAGTGTTCCGTTGTTTATTCAAGGTGCTTTCCATACAAGTTAGCTGTGATTCCAGTTTGGTCCCGGGAGGAAGTTGTGTAGCTTCCACTTCCTCCTCAGCCATCTTGGATCCCACCCTCCTTAACCTTTCTGTAGTGGTTAACATGATTGAATGCACTGTCCTCCTAATTCGTTACTTTCCTTTTATCCTCCAGTGAGAACTATATTAACTTTATAATGAGTTTACGAGTTAATCTCTCTTGTCTCTTTTGTCATTTTCTCTACCTATATTTTTCAGGATTTTTGATCAAGGTTTCAGCCTTCTCTTTTGCAGAGGCATTTTCTTCCTGGAAAATTTAATGTACTCTTATCTTCAGTCATTACCTAAGTGTTGGTAACTCCCAATCTGTATCTTGAGCTTCGATTTCTCTAGCATGCCACAGTGTCATCCACAGGTCCTGATCATTATGAGACTGCTGTCATAGCAGATAAAGGTCCAAAGTAAATCTGTGGTCTTCCTCTCCCCCCTAAACCCTCATCTCTTCCAGTTTTTGTCTTAGTTAAGGGCATCATTTTTTGCCTAAACTAAGAAACCAGTTACCTTTGACCTTTTCTCACACCCCATATTTAATCCTTCACCACCTTTTGTCACTTCCACTTCCTGAAGATTTAGTTCTCTGATTCCACACCCAAGTATGCCCTCATGCTTGGCAGCTCATTTGAGTGGCTTTTCAGCTGCTCTCTCCAGTCTTTCACCACCTGCCCTCACCACCCAGCAGATTGGCCTTCTGGACATTGACTTCCCAACTGAAAAACCTGTGATGGTCATCTTACTGTCAGACTCTAGTATGGTTCAAAGTTGCCTCAGTCGGAATTCTTTCAGTTGCAAGTAATAAAACCAGTTCAAATCTTCGTAACAGACCTTATCCACATAACTGAAGGATAGGACTGGCGTTGAAGGGGCTTGAACAGCAATTCATTGTCATCTAGGTCCAATTCCTTGCCATCTCTCTGCATCCTTTACCTGCTAGCTCTGTGTGGTAAGCCTCCTAGAAGCTCCTGGTTATTCCTGTTGTGGTTACAAGAACACAGCCAACAGGTGCAGCCTCACAGTCCCATTCCGAATCAACCAGCAGAAGGGAGAGCACTGGGTTATCTCAGAAGCCCCAGTAAAGTCCTCACCTGGTCTTGCTGTGATTAGGTTAAATCCAATCCTTGAACCCATCCCTATAGCCAGAGATGTTGGATGTACTGATTGGCCTGCATCCACCAGGGCCTTTACATACAGCTAAGGATGAAATGTAGTCCCCAAGATGGCCCCCAATTTTGGTGGCTTGCTGGGAGGACTCACAGGAATCAGCATATAGTCATACTCAAGACTGATTTATTACAGCAAAACAATACAAACCAAAATCAAAAGGTAAAAGGCCATGTGGAGTGAAAATCCAGAAGAAGTTGGATAGAAGCATTCGAGGGTTCCCTCCTCCATGGAATTACATAGGCTGTGCTTAATTCCCCCCAGCACTAAATTGTGACTGTAGCTATGAAATGTCCACCAAGACTGTCCAGAGTTTTAGTTGGGAGGCTGGTCATGGGGGTCTGCCAGAGGATGCACCAAAATTCCAGACTCCTAGAAGGAAAGCAGATACTTAATATAAACCCTATTGTTTGTACAGTTTGAGCACAGGGACCCATTCTTCTCAGTGAGGGAATGGTGGGAATCTTCCTGGAATCTGAGGTCTCAGATGCCAGCGAAGGGTCAACCTTGCAAGCAAACCTTTTTAAACATAGTGGTCTCGGCCAGCCATGTTAAATCTTTACTGTGCTGATAGGGTCAGCCACATGTAAACTACGTGGCCCCAGAGAATCAGGTGTGGTGTCAGGGAACTTAGAGTACTGGGGAGCCAAGTCAGAAAGGTCCACCCCAAAGGCTCTTCTGCCCTCCTAAACTGCTTTTCTGCCTGTTGCCTGGGAACACCGCCCCCCCCCGCCCCGCCCCATCAGTAAGCCTCCCAGGTGTCATGTGTGCAAAGCTGTTCTTCACTGACGCTGGTAGAATGGCCTCTGATGTCCCACAAAACTTTTTATTTTAAAGTGAATAGTCTGAGAAAACTAATTGTCATATTGGAGAAAAACAGTAATAATCTATTTAACAATAATACCCTAACATTACCTTTGTTCTCTAGGTCAACCAACATAGCAGCAAAACTAAATGACAATCCAATTCCACTGTACTTCCAAACTGGAGAAGTCTCAAAAGTTGAAAGTGATGAAATGTGATTTTCTTGACGAGTAGAAGATTTTAGGTCAGTGTGCACTAAACTATAGAGGAGAGGAAAGAAAATAACCTATTTAAAAACCCATAAATAGGCACGACAGAGAAATTGCAAGCCTTGGCTAAAAGTGAATCTGGGTTTACATCACATGCATATGCAATATATTGGCTAAAGTTGCCTAGTAAGTGTCTTCTAGATATCAGGTTACCATAGCTTAAAAAATAGAGACCAGAGGAGGCAAAGTGTTGATTCACTAAAATTCAGGGCTGTTTATAGCCTCATCCAGAATCCATCTTTTAAGAAGCTTTGTTGAATAACTTTTGAATCTATAGCTGACAAGTATAAAAAAGTAGAAAACTAGAAAGCTGTATCGTGTTGGGAGCAGTGGCTGGGAAGTTTTTGGAGGCAGCATGGAAGAAGACACACAATTTTTTTAAAATATATTTTATTGATTATGCCATTACAGTTGTTCTAATTCCCCCCTTCATTCCCCTCCACCCTGCACACCCCTTCCCCCACCATTCCCCCCTTTAGTTTATGTCCACGTGTCTCAAGTTCATTAGATTCTATATTTCCCCTACTATTCCTGCCCTCTCCCCTATCTATTTTTTATGTACCATCTGTGCTACTTAGTTTCTGTACCTTCTCCCTCCTTCTCCTCCTCCCACTCCCCTGTTGCTAACCCTCCATGTGATCTTCATTCTTATGGTCCCACTCCTGATCTAGCTGTCCTCTTAGTTTGCTTTTGTTTTAGGTGTGGTTGTTAATAACTGTGAGTTTGCTGTACTTTCACTGTTCATATTTTTTAGGAAGAAGACACAAAATTAAACCAGGAAACACAGACTAAAAAGTGTTAACTTCAAATGAGTATCACGTGAAGGAAGGTTGAATGGCTCTACGGAGAACAATGACTGGTTACACCAGAGTTCAGCAAACATTTTCTGTAAAGGGCCAGATTGTAAATATTTGAGGCTTTGTGGTCTACATATGGTCTCTTGCGTATTCATTTTTTAAATAGCTTTGTTAAAAAATGTGAAAACCTGTACAGAAACAGGCCAGGAGCTAGGCTGGGCCCACACGGTGGGACCTAGACCTAGGTGTTGCAAGCACTGGTTTAGAAAACACAATTTTAAGGTGTCATTTTTATTTGCTTTAAATAATTATGAACATATGAAGTCACATGAATTACGAAAGCATGAGAGGCTCTCTCCCACTTCCACATCCGGACAGTTAACACTGCACAGCACACCCTTGGCCCTGCTCCCACCAGCCCACACCACCATCCTGTGCGAAGGCTGTGTGCTGGACCAGTGTGGCACACCGAGCACTTTGCAGACCAGCAACTCAAGTATCACCTTTTCACCCCCATCAACATTCATGAACTACCACCCTCTATTTAAACACTACTGTTACAGCCATTTCACTTCTGAACTGTTTCCTTAGATTAAAACTTTCAGGTTGTGGAATTACTGGGTCAGAGGGTAAGAGCCATTATAACGTCCTTTACAGCCCCAGGGAGATGAGGAACGGGGGGGCAAGTGTCAGTGTTTTAGGAATGGTGGGTTCCGTCATAAAAGACGAGACAACTTCATGTAAGTCAGTGCCTGCTGACTGCACCAGTGCTTTAGTTCCCAGAATCACGAAATTTTGTATCGCCAAGCAAGAAAGCAGTGGAGTCCATGAGACTTAGATCTCTGATTCGAATCAGGTCATGAGGTGGCTGTGGGAGAAATTACACAAAAGTGTGCATGCTACCGTGTGTGCAGGTGATGGACCAGGAGGAGCAGGCCCCTGCTTCTGGCTGGGAATGAGTACTCTCAGAATACACAGTCCTGTTCACAGACTATAGCGTAAGAAGATGGGTACTGCTATGTGTTCAGGTGGTTTGAATCTCTGGCCTTTGATATAAATAATTGACTGAATCTGGGGCTCAGTGGCAACCAAACCTCAGCCCAAGGTGAGCCACAACCTTTGCCCATTTCCCAAAGGAGGGCGCCTGGACAGTGAGAGTATCTCACCTTAGATTTCACATTGGGAAATTAGTAAGGGGGCTGTTTGGTATTACCATCTTCTGGCCCACTATCCTCTATAAAAACAGGCCTCTCTTATTTTCCCTCTGCCTAGTTAAGAGTATCTGATTTTATTGGCCCACGTGCATTAGGGCAGATTGGAACAAACCACTTCCCCTTACTCTTCACCTTTCAGATTAAGGTGGGAGCTATTCCAGAAATAGGGCTTTAATATATATATAATTTATTTTTAGAGAGAAAGGAAGGGAGGGAGAGAAACATCAATGTGTGATTGCCTCTCATGTATCCCCTACTGGGGACTGGCCTGCAACCCAGGCATGTGCCCTGACTGGGAATCGAACTGGTAATCCTTTGATTCACAGGCCCATGCTCAGTCCACTGAGCTGCTGCAGCCAGGGTGGGCTTTTGTTACATACAACCATATTAATTCCCAAAGAACAATTTTGAAGCCCATCAGTGGGTAGTCAGTTCAGTATTTATTGACTTCCTAATGTGTACTAGGCATTGGAAAGTTAGATGTGAATAAAGAAGAAAAAATAGGTAACTTTAAGCAGCTATTACATTGAATGAGTGAATCTAATTTTATTGTTATTTCTTAAGGATTGCTATTATTTAAAAAGATTCTTTAGCATATGTTAATGGTTTCTGAAGTTTGATTTAAATTGCATTTAAAAAACTTTGTTCAAATTTTTAACATCAACTAAATCAGTTTATACATCATCCCCCCATCCCACACCCCCTGCCTCTGATATCAATCTGTTTTTTGTATCTATGAGCTTGGTTTTCAAATTGCTATTTTAATTAATTAGAGAATCAACATTTTCCCATGAGTTAAGAAATATGTATTTTCCCATATGTGAATTGCCAGTTTTCTTCTTTAGAGTTGACAATTAAAAAAAAAAAACAACATTTGGCAGATGGCAATAAAAGTCCAAGTGAGTTGTTCTAAGTCATATTGGGAGAGGTGTGAGTCAGGCCAAGAAACTAGGTTTCCAACTCCTAGTTCCTGTTTAGCCCACGGTGCATGCTAAGCTGTATTTCTAAACATATTTTTCCATCTGTGTCTTTTAAGGATGATATGATTTGCCTTAAAGTAGACTCCTTAATTAAGGTGATTTGGTCTCTGAAAAGTGCTGTTTCTTTAAAGCTAGAAGTATTTTCACTCTATAATTTTGGAATTATAGAAAATTCTTAAAGGTGAAACAGGAGAAAGCTGAGTATTTTATAACTACCTGGACCAGAGAAGCTCCTTTAATGTTTTTGATTTCTGACCGCCCTTGCAGAGTTGAAAATGTGCCCCTAGCTGACCCTTACAAGCTCCTTTATGCATTAAAGTTCCGTTCCCCAAGTGCCTTTTCACAGCACCTCAGGGACTCATCTCTAGAGCTCCATGCCTCCTGCAATAGCAAAACCAACACAATATTCTTTGTATTTTTTCTGATAAAATCTTGTAGCTGACAAGGTCAAATTCTCTCTTGAATTTTATTAGGCTTACACTGTAGCCATTATAAAAGAATAATACTTAGAGACCCAAGACATAGTCTATTAACTCCGATTTCTATACATACAGTAGTTAGTTCATCTTTATTATTTTTATATATCTTAAAAGTGAAGTTATTACTTATAAACACATTGGCTTACTATAGAACTATGACTTTACCATCCAGCCATTTAAAAGCAAAAGCATTCCAAACAGGCCGTCTCTGAAACCTGCCTGCCTTCCCTCCTCCCCCCATGCCTCCGGGAGCTCCACTCTCTTCCTACTTTATTATACAGAGCGGCTCAGCTGTTTTGCAACTAGGCTCTTGGAGGGCCTCTATTCACAGCTAAACACGAGTTTCAATGTATATGGCTAAAGAAAATGATTTCTCCCAAAGACGAATTCTGCCTCTATTTTACATGTATTTTTGCCTTCTGGTCAATGCAGGATAGCAAGGTAGGAAGAAGTGAATAGGAAGGCCCAGAGGTAGCTTGGGAAAAGGATGGCAGCTAAGGGAGGGAGTGTCCAAGGTCCCACCACCTGCCTGCAGCGCCCCCTGCTGGGAGTTTACAGGTACCATCCCAGCTAATCATCCCAACAAGCCTGGGAGGTAGAGAATATCCTTAGTCCCCATATGAAGAGGAGGAAACAGGTTTGGGGAGGTCAAATTCCTAACTCAGGATCATACTGCTGTTAAGTGGCAGACGGGGAATTGGGCATAAGCTATTTTTGTGCTTAATCACTGTAAAACGCCGCTGTCTTATGCATTATGCTGGTGCCACACCTACATATTGCATTGGATTTCTGTGAGTTATGTGAATTTTTTACCATTTTTTCCAAAGAGGAAACTTTCCCGAAGTCATAGAGTTGGGATGTATTGGTGCCTGGAGTGTAACCTGGCTCATTTAACTCCTAAGTTTCTGTGTCATGTTGCCTCGAAGAGTTTTCCATTGAAAATATTGATGTGCTTTTACTTGGGTATATCAGTAGAAGTTCTTTATAATGATCCCATAAAAAATATGCAAGTATTTATGTAGGGTAAACAAAGTCAGCCTGGCTCCCTCACCCAGGTGTCTGGGGAACCAAGATAAGCAGTGTTCTCACAGCCTTGAGACTGGGTCTGATAAACGGTTCCCATAACATGAAGTGGGCTCGCATGCGCAGAATCACTCTATATTACACAACATTCTGTCTCCCCACTGGCATGGAGTATGTTGGGATTTCCCACTGGGGGACAGGTGGCATACAGTGCGCCACGCAGGGGGACACGAAGCTTGCGGTGTGCATGGATCACCCACCCTTGAGTAAAGGCAGATCAGGCATCCCCATGGCTCCGTGTATATTCGTCCATCGGCCTGAATCCTGGGACCTATGTGGCCTGGAAAGGTCACAACACAATTTATAATGAATAGCACAGAGTTGGTCCCTCAGGACATTTATTTTAGTTTATTATTATTTAAAACAACTTTATTGTAGGACATTTATTTTAAATGTTTACAGTGTGAGCAATCTAAATAAAAGGAGCAGCCCTGGCTGGTGTAGCTCAGTGGATTGAGTGCGGGCCTGCAAACCACACGATCGTGGTTCGATTCCCAGTCAGGGCACATGCCTGGGTTGCAGGCCAGTTCCCAGAAGGGGACTCACGAGAGGCAACCATACATTGACATTTCTCTCCCTCTCTCCTTCCCTTCCCCTCTAAAGATAAATAAATAAAATCTTTAAAAATAAATAAATAAAAGGAGCAAGTGCATCTGAGATGAAGGAAACACTTTCAGATAGGGTACCACTGGGCAAGAAATACACGCTCTTTGTATTTCTTGTGGGGTAAGGATTGTGGGGTACTAGTATTGTTCTATTTTTGGAATTTCAAAATACATAAGACACATCTTACCCTGTGTTTCAACTTGTCAAAAATAAACTAACTTGCAAGTATGAAAAAAAACACACATTGTCATTTATGTTAACCTGCAATAAAAATACGGAGTTTTCATTATCTTTGGAAATTACAGGGCCCATAGAAACATTTAACGTGGGAGACTGTTCTGCATAGCATGGGCCCAGCTCCCATTCAGAGATGCACAGGACCCATGCCCATGGATAGGTTCTCCCACAGGGAATCAGGCCTGCAATGTGCCTAGAGCGCTGTGACACTTGCTTTTGCTAAAACTCCCTCACCCTGAATTGAGACAGAAAGAGCTTATTGTAACTTCCTAAAGTCCATGCTAAAACTCCTCAGGATGGAGTATAACCGGTTCAACTACTTTTCCCTTTTCATTTGCAAACATCCTTGTTCCGTGATGTGATTAGTGGCATTAGCTCCTTTGTTTTCTGTAAAAGGTAAGCACCTAAAGCGAACACAGGCATAGTAAATGAGGACCGCCATGTAATGTGACCAAAAAAAAAAAAGAAATAATGGCCTGTCATGGCGGAGGCCACGGCTTTTGGCTCCCCTTGAGAGAAAAAGCCATGCTGTCCCTTTTCCTCCGCAGGACTCGGTAGTGTGTGTGAATGTCTGGGGGACCACTGTGGATCCACAATGTGGCAGACCCCACGAGTCGGGGTCCGCATCAATTTAACACGTAAAAATTGCAGAAAGAGTGATAGGAGTGTTGTCTCTTTTTAAAGAGTAGCAGAACAGAGCCCTGGCTTGAGTGGCTCAGTGCACTGAGTGCTGGCCTGCAAACCAAAGGGTTGCTGGTTCAATTCCCAGTCAGGGTACATGCCTGGGTTGTGGTCCAGGTTTCCCTGTATGGGACATGTGGGACGTGTGGGAGGCAACTACGCATTTATGTTTCTCTCCCTCTCTTTCTTCTTCTCTTCTATCTAAAAATAAATAAAAATTTTTAAAAAAAGAGTAGCCTAACAGAGAAATTAAGAGAATTTAGAATCAGTAGGTTCAATACCATCAGTCAATATGTAGCCGCCCCCCCCCCCCCGAAATGTCCAATTCCTTTTTTACTGCACCTGGTGCAGTAAAGGTGGTGCAGCCTCTGCCCAGTTACCTCTAGGGATAGAGAACCCTTTTTCCTGAAGCAGGGAGGGTCTTCCTTAGGAAGTGGGTTGTGCGATGTGTTAGAAAATTCAGTGGGATGATGAAGTATGTTTCCTTGTATGATCTGTTGATTTGGGGTTTTGTTTAATGGAGAGATTAAATTTCCCCTGCTGTGTAGAGTCGGCTCATATCCTTTCTGAAAGAGTGGAAGTGTGGTCTGATGGGAACAATACTGGACTTGGAGTCAGGACACTGGTCTCAGCTTCACAGAATGGGAGGTCTGAGGGCCACTTCTGTGATGCCTGAGAATCCTCTCCCTTAGATGTTCTTTGTCCCATCTGAAGGGTTTGCTTTAAGAGTGAAGTGAAAATGAATAAGAAAGGTCTTTAATCACTGCCTTATAGTTGTGTATTCTATGATTCATCAAATTAGTGCAGACAATGCGCTAAATGTAGACAGATGAGTGTAGAGTTCAGTGATTCAGATACTTCACTTAATTACACAGGAATTGTCAAGACCGGGAGCACTGGTGGGCAAGTTCTTCTGTGTGGGGGTGGGGGGAGGGTTCTGGTTGTCAAAGATTTGATGTCCAGAGGGAACGTGTGCTTCAGTGTACCTGCAGATGAGTCAGATCTTCCTCGTGGGTGGGAGGAGATGCTCCCAAATGCCCTGCTCTGAAGCTGTCTGTCCCAGATTCACTCCTCGGACCTGCAGGGACCTTCTACAACGTATTGACTGGTTTCCTTAAGGACGGGGGTCCTAACCGGGCTCCAGCAGGGGGACTGTGGCTGTCAGGTCTGTTCACCTTTTCCAAGGCGAGGCTTTATTTCTCAGCTAGAGGTGATGGGCCTGCTCTTAGGAGGCAGATTTCTGGGGATCAACAACAATTATCCTTTTATCTCATACTGATACAGGGTGCAGCCGGGGGCGGGGCAGAAAAAGGATTTGTAATGGGATCCAGAGCTCAGGATATCCAGGAAATATTATTAAGGTGTATCACCCCCCACACCCCCAGGTGTCAGCTGGGGGAAGGGACACATGGAGCAGGGCCATTGAGAGTTGTTTTGCATAGCAACAGTTTTGCAACTAACCTCTGAAATGGTCATTTAACATATCTATAACTTTTAACTGGTTTCATAGTTATGTTAAATAGCTGTGGCCAAGTTTTGAGCCTGGGAGAAGTGAGTGGCTTGTACCCAGGAGGTAACTGGGGGCTGATGCTCTGAGACAGGGCCTGTGTGAGAGCTTGGAATGGATGTGCTCTAGGACATGGGGCCATACTTGCCCAGGTGACAAGGGAGAGCCACGCGGTTTTGGAAGAGGGCAGACCCCGTCTTGGCCAGGTGAAAGGGAAAACCATGCAGCTTTGCCAGAATGGAGATCCCTGCAGCCAGGTGAAGAAGAGAGACACATGCTTTTGGTGGAGTGCGGACCCCTGCAGCTTTGGTAGAAGAGGCCCACGTGGCTTTGGCGTGCTCCCTTTGGCCAAGTGGCCTGGAAAGCAGGAGAGATTTTGACTGGAACTTGGTCCAAAGAACTCTTGCCAGTGGAAGGTGCCGCATGACTTTGAATTAACTGGAGATCCTGCCTGGACAGGTGACACAGCGCACAGTGCCAGTGACCTGAAAAACGGACGTGTGCTCTTTTCCTGATTTACGGTACCCGGAGTTGGGATGGTGGGAGAAGGGAGCGCTGTGTGTGTGTGTGTGTGTGTGTGTAGGTGTATACCCTTAAAGACTTTGATATTTTAATGAAGGCATTCGGCCTGAATAGCATTAAATAAACATTTTGTTTCCTCTTCACAAATCTCTGGCATTGAGAGATGTCTTTCCAATTGGCGGCGGACAGAAGAGCCCAGTAGGTATTAGTATACCATCCCTGGGAGGGGCCCCTGTTGTTCTGCAGCAGTTTTTGGCATCCCTCAGTCGGCCAAGTATTGCCCACCCCGCCTTGGACCTGTTGTTCGGTAACATTATCATAGGTGGTTCAGTTTTCTCCACACTATGTTCTGCTTTTTGGATTGGATTCGCTTAATATCAAACCATTTCCTAAGTAATGCCTCAGTTTTATAAACTTTGAGGCACTATGTCTTATACTAGTGGTTCCCAAAATATGGTCTCTGGACCAGAAGTATCAGCATCTCCTAGGAACTTGTTAGAGAGGCAAGTTCGTGGCCCTACGCCAGACCTGAATCCTGAGTCTCTAGGGATAGAATCCAGCAACTGGGGTTTTAGCAAGCTTCTGGGGGGTTCTGCTGCACATTCATGTGTGGGCACCCTGTCTAGGCTGTTTGGTTGTCCCCTGTGGGGGCAGATTAGCCACTTCATCTCCCCCTTCCTCCCTGTCCTAGTCTTAGAGAAAAGTTCCTGCCTGGCATCAGCTTTCAGTGTTTCTCTGCTACTGTGCTGCTAACACCCACCCAAAGGACCATCCTTGTTCCTATATAAGCACAGTCTAGGTTACATAACATCATCATGGGAGCATAACGAGCCACACAGTCTAGTGCTAGGATTTACAGACACCCATCCTGATCTGAATTAACCAGGCACTTACGCTGCGATGTCAAATATCACACTTTTTTTTTTTTAAGGAATGCTGCTGGGGGGGTGGGGGTGGTGGAGGGGCTCCAGGGATGGGAAAGCCATTTGGAATAATACCCTATTTCATACCCGGGCTAACTTTGCTGAACTTCATTCTTTTCTCCTTTTCTTTTTCCTTCTAGTTCTGTTTTTCTTTCTTCCTATAGGAGCAAATGGGTAGTTTGACAGTGTTATTACCTAATAAAAAGAAGAGAGCATTACCTTATTTGTAGACTTTGGGCATTACTATCCAGAGGTTTAAATGTGAAAACTGAGGTAGGTCTTCATGATTGCTACTTAATTTCCTCAGGAATAACTAAGTGGGAGCTACAATGCATCTTTGTTTAGCAGCTATGGTTTTCATTAAATTTAATTAAGATTCCCAGAAGCTTTAAATTTAGGGCAACTTCAAAATGCAGGTGGCTTCTGTTAAGTATAATTATATTCCAGCTATATTATATAGCTGCCGTGGTTTAGGAGAGCTGGGCTGTCACACTTCCAGTCTTTAACAAGTTCACCAGTGCTTTGGTTTCAAGAAAGTTCATTTCTTTTTTTTAAATATTTTATTTATTTATCTTTAGAAGGGAAGGAGAGAAGGAGAGAACTATCAATGTATGGTTGCCTCTTGTGAGTCCCCTGCGGGGAACTGGCCTGCAACCCAGGCATGTGCCCTGAATGGGAATTGAACCGCGATCTTGTGGTTCGCAGGCCCGCACTCAATCCACTGAGTCATGCCAGCCAGGCCAGAAAGTTCATTTCTAAGCATAACCTGCCCTCCCTCTTTTAACTCCCCTCCCTCCTTTCCTCCCTCCCTCCTCCCTCCCTCCCTCTCTTTCTCTCCTTCCTTTCCTCCCTTTTTTGCAGAAGGCCCAGGCTATTGTGAACATAACAAAAGCTGCTCAGTTATGGTTACAACCTTACTAAATAGTTGAGGCCACATTTCAGTGGTTAGTTTTCTCAGGGTTTTAAGTCAGTCTGGTTGACCACTGGGGCAGGTTATTGTCCTTGAGTTCAGTAGATGTTGTGTCTGCGAGGCCTGCGGAGAACAGAGGTCTGGGATGGACTTAAAGGCAAACACCAGCTACTAGAGCGGAACAGACTTAAGTGTGTGGAGCTCCTCCTTGCCTTCCGTTTACTCTTTTCCTTCGAATCAAGTACATCCATTTTACATCTAGACTTAGAGAGAACTTTGTACACATTTGTTGTGAAGGTAGTACAGTAACATTGCAGAAAGTCTTCTGATGTGACTATTAGTATTTCCCAAAAGACAGACTGAATTATAATAAGTAATTTGCTCAAGGTCAGTTTTCTGAACTCTCATCTGCAAAATGAGTGGGTTCAGGGACTAAGAAGAAGAGAAAGAGGAGTTATTATTAAACAGCTACAGTGTGCAAAGCTAGTCCTTCAGGTACTTCCTATAAAAAGAGTTCCTTCTCAGAGATCCCAGAACAATTACATTTTCTGTAATTGTGCTGAAGTTTCATACCAGCGTTTTTCTCAACCAGCTGAGAGCACAATATATCATTGCAAAGGTAATGAGAGGAGGTTGTCAGGAGTTTGATGAAGCCCCAGTATTTTTGTTTGTTTGTTTTGTTTTGTTTATTTTTTGTACTCTTGGTATCAACTGTACTTCCCTGAGTCTGAAAACAGATTATCTAGGTCAATTCATTGCCTTTGGAAGAAAACAATTTTCTTACAAAGCTGTAAGCAGAATTCCTGTACTACTCACATACGTTTTTGTTTGATTCCAACTGTAATCCCGCGCACACTTAATGACATGCATAATTGTTATTATGATCTCCGGTCATTGGGGCTAAACGTGAACAAGTGAATGAGCTGTTTTAGTGTTATTTTAATACAGTTAAATCCAATGTAAGTTTCTTTTTGATACCTGTTCAGTATCTATAATCAGCATTACTATAAGTGATTTTTTAATATTACCAGTTTTCCTGCTATCTATATAAAATAAAACATTTCTCCCCAATTCCTGATTAAATATGGACTGGATGTGAGATGATATCAAGCATTTTTTTTTAGGGCAACAGTGGTGTTTTGTTCATTTAGGAAAGTGGCCTTATGTTACAGAATGCACACTGAATTAGGCAGGGTTGGAGTGACTCGATGGTTGGCGATACTGTTCTTTCTACTTTTGTGCATTTGTGAACATTGTCATGATAATAAGTTAGCCCACTCCTGTGTGTGCGTGCGCCAAGGCAAAGCCACTGCACGTGACTCACCCTGAGGCCAGGCCTAGTCGCAGCCCTTCACTAAAGGTGGCAGTCACGCTGGTTCGTCCTTTTAAGGGACGTGCTCTGACTTGGTCCCCTGGCTTTTACACTGTCCTTTTCAGTGGCACTCCGACTGCCAGGGTGCAGCAGGTTGAAGTAAAAGGCCCTACTGTGGCCTCGGAC
This sequence comes from Sturnira hondurensis, assembly GCF_014824575.4. NCBI lineage: Eukaryota > Metazoa > Chordata > Mammalia > Chiroptera > Phyllostomidae > Sturnira > Sturnira hondurensis. The sequence goes on along the minus strand of NW_028074140.1, from coordinate 8,627,018 downwards.
CTAGGATGAATTTTTCAGTTTTGTGTACCGGAAACCCCTCATTTAGGGGAATCACTGGAGCTTTGTGGGAGCTAACGATGGAGTGAGCTAACACCCTCTGCCTGGTTTGAGAAGATAAGCAAGGAAGTCTGGGAAATGCTAGGGCTGCTCCCCAGTTCTCGTCGCCATCAGAAACACCCCCACCTGTCAAAAAGCCCATGTGGGTAGATGGGGCTGGGAGGTGGGGAGGGAGAGGCAGCAGACACTGCCCTCATTCAGGTCGAGACTGAGGGAAAGTTGGGGTAGTCGTGCCAGGAAGGAAGGGCTCCAGTCCCTGGCTGTGTTTATGGGGTGCCACTTTCCTCTGGCTCCTGCCTCCCACCCACCATATCTCCTCCATTTCCAGAAAGTGGTTCTTAAGTGCTTCCTACAAATTTCCCCTCCATCTACTGGCTCATGGCTAACACACCTGTAGGGGAAAAGACATTTCAGTCTGCAATCAGTGATAAAAATGCATAAAAGCAAACACCTGGCTGAGATGAAGCATTTTAATTCATTTACCCTAAAGTATAATCAGTCAACCAGTGTTCGTGGTGATATGAGAGCTTTTCCTAACGAGAGGGCAGGTAGTGGTGGGGACGGCGCCTGAAAGCAGGAGCCGCTGCTCCGGACACTGCGGTGGGTCGGCCTGCGCTGCGCAGGAACATGGGCCTTTCCCACCGCTGTGGCCTCTCAGGCCTCGGGCCGGGAAGACCCAGAGGCGAGTCCTGAGGTGCGCTTGTGAAGCGAGAAGTCTCCCTGTTATCCTCAGAAGATGGAAATCAATTTCCTTGCTCTGCAGTGGGAAATGTCCCCTTCTCCATATGTGACAGGGGGAAGAGGCCTCAGAGCTTCAGACAAGGGGAATGCAAATTAGGGAGCCAGAGTTAGGTAAGCCTGCCTGACCTTGTTCTCCGGGTGCTTAGGTGCTAGGACACCACATCGTCAGAAAGGAATTTTCTTCTCTGACTCTGTTACACAGGCACTGGGCCACACCAGTGACACAGCTGTATGATTCCTGACACACGATAGTTTACTTGTGCCTTTAAATCCTTGCTCTTTGCCATACATTGATTATAATTGTTAATATGCTTTGGCATTGTCTTAAATCATTGTGTCAGTTGTGCGAAGATAATTCAAAAAGGGTTTTTTTTTCATATAGATTACCCATGACTGCTTCCTGAACTATCTCATGTATATGTTAGATATAAGGTAATCAGTAGGTAATTTTGCGCCATGACCAGAATAGCAGTGCCTTGTGCAGGCCACCTGGGTGCCAGGGACTCTAACAGAACCTAAGCTAAGCTGTCAGTGGATCTGTAAGTGGTTTGGGATGAGGAGGAATAAATTAAGATGATTGGAGAGGGGCTGTGAGTCCCAGCCACATTATTGCTTCCCCTGCCCTGACGCCGTCTCTATTGCAGTTATTAGCTCATTGAGGACATGTTTTTGCCTCTCTGAATTGTTCACAAGCTATTAAAGTATTTGCAATAGTGGAAGCTAATATGCAATACTTCCCCGCCCTGTGAGTTTGGAGATGTTTTAAACTGTACGGGGACTTCCTGGATTGCTAAGGCATATTGCACCCTTAGAAAGACTTGTTCTCTAAAGCAATCGTGACCTGATCAGCTTTCAGCTGCCTTCAGAAAATGGGCTAATTTGTTCTTCATAAGGCTTTCATAATAGTTAGAAGACATATCACAATAATACCGTGATACTGAGACAAGAACAACAATAGTCTAGTTGAAGCAGAGGGAGTCTGGAAAATTCTGAAAATCTAGGCAAGGGAGCCGGGTCCGGAATCCAGGCCAGAGATGCAGCCGGAGAGACTTGTCCACCATCTCTGGTTGGTGCAGGCTGCACCAACTAGAATCCTCCAAGGTTTTAGCAATTTTTCTGATCTTTCTAATCTTTAAAAAGTTGATATGTGTTGAGAAAAATAGGAATCTATGCACTGGTTTTCAAATTATGGTCATTGAATCAGCTGCACCAGCATCAACTTGATAGAAATGCAAATCCTTGGGCCCAGATCAGAGCTACTGAACCAGCAGTCTTTTTTGTTTTTGAGGACTTTAAAATTTATTTTTAGAGAGAGGGGGATAGAGGGAGAAAGAGAGGGAGAGAAACATCCATGTGAGAAAAAAACATAGATTGGTTGCTTCCTGCACGCCCCCAACCAGGATCCAGGCCTGCAACCCAGGCACGTGCCCTGACTGGGAATCAAATCGGCGACCCTTTGCTTCACAGGCTGGTGCTCAATCCACTGAGCCACATCAGCCAGGGATGTCTGTTTTAACACAGTCTCTGGTTTGTGCTCAAGTTGGGAAGCCTCTGTTCTATGTGCCTTTAGGGGATCCCAGCAATAGGAAGGTGACATTTCCAGAAGAACCCATGGTGAGGGGGTGAAGATTAGTTTGGTTTGTAACTTCTCAGTGAGTGAGTGAGTGAATAGGAGGTTGAGTTTTGGTGGCTAAAATTGGTCACAAATCTAACCACAAGTTTTATTTTTTTTTATAAATCTGGGAGATATCTTCCTTCTTTATTATAAAATATTCCTGAATCTAAGAAGGAAAGTACTGATTAAAAAGGAAAAAATGTGGTTATGGGAAATACCAAGACACATACGTGACTAATGGTTTAGTTGACAATATGAAAATTACTATCCTTAAAAGGGAACTTATTTGATGACAGTAAATAAAATTCTATTCCAATGAAAGCATGTAAAATTAAATATGGATGGATGAAGTTGTTGAATTTTAGTAAAGGTGATTTTCATTTGCAGAAATTCCTTTTAAATCAGCTGAGAAACGGTATCAGTAGGGAAAAGAGTCATGGGATTTTTAGTCATTTAGCCTTGGATCAGTTATGCAAAAGGTCCATGATGAGAATTAAATATTATAAGATATGATGAAATGAGAATCCCCTCTCGCAAATCATTGAACATGTAAAGTTGTTCTTCCAATTAAGGTTAATTCATTTGTTACTGTATGGAATTCCAATTGGAATGTGGAATTTTATTAATGTTGTCCTCCGTCAACGTGACCAGAACTTACTCAGTGGCTACTGTGGACAGAGGAGCAATGGTGTTCTCTCCCCTCTCCAGGCACCTCTCGGGGGAACTGGCCACATTCACAGGAAGGGTGAGTGATCCTTTGACCGCAGGGTTACACCAACATAAAAAGGATACAAAATTAAAGCAAACAAGCAAACTTTACCTCAAGCTAAATGTAAATCTTTTGAAAACGAGGACCTTTCTAGGCATTAAGGGAAAACAATGTACAAAACCAAAAAGTGGTCTTGGGAGTGCCTCATTGTGGGGATGTGGGACTCTTAATTTTCTAAAATCACCCCTCCCCTTGCACAGATACGATATGCTCACCTATTCATTCCTGACTCAGCAACATTTGTGGCTGAATAGCTTCCCTATCAGACTATTTTGAAACGGCCAAGATGGAATTGTTTTTTAGAAGGCTGGATATTATATTAGATGCTGATCAAAAGGTTCCTCAATTCTTCGTGTCCCCTATACAACTTACTCTTCCCAGTACATGCGTTAGAAATAAGTCGTGAATCAGATTTCCATGTGTCATTTTACAAATAATAGTGTTTTGAATATTTTAAATAAGATAACTACTTTCCGCTACTCATGGTCTAGAAGTAAATGAAGTAATATCTTTCTTGGAGCTCTACTAAGGATTCTTTTATGTTAACCTTCTCTTTGACAATTGAAGCTTCAGGGTAAAAGTCCATTCAGCAACGCCTACTGGGAAACAAATGATGAGCGACAAACCATAACCATAACTGTGATTAAAAAACAAGGCTGCCTTTTAACTTAGAGCTGCTTTTTAACTTGGTAGAACCTAAACTCATTTTAGAAGGCTGAAGGTGTACATGTATAAGTATGCCCTTTAACTTAGCAAAAGTACCCCTTCCCAAAGCAGGCCACCCTAAGTCTTTGTAATTTACAGCATGTGAATAAAATGCTTATTATATTAAGCAGTGAGAATGTAAGAGATTAAGAAGTTGGAAGACAGAATGTGGGAACACACATTAAAATGAAGGGAGGAGGATCTAGTATTTCCACTTTAAGCCAAGTGTTTCTACACATTATATCATATAATCCCCAAGTCAGTGCTTCAAGGATAACATCTCCGTTTTACAGGTGAAATATAGAGGGATCAAGAATACCCTCAAGCAAGGACTATAAAGGAAAGAATAAACAAATGGGATCTCATCAAAATAAAAAGCTTCTGCGCAGCTAAAGAAAACAGCATTAAAATAAAAAGACAACCAACTGTATGGGAAAACATATTTGCCAATGATACCTCAGACAAAGGTTTAATCTCCAAAATATACAAAGAACTCACACGACTTCACTCTAAGAAGACAACTAACCCAATTAAAAAATGGGGAAAGGACTTGAACAGACACTTCTGCAAGGAGGACATACAGAGGATCCAGAGACACATGAAAAGATGCTCAATATCACTAGCTATCAGAGAGATGCAAATTAAAACTACAATGAGATACCACTTTACACCGGTGAGAATGGCTATCATAAACAAAGCAATAAACAACAAATGTTGGAGAGGGTGTGGGGAAAAGGGGACTCTGGTCCACTGTTGGTGGGATTGCAGACTGGTACAACCATTATGGAAAACAGTATGGAATTTTCTCAGAAAACTAAAATTGGACTTGCCTTTTGACCCAGCAATTCCACTGCTGGGATTGTATCCTAAGAACCCTAAAACACCAATCCCAAAGAACCTATGCACCCCAATGTTCATAGCAGCACAATTTACAATAGCCAAGAGTTGGAAGCAACCTAGGTGCCCGTCAGTAAATGAATGGATCAAAAAACTATGGTACATATACACAATGGAATTTTATGCTGCAGAAAGAAAGAAGGAGCTCCTACCTTTTGCAACAACATGGATGGAACTGGAAAGCATTATGCTGAGTGAAATAAGCCAGGTGTTGAAGGACAAATACCATATGATCTCACCTCTAACAGGAAGCTAAACAACAAAGCAAACAAGCAAGCAAAATATAACCAAAGACACTGAAATAGAGAACAGGCTGACAGTGACCAGAGGGGAGAGGGGAGGGAATTTCAGGGGAAATAAGGGAGGGATTTAGAGGAACCTATATAAAGGATACATGGACAACAACTGAGAAGGGTGGAAATGGGAGGGAGGGGGGAGGATGGGGGGTGGGATGGGATGGGAGTAATAGAAAACTATACTTGAAAAATAATTAAATAAAAAAATTGAAAAAAATAAAAAATAAATAAAAAAAATACCCTCAAAATCCTGGACTAGAAAATAAATGCATTACAGAAATTTTAGCAACCCCCCAATTTTGAGTGTTGGGAATGGTAAGGTCCAGGCAATGCCAGAGCCCTGATGGGGTAAATAGTTGACCAAAACACATGCAAGCTGACCTGCACCGTCCCCAACTCACTGCCCTAACCCTTGCCCTCCGTGCGCCCAGCACTGCAGTCACACTCGCAGGAGACTGCCTCCTCTCTGTGCTGCCGCTTCCCGACTTCACTGGTAAAATCCAGGCCAAGAACCTATGCACCCCAATGTTCATAGCAGCACAATTTGCAATAGCCAAGAGTTGGAAGCAACCTAGATGCCCATCAGTAAATGAATGGATCCAAAAACTGTGGTACATTTACACAATGGAATTCTATGCAACAAGAAGAAAGAAGGAGCTCCTACCCTTTGCAACAGCATGGATGGAACTGGAAAGCATTATGCTAAGTGAAATAAGCCAGGCGGTGAAAGACAAATACCATATGATCTCACCTTTAACAGGAACCTAAACAACAAAACAAACAAGCAAGCAAAATATAACCAAAGACACTGAAATACAGAACAGGCTGACAGGGACCAGAGGGGAGGGGAGGGAATTTCAGGGGAAAGGGGGAAGGATTTACAGGAACAAGTATAAAGGACACGTGCACAAAAACTAAGGGGGGTGGGAAATGGGAGGGAGGTGGGGAGCACTGGGGGGTGGGAGGTGGGCTGGGATGGGAGTAAAAAGCAGAAAAACTGTATTTGAACACTAATTTTTAAAAAAGGTGGTGGATTAAATGCAGTATCCAGAATATACAAGTAACTTTTAGAACTCCACAATAAAGAGAAAAATAACCCAATTAAAAATGGGCAAAGATTTTAAATAAACATTTCTCTGAAGAAGATATACAAATGCCAATAAGCACATAAAAATGCCCAACATCATTAGTTAACTAGGGAAATGCCAATTGATACCCTAAGGAGATACCTCTTCATACCGACTAGGATGTGGAGCAGTTGATACTCATTTTGCTGATGGGAATGTGAAATGGTGGCTAGCCACTGCAGACACGCTGGGCAGTTCCTCAAAAAGTTAAACACGGATTTACTGCATGACCCCACCATTTGACTTCTAGGTGCATATGCTGAAGAACCAAAAACACGTCCACACAGAAATGTGTACATGAATGTTCATAGCCCCAAAGTGGAAACTCGAATGTCCGTTGGCTAAGGAATGGATGAACAAAATAGGGTATATCCATGCAATGGAAGGTAATCTCATTACAGAAAGGGAGAGGCACTGATATGTGTGACGATGTGGGTGAGCCTTGAAAACATTATGCTAAGTGAAAGAAGCCAGACATGAAAGGCCAGATATTGCATGGTTCCATTCATATGGACTATCCAGGGTAGGAACTCCATGGAGACCCATGGAGACAGGAAGCAGACCAGTGGTTTCCAGAAGCTGGGGGAGAGAAGGGGGGGGGTGTTGCAAGGGTAATGCAATATTCATGGGGACAATAGTTGCACATTCTTGTGAATATACTGAAAGCCACTGAATTGTTTTTAAGATTTATTTAGAGGGGAAGGAGAGAGGGAGAGAAACATCAATGTATGGTTGCCTTTTTGTGCATCCGCTGCTGGTAGTTAGCCTGCAAGGAACCGGTTTGCAACCCAGGCATGTGCCCTGACTGGGAATCGAACCGCGATCATCTGGTTCGCAGGCCCGCGCTCAATCCACTGAGCTACGCCAGCCAGGGCTGAATTGTATACTTTAAAAGGGTGACTTCAATGGTATATGAATTATATGCCGATAAAAAACTACTTATGTCTTACTAAAGGCATAGAAAGATTATCAAAATCAAAAGTTTTTTTTAGACTAGATATATCAATTTGACAAACTCTAAACGAAAGGGATAGGAAAAAGAGAAGATAAAATTTAAAATAATACAGAAAGAAACGGCCAAATAAACACAGATAGGACAGGAATGTAAAAAGTAATAATGAAGGAGTACTGTGGTGTCCCACAATCACATGACATTGATTTCTTGGGACTGATAATGTGTTCTGCCCCTACTTTGAAATGGCCATGGGCTCAGCTTTTTATCTTTTCTGGGGAGAGTTATATGGGGGTGTGGAGCTGGATAGGAGGGAGTAGCAAGCAACATTTGGAGAGGCCTCAAAGGAGGCAGGAGACCCTTTCTCCCAAATCCGCAGCATTGGGCAACCAACTAACTAGGAAATTCCTGGAACTGCTGCCACTGACCTTGGAGTTTGGTCCAGTCTGGGCCCCAGAATTATCTAGAGTGAAGCAGGACTGAACTGTTACCACTAGATGGCACCACATTGCAGCTCACGGGGATAAAGTTGAACTAGACAACTCTACTCTTGGCCCCTGGTTGTAGCAGCTCATCTTGGACATTTTACTAACCTAACAGCTAAACATCTCTCTCTTCATGCACATGACTGATAGTTTCGGTTTGCATTCTGCTTATCCAGTTACACGCTTTACTATGAATAACTCTGTCCAAAGGAACTTAAAAACCTAGATGAAATGCATACATTCTTTGGAAAATATAAAATGGCAAAACTAGCACAAATGTAAAAAAACTTGAACAGAACCATAAACAGTGAAAAAATTGCACTGGCATTGAACAACTGCTCCATCCTGAAACCCCAGGCTTAGATTGCTTTGCAGGTCAATTCTATCAAACTTCAAGAAACAATTGGCTCCTAACTCATGCTAAATATTCCAGATGATGGAAGAGATTAAAAACTGCCTGGCTCATTTTACAGACGTACGGTAGTGAGGTTCAGAATGTGTATTTGGGTGCATCTCTCTGCCGGGATGTGTGGCTCCCTCAGTACCCACCAGCCTTGATGATACATGATGCCCACTGTACCCAAATATGTACCACAGGGTACCAGGTCCTTTCTCTCCCTTCTCCCCCCTACCTCCCTGGCAGATAAGCTCTATACTATGGGTTGAAGATGTTGGGTCGTGGGTGGAGACTGGGTGTCATACCAGGACCTCCTGATCATTGGAAACTGAGGCACAGGGAAGGGGAGTACACCTGTGAAGGTGAGGCTGGGGGGTGAAAAGAGGTACCCAGAGTCTGGGAACTACCAAACGTCAGAACTGGGAGTGACCAGAGACTGCAGATTCCGGGACTTTGCAGGCTTCTCTTCCCTCTGACCAGGCTGAGTGAACACCCTCTTCCCTGTGGTGAGGTTGTGAGGTTGTAAGTCCGTAGTGACTGCTCCCTCCTCAGGCAGCTGGCTCAGAAAGTCTTTCCTTGGGCTTAGCTGAAATGCACATCTCTGAGGCATTCCCTGAGAACCTTATCTGCTTGAGCTGCTAAACTGGGAAGGTGACCAGCAACCTGCTGGGAAGACACTAGGACCTCAGATCTGTGGGGCATAGTTTATAGACCGGTGCTGGCAATCACATGCTGGGGACTTGAAGCAGGTGAAAGACAGACCAAGACAGGGAAAGGTCTGGACTGGAGGAACCAGGGGCAGCTGAAGGCCCTATTTTGCATACAGCCATGCAATAGCACAGGCTATGTGAACACATTGGGAAAATCCTGTATTAACCAGGGGCTTCTCGTATGCCAGTATCATTTCTCTATCAGTCCATAGACTGATAGTGACTCCTGCCAGAAAGACTGTATTTAGGAATTAATTTACCCAAGAGTATAAACACACTCTGTGGAGATGAGTTTAAAATGTAAGTGAAGAACAAAGATAATCTGAATAAATGCAGAGGTACTCCATGTTCTTGGATGAGATGACCCAAGAGAAGGAAGATGGCGATTCTTCCTAAATGATCTGTAATTTCCATCTAATCCCAATAAAAATTCCACTTGAATTTTTTGAGAATAACGAAAGTCCAAAAATAGTGAGCCAATCTCTTTTTTTCAATTGTGGTAAACACATAATATGTGATTACTCCTTTAAACACATTTTCAGTGTTCAGTACAGTATTGTTAACTATAAGCGCAATGTGGTACTACAGATTCCCAGAACTTTTTCGCAGTAAGACAGCCTCGGGAAAGAAGAGGAAACGGGGTAGCATTCCCTGGCAGATAGTAAGACACACTACAAAGCCCTAGTAATAAAAAGTGTTGTTTTGGTGCAAGGACAGATTAATAGACCAATGAAGCCTCATCCAGAGCTCAAGAACAGATTCATATATTGATTGGAAATCAATATAAAGGTGGCACCACAAGTCAATTGTGTAGTAGATGCTATTGGAAAAGCTCATTATACGGAGAAAAAGAAAATTGATCTTGTCATAATACCCCATCCAAAGGTGGATTTCAGACATTAAAGATCTAAATGTGAAAGTTAAAACTACACAACTGTTAAGGAAAAATGTAGGAAAACTTCTTTTTAAAAATTATCTTTTATTATGTTATTATAGTTGTGCCAATTTCCCCCTCTTTGCCCACCTCCACCCAGCACCCCCACTCCCTCAGACAATCCCCACACCATTGTTCATGGCCATGGGTCATGTGTGTAAGTTCTTTGGCTACTTCCTTTCCTACACTGTACTTTACATCCCCACAGCTATTCTGCAACTACCCATGGAAATACTTTTGTGACTTTGAGTTTGGGAAGGATTTATTAAATAAAACTTCAAGTGTAAAATCCATAAGAAAAATAAAGCTGATTTTGATTATATCTGGGCAAGGTTATTACAAAGATTAGAAGGTTAGTAGACTGTAAATAACATGAATGGTGCCAACAAGGGACTGATATCTAGAAGACACAGAGAAGTACCGCAGACTAACAAGAAAAAGGTACAGACTGATGGAAAATGGCGAAGTATAGGAAGAGAAAATTTACAGAACACATGCAAAATCTTACAAGAACATATGCAAATAAAACAAGTGTTTTGAATAAAAGATCTGTTAGGGAAAAAGCAGATGGAAAAGAAAACATTAAAGTGGGCGAGAGGAAACTACATTGTTGCCTATAAAGAGGAGAGAAATGCTACTGGCCATGGGATTTGAAAATACACTGTGGAGTGAATAAATGGAGGAGTTAATGAGTAAATACAGTTAGAGAGGGGTCTGTGTGGACTAATGCACTGAGTCCCACCAGCTGAGCATAATCACCTTAGTCTTTTCCGAAGGAGATCCCAAAAGAAAAGAAGTTGAAGATAATCTGTCTTTTAAACCTTGAGCCCACTCCCCATCCTAGTCCTATGCCTTGAGACCAGGTAAACACCTTCCCTTATAATTAGGTAACCTCAGCGGCTGTCTTGATGATTACCTGAAGGTTCCCCAATGCATGTAAGGCACCTGGCATGCCGTACAGACTCAGGTGCTAGTTCCCTAACTCCTATTTTATATTTACTTTTTCATCTGCTTCCCCCCTAAGAGTTTCTTATTGGAAACATCTGCAAGTTTCTCACTGTTGGGTTCATTCTTCTCCATATTTCTCTCAATCTCTTTTGCAGCGTGCGTGGCCCTGTTAGTGCTCTGTTGACTGCGGGCATGCTCTCGAGTATCCCTCTTTCTGGAATTGCGTGTCTGTTAATGCAGCTGGGAGAGAGAGGGAGCACCCTGGCAGCCACTGCACCCTGGTGACTCTTGTGGAGGCAATGTTCGCAGCCCTCCATCCCTACCTGGGAATTGGTCCTGCAGTGCGTGCTGCTAGAGCCCTTCCTCCCCACTGACTTAGGGTGTAGTTTCTTAGCCCTAAGTTAAAGAATGCAGATACCTGGTGGGTTTCATTTTGTTAAATTTGGCCTCAACTTTGCCCTCAGCCTGCCAGTTGTTCTACTGAAGGAGTTCCTCCAGGTTTATATCATTGTGTAGTGTTGTAGACCATTCTGCCTGGTTCTAGGAATTGTATCTCCACCACTTGTGGCTAAGGGCGAGGGATGACCCTTGGAATGCAAGCTGCAGAAGACAAAGCTTGTCTCTGGTAGCAAAGGGTGCCTCAGTTTCCTCTCCCTGCCCCCAAATCTTGGTCGGAAGTCAATGATGGGTAAGACCTCTCACAGCAAGGGGCAACCTAAGCCAGACTCGATCACTTGGGAGGCCTTCATGGAAGGACTTGGGGGTCTGCAACAAGGAGCAATGGACTCTCGCCACTGCCCCACCCCCGCTTTGACATAGCCTGAGTCCCCATGTCCTCTGGGAGAAGCGCTTCCTGGCTCTAATCCTCTTAAGTCTGAATACCTGTTGGGGAGAGGTGCAGCTCCTTGCATTGCTAGAGCGTGTCCTGGGGAAAAATCTGGCATCACGAAGACTTTATGATAAACCTGTGAAATCTGCTCTGCTAAGAGTGTTTTCATTCAGATGTTAAGGGTTTGAGCAGAAAACCCTAAAACTTTGTTCCTGACAGACTCTGAAGCCCTCAGATTGCTTTGAAATGTTACCTACTGTTTGATCCTTGCCGCCCTGTATTTCTGTGTATTAGAACCCAATAAAAGGTCCTGGAAGAGGGGGCTTGAAGCCTTTTCCTTCTCTGAGAAACTGGCCGCTGCTGGTCTTTTTTCCCTGAGAAACTGGCCACTGCTCACGGCCTTTCTCCTCTGGGAAAATGGCCACTTCTCCTCCCCAAGCAGATCACATCATGTCTCAGTCATGATCACTCTCATCCGTGGCACACGGGAAGACTTGCGAGGAAAGTCACCCTCAGAGTGTAAATTTTTGTTGACTCTTGTGGTCTGAGCTAGAACCATTTGGTGCCTATTTCAGAAAGGCAGGGTGAGCCTCAGCATAAGAAAAACCTTTACAAACCCGGAATGGTCTTCACAGAGAATAAATTCCATGCAGGGCGGCAAATTCCCCATTGCCAGAATTGTTCTAAATGCGCCTCCTGATCAAGGTGTGGATGGTGGGGTCAGGTGGGCCTCGACCCTCCTGTCCCATTAGACCGTCTGGGAGTGTTGACACCTCCCAGTGTGCACCCCCCTTTCTCAGATATTCTTATTGAATTGGTTTGGTGTGAGACCTGACATCAGATTTTTTTCTTTAAGTTCCCCAGGTGGTTCTAGGGTGCCCCTATAAGCTGAGGGAGACTTTTGTAGACTCAAATGAAAGCCCAGGTTAGGACAGTTGGGTCTGATAATCTAAAAGTCTTACTTTGATCTCTGAAATGGTATTATTTTACCTTTCTATTTGGTATGAAGCTGGTGCTTAGGTGCTTTTAGATGCTGACCTCCTTTTCCTCCCCGTGTTTCCTTCCAAAGAGGCTCCTAACTTTGTGTCCCTGTGTGTCCCCTAACTCCCTCCCTGTGTCCACCTGGAGCATCCGGGTGGAGGGAAGCGGCTATGGCTCCTGCTGCTCTGGCTCCTGGGGGCGGGCCTGCTCGGCTCCCGGTGAGCTCCACTGCCTGCAAATGCCTCTTCCCTGGGCATGCTGCAAGTCACAGCACTCTCAACAAGGGGCCAGTTTTTGTAGAACTGACTAACAGAAAACCCTTAACGTATGAATGAAAGCACTCTTAGCAGAGCAGATTTCACAGGTTTATCAGGAAGTCTTTGTGATGCCAGATTTTCCCCAGGACACGCTCTAGCAAGGCAAGGAGCTGCACCCCTCCCCAAGTAGCAGAGCGAGATTAAGAAAACACATTTAACTGTGGAAAGGCCATCGGCAGTAGCAGAAGCCGTAAGTGTGAATTTCCTTTTCTNAGCTGGTTCTCCTCTGCCTGCGCGCCTAGGTCAGGGGCCCTGTCCTGCCCGACCCTGCTCGCTGCTGGCTCCGCCCCTCTTACCGTCCCCGTTGAACCATTAGATGTAGTCGGACTTCCATATAATTCAATTTTCTGTCCTTTGGTTGTGTCTTTGTTTCTCCAAACCTTTGTTTCATTCAAACTTGGTTGTTCTATTTTACCTTTCTATTTGGTATGAAGCTGGTGCTTAGGTGCTTTTAGGTGCTGACCTCCTTTTCCTCCCCGTGTTTCCTTCCAAAGAGGCTCCTAACTTTGTGTCCCTGTGTGTCCCCTAACTCCCTCCCTGTGTCCACCTGGAGCATCCGGGTGGAGGGAAGTGGCTATGGCTCCTGCTGCTCTCGCTCCTGGGGGCGGGCCTGCTCTGCTCCCCGTGAGCTCCACTGCCTGCAAATGCCTCTTGCCTGGGCATGCTGCAAGTCACAGCACTCTCAACAAGGGGCCAGTTTTTGTAGAACTGACTAACAGAAAACCCTTAACGTATGAATGAAAGCACTCTTTGCAGAGCAGATTTCACAGGTTTATCAGGAAGTCTTTGTGATGCCAGATTTTCCCCAGGACACGCTCTAGCAAGGCAAGGAGCTGCACCCCTCCCCAAGTAGCAGAGCAAGATTAAGAAAACACATTTAACTGTGGAAAGGCCATCGGCAGTAGCAGAAGCCGTAAGTGTGAATTTCCTCTTCTGGGGGTGTCTATATGTTCAATTAGTTTAGAAAACCCAAGATTCTTGTTTGCTTAGGCAATTGGAAAAGATATTAAGGGGTGATTAAGAGGGCCTCCATCTACGGGCGCTTGTTAATTATCTCCATCCCTCAGAGAAAAGGATGAGGCTGGGAGGGAAGGGGAATAAGGGCAGAGAGAGAAATCCATTGCAGAACCCCAGCCTGTAATGGAAGTAACTGTCTGAAACCCCCTCAGAGAGCCTACGTCCTGTTTTTCTGCAAAGGGAACTTACCCTGAGATTTGAATCCTCCGCTGCCCCTTCACCCCTGTCCTTTTCAGACTTAGTGTCTGCTCCTTCTGTCTCTGTAGCTCCTCTGAGGGCCGATGGATAGGCTGGCTCTGCTGTGACTCAGTGCCATTTTATTGAGATAGTTCTTACGTCTCTTGCCTTCTTTCAGGAAAGAGATCAGAGCTTGACATTATAATGGGCCTCCTTAAATACCAGTGAGGGGGTAGAGTTCACTAAAAAACAATGAGTTGCTTCTAGGTGAATAGCAATAATTTTGGCTCCCAAACCTTAACCTTCCAACCACTAAAATGTTAAGTGTAAACACGATAGACACCTTTTATTGCCTTAAATAAATGCCTTCCTTAAAAAAAAATTCCTTCTTAGATAAAGTTTCCAGCTAGCTTCATGGATTTCTCTCCTTAACCTGACAATTGGCCATATATTTACTCCTTCCTAAATTCTGATGTTGGTTGAGGTGTGGTTATATCAGATTATATTTTTTAAGACCTGAACAAAATTCTTCTTGTCACCTCACTGATGAGTGCTCCTGCTTCTGCTGGGTGAGCTTTTTGCAGCAAAGACTGAAGAGGGAACCTCTTCACTCAGCCATTGCAGTGCCCCCTGGAGCCAGGTGCTGTCAACCCGGGGCCAGAGCGCTGGGTGAGGAGGAGGAAAGCCTGGCAGACAGGAACAGGGGCTTCTTGTTCATGAATTATCGCATTTCTCTGGGCTGATGGTGGAAAACACGAGTTTGTGCTTATGTGGATCATTTTAAATACACATTTTGGGAGTGGGGCATAAAAATGATCCTCAAATAAAACACAAGTGCCTGGCTTCACTTGCAAGTTTTGAGCACCATTGGCTGGTGCCCCACGCCCGGCAGACTTCTAGAGAACAAGACACGATAACTGTCGCTTGAGTGGGTGAGGAATTTCAGATCTGTCTGCTCTCTAATAGACACCCAGAGATTCTACTTTAGAAGTCTGGTCCCCCAAAAGGGCCAGGGGAGGGGTAAGAGCTAGGACTCTAGGAAGTTCCTCTTAGCTGTTCTGGGCTCCCTTATGAATCATCTGCATGAGTATAAGAACCAGGCTTAAGAACTTCCTAACTAAGAATCAGTGCCCGGCAGCCCGGTGGAGATTGACAATGTTGGCATGACATGTGTGACTGTTATACAACCTCCCTCAAAGCTTCTGGGATCGCTACCTCAGTGGAAGGGTATAGGCACCACCCTGGAGAAATGGAGACTATTACAACCAGGAGGTCCCGTGGTGTGTTGGCCCAGCTGCCAGGGAAAGGGTCTCCGACCAGCACAGCTACCTAACCTCTGGGCTTCGACTGCCTGGAACTTTTGGTTGAATTTTTTAAAAACGATCAAACAAGGGCACACACATGCATTAACTTGCACTGAAAACAGCTCTCAAAAATTATGTCAGCAGATGTGATGGACATGGGTTGTATTCATTATACAATTGTGAGCTATTTTAAATCAGCTAAAATTGTACCAGATCCATTGGATGAATAAAAAGATTGTGAGTATGAATAATTGTCTTGGTATTCATTTGCCTTTTATCTAAGTAAGTTTTCATGTTTATATGTCAGTCTCTGATTTTTTTTCCAGTTCTCATTATCAGTTCAAGCCATCCTCTGACTTATGTCTTTATTCCCATGTCACCTGCTCTCAAAAAAATGTGAATATCTGTGGTCTAGACTATGGTCATTTTAGATCTGCTCAGCCTCACATCCTTCTTTGTGTTCCTGGTGTGTTGTCAGTGTGTTCTCTGTCATGGGGAGGCTAACCCATGAAGGCTGTTGTTTCCCAAACCTTGTTGTTTGCAGGCAGTGAAGGCACTGAGGAGGGAGGAGCCAGAGTATTTCCCCTCCTCCTCCTCTGACTTGGGCTGATTCACTAACATTAACTGAATTCATCTCAGGGCTCTAACTCCCGTGTTACAGGCCCATTATGGTTCCAGCCCTTGTTGGCTAAGGGACTTTCCTGAGCTCCAGCAATTCAGCCTCCTCTCTTTGTTCTGCAGCCCAGAGGTAGAACCAGCTTCCTGCTGTTCCCAGTGTTGGGGTCACCACATTATCCTATTTGGCTCTACCTTCTCTATCATCTGAGTAACTCATTCTGAGCACTAAATCCCCTGTTTAAATACCTGCAGCGGTACCTAATCCTACCCCCTCATTTTGTAAAGAAGGAATTTAAAATCCAGAGAGATTAAAGTGTGCTTCTCAAGCCCATTTGGAATTTGGGCCTCTAGCATTCTGAATACTGACAATGCAGTTAAGAATCCAGAAGTTAGACAGTGGTAGTTTCTTCAATGTAAGTAGCTATCAAAAAATCCTTGCTCTAATGCCCATGCAATAGCTCCTCTATTTCAAGTCTTTAATTCATTTTGAGTTAGTTTTTGTGTATGGTGTAAGACAGTAATCTAGTTTTATCTTTTTTTGCATGTGATTGTCCAGTTTTCTCAACACCATTTATTGAGGATGCTGTCTTTTCCCCACTGTATATTCTTGCCTCCTCTGCCATAAATTGACCATATGTATGTGGATTTATTTCTGGACTCTCTCTTCTGTTCCATTTCTCTGAATGTCTGTTTTGATGCCAATAACATACTATTTTGATTATTATAGCTTTGTAATATAGTTTGAAATCAGGGGGTGGGGTGCCTCCAAAGTTTTCTCTTCTTTTTCAAGATTATTTGACTATTGGGATCTTTTGTGGTTTCATAAACATTTCTAAATTGTTTGTTCTATTTCTGTGAAAAATTACATTGGAATTGTGACAGATTTCACTGAATCTGTGTTTGCTTTGGACACTTTAACAATATTAATTCTTCCAATTTATGAGCACAAAATATCCTTTTACTTATTTGTGTCTTCTTCAATTTTTTCATCAATGTCTAATAATTTAGATTGTGTAGGTCTTTCACCTCCTTGATTAAATTTATTCCTAGCTGTATTTTATTCTTATTGATGCAGTTGTAAATGGGAGCATTTTCTTAATTTTTGTTTGGATAGCTTGTTGTTGGTGTACAAAGACATAACAAAGTTTTCTGTGTTGATTTTCTACCAGCAACCTCACTGAATTTGTTATTAGTTCTAATAGTTTTCTGGTGTAGCCCTTAGGGTTTTCTATATATAACATTGTATTGCCTGTAAATAGAATTTTACTTCTTCCTTTCCAATTTGGATGCTTTTTATTTCTTTTTCTTGTCTAATTGCTTGAGGCCTTCCAATACTATATTGAATAAAAGTGACAAGAGTGGATATACATGTCTTGTTTCTGATTTTAGAGGAAAAGCTTTCAGCTTTTCAACATTGAGGGTGATGTTAGCTGTCAGCTTGTCATACATGGACTTTATTATATTGGAGAATGTTTTGTGTATACCAACTTTGTTGAGAGTTTTTGTCATAACTGGATGTCGAATACTGTCAAATGCCTTTTCTGCATCTGGTGGAATGATCATATGATTTTTATCCCTTATTTGTTAATGTGGTGTATTACACTGATTGATTTGTGAATGTTGAGTCATCCTTGCACCCCTGAAATAAATCCCAGTTGGTCATGGTGTATGATCCTTTTAATGTATTGTTGTATTCAGTTTGCTAATATTTTATTGAGGATTTTTGCATCAATGTTCATCAGGGATACTAGCCTATACTTTTCTTTGTTTGTGGTATCCTTGTCTGGTTTTGGTGTCAGGGTGATAATGTTACTCCCACAAAATGAGTTAGAAAATATTCCCTCCCCTTTGTTTTTGGGAAGTGTTTGACAAGGATTGGTAGCAAATTTTTAAATATTCAATAGACTTCACCAGTGAAGTGGTCTGGTTCTGGAGTTTGTTTATTGGGATTTTGATGAGTGATTCAATCTCTTTACTAGTAATTGTTCTACTCAGATTTTCTATATCTTCATGATTTAGTCTGGGTAGATTGTGTGTGTCTAGGAATTTATCCATTTCTTCTAGGTTGCTCAATTTGATGGCATATAATTGTTCATAGTAGTCTCTTATGATCCTTTGTATTTTTGTGGTTTCAGTTGTATAACTTTTCTTTCATTTCTGGTTTTATTTTCTTGAACCCTCTCATGTTTTTCCTTGGTAAGTCTAGCTAAAGGTTAGTCAATTTTGTTTATCTTTTAAAAGAATCTGCTCTTAGTTTCATTGATCTTTCCTACTATCTTTTTAGTCCCTATTATTTAATTCTGTCTTATTCTTCATTAATTTCTTCCTGCTACTAACTGTAGCCTTTATTTGTTCTTCTTTTCTGGTTCTTTGAAATGTAAATATAGATCGTTTATTTGAAATTTTTCTTGTTTCTTGAGGTAGCCCTGTATCACCATGAACTTCCCTCATAGAAGTGCTTTGGCTACATCCCACAGATTTTGATAAGTTGCATTTTGATTTTTATGTGTCAAGAGGCATATTTTGATTTCTTCATTGACCTATTGGTTATTCAATAGCATGTCATTTAATTTCTACATATTTGTGGTTTTTCTAGTTTCTTCTTGTAATTGAATTCTAGTTTCATACTATTATGGTTGAAAAAGATGCTTGATATGATTTCAGTCTTCTTAAATTTATTGAAACTTGTTCTCTGGCATATGGTCTGTCCTAGTGAATTCCATGTGAACTTGAGAAGAATGTGTATTCTGCTGTTTTTTTTTTTCCTATGGAATGTTCTTTATATATTTATTACATCCATCTGTTCTAATGTATCATTTGAGGCCAATGTTTCCTATTTGATTTTCTGTCTGGCTGACCTATCCATTGATGTAAGTGGGGTATTAAAGTCCCCTACTATTATTGTATTGCTGTCTGTTTCTCCCTTTAGGTCTGTGAATATTTGCTTTAAATATTTAGGTGTTCAAATCAGATTTTTCAAATAAGAAAATCTGAATGCTTTTTTTTTTTTTCCCAATCTTATTTCTCCCCCACCTGCTTTTTATATTTACCCTCCCATTAATCCTCTTGTGCTCCTTACAGTTACTCAATGTCTGCTTAGCAGAAACCTGACCAGACAGGGCTTCTTTTGATCCTTCCCTAGTGTTTTACTTGAGGTTCCTGAATGGCTATCTTACTTTCAGCATCACATTGGCCCCAGGTTTCCTCCAGAATGCAGCCCTGTCAGCTGATCATGTTATTCTTTTAGGCAATTTTACTGACTCCATTTTTTAGGCCAGAAATGAGTCACATAACTATAGCAACCACAAAGAAGGTGGGGAAATATTGTTTGTCTTTTTTAGCTGAACATAGTACAGTCCCCCCAATTGAGTTCTGCTACTGAGAAAGAAGAAAAGCATGGGTATTCTGTAGGTAAACAGTTGTTTCTGCCCCTCTTTATTATTATTTATGGAAAGTATTGAGTTCATGAAAGCAAAGTGCCTGTTAATAATTCAGATAGGAATCAGGCATGAGGAAGAGACCACTGACCATCAGCCCTTTGGTGTAGTTTGGAGAGGAACTTCTGCCATTGGGAAGGGAGGAAAAAAAAGATGAGGCTGTACTAGTAAGTACATCCTATGATTGGAATCTCTTGGTCTAAGCTAGTATCTTTATTTAATAGATAAGGAAATGGAAGCTTAGAGAAACTAAACCATCTTATTCCAAGTATTTATTGAGCACCTAGAAATGTATATTGTTAGTACTAGAGATTCATTAATGAACAAAACAGATAGAGTTCTCTGTTCTCAGTAGGTCAAGACCCTATGGCAGAATGAGACTGGAGTCCATGTGTCTTAAGTGCCCATTGTTATATTGCTCAGGGCCAAAAGGACTGTAGTTTTAAGGTTACTTGAAATTCAGATAATGAAAATATGATTGAAAACCATCAGAGATTTTTCTGGTTGGTTTGGAGGTACTGGGAGATTCTGAACAATCTTCTCCTTGCTTTGTTAATTTGATTGATCTCCAGATCAAACAATATCTGCTGACTAATTCCCATTTCCAACCCCCCAGACCTTGTCTATTTTTTTGAATCTCCTCTTAGGTTTTTTTTTCTTCCTGCATTGTAAATGGGAATGAGGCTGAACAGGCAGAGTAAATGTCATTTCTCCTTCCAAGTAATAATTTAAAAGGAAATATGCTATTGAATGAAAATAGGTATCTAGTTCTTTAGGGATTTACTCTTTGTTGACTAATCATTTTTGAAAAATGTGGAAAAAAGTAGTGAGAGTTATTTTGAACAACCGTATCTAAATGTTCAAAAAATGTTATTCTTCATATTCATTTTGGAAAAAGTTATCTTTTGTGATGCTGCTGCCATTCATTAAAACACTTTGGGATGTCTCCCACTGATTTCAGAACCACTTCATAAGTCACACAAGAAATCTGGTGTCATTACTTTATAAAGAGACCCCCCATTTGACCAAAATACCATTTCTTGGAAGGACTACTTAACCTTATTTTCCAGATCTGGCTCTGAATACCTTCATCTGTTTCACCACTAAGATTTAAACATCTATGTCACAAGCTGAAAGCAATTGTAAAAAGATGTTCGAGACACCTATTCCACTACATGCCACCTCACATACCAGGGGATTTCTGGGAAGCTGGTTTTCCTTCCAATCAGATTTGTATGGAAATATGTTCCACTAAGGAAGCTCCTGGTCCTTGATCCTTGTCCTCGTCCAAAAAGATGGCAGGCTTACAATGCAGTCTTTTCTCCAAAAGACAAGGAACAGAAGATATAGATGTTGAAGCAAAAACATGACAGAGATTAATTTTTTTCTTTTTAGTTATTTGTAGCTAAAGTTGGTATTAAATACTAATTTTTAAATCTGTAAATTTATTTATAAATCATTTTTCTATTGAAGGTTTTTTGAGAATTTTATTTATTTATTTTTAGAGACAGGAAGGGAGGGAGAAAGAGAGGGAGAGGAACATCAATGTGTGGTTGCCTTTTATGTAGCCCCCACTGGGGACTCGGCCTTTAACCCAGGCACGTTCCCTGACTGGGAATTGAACTTAAGTTCGATTCAAAGGTGACCCTTTGGCTCACAGTCTATGCTCAATCCACTGAGCTACACCAGCCAGGACTGAAAATGTTTTTAAATGGCATTTACCCATCATGAAAGTACTAAAAATATGGATAGGTTTATATTGTGTCTTCTTGCTTTTGCACCTTTAAACAATAAGGTGTTTTCATTTTGCACTGTAACTTAAGAGTTTGATTTATTTGGTATTACCTAATTACAATTTTGAAAATAAAAAAATGTTTTGAGTAATGACATTATTGTTGGAGTAATATTACATGTTACCGTACTCCCAAAGTATCTACTTGGAAAAAGTGATAACTATTTTGGCAGGTGTCAAACCACCTACTCCATGAATGGGGTCAAATACATAATCTGGTGTCCTTCTTTATCCAAATCTTAGCAAAAATTTTGGATGGCAAATTTTTGAATAGGGGTAATATATATCCCATTAGGGTTTCCAGCCCAATGCAAAACACAAAATAATTTCTCCCCCAATCACTAAATCCCCTTTTCATACCTGTAGAACACAGCAAAGTTATCTGGAACCACATTTTCAAATATCTGTAAGAGTTTTTTACACATTTAAAGAGATCATAGACTTGGCAGACCAGGACCTGTGCCTGGCCGAGCTGGTCTTTCACAAGTTTACCTGTCTTCATGAGCCTCATCACTGCTCCTTTTTATTCTAGTATGTGGGCCTTTCCACCTTTGTTGCCCTGCTTTCCTCATAGGCCTTGTTGCGCTTCTGCTCTTTCTATAGCTGTTTCTCTTAGTAATGTGAGAACGACAGTGATAATGCACAGTGCTTTTGTCAGAGTGCACAGGCCCCAAACCTGTCTTGAGAACAGCTGAAAGGGGACTTTTTACTAAGGATTTTGTGCCACATAAATGTCTTTCCTGGCATGTATATGCAGGTTCATTGAAGCAATTTTTTATTTGAATAGTGGATTTTATGGAAGCACTTTAAGTTATTAAAAGTAGATATTTCAATGGAAAGTGTTCAGCAAGTGAAGAAACCTGTATAAAGTAGCTTGGGTATCTACTTATCTAATATGTGATTTATTAGCACATCGAATTTGTTAGCATACCAAATATGTTTTGTTCTTTTGGAAAATTTTGATATTTCCACGGGAATGACATTGGAAGTTAAGTTTTTGTTTTGGTATTTTGAAAGAATCGCCTAAGTGGCATTTGTCACATATTTCATCCAACATTTTTTTGGACTGTTAGTCTTGCTTATGCTCAGCATGCTTTTCATTGAATAAAGGCAGAAATTTCTATGGAGGTCAACTGATCTCCCAAAGATGACTTGTGGAATTATCTTTAATATAGTGTAATTCATTAGATAAGCTGCTTTTCAGATTTATATATTTTTAAACAACATTCTGGAAATTAATAGACATGGCTAAAAGTGTTTCATTGTAAAATAAGTATGGAGGACATATGTCTCTTCCTTGGAGATTCACAACTTAGGAGAACATACCAATCATTGTGAGAAGTCTTGTGGACAAAACAAAGCAAAACAAAACAAAAAAATTCAAATTAACTTTGTTTTATAACATGTCCCATTGAAAAAAATGAAATACCTATTAATATTCTCTAGGATACCAGTTTGGAAGATATTCCATGAAACCATTTCTTTATTTCTATCACAGACTGAAGAGGCTGTGCTAAAATTTGACGAGAATTCAGACATGTTCTACAGTTACGCATCTGCATCTCCCAGCTGTTAAAAATACTTCAGAGAAGTTAATTCTAATGCTAGACATTAGAATTTGTCAAGGACCAAAAGATGTAGAAGTTGGCAAAATGTTATGCTATAATAATTAAAAGGGTTTTTTCCATGTTAAGCACAGATCAGGTTCAGAAAAGCTGAGAATTACTTGTTTAGAATTCCAATAAAAATTAAATAAAATATAATTCTAGTTTACCCAAAATGTATTTCAAATTCTGAATAATTTCTCTAGGGATATTATATAAATGCAGTATTTGATCCATTATTTCAATATGNGGATACCAGTTTGGAAGATATTCCATTAAACCATTTCTTTATTTCTATCACAGACTGAAGAGGCTGTGCTAAAATTTGACGAGAATTCAGACATGTTCTACAGTTACGCATCTGCATTTCCCAGCTGTTAAAAATACTTCAGAGAAGTTAATTCTAATGCTAGACATTAGAATTTGTCAAGGACCAAAAGATGTAGAAGTTGGCAAAATGTTATGCTATAATAATTAAAAGGGTTTTTTCCATGTTAAGCACAGATCAGGTTCAGAAAAGCTGAGAATTACTTGTTTAGAATTCCAATAAAAATTAAATAAAATATAATTCTAGTTTACCCAAAATGTATTTCAAATTCTGAATAATTTCTCTAGGGATATTATATAAATGCAGTATTTGATCCATTATTTCAATATGATATTTATTGCTGTAGTGAAAAGGAAGAGATATTTGCAGTAATAATATTAGTGTTATTTTACATGAAATGCGGCTAATCTAGAATTGGTTGTTACCAGGAGCAGATGGAATGGAATGGAAGTGAGCACCAAAGACGGCCATGGAACTGGTCTTCCCTTCAGGGCTTTGCGTACAGCATCACACCCCTCAGAATCCCCACCTCCCCAGCCCTGCCACTCTGATCTCCCTATGTACACAGATCAAAATACTCTCCGAAACTTAACTTTTAAAAGTGATGTTCCTCCTCCATGAAATCTTTTCTGATCTTCTTTTGCCTGTTATTTCTCTGTCTCTAGATCCTTAGCACTGAGGAGTTAACTCCTGCCTATGGAGTTTGCATTCTGCCTTGATGATGATATTTGTGTCCTTGTCAAACCGTCTTGTAACCCATGCCCTACCCTGAAATCTTTGTTTGCAGTTCTTGTACTTAGACAATATGTAGCTGTTGTCTAGTATTTATGAATGAATAGTGTAAAAAAAAACCAAATACTTTCTGTAAGTTCTCTCATACCAAGAGCAGTTGGTACAAACAAAATGGGCATGTGGGGACAGACCATTTGATGCTTAGTGTTGGTGATAGTATTAATGATCTCACCAGGACACCAGTTCATTCTCAAGGAACAACTTACGGTATGTTATTTCATCATTGCATCTCCAAGAGGTAACACTGATTCAATCAGCATAATTTTCAATATTTCTGCTGGATGGCCGATTTTTATTCGTGTATTATTTTAGGGTATATAAATCTCTGGCAGCTGTCTGTATTAAACAAATAAACAAACAAAATCTGAGGATGCCACAAAATGAGACCATTTATCAGGTCTGCTACCTCCTGACTTTGAGCAATTGACTAATTACTTTAATTTCAAAGCTAATTTGTGGAATTCCATGTAACAGTGCCTTACATTTGTCTAGTGATTGGAGGTCTACAAGGTGCTTTCATCTGTAGCATTCATTCGATCAATCAACCAGTCAACGAACAAATTAATTCTTCATCACACATTACTTTGAGCTCATTATGTAACAAACATTAGCGAGCACGATTTGGCAATTCCTAAAATAAATACGGCCGTGTTCCTGCCCTGTAGAAGTTTTCAGTCTCGTAAAGGGAGAAGGAAATATAGACAAGAAAGTGGACTAAAATGTTGTGTTCCAAGTCTATTCACACCACAGTGGGGCCCCAGGGTGAGGAGTGGGTTGTTCTCTCTAAGGGAGGGGAAGTGGCCAGGAGAGTCTTCCCTGAGGCAGGTCAGTGAGGGGCCTTTTTGATTCCTATTAGTGTCGCTGCTGTCCATGGTTCACAGTGGGAACCCGACTCAGAGAGCCGAAGCATCCTCTGTGAGGTGACCGTGTGCTTAAGATTTCAGAAGCAAACTGTCCTACGCCACAGCATCTCCTCTGCCTACCACGTGGGTCTTGGAGCGTGAAGAACTGTGGATTCCAGCAGGGATCAGAAAGAGAAGGTAAGGCCGGAGAGCCTGAGATGGAGGATTATGTTTATTCAGAACAGGCCTTGTTCCCAGAGGAACATGAAAAACAGCTTGATGAAAATTGTTATTCCTTCATAAAGGAAGAGAGAAACCCAAACCCAAAGACAGGGTTTAGAGCTGGAAACGATGGCTTTGCTAAGATTTGCAGGCCTGTGAGATTTCTCAGTTACAGAGGATATGAAGGAAAGTTATTTGAAAAATATTTAAATTACTTAACATCATTCCCCCTGGGCAATATGGGAATGTACTTTTTTGGACATTCAGCTTCTATTAACATGAAACTTGGGAGGAAATGGGGTTGAAAAGGATGACCTACTTCTTCCGCTGTCACCACCCACGTCTCTGATTTCCTTATTCTGTTCACTGGAAGACACGAGTTTTTTTCACAGGAAGGATGCTTCCTTTTCGTCATACTTTTGGCATATGTGGCCACTTTCACTACATTGGTGCCGTATTGATTTGCAAAGTTCATTAAGAAGACACCTGCGCGCATTTATGGTGCACGCAGGGACACTTGACAGGGACAAGATCAACTTAGTACTGGCAGGTACTTTGTTTGCTCTCTGAAAGGAAGCTTCCTGTCAGATATTATAATATAGCATCACTCAGAGATTTTGTTTGTAAGCTAAAACTGCCCAGAAACTGTGATGGAAGTTGGTCTTTTTCTTGGCCTCTGTACTTCATGCAATCACATAGAAATTATGAGCTGGAGTGGAATGTTTTATAGATTTTTAAATTGTAATGTCACGATGTCAGAAAGAAAGCCACATGCCCCAAATGGTTGTGCCTCGTGCCTAAAGCCCATGACAACCAACCTAGACTTAATACCTGACCTTACTGCATTTTTCACTTTCACCGGAAATGTAATCTTAACCCACCAGTCTGGAATTTTCTAGTCAACACCAATGAGGTGATCTGTGAGGTGGCCCCTCTCCAACCCCCACAGGAAGAAGAGCCACGCTTCACGGCAAAGCCTTTGCTGGCCCCTTCCCCGCAAAAGACGTCCTGCCCTACCAATAGCCCTTTATTTTCTTTTGCGGGTGGCTCCCTGGCCCACCCTTCTTTCTCTAAACTCCTTCACGCTGTGAAACCTCTGGTTTGCAGTTCTTGTACGAAGGGGCCTTGTTACTAGAAGGGACGCTGCCTGATTCGTGAATTGCTTAATATAGACAATTAGATTGTAAATTTACTTGGTTGAATTTTGTTATTTAAAAAAACAGGAAGTAGGCATTTTAACTTACTGAAAACAAACTTACATTACACCAATACAGTAGACGGCTCTTAATTTTTGATTCTTTACAGGTTAAAAATATTTCAAATAATCTCTTTTTGGTCTTCATGAGAACCCTGAAGAGAGGCATGGGACATCTCTTCTGCAAGGTGTTTTTTTTTTTTAAGCTCACTAAGAAACTGAGGAACAGGCAGGTTAAGGCTGGGATCTAGCTAATATTAATGAACATTTCCTTTTCGTTCTTTTGGTCTAGTGTTGCTTAGTTCTGTTAAAAGATAAACTGAGGCATCTTAAAATTCTTGAGTTTTTCTGAGCAAAAATCCCTTTGAACTGGGTGGTCCCACATGGAAAGTGGCTAGGAGCTCCACTGTTTAGGAATAGGAACCGGGGAAACATTTTATAGAAATGCATGACCAAAGCAAGGGGATTATCTGATTGGCTGGAGTGTAAGCATTTGCATTATTTGAGAGAGTTGAGTTGGCTGCTTGTAATTGGTTGTCCTTCTGTTTCCATTTCTTAACCTTAGGCATTTACAGGCTTAGGTTTTGGTTTGCTTACATAAGCTGCTGAGGTATTAGAACCATCTCAGTCTAATGGCCTCCTTGTTTAATTGATTTAATGGTTCTTTATATTTTCTTGCTTTTTTGCAGAGAAATTCTCCCATGCATACACACTGTGCCCCTAACCCTGACCTGCTACTTTGCATATGCGTGTGACTATTTGCAAGGGACCCTGATTGAGAAAATGGATAATTTAGTACTTGTAACAAAAGTAACACAAATCACATATCCCAGTGGTACAATAGTTTGAATTACTTTAATGTATGAAGAGCAGAACGTAATTAAATTCTTAGAATCAAGAATCATATTTCCCTTATGGGAGTACCAGAGGCTGGAGAGAATTAGTCAGGATGAACACGGCCCACCAGGGATCCTCATTACAGCACCATGTGCAGACTAAATGGTACAAAAGGAACAGAAGGTGGTGATATTACAACGTCAACTCAGCTTCTCAGGCCACACTAGCCTGGAGGGTTTTTTTAAAAAAGATTTTATGTATTTATTTACTTATTTTTAGAGAGAGAGAAAGGGTGGGAGGAACAGGGGAAGAGAAAGATCCACGTGTGAGAGATACATCGATCGGTTGCCTCTCACACGCCCCCAACTGGGGACCTGGCCTCCAACCTGGGCGTGTGTCCTGACCTGGGATGAAAGTGGGGACTGTTGGGTTTGCAGCCCCACATTCAGGCCACTGAGCCATGCAAGGAGTACTAGTCTGGCGTTTTAAAAGGGGTCACATACCTGGTAATAACCTGTAGGTTTCTGTTTTTGTCCTTTTGGCTGTTACAAACCCTCATGTCTTCCCAGTCACACCCAGCAGAGAGTCCCTAGGGCCTGCCACCTGTCCACTACCGGTGGGTCTATGATCTGTGTCTCCTCCTCTGCTCCAGTCCCCATGTTGGCAGACTGGTTGCCTTCAGAGGCGACACAGGTTTTGGTCTCAGGGGTCAGCCTCTCCCGGTAGCATTCTTTCCTCTGCCTCTGAGTCCTTTCTTGAGTTCTCGAGGTGGGCCAGGCAGAAGTGGGATGATGCTGTCTTCCCCTTTTGGGGGATGCCCTGCTTCAGGGCAGGGCAGGGTGCTCAGTACACCTTCTGTCTAGTTGTAGAAGCATAGCCCTCTCTTGTAAGCACTGAGTTGTGGGTCCCCAAGGGCACATAGGCCATGGACAAAGAGGCAACATATTAAATACTGTATTAAGATTCTTACCTTGTTCTCACTTGGTTCCTCAGGAAAATACAAGTATTTCCTGTCAGACTAATACCTAATAGCTTCCAGAGGGGTCTGGAATTCTACCATGAAACAGACCCTAGAGTCAAGCGTAGGGCACCCAAGATATCAATATTTGTACTCAACTTGGGACTGATTTTTTTCCCTTCTAGTTTTTGGTCTGTCTTTCTTATATTCTTGACTCATTTCTTTAGTTAATTGAATTTTTAAAAAATCCTTAGCTCAAGAAGTAAAAACTGCTTCGGAAGGCAAAACTCCTCCAGTCAGATCGTCTCTGACTAGAGGGAAGGAACTGAAGGAAGCCCATGGAAACAGTCACGTATTTCCAATCAGCAGAGGCACATCCCGCTTCCCTCTGCTGGTGAGTGATGCGAAACAGCTGGAAAGGACTTTTATTCCCAGCAGCTCGGTGCTGTTGTCCATACAAAACAAAACAAATCTGAACTGAGATCTAAAATTGGTGGTTAAAATTAACCAAGGGAGGCAAAACTTGCTGGATTTGGCATTGCGGGCAGCAAGTGTCTGGCGGCAGTGCCCTGTGTCCCCATCCACAGGGAGGTGACTCATCCCTGCTCTGACCTGGGACTCCCAGGAACCCTCTCAGGAGCCATGCTCTCTTTCCATCCTGGCACCCCTCAAACTGTCTGTGCCCCTGTCCTGTTTACTTTGTTAAACCCCCAGAGAAGATCAGCGGCCACCTGACAGTCTGAACTCTGTGGGCAGGTGTTTCTCAACCAGGTAGTATTTAAATGGCAGCATGATTTGGGGAAGCCAATGAACGAAGTGTAGTCATCCGGTGTCCAAACACCTGCAATGTTTCTTTCCTGTGGACTGTGCCAGGTTACCCCTTCTCCATTTCCCTAAGACTCTCCTCCTCGACTGCGCCTTGCTCTCTTTCTTTGTGAACTGGCTTGATCTGCATTGCGCCTCTTTCTCCAAAATTCTGAGTGTGGAGTTGTGGAAAAGGTCTTCCCACCCAAGGAATTTCTTCAGAGCCCAGTGCCAGGTTCCCAGGGGCGGGGGAGCTGTTTGCCCTTGCATGGACGGAGCACCTGGAGGGGCCAGGAGCAAGTCGCTGTGCAAGGGGTCCTTTCCATGTGTCCTTTAATCCTTCGTGATGATGACGATGACGGCAAACCCTTACATGGCACTTACCCTGAGCCAGACTCTGTTCTGGTCAGGCTACACGTATTCGCTCATTTAAATCCCCATCACAAACTGGTCTTCATTTTGAAGATGACCATCGGAGCTATGAAGTCTAAACATACAAACAAACAGACATGTGCCCAAGGTCCCAGGGCTGATCTCAATTATTCATAAACACCACAGGACAATTATCCTCTCTTTACAGGGGAGACAGTTGGGGTGCTAATAGGCTCAGGAAAACTGTCCACAGTTCCAGGGTCAGTCAGTACCACACCTGAGAATCAGTCTAACTCACCTGGGAATCAGAACCACACCTGGGAATCAGTCTAACTCACCTGAGAATCAGAACCACACCCGGGAATCAGTCTAACTCACCTGGGAATCAGTACCACAGCTGGGAATCAGTCTAACTCACCTGGGAATCAGTACCACACCTGGGAATCAGTCTAACTCCAACAAGAGCCCAAGTTCTCTCCACTTTGCAGCTTTGCTTTCTCAGAGGCATTTTTGCTTTGACATACACCACAGAGCATGGCATTTTTAATGAAAGGAAAGCTTGCCAAATGAAAAGCAGATTAATGCGATATTTGGGATGCTTTCCAGTAAATAATCTCTTTCAGAATTCTTATCTTCTCCCACTCAAATTGCTAAAGCCGTAACAGTCACAATTACCTCAGCCTGGCTGCAGCAGTGTGGGAGGAAACTCTCTGAATTTTATTGCTCAGGGGAGACACTGGAGACCAACAAAACTTTCCTTTAGATGTCTGAGCCATAAGTCAGAAATTGGAGGTATCAAATGTTGGCATTCTCCATCCGCCTCACCTTGCCTCTCCTGTTTCAGCCATGTCTTGGAGCACCATTACTTTAGTAGAGAAATGGAGCTTAAAACTGGATCAACATTAAAAATATTAGAAATGCCCATGTCAACCTGCTTCCCAAATGGATGAGACTCAGAGCATCATTTGAACATGACTGGTGAGACGTGAGGAGGGTCTACTGTCTTCATAGTAGATAATCTGCGATACTCCCTGGGGATTTTCAAATATGCCTTGTGAAACGGAGGGCCAGAAGAGCAACGTGACTGTTTCTGTATGACGTGTGGCTGAATTTGAAGCCAGATGTTCACGTTTACATTTAAGAAGAATGTGTGTCTCTATTCATGCTAGCTGTTAAAAAGGCAACAGATTTATATGATATGAAGAGAACCAGAGTATTCACATTAGCTGTTGAGGATATGAGAGATAGGTCTCAGTTCCTTTCTCTAAGAGCTAGTGACCTATTAAGGGAAATGAGAGGTAAACCATAATAATCTGTGCTGTGACAGGAAATACCGTTCACTGCCAGTCAACCACAGACCAGGCCTTGAGTCAAGCACTTGATGTAGGGACATAGCAAGATGGGAGAATTATCTCCATTTCTAGGGAAGGAAAGTGATGTTTAGAACAAGGTGCCCTGGCCAACAGCTCGTTACTAGTTTGACAGATTTAAATTCAGGTGGTCCTCATGCACTCTCTCCCCTACATTTTATTATTAATTCTTCAAGATTCCATTTGACATTTAATGGCTTAACTTATCCGGTACTCCTTTATGGGATTTAAAGGTTTATATAATTAGCTCACCAACTTGCATCGTGTTTTGAGAAGACAATTTCGAACTGGGGTATTTTGAAGAATCTTGGGCAAATCAAATAATTTTCAGCTTCTTAAAAGAAATTTGCAAAACAGAAAACTTTACCTATTTTGTAAAGCTTTTATGTTTGTGGAGTGAAACTTATGGGTGGTCTTTAGGAGAGGGATAAAAGAGGGAAGGATATCATTATTTGGTAATAGATAATGGTTTTGAATTTGGACTTGGCTGCTTCAGAACAGCTGTTTGCACTCGGCAGGAGTTAAGTTTGCTGCGGCTAACAAAAGGCCAGTCTTGGGAGAAATGCTTATGATGAGGGGAGTGAGAACCCTACTGTAGTTGCCTTGGTTAGACCTCAGTTGGAATACTGCGTTCAGTTTGGGGAATGGACATTAAGACAAATATGAAGCAATTAGGACACATTCAGGAGAAACTGGATGGCAGTGGGGAAGTGAAACCTGGATGTTTGGAGGAGTAGGGCTGTGTAGCCGCAAAAAAGGCTTGAATGGCTGAGACAACAGGCTTCTCATATTAGAAGGAATATCTTATGGAAGAGGAATATAAATTTATTCTCTGTGGTCCTGAGAGATAAAACTAGAAACAACAGTTTCTCAGGAAGTAGATTTGTCCTTACAAGGAAGAATTTCCTGTTATACTTGCCCAAATGCATAGTTTGATTGTGTGTGTGTGTGTGTGTGTGTGTGTGTAAGAAAGTGATGGGTTCCCAGCCCCTGGGAGTGTTGGAACATGTGTCAAGTAATTACTTGGTAGAGCCACTGGAGAGGGGACTCAAGGGTACTGTGGGGATTGGATTTCACTAGCATCAAAGTCCTTCTCAACCTTGAGCATCTCAACAGCTACTGGACTGTTCTTTCAGGCTTTACCTCCGCCTTGGTCGCCAGGGTTGGAATATGCTTTGGGGGAGGGGAGGATGACAGGGGATGAAGAATCCACAAAGGCAGAGCAGTGACTTGGACCATTTTAATCTGGCCTGCCATTTTTATTTTGCCTTTCTTATGTACTCACATGCTTGCCTTAGATTGTAGGCACCTGAGGACTGCAGCTAAAACTGCGTAATTCAGAATGCTTAACTTAGCACACCATCTCACACACTTGTGTTCTTGCAAATGTTACCTGTCAATCACTTTATCAAGTCTCAAGTCAGGTATCCAGTACCGTCAGCTGCAACAGTAAGACGGTCTAACTTGGCTGCACGTACGAACTCTAGGTTTGTAAAACTTATGGCTGCCTCTTCTCTCTCTCTGGGGGAAGATAGAACTTGAATTCTTTTCCACATTCTAATGAGATGGAAATTTCAGGATACCTGAGAGAGAGAGAAAGAACTATTCAAAGGGTTTCACACACAATTAAAAGTAGCCTTAAAAATTGCCCATATGCTTGCCATACCGCTCCCGGCTCTGCCTCAGGTAGGAATCTTCAGCTGTTTTGAGCCTCTAACCTTTTTACCTCTTTTTAAGGACCAATAGTGATTGATAGGAGGTTTTTGCTCATGTCCTATAGCTGAACTCTTATAGATTCAACCAGTAAATATTCCAGCCAAAGGAGCAGGAGCTTGGCCATTTTATTGCTTTCCTCAGGGAAGACACTGCAGGCTCATAGTGAAATCTAATCTTCAGTGACCTCAGTTGTCACAGCTAGGAGCAGGCTTCTCAACAATTCTCTAAACAGCTGGGAGGAATAATTTATAAGGAAAGAGGCATTTTAAGCATGGTATTTTTTTAGGCACTTCATATTCCCCTCCTCAGTGTGGGTATATTGCCCATCTTTTGGAAGAGACCCTGAGCCCTTGGCCTGAGCCTGTTCTCTCATTTACTTCTATGAATTGATGTCCAGGGGGCTAGGTTTATGGAGATTTTCAGAACCCTACCCAGTGCATTTAGAGAAAAAGTGGTGCAGTGCAGATTATTCCTAGGCACCAGGAACTGCCTGAGCCCACTTACAAGGCTTGCCTTCCCTTGCCTACCATTTACAATAGCAGCTAAGTCCTTGATGGGAAGGTGTCCTGCACAGTTGGGGGTCTTACTCCAATTTCTAGGCTCTTTTATAATTAAAACTTGATTACTTTGGAGTTGTTCGAACTGCATGAGTCTCAACTCAGTTTGTTAACATTATTCATTTGCAATGGACTATATATATATATGTATGTATATATATTGCTTCACACAGGGGCACCATCTCAGAAAGATCTAGTCTATCTCAAATAATAAGGAAGTTGAATATTTATTTTTGGTACTTTCTCCCCACCGCCCTCAACATCTCTGTACTAAATACCATTTCCTCTTTTCCCTCTCTGCACATCTCCTGCCCTATTAAGAAATGGCCTAATTCTCAGCCTGTTTTCCAATAGTCCTTGCTAGAACAGTGGCTGATAATGGTTTAGGTTAAGGTATCCATTCTCATGAGGTTATTTGTATTTTAATAAAAAGCGTTGAAAGTTAAATATTTGAAGTACTGAATCTGTAAGGTTAAATTTTAGGCAGTGGGAAAATATTTTAGACAGAGTTGAAGGAAGCTGGGTGGATGACACAGGACACAGGATGAGCAGGGCTCTCCCTCTGGTGTAGATCCTTGTGGATGGTGATAGGTCTGGACTTAAGCAGAGACAGCATCACTGTGCAGGCCTGGGACAAATTAAAGAGGCAACTGGTCAGGACATTGATTGGCCTTGGAATAAAGAAGATTCAGTACCTTGACAATTTATTTAAGCTTTTATGGGGGAAGAGATAGAGAAGCAGTTTGGGGAGCTCATACCAGGTGCAAGAAGATATGAAAAATCAGAGATAAGTTACCATGGTCTCTACTTTCCAAGGGTTTATGTCCTGTGTTGGGAGGAAACCAGGCACATTCATGAGTAGACTGGCCTGGACACACCATATGAAAAGAGTTATCACAGAGGTACAAATAAAATGCCATTAAAATGTGGATTCCATTCTCACTGTGATATCTAGAAAGGCCTCTTATAGAAAGTAAAATTTTAGTTGAACTGTTGTGGACTGCTTTGCTTGGTTTCAGGAATTGTAACTACCCTCCCCATGGCTAAGGATGAGCGAGTGACCTCCAAAATGCAAGACACAGGAGACAAAGCTTGTCTCTGGTAGCAAACACTGCCTCAGTTTCCTCTCCCTGCCCCCAAAGCATGGTTGGAAGTCCATGACGGGTAAGTCTCCTCACAGCAGGGAACAGCCTAAGCAAGACTTGATCACTTGGGAGGCCATCATGGAAGGACTGGAGGGGGGGGGGCTGCAACAAAGAGCAAGCAATAGACCCGCGCCCCCCAGCTATGTGACATAGCCCAAGTCCCCATGTCCTCTGGTAGAAGTGCTTCCTGGCTCTAATCCCCTTAAGCCTGAATACCTGATGGGGAGGGGTGCAGGTTCTTGCCTTGCCAGAGGGGATCCCAGGGGGAAAAATCTGGCATTACAAAGAATTCTTGAAAACCTGTGAAACCTGCTCTCCTAAGAGTGCTTTCATTCATATGTTAAGGGTCTGAGCAAGAAACCCTGAAGTTTCTGCAAAACTTCCTTCTTGACAGACTCTGACTCAGACTAAGCCCTCAGATCTCTTTGAAATGTTGTCTACTATTTGATCCTTGCCGCCCTGTATTCTTGTGTTTTACAACCCAATAAAAGCCCCTGGAGGAAAGGGTTGAGGCCTTTTTCCTCTGAGAAGCTGGCCACCTTTCCGCTCCAAGCAGATAATGTCTTGGTAGTGTTTACTTTCATCCATGGCGGACAGGGGGACTTGTGGGAAAAGTTGCCCCCACATTGAACCTAAAAACAAACCGTACTTTGAAAATGTGTGCTTTTGAAAGAAATGATTTGAGTGAATGCCTGTGTTTTTTTTGTGGGAGAAAAGTTTGCAGAGGCTGTAAGGTGAGCGTCATGCTGTTGTCTGGAAGATGGGGCTTCAACCCTGAAGGGCTTTCCGTGTTCAGTTCAGTGTTTTATATTTCATTTTGTTCATGTTGGAAACCCATTTAATATTTGAGCAGGGGAATAATATTCTTTAAGAAAATAACTATGACCTGGGTGGATTAAAGGTGGCAAATGACATACTCATTTGTCCACAATTAGGGGAAGAATGGAAGATTGCCTGTAACTCATTAGATGTGCATTGTATCTGCAGGAGCAAAATAAGCAAGATTATCTTAATCCATAAATCCTTGTCCCACATATGAGTTCTTTTTCATCATGGACCAAATATTTGGCAGCCAAGTTATCTTTAAAGTAACAAGAGCAAAAACTATTTGTAATAAATGTCTCAGAGCCATTTATTATGCCGCACAGAACTGTGAGCAAATAGGATTGAGCTAAAGGGTTTACTGTGGTGCAGAGTGTGGTTCACAGGTGCTGCTGCACTATTATCTGTACTTTCATCTTGGCTCAACTCTAGCGATTGCCACTACTATTACTCAAAAACCTGGAGTGTCAATAAGATCATGGAAATAGCAAAATGGGAGTCAAGAGTTTTTCTGCCTGTTTCTTGAGGTTTTAGGAAGATTGTTTCCTTTTGTATTCCTTACATTCAGAATGTAAAAGCCTCCCAGACATCTAATCTTTAAGTCACACATTTTCAAAGGCAGTGAAATTATTTTGCAGTTGCTTTTAGGTTTAAAGGCAAGTGTTTTGTGGGCTTCCAAACCCTTCCTCCTGAATCTACTTATAAAAAGGAAACAATACAAAGTAAATGCCGTATAATCCCAACTACATTGTTCTGGTATAAAAATCTGAACATAGCATGGTAGAAAAAGGTTCTGAATTATGATTTTAGAGATCTGAGTTCTAGCCCTAGTTTGATAAATGCCTATCTTGATGGTTTTATCACATATTATATTTAATAGTGAGGATTAGGATTTTTCTATATGGGTTTCATGTTATTCTGTAGTATTGTCCATATTATTTTTCCATATGGAGCCTAGAAAATGGGGAGACACATGATAAGATTGTGGTCAACACTTGGGTGGAAGTGATGTCTGTTACCTTTGGGCCAGAATATCTAATGCCAATGTGAGGCTTTTCAGAATTCTTTCTGCAGTAGTGGCTGATAATTTTCCAGGTAGTGGTGGCTTTGTCAACCTGGATCCATAAATGAGGACAGTGAGAAGCAGAACTCCTTGTCAGCTGACAAGGAAATGTACAAAGAGCAACCTTCACTGTTTTAAGGCACTGGGGTTTGTTTTTTACAGTAACATATATAATTAAGCTTAGTCTTGATTGACATGGTCTCTACAGTTAATACTTATAGTTAATGAATGGGGAAAGGCCCCAGAGATATAAAAGATATTTCTTTTCTTAAATTAAAATTTTACTGATTTTTCTAAAATAGATGTCAAAGTCTGCTATGAGGAGTAGCAAGTTTCTTACATTGGAAATACTGAAATATCGATTGGGCAACTTCTTCAAGGTGGTGCTATAAAAATTAGAGGTAGTTGCATGATACAACAAGAAATATATATTTGGTCTTTATCCCTGTTCTGATACCGAGCTCCTAAAACTCTTGAAATTGCCCAAGTGATGAGATGGATGAAGGTGTCTCCTGTTACATTAATGAGGTGAGTTTTGGAAAGCACCTAAGGGTGGGGTTGGTTGTCAGAAGAGCCAGCCTTGTGTTGAGAGGGCTGGAACTTTCAGTCCCACCCCTGCACCTCCAGGCAAGGGGGAGGGGCTGGAGGTAGAATCAATCACCAACGGCCAATGGTTTTTTCAGTCACGCCTATGTACTGAAGCCTCCATAAAAACCCCGAAGGAGGGGTTTCTGGGTTGGTGGACATGGGGAGATTCAGGGAGAGGGATGTGCTCAGAGGGCATGGAAGGGCTTCATCCTTTCCCCATTCCTTGCCCCGTATATCTCTTCCAGCTCTCTCTTTCTGAGTCATATCTCTTTATAAGAAACCTGCGACCTAGTAAGCCAAATGTTTCTTTGAGTTCTGCGAGCCACTTTGTATTAGTAATTCGATCAAACCCAAAGCAGGGGTAGTTGGAACCACCCATTAATATGAAGTCTGTCCAGAAAGTATCTAGCCACATACTACGAAAAATAGAGACATTTATGGAAGAAGATACAAAATACAAGAAACACTGTACGTAGGACAATGATGCCTCAGTCCCCTTCACAGTAGGCACCTTGGACCTCACACAGTTCTTCCAATCGCCATCAGCTGCCCTGTTTTATTTTCTTGACTCTCATCGATGATCTGAAATCTCTTCCCTTTCAAAGGTGATTTTAGTTTTGGCAAAAGTTAGGAGTCACAGGGCGCCAAATCAGGGCTGTAGTAGGACTAAGTCACCCTGGCGATTTGAAGACTCTGCATGAGACATGATGCAGGAGCAGGTTTGTTGTCATGATGAAACTGCCACTCACCAGTTGCCCATAGCTGTGGCCTTCTGAATCATCCAAATAATTTCTGCAGAGCAATGTTCAAGCTTAATGCAAAATTTGATGCAGCTTCATTGCTCTACTCAGTCACTTTGAATGCAATGGCCACACAGTACATATGGTCACTCAATATCATCTACAGCCCCCACTGACTAGTACAGTGAAATTTTCATTGTTCACACATGCTCATTCCAGTCCATTCTCCTAGGCTGTCAGGTTATATCGTTATTGCTCAAACTGTTCTCATGTTAACAATGGTTAGACTTTTTCTGGATAGACCTCATATAGCAGGCCATTCAGAAGCACAGGTGACTGTGACTGCTGACTTGTGACTGCTGTCTGAAATGTGTTGTGTATAGTGGAGGTAGTCTTTTTTTTTTAAGTTTTTTTAAAGATTTTATTTATTTATTTATCTTTAGAGGGGAAGGAGAGAGGGAGAGAAACATCAATGTATGGTTGCCTTTCGTGTGTCCCCTGCTGGGAGTTGGCCTGCAGGGAACTGGCCTGCAACCCAGGCATGTGCCCTGACTGGGAATCAAACTGCGATCCTCTGGTTAGCAGGCCTGTGCTCAATCCACCGAGCTATGCCAGCTAGGGCCTAGAGGAGGTAGTCTTGAAGGAGTAGGTGCTTAACTTGTGAAATTTCCGGTACTATCTCTGGTCAGATAGTGTTAGAAGAGTTGAATTATGGGATACCCAGCTGGTTTCCAAGAATTACTTGGTGTGGAGAACGTCCCCCCAACCCTGTCCCCCAACCCACCTTGCACCCATGTTGGAATTGGTACTCAAATCTCAAATGGATTAGAGAACTTCAAGGTCCATTCTAGTTTAAAAGCATTCATATTTGGAGCTCCTGAGGGTAATTACCTATTGCCCCTCATATTTGTGCATCGAGTATGGTATTTGAAGTGCTTTCTCCAGTGTTAACTTCCTTGCTCTGCTGTGAGAACAAGGGTTATTATTTACTATGCCTTCCATGGAAACTTAAACAGGTCCTAAGAAAAAATTATTTGGAGAAATATGCTGGTTCTTAACCTGAATTCCATAGCTACTCTGATAGCTGTATAGTGATATGTCATTGCAGTTTTCATTAGTGCTTTCCTGATGACTAATGATATT
This sequence comes from Sturnira hondurensis, assembly GCF_014824575.4. Lineage (NCBI taxonomy): Eukaryota > Metazoa > Chordata > Mammalia > Chiroptera > Phyllostomidae > Sturnira > Sturnira hondurensis. The sequence goes on along the minus strand of NW_028074140.1, from coordinate 8,588,815 downwards.
AAGCACCATTTCAAGTGCCTATTTGCCATCTGTTTTCTCTTCAACGAACAGCTCCATGTTTTTGGTCATTTTTTAAGTGGATTGTTTATTTTTTTACTGGTGAGTTTGGGAGTTCTTTATAGATATTGCTGCTTTGTTGGATATGTGGTTTGCAAATATTTTCTCCTAATCTGTAGCTTATTGTTTCATATTCTGAAAGGGATCTGTGACATAGTAAATGGTATTGATTTTGATGAAATCTGGTTTATTTGTTTTTCCTTTTGTGGATCATTTCTCTCTTGGGTTATTGCAATAGGCCCACTCTTCTTTCTGCTTCTTCCCTTGCCTCTCAAATAGCCTTTTCTCAAGAAAACAATGAGAATGACTTTTATGTAAAATGCAAATTTTCGCCCAAAAGTCTCCAAGCTTTCCATGTTACTCAGAGGAAGAGACACAGTCTTGACAACAGCCTATGTGGTCGGTCCCTCATGATCTCTGTGATCTTATCTCTTCCTGTCTTGGTGCTGACCACACTGGCTTCCTTCATGATCTTCAGACAGGCCAAGCAACCCCGGGTTGAGGGCTCCAGCCTCTTCATTTTGCCTGGAACATGGACCTCTAGCTCTAAGCTCCCTTATTGCCCCCCAGTCTCACTGACATGGGACCTTTGTAGTGAAGATTTCTGTGACCTCCCATTTAACATAGAAGTGGCCTCATTTCCTATAGCCCCAAATTCAGGTTCTTGCTTTATTTTTCTGCATGGTACTTGTCAACATCTAACCTACTCCATATGTCACTTATTTTGAAAAATTGTCAATTTTCCCCTAAATTAAGCTCCTTGAGAGAAAATATTTTTATCTGTTTGTTCATAAATGTTCAGCTACAGGGTCTAGAGAGCCTGGCACACAGGAGGGACTCAGTAAATATTTACAGAATGAAGAGTGAATGGAGAAAGGAAGAAATGATTATATAAGTCCCAGCCTACCTTGCATTTGCTGAGATAAACCCTACAGTCCCAGCTTGGAGAACCTGGGCTGGTGTCGCTGGAATCATCTTTTCTTTTCTGAAGACAGGTTCATTTCTTTTGGGAATTCGGGGGTCTAAGAAAGATGCCTTAAGGACCATTTGCCTTGGAATGGTGGAATTAGAATTTCTAATGAAATTTCAACTTCTACCAAAGTAATGGTTCCCAATGGTTACTAATGCTGTTCGTTGAAAGGCTGATGGGAACATTATAGTGGAGGGACAAAGCCCACAGCACCTGAAACCACTGGTATGTTTAAACGTCATTAAAAATGGGGCAATTTTATGTGCTTCTTGTTGTGATGTAATAGGGCAGTAAAATAATGTTGCAATAATAAGAAATTGAACTAAATATAATCAATTTTTTAGATTTAATTTCATGTTTATAAGGAAATACCGGTAGTAGGGGAAAACCTTAAATGATGTTACAATTGACCAACTGAAATTGGAAAATTCTACAGGATAAACAACTTAGTTTCTTTAACAAATAAATAGCAATAAAAAAGGTAGGAATGAGGGGACTGTTCTAGGCTTAAAGATACATTGACCAATTGTAACATATGGAACTTGTTTGGGTATTGAAATCAATGGACCAGGTATAAAAAGACATTTTAACACAGTTGGAGGAAATTGGGTATGGCTTGGTTATAAATGTTATGAAGAAATTATGGCTAAATCTGTTGGGTGACATAGTATTGCTGTTATGTTAAAAAAGTTTTTGTTAAAGATAAATACTGCTACATTTAAAGAGCAATCATATAGTGCCTGACATATGCTTCAAAGTCCTGCCCCTCAAAACACCTAAACTAAATGATCAAAAAGCAAAGTGTGTGTGTGCATTTGTGTGTATACAGAGCAAGAATGACAGAATATTGATAACTCTTGAAAATTGGGCAATGGGTTCATTAAACTGTGTTCCTATAATACAATTCTCTTTACTTTGTGTTGGAAAATTTCTACCACAAAAGGGTTTAAAAAAATCTTCTTTTCCCCTTCTTTTCCTGGGATTTTCCAAGAAACAGGAAGGTTAATCTCACCAGCAAATCTTCACAAGGCTGCATTTGTCTGATCTGTACTCTCCCTGTGCCGGTGACGGTAAGATATCCTGTGGTGCCCTTTCAAATTTGGACACACATCAGTCTAGTGGGTATTCCTAATGTTAGCAGTAACTTCTAGGAGTTTACTTCCCCCGTATACACCAGACCACCCATTGCATCATGGCCATTGCCTCAGAATGAGGTGTCTTTAATTTTAGGTTGGAGCCAGGAGGATCCAGGTGGTTCACCACTTATAATTGGTATAAATTTCACCCCACAAGCAGAGTTGTGCAGGAAACAGTATGACATTATTTTTATAAGTGCCCTTCATTTGTATTTTAAGCATTGATTCTGCAGGTGTCCAGTTTGGAATTTCACCCATTCCTGTTTGGAAAACACAGAGGGCCTGGGTCCTGCGAGTGATGTATGGTCACTGTTTACTAGAGCACACAGTTGTAGTTTTGATGTCAATCAGCTTGGTTTCCATGCCTCGTTTAGATTGGGTGGTCCCCTTGCTGTGGGTGGGACAGGTTATCAAGATTCTGCTTGCATGCACCATACACCCATGTTCTCTTGGATTTTCTATTTTTTAGGGGCACATCTACCTCCCCAGCCACATTGGGAAGCCTCTTCTCTGTGATCCCTACACATTTCTTTCTGACTTAGTTAGCGCCTCTTAACCCTAGTAGGGTAAGAAGGGATTGTCTAACTTCAAAAGTCCTGCCTCTGTGCTGTCTGTGCCCAGGCATCCTTCCTTTCTACGGAGTCTGGGGTTTTAGAAGCCAAGGCAGAGGTTACCAGCATGCCATTACTGCTTTCAGCCTGGCCGTGCCCCTCCTCTGGCTGATAAACACAGAGTCTGCTACCCACTTGAATGCAGAAGGGAAAGGGTGGAATAAAGGGAGAAAAGAAAAAACAATGACACAGGAACAGATTCACATCTCAAAATATCCTGCCACCTTTGAAAGATGCAAGAGTAGGATTCATGGGAGAGGTTCCATTGGGAAAAAGGAATTGTTTTTGAAAAAGGGGTGTGTAAGTGGCAGAGACTATTGAGTCTCAGTCCCCAGAATGTTTTGATGTCATCACTGAGGTCACAGAGTTTTGTTGTGGGCCCAGCAACCTTTGCACCTTAACAGCCCTGTGTTGTGGTGAACCCTGGGCTGTGCTGTGGGTTCTCTGAGGGGTCTGAGTTCTTCAGCCCTGTAGGAGACTCAACTATTTTCATTTGTACTGAATCATTTCAATGGACATGCTGAGAGCCAAGAAGGGCCGACCTGTAGGGAGAAGGAGGAGCTGGATGTTAGGCATCTTCTAAGGGACTCTTCTACTTGGTACTATGAAACGGCAACAAAAGAGGAAACATTTGGAAGATAAAGAGTCCCAGGAAACTGGTGAGAAGGGAGGAGGTATGCACTGGGCAACTTGTCTGAGGCCCACGGGTGGCTGCTAGCCTGAGCTTTCTTTGAGAAGCTGGGACCGAGGAGAATATATAACCTGTGAAGTGGGCAGGGGAAACTCGATGTTGGCTGATGCTGCCGTGTCCATCCCGAGGGTCCCCACAGTGTGAGATGGCACAGAGAGGCCAGATGTCCCTGGTAGATGGAAAGTCAGCCCTGCCAGTCTGAGCACTGCTCTCCTGGGGCTGCTCAGGCCTGGTGCTACGTCAGACTCCGACCCAGCTGGGGCTCCACTTGCAGACTCATAGGTGCAGCTTTTCTCAGCCCACTTGTGCCTTCTGTTCTCTCTATTGGGTCTTACCCTGGGGTCACTGGGCAGGGGTTGTAAAGGTCGCTGCTAGAGATCCACGAGTTGCTCTGTGCATTTGGCCCAAGAAGATACAAGAAGCCCAATGACTTAAAGGACATGCTGAAAAACACCTTGAGGAGTGAAACACCTGTTTGAAAGGAGATTGTTTTGTGAAGGCATCATATTGAAACACGGAGATTTTGTTCCTTTAGCCAGAAGAATTGACCAGTTAATCCTTGGGAGTTTGTGAATCCACAGGTGTGGGCTTCCCAGAGGTCAAGGGGAGGGGAGGGCCTTCCAGAGACTGCGACCAACTGGGGGGGGGGGTAAGAACTGTTGTCAGGGCCCTGTGGGGAGCGCTGAGAGCTGTGGATATACTTCGCAGACCAGGCCACGTGGCGACTGTGTCCATTAAATGTAAACTAGCAGCTTGCCCTGACAAGGGGGGTGGGTCACATGTAGGAGGTGGGGATCAATGGAGCCCATTGCAGAGATCCAGCTCTAGGCTTCTGACCCGAACTGGAGCCCAGAAGCTCCTGTGAGGCCCAGGGCCCTGAACACAATAGGATGAGCCCACGGAGGCCTGGGCAGATTTTGAGACAGTAGCTGGGATGGGATGGGGAAGGCAACGATTGCCCCTGCCCCTTGCACTTAGGGTCTTTTTGTCTGTGTGTGTGTTTGGTGGGAGCCGTGGGGAGAATATGGGCAGAGTGCTCATCGGATGTGCAGTCTGTGTGGTAAGGCCCCTGTCATCGTGCTCGGTACACGTCAGAGTGTATTCAGAACTCTTGAGAAGGGTGTTCTATGAGACAGTTGTTCATAAGCACACGTATACTCTGATGGAGAAAAATTGCACATCTCCACACAATCTTTTTTAAAGCACACACAGAGCATGTACATACATACACACATCACTCCTATACTATGTTCACATATGACCCCCGTGTGTGCTGTCCTCTCTTCCCACACCAAACTCTGGAGGTTGTACATATGTCTATAACTCTACTTATATCTAGTTAGAAATATATATCGTATCTTCAACTATGATACAAACCTGGCTACCCCCAACTATCTCTAAATGCCTCTATAAGAACCGGTCATGGGTCACATACACCAATCACACAACACCTTGTGTAGTAATACCAAACCCACTTTTTACAAACCATCAAAAAACCTAGATTCACCAAGTCTTATTAAGGTTGCTAGATATATAAAATACAGAATATCTAGTTAAATATGAATTTCAGATAATATACATTTTTAGTATATGTATATCCTAAATATCATAACCCAAATATTGCATGGGAATATTTACACTAAAAATTATTCATGGTTTATCTGAAATTTAAATTTAACTGCTGTCCTGAATTTTGGTTTGTTAAATCTGTCTACCCTTATGTGCTTACTACCAGCTGACATATCATATTCTTCCTGTATTTCTATTTAGCGTCTGTCTTCCCTTACTAGAATTTTTAGCATTTTTAGAGCCTAGAATAGTGGAATAGTGCCTGATACACAGTGATTGTTCACTGCATATTGTAAATTAATGAATGAATGAGTGAATATAGGCCATACAAACCAGACCGTATAATCAGGCCACACAGTCCTGAGCTATGAACACAAATCATACACACAAACTTTCCATAAACACAGATAGATATTTCCACACTGTTCACCACACCAATCTTCCCCCCTTATCAAATACTTAGCTGATACACATCACTCTCACACTTCTGACATATTCACAGTCAGCACTCATGCCTGCATTCCCAACAAGACACTAGTAAAGTAATTATTGGTTATAACTAAATACTGGAGTAACCACTGAGAACCGGAGTCCGAGGCATGGGTATTCACTGCACCTGAAAGAAGCCAGCCACTCAGTAAACACTTGTTGGATGAGTGAATGATTCACAAACATGCCCAACCGGCCACATGACTGAGGCTTTCATCCTTTCTCAGGAATCTCCAGGTCACGAGAGGATGCTCCTCAGCTTGGATTGACCAAAGTGGCCAAAGGCTGTGGCGCAGGGGCAGAGGAGGCCTCCTCTGCCTCCGAATACTTCTCCTGTGTTTCTTCTCCGAGCAAGCTCATCCATGGCGGTCCAGGTGTGGGCAGGAGGCACATAGGTGAGCCTTAGGTGAAACCCAGGGCAATTGGACAAGCCTGGGGAAGATGGTAGAGCTGCCAGGAGAGCCTGGACATGAGCTCCCTGTGGGAGTGAGCCCTGGTGTAATCATGGTGGGGAATTTAGGGCGTCGGGGCCAGAGAGGTCGGGGCTCCAGGTATAGGGCAGAGGGACCAGATTAAGCACTTTCAGAAGAACGTGGAAGCTTTGCCTTTACCTTTGCTTCCAGAGAAGGACAGAGTTCCTCAGCAGAGGCCTTCAGCACGGGAGTGGGGCTGTCAGCCCAGGCCCACACACCTCACACGTACAACCACACTCCATGCACATCCATTCTTAGCACGCACACAAAACCCAAACACATGCCCCAAAGTGCCGTTCTCCAATACCACAGCCCACATTCCACAAATAGCACAGCAGTGACATTAAAAAGTCACACCCTTCTCATAGCACACACCCCACCAATGTTCCACATACCACAGCCCTCACCTCCACATACAGACACCCCTTCAGTGTGCCTACACACACAAATGAGAAGCCTACAAATGACCCCAGATACACTGCCCATAGCATGAGCAACAACCACCAAGCTCATTACACACCTACCCCCCACCATAGTCCCTCGCCCCTATAGCCCATTCATTCTTGTTCCCTCAGCTTCTGGCAGGCCCCACGCACACTCTTATGTTTCTAATTTCCTTTCCTAGGAATCCAGAAATCACTTCAAGACAGTCCCCAGCCTAGATCAACCCTAGCCCATGCTCAAGAACGAGGGGAGACTGCTCCCCTCTCACCACATGTCTCCTTATCGTCCCCTTTATCTGATAAGACCTGTGCGACCTCTCGGAATATGAACAAAGAGGAAAGGGGCATGAAAGTGTATTACATGCAGGTACAAGTGAAAAAGGGTGTAGCTGTTTCCTGGGAGACAGAGGCAACCCCAGGGTCACTAAAAAAGAACCCGATGGTGGAAGAAGTGAACCTTCCTGAGAATGTACGAGTAGGTACTCCCCCCTCTGAGGTGTCCACCAGAAACCTCCTATGTGACAGTGAGACCCGAGAAGAGGTGAAAGAGCATGAAGAGAGAGGAGAAGCAAAGGGCCTGCCAGGATTGCCCATAGTCGAGGAGATACCCAGGGCTAAGACACCTGACTGGCTGGTGACTATGGAGTCTGGCTTCAGGTGCATGGCCTGCTGCAGGGTCTTTCCCACCTTGAAGACCCTCCAAGATCATGTGCAGTTAGGGATTAGGGAGGGCTTCAGCTGCCACGTCTTTCATCTCACCATGGCTCAGCTGAGGAGCAATGTGGAATCAGAGAAGATCCAGGAGAAGGAGGAGGAGAATGATGAAGAGGAAGAGAAGAAAGAAGAAAAAGAAACTGAGGGGAAGCAGCCCACAGGGTAAGACCTTCACATGAGGAGGTCCTGGAGCTAATCAATGTCCAGGCTGTATGTTTCATTCTCCAAGGGACAGGAAGTGAGCGGGGGCCACAGCTGCTGAGGGTGCTGTGCCTTCTCCCAGCCAGCACTGCCTCCGGTGCAGCGGCAAGCCCCCCAGAGAGAGTTGGGGGCTGTATCAGGTCAGGGAACAACTGAAGGGTGGGGTCAGGGTGGGAAACCAGGCCTCTTCTAGCCCAGACATTTAATAAAAGTCATGACTGTAAGTGGGAATTTATCCTGAGCTTTTTCAGTTCCTGTGGGAAGTTCTGAGAATGTCCAAGGGCTAACAGAGCACCTTTCTTCTGTAACTAAGGGTTTTCCTGTGTTTTGGTTTCCACACAGCAACTGAGATTCCAGGCCAGAAGATCCGGGAACACTTATCTTGGGCGAGGTAAGGCCTGAGGGCAGCATGGTCTTCTGAGCTCACAGCATAACGAACGGCCCAGAGGAATCTCAGGGAAGGGACCACAGGGCTGCACTGCTTTACCCGGCGCCTCTGCAGCTGCTCTGATGCGTGGCATGCCAACGCTTCCCGGGACTTGACCTGCAGTGATTTATTGAGAAAGTGGAGAATTTTGACAGGAGTTCNTGTGTTTTGGTTTCCACACAGCAACTGAGATTCCAGGCCAGAAGATCCGGGAACACTTATCTTGGGTGAGGTAAGGCCTGAGGCCAGCATGGTCTTCTGAGCTCACAGCATAACGAACGGCCCAGAGGAATCTCAGGGAAGGGACCACAGGGCTGCACTGCTTTACCCGGCGCCTCTGCAGCTGCTCTGATGCGTGGCATGCCAACGCTTCCCGGGACTTGACCTGCAGTGATTTATTGAGAAAGTGAAGAATTTTGACAGGAGTTCTCCCACAGTCTCCAGGATTGACCCCCAGGGCCAGGAGTGGTCTGAAGAAATCACAGGGGCTTAGCAGGACTGGAGGTTTAGGGCTGAGAGCCTTCGGCCTGAGCTGGGATCTCACTATGGCCTGTGGACATAGTCCCTTGAGAGAAAGTAGAATGTGTAGAGGGAGCTACATGAAAATGAGGTTGGTCATAAGAGGTCTGGAAATGTTCTAGAACCTTTAGTTTGCTGTAGTTGATCTGAGAACACAGTCATGGTGGTATGCGTGGCCTCTGAGCTGTAAGACAGAGTGAAGGGTCACTCTGACTAGTAGGGCTCATATTGCTCTTGTCTTTTCCTCCTTCCGTTTTGTTTTCTCACTTCTAGGGAGAAGAGAGGACCATGGAGATAGCGGCAGACAGAGTGCCAGTGGTGTGGAGGAAGATATATGTTAGCCTAGTGCTCAGGCTAACATATAAACATATGCAATAAAGGCTGTTTTCCAAAACTTTCCTGGATATACTCATTTTTGTAGATTAAACTTTTAAATATTTTAAATGATCATTTTGAATTATAGTTTATGTTCAATATTATTTTGTATTTGTTTCAGGTATACAGCACAGTAGTTAGATAATCATATATAATACTTTACAAAGTGTTCCTCCTGATATTTCTAGTACCCACCTGGCACTATACTTAGTGGAAACATCAGTCTTATCTCATCTCATCTTATCTATACCCACCATCCTTTTCCAGAAGCAGCAGTATTCATCCTCTTGGGATTGATTAGGCTTCTGTGTGACTATGTTGCAAGGCTGTATACCACCACAAGCTACACTGCGTACAGATGGAGCATTTGGAAAGTAGCAGGTGCTGTGGGAGCCCAGATCTAATGGGTCCTGACTGAAAGCACTGAGAAGGGAAACTACGAAGGCATGGAGGGCAGTCTGCATGTCTCCCAGGGCAAAGGAGATATTTCTCAACTTTGAAGCTGTCCATAGAGCAGGTACCTCCTGAGATGGTGACACTTTGTTACAACCCTCAAAAAGAGGTCACTGGACAACAGTCAGGAACTGGGGGAAGAGATTGCTACATTAAGAGTGTGAGCCAGTGAGCTCTGATATTTCCAGTTCTGACAGTCCTGTTTTAACTTCTAGATTAATTCTTATTCTAGACTCTCAAGATTTTGATGCTGTCACCTCTGAACTTCATCCTCACACCACCTCTACCACCCACTGGAACTCAAGGCATCTAGCAGGTACTGAAGATGCATGAGGTTGTCCATTGTCTTAAAGGTAAAGGAAAGCAATGTGTTTTTCTCATTTGAATAAAGGGTCAAAGCTGAGATTTAGAGGAACTAAGGGAAATAGAAGGAAGTAGTTTCCTAAGGAAACTAAGAAAATTATTAGAAGGAAATAATTTGAAGTTCAGAGGTTTTATAAGTTTAAGTAGAATAAGGTGTAATTCCAAAGTCCCATGGATTTTTTCCCCAGGATGTGTAGGGAGTCTTCTATGGGGCTTTATTGAATCAACAATAGTTCCAGTGGTCTGGTGTTGTCATTATTATTTTTGCAATAATAATAAACCAGTGTCCTAACTGGTTTCATGCTTCCCAGTCTCTGCATATGCATATCTCTTTCTTTAAAAAAAAAAGATTTTATGTACTTATTTTCAGAGAGAAAGGGAGGGAAGGAGAAAGAGGGAGAGAAACATTGATTGTTTGCCTCTTGCACACCCCCAACTGGAGACCTGATCCGAAACCCAGGCTTGTGCCCTGACTAGGAATCGAACCAGTGAACTTTTGCTTTGTGGGACAATGCCCAACCCATTAACCCAAGCTGGTCAGGGCTATATGCACATCACTTGCCTCAAGATGCCTAGTGCTTCCTTTAACTGTCATTCCAAAGAGTTTAGGATTTGAGGCTTATGCTAGCTACCCTTTCATACTCATTCTCTGTCCACCTTGGCTATACTCTGTAATCTTCACTTTTGTTCCTTTTCATCTGCTGTGGAACTACCAAGAATTATCTCTTTCTCTTTTCCTGGGTCTCCATCATTTCCTTTCCTTTCCTTGGAATGTTTGACTTCTCTCTTCCATGGGCTGCTTCAAACACCTCGGGCTTATTCCACATCAGTTGGTAGGATATCGGTTATGAAATGAGGGTTCTCACTGCTGGTCCTGCTGGGATTGGAACTTCCCTGTAAAGCCTGGAGGGGTGTAACATGAGGCTCTGCAGGCAGGATTCAGAGTGTTGCAGCAAGCTCTTAGTATCTCACAAGAACTGCACTGACCAAGAGGTGGAGAGTTGAAGCCTGCAGCTTGAATGCTTTTCCAAGATGACTGCACACATCTGTCACACCAGATCCTCTCAGTGGGGCCACTGTCAAAGCAAATTTTGAATGAGACTTTGAGTCTCTGCTCAGAATAAGGTATTTCAGAGCAGTTTGAAGGATTCTAGTAAAATAGATGTAACTGAATTCCCTTCCCCGAAATCAGCTTAAATGAACTGGAACAGAAAATGAAAATAGATAGGGGTTTCTCACAAGGAAGGAAAGGCCACAACCCTTGCCACACAGGCTATCTGGGAGGTGCAGCCCGGTGGCTCCCCCCTGACTCTGAGTTTCCCAAGTGCCTGTGTTTGGGAGTGGAGGCTGGAGTCAGTTGTCCAGTGCAGGCTTGACAGTCTCGAGATACCGATTCTGCTACTGGACATAATGTCCCTAAAGCACATTTTCCTTGTCCCTGGTCACACTGATCTCTCTTCCTCGATATTTCCCTCCTTTTCTTTCTTACCTCCAGTGCAGGGAACAGATTTATTATTTGTTCACAGAAATCTCTACTGTTCTGCTGCAGCTTTTGCTTTCAACATTCCGAAGCCAAGATTTTTTCTTTTTTTCTCCCTTAATTGTACTCAGTTTTTATCTGCCTAATGCAATGAACTCAGAGTACTTAGCTGACAAGATGGGGGGAGGGGAATCTAGGAGCAAAAAGAAATAATAAAAAGTATTCCAGTTAATTTTTCACAGTATTATCCAGTTATATATATTTAAAGTTTAGGAGTAATATAGAAATATTGCCTTCATAAAAACCTCATATGATATTAAAGTAAAAAGTCCCTTTTTATAATGCTCCAACTTCACTCCCAAGCCTATTTCTTTTTGCAGAGATTTTTTTTTAAAGATTTTATTTCTTTATTTTTAGAGGGGAAGGGAAGGAGAGAAGTGTCAATGTATGGTTGCCTCTCGTGAGTCCCCTGCTGGGAACTGGCCTGCAACCCAGGCATGTGCCCTGACTGGGAATTGAACCGCGATCGTGTGGTTCTCAGGTCCAAGCTCAATCCACTGAGCTATACCAGCCAGGGCCTTTTGCAGAGATTTTTACTGTTAGCTGTGTGGTTTCAAGACCTTTGGTCCATGCATTTAAATACATAGGTGTTTTATATATGACATCTAGCTTTATAGAGATTTTTGATTTAAAAATTATATCTCTTCTAAAACCAACAGTTTTTACTACTGGTCAAGGTGGCAGCATAGGTAGATACAGCTTGCCTCTTCACACAACCACATCAAAATTACAAGTAAAATATAGAATAATTACTACTCAAAATGGTCAGAAAATGAGTTGAATGGAAGTCTGACAACTACAGATTTTAAAGAAACCACATCCATCCAGCCTAAACCAGCAAGCGGGTGCCATATCTGAGACTCCATCAGCCTGGCTAACACTATTTTACCTGCCTTGGAGATCCCCAGAGACTCTGCCCCACCTGGCTTGTGGGCCCACCCAAGCTGCTTTTTCATATGAATGTCTGATCTTGGCTCGTTCTTCACAATGTCCTAAAATCCTATTCAAACAAACAACAGCTGGCCTCAGTGAGCCCCAGGCCCAGCACTAGCAGCAGCCAGCCTAGTTTCACAGCTTGGCTTCACCTGGGAATCTCCAAGCCCAGCTTGAGTAGCATTAATCTCAGATTGTTTTATATCCCAGGAAGGGTGCCTGGGAAAAACACAGATGGGGGCTGACCTTGGTCTGCACCACCCAGCAAACACCAGGACCAGCATGTCCAGTGGACACTTATAGACTGTGTTGAACATCCACCACCCTGCCCCTGCACAGCTGGTACTTCACAGAGGGTAGAGGTTGGTGGTAAGTGATCACAGCCAATCTTTGAAGCTGACTGGCTTGGGTAAATCCCTCCCATTAACTTGTTAACAGCAACCAAATCTGAACTATAAGAAGAGGGTATACTCAGCCCACACAAAGGGGGCACCTTGAGTATCCAGCTTGGGTGATAGGGGAGGCTGTGTCACTGGACCATATAGGACACCTGCTACATTAGGCCACACTGCCAAGACACATTGTCAAAGCAGCTCTACCTAATACTTAGAAGCAAACACAGGGAGACTGCCAAAATGAGGAGATAAAGAAACATGGCCCAAATGAAAGAACAGATCAAAACTCCAGAAAAAGAGCGGAACACAATGGAGATAAACAATCTGTCAGATGCAGAGTTAAAAACAGTGGTTATAGGGATGCTTAAAGAACTTAGTGAGGACCTCAACAGCATAAAAAAGATCCAGTCAGAAATGAAGGATACACTAATTGAAGTCACAATTTACAGGGAAACAGTAGCATAGTGGATGAAGCTGAGGATGAAATCCATGACATGGAGTATAAGGAAGCACAAAACAACCAATCAGAATGACAAGAAAAAAGTACAAAAAAATGAGGATAGCATAAGCAGCTTCTGAGAAAACTGCAAGAGATCCAGCATTCACATCATAGAAGTGCCAGAAGGAGAAAAAAAAGAGCAAGAAACTGGAAAGAATAATGACAGAGAACTTCCCTAATTTGGTGAAGGAAATAGACATACAAGTCCAGGAAGCACAGAGAGTGCCAAACAAGATGGATGTAGAGGTCCACTCTAAGACACATCATAATTAGAATGACAAAGGTTAAAGATGAAGAGAGAATCTTAAACCTTTTTAGACCTTTTAATTTTAAGTAATATATTTTATTTTCTTATTTTCTTGCATTTTCTAATTTATTATTGCTAATATAGAGAAACTTGATTGATTTTTAAAATTTATTGATCTTGTATATCTGCCTTATTGAACTATGTTATTAGTTTCTATTAATTTATGTGTGTATTTCCTGGGGTTTCCCAGACAAATGATGATATTAAATGTAAGTAATATATTCTCTGGATAAATTTAGTTCACTTATAATGTATTTTATGATACTTTAAAAATGCCTATTAACCTTTTTCATACCTTTTTTAAATTTCCACCCTCCCCAGACATAACCAACATCAAAGATTTGCAAATATCCAGTCTATGTTTAATTATTTTCTTGCACATATATTTACATATATACACATATATGGATCCATAAGCAACATGTAAAATTGACTTAAATATTTACATAACTGTTATCATAATCTAACATATTTTTTCTTTTTTAACAGATTCAGTTATTTAATTATGGTTTTCAAATAAAATTTAGATCTTCCTTTTGTGAGGATAAAGCCCAGTTGTGAGAACAAATGCACACCAGAAGAACTTTGATTTTTGGCAGAATTTGTGAGTCCACAACTTTCTGATCTACCTCATGCTACTCTGGAACCTCATATTTCTCTTTCTCTGTGTCAAAGGTCTCCCCCTCCTGGTGTCTGGACTAGTGCAGCTGCTTCTTGAAGTAAGCATCCGTGAGATGTTTGGGGGCTTTCACGCCACTGATACCAATTTCAGTGGAGATGCAGATGACAGATTTCCACTGTGTTCTACACGGAGGTCCTCAATCGAGGGACAGAGGTCCAGCCACAAGTAGCAAGCCAGTGCTCAGCTGCTTCAGGAAAACCACTCTCTTGTGTCTGTGGCGCCCAGTGAGGATGATCAGAATGGTCGCTGGAGTGATGCTGACCTGCATTTCTCTCACATGCTGACTGAAGGTGTTCTTGCTTTGGCTCAATAGCTTATGAGGCATGTCTTCAGTAGGATATTATTGAGGCATTTTGTGAGGTGTAACCACTCAGGCACTACCATTCTTGTAGCTACCGACTGGTTTTGTGACAATAGCAAGAACTTTCTGCATTTTTTTTCTCACCTGGATTTAGCTACTGAATACTTCCTCTTGGTACATGGTCTTTTGGGAATACAGAGCGGACTAGGAATACCTGCCAATTCCTCTGACCGGGACAGGGTTTTGGCTGTAGTGGGGCTTCTCCTTCTTAGGCATCTTGACTTGAGGTTACCTTTCTTAACCCTGCTACCAGCACCAGACTGCTTAGCCTCAGGTTTCTTCTCCTTAGTATCCCATTTCCCAGTTTTTTCACCTGCCATCTTGCAAGATGGGAAAAAATAGCTAGTACCTTTTTTTTTCAATACGAGGATTTTATTGCATGTTTAAAATATACTCTAACATCTTGCATCTTCTTTTTTATTTTTTATGGTTTTTAAAAATATATTTTAATGATTATACCATTACAGTTGTTCTATTCCCCCCCTTCATTCCCCTCCACCCTGCACACCCCTCCCCCACCCTTCCCCCACTTTAGTTTATGACCACCTGTCTCAAGTTCTTTAGATTCTGTATTTCCCCTACTATTCTTGCCCTCCCCCCTATCTATTTTCTACCTACTGTCTATGCTATTTTCTGTACCTTCTTCCCCCTTCTCCTCCTCCCACTCCCCTGTTGCTAACCCTCCATGTGTTCTTCATTTCTATGGTTCCACTCCTGATCTAGCTGTCCTCTTGGTTTGCTTTTGTTTTAGGTGTGGTTGTTAATAACTGTGAATTTGCTGTCCTTTCACTGTTCATATTTTTTATCATCTTTTTCTTAGATAAGTCCCTTTAACATTTCATATAATAAGGGCTTGGTGATGATGAACTCCTTGAATTTGATCTTATCTGAGAAGCACTTTATCTGCCCTTCCATTCTAAATGAAAGCTTTGCTGGATAAAGCAGTCTTGGATGTAGGTCTTTGGATTTCATGACTTGGAATCCTTCTTTCCAGCTCCTTCTTGCCTGTAAGATCCCTTTTGAGAAATCCACTGAGACAGTCTGATGGGTACTCCTTTGTAGGTGACTGTTCCCTTATCTCTTGCTGCTTCTAGGATTCTCTCCTTCATTTTAATCTTGGCTAATGTAATTATGATGTGCATTGGTGCCTTCCTTCTTGGGTCCAACTTCTTTGGGACTCTCTGAGTTTCCTGGATTTCCTGGAAGTCTATTTCCTTTGCCAGACTGGGGAAGTTCTCCTTTATTATTTGTTCAAATAAGTTTTCCACTCATGGCTGTTTCTTTTCCCCTTCTGGTACCCCTATAATTTGGATGTTGGAATGTTTAATGCTGTCCTGGAGGTTCCTAAGCCTCTCCTCATTTTTTTTGAATTCTTGTTTCTTCCTTCTTTTCTGTTCGGTTGTTTCTTTCTTCCTTCGGGTCCACTCCCTTGATTTGAGTCCCAGTTTTTTGTCCATCAGTATTGGTTCCCTGTGCATTTCCCTTCATTTCACTTAGTGTAGCCTTCATTTTTCATCTAATTTGTGACCAAAATCAACCAATTGTGTGAGCATCCTGATCACCAGTGTTTTGAACTGTGCATCTGATAGGTTGGCTATCTCTTGATGGCTTAAAAGTATTGGCTCTGGGGCTTTGATTTGTTCTTCTGTTTGAGCCATACTTTTTTGGTCTGGTCCCACCTGTTGTATATGAGAGGCAGAGCCTTAGGTGTTTACCAGGGAGGGTCAACCCAGTGGCTAGGTTGTGATGTTGTATGTGGGGGTGCGGTCAGAAAGGGAATAGTGGTGCTTGTTCTGTGCTCTCTCGGATTTTGGTCCCCTCTGCTGCTTCCCACAAGCAAATTGGGCCCTTCTGGTGCTGGTTCCCAGGTGTGTGGGCTTGTGTACCCTCCAGGACCCTGTGGGTCTCTCCAACAAACTCTCTGTGAGCCTGAGAGCCTCTCCCGGCACCTCACCCCCTGAAAGTTTTTCCCATTGGTGCTTTTAGGCTTTATTTCCCAGCACTGGGGCCCTGGGTTACACAGACTGTCTTGCTCCCCATTTTTCCTGGTCTATCTGCGTGCCAATGTATATCCTTGGCCAGCCATCCACCGTGCGTGCCTCACTGGGTCTGCTCATTGCCTCCCCAAGCCTGGGTCTGCCAGCTCCTCCTGCCTGCCGCCTGCAACCACCACGTTCTTTTGCCACAACCCCCCTTCACCAGCCACCGACTCCGCCCTTCTTACCCGTCTGGATGAATGGTTGTCGGACTTCTGTACAGTTCAGTTTTCTGGTTGATTTTTTGTTTCTGAATCTTTGTTGTCCTTAATTTTAGTTGTGTAAGGAGGCACAGTGTGTCTACCTGTGCCTCCATCTTGGCCAGAAGTTCCATTTTTAACTTTTGGACATTATTTTATCATGTGCATATAGCACCACTTAATTTTTATTCTAGCATTATTGGACACTTGGATGTTCTCATCCCTTCTCTAGAATGAACAGTATTTCCTAGAACATCCCTGAAGACTTTTCCTGGCAGTCAGGAGGGCCAGGCTGCCTGGTGGATTGCTGCTTGCCTGTAGCCACTTGCCAGTAGGCCTCCTCCACTCACCACTTCGAAGCACTGATGAAAAAGTCCCCCAAATGAGAAGATCTGAGGAGCTTCTAAGAAGGTAGGAGGTTAATTCTGGGCATCCTGTTGGGACCCCCGAGGAGTCTGGGCTGGCCCGAGCCTCCCTGCTTTCACCCTGGGCACTCCAAGAGAAATGTGAAGGAAAGGAAAGCCCAAGAGCTCTGAGTAGACACAGGGAGAGGTGGTGAAGGCCAAAGCTGTTATTGAGGCCACTAAGTGGATTGTGAGGGTGCAGAGAAATTAGATAGGCAGGCTCTGCTTTCTGAGAACTTATCACTAAAGGATGGTCATAACTAAGGTGATGCCGGGAACACGTAACCGACTCTGGCCAAACTGTCACAGAATGCTGCTGCTTTTTTAATACCTCTGCTTGTTCATATACTCTTGTTTCCCATTATTTGGTTACTGTCTTTGGCACTGCACAGATGTGAAGCACAATAGCTAGGGGGCCAGAGACACTAGTGACCAATCCTGCTGTTCAGTATTAGTCCACAGCTGGAAGGTGACAAAGGTGGCCAAACTGAGCTCAGGAAGGAAAGGTGGTATTTGAAGAGAAAGCCTAAGTTG
Organism: Sturnira hondurensis; assembly: GCF_014824575.4. Lineage (NCBI taxonomy): Eukaryota > Metazoa > Chordata > Mammalia > Chiroptera > Phyllostomidae > Sturnira > Sturnira hondurensis. Next base: position 8,571,433 of record NW_028074140.1, on the reverse strand, counting down.
AGTGTGTTGTTCCAAGTTTTGGTGAATAAAATCTAGTTCTTGAGCCTCAAGCATTTCCCGAAGTCCTCCTTGTTCATAAAGGTGGCCCGGGGTTCTGGGTTCACTCAGTGAAGGCACCGTGCACCCCATGATCTCATCACTTGCTCACACTTGTCCTCTTCTGATACACACTCAACAAGACTGATCTCCCCCAAAATCACTTTCCACCTGATGCTGTCATCTCATGAACACTTGCTGTCCCTCCCCCGTGCCCCTTATAAGCCACTGCAGTGCGTTTATAATTTGACAATCATGCTTCTCAGCACATTCTCAGCAGCTTCTGATAAATTCGATCCACTTTGTGCCGTAGTCTTCACACATCAATAATCTTTCTAACTCCCCCCACTTTCAGTAATTTTTAATCTCCTCACAAACACTTAGAAGTTATTCCTCACAATTTAGAGAATATTTATTGAAACAGAATAAGCTCACAGGAGTTCTTGCAATTATGGAAGACTTCCTGTCTGGCAACCCACAAAAGCAGGCCCACGGAAACCTGCAGTTGAGTTTCAAACCCTTCTGAGAACAAAGCCCATCCCAAAATACCTCCCAGCAGATCAGAGTCCTGATGTAAGAGTCCTTGGACAACTGCCCAAACTGAGCTTTGGATTCACACCAAAGTAAGATGATTTAGGTAAAAGCTGGGTAGTAAATGTGTCTTAAAATCCACTTAAACACAAAACCAAAGCCAAAAAAAAAAGCCAAAATTGCAAGAAAATTCAACATAAAACAGTTTTCAGCAATGGTTCCATTTCTCAGACTATGAAGAATGTCTGCTACATGCTGTAAAGATTCCTGGTTTTAATCTGCACCACGGTGCGTTGTATGTGTGTGTTTAAGGTTGTGGTATGTTGGAGGTGAGGATAACGTTGAAGGGCACTATGAGCTCTGGTTGCACAGCCAAAGAAGTTCAGCCAAGTCACCCACTGTCATCTACAAGAGTTGCATCAGGCCTGACAGAGTCTAGCCATTTCTGCCGTGCGTTTTGGAGCAACCTGTAAGTCCAGAGACTTGGGGTTCCCATTGTAGGTTTCTCCATCAGCATTCCACTTTGAGATTTCCTGGTCTAATCACAGTGCTGCCAGAATCTGACCTGGTCACTCCACTGTTCTGTGTGCTCAGAACTCTCTCTTGTCACTCCTGGAGGATATTTTTCCTAGTCTTTTGGACAACCTCTTTCCTCTTTGAGGCATTCTACTTTTTTCTCTAGACTTTGAGGCCCTTTGTTTTTGCCCAGTAGATTCTGATGCCTTCTTAAACCTAGAGTAGGAATCATTATCAATAGAAAAATTAGTTTACCTATTTTTTGAGGGGTTATGAGAATTTAATCTTTAATCCTCTCTAATAAGGAGGGGAAATAGGGTAATCAAATTAGCTAACAATTACTGAAAAAGCATCATAAGCCAAGCAGTTTTCTAAGCATTTGTATACACTATTTGATTAGTTCAAAGAATTACTCTATGAAGCAGACACCCTCATCATATCATAGGGTGAGCCCTGTCTGGTATAAGTGATTGTGGACACAGCTCCTGGAACCTTCCAGGAACTTTGTTGTTCTGCAGACTTGGGTTCAGCTGGGACCAGATCACCCTATCCTGGAGTATGTAAGAGAGAATAAGGAATTTCTTCATGGCTGAGATTACTCTACACAGTAGTCATATCAGGTACTAAGAAATTCCAAGACCGATAAGATGCACCTAGTCAAAGAAAGTACACCTATCTAGATTATTCTGTGTGCAGAAAACCTCTGGCCCAGGCGAGTACCGAGCTGGTTCTGTTTGTTCCCACCAAGTGCAGGTACAAGGGCTGCCCGTGATGCCCCACCATCCAACACCAGCCTGTAGGCATTGGAGCCACCTCACACTCAGAGGTTTATGAATGTCCTGGCAAAGTGGACATAGAATATGTTGAATGGGCCCCCTGGGTCCCTCTCTTGCTGGGGAGCCATGGCAAAGTGCTGGCTGGTAGAGACACACCTGTGCCTGGAGGCAAACAGATAAAGCTCAGGATGCTCGCTCTGAACTTGTGTGTGTGTTTCCTTCTAGTAGACTCTCTTGTCCAGCCACTGCCAAGCTCCCTCAGACAAACTCCTTTCATCACAAGGCTGGATGTTTGTCTCATTGTTCTTCAGCATCTCCTCCCCCGTGTATGGTCATTGGGAGTTGTTCCCATTCTACAGCCTCCTTCTCTTTCCTTTCAGCTCCGTTCCAGTCTCTCTCCCCTCCAGCGTGGCCTGCCAACTCAATGGTGGAGTTCCAAAGATAGAAGGAAATACCAGCCATTCCAAAATAAAATGCAGACACTTCAGAAAAACTTCAAACCACTTATCCTGTCATATTTAAAAAAATTCCAGAAGCAGTACATTAGATTTCTCGGTGTCAAAACTCAAATGATAAAGAAATTGAATAACAGTTTTTTTCTTTACTCCTTCCCCAGTTTATTCCAATCCTCTGTTAATATGATTACCCATTTGGTATGTAAACTGTCAGACATTTTTTTCATTCACATACACATTCTTTTTTTCCCCCCAAACAGGTCACCTCCAATATCCTCTGATCCCAGGGTTCACTCTTTTCACTGAGTCACCCCTCATGAAGCAGCCCTTGTCATGGAGAAATATTTCCACTAGTTAGTGGTAAATACCTGCCAAGTGCTTATTCTGTGTCAGACACTCTTCTAATGGCTTTATATATACTTTTCATGTACAATTTTTCCATCTCACCCATGGAATATGTGAGATGATAAGCCCCATGTGTCAGGTAAGTGCATATAAAGCACAGATAGTCCCAGAGGCCAACTGACTGGCCTGCGACATCAGGAGTCAAGGTCCATGCCTTTCCTCACTCTGCTTTGCTACCTCCATCTGGGAGACTTGACGATTTTGCCGCTAAAATCTTTAAATATCATGATACAGTTTTACATCTCTAAAACAAGTAGGGAGTTGCTAGACGGGCTAAATAAACTATTATTTTTAAAATCTCTTATGCAGCCGCATGAAAGTAAGCCAGGGTCTATAATAAGATTCAAGATTTCCTATTAACTTAAAAATAGCTCCTTGAATATAGTCCAAATAGTAACAGAAAAATAAAAATATTTAGAAAGTACTTATAGTCAACAACTACTGGGAACATAGGATTACTGGGGCCAAGGTGAGTACCCATAGAAAAATGTGCTTTTTCTATCCCAGGCCTTTGAAAGAGCCGCACCAACTGCCGAGGTCCCTGGAACAGTTGCTCAGCTCACTTCTAAGTACAGAAGCCTTTCTCAATTTGGTTTTTAGAATCATAAAGAAACCTTAAATGTGGTTAGCAGTTCTGCGTTCTTGATGCAATAATATTTTCAGAGTTTAGGCGGATATCAAGTTATGAAAATATCCTTGGAGAGATTTGCTTATTAAATTTGACTTTTTCAATCTTCCTAGAACTTTTTTTAAACTAAACACCAGGGAGTTCTCTTTATTTTTCAGTTTCATGTTGTCCTTCCTTTGTCTAATAAATTTAAAATACTTTTTGATGACTTATTAAGGTTGAAAAAATGCATATCTCCTGAAAATGAAGAAGATGGCGACAATGGCAAGTAGAAATAGCCCTAAAATTGAGGCTACACTTCATTATAGCTAGGAAATTAAAAGGAAAACTTCAGACTCAGTATCCAAAGTGTATAAATAGAAGTCAAGGATGCTCTGGGGCATCTCTGGGATCCTGATGAGTCTTTATCATTCTGATGAGTCAGGTTGGCCAGTGAAATATTGAAGGTTTAGTTAAATTTGAAGGTCAGAAAAACAATGAATACATATTTAATAAAAGTATATCCCAAACATTACATAGAATTTGCTTACACTAAAATAATTATTTTTATTTATATGAAATTCAAATTTAACTGGGTGTCCTCTAATTTATTTTACTGACTAATTCTGGTGGCCCTACTGATGGGCCCTGGTGGGGGCAGCCAAGGAATGGTGCACACAGGCTCTCGGACAGTCACAAGGTGTCTGAGGACATTCAGGGAGAGTGTAGCATCCTTTGTAGATGGTAGCTTGGAAACCATGGCCAATTCTTGATGGCAAATGCTTCTTTGGGCTTCCCTGAGGTGGGGTGGACCTTCTTAATGTCCTGTTAGTAAGTCTGGAAGCCCACATTCAATGGGGGAGCCCAAAGTCAGCCTCATTCTCACATCTGTGTTTCCAATTCAAAATGAAATCTCCCTGGAATTAGCTGCGTGTGACTGACAGGAGATGAGGAAGTGTGAGAAACTTGGGGTTAACATAGCCTTTACTCTTTATGAGTAAGTTTTGCTGTCTTGGGAGATTTAACAGGGGCAATGTGATTGTAGGGGCAAAGATTCCAGATGCCATGATAGAGAGAGTTTTGTTATAAGAAGAGGGATGCCCCCCCAAATGGAATTATCTTCTGGAGGCAGACCCCTGGTGGTACAAGTTTCCTCCACTGGGTGAGTGTTCTAGGAACCCCTCTGAATCAGTGTGCCAGCAGGCGTTATTGTGAGAGGTTGTGTTTGGCTTCTGTGATTTTTTTTGAAGACTTTTTCAGTGTATTTGCCCATTTCATGATGGGCAATTTACAAGCGCACCTACCCACACTGTGTTGTGTTCAGCAGTTTTTGACCCAAAATGGCATGACCCCCATGCCTTGCCATACCTATTCACCTGACCCTGCCCCAAATGCCTTTTTTTTTTGTTTGATTCTCCGGTGAAAAAAGTCCTCAAAGGGAAATGTTTTGTTGATGTTGAAAAGTGAAACAAAAAATGGCAGAGGCACTAAAAGTGATCAAAATTGGTGAGTTCAAAAACTCTTTTGAGCAATGGAAAAGTCGTCTCAATAGGTGTGTTGCATCGAATAAAGTGTATTTTGAAGGTGACTAAAGTTTAGACATGTAAGAGTAAATATACAAATTTTTATAATAAATTCTGGGGTTTGGGGATCTCCCCTCAAACTTCTGGATGTGTGACCAGGCTCTAGTGGTCCATAGAATGAAGATCTTAGAAAGTCAGACCCAAGCTTGGATGTTTCTGGGGACCAGGTCAAGGCCTGAGTTTAAAGTTGACTTTTTATGGCCTGTGGAGACATAGCTTCCAGAGTAGAAATCATGGAGGAGACCTTGGCTTTATCTACTGTGCAGACTTTTATATTTGATTTTATCCAGATTGTGTTTCAGAGGTGGAGCTTGCTTACAGTTATGGAGGTCCAAAAAATTCTGTGAGTGCTTTTTGGACCTTCACTCCAAGAGAGAGCAGGGATGAGGTTGTGGACATGCTGTGAACTTCTGACAAGGGATTTCCCAGGATCCAAGACTTGATGCAGCTCCCCGAAGTAGGCAAAGTGATTTTCATACTCTTGTGGTGCTGTGAAAGGAAACTGTGGCACCTGGCCCAGAGGGTGTTGCGTGTGATTGGAAAAGGCTGTTCATATTGAGGTAATGCTGGTATAACTAGATTCAAAGAAAACAAATTATCCAAAGTGTGGGTGTCTGGGATGGGAAGGATGTGGCTGAAATTTCACAAATGCTATAGGACCAGGGAGTATCACCGGAATGGGTTATAATTTGGGTTGCAGGTAAGAGTGTGAGGGATGGAATAGGGACTGACCTCATACAAGTGGCCGGCTTCCCATTCATTTATCCATCCATCCAATAGGTATTTATTGAGTTTCATGTGCCAGTTACTATGTTAGGCTTTGAGGTACAGTAGTGAAAAAAACTTCTCAGTCTGTAAGGCATTTATGGTTCAGGCAGAGAGCCTGATAAATAAGTAGACAATTATGAGATAGGAAAAGACATATGATAAAGGAAGTCAGGTCCTTGTGGGTGGGTCAATTAGTTAAACCCAGCAGGGAATGGGAGACCCAAGGGGTCTTCTTAAAGAAGGTGATATTGGAGATCTGCAGGGTGATTAGAACATTCCCAGGACCTTCCCGGGCAAAGAAAGAGGGAAGAAGAAAGTTCCAGGCCGAGGGACCCGGTTTGTATGGAACCCTTAAGATAAAAATCACATTGTGTGCTCTGCAGTATGGCTGGGACACGGAATCTTTGGGGTGGGAGTAACAGGAGCTGTGCCTGAAAAGGCAGTCAGGGCTCTGTAGGCTGCGTTAACAAGTTCAAACTTTGCTCTTTTCAGTGGAGATTCACGGAAGGTGTTAATCAGATGTGTGTGTAGAAAAATCATGTAGGTAGCCCTGGCCTGTGTAGCTAAGTAAGTTGGAGTATCATCCTGTAACAGGAAGGTTGCCGCTTCATTCCCCAGTCTGGGCCTACATGATCCCTAGTCTGGGCTCGTATGGGAGGCAACAAATCGATGTTTCTCTCTCACTCCCTCTCTCTTCCTCCCTCTGTCTAAAAACAGTGAAAAAAATGTCCACAGGTGAGGATAAAAGTAAAAGGGGGAAAGAAAGTCATGCAGGTATGTAAGTGTATGGAATGGATATAACTGGACATTGGTACAGGCAGTTAACTCGAAATCTGTGTGCAGACACATGGGACTACATGGGGCACTGGAATCAAGTGGGGCAGTGACTATTTTTTCTGCTTTTCTTTCTTTTTGAATTTCTTATGTGAGGGTAGGCCAGTGGATGCTATGCCACAGTTCCATTAAGAGCAACATGAAATCAGTGAAATCTCCCAAGATTCTACAAGGCAGATGTTTCTTTGCATTATTTTAAATTGCCACAGAACCTGAAAGGGTCAGAGCTACAGAAAAGGGGTCTGGAACATGCAACAGCTGCATGGAGATAACAGCTGGTAGAAATGAAAAAGAAACAGGATTTGAGGGATTCTGGACAGGGCGCTAGGAGTGCACAGTAGCTACAGGCTGTTCTAAAGCACAGCTTTATAACCTCTGGTCCTCCTTGGCTTCTCCACTTCCTGGCCCCCGAACCCACGAGAATCAAAGGGTCTTCTAGAGAACTGTGGTCAAATTCCCTTTTATGGAAACTTCCTATACAATTAATAGCTTCCTTCTTTCTCATGAGGAAAAGATTAAATTAACAACTGTGGTGGTTCAATGAGTTGTTCCCCCTGTGGAGATGATGCCACAGACTGTAAGAGACGGGGCGCGTGCCCTTCTCGTGAACTTCTTTAAAGAAATCTCTGTGGTCCAACCCTGCGCCTGCTCAGAGTGCAGTGCTCTTCCCCTACGGCAGGGCGGGCCGTGCCTTTGGGGGGTTACTTCAAATGAGGTGATAGAGTTGTGACTGGACCTTGCCACAGGGAACTATTTTTGCTTTTGAAGAACTTAATAAAAAAGTGGAACACCTCTCCTTAAAACTTGTTTCTGAATACCTTATTTTTCCAGGACCCTCTCTTCCACCAAAGTGTAACGGGTGTGTGTGCGCGCATGTGTGTGTATATGTGCAGAGTGAGGTTCATTTCTGCTCAGGCATTTACGTAATCTGAAAATCAGAAAGATGAATTCAGTTTATCTATTAAGTTCAGTACATGTTTGTGTATAGACTGGTCTGTCTCTTAGTGTCCTAAAGTACTCACCCTCTTGTTTGTTTTAAAGGAAGACAACTTGGCTCAGGGAAGGGAGCTACTTTTTAGCTTTACCTTATTTTTTATTTTTCAGTTATAGCTTACATTCAATATTATTCTGTATTAGCTTCAAGTGCACACTTTCAAGTGTTAGGCAATTAATTCACTTTACAGCGTGGTGCACCCCGCCAATGTATCAAGTACCCACTTGGTGCCACATGTAGTTGTTACAATATTACATGTTTGAGGAAGGTAAACTACTGTCATGAATCTAGTTCCAGGATGTGAAGGAAGCCTCACTTGTAATACTGGTGAAAGCCCTTTGGTTCTTTCCAGCACAGACGCTGTGGAAGATTCCTTTGTCTCAATATGTGTGTGTGTGCCTATGTCAACCTTTGGATGAACCACCGTGTGTCACGAGTGCGAGAAGGAAGCTTAATCATGGCAGACACCCCCCTCTCCGCCCCCTCCCCCACCCAACACCTTGTAGTCTGAAAGTATAAAGCTCCCCAAGCAGTGATAACGCTGCTTGTCTTCTTTATTAGTCACTCGATACCATTTAGAAGTTTGAGCTACTGTTTGTAGTGCCCTGTTGCTTCCCAGTTCTGAGTGTGTTTCATCATTACCCCTTTCGATCCTGGAAATGTCATTTTTAACAAACTACCAATTACTATGAAATGTCACTACAACGAAATATCAGTGTTCTCCACAGAATTTGTTGTACTGGGATTTGACCTTCATTGTTAATTCTCGGACTGTCTTCCTAGTTTGTGGCTTATTTGGACTCACATTTCCTCTGTCTGTTGATCACTTCAAAGGTTTTGTCTAGAAATTAAGCTGGAAAAATAACATAGAAGTCTTTCCCCCCATGATAGTCCCTTTCTTTGATGTAAATAATTGAAAATGGGCAATGGTAGCGTTAGGGGACTTAAAGTTTGAAGGGGTTTAAGAATGATTTGGGGAATCAGGAGTAAAAGGGACTAATACAAATTGGTGTGAAATATTATTTTGCTCCCAAATAGATTAAAATAGATTAAAACATTGAATTTATGTTTATTATGGAAAATGGTTATACTTTAGCCCTTTGAAGTTGTAATACTCAGATGTTTGTTGAAAATCTATGATAAAGTTCTACCTGGAGATCTTAGAATAAACTTGCCACTTAGTGGAATGAAGCATGTGAAAACGGGAAAGAAAAGTCAAACTGGAAGGCAGCTGCACAGAAGAAACTTCCCTACCCAGGAGCCAGCTGTGCGAATGAAAGTCAGACAGGAAAGGGGACGGAGCAGGGCTGGTTTGAGAGCACTCGCCACTAGGGTCCAGGTGCAAAGTGTTAAGATTTAGAGCATCTCTTAAGTCCCCACACAGGAACAGCAGGGCCTCCTGGGTAGGGACGCTCCATTTTTGGTAAACAGGCTGGAATTTCAAAAGTATGAGGACAAAGTCTTTTTCTGAAAGTGGTGGACTGCGATGTTCTATAGAGAGAATTTCCAGAGGTGATTACATACTCATGTATATGAGTATACAAAAATGTATCTGTTAATCTAGGCTCCTTTGAAAGCAGTGGGATGCAGAAGGACCATATATTTTGGAATCCAGGAGATCTGGGTTGGTGTCTTAATCCCTCAGAGCTCAACTTTCTCGTCTGTAAGTTGGTGATGATGGTAGCAGGATTTCTGTGAACACTGAATAAGGTTGTGGGCGTTGGGCACTCAGTGAGGTGCCTGGCAAACAAGAACTATTTAGTCAATGGTAATCAGTAATCATTTTCCAAATGACAGAAGATAGCGCATCTCAGGCTTTTGTTGAAAGAAATTTCTTATTATATATATGCAGGCTCGGGTCACTTGTGAACACTCTGAATTTGCTTAACCCCCTTGTCTTCTACTGGCAACTCCCTCTGTGCCCCTCCCACATCTCTAGGACCCCGCCTTTTCGTGCACTTAGCAGGCTTCCGACTGCAGGTATCTGCCATTTTCCAGCCCCAGATTTCCTTCTGAAGCTGTACAAGTCTTCTCTGCCTATGCAGGCCGCGGGGAGGAAGTGAGGGGATTAACGGAGCCCCAGCAGCAGCCCTCAACCAGCGAATGATGATGACCTTAGGCGCCCAATGCCCCTGCCCTTTGCTCTTCCAAGAGGATGATTGTGTTTCCTGGTTCCTCTGCGGATTAGCTCTGGTTGCCCATGCCATTCCCCAGCTAATAGCATGCCCTTTATTGCTGCCTTCTCTGCCGGATTCCACTTTCTTACTTGCTTATCGGGATTTCTTCCATTTCTCAAATTAACTATTTGAACTGGAAGGTTCATCACTGGGTTTGATTCTGGGAGAATCCATATGAAATCATCTCCTTGAGGAAAAAAGTTGTCACGTTGCCATTTATCAAAAGATATTAGATAATAAAAAAACTAAAATTGTCTGTATGTATAACTCATAATTCCTACAGACATTATTTGGCCACAATATTGCTTAGATAACTACACAATGTAGAAACGACACAAAATGCATAAGGGCCCTACTGATTTTGTAATTGAATGTATTCACTTTAAGCACCCAAGAGTAGGCATTGATTATGTGAAATGCTAAGGGAAAAATAATCCAAGGTAAACAGTTCATGATTTAATAATAATTATACTGTCACTTGTAATAATCAAATCCTGCTGAATTCAGCTGTTTGCACACATAAGAGATTGGTGTCACAGGCATACTACATTAAGTTAATAGCTGTTGATCAAATTTAAAGGAACTTGGTGGGAGGGCAAGTGGTCATTCATTCTCTTTTATTTCTTAGTTACTAAAAATGAGTAGCAAAAAAGTGTTTCTTTCTTCTTTGTACTCTTATTTGAAGAATGTAAGAAAAAAAATGGAAACAAAGTATAAGCTCTTTCTTCAGGAAAGGTATTTATAGAGTTTCTTAATGACAACCTTAATTGGGAAATCCTAACAACCTAATGTATAGGAGTAGCTTGACTTTGGAGCCCATTTCTAGGAGGCAAATGGAAAGAGGCAAAAGGAAGGGGTGGGGTGGGACAGGAAGGTGAAGAGCAGAGTGGGATCCATGTATACTCACAGCTGATCATATAGCACCTGCTTTAATTCTTCATCATAAATGTAAAAGCCAGGCCAGAAGCACCTAGAATTTATAGCATGATGATAACGTGACACGATCATCGTGAGATCTGTTTGCCTTATTTCTAGTGCAGATGCAGACCAAACTTCATGTCTCCACAGCTTTGCTTTTCCACTTTCAGGCATTGATCACATATTTGGTGTGGAAGAGCTAGTCCATCTGTGCGTTTGGTTGGCACGAAGTAAGGAGTCTCCCTCTCTTACTGGTGATGCCTACTCACAGCTTGGACAAAATACAGGTTGGACTCCACATTCGATAATTTGGCTCTATCTACCAGCATGATTTGCAAATAGTATCAGTGGTTGCGTTTTCAAAAGAGTAGCTTCAAATTTTTTCTCAGCAATTGACTCATTTTTTTCAAATAAAATATTCTATAGAACTGCAAAGTATAAAATACATTATGATAATACTGGTTTAATAGACAGGCTTTTTAAAATGGTGACAGACTGCTGTATGCTCTAGGATATGCTGCAGTTATTTATCCAGAAGCTCAAGGGAGGCACAGTAGGAAATTCCACTTCAAATGGAATTGCCAACAATATCTACTGATTATGTGTTTTTTTATCCTAAACATCCAAGTCAGACAAGACTTTCTGACATGCACAAGTTCTCGTAAGTACTCAAAGATTGGTAATTCAATAATATTAAGACATAAGACCTGTTGGANCCTTTTGGATTTTTTGGAATAGTAGACAGGCTTTTTAAAATGGTGACAGACTACTGTATGCTCTAGGATATGCTGCAGTTATTTATCCAGAAGCTCAAGGGAGGCACAGTAGGAAATTCCACTTCAAATGGAATTGCCAACAATATCTACTGATTATGTGTTTTTTTATCCTAAACATCCAAGTCAGACAAGACTTTCTGACATGCACAAGTTCTCGTAAGTACTCAAAGATTGATAATTTAATAATATTAAGACATAAGACCTGTTGGAAGTGAATTTGTCACTGAACCATGGACTACGATGTTCCAGGTAGGGGAGTCTGCATCTTCCATGGCGTGTGAATGGAAGGGGCACAGTAGTGTCCCACTGGGTCATTGGTATGGAGAAAATGAGTTCTCTTTTTTAAAAAAATATATTTTATTGATTATGCCATTACAGTTGTTCTATTCCCCCTCCTTAATTCCCCTCCACCCTGCATACCCCCTCCCCCACCATTCCCCCCTTTAGTTTATGACCACGTGTCTCAAGTTCTTTAGATTCTATATTTCCCCTACTATTCTTGCCCTCCCCGCTATCTATTTTCTACCTACCATCTATGCTACTTATTTTCTGTACCTTCTCCCCTCTTCTCCTCCTCCCACTCCCCTGTTACTAACCCTCCATGTGATCTTCATTTCTATGGTTCCACTCCTGATCTAGCTGTCCTCTTGGTTTGCTTTTGCTTTAGGTATGGTTGTTAATAACTGTGAGTTTGCTGTCCTTTCACTGTTCATATTTTTTATCTTCTTTTTTTTAGATAAGTCCCTTTAACATTTCATATAATAAGGGCTTGGTGATGATGAACTCCTTGAACTTGACCTTATCTGAGAAGCACTTTATCTGCCCTTCCATTCTAAATGAAAGCTTTGCTGGATAGAGCAATCTTGGATGTAGGTCTTTGGCTTTCATGACTTGGAATACTTCTTTCCAGCCCCTTCTTGCCTGTAAGGTCTCTTTTGAGAAATCAGCTGACAGTCTGATGGGAACTCCTTTGTAGGTGACTGTCCCCTTATCTCTTGCTGCTTCTAGGATTCTCTCCTTCATTTTAGTCTTGGCTAATGTAATTATGATGTGCCTTGGTGTGTTCCTTCTTGGGTCCAACTTCTTTGGGACTCTCTGAGCTTCCTGGATTTCCTGGAAGTCTATTTCCTTTGCCAGACTGGGGAAGTTCTCCTTTATTATTTGTTCAAAAAAGTTTTCCACTCATGGCTGTTTCTTTCTCCCTTCTGGTACCCCTATAATTCGGATGTTGGAACGTTTAAAGATGTTCTGGAGGTTCCTAAGCCTCTCCTCATTTTTTTGAATTCTTGTTATTTCACATTTTTCTGTTTGGTCATTTCTTCCTTCCTTCTGGTCCACTCCGTTGATCTGAGTCCCAGTTTCCTTTCCATCACTATTGGTTCCCTGTGCATTTCCCTTCATTTCAATTAGTTTAGCCTTCATATGTTCCTCTAATTTGTGACTAAAATCGACCAGTTCTGTGAGCATCCTGAGCACCAATATTTTGAACTATGCATCTGAGAGGTTCACTATTTCTTGGTCACTTAGAGTTATTGGCTCTGGGGCTTTGAGTTCTTCTTGGGCCATATTTTGGACTGTTTATGCCTGTTACATATGAGGAGCGGAGCCCTAGGTGTTCACCAGGGCGGGGCAACTCAGTCGCTGGGTTGTGATGTTGTATCTGGGGGCGGGGTCAAAGAGGAGCAATGGCGGCCCCCTCGGCTGCTTCCAGCTGCTGGGGCCTGAGAGGTCTGTCTCACTGCTTGCTCCTTTGCTGGTTTATCTGCGCTTGAATGGGTGACCATGGTCACCCTGCCGCCTTGAGCCCTCACTGGGTCTGCCCGTTGCTACCCCATACCTGGGATCTGTCCACAGCTGCCTGGGTGCCTGGGGTCGGGGGATCTTTCCTGCCCGACCCTGCTTTGCTGCTGGCTCTGCCCCTCTTACCGGTCTGGTTGAACGGTTTGTTGTTGTCGAACTTTCGTATAGTTCAATTTTCTGTGTTTTGGCTATGTTTTTGTTCACTAAACCTTTGTTGTCTTTAAACTTGGTTGTGGGAGAAGGCACGGTGTTTCCACCTATGCCTCCATCTTGGCAGAAGTCCCTCAAGTTCTCTTATCCCTTAAATCTTGTAGAAGGTACAATTTACTGTGATAAGTTGAAAGAACATTTACTTGGAAAATTACCAAGAGACATCAGACTGGGAGATGTTCAGCGAGCATGGATTCTTTATTCTCCTCAGTTTTGCCTGTCTGAAACCCTGTCTGGTTCCATGAAATCCAGAGTGGGGTCTCATTTAACCCTTGGCAATTCAAGTTTGTCACCCTGGAAATTCAGCATGAGTCCCCAATATGATGGCAAAATCTACCATTCACTAACCAGCCCTCACAACTTGGCTCTAATAGTTTCTTCACATACTACTAGCATCTTGCTACATTGTCCACAGGTTCCATAATAAGACCAGGGACTACATATGCCCAATATGGACTGGTTTGGGGTGTAGGCCTAGGCAACATATTTTACATGCATGGGGGGACTTGACCACACATTCTTAGAAATGAGAGGAAGCCAGGCACTGAACTTTAGTTAATAACATACTTAAAGGAAGGTCATTTATATATAGATTTGGTGGAAGCTGAGGTTTGCAGACAAGAATGGGTTAACAACACACTATTTTGGAAGAAGGTTCACCCAAACAGGGTAAAATCTGACATATAACCCATGTGAGTTCTAGTATATGCCCGCAGTATTAAAATATGCATTAGAAATAAAAAAATTAGACCACGTCATTTGTATGTAAGACAACCATACATGATTTTAGAGCTTCTAGGGACATAGTTCAAAAATAAACCCTGAAATGAGGTCCCTGATTTGGAGGACTTGGATTATTGCCATTTTACAAGTGGAGAAAAAGCAAACAAACTAAAAAAAAAAAGACAAGTTAAAGGGATGTTGGCTGACTTAGGCATGTTTGCGCAGTGACTTGGAGGCAGACCTGAGACGTGGAGCTGAGGCACTGAGCTGAAGCCCGGAATCTCAGGAACTCACTTCCAGTGCCTCCAGTGCAGCGCTGAGGTTCCAGACCAGACTGAAGCTGTGTTACTGGATCTGGTATGAAATAAAATTCATTATGTTCAAGTGGGAACTTTCAGTTGCTCAAAAATAATAGTGGGATATAATTCCCTATCAGTTTCTCCAATGTCTGATGGCTTAGCAATTATAAAAAATTAAAGTGTAAATCTATGTGCAGGAATGATCACTAGGCTATGAAGACAGAACTAGTAACAGGCAGGCTGCTGTTTGAGGTTATGAAGTCATCCATAACAACTTTCCTAACAGTTCTGGAGCCGTGGTGGTGTGAAGAATGTTACACCTTAACTGAGTCAGTTTGTAGCCTATAGAGTGTGTGTAGGAAAGAAAGTCTCACTGGTTTTCCCCTAAACTGATGCTAAAGTACATTCCTCAGAGATTGTCACTTTAAATGACCATCATTTAAAGAAATCCTTGTCTTCCAAGAGTAAAGTTTAGAACAGTCTACTCCAGGCTGACAGTTTGGGTGGCTTCTACATCCAGTTTCTCAGGGACTTTAAAATAACTACAAAAACTTTTCCCTCCCTTTAGCATGGGGAGCTAGGGGGAGTTCAGATGAGGCATTCGCCTTGGAAATGCAAGTTTTGTATAGTGGAGGAAGACATAGGAGTGCATATGCTCTGAACCTGCTCAGTTGGCGCATTCAGAAGACAAGTCCAGGTTCTCCCTGAGGGCGAGAAATGGAAGTGGAAGGCAAAACCAAGAGTGGAAGTAAGGCAATGGGAGATCAGGCGGGCATGCAGTGTGAAGGGATCTCTTTTTGCCCTTTTTGATTTCCAAATATGTGGTTTATTAGTTTTGGAGAGTGTGTATGAACATATGCTTTGTATGTGTGCCATCTCCTTATGTCCTTTTAATTGACAGTCGCTGGGAATGGGGTGGGATTAGGGTCAGCGATGGTTAGTGTGTATGAATCAGCAAAGGAGCAGATCTAAAGAAACAGTTCAGTGAGATAATTTAATAGCTAACTAATGGTTGCATGAGAAGATAGGGCATATTTCAGGCAATGAATGCAAAAAATGAAACACTTTATTTGAAAAATATTTTGTCTCTATAACATATGCTTGCACCCACTGAAATAATTTTGGGAGTAAAAAGGACTTTGCATTTAGTTGAGTTGTTATAAGGCTTTTATTACTCTGCTTCTGAAAAGATTTTTTTTGTCATTCTTCTTTTTGATAAGAATACTTAGGAACTTGGTGTATACAATGACCTAAAATATCTATTCTCAATAGAATAAAAAATGGGCAGCTGAAGCACCTCTCAGTGGAACAGGACTGATACTCATTGTGAATAACCCAGTGTTCATTTTATTTCAAGGGCGGTGCTGGGTAAATGACTCTGGCTCAGGGTCAAATGTTGTTTGGCCACCTGAGCTAGTGGCAGCAGAGACTTGCTGTGTCACTCCAGAAAGGACGTACTGACTAACATTGTCACCCTTTCTGGTAGCAATCTTTCTTATCAATTACCATAGCTGAGAAAACAGGCAAGTCCTTGACTTGGGTTAGGCGACAAAGTTGTTTAGATCACAGATGCTTCTTGCTTTGAAACTCTGAGTTAACTACCTTTCTAGAGATTCCTTTCCAGCTCAAGCTGGGATTACAGAAGTCATTCAGCAAATGAACACTGACTGGACCAGCTGTTTCATCTGTAACACAGTGAGGCCCTTCAACTTGTCATTAGCTCGGTACAATTTGTCTACACAGGTGCTGCAGGTGGCAAGTTATTAAATTTTCATTTATGCTGGCATTTTACTAGAGGCATTCGAGCCTCCTACAGCTGGAAAGGGTTGCACTTTTAAATGATAGGATTCAAAGGAAGTTTAAATCTTATGGAGAGAAGCAGGAACATGTAGGTAATGACCTGGTTTGTCCATGATGTCTTCTTGGTTTCTGAACTCATTCGGTGTCTTGTCCTCCCTTATCCCTCCAGGTGCTGCTGTGCCAGATTTATTAACTGAGTAATGCTTCTTTTCATTTTTTAAAAATATATTATTTATTTATTTTTAGAGAGAGGGGAAGGGAAGGAGAAAGAGTGGGGGAGAAATATCAATGTGCAGTTGCCTCTCATGTGTCCCCTATGGGGGACCTGGCCTGCAACCCAGGCATGTGCCCTGACTGGGAATTGAACCAGCGACCCCTTGCTTCACAGGCCTGTGCTCAATCCACTTAGCTACACCAGCCAGGGCTGCTTCTTTTCATTTTTGTGTCAAACATGTCTAATATCTGAGAAATCAACACTGGCTTCACCGGTATGTTGTCGACCTTGGACTTGTTTTGAATTTGCTAGTTGGTTGCAGTTTACTCCCTGAGGCTTGCCTGAAGCTGTCATTCTGTGATGTGAAGTGCAGAAAACTGATTAGAAATAAACCTAAACACTGCATTGACATGTGAATAGGTGATTTCTTTTTCAGCTGAACATGCACAGAAGAGAGGTGGATAGGCTACATATGTCCCAGTGAGATATGCAGGTCTAAGCCTTCAGAGATGGGAAGTGAGGGACATCTTTCAATCCCTTTTAATTTGTTCAAGTAATGATTTCATACTCATGTCTGAATGCATCTAAACAGAAGCCCAAGTGGAACCCTTTGGCCTCCTGATGTTTTGGTGGGAGGCCTACACCTGCTTTGTAAGGTGGGTTTTTTACATTGTTTTCATTTTAACGTTCTTAACTTTTTCAACTACAGTTTTTATTCAACATTATTTTGTATTAGTTTCAAATGTACAGCCTAGTGGTTAGACAGTCATACTGTACAGAATGTTCCCCTCAATATTTCCAGTACCTGCCTGGTGCCATGATAGTAATCACAATGTTATTGACTACATGTCCTGTGCTAAACTTTATATCCTTGTGACTGTTTTGTACCTCCCCGTCTGTGCTTCTCAGTCCCTTCACCCCTTTCACCTGTTCCTTCAAACCCCTCCCTTCTGGCAACTATCAGTTTGTTCTCTGTGTGAGAAGGGTCTTTTAATCCAGTCTGTGTTTCTATTAGAAAGGGCATTAAGACAAGTACATATCAGAGAGGATCTAGGATGTGTCAGTGCATTGTGCTGTGATGCTCCTTCTCTTTCCTTCTCTCCCCACCCTCCTCCTCCGCTGAGAACATATAGAAGAAGGCAGAAATTGTGCAGCCTCCTTTTGCCTCCAGTTTGGAAAACATGATGTGCCTGGTTCTGTGCCAAGGATGTAGCCGTTATTGCCTCATTTAATACCCTAAACAAGCGGCAGAAGTGAGCATTATCAGCAAGATTTTACACACAGGAAACAGCCTCAGAAAAGTAAATAAACTCATGTCGGGTCCTGTAACTGATCAGTGATATCAGGCTGAGACTCCGGTCCATATCTCATTACCAAAGCAGCCCTACCCCACATGACTGATATGTATTAAAATGAATCTGTGTTTTCTTTTAAAAAGTTTGAAGGAAAAGAGAGCAAGTCCTTGATTTGGGTGAAAAAGGAATTTCACAGACCTGCATCTCAAAATACTTTTGGGTTAATGAGATAACAGGCAACGAGAAGTCCAAGCCTTCTCAGGGATTAGAATCGTTGCTGTTCCCACAGTCCTGGCTCTGTTTCATCAAATGGTCTCTGTCTCAATAAAAAAAAAAAAAGACCACTAAAACATGAAGCCGAACAATTTAATGTCATCTCTTGAGACTTGGCGGTCAGTGAACGTTTTATTCTTCTCTATTTTTATGTCATAAGGGCAAATAGAGCTCTGGTTACAAAAATGTGGTTTTATTCCTCTTTATATTCTACACATTAAGCTGAAATGACACCTATTCAAAAGAAACATCTTTGGCAAGGCACAAACTGTGTGAGCAGTTGTCACCAAGAAGCACTGCTCCCGTTCACTGTTAGATGTCTTTTGGAGAAAATGTAGTATAGTTGTGTAGGGAGGCTCAGGAAAGTCAAGTGCTGAGAAATAATAGTGTGTGGGTCTGTGGATGGTTGTTGTGAAGTAAATTATCATTATGCAGGTGGGAATTTGTCTAAACTCCCAAACACACACTGAAACGAGCTATCTCTAGGAGGTGGAACACGGCTTTTATAATGTGAATATTTGGCAACTCGAGGCAAAGAGGAGTTTCAGTAAAAAGAGGGACAGCACGTAGGTCAATTATACTTTGCCCACAGGGACAGGCCTTTGCCTCTGAAGGCTGGCATATGTTTGGATGCAGTGCTTTCTGCTGGTGTGTGCTTCAGGCATTGTGGGCAGGTGTCTGGTCATCCCTGGTGCTGCCAGCGGACTGGGGGCACTGCTTGCTGATAGAGTTGGCTGGCAGCTACTTGTGTCTTTCTGCTGTCCTCACACCCCATTCCTTTATCTTCTCCCTTCCCTGCTCACCTCAGGCATGGCAGGGCTTGGACCCTGGAGCACCACCTTCAACTTGGGAGCTTTATGTCTCTTCTTCAAGTGGTTATTTCAAGGGTTGAAAATTTATATGCTTAAACCTTGCCAAAACTTTAAATTGGCACAACGTTTTCTTGAAAATTCTTATTTACATTTTATAACTACAAATTACTTTCAGCTTGTTTTGTTCACTTTCTCTCATTTGTTGTGAACTTGCCATTAGTTCTGAATTTGGGCAAGTATCAAAGTTGTTATGTCCTTTATTCATTGTTAGTTTTACATTATTCACTATCTATTGATAATTAAAATCCTTTTTAAAAAGATTTTATTTATTTATCTTTAGAGGGGAAGGGAAGGAGAGAAGGAGAGAAATATCAATGTATGGTTGCCTTTCATGAGTCCCCTGCTGGGAGTTGGCCCGCAACCCAGGCATGTGACCTGACTGGGAATCAAACCGCAATCGTGTGGTTCGCAGCCCCGCGCTCAATCCACTGAGGTACACCAGCCAGGGTTGATAATGAAAATTCTTTAAGCATTATTAATGGTGACACTGGCCATGCCAAGCAAGTTTGGGTTCTCAGAATAAAGCAGAAAGGATGGGGAAAAAAAGAATCATAATCTTCACTTTTTCA
This sequence comes from Sturnira hondurensis, assembly GCF_014824575.4. Classification (NCBI taxonomy): domain Eukaryota; kingdom Metazoa; phylum Chordata; class Mammalia; order Chiroptera; family Phyllostomidae; genus Sturnira; species Sturnira hondurensis. The sequence continues at coordinate 8,552,002 of NW_028074140.1, read as the reverse complement.
GAGAAAATGAGGTCAGAACTTCCAGTGTTCTAAAATGTGTAAAATCATTGCTACCCTAACTACAGTATGGTTTCAGCACCCAGGAAGCAATTTTGTGTGTTTCAGAAGGAGATCTTTAATTTTTTACTATATTATATTCAATATTTGATGAACAACCTTTAGTGCCTGTACATTTGTGCTGTTCGTCATTTAAAGACTTTATTTACAAATTATACCATTGACTTTTATCTATGCTGTTATAAGTAGTTTAATGTCTCTTATAAGTTGTATTAAAAATAATGTATGAAAATCATCAGGTTTACTAAAATCTTTTAGCCTTAAATATTTCACCGATTCTATTGCTCTCAATTCTATTGCTCTCGTTTTGCTCAACCAGTCCTTCTAAGCTTGCTTTCTTGTTTCCATGAATTTTTCCCAAGTCAAAGTCCTTACAATCACTCATGGAAGTTGCACTCAGAATTCACCCTGATGTGATCATAGATTCTCATGTCTACCAAAGTGGGAAGATATGGCTGGGGTCTCATGAGACTCACTTGGCATGTGGGCCAACATGCTTTCATGATTCCCATAGTCTTTGTGTTTAAGTTTTTTTGTATATTTTATTGATTATGCTATTACAGTTGTCCTAATTGTTTCTCCCCTTTATTTCCCCTCCACCATCCAGCATTCTGCCCTTCCTGACCATGGTTCACATCCACAGGTTTACATATAAGTTCTTTGGCTTCTCTATTTCCTATACTATTCTTAACCTCCCCTTGTCTATTTTGTACCTACCAATTATGCTTCTTATTCCCTGTACCTTTTCCCCCATTCCCTTCTCTCCCTTGCCACTGATAACCCTCCGTGTGTGATCTCTGTTTCTGTGATTCCATTTCTGTTCTAGTTGTTTGCTTGCTTTTATTTTTTTTAGGTCCAGTTGTTGATAGTTATGAGTTTGTTGTCATTTTACTGTTCATAGTTTTTGATCTTCTTCTATTTCTTAGAGAAGTTTCTTTAACATTTCATATAATAAGGGCTTGGTGATGGCAAACCTCTTTAACTTGACCATATCTGAGAAGCACTTTGTCTATTCTTTCATTCTAAATGATAGTTTTGCTAGGTAGAGTAATCTTGGATGTTTTCCTTGCCTTCCAAGACTTCAAATACTTATTTCCAGCCCCTCTTGCCTGCAAGCTTTCTTTTGAGAAATCAGCTGATAGCCTTATGGGAACTCCTTTGTAGGTAACTGCCTCCTTTTCTCTTGCTGCTTTTAAGATTCTCTCCATATCTTTAATCTTGGGTAACTTAATTATGATGTGCTTTGCTGTGTTCCTCCTTGGTTCCATTTTTTGGGGGACTCTGAGTTTTCCGAACTTCCTGGAAATCTATTTCCTTCACCAGATTGTGGAAATTTTCCTTCATTATTGGTTCAAATAAGTTTTCAATTTCTTGCTCTTCCTCTTCTCCTTCTGGCATTCCTATGATTTGGATATTGGAGCATTTAAAGTTGTTCCAGAAGTTCCTAAGCCTCTCCTTAGTTTTCTGAATTCTTGTTTCTTCACTGTTCCAGTTGGATGTTTATTTCTTCCTTTTGTTCTAAACCATTGATCTGAATCCCGCTTTCTTTCCCTTTACTGTTGGTTCCCTGTATATTTTCCTTTATTTCACTTTGTATAGCCTTCATTTGTTCCTTCATTTTGCAACTGAGCTCAATCAATTCTGTGAGCATCTTGATTAGCAGTGCTCTGAGCTCTGTATCTGAAAGGTTGGCTATCTCCTCGTTGCTTAGCTTTTTTTCCGGGATTTTGATGTGTTCTTTCATTTGGGCTGTATTTCTTTGTCGTGGTGCACCTGTTATGTTATGAGGGTTGGAGCCTTAGGTATTCACCAGGGTGGGATGACCCTCTTGTGGGGCTGTCTGTCGGGGGGTGGGGGTCAGAGAAGGAACAATGCTGCTCACTTGCTTTGCTCTAGCCCCACTTTCCAATGAACTCTTCTGTGAGACAGGGAGTTTCTCCCACCTTTGCAACCCCCACAGGATTTTACAGCTGGAAGTTTTGAGTTGTTAGTTCCCTGGTCAGCCAGCCCTGCCTCACCAGCGCAGTCTGCTGCTTTGCTGGCGGGGCTTCTCTGCCCATCTGCCCATTTCTGCCCCTCCTACCAGTCTGGATGAATGTTTCTTTCACTCCTTGGTTGTCAGATTTCCATGCAGTTTGGTTTTCTGGAAGTTCTGGTTGTTTATTGTTTTTAAGTTGGTGGTTTTTCTAATTTTGGTTGTAAGAGGAAGCAAAGTGTTTCTACCTACATCTCCATCTTGGCCAGAACTTCTCATCTTTAAATTAAAAATAATTGTCATAAAATATACATAATATGTAATTCAGCATTTTGACCACTTGATAAAATGGTATTCAGTTCAGTGGCATTGTCACATTGTGTAGCCATTACCACTATTAATCTCTAGAACATTTTCATCTCGAAAAATGAAAAGTCTCTACCCAAACAGTAACTCCCACTTTCTCTCTTCCCCAAGCCCTGGCTCTACCATCCTACTTTCCATCCCTATTAATTGGCCTATTCTAGGTTTCTTATGTAAGTGGAGTCATACAATATCTGTCTTTTAAAAATATATTTTATTGATAATGCCATTACAGTTGTCCCATTTCCCCCCTTCATTTTCCTCCACCCAGCACACCCCTCCCCCACCCTTCCCCACGCTTTAGTTTATGTCCATGTGTCATAAGTTCTTTAGCTTCTACATTTCCCCTACTATTCTTGCCCTCCCCCCTATCTATTTTCTACCTACCGTCTATACTACTTATTCTCTGTACCTTCTCCTCCCTTCTCCTCCTCCCACTCCCCTGTTGCTAACCCTCCATGTAATCTCCATTTCTGTGGTTCTGCTCTTGATCTAGCTGTCCTCTTATTTTGCTTTTGTTTTACGCATGGTTGCTAATAACTGTGAGTTTGCTGTCCTTTCACTGTTCATATTTTCTATCTTCTTTTTTTAGATAAGCCCCTTTAACATTTCATATAATAAGGGCTTGGTGATGATGAACTCCTTGAACTTGACCTTATCTGAGAAGCACTTTATCTGCCCTTCCATTCTAAATGATAGCTTTGCTGGATAGAGCATTCTTGGATGTAGGTCCTTGGATTTCATGACTTGGAATACTTCTTTCCAGCCCCTTCTTGCCTGGAAGGTCTCTTTTGAGAAATCAGCTGACAGTCTGGTGGGAACTCCTTTGTAGTTGACTGTCCCCTTATCTCTTGCTGCTTCTAGAATTCTCTCCTTCATTTTAATCTTGGCTAATGTAATTATGTTGTGCCTTGGTGTGTTCTTCCTTGGGTTCACCTTCTTTGGGACTCTCTGAGCTTCCTGGATTTCCTTGAAGTCTATTTCCTTTGCCAGACTGGGGAAGTTTTCCTTTATTATTTGTTCAAATAAGTTTTCCATTTGTTGATCTTCCTCTTCTCCTTCTGATACCCCTATAATTCAGATGTTGGAACATTTAAAACTGTCCTGGAGGTTCCTAAGCCTCTCCTCATTTTTTTTGAATTCTTGTTTCTTCCTTCTTTTCTGTTTGGTTGTTTCTTTTTTCCTTCTGGTCCATTCCATTGATTTGAGTTCCTCTTTTTTTCCCATCACTATTGGTTCTCTGTGTATTTTCCTTCATTTCACTTAGCGTAGCCTTCATTTTTTAAATCTAATTTGTGACCAAAATCAACCAATTGTGTGAGGATCCTGATCACCAGTGTTTTGAACTGTGCATCCGATAGGTTGGCTATCTCTTGGTGGCTTAACAGTATTGGCTCTGGGGCTTTGATTTGTTCTTCTGTTTGAGCCATAATTTTTTGGTCTGATTGTGTCTGTTATGTACGAGGGGCAGAGCCTTAGGTGTTCACCAGGGCAGGGTGACCCAGTGGCTGGGTTGTGATGCTCTGTGTGGGGACAGGGTCAGAGAAGGAACAATGGTGCTTGCTCTACTCTCAGATTTCAGTCCCCTCTGCTGCTTCCCAGTAGCAAATTGGGCCCTTCTGGTGCTGGTTCCCAGGTGGGTGGGCTTGTGTTTGTTCTAGGACCCTGTGGGTCTCTCCAGCAAACTCTCCTGTGAGGCTGGGAGTCTCTCCTGGTACCTCAACCCTCACAAGTGTTTTCAACTGGTGCTTTTAGGCTTTATTTCTCAGCACTGGGGCCCTGGGTTGAATGGTCTGTCTCACTGCCCATTTTTGCCTGGTTTATCTGCATGTGAATGTGTGTTCATGGTCAGCCATTTGCCTTGTGCACCTCACTGGGTTGGGTCTGCTCGTTTCCTTCCCACACTGGGGTCTGCCAACCACCACTTTTTCCTGCTGAGACCCCTCTGCACCGGCCGCCGACTCTGCTCCCCTTACAGGTCTGTGTGAATGGTTTGTTGTTGGATTTCCATACAGTTCAATTTTATGCTTGTTCTGGTTGTGTTTTTGTTTCTAAATCTTTGTTGTCTTTAAATTTGGCTGTGGGAGGAGGCATAGTGTTTCAACCTATGCCTCCATCTTGGCCGGAAGTCCTGTCCTTTTGTGGCTGGCTTATTTCACTTACCACAATGTTTTTAAGAGTGATCCATGTTGTAGCATGTGTCAAACTTCTTTTTTAAGGCTGCATGATATTCTATCATGTGTTTATACTGCATTTTTTTAATCCATTCCTCCACTGATTGACACTTGGGTTTCTTTCACCTTTTGTCTATGGTGAACAATGCTGCTATGAACAAGGGTGGGACGAATGATCTTTTCAAGTGCTTGATTTTAGTTCTTTTGGGCATATATCCATAAGTAAAATTGTTTTTTGAAATTGTTATATCATATAGTAGTTCTTTTTTATTTTTATTTTTTAAATTATATTTTACTGGTTACACTAATAGAGTTGTCCTGAGTTTTCTACCTTTACCCTCTACACTCACTGCCCCCCACTCCCTCAGGCAATCCCCCTATCACTGTTCATGTGTATGGGTCATGCATATACATTTTTGGCTACTCCTTTTCCTATACTCTACTTTACATCCTTATGGCTATTCTGTAACTACCTATTTGTACTTTTTAGTCCCCTCACCTCTTTACCCATTCTCTCTATTCCCCTCTCCCATCTGGCAACTTCTGGTAACTAACTTCTTTTCTATTGTTTATAAGAGTCTCTCTTTATCTTTAACCTTTGCCCTCTTAGTAGTGATGTGTCTTGGAGTGCATCTCTTTGTATCTATCATAATTGGGACTCTCTGCACTTCCTGGACTTGCATGCTTATTTCCTTCACCAAATTAGGGAAGTTTTCTTTCACAATTTTTTCAGATAGATTTCTAATTTCTTGTTCTTTCTTTTCTCCTTCTGGCACTCCTATGAGGAAAATATTGGATCTCTTAAAGTTGTCCCAGAGGCTCCTTATACTATCCTCATTTTAGAGGGATTCTTTTTTCTTCTTGTTCTGATTGGTTGTTTTTTGCTTCCTTATCTTTCAACTCTTTGATTTGATTCTCAGCTTTATTTATTCTACTGTTGTTTCTCTGTAAATTGTTCCTTATTTCAATTAGTGTATCCTTTATTTCTGACTGGGTCTTTTTTATGTTGCTGTGGTCCTCACTAAGTTGGTTGAACATCCAGTGTTTTGAACTCTGTGTCAGATAGATTGCTTATCTCCATTTCACTTAGCTCTTTTGCTGGAATTTTTTTTTTAAGATTTTATTATTTATTTATTTATCTTCAGAGGGGAAGGAGAGGGAGAGAAACATCAATGTATGGTTGCCTTTCGTGCATCCCCTGCTGGGAGTTGGCCTGCAGGGAACTGGCCTGCAACCCAGGCATGTGCCCTGACTGGGAATCGAACCGTGATCCTCTGGTTCACAGGCCCACGCTCAATCCACTGAGCTACACCAGCCAGGGCTCTTTTGCTGGAATTTTGATGTGTTCTTTCATTTGGGCCATGTTTCTTTGCCTCCTCATTTTAGCAGCCTCCCTGTGTTTGTTTCTATGTATTAGGTAGAGTTGCTTTGACCCTATGTCTTGGTAGTATGGCCTAATGTAATAGGTGTCCTGTAGGGTCCAATAGCAAAGCCTCGCCTATCACCCAAGCTGGGTACCCAAGGAGCACCCTTTGTGTGGGCTGAATACACCTTCTTCTTGTAGTTGAGAATTGGTTGCTGTTGGCAAATCAATGGGAGGGATTTACCCAAGCCAGTTCAGCTGCAAGGACTTGCTATGACCACTGACCTCCATCCACTTTCTGTGGAGGATCAGCTGTGCCTGGACAGGGTGGTGCTTCTTTGATGTGGTCTGTAGCTGTCCACTGGGTACACTGGTCCTGCTGTTTTCTGGGTGGTGCAGGCCAATGACAGTTCCCACCTGTGTTTTGCCCAGGGCCACCCTGCCTGAGCTATAAAGCAATCTGAGATGGCTGCTACTTGTGCTGGGCTTGGAGATTCCCAGAGGACTCCAAACTGTGACTCTAATTGGTCTACTTCTAGAGTCTACTAAAGCCACACATGGCTTGTTTGATAAGATTTAGGAGCCAAAACCAGCCATTCTTATGGAAAAACAGCTTGGGTGGGCCCATAAGTTGGGTGAGGTAGAGCCTCTGTGGATCTCCAAGGTGGGTCACATAATGTTAGCCAGGTTGATGGAGTCTCAGGTATAGCACCAGACTACCAGCCCTGTGGGGGTAGGGCTCAGCAGAGGGACAATGGCTTCTGCTCACACTGATGCCAGACACTTCAATCTCGCCCTGTATACCACTGGTGCCCTTCAAGCTGTCACCCTGGTGCTGGAGCTCAGAGGGAGTGAATATGAGTAGACGAGTCCCTATGTGGGTTCCAAAACAGGAACTGCTTAGGGCTCCAGCAGCCTCCTTCACTGACTCAATGCCCAGTGGTTTTTGCAGCCAGAAGTTGTGAGGACTTCTCTTCCTGGCACTGGAATCCTGGGATGGGGGGGGGGGCTGGTGTGGGCCTGGGACTCCTTGTTCCAAAAATGTCCCTCCTGAATTTTTATCCACATGGGTGTAGGGCCAGCCTGTTCCACATCTGTGCCCCTCTGACCAGTCTGGATGGACGTGGTTTCTTCAGCTGTGTAGTTGTCTGACTTCTGTTCAGCTCAATTTAGTAGTTGTCAGACTTCCATTGAACTTGATTTCTGATAATCCTGAGTGATAGCTGTTCTATTTTAGTTGTAATTTTGATGTGGTTGTATAAAAAGTGAGCCATGTCTGCTTACATCACTGTCTTGACTGGAAGCTTCAGTAATTCTATTTTTAATTTTTTGAGGAACTGCCATGTTTTCCGTAGTAGCTGCACTGTATTATATTCCCACCAGCAGTGCACAAGAGTTTCATTTTCTCTACATCTTTACCAATACTTATTTTCTCTTTCTTTTTTATAATAACCATTCTAGTGCATGTGAAATGGTGTCTCATTATGGTTTTGATTTGCATTTCTCTAACGATTAGTGTTGTAAACATATTTTCATGGTCTTATTGGCTATTTGTGTATTTTCTTTGGAGAAATTGTTATTCAAGTCCTTTGCCCATTTTTTAGTTGAGTTGTTTGGTGTTTTGTTGTTGAGTTGTAGAAGTTCTTTACCCATTCTGTATATTAACCCCTTACCAAATGTGTAATTTGCAGATATTTTCCTCCATTCTATTAGTTGCCTCTTTTTGTTGCCAGCATCTATTTATGCACAGCTTTCTTAAAATTTTGATCTAATTTATTATTTTTTTCTTTTGCCACCTCTGTGGCCTTTGTCTTTTATATTAAATCCTTTCATGGTGTTTTTATTCTGACAGAATAATCTTGGTTACTTTACTCTTATATAAAACTTCGTATTATAGACATTTAATTAACCTCACTGATAAACACATTCTTCACTCCCACAGGCACTAAAGTCCAGCCTGGAGTGCTGCTCTGTACTGTAGGTCAGTGAGTAAGCCATGGGGCTAACAGGTCCTATATCCTCATGCTGACTTTTACTTAAATGCCTTCCTGAAACTGGAGTTCTGTTCTAAACAATAGCATTGTGTTTGGTTTTCTCGATAGCCTCAGAATCCCGCCTTTCTTCCCATCTATTGATTCACTATTCATTGCTGTTTCTATTTTTTATTTGTTCAGTTAGTTTTAGCTTTGTTGGTGTCATCTGAAAAACTAATGAACCTACTAAATATGCTAATCTAAGTCAGGGTTTTAATACTTCCCTTTCAAACCCAAGCTTTCAGGAGATCAGTACAGCTGACAAGAGCAGCCACTGCTCTGTCTGGAGCAGAAGGTGAAGAGGTTCGACCTGCTGCTTTCCCTTCTCCAGCTCCTGAAGCTTTTCCTCTGAAACTACAGAGAGGCTGTGTGGAGTCCACTCAGGGCAGAAAAGGCTGCTGATGGGGTGGGAAAGGGTGCATGGTCAGTCCCTCCACCTTCCCCATCATACTCACATCAAAGCAATTCAGCTTTTATATGCTAAATGTATTGAAGAGTTCATGGAACATTCAACTTGAACAACAGGGTTCTCTGCCTGAACTAGCTGTCCAAAGATTCCCCAATTTAGTTTACTGACCAAAACAATAGCCCACATGGAGAGTGACCCAGTTTATTGATGAATAATTCACGTAGGGGTGACTCAAAGTCAGAGGAGGGCCACCTGGTAAGGAGGCCAGCCACTGAACTGCTGGAAACTTGATTTTGATCCATAGATACTTTAAACTGAAGGGAACTTAGACATCATTAGCCCAGAGGCTACAAATCCTGTTGGTTTGCATAGCATTTAAAAAATTCGTTGATAACATTAAAAATCAGAAATGCTTATATAAAAATCCTAATTATAGCTCTTTTGGAAAATATTTGATCTGACGACACAGGCTCAGCATCCTGTGAAATTGGAGGATGCTTAAAATTAAATTTTTGGTTACTTGGTAATATTGATGATGGTTTTTAGTGATTTACTTGGGACAGGGGAAAGTGGTATAGTGAGAGGTATAGCCAGCATTAATAAATGTGAGAATATCATAGGTATCTATGAGGTCCCCTTGCTCTGAATTAACTGTAAGTTCTATTTAGAATGTTCCTATACAGTTATGGCATGCTAGAATAGAGAAGTAAATTTATAAAAATGCTCTTCTTACTTGCTGACTGTATGCTTTCCAGCAGCACAGGGTGATTCTGGGTCGTACAAGGCTATGGATAGGCATCAAAGCTTAAAAAGGACAGCTTTAATCTCTCCTGCATATTTCCTGCCAGGCACTGTTGCCATGGTAGGTCTAGAAGAACCAGTGGGGATGTTCATACCTGGTGAGCAGGTGTCCTCTCAGTTGATTGCCTACTGTGCCCATTTCTGATACCCTTGTTTAATGACCTGGTTTGTGAACTTAAATGTCACTACTCTCTTAGATCCCCAGTTAACTTTGGTGCCAGTGCCTCCCTTGGTCTGAATTTCCTCTTGAATTATAACTATCTTCAAATGGGTTTTGCAAGCTACCTTGTCCTTGTTTTTGAACTGTAGTACATTGAACTTCCTGTGGTTAATAGATGGTATATCCCTAAACTAGGGCTTTTTTTTTCATACCAGTAGTCCTTTACACTCATCTCTCTCTTCCAGTAGGACTCTCTTCTGTCATTAAATCAGTCATTATGATTAATTGGTAGGATCATGGGAAAGAACTCTTTAAAATCCATTTAGGTACATTCTGGAATGTACATTCTGTGGAATAGTGGGATTTCGTGAAATGTCCTCACCAACATGCTTTTTCTGTAAGAACATGAAACCAGCAAAGATTTTGTGGTTTGTTTCATAGGTTCTGGGATAGATATTGGGCTTTGCAGATGAGGAGTGCAGGGATTGAATGAACATTTGAATGCCAAAAGAGCCGTGTGTGCTTTTCTGTCTGAGCAGTGAGCATCACACCCATTTGGAGATGTAACCATCAGCCCAAACTGAAGAGTCTCTTAAAACAAGCAAAAAAGGCACTGTTAATAATTTTGATTCCCATACCAAGAGTGCTCTATAAAAGTGGTGCTAAAAATTATGCTCTTAAAATTTTTTTTATTTCATTATATTTGAAAATACAGTCCAACTTCTTCCACTGGAAAGGCCATAGAGGGCACAGTGTTTCAGAATGTTTCATATGGGCATCTACATTCAAATGCACTAAACTGAAAACCCAACCACACAAGATCAAAATTGGACATGAATACGATCACCACTGAGATTGGTATCTAGCGTGACAGTAGTATTGCCTAACCTACAAACCCCCCCCCCCCCAAAACGCACATCGTTGACATTAGACAAACACAGATACATTTAATGTGTGGGTCCTACCAGCCATGAGAATTTTGCTTTTCCTTCAGTTACTTAATGAAAGAAGTGATGACTGGAAGAAAAAGCAACATGTAAACTCTTCAGACGGGGGAACATGTCAGTGTGAGATGTGGATGCATTGTGTCTTGACGTATAGATTAATTTTCCATTAATTAACCATTGCCCCAAATCAGAGGGAACAGCTCCTTGTCACAGGAATAGAGGGACTACTACAGACCTTGGAAAGGCCAACCACTTTGAAAAGCTTTTTCAATGGAAGCTATTAAATTGCAAGTTTATTTATAGTACCTGAGAACATTTCTTCATACTCCGCTTAGTCCCAGTGAAGAGTCGAGTCACTACTGGTACCGCTTTCCTGGAACTCGAGGTCGCCTATAGAAACAAAGTGGAACTACCTATTTGCCATGTTACTGGGGATGGCCAGGGTCATTCAGATTTCTATATACAGTATTTTTCCACAAGGGGAAAAAAAATCCAGATTGTAGTTCAACATTTCTTGGCAGTCTTGAAAAATGTAGTAATCAGAAAAGTTGTCAGGTGCCTTAATTAAAACTCCCAGTGTGATTCTTTTGCGTATGCAAATTATCCTCGGTGGTATCATTTATGAGGAAAGGTTAAAGTTAAGTGAGTTAGCTTTTAGACTATCAATTAAAAGGAAAGAGAACTTGCCAATGAATCAAGTGAAGTGTTTATGTAATTTATTTGCTGCGTTTGCTTGTACTGGGACTGTAGGCAACACTCACATTGCCAGGAAGATTCTTCCTTTGATCCCTTTAAATCACCAAAGCCTTCACTTATATTTTGACGGGTGTGAAAAATACTGATGGTGTCTGTGGTTCTTTGGGGTTCTTTGTCACAAATGCCACAAAAACATTTCTGCTGGTGACATTCTGAAGCGGACGTCATGAAAATAAACTATCTCTGATGTTTCTCATACTGATCTGTCAGTGGCCTTGATATTGAGAAAAATGAGGTTTGAAAGGAAGAAATGGAAGAAGTTGGAGAAGGTGATTGGGGAGCAGGAACAGGGGAAAGATAAAACATCCACAAGTCAGAGAGATGGGAGGGCAGTAACATTTTAATGGAAGGGAGTCTGAGAGAAGAAGTTAGAGAAACAAAGATAAATGGATGAAAAAGTAATATTTTTGTCATTGTTTTTATCAGGATTCAAACTTTTTAGAAAACATTTTTTTCAAGTTAGTATTTTAAAGTAATTCTTGTGCACCTGGCACTATGCTGAATGCTTTATTCTTTATTTTATTACATTTTATTATTACGACCATGTGAAGGAGCAGTAAAGCTAACAAATAGTGTTTAAACATGTGAGCCCTAGGGCTTGCGTGTCTGGGGCTGGAATCCCTGGAGTGCCACTTATTTGCTCTGTGGTTCCATGCATAGTAATCTTTCTGTACCCCAGTTACTTCATCTGTAAAATGGTGATAATATTAGTATAAATCTCACAAGGTTATGGTGAGAGTTAGTAAGTGTATAGATGTAAAGTGTTAGAACAGCACCTGTGTATGGAAACATTCAGTAAAGGTTGGTCCTTGCTATTATTACTTTTACTAACATTCCAATTTAATAGGCTCAAAAAAGTCAAAGCATAGTCTCAAGATGTCTTGGCTCATTTCAAACCCAGGTGAAACTGACTTGAGAACCCTGTTTTTATCCCTATCCTGTAAGGTGAGAGAAGGCCTAGTTTGTAACTCCAACATTAACTGCTTCTTTTTACGAGTTACTTAAACTCTCCAGTTTCCCTTGGATGCCCCCCTAAAGCAGATCCTATGACAAGGGCTTGAGGAATGGCTCCCCAGGTATATGACTTTTTTTGATGTATATATTAATTACTTATTAATTATCTACTGGAACCAAATCCAATAAAGCCGAATAAGCACAATGAATGGAGAAGAGCAAAACAGTAAAAGAATGAAGCTACTCCAGGGGTGCATTTTTAAGAAAGTGGCTGGGGCAACTGAGACTCAGTGCTGCCAAGGGCCCACTGGAGTTGTACCGAATGTGCCTCAGAACTATCCCTCAGGGGTGGGGAAAGGGGAGTGTTCCCTTACCAGTTCCTATCCCCTGTTGATCAAGGATTGCCCCAGGTTTGCACATCACCCAGCTTAGCCCAGAATCTCCGTGGGAAGAGAAGCCTGGGGCAGAACGCACAGGAAGGGCAGCACGGCTGAGTTGTGTCATGTTGTCAAAGGTTATACTCGTGCCACAGAGGATCGCCACAGCCACCTAGGCAGAGTGGTGGGCCGCGGAATTGTATGTGGCATTTGGTGCCTTCCCCTTGCTTCAATATACACATTGATGACATAAGATATTTGTTCCATGTTTGCATAAGTAAAATTTCTATAATTAGCACCGGGTTATGGAGGAAATTAAATGAGAGGTACATGAAAGTACTCAGAAGAATACAAATCATGATGAGTATAACACTATATGTTATACTGAGATTTCCAGAGTTGAAGGTCAAACGGTGGTTGAACAAAAATTTTTTAAATAATCATTCATTCTATGGCTACTCTTGAAGTAACTGCGTTTATCATTTCACTATATAACTATGTGGAGTTCAGCAGAAGAAAACTGCTTTGGGAACCCAACAGGGCACACATGACTGAGCTATAAATTGATTGCCGGTGTAACCCTTTGGATTGGGAACATCCAAACCACTCATCCGCCTGATGCCTAGTCATTTGGCTACTTGCTATCTTGGATGCTGTGGGTCCTACTATGCTGAGGTAAAAATGAAACAGGACAGAATGAAAATTCATCCTGACTAAGATAAAGGCTGAGCCTGTTTGAAAGCCACTTCTGATATTTAGTGGAAATCAATCTGTATTCTACTTTCAGTTTTGAAATATTCAATTTTGAATGTTGTCTTTCTGTTTCATGTTTGAATCCTCATTCCTTCCCCTACCCATCATAGGATGTTGGTCACATTATATATATAACTTCCCTGGCCTTCCATTTTCTCATGACAAAATTGGAAAAATATTAATATTTAATACAATGAACTGTTATGAGGATGGCATAAATTTAATACGTGTTAGCTGCAATTATTATTGTTATTGTCATTTGTTTGGGCAAAGATCTGTAGCTTTATTTTCTGAGTATTTAAATTGTAGTTTTTTTTCTATTAATCTAACATTTTATGTGAAATGTAAGGCTCCGAGAATCATTTTGATGTTCTGCTGAGATATACTTTTAAAACCTTTGACCCTCTAGCCCTGGCTGGTGTAGCTCAGTGGATTGAGTGCAGGCCTGCGAACCACACAATCACAGTTCAATTCCCAGTCAGGGCACATGCCTGGGTTGCAGGCCAGTTCTCAGCAGGGGACTCATGAGAAGCAACCATACATTGATATTTCTCTCCTTCTTCCCTTTACCTCTAAAGATAAATGAATGAAATCTTAAAAAAAACACCTTTGACCCTCTGAGAAGCCCTCTGACATCATGAAAGTGCATGACCTCCCTAGAGGTAATTTTCTAAACAGAAAATTGATAGCCCTTTCCATAACTTATTTATAAACAGTTTGAAAATGTCAAGTACCTTGGAAAGGATAATGATTTTGATGATAACGCTACTTATTTGTAGAGGTCTTTTTCCCTCAAAAAGCATGAGGTGACTGTGTTCTTATTCCATGCACTTCACACGGACCCTGTGAAGGAGATCTCGGCACATGTAGTGTCCATGTAACAGACCTCTGTCTCGTAGACTTATACAAAAGAATGTGAGAATAGTGCAGTGTGATAAAGACTGTGATGCCATTTTTCTACTTAAATGATTTGTTGTCCCACTTATTTATGCATTCACTGGTTGCTTCTTGCGTGTGCCCTGACTGGAGATTGAACCTGCAACCTTGGTATAACAGGATGATGCTCTAACCAACTGAGCTACCTGACCAGGGCTATGTGACTCCATTTTATGATGTTCAATTGCCGACATCTTGAGCCTCACTCTTCCTTCTTCCCCTTTCACCCCACTTTCTAGACAAACTGATAGTAAGGTCTGGCTACTTCCTCCTCCTCTGGTGCTGGTGGAACGGTCAAAGCACACAGACACCTGCCTCACCTGCTGTGCATAGGAGCCCTCATGCCAGCCTCACTCTCCAACTGCCGTAAACCCTCATGCTGGTCTCCTTCCCCCGCTCTTGCAAGGCATTTCTGAGCAGCCTGAGGGGCCTGCCCTGCTTTCCCCAGAAAGCCTCGTCATGTAAATAATAAGCCCTTTCACACTTTCTCATGGTGTGCCATCAGTCTTGACATTCCAACTGAAAAATACTTGGGGGCTGCTATGAGGATGCCCAAGCTCTTTCTTCAGAGCGGCTGCCACACTTAGATATTGGCTTGAACTGAACAGGACCAAGTTTCCTTGGAGAAGTGGCTGTGTCTAGGTCTGGGGCAAGGAAAACACGAAGTCTGGGATGCTTTGTCATGGCTGAAGGTAAGTAAGGTCTTAAAGATAAATGGGCTCATATCGAAAGAAAAACAGAAGCCAGGGTGAAGCAAAGTTCCTCTTACCAAATGGGACAACTTGAGCATTGGAAAGAAAAAGGATGGTGATGGAGTGTATCCCATTGAATATAAATCTAGAATAATCCAGAGAAGAAAAGAGGTGAAAACAGAGAGAGGGGAAGAGAAGAAATAAAGGGGGAAAGCCCTTCTTTGTACAAGATTATTCACTAACAAATGTGGGGAAAAAGGAGAGCACTTTAAATAGTCACCACTTAGGAGCCAAAAATGATTCAAGGGAAAAAAATCATCAAATATACTAAAACTTTTGAGTAAAATGTTGATGTAACAAGATATTCACATGGACTCAAAGTGTCATCCCATGTATTGTGTGTTTCAAATGCCAAGGAAAATGGGCCTTTATAACGTTTATGTGATGCTGTGGAAGTTGTATAACATCTATGTATTATGGAGTCCTTATGCCAAAATATTTGACCTGGGTCTGATAATAAAGAAAAATTAAATACATAATGTGGGGCATAATATAAGATAACTGTCCTAAATTTTTCAGTGTTGTGAAAACACAAACCACAACAAAGAGCAGAGTGCTCTTTTGGAAGAGATTAAAGATATTAGAGGCATAACAAAATGCAATGTGTGAACCTTGATTTGACCTTATGATGAAGAAGTAAAACAATTGTAAAAGACAGCATTGGTCAGTTGGGGAGATTTGAACATGATTCAGAGTGATGTTGTAGTAACACAGGAGAACACTCTTATCCTTAGCAGATGTGTGGTATTTAGGGTTGATCTATCATGGTGTCTCTATCTTATTATCTAATGTTTCAGCAAACAAGTGTGTGTATACTCTTATGTAAAAAAAGATGAACCCAGATATAGAAAACAATGGGGGAAGGAATAGGAAAAGGAAAATGTTAATATTTTGATAGATTTAGATACATAGTATTTGTTGTTCTCTTCTTGCAACTGTTTTATCAGTTTTAATTTTTTTTGAATAATAGATTAAGGTTAAAAGCTCAAATGAATAGCAACAAAACAACAATAGAAGCAGCAAATGTACTTCAGAGGATTACCGATACCACCAGTACTCCTGCGTTACTTCCTCTGAAAGCTTAGTAGCTTTGAACAGAATGTAGTGTTTGTACCTGGAAATTCATCTTCTTTTTAAAGTATTTTTTATTGATTATGCTATTACAGTTTTCCCACTTCCCCCTTTTATCCCCCCTCCACCCTGCCCCCAACCCTCCAGCATTCCCCCAGCTTAGTTCATGTCCATGGGTTGTACATGTAAGTTCTTTGAGTCCTCTGTTTCCTATACCAGTTTTTATCTCTCCCTGTCTATTTTATGCCTACTAATTATGCTCCTTCTTCCCTGCACCTTCCCACCCCCATTTCTCTCTTCCTCCTCCCCACTGAACTTCATCTGTGTGATATCCATTTCTCTGATTCTGTTCCTGTTACAGTTGTTTGCTTAGTTCTTGTTTTCATTGTTTTTCTTTTCTTTTACATTCATTTGTTGATAGTTGTGAGGTTGTGTCATTTTATTGTTCATATTTTTTATCTTTATTTTCTTAGATAAGTCCCTTTAACATTTCATATAATAAGGGCTTGGTGATGGTGAACTCCTTTAACTTGACCTTATCTGGGAAGCACTTTATTTGCCCTTTCATTCTAAATGAAAGCTTTGCTGGATAGAGTAATCTTGAATGTAGGTCCTTACCTTTCATGACTTGGAATACTTCTTTCCATCCCCTTCTTGCCTGTAAGGTTTCTTTTGAGAAATCAGCTGATAGCCTTATGGGAACTCCTTTGTAGGTAACTGTCTCCTTTTCTCTTGTTTTTAGGATTTTCTCTTTGTCTTTAATCTTGGATAACTTAATGATGTTTCTTCGTTCTGATTTAGTTAGATGTTTATTTTTTCTTTTTGTTCCAAATCATTGCTTTGAATCCTGGTTTCCCTCCTGTCACCGTTGGTTCCCTGAATATTTTGTTTTATTTCATTTTAGGTATCTTTTATTTGTTCTTTCATTTTTCAACTGAGCTCAATCAGTTCTGTAAGCATTTCGATTACCAGGGCTTTAAATTCTCCATCAGATAGGTTGGCAATTTCCTCATTGCTTAGTTCTGAGGTTTTGCTGCATTCTTTCTTTTGGGCCATATTTCTTTGTCTTGGTGCAGCTGATATATGTTGTAAGAGGGTGGGACCTTAGGTATTCATGGGGCAGGGCCACCCTCTTTGCTGTGCTGCCTGTGGGGGTGGGGCCAGAGAGGGAACAATGCAGCTCGCTTGCCTGTCTCTGGCATACTTTCTAAAGAGTCAGACTGGAAATATCTCCCACCTCAGCAACCCCAGCCGCCTACAGTCAGCTCAGAGTCTCAGTTTTCCCCTGAAGTCAGTCTCTTCCTGCTCAGCTCTGCAGAGCTTGGCAGTCAGCCACGCTCCTCAGCCTCCTCGCTGTGGTTTTGTTTTTTGTTTTTTTTTTGACTCAGTTGGCCTTACCAGTCTGGTTGTTCTGTTTGATTTTTTCTTCAATTCCTTGGCTGTTGGAGTTCCATGCAGTTTGATTTTCTGGTGCTTCTGGTGGTTTATTGATTTTAGATTGGTCGTTATCCTCCTTTTGGTTGTGCGAGGAACTGCAGGGTTTCTACCTACATCCCCATCTTGGCTGGAACTTGAAATTATTCTTAATATATAAAATAAACAGCAATTATTATTATGTCCAAAGAGCTACTGAACAGCAATGCATGTTCATGAATCAATGCTATCTTCCTCCATCTCTGGCATCCATTTGAATTATGCTGCCCTGAAAGGAGAGTAAATGTGCAGCCAACAAGGACAAATAGACAACAGGCATGGAAATCAAAAGCTCTACGGTTGCTGCAGGTCTCTTGCATTTTGAACCTCATTAATAGCAGATTTGATTTGAGAGTGTCCTGCTTGAGCTGCAAATGAACCCTGACTTTTGTGATTGGAGAGCCACTGGCAAGACTCACCTGTGATTAACATCTCTTTGCTCAAATAAGAACTGCTTGAGGATGACATTTCTGACTCGTTCAGCTTGTGCTTAATACATCTGAAAACAGCAGTAAGTCCTCGTCCTGCTCCTACATCCTGAGAAAATAATTGGCATACTCATTATCTTTTAAGAGCCTGGAGGAATTTATCCTTTTAATATTGTGGTCAAACAAATAGTTGCCCAGCTCTTCCTGACTTTGTAATGCCTTTCCACAACTTGTTATTGGGTTGCCCTTTGCCAAATCTTTTCCCCTTTCTGTAGTACTTTTTTCTTTTTTAAGATGACAATTAATTTTTCTTTTCTCCTCCTGAAAGACTGTCTATATGAAGAGGGATGGCCAGTCAGTGTAATATTATGATCTCAGGGCAAAACATAACTTTCCAGTATTACATATTCCACCCTCGACCCACCTGAGATGCAGCTATTACAATCATATTCTGTGTTTGTTCACGTGCAAAATGTAGCATTTTTTGAGCTTTCTTGTTTGATTTTTTTTGTTTTTTGGGGGTTCAAAACATTTTATTGAGGGTGGAGGTGCTGGGAGGATGGATCAGCCGTGCTTGGCCCGGGTGGGAGCTCACCAGCCTCACCACCCCAGAAAGCTTTTGTTTGCTTTTTAATGTTTCTTGGATTTTAGTCTTCATTTCACCACAAAGCATTTTTCCATGGTGGAGAACACAGCTTTCTCTACATAAAAATGAAAACCCATTAGCCTGTTTAATGAACTCAGTGAGTTTAAGCCATGTGGGCTTCGGTAAAAGAGAAGCATATATACTTTTTATATTATAAGCATGGCCCAAATGTTGCATGGGATATGCTTGTACTAAAATAATATCCATTGTTTATCTGAAATTCAAATTTTACTGGGCATTGCGTATATTTATTTGCTAAATTTGGAAGCCCTACTACAAGCAGATCTTCAGAACTGCTAAGTTAGTTACGAGAACCTGGCCAAGTCCTCCAGGGCCCAAAGAGAAAACCAGACTCCCGATGAAGACTCATCTTGTTTTCCCCACACTTCCCCAGTAACAGATTGGTTTTCTTTCCTGTATCCAAGGGTGACAAGAGCAAACTCTTGTGTGACTACAGTCACTGTACTAACGGATGAACATGTCTTTGCTATGATCAACTTTATTTTTGTGATCTTTCTAGGCAGTTAAGTGATCTGGAGGATGGGGTAGGAGGACTCACACAAGTTTCTGTTGTAAAAATTGCACCAGATTTTCAAACCCAAGAGCTAGATTTTTGGCAAGGATCCACCACAACCAGGGTTGTGACTTTTCATAAGGCACTTACCCTTTAGATGTTTATTTTCCTCACTGAATAATAAGCATAACATTTGCTTCATAGGATTTTAGTTGTGAAATGAGGTTGTTTATGTGAAAGGACACCATCAACACAAATTTTTGTTGAGTCAGAAGTTAAAACTAAGATCCCATTCAGAAGTATTTGTAAAATTAGGGCTAATTTTGGCATTCAATAATTTTCTAGGAATTGATCCATTTTATCTACCTTTAAAAATGTACTTGTGTAATGGTATCTCACTGTTGCTTAGTGGCTGAGATTGTGACTTGTGTACCTAGAAGAACTAACAGAATCCAGAGAGATGCTATTAGAACCAGTATGAGAGTTTAGCAATTTGTTGGATATGTCACCCTACAAAAATCAAAATTCTCTATATCAGTAATAACCGATAAAAAAACTCCAGAAAAATAATATGCTATTTATAATCATAATAAAACTATAAAGTATTCAGGAGTTAATGTAACTTCAACTATGTAAAACCTTTAAGGAGAAACCTGCCAAATTGTACTTCTCAAAAAGATAAAATCCTACCTTTCCCACAAATATAAAATGAACATGTGTCAAAGATATTAAAATCATGAATTAAGGAGAGAGCCAATATGATGTTTTGGTCAATTCAAAGAGCACTTAAGAAGTTGGAGATTTATAGGAAATTTAACAAAAAATATATTAGTATAAGATGGCTGAATTAGTTATAAAATGAATTCCCACAGACCACAAATCTTTAGAGTTATTTGTTTTATCAGACACAAAATTATTTGCATCTACTAGACAAAATTCTGGAAGTTTATATGTGACGTCCCTAAGTCTGAGAACGTTCACTAATAGTCAGCAATGTGGAAACTGAGTACAGCGGCAGCGGTCTCTCATGGCCTCTGGCCACCCTGTGACATCGAAAGGATGTGATACCACTTTTGGGGCCTTATTTCTCAGTTTCAAATAATTTTTCTGACATACTTTAAAATTCTAGTAAAGGACATAAAAATGATCTGAATAAATGGAACAACCTTTCATGCTCTTGGATAGGATGAAGTCATATTACAAAGATGTAGGTTTTCTTCAGAACATGAAGGCAACGCAATTTCAATCAAAATTCCAGTTATTTTGGAGAGACGACTAAACCTCGCAGTAAACTTTATAGAGAGGACTAAAATTCCATGGCTGTCTTTTGCTTAAAGAGAAGCCAGAAAGACAGAGAGCTTGCCCTGTCAGAGAGTAAGCCATACTACACAGCCGGAGTTATAAAATGAGCTATTGGTATAATATCAGGTAAACAGATTAAGTGGAACAAAAGAACACACTCAGAAAGAAGTTAATGTATCCATGGGAATTTAATAAACTTTAAAGGACTTGCCACAAATCCATGGAAATGGTTTAGTTGAAGTTTCTGTTTTTTGAAACTTGGCTCATTATATGCAGAAAAATTAAATTGGATCCCCACTTAAACCCACATAAGGGGTGGCCTCCAGATCTAAGTAGGAAAGGAGAAAATACAAAGCTGATAGAAGAAAGTATATAAGATCATTTTTATAATCGGGGAGTAGGAAGAACACTTCAAAAATTTCCAAAGGAACAGCAACAAAGCAGAAAGTTGATAAATATAATTACATTAAAAATTAAAACTTTTATGCTTGAAGAATGCTATGTACCAAATTAATAGATGACTAAATGGGAGAAGGTATTCTCAATGTATAAAACTGGGAAGGTATTAATAATTAGCAAAGAATTTCTGTATGTTGACAAGTCAGTTACTGCAATAGGAAAACAGGTAAAGAATGTGAACAAATAATTTACAGAAAATAAGTCTATCAGAACCAACAACTATCTGAAGGCATGGTAAAGGTACTTACTCATTATAGAAATACAGGCTAAATTAACAATATTAAATCGGCAAAAAGTAGAGAGCTGGATGGCGCTGAGTGTGGTCAGGGGAACAGGAGGGCAGGAAACACCATGGGGACACGGACTGGTGCAGCAATGTTGAGCAACAATCTGGCACGATGTGGGCAAATTAAGAGTACGTGTACATACGAAGACCTGGGAATTCTGCTCCTGGGAATTTATCCCCCTAGATATTTCAAACATGCCTATAGTATGAAATATATAAAACTTTTATTTTGATGTTATTTACAATGGTGGGAGTTGGTGGCATTTTGGGTAAATAGGAAGATTTGGAGAATACATACTTTGAATAACTGTGCAGCTTTCAAAGGGAACACATCTGATGTATACATAGATATAAGACTGGACCTTAAAAAGATAGTGCTCAGTGAAAAAAGTAGAAGCAGAATGAGATTTATAAAAATGTTTATAGTTTAAAATACATGCCAACAAAATAACGCATCACATTTTTCAGCACTTTAAGATAAAAAGGAATAAATACAACAGAATTATTACTTTGGAGATGGGTATAAAATGGAATGAATAAATATTAAACCTAGACAATCTCAGTTGGATCGATGATAATAATGTGATTTGAACTGAGAAGTGTTATTAATTCAGTTCTGTTTATCTGTCTAACAAATAAACAAAACAAAACATAGCCATGCACTGGAGTGGCCAAAGTAGGCATTGCTGTTGAGGAGGTTTGCCTCGTTTACTCCTCGCCTCTGTCTACATTTGCCACTGTGATTGCCTTGTGGGGAGATGGCCCATCTGGGATGCTTTTGTGGGCTGATTGAGGGTTTTCACGTGCTCTGAGGTCAGAGACCAGCAAGGGAAATCCAGAAAGAAGGAACTCAGGCACAATCAAATGAGTTTTGGTCTGTACTTTTTTGCATATTGTTACAATGCTGCCAAAACTTTGGGTATTGTCTTTGCTGGCAAGTACCCCTCCCTTCAGGAGGTGTTTACTAAATCCTTTTCATGTTTAGTAACCATTTATGCTTCACTGGTTTTCCAGTGTGCAAATCACTTTGATACAATATCCTCTATGTAGCTTTCGCTGCAATTGAACTAGAGACCTTGTTGTGCTTCTTTTGCCAAAGTTGAGAAAAAAGAAGGTGGGAGGGGCCATATAACTTCCAAAATGTCATATGTGGGAAGTGATAGAAACAGGAGCTATCAAAGGCTTCTGGCTCTGAAGTCCACTTCTTTTTTTAACTTTTTTTAAGGTTTTATTTATTTATCTTTAGAGGAGAAGGGAAGGACAGGAGAGAAATATCAATGTATAGTTGCCTCTCGTGCATCCCCTGCTGGGAACTGGCTTGCAACCCAGGCATGTGCCCTAACTGGGAATCGAACCTTGATCGTGTGGTTTGCAGGCTCGGGCTCAATCCACTGAGCTATACCAGCCAGGGCCGAAGTCCACTTCTTAAAATGCTTCAGTCTGCTTTAATGTAATGAAATCTTCAGTCCTAACTGAATTCCAAGTAATTGAGGAAAAAAAATGAAATTCTTGTAAAGCTTTCTTTTGCTATTTATGTGAAAGTTAACTAAGAATTAATTGGTGAAGACTCAGTAGATATGACAAGCAGGAAAAGGCAATTTTCAGGTGGAAATCTGAAAAGCAGTGATAAATAATATAATTCCCTGGTCATCCACTACTGCCTGGAAATCAGAATGTATTTTATAATAATTTACAAATTACAAGGAATTTCATTTTGTCTAAATGCGTTAAGCTATAAATTGAAAATATTCTGTAGTGTCATCCTGGATGCAGTTTCCAAAAAGCAAAAAGAATGTTAAACTTCTCAAAATGAGAAAAATTTTTAGGCATGTATGTAATATGATTTTGCCAAATAACTGATATGGGAAAACTGATTAAAACAGAACTTAAACACTGAAGAGAAAAGTAACAAGAACCTTCTGAAAAGCGGCCTGTGGGCTTTTCCCACATGTGGTACAGGTTGAGCTCATTCTTACCTCTCTCCTGAACCCCACACTGCCCATAGCCTCCCGGTGCTCATTTGTTACACTGCAAGCAAAGCAACATGAGCCTTTTGGAGTTCTCCTGCACACCCCGTCTGCATCTGCTTTCGGAATGAAGACAAGAACGGCATCCGATCTAGTCCCATTTACCTTTGAAATCTTATTTACAACACTCCTCTTCACCCCCAACCTTAATCCAGAGTAGATAGTTCTTTCCTTCCACCTCCTCAGACAGGCTCTGTTCCCTCTCATCACAGACCCAACGGCACATGTGCTTCCCCTGACTGGAATGTTCTGGAATGTTCTACGTGCTTCATTTGTTTACCCTTATTTTTTCCTCAGATTTCAGGTCAGAAGTAAATTTTTCTAAAGAATCCTTCTGGGTCCCCAGTTCAGGTCGGGTCCCGCTGACACAGGCTTTCAGGGAGCCAGCCCTCCTTTGGATCACATATGCATTTATAAATGTCATTAAATACTTAATTTTTGTCTTGCTTTCCCCAACACTACAAATTCTGCAAAATTTGTTCCTTTACATCTTAGTTTTTAACTTTCTTCCCCCTGCATCTCGTGCCCTGTTGCTTGTTGGAGGCACAGTCATTTATTTCGACTCTTCAGCACTTTGGTGCACGTTTCCTGTGTTTGGAGAATTCTCCCCCTTTTGACCCCACTGCTCACAGGGCCAGAGGCCAGCAATTTACTTTCCTAGCCGTCATACTTTGTAGTCAGGCTCAAACGTGACCTAAGCAGCGCCATCCAGCCTTCAGAGGCACACGCTCAGAGACTCCAGGACTTGTCTCCTGTACCTGGGATCACAGAGGAAGCTGTGGTGTTGTGCCTGAGGTAGCCCTGGTGCTGGCATAGCCTCCCATTTCATCTTTGAGGCTATTTCTGAAGTATGGTCATCAAGCCTGTTTTGGTGGCTTTTCCAGAACTTCTGATACTTATATCCTTTAATTAAGTTTTAGGCTTTTTTTTTTTGCTTCAGTAAGCTAGGACAGTTGCTTTGGTTTGCAACTAAGAACGTTTGTAATGAATAAGTGAATAATGGAATTGCTTTGCTACCAGCACATGTTGGATGTTTTGATGTTAATGCTGTTCTATGAAGTTATTGCGATAGGGGCTGAAATTATAGAAATAATCTGGGTGTTGTCAGGAGGCTTGTTATGGCCCAGTGTATTTTAATCATAGGAGGCTATAAAAATGTTATTGGATTCATGTAAATATATGCATTGTCTTCCTGATATCTATTGCTTAAAATAATTCTGGTCAGTAGTTTGGATACTGTGTGACCAACTTCAGAATAATGCAGCTCTGAGTGCTTTCTGTTTGTTGTTTCGTTGTGCATTGCTAAGCTGAAAGAAAAATATTTTATGCTTTTGTGTCAGGACATATAAGTACTTCATCTATTGCTCAATGCTGAAAAAAGATATTTCAAATCAAACATAAAAATAAAAAGATGCATGTATGCTGTGATTCTGTGAGTGTATAGATTTTGTAAGAAGAGGGCAATCATGACTACATATTTTTCTGGCAACAAACTTTGGAATCTTGAGTGGAAGGTCTGGAAGAGCATGAAATACCACATAACTTGCTGTTTGTTAAATGTGTTCGCTGGGGTAATAGGAGCAGTGACCTAACAGTTTAATTGGACCACCCACTGCTGGACCCACCCAGCACTCACACAGCTTAGACTGTCAAGCTCAAATGTCAGTGAGACACAAAAATGTGAAACATAATCGCTAAAAAGTGGTGGTTACTGTGCAAGACTGAAGCATGCATTCTGTTAAAAGATAAACCGAAGCATATTAAAGTTCTTAAGAGTTTATTTGAGCAAAAAATGATTTGAATTGGGCAGTGCCAAATCAGAAATGGCTAGGGATGCTCTACTGACAGGATCTCAGGGAAAGGCCTTTATAGAGAAAAGGCAGGAGCAACATAAGGGCTTTATTGATTGGATATAGATCCACAGTTTCTGTTCTTACAAATTGAGTCTTTAC
The DNA here is from genome assembly GCF_014824575.4 of Sturnira hondurensis. Lineage (NCBI taxonomy): Eukaryota > Metazoa > Chordata > Mammalia > Chiroptera > Phyllostomidae > Sturnira > Sturnira hondurensis. Next base: position 8,527,034 of record NW_028074140.1, on the reverse strand, counting down.
AAGAAGAGAAATGTGGTTTTTAGTTTCTGAGAGAATTGGGTTGCAACCTGAAAGATACTGAGGCTGATTCACCCATCCAATTACATTATCTTCAGTTTGCTTCTTTGTGTCAGGAAAATCTCCAACTAAGACGGAAATCAAAACATCCCTATGTTCTAGATTTAAAGCTGCTTGTCTTGGGAATATTTCCCCCTCTGGTTATGTAGTTTCATTTGGCTTAGAGGAAAAGTTCTAAAACAAAAATTTCTTACCAGACTCTGAATATGATTTCCAATTTGGCCAACGTCAGTCCACAAAGCTACTGATACTTAAAAAAAAACCTTTCAAATATCTTGTCAGGTTTCAGGTGTAACACACAGTAAATATTCCTGGCAGTACTGAATAGTCCCATGGATGCAAGAGGCATCCCCAAAGAAGATGCAAAGAATACTACCATCCCAAGATCTGGAATCACTTCTAAAGATAAACCAAAAGAAAGGAAGACTCAGGCAATTCCTCCAAGAGTTGGAAACAGTCAGTTGGACCCAAGTCATAGTCAAAATGCAGCCCACATTTGCACATGGCCATATTTGGGGGCCAACAACCAGATGTGCCGAATTCTTAGGATGCAAAATAAGAGAAACAAGAAGGTAAGAGCCGTGAAGTGAGAGAAAGGATCGATAAGCAATGGGTACCTGAAAGCAAATTCACAAGTCACAGTTCAAAGACCTAATCCTTATAGGTGGTTTTTTTCCTGCCAATCCATATTTGGAAAGGAAGATGATAACACAAAAACTTACCTTCCTGCCTTGACCAGGCTCCACAGGTCGAGATTTGGAACAGCTGACTTTGGTAATGTTTCTCACATTTGCTGGCTTCTGCCAGTGCTCCCCAGGTCCCATGAGTAAGTGCTGGAGCAAGTCAGGTGTCCCAGAGGGCCTCACCTTAGTCACCATTAACTGTAGTGAAGGAAAAATAATTTTCCTTCTGTCCTTTAATTTAAGTGTGCGGCTCAGACCCCTTTTTCTCTAGGGCATCTTGAAAGTGGATTACCTAGGTTAAAAGCTCTCCACTGTGGCCACCGTAATCCAAGATGATCATTGGAAGATTAATCTGCTTGTTCAGATTTAAGACAATTTTTTTTTTCTTCTAAGACCTCACACTGGACTCAGTTCAGTTTCCAAGTCAGACTCAGTTTGGACAGGGGCCCAGTCCGGTTTTTAAGATAGACCCAGTCTGGTTCTTAAGTCAAACCCAGTTCAACCCAATGGGTATCTGGATCTAGTATGTGGGTGGGGGTGTGTGTGTAAGATGTGCTCAAAGAGAGTCTGGAAATCCACTCTCAAGGATCTGACAGCAACTAACTGACTCCAGCCAACAGCAGCGAAAGAGCAGTGAGCTCAAAGGGCTCAGCAGGTACTTATGCCTGGACCTTAGCCTTCCTTTTTCCTTTTTTTTTCTGGGATACCCCAAGGAAAAGGTTTTATGTAAAGTTAGTGCCACTGTTTGAGCCTCTGCCTCTGTCTGCTATAACCTTGCTTCTCCCATCTCTCCAGGACGTTGTGTAAAGCTTGTCCTACCACTTCTGTCTGCACTGGTGGGCCGTGCCGGCAGCTCACTGTCCTGGTGACTACCTAGTGGCCTTGACTCAATCTCTTTGTGGTCTGTTTTCTCTACAAAGCCAGGGCTGTGAGTTCTTTACCATCTTTCGTATGAATCTCACATGCTGACTCCTTTATCTGGTCAGTGGGAAAAACTTATTTCCTGTTGTGACCAGCTCCGTATTTTTGGTGGTGGTAGTAAGGGAATCTACTGCAGGAGTAATTCTGAGCAATTCCATCTCTTTAGGCTTACTCCTCTCCCCCATCAGAAGACTGGATTGGATGATAAATGGAAGTTCAGCTCTGAGCTCTGGGAGAGCCTTTCTTGCCTTCTGATGCATAGGCCCTGAAGCTGAGTCCGATCGCCACCAGGGAGGACAGTGGGTAGGAGTGGGCCTCTTAGAAAGTGGACCAACCACTAACCCAATACTATCTCCATCTCAGCAGGATCTTCCTGGCCTTGGCTTGTTCAGTGAACCAGTAACACTTTGGATTACTGTGTATACCATTACAGAGATATCCCAATGATAGTAATCTGATAGCACATTATTAACACTGAAGGGTTTTATTAACAAATGTCTTATCACACTTAAATATAAGCCATGAAATCATTAAAGTCCTAGAGGAGAGCATTGGCAGGAAAATCTCAGATATTCCATGCAGCAAGATTTTTACTGATACATCCCCTAGAGTAGGGGACATAAAGGAAAGAATAAACAAATGGGATCTCATCAAAATAAAAAGCTTCTGCATGGCTAAGGAAAACAGTATCAAGATAAAAAGAGAAGCAACTGTTGGGGAAAACATATTTGCCAATGATACTTCAGACAAAAGTTTAATATCTAAAATATACAAAGAACTCACACAACCCCACTCAAAGAAGATGAGCAACCCAGTTAAAAAATGGGCAAAGGACTTGAACAGACACTTCACCAAGGAGGACATACAGAGGATCCAGAGACACATGAAAAGATGCTCGATATCACTAGCTATCAGAGAGATGCAAATTAAAACCATGATGAGATACCACTTACATCAGTCAGAATGGCTACCATAAACAAAGAAAAAAATGACAAGTGTTGGAGAGGTTGTGGGGAAAAGGGGATTCTGGTCCATTGTTGGTGGGATTGCAGACTGCTACAACCACTGTGGAAAACAGTACGGAATTTTCTAAGAAAACTAAAAATGAATGTGCCTTTTGACCCAGCAATTCCACTATTAGGAGTATATCCTAAGAACCCTAAAACACCAGTCCAAAAGAACCTATGCACCCCAATGTTTATAGCATCTCAATTTACAACAGTCAAGAGTTGGAAGCAACCTAGATGCCCATCAGTACATGAATGGATCCAAAAACTATGGTACATTTACACAATGGAATTCCATGCAGCAGAAAGAAAGAAAGAGCTCCTACCCTTTGCAACAGCATGGATGGAACTGGAAAGCATTATGCTTAGCAAAATAAGCCAGGTGGTGAAAGACAAATACCATATGATCTCACCTTTAACAGGAACCTAAACAACAAAACAAACAAGCAAGCAAAAATATAACCAAAGACACTGAAATACTGGACAGGCTGACAGGGACCAGAGGTGAGGGGGGCGTGAATTTCAGGGGAAAAGGGGAAGGATTCCCAGGAACAAGCATAAAGGACACATGGACAAAAACTAACAGGGGTGAAAATGGAAGGGAGGTGGGGAGCACTGGGGGGGGGGGTGGGCTGGGATGGGAGTAAAAGACAGAAAACTGTACTTGGACAGTAATTAAAGAAAAAGAAAAAAAAAAAGAACAGTCACTGGAGCGAAGGCTCCCAGGGAGCCCCTGCATCCTTGGAGTAAAGGAGGAACAGAGTTGTGGTCCTGGGGAAGCACTGTGTTCACCTCCATCATTGGACTGACAGGTGCTGCCGAATAGCTAGAATCAGTTCCTTACACCATGATAAAATGCCTTGGTCCTCAAATCATGGGGTAAAAAGGGATTTGCTTATCCTCAGAGGCCTCTTTATCTAAACCTGGAAAGGCTATAAGACAAACACTGATGTTTTATCAACTTCTGTCCCTTCCAAGCATAGGACTGAGAGTTGTTTTGTTTTGAATCATGATAAAGTATGACAACTTCTAGTTTCTCAGCCACTGTGTCATTTATGATGCTCAATATTTTCCAAGTTTTTGTTNAGAACAGTCACTGGAGCGAAGGCTCCCAGGGAGCCCCTGCGAAGGCTCCCAGGGAGCCCCTGCATCCTTGGAGTAAAGGAGGAACAGAGTTGCGGTCCTGGGGAAGCACTGTGTTCACCTCCATCATTGGACTGACAGGTGCTGCCGAATAGCTAGAATCAGTTTCTTACACCATGATAAAATGCCTTGGTCCTCAAATCATGGGGTAAAAAGGGATTTGCTTATCCTCAGAGGCCTCTTTATCTAAACCTGGAAAGGCTATAAGACAAACACTGATGTTTTATCAACTTCTGTCCCTTCCAAGCATAGGACTGAGAGTTGTTTTGTTTTGAATCATGATAAAGTATGACAACTTCTAGTTTCTCAGCCACTGTGTCATTTATGATGCTCAATATTTTCCAAGTTTTTGTTCTTTATCATGGTGAACCTGACTTATGAGCTAACACTTTCCTTCTGGAAGCACAAACAATGTATTGTAAATGGCTATGTTTGACTATTTTTTTCTGATAACTTCTTACTTTTATCTCACAAAATGACATTCATCATAAATGTCTGTTTTGTGCCTGTTGAAACATCTTTATTCTTTTACAAGGAAAAAAATCTAGGTTTGACTGACTTTTATTGTTGTACTTTCATTGTTATGATAGAAGTATTGAATGAATGGCTGTTGTTTCTAATTTTAAATAATGTTTTTTAACATTCTTGTTCATATATATGGGTTTTTGTAATATGATTTTTTTATGTCTACTTGGCTAAACTACATCCCTAGCTATTCAAGCACAAATCTGGTTATTGCTGTAAAGGGAATTTGCAGGTGTAATTGAAATCCTTATTCAGTTGGCTTTAACTATGAGAGATTATCCTGAATAATCTGGGACCTCATTAAAGCAGTTGAAAGGCCTTAGAAATAGGGGTGAGAAGCATGGGAGAGAGAGAGAGAGAGAGAGGAGAGAAGAAATTATGCTGTGTTTAAAAAAATGTTTTTCCTATCTTTAGTGAAATAGAATTTCCTATTCCCTGCCTCTGGCAACCACCAATTTACATTTTGAGGTGATTTGAGTTGAAATTTTTAAGTTTCTCCATACTTAAGCTCATATAGTATTTGTCATTCTCTGACTTACTTCACTTAGCATAATGCCCTCAAGTTTCATCAATGTTGTTGCAAATGGGAGGATTCCTTCTTTTTAATGACTCAATAATGTTCCCTTGTGTATGCATAAATACAAGACATAACAATTGATATCAGGGGTATGGAAAAAAGGAGATGCTTGTGCATTGTTGGTGGAAATGCAAATATATATATAAGGAAGGACCAAAAACTCCCAGAATTTATTTATTAAAAATTATGTATTTATTCTCACATCTTTAAACTTCAGTGACCTTCAAAGTACTCTCCATCTGATGTAATACATCTAAGGAGATGTGTTTTGGCACTGCTCAAAACAGATTTCGAACTTGTTGATTTTGATTCCTTTTAGTACTTCTGCCACTTTTTGTTTAATATCTTCCACATTGGTGAAACGTTTCCCTTTTTTCACCTGGGGCAATAGAAAAAAGTCTCTCGGGGCAAGATTGGGTGAATAGGGAGGGTGGGGCACAGGGTCATGCTGGGGTTTTTGGTCAAAAACCACTGAACACTCAGTGCAGTGTGGGCAGGTGCACTTGTAAATCACCCATCATGAAATGGGCAAATGCTTTGAAAGAGTCATCAAAAAGGATTCACTGAAGCCAAATGCAACCTCTCACAACAACACCAGTTGGTACACTGATATCTAGAACACTCACCTAGTGGGGGAATCCTGTACTACAAGGGGCCTGCCCTCCAGAAGGTAAGATAATTCCATTTTGGTGGGGTTCCCCATATATATACATACATATATATCAGTCAATTTTCTTTAGCCAGTCATCTGTCAATGAACCCTTAGGTTGTTTCTATGTCTTGGCTATTGTGAACAATGCTGCCTTGAACATAGGGTAACAAAAGTAATTTCATTTCCTTCAGATATGTAACCAAAAGTGGATTTGTTGGATCATATGATAGCTTTATTTTTAACTTTTTGAGGAAGTTCCATATGGTTTTCCACAGTGGCTGTACCAATTTTCATCTCACTAACAGTGCATAAGTTTGCCCCTTTCTCCACATTTTGCCAGTAATTCTTATCTCCTTTTTAAAAAAATTATAGGCATTCTAACAGGTGTAAGGTAATATGATATCTTATGTGGATGTAGTTCTGATTTGCATTTTCCTGTTGATTAGTGATGTTGAGCACTTTTATCATGTACGTGTTGGACATTTGTATGTTTTCTTTGGAAAAAATGTCTAGTCAGACATTTTAAATGTCTAGCATTTAAAAATGCCCATTTTAAATCAGATAATGATAATGATGATGCTTATGATGATTTTACCATTGGGCTGTATAAGTTTCTTACATATTTTGGATCTTGACCTCTTATCAGATATATAATTTGCAAATATTTTCCCATTCCTTAGATTGTCTTTTCATTTTATTAATGGTTTGTTTTGATGTGCAGCAATTTTTTAGTTTGATCTGGTCCTTTTTCTTTAGTTTTGCTTTTCTTACTTGTACCTGTGGCATTATATCCAAGAAACTATTTCCAAGACTAACGTCAAGTAGCTTACCTTTTACAGTTTTTCTAAGAGTTTTACAATTTTATGTATTACGTTTAGGTCTTTGATTCATTTCAAGTTAGTTTTTGTGAGTGGTGTAAGATAGTTGTTCATTTTCATTCTTTTGTATATGAATATTCAGTTTTCTAAGCATCATTTATTGAAGAGATCCTTTTTCTCCCATGAGTATTCCTGTTTCCCTTGTCAAACATTAGTTCACTGTACATGGATACTTATTTCTGGGCTTTAAGTTCTGTTTCATTGGTCTATGTGTCAGAATGTAGTCCAATACCAGACTATTTTGATCACTGTAGCTTTGTAGTATAGTTTGAAATCAGGATGTGTGATGCCTCTACCTTCAGTCTCACTCAAGATTGCTTGGGTGAGTATTTTGGGGTATTAGTGGTTTTGCATGAATTTTAGAATTTTTTTTATTTCTGTAAAAAGTATCATTGGAATATTGACAGGGATTACATTGAATCTGTACATGGTTTGGGGTAGTGTGAAAGTTTTAACAAGCTTTAAACAATATTACTTCTTCTGATCCATGAACATGAACTATTTTTTCATTTAGTTGTGTCTACCTCAGTTTCTTTTTTTCTTTTTTTTTTAAAAAATATTTTATTTATCTTTAGAGGGGAAGGGAAGGAGAGAGGAAGAGAAACATCAATGTATGGTTGCTTCTCGTGCATCGCCTGCTGGGAACTGGCCCCTGCCAGGAACTGGCCTGCAACCCAGGCATGTGCCCTGACTGGGAATCGAACCGCGATCCTCTGGTTCGCAGGCCCGCGCTCAATCCACTGAGCTACACCAGCCAGGGCACAGTTTCTTGAATCAGTATCTGTTTTCAGTGTACAGATCTTTCACCTCGTTGAATAAATTTGGTTGAGGCCACTGTCTATGCTCTGAGCTCAGGGGAGTTACAGCTGGCTGCTGCTTGGGATCCACAGTGAAGTAAATCTGCTGGCTGGGCTCCATGACCAAGTGGGGAGCTTGGTGGGCTCTAGTCTGGCGGGGCTGTCGGCTGTGTTCCACTGTCAGGTAGGGCAACTAGCTGGGCTCCACAGTCATCTGTGGTTGGGCAGGGTCACAAGCTGTGTTTCCTGGCAGTTAATGCTACTGGCTGGATTCTGCATTTAGGTGGGGCCACAGGCAGGGCATTGAATGGATATAGGGCTCGAGGCTACATTGTGAACAGGTGGGACCATAGGCTGTGCCCTAAAGTTGGGCAGGGCCCCAGCCTGGCTTACTGTTGGGTAGGTTATTGATGGTGTTCTGCTATTGGGGTGATAGTTATGATAATTTGTGGGGTGGGGCCATAAAAATATCCTGTTTCTCATCAAACTTAACCCCTACCCAAAATACCCTAGACTAATTTATTGATTGATCTTGCCTAAATAAATAATCACAATGGTTATGGTTGCATGTAATTTTCTAATTGAGTTTTTCCAGATTTATTAGTATGGTATAGACAGAAAGATCTATCTATATAATCTATCTATTTATTTATCAATGACTTATTACCAATATGCATTCATAGATTATTATTTTATTCAATGTGTAATGATGTGTTACTGTCCTCATTTATTTTGATACTCAAATTGTCTCTGACTTGTGAAGTGGGAACTCCTTTGAGCTGGTTCTGTGTATCCGATTGACTTTTTTAAAAAAAAATTATTTATTTATCTTTAGAGGTGAAGGGAAAGAGAGAGGGAGAGAAATATCAATGTTTGGTTGCCTCTCGTGTGCCCTGACTGGGAATCGAACTGCGATCATCTGGTTCACAGGCCCACGCTCAATCCACTGAGCTACACCAGCCAGGTGATTGACTTTTTTTTTTATTTGTTTTTAGCAGTTCCTTACTTTCTGGCATAAAATGTTCAAGTTCATCTTGTGCTTTCCCTGTTTCAGCCCTGGAATCTGCCAAGCCTCCAAGGACACCTGATTCCTTTTAATAAGGAATGGTATTTAGAAATAAAAGTATGTTGGCAGGTATACTAATTGCTCTTATGGTGTTATTGCTCTGGGCTTTGGCCTCTTGGCCCTTTTGGTGGACTGAGCTGAGAAAATAAATTTAAATGGGTATAGACATACTTCTTTTGCTTTGCTTTTTTTATTTTAGTTATTTATCTTTAAATCATAGTTTATTGTTTATGCTATTACAGTTGTCCCCGTTTTTCCTCCCTGCCTCCCTCTACACAGCACCCCGACTCTCTCGGGCAATCCCCTCACTGCTGTCCATGTCCATGGGCCATGCATATAAGTTCTTTGACTACTCGCCTATGCTGTACTTTATACCCCCATGGTTATTTTATCACTACTGATTTGTACTTCTTAATCCTTTCATCTTTTGTGCCTATTCCATGAGCCCCCTGCCATCTGGCAACCATTCAAATGTTTTTTGAATCTATGATTCTGTTTCTGTTATGTTTATTTTTTTTAAGAATAAATTGTTGCCCTGGCTGGTGTTGCTCAGTGGATTGAGCAGTGGATTTGCTTCACATGCAAAGGGTCACTGGTTCGATTCCCAGTCAGGGCACATGCCTCGGTTGCAGGCCAGGTCCCCAGTAGGGGACACATGAAAGGCAACCACACATTGATGTTTCTCTTCCACTCTTTCTCCTTCCCTTCTCTCTCTAAATAAATAAATAAATAAATAAAATATTTTTTAAAAATTTAAAAAAGAATAAATTGTTGATAGATATGTATTTATTGCCATTTTATGGTTCATATTTTTGGTCTTCTTCTACTTCTAAAACTAGACCCTTTGACATTTTATATAATACTAGTTTGGTGATGATGAATTCCTTTAGTTTTTTTTTTTTTTTGGTCTGGGAAGCTCTTTATTTGTCCTTCAATTCTAAATGATATCTTTGCTGGGTAGAGTAATCTTGGTTGTACTCAAGTAATCCTGGCTTCTCATCACTTTGAATATTTTTTGCCAATCCCTTCTGGCCTGCAAAATTTCCTTTGAGAAATCAGCTGACAGTCTTATAGGAGCTTCCTTGTAGGTAATTAACTGCTTTTCTCCTGCTGCTTTTAAAGACAAATACCATATGATCTCACCTTTAACAGGAACCTAAACAACAAAACAAACAAGTAAGCAAAATATAACGAAAGGCACTGAAATACAGAACAGGCTGACAGGGACCAGAGGGGATACGGGGAAGAATTTCAGGGGAAAAGGGGCAGGATTCCCAGGAACAAGTATAAAGGACACATGGACAAAAACTAAGGGGAGGGAGCATGGGAGGGAGATGGGAAGCACTGCTGGGGGTGGTCTGGGATGGGAGCAAAAGACAGAAAACTGTACTTGAACAATAATTAAATAAAAAATAAAAAGAATAAAACTGAATTATTATTATAAGGGTTTTTAAAAATTAAGCTTTAATACCAATGTTGTACTTACGCAAAACCACACCTTAATTTTCTTTTATCTGCTAAAAAGACAATTGTTTTTCAAACCATTGTTCTCCTGATAAAAAATTATGAAAGGTTTTTCAAGTTACCTGCCAATAAAGCAAATATTCACTTTTATCAAAAAAATTTCTCTCTTTGTCTTTAACCTTTGGCATTTTAATTACAGTGTGTCTTAGTGTGGACCTCTTTGGGTTCATCTTGTTTTGAACTTTGCACTTCCTGAACTAGTAAGTCTATTTCCTTCACCAAGTTAGGGGAGTTTTATGTCACTATTTTTTCAAATAGGTTTCCAGTTTCTTGTTCTCTTTCTTCTCCTTCTGGCACCCTCACAATGTAAACATTGGTGTGTTTGAAGTCGTCCCAGTGGCTCCTTACACTATCTTTATTTTTTATTTTTTGTATTCTTTTTTATTCTTGCTCTTCTGATTGGGTGTTTTTTCTTCCTTATATTCCAAGTCACTGATTTTATTCTTGGCTTCATCCACTCTACTGCTGATTTCCTATAACTTGTTTATTATTTTAATTAGTGTATCCTTCATTTCTGACTGGNTAAATAAAAAATAAAAATAATAAAACTGAATTATTATTATAAGGGTTTTTAAAAATTAAGCTTTAATACCAATGTTGTACTTACGCAAAACCACACCTTAATTTTCTTTTATCTGCTAAAAAGACAATTGTTTTTCAAACCATTGTTCTCCTGATAAAAAATTATGAAAGGTTTTTCAAGTTACCTGCCAATAAAGCAAATATTCACTTTTATCAAAAAAATTTCTCTCTTTGTCTTTAACCTTTGGCATTTTAATTACAGTGTGTCTTAGTGTGGACCTCTTTGGGTTCATCTTGTTTTGAACTTTGCACTTCCTGAACTAGTAAGTCTATTTCCTTCACCAAGTTAGGGGAGTTTTATGTCACTATTTTTTCAAATAGGTTTCCAATTTCTTGTTCTCTTTCTTCTCCTTCTGGCACCCTCACGATGTAAACATTGGTGTGTTTGAAGTCGTCCCAGTGGCTCCTTACACTATCTTTATTTTTTATTTTTTGGATTCTTTTTTATTCTTGCTTTTCTGATTGGGTGTTTTTTCTTCCTTATATTCCAAGTCACTGATTTTATTCTTGGCTTCACCCACTCTACTGTTGATTTCCTATAACTTGTTTATTATTTTAATTAGTGTATCCTTCATTTCTGACTGTTTTTTTTTTTGTGCTGTTGAGGTCCTCACTAAGTTCTGTGAGCATTCTTATAAGAAGTGTTTTGATCTCTGCATCTAATAGATTGCTTGTCTCTGTTTTATTTCTTTTTCTGGGATTTTGTTCTATTCTTTTATTTGGGTCATGTTTCTTTGTCTCCTCATTTGTTTCTTTCTATATATTAGGAAGAGCCTCTCTGTTTCTTTCTATATATTAGGTAGAGCTGCTTTGACTCTGTGTCTTGGTAGTGTGGCCTAATGTAGTTGGTGTCCTGTAGGGTCTAGTGGAAGAGCCTCCCAATTACTTAAGCTGGGTACTCAAGATGTGCCCACCATGTGAGCTGTGACACCTTCCTGTTGTAGTTGAGCCTTGATTGCTATGAGTAAATCCAAGGTCAGCCACTGACTGTGTCCTGTCTGGGGTCACACAGCACAGGTTGCAAAGCAATCTGCATATGGCTACTACTTGTGCTGGGCTTGGAGGTGTCTAGGTAAGGTCAAGCTGTGAACCAGACTGGCTGCTGCTAGTATCAGGCCTGGGACAACTTAATGAGAGGTATAGGGCTCGCTGAAACCAGCTGCTGCTTGTTTGAGAGATTTAACTCACTTCATTTTATCGCACTTCACACCCATATTTTTAACAAATTGAAGGCAAGACTTTCCCCCCATCAAAAAGATTACAACTTGCTTTATTGCAACACTTGCTTCACTACAGTTGTCCAGGATGAAATTTGCAATATCTCCAAGGTATGCCTATATTTTTGAAACCTGAATATTCACTCTCATTTTAAAATCCAGCTACATTAAAACCTTTTAAGTATGTCTTAAGCTTGATGACATTTCTTTCCTTATTCTGTCACATAGGCCCTCAAAGTAGTTGCGTTTCAATGCATATTTCTACTTCCTCATTTATTAGCATTTCATTTCCTATGTCTTTCTCAGCCTTCCAGAATTCAGTGAAAGTTTTAAATTTTATACTTAGTGTAGATTCTCAAAGACTTTTGTGATTTCCCTGATATGTGACTGAAAGCCCCAGCATACACTGTTTTTTTTCCCTGTGCATTGATTTTTCTTTCAAAGCACATTTAAGTTGATAAATATATAACTGATAAATAATATACAACAGATCCTAATATCTGAGTGAAGATTGGTGGAGCTAATGGTAGTAGAAGATGTTTTCATCATTTGGATTCTTTTTCAAAAGTTTAGTGCAAGTAGACTTGTCCAATGGTTTGTCTTGTAATTTAATTGACTTTACCAGCAGCCTTCTCCAGGCAATTTCATGTGTGTTAAACAACCAGAAGTGGACATGTAGTTCCTAGAGTCTCCTCAAATCCCAATCTGACCTGTTGCGTCCTTGGTTGGTTAAACTACATTTGGAAGCATTTAAAAACCTTGCAAAGAACTGCAGATCTGTTGCAGATAGTTATTTTGGCTATAGCATTAAGATGCTTTCCCAAGGAGAATAAAAGCTGTTTGGGCCAAGACATCAGAGAAGCTTGCAGTTTTGGGTCGGCTCAGGTTTTTTCCCTTGTTTTACACATGATGGGAGAGATCTGATGCTGTGCACAAAAGCACATTCCTTATGGGAAATTCTTCTGGGTACTTTTAAACCCTGAGAAAATATATCTACTTATACTTGGATCTATAATGGTAGACAATCCTGCAATTTATAATCATAAATGTTTCTTATTACTTGTCATATGCAACCAATCAATTAGCTCTTAAATATTTTCTTCCACAAGTTACTTCTCTAGCTGCTAGATCCAAACTGTACATGTGAAATCTCATTTAAGAGATGACCAGAAAACAAGACCCAAAAGAAGTCTCGTTTCTTTTCTTGTGTCATCCCTTTTTGTCCATGCCCAGTGTACTTCTGTCAGGAAAGAATTATGAGAGCTTGATATTAGCAACTAAAGGTATGTAGAGTTATGAAACTGCTTACGCCTAGATAAAGTTTAAAATTAATCCAATTTGTAAATTTGCAAATTATTATAGTAATTATGATTTGATGAAAGCAAAGAACAGGGGTTTGTTCAACAGGAGAAAACAATACTTTAAGTAAGTAAAGGTATCAAAAACTCGTGTTGCTATTTAATATCAAAAATAACTTTTTATGTAGATGAGGTGTCAGCGATGGTTTCTAAGATTCCGGACTGCATTTCTAAATCATTGTAAACATAAAAAAAGCATAATCAGGGTTTCTACCAGACTATGATCACCTTAAAGACAGAGATCCCTCAACTCTAGTGGGTTCCCAATAAACAAATGTGATAAATTGTCATTTGGAAAAGAAAATATACAGATTAAAAATAAAAGCCATGCTCGTTTCTCTGAACTTCAGATGCAGTGGCAGAGGATGGGTTGTTTCCAGAGAAGTGAAGCCCTGAAGACCTAGTCAGATCTTCCCGGGGGCAACGGCAGGGATAACTTACCCCAGTGCTCCAGAGAGGATGTGTAGCTAATCGTGGCAAAAGTGGTTTATCTCACACAAGTATGGGACGAGTAGAGCTTTGTGCCAGTTTTTGAAAATTAAATTCTTTCTTCGTAAAGAGGGAAATCAAACCACATCACTTTAGCCATTTACTGGAATGTGTAGGGGGGCCTGTGCGGAGCTGCTACCCCGTCTGATCACAGAGACGCACAACGGGGCTCTCCAATACACACAGCTTCCTGCCGAGGAGGATCATGGCTGGCAGCCCAGGGGGTGCAGATGTGAAGCAAAACCCTCATATTTCATCTTCAAAGCTGAGGGTAGAGTGTGAAGATGTTCAAGGGAAAGCTGCAGATAGAAATGTGGACCCTCTGGGGAAAGGGAAATCACAAGTTATCAACCCACAAGATATCAGGTTACTTTCTTTTATAACTACAGTGTGGTAATACAAACACTGAGCAAGACTATTAAGACCGCAAGTGATTATGTAGAAATGGAAAAATCTACGTGTATGTGATTTGATTATAAGTCTAAAAGGAAATTGTGTTAATCCTTAGTTTTGTTTTATTTTATATTTTATTTTATTCTATTTTATTTTATTTTTTTACCAAGAGAAACATCAACTTGGCTGAGGGTAAGACCTATGGGATTTCTGCTCAATGAAGACAGTAGAAGAATGCATGTTTGAACTACTAAAAACTATACATGGATATATGCTATTTTTGCTTACCCAGCATTGATTTCCCATCTACTGGAAGAAGCACCCCAATTTTCCTGTGGGGAACTAGATTCCCTGTCCTTGGCCAAGTGTCCAGATGAGGCTCTGGAGCCTGAAGGATATGATCCTGATTTCCCAGGTTATGATGTTTGTGTCAGGGAAAGGTACCTGTCCCCCATGTGCCAATCAAGGTGAAGTTTTGGGTTCTTAGTTAAGCTTTGTAAAAGAGATGCTTTTTATTTTCTGCTAGACTTGATCATGAAAGGCATGGATTATCTATCTTACCTTTTGGTGGAACCTGAGAATAAGTCACCACATTGGGGGACGAAGAGAGAACGAGAGGACCTGGTTATGCTGACAAAGTTTGAGCCCTGCGCTCAAATCACATATGAATGTTTAACCCATGTGATCCAATGAATACCTTTAGCTGCCAAATTAGCATGATTAAGATATCTACTATGCAACAGAAGGTGATTTAACTAATATAGCAACTGAATTAAAAGCAGGCTCCTATTCGCATGCCCACCTGGAACACAATGAAATGTTTATATGGAAAGACTAAAAGAAAAACTATCAGGTTACTATGCCTCAGAAACAACCACACAAGTATATGATTGTATTAACAGTTGGTGCCAGCAAAAGTGAAAGTAACGGATCTGAAGAGGATATTGACACAAGCATTTATGGGGCACCGCTCTTGCAAAACATGTTTTATAAAAGATGTTAGTTTTTTTAAAAACTTTTGAACATGAGAAAAGTACTATTTCCTACCTCTATAGAACTTCCTTCTCCTCTCATTTATAATTCCTATTCCAGGATCCTTTGTAAAATAATTGGTTATTGTTTAATTTCCCTAAACTGTGGAAGACTAAATAATTGTCTGCTGGGAACAAGCTCTCGTGATGTAATTTCTGGGCTTAACAGCTTTACTTGGAACACATCCTGTATGTGTTCTTAAGGAAAAAAATATAAAAAAATATTTTTGAGACTAATCTAAAAATATTTTGAGTATATTCTCACACTTGAATCAAATTGACTAGATACAGAATTCTAGGTTAAAAACAAGTTCCTCTCACAATTTTGGAGACATTACTCCATTATCACCCTACTTTTAGTCATGACACTAAGAAATACAATGCCAGTCTTGTCCCGAGTCTTTGGCCTTTGACCTGTACACCAACACCCATCCTCATCATTCATAGTGACAAAAACCAAACTTCCATCAGGTGCTTTTGAGTCTTGTTTGTGACAAGGTCTCACCCTTGGGCTCTGCCATTGCCTGTTTTGGCCCAGGTTTAGTAAAACCCCTGCTGGGTGAGCAGTTCCATGAAAATCCCCCAACCTTGACATCTGATAGAGTTCCTCATCTTCCAACTTTGGTATCCGACCACCTTAATGCCTGATTAAATCCTTATCCTCCACCCTTGATAACTTACTACCTTTGCATGCTCTCAGTAATGATCTTTTAAAGTCGGGTTAGCCAGAATCCCTCCTTACTTTTGTTTTCACTCAGTAATTTTCTACCCACTGATCCCCACCCTGTTCCTTGGCTATAAATTCCTACTTTTGCTTGTGTTCAGATATGAGCTCAATCTCTGTCCTCTACTACAAAAACCCGTTGTAATAGTATCCCTTTATAAAGTCTGTCTTACCATCTTTAACAAGTGCCAGGATAATTTTTTCTATAACAATCAGCATTCTCTTAATTCCTCATTTTCAACACAGCACGTTACTCTCACTGCTGAGTCCAGAGTGTGTCTGAGTCCCAAGCCTTCTTTAATTCAATTTCTCTAGAGAGTACATTTCTCTTCTTTTGAAGGGATGGGGAAGAAAACTCACCTGGCACAATACAGAGAAGGCATGTAGTATACAATGAATTCTTATATGGTCTTATCCTTCTCTCTGTCTCCCAAGGTTCCTGGTGCCTCCATTTCCTGAGAGCTTTCCAGGATTCTAAAGACTCCCTCAGTCTGCTTCTCATCAGTACCCTGCTTTGCAGGTTTTAGCTTTCTTCATGTAAGTTATTCACCAGTTCCCCATCCACTGTTCACCTTAAGTTTTAATAAAAACATCTTGTTTGCCATTATCTCTTTTTCCATTTTCTTTTTCCTTTAGGTTTATAGTGTTTTTTATTCTTTGATGTTATGCTAAAGGTATTTCAGGAGACAAATCTATGCAATTAAACTACCATTTTATGTGAAAACTCCTATTTGCTATTAAAAACTAACTTTATGCATATATCTGTTTTCACAAAGTCAGCTGAGGATGTGGACTGTGGTTGAAATCTATTGGCTCTCTAGTACCCCAAACACTGAACTTTGCATTGTGATTCCAATAGTGTTTATCACTGATAGGTTAGTTTCTTTTTAATCCTCACCTGAGGATATGTTTATTGATTTTAGAGAGAGAGAGGAAGAGAGAGAGAAACATTGAAGAGATGTCTCCCATATGTGCCCTGACTGGGGATCAAACCCACAACCTAAGTATGTGCCCTGGCCAGCAATTGAGCCAGCGACATTTTGGTGTACAGGATGACACTCCAACCAACTGAACTGCCTGGCCAGGGCATTGATACATTCGTTTTGCAGATTCTGAGAATCATGCTCTCACTCACCATATTCCAGCAAAATATGTAATATGAGAAAGAGACAGAGAAGGTATGTGTGCACAAGCATGTATGTGTGTGTTATATGTGTCTGAACTAGAAATAACACTCCCTACCCGTAAGCAGCTTATTATTTATTTAAAGACATGAAACTTATATTCTTAAACATTAAAAACAATGCGATAGCAATAGGAGAACAATAAAGAACACAAGGGAAAGTTATTTGCCAAAGAGAGATTAGGGTTTATGTTCAGAAGCAAGGCAGATCTTCCTCTGACGGAGGTGAAATTGAAAACTTTCATAAGAGGGTGGGATTTGAATAGAGCCTTAATGGATGGAAAGACTTAAGCCTGTTTAAATTCTAGACTAATATGTCAAAGACTGGCATGTATTCATGAAATTCAGTTTTCTGATCCACTTATTTCCTGTCCTGGGCACAAGGCTAGACTATATTTCTGGGTAAGGTGGAAACATAAAATGTTGGTAGAAGTGTTGCATCCCGTGTCCTCCTATCCCCGAAAATGGTGGGCTCCAACCTTTCTGACATCAGGGACTGGTTTCACGGAAGACAATTTTTGCATAGCCAGGGGATAAGGGGATAGTTTCAGGGTAATTCAAGGGCGTTGTGTACTTATTGTGTACTTTATTTCTGTTGATCTTACATTGTAATATATAATGAAATAATTATACAACTCACCACATTCTGGTCACCACAGCTATGATTGAGACAAGTGTTCAGTGGGGGAAAGTGGTATGGACAGACGGGGTAAGTAACATAAAAAGTAGGCCACGTGCAGACTAAAATATATGTTGGCTTTTGGCTTGAAGCCTGTCACCTGATGCAGCTTCATTGTCACTTGCCCTCACTGGTAGGGTTTCGATATGAGTCTGCAGGCAATTGATTTATTATGGTCTCTGTGCAGTCAAACCTCTCTGCTAATGATAGTCTGTAGTTGTCGCCACTCCCCAGCACTAGCATCACAGCCTCAGCTCCATCCCGGATCATCTGGCTTTAGATTCTCCTAAAGAGCCTGCAACCTAGATCCCTCACACACAGAGTTCACAGTAGGGTTTGTGCTCCTGTGAGAATCTAATGCCTCTGCTCACCTGATAGGAGGTGGAGCTCAGGCAGTAAAGTGAGTGATGGGGAATGGCTATGAATCCAGATGGAGCTTTGCTCCCTTGCCAGCAGCTCACGTCCTGCGGTGAAGCCTGGATCCTAACAGGCCACAGACTGGTACTGGCCTGTGGCCCAGGGAGTTGGGGACCCCTACCTTAAAGTACCTCTCACGTGATGCCGTGTTCTCTATCTTCCCTAGGCTCGATCAGTCTTCACACTACCATTCCTGTTCAAGTCAGCAAATGGCTATAAACCTCCACATTCTACTTTCTTCTTCCCTAGTAAGACCTGTGGTTTCCTCCTGTCTCTTGGCTTTCTCACCTCATGGCCCCTAGGACCCGGCCTGACATGAATTCAAAGTGGTAGTAAAATATTCAGTCATCCAGTCGGAACTGAACAGGTGGCACTGTAGCATGAAACTGGAGATGCAAATTGATTTCCACTCTGAACATTTTTCTGGGTTTTGAATCCCTGAATTTACAGACATGGTTTTAGAAAGGGTGGTTTACACTGGTTTTGGAGTGCATCATTTGATTGGAGCAAAGGTTAGTTGGTTGAGCTGATATTGAGCTGTCCACTTCAAGGAAATTCTACTCTTACAAATCCTTAGTGTTGTAGCTTAGCACTCACCAAATGCATGGACTGAAGCAGATTTTGAAACTGTAGAAACACCTTGGCTGCAGAGGTTTGCTCCCCTGGTAGGACTGACCACATGCCGTGGACATCTGAGTACCAGAGGCAATGAGGCCCTTGTGATTTGTGGCAGCTACAAAGTAAATATGCCCTGTGTGATGGGTATGAACAACTTGGTGGAATAAGCATTAAAGCACAGACAATGGTAGGCAATGCCCAACACTCAGGGGCTACCTTCTCACTGCATTTGGTAATGAGGGCATGAGGAGAACATAAGGAGAACAAGATTGGTTTGGTTCTTCCATAAAGCCTACTCTGTTTTAGCAAGCCAGCTGTTTATAGCTCTTAATTCAGTTAGTTGTTTTCATATTAATTAGCTCCTGCATAGTAAGTTTTCTTCCTCCGCTCCCAATCATGATGAAAATTTTAATTTGTCTTCTCAATTTGTAATGCTAAGAAGAGTCACATCGTGGGTTGTATTTTCAATCCACTGTGCACAGATTACTTTCAATGACAGAAAAACCCAAGGGCTGTAGAGCTGCAGAAAAAAAAAAATCCAAGGACCTTTTTAAATATTTTATGAGCACATATGGGTTTTTTTGTTTCAGCATCCTGTGAGAATGAGGGTGATCATATTGATTGGAAGGAAACGTATTATAGGAATGATTTTGCCCGAGTCCATTGAACTCATCTTCTGTTACCCAGGGACTGTTCTTTATTCCAGATGCTTGGAATTAATTCCACATTCAAAGCCTATTTTCTAGAGAAAGAAAGATGGGCTTCTTTTTAAATTTTTAAAGGGTTGAAGGTGGGGAAGTTTCTTAATTTATTTTCTTGGAGAAAACAAAATATAACAAGGCAGCAGTATAATCCCCTTTAAAGATTTATTGAAATGTCAAATTCTGGGGAGCTGTATAAAGAAAATGAATAAACAGCAGATTAGCATTTAGACAAGATTCTTTTATTGTTTGACTATAGAAAATAATGCTACATAGAATTAATTTAGAATTTGGCAGGATTTTGAAGAGTGGAGGTAAAGCATGCAAATAATTAAGTAAATTTGAATCTTGTAGAAACACTTATTGGAATAAATTAAGGAACAGGGTGATAACAAAGATTTTCTTGGAGACTAAGTTCAAAAAATGAGAAAGTAAGAATTTTATACTTTTTAATGGTTTTCTGGAATTTAAAAAGAGAGCAGGTTTCTTTTTATTTTAGAATTAGTACTATTTTTTTAACATCAGTGCATTTGAGAACTAAAATTCATTATCAGTAATGACCATTGAAAACTGTAATTTATTGGAAAGTTTTCCAGGATAGAAGTAAAGTGATTTTCAACCCTTTCTGCCTAATTTCAATGAGGAGTGGAAAAGGAATGACCCCGTAATTTGTTATTTGGAATGTTCAGATTGCTTTAGATTAAAAAAAGAATACATTATTTTTAATAGAAAGTTTTCTTGTAGATAAGGATCCAGATAATTTAATTACTGTAGTTTATTGAGCATAAACTGTGGACATTTTAGCTATTTTCTCTCCTCTCATTTAGATCTAATTAGAACTAGATGGCCTATTTAAATGTATATATGCAGAAGTACTTATATTTAATGGAGAAAGTTAAAAATAGCCTAAATTAGGAAGCCATTTATTTTACTGCTGAAGACTCCAGATTGTGCCATGACTTGATCAGAGAATGTAATTGGATGGAGTTAAGGTTATTCATTTTTCCCTCCACTATGGCAAAAACTTATGGGGCACTTTGGGCAAATTACTTCATTATGTGTCTTGAGATGCCCGGGTCTATTATTATTCTCAGTATAGAAAATAATGGTTCATTTTTCTTTCCCAGGCACTCTATCTAGTAGTAAAGTCTGGAGAGAAAGAAAGTGGGGCTTCCCTGAGTATTGTCCAAAGTCATTTACTCTGGACAGAGAACTTATGCAAGGGCTATGTGCCTATAACAGAGCAGCAACAGAAACAAAACTACAGCTGTCTACCAGAAAGTTACTCAGGTGAAAAGTCATGGTCTTAAGAATATTGCCTTATTTTTGCATTCCTTACTCTCCTTTCTTTTCAGTTTATTTGAGTAGTTACCTGCCATGAGGGTATCTTTGTTCTATTTCCAGAAAAAAAGTGTAGAGGAAAGCATAGGCTGGGTGTTATAGGAGCCCAGGCTACAGTTGTGGGCGTGGTTAACTGAGAGCCATACTATTTCATCTGACAGCTGTGGCCCCAGTTCCTTAGGAAGAAAACTGCTTCAGAGAACACGTTTGACCTTCTGCACACAGATCCTACATGATCTTACAGCGCTAAATCCAGCACGAATGAACCACTGCGTGCCAAAGCAGTGAGAGGGGATGTCAGGTGCTGCTTTTTCCTCCCTCCCAGCTGCCTTCCCTTTCTGACTCCCCTCTTTCCCTCCCTCCCCTTTTCTCACTTTCCTTTCTGTGCCTTCTGCACTTCTCTTTACCAACCAAATGGCTGCTTTGTGATATATGTTTGATTTACTGTAAACATTTGATAAAACTTGCCACTTATTAAACCAACTCTCTTCAGTGTATTTGTCACTGAGGTACTATCCAAAAGTGAGTTAGGGAGAAAAAAATGAGATCCTCCAAATCCGTTTATCTCCCCACCTAATCTCATACTACAGTCTGTATTCCTTGAGTGGAATTTACATGATTTAAACATAATCATTGTTATTTGAATTTATAGATCTTCGAAAGGCACAAGTAGAATTTAACACTTATCACATTCGTGTGGATCTCTCAGCATAAAAAAATGCCTTTTAAGTTAGAACATTTTAAGATTCAGTGATTTTTCCTGAGCATGTTTGAACATGAAGTAATTACATATATTTTGCATGTATGTTAGATTATTTAAATGTTCAGTGTTAAACTGAGAACATGATTAATTTCCTTGAATACATTCAGCAGTACAAAACAATTAAAAAGGTTTGCAAGGCTAACGGATTTCTTTCTTCTAGGATCGGAAAGAAACTGTTGTTTGAATGTGTATTGCTACCAAATGCTGGCCAAGCAGCAGATGATTTATCATGAGTGGCCTGATGATTCACCCTTTGTTGTAGAGCATGATGGACCTCCCTTTGTAAGGGGTGTTTTGATGTTAATCGGCTTAACAATAATCCACAACCTTCAGACCAACTGGATGCTTTGATGTTATAATGCAATGTGTCTCCTCCCTTCACACAATCCCTATCATATTAGTGCAGCCACTTAATGTTGTGTCTTTTTTCTCTCTGGCACCTAGGTCCCTCATATAGTGAGAGAATCTCTAATCATGAGTAGCCTGGATGGAAGCGGTGTCCACCTCTCAACACGCAGATGTAAAGGGGTAAGTCCTTTCTTCCCTGATCCTGATAGTACTGTGTGGGCCTGCCCCACACTCAGCTGATTGGATGCTTCTGCAAGGATTGTAAATTTTGAGTGAGCAGAGGAAAGGCAGCTGGGGTTCCTTCACAGAAGCGGCAGTGGCAGAGTGTGCAGTGGTGGTGGTCTCCTGGCAGATTATTGCTGCTACAAATGGTGGTTCTGCTCTCAGCTTTTTGGATTTTCAGAGATATTTATTTTATAAGCCTGATCATTAAGTCTGCATCAATTGTGTGGGTCAATATATTTCTAATAATTTTGTTTTTGGTAAACAAAGTCAGATTTAGTATCCATGGCAGATAGAAATACTAGCCTCAGTTCTTAACTTTTCCTTATATTCAAACTTTTTGCCATGTGACTTTGCTGTTCTTCCTATTAGAAGTGGCATGTACTTCCTCATGTCTTCACTTTGGGTTTGGTCATGAACTTGCTTTGTCCACTGGAAGGGGGTGGAAGTGCTGTGTCAGTTCTGAGTTTAGACCTTAGGAGGCATCACATTTCTGCCTGCCTTCTTGTGCTTCTTCTGTTGCCATGAGAAAGCTTCCTTAGATACCTCCTGGTCTTCTGTATGGGCCTCAGTGTGAATACACAGGGAACAGACAGACCGCAGTGAGGAGCAAAGTCCACCTTGGCCCACGACTTCAATTGGCATCACCTAGCAAAGCCCAGCCTTGATTAGCTGACCATTGAGAGTACCACAGGTGTGTGAGGGGGGTCCAGCTGAGGTTAGCAGAACTTGAAGTCTAATGCTAACCTGTCGATTTCTGAGAATTACATTGTTTTTGTTTTATGCTATTGAGATTTCATATTTGTGTTTTTCTGCTCATAATAGCTAACTGATCTGTATCTGTTATGTGCAATTGAAAATATTCCAAATGGTGGAATATATTGATATCAAAAAATATGAGGGAAGCATGTGAGTATGTGTATGTGTGTGTGACTGACTGACCCTATCCTGGTTCTGTGGGGTAAATCCTCTCCAGCCTTAGCAATCATATTTTCCTATTCTCTTTCCTGTGGATTGCTTGGAATGAGCACATAACTTAGTCTTCACACCAATAAGATCTCTGAGAAGTCTTCAGTGTGTGTGCGTAAAAGGTTTTTTTTCCTTTCTGATAAAAAGGGATGCATTGAAAGAGGTGTTTTCTTCTCCTTCTCTCCTCATGCCCAGAGCTGAGGCAGCCACATGTGTCCATTGGGGAACACCTGAGCACATAACAGAGGGAATGAAACTGTGTGCATATGTCAATGAACCACTCCATTAAAAACTTTGGACTGTTCTGCCTCTGAGCTATTATTTGCCATTAAAAGTATCTTGACTGACATGAATGTGGTATGCATGTATATAGGAGCATGAGGAGAATTGAGAATGCAGGAGAAGTTTGGGTGAAAAGAAAATAGTCCAGGTTATCCTTCATGAACCTATAGGCATGTAGTGTCATGTGTGAAGTAGTATGAAAGTTGAGGTCAGTTACAAACAGCCCTTATCTACCTGGCTTTTTTTTTTCTGTACTTCCAGCCACAGCTGTGTTTGTTCTATATGGATCACTAGCAAATGATGGGAGATATACCTTCATTGCTGACCCTTTTTCTAGAGTGTCCATATCTACAGCACTCTGACCCACGAAACACTTAGCATGCCTTTACTTTTGGAAAACACTGAATAATTGGCAGGTCCGATGGGCCCCCTATCTCGTCTGAAATCAGAGATTATGTGTTTGAACATAACTTTGACTCAATATTGACATCCAAGACTGCATCCCAGACCAACCAAATCAGAATCTCTTGGGTTGGGAACCAAGTGTGCATATTTTTAAAGCTTCCTAAATAAATTCCATTATGCAGCCAATGTTGAAAACTATTGTTTTAACCTCTATTCTCCCATGAGTGAATCAAGTCCCAAATCAAATATGTAGCTAAAGGGAATAAAAGACATAGGAAAGTAGAGACTATAGAAGTATTCATTATCTGTTGCTATATTAAAAATTATCCTATAGTTTAGCAGCTTAGAAAAACAATAACCCTTGTTATTCCAGATTCTATGGATCAAGAATCTGGGATGAGCTTAGCTGAATGGTAATGCCTAAGGGTCTTTCATGCAGCTGTGTTAAGTCGTTGGGCAAGGCTGCGGCCATCCGAAGGCTCTGGAGAATCTGTGCTCAAGATGGCTCATCACACGGCTGTTGATAGGAGGTCTCAGTTTCTCGCTGGCTATTGGCAGGAAGCATCGGTCTCTTGCCAAGTGGTTTTCTCCCTACAGCTGCATGAGTGTCTTTGAAATATGGCATCTGGCTTCCCCCAAGTGACTAATTCAAGAAAGAGGAGTGGAATCTGTGATGTCTTTCATGATCTAGCCTCTAAAGTCACACACCATCATTTCTACAGTATCCTACTGGTAGGGCTGACATAGGCTCCTATTCAATGTGAGAGGAGACCAGAAAGGTCTTTATACCAGGAGTTTGGAGTCACTGGGGCTATCCTGACTGCTACAATGGTATAAAAGTGAGTAAATAATATGTCCTTATCTCAAGGCTGGATGACTAGTAGGCTGAGGATGGAAACCCAGCCTTGAAGAGCCTTCATCAGAATATAATACTCTGTAGAGCAACCCTATCAATTTCTTAAACACCAGATGGCTGGGCAGAGCCTTTGGGTTATGTTAAAGGACATTATTCAAAGGCATAATTCCCTTCAGAGAAGTCCAACTCTGCTGGTGCTTGAACTAATTTTGTTCATATTCAGATCAGCTGCAAATAGTAGCTGATGCTTACCAAGCAAATAAATAAGATGTTAGCTTCATTAGTACTGATTCTTCTGAAAATGAGAGAACTTATGATAACAACCAGTTGTGTGGAGCTATTAAGGAGCGCTCTGACATTAAGAAGCAGGGCAGTCTGAATGATTTGAAATTGGGTATTCTCCCTCACCTTTTGCTCTTTTTGGGTGTGCAAAAATAAGGGTCCTCAGTGCAATCTTTAGTTCTCTGTCTTTTCTACAATCCTTCACTTCCAGAGTCATTTATTCTATCTCAACCAGTTACCATTTATATACTGATATTGCCACATTTCTATTTCTGGTCCAGATTTTGCCTACCAAATGCCAGACTTGCATAGCCACCTGCTATTTGATATCTACTCTTAAATGACTAATGGGAATCCAATGTTATTTTTCCAAAGCCAGACATTTTTTAAAGATTTATTTATTTATTTTTAGAGAGAGGGGAAAGGAGGGAGAAAGACAGGGAGAAACATCAGTGTGTGGTTGCCTCTTGCAATACTCGTACTGGAGACCTGGCCCACAACCCAGGCATCTACCCTGACTGGGAATAGAACCAGTGACCCTTGGTTCACAGGCCAGCACTCAATCTACTGAGCCACACCAGCCGGGGCCAAAACCCAAAATTTTAAAGTTAAAAACATTAACTAAATTTTTTGGGTTAATTGATATAATTGACATTGTGTAAATTTAAGATGTACATGTGGTGATTTGATACACATATATATTACAACATGTTTACCATGCCAATGTTAGTTAATATTCCTTCACCTCACATAATTATAATTTTTTTGTTATGTTGAGAATATTAAAGGTCTACTCTCATAGCACCTTTCAAGTATATAATACAGTATTAACTATTGTTGCTATGCTCTATATCAGATCCTTGAAAGTTATTCATTTCATAGTTGAAACTTTGTATTAACATGTTTGACCAACATCTCTCCATTTTCTCCAACTCTTAACCCCTGGCAACTAACTGTCTACTCTCTGTTTTTATGAGTTCAATGTTTTTAGATTCTACATAGAAGTAATATTATATAGTACTTGTCTTTTGCTGACTTAGTTCACTTAGCATAATGTCCTCAAGGTCTATCCACGTTGTTACAAATACTTTGTAATATTCTATTGCACATATATGTGTAAATATATGTATTGCACATATTTTCTTTATTCATCCATCTGTTGACAGACACTTAGGTTGTTTCCATGTCTTGCCTGTTGTGAATAGTGCTGCAGTGAGCATGGGAATGCAGGTATTTCTTCAAGGTAGTGATTTCATCTCTTGGATAAATACCCAGAAGTGGGGTTGCTGAATGACATGGTACTTCTATTTTTATTTTTTTAAAGGAATTTCCACGCTGTAAAACCAGACTCATGATCCCTCTATACTTGTCCTCTGTTATCTCTTTTTTCTTGGTACCTGGCAATTCCATTCTTCCAGTTGATCAGGTAAAAATTCGGAGTCATCCATGAGTACCCCTCCATTGCAACAATCTACCCATACTCTTCTTGGTTCTTCCTTCAAAGTATTTCTCAAATCAAACTATTTCTCACTACCTCTACCACTACAGTGCTGGTCTGAGGTCCCTCATCTATTGTCTAGAACTTCAGTAGCATCTTAATTTATTTCTCTGCTCTAGCCCTATCCTTATCACCTATATTCCATATATCATTAAAAAATGGGGGACACAGGTCGACAGTTCTCTTTTCAAAATCTTCAGATGGTTTTACATTTTTAAAATTCTTAGTCTGGCTTACAATGACTCACATGATCTTCTCCCCATTCTCTTCCACTCCCAAGACCTCCTGTGATGCCTTTGTCTTCTAACATCACCCCTCACACTGGTCTACCCCACTCCACTCTGCCGCAATGGCTTCTCCGCTATTCTTTGCACAACAGATGTAATTATTCACCTTTACATTGCCTCTTCCTACATCTGGAATTTTCTTCCCCATGTATGTTTTTAGTTCACTTTCTCCTTTTGGATATCGGCTTAAATAACTTTCTCATGAGAAGGCCTTTCTTACCCTTCATATGTAAAGAGTGTTTTCTTTAACATCATCTACTTTACTCTGCTCTTATTCTTGAAACACTTCCTATGACTTGACATATGTTACTCCTTTTACTGTGACAAAATGTAATATTATGTTTAATTTGAAGAATGCTATACAAATAAATTAACTTCTCACAATCTAATGGAAAATAGACTTGTACTAAGAAACAGACCCAACAATAAAGCATGGTGTAAGTCAGAGAGGTTTATTCAACAGCAATTAATGTCTGTAAGGTATATCATGAAGTACAACCATTCTTTTTTACTTTAAAAAGAGGTAAAAATAAATCAATCTGTAAGTATATAAAAAAGGTTGAAAATTTAAATGGAAAAATATATAAAGTCCAACTTTAATTTTTTTAAACTTAATACTGCCACAATATGAGGTCTGCCCAGAAAGTATCCAGCCATGGAATATGAAAAATAGAGACATTTATTGAAGAAGATACAAGACACAAGAAACATGGTACATAGGACAATAACTCTTTGGTCCTGCCCTCTAACCTGAGCAGCAAGCCTGCAGCCCCCTGCACAGATTCACATGGTAGACATGCACTGAATATTTATTGAGTTGTTGTGAAGGGAAATATAACATGAACTTTTAAGTAAATGTTTCACAATTTTGGGTTTCTAAGCTGAGAAGACTAGCAAAATAATTATCAATTTTTAAAAAACTCTGTGCCAACTTTTCAGAGAAAAGGGCAAAAGGGATTTTCCTCTTTCTAACATTTATGGCTTTTCCTTTCATATTGCATTGACCTGAGTGTCAACTGAAATTGAATAGCCTACATTGATTATAGTCAAACATTTCTACGTAATAAGAAAAAAGCAGCAAGTTCAACTTGAATTAGATCCAGAATGGTAAGGATAGCACATGGAGGTGATAACAGAGAGTTCTCCTATTTTTTTCATAAGGCATTTTTTAAACTTCCATCAAAGAAATCAGATTTCAGAATATTGTTTTCCTGTAGTGATAACTGTCTCTGAAGATTTTGAGTCTATTCTGAGGCTTCATGTGTCTTAGGGAATTGTTTCCTCATGAGCTTTATAGTTTTAAAATGTGAGATTATTTTTAGTGTGGGCTTGTGTTCTTTTCCTGTGAAAGTTCCTTATGGCCTGGATTTTGGGAGCTTCGCTCCAGAACAGGCCTTTGTTTGCTCCTGTGGGACTCCCCAGGAATAGACTAGACCAGGCTTACAGTAAATTTTCAGTTCGGAGTTTTCTGCATCTCTAAGGAACTGTATGTGTGGGTTCTAAACCCATGTGAGGGACAGGCCTGGGCTTTCAGTTTCCCACCAAGGTCTTGCTTTTTCTCCTCCAGGGAGAAACTCATATCTCCTAGGTCTGCTTGGTTTGAGTGTTTCTAGTCCCCCCTTGGAGAGCAGTGATGGTTCTTGGTATGTCCTGGCTTATAGCCATGGTATCAGTTACAACATTCCTCTTCATATCTTCATCTCTTTATTCCTCCCTGTGTGGAGGTTACCTCTCAGCTTCTAGTGACCACTGGGTTTCAGCTCTCTCTTTCTCACCTTGGAAGTGGAGGATCTCCCTGACTGTGGGTTGTAGATTTATTATTTTAGTCTTTAAGACGAAATACCTGGTGTCTTCAACCATACTGTGCTCATGATCATTCTGTTGATCTAAACCAGTTTGGGATCTCCATGGTTGCCTAAGAATTGTATATCTGGGAGGTCAGATTTAAAGCACAGGACAGTTATTCATGGGTTTCCCTGATTTTGTACTTCTTTTCTCACTTCTGGGACTGTGACAAATGTTCTAAGGATTCAAAATCTGAGCCTGTGTTAGTGGTTAGTTGTTGGGAGCCAAAAACATGCCCGAGGAGGACTTTGTTCCAGTTTACCTGGTAGGAACAGAATCAGATGTGGATATCCCAGAAATGATTAGAGAAAGTGTGCATCCCTTAGGGGGGGTGATAAATTTGGGGCTTTTGTTCATGAGCAACATTATGGTATTGGTGTTGAGGTCATTGGCTCAGGAGCCAGATGACTGAGTTTGAATGCTTGCTACATATTTTAGAAATTCTATAACCTTAGGTAATTTAAATTCTCTATGCTCAGCAACTCATCTAACTTCAAAATGGGTATTATACAAGTTCTGTCCAGAAGGTATAGTCATGTGATATGAAAAATGGAGACATTTATTAAAGAAGATACAAGATACAAGAAATGTTGTGCATAAGACCATGACACCTCAGTCCCCTTCAAAGTAGGCACCTTGGAACCTAACATAGTTCTCCCAGTTGCCATCAGCTGCCTTGTGGTAATTTTCTGAATCTCACAAACAGTATGAATTCTCTTCCCTTTCAAAGGTGATCTTAGCTTTGGGATATGCCAGAAGTCTCAGGGTATCAAATTTGGGCTGTAGTGGGGCTGAATCACCTAGGTGATTTGATGTTTTGCCAATAAGCTCTGTACAAGAGGTGATGTGTGAGCAGGTATATTATCATGATGAAGCTGCCAATCACCAGTTGCCCATAGCCACAGCCTTCTGAATCAGCTGAATAGTTTCCACAGAAGAATGTTCAAGCTTAATGCAAAATTTGCAGATGGCTTTACTGCCTCAGTCATTCTGAATGCAATGGCCAGACAGTACACATGTTCATTCAATGGTGTCTACCACCCCACTGACTAGTACAGTGAAGTTGTCATTGTTCACACATGTGTATTCCAGTCCATTCTCTTTGGCTGCTAGGTTACATGGATGTTGTACAAACCATTCTCATTGTATTAACAATGGTTGTACGTTTTCTGGATAGACCTTATGTACTAATTTATTCTTAAGCATGAAATGTTAGAAAACTTACAGAATTTTTAATAATGATTTTAATTTTAGAATTCTGATTTTAGCATTAGATTTCTGTCTTTTTTAAATCAAGGATGAAGATAGCAAACTAAGAAATAATTGTGATTGATACTGAAGCATATCAAATATGCTCATATTCAGGTTAAAATGATATAAAATGCAAATATTGTGGCAATTAAGAACAGCATATTCAGAAAAGAACATATCTTGAGTTTATATCCTTCATATTTTAGTACTTGAACATGTAATACATTTTGAGTATATAATCACAACAATGTCAGGTTTTTATGCATTAAAAAACCCTTCATCTAGGATTTGAAACTACAACTATATAATAGTAATTTCTGTCTTCCCCTAAGAAAAGCAATATCTGTTCCTTTGACTGGGTGGGTGATCGGCATTAGATGATTTACATTTCTTTGTGCTTTTAGAGGCCCCTGGCAAATTGCAAATACCATACTTTCAGGAGAAACAGCTGGAATAAATTATGAGAAGCAGGCCGACATGCCAAGCAACAAATAAAGAAAACTAGATTAGGATTTTAAAAGGCTTATCTTCAGTGTTGGAGTGGTTTTCCTTCAGTCTCTATGGGAGAGTCCCATTCTAATCTTCAAGGCAGAATTGCTCAGCTTGTTTTCTCTTGGTATTTGGACAGGGAAGTAGAGTGAGGCAGACTTTAAATTGAATGCATGGTTCTTCTGGGAAGGGTCTCGTGCTCGGCACGCAGAGTTGTTTTATTCTCTGCTTTGGCCCTTCTTGGATAATTTAGGCTGGAGTGTGTCCCTTAGTTCTCATTCAACAAACAGAATGTAATCTCTCATTTACAGAGCTCTGTGAATGCTATAAACGCTTTCAATAACTTATTGAAATCATTACAAGAAACTTTGAAATAGTATCCTTTACTTTAAGATCTGTGTTGACCCTGGATGGCCTGGCTCATTACCATCCAGAGCAATGGTTTAAAGACCACACCATGGAAAGGACTGGCTTCGAAAATCGAGTTTCAGTTGTTCTTGCTCCCCAAATATTGGAAGTTCTTGACAAACTGGGTCGATGAACTGAAGCTGCCTATAGGAAAGGCAGTTTGAAACTGGCCAGAATGTCATTTAAATAGTCCATCTAATAAGTCAGAAATTAAACCTGGCTCAACAATTTAAGAATTAAGCAATTTTTACCCTAAGTTAGGACCAAATAGATTCACAGGTCACCTATAGCCATTCACAGACCCCCACCCCCACCCCCACTAACTGTTGCTCAGGGTTGTACACGGAGCCCTCAGATGATAGTGGGTTATGATAAGTACATCAGATTGCTTTTGAGACACTTTGGGAATTAGTAAACTTGTTTCAAACCTAATCCAGCCACTAGCTAGGTTACATAAGACAATATGACTTAGCCCTGGCTGGCGTAGCTCAGTGGATTGAGCCCGAGCCTGCAAACCACACGATCAAGGTTCGATTCCCAGTTAGGGCACATGCCTGGGTTGCAGGCCAGTTCCCAGCAGGGGACTCATGAGAGGCAACCATACATTGATATTTCTCTCTTTCTCTCCTTCCATTCCTCTCTAAAGATAAATAAATAAAATCTTTTAAAAAAGACAATATGACTTAGTCATCAGGCACCTTATTTTTTCATCTCTAAAATGTGTATTCTCTCATAGAATTGTCATGAAATTGAGTTTAATATGGAAAGCACTTAGTATTTTGAGTAGTTGCTAGTAGGAAATAAAAACTGGTAGATATTACTGTTGTCCTTGTGGTTAATGTATGTACCCGAGTGAGTTAATATTGGCTATGCTGGTAAATTTCAGGAACTTTTATTTCTAGGATTACTTTGACTTGTTTTTGTCTCCATTGTTTTCTTTCACTAATTTCCTTAAAAGCTGTGCCTACTCTGCTTGATTTCCCCCCTCATTTTCTAGTAATTGCTTAGTGAATTATGCCAAGCATTAATAGCTAAGATGAAAGCTTATGTAAGTTTAAAATTGATCTATGCTGTGCCATGGAGGATTTTGTGTATTCACCAGAGGATAGTAAACAGGCAGATGGGTAAGCCCTTCCTAACCTGGTAAGGGCCCTGAGGACTGTAGTGGGGAGATGTCCGTTGTTCTCAGCCCTGTTGCATGTGAAAGCCACCTCTGCCTGGGTTCCACCCCTGAAGATTCAGATTTAGTGGATCAGGTGGGGCTCCATCTTCAGTGGGTTTTAAAAGCTCTCTGTTGCCTTTAATATATAACAAAGATTGAGATTCACTGGGCTCTTGAAGGGAAATTTTGGTGTCTGCAGATTACCCTTAGCAAAACATAAATCTTGCTAGCTTTGGGGAGTAAGCCTCATTTATTTTTTCATGTTGCTTTAGTTTAGTTCAGTCTATACACACTGGAGATTTCAAATTCAGTTGTGACTTTTAAGGACATTTTACTCCCGCTTTTACTGTCTGTGTGATTGGCTTGTGAGTGAAAGGGTCCTACCTCAAATGTGAGAGTAAACTGGACTCGTTCGCAATGAGCTTCTATTGGTCCATGGTGAGACAAACAGTATAAATGAACCCCAGTTTGTGTGGGTATCAGTTTGGTGTCTTTTTTCTGTCTTTTAAACTCTACCTAAACTACATTATTTAGAAGTATATGCTATTGCATTTTTTGGCTCTGGGTAGTGGTATTTACCCCCCCCCCCGCCACAGGTGATATCACATTCAGTGGTGGGTACATCTACAGATGAAGGGAACAAGTGAACCCCTAGAGCAGAGGTTCCTAGCTATAGTCTGACTCACGCCTTCCTGACTGTCCTATATTGGTCTGTCTCTGACTCTACATCTCGTTCATGTTGTCTAGGCTCCTTCCTCTACCCTGGCCATGTGAGAAGAGGCCTTTTTCCAGGACAAACTTGAACTCCACCTTCTCCATATATCCTTCCCATCTCTGACCAACCCAGCCTTGGTGAGGCCATCTCCTCCACATTCCTGAGTTCACCTAGGTGATCCACCATTGCTATAAGCCATTGTTCACACTTTTAGTGTTTGCATCTTGTCTTCACAACTAGTTTCAAACTGTTTCATGTTTAGGAACAGCCAGATGACTTCAGAAATCAGTTCTTACCCTTTAGTTAAGTACTCAGTAAGTGTGTGATGGGAGCAGTGAAATAGAAATTGTGTTTTGAGAAAGGAGAGGAGGATCTGGGCTGGATTTATTAGGGTAGATCACTGCAAAGGTAGACCTTGAACAGAGATTCAGGACTGGATAGAATTTGAATTGCTGGAGGGGAGAGCCTTCTATAAAATGTTATTTTTGGCCAGGTTTGAATAATTTCTATGTGTGTGTGTATAAAAATATATATGTACACATATGTATGTGTGAAGCCATCTGAGTTCCTAGACTTAAATATCTTCAGAATCTGTCTTAATGTATATTATATTACATATAAAAATTATACCTTCCATATGCCAATTTTTCAATTTCTAGTCTCCAGGATGAGGGCAAAACATACATCTTTGAGCTTGACTTAAAGCAAAGGAACGTGTAACTCTTTCTGATTTGTATACTCTCCACTGAAGAAAATTCTAAAAGGTGTTCACTGTCACTTTTAAATAACATCACTGGGGAAGAAGGAGCATGGGTATAATCTTATAACCTTACATTTGCTGTTTTAAAATTTGTAGCTCAACCCCCTCCTTCATGTGCATTTTGAACCAGCTGTCAGGAATATCGTATGGAATTGAGAGTGGCAGTGATCTCATTCATTTAAGTAGTCTGTTCAGTATTGCACATGGAATTAAAAGCTTTTAAAATGACTGTGTATCAGAGACTCTGCCCCCTGCCAGCACTCCCCAGCTCTGGTTGTTACCTTGGGTGAATGATTAGAATCTGCTGTTGCAAGAGGAGGAATAGTAAAATCAGCCAGTAACCAGGTTTCAATTGTTATGACATTGATGTCAGACAGTGACAAGGTTACAAAACCATCTTCTTGTGCCCATTGGATTTGGGGCACTAGATTTTTCTGTCCAGCAAGACATTTATTTACTGAAAATTTAAAGCTTAATTTCACATTGAGTGCTTTTTAAATAGACCCAACTTTTTTATTCCTATGAGTACCACCCAGCTTTCTTTGCAACATCTATAACTATGCATCAGGCCTTCCTCAGTAGTCTCCCTGTGCTTTTGTATTTAGCATTAGCTGACTCCCACAGTAAATTCTATGTGGCCAATTACTTTCCATATGTAGTTAGTGTAAATTTAGTGCAGCAGAGGTTTTATTGATGAGCTTGGTTTATTATTGACTGCTTTGGGCATCTTTTTTGAATAGTGAGATAAAAGTTAGAAATAATATAGTGTCCCTTGTCAACAGCCTTGATAAAAAACAAAAAAAAAAGCTTGGAAAATTTACACATCTCAATGTTTGGTGGGGGGAGGCTAGGCAGAGTAATTTAGTTCAAGTCCTATTCCAGTTTTTTATAACATTTACTAGAAAAACCAGGCTCTTCTGAAACTATATCAGTCATACATAATTAAGTTTTATTCACATGCAAAATGGAGCTGAATAGTGGTGTTTTTCAAAGTCCATGTGTAGTGGATTTTCTAGGGTATTTATACTTTTATATTTTATGTTTTTGACATGGAATACTCATGGATGTCATGCCAAGTGTCTGGATTTTAATGTGCAAAACATGATCAATATGTTTGCTGCCTAAGTCACTTTTTAAAACTTACATGGTAGAATTATTATCAAACCAGCATTTGGTTTGATAGGAAGTAAGATAGGCAATGAGGGGCCACAGTTTGGGGGGGAGGTGAGGCTCTTATAAATGGTGTTCCATTTGTATTAACTACTTCTCTGCCGATTTCTAGAATCACCAGTATTTCAAATATGTATCTCAAAGCCCTCCTTGGTGACCTTATTACTTTTTGTTTGTTGTAAGTTATTTCTATAAGTTTTATTGTATTTCTGACTATTTAAAATGCCTATTTAAACATTTCAAGCTTATTTTGGGAAACAGAAAAAAAGAAGAAGGAATAAAAACACGCTCAGAGATACATCAGTAAATCAACACTTAAAAAGTGACATTGTACAGTGCACTGTTCTGTAGAAAGAAATAGAGGATAATTTGAATAAAGCCCCAAAGAGCTTCTTGAGTTTGTGGCGGAAGGTTATATATTGGGCTATGACTGCAGCTGCAGTAGGGGGCAGGAGGCCAGGCTGACACTGGTCTTTTGTCAGTGGGGCGAGCCGTGGGGGAGTGTGTGGCCCTCTGTGGCATACCAGATATGAATTTCTCCATTTGCAAAGGACAGAAAATCAATTCAAATTGATTCAATTAAAAATTATATGGATTTACAAAGTGGATTAATTAAAAAATGATTGGCTTACATAATTAAAAATTCAGAGAAGACATCTCTGTGTCCAGATGCAAAAGAAATTGTACCAGAAACCTTTTTCCACCCCTTGGTTCTGCTTTCCTCCTCAGGTTGGCTCTCTGCAGAAGCATCTGAGCTGTAGCCTTCCTGTTTACCAATCCTAGTGGGAAGAGAGCACCTTTTCTAAGAGTTCCCACATGTCTCTGGGCTGATACTTGTGAGTTTAACTTGATTTATTATTCCTTTGTGAACTAAACAGTGTAGGCGGGAGACGCAGTCATCTGACTTCACACACTGGAGTTGTGTGTCCATTTTTGATGGAGTCAAACCCATCACCCAGGGTGTGGGGAAGAGAGGTTCCCCCAAATGCAACTGGGAGCTGATAATAAAAGAATGGACTGAGAACAGGACACGCTAACAAAACAAAACTGAAATGCAAACAAACGAGAGGTCTACTGCATATGGTTACAAATGACACCAGGATGGAGAATGACTCTTAAGTGGGTGAGGGCTTCAGGAAAAATATAAGACAGGCATTGATGTCATTATAGGAGAATCTAATGAATGTTATTCAGGAAATTATAATGCTAACACTCAATTATGGTTATTAAGGGAATGAATAGCTCAAATAAATCAAAGAACATATTTTCATGCAGATGTCCCTAATAATTAGAAAAATATGTGGAAAATTGATCAAACTAAAGGATTTTCAAAGTTTCCTAGGAGAAACTTTTAGGTCTAAATTTTTTATTCTTAGCAAGAGTGGGTGTTTTTGTGAAAATGGAAAACATCCTGCAAAACATTTGTTTTTCAGTCTCCACTTTATGTGTGTGCCAATCAGTAAAATTGCCCTGCAAACACAAGGGGCTGCATTCTTCTAACAGAACGCTGTGTGCCTGTCCGGAATAACTTAATTTGTCTACGTGAGAAAAATGAATTGGTGCCAAATCCTTCTAAGGTGATCTGTAGACACAAATATCACTTTTAAGGGCTGGCTTGGTTAATATTTCAAAGTTAAATATTGTTTGTAAATTTACTCTGGTTTTATTTTCTAAATGGTAAAATTTGACATTTTGTGCCAAGATACAGAAGGACGTATAATGCACAGATTTTGAATTTTTGATAGTCTGTGCATTACATTTGGATTTTGGATTAATTCTATAAGTAACTTTGCCTGAAAATTTGATATGCATGCCAGAAAATTGAATGCAGCTGAATACATTTCACAAATTACCATATTTTGCTGTCTATAATGTATACTTTTCTGGGAAATTCAAAAATTTCTCCCAAATTTTTGAGAAAAATGTCTTCCAAATTTTTGAGGGAAAAAATTAAGGATGCATATTATACATGGGGATAATAATGGGTATAAATAATTCCTTGTGTAATACACACAGAAAACATGGATATGCATTATACATGGCAAAGTATGGTATTTCTTTTTAATTTTTATTTCTTTTTTTACACTATAATCCCCCCCCCTTTTCTTGAACTTCTTGGGGATGACACTGGTTAACAAAATCATACAGGTGTCACATGTGCAATGTCACAATTGATCATCTGTACATTGTATTGTGTTCACCACCCCAAGTCAAGACTCTGCCCATCACCATTTACTTCCACTTAAAAAAAAAGTAGAAACTTAATGTGGGGCAATTTGTAATGGTGTCAGTAGCCTTAAAGGGACTGACAAAAATGGTGAAGCATTCTTTGGTGAAACATGTTAATTCTGGACATGAAGGGACAAAGGGAGGTGGTGGTTGTGAGAAGATGGGGAGAGTTGCAACCATGGGAGAGGGTTCATGGGATGGGAGGTGTCACCATGGGGTGAAGAACATAGCCATTGCCAAGCTTCTGCTCCCCAGAAGAAATGCGGTGCAGGCGGTGGGGGGATAAACTCCCTGCCCTCTCTTGCCAGTACCAGCCATTGGCAAACCAATGTAGAGGTCAAGGGAGCCAATATGGGACCACCAGTGGAGGTCAGCTTGCTGAGAAAAACAGCAGGGTAGGGAAGGGTGGAAAATTTGCCTGGGACGGGGAAGAACAGAAGAGAATACCCATTGTGCTTGACATCCTGGCTTCCTTTTTTCTCTTCTACTACTGACTGCTGATAACAATGTGTTACTTTATTCTTCCTTGTGCTGCTCAGACTCTGGCTTCTCCTTGCTTTCTATGATCTCTAGTAGGTAAGAATGAATGATTCAAAGGCACTAAAGACTTGTCAAAAGTGTCTCTCTTTTTATTTGCTTGTTTATTTGTTTTATTTATTTGTCTCCCTTCTTATTTTTCCTCTATCTTAAGATGTGGAGTGTTAAAAAAATTTGAAGGGAAAAATGCAGAAGAAGGCAAAAAACCCAAAAAGATATGTGTAGAATAGAAATAAGATATGCAAAAAAGACAAAAATATGCATAGAATAGGAATAAGAATTCTTTTTATGTCTGTGCACAGAAAGCTGATGCTATATATGACTCAAATTTTGGTTATTAAATGTGATCAAGAGTATCCAAAAAATTACTCAAGAGAAACAAGATCATTTGTCTACAAAAAGACTTGTACAAAAATATTCTTAGAAACTTTATTCACAATAACCAAAATCTGGCAGCAAAGCAAATGTTCATCAACAGGAAAATGAATAAACAATTTGTGATAATGTATCTACATAATAGAATATTATTCAGCAACAAAAATTACTGATAAAAGCAATGACCTGGATGAATCTTAAAAATATTAAGTTGAGCAAAATAAGCCAGACACAAAGAAGACATAAGTGTGATTCCATATATGTGTCTTTTAAGGACTGGCCAACCAAATCCGTGTGATAGAAATCATGATATTTTTTTGCCTCTGTGTGGATGCGGCAATACACTGGAAAAGGGCATGAGGAAAATTATGGGAATGATGGAATTGTGTTTTTGAAGTAGAGATTAAATTTGCCTATAAAATTGTGAAAACTCATTAAGCTATATACCTAAAATAAATACAATTCATTATTTGTAAACTATGACTTAATTTTTTAAAAAGCTCCAAACTGTACAGTCTGGATAGGGAGCCCAATGGCCAAGAAATACTCATTTTTCCTATGGCTGAGACCCCACAGAGCCACTCAAGCTGCCTTTGTGGGTGCTCCTCTGCAATGGACGTCGAAGCGCAGACTGGCGATTCAGTGCCCCGGGTATCATCCGATCCCTCTAGTTCCCATCACACTGAGTATATACTCACCTGAGAATATTTTCAGTGTAGCAGTTGCTTTCCCATATGGATGTTCTTGTTGCAGTGACATGGTGCCAAGCAGTAGAGATTACTAGGCTGCTAGGTTTCTAGCTATTTGGCAAACCAGTATTCTGTTTAATGCCTTGGTCAGCATCAGTGCAATTCTCCTTAGGGAAATCATCTTTAGTTGACCTATTTTCCTGAGCCTGAAAGATCTCTGGTACAGGTGACCACCTGCTTAGGCCTTACCTGGAGGTCCACAGGCCTCTTTTTAAAGAGGTCTGTTTTCACCCCCCTCAACAGCTTTTTGAAATAGAAGGTATTTGTAGTATACACACACCTACTCATATCTTTACTTTCTTTGAGAGCATTTGATTTGTTACATTTCAGATTAGGTCCATCCCAGTTGTGATGCTGATTTTAAATTGAAGCAGGATCCAGGGCAGGTTAGGGGTTATAGGGATGGAGAAGGCTGCCTTCCAATTTGAAATTTATCACATGTTGACATTAAGTGACTGTTTCGATGGTAGTGGGTTAATGGCATAACGTTTTTGCTGTTTGCTGAGATCTCACTGGAATTGGTGCCACTGCATTCATGCAAATGAAGGAGATGATGTTCAGATGATGGTTAATGGAATAATGCGGACACTGTTTTGATTGGGGGAATAAGAATAGAGGGAACAATGACATTTAAACTACTGGGTTGCCCAAAAAGTCCATTTCACTTTTCTGTAAAAAATGCATTTTTCATTTTCACCAATAACTTTATTGATTTGGATATTTTGAGTATGTTGGCTATCTCCCACATGGTGTAATATTGATTCTCCTCAATTGATGTCTCCATTTGATTGCTATCAACTTCAACTGGTCTACCCAACCTTGGAGCATTGTCCAGCAAGAAATCAGCATGAAACTTCACAAACCACTTTTGACACATTTGATCACTCATAGGACCTTCTCC
The DNA here is from genome assembly GCF_014824575.4 of Sturnira hondurensis. Lineage (NCBI taxonomy): Eukaryota > Metazoa > Chordata > Mammalia > Chiroptera > Phyllostomidae > Sturnira > Sturnira hondurensis. Next base: position 8,487,968 of record NW_028074140.1, on the reverse strand, counting down.
ATACTCAGCAGAAATACATTTTTTTTGCATTTTAGTTGCATTATTACTTTTCTTAAAAGAATAACATAATATGCCAAAAATGTTGCAAATTTTCTTCCATCTTCAATATTAAAGTGGCTACACAAAATTCACCAGTTTCAATTTTTTAAAATGCATGCTGATATGACAGTTTTCACAACACAATCTAACAAAATTGTATCAAGTGAAATTAAAGACAACTGACCACCACTAGAGCCATCATACAGAAAAAGCCAAACAAACTTTTTGGCCAACCCAATACTTCAGAAAGACTGAGGGATGCCTTTTCCATTTATTTTCCAATCTGTAATTTAAAAAATTCCCTAAGAAGATCTAAAGAGAAGTTAGTTTATTATTGCTTTTAGGTAACTTGGTAATTTTCCATGAAATGAAAAGAGATTAAGAGCTGTGTGAACATCAATAAAAGCTAGGTTTGGGAAAAATTACTTTGTGCAAAAAGAAATTTATGTAATGCACCCCATACTCATCTCACCAGAGCAAGATGTGATCTTTATGCATTACATACCATTCTGTGCAAATGAATTTATAATTTTTCTTTGTCTTTTAAGATGAATCATGCAGCTCAGACAATATTTTATTCTTAGAACTAACAGATTATATATAAAAAAGCATATCATATTTACAAATATACAATATGTAATTCTACCTGTGGAAATGGGGGGAAGAGCATTTAATAGTATTATAAAGCTATTCTGTGGGAGACCTTTCAAATATCATGGACACAGACAGAAGCTGCTGTGAGTTGAAAGGATAATTTATTATTATACAAATTATATATGGGTTGTAAACATGTGCTTTTAAAATTTCATAGAAAGTTTGGAAAGTATTGAATGATTATAAGAAAATAAAAACACCCTAAACCTAGTATCCAAAGATAAGTACAGCTAACATTTTGGTGAATTTTTTTTTCTATTTAAAAGTCTCTTTCCACTTAACATTATATAGCAGCATTGTCCAATATCATAAATGTAATTAAAACATTATTTTAAATAACTACCTAAGCTCCTGAGATGATGTCATCAAGATCAGGACATAGGGCATTCCTGAGGTCAGTCCTCCACACAAGGAAGACCAACTAGCAACTAACTGCAAACAAACCCCACTGTGAAAACTCTGGAACCCCGGGGTGAGGCTAAATCCCCCAGAACCACAGGACCACTGAGACTGAGTGGGACCACATTAGAAGGGTAAGAGCTGCCCGATGCTCTGGGCCCATGGTCGCCCCAACCCCAGGTCTGCCTAATGCCATATGGCTCCCAGGGCCCCAGGGGCCTGTGGTTTCTCTGGTGGGAAAGAGAGCCCAAGGTGGATATCCAGCTTCTCCAGTGTTGAGAGACACTTCCTAGGAGACTCACTCTGGTCTTGCTTTATCAGCATCACTGGGGACACCTAAGGGGTTCAACCACTGGGGATCAGATAGAGACTGAGAAAGGAGTGTTTATAGAAAACCAGCCCTCCTGTCTTCGTGGACAAATTCCTGCTTGTGTGGCACTAGGGCAGAGATCCTAGCCCACCTATAGAAGCCAGTCAGTGGCCCCTTCTGGCCAAGGTGCCAGATTTGAGTCCTCAGTCAGCGGGTTATACAGGCAGTGGAGCCTGTTTTATCACCCCATCCAGGTAGGGAAGCAAATATTCAGCCCTACCCAGCTTCTGAGCATTGGCTCTGGCCCATCCAGAAGCCTGGTCAGAGAACCTAGGCAGCCATGAGCTCATCCTACAACCCAGTCGGGCAGGGAGCCAAGCCAGCAGCTCTGCCGACTGTTATTCATATCCCTTGCACTGCACCTGCCCCCCTTAAGTAAGGAATCCAGCCTATGTGGCACAGAACTGGCTAGCCTCGCCTACAGCCCTAACCAGCAGTAGAGGCCAGCCTATGGTCCTGCCTGCTTGTTGAACACAGTTTGTGGCCCCACCCAGGCAGGAAGCACCCTGCCAAGTCATGGAGCTTAGCCTATGGCCACACCCAGCATGGGAGCTTGGCAGTGACCCCTCCAGACCTCAGAGCACAGTCTCCACCTCCATTCACTTGCAGGGTACAGCTGGAGGCCCTTCCCCAGCAATGGGCCCAGCCAGGAATTTTCCCAAAAGTGGAGAATAGCCTATAGGATCTTATCTCGAAGCCCAGCCTGGGACCCTGTACGACTTGAAGGCACAACTTGCAGTTCTATCTGATTGCATAGCACAGCCTGCTCAGCAACAGTACCCTGCCTGTGGCTCTGGAGTCCAGCCAGCAGCATCATTTGGTCAGGAAACACAGCCTGGGCATCTACTCAACCAGGAGTGACCATGGAGCCCACCCAAAGCCCTGCTCAGTCATAGAGTCCAACCGGTGGCACTCCTTCCTGGGAGCATAGCTTGTGACCCTGTCCAACCAGAGGTGATCAGAGAGCCCAGGTAGCAGCCCCACCTGACTGTAAACCATAGCAGCAGCCTCTCCCGGTCAGGGAATCCCTCCAAGTGACCCTCTTATGTGAAGACCAGGCAACAGGCCCACCCACTGCAAAGCTGTCACAGGGGCACCTGCAGGCCTCAGAGTATAGGCAGTACCTCACCCAACTCTTATTCACAAAGCTTAAGCATAAAAAGTCAGAGTATTTCTAGAAAACAATTTTATTAACAAGTATCAAGAGGTACAAAAACATGTTTCTTCTCAGGGATTTACCTTTATAAAATAATCAGAAATACATACAGAGATTTATGTACAAAAGTACTTATTACAGAGTTATTTGCAACAGTAAAAGTTGAAAAAATGTAAAATGTCCCCCAAAAGAGGAAGAAAGTATAAAATAAATTGCAATATAGTAGACAGGCAGTCACTTGTTAACGTTTTCCAGCTTTGAGTCAGAATTGACCCGTTACATTGTGTGACTTTGAGCTGCAAACATGATGATTCATAGTACATATTTATTGTGAAATGATTACCATAAGGGTAGTTTGCACATCCATCATCTCACATAATTACAGGTTTTTGTGTGTGTGATGATTTTTAAGATTCCTCTTTTAGCAACTTTATTCCCTATTAAGTCTTTTCTGTCATTTTTCTATTCCTTTACCTTTCAAAAAAACTTTTAGGAACAATTTCAACTTATCTTCTACTTTACTAATTTGCTGTTTTTATGGTTGCTGATTTTATCTTTCTTGATTTCATGAAATTTTAAATTTTCTACGAAGTTTTTCATGTGTGGCTTTATATGATTTCAGATGTGTGTAGCTTTTGTAAGGACTATCTGATCTGGTTTCATGGACACAGTACTCTCTTGAAGCTTGTTGGAAACTCAAGTTAAAATACTTTAACAATATATTATTTATACTAAGTTCAAGTTTCTTGAATTTATTAGCAAGGAAATTATCAGTTCTGATTCTGCAGAGTGATCTCTCCCTTGAACTGCATCATGTACTCATGATTTTTCAAATTTCCTTATTTACCCTTACCGAAGGCAGTCTGCATTTGTACAGACTGGCAGATAAAGTGACTTCAGTAAGAAATCAATGTCCATTTTTAAGCACTCCATGCCTACATCAAAATGAAGGTGAAATTTCACATTGTCAATTTTCTAGATGAGGCATCAGGAAGCCGAGGTGTGTGGGTAGTGGTGGGAGGCAGCAATAAGACATTGTAATAAAGTAGTCAGTCGTAGTTTCAGGAGAAACTTTTCTCTGTCTGAAAGAGTTTCCCTACATGTTTTGATTGGCCGCAGCAGTTAGGAGCATGGAGTCAACTATACTCTAGGAGATACGTGGCTCAGATGCCCCTCTCATGGCAGCCCTAAGGCCAAGTAGCTCTCCCATGATTCTGATGAACTCTGGTTGTGTCTTCCTTTCGACTGTTTCATGTCTCCTTGTAGGGGTGATGGTGTGGTTATCCTAGTCTTCATTCACTCACTCCTGGGCTTATTAGTCTTCTTTCACAAGGACATTAGAGAGGACACAATTTAGCCCTTCTTCCACAGTCCCATCTATGATGTAGCCAGTAGAGTTCTAGTTGGAAGTCTAGAAATGTTTGAAATGTAGATGACATCCTTCTGTAGTTTCCATCCTTTATGCTTTATTTTCCTATTTGATAGTCTATTTTTCACTTTGTAGGTGGAGAATGTTAGGTGATGCCAGCTTCTTTGTCATACTTACATTGGGAGTTATTCTTCAATGTATAAAGTTTTGGGGGGTCATAAATATTCAGTCCATTGCAGAATTCATCTGCTTAAAATGGAAAATCTAGAACAACAGCAGCAACAAAAAGCTAATAATTTTTGAGCTATGACAAATTATTTTTAGTTGTTAATTCCCTAAATGTCTAAAAGAATGTAAATTTAGAAGTAGTTTGACACGAGAGCAATATTACTAAGTCATGTTTACTTTATTTATATAATTGATTATCAATTTAGTTAAAGGTTTTTTGATTTGTGTATTTATTTCTATGAAAAATCTTCCAATGTCATCAATATTAAATAATATTTATAGGTTTAACAAATTTACTTTATTGAAAAGAATACAATAGTGTGAGGTTAAGAATGTTTGGTCATGCTGCATTTAAAGATAAATACATTTTCCCTTCTCTCTTTTTTAAAAAAATATATTTTATTGATTATGCTATTACAGTTGTCCCATTTTTCCTCCTTTGCCCCTCTTCACCCAGTATCCCCTTTCCCACCAACAATTCCCTCCTCCGTGCCTCATTAGCTTATGTCCAGGGTTCATGCATACAAATTCTTTGGCTACTCCATTTCCTATACTGTTCCTGACATTCCCCTGTCTATTTTGTACCTACAAATTTGTGCTTTTTATTCCCTGCACCTTTATCCCCGTTCTCCCCATTCCTGCTTCCAAATAACCCTCCATGTGACCTCCATATCTATGATTCTCTTTTTGTTCTGCTTGTTTGCTTAGTTTGTTTTCAACATTCAATTGTTTATAGTTGTGCATTTGTTGCCATTTTGATGTTCATAGTTTTGACTTTCTTCTTTTTTTAAATAAGTCTCTTTAACATTTGGTATAATAATGCCTTGGTGATGATGAAGTCTTTTAGTTGTACCTTGTTTGGAAAGCACTTTGTCTGCCCTGCAATTCTAAATGATAGCTTTGCTAGTTAGAGTAATCTAGGTTGTAGGTACTTGTTTTTCATCACTTGGAATACTTCTTGCCAGTTTTTTCTAGCCTGCCAAGTTTCTATGAGAAATCAGGTGTAAGTCTTGTGGAAACTCCTTTGTAGATAACTATCAGCTTTTCTCTTGCTGCTTTTAAGATTCTCTCTTTATCTTTAACCTTTGGTGTTTTAATTATGATGTGTCTCGTGTGGTTTTCTTTGTGTCCATCTTGTTTGGGACTCTCTGTGCTTCCTAGACTTGCATGTCTATTTCCTTCACCAAATTAGGGAAGTTACTATTTTTCAAATAAGTGTCTATTATGATTTTTTCAAATAAGTTTCAATTTCTTGCTCTTTCTTTTCTCTTTCTGGCATCCTTATGACTCAGGTGTTGGTATGTTTGAAGATATCCTAGAGGTTCCTTAGCCTATCCTTGTGTTTTCGAATTCTTTTTTTCTTCTTGCTGTTCTGATAGAATGTTTTTTTCTTATGTTCAAAATTGTTGATTTTATTCTTAGCTTCATCCCCTCCACTGTTGGGTCCCAGTAGATTTTTTAAAACTTCACTTAAAATAACCTTCATTTCTGCCTGGCTCTTTTTCATGCTCTTGGGGTACCCAATGAATTCCTTGATCATCCTGACAACCAGTGTTTTGAACTCTTCATCTGATAGGTTGCTTATCTCCATTTTTTAAAAGTTTTTTTTTTGGAGTTTTGTTCTGTTTTTTCATTTGAGTCATAATTCTTTGTCTCCTCATTTTGGCAGCCTCCATGTGTTTGTTTCTATGTATAGGTAGAGCTGCTTTGACTCCCCATATTAGTAGTGTGGCCTATTGTAGAAAAGCATACCTGTAGGCTGTATGGGGCACAGCCTTAGATAATCACCAGGGTGGGGAAACCCATGTCACTGCTCTGTGGCTCTATGTGGGGTAGGACTTGTAGAGGGGACAATGCCTTTGCCTGGCCTCTAGAGATTGCCCAGAAGGAAGCTGTCTCCTGGCATTTGCCCTGATGCCAGTCACTTCAGTTTCTCTCACTAGCCACTGGTGCCATGCCAGCTGTTGCCTTGGAGCTGTATCCCAGAGAGAATGAGTTTGGGTATGTCCTAAGTCCGTTGCAGTCTCTTTAACAGGAGACTCCTGAGCATCCTGCAGTTTCTTCCACTCCCCTAACCCCCACTGCTTTATATAGCCAGAAATCATGAAGGATTATCTTCCTGGTGCTGGAAGTCTTGGCTGGGTGGACTAGTCTGGGGCTAGGATCCTCACCCCTGAATTATCCCTCCTGATTTTTATCCACTAAATGTGGATGTGGGACTACCTGTTCTGTGTCTCCACGCCTCTACATGCCTCTCCACCTTTCTGTACCTGTCCAGGTGTTTCCACGTCTCTGCTCTTCCTACCCATCTGGATAAATGTATGTTTTTTTAATTCCTTGGTTGTTGGACTTTCATACAGTTGATTTTCTGATGATTCTTGTTGTTATTTGTTTTGTAGTCTAGTTGTAATTTTTGTTGTAGTTGTGCAAGTGGCAACACATATTTACCTGTGCCTCCATATTGATCAGAAATCTCCTTTCTTTGATATTTCTCTGATATTTCTTTCTGACTTAAAGTGTTTTTTTTTTGTTATGGTCAAGTAGATGTGGAAAATTTACACACAAACATGCTGGATTTGTTATTTTACAAATATGAAGTTCCTCAGTGTTTTCAACCAGAAAGAAACCTATTCTTTAAATAAGCTACTTTTTTTCTTATTGAATTTATTGAGGTGACATTGGTTAATAAAATTATATAGGTTTTAGGTGTACAACTCTATAATACATCATATACAACTCTATAATACTCTAATATACACCTGTATATTGTATGGTGTGTTCACTTTCCATCACCATTTGTCTCCCTTTATTCTCTCCTGCATCCTCCAACCCCCCTTTCCCTCTGGTAATCACCATACTGTTGTCTCTTTATGAGGTTTTATTTATTTATTTTTTGCTTGATTCCTTCACCTTTTTCACACAGTTCCACTAGCCCCTCTCCTCTGACAGCTATCATTCTCTTCTCTGTATCTATACATCTGTTTCTATTTTGATTGTTAGTTTATTTTGTTCATTAAATTCCACATATGAGTGAAATCATATGGTATTTGTCTTTCTTTGACTGGTTTATTTCACTTAGTAAAATGATCTCCAGTTCTATCCATGATGTCACAAAGGGTAAGGTTTCCTTCTTTTTTTTATGGCTGAGCAGTATTTCATTGTATAAATGTGTCACAGCTTTTTATTCACTCATCTACTGGTGGAAACTTGGGCTGCTTCCATATCTTGGCTATTGTAAATAATGCTGTGATGAACATAGGGGTACATATTTCTTTTGAATTGTTTTTTTTTTGGTTTCTTGAGATATATTCCCAGAAGTGGAATCACTGCATCATAAGGCAGTTCCATATTTAATTTTTTGAGACATCTCCACACTGCTTTCCGCAATGGCTGCGCCAATCTGCATCCCCACCAACAATGCATGATGTTCACTTTTCTCTGTATCCTCATTAACACTTGTTTGTTGATTTATTGATGATAGTCATTCTGACAGGTGTTAGGTGATATGTCACATTGTATATCATTGTGGTTTTGATTTGCATTTCTTTGATCTTTTCATGTGTCTATTGACCAGCTGTATGTCCTCTCTGAAGAAGTTTCTATTCAGTTCCTCTGCCCATTTTTTCAATTGGATTTTTTTGATGTTGAAATATATAAGTTCTTTATGAATTTTGGATACTAACCTTTTGTTAGATGTATCATCAGCAAATATGTTCTCCCATTCAGTAGGTTGTGTTTTCATTTTAAATAAACTACTTTTTGAAAGTGAGTAAAATGTTTGCCTTGGGTTTCCATGTATAGGCTATCATTAAATTAATTGCCCGACTCATGTCTTGACCATTGGAGACTGTCTGAAAATTGGGGAGGGGGGACATAATATTCTTTGTTAACCAAATTTTTTTTTATTTGGCTTTAGGCCCTCTTGCAGCTGTTTGCAGGATATTACATTCTGTCTCTTCTACTTACTGCTTTATTTGCTTGTATATTTTATCAGATGTTATAGAACTTACCTAAGTAGATTATATTATAAATCAGAAAATAGAGATTGCTGAAAAGAAACTGGCCAACAATTTATCCCCTTAGAGATATCTACTAATACAAATGTACACATGTACACATAATTCTTAACCAGTGTGAGCTCATAGTCAAAATACTATTTGTGATCTACTTTAACTTACTAATGTATGATGGTCAATTTATTCTTTTATTTTCTAACAAGCATTCATTTACTCATCAAATATATATGTAATTGCCATGTATTTTGTAGTAAATACCATAGTAGGTACTAGAAGACATTGCTAAAGAAGACACAGCTTCTGTCTGAAACATTTTACACTCAAGGTGGAGGAAATATAGTCTGACCAATAACCATAATGTAATAAATTAATAATAGAATAGAAGCAGAAAACAGGTAAGGTGTTTCTTCAAACAACGGTACATGTACTTTTGAAGATTCATAAAAATTTTTCCAGGGCACTGAGATTTATTTAAAGTCTTCTAGCTTCTCAACTCTCATTTGTGCTTTATCCCAATTTATGTGATTGGTTTGCCCTGAAGTGGTATGAGTGTGGTGGAGGTGTGTGGGAAGGGGCTGTGGGCTGTGATCTGCACCTTTACAATCGCCTTTTCTTCTACTACAGAGGAAGATAAACTTTTTACCCAGTCAGTCCTATAGTATTGCATGCATTCTCCTGGGTGCCTTTAAGCTTCCAAGAAAAAGAAAACTTGGAATCTTGGCACTGGTGTTGAGAAAGTGGGTACTGGTAACACCCCTTTAAAAGAGGAATAGTTTCATCTGAGAAAAGCCATTCTAAACAAATTGGCCATTCAGGAAAAATTTCCTTTACCTCCTAGAATTCTACAGAGGTAACAACTATTCATTACTAGAAACTTCTATTTTTATCTCAGAGTCAGAGTGATTCATGTAAAATGTTTAAACATAAAGATTATTACATTAGGATAAAATTCTGTTGATACTGAATGAAATACAAGTCAGAGATAAGAGAAATAATCTAAAACTTCCAACTGTTAAAAAAAGTGGAATTTATTGTTTAAATGGAAAATAATGATGAAATTGCAATGGCATTGAGATTTCATTAGATATATTTTATTTATTTATTTTCTTTTTTAAAGTTATATTTTATTGCTATGCTACTACAATTTTCCAGATTTTCCCCCTTTGACCCCTCCACTCAGCACCCCCACTCCCTCAGGCAGTCCCCCCACCATTGTTCATGTCCATGGGTCATGTGTGTAAGTTCTTTGACTACTCCATCTCCTATATGGTATTTTACATCCCCATGGCTATTCTGTGACTATCTATTTGTACTTCTTTTTTAAAAATTTTTATTTAACTCTTGTTCAAGTACAGTTTTCTTTCTTGTATTCCCAGCCCTGCTCCCCCCGCAGTGCTCCCCACCTCCCTGCCATCCCTGCCCCCCACCTTAGTTATTGTCCATGTGTCCTTTATACTTGTTCATGTGAGTCCTTCCCCTTTTCCCCTGTGATTCTCTCCCCTCTCCCCTCTGGACCCTGTCAGTGCGTTCTCATTAGATATATTTTAAAGAATAATATAATCATATAGGTGAAGTGTCTATAATATACCAGACATTTCATCCTTCATAATTACCTAAATTTATAGGGAAAATAGATATCATCTAAAAATGTGAGGGCACACATAGTTTTTCTAAATTCTCTTGGATTGTATGTCTAAAGAAATGTGTAGTAGTGCAGTTGCTACATGAATAGCTTCTCAAGGCAGTAAAAATGGAGTTGAGATCTGGGTCTACTGATACCTGGTTCTATGACTTCAAGCAAGTTGCTTAATCTTTCTAAGACTCAGTTTCACAATTGGTAAATAAGAAGATAGCACCCATTCATGGGGCTGCCATGAAATTAAGTGTTTAACTGTAATGAATTTTTTCTAACACAAGAGATTCAAAGAGAATTGCATTATTGTATTTCAGATATACGTATATATGCCCAATATCAATTCCTCTGTCTTTTAAAAAAGCTTGATGAGGTTTCTGTTATGAAGAGGAGGATTTTTTCTTCCTGGGAGTTTGTATAAGAATTCCCCCCAAATAATAAAGTTCAGAAAACCTAGATGTGGGCCTTTAGTATATCTAGGCTGGTACTGGTGTCTTCAAACTTCAAACCCACAACAGCGTGAAAAGTTTTTACTCCTTTTTTGCCAAGAATATGCTCATTTCTTTAGATTTTGTTTTCAGTCATAGCCCTTAATGTTTGGATCTCAAGGTATCTGAGCCTTTCATTTGCCTTCAGGAGAAGTCCTGCCACACCCAAACCCACTGTGTTGGAGACCAGCCTTGGACCCTTCCGCTTGCTACAAGGCCATCCTCACCTTCTCTCCTCATCTCAGGGAAGGCACACTAGGAATGAGCCTATTGTTCCTCTTGAACTCAACATCATCATCATCTCTCCCTCCTCAAATAAAATCTACCTTATCCTTGCATGAATCTACATTCCTCCCAAAGCTTGAGGTTTTCTTCATGGTTCCTGATTTAGACACAAAAGCTTGGCTATCTCATGTCTAAGGGGGTATGTGCAGAAAAGAGTTAGCATAGCAGACCTGGGACTGCTATTCTGAAAAAGGTTTGTTTGCAGGGCTGGCTCTTGGCTGGTGACTGGGAGCCTGGATTTCTGGAGTGCTCCCACCACTCCCTAACTCATAAAAGAGTGGCTCATTTTGCCTAGCCTGCTTGTGTAAATGTACAGTTTATGTGAACACCTGTTTTACTTCTGGGAGTCTGGCATTTTGGCAGAGGCAGAGGCTGACAATGTGACCAGTCCCCAATAAAACCCTTGGTCACTGAGTCTCCTGTGAGCTTCCCTGGTAGACGGAACACACTGCATGTGTGCTGTCACAGTTCAGTGCTGGAGGAGGTAAGCTCCATGTGCCGTCACTCAGAAAGGACTCTTAGAAGCTCGTACCTGGTTTCCTTTGGATTTCAACTCATGTGTCTTTTCCCTTTGCTGATACTACTGGTATTCTTTTGCCTTAATAAATAGTGTGCGTGAAACAACTGCGTGCTGAGTCCTGTGAAACTTCCAAGTGAATCACTGAAGCTGGGTGTGGTCTTGAGGGCCCCCTGCACAAAAGGCGGGATAGGACAAATAACCTTTTAACATTGCATAGAATTTCTATGCCAGCAAAAACAGTAAAACCAAGACAAAAACAATAAAACAATACCTTAATGAGTTTTAGAAATATAAATAAAATTCCAAGGATTATTAAACTAAAGAAAGGCTTGCCAGAGGAATTGACCCTTGGTCGGTCCCTAAATGCATCCAAATGGTTAGTGGCTATAATGTGGTTAGGAAAGGTTTCTCAGAAAAGGGAATCCTTGAGTACAGGTGTATATCTTTTTAGAGACGATGTCTCTTTCTATGCAATAATAGGGCCCCAAGGCCATGCACATGGGATTCCAGTTGAATCTGAAATCCCACTTTTTCTATAGAGCCTGTCCGGATGGAAAAATAATGTGTGTATGATTGAAAAAATATACACTGGATTTGCTCTTTGATGTGATTGCAGTGATTTGCTGTTTTGAATATTTCTCTGAGCACCTTGTGTGCATGCGTGCACGAGCCCCAAAGCTTCAGGAATGGGCACAGGTATAGAAATTCAATGAATAAATACATATAAAACAAACATTATAAACACAGTCTTGGCATTGTTGAATCTGTGTTGGGCTGCGCTAACAGGCATATCAGACTTTTAAAAAATATGACCAAACAGAACTAAAAGCAGATGATTGAGTATATGGGAAACTTAGCAGATTGCATTTTATCTCTTAGTCTCAGTGGATGAATTGTTGCTGCATTTTGATTTTATACCTGTGTGTGTTGATATAAAATATTCAGCTTCAAGCTGACAAAATAAAGATAAAATAAATAAGTCTCTGCCCTTAGAGAGAAGCCTAGTTTTTTAACATTTTTAGGAAACACAGTTTCTTCTCCAGTGACTATTTCTTGAAAAACCTGTATTTGTATTTCAAAACAACCATTAAAAAACAAGAAATTAAACAAGTACACATTTAGGTCCTGGTTCAAAATACTATCATCCAGTTATCAGTCACAGACAGAGCTTTTCCAAGGTAGCAAAAGGCCCTTGACATTCACAGTCAATGTCAGAAATGACAGTATACAGGAAAAATTAGCCTTAGTTAAACTTTTTTAAAGGGGTAAAGGCTTGACATATTTTAGTCTTTAAAATGTAAACTGTAGTCGTATTTACAGACATCAACTAACCTCATCTTACCTGTCCTGCAAAAGTAATCATTGATGTTTCTTTGCATAGTCTACTAATTTTTGCTACTGAATCCTCAGTGCTCACAGACTCTCAAACTTTCCTCTCATGTAGGGCCATGCGTAAAGTGCCTCTTATGCAGAGTCATTCTTGAAGACTTAGTTTTATTTCGACAAACACACACACTTATGTTCCCTCTTCCTTACTTTTCCTTTGCATCTGACTTTGTAGATACATTTTCAGCTTAAGGTCTTTCGTCTCTGCGAAAGAAAAAGTGAAGCTGTGTATAATAACAATTTTCGAAGACAATGCCAAAAGAAGTATCATACACTGACATTGTATAATTGTTTTTTAGAAAATATTTTTCCTTATTTGCTTATTTATTTGTTGGGGTGGGAGTAGCTCCAGCTAACCTTTCTCTGTTTCAGCCTTTCCTGCTTCGTAAAGAATGAGAGGGCCTATTTTCCGTAGCTAAAGTTAATTTGGGAACAGCACTCTGCGGGCCAAATTAATGGGTCTCAATCATTGCCTCCAACTGGTGTTTCTTTAGGTGTACAGCTGTGGTCCATCCCACAGATTGCTGTTGCCCTTCAGTGGGGCCTGTGGGTGCCTCATGGCATCTCTGTGGTCTCCTCCACCCCCCGCGCATGATTAGGAACTGTGGCCGCAGTGGGGCCCCTCTCACCAAAGCTTCCATGTTCTCCTTCTATGTCTTAACATCAGTGAGAACTTTTCCTGGTGAAGAGCTGCCTCTTCCTCTCAGTGTTAGAGGAAGAGACCCTCTGCCTTGGTCTTAGGTTTCTAATACCAAGAGGAAGTTAGTTTAGATACATCCTCCTAAATTATGGTCTTCAGTTTTTACCGATCAAATTTTACTCCTTTAAAAAAAATAGTCTTGGCCTTTCTAAGCCACCTCCTTGTGACCTGTTCCTCTCCCCACAGCTGCCATCATCATTATTTACATGTAAGTTTCTTGAATAAATGCCTTCTGCTAATTAATTTTCTTACCGTTCATTTTTTTGTATTTGTAAATACCTTACTTTTTGATGTTTAATGAATGTCTCCATTGATTTACCAATCACCTGTCCCTCCCCCCGTTGTTCTGATACTATATTTTGTGCTTTCTTGAAACTCCCAATAACTTATGCTCATTTTCCTCTTTGAAATAGGACTCCTCTTTGGCTTCTATTCTCATATCGCATTTGAAGTTTAATGACTCTTTTACATCTCAGAATTCTGCTTTTCTCTGTATATACTCACCCCTTCAAGAACTTATTGATAGGCTTGATTTTGAATGTTACTGCCATGCTGAGTTGAACTTTTTTTTTTTTTCAAAAAAAATTGCAGGCTTTTTAAAAAAGATTTTATTTATTTATTTTTAGAGGAGAAGGGAAGGAGAGAAGGAGAGAAATATCAATATACGGTTGCCACTCACGCGTCCCCTGCTGGGAACTGGCCTGCGACCCAGGCATGTGCCCTGACTGGGAATCAAACCAACGACTCTTTGGTTTGCAGGCCTGTGCTCAATCCACTGAGCTACACCAGCCAGGGTGAGTTTAACTCTTAACTGTCTTCAGTCCTGCCCTCTACCCAAGCAGCAAGTCTGCAGCATCTAGATGGATAAATATGTGCTAAACATGCACTGAATATTTATTGAGTTGTTGTGAAAGAAAACATAAGAAGTTTTATGTAAATGTTTTACAATTTTTAGTTCCTAAGCTGAGAAGACTCTAGCAAAATAATTATTAATTTAAAAAAAATGAGAGGGGAGGGAATTTCAGGGAAAATAGGGGAGGGATTGAGAGGAACAAATATAAAGGATACATGGACAACAACTAAGAAGGGTGGAAATGGGAGGGAGGGGGAGCACAGGGGGTGGGTTGGGATGAGAATAATAGACAGAAAACTGTACTTGAAAAATAATTAAATAAATTTAAAAAAATTTCTGCACCAACTTCTCCAGAGAAAAAGCCAAAGGGAATATTCTTTGTTTTAACATTTATGACCTTTCTTTTCATGTTGTATTGACTTAAGTGCCAACTGAAATTGAATAAACTACTTTGATTAGAGTCAAACATTTCTTTTTTTTTATTGTTGTGCAATTACAGTTGTCCCCATTTCCATCCATTATTCTCCCCTGCCCTGCCCTGCCCACTCCCACATTCAATCCTCCTACTGTCTTTGTCCATGGGTCCTGTATACATGTTCTTTGATGACCCTTCCCCTTCTTTATCCTGTTATCCCCTTACCCCTCCCTCTGGTTACTGTCAGTTTGTTCTTAATTTCCATGTCTCTGGTTCTATTTTGCTTGCTTGTTTGTGTTGTTGATTAGGTTCCACTTATAGGCGAGATCACATGGTATTTGTCTTTCACTGCCTGACTTATTTCACTTAGTATAATGCTCTCCAGTTCCATCCATGCTGTAATGAAGAATAAAAGTTCCTTCTCCCCTTTTGCTGTGTAGTATTCCATTGTGTAAATGTACCGCAGATTTTTGATCCACTCATTTACCGATGGGCGCTTAGGCTGTTCCCAGCACTTGGCTATTGTAAATTATGCTTTTGTGAACATTGGGGTGCACAGATTCTTTTGAATTATTGTTTGAGGATTCTTAGGGTATAATCCCAGCAGAGGAATTGCCAGTTCAAAAGGCAGTTCCATTTTTAGTTTTCTGAGGAAATTCCATACTGTTTTCCACAGTGGTTGCACCAGTCTGCAATCCCACCAACAGTGCACTAGGGTCCCCTTTTCTCCACAACCTCCCCAGAACTTGTTTATTGATTTATTTACGATGGCCACTATGACTGGTGTGAAGTGGTATCTCATTGCGGTCTTAATTTGCATCTCTCTGATGGCTAGTGGTGCTGAGCATCCTTTCGTATGTCTTTGGGCCCTCTATATGTCCTCCTTGGGGAAGTGTCTGTTCAGGTCTTTGCCCATTTTTCAATTGGGTTGTTTGTCTTCTTGGAGTGGAGTTGTGTGTGTTCTTTATGTATTTTGGAGATCAAACCCTTGTCTGAGGTATCATTGGCAAATAAATTTTACCATAGAGTTGGTTCCCTTTTCATTTTGCTGATGGTTTTTTTTTAGTTGTGCGGAGGTTTTTATTTTTATGAAGTCCCATTTGTTTATTCTTTCCTTTATATGCCTTGCTATAGGGGACATATCAGTGAAAATGTTGCTGTGTGGGATAGCTGAGATTTTCCTGCCTATGTTCTCCTCTAGGACTTTTATGGTGTCATGACTTATATTTAAGTCTTTTATCCATCTTGAGTTTATTTTTGTGTTTGGTGTAAGCTGGTGGTCAAGTTTCATTTTATCCATGTAGCTATCCAGCTCTCCCAATGCCATTTGTTGAAGAGGCTATTTTTACTTCACAGTTAAACATTTCTAAGCAATAATGCTTCAAGTTCAACTCGAATTAGATCCGGGATGGATAAGGATAGCACATGGAGATGGTGACAGAGAGTTCTGCTATTTTTTTAAAATTTATATTATTTAATTCTTGTTCAAGTACAGTTTTCTCTCTTATATTCCCAGCCCTGCCCTCTGCTATTTTTTCATAAGGCATTTTTTAAACTTCCATCAAAGAAATCAGATTTCAGAATATTGTTTTCCTGTAGTGATAACTGTCTCTGAAGATTTTGAGTCTATTCTGAGGCTTCATGTGTCTTAGGGAATTGTTTCCTCATGAGCTTTATAGTTTTAAAATGTGAGATTATTTTTAGTGTGGGCTTGTGTTCTTTTCCTGTGAAAGTCCCTTATGGCCTGGATTTTGGGAGCTTCGCTCCAGAACAGGCCTTTGTTTGCTCCTGTGGGACTCCCCAGGAATAGACTAGACCAGGCTTACAGTACATTTTCAGCTTGGAGTTTTCTGCATCTCTAAGGAACTGTATGTGTGGGTTCTAAACCCATGTGAGGGACAGGCCTGGGCTTTCAGTTTCCCACCAAGGTCTTGCTTTTTCTCCTCCAGGGAGAAACTCATATCTCCTAGGTCTGCTTGGTTTGAGTGTTTCTAGTCCCCCCTTGGAGAGCAATGATGGTTCTTGGTATGTCCTGGCTTATAGCCATGGTATCAGTTACAACATTCCTCTTCACGTCTTCATCTCTTTATTCCTCCCTGTGTGGAGGTTACCTCTCAGCCTCTAGTGACCACTGGGTTTCAGCTCTCTCTTTCTCACCTTGGAAGTGGAGGATCTCCCTGACTGTGGGTTGTAGATTTATTATTTTAGTCTTTAAGACAAAATACCTGGTGTCTTCAACCATACTGTGCTCATGATCATTCTGTTGATCTAAACCAGTTTGGGATCTCCATGGTTGCCTAAGAATTGTATATCTGGGAGGTCAGATTTAAAGCACAGGACAGTTATTCATGGGTTTCCCTGACTTTGTACTTCTTTTCTCACTTCTGGGACTGTGACTAATATTCTAAGGATTCAAAATCTGAGCCTGTGTTAGTGGTTAGTTGTTGGGAGCCAAAAACATGCCTGAGGAGAACTCTTTTCCAGTTTACTTGGTAGGAACAGAATCAGATGTGGGTATCTCAGAAACAATTAGGGAAAGTGTGCATCCCTTAGGGGGGTGGTGATAAACTTGGGGCTTTATTTGTGAGCAACATTATGGTATTGGTGTTGAGGTCATTGGCTCAGGAGCCAGATGACTGAGTTTGAATGCTTGCTACATATTTCACAAATCCTATGACCATAGGTAATTTAACTTCTCTATTCTCAGTAACTCATCTGTGTGCAAAATTGGAATTATAATACGACCAATCCAAGGGTAGTTGCAAAAATTGAGTAAGTAAATGCAGGAAAAATACTAACAGTGCCTGATACAAAGGAGGCATATGCAGTATTAACTAATATCTTGATGAAAAGAAGGATGATAATGTTCCAAAGCAAGGGTTGTAAACCTAAAGGTAAAATACGATGGAAGTAATCCAAACACTTCTGTGAATATATATTAGTCGATGTTTGTGACCTAATTAGTTTATGATCTCTATTAAGGAGAGACATATGAAATTAATGGAGAGCCATTATAGGGGATGATTGTTAAATTAAAGCCAAATGAAATGAAAGCCAGCAAATTTAGGAAGAGAGGCACCCTTAAAACAGCATGATTTGTCAATAGATATTTATTGAGTGTTAAATAGGAACCTAATATTTGGTTGGATTAATTGTTAAATGAAACAGTGAAGCCAAAGCAGTCAATTAATAACCCATGTGAGTTATTTCACTTGTCTTTTTTTGGAGGGGTCCCAAAATGACCATAACCACATGCCACCTAGAAGGTTTGCTCATGTATGTGTTAGAAAACATCATTAAAGGCAAAATCTTCTCCCAGTCCAGAATCCTTTCCACAAAGGTAGTAGAGAGGAAAAAAACATTTTTATCATTGAACAAGCATTAGGCAGAATGGGAGACACATCGCAGGTTATGCACTAATAGCTAAAAAAGAGGGAATAAATTTTGTTCATTTGCTTCTTATTTTTATAGCTGTCCTTATACATATATCACCTAAACAAGATCGATTCCCATTTCACAGAGGAGTTGTAGATGAACAGAGAAGTTAATTATCTAATCAACAGTTAAAGGTTAAAAATGAGGTTATATATATATATTTAAATTGGCAATGGTAGAGAAAATCTGATTTATTTTTTTCTTGCACTTGTTAAATTATGGTACTTCTTTAATGGCATGTCTTGGAGAAGAAATGAGAAAACTCCAGATAACCCTTCATATTAGTTAATATTCTGTTACAAGAACCTTGGGGAGAAACTTTGCCTGTTTTAATTAAAGAGACTTGCTCATTAATTCTTTCAATATGCAGACCATTTACTATGTTAAATTAGCCTGATGTTAGAAATGTTTAATTGTTAACCAGAATTGGGTTGGAAGTCTTTTATTATACTAGGGGATTTGCAAATATTCTCACCAACTATAAAGTTTAGATCAACTCTCTAGTCTGGATGAAAGGGAAAGCAAAGGGAGAATAAAAATAAAGAAGAATTCCCTTTATGTGCTTGACAGGTATCTAAGGCTAACGGTGAGGAGTAGAGGGTCTCAGTGTGGTTATGCTGG
Source organism: Sturnira hondurensis (assembly GCF_014824575.4). Lineage (NCBI taxonomy): Eukaryota > Metazoa > Chordata > Mammalia > Chiroptera > Phyllostomidae > Sturnira > Sturnira hondurensis. Next base: position 8,469,401 of record NW_028074140.1, on the reverse strand, counting down.
TAGGGGTGGGGGTGGTGGAGTAGGGGTGGGAGTGTTGGGGAAGGTTTGGGGGACCTTAACACCTGACATTCCTTTTGCCCTCATTTCTTATTTTCAGTTTTAGGAGACTGTCTGCTTTTAGTTTTTGTGAAGGTACAATGAAATTGTTGAACTCAGTGACTGATTTATGGAATCAAAGTTCAAATGAAGTTCCCCGATGACTCTCTTTTTTCAGTGTGACATTTTATTACGTGGGTTGCAACCTCCGTCTGTGTGCTGTTTTAATCCAGGCTCTTATCTCACAGAAACCTTTACTGCGGACCAAGTAAAAACATTTGTTTAGAATAAACGGTTTTCTCTTCTGCTCCACTTTTCTTTTCTTTTTAATATAGCTGTTACAACATATTAAAGGCATTCTTCTTTTGAGACATGAGGCAATTTCACTTGACAGTGGCTTTAGTGACCTGTAGATATGTTTTGCATCATTGCTGAGTTTAAGGGGGCAGTCTCCTAGCTTAGCAGGTGTTCCTGCATCTTGAATACATTTGGTCAAAGAACTGGGAACCAATTTTTATGGCTCAAAATATTTGATGACCTTTAGAAAAGTTTTTCCCCCCCAAAAATGATGATTGGTGAATCTAAAGTGCAAAACTCAAAGATTGAATTAGCCTTCATTTATGCTAGTTTAGGATTTTGGGAGAATATAATTATTCATCTCTTGTTCAAGTGAGAGTGAAAGACCAGCAACAGCAGCTTACACGTGTGGAGGCAACTTTGCCAGCAAGTCCTCCTGTCTGCCACTGGTGAAAGTAGCACTACCAAGACATGATCTGCTTGGGGAGGAGAGGCGGCTAATCTCTCAGAGGAGAAAGGCCAGGAGGACTTGAGAAAGGCCCTTTCTCAATGGCTTTTATTGGGTTATAATACACAGGAATACAGGCAGCAAGGATCAAACAGTAGAACATTTCAAAGAAATCTGAGGGTTTAATTTGAGTCAGTGTCTGCCAGGTAAGGGGGTTGCAGAAATTTTGGGAGACATACTCAATTCCTGCTTGGACCCTTATCATATGAATGGAAGTACTGTTAGCAAAGCAGGTTTCACAGGACTTTTAGGAACTCTTTCTTATGCCTGATCACCCCGGACCTTGCTCTAGCTGTCAAGTGGCTGCACCACCTCCCCCATCATAGGTTTTTAGGCTTAAGTGGATTAGAGCTAGGAAGCACTTCTCCCAGAGGACATGGGGAGTCAGGCTATGTCAGAATAGCCTGGGTGCGAGGGTCCATCACTTGCTCTTTTTTGCAGCCCCCCAAGTCCTTCCATGAGAGCCTCCCAAGTGATCATCTCTGGCTTAGGTTGCCCCCCGCTCTGAGGGGTCTTACCCGTCATAGACTAACCGACCAAGTATTGTGGGCAGGGGAAGAAGCAGAGACAAGCTTTGTCTCCTTAGTGGCTCACATTCCGGAGGTCGCTCACTCAGCCTTAGCCATGGGTGGCAGTTACTACTCCTGAAACCAGGCAGAGCGGTTCCCAACATAGGTGTTCAACTTGGAATGGGTCAAGCAGCTGAGATTGGAGGACAAATGTGACTTTTATTTTTTCCCTCACTTCCAAGTCTAGGTGGTGGGACCTTCTTGTGTGGGCATCTGAGTCTATTCCTTGGGGAGAAATAAATAAGAGGTCGGAGTAAAAATAGTTTACTCTACCTCTGTTTCTTCTTGGGGGGCACACATTCTGGTGGGAGGCTCAGCCACATCCTACTACTTGTGCTTCAAGAATGGTATGTGTGGGAGAGAAAATGGCACTAAATATGTATCTTCATTTTCAAGACTGTGTAATGTGAAAAACAGTATATTTATCATCCTTTGTTTAGGAAGTAGCGGAGGTCAAGCTATAAAACAAGGAAGTATGTATTTATAGTGCATCTCTATTGAAGGCATGGTGATTAGTGCCTCTAATTGCTACTTTATTCCTATGTATAAACAGGGCCACGATACCCATCGTGGTGATGTTCATAACTTCAAGATTGGGACTTTGGGACATGGGAAGAAGTAGCCAGAGCAAGGAAGATAAGAGACTAGCCAATTCAAGATGAACACACCTAGTTGTGCACAAGTTCATTTTCCTTTTGAAGAAATAGTAATTCATCCCTCTAGTTGTATTTTTATTTCCCATCTCTTCGGTTATTTTCCACCACAGAGAGTTATAGAAATAACAGATGAGCCAGCTAGCCACCTAACTGGTTCAGACTGAAGGCTTTAAAAAAGTTTCTCCTTGAACACTTGAAAAACCTGAGGCCAATATCTATTCTTTTTTTTTTTTCCCTAAGATTTTTTCTCCTGTAAAAATGCAAATACCCTTTGGGGAGATAATTTACTGGAATTATCACACATTTTCACCTTGGTTTAAATAAGCTTATCAAGTAATATTCTGAGAATTCATTTTGATGGGGTGGAGGTAGAAAGAATTTGAGGTCACTGGGTATCTAGAAAGGAGGAGGTGATGGTGGCTGTTTGTAGGTCAAGAAGGACTGAAAACACCCTTGACCTTCTTTACTGTTTAAAAAGGACTGTTTTTGCTCTCACAATTTTAACATATGCCAAGCATTTAGCCATGTCAACATGAGTTTTAGTGCTGATAAGTGTTTCTTTGACACCTCAAAGGGATGTGGTAATGTTATGTGGATGGGAAAGAAAAAGTTCATTTTAATTTACCGTGTAATAAAGAGGACCAAAATAATGATCAACAAAGGGGGACTCTTGTATGCCAGCAGTCCTACGATCTTATGGAGTTCTATGCTGGAAAAATATTCACTTTTCTTCTATAAAATAATAGTTTAAAAAGGCATTAAGTGGGATGTATAACTCATATTTTATTCAGTACATAAGTAGCATTTCAATATGCTACTCACATAAATTAATGGAAAATATCTTGATCAGGTTCATAAAACAATGAAAAATTTATTTATTTATTTATATTTTTATTTTTATTTAATTCTTGTTCAAGTACAGTCTTCTGTCTTATATTCCCAGCCCTCCCCCCAACACTGGTGCTCCCCACCTCCCTCCCATTTCCACCCCCTACCTTAGTTATTGTCCATGTGTCCTTTATACTTGCTCATGTGAGTCCATTCCCTTTCCCTCTATGATTCTCCCCCCTCTGGACCCTGTCCTCCTGTTCCATATTTGAGTGTCATTGGTCATATTTTGCTTGCTTGTTTTTTTTTTTTTTGTTTAGATTCCTGTTAAAGGTGAGATCATATGGTATTTGTCTTTCATCGCCTGGCTTATTTTGCTCAACATAATGCTTTCCAGTTCCATCCATGATGTTGCAAAGGGTAGGAACTCCTTCTTCCTTTCTGCAGTATAGAATTCCACTGTGTAAATGTACCATAGTTTTTTGATCCAGTCATTTACCAATGGTCATCTAGGTTGCTTCCAACTCTTGGCTATGTAAATTGTGCTGCTATGAACATCGGAGTGCATAGGTTCTTTTGGATTGGTGTTTCAGGGTTCTTAGGATATACTCCTAATAGTGGAATTGCTGGGTCAAAAGGCACGTCCATTTTTAGTTTTCTTAGAAAATTCCATACTGTTTTCCATAGTGGTTGTACCAGTCTGCAATCCCACCAACAGTGAACTAGAGTCCCCTTTTCCCCACAACCTCTCCAGCACTTGGTGTTTGTTTCTTTGTTTATGATAGCCATTCTGACTGGTGTAAAGTGGTATCTCATTGTGGTTTTAATTTGCATCTCTCTGATAGCTAGCAATATCAAGCATCTTTTCATGTGTCTCTGGATCCTCTGTATGTCCTCCTTGGAGAAATGTCTGTTCAAGTCCTTTGCCCATTTTTTAGTTGGGTTGCTTGTCTTCTTTGAGTGGAGTCGAGTGAGTTCTTTGTATATTGGACATTAAACCTTTGTCTGAGGTATCATTGGGAAATATGTATTCCCAAGCTGTTGCTTCTCTTTTTTTCTTGATACTGTTTTCCTTGGCCATGCAGAAGCTTTTAATTTTGATGAGATCTCATTTGTTTATTCTTTCCTTTATGTCCCTTGCTATAGGGGACATATTAATAAAAATATTGCTGTGTGGAATATCTGAGATTTTCCTGCCAATGTTCTCCTCTAGGGCTTTAAATGATTTCCCGGCTTATATTTAAGTCTTTTATCCACCTTGAATTTATTTTGGTGTATGGTGTAAGTTGGTGCTCGAGTTTCATTTTTTTGCATGTAGCTGTCCGGTTCTCCCAACACCATTTGTTGAAAAGGCTATCTTTACTCCATTTTATGTTACTGCCCCCTTTGTCGAATATTAATTGACTGTAGAGAGTTGGGTTTATTTCTGGGCTCTCTGTTCTATTCCATTGGTCTATGAGCCTGTTTTTATGCCAGTACCAGGCTGTTTTGATTACAGTGGCCTTGTAATACAGTTTGATATCAGGTATTCTAATCCCTCCTACTTTGTTCTTCTTTCTCAAAATTGCAGCTGCTATTTGGGGTCTTTTATGGTTCCATATAAAATTTTGAAGTGTTTTTTCTATGTCTGTGAAATATGCCATTGGCACTTTAATAGGTATTGCATTGAATCTGTAAATTGCTTTTGGTGGCATGGACATTTTGATGGTGTTAATTCTGCCAATCCATGAACACAGTATATGTTTCCACTTGTTTGTGTCTTCCTTGATTTCTTTCTTCAGTGTTGTGTAGTTTTCTGCATACAGGTCTTTAACCTCCTTGGTTAGGTTTATTCCCAGATATTTTATTTTTCTTTTTGCTATATCGAATGGGAGTTTTTTCTTGATTTCTGCTTCTACTCTTTCATTGTTGGTATACAAACATGCCTTTGATTTTTGGATATTAACTTTGTATCCCACTGTTTTGCCAAATTTATTTATTAGTTCAAGCAGTTTTGGGGTAGAGTCTATAGGATTTTCCATGAACACTATCATGTCATCTGCAAACAATGACAGTTTTGTTTCCTCCTTTCCAATTTGAATGCCTTTTATTTCCTTTTCTTGTCTGATCACTGTGGCTAGAACTTCTAATACTATATTGAATAGAAGTGGTGAAAGTGGGCAACCTTGTCTTGTTCCTGATCTTAGTGGAAATGCTTTTAGTTTTTGCCCATTGAGTATGATATTGGCTGTAGGCCTTTCATATATGGCCTTTATTATATTGAGGAATGCTTCCTCTATTCCCATTTTGCTGAGTGTTTTTATCATAAATGGGTGTTGTACCTTATCAAAAGCTTTTTTCATGTCTATTGATATGATCATGTGGTTTTTGCCTTGGCTTTTGTTTATGTGATGTATTACATTTACTGATTTGCGAATATTGAACCATCCTTGCATCCCTGGGATGAATCCCACTTGGTCAGGGTGTATGATCTTTTTGGTGTATTGTTGGATGCGATTTGCCAATATTTTGTTGAGGATTTTAGCATCTATGCTCATCAGTGATAGTGGCCTATGGTTTTCTTTCTTTGTTGTGTCTCTATCTGGCTTTCGAATTAGGATGATGCTGGCTTCATAAAAAGAGTTGGGGAGTTTTCCCTCCTTTTGCATTTTTTGGAATAGTCTGTGAAGAATAGGGGTTAGCTCTTCCTTAAAAGCTTTGTAGAATTCTCCTGTGAAACCATCTGGTCCAGGGCTTCTGTGTGATGGGATTTTTTATATTACTTCTTCAATTTCATCTGCTGTTATTGGCCTGTTCAGATTTTCTGCTTCTTTTTCATTGAGTTTTGGAAGATTATATTTTTCTAGAAGTTTGTCTATTTCACCTAGGTTTTCAAATTTCTTGGCATACAGTTCTGTATAGTAATTCCTTACAATCCCTTCTGTTTCTGTGGTATCAGTTGTAATCTCTCCTCTTTCATTTCTGATTGTGTTTATTTGGGTCATCTCTCTTCTTTTCTTGATGAGCCTACTTAAAGGTTTGTCTATTTTGTTTATCTTTTCAAAAAGCAACTTCTGGATTCATTGATCCTTAGAATTGTGCTTTTAGTCTCTATGTCATTTAATTTTGCTCTGATCTTGCTTATTTTCTTCCTTCTACTTGCTCTGGGCTGTCTTTGTTGTTGTTCCTTGAGTTCTTGGAGGCGTCGGGTTAGGTTGTTTGTTTGAAATGTTTCTGTCTTCTTTAGGTAAGCTTGTATTGCTATGAACTTCCCTCTCAGGCCTGCTTTCACTGTGTTCCATAAGTTTTGGATTGCTGTGAGTTCATTTTCACTTGTTTCCAGAAACTTTTTGATTTTTTCCCTAATTTCAATCTTGACCCATTTGTTGTTTAATAGCATACCATTCAGTCTCCATGCTTTTGGGTGTTTTGGGTTTTTTCCTGTGGGGTTAGTTTCCAATTTCAGTCCCTTGTGATCAGAGAAAATGCTTCATATGATTTCTGTTTTCCTGAATTTGTTGAGACTCATTTTGTGTCCTTTCATGTGGTCTATCTTTGAAAATGTTCCATGCGCATTTGAAAAGAATGTGTATTTAGCTTCTTTGGGAAGGAGGGCTCTATATATATCAATTAGGTCCATTTCATCTAGGGTGTTGTTTAATGCTGCAATATCTTTGTTGATATTTTGTTTGGAAGATTTGTCCATTTTTGACAGTGGGGTATTAAAATCCCCTACTATAATTGTGTTGCTGTCAATATCTTTCTTGAGGTCCTCTAGGATTTTCTGTACATGTTTGGGTGCTCCTATGTTGGGTGAATATATATTTACAATGTCAATGTCTTCTTGGTGGATTCTTCCCTTGAGTATTATGAAGTGACCTTCTGGGTCTCTCTTTATGGCCCTTTTTTTGAAGTCTATTTTGTCTGATATGAGAATTGCTACCCTGGCTTTTTTTTTCTTGTCCATTTGCTTGGAAAATTTGTTTACAGCCTTTCACTTTTAGTCTGTGGTGGTCCTTTGACCTGAGGTGGGTCTCCTGTAGGCAGCATATGTGTTGGTCATGCTTTCTTGTCCATTCAGCTATTCTATGTCTTTTAATTGGTGCACTTAATCCATTTACATTTAAGGTTATTATTGAAAGGTACTTATTCATTGCCATTTATGTACCTGTGTTCCTCTCTGTCTCTCTCTTTTCCTTCCTTTCCTTAAAGCAGCCCTTTTAGTAATTCTTGTAGAGCCGGTTTTGTGGAGGCGTATTCTTTTAGACTTCTTTTGTCTTGGAAGCTCTTTATTTGGCCTTCTATCTTGATTGAGAGCCTTGCTGGNTTGGAGTTTTGCCATTTTAATGATGTGTCTTGCAGTAGGCCTCTTTGGGTTCCACCTATTTGGGACTCTCTGCGATTCCTGGATTCATGTGACTTTATCTCTCCTCAACTTAGGAAAATTTTCCATTATTACTCTTTCAAGTAGGTTTTCTATCCTTTGTTCTTCTTCTTCTCCTTCTGGTATTCCTATTATTCAGATATTATTATGTTTCATATTGTCTTGCATTTCTCTTAAAGTCTCCTCATTTTTTTCTGATTCTCTTTTCCATTACTTGGTCCTTCTGGGAGATTCTTTCTACCCTGTCTTCGATCTCGCTTATGCAGTCTTCTGCCTCATCGATCCTACTCTTCATACCTTCTACTGTGTTCTTCAGTTCAGAAATTGTATTCTTCATTTCCTCTTGGCCTTTGCTGATGGTTTCTATTTCCTTTTTCATGTTGGTATAGTTTGCAGAGAGTTCATTGTAGCTCCCCTGTAGTTTCTGGTAGCTTGTTGTAAGCTCTTTGAATTTCCTGATAACCAGTGCTTTGAATTCAGTATCTGATAGTTGACTTACCTCTATTTCATCTAACATTCTTTCTGAGACTTCCTCCTTTTCTTTCATTTGGGGATTGTTTTTTTGTCTTTCCATTGTTTGTGTTGCTCTTCTTGTTGGCCTCAGCTTCTTAAATTGATCTGTTCTGGTTCCCTGGGTTTATAGTGTGAACTTCTGTGGTAGGATGCCTGTGAGATTCAGTGGTGCAGTCTCCTGCAGGTATGTTGGTGTTCTCTGCTTCCACCTACTCCTCTTGTTGGTTTCCGGTTGGTCAAACCTTCTCTTCTGGTCTCACTAGCTGCAGCAGCCTGAGGGGCTATTAGTGTGGCCTTTCTTGCATCTTGGTGAGCTCAACTGCTCTCGCCAGTGTCCTCCCAAGATCCAGACTGGTGCCGCTCTCCCGTGCCCCACTGAGAGCAGATTTTTTCCCCCAGGCTTTCCAGCCCTGGTCTGGTGTGAGGGCATGAGCTCCCAGCCAGGCTTTCCTGGTCTCCCAGGCTTGGGCGCGGACCTTTCCCAGTGCTGTGGCTGAACACACAGGGCAACTCACAATTTTTCCAAGCTGGCAACCACGCCTGACTCCCGGGTTTTTCAGTCTGCACCTGGCTGGGTAGGGAGGGAGCTGATGGCTGGCTCTCTTCCAGGGGCCTTGCTAGCAGCCCGAGGCTCCCTGAGACTGTGGGGGAGCCGGCTCAGATCCTGCGCTGCAGGGACCTCACGGGCGACTCTCAGTTCCCCAAGCCCACAGCCACAGCCTGACTCCCCAACAATTTAATTAATGTACTTACACTGAGTATTTTAATTCTGTGAGTCTCGACTTTTTCACTTCATGGCTCACATAGAAAATGATGACATCTTGGGTAATTGAAGTAAAGGGGGTAGGTGTTTGGGGTTAAACTGAGTGAAAAAATATCTCAGCTCCTAAAACACATGTTTAACCAGCTTTGAAAGCCCTGTTTTAGTGACTGAGTAGAATAACGTTGCTGTATGTAAAACACACGAGATCCAATGATTTCAGATACTGTATCAAGTGCCAATCATGAATAAGAACTGAATAACAAACTTATTTCCATAAGATCAGAATTGTAAGACTAGGACAGTTTTTAGTTTTAAAACCATTATCTTTAAATTATTATGATATAATTAATTTTTCTTATTGCTTAAAGCACAGGTGGCAAACACAAGACCTGCAGGCAGAATCTCGCCCCCCACCTTTTTTTTATCTGCCTGGCACCTTGTTTCTACCCGGTGGCAGCACTGAGCTCTCACCTAATTGTTAAGGAGTAGTTACATTTATACAGTCCCAGAATTATGTTCGGCCCTTCGAAGGTAACCATGAGGCTGATGTGGCCCCTGGTGAAAATGAGTTTGACACCCCTGGCTTAAAAACTCATATTTTGATGAAATTCTGCTTAAACCGGTTATCGGAATGAATGCTAATTTCTGTATGTATGATTAAATTCCCTAGGCCCTGGTTTTATATGGCCAGTGAGAACAGTCTTCAGACTGTTGCATGACTACCTGGATGTACGTACCTCACACTGATTTTGTCTAACATTGAACTCCATCACCTTCACCAGTACTGCTATTTCTGTGTTTTCAGTCTTTGTAAAAAGCCCCACAATCCTTCAATTTATCCTAGTCACCGATCCGGCTATACTCTTTCCTTTTTTATAGCCCATTATCAAATTTGCAATGCAATATGTTCTATTAATTCTCTAAAATGTATACATTTTTACAAATTACAAAAGTGAATACTTAAAAAAATAATGCATTCAAACCCTGCACAGTATGTAAAGCAGAAAGTGAAAGTTTCTGTTTTGCCCCTTTGCCTCCTGAGATTCTAAGGAGCCATCTGAAATGTGTCTCAGAGCTGTGTGGTGTGGAGGAGAAAGCTTAGGTGTGCCCAGTGTGGGCTACAATGAGGCCCAGTTATAAGCATGTGTGCAGGGCGGGCAAAGCCTGGGTGGGACTGGCTGAGGCAGCAACGGTGGTCGGAAAAGGTGGCACTGAGGTGATTCAGGGTGTGTGTAAGAGGTGTTTGACACAACATCCTGGTAGAATTTTATCTATATTCTGTACATAGGCAATCAGGTATTTCTTCTAAACATACACTAGATCACACACTTTGTTCTACATCTTTAAAAAATAATAATAAATATGGCTGGCAAATTTTTCTGTCCTGTACTTAATAGAACTACCTTATTCTTTGTCTGCTCCCCCAGCTTTATTGAAATAGAATTGACGTATAACATTGTATGAGTTTAAGGTGTACAGTGTATTGATTTCATGCCCTTCTATATTGTGAAATAATTGCCATCAGAGTGTTAGCTAACATCTCCACCATGTCACATAGTTTCTGTTTCTTTTTTGTGCTGAGAATATCTAGGATCTACTCACTTAGCAACTTTCAAGTCCACAGTACAGTGTTTTGGCGATATTCACCATGTTGTACAGTAGATCGCTAGACCTCGTTTACCTTCTAACTGGAAGTCCGTACCTTTTGACCTACATTTTCCTATTTTCCCCCACCTTCCACCCTGGTAGCCCCACTCCTCCACTCTCTGTTCCTATGAATTCCTACCTCATTCTTGTTCTTTTAAAAATATATATATTTAATATATTTACTTTCATTTATTTTTAGAGGTGGGGAGGAAGGCGAAAGAGAGGGAGAGAAATACCGATGTGTGAGAGATACATTGATCGGTTGCCCCTTGCACACCCCAACTGGGTTACCCGGCCTGCAACCCAGTCACATGCCCTGACCAGGAACTGAACTAGTGGCCTTGTGTCTCAAAGGTCGGCACTCAGTCCACTGAACCACACCAGCCAGGACTCTCAGTCTTTTTAATAGTTTTTTTTTCCTTTGGAGGATCCATTGTGTTGCTGTATCATAATATGATAAAATCATTTGTCCAATAGATAGGCATTTACTTCTAATTTTATTTTTTGTTACTATAAATGATGATATAATAAATATCCTTAAACATGTATCTTTGCCTTCGTATTATTTATCTAGAATTTTTCTTAATGTCTATCTGTAAATTTTCATAGTTTGTTTTCATGAGGCCTTGTATATTTTTTCTTATGTTTTATTTTCTGTGTATCGTAGTGAGTTCTAATACCTTTGGATAGGGGGGTATTTTCATTATAATTTCTGATGATTTCTGATATGAAAGAAAGGTTAATTTTTTCATGTTTACCTTGTATATGGCAACCTCAACTAACTCTTACAAATTAGAATTCTTTATTGTTTTGGTTTTCTAGATAGAAAATTACATTATATGTGACTGAAACATTAAAATTATTTGTGTGCAGCACTGATACTTCTCACTCTTTTTTCTAGTCTTATTATGTTGTCTAGGACTTCCAGAACAATTTGAAATAACATTGATGATAGTGCATATCTTTGTCTTGTTAGTACCTTATGGGGATACACAAATATATGACTATTGATTTTCTCTCCTCTTCAATAATTAATGAAAGCACCCCATCCTTATTTATGCTAGATATTTCAATCTTTTACCTATTTGTCAGTCTCATAAGTGAAGAGCACTATTTTATTATTGTTTGAATTTGTATTTCCCCATGGTACATAAGGTCAAACATATTTTCATATGTTTATTGGCCTATATGCCTCCATGAATTGCTTATTTATATTCTTTTGGGTTGTTTATACTTTTAAATTAGATTTGTGCAAGCTCTTTATATGGAAATCTTTGCATACATCACAAATATTTTTTAAAGGGTATCTGTTTAAGGTTTCTGGGTAGATAAAAGGATCTATTCTAGGTAGCTCATGCTGAAGGAGAATTAATTCACTTATACAACTTCCAAGTTGCCAGCAAACCATCATCAATGGAAGCCCTATAGGCAGCAGCGATACAGCTAAGAGAAATGCCCAACTCCTCTAAGCCCAGGCTTGTAGAAATCCCACTGCTGCCTCTGTGCTGCAATACCAATACAACCAGGGCCTGGCATCAGAGCGCCCACTACAGGGGGTGTGGAGTATCACACACCTCCACAACTGTCCTTGCTAGAAGAGCCTTCCAGCCTTGTGACTTTCAAATCTTCCATTGGTGTATCTGTTTGGTGGAAACTAGTCACCAGTCTATATACTACAAGAAAGAGATTCTAGGAAATACAACTTTTTTATTCAGCTTGGGAAAGGCGGAGATCAACAGTATGGAGAACTATCAAAATGGACAACATCCAGAAGTCTTCGGGTGGCCACAAATGGCAGTCTGCCGATTTGAGTAAAGCCTCTCCTCTTCCCCCTTATCTTCCTCTTCCTCCTTCTTCTTTTGGATTTTTTTAATCATGTAAGAGTTTCAAACATTCTGATATTTATTATTTATTCATTCACTGAATACAGACTTATTGAAAGCCTATAGCGTGCTAAATTCCGTGGGTTTTAATCGAGGTAGAACAATGATCCTGATTTTCTGGAGTTTTGAGTCTAGTAGGGGAGACAGACATTAAATTACCACGGACATTTAGCATTGCAAATATGATCATTAAGACAAAAGGGGGGAGTGATGTGCTAAGGGCGTATGCTGTGGATACTTGCCCCACTCAGGAAGTGGGTGAGAGTTTGCTAATGATGTGTTATTTGATCAGAGATTTGAAAGATGATTAGGAGTTGATTCAGAAAAGGTGATTAAAAGGTGTTTCAAGCACAGCAGATCATTTTGCAAAGACCAGAGGGGCAGGAGTTCACTTGGCAGGGGAGAGGATTCGGGAGAATGTGGTTGTGACTGAAGTGTACAGAGTGGGGGAAAATACGGTTCTGAATGATGCTGGAAAGATGTAGAGGCCAGACCTTGTGGCTAAGATAAGTGTTTTCGTCTTTGTCCTAAGAGTCTCAGGAAGCCCCAGCCTCAGGCTTCATTGTGGAAAGTAGTTTGAAACATTCCAGGTTACTGTGAATGGATGAGTTAGGAGGTGACTGCTCTTTCAAAGGAAACCTTCGTGAAATGCTTGATAAATGTTGGCAGAATGAAGTAAGCAAATGCTAGCTGATGAGTATTGTAAGCAATAATATAGCAAAAGTAAAGGTATCTAGAGAACAATCTGTGAAATTTGATTAGTAAATCCAATATAGAGAATAAAAAATTTTTATGAATTTCCATGGCCTAGGATCAAAAATATTTTTTAATAACTGGAAATACCCAGTTATAACAAAGAAAGCATCTATGCAACCTGTGGTTATTATGTTTAGTTCAGATGATTTGTTTTGATAATTTAATATGGTCATTGACTGGCTAATGAGATTTACCAGTAATAACATGTAAACAGTTCAGTAGAAATCTATGAATTTAGATCATCGGGCTATATAGAAGCTTCCTTAAGGAAATACTTCATGCCTACCAACTATCTTAAGTATGCTGGTTAATAAGGTCATTTGTATAAAGACAATAATCTGTCAGGCCTTGAGTTTACTTGTTAATGAACTCTTGCTGAATATGTTAAGAGATTTGAAGTTCTTTAGTAACAAGGAGTTCTGTAATTGAGTCATAACCTGTTTGAGGTTTCAGAACAGATTTAAGGATGAACAGAGGCTGACTTAAAATGGCTAGAATGTGCTTCATAATTTTTGAATCCTAGCATAGCAGGACCTATAGATATCTACTGAGATTGTCTAGTCTGGATGATAAACACGGAGAGGAGCTGTTGGAAAATCACATTTGATGATGGTAAATAAAAGAAAAAAAGTAGAATGTGGAAATAAATATTCAACCTAATAAACGTGATAGGAGTCTCAACTTTTGTCTCCTTCTGAGGTTCTGGTTTTCAGAAGTATGGCGAGAACTGAGGGTTCCTTGAATTATCACACGCCCTGAAGTTCTAATGGTCTTGGCCTCTCTGTCCAAGAGCCCTTAAAAATCTATCTTTTCCAATACTCATTTTGTTCTTCTTCCTGGAGAAACCTAGATGTCATTTACTAAATTCACGCAAGGCACTGGACTTCCTAAGAGCATCCTCTGTCCCCAAATCCCATAAAACCATCTCTATCGCTCCAGGAATCTGGGCATCTCATTTTGAAGTGGTAGTTTGTGTTGACTTACATGAAAAGGAGGCTGTTGGCCACATGCTTCTGAAGAAGCCACACGCTTCTTCAGAAAGTCCCACATGTGGAATTATAGATTTTTGCTATAGTAAGTTTTCACAGAGGATATCTTATTCAGTGGTCTTAATTCAACAGTAAGGAAATTGAGGCTTGTTGAAGGCCAAGTAACTTCTTTACTTACTTATAAAGCACGTATGAGGTAGAATATGATAGGAATCAATCTGTAACTTCTGCTTCCCTCTGTATTATTGAGAAAAAGGAACTGGGCTCAGAGGGATTGTGACTATGAGAATTTCTCAGGTTTCACTGTGTTTCTCTCTCATGCTAAATTTTGTTGATCCTTCTGTACCAGGCAGCCGAGTAGTCCCATGGGGTCAAGGATAGCCTTTCTGAACTTGAGGGAAATAGTCCTCTGTTGCTAAAAAAGCCTACTTTTATGCAAGTAGCTTTTCTTTTTTTAAAGGGCTTTTAAAAAAAAGGAATTTCTGCCTTTGCAAAAGATGTTAAAAATCAAGCCTAAAGGGTAGACACTGGTGTCTTAGGAGTCGAGAGGGAATGTAGTGCTGTAATCAGTGACCTTATATATCCCCATAGCTCAATGTGCTACCGATGTCAGTGTAAATAAGTGACCTTGAATTAAAACCTACTATAAAAACTACCAGCACATAAATGCAACGTTTACAAGCATAGCACAGAAAATGTCCCCAACAAACCCCAAATTCTCTTTTATCTGCCTCATAAACTGAGGTACACTTCTAGCCATATGTCCAAAAACAAACATAAGCCAAGTGCAGTTACCTGAATTATTTGAAAATTTCCCTCTCACGTATACCATCCAGGGAGCTTTATGCTGGAGTGGTGGGGCAACTGGTAAGATGCACCAAGTGTTGTAGTCGGAAAACATTGTGTAAACTCTGGTTCATTTCCCTTTTTTTGGTGGAGTTTAAATCTTTCTGTCCTGAATCTTTGCCTGTACAAAGAACATCATCTTCCACTTTGACTTCCCATTTTGTTCTTGTTTACTTTTTCTTTTTATGACTCATCCCCTTTGGGCATGCTAGATTCTCCCTGGTGGGAGCAAGGTGCTGAGTGAGAGGTCATAATGCAAGCTTCCTTGCTTGTCAGCAACTTGTGAGTGAGTTCCTTGAAGACAGTGATAAAGAGATGCAGCCTGGGTTCCAGAACACTTGGTTTATGCACATCAATCACCATCCTATCAGTGAAATAGCATTGTTTCTTCAGTATCCCAGGTTCCTTTTATCCATTTGGTTCTCTAACCCAGCCCTCCCCGCCAATTTAGGTAGTTCGATCTCATGTTTTACCACTTGTTTCTATTTACTGAATTTGCAGATAATATCATTAATCAGAGAGACTAGTCTGTGAGCAGAGCAAGAGGGAATGGTGCCTGCTTCTTGAAGCTTTGCTGGTGTTCATGGATATCTGGTTCTTCTGCCCTTTCTGACACCTGGGAGAGCACTGTTCTCAGCTTCCTTGATACTGAACAGGGCCACATGATCAACTATGGCAAATGGGTTGTGCGTGGAAGTGACTTGAATCACTTTGGGGCCAAGACACTGATTTATCTAAACAGGCGTCTCTGGCTCTCTTTTCCCTGCCGTGCTGATCGTGGAGACACCGGTGAAAGCAGCATTACTGCTGAGCTGCCCCAGGGAAGACAGAGCCTTGGAACTTCCCCTGGACCCTCAGTGGACTCTATATAAGAAATAAACCTTTCTTATGCTCACCACTGACACTGTGGGACATATTCATTCCTGCAGCATAGCCTTGTCAATTCTTACTAGTCACTGAAACTTCTGCCCCAATTAGTTAAACTTTAAATTGTCTTCTTGGCTCACTTAATGCTTAAGATCACAAGGATATAAATCTTTTCTTTGCATATAGCTTGTTTCTCTATCTGGTCTGTGGTCCCAATGCCCTGCGGAATGGCATATATTAACATGTTTTATTTCTGCTAAATAAACATAAGCCAAAAAGTTGCAGTTATAACATTTCGTCTACCGAATCTGTTACAAACTACATGTTAAAAACTAATTTCATGTTCTCATTATTTCTTCCTTCTATGCAATAGTTTTAACCCTTGATCAAAATTGCCTACCCATCCATAAAATTGTAAACCACTCAAGGATCCACGAGAAGTTGTTTTGGCAACTATGTTTCTATGCTACAGTGATGGGTTACAGCATTTATGTTTCTTTCTACTTCTCACAGTGCCCTGCATATATGAGCAGCATGTGATAGGCTCCCAGAAGGGACAGAGTGCTACAGTCAGCCAAGGCTCAGAGAGAGGCAGCTTACTTCTGGATGACAATGGTCGTAACTGATATTCGTATAACATTTGCTAAGTTTAAAGTACACAGCCCACAGGTATTAGTTAGGGTTCTAGAGAAACATACTTATAACCAATATAAGAACTGGTTCACTTTATGAGGGAGGCAGAGACGTCCCAAGCTCTGCCATCAGCAGGCTGGTGTCATTCAGCCCAAAGGTCTGAGAGCCAAGGGGGTGAATGGTGCAAATCCCAGTGTCAGGGCTGGAGAAGAGGAGATGAGGTGTCCCAGCTCAGTCAGTGAGGCAGGAGAAAGGGGCACTTTCCTTCTTCTTCAGCCTTTTGTTCTCTTCAGGCCTTCAAGAGGATTGTGTAATGGCCACCCACAGCGGGGTAGAGTACTGCAGTTCAAGTGTGAACCTCATCTGGAAGCACCCTTATAGATCCAACCAGAAGTAAGGTTTAACCCAGGCACCCTGTGTCCAGTCAGGTTGATCAGACATAAAATTATCCATCACCCTGTAGTATCTTGAGAATAAACCTAGCAGAAATGTTGGGATAGTTCTTTTTGTTGTTACTGCTGTTTTTAGTACTGTTATATATTATCTCTAACAGAGCTAGAAATAGCAATACAGCCAGAAAAGGAAATGAATAAATTTCAGAAATGTTACATGGCTTGGCCAATGTCCCATACTTCATAAGTTGCAAATTCTGCCCTGAAACTGGGTCCTTGAACTCTAAATTAGTTTTTCTTTCCTTTCCTACTGGTAAACCTGGATACCCACTCAAGGCTAGTCTCCTTATCACAACCCACTGGTAATTATACATTTGAAACATTCTTCAAGTTTTAAGGAGTTAGCGCTGGTATTCTCACTCTTGATGCCCACGTCTCTGCCCCGGTTGTGGCACAATCCACAATTCTACTGCTTGTTTCCAGGTTTCTTTTCTCCTCCTCAGTTTTTGTTCATCCTGTTGGCAAAATCCAGTGTTAATCTTTCTCCCTCTTAGTGCCCTTTGTTGAGAAGTGTTTTCTCTGTGGAATATCTTCTCTCAGTACTTTGCAGGCAGGTTCATTTTTTTTCCCCCATCACTGAATGCATTTTGCTAAAGGACATGTCAAGTTTATTTTATCTTCTTTGGGTATTTGAAGTCCTGGTAAAAAGGACCAACCACCCCGTGGAATCACCCTCTCTGGTAATGTTTGGTGGTGCTCTCTTGGATGAATGAGACCCACTTAAAAGTACTTATCCTGGGTTTCATGATAAAACTCTTATAATATTAAAGGTTTAAAATCTCATTTTAAAATGTTCTTTTTAAAGTCATTGAAGTATAATTTTATCAAATAAATATATCTCTATGTTAAAAAATTAAGAAAGAATAGTGTATAATAAACTTTTTGCTTTCACTCCACCCTATTCCCTGTCCTATCCACCAGAAGCAGCTAATTTATTTTAATTTTTTCTGATTTAGTTCTTCTAGTCATGACCTCCATGATTCTAAATAGTATGCTTCTTTCTTTATTTTTAGTTTGTGATCATTTGAGAATATCTACTGGAATATCCTGCATTCCTAAGGATGAGAATTTATCTCCTTTGTTTAACTCCTGTCTCTCTGCTCTTTGTCTCTTCTTTCTATTTCTTCTAAGTTACAACATTAAAATATTCCATTGGTTCTTCTGATTTCCAGTCACATATACATGACACCCACTGTCAGTCTCCTTTGAGCCCTTCCTCTGTAACGAGGATGCTTTTGAGTTGCTAGCTGTTTTCACATGCCATTCTTTTTTTTTGCTCCATTTGACAGTTATGCCTCTACCCTTAGATTTTTAAGTTGAAAACATTTGTTATTTATCCTGTAACCATGATTAACTTTATTCATTTCTATGGGTTGATTCTTAAGTCTGAAAAGTAATGAAAACTTTTCCATCATGATAGCGGTATTTATATGTTTCCATTTCTTTCTCTGTGAGTCTAACGCCATTATTTCACCTGAGGGGGAAGGTAGCATCGAGCCAAATGCACCATCTTTTCTTACACTTCAGCAATTTCTCAGAACAGTGCACATTTGAGTTTGCTGCACTTCAGGGTCATGACTCTTGTATGTATTTTTAGCTTTATTTTTCCTATGACTTTTTGGTTTGTTTTTCTTTCTTTAAGATTTTCTTTTCATCTTTCATTGTATTGGAATTTGAATATGATATCATAGGTGTAGAGTATTTTTTTCTGTATTTATTCCGTGTTTATTATCTGAGCTTTGTTAGGTTTTGGTCTGGTACCTGTCATTAATTTTGGAAAATTCTTAGCCATTCTACTTCAACTATTTCTTCTGCTCCTTCTCTCCTTCCCTTCTGGAGTTTCCATTGCGTGTATGGGATGCCTTTTGTAACTGTGCCACAGTTTTGGTATTGTGTTCCATCTTTCTAAGTTTTTTCTCTTTGCATTTAAATTTGGAAGTTTCTACTGATAGATCTTCAAGTTCACTAATTTTTTCCCCTTTGGCTGTGTCCAGTCTGCTAATGAACCTCATTTCTGTTACATTGTTTTCATTTCTGGTATTTCCTTTTGATCTTTCCCAGAGTCTTTATCTCTCTGCTCACATCACCTGGGTGTGCTTGCATGTTGTCCACTTTTCACTGAAGCCCTTAGCACATAAATCATAGTTATTTTAAATTCGCAGTCTAATAATTCAAAAAGTCTGCCATATCTGGTTCTGGTTCTGATGCTTGCCATCTCTTCATGTAGTTTTTTGTTTGTTTTTTAGAATGCTTTGTGATTTTTTTATCGAAAGGCAGGCACAATGTGTTGGGTAAAGGAACTGAGGTATATAAACCTTTAATGGGATGTTTTATATTTATCTGGCTAAAAGTTATGCTGTGTTTACTGTTTGCTGTGGTTGTGGTGGCAGAAGCTAAAAAACTTTCTCTGGGATCCTTGTTTTGGTCTCCCCAATTGTCTTTGCATTTTTAAATAGTGTGATTGTGACACAGAGTTCCCAAATACTTGGTAAACCATCACTTCTGGGTATTTCCAAATGTGATAAACATTTGAATTTGTAGACCGAGTAAAGAAGATTGTTGTCGCCCATGTGGGTTGGCCTCATCCAGTCCATTGAATAGAATAAAAGGTTGAGTTAGAAAGAATTCCTTCTGTCTGTCATTGAGCTGGGACACTGGTTTTGTCCTGCCTTCAGACTGGAACTTTTACCATCAACCTACTCAAATCTGCTTTCTATCTCCTAGAAATCTGATGAAATCCCTATGGGCTGATCACCACACCCCATTCTTTGCATTGCTATTATTCTATTAATTTTGTGTGTTTATTATATTATCTCAACACAATCTTTCATGGAATGTGGATACTTATTCTATCTGCTTACGTTCAGAATACTAGTTATTTAAAATTTGTCTCATTTAGCTAAATAAGATATGAATAAATCTTTTATAAAAACTCAAGCATAACAGAGTTCATTGAAATCTGCCTTTATTTCTTACTCTCTTTCTTTTTACTTCCTTCTCATCATTTGACCTTTGTTTTGCTGAATGTAACCCCCTCCTCATTCTGTCCTTTCTACAGACCTCCTCATGTGTAACCACTGTGAATAGTTCAGTATGTAGCTTAGTGAACTTTAAAATAATTTCACTTTGAATCAAATGTAATTCTAGAGGTCTGTTTTATTTTATAACAAATGGGATTATGCTCCATGTATTATTTATATAGTTTGCTTTTTGGAAAGAGTATTAAACAATAGTTTAAATCTTCAGTCATTATTAAATACATTTCTTCCCCCAAATTTACTGAAATAAATGTAGACTGAATTCTTTCTCTCAAGATAGTTGATGTCATGTCTGATATCTTTTCGTGATTATCTGATAATCATTTTGTAATTTAGAATCTAACTGTTAATTAAATTATCCCTCTTAAGCATTACTCTTTTTCACTATAAATTACTTGCACACACACACAAAAATAAATTCTGGGCTACATTTAGTCAAAGCATTTCAACTTCTCTTATTCTTATTTTATATAAGAAGAAATACTGTAGTTTCCCAAGGTCACATGGGTAACCAGCAGGTCACAGGCAGAGCTCTGGGTTCCTGACTCCAGTGCAGTGTACTCTCCCGCTGGGTCACACCTTCTCGCTCACTGAAAGCTCCACCTTCCCCAGGAGAGAAAGGAAACTACTAATAAATGTGAAGTATTTTTTCAACCTCTTAAAGAAATAAGTAAAATGAAATTTATGAGAAATATATTCAGTAGCTCTAGGCATATATATGCACAGTTAAAAATTCTCACTACATAATAAGCAAAGATAGTCTGGTGTGCGTATACATGTCTCCTAGGAAAACTCTCCTGGCATCCTGCCCACCACCTTCCTCCCATCAAGTTCAGGTAGTTAAATAGTGAACCACTTCCTTTTCCAAAGTTGATTGATGTGCTTTTGACTCTAGATTGTGATTTGTTTACATGCTCATCTCTCTTCTTGGTATTAAATTCTTAGATTCCAGGGACTTTGTCGTATTCATGTCTGGCCCCAGCACCATGGATAGACATGGCTCACTAAATGCATCGACACTTTCTTTTATGATGTTCAGTTCTTTAGTGAAAGGATATTTGCCTGTAAGGATAACGAACTGCAGGCTATGACAAACATTAATCACATGGACAACCTTATAGTAGTTCTTATGACCATTATGACATTAAATAGTATAAAGCAAGCTAAAAAAGAAGATTACATTTGGTTTTTCACAGCTCTGAACTCATGGGCTAAAAGCACCACAGTTTTAGAATTTGTGCAGGGAATGAGCACATCACCCAATGAAAACATTCAGCTGTGTTTTGGGGTGAATATATGTTTAGCATCTGTCGTACTAACCAGCACCCCTCGCCTTTCATTCATTTTAAAGCATAGGTCAGGTTGAGAGTCCTCAAAGAGCTAAAGTAGCTAGCTGGAACTTAACATTTTACTTTCACCACTTTAAAAAAATTGTTTACAGTAATGTTCCAATAAATGATGATTTTCCATCTATGGTGTTAGCATATATTTTCCTTTAATGACACATTAATCTATGTGTTAAAATCAGCCAATTTAAAGAAATATATCAGTAAGGGATAGCAGGTGGTACATGTGCGTGATAGTCACTGTGGGAATGGTATAAGAGTGCCTGAAATTTGAGGCCACCTGAGTTCCAGTGTAAGGGTAGAGCTGGCTTCTCATTCTAGAAGCACATCACCCAAGGCCACATTTGTGTAGCTGGGAAGTCTAAATGAGGCGGTGTGGTGTGACTCCTAAGCATGCTACTGTGGAGACACACAGACCTAAGGTGAAGGTGAAGACTTGTCCGAGCCTGTGCAGCTGTAGGAAGACCAGGGCTCTAAAGGGCAGGCTCCTGTTTGCATCCAGAAGACTATTACCCTCAGACTTGTCAAGAGTCTCCATTCGTTCACTCTTCCAGGTACTCTGATTTGGTTTCTACTCATCTTGTTGATATATTACTCGTATCAATATAGCTCTCACAGATTCTTCCCCAGGAGACCTTTATCAACAGTCATCCTACTTCGCCTTTTGTTGGCTTTCAGTGTGTATTATCTCTCTGCCATTCCTTACACAACCTTTTCCTTGGCTTCCAGGACACCCTATTCTTCTGGTTGGTCTTTTAAGTCATATAGTTTCAGGAAGAAAGCCAAAGAGACAGAAGTCACCTTTGCAGGCAATTCTTGTCAAGGCATTAAATCTTGAGTTTTCTCAAACCGGCTCCTAGGCTTTCTTTTTCCCTCTGGACTGCTTCCCTGGGCAGTCTAATCCACATTCCAGGCTCAGTTCTCACCTGTGTGCATAGAAGATCTGCAAATAAGTCATTCCACCCAGACCACTTCCACAGACTCCAGACTCATCTCCCCAGTTGTCTTCTTGATGACTTCGCCTCATCTGAACGTTTTGTCCAAATCACCTCTAAATTGCCCTCCTCCCTACTCCCTGACTTCCTCACCAAACCTAGTCCTTCCCTCCCATTTTCTTTCTCAGTAAATTTTGCCATATTTTACACATTGCCAAAGCCAGAAACCTATGGTTACCTGTGTAACCCCTCTATCCTGTGTCCAATCTATCCCTGAGTTTTCTAAGTTTTACCACTTCAATATTACCCCCACATTTTTCTACTTCTGAGTCATTATTCTTTCTATTGTCCTATTCAAGCTACCGTCTTTCCTGAACCAATTCGATGACTTCTATGTGACCCCTTTCCTATTTTTCTTGTCTTTAACTCCCTTCCTCCATTCTGTTGTTTACTCTATAGAGGGTTCAGTTCAAATGTTACCACCTCACCCTCTTGCTTGAAAAATCTTTTGATGACTTCTCATTGCTCTTAGAATAAAGATTGCAATCCTTCACGTAAACTTGAGGATCCTGTACAATCACACCCTACCTCCTCCCTGTGAGGTCTCATCTCCCCGGTGCTGCCTGCCGTCTCATTAAACTGCATCCTAATTGTTCTCCCTCCGTACACATTGTTCCTTCTGTCTGAGATGGCTTTGTCTGTCTCCCCCGGCACCCCCACCCTTCCACATCTGCCTACTCCTGACAAGTTCAAACATCCATACCAGGATCAGTGCCTCAGAAAAACCTTACCTTTCCTCCTGGGCTGCATCAAGCACTCCTGGGATGAGCTAACATGACACCATGTACTTTCCCGTAATAGCACTTAATTATGGTAATCATTTCCCTTCCATTAGTGTGTTTATGAGTTCAAGTCTGTTTTGTGGGCTAGACTATACATTCCACAAGGTGGGCCCAGATCATGTTTGCTTTTGTTCACTTGAGACCTTACTTTTTTGAAAATCCCTGGCACGTACTTGGTGTTTAGTGAAGAGGTCAGGAACAAATCAAGAACAAAGAAAGGCAATGAAGTTGGGTGTTGGAAGAAAGGGAAGTGATATATGAGCAAGCAAATGGCAATGGTCTTTACCTCCATTAGTTAGCTATGGTTCTTACTGGTGAGGGTGAGTGCCTTCTCTGTCTAATGAATTAGAACTGGAGATACTAAAGAGACTGAGCTGAGGTCAAGCGTGCCTGGCAGTATTGCTTGTTCGAACACTTCTAGTCTCTATTTTGCATTTTACTTCATGGGCTAGGTTTTGAGGTGGGAGCATACTCATAGGAAATGGTTGATTATGAAAATTGAAATATGGAAGGTTCGCTTGATTGAAAATATTCTCATTGGTCAGAAAGATTTTCCTAGGGTGGGAATATGTAAAGGCCATTTCTGTACTTAATTGAATAGTTTTTCATGGTATAAACTAGATCTTTTGTAAAGTACTTACCCAAAGTGAATCTCTGTTCATTTAAAACTCATCCATTTGTATGCAAGTAAAATTGCCTGTCATGGTTTGAAAGGATTATTTATAGTTTCTAAACATTCATCTCTCTCAACTCAGCTCATATATTGCCTTTACAATATGGAAATTTAATTTCATTCAAATGTTCTATTGTTCAATACATACACCTTGTTTTAACATGATTATATTCAATTGTTTCACTTACTATATTGGAAAATGACAAAGTATATCAAACAGTTTTTAACTTTTTACTGTAATATTTACTGGTGACTGTGACTAAAACTATTGATGAGTACCTTAAAAAATAATCACTAGGAACAATAATGTTTTGCATTGATCCAAGAAAAATAGTTCATGGTAAAATAGAAAAGAATAATAATGGAAAATGATTATATGATATGCTCTCCAAGGCTAAAGTCTTTCAAGATGAAAAACAGAAAAGTAGAGTTTAAATGGCATTTCTCTGTATTTTAATCTTAGAAACAGCTTCTTCGGTTTATAGTAAATTTTATTAAGTTTGGTGTTCCACGTATTTCAGTGGAACTTTACATGAATATGATTTTTTTTTGTAATTTAAAGTTCAGGATTCCTTACTTCTTGACATAAGTTTCTGTATTTATGAGATGGTGCTAAATGGGGGAGAGGGACAGACGGAAATCTCACAAAATAGCCTCAGAGATGCCATGCACCTAAAGAATTATGACACAGAGGTGAGCCGGATTGAAGGGTAGCCATCATACTTCAGAAGTGGGCTCTGTGGTGCTGTTTGGCCAAATGCTTGCTCCATAGGAGGAGACACCATCTGCTTTAGACATCACCTGAGAGGTGCATAAATAGTAATTAAGAACAAGTGATTAGGAAAGACACTGATATGCACAAGTGTGAAGGGAATTGCACACATTAGGTATTCAAAACTGAGTTCAATTTTAAAGAGCAATTTGTATCTTTTCAGGCAAAAGCAGTCTGTTGGAGTTTAAGCATCTTTGTTGTCCTTTCTCATTATCCTCTTCCACACCTG
The DNA here is from genome assembly GCF_014824575.4 of Sturnira hondurensis. Classification (NCBI taxonomy): domain Eukaryota; kingdom Metazoa; phylum Chordata; class Mammalia; order Chiroptera; family Phyllostomidae; genus Sturnira; species Sturnira hondurensis. The sequence continues at coordinate 8,444,960 of NW_028074140.1, read as the reverse complement.
AGAGTAACGATTCTGATTCTAATAATGTTGGTGTTTTTGTTTTTGTTTTTTTTGATTGTTTGATCATTGCCTTTGAATTAGAATGTGTGTTTCCCGCAGCTACTCTGCAGGGGCGAGTGACTCCGGTGGGTTTGTTGTTTTAGCCTCTACACAAACAAGGAGCTTGTGAAGGCCTTTGCCTTTTCCAGGAATGATGTCACTGATTGAAACCGCAAATTTTGATCTTATCTTTCATGGTATTCTGAGAGCCACAGCACAAAACTAAGGTACTATCATCTTTTTGCTCAGTTTCTACTGGTAGCTTCAAGCAAAAGAATCTTTTCTGTCAGGAAAGGAAATCTGTATTTTCAGGTGAAAGTCGCACCCATGACAAAGTTTTGGAATTATTATAAAATATATCAACTGTGAGCATGCTTTATTAAGATGTCATGATAACTCAACTTTCAGGAGATTTAGGCAATTATTCTTCAGTTATAATGATAGTGGATCATGATATAATGATATATCATGATCAAAAGATTTAAAAGTATTATTACATAGGCTCTAGAACTCAACAGGGTCTGTGTATATATACTTCGGAGATTTATTTTTGTAATAAATTGGCAGTTTGGTAATGTTTAATTATTGGATTTTCTCTCAAACCATAAAAATAACTGGTATTAATGATTGAAAGAAGCATATGTCTTATGGGGAAACAATTTATAATTTTAGCTGTTTGATGGAATAGATTAACTCAAGGAAATCTATCACAGATTTATCTTGGGTAACATTTCTTCCAAAGAACTAGTCTGTAAACTCAATGAAGGTGGGGGCTATGACCTTTGTTCATCTATAGCCCTTCATACCTGGAACGTATAGTGTGCTCAATAAATACTTGTGAGTGGTGGAATGAGTAAGAAATAGTAACAGCCTTCTGACTAGTATTATTTAGTAGATGGCATATGAAAGAAGACAATTATTGAATGTATTTGCAGAATGCCCAGCTTTATGTAATATGCTATACAAATATTTAGGGCCCTGATGACCATATTAGATAGAGGAGGTAAAAAACAAGGCAGAGAAATAGGATATAACTTATATACAATTATGGAACTGAGGAAAAGTTTATTCCTATTAATGTCAAACACAGACTGTTGAAAAGGTTCTCAAGACAGTTTGTATACGAGTACTTTGTTTTGTGAAATAGATGTATTATGTGTAATGGATGTTAGCTGATAATGTGTGTTAATAACCAATGAGAAATTAGTGTATAAAAATAATTCCTATTGAAGAATTACTTGCAAAGCTGATTGCAATGATTTATTTTTTGTGTAACTTGAGATTTCATCCTTCAGAAAAGCATACAATGTAGAATAGCAGTGCAAAGATACAAGCATTGCTCATGATAAAATGAAAGATTCCTTTTATGTTGCCATGCAAGACCTTTCACAGTGGAATTCTTATAGAGTGCTATCAGAATTACAGCTTGCTTTACAAATAAAATGTGAATTTTACAACATGAAGCAAAATAATGATATAAGACAAAGATAAGCCTATCTTCATCTGTCTTATGGAAGGTGATTTTTTACTTCATTTTTCCCATGAGCATCCTAACACAAAGTCAAAATGTGTCTACTGATAACGTGTAAAAATTTATATCTATAAAATCTATATTTCTTATATCTATTCTTTACATACCAGGTTTTCCAGAAAGTATCCAGCCATGTAATATAAAAAATAGAGACATTTCTTGAAGAAGATACAAGGTATATACATAGAACAATGACATCTCAGTCCCCTGCAAAGTAGGTACCTTGGGACCTCATGCAGTTCTCCCAGTCGCCATCAGCTGCCCCATCATATTTTCCTGAATCTCATGGATGGTCTGAAATCTTTTCTCTTTCAAAAGTAATTTTAGTTGGGAAAAGCCAGAAGTGACAGGGTGACAAGTATTGGCTATAGTGGGACTGAGTCACCTGTGTGGTTTGATGTTTCACCAAAAAACTCTGCACAAGATGGGATGTGTAAGTAGGTACACTGTCACGGCAAAGCTGCCAGTTACCAGCTGCCCGTAGCTGCAGCCTTCTGAATCATCTGAATAGTTCTATGGAGTAATGTCCAAGCTTAATGTAAAATTTGATGCAGATTTGTTGTATTTGCTCAGTCTTTTTGAATGTGAGAGCCACACAGTACACAGGATCACTCAACAGCATTTACTGCCCCCACTGACTAGTATAGTGAAGTCATCATTGCTCATGCATGGTCATTCCAGCTTACATCATATCATGCAAACCATTTTATTATATTAAGAATGACTGGACTTTTTCTGGACAAATCTTGCATGTCTATACTTCAGTATATATGTCTCTATATATCTGTATCTATGTATATCTATATAGCTCTACTTGTATCTCTGCATCTATATTTAAAAGTTCTTAGAGGGATTCTTAAACTCAGAACTTTACTAACAATTTTTTGAGACTAGTTTTTCCAATGATGAGAACTATGCTCAGTTGATTATTGTTGAAAGCATAAGAGTAATTAGAGAGTTCCTGTCTAGATAGGGAGTTCTCTCCTCTGTGGTGTGGTGATAACTCTTCACCTGTGTAGAAAAAGGTGTCAGGCACACAGCAGATCCTTAACAAACACTTGTGGAAACCACCAATCATCCATCCACATACCCAGGTCCAAATACCCAGGGTCCTTCCTGTGTCCTACTCTGGCTTACTCACAGGATGTACTCTGTAATGCCTACTCATACTTTAGCGCCCTTATTACTTAAATGAGTGCATATTTATAAATTTGTAAAAAAGGATCTAGTACATTGTAAATATTTTATAAGTGCTACTAAATAAAACAGTAAATAGAGATATGACTTAAAAAGTTTAAGAGTTCTTATGATGCAATACAGTTTAGAAGAAGATAAAAAAATTCATTGATGTTTCAGTTGAAGGAGACTAGGAAGCAATGTATTATTAGTAAGCGTGAGTTAAGATTCTAGAACATAAACTAAATAAGAACTGTAAGAAACTGGGTTTTTACCCTATCTTCAGGCTGGCAAAGTAGTCACAGTTTCATGGATGCCAATGAATGGCCTTTAGAACTCAGACTTCTTTTTTTTATTTCTTTACTTTGAGAGAGAAGGGAGGGAAGGAGAAAGAGAGGGAGAGATACATCAATCTGTTGCCTCTTTCATGCCCCACCTGGGGACCTGGCCTGCAACCCAGTTATGTGCCCTGGACAGGGAATCAAACAGGTGATCTTTCTGTTCACAGGCCAGTGCTCAATGTACCGAGCCACACCAGCTAGGGCAGAACTCAGACTTCTTGTTGAGAACAATTATCTTATTATCTTGAACAATTCTTTTGACTGCATCCTAGACCAAGTTCTCTAGCTGCTGACTGAAGAGCTGCTTAACGATGAGGTTTCAACCACACTAAGCCTGAAGCACAGCAGTAGCTATTGGTCCTGGCAGTATTGAGTAGCAACTTTTTAATAGCCTTTTGTTACACCTGGGTGGAAGTTGGGGCTAGAGATTCAGGACCCTATTTTTTGTGTGTGGAGAATTACAAGAATTCCTCTTACTATCAGCATCTATTGCTTGCTTGAAAATTTGGGACACAGAAAATCTGCTTTGACTCCTGCTTATCATTTTGGCAGGTGGTCCATTTCATATCGATAGAGATGTCTGTAATGTATTTAAATACGTGTCCTTTTTCTTCCTATATTTTACTCATCATTTCTCTCTTTGGAGAAAGTGTGAAGTCACTGCATCATCTTGACCAGTTTATACTTCCAGGTGATTTTAGAGCTGTGATTTTAGGCCAGTGTCATCTTTTCTAATTCCATTTTATAACGCACTCAGCAGGTCCACTTCCTAACTCAGGGTGATGGCCTTTGCACATTGTAATTGTTGCATCAGCTGATCAGTTCAAGCTGTAGGAAAGTGTGCTGAAATGTAATCATTTGGCTGTTAACATCCAGCTGCAGTGAATTAAGTAAGCATGAATATGCTTTAAAAATTATCTAAAGAAAAAATATATTATTACTACATTTCCTCCTGCAATTGGAAAGTTCAACTGTTTTTTTATGACTCCAAAATGGAACATCAACCACATTTGCTAAATTAAATATTAAGTTATAGCGTTAGAGAAATTCTTTTGGGGAAGTTATCTAGAAAACAGATGGTTGTTAGTTCCACCCTGTGGCAGGAGAAGGGACTAAGTAATCTTTTGAAGTATCTCCATGTCTTAATATGTTAAATGTGAGATGAAGGCAGAATGTTGATTTTCTTTATTTACGACTCAGAATAGATGTTGCTTTCTCTAGTTATTACTTTCCAAGGAGTCTTTACCAATTAAAGTTCAGAACTTAGTATAGTTCATAGCTCAGTAATGAATGAATGAACACCTCAATAATTCCTAAGTGTAGTTTAAGACAATTATGTCACCATCTGGAAAAGGTTGGGGTCTAAATCAGTTAGCTTTTTTGTTTTTAAAGATTTTATTTATTTTAGACAGAGGGGAAGGGAGAAAGGGAGAGGAACATCAATGTGTGGCTGCAGTTTGAGCACTCCCTGCTGGGGACCTGACCTGCAAGCCAGGTGTGTGCCCTGACTGGGAATCCAACCAGTGACTCTTTGGTTCACAGACCAGTGAGTGCTCAATCCACTGAGCCACACCAGCCAGGGCTAAATCAATTACCTTTAAAATACCTGTGACATTAGTACATTTGTTTCCTCTGAAATTTACTTCATTATTTTATTTAATTTTCAAAGTTTCAGATTGAGTTTTATATATTTTTAAATTTTTAAAAAATTTTACTTATTGTTCAAGTATAGTTTTCCATTCCCCACTCCCATCCCAGCCCACCCCCAGTGCTCCCCACCTCCCTCTCATTTCCACCCTTCTCAGTTGTTCTCCATGTACCCTTTATATATGTTCCTCTAAATCCTTCCCCCATTTCCCCTGAAATTTCCTCCCCTCTCCCCTCTGGTCCTTGTCAGCCTGTTCTGAATTTTAGTGTCTTTGGTCATATTTTGCTTGCTTGTTTGTTTTGTTGTTTAGGTTCCTGTTAAAGGTGAGATCATATGGTATTTGTCTTTCACCGCCTGGCTTATTTCTTCACTCAGCATAATGTTTTCCAGTTCCATCCATGCTGTTGCAAAGGGTAGGAGCTCCTTCTTTCTTTCTGCTGCATAGAATTCCATTGTGTAAATGTACTATAGTTTTTTGATCCATTCATTTACTGGTGGACATCTAGGTTGCTTCCAACTCTTGGCTATTGTAAATCATGCTGCTATGAACATTGGTGTGCATAGGTTCTTTTGGATTGGTGTTTCAGGGTTCTTAGGATATAATCCCAGCAGTGAAATTGCTGGGTCAAAAGGCAGGTCCATTTTTAGTTTTCTGAGAAAATTCCTTACTGTTTTCCATAGTGGTTATACCTGAGTTTTATATTTTTAAATAAACATTTACCATAGCTTTAACTACTATGTTGGCAACTTGGTTGTATGACTGTAGTGTCAGGTTTAACTATACATGGCATGTTCACATTCTATTTTAAAATAGATGTCAATCATTTACCACACTCTTCATTGCTTCAAGAGACATTCTTAGCAATGATGTTGTCAAGGAAACACACTGAAACTGTTACATAAAGAATGGCTTTTTAAGGGAAATCTTTCAAAATGATATTTCTATTTTTTCCCAAATTGTGTGGAATTATAATTTATAAGCAATTCAACTTAAGTAAATATTTTATAAGCAATCCATGTAATGTTATAGCTCTGAAAATATCTGTCAAATACAGACATTTTTGAATTTCAAGTTTAATAATTAGATGTCACTAATATAGTGTAAACACCTATTCAGGAGATTTTAAAAATGATATGATTCTCATGTTAAATGTTATATTTCAATGAAACATTCAAGATGTAAATAATAGGTTTTTAGAATTAATAAATATAAATGTTCTTCTATCAACATGTTGACAGAAAGAGGGAGAGAAAAAAAGGCAGTGATTTCAAAAGTGTAGATTTCAAAGACCCTGGGAACTTAGTAGGAAGTACCATTGAACAGCAAATATATATTACTTATGTATTCAGACGGTTATGTAGAAAATGGTAGTTGGAGACTATGATGGTCATAGACTTCTATTGTTAGCACTTGCTTGGTATCTATTTCAAGTTTATATTTTAGAATTGAAGGTTATAACCTTAAATGAAAAGTTTGGAGGAAGATATTTTAGAATATACATTGCGTGTGTTTTGCTAAAAAGTATGCATTGATCTGCATTAAATCATAGAATATTTGAATTTGAGGGGACTGAAGACATCCTTTAACAGAGGAGGAAATGTGCCGAAAAAGGCTGAGAAACTTGCTAGAAGTTACTTAGGAACAAAGCCAGAAATAGAACTTGGTTTCCTGATTCTGATTCAGTGCTATTTCCAAATTGTTGTTGGCTTAAAGAACGTGGGTTACCACTCATCTCTTATGATTCTTTCCCAGCCATTAGCAGAACTGATCTTCAACTGAAATGTCAAAACCACACAGCATCTTAGATGTTATTTAAGTCACTCTTTGTGGGATGAAATAAAAGAACGTAAGAAGTAGAACACGATGTTTTGTTTTTTTTAAGAAACATACAAGGATTCTCAAGATACATCAATGAACAAAAAGCTATCAAATATAAAGGAAATGTAATAGCCCAAATATTTCTCTTGGCTCTTAGAAACACTGTGTTGCCTGAAGTTACTTAGACACACAATATGACATATATTTCCTATTTATTTTTGATCAAGTGCTGGATATTACATATGAAAAAATATGCATCTAATTTGAGGATTCTGATGATGTTTTTTTCTGTGAGAGTATATTTGTTTCTAGAATATAATTGGGGATGCTAGCAATTAGAGATCCTTTTAATATACTCAGGTGTTAAAGCAATTAAATGCTGGGCTTCAGTCAGTATGAATGTTGTCTTATTTCTGATTCCTATTTATTCTCAGGACATTAAACATTGCAGTTCCAGCTCATCATTTAGGTGGCTTAACAAATCACCCTTTCACACTCAGCCCTTGGTAGACTCCTGACTTCCAATTTTGTCCTCTTAGCCTCGTGAATGCACAGCAAATTCTGCTTACTATCTCAGGCTTTTCCTTTAAAATGGACAAATCCCCTTAGAACACAAGCAGCCCTCAAAGTTCAAGTCATCAATCTGGCTCTTGTTCCCATAGTCTTCAGGGCCTCAGGAGTTCCTTGATGCCATTACAGACATTTTGTTTTATTTTGTCCAAAGTTTCTATTTTCTTTTAGCAAGAAAACTGCTTCAAATTTTCTGGTCTTCCACTATTATAAGTGAACTTCTCTAATTCTATCTTTGAAATTTCTCCCATTTTTATGTACTTGTGAAGTTTTCATTTTTCTAACATCAACAATTTGGGGGAACAAATCTACTGTGCATATTTTTTTATTCTTACTAGTGATACAGAGGTACAACATAGCAAACAAAATTTTTAACAATATTTTTGATAATGTTCCTTTCAAACTTTGCAGGTAGAAATTCTTTAGAATTTTTTGGTAATAAGGAAGATACAGTATGCTGTATATTTTCAGTGAGTCATTTAATACCAGGATTATTTCATCTACTATCCCATGTGTTTCTTCTGGAAGTTTGAGTGATATAATTTTTATTTTCTGATCAAATATTTGTAGTGTAGAATGTAATTGGCAATTGTGGAGTTTTTCTGTTGCCAAGACGGTGCTGAACATTCTATAATGCTGATTAAAAGCCTGTGAATAATCAATTTGTAAGTAATTAAAACACATAATTTCCTGGAGGGATCAAGCAAAATAGGAAAAAAAAGAGAAAGAACTCAAGGACATGGACAATAGTGTAGTGATTGCGGGGGAGGGGAGGGGGTGGGAGTGGAAGATAAATAGTAATAAAACATACAATAAAAATAAATAAAAAATAATAAAATATATAATTTCCAGTTTTCAAAAAATTACAAATGAAAGCAAAAGTTATTACTTATTATAAATAGTTTATTGTGTACAAATATTATCTATGCATAAATAGGTACTTAATTCTTTCACTATAGTTTAGATATACAATATTGAATTAGGATCCTTGAAGCATGGCATACTTTTATTATTAATTTATCATAGTCATTTTCTATTTGCTTCATAATTAAGATTTTTGTAATAATAAATTAATATCCATAAACTACCATCTGACCTAAAAATCAGAACATTAACTATAATTTCTTCCTGTTATTCCTCTAACCTAGCTTTCTTTTTCTCCTGTTGATATAAGTAGTTTCTCAAACTTATATTTACTCTATATTCTTAAACCATATATTACTTAATTTTAGTTAAAAATTTATTCCATTTCACTGACCTCCTGAAAGTATGATGCCTGTAGTCCTCTGAGATTTGTTTCACTCAAGATTATTATACTAGATTTTTATTTTTTCATCAACTAGAGTTTACCTGTTTTCACTACTGCATATCCCACTGCAGATTTACTACAATTCATGTATTCACCTGTTGTAAGCATTTCACATCTGTTTTTATGTTTGATATAATGAACAATTCTGCTATGAAAAATGTTGACATCTTATTTGGGATATATTGATAAGATATTTACTGGTTATATTCATAAAGTGGAATTTCTGGATTTACAATGTGTATATGTTAACATTTAAAAAATATGACCCTGTGTTTGCAGACCTGTTACCATGGGCCAGGTGGGTGTAGCTTCCACTGGGTCACATGCTTGCTGGGTCACTAGGCTGGTCCCTGGGCAAATCCCTGGGCAGGCAGGACTGACTCTGGACCATGGTAAAACAGGGCTAGGCTGGGTCACAGAGCTGCTCAGATTCAGCAGTCACATCCAAGGCCAGTAGTTTTGTTACTAGCAGGTACTCATAGGTCCCTTGGCAGAAGGGGCGGGACTGTGGGTGGGTAGGCCCACAGCTGGTTCTACAGGGAGATGGAGCTGTGCCTTGTCTGCAGCAGGGCCTCAGTCAGTGCGTCTGCAGCCAGAGCTGGGCCTACCTTCTCAAAGCAGCCATGTGCAGTCTTAGGCTCCATTAAGGTTTCAAAATCTCTTTTTAGGGTCCTAACGCTCCCTTAGAGGCTACTTGTCCACAGGATAGCTGCAAATGTTTGTTTCTGTGGGAGGATGTGGGCTGGGGGCCTTTTATTCTGCCATGTTGCTGACATCACTCCGTAACAAATCTTACTAATTCCCATACTCTCTTATATTTGTTTGGTTAGATTTCTTGATTTTTACTTATTGAGTCAAATAAAATGATACTTTATTGTGGCTTGGATTTACAACCTGTGGTTATTAATGAGATTAAGCAACTCTTCAAAATGCATTGACCATATGTGCTTCTTCTTTAGTGGAACCTCTGTTCATGTCCTTGGTCTGATTTTCCCATTGAGTTATTTGTTCTGTTCTTATTGTTTTGTTGGAATTCTAATATGTATTCTTAACATTAATTGTTGAGTTTTTATGTTTCAGGTGGTTTTCCCCAGTCTATAACTAGTATTGGTATTTTTAGTCTCTTAAGGTGTCATTTGATAAAAAATATTATTTTAAGATAATCCTTGTGGGGAATGGAACTTGTTTTTATGAAGGAATAATTGGTGTAGCTCAGTGGCTGAAAATCAGTTATCACTTGGATATTAGAGGTTTATGAAGAACTAGTGTGTGTATCTCTCTCTGCAACACTTAATGTTTATTCTGATCTCTCCAGAAATGGGTACAAGTAGCCCATAAATCTCTTCCTGGTGTTTATTGCTTAGTTGAAAAGGAGGCTAAAACTCTAGGCATCTCAGGTCTATTGCTCATTCCTATCCCAGAAAAAAAAAAAGAACTTTTACTTTTCATTAAGGTTCACATCAAAACAGGCAGAGCTTTAGCATACATGCTTACTAAGCATTGGTGGGTGGAATAATTGTGCTGTTTTTATTGTATTTCTCATCCAGGGTGGGGTTTGCAAAGGCAGCTAAGTCCATGTAGGCTACAAATAACGAGCATAAATTTTATGCCTGGCATGCGAATGCAGTGCTTGATCAGCTGCCCCCGATTGCATTCCTATTTATGTGACTGCATTCAGCACCAAGGGAGGAAACCGTGGACGAGCTAACTGCTGAGAGTCCCGTGGATTGTGCACTGAGAGTACTCCCTTCCCACTTCATGGCTCACGTGGGTTCTAAAAATACTAATGATATCAACCCTGACAATGGTTTTTGATTTCAGAGGCCCAGATTCTGGGTCTCTGTACCCTTGGAAGGTTGGATAAATTTACTAAAGAACAAAAAGAATACACACTTAGTATATAGTGAAGAGTGCAAAAATCTAAAGAGGAAATTAAAATAGTTTGTACTTTATACACTCTCTTTCTGCAGTGGCTTTATATGGAATTCAAGAATAGCTTGGTTTCAAAATACACTTTGGTTTTATTATTAGAACACAGATTTGGGGGAAATTAAAAGAAAAATAAAGTAGAACAGGCAGATTAAATTAGAGGGAGAGAGACATTGTCTTAAGAGAATGATTGGAATCTTAGAGGTCTGCCTAAGTAGATATGACAAATTAAAGAAAATAAGCCCTAACTTAATTGCTTTTGAAAGTGGGATTATAAAAGAGGGATTTTTTTTCAGTTACTCTAAGATTAGAGAGGGTGTTTGGAGCCTAAAGAAGTATAGCTGTAGCATAGTAGCAGGCTCACAGAGCATGTAATGAGATTATTATACTGAGGGATCCCAAATATAACAAACTCTTGCTAAGATGTTCTCTTGAAGTTGTAAATAGGGAGTCTTTAATGAAAACTAGCCATATGGGTACAGAACACTTGGATAGATTTGAAATGGTATGATTGAAACATCAGTCTAAAAAATGAAATACTGACTGTCAAGGTGAACAATTACTGTGCATGGGGATAAAGATATTGCCTCTCTCCCAGGGAAATGAAACTCATGATATAAAGACTTGAAGGGAAGTGCATTGGAGACAATATACATTGAAAGAAAAAAACAATGCTGGATCTAATCCAGACTACGTTGACACTTGTCCTACGGAATAGTCACTAGGATGACTTGACCCAGGAGGCTAAATTGGACAAGGTTTGTTTGAACAGTGGATGTTTGGGGCAGTACTGGAACTCACTGACTATATTTCTCATGGTAGGACAAGACAAAGCCTAGAGAAAATTATGTCACAAAAGCATATAATTGGGCTTAAAAATGAAGATAAATAAAAACAAAGTGGATACTCAAATCTTGTGGCTAGCCATACGTGTGGTAGAGAAGAGAAACAGTCAATTTCAGGAGCAAGTTAAAATATTTGGAGCCTTCTTGGAGTAGGAGAATGTCATATGGAAATAAAGCAGAGAGATATAAAGAAGTTCTGCTCAAAGTCTAGAATATTCAAAAGCTGAGGAAAGGCAGGGCCTGTGGAGGGTGATGTTTCAGCAGGAACCAAGTTGGGGTATGAAAGGAAGCGTTCCTAATAGGCAAGTCTCAAAGGCCTGGAACATTCCAGATCGAGTGGCAATAGGCTCTGTGGAACAGGTCTGCTGCCTAGACAAATCCCGTCCTTAAGTGCAGGTCCTAGGGGTGGGTGGGGATAAGAAATAAAATAAAAAGTTTTTAATATGCTGAATGGGACTAAAAGAACTTCAGTAAGACCTGGTGACTGAGTGTGAGACCGCTGCAAGTTTCAAAATGTTCCTAGGATGTTTCAAAATGTTACTCCCATCTTCAGATTGAAAATAGAGAATGCAAGAGTAGATTCCCTTCCCCTTTATACTTGTTACAAATAATCTCGTTATGACGGACTATGAACAAGTGATACTGGTGAACTGGGAGTTTGATTGTCATAGAAATGAAGGCTTTCTGCATTCACTTCCCTTTTTACCAGATAGCACTGAGCCTCTGCTATGGTCTTTGGGACACTACATGTACTGATTACCCCAAACACTCCTTTTTAGTTTTTCCTGGGAATAATCACTTCAGAGCTAGGATTTGGTGTTTCTCCCCACCCCACTGGGATTCTGATAATTTTATGCTTTCTATTATGGTAACTTTTTGTACATTCTTAGTAATGGAGTCCATGGGTAAAAGAATTTAACTTCTGATGTCTTGAAGGGACCATAGTCATTTCCATGGAACAGAGCTCAGACTACAATCCATACAGCCAGGTCTTTTCTGGAGGATAGAGAAAGTTGTTGAGAAAAACATATTCTAATGTCGATTGACTAATTTTAATTTAAACGCCAGGTTGACTTAACATTGGGGCCTTAATTTCTTCCTGAGAACTTTACAATGACAGAACACTTATATTTGAATTTCGGTCACTTTTATATTTTTCACATTGTATTTTTAGAGAATAGCTATGCTTTTTTTCCCTCACTGATCTTTAATTCTTTTTTTATTAATTTAATTATTTTTCAAGTACAGTTTTCTGTCTATTACTCCCATCCCAACCCACCCTCCGTGCTCCCCACCTTCCTCCCATTTTCACTCTTCTTAGTTGTTGTCCATGCATCCTTTATATTTGTTCCTCTAAATCCCTCCCCTCTTTCCTCTGATCGCTGTCCCCCTGTTCTCTATTTCAGTGTCTTTGGTTATATTTTGCTTGCTTGTTTGTTTTGTTGTTCAGCTTCCTGTTAAATACATATGGTATTTGTCCTTCACCAACTGGCTTATTGTACTCAGCACAATGCTTTCCAGTTCCATCCATGCTGTTGCAAAAGGTAGGAGCTCCTTCTTTCTTTCTGCTGCATAGAATTCCATTGTGTATATGTACCATAGTTTTTTGATCCATTCATTTACTGATGGGCACCTAGGTTACTTCCAACTCTTGGCTATTGTAAATCATGCTGCTATAAACATTGGGGTGCATAGGTTAGCTTTGTTTCTGTTTTGTTTTATTATGTAATCTTTAGTGAACTATGAGGATCAATGGAACTGGACCCAAATTAGAATAGGAAACACCATGTGGAGTAAAGTTTTAGCCTAAATTACAGTGGACTTTGGAAATATTTACTTGATGCAGTATTCATACACAAGTCATTTCCTTCACAGAAAAAGCTAAATTGGCCACAGTGCAGCTGTGGTTGGTGTTTGGAGAAGAGCCTCATGAACAAGGGAGAGAAGGCTCCTCAAGCTCATCCCTTCCCTGGGGGATGAGGTAAGCCCTTTGCAGGTCATTGATGTTTAAACCAAATGGGCAGAGAACAGAAAACAGAAGAATTTGTACACACACGGGATACTTATTCCATACTTCTGATATTTCCATAAAAGGGAAATATGCATTCTAATTTCCAGGAGAAAAATATGGAAAAATCTCTTTCTCCACACCCTTATTTTTAACCAGGATTCAAGTGCTGACTTCTGGAATTGGTGAATTTGCAAAAAAGTCTGGGAGTGATCAGGTTTGCCCCTTTTGGGTCCTCCCCCCTTTTTTGGAGGCAGCTTAAAGCACACATTATAGGAAGTTTACCAGGGCAGTTTCTGTCCCTGGACCAGAGAGGTCTGCAGGTTTAGATGGGGGTAAGTTCAAATGAAGGTCAATGTATTAGAAGCCCCTTGTGGCCACTGATGCAAACCATGTTCTTCAGTTTAGTGTTATCAATAAGAAAATTAAAATTTTACATTTTTTCCCCTCACTCCCCTAGTCTACAGGGTCCAGCAGCAGTAATACCTGCTTGAGTGTGGTTGGTAGGGTAATAACATGGGTGTAATAATTTATAGTTTTAATTTGGACATTTCACCTGCAATGTTATATGGTGTGCTTCTGTGTGATATTGTTATGTTACAGAACTACATGCTTATGATTTTGTGATTAAAAAAGGGGTGTTATTTGTGCCAGACTGTATATTCCAACTCAGAGAGGTTGCAGACACAAGAGTGTGGGTGTCATCCCCAGATTCCAACAGATATAGAGAAGCACCAACGGACAGGGGTGAACGGTAGATGGGATAGCAGTTTAGTGAGCAAGGAGAGCCTTTTCCTGGGCTTCAGATGCTAAGTGACAAGGGAGATTTTGGTCTTCAAAAGCAGAATAAATATGGCAATTTTGACTTAGGATCTCTCTTTTCCAATGCAAAGATATGATCTCAAATGACTACGAGGCCCAGGAAGATGGAATGAGAGGTGACAAAGGCCTGGACATGTGTCTTCATTGTGTGAGAAGTGGTGTTAGTTGGGGCTGTGAGAGATGTGTGAACTGGAGAGCACATCCATTCCCTCCGCTAAAAGCAGAAGCTGTTATGCAGACCAGCCAGCTGTAGCTGTGGAGGAATTATCAGATATTATTTCTAAGAGAAAGCAGAAATAAGTATTTCTATAGAAAATTTCCAAGTTTTAAATGTTGGCTTAAAGTTAGGAGAGAAAACTCTTTCTTCAACAAGTAGAACAGGTGTATAGACTGGATGTGGGTTTGTGTGCTGTGGTACGAGAAGGGATATTTCACTCAGCGTGCTGGAGACCTGCCTGCCAACGCACTTAGAGTTGAGTTCCTTTATCAGGAATTTAGTCTATCCTAATTGGCTAAGGCAGTTCAGTTTCCTGTCTGTTTGCTGTATTTAAACTTCTGCTCCACCTCTTTTAATGACACCGATTTAAGAATTTATCATATACTGCCCTAGACCAAATGTAGAGTTTATGACTCCAGTGTTCATGGGACTTGATTAGATCCAAGGAAGCACATATGGTGAAATGTGCCATCTCAACATTCTGACAATTATGCAGTGTACTTGTGCCAAGGAAAGTGATTTCTCCCTCCTAAAGACATATGAGCCAGAAAGAAGTTCTTTGATTTCTTGTTTTATGTGACATTCTGTCTGCAATTAGCAGGCTTCCAGATGTTCATGAATTTTATATTCAACTTATATAGTCATTTATGTTTCCCACCAGAAAGCAGAGTGGTTTATGTTCCAGAAACTCAATTGAAAAACATGTCTTCTAACTTGAACTTGAAACGACTAAATATTTCATGGTGTAACTTCTAATTATAAATGTTCTGTGGGATGAGAGGGCTTTTATTTTTATCTGGGTAAATTTGAATTTTATCCACATTCATTGAACAAATATTTGAAAATATTTCTTTCCATTTGGAGCTGTTTGGATCTTTTTCTTTCCATTGATAGGATTCTTCTACTAAACTAATATCTTACTTGTAACTTTTAATCTCATTTGAAAAATCACATTTGTTCTGCGTTATAATTGCATGTTCTAATTTTCACGAGGCTGTGAGATTCTTGTGAGGTCTTGCAACACTTAACATAGGACTTTCTCATACTAGGTACTTGAGTATAGTACTAATGAGTAATTATTCACTCTTCCTTGAGATTCAGAGAAAAGATATTTATAGTTCAATTATTTAACTAGTTTCCCTACTTGAGATCCATGAGTTATCATCATCATCCATGATTTAACAAATTGAAGAGTTTGTTACTTTACTTGTAAAATGAAAATCTGAATTGCCAAGCTTGTTCTAAACAGATACAGTTTAGCCTGGAGTCAGATTGGATTAAGGCAGGAAAAACCCCTGATTTACAGTCCATTGAAGCACAGAACATTTCCTCCAAAAATCACTTTTTATTTAAATATATAACCATTTTAGAATACCATAATCAGAAATTGTGTGTATGTAACTTCTTTATGGCTCAGATGCATAAAATCATAACTTTGGAAGGTATCACACTGGTATTTACTTCAATTTTTCCTAATATGATTTTATAATATTCTTTGCAGAGAGCACCAATCTTCCAGACATGAGGTACCTACACTCTTATAATGGAGGCAATTCTTTTTGAAGAAGGTGACTAGCAAATTTTTCCTTATATCAAATAAAATCTATCTTTTTTCCCCACTTTTGTTCATTAGTTCTAGTTCTTCTTATTGGCACAGTACAAATTAAATTTAATTCTTCACACAAATTTTCAATATGTCTCCCTCCGGTTTTTTCCCTTTCTCCTCCTCTTGTTTTTTTTTTCTTTTAAATGATTTTGTTGAGATACAGTTTACATACTATAAAATTAATCCATTTTGACTGTATAGTATAGTAATTTTTGCTCTTTTCAGTGGAGTTGTATAATCAACATCACAATCCAGTTTTAGAATATTCTCCTCATCCTGAAGTTGCCCATACTTGTTTGTAGTCAGTACCCCACCCTAGGCAATTAATGATATGCTTTCTCTTCATATAAATTTGCCTTTCAAGAAATCTTGTATGAATATTATAATATGACCTCTTTTGTGTCTGGCTTCTTTCCATTAGCATAATGTCTCTGAGATTCACTCATACTGTAGTATGTACCCATAGTTTTTGCCTTTTTAAAATGCTGATAGATTGCTTTCTCCATTTTGTGCAGTACTTTCTCTGGAGTTTTGTTCTGTTCTTTCATTTGGACCAGGTTTCTTTTTCTCTTCATTTTTTCAGCATCCCTCTCTTTGTTTTTATTTATTAGGTACAGCTATTACATCTCCCAGGCTTGATAAAGTGGCTTAGTGTAGTAGGTGTCTTGTAGAATCCAGTGACACAGCCTCCCCTATTACCCAAGCTGGGTACTCAAGGTGCCCCCAGTATGTGGGCTGTGTACACCCTATTCTTGTAGTTGAGACTTGATTGCTGTTGGCATGCCTAGGGTCACACAGCATTAGCTACAAAGTTGTCTGTAGGTGGGTGCTCCTTGTGCTGGACTTGGAAGTGCCTAAGCAAGACCAACCTGTGAATCAAGGCCTGCTGCTGCTACTGCCAGGCCTGGGGCTACTTACTGAGAGGTACAGGGTTCCCTGAAGACCAATGCTGCTTTTTTGAGAGAGCTTAGGAAAGTCTGAAGCATGAGCCAAGACCAGTCAATCTTATGGAAAAGCCACTGGAAACAGCTTGGGCCTAAAAGTTGGGTGGGGCAGGGCCTCGGGGAATCACCAGGGTGGGGCAAACAGAGTAACCAGGTTGATGGAATCTCAAATATGGCATCTGCCTGCAGGCTCTGTGGTTCTGTGTGGGGAGGGCTCAGAAAAGGAACAGTGGCCTCTGCCAATACTTCTGTCTGTGGGAAAGCTGCCCCCAGCTCTTGCCCTGGTGCTGGACAGTTCTGTTCCTCCCCATATGTCTCTAAAACCTTCCAATCTGCTGCCCTCACACTAGACCTCAGGAGTGAGTCCAAGTAAGTCTTGGTGTGGGCCATTTAAGAGTAACTGCCTGGGATTCCAGAAGTTTCTGTCTTCCACAGCCTCAATCCTCCCTGGTTTTTACAGCCAAAAATTATGGAGAGTTATCTTCCTGGCACTGGAACCCTGGGCTGGGAGGCCTGGTATGGGGCTGTACCCCTTGCTCCTAAGAACCCTCCTGAATTTTATCCATCACATGTTGGTATGGGGCCAGCCCATCCGGCAAGGGGCCTATCTCTGCCCTTCCTAACAGCCTTGATGTGGTTTCCTCTTTAATTCTGTAGTGGTAGGACTTCCATTCAGTTCAATTTCTGATGGTGCTGCATGAAGGTTGTTCTATGGTTTATTTGTAGTTTTGATGCAATTGTGTGAGGAGGTAAGCTATGCTTACCTGTGCTGCCATCTTTACTGGAAGTTTTTAAATGCTGAATAGTATTCCATTGTACAGGTATGCCAATTCTTTTTATCCATTCACTTATTTATGGACATTTGGACTATTTCTAGTTTTTTTTGTCATTTTGAATAATGCTTCTTTGAGCATTCATGTACAAGTCATTGTATGGACATATGTTTTTATTCCTCTTGGGTAGATACCTACGAGTAGAATTATGGTCGCTCTTCTTATCCATGAGGAATTCATTCCAAAACCCTCAGTGGACATCTGAAACCATGGTTAGTATAGAAACCTATGTAAGACTGTGTTCTTTTCCATACATACATACCTATGATAAGGTTTAACTTCTAAATTAGCCATAGTAACAGATTAATAATGATTGTTAATAATAGAATAATTATAGCAATATACAATAAAAGTTATATAATTATGGTCTCTCTCTCAAAATGTCTTATTGTACTGTACTCAACTTTTTACTTAAAGGAAGAAATTTATAGCTTTTCTTTGGCATGTCTCAATTGCTAGCATCACTACTCTGGTCTTTGGGGCTATTATTAAGGATTCCTGGAAGAAAGTACCACGATACCACAACAGTAGATCTGATAACCCAGATGGCTGCTGACACCCAGCCAGGTAGCCTACACAGCTTGAATACACTGGGGAAAGGGATGATGATGTTCCAGGCCAGATGGAGTGGGACAGCATGAGAGAGCATGAGAGAGCATGGGGTTTTATCGTGCTACTCAGAACAACTCCTAATTTAAAACTTATGAATTGTTTGTTTCTGGAATTTTCCACTTAATATTTCGGACCATGATTGATTTTGGGTGAGTGAAATTGCAGAAAGTGAAATCACAGACAAGGGGGACAACTGAATTAATAACAGTAAATCTCTAATCCATAGCATGGAAAGTCTCTATTTAGATCTTCCACTTCTTTCAGTTAGAGACACCATTTTTAGTATACAGGTCTTACAGTTCCATTGTTAAATGTATTAGTATTTTATTGTTTTGGATGCTATCGAGAAGCAATTCTTTTCTTGGTTTGTTTCCAATTGTTCGTTGCTTGTTTATAGGAACACAATCTTGTATCCTTTTGAAATTAATTTGTGTGTTCCTATTTGGTTTTAATTGTCAAGAGAGGGTTAAGGGAAAGCCGTGAGCTTGCGTTCTGGGCTTCCTTTTCCCATTAAACTGACTTGAAAGGGCTATAATTTTCCCAAGATCACTGAATATTGATGAGAATCTGAGTTACCTGTGTTCAGAATATATAAGTGTTATATATGAAAATTGCATTCTTATTAGGAGGGTCAGCAATCAATCTGTTTAGCTTAATAGGCATATTCTAGCTTTGATCAGGGAGATAAATCAGAAAGGCTATTGAACAGGATATTCATTCATCAATAGGCCATAAACCCTGAGGGCCTCATATACAAGGCTATCATTCACAGCCTAGAGTGTAATGGAAACATGCTACCTTTTAGTGGTTAGTGGGGTGTTACTGCAATCCTGTGTGAGCGGTCTCTTTGTGGCATTTCCCTGACCTGCCTGTTTCCCATTGTCTTGCCATTCCCTCAGGAAGCAGAATGTCCTGTGAATCCTGTACCTCCTCCTCCACCATCAGCTGCCGGAGAACTTGTCCCCCAATGACCATATCATTATCTCTCTCCAAATATCTGTTATTAATTTCTTGTTAAATTGTAATTTCTTGTTTTTCTCTTAGGTTAAGTTTGGTATTTAATGGAAGGGAAATCAGGGAGAATCTTTTGTTCTCTTCCTTCTTGAATCTAGGAGAATCTTTGTGTATTATTTAAGATTGAGTTTGACTACCTATAGCAAAAGCGTATGTGTATAATGGCTTCATAAAGGTGGGAGTGATATCTATCTACTCTATCTATCTATCTAACTATCTATCTATCTATCATCTCTATTGCCTATTATCTATTTGTTAGCTTGTCTGTATTTGTTTGTCTGTCTATAGTAAGAAGTCTGTATAGTAGTCTGGAGGTGACCAGTTCAGGGATATTTTGGCTATTCGCAATGTCATTGAGGTGTTAGTGCTCCTTCCAGCTCCTGTTCCACCATCTTTAGTATATGGCTCTTGTTCTCAAGGCTGCTTTGTCTTCAGGTCCATGCCCATGTTCTGGTTGGAAAGATGAGCCTGTGGAAGGCAAAGTAATCATGCTGAGTCTGTCTCCCATATCAGTTGTTTCTGGAGGAAACTTCCACTTAACATCTCATTTGCCACATTCATGTCATATGGCCAGTTCTAGGAGCCTTGAAGTCTGGAAAGCCTTATATTTAAAGCTGGCATAGTTCCAGTCAGAACAAAAAGATTGTGACTCTGTTGGTAAATGTGGTAAGTGTTACTGGTATTTACCATATTCAATTCTTCTGCCCTTCTTGGTGCAATGAAGCTTGTACTCCTTAGCCTCCTTTCCATTGGGTGAGGCAATGCGATCAGTTTGGGCAAATGAAATGTGAGCAAAAGTCACATATATCACTTTTAAATGAGGAAGTCAAAAGTCCAGTTAAGTTTCTTCAATCTTGCCTTACCTCCCGAGGGCACCCAGAGGCTGTGTGTTTCAGACAGCTCACTTATCAGAGGGTGGAGCCTTCATCAGCCCAGTCCGCTTTGCCAACCCATGTGGGGCATAGGGCATGAACAAGAAGTGAACTTTTGTTAAGCTGAGGTTTCAGGTCTGTCAGAGCAACATAAGCTGACTTGTTCTGATTAAGATATAAAAAAAAAAGGGGGGGGGTTGATAGATATTGGCCAGGTAGCTAGCTGTATCTGTCACACTCTTCCACAGTGTCTATTTCCACTGAAATTCCTAGGGCTGTCATGGTCATCAGTTTCCCGTGTAGTTTTATTTATTATTATATTGTGGACAAACTTTAAGTATAGAAAGAGAAAATTATATAATAACTCACTGTATCCATCAGTGTATGACCTATCCTGTTCCTACTCTTTCCTCACCATCCAGATTATATTTAGGTAATTGAATCCTAGATATGATATAATTTTATGTGTAAATACTTAAGTATATGTCTTTTGAGGATAAATGATTTTTAACTTAACTATAATACTATTTTCACATATAAGTAATTCACAATAATTCCTTAATATCATTCAATAGGGCTTCACATTTCACCAGTTGCCTTGTAGAGGATTTTAAAGAATTTGTTCAGATTGGGATTCAAAGTTTATCATTATAATTGCCTGATACATCTTTGAATTCTCCTTTAATCTAGACATTTCCCCCTCTAGTTCTAAAAACTGTTATTTGTTCTGGAGAGTTCCATACAGTTTGGGTGCAGCTGTGTGTCCCTTTGTTGTCTGTTCAATGAACTTCTCTGCCCATTGCATTTAATGCCAATTGCCAAGTAAATCTAGAGACTTGGTCAGATTGAATTTTTATCTATCATCTATCTATTTGTTTATTTCTTATCTACTTTATGTATGTATGTAGGTATGTATGTATGTATGGCAAGAACACCTCATAGGTGATATCATATACCCTCATCAATGGGCACATAACTTCTGCTTGTTTTTCACTCTTCTCCTTCCTCAGTGTTTTCAATGCTTTGAACAACTTGGAAGTAGCTTCTGTTCTTGACAATGGGGATACATGAAGCTTTTAATAGAATCCTACTTGCTGTGGTAGGACCCTTCTCTCATTTTCAAGACAATCGAATTCTCTCTCTCTCTTTCTCTCTCTCTTTCTATTTAAATCAACTTTCTTGGAGTATAATTTACATAAATAAAACACATTTTAATTAAATGTTTCGATGAGTTTTGACAAACGTGTTCATTTGTGCAGCCATTTGACACATGAGGTGTAAAACAATTCTTTTGTATCATCCCCAAATCCCTTGTCTCCTTCCTGGGCAATTCCTTCTCCTGGGCTCCAGGCAACCAGTGACCTGCTTTCTGTCATTACAGACTGAGATTTCATGTAGACAATCCAAAGTTTCACAAAAATGGAATTATATGATCTGACTCTTTGGCGACTGACTATTTTTTCGTTGCTCAGAATATCTGTAAGTTTCATTCATGTTGTTAGGTGTGTAAGTAATGTGTACATGGATGGAACTCTTGAATGGATAGGCTACCATTTGTTTAGCCAAATGGGTAGACATTCGGATTGTTTCTGGGTCTTGGCTATGATAAAACTTACTATAAAAATTTCTATACAAGTTTTTGGATGGATGGATGTTTTCTTTCTCTAAGGCAGCAGTGTCAAACTCATTTTCACCGGGGGCTACATCAGCCTCATGCTTACCTTCAAAGGGCCGAATGTAATTTTAGGACTGTATAAATGTAACTACTCTTTAACAGATAAGCGAGAGCTCGGTGCTGCTGTCAGGTAGAAACAAGGTGCTGGGCCAGATAAAACAAGGTGGAGGGGTGGATTTGGCCTGCGGGCCATGTGTTTGCCACCTGTGCTCTAAGGTAAATTCTACAAGTGAAATGGCTGGGCTATATAATAGGTATCTATTCAAATGTGTAAAAATGCCAAACAGTTTCCAAAGTGATATTTGAGAAATTTTATAGTCCCAACAGAAATGGATGATAGTTTCATTTTCACAGTTTTGTCAACATTTGGTATGTTAGTCCTTTTAATTTAGCCAGTCTAATAGGTGTGTAGTGGTATCTTAGTTTGATTTTAAATTTATTTCCTTGATAACCAATGATACATTTTATGCTTACAGGTCATTTCTAGCCTGTGTATCTATCTAACGATTCATTATTACTTGTGTTGAGGGAGACAAACATGGCCTGATCCACCTTGGATTTTTCTTGATGTCCCAGATGATTTCCGATTGGAATTTTAATGCTTCTCTGTTGTGTGTGAGCTCTGAAAATTGTTCATCTTGTAACTTCTTAGTTGTTTTTTATGATTATGGTATTTATCCTCTTTCTTTTTAAAATCAACTTTCTTGGAGTATAATTTACATTAATAAAAATACATTTTAATTAAATAGTTTGATGAGTTTTGACAAATGTATACATTTGTGTAACTAGCCCTATATTGAGGCATAGAACAATTTTATTATCTCCAAATTCCTTGTCCCCTTCCTGGGCAATTCTCTACATATCTGTGTATGTACAATCTAGTACTCAGCTCATTGTCAGATACATTTCTGAATGACTTCCTCTTTTCTGTGTTCATCTTCATTTTCTGCATCTTCTTCTTCTTCCTGACCTCCCTTCTCTCTCTCTCCCTCCTCATGACCTTCATTTTTCCTTTATAGCTTCCTTCTCTGTTCCATAACTTCTAGCCACTTTGTTCTCCAAATTCTGATATTTATCTTTTGAAATTTACAAACTTTTTGTACTCTGCTTGAGATTCTCTTCCCAGCTTCATAATCCAGAATGTTCTACCAGATGAAAAGCCACATTGATTTTGAAGCTTACTCAGTTGTTTTTCTCCTCTGAGGATCATATATGAGCCATGTTTATTGTCCAATATCTGAAAGCAATTGTTTTACATATTTGGCCTGCTTCTTAGTTACAAACGGTATGAGGTTAAATATGTTTTTTTTCTATTCCAAATTGCCAGTAGCAAAACCCCTACAATTCCTTTTTATTAATATGCATATTCTTAAGTAACTTATACTCAGCTAAACCCTTAAAGTTTAGCTTATCAGAATTTACTCATTCTAAAACGTTTTTCTTTTCTTTTTACCTACACTAGATGTTCTTTTTTTTTAAAAAAAGATTTTATTGCCTGTGAACCAGATGATTGCGGTTCGATTCCCAGTCAGGGCACATGCCTGGGTTGCAGGACAATTCCTGGCAGGGGCCAGTTCCTAGCAGGGGATGCACGAGAAGCAACCATACATTGATGTCTCTCTTCCTCTCTCCTTCCCTTCCCCTCTAAAAATAAATAAATAAAATAAAATAAAATAAAAAAAGATTTTATTTATTTATCTTTAGAGGGGAAAGGAAGGAGATAGGGAGAGATATATCAATGTAGGGTTGCCTCTCTTGTGTCCCCTGCTGGGAACTGGCCTGCAACCCAGGCATGTGCCCTGACTGGGAATCGAACTGCGATACTATGGTTCACAGGCCCGCGCTTAATCCACTGAGCTACACCAGCCAGGTACACTAGATGTTCTTAATCTTTATTACTCTTCAGGATACACCTACTCTTTTCTCCATTTATTTTTGCAGAATTCTAGAATCTTTATTCTCTATAGAAATGGGAAGAATCAAACATGAGCTCCCTCAGTTTTACTCCACCATCCCTCCATGTCTGATAAGGCATCTTGCTCCATATTTTAAATTGTAGTGACCTCCAACGTCCACTATTCACACATTTTACTTTTTGACTGTTGGGCTGTGTCTGCAGAATTACATTTTCCTTATTTTACCCTTTCATTCTCTCAATAACCATCTACATCAAAATTTTCTCCATCGATTGCCATGTCTTTATCTTGACATTTAAAATTGATGCATGGTCATCCTTCAGATTTTAATCTGGCTGTGGTTGCCAGTTTTCCTCTCGAGTCAGCACAGTTATGAACAAGCTTCATGGTGACAGTTCTCGTGGCTAGATCCAATCACTGAGGCTATTTTCCTGTACATTTTTACCACTTATTTCTTCCAATTGTTCTAGGAATAATTTAGATTAGGCTACTCAACCCCCGTCTGTTGTCATTAGGGGCCGTATAATTCTCAGCTGAGGGGCTGCTCTGCGCACACTGCAGGATGTTTAGCAGCCTCTGTGACCTCTACCCTCAAGGTACCAATAACATCTGGTCCGTCAGTTGTGACCCAGTATCTCCAGATACTGACAGATGTTCCCTGGGGGGAGGGCAAAAGCATTTTCAGTTATAACACACTGACTTTGAAAAATTTTCTCTGAGTCTTTCAGAATAAAAGTTTTCTTAGTTAGGCTCAATGTCCTCAGCTTTAAACTGAGGATAATGAAATGTATCTGCCAGTCCTATTTGGGGAAATCAGAGTGATGCATGGAAATTTTAGTACAATTTCTGTTCAGAAAATGTTTTCTAATTTTGTAATTATTATTAGCCCTTTTAGCAACACACTAACCCCACACTCTCCTTCTCAAGTCTTATTTTATCTATAATGTACCTTATTTATTATATTATATATCATTATTTGTTCAATTAATTTATTTGATATTATAGCATATGTGTCTTATTTTGCATTTCTTGCATTAACTTCTCTTTTCTGTAAGTTTTCTTTTTCTATAAATGCTGATTTTCTATTTCATATAATAATAATAGTATATTATTTCATATACTATTGTCCTTATTCTAGCCTTTACATGAAATTAATTAAAAAATAAATCTCTATCCACTGTCATAAATCCTATCTATGTATTTCTATCTGACTTCTTTTTCAGCCACTTTTACTGAAATTCCTCAGTCAAAGATCAGCAATATAGTTTTACTTAAAATTTTTTAATATCAAAATTAAACATGCACATAGTTGAAGCTGGCAGTTTTCTACAGACTGATAAGGAAACACAAATAAACAAACAACAACAACATCCAGTCCCTTTATCCTCTACTCCCCACATCAATTCTCACTTTCCAGGGTCAATGATTTTATATTATGTTAGATGATTCTTCGGGTATTTGTGTTCATATGTCTGAATGGCATTCCATCAGGTTGATTTTACATCAGCTCCACTGGGATGAAGGTGCCCAGACATTTGGTTAAACATCACTTTTGGGAGTGTCTCTCAGCAGATTGCCTCCCCTGAGTGGATGGGCACAATCCAATCCATTGGCCTGAATAGAACAAAAAGGTGGGAGAAAGGGAATTCTATCTCTCTGCCTGACTGTCCAGCCACGCTTCCATTGGGAGTTGCATCATCAGTGATCCAGGTTTTCAGGCCTTTGGACTCAGATTGCAACTCACACCATCCATCCTCTTGTTCCCAGTTTTTACATTTAGACCAGAATGATACCATCATCTTTCCTGGGGCTCCAGTATGCAGACAGCAGATGATGGGTCTTAGTTTCCATAATAATATGAGCCAGTTCCATGTAATAAATATCTTTATCTCTCATTAATTTTGTTTCTCCGGAGAACCCTAATGCATATACTACATCATTATACTTTATTTTACATTGTTGGTTTTAGATATTATTTATTGATTTACTGCCCTAGAAAATGAGCATTTACTTTACTCATTCTTTCATACCATGGTACACGCACATATATTCCCTGCTGTTCTACTGCCATTTAATAATCCGATAACTTTTTGTGCTTGCATTATGACTTTGTAAGGTGAACTGACTGGATTCTTTTATTGGGGAATCCCAAGTTATTAGGACTTTTATTTCTTTACTCTTGTGTTGGTCAATTTCCTCTCAGGGATGTCCAACCTTTTTGTGTCTCTGGACCACACTGGAAGAAGAAGAGTTGTATTGGGCCATACAATAATTAAATACACAAACACTAACAAAAAGCAAAAACAATTCATAATGTTTTAAGTAAATTAATGATTTTGTGTTGGGGTACATTCATAGCCATCCTGGGCTGCATGCAGCCTGCCAGCTGTGGGTTGGACACCTTCGTGAGGAACCCTCCAATCTTTAGTCTGGGAAGAATAATATTGACTGTTGCTCCTTGGGCCTAAGTGAATGAAAAGGGGACACGTGTCTGACTTTCACCTCAGCCTCTTGCTTCCAGTGTGGTGCTCCCATCTTCAGCTAGGCCTCTTGTCCTGAATCCACTCTCCCTCTCGTTCACATCTCCAGGGAATAAACCTTCAGGCTTCTGTTGTGTAGAGCAGGGCAGTTGATTGTCAGTGCAGCGAGGAGAGGAAGATGGATTTTCCAATGCTCCTTATACTGATGTTCAACTCATCCTTCATTTTCCCCCACTGACTTCATTATCACTTTTTAGGAAAAACCAGTGTTTCTGATTCCTGAGACCCTTTGAGATTCCAAGTTGTGAGTGCATCCCCTCCCTGGCTTTCCCACTGCTGGCTCAGGTTTTGGTTTTCACCGTCCTGCTTATAGTTGCTGTCCAACTCTCTACTTTCCGGATTCTGATTTTGTTACGGTCACCTCCTGTTATGTTTTATTTATCCTTGCATATTTATGCAGCTTATCTGTTGATGTATTTAATTTTTTCCTTTACTTCCACTTTGGTCCAGGTTTGGAGAAGAGTACTTGTAACCAGAGTGTTCAGTCCACCATGTTTAACCTGAATGACTCAGTGACTTCCTTATTGCCAAATCTAATGGTTCCTTTAAATTATGATTCCTCTTGATATATTTATAGAATCAATGAATATCAAAGATATTACTTCATTGTAACAACAAATGTCTATGCACAACTGCTAAGTGCTGGACATTTTATTAGATGACAGGGACACAAAGAAGAGTAGAACAGCCTTTGCCATCAGTGTGATTGACATGAAAAGCATAAATTACAGTATTGTTTTGAAAATGCTGCAACACTGTAAAAAGGAAGACTGAGATTGGGGGACTTAGGGAGAATACAAATTCACTAAGCAAAAACATTGACAGAAAGAATCCGATCAATAATAAGATAATAATAATGGCTATAATTATTTACACTTACTATGTTCTGGGAACTGGATGGAACTAAAACATGAGTTTTCCACCACTTAACTATCTTTCTTGCCCCTGCAGAGGAATAATGTATGTGCTAAAACACTGACTTATGGAGGTGTTTGTCCTGTCAGGACTGTGGTGAGTATGCAGTGGAGAAGCCACCTAACCATTCATTTCTCCATTATCTATTGAGCACCTGGTACGTGCTAAGTGTTGGTCTAGCTGCTGAGAATACAATACTTCAATCGAACAGTTCTGGCCTTAACTAGTCTAATTTAGGAAGTGATGTTGTAAGGTTACTTGTGAATTCTGCCACCGATGTAGAATATGGACTAAGGCAGGGGAAGACTGTTAGCAGAGGAGCCAGGTAAGAGGGCTGACACAGGTTTTAAACAGGAAAATGCCAGAGGCTTCGATTGAGGCAATAAAAGTAGAGATGTAGAAACAAGATTAGATTCGAGAGACATGTGTATAAATACAATGACTTAGTGAGGAATAAAAGAAGTCAAGAATTTATTTTTTAGTTATTCTTGATTTATTCCTCACCAAGTATTTATCATAATACATATTTGAAGAATTAATGGATGGATATATGAATGAGATTTGATAGAAATTCAAGTTCAATGAAGTAAAGTGATGGCAATAATGATGAAACAGGGAGAACAATATCTAATGCCCTATAAATTCCAGAGACTTTGGGGTACAGACACACATGGAGAATCAGGGAAAAACTAAGGTGCTCTTAGCTGGGTGACAAAAACAAAAAATTTATTGCTTATAGAAATTGGTCAAACAGAAGTAAGTTGCTTTGTGGTAAAGTTGAAAGTTTGTGTCTTAAGCTTGAGAAGATGACCTGGTAATATAAAGCTGAGGCTTATGGAAAGATAAGAATTAGAGAAAATTACTTAAAACTCTAATAATAATAATAGTAGTAGTAGTAGTAATAATAATAATACATGGGAACCTACTGTGTGGCAGGTATTGTGTTAGGCAGATTTATCATCCCTCTTTATCATAAAGCTCTTGATTGTTTCCCATTTAACTTACAAGATACTGAGGCTTGTTGAGGGCCACGCAATGATCAGTGCATACATATCACAGGGAGTTAAGAAATTCCTCCCAAGCATTTTTGAATAGTCAACATAAAACATACATCTGAGTGACAGCAAGAGATACTCTTCATCCACTTGTCCGTAGGAGATCATTGGTGGCTCAAGCAAAAGTAGTTTCAGAATGGGTTTTGCCAGTGTTCAACCACCAATAGTAATTGTGTACTTGAATGTTATCTGAAACAATTCTGTGACAATGTCTCTAAATTCTCGCAGTGTCTTGGGGATGTAACTAATCTGGATTAAAGAACTATATGCTCATTTAATGAAGACAACAAGAGCTCACATTTGTACAAAGCTTTAAACTTGACAGCACTGTGCTCCCGGAAGCTCTACCTTACCAACCTAACTGTGTCTGATCTACTGTAATTGCAACACGCTGGATAAACAAAAAAGGCAAAGTTGCCACAGTCTTAGCGGTGCAAGTCCATATGATAGTTTCTAGGAAAGTAAGCAGTGACTGGAGGGTAATAAGGTGTCATGGATTGAAAAACCCCAGGTTTAATTACTACTGGTGAGCCCATCTACAGAGAAACTACAGGGGAGTATCTACCCGAAAAGGTCTCAAGTTCAAAGCAACTTCTTTTTATCAACAACTTTTACCTTCTCTTATCTGACCTTGGTCATCCCTGTGCATAAGCCACTGCCTAATTATCCTCCTTTCTTGTGGTGATGAGAACTTCACAATCACGTAGTCTCTTCATTACCAGGCCTTAAACTTCAGTTATGATTGAGGCATTTAGTTTATTCATCCATGCTGTAATTCTTGGCATTTTTTTAAATATAAGACACTATGCATAAAATATAAGACACTAAAAAATGCATTAAAAGTGCCTTTTATAATACATGATATATATGTTTATGATTTGGTCTAATAGCCTCCTCTACTACATTACAGCAAATTTCCTTTTTGGCCACTAATGATACACACCCAGCGTTTCCCATGCATTATTCCACTAAATCACACATCCTAGCCTTCAGGCTTCAATTGCTTTATTGTCTTGTTTGTTTTTTTTATTTTCAGTTTTTAAGAATTCTTTGATAGAGAGGACAACAGGAGAATGGGACTTAAAAAGAAGCTCCACATTCTCTCTGCCATCTGTTAACGTTATACCATCTGCTTCAAATACTGAGCTTTTGAAATGAATCTCTGTTCCTTCTTCTCCCTCGTATCCTTTGTGATTACGTTGTCAGAAACTCCCTCCTGCCTCCGTCCCTTATTTCCCTCTCCCCTTCCTTCCACTATTGACTAATTTAGCATCTTACGCCAAGACATCATACGTAGTTTTCATAGGAAATGCTTGAACAAAGTTATTTAAAATCCAGCATAACTGGTTGTGCTGAGGGTTCATTTCCTATACTTTGTGTGTATAGGTGCACCCATGTGCGTGCTCGGTGGCATGGGCTAGAAGTCGGGGGTGATGAATTGGGGAGTGGTTGGTAGAAAGATGGAAACCAAACATCTCTAGTCTGTGTTCTTAGTTATTTGTCTTGCCCAATGGCATCACCATAACAGTCTCATTGACCCAAGCAGATATTTTCATGTCTTCTAAGACTTCTGATTTCTCATTTCTTACAGTTAGTTAATCCCAAATCCTGATGATTCTACCCCAGGTATCTCTCAAGACTGAATTCTTTTTGCTGCACTGCTGCCCTACTCCCTTAGTTTAGGCTCACCAAACCTGTGCAAATATGTGACTTCAGGCTCTACAAACCCATTTTCTCCCATCCCTCCTTCTCATGCCGCCTCGTCTTCTGTCTTATCACATAACCTCTTTAACCCATGGCTGCTCTTGTCATCACTGTTGACAGCTTCAACATCCACCCACACAGTCTAGCCAGCACCAGGACTGTCGCTATTTGCATCGCCTCCTTAACTCTATTTTTCTTTGTTTTTTTTCCAGACAACCACTTCCATGGTCATCACCAATAATTCTCCTGCCTCCATAATCTCCATTTCAAATATCTCACTATTTTCACTTCCTATGCTTTCAGTTTCTTTGTTCCAATAGTTAAGTTTCAACAGTTCCAACCTTCATGAGGCATTCAGTCCATTGACCTCACCTCTTCTTCACTAGCCATATTTTTTAACTTTCCTTTTTACTCACTGTATTAGTCTATTCAGAGAGAGTTTTCTAGTTCCATGATTGGACAGAGTAGCTGATTTATTTTTCTAAACAAGTGGGTCTTAACATAGCATCTTAAATTCACGGGTTGTAAGGTTTGAACAAGCATCATTGTTGTTGTTTATCCTTTTGAGTCCTATTAGGAATGAAAGAAAATGATTTTAAGACAAGCAAAAAAGCTAAAGATCACAGTTAATACTTTTTCATGCAGGATTTGGACAATGCTGACCGGAGAGAGAACAGGTGGTGGTTCTAAAACTTTTCAGGCAGCAGGTACAATAATAGCAGCGTAGACCAATAAATACCTCCCAGGCTAAATCTGAGAGTGCCTTTCGTATAGACCTCCCTCTCTCTCATGAGGCCAGCTGGTTTCTGACTCTTAATGATACGTCCAGACGGGGAGGAGTCACAGACTTCCCTTTGTGTCTGCACCAACGCAGACATCGCTTTTATGTAAATATTTAATCCACTAAATGTTTCTCAACATATACAATAGCTAAAAGTCAACGAAATTGCTTATATTTCAAACGTAGCAAGTGGCTCCTAATTTCAAACAGTTTTTGTATTATGGATTTTTATCTATCAGCTTTATTATCCAAGTTCTAAAAACTTAAACCACATTAGTAAGTAACCTGGTGACTAAGGAAAGAAAGTTCCCTTGCATTGTATTTGCTTGAGGGACCCCCTACGAAGATAGGCTGTCATCTTACTTGACTTGTCTGCATCATTTGGCAGAAGTAACCTCTCTCTCTTTTCCAGGTTCCTAAAACACCAGACTCAGTTTTCTTCCTATTTCAATAGTCAATTCTCTAGTCCTCTTTGCTAATTCACTCTTCTCCACTAGACCATTAAATACTAAAGCATACCTTGAATCTATCCTTGTCTTTCTTTTTTTGACTATCTAATGGTCTTTCTAAATGATCACTTCCATATTCATGGCTTTACATATTATCTGTAGGTTGATCGTAGATAATTTATATCACCAATCTTTACCACTCTTCTGAACTTTAGACTTTTATTTCCAGCTGCCTTAGTGGCATCTACGTTTAAATGTCTTATAGACAACTCAAACCCAACATGTTTAGCCTTGAACTTTTAATCTACCTCCCATCTCATCTGCTTTCCTCCAAGTTTTCCAAACTTCAGAATAGCACTATGGTGCCCCCAGTTTCCAGGCCAAAATTCTAGGTATCATCCTTAATTAATCCCCTTTTCTCACATCCTAAATCCAGTTTGTTAATAAGTCTTATTCATTCTAATTTTAAAAATATATCATGAATCTGAATACTTCTTACTATCTCCAGCAAAAACACCCTAGTTGCAAGCCTCTGTCACTTCTTGGTTATAATACTTAAATAGCCTCCTAATTGACCTCTTTGCTTTAATCTTTGCTTCCCTACAAAGATGATAGGATAAGTAACAGCTCTCCGGAGCTTTCTAATGCATTAATTGGACTATGGCATTTCCCTTCTGAAAATCCTCCAGTGGCTTCCCATTGCCGCCCGAATAAAATGCAGACTAGTTTTTTACCCTGACTAGTATTTTCTGGCTGTCTGCATACTTTTCTGATGTCAACAATTTCCATGCTCCCTCTTATTCACTGGAATCTGGCCATAATGGCCAGAAAATTGCCAAAATCATTTCTTTTGTTTGGAAAGACTTCCTCCTGTTCTTTTCTTAAGTATTTCATGCTTGTGTTATTTCATAACTTGTGTTCTTTAAATGTTACATCCTTAGAGAGCATTCCCGACTACTCTAACTAAAGCAGCCCCCACTGTTTCCCTGTAGTTGTAGGACTGAGGTCTTCATATTGGCCTGGACTCCTCTCAGCTACAGGATATTGTTGTATGTCCCCCATGGTTTATGATGTGGATATTTTGTCTTTTCCAGACTAGTCACATGGTATTTCTCCACTTTCTTCTTCTGTGACTTGCTGGAGAAAACTCTTTAGTTTTAAAGAGTTCATCAAATTAGGTTAGGGACACTCAGTATAAACTTCCTTTTGTTTTACCGTCTAACATAATCATTCATATGATATCTCATCATGTGCACAGGTTTCACTCACACTTAAAGGGATTATATCGCATGTGTAGACCAGGGAAAGGAAATTGGGGGACGATCTTAGGATCTTGTCTGCCATAGTCCTATACCTATTAAATCAAATAAATTAACTGTTAAAATTATAATGAAGAGAAGTACAGACCCAGTTGATTTTATTGAAATATTCTACCAAACACTGAAAGAAAAATTAATACTAATTCTATATAAACTCTTCTAGAATTATGAGAAGATGGATTATTTACCAACTCATTTTATGAATCCAGCATTACCATAACACCATAACCAGGCAGAAATGAAAGAAAACTACATGCCAATATATCACATGTATATATTTAAAAACCTTAACAAATGTTATCAGATAAAATCCAGCAGCATATTCAAATGATAGTGAATCATGATCAAGTTTATAACAGGAATATAAGGGTTTTAACTTAAAAATGAAATGTATATATCAATAGACTAAAGAGCATGTAATTATCTCAATAGATGCAGAAAATATTTGAAAAAGTTCATTGTGCAATTACACTTACAAAAATAAAACCAAACTCTCAATTTACTAGGCATTAATTTGAACTTACTCAAACCAACAACAACAAAAAAACTACAAAAAAATACTTTCAAACAACACACTTAATGGTAAAAATCTAACCACTCATTGGTATTTAACGTTATCATATAAATCTTAGTGCACTAAAGCAGTAAAAAATAACAAAAGACATACGTAATGGAAAAAAAAACATGTTTATTTGGAGTTGATGTGATTACTTCTTAGAAAATATC
The DNA here is from genome assembly GCF_014824575.4 of Sturnira hondurensis. Lineage (NCBI taxonomy): Eukaryota > Metazoa > Chordata > Mammalia > Chiroptera > Phyllostomidae > Sturnira > Sturnira hondurensis. The sequence continues at coordinate 8,411,745 of NW_028074140.1, read as the reverse complement.
AAAGAATGTACCAGAAAAGCTATTAAAACTAATAAATGCATTTATCAAGGTCACATCAGACAAAGTTAATATTTTAAAAAAATCAATTCTGCCTCTGCCTCATCTACTGAGAGGATGGAGACCACTTTCTGCAATCAGATTGCAATCCCAGAAAATGTCCATACCCCTCTGGAGGGCCACACAGCTACTGTGAAGGGTCCTAGAGGCACCCTGCGGGGGGACTTCAATAACACCAGTGTAGAACCCAGTCTCCTTGGAAAGAAAAAGAAGAGGCTCTGGTTGACAAATGGTGGGGCATTAGAAAGACACTGGCCACTGTTCCCACTATCTGCAGTCACATACAGAATGTGATCAAGGGTATTACCCTGGGCTTTGGTTACAAAACACTTCCCCATCAATGTCGTTATTCACAACGATGGTTCTCATGTTGAAATCAGAAGTTTCTTGGGGAAAAAATATGTTCACAGGGTTTGGGTGAGGTCAGACATTGCTTCAGTAGCTCAAGCCCAGAAAGTTGAGTTGATTCTTGAAGGAAATGAAGTTGCATCATATTCAGCTGCTTTGATATAGCAAGCCACAACAGTTAAAAACAAGAATATCTGAAAATCTTTGGATAACATCTATGTTTCTGAGAAAGAAACAGTTCAGCGGGCTGATGAATAAGATCAAAATCGTCCAGCTATAGAAACAGCAAAATGTCAGATGATTCCTCACACTTGTTTGTGATATTTTATTTTATTTGTTTTTAAAGATTTTAATTTATTTATCTTTAGAGGGGAAAGGAAGGAGAGAAGTATCAATGTATGGTTGCCTCTCGTGAGTCCCCTCCTGGGAACTGGCCTGCAACCCAGGCATGAGCCCTGACTGGGAATCGAACCACGATCGTGTGGTTCGCAGGCCCACGCTCAATCCACTGAGCTATGCCAGCCAGGGCTGTTTGTGATATTTTAAAGTTGCAATAAAAGCCATATATTGGGGGGAAAAGTAGTTCTGTATACTGGGAATAAGCATTTAGAAATTTAAACTTAAATATGTTATAATTTTTACTAGGACTAAAACATTAAAAATAGGAATAATTCTAACAAAATATGTGAAATATTTGTAATCTGAAAACTATAAAACATTGCTTACAACTAGATAAGTCAAAAGAGACATATAAATAGAAAGATAAACCATATTTATAGATCAGAAGACAATGTTAAAAAGTCAATATTCCCCCCAAATAATTTGTGATCCAATTAAATTTTAATTAGAATCCCACCTCTACCCACTTTCTTTGGGTGGAGGTTGATCAGCTATAGTATTTATAAGAAAAAAAAACTTAGAATGGACAAAAATTTTTTGAACAACCACAAACCTGGAGGACTTTTGTGACTTGGTATTAATTCTTCTTATAAAGTGACAATAATGAAATCAATGAGGTATTGTTTTAAAAATGGACACATAGATAAACAGACAGACTAGAAAATATGGAAGTAGATGTGAACAGTTCTGGTTGCGCTATTTTTAAATAAAGATGCCAAGACATATAAATGGAGTAATGATAATTTTTAACATAAAATGCTTATCTAATTGGACATCCATATGCAAAGCAATCAACAATGACTCATTTCACATTAGAAAAATTATCTCCAAATGGATAATAAATATGTTTTTAAGGCCTAAAGTTACAAATTTTTCAGAAGGAAATGTAGAATAAAGCCCTTGTGGCATTGGATGAGACAATGTTTTTTTAAAGCAGGACTTGAAAACCATAAACTACTAAAGAAAATATAAATTTTTTATCAGAAACTCACTTTTTTCATGATATAGAATGTTACAAAAAGAAAAAGATAGACTTGGAGACAATATTTGCAAAACATATCTCATAAAAAACTTAATGAATATAAACAACTCTCACAACTCAAAATGAAAAGAAAGAAAAATGATTACAATCAGTAAAAGATTTGAATAGATACTTGACTAAAGAGGATATTTAGGTGGCAAACAAGCATGTTAAAATATTTTCAACATCATTCAACATCATTTTAACATATCCAAAATTATTTTGCATTAGGGAAATGCAAATTAGAATTACAATGAGAAACCACTACACCTATTAGAAAGACTAAGACAAAAAATTTGGAGTTAATATACAGAACAGCTAGAACTATTGTGCATGCATATATGATGAATGTCAATATTGTGAATGTCAAATAGCCAATGACTTTGGAAGACAATTTGACAGTTTCTTATAAAGTTAATCATACACATACTATATTATCCATCAATTCCATTCCTAGTATCAACAGAAATAAAGATCTACATAAAGATCTGCACAAAAATCTCTGTATAAATGTTGATAGTAGCTTTTTTTAATTGCCCAAACTGGAAATGATCCCAATGTCCTTCAAATGATGAGTATATATTCAAAATTTAAGTATACATACAACTGAATATAGTTCTGCAATAGAAGGAATGAAATACTGATACATGTGACGATATTGATGAATCTTGAATGTATTATGCTAAGTAAATATAGCCAGACTAAACACTACATCAGGTATGATTCTGTTTATATCACATTTTGGATTCAGGGGTGTCCAATCTTTTGGTGTCTCTGGGCCACACTGAAAAAACAGTTGTCTTGGGCCACACATTAAATACACAAACACTAACAAAAACTGATGAGCAAAAAAAAAGCAAATTTTTAAGCAAAGTTTAAGTTTTAAGCAAATTTACAATTTGTGTTGGGCCGCATTCCAGGCCATCCTGGGCTACATGTGACCTTGCAGCCGTGGGTTGGACACCCCTGGCAGATTCACAGTTGCCAGGGATGACATTCCATTTTTTTTATTTTTCATCTCAGACATTGTAGTTTTTATTTCTATTAGTTTGATTTGGGCTTTTTTATCTCTTAACTCTTTCTACTTTTTGAACATATAGAATGCAGTTATAAGTGTTAATATCCTTATCTTCGAGTTCTAATATATACCTCATTTATAAGTTGGTTATGATTGATTTTTTGTTCTATTATTTTGTTCTATATTTTCCTCCTCCTTTTCAAGCCTGGCAATTTTTGACTGGATTTTAGACATTGTGAATTTCATTCTTTCTAGTCTTAATTTTAAGCTTTGTTAAGTGGAGAGCTTTGTTAGATGGCAGCATGGTGTTTGTTCCAGTGCTACTGTAACTCTCTTATTGAGACAAGACCCTTTAGTATATACCCCATACCAGGGGCTTCCACCCCTCAGGCCAGGAGGTGAGTGGCGGGTGGGTGAGTGAAGCTCCATCTATATTGACAGCTGCTCCCCATCACTCACATTACTGCCTGAGCTCCATCTCCTATCAGATCAGTGGCAGCATTAGATTTGAAAAGGAGTGCAAACCCTAGCATGAACTCTGCATGCGAGGGATCTGGGGTGTGTGCTCCTTATGAGAACCTGAAGTCAGATGATCTGAGGTGGAGCTGAGGCTGTGATGTCAGTGCTGGGGAGCGCCTGCAACTACAGGTTAGCATTGGCAGAGAGGTCTGACTGCCCTGAGACCATAATAAATCAATTGCTTACAGACTCATGTCAAAACTGTATCAGTGAGCATAAGTGACAATTAAGCTGTATATGGTGGCAGGCTATAAAGCCATCCCTCCTACTCTACCCACCTGGTCCGTGGAAAAATTGTTTTCCATGAAACTGGTCCCTGATGTCGAAAAGGTTGGGGACCGCTGCTCTACACAATACTTCATGAATCTTGAGACTTTCCGTTTTGGTTGGTATGAATATGCACTGCCTCTAGGTTCTGTGAACCCTCAGCAAGGTTGCCAGTAAAACTTCCAGATGACTCTTTCCTTGGTCTTGGTAGTTTTCTTATATATACACTGGTTGAGTACTCAGCTGATGACGCAGAGGATCCCCTGCAGACCTCTGGAGTTGTTTCACTGTGCAACCATCTCCTCTGCAGTGCTCTATGCTGGTCTCTTTCTAGATTTCTCATCTCTGTGATGTGGCCTGGAGCCTCTCTCAGCACAATAGACTGGGCAGTGAACCACAGGGATCACCTCATTGGTTTCCTGTCTCTCGGGGGTTTGATATCCAGTGTCTTGAAAACTTTTTTTAAAAATATATTTTCTCTGTTTTTCTGGTATACTAAGGTGAGAAAAGAAATCTGGTCCCAGTTACTACATCTTGGTTAGAAGTAGAATTCTACAGTACATGTTTTTGATATTGTTGTGGTTCCTTTTTGTGTTTTATCATTGAATCAATTGGGATTTTTCCTACATCAGCTGTTTTCAAGAAATTTCTTGAGCTGGTCAGATGGAGGTCCACATAGTGCTCCTTGCTGTTCATGATTCAAAGTTCTCTTCCTTTCTGTTGCCAAAGAGCAGACTCATTTAAGTGTAGCTTTCTCTATCTATCTATCTATCCATATATATGTGTGTGTGTATGTGTAGGTATATACATATATATATATATATATATATATATATATATTTGGTAGCTTGCCTGTTCTACTTTACTGAACCAAAACAAAGGGAATTTCAGTTGTTTGGCACACTTTAACCAAGGTTTTGCACTCCCTATATACTTTATACTTTTTGAACATCAATATGAATCTTTTCATTTTTACAAATATATGTATATATATATATATATATTTAAATTAATTAATTAATTTATTTTTAGAGAGAGGGCAAAGGAGGGAGAAAGAGAGGGAGAGAAACATCAGTGTGTGGTTGTGTCTCACATGGTCCTCACTGGGGACCTGGCCTGCAACCTGGGCGTGTGCCCTGACTGGGAATCGAACCGGCGACCCTTTGATTCTCAGCCTTTGATTTGAGATTAGTGTGGAGGTAGAATAATGAATTCTGGCACTCTTTTCAAAAATGTTACAGTGCTTCATTATTTAATGTGTGTATGAGAGTTTCTTCCAACTGCTGCAATAAATATGTATATTCGATGTCATTTACATTGTTTCTAACATCTATCTATCTATCTGTCTACATATCTATCAAATTATTTTCTATCAGCTGGAATGGCTGCCAGTTCAAGTTACTAGTGCGCAAAGAGCATGGAGGTCCCAGTCATTAAGTTAATTTTCTCTTTCCTAGTATAATTATAGACCAAAAAAATAGCATTGCAACAAGATGGCCATAGCCTTGACTTGATTTTCAAGAATACTGTGACAATCTGGGAATATCCTTTTAGATAGCTCTTTTTATCCAATACATGCAAGATAATGATGATTTTTTGATTTGTAGCAGCATCTGTTGTTGTAGAATCTGTACCATTTACAAGTTTGTCATTTCTGAGTTTTATATGAGTCTTAACAGTTCTTCTTTACTGCTATTGATTGCCAGATGCCCAAAACTTTGATTTTTAAGTATGCATCTCAATTTTTTCTAACACTGTCGTCCTATGCTTGGTAGGTGTCTATGTGTCCTCATTTTTTTTCAGAGTGTAAATGTGAAAAGTACCAGTGTCAGTCATTAAAGGCAATCAGGATTTGAAATTAACTCATATCTGGGGTTAATTTAGTCATTCAAAAAATTCACATGAGATGCCTACTGCTTCTTAGGCACTGGGAGTACATGAATGAATAATTCATGTGTCAAAAGCTTCTATCCAAAAAACTTCTATCCAAAGACCATCAGAAATATATCTGTAGTCAAACAAAGTTTTATTTATTGGCTTATTGCAGTAAGGCAGACCACACACCATGGAGACACATGGGCCTTAACACGTGTGAAGAAGGATGTTAAAAAGAACTTATTATAGGATTTGTGCTTGTGTCAGGTGGTTTTGAGGAAGGTCCAGGAAAGTAGGGTTTGCTCTGGCTTGGGTGCGGTCAGGGAGCAGAGTAATTATAATATTGACATCTTAATGAATCTTATTCCAAAGGCAGGAAGAATCTGTGAGGCTAAGCCTTTAATTGACTGAGAAGCACTTGATACTCATGTTAGCTGAGAGAGAAGGATGATTGGAATTTTTGCCGTTGTATTGTGATCTTTTGTTTGTTTTCTGACAAGAGCATGGAATTATTTTTTTCATCTCACTTTATCATAGTCAGAGAGCTCTCTTGTCTGATGTTGATGCTCTGTGAGGTTCATTTCTGGGAAGGAATGTGCATGGCTGAGCTGTGAATGCCAGGCCATCTCCTAGCACCACCAAGCCCCAGTGTTCGTGTCCAGTGAGTTCATGTCTGTCAGAGTTTGTTCTTCTTTTTCTTATCAGATCCATTGTCCAGTGAGGAAGACAAACCCTTAATCTCATTATTAAAAGAATAATAACAACAGCAATAGTAATAATAAAAACTAACATATATTAAGTTCTTATGTTCTAGGCAGTGGTCCAAGCACTTTACATGTATTGTTTCACTTAATTCTCATGACAATCCCATGAGGTAGATAACTGCCATTATTACTCCTGCTGATGGACATGGGAACTGAGATATATAGAGAAGTGAAGTGAAGTGCTTAGCTATAAGTAAAATTCAAATCTATAGGCAATTTGACTACAGACTGCCTATACTACAGTGTGGTGTTAAGTGGTTTATTGGATACCATTTGTACCAGGTACCGATGCCCTTTACTGGCCCAGCACTCTCTCCCTGCTGTTGCTATGAGACTACTTGTTAATGACTCACAGCTCCCTCTCTCTTTTAAGAATTGCCATCTCAAAGGACTTGAACAGACACAGAGGACATACAGAGGATCCAGAGTCACATAAAAAGATGCTCAATATCGCTAGCTTTCAGAGAGATGCAAATTAAAACCACAATGGAATACCACTTTACACTAGTCAGAATGGCCATCATTAACAAAGCAACAAACAGCAAGTGTTGGAGAGGTTGTGGAGAAAAGGGGACCCTAGTTTACTGTTGGTGGGATTGCAGACTGGTACAACTACTATGGAAAACAGTATGGAATTTTCTCAGATAACTAAAAATGGATCTGCCTTTTGACCCAGCAATTCCTCTGCTAGGATTATATCCTAAGGACCCTGAAACACCAATCCAAAAGAACCTATGCACCCCAATGTTCACAGCAGCACAATTTACAATAGCCAAGTGCTGGAAGCAAGCTAGGTGCTCATTAGTGAATGAATGGATCAAAAAACTGGTACATTTACACAATAGAATTCTATGCAGCAGAAAGAAAGAAGGAGCTCTTATATTTTGCAACTGAATGGATGGAACTGGAAAGCATTATGCTGAGTGAAATAAGGCAGGCGGTGAAAGACAAATACCATGTGATCTCACCTTTAACAGGAACTTCTACAAAACAAACAAGCAAGCAAAATATAACCAAAGACACTGAAATAGAGAACAGGCTGACAGGGACCAAAGGGGAGGGGGAGGGAATTTCAGGGAAAAAGGGGAAGAAGGATTCACAGGAACAAGTATAAAGAACACATGGACAAAAACTAAGGGGGGTGGAAATGGGAGGGAGGTGGGGAGCACTGAGGGGTTGAGTTGGGATAGGAGTAAAAGACAGAAAACTGTACTTTAACAACAATTAAAATAAATAAATTAAAATAAACAAAAAAAAAGAATTGCCATCTCCCTGGGGAGATTATGTTGTTCGTTTAGGACAGACAGCCCAGGGGTAATGCTTTTGCATAATGGATAGGATCAATGGTTTGATGCAATTAATGGTCTAGAATTCCCCAGGGTATTGGACTGAAAGCTAGGCTCCAGCTGAGACCTAAGAATATTCCTTTCCTGTCTTTCCCCCCTTTCTTACCATATTCCTTCACTCACTCCCCTTCTAAGCATACTCTTGTAATAAGTCACATAGCAATCTCTGTGTCAGGCTCTTTTGTGAGGTAGCAGACAGATGGTAACATGCACTATTGATGTGAAAAGACCTCAGCATGGAAACAGTGAGGAGAAATACCTTCACTATCCTGGGAGGGAAATGCTGAGTGGTGATGTTTGTGAGAGAAGGCATCCTAGGTGAAATAATTCCTAAATGTAGTCTGAAACAGTAAATTGGATTAGGTAGGTAAAGAAGTTACTTTTTTAAATTTTTAAAAAGATTTTATTTATTTATCTTTAGAGGGGAAGGGAAGGAGAGAAGGACAGAACTATCAATGTATGGTTGCCTCTCATGAGTCCCCTGCTGGGAACTGGCCTGCAACCCAGGCATGTGCCCTGACTGGGAATCGAACCGCAATCCTGTGGTTCGCAGGCCCACACTCAGTCCACTGAGCTACACCAACCAGGGCAGAAGTTACTTTGAAGTTAACCATTTTATTTGTTAAATCTGTGCTAAAGAATGAGGCACAGAATATAAATTTTGTGATGAAATTAATATTATTGTAGGAATTTTAGTTTTAAAATTCTCACATTTTTAAATAATAACATTTATTAAAGAAACAATAACATTGATTAAATAACATTTATTAAAGGAAGGGAGACACATTTACTGACTTACCTAAATGCAAAATTTATTGTATTAGATGCCCTCTCATATACCACCTCCTTTAATATTTCAACCCAACACAAGAAGAAATGAGGTTCAGAGGTGAAGAAAATCTTAAAGCTTTTTATTTCAAATTCATGAAATTGATTATTAAAAAATCTTTATTTTGATATAATTTATAGGCAATAAAATGTACACATTTTAAGTGTACATTGGGACAAATTTATATATCCATTTAAATCCACTACCCTTGAAATATGGAACATCTGTATCACCTAAAACAATTCTATAGTGCTGTTCTAGTAAATTTCTCCTGGCACTCAGCCCCAGGCAGCCATGATCTGCTTTATGTTGTTATAGATTAATCTAATAAATTTATATTTTTGTTATACCCTTTAATACATCCACATTAAAAAAATTACCATTACATAAAATTAGCAACATTTCATGGAAATGTCATGTATTTATCTTATGGTTTTGTGTATCTTAGACATAATATACCCCAGAAGAATTTGTATACCAATTTGAGAAACATTTTCTCAAATGTTTCAAGGAATGCAGCAGAAATTTAACTGAAACAAAATTAAAATTTCTAATGATAGATTTTTTTTCTTGAAAATCAACTCTAGGAGGTTGGTGAAGCTCTGAAGAGCTCCAAAATACTCATGAGTCCCAATTCAGGGCCTGCTAGGACATAAGTTTTACCTTGTCATAGAATGAATGATAATGAAAATATGGTAAATTAAATTCTAACTTTATTCACCCTCAATATCTTTGTATTTTACTAGGTCAATGATATGTTTACTTAATGTTATACTATGATAAAAGTAGTATGATATACTATGTACTATAGTATACATATACATATACTAATACATATGTTATACTATGATAAAGGTAATCTATGAATAGATTCCTATCTGATAAATCATAAAATGTGCAAAACATAAAATATTAGCAGTATATTAGAAGAATTTGTGTATAATTTTACCATGCAGAAGCAACCATTGTTAGTATTTTGACAGAGTAATTTAATGTGTTTTTAAATAGTCAAATAATAAAATTGCACTGCTTTATCCTTATTTTTCATGTGTTATCTTTATACCTTTCATTTCTTTATTTTTGCCTTTTTAATTAACTATGACTTTCAGTATAATGTTGAGTGAGAGTTGTATGAGAAGACATCTTTTTCTTTTTGATTTCAGGGGAAGGGATACAGTTCTCATTATGAAATACCATGTTATCTATAGGGTTTTTTGTAGATATTTATTATATTGAGGAAGTTTCTCTCTTTTTCTAGTTGGCTGAGAACCTGTTTCTTTCGAATGCACGTTGGATTTGTGAAAAGCTGTTTTTGCATCTCTTGAGATCATCCCGTGGCTTGCTTTTTCATTCTGTTGCTGTGGTATATAATAACATTCATCGCTTTTTGGAAACTAACCAACTTTGCATTTCTGGGGAAAAATCTCATTCAGTCCTACACATCGTGGGCATCAATTTGCTAATAGTTTGTTGAGGATTTTCATATCAACATTCATGAGAAATATTGGCCAGCAGTTTTCTCTTCTTGTAATACGGCATCTTTTTTGAGTATTAGGGTAGCTATGGCCTTGTAAAATAATTATAATGGGCTCTCTCTGCTTCTGTTTTCTGGGAAAGATAATGAACCGTTGGTGTCATTTGTTCCTTAAAAACAAAATCACTTGAATGGTAATACCAGTGAAGCCATCTGGGCCTGGCATTTTCTTTTATGATGAGTTATTAATTTTGAGTTTAATATATTTAATAGATAATTTATTTAACTAATATAAAACTATTCAGGCTATCGATTTCTCCTTGTATGACTTTTGATAATTCATGTCTTTCAGGAAATTGCTTCATTTCATCTAAGTCATCCAATACGTAGGTATGGAGTGGTTGAAGGAAGAGCATTGTTATTTTCTGATCAAATCTCAGTCTTTTAGTGGACCTGTGATCTTCACAATTGTTTCTCCAGTGCTGTGGCAATGCCTCACCTCTCCCCCACCCACTGCCATGCAGCATCCCCAGTGTATTTCACTGAAGCCCTGACCCTTGTTGACTTTTTCTTTCCTCTCTGAGAAGGCAGGGAGCCTCCAGGGAATAGAGTGGGAGGAATTCTGTCCTAAAGTCTTTCTCCCCGAGAGCAGGCCTTTGTTAGGAAGTAAGCTCTGGGCTATTTCATAATGTTTACTCTTCCCTTCCCTCTGTCAGCACCACAGAGGGATCTTTCCAGAAAATTCACTGTGAGAACCTTTTGGGGTTCCTATGGCAAAGGCCAACAAAATTGTAGGGAGCCCCCATTAGACTGTAGCTCTCAAGAATTTCTTTTTTTTAAGATTTTATTTATTTATCTTTAGAGGGGAAGGGAAGGAGAGAGGGAGAGAAATATCAACTTATGGTTGCCTCTCATGCATCCGCTGCCAGCAACCATGAACCGGGAACTGGCCTGCAACCCAGGCATGTGCCCTGACTGGGAATCGAACTGTGATTGTGTGGTTCGAAGGCCCGCACTCAATCCACTGAGCTACACCAGCCAGGGCAAGAATTTCTTACTCCAGCAATTTGAAGAATTAACATTGAAAGTTCCTATCAGTTACTGACTCCCGAGGCTGCTTCTCCAAGTGAGCAGATCTTAGATGTGTCTCTTTCTGTACAACCTAGTAGACATAAATTGTGCATCACCAGATCCTATAGGTAAATTTTTATTTCAAAGGTCACAGGGGAATGAACATGAGAGAGACATGCACTTTATTGTTAAATACTTAGTTTTATACATATTATTGCTATAAGGATTTATCACAGTTAGCTAAGGAAACAATTTTCAAAATGATGAAAGTGGAATCCCACTGTGAATCTCCTGGGAAGTCCCTGCAGCCACTGATAAGAACAAAATGAAGAATTTCATGGCAAAATGAAGACAACAGAAGACTAAAGTGTGGCTCATGATTTTAAGAGAGTGATTGACTGGAGGGGGAACTAGACCCTTGAGATGTAGGAATGGCTCAATGCACTAACTATTAAATATGCCTCTCTTCTTGCTAAGAGTCTAGGCTGACCTTGAAGGTGGCCATTAACGTCCCAGTACTTCTTTTCTTGACTTTAATCTGATTGACGGAGGCCAAAGACAAGGGAACAAGGAACCCATATATAACCAGGTGCTCAACAAAAAGTGTTGACATGAGATAATGAGAATCAGAGTGGTAATACTCCAATCCTCTTAATACTGTATGATGTCAGACTCTCTAATATATCTAATAATATCTCTGATCATCTTCTTTTCTCTTCTCCCAAAGGTCAGATAATGTTGGATTACCAAGGGAACAGGCTGGGGAGGATGATGGTCATGAATTAGTGGCAGAAAGGGATCAGGAGTTATTTCTATTCCCTTTCAAAGTAAACTTTTAATAAATAACTTCTAAGCTATCTGAACAGATAAAAGTATATAAAGCTGTTACTTTGCTCCAGTGGTTCCCACATTGTGCTGCACATTGAAGTCAGCTGGTTGTCTAAAAATATTGATGCCTCGATCCCACCCCCAGACATCCCTACTTAATTGGCATTAGCTGTTATCTGGCATAGGGATTTTCAAAAGCTCCCCAGGTAATTCTAATGTGCAGCAAAGTTTTAGAATCACTGCTTTACTCTCTTAAAATTTTGGTATATAATTTATTCTGTCTCTGTAGGAATCAATGATCCCTGTAGAGATTTTGTCAATATATTTCAGCTTGCTGGTGTACAAATTAGTTTGGTGTTTATTTAATTGTCAAATTTGTGTTGGTTTGATGTGACTTCTCAATAGTTATTTTCAAATAGCTAAAAGTATACTCAGTATTTTTATGGGTGGAAATTTAGAGCAAATTATTGGTGTTTCCAGTTTCTGAGTTTGCTCAAGTAATCTCAGAAGGATGCAGTTGTTCACTTTTTAAGTTCTTTAGAGAAGAAGTCATTCTAACAATCCTTGCAATAAATTAAAAGAAATAAAGTGTCAAATTGTTTTAATTGCTACTTTCTGACCTCTGGGCTGGAGATAATAGTTAGCACTTGCTATATCTGTGTCATTATGTTAAATATAATATCTAAATTAATTTTAATTTCCACAAAAGTTTGTGTATGTACATTCTACATTGCCAATAAAGATGCAAGTTGTATGATTGACTCATCATATCACTTTTATGAAAATCTGACCTTTCAAGGAAGCATTAGGGAGGAGGAAAAAAAGCAGAGGATAGATCTCTAACAGTGGAGCTTCAGGTGTCAGGCAGGACGATATTTTTAGGGGGAGAGAGTTTGCATTCAATCTCAGTGCCCTTATTTGTTCACTGCCTCCTTTTCCTAATTCAATCCATGGCCAACTGTCATCTGTCTTTCCTAGTGTCATACTTGACTTAGTCCCATCGGTTTGTGTTATGGATCCAAAGTTTGGGTGTCCAAGGCTTTGAAAGGGCAAAACTCAAAATGTCAGAGTTTGGAGTAAGAAAAGGTTTATTGATCGAGAAGGCACTAACTGAGAAGACGAGAGACCTAATTGTGACTCAAATCCATCTTTCCTGCTGGCCCAGGCCAAGTGCATTTAAGGGTATAGAAGGAATAGATTTGTAAAGGTGCTGATGGAGCAGGTTTTATTGGAGGACCTTGGAGCTTGGCCATTTATGATAAAGGGATGTCAGCACTTCCTGACTGGCAGACCATTGGCTTCTGGAAGGGTTCCAGTGCTCAACTTCGGGTTATGTCCTGACCCTTTCTTTGGTCCTGTGTGTGTCGGGCAGCAAAGTGGGGGTGACTGATTCTGGGTGCCACTGGATGTCAAAATTCTTTATTCTGGGCATGCTTCAGCTGCATGACTTTTGGTTTTTGTGCTCTCTGAAAAACAACTCAGTATCTTGTTTATGGGGTTATATCAGCACATCAATCTGGGATACATAGGAGTAAAAACAAAACACAGCAAAATTCCTCAGAGCACTTTTTGGCCATTGCTAAAGTGTTTGCAAATTCGGTGTAGATAACAATCAGTTTTTTTCCACCTAAGGCAGGAACACAGCAAAATGGAATCTTTCATTGAAAAAGGAAATTTTTGCCTATATGCACATTTGTAACTTAGTAGGTAGCACGACCTAGAGAGGAGACCTGACACTGCATATTTTGTTTATCCTAGAAAAGAGTATCAACAGCCACATGGTCACTGAAGTTAAAACTTTGGAGTTATTTGAAAAACTTACTCTATCCAGTGCTTAATTGGTAACTAAGTGCTATTAAGGCTATTTTTAAGAACTCTTTTGAATTTATTTCATTTTACTGTTTCTATCTTCTTGCCTCAATTCTGATCTTCATTGTCTCTTAGCATAATTAAAACAACTGTTTTCTGTTTTATCTGGAAAACAGATTATTTACCACCAAAATAATATCTACAGTTGGCCCAAGCTCATGTGAATTGTAAGAACCGAAGGTCATACAAGTACTTATGAGCAAATTTTCTGGCCAAGTAAGAAGAAGGAAAGTTTATACAAGTTGTTTTTATTTTTAAAATTATTTTACTTTAAAGTATAATCCACCTACTGAGAACGTTTACAAAAATTTTATATCCCAGTGCGTGATTGATCACAAAGACAACACTCATGTGGCCACCATCTATGTGAAAGAATAGAATGCCGCTATACTCCAGAAACTTCCCTCTGCTCCTCTCAACCACATCCTGTCTTCCTGCTCGAAGATAGCCCTTAATTCTGCCTATTTTTGAGTTTTGTATAAATGGAATCATACAGTATGTTGTATCTAGACTTTTATTTAACACTATACTTTACAAGTTCTTGCCTTGTCATATCATCATGCTCAATTTGAGCATGAACTGGGTTAATTATTGCCTTCACTTGGGTCTTGAGATCACCTTACTCATTTAATAGTTCTCCACTAGAAGATAAGGAATCACTAACTCAATTCAACAAGTAGTTATCAAGTGTCTGCTTTCTGACGGGCATTGTGCTAGAGCACACGAATAACAGGAAGGGTTTACTGATCAGTAAAGATGATCAGAGCCTAGACTGTGATGCAGAGCATAAGTTCTCCAAGTGTGATGTCCATTCCAGCACCCTCACTTGGGAACTTGTTAGCAATGCAAATTCTCCCATCCCACCCCAGGTCAACCAAGCCAGAAGCTCTGGAAGCAGGGCCAGTCACCTGTGTTTTAACAGGTTTTTTCTGAGGCACCTTAAAGTTTGAGAACCACTTATCTCAGAGGACTCTTTTGACCCTTGGATGGAGAGGGTCTAAATGCTTTCTAACATGACTTCGAATGCTAAAATCCAACGATCAGCTGAAAATTCCTGCAACTTTCATTTCCAAAATAATTGTATTCTTCTTATGTTTAATTTTGAATTGTTCAGATGGAAAAAGCTCCCTAAGTTTGTGTGTTTCCTTGGTTTTTATTAGTTCAGGGGGTTGATAAGGTTGTTAAGTGGCAGACAGTGCTCACTGGGGGCACTGCACTGTAAATACAGGGGTTAGAAGTTAACAGCCTCAGACATCTCCGGGGTCCTGTGCCTCATCTGGAGCTCCAGTCTCTCCTACAAAGCTCTACTTTCAGACTTAATGCAAAATAGCAGCAGCATAGTTTCAAAGCATGAGACTTAGATGAGACAGCGACTTCCTGCTTCCCCATGTAAACTTGACAGTGCACTAGATTTTCAGTGTTTTACTTTACACTGATTTGTTGAAAAAGCAAGTCTCTTTTGAATGTTAATGTGGCTGTTTGTCTGCCTTATGATTGTTTTGCTGCATTTGGGAAAAAATCCAATTTTTTTTGTCAAGCATTAATCATGTCTTAAGCTATTTGTACCTGAATATGAAAGGGGTGTATCTTAGGGAAATCCATCATGATTATAGTAAAACACAAAAAGCAATGGCATTAATATGATTAAGGACTTTTTTTTTTAGATTTTTATTTATTTATTTATTTACCTTTAGAGGGGAAGGAGAGGGAGAGAAACATCAATGTATGGTTGCCTTTTGTGCATCCCCTGCTGGGAGTTGGCCTGCAGGGAACCAGCCTGCAACCCAGGCATGTGCCCTGACTAGGAATCGAACCGTGATCCTCTGGTTCGCAGGCCTGCGCTCAATCTACTGAGCTACACCAGCCAGGGCTGATTAAGGACTTTTTGACCATAAATGTTGAGATTAAAGGTATTATATATGATCTTTTAGAAAGCTACATGGTTTGCCAGCTCTCTTGCTAATGAACAGTTCTACTCTCCTGTCTCTAATAGCATCTAACCTCTTTTTACTTTGGTGTGTTATCCAGGGTGCCTAGGGGCAAGCCAACAATGAAAATACCAATTTACCATTCTGTCCTTTTTCTCCTTACCATTAAAAAGAAGGGAGGGACACACATATAGCCTTTAAGGTTATGATAGCCAACTCATCTTTTAACATTTCTTTTATTGTAATTTATAATATCAAATTATATGTTTACCACCTCTGTTGCCTATACTGGTCACCAAAAGGAACTTAGATAATAAACTCTATCAGCATAAGTAAGCACTTTAGCATATATTACTATGTATATTATTTCTGGGACCATATATTAAAATAAAGCACACGGTCTTTTATATTCCAAGGAATATACATCTTTTAGTTTAACTTGACTAACATTGGCAAAACACTTTCTTTGTGTAGCCACCACGAAGACACTAAAAATACTGACGTTAACACCAAGCTCTTAAGGCACTTGTAGCCATGTAACCAATCTGGATATATAAACAAACAAAAAATGGCCTGCAAGCCTAAAGTCGTATTAACACATTTATTTTGCATACATTTAGTCTAAAACAAGTTTTTACTATATTTAGTCAATGATTAGAATATCCAGCTTGTTACGATGTCCCCGCTTTGGTGAATGTCTCTCACCTTGCTATGGTGGCAAGAGATATGAAAGGTCTTTGGGGTGATTTCCTCATCACTGCAGGAAAGCTCGTTGGTCATTGTAATAGTGTGACAAAGTTGTCGTAACAAGGTATCAGTTTTAAACAAAACAAATTTATTTTCTTGATATTTTGGAGACAAAAAGTCCAAGATCAAGATGCTGGCAGGATTATTTTTTTTCTGAGGCCTCTCTCCTTGGCTTGCAAATGGCGAGAGACATCTTCTTCCTGTGTCTTCACGTAGTCTTCCTCTGTGCATATCTGTGTCCCAATCTCCTTTTCTCACAATGATGGCAGTCATACTACATTAACCCCACCCACCCCATTTTAACTTGAGTATCTCTTTGAAGACGTTGTTTCCAAAGAGTCACATTTTGAGGTATTGGGCATTATAGTTTTAACATATGAATACAAGTCAGCCCATAACACTTGTGCTCTGTCACCTCTGAAGTCTTATGCTCCCAATGCACCAAACGTTCACCATATACTTCTAGCTCTTCAGCCCCATCACTAAACCTCATCGAGATCTTTAGGGCTGGACTATTTGCTCTCCAGAGCTATCATTTCTTCATGACTCATTTTCATCCACTCATGTCTCCATGATGACTTCAACTATTATATTACCAATAACCTTAATATTAAGCACCCAATTTTTTCAAAGAATCTGCCATCTGCTGAGCTATAAATGTGAAAACTAGAGCCCTCATGAATTAATGGTTTACACCTTCAGTTGATTTGGGTCCCTAGTGCTAGCTGATAATCTCTTATCCTTCCGGTTTCTTATATGTCCCCTGTCATAAGACTCCTTAAACATCCAAACTCCCTTCCATCTCAGCATACAACTTTGCCTCTTTTTAAAATGAAAATGAGCTCTTGAGTTCTTTAACTTCCTTTCTTTATGTGCATAAGTTCATTTATTTACAGTTACTTATATTTTTTCCTTCTAAATTCAAGAGAAGGCTATTACTTCCTTTAAATGAAATTCTTCAATCCCCTCCTATTCTTTATTTCTCTTTGGGAATTTTATTAATGGACAACTTATTTTAAAAAATCTATTTATTTATTTACTTATTTATTATTTTAATCAAAAAAATGTATTTTGATTGTTGTTCAAGTACAACAATTTTCTGTCTTTTACTCCCATCCCAGCTCCCCCCCAGTGCTCCCCACCTTCCTCCCTTTTCCATGCCCCCCCTAGTTTTAGTCCATGTGTCCTTTATAGTTGTTCCTGAAAAACCCTTCCCCTATTCTCCTGAAATTCCCTCCCCTCTCCCTTCTGGTCACTGTCAACCTGTTCTCTATATCAGTGTCTTTGATTGTATTTTGCTCGTTTGCTTGTTTTATTGTTTGGGTTCCTGTCAAAGGTGAGATCATATGATATTTGTCTTTCACCACCTGGCTTATTTTGCTTAGCACAATGCTCTCCAGTTCCATACACACTGTCACAAAAGGGTAGGAGGTCCTTCTTTCTTTCTGCCGCATAGAATTCCATTGTGTAAATGTACCATAGTTTATTAATCCATTCATTTACTGATAGGCACCTATCATAATGAACAACTTTTAAACCTTTGTTTTTCTACTGGTTCCTTCATCTCAGCATAGATAAATGCCCATCTTCAGCAACAAACACAAAACTTCTCATTCTTTTCCTCCATTATCTTTTTTCCCCACTTACATTTTTTAAAATTTGTAACCCATGGAGATTTTTATTTTTATTTCTTTTGTTTTTTAAAATGTTTTATTGTTATTGCCAAGTTTCTTATAGAAGTAGTTTTATCTGTTGTCCCCTTTTCCTCACTTTCAAAACATGTGTTCCTCATTTGTCTTTCTGATTTCTGCCTTCACTATCCCACTGAATTTGATTTTGCCAAATTACCATTGAAAACTTTGAGATTAAAAGCAATGGACACTGTTATAGTTCGTTGCCTTAAATGTCTTTTGTAGACTTTTTGGTCCAACTCCTATTTAAACCTTTAGTTTCTGTTTGAGGGCTATGGAAAACTGCTCTTAATGCTTTGGCTAAATACACTTTCAATTTGTTTTCTCCAGTATCCTGTGTGTACGTGTGTTGTTGTGCTGTGTCTCCTTCACCTTTGTAATCTCTCTGCTCAGAGCTTGGAGCAACGCTTTGCAAAGTTAAGAATTAAGTGAATACTGGTTAGATGAATAAAAGTGCTCCCATCTTTTTACTTCAAGGAAGCTTGATTTAAGCATCTAAAAGCATTTGAATGTATAAATAAATAAATAAATTCATAAACATATTTTCTATAGACATGCACACAATATAGTATGCATTCTATGTAACATTATATCATATTATATACACATTTTTGCCATTTCTACTATTGTAGAAATATTCAAGAAGCATCATGTGTTTAAAATATTCCAAACATAGACAGAATTGGTCATTTTGGATTTCTTTATAAACTAATTCTATGATGTAAATAAGAAAATAATACTATTTTTCAACAGTTATATCTAACAACCTCATTATAGTTTCAAGTGAGATTTCACATGAGAAACAACAGTAGTAAATGTTAGTAAAAGAAGCAGGAGATTGGCAATCTGGAGAAATAGCAGTTTTCCTCTTTTCTAACACATAACATTATGAAAATGAGCATGACTAAGCAAGCATTAAAGGAAGGACTGTGAATATTAGGTTATTTGTCATAAAAGTCAATTTTATGGTTGCTCTTCTTAATAAAATGTTCTACAACATAATGAAATATGCATAAATTTCAAATGAATGTTCTATTTCAAAGACTGTCTATGGGACCTGTGGGAATAATATAACAGATAGACATAATTAATGTGACAGCTATTGAATAACTTAAACTTGGATATAGTAGGTCATTGCAGGGGAGAGGTACTAGCCCAATCACAGTTTATGTTGCAAATGGAGCTTGGAGAAATGAATACTGAATAATGGATAGTGAAAGAGAGACTCTGACCATGATTAAATAGGTATAAAAGTAAATAAATTCAACCGACTATCTGCCCCGTAAAAATATCTCTTTTGCTATTACAAATAGCCAAGGCATTTTTAAGTGCAGTCATTCTTTATTATGTACTTCCTTAAGCATGGCACATTTTCCCCTTGTTTTTTACAAGTACTATGTTAACTTATCATGACACCTGTAAAGTTTTATTTTTGCTAAAATTAATTTGGGTCTTATTATTGTTCCTGGAAGAACAAACATTTTTAATCATGTTAAATTAATTAAACAAGGAGGCCATTGGACCGAGTTTGTTCTATTGCTATGGTTCCTACTTGACCAAACCCAAACCTAAGCCTGTAAATACCTTGTGGTTACAAAATTGAAGTCTGAGGACAACCAATCACAAATAGCCAAGTAGGCTTTATGGTTTAGACAATCAATAATGTTCTTGCTTTGCCTGATTCTTTTTTCCATAAAAGTTTTTCTCATAAAAGTTCTCACCTAGCTCCAGGGGGTCTCTACTCGTTTGGCACTGCTCGATGGGAATTGATTCTTGCTCAAAAATATTCCTAAAATTTTAATGTGTCAGTCTCTTCTAAAAATAATAATGCAGTTTTATGCATTATTAAAATAAACCTAAGATTTAACCCAGGCGGTCTCATTAGTACCCACAAGATCTTAGTGAAACAGGAACTGTGGGGCAGAACATGATTTTCTTAGGATCAAAGCAATGAGCTTTGATGGAAGGGCACCCTTCAGGAGCTTTGAGTAACACCAGGCTTCAACATGAGTGTTTGTGGGTTAGCATTGGTGGTGTGAGCACATTTTGATCCCTTCAATTAAGCTTATCATTTTCTTGGTGGTACAGCAATCCTTGTGGCAGGGTGACAACCTCAGATGTGTCCTCTTATTTACTATGCTAGGAATTGGAGACATTTGTGAGGTCACTGTATCTGGAGCCCAGCTACGATTTTTTTTGGTTGTGGGGGGCTGCTTTCTGTTTCAACTGACCTACAGTAAATGGAGTTCTGAAGTGTGGACTTCTGGACTAGTGAGGGATAATCCTTATTATAAGGGAAGGACTAAACTCTACATTAAATTTACGCTTTAAAAAACACTGTGGAATCTGTCCAAGTAAATTCACCCCCTGCTCTGATTCATAGAGACACACATGCCTTATTTTTCATCCTGCTTTCACCAATCTTCTTCAATCCCCAGGAAGTTTATAAATTTGGCTTAAGGAGTGATAAGGAGGTTATAGGGCAAGAGTCAGTAAGAAGGAAGGCCTGTCTTCTATAACTTTATGGTCCACATTCCTTGAAATATCCCTCATACTTACCTAAACAATGAATCGCTCTTCAGCACAGCAACTTCTCCTTTGGAATTTTACAAGAAGAAAACAATATAATTTCTTAAAGACTTGCCATTATATTACTTGTGCTGTGCCAACAATCTCCCCCAAATCTGATACCCTACACACAATCTCTGAGCAGCTGGTACCGAGGTTGCACCCACAGTGCAGTCAGAGCATCTGTGGCCAAGTGGGACTTGTCTAAGGTTTGTGGGCTCACAAGCAGCAAAATTGGGCCTCAGACCTAAGTTTGTTTGCTTTCACAATCACATGTGCTTTTAGTTGCAATGCCATACTGCCTATCAGCCTTCATTAAGGTAATTTACACTTTAATACATTTAATCAGCAGCCCAGACTCACCACTGGGTTAGGCTAGCAAGTGACTGTCTGAGTTTAATTTTCTACTCAGGAACATGTGTATAATGCTATCTAACACAGAGAGTTACTTTCAGATTTAGAGTTGTTAATAAACATAAAATAGCTACTTCATATTCTGGCATGAAACTGATGCTCAAGAATTGTTGGTTCTCTATTCTTCCTATGCCATGAACCTGTCTAATCTCCAGCTCACCTTGGCTGAAATTTTTTGTGACTCAAAGTGCATTAACTTGCGACTGTGTTATGACCAGCCTTTATTCCCTCTATTTGAAAAGATCAAAAATATTTTATTGAAGGTCTTTGTGGAAAGAAATCTTTGGTATGCCTGAGGACCCTCATGAGCCGAGTACTATGGATCCACAGAGAGGGAAACGAATGAACTTTTATGCTCAGGTCAGGAGGCAAAGCAGGAAATATGACAGGTCCTGTGGACGATATGGCGTTTTGAGCTAAGCCTTAAAGAAAAGCATAATAAGGAAAAGTGAAGAAAGAAGCAAGTGCATTTTATATCATGGAAAGAGCACCGTAAAGGCAAACAGTACACAATGAATTAGTGAATTGGAGGAATGGTTGCTGGCATCTGGGGGCAATTCCAAGGTAAGGGGCCGGGAGGGATGTTCTAGGAGATGGAGTTTTTCAGCAGGAAGGTACCTGATCTCTCAGCAAGTGAATTGCATTGAAAATTAGCGGTCCTTGTTTTATTTAGATTATCCTGAATAGCCAATAGATGTTTTTTTTGTCTTGGTTGCTTTTAAAGCAAAATGTTATGAAATATTTTGGCCTTGATCTGGTCAATTACTAAGAAATCAATTATTTCATTAAATACAGCAGTGTCTAAATTTACTATATAATAACCAATAGGCTGAAAGACAATGAATCTTGAGGCATAATCAATTTGCTTTTTAAAAAAAAACTCACTGCAAAAGGCCTCAGAGGAGTTACTTGCTTCTTTTAGAAATAACGCATTTAACACTACTTGTGTTCATTTCACTGACTTTCAAAGTTCAGGCATGCCAGCCTTATAAACACAGCATAAAGAGAACTCCTAGAAGGCATTTGGTAAACTTTCCCATTTTGATCAGATGGTTGAATTGCTCAGCAGTTTTAGGTCAACCATCTTATCAAAAACACCCAGATAAGACTTGCTGGCATTGAGAAATGCTTTTTAATCATTGCTTTAATTGTCACAATTTATGGAAGTATTGTGAATTGAATATTTAAATATATTTTTTAACTTTAAGAAAAGCTGCTGTACCCTCTGAAGATTTCTCTTCCAGAGTTAAATTAGAACCATGGGGTTCTGGGGTTGATAAAGTCACGTATTTGAACTAAACCTTAAAGGGAGAGAATAAAAAGTAGATGCTAAAAATGTTTCATTTCATTTCTCTAGAGTAAATACTATGTTATGTAGCTAATTAAAATACATCATAGATATTATGTGTCACTAAAAGCAAACTTGTATATAGTTTATACATATTTAGGGTTTTTTTGGTATTTAAAATGAGAACTACTTTATAAGAGTTTCAAATGTGATTTTCACCACTTTGCTAACATAAGGGCAAATCAAAGTTGCTCTCTGTTTTGTAAGCATTTCTAGGGTATTCTCAGGATCCAGTCTCTTTTGCTAAAAGTTGTAACCAGACAAATGACTGCCAATTCAAGTACCCAACTTCCAACTTGCTTTCTTACAATGAATTTCCCAGGCCACATAATAGTCTATTTTATGTAGCTTTGTGCTGTAGTAATTCAACTTTTAATTGTCGAGTTCATGCTGGTAATCTTATTTTGTAGGAGTGGGTGCACTTTGATGCTCCATTTTCTTCCTGTTTGTTGTAACACAGCACTTGGGTGTCTATTAAATGCCTGATGTGCCAGTGCATTGGAGTGACTGTGAGTTTATGCTCCTTTCACAAATGCATCGCCTATTTGTAAAATTTCTGGTTTTTATAGTTTGGCTCTCGTTTTATTTTATACGTATATTATAATAAGCAATACAGGCTTACTTTTTCCTGGCCTTTTCCCATACGCCCATTCAGGTCAACCTCTTCTCATGACCAGTTAGACTATTTTACATGTGTTATAGTGAAGAGATTAAGAAATGACTAAAGACTAGAAAAAGTCAAGACACAATAATATAAACTATGCCCAGTTATAGCTTGTAACTGTATATAACTATTATAACTATATTATTGTTTATAGTTTATAGTTTATAACTATTAGAATTATTTATAATAAACTATTAAAAACAGTTATAATCTCACATTCCCTTAGTCAGTTTTTTATTTGTAGAGCAATCCATGACTTAAAAAAGGTATATATAGCTAATAAAGAGCATAGAAAAATATTTGGAAGGCTGTACACCCAACATTTATTCATTTGCTTATATCTGAGATGTAGAAGTAGAGACAGAGGATGGTAAAATTCTTCATTTATTTTTATTTCTAATGACCATAAGCTACTTTTGGAATATAAAGAAAGCATTATAGTGTGTTATGGGTTAATATTTCCAGAAGTATAAATTCTCAGAACTGTGTTTAGACCAGAAATGTACCCATTCACACATTGAAGTATTAAGAATACATGCAGAATGAATTGTTTTGAGTAAAAATATATAATTATTATAAATATTTAACATTTATTTGAAATTTTATTATGTGCTAGGAACTGTTGTATGTGCTGGTTGCATATTCATTATCCCATTTAATCCTTACACTAGTTCTATGAAATAGAGATAATTATTATCCTCTTTCACAGATAAAATTGACACAGAGGGAAATTTATTATCTTACTACAGTTTAAACAGATGGCAAATGGTTGTTTAGACTTTGATCTCAGATGTTCGGACCCCAGAATGCAGGCTCATATTTCATTCTACTCCCTGGTGTGATTGGTTGGCCAGAAAGATCCTCCTTGTCTTCAGTTGTGACAGTTTAAAAGTTCTGTAAAATGATTTCACTTTTGTGCCTTATTTCTTGAGTATAACTCAATTCTACCCACACTTAAGATTTTTCCACCTGTAAAATTCATGTTTAGGTGTGTGCTCTTATTCCTACCACATATATAGGTAGGAAGTTAGGTTGCATTTGTAATTATACTAGCACTATCTTGAACATTGGCTATGAAAATAATTTTAAAATATTTTTTCATAATAGTAGAGTTCTTAGAAAACATTAATATTTGAGAATATTCCTATTTAGATAGGTTCTGGCCAATGCATCTTTAATTTAATATTATGTTCCCTCCCATCCAAAAAGGATTACCCATCAGCAGTTTACATTTGGTAATCTACAATAGGAAGACATAAATTGTTTGCCATGGAAGCACTTTGGAAAATCAGTCAACTCTGTGCAAATCAATAAACATTAATTTTTAACTTAATATCAGAGATGATATAATCTAGAAATTTGTACAAAATAAACTGGGGAAACTAGAAGGAACTTGAAAAACTAAGCTAATTTCATTTTGAAGCTACATTCAATTTTCAGTAAAATATGCTCTTTTTTGCATATTTCTGGCTAGATTATAATGATTCCTTTATTGATTTTAAGTTAATTGCACAATTAGAAACTATGATTGCCAGTGAAATACTGATTGGATAAATTGACCTTTAAAAATAGATGGGCATATAAATTTAAATGTTGTAGATTAAATTTAAATTAGGGCAGAAAACTATACTTGAAAAATAATTAAATAAAAACATTGAAAAAACAAACAAACAAACAAAAAAATTTAAATTAGGGCTCTGAAAAATGGGTGGAAAAAATGGAAATCCAAAAATCAGATAAATGTGCGGACTTCACTGCAGCCTGTGTAGTTGCATGTAGTAAATATTTTTTAAAAGAATCTGTTGAATCTATAAGTTCTTGAAAAAGCACAAGGAAAGAAAATGTAGTTTCTGTGACTCATACATGAAATGAGTCATAGAACATTGAACACCATGTCTTCCTCTTACAGCACTTCACATGTTGGAAAAACTGTAAGTTCCAGTTGCTACAAGTGGCCATTACCATAGTATGCTTTTTACAGATATGTTTAGTCAGCTGTGTGAAAGTGGTGTAGGAATAATCAAAGACTCATATTAAAGGGAAATCTTAAGCATCATTTTAACTACTTACGTGACAGATAAGACTAATGATGAAATGGACATATGAATCAACGTTTATTGTTAATTATTAAATTAGCCATATTCTCCCTCCTGATCATTCTTGATTTAAAAGTCAGTTTACGGTCCTCCAGAGCAGTTGCTGGAGCAATGAATCTAGTCTGGGTCTGGCTCTCACTGGGCATTTGCTTTTAAATATGGGAGCATTACAGCAGGGAGCATTTCCTGGTGTAATCTATGGAGAAAGGGAATAGATAATTGCAGGATTAATGGCTAGAAATAATTAAAATGACACTACTAAGCCCTGTCTTTTCAGGAAGAGAACTCCAATTAAGCCACATCTCCTTTCCATTATCACTCCACTGCCAATTAAAGTCTGATATATTTTGTCAGTTTTATACAGAAGAAGCTTTTAGTCTTTCATATATTCAAACTTACATTTTGGCAGGAGCATAAAGGGCTCTGTCATTTAAGTTTTATATGCCTATAAAAGACTCCACTCGAACCATTCTCTTCCTACTTCATAACTTCTCTCGTTGTCAGTGATCAAAAACTGCCTATTGTTGTTACAGCAGTGTGATGACGGTTAGCGTTTAATCTTTATATTTTCTCAGAATGCCATTATGTAAGAAAGAAAAATTCAGACTAGTTAAAGGGTACATGGCATAGTAATGAAGATTCTAACTTATGTACCTTTTTTAAGCATCACAGTTTTGTTTGGGTCAGGTGGGAAGCACAGTTGCCTTTATTTTATACTCTCCAAGGTAATGGAAACCTAGGACAGATACTTACTATTAGGAACTTGTATATTTATTTTTTTATCTACAATAGTGGTAGAATGGTTTTCAGGGGAACATGGGAAGTAAAAAAATCTGAAGAGAGAGAGAGAGAGAGGGAGGGAGAGAAGGTCTTTCAGAGTTACACATAGATCTAACCTACTTAATTGTGGAAAATTGGTCATAGAGAAGCATGTCGACAGTGGTGGTTTCGGGAACCGAGCAGTCCTGAGTGGGAGCCTCCAGCTTTATGTCTTACTAATTCGGAGGCAGTAGTCAAGTTATTTATTTTCTCCAAATGCCAGTTTCCTTATCATTTATGTGAGGTGATGCTCTGCAGGCAGGGGCTTTTTGTGAAAAGTAGAGACAATCCTTGGAAAACACCCACCACAGCATGGAACAGAGAGCGCATATTTGGTGCCTGGTAATCATTGTCTTTAGGGTTATGGCTGTCATTCTGTGGTTACATGAGTTGAGTTAATGCTAGCTCCAGGAATCCCCTGTCGCTTTTTACCATGGTTCCTAGAAGGCACAGCACGTGGGTTCTCAGAAGAAATGTTAGCATTAATCTTATCAAAATTTTAAGATAATCATTTAAGAAATCTCTTGGAAGAATAGAGCATTATAAATCCCAAAAATAAATGACTATTTATACCTCTGTTCTCCTTATCCATTGATCTCTATATCCCTCAAAGTATTTCACAATAATAAAAAATTCACTATGGAAGACAAAAGAGTACACAGATTCTATTCCTCATTTAGATTTAAACAGAATTGTGGTAGAAATGAAATCCGTGAACATACTGCCTTAATATTTGAAAATAAACTATTTGATCCTGTGTTATAAAGCAGATAACAAATTTTTGAAACTACTAATAAATCTATAGTCCCTTTGTTGTTTGTTTTATTATAGTTTTGCAAATAGTAAAACTTTTTTTACTTGAAAGTTGATTGCAGATTTTTCTTCAATTTTTGGCATACCACTAATGTTCAACATTAGTATGCCCTTTGGCAAATAATGTAAGTGATTCTATTGCTATGACATTTTTAAGTCCTTTATTTAACAAGAAACCCTTTCTTGGACCCACATTTTTTCCAGCCATACTTATTATCACTATACCTCTTCATAGAGAAATTCCTCAGAAAAGTTGGTCAGTACTCAGTGACAACTTTCTCTCCTATTAGCTTCTGAACCCTGCATGTCCATCAAAATGCCTCTTATAAGTATCACAAATGACCTCCACGTTGCCACAATAAATGCTTAGTTCTTAGTCTTATCTTACTTGCCCTGTCAGCTTCATCTGATGTAGTGATCATTCTCTCTTATTTAAATCCTACCTTCATGTAGCTTTCAGAATATTGCAGCAGTGGGGAACTGTAACCCTGAGGAATTGTAACCCACCTCAACATTTTTTTGATGTTGTTTCTATACGTGCTGACTTTGACTAACAGATAAATAGATAGTAGCTTGTAGATAAACAGCATGTTTGCATAAGAATCCTAGGAACTAACTTCAAATGATACAGACTCTGACCTTCAGTCATCCAAGCTCTGGAAGAATTGCCGACCTACAGCCGTAAAACCAGGATGATGTGAAACCACAAAGATGAAAACCAAGATGTTGCACACTAGACCACCACTTGACAAGTTTTGTGGTCCTCACCAAAATGGACTGTGTTAGTCCCCACATAGGGAACTTTCAACCCTCTCCCTTTGATCTCTCTGTTCTGTTTTCCCTCCCCTTCTTTATAAAGTGCACCTCTGTCTGCACTGAGTTGTTAAGATGAGCTTTGAGACATGAGTTCCCCATCTTCTCAGATGACCACTATTTTAATAAACCTCTTTCCTTTACACCAGCACCTGTCTCTTGAGTATTGGCCTTTGAAGGGGCGGCAGCCAGACATGTGTTCAGTTACAATGTTACACTCTCTTCATATTTATTTCATCAACCATGTCTTTTCAGTCCCTTTTGCCTTTTCTCCACGTTGTCCCAAAAGAGTGCTTAGTTCCTGTACTTCATTGTTTTCTATCTCCACTCTTTCCATAGATGATCTCATCTAGGACTGCCAATGCCCACTGACAAATATCTACATCCTGAATTCCCCACCAAACTGTAGATTTGTTTATATAACTGCTTGATTCCATCACTTGAATGACTATTTGGTACCCCAGCATACCTTCTATGCCTTTTTCATGCTGCTTCTTTCTATTGTAGCACTTCCCATTTCAGTAATGGGAATTCCATCTAGTTGCTCAGATCAAAAAGACTTGGAGACACCCTTGGTTTTTATCTCTCATATCCCATCTATAGGTAAATTCTGTTTGTCCTACCTTCAAACTATATCCAAAATCTGACCACTCCTTGCTACTTGGAGTAAAGTGTAAACCGCCACCAGTTCTCATAGGTATTACAACCTAGCAGGTGTTCTTAATTCTACAGCCACCACTATACTCTATTTCTCCCGTGTATGTTGGGTTGGGTGTCCCTCTTATGTGCTTTCCTGAAATTCTCCTTTGATGTTTCATCTCATGTAGTGAAGTATCTAAAGATTTCACAGTGCTTCCAAGGCCTGGAGTACTCTGCTCTTCCCCTGTTCTCTCTCCGACCTCAATTATTCTCCCTTTTCTTCTCAGCCTCACTGGGTCCCTTGCTATTCCTCCAGTAAGGCAAGCTGCCAAGCACTTCACTACCCGAGGGCCACACCGTGTGCTCTTCCCGTTGCCTGCAACTCACTGCCTCAAAATTCACCCTGCTCGAAATCTCATGTATTTCAAGTCTCCGAAGCTTTCCTTGTCATCTTTTCAGTAAACATCACATTTCAACTTGACAAATCCCTTTGCCCATTCTAGTTTCTTTTATTTACAAGGAACTTATTGTCAACTGATACATGCTAAAAGTTTATTTTTATTTTCTGCCTACTCTATTATGATAAAAGTTCTTGGAGAGCTTGACTATTACCCATATTACTAAATTTCAGTGCCTAAAACAAAGCCTATATGTAGTGGGCACTCAAAAAAACATTGCTTGAGAGGATACATGATTGAATAAACAAAATTCAGATAGCTATAATTGCTTATAATAGAGGGCTGAATCCAAAGTTAGGGAATCTGGAGAGATTTTTTGTTTTTAAAATAAGTGACATCTAAGCCTAGCTGTAGAAGATGAGTAGGAGTTAACCAGCCAAAGATGAAGAAAAAGAGTGCTCCAGAGGAAGACATGAGTGTACTTGAAAGAATGGTCTATTTGATGAACGAAAGTAGTTTACTCCAAGTGGAGTGTAATTTGTATTTGGGACAGAGAGTTGGGGTGGGGGTGTGGCAATGGGTATGTATAGCTGAAGCAGTGAGTACCGTGCTGCTCCTTGTAAAGGCTTTATATGCCATGCAATTAGCTTTGGAGTTTTATCTGAGAGAAAATGGCTGTCCCTTAGGGTTTTAAGGAGAAAAGTGGCATGCATTTTGGGAAGTTCAGGCTCGTTACCATGTATAGAATTGATTGAGAGAGAAGTAGGGCAGAAGAGTAGCTTGGAGTCTACTAAAGAGATCTAGGGGAAGAACCATGGCTCCTGACTGGGATGTGGCAGTGCAGCTGGAGAGCAGTGGGTGGAGTCTGAGATATTTCTGAGCTTGAGTTGAACAAATGTGAGAGTGAGGAAAATGAGTGAATAAATAGTGCTTTTATAATATCTAGCCTGTGTATTTATATTTGAATAGATAGAATTGTAGAATCCTTACCCAATATTTGCATGTCTGAATTTCCAGTAAATTCCTAAGACAACTATGTTCTTGTAATATTCTATGCATATTTTCCTCATAGAAAATTTATAAAATTAGGGAGCAATATTTGTTAGGTGAATTTGTGATTTGTTTGGAATTCAACCCACCAAAATTTACTAAGTACTTAACATGTGCAAAGTGTTCTGTTATTGGACTACAAAAAATTGTAAAAAATATTTTTTCTTTACTGAGTTTAATTGATTGGAATCGTTGTCTATTTGATTACTTGTATCTTAAATATTTCAGTATTGCAGAATATAAAGTGGGTCTAGAAAGTTCAGTCATCTTCCTGATTTAGCTCATCAGTGTGGCTCTAGAATTTGAAAAAAAAACAAAAATAACCTTCATAATAGCAGGTACCATCTTTTGAGCTCTGTGTATCAAGCACTGTGTTAAGTAGTTCACATGCATATTATTTCACTTAATCTTTATTACAGTCTTTTGGGGGAAGTTATTATACCTGTTTTGTATGGATGAAGGAACTGAGGTTTGAGAAGCTAGGTAACTTGCCTAATGTCATCCAATAAGAAAATAGTAGAGTCAGGCTAGAATTAACAATCAGCGCTCTCTGCCTCTAAATCCTGTGCTCTTCTATTGAGTTTGCTGCCTGACATGTAATTTCCAAGCTTATTAGAAGCTCAGAAACGATAAGGATTTGCCAACAGCCCTTAAGAAGAGTCTAGAACTTTGAACTCATCTATCAGTTTTTGTAATAAGTGCCCTCTTAGTGTTTCTAGTTATAACTCATCTCTCAATAATATTCAATAATGCTTTTTATTGAGTTTTGTGCCCTTCACAGATTTGTGTGTTCACATCAAGTTCTTAGTTTGTACATAGTCAAAGCAATGCTCATTTCATTGCTTTAATCAGAGAAATGCATAATGTAGAAATCAGCAGTAGTAGGGGGACCCTTAACTTGTGATGTTCCTAGTGTTAATTTGTGGGGGTTTGTGAGAGGCAACCACACACTGATGTTTCTCTCCCACTCTTTCTCCCTTTCTTCTCCTTTATCTAAAAAGATAAAATAAAATCTTTAAGAACATATACACATATGTCTCTTGAAAAATGAAGCAGTTAATAAATTTAAACAAAGGAAAACTGGAGGCATCTCTTCCAAACACACAGTGAAAATAACAGCCTAAATGTAAAAATGATCCTTTCTGCTGTATTTGGAGTGAAGGAAGGTAAATGATTGCCTGTATAGCGGTACTTAGTTATGGATGAAGTATGGAGGTTCTCAGTAGTGAAGACATTAGAGGCATATGGAACAGTGGTTTATGGATTTATCTCCTTCCTCCACTACCTGCAAATGAGTTCACATTTTGGGATATAGGTGTTGAAACAAATTTTTCTCTTTCCCTGATAGAGATGATGGCTGCTAAAAGTAATGTAGGTAAACTGCATACATACTTTCTTGTGTTGTATTTTTGATATTTTTGAAAAGCTCCACCTGATATTAGATATTTATCAGTAACATTGGTAGCAAAGGCAATGCATACATAGATAATGAATCAATAACATTACTGTCTTGGAAAACTTACTATTTTTGTATATTTAAACTTGCCTGAATATTTAGCTTGATACAGAAATCTAGGCTGAAAATCATTCTTTAAATTTTTGTTTTTATTTTTACCTTTCTACTCTTTTACTTTTTAAAACAACTTATTGAGATGTAATTGATGTTTAATAAAACGCACAACTGTTTTTTGGAGGAAAGATGGCGGCAGAGTAGGACAAAGGATTTCGCTTCCCCCCATGTGCGGGAGAAAAACTGGGCTGATCTTCGGAGGAGCGCAGTGGATAGCTGACAGGGACCCAGCATATAGGAAGGTAGGACTCCAGAAATTGTAGCGGACATTGAATGACCAGATGGTGAGGAGAGGAGATGACCGCAGGTCAACAAGGTACGAGGGAACAGCGCAGAGACTGCAGGCCCTCTGCCTGGCTGCGCCAGGGCCCCGGACGCAGGTCTGCCTTGGTCTCTGGGAGGTGAGGGCGGGCAACAATGACCCTGGAAGAGAGCCAGTCACCAGCTCCCTCCCTACCGGCCGGGCACAGATTGAAAAACACCAGGAGAGATCAGTTTGCTTGGAGTGTCAGAGAGAGGAGTGGGCATTAGGAAGCAAACCAGAGAGCTCTGATAACCCGTGGAGTTAGTGTGTGGTTGCTGACTTGGGAGAATTGAGAGTCGCCCTGCGGGTTCCACCATAGTTCTGGGAAAGGTTTGCACTCAAGCCTGTGAGACCAGGGAATCCTGGCGGGGAGCTCGCAACCACACCCCAGGCCAGGACTGTGAATCCTGGGGAAAATCTGCTCTCAGTGGAGTGCTGGGGAGTGGTGCCAGTCTGGATCTTGGGAGGGCACTGGTGAGACTGGCTGAGTTCACTGAGAAAGGAGGAAGGCCACACTAATAGCCCCTCGGGCTGCTGCAGCTAGTGTGACCAGAGAAAAGGTTTGACCAGCTGGAAACCAACAAGAGGTAGTTTTTTTGTTTTATTTTTTGTTTTTGTTCTTTTTGTTTGTTTTTGTTTTTAAATAATTTTTTATTTCTTTAACTTTATTATTCTTTTATCTTTCAATACTTTTACCCTCTCTGTTCTTCTTTCTTGTTTTATTACTTCTTCCTTTCTTTCCAAACCTACCACTCTTTCCTCACATCTGCTGGTCTTTTTTCTTTTTTTTTCTCCTTTTCTTTCTTTTTGCCCCTCTCTCCCCCAAGTGAGATAAAAGACTTGGAAAGGCGAAAAGACCAGAGTTGGACTCAAAGAGGGGGCATCCCAACAGTAGAAACAGAGAGACAAAATTCACTTTGCTATAACAGAAAAACTACAAGTTACTGCATATTTGTTTTTTTTCATTATTTTGTCATTATTCTTCCATCTTTTCTTTTAATAGTATCTCTGCATTCCCCCTCTCTCTGTATAGTCTTCTTTTCCTTGGCTGGATATATTCTATCACTTGACAGGTTTTCCCTGTCCCCTCAGTCATAGTATATTGCTAACTTACTGTCCTTTACTTCCCCTTGCCCAGCTAGCACACTATTGAAGGTCCAATACTTCGTGTTCTTGGTATCTCATAGATTCTGTCATATGATTGTTGCTCTAATATTATTGTAGATAATAGCTATTACATACTATTGTAAATACTACACAACACCTCCCCCCCCGCCCTAGATCTTAGCTCACTTCATTGTTGCCTGAACTATAATACTATAGTGATTAACTCTATTCTCTCTCACACTACACCTATTTACCATCCTTTATTCTCACCTTACCTCAGAATCTCACCTTATCTCAACCTCACTCCTTTCTAGATCCAAATCACAAACCCTCCCTTCCCAACAAGAGCCTTATCTTCCTTCCCTTCTTTCTAAAAAGTGGCTAGTTGGGTTGAATATTACGGTTATCTCTGTACATAGCCAGGGGATCACCTATCTTTTCTCTACTGGCTGTTACTGTAAATATCACAGAATACTCTCCTGTTGTCATAAACCACTTTGCCTCCCCCTCCAACTGATCACACACGAAAAAGGAATAGGTGGAAGCGGATAACACCAGGATAACAGAAGGAGTCTGCACTGAATTTCACAGGCATTCCACCACATAAGTTCACACCATAAACCCAAGGAGTCAGAACAGATCAATTTAAGAAGCTGAGGCTAAAAAGAACAAGAACAAGAACAACAACAACAACAAACAACCCCAAATGAAAGGAAAGGAGGAAGCCACAGAAAGAATTTTAGATGAAATAGAGGCAAGTCAACTATCAGATATTGAATTCAAAGCACTGGTTATCAGGAAGTTCAAAGAGCTCACAATGAGCTACCAGAAACTACAGGGGAGCTACAACAAACTCAATGCAAACTATATCAACATGAAAAAGAAAATAGAAACTATAAGCAAAGGCCAAGAGGAAATGAAGAATACAATTTCTGAACTGAAGAACACAGTAGAAGGAATGAAAAGCAGGATTGATGAGGCAGAAGATCAAATCAGTGAGTTGGAGGACACAGTAGAAAGAATCTCCCAGAAAGAGCATGGAAAGTAAAAGAGGCTCAGAAAGAATGAAGAGGGATTAAGAGAAATGCAAGACAATATGAAATGTAACAATATCCGAATAATAGGAATACCAGAAGGAGAAGAAGAAAAAGGGATAGAAAACCTATTTGAAAAAATAATGAGAGAAAATTTCCCTAATTTGATGAGAGAAAGTCACACAAATCCAGGAATCAGAGACTCCCAATCAAAAGGAACCCAAAGAGGCCCACTTCAAGACACATCATCATTAAAATGGAAAAATTCCAAGACAAAGAGAGAATCTTAAAGGCAGCAAGGGAGAAAAAGGAAGCAACATACATGGGAGCCCCAGTAAGGTTAGCTACTGACATCTCAATGGAAACACTCCAAGCAAGGAAGAGAATAGCAAGAAATTTTCCAAGTAATGAGAACCAGAGGCCTGCAACCAAGGCTACTTTACCCAGCAAGGCTCTCAATCAAGGTAGAAGGCCAAATAAAGAGCTTCCAAGACAAAAGAAGTCTAAAAGAATATGCCTCCACCCAACCAGCTCTGCAAGAGATGCTAAAAGGACTGCTCTAAGGAAAGGAAGGAAAAGAGAGAGACAGAGGAACACAGGTACAAAAATGGCAATGAATAAGTACCTATCAATAATAACCTTAAATGTAAATGGATTAAATGCTCCAATCAAAAGATAAAGAATAGCTGAATGGATAAGAAAGAATGACCCACACATATGCTACCTACAAGAGACCCACCTCAGGACAAAAGACCACCACAGACTAAAAGTGAAAGGTTGGAAACAAATTTTCCAAGCAAACAGACAAAAAAAAAAAGCTGGGGTGGCAATACTCATATCAGACAAAATAGACTTCAAAAAAGGGCCATAAAGAGAGACCCAGAAGGTCACTTCATAATACTCAAGGGAAGAATCCACCAAGAAGACATTAACATCATAAATATATATGCACCTAACATAGGAGCACCCAAATATATACAGAAAATCTTAGAGGATTTCAAGAAAGGTATTGACAGTACCACAATTATAGTATGGGATTTTAATACCCCACTGTCAAAAATGGACAGATCTTCCAAACAAAATATCAACAAAGAGATTGTGGCATTGAACAATGCCCTAGATGAAATGGACTTCACTGATGTATATAGAGCCCTTCATCTGTAAGAAGCTAAATACACATTCTTTTCAAATGCACATGGAATATTTCAAAGATAGACCACACGGTGGGGCACAAAATGAGCCTCAACAAATTCAGGAAAATTGAAATCATACCAAGCATCTTCTCTGACCACAAGTGACTGAGACTGGAAACCAACCCCAAAGGGAAAAACCCCAAACACTCAAAATCATGGAGATTGAATGGCATGCTATTAAACAATGAATGAGTCACGAATGAAATTAGGGAAGAAATCAAAAAGTTTCTGGAAACAAATGAAAATGAACTCACAATAATCCAAAACTAATGGGACACAGTGAAGGCAGTCCTAAGAGGGAAGTTCATAGCAATACAGGCTTACCTAAAGAAGATAGAAACATTTCAAATAAACAACCTAACCCTACACCTGCAAGAACTTGAGGAACAACAGCAAAGACAGCCCAGAGCAAGTAGAAGGAATAACCAAGATCAGAGTAGAATTAAATGACATAGAGACTAAAAGCACAATTCTAAAGATCAGTGAATCCAGGAGCTGGTTTTTTGAAATGATAAACAAAACAGACAAGCCTTTAAGTAGGCTCATCAAGAAAAGAAGAGAGAGCACCCAAATAAACACAATCAGAAATGAAAGAGGAGAAATTACAACTGATACCACAGAAATAGAAGAGATTGTAAGAAATTACTATGAAGAACTGTATGCCAAGAAATTTGAAAACCTAGGTGAAATGGACAAATTTCTAGAAAAATATAATCTTCCAAAACTCAATGAAGAAGAAGCAGAAAGCCTGCAAAGACCAATAACAGCACATGAAATTGAAGGAGTAATAAAAAAAATTCCTGTCACACAAAAGCCCTGGACCAGATGGTTTCACAGGAGAGAGAGAGCATTTAAGGAAGAGCTAACCCCTTTTCTTCACAAACTCTTCCAAAAAATCCAAAATGATGGAAAACTCCCCAACTCTTTTTATGAAGCCAGAATCATCCTAATTCCAAAACTAGATAAACACACAACAAAGAAAGAAAAGTTCAGGCCAATATCGCTGATGAACATAGACGCTAAAATCCTCAACAAAATATTGGCAAATCACACCCCAATACATTATAAAGATCATACACCCTGACCAAGTGGAATTCATCCCAGGGATGCAAGGATGGTTCAATTTTGCAAATCAGTAAATGTAATACATCACATAAACAAAACCAAAGACAAAAACCACATGATCATATCAATAGACATGGAAAAAGCTTTTGATAAGATACAATACCCATTTATGATAAAAACACTCAGCAAAATGGGAATAGAGGGAGCATTCCTCAATAAAATAAAAGCCATGTATGAGAGACCTACAGCCAACATCATACTCAATGGGCAAAAGCTAAAAGCTTTTCCACTAAGATCAGGAACAGGACAAGGTTTTCCACTTTCACAACTTCTATTCAATATAGTATTGGAAGTTTTAGGCAGAGTGATGAGACAAGAAAAGGAAATAAAAGGCATCCAGATTGGAAAGGAGGAAACAAAACTGTCATTGTTTGCAGATGGCATGATAGTGTATATGGAAAATCCTATAGACTCTACCCCAAAACTGCTTGACCTAATAAATTAATTTGGCAAAATAGCGGGATACAAAGTCAATATTCAGAAATCAAAGGCATTTTTGTATACTAACAATGAATCAGCAGAAGCAGAAATCAAGAAACAAATCCCATTCGATATAGCAAAAAGAAAAATAAAATATCTGGGAATAAACCTAACCAAGGAGGTAAAAGAACTGAATGCAGAAAACTACTTAACACTGAAGAAAGAAATTAAGGAAGACACAAACAAGTGGAAACATATACTGTGTTCATGGATTGGCAGAATTAACATCATCAAAATGTCCATGCCACCAAAAGCAATTTACAGATTCAATGCAATACCTATTAAAGTACCAATGGCATATTTCACAGACATAGAAAAAACACTTAAAAAATTTACATGGAACCATAAACAACCCTGAAGAGCAGCTGCAATTTTGAGAAAGAAGAGCAAAGTAGGAGGGATCACAGTACCTGATGCTGAAGTGTATTACAAGGCAGGTGTAATTAAAACAGCCTTGTACTGGCATAAAAACAGGCACATGGATGCGTGGAACAGAACAGAGGGCCCAGAAATAACACAAGTCTCTATGGTAAATTAATGTTCAACAAAGGGGGCCACAGCATAAAATAGAGTAAAAATAGCCTCTTCAACAAATGGTGTTTGGAGATCTGGACAGCTATGTGCAAAAAATGAAACTTGAGCACCAACTTACACCATACACCAAAATAAATTCAAGGTGGATAAAAGACTTAAATATAAGCCATGACATCATTAAAGTCCTAGAGGAGAACATTGGCAGGAAAATCTCAGATATTTCATGCAGCAACATTTTTTTCTGATACGTGCCCTAGAGCAAGGAATATAAAGGAAAGAATAAACAAATGGGATCTCATCAAAATGAAAAGCTTCTGCATGGCTAAGGAAAACAGTATTAAAATCAAAAGAGAACCAAGTGTATGGGAAAACATATTTGCCAATGATACCTCAGAGAAAGTTTTAATCTCCAAAATATACAAAGAATGCACACAACTTCACTCTAAGGAGACAACTAACCGAATTAAAAAATGGGAAAAGAACTTGAACAGACACTTCTCCAAGGAGGACATACAGAAGATCCAGAGACACATGAAAAGATGCTCAATATCACTAGCTATCAGAGAGATGCAAATTAAAACCACAATGAGACACCACTTTACACTGGTCAGAATGGCTATCGTAAACAAAGCAACAAACAACAAATGTTAGAGAGGTTGTGGGGAAAAGGGGACCCTAGTTTACTGTTTGTGGGATTGCAGACTGCTATAACCACTATGGAAAACAGTATGGAATTTTTCTAAGAAAACTGAAAGTGGATCTACCTTTTGAGCCAGCAATTCCACTGCTGGGTTTATATCCTAAGAACCCTAAAACACCAATCCAAAAGAGCCTATGCACCCCAATATTCATAGCAGCACAATTTATAATTGCCAAGTGCTGGAAGCAATACAAGTGCCCATCAGTAAATGAATGGATCAAAAAACTGTGGTACATATATACAATGGAATTCTATGTAGCAGAAAGAAAGAAGTAGCTACTATCCTTTGCAACAGCATGGATGGAACTGGAAAGTATTATGCTGAGTGAAATAAGCCAGGTGGTGAAAAACAAATATGATCTCACCTTTAACAGCAACCTAAACAACAAAATAAGCAAGCAAAATATGACCAAAGACACTGTTCTGAAACAGGCTGACAGGGATCTGAGGAGAGAGGGGAGAGAATTTCAGGGGAAAAGGGGAAAGGTTCACAGAAACTAATATAAAGGACACATGGAGAACGACTAAGGGGGTTGGAAATGGGAGGGAGGTGGGGAGCACGGGGGTGGGCTGGGGTGGGAGTGGGGGATGGAAAACTGTACTTGAACAATAATTCAATTAAAAAAACATTAAGAAAACCACACAACTTAAATTATATAATTTTATAAGTTTTGATATATGTGAAACCACCACGATAATCAAGACAATGAATGTAACTATCCCCTCATCATTTTTCTTGTGTCTATTTGTAATTCATTCCCCCCTCCATGCCTGTCTGCAGGCAATCACATATTTTCTTGATGTCACTTTGAATTAATTTTCATTTTCTAGAATTTTATGTACATGAAATGGTACAGTTCTTTTTATTTGGTTCCTTTCACTAAGTGTAATTATTTTGAGATTTATACATATTACACCAATAGTTTTCTTCTTTTTATTATTGAATAGTGTTCCATTATATGTGTGTATATGACTGTATGTTTATGCATTATCTCGCTGTTGAACATATGATTTGTTGCCAATTTTTGGCTGTTTCAAGAAAGCTGGTATAAATAGTCACATGTACAGTAAGTCTTTGTGTAGACTTCTGCTTTCATGTGTATTCCATGGATTATGAGATGTGGAATGACTTGGCCAAAATTTAAGTTCTTAAGAAACGTAAAATGATTTTCCAAAAACGTTGGATTATTCAGATTGGGCTGTTGTAAGAAATGGGTGACTTATGAACAACAGACATTTGTTTCTCAAAGATCTGGAAGTTGAAAGTCCAAGGTAACGGGGTCAGCATGGGTGGGTTCTGGTGAAAGCCTCTTTTGGGTTGTGGACTTATTTGTGTTTCCCTGTATTCCTACATTGTGGAAAGAGTGGGAGAAAGCTCTCTGGTTTTCTTTTTACAGGGCGTTAATCCCATTAATGAGGGCTATCCTCTTGTGACCCAATTATCTCCCCCAAATCCCACCTTTAAATACTGTCAATTGGGGGTTAAGATTTTACCATGTGAATTTTTGGAGGAAACAGACATTCAATTCATAATGCTAGTTGTACAATTTTAAATTCCTGCTAGTGGTGTATAAAGGTTCTAGCTGTTCCATGGCCTAGACAACACTTGTTATAATAGTCAGTATTTTGAATTTTAACATTTCTAGTGTGCATAAGGGTTACATATGTCACTTTGTATTGTTCCACAGATCACTGATGCCCTGTTTTTTTTTTTAAATCTTTAAAAAAATTCTCTGGGTTTTATTTGGGACCAATTATATTGCCATATCTATAAGCTTACTAATAGTTTTTCTGCAATGTATAATGCGCCATTGATCCCATCAAGTCCATATTTACCCTTAGATATTATAGTTTTAATCTCTTCTTATGTATCTCATTGCAGTTTTTATCTTAAGTTCAATTTGGTCTTTTTTATACCTTCAAGGTTTACTTAACATGGTCAGTCTTCTAACTTTTGAGCACATGAAATATAGTTATAATATCCACTTTAATGTTCTTGTCTGCTAATTCCATCTCTATGTCAGTTCTCAGTCTGTTTGTATTCACTGATTTTCTTTTCATTATGTTCAGTATTTTCTTGCTTCTCTTTATGCCCTCTGAGGTTTGATTGGATTCCATTTTAGTTTTTTGCTTTATTGGGTGCTTGAAGATTTTGTATCCTTAGAAGTAGTATACAGATAGTCCTCAACTTTCAGTGGTTTGACTTATTGATTTTTATTTACTTCATGGTAGTACAAAAGCAAGATTCATTTAGTAGAAACTATACTTCAGAATTTGAATTTTGATTCTTTCCCAGGCTAGGAACATGTGGTATGACACTGTCTTATAAATGCCTGGCAGTGGCCGCGAGCCGCAGCTCTAATGGACATGTGATCGCAAGGGCAGGCAACTGACACTCTGCAGTGTATTGTGTGCCATCATTGTTTTTATACTGTGTTCTGAGCGTGTTTAAGGTAGGCTAGGCTAAGCTGAGATGTTCGGTAGGTTAGGTTTTTTAGAATGTATTTTCAGCTTACGGTATTTTCAAGTTATGATGGGTGTATTGGGACATAACTGAATTGTAAGCTGAGGAATATCTGTAATTGACTTTTGTTCTGGAAGGTGGTTAACTATTTGGAAACTGTTTGGTATCTTTACATCTTGCCTTTGTATTTATCAGCCAGTACCAGAGGTGTATTTAGTTTAGGGATAATTATTTCCCATGTCTGAGCCAAGAATTTTTTTTAATCCTGTCCCCAAGTTCTCCATGAATTATGTGGTTTTCCAGTCTGGCTCTTGGTAATCGGTGATAGTCTCACTCCTGTGTGACTGCCTGTTCTTTTTCCCTCTAAACTTTCTCTTGTTTTTTTCTTCACCCTTTCGTAGTTCCATCACATACTTCAGTTTATCATAGTCTGCTTACTATTCAGNTCTGAGCCAAGAATTTTTTTTTAATCCTGTCCCCAAGTTCTCCATGAATTATGTGGTTTTCCAGTCTGGCTCTTGGTAATCGGTGATAGTCTCACTCCTGTGTGACTGCCTGTTCTTTTTCCCTCTAAACTTTCTCTTGTTTTTTTCTTCACCCTTTCGTAGTTCCATCACATACTTCAGTTTATCATAGTCTGCTTACTATTCAGTAGAATCTAATGCAAACTCTGGAGTTTTCTTTCCAGGTACCTCTTTTCTTTGGTGCTCTGCACTGTGAAATTTTGTGTCTTGGTCTTTCTGATCTACTGAACATGTGTCTTCATCTCCAGGAATGTCCTGGACTCACCCCTTCCCTTTGCTTCAGCCTGGAAATTCTCTCAAGGCAGTCAGTTGGCCAACCACAGATAGAGTCTTGTTTCACATCTCTTCTTCATAGCCCAATGTCCAATATCTTTAGAACCAGGGTTGCATGAATTTTGTTTAGTTTTTATCTTTTTTTTAGGTGAGACTACAAATCCAGTCTCAGGTACTATATCTCAAGTAGAGTTTAAAGTCGCAGGTTCACTAAAGAACAAAGGTTCTTTTATAGACTTTGATTATATGTAAAGTTGTCAGTTAGGAGAGCAGAGGTCATGTGTCCTAACATGTAGGGGATCATCAAAGTAGAGTGTACAACGACACCAATGAAACTTTCGCTTACATTGTCCCTTTGGAGGTGCCCTAGCGAAGCATTCAGGTGGTCATGTACTTTTGTCAAGTTTGAAATAGCAGTTTACTATAACTTCATTCAGTTGAGACCACGGTCCCTTTCTATTGCAACTTTCCCTCCATCATACTTCCTGGCCTTTCAGGTGGTATTGTGGCCATGGATCTTCATGTGGCCCTTTAAAAGGGAAATTGACTTCAAAATATGTTATTGTAACTATAACTTAAAAACATGTTTTAAAATGTTTTACTATAACCAAAAGTAATTTAACTTGATTATCAATAATTCACATTGTTAATAAAATTGTTATCAAATTGTTAATATCAATTACCTAAAAAATTCAGGTGATTTTGTACTATTTCCCTTAGATATGTTTATGCTACATTATATTTTCAAAACAATGAGAGTATATTATTTATAGAGTCATTATTTAAAACATTTTAAATTGGATAAAAATAAAAGGAATAAAAAATAGGAACTGGAAATAAAAGATTGTGTAACCTGACCAGATTCAACAAAACGGAAAATTAGTCATGTCTCACATAGTAGTGACGAGGAGCAGAAACAACCCAATGGAAGCGTAGAAAGAGAGGATGTACAGAGTAAACTGACAGCCCTGTAGAACATAAAGGAACTTTTTGGTCCATATTGTTTGTCAGTTGGTGTAGAACCTTATTACTATGTTCAGTTTTATACTAGATTTTACATATCTTTCCAAGACTTTTCCATTTCTGATAACTTGAGTTGAATCTCTGCCTTGGAACACAATGTCTACTAAAAAATATTCAAGACTTACCTCTGTATCGTTATAGAGGAATCTAATTTCCATTGCCGGAGAAGTTTGGTAGACTTGAGAATCTGGTTTATATAGCAACCCAAGTGTTTCCCTCCAATATGAAGGCCTCTCAGTTTTCTGACATTCTCAGACTTAAATATTTGTGCTTCCACTCCAATGTTGCCACTCTGTGAAGCTGTCATTGTCACCTTCTGTTTAGTCTCAAGCTTGTGGTGAGACTAAGGGGAAGTGATCCCTATACTTGAAAGATAAACTAAGTTAGTATTTGTTTGAATAAGAAAAAGATTTGGTTGAAGATTTTAGAGCTGACATTTTCTGATAAATTTGCAGAATAAACGTTTTATTCAGCATCTTTAGGATTTCCAAGTGGCCTACAGTGAGATCAACATTTTGCTTCAGGTTTTGTTGAGTCAGTCAAAACTTCAGTGACTTGATTTTATTGTTATCTAGTTTATGTCTTAACATGTTTCCTGGGTTCTGTCTCATTACCTCCAATATAGCTTGCATGATCTGATGGAAGGAAGCACCTGAGTCAAGATTCTTTCTGTTCAAGAGCCAAAAGAACTGTTTCACAGTCCTTGGTGCCTTTCATGGGTTTGACGTTTTGGTGGGCTTGTCATTTTGAGCTTATGTCACCCATCAGTTCCTCAGTGACTGTTGATGAAATTGGGTCACACTTTGCCATTCTCTTCACATATTGTTAACATTTTACTACTTTGCATCTGCATGTGCTGTTTAACATACAGGTGTCTCTTCCCCCTCATCTTTCTTTTACTTGCATAAATTCCTCCTTGCTTTACAGTCAACTTCATGTCTGTCCTTTGCCCTGAAGTGTTTTTCTGATCAGTCTTGAGGTTCAATTTTGATTTTCTGAAGTACTTAGAGTTTATTTCACAGAGTTTCATCAGACGTTTGATTGTGAAACTAATAAAGCCTGTTTATAATGCTGTTGTGAAAAAAAATGAACAGACAAAACAACTCCAAGCCTTGAGGGAGGGCCCTCAGGCAGAACTGGATGGGCCACTCACGGGTCTCAGAGCCACAACTGCTGATATATACAAGTATTCACTCAAGGGTGCTCTGAAGTCCCCAATTTTGTGCCAGAAAAAGGGAAATCATGATATTCTGATGACAAAGAGCTATTATTCTAGATCCTTAAGATGGCTCTGTTATCATAGGTGTCTTTGATGGGTCCCTGTGCCCTCAGGGACACATCCTGAGGATGGAACTAAGTCCCAATGTCTGAAACTTGCCCTGTTTACTTGAAAGTCTTCAGTGTGAAAGTGCAGACAAATTCACTCCCCTCCCTGAAACCCAAGAGCATTAAACACAAAATGTAAAAAACAGGGAAGGATTGCTATCCTGTAAAACTAGATAACAACAAAAACTTAGAGTTTGTGACAGCATTTTGCCTGATACAGAAGCAAGGCTTAAATTAAGCAAGGAAGCTGAAATCTGATTACAAAGCTTCAGTTATTCAATTATATCTACATATCTCTGAATAAAACTTATAGTGTCTTGGAGGGAGAAGAGATGAAGAAACTGTAAAAAACAATATGTCAGTTTTGGTGATATAAGCAAAGATAAATGAGTTAAAAAGTAAATAATCCTATGTGCATAAACTTCTTAACTCTGCGGCTTTCCTGTGAGTTATGGGACCACATACTGACTAGGCTTTTTGCCAGGGAGAATGGAGATCAGACTGGGGCAAATTATAAATATTCATGCCATATGTACATCTAAATGCAGCTGCTTGCATCAGAACTGGGCCCAACATGTGGAAGACCCTCAGTAAATTAAATAAGTGACCGTGTATTTGATGGGTATTTGATGGCATCATCAGAGATTGCTTATCTCCAGATTTATTACTTAGGATAGATAATTAATTGTTTTTATTGTTTATCCCATTATTACTTGGAGCATATTGTTCTATGCATAGGTATTCTATTATTTGCTGCCAAATGCACTTCTAATATATGAGCCCTAGATATATCCATGACTAATTCCCTTGTTATTTTTCTTACAGTCTTTCTTCACCAATATTGTCTTGCTTCTTCTTCAGTGAAAATGGGATATAGTTTACCAGTATCTTATTTGAAGATCATTATACATAATATAAATATGCAGGGTCCAGCAGAAGTAATACTTCCTTGAATGTGGCTGGTAGGGTAATAATATGGGTATAATAATTTATATTTTAATTTGAACATTCCACATAGCATGTCATATGGTATGCTTGAGTGTGATATTGCTCTGTTACAGAATAACATGCTTATTATTTTGTAACAAAAGATTTTATAATAAGGGTTGTTATTTGTGCCAGACATTGTATATTTAACATACTTGTATGTGTACATATATGCTACATATATTACATTACTGAACATATAAAACCTATGCTACTTCAGTTATTTAAATTACCTTAATATTTCTTCAGCTTCTTTCACTTTATTTTTCTCTTTGAATCTCTTCCTGCCCCTGTTTCAGTCTTCTCTTTACACTCTCAATATAGCAGTGTGGACGCAGACCAAAGAAT
Organism: Sturnira hondurensis; assembly: GCF_014824575.4. Lineage (NCBI taxonomy): Eukaryota > Metazoa > Chordata > Mammalia > Chiroptera > Phyllostomidae > Sturnira > Sturnira hondurensis. The sequence goes on along the minus strand of NW_028074140.1, from coordinate 8,367,080 downwards.
CACTGGCTTAGATATTAAGATAGTCCTACATTTCTAAGGGTTAGGTTGGAGAACAGTATAGTAATAAGGTTGTTTTGTGCCAGTATGGTGTTTACATGCAACACCTTTTAACAAGATCCAGATGGATGCATGAAGTGGAAGACTAGCTGTATATTTATTTTTAAGACAGGATCTAAATTTCCAGTCTGATTTCCAAACTCTTTCTCACTACACTCACTTCAGATTATCCAAAAAACCATTCTACTTATTCTTTAAACAATTTAAAGCTTTTGGCAGTGAATAAATAAAGTATAACAAATATTTTCTCAAAAGTTGCAGCTGTCTTATATACTTTTTTAGATGTACTTTTTCATTTCAATTTTTATCTCTACAGTAACTTAGAATCATATCTTTCGAAAATATCTATTATGTGGTAGTTGGAAGAAGATAAGTTTTGCTGTGCTTTAATTCACTTATGAATTCATTCAATGACATGTTTTAAGCACCACAATCATCCAGGTTTAGCAATAGATGTTAGAAATAGAATGATGAACATGACAAGGTATATGGCCTTGCAGAACGGAGCTAATGAATAAAATATTCTGAATGCAATGTGTATGTGAAAAAATCTAACGGAAATAAAGACAAGAAGATTCCATCCTGACTGGAGTTGTCAGGAAGAGCTCCTCAGAGGGATGCTGTTGGTACTTGCACTGGCTTCCCCTGGCTACTGTAACAAATTATGACAGACTCTGTGTGTCTTAAAACAAGTGTATCATCTTATAGTTCTGGAGGTCAGAAGTCCAAAACAGGTCTTAACTGGCTAACATCAAAGTGGCAGCAGAACCATGTTCCTTTCTGGAAGTTCGAGGGGAGAATGCATTTTCTGGCTTTTCCCCACTTTACGGAGACCTCCTGCATTCCTTGGCCCAGGATCTCCTTCCATCGTCAGAGCCAACAGTGGCTGGTTGAGTCCCTTTCACATTGCATCACTGACTCTGGCTTTACTGCCTCATTTTTTTTCACATTGAAAAGTACTGTTGTGATTATTTGGGACTCACCTATATAATGCAGGGTGAACTTCTTCTCAGCTGATTAGAAATCTTAGTTTCATCTGCAGGCTTAATTCCCCTTGACATGTAATATAACATGTTTACAGGTTCTGGGGATTAGCACATAAACATCTTTAGTGGGTGATGGGTGGTCATTATTCTTTTTACCACAATTCTTGTGGAATAAATAGCAGTTGTCTAGACAATGGGAAATATCTAGAAGGGGATGGCGAGGATGTTAGCTCTATGTGCATGAAGGACTTGAACGGTGTGCATGAAGCAGGATTGAGGCATATACAACGAGAAGCCCAAGTCTGGAAAGTCTAATAGAGGAAGGGGGTGAGCCTCGGTGAGTTTGCCCGCTATTTTGCAACCTCTGTAATCTCCCTTCAGCTCACGGTTCCTCAGTAGATAGATATTCTTGGCCATAGTTTACAAGTTCCCTCCACCCCTTAAACACGAGCTACTTGCTATTTGGTCAATAACTCAAGGGGGAAACTATAACTTTTTTTTATTTCCTTAGAATCATCTTCTGAAGAAGTCCATACCCTCATACCTGGCATCAGTTAATATGTGCAGTTACATGGCAAAAAATATTTTGCAGTTGTAATTAAGATGAGAGACTTAAACTAGGGAGAAGACCCTGCATTATACAAGTGCACCCAATCTAATCACTTAAGCCCTTAAAAACAGAGCGTTTTCTCTAGTTGAGAGTCAGATAGATGTGACAAAAGGAAAGTCAGAGAGATCTGAGTATGAAAAGCACTTGTCACACCCTTGCGGGCTTTGAAGATGGAAATGGACAATGTGGGTAGGAATGTGGATAACTTTAAGGATCTTAGAGAAGCTCCTAGCTGACAGCCAGCAAGGAAACAGGATCTTAGCTCTCTAAATTCCAGGAACTGTATTTTGCCAAGCACCTGAATGAGCTTGGGTGTACATTCTTCCCAGAGCCTACAGAAAGGAACCCTGCCCTGCCAACACCTTGACTTGGCCTTGTGAGATCCTGAACAGAATTAGCTGATCGACATTGTACCCAGAATTCTGACCCCTGGAAACTGTGGTATTATAAAACGGTGCTGCTGTAAGTCCCTGAGTTTGTTACAGCAGCAAAGAATTCCAGTCTCTTTTCCCAGCAAGACCACGGCTCTGTTTGGGGCCCGTCTCATGGTATGGAGTGTAGCCCCAGGGGGAATGTGGATTTCACCTCATGTTTTTCCCTTCTCTCCACATAGCTTTATATTACTATTCCTGAAAATTGTGACTTCATAAATTTTGTTCAGTGTTAAACTGTTTATGGAAGGATGCTAAATCCAATACCAGTGACTCCCTCATGTTTGGAACCATATTTTCAAATGGATATCTAATATCTGGCACAGTATGTTTTTTGTTTGTTCTTTGTTTTGTCTCTGAGAGCTTTCAGTCACAGGTCTTTGTTTTCAGGGCTTTGCAGTTTTCTAATGACATGACTTTAGGTGGATGTTTTCCGTCCATCATGCTGGACGAATCGTTGGCCCTATCACCTTGGAAACTCACATCCTTAAGTTCTGGGAAATTTCTTTAAAATATTTATTTGATAATGTCCTTTGCACTGTACCTTTATTTCTTGAATACATTTTGCAGTTGATTGCTGGTGTTCAATTTTTTTATATCCTTATGGACTTTTTGTTTAGTTTTTTTTATGAGTTACAATGAGATAGGTATTAAATATGCAACTACAGTCATGGATTTATCTATTTCTTCCCTTAGTTCTGGCAGGTGTTGCCATGGGTATTTGGAAGCTCACTCAGGTGCATATACATTTAGAAATGTTACCATTAAGAACTAGTATTACTTACTGAGGAATTTCCCTACTGCAAGCTTTTAGTAATACTTCTCTCCTTCCAGCTTACATTTTCTGATACTAAAGTGTCTCCTCAGCATTTGTCGGATTTCTTCACGCTTTTGTAGTGCAGGTCTGTTGGTGGTGACTTCTTTTAGCTTTATTTTATTGGCAGATATTTCTATTTTACCCTCCTGTTTGAAAAATAGAGTTCTAGTTTGACAGTTTTTCTTTCTTTCAGCACTTTAATGGTATCATTCCTTTGTCTTCGGTCCTTTATTTTTAATTGATTTTTTTTCCGGGATGACTCTTTATTTGCAGCCACCTTGTCGGGTTAGGAAAGGCTTAGCCTTGTGCCCGAACCTGCACGCCCCTCTGACTTGGCAACTGCACAGGGGGCCTGCCGGCCTGTGTTCTTGTCCTGGCAGTAACTCCTGGAGACATCAGGCCTCCAGGCTGCTGGCCCTCAGCGTCGCCGTCATTGTGGGAAGCGGAATCTAACACGCCCAGACCTTTCCCTGGGCCCCCTCTTTGGTTTCTGAGATCTGCTTCTGAGTGACAGTTTCTGGTTGGCTGCATCACCTCTGGCCCGACAGGAGGATTTTGGCCTTGTGAGATCCTACTCAGAGAACTACTTTCACGATTGTTTTTTTGATGAGAAGTCAGTCATCATTCATATCATTGATTGTGTGTTTTTGGTTCTTTTTAAATTTCTGTTGCTTTTTAAGGTTTCTCTTACTAGAATAATAATTAAGACAAATTAGGTCATGAAAACAAAATTTATTTAACGCTTCATTAAGTGGACAGTCTTCTTTTTAAGAACTGTCAAATGGTGTGGAAAGCAAGAAGTTTTTAGGACAAAAAAATAAAGAACATGGAAGAGACGAATAGAAATATCTAATTGGCTGGGGAGACATAGTTAACCTTATTCAGGATGAGAAGATGCTTAATTGGCGTGTTGTTTCCTGGGCTGGCTGGCTGAATGTTCTAGGTTTCTGGTCAAGTGGAGAATTTACAGGAGCACAAAAGTTATCTAGGATTTGGTTTCCTGATGTGGCACCTGGGGTAGGATTGTCTACTTTGTGCATTGTCCCTTTGTGCTCTCTTTGTACCAAGAGTTATTTCAACATTCTTTAGTTTTGGTTTTCAGAACCAACTACTAGGTGTTTCTCTGTGTTTTCCTTCTTGGTAAGCTTCTTGCATTTATGTGTTTATGTTTTCTACCAAGCTGTGAACATTATTAGCCTATTTTTTTCCAAGGCTTTTCTGCTTCATTCTCTTTCATCTTCCCTTGACATTTCCATTAGATGTATGATTGGTTTTTTAATACTGCTCCAGAGCTTCACTGTTTGATTGAACTTCAAATTTTTTGAACTTTCCCACGGCTATGCGCAATCTACTATTAAACTTCTCCATGAAATTTTTATGCTTAATTATTATATTTTTCATTTCTATAATTACCATTTGGAAATTTTAAATTAGATTTAAAGTTAGATTTAAATCAAGTTAGATTTCTTATATGTTTAATCTTATGGCCATTTCAAAAAAATTATGCCCTTAAACCTGCAGCTGTTTTGTTGTCTTAAATTTTCTTTTTATGCTAATTTTATCATCTAGGTCATCTCATATTCCCTTCATACTGATTTTTTTTTTGACAATGGTCTGACTAGGGTGTGTCTACAGGAGGCCTGGATATTTACCAAACCCCTGTGAGCCCTGAAGCTCGTTCTCCTAACTTTGTTGCCTCTGTGGTGAGTAGCAGCTGGCATCTGCCCTGANTAGATTTAAAGTTAGATTTAAATCAAGTTAGATTTCTTATATGTTTAATTTTATGGCCATTTCAAAAAAATTATGCCCTTAAACCTGCAGCTGTTTTGTTGTCTTAAATTTTCTTTTTATGCTAATTTTATCATCTAGGTCATCTCAGATTCCCTTCATACTGATTTTTTTTTTGACAATGGTCTGACTAGGGTGTGTCTACAGGAGGCCTGGATATTTACCAAACCCCTGTGAGCCCTGAAGCTCGTTCTCCTAACTTTGTTGCCTCTGTGGTGAGTAGCAGCTGGCATCTGCCCTGACTTCTTTCAGCTTCGCCAGTGATGTTTTCCACTGATCCTCCTAGATCTCCACGTGCAGACGCAAATTTTAGAGTGTCCTGCAGTGCTTACATCTTTCCTGACGGTTTCCGGCTCGATTTCTAGTCTCAGACCCATCCTTTGATAGCTCAAGCTTGAGTTCTGACCTCTGCAACATGAGAACTGATGAGTGTCTGTCTGTAGGAACAGAGCCCGTGTTTGGGTAAAAAGTCAACTTACTCTGTTTACTTCACTTCTCCAAAGGTCATGTTGTCTCTACTATTTCTCTGCCATTGGTTATTCTCCAGTGTCTTCCAAGGTTTTTTTTTAAATTTAAACAGAACTTATAGTTGTTATCTGTGAGAGGGTTAGTTAAAAACTGACTCTTACAATGTTTTTAAAAATATATTTTATTGATTATGCTATTATAGTTGTCCCTTTTTCCTCCCCTTTATTCCCCTCTGCCCTGTACCTCCCCTCCCACGAGCATTCCCTGACTTTAGTTCATGTCCATGGTTTGTACATATGAGTTCTTTGGCTCTTCCATTTCCTATATTATTCTTAACCTCTCCTTGTCTATTTTGTACCTACCATTTGTTCTTCTTATTCCTGTACCTTTTCCCCCATTCTCTCCCCTCCCCCTCCTTGCTGATAACCCCCAGTGTGATTTCCATTTCTGTGAATCTATTCTTGTTGTAGTTGATTGCTTAATTCATTTTTATTTATTTTTTTGTTTTTTTTTAGGTTCAGTTGTGAGCTGTCATTATACTGTTCATATTTTTGATTTTCTTCTTTTTCTTAGATAATATTTTAAACCACTTATTAAGATATGATAGGCAAATAAAAACCTGTGCACGCTTAATGTATAGAACTTGGTAAGTTTGGAAATAAGTGTACACTTGTGAAGCCACAACAACAGTGTATGCCACAAACACATCCATTACCTCCAAAGTTCCCTTAGATCCTCTTTATTATTTGTGTGTGTGTATGATCAGAACACTCAAGGTCTATACTCTTACATTTTTAAGGAAAGAAAACACTATTATTAAATATGAACACTATGCTATATAATAGATGTTTAAGTCTTACCCACTTGCATAACTGAAACTTTATGTCCTTTGGCTAATTCCTCCCCATGTACCCCTCCCTCAGACATTTATTTTTACTTGCATTCTTCTAATTGAGTCTTACTAATGTATTGACAAATACCTGGTCTATTAATTTTAATTCTACCAATGTTGTTATAGTTGCATATTCTAGGTAGTTTATCAGTAGATTATTTGGTTCTGCATAGACTATGCTATTATACGTGAAAAACTACATTTTATACCTTTTAATGATTTAACAATTTAAAAAATGTTTAATTTAATGTACTGCTAAGAATAATAGAAAACATCACTGATAGTAGTGCATATTATTATATTTGATGCCAAAAAATACAATTTCAACATTATGTTGCTTGCTGCAGCTTCTCATAAATGTCCTTTATCTAAATAAGCTTCTTTTGTATTTTAATAATGAATGAATGTTAAGTACTTTTTTACATCTAAAGGACTAATCATTATTTTTTTCTCTTTTAGTCTTTTAATATGTTAAATTACATTAATTGCATGTTTAATATTAAACAAGTTTTGCATTCCTGGGAAAATTCCAAGTCACAATATAATATCTTTTTTATTCATTGCTAAATTATGTTCCTTATTATATTTTTAGGAACTTTGTATCAGTGTTCATGAGTGGTATTTCTTGTAGTTTTTGTTTTTATACTGTCCTTAATTAAGATTTGTTACCAAGATTATGCTAGTTCCTTAAAATGAGTTAGAGATTATTTACTTTTTCTTCCTGTATTGTATCATATTATGTATATAAATGCAATAATTTGGTTTTGGGTTTTTTTACTTCACCAGTAAAATTGTCTGAAAAAATATTGAAGTATTAGTTTGTTTTCTTTAATATTTATTGACTTGTAAGAGGAGTTCTGTTTATTTTTTAGTAAATTTTAGAAATTTTTTTTCTAGCAACTTGTCAATATTGATACATGAATTCTGGAAGTGTGAGGATTCAAGTATTTGAGTGTTCTTTCCCCTGTGGGTTCTTGGCTTCACACAGAAAAGAATTTAAATTCAAGCTAACATACAGTTTAAAGTGAAGGTGAGTTTACAAATGAAGCAGGGAGATAGCGAGTGAGTGGGATTCTCCGCAGACAGAGCAGCCCCTCTTTGGCGGAATTTGCTTTCTCCATTGAGGTTTATTTATTCAGGGGTTAGAGTATTCAATAAGAGGGGGAATATTCAGAATCTTCTCAGGAAAGGGATGGAAAATTCTCAGAGGAGCTTTTTTGGCCATTTTGTGTCCTTATATTGGCTTTCTGTTTACGATCATGGCAGCTGGGGGGCGTGTTGTTTAGCAGGCTAATGTACTCCAATGGGTCTACAGTGAGGCGAAGTGTTACCACAAGGTGAAGTCAGTCACCGTGTTGGATCGAACTGGTCTCTGTCAGTTTTAAGCTGTAAATTTAGAGGGGGTGGTGGTCTTACTATCCTGAGAGTTCTTGTTGCTTTTATCAGTTGCAGCTGTTTTGCCACATGCTCTGCCTTAATTTCACCTAAATTTCTTTCCATGGGTCAGGTAAAACTCATTGGCTATGACACTGCCACTGAGCAAAGCTTCACCTAAATTTTCAATGTTTATGGAGATAAAGCAGTCATAATATTCTTTTATTATCTGTTTAATATGTGCTGCATTCACAATTCTGTGGATTTCCCCCTTTAATTCCCAATGTTGTCATTTGTACCTGGTCTCCTTTTTGTTATGGTTCATGTTGACAGATATTAGTCCAATTCATTATAGATGTCAAAGAAGCCATTATTCATTTTTTATTTTTTCTATTATATATGTATTTTATTTTATTAGGTTTTCATCTCATGTTTATTATTTAATTTCTCCTTATTTTCTTTGGGCTATTTGTTAGCATCTGTTAATCTTTTAAATGTGAATGTCTAATGTGTAATTTTTAGGCATTCCTCTTTCCTAATAGAAGCATTTGAAACTGTACATTTTTGTGCGTATCTGTGATAGCTGCATCCTATAAATTTTTATGTAGTATTTCCATTATAACTGAATTCTAATTTTTCTATATTATGATTATTCTGTGATTTATACATTTTTAGGAGGGTTATCTTTGAATTATTTGATTTTTAAATGAATATTCTTAAGGAAAGAGAAAACAACTTCCTTTATGATACAAATCTTTCTGGTTTCAGAAGACTCGCTTAATGACCCAGTGCTCACTTTTCATAACATTCTAGGCATCATTAAAAGAATGTGTATTTTTCATTTGTGTATGCCATTAGTTTGAATTTGAAATTATGTTCTTTGTTCTCCAGCTTTCTAATTTTTATTGTTTTTCTTGATTTATAAAGAGAGATATTTAAAGAGAGATGTTTATATTTCCATTATAACTACAAGAGGTGATTGTTAATTACTTTATTTTTTATTTTTTTAAAATATATTTTATTGATTATACCATTACAGTTGTTCTATTCCCCCCCTTCATTCCCCTCCACCCTCACACTCCCTCCCCCACCATTCTCCCCCCCTTAGTTTATAACCACGTGTCTCAAGTTCTTTAGATTCTACATTTCCACCACTATTTTTGCCCTCCCCCCTATCTATTTTCTACCTACCATCTATGCTATTTTCTGTGCCTTCTCCCCCCTTCTCCTCCTCCCACTCCCCTGTTGCTAACCCTCCATGTGTTCTTCATTTCTATGGTTCCACTCCTGATCTAGCTGTCCTCTTGGTTTGCTTTTGTTTTAGGTGTGGTTGTTAATAACTGTGAGTTTTCTGTCCTTTCACTGTTCATATTTTTCATCTTCTTTTTCTTATATAAGTCCCTTTAGCATTTCATATAATAAGGGCTTGGTGATGATGAACTCCTTGAACTTGACCTTATCTGAGAAGCACTTTATCTGTCCTTCCATTCTAAATGAAAGTTTTGCTGGATAAAGCAATCTTGGCTGTAGGTCTTTGGATTTCATGACTTGGAATACTTCTTTCCAGCCCCTTCTTGCCTGTAAGGTCTCTTTTGAGAAATCCGCTGACAGTCTGATGGGTACTCCTTTGTAGGTGACTGTCCCCTTATCCCTTGCTGCTTCTAGGATTCTCTCCTTCATTTTAGTCTTGGCTAATGTAATTATGATGTGCCTTGGTGTGTTCCTTCTTGGGTCCAACTTCTTTGGGACTCTCTGAGCTTCCTGGATTTCCTGGAAGTCTATTTCCTTTGCCAGACTGGGGAAGTTCTCCTTTATTATTTGTTCAAATAAGTTTTCCACTCGTGGCTGTTTCTTTCCCCCTTCTGGTACCCCTATAATCCGGATGTTGGAACGTTTAAAGATGTCCTGGAGGTTCCTAAGCCTCTCCTCATTTTTTTGAATTCTCATTTCTTCATTCCTTTCTGGTGGGATGTTTTGTTCTTCCTTCTGGTCCATTCCATTGATTTGAGTCCCAGTTTCCTTTCCATCACTATTGGTTTCCTGTGCATCTCCCTTCATTTCAATTAGTTTAGCCTTCATATGTTTCTCTAATTTGTGACTATAATCAACCAGTTCTGTGAGCATCCTGAAAAACAGTGTTTTGAATTGTGCTTCTGAGAGGCTGGCAATTTCTCAGTTGCTTAGAGTTATTGGCTCTGGGACTTTGAGTTCTTCTTGAGCCATCTTTCGGACTGTTCATGCCTGTTATGTATCAGGATCGGAGCCCTAAGGTGTTCACCAGAGCATGGCAACTAAGTCCCTGGGCCATGATGCTGTATGTGGGGGCGGGGTTAACGAGGAACTATGGCGTCCAGTCTGCAGCCTCCTGCCTCGGCCCCCACAGGTGCTGCAGCTGCCACTGTCACCGGGCCCACGCGTTTCATCCCACTGCACGGGAGTGTGCCACCCGGTCAGCCCTCGCCCCCTGGGGCCTGTGTGGTCCGTCTCACTGTGCGCGAATGTGTGACCGAGGTCAGTCTGCCCCGCACCCTGACTGGGTCCGGGCTGCCTGCGCGTTTAGGTCGGGGGATCTTTCCTGCCCGACCCTGCTTGCTGCTGGCTCCGCCCCTCTTACCGTCCTGGTTGAAAGGTTAGATGTAGTCGGACTTCCGTATAATTCAATTTTCTGTTTTTTGGCTGTGTCTTTGTTCTCCAAAGCTTTGTTGTATTCAAACTTGGTTGTGGAAGAAGGCACAGTGTTTCAACCTATGCCTCCATCTTGGCGGAAGTCTCTGTTAATTACTTTAAAACAACTATCTGTCACTTTGCTTCAAATATTTTGGAACTTCCTTGGATGCTTTAAAGTTTAGAAATGCTAAATCTTCCTGACCTATATTATGTCTAGAGATGTGTTTATATTGCCATAGTCTATGTTTCCTGGTAATAATAAAAGCATACACGATTTATTTGATAAACATTTGCCACATACATATTTTTTACTTTTCTTTATTTATCACTATGTTTTAATGGCTGACAATAGTTGGATATATTTTAATTTCATTTTTTTACATTTATGTTTAAATGGAGAATTTTCTACATTTACAAGAGAGGATCCCCCGAAACAGAATTTATTTATAAATTGTATATTTATTCTTATATTTAAACTTCAGTTACCTTCAAATTAGTTTCCATTTGATGTAATATACTTATTGAGACTTTTTCCACTGCTCAAAACAGTTTTTGAACTTGTATATTTTGATGCCTTTTAGTGCTTCTGCCATTCTTTTGTTTACCTTGTTCACATTGATAAAATGTTTCACTTTGAGGAATTTTTTCACCTGGGGAAACAAAAAAAAATCTCTCAGGGCAAGATCATGTGAGTAGGGAGGGTTGGGCACAGAGGCCATGTCATGTTTTTAAAAACTGCTGAACACTCAGCGTGGAGTGAGCAGGTGTGCTTGTAAATCACCCATCATGAAATGGGCAAATGGGTTGAAAGAGTCTTCAAAAAAAGTCCACTGAAGCCAAACACAGACTCACACAACAATACCAGCTGGTACACTGATACAGATGGGTTCCTAGACCATTCATCTAGGGGGGAAACCTGTATTACAAGGAACCCACCCTCCAGAAGGTAATTCCAGTTTTGGGGGGGTCTCTCTCATACATTTATTATTATCACCTTTATTTTGGATTTGTTTCTACCACCTGATTTTATACATTTTAAAAAAATATTTATTTATTTTTAGAGAGAGGGGAAGGGAAGGAGAAAGAGTGAAAGAGAAACATCAATGTGTGGTTGCCTCTCATGTGTCCCCCAATGGGGACCTGGCCTGCAACCCAGGCATGTGCCCTGACTGGGAATTGAACCAGCGACCCTTTGCTTCACAGGCCCATGCTCAATCCACTGAGCTACACCAGCCAGGGCTGATTTTATACATTTTATACATGATACATTTTCTATGTTTTTCTTTCTTTTTCCTATTGAATTTTTGTTATTTATTTATTTGTAAAAAGAGGAATTTATTTTTTATTTTTTACTTTATTTTTCATTGTATTTTTTATTTTTTTTTATTTTATTTTTTTTAAATATTTTATTTATTCATCTTTAGAGGGGAAGGGAAGGAGAGAGGAAGAGAAACATCAATGTATGGTTGCTTCTCGTGCATCCCCTGCTGGGAACTGGCCCCTGCCGGGAACTGGCCTGCAACCCAGGCATGTGCCCTGACTGGGAATCGAACCGCGATCATCTGGTTCGCAGGCCCGCGCTCAATCCACTGAGCTACACCAGCCAGGGCTTTCATTGTATTTTTTAAATTACCATTTATTTAGTCCTTTTATACCCCCTCACTTTCACAACCCTCACACTATTTGCCCGTGTCCATGAATCCTTTTTCTTTTTTGCTCAATTTCTCCATCTCCTGACCCCCAACCTCCTTAGCTATCATCCTGCTCTCTCTCTATGAGTCTGTTTCTAATTTTTCATGTTGGTTCAGTTTGTTCATTAGATTCCACATATGAGTGAAATCATATGGCATTTGTCTTTCTCTGATTGACTTGTTTCACTTAACGTAACGTCTCTAGGTCCATCCATGCTGCCAAAAAGGATAAAATTTTCATCCTTTTTATGGTTGAGTAATATTCCATGGTGTAAATGTGCCATAGTTGTTTTATCTACTCATCTACTGATGGACATTTCAGCTACTTCCATATTTTGACAATCATAAATAATGCTGCAATGAATATAGGGGTGCATTTTTTGACTTAGTGATTTGGAGTCCTTTGGATATATTCCCAAAAGTGGGATCACTGGGTCAAAAGGCATATTTTTAACTTTTTGTGGTATCTCTCTCTACTGCTTTCCACAGTGGCTGCACCAGTCTGCATTCTCACCAACAGAGCAAAAGTGGTCCCCTTTTCCACATCTTCACCAGCAGTCATTGTTTACTGATTTATTGATGATAGCCATTCCCAGGGGTGTGAGGTGATACCTCATTGTGGTTTTAATTTGCATTTCTCTGGTGATTAGTTATGTTGAGCATCTTTTCATACGTCTGTTGGCCATCTGTATGTCCTATTTACAGACGTATATATTCAGGTCCTTTGCCAATATTTTAATTGGGTTGCTTGTTTTTTGGTGTTGATTTTTGTAAGTTCTTTATAAATTCAGGAAGTTAACACCTTATCAGATGTATCAGGGATTAAGTTCTCCCATTTTGTGGGTTGTCTTTTTATTTTGTTGATATTTTCATTTGCTGTACAAAAAATTTTGGCTTGATGTATTCTCATTTGCTTATGTTTTATTGTTGTTGTTTTTTTCTAGCCTGAGGAGATACATCAGACAAAATACTGCTATAAGCAATGTCTGAGATTTTGCACCATTGTTTTTTTTCTACAGTTTTTATGGTTATGGGTCTAATAAGTCTTTAATCCATTTTTAACTTATTCTTCTGTGTGGTATAAGAAATGGTCTAGTTATAGTTTTTGCCTATATCTGTTCAATTTTCCAAAAGCCATTTATTGAATAAATTATCTTTAGCCCATTGTATGTGCTTGCTTCCTCTGTCAAATATTAATTAACCATAAAGGTATAGATTTATTTCTGGTCTCTCTATTATGTTCCATTGACCTATGTGTCTGTTTTTGTGCCAATACCAGGCTAGTTTGATTACTATGGCCTTATAGTATAGTTTGATATTAGGTAGCATGATTCCTCTAGCTATGTTCTTTTTTCTCAGAACTGCCATTGCTATGTGGGGACTTTTGTGATTCCATATAAGTTTTTGCCATATTTGTTCTAGTTCTGTGAAATACGTTATTGGAATCTTGATAGGAATTTCATTGAATCTATAGATTCTTTTGGGTAGTATGGACATTTTAATGATGTTAATTCTTCCTATCCATGAACATGGCATGTGCTTCCACTTATTTGTATCTTCTCTAATTTCTTTTTTTAATGTCATAATTTTCATGTACAGGTCTTTTACACCCTTGTTTAGGTTTATTTTATCTCCCCAGGCAAGGAAAACAAAAGAAAAATAAACAAATGGGACTATATCTAACTAAAAAGATTTTACATAGCAAAGGAGACCACCAACAAAATAAAAAGACTACCTATGGAATGGGAGAACATACTAATTTCTGGATATTAATTTTGTATTCTTCTATTTTATTGAATTTATATATTAGTTCTAGTAGTTTCTTGGTGGAATCTTTGGGGTTCTTTATGTACAATATCATGTTATCTGCCATTAAAGACAGTTTTACTTCTTCCTTTCTGATTTGGAAGTCCTTTTTCTCTTCTTCTTGTCTGATTGCTATGGCTAGGACCTCCGGTACGATGCTGAATAAGAGACATCAAAACAGATATCCCTGTCTTGTTCCCAGTCTTAAGGTGAATGTTTGTAGTTTTTGCTGGTGCAGTATGATGCTGGCAGTGGGTTTGTCATATATAGGCTTTATTATGTTATGTATGTTCTCTTGATTCCCACTTTGCTAAGAATTTAATCATAAATGGGTACTGGGTTTTATCAAATGCTTTACTCTATATTGGTAACAATCATATAGTTTTTATCCTTCATTTTGTTTATATGGTTAATCACATTTATTGATTTATGAAGGTTGTACCTACCTTGCATTTCCCGAAAAAATCCCATTTGATCATGGTGTATGATCTTTGTGATGCATTGCTGTATTTGGTTTGTTAATATTTTGTTGAGGATTTTAGCATTTATGTTCATCAGGGATATAGTCCTATAACTTAATTTTTTTGTAGTATCTTTATCTGGTTTTGCAATTATGATAGTGCTGGCCTTGTAAAATCAGTTTGGGAGCCTTCCCTACTCTTGAATTTTTAAAAAGATTTTATTTATTTATTTTTAGAGGGGAAGGGAAAGAGAGAGGGAGAGAATATCAATGTATGGTTACCTCTCATGGGTCCCCTGCTGGGAACTGGCCTGCGACTCAGGCATGTGCCCTGAGTGGGAATCAAACTTCCATCCTCTGGTTCGCCGGCCCGCTCTCAATCCACTGAGCTATACCAGCCAGGGCTACTTTGAATTTTTTGAAATAGATTGAGAAGGAGAGGTGTTAGTACTTCTTGTAATGGATGGTGATATTCACCTATGAAGCTATCTAGTCCAGGGCTTTTTTTGTTGGGTTTTTTGATTACTGCTTCAATTTTAATAGGTGCAATCTGCCTATTTAGATTCTCTGATTCTTCCTGATTTTGTTTTGGAAGAGTGTATGTTTCTAGGAATTTATCCATTTTGTCCAGGTGTCCAGTTTGTTGGCATGTAGTTCATAATATTTTCTTACAATTCTTCATATTTCTTTGGTGTTAGTTGTTACTTCTCTTTCATTTTTGGTTTTATTTATTGGTGTCCCCTCTTTTTTTCTTGGCGAGTCTGGTTAAAGATGTGTCAATTTTGTTTGCTTTTTAAAAGAAACAGCTCTTGGATTATTGACTTTTCATATCATTTTTTAAAAGATGATTTCTCTTATTTCTGATGTGGTCTTTATTGTTTCCTTTTTCCTGCTCACTCAAGTTCTTTTAAAGGTAAAGTTAGATTGATTATTTGAACTTTTTGTTTCTTGAGAGAGGCCTGTAATGCTATGAATTTCCCTCTTAGGATTGCTTTCCTTGTGTCTCACATATTTTAGATTCTTCTGTCCTCATTTTCATTTGTTTCAAAATATGTTTTTATTTCATCCTTGATCTCATTGTTGCCTTAATCATTGTTCAATAACGTGTTATTCAGCTTCCATGTCTTTGTGTGTTTTTCAGTGTTCTTCCTGTGATTGATTTCTAGTTTCATAGCATTTTGGTCAGAGATGTTTCATCTGATTGAAATCTTCTTAAATGTATTGAGACTTCTTTTGCATCCTAACATGTGGTCTATCCTAGAAAATGCTCTGTAGGCACCTGAAAAGTATGTGTATTCTGCTGCTTTGGGTGAAACATTCTAAAGATATCAATTAAATCTATTTGATCTAGTGCATTGTTTAAGGCTATTGTCTCCTTATTGATTTTCTGTCTGGAAGATTTATCCATTGGTCCAATGGGATGTTAAAATCCTTGACTATGACCATATTTCTGTTGATCTTTCCCTTTATGTCCATCAAGATTTATTTTACCTATTTAGGTACTCCTATGTTGGCTTTGGAAGTGTTAACTATGGTTATATGTACGCGAGTCTTATTTTCTTATCCATTCAGCTACCCTATGTCTTTTGGTTGAAGCCTTTAAGCCATTTGCATTTATGGTGATTATTGATAGGTATGTATTTAGTGCCATTTTTGTTAGACTGTTTTGCTCTGTTTATTATCTTTATTTTTTCTTCTTATTTTTAAAGCAAGCCCCTCAATAATTGTTTCTGATTTGGTGAAAGCAAATTATTATTTGGTGAAAACAATTATTTTCAGTACAATAATTTGTACTGATTTGGAACAAACTCTTTTAGCTTTTTCTTGTTTGGGAAGCTCTTTATTTCTCCTTCAATTTAAATGACGTCCTTGCTGGGTAAAGCAATCTTGGTTGTAGGTCTTTGCTTTTCATTGAAGATTTCACACCATTCCTTTCTGGCCCGAAATGTTTCTGCTGAGTTTCTCTGTGTCTTCAGACATTTCTCCTCGGTGGACAGAAACCCTGCTTCTTTTCACAGCTGAATGTTATCTGGGTTCCATTCCTGTTTCTATGGCTGTAGGCTGGGGAGCTCTGCTTGGTGTTTTAACCCCACACTTCTCAGGTGGAATCCCCTGGCTGACGAAATATCCCCCTGGAACTTCAGCCACTGCCCATGGGTGCTCAGCGAGCCTGCTAGTGCCACTCTCTACCAGTCACGTTTGGTGAAGTGGTTTCTTCTGTCTGTCCATGCGTACAAGGCTTCACCCCAGCTAGTGGTCAGTTGGTTATCCAGGATGATTTCTCTAGAATTTAGTTGTAATTCCAAATTGTCCCTGGGAAGAAGTTAATATAGCTTCCACGTATTCCTCTGCCATCTTGGGTCTTTCTGCCTTTTGTTTTTTAGGCTTTTATAAAAAGTTTTTAAACCTCGATTTATGTAGAGGCTATATACTTATGTGACTTCTATTTATAGTTATCCTAGACACTTTACTGCTCATATTTAATATTTCAAAATGAAAGTCAAATAATATGTTTAAATCACAGCATTATTCACAGTGGCCAAGACATGAAAACAACCCAGGTGTCCTTTGATAGGTGATTGGATAAAGAAGATGTGGAACATATATACAATGGAATACCACTCAAACATAAGGTAAGATGAAATAGTACTGCCATTTGTGACAACATGGATGGACCTTGAGAATATTATGCTAAGGAAATAAGTCAGACAGAAGAAAATAAGAACCATATGAAGACTTTCATATATGGTATATAAAACTGAAACTCATAGACAGACAACAGTCTGGTGGTTACCTTAGTAAAGGGCAAGAAGGACCAAACGTAAGATGATGGAAGATGATTTGACTTTGGGTGGTGGGCACACAATACAATATACAGATGATGTATTACAGAATTGCTCACTTGAAACCTATATGATTTTATTAAGCAATGTTACCTGGTTAATTTCATTTTTAAAAAGTAGAAAGAAATAGGCACATTAATTTAATCATACATTTTAGTTATGCTATTTAATATATAATCAATGTAGCAATTTTTGAGGTTTTTAAATTTCATACTGTCTGAAATAAGATATTTTATACTTAAAATGCATAAATTCACACTAATTGTTTCTTGACTTTTCTGTGCTTATGTTTTTAAAAATTGAGTGTGGGAGCAGGGGGTGGGTGGGGTGGGGGAGAGCAATGGTGGAAAACTGGGACAACTTAATAGAACAACAATAAAAAATAAATTAATGAAAAAACATGGGAAAATAAAAAAAATTAAAATGTACACGTGTCAAGTAGATTTGAATACACAAATTTCCCAACATAGCCATAAGTTTTCAAATAACTGAATCAATAATTTCTAATTAAAATTAATTGACATTAAGAATAATTACCAATTCAGTTCCTCCATCTCATTAGATAGCTTTCAAGTACTAAATAGACACATTGGGCAGTGGCTATAGTATTGGATAGCACAGCTCTGGAGTCTAAATTCATGGGGGCTTTTTAGATTATGTATCCACATATTGGGCAGGCCCTACTTCTTTTCTTCTGTGCCCTAGACACTGTGCTATTGATAACCAAATTTCAAGGCCAATGACATGTGTGAAATGCTCCGTGGAATAATTGCATTTAGTGTTCCTCTTTCCCATTTATATTCATGTTTTTATTTTAGTGTGCATGTGTTGAGGGGCGTTGAAACATTTGAATTTTTTCAAGTTATTAGTATATTTTAAATAATTGTTTTAGTGCTTTATCTTACATTAAAAATAGTGTTTCAGTGGGAAATCAGTCTTAGTAACTAGTCTTCAGTTCTCCCTGAAAAGGAATTGTGTTTGTCATTTGATCCTGGAGCAAAATACAGAAATGGTTATTCTTCAAAAATGCTTAACTGTAAACTTGCAAATAATTCTAAGACTTAAGTGGAATATGTAATTTGAATAATAAAACTGAAAAAAAAGACATACTATTAAATGAACTATTTTATATCAAAGTTTACTGTTAGAAAAACATTACCGTTCTCTTATTATTAAAGTTAATAATGGTATTCTATTCATTGCTCTTCAAATATTGAACAAGTAAGAAACTGCTAATATTTCAAAATAAAAATAGCATCCACCATGAAAGATTTATTTACCCAATTTGAGAAGCAGTACACAGACTGTCTTAAATGTGAGTTTGGTAGACTTTATATTCCATAGATGTAATAAATGTGATTGAGGATAAGTTTCTTATAATTTCTCTTTAATTCATAGCTCTTGAATTCATTGCTATTGCTTTTTATGTTTTAATGCTATCATTCTTTTACTTTATATACCTACAAGTCTTCATTTGTGACACATGGTATACACAGAGACATCAAAGTCTGTATTTTAAAATGAGGTTAGTTGTGCATTCACCCAAATGGAAAAAAGTTGACAGTTTCATTATAAAACTCTGTACAACATAAAATGTACAGTGCCTGAGCTAGTGAACATCCGGTTTTCTCAATAAACACATGAAGTTTTTTTTTTCACAACAATTTTTTAAAATATATTTTATTGATCATACCATTATAGTTGTTCTATTCCCCCCCTTCATTCCCCTCCACCCTCACACTCCCTCCCCCACCATTCTCCCCCCCTTAGTTTATAACCACGTGTCTCAAGTTCTTTAGATTCTACATTTCCCCCACTATTCTCGCCCTCCCCCCTATCTATTTTCTACCTACCATCTATGCTATTTTCTGTGCCTTCTCCCCCCTTCTCCTCCTCCCACTCCCCTGTTGCTAACCCTCCATGTGTTCTTCATTTCTATGGTTCCACTCCTGATCTAGCTGTCCTCTTGGTTTGCTTTTGTTTTAGGTGTGGTTGTTAATAACTGTGTGTTTGCTGTCCTTTCACTGTTCATATTTTTCATCTTCTTTTTCTTATATAAGTCCCTTTAGCATTTCATATAATAAGGGCTTGGTGATGATGAACTCCTTGAACTTGACCTTATCTGAGAAGCACTTTATCTGCCCTTCCATTCTAAATGNATAAATAGTGTCCTGAATTGTGCTTCTGAGAGGCTGGCAATCTGTTGGTCACTTAGAGTTATTGGCTCTGGGACTTTGAGTTCTTCTTGTGCCATCTTTCAGGTTGTTCGTGCCTGTTCCATAGCAGGATCAGAGCCCTAAAGTGTTCACTAGAACAAGGCAACTCAGTCGCTGGGTTGTGACGTTGTATGTGGGGGCGGGGTCAAAGAGTGACAATGGCTCTCACTGGTATTGCAGGGCAACTAAGTCGCTGGGTTGTGACGCTGTATGTGGGGGCAGGGTCAAAGAGGGACTCTGGCGTCCCGTCTGCTGCCTGCCGCCCCGGCCCTCACTGGTGCTGCATTTGCTGCCTTCACCGGGCCCACGTGTTTAGTCCCATTGCACGTGAGTGTGCGACCGCGGTCAGTCTGCCCCGCACCCCAACGGGTTCCCGGCTGCCCACGCGCCCGGGTCGGGGGACCTGTCCTGCCCGACCCTGCCCGCTGCTGGCTCCGCTCCCCTTACCATCCCCCTTGAACGGTTAAATGTAGTCGGACTTCCGTACAATTCAATTCTCTGTCCCTTGGTTGTGTCTTTGTTTCTCCAAACCTTTGTTGTATTCAAACTTGGCTGTGGGAGAAGGCACAGTGTTTCCACCTATGCCTCCATCTTGGCGGAAGTCCCCAACACATGGAGTTTTTATATGTTGAAAAGCTAGAAATATGGTATTATAAAACATTTTAAATTAATTTATTTGCCTAACATGCAAATTTGTAGCATAAATAAGTTGATGTCTACAATAGAAGTACCTAGTTCTTGGTACCAATTATTTATACCATTAAATAAATGTTTTCTGAGGTAAGTTTACATTAGGTAGTTCATTACGGTAGCACTAATTTATTGAACAACTACTATAGGCAGAGTGCAGTTTTGAAAGAGATACATGAATGAAAAAATATGTTTTTTGTTTTTTTGGAGCAAAGTGAATCTTAGTTTCACAAACACACATACAAAAGGCCATAAACACTTTTTAATCACTTAAATGTATACTATGAAGTTTGCTTTTTCTTATTTTTTTAAAGAATTATTGAGTATCTTTAAACTTAATGTCCAGATTGTTCCTGTCTACTAAGGCTATATGCAAACTGGTTTCTCTTTAACTGTCTCCCGATTTTTCTTTTTTTGCTCCTTAGTCAGACACCGTCTTTTTTTTTCTTTAAACTTCTACGGCATGTACTCATGTCTCTCATGGACCATAGTTCTTATTTTGCTTTACATTTTATTTATTTGTGTAGTTATTTAATTTTTTCAGTAGCTTTTGAAGATCTTGAAGTTGGATTCTATTTTTGGCCCTTGGCAATTATCAGTAATGGATATTCCAACACTGAAAATGTGAAAAAGTGCAAGAAACATATTGTTAAATTAATTTTTAAAATTAAATTTATTGAGGAGGCCTGGCTGGATGTGTGGGAAGTGAGAAAAAGTGGGAAGTGTAACAGCATAAACAATAAAAATAAAATAAGAAATAATTTACTAGGGTAACATTTGTTAATAAGATCATATAGGATTCAAATGTGCATTTCTATAATATGTTCTCATCTTCTGTCACCCTATATTTGCCCCCTTTAACCTTTACTTCCCCCCAGCTCCCTGCCCTCGGGTAACCACTATAATGTCTGCGTCTATAAATTTGTTTTATACCCATATATGAATGAAATTGTGTAGTTCTTAGATTTTTCTGACTGACTTATTTCACTTTGCATAATATTCTCGAGTTTTATTCATGTTGTCTTGAATGGCAATATTTCATCTTTTCTTATGGTTGAGTAGTATTCCATTGTGTGTATATACACACACACACACACACACACATATATATATGTATATATACCACATCTTCTTTATCAAATTATCTATTAAAGGGCACTTCAGTTGTTTCCATTCACTGTTGTGGAAAATGGTATAGCCAGCATGGAAGCAGCATGGAAATTCATCAAAAAAATAAGAATACCATATAATCCAGTAACTCTCCTTCTGGTTGCCTACTCCCAAAATTTGAAAGCATTTATTTGTGAAGATATATGCATGTCTATGTTCACTGAAGCATTAGTTATAAGAAAACTGTTTTGTATATTTTCTCGTATATGTAATCAGCAAATGAGGCTCTTTAAGTTGCATAGTAAGAGTTAGCTTATCTAGCCTTTTTGTCATAAGAAAAATTGTGGACATTGGCAATTGTGGTGTCACTCAACATTCACTTTCAATCCAGTAAAAAGTAGGATTTTAGAATCTGGAAGTAAATATATGTTGTCTTTAGGATATACCCCATAGGAATTTAGACAATAATTACTCTATATTATAGTAACATATAAATATAAAAAAACCCTGTCCCTTGATTCACTGAATAATTTCTAAGGGTCAGGAAAAAGAAAATCACTTAAGAAAGAAAGCCATTTGAGACAACACAAATTAAATCTTGTTAAAAAGCTAACATCAATACTTTGGTGATGTAGCTTTTAAAAAGAGCTATTTTTTTAGTGATAATTGATACGTAATTAAAAGTGCTCCTTTTGTTACACTGAAATAGGGAACAGGCTGACAGTGACCAGAGTGGAAAGGGGAGGGGATTTCAGGGGAAAGGGGAAAGGGTTTACAGGAACAAGTATAAAGGACACGTGGACAGAAACTAAGGGGGGTGGAAATGGGAGGGAGGTGAGGAACACCAGGGGTGTGGGCTGGGCTGGGAGTAAAAGTCAGAAAACTGTACTTGAACAACAATTAAAATAAATACATTTTAAAAAGTGCTACTTTTGTTAACTATTTCAAAAGATTGAAAGTCAGTACTTACATAATGATTAATTTGTGAGATCTATGGATCTTACATTTCAAATATTTTCTGGAATTTGGAAGAACATCAAAATAAACAGAGATATGAATTAATTTAATGTAAATTACACATTTATACTTTAAAAACTGGCATTTATAAAAAGCTAGTACTTAAACTTAGACCCTAGCTAAACTTTGCTTTTGATTAAATTTGTAGTCTCATTCTTATGGTGTCATTATTTTATCTAAAAGTTACTCCTTCTTGCCATAAAATATAATTTAAAATTGCAGATGTACTTTGTATTGGCATATTTAAATTCCCTAATATTTATCATGTTAAAGAGGTATTATACAAACACTTTAGTTTTGCTTTAAGCAATTTGTCATCGTAAAAGCCATTTTTCTCTGATTTTGCAAGGCATTTTCCATTAGTGTAGTGACTAAGCTTTTAAAAATATTCATTGAGAGGAGGAGGAAAAATTCACATGTTGCTGATAATAGACCTATTCTTCAAAATGCCACAGGAAGTTGTGCTATCTGATGAACATTTTATTAAAAAGTAGAGTGGAATAGTAATATGTGAGTTTTTCCCTCCATTCTGAACTCAAGTTTTTAGTTTCCCCATTTAAAATCTCAAAGGGAAGTACTCCTCTTGTATAACACTATGCTTTCATGAGTCCTTTATATTGTTTAACTTTGCGTAGTGAGGCAAATATTGTTTAACTTTGCATAGTGAGGCAAACACTCTTTGCTCAAGAGTGTTTCAATTCTTGGATAACACAGCTTTGTACTATATCAAGGAGTTTAAATTAAATTTAGATATTTTGGAATATATTACACATAGTTATTGGAAAGGTTCATCAATGTATGTCATTGCCTGCTACTTTTCAGTACCATTATAACATAAAAAGTAAGTTCCCTAATGTACTCCTCTTTGTAGCATTTTAAGTAATTACTGTATAAAAACTTAATGGGAAATTTATTTACTACTTAAGTTATTTTTAAATATAAATATTGCTTGCTGAAATAGTCGTTGAATGCACACATTAAAGATGGAGAACAGTTTTTAATATCTTGAAAGAAAACTAAGTGAATATAAGATTTAAAAAAATAATTAACTTTTTATGGCTTATCTTTTCAGTGGCTTATCATCAATATTGAACATAAATGGGCGTATTTCATTTTCAATCAAGATATCTGTAATCTTGCAAATCAAATCAAATTTGTTTCCCAGTCACATATTTAAACATTGAAACAATTTGGGAAATCTTTTTCCCAAAACCCTCTTTTTGACCTTGCCCTAACAAAAGATTCTACAGACAGTAGTATAGAAATTGAGTTTTATTGCATTACCAAATATACATGTAAGGCTCATTAAAAAATAACAGACCTCTATTTGAATCTTCTTTTACATTATTTTTAAAAGTTATAATTTTTCATTAAGAAGAGGGCATTAAATTAATTAATTATCTATAGAAGCTTGATTTCACCATTCTTCACCTTAGTAATATTTTTCTCTGTTCCACAGATTAATATGTAATTTAATTTTGTAAATATTATATCAATCTCTAGTTTAATAACACGTTTTGTATATACCTCCATATAGTATTACTTTTTAGTGTTATAATAATCATAATTAAATATCCTGCTTAAAGTTTAAAGTGTTCTATATGCTTGAAGATTTATTTTAGATTTATTATTTATTTATTTAGTTTTAGAGAGAGGGGAAGTGAGGGAGAAAGAGAGGGAGAGAAACATCAATGTATGGTTGCCTCTCGTGCGCCCCCTACTGGGCACCTGGCCTGAACCCAGGTGTGTGCCCTGACTAGGAATCAAACTGGTGACCCTTTCCATCACATTCTGGTGCTCAGTCTACTGAGCCACACCAACCAGGGCAAGTTTTTTTTGAGATATTTCTTTTATATATAATTAGAAGTCTTATCAAGTGTTGGTACCTAATAAATGATTTATATAACTTGTGTATTTCAGAAAGACTAAAATATTTTAATTGACAATTAAAGACATTTCAATTTGATAAGGCTCAAATTTGTTGTCAAGAACACTTTATATTGTTATAATATCTTCTCAAATTAGCTTACCTATAACACATTGGCTGTACTAGTAAACACCAGGGGGTTATTCTGTATAGTTTTTTATCTTTCAAAATTTTTATTCTTGATTTCTTTTTAAAAAAATATTTTATTTATTTATTTTTAGAGAGAGGGTAAGGAAAGGAGAAAGAGCGGGAGAGAAACATCAGTTTGTGGTTGCCTCCCATGTGTCCCCCACTGGGGACCTGGCCCTCGATCCAGGCATGTGCCCTGACTGGGAATCGAACTGGTGACCCTTTGCTTCTCACGCCTGTGCTCAATCCACTGAGCTACACCAGCCAGGGCCCTTCTTGATGTAGCCCCACTTATTTATTTTCAGAGCTAAATTAGAAATGTTAGATTTAAAAAATACTACAGAAACCAAATATGTCAACCTTAAGATTAAGTTTCATAGTGGCCTTCGCCAGGAAATCACCTTGTTATTTTAGTCTACATAAAAGCAACTATACATTTTGTTTGTTTTTTTCTTTTGTTGATTATGTTCCAGTTAAAGATGAGGTCGAATGATATTTGTCTTTCATTGCCTGTCTTATTTCACTCAGCATGATGCTCTCCAGTTCCATGCATGCTGTCACAAAGGGTAGGAGCTCCTTTTTTTTTCTCTCTGCTGAGTAGAATTCCACTGTGTAAATGTACCATATTTTTTTAATCCATTCATCTACTCAAGCAAACAAAATATAACCAGAGACAATGAAATTAAGAACAACCTAACAATGGCCAGAGGGGAGGGAGGGCCTGTGGGGAAAGGATTTTCAGGAATTACTATAAAGAACACATGGAGAAAACCAAGGGAGAAAGTGGAAGCAAGTTTTGCTGGGCTGGAGGGGAGTGGTGGGGAGAAAACAGACAAATGTAATTGGAAAACAATTTTTTAAAAGTATAAAAAATAAAAAAGAATAAGAGTGAAATAAATATTTGTATTGTACATAGATATTTTTAAACTGTGAAATAGAAGACCCTAGGCATATTTTAATAAAACTGAATTCTGAATATAAAAAGCAACTATACATTTTTCTGTTCAAAACGGAATCTGCAAGCACATAGATACCAAATTCTTTCTTTTCTAGATTAAAATTTTCCAGAATCCAGCACATGTGGCAAGTGGATGAAATAGCAAAAAATAAAATACAGGCTTGGAAGGACACAGTTCTGCCTAAGAAGGACCCATCCTGATTCATTTTTTAAAAAAATTCTGAATTTAGAGAAAAAAGTGAAACAGTTCTTATAATGAAATCTTATAACCTATTACCAATTTTGATTATATAGTCAATGTTTACACTGGCTCCTTGCTCTAGTTTTTCTTCATACCTTAAATATTTGGAGTCTAATTTTTTTATATATTTGGCATATGACATTATATTAGTTTCACATATGTAATTGTGTTAGACATTTATATACTTTACAAAGTGATCAGCATGATAAGTCTAGTGTCCATCTAGCACTGTACATGGTTATTAATGATATTATTGTCTATATTCCCTCTATTGTATATTATTACAACCCCATGACTAATTTTATAACTGGCAGTTTATACTTCTTAACCCCCTTCACCTTTTTTGCTCATTTTTTCCACCTCCTCCCACCTGGTAACAATCCATTTTTTCTCTTTATATGAATTTGTTTCTCTTTTGTTTGTTTTGGTTTTTAGATCTGATGTATAAGTGAAATCATATGGTACTTATCTTTCTCTGTCTAATCTATTTCACTTCAACTTATATCCTCTAGGTCCATCCATGTTGCCACAAAAGAGCAAGATTTCATTCTTATTTTATGGCTGAAGAATAGTCCATGGTTTATATGTACCATATCTTCTGAATCCATTCAGCTATCAATGCTAGCCTAGGTTGCTTTCATATTCAGGCTATTGTCAATAATGCTGCAGTAAACATGCAGGTGCACATGTCTTTCTGAATTTGTGTTTGTGATTTCTTTGGATAACTATTCAAAAGGGAGATTGCAGGGTCATATGGCACATTTCCTTGATCCATCCATTCATTGATGGACACTTAGTTTGCTTCCCTGTCTTGGCTATTGTAAATAATGCTGCACTGAACATAGGATTCTATGTATGTTTTCAGGTTAGTGTATTTCTTCAGATAAATACCCAGAAGTGGAACTGCGGATCACACTGTAGTTGTATTTTTGATATTCTGAGAAACCTTCATACTATTTTCCATAGCGGCCACACCAATTTATGTTCTTGCTAACTGCACAGGGTTCCCTTTTCTCCACATCCTAACCAACACTTCTTTGACCATTTTAAATTGCATTGTTTGTGTTTTTCCTATTGAATTGTATGAGTTCCTTGTATATTTTAGATATTAAGTCCTTATCAGATACGTGTTTTCCATATATTTTCTCCTATTCTGTAGGTTGTCTTTTCATTTTGACGGTTGTTTCTTTTGCTGTGGAGATTTTCTTTTTAATTTGATGTAGTCATACTTATTTATTTTTGCTTTAATGGCTTGTGCTTTCTGTGTTAAGGAACTTTTTTCACAAAAATTTAACTTGCATTTATGGTAGATTTTTAGTGAACTAGGAACTCAGCCTGATAAGGAGCTGTATAAAAAAATCACAATGACCATTATACTTAAAGGTGAAATAATGACTGCTTACACTGTAACATGGGTAAAGCCTCTGAGATTTATTATTTTACTGTTGGGATCCTGGGTGATATACTATGGCAAGATATCTATATAAAAGGCATACAAATGAGAATAAATTAAAATTTCCTTAGTCACAAAAAATTCACCAAAAACTATGAGACTAACCAGTGATTATAGAAAGGTAGATATATACAAGATCTATATAAAATGTTATTTTTGCCTACTTGCACTGAAAAATTAGAAATTAAATAAAAGACATTTAGAGTAACACCAAAAAGATATGAAAGAGTTCAGACAAGTTAAAGACTAATTGAAGTAAATGTTATTCAACACCTGTATTTTGAAAGCTAGAAAACATTGCTAATAGGAATTTTATAAAGACCTAAATAAACAGAATGATATACCATGTTTATCTATTGGTTAACTCAATATTAATAAAATATTAGCTCTTCCTAAACTGAGGTATAAATTTAACATAGTTCCAATCAAAACATCAGAATCTTCTTTGCTGAAATTGTAAGTCGATTCTAAAGTTTAAATGAAAATGTAAAAGAGTTTGAATAGCTAAAACAACTTAAAGGAGAACAAAATTGGAGGCTTGACGTCTCAACATGTGAATGGTTTAACAAATGGTGGTATGATCATATAAAATAATACTGGTCAGCAGTTAAAAGGAGTTCACTGCACAACATATAAAAATGATTGAATTTCCAAAACATTAATGCTAAGTTAAAGAAGCCTGACCATTGAACTCTAGAAAATAGATATCTAAACTATAGTGACAAAGAACTGATCAATGGTTTCCTGGGTTGGAGATTGGATCCAAAGTAACACTTAGAAGTCTGAATTGATGGAAATGCAGTTTATATTGATTGTGTTGGTTGGTGTATATGAAGGTATAAAAAAGTGTCCAAACTCATTGAAATTTATACTTAAAATGATGTATTTTATTGTATGTAAATTATACTCAGTGGAGTTGATTTTTAAAATTATATTTTTAAACAACAGGTGAAAATGCCTAGTGTTAATATGTATTGCGCACTTGTTACATAAACTATTGTTGTACAATAAGCTTTACATGTATTAATTCATTCTGGATTCTCAAAACATCCCTGTAAGCGTTATTGTTAGGCTTGCTTTATATGTAACACAAGTGTAGAGTAGTTGTCACAACATAGATTATTTTAGGTTGCTAGATTAATTGCCAAATCCGTAAATAGCTTATAAA
Source organism: Sturnira hondurensis (assembly GCF_014824575.4). NCBI lineage: Eukaryota > Metazoa > Chordata > Mammalia > Chiroptera > Phyllostomidae > Sturnira > Sturnira hondurensis. The sequence goes on along the minus strand of NW_028074140.1, from coordinate 8,339,281 downwards.
AACCACTTCACTGCATGAGGGTAGGAGAAATAACAGTGGAATATAAGGCAGTTTTTCAACTAATTTCTTGTGATCTGGAATAAATTACTTTATTTTTTCTGTTGTAATCTCTAAGACTACATGCATTTTTAAAGCTGTCCCATTTTATTGCTCTAATCAGGAGTGTCCTACCTGTGGCCTGTGGGCCACATGCAGCCCAGGCTGGCTGTGAGTGTGGCCAAAAATCATAAATTTACTTAAAACATTATGAGATATTTTTGTGATTACGTGTTGTGTTGTATTTAATGTTTGGCCTAAGACAACTCTTCATCTTCCAGTGTGGTGCGGAGATGCCATAAGTTTGGACACCCCTGTTTAGAATATTTATAAACATTCTATATTTAGAATATTTTAGAATATTTATAATGTTTAGAATTATTTAATAACAGAATGCTATAAGTAAATGCTGTTATGGTGATCAAGGTGAAAATACCATCATTAAAAATATTAAAAATAGATAAAAATAAGTAGAAAAAGAGATATTTCTTTGTTTTTGTTAAAAACTCTGGAGATGCTTTGTATTAGGAGGAAAACATTAAAGTGAAGAGAAGAAAGAGTGAAAAGAAGCTCATTCAACCCCATGTACAGTATTTTTTTTACAACTGCTTTGGTTCTAGGTAATCTAAATCAATATAAGTAAGCTTATACAAGAAAAGGAATTATTGGAATGGTCCTAGATTATGTCACAAAAGCAAAGGAAATGATAATTAGACCTTATGGAAGATGGAGTCCAAACTAGATCCATGAACCTTAGCAGAAGATTTAATATGTATCTCCTATTCTAGAGCTCAACCATTAATCTCAACTATCAGTGTCTAAATCAGATTATTGAGTGATAATTTGGCCAAATTGAATTATGTGTTTACTCTGGCTAGAGGGTCATGTTCCTTTATAATACAAGAAAATATGTTGCTGTTAAGACACTCCATAGTTGAGGTGGGCAGTTCTCTGAAAAAATGCCTCATTATATATAACTCTATATGATCTATGTTAATGTTTACATTGCACATGGGGAAACCATCAGAATTCTTTTACATTTCTTTTGACATGTGATAAATGAATTATAAACAGGACAACGTATTTTACTCCTTCCTGAATCCACACCCTTAGCAATGTGACTTCACAACTCCTCTCTTTAAGAGACCGGTGTTTATAATTTGGTCTAGCCTTGTGACTTGTTTCGGCCAAAAGACACTGAAAGTGATACCACTTCCGTTCTGAGACCTGGCTTCAAGAGACCTAACACTCTTGTTCTTTATGTTGGATCTCTGTGCTGTGTGAAAAGGTCCAATCCGTCCTGCTGGATGCAAAAAGACTCATTACCCTGGTAACCGCGCTGTTCAGCTTAAGCCCATAACTGCAGTAGGCTGGATGCCTTCCTGAAGCATCAATTCCCAGCCAATACCCTAACTGCCTTCAGATCCATGAATGAGGTCAGCCAAGCTCAGTTAAGTGTAGTTCAGTTCAGTTCAGTTCATCATAGACTGTCCCATAGACTTATGAGCAATAATAAATACTCAAATACTCATTGTTTTCAATCACTCTTTTGCTGCTTCTTTTTGAATAATAGCTAATGGGCAAACCCCATTCAACAAATAATTATTTTCTGCCAAGTTTTGGTTAGTTATTAGTTTTTAGGTATAGTGATAATACTTCTCCCATTTGGTGTTAGAATGAATTCTTGGTTAATATAAGAATGAATAAACATTCCTACATTTTCAAATGTTAGTATTGATTATTTTATAGTAATGAAAATTCAAGTGATTTTTGCTTTTCCTGAGTTGTTTAGTTTTTATAAGGAGAATGTATATCTTTTATACAACAATAAAATACTTCTTATAATCAGTATACCTACCTTATTGCTGTACTCAATTGCTAATATTTGGAAGTATTTAATATGTATTCACAAATAAGTGGCTCTGTAGTTTTGCTTTATGGTTGTTATGTTAGCTAGGTTTAATTACTTAAATTAAAAAATGGAATGATGAAAAAGTATAAGAATTCAAAGTATTGTTATTTCCCTAAGATTATTTTACATGTTGTTTGGAGATAAGCAATTGAACTGTATACTAGTATTCTGAAATTTTTTATGACTACTTCAAACGTTTTGAAAACCTTTCTCATTGAAATCTGTTATGAGCTATAGTTTATTATTATCATTTCCCAATGTGCTAAGTAAACTTTGACTACTTGAACATTTGAAATTTTTCAGCCTTTTTTTTAGATTTTATTTATTTATGTTTAGAGGAGGGAAAAAGAAGGGGAAAGAGAGGAAGAGAAACATTGATGTGTGAAGGAAACAGTGATTGGTTGCCTCTTGCTCCATCCCAACCAGGGACTGGTTCACAACTCAGGGATGTCCCTGGCCAAGAATCAAAGTGGTGATGTTTCAGCTTGTAGGATGATGCCCAACATACTGAGCCACACTGGTCAGGGAATGCTTTCTTGTTTTATCGATTAGTGAATTTTTATAATATGTTAACTTAGGTATAACTGGCTTATTTTCTGTCATTTATGTTTTTTGTTCTTTTCAAATTGCTTATGATTAATGATAGTTGAAAAGAGTGTTTTTTAGAACAGAGTTACCTAAATGATATTCTTGCTGGGTAGAGCAGTCTTCGCTGCAGCTCCCTTCTTTTCATGACTTTAAATATTTCTTGCCAGTCCCTTCTAGCCTGCAAAGTTTCTTTTGAGATATCAGCTGACAGTCTTATGGAAACTCCTTTGTAGATAATTATCTGCTTTTCTCTTGCTGCTTTTAAGATTCTCTCTTTATCTTTAACCTTTGGCATTTTAATTATGATGTGCCTTGGAGTGTTCTCTTTGTATCCATCTTGTTTGGGACTCTCTGTGCTTCCTGGACTTGCATGTTTATTTCCTTCACCAAATTAGGAAAGTTTTCTTTCATTATTTTTTCAAATAGGTTTCTGATTCCTTGCTCTTTCTCTCTTCCTTCTGGTACCCCTATGATGTGAATTTGGACTTCTTGAAGTTGTCCAAGAGGCTGCTTATATTATCCTATTTTTGATTCTTTTTTCTTTTTGTTCTGATTGGTCGTTCTTTGCTTCCTTATGTTCATGTCATTAATTTGATTCTCAGCTTTATTCACTTTACTGTTGTTTCCTTGTACATTGTTCTTTATCTCAATTAGTGTATCCTTTGTTTCTGACTGGATATTTTTCCTTTTTTCCCAATTTTTTAATTTAATTATTTTTCAAGTACAGTTTTCTGTCTATTACTCCCATCCCGTCCCATCCCACCCCCGTGCTCCCCCTCCCTCCCATTTCCACCCTTCTCAGTGGTTGTCCATGTATCCTTTATATATGTTCCTCTAAATCCCTCCCCTATTTCCCCTGAAATTTCCTCCCCTCTCCCCTCGGGTCACTGCCAGCCTGTTCTCTATTTCAGTGTCTTTGGTTATATTTTGCTTGCTTGTGTGTTTTGTTGTTTAGTTTCCTGTTAAAGGTGAGATCATATGGTATTTGTCCTTCAACATCTGGCTTATTTCACTCAGCATAATGCTTTCCAGTTCCATCCATGATGTTGCATAAGGTAGGAGCTCCTTCTTTCTTTCTGCAGCATAAAATTCCATTGTGTATATGTACCATAGTTTTTTGATCCATTCATTTACCGACAGGCACCTAGGTTGCTTCCAACTCTTGGCTATTGTAAATTGTGCTGCTATGAACATTGGTGTGCATAGGTTCTTTGGGATTGGTGTTTCAGGGTTCTTAGGATACAGTCCTAGCAGTGGAATTGCTGGGTCAAAAGGCAAGTCCAATTTTAGTTTTCTGAGAAAATTCCATACTGTTTTCCATAATAGTTGTACCAGTCTGCAATCCCACCAACAGTGGACCAGAGTCCCCTTTTCCCCACACCCTCTCCAACATTTGTTGTTTATTGCTTTGTTTATGATAGCCATTCTCACCGGTGTAAAGTGGTATCTCATTGTAGTTTTAATTTGCATCTCTCTGATAGCTAGTGATATTGAGCATCTTTTCATGTGTCTCTGGATCCTCTGTATGTCCTCCTTGCAGAAGTGTCTGTTCAAGTCCTTTCCCCATTTTTTAATTGGGTTAGTTGTCTTCTTAGAGTGAAGTCGTGTGAGTTCTTTGTATATTTTGGAGATTAAACCTTTGCCTGAGGTATCATTGGCAAATATGTTTTCCCATACAGTTGGTTGTCTTTTGATTTTAATGCTGTTTTCTTTAGCCACGCAGAAGCTTTTTATTTTGGATATTTTTTATGCTCTTGAGATCCTCACTAAATTCTTTGAGCATCCTTATAACCAATGGTTTGAACTCTGCATCTGATAGATTGCTTATCTTCATTTTGTTTAGTTTTTTTTCCTTGAATTTTGATCTGTTCTTTTATTTGGGCCATGTTTGTTTGTCTCTTTATTTTGTCAGCCTCCCTGTGCTTGTTTCTATGTATTAGGTAGGGCTGCTATGGCTCCCTATAATATCATAATATCAACTCCCTTGGTATCATACTCGAAGGGCAGATAAAGAGATTCCCCAAAAAGAAAAAACTAAAGGAATTCATCATCACCAAACCATTATTATAAGAAATATTAAAGGGGCTTATTTAAGAAAAGAAAATCCAAACTATGAACAATAAAATGGCATTAAATTCATACCTGTCAACCATTGAATCTAAAAGAAGGAAGGGTTCAGGGGAATGGGTGAAGAGGTTAGGGAGTTAAGAAGCACCAACAGGTAGTTATAGAATAGCCATGGGCATATAAAGTACAGTATAATAAAGGGAGTAGCCAAAATACCTATGCACATGGCCCCTGGACATGAACAATGGTGAGGGGACTGCCTGAGGGAGTGGTGAGTGCTGGGTGGAGGGGGACAAAGAGAAAAAATTGGGACAACTGTAAAGCATAATCAATAAAATATAACATTTTTTTAGAAAAGAACAGAATTATCTAGCTTGCAACAATAGCTAGCTATATAGGTAGATAAGATGGTAGATAGACAGATAAATATAGAAATTGATAGATGTGTATAAACTGCTTAGCACAAGGCTTAGCATGTGGTTTGCCCTCAGTAGATATTAACTGGGTATTGTTTCATAGAAGTTTGTTATTAATAATTATCATATGTGTAAGAGAGAGTTATTAATTAAAAATTATCAATTATTAGGCTGTTCCATCATTAAATAAAATATTTTGAAAATGTCATATGGTATCTCTTACTATGATTTATTTTCTTTGCCTGTAATCAACATTATTTATAAGTGGACTCAGCCTCAGAGGTTTTTAGCAGCTGCAATATAGCATGTTTTAGTTAAAATGTATTTGCTATAAGATACTTTTTTTCTTTATGATTTGGAAAGGTGGTGGCAAAATTATAGTTGTCAAATGGTGATTTTCAATAACTACTTAATTAGCGTGCATTGCTTCCAGAAATGCACTTCTCAACAATGGGCCATGACTCACATGTATTTGCATATAACCACTCCATGTTAGAAATAAATGTCCATTTATCCTTAGAATAAAAAGCAAGAAAATTTGGCCTAAATAGCTCTATTGCTGGAAGGGGTTGTTTAGGGAGTGGAGGGATTAAGCAAAAAGGAAAAAGGACTCGTGGACATGGACAACAGTGTGGTGATCATGGGGAAGGAATATAAGGGGGACAAATGGTAGTGGAAAAAATACAATAAGAAAAGAAAAGGCCTTATCAGACCATACATCCTTTATAAAATGTTAAGTTTTTGTTCTGAGGAAAATATAATTATCTGTTAATGTTTATGTTGTGTGCTATTTCAAACCTAGCCTGTGCCAGGTTTGTGAAAACAATTGAGGAGTTCCCCCTTCACCCTGCTTCCTGGAAAAACAGACCAAGAATCCTCTCTAAGCATTTGGTAAGTGTTTGTAATTCTTTCTGAAACCCCTTCCCACACTCATATAAAGCCTGCTATAAAGAAAGCACTCCACTTGATCACACCCGGTAGGTGTCCAGAGTCAGCCTGACCTAACAATTCTACGTTACTCAGGACCTCCACCCCACATCATTTGTGCTGAAGTGCTCTGCATCTGCTCTCAGCAGCTTGGGGTCTGGTGCTCGTGACTGTGCCTGAGTGTGCATGTCTCCCTTCAGTGTCCTCTGATCTGAGGAGCTTTCTAGGTTTGCTTTTTGCCTTCTTGAGTCCCTTCTCTTTGCATGGTTTTGGATCTGTACCCTCTTTTAATTTTAACACAAAATTCACTGTACCCAGAGAGTATTTCATTTCTAGGATCAGGAAAACAAACTGCTCTCGGGGAGACCAGCCTCTAGTCTTCCAGGATAAAGGATAGGATAACTTGCAAATAAATACTGGAAATTCCTCAGTTATCAGAAATTTAATTTTAGTTTTCTCAACAGTAACACCCATCAATTTACCAGTCCCACATAATATACTTATTTTTCAAATCTTTGACAAAAGGTCAATGCAGTGTTTTTCCTTGTCTATTAATGTATGTTTGTGAAATTTTTGGATTAGTGATTATTCTGTTATATCATTAGATACCCAACTTAGATACTGACATAGATACTGACATAATTCTCAAATCCCCCAAAGTGGGAACTGCTGTTTGTTTGATTGTTTTTTATCTGCATGTAGTACCTGTCAAAATCTGATTGATGGAGGCATTATAAGTACAGTTGGCATTGATTTGATAAGATTTTAAAAAATTATAGCATTTATGAAACATTACTATTTAGATCAGATTTTCAAAATATGGGCTTCATTTACAAGAAAACTATTTTATCAATTTATTGTATATGAAGTATGTAGAGGCGATGATATTTCATAAAGCTAGGCAAGATAATTCTTATCAATTTCTTTCCGGATGGGAGGGAAAGTGTCCTGCCAAAGGATCCGGTTGCATCCTGCCAAAGCTGGTTCTTAATAAGTAATCTCATTGATATATACAGTGCTTCTGAGTGAATCTGGTACCAAAAGTAAGTGCTACTGCATTAATTTTCAGTTTCATTCAGGAAGTCACATTGAATAATAATATATATGATTGTTATTTAGAGTAATATTGAGAGTAACCCACTGGACAAATGGATTCCTAGAGACATTTATCTAAGAAGCTCTACTTTTTCTCAGAGAGAAGTTGCCTCTGACTGCTGTGGCCACAATGGAGTCTTATTCCAAAGACATTTGCTTTGCCTTCTCTATTTTCCATGCTGTGGTCCTAGATTCTCTGCTTTCTGCGTCAACCACTGCTTTCCAACTGATAATGAAATGCTAGTCCTCAGCTGCCTCTTGCCCGGAATCCAATGTGTTTCTCTGAAGTGCTATCATGGTGAAGCTGATTTTTGCTTTCCTAGAACCAGTCTTTATTCCTTTGGTAGAGAACTGAGGTATGTGCTGTGTACAGTTCAGCTTCTTGAATATGGCTGAGCAAGTGTGTCCCCAACTCTACTTAAGGGCCCTTCAATAGATTATGACACCTAAAAAAAGAAAGTGATTTTTCGGAGGTTGTTGTTTAACTCGTGAGTCTATTCTGGGCCTCTAAATTCTTCTACTTTTTACTTTATTGCATTGTATTCAATATATAATAATTTCTTTCTAAATTAGTAAAGTAAGATAAATAATTTATTTAAAAAAGTTAAACATTGCTGCAAACTATACAGTAAAATAATACAATTTCAATTCCCTAGGAGAATTCCCTTGAACAGATGTTTTTGTGCACAAATTATGTGTATTAAGTGCTATGTTGGTATCAAGATATCTAGTAGTGTCCAAGTAGAAAGCAGATTGCTTTTTTCCCCCCTCAGAGCCTTTTAATATGCTCAATATGGTTAGCTTTTTTTCCTGGATGGACACTTAGGAAATTCCTTAAATTATGTAGTTATTTTAAGACACAAAGATCAATCTAGATTTAGAATATGCAGTTACATATAACAGTCAATACTTCCGTATTCATTCAGAGATTGATGTCAGGCTGCCTCCCTCCAGCTAAGGGAGCAGTGGGTAAACCAAAAATGACCTGGAGAATGGGTGGAATGCTGCCAGCTTCTTCTCTCTTTCTCATGAACACCCTCCACAATTCTTTCTCTCTGGCTTCTGTTACTGATGCCTTATAGGTTTGGTGCTCATGGTGGAGAAGATAGGAGATTTAAGGACAAGGAAAACAATTATTCCTGACAATCACAAGTGTAAGCTAGCTTCATTAATAAAGAAGCAGTGTTCTATTATAGGGCACATGGTGCATTAATGAGAATCTTTCCATCCTTGTAGCTGTGTGTTGGGAAAAATTCTTCGTGGGTCTCATATTTCTGCACATCCAATGAGCAGAGACACTGACTGCCTCTGACTGGACATATTTTTGTTTCTAGATATCATTTTTGTATAACAAACAGCCTTGGAAGATAGAGATAGTATTTACCTAAGAGCAAAAAACCAAAAATTTGAGTTCCTTAAACTCAGGGATCAGTTCAAGGCTGGATATGAATATATTCCTTTTATAATAAATGAATTGCTTTCACAACCCCCTGAACTTACTATTCAGTAGAACTGCCATGATAAGTAGTTCAGATGACATACAACTTAATGAACTATGGCTACGTACTCAGTATTTACTAGAACAACCAGAGGTATTCTCCAATAAGTAGGGCACTTCTTGACCCAGAAACCTGGAGTAGAGTTTGCACTTCACATAAGGTTATTCAATTATGCCAACACTCTTTAAAACTACCCTTTCTCTGATGAACTTCCTTTGTGATTTTTTATGTTATTCAATTAAGGTAGTCCCCATTCCCCCCCCATTACTCTCCTTCCCTACCCCCACACCTTCAATCCTCCCTTTGTCCATGAGAGTCCTTTATACATGTGCCTTGACTTGACCCTTCCCCTTCTTTCCCCCATTATTTTCCATCCCCTCCCCTCTGTTCACTGTCAGTTTGTTCTTTATTTCCATGTCTCTGGTTCTATTTTGCTCACTTGTTTGTTTTGTTGATTAGGTTTGAGATCATATGGTATTTGTCTCTCGCTGTCTGGCTTATTTCACTTAGCATAATATTCTTCAATTCCATGCATGCTGTTGCAAAGGGTAAGAGATCCTTCTTTCTTTCTGCTGCATAGTATTCTATCATGTAAATGTACCACAGTTTTTTGATCCACTCATTTACTGATGGGCCCTCAGGCTGTTCCCAGCACTTGGCTATTGTAAATTTTGCTGCTATGAACTTTGGGTGTTTAGGTTCTTTTGAATTGGTGTTTCAGGATTCTTAGGGTATAATTCCAGTGGAATTTTCAGGTCGAAAAGCAGTTCCATTTTTAGTGTTTTGAGGAAATTCTGCACTGTTTTCCACAGTGGCTGCCATAGTCTGCATTCCCACCAGCAGTGCACAGGGTTTCTCTTTTCTCTACAACCTCATCAGTACTTGTTATTTGTTGATTTGTTTATGATGACCATTTTGACCAGTATGAAGTGGTATCTTATTGTGGTTTTAATTTGCATTTCTCTGGTGGCTAGTGATGCTGAGCATCCTTTCATATGTCTCTGGATCCTCTGTATGTCCTCGTTGGAGAAGTGTCTGTTCAAGTCCTTTGCCAAATTTTTAGTTTTTTTGTGTGTGTTTTTGGTGTGGAGTCATGTGAGTTCTTTATATATTTTTTAGATCAAACCCTTGTCCAAGGTATCATTGGCAAGTATATTTTCCCGTACAGCTGCTTCCCTTTTCATTTTGCTGATGTTTTCCTTTTTCTCTTTGCATAGAGATGTATTTTGTATTTTTATCCTGCAGAAAATAACTTTCTTTTTTAAAATTTATTATTGTTCAAATACAGTTTTCTCCATTTTGCTGCCACCACTTCCCCCGCCCCACCCCTTTACCTCCCACCTTCTATTCTACCCCCTTTGGCTTTGTCCATGGGTCCTTGACACACGTTCCTTTATGACCCTTTACCTTCATTTCCTGTATATCCCTTGCTGTAGGGGTCATATTGGTGAAAATAGAAGTAAATGACTTAGAAAACTACACAACACTGAAGAAAGAAATTAAGGAAGACACAAATAAATGAAAACATATACCATGTTCCTGGATTGGAAGAATTAACATCATCAAAATGTCCATACTACCCAAAGCAATTTATATATTTAACACAATCTCTATTAAAGTACCAATGACATATTTCATAGTTATAGAACAAATATTTCAAAAATTTATATGGAACCATATAAATAGCTACAGTGATGTTGAAAAAGAACAAAGTAGGAGGGATCACAATACCTGATTTCAAACTATATTACAAGGCCCCTGTAACCAGAACAGCCTGGTACTGGCGTAGGAACAGACACATAGACCAATGGAACAGAATACAGAGCCCAGAAATAAATCCATGCCTTTATTGTCAGTTGACAAAGGGTATGGAGCATAAAATTGAGTAAAAATAGCCTCTTCAACAAATGATGTTGGGAGATATGGACAGGTACATGCAAAAAAATTGAAACTTGACCTCCAACTTACACCATACAAAAATAAACTCAAGATGTAATTTTGTCAAAAATCAATTAACTATGTATGTGTGGGGGGCTATTTCTGAACTCTGTTCTGTTTTGTTGATCTATTTATTTTTATTATCAGTATCGCACTATATTGATTATTGTACCAATTACTGTATAAGTTGTAAAGTCAGATAGTGTAAGAAATCCAGTTTTGCTCTCTCTTTTTAAAGCTGTTAGGACTCTTTTTCATCTTTCATATTCTTGTGAATTTTAGGATCAGCTTGCCAATTGAAAGATGGTGATATTTTTAATTGGAGTTGTGTTGAAAATCCAAATCAATATGAAAAAAAGTAACAACTTAACAATATTTAGTGTTTTGATTCATGAACACACCATGTCTCTCCATTTGTTTGGATTGTCTCTAATTTCTCCTACCAAACTTTCTGTAAAGGCTTTTCCAAAGCGTTCTTGCTGTCAGCTATTTCATTCTACCCCTATGAATAAAACTTTAGATTTCCTAAAACAGTTCTTTCATATGTAACTCCCTCACCCCCAACAGACCCTTTATTGACCCTTTATTCCCAACAGAATGGAGTCTGAATGATTTATCCTAACACTCACAAAACTCACAGACTCTCCTAGTGCTTCCACTTGCTTCTCCAGATCCACTGTCCACCCTTCTTCAACGCTCCCTGCCGCTGATCTGTATGAATTGTATCAATAGGAACCCTGGCAGGAGATAAGAAGGAAAAGGAGAATGAAGTCAGGGAATTTATTCCCCCAGATTTCTCCTTCCTATTAAAAGTCCTGCATTTTTCTGGCATCCCTCTGTCCTTCTGGAGTTTGGTAACTCCCACTTTCCAGTTCACGTTTCCAACTGAGGGGTGGAAACGGTTTTGGAAGTGCTGGGAGGCTGTCTCCTTCTTGTGGTTTACCTGTACCTTGCACATACCTTTGTAAATATTCTTGGTATCAAACTTAACTTGAATAATCTAATTTGAATGTACCATCTGTCGCCCGGCTGTTACACTTCCTAAATTTATCTCATGCCATATACTGCATGCTTTAAAGACAGATGGTTTATTTATTGTTGGCATAGTGGTTCAGAACACCCACTTTGGAATGATGAAGTTGTGGGTTTGAATCGATTTTACTACTTATAAGTTCAGTGACTTTGATCAAAGTGCTTAACCCCTCTCAGCCTCAGTATTCTCATTTATACAATAGGAACAATGACAGTAACCATTTCACAGAGTTTTTGTGAGACCTAAGAAGTATGTAGAAGTCCTGTCAGAGAGCAGATGCTAAAGAAATGTGGTTTGGCCGTGAGGGCCTTCTGGGCACATATACTGCATGTGTTCATGCTGCCATCCCTCTATTCGCTTTCCCCTATTGTTCTCTACTTCAGTATATCCATTCTAACCTCAATTAAAATCCTATTTAATCTATAATTTTCTGTATTTCTCAGTTCTTTCAGTGCTTACTCCCTGGAACTTTCCTTTATGTTTTCATTTCTATGTTCTCAATTACATTGTTAACAATCTGATGATAGGAACAAGCAGTTTTCTTTGTATTGCCCATAACAAGCTCAGTGTTAGGGACATAGTAGAAGCTCAACAAATATTTGCTAACTTTTTACATTGTAATCATTTAATTTCAATAAATATAGGCAAATTTTGTAATGCATTAACTTAGACAAACTGTATAATGCAAGTATCAAGAATAGATTTTTTTGTATTGTCACATCGCATTATTAGCATGCCCATTTCACAGTATAACTTATTGAATATTTGATAATTTGGGATAATCATTATACAGACAAATTTCTGTAATAGCATCTAAACACCTCATTGACTACTATGTAGACAGAGTCTATACATGTACTGAGATACTTAGCCAAAGGTTAAAAAACAAGTTAAAAAGTACAAGAAGGAAGTAATAGTAATATTAATGCCAATCTGTTAGTATCACAATATTTTTATCATCTTTTAAACTTGTAGTATCACCACACACTATACCATAGATAATTAATTTACTTCCTTTGATATAATATATAAATTTTAGTCTCTGTTTTATTTTAAATTATGTCCATTGAAGAATAATCTGGACCACTAAAATAAGTTGAACTATAGAAAGGCCCAAGTAAAAGAATCAGGTTTAGTTTCTTCCAATTCATCTCCCTTCTGGTACATTGCCTTTAATTTTGTCCTAAGAAAAGACTGCGGAAGAGGTATAGCCTGTAGGTGGCACTTGAATACACTGTTCACCATCCTGTGCTCAATCTTGAATCTTCATATTGCGGTTTCAAGAACAGCAGCATGGCTATAATTCGTGTTGGCTTCTCAGCATGATGAGGAGGTCCAGTGGAATTTTGGACTTTGGTCTACTGTGGAAAATCCCCATTAAACCTGGCCAGGTCCCTGTTGGAGTGTGGCAGTTCCCCAAACTTCTGCTTTGTTAGTATAAATGAAGTCTAGTGCAAAGGGAGCAATAAAGATTGCCTGACTGTGATGCGTGTATCTCCGGAAGGAATATGGGTGGAAGTATTTCATGTGAATTACAAGTTAATAGATTGTAAACAGTGAGCTAATTGATGATCATAAAGGACTGGGGATGGTTTCTTTTGTGACGTAGAGCACAGTAGGATGAGTCCTGTTTGTTTTTGATGTGACACCATACAAGTGATGGGACTTTTGGAATTAGGGACATTAATTGTGCTAATCACCCAAGATAATATTTCTAAGCAAAAATAAATGTGAAAGTGAGAATTAAAATTTGTTTTCAAGGAATTATCTGTGTGTATAGCAGTTTGGTGAAGGTAGTTTTTATGTTGTTCTCTTTGTCCTTTGTGTGGACGTGATTCATCTTTTCATACACAGAATATACGAGAGAGGCTGCTTGGAGCCAGAAACTACAAATCCTCGGTCAGTCTTCTACCCCCTTTTCAGGTCCACGTGGAATATAAAAAAGAGGCTTTGGACTAAATTACTCTTCATTTGCTTTTCTTCTGTCATTTACATGTGTACACCCAAATTCTCTAGACATTAGAATCTCTGTATTGGAGGAGAGCAGAGGCCTGTGGAGGGCCTTTCTCCCTTCTGTTTTGCTACTGCCCCGCTGGAGAAATATTGCTACAGGGCTTTGCCTCCAAAGACCTATAAGATTTCCCTGGCCGTGGTGAATTAGGCAGTTGTACACATGAACCAAGAGTTTTTCTTCCTGCCTGATAGGGAAGTAGGCCTCGTTGGCACATTTCCCATAGGCTCACATACTAACCTTAGTATCCAGAATGTTTGTAGAATGCAGGCCAGAGGAATAGAGCATCTTTGGTGTTCCTCTTGGGATCTAAAGCAGAACTTATAAGCTGCTCATTCAAAGGCCTTTATTAGCTGGGTGATCACATTGAAGTGGAGGGGAACCTACCCATTGCCCAACACCAACCCCATTAAAACATCAAGAGGCAAAACACTCCAAAGAGAAATAAGCACCAGAAAGATAATCTACAAAAGAGACTTCAAAGGCCAGCTAGGTATGAATAGTACCAATGAGAAAAAACATATATTAAGTTGAGAGAGGAGAACATAAAAGATTAAACAGTAAGTATAAACAAAATATATTTGCATAGAGGGCTTTGATAAAAGAAAGTTAATGTGGCTAAGTATGATTATATTTCTATTTTATGCTCATTTAGTTGATACATAATGTGCTCAGTCATTTTGTAACTGTGCAAACCAGGGCTTAGCGATGTAGTGCCTTGATACATGACTCAACAATTAGTGTTGAGGGAAACAAGCTGTTATTTACAGGATTTTAACCTTGGGGACTGGGGGCACTCCTGCCCAGAGCCCTGTTCTCCCACAAAGCCCAACACTTCCCTTGTTCCCCAAAAGGCTACAAGCCAAAACCATGCCCAGAAGTTCCCTACATCCTTATCCATCCTTATCCATCCTTAAGCCATCTGTGCAAACAGTCCTCTATCCCTCTGGAATGAGAACTTGTGGGTTTCAGAGTCACCATCCTTTCTCAGCAGCCCTTCAGGACCTGGGTTGTGTTTTTTTCAGCCTCCATGTAGTAGTTTGGGAAAACATATGCCGTGTTACACTGGATCACAGTGAAGTCCAAGCAGGTCCATGTGCCAAGAGAGTGACTTCTCTGTCCATCCTTCAGAGAAGCAGAAGTCTGCATTTCCTGTCATAGTTCAGTTCATGCTTGGTTAGGCAGGTCCCTGTAGGGCTCCATCAGCTCTCTCCAGGTACCCTTTCCTCTCTCATAGCTTCTTCTTCCTCTCAGCTCGCAAGGTTTCCACTACATCACTGTAGACCACATTGCTACTTCTTCCTTCCTACACCAGGCCAGATGGTGGAATCCCCATCTCTTCCAACCTGCCCTCATTTAAACGCTTGGCCCAGAACTTCCTATGTGACCTCAAATCTGGCCCTTCCTATGATGTGCTACTTAAGTCAGTTCCCCTGCATTTTTTACCTTCTTTTAACTGCCATCTTTAGTCAGGGCAAGAGTTCACCATGATACAGTGGCTATGTCACAAGTCACTCTATCCTTTGAAGCCATGTACACCTTTGCAGCACAGCTATTAACTTGTCATTGTTATGCAAAGTATTTTAAACACCACATTACCCATGCCCCTTCCCCCTGTTGAGGGTTTTTGGGAATATGCTCTGCTATTTTCGGGGACCCTCACTCTGCACCCAATTACAACTTGAATTCTGGAAAGCACACACTGTCCAAGCAGGTTGGGAAAAAGGGAATAAGGAGAAGTCTTTTCAAGCAATCCTATATAACTGAGTTGGAGATATTGGTTTCATTCCATCAATGGCATGATTCCTTGCCGACTCCAGCATATGAGAACTACAGCAGATCTACCTGCTCAACCCAGATGCTGCCACCCTCCCACTCATGGACCTGTTCTGAGCCTCCACCAGAAAGGCCACCCAATTTGGTCTGTACCCTTGACTCCCATCTTCCATGGAGGATCCAATACCCCATTCATCTGCAGGCAGCACTGATATTACTATTACCACATAAGCACTGGTGAAAATTTGATAACCTGTCTTAAAAAATTAAAGGTGCTAATTTGAAATGTCTGAATCATTTGATTGTCAGTGTCTTGTTTCAGTGAGATACTCAGAAGTGTTAGTCCTACCGAACTTCTTCGTTCAAGACATCCTGGCCACCAATTTATAATCCTAAACTGACCAATCTTTTGCTTAGTGTTAAAGGCTATTTTATTCCTTTTACCCTCCAGATAATAGGTATTACATCTGCAAATAGAGTGACCTTATAGCAAATTCTTACATTCAGGTTGGTAGGAGTCCATGAGCTTAAAATGTAATAGTAGTCTAATTGTTTCTTTTTTTTATTTTTAAATTTTGTATTGTATTTTTTCATTACCATGTAATCTCCTTTTACCTCCTACCCCCACAATCACCACGATGTTGTCCATGTCCACGAGTCCTTTTTCCTTTTAGCTTAATCCCTCCTATTCATTTCTATGGTAGGTTAGGCACCAAATGTAGTGTTAACGTTTCAATGAACAGAAATCTCTGGTCACTCTTGATTCACAATGAAATTTTATGCACATTGGCTGTCATTCAACAAGTCTACACTCGTTTGACCATTGTCTTTTTTTTTAATTTGGTTCTCTCCTGCTTAATCAACTGATACATGTGCCATTTTTTAATATTATCTTTGGGTATAATGAATGCAGAAAATGATCTTTTATTTTTTAAATACCCCTTAATAGTAATTGGAATCTCAGATACAATTTTAGATAAAAATTAGTGAACTATTAAACTATCCACTATACATCTAATTTTGTATTTTGTTGTTGTTGCCAACTATATTAATTGCATCACTATTAACTGATGAGGCTGTAAATAGTTTAAATGAAAATATGGATTTTCAATTTCTGATAATATAGTGTACTGGATATTCTCAATAAAAATGTCACTTTAAAATAAATCAAGACACTGAAAAATATTAGCTATGTTTTAAATGCATTATTGAGCCAACAAGAAAGTAAAAATATTTACAGTCTAAAAACAGGATATTCAAGATACCAGAAAATTAAGCAAGCACAGAATAGCTGTTTATCTTAAGGAAATTATTAATGAATAATGACTCTGAAAACTCCTCTAAAAATCATATAAAGTTTAGGGGAAAGAATAAAAAGCCAGCTTGTATACACTGGGGAATCTAAAATGAGACTTGCCTAAATCCAGGACCCTGAAAAGCTATATCCTCAGTAAAAGGAAAAATTACCCACCGAAGGAGACAGAAATGATACTCCCTTATCTCAAACATAATTCTATACAAAGAGAAAATTTGTAAGCAAAGTCTTGTTCCCATGTGGGTTTAAGGTCAAAATTCACACTGCCCATCTGGAATGAACACCTTCATCTAAACTTTTATTTTAGATGATACTTATTTGTAGTGCTCCATCTGACAGAAGCATGAACAGATTTTATCTTAAAAAAACACCAGTGTCACCGTGGCTGGTGTAGCTCAGTGAATTGAGCATGGGCCTGCGAACCAGACGATCGTGGTTTGATTCCCAGTCAGGGCACATGCCTGAGTTGCAGGCCAGTTCCCAACAGGGGCCAGTTCCCAGCAGGGGTTGCACAAGAAGCAACCATACATTGATGTTCCTCTTCCTCTCTCCTTCCCTTCCCCTCTAAAGATAAATAAATAAAATATTAAAAAAACACCAGTGTCCAAACATGCCCCAAAATGAAAGTGTAGCTCCAATTTTAAGAAGAAAAAAAAATCACAAAACACAGGGCCCCTTAAAGTCAAAGGGTAAAGGCAAGCAGAAACCAATGACTAGAATGAGACTCTCAAATAATTCAGTTATTTGAATTAACAGCCACAGAATAGAAAGTAGTTTTGTTCATGTTAAAAGACTAGTGTATAAAAATATTAATGAAAATATTATGAAACTCATTAAGCAGATAAAAAATAATCCAACTAAAATTTGAAATAAATGTAATAATGAAATAAAATGTCAATGGACAGATTAAAAAGTTATATTTAATTTTTAGCATTGCATTTGTCATAAATGTCTTTTTAACATTGTGTTTTCATCTCTTTCTTCTTTACTGCATCTATACTGGGAAGATTAATAAACAGAAACCTTATGTAAATTAGAGTTGAAAGGGCCTATAGAAGGAGCTCTCACACTCTACCACCATTCATCATAGATTATTTCAGACAGGGAGAGCCATACTTTCCATCTCCAGCATGACAAATGTTTTCCTGTTCTACTCATGTTTCTATTAAAACATTGACTTGTGTATCATTCCATGCACAAACTAATCTAAATTAGATTGCTTACATATAAACAGAAAAGTTAGAGTAGTAAAGCTTCTAGAAGAAAAACAAAGGAGTATATATTTATGACCTTGGAAATAGTCAAAGATATTTTGACAAACTGAAAAATACACTAATCTCCCCCCCAAAAATAAAATTGGACTTCCTCAAAATTGAATATGTTGCTGATTATAATGCATCATCCTGAAAATAAAAATGTATTGCTTCTCAGCCTTTTGGCTAAGATCAAGTGTAGAAAATAAAAATTTGAGAGACTATAAGAAAATAGTTATCCAAACTTATATATGATAAAGCACTGTGTCTAAAAAAACAAAAACTTCTTACAATCATACCAAGAAAACAAATCCAATTTTAAAAATAGGTAAAAATAAAGGCCATTATACAAAAAATATTATATATAAGAGCTCTAAACTGGAAACCGCCTCACTCTCAGTAGAAGAATGAATAAGCAACTTATTTATTGTGGTAGAATACTACCCAGCAATAAAATGGAATGGCCTACTGATACATAGAACGAGAGAATATATATGGATGCAGAGAATACATGCTATAATATTTCATTTATACAATGTTCCGGAGCAGGCAAAACTAATCTACAGTCAAGGACATCAGAGTTCAGGGTAGCTCTGGGAGGAAGACTGGTGACGGGGGCATGCTGGAGTTTTCTGATGTGATAGACACGTCCTGGATCCTGACACAAATCGTCGTTCAAGGACATGTACAGTCCTCAAAACTCATCAAAACAAAGACAAAATTCTATGGAATTATATACAAATAGATTGTAAATGTTAAAGCAATACTTCTACGTCAATTTATTACCTTAAATGCTTGCGTTAGAAAACAGGAAAGGTTGGAAATTAAACAGCAAATTTAAGAAATTAGAACCTTTATAAAATAAGAAGTTAGAGAATAATGGAACAAGCTCACACCTAGTACATTATAGATAGAAAAGGTGAAATGAATGAACAAAACCCCAAAATACAATAAAAAAGGTTGAAGAAGTCCACTGCTGGTAATTGGAAAAGTTGAAGAGATATGGCAAAGTTTTGGCAAAAATATTAAGCAAAATGAAGACACAAATAACAGTGCCAGAAATGAAAATAAGGGCATATTGTTAGCATTAAACAGACAGCCAGATATTTCTCCAACAATGTGGGCTTATTCAGGAACAACAACAAATTGTAATAAGGGACATGTGTTCTGATGGCAAACCATGCACAAGTCCAGGAGCAAAAGAGAGAAACAGTCCTTTACAGAGGAAAGCAGGGATACAGCGGGCTGTGGTGAACAAAGAATCCATTAGAGGAAACCAGGAGATCAAAGTGTAGCGGCTTTTCAGTGGCTCAGTTACAACAATGTTTCACTGGCTGAGCATTTGCTGGGTGTGGAGATCTTTCTCCTTGCTGCTGGAGCAGTAGAGTAGAAAAATATCTTGCTGTTGGAGATGACATGTACGGCTCTTCCAGGTTGAGATAATTGGCAATGAATGGTAGAGTGTGAGAGTTTCGTTATAGACCCTTCCAAATATAATTTACCTGAGGTTTCTGTTTATTAATCTTGAAAGTATGGATGTAGTAAAGAATAAAGAAATGAAAAGACAATGTTATAAAAATTTTATAACAAATGAAATGGAGCATTTTCAAAAACATAGAACTTAAAAAAGTCACCAAGATTAACTTAAGCAAGTAAAACTGAGTTCTGTAACAACCAACAAGGTACAATAAACAACTTAAAATTTTTTTCCACACAGAAAACCTCAGGTTCAAATTTATAGGCAAATTCCATTGAACAGTCATGAAACAATTCTTTCTAATCTTACACAAACTTTTCCAGAGAAGAACAAAAGAGGCCACACTCTCCAACTCTTTTCATAAGGCTGATACAACCTTGCCACATACCAGCCAAGCAATGAAGCAGGAAAGGAAATTACAGGCTAATATCATGCATGACTAAAGATGTAAGTCTCCTAGATAACTTATTAGCAAACTGTATCCAGCATTATGTAAACAAGATAATTCATAATGAATAACTTGGGGTTAGCCCAGAAGTACCAGGTTGGTTTAACTTTAGAAAATCTTGTTCTATTACATAAACAGATTTAAGAAGAAAACACCTTTCCAATAAATTTTTAAATACCATATAATAAAATTTATAATATACCATAATATCAGTTTTTAGGATATTAGGAATAGAGGAAACTTAACAAGAAAATTTGATTTTAAATAATTTTAAAGAAAAGATTGTATATAATAATGAACTACCAAAACCAATTCCTGAAATATTAAAATTTAGACAAGGATTTTTTTCTACCATCTCCACTCAGCAGTTCACTGGAAATCCTAAATAACAAAGGAAGTCAGGAAAAAATTCAGCACCTAAGTATTAAAAGAGAAAAAACAAAAATAGTACCATTTAAAAGTATATTTGTCTACATGAAAAAAAAAACAAAACCCAGAGTTGTGCTTAAAAAATTAGAAGAACAGATTAATAGAATAGATAAGATCAAAATTTCCAGGTGCAAATCAATGTAAAAAAGTTAATTATATACACAGGGGAGAAATAGAAACTTAATTTAAAAATTAGTTACCATTTAAAACAGGATAAAAATGTAAGATAACTAAGAACAAATCTAACAAAAGATGTAGAAAAATTTATGTAGAGAAATGTATAAAGTTCTTTAAATGTAGTAATACATACCAAAATAAATGTAGAGATATATCCTAGTTATGGGGGGAGAATTATTACTTATTCCCAAATGATCTATAAATTTAATAAACATGAGTCAAAACTATGAAAGGTCTTATAGAACTTGAAAATCTCATTCTGAACTAATTAGCTAAGATTGGCTAAAATAGTGTTAACAAAAATATTTATGCTGTAATACAAAATAAAAGTGTTTATTTGAGCAAGTGTGCAACCCAGGGCACCAAGTCAGGCAGCAGCCTGAGTTGTCCTCTCAAGAGAACAAAGGAAGGCTGGGTCTGTAAGGGCTTGGGCTGCATATACTGTCCTCAGTCCAGTCGTTATAGAAATTAAGGATTCTGGCTACCTCAATGAGGATTGTTTGAGCCCAATATGCAAATAAAGGCTGTTGGCTGGCAAAACACGTTGGCTCCTTTCAAATTAAAAAAAAAAAGATAGTCTGGTTGTCATGGTGAGGAGGAGATTAAAGCTCAGGCACAGCTGAAAAAGTTCAAAGTTTCATGGAGAAATTTAGTGGATGGAACATGTGTGAGACAAACCTCTTCATGGCTGACCAACTCCGTTTTAGTTTCCTCAACATAACGGACTCCACCTTGGCAACCTCTATTCACAATGGTGATGTAGATGAAGAATAATGCAGGGGCTTTCTCCATCCTAAACCAAGACTTACTCAAATCTATAGTCAATTAGGTAGGATTATATTCACACGTGCAAAGACAAATTGAACAATAAATCAGAATAAAGAGCCCAGAACCAGCTCCCAAGTATATGAAAATTTGATTCATGGTGGAGGTGGTTTGCTGGTCAGTGGGTAAAGGATGGATTGCTTAATAAATGGCTCTGAGATTGATTATCCATATTAAAAATATAAAGTTGGATCTTTAATTTACATAATTCAGAGGGGTCAGTACCAAAAGGGAAACTACCTGATGAGAAAGGAAGAGCTGAAATATTTGTAGGAGAATATGCAGGAGAGCATGCTTATGACCTCAGGATTTAGAATACTTTTAAAACAGAAAAAAAACCCAGCACACACCATACATAAAATTTTTTTCTTTAAAAATTATTTCAATTCATTGATAAATTCATTTACTTTAAAATAAAGAACCATATTGCAAGAAAAAAAATGAAAAGGGGGTAAAAGCCACAAACTAAGAGAAGATATTTCTGACACATAAAACCAGCAAAATAACATTTTCCTAGAATTCAAAATTGCTGTGATAATTGGCAATCATTATGAAGTAAATGCAAATTGTAGCAAAGCAAGTAACATAAGAGGAAATGAGCAAAAACTATTAAAAGGCATGTCAACCTCAAGTGCAAGTGATAACCACAATAAAATAATAGTTTAAATCTACCAGATTGGCAAAAGATGGAATGTCTATATTCGATATTCGATGGAATATCGAATGTTGATGAAGATGTAAAAATATGGAAACTTTTCTATATATTGCTTTGGGAATATAAATGATTTCAACTTCTTCGGGATACTATTTGGTATTATTCAGTAAAGTTGAAGAAACATGTTCTGACTCAGAGACTTTACTTCTAGATATGTATCCTTGGAAAGTTACTGCTGGTGTTAGGTGCAATAGACAGCAAACCAAGGCAGGGAGGAGGAAGGAGATAATGTCTCACCCATTAACCCAGCAGCCCTGAGCCCAAAGTCCCCTCAAATTTGGGTCCCTATTACTTGAGGAGGGATGTTAGGGTGGAATGAGTGGCCAGAGTGGAAATAAAGACAGGGCCCTCACCACCGCAATCCTACAAAGAACTTAATACAGGAGGTTGGAAGTAGAAGCTTACCTGCTGGCCCAGTAGTCCTGAGCCTGGTAGTGATAAGGCTGCCAGGCATCCTGAACAAGTGAAACTCTGAGAGTGCAGGAAGGGGGAGGCCTTGAAAGTCTGTGTGTACCATCTCCACCAGCTGGGAAAAGGAAAACCTTGAGACTGTGTATTCAGTCTAAAGCTCGGAAGGGAAAAGGGTCCACAGTGCCCAAAGGAAAAAATAAACATAAAACAACTTCGGTTACCTGCTTGCTTCCCATAAAATGAACCAATAGAGTCTAGAGCAAGATAAGGATCTGGGCTAACAGATCCCCCACACATACCTATGTTTGGATAGTCACATCTCCCCAGGGGGGAAAGCTAGTACCACCTTTACCTGCCAATCAAAATGTAACTGCAGTCCCACCGACAATGGATTAGGGTCCCCTCTTCTCCACAGCCTCTCCAACACTTGTTGTTTGTTGCTTTGTTTATAATGGCCATTCTGACTGGTGTAAAGTGGTAACTTTTTGTGGTTTTGATTTGCATCTCTCTGAAAGCTAGTGATATTGAGCATCTTTTCATGTGTCTCAGGATCCTCTGTATGTCCTCCTTGGAGAAGTGTCTGTTCAAGTCCTTTGCCCACTTTTTAACTGGGTTGCTTGTCTTCTGAGAGTGGAGTCATGTAAATTTTTTTAAAAATTCTTGTTCAAGTACAGTTTTCTGTTTTATATTCCTTGTATATTTTGGGGATTAAACCCTTGTCTGAGGTATCATTGGCAAATATGTTTTCGCATACAGTTGGTTCTCTTTTTATTTTATACTGTTTTCTTTAGCCATGCAAAAGCCTTTAATTTTGATAAGACCCCAACCACTGTGGAAAACAGTATGGAATTTTCTCAGAAAACTAAAAATGGACCTCCCTTTTGACCCAGCAATTCCACTGCTGGGATTATATCCTAAGAACCCTGAAACACCAATCCAAAAGAACCTATGCACCACAATGTTCATAGCAGCACAATTTACAATAGCCAAGAGTTGGAAGCAGCCTAGATGCCCGTCAGTAAATGAATGGATCAAAAAACTATGGTACATATACACAATGGAATTCTATGCAGCAGAGAGAAAGAAGGAGCTCCTACCCTTTGCAACAGCATGGATGGAACTGGAAAGCATTATGCTAAGCAAAATAAGCCAGGTGGTGAAAGACAAATACCATATGATCTCACCTTTAACAGGAACCTAAACAACAACAAGGACTCTCTTCTCTTGGTCCTCTTGGCTCTTTTTGCCACATGGGGGTGCCCTGGCCACCCAGCCTCTGGCCACCCTACTTTTGCCACTCCTGCTATAGCCATCCTTACTTTTCTTTCCCATTAGAATTTAGCACTAATAAACTTTGCTTGCACATTAGTAGGCTCACTGGCCTGTAATTCTTCACTGCATCCGTGAGAAGAACTGAGTTTCTGGGAGTTTCTCCCATAACAGCATCAACCAGAAGCAAGTTCAAAGTAGCACTGGTTATGAGCAAGCCAGGAACTAAAAATAACCTACATGTTGTCAATACTAGAATGGATATATACAAAGGACCACATACTGCATTATAGCCTTATGTAAAGTGGAAAACTACTGTATTATTTAGAGATCCATAATTATATAGTAAACTACAAAGATTAGTAAATGAATGAGAAATATATAATTCAGGCTGCTGGTTACCTCAAGTAACAAAGGAAAAAAGGGATTGGACCTGGGAATAGTACACTATTTGTCGTGTTTTACTTCTAAGTTGAGTGGAAGGTGTGCAGTGTTTACTTTATTGTTTTATTTAAAATATATACTCATAAATCTTTCTTGTGTATATCTAATACACATTTTAATAAACAAAAATAGGAGTAAGGACTTTTCCTTCCAAGGCTGATAGAGTCGAGAATCATTGAACATGTGTTTCCAAACAAAGTTAACTTAGACATTACTTGAAATTTAGCTATTATTGGACATTAAAAAATTAAAAGTTCACTAAAAGGTACATAAGGAGCAAGAAAATATTTTAAATAATTTTAAAGTGGTGAAAAGCATGTATGTAACTTTGAGTACTTTATGTAGATTGCTATATTTTCCAGCTTTAGTTCCAGGGGGACAATGAGGGTGGCTGCCATCATAACAGAAAACGGAGAGGTGTCTGTTGGTTAGTGCTTCCTGCCATGGGAAGTGCCCCAGTAGAATTGCAACCTTCTGTGCTTAAACAAAGGCGGGATGGTTGCTTACTCAAGGGCTCTCCGATCAGCAATTGCACTCTGTTTTCCAACTGCCCTGCCCAAGTGCCTTCCACTTTAATGACGGCTCTAGGGCAGTTAGTTCTCCTTGGGAAAGCAGTGTCTTTTTTTGAGCTCTGAAAGAGCTCTGGTCAGATTTGGAGTCTTTATAATATCCCCAGCAGGAAGCTTCCTAAGAAAAGTACCTCGTTGGAAAGAGTTGTCTCAGCACCAGGCTACACAGGGATGTCTGTGCTGTCCCAGGGCTAGTGACTAAAAGGGCGTTTCCAGGGAGACATTTTCCCAGCCTTTGAATGGCTTTGCCATAACAACACAATCAGCCTCCTATTATCTAGCTAAAGAGAAACCTTTATCAATAGCAAACAGGCCTTACACTTTCTTTGTGTTAGAGTTCATTTCTCTTAAAATTATCAATTTGTCCATTTGCACACAGTTTCTCTGATTCAATTGCTTTTTCGGTTCTCTGTAGTGGTGATTGCTATAATAGATAACTCCACTACAAAGAGCCTGAACTAACTTTACTTGGGATCAATACCAGGCAAAATTAAAATTGAATTTATTTGGTGAGTTTTAAATTGAATTAATTGAATGGATGTCTGTAAGGAAACTCATTTATTCCTGCACAGTACGATGTACATATTGAGTATCTTTTTTATTTCAATTTTTAACATTCTGATGTTATTTTAACATATGCACTTATAATATATAGCAGTTTGTGTACAGATTATTTTTCTGTTTTTATACATTTAAAATAGAATAGAATGTAAAATAAAGTCAGGGAAAAGAAAAAGAGATAAAAGTAATCAAGAACCAATACTGGAAGATTTCTATGAACTCTTAGAGCAGATTTTTACCTCCCACAAATTAAAGCTTTTCATTCAAATCACCTCAAAATGTTCCAAATCCTTTGGAGGAAATGTCATATAATCACGGATTACCACTTCTCTCCTGATTTATGTGATTGCAGTTAAGCCATTTAAGCTGTCTTCCATTCTATGCTGTCCTCCTGAACAGGGTCTAGAATTTATTGATATGGAGATTTGACAGTTGAAAAAGGTGATGAATAATTTTATGGCACTCCTTGGCAATCTAGATTTAAAGAGAAAGCTTCTCAAACTTCTGTTAAGCTGCAAAGTATTTGTCTCTCTTGTGGATTCTGTCATTATGTGACTCCACAGTTTTAACCATCACAATGCCAAGTTGCTGAGACAGAAAATAAGAGCATTTAATTCTTTTGAAACACAAGAATTATTAGGCATTTTGGGCACATTTCAGGAAATGAAAGAGAAGAGATCTCAAACATTGATTTGAGAATTCTACAAAAGTACATAGTTTGAAAATAACTTTGTATTTCAGATACATTTATCTACTAATAATAAGAATTGTGCACTATTTATCAAATTTCCAAAAAATAGTTTTTGCTTGTGGACCCCGAAGAAAGATTTATTTAATGTGAATCCCAAGAAAGAATTTATCTATTGGGATAGTCAACCAAGGTCCCAAATTTTGTGAATAGTAAGGGTACAGTGGCCATTTGTTGACAGGAGATCATTATTCTCTTTATCTGGAAGAATCTCAGAGTGAACTCCAGCTTCCTGTAGTAGAACTTGCTTCCTTATGCTGTCTGAGACAATCACTGCAGGGAAATCCTGGTTTCATCTTTCTACCAATGGACTGAGACCTGCTCCATCCAATCGTAACTACACAATTTGTATACCTCATTTACATAAAATGGAGCTAATTGAGAACCTGAGTGGGAACTTTCCCCTTGGTCTCTGTGGAACAAAATGTAGGTTCCTACCCAACTCTCTGTCTCCCAGACTGCACCTGCTGTGCTCAAACAAATATTTATTATTCTTTATTTTATCCTAAAGTCAATTCTGGTTTGCATACTTTAAATTTCTTCAATTGCTGTTTATTCAAAAATATGTTTATTGAGCCCCTACTCTCTACTAGTCATTGCTAGATTTTGAGAAAATAAATTTTATCTTCAAAGAGTTCATAGACTCAAGAAAGGGCTAATTACAATAAATCAACAATATAATAAATGTGATAAATTACAGAGTTTTGTTTAAAGCTCCATGGGAGCACAAATGAGACTTCCTAGAGAAGATGGAATCAGGGAGAGTGGCAGAAATGTGGTATTGGAAGTGGGACTTAATAGACACCAGCAGATTGTAGAGGGTGGACAGAGAACAATCATAAAAGATTCTTAGGTCTTTTGCTTTCTTTCATTTGCAAATAGGCCAGCCAAAATAGAGATTGGCACATTGCAGGGGTGGAAGTTCCTTGAGCTTTATCAAATTCTTTATTCATATCTAGTGTCACTGGGGTTCCCTGTTTCTGACTGTGCTGGGCAAGGATTCCACTGAAACGAGATTCTTTTGTTTAGATTAGTTTTTTTTTTAACCTAGTAAGAGCTCACAAACTTGTTTGGCAATTTATCACTACACATTACATTTATAAGGTAGACTACTGTGTACCATATATAACCTAAAATAACAGAAACAATTTCTAACAAGTAAACCAGGTGTACTAAAATACAGTCAGAAGACATTTATTAAATAACCAAAAAAGCAGAATATAAGGTTTCATA
Source organism: Sturnira hondurensis (assembly GCF_014824575.4). Taxonomy (NCBI): domain Eukaryota; kingdom Metazoa; phylum Chordata; class Mammalia; order Chiroptera; family Phyllostomidae; genus Sturnira; species Sturnira hondurensis. The sequence continues at coordinate 8,312,109 of NW_028074140.1, read as the reverse complement.
ATTAGTATATCATAGTTGATAAACCAGGTGCACTAAATTACAAAGTCAGTTAAAAGACATTTATTAAATAACCAAAAAACAGAATATAATGTTTCATAATTAGTATATCAACTATGTAAGAATATATAGAGACGATGGAAGGGAGGAAGAATAATAGTGCTTGCCTCTGACAGGCAGGGTCATGTTTTTTTGTTTTGTTTTGTTTTTAGAGTATTTCTCTCTTGAAAGTGGGAGTTATTTTATATCTCCATTAGATGGTGACAGTGGCAGAATTTCCGTTCCTCGAAGCAGCATGATTTTAGATCATTTTGCTTTTTCTCATTTGCAAAGATAAGGTTACTGTCAGTGATTCCTCAGTTAGTTTATTTTTTTTCTCCTTGTTTGCATCTGAAGGTTAACAGTGTTCCACTTCCTAAAGAGTTGGATGTTATATGTCACTCTAACATTTAGGCCTTGAGCTAGCCTAAAGCTTGATTAAAAGAAGCAACCACATTCTCAAGACTGTTCCACAACACTTTCTTGGTTATGTGGTTATCCAGCAAACCTAGAGTCATGGTTTGGCGAATCCATTCTATGGCCCTTCTTTCTACAATTATACCTGTTAATCTCATATGTCAACTGCCATGGTGGTCTCTTCTCTAGGATTCTCCTTCATCCCTAGTCACTTCAGCAAGGTTGACCTGGTATAGGGGAAAGTCTCATTTTATTTATCTTTTTGGCGTTTGACCTTCTCTGTGAAAGCAGCTGGTTAATGTCTCACCAATGCAGAGGTAATGAAGAAGTAAAACTATGAGAACCCAGAACTTTGGGCTGAATCTTGATGCTTCTTTCCATGTCAGAGCCATGTTATATCCATCAGTCTCCCTACAGAGATGCCAGCCTCCTAGTTTTGATTCTTTTCCTCTTTGATGATGCAAGCACCATCTGGCCAGTGGGCAGCCTTAGTAGTCAAATTCAGTGGCATCTTTCATTATATTCTATGGATGCAATTCTTCAGCAGCGTGTAGGTCTTCATTGGTGGGGGCTAGCAAAAACTAACTATTTCAGCCCCTCCAAGAACCTATGTTTAAGGGTGGGGCATGGGGCAGGGGAGGAACAGTACCTATCCACTGCAAGTCAGGTAACAGTTATGAAGGTCTTACTTCATAATGTTGTTACATGAAAATGGAGTGGAGACAATGCGCACTGCTGGGGAAGGCATTTAGAGAAGCTATTCCCTCGATTACACAGGGCAGACACCTGAGTGAGGACAGCCCAACCCAGCAGGACTTATGGAGAGAGGCGCCAGTGATTTCATAACTGGAGTCATCTGTGGTGCTCTTTCTCTCTCCATACATATGCATACATACATACATATGCATACATACATACATATATATACACATAAATATACATATACTCACTTATGTATTAATCTCTTTTTAACACCTGACACCATGCCAATAGAAGAATTATACAAGGCTGTAATTTATGTGGTTTTAAAAAATTCTCACCCAAGGATACATTTATTGATTTTTTTTGAGAGAGAGAAAGAGAGAGAGAAACATGGATATGAGAAAGGATATTGATCAGTTGCCTCCGGTATGCATACCAACTGGAGATTGAACCTGCAACCTAGGTATGTGTCCTGGTCAGGGAGTGATCCAACCACAGTCTTTTGGTGTATGGGACAATGATCCAACCAACTGAACTATACTGGCCAGGGCTGTAATTCATGTTTTATGAATTAGCTGTCTAGGTAGATGCTCCTATATGCATATAACAAAGCCATGGGAGAGTCCCTAAATGACAAATATGCAGAGTTAAAGAGTGAAAATAGGTTTCTGTCTTTTTTTTCAGTTTTGGAATACTGATGATAAGAATTGATCATGGGGCAGAAACTTTTATGTGTAAAACATATGTTAAAACAAGTGCTTAGAGGATGGGAATGGAATGCTTTATTCAGGAGATCTATATAGTTTAACCACGGAATGATACATGAGCTGTTAAACATTTTTCGTTCTAATAGATCTGGGAATTTTCAGTTCTGCAGCCTCATCATTTCCCTCAGTCATGATGGTTCTGACTGTGTCTTTTTCCATTAACATATAATAGTTACTTTATTTTTATGGGGAGGTTTGCAAATACAAATATATTTCTTAAATATTTTTCAACTTTTTAATGGACTACTGATGTTGTTCTTAGGTGGTAAATACTTCTAACCAACTAAATTTATTAATTTCTTTATTGGCCCATAGTTGGAAAGCAAGCAGGTAAAAAAATTCTTTGTTAGTTCAAAAACCTTTATAGTTTTAATCTTATGTATTATTGATACCATCAGATTATATGAATACTTTTAAAACCTGGCCTGCAATAAAAGGAAGATACAAAGAATATGAGCATTTGGTCATAAGCATTGACGGAATCTCCCCACTCTCCTGCCCGCTGCATCTCAGCAGGCTGGAGGACTATTATGCTTTCAGGACCTGACGCTAGGACAGGCTATCACACTCTGTGGTACAGCCTCCAGAGGGTGACTGTGGCCCCTTCACGCTGAGATCTTCCACAGCCTCAGGGGCAGCTGTTCCTGGAGGCTGCCTTTGGAGGTAATAGTATTGGTTTTCCTCACTTAGAGAACAAATCCCTCATGCCTCACATCTCTGTTTGTCTCATTTACCACCAGAAGTATAAGCCTTCCTGCCATCTGTCACCACCTGGAATCCTTTCCCTATACTGCTTTGCACAGTCCTGATCTGACCTTCCTTCCAAACTTGTTCCCAGACTTCTACGATGCCTCTGCAACTCCTTCAGGCTTGTCTGCAAATTCCCTTTATCTTCACGTTGTCACAAAGCATTCCTTCACCTTCCTTGCCAAAACTATCTTCAGGGGGTACGTGTTCTCCTGCACTGCTCTCAAGTGGAGGCAGGTGTCCCTCTCACATCCCCAGATCTCAGGTCTTGGAAATATCTTTGGCTGGTGTGAACACACGGAAGTTATGGGAGAAAGCACAGAAAGAGACACGGTAGTTAAAAAATACTATATGATCTCACCTATAAGTGGAATCTAATAAGCAAAACAAACAAGTGAGCAAAATATAACCAGAGACATTAAAATTAAGAACAAACTGACAATAACTAGAGGGGAGGCAGGAGGGGATAATGGGGGGAAAAGGATGAAGGGTTGTCAAGGAACATGTAAATATAAAGGACCCGTGGACAAAGCCAAAGGGGGTAGGGTTGGGGGGGGGATGGGAATAGGTGGGGGTGGGGAGAGTGGTGTGGTGAAAATGGAGACAACTGGATTGAACAACAATAAAAAACATAAAAATAATATCAAATACCTAGTTTGCTAGCATTCTCAAATATTGCCTTATTCAATGTTTTGATTGGAACTACATGGCTGTCAATTCTAGATTGAGATCTTTGAAAAATGCTGTAAATATAGGCATTTGGTGACTACGGATGTTTTACGTTAGCCATCAGGAGCATAGCTAGGCACAGGGGGGCAGATTTGGCATTTCGGGGTGCCAGTAGAAGTGAGTGATTTAGCACAGAGCGCCCTTTGTCTCTGTGTGATGATGCGCTGGAGGGTCTGCGGGCAGGTTCAAGATACGGGCATCGGATAGCATCTGGGATCCTTTCTGCCAGCCTTTTGAAACGTTTCCAGATTTATTGTCTGTCCCTACTTACTTTGACTAGGGTGGGAATGTAACTTCTGAATACATGTCAGGACTCTGAAGTAAACTTTTGTTAGAACAAAAAAGAATTAGTGGGTACGTGTGTGGCTGTTTCCCAACATACAGCATACTAGGAAAAAAAGCCAGTGACCATTTTGATGAACACAGAGTAGATCAAAGTTCTGCCTGTTGTAACAGCGTTATCTTCCACAATTCCCTAAAGTCCTGCATGTGTTACATTGTATCGTTATTGTATAACTAGATCGTTTTTATTTTACAGATGACATCATGTTTATTGTACAGATGAAACACCATCTTTAAAAACACTGTTTTTATTTTCCTGTTCCAATAGAGAAGAAACAGATGACTGACACCCCCCCCCCACCCCCGTGCACGATTCCATCATCATTTCCACATGCAGGGCTTGTCTGGGTTCATTTGAAATCGCATCACATGCCCCCATGTTGTATAATGAAGGTTTGGCTAGATTCTGTCCCTGGATCCTGGGGAGAATCTAGGGTTTTCTGAATAATAAGAGTGTCTCTGTTACTCATGAGTCCTGTGCATCACTGCTGACTTTATACTAATGAAGTGACTCATAGTTGTCCCCTAGATAGCCTCAGAAACGAGGCTGGTCATGAGGCAGTCATGATATTAGAGAGTTGGGACTTCGCCCAGTGCAACCTCTAGCAAGGGGAGGACTAGAGATGAATTTCAATTCTGTGGCCAAGGATATGATATAACTCAGTAAAATCTCTGGACCCGAGGCTCAGTGGAGCTGCCTGGTTGGCGAACCCATCAGTGTGCCTGGAGGGTAATGTGCCCTGAGTCCATCGGTTGAGAGCATGGAAGCTCTGTATTTGGGGCATACCAAGACCTTGCCCGGTGTGTCTCTTTATTTAGCTGCCCTGAGTTATCCATCTCCATAAAACTAAATGTAAATACAGTGATTCCCTGAATTCTGTGAGTTATTCTAGCATAGTATCAAATGTGTGGGAGGCATGAAAACTCCCGAATGTGTAGCCAGTTGTCAGCAGTGCAGGCAGCCTGAGGATCACTTGAACCTGTGGCTGGCATCTGAAGTAAAGACCTTCTTGTGAAGGCTGAGACCTTACCATGTGGGGTCTACCTAACTCCAAATAATTAGTGCCAGGACTCAATTTCAATATACTAGTTGGTATTAGACTAGTTGGAGTTGAAACAGAAAAACCCCAAAGGAATGATGGATTATTAAATTGCCCACTGACACATCTTTTGTTCATTGAGGATAACAGGACAGATACTTAGCAAATAAAGCTATTTTCTAAAAAAACCTTGGAACTTTGTATCTGTTATTTACAGAGGGAAGTTTTAGCTATAGAACTAACTCTGACTGGGTATAGCTGGGATTCTTTCATCTGAACTATTGGGTTGGCCTAAAAGTCAGTTACATTTTTTTGATAAAATAACCAACACATTTTTCATTTTCACCAGTTATTTTGTTGATTTGGGTGTTTTGTGTATGTTGGCTATCTCCTTCTATGGGCTTCTAGTGGGTAGAGGCCAGGGGTGCTGCTCAACATCTTTCAGTGTATAAGACAGTGCCACAGCAAAGAATTATTTGGCCAAAATGTCAATAGTACCAAGAAACTTCACAAAACACTTTTGACATATTTGATCAGTCATAGCACCTTCTTTATAACTGCATGAATCTTTTTGTATTTCAGTTGTGTTTTTACCTTCTTGAAATAATAAAGCATAATACTCTGAAAGTGTTGCATATCTTCTTTCATCTTCAATATTAAAATGGCTACCAAAAACTCACCAATTTTGATTTTTTTAATGCACACTGACATAATAGCTGTCACAATATAATATAACAAAACTGTTTCGAGTGAAGTTAAAGACAACTAAGCACTAGTAGAGCCAGCTTACAGAAAAACCGTGATGGGCTTTTTGGCCAACTGAATCATTCCATGATCAGCGTTATGAGCATTTCTGGCACTAGGGTACGTGCCCAGGTGAACTTGCTGTGGTTTTCAGTAACTGAGCAAAGGGATGCCAGTGACAGGTTTGGTCCTCACCATTGCTGCTGATGGAAGTATAAGACTGATCCTCTTTACTATCCAGATGAGCAAGAATGCTTGAGAAAATAGATATAGACCGTACAGTTAGCACTTACATATAGTCTTTCAGTGGCCTCATACTTATGTATGCAAACTCATTTGAATCACAGGAAACCTGAAATAAACTTATCCCCAGAAGAAACTACTTCGTGTTTAATATCTCTGTGTCTCGTATGGATTTCCACTCTATTATTGATTGCCAGAGAGCAAGGGCCTGGGCTCATTGCCTATCTTCTCCTTCTATGTTTTCTTTATGGAAGTTCTTTCTCCTTCTGTATTATAGAAAACTTCATTTACTTTAAAGCCGTTGTTAACCATTTATGAATTGTCCACTAAATAATAATAATACTGGTTTACTTAGTATTTTGCCTTTATATTTTGTAGTTAGTTTACAGTATGAAGATAATTCTGGGTCATTTACAGAAAGCTTGGAGTTGTTTTATTTAGTTTCTATGCTTACTCAATTCAAGAGAGATTCATGAGGGTGTAACATCCTGGAAGAAGTGGCGAAGGGGAAATTAGTGATGTCATTGAGGGCAATGTAAGAAGCTGGAAAAGTAAAAATTGACATTTTCAATATTTCAGCACTTAGCCTTCATGAACTATATCGGGAATGTCATTTAAAACAAACACTCTCCTATGCCTTTGCCCTGCAAAAAACCTGTAGCTAAGCGGGGAAATGCCGAGTGCTGGGTCATGTTAAATGGTCTAAGACTATATTTGCTCGTCACTTCAGTTGTGTGCAAAGATAACCATAACCCAAAAGTTGTCCCTCCAGGATGTCACACTGTGACTACTATGAATCTTTCTTTCAGACAGTTTGATGGAGATTAGGACTTCTGAGTCATTTGGCATTTATTTGTCTCACATTTCTTTCAAAGCAAACACATTTTTCATTACACTCACAACATAAGTCTTAAAATGACTTGTTTTGTAAATGCGTTGCTGGTAATTCATATCGTACAGGCACAGAGCAGAAGCAAAATCCAGTTGAACATTCAGGTTCACTGGCTGACCTCTGACACGACTCAGTAGTAAAATGTACTCAATTCTTGCTGGGTGCTGCTTCACTGTGTTTTGAATGGATGATCTGGGGCAGGGAGAGTATTGAGCAAAGGGAATGAAGATGTAATGAAAACTTATGTGCCAGACAGTTTATAATCACTTTCTCATTTTATCTTAATAATTTAATGCTAGGTGGCCTTAGGCCCATATTGTATGAAAAGAACTTAACTCATTAAATAACTTTCCGAGTGTTACAGAGTAGCAAAACCCAGTTCTGGACTCATGGGCGTGCAGTTTTTAGTTGATCACATGTTGGAATCTGCTGTTCCTCCTCTTCCTCTGCTTTCTTTTTCTCCCTTTCTCATTCTTTTCTTTTACTGTGTGTGTACAAAACTAATCAAAATGTGCTAATGGTCTCTGATAACCCCAGGAATCATGGAGTGGAGAAAAATGCACTTGAGACTTCTAATTAAAATAATTTATCGACATGTTTGATGGTCGAAGTTGCATTATGCTATTTTCTTTCTGCTTCACTAAGCTATTATTTTTGTTTTTATTACTGTACAGCAACTAAGTTGAAATGTAATTAGTAATTCTAGTCACTAATTATGTAATCAGTAGTAATTATTAGTTGGTTGGGTTTTCATGCTGCATATGATCTAATGTTCTAGTCAGTGCTTTAGCTACAACTATAAACTCCATGTGATTTCGTTGATATTAATACAATTACAATGTTTGGGAAAAGTACTTGGACTTCAACAATCATGAGTTCAGATTATTGCTGGTACCACCATAGGCTAGTTACCTAATTTTTCTGAGCCTCAGTTACTCCATTTGTAAAACTGGGGAATATTAGTAATATCTGTCAAATAATATTTTTAAAAGGGTAAAATTATGACACTTATAAATGAACATGTGCCAAAGGTTTTATTTAGTCATTAATTATTGTGGGAACCAGGAGGGTGTTAGAACAAGTTTAATGGACAATTTAAAATACCACACAGATATAGGTAATCAAAAGTATTTTAATAAATTTACAAATAAAAACAATTGTTGGCTATTCCCATAAGTAGATGGTGAGGAGTCCTGTCCTTCTACTGAAGGAATTCATTTGCATGTCTATAGTCAAGAATTATTTCCACTTCAGGCCCTGGCTGGTGTAGCTCAGTGGATTGAGTGCAGGCCTGCGAACCAGATGATCGCGGTTCAATTCCCAGTCAGGGCACATGATTAGGTTGCAGGCCAGTTCCCTGCAGGGGATGCACGAGAAGCAACCATACATTGATGTTTCTTTCCTTTCTCCTTCCCTTCCCCTCTAAAAAGATAAATAAATAAAATATTAAAAAAAAAGAATTATTTCCATTTCAATTAGATAGCTACAATTTACAGAATTGTAAAAAGCTTAAAGTCAAGAAAAGACATAGATATATCAGGATTAGATAAGTGGGAAGACAGTGCCTTAGAAAGTGCTTAGTTTTCTATTGAAGACTTCTGTTAATCATTTTTGGGATACACACAAACACACATATAACAATGATTAACACATGAAATAAAAATTTATATCAATTTATGCAGACTACTAATATGTTAAAGAAAAAATTACTTGTGACAACTTGTCAAAGAATACTAAGGCAAACTTTATTCAGGGAGACTACTATAATGAGTTTGTAGCAGAAGGAGAAAGATTGGGCTCAACTCTGGATACGAGGACAAGTGGATATTTATAGTTAAAAGGCAGAGTGAAAAATTACTAAAAGGAAACGTCAGGGAGAAGGGGGGATTCTGGCTAAACTGACTGAAAGCTGAAGGCAGGCCTTCAATGGGGTAAGATATGCAGGGTGGAAGATGAGGAATTTGATTAAACATCAAGGGTGAGGGATTTTTGCTACACTAACCAAGCAGGATTCTTGCTAAACTGGATGACACAGGCAAAGGACAGAGCGCAAGGGCAAATCCTAGTCAAAAAGAAAACTCTGAGGAGGCTGGCTGAAGGTTGATTAAGGAGAGAGTCCACATGAAATACTTAGATTCAGGCTGATTCATTACACTGTTTGCTGATTGAATGTAAGATCTTTGGCTAAAAGTGGGTGTTGGAATTGTTGAGGAGGAAAACATTTTTTTCGTCTATTTTTTCTAGGTTCCTATAGTCAGTTTAAGGATTAACTTGACATAAGATTAATTGTTTGATTTCATATGTATGGAAGTCTCATAGGTATGAAACCTGAAGAAATGGCCAATGCTGGCAGCTTTTATACTTTTTAGACAAAGAAACCATATATTTGTGAGGAATTGTCAAGACAAAGAAGGCTTGGGTTCTTAATTAGTAAAGAAGTACCAAGATGTGTGTATGTGGCCTTCTGAGCCCCCAATTCCCTGTCTCTGGTGATGGGGATGTCTCTCCACCTCCTGATTCAGGGAGGGTACCTTTCCTGAGATTTATGTATTGTTTGTAGGGGAGGGAGGCAGGAGGGCCAGAGTATTTTCCTGGTACCAGCTGTTCCTCAAGTAACTTTAATTCAAAACCATTAACATGCCACTTTGGCACATTTTGGGTCAGCCTGCCCTAAGCCCCAACAGAATTCAGAATTACCGTCTAGAGGAGAATTTAGTAAATGACCACAATTAGAGTGAGCATTGCTGTTTGCTAAGCAATCACCGAAAATGTTAAACAGCTTGTTAGATTTTGACATCTCTGTCTTTTGCATGAACACATTGACAACTTAGATTTATTAGGCTTACAGCATTTTTTAATAATGAAGAATTTTCTTCCTTTTGACTACAAATTGGAATCATCAAAGAGAACTATGTGTCTCAAAATAAAGGCTTCCACTCCATTCTGTGGCCCTTTCTGCCCTGGTGGAAGCCCTGGGTGTTGATTCCCACGGACCACAGCCCTTTGACTCCTTGCCTTCTGGTTTCTTGTTGGGTTTGGTCAGTTGAAATTAGAGGTATTTCTCCCCTCCCCTTTCCAATGTGTGGTTCTGTGTCCCTCTCTGCCTACCATATATGGTAACACTGTCCTTCGATTGCTCGCCTCTACAGGCCTCGTGATTGTGGCTCCTGACCATTGCCAGTCCCCGGGTTCCCACTGTCTCATTGACCGCACCTCTGAAACTAGTTCAGAATGTTCATAGTTCTAGTTGAGAACATTTTCTATTTCTTCCCAGGATTCTAATGAATTCAAGAAAGAGTAATAACAACAACCAATTATTGAGAACTGACTGCATTCTTTACAGTTATTATATATTAATTAAATCACTTAATCCTTAAAACTCTCTGAAGTAAATATTGCTATTGGCATTTGACAGACAAGGAAACTGAGGCACAGTGACTGAGGCACAGAATGCCAGTGACTGTCCTATGGCACAAATGACTGAAAACAGGAATGTTGTTAATGATCATGCTGTATTTTATAATCATCTTAAGGCTCATACTACCTTTTAAATGTATAGTTTTTTTTCTTTGCATGATGTATTTTTCTCTCCTAAATAGTCCTGAACTTTTACCATAAATTACTTTATATTTCTTGAATGAGGGTCAAGTATATGCTGTCTTACCTGTCTTTGATTGCATTAATCATCTCATTTTGTCCTACTTATAATGTTTCAAGTTACAGAACTTGTAACATTATCACATTTATTATGAGCTAAGAAATCATTAATCATAGATGGTCATAAAGGCTAAAGAAATTAACAACACAGTTTGGTGGAAATTATGTTAATCATGTAGAGTCTTGAAAATGTCATGAAAATGCTGCCATCTCTTGCTAGTACAACTTGACAAAATTGTGGTAAAGAAGAGCAAACAAAATTGATTATTCTTGAAAACGAATTTCACCCAATTACACAGTGCAGATATTTGCCAGAGCCTGTTCTAGGTAATTTATATATGCCCCTCATTTAACCTTCCCTATGACTTTGCAAGTGATAGAAAAGCATTCATTTCTCATATATGGAAAACAAGGGTCCCTAACTTGGTTTAAATTTTCAAGGTCATGTAACTGTTAGGTAGCAGAACTAGAATTTGGACAGCAGTCTGTCTGACGCCAAATACTACTGCTTCCCATTTAAGAAAGAAAAAAATCGTAAATCATAATAGTCTAATGTGTAGGTTGGTTAGATTGTATTTCAATTATTTAGTAGTAACATGTTGAGTTGGATATACTTGAAGTCTTTGTCCCATAGATACAGGCCAGTTCTACACAATATGTTTGTGTGTGTGTGTGTGTGTGTGTCCTGTGGAGCTGAGGGCTCTACCCAAGAAAGAGCTTATAAAAAACTGTGATATTGAGTATCAGTAGGAGGCATGCAGTTTTATAGGCTGGGATTTATGAACTGTTCATAGCTCCTTTCAATGTTAACATAAGAAAGAGGCCTCTGATTAGGGCTAAAAATATAAAACACACTGGCTTTAAGTTCAGTCCTATATTTATCATGTAGATCTTTATATGGTTTTTTATCTTGATTGTTTTGAAGTCTAAGGGTTGCTGGTGACCATTGAAACAAGTCAAATAAGCTGGAGAGAAGCCATGTGTCTCTACTTTTTCCCATAAAATGTAAGCGAATTACAGAGTATATTTCATCAGATTTTCTTTCATACTGTTACTTTGTAATAAAAACATATTTATGCATACTATAAAAATTCCCTGCTTTGTATTTTGAAATGAATTTTCAAAAGTTAACCCCTGTTTCCATGGCCGCTAAGAAATGAATGGCCAGAAAAAAAATGCTCTTGGTGAAGGAGTTTTCTAGAGCAGAGGATAATTCGTAGTCTTTATTTTAAAGCAATATCTAATAACACTGACAGGTCCTCGGTGGTGTCCTATTTCTCTTCTTAATTTTTTGGCTGCTCCTGCTTATTGTCTTCCATTGGTTTCACCAGATTCTACTGACTTTAAATGTGGATGAATCCTGATATTCCATTCTTAGCTTCTTGCTCTTCCCCCCCCCCTTTTCTGTAATGCTCTCATCATGCCCCCAAATATTTACCAACACTGTGTTCTAGGTCTCACGTGTAAATTACTGCTCTAGGTAGAGGCACCTTTTCAATCAGTGTCTCTAGAATGCCACATTCCTTTCCCTCTCTCCAGCCCTGGCTTGGTTCTGAACGTTTTGCCCTTGATATCGCATTCTGCTTTGTGCCTCCAGACCTGAGAACTGGGAGACCAGCTTATTCTCTTTCTGTCATTCTCTCTCCCACATCACTAGTCAAGTCTTGTAAATCCTTTATTGTGGTGGTTTATCTCTGCCTTTCCCTCCTTGCATCTTCTGTCTTCATTTTTATATCCATCACCTGCCAATGGAAACCGACAACCTTGTATACATGCTAAACTATGAGGAAGACATTTTTATTATTATTTTGAATACTATTTAGAAATAGAAGCCCTAATTACCTGATAAGGATGATAAATGACCTATTTGTCTCCTACCTGGTCTTTCTAGGTTCATTCTCTTTAATCTTATTTCCACTATTCCTGTCATTTGTGATCTCATTGAATTTTATGTGTAATGTTCTCTAGTACCTGCCATATAAGTTGTGGGGTGTGTGCCTGGGGGTGGGGGGTGCTTTACGCTCTCCTGACCACAACGAGGTCTCCAAAGGCAGGGTCATGTCTTACTGTTGCCTCTCCATTGTTGAGACTGGTGTCTGGCATATAGTAGAGAACTTAAAAATATTTACTTAGTTGAATCTAAAAGTGTTGAGTTGGACTGCATTTCCCCATAAGAAATGTTATCTCTCAGAGAAACTCACCAGACTTTGAGGGCTATTTCCTGGTGGTCAATGCAGAGGAAACCACCAGGGTAAAAAGGTAGGTAGAGTCCTAGTTAAGGAGAGACTTTAATGCCCAATTTAGCTTTCCTACTTTCCAGAGATGGCATTTTAGAGAGATCGATCTGGCAGTGTTCTGGTAAGTATCCTAGAAGAAAAAAGAACCCTAGGAAGGTAAAAAGGTATCGAAGTGATTCAGGTGTGAGGTGAGTTTCCAGTTTCATAATGGAAGAAGAAATATTGATGTCTTGATAAAGGAAAATTGAGTCAAGGGAAGAAAAAATGTCAAAAGCAGAAAAAATAGAAGCTAACTCAGTCTTGAGGCAGGAGAAATTAGACACAGGAAATTAGAGTTCTCTCTGTATGGATGCTGAAACATTCACTCTGATTGTAGACGGAATCAACTCATGATAAGGTGTAAAGAATAGACTTTGGGGACTTTTCAAGACACTTGAGATCTGCTGCTCATGGGCTGGTACTCTTGAAAGAGGTCTGGGGACTGAAATTGGCATATTTTCAGCAAAGTGCCTTCCTTCAGCTATTTTCTCTCCCTAGGGAGGATAAAATAACTTAGGGCATAGCACTTACATTTTCCCAAATGCCAAGGCAGTTAGAAAAGAAAACTTATGTATGAATTCTGCCTTTGGAGTAGCTAGGAGATCTCACCTTGTGATTTTTCAGACATTTAGAAATTGTTGATTTTATGATGTTACATTGCTAATCTTAAAAGTCTTCAGTGAGTTTTTTCTAACATTATCTGTCCTTACTTAGTCTCTAGGGACCACACCATCTTAGAAAGATGTTTGAATCCAATTCCAGAGGGTGAGTTAAAGGGACTCACTTTTCAAGGCATTATACAACTTTAAAGGATTGCTAGAAAGTAGTTTAAGAGCTGTGATATGAGTAAAATGGAGCCAGAATATATTACTCACATTATAACTAGGATTTCGGAGAGAATGCAATTTTGTTAATAATGAGTCTGGTATTGCTTTTGAGGCTGTTTTGTTGGCGTTGGGGAAGAGAAAGCAGTGAAGAAGTAAGTGTAAAATTTAGTGGAAAGCAAGTCTGATGTGGTCATTTATACAGTTCAGTGGGATAATGCTTGGTATCTATATTGCTATCCTCATTGTTCACTCTTCTGCCCAAGGCAGTGTTGGTGTTATGGGGGAGGCAAGGAGAGAGTAAGTAGCATGAAGTATGTTATTAGGCAGAAGAGAGGATGTTATCCTTGGGAGGAATCTTTCCTGGTTCCTTGTCCTTGTGTACGTGGATAAGGTCAGCGTCATGAGTATTGCCCAGAACCCCATGATCAAAAGGCCCATGCTTAGTTTAATGCTTTACTGGTCCTAATGATAACTTCTTAATAATTTTGCCTTTTAGTTTATGTTTTGAAAGCAAATTTATATGGGATAATGGAGCTTATGTGTTAGAAAAGAAAGATGGACCTGATACATGTTTGCCACTGTTCCTTGCTGCCCTATTCATATAGAATCTGCAACTCACCACAAGCACCGAGTTCTGGTGGACTTATGTATTAGTTTTGCAGACTGCATAATACATTATCACAAACGTAATGGTATAAAAAAAGCACACATGTTTATCTAACAGTATCTGTAGGTCAAGTCTTGGCATTGTCACATTGGGTTCTCTATCTATGGGCCGCCCAAGGCTGTTTCAAGGTGGGCTGGCTGCGGTCTCATTTGGAGGCTTGATGAGGAAATGATCTGCTTTCAAGCTTCCTCAGATCGTTGGCAACATTCATTTTCTTGTGACGGTAGAATTCACAGCAGCTTTCTTCTTCAAAGCCTCAGAACAATGGAGAAAGAGAGTAGAAGAAAGAGAAGGAGAGGGAGAGGGAGAGGAGGAGAGAGGGAAAGAGAGGGAGGCAGAGTCAAAGAGACATTCTGCTATTGCTTAGAGTTTCTGACTTCTAAACCCTCTTTTGAAAACTTTGTCTGATTAGGTCAGGCCCCACTAAGATAAACACCCGTTTGATTAACTTAAAGTCACCTGATTTGGGGTGTTAATTACATCTGCAAAGCCCTTTTCCCTTTGTCATATAATAGAACATAATCATGGGAGTCATATTCTGTCACACTCACATGCCCCACCTTATTCAAGTAGGGGAATTATACAGGGTATGTGCAGCCAGGAGCAGCTCATCTGAATATTCTACCCACCATGTAGGATGTGTAGAAGTCCAGCAAGACTCAAAGTGAGTAAGTGGTAAGCATGTTACACCGACAACTGAGAGAGAGAGGCATGCTAACAGCCCTAAGAGACATATTTTCTATTCATACCAGAACTTGCCTTGATTATGGAAATAATTCAAATAGTGGATTCTCAGAAACTAGGAATTCTACCACATCTTCTCCTCCTCATGTTACTTCCCTGTGTCAGCCAACTGCTTTTGTGGGAAACTGTAAGACAGAAAGAAAAGAACAGATAGTGAAACTCATAATTTCTTTTCTTTTTAGTTCTTCCTTATTCATTGGTAAGCCACAGCTCAAGAATATTGGTAGGGTGTGCATGTTTCCAAAATTTGTGTCAATTTTGTGCAGATTTCCCACTGTTCTTGTGAGAATGTAATGCATATTCATATACAAGCTTTGTAAAATATGATTCTGTAATTTTTTAAATTCCACATGTGAATTAAGTGCTCTAGTATTTGCATTTAAGACTGGTATTGCAAATATAAAAATAATGGTAAAATTTATACTAATAATTTATACTTAAAAGGTTTCCTTATTTGGAATAACATGACATAGCAAAGAAAAGCATCATCACAAATGGAGAGAGAATGGGAAAGGAAGGAGTTTTATATTTTAATACACTTAACAATACTTCTTTTTCTGGTATTTTGAGACCTGCATTTTTATTTTTCACTGGGCCTTCCAAGTTTTATAGCAGTCCTGCATTTGCTGGTTGGCTGCCGGGAGCTCTGCTAGCCACCAGAAACATTTGTGACTTGTGGACTGCTGGTATCACTTATTGGCTTATGTCACTTCGAGTGGGATTTCCTGGTTGATCTTGCTTCACCTCAGCTTATTCTGGTGTTATAAGCTCTTCTGATATTGGGCTGTGATTCTTTTCACGTGCAGAATCTCTCTCTGCCTTTATTGTTATCATCATTTATCCAACCATGTTCTTTTCTCAGTTCTCTTTTACATCCCACTTACTTCATTGTATGGTTTTGGACTAATACGATATAGCATTCCCTCTATGGCTTATCGTGTTTTTTAATATCTAGTAAATTAAGTGGCCCATATGCATTTTTATGGTTGGCTTTGCTATTTCTGGACTTTACTCCTCAGCATTTATTTTAGAGAATAATTAAAGTTCCTCAAAAAATCCGACTAGAGTTTTTACTGGGATTTTATGGAATTTATAAATTATTTTGGGGTTATCTGAATCTTTGAAAGAACATTTACTCCAATTATCTTCTATGTATTAGAGAATACATTTCAAAATATTAATATTTTTATATATTAGCTTTTGGTCTTTCAGTGAGAATAGTGAATTCTATTCTATAAAATAATGGAAGATTTTAATTCTTTCTAATAGGTAGTCTGCATGTAAACTTGCTTTTAATGTCAGTATTTTTCTAGATTATAAAAATCTTTGTTTTATTCAACCCACCAAAAATCAAGAGAATCAATTAATTAGAATTGACTGTAAAATTTGTTAACATGAATAAAAGTCAGCCTGAGTAATTATTTTTGCAAAGGTAGGTATATTTACTCATTTCAGGATATGACAGACTTCTAAGTATAATTTTGTTAATATTTTTAAAACAAACCTATCTATGCTCTAATTGATACTGAAGTTCTTTAGTTAACACTTTACCTTTGAGATAGAGTTTTTTTAAAGCAATTGGTAGTTTCCCTTATATCAGAGCACTTATGAGTTGGTAACTATTTAAGAATAGAAACTTAAACATCTCATTATATTGTTTTTTCTCCTTATGAAATAATAATAAAGACATGCATTAAAACCTGTGGTATAATCTTGAGAATCACCTGATTTGAAAAGCTGATTATTGTTGTTATTACATATTCTGTGTAAGAAACATTTTCAGATTTCATCAACTGTCAGAACAGGGAGATGCGGGTCTTTAATCGCCTGCCACACATCCGGGCTGCCAGAGCAGAGGGAGATCAACCGCCATCAGTCTGTGTAATAGACAAACTATTATCTCAAAATTCACTTATAATGTGAATTGTTAGCATGTGGCATAATTTGCCATTCTGACCATTAAGCTTCATAAAGTGTCTTGTTTGATGCATTTTCTTGCTATGAGGTCAGTGTCCTAACTGCTGTTGCCTTGGAGAGAACTCCTATTAGTGTCTGCATTTTATTTTTACCATTTGTCCAATGACCATGGATGTGTGGTCCTTACTAGACTTATCAAGGGATCAAGCATGAACATCACTATTGTGTTATGCTAACGTAGTCCTCTGCCCCTTTTTTACATATATTTCTCCCACTCTACTTTCTTCAAATTCTTGAGTTAATTTTTAGCCACAAAATTGCAGCTTCGAGGTTTGATGTATACAAAGGAGGGCGTAGGGATCAAATGAAGACATCCTTGGACTTTTTGGTTTTCAAAACTTTGTAAATGTAATATGCATTATATTTCTCTCTAATTGGAATGACACCTTTGTGCAAGCTGAAGAGAAATGGGTACTGTATTCTGTTCTAGTGGTCCCTCCTGAATTGTAGGTTTCTTCACCTTCATTCCATAACTGAAAGAATTTCCTTATAGTCTCTTTAGGATTGAGGTATTCTCAAGGAATTTTGATATTGACTCCATGATGTTTTAACAAGTTTGCTGTGTTTTTCATGAAATCCCATGGACTGAACGAGTGATATATTGGTTTGTCAAACCTGGATAGCTTCATATATAGATTTCAAGATGCTTACAGAAGTTTCTGTCATATGGTGTTGGCAATTTTCTGAGAGAGTAAAGAAATTTTAGCATTTGTGACCATATGTATTCCTTCTCTGTATAACCTGTATAAGTCTTGAGTAGTTTGACCTGTAATTTAGTAATGATATTACATTTTTATGTTATCCTTTAAGAATTTATAATGGCCTTTGTGAAGTACTTTTCTACTTCTACTTTATAATCATTCACTCAGAAAATTAAAACCATTTTATGTTAAAACAGTAAAACAATAAGCAAACAAAAAAGGCTGTACTCTGTACCTTGATAACATACAGATTGAAGAACACCATGGTAGGCATATGGATTGTAAGACATGGCCTCTGATCTCCCAGTGTGTAGTCTAAGAGATACATTAGGAAAGTTTTTGTCTTTGATTTTTATTTGTTTTTTATTATAAGTGTTTTCACTTTCTTGACGTGATGACATAGTCCATCATGAGGAATGCAGTGCATTTCAGAAATATTACAGCATTAGAAGATACTTATTGGACTTTGGCATGCTCATAAGTTTGAACCCAAATAGAATCAAATTTGAATATTTCTGGTTGAGGAAGTACATTTTCATGTTTTATATGTCATCACTTCCAGCTCTCTTATGTTCTTCTTGGCTTTTTAGATCTGCCTTGCCTGAGGTTGCATCCCCAGTTTTATATTGCAAATATCAATGAAGATTACATGATTATAGAATCCTACTTGAGAGTTATGATAACATTTTAATTTTAAAGTAAAACAAAGATGAGAACAAGTTATATTCTTCAAAGCTAATATTTGAAATATATTATTATGGCTATACCAGTAGATTATGTCATGTTCATTCTGATTAAGCATTTCATTCATTCTGATGGTTGGATCCATGCTGCACTATTTGTTACATATTTTTAATATCAACCTTGGTTAACATAATCCCAACATGGGGTGTGTATGTGTGTGACACATCCATTTCTATTCGTTATAAACACTCTACATGCTGTGTCTCCTATAAAACAGAATCCTTCAACGTCAGTAGGTTCCTTGTTTAACTTTGCTTCCTGTATTAACAAATGACTTTTTGTTGAAGGATGACAGGGATCAATTAAAGAGAAAGAAGAATGTTAATTCAAGATGGAATAGGCCCACCATAATTGAAGTATGGTGAATAAAAATCTGGTCAATGAATTATAACATCATTTTAAAATTCATTCATCCATTTGATAATTAATTCTGATGGTGTCTTACATAATCATCAGATGCTTTTCCTGCAAAGTGCATGAAGGTAAATGAACCTCTTCTTCATCTTGACGTCTATCTTTGGTTCATTGTTGAAGAACACATTATAATGGAAGCAACAAACAGGATGCCTGATCACTCAAGTTTGATGAAGAAGCAAGCAAGATTAATAATACTGCTGTGTAATAAAGTTTTTCAGACATGAAACACTGTGTCCTCTAGTCTTGAAAAAGCTCTTTAATTCTGAGGATTTACAAATACTCTATTTTCTTTTTTTTTTGAGTAGAAAAACACTAAATTTTCATTTGAGTATGATTTCTTAAATTGAGTCATATGGAGGGCGAGATTAATACAAAATATTGTTACTGAGAGAAGTTTGTTGGAGTTTTCCTTCGCCTGGTTAGGTTTCGAGAGTAAATTGTGGAAATAGAGGGCTTCACTCTCAGAAAGTGAGGCGAACCCATGAATAAGAAGGCTGATCCAAGAGAGTTTCCAGACAAGTCTCACCAAATACAGGAATAATTTTTGCCACTTCTGAAGTTGGACTTCGTCACTTACAGAGCCTCATGAACTAACAGAAGCCCCTGGGGAGCACACGGCCCATCTGTGGTCACTTGCCATCAGTTAGACTCAGGGAACTGCTGACCTCTCCGGGCTGTAGTACCCAAAATTACATCACAGTCCTGATAAGGAGTTTAGAAGGTGCTCCAATGAACATTCCAGTAATCATTTAAGCCTCTTAAAAAAAAACTTTCCTAAACCAAGATATTAAGGCAGCCCTTACTAATTCAGCTCAGTGGATTGAGTGCTAACCTGTGAACCAAAATGTCACTGGTTCGATTTCCAGTCAGAGAGCATGCTTGGATTGCAGGCCAGGTCCCCAGTTGGGGGTGTGGGAGAGGCAACCGATCTATGTATCTCTCACACACTGATGTTTCTCTCTCTTTCTCCCTCCCATCCTCTTTCTGTAAAAGTAGATAAATAAAATATTTTAAAAAGAGAGAGATTAAGGCAAATTCAAGCTTCACTTCTCTTATTATTTGAATAAGACTATTCAAAGAGTAGTACTATTGCAGTATGGCTGTTAATGTAGAAGATAGAAAGTGGGTCATCCAGTTTGCTATTTTCTCTACGGGGATGAAAATATTTGTAAGCAGGGGCCAGTAGTGTGCATGTAGATGAGACAGCAGTGCGGGTGATAGCCAGGAATTTCACTGGTCTGTACCGGACTTAGTGGTCATGGTCCTAACATTTATCAAAACTTGGGACTGTTGTGTTTGACCTCCAATGAGCTCCAGACCAACGGGACAGAGCCTTCGCACTGTTCTGCTCCACTCACAGGTGTTGATTTTGGAATGCCCTTTTCTACTTCATCTACAATAAAAAGGGAGATTTATTTCTATCAGTTCATTAACTTTTGACTTCTTAGTCAGATAAAATGTAGCTGTGCTAGAAAAAGACTCATTTTTATTGTTAGAAATTGCTGACAAGTACAAGCTATAGTTGTTTTCTTGAAGTACTGTATTCAACACTCAAATCAATGTGACAACTCAAAGCTTCCATCCCTTGTTTTCTTAAAGCAAAATATTCACAAAGAAAACATTTGCTACAAAAACATACTTGACAACTGGCAACTCCCATTTCTTCTGTTCTGAAGGCAAAGTTATCATAAAAGTTTTAAAGAAAATCTGAATATATTTACTTGAGGTCTAAGGATTGCTTTGGGCACTAGAGACAGATAACAGATTGGATCAACAGAATAAGGGAAAGGAGTAATGAGTGCATAAGGACCTGGGTTTTCTGTTATTTCAAATTATGAAAAAAAAAATTTGACAGCTCAGAGTCATCGCTCAATCACTTATTTTCTTGTCTAGTTCTTGCCTTGTACCATTAATTATCTTTGCTGCTGCCTGTGTCTCTTACTTTTTGGAAGTAATGTCTTAAAATTTAATGTTGAGGTATGTTTTTTGGATAAGTTTCAGCTTTAAAATCTCACTTATAATTGTAGGAAATCAGATGGTTACACACCAAGACATCAAATAGAAAATGAATTTATGATTTAAAAAAAATTTGCCAATGACTTTTCTAGAGAACTAAGATGAAAGATTTCTTTTAAGAGAATATTGAAAAAAACCAATAATTCAAAAATACACATAGAGACATGAAGTACAAGTGAAATACTCATGAAATACAAGTCTGGGCCTTAAAAAATATATGAGAACAGTGCTTCACCTTTGTAGAACTTGTATGCTTCTATCTCCAAAGTCAGCAATTCAATCTAGGTTCTGAATGTAATGGAAGGCATTAATCACTATCAAGTTCAGTGTTTTATTTGCATAAAAAGTCATATTTATGTTAGTTATGGCTGTTTCACTAATAAAGGCTAAATATTTCACATAAATAAAACATCACACAGTAAGAAGTTAAATCCTATGAAATAAAATTTGACTTTTGAATGTGTGATCAGAGAAAGATGGTAATTTCTCTTTACGATTCTATAAAGTAGCTAGTTTATTATTTTTTTTCATGTACTTAATGTTATAGAGCTTTGCAACTCTTTTGGAGCAGTGCTATTTAATATGTTTTTCAGACCATTAATCTGAAAATGTAAAAGCTGTTTGGTACCTTTGTATCATCTGCCTAAATAATTGCTCAGAAATAAACCATGTTTCTACCACTTTGCTTGGTGGGTTCTGCATTCATAGCCCTAGTTTATTGTGTGTAAATAGGTCTTTCTCTTCACTCAAACTTTGTCATTATTGCTTCAGACTTCAGCATTCATGTTAGTGACTCATGATCACTGGCATCTCAGCAGTCTTTTGTGTCTTCTGCTCTAACGATCTTGATCTATTTTTATTCAGCATGTAGAACTTGTCACTCAGATTTGACTACCAAAGACCTGAAACTCGGACATTGCATCCCCAACTACACTTATCTTTTCCTACCTCCATTTTCTCCCCCTTCTTCTTTAAGTGAGTTATGGCATCATTTCCATCATCTTCCTGAATATTTCCAAGGCATTCCTGTCATTATTTGTTTCTCTCTAAATTCTAAAGTCAGTGGTCAGATATTGCATAGTTATGTCCAGTAACCACAAGACCAAAATATATTCTTCCAGCTTAAACTTCTCTCCTGAGCCTCAAACGTGTATGTCCAACATATTTCCTGGGTTTCTCAAAAATAATTCCAAATCAAAGTTCTCTCATATATCTTCTCCATCTTGTATTCTCTTTTATACTCAGTCACTCAGAATAGAAACCTTGCCATTTCTATTTCTCTTATTATTTCTAATATTTTTCAATCTCTGTGGCTATTAATTCTACTTTCTCTGAATATATCAAGCTTATAGGTTCTTTTTAGCAATTTCCTTCTAGTATCGCCTAGTTAAGTACCTTGTGATTCCTCATGTGGAAAATTGCAGTAACTTTTCAGAATGGTCTGTATTTCCCTTTTCTCTATACTCCAATGCACCATCCCAGTCCAGTTTTACCCTTTGTGTGTTTAAAGTCTTTTGTTAGCTGCGTACTATATATATTGTTTAAACTTTGCTTGTAACATAAAATCCAATGGTCATATGATTCTATTCTATTTTTTCAGTTGTACATACTAGTTTTCCTACTCTAAAATCCACATTCTAGACAACTGAAAATACTTTTCACTTCATGCACTTTTGTGTGTTCTTTGTTCTCTAATTTTTTATTAATCTTTTTTCTTATTCTGGAATATACTTCTCCCATCATCATTACTTTAAAATTCTTACCTACTTGCCACCTCATATTCTACCTCTTCATAAAACTTTACTTGGTACTTCTAGGAGAAATAAAATCTCCTTCATCCTTGCCTCTGAAATATTCTATTTTACCCTTTTTTGAAAGCACATACCACCTTTTACGGTACTTCTTTTGGGGTCTCAGATTTAACGTAATTAAACAGCCATATGTTAAGCATATACTATATGGTGGATGCTGTGCTGTGGACTTGTCCTATATCAGTGAACAAGAAAACATTCTTACCACTCCAGGTAGACAAGGCAGATAACAAGTAATACATATCAAAATAAGTTAGTCACTTTAGAAGATGATAAATGTTATAGAAAAGAAAGAAAATGAGACCAAAGCAAAGGGAATTGGGAGCTTTGGGGTGGTTTAGGGGGGCAGGTTCAATTTGAATAAAATGGGTAAGATAAGCCTTCTTGAGGAAATAGTTTGAGCAAAAACATAAAGAAAATGCAGGGATTTGCCATGGGATTATCTAGGGAATGAACTTCTAGAAAAGGAAACAGGAAGTGCAAGGCCCTATTTCTGGTTGTGCCTGCTTTATAGCAAAGGGGAGAAAACTAGAAAGTCAAGTCAGAAAGGTCATAGGGGCCATCAGGGCCAGGCTTTTACTCTGAGACTAATGGGGAACCATTGGAGGATTTTGAGCAGAGGGGTGATAGATATGTGACTTATATTTGAAAAAGATTATTCTAGCTGCTAGGTTGAGAACAGATAGTAGGGCAGCAAAATAAAAAGCAGAAATGCATGCTAGAAAGGATGCAGAATGGAACTAGGGTGGTAGCAGTGGGTGAGGTCAGAAATGTCTATTTTGGAGGTCAAATTCCCGTCTATTTTGAGGTTAGTTCCAATAGAACTTTTTTTGTATTTTACATACAGGTGTGAAAGAAATAGAAGAATCAGCAATGACTCCACGAATGTTGAACTGAGAAACTGTAAGCATGGAACTGCCTTCAAATGAGAAAGGAAAAGTTGTATGATAGAAAAATGAGTTTGGAGGGTAAGATTAATTGTTCAGGTTGGGATATGGTAACTTCGAAGTATCTATTAGACAACCAAGTGAAGCTATAGGGAGAATTATTGAATATGCAAGATTGGAATTTGGGAAAGAGATCTGAGCTTGAGATACACACACACAATGTACAGCACAAGTGAAATCACCAAGAATGTGAATGTTTATAGGGAAGAGACCCCAGGTTCTTCGACAGGAAGAGATAGTTGAGAAGAAAAAATAGTTATCAAAGGAAGTATAGATGAAGTGATCAGTGAGGTTGGAAGAAAACCAAGGGAGGATGATGTCTTTAATGCCACGTGAAATAAGTATATTGAGAAGGAGCAAGTTACTAACTCCACACAGGTACCCGGGAGGTGACAGAAGATGAAGACTAAGTGCTGGATTTATTAATGGAGGTTATATGGAGAATAGCAAAGAAGTGACCATGAGAACAAGGAGAATCACCAAGACCAGTGTTATAAAGACTGGGAAGAAAGGAAAGAATTAGGGGATGCGACTGCATCTCCTAGTGGAGATTGGAGAGCAGACAATCTGGGAATCTGGTTTCTTATGATAACATTCTAAAGACAAAGGGAATGATGAGGTTAGTCCTGCTGGAATCCACACAGCTTGTGGCAAGGGTGTGAGTTTTGGGGATAAGAAATTGTTGGATTTGGGGGTTTCCTCGTGGACCCATTAATAGTGGATCAAGATGATAATTAGAGCTATTTTGAGATGTGGTCTTAGTCTTATCACACAGCCTTCCTCCTGACCTCTGGTAAAGGGAGTAGAAGATCTAGAGGAGGCATGGTCTTAATTCCAGTTCTAGTTAAGGAATGAGCTTACTCCAGATGTGGAGGCTCCTCCTTAATGCCTTTCATAAGGTTACAATAACTCTGGGAAAGTGGAGCGTCACTCTGTGCTCTTCCCTCCCGATGACAGCTGTGCAAGTCCTGGGGTGGTCAGAATAAATAGAGACCATATATGCTGAGTTTAGCCAACTGTAGCCACCTGCTTAGTTGAACTGACAGCTCACATCTGCTTGCATGGAGCCCGAGGTGTCTTTGGAGAGCACTCATGCTGAGGAAAGCAAGAGCCAGGCACAATAGGCCAGGTCAATAACAAAGCCAGGCACTAGAAAGAAGGGAGGGTTATACATAAAACTGACAGAGCCATGCTCCCTGTGTGAGATCCCAGAGGCTGTCAGAAACTTCGGAACACCAGGGCTTCTTGGGAGGAACAGGAGAGAGTACCTGGAAGGCACCACTGCAGAAAAATTAGTGGGGGCTCAGCATGAGGTTGGAGGCCATGAGTCAGCAATTAGACAAGAATTAGTGAAATTAGAGTTATTACTGTTAATATGAACTGCATTTATTGCCACTAGACTAATAAAGCCTGGTAAAATTTGTGTTACATAGTAATAAAAGCAAATTGCTCTGTTCTGCCTGCTTATAAGCTTAGAGTGCAAGGCTGTGCTTATATTCCCTATTGCATAAAGTTTAATGAATTTGTTACAAAAATGATTAGAAATAACGTCTTATGCCTATATCCAATGTTACAGATGCTTTGTAAATATTCAGAAGTCTGGCATGACAATTTGGAGCCAGAAATAAAAAACCCAGGTTATGCTTATGGGACAAGTGGCCTCACCAACTGATTTGATTTTTTTTCTGACAAAAGCAATTCTGATCATACAAGAAATTTCAAATAAAAGGCTACAGAATATGTTCCAACCATTGTTTTTTACCTTAAACAGTATTTTCTAGTGTAATATGATCAACTTATGACCATGTGGTTAATGATGAATAAAGATTTGACTTAAATTTCTCTCTTCCAGAGAAAAATGGTGGTTTTCTCTAGGAATTCTTGCCTAGAGACCACATGCAAAGTGACCATTCTTTCCTTTCTTCCCAGTCTTTATAACACTGGTCTTGGTGATTCTCCTTGTTCTCATGGTCACTTCTTTGCTATTCTCCATATAACCTCCATTAATAAATCCAGCACTTAGTCTTCATCTTCTGTCACCTCCCGGGTACCTGTGTGGAGTTAGTAACTTGCTCCTTCTCAATATACTTATTTCACGTGGCATTAAAGACATNCAAAGTGACCGAGATAAGAGGGAGAAAGAGTGTAGAATAAACATGAGTGAGACAGAAAATGAGTGCAAAGGGTATACAACACATTAAATGTTTGAAGAGATGAACAAAAAAAGAGAAAATCTAAAGGTAGTAACAAATGGAGCAATTAAAAGCATTTGTTTTCCTTTGAGTCTTCACTTAAATTTCAGTTCCTCCAAGGGTCTCCTCTGACCACGCCATCTACAAAGGTGCCCATTTTATTTCCTGTGACTCAGGCTACAGTCTTGCACCTGGGGGCTAGTTTACTTGCTTGTGGCCTGTCTCCTTCACTATGTGGAATGCTTTATTGAGGGCAGAAGCCACACTGCTCTATTCATTATTTATTCTTACAACCCAGCACAATGCCTGGGGTGTAATAGGCACACATAATGGATGAGTAAATGAATGAATAAACAAATGAATGAAAGAGGAGAAAAATAGACATTACAAATTCATGATTTTCTGTATCAATATGGGATTAATAGCAAAGATAATCTTTACAAATAATTTGTTCAAATACAGCTGTACTTCTCAGTCCCAGGAGTAAACACGAATATTCTTAGCATAACACAAGAATTTGTGATAGGTTATTAATTAGAAGTTTGCACTGACTTACAGTATTCTGGGTTTGGGAGATGACCTAAGATCTTGCTGGGTATATCAGAGGGATAACCTTGGGTTCAGTAAAAAACCCTAATTTCAGAGTTCTGGTGATTCTAAGGATTCTATAAGTAGTTGGCAAGTTATACTAGTCTAAATTCCCCCCAAACAATCCCCTAAAGTCACAATTTCTGGAAAGGTGAATTGGCAAAATCTGCTCTCGCAGGGTCTGCCATTGCCCCATATAGTCTGCCTGTTCCTGCTTCAGGATTGCATGTGTCATGAGTTGGAGCAACAGCCCCTGAACACTCTAGTTATCAACTGAGGGAGCCTGTAGGTTATCTATTTGTATCTGGGGGTTGTGGACCGTGGGTGGGCAGGGAGTATCAGATCAAACCGATGTCCTCTCTTCAGTTGCTACGACATTCAGCGGTTTAAACGGTTGAGGATACTGCCATGGCTGAGGTTCAGCCCGAGTCGTCGCAAGCTGGAAGTGTCCTCACATGTTGACATCTTTCCTTTCTCCTATGGAGTTGCATTTGTGTTCTGGGATTCAAGAGAAGCAAATATATTCTGCATTCAGGCAGTCTGATTGAAAACTTGGCTAGAGTGACGGTAAGCTGTTGACAAGTTTAAACTCCTTTTTCTTAGGCGTATTTATTAGCAGATCCCTTCTTCTTTTGGTCTCAAGAGTGTCCTGGGCTGGATTATAATTTAGTGCTACTATGGAGTTGTTCGTCAAGGCACTGCTCAAATTTCTACAATCTAGGAAGAAATTAGCAATTAATGTTTAACCATAGTAGGCCTTGGCAGGTACATGCAAAATACAATGCAGGTTGCCAGCTCTCATTTTTGGTAAAGTCTGTTTTAAGTAGGTTACTAAATAGTCATGACTTAAGAGGTTTGTTTGACTGCTCCTAGGTACCTGCATTGGAATAAATCAGTACCTACTGGCAATGTATATAAACTGTTAGGTCTCTGGGTAATCTTAAGGATAATTCTTTAGAATCTCCATGCCATATATATCTAATAAAACAAAATGTAAACAAAATGTTTGACTAAAAAATAAAGGAATAAGGTAGTTCATAAAGTTTAAGATTAGATTTCTATGCAAAATAAACCCCACAGTATCTTACAGTTTGTTATTATTATATTAACCTCTGACCTCCTTGAATGTGCAAGATAAAAGCAGCAAGGATGAATGAGCAGGGCTTTTTTTGCTATAGTACATTGGTGTGTGTGCGTGGGGTGTGTGTGTGTGTGTGTGAAGGTGTGTTCCTCCAAAGGACACTGAACACTTGTTCCCAGCTACAATACTGGTCTTTCATTAGTTTCTTCAGACCAACAGAGAGCAATTCTGCAAAAGTGTGGTAAACTTAATCTATTTTTCCTGTTAACTTCATATTATACACAGCAAAATATTTCTTAACATGTCTTTAGCATTATTCCATTTTAGGCCAGTTCATTTATTTGCCTCTTGAGAAGAACTTGTACAGGGACCTGGCTTTCTAAAGATTCACATTTTTGACTCAAGGCACATCTTTCCTGTGCATGTTTTCACACCATAAATTAAGCAGGTTTTACCTTTCATCCCAGTTTTCTTTCTCCCTTGATGAGTAAGTAGGGCATTGGTAGAAATGATTTCATGAATCTTTTTGTTTTGTTTTGTTTTTAGCCAGACCAAATATAGATGGTAGGCTTCAAAGGATTAGGATTTGTGGCCATTTTATTCAGTATCTATTCTTAGTATCCATCCCAATGGCTTGCACTAGCTAGGTGCTCAGTTAGTATTTATTCAATGAATAGAGGATCTGCTGGTTTAAAAGCCATGGATTTAAGCCACAGCCATATCCTATACTTTAGTCTTTGATTTCTATTTTCTAAACAGGAATGATCTTTTTCTTAAAGCATTTCACAAGAGTTATTTTCTATTCCACTATGGGTAAGAAAAATCAAGATCACATATGGAGAAGGATATTGAGTGGTTTGCCAGCTCATGTGTTAGCTAAATTCTTGACTCGGCAAATTGTTGCATTGCATGAACCTTCACAATCATTTAATAGTGAGATCCACCTATAGGCTCATTAAAGCCTGTGATGCAGGTATTTACTGTGAATGCTGAAGGAGTGCTTCATTAGTGTTCTTTGGCAGGGGTAGGAGGGATGATAAAAGAAGCTAACTAAAATTTAACTCTTGACCATGGTAACAAGATGCAATGGATGTTTCATACGAAGGAAAGTTGCTACATTGAAATGAAAAAAAGCAAAGTAAGTGGGCAATGGTGCTTTTGACTCTTGGAGCCCTCTTAGGGACCATGACCCAGGTCAATCATATAAAAGGGGGAAAAAGAAGGAATTTGTGAACTTTTCGCTTGATTCCTACTTCCTCTTGAGAAAGAGGTTAGGGGTGTGTATCTCAAGAGGATAACTCTGAAGAAACATAAGATGTATCTGCTGGTCTAGATAAGAGGCTGCTGCTCTCAGTAGGTGGCAGCAGGTGCAGAAAGAGAACAGAGGACTGTCCGAAACAACCCACTCACAGGGCCACCTGTGCAAAGAATGCATGCCTCCCTGTGCACCAAGGGTGGACCTCACAGAAAATTCAGGACTGATGGAGCCATTGGTGATTCTGCCCAGGAGCCTCCAAGAGTATTCCAAGAGGGGATTTTGCGTGGCATGGATTACCTGAACTACCGGGAATCCGGGAGGTGAAGGGCAAAGGGCTACTAGAAGAGTATGTGTATTTGTCACATTGTGGGAATGGCAGCCAGAGGGACTTCACATGGGGTGATTTCCCCAGAAAGTTCACAGAGGTTCTCATGAGATAGGTCAGCACCAGTACATTTGTCACTTAGAGACCCTCATTGCCAAATCAAACTTTTACCTGCTTATGTGACTGCGTTTGACTGCATGGCCCCCTTTTCCTCCTGGATTCAACCCTGGGGGTGCCAGAAACTACAGTTAGCCAGGGAGGAGCCATGGTTAGCAGGGAAGATGATGTGCCCCCTTTGTTTCCCTCCCTTTCCATTTACCAGTGGTTAACCTTAGTAGTAGCCTCAGGGAAAAGTTGAAATTGAGCTAGTATCCAGGCAGGGATAATTTAAGTGGGAGAACTGAGATGGTTTTTGGATTTTAGACACTGGAGGACATTTATACTTTAGACGAGAACAAGAACTTATGGGATTTACTAGAGAAACAATTCATCTGAGGGCAAAAGTAAATTTTCCTTCATTGCCTAAATTTTAAAGGGACAATGGGAAACAAATGAAGATGCATTTTGATTATACCCCACAAGGCATACTAGGTCAATTTAAATGTCATACTAGTTAAAGTGGAAAAAGGAGAATTTATTAAAATGGTTTCTTACTGGAACTCAATGTCAGGAAACATAGATGTATTGCACACAAGGAAATTACCAAGAGTTGGAAAGCTATCAATAACCTTGTGTACTCTTTCCCAAATTGTCTGCTGCTCTGTGCCTCTCTTTGTGGATCAACTTTCCCTGCTCTTCCTGCAGTGACAGCTGCAGGCACTTGTTAAGATCACTTCAGTGCATGTACCTAAGACATTAACCGGTATCTCCATGTCCCATTCCAAATTTCTGGGAGGTAAAGAACTTTCAGGGCTTATCTTGACTTGTTATCAACCCCTCTGGTACAATGGCTTGTGAGTCTAGCATGATTGCAGGGTTGCACCACTGTGGGAGAGCCACGAGTTCTCTGGAAGTAGCAGCATTGGTTGACCAAGAATTCCATCATGGTTTACCACAAGGAGATGCAATGTGGAGGCCACAGGATGTGGGAGCTCAGATATTACCAATTTGTCTGCAGTGTAAGAGTATTGAGTTTGCAGGTTGAAATAATCCAAGAACTTTTAATGGTTACATTAATGTGTTTTATAGTAGTTTCTGCTAATTAAATATCTTTTTTTAAATATATTTTATTGATTATACCATTGCAGTTGTTCTATTCCCCCCTTCATTCCCCTCCACCCTCACACCCCTCCCCCACCATTCTCCCCACCTTAGTTTATAACCACGTGTCTCAAGTTCTTTAGATTCTATATTTCTCCCACTATTCTCGCCCTCCCCCCTATCTATTTTCTACCTACCCTCTATGCTATTTTCTGTGCCTTCTCCCCCCTCTACCCCCCTATTTCTAACCCTCCATGTGTTCTTCATTTCTATGGTTCCACTCCTGATCTAGCTGTCCTCTTGGTTTGCTTTTGTTTTAGGTGTGGTTGTTAATAACTGTGTGTTTGCTGTCCTTTCACTGTTCATGTTTTTTATCTTCTTTTTCTTAGATAAGTCCCTTTAACATTTCATATAGAAGGGTTTGGTGATGATGAACTCCTTGAACTCGACCTTATCTGAGAAGCACTTTATCTGCTCTTCCATTCTAAATGATAGCTTTGCTGGATAAAGCAATCTTGGATGTAGGTACTTGCTTTTCATGACTTGGAATACTTCTTTCCAGCCCCTTCTTGCCTGTAAGATCTCTTTTGAGAAATCAGCTGACAGTCTGATGGGCACTCCTTTGTAGGTGACTGTCCCCTTATCCCTTGATGCTNTCATTCCTTTCTGGTTGGATGTTTTGTTCTTCCTTCTGGTCCATACCATTGATTTGAGTCCCAGTTTCCTTTCCATCACTATTGGTTTCCTGGACATCTCCCTTCATTTCAATTAGTTTAGCCTTCATATGTTCCTCTAATTTGTGACTATAATCAACCAGTTCTGTGAGCATCCTGATAAACAGTGTTTTGAATTGTGCTTCTGAGAGGCTGGCAATTTCTCGGTCGCTGAGAGTTATCGGCTCTTAGACTTTGAGATCTTCTTGCGCCATCTTTTGGGCTGTTCGTGCCTGTTATGTAGCAGGATCGGAGCCCTAGGTGTTCACCAGAGCAGGGTAACTCAGTCTCTGGGTTGTGACGCTGTATGTGGGGGTGGGGTCAAAGAGGAACAATGGCATCCTGTCTGCCGCCTCTCGCTGCCCCAGCCACAGGTGCCGCAGCTGCCACTGTCACTGGGCCCACGTGTTTCATCCCACTGCACGTGAGTGTGCTACCGCTGTCAGCCCTCGCCCCCTGGGGCCTGCGTGGTCCGTCTCACTGTACGCGAATGTGCAACCTCGGTCAGTCTGCCCCGCACCCTGACTGGGTCCAGGCCACTTGCACGCCTAGGTCGGGAGATCTTTCCTGACCGACCCTGCGCCACTGCTGGCTCCGCCCCTCTTACCGTCCCGTTGAACTGTTCGTCGTTGTTGGGCTTCCGTATAATTCAATTTTCTGGTCTTTGGCTGTGTCTTTGTTCTCCAAACCTTTGTTATATTCAAACTTGGTTGTGGGAGAAGGCACAGTGTTTCCACCTATGCCTCCATCTTGGCGGAAGTCTCTGCTAATTAAATATCTTAATAAAACTCTCTGGAAGGTGTCCCTATTCTGTATTTCAGAGATGTCCGAGATTTCTGGGAAAGGGTAACACACCAACTGGTAATTATTTGATAAAATTTGCACAGATTTGCATGGGTTCATGCCTAAACTTGGTCAATTTGATCATCTTGCTGCATTTTCTTAATGTAGTTTTCTGTTCTCCCTTGTAAGTGTGTTGAGCTGAGGAGACAGAGTTGAGCATTTGGGAGGGCCAACATGATTAAAGTTCTTGGGGAAAAATACTGAAGAGGAGAAATCTGCCAAGAGAGAGAGAGAGAATGAGAATGCTCCAGGAGTCTATCTGAGAGATATTCGTCAGACGACTACTCAAGGCTGGGAAAAGAACCACCAAACGGAGCAGTCAAAACAATCCTCTGAACACAAAGAGGGAGAGGAACTGTTGGTATTTCCAACAGCCAGATGTGGGGGCGGGGGAGCAGGTCAGGTACTCAGAGAGTGTTTATTGCTCATTAGTGAGGCAAATTGAACTTTAGACTAAAGGCTGCGTTGGTCTCTCCTAACACAGGTTAAAAGAAATCCTTACAAAAATCAAACCATTTCAAAGTAATTTAATTGCATCCCAGAATGAAGATGCAGAATACTTTTTAAAAATAGTGAACCTAATAAGGTAGATTGATAGCTCCACCTTGCTTTTAATTTGGATAATTGCACACCCCTTGTTTCTTAAGTATTGCATCCTGGCCTCTATCATATTAATATGGAAAAATTTCTATTACTATTCTGTAGACCAATACTTTACAGTGTCTCCCACAATTACCCCTGTCTTAGAAAGAATGGCCACCATTTCTGGTGCTTCTCTCACCAGCAGACTCCCCATGGCTTCAGTAAAGAGTGCGGCCCTTCACACCCATCTGTGGAGCACAGTTGGCCAGTGAATAATGGGTTATGTTCCCCCTTTTATTAGACTGTCCTCCCTGTCATATTACCTTTCCTGATCACTTTCAACCCCTTTCACTATCACAGGTATTCTGACACCTCCAGTTTTTTTCGTGTGAGTCGTTGCTTTTTCTAGGCTTCTTAGAGCCATCCTAGTGGTGTGTTAGCACCATATTCCAGGGTTCTTGTCAGATTATTAAGTCCTGTGTCACAGGGGAGTGTCCCTGGACCCTGGAGGCCTGGTTCTTGAGTCTCAATGTCATAGAAATCAACACTGACCTCAGTACAAGGTCAAATAATTTACTAAAAAGAGCTTGTGCACAAGGGAGTCAACCAGAAAAGAGAAGTCGAGCTCCCCAAGGAGTCCTTGTGGATGGCTTATACAGGGGCCTTGGGGTGAGGTTAGGGCTTAGGAATGAGCATGAGGTCAACTGTCCCATGATCATCTGGAGGCGATGGATCCCCGGGTAGTCACAGGATGTTTTTCATGGCCAGAGGGCCACTCCAAGGGCCTATAAAATAATGCTTGCACAAACATGCTGGTTGCCATTAGATTGACAAAAGTATTCTGCAGAAAGGATGTTATCATGGTACATTCTTTCCTTTAAGGATGTGGTTACGTTAGTTTCAACTACGGAATTTTACTGAAAGCAAGCGGTCATAGGCAAGTCTCTAAGACAACATTCTTTTAGTCAAGATGGAGTCCAGTGTTATTCCTATACTGTCTTATCTCTGTCCTGATAAACTTGATAAACTCTCTCTTACCAGACTTCATGCTCCATACTCTGTGATCCAGCACCCTCAGGATCCAGCCCTGTACATACTCTTCTGGCTCCTGCTGAGTCATGCTCATAGGGCTTGCAGCAGCTTTGGCACCCCTCTCCTCCCCACGGAGGCCTGGAACTTTCTTGGCTGAGTTATGCTGTTATTTGACCCTACTTATTAGATTAGTTTGTAGTTAGGATTAGTGATGGGAGAGAACCTGAGTGTGCATTCTCTTTCAAGGCTCTTCATCATCTTCCAGCAAGGTCAGGGCAATAAGCTTTGAGAAGAGTAAGCCACTTCTGCGGGGCAAGAGAGTTGAGTAGGATCTGAGGGGTCAAGATTCTGAAGTGTCTCAGCCCGGATGTCCTCATTCCAAGTCTCACCTTGAGTAGCATGCCTGCTGGGGTGGAGTGGAGAGTTCAGGTTCTCTTACCTGGACCCTGCTTTCCCTATAATTTACTGTTGGGGTTGATCTTAAGCTTTTTCTTTCCTCTGCTTGCAGTAGATGAGAATCTTCTTATGTGCTTCCAAGGAGGCCCTCTGACTTTCATGTTTAGCTTTAAGTTTAAGATTAATCCCCCTCTGAGTGTCATTGAATTTTTACAGTGCATTAGTAGTAGCCAGCAAATGTTGTCTGATTCTACAGTTCTTATAATTGCTTTTCCTTCAATGCCTCTCAAATACTTAAGATACTCTACCTGCTGGTGCTTTCTGACGCACTACTGTCTAATTTCCATTTACCACAGGTAAAAGTTTTCATAATTGCACCACTACAGCATGCCAGGAATGATAAGTATTCCAGCAATGACCAATAAAGGGATCCTCATTATCAGCTTCTCCAAATTCCATTTTATAATTTGCTTCCTAGGACCGCTTATAGTACCAACGATCTACTTCCTGGGGACTCAGACTTGAGGTGAAGGTGTGCTTGCAGCAGGATATTGGGGAATGCTCCTGGACACAATGCAATACCTGTAAGGAAGTGAGAGAGGCAGGATTAAGCTGGGGGATCAGCTGCACCGTATTCGAGTTGCATTCGGTTTCATTAGAATCTCCGCGTTGTTCTAGACCTGGAGGGGTGTTTTAGAATTGTCCCAAATTGAGGCAAACAGACTAAATGAACCTTCGTGCGTCTGCAGGCATCAGTAGCTGGGGCCAAACTCTTTCTCGGGAAGAAGCATTTGTTGCCAGTGAACTCCCTACACCTGAGGATAATTGCTTGAGAGGGACTCAGCTGCGAGCCTTCAGCAGCCAGCGTTGCCCCCCAACTCCCAGGGAACACAAAATCACGAGAATAAAGCTGTGAGATCTCAGCCTTGGTCTTGGGAGCCAGATCTGGGCAGTGCCGCTCTGGACTTAACTCCAAACTTGTACATGCTGCTAAAGTTTTTGAGGAAATTCACTACTTTTTTATTTTTAAAAAGGGCACAAATCAAACGTGGAATTATTTAATGATATGCCTTAAAAGAATCCTGAAATAACATGAGAATCGGAGGTGCCGGTGAGTCAAGTGTTTTGCTCAGGGCAATAGAAGATGCTGATACTGGGTGTACAGTTCAGGTCCTGTGCCTTTACTCCAGTGTTCGTTCTTAAAGTCTGTCAGGTCTGGAGAACTATTTGTATTTCCGTAGCTGAAAATTTTAGAATCTCGACCTTCCTGCAGTTTACTAGATGTCAACCCACCATTGCTGTTTGCGTCAAAACAAAATTTCTTCCTTTTCCCTCATTTCCTAAAGGCACTGCTGCTTTTTGTAGAACCAGGATATTTAAGGTTTTAAGTTCCAGGAGGAAATTGGTGGTACTATATAATACCGTACTTTTCATATTGAAAATTTGTTTGGTAAAGTTTATTTTTTGTTACCTGAGTTTAACAAGAGGAATCACCTTGTTAAAAGTGAAGGCTCAACAGTAAATGGCCCCAAATCTGCTTGTTTTGAAACAGAGATTCTTTCTTTCTTTCTTTTAAATATTTTATTTATCTTTAGACAGAGGGGAAGAGAGGGAGAAAAGGAGGGAGAGAAACATCAGTGTGTGGTTGCCTCTCCATGGCCCCCACTAGGGACCTGGCCCACAACCCTGGGAATCAAACTGGGACCCTTTAGTTTGCAGTGGGCACTCAATCCACAGGGTCATACCAGCCAGGGCTCACCCTTTCTCTCTTTCTACTTTTTATTGAATTTATCGGGGTACATTGGTTAGTAAAATTGTATAGATTTCGGGTGTACAATTCTATAATATATCATCTGTATGTTATTGTTTGCTCATCAACCCAGTGTTTCCATCACCACTTGTCCCCCCCAATTCCCTCACCCACCTCCTACACCCCCCCTTTCCCTCTGGTACTCACCAAACCATGCTATGTGTCTATGAGGTTTTGTTTATTATTCATTTTTTTGCTTAATCCCTTCACTTTTTTTCACCCAGCCCCCGAACACCCAACCCCTCTC
Organism: Sturnira hondurensis; assembly: GCF_014824575.4. Classification (NCBI taxonomy): domain Eukaryota; kingdom Metazoa; phylum Chordata; class Mammalia; order Chiroptera; family Phyllostomidae; genus Sturnira; species Sturnira hondurensis. The sequence continues at coordinate 8,276,399 of NW_028074140.1, read as the reverse complement.
ACAGTTGTCAGTCTGTTCTCTGTATCTATGAGTCTATTTCTATTTTGTTTCATTAGATTCCACATGTGAGTGAAATCATATGGTATTTGTCTTTCTCTGACTGGTTTGTTCCACTTAGCATAATACTATCCAGGTCCATCCATGCAGTTGCAAAATATAATAGTTCTTTTTTTTCCTTTTTTAAGTCCAAGTAGTGTTCCATTGTGTAAATGCACTGTGGCTTTTTTATCCACTCATCTATTGATGGACGCTTGGGTTGATTCCAAATCTTGGCTATTGTAAATAACACTGCAGTGAACATAGGGGTGCATATATTCTTTCAATTCATTTTCAGGTTTCTTTGGATATATTATCAGAAGTGGAATCACTGGGTCATAGGCATTTTCATTTTTTAATTTTTGAGGTTACTCCATACTGCTTTCCACAGTAGTTGCACCAGTCTGCATTCCCACCAACAGTGCGTGAGAGTTCCCTTTTCTCCACATCCTTGCCAACACTTGTTTGTTGATTTATTGATGATTGGCTTTCTGATAGAGGTCAGGCGATATCTCATTGTGGTTTTAATTTGCATCTTTCTGATGATGAGTGATGTTGAGCATCCTTTCATGTGTCTATTTGTCATCTGTATGTCCTCTTTGGAGAAGTGTCCATTCAAGTTCTTTGCCCATTTTTTTCAATGGATCTTTTTTTGATGTTGAGTTTTATAAGTTCTTTATAAATTTTGGATATTAACCCCTTATCAGATGTATCACTGGCAAATATATTCTAACATTCAGTGGGTTGTCTTTTAATTTTTGCTGTGCAAAAACTTTCAGTTTGATGTAGTCTCATTAGTTTATTTTTTTGTTTCCTTTGCCTGAGACAATATAAAAAAATACTGCTAAGAGAAATGTCTGACATTTCACTGCTTATGTTGTTCTTGGATTGACTCAAGGTTGGCCACTAAGCATATTCCTCCCGTAAAGCTACCCTTTGTTTCAACTAGAAGGCTGTTTTGAATCTATCTGCTCTCAAAACGGAGTTTTTCCAGGAACTGGGAAAGGTTTCTGGTGTTTGGCATCACTGCCTATTATTTCTCTTACTAGTTTGGTCTTTTTGAAAACAAAGAATTCTCTGATATACAGTGCCTGCTTCTGGGCTCAAGTGTTTCCAGAAATACAGGCCTATCTTGGATGTTGCGGGTTCCTTTCCAGACCACTGTACTTAAGCAAGAAAACAATAAAGTGAGTTGTAATCTTTTTGCTGATGAAGGGCCTTGTGGAAGAAGGTTTTTTTAAGAACACAAAAAACAAAACAATAAAACACAACACCTGTGAAGCATAATAAATCAAAGAGCAATAAAAAGAGGTGTGCCTGAAAATTGTTTTCTATTTGATAATTACGTTCAATAGTCCTTTAGTAAGTGTTTATAATGTGCTAAGTGTCGGGCCACATGTTGACATGTAATATCTGCCCTTAAGAAACTTGGTCTGATTTGGATGAGATAAAGACCTAGAGAAATGATTAGAGTATAAAGTAATGTGTGTTTTAAAAAAAAGATGGGCACAGGACTGTAGGTTCACAGAGGAAGGTAAGGGATAACTTTGGTGTAACTGAAGGTTAGACCAAAGTCAAGGTTTTGTCCTATATGGAACGGTCACCTAGTTCTTCTAATTAGTATGCTAAGCAGAAATGATTTATAATGTTAACTAGCCAATACTGTGGACCATGAAGGAAAGGGATAAAAAAAGTAAATTTCTGTGCAGTGCTGTGGGGTTCGGGGAGCACAGGGTTTAGTAGTGCAGGCACATGGTAGAGTGAAGTTTTCAGAGGCGAGGAGAAATGAATTAAATGAATAAATAACACCTGCTTCAGATGGCCGCCCAGGAGCTGTGGGAATCATCTAAAAGTGAGAAGCCTGGGAATAAAGAATGAACTTGCGTGTGTTACAGTTTTGCCTGAGGCCAGCCCTGCTTAGTTTAATTTGACACTTTTCTGGAATGTATAATATATAACATTACCTAAATCACCCTTGGACTTTGGAGTAAATGCTAATGTCTCGTTAAAGTTATTACTATTGCGGATTCAGTATGCATTTCAATAGGGACTGCTTTTAATTAGGATAGTGTTTCAGTGTGCCCATCAAATAAACGTAAAATAACCAGCTATTATAGTATTTATATTAATGTTTGAATAGTTATCAAATGTCAACCGCACTTCCCAGGAAATCCCAAAATGTAACATTTTGTATTCTCAAATCAAATAGTTCTTTAGAATGCATTACTTACAGCAAACTCTGTATGGGGTTATGTTTGCTTTTGTCGAAGGAGGTCATTCACTGTAGTTTATTTTCCTAGAGGGAATGAGGGGTGAGAAAAAGAAAGGTGAGAGAGAGGGTAGGGGATGGATGCATCTCTCACCATGCTCCTGGCTTTGCAGATTCACTTTCATTATTTTCCCCATTTTTTATGTCCAAAAGGATACTTGAATACCTTCTCCTAGACTTCCAAATTGTTAACATCTTGAACATTTACTTTATGCACACACACCTTATCCTTTTCTCTCTTTTCTCAGATTAAAGAAATCTATTATGCTGTCGTTTTTGCTGTAAAATACCCAAGTAATTAAATAAACTTAATACTGCCTGTACATATAAATGCTCTAATTAGTTTAAAAGACTTTTATCATTTGATGAATTAATATCTTTTAAAAATGAGGTTAAAAAAAGTCTATATTCTACAGAGCCAAAAGAGCACGGGAAACCACGGAGTACTGGGGTTAAACACGGAACCGCAGAAATGACCCCATTCTCTTCTTCTCGAGCATTTGAACCCACATACCCTGCCATTTAGAATTTTAGAGTATGTGGGACGAATGGGCATCTCCATGAATCTAGAGCCGTCTCTGAAGAGGCTACCATAAGTAAGAAATATCTCTGAAATAATGGTTATTCTTAAAACATTTTCTTTTAGACAGTATTTTCGCTTTTCTTCATTTTATACCAATTTCTGTTGAATATTAATATTTAAATGTATTAAGTATGCAAATTAACTATATGTAAAATGATGTTCATTACAGTGTCTGTAGAAGGAAGTATCTGGAAATAACCTAGATGCCATTCAATTAAGAACAGGTTAAACAAACCAATTACTACGGAATATTATGTCGCCGTTCAAAAATTCAGGGAAAATTTGTGAGGTGGTCAGGAGGCATTGTATGAAAAAGACAAGACTTGAAACAGTCTTTATAAGGTGGCTCCCATTTGTATAAAATGAAAATGGCATTCAGAAAATTTGTGAAACAAATATGTATTGAATACCCACTGTGCATTGAATTATTTTAGGTGCTTGGGTTATGGTGCTGAATGAAACAGAGTATGCTCATGGAATTTGTATTCTAGTTGAAAGAGAAAGATAGTGAAAAATATATAGTTATGTCATGTAATGATGGTAGTATTGAACACAGTAAAGCAAGTGTGATAAGGAAAAATCGGGAGTATAGTGGCTGTTCCTTGTAGGAGTCAGGGATGATGTGATATTTTGGCAAAGGCCTGAGATGGGTAGGAGCAGAGGGAGGAAATGTGGGTAGAAATGATATCTGTGGTTTTATTATTTTGAGTTTTGGGTCATGTAAATATTTTACTTATATAAAATAATGCAAGAATTAAAAAACCTAACATCAAACACATGTGTATAAATTAACCTATTATGTTAGCACATTGATAACACAATTGCACAAAGTAAAAATTTAATTCAACTGACTTTATTTTTAAAAAGATTTTATTTATTCCTTATTAGAGGGGAAGGGAAGGGGAAAGAGAAGGAGAGAAACAGCAGTATGAGAGAGAAACATCAATTGGTTGTCTCCTGTATGCCTTCCACCAGGGACCTGGCCTGCAACCCAGGCACATGCCCGGACTGGGAGTTTATTTGATATTCCCTTTGATTCACAGGCCAGCACTCAATCTGTTGAGCCACACCCACCAGGGAATATTCAACTAACTTTATACAAACTTTTGTGGAATATATCCAGAGGGCAGAATGGCAATAAAAGCCTCAACTTCGCGGGTTTGCTGTAAGCATTGCTATCGATATTGAAATTCTGAAACTATTTTATGTATATTAGAAGATAAAGCAAATGAATTAGTATATTGAATTTTGGGGGAATCAAGGTTTTCATTGTGGAAGAATGCAGATTTTTAAAACTAGTACTGCAGGATATGAAAAAGGTCCTATGTTAGGGTGCAGGGTGCAGGGCTAGATACAGTTTTTGTGAGACTTGAAGCTTATACAATTTTGGAGGGTCTCTTTAGGGAAGATGACAAATACTACAAAAGTCTGTACAGAACCATAGAAAGAGCTCATTAGCTTCACAATAAATCTTTCATTGACCTGGCTATGTTAAATTTGACTTGAAATTATAGGTGTATTTCCTTGCTCTGTACATTGGCAAGGCCTAGAAATAACACCCTTATAGCAATGAGCCCACCTAGTGCTCAGAATTTGTTTGCTAAATACATTCCCTAGCAGAAAGGAATGAGAGGCCCCTAGAGAAATGGCTGAATCTAGGTCTGGACAGGGAAAGTAGAAGATTCTATTACATCTTGTGCCAGGTGCAAACTGGCGCTCAAAGATTAATCGGGTCACACCAAAATGACACAAGAGAGTAGGGCCTTAGGTTCTTTGTCCCACTTTGCTGTGTGCACTCATATACTTAAACGCGAACACAAAACCATTGTTTCTAACCACTTTTCAACTCATAACGCTGTGTGAGACGCAAGTGATGGTCTCATTGCCATCCTGGCTCAGGAGCTGAGTTGGATCAAACTCGGGGGAGCTGAGAAATTCTCACGAGAGAAATGCTGCATGGAGAGGCTAAGATGGAAGTGCCTAACCCTGGTTACTGACAGCCGTTATGTAGGAACAGCTGGTTGCATGCACTTCGCTGCAAAACTTGTCCTGTTTTTTAGAGAAGGCATAAACTGGTGAAGCTGTGTCTTTGTGAATATCTTGATTGTCTCTATTGTGTACCCAAGGAAGAAATCCAAAGTTCACTGTTTTCAAGATGTGGGTATTTTTTTTCTTCCTTCTGTCTTGTATTTAATTAATGAAATTAATCTATATGTTGTTTTCTCTTGTGTAAAATTACCCAGCATGCTGATAAATAATATCTTAAAATATTCTTGACATTTCCTAAATTTGTTTTAAATTCATGACTCCTAACTGTGCCAGGGAAAATAGGTCCTTTAAAAAAATTAAAGATGCTACAAGAATAATAATCACCTTCCCTCCTATAAGGACCTTTTCTGAAAGTCGATGATGTAGCTGACCTTAAAATTTTAGGGCCACCAGTTTTTCCATATGCTCATTAATTCTTCCAAAATGCTCGAGACTGAAGTAATTAGCATTCAAATAAATGCAGAAATAGTGAGACCCAGTAGGATATTGGCGAGATGTCAGAGACATTATTTAGAGTGAAAATTATGAGAAAATACTGAATATATGTGATGAATTGGTTGGCCTGTTAAAAGGACTGGAAGCAAGTAATTACTGGAGTAAAAGAAAAAAGGGAACAGAAAATGGCAGAGGTGTCCAAAGAAATAATGAATGGGTAGTTGAGTATCATTCAGAATAGGTAAAAAAAAAAATCCATTAAAAAACCCACAAAAAATAAAAAATCAACACACACTTATTTGAAATGATGGTGGGAAATAGTCTGAATATAATCCTGGTGAAAATTTCAGCCAAATTTGAATACAGCAAATCTCTTGAACACTATGTGTAATTGAACCTGGGCCTTCAAAACACAATGTTACCCAGGATAAAATGGGTCTAAAAATTAGTGAGTAACACAGACTACAATTTGGAAGAATGCTTCCACCTTGAAGCTTGATGGTTGTTAGTCTCATGTTCATTTGCATGGCAAAAAATTAACAAACACTTGAGTGTCTGTGTGTGTAACAAACCTAAAGGAAAATAGATATGCACACTATTGAAAATGCAGATAAGTGAGGGAAAATGCACAATCCACTATCCTTTCATTCCCCAGATTTAACCCATCACAAGCATTAGTAGCTGCTGTTTCTCCAGAAAGCACACCTCGTGGTGTAGAATAAAACTGCATTAGAGACAACATTTTGTGAAATTTGAAAAACATGAAGTTCTTGAGCTGGTTTAACTTATGTAGGCCCTGTAATCAAGAATATGGAAATAATCTAGTAGAGTCTGCAGAAATTGTGACTTAAAAATATTTTATTTATTTATTTTTAGAGAGATGGCAAGGGAGAAAGAGAAGGAGAGAAACATCAATGCACAAGAGAGACATAATTGGCTGCTTCTTGTATGCCCCTAATGGGGGGAATTTGTCCTCACTGGGAATCAAACTGGCAACCTCTCACCTCGCAGGACGACACCCAACCCACTGCACCATGCTGGTCAGGGTAGAAATTGTGGTATTTTAGAGATGACTATTGGAAACCTGAGTAGACACATTCAATTTAGAGGTTAAGAAAATTGGACTTAAAATATAAAGGGAGGCAGAAGGGCAAAGGCGTGTATAGACTGAATATTGTTACATAGTTGTATCGAGTCACATTGAGCACTTTAAACAAATGATTACCAGCGAGAATGATGCATTTGAAAATTTACTTCATGTTACTCTGGAATCAAGTTCTGAGGCAGGCCATAAATCTTGTGTGTATGCTTAACATAAGCATGAATTTTTTTTCTTTTTTGGCATCATCTTAGTCATTCTTAAGTTACAAAATCACAGAATCAGAGTTGGAAGGACACCTAGGGATGTCAACTAAATTACTTCTCTGAATCAACTTACCTTTTATGTAAACATTTCCAGAAACAAAACATTTTATAACTCCCTCAAGGAGATCATTAAATCATTGGAATGTTTATAAGCACTAACAGCTAGGAGTCCTGTTCCATCTGGGCTTTGTATTAGCCCGGATTCCTCTGTTCCCCACCCTTTCCTCTCCCAGTCCATCTAGCTTCTTACTTTTTGGATCCTACCTTTTTTCAAGTAAATCAGTTGCCCTTTTTTTCCTGCATCTCTATTGCAAGATTTGTCTAATATTCTTATACTCTTGGATCCCCACATCTTTTGTTTTTCCTTCTTAGTCCTCAATGGGTATATTTTATTTTGGATTGAGAGCAAATGAACCAAAATGTGATCAATCAATCTGGGAGGAAGATGCAGGATTGTTAAGTGTGAATATCTAAAGGACTATTTTCACCAATTGCAACATTTAAAGTTATTCTTGCAGGCTTAGGAGAACATCAGTGGGGATGGCTGCCAAACTCTCTCTTAGGTTTACTTACCCAGGCAAAATTGTTGGGTATATTTACTGGCCAACACGCTATTAGCATATATAAAGCTCTCTGTTGGAAAATTTGCAGAATCAATTACACTTCAGAATATTTTTCAAAAGTGTGGTTGAGGAACTCATTTAATTAATTACATTTCAGAAAAGTTTCTGCATGGCTAAAGAAAATAGGTCAGCAAAATGAAAAGGGGACCAACCATATGGGAAAACATTTGCCAATAATTCCACGGACAAGGGTTTGACCTCAAAAATATATAGAGTCTATGATCATACTACCCTGAATGTGCCTGATCTCATCAAAAATATATAAAGAACTCACATGACTCAACACCTGAAAGACAAAAAACCCAATTAAAAATGGGCAAAGGACGTGAACTCACATTTCTCCAAGGAGGACATACATAGGGCCCATAGACATATGAAAAAACATTCAACATCACTAGCCATCAGAGAGATGCAAATTAAAATCACAATGAGGTACCATGCACACCAGTCAGAATGGCCATCATATACAAATCAACACACAACAAGTGCTGGTGAGGATGTAGGGAAAAGGAAACTCTAGTGTACTGTTGGTGAGAATGCAGATTGATACAGCCACTGTGGAAAGCACTATGGGAGTTTCCTCAAAACACCAAAAATGGAACTGCCTTTTGACCCAGCGATTCCACTGTTGAGATTATACCCTAAGAATTGTGAAACATCAATTCAAAAGAATCTATGCACCCCAGTGTTCATAGCAGCACAATTTACAATAGCCAAGTGATGGAAGCAACCTAAGGGCCCATCAGTAAATGAGAAGATCAAAAAATTCAGGTCCATTTACACAGTAGAATACTATACAGCAGAAAGAAGGAGCTCCTACCCCTTGCAACAGCATAGATGGAACTGGAGATAGCATTATGCTCAGTGAAATAAGCCAGGTGGTAAAAGACAAATACTGTATGATCTCACCTATAAGTGGAACTAACAAAGAAAAGAAACAAATGAGCCAAATATAACCAGAGACATGGAAATAAAGAACAAAATGACAGTAACCAGAGGGGAGGGGCAAGGGGAATAAGAGTAAAGAAGGGGAATGGTCAAGTCAAGGATCATGTATAAAGGACCCATGGACATGGACAACAGGGTGGGGATTGACTGTGAGAGCTGGGGATAGGCAGGGCAGCAGGGAACAATGGGGGGTAAATTGGGAGAAGAGTAATTGAACAATGAAAAAAGAATGCTTCTATTCTTCTTATATGGGCTTCCTATAAGATAATAGCAGATTGAACTAAACACATTGGGAGATATTGCACTTTGAGAGGCATTCATTTAGGTATAAATTTTCATCTAGTAGCTTACCACATCATTTGGGAGGTTGTACCATTCCCCAAATTCTAATTTTATAAAATTTTCTAAAGAATAATCTTTACTTTTTAAAAATGTTGCTGCATGAAATATCTGAGATTTTCCTGCCAGTGTTCTCCTCTAGGACTGTAATGGTGTCACAGCTTATATTTAAGTCTTTTATCCACCTTGAATTTATTTTGGTGTACAGTGTAAGTTGGTGCTCAAGTTTCATTTTTTTTTGCATGTAGCTGTCCAGTTCTCCCACACCATTTGTTGAAGGGGCTATTTTTACTCCATTTTATGTTACTAACCCCTTTGTTAAATATTAATTGCCCGTAGAGACTTGGGTTTATTTCTGGGCTCTCTGTTCTATTCCATTGGTCTACGTGCCTGTTTTTATGCCAGTACCAGGCTGTTTGGATTACAGTGGCCTTGTAATACAGTTTGGTATCAGGTATTGTCATCCCTCCTACTTTGTTCTTCTTTCTCAAAATTGCAGCTGCTATTCAGGGTCATTTATGGTACCATATAAATTTTTGAAGTGTTACTGATATGTCTGCTAGAGCAAGGGACATAAAGGGAAGAATAAACAAATGGGATCTCATCAAAATAAAAAGCTTCTGTACAGTTAAAGAAAACAGTATTAAAATAAAAATATAAGGGAAAAATATTTGCCAATGATACCTTAGACAAAGGTTTAATTTCCAAAATATACGAAGAACTTACATGATACCACTCTAAGAAGACAAGCAACCCAATTAAAAAGCGAGCAAAGGACTTGAACAGACACTTCTCCAAGGAGGACATAAAGAGGATCCAGAGACACATGAAAAGGTGCTTAATATTGCTAACTATCAGAGAGAAGCAAATTAAAACCACAATGAGATACCACTTTATACCAGTCAGAATAGCCATCATAAACAAAGCAACAAACAACAAGTGTTGGAGAGGTTGTGGGGAAAAGGGAACCGTAGTTCACTATTTGTGGGATTGCAGACTGGTACAACCACTATGGAAAACAGTATGTATTTTTTTCTCAGAAAACTAAAAATGAACATGCCTTTTGACCCATCAATTACACTGCTAGGATTATATCCTAAGAACCCTGAAACACCAATCCAAAAGAACTTATGCACCCCGATGTTCATAGCAGCACAGTTTACAAGAGCCAGGTACTGGAAGAAACCTAGGTGCCCATCAGTAAATAAATGGATCAAAAAACTATGGTACATTTACACAATGGAATTCTATGCAGCAGAAAGAAAGAAGGAGCTCCTATCCTTTGAGACAGCATGGATGAAACTGGAGAACATTATGCTGAGTGAAATAAGCCAGGTAGTGAAAGACAAATACCATATGATCTCACCTTTAACAGGAAGCTAAACAACATAACAAACAAGCAAGCAAAATATAACCAAAGACACTGAAATAGAGAACAGATTGACAGTGACCAGAGGAGAGAGGGGAGGGAATTCCACGGGGACAGGGGAAGGATTTACAGGAAGTAATATAAAGGACACATGGACAAAAACTAAGGGGGGGGTGGAAATGGGAGGGAACTGGGGAGCACTGGGGGGGTGGGCTTGGGTGGGAGTAAAAAAACCCAGAAAACTGTACTTGAACAACAATTAAATAAATTAATTTTAAAAAAGTCACAGAAAAGAATAATCTTTACTTTTTATCTAAAATCACAAAATCAATTTACAAAAAAAGTCAATGATTATTCTTTTGTGAGCTACAATTTTGATTCATTTTTGTTGATAATGCTAAGGAAGTCCTTTTGAGTTTTGAACATCAAGGCATTTGCATAGCCTGAGTGGATATTTTTGTGCTAAGTGAAGAGCACAGTTTTCCCAAAGTTCTCAGCTCCCGATCGCTGTAGGATTATATTCTAAAGAGGGGCCGTGCATCTTCATTGATTTGTTGGATAAAAATAAAGATGTATTTTTAATTTATAATATTTTTATTAATGCCATTTACGTAGCTTATGATAATGGAGAGTTACTATTTGCATATGTATGCAGTAAAGTATCATTGTCTATGAAGCAAGAATTTTACCTTTTTCTTTAATTGTTTAATTAAAAACATTTTTTTTTGTTGTGCAATTACAGTTTTCCCCATTTGCCCCCACTACTCTCTCCCACCCTACCCACCCCCACGTCCTATTTTCAATAGGACCAGCCTTATTGTCTTTGACCATGGGTCCTTTGTCCATGTTCCTTGTTGACCCTTCCCCTTCTTTGCACTATTATCCCCCTCTGCCCTCCCCTCTGATTACTGTAATTTTGTTTTTTATTTATATGTCTCTGGTTATATTTTGCTTGCCTGTTTGTTTTGTTGATTAGGTTCCACTTATGGGTGACATCATGTGGCATTTGTCTTTCACTGCTTGGCTTATTTCACTCAGCACAATGCTCTCCAGTTCCATCCAGGCTGTTGCAAAGGGTAGGAATTCCTTCTTTCTTTCTGCTGCATAGAATTCCATTGTGTAAGTGTACCAGAGTGTTTTGATGCCTTCATTTATCGAAAAGATGGGCACTTAGGCTGTTTCCAGCACTTGGCTACTCTAAGTTGTGCTGCTATGAACATTGGGGTGCATAGATTCTTTTACATTGGTGTTTCACAATTCTTAGGGTGTAATCCCAGCAGTGGAATTGCCGGGTCAAAAACAGTTCCATTTTTAGTTTTTTTGATGTATCTCCATACTGCTTTCCACAGTGGCTGCACCAGTCTGCATTCCCACCAAGAGTGCACTAGGGTTCCTTTGTTGTGTGTTGATTTGTTTATGATGGCCATTGTGACTGGTGTGAAATGGTATCTCACTGTTGTTTTAATTTGCATTTCTCTGACGACTAGTGATGCTGAACATCCTTTCATGTGTCTTTGGGCTCTTTTTAAGTCCTCCTTGGAAAAGTGTCAGTTCAAGTCCTTTGCTTATTTTTTAATTGGGTTTTTTGTCTTTTAGGTGTTGAGTCATATGTGTTCTTTATATATTTTGGGTTCAAACCCTTGTCTGAGGTATCATTGACGAATATGTTTTGCCATATGGTTGGTTCCCTTTTCATTTTGCTGATGTTTTCTTTAAGTGTGCAGAAGCTTTTTATTTCGATGAAGTCACATTTATTTATTCTTTATGTTCTTTGCTCTAGGGGACATATTGGTGAAAATATTACTGTGTGGTATATCTGAGGTTTTACTGCCTGTGTTCTTCTCTAGGACTTATGGAATCACAACTTATATTTCAGTCCTTTATTCATCTTGGGTTTATTTTTGTGTATAGTCTAACTTGGTGGTCAAGTTTCGGTTCTTTAAATGTAGCTGTCCAGATCTCCTAACACCATTTGTTGAAGTGGTTATTTTTACTCCATTTTATGCTTTTTGCCCCTTTGCTAAATATTAGTTGACCATAGAGACTTGGGTTTATTTCTGGGCTCTCTATTCTGTTTCACTGGTTTATGTGTTTGTTCTAATGCCAGTGCCAGACTGTTTTGATTACAGTGGCCCTGTAATGTTGTTTTATATCAGGTATTGTGATCCTCCTACTTTGTTCTTCTTTCTCAAAATTGCTGTGGCTATTTGTGGTCATTTATGGTTCCATATAAATTTTTGAAATGTTTGTTCTGTAACTGTGAAATATCTCATTGATATTTGAGTAGGGATTGTGCTGAAGCATTTGAGGAACAACAACAAACAAAGCCCAGAGTGAGTAGAAGGATGGAAATAATCAACAGCAGAGCTGAATTAAATGATATAGAGACTAAAAGACCAATTGAAAGAATCAATAAATCCAGGAGCTTGGTCTTTGAAAAGATAAACAAAATCAACAAATCTTTAAGCAGACTCATCAAGAAAAAAGAAAGAGGACCCAAATAAATAAAATCTGAAACGAAAGAGGCGGGATTACAACTGATACCACAGAAATACAAAGGATTGTAAAAAATTACTATGAAGAACTATATGCCAAGAAATTCGAAAACCTAGGTGAAATGGACAAATGTCTAGAAAAATATGGTATTCCATAACTGGATCAAAAAGAAGCAGAAAGCCTGAATAGACTGATAACAGCTAGGGGAACAGCTAGCAGTAATCAAAAGACTCCCAGCACACAAAATCCCTGGACCGGATGGTTTCACAGAAGAATTTTACAGAACATTTAAGGAAGAGCTAACCCCTTTCCTTCTCAGACTATTTCAAACACTCCAAGAAGAGGTAAGACTCCCAAACTCTCTTTATCAGGCCAGTATTATCCTAATGTGACATTCGCATTAGGAATGTGTCATTCCTAAGCCATATAAAGACACAACAACAAAGAAAGAAAACTACAGGCCAATTTCACTACTAAACATAGATGCAAAAATCTTCAACAAAATATTGGCAATCTGGATCCAGAAATACATTAAAAAAATCATGCACCATGATGAAGTGGGATTCACCCCAGGGGTGTAAGGATTGCATAATATTTGCGGATCAATAAGTGTAATATATTACATGAAGAATTTTATTTCAGAACCAATACAGAGGGAAGATTCCTATTTTGGATGATACAGAAGTGGGAGTTTTGAAAGTTTTGAAGTCAGAGCTCAAATACACTGGCCAGGGATTTGGGGAAACATGAAAATGAATCAAGACCCCAATTGATAAATTCTGTGTAGGCAAAGAAATGTATTGTTTAATTAGAGTGTGACAAGAAGGCTAACTATGACAGATAACTCAATAAGAGCCACTGTTTTTATTCTAAAAATATGCATATGTGTTTGCATATATGTATGCAGGTTCTGTCCTAGCAGATGATTAATTATGAATGTGAAATATGGATAATGAGCACTATGATTACACACATGTTTAAAGGGAATAGTCTCAACCCATATATCTAGTTTGGAGCATGAGGTGGCAGCCTGTTATGCTTCCTGTCTCTGTCCTTAACAGCCTCTCTTCTAGGGTAGGAGACAGCAAACTTCTTTCATAAAAGGCCTAACAGTAAATATTGTAGGTTTCATGGGCCATGTGGTCTCTGTTGTCACTACTTAACCTTGCTGTTATAGCTTGAAAACAGCCCTAGACAATACAGAAGCAAATGGGCATGACTCGGTACCAACAAAACTTTATTTTCAACAACAGGTTGCAGGTGGAATTTTGCCCATAGGCTAGTTTATTGACGTTTCTTCTAGATTTTTGATTCCTGCTCATTAGCTCTGCATTTCCCAGAGGTCCTTAGAATTTGAAAAGAGGTAAGAATATACATATTTACAACCCTAGCTCATTTCAAATTCTGCCTAGGGAATATTTTAAAGGCATTTTTCAGTTCTTTTCAGTCTAGCCCAGAGGAGCTAATTGCAGTAAGTGCTCTTTTTAAAAAAAAAATTTACTGTAAATTATTTTTCAATTACAGTTTACATTCAGTACTGTTCTGTGTTAGTTTTAGATGTACAGTGAAGCAGCAAGTGTCCCTTTAATGACAAATAGTATCACAGTGGGAAAACGGGGTGCTAACGAGTTCTCTAAGTGCTGGAATTACTCCCTGACAAGGCAGGAAGAGCAATGGCATGAGGTTCGGGAAGCCTGAGGTCTGGTGTCTGTGTCTGTCACTGCAGGCCTCGGTTTCCTCGGTGGCAGGGGAGGATATTGGAACTAGACATGCTACAAATTCTCTACCAGCTCTAGGTTGTTAGGAAGCTAAATTAGGCTTCTTGGCAAAGCTGATTCTGTAGGCAGTCTGAGATCTCCGGGTTTTACTTTAGAGCCGTTTTCCCCAGACAGAGTAAACAGCAGACACCGGTAACATTTGAAGGGGAACACATTTCTTGTTTCTTCTTTAGGAACTAATGAAAGTGATCACATTTGTTGACAGTTTTTAACAAAAATTTGGAATTCATTATATATTTGTTGTTTACCTCAATGAGACTAACATTGCCTTTGTGGGTACTTGTGAATAGAATTAGGGGTATTTTTTTTAATTTGTAGCTATGATGCATATTTAAAAAATGGCCTATATTTTTAGTGTGACATGTTTAATCATTTCTCATAGCCACATTCCCTTTCACATTTTAACATGTGAGAAATCAAAATGTGTCATATACTTGCTGTAATTTAGGTAGTAATTGTGATGTAGTTGTTATTGCCTATATGTAAGCATGAAAACATATTTACACATACACACTTACACACACACAACCCTATAGATGGATATTGCTCTCTTTTTATAGAGATATATAGATATAGATAGTAATACCTATATAATGGGCAGCTTGCAAAGGAATTCTGAAGACAATCGTGAGACACAATGAAAAAAATGCTGTTTCACCAAAAATCTTGATGACACACAGAACAACTTTATATAGAAAATTCTGGACTCTAATGATTCTGAATTGATTGGTGATTACATTTATGTCTAATAAGTTTAAATGAACTATTTTTATAATATAAAATTACAAGTGATAAAAAGCATTGTGACATAATTTAATTGCAGTGCTAATTTTTTTCCTCTTAGTGGTATTTAGTATAATGGTGTGGCTTTATAAATTTTTTTATTTATTTGTTTTAGAGAGAGAGAGGGGAAGGGGAAGAGAGAGAGCTTGAGAGAGAGAGAAAGAGAGATTAAATTGTTCCACTTATCTATGCATCCATTGGTTGTTTCTTGAATGTGTCCTGACTGGGGATCAAACCTGCAACTTTGGTGTATCACAGTGATTTTCTAACCAAATGAGCTACCCATCCAGGGCTAATGATGAGTTCTTACAATGTTAGCATCTTAGTTTCATAAACTTGATATTATTAAGTAATACAGGACATGTCTAAGAATCAAAAAGAAAATATCATGAAATTACGAAGAGAAGTAGGAGGTAAATTATGGTGGAAAAAAAGGTTTCATTTTGTCTTTCAACATTGAGAGGGAAAAATTCAGATCCTGATGAACATTTCTGTCAGAGAAGAATGAGCTAAGACTACTAGTGAGATGCAGTGCAGCCCCTTGAAGAACGTTGACCTCACCCTCACTATCACTAGCACCCAGAAAAATGCCTGGCATTACCGTATTTTTTGGACTATAAGATGCATTTCCCCCCACCCCCTGCAAATTTGGGAGGAACAGTGGCTGTTAGTGCTGCTGTTGAGTTCTGTTTATATTTACATTGGTAAAATATTATGTTATTTATGTTATTAAGTATTTTACCATGTTTTTTGTTTCAAAAAATTTTTTCCTATTTTCCTCCTCTAAAATCTAGGTGCATCTTATAGTCTGAAAAATATGGTGGTTGGCTGCCCAGAACTTTTTTCTTTTTCTCTTCTTCTTTTCCTCTAATTTTTTTTGAGTTTGAGGATTTTGAGGATGAGGGATCTCTAGAGTAAAATTGGTACGTAGAAGTTGAGGCTATACAGCCCTGCATGTTGTCTTGAGAGACTTTAGAAACAGCCCTGGTCAGAAAGGTATCTTTCCTTTTGGCTTCAAGGGTTAAGAATGCTTATTAATGTTACTGTCAGACTTGATCTTTGAGTTCATGTTAGACAAGGAAACATGAGTCAGCAGTACTGATACTTAGAATAGCAGATGTTTGTGTTGAAACTGTGGCATGGACAAAAGAAGTTAACCAGCTCGAATTAAATGAGAACTAAACATGAGTTATCACTGAAATTTAAAAGTAATTAAGCAATTAAGACCTCGGAAAAAACACTTTCTAATAGTATTCCGTGATTAAACTATTCGTTAAGCATTAGCCTAAGAGAAATAAAAAGCCAAGGTTTGATAGAAGCAGATGCTAACTAGACAGAATTCTTGCAGAACTGGTTTCCATATGGTCTCCAGTATGTTTTGTTCCTGCAATTTTTAGAGTCTGGAATACTTTGGTAAGCTTAGGTGTCATCACCACCCAAGCAAAACTAAATTCTTACAAAACTCACAAAAGAATCTTTTTGGCTAGAGAAATGAATATATTAAGAAAAAATAGATGTCAAAGTGTTGAGATGAAATCTTTACTGGGTTACTTAGAATTTTCGTGTATACATACAGGTTATAATTTTCTTTAAGATCCTCCCAATATAATATTATCTAATTTAAATTTTTATATTTTTGACATTCTACATTCTAGGAATAAATACGCACAAAAACCATACACACACACGAGTTTAGTGAGGAAATGATGATGATACATATTGAGAAATTAGAATATTTTGTATATAAAAAGATCAGAATTTTGTGGAGAATTTTTAGGCAATATAGAACTGCTAATGAGCAAAAGATTGGCAAGGACAAGAGTTTTCATAAGTCTTAAAAGACTTCATCAGAATTTTTTATACACCCAGCTGCAATGGTTGACTACTGTCCAAGGGGCCGAGTGAACTATTACAGATGAAAAGAGGGCACATTGATTCAGAAAGGAGGCAATTGGCCTGAACACTGTGGAGAGAAAGAATCTGGGAGTAGAAACAAGTAACTGAATAAAATAAAACCATTGATAGGATGTGCCACAAATTATAATGGCATGCATGGGCTTTGTCCATGCGGGTGATTCAGTGGTGGACAAGACAGATGTAATACTGCTCTCATGCAACTTACATTGTAGTGGGATGCAGCAAACAACAGCAGCAGCAAAAAGCAAGTAAAAAAGCAAATTTGTGGTAAGCAATAATAGTAGTAATAGTAGTACAACAAAGAGGAATATATGAACTAGATGCTACAACAGTGAGTATTGGAGATGGGAGGATATTTTAGGTCCGGGGAGGTCGAGAAAGTATTTCTAAGGAGTTAACTTTCAAGCTAACATCTGATGGTTGAGAAAGGGAGTCAGGTGGGTAAGGGGGTGATGGGAGAACAGATAACACAGAATGAGACTGATGGGTTCTGAAATAAATTTAAAGCCTGGAGCAAAGTAAGGAAGGAACCAAATGGCTGAAGGTGAATTAGGTAGACAGGACATGGGTCATACAGGACTTTAGGACAGTGAAGAATTTGGATTTTGTTCTGAGTGTTATTAATCAGAATTCTTTGGAGCATTTTAAGCAAGAATAGAATCAAATACAACATTTCAAAATGATAACTCTGGTTCTTATGTAGTAAGATGGGTGCTTAATGGTCATCAACATCATGCAACTCTATCTAGAGCACTTCATATATGTCACATAATATTCTAAGGTCTTTAGAAATACTAATTTAATTCTCATTTAATTCAACCTAATAAGTAGGTACTATTTTTATTCTGTCACTTTTTATTTTTTAATATTTTTATTTATTTTTGTTCAGTTACAGTTGTCCTACCATTTTCCCCATTTCTCACCCCATTCCATCCCCCCGACTCCCACAGTCAGTCACTCCCTATTGTCCATGCCCATGAGTCCTCTCTTTGTGTTCCTTCGCTTGCTCCTTCCCCTTCTTTCCCCATTATCCCCCTCTCCCTTCTCTTCTGCTTACTGCGCAAAACCTTTTTAGTTTGATGTTGTTCCATTTGTTTATTTTTTTTATTTCCTTGCCTGAGGAAATATATCAGATAAAATATTACTACAATCAGTGTCTAAGATTTTACTACCTTTGATTTTTTTTCTAGGATATTTATGGTTTCAGGTCAAATATTTAAGTCTTTAATCCCTTTTCAGTTTATTCTGGTATGTGGCATAAAAGGGTGGTCTAGTTTCATATTTTGCATATATCTGTCCAATTTTCCCAATACCATTTGTTGAATAAACTATTTTTAGCCCATTGTATGTGCTCACTTCCTCTGTCAAATATTAATTGACTATAAAGTTGTTTATTTATTTCTGGGTTCTTTATTCTGTTCCATTGATTTGTGTCTGCTTTTGTCTAGTACCATGCCATTTTGGTTACTATAGTCTTATAGTATAGTTTGATGTTAGGTAGCATGATTCCTCTATCTTTGTTCTTCTTTCTTTGGGTTGTTGTTATGCAGGCGCTTTTGTGGCTCCATACAAATTTTTGAAATGTTTGTTTAGTTTGTGAAATATGTCCTTGGAATCTTGATGGGAATTGCATTGAATGTATAGATTTCTTTGAGTCGTATGGACATTTTAGTGATGTTAATTATTCATGGACACGGTATGTGCAACCACTTATTTGTATCTTCAGTTTTTTTCTTCAGTGTTTTATAATTTTCTGGGTATGAGTCTTTTACATACTAGGTTAGATTAACTCCTAGGTATTTTATTCTTTTTGAAGCAATCATTTATGGGATTGGTTTTCTTAATTTCACTTTCTTAGTTCATTATTGGCATATAAAAATGCAACTGATTCCTGAATATTAATTTTATATCCTGCTACTTTGCTGAATTCATTTACCAGTTCTGGTAGTTTCTTGGTGGAATCTTTAGGGTTCTCTGTGTACACTATTGTGTCATGTGCAAATAAAAACAGATTTACTTTTTCCTTTTCAATTTGGATGCCATTTATTTCTTATTCTTGTCTGATTGCTGTGGCTAGGACTTCCAGAACTATATTGAATAAAAGAGGTGAAAGTAGACATCCCTGACTTCTTCCTAGTCTTATGGGGGAATGCTTGTAGTTTTTGCTCATTGAGTATGGCACTGAAAGTGGGTTGTCATATATGGCCTTTATTACATTTATGTGTATTCCCTTTACTCCCACTTTGCTGGGAGTTTTTATCATAAACTGATGCTGGATTTTATGAAATGCTTTTACTCATTTATTGATATGTGTTTTTTTATCTTTCATTTTGTTTACATGGTATATCACATTTATTGATTTGTGAATGTTGTACCAACCTTGTATTGCTGGAATAAATTCCACTTGATCATTGTGTATGACTTTTTGATGTATTGTTGTATGTTTGGTAATATTTTGATGAGGATTTTAGCACCTCTGTTCATCAGGGATATTGGCCTATATTTTTATTATAGTGTATTTATCTGGTTTTGGAGTTAATAAGATAATACTGGCCTTTTATAATGAACTTGGGAGTTTTCCATCCTCCTGACTTGTGCAAAATAGTTTGAGAAGTAGAGGTGTTCGTTGTTTTTGGAATATTTGATAAAATTCATCAATGAAACCACCCATCTAGGACTTTTGATTGTTGGGAGTTTTTTTATTATTGCTTCAAATTCAATAGGTGTATTCTGTCTGTTCAGATTCTCTGATTCTTCCTGATTTGGTTTTGGAAGATTGTGTGTTTTTAAGAATTTATCCATTTTATCTAGTTGGATAAATGCAGGTTGTCTAGTGTGTTGGCATATAGTTGTTCATAATATTTTGTTACAGTTCTTTATATTTCTTTGATGTTGTTATTTCTCCCCTTTCATTTCTGATTTATTTGGATCTCTTTTTTCTTGATGAGTCTGGGTAAAGGTTTGTAAATCTTGTTTATGTTTTCAAAGAACCAGCACTGGATTTATTGATTTTTTGTATAATTTTTTAAGACTCTAATTCATTTATTTCTGCTCTGATTCTTCATTATTTTCTTCCTTCTACTCACTTCTGGCTTTTTGTGTTGTTTTTTTTCAAGTTCCTTGAAGTGTAAAGTTAGATCGTTTATTTGAGTTTTTTCTTTTTTCTTGAGATAGGCCTATAATGCTATGAATTTCCTTCTTAGGATTATATTTCCTTCATCCCACAGATTTTGGTTGTTGTGTCCTCATTGTTGGACATAACAATGTCCTCATTCATTTGTTCATAGTATTTTTTTTTGGTTTCTTTCTTGGTTTCATTATTGACCCATTCATTTTTTAATAACATGTTACTTAGCTTCCATGTCTTTGTGTGTTTTTCAGTGTTCTTGTGATTGATTTCTCATTTCATAGTGTTGCAGTCACAGAAGATGATTGATATAATTTCAATTTTCTTAAATTTATTGAGACTCATTTTGTGTCCTAACATGTGGTCTGTTCTCAAAAATGTTCTATGTGCACATGAAAAGTGTGTATATTTTGCTGCTCTGGAGTGAAATTCTCTGAAGATGTCCATTAAATCCCTTTGATCTAATGTGTCATTTAAGTCTGCTTGACTACTTGTTGAATTTCTGTCTGGAAGATCTATCCATTGAAGTCAATGGGGGTGTTAAAATCCCAGACTAAGACTGTATTTCTATTGATCTCTTTTTTAATGTCCATCAAGATTTGCTTTACATATTTAGGTGCTTCAGCGTTAAGTGTATAAATTTTACTAGGATTATATTCTCTTGTTGGATTGCTCCCTTTATTATTGCATAGTGTCCTTCTTTGTCTCTTGTTATAGCTTTGGTTTTAAAGTCTATTTTGTTAGGCATAAGCACTACTACCCAAACTTTTTTTCCTGTTTGTATGTAATATCTTTTTCCATCCCTTTATTTTTAGTCTGTGTATATCTTTCAGTCTGAGTTGGGTCTGTTTGAGATAGCATATATGTGGTTCATGTTTTCTTACCCATTCAGCTACCTTCAGTGTTTCGATTGGAGCATTTAAGCCATTTACGTTTAAGGTGACTATTGATAGATACTGTTTATTGCCATTTTATTTTTTAACTATTTTCCTCTGTTTTCCCCTTTCTCTTTTTCTTCTTCATCTTAAACTAAGCCCTCTAACATTATTTGCAATACTGGTTTTGTGTTAACAAACTTCTTCAGCTTTTTTTTTTTTTTGTCTGTCTGGAAAGCTCACTATTTCCCCTTCAATTTTAAATGGTAGCCTTGCTGGATTAAGTATCCCTGGTTGTAGGGCCTTGCTTTATATCCTCTTGAATATTTCATGGCAATCCTTTCTAGCCTGAAATGTTCTGTTGAAAAAATCAAATGAGAGTCTTATTAGAGCTCCCTTGTAGGTGTAACTATCTGTTATTCTCTTCAGGCTTTTAAAGATGCTCTTAAGCTTTGCTATTTTGCTTATTATGTGTCTCAGTGTGAGCTACTTTGAGTCCATCTTGCTTGTTACTCTCTGTGGTTTCTGGACTTGTGTGTTTGGTTCCTTCACCAGATTTAGAAAAGGTTCTGATCATTATTTCTTCAAATAGGTTTTCAACCCCTTGATCACTTTCCACTCTCTTCTCCTTCAGGTATTCCCATTATGCAGATGACATTTCACTTCATGTTGTCCCAGATGTTAATTAAGTTCTCCTTATTTTTTAATTTTTATTGTTGTTCAAGTACAGTTATCTCCATTTTGCCACCACCATTTTCCCCCATCCCAACCAATCCTACTTCCCAACCTCAATCCTACCCTCTTTGGCTTTGTCAATAGGTCCTTCATATACATTTTCCTTGACCACCCTCCCCTTTCTTTCCCCCATTATTCCCCACCTCCTCCCCTCTGGTTACTGTCAGTTCTTTATTTCTCTGTCTCTGGTTATGTTTTGCTTGCTTGTTTGTTTTTTTAATTAGGTTCCACTTACAGGTGACATATGGTATTTTTCTTTCACCGCTGGGTTTATTTCACTTAGCATAATGCTCTCCAGATGCATTCATGCTGTCACAAAGGGCAGGAGCTCCTTTTTTCTTTCTACTATGTAGTATTCCATTGTGTAAATGTACCATAGTTTTCTTAATTCTTAAGGGATTATACCGTAAGAATCCTATAACACCAATTCAAATATTGGTGTTATATATTCCATATGATATTGGATGTCCTATTCACAGCAGTCAAACTAGAAAAAAGAATTAAAAGGCATCCAAACTGGAAAGAAGGAAGCAAAACTGTCATTGTTTGCAGATGACATGATAGCATACATAGAGAACCCTGTAGACTCCACCCAAAAAGTACTTGACCTAATAATTTTTTTTTCTTTTTGCTGCTTGCTTGGGTGTTTTTTTCTACCTTGTCTTCCAAATTGCTGATTTGATCCTCTGCTTCATCATTATTGTTTACTTTAGATATTGCATTCTTTATTTCTGACTGGTCCTTTTTATGTTTTCTATGTCCTTTCATAATGTTGAATATTCTTATAATCATTACTCTAAACTCTATATCTGATCAGTTGCTTGCCTCCATTTCATTTAGTTCTTCTCGAAAATTCTCTTGGAGTTTCATTTAGGGCCTGTTTCTTTGTCTTCCCATTTTGGCTGTGTCTTTGTTTTTATTTTGTATGTGTTAGGTAGACCAGCAAGGACTCTGGTGCAGACCTATGTCTGACTTGCCTGTGACTGTCCCAGGGCAATCTGATCCACAATTATGGCTCTCTCAGGTGGCCCTGGATGTGTACAGAAAGAATGAGGCTGTGCACCAAGGCCAGCTTTTACCAGGACTGGGCCCAGGGGAGTGTCAGCTAAAGTTTCAGAGGTCCCAGAGATCCACCTTTGCCTGTAGGCTTTCTGTTAAGCTTAAACACTGAAAATATCCCCAGCTGTACTCCTCTGTATCATGGCTTAAGCTTCACAAGGTGGGCAAGAGGGATTCTAGTGGATGGGGCCATTGCTTCCCCTCAGGCTACTGCCACCTGGAGGGGAGTGTTCTGCCTGAGACTGATGGCTTCTGAAGTATGGGGAATGACTCAGTACAGGGATCCTGGTGGTTGATGCCTGAGCTGTCTCTCAAGAACCAGCAACCCCAGAATGTCCTAATGCGTCACTAGTTGAGTCTGCCCTCTCTCTGCCAAAGCCCTGGGTAAGTGGCTGCAAATGGAATTTTGTGTGTTGGCCTTTTAAGAGGCTCTCTGCATCTCCAGTAATCTCTCCTGGGAGACAGAAACCATGCTGCTGTTCACAGCTGGATGTTCTTTTGGTTCCTTTCCTGGTTGTGGTGGTGTAGGCTCAGGAGCCAGCTTGGGATATAGACTATGCACTTCTCAGGGGAACTCCCCCTCCAGCTGCTAAAATACCCTTCTGGAACTTCAGCTGACCTCTGAGGGAGACCAGCCAGCTGTCCTGCTCCTCTGTGCTCCATACCTGTCTTGATGTGGTGGAGTGGTTTCTTCTGTATGCTCTTGGTTATAAGACTTCTCTCCCCCTAGTGTTCAGTTGGTTATTCAGAACGATTTTTCTTTAATTTAGTTGTAATTCCAGTTTGGTCCTAGGAGGGGGTTAATGTAGCTTGCACTTACTCCTCCACCATCTTGGATCCCTCCATTATCTCATTATTTTAGAGGTGACTGTATTAAGCCGATAAGAGGTCAATAATTTTAACCACATTTACATATTTTGTAGATGGTAAGACTAGGCTTTGAACTGAAGCAGTCTCTGCTCTTAATCACTTTTCTGTCCTGTAAGTAAAAACCAGGAAATGATACAGACATACTGTAGTCTGAGCGATGCTAGTATCTTGAACTTGAGAATAGAATAGATAGGATTTGGTGATTTGTTAGACCTTCACTTGGAAGAGAGTTGGTAATAGAAAAGCAGAAGTCTAGGATTGTACCTAGATTTTTTTTGCTGGGTCACAGAAAGCACAGAAATTTAGATAGAGTTTGCGTTGATGAACAGTACAATTACAAAATACAATAATTTTTGGAAGTGTATTGATAGAATACACATTTTAAAGAAAGATGTGTTTGACAATACTGGGAATAATGAATCAGAACTGGGAAACCTGAGAGCCAGGGTATCTTTTAAGAGCCTGCTGCAGTGACTCCTATGTGAGAAGGTGGCAGACTTGCATCAGGCAGTTGGCCTTGGAATTGGAAATGAAAGCACGGCCATGAAGAACATTTTTAAAAGAAATCTTTGTCTTTCAAAACTTACTTGATATGAGGAATGAATAAGAACTGTGCGCTAAGAAAGCTGTGGAATCTGATGGTGACTTGGATATAGTAGTTATCCAAGTCATTCCTCATTCATTAGTCACTTATATTCTGTTTTTAGGAGTTGCAGAAACTCCTAAACAGGGCTGAACCTAGTTGCCTGGATCAGTACCTTCAAATTAGACCCATGTCTTTGAGAATGTGTCATTCACAGAATTGGAATTACAGTTAAAACTTGTGTTCTGTTTGTTACTTAGAAACAAAAATACATATTCTATTAAAGTTGAATTTAATAAATATTTATTGTGGGTTTATTCCAAGTCAAAAAAGTTACACAGATATGATGGTGGGAAAAACAATGCTAAATTACTACCAACGTGTAGCTTTCCTTTTAGTCTGGAAGATTCTTTATTATGCTTTATGTTTGTGATGGACAGGCCCACAATGCAAAATGGAAAGAACATATATTAACATGTTAAAAATAACATCACTTTCATACTGTTCTTCATAAACCCAAAGAGTAAAAGTAAACATGGCAAATACTTCCCTATATAAAAGTTCCACAAATTTATCTTAAATATCATCCCACCAATGTAAAATATCTTGAGACTTCAATTTCAGACAGGGATTTTTAGGGTAACTTTGTGTTAAAGCCTCTTGAGATTTGTTTCAGTTTGTATTTTGAGCAAACTAATTCTAAAACATGACACATAAACATAACAAATAACAAAAAACTAAAAATATTTTCTTTTATTGAACACATTTTGAGTGTTAATTTTCTGTGTTCTATAAAGTACAAATAAATATGCTTCATTGTTGCCCTGCGAGACTTTGCTGTCTGTAGCTGATAACATACTATGCTATTTCCATTTTCACTCAGGACTGGGCCAGGTCAAGTAAAGAGCTGGGAAAACTGATTTTTTTTAGAGGAGCTTGAAATGTTGTTTAAATGAAGACAGAAGCAGAGGAAGCTGAAGTCCACTGGGTGAAATAAAATAAAATGCATATGTTTGTACATCAGAGAACTTTGTGAAACCTCCGGGTGGGGGTAGGGTGGGGTCATGAAAGCAGGGTATGTATAAATAAAGTAACGGTAAACTAAGAGGGCATGGGCTTGCCTGAGTGGGTGGTGCCAGATTCATACAATTCAGTCTTTAATAGGAGGTTAGAAACAATAGGTTGAACATCCCAACTATTATAACAATAGCGAAGAGAGCTATTGTGCTTTGAAGAAGAGTGTGCCACAATGAGAGGGCTAAATGAAGAAGAAAGATTTGTTCCCTGAGGCTATTGCTGTTAGATAAAGAGATAATTGTAGTAGCCTAGGTGAGAAATGGTCAAGTTCAATACTGAGAGAGTGGCAGACAAAGGAAGAAAAGGAGGGTATGTAATCATCAAGGATAGTTCTCAATCTTCCAGATGAGAAATTGAGATTATATTCTTTACTCTTTGACATCGAACCAATTTTGTAATATTGCTGGTGCCCAGTTTTATTACCGTATTTTGCCATGTCTGATGCACACCCACACTTTTGTATGTGTTAGACACAGGAATATTATATCCATGTATAATGTGCGTCCTTATTTTCCCCTCAAAAATGTGGGCAAAACGTGTGCATTATACATGGCAAAATGCAGCAATTTGTAAACCGATGCCTCAGTGCTGTTGTAAGACTCCATTGACATCATGTGTGTGTGTTATAAACCACACAGATACTAGATAGGAAAGGTGTAATTATAGGAGATATTTTGGGTAAGAAGTGGTAAGTTTTGACAATAAACTAAATAAATGTGCAGGGTGAAAGAGATGAGTCAGAGTTTAGTCATTAATACATTCTGTTCTCTTTTGGTTATAAACATTTATGAGACTCTATAAATGAGGATGATTAACATTCATTTAAACATTAAGAGGAATATTGTTGAAGTAATTTTATATGTTGGTCTTTTGAACTATAACTCCCAAACATTTATACTGCAAAAGCAGTCATTTGAGCTGGTTTTGTATGTTGTGTTCTATCATTTGCTTAGCACAAACATCAGGTCATGTACTTTTCTTTACCCCTCTGTGTCTGAACAAAAGATTTCGTTTTGTGTGAAAGCCTTGGCCTTGCTTTTTCGTGTCAACCATAGATCCTCTTGTCGCATTCTTCAGCTCTGTTTTGCCTGTGAGTGCCCTGATAGGGAATTTATTTTTAGCAGAGTATTTCCCAGAATCATTAGGTAGCTCTCGTTTCATGTGTACTGTTGCAAAAAGAGTCCATGTGCTGTTTTCTGTTTGCTCAAAGAAACCTTGAATGTACTTCTCCAGTGGACAGCTCAGTACCCTGACCCCAAGTCACTTGTGAACACATGGGTGCCTGTGGTAGCAAAAGGATATTTTATTTTCAAATAGAAAATTAAAAGGAAAGAAATCCCAGTTTATTGGCTAAAAAGCCTGGCTTTGACAGCTTGTTCTCATTTCTGCTAAGTATGTGTTTTACCTAAAACCCATCAATTCTAAAATTTTCTGTCTTCACCCTCACAAAGCACAAATACCTACATATTTTATTCCTACAGCTTTACAACATACCTCCTGAATCAGTCAGAGGGAAATAGAAGTCCTGTGACAACTGTCGGTGCCCAGATGACTGTCCTGCTGAGACCTCTCACCAGCCTAAAGGGATCAGCCAATTATAAGATGGAGTTCAAACAAAGCCACACAGGTCAGCTTCCTAGATTTAGAACCAAGGTCAACAGGTTTATGAGCTGCCCTACAAATCTTACACAGCATCCTGCCACTGTGACATTTCAGCGAGCCTGAGCTTTTGATTCTCCCCACTGGATTTATTTTCTGATGCACTGTATGTCTGTATGGACACAGGAGTGATAACTTTGCCAAGTGGCAGTGGTAGCGGGGCTCCCCAGAGCTCTCTCCATATCCACCGGGGAGAAAGCACCCAGTTTGGATATTTAGCAGTATCCCTTAGATAATGAGCAAAGGGATGAATTGTTCATGTCCTTCTAAGAACCTTAGACTCACAGAGGACCCCGCACATGAAAACTTTCTTTTCACTATGTTTAAGGATCTGGTTTGTCTACCTGTCACATGTATTGCCCAACAGATTGCTGCTGTGTTTTAATACACTGGGAAAGCATTTTTGTTTTTGTTTTTCTCTTTGCTGCCTGCATTTAATCTATGTGATGCCATCATACTAAGCATGTTCCTTTGTTCTGCCAGCAGTCTTCACACCATCCAAGTGATTGTTCTGTTCTTTGTCATTCATTCAACAGACATTTTTGTGTTCCTTCTATGCTACTCTCTGTGTTAAACTTGGTGTGAAAACTTCAGTTGCTTTATCCTGTTAGATAAACATTCTAATAAAATATGTATCATCTGCATTGTGAATAGAGAGAAGTGACTCAGATTGTAAAGTTGGAATTTGCAATTTTGAAAAAGCAGAGTTCATTTAAGAAACAGCAGATAGTTTAATGTAGGTGAGATATAGGATGAAATAGAGACAGGTTTACTGAGTTCTATGCCAGAATATGAGGATCTTCTTTATTATGTGAAGCAAACTCATGAATGCCCCAACTGTCTCTCCTCAGCCTTGATGAGCTCTGCAGCTGAAGGATG
Organism: Sturnira hondurensis; assembly: GCF_014824575.4. Taxonomy (NCBI): domain Eukaryota; kingdom Metazoa; phylum Chordata; class Mammalia; order Chiroptera; family Phyllostomidae; genus Sturnira; species Sturnira hondurensis. The sequence continues at coordinate 8,248,545 of NW_028074140.1, read as the reverse complement.
TTTCTGGAACATTGATGCCTTTTTACGACAGAAGTATCTGTTTTTCTCTTCTGTGCCTGAGATTTTTCTCTACCATCAAAGATGGCTGCCTTTCAAGAAGTGCAAATTGGAAGGGTTCTTAACTATACCACAGAGCACTCTCAACAAAGGGGGCAGTAGTCAGTGAGTAAAAATGCCCAGGCCCAACGCAATTATAAGATGTGTTCCACACAGAGAGGGTTTGCAGGGGGACTGAGCCCCAGGTACCCACAGAGGCGCCTTGCTTGTTAATGCATTCTTTACAGACTTTTCTTTCTTCCTTGTCTCACTTTTCCAGTTTTGCTTCCTGGGATCACCTCCAAACAGCTAACCTGCATCTACCTACTTGTTTCAAACTAATACACAGTGATACAGTGTGGGCTTGATCCTCTAGGTACAGGAAGCCAAGTACGAATTTTAAAGCAGGGAAAATATGTGATCTGATTTACATTTCAGAACGTTCACTGAAGTGTAGAGAATATATCATAGCAGGACAGGGCTGGAGACAAGGACAGTAGGTAGTTGTTGAGTTAACCTGGGCAGAAAGGACTGTCTGGGTTGGGGAAGACATATAGAAAAGATATTTCTTTAACCCTAAACACATTAGCACTGCTCTCCAATTTGGGGGGCAGTCTTTTTAACAGTGTGGACCAACACAGCCTTGTTCCTTAGTGAAGTCTCAACTTTCTGACTCAGATTTACTATATTTCTGTTGCCTAGTCATGTACTTTCAAATTCATTGTATGGTGTGCATTTCTAATCATGGTTTAGTCCATGTTAAAAAGAATGATTAATGCTTCAATAGAGTCTTAACGTGCTTGAAATGCCACCTCAGCACAGAAAGGCTTGGCTGTTAGAAGTTAAGGGCTCTCTTCTGGGGGTTTATTCCCATGAGGCATTCACTAGCTTTACCAATCATTTGCCATCATTTTTCCACATTTGTATTCACTGAATTACATGTTACTGAGGCTGTTTACTTGGAAGACCATGGCCTTCAATTTGGGTAAATGGCTGCCCTAAAATTTGGATAAGTTGGTGGTGTTCAGGCGATGCCTTACTGGTTTAAGCCTCTGGGCTTATTACTGGGTTGAAAGGAGATCACTGCTGTGATTGACCTTCCTGTGTTGACTGCTCAGAAGGAGTCCACACCAGAGTCCTAAATTACCTGCTGGTGGGACTGTCTACCTATTTCACGTTTTGTCTTTCAAATTTTAAGTCTATATAAATAGCCATGCATAAAAATGGTATTAAACTTGTGTAATGTGTAGCATATAGTGATTTTATATATCATCTATCTGTATCCATTTATTATTGATGGCTATTTAGTTTGTTTCCATGTTTTGGTTATTGTAAATAATGCTGCAATGGACATAGGCATGTAAATATCTCTTTGAGATAGTGATATAATTTCCTTCATATCTCTGTGTGTGTGTGTGTGTATAGAAGTGGGATTCTTGGATCATGTGGTAGTTCTATTTTTAATTTTTTGAGGAACCTTCATACTGTTTTCCATAGTGGCTGTGCCAACTTACATTCTCACCAAGGGTATACAAAAGTTCCTTTTCTCCACATTCACATCAGCACTTGTAAAATCTTGTTTTCTTATGGTAGCCCTTTTGACAGTGTGAGGTGATAGCTCATTGTGGTTTTGCTATGCAGTTCCCTAATGGTTAGTGATGTTGGACACCTTTTTATGTACCTGTCTACTATTTAAATATCTTCTTAGGAAAAATGTCTATTAAGATCCTCTGCCCATTTTTAAATCAGGTTTTTTTTTTTTGCTATTGGGTTCTTACATATTTTTAATATTAATCCCCTATCATATATGTGCTTTGTAAATAGTTTCTTGCATTTCATAAATTGCCTTTCATTTTGTTGATTCTTTGCTGTGCAAAAGATTTTTAGTTTGATGTAGTCCCCCTTGCTTATTTTTGTTTTTATTGCTTGTGCTTTGGTTGTCACATCCATAAAATCCTTGTCAAAATGAGTGTCAGGTAGCTTTTTTCCTCTCTTTCTACCAGGGGTTCTATGGTTTCATGTCTTACATTTAAATCTTTAATCTATTTTGTGTTAATTTTTTTATGAGTGGTATAAAGAGGGGCCCAATTTCATTCTTTGCATGTATCCGGTTTTTCAGCACCATTTATTGAAAAAAACTATCCTTTGTCCAGTGAGTAGTTTTGATTCCCTTGTTAAATATTAGTTGATGTTATAAGCATGGGTTTATTGCTGGGTGCTTCTGTTCCATTGGTAACTTTGTTTGTTTTTTATTCAGCACCATGCTGTTTTAATTGCTATAGTTTCATAATATAGTTTGAAGTCAGAACGTGTGTTACTTCCAGCTTTGTTCTTGATCAGGATTGCTTTGGCTATTCACGGTCTTTTGTGGTTCCATATGAATTTTAGGGGTTTTCTATTTCTGTAAAAAATGCCATTGGAATTTTGATAAGGATTGCATTGACTCTATCAATTACTTTGGGTAGTATGGACATTTTAACAATATTAATTTTGCAACCCATAAATATGGAATGTCTTTCCATTTATTTGTCTTCTACATTTTTTCTCATTAGTGTCTTATATTTTTCAGTGTATGGAAGAATTAAACATTTTAGGTATTCTAAGCTTCAGAATAAGATAACATTTTCAACTAGTGTTAATCTAACCATGACTTTCTCAGAGTGTGGATATATTAAATATATCTTAAATTTTATTTTTCTTGCAGTTTCTTGAACATCACAAATATGAAGTATCTGGCATTTTCTTTTCTTTCTCCTTGATTTCTTTTCAGAGTTGCCCATAGTATTTAGATATTAAGCAAGTACCTTCTGTCAAAATATGTAATTACTTTTTAAATATATATATATTTTATTTTTTTAATATATTTTATTGATTATACCATTACAGTTGTCCCATTCCCCTCTTCACTCCCCTCCACCCTGCACACCCCTCTCCCACCATTTCCCCCTTTTGTTCATGTCCATATGTCACAAGTTCTTTAGATTCTATATTTCCCGTAATATTCCTGCCCTCCCCCCTGTCTATTTTCTACCTACCGTCTATGTTACTTATTCTCTGTACCTTCTCCCCCCTTCTCCTCCTCCCACTCCCCTGTTTCTAACCCTCCATGTGATCTCCATTTCTATGGTTCTGCTCAGGATCTAGCTATCCTCTTAGTTTGCTTTTGTTGTAGGCGTGGTTGTTAATAACTGTGAGTTTGCTGTCCTTTCACTGTTGATATTTTTGATCTTCTTTTTCTTAGATAAGTCCCTATAACATTTCATATAATAAGGGCTTGGTGATGATGAACTCCTTGAATTTGACCTTATCTGAGAAGCGCTTTATCTGCCCTTCCATTCTAAATGAAAGCTTTGCTGGATAGAGCAATCTTGGCTGTAGGTCTTTGGATTTCATGACTTGGAATATTTCTTTCCAGCCCCTTCTTGCCTGTAGGGTCTCTTTTTTGAAAAAATAATTTTTTTCATTTAATTCTTGTTCAAGTACAGCTTTCTGTCTTATATTCCCAACCCTGCCCACCCCTCGCCCCATGCTCCCCACCTCCCTCCCATTTCCACCCCCCACCCTTAGTTATTGTCCATGTGTCCTTTATACTTGTTCGTGTGAGTCCATCCCCTTTTCCCCTATGATTCTCTCCCCTCTCCCCTCTGGACCCTGTCAGCCTGTTCCCTATTTCAGTGTCTTTGGTCATATTTTGCTTGCTTGTTTGTTTTGTTTAGATCCCTGTTAACGATGATATCATATTGTATTTGTCTTTCACTGCCTGGCTTATTTCACTCAGCGTAATGCTTTCCAGTTCCATCCATGATGTTGCAAAGGGTAGTAGTTCCTTCTTCCTGTAAGGTCTCTTTTGAGAAATCCGCTGACAGTCTGATGGGAACTCCTTTGTAGGTGACTGTCCCCTTCCTTATTTCTTGCTGCTTCTAGAATTCTCTCCTTCATTTTGGTCTTGGCTAATGTAATTATGATGTGCCTTGGTGTGTTCCTTCTTGGGTCCACCTTCTTTGGGACACTCTGAGCTTCCTGGACTTCCTGGAAGTCTATTTCCTTTGCCAGCTTGGGGAAGTTCTCTTTTGTTATTTGTTCAAATAAGTTTTCCACTTGTTGCTGTTCCTCTTCCCCTTCTGATACCCCTATAATTCAGATGTTGGGACATTTAAAGATGTCCTGGAGGTTCCTAATCCTCTCCTCATTTTTAAAAAAATTCTTGTTTCTTCCTTCTTTTCTGTTTGGTTGTTTCTTTCTTCCTTCTGGTTCACTCCCTTGATTTGAGTCCCAGTTTCCTTTCCGTCACTTCCGGCCAAGATGGAGGCATAGGTGGAAACACTGTGCCCCCTCCCACAACTAAATTTAAAGACAGCTAAGTTTGAGAAACAAAGACACAGCCAAAACAGTGAAAATTGAACTGTATGGAAGTTCAACAACAACAAACCACTCAGCCAGACTGGTAAGAGGGGCGGAATCATTGGCAGAGCAGGCCTGGGCAGGAAAGACTGTTTGGTTCGACCCACCCAGGAGTGGAGGCAGAGGCGGTTGGCAGATCCCAGGCGTGGGGTGGTGACAGGTGGACCCAGTGAGGGCGCAGGGCAGCTGGCTGACTGCAGTCACACATTTGCAGGCAGATGAACCAAGAGAAGGAGCGAACAGTGAGATAGACCCTTCAGGCTAGGCCCCAGTGACGGGAATTAGAGCCTGAAAGCACCAACTGGAAAGACTTTCTCAGGGTCGAGGGGCCAGGAGAGGCTCCCAGGCTCACAGAGAGTTCATTGGAGAGACCCACAGGGTCCTGGAGAGTACATGGGCCCATACACCCAGGAACCAGCACCAGAGGGGCCCAATTTGCTTGTGGGAAGCCACAGAGGGGACAGAAATCTGAGAGAGAGCAGAGTGGAGCAAAGTGCCATTTTTTCCCCTCTCTGACTGTACCCCCACATACAGCATCACAACCCAGCCATTGGGTCTCCCAGCCCTGGTGAACACCTAAGGCTCTGCCCCTCAAACATAACAGGTGTGAACAGACCAAACATTATGACTCAAGAACAGCTCAAAGCTCCAGAGCCTATAATTCTAAATGACCAAGAAATAGCCAGCCTTTCAGATGCACAGTTCAAAATACTGGTGATCAGGATGCTCACAGAATTGGTTGATTTTAGCCACAAATTAGAGGAACATATGAAGGCTAAACTGATTGAAATGAAGGAAAATATGTAATTACTTTCTTGTTGCTTTATCTGACAAGGAAAAATAATATGGGGGGGGGCGTGTCTCACAATTTTAAATGTCTTTCTTCAGGGTGAGAAAGTAATGAATATCTTCCAGGAGGGAAATGATTGGAATTTAGAGCTCTAAGTTGGAGTTGAGTCATTGCTTGGACTAGAAAAGCAGAAAAAGAGTTATTAAAATGTTGTTAAAATGATAATAGTGCAAAGTATGCGTTTGATTTGTAATTGCATAGAAAGTCCTACTAGATGTAGAATCAATGAGGGCAGATAGCTTTGTTTTCCAACTCAATTCTTGTTATGGATCATCTTGCTAGGTACTTAGCTCACAAATACTTGTGTATTGATCAACACATCAATACGTATTTGTTGAATGAGTGAATGAATGTTGGGAAACAATGGCCCTTTTTCATGGAAATAGGTGTATGGAGATTGGATCACTGTTCCCCATAGAAGAGAATTGTATGGTATGGTATCTCCTGCACACTTTTTAGGAGTATGGGTGATCAAGCATTGTGGCTTCATTAGGATTTTCTCAAAATTGTCACTGGCATCGGATACTGCTAAGTTTTATTTTTCTTTGACTATAGATCTAGGGATATTTACACTAGCATGCTTTTATGTTTCTATGGTTCATAGTCATTATTAGCTGTTTTAAAATGCAATGTAGGATTATTGATGAAAATGACAAGCATAAATTTGTGAAGGTAAACATTAATCACAACATAATGCCCCATCAATTTGCAATTGTACCGTCTATTTGTGGAATGTCAATAGGAATGTAAAAATTCCATTACACGTAGGCTGTTTGCTTAGTCAGCTCAAGATCAGAAGGAAATAGTGATATTTCCAGGGTGGATCTCTTATGGTGAAAGTATTCTCAATCAGGTGTAAGAAAATCTCTCAAAGAATAGTTATGTGATAGTGATGAATGTGAAGTGAAGCAGAGTGAAGCGAAATGAACCCCCAGATGCAAAACTGCACAACCTCCTCTAGTGCAACCTTCATTTTCTATTTGGTTAAAGAATGACTGTCTTCTTGCAGGGAGAAGCATTAATGCCTCTAGTCCTCTGAGTAATAAATCTGGTCATGCATTTTTAGTCCTTTCACAAGTCCACAGCCTGGAATTTATCCTTCTTTATGAACACACACATACACTTCTAGATATATCATGTTCAAACTGCTGGAACCAAACATAAAGAAAACTTTGAAGACAGGCTGAGGAAAAGACACAGTATCTACAGAGGGAAAATACTCGCATAAGAGGAATAGCTGACTTCTAATCAGAAACCAGAGAAACCAGAAAAAGATGGAGTGATATATTTAAATAAAGAAAATTACACCCAGAAAAATCCTTTTCAAAAAAGAAGAGATATCTACAGACTTGCACAATTAATAAAACTATGTAAAATTAAAAACACTCATATAGTTACAAACACCCACATAAACACACAAATGAGTATAAGAAAATTGAAGAAATCCCCATAAGATCAGCATATTATATTTATATTAATATCCTGGTTGTGAGATACTGTGCCATAGTTTACAAAATGTTATCACTGGGGGAAACTGAGCAAAGTATATGTGATGGCTCTCTATATTATTTATTATTGGCTTGGCTCAAAAATTTACTTAGTTTTCCTATACGAGGCTCTAGTAGTGCTTAGTTGTTTTTAACTTCATTTAAAGCAATTTTGTTAGATTGTATTGTGACATCTGTCATATCAGTGTGCATTTTAAAAAATGGTGATTTTTTTGTGTAGCCATTTTAATATTGAAGATGGAAGAAAATATGCAACGCTTTTGGCACATTATACTTTATTATTTCAAGAAAGGTAAAAATGCAACTGAAGTGAAAAAAGTTTGTGCAGTATTTTGGAAAAGGTGCTGTGACCAACTGAACATGTCAAAAGTGGTTTGCAAAGTTTCTTGGTACTATTGAAATTTTGGCCAAGTAATTCTTTGCTGTGGGGCTATCTTATGCATTGGAAGGTGTTTAGCAGCACCCCTGGCCTATAACCACTAAAAGCTAATAGCAGGAGATGGCTGACATACTCAAAATATCCAAATCAATACAGTTATTGGTGAAAATGAGAAAATACGTCTTTTATTTTACAGAAAAAATACTAGATGGACTTTTTGGCCAACTCAATATAACTGAATGTGAATCCGCAATTATCCCAATCAAAATTTTAATTAAAATAACAAAACAACACATCCCCACTCCCAGCAACAGAAGCAAGTGCATTACAAAATGAGTAAGAATAGAGGACAACATATCAAAGTGGAGACAGTTTATAACCTGCCAACCCATGCTTCAAGAAGTATTAAAAGAAGTTCTTCAGTCAGAAAAAAATATGACTCCAGACACAAAATTGGATCTGTATACAGTATATATAGAAAACAAGCAGAAGAGGGAAACATAAGTAATTATGATAAATGGCTACTTTAATGGTATACATTAAAATAAGTGATAAAACCACAGTAATAATGATGGTGTTTTTCCAAGGAAATATGAATATAAATGGAATCGATATCCCAGAAAGTAGCTAACTCTTTCTCTTGCTGTCAAATGTTAAAAATAGATAATTTGCTACATGGTGTTAGATAATTGGTGGGATTTTTAGAATAAAGTTTGGTTGAAGCTGCACACCAAAATATATTCCAGGGATGTTGATATGTAAATGTAGATAATAAAATTATGAAATTACTATAAAATATTGTTGAATATTTTGCTGATGAAAATGTGGAATGTCTTTCAATGGGGGATATAACAATTAGTTTTCCTACTATCAGAGATGAGAATTTATTTCTAAAGGAAACCCTTTTTATTTAGCAACATGCTTTAATATGCCCACCAGTGTTCATCTCTCTCCTTTTTTCACAGCACGCATAAACCACATTTGCAGACCCCTTTGTGTCTGGATGGGGCTATCTGACCATTTCATGTCAGTGAATCTGTGTGTCAGTGTTAATGTATGATTTTGAGACCAATGCTGTTAGGAGCACTAGTGCCTTTCCTAAGCTCTTCTCTCTTTTGATACCTGCTGTTTAGAAGCAAAGAAGATGTTGAAAACACAAGATGGAAGAATTCAGGGATCATGAATACTTGAACATAGCTGCTTCTCTGCATCCACCAGGGCACTGGATGGTGGCTTAGAAAAACTGTTGCATTTTGCCCCTGAGATTTGGGGAGTGTTTGTTACAGTAGATATTCTACTCTGACTGAAACAAAGTTATAGGACCTAGCTGGATTGAAGACAATAAGAGAGATATTTATATTGTTCTATGTTATTATTAATTTGGTGTTTGTGGAAGAAGATTCGAGGACTGGAGGACAGTGAAAACATGGCTCCGTGTAGGAGATAAGGTCCATCAGACAAAGCCAAGGAACTTTTAAGAAGAGGGGCATCTCTCTTTAATACTGTCACATGGGTTTCCCCCCAAATCTTTGCCGTGTATGGATATGTTGTAACAAAGAGGCTGGGTACTCGATCTGGGTAAATGTAGTGCAGAACACAATCACCCAAGTGAGATGGCAAGATGCTCAGTAAATTAAATGAGTTCAGTTGCAACTGGAGCCCGAGGTGACTAGGAAAAGAAACATTCAGATGCATGGTTTTATTTCAGTGTAAGAAATGTACTGATAGCAGCTGATGTTCACTCTAAGTTAGAATAAGAGTAATGGAAAACTATACAAAGATAGATTCAATTGGTATTTTGTGTTTTTATATAAAATACATAAAATTAAAAGATAAATGACATAGTTGCTCTCTTTGGCAGAATAATTACTTCATTCTTATGGACGATTATTTGCAATAATAAAAACTTGAGCAATGCAATTGAAAAAAATGGGCAGGTACTATAAAGAGGCAATTTCTAAAAGGAAAATTACAAATGTGTGTTACATATTTGAAAGATGTTTGGTCTCATTAGAAATAAAAAGTGCAAATTAAGGGGACAATGAAACACCATTGTCACCTACTAGACAAAGATCGAAATAAGGACAACGCACAGCACTGGACAGAGTAGATGTGCCTAATGCTGGAAGAGTATGAGCTAGTATTGTGATTAAGCACATCAGTTTGGTAATATATATATCAGCCTCTACTTTGACTTTGTACTCGAATCAGCTCAGGAACTTTTAAAAGCAAGAGAAACTTGGATTTCATCCCAAATCAATCAAATCAGAATGTTTAATGGTAGACTTCAGGTGCCAATATTTTTTAAAAGCTTCCCAAACAATACCAATGTGCTGCCAGGATTGAGAAACGCTCATGTATCAATGACCTTAAAATACGTATTGACTCATCATTTCTAAATTTCTGTTATTATAAGAATCAAACTTGATACTCACAAGGGTTTGTGTTTACAAACGTTCAGTCACATTGTAATAGTGCAAATGGGAAAAACAAATGCCTGATAAAGATGTGTTATAGATACTGTGTACAAGTTAAAATTATATTAGGAGGATATCACATGAGAAAATGGTGTTTATTTACTCACAGCAAACACAAAATATTATATAGAATGTGATTCCAAATATGTGAATCACTAGCCATTCTACACATTAATAGAGTATTGGTGATATATATAAAATATTAATATCAAATAATGTATCTCTGGGTACACTGCACATAATTTTTATAATCTCATAAATATTATATACTGAACATAGATATATGTAAAATACTGTACAGCATGTTCAACTTGTGATAAAGGAAGAGAGAGAAGGAATGGAAAAAATAGCTCATCTCTGCTAGGTTATTTAAAGACTCCCACTGTAGCAGCAGCTTCAGTCTTCCAACTCTTTGAAACTCTCTTATCAGCTCTTTCCTCTCTTCATTTATTTAGCCAAAGTATTCATTCTCTTCCTCAACTCTGGACTCTGTCCAGCTTAATGCCATCTTTACCCTAAAAAAAAAAAATGAGAGCTATGTTGCTTAGCAAGCCATTCTAAGTTGCCTCAGGTGTTGATTGGATTAGGGTAGTGGGGAAAGATGAATTCACTTCTGGTTGTCTAAGGAAATTTTTAATGTACTTCCTAAAGAGAAATGTGTTTACAGATGATGGATAGCTTGTAGAGTGTTATTCTAATAGGTTTCTGTACATTGTGGTTGAAATAGGCTTGTGGTTGATGCTTTGGGGACTCAATCATCATTTATAATATTTATTTAATGAAGACATACCTTTGCAGATAACATAATTGTGTCTTACAGTCTGAAATTAAGAATTGTTCTTAATCTATTTACAGTTTTTTGACAACATATTGAGTTTTATGAGAGTTATTGCAGTTAATACTAATCTGATGCCATCTTTACAAATGTGCTTATTTGTAAGAGTTAGTGAGCCTCTCTCTTATTCTTTCTTTCTTTCTCTCTCTCTCTCTTTCTCTCTCTATTCCTCCCTCCATCCCTCCCTCCCTCCCTCCCTTCCTCCCTCCCTCCCTTCCTTCCTTCCTTCCTTCCTTCCTTCCTTCCTTCCTTCCTTCCTTCCTTCCTTTCTTCCTTCCTTCCTTCCTTCCTTCCTTCCTTCCTTCCTTCCTTCCTTCCTTCCTTCCTTCCTTCTGCAGTCATATCCATTTTGGGCCTTATTACTTTTTGCTGTTATATGACTAAAGGGCAGTATTTGTTCCAAACTTCTATTTGGGTCAGCTGCTCTCATGTCATTGACATCTGGAAGTTAATCAAGGAATTGAAAAGAAAGGTCTTTATTTCATCTTAACATCCTTATCTACATAGACTAAGGATTTCAAATGACATGATATCTCCAAGAAAGTTTAATGAAGTTTAAAGTTTATTGATATTATCAATATCAACTCAGTTCAGAATGCTTAGGCAGAGAGCAGTGATACAGAGTCCCATTGTTAGAGATCATACAAATAGATCTGTAAGGCACAAAACCACATTACTTGGAAACTTTTCCCTTGGGTTTTCATTTTTCATTATAAGGTCATATGATAAATGAGGTTTACTGGATATTTCTTCACTAAAAATTTATCACAAAATGGACTAGACAGGAGCAATTTTTCCAAATTTGATTCTGTATAAGTAATGCCAAGAAATGCTTACAAATTTTGCTATTTGTATTTTTCCAAAATGAATGATGAATTGTTAGGGCAAATGATATTTGAAAAGCTGTTGAATTAGTTTCAGGCATCTAAGGGACATTTGTCAATATAACAAGTGGTATATATCCATTAAATTTTTCAAGATGGTTTTGCTCAGGATTTAGAATTAATTATATCCTTGTTTCCGTGGTACTCCTAGTTATCCTTTAGTGAATAGTAACAAAAGTTGCAAGGCCAGCCTTGAATTTACCCAATTATGTGGTAGATAGCTATATTAAAAATGGACCTGAAGCTGTGAAAATGAGAGCACTCATTAATAATTAATTTGGCTTTCCTACCCAAAACAGGCAAAATGTTAGAGATTAGGAATATTTGTATTGGCTTTCCAGGATGCCCACCTGCAGATTAGCTACAAAAGAGTAGTAGTGAGTGCCTTAAGGGGAATGGACACAGCTGTTTCCATGCGAGATCTGGGGTTACAGGATTCCCTAATCTCAAATTGCCAACACAGTGAGGATGGAATAATCAGTTCAGTCATCTGCACACGTGAGCATGTGTGCAGGGGCGTAGAAACTGTCCTTGTAGGGTAATTCATCTGAGGAGAAATAATTAACACACATTAAACTAGATTCAATAAAAGCATTGTTACTGGAGAAAAATGAGGTTAGAAATAAGCTGGTTTTAAAAAATATAGGAAACAGAGCTGGCTAGTGTAGCTCAGTGGGTTGAGCGCAGGCTGTGAACCAAAGGGTCGCCAGTTCAATTCCTGGTCAGGGCACATGCCTGGGTTGTAGGCCAGGTTCCTAGTAGGGGGTGTGGGAGAGGCAACTGCACATTGAGGTTTCTTCCCCTCTCTTTCTCCCTTTCGTTCTCTCTAAAAAAATAAAAACCCTAAAAAAAGAAAGAAAGCTGAATTACATGGTTCAGCCTGAGAAAAAGAAGTGTGAAGCATCAATTGGGGTAGGAATTGGGTAGGGAGGAGGACAACACAGAGGGAAGTTGCTGATGACATCAGACTGAAAACAAGTGTTGAGTTCGGGTTTGTTTTCCTTAAGGTGGATCAAAAATCTCATTAGGTACCTTTTAGGAGTGAGTTGGACAAGGATAGATTCAAGTAGAAATCTTCAGGTGATAGGGGTAATATCAGCATATTAGCATATAACAAGATACAGTATTACACATAATGACCTGAAGATGAAATAAATTTTATTTTATAAAACTTAAAAATGATCTTAAAAATAAGAGAAAAATTATTTGTCTTGCTAGCTTGAACTAGGTACAATTGATATTATGGTGTGTATGCTTCTAGAAATTACATATAAGGTATATATTAGTGTGCACTAATCTTATTTTTAAACAACATTTAAAATATACTCAATGTTTTCATACTTTTTATGAACAGTTTTAACAAGTAAATATTAATTGATAAAACAATTTTAATGACAAGATATCTAATGTGTAGAAACATAAACTCTCTAGAGTTAGTGTTTGTCATATTTTTATACTATTTCTAAAAATAGATACAGGTTTCAAATTTTAAGGTCCTTGATAACATTAACACAGTGTCCTCCAGAAGGTTAGTTCATTTCATACTTTCACCACCAATGTTTAATGAGACATTTCAAATCTAGACAATATATTTTATTATTTACTCTCAGGTACAATTCTAGAGAAGGCCAAAATCATTCCTTAACTAAATCAGCTGGTAGGAAACTCTTTCTTTTAAAAAAATTATTTTTCCATTATCATTTAACCCCCTTATTGCTGCCTTCCTCTACTGTTGAACATGAACAACCACACTTGTCCATGAGCCCTTTTTCCTTGTTGCTCCACCCCTCTACCTGCCCACCTCCCTGACACTTGCCATCATTTTGTTCCCCATCTGTGAGTCTGTCTCTATTTTGCTTGTTAGTTGTTTGTTCATTAGATTCCACATATGAGTGAAATCATATGGTATTTGTCTTTCTCTGACAGGCTTATTTCTCTTAACATAATGTTCTCCAGGTCCATCCACACTGTTGCAAAGGACAAAATTTTCTTATTTTTTATGGCTGAGTAGTATTCCATTGTGTAAAACTCCCATAGTTGTTTTATCCACTCATCTACTGATGGACACTTAGGCTGCTTCCCTACCTTGGTGATTATAAATAACACTGCAACGAACATAGTGGTGCTTATGTGCCTTCGAATTCATGCTTTGGGGTTCTTCAGATATTTTCCCAGAAGTGGAATCATTGGGTCAAAAGGCAGATCCATTTTTAATTTTTTGAGGCATCTCTATACTGCTTTGCACAGTGGTTGCACCAGTCCGCATTCCCACCATTAGTGCAAAATGGTTCTCCTTCCTCTACATGCTCACCAGCACTTGTTTTTGGTTAATTTATTAATGGTGGCCATTCTGACAGGACTGAGATGATATTTCATTGTGATTTTAATTGGCATCTTTCTGATGGCTAGTGATGTCGAGCATCTTTTCATACGTCTAGTGGCCATCTGTATTGTCTAACTGTCCTCTTTAGAGAAGTGTCTATTTAGGTCCTTTGCCCATTTTTTATTAGATTGGTTTTTTTGGTGTTGATTTTTGTAAGTTCTTTATAAGTTTTAGATATTAACCCCTTATCAAGTATATTAACACATATGTTCTCCCATTCCATGGGTTGTCTTTTTATTTTGTTGATATTTTCCTTTGCTGTGCAAAAACTTTTTAGTTTGATGCAGTCTTATTTGTTTATTTTCATGTATAATATTTAAAATGTCCATGCTATCCAAAGCCCTCTATAGATTCCATGCACTTCCTATTAAGATTTCAACATCATATTTAACAGAACTATAACAAATATTTCAAAAATTTCTGTGGAACCACAAAGTCCTGCATAGCAACATCAGTGCTGAGAAAGAACAAAATTGGAGCAATCACATTACTGAATATGAAACTATACCATAATATCATAGTAATTGAAACAACATGGTACTGGTGTAAAAACAGATACATAGATCAATGGAATAGAATAAAGGGCCCAGAAATAAACCCATACCCTTGTAGTCAATTAATATTTGAAAAAGGAAGCAAGCACGTACAATGAGTTAAAGATAGTTTATTCAATAAATGGCATTGGGAAAATTGGACAAATACATGCAGAAAAATGAAATTAGACCACCTTCCTACAACATACACAAGAACAAATTCAAAATGGATCAGGAACTCTTTCATAGAAACTAGAATGTTGTGTTTCAAGTTTCTCAATTTTGTGGGGCTCACAAACATACTGTGGGATTTTATTTTTACCTTATTATTAAAGTTTATGAATGAAATAGGGCAACCAGACTATAATAGTCTCCATCCTGAATATTCTGATGGAAATAATGCTAATAGTTTACCTTTACAGTAGTAGGCAGTAGGCTAAAAAACATTGAGAGGTTTTTTTGAAAGTAAATAAATTAATTATTTAGTAATAATTAGATAAATAGATACCAGAAATATATTAGAGGAAGTCTCTCATAGTCTAGACTGTGTAGTTTTATTGTTCATATTTGTCTGTATTTGATACTTTCAAAGACTTAAGATATTCACTCCAAACCCTCTTTTAAATAAAAATTTAGACTTCAGAAACTTTTATAAGTATGGCTTAATTATCTTGGGAGGTTTAGATGATGTAAAAAAATAACCACTGTACAGTGGTGTTCATACTTGACCCCTGTATTTGCAACATAGTTTGATAAATATGTTCTACATTATAATTTAGATCAGCTTTCTTTGTGCTATGCTTCTAGTTTTTTTTTTAATTTAACTTTAACATGGCATTGTAGAAGATGGAACCATTTATAATGTTTATATTAAAAGATTGGGTTAAATTTTCAGAGAGAGTGAACAAGATACAGAAAAAGAGGTTCTTTAGTTCTGAAAAGGAAAAATGAAACAAAAATGACATGAGATAAAGGCTTAGAAAAACAGCGTGAGCAATGATTAGTGAACAGGGGTTGCTGCAATACTACTTTTCTTCATTTGCTCCTTATTCCTGTATCTTTCGTGGGCTTTCTGGCTGGATTCCTTTGGGTCTGATCTTAGTGATGTAAACTCAGAAAGAGATATTTATAGTAATTATTTTCAAAATAATTTGATATTAAAAGTTCTTTTGTGAACAGATAAGAGTGACTGGTTTTAGTTATACAGAGGAAATAGAATTTTAAGGAAAAACTTGAAACTTTGAATTTAGAGGTTTATACAATGTCTAATATCTGCTAATTATTCTTTACACAGAGAAGAACTGAGAATATTCTCCTTGAAGAATACTATTGCATTTTCTTCTACATGATTAAAATAATGATAATATGTACCTAAGGAAGTGGAAGAATGTTATGTTATAACATATATGTTGTATATAAAAAAAGAAAAACAGAATAAAAATTTAAGTAGAGATATGAGAATATTTTTCAATTCATAAAACAAATAAAGGCATAGAAGTTTAATTATAGAGATAAAATATATAAATATAATACTTACAGATATTGCCAATAAAAATATTCCACACTATATAAAAATAGTTCTTGGATGGTATAGTTATTTTGGCTGAAGTAATGGTTTCATTTTAACTAGCAAGACAAAAAAATCAACCTTAAAATCAGAATTAGTCATACAAAGGCCTGCTTACCTTTGACATTTTTAAGGTTTTTGAATTTTTTCTTGTTTTATTCACACCATTATAAAACACTAGATACTCCAATGGATAATGTTCTGACACTTACTAGCTGTATGTGCCTTTTAAATTTTTTATTTATGTTATTGGAAAAATGGAATTATAATACTCATCTAATAGGGTTAGTGTGAGAATTAAATGAATTAATGCAATTAAAAGCACCAACACTAACATGCTCAATAAATATTATAGATATTAACCAGTAATGGTTAATAATTACTGGTTCAAATTAACCAGTAATGACTGGCCCTGTGAAATCCCAGATACCCCACTCTTGGATCCTAATAATGGTAGAATCCCAGGTCCTCCTCCCCTCCGGCACCCCAGCCTCATCCCCACTGGATCTTGTCCTGTGGCCCTCACGCATGCCATGTACCCTCCAGGACCTGTGAGTAATTATCCTGTTTCTCAAAGTTCCCGGATGGTTTTTGCTGAAGGGCACCCTGTGATTGTAATGAGAACCACAAGGGCTGACTCAGCGACAGCATTGGCCCCACGGGGCCTCCCTGTGAGGAACACAGGTCAGGTGAGTGCCCGAGGCATTCTTAGCCCAGAGCATTGCCATCAATAGGCTGGGAACCACACAACCTCATAATGCAGAGCAGATAACACCCACATGTTGATTTTCCCTTCTTAATGTAGCACTGCTTAGCAGAGCCTTTAATCATATGATTAAGGTGTGCTCCAACATCTATTGCCTAGAAGCTGTAAGATCAAGAGACATATTGCCTAAAGATGTTCTATTTTTTTCTGTAATGGAACATCTGTCATGAAGTAGAAAAAAGAGGGCCTGAATAGAAATTTCTCCAAAGAAGACATATACATGACCAACACATATAAGAAAAGATGCTCAACTTCACTAGCCATTAGGGAAATGCAAATCAAAACTATAATGAGTTAATATCTCACACCTATTAAATGTGAGTATAATTTTCAGTTAGCATAATTCTCTCCAGCTCCATCCATGCTGTTGCAAAATGTAAGGGTATCTTCTTTTTTACTGCTGCTTTTACTGTAGGATATTATTAACAAGACAAGTCATAACAAGTGCTGGAGAAGTTATGGAGAAAAGGAACCCTTATTCACTGCTGGTGGGAATGTAAACTGGTACAGCCACTGTTAAAAACAATATGAGCCCTGGCTGGTGTAGCTCAGTGGATTGAGCGCGGGCCTGCGAACCAGAGGATTGCGGTTCGATTCCCAGTCAGGGCACATGCCTGGGTTGCAGTCCAGTTCCCAGCAGGGGATGCAGTTCCCGTCAGGGGGCACATGAGAGGCAACCATACATTGATATTTCTCTCCCTCTCTCCTTCCCCTCCCCTCTAAAGATAAATAAATAAAATCTTTAAAAAAAAACAATATGGCAGTTCCTAAAAAAAGTTACCATATGACCCAGAAATCCTTCTTCTGGGTATCTACCCCCCAAAACCTCAAAAACATTTCTTTGCAAAGATATATGCATCCCTATGTTCACTGCAACATTATTCATGGTGGCCAAGACATGAAGACAACCAAAGTGTCCTTCAATAGACGATTGGATAAAGAAGATGTGATACATATATAGTATGGACTACTATTCAGCCATAAGAATGGATGAAATACTGCCATTTGTGACCACATGCATGGCCCTTAAGAAAATCATGCTAGCTAAGTAAGTCAGAAAACGCTAAGGACCATATGATTTCACTCATATGTAGGAGGTAAAACTGAAACTCACAGACACAGACAATGGTATGGTGGTCACCAGAGGGATGAGGGTGGGGGATAGTAAAGGATAAAGGGAACCAAATATATGGTGACAAAAGATGCTATCACTTCAGGTAGTTGGCACATGATGCAATATACAGGTGATGTATCATAGAAATGAACACTTGAAACCTATGTGATTTTATTAACCAATATCACCCCAATAAATTTTTAAAAAGAAAGAAACAGATACCCTTTTACTTCCTTGTTTACCCTCCCAGACCTCTGTACAGGAGATGTACACTCAAGGCTGCTTAGTGGGACTATGGTCTGTGCAGTTTCATGGGACCCTGTGTAAATGGGTCCTATGCTTATTTTTTTTGTTTTATTTTTAGTGTTTATGCCTTTACAGTTCCCACTTTTCTCCCTACCTCCTCCCAGTCCCACCCTCACCCCACCTGAAGCCCATTCTCATATTGTTGTCCTTGTCCGTGGGTTGTACATCAGTGTTCTTTGGTTAATTTCTTCGCTGTATTTCATCCCATCACCCACTCTTTTCTGGCTGCTATCAATCTGTTTGGTGTATCTAAGCTTCTGTTACTATTTAGTTGGTTGGTTTACTGTATTCATTAGGTTCCACATATAAGTGAGATCATGTGGTATTTTTCACTGACTGGCTTAATTCACTTAGCATAATTTTCTCTGGGTCCATTCATGCTGTTGCAAGATGTAAGGATTTCTTCTTTTTTACTGTTGCATACTATTCCATTCTGTAAATATATCACAGCTTTTATATCAACTCACCTACTGTTGGGCACTTCGGCTGTTTCCAAATCTTGACTATTGTTAATAGCACTCCTAATAGCACTCCTATAAATGCAGGGGCGAATATATTTTTATATCTCTTTGTATGATGTTTTAGGATTCTTGTGGTATATTCCCAAAAGTGGAATCTCTGGATCAACAGGGAGTTTCATTTTTAATTTTTTAAGGACTCTTTATAGCATTTTCCACACTGGCTGCACCAGTCTGCATTCCCACCAGCCGTGCGTTAGGGTTCCCTTTTCTCCACACCCTTGCCAACACGTGTTGATTTATTGTTGGTAGCCATTCTGACTGGTACAAGGTGATATCTCACTGAGGTTTTAATTTGAATTTCTCTGAGGATTAATGATGTTGAGCATTTTTTCATGTCTATAGGCACATGGTACGTCCTTTTTAGAAAAGTGTCCAGTCAGGTCTTTTGCCCATTTTTTAATCAGGTGGTTAGTCTTCCTGGTATTGAGTTGCATTAGTTTTGTGTATTTTGGAGATTAAACCCTTGTCAAATATATCATTGGTGAAAATGTTCTGCCATACACTGGGTTTCCTATTCATCTTCCTGATGATTTCTTTAGCTGTACAGAAGCTTTTTAATTTCATTTGTTTATTTTCTGCTTTGTTTCCAGTGCTTTGGGCAGTATATCATCAAGAATGTTTCCACATTGAATATCTGAGATTTACTCCCCATGTTTTCTTCTAGGAATTTTATAGTTTTTGTGAGTTACATTTATGTCTTTTATCCATTTTGACTTTATTTTTGTGTATAGTGTAAATTGCAGGTCTAGTTTAATTTTTTTTTTGCCTATACCAGACCAGTTTTCCCACCATTTATTGAGGAGACTGTCTTTGTTCCATTGTATGCTCTTGCCGCCTTTGTCAAATATCAATTGCTCATACGGGCATGGAATTTTTTCCTGGCTCTTAGTTCTTTTCCATTGATCTACACATATCTTCTTGTGTCATTACCAGACTGTTATTATTACAGTGGCCTTATACTATAATTTTTATATCAGGAGTTGTGGTACCTCCAGCTTTGTTCTTCTTTCATAAAATTACTCAGGATAACTGGGGTCTTTTTGGTTCCACATAAATTTTGGAGTATTTGTTCTGGTTCTGTGAGGTATGCCATTGGTATTTTAATAGGGATTGCATTGATGCATAAATTGCTTTCAGTAGAATAGTCATTTTAATGATGTTAATTCTTCCAATCCATGAGCAAGGTATATGCTTACACTTACTTGTATCTTCCTCAATTTTTTCTTCAATGGTGTATAGTTTTTGGAGTACAGGTCTTTTATGTCCTTGGCTAAATTCATTCCTACATACCTTATTATTTGTTGTTTTAAATGGAATTATTTTCTTGGTTTCCCTTACTGATAGCTCATTATTGGTGTATAAAAATGTCATCAATTTCTGGGTATTAATTTTGTATCCTGCTACTTTGCCAAATTCATTTATTAGGTATAGTAATTTTTTTAGTGGAGTCTTTAGGGTTTTCAATGTACAATACCATGCCATCTGTGAATAATGACAGCATTAATTTTCCTTTCCAATTTGGATACCTTTTATTTCTTCTTCTTTTCTGATCACTGTGGCTGGGACTTCCAGTATTGGAATGAGTGGTAAAAGAAGACATCTCTATCTTATTCCTGATCTTAAGGGAAATGCTTTTAATTTTTGCCCATTGAAAATTGTTAGTTGTAGATTATGTGAGCTTCATTATGTGGAACTATAATTCCTCCATTCCCACTCTGCTTAAGAGTTTTTATCATGAATGGGTGCTGGGTTTTATGAAATACTTTTTTTTTGCATCTGTTGGTATGGTCATTTGATTTTTCTCTTTCATTTGTTTATGTGATTAATTACATTTATTGATTTGTATATATTGTACCAACCTTGCCTATCTGGGATAAATCCCACTTGATCATGGTATATGATCTTTTTTATGTATTAGTGAATCCGGTTTGCTAATATGTTTTAAAAGGATTTTAGCATCTATGTTCATCAAGGATATTAGCTTATACTTTTCTTTGCTGTGTCTTACCTTGTTTTGGAATTAGGATAATAATAACCTCATAGAAAGAGCTTGGAAGTCTTCCTTCCTCTTGAAATTTTTAGAATAATTTGAGAACAATCAGTGATAATTCTTCTTTGAATGATTGGTAAAATTCACCTGTGAAGCCATCTGTCCCAGAACTTTTGTGTGCCAGGAATTTATTTCTGCTTTGATTTCATTTGTTGTTTTTACTCTATTCAGGTTTTCTGCTTCTTCTTGATTCAATTTTGGGAGATTGTATCTTTCTAAAAATTTGTCCATTTTGCCAAGGTTGTCCAATTTCCTGGCATATAGTTGCTCATAGTAATTTCTTATAATACCATATGTTTCTGTGATATTGGTTCTTATTTTTCCTCTTTCATTTCTAATTTTATTTTTTGGGTCCTCTACCTCCTTTCTTTGTTAAGTCTGGTTAAAGGCTCATCAATCTTGTTTATTTTTTTTGAAGAACCAACTCTTGGTTTTATTGATCTTCTGTATTGTTTTTCTGGCTCTTTTTGGTGTACTGTTAGATTGTTTGTTTGAGATTTTTCTTGTTTCTTGAGTTAGGCCTGTAGTGCTGTGAACTTTCCTCTTAGGACTGCTTTCACTATGTCCCAGGGATTTTCAGTTGTTGTATGTTCACTTTCATTTGTTTCCAGGAATTTTTTGATCTCCTTGATGTCATCAGTTACCCATTTTCTATTTAATAACATGCTGTTTAGCCTGCAGGTATTTGAATGTTTTTAGTCTTTTTATTGAGATTGATTTCCAATTTCATGCCATTGTGATCTGAGAAATGCTTGATATAAATTTGATTTTCTTGATTTTAGTAAGGCTTGTTTGTGAACTAATATATGGTCTGTCTTTGAGAATGATCCTCGTGCACTTGAGAAGAAGATATATACTTCTTCTTTGGGATGAAATGTTCTATAAATATCAATAAAATCCATTTGATCTAGTGTGTTGTTTAATGCCTCTATATCCTTGTTGATTTTTTATCTGGAAGATCTGTCCATTGTTGACACTGGAGTGTTAAATTCCCTTATTATGACAGTATTGCTGTTGAAGTCATCCTTAAAGTCCACTAAGATTTTTGAAATATATTTAGGTGCTACTGTATTAGATGCATGTGAGTCCACAAGAGTTATAGACCTTTGTTGGATCAAACCTTTCAGAAT
Source organism: Sturnira hondurensis (assembly GCF_014824575.4). NCBI lineage: Eukaryota > Metazoa > Chordata > Mammalia > Chiroptera > Phyllostomidae > Sturnira > Sturnira hondurensis. Next base: position 8,226,805 of record NW_028074140.1, on the reverse strand, counting down.
TACGAAGTGCCCCTCTCTGTCTCTTTTTATGGCCTTCATTTTGAAGTCTGTTTTGTCAGATGTAAGGATTGCTACATCCATTTTTTGTTGTTGTTGTTTCCCTTTGCATGAAATATTTTCCTTCATCTTTTTACTCTCAGCCTGTGGAAATCTTTTGCTCTGAGGTGGGTCTCTTCTAAAGAGCATATATATAAGTAGTGTTTTCTTATCCATCCAGCAACTCTTTTTCTTTTGACTGGAGCATGTAATCCATTTACATTTAAGGCTGTTATAGATAGGTACTTATTTATTGCCATTTTTAAAACATTGTACCCATGTTTTTCTCTGTATTTCTTCTTCTTACAGAAGGTTTTTTAACATTTGGTGGTAATGAACTCCTTTAACCTTACTTTGTCTGGGAGGCTTTGTAGTTGTCCTATTTTAAATGCTAGCCTTGCTGGGTAGAACAATCTAGGCTGCATATTCTCAGCTTTCATTACTCTGAATATTTCCTGCCAATATCTCTGGCCAGTGGTATTTCTGCTGAGAAATCAGCTGAGATCCTATTGGGGGAATCCCTTGTATGTAACTGACTGTCTCTCTCTCTCTATGCCTTTAAATTTCTCTATTGGTCTTTAAGCTTTGCCATTTTAATGATGATGTGTCCTTGTATAGGTCTCTCTGGGTTCATCTTTATTGGCACTCTCTGTCCTTGCTGAGCTTGTGTGTCCTTTTCCTTCACCAGGTTGGGAAATTTTTCTGCCATTATTTCTCCAAATAGGTACTTTATTCCTCTCTCACACTCATTTCCTTCTGGTAGTCTTACGATGTGGATGTTGTTATGCTTGATGTTATCTCAAAGTTCCCTTAAGCTTTTCTTGTTTCTCTTAAGTCTCTTTTCTTTTTCTTTTTGGGTAGGTACGCTCATCTTGTTCTTTAATTCACCGATTTGATCCTATGCTCCATCTAATCTACTGTTGATTTCTTCAAGTGAATTCTTCATTTCAGATATTGTCATCTTCATTTCTGACTGATTCTTATTTGTGATTTTGATATTCTCTTTAATGCATACTATCTCTTAGTTTAAGTTCTTTAAGAGTAGAAGATTATCCATTCTTCCCCTGAAGTTCTTGAGCATCCTTATAACCATTATTTTAAACTCTGCATTTGGTATTTGTGTTGCTTCTATTTCATATATATGTTTAAATTATTTTTGTGGGGATTTCTGTTGTTCTTTTGCTTGGGAAACTTTTCTTGTTGTCCCTTTAATTTATGTATGTTAGGCAGCTGTGCTATGTCTCCCAAAACTACTTTGCTTGTTTTATGAAAAAGGTATCTTGCTGAGGTTAGTCACCCAATCCTTTGGAACAGCTGATCTCTCTGCTCCAGGAGTGTTTCTTGTGGGTTCTGTGACATCCTTGTTGTGGTTGCATCTTAAATGGCAGTGACTCTTTTGTCAGTAGTGTTATCTCTTCTGTCTAGGCAACTGTAAGGGTAACCCTTGACCTCCCTGTGTAGGATGCTGTGCAGTTGTGCTCCTTGATGTGTCATTGTTCCCAGCAGGGTCTGGAGCCTGCAGGAATCCCCCCCTGGGTATAATGATCGAGTTGCTAGTTGATTCAAATTTTGATGTGGGCTGAAGCCGTCCACTCGTTTTGTTGGTTCTGGGTCCAGTTGTGTGAGGTTCAGAAACCGGTTGCTATCTCTCTGTAGCTACCAGACTATTCAGGCTATGCACTGCTTGTGTCTGTGTTCATTGGACCTGCCTTTGCATGTGAAGGCCCATATGTGTAAAACAGTCAGCTCTTTCCTGCTTGGATCTAGTGGCAGCTCTGTAAAGGAGCTGAGGCTCCTTGAGCTCAGCCTCCTCTTTCAGTCAATCTTTCCTTCCCTGTGGTTGCCTGTTTTTCCTCCAGAGCCTTTTGATGAAGGCCTGGAAGCTGATACCAGGTCTGTTGAGATAGGACTAGCAGGTTTCACATTGTTGGTCCTGCCATCTATCTGTAGGACATTCAGTGAGGGGAGAGTAGCCCCTACTCCAAGCCAACTCCTTGAGTCTTTTCCAAAGACTCCAGCACTTGCTTCCTCAGTGGGTCTTACTGCTGATGCAGGATGGGTACATTCAACTTTCCTCTTTGCAGGAGTAAGTTCAGCAGCTCTGGACTTCAGGGGATAGATCAAAAGCCTCCTGTTGGGGTTGGGACAGGTCTAGATCATACGTGGGGGCTAAACTCTCTTTCTCATTCCAAGAACTCAGTAGGAGACTAACTTCTTTGTCCTGTTCCCTGGAAACATCATCCAAAAGTCTCACACTTTAAAAGTCCCCACTTGGAATATCTCTTTCTTCTCCCTGCAGAAATGCACCTAATGCGGGAATCTTGGACCTGGCAGGGCTGATCTGCAGAGTTTCCCCATTGGAGGTGGAGGGCTGGTACTCCCTTCCCTTCTCAGGGGATTGTAGGCTTCGAGTGGGTTTGTTTCACTGCAAATTACCCAGGCACTCACCTCTCACCCATCTCAACTCCCAGCCCACAGCCTTGTAGGAGACACAGTCTAGAAATCTCTGTTGTGTCTAGAGCCCCTGGTTTCCTTGCAAGCCAGTCTGGGCAGGGCTCAAAAAATGCCTTGTTGCACAAATTTCTGATCTTTCTGCCTAGTCTCCAAGGGAAAGGACCTGAAGGTCCAGTGTGGCTTGGTGCAGCTGAGAAAACTTCAGAACAGGCCAAAAAAGAATTTTCCCATTCACTAGGTTCCTTTCCATGGCCACAGCAACAGGGGTAGCTCACACTTGGGAGGCTGGGCACCCACTGTATCCTTGAGAGTGGGGAAATCAGTTTTCTTTCCCAGACCATTCAGCAAGTTCTCTGTTTTGGTCTCCCCTGTACTCAGATAACCTCTTTATGCTGCTGTTGTCTGCCACCCTGTTGTTTGAGCATGGTTTCTGTTAGTCTGAGCCCATATAGTGAACTCTTCTCTCTGATGCCCCAGCCCCAACTGTAGATGTACTTCATGCTGAATTTGCAGTCTCTGATTTTCACAACTGTGGTGCACTTTCACTGTATCCCACTGCCAGAGACTCTGCAGCCTCCCCTTCCCTCTCTACTGCTCTGAGTATTTTCATGGCCCCACAGTTCAAAGGGGAGGGGGCTCCATTGCTGGGATTTTAATATGATCTTTTTATTGGCAGAGCAGCTGCGCACAGGGTCCTTGCCCAAACGAATTTCAGTTCCTTTTAAAAAGTCTCTATGCAGTACCCACACTGCAGAGCTGATTCACTGTCTGGTTCTCTGCACATAAAACCTCCCAAGGGAGTGAAATGTCTCTCAAAGGCTGGCTGCAGCCTGTGGGTGCCTCTGACAAACCTGGGTGTGGCAACCTGGTCCCTTTCGGAATCTGAGCCTCTATCCTGAGCATTCCAGGTTGGCAAGTCAGCAGTGGAAGCTGTGCTCACTGTGAGTGTGCAGCCTGGGTTGCACAGACTCAGTGGATCCACTCAAGTTTCCCCATTGGAATGGGGGATCCTTGTGGAAGACTAAGGCCTTTTGCCCTGAGTGGGGAGGAGAAGATCCAAAGCTGCAGTTTCTGTCTGGTCATTCAGCTGAGACAGGAGCTACTCATGGGACATTTCTCCTTCCACTTATAAAATCCCCTTACTGGGTGGTACAAAGCATCCTCTGTACTCCTTGGCTTCAAAATTTCATGCCAGCTAAGATTCCATTGATTATTTAGGTTGATTGTCAGAAGTTCAGCTGAAAATCTGGGTTGGGAGCAGGAGCAGTGGACTCAGCCTCCACCTACTCAGCTGCCAGCTTTAGTCCTCCCGTGCTTAATTTAATGCCCATGCAATGGCCATCATAAAATGCTTAGCCATTTTTGAACTAATGACTCTATATTTTCTTTTTTTATTAAATCATTTTTATTGTTATTCTGTTATAGTTATCCCTGATTTTCCCCCTTACCCTCCTTTGCCCATCCCAGCCACCACTCCCACAGTCCATCCCCACACTGTTGTCCCTGTCTATGGGTCATTCATACATGTTGTTTGTCTAGTCCCTTCCCCTTCTTTCCACCATTATCCTCCTCCACTCCCTCTGTTCACTTCCAGTCTGTTCCGTGTTTCCATGCCTGTGGTTCTATTTTCTTCGTTAGTTTATTTTGTCCATTAGATTTCACATTGCACTGGCCTTGAAAATTATGTAGGCCGTTCTGAGCTCAATGAAAGTATTTGTGTGTATGCATTTGTATGCCTAAGGATACTGATATAAATTCTGGAACTTTTAATGATTATTATCCATATGAGCTCATATGCCTGAAGGAATATACAATCATCAGTTGTCCTTTGTTGTCCCTTAAGAATTAGAGAAATATATAAAGAATTCATATGACTCCACTCTAAGAAGACAAGCAACCCAATTAAAAAATGGGCAAAGGACTTGGACATATAGAGGATCCAGAAACTCATGAAAAGGTGCTCAGTATTGCTAGCTGTCAGAGAGATGCAAATTAAAACCACAGTGAGATACCACTTTACACCAGTCAGAATGGCCATAATAAACAAAGAAGCAAACAACAAGTGCTGGAGAGGTTGTGGGGAAAAGGGGACGCTAGTTCACTGTTGGTGGGATTGCAGACTGGTACAACCACTATGGAAAACAGTATGGAATTTTCTCAGAAAAATAAAAATGAACTTGCCTTTTGACCCAGCAATTCCACTGTTAGGAGTATATCCTAAGAACCCTGAAACACCAATCCAAAAGGACCTATGAACCCCAATGTTCATAGCAGCACAATTTACAATAGCCAAGAGTTGGAAGCAACCTAGGTGCCCATTAGTAAATGAATGAATTCAAAAACTATGGTACATTTACACAATGGAATTCTATGTAGCAGAAAGAAAGAAGGAGCTCCTACCCTTTGCAACAGCATGGATGGAAACTGGGGAGGGAATTTCAGGGGAAAGGGGGAAAGGTTTGAATAAACAAGTATAAAAAACACATAGACAATAACAAGGGGCATGTGGAGACAGGAGAGAAGTGGGGAGGGCTGGGGCGGTGGGCTGGGATGGGGGTAAAGGGCAGAAAACTGTACTTGAACAGCAATTAAAGTAAAAAAAATAATTAGAGAAAGCGAGAATATTCTCTCCTTGTCTAGAAATGGTTTCAATTTCCCTGTCCAAGAAATTTATTTGTATTAATCTGCTAACAGACTGTAATCAACTTAAGAAAGTTTGACTTTCCAATATGCTATAGTCGATGTGCATGCAGTTGTGTTGCATGATGTTGATCTTCTTTTATTACATGAGACTAGGTTTATGGAGAAATTAAATGTTTTCATCACCTTAACAGATTTTCCTTAGTTCAACCTTCCCATTTCACAGAATAAAATAATCTTGGTTACAAATATTGGGCTCAGATATTTCACATAATCTTAAAAAACTCATAAATGAAGTATGAGAGGCCAACAGAGTATCAGAGCTTTAGAAACATAAAAATGAACAGCTAGTACATAATTTTATACAGGATCCATAGATTCTATTTCAGTAATTTTTTAGACTACATGCCAATACAGGAGATGAAAAGGTGGTCAGAAAATTTTCTGGCTGAGGACTTCTGTTTATGAATCAGAACTTTCTAATCATAACTGCAGTAAGAGTCAGTGCAATAATTGTGAAATTTAAATGAAATTGATAAAAGGCTTCAGAAAGCTTTGAAAGGTTAACACTGCCTGGGTACTACTTACGAAATTCTGATTTATTTGGTCTGGAATACAGCCTGGGAGCCAGTAAATTTTAAAAGCTCCTCTGTATAAACTATGTCTAAGAAACTGCTTTGAGTGCTGCGGTGGATGAAAGAATAAGAGATGCTACTGTGGTTGGTGTGCACGTCCGGCTGCTGCCCCCGGAACAGCTGAAAGCAGAGCTGCTAACTAACTCCTAGTAGATGTGTCTGAAACTAAGGGCCCAACAACGCTCACACATAGTTCAGCCATAGACTCAACCCTACATCAAATTAGTAATGCCTTCTAAAAGGCACACTCATAACTCTAATACATGGTTAATCACTGAATTTATGTTTTAGGTAAATTTTGTAAACTCTTTTGACTTTATTTTCAATGTATGTTTAGTTGTCCATTCAAACTAGAATTACTAGAGTATTACTGCTAAGCACATAAAGGAAACTTGAAAAAGCAAGTAAAAACTAGCTTTATTGTTATCTTTCCCTAAAAAAGTTGTTTTTGTGTCAATTTTAAGCAAAGATAAAAGAAACTGTTTATTATCACATTCAGCCTAATAGCTTTTATTAAAAAACCCAGAAACAAAAGGTTACTTTTTGATTGTCCCAATGTCTTTCTGAGTTACCTAAAATACTCTTAAGTTTTAGGCCCAATATAAGACATGATCATTTTTCTCATATTACTCTGAGGTTAATTTTTGCAGTACAAAGACCTACTAATTGAAATCTATAAATAAAACAGCATTAGTAGAAAATGTACTATAGTCTTAATCTGAATTACTGCAAAATAAATAGCTTGACATAATTCATTTCTATAGGGTTGGAAACTTCACTCACTTTCACAAGTTTTGCCAAATGTAGTATGTCTGTCTAAACATTGGCCAAAAACTTGACTTTATACAACCTGTTTTTGCTTCCTTGAATGTTCTTAAAGATGAAATGTTCTCACATTTTTGTGCTTCTATTTGATTAAAACTTGCTTAGAAAAATTTATATGATGTTGTAGATGCAAATATATGTTTTCCCCTCTTTGAAAATCTCAGGCTTGCATTTTGTCATCTTCAGAGTAAAGACGTAAAGTAAAGCCATAATCTTCAGTGATAACAATAAGGTAGTTGAGAAAAAAGAAAGGGAGGAAGAAAAGGAGTAAGGAAGGAAAGGATGAAGGTAGGCAAGTAGGAGAGAAAAGGAAAATATCAATAGCAATATAATTTATTTCCCTCAAGACAACTAAAAAATATATGAATGGGTGACTAGTCTGGATTGACTGGCACAGGGTGGATGTCCGCAGAAACTGGCGAATAGAAGTCTTGGGCACAGGCATACGCAGTTTAACACTGAGTGCCCTATAATCTTAGAGGGGCCTGGTATGCCACAATTTTGGAGACCAGAACAGTGCTTTGAATCCAGTACTGTGTACACATATACAGGAAACCCACAAATTATTTTCTCCCACTGAGTGGGGAAACTCAGTTTCTCTGTAATCAAAAGGTGTGTTTGTAACTTCTGTGATTTGTTAGCGGTATGAAAGAACATATATTTAGTGAGATGCACACACACACAAAATAGAATAATACAGCCTCTCTATTTTCTAAAACTGATCTAATCTTTCTTCTCCTGGGAAAGGTGGGTGGGATTCAAGTTTGCTTAACAACTGCAGTTTTTACAGTTCTTTCTAGTTAAAACTGTTTCTTCCAGGTTCTTTTGGATAATGTCTGCATGATTTAGATGGTCTTTTCCTCCCCCTATGGTGCTGGGAAAAGGAGCTTAATCTACTCTGACCAGTTTTCTAATGAGGATTATAAATTGCACACGATCTCGAATTTTAAACACTCTGTTATAGCACAGGGGTAAAGGACATTTGTTGTTAAAGGGATTATAAGTCTGGTATATTTCTATTAATGTCTGTGTAAATGAAACCTGCATTAAAATGTCACCAGTGCTCCATAACAAGGCACTGCAGTTGTAGAATGTCATTCACCTAACTGCAGGCTTCAGTTCCTTCTATTACAAATTCAGGAGGAGTAGCCGCAACCATTATTGCCCTGAGCATTTTTTATTTCTGCCATGTGGGGATGGGTGCCAAATGTAAAGTTGTAATTTGTATGTGGGGGGTAGATCTCACAATGTCAGTGTTGTCATTGTGAAAACCAAGGCACAAGCCCCAGAATTGACCCTTTCAAGCTCCATGAAAAAGTATCCATTCCTGTATCAAGTCACATGGTTATTAACAAGAGAAGTGCAATCCTTACTCAAAAAAATGAGAAAGTCATCACAGCTGCCTTCAAAATGGTATATCTCAAACTCATTCCAAAGCATATGACATATAAGAAAAAGTTTAACGAACCGACAAGTTATATTGAGTTATGGAGAATTTCTAAACTTCACAGCCTCAAAATAATAATCTCATTGGAACTTTCTACTTAAAGAAATGGTATGAATGAAGTGAAACAGACCAGAAGTGACATTTAGAGAATGGACCAAGATGGAGACCTAGGTCATCCCTGTCTTTGTTCCCCGGAGCACAAGCAACTGACTCAATTCAAGCCCAGGGCAGAACCTTGCTGAGAAAACCACAGAGCGTGGGACTGAAGCTCCCCCTGCTCCTCACAGACCAAGAAGGGCTTGAAACTTGACTTCATTTGTTAAAAGCATTAGGTACCTGAAATTAGTGTTTAATATTTAACTTCATATTATAATCCTAAAATTAACATGTGAAAGTCCTTTTTTAGTTCCTGTGTTTACAGAAGTAATACAAGTTGTGTCATTGCAGCAGCTGTATATGAAACAACAAAAACCGTTTGTCACGGTAGGGCATAGCAGTGTTGTGTCTGTTGTGTCTTTGTGGCTTTTACGGAAGAAAGGTGATAAATTCAGCTTTGTGTTGGGTTTGTGTACCATCCACGCAGTTCAAGATGCCGATTTATGTGTTAAAAGTGTAACTTATATTTTCACGGTGTTTTTCTCTCTAATTAGTTATGGAGAGAAAGAAAAAAGACAAAAGGTATTTTGTCAAGGTATTTGTCTTTTTTCTCTCTCGGTCTCTCTTGTGTCTGTCTTCTTTTCAGTGAAGACATGCACACAGAGTTCTGATTCCTGCAAAGCAATACGTGGTCTTTCAAAGGAAATCCCTGATCATAGACAGGATTTGGAACTGCAGTCCCACCTCATTTTTGCTATCCTCATTCTCTGTGTACAATTATATAATTATGCAAAAAGCTTTGGAAAACTTCAGCTTCTGTCATGTGTGGAAATTCCTACTATGTTAACTATTTCAAGATAGGTATGGAAAAATATTTAAAGCTGTAAAGAACTTGGTCATGTAAATAGATACCGGCCCTGACTATATTTCCTTATTTTAGAGAATGTTTTTTTCCCTCTGAAAATGTTTAGTTGCATAGGAATCTTTCAGTTATATTTGATTTAAAAATGGAAGCATTTTGATGAACCTCAAATCCCCTATTCAAATGAAAGTATGCTATTAGCATAACATGTACTTTTATAAACCTTATTTTAATTATACTTTACATATATAATTAAATACCTTTAGGACTTCAGAGTTTTATTTATTTATTTATTTATTTATTTATTTTAAAGATTTTATTTATTTATCTTTAGAGGGAAAGGGAGAGGGAGAGAAACATCAATGTATGGTTGCCTTTCGTGCGTCCCCTGCTGGGAGTTGGCCTGCAGGGAACTAACTGGCCTGCAACCCAGGCATGTGCCCTGACTGAGAATCGAACTGCGATCGTCTGAGTCGCAGGCCCGCGGCTCAATCCACTGAGCTACACCAGCCAGGGCTCAGAGTTCTATTTTATATTTTTAAATAGTTAGTTACACACTTTACATATTGTTTTTCACATTGCTTTTTTTCAGTCATCAATTTGTTTTGAAGATTATTACATGTTGGTACAAATAGACATATCTTTTAACCTAATGCACCCCCTTCCAGAATGTGGATGAACCTAACTCTATTTAACCATTCCTTTACTGGTACACATCTTTGTACCATTCAAGTTTCTGTTATCTTAAATAGTGCAATAAACCTTCATGTTTTGTGCACTTATACAAGTGTTTTATTCTAGGTTTTATACTGGACTGTGTAATTACTGGACCTTACTTACGGTGAAAATCTTTATAAATTCTGATACATGACAACAAATTGCACCCCCTGTTGGCAGTCCCAAATTTCACCCCCATCAACAGTCCAGATGTGGTGCTTCCCATTACTGGAAAGTACGAAACTGGGAGCTCAAGGTCTAGTTCTGCTCCACATTATTCAAAAGCCTGCATGGGTTTTCTTTCATTAGAATGTGGACTCCTAGTCTCTCCAACTTATTGCAAGTACCACTTCTCCCTGTTATTTGCAGGCCTTTGAATATAACACCTATGTATAGAATGACGCCCCCAGTTACCAAATCAGGACACATTTGAGAGTAAATTGGTGTGACACTACAGCAAGGGACATAAACCATCTATTGCTCAATGCAAACTGGAAAGAGTTGTCACCCTATATCGTTTAAATAGCTATCGTCTTGCTTAATTCTACCTCCTCAAATACTAGTGATGTTGAGTATCTCCATATATATTAGTTTTCCATTTATGTTTTCCATCCCATAAATTAATTGTTCATAATCTGTGCCCATATATTTTGGTTTTATTTTTTCTTATTTTAAATTTAATTCTTGTTCAAGTACAGTTTTCTGTCATATATTCCCAGCCCTGCCTCGCCCAGTGCTCCCCACCTCCCTCCCATATCTGCCCCCCACCTTAGTTATTGTCCATGTGTCCTTTATACTTGTTCATGTGAGTCCTTCCCCTTTTTCCTTGTGATTCTCTCCCCTCTCCCCTATGGTCCCTGTCAGCCTGTTCCGTATTTGAATGTCATATTTTGCTTGCTTGTTTGTTTTGTTGTTTAGATTCCTGTTAATGGTGAGATCATATGGTATTTGTCTTTCACCGCCTGGCTTATTTCGCTCAGCATAATGCTTTCCAGTTCCATCCATGATGTTGCAAAGGGTAGTAGTTCCTTCTTCCTTTCTGCAGCATAGAATTCCATTGTGTAAATGTACCATAGTTTTTTGATCCAGTCATTGACCGATGGGCATCTAGGTTGCTTCCAACTCTTGGCTATCGTAAATTGTGCTGTTATGACCATCGGGGTGTACAGGTCCTTTTGGATTGGTATTTTAGGGTTCTTAGGATATAATCCCAGCAGTGGAATTGCTGGGTCAAAAGGCAGATCCATTTTTAGTTTTCTGAGAAAATTCCATACTGTTTTCCATAGTGGTTGTACCAGTCTGCAATCCCACCAACAGTGAACTAGGGTCCCCTTTTTCCCACAACCTCTCCAGCACTTGTTGTTTGTTTCTTTGTTTACGATAGCCCTAGAAGAGAGCATTGGCAGGAAAATCTCAGATATTCCATGCAGCAATATTTTTACTGATATATCCCCTAGAGCAAGGGACATAAAGGAAAGAATAAACAAATGGGATCTCATCAAAATTAAAAGCTTCTGCATGGCTAAGGAAAACAGTATCAAGATAAAAAGAGAAGCAACTGTTTGGGAAAACATATTTGCCAATGATACCTCAGACAAAGGTTTAATCTCCAAAATATACAAAGAACTCACACAACTCCACTCAAAGAAGACAAGCAACCCAATTAAAAAATGGGCAAAGGACTTGAACAGACACTTCTCCAAGGAGGACATACAGAGGATCCAGAGACACATGAAAAGATGCTCGATATCACTAGCTATCAGAGAGATGCAAATTAAATCCACCATGAGATACCACTTTACACCTGTAATTTTTTTCTTAATAAATTTTAGAGATTCTTTTTATATAGTCTCTTAATTTATTGGTTTTACATGTTGTTGATTTCATTAACCTCTCTAACACTGGCCTTTTCCTCCAGGCTTATGATGACTATGTCAAATGAAAATTTTTAAGTTCTGTTATATGACTTGTCTTTTCCATTTTTGTGTTTACATTTTGAATATAATAGTGACTTCTGTACCTTACCTCTATATAAAGTCATAAATAAATCCTCCCACTTTTATTACAATTATTGTTTTACTTTATTTTTTAAATATAGAGCTTTAATTCACTCGATATGGATTTAGGGGAATAGTTTGAGTTAGGGTTTGCTTATTGATGGTGTTTCTTAAGCTAAAACCAGTATTCCATTCTCTTTTCTGCCATAATGTTCCTTTTGCACCAATAGTAGTTTTAAAAAAATTGAGGATAAAGGCAAAGAAATTACTTCTTCAGAAGATACTCATGTAAATTACTTTTGCTCCTTGAAAGTTGATAGTATAAACAAATACCCTTATTTGATCTTTGAAATGGGATTATACCATGGTGGTTTAATTAAGTATATGAAAACCAACTTTTCTGCAGGTCCCCTTAAGTCCTTCTTATCATTTGGCTTTAAATCGTACTGCTCACAGCAGAAAATTTGAAGGAACTTAGTGCAAATGAGTGGAGTATATAGTGATAAGAAAAGAAGACTTTCAGTGTAAGGTTACTAAAATTAATGTAGTTAGAGAGCACACTTACTAATATGAAGTAAAATTTATATTTATGCTAAGGAAAATATTTTTTAAGCTAAGAGTTTTCTGTTTTTACCTTGAATGAACTAAATGGTAATTTACTACCTCATATAGAACAACTAAAAAAGTCAGATGAAATATGGAATTCATTTTTGAAAGATGGTAGACAGCTGAAGGAACAATAAAAACCACAAAACTAAGATTATATATGGGGAAAACAAAAATAAAAGCTCAAAAAATCTGACTGGCTTTTACAGATGATCTTTTAAAGGATATTTGCCAACTCTGAGCATGAACAAGAAGCTAACAACCTAGTGCCAGTCCCCAAAAAAGCTGCTGTGAGGACACACAAGAGTAGCAGCCTTCCAGCATTCCTGGTGGCTGGTAGGGACTTGGAAAGTTTGAAAGACATGGCCAGCTTTCCCTTCAAGGCAAGTACTGATTATTCAAATGCACAGATTACAAAGGCAGAAATCTAAGCATTTTTCCTGCAGTCTCCTGAAACAAAATTTAGAATTAACTGGCACTTAGTGAAATCCAAGGAATACCAGTGGTAAACCACAAGTAGATGAGTCTTCCCAGGGTGCAACTCGACTTGGAGCCAGCACAATCTCTAATTTGATTAAAGTAGTAGATGCACTGTTTCCCAGTGGAAGGAAGAATAAACTTCTATCGGGGAAGATATCATCTGGGGCTTCTGAAATATTTGCTTGCAATATCTGACAATCAGTTAAAATGATCTGAGTAATATAAAATACAATTGCATGACCAAAAACAAAGAGGGAAAAGACCATAGAAACAGCTACAAATGATTAAAGTATTAGAATTAGCTAAATATGACTTTCAAGTAACTGTGATTAGTATCTTCAAAAAACAAAACTATTTTTAAATATATTAAAAAACCAAAATTTTCACCAGAGAATTGTAAACTTAAAAAAGAAATTCAGTGGAAACCTGGAAGTAAAAAATTGAAATTAAGAATTCAATTGATAGATTTTAATCATAGACTAACCAAAAAAGATGAGACCAGATAGCAAAAGAGAAATGAAACAGGTAAATCAAATGGAAAACAAGATTTACCCAAATACATAAGAAGGACTAAATATATCAATTAAATAACTTTTCCAAATGACATGAAATGAAACCCTAGAATATACTGCTTATAAGGAACAAACCTTATGTATAAATACCCATATTAGAAAGTAAAAAAGGAGTTAAAAATGTACATGATAAAATACTAACCAAAATAATGATATATTAATATATGACAGATATAAGGTAAGAGAACATTTTATAATATAAGGTCTCAGTCCACCAGGAAAATGTCACAATTCCAAATATGTATGCACTCATTAACAATTGCTTTAGAATGGCTAAAGCAGATATTAACAGAATTAGAGAAGAAATACACAAATCCTTAATTATAACAGAAGATGTAGGAACACCTTTCTTAATAGTTGATAAAACAAAGATAGCAAGAAAGAAGAAAGAAAGAAAATGAAAGGTCTAAGCAACACAATTTACATAGTTAACCTAAAGGCCAATAGAGCATATTTTATCCAACACAATAGGATTTATGCTTTTTTGCTTCAAATTATTATTTTATTTTACATTTTTTTATTTTTCAAGTACTATTGTGTCCATATTCCCCCCATGACTCCCCTCACCGCAGCCATTTCCACCTCCCACCCTCAGTCCTACCTGCCCTTGGTTTTGTCCATGTGCCCTTCATAGTTGTTCCTGAAAAGCCCTCCCCCGTCTCCTCTCCTATCTCCCCTAGATTTACACTTTTAAAGTATACAAAATGGACTATATTATATAAACATTTCAAAAAATTTTTAAAGGTTGATATTTTTCAAGTGTGTCATTCTACCACAGAGTAATTGCACTAGAAATCAGTAAGAAAAAATAAAATTCACAATAACTTGAAAATTAATATATATCTATATTAGAAAAAGCATAAACTTAAGGAGAATGAAAATATAACATCAACATGAGGTATTCAGCTAAAACTATGATTAGAAGAAAATGTATAGCCTTAAATGCATATGTTAGAAAATAATAAAGGCAAAAAATGATTTATGCTTTCATTTAAAGTTTGTAAGGAAAGAACAAATCAAACTCAGAGTGACAGAAACAACGAACATAAGGAATATATAAGTTAAGTAATTGACTTTGGCAAACTCAAAACTAATTGAAAAAACTCATTCTGTTGAAAACATTCATAAGACATATCAAGAAAAAAAGTGAACATATTACCAATATAATGCACAAAAGTGAGATTTTGCCATAGGCTTTATTTGGTAATTTATATGAAATGACTAACACATTACTAAAGTGAAAATAAAAGAAATTAAAGATACAGTTTCTTATCTATTAAAGAATTTGAATCCAGCATTCCCACAATGACAACTCCAGGTTTAGATGACTACGCTGTGAATTCTTCCAACATTTTAGCAATAAATTAAGCCAATCATACTAACTCTTCCAAAAAATAAAAGAATGTAAAGAGAGGGCACATTTACCAATTCTTTTGTTAAATTATATTTTAATAATCTTGATATGAAAGGTTGAAAAGTATATTATAAAAATAAAAATTTCAATCTTAGGTTTCTCATAAACGTAAGTGCAAAATTCTAAACAAAATATTAAAACAAACTCAGTAATATATAAGCAGGATAATTAACATATCTTAAACAAGTAGGGATTTTCTATGAAGTCAATCAAAAATCAATTGATGCATTTTCTCTATTAATATAAAATAAAAACATCATAATTACATTAGAAGCATTCAATAAACTTCAATATTCATTCATGATAAGAATTTTCAGCAAGTGGGAGTAGGGGTCAATTTCTCTAATAAAAACTATTGTGGAAAAAGCCTACAGTAAGTACAATACTTAATGAATTACTGAAAACTTTCACTTGAGATCGGGAGTCAATGATACCTGCTGTCACCACTCTTGTTGAACAGTTTGGAGAAGTTCCTAAGCAGTGTAATAAGGCAACAGACAGAAATAAAAAGCATAGAGATGGAAAATAAATGGAATAAAAAAAAGTTCTCTTCTTTGCAGATGGCATTTTTTTCCTATAGAAAATATAAAAGAACTAAGACCCAAGCCATTAGAATTATTAATAAATTTACCAAAGTCACTAAATTTAAGATCAATATACAGATATTAATTGCATGTCTAAATATTGGTCTCAAATAAATAGAAAATGTTAAAATGATATCATTTACAAAAGTATCACAAAACATGAAATGCTTAAGAAAAACACCACCCAGAAGTATGCAAAACCACTACTCTGCAGAACAAGAAACATTGCTGAGAAAAATTTTGAAAAGACAATAGAAAGATATACCAAGTACATTGTCTATAGATTTGTTGCAATTCCAACTGAAGTCCTAAAAGTTTTATTCGTGACATTCAACAAGCTATAAAATGTATATGGAAATCTAAAGGACCAAGACTCTATACTAAACTCTTAAAAATTATTAGTGCTGAAGGACTTATACTCTGAAATATCAAAGCCTGTTATAAATTCATGCTAATTAATTCAGTGTGGTATTGGCATAATATAAACCAGGGGTGTCAAACTGATTTTCGCTGGGGGCCACATCAGCCTTGCAGTGGCCTTCAAAGGGCTGAATGTAATTCAGTTTCTTAACAATTAAGGAGTAGTTACATTTACACAAAGGACCTAAAATTATTTTGGTCCTTTGGGGGCAGCTACAGGGCTGATGTAGCCCCTGGCAAAACTGAGTTTGACACCTGTGATATAAACCACTTGTCCAGTAGAATAGTGTCATCCAAAAATAGACTCATATAGATGTGGTTACCTGGTCCATGTCAAAGGTGACAGTTCAGTGCACCATGTTGTAGTCAGTTGCAGGTTCATCTGAGGGGAAAACAAGGAACTTTGACTTTACAGCACTCCACAGACATGTAGATTATAGACTTAAAAGCAATGTGTAAAACAATAAAATTTTAAGCAATCATAAGATATCTTTATGACCTTCAGAGGAAGAAAGGTTTTGATTTCTTAAAACAAAACAAATTGTGTGAAAGAAAATATAAATATAAAATGAATAAAAGTTAAATAATATAGAATGTATTAAATGTAAATTAGATAATATAATTAAAATATTCCATTTATCAGATATCATTAAAAGAGTGAGAAGACAAGGTAGAGTTGAAAATTTTTACCATGTGTATGTGTATATATATGTATCTGACAAAACTTGTACAAATGATACAAAGGATATTTGAAAATCCATAAGAAAAAATACTAATATAAATACATAAAAGACTTGCGTATTCTCTTTTAAAAATATCTAGGACACATATGAATACATGGAAAGCAATTGAACTTAATAACGAGGTAACATGCATTAAAATCATGATGAGGTATCCTACACACCCACCAGAACAACTGAAACGAAAGGACAAAACCTCATGTGGTCAAAGACATAAAGCAACTAGAATTCTGATACTTTGCTGGCTGAGTGTAGGTTGATATAAATCTTTTGAAAAGCTATTTGAAAAACTTGAAAAGACACTAGAAAGACTACTTGGCTGTCTCACTCTAGCTGTAGATCTGGGTATTCTATGATGCTGACCTTCCACTCCGAAGTGGAATATAAAGAAATGGAAATTTGTATTTTCATATAAAAAATGTATAATATATATAATCTCATGACAGATAATTCAGTCACAGTGTGTGACCTTCTCAACCTTATTTCAAATTTCTAAACTCCATTCATTAACAAATTCGAGTATTTTATACACAGTTGTTAAATGAAATGGGGGAATTTAACCAGTACTAGATAGGATAGGTAAGGTAGCTAAAAGCTGAATACAAAATACTCTGCTTACTCAATAATTTAGCATTGGATACATCTACTTTTATTTGTTTAACACCGGGGAATAATTTTTGCATATTTGCACAATAAAATTACTGTGAAATATGACTTTTGGGGCAAAGAGTAAGGAAAACAAGGTAAAAAATTAATTGGCAAAGGAAGGGCTCAAACTGTAATAAAAATTGAACAGAACCAGAGTGAGTCCAACTTAGACTTTGTTGAATTGGAGAGGGATGTGTGGAATACTTTGAGGCTTATTTAAATTGAATAGGCACTTACTGGTTTAAAGACTTTTAAAAACATTATTTTATTGTTTTTCAATTACAATTGTCTATATTTATCCCCACAACTCCCCCATGCCAGCCATCCCCACTTCCCTCCCTTGCTTCCACCTCCTCCTTGTTTTCGTCCATGTGTCCTTTATAGTTGTTCCTGAGAACCCTTCTCCCCTGCCCTCCATTATTCCCTTCCACCTCCCCTCTGGTTACTGTCAGTTTGTTATTAATTTCAATGTCTCTGGTTATATTTTTCTCACTTGTTTGTTTTGTTGATTAGGCTCCAGTTAAAGGTGAGATCATATGGTATTTGTCCCTCACTGTCTGGTTTATTTCACTTAGCATAATGCTCTTCAGTTCCATCCGTGATGTTGCAAAGGGTAGGAGCTCCTTCTTTCTTTGTGCTGCATAGTATTCCATTGTGCAAATATACCACAGTTTTTTGATTCATTCATTTGCTCATGGGCACTTAGGTTGCTTCCAGCACTTGGCTATTGTAAATTGTGCTGCTATGAACATTGGGGTGCATAGGTTCTTTTGGATTGGTGTTTCAGTGTTCTTAGGGTATAATCCTAGCAGTGGAGTTGCCAGGTCAAAAGGCAGTTACATTTTTAGTTTTCTGAGGAAATTCCATACTGTTTTCCACAGTGGCTATAGCAGTCTGCATTCCCACCAACAGTGCAGTAAGGTTCCCTTTTCCCCACAACCTCTCCATCACTTGTTGTTTGTTTCTTTGTTTATGATAGCCATTGTGACTGGTGTAAAGTGGCATCTCATTGTGGTTTTAATCTGCATCTCTTTGATGGCCACTAATGTTGAGCATCTTTTCATATGTCTCTGGGCCCTCTGTGTGTCCTCCTTGGAGAAGTGTCTGTTCAAGTTCTTTTAATAGGGTTGTTTGTCTTCCTGGAAAAACTTATTTTTTTAAGAGAAGCTTTAAGATTATAAGAAAATTGAGAAGAAGGTACAGATTTTCCATATACCCTCTGACCCTACACATGCATAGTTTGTCTGGTTATCAATATCACTTACCAGAATGATACATTTTTTTTACCAAGATTGAACCCATGTTGACACATCATAATTATCTAAATTCTGTCATACACTTTAGGGTGTATTCTTGGTGTTGTACATTCCATGGTTTTGGGGATAAATGTGTAATGACATATATCCATTATTAGGGCAACTTCACTGCCCTAAATAACCTGTTTACTCTGCCAATTAATCTCTCCCCAACCCAGCTCCCTGGAAACTACCAATGTATTTATTGTGTCCATAGTTTTGCCTTTTTCATATCATCATATAGTTGGCATTATACTGTATGTCACCTTTTAGATTAGCTTCCTTTACCTATTCATATGCATTTATCGTTCCTCCATGTCTTTTCATGGCTTAGCAGGTCATTTCTTTTAAACACTGAATAATATTTTATTGTCCAGATGGGCCATCGTTTATTTATTCATCACCTACTGAAGGACATTTGGGTTGGTTCCAAGTTTTGGCAATTATGCATCAATTTTCTGTTAACGTTGTGTGCAGGCTTTGGGTGGAAATAAGTTTTTAACTTTGTGTAAATGCCAAAGAGTGTGACTGTTGAATCATATAGTAAGAGTATGTCTAGTTTCATAAAGACTATCACATTGTCTTCCAAAGTGGCTGGACCATTTTGCATTCCCACAAGCGATGGATGAGAGTCCCTGTTGCTCCACATCTTCACCAGCATTTGGTGTTGTCAGGGTCCTGGATTTGGCCATTCTAATAGGTGAGAGAGAGACATCTCATCGTTGTTCAAATTTGCATTTGCCTGATGACATGTGATGTGGAGTGTCTTTTCATATGTTTATGCGCTGTCTGTATACTTTTTTTTAATGAAGTGTCTGTTAAGATGTTTTGTTTATTTTTCAATTGTTTTGGTTTTGTTTTCCTTATAGTTGAATTTTAAGAATTCTTTTTACATTTTGAATAACAGTCCTTTATCAGATGTGCCTTTTGCAAGTATTTTTTTCTAGTCTTTGGCTTGTCTTCTCATCCTTTTGACATTCTTTTTAAATTTTAATGAAGTTTAGCTTATCAGTTATTTTTTTCATGGATCCTGCAACCCTAGTATAATTTCTAAGTAGTTCCAGGAGTTATTTTGTTTATTCTCTCAGATTATCTACATGGATGATCATGTAATGTGCAATATCTTTCTTTCTAATTTGTTTACCTTTATTTTATTTTCTTGCTTATTGCATCACTAAGGACTTCTGGTATGATGTTGAAACAGAGTGGTGAGAGGGGGAGAATCCTCATCTTGTACCTGATCTTTATAGAAAAACTTTGGGATTTTCACCAGGATGTTAGCTATATGGTTTTTTTTTTTTTTGGTACAGTCTTCATCAATTTGAGAATGTTCCCCTCTATTATTAGTGTACTGAGTTTTTTAAGTATAAATGCATATTTAACTTTATCAAATGCTTTTCTGCATCTATGGGTATGATCATGTGATTTTTCTTTTTTAGACTGTTGAAGTGATGAATTCAGTTAATGAATTTTCAAATGTTGATCTAACCTTGAATAACTGGGATAAATCCCATTTGGTTGTGATATATAATTATTTTTATACCTTTTGAATGTGACTAATTAATTAATATATTTATTGTTTTCCCATTACAGTTGTCCCACCTTTTTCCCTATTGCTCACCCCTACTTCATTCCCCCACCACTCCCACAATCAATAACCCCCTTGAGGCCTTTATCTTTAATCTATAGATTGCTTTGGGTAGTATGGATGTTTTACTGATGTTAGTTCTTCCAGTTCATGAACACAGTATATACTTTTATTTATTTGTGTCTTTCTTAATTTTTTTCTTCAGTGTTGTATAGTTTTCTGAGACAGGTCTTTTATCTCCTTGGTTAAGTTTATTCCTAGGTATCTCATTTTTTTGTTGTTACTGTAGTAAATGGGATTTCCCCCTTAATTTCTGTTTATTATTTCATTGTTGGTGTACAAAAATGCCTCACTAATATTCTATCGAGGATTCTTAGTCTTGCCAAAGGTTTGTCAATTTTGTTTATTTTCTCTAGAACTATCTTTTTTTTAGTTTAGTTCATCTTTTACATTGTTTTTCTGGTCTATTTCATTTATTGTTGCTCAGATCTGTATTATTTCCATACTTCTAGTAACTTTTGATTTAGCTTTGTTTCTAGTGCTTTGAGGTGCAAAGTAAGGTTGTTTATTTGACACTTTTTTTTTAACATGAGCATTTGTTGCTATAAACTTTCCTCTCAGAATTGATTTTGCAGCATCCTATTCTTTGGTATGTGTTTCCTTTTTTTTTTGAGATAGTTTATGTTTCCCTTGTGATTTCTTTTGACCATTGGTTGTACAGGATTGTGTTGTTTAAATAGCATTTATTTGTTAATTGTCCAGCATTCATTCTGTTACTAACTTGTATTTCCATACCACTGTGGTTGGAAAAGTTACTTGGTATGATTTCAGTGTTTTCAAGTTTGCTTGTAGTTTTTTGTATTTGTTTTTGTTTTTGTTTTTTTCCTTTTTGGTGACCCACCATATGATAAATGATGGGGAATATTTCATGTGTACATGAGAAGAATGTGTATTCTGTTGTTGGATGGAATGTCCTGTATTTATCTGTTAGGCGCATTTGGTCTGAAGTATGGTTTAAGGTCAATGTTTTATTGTTAATTTCATGTCTGGATGATCTTCCCATTGTGGAATGTGGGGTACTGAAGTCTCCTATTATTATTATTGTATTTTTGTCTGTTAATCTGTTGAGATCTGTGAGCACTTGCTTAGTATATTTAATTGCTCCAACATTGCTTATCCGTATATTTATAAAATATTTCTTGATGATTTGATCTCATCATTACATAATGACCTTCTTTGTCTCTAGTTGTTGTTTTTGGCTTAAGGTCTATTTTCCAAAATTATTTTTCTTTTTTCTTCTTTGCTCTCTTCTGAATGAATAATTATAGGGTTTCTGAATTTAATCTTTTTTATTTCTTTCTTCTGCTTGATCAAGGCTGCTGTTGATATTTTTCATTCTGTTCTTTGTACTGTTTAGTACCAGATTCTTAAAAATAATTTTTATCTCATTGTTATACTTTTTATTTTGTTAGTGTATTGTTTTTCTAAGTTTATGGAATTTTCTTTCTGTGTTTTTATAACTCACGGAGTTCCTTAAAACAGCTAGTTTATATTCTTAATTTGCTATGTTGTAGATCTCCATGTCTTTGGGTTTGTTTACTGGAAGATTGATCTTTGGTTGTGTCATGTTACCTTATTTTTCATGTTTCTCAAAATTTGCTGTTGTCTTTGCATTTGAAATAGAAGTTACCTCCTTTAGTGTTCACTGTCTGCCTGTAAAAGAGATGCCTTCTGTCAGCCTTAGTAGATGTTCTGAGGCTACCTCAGACCTTCTTCAGTATACCTGCTCCATGCTTCTCGCTCAGTCTCATGGTTGAATTCTTAAGCTTGTGTGCCTTTTGGGGATCCTGCAATACCCATGGTCAAGTGCTGACAGCCTCCCTTCTGTTTTCTCAAATATGGTGCTAGAGTTCAAGTTCGTGGTCCCCTGCCCCACATTTGGCTGTCTTTTTGCATGCACTCTCTAGCTGTCTGCTAAAGCCTGCTCATGCTGCTGCCCTCAGGAGTACACAGAGAGCTACCGAAAGGATGGTATGGGGAGATGTGGTTGAGGCATGCAGAGTGCTGTAGGTTCTCATAGACCATTTGGGGAGAAGACCCATAGTTAAGGTGTTACTAGTGACTTATTTGTGGGTTTCTTGAGGGAGTGTAATTTGTAACTAGAAGGATCTCTGTTCCTTTAATGTCTCCCCAAAGGCCCTATCTGCTGCTTTTCTTACTTCCCAGTCATTTAGCTCACAATTTAGTATTTTGAGTGGCGAAAGAGAAATGAACACATTTGGTAGTGCTCTGAAGAGCTGAGGAATTCAGATGTTCACTCACATCCTCTCCCTTTCTCCCACAGGAGAAATCATGGGCTGAGGATGATCTCTCCTGGTTCTAAGGTGTGCTGCTTTGGGCGAAGAATGATGCAGGTAAAGTTAAACTGCTCCTCTTATTGTAGTGTGACCAAAGGTGTATGTTTTTTGCCCCAGTGTTATTCTGGGAACCTGAACATTCATAAAGGCTCTGTCATTCATGGGTGATTGTCTATGTCATGTTATATAGGAGGTCATGGGACCACAGCCAGCCAAGAGGGGCTGGAGCTACTTCACTTTCCACAGCCAGGATTGAGGTGTGTCTGCCTATTATATGAATCAATGCTGAATTTTTGTTGTTGGGTGGGGAGAAAATGGGGAATGGCTTATGCTACCATGATGCTGATGTCACCCACAAGTTGTGGTTCTCTTTTGACTTAGTCCAAGATATTTAAAATATCTCATGAGATGTATTCTCTGACTTGTGTTATTTAGAAGTGCGGTGTTCGCTCTCTAAATATTTTGGGGTTTTCCAGTTGTCATTCTGTTATTGATTTCTAGATTAACTCCATTGTGATCTGAGAGGTTGATATTGTTCATGATTTCTATTCTTTTAACTTTGTTAAGGTTTGTTTAATGGCCCAGAATGGTCTGTCTTGGTGAATATCGTGTAGGGGCTTGTGAAAATGTGTTTTCTGCTGCTTTTGGATAAAGTACTCTATAGATGTTATTATATCCATTTGGTTTATGGTATTGTTGAGTTCAGTGCTATCCTTGATGAGTTTCTGCCGGCTGGATCTGCCCACTTCTGAGAGGGCTGTTGAAGTCTCCAAGTAGTAATAGATTGATGTACATTTCCTTGCAGTTCCTTCCATTTTTGCCTCATGAAGTTTGATGATTTGTTATTAGGGCCATACACATTAAGAATTGTTATCTTTTCTGAGATAACTGACCCCTTTAATATTATGTAATGCACTTCTTCCTCCCTCGTGACCTTCCTTACTTTGATGTGTGTTCTGTAGCATATACTGGTTTTTACAAAGTCATCAAGTCTGTTGGGAAGAACAGCTTGAGAAAGTTTGAATTACATTTCTTCTCAAACCCTATTTGTTAATTTGACTCACTACCCACTGAAAACAAAGGTATTAAAGCTAAAGGTTCTGAGAAGTATTTTTGAACTCTATTTCTGTTTGAATACCAGATTACGTAACTTGAATGAAATGAAGAATAGCCAGTACTATGTGGCTTTATAATTAGTCAAAATTTTTTTCAGCCCATCTTTCTTTTGTTTTCCTTCCCTTGCTCCTTTTCCTTTCCCAAAATAATTAGTATCTAATAACTATAACACAGAATGAAAATAGAAAACTAAAATTTATCAAAAATATAAATAATGAGCATGAATTACTCTAAAACAGAAGAAAAGAGGATGTGTGCTAAATGTAGAACATAAAGATTCCATGGAGCTTCTACTGCAAGGGACAGAGATGGGGGGAGGATGCTCTGTGAATGATGTGTCATGTTGGGAAATATCAGCCTGTTTCGCAAAGCCATCGATTTAGAACTTTTCTACACATCTACCAATACCAGGTTCAGATAGACTAAATTGAGTTGATATGTAACTCTCTTTGATATTCATTGGGGTTTTTTTTTGAGGGTCTTACGTAATTGCACTTTTATTTTCTTGATCAAATAGCTACCTAGAATACTCTGTAATGTAACCTTATATAATTTGACAACCCTATATTCAACCTGCTCTACAGTTGTGTTTCTTGAAGTGTATTGAGGTTTTCTTTGTGTTTGTATGTACTTTGTTGGACACTGAGGTTAATTGCCAAGCACTAGTTTTTTTCTCTTGCTGCCCCCTAATGACTGTGCAGTACGGAAGTTGTCTCCCCTCTGGGGGTGGATCCTAATTGGTATAAGCCAGTTGTCCTTTCCCAGCTGCAAGTTAGAATCTGAGGAATTTTCAAACATTACAGCAGCCTGAGTGCCACTCAAAGGGATAAGGCCTGATTACTGAAATGTTTTTTAAAAGCTCCACAGGTGAGTCTAAAGTGCAGTCAGAGTTGAGAGCAACCAATTCCGAGCAACTATTACTTCCAGCTTCCTATGGCTAAAGCTCTCAGGCCTAAGTCCTTAGTGGCAGCATTGCCACAAGGCAGCTCAAGAATAGACACAAGGTCTAGTTCAGGACATGGGATCAGAAAGGAAGTTGCTGTGTACTTTTTGGTAAAAATTCCTCATTTGAAAGAGAAAGCTGCTAAAGTGTTTTGTCCTCGTTGTCTCTGAATATTGGTATTTGTGTGGTATAAGACCCAATATTTCTGCATTCATCTTGCTCCCAACACCTACAGAAACACAGAGTGAAGAAAAATGCAGGGGAATGGAGTCAGTCCTGGATTTGCCCAATTCTAAAACTAGCCTTATAGCTAACATTTACATATATGAAATTAACCAAATGATGCTCCCCCATAAAAATTTGGACACTCCTGGATTTTATATCTTCAGCTTAATGGATGAGTTATGCCTGATGCAGTAATGAATTTTGACTGTAAACATTTTTCTTTAAGCTTACTGTGGTTGCCTTTTTAATTAATTAATGTATGTGCAATAGAGCAGTCACTTCTTGTTGGACTATATTTTTATCCAATTGCATATAATTGTTCCCACTACATACAACTTGTTTGAATACTGATACTTTTACATCTTGGCAATGTCTTTATGTATCTTTTGATAGTACAAATTAACAAAGCAATGCATTTTGCTTGTTTACTGTTTTTTATGCCTTATTTCATCCAAATAAAGTGCAGTAGCTAATGGTATGTGCCATTTTAGTTTTTTGTCATTATGAAACCCCAAGTAAGTTTCTAAATATAACATCATTGTACAGTTTTATAAAGTACTACCTTAATCCATTAGATTTTTATCAAAGTTGTCCAACTCAGGTGCTGACAGGGGCTGGGGAGAAGGCTACATGAGTGAGCAAAGCCGGTTGAGTTTTCACATCAAGGAGGCTAAGGGGGGCCTCAGCCAATATGTTTTGGCCTCCTATAACCATGTGGAATTGTGTGGTCAATTTGTTGAAATGTCTTCCATTATTTTTTCCATGCTGAAGCCATTTTTTATGGGAACTTCTGATGTTTAAATGTCAGTTAAAACAACAACAAACAACAATAAACAAAAACACAGTGTGTGGGCTGAACAAAAAACACATCTGGTTTATTGGCTAACAGTATGTACCCTCTGAAAGAACTGCACAATTACAGCCATCGGCCGAACCCGGGCTGGCAGTCCTCTGTCTGCTCCGCCCCCAGCTTCTGCCCCGTGTGGACACTCTTCTAAGACACGACCAGCGACCCGAGTCCACCTTTCTGCCTCATCATTTTCTGGGAATTACCAGGTATGAATCATAACTAAAATATGTGTTTTTCTGATTTCTTAAGCACATGTATTTTACATTTTGTTTCCTGCTTATCTCTATAGGCTACCCAGATTGGAGCGATAGATTAATTTGCAGATTTAGTATTTTGTGTTATTTTTAAGCCTTTCTCCTAAACTTTTATAATTATTTTTGAGGCTGCCTAGGGCTTGCTGGCTATTAATTATATTCTATTAAGAAGTGAAAGTTCTACCATAGATCTCTTTTACTCTTATAGGTGTTATAGAATCTTATAGAATTAAATCATGTGTGTTTGTACATATAGATTTTAAGCGAAATCTCCATAACAGTAATATAAGAACTAGAAGAATAATCAAATCTCCTATTAGAGTCGATGGCAAAATTCATTTCATCCAGAAAAAAATTACCACATCCCTAATTTCAGAATAAGATAAAAGGTCTTTTTAGCTGAAAAAGTCAGTCAAATGTATTGCTCAAAATTGACAGGAGCTGAAGGTGTGAGTTCTTCTTTGTTGGCACTGGACAATGGAATTGTTAGTACCACTTATTCTGTTATTCTGTGGCCTGTGCCATTGGCAGAAGGGAATGAACATAGTATGCAATTGCCTTCGGAAGCTGTGTGCACAGTTGAGGCTGGGGTAGGTGATGCAGTTGTCAGGTTTTCTGAAGGACAGAGTCTCAGGGGTCTCTTCTGATGTTTTCTACAGTATGATAGGACAGGACTGCTATTTTTCAGTCACTACCAGTTTCATACCCAGGTTTTTTAGGAAAAAAAAATCTCCCAATATATATAAAGCCTTGGGTACAGCAATGATTTTCCAGTTGCTTTAATTTCTTTTGATAAAACTGCCAGGAATATTTATTGTAACTCAGTGTAAGGTAGTTCCAGTGAAGTCCTAATTTCCTTTATGTAAAACAATACCTGGGGTTTTAAATTAAAAAAAAACTAACACTTGCATATCATTAAAGAATTGAACAGGAGAAGAATTTATGATGAGAAATGAGTATCATTTACACCTTATATTTTGATCCCCTTCCCCAAAGTATTTTATTTTGCAAGAGCTTTTGTACACACACACACACATGGATGTTAAATTGTTTTTCTATGGTTTTTGAATTTTAAATAAAGCCTCTAAACTGAAAATAAAGTGTAAATATTTAGTTTCTGAAGGGACATGCTATAATTTCTGTGCTGGATTACTAAGATTTAGAGGCACTAGTCTAGCAACTATCAACTGTAACTCCCCACCTTTAGGGTATATAAAGGAGACTCGATTTTGATAGGTAATACAATTTCTATGATAGGGAGTGGAGAGATTTGGATCTTGTAGAGGGTAATGGGTCTTGTGCAGAGGGCACATTGCTCTATTTCCTATCCTGGAGGAGAGTAGAAGGACCCTGACCTCTCAGGCCAAGCCGTGTGTATTTGTAGAGGCTCTCTCATAGCTGTTAAGATCTCTGCAAGAAGGGGAAGTTAGTATCTCACTCCCCTGCTGAATGTTTCCTAGGTAGGACATCATTCACTGATGGAACCAAGATCAAGTTTGGTGTCAATGTTTATGGAGCAAATTTCCATGTATTCCTTAGACATAGGGAGCGCACAAACATAGACACAGACGTGTGTGTCTTGCTTTGAGTGTCTTGAAGTCAGAGTAAGGAGAGAGGCAGCAATAGAGCGAACCTGCACTACTACCACTTGATGTCAGACGATGTGTGAATTTATCACAAGCCAAATAGGCACTAAAGAAGTTAACCTGGCTTGAAGCATCTTAATGAATTTCTCCCCACCAAATCAGTGGGAGGCGGTCATGAGAAGACTAATTATGGGAGGCTTTGGTGTGAATCAATAAGGGCAGCAAATGAGGGAGTTACACAAAAACTAAACTGGAAGGGGAAAGGCCCACATCAGGGATTATGCAGTGTGGGGATTATGCAGTGTGGAGGTTTCCTCGGAAGATCCCCAATCCACCATAAATTACATCCAGCACTTGGCTGTCTGTTGCACTGACAGTTCTCTATGGGCAGGTTGTATCAATCATACCTTAGTCTTTTTTCTTCCAAGTTCACCTCTGATAGTGGAGGACACCCAGAAAAAGCAAGAGTGAGTGGGAGTGAAGATGGAGGCTGTGATAGACCAATGAGGGGAGCAAAAGCAAAGATGCAGCATCCCATCCCCCTGATGTGGCTCCCAATCAGATCCCACACCTGAACTGGGGGATGAGGAGGAAGGGTTGTGCTCCATGTGGTTTGGGTTTAGAATGGACTGAATTTTAAAGTATGTGAAAATGAGTCATAATTACTTTATAAAGACTATTGTTATGAATTGAAAGTGATCCAAAAACAGTGGGATCTTTCCTGTGATGAGAAAATGTACCTTGAAGACAGAAACATAACCCAGGTTACTATTTTACCCTATGTTGAACTCAAAATAATCTATTTTTTCAGATAGAAAAGTTGCTTATGCTTTTAAAGTACAAATGTAAACATACTACTTGTGATGCCTCATACTTTTCATTTCCTATTTAATATATTCTACATGTCTCTTAAATGAATATGCTATTACAATTATGATCATGATAGCCACCATAGCATGAATTCTGAAATCTCTTCCTTATATGACCAGCAGTAAACTTCATTCCCTGGGCTCTTTCTGCAGCAGCTTTGCATATTTGAACACATGGTTTCCAAGGTATTTATGTTCCTCTGTTTTAAACAGGGAAAAGGATCAAAGAGGTGGGATGGGAGGTTTTTATGGGCAAGAAGGGCACATACACCATCGATTTCTGTACATGGACAATTGGGAAATAGAGTTTAATTTTATCACTGTTGTGAAGCGTTAACTCCTTTGGCATTTGGTTTACTAATAACTAGTAAGCTAGTATATCTGCATCTAACTTCAAAACAGCAGCTATAGGCCATTTCATTCTATGGTTGTTCCATAATTTCTGTGACCCGGTCACTGTTGGTGGACATGCATGTGTTTTCCTGTTTCAAATAGTGCTGCAAAGAGCATTCTTGTTCATGAATTTGGGCATATGAGTAAGTATGCCCCCAAGATCAATTCTGAGAAGCGAAATTGCTATTTGAAATGATATAGGCAATTTTGAGTTTTTATAATCATTGCCTCCAAAGAGACTTTTATCAGGCACACACTTACCAATACTTCATCAGGTTGTCTGTTCCACCAGGCTCCACCACAGTTTACTAACACTGTGTCCTCAGTACTACTTATCTGTTTCAATCTAATAGGGGCCTGAGTGCTCTGTCATTATTTTAATTTGCATTTCTTCCTCTTTATAAGTACATGTTTTTTCATGAGAATTAACTTGTTGCAATTATTTCTTAGTGTTATTGTAGGTATTCATTCACTACATCTAGTTTTCTCCTGGTAAAGCAGGGAATAACAGATCTTCACCCTGTCACTTAATCAGCTCAGCTCTGTGGGTTTGGGAAGTAATCACTTTGCACTACTTGGGCTTACGTTTATCATTTGGAAAATTATAACTTTAGATTTAGTTTCTATAATGAGGATCTCTAAGTTCATATCATTCTCTCAATATCTACAAAAGAAAATTTGAGAAGTTATGCGACTTTAGATCAGGAGCATATTGACAACAAATTTGTTAATGAAGTAGAAGACATAAAACTAGCGGTAATGCTATAGGCATTTGGTGCATTTAAGAGTGAGGATACTTACCAGAATACTCATGTAATGCTATATAGTGTGATACCTTATAATCCAGCAAAACTAGATGTTTCTGTGAAAACATGCACAGTAAATATTTATCAAAGCCAAAAAAGTGAAAAAAAGTTTTCAGTTTTTATATCATGTGCTTTTGTTGCCTTTGGTTTAATAATCTTATAAAGTTCTTTCTATTTTTGACAAAAATATCAAAGTAAAATATTTGAACAAAATATTTTAATAAAACATGAGAACGTAAAAGCTTAAAGTGAAAAGAATTTCAGGGAAAAGGGGAAGGATTCACAGGAACGAGTATGAAGGACACATGAACAAAACCTAAGGTGGGGGGGGAATGGGAGGGAGGTGGGGAGCACTGGGGGAGGTGGGCTGGGCTGGGAGTAAAAGACAGAAAACTATACTTGAACAATAATTAAATAAGTTAAAATAAAGAAAAACTTTAAAACTTAGGCCACTATTCTAAAAATGTTTGTTGTTAATAGGCTTTAAGGAAACTTTATTTTGCATTTTTCTACAGGCAGGTTCTTAGGGCTCAATTTGCATATACGTATATATGTCTGTGTATGTATATTCCCTGGACCAATGTGGGGGTATATGAGGAATATTTGAGGAATAATTTCGAAGCTCCCTGTGTAAGTGAAAATGAGAACTTGGCTTGTTAGCACACAAGTGGAATCACAAAGACTGGGAATGTGTTGGTCAGACTTGAAGGTAATAGTTAAGGTTGAATATCCTAGTAATGGAGCTCCATAGGTAGTGGCTGTGGAGGAAGGGTGTGTGTGTGGGTGTGTGTGTGGGTGTAAGAGAGAGAGAAAATAAATACGAATTAATGAGAATGGAGATTCCACATTTACCCATAGCTCTGTAGTGGCTACCAAATCTGAGGTTGCTTGGTAGCCAATATTTACCTCCCAGATGAAGATGGGGAATCCAGAGAGAGAAAGAGTCTGATCAGTTTAGGCAATGAAGTTTTCACGCAAATTTCTAAGATAAGTTCCTTTACTTTTTGCTTTATGTGAATTCTGCTGGATTTGAAACAAACCCAGTAGTTTGTTTCAAAGTAACAAAGCTGTAAGTAAGTAATTAAATAGGCTTTACAGTTGTGACTTCTATCCCTAGCTCTTTCAAGTCCCCCTCTCAATTCACTTGTAAGACTCAGAAAGGTGAAGCAGTGATGTAAATATAAAGCAAATATGATTCCAATACAGAGCTGTCTTTTGCAACATTTTTTAGTTAAATTCATTAGACTATGTGTTATGTTAGACTAAGATCCTTATCTTTATGTTCCCCCCACTCCCCTGACCAAATTCAGTGCAGATGGTGGTTACTTAGTTTTTTTAAATGAATGTGTGAATAAATAAGTAACTGAATAAGGAAAGGAGAAAAAAATCAAACTTTTTAACCACTAGACACAAATTGCTATCAATCTTATCAATGCACTTAAAATGATAAAACATTGCCATGTAAAACCAAAATTTAAATATTGAACTTAAAATAGTCTTGAAATTACATTGAAGTAGCACCACATCTAAACAAGGTCAACATAGAGAACAAAGTCAACATAATGCTTCGTGACATAAAGGCTTTAATCATTAAAGCTGCATTTTGTATAGTTGGCTTTTACATGAGTTTAAGTGTTTCCTGTGGGATATGATACAAGGTGATGAATCCAGTGGCCGTTGAGAACATCTGGCAGTGGCCTTTCATCAGCCTGCACTAACACCACAGGCATCCAAAGTAAGCATCATGGAAGTCAACCTGTAGAATCCCTCTGGACTCAAGACAAATTGGAGCATTGTGTAGAAAGAAGGAACACATTTTCTGTCAAAGAGACCAATTAGAAAGCAATTTTATCTCAGGAGAATCACATTCCCAGGTGGTTTTTCAATGGTTGTAAATTGGTTGTTTGTTAAATGAACCAAAACTGTCACCTTGTCACTGAAAAACAAATTGCTAATGAGGAGTATGGGCAAGTCTTCATTAAGTGACTCACAGAAGGGAGGCAGTTGACACCACATGGTAGCTATTTACTTAGAAAGTAAAAAAAAAAAAAAAGATTCAGGAAGCCTTGAAAAAAAAAATCATGTTAATTCTATCTCTCATTATCCCTCGTCCAGAAAACTTCAGTGGCTTCCTGGGGCTGAGGTGGCTCTGTCCAGTCTGTTTTCCTTGCAGTGTTCCCGCCACACGAATGCTGGGAAGAAGAAAGGACAGAACTGGTGAGGGATGAGTTGTTTTAGAACTACCTCCAAAATATATCTTGAACAAGTCTACTTCTGACCATCACAAACACCCTCGGCTAAGTTGGCAACATTTATCATCTGGGTGGTTGTGGTAGACTGATTTATTTCACTTCCAATCTTGCCTTTTTATACATAGTATGACCAAAAAAAGAACTTTTTTTGGTCATACTATGGCCAGAATGCTCTATTTAAACAATGCTGCTACTTCCATGGCTTTTCATTCCTGTATGATTTGGACTCTTGGCCAACCCATTCACTTTTATTTTTAACCTTTTATCCAATATTCTATTCCAATTTCTTATACAGACATGAGCTACTTAACAATGGGGATGCAGTTTAAGAAATGTGCCATTAGGTGATTAATTTCATCATTGTGCGAACATCACAGAGTGCACTTACACAAACTTAGGTGTTATAGCCTACTGCACACCTAGGCTCTATTGTACAGCCTATTGTTCTTAGGCACTAAACCTGTACAGCGTGTTACTGAACCAAATTCTGCAGGCAATAGTGACAC
Organism: Sturnira hondurensis; assembly: GCF_014824575.4. Lineage (NCBI taxonomy): Eukaryota > Metazoa > Chordata > Mammalia > Chiroptera > Phyllostomidae > Sturnira > Sturnira hondurensis. The sequence goes on along the minus strand of NW_028074140.1, from coordinate 8,194,592 downwards.
AATGGTATTTGTATATCTAAACACAGAGACGTTACAGTAAAAGATCTCTTACAGTGTAAGAGAGAAGAAATGGTACCTCTACAGGGCACTGACCATGAATGGAGCTTGCAGGGCTGGAAGTTGCTCTGGATGAGCCAGAGGGCGAGTGGTAATGTGAAGGCCTAGGACAGCACTGTGCACTGCTATAGACTTTGTAAACATTGTACACTAAAGTTACACAAAATGTATAAAACAACACAAGATTAAACTAAGCAGAAGAGAAAATGATGTGATCAAGAGAAATGGTAAACGCGAGATATGATGCTGCTGGCATAACATGGCGTACTGTTTCACAGCAAACTTTCTTCCAGAAGTAGAAAGAGTGCACTCTAAAATATAGTAAATATATAAACCAGTAACATAGTCATTTATTATCATTACCAAGTATTATGTACATCATTGCATGTGCCATACTTTTATGACGGACAGTGCTGTAGGTTTGTTCACACCAATGTCACATGAGTAATGCATTGCGCTATGACTATGTGACAGCTGTGGTGTCACTAAGTGACAGGGATTTTCAGCTTCATCATCTTCTAGGACCACTATTACATAGGCCTTCTGTCGTTGACTGCAGCATTGTTATGATGTGCATGACTGTAATTCCATGAAGAGCATACGTTTTTGGTTATTTCCCTACTTTTCTTATTTTATTTCTTTTACCTGTAATTCTTTTTCATGTTTCAGTTTTACTTCAAAAGGAGAATCTGGAAACCATTCATCCCTCTCTTGAAACTTGCGATTCATCCCTCTCTATGTTGAAACTTGTGATTATGTTCCTGCTCACCAAGGCATTTTAACTTCATGATTTCTATAGGAAAAAACATGTAGGTACATACGCTACTGCCGTGAGTACCTACGACACACGGTTAACCTTCTATTTTGGCACGGCAAGTGGATAAAAGTGGGTGGTGTTAGACCAGAGACTCTTGGGTTCCCAGACTCTAACTAACACACAGTTGGATTGGAAGAGGAAAGGCTGTGAAGACCTTTACTGGTTTTCATTTGGGACAGAATATGCACCCTTGCCACCTCCCTCTCCTGATCAAGGAGGAACAAATCTCTTCTACTTACATTAAGAACTCTTATTAGAAAGCACTCCAGCCCTGACTGGCGTAGCTCAGTGGATTGAGCGCGGGCCTGCGAACCAGACGATCGTGGTTCGATTCCCAGTCAGGGCACATGCTTGGGTTGCAAGCCGGTTCCTTGCAGGCTAACTACCAGCAGGGGATGCACAAAAGGCAACCATACATTGATGTTTCTCTCCCTCTCTCCTTCCCCTCTAAAAATAAATAAATAAATAAAGTCTTTAAAAAAAAAAAAAAGAAAGCACTCCAAATATTTGAAACACTAAACTTTTCCTTTTCATAGGATTTTGAAGATGTTAAGTTTATTACTTTTCTATTGTGGAGTAAGAAATTCCACAAACTTAGTGACTTAAAACAACACCCATTATTTCATATTTCTGTAGGTCCAAAGTCNTACATAGGCCTTCTGTCGTTGACTGCAGCGTTGTTATGATGTGCATGACTGTAATTCCATGAAGAGCATACGTTTTTGGTTATTTCCCTACTTTTCTTATTTTATTTCTTTTATCTGTAATTCTTTTTCATGTTTCAGTTTTACTTCAAAAGGAGAATCTGGAAACCATTCATCCCTCTCTTGAAACTTGTGATTATGTTCCTGCTCACCAAGGCATTTTAACTTCATGATTTCTATAGGAAAAAACATGTAGGTACATACGCTACTGCCGTGAGCACCTACTACACACGGTTAACCTTCTATTTTGGCACGGCAAGTGGATAAAAGTGGGTGGTGTTAGACCAGAGACTCTTGGGTTCCCAGACTCTAACTAACACACAGTTGGATTGGAAGAGGAAAGGCTGTGAAGACCTTCACTGGTTATCATTTGGGACAGAATATGCACCCTTGCCACCTCCCTCTCCTGATCAAGGAGGAACAAATCTCTTCTACTTACATTAAGAACTCTTATTAGAAAGCACTCCAAATATTTGAAACACTAAACTTTTCCTTTTCATAGGATTTTGAAGATGTTAAGTTTATTACTTTTCTATTGTGGAGTAAGAAATTCCACAAACTTAGTGACTTAAAACAACACCCATTATTTCATATTTCTGTAGGTCCAAAGTCCGGATGGCACTGACTAGGTTCTCTGCTCAGGGTCTCACTTGGTCGCAGTCAAAGTGTTGGCTGCCTCAGCTTTTCTGCAGGCTTTGGGGGCAGGAAGGGTCTTCTTCCAGGCCCATTCAGTTTGTTGGCAGAATCCAGTTCCTTAAAAGTTTGCATCTGAGGTCCCTGTTTTCTGGATGGCCGTCATCTGTGGCTGCTATTTGCTCTCAAAGGCTAGCCACATTTCTCTTTACCTGGCACCTTTAAACCAGCAGCGGCACCTTGAGTTCTTCTCATGCTTCTATCTTTCTCTTCTTTTGCCAGCCAAGAAATGTTTCTGCTTCTAAGCTTTGTGTGATTACATTGGGTCCACCCAGATAATTCCTATGTTAAAATTAAACTGTACCCAGGTTTTAGGGATTAGAATGGGACATTTTTGAGGAATAATTTCAGAAATTCTCCCTTCACCATAACCTAACACAGACATTCATTAGCACAGTTCAAAAGATATTCTTTCATAATCACTCATTACACTTAAATGTATAACTTTTGGCAATACACAAAATCATTCAAAATGCTTTGACTCCTATTTTCAGACCTTTCCGAAAGTAATCACCTTTTCCAGCTAATCACCAGGGAAAGTATCACCGAGTTTCTTGCTAGGGGGGAAATGGCTGTTAAAAAGAGATTTCCTCCTTTTAAATCAGAAATTGCCAAACTAATGTGATGAAAACCTAATCTTCCTTCAGTGACAGTTACATACATCTCCCTCTGTGAGAGGCTTCTGCATCTCCTCAGGCAGAGAGAGTACCTTTACCGTGTCCTCACAAAGCCTAGTTCATGCCTCTTTATGTCTCTTCACATTTTGAACTATAATTTGTAATCCTGTGTTTCTCTCCATTAGAAGATTTGAACTCCCTACAGGGAGACCTACAGCTCTGAGGCAATTCTGTAGAATGTAGCAGGTGGTCAAAATATATTTGCAGAATGAATAAGTCCAGATGGCAGAATTAAAATGCGAAGTGAGGGATGAGATCACAATATAAAACAGGGGACTCTGGGGTTTGATAAGTCTGTTAACTTAAATTTTGGGTAAATATAGTGTTAATATTTTCTAGAGTAATCGTCTGTTCTTTCATGTCCTGTATTTAATTTTACTCTTTTATCACCCGGTAAGGTAAGAAGGTGGTATCGACATTTTACAGAGGAGGAGCACTCATCATAAGGGAGCTGCCAAAGTTCACACAAAACCAGCCGTTGATCTCTTGCTAGAAGGCAGCACGACAAAGCAGAAGGTAATGAGTGAGTTAGGGAGGCCTGGACTTTTTTAGCTGTTGTGTGAACTTGCAAAGTTAATTTTTGATAAAATTCAAGTTTTTGTGCTTTTTTTTTTATTTGTAAAATGACGGTATGCACCTAAGGTGATTTTGCAGATATTCCATTGATTAATGCATCATATATTTTGATATAAGAAAAAATCCTGGGAATACGGTAGCTTATGTTAAAAACAGTAAAAGTTGTTTTACTTCTTCTGATTTTAAGACCAATATATTGGAGTTTGCAGTCTTCGATATCTCTCTGTGTGCACTTTTGAGCTATTTTCGTTACTCTTTATTTGCTGTCTCCACCATCATTTACCAGGGAGTCTTATGTTGCCCCAGATACATCCTGGAGGATAAGAGTCTTACAAGCTCATTTTCACTAAGGTGTGTTAGGACACAATAACAGTAATAATAATAATAATAATAATAATAATAATAATAGCTTCAATTTAATGAGTACTCTGTATGCTGTATATTTTATACACATTGCCCACATTTGCTCCAAATTTGCAAGATAGGGATTACAATCTCCAGTGTTTGAATAAGGAACTGAGACTCAAAAGTTTAAAAACTTGTTCCACGTCCCACAGGTAGGAAGCCAAGCAGCTGGTACTCAAACACAACCAGAACTGCCTTCAATGTCAGGCTTTCGCTGGTATACAAAATTCCCTCTTCCTCTCAAGAAGAATTGGTCAGCTGACTTCTAGAATTGTATGGGAATACTGTTAGCTGGGGGAAGTTTTCTAAAATGTTCTCAAATACAACCAGGCAACTGATGGAATTTTTGGCCTTCCGTGAACCTTGGACTCTGTTGTATGAGATAGGGACCTATTTTTTTCCAGGCTTTGTACTCAGAATTACATGAAAGATTTATAACTGTTAATGAAATCTGTCATGTGACCCTTAGTGGGGATTTTTATGAGGTTTCATAGAGGTATTCTCAGGCTTGTACAGAAGGAAGGTTAAGAAGAATCTTAACCCTAGACAAAGGGAAGAAAGAGCAAATTTAAGTAAAGAAGTATCTCAGTGTTTACTATGAGATACTATTTACCTGGATAAGGTAGGGATCAGGAAGAGTAGGCTAGGGACTGGTGAGGGAGGGATGGGTCAGGAGTTGGATGCTCCTGAAGTCAGTTTGTAAATTGAAGAGAAGAGGCTATATCAGTATACAATAAATGACTCCTTGGATCTGTATTTTGGGCTTTGCTAATCGGAACATAATGGATATACAATGGGACAGAGTTCAGTATGAAAATTCAAATGAGCTTTTTGATGAGTAAGGTGCAAGCTAGTATTAACAATAAAAATTCTAACTGGCCACATTGTAGTAGTTCTGGGATCTATAAGGGAGTTGTGGGAATGAAGAGGGGCCAGAAAATCGCCTGTTTGAAGAAAATTCGACATCCCACTTTGTATTCCCTCCATTTTGGTTCGTGTAAACTTTGACACATTTAGGAAGCATATGTTAGTTTAAAAAAATAAAACTTTGTACTTAGAGAACTGTGTGGATCCGTGTCAGATTTAATAACTGAAGAAAATAAGTCATAATGATTTTGTCTCATCATGAATAAAAATGATACCCTTAAAGATGATTAACAAAATGTGTTTTGTGATTTTCATTTCAGGAGCTCCTATAGAATAGAGAAGATAGCCATTATTTTCTTTAAATTAAAAAAAAATCTTCACCTCAGGGTATTTTTATTGACTTTGGAGAAAGAGGAAAGGGGAGAGGGAAACATCCCTGTGGGAGAGAAACACTGATCAGTTGCCTCTCTCTGTGCATGCCCCGGCCAGGATGGAACCTGCAACCTAGGCATGTGCCCTGATGGGGAATTGAACCCGTGACTTTTTGGTGTGCAAGATGATGATCTAACCAAATGAGCCACAAAACCAAGACTCTATTAGTTTCTCTCTTTTTAAAGATTTTATTTATTTATTTTTAGAGAGAGGGGAAGGGAAGGAGAAAGAGCGGGAGAGAAATATCAATGTGTGGTTGCCTCTCCCATACCCCCTACTGGGGACCTGGCTCGAAACCCGGGTATGTGCCCTGACGGGGAGTTGAACAAGTGATCCTTTAGCCCACAGGCTGGTAGTCCACCTAGCCACATCAGCCGGGGCTCTATTACTTTCTTTAAAGAAAGTCTTGAGTACTGAATGGCCTGGTTTTAGCTTTGCTTCCTGCCAGTGATGCCTCTGGCTCATGATTTTCATTATCCTGATAGGAAAGAGAACTTTTCATACTTTTTAATTTCAGTGTTAAGTAATGTCATTAGTCAGGTTGTAGTCATCCGTTCCTCGTAGTTCAAATTAGGCCCAAAGTAAGTGGGAGGCAAAAGGATAGGGTCATTTTCCTATGGAAAATGCTCTTTGATTATGGTTTCCCTAGAGTACATATATGTTTCGATCTGCTTTATTCTTGTCTGCTCAATTGCTGTATCCTTCCAGAGGGCCTTTGGTAGGACAGAATGGGGTGAGGGAAACAGATGCTAGAAGAATACAAGGCAGTGCAGGCCCCACAGATGTCACTGGACTTCCCACAGGAACAGGAGAGCTGACAAATGGTCATTAAAACAGTCGCCTTTACATTAAGGAGATGGTGATTTTAGAAACTGATAAAGCAAATTTGAAATATGTGTTTTTTGAAAAGTAATCTACTTTCTTTTGGAGGCAAGGCACCTGCCAGGAGAATTGACAACTTAACTTGCTTTTATATTAATTTGCCACCCAACAGTCAAAATAAAACCAACATCCATTTCTTGCTAGGTAATAGAAAATGATTTAATATTTGAACAAAGAAACACAAGTTGAATAATGTATGATGATCATAAATGTGTCACTTGTAGGTTGGCAAAGGAACTCAGTTCTGTTTTCACATTGAGAAGATGAACTGAAATTATCTGCTATAAGAAATATTTCAGATCCTACTTAAATCAAACTAATGCAATGAGAAAAGAATAACATTCATTGAATTTATCTTCTGGTTTGAAGCTTAGACTGAATATTGAACCTGGAGAACTTTTTCAAAGTCCATTGATAGTGATACAATTGAATTCAATAGCTATTGAAAAGTTCATCCAGTGAAATAAACTGAACTGGCTAAATTTAGATAATTTTTCTTGCACCAATTGCATTTCTTTGTTTAGAATATTGATCGACTCAGTGAAAACATATGCCAAACTAAAAGATATGAATCAGTGACTTACAATACAGGTATAAACTAGAAAGCAAATCTAATTTTTATGTCATAGAATTTAACTATATTAAAAATATTCTTAGATGCAAGCAGGTAATTCTTCCTCTGGTTCTAATCCACTTGTACAGAGTTTTTCTTTGTTTCCTGAGGCAGCCCTGTTCTCAACAGTACTACCCAGTCATGAGAGGGAATAACTTAAACTTTCAATGAACTGATATATTTGGAAATGAGAGCAATCAATATCCAGAATCCAGCAATGAACTCCTGAATCCAGAAATGTGAAACTGGCTTTTGTTAAGACATACTTTCAATCTAAAAAATTCACTTGGATATTTAGATCTGGAACTTAGAAACCTCCATTTCCCAAAGAAAATAAATCAGTATATCTGAAGGCAATATATATTTGGAAAATATCAGCTATTTTTATCTTGATTTTCTAAGTGGGGTCTTGGTCACTTTCTATTCACTCAAGTATTTTCTGCTCCTTCAATGTGATGTATATACACAGTACTGCATCTCTTGTGTTTTTAGCGAGGTGACATTAGCTTGAAATTGTATCTTTGATTTTAGATGAAAAATCATTTAGAAAGAGAAAGACATGCATGTGAACACCAGCATCTAAAAATAATTTTAAAATATGGAGCAAAGAAAGAACTGTAGTTCTCCTTACAATTAGCAGTGTGCCAGAATGTTGGTGTGGAGGCACACTAGTTATAGAGAGAAAAGGAACATGAAGAAAAAAGCTCCTCAGAAAGAATTCCAAAATTCTATTTATAAGATCTTCAGAAGATTAAATGCTCCTAAGTAGATTTTTAAAAAGATTTTATTTATTTAGCTTTAGAAAGGAAGGGAAGGAGAAAAGGAGAGAAATATCAATGCATGGTTGGTTGCCTGTTGTGTGTCCCCTGCTGGGAACTGGCCTGCAACCCAGGCATGTGCCCTGAGTGGGAATTGAACCGCGATCCTCTGGACTTCCACTGAAGTATGCCAGCCAGGCCCTAAGCAGATTTTTATTTCTACCTACTTAAAAGATACTGGTTTGAACCCCACCTCACACACAGAGTCTGAAAAACTGAGGGGGAATTGTGTCTAACAACTGAAATGCGTTTCTCAGCAGACTATAAAAAATTAAACGTGCAGATATTGTGGTATAACATTGTAAAACAAATCACACAAAAAGAATCAACAGATTGATATGACTGATATTTGCTATTTCAGTCAGTTAAACACATGCTTGTCCTAAGAGAAATTTCAGTTGTTATCCCCCCAAAGAGTAGAGATGTCAGAAATCAGCGGTCAGCTGCTCTCCGTAGTGTTTCTTGGGGATGATGGTTCTTGCTGAATTCAGTCTTTGGTCTTCAGGTCCACTCAGCCTCATTATGTAACTCCAACTTGATCAAGATTTTGGCACACCCAAAGATTAACTCAGAAGAGGTAATTCTTATACCAGGACATAGACCAGTAACTTTATAATGAGGTATATATTTATCTTGTAACCAGACAGTTGGTGTCAATAATTCAAGGTACCCTCTCAGGCAGTGAAGGAAACAAATCACTATGCATAAATTTCTTTAGTGAACGATGACTTACCTAAACTTATTGGATGGTCATAAAGTCTATTTTAGTCAAGGTGTGAAAGGGTGAAGGGTTTGCAGGAACAAGTATGAAGGACACACGGACGATAACGAGGAAGGGTTGGAAATGGGAGGGAGGAGGGGAGGACTGTGGGGGTGGGCTGGAATGGGGGGGAAAGGCAGAAAACTGTACGTGAACAACAATTAAAATGTAAAAAAATTTAAAAGGGCAGGTTTCCCTCAATAAAATTCAACCCTATATTGACTAAAAGACCAATAGTTGTTGGATATAGTTTATTTCTCTGGCAATGTTCAATCAACTTAAACAAGATCTTACTATGTATTTACTTTTCTACACACATGCCAAAGATCACTCCCATGGTACATGTTGGAGCTCAGATTAGTAGCATTACAAATGATTAAGTTCACAGTTTTTTTTTTTTTTTTAGTGTTTACCAAGTCTCAGGATTATTTCTGCAGATGGCTAAGGTTATGTATCATGTTATAATTATTAATAATTTTGCCTCCATGAGTTCTAAAGATATAAATAGCATTGATAATGAAAAGATAATAATAATAAAGGTAAATTTAACTGCTTTACNGATTAAGTTCACAGTTTTTTTTTTTTTTTAGTGTTTACCAAGTCTCAGGATTATTTCTGCAGATGGCTAAGGTTATGTATCATGTTATAATTATTAATAATTTTGCCTCCATGAGTTCTAAAGATATAAATAGCATTGATAATGAAAAGATAATAATAATAAAGGTAAATTTAACTGCTTTACAATAAAAACTTCTTACATTAAAGTTTGTCATAAATAATAAGCCATACCAGGTAAAAACAACCAACATAAGATTTGTATCAAGAATTTATATATAGAACAAATTTCTGCAAACAAAAAGAGGTGGATAAGCAATCCAGTACAAACTGGGGGAAAACATGGACCATTATTTTAAAACAGAAGAAATGTAAACTGCTAAGAAAAATATGAGTAAGACTTCAGCCATAAACACAAATTAGTATTATTTTATGCTAAGCAGACTGGATAAAATAAATTTTGGTACCTACATACACTGATGATGGGAGAATAAAACTATCTGGCATTATCTTGCAAGGTTGTGGTGATACATAGGTCTGTCTTCCACCAGTTCCTTTCTAGGTTTATCCTCTGAAGCAGTTATTTTCTTTCTTTCTTTTTAAATAGAAGGGCATCTTTTTAAAAAAATTTATTTATCTTTAGAGAGGAAGGGAAGGAGAGAAGGAGAGAAATGTCAATATATGGTTGCCTCTCGTGAGTCCCCTGCCAGGAACTGGCCTGCAACCCAGGCATGTGCCCTGACTGGGAATTGAACCATGATACTCTGGTTCACAGGCCCGCGCTCAATCCACTGAGCTACACCAGCCAGGGCCTGGAGCAGTTATTTTCAAATCATAATTTGCTACCACTTTTCAGGGAGTTTTGAAATTAATTCAACGACTGAATACCAACATGTTAAAAATGAAATAATAGTATATCATGTAGTACAATACAACAAATTGGAAAATATTAGAGTTTATCTAAGTTCTTAGGGTAAATATTGTTTTGAGAAACACTTTTTTAGGTTATGTGTGTGTGCACATACATGTCTCTGTGTTCACGTGAGTACTAGGCTTCTGTAGAATGGTTCTCTATAAAAAAAAGCTATACCATCTTAGAGGAAACTTGATTATATGTTTCTTAGGAGAAATATACAAGAATATTTACAATGGTATTGTCATGATTTTAAAAATTGGGAAACAAGTCAAATGTCTGTTGTAGGAGAATGATTAAATACATAGTGTCTCGTTGTGCAATAGACTACTTAAAAAATGAATTGAGGTGTTACACATCACAAGTAATCATCTCAAAGATATGTTGAGGGAAAAGGGAAGGCTGTAGAAGACTTCAAGAGAGTGATTTGATAAAACACAACAAAGAAAACTAAGCAACAGCATGTAGGATACATCCACTGTAGTCGCACCATAAAGAAAAGAAAAGCGTGACGAACACAAGGTTTAGAAGGATGATTACCTTCAGGGCAATAGGAGAGTGAATGGGGAAGGGCACACAGGCTTCAAACACACTGGTGATGTTTTATTTCTTCAGCAGAGTCGTGAATACATGGATCTTTGCTTTACGGTTCTTCATCCACTCAGTACATGTTATTTGGGTGCATTAAATATTTCTCAATAAAATCAGCTCTAAAAATGGTTTCCACTCAGATGACCACTTTTCATTGCAGTCCTATGGCTTTTATAGGCTGACTCCCATGGAATCAATAGTTCTTAGTAAATATTAGTTCTCTTGGTTTATTTTCAGTGGTAGTCCTTTATGACTTGGGAAGTTGAGGGATTCTTCTTTATTCACTCACATTCGATCATGATGTGTCCTGGGTTTATTAAATACAAACTGATGACTGAGTAACACTGCAGTCTTTTCCCACTTCTGCATCTCTGCAACCCGAACCCCAGTGTATGCACCTATGGTCTCTCACTTGTGCTGTGGTCATTGGACAGTAGTTGCTCTTTTTTCATATTTTTCTCACCTCAAATCTGTTTTATTCACAGTTGATAGTAATTAATCTAAAATGCAGACATGTTGTGTCACTGTGTACTATCTATGGGTAGTTATCGGCACATGACTTACCAAAACCTGGAATATAATCCCCACTTCTCTCTAACCTGATTTCCTACCTTGTCCTTTTACACATCTTCCTCATCTAGCATTTTGTGTTCTCATACAATGATTCTCAAATTTTGGTGTATATAAAATCACCTGAAGACTTGATAAAACACCCATTGTACTTCACAGCCTTGTGTTTTTTTCCCACATGTGTTACGTGTTTTCAAGGTGATTCTAGAATACATAAAGGATGGAGAGTTACTGTTCTTATGCTGTTGACAGTTTTTGCCCTCTTAAGATACCCTACCTCCATGCTCCTGTACTTTGGCCAAGTTGCTTTTCCTAGAACACTCTCCTCTCCACTTCTCCTACCTGTGTTCACCTAGCTACTTGTTCTACTTCCTTCCATTCAGCTGAGATGTGACTGCTTCTTTTATAAAGATCCCTAAATGCTACGTGGTGCTTCTTAGTACTTTCTGTGCATCCCTCTGCTACGCAGCAGTGGTTTTATACATTAAAATGTTGTGAATGTCTCCCCATAAAACCCATAAACTCAGTAGCTAATATAGTATCCAAAATGAGGTAGGTTCTTATTAAATACTCACTAAGCAAAATCAAACTAAAAATACTATGTATGACTTGACTATATAAAGATCACTTTCTTTTTAGTGTACTGATAAACGAATATTCACAAATTAATGGGACGAGTACAATAGTAGATGCATGTGCACTATATTGAGGAACAACTATGTGAAGGGGTGTATACAGAAGGACTAAGTATATGTCATGACTAATACATTTTAGTTGCTCTGATGGAGTGGAATTGGTCAGTCACATTGAATGAACCATCTGATTACTTAAGTTAATTTGATAAAAATCATTGAGCAAGTTACCACTGTAGTCTCTTTTTCTTCTCTGGCTCATATTGATCTTGTTGTCCAACTACAAGAAATATAGCGCAATAATTTTTTACAATATTGACTTTGAAAATTTTGAAGCCTCCAAAACTGCATCTCCAAGATAAGAAGATTTCTATTATTATTAGAAAACAAGATCCAATTTAAAACGTAAATGAAAGAAACATAATCTAGGAGCCTCTTCTCCTTGGATTTGAATCACATGGAAGCATTATGTGGGAACAGAAGAGTTTTTTTCTAAGTGTTTGAGGGCTAAAAAGAATTGGGATTTCTGCAGTGGAATGGACATTGGCCCTCAGCCCAGAGACTTGGGATCTAATTTGACTTTCCCACTAGTCAGTTTCGCAACTTGAGCAAGGCACTTACCTTCTCTGTGCTCCATTTGTTTTTTCTCTTTGGTAAATTCAGGAGATAGTCTGAATATCTTCAAGATCCCTTACAGCATAGTATTTTTTGAGTCTAGAAATTTCAGGATAAATAACATTGATCTGTATGAGCTATGCATTCAAATCTTATTCCTTTAGGAATTATCTTTCCCATTCTGCTGTGTAATATTTCCTTTAAAACACCAAATATATTTTTTTCTTACAGGACTAATATTTGGCAACTGAAGCCTATTGCCATCTTGTAAAAGCTTTCAAGATAATCCATCAGAATATGGCCATAAAATGTGGTTAATGGTATATGAGTATACAATGAGGATAATGGAATGTCATCAATATCCAATTATATAATTTCAAAATTCAAGGACCCATACTGATTTGGGTTCTGTTGGGGTCTGTTCTTATGCTAGTACCAGACTGTTTTGATTATAGTGGCCTTGTAATATAGTTTAATATCAGGTATTGTGATCCCTCCTACTCTGTTCTTCTTTCTCAAAATTACTGAGGGTATTTGGGACCTTTATGGTTCCATGTAAATTTTTGAAATATTTGTTCTATATCTGTGAAATGTGTCATTTGTACTTACATAGAGATTGTGTTGAATCTATAGACTGCCTTGGGTAGTATGAACATTTTAATGATGTTAATTCTTCCAATCCATGAACTTGGTATATGCTTCCATTTATTTGTGTCTTCCTTCATTTTTTTTGTTACTGTTGTATAGTTTTCTAGGTAGAGGTCTTTTACCTTGTTGGTTAAGTTTATTCCTAAGTATTTTATTTTTCTTGTTGCTATAGTACATAGGATTTCCCCCCTGATTTCTGTTTCTGATATTTCATTGTTGGTGTAAAAAAATGCCTTTGATTTCTGACTGTTGACTTTGTGTCCTTCTGTTTTGCCAAGTTCATTTATTAGGTCAAACAGTTCTTTGGTGATTCCCATTAAAGTACATCTTAATGAGGGTGTTTCTGTCAAGGGACAAAATAATGGTAGGTTTCTGATTGCTTAAGTTAATTAATGTTATGTGGTAGAATGATCACCTAGATTCAGGATTTATGCTCCATTTTGATCATGGAAACATGATCACTCATTCCTCCATTTCTGTTCCTTCTGGCAGGAATCAGAGCCAAATATAGCATTATCATAGCAATTATAAGTAAAATGGTTTGGTTCAGGTGATTTAATTTTTCTTTTTTCCTTGGTCCTTATTTTTTTAATGTATTAATACTTTCTATATCTGTGTTCTGTGTGGTACATTTTCTAAAAACTGCTTTTGCATGAAATTTTGTGATGAGTATCTTTTATAAAATAGAAAAAGCTTTCATTCTCTTATGACTTTGTTTTAAAAAGAAAAACAAGGGTACTGGTGTCCCGTGAAAGGAGTTTATCAGGCTCCTGGGAGCCTTCTACCCTTTGGTTCTCTGAGAGGGTAGGGAAGTGAGAGCAGGGAACAATGGCTCTGGTCACCAGCTGCTGGGCTCTCTCGCAGTGGGCTAGTAGCCGTGTATTTGTGGCCACTATTATTTACAGATGTCTGGGCCCGAGTTACACAAATAGTTCACAGTATGTATTAAGTATTTTTTCTAAATTATAAAAATACTGCAAAAGTGAGATCAGACAAATTCAAAAGTAATTTGTTTTTTAATTCCAAAAATTCTGTGATGTTTATGGAATCCAGAAGATCTATTGTGAGCTTTCTTTATACTTGGCTTGCTTGAGGAACTAACATTGCCTTACCATATGGGCAACCTGAATCCAAATCAGAAGTTGAGCCTTGGACCTCTGTGAGCCATATGAAATTGAGAGGGAAACAAACCGTTGTCTCTGGTTTAATAAACCTTGACGCCACATTATTCTAAGAGGACTGCTTGTTTTTCTCCAAAAGGTAAAATACTATGCCTAGTTAAAATATGTCAAACTATATGAAAAGCTGACTGACAGGGGAGAAAGATGGGCATCTGTCTGTGTGTTGATGGCTGTCTGTGTCTCTTCTGAGTGAGAATCCTCAACTGGACCATCAGCAGCACCAAGGAGAACGTTAGAAATTTAAATTGTGAATGTGAAATCACACACGCTTTCATACTGATTCAAACTGATGTCAGCCAGTGTCCTGCGGGGCTGCCCTAAGTTTATGACAGTTGACTGAAAACACCACGCTGTGTCTCAGTTCCCTGTGAATTTCTAGGTCACTCTGTAAGCTTTTCACTCTTTCATTAAATGTCCTCATAAAAAACCCAGAAATCTGATTATACTTTAAGTTAGTATTTAGTTCATGACATCTAATCAGAAAATTGCACTTTGAATGTGGTTTTCCTCTTTTCAGATTTAGCCAATGTATGTTCAGTTTTGAAGTTCACCCTTAGGATATTCTTTTTTGTTGCACATCCAAGTAATTTTATCTAACCCGGTCTTAGCAAATCTGGTATTTTAATCTTCATTACATACCTTCCTCTAATTTGGAAGTGTTTCACGATTGGATGAATTCTGTAAAGACTTATTCCTTGACTTTCCAAAAGGACACACTTAACTTTTGTTTAATTACTGTTACAAGGAAATATATCCAACAAATACAATAAGATAAAGAAAAGATAAAGTTTGAGAAAATGGAAGGCTGAATAGTTGATCACGGTCTCTGTGAAGTTCAGAGAGCTGTATACACATCCGTGCTCTGCCTGGTGCATATCAGCAGCTGTGTGTACTTCACGCTTGGACATTGATTTTCTCAGACTTACATTCCATGTTCTTCATATATAGCTGGTCCATGTTGTCTTGTGCTATGTGCCACATCAGGTTCTCTTTAGCTACCAATGATGCCTGAGATGGGTGTCATAGGCCTTTGGGGCATTTTAAAAATCTCTAAACGCATATCTAATAGCTGGGTTTCAAAACTCTAATCCAGGATCTAGCATTATCAGTTTGTGAAGTATGTCCAGCTTTAACTGCTGAGATTACATTTCTGATCGACGGCTGTATTTGGAATCTTACTGTACCATTTTGTAAAGTAGCTTCATACCATGTAGGGATTAGCTTTCTTTTTTTTAAATAAAGATTTTATTTATTTATTTTAGAGAGGGAAAGAGAGGGAGAAGGAGATGGAGAGGGAGAAGGAGAGGGAGAGAAACATTAGTATGCGGTTGCCTCTCATGCTACTCCCACTGGGGACCTGGCCTGCAGCCCAGACCTGTGCCGTAGACTGAGAATCTAACTGGCAATCCCCTGGTTCACAGGTCATCACTCAATCCACAGAGCCACACCAGCCAGGGTGGGATTAGCTTTCTATTTCATGGCTAGATGGTGCTTACCATTGCAACAAGACATGTTTGAGTGGACGGTTTTATTTCATGGCACTTCTGCAAATGCTTAATTGACCATCAAAAGCTTTACTGAGTATATTCTTCTTAAGCTAAGTTCTATTATATTTAACTATGAAAATAGCATTTGAAAATATTCACTAATTATGTATTTATTATTATTTATTCACTGACCATTTGATGGTCCGTCTTTTAGTCAACATATGACAATATGGTTAATAGTGATGCGGACCTGTCTCGTGGGGTCTGTGACATTGTGGATGAGATACAAGAAATTCACATGGACTACCTAGTCCTGTGGAGGAAAAGGGTCAGCATGGCTTCTCTCTCAAGAGGAGAAAAAGCCTCAAAGCGTGTCAGCTGCTATCTCAAGGGGAGATCGCCCTGACCCTTGCCTTGACAAGCTTTTACTGCTTTTCTGGGCACATTACATGATGGTCCTCATTTACTATGCAGAGGTTCGCTTTAGGTTGTTACCTTTTGACCCAGCAATTCCATGGCTAGGATTATATCCTAAGAACCCTGAAACACCAATCCAAAAGAACCTATGCACCCCAATGTTCATAGCAGCACAATTTACAATAGCCAAGTGCTGAAAGCAACCTAGGTGTCCATCAGTAAATGAATGGATCAAAAAACTATGGTACACAATGGGATACTATGTTTGTATCCCATAGTTTTGATACTATCAAAACATTTACACAATGGGATACTATGCAGCAGGAAGAAAGAAGGAGCTTCTACCCTTTGCAACAGCATGGATGGAACTGGAAAGCATTATGCTGAGCAAAATAAGCCAGGCGGTTAGATAAATACCATATGATCTCACCTTTAACAGGAACCTAGTGAACAGAACAAAACAAGCAAAATATAACCAAAGACACAAGTAGAGAACAGGCTGGCAGTGACCAGAGGGCAGAGGGGAGGGAATTTCAAGGGAAAAGGGGAAGGGTTTACAGGAACAAGTATAAAGGACACATGGATGAAAACAAGGGCTGTGGAAATCAGAGGGAGGTGGGGAGGGCCGGGAGAGGTGGGCAGGGATGAGAGTAAAAGGCAGAAAACTGTACTCGAACAATTAAAATTAAAAATAAATAAATAAAAGAAAACAAAGAAGAGAATGATGCTAATCACATCACAGAAGAAGGATATTTGCCAATGCAAAGGGAAAAGTGGTTGAACTGGTTACATTTGTCCTTGGAAGGGTTAGCATAGATTTTAGGAAGTTACTTTAAAGATATGCAGTAAACATTTTCTGCCTCAATTCAGGGTGAGAGAGTTTTAGCAAAAAGTGAGTCTCAAAGCAGTCTAGGTACAATGCAGGCCTGACTCCCCACAGGCGAACCTGTCCGTGGCTGTGGGTCCTGTCTGGGCCCCTGCCAGGAAGAATGGTCTCCTGTATAGCAGGAAATGGGAATTTTCAGATTGCTGAGAGAAGTATATGCTAAAGTTTTGGTAAATCTGAAGTCATGCTGAATAGGACTCAAATATCAAAACAGTTTGAATCTCAGCTGTTCATGTATTTTGTAATCTTGAGAAAATGGTTTAAAATTTTTAAATCGTTGGTGACGTTAAGTATAGACAAGTCTCTTGAGAAGTGGGCAGTGTGGGGAAGGGGTAATTAAAGAGGAAACAGAGTTCCAGGGAGAATAGTTCATTATGATTATATTTAATCTTCTGGTCAGGTTGTATTTATGATGAAGAGCTAGATTATTATAAAGTGCTGATAAGAATAATTTAACATGGACAGAAAGTTTCAAGATATAGGAGAAACAGTAATTGCAAGTATGTGATTTCTGACAAGACCTAAACTGTTAATAGGAAATTGATGGATTTTAATTTGCATCTCTCTGATGATTAGTAATGTGGAGTATCTTTTCATATGTCTTTTGGCCATCTGTATGTCCTCTCTGGAGAAGTATCTGCTCAGATCCTTTGCCCATCTTTTAATTGGGTTGTTTGATATTTGGTGTTGAGTTTCAAAAATTCTTTACAAATTTTCGATATTAACCTTTTATCAGAGGTATTGGTGAATATGTTCTCCCATTCTGTGAGTTTTTTTTATTTTGTCAATGTTTTCCTTTCCTGTGCAAAAACATTTAGTTTGATGTTTTCTCATTTGTGAATTTTTTCTGTTTGCTTTGCCTGGGGAGATATAGCTGATAAAATATTGCTATGAGTAGTGTCCAGGATTTTGTTGCCTACATTTTCTTCTATGGCTTTTATGGTTTTGGGTCCAACATGTAAGTTTTTAATTTATTTTGTATTTATTCTTGTGTGTGGTGTAAGAAGGTGTTCTAGTTTCATTTTCCTGCCCATATCTGTCCAGTTTTCCCAACACGAATCATTTATTGAATAAACTATATTTAGACCATTGTTTGTGCTTCTTTTCTCTATTGAATATTAATTGACTATAAAGTTGTGGGTTTATTTCTGGGCTCTCTAGTCTGATGCATTGATCTATGTGTCTGTTTTTATGGCAGTACCATGCCATTTTCATTACTATGGCCTTGTAGTATAGTTTAATATTAGGTAGTATGATTTCTTCAACTTTGTTCTTCTTTCTCAGTGTTGCCATTGCTATGTAAGGTCTTCTGTGCTTCCATGTAAGTTTTGGAAATATTTTTTTCTTGTTTTGTGAAATATGTCAATGAGATATCATTTCATACTTGTCAAAATGGCTATCATCAATAAATCAACAAACAAGTGCTGGTGAGGATGTGGAGAAAGGGGAACACTTTTGCACCGTTTGTGGAAATGCAGACTGGTGCAGCCACTTTGGAAAGCAGTACGGAGATACTTCAAAAATAAAAATGGGTTAACCTTTTGATCCAGCAATTCCGCTTCTGGAAATATATCCACAGGAACCCAAAAGGCTAATTTAAAAGAACATAAGCACCCCTATGTTCATTGCAACATTATTTACAATCTCCAAGATATGGAAGCAGCCTAAGTGTCCATCAATAGGTGAGTAGATAAAACAATTATGGGACATTTACACAATGAAATACTACTAAGCCATAAAAAAGATGAAAAGTTAGCTCTTACAGCAGTGTGGATGGACCTGGAGAACTTTATGCGAAGTGAAATAAGCCAGTCAGAGAAAGACCAATACCATGTAATTTCACTCATATGTGGAATGTAATGAACAAAGTGAATTCACAAGGGAAATAGAAACAGACTCATAGGTAGAGAGCCAGGATTGCAGCTCAAGTGGGTGGAAGTTAGGGGGTAAAGGGATTGAGCAAAAAGAGAAAAATGTCCATGAATATGTCCATGAATATGGACAACTGTGGTGATCGTGGGGAGAGGAATATATAAGGGAACTAACTGGTAATGAAAAAATACGGTAAAAATTTAAAAATAAATTTAAAAGAAATTAAAATTTAAAAAAAAGAAAAGAAAATTGTTGAAGAAATTGGCCAGTATTAAGAAGAAAAAGGGAAAGTTAAATGAGGCTATATTTTTGGTGGCCTAACTTTTAAGTAATTTCATATAGGGGATTTTATGTTCTTTTTGAAGTAGAAAACAGGTCACCTGCTAAAAGTCTGATGTTGAGGAAGCAAGAGAGAATGAGGTTGGATGTGTGGGGAGAATGAGGAGGACTGAAGACCAGCTTGTAAGAACTAGTTATTTGAATCTCAGGAAATTGGAATTATCAGTTTAATTAATTTTCATGGTAATAATTTCTAATATGTATATAGCTTTTTATTTTTCAATAAAGGTTTTCATATGCATCGTCTCCTGTAAAAAACTACTAGTTGTTTTTTCCCAAATTTTTGAGGTATAAATGACAAAAAAATTGTACTTAAGATATAATATTGATTTGATATATGTATACATTGTGAAATGATTACTGCAATCAAGTTAATTAATACATTCATCATGTCACATAGTTATAAATTTTTTGTGGTAAGAACACCTTTTAGCACCTTTCAAGTATATAATGCAGTATTATTAACCATAGTCTCCATGCTGTCCATTAGATCTGCAAAACTTAAGCATCTTATTTCCTCATTTCCTCTACCTCTCAGCCCCTGAAAATCAGCAACAATTCTCTGTTTCTATGACTTCACATATAAGTGATAAATATAGTATTCGTCTTTGGCTTATTTCTCTTAGCATAATGCTCTCCAAGTTTATCCATGTTGCACAAATGATTTCTTTCTTATTTATAGTTGAATAATATTCAGTCTGTATGTGCTTGTATCTGTATCACATGTTTTGTCCATTCATAAGTCTATAGATACTTAGGTTATATCCATATCTTGACTGTTGTGAAAAATTCTGCAATAAGCATGGGAGTACAAGTGTCCCTTTGAGATACTGGTTTCATACCCGGAAATTGTATTAGTGAATCACATGGTAGCTCTGTTTTTAATTTCTTGATAACCCCCCATATTGTTTTCCATATGGCTCTACCAATTTACATTTCTACCAATGGTATATAAGAGTTCCTTTTTCACTCTGTCTTCTCTAGCACTTGTCATCTCTTGCCTTTTTGGTAGTAGCCATCCTAAGAGTTGTAAGGTGATATCTCATTGTAGTGTTGATTTGAAGTGCCCTGGTTAGTGATGTTGAATACCTTTGTGTATGCCTGTTATTCATTACAAAGCTGTCTAGTCAAGTCCTTTGTCCATTTTTAATCAGGTAATTTATTGTGTCTTGTTGCTATTGACTTGTTTCTTATGTTTTTAGATATTTAGTCTCATATCAGATGTATGATTTGCAAATATTTTCTTTCATAGATTGATTTCTCATTTTCTTAACTGTTTTCTTTGCTATGTAGATTTTTAGTTTGACATGCTCTCATTTATTTATTTATTCATGTAGCTTTTGTTGTCTGTGTTTTTGGTGTCAATCAAAAAATTATTACCAAGACCAATGTCAAGGACCTTTTTACCTGTGTTTTATTTTTTCCTATAAGTTTCATAGTTACTGGGCTTACATTCAAGTTTTCAATCCATTTTGGAGTTAAATTTTGTAAATGATATAAGATAGAGACATATTTTCATTTGTTTGCATGTTAAGTATCTGGTTTTCCCAGCACCAGTTATAGAAGACCAGCCTTTCTTCATTGTGTATACTCAATGCCCTTCTCATAGATTAGTTGACTAATATATATTTATTATTTCTGGGCTCTATATTCTCTTCTATTGATCTGTGTATCGTGTTTATGTCAGTACCATACTGTTTGATTACTCTAGCTTTGTAGTATAGTATGAATTAGGAAGTGTGGTGTCTCCAGCTATGTTCTTCTTGATCAAGATTGCTTTGGCTATATAGGGTCTTTTGTGGTTCCATATGGATTTTAGGATAGATTTTCCTACTTTTATAAAAAATATTATTGGAATTTTGATAGGGATTGCACTGACTCTGAAGATAATTTGAGTAGTAGAAACATTTTAACACTATTAAATCTTTAATCCAGGAACTTGAAATACCTTTCTCTATTTCTTTTTCTTTAATCAGTTTCATAAATGCTTATAGTTTTGAGTGTACAGATCTTTTACCTCCTTGGTTCAGTTCATTCTTAAGTATGTTATTTTGTTGCAATGTTAAATGGGATTATTTTCTTAAATTTCTTTCTTAAAGAGATCATTGTTAGTGTATGGAAATGCAAGTATTTTGTTGTTAATTTTGTACCATGCAACTTTACTGACTTATTAATTCTAACATTTTTGGGGTGACTTTTCAGGGTTTTCAGTACATATCCTGTTATCTGCAAACAAGGACAATTTTACTTCTTCATTTTGAGTACTTTGTATTTTTTTCCTGCCTAATTGTTCAGGCTAGAAAATCTGGTACAATGCTAAATAGAAGTGGTGAGAGTAGGCACCCTTGTCTTGTCCCTGATCTTTGAGGAAAGGATTTTTACTTTAGAGTATGATATTAGCTATGGCTTTGGCATCTATAGCCATTTTTATGTTGAGGTAAGTTTCTTTTATACCAAATTTGTAGAAGGTTTTTTTTTTCATTGTGAAAGAATGTTGAATTTTGTCATATGCTTTTTTCTGTACCTATTGAGATGATCATGATTTTTATTCTTTCTGATAATGTGTATATCCCTCTTAAGCTTTCTTGCATCCTAGTGATAAATCCTACCTAATGTGTGTGATTTTATAATGTGCTATTGAATTGTTTTCTAGTATTTTACTGAAAATATTTGCCATTCAATTTTTGTCTACCCTCTTAAATTGTTTTTTCTCTTTTAAATATTAGTGACTTTTTTAAAAAATTATTTTTATTTATTTATCTTTAGAGGGGAAGGGAAGGAGAAAGGGAGAGAAACATCATTGTATGGTTGCCTCTTGTGTATCCCCTGCTGGGAACTGGCCTGCAACCCAGGCATGTGCCCTGACTGGGAATCGAACTGTGATCCTCTGGTTGGCAGGCCTGCACTCAATCCATTGAGCTACACCAGCCAGGGCTAAATATTAGTGACTTTAATGCTTCTTTCTTTACACCTTCTCAAACATCATAACTGTTCAGCTCTCCAGTTCCCTAAACAAGGTAATTAATTATTCATTCCTTAAAATATTTATTGGAAATTTATTATGTGTCAGGTACTCTGGGCATAATATAATAAAAAATACAAAACAAAATTCCAAAACCCAGAATATGCCTGATCTCAAGGCCCATTGAAGGGCATCACATTTGACAAGGGTGTGAAACCTGGAAACAGATTATTGGGACCCCTCTTAGAAGCTGCCTGCTTAGTTGCCTTACTTACACGTTACTTGAATGATTCAACATCTGTATTAGTTTTCTAGGTCTACCACAATAAATTGTCATGAAATTCATTCTGCCACGGTTCTGGAGAGAAGTTAAAAATCATGGTATCAGCAGAATTGGTTTATTCTGCAGGCTTCTCCTATTCATGTGTCTTTCCTAATTTTGGGTGGT
Organism: Sturnira hondurensis; assembly: GCF_014824575.4. Classification (NCBI taxonomy): domain Eukaryota; kingdom Metazoa; phylum Chordata; class Mammalia; order Chiroptera; family Phyllostomidae; genus Sturnira; species Sturnira hondurensis. Next base: position 8,172,175 of record NW_028074140.1, on the reverse strand, counting down.
TTCTGGATATCCTTAGCATGCAGAGATAACACCCCGTCTGTGACTCTATATGCACATCACCTCCTCTGTGTACCACTGTTCTTCTGCTGTCTCTTGTGAGGACACGTTCCATTGAATTTGGGGCCTCCTGGGTTAATCTAGGACGATTTTGTCTTGGGACTTCTCTTCATGATTAAATTACAAAGACCCTTTTCCCAAATATGCTCACATTCACAAGTTCCAAGTGGACATATTTTTTGGGGGGGGAACCATTCAACCCATTATATCATCTTATTGTGCCATAATTTTTCTCGCTCTCTGTGCTTCTGCCACACTGGCCTTCTCTCTACGCCTCAGAAGGACCAAATTCTTTTTTACCTCAGAGCTTTCACTGCGATATTTCTTTTATACCATTCATGTTCAGGCTAACTTTTTTTTTTATTCACCTTTGCCATCTCAGAGAAGAGGTTACTTCCTCAAGGCAGCTCTCTCTGACTCTTCTTGAACTATGTCTCCTAAGTGAGGTTGGGTTTTGCGTAACACATCCTGACACCATCATGCGTTTTCACTTCATAACATTTAATGCCGTTGTCGTTTAGTAATTATTACTGTAAAAGTAGTTATTATGAGGTCTTGCATTAATTTGTGAGTTTTTCATAATCACAGAGGACTCCTCATCATTAGTGCTCACCACCACGCCTGGTACAAAGTGACAGGATGGTAATTATTTATTGAATTCGATGTTAAAATAGACCATGTAGTGAGGGTGTGAGTAATACTGGCTTGTAGATCTGGGGTTGGATTGGTATTAGTGTATTCCTACGTGACTTGGTTCGGTTGAGTACAGTTTTCTGTGTTCGCTTAGTGATTCTCACAAATGAATTTATAGATAAACAAATGCAAGATTTTCATTATGCTGAAATTGTCCCCTAATATATCAGTCATATTGGGATGAATTTGCATTTTCAAAGTAAGCTTTTGTGGCAGAACCGACGGCAGAGTTTTGTTATATGGTTGCTGAGGCTTGGGGTCAGTGGATAATATTGGAGAGTTACCAGGCCTGTATGATGGCAAATCAATGTTTTAGTTACAAATAGCACCAAAAATTTAGGTCCTGACGGTAGTAAGTTTTCCACTTATTATTTGTAAAAAGCTTAAAACTGAAGAGTAGCAGCTTTCTGTTACACTGAAAAAGGAAGATGAGTTCGAAGGCAGAGCTGATGGATGTGCAAATGGTGGTGGATTAAATACAAAAGTTCTTCACATATCTCTAAATTTGGGGCCTGGGAAACCAAACAAAAAAGGAGATTCATAATAAATAACTTCAATGCAGTAGATTGGCAAATTTAGGAGATCTGAAAATATGGCATTTTGCCAAGAAGATAACGCAACTGGAATTCTTCCATACTATTGCCTGAAATATATATAGGCTCACGCATTTGGAAAACAATTTAGTATTATCTCACACAACCAAAAATGTACACATCCTATAGACCAAAATCCCTATTCTATATATATTCACTAGAGAAAATCTTATGGATTAATTTTCTTAGTCTGTGGAAAAGTTTGTAAATAATTGAAATGATTTATTCATTGAATGTATAGTACTATGTGACATTTCAATGAATACATATTATTGAATATATAGTATTTAATCTAATATTTTTATGGAAATATTTTAATTATTGATCAAATTTCTTTAATGTTTTTCGATGTAGTTAAGATTTTCATTTCTGGAATTATTTTTGGTAAGATATAGTTTTCTAGGAATTTGTTCATTTAAATTTTCAATTTACTCCTATTATATGATCCTGTGTTCATAAGAGACTACAACTCAGCTACCCCACCTTGCAGGTACCAACCTCAGTGTCAGTTTCTGATCCTGATGTGGCTGCTGCCCGTGGCTGCATGTTTGCATAGCATTCGAGTGTTAGTTCACTGTTCCATTGTAGGGTTTTTTTTTCACATTTGTTTCATTTTTGTTTGACTTTGAGGGGAGGATGTTTTTATATTTTTATTTGTTTAACATTGTATTAAACCAATTTTCAGTGAATGTAGCTGTAATGATAATGGTGTGGTAGCCAGAGTGAGGAAGGGGCCACAGAAAACTTGGGGCTGTGGGAGAGGCTCTGTCCCCAGGTAAAGGGCAATCACACCAGCACAGCACGGAGGACAATGGAGGTAGCGCAGCATGGGCCACCTGGTGTAGGCAGAGTTGCTGCAGCAGCTAGCAAACGTGACTGATGAGGGAAAAACTTCCACTTCCTGACCGAAGAGAAACCAGAGATCACAGCAACATAGGCGTGGAGTTCATATTGGTGGCACAGGGAGGGGCATTCGTGCCAGTCTAGCCTATGGAAGTGGCTAGAAAACTGGATGTTTCCAGAGCACATGGAATTTGGGGCTGGAGAATTTAAACAGAGGGTAGGGAAAGACTTGCGCTTTCTCCCTCCCCTTCCTTTCCCTTTTAGGGGCTGGAACATTTGCAGGCTGGCGGGCCCTGGAGACCACAGGGTCTGGCAGTGGCCTCAGGCCTGGGCAGAGCAGTGGTTGTGGTGGTACTAGCTACCTGCACAGACTTCAGAAAGGAGCCTGAGGCCCAACATTGATGTGGAAAGAAGCAGAGCAGCTTGGAGGATGACTCAGTGGCTGCCTGCCATTTCTAAAGGATGGTACTTTAAATGGGAGTAGGACCTCCAGATGCAGCTTTGAACTAATGTGGCAAAGGGTGGTAGGGATTTTCTCTGGGTGTTCCAGAGGGTCCAGCTGTGAGGCAGAAGCTTGCCATTCTTCAAAAATTGTGTAGCTTTTGAATAAAAAACTCCTTCCTTTTTCACCAAACTTTTACCTCTGGAATTTAGTGTGGTGGGCAGCAGTACCCAATCTCTCTTTGGCAACAGTAATGGCAACTCTGGGGGGACCCTAGCTACCTGTGATAGTCCCAAGAATGGGACTGTGGAGTTTCCCAGTCTCTGGAAATTTCTCTTCACCTCCACTCAAGATACTAGATGCTTAAACATGCCTGGCAAGTAAAAGGAAATGGTTCTGGGAAGGAAACAGACTCAGAGAGAGGGTGAGATCACCCAAATTTGGGGGCTGCAACCAGGATCTGCATGAGGAGTGACCAGTTTTGGGGAGCCATTGTTTGGGGTGACTTTTTGTGAGATTGGATGACAGAAGACTTATTTGTGAGCACTCATTTAGAATAATGGAGTTGTGGGTTCAAGTTTGCTTATTATATATTTCCGGTTTGCCTGCATTCTTTTGGTCATAACTTTGGACTTGACTGTCTGGGCCAACAGGTGCTATTCTATGTTGGTTCCTGGAGAGAGCCCAATGGGTAGAATTTTAGCAGATTGGGCAATGTACAGCCACTATTCAGTGTCTAAGGAGGGATTGGTTCTTTGTTATAACACTGTGGCCTATGTATATTTTAGATGGTGGAGATAAAGGCCCTTAAATGGTTCCTTAAATTACTGTACCATAATGCAATTGCAACTATATTGACAATGGTTTGGCAAGTGGGCTGAAATCTATTATGTTAAGGCCTTTATCTTGTTACCTAACAGGGTTTAACTGGGGACAAAGAGTCCCTTGATGGTACAGAGAAAGGAAGTGGCCTCAAAACCCCTTCCCGATAGTAGAACACAGGAAGAAAAGGAGAATGAGGAGATAAGTCTTGTTAATGCCCTCAACCCAGGGAACACAGGATTAGTAGCAGGAAGACCTCCCCAGTCACTTCCCCCACTGCTAGACACTCCTGAAATAAGAACCAGAGAGTCCATAGCTCTACCCCTGTATGAGGTGGGAGGGTTCTCCCCGTGAAAGACCCATCAGGGCTCCTGGTTTGGCCAGAGAGCCTCCTTACTGAAAGCAAAAATAATTCTCTTTTAGGCACTATCCTATGGGCAGAATAAACCAGGAAGGCTAGTTCTCTGCTTACAATTGGGCTCCCCTAGACACCCCCCAACCTATTACAGTGTCCCCACAGGAGCCCCGGGAACCACTGATGGTGGGAAACAGGCTAACTGATTTCCTTGTGCATATGGGAGCTACATACTCAGTGCTAAATGCAAAATTAACCAAGAATGGCTTGGATGCAGTAACGATTACTAGAATGACCAGACAAAATAAAAAACAGGCATTCCTTCAACCTCTAGAATGCCAGCTTGGGGATCAAAACCTTATGTATAGTTTCTGCTACATGTTGGACTGCCTTATTCCATTGTTGGGCTAAGATTTACTTTCTAAACTGCAAGCACAAGTAATTCTTTCTTCTGCATAGTAGAAATTATGTGTTGGAATATGCTATCCAGCTGTAGGCCCTCCAGACTTGCCCAGAAGGACCCAGAGAGAAACTCTTCCCACACAAGATCTGTGAGCAGGTTGATCAACGAACTTAGGCTGAGAGAACCCCAGGTGGAGCAGTTAACATCCAACCCATCCAGGGCACTTATTCTTCCACCACCTACATCCTGAACAAGGTATTTTAGGGTATATTTATGTCAATACAAAAGTCATTCTTTTTACAGATGGAAATGATTACATAGTGTGTGTAGCATTATGTATTTAAACAATCCCCTGTTGATGAACATTTAGAGTTTGTTTGATACAAAAAAAGTAGTACTGCTATGAATACTTTATATAAACATCATAGATGCTGTACACACATATAATAAATAAGTATAAATTGAAGTTACGGATCATAGTGTTGATATATAATGCTAAGTTATCTTACATAAAAGTTGTTTTGTAGGTACTCACTTATATTTCTACCAACAATGGACAAATTGTGTCTGTGTTGAGCAGAAAATAATGAACAGCTGAATAGTAAGGCCATGTCATCTATAAGGAACAACATTTTCAGGGGCTATTGGTACTCAGTTACCCATTAAAATTGGGGTGAAGAATCGAGCAAGGATGGTCATCAGTTTCTGATAAAGGAATCTGGCCTTTGTGTTGGGAAGTTTTTAAGCAACATAACAGAAGTGCCAGACCTTCTTTAGCCAAGTTCAAGGCCTTGAGTCCAAGTCCTATGTCATAGCAACACTATGATGTGCCAGAGCCTGTCCTCTATCCCTTTTCTGCTGACTCAGCACTTACTGATTGGGCCTTTTTGCTTGCATGATTAAAGGAATAGGGTTTGAGGCTTGTTGCAGCTGTACAGAATGCTAACCTGAGTTGCCACTTCAGCTTTCACTAGGATTTTCCTGTGAATTTGTCACTGGCTGTTTGGAGAAAGTCAGCCTGCAGGCAATTGATTGGTATATGTTAACCTTTACCTCCCAGGCTCATCAGTCTCCCCAACTCTTCCTGTTGAGTTGTGGTACTTACTAAGGTACCACATTTGTTCTTCTGTGTCTGTTTGTGCTTCTTCTGCTTCCCTAAAGTGGGCTACTAATGCCTTCAATAAGCCCCTGGAATTGGCCTTCTGACTGTGTCCATCTCAGTCCTCTAAAATGAGTAATTTGAACAATTCAAGAGCAAAATTAATTTGGAATTGTAGAAGCTTCTACACAATTAAACTTTTCTCAACACTTAGAATCCTGGGGTATTTTTTTCTCTTGACTTAATTTTCCACTAAGTAGGCTAATTACCACTTATCATAAATTGTTCAATTGTTCAATTGTTCTGTGAATATTTATAAGAATCAAAATAATTGGCCTCATATCTACATCTGGTAGGGAATACTATGGAGACAGACAGCTCATGGACAAAAAGAAAGCAAAATCTGAATTAATTGGATTCATAGTTCAAGACCCTTCCAACTGCATCAAGTTTTGAGGGAGGCCTGCCTGATATTTTCCTCCTTCATTAGGAGGGACAGAGAGAAATGAGGAGAAAAATATTTTTATGAAGAAAAAGTTAAAAAAGGATGCTCATTAAAAGACATTTCTTTGTTATTTCTCCTTTTCTCACCTTAAGCTTAGAGGTTTCTGCAAGATACAGGGGACTGCAATCTGGTTTCCTCCCAGAGTGTGTATTCGTTCAGGTCCAGAATCTTTGGACCCATCGTTGTAACACTGGAGAAAGAAATGTCAAGAAATTGCATAATAGCAAACCATCTTCCGTCTCTCTCAAATTTCCTGTGAGTGATAACTAGGGAGGTAGAATACCTGGGTTCCCCATGGTTTTAAACCTGGCAAAAGAAAGAGGTTCAAACATTAGCTGTTTGGATACCTCAAGAGGTTGACCTGCTGTGTAAACACTTGCCATAGAGGGGCTCCGAGAGACCATCTGCCGGTAGAGGAGAATAGTCAGCTCTGTCCCAGAAGAATCCTGTAGTTAGGGTTCTAAGGAGGAAGTGCCAGTGGCGCTCTTGAACACCGTCCGCTGTACACTGTGAAAGAACGGCAGTAGGGGCTGTCCCGGTCAAGAGAGCCAGGAGCTAACGGGAGACTCATTTGTTTGTGGTGATCTTGATAAGATCTTTCACATACAAACATCAGAGTTTTAACCATGAATTTCTTATCACAGATCCGAGAAAACAGAGTCTAATACATTGGTATACCAGTAGACTAGGCTTGTATAAGCCTTGTATAAGCCTTTTGTGATTCAAAAAGTTGTTCTACATAGATAACACTATTTCAAAATTAAGTAATCATTTTCTGATTTTAACTTGGAGTATTAACTTTGGTGGTAAAAGCTATTTCTACTTAGTAGAGAAGTGACATTACACTGCTTTTGTTTCATAACAGAGCTTTGGTGGGTAGGATCAAAGGTGGGAGGTGGGGATGGCTGGGGTGCGGGGGCGGGGTGTTGCATTCGAAGCCACTGAGAACAAATGTCGGAGACTTTCAGGGTTTCAAAGGTGTTACTTTATTGGCCAAGTTTAACCTGCACAGGGGCGAACTCTCAAAGTATCCAAGGACACTGTGCCCGAGAGGGCTGCAAACGGGAGTCACGCCAAACGCTTACAGGCTTAGGGTTTTATGGAGGCGCACAAGCAAGCTGGATACAGAAGCAAATGTGGCGGTTAGCGATTGGCTCAGGGGTACAACGGGGCTTCACATTATTGGTGAGTTTACCTCGTGCACTGGCTCGTGCTCTCTTACTTGATTGGTCAGTTGAGCTCGTGCACAGGGGTAAAATTTCCTTCCCTAGTGACTGTCCAGATGGCTATCTGCCTGACTGACCGTTGCTCTGGCACACCCTGTTCTTCCGGTGTGTCCCGAAGCCTCTTTGCATTAGTTAGCAAAACAACTTTTACTTCCTTACAGTTACGCTCTAGCTAGTTCCCCCTTGCCCTCAACAGGGGGCAGTGGTTGGTGGATAATCAAGACAACTGTACTTGAACAACAATAAAAACGTGGAGATAATTTCTTAGTATATTTAGGTAAACGGAAAACACAAACATTTGTGTTAATAAACAATAAAGCATTTGTTTATTATTCAACCTGCATATGGACTTATGGTCTACATATTTATTGCTTAAAATTTAGGTTACAGAGGTCTGAGTCCCTATCTGAATGTATAAATAAAAATGTGCTGACAGATCGCATTGGCGAGGGGGAGGGGGGGCTGGAAGGGATTAGCCACAAGACACACATGAATGTGTACATAGCCCATGGACACAGACAGCAGTGTGGTCAAGGCTGGTGGGGGTTGCTGGGTGGAGAGGAGCAAAGGAGGGGAAAATGTGGGACATAAGTAATAGTGTCAACAATAAAAAATATACTGAGGTCTACGAATGTAAGATTTTTAGTTTGATAAATAAATATTTTGACTGGCAGCAGCTATGATGGCTTAAGGCAAAAGACAGATCTTGAAAGAATCAGATTTATCTGTCCAATCCTTACCAATGTTATCTTCATTTTGATCTCATTTATTTAATAGTAAATACTTTTTGACAAAAAGGTTTATATTTAGCCTCACCATAAACATGATTTCTTCTCTCTGGTATAGGCTATCCTGAGGACTATTACTTAAACTGATAGAGAGGATGGATTTACGCTTTTTGTAGAAGTATTTCTTACTACCTTGTTGTAGGAGACCATTCTGCGTGGCGTGGACCCAGCTCCCACTCAGATAGATGCACAGGACCCACGGGAGATAGGGAGATAGGTTCTCCCAGGGAGAATCAGACCTTCGATGTGCCTAGGCCTCTTTGAGTCTTGCTTTTTGCTGGGAACTCCCTCGCCCTGATTTATGGCAAGCATTTACTGCAAAGTCGCTTCCTAAAAAACAAGCTAAACCTTCCAAGGATGAGTGTAACCTTTCAACCACTTTTGCCTTTTCATTTGCAAATATCCCTCCTCTGTGATGTGATTACCAGCATCCTCTCCTTTGTTTTCTGTAAAAGGTAACCCCCTAAAGCAATCTGTGCATAGTAAATGAGGACCATCATGTAATGTGGGGAGAGACCCAATAATGACCGGTCACAGCCAGGGCTGCTGCTTTTGCTTGCCTTGAGAGAAAAGACACGTTGTTCCTTTTCCTCCACCAGAGTCGGTAGACGGCGTGAATGCTCATTTCATCCATAATGACTGGGACACTGTGGGCCAGTGTCTGCATCACTTTATGACAGATTATAGAACACCCTGAGTTCTGGATACAGAGAACAGAGTGATGGTTGGGGGGCTGTGTGCAAAAAATGAAGGGATTAAGACATGAAAATTGATAGTTACAAAATAGTCATGGAGATGTAAAGTACAGCATAGGGGAATAGTAAATAATACTGTGATAGCCTATGTATGGTGCTACGTGGGTAGTGAAAATATTAGGGGCATCACTTTATAAATGATACAATTGTCCAACCACTAAGCTGTACATTTGAAATTAATACAAAATAACATTAAAAGTACACTCATTGAAAAATAAAACATAAAATTTAAAGCAAAAAATAATAAAATTAAAGTTTGCATATAAATTGAATAAAAATGTCCTGAGCTGTGGCCATTCTCGTTGCTCCCTGAACTCTTGGAGCCCCGGAGTCCCCTTATCAAGATGGAAGTAGGCAACTAGTGTGCTGGAAAAAAAAAACAGTTGTCAGAACTTTAATTCCTTGTTTTAGCTACTTTGCTGCCTGCTGTCAGCTAAAAGTAATATGTGGTGTATATATGTGTATTGTTCTAACCTTTCAGCATTGCCTTTAAAGATTTTACTATCGGGGCTTGGAAAGGTCTGCTTATAGGAGACAGTAGAGGAAGTGTTACCGAACAAGGGTCCGAGGGGGAGGCAATACTTGGCCCACCGAGGGGTGCCAAAAACTGCTACAGAAAACAGGGGCCCCTCCCAAGGACGATACACTAATATCTATAGGGCTCTTCTGTCCGCCGCCAATTGGAAACACATCTCTCAATGCCAGAGATTTGTGAAAAGGAAACAAAATGTTTATTTAATGCTATTCAGGCCTAATGCCTTCCTTAAAATATTAAAGTCTTTAAGGGTATACACCTACACACACACACACACACACACACACACACACACACAGCGCTCCCTTCTCCCACTGTCCCAACTCCGGGTACCGTAAATCAGGAAAAGAGCACACGTCCGTTTTTCTGGTCGCTGGCACGTGAGCTGTGTCGCCTGCCTGTCCAGGCAGGATCTCCAATTAATCCAAAGTCATGTGGCACCTTTCACTGGCAAGAGTTCTTTGTACCAAGTTCCAGTCAAAGTCTCTCCTGCTTTCCAGGCCACTCAGCCAAAGGGAGCACGCCAAAGCTGCGTGGGCCTCTTCTACCAAAGCCGCACTCCACCAAAAGCGCGTCTTTCTTCTTCACCTGGCCGCAGGGATCTCCATTCTGGCAAAGTTGCGTGGTTTTCTCTTCCACCTGGCCAAGAGGGGGTCTGCACTCTGCTGAAACTGCATGGCTCTCCCTCCTAATGGCTACAGGGGTCTACATCTTTCTAAATAGCGTGGCTCTCCCCCTCATCTGGCCAAGAGGGGGTCCTCACTCTGCTAAAGCCACATGGCTCTCTCGCAGGCACTCTCTCCGAGAAGCAGCCCCAGTTCCAGCCTGGTTAGCCCCCACTCTGCTAAAGCCACATGGCTCTCAAGCAGGCCCTCTCTCAGAGAAGCAGCTCCCAATTCTAGCCTGGGTAGCCGCCACTCACTTCTCCCTGGCCCAAAACTTGGCCACAGCTATTTAACATATCTATGAAACCAGTTAAAGGTTATAGATATGTTAAATGACCATTCCAGAGGTTAGCTGCAAAACTGTTGCTATGCAAAACAGCTCTCAATGGCCCTGCTCCATTCGTCCCTTCCCCCAACTGACACCTTGGGGGGTGGGGGGTGAGGACATCTTAATATTTCCTCCAATATTCCTGTACACTTTGAGTTCTGGACGCCATTCCAAATCTTTTCTGGCCCCCCCCTTGGCTGCACCCTGTATCAGAAGGAGTCAAGTGGGTTGTTGACACCATGTGGAAAAACCTGCTTGCTGCACGTGGCCTTTGCATTCTCTTAAAGTGAAAGACAGTGTCTATAAAGGAGTAAAGAAATGCAAGTAGGAAATAATTCTTCCAAAGCTTTTTAGCTACAACTAAAAATTGTTTTTTATTTGATCAGTTGTTAAAAGTTTTGTTCAATTAAAATAACTCTGGACATTTTTCTCCCAATGTACAAGTTAATTTTCTGCTGTCTGGTAGGGCCCACAGTGTTTTTATTCCCTGTGCAGTGGAAACAAGTTAAGTGCAGTTACTTACAACAAAAGGTTATTTAAACACATTTAAGTGTAGCAACTCTCACAGTTCTAACTTAACCGTCTTGAAAGTAAGCTTGATACAATTTATTTGATTTAAGTCATGACCAAATTGATTTACACAAAACCCCCACAAACTCTTACATTCTAAAATATGCTTATTACTGACTTAAAGAATATGTTGTATGGCTGTAATAATGCCCATTAACTTTAACCATATCTTGGTGTGTTGTGTTATTTCCAGGTTGAGGGAAGTGAAAATATGATCATTCATAGGCCAAACTAATAACTGTCTGAAGGTCAACAAACTCCTGTACAAATGTATTTTCTCTAGCACGCACTCTGAGGCTAAGCTGATAAGTGGTTCCTGTATGACTGAGCAGTGGGCGATTACGTGTGCATAGGCGTGTGTATGAATGTGTCTCTGATTTCAGGGTCGCCACTTTAAATTTTGGTATAGAGGCAATGTACTTCTTGATAGTTTTAAAAAAATATTTTATTCTGTTTTCTATTACAGTTTTCCCAATTTTTCTCTCTTTGCTTCTTTCTAGTTTTTCATTTGAAGAGCTTTAGAGTACTGTTCCTTTTTGATAAGCTGGCTGGAGTCAAAGGTGCAGTTGTGGAATATTGGACAATACAAATTGAGAATGATTGCATCTATCTTAGAGTATACAAGGAGCCAAATTGAATTTAGCTCTACAGAATATAAAGCCAGAAATAGAGCATTAGTAATGTCCTTGTGAACTTACGACATTGTTGTTTTCTTCCCTTCTAAAAGGTATACAGTGATGCTGCAGTGAAATGGAAATGAGATGTTGTCAGGAGAAATCACTCACCACTTCCCACCGTCACGTTAGCTTTAGAAAAACTCAGAGATAGCCGAGAAGTTTTAGTGTAATGAAGAGTAGCACTTCCTGTAAACTGAGCATACAGGAAAGAGTGTGCATTTAATTTTTTATTAAACACAGGCAGTGATATTTAAAGAACCTATTAGTTTCTTTTCCTCTTATGCATCTTTACTGTTCAATTACACTTTAAATTTAGTATTATTTTGCATTAGTTTCAATTGTACAGAATAGTGGCTAGACAATCATATAGCTATAAATTGTTCCCCCATATTTCCAGTACCCACCTGCCACTGTTACCGAACAAAGGGTCCGGGGGGGGCAATACTTGGCCCACTGAGGGATGCCGAAAACTGCTACAGAAAACAGGGGCCCCTCCCAAGGACGATACACTAATATCTATAGGGCTCTTCTGTCCGCCGCCAATTGGAAAGACATCTCTCAATGCCAGAGATTTGTGAAAAGGAAACAAAATGTTTATTTAATGCTATTCAGGCCTAATGCCTTCCTTAAAATATTAAAGNGTACAGAATAGTGGCTAGACAATCATATAGCTATAAATCGTTCCCCCATATTTCCAGTACCCACCTGCCACCACCATACATAGTTATTGTAATATTATTGGCTATGTCCTCTATGCTGTATTTTACAACCCTGTGAGTATTTCCTAGCTACCGGTTTGTACTACTTAATCCATTCACCTTTTTCACCGGGACCTCCAACCCTTTTCTCCTCGGGCAACCATCAGTCTGTTCTCTGTCTGAGTCTGTTTCAGTTTTGTTTGTTTATTTTGTTCTTTAGATTTCACATAAAGTTAAATCACATGAATTTTGTCTTTCTCTAATTGACTTACTTCACTTAGCATACTAGACTCTAGATCCATTTGTGTTGTTGCAGATGGTGACATTTCTTTCATTCATTTTTATGACAGATTAATATTCCTTTGTATATATGTACCACCACTTCTACTAGTTTGTTGATGGGCACTTGGGTTGCTTGCATATCTTTGTTATTATAAATAACACTACAATGAACATAGGGGTGCTTATGTTCTTTTGAATTACTATTTTGGGTTCCTTTGGATATATTCCCAGAAGTGGGATTGCTGGGTCAAAAGGCAGATCCACTTTTTATGTTTTGAGGTATCTCCATACTGTTTTCCAAAGTGGCTGCACCAATCTGCATTCTCACCAATGGTGCAAAGGGTTCCCCTTTCTCCACATCCTCATCAGCACTTGTGGTTTGTTGATTTATTGATGGGGGCTATTCTGCAGGTGTGAGATAGTATCTCATTGTGGTTTTAATTTGCATTTCTCTGATGATTAGTGACTTTGGGCATCTTTTCATATGTCCATTGGCCATCAGTGTGCTCTCTCTGGAGAAGCGTCTATTCAGGTACTCTGCCCATTTTTTTAGTTGGGTTATTTGTTTTTTATGGTGTTGAGTTTTATAAGTATGTTATGAATTTTGGATATTAACCCCTTATATATATTGGTGAATATGTTCTCCCATTCTGTGGGTGTTGTTTTTATTTTGTTGATGATTTTCTTTGCTGTATAAAACTTTTTAGTTTGATATTGTCCCATTTGATTATTTTTTTCTTTGTTTCCCTTGTCTGGGGAGATATATCCAATAAAACATTGCTATGAATTGTATCTGAGATTTTGCTGCCTATGTTTTCTTCTACAGTTTTTATGGTTTGGGGTCTAACATTTAAGTCTTTGATCCATTTCAAATTTGTTCTTGTATGTGGTATAAGAAGGTGGTCTAGTTTCATTTTTCTTGTGTATATTAGACCAGTTTTCCCCAAACCGTTTATTGAATAGACTATCTTTAGTCCATTGTAAATGCCTGCTTCCTCTGTCGAATATTGACTGTGAAGCTGTGAGTTTATTTTGGGGCTATTCCATTGATCTATGTGTCTGTTTTTATGACAGTACCGTGCTCTTTTGATAACTATGGCCTTATGGTATAGTGTGATATTAAGTAGCACGATTTCTGCAAATTTGTTCTTTTCAGGATTGCTATTGGTATGCAGGACCTTTTGTGGTTCCATATAAATTTTTGAAATATTTGTTGTAGTTCTGTGGAATATGTCATTGGAGTCTTGATAGAAATTGCATTGAATCTATAGATTGCTTTGGGTAGTATGGACATTTTAATGTTAATTCTTCCTATCAATGAAAACAGTATGTACTTCACTTATTTGTATCTTCAATTTCTTTCTTGTTTATTAATTTATTGACAAAAGCCATTCTGACAGGTATGAGGTGATATCTCATTGTGGTTTTAATTTGCATTTCTTTGATAATTAATGATGTTGAGCATCTTTTCATATATCTATTGACCATCTGTATCTCTTCTTTAGAGAAGTATTTATTGAAGCCCTTTTCCCTTTTTTAATTTTTGGTTTTTTGGTGTTGAGTAGTATGAGTTTTTTATGAACTTTGAGTATTAACCCTTTATCAGATGTATCATTGATGAATATCTTCTCCTACTCAATAGGTTTCCTTTTTGTTTTTCTTGATGGTTTCCCTTGCTGTGCAAACAACTTTTACTTTGATGTAGTCCCATTTGTTTATTTTTCCTTTTGTTTCCCTCTCCTAAGAAAAAATATAAAAAAAATATTGCTATGAGAAATGTCAGAGATTTTACTAGCTATATTTTGTAGGAGTTTTAGAGTTTTGAATCTTACATTTAAATATTTATGTAATTTTGAGAATATTCTTGTATATAGTGTAAGAAGGTGGTCTAGTTTCATATTTTGCATATGTCTGCCCATTTTTCCCCATACCACTTATTGAATACACTGTCTTTATCCTAGTGTATTGTCTTGCCTGCTTTGTCAAGTACTAACTGACCATATAGGCATGGGTTTATTTCTGGGTGATCTATTATAGCTCATTGATATATATGTCTGTTTTTATGCCAGTACCATGCTGTTTTGATTACTATAGCCTTGTAGTGTAGTTTGTAGTGTAGCCATGATACCTCCAACTTTGTTCTTTTTTTAAAGATTTTATTTATTTATCTTTAGAGGGGAAGGGAAAGAGAGAGGGAGAGAAATATCAGTGTATAGCTGCCTCTCGTGAGTCCCCTGCTGGGAACTGGCTTGCAACCCAGGCATGTGCCCTGACTGGGAATCAAACTGTGATCATATGGTTTGCAAGCCCGTGCTCAATCCACTGAGCTACACCAGCCAGGGATTACTTTGTTCTTTTTTATCAAGATTGCTCTGGCTGTTCAGAATCTTTGGTGGAGGAACAAACTAATTTTTGCTGTGGTTCAAGGAAAGGTAAACTTGTATGTAATTGGTAACATTAGGCAAATGATAGGTATAAAATATATATGCTTTCAAATTAGTTGGATGGTCACATATGTAAAATCTGGTCTAATTTTATATTTAATCAAAGGATATAATAATTTTCTTTCTCTAAGACCAACTTCTTCACATCCATACCAAAGGAATAGGATCAAATAACCTCCCTAGTACCTTCTTTCCAACAATCACTTATAATCTACATATTAGATTCCTTCTTTTCCATATTCTTCATTAAAATACTGAATGGTAAGGAGTTCTAGAGAAACTTACATTTTAGTTTTTATTGTGACATTACTTATTTTCTAGGAAGTACATTTTGAGTCATCTAAATCCAACATCTGCATTATGGAATCTGAACTTTCATTGTGTCTGCTGGCATTTATAGCAGTATATTTTTATCTTCTATATTGGAAATTAATTTTTGGTATGACTGCAGTAATGCCAGGCTTTACTTCCTAAAATAGAAACACTGCCAAAAGCTCCAAATAATTTGGGCAAATCAGTCTCAGACATATATATTGGAGGATGATTGTTAATATAAATTCTCTATAAGTACATATTTTATTTTAAATTACATTAGGTACTTAATAGGGTATTAGTATAAATGTATCCCAGGAAAAGTCAGTGCACATGTGTAGTGATATCTCTGCATCTGAGTTTTGGTGCTTCAATGTGATGTTTCGATAAAAGTAAGGATAACATCCGATCATAGTACATGATTGCGTGTTCTTTTCACAGTTTACTTTATAATAAATCCTCTGTTGAACTGGTTCTGGCAGAAATACAGAAATGTAGTTTGCAGTCTCCTAGCCTAATATTAAAAAGTATGAAAGGGTAGGTTTGGAGCAGGTCTTACAAGGCAAGTTATTTAGCCTGTTGGAGTCTCCATCTCCTTACCAGGTGAGGACTGTACCTAACTTGGAGGTCTGTTGTAAGGTTTCACAAAACAGTGAACCTAAGACATTTACACAATCACTGAAACAGGGTATGCTCATATAAATATTGGTTATCATAAAATGATGATAAAGAAGAATAGAAATAGTAGGCAGGTGTCACGTGGAAAGGGCCAGAGGTGCTAAGGCTTTTGTTTGGCTTCAGACCACTTCTTTCCATTTGATACTCGATTGTAAAAAGGATGGCAGTTATTACTTTGAAAATGTACCATTTATTTGACGAGGATTGAAGTGTTTTGCATGTGATAGGAACCGAAGCCAGTGCTGGTAAGTCTAGTTTCTAACTCCTCATATGGACAGTTCAGATTCCATAATGCAGCTTCTAAGCCAGGGGAGAGACAAACTTTAAACACGTATGTATAAATGTTGCACACACACGCACACATATGCACACACACACTGAACAACGAACGACAAGATGACAAGTGCTAGAAAGACGTGCTTTATGTGAGGAGAGTCTACAGGAGAGGATTTGATCTGCCTCTGGAGGTCAGGGGTGGGTGGTCACATGGGGAAGTGATCTCAGAGTTGAGCTCTGTGAGACCAGGTGAAGTTATTCTGCAGAGAGCGGGTTGAGGGGCGAAGCAGGGACGGGGAGGACAGGGAGGGGGAGGACAGGGAAGGGGGAAGCCGAGATAGTGGCTCTCCAAGGACCAGTGGAGAGGGTGCAAAAGTACACTAGAATAGAACAGATTAGGATTGGATTGAATTTATTCAATTACTGCTTTAAAACTTTCTACTTTGAAAGGATTACATAGTACCTTCTGTAGGTGTCCATCAACATTGACTATAATTCAAAAACCATTGAATCTTCAACCTGTATGGTATCCAGACCACATCCTATTATATTTTTCTAAGTTTCTAGTTACTACAATTCCAGCTCTACAGAATGTATATGTACTAAACCTTTGTTCAGTCCCCCCAAAACAGTAGATTTAGGATAACTCAGACCTTGACAAAGTCTGAGTTATATCAATAAACATTAATTTCAATTCCTATATCACTATTTTTATAATTCTATATATTCATATTTTGTCGTATACTTTATCCAAATACAGAGCTATCAAGGGAAAAGTATACTGATACTAATTTTAGGTTAAGATACTTACTCATTGGAAAATAGCCCTGGCTGGTGTAGCTCAGTGGATTGAGCGCAGGCCTGCAAACCACATGATCGCGGTTCAATTCCCAGTCAGGGCACATGCCTGGGTTGCAGGCCAGTTCCAAGCAGGGGACTCACGAGAGGCAACCATACATTGATATTTCTCTCCTTCTCTCCTTCCCTTCCCCTCTAAAGATAAATAAATAAAATCTTAAAAAAAAGGAAAATAAACTATTTTATTGATATTTTTGATAATGTTAGTCATTAATGGTCAAGATGATTCAGAGTGCTGCTAAGTATAGCATGAACATGCCCATTGCCAATGTATTTAAAATCTACAGAGGTTCAGTGTCTTTTATCAGTATTGTGTTAAATGCAGATGTGAAAAAAGAATGAATGCACAGACTGATTGTGAATTCCTAGATTATGCATCTACCATTATAATGAGCCAGAGCTTGCCTAACCTATTGTTGTATTTGATTATTTTTGAAAAGACAGAGATTAATTTCCCTGTGCCGTGGTAACTGTACTAAAGTGTTTCAAACATTTCTGTGCTAGGCCAAGCATTCCTCTTTCTGACTAGATGTTACATTACTGATCCATTATATGCTTCATAAGCTAAAAGAAAACCCTGTACAGTGCATATTCCTACTTTATTAATGGGTAGAGAGATTTTAAATAAATGTGAACTCATCTATGCATGTCAGATTATTAACACAATTTGAAATATATCTTTATGTTTCATGTGAAAATGCTTTGGGACAAATGCATTTTTCTTAGAGCTCTGCTGTGTGAAGTCTGATGTAGCATGATGATGATGGCGATGATGATAATTGAATGTTTATTGTTACTCCAAGTGTGCTATATGTGAAAAAATGTTGTGTTTCACAGTCCTCACTACTGCTCCATTATCTGAGCTGTTTTGGAGATGGGCACACTGAGGCACAGAGCTTTAAAATGACTTGTACCAGGTTGCATAGTACATCTGGAGCACAGGAGCCAAAGCCAACAGCCTACACGTCCCTTTATAATTAAATTCATGATATCAATTCGTCACATTTTCTCCAGACCTACCACTTTTTAAAAAATAGTGTGAGAACTTCACTCCACTAGTGAAACCCTTCAGTGGCAGCTCACTTGGTCCAGTTCACAGTTTATAACCCTCAGAAAGAAACATAAACCATGTCATGATCCAGCCACTCACCAGCATCAGGTCCTCTCAAATATACCAGAATGGTGGACAGCTCTCTAAAGGCAGATCCCTGGGCTCACCCCAAACAGCAAGACTGGGTCTCCGAAAGACAGGCTCAGAGTTGCGCAATATTTTAACAGCCTCTTCTGGTTTTACCTTTTACAAGCTAAGAGCTGATTCTTTCCACACTCAAAGTGTAGAGACCATGAAATTTAGCAACTATTTCTGGCTGTCCCAAGACCTCATGCATTTGCACATGAGGTCATCAAACCTTAGCATGCCCTCTTACTTGTCTACGCGTCTTTAAAATCCAGTTCAGATTTGGATTGTTTGGAGAAGCATTCTCTGACCTGTCCAGGCAGCATTCACCATCCTGTGTCTTGCCCTTCTTTGGTCCATGTGCATGCATAATTAAACTACCCTCCTTCACTGCTGGAGGAAATGGAAAATGGTACAGCCACTGTGGAAAACAGTATGGAGGCTCCTCAAAAAAAATAAGAATAGAGTTACCATGTGACCCAGCAACCTCTCTTCTGAGTATCTACCTGAAAATTTTGAAAATATTTATTTGCAAAGATATATGCACCTTCATGTTCACTGCAGCATTATTCATGATGACAGGATGTGAAAACAACTGAATTGTCTTTCAATAGATGATTAGATAAAGAAGAGGTGGTTCATATATACAGTGAAATACTACTCAGCCATAAAGAAAGATGAAATACTGTCACTTGCGAGAACATGGATACATCTTGAGAATATCGTGTTAAGCAAAATAAGTTGGACAGAAAAAGTCAAGAGCCATATGGTTTCACTCATATGTGGAATATAAAACTGAAAGCAGTAAATGAACAAACAAGAAGAACAAACAAACAAAAACTCACAGACACAGACAACAGTATGGTGATTACCTTAGAAGTAGTGAAGGGAGTATAAATAGTGTTGGAAGAAGGTTTCAATTTGCAATGTACAGGTGATGTATCATGAAACTGTATACTGGAAACCTATAGAACTTTATTAATTAAAAAATAAATTTTTACCACAGTGTGATTATGTGTTGGATTTTCCATTTCTCTCACTAGAAAGATAACTGTGAGCGGAACTGGCTACAGGTAGATTTCTGTTGTGGTTCTTCCTACATTTTCTTCACTTCCAAGTTTTGCATCGGCCACTTGTGTTCTTCTCTGATGCAAGCTGGTCTCCATTTCATTCTGATTTGTCCTCCACAGATTCAACTGGATGCTTCTTACGTCAGGTCTTTGATCTATTTGCTGAGTTTTTAGATCTTGAAATTATTTAATGTTTAAATTTAAAGTAATGATTGTAAATTTATAAAGTACTTACCATGCTAAGACCTTCGCATGTCTCAAATCAGTACTTCACAAAGTGTCATATGCCACATGTGAAAATTTTATTAAAAATGCATGTTTTGATGGAGCCTGAGATTCTGCATTTCTGACAAGCTCTAGGTAGTGTTGATACTGCTGATCTGCTGAGCATTCCTCGAGTAACAAGGTAGTAATCACTGAATATTCAAAATAACCTAATGAAATAGATATTAAAGTTAACCTCTTATTTCCAGACAAGGAGACTGATGCAAAGAAAGATTAAACACATAGCCCAAAGTCACAAGTTCATTAGTGGTATCTCCAGGATTGGACCGGGATACTGAGGTTCTAGAGCAGGAGTCCCCAGCAGCGCCATCAGGGGCCCTTAGGAACCGGCTTCACGACAGGCGGTGAGCAGTCCGCAAGTTAGGGAAGCTTTGCTTGCACTATCGCTGGAGCTCTGCCTCCTTTCTTCACCCACCACCCCATCCCGCCCCCGACCCCACCACACCCGGTAAATGAAACCAGTCCCTGGTGCCAAAAAGGTTGTGGGTTGCTGCTCTAGAGTCTAGAGTATGGGCTCTTGACTATGACTCAACAATACATAGGTTTACCTCCCACATACATGAAACTTTGTCTCTTCCTGTTCTTAGATCCTGTGTTACTTACCCCGATGAACTGGAAGGGAAGGGAGTGCTAGGTCTTTGCTATTATTGCAGAATGGCCCACAGTAGTTGCCTGGGAATGCAGTTTCTTTCCTTATAAGGAATAGTGAAGAGTAGAGGGAAGGAGAGGAGGTTTTTATCAGTAGTTTTCACATTGTCACCACTTACATTCTTCTTTTACCACATTTCACATCAAAAAATCAAAATAAAAATAGACCTAGTTTTCACCTATTCTGTAAGGGTTGCTGATTTGTATGATTCACTTACTCTTTGGTCAAAGTATTGATTGGTTGGGTCCTCTGAATTCAGATATTTCTGTATACAAACATCTGAATTGCTTCTTTACACGGATCTAAAGACAACCAAAGTTGTTAGACAACCAAAATTACTAACAATTTTTTAATTGTTAGTAATTAAAAAATTACTTTTCGATAAAATTAAGTGAACTGAAGTCAAAATCAATAAAGTAACGTGTGTATGAGTGCATATAAATACTCATATGTGTAATATATACCATATGTGCGTACATTATATGCCATATATGGCAACATGTCACATGTCATGTATGTTATATAATATGTGCCCCCACGTGTATATGTATACGTGTATACATGTGTATATATACATGTGTGTGTGTGTATATATATGTATATATAATCAGCTAGCCACTCTGAGTAATAAGGCAGTAATTACCTAATATTCACAATAACCTAATGAGATAGATATTAAAATTAGCCTCATTTTTTTCTAGACAAGGAAATTGAAACAAAGATTAAATACATAGCCTGAAGTCACAAGTTTAAAAATGGGATGACCAGGATTGGACCCAGGTACTGAATCAAAAAATAAATATAAATATAAATATAAATATAAATATATATAAATATAAATATTTGGGGGGGGTCTCTAATTTATTCTAATGCTGCCTTAGGATGAAATTGGAGAAACTTTCTAACTGGGAAACTTTATATAAAAAAATACAGATTTCTAGTCCCCAGACCTACAAAACAAATTGCTGGGCATGGGTCCCAGGAATCTCTGGATTCAAAATGCCCAGGTGATTCTGATGATCGTCTAAGTTTGACCACCAGTGTTAGACCACTATGAATTTTGGCAGGAAGAGAACAACAACTACTTCGCTATCTCTCATCTTGTTAATCAAAGAAATCTCTGTCAAGTTATTTCTTCCACCATGTCATATATCAGCGTGGCTGCAGCTGCTTAGTACTTTGCCATTTAACTATGTCATGCCCCTTGGGTAGGGCACATTTTTGCATAACTAGGCAGACATACTGTCTTCTGGAAATCAGATGCCTCTATAGTGAGAAAACAAATCACTAAAACATGCTTGGTCGAATCTCTGAGACATCACAATAAGTTTTTGAAGATATGCCCAGAACAAATGAGAAAAATAGTTACTGGTTTCAGATATATTTTGGAAGTGTCTAGAAATTTAAATTTAGCAGGGAAGGTAATTTTATTGATTGTGAACAAAAGTGGTTTATAAATAATCCTGAAAAATTAAGCAGCTGGACTAGAACAGAACTTGCATATTTCATGATTTTTAAATCATTCCAAAGCCAACTCAAGATAAATCTAAACAGTTTAAAATCTTTTTATTTATCAGGGAAAGCTCATTCAGTTGCTACAAGAACTTTATGTTTGCTTATTTTCTGTATAGATTATCATTCTACTGAAATATTTTATTTTCAATATAAGAAGATCATATATCTGATATTATGTATTTGAGGTCTCTCACTTGATTTATTTGAAATTGAGACCTCTAGGTCTTAAGATAAATAAATATCAGATTATTTTGAAAGTGACAAAAAGCATGATTCTAGACAGTACTTGTCCTGCTTCCCAGGATGGCAGGCGTGTGGATAGTAATTTGGTTTGTGATCATGACTATTTGAATTTCGAGAACTAGTTCCAGGGTGAAGAAAATCGATTTTGAGCCACTGAGACAGCAACATTGGAGCAGTGGGTTTGGAGGACAGAAGCCGAGGTAGGAGTTTAAAAAGTACTGTCAAAGGAATAGAGTGAGAAGTGAGGGGATGTTTTCGGAGGCTTGAGGGAACCATAAAATAAAGCAGTAAGTTGATTGATTCCTTCGTATCTGGTCACCCAAGAAGGGGGCAAGGCTAATTAAAAAATTAATTTTTATACTTTTTTGATGCTGGAAAATATTTGTTTATACTAATTGCATTTTTGGCTGTTGTTTCAAGGACTTTAAACTGCACAAAACTTTAAAAACTGTGTGAAGGGGGCATGTATAAAATTGAGGGTGAGATGAAAGGTTTTTTGAGAGTACTTATCATCATTACATTCTTCTAAACCTGTAGAGTTTTCTGTATATGTTACGCAATAAATATCTCTTTAATGAATATGCAGTATGTATATAAAAGTGTGCTCCTGTGCATTATCTATGCTGAGACCTGAGTTGATTTGAAGTAATTTGATATATTTTATGTGTTAAATTTCCTTCGGTATTTTGAGTACAGATTGATGTTGATACTTCTTTTCACAAATATAAAACATGCATAAGAGAGGGGGAGCAAGTTGGCCCTCAGTGTCTAAGTCACTAAGTGTTAAAGGACATGGATAGAGAAAAAAAATGAAACAATTTCTAATTGATGAACTACGTCTAAAATGAATATAGTAGCTACTGCCACCTGGACATCAAGCCTGCTTGAAAATGTAGATTGCCAGTAGTGCTTTGGTTCACTTAAGCTTGCCCTTCTATATATTTTTATTTTATTCACTTTTGCGAGTGGAATTTGGTTGTTTTAAATAAAGAAAATGATCATTATAAACAGTGCATTTAAAGATCTATTTCCCAATTATTTTTCTTTGTTCCATTGCTAATTCTTTGTAGTCCAAACAAGAGGATTTAGCATTCTTTTTTACTTTTAAGCCCAATAGTCAAAGTTCTTCATCTTTTATTGTGTCTTGGAAGATTACATGGGTAATACCTTTAATTGCTTTTTAGGTTTACTTTCTAATTACTGAAATAAAACTACTTGTGAATTCTGATGGGAGTGTGTTAGGTCAGTAGATATCTTTGTTTGAAAATGCACAATATAAAGAACTTCAATAATCTTTAAGTGTCCACAGACATTGTGCTGAAGGAATAAATATATTTGTATATTTAATTATTTTAGCTTGGTGTAGTTAGTTTTCCTGTTGAATTATCTTTAAGATGTGTTCGTGATATAAACTAGTGATTGAGTATTTTGCCAACAGGAATTAAAACAAAATAGAAGATATCTCTTTAACCTTGAGTAAATATGAATTTAGTCTAAGTACTGTGTATTTAGTAAAAGGCATTTTTGTAATATTTTAATTGTCATTGGGATAAAGCTTTGGTTTGCCAACTTGTTGATAATTTATAAAGCACTATGTTAGTCATTCAAACAGCTTTAAAAAATAGGATAAGTATTTCAACTCAAGATATAGCTAAAAGTGGTCACGTAAGACATATTTTACTCTACATCTCCTGTTTTTTATTGCTAGCAGAAAAATTTATTTATGCAGCAGTTTGGGATATAGTATCATTTAATTGCTAGAAGTAAAGCATTAAATAAAATACATTACAGTCATAAAAATATATATTCACTATACATAAAGTCATATAGCAAAGGAAATTATTATATTAAATGTATTAATCTATATGAGAGAATACATAATTTAAATTAATATTGGCTCTACATTTTTTTCAGAGCTTATTTCCATGTTCTCAGGAAAATAAACAGAAGCCAAAACAGAGGAGACCTATATATTTTTTTAAATAATAGGAAGGGACTTCAATAATGAACCTGAGGTTTTTTGTTTTGGGCATTACTGTAGTACATAAAGCATCAGGAAGTTAAGGGGCCTAGGATTCCCTGAGGAGAATTTATTACCTTCCTTTGAAGTTAACATTTCAGAGAAGTTATGAATGCTTTGGCCAGTCTCATTTGTCATGAAGTTAAGAAAAAACTTTTCAACTAAAAAAAAGAGTAGCAGTATTATTTTAAGAAATATGTAAGTATTCAGATATTTTAAAATATCAACTGAGAAATGTATGTTCTTTATGGTAAGGTGACTGTTGCCCACTGCACGTTTTAACCTCCGGTTGTTAATCTTTGCTCACTGAAGGTCATTTTGCCATACCCTACAAAGCTGGCTGTGGTTTGTGGCCATAATTTACTCACTCAATAAGCTTAATGGTGAAATCTGATTGCTTCTATGAATCAAGTTTTGATTAAAGATTCGTTTGTTTCAAGAAACTGTATTTGAGCACATGTGGAAGTGTTGGCAAAGTAAATGCATTGATTGTGCTGCAATGCACATACGATTCAAATTATTGGATAAGTAGTAAGCACTAGTTCCAGAAGCCTTATTCCCATTTGGTTAAAAATGACATGGGCCTTATGTGATTAATGTTCTATGTATTGCAGAGCAACAACCTAGGATAGGCATGCAAAATCTGGGCACAGCCATGATCATTGATTTTTTAAAAATATGTGAAAATAGAAAGCAAAACGGAGCAGAGTGTTTATTATCTGTGCTTATTTTGCTGGCTACTCAGACCCCATAATATTGTTAATAACAGCATTTTTGTCCCTGTCAAGTCATTTGCTGCTTCAGATCCCCATATTGCACAATGGGTAATTCTTTTAAAGAAAGAATTACAATCTCAAGCAGAAAGGATTAACCAAGGTGGCAAAATGCCAAATCCTGAGTGTTGCGTTAAACTGGTGAAAGCGAAGAGATTTTAAGATGTAAAATATGGAAATCTTTCTGCTTTTACAGTGCCTTTGCCAGAGAAGCCGGAGGGTAGGTGGATGGTAGAGAAGGGTGGTTTAAAAGTATTCAATAGAAATTAAATTGGGAGACCTATTAGACAATTGCAAGTGGTCTCCTGGGGACATGAGGAGATTAAAGCAATTAACAATCTGGTAGTTCAGAGTACAAACCAAAAAGAATCTCTCTCTTTCTCTTTTATAACTTCACATTAGATGGTGGTTTATGTCCTCTTAGGTTATACTTATACACAATAAAGTTATACTTATGCACAATTTAGAGAGTTTCTTGCTGGCTTTACTCTGGTTGATGCCCTGTCTCCATATGCTCTTTATCACTGTCCTTTAAAACTTACTTCCTCATCCATTCTATACACAAATTCCAGATTAATTTTATCTTTCCAAACATGTGGTACATTCTACTGGTTGCCTATTGCTTCATTTTCTTTGCTAATAGAACTGTGATTGAGTTAGAGGAGCAAAATGTCCAATGCAGAGTCCAAATCATGATAGGTCTTGTCTAGTAATGGCAGCCTGTTTGACCTTGCCAGTGATTGGTCTAGGGTGGGCATGCAGCCCAGCTCTGGCCAAATAGATATCATCAAATTTATGATGAGGAATTTTAGAATATATTTTTCTCCCTGAGAAAGACAAAGATGCATGAAGCCATATCCTGAAAATTCTCCATGTAGAGGATGATAGAGTTGAAGGAAGGTCACATCTTAAACCTTGGAAATGCTTCCCTCTGAATTTCTTAAGAAAACAATAAATGGTATGTTGTAAAAGCTGCTATTAATTATTTTTTTTGTTATTGGTTGCAAATAACATACCATGTTACTTCCCAGAATAAAATGAATAGCCAACCCTCTACCCTGGCAGTCAAGGACTTTTTTTAGCATCATTTTACATGAGTTTTCAAAACACAGGTATTTATCCAGCCCCCTCCAGTCAAATTACCTCTTGGTCATTTCTGAGCATGCTTTCAGTCTTTTTGCCATTGTCCTTTGTTTTATAATTCATTCTACCAGGAATATCTTTTTTCCTGGTGCTTTCATCTATGTAAACTCTCAAGGTCACATCTCAAATTCTATGACTTTCCTAATGTCTTTTTAAATTGCTCCTACTGGATATATGCATATATCTATATATCTACATATCTATATCTGCACACACACCCTAACTCATAATATATAAAACATATATAGAGATATATGTAGCTATATAATATATATAACATATATAATATATATTGGGTTTTTTACCCTTTTTCCTCCCTTTTCCTCATAATAGTAATCTGACAATCCTTTGAAATCATTCTTCCATCTACCCTTAGCTCCTGTAGAAATGACAGATGGTTAAGTCAAGCAACACACTCCATGCTTTGCCACTCTTGGCCCAGACATCATGATTTCTTCGTAGGCAACACGGAACTTAATTGACATCCATTAGACTCAGGCCCAGATTGCTAGTAAGAACTTTTGTGGAGGGTGTGGGGAAGTCTCTTTTTTTCTGTTGAGTTTTAATCAAAGTACAGATAAATCTGGATTTTCTGGAATCCACCATAAGTAAACAATTTATCTACAAGGAAAGCCTAAACAGAAAGTAGAGCTATAATATACATTAGATTCTTATAACAATGTTGAGATTAAAGTTAGTGGCATCATAGACCCTTTTTCAGTTAAGTAAGTTCATGCTTTTTTAAAATGTTAGGTAGACCTAAGTCATTGAATGAAAAATATCTATCCTCCTTCTAACAACTGTCCTCTTAGTTACTTTTCACATACTGAATTAAACTGTTTATGTGGGCATAGCTCTTATTTCTTTTACTAGTGTGTAAACTTCCAAGGTATAGGGACTATACACCTGTTATTTCACTCTGCACATCCCTCTGCCTCTTATTTAGCAGATACCTCATAAATATTTGCTGAACTGATATAAACTCCAAAATTCTGTATATCTTGGGATGACAGCCAATTTGAGATTTTCTAAGAATTGCCTTAGAATCATAGCATCATATTCTCAAACTGCAATTCTTTGTTGTGACATGTCTGTGCTTCATGACTGTTCAAGAAATTTTGCATATAACTTCCTCCCTTTCTTACCCACATATTCTCCTAAACTGTATTCTTTTGATTTACTCAAAAGTGAATAATGTCCTGCTTTTTTAAGTGGTCTGCAACTTTAAACTGCTCCAATGCTTAATTTTTAATTTTTTATTCTCTCTCTCTCTCTTCCCATCCCCTGTCCCCTCCCTCTATAGCCATTGCTCAGGGATCTCATATGTTCTTAGAGCTTTGAGCACCGTTTATATGCTGCAACTCCCAAATGTATATCTCTAGTTCAGACCCCTCCCGTGGCTTCAAGACACGTATATGCAACTGAGTACTCTATATATCAAACTTGTAAGTCCAAAACAATGTTTCTGATACTACCCCCACAAATCCACTTCTCTCACACTCTTCCTCACCTCATTTGGTGGTGAATGTCTATTTTCAGTTGCATAGATCGTAACCTGGGGGATATACTTGATTGCTTTTTTTCCCATCACATCGCACAGCAAATCCATTTATATAGGCTTGCCTTAGAAAATATATCCTGAAGGTAATCACAACTTACCACTTCTACCCTCAATTCTACAGCACCATGGTATCTCACCTGGGTGCTGGTAGGAGTCTTCTGACTGGTCTCCATTGCCCACCAAATCCCATCATGTGCTCTTGACATAATAATAACTTCAAAAAATGTAGCCCTGGCTGGTGTAGCTCAGTGGATTGAGCGCAGGCCTGAAGCAAACGGTCACTGGTTCGATTCCTAGTCAGGGCACATGCCTGGGTTGCAGGCCAGGTCCCCAGTAGGGGATACATGAGAGGCTCCTTCTTACACCAAACACAAGAATACATTCAAAATGGATCAAAGACTTAACTGTTAGACCTGAAATAATAAAAACCCTAGAAGAAAACCCAGGCAGCAAAATCTTGCACATTTCTCATAAAAATTTTTTATCAAATATTATCCCCATGCAATGGAAACAAAAGAAAAAGTTAACAAATGGGACTCTATCAAACTAAAAAGATTTTGCATAGTAAATGAAATCATCAACAAAGTAAAAAGACAACCCACAGAATGGGAGAACATATTCACGGATATATCTGTTAAGGGGTTAATATCCAAAATTTATAAAGTACTTACAAAACTCAACACCCAAAAAACCAAAAAATCCAATTAAAAAATGGACAAAGGTCCTGAATAGACACTTCTCCAAAGAGGACATACAAATGGCCCATAGACATATGAAAAGATACTCATTATCACTAATCATTAGGGAAATGCTGATTAAAGCCACAGTGAGATACCATTTCACATCTGCCAGAATGGCTATCATCTATAAATCAACAAACAAGTTCTGTTGAGGATGTGAAGAAAAAGGAATCCTTTTGGACCATTTGTATGAATGCAGACTGGTGCAGCCACTGTGGAAAGCATTATGGAGATACATCAAAGTGTTAAAAATGGATCTACCTTTTGACCCAATGATCCCACTTCTGGGAATATATCCAAAGGAACCCAAAACACTAATTCAAAAGTACATAAGCAATTCTATGTTCATTGCAGCATTATTTACAATCTGCAAGATATGGAAGCAGCCCAACTCTCCGTTAATACATCAGTGGATAAAACAATATTCCATTTACAGACCAAATTCTATTCAGCTGTTAAAAAGGAGAAAATTCTACCTTTTACAACAGTATGGATGGACCTAAAGAACATTGTGCTAAGTGAAAAAGAGCATAGGAAAATACCACATGATTTCACTTATGTGGAATCTAATGACAAACTGAACAAGAAGCAAAACGGAGATAGACTTTTAGATGGAGAACAGATGGCAGCTAGTGGGTGGGGGTTAGGAGGTGGAGGGACTAGGCACAAAGGAAGAAGGACTCATGGGCATGGACAACAGTGAGGGTATAAGGAGACTAAATGGTAATGGAAGAAATATGATAAATATTCTACATTTAAAAAAATAAAATAACACTGGCTGGTGTGACTCAGTGAATTGAGTACCAGCTTGTGAGCCAAAGGGTCACCAGTTTGATTCCCAATCAGGGCACATGCCTGAGTTGCAGGCCATGTTCCGAGGAGGGGGTACACAAGTGGAAACCACACATGGATATTTTTTCCCCTCTCTCTTTCCTTCCCGTTTTCTCTCTCTAAAAATAAGTAAAATCTTTCTAAAGAGAGAAAAAAAATACAATACGGTAAAATAAAATAGAAAAAATCAATAAAAAAGAAAACTCACCGTTGACAAAATATTCAGTGATTTTTTATAACTCCCTAAGGTCTCACCTTATTTTATCCTAATTTGAAAACAAATCTACCCTCCAAGTTAAAGTCCCTCCAATGGTATATAAAGCTCTGGCCTTTCTCCTATCTGGTTTCATCGCTAACCTTTTGGCCCCTTGCAAACTACTGTTGGTAGTTTATTGGTGTTTATAGAACACGGAAGACAAATTTCTGCCTAAGAAGGTTTTACATGTGTTCTTTCCTTCACCTG
Organism: Sturnira hondurensis; assembly: GCF_014824575.4. NCBI lineage: Eukaryota > Metazoa > Chordata > Mammalia > Chiroptera > Phyllostomidae > Sturnira > Sturnira hondurensis. The sequence goes on along the minus strand of NW_028074140.1, from coordinate 8,142,801 downwards.
GAATATTTTCCCTCAGTTACTTACATGCTCCTTTCCTTACCATCTTGGATCTTTGCTCACACATTACTATCCAAGAGAAGGCTGTTCTCACATTGATGGTGAAAACCCACTCCGAGCACTCTCTCACCACTTTGCTCCTTTATGTCCAGAGCACTTGCTACCAGAAAGTCTCTCTCTCACACACCTCACTTCCTTTTTTCCATACCCTATTTTCTTTTTATTCTCCATTTCTGTATACCTAGCCCCCCAAATGGTGTGTGTCACAAAGTGGGCATTTAATATATACTTGTTTAAAGAAGTAGTGAATGAAATGTAAGATTTAAATTACTTCTAATGTTTACCCCTTACTCTGTTGCACACAGAAGTGTTTTAGATGTTTAAAGCACTTCTTTAAGTGTTTTAAGAATACAAAAGGACTAAAATTGTCCTTTTGTATTCTTCATGGTCTTTCTTGTTAAATACATTTGAACTTGTAAAATTTCATTTCAAACAATTGTATTTTATTCTCAATATAAAATGCCAATGAAACTCTTGTTTCTTCATCTTTATTATGCAAGCATATACAGGGTTTGTGTGAAGAAGGTTTATAGTTCTGAGTACATGAAACAGTGTATTCTTTTTTTTAAAAGTTTTTTTGGAGAGCTTTCTTTTATTTTTTTTAAAGATTTTATTTATTTATCTTTAGAGGGGAAGGGAAGGAGAGAAGGAGAGAAATATCAATATACGGTTGCCTCTCGTGAGTCCCCTGCTGAGAACTGGCCTGCAGCCCAGGCATGTGCCCTGACTGGGAATTGAACCGCGATGGTGTGGTTCACAGGGCCGCGCTCAATCCACTGACCTATACCAGCCAGGGCAGTTTATTCTTATATTATTAATTAATTATTGTATTATTTGTATATAGCTCTGAATCTACCTTTGCCCACCCTTGTAATTTCAGCCTGGCAAATCCCTTTCTATGACTTAAATATTCCTTATCAAAAAATTCTATGACTTTTAAAGAAACTTATATTTTATGTCATTTAAAAATTAATTTTAAATATTTTATTATAAAACACACATCCCATAAAATGTTTTAACTAGTGTTAAGTGCACAGTTTAGTCTCATTAGGCACATTCATATTGTTGTGCGACCTTCACCACCATTCACCACGTTTCCACGTTCCCTAGCTGAACGTGTTTGTTAATCCATAACTCCCGTTCCCCTCTTCTCCAAGGCTGACCACGCCATTCTACTTTCTGTCTTTGTGAATACGTCTACTCTAGATACCTCACCTAAGTGGAATTCTAGAGTGCTTGTCCTTGTATGACTGGCTTATTTCATGTAGTACAATGTCTTCAGGTGTCATTCATGCAGTATGTGTCAGAATTTCCTTCTATTTGAAGGCGGAAGCATATTCTATTGTATGTATATATCACACTTTGTTTATCTGTATATTTGTCAAGGGATCCTTGGGTATCCAGAGCAACTTGTAAGGCTTCTACTTTTGGTGGTTGTAAGTAATGCTGCAATGGATGTAAATGTACAAACATCGGTTTGAGCCCCTGCTTTCCTGACTTTTGAGTATATAGCCAAATTAAGGGGACCTCCATGAAGATTTCTGGGGCTCTTTCTCTATTCAGCTCTTTTCTGTCTAGAATCTGACTCCGCCGCCTCCAGTCAGCTGAACATCCCATATCCCCACCCTGTGTTTCCTCAAGTTTAGCAGGGCTACAGTCCTCTGCTTGTCCTTTGCTCTCCTGTGTTCTGGAAAGTGCCTCCAGGCAGAAAGCCAGGACTATTCTGTGATGTTTACTCCATGTATTCCCAGCCTCTCAAGGATTGCGGTCTTTTATCCAGTTTGTCCAATGTTTGTGCCCAGTTGCCACATGCAGTTTTCTGTTTTATTTTTAGAGGATGGGCTAGTACTAGTCATACCTCCATGGGTAGGACCAATGTCAAATTTTATTTTTTAGTAACCCCACGGAGGCGACAAAGCTGTAGGAATATACTAAGTAATTGTTTCTTATAACCTAGTTTCCTCCCTTTATTGTTTTTCTGTGTGTTTTACAGATATGAAACAAAATAATAATTTGGTAATGAGAAGGCCATCTAAGAGTATCCCATGTGCTATTTGAATATGACATATGGCCTTTCCAAATTAAATGTAGGTGTGGTTTTGGGCTCTGGATAATCTCTGTATTTACTATTAAACTAAAGGTTGCAGTACATAAATTGGGAGAATAGGTCATGTAAAAACTATAATTATATTGCTATATTTAGGAAGCCAAATTTTTCAGGGACTGATCAGTGAATCTTCAGGTCACATCATAAACAGAGAGATAGTAAAGTAGGTCAGTCAAGAAATGTACATGCACACATATGTAAATATGTGTGCATATATACATGGACATACATATTTCTAATAGTATACATACCAGTAAAGATTTCGATTTCTGTTCCTGCTTACCAGATCAAATACACAAACATCTTTGCCCCCCACCTTCAGTGACATAGGTCCCGATTTAGTGTCAGAACACCCCTACCTCAACTCTGGTGTATGATCACTTATTTAAAATTTTGAGCACCATTTTTTTTAGTAACATGTCCACTTCACACTTTTTATATTTTAATTTGTTAGTAACATTTGATTTTTAGGTCAGAGAATATCAATTAAAAATATCTGGCCTTCTTCATTTTTATTTACTCTTTATCATCTGAAATCTGATCTATCCTCTCTTTACACCACCTTTTTTCCCATTTTTAATAAAAATTTTAATTTTTTTATTTTTTAAAGTTTTATCAAATTCATTGGGATAACATTTGTTAATAAAATTATATAGGTTTCGAGTGTACAGTTCTTTGATCTATTGCATTTTGTGTTCATCACCCAAAGTCAAATCTCCTTCTGTCATCATATATGTCCCCCTTTTTCTCTGGTAATCACCATATTGTTATGTGTCTACAAGTTTTTGTTGTCTTGTTTGTTTATTTGTTGCTTTCAGTTTCCTATCCCACATACGAGTGAAATCATATGGTTCTTGACTTTTTCCATCTGACTTATTTTACTTAGCATGCCATTCTCAAGGTCTATCTATGTTGCTATACCATGGTATACTACTTGTTGTATATATGTACCGTATCTTCTTTACCTAATCAGCTGTAGAAGAACATTTCAGTTTTCATGTCTTGGCCATTGTGGATAATGCTGCAATGAACATATGGGTGCATATATCTTTATAAGTAAATGTTTTCAAATGTTGGGGGTAGACACCCAGTAGAGGGTTTGCTGGGTCCTACGGTAACTCTATTCTTAACTTTTTGAGGCACCTCCATACTGTTTTCCTTAGTAGTTATACCAGTTTCCACTCCCAAGAGCAGTGAATGAGGGTTCTTTTTCTCTACAACCTCTCCAATACTTTGTAGTACTTGTCTTGTTCATAATTGTCATTCTAACAGGTATGAGATGCTGTCTCATTATAGTTTTGACTGCATTTCCTGAATACCTAGTGAAGTTGAGCATCTTTCCATATGTTTGTTGGCCATTTTTTTTTGTCTTCTTGGGAGAAGTGTCTGTTCAGGTGCTCTGCCTTTTATTTTTTAATTGATTTGTTTGTTGGTTGTTGTTGTTAAGTTGTATGAGTTCTTTATATTTTTTGAATATTAACCCCTTGTCAGAACTGTTCTTTTTAAGTATCTTCTCCCATTTGGTTGTTTGCCTTTTTTGCTTTCTTGACAGTCGGTTATTCTACTGTGCAGAACTTTTTAGTTTAACAGAGTCCCATTCATTTATTTTTGCTCTTACTTCCCTTGCCTTTGAGGTCAAATTCATAAAATCCTCTCTAAAGCCAAGGTCCACAAATGTAGTACCTATGTTTTCACAGGTACTAAAATCAGGTTGGTTTTTTTTTTGGCTGTAGTTGTTCATTGTTGATTTTTTAATTCGTGAACATGAAACATCTTTCTATATTTCTGTCTTCAATTTCTTGTGATAATGTCTATAGTTTTCAGTTTATAGATATGTATTTGCTGTTTATTTGTAGGTATTTTATTCTTTTCATTGCAATTGCAAAGGGAATTTTTGTTTTCCTTTCTTTTGCTGAAATCTCATTGTCAGTATATAGGAACACAGTGGATTTTGTATGTCGATTTTGTATCCTGCAACTGTACCATATTTTTTAATTTCTGCTAATAGTTTTTTGATGAACTTTCTAGGGCTTTCTGTGTAAAAAATCATGTTATCAGCAAAAAGCAACAATTTTGCTTCTTCCTTCCCAATTTGGATGCCCTTTATTTCTTTCTTTTGCCCGATTGTTCTGGCTAGGATTTCTAGTACTGTTATTACTCCATGTATTTGTAGTTTCTCGAGGATTGCAGTCCTTTATCCCATTTATCCAATGTTTACCAACAGTTGCTACATTTAGTTTTCTATTTTATTTTTGGAGTGTTGGGCTAATGCTAGTCACACCTCCATGGGTAGGACCGGTGTCAAATAACAGTAGTGAGAGTGGGTATCCTTGTCTTGTTCCTGATTTTAGAGAAAAAAGCTTTCAGTTTTCACTAATGAATATGATATTAGCTGAGCATTTATCATATATGTATGGCCTTTATTATGGTGAGGCACTTTTCTTCTATACCTATTTGAGTGTTTTAATCATAAATGGATGTTGTATCTTGTTGAATGTTTTTCTGCATCTATTGATATAATCATGATTTACATCCTTTATTTTGTTAATATGGTGTATCATATTGATCAGTTCGCATATGCTGAATCAGCCTTGTGTCCCTGGAATAAACCCCACTTGATTGTGATGTGCTATCTTTTTAATGTATTGTTGTATTTGATTTTATAGTATTTTATATAGGATTTTTGCATCTGCATTCATCAGAGTTATTGTTCTGTAGTTTTCTTTTTTGTGTGTTATCCTTGCCAGGTTTTGGTATCAGGGTAGTGTTGGCCTCATAAAATGTGTTAGAAAGTATTGCCTCTCCTTGAATTTTTGGGAAGGCGAGGTATTAAATCGTCTTTGAATGTTTGGTATAATCCACTGTTGAAGGCATCTGGTCCTGAACTTTTACTTTTTGTGAGGTTTTTGACTATAGTTTCAATGTCCTTACTATTGATTGATCTATTTAGATTTTCAGGTTCTTCATGATTCAGTCCAGGAAGGTTGTATATTTCTAAGAATTCATCTATTTCCTCTTGATTTTTGAATTTGGTGGCATATTGTTTTTCATCGTATTGTATGATCCTTTGAATTTCTGTGGTAATTTCTCCTCTTTTGTTTCTTTGCAAAGTATAGGCTCTTCATTGCATTAATTTTTTGTGTAGTCTTTTGTTCTCTATTTCATTTAATTCTGCTCTATTTTTTAAATTATTTCCTTCCTTTTGCAGACTTTGGGCTGCATTTGTTCTTTAGTTCTTTTAGATGTAATGTTAGGTTGTTTATTTGGAAAGTTTCTTGTTTCTTGAGATAAGCCTGTAATGATATAATCCCTCTTATTGTCACTTTTGCTGTGTTCCAAAAGTTTGATATGCTGTATTGCCATTCTCATTTGTTTCTCTGTTTCTTTTACTGTCTCTTTTTATTTCTCCTATGACCTATTCATTCTTTAGGAGGATGTTGTTTAGTCTCCACTAAACCATATATGTGTTTTTTCCCACTTTCTTTTTGCAGTTCATTTCCAATTTCTAATCAGTGTTGTTGATGAATATGCTTGGTATGATTCCACTTTTCTTAAATTTGTTAAGGCTAGTTTTGTGTCCCAACATGTGGTCAGTCCTTGAGAACGTACCACGTGCACTGGAGAAGAATGTGTAATCTGATGTTCTGGGATGAAAGGCTCTGTAAATGTCAATTATGTATATTTAGTCGTACCATAAGAGGTGGAAACTAGCTTATTTATTTTTCTGTTTGAATGATTATCTATAACAGTCAATGGAGTATTTAGGTCCCCTACGGTAATTGTGTTTTTGTCAGTTTCTCTCTTTAGTTCTGTTAGTAGCTGCTTTATATATTTTGGTGTTCCCTGATTGGGTGCATATATATTGATAAATGCCATGTCTTCTTGATGTATTGTTCCCATTATCATTATAAAATGTCCATCCTTGTGTCTTCAAATGTGTTTTGTCAGATATAAATATAGCTACCCCAATTTTCTCTGGTGTCATTTGCTTGGAAAATAATTTTTCACCCTTTCCTTTGAAACTATATTTGTCCTTGAAGCGGAGATGTGCAGCCATTTTACCTTCTGTTTTCTGGTATCTCTGTGTCTCCACTGTTTCTTTCTCTTTGTATTTTTGTCTTTTTTTTTTTTTTAGTTTGGTGTAGTCTGTGTTCTTTTTTTCTGTTTTCTCATTTTTTATGTTTCTGTCTTATTTCTTCATTGTTTTTGTGATGGATATTATTCTTGGCTGGTAATTTCTCTCTCTTAGTAGTTTGAATATGTAATTCTACTTTCTCCTGGCTTGTCAGGTTTCTGTTGAAAAATTGATGATAACAAAATGGCAATTTTTATTCTAGGTTACCATCTTCTTTTCCCAGGCTGCCTTGATAATTCTTTCTTTGCTATAGTTTTTTGACAGTGTTAATGTGTTCCTTGGAGAAGACCTTTTTGGATTGAGATAATTAGCTGTCTGTTGCTTCTTGGATTTGAGGATCTAGTTCTTTCCTTGGGCTTGGGAAGTTTTTGCCAACTATTTGTTTGAATAGGCTCTCTGTTCCTTGTTCCCTCTTCTCCTCCTGTATATCCATTGTTTTTATGTTGCTCTTTTGGATAGAGTCAGATAGTAGATACCTCTCATAGAGCACTTTGTTTTTAAACTCAAATCTTCCTCTTCTTCCATCTGTATCATTTCTAGATTTTTATCTTCTGCATCACTAAGTCTTTCCTCTTTTTTGTCAGCTCTATTTCCTAAACTTGCATGTTCATTCCCCATCTCTTTTATTGACTTCTTTAGCTCCAAACTTTATATTAGATTTTTATTTTAAAGTTTCAATCTCTTTTGTAAAGTACTCCTTTTGTGTGTGATTTTATATCTGAGTTCATTAAACTGCCTATCTGTGGGTTTTTTTGTATCTCATTGATTTTTTTTACAACCTGCAATCATGAATTCCTTGCCATTTAAATCACATATTTCCATGTCTTTAAATTACTTCCTGGAAATTTTTTATTTTCTTTCTGAGCTGCCTCAGTATCTTGGTTATTTATGTTATTTGATGGATTCTTTCTTACATAGGTATTTATGGGAATGAAGTATATTTTTTTGAGTGGCACTTCTCTGTTAGCAGGTTGAAAAAGTCTTCCTTTTGTTTTCCAGAAGGTGGCACAGAAGCACAGTTTTTTTTTAGTTTCTCATGCACTGTATGTATTCTCTGATTTTAGCCAGGGCAGTGGAATATACCTTGTATTTTCTGGGGAGGTGGATATTTCCTCTGTGGCCAGGTCGCATTGGTGTCAGTGTACCACCCCTGTAAGGGAATGTGGTGGATGATTTGCAAGCCTGTGAAATCGCAGTGCTGTCCCTGCAACCACAGTTGCAGGCAGTCCGACACTGCTGAGGTACCCAAGTGGCCCCACTGGGGCCAGCCATGAGGGTCAGGGGTGGAGTGAGTTGGGAGATGCCAGCTTGTGCGATTGTGGCTTCGTTCTCCTCCAAATACAGCGACTGCCAGACCTCACCACTCTCCTCTCTGTATCTTAACACCTATCACCAGGATTAACCAAAGTGTGTACCTGCTTCTCCAGTTCTCAGAGCTGCAAATACTGCTACGGCTCTTTCTGGGGTCCACTGCCAGCTTTGATAGGGTCAGGGGAGGTGGCTAGGCCCCGTGGCTTTGTTTTTCTGCCTGCAGTGGTGGCTGCCAGACAACTGCAGCCCCACCTCTGTCTTCTGTCTCTGCCCCTGTCACTGGGTTCAGCAGTAGTATGTACTTACCACTCATGCAGGTATGTGCCCTCTATCTCTCTGTTTTTCGGGTCTTCAGAGAGCACACACTGAAAGCTGATTTCTCTCCCAAGACCTAGATTGAGCTCCAGGCTATGTCCATGGCACCCATCTCTGCTTTTCTCCATGCCTCCCCCCATTTGCCCAGCTTTGCCCACCTTCAGGTATTTCAAGGCACAGGTCACTCCGATATATTTGTGTGTGGAACGGGGTATCCTTTGTTGACTTACAGGTGTTCAACTTGTTACAACTCCAAGGGGAGAGACCAGGGGAACCTCTCACACTGCCATTCTTCTGATGTTCATTTTCAACAACTTTTAATAGTGACTTTTCATCTGGAATCTATATTTATGACTTAAATCTCTAAAGGAAGTTATATTACTAAATGATAGCAGACATATTGATGTCTGTTTTATTACTTTTTCAGTGTTGGAATTTCTGCTAGTTTTTGGCACTGTATTATGTAGTTGAGAACCATTGCTCTCAGGTAGTATTTTATGTGTTCTATACTGAATTCCTCTTGGGACATTTTAAATACATGCACATATAATCCAAAATCTCATTATTATTAGCATTATTGAGCTTATTAAAGTACTGAACAAAATGGTCTTAAGCTTAAAACTGCCTTCATCTTTTTTAAAAGGAGAAAAAGGAGCATTAAAAAACCCTGAAAAGTTGTGGCCAGGTAGCTCAGTTAGAGCATTATCCTGATACACCAAAGTTGTGGGTTCCATCAACAGTCAGGGCACATATAAGAATCAAACAATAAATGCATAAGTAAGTGGAAAAACAGATCGATGTGTCTTTTCTCCCCCTTCCTCTCTCTCTAAAAATAAAAAAAGGAAAGCATAGTGACAAATTCAATAAACTCTATCACATCTAGAAATTCTTGCAACTGGGAATTCAAAACACATTTTTATTATTAAATTTGTTCTTTAAATGTAGCAAACAATGAAAGCTAGAGACTGACCATTTCAGTTTGAATCCTGGCTCTTCCACTTACCTACTGTCAGTATCGGGCAAGTTACTTAACTCTCTGCATCTCCTTTTCTGCATATTTAAGATAAGGACAATAGTGTACCTGGAACCTAGGACTATTCTTATAATGAAATATGATAATGCATGTAAAATATGTTTAGAAAAATGCCTGTAATCTTACAAACATGTAATAATTTTAAGGTATTGTCAATAAGCACAGATAATTTAATTGCAAAATTTTAATATGTTTATTATTTACTGATATAATCTAAATATATTATTAAGTATTTTTATATTTTTAGGTATTTTTAGGTACTCTTCTAGGTCTCCAAAATAGTTTCTTGTATAAAAAATACTGAGCTAAGCATTTTATTTGTTATAATTTTTATAATGCTAATATTAATATTTTTTGCAGATAAGAACCAGATTTCAAGGATTTAAAAATATGTTGTTTCCTCTTCTGGTAATGGCAAAATAGTTATTTTATACCAGTAGTTCTCAGCTGAGGTAATTTTGCTGCCCTCATCCCCAGGAGAATTTGGCAATGTCCAGAAGTATTTTTGGTTTTCACACCTGAGAAGTAATTCTGGTATCCAGTGACATGCAGTGGGTGGAGGTCAGGCAAGCTGCTATGATTCATGCAATGCATAAAGGGAAAAAAAATTAAAAATATTTTTTAATCAGAAAGCTGTGTAGGCAGTGAAAATTTTCTGTATCAGTGTCTTTAAAATGAACTAAAATAAATAGTCTGACATCAAGAATCATTGTTCACTTTAAGGCAAGGGTTGGCAAAATATAGCCCATATGTCACATTCAGTTTGCTGCCAGCTTTTGTGTGCCCACAGAACTCTTGAGCAGACTAGAGGTCTGGGCCATGTAGACCAACCTGGAATACCTTCCTCCACCCTTTGTTCCTCTCTACTCTTAGTCCTGCCTCCCCAGCCAATGGTTTTGGGTTGCTGCTGCCCACGATCTATCTGGTCTTCACCCAAAAGGTAGGAGTCTCCTCTTTACAACTGCCAGGAACCTAGAATCTTAGTCTGGGAATTAGTAGCTCTATTTGTTGATTCTACTTTGGCTAGGTTCCCAAGTGGAGGTGGCTGGGCTCTTGAAGAGAAAAGAAGGGTGAACAGAGATCTCAACTGCAGTGATGCAGAGACCAAAAGTGACTGGTCTTACCCTTATTATCTCTACCTGTTTGGTCCATGAGGCCTCTCCCCTTGCACTGGCTACTATTTATTTGGAGAATGTCTCTTCCATGTGGCAACTGGGTACGAAATGTGTTGACCACCCAGGATGTCTCCTGCCATGAAAATGAGTCAGGACAGGGTATGAAATTTCTCTCCTGATATGTAATTACTATATAATATACTCAATTTTGCCTCTTGGTCTACAAAGCCTAAAATGTTTACCATCTGGCCATTTACAAAGGTTTCTGATTTCTACTTTAAGACAACAAATGGTAGGTAAGAGGCTCAGAAGGTGAATAACTTCAAGGAGGTTAGAAGGCAAAAATTTGAATTTAGAAAGAGCCAAAGAAAAGGTGGCTTTTTTCAGCCTGTAAATACCAATTTTCTGAGTGGAATTCCATAAAGCTAATGCTTAGGGTTAATTGTACCTAAAAACTATACCAGTAGTCTCCAAAACTGAAGCCCACCTTTAAATATAATTCTTGATTGGTGTAAGGTTACTGATCTTTAGCCTGCATAGCAAAAATCAGTGTAAATTTGTAGAGGAAAGAACACTTTTCAATGCCTCAAAAATATCTCTATAATTTTTATATATACTGTTCAGCACACTGTCAAGAATAATAAAGTGTTTAGGAACCAAGTTGATCAAAAACCAAGAGGTAAAAGTGACCATAGAAATAGATGAACAAGAAATCCAGATATTTAAATAAGGTGAAATGCTAAAATAATTATGATTAAGATACATGAGGAATTAAAGACAAATTGGGCAACTTTGTCAGAGAAGTAAAAAGAATATAATAAAAATTAGAATTTAAAATACAAGTAAGTAAAAATATAGATAACTAAATTGAAATAAAAGGAATAGTAGATAGTAGATGTCTGATTTTGTATGTCTGAGTTCTAGGTCTATCTGATTAAAGAATCATTTTTCTTCTTTGTAGTCCCAGTAATTTTTTATTTTATAATGGGCATTATTATTCTTGTATTATTGAGCATTTGGGTTTTGTCCTTTTCTTAATGCATTTCTGTGTTGTTTCTGCTAGCATATGACTTACTTGCATATCAGTTGTCCCTTTTAGGGTTGTTTTAAAGCTTCCATATAGCCTTTGTTTGGGAGCCATATTAGATTTACCTATAAAGTATTGTTTTTTCAGGTCTCTAGTAAATTCCCTGAGTGTTCAGCAAGGTCTCCTCTAGCTCTTTGTATTCATGTTCTAAAAGCTATTCGGAGACATTCATATGCTCTAGTAGTTATTATTTCTCTAGTGTTTGTTCTCTGTTTGGCCACTTGAGTCTTTCCCTGAAGAAATGCAGCTTAATATTCAGGCAAAAATTCAAGTAGATTCTTTATAGGGATTTATGGAAGTCTTACACTGCACAACTACCTTCCTTCCAGTAACCTGCCTCATGCTTCTCAGCCCTCCGACCCCAATCAGTCTCCTCAGTAAGGGAAATTGCTATGTTCTGCCCAGGCTCTCTCTTCCTGTACTATATCCAGAAAAATGTCTGTAGGCAGAAAGCCAGAGCAATTAGGGAGTTCAAGATTCTCTTGAGAGTCTTAGTTCTGTGCTGCCTGGTGTACAACCTTTGGAGCAAGATATCACATACATTTTTCCCAGTTTTATAGGTATCTATATCAGGAAAACTTGTGTAACCCCAGTTACCCCATTATGATCATAGTGGAAATATATGTTATTAGTGTTTTTATAAATATTTTCACATTTATTTTCCTTTGATTCCATACTTATGTTACCATTGCACTTTAAATACAAATAATTTGGATGAAAGTAATCATGCAGTATAAAATTTTGTAAAAGGCATTCTATTTTAGCCCTAATAACTCATGAGGGTTACTTCAGGTTTTTTTTTTGTATAATACAACTGATTGTGGGTGTATATGAGTGTGAATTTAACTGAAAGATAAAATGACAATATTCAGAGTTTTAAATATTGTCTCTCCTTATTTGAAAATAAACTGTTGTAGGAGAAGAAGGCCTCACTCTTTGCTTTGGACTCCTATCTTCCAGCTTCCTACATAGCCATCAAACAATCAAACCTTTATGAGTGAGTAATTATGCCAACAGTCCAGGAAGGCAAACTGTAGGGCTATTTCCCTTGGTCATTATGATACTGTACTTCTGAATCTTGATTATCTGGGGTATATTTACCATGCTCTAACTTACATGTAAAACAGCAATACATGCAACAAAAGCTTTGAACTAGGTCCTGTTTTCTTTCTCTAATGGAATTTTTTTCTATCACATAATAAAATAACTTATGGCCTGAAATATTTTATATCCTTTTTCTTCTTCATCAGTTTGCAAATCTGAATTAGAACTTGAGTGAAAAGAATGAAGTCAAAAGAATTTGAGTTTAACTCAAATTAAAACTGAGGTTGAAACATAAAAGAATCATACTTAATGGTGAACAATCTGAAGCTCTCCCACTGACATCAGGTACATGGCAAGGATGTCCCCTCTCATTACAACTTTTCAACATCATACTGGAAATTTTAATGCAGTCATAGACATTGTACTATTTACAAAATGAACTCAAAAGGGGTTGCAGACCTAACTGTACAAATAATTCTAAAAGAAAATGTAGACAGAAAAATCTCAGACATTTCTTGTAGCAACGCTTTTTTCTGATATGTCTCTTCATATCAGAAAAAGAAAAAAATAAACAAATGGAACTATATTAAACTAATTTTTTAAATATCAAAGGAAATCATCAACAAAATGAAAATACAACCCACACAATGGGAGAACATATTCATCAAGTAAACATCTTATAAGGAGATAATATCCAAATACATAAAGAACTTATCCAACTCAATACTAAAAAGTACAAACAATCCAATTAAAAATGGGTAAAAGAGGACATACACATGGCCAATAGACATATGAAAAGGTGCTCAACATCACTAATTATCAGAGGAATGAAAATTAAATTCAAAATAAGATATCACCTCATACCTGTCGAAGTGGCTATCATCAATAACTCAACAAACAGCAAATGTTGTCAAGGATGTAGAGAAAAAGGAACTCTCATGCACAGTTGGTGGTAATGTAGATTGGTGCAGCCATTGTGAAAATCAGTACAGAGTTACCTCAAAAAAATAAATAAAAATGGAACTGTCTTATGACCCAGCAATTCCACTCTTGGGAATATAACCAAAGAAACCTGAAACACTGATTGGAAATACATGCACTCCTATGTTCACTGCAGTGTTATTCACAATAGCTAAGTTTTGAAGCAGCCCAAGTGTCCATCAGTAGATGAGTAGATAAAAGAGCTGTGGTACATTTATAAAACACAATACTATTTGGCCATAAAAAAGAAGGAAAACTTACCTTTTGTGACAGAATGGTTGTATCTGGAGAGTATTATCCTAAGTGAAATAAACCAATCAGAGAAAGACAAATATCATATGATTTCACTTATATGTGGCATCTAAGAAAAAATAAACAAAATTGAAACAGATTCATATATACAGAAAACACTATAATTGTTAGAGGGAAGAGGGTTTGGAGAGCTAGGTAAAAAAGGTAAAGGATTAATTAAAAAAAAAAACCCTCATAGACAGGACAGCGTGGAGATTACCAGAGGGAATGGGGTGGGGGAGGGAAGTAGAAGAGGGTAAACAGTGACAGAAGGAGACATGACTTCAGGTGCTAAACATGGAATACAATATTCAGATGATGATGTATTATAGAATTGTACACCTGACACTTAGATAATATTATTATCTGGTGTCACCCTAATAAATTCAATAAAAATATAAAAAATTAAAACCACGCCTGATGAAGGATTCTTTCCCCAAATATACAAAGAATTATTGAAACATAATAAGGAGGAAACAACGCGATTGAAAACTAGGCCAAAGACCTTATAGACACCTCTTCAAGGGAAATACACAGATAAGAAGTAAACATACAGAAAGATATTCCTCATCCTATGTCATCAGGGAAATGCAAATTTAAATGACAATGAGATACCTCTACCCACCTTTTAGAATGGCCCAGTTCTGGGACACTGACAACTACCACATGCTTCTGAGGATTTGGAGCAAAAGGAACATTGCTGGTAAGAATGCAAAATGGCACAGCCACTTTGTAAGGTGGTTTGGCAGTTTCTCACAAAACTAAATATATTTTTACCATATGACTCAGCAGTCATACTCCTTGGTATTTACCCAAAAGAGATTAAAACTTATGTCCATGCAAATATCTGTACACAGATATTAATAGCACCTTTATTCATAATTACCAAAACTTTGGAATAACTAAGATATTTTTCTGTAGGTGAATGGATAAATAAACCATGGTTCATCTAGGCAATGAAATATTATTTAGCAATAAAAGAAAATTAGCTATCTAGTTATGGAAAGATATGGAAAAACCTTAAATGCATATTACTAAGTGAAAGATGTTCATTCGAAAATGCTCTATACAGTATGATTCCAACTATATGACATTCTGGAAAAGTCAAAACTATGGAGGCAGTAAAAAGATCAGTGGATCCACAGTTTGATGGAGAGGAGGGCTGCAAGGTGAATAGAGTACAGAGAATTTTAATGGCAGTAAAAATACTCTGCATGGTGCCACAACAGTGGACATATATCATTATACATTTGTTCCAAAATTATAAGATATAAACCACCAGGAGTGAACTGAAATGTAAATTGTGGACTTTGGGTGGTTATAATATGTCATAAAGATTCTCCAATTTTAACAAATAAGCCACTCTTTTGGGTGAGGTTGATAATGGGGGAGGCCATGCATGTATGGGGTAGGAATATATGGGAAATCTTTGTAGCTTCCTTGTAATTTTGCTATGAACCTTAAACTGCTCTAAAAGTAAAATCTTATTTCAATGAATTTTTAAAACTTATAAATGATTTTTGTGATTTTAAAACACTCAAATGATTTTCTAAGAACCCTCTAACATTATAAAAGTGAAAAAATGTGATATCTAATAATATTCTAATATGAAAGTAATATAAAAACACCACCAGAGGTAATCTGGTCCCCCAAACTTCATATTTCTTTCCTAAAAGTTGAATATCATTTACTAAGAATGCTAATTTAGAGCATGTGGGCTCACACATCTATTCTGTAGATGGTGAGAGATCTGTTGAATCTTTTACAATAAACTATTGTATTTAAGCCTTAGCCCCTGAACACCCAAGAGACCTGAGGCAAGTTACTTAATTCTTCTAGAAATCTCTCTTTCTTCATATGTACAATGGGAGATAATAAGTTACTATACTATAAGGTTGCTGAAAGTTTTATTGGAAGATTTCTTATTTTAATCATCATATTCTGTGTTAAAATAATTTACAGTCATGCAATTTTAAGGTTGTTATAATTTCTATTTTTTCCTATTCTGTCTGATAATGCTTGGGTGATGCAAGTTCTTTTAAAGATGCTAATGTGTCCGCCTGTAGTTTTTTGTCATATATTATGTTCTCCTTTTGTCATCTATGCCCGCCCCTCATGCCTTAGATCTCTTTTCAAATTAGTACCTCTACCCAGTTTTTGATCAAGTATATCTTTAATGCTGTTTGACAAATCACTCTAGAACTTGGCTTAAAGCTATAACTGTCATTATTCCCCACAATATTATGCATCAAATATTTGCGTGGGGTCAGCTGGGGAACTGGGGATCTGCGTCGCCATTTGCCTTTCTGGTATCTCCGTGCTCTGCCATGTAGCCTCTCTCTGCTGTGGTCTCGCCTTGATATCCTTAGAGCCTGTTTGGGCTTTGAGAGAGATCTAAGAGAACCTGCCCCCGTGCTAAAGTGATTATTGAAGCTTGCTAGTATGCCATTTAGCAAGGGGACTCATATGGTCAGGCTCAGAATCAGTATCAAGAGTGGCCTTTAATGTGTGAATATCAAGAGAAATCCACTAGAGAAATTGTCTGCACTGTGACTATGATGGGAATTAAAGAGTATGCAAGTTGATAGTTTTCACAAATGTTTCTTGGTGTAATTCAGAAACTCTCAAATTACCCAGATTAATTCTGGAGATTCAATGACAGCAGTTCAAGAGACATTGCTATAATAATGCATTGTACTAATTTGACCATGATGTGTCCTTACAACTTTTCAGGAAGTAGAATTCTTATGAAAAAAAATCACAATAGAAAACTAGGTTTTCTTAAAGAGTGAGATGCTCTAGAAAGAATCCTAGACATACAATTTTAGCATTAGTTCTATTAAATTTATATGGTTTATAGAAAAGTATCTATTTTCAGGGCCTCAGTTTTCTTTCATATAAAATTAGATGTTTGGACTGATGGTCACAATGAGCATTTCCTGCTCCATATTTTCATGTGTTTCTTGGTCTTAGTAGAAATACCTAAAGTGTTTTGAAAAGTTGTACAATCTTCCTCAGGCAATAAGTAGTATTGGAATTGAGTAATTTCTGATTTTCTTTTGCTTTTCTGTGAAATGCTTATTTTGCTATCAATTAGGTTTGCAGGAAATAAGCCTCTCTAGTTAGCATTAGTCTAATCAGAGGCAAAACAAGTACTATTTCCCTATTTAACTTTGAGTGGCTATATTCAGACGAAAATGACTCTTTTAATCAAAAATCAATTACCCTTTTATTCCAACATCCCTCTATTGCTCCATCAATCTATCCATCCATTTACTGAATAATGACTAAATATGAGAAAATTCCATAATGAAAGTACACTAATGGTTACTGCAGGATCTGAAAATGGATGACTGCAGTGATTCTGTTTGGCTCTAACAGTATCTTTACAGGTTGTAAATGTAATTTCAAATTTGGGCTTTTCAGATCTCAGTTTTATCCAAGCTACTTCATATAGTTGTGTTACTTGTCTATACCCTGAAGGCATTTAAGTTTATGGGAACCCTGTCTTAAGGTCAAAACACGATATATTTGGAAGGCTGTATTTTGTCACTCTTTATCAGGAAGTGAGGTTGCTCCTCTAAGAGTTTCAGGAGGATTGTGGCTCTTAGGGCTGTCAAGAGCAAAGACGAGGAGCATTTAGGGATTTGGGGAAGCTGGTGCTGGGGTCAAGGAAGGTCAATTCTTGATATTTAAGTGATGTTTGACTTTCTATTTTGGTAAACCATTAAGTGGATTAAAAAGCTGTGGTATAAAATGGAATACTACTTGGCCATAAAAAGAAGGAAATCTTACTTTTGAAACCTTTGTTGAAGACGGAAAAGAATTCTCCTTTACTTACTTGAGGGAGGGGGAATTGAAATTTAATATAACTTATTGGTGTTTATGATAAAAGTAATCATTGACTCTGAACACAAGGCCATAAACCCTGCCAAATTATTTTTAAGCTATTGTTCTATCAGTGATGATTACATCATTTCCCAATTTATTTCTATTTTTCTCTCTTTCTCTTATTTTCTCCTTATCTCTGACAATGCTTTTTGTTTCAATTGGATGATGAAAGGAATTATATGGAAAGAAACAAATTGTGTAAGGATGGCTCTGGAAGTCAAGGTTGGCTTATTATATATTTATTATTAATAAGGGTGCTTTCATTATCTTATAAATAATAGAATGAAATATCAAAATTAAACTCAAACTCATATTTCATAGTCCTAAAACAGGTCCTAAAAATGTATACCTTGATGATATTCCAAGATTTGCACTAAGTTCCACTGAAGACTTTTAAAGACAAGTGGCAGAATACACTGAACATTTCCCAAGATGAGTAACCCAAAGATAGGTAGCTTCACAGTTTATAGTCAAGTTATGCCGTAGCAGGGTTGTCTTATTCATTGGCTCCTACAGACAAAATGCTTGGGCCTCCTGGCTTTTCAAGAGCCTGTAAAAATATTTGAGACCTAAGAATTATTGGCTTCGAAGTACTGAAGGAAAATTGTACATTTAAAATGGTTAA
Organism: Sturnira hondurensis; assembly: GCF_014824575.4. Lineage (NCBI taxonomy): Eukaryota > Metazoa > Chordata > Mammalia > Chiroptera > Phyllostomidae > Sturnira > Sturnira hondurensis. The sequence continues at coordinate 8,124,809 of NW_028074140.1, read as the reverse complement.
GTATTAAAGATACATAAAGTATAGCAATTTTATCTAATCAGTTGCAATTCACCACTTATACATATATGGAAACAGCATTTAATGAAGATGTGAATACCCTATGATGTTTGATACATAGAGGATAGGTCATCAGAAATAATTGCCTGGACCCTAAGAAGCTCTTAAATTTTTCTCTTATTCAGTTTTCTCCATCTTTTGCCCTCTCTGTCCCCTTTCTCTATTTACAGCACTTTCTCTGTGCTCTCTACGTTTACCATTCCTCTTTCATTTTGGCAACTGGTTGTAAGGAGAGTAATCCCATGCCTTGTAAGATGGATAACAAGAGCTTTTAATTTATAAAGAATAATATTATTACAAATTCCTTTGGACTTGAAAAATATTATGGCCCATTTGTAAGTGTTCTACATCCATTAAGGACTGATTTTATTGAAATTCCTTTCTATACCCCTTCTTTTATTTAATCATGTATTTTATTAGAGGGCACATGAGTGAGCAGTACTGTTGCATCCGTAATGAGATCCACTTATCATTTGGATTTTCAGAAATATTTTCAGGATAGTTCCAACTTTTAAAGCAGAAAAACCTTATCAATTTACGAAACCACCAAGAGCTTTTGGGAAATGACAAAAGACATGTATTATATTCTGCTGAGAAGGGCATTCACAGATTTAGTTTTTATTTTTATTTATAAAGATACTAATGAGGACAAGTAAAATGCTTATTTTAAAAACAATAACTTGGTAAATGTAATCAGTGGCAAAAACTTTATCTATTAAGTTTCTTTGAGAAACAAACTAGATTTTAACATGTAAACTGAGTTTGCATGGTTGTAAAAGGGGCAGTTTCTGCTGTCCCCAAAATAACTTCAAGTCCATGAGAAACAATTGCTTAAGCTTGGTATTTGTCAATAAAATATAGCTAAGGACAATAGTATACAAATTTTGAGTTATGAGTCTCATTCCTGTTTATTAAAATTTTAAATATCCGGCAGTGTTAGTAGTTCCTGAATCATTTGCTATGTGTATCATTTGCAATCTTTATTTTCTCATGATAGAATATATATATTTGAAAGGCTGTGTAGATGGGTCATCTCTAGTAATTCACATACTATAATTCCATCTGATGCTCAATGAACATACAGCAAAAGAATTCTCGGTTTAAGGTTTGGTGTTGCAAAGCTTAAAAGAAAATACTCATTGCAGTTATACACATTTTGCTTTACAGTCTCTAAGCAGCTGAGAGTGTGTCTAAAAAGTAATAAATCATAACCATATGACTATATTCAGTTAGATCATTATTATCTAATTTTAGAGATAAATGAACTTCTTTGGAGAATTTTTAATTCCCCATGAATTAAAAGAAGAAGAATAGTATAGTTATATAGTAAATCAAATAGACTTAATCTGAGATCTTAATGTCATATATTGTATGAAATGCTTATCACTGTGAGAAGCAGTATTATCATCTAGGAACAAATGACATAATGTATATAAAATATTTAGCAATATCTTGAGCTGAATGAAACATTTTAAGTACTTCAGTATTTTGCAGAGGTAACCGTATAGATGACTGGATCAAAAAACTATGGTACATTTACACAATGGAATTCTATGCTGCAGAAAGGAAGAAGGAACTACTACCCTTTGCAACATCATGGATGGAACTGGAAAGCATTATGCTGAGCGAAATAAGCCAGGCGGTGAAAGACAAATATCATATGATCTCACCGTTAACAGGAATCTAAACAAACCAAACAAGCAAGCAAAATACGACCAATGACACTCAAATATGGAACAGGCTGACAGGGTCCAGAGGGGAGAGGGGAGAGAATCATAGGGGAAAAGGGAATGGACTCACATGAACAAGTATAAAGGACACATGGACAATAACGGTGTTGGGCGGAAAGGGGAGGGAGGCGGGGAGCATGGGGTGGGGGGCGGGCAGGGTTGGGAATATAAGACAGAAAGCTGTACTTGAACAAGAATTAAATAAAAAAATTATATTAAAAAAAGAAAAATAATCAGTATTATATCCTTAAAATGCAAATTGGGTAGTAAAAGACCAAGATTCCTTGATTATTGGCTATTTCTTCCCCTTTCTGTTAGCCCTCTTCCAGAAGAATTAAAAATTAAAGTTTTCAGGCCAAAAGTACAACCCACAAAAATGAAAGTGAGCTTTTCCTGCTTGTTTGCATACTAACCTCCCACTTCGGTAGATTTTAACTCTGACATATCATTTAGTCAGAGTGAAAGAGCTCCACTCTATCTTGCATTCCCTCTGTCTCTCTGCTTCAGCCTCCAAACCGCCCCTCCTAGAAGTTTGTGTAAGTGTGCTTCTGGCAGATAGCCTTGTAAATTACTTCCTGGATTTTATTAATTCTGTAAAAATTAAAAATTATATTTTTAGGAAAGGGAACATTAATTTATTCATTGACCAAGTATTTGTTTGTGTGACTCTTCTGCATCAGGTATGTATTAGGAAATGAGTTTTCTAATAATCTGAAGAGTACTCAGTAGTCCAAAGCCATGTTGGTTTCTTTTCAAATATAGGAAGTAATGAGATACCTTATAATGCTCTAAAAGTTCACTAACTCTCTGCAAAAAAATAGTAGTAATGTGTAGTGCATTTATTACATGTGTAAACATAACATGTACGGGAAGAGTTGCACAAAGGATGAGAAGGAAAAAGCAAAAATAACTGTTGTAGGGTCTACACATTATATGTGAAGTAGTATAATATTTAAAAGTAGACTCTGGTTAATTAAAGATACATATTGTAAACCTTAGGGCAACCACCAAACATTTTTTACAAGTATAAGTAAAAGTTAATAGAGGAGCCCTGGCCAGGTGGCTCAGTTGGTTGGAGCATTGTCCTGTACACCAGAAGGTTGCGGGTTCCATCCCTGGTTAGGGCACATACCTGGGTTTTGGGTTTGACCCCTGGTAGGGGTGTGTACAGGAGGCAGCCAATTGATGTTTCTCTTGCTCTATCGCCCACCTCACCTTCCTCTCCAAAATGAATAAACATATCCTCAGGAGAGGATTTAAAAAAGTTAATAGAGGAAATAAAATTGTATTTTAAATGTTCAGTTTATCTTAAAAAGACATAAAGAAGAAGAAAAACAAGTGAAAAAAATCGATATCCACTAGGAAGATAAAAATTTTTAAACATATTAATATTCACATTAAATACACAATATCTAAGCATACCAATTTAAGGACAGATTGTCAAATTGGATTTAAAAAATGGACCAGTTATGTGTTACATATAAGAAACCTACTTCAAATTGTGAAAAACAGACACAATTTATAGGAATAAGAATTTAAACAGATATACCATGTGAACACAAGTAAAAAATAAAGCTGAAGTAGCTATATTTATATCAGGCAATGTAACCATCAGAACAAGGAACATTGCTAGAGATAATGAGGGATGCTATATTATGATAAAGTGATCCGTTCTCTATGAGTATATAACAGTTCTAAGTATGCATGTACCAAACATCAGTTTCAAAATGAACCAGTGTGAAAAATATGAGATACCATTTCACGCCTATCAGAATTCCTAAAAATATAAAAGACTGATGATACTTAGCATTAGCAAAAATGTAGAGGAACCAGAATATCTTTACACTGTGGGGATACAATCACTTTGGAAAACAGGTTTGCAGTTTCCTATAAAGTTAAGCCTGTGTTTCTAATATGATGCAGGCATTTCACATTTAGGTATTAAACTAAGAGAATACAAAGCATGTGCGTACCAAGGCTTGTACACAAATATTCATAGATGTTTTATTTGGATTGCCAAAACTTGGAAACAACTTAAAATGTTCATCAGTATCCAAGTGTATAAAAATTGTGTAGAGTGCTACTGAGAAGTAAAAGGGAGTGAATTATTGATATAAAAACAACATGGGTGACCCTAAACATAATTTAATTGAGTGGAAAAAGCCAAAAGAGTAAATACTGTCTGCTTCAGTCAATATGAAATTCTAAAACTGCAAAATATAATTCTAGAGAAAACAAACGAATTTACAGTGACGGTATGCACATCAGTGTTTCCTGGGGGAGTCACTAGGGATGGTCACTATAATGGAACATGTGGGAAGTTTGGGCAGTGGGGAGTGCGTTCATTATCTTGACTGTAGCAATGGTTCACAGTTGATTTTATGTTAAAATTTATGTGGTTTTACACTGTGAATATGTGCAGTTTATCATATGTTATTTTTCTAAAAACTAAAAAAGCAACAGTTATTTAAACTTTTCTCAACATTTTATCTAAAATTAAGGCATAAATACATAAATGAACAAATCTCAGTAATTGACAGCTCAGTATATAATTCAGTTTTATTCCTGGATTAAGTTCCTTACCAATACTCACTCTTTCTTTAGGATGAGTTCTTGCCCAGAAGGCTCTGCATGTAATATTTTGTAATTGCTTAATGTACCAGTGCACCATTGTGCTGGAATGTTTGTAAATCCCAGTGCTGAGCCTTTGTGTAATGCATTCACTGGGAAAATGAGAATATTAGTAGGCATTTAAGGGGGAATGTTTAATGAATATGGAATTGGGGATAATAGGACTTGCTTCTACATTTCCCTCTGCGTCTCACTTCGGATTCAGGTTCAAAATTTCATGTCTCATGTCTCCCTATGCACACCTATAAAAATAAGCTAAATAAATTCCAAGAACATTTTGAATTCTAATAACATATGATTTAATCGCAGTACATATTTATACCCCTCTGCTCCGTGTCTGCCAATGCATTGGTTGTTACAGATAGGAAGATAAAATCACTCCCAGCAAAGGGTTCACAGTTTACTGGAGGAAGAAGTTGGCAAAATAATGATAATACACTGAATTTTTTGCAACTGTAGACATCATCACAGGGTGCTTTAAGAACACTGGAGAGAATGCTTAACTCTAGGAATGTAGGGGACACTTGTTTTTTCCCTCATTATCCACTGCCTCTTTCCCACTTTCCAGTTATTCTCAAATACACCAGGTGTCCATGTGATTCTAGAGAGTTTGATACCACTGAGCTTCCAAATCATGCCTGAGCTTGTCCAACCAAAAGTCTCAGGACTTAGGCTGACAATTTTGAACACACATGTAGCGAACATAGGAAAGGAATCTTATTGCCTTCTTTCTAATTTTCTCTCTGAACACTAATATGCCAATAATACAGGTAAACTCTGTAGAATACCTCCACAGTTCACTTTTTTCAATATTTCTCATAAAGCATTTAAGCCTGATTCTCATTTTTCTAATCTGGATAGTATATTCATGTTAGAACAGATTAGAGTGTATATGCTGTACTCCAACTGCCTGTAACTGACCTGAGTCATAAGCCCAGTCATGTCATTTGTATGGGGTTAGGCCAGCTCCACCTGAGTCCAAGAATTGAAAATAGGAATTAGGTGGTCCTTAGGTACAAATTTGAGTACCATCAATACAAGTTGTAGACAATGGATAATCAATTATAATATATTATAAACTGAGTTTTGATTCTATTACTCAAACACTGTTCTTATTACCTAAAAATAATTGTGCCTAATTTATATACATATACATATATATCCATTGAATATATATTCAAATTTAAGAGACTGTTTTAAACAAATAACTTGTACACTATGCAATGTCTCTTATTCAGGATTTTGAAGATGAGGGTTAGAAGGTGAAATAAAATGTAATGTCAGAGAAAAAACATAAGGATGTGAGCATGTACATTCTGGAAAGTTAACTATTTGATCTCTTATTCTCTAAAGGATTTTTTTCTAGAAATAATCTCATAAGGAAAAAACTATCACCTCTACTGGTTCAATAATATTCTTATTAAAGCTTCTTTATTCCTGCATACATGGTAACTTCCCTACCACCTTCTGACTTATCATATCAACTTGGTATTCTTTCTATGTGGTTTCTTTTTTAACCAGATTGCTTTTATATAGACTCTGATTTTCAGTTGTTTAAAAAAATGCATTGAGAGTGAACAATTTCTAGTATATCCCACCTTTAAGTATTTTATCTATTCATTATTTTTCATTTTAAACTACCAGTGATTTTGTATTTTCTGCAAAATTCATGGGTACTCATTTACTTATTAAAAGAGAGGGAAAATAATATATTAGGCCATTATTCAAAGGGTTCCAGATCTCCATGGGAACACAATAACTGTTCCCCATGACTTGTTTTCTAGAAATGGAGAAAAAAATTAGTTTCCATGGAGATACAAAGGTGAACTAAACAGACAACCCTGAGGGCATTGGCATCTCTAAATGCAGACGATTCTGCTTCCCTTTTTGATCCCAAATAGGTTTGAGATGCTTCTGAGTTCACTTGAAATGACAATGAGTGAATGAATTAAACATATAGTATTTTTGAATCTTCTGAGGAATTAAAAAAACCTATTTGGGTATGTCATATAATAATTGAACTTCTTTGGAAATAATTAAGTTCACGGCTTACTGTGGCAAAATAAAAAAAGATAGAATAAGACAACTGTGAAATGATAATATGTCATTTCTTTTTTAGATTTAAAAACATTCTTAATTAGTGAAATTTATTATAAATTATTTTTTTAAATCAGAAAACACCTAAACCATCAATTTTTTATTGTTCTCTTACAAGAATCACTACATAAAACCCTCTCCTTCACATTTGTCATTCTAAAGATCTAGGAAATTAATATTCAAATTGCCAGTAGTGGTCATGTTTCTAATGACACTGAATCATACTTCTTTCCTTTGTGTGTTTAAACTGGGTTAGGTTTAGGAGATTGTAGCTATGTGTCTAATAAAAGTGATAACTATACCATGTGTATGCAGTTCAACAAAACAGAACAACAGCCCACAGAATAGAGTAGCCAGGGTTCAGGTTCAGGTTCATTTATAGATTCATTCATCTATTCAAGAAAATATATTGAGTGCATGCTGTGTGCCTGGTATGGTGCACAAAGCTTTGAATACAGGAATAAAAGATATGTTCTCTTCCCTTGGAAATCTCGAGGGAGCAGTTACAAAACAACAGAATGAATGCCATGGAGAAGGTATAAATAGGGAATAGTGAGAGTACCTAAGAGGGGCTTCTATGTCAACCAAGACACAGAAGTCAGGTGATAAGACACTTACTTTTGTCTTGAATAAAAGTGAAGTAACCCAGTAGGTGAGAGAAAGGAAATAGTTTATTAAGTACCACCTGAGCTAGCTTAGGACATTAGGAAAATTGCAATATAAGTGTTTCACAGGGACTGAAAGGATGGGAGCAGGTGTGGAAAATGCTGGAGAAATAGCTAGAATGTTGAACAAGGATATTTTTTAAGGATTCTATAAGCTGTGCTCTGGTGTTAAAGGAAATTGGTACAATCACATGTGGATTCTGAAAAGAGCACATGGGGTCTGTACTGGGGAGAGACAAGAAGCTGATGAAACCATAAGCAGAAAAAACAGTCACAAACCCACTGATATTATAAAGCAGAAGGAGGAGGAGGAGGAGGAAGAAGGAGGAAGAAGAAGAAGAAGAAGAAGAAGAAGAAGAAGAAGAAGAAGAAGAAGAAGAAGAAAAGAAAAAAAGATATCCCAAGGAAGTAGTTATTATGAATGCATTTGGGATCCATGGTGGGAAAATACAAATATGTTGTCATTTGAAAAAAACCTTGAATTTCAGGGATACAGATTTCACTCAAGTTGATTTTGTATCAATATAATGATCTAATGCAGAGATGGCAAAGCGGCTTATGAGCCTTATTTGGGCTGAACGTGTACTGGTTCATTCTGTGTTTAAAATAAATTAATTTGAACCTGGCTGGTGTAGCTCAGTGGATTGAGTGTGGGCCTGTGAACCAAAGGATCGAGGTTTGATTCCCAGCTAGGGCACTTGCCTAGGTTGCAAGCCAGTTCCCAGCAGGGAATGCACGAGAGGCAATCATACATTGATATTTCTTTCCCTCTCTCCTTCCCTTCCCCCTCTAAAGATAAATAAATAAAATCTTTAAAAAATAAAAATTAAAAAAAATAAATGTTTTAAAAAATAAAATAAATTAAATTAATTTGAATGCCCTTAGATTCAGCAGGTACTTTTAGAGCCAGTTTGCTCCGGTCCTCACCACAATCTATTGCATCATTTCTTTCCAATGTTGTGGTTACCATAAGGAGCAGTTCAATTTGAACCCCCTGAGTTTGTAAGCATTCATTCCAGGTGTTTGTTACTGTGAATTTCAGATGTCATATCATACTTTTTGTGTGCATCCTCTTTTTCATTCTTCCTTTCCTTATATGGTCTGATGATATTTAAAGTAGTTTTTATTATTAGGACTTACCATGAAATGATTTTAAGTGTTTGTTCTATAAAGGAAATTTTTCATTAGACCCCAGTGTGTTTGAAATTTTGGCAAATTTTACTGCATATTAAGACTAGATCTTTACTGTTACTGTAAGTATAGACAAAACTGTATAATCTAATATATCCTACAGGACTATATTTATTAATACATAATAAAGTATTACTTGGGTACCTTAATTTGAGATAAAATAATATCATTTGCTAGCTCTGAGGTTACTTGTATATATTTTTTGGTTACTGGATCACAAAATGAATACAATAGTGATATCTATCTAATATTTTTTCTTTTATTGTATTTTTTAAAAAGATTTTATTAATTTCTTTTTAGAGAAAGAGGAGTGGAGGGAGAAAGAGAGGGAGAGAAGCATCCACGTGCAAGAGAAACAGCAGCCTCTTGCACCTCCCGAACCAGGGACCTGGCCCACAACCCAGGCATATGCCCTGGCCCGAATCTAACCAGTGGCCTTTTGGTTTGTGGGATGATGCCCAACCCTCTAAGCCATACCAGTGAGGCCTGTTATGCTTTTTTTAAATATTTATTTAGCCTATGCATGAGCTTGAATTAGTACATTTCCCCCCTCAAATTGTCTCAAGTGATTTGGTCAATATTTCAAGAATTGAGCTTGATAATTTAAAAACTATATATTTATGAATATATTGCTTCTTACTGTTATATGGAAGAAGATATTGAGTAACTAGATAAAATTTATGAAGACAAGTAAGCTGTTGTTGGGAATCAAAAAAATTAGGGAGTAATCTAAAGGTATTTCTTACCTGAATATGCACCTGCAGACCAAAGAAAACTATGCCTACTACACACGTAAATATAGCTAACAAATATTGAACACTTATAATGTACCTAACATTATAAATGGGGTGAATTATTCAGTCTTTACAACAGTTCATATCATTTTCAATGGATGAGACCACCAAGGTATAAATTGGCTGATTGACCTGGCCAATATACCTTGTAAGGGACAGAATTTGTGATTTGAACCCCAAGAATTTGAATTGGAGTGAATTTATATGATGAGTCAAAGGGTATATAACAGGAGGTCCATTCATTTATATTTGAGGGTTTGGTTAATGTCTTATGTCAGTTAAAAGTTTTTTATTATAAAAATTTCAAGTACATATAAAATTAGAGGGAACCCATGCAGACTCAGTCTTGTTTGAATTATGCTCCAACTCAACTCCTCAATAAGTGGATTATCTTAAAGAAATCTAATATATTATCTCTAAAAGAGGAGGGCTCTAAAATTACATAACCATATTATTATCACAATAAAAAAGTTTAGTATAATTAAAGTTACATTTCATATATTTTGACTTGCATAGAAGCATTCATAAATCTTAAAAATGAATATGAAATGTATTACTTCTTGTACTTATGAAAAACATTTAAAATATTCTTATAAGATTATAACTTTTAGTGTCTGGTCTGGGTCCTGACAATATCAGGTAATTCATGAATATATCAAGTAATTAATAAAATACAAACTTTATTTTTTTGAAACACGAAACAAAGATGTCTACTATTGGTTTTAATAATATAACACTGTTTTTCCAGTTACTTACCTTGAGTTCTCACACTACATGAACACCCTTAGTTTTTCTGAAATGTCATATATTTGCCTTTGCTTACTTGGCTGGCAACTTTCTCCTAGTCTATTTCATCTTCCTACGACTGAAAGTCCATATCTCTTTGTACTTTGAATGGCATAGTTTGAAGGAAACCTCTTCAGCAAAAATGGTATGTTATTTTACGTCAACTTTTTGAAAGAAGTCTACTGTACTTCAAAATGAAATGACAGGTTTGTTGAACTAAAAGTCATCCACTCTCTCATTTGGTTGCAATACGCTTCTTCTGTGACACTCTAAAGACAAGGTGCTATAAACATTCTCAGTGCAGAGTGGTAACTACAATAGAAACTTATTTGGGGTAGGGGCTCTACATAATTCCTTGAATTTCTGAACTTTTGTAACTCTTATTTTCAGCTCAGATTTTCCAGTAGAATGAGTCATTACCTGGGATAACCTAGTAAAACTATTTGTAAGATTGGATAGAAAGAGATGGAGAAAGTTGACCCATATTAATTAATGTCCTAGGATACACCAGGAAATGTAATTTCATGTCATTAATTTTTTATGGAAGCCCAAAGGGGAATGGATTATCCTGTTTTTAGGGATGTGGATACTGAGATTTGGCTCAAGTTACTTGCGCAAAGTGACTCAAGTAACTTGATGAAGGTGTTTCAGTGCTAAAGTCTTGGCTTTTGTTATACCATTATTAATCCCAGAAACATTCTTTTGCATAAACAAAATGAGATATAGGGGTAATTTGGAGTATAGTAAATAAGGTATTTTACATTATTGGAAAAAATGATTATTTTTCAATTAATTGGTTTGGTAAAACTGACCATCCATTTGGAAAAAATGAATTTTGTATGAATAAATGTACAAATGTATAAGTATATAAGTGAGTAAGTGTGTTTCACATTACCCAAAATAAACAAACAAATAAACAAATTCTGAAAAACAGACACAAAACATAAAACTTATTTAGCTCTGACATAAACTTCAGAAACCATAAGGGGTATGAGACACATTTAACTACATAAGCATTAAAAAATGAATGGTTAAAGGCAAAGTTGGCAGAGAAAACTGGGAGAAACTTGTACAACCTATCTGAACAGAAAAAGGTTTAATACCTTCATTGTATAACAAAGGTGAACATAATATACAAGAAAAAAAACAGCCTATGAGAGAAATGTATAGCAAATAATTGACCAACCATTGACAGGTGAACTGTAATCACTAAAAAGTATCTAGAAAAAATAAACATTTTAAAAATACAAATTAAATCAACAGGGTTTTTTTCTGTCAAATGTGAAAAAACTTATTTAAACATTAATATCGACTTTTGGAAATCATGTACATGTTATGTATAGTTACTATATGTATATATATGTGTGTGTATATATATATATTGTGTGTGTGTGTGCATGTATATATATATATATATATATATATATATATGAATGCTAGTCGTTTGTGATACCATTTTTATGTATGTATGTATGTAGGTATAGAATGCTATTCGGATGTGACACCATGACCTTTGGCAAAGCAGCTCTTTTCAGCCAAGGGCAATTCCTGGGGAGGACCAGAATGTAAGTCCTGTCAGGAGGCAGTGCGCAGAGAAGAGGATAGGCCCTTAAGTCCTGTATGGGGGATCTCAGTGGTAGAATATGTATCTGTTATAGTTCACCCACTTCTTCATGTAACTTCTCTGAGCTCTAGGATCCAGGGCGGCCTCTTCCTGGGGGAAATGTCTAAGAGAGAGGTAGACGTACCACAGCTTTTTTATCCATTCACCTACTGATGGGCACTTAGGCTGCTTCCAAATCTTGGCTATTGTAAATTAATGTTGCTGTGAACATAGTGGTGTGTATATTCTTTCGAATTGGTGTTTTGTGATTCTTCGTATATGTTCAAAGAAGTAGAATTGCTGGGTCAAAAGGCAGTTCCATGTTTTGTTTTGTTCTGTTTTACTATTTTATTAATTGTGCTGTTATAGTTGTCCCAATTTTTCTTTCTTTGTCCCCCTCCCCCTCCAGCACCCACCACACCCCTCAGGCAATTCCCCCTGCCTATGTTCATGTTCTTGGGCAATTTGTATAACTTCTTTGGCTACTCCATTTCCTACATTGTACATTACATTCCCATGGCTATTCTATGACTACCAATTTATATTTTTTGGTCCCCTCAACTCTTCACCCATTCCCACAAAATCCTTTCCCATATGGCAACCATCAAAACTCTCTCTCTTCATACCCATGATTCCATCTCTGTTCTTGTTGGCTTAGTTCATTTTTGAGATTCAGTTTTTTATAGGTATGTATGTGTTTATTGCATTTTATTACTCACAGTTTTGATCTCCATTTTCTTAAATAAGTTCCTTAAACATTTTATATAATAATGGGTTGGTGATGATTAACTCCTTTAGTTTCTTCTTGTCTGGGATGTTTTCCATCTGACCTTCGATTATAAATGATAGCTTTGCCGGGTAGAGCGATCATGGCTATAGGCCCCTGCTTTTCATGACTTGGAATAATTTTTGCCACTCCCTTCAAGCCTATAAAGTTTCTGTTGAGAAATCAGCTGACAGTCTTGTGGAAACTCCTTTGTAAGCAACTACCTGCTTTTTCTTTTGCTGCTTTTAAGATTCTCTATCTTTAACCTTCAGCATTTTAATTATGATGTGTCTTGGTGTGGTCTTCTTGTTTGAGACTCTCTGTGCTTCCTGGACTTACATGTCTATTTCTTTCACCAAATCTGTGCAGTTTTCTTTCACTACTTTTTCAAATAAAATTCCAGTTTCTTGCTCTTCCCCTTCTCCTTCTAGCATCCCTATAATGTGAATGTTGGTTCACTTGTAATTGTCCCAGAGACTCCTGATACTGTTCTCATTTTTTTAGGATTCTTTTTCCTTCTTGTTGCTCTGCTTGGTTGTTTTTTATTTTTTTATGTTCCATATCATTGAGATTCTCAGCTTTATCCACTCTACTCTTGATTCTTTATAAATTGTTTGTTTCTATTAGTATATCCTCTATTTCTGCCTGGCTCATTTTATGAGCATCCTATTAGCTAGTGTTTTGAACTCTGTATCTGATAGATTGCTTATCTTCTTTTTGTGTAGTTCTTTTTCTAGAGTTTTGATGTGTTCTTTCATTTGGGCCATCTTTGTTTGTCTCCTCATTTTGACAACCTCTGTGTTTGTTTCTGTGCATTAGGTAGAGCTGCTATGGCTTCCTGTCTTGGTATCGTGGCCTGTAGGCTCCAGTGGCACAACCTTACCTGTTACCCAAACTGGGTACTTGAGGTGCACCATATGAGCTGAGTACACCCTCCTTTTGTAGTTGAGCCTTGCTTGCTATTGGCAGGTCTATGGTAGGGATTTACCCAGCCCAGTCAGTGAGGTCCAGCTGCGAGGAATGGCTGTGACCCCTGACCACCAACCACTGACCTCTATGGAGGATCAGATATGCCAAGGGGGGGGCGGTGGTACTCTGACACGTTCTGCACCCGTTCACTGGCTGTGCAGGCTCTGGGATTTCCTGGGTGGTGCAGGTCAGGGTCAGCCACCACTTGTGTTCCACCTGGGGCCACCCAGCGTAAGCTACAAAGCAGTCTGCAGATGGCTTCTCTTCGTGCTGGGCTTGGAGGTTCCCAGACAGAGCCAAACTGTGATCCAAAGCTGGTTGCTCCTAGTGCTAGGCCTGGGGCTGGGGGTGGGTCTGTAAGTTTGGTAGGGTCAAGCCTCAGGTAAATCCTAGGATGGGGCAAACAGTATTAGTCAGGTTGATGGAGTCTCAGAAATGGCACCAACTTGCTGGATCTATGGCTTTGTGGGGGGAGGGCTCAAAAAAGGCAAAATGGCCTCTTTCTGCCTTTCTGTATAGGAGAGAGCTGCCCCCAGCTCTTGTTCTGATGGCAGATACTTAAGTTCTTCCTTGTATGCCACTGGTGCCTTTTGAGCTGCTACCCCAGTGGTGCTGAGCTGGAGCTCAGAGGAAGTGCATCTAAGTTTGGCACAGACCCTTTAAGAGGACCTGCCAGGGAGTCCAGCAGTTTTTTCACCTACTCCAATCCCACTGGTTTTTCCAGCCAGAAGCTATGGGGGATTTTCTTTCTGGCCCTGGTACCCTGGGCCAGGGGCTCTGGTGTGGGGCTGGGCCCCTTCACTTTGAAGATATGCCTCCTGAACTTTTATCAAGCAGACATGGGTGTGGGATCCACTTGTTCCAAATCTCCTACCCTTCTGGGTGGATGTGGTTCCTATAGTTCTATAGTTGTTGGATTTCCATTCAACTCAATATCTGAAGGTTCTGAGTGGCCTTTGGCCTGAGTTTAGTTGTAATTTTGATATGGTTGTGCGAGGAGGTGAGCAGTGTTTACATACATCTTCATCTTGACCATCCCATTTTTAATTTTGTGAGGAAACCCTATACTGTTTTCCAGAGTGGTGGCACCAGTGTGCATTCCCACCAACAGCACACTAGGGTTCCCTTTTCTCCACATCCTCACCAGCACTTGTTTGTTGATTTATTAATGATGGCCATTTTGGCAGGTGTAAGGCAATATCTCATTATGGTTTTAATTTCATCTCTCTGGTGGCTAGTGATGTTTGGCACTTTTTCATGTGTCTGTGGGTCATCTGCATGTCCTTTCTGGAGAGGTATTTTCTCAGGTGTTTTGCCCATTTGTTAGTTGGTCTTTTTATCTTCATGGTGCTGAGTCATATAAGTTCTTTATATATTTCAGAGATTAAACCCTTGGCCCATTGTATCATTGGCAAATATGTTCTCCCATACCGTAGGTTACCTCTTTATTTTGCTGGTGTTTTTTAGCTTTGCAGCAGGTTTTTAGTTTACTGTAGTCACTCTTCTTTATTTTTTTGTTTCCCTTGCCCTAGGAGATATATAAGCAAAAATATTGCTACATGATATATCTGAAATTTTACTGCTCATGTTTTCCTCTAGTATTTTTATGGTATTACAATTTATATTTGTCTTTCACCCATTTTGAGTTTATTCTGGTATACCATGTAGGTTGGTGGTCTACTTTCAGTTTTTTGCAAGTACTAGTATAGTTCTCCCAGCACCATTTTTTGAAGAGGCTGCCTTTACTCCATTGTATGCTCTTGCCTCCTTTGTCAAAGATTAATTGACCATAGAGACATGGGTTTATTTCTGGGCTCTCTATTCTGTTCCACTGGTCTATGTGTCTGTTCTTGTGCCAGTACCAGACTGTTTTGATTACAGTGGCCTCACAGTGTAATTTGATATTAGGTATTGTGATCCCTTCAACTATGTTCTTTCTCAAGATTTCTAGGCTTTTCAGGGTCTTTTTCTTTGGCTCCATATAAATTTTTATAATACGTTTTCTGGATTTGTGAAATATGCCACTAGTATTTTAATAGCAATTACATTAAATCTACAGATGGCCTTGGGTAGTATGGGCATTTTATTGACCCACTGTCCCTTTTAAAAACTAGGACTTCTAAATGTACACAGCTCAGGTCTTCAGCACAATGCGTCCATAGACAGATGTTGACTTATAGATATACGTATGTGATGGTGTATATTTACATAAACACATTTTTATGTATATATAGTTTTTTTGTTTTCTTCCTATGTATTTTTTACACTTATTATGTTTTTTCCATTACCATTTGTCTGCCTGGACACTCTTCCCCACTACTCACACCTCTCCCTTCTGGAATTCCTCCACTGCTGTCCATGTCCATGAGTCCTTTTTCCTTTTTGCTCCATCCCTTCACGCCTCCCTCCCTAATGCATCCTCACAGAGCTGTCAGCCTGCTCTCTGTCTATGAGTCTGTCTCTATTTTGCTTGTTAGTTATATTTGTTCATTAGATTCTACATATGAGTGAAATTATATGATATTTGTCTTTCTCTGACTGGCTTATTTCACTTAGTATCATCTTCTCCAGGTCCATCCATGCTGTCACAGTGGGTAAATTTTTCTTCTTTTTTTTACAGCTGAGTACTATTTCATTATGTAAATGTACCATAGTTATTCTATCCATGCATGTACTGATGGACACTTGACTTCTTCCATACCTTGGCTATTATAAATAATGCTACAGTGAATATAGGGGTGCTTATGTTCTTTCCAATTAGTGTTTCAGGTTACTTCAGTTAAATTTCCATAAGTAGAATCACTATATCATAGCAAGTTCAACTTTTTTATTTTTTGAGGTAAGTCCACTTTGCTTTCCACAGTGGCTGCAACAGTCTGCATTCCCACAGACAGTGCATTAGGGTTCCTCTTTTTCCACATCCTCACCAGCACTTGTTTGTTGATTTATTAATGATAGCCATTCTGACCAGTGTGAGGTGATACCTCATTGTGGTTTTAATTTGCATTTCTCTGGTGATTAGTGACATTGAGCATCTTTTCATATGCCAATTGGCCATTTGTATGCCCTCTTTGGACAAATGTCTATGTACATTTTTTGCCCATTTTTTAAAAAATTGGATTGCCTTTTTTGGTGTTGAGTTTTGGAAATTCTTTATAAGTGTTACATATTAACCCCTTATCACATGTTTAGGCAAAAATATTCATTAGTTCAGTGTATTGTCTTTTTATTTTTGTGATGGTTTCCTTTACTGTGCAAAAATTTTTTAGTTTGATGTTGTTCCATTTGTTTATTTTTTTATTGTTTCTCTTGCCTGAGGGTGTATATCCAATAAAATATTGCTAGGAGCAATGTCTGAGATTTTACTGACTATGTTTTCTTTCTTCTAGGGTTTTTATGGTTTTAGGTCTATGCCACATACAAGAAAAA
Source organism: Sturnira hondurensis (assembly GCF_014824575.4). Taxonomy (NCBI): domain Eukaryota; kingdom Metazoa; phylum Chordata; class Mammalia; order Chiroptera; family Phyllostomidae; genus Sturnira; species Sturnira hondurensis. The sequence goes on along the minus strand of NW_028074140.1, from coordinate 8,108,091 downwards.
AATTCAAAATGGATCAATGAGCATAGTCTTTTAAATTGAATTTATTAGGATGACACTGGTTCTCAAAACCATACAGGTTTTAGGTGACCAACTTAATAATACATCATCTGCATGCTACGTCATGAGCCCATCGCCTCAAGCAAAGTCCCTTTCTGTCCCCAATTATTTCTCCCTCTGTCCACCTCTACCTCGCTTTACCTCTGACTCTGTGAATATAATTTTTACATCTATACATCTTTATAAATAGATTATAAAGTTATATATACAGATATAGTTATAGCTATATACATTTCCCAGCTCTTTTTGCTGAGAGGGACTGCGTACAGTGGCATTACAGTGGTCATGTGTGCACCAAGCACTCCGATTTGATTTCCAGAAATGAACTTCCACTAAAAGGAGTGGAAACTCCTTGGGTTATCTGAGCACTAAGATCAATCTGTAACATATTGTTATATCAGAAAATAAATAAATGCTTAAAGGATAACAGCCAAAGGCACTCAGATTCAGATTTGAAGAGGCTTCTATCACCAAATCTATGACATTTGAATATCACTATGAATAATAAAAGAATTAGATTAAACTTAATGAACAAATTAGAAATCCATCACTCCACACTTACATAAGCAGATAAATGAGGAAAAAAAGGAAAAACACTTTTTTAAGGATAGAACACCCATTAATAAATACAGAGAAATGATGGAATAGTCATTATTTGACAATAATCCGCAGTTAGCCAACACAACTGAGAATCATCAATTGATATAAAGGCTGATGAGGAGGGGTTTGATAAGGAACAGAATACTGAAGTTATCAAAATACCTCCCCATAACATAGCAACCAAAACAAGGGGAGACAGTTTTATAGCCCCTAACATGGAGAACATCACTACCACACAGCTCTCAGGCTCCATTCAAATTTTAGGGAACTTTACCAAGTTCTCTAAAAATATATCTCTTTCCTTTTTGGTGTAGCCACCTATCCAAAAATCAATTTATAATGGAAACACCTGGGAGACACAAGGTGACACCACTAACATCATCAGTGGTGGGACATGGCCAGAGTGTGCTTCCTAACACAATGCCAAGAATGCCCAGCTGAGTCCGGTCAGGAGGAAATGTCAGCAGGATGCATGTTATGGCCCATCCCAGACAAAAAAAAAATGTGTACTCTTTAAAATTGTTAAGGACGCAAGAAATAGGGGAAGCCTGATGAGGATGTCTGATGGGACACAGCAGCTAAACGCAGTGTACTGTACTCTTGGATGGCTGCTGGGCCAGAATTGTTGAAGAGATATTGTTAAGGACCTTGTTAAATTTTGAGTGGAATCTTTGAGTTGGATGGCAGAGTTCTTATCAGTGTATAAGTATACACTGGAGTATTTAGAGGTGACAGGGCATCCTCCCAGAAAAAAAGAAAAAGACAAAGAAAAAAATAGAATGCGAGAGTGATGAAGCAAATGTGGTAAAACGTTAACAACTGGGGATCCAAGTAAAGGGGATCTAGGAATTATTTTTTAAATACTTGCAATTCTGTAGGTTTGTCATTATTTCAAAATTAGAAGACAAAATTTTGCAATAAGAATTTTCTTGCCCAAGATTTCATTTAGAATGGAAGGGCAGATAAAATGCTTCTCACATAAGGTCAAGTTAGTTCATCATCACCAAGCCCTTATTATATGAAATGTTAAAGGGACTTATCTGAGAAAAAGAAGATAAGAAAACATGTATAGTAAAATGACAGCAAACTCACAATTATTAACAACCACGCCTAAAACAAAAACAAACTAAGGGAACAACTAAAACAGGAACAGAACCACAGATATGGAGATCACATGGAGGCTTAGCAACGGGGAGTGGAAGGAGGAGGGGGGGAAAGGTACAGAGAATAAGTTGCATAGACAGTAGGTAGAAAATAGACAGGGGGAAGGCAAAAATAGTATGGGCAATGTAGAAGCTAAAGAACTTATGACACATGGACATAAACTAAAGAGGGGGGATGTGGGTGGCAGAGAGTGTGAGGGGTGGAGGGGAATGAGGGGGGATGAAACAACTGTAATAGCATAATCAATAAAATATATTTAGAAAATGTATGCTATTGCTAAGAATTGGGTATCACATGTAATGATACTTTGGTTAAAAAATCATTGTGGTAAGTGATGCCAGTGGCCATTTTCTAACACAAAAAGAGGTCAGATGGCTAAAGGGAGAAAGCATGAAAGCAAAACCAAATGAGAAATTTCATTATACTCCTGACTTTCTTTGGAAACAAGTTTTTTTTACTCTAGATGAAAGTTACTCAACTTTCTTTTACTGCTTTCCTCTATGATTATTTTCTGAAAAATTGTTTTTATTTTATTTACATTTGTATAGGTTTCAGTAGAAAGAGGTCTGTAACTTTATATATTGATAGTTGTGAAATAGTTTTTCTTTTTTAAATTCTTTTGTTTACTTCCACAAGTGAGTCATTGATGTTTCCCAGCAGTTCTTGGGAAACAGAGGCCTGTTTCTTGTTAATTTCACAAGTTGCCTTTCCTGGAAATCAACAAGCAAGTAAACTGAAATAAGTCCAAGTGGAATTTAATAAGCACATCTTTCAGACTGACAGTAATTAGCTAAGTTTTTTAAATAAAAATATCATGTATTCTTATTTTTAAAGGTGTTTGAATAAATTTGATCTTACAAAGAAAACTCAGATTCTCTTGTTATCTCTACTTCAATATCCTCTTTTAAAAATACAGGTTCATGCCCTGGCTGATGTGGCTCCATGAATTGAGTGCCAGCCTATGAACCAAAGTGTTGCCAATTTGATTCCCAGTCAGGACACATGCCTGGGTTGCAGGCCAGGTCCCAGTTGGGGGGATGTGAGAGGCAACACATACTGATGTTTTCCTCTCTCCTTCTCTTCCCCCTCTTTAAAAAATAGCTAAATAAAGTATTTTTAAAATACATAAATTCACTTAAAGGGAAATGCTGAGTTTTTCATGTAGTACTTCCCCAAAATATATTTCATTCACTGATATTTTCAGGTACTCAGTTCTAGTTGCTGTTATAAAGCCCAAATATTCATGCTTGTAGCATAGACTTCTTATGTGTTTTTTGGCAATTTGCTTGTTAAATAGACCACACCGTTTATTGAGTTCTACTAGACTATTCAAGTTCTTTGTTAAAGGAATCCTCACCCTTTTTTCTATCTTTTATCTTGCATGCTTCCTGGGTGAGTACCTCAGCTCCCCTATTTGTTTCTGTATAAGAAATCACTGAGATTCATCTCAGTACTTTAGTCTAGCCCAAACTGTCTATGGTGGGTTGGACTGAGGGAGAAGCAATGTACCAATTCATTCTGTAGGCCTATGCTCTTGTTCCTTCTGCTGTACCTTGCCTGTATTTGGAGCATGTCGAAAAGGGCGTGAAGCGCTCTCAGATAGGAAAATAGGAAGATAGGAGTTTTCTGGGAAGAAAACAGGAAACGTGGTCTGTGTTGTTTACCTGATAGAGTGGTGCAGTGATCATTTGGAGAAGAATTAAGCTTGAAGATAATTGGGATTTGGCTTCAGGCAGGTGACATTCTGGAGGTCAGCCAATACTATTCACTGAGGCTGTCTTTGTTCATGTGCACTTTGAAAGGACTCTTGTTCATGACCTCAGCTTTGTAGTCTCAATGACCCTATGTTGTTTTATTTTAAAAAATAAAACACCTGTTTTTATAAATTGTCTAGAATGGATACATTATTTTCTTGATGGTTTTTTTGTTAAAATTCCCCTTGTCCTAAAACAATATTGATATCACCTATCCAGTGCAAGACATGCAATAGCGTCCGGGATGGGTTTTCCCATCGGAGAGGGAGAAATGTCAACTCAGGTGGTATGATGCTGTGTGGTATGGTACCCTCACGACAGTGTGTGCCAACATCATTTTCCCTAAGTCCTCTGCTAACCTGACAAGACAGGCATTATTATTCTTCCCAGACTGAGAAATGCGTTCCTGAGAGGTTAAGTAACATGCCAAGACCACACTTGCTCTCTTCACTTTGGAGCCTCTGTTCTCAAGGGTGACACCTTTTAATTCATTGTGCAGGTTCCAATTGAATGTCACACTTTCTTTGACTACTCTATTTAAGTCATTCCACTTCCTCCCTGAGTACAAGACGTTCATTGTGACTTGAATTTATTTTTTTCATAGCATTATGGCTTATGCCGTTTTTTGTGAGTTCCAAGACGGAATAAAATTTGTCCTCTTTACTGTTAAGTCGCCAACTTCTACCAGTGTGCATCACCTGAATATTTTTATATGAATGAATCCACTTGGGCTGCCCTATTTTAAAAGGCAACAAAAGGCAACCCCTCTGGGGTTGTCAGAGCAACTACCTCAACAGATCTCTACTAGTTGCTCTGAAAATTTTTTTTTCTGCATATAACTTTGGGACCCATGTTCAGATGCCCTTGGTAATTGATAAATCTGACATGTGTCTTCTATTGCCTAGCAAATGTATTCTTAGCATAATTCTGTCTGCCTTATTCACATTATTGCTTCAGAGTTATGTTTAATCACCATGACCTTAATATTATGTATAATTCTCTGCTGGTTCTTTTTTTTAAAGATTTTATTCACTTATTTTTAGAGGGGAAGGGAAGGAGAGAAGGAGAGAAATGTTAATGTATGGTTGCCTCTCGTGAGTCCCCTACTGGGAACTGGCCTACAACCCAGGTATGTGCCCTGACTGGGAATCGAATCCGCGATCGTCTGGCTCACAGGCCCACGCTCAATCCACTGAGCTACACCAGCCAGGGTTCTGCTGGTTCTTTTGATAGCCAATGAACATCACCAAAAAAAAACTTTTGTGGGGGGCGATTATGATAAAAAAGTATAGCCTCTGGGCATAAAAAGAGGGTTTATGCCCATAGACCCTCTTGGAGACATATACTGATTCAATATGGGAGAAGCTGACATTTTGACTGTATTACAATTATGATGAAAACTAATGGACCAATCACAATACCTTCCTCCCTTTCCAATCACTCATTAAAATTTGCACTTTAAAAAAAGATGTAGAAGAAGACATGGAGTTCCCTTTTATATTTTCTCCCACCATCTTCTCTACCATGATTTGTAAATACCTAGATTCCTTTTTCACTCATAGAACTTTGTCAGGATTGCATCTTGGTATTGCCTCTCCAAGGGTTTCTAATTATGGTTTCTCCTATAAATTTGGGTAGTACAATGAGTAAACAGAAACTTGTTCTTCATTAGTTCTTTATGCCAACTAACTTTCATATTTCTTTTGTTTATTGTAAATTTATTTGTCACTATCACTTCATGTATGGCTTTCCTTTATTGTGAAGTCTGTAAATATACAAATGTCTCTTGTGTGTGGGAAACTATCTTTTTATTAAACCTGGATCAACATCCCAAATGCTATTTTCTTATCTATGTTGATTCAGTAAAATAAAGTTAAAGTCTTTGGGGATCTGACAAAGACACTGTGTGCACTGAGTTGAGCTGCGCCTGAAAACTGATGGGAGGAATTTTCTTTTTTTCTTTTAATTTTCTGAAGATTTTATTTATTTATTTTTATAGAGAGGGGAAAAAGAGGGAGAGAAATATTCAACATGCTAGAGATACATCCACTGGTTGCCTCACCTGCTCCCCCAAGTAAGGGGCCTGGCCCACACCCCAGGCATGTGCCCTGGCCGGGAATCAAACTAGAGACCTTTCAGTTCACAGGCTGGCACTCAGCCCATTGAGCCACACCAGCCAGGGCTGGATGAATTTTCTAATTAAGGGGAATATGCACTCATTAGCAAATAGCATTATGAGAAATAGCACAAACTTAGAACAAAATTTAAAACAAAAAAGAGTACTGAAGAATTGTAAAAATAATTTATTTTTCTTTTAAAAAAGTATTCTTTGTTTTCTTCCAATAGTTCTGCTTTGATTTCATAAGCAATTAGCAAGCTGTTTATTTCATCTTTATATTAGACCAAATCATTTTTCATCTATTCCCTCCCAGAAATTTCTTCCCAGAATTTCAAGAACTCTGGATGAAACATCAGTAGTCTGGCATACATTCCTGCTGGGAATACTTATTGTTTATTTTTTTTCATCATGACTTACAAATAAAATTTTATTTCTGATGTAATTCATATAACAATAAATCAGTATTTTTAAAGCCTAATTAAAAGCTACTCTCCTCTTTTATATATTTTAATTGCATTTGGTAAAATAATTTTTCTTTTCTCCTATTTATAAATTGTTAGCAAATCTATCCCATGAATGTCCTGTCATTTTCTTTAAACTGCTTTAAGATGTCATATTTTTCCTTCTGTTATAGAAGGTTTCATTTTAGCTTTCTAGACAGCAGTTGTGAAAATTAGAGGTTTGTTTTTATTATTATTCTGATTTTATAAATTATAAGATAAAAATAACATTTTTGATAGTTAAAATGCTATTGATATCTGTCATTCTGATGAAACAAAATGATTTATGAATCTATGCTTTGTATATTTAGAGCTCTACATGTGAAATTAGCTCTCAATTCTTTGTGAAGATAATTTTAATTACATTGTGATTTAATATATTTTTATTTTGTGGATTATTTTAGAGGCTTATACATTTTTCTCTACTATATTTTTGTAGGGGTGATTTCTGCTTTTAAAACTTATAGAAGTAGTGATTTTATTCCATAAATTTATATTGGAGTCTTATGAAATTTTGTTTCTTAACATTATTTTTCTCTTCACGTTTAAAAACATGTCCTCTTACTTAAAAAAAAAGAAATTAAACACCCTTTGCAATAGCATGGATGGAACTGGAAAGCATTATGCAGAGTGAAATAAGCCAGGCAGTGAAAGACAAATACCATATGATCTCAGCTTTAAAAGGAACCTAAACAACAAAACAAACAAACAAGCAAAATATAACTAAAGACACTAAAATAGAGAACAGGCTGAAAGTGACCAGAGGGGGCAGGGGAGGGAATTTCAGGGGAAAAGGGGAAGGATTTACAGGAACAAGTATAAAAGAACAAGTGGACAAAAACTAGGGTGGGTGGGAATGGGAAGGAGGGGCGCAGGCTGGGTGGGTGGGCTGGGATGGGAGTAAAAGACAGAAACTGTACTTGAACAACAATTACAATTAAAAAAATAAAAGAAAACAAAGAAGAGGATGACACTAATCACATCACAGAAGAAGGATATTTGCAAATGCAAAGGGAAAACTCGTTGAACTGGTTACATTCATCCTTTTAAAGTTTAACATAGATTTTAGGAAGTTATTTTAAAGATATGTAGTAAACATTTTCTGCCTCAATTCAGGGTGAGAGAGTTTTAGCAAAAAGCGAGTCTCAAAGCAGTCTAGGTACAATGCAGGCCTGACTCCCCACAGGAGAACCTGTTCATGGCTGTGGGTCCTTTCTGGGCCCCTGCCAGGAAGAATGGTCTCCTATATAGCAGGAAATGGAATTTTTCAGATTGCTGAGTAAGTTTTGGTAAATCTGAAGTCATGCTGAGTAGGACTCAAACATCAAAATGGTTTGAATCTCAGCTATTCGTGCATTTTGTAATCTTGAGAAAATGGTTTAAAATTTCTAAATCATTGGTGACGTTGGGTACAGACAATTTTCCTGAGAACCTGGCAGTGTAGGGAAGGGGTAATTAGAGAGGAAACAGAGTTCCAGGGAGAATAGTTTTCATTATGATTATATTTAATCCTCTGGTCAGGTTGTATTTATGATGAAGAGCTAGATTATTATAAAGTGATGATAAGAATAATTTAACATGGACAGAAAGTTTCAAGATATAGGAGAGACAGTAATTACAAGTATGTGATTTCTGACAAGACCTAAACTCTTAATAGGAAATTGATGGATTTTAATTTGCATCTCTCTGATGATTAGTAATGTGGAGTATCTTTTCATATGTCTTTTGGCCATCTGTATGTCCTCTCTGGAGAAGTGTCTATTCAGGTCCTTTGCCCATCTTTTAATTGGGTTGTTTGATATTTGGTGTTGAGTTTTTTAAATTCTTTACAAATTTTGGATATTAACCTCTTATCAGATGTATTGGCAAATATGTTCTCCCATTCTGTGAGTTTTTTTTTTTTAATTTTGTCAATGTTTTCCTTTTCTGTGCAAAAACATTTAGTTTGATGTTTTCTCATTTGTTAAGTTTTTCTGTTTGCTTTGCCTGGGGAGATATAGCTGATAAAATATTGCTATGAGTAATGTCCAAGATTTCATTGCCTACATTTTCTTCTATGGTTTTTATGGTTTTGGGTCCAACATGTAAGTTTTAAATCCATTTTGCATTTATTCTTGTGTGTGGTGTAAGAAGGTGTTCTAGTTTCATTTTTCTGCCCATATCTGTCCAATTTTCCCAACATGAATCATTTATTGAATAAACTACATTTAGCCCATTGTTTGTGCTGTGGGTTTATTTCTGGGCTCTCTAGTCTGATGCATTGATCTATGTGTCTGTTTTTGTGCCAGTACCATGCCATTTTCATTACTTTGGCCTTGTAGTATAGTTTAATATTAGGTAGCATGATTTCTTCAACTTTGTTCTTCTTTCTCAGTGTTGCCATTGCTATGTAAGGTCTTTTGTGCTTCCATGTAAGCTCCTATTCTTTGGGACAGCATGGATGGATCTGGAGGGCATTATGCTAAGCAAAATAAGCCAGGCAATGAAAGACAAATACCAGATGATCTCATCTTTGACAGGAACCTAATCAAAACAAACAAGCAAGCAAAATATAACCAAAGACACTGATATAGAGAACAGGCTGACAGTGACCAGAGGGGAGAGGTGAGGGAATGTCAGGGGGAAAGGGGAAGGGTTTGCAGGAACAAGTATAAAGGACACATGGACAAAAACTAGGATGGGTGGAAATGGGAGGGAGGTGGGGAGCACTGGGGGAGGGGGCGGTGGTGGGCTGGGATGGGAGTAAAAGACAGAAAACTGTATTTGAACAACAATGAAAATTAAATTAAATTAAAAAAATAAACAATGACCTAACTTTTTATTTTTATTTTTTATTTTTTAAATATTTTATTGATTATACCATTACAGTTGTTCTATTCCCCCCTTCATTCCCCTCCACCCACACACTCCCTCCCTGACCATTCTCCCCCCCCTTAGTTTATAACCACGTGTCTCAAGTTCTTTAGATTCTATATTTCCCCCACTATTTTCGCCCTCCCCCCTATCTATTTTCGACCTACCATCTATGCTATTTTCTGTGCCTTTTCCCCCCTTCTCCTCCTCCCACTCCCCTGTTGCTAACCCTCCATGTGTTCTTCATTTCTATGGTTCCACTCCTGATCTAGCTGTCCTCTTAGATTGCTTTTGTTTTAGGTGTGGTTGTTAATAACTGTGAGTTTGCTGTCCTTTCACTGTTAATATTTTTCATCTTCTTTTTCTTAGATAAGTCCCTTTAGCATTTCATATAATATAAGGGCTTGGTGATGATGAACACCTTGAACTTGACCTTATCTGAGAAGCACTTTATCTGTCCTTCTATTCTAAATGAAAGTTTTGCTGGATAAAGCAATCTTGGCTGTAGGTCTTTGGATTTCATGACTTGGAATACTTCTTTCCAGCCCCTTCTTGCCTGTAAGGTCTCTTTTGAGAAATCCACTGACAGTCTGATGGGTACTCCTTTGTAGGTGACTGTCCCCTTATCCCTTGCTGCTTCTAGGATTCTCTCCTTCATTTTGGTCTTGGCTAATGTAATTATGATGTGCCTTGGTGTGTTCCTTCTTGGGTCCAACTTCTTTGGGACTCTCTGAGCTTCCTGGATTTCCTGGAAGTCTATTTCCTTTGCCAGACTGGGGAAGTTCTCCTTCATTATTTGTTCAAATAAGTGTTCCACTCGTGGCTGTTTCTTTCCCCCTTCTGGTACCCCTATAATCCGGATGTTGGAACATTTAAAGATGTCCTGGAGGTTCCTAAGCCTCTCCTCATTTTTTTGAATTCTCATTTTTTCATTCCTTTCTGGTGGGATGTTTTGTTCTTCCTTCTGATCCATTCCATTGATTTGAGTCCCAGTTTGCTTTCCATCACTATTGGTTTCCTGGACATCTCCCTTCATTTCAATTAGTTTAGCCTTCATATGTTCCTCTAATTTGTGACTATAATCTACCAGTTCTGTGAGCATCCTGATAAATAGTGTCTTGAATTGTGCTTCTGAGAGGCTGGCAATTTCTCGGTCGCTTAGAGTTATTGGCTCTGGGACTTTGAGTCCTTCTTGCGCCATCTTTCGGGCTATTCATGCCTGTTCCATAGCAGGATCTGAGCCCTAAAGTGTTCACTAGAGCAGGGCAACTCAGTTGCTGGGTTGTGACGTTGTATGTGGGGGCGGGGTCAAAGAGGGACAATGGCTTCCCGTCTGCCACCTGCGCCGAGTCCCCCACTGGGGCTGTAGTCACCACCATCACCAGGCCCATGTGTTTTGTTCCACTGCACGAGAGTGTGCCACCGCCGTCAGCCTTCCACCACTGGGCTCGCCCCCTGGGGCCTGCGTGGTCCGTCTCACTGTGAGCGAATGTGCGACTGCGGTCAGTCTGCCCCACAGTCCGACTAGTTCCGGGCCCCTTGGGCACCTAGGTCGGGGGATCTGTCCTGCCCGACCCAGCTCCGCTGCTGGCTCCGCCTCTCTTACCGTCCCCGTTGAACAGTTCGTATAATTCTGTTTTCTGGTCTTTGGGTGTGTCCTAGTTCTCCAAACCTTTGTTGTATTCAAACTTGGTTGTGGGAGAAGGCACAGTGTTTCCACCTATGCCTCCATCTTGGCGGAAGTCCAATGACCTAACTTTTCATTTATTTATTTATTTATTTATTTTTAAAGATTTTATTGATTTATCTTTAGAGGGGAAGAGAAGGAGAGAGGGAGAGAAACAACAATGTGTGGTTGCCTTTTGTGTGTCCCCTGCTGGGAACTGGCCTGCAACCCAGGCATGTGCCCTGACTGGGAATCGAACCGCGATCGTCTGAGTCGCAGGCCCGCGCTCAATCTACTGAGCTACACCAGCCAGGGCTGACCTAACTTTTTAAATGTAATATATAATGAAGGGGAAATAGAAGGTATAAAAAATTATCAGGAAGAAAAATAGTAACTGAAAATCAGGGCTATATACTATATCACACATTTATATCAGGAAGATATTACAAACTCTGTTTTGTTTCCTTATTTTCTTAAAAATCTTAGCATGCTAAATTCCTAAATTAATGAATAAATTGTGGTGTATTTATACAAGGGCAACAAAAAGAAATGAACTACTGATATACTGATATATTCAACAATGTATATGACTCAAAAACATTATGTTAAGTGAATAAACTAGATTTAAACAACTACATATTATATTTCATTTATATGCTAGTGGTTGCTATGGATTAGAGTTAGAGGAAGGAATTGGTTTATTAAAGGGCACAGGGGAACTTTTTGGAGTATATGTGTGTGCATTTGTCAAAACTCATAGAATTGTACACCAAAAGAGTGTTAATTTTACTGCCTGTAAATTTTACCTGTGGCACTCATTACGTAACAATTGCATTCCATTCAATGGGGGAGGGAGTTTCCTCCCACATTTAAATCACACGTAAGCAATTTTGCATGTATTATATTGAGTTGTCTTTTTGAGTAAGATGGTTAGAATTTTTACTATATTACATTATATTCAAAAATCACTAATTCTAAATTTCTGAAGTCTGTTTAGCAATATTATTAAAGAACTTAATGTTTTAATTCAAATAAGAAATTTACTATTAAAATGGGAAAGAAAAATAAACTTGGGGATATTACTAGCATGCACACACATACACACATACACATGCACACAGGTACTCTTAAACATTGCAGGGGTCAGGACTGACAACCCTCTACCGCTGGCACATTCGAATGTCCATGTATAACTTCTGACTCCCACAAAACCTAACTACAGTCTTGCCTCATTGGGGTTTGTTTCCAGGACCCAGTGGGTACCTAACTCCATGGATGCTCAAGTTGCCTATATAAAATGGTTTAGAACAATGCATGCAGTCAGTTCTTTGCTCTTGTCAATTCTCAACCACAGATCAAAAATACTGTTTTCCATCTGTGCTTGATTGAATCAGTGTATGCAAACTCTGGGGATATGGAGTGCTCATTGTAGATTTATTGAAAATCCACATATAAATGCTCCTGCACAGTTTAAACCCGAGTTGTTCAAGGGTCAACCATTATCTATCTATCTATCTATCTATCTATGAGAGAGATTGTTGTGGAGGAGATAAATTCCTCCCACCCTTTTTTAGTTCCATGGCTGGAACTAAAATTGACATAAGACTAGATTAGTGGGAGAAAAGGCAATTTAAATTGGGCACACAGGAGGTCATAATAAGATGAGTAGGTCATAAAATGAGACTTAAAGAAATGATCAAACCAGGCACCTCTGTATAACAAAGGAACAATAAATTTGTAAGGAAATTGAAAGGACAAAGGAAAAAAAATGTTAGTGTTTATTAGAAAGGAATGTAAGCAAGGTTTAGGTATTTGTTAGAGGAATTTAAATATGACCATAAATTAGAAAAGGGAGAACGAGGCTTGTTTATACAGACACTTTTGCTAGAGTTATTTAACTCTGGTGATGTGGGTGCCTCCAGGTGTGGGGAGGGCACCTTTCACATGGAACATTTATTTCTTGTGTTCAAAGACACAAGGGAGAGTCAAGGTGTCCTTCTTACAATGACTGTTTGTCAAGTAACTTTAATTCCAAGTAATCAATATGCTATTATTAGATGTTTGGGCTATAATATACTATTATTAGCCTGTCTTGGGCTCTAATAATAGATAAATTATATATTTTCCCAAGCTGTCTGGAACTTAGAGAAAATGGTATATTCAAGTTGTCATTCATAGGCTATATGCTATGAAGTGTTTTTGACCTTTTGAACTCTTAAATGTTCAAGCATAATAACAACTCTTGCAGTAAATAAAATATCAGTCAAACAATTAATGACAAAAATTTAAATTACGACATAACTTTTTGTGCAAAAAACCCTGATAATTGTATACTTTAAAGCATTGTTAAGTAGACTTTGGAAAATGAAAGAAAGATAAAAGTTATACAGAACTTAACACCTGTACTATAAGACAATAAATGTCTTGGCACACAAAAGGTAAAGGACACAGAAAGTAGACAAAATGCCACATTCCTCAGAAGAGATAAAATTTGTATTAGAACAATTATGCCAAGGAGCTTAAATGTGTATACACACATACACGTATTATACATTACATATATAGTATATACATATATGAAGATTATGTACATATATTTTATTATATATTATATGTTGCATATATTATATATCACATGTGTATTATATATGTGTAATATACATATGTATTATAGGTATTTCAGTAAAGAAAATGATGCACCTATATAGTACTTTTATTATGTTTCATTGGCTATGAATGATAGAAATTAAACTCAAATTGGAGATAATGGGGTTTTGGCTAACAAATCCAGGGTTTCACTCACCAGGAAACAGATTCCAATTTCTCATCACCCCTCTGTGTGAGTTAGTCTGATGCTTTTGGAATAGATTTTCCATGGAGTTATCTGAGAGAAGCATGGAGCTCACATATTTTTAGCCTCAGGACAAACATTTACAAGCTATCTGGGAAGAACTCCGATTAGCTAACCTGGGTCATTGCTCATCCTTGGATTCATAGGGGCCAAAAGTAGAGTATTATAATTTCTCTACTTTAGGCCAGGTCTCTATTCCCAACACTATTCACTGTGTGCAGAGAGGTGATTTCACATAAAGACATAACTTCTCCTTTTCAGTCACACTGCCAAAGGGCAAAAGAGAGTGTCCTTTTAAAAGTATCTTTCATGTCCAATTAAATTCTTTTAAATTTTCTTGAAAACCTTTTATGGAATCCTAAATATTTTGATTATAGAACTTTCAACAGGAAGGGGCTTTAAAAGTTTATCTAATCATGTGATACATACTGATACAGCAAAGGTAATGAGAAGCAACACGTAGGACTAGAGCTCAGTTTCCTTTACTCATAGATAGAACTGTGACTTTTCTATGACATGAGACTATGAAATCAGAGTCTCAACATCAGACTAGATAGGGGGTTAAAGATTTATATAGAGAGGTATAACAAAGAGGAAGATAATGAAGTCTTGCTTGTAGACAGTTGCATGAGTAGTATAGAGGGTTAAGAAAGATTTTTGTGGAAGAAATTTTGAAAAAGGCTTATTTATGCCAGAAAAACTTTATGTAAGGGGATTTTTAAAGTGTTTTCCTCCTTAACATTTAAGTGATTTGAATAAATGGTTATGTTTCCTTGGCATTTCTGTTTATCAGAAAAGCAAACATGTATCTTCCACTTACGAACTAAGGCTGGAATTAATTACTTTCTGAAGTGAATAATAATGAAAGAAAAGAATACACAAGCTCTAAGGACAAACAATTCTCTCAGGCTAAATTACATGTAACATCTGTGGTTCCCTCTCTTAATTTTATGTTCTTATTCAAGTAGTAGGCATCTTCCTCAGGTCTCAAGTTAGCCATTTTCCATAACACTTCCATCAACCTTCCAGGAAGGTGATTAAGAGACACATTGACTCAACAAGTGAATATGTCTCTTCCTGGCAGGGAGATGGAAGTGTTAGGGAAAATGTCAGGGCCATTTGAGGGCACTGAGGCTATGTGGCTATGATAAAAATAAGAATTTGTATGATAAAGATAGGTTTCCTTATTGATCCTGATATGTGTGTGTATGTGTGTTTATATATATACTGATATATATGTATATATCCATACCTTTATATATTGCCCTCTGTTTTGTATCTTTTAAAACTCATTCTGACCATCCTTAAGTCTAAGTTCAAGATCCACTTTCCATAGAATTCCCTCTCAAACACTGTAGCCCACACCCAAATATTGACGTAGACAGATTTAAGTGCCTGCCACGTTTCCTTTATTGTTATGTTTTAGTTTATTGTAGATGCTAAATTATGTTCATCTATTCCTCTGTTATGAACTCATTTACTCATCTAATCTCTGAATACTTGTCCATTGCATTGCTCCGATTGCTGGAGAGATCTTAGGAATTTACATTAACCACCATAATTGATTTATAGACAGCCAGTAAGCACTTCTTGAGTGAATAGTGAATTAATAAGTAAATAAATGAGAAAGTGAAAATAGACAGAAATGAAATACACTCTGATATAAAAATAAAAATGAGTTTGACTCCAAAGCCAGTAGAGAAATCCACATCCTATGTTACTCCAACATTCTCTTAGAAGGAACTTACACCAACACGTGATACCAACGCCAAATATTCTATGAAAAACTAGGGATAGAAATAGTGCTTTATTTCATGAGCTCTGAAAAGTTCCCTTTTGCTAGAAGGGAATAGTATTTTCATTTCATGAAAATATTTGGAAAATTGCAAACCTTGCCTCCACAAACTGCATATTTGGGGTAGAGATGATTAAGCACCACTCTTCAATTTCATTGACTAAAATGCCTGCCTATGTTCTCTCTCGGACTCTTTTCTTACAGGTGTGTTCTCTGTTAAATTCTTTCCTAAAACAAGGGATTCTTCTGCAATGCAAGAATTTAGGAGTTTTGGGATTCCCTAAATCCTGCTAGTGTTTTTCAAACCGTAGCAGGTTTGTGCTAACACTATTAGCAGCAACAACACACAAGGCAGTCACATGGAAGACTGCAGTTGTCACAGCAGGTTTGCATTTCCTCATGTTCATGGCCCCGTGAAGTGGCCCAGAAGTTGTGAACTGCAATCTTGGGGAAGGTTTTCATTTTTCCTGTTTGTGCTTCAGTTTCCAAATCTATGTAAAAGGTAAAAGGGAAAATAATTGTACCTGACAGTAAATAACTCAAATGTACTATTAGGTGGATCTGAAATTTTTTTTAAAGCTAACTGAAAAGTTTGAAGAACTTGAAAAAATGCAAGCAGGTTCAGTTGACCTGCCAATATTACACATTACAGGAAGAATTATAATGTTTTTAACATAAATATAGGTGAATGACTCTGAAAGTTACACTTTACAATTTAGTTTTGGGTTTAGGATAATGCCAGCTATTCTCCAGAAAAATAAGCAAACAAAACAAAACAAAACAAAACAAATGCCTAGACAAGATAAGTTAATTTCTGTCCAAGGTGGGCGTTACCTGTCCTGGGCAGCCCTCTTCCATGCTGTCTGTCACACAGGGGCTCTTGCTGATGAAAATGCTGATGGGGTGCCTTGAGAGCCTCATGGTTGTCTCATCCCAGCAAGCTGTCATGGATTTGGGCACATTTTCATTGGCTGGGTCTGGAAACGACACTTCCACACCATCACATGGACACACAATCATGCAAGGGGGCTAAAAAAATATTATCTAATTTCATGCCTTCAAAGAATAGAAAATCTTTACAGCAGATTCACCCTCCCTCCCAGTGAGTCAGCCTGTAACTCCATTTGATTACTGTGCCCATTTTAAAGTCTAGAATATCCTCTCAGTTAGGATCACTTCTGTGTTACTATATTTTAAGGCCTGTTCATTAAAAACTAGAGTGAAGCAAATGCATGGTAATCATAACAAAGATCCATTGTAGCACATACCAATGATTGAGTACGTAAGGGAAGACATTTATTTTATTTTATTTTTTAATCGTCACCCAAGTACATTTTTCATTGCTTTTAGAGAGAGAGAGAAAGAAAGAAATATCAATTGGTTACCTTCTTGCATGTGCACTGACCGGGGATTTAACCCTTAACTTGGGTATGTACCCTGACTGGAAATTGAATCTGTGAAGTTTCGGTCAATGGGATGACACTCCAATCAACTGAGCCGGACCAGCCAGAACAAGAAGACATTTTTAAGACCTCCCTACACTGTCCGTGGAAAAAGTTTTGTGATCAGATCTTGGTTTTGTGTCCTGAAAGAAATCTCTTGTCCATTGATCTCCGTGGACTCAGTTGCCACTGTCTTAAAGGATCTTCCTTATATGTTTTTATCTACAGACACCACTGCAGACAATTATTCTCCCAATAGGCTACATAGTTGTCAAAGCCCAATTCTCAATCATACACAATTATTGTTCACATTCAGTGTTTTAGGGCTTTGTGTGTGTGTGTGTGTGTCTAAACAGATACTTCTTTAACAATAAAATTACTTCAGAAAGTTACTAGGAATCTAATCTAGGTGTTTTCAGTTTATTCTAACCATCCTCAATGTCATTTTTTTGGACTTATGACTGATATTGCTCTATTTCTTTGCTTTTTTGCTTCCATGCCTGTTTCTTTAAATATAGTAGTAGCTGCTACCTGAACAACAGATTTTGGTAGGAAGGCAACATCCTTAATCTTATCTTTTGCTGTAGGGCTGAGTTCTTTGTCTTATTGCACTTTGTGCTCAAAGCATTTTTCAGTTTTATCTCTTATGTTAGGGGTCTTGAAAAAGCTGACTTTGGCTACAGTGCTGGACATTAATGTCTGCCTACAAACAAACCGGTTCTTTTCTGAGCTCAATTATTTTTCGTGATACTTTGACAAATACACCAAGCAGTAGGCAATACAAAGGAATAAATGGGCTTGTTTTCTAAGCTTTCTCCTCTGAGCTGCGGGTTTTGTTGACCCTTGGTCTGTCTTCAAAAGTTTTATAAGCAACAATTTTCACAAATACTTAGTCAAAAACTACCAGTGTTCTCTTCGGCATTTCAGCATCCTGTATCTGTTTCTTGACCACATATTGTTGCCATTTTCAGGTGGTGGACCTCAGTAATACTATGCTCCTTCCACTGTATCTGTCATAAGGAGGGAAAGCACTGAGACACCCTAGAGAGACTCTCAAGCCAAGGCTGGAAGCCGCATCTTTTAATTTCATTCACATCTCTTTGTCTAACACTCAGGCACGTGCTCAGACCTAACTGCATGGAGGCCATAAGGCGTAATGTAGCTGGGTGTCCTGAAAGAAGAGGAAGTGCATTTTGGTGAGTGCACAGTAGTCTCTGTTGCAGCTTCTCATGGATTTAGTATGTACATTTCCCCCCCCCTCATACAATTATACCACACTTGGAACTTTCACTCAGGGTTCTGTCTGAAAATTTTTCAAGTAGTTACCTATTTTGAATTGTGTAAATAAGCATTTTTCACCATTTATGGATATAAAGTTTGAATGAAAAACCAAATGTTCATTTTTGTTTTATGTGATAAAAGTCTGAAGAAAATATGGAATGAGATTTTATTAAACTTTAAGATCTATTAAAAAAGTACTGCTTTTTAAACAGATTATCATAATGGTACTTTAAAAATATTAAATCGTTATATGATAGTTGAACATGGACATTTACACCATTCTGAATTTCATGTATCCTATTAAAATCAAAATGTTCTAAGAAATACTCAGGTTATATTAGTAGACTTGAAACTTTCTGAATAGAAGGAGAATCTTCCAAAACTTCATATCATAATCAAAGTATACAGAGAAGTGAACAAGAAATGCAATATTATAGTAGATTCTAACCTCAAGAATGTCTTTTTTATAGCCCTTAAATCTCCAGTACTAGCCTTGGCTGGTGTGGCTCCATGAATTGCATGCTGGTCTGTGAACCAGAGGGTCACCAGTTTGATTCCGGGTCAGCACACAAGCCTGAGTTGCAGGCCAGGTCCCCAGTGGGGGCTGCACAAGAGGCAACCACACATTGATGCTTCTCTGCCTCATTTTCTCCCTCCATTCCCTTCTGTCTAAAAGTAAATAAAATATTTTTAAAAAATCTCTGGTACCATTAATTATAATATTTGCTAATAGCTACTAAAAATAATAGCTAATAAAAAGTTATGTGGGTCTCACATTTTCTCAGCAAAATCACTGTTATGTAAGTCTTTAAAATTTATGACAAAAATATAGATTTTTAAAAACTAATGAGGTCATTGTTGCATTTTTTTATAATGGCTAAGTGTAAATTATTTTTAAACTACTCAAAGTGCACATATAAATGAGTCACACTATTATTTGATTTTTGTATTTGAATTTGTTGCTTACTGAACTAATATAGAACATATTTAAAAAGTATCTGAAGACTTAAATAATATAACCGTGGTAATGGCAATTATTATTTTCTTCTTTTTCTTTTTTATTATTGTTGTTCAATTGCATTTGTCCCCATTTCTCCCCATTACTATCCTCTGCCCTACCCACCCTCGTCTCCCACATTCAATCCCTGCCCCTCCTTCTGTTGTTTTTGTCCATGGGTCCTTTATCCACGTTCCTGATAATTAAAGCAAAATGAAAAATATGACCAAAGATAAAGTCATAATATTAACACAGTCTGTGCTTAAAATTATAATGAGGTAGAAAGTCTATGTATAAGTAAAATATTAAAATTTGAATGATAATAATCAAGTTCTATTTCTCACTAGGAAGAATTTATTAAGTTAAACATTATTAAGGCAAAGTGTGACAGTTCTTTGGATTTATAGGTACAAAGAGAGTGGATATGAAACACTTCTCAAAAATAATTTGATACTTGAAATCACGTAGCCTCATTCATTTTTTCCATATTATTCTGGCTATGAATATTATTAGAGAAAAGGCAAGAAAAACATAGGATAATTAAATAGCTATGTTGGGAAAGAATGCAGCAATAAATTTAGTGTTTTATAAGTGAACTAAAAAAATGTAAATTTTTTTCCCAACATTTTTTCATTACTTTGAAGGTAGATGCTATTGAAAATATGACTAAAAAGGTGAAGAACATAAATGGATTATAGTAGGCTGAATCTTAATATTTATGGAGTGAAATTATCATAAATATTCTATTATTACTAACAATTGGTGGTTTGATATTAGCGAAGTATTTTTAATAAGAAAATCTTTTTAGCAAAGGATTATCAGACAGATGCCAGGCACTGTGCTTAGTGCAGGGGCTACAGCAGTGAGCAGACGGACAAGGAGCTAATCTCTCGGTGCTGAAGTTGTAATGGAATTTTCCTGTAAAGAATGTAATTGAAATTTTCTCCATGTTGAAGGACAGCAATCAGAAACTCTGAACCCTCCTCGCTTTGATTACCTGACTTACCTTTAGATGTAACTTCGTGCATCTGAACATATTCCTAATGTAGCTGGATATGTGTTCCCTTGCTTTTAAACTGTAGAAGGTAGAATAGAATTATTTTCCTGACTTTATAAATGATCTTTTTAAGGTTATGAGTCAGTGGTATAATAGCAATTAAAACCTGAAGGCAAAAAAAGGCAAGAATGTGGAGGTTTATGGTGAGACTACATGTGAATAGCATAGTAAGTTAAGATTAAATATGCACATAGTTTTTTACAAAGAGCTAAATGACTGGATTGCCAAAGAAATGGATCACAACCTTCAAGATGTTTAAAGGAAACTAGCAACTGCTAGATTGCATTGTGCTGTGATGTAGAAAAGTAGTGAGAATTTTTGTTGGAATCCATCAAAGACCCCGGGTGGGAAAGTGACATGGCGTGTCTCATAGACACAACTATGGAAATAAAGTGGGTGATCTAATAACTCTTTCTTTTTCTCCAGTTTTATTGTTTCTCCATTAGAGCAGAATAAGAATGGTAGAAATATAAGCCCCTACTGCGCACTGTTGGAAAAATGAGGCATACAGCTGCTGATAAATGCTATATCTCTGTTAGAAAGAATAGAAATCTTGAGGTTACCCCATGGGTTTCATTTTAAAATGGGTATAAATGGCTCTAAGCACTTTTTATTGTTCTGTTTGTGCTGGGCAGTGTGAGCCATAGGTCTTCCTATATTGCACTGTAAATAAACAGTGTGTCTTGAGCATTCGACTCCCTGTGATGGATGGTACACCTTTCTCAACCCTCAGTTGTCTCATTATCCAAGTTCTATTGGGTCATTAAACGAACATTAGAAATGTGGGTACTTGGTCTGCCTGGAATAAAATTACTCACTCAGGACTTGGCACCAGAATGACTCAGTAACTAAAACCTTTTGAAAAAAATATATGTTATATATATGACATTAATTTCATATACTATGTTTATATGTATTGATGCTTTTATTTTACAGCATGAACTATATAGCAAAGCATATAAAGTACCTCTTTTTTTTAGGGGGAATTGCCTAAAGCTTTCTGATTTTGTATAGTCTTTGATTTCAGCTCTTGTGGTTGTATTTACAATTCTGTTTCTAATGCTAGTTGGTAACTTTAATAAGAGGCTCTCCCTTATTCACAGAATATTTCAAAGAAAATCGAGACATTTTGAGTTATAAAGATTCTGCATTTTGCACAAGGCTGCAGGTCTCGTCTGAAAAACAAAGCACAAACAAAGCAGGTTTAATGCACTTGTCTCTTTTTCTTTTTCTTCTGTGACTGAGACTTGGTTTCATCTTCATTCATTCATTTATTTTTGTGTCCTTAAGTTACCACACTCCTTCCACGCTGAGAGGTGAAAGGTGGGGAGGAGGGGGCAGAGGTGGCTGGCCCCGCACCAGCAAGGTCCAGGGCATTTTGCCTGTCAGAATACATCCAGCTTCTTGACTGCTGCAGGAAAAATTTCAAAACAGGAGACTGGGAGAAAGCGAGAGTAAGTTTATTAAAGCTTGGGACAGTGAGGCAGAGCACAGTCCCTGGAGACAGGCGCTAAGTCTAGAAGGACTGCCATTGCCCATCATTCTCCTGGGTGCATCCTGTCACGGACCCTTAGAGCTTAGGATAGAAGAAGCAAAGCACATGCCTGAGGAAAGTGGGGTTCAGGGCTGCTTAAAGAAGAGCATGAGCTGGCATCTTTGTCCTGAGGGTTTTATCTGTTTTCTATAGGCAGGGATTATAGGGGAGGGCCCAGGGAAGGATTTCAGCAAAATAGATTTCCAGGTGCATTGTTCAGTGTGCTTATGTATCACAATGAACTTACAGGGGAGCTGAGGGGGCATTTGCTGGTTAGTTTCACCTCTATCTTTGCTTAGTCTGGCTCTAATTTTTTTTGGGGGGTGGTCTGTTATTTATCTCCCTGACTACAGTGATATAAGCCATCTGCTCTTAGGTGTCTTTGGTGAGGCAGGGTAGAGTCATGTGATTCATCAGCTGGCTGTTAATTGCTCAGCCCTTCCAGCCTTAGTTCAGCCATTTGTCTCAGTTTCCTCATTCCACTTGCCAGGGGATTCTCCTACTTTTGTGCTGAACTCCCTCACTTAGATGAAGATTAGTGAGAAGTGAGTACTAAACAGTTCGTATTATATTTAGATAAGTTTCTAGCATTCTCACTGTATTTTGGAAGAAATAAAAATATCTTTTATACATTTTAGTACACTCTGGGTCTTGCCAAAATGTAGGGTCATTAAATTCAGGATAAGAAAATGATGTAAAATAGTGTCCATTTGAAAGCAGAGGAAATTTCACTACTTTTTTGTAAACCAAAGCACAATCTTATACTACTAAAAATTTTAAAGAAATAATTCAGTCCCTGTTACATGTCAGAGATAGGGAGCAGTCTGTTAAAACTCAGAGGAACACATTTCTCTTCCCACCTCTTTCACCACTGTCATCGCCTGGGGGTTAGGAAGACTCCTTCAGCATTGACGGTCATCTGATAAATTGATCTATCAACACATTTTCGGTAGGCATTTCTTTGTGTAAGATAGTAAAACAGGCATTTTGACAGATAAAATAAAAGGCATAATGACTGTTTAATATAAAGTTAAAATCTAGTTAAAGCATGATAATGAAATAAAAATGTGACATATTAACAACTCAATACTGATAGCACATGGACTAGTGTAACATTATGAGTCATATGCTTTCAACGTGATTCTCTGCCTGTTTTTTTTTCTGTTTTCTTTACTCCTTTCTGTTGAACTGTTATGATATGAAATACCGTGTCATTTTTTTTCTAGTTTAAATAGAGCTGGAAAAACATACACATTTACACTCTTGTTTCTATCTGTCTTAGCCTGAAAGGTACCGAGATTATCAAGTTTATAGAATTGGGACCCTGAAAGGCATCACACTTAGAAAAGGTCATTGCTCTGTACCCCAAACATGGACATTTAAAACTTGTGAGGTTTTAAGTTTTGACTCTAAAAAGAAAGGACAGTTAACTTTATAGTTGTATAAGATATCTTTATTCTGTAGTTCCTGAGCTGCCACATTCTTTAAGAATTAAGGTTGGACAAAAACATGTTTTCTGTGGGACATAATTTTGAAAGTCACAATCCATCAGATTTAATTGGAGATCCTTGTGTATTCAGTGAGACTACTGTCCTCCTTCCGTCCTGGTGTATAGGCCTGTGAAAAGAATTTCAGCATCTTGCTGCAAATTGGGAACCCCTTCATTAACTTAACAGGTAGAAGCATTCCTAGTAGTAGAAGTTCTTGTCTCTTGGTAAGTTGTGTATGTACTGTAATATCACCAAACTGGCCAAAACATGTTTATAAAATAAAGATTAATGGACTCCTGTGGAAAAGTATTAGGGAGATTTCATGATGCATGAATCCTAGTTTTCTGAGACTAGCCTTTGGGGTTGCTGCTCTGAGGTTTCCCCCTAAGTCCACCAAGAAAGGAAGAGACGTGGTAGACTGTGAAATTATACACACTGAAAATGCACATTAACACATAGCTGTATATATGCATTCAAAGGTAAAACACATACTAAAGGTAGACCATTTCCTGTTGTCAATGTCCTATACTGCGGAATTCAGATATATCATGTGGCATTTTACTTTAATACTTGGTTTAATTTATATATGCATATCCTACATATATACATTTCTTTGATAGGTATAAATGCTTTATTTGTTAATGAAATTGCTTCTTACAGCTGGCAAGCTTAATTTGGACCACTGTATTTAAGATACCAGATTTACGTGCTTATCCTGCATTGAGGTTTGTCATTCCTTTTGTTTTCAAGTCCTTCTAGGAACAATTTTCATGTCAGGGGTATTTTAGAACAGGGTCTTTTGTCAACACTATGTAATGATTATGACTTCTTATTTCAAAAATTTAACAACTAATTTTTGAAATGTTAATATTTCAACTTCTGGGTGCTCTCTATAAAGTTTGGGTGGACCACTTTCTGTACTCAAGAAAGTTACAGTCTTGTATATAGAATAAAAGAAAAAAAACTTAATTAAATGGAAATATCATCTGAAGGATTCATCTAGTCATTTTTATGCAATCAAAATTTCTATCCTATGAGAAAGTCACAGCGTTTCACAGTCAGAATAGAGTAAGAGTTAACTCTGTCATTTTCTTATGTTAGAGATGAAGTGGCTGAGGCACACAGCATGCCGCAGACTGGGGGGCCACAATGACTTCCGGTGACGCTCTGCTGTGACAGTGCAGGTCTTCTTACGTACAGGGGGAACATTCTCCCACTGCCACCAAGGGAAGATCGTTTTGAATTCTGTTGACCTTTGCCACCACAGTTTATATTGAATCCTGGAAATTTTACATCATAGATCTAATTTTATTGCCTCTTGCAAACACGTTTTGCACATACTTTTCATTTTAAGTGAGTGGATACTCACCTCTCAGATCTACCTTTTTGGTGGTATTAAAAGGATTTAAAAAGTAGTAAATAATACAGTACAGATGCTCTTAATCTTTCTCAATCTCATTCTGTTTATTTATTCAATTTAAAAGGGAAAGTTGAATTTCAAAATGACACATATAATAAATACTTCATTTGGGTTGAAACCTCCATATACAGTCATTCATCAATCTTTTGGTATTAATCCAGGTCTTTTGAAAAGTATTACAGTATGATCCACTCATTTACTGATGAGCACTTAGGTTCTTCCCAGCACGTGGCTATTGTAAATAATGCTGCTGTGAACATTGGGGTGCATAGGTTCTTTTGAATTGGTGTTTCAGGGTTCTTAGGGATATAGTGGAATTTTATGCAACAGAAAGAAGGAATCCTTCCTTTTGAGACAGCATGGAGGGAAGTGGAGAATACGGTGCAAAGTAAAATAAGCCAGTTGGTGAAAGACAAATACCATATAACTTTCCCTATAACTTGAATCTAATGAACAAAATAAACTAACAAACAGAATAGAACAACAGGCATGGAAACACAGAGCAGACTGAAAGTGACCAGGGTGGGAAGAGGGGATCAATAGTGGAAAGAAGGGGAAGGGACTAGACAAAGAACATGCATGAATGACCTATGGACATGGACAACAGTATGGGAATTGGTGGTAATAGTTGGGGGACAGATGGGTGAAGGAGGGCAAAGGGGGAAAAACAGAGACAACTGTATTAGAATAATAATACAATTATTTAAAAATTATTAAAGTATGAATCCTCAGAGTTCATATCTTTCTTGTGTAAACTCTACTATTTTTAATTTTATTTAGGTTTCTCTAAAGTGGAATAAAATATATTTGTAAAGCCAACAGAATACCGGATACCTTTAGAGTGTTATTATTTTACTTCAAACGTTAACAGTTTCCTTATCTTGGCCTAATTCATTGTATTTTTCCTAACATTGTTCTCCTAACTTACTTTTGTTGTATACTTATAAAATAATTAAGTTAAATAATTTCATAGTAAATATATAGTACCATAAACATATTTGGAATGATTCCAGGTAAATATACAATTCAGCTGGTGGAGCAGAAAATCACAGATGTGTAGGGAGTACCTTCAACCTAATTGGTACCATAGGTACCATTCATGATAGAGGGTACAGAGAGCTTTAGCATTCTTTAAGTTGTTTTGATGGATGTTGGTAACAAGAGCCTCTTTGAACTTAACATTCTTGTGTAAGGTTAACTGGAAAAATTTGCAAAAGAGCATCTTTATTAGAGAACAAAATGAGTTCTTCAGGGTTAAATTCTCACAGACTTCACTGCTTTTTATTTTGCTACCTGGGTTTATCATGTAGGCATGGGGCACCAAATCTGGAGAAGTTTTTGCCTCATAAACAGTTTTAAAGTGCAACCGAAAGCTGTGAATTCTCTTATCCTCTCCAACACCCACAAATGTGCACATGCTGAACTGCTAGAGGAAATGGAACTGAAGTAATGCCTGGAATTCAAACGTTTAGTTAGCTCCGGGCAATTTAATTTTCTTTCATCTGTAAAGTGGGTAGAAAAATAGTTTCTTCTCATAAGTTTGCTACTATGATTAAGCCAAAAATTGTAAAAAGTATTATCCTCAATTTTTGGCTAATAATAATAATTATTAGAATACCAAAATCAAAAATAACATTTTCAAAGAATTGTATCTTATGAGTTAACCTTTGCATTTAAAATAATGCTAATAATATGTATCTGTTCTGAAAATGGTTAGACTAAGAATTGATAAGGATGATAAAGATATTTCTATTTGTATGCAAATGTAATATATAGGAGTTCTGTCCAGAAGATATCCAGACATGTAATATGAACAATAGAGACATTTATTGAAGAAGGTACAAGATACAAGAAACATTGTATATAGGTCAAGGATGCCTCAGTCCCCTTCAAAGTAGGCACCTCAGGCCCTCACACAGTTCTCCCAATCGCCGTCAGCTGCCCTGTTGTACTTTCCTGAATGTCGTTAATGGTCTGAAATCTCTTCCCTTTCAAAGGTGATTTTAGTTTGGGGAAATGCCAGAAGTCACAGGGCACCAAATCTAGGCTGTGGTGGGACTGAGTCACTCTGTGATCTGATATTTTACCAAAAAACTCTGCACGATACGTAATGCATGAGGGAGTGTGTTGTTGTGATGAAGCTGCCAATCACAAGTTGCCCATAGTTGCAGCCTTCTGAATCATCTAAATAGTTTCTGCTGAGCAATGTTCAAGTTTAATGCAAAATTTGAGGCAGATTTGTTGCTCTACTCACTCAGTCATTTTGAATGTGATGGCCACACAGTACACATTCTCATTGAATGGCGCCTACTAACTCCACTAACTAGTATAGTGAAATGGTCATTATTCACACATGTGCCTTCCAGTCCACCCTCCTTGGTTGCCAGGTTACACTGATGTGGCCCAAACCATTCTCATTATATTAACAACGGCTGGACTTTTCCCGAACAGACCTCATATATCTTACAAAAAGTTGAATTAAATGCAGATTATGGAAATAAAAGAAAAGATGAAACTGTCACTGCTCTCTACAGTACATTTTTAATAAAGAGATTACTGTTGTTTTATTTATATGAAAATTTACATTAAGAAATGGTCTTTGGCATGGCAATGTGCCCATCCTTTTTGACACTGAGTTATTTTTAATTTTTTCATTCCAGGATAACAAATGTCTCACACAGGTACCCTGCCTCTAGATAATCATAATCAGAACCAGTTTCCCTTGCCAGAGGAGGTTAGGCAGGAAACATGAGTATCCCCCCCTCTTCTAACTGCTTTCAGTTTGGTCATTTTATTTCATCTCAGACCATGGTGTTGTTTTTGGCAAGCCCTGATGTCCTCAGATGATGCACAATCTGTTTCTACTGTGAAAGGCTGGAGAATGATGATGTCCCTACGCCTCTATTTTATGATTTACAATCTCCACACCCAACATATCTGGATGCTGGTTGGCTACCCACATGGAACCATGAAGCATTTATAGAATTGGACATTTCTGCCCTGGGCATTCTTGGTGACAACAAAGCACCTCTCCAGTCCAACTTGTAATTAGTGTAAGGGCAAAGCCACATAAAGCTTTTCATAGCAAGATGCTTAGTTTCCCATTTGGCTATGTAAAACCTGGCTCTAAGGAAGCTCAAAAAAGACTTCATTTTCCCCTACTCCGATGTATAAAAAGGACTAGACTCTGTTCATTTTTCCAATTCTGCTCTGTTATCTACTAGTGCCACCTGGGGACCAGGATCACACACCTGGGCATCTTTCCTGGTCCTCCCTTGCTGTAGCTCTGAACAAATACTAATATTCGTATACTTCCGTGGAATGATAGCTGAGCCAGATGGTGTCTAAGGTCTGTCTGACTCAACAAGTAAAATTATCCCCCTCCACTTTTAAAATCAGACATTAAAATCAGCCAAATTATATTGCTCTTTGAATACAGTGACTTTGAAAGTAACTGCCTGTGCAATTTTTAAGAAATAAAATACATGTTCCCATATACTGAATCAGCTGGGTATGTTCTACTTTGTTCTATTTTATTATGTTGGCTTTTGACTTATGGCCAAATGGAAAATCAGCTTAGCATAGAATGTGTGGACTGGATTTTGCCTTGGTGGAGGACTGGTCATAAATGGGAGGGTTATCTTTTGTTCACACAGTGTATGAGTTATAAAAGACCATTTGAGAATTTTCTCTGTGTTCTCTCATAATATCACAGTGACAGAAATCATCAGGCCATCACCATTGGCCTCTTCAGACGTAAGTACTGTAATGACCCCTCTGTGAGGGGGCCTGGATGTTTTCCTTATCACTAAATTTTTATAGTATGCAGATGGTCTGTGTCTGTTTAAGAGGTGCCTGATGTTTGTTACTGGGATATGGTAAAAGACAGCCTAAAATTTGTGGAAATTTTCTAATTGGTGTTCAATTTTACTTATATTTTTCAGATTTCTGAACCTTGATTCCCTAGAACCTCTAGTATTAGGTAAATTATTGCTTAGAGTGAACTTCCTCCACTGAGATCTAATATTCATGGCCTGATAACAGAACTATAAAATAATATGTGCTTTTGGAGGAAGAGACACATCAGTGAGTTTATGGTGTAATAAAATTTGCTCCTTTTATGGTTCAGGACATTGCTAGTTCATCAGTCATTGGTTCAGTAATGGAAACTGACTTCCATTTCTCTCCTTCCAGGACAGCATGAAAAGATTCCTAGACCATTCCCTATACGTGGTCATAAGCACTTAATGAAGTCATGAAATCATGGATTAGCATTGGTCTTGGGAAATAAGCATAGTCTTGGGGGGAGAAGACCTGCTTCTGGAAACCAGAGGGATCTTTTAAAAATGCAAATCAGAAGGCATCAGTAGACATCAGTATTCTGCTTAAATCCCTTTAATGGTTTCTCATCTCAAACTACATAAAATGAACTGAACTAACCGAGGCCAAAAAGTACTCCACTTCTCTGAACTTGCCTAACTTTGTGAGAGTTGCCCCCCTCATTCTACTTCTGGTCACTAAGCGTTAGGTACCCCATCCTTCTTCAGGTTCTAGAAACACTAGTTTTTTTTTTCCTACCTCAGGGCCAAGTATTAATAGTTCCTTCTGCCTAAAATACTTTTGTCCAGTATTTTAGTGTAACGGGCCTCTCCTGATCATTTAGATCTAACTTTAAATATCGTTCAATGAAGATTATCCAGTATGAAGTGGGTCTCCAGACACTATCATCACCTTAGTTTCTTTTCCTTGTAGCAGATAGTGTTTCCTATTATTGTATTGTTTGTGTGTGTGTTTTGTTTTCACTCTCATATTAGAATGAAATTATATAGCAATAAATGTTAAATGAAGAAATTAATGAATACATTAAATTTAAGCCTCTGAGGTTTTTTGGTCCATTTTTTTTAAATAAAAATATTGTTAGTGAATGTCTTAGTTTTCTTTACTTGTGATACCTTTGTGTGGTTTTAGTATAAGGAAAATGCTTTCTGCCTAGAGTGAGTCAGAAATGGGTTATAGTGAGTGAGGGTGAGAAGGGGATTTTATAAGCATGGAGATAAATTGGATATGTTTGAAATAATCTTAGCCAGGGATTGTTATGATTGGTAGTTAGAAGTAGCTTGATTGTGATGTAATTGTGAATGGAACTGTTACCATTTGCTGATGAATTAGATGCGGATGTGAATGAATGAGAGGAATTGGAGATGACTTCCAAGTTTTTGACTTAAGTAAATTCATGACTAATCTGAATATTTGTGGGGGAGCCATTAGAGAGGAGTAGAGAGATCAAGATTCTTAAACCTGTTAAATTTGAGGTCGTGAATAAAAATGTAAGTTTGAGAAAAACTAAGTTATTTAAGGGTAAGGATATCTCCTTGGCAAAGGGTGAAGATGGAAAAGAAAAGGAAGCTGAGGGTATTCTAGGTTACTTCAAGATTTGAAGATCAGGGATAAGTGGTAGAGGAAGCAAGAGACATGAAGTAAAAATTTAAATTTAGATCAATTCTAGCCTGAACATGAAGCACTTATTTTTAGCATCTTGGGACTATACAAGAGAAAATCAAGAAGGCATGCTAACCATTTATCAACACAGATAGTTTCCTATTCCTTCTAAAATATACCAAAGAATGTGTGGTTAGTGTGATGAGGCTGCTGGGGCTGCACTCACTCATTGCTGTATTTCACCTTGTGCCCCAAATTGTTTAGCCCCCATTGTACCTTGTATTTGTGATATTTGATAAATTACCTGCTTAGTTTTCATACAGTATACCAAAATATCAGGTGCTTTTTCCTCTTCTCCTGAAATGATGGCCAGTATTCAAAGCTAATGACAAATTCCATAAATACAGCACATGAGTCTTCATTAAGGGCTTTCTGAGAGGCGTCAATACAGAACTAAGTCCCACGGTTAGTATAAAAAGGGGACTGGAGGAAAAATGGAGAGTTCTTGTTCTTTTGTGGAGTTCAGCCTTTATGGGAAAGCCGTTCCCGCTCCTGCCTGAATCCAAGGTGGGATTGGAGGGACACCTAGAGATCACTTCCAAAGGATGGGGTACCCAAAATAAGCAGACTGGCAGTTTTTCCCCAGTTGGAATTTTTCTTAGTTAGTGGGACTTCCTGATCTGGAGCTTTCCATAGAGAATTGGGGGGAAATGAGTGTGTCAATGACCCTACCTTTTCTGGGGCAGGGGTATGTAAAGGGGTAGAGTCAGGTACTATAGCGGTTCTGCTTGACGGAAAATCGGTTTTCTGTTGCGTGTCATGTGAGTTATTCAAAGGACACTTTGGATTCTTTTCTTCTGCTTAAGCCAGGTTCCTTTGTCAAACCTTGGTTTCCACTAGTTTTATCTGCCCCAAAGTTCTTATTTTTGGTGCCCACAAGTTTAGCATTCTCCTTTTGCAACAACGGAGCTGAGTACACCTATGACATTATGAGGTCAGAAATGTGTAGATGAGGAAGTGGATGTTCTGCTTAATAAAGAAGAAACATATTTGGACACTGAACGCTGAGTTTAGTCAGGAGAAGAAAGCCTGCAGGGGCGAGGATCAATAATGACAGTTTCCTGCTCAGTAGTAACATTTTAGTGAACCTAGACATCAGTGCTATCAGCTTTTTCTGCAGTAATTTCCCCATCAATATGGTGTTTATTCGTAACAAATAGCTAAAAAGCACATTATTAGGAAACATTCACTGGCATGAAGAAAAATACTTTTTTTTCTTTTTACTGATTCTTTTTGGAGAGAATTAAGTGTCCAAAATAAAAACTGAATTCTTTAGAAAAATGATCCCTAAATTCTTGTACTTTACTTGAAGTTACTAAATTTTATTTTTTAAGAAAAAATTCCAAAATATAATCTAACCAGTATTAATGCTCTTAGTGGACACACACACACACACACGCGCGCGCGCGCGCACAATCACACTCTCTTCCTCCCTCTCTGAAAACATTACCTTTTCCTAATGTACTTCAAGTCAAGGTCCTTCTCCACAGCCCTGGGACCCTGTGCCGCCTGTGTGGACGAGTTTAAGCATCTTTAATTTCACAGACTGTTCTAGCTTTCTTTATGATTAAAAAAAAACAAACCAGCTGGCAATTTGAAAAACTCAAAATCTAGCTGTAGGACATCTACATAGGAATGTTTTCAGAGTATAATCTGGCTACATTTTAGGTGGGTAAACACACTGGAGCAACTAGAGAACTTGCCTAGAAACATTTTTGCCAAAGCAAGTCCATCCTTCTCACTGCCAGGAGGTCTGTGTGTTTGGGAGTTGGAGGAGATGGCGGTGTGCCAAGATCTCTTAAAGCCATGTCCTTGGGGCTGCCTGGTCTTAAATTACTTTCTCTCTACATCTTTAACTTGATGTCCTTCTGGAATCCATTTTGCCTACATCTAGAAAGATACATGACCACACTATTTTAATATAATTTTTCAGAGTCATATTTTGTGGGAGGGGACAAATCACTGAGAAAAAGAGCACTGAATTCCACATTAAGTATTTGACCTTCATAAAAATTTTCTATTATAAAAATGATTACATTTTTCATATTATTTGCTTACTTTTACTTCTAAAAGTATTGGTTTGGAGATGTCTGAGTAAAGGTTGAAACGATTTTTATGAGCTCAAAATGAATCATTTTTATGCTTCTAAAAAAATCAGAAGCAGGAGAGAGATTTTTTTAAGATCAAAAGAAAATTTCTTTTGTGTTAAGATAAAAAAGAAGTTTTATCTCCTATAAACATTGCACAGCCATCTTGAAAGCATGTGAAAAGAACTAGGTAGAATGACTCTTTGACCTTTAATTTTAGTATTACCTCTGTTATTTCATAAAACAATAACTGAAGGATGGTTTTCTGTAAAGAATAGACAATGCTTTGTTGGAGCTCATAACTTTTATTACGCCAGTTGTTCAAGATGGCCTGAGTTCCACATGCCATTTTACTAACTTGTGTCAGTATGTAGAGGTAGAAACTTGGAAGAAAAGGTAACTTGCTATCAGTGTACAATTATGGTCTTAATGAGAGCACATGTATATTGATTAATTATAGAAGTAGAAAGGAAGACTATGGAAGTCATGCCAAAGCTTTTCTAATTAAGCTTTTTGCCAGGTAAAATTGTTCACCACAATCTTATTAGATTGTTCTAATAAAATTATGTCTTAAACCATGAGATAGATATTCTCATCACAAGCCTAAACAGACACACTCAGGGAAAATTTTCCCACCAATAAATTTCAAAATTTCTTTTGAGGGAAGGAGACTTGACTTGGTTGGTGAACACACAATACAATAATATATAGATAATGCCTTCAGTATTATAGAATTTTGCATCTGAAACTTACATAATTTTACTGCCCAGTATCACCTAAATAAGTTCAATAGAAAAATGTAATAAAACAAAATTTCTTTTTGAATCAGATTAGTATCTTTACAGAATCTTAAGCACCTTTTTTATTGTTTAACTAGTTCCCATCAAACTGAACATTAAATGATTCTCTGTCCTCTGTCTTCTTACAATGTTTCTTGGCTCAGTGTACATCAGTTTAACTTGTATTTTTAAATAATTAAAAATTATTTCACTATATTTGAGAATACATTGTGTTTTGCTACCCACTGTGGGAACTTTGTCATGAAATAGTGAAACATGTATTTCTGGGGATTTCTTTTAGCAAATTAATTGTTTGGACATTGACTTTATCTTTTCCCAACCATTTTTCACAACATTTTCTTTTTTGTCTTTAAATAGATTGATAATTTCATTTCTCTGGCTTGAGGGGCATCTCATGCTGGGAAGAAAGGCTATGCCTTTTCCATGACAATGCTGCAGCCTAGGTAGCCACTTATTTGTCATTCAAAAAGTCAGTATACTCTCATTCTTGTATGTGTTTATCTTGAAATTATTATTACCTCCAGTGTTTTCATATTGGAACTTCAAAAATTATTTGATCAAATCCTTTTCATGAATAAAAGATACATATATTAAGGATATTTTGAGGCATTAGTGACTCATGCTATTTACTGCAAGCCAAGAGATATGTATCAATAGTTTTCTGATGGTACCTAATTAAGCCAATTGTAGACTTCTGTTTATTGCTTAGGAATTAGGGATTATCTCTGGCTTTACTTTATAGCACCAAGCAATCAAATATTTGAGAAACATGTGTCTGGTTCTGCAGGGTTCTGCACAGAAGCATTTAAGGAGTTTGTCTTTGCATTCAATGAGCTCATGTTGCAAAGACATAATATTGTGAGCCAGCATGTCATAGAGATAAGATTCAAGGACTCAGAGTTCTGGTATGTTGGTAAATGTTTAACAACTGGTTCTTGGTGGTAGTTTTTGCTGATTACTGTTGGTTTCAGTATTCCTATCATGGGTAATTTCAAGCTGCTGATGTTTTAATAACTGGTTGCCAAAGTCCCTAAAAGTTTAACAATTGACTGCCTTGAACAGCAAGAAGGAACCTGCTCTAATACACCACCCATTCATTGTCTTGAGAGACATAGTCTACTCTGAAATTACTGTATGATCTGTGAACTCTATAGTAATTATCTTGGAAAACTTAATCTATGAAATGTTATAGTTTTTTATTGTAAGTAGTGAGAAATGCAGCCACCTTAGAACATTTACCTCTGGTCACTAGCCCTCTTCCTGATTTTGATGCTATTTGTTGTTGGAAAGTTGAATCTTCTGTATAGAAAGACTGATGTCTTTTATCAATGCTAGAAGCAGCCTAGTCATTATCTCTTGTCATCTTCTCCTTTTCTTTCTTCTTTCTGCCACTTCAAATGGATTTCCTGGAGTTGTTTTCAGTGTACATTTCACATTTTCTCAGTTCTTTTTTCTTTTTTTTAAAAGATTTTATTTATTTATCTTTAGAGGGGAAGGGAAGGAGAGAAGGAGAGAAATGTCAATGTATGGTTGCCTCTCGTGAGTGTCCTTCTGGGAACTGGTCTGCAACCCAGGCATGTGCCCTGACTGGGAATCGAACCGTGATCATGTGGTTCGCAGGCCCGTGCTCAATCCACTGAGCTACACCAGCCAGGGCCAGTTCTTTTTTCTTATCTATTATACTACTTACCACCATCATGTATTTTGTTTATTATTTTTTGTTGTCACTAAAATATAAGCTATATAAGAATAGGAGTTTTTTAGAAAAACTTTTACTGCACCTGAACAGTGTCTAGCAGCAAGTGACTGTTCAATAAATATTTTAAAAATCAATTAATAAATGGGATAGTGGTACTAGGCTAACTATAAAATCAACACAGGTAAGTATAGATCTTTAGTATCCATAAAGATGCACTGATTTTTTTCCTTTAGTATTTATACTTCCTCAAAAATGCACATGCATTTTGAAGGATTGTCTTCACTGGTGTGGCTCAAATTGGTTGGACATTGTCCCGCAAAGCAAAGAGTTGCTGGTTCAATTTCTGGTCAGGGCAACCAAGTGATCTTTGTTTCTCACACTGATGTTTCTCTCTCTCTCTCTCTCTCTCTTTCACTACCACTCCCCTCTCTCTAAAAATTAAGTAAAATCTTTTTACAAAACTCTGAAAGACCACTTATTCCTCCAAAGTTTACCCTGTCTCCCAAAAGCATCCATATTTATTTGGCATGATTTATTTTTATTATACAAATGTAAGATCTTTCTATTATATCTAGATACTTTTAATTCACTTCTCATATTCCTGTGTTTAGAAAACTGACTTAAATATCAGTTTTAGTTCTAACTTTTCTTACCTTTTGAACCCAACATTTCTCTCATGAAATTCATTCCTTGTTTTTCGTTTTCTTGTAAAGTCTTTTTTAAAAAAAACATTACTGAATTACTGCTGTAGTTCATAATGGAAGTATATAATTTCTTTATTAACTCAGATTACAGACCCTTTAGACTTGTTGACTACAATGTTCAGATGTCCAAAGCATGCATTTTTTGTGTTCTTTTTGTCATAGCTTCCCCCCACCCAGGTTGCAATTGTGGAATACAGCTGCTGCTTTACTAGGCTGCCAAATCTTTAAAATTAGTGTCTTTTTGTTGGCTTATAGTTTCCAGTATCTGTAATAGTTTTGAATTGTGAATTTAGAATTAATTAGCCTCCTTCCCTTACTGAGTATTGATCAGGAAGATTAGGAAAGTAGAAAGAGAGGAGACATGAACTAATAGGAATGTGTACAGCAGGTGCCTTAATGGTTAGGAGAACAGACTCGGGCACTGAACTACCTCAGTTCACATCATAGCTTTGTCCTCTACCAGCTTTGTGACCTTGGAGAAGTCCCTTAACTTCTACATGCCTCAGTTTCCTCTTATGGATAATAAAGACAGTAATAGTAATCACTCATAGGTTTGGTGTGAGGAATACATAGAAGTATGCAGTAAAATTTAATTATTTTTGGTATTTTTATATTCATCATTGTAATTATTACTATCATATTTGTAACATTATCTTGTTAATGTTTATTTCTTTTAAAATTAACCCTATAATGGTTCATTTTAAATGCTGGTTTGGCTAGGCTATGATACCTAATAATCAGTTGACATTAAGTAAGAGAGATTACTTATCAGTTGAGGGCATTAAGAACAAAAACTAAGGTTTCCCAGAGAAAACGGAATTCTGCCTTAACACTATAACATAGAAATCCTACATAAGTAGAAATCCTACATAAGTTTCCAGCCTTGCAGCCCACTGTACAGATTTTGGTCTCCATACTACAATTCAACTCTTGCCCAAATGTTCAGTACACTGAGCTGTCTTACAAATTTTGGATTTACCAGCCCCCACAATCCCTTGAGCCAATTCCTTGATATCAATCTCTTTCTCCTCCTCTCTCTTATTTCCTCCTTCCTTTTTAATATATTCTATTAGTTCTGTTTCTCTGGAGAACCCTGATTTGGGTACCAGGAGGTGGGGATACAAATACCTACAAATGTGGAAGTGACTCTGGAATTGGATAATGGGTAGAGGCTGAAATAATTTTGAAGTACATGATAAAAGCCTGGATTATCTTGTGTGTTGTAAATAGGGGAGTGAGTCCTTCCTGTAGGGTCTTTAAGGATTATTCCAACATGGCTGCAGAAATTATACTCAAGGAAGCACATGAAATCAAAGGATTTATTATTAACTCATACATCCTATAAGAAGGAGGCTTGGCATGCCATGCAGGGGGGCCACATGGGAAGATTGCCCAGAGAGTGAACTCAACCAAGCAGGTGGGGAGCCCAGAAAGAGTGAGGATCCATGAGCAGGTATTATTATGCTTACCTGTAAATTAGGAAAAATAATTCCTATTTTGTAACGTTGAAATGATCTTACCTCTTACTTCCTTTCTCCCCCACTGGAGAGAGAACTGGATTGGAAGAATTTAGAGTATGCTGGCTTATTTACTCTGGGCTAAAAAAGATTAAAGAGAGAAATTAATAGTCTATGATATTGGGTTATTTGAGGCCTCTAGACTTTTATATAGGCAGGTGAGAACCAAGCTATTCTTAAAGATTGGGGTGAGGGGTGAGCCAAGTTAAGAAAACAACAGAATGGAAAGATTCTTATTGTTAACGATACAAAGTATGGTAATGTATAATTTCTTCTATATGGTATTGCACGCAATAGGTAGTCTTTGAAAATTTTGTCGGCTTCTTCAAATGTACTAATTAACCTCAGAGACGACTGTGATGGGGAGCGTAAGCTGGGACTGGAGGACTTTCCCTTTCCCTTCCTCACCCCTCCAAGTCTGTAAATACAGTCAGACAAATACAATATTTTGGTACAAGACTGTGGTGCAGCATTCTGAAATAAGGGGCACCACTCAAATTTTTGGAGGAAGGGTTGGCCTTTTCTCATGCAGACTGTTGTAGTCCTCAGTGAGAAGCTTAAATGGGTGAGGCAAGAGTGAGGAGGTGAACCCCAGGAGTCAGGCCCGGAGTAAAATTCCACATGAGGAGGAGACCCTCCCCTTGGAGATGACAGTGTAGTGTGTTCACACCTTTTATCCTATATAGGAAGAGCTAAGTTAACTGGAAATGGTCTTGTTAGTTTTCATCTTGTCTTATTTTTAAATTTTTCCCAATACATCTTAGATATAGTATAGTTAATCATTTTCATCTTACAGTGATTCACAAGTACCAGGCAGAGTGTCTGCATTGTGTTATTCTGTTAGAAGCTCTGTCAGACAGAGGGAACCTAATAGCATCAGTGAACCCCTACTCAGAAAGCACCAGAGAAGACTTTGGATGAAGACCCAATGAGACTGAACTTTGAACTACTGCATCCATGAATGAAACCCTCACACCGCTGTAAAAAATGGAGAGCCTCCCCACCCCCACAGCAACCGTGTTGCTTGAAAATTGTACATGGCATAATAAAGAGCTTGGTATAAACTTAGCACATTGTAGGCAACTGGTGATGATAATGGTGATTACAGAGATGATAATTATGGCTATAAAGTACTCTTCATTTCAATGAGTCTGTTATTTAAATTGCTTGGCTCCAAGTGGAAAACCCTGAAGGAGAGCACATGTCAGTTTTCTTTGCTTAGGGACTAACCTGCACAGCTCCCTTATGTATAGGAAGTTAATAAAGGTAAATGTAATATTAATTATGATGTCCATGATATGATTAATTCTAATAATGAGTGATTATCATGGGCTCAAATGTGGAAGAATGTTGCTGTACCAAGAAGCGGGGTAAAGGGGAATTCCCACAGAGGCCGTATCCTAAATAAAATAAATGTCACATTGGTGATTCAAGAGCAGTTTTATTTGTTTGGCTGCCATATACTCCATATGAGCCTGTGAGAAGTAACCAGGATAGTTTTAGCAAAGTTTTTGTTTTTGAAAAAGGAAATGATAAAAGGATAAAATAGCTGCCCTGTTCTAGTGAACAGAGATGCGCACGAAACATAGCATGTAATCCAGGAAAAAGCAGTATATCATTTTTTTATGTTTCAGATACAGATTTCATTTCAACATGAACTAAGCTTACAGGTAATTTAGAAAATATTTCTTCATAAGAAATATTCTTTCAAGAAGAATTCCTGTTTTTGAGGCTTGCTAATAAAGTTTTGTTGGTTTGTTTTGTTGTTTGAGTTCTGTATATAATATTCTCAAATGTTTCATATTTGAGGCTAAATCCTTCCTTACAGCTAAGGATAATGGATACTAATTACTTCCATGTTTTAAAAGGAAACAGTTGAAACAACATGGAGAATTTCCATGACCAGCTCTGAGATCATAATCACTTTGCCAGTCTCTCACCTACACTGGTGAAGACCAGATATTGACTAGAGAGGAAGATCCTTTAATGGGAGTTTGTCAAATAAGAGCAATGTAATGCTTTCTTCTTCTTTTCTTTTCCTTTCTTTTCTTTTCTTTTCTTTTCTTTTCTTTTCTTCTCTTCTCTTCTCTTCTCTTCTCTTCTCTTCTCTTCTCTTCTCTTCTCTTCTCTTCTCTTCTCTTCTCTCTCTCTCTCTCTCTCTCTCTCTTCTCCTCCTCCTCCTTCTCCTCCTTTTTTGGTGGATGATGGAGAGAAGAGTTTCCTCTTCTCAAGCAAAAATCAGGAATGGTAGAAGAACCCATCAAAGAAATTAGGAGTGGCTTTCAAAATAGCATTGCTCATTTTCTGGCTGGATGCTACCAGAGTGCATACTCATATAGGTTTTTTCTACCTGCTTCTGGAAGAGAGTAGGAAGTAATTATTGGGAAAGTTAGATGCATATTCCCTACAGTTTGTGAGTCAGATAATAAGGTGCCTGACTTTGATCTGGGGAAGCCTAAATGAAGGAAGTTGGCTGGAGTCATTTTTACTTGTAAGGCAAGTAAAACATTCATCTTTGGAACAGCCTTCATTTGTGCTGTTTAGTTGGGAAAGTGGGTAAGATTTCTTATGAGCCAAGTGAACACTTAAAAATTAGCCATACCATAGCCATCTTAAAGGACAGTGACCAAGGAAGATTACCTTCTGGTATGATGGGACCCCAGGAGAAAGAGACACTGTCGAGTCCTGTTAGAAGGCAGGAGGTATGGGAAGGGTAAGCAATCAGATGTTGAGTGTATAGCTTGAATCTGGTAAACATGCAATGAAAGCTTCTTGGTGATAGTGGTAGTGGTAGTGTGGGGGGCGGGTGCTCCCACCTCATTTGTCTCATTAAGAGAGCCAGCATTTAGGTAACTGCCTCTCAGAGGGCTGATAATCACATTGTATTGATAAAAGCACAAGTCGGATTTTCCCTCTTTCCTCTAATTCTATCCTCTCCCCCATCCCTCATCCAGGAGGAGCCCCAAAGCTAAATTCATAGGGCAGGGTTTGGAATAAGACAAGATATAGAAAGGGGCATACCCTCTCTTCTAATACAGATGCTGAGCCTTGTGTCCAACCTGTGGATGATAAGATGAGAAATTTTAAACCGGATACGAGATGGTAGTACTGGATAAGTTTGCATTACATTTCTAACTACCCGAAAGTGAGTTTTCTTTCTTTTCTTTTCTTTTGTTTTCTCACCTGAGGACATGTTTACTGATTTAAGAGAGGAGGGAAAGGTAGGAGAGAGAGAGGGAGGGAAATATCAATGTGAGAGAGAAACACGAATTGCTTGTCTCTTCTACAACCTACTCACATGCCTTGACCAGGAATCCAACCTGCAACCTTTCAGTTCACGGGACACTGCTCCTACCAACTGAGCAACACTGGCTAGAGTAAGTTTTCTTTTTAACCTAAAAGTAACTACA
Source organism: Sturnira hondurensis (assembly GCF_014824575.4). Classification (NCBI taxonomy): domain Eukaryota; kingdom Metazoa; phylum Chordata; class Mammalia; order Chiroptera; family Phyllostomidae; genus Sturnira; species Sturnira hondurensis. The sequence goes on along the minus strand of NW_028074140.1, from coordinate 8,067,795 downwards.
AAGATATGAGAGCTATTAAAATGGTACCAAGGAACAGGACAAAGAAAGTGACCAGAAAAAAACACTGTTTTTTGCTAATATCCTATTGAATTCATCCCACTTAATAGACCAGTTATGTATTTCATAAATCATTTTTAACAACTGCTCTCTCCTGCCCCTGTCTATATGAAAACCATTCATTTTAATAAAAGAAGTTTGAATCTTAAAAGGAGAAACAAAGACAGAAGAATAAATGACTAGCCCAACACTGTTTTCTGAGTAAAGAACTAAAAGTGAAACTAAGAAAAGTTTGACATTGGAAAAAACCCATAAGGCCAACTAATAATGGAGCCAGTTATTTTCTACACGATCATCTGGAGACTAGAAAAATTAAATTGTTTGTTTAATGTCACACAACTAGATGTAAGAGGAAAACCCATCTTGATATTAATAATATTGACTCCTAGGCAAGTTTTGAATTTGCTGTGAGAGTAGATGATTTACTTGAGATGGGCTGGGAGAGACATACCTATTGTTATATTGTTTTTCTGATTACTAGTTCTGGGATTTGACTTGTTTTCATTCATTGTACCTTCCTGTGAGTCCAAATTGAAGACACGATATGAGCTCTCAGTGATGTTTTTATAATTTATAATCTTTGTAATCTGAAGATTCTCTTACATGCTCCCAAATCAAACCATATGTATCCTCTATCCTCTTGGATACACAGAGTGGTGCAAAATGATTAAGGAAGGAGAAGAAAGGATCATGTGTTTTGACATTAATTTCCACACGATCTTTTCTTTTTTACTAAAAGGAAAATTAGCAGAGAACTTGGAAGCATTAGGTCTATTCCTTCCCTGGGTCCAATAAAAACAATACTGAAATCTATAATGAATTCATTTTAAGAAAACAATATTAAACCCAAATATTTTAAATTCCCAGTTACCTTATTACATGTGGATTTAATGTGTATTTTTCATTTTACAGAATTGTGTACATTACTATGAAAGAATAAATGGATTTACCTTTTCTAGACTGAAAGGGTGAATTTCAAATAGACTTGATGTAATCTAAGAATGATGAATTGCTACTTTCATTTTACCTACAAAGCAAGTATATTCAGCCCTCTTAGCTAATTTAAAATGAATAGCCTGTTGTAACAATGTAAAATGTAATCATGCAAGTAGCAAAAAAACTACTTATATCAGAATCAGTAAGAAATTTTATCAACTTTCTAAATGTAGGTTGAGGTCTTTAGTAAATTCAGTGGCTTAATAATATAGCCCAAAAAACCTAGGTTCTTTCTTTTTTTCTACTTTTTCTTTACCATCTGCTTTCCTGTAGCCTGGGTCATTTCTGAGTGAATCCCAACTAAGAAATGTGCTATAGCAGCCCTGGCTGGTGTCGCTCAGTGGATTGAGTGCGGGCCTGCGAACCACATGATCGCGGTTTGATTTCCAGTCAGGGTCCATGCCTGGGTTGCAGGCCAGTTCCTGGCAGGAGACTCATGAGAGGCAACCATACATTGATATTTCTCTCCCTCTCTCCTTTCCCTCTAAAAATAAATAAATTTAAAAAAAGAAATATGCTATAGCAAATACTGCTATTTTCCTGTTTTTAGTCTATTCTCCCCTTACCTCTGGATACCAAAACTCTGATTTGTGTAGGGCTGCAATGCACTTTGCTTAAAAGTTGCAGTTACTCTTATAGTTAGGTGTAGTTATATGATTTTTTCCCCAAGCACAAGAGATGATTGAAGCTTCCAAGCAAACCCTAATGAAGAAGGGCATTCACTCTTTCTAAGCTCTCCATCAATAATACCTAAGTCATGGGGCTTCCAATAATAATTTTTAAAAGAAAGAGTGTTGAGTCCTTCTTCTCTTACTCCCTTCCTCCTCCTTTCTAGTTTGGGTCAAGTTTTAATGGAGGGAAGTGTGAGAAGAGCCCAGGTCTCTGATGACTTTTCAGAGCTCTCCTGCTATGCCTGACTTCAGACTCCTTTTAAGTTGAGAGTTGACACTAGCCACACTGTACAAATACTATGTTTTGGTTGTTTTGGCTCCTCGCTCTGAATCAATCCATGTTAAGGGGTCTGAGCTTAGCTTTGCTGGCTTAAGCCACTAGTTCTCAACTTTGGATGCAGTTTAGGGTCACCTGGGGAGTTTGAAAAGCCTGGCTCTACCTCAGACCAATTAGAGTATCTGTACTGGAACCTACTCATTATGGTTTTTAAAGCTCCACGGGTAATTCCAATGTGCAGCCAACTGCCTTAGACTCCCCACAGCTACCCTTGGAGGCAGGGTCAATGCCCAAACCACACTGCTGCACTGTAACAGGAGCGGAGGCGGCTTGGTGTTGTCGTCATCTCCAACGTGCTCTGCGTGCTGCTGTCCTAAAAATGTCACTCAGCAGTAAGAAAGGAACAGTTCACTTTAGCAAGAAGCACATATGTAAAAAACTAAGAGGGTTAGCAATTAGGCCATCCGTATTCTATCTTAAGCAATCAGAAAAAATTAGGAGGGAGAAAAAAACAGTTTGGGTCCTGCTCTAATGCCACGTTTCATTTGTTTCCTTTCTGTTGATAGAGCAAACAGCTATTTTGCTACATGCCAACTCCACAAAGTAAAGGGCATATGATTTCTCTTTGTTTGACTGTTCTTGTCATTTTTGGTTCCTATGAAACGTGTCCCCAACAATGTCTAGGTATAGAGAACAAAACATGCACAATTTACAATGAACTCTTAAGGTGAGTTGGCCTCTAGGAGTTTTGGAGAATTATCATGTAGATTTAGGAACACATGGACTTAATGCATATGGATTTAACACATGGATTTAATGCATGTTTAGGAACACACACATCACTCCCAAATCTACCAGAGATATAAAAATAAAAGATAAGTGAATATTAATGGTTTTGGTAGCATGACATGGCCATCTTAATAAATAGACAATTTCATGTATTAGAATACTGAACAATGTGGGAACCAAAGGCACATAGTTCAAGTGAAAGAGTGACATGGTGAGACTTAAAATGGTGGAGGACACATTCACAATGCCATGTTGGGATGGGATGAAGATAGTGAGTAGCTCTGATAAAAGTGGCAATCCTGGATAGAGAAGGTTAAAATATGCTGGATTCCGAAACTACTTCTTATAAATACTGGCTGAGAACATGACTTCACCTCTTTTTCTAGGCTGTGTTGCTAGCCTCACTTAGTTTGCCCACACACAAAGAGAGGGGCTTCCTGAGAAATTACAGTCAATTCTTATTATTCTCCAATTCTGTATTTGAGAACTCCTCTACCTACCAAAACGTATTTGTAACCCAAATCAGCACTCAGGATCCTTTGTCAGTCATGAATAAGCACAGGGCCACGAAAAATCTGAGTTGTTTACTGTGTGTGTTTCCAGCTGGGGCCACACAAGGTTATGCTTTCTAATTCCATTTCTCCTATTATAAACAAGTGTCATTTTCTCGGTTGAGATAGTACTTTTCATTCTTGTGCTTTTTGTTGGCACTTTTACTGTTTAGAATGGCTCCTAGACATAGTGGTGAAGCTCTGTCTAGTGCTTTTAAGTGAACAAAGGCTCTCTTATATTGCCATCTTGTAGTCGCACCCATATCTCTTCCCCAGCCTCCCATCATTGACCCTTGGCAACCTCTATCCTGTTCTCCATTTCTATAACTTTGTTATTACAAGAATGCTATATAAATACAAGCAGAGTGTGTGACCTTTTGGATTTGGCTTTTTCACTCAGAATAATTCCTGGGAGATTTCCTAGTTGTGGCATCATAGTTCATACCTCTTTGTTGCTGAGCTCTGTTCCGTGGTGTAGGATGTCCTACGCTTTAACCACTCACGCGTTCAGAAGCATCTTGTTGTTGTCCATTGTCTTTCTCATTCATGCTGTCAATTCCTGGCTTCTGATATGCTGGGCAATTTTCTGTTTTATCCTGGCCTTTCTATATATTGTGAGACACTAGATCTTATTTATTTACATTATATAGTAGTCCCCAGTATTCGTGGTTTTACTTTCCACTGTTTTGGTTATCCATGGTCAGCTATAGTATGAAAATTCTAGAAATAAGCAATCCATGTTTTAAATTGCATGCCATTCTGGGTCATGTGATAAATATCACGCCATCCCTTTGTCCAGCATATCCATGTTGTGTACACTACCTGCCCACTTACTAGCAGTCTTGGTTTTCAGATATTTCTCTCTTTCAGAGAGAAAGAGACCACATTCACAAAATTGTTATTACAGTGTATTATTATGATTATTTTATTTTATTGGTAATCTTTTATTGTTCCCAAATTATAAATTAAACTTTATCAGTGCTATTTATTTATAGAGGAATAGTATACATATCTAGGGTTCAGTATTACTCACAATTTCAGCATCCATTGGGGGATCTTGGAATTTTATATCCTGTGGATAAGAGGAGACTATGGTAATGTACATATCTACTTATCTATCTGTCTATCTATCTATCTATGCATTTGTTGAGGTGTAGTTGCAGGAGAGGTAATCAGTGGAGAAGAAAAAGTATACCCCCCCAGAAATCACTAAAGTGGAAAATTGTGTTTTTCTACTTGCCTCTGTTAACACATCTTCTGGGAACTTAGTTTCATTTTTCTCTGTTTAATTTTAAAATTCTATCATGCTTTTTTGCTTTCTGACTCAGAAATTGACTTTATTAGACACTGCAAAACAATTAGCATTTTAAAATATTTTGCCTGGCAGTCAAATGGTGAATTGTAGTATTGGGGTACAGTTAGGGTCTTTGATTATCTTTTTCCACCTGATATCTGTTCTGACTGCTGTAGAAAATACCATTTCACTGTTTAAAACAAGTATTCATTTTTTGGTTGTTTTTTTGTTTGTTTGAATTTTGTTGTTGTTGTTGTTTTTTTGTTCTCACTTCAAAGCCAAGCCAATAGACAGTCAGTCCCAGAAACCAATCCCCCACCTGCTCTGTGGGGGGTTTCCTGTGCTGGCACCTAGTTTCACTTTTTTAAAAAATAATATAAATTAGACTTTATAGACATATCTGAGAATGTCACTTTTTTGGCTTATAATATTAATAAATACAGAGACTCAGAAACTCATGTCAGTAGCACACAAAATACATTACCTAATCCTGTACCTAAATTAATCAAAAAATAATATCTATCCCCAAGAAAGTGGAGTGTCTGAAAGAATGTCACAAGATACTGTTAATAAAGGCCATAATCTAATTCTTTTTGGGGGGGAGTAAAAAGCAAAAGGACTATTTATTCAAAAGTTATACAGACAAGAGTAATGACTTAATAATGTCTTTGTTAAAATCCCCAAAGTCCTTTAAAAAACCCACAAGCACACATAATCCTTCCTTCCCCCCCTTTGCCCAGTCAGGCCAGTCAGGGCTACCGTATCTCAGGAAAAAAAATTCTTAATCGGTGTTTTATTTTATTTTCCTGTGTTTTTTTTTAATTTGAATCATCTGAGTCAGATACCCAAATCAGGTACTATAAAACATTTAAAACTTCCTAAGATGATTCGTTAAAAACCTGATAATTATAGTCTGGCTAACACAGGAAATACACACCATAGCATTGCGTACACACTGTAGCATTGCTCCCACATGCTGAGTCCTTTAGAGAATGACATTTTATACACTTAGGAATAATCTAGTCCTTTAAGAAAATGGAGCATAGAGGAATTTGAAGTAGAAGATAGCTTCACCTACCTAGGAAAGCATAGTAAGAGCCCAAATGAAGTCAGGGGCAGTGACCCAAGTAGGAGGAGTGGATTTGGACATTTGAGAGGATCAGGAAGAAAGATAAAATAAAATAAAATATGGCTCTAGTGTTTTACGGTGTGTGAGCAAAGATGATAAATTCCAAACCATTAATTAATTAATTGGGAGCAGTCTGGAGTTCAGAAGAAAGGATGGTATGGATCACTGAAGAGTGGAGAGTCCCTGACATCTAGATGATACCTTCGGTCTAAAACTTAAATTATGAGGCACCTGTTATAGACCTAACTGTGTCCTGCCAAATTCATATGTTGAAACCCTAACCTTCATTGTAACTATATTTGGAGAGCGGGTCTATGAGGAAGCCAGGAGGGTTAAATGTGGCCCTGTCCTAATAGGATCAGTGTCCTCATGTGAAGAGATGCCAGAGAACTCTTGCTCTCTTGTTCTGATTTCGCACACACTCACAGTAGAAAGGCCGTGTGAGGACATAGTAAGAAGGCAGCCATCTGCAAACCAGGAAGAGACCTCTCACCAGAAACTGACAGGCCAGAACCTTGATCTTGAACTTCTTATGTACCAGAACTGTTAAAATAAATTTTGTTGTTTAAGCTACCCAATCTGTGGTATTTTGTTATGGTAGGCCAAATAGACTAATAGAGCATGCAAATGCAAGAGATTTACCAGGGAAACTGATTAACATGAGGAGAACTAAGGGGTACAAATCATAGGTGTTTTAAATTGACCTTTTTAGCTGATGATCAGGATAATCAAAGTTATCAGCTAGAATCTATGACACTTAATGAGGGGTGATGATGAATTTAATTTTAAAAAGTTTTTAAAAATCAATAGCTTTCCTAAATACCAATAATTATCAGATTAAAAATATGATGGCTAAAGACTGATGTTCACAATAAAAAGAAAGTATAAGATAAATAGTATTAAATAAAACAAATTACATCAAAGTTATCAACATATAATTAAGAAAAGTATAAAACTAGACAAAAGGTATAAAAGGAGTATATCTTTACTGTAAGTATGATAGACCATCTACATAAATTGATTAGATGCTCTATTTTCTTTGGTAGAAAAACTAACTACTGTAATACTAATTATTTAATAATTAATGCAATTAATGCTATTTTTTAGCAAAATATCATCAAGACTTTTTTTTCAGAGATGTGATAGCCATAAAATAATTAGCACAACAACAGTTCTGAGTATGTAGAAAAACAGACTTATGAATGATTTTGGTCCCCAGATATTGAAATCACCACCATCGTCTGCAATATTTGAAACAGGGTGGTACTCAGAAAGGTATGAACACTTGTACTGGTACAACAAAAGGTCTGGAAACAGTTCCATGTAAATGTAAAAATTTGCTTGTAATGAAGGTGACGCCATTCATCTAGGATAGAAAAAAACCCCACTTTTTTAATATAATGCCAAAAACACAGAAAGGTGGAAATTGTACTGAAGCAACTGGGTTAGTCAGTAAGGCAAAAATATTAGGTTTAACTAATCACATATCAAAGTAAATTCCAGAAAGACTGATGATTTTAAATAGGGAAAAGGGGAATAGGTACAATAGTGAAAAGAGGGGGAATATTTCTAAGTGCGAAGTAGAACTTTGTTTATGTGAAGTTAAGAACCGCAAAGAAAGTGCTAATTGATTACATAAAAATTCTAAAATTTTTATAATTAACAAAATAAAACTACAGGTAAACTTCAAAAATGGTAAAAACTTCTGCATGTCTCAGAAGGATGTGACAACATTCAGTTAGTCAAATGATTAAAATTCCAATAGAAAAATAAGATTAAGCATGTAAAAAGCAAAGTTTTCAAAAGATTGTATGAATAGAAATGTGAAAATTAAAATATGAAAATATTAAACTCAAGTAGTACTCCAAAATTACATATTAAAATAGTAATTTTGCATGTAACAAATTAACAAAGATGTAAAAGAAGAAAAAATGATGTTGGAGATAGTAGAAATTATAGTGCATTGTGGTGAGAAGGTAAATTGCTGTAACTTATCAGCAGACCAGCTTCAAAACAGATGGAATAGACCCTGAAGGCTTGAATACTCTAGTCCTGTGATTTTAGTTTAAAGGACTACTTAAGAATATATGCCAACTTCTATATACATACCCATGTACAAAATATTTTAAGAATAACCTAAAATGACCTAAGTATTCAACAGTATTAAAGTCACTAATAAACTTATGTAATGAAATCAGGTTCATTTATTAAAAATAAGTTTAATTAATTAAACTAAACTTAATAAATTTAACTACAATTAACTTACTAACTCAGAAATATGTTCATGTTATATATAAACAGATTGTACAATAATAGAGGAGTAAGTAAACCTTTAAATCTATGCATCTCTTCCAACTGACTATTTCTTAGTTATATTCTTGTATTTAAAAATTATATCCTAGTAAGTAAAATGGTTGAATTCTGTGAGCCCCTCTAGTAAATTAATCAAGCCAGAGAAAAGTCCATTGGAACTTCTAGTCTATACCTGGTTGGTCAGAAGCACAGGTGACAACCCTGACTTGCAAATGGCCCCCAACAGGAAGAGGGCAGTGTGGCAGGACCAAACACTTAATCTGTGGGATCCAACTCTGTTTTCCGATAGATAGTGTCTGAACTGAGATGAACTGTAGGCCACTGAGCTGGTGTCAAGGAGTTGTTTGGATGTTTGGGGAAAGGCCCCATACATTGGTGGTAGAAGAAAGTCTAGAAGCATAGGTATCAAATTAATAATGTTGATCTCTGGTGAATATTGTCTTCTGTGCACATCATCTGGTTTAAAAATATAACAAACTAAAAAGTATAGCTATCTCGTGAAACAAAATTCTTTATTTATAAAAATAAGAATTCTCAGTCACCTAATATAGGCAGAAGAAGAAAAGCAAACAAAAAAAAAGTAGAGGTTTGGGTAGAAATCAAGAAGTAGACATGACATTAAACCAGAAAAGGAACATTTTAGTGAATAATGGAGGGGAGATAGAGTTCCCATTGCTCCCTAATTTATTAAGTGCTCAGAATATGACCAGCACTCTTCGAGATACTGAAAGTTAGAGAAGTAACATCCTGCAAGTCTGTACGTTAATAGAACTTACTAGGAGAGGGGCAGTATGACAGATGAAGCACAGTTTGTAATGCTTGCTTGAAAATGTGTGGTGGCGATGGAGATGGAAGGAAACAAAGAAATATAAAACAATTTGGAAGAGAACACATTTTTGGGTCTTGCTAATGGGTTGCTTATTAGGGCAGGTTAGAAGAATATTATCAAGGGATACTCTTAAATCTTGGTAGCACTTATCCACTGAAATTAATAACAAAGGGAAAGAGATGTATCCCAAGTTAATTTCTAGATATACTAAATATGGAATGATGATTAGGTCTTTGAGTGAACATATCAGGTCAGATGTTGGATAAATATGTTTGAAGCTTAATTGAGGAATTAATGCTGGAGATAGGGTTTTGGGAAGCCATAAAAATAAAGATGGCTAATAAAGTCAAGAGATTAAATAAGATCACTTATGGAGAGGCTGTACCTGGACAAGGGTTGACTCCTGGACCACTTTAATGTAGGGAGTGTTTGGAGAGGAACAAGCATGTACAGATGACTAAAGAAAACCAGCAAGAGAAAAGAACACAGGAGGTTGTAATGGCGCAGCAGCCATGAGAATAGTGGGTTTGTAGTGAGTAAATGATAGTCTATTTGGTTAATACTAATGGGAAAACAGAAAAATGTCCACTGGATTTGGCCATCATAATATCACTGACGAGAACATCACTAAGACTAGCTTCAGGGTGTGATGAGGTCAGCAGCCAGATTGAAGTGGGCTGAAGATTTTGTGTAAAGGAAGAGAGAAATGCATGGTATCAGGAAGCTGTACTTCTGGAAACTGTATGACTCACCCCCAAGTCTCCAGTGCTCCTGTGTGTATAACACTTTCCCATCTCCGCTGTTGCAGACACTATCCTTCCAGTTGTTTAAAGTTAGACCAAAGTCCTCTGAATTGGCCTTAACTTGCTGAACTGTGTGGGAAACTTAACAAAATCTAGTTAGAATTCTGAACTTGGTTCTTAATGAATCCAAGGATTCAGTGAGAGATTTAAAAATAGGTTGCATATTTATTAGGAAGAAAACTTATTAGGTCAGATGGGCTCAGAACCTAATGAGAACAGTTACCGCTCCCCCGGCTGGTTTTCTCACACACCTGAGGTGTCTGAGAGACACAGCTTCTTACTCCAGGTCTCTGTTAGAAGTCGTATCTCAACTACATCAAAGTTATATGTAAGAAACTGAGAATATGGAGGAGACTTCTGGTCTTCATTTGGGTGATCTTCAAGACATACTGAAAATAGTTAGGAGGGTGGTGAGGAATGAGGTTTGGTTAGAATTAGAGCTGTACCCACTAGAATAAAGATGAGAAGACCCAATTGACACCAGATGCATAGAGGCTTGGACATCTATGACTGGTGAGGTAAAGTGTCAATATTTACTTAAATTCCCTCTGAATATATCTTACTTAGAGTTGCTTTGAGAGTGCTGACTGTCAGTGCAAGCTAGAGTTCTGTGTATTTAGTTATTTTGGTATTGAGCAGTGAGAGAACAAAATTTATTACATAAAGGAAGAGGTGACTTTGCTTTTTCAAATTCAGAGTCACCACTTTCAAAATATGGAATATGTCTTTTTTGTTCATGCAGGGCCTAATAGGTATTGCCTAAAGTAGAAAAAAATAAGGTCCACAAGTTGTAGACCGAAGAGGGGTATCACATCTGACAGGCTAGGCAGGACAAGATTATAAGATTCAAGTGGTCACGGAAGCTGAATTGATTTTCACCATTTTCAGGGACTCAAAGTAGAGCCCAAAACATTAGTGTAGGATGATTTGAGAAGAGGTTAAAGAGTTGGAAACTCTGGGCTGATCGGCACATGCCAGAAGAGAATAAAACTTCTGTGCCAGATGCTATGCCAGAACCCACGAGGAGAGAAAGGAAATAAAGTCAGGAGATGTGCATGTGCTTGCTAGAAAAGTAAAAACTTAGTTTAAATAAGTAGAGAATAGTTAACAATTGGTAAATTGTTATTATATGTCAGATACTATCTTAGGGTTATAGCTCATTTAACTTTTTAATCCCCATTAGAAAATAGAAGCAAAAACAAAACCCGGAGAGGCATGTAAGAAATGGAGACCCAGGGAGTTAAATACCCTGCCAGAGCCCTGCAGCCAGTGAGTGGGGCCAGAATTTATATCCCCAGAGCTTTTGTCTTAACTGTGAGGAGGGTGAAATAAGGAATTCAGGAACAGTACCTAAATCAAACAACATCGTTTTAGCAGAAAAAATTAACTGAAGAACATTATAGAATTAATTGAAGAAATAGGTCACAGAAAAAGATTTAGCATATCTGAGATTAAATAAGGATATCATCATAAATGCGAAGTATTGAAAAAATTAATTACTTATATGTAAAATGAGTGTTTTGATCAGAAATATATATATTTACATATATAATATTTATATAGAGAGACAGGGCTGAACTGCGCTCATGGGTAGGCAACCTGTGAAGTCACAGAGCTTCGTGCTTAGAGGAACCATGTGCCTTGTTTAATGCATTAATGTCAGCAGAACATTATTCTTAATACACTTGGAAAAGGGGTCCTAGTATTTTTGTTTTGCACAGGAGACCCTGTGAATTATATAACTGGCCCTATATGTAACCAGTGAAATATTTGACAAATTATCCCATCATGCCAGTACACTTAAATTTGTATTTAATTTAGCCAAAGTGAAAGCACTAAAAAAGTTATGGTAGAAGATTTTGAATGTATTATTAACACATAAACAAAAGAAACTTATTCATTACTCTATTGAAAAAGAAAAACAGCAACATATCTTTGGCTCTGTAAACAGGTAAGTAAATTGCAAGTAATTAACTAATTATAAAAGAGTTTGGAAGGCTATGCCAATTACTGGTAAAGTAAAGCCTCTGAGAATGTTTCAGGAAGCAGTTGCAGCCAAGAAAAAAAAAAGAAGAAAGAATGATCCAACTTAGTTTGATGAAGATAATGCACAGAGGAATTTGAAGGCAGTACCAGAGCATCTGTCAGCTTTGCATGGGAAGACTATAAGAGAACAGGTAGGATAGAAAGTAAAAATTCATGCCTATACAAGTCTAGACATCTTCTGCTCCGCAGAAGAGGAATCACCACAATAGCCTAAGTCCTTTAGGACACAGTCAAAATGGATGAGAAGAACCTTCCAAATCTGCTAGGTTTTTGCTAATGCCATTTCAGTCATTAGCATGTGGAATGAAAGAATGCCAACTAATCCTGTGGGTGCCCAAGCAGAGCTGTGCATGGTATGTGTGGTCTTCATAAATTTTTGCTTCAATGTATGGGATAATACAGTACAGAGAAGGGAAGTGTATTTTATTCTGTAACATATTTTTTAAATATTTTATTTATTTATCTTTAGAGGGGAAAGGAAGGAGAGAGGGAGAGAAATATCAGAGTATGGTTGCCTCTCGTGCTTCCCCAACTGGCATGCCTGCCTACAGCCCAGGCATGTGCCCTAACTGGGAATCGAACTGCAATCCTTTGGTTCACAGGACCGTGCTCAGTCCACTGAGCTATGCCAGCCAGGGCCGTATTTTCTTATTATTATGCCCAGAGTGGGACTTAGCAAACCAAATAAATGCAGTTCTATGGTAGAGGATGACGGAAGGATGGCACTTGATTATTAGTCAGACAATAGAAAGACTGAGTGTTTGAGATCAAGGTACATTTCAGACAAGGAGCAATTGGCTACTACAAGACTAGAATAGCCCTTTTTCTTTTACTGAGCACATAAATATGTAGACTTTCTGACACCATGTAAAGAAAAGAAGAGCTCCACATGTTAAGTAGAATTTAACAAGATTAAGCATGTTTCACTACATGTTTATATTAAAGTGCACATTTAATCATGAAAAGCCTGTAAGCCAAATTCATATATTATGCTAATTTTTAAAAATATAAATAGTTCTAAAAAATTCTAAATGGATCATCAAAAATTGATAAGCTTTTTGTTTTCCCATTCAATAAATACAGATATTCTTTTAAGTATCAAAAGCGATTTCCCAACACCTGGGTATTGATTTGTAGATTTTCAATTAGACCATGTTGGAGGAATATTTTTGTTCTGTTTTGTTTTGTGTTCAGGGTTGTTCAATTACAGTTGTCCCAATTTTCCCCTGTTGCTCTCCCCTGCCCCACCCCCACTTCAGTCTGTCCCCACACTCTTGTCAATTACCATGGGTCATTTATACATGTTCCTTATCTCGACCCTTCACCTTCTTTCCCCCATTATTCCACTCCCCTCTGGTTACTGTCAGTTTGTTCCTTATTTCCACATCTCTGGTTCCATTTTGCTCACATGTTTGTTTTGTTGATTAGGTTACACTTAAAGTTGAGATCATATGGTATTTATCTTTTATCTTTTACCACCTGGCTTATTTCACTTAGCACAATGCTCTCCAGTTCCATCCATGTTGTTCCAAAGGGTAGAAGCTCCTTCTTTCTTTCAGCTGTGTAGTGTTCCATTGTATGTATGTATATGTGTGTGTGTGTGTGTGTGTGTGTGTGTGTATATATATATATATATATATATATATATATATATATATATATAGCAGAGCTTTTTGAACCACTCATTTGTTGATGGACACTTAGGCTGCTTCCAGCACTTGTCTATTGTAACTAACGCTGCTATGAACATTGGGGTGCATTTGTTCTTTTAAATTGGTGTTTCAGGAATCTTATAGTCCCAGTAGTCAGCCTGCTGGATCAAAAGACAGTTCCACCTTTCATTTCTTTGAGGAAATTGCATACTGTTTCCACAGTGGCTGTACCAGTCTGTGTTCCCACCAACAGTGCACCAGGCTTCCCTTTTCCCCACATCCTCACCACCACTTGTTTGGGATGATGTTGGAGGAATATTTTTGGATTATTTATAATGAAGCCTAGCTTCAACAAGCAACTTATATATTCAGAATAAAGTCAGCAGTAAAATTTATGTAACATGAGAAGCTTCACACTGGCTGTATCTGAATCAAGAAATCCATACTTCCGGCATGCAACAAACATTTATTCCAGATGCTATGGCCATAGAGAGATAATCTGATTCTGCCTTCTAATTTCTGTATTACTAGCAAAGGATGCAATGCCTGTCATGTAGTGAACATTGCAATAGTGGTCTTTATAGTATAGTAAATCGTTTGGATACTTGTTCCCACAGAGAAAATAATTTGTGTTTAATGAATGCATACTATGTGCTTAGGTGTTAGGTATTTGGATTCAACTTTTGGTTCAATTTTAAATAAGTAGTGATTTTTTAAATCTCAGATACCATAAGTATAGAGGAGAAATAATTCCTCTTCCATTAGAAAGGTTATTTTTTATCCCCAGTTTTATTGAGATATAATTGACATATAACTGTGTAAGTTAATTTTATACAATGTGTTGATTTTAAACATTTATACATTGAAAAGTAATTATTGCACTAACATTATCTAGGAATGCCATCATGTCACATAGTCTCATTTTTGAGAACACTTAAGATCTAGTCTGTTAGCAACTTTGAAAAAGAAATTTGAAATATTTTTGAAAGATTTTATTTATTTATTTTTAGAGAGAAGAGAAGGGAGGGAGAAAGGAGAGAAGTATCAGTGTGGTTGCCTCTCACACGCGCCCTACTGGGGACCTGGCACATAACCCAGGCATGTGCCCTGACTGGGAATGGAACTGGCAACCCTTTGGTTCACAGCCTACATTCAATCCACTGAGCTACACAAGCCAGGGCATGAAATTTATAATACAGTATTATTAACTATAATCACTGGTCAAATATTAGGTCCCCAGAACTTATTTATATTATAGCTAGAAATTTTTATTCTTTGACAACATTTTCTCCATTTCCCCAACCCTAGACCCATGGTGACCACCATTTTAGTATTTGTTCTTATGAGTTCAGCTTTTTTAGATTCCACATGTAAGCGATATCAGAGAGTATTTGTCTTTCACTATCTGATACTTCATTTAGTGTAATGCCCTTAAGGTTTGTCCATATGATTGCAAATGGCAGGATTTCCTTCTTCCTCATGACTGGATAATATTCTATTGTGTCTGCATGTGTATAATGTATATAGCATACAATATATATTATATATATTCAACTTCCTTATCCATTCATCTGTAGATAGTCAATTATGTTGTTTCCATATCTTAGAAACTATAAGTAACGTTGCAGTGAATGTGAGAGTGCTGATGTATCTTCAAAGATCTGTTTTTCATTTCCTTTGGATATATCCCCAGAAGTGGAAATGCTGAATTATACAATAGTTCTATTTTTTTTTATTTTTTTTTAGGAAATTCCATATTGTTTTCTACTGTGGCACCACTAATTTACATACCTACCAACAATATATAAGTCTTTCTTTTTCTCCACATTCTCACCAACACTTGTTACCTCTGGTTATTTTAACAGGTGTGATATGATATCCCATTGTGGTTTTGATTTGCTTTTCCTGATGATTAGTGATGTTCATTACTTTTTTATAATTTCATTGGTAATTTGTATATCTTCTTTGGAAAAAATATCTGTTCAATTCTTTTGCCCATTTTAATTGGATGTTTGGGTATTTTTTCTGTTGAGTAGCATGAATTTTTAATATGTTTTTAATAGTAACTCCTTATTAGATGATTTGTGAATATTTTCTGCCATTTCATAGACTAACTTTTAATTTTGTTGATTGTTTCTTTTGCTGTGAGGAAGCTTTTAAGTTTGATGTGGTCCCACATACTTTACTTTTGTTGCTTACACATTTGGTGTCATATCCAAAAAAAAAAAATATCATTGCCAAGACCAATCAATGTCAAGGGGATTTTTTCCCTATATTTTCTTTGGATATTTTTCCAACTGTTTATGTTTTATTTAATTGCTTTCATTAAAGTCTTATAGTTTTAAGTGTAACAATATTTTACCTTCTTGGTTAAATTTATTTCAAGATATTTTAGTTGTTCTTGAGGCTATTGTGAATGGGACTGTTTATTTTTCAGATATTTTGTGGTAGTTTGTGAAAGCACAATTGATTTTTGTATGTGGATTTTGTATCCAAAATTTTACTGCATTTGTTGCTTAGTTCTAACAGTTTTATGACAGAGTCTAGGATTTTCTGTGTACAAGCTCATATTACCTACAAACAAATACAGTTTTACTACTTCCTTTCTGACTTGAATGTCTTTTATTTTTCTTACTTGATTGCTCTGGCTAGTATTTCCAGTATTATGTTGAATAGGAGTTTTGAGAGGGGGCATCCTTGTTTGTTTATGATCTTCGAAGGGAAAGCTTTCAACCTTTTATCATTGAGTATAATGTTTGATGTGGGATTATCATATACTGACTTCATTATATTGAAGAATGCTCCTTTTACAGAAAATTGAACAGTTTTATCCTCTCTATTTCAAAGTACAAAATGTTTTTGGTTTGCAGTTCCTTTTCTCTTACAGCACTTTGATGCATCATTCCAGGCTTTCCTGGCCTGTAATGTCCACTGCAAAGTTCATTGACAGCCTTATGGGAATTCTTTTTTCAGTTACAAGCTATTTTTCTTCTTTGTTCTTTTAAGATGATCAAATTTGACTTTGATTTTTTTTTTACCAGTTTTATTGCAATGTGCTTTGGAGAGGATCTCCTTAACTTAATTGTGTTTGGTGACCTATAAGCATCATAAACTTAGATTTTGAAATCTCTTTCCGGATTTGGGAAGTTCTCAGTCATAATTTATTTAAATAAACTTTCTTCCCCTTTATCCCTATCTTATTGTGAAAGTGAGTGATTTGCACATTTTCCTTTTGATGGTATTCCATAATTCAGGTATGCTTTCCTCCCCTTTTCAATTATTTTTCTTTGTTCTGTTTTTGTTGGATAATTTGAAAGTTCTGTCTTCAATCCCAGATTTGTGCTTCTGCTTGATCAGTTCTTTCCTTTTTGCTTGATCAGTTTTGTTATTTGTGCTTTGTTTGCATTTTTTAATTCATTCATTTTTTTTTTAGCTGTGGGATTTCTTTTTGTTTTTCTTACAATTTCTTTGTTAAACTTCTCACTTTGTTCATGATTATTTTCCTGATTTTATTGAATTGTCCTTCTGTGTTTTCTTGCAGTTCATTGAGGTTTCTTAGAATAACTGTTTTGAATTCTTTATCTATAAATCACTGGTCTCTATGTTTGATTATGGTTACCAGAAATCTGTTGTGATCCTTCGATGGTGTCTTGTTAATTTTTCATATTCCCTGAAGTGTTGAATTATTATCTTCAAATCTGAAATGGCACTCACCTCCTCCAATCTTTACTGTCTTTGCAGGAGAATAACTTCTGTCAGTCCTGCAAGAGATTCTGAGGCTTTCTTATACCAGAAGATACAACTGCTCCCCACTTTTTGCTCTCTTGTGGCTTAATTCTTAAGCTTGTATGCCTTCTTTGTTTCCTGCAGTGCTCTGGGTTAGGTGCCGACAGCCTCTCTTTTGTTTTCTCAAACGTGAGGTAAAGCCCAAGTTTGGGATTTCTCCCTGGCTGGCCATTTTGCTCAGCTTTTTAATATCTCCTCACTAGCTCCCTGGCAGAGTCTGTTTTTGACACCACTATTGGGAGCAGACTCCGGGAGCTGGCCGTGGGGTGGGTTGTGTGTGAGTGAAGCACCTATAGCAGTGCGGATCACCATAGAACAGCTGGGGGTGTATCATGGGTGAGGCATTCCCAGTGCCTCAATAGGTGATGACACAATTCGTACTGTCCAGATCCCTCCAGTGTCCATCGAGAGTCCTACCTTTCGCTCTCCTCACCACTTTTCACACACCAGCCATTTAGCTTATGATGCCTTGCTTTGCATAGGAGCAAAAGAGAAATGAGCCCTTTGGCAGTGTCCAGAAGCATGGCTACCGAAGCCAGCTGCTCACTCACTAGTTCTCTTACTCCTGCAGGAGAAAGCATGGGCCATGAAAACCCCTCCTAACTCTGACCTGTTTCCCCTCAGAGTAAGGGTGACCCAGATAAAGCTTAATTTTCCTCTACCACCTCCAACACATCTAAACTCGTGTGTGTGTGTGTGTGTGTGTGAGTTTCAATGCATTTATATGAGTTTATATATATATATATATATATATATATGTCTATATGCACACACACAACTGCTGAAGCTTCTCCTCTGGAAACCAGACTCCTACACAGGCTCTATTGTCTGGGTGATTGTCTATGTCAGTGTTCTCCAGAGTCACCCAGACCTCAGCTTATAGTGCCTAGAGTTGGTTCACAGGCTAGTGCAGTGCGCACAGCCAGAACCGTGTCCTGTCTGCTTGTTCACTGATGCGGGGTGGGTCCCTTGGCATATGGGTCCTTTGGTGTATAGAGCTGAATCCCACAGCTCTCTCAAAGGCACTTTTGTCCGTGGCTGATTTTGCATTTGAGTAAGGGAACAAATAATGGATGTCTTTTGCCACCACAGTGATGATTTCATTCTGAAAGGTTTTTTGAAAGTTAAAACCTCATTGGTTATTAAATTATTAAATTTAGTGTTATAAAGTATGTTATTTTAATAAAACAAATGTATCCTTTGTTTATTAAGCACCAGTAATCATTGTAACATTTGAATCAACATTAGAACTCAGAGTGCTTAGACGTGGATGGGTTTATCTGATTTACTCGTATGGCTGCTGAAGGCTGTTTGATTTCAATTTTTAAATTTGGTAATCAACCTTGATATAAGTCCTTTAAGTAGTTAATACTGTAATACTCACAATCTCTTATCGTAATGTAATATATTAAAGAGATTGTTTTGAGTGCTGAACTTCCTCACACAGTTCACATACCCATATTAGATGCCCTTATTGAATCTGAAAATTGCCTCTTTAAAGCTTAACCATGATCTATAACATAATGTATCTGGATTGTTTTTAAATGTTCCAGGTTATTTCCTAACTACTGGATATTTTAATAGAATGCAACTAAGCTTTATTCTTTTTTTAAAATTCTTACTCCAGGGTGTGTTTATTGATTTGAGAAAGGAAGGGAGAGAGAGAAAGAGAGAGAGAATGGAGAGAGAGGGAGAAACATCCATTGCTTGCTTCCTGTACGCACAGTGACTGGGGATCAAATCCACAACCTGGATCTGTGCCGTGACTGGGGATCAACCCTGCAACCCCTGTGGTTGCAGAACGATGCTCTGACCAACCTGAGCCACCCAGCCAGGGCAAGCTATATTCTTGACTAAAAAGCATAATTTCAGTTATTTCTATTTCTCCTTGTTATGCATATCCAGCATCCTTGTGTTCATGCTGGTTTGGCCTAATATCATGAATTAATTATATATTAAATTTGTAGGTGTCCATTACTAAGGGGCAGCAGTAAATGCATTGTTGTTATTTGAATTGTGACAAAAATATTTATTTATATGTTGCCTCAAGTTACTCCCTGTTTGCTTGCTGTTTATTCATAGGCTATTTTTAGAACAGTTTTACACATATAAAATTGAATAATTAATAAATAAAGCTCTCATATACTACCCTCTTACAGTCTCTGCTATTATTAATATTTTACATTCATATGTTACATTTGCAACAATAAACCAACATTGGTAAGTTATTATCAATGAAATCTATTTCCTAAATAGATTTCCTAGATTGTACCTAATGTTTTTCTGTATTCAAGGGTTCTATCCATAATATCACATTACATTTAATCATTATTTCCCTCTAGATTCCTCTCAGGTGTGACAGTTTTGCAGATTTTTCTTGTTTCCAATGACCTTGACAGTTTTGAGGAGTATTGATCACATATCAATAGTAGGATGTGCTTTTATTGGAATCTGCCTGATGCTTTTTCATGGTTAGACTGAGATTATGGGTTTTGAGAAGAAACATCACAGAGGTAAGATGCCTTTTTCATCATATCATATCAAGGGTACATGCTATCAACTTGACTTATGACTGTTAACATTGACCTTGATCACCTGGCTAAAGGAGTATTTGTCAGATTTTTCCACTATAAATTGCACTTTTATTTCCTCCTTCCCATACTGCACTCTTTGGGGGGAACTTACCTGTAAGGTGGAGTGTGTACACAATTTATCAGAAACTCCTCTGCATGGAGGATTTGCCACTTTCCATTTATTAATTATTTAATCATTTATATACATCATATGGACTCATTTATATTTATGTTATAATGCCTACTTTCTTTTATTCCAGTCAGTCCTAGAGTCATCCAAATTTCCAAGGATCCTTGGTTCTTATTTTTTAAAGATTTTATTTATTTATTTTTAGAGGGAGGGAAAGAGAAGAAGACAGAGAGGGAGAGAAACATCAAGTGTGGTTGCCTTTCTCACGCACCCCTTACTGGGGACCTGGCCTGAGACCCAGGCATGTGCCCTGACTGGGAATGAAACAGGCAACCCTTAGATTCACAGGCCAGCACTCAATTGACTGGGCTACACCAGCCAGGGCTGGTTCTTTTTATTAAAGAATGATATTAGAAACCAAGATCTGCGCGGGCCTGGGAACCAGACTACCGCGGTTCGATTCCCAGTCAGGGCACATGCTTGGGTTGCAGGTCAGTTTCCCGGCAAGGGCCAGTTCTCTGCAGGGGATGCACGAGAGGCAACCATACATTGATGTTTCCTTCCTCTCTCCTTCCCTTCCCCTCTAAAGATAAATAAATAAAAATAAAAAAAATAAAAAAAAAGAAAAAGAAACCAAGATCTGGATACTAGATGCACTTGTGTTATTGGGCATCCTTCCTTTTAAGGCCTCTCAGCTCAGTTAAGAGAGTAAAGAAAAATATGTGATATTAACCCATGCATATACATCAATCAATAAATATTTGCACATATGAAACCATCTCTACCTGTGTGTTTTATTAATATTTCCAACTCTAATACTTTACCACTTAAATATTCTAGCCTCCTTTCTTGTTTATCTGTAAATTCTACTCCAAGAGCAAGAAACTTGGATTCTACTGTCAGCCATCCATTTACCTAATTGTTCATTTCCTCTATAGATGCACAACAATCTCAGATTTGTTCATGCATGCCACTGTAGTCACAATCTTTTGAATAGAGTATAGTGCTCATATGCAGTTCTTTTGCCTTTGGTCTTGCACACACCACTCATTTTCAAAGTTACTTAAATTATTGTCTTCCCCACACTTCCTTTGGTAAGGTTATTTCATGTATTTGTGGTAGAGTTACATTCTCTTGTACATAGTCTCCAACTCCCTAAATAAATTCTAAAACTTGCACAAACTAGCATTCATTCTCCATGCTATAAAGTTCCCTGGGTTTTGACAAATGCCTAATAGCGTGTGTTCATTATTGCAGTATCAGACAGGACTGTTTCAATGTCTTAAAAATCCCCCGTGCTTTCCTATTCATCCTTCTCCACTCTCCCTGAACCCAGGACAAACACTGATTTTTTTTTACTACCTCTATTTGTTTTACCTTTTCCACAACGTCATATAATTGGAGGCAGAAAGTATAAAGCCTTTTCAGAGTGGTTTCTTTTACTTAGAATGAATTTAAGCTTTTCCCATGTCTTTTTGTAGCTTGAAAGCTCATTTCTTTTTTCACAGAATAATATTCCATTTTATGGATATTTCATAGTTTGTTCACAGTACCCAAGATCTGAAAAATATATTTTAACCTTTATTATAGGCAAATCTACTGGAGACAAATTGCTTCAGTTTTGTTTGCTAAGAGAGTCTTTATTTTTCTTTCACTTTTGAAGAATACTTTAATGGGACATAGAATTCTAGGTTGGCACATTATTTTTTTCAGCACTTTAAACATTGTACTATACTACCTTCTTGCTTGCAAACATGAGAAAGGTCTAATGTAGTAATTATGGTTCTTGGTACTCTATAAGTAAGGTGGTTTTGTTACTTCCAGTTTTTTTCAAGACTTTCACCTTGTCTTTAGTTTTGTGAAGTTAGAATATGACATACTTTGACATACAGTTTTTGTTATTCACTGTTCCCAGTGTTGTGTGAGTTTCATTGACTTTGTTTAGTTGTTTGGCATTAATTTTAGAAAATTATTAGATAGCATTATGTCAAAGACTTGTTATGCTTTTTCATTTATTTATTTTTAAAAGTTCTCCCTCCTCATTTTGGAAAGTCTATATTGACATTTTTTAAGGTTCTTTCTTCAGCCATGTCCATCAAATGAGGTTTTTTTATAGTATTTTCTGATTCTAACATTTCATTCTGCTTTTTATTAAAGTCTTATTCTCTCTGCTTACATTATCCATCTGTCCTTTCATGTTGTCTACCTTTTGCATTAGAGATTTTAACATATTAATCACAGTTATTTTAAATTCCCTATATGATAATTCCAAAATCGATGCCATACATGAGTCAACTTCTGTTGCTTGTGTTGTTGGCTCTTCAACTGTGCTTCTTTTTTACACCTTTTAGCGGGCTTTGTAATTTTTTGTTGCTAGTTAGGCATGATTTCTCAGACAATGAGAATTGAGACAAACACGTCCTGTGTGAGATTTTATGTCAGTCTGGTTCATAGTTTATTTAGCTGTCTTTAATGTTGGCTGTAGTTGTAGGTACTATAGGTTCAGAATATGTCAGGATCCTTATTTTTCCATTACTTTGGGTCCTCTAAGAACTAAATATTAAATAGATTGCATCTTTTCGCTGTTTCAAATATAATCCTCTGTTATTATAAAGACTCCTGTTGTGTTGGGGTGAAGTGTGGAGAAAGGGAAGGAGTCTATAATTTTATGATTGAATCTCACTGTTTGAGTGGGTGTGAAAAGCTGGGCTGTAACCTTCAGAAGTGTTTCTCAGCATTTTCATCCCAGTTAGGTGAGACATGAAAGTAGACAGTGCTTGAGTTGGCTAACTGCCCTCTCCCCAGATTGGAAAAGACTCTGTTACAGGTTTTTCCCTTGGACAGCAGGCCTTTGTTGTGGAGAATAGTCTTGAAACATTTCAAAAGGGTTATTTTTGCCCTCCCTTTACCAGAAGCACAACATGATTTTTCTTGGCTCTTTACCTTAAGAAAATGGTAGGGTTTCTGGATATAAAATCCATGAATGTGTGGGCCCTTCGGATTCGAACCTGGCACAGAAGCTGCTGGAGTCACATAGTAGTGAAAATATTTAAATGTTAGTTTTGCTGAATCGCAGGGGGCTAAATGTGGTGAGCTTGAATGAGAGCAATTCTTTGATCTAATTTTTGCTCCTTAGGGCTTGAGCTGTGGGAATAGCTGTTTGAATAGATTTTACCATCCTAGCTCAGAGAATATAGCAGGATTATGGGGACACTGAGGATATATGTGAATATGTGGTGGCTACATTTCCAACCATCAAGCACCAAGACTTAGATATGAAACAGTCTCTTGACTTCTGTAATTCAGAGCAGCTTCACAATGGAAAAGCAGTTAGTGAGAGAAGTTCTTTCCAGTCGTTCAATACATTTCTCTGTGAGGAATGTGTTCAATGACTGTAAGGTGGTTGTATAGTCACTCCAGCTTTTGGCCTGAGGCAGTTTATAGATATATTTAGGGCATCCAATAAAACATATGACGGAAAAGGGCACTAGTTGCATGGGGAAAGCAGGAGAGAGGATTTTGCATGAATGGGGTATTTGGGAAAGTTTCATGGAGAAAGTTTGTAAAGAGAATCTTACAGATTGAGGGACTTGGGAGCGATTCCAAGCTCATAGAGAATTGCGGATGGGTGGCAAAGAGGTTTTATCACATTGTCATGCTGTTGACCTGGGGTTCTTCGACCACAGCAACACAGGCCGTATGGTCTACATGAGCATCTGGCCCATATTGGGCTTATTAAAAAAGTGGAAAGATGAAAAAGTTTTTGGTTGCCTGTGGCATTGTAGAATAAATAAAGAAAAATATCCTGTAAAATATTTTAAACCAGAATATGTGGGAAGATATATTTCAAAATACCTGGCACTTTTATTGAGTGAGTAAAATACTCCTAGATTTTCACAGTAATTTTAAATGTCAAAAATGAATTGGAAAATGTTTTTAATAATAGTGTCCTTGGAGTATTCATAATCATTTATCAGATTAGCAGTCATTTAAAGAAACATTATGATCCATCTTTGCCCTGGAAAATTATAAAGTATATAACAACCAGCTCTTTTATCAAAGCTACTGATTTCTAGGTATATAAACAATGAAAAAGTCTTGAATAACTCCTTATAAGATTCACTCTTTATAGATATAAAGGTTTAGTTAAACTTTAATACTGTTGCACTAATTATCCTATCTTGAAATGTTTTTTAGAAGTCTTTCTAAAGAAAAAGACTAATTTTGTAAGGAAATCAAGTGTGTGTCGGTAGACTTCAGGGCCTGAAAGAGAAAGAATGTTTGATTTATTAGAAACTTAAACACAAATCTCTTTCTTCAAAATATTGTATGGTTATATGGTGCCCAAGACTACTAGATCTTAATATTTTCATTACATGTTTAAAAAATTCCAGCTTTCAAACTTACAAGCAATTTTTGCTTTTAGGGTAGATCATTAAATTGTTAAAATCCTCTAGGGACATATTCTTTATTTCTTAGGGATACAGAGACTGAGGTGGAATTTTTAATTTTGCATCGGTAGAGTTTTTTGTTTATAGATAAGGATCAAGTGTCTGCCTATTGATCTTAATGGGGCAAGGGAGGGTGACAAAGGGAATTGTCAACTGGAGCCAGAAGCTACTTGAGCCTAGAGGCATGACATACTTCAAGTGCTGACAGGTTTGGAAATGTGGGTATGAGTCACTCTGACGTTGGAAGGTAGCTGGAGTTTTAGCCTGGTAGAGACTCTGACGTTGGGCATGCTAGATTCTTTGAATTGCTGGCTCTAGGAGCTATATCCCCTCCATTAGATAAGTGAATTGATGAAAATCATCCACAAAGAGCAGCTGTGTCCAGCAGAATAGACGACCAGTAGCTAGCGCCCCGCACTTGACGACACCACCAAAAAACCTTGGGCAAAGAGAGGACTGCTGAAGAGGGAAGGTGCCTGGAGCCCTAACACAAAGCAGACGCTGACAGCAGGCATGTGGTAGCTGTCATTGACTGGCATCAGCACTGACTGTCCACAGCTCCCATCGATGCCCCCAGAACCCAAAGGGTGGAGAAACCTCTAATCATAATTGTTTCATGTAGACGTTGAAAGCTTCCTAGTTCTTTTCTTTTGTTTGGTCTTGTATTTCCCCCTCACTTCAGTTCACTGACATAGCAACAGGCTATTTCCCAGCTGATTGCTCTCTTCAATACATTACTGAACATTATGATCATTGGCAGAAACACCTTTATCCCCCAGTCACATTTACATATCAACTGAGATACAATTTAAGTTTAAGCAACTTTGCTAAGGTGCTGAACTTGAACCTTGGCAAAGTTACTTAAATTGTGTCTCAGTTGCACCTACATGTGGGGTTATTGTGGGGATCATAAGAGACACATCATTTCCTTTTAGTCTTGCCAGGCCCACTCAGATCAGCTAACACCCTCTCCATTTGAATTCTTCCACGGTCTTTTCCTCTGGGTAGAATTTGTTGCTTCCCATTTAAATTCCCCAAGTACTTTTAGAAACCCCCATAACTTATCATACCTATTTACATGTCCATCTTTTTCAGGTAACTGGGAATTCCTTAAAAAGAGTGATCATAACATTTTCATGTTTATCTTATTAATAACAAGCACAATGCATGGTACATAAAAGATGTTCTCTAACCATTTGTTTCTCAATAAAGTACAATATTGGGATTGTGTTTTGCAATTTAAGTAAATTATCCTCCCTCCATTGCTATGGTCACTATGTTCTGATGGGTATTCTCAATAAGAAAGAAAGTTATGGGAAATAGAGTTAGATGTTTTTCACAGGGGCCTAAAAGTATTAAAAGGTAGAAAGAATAGGTAAAAGAGTGAGAATCAGAAGGTAAATTTAGTGTGGTAAAGGAAGAAAGTATATTAAAATTATTGTTAGGTAAATAGAGTTTTCAGTTAGTGATTTTAAAAGATATTATGTTATATTAGGAAAAATTTCCAAATATTATATGCACATTATATTTGGAAAAGTTTCACATAGTATGTTAGTAGAAAAATATTTTCTAGAGTTGGTAGATTTAAACTAATATGTCTTGGTCCATTTGAGAAATGAAGATTAAAGTGAGCTGAGTCAAAGGAAACAGTGTGCTTACATTCAAGTAGCCATAAGATCAAAGTAAAAAGCCAAGTAGCCATAAACCAAATGTATCAGAGGGTCCAGTGAAGACTAAGCATTATAATCAGCATTCCTGTGAGCCCTGGTTATGGGTTCTCCTCCTCATGTTAGGGCAATTTAACAGCCAAAGTTATAGGCAAATGGTTAAAGAGTGATCAGAGTCGAAGTAATACGTGGCATTGTCACTTCATTGGAGGAGGAATGGAAGAAATACTAGTTATTCAAATAAAGGGAAAAAGAAACATCATACATGGAAAGACTTTCATGGTTAAAGAAATAAAAGGAAAGGGAAAGCAGGCATGTTCTAGAGCATTCTGGATGTAGTAACACATTACTTCTTATGATGTAGTTACAACAGTAAAGCGAAAACATGATTCCACATACCTGTGCTATCCAACCTTTTACCATCACTGCATGGAAGAAAGCCCTCAGAGAGTAGGACAGAGAACTCAACACGTGAGTGACACCAACATGGTCCCCCCAATATGTGATCAGCTGGTTCACACGTTTTCTCCCTGCTTTTCTGCAGTTGTCAGCCTCCTAGAATCTACTAGTCATGCTGGACACTTAGGCTTTTTAGCATTTGTTCTATAGGGGTGGGCAAGAGTAGGGTTAGAGTTTTTCATATAGAAAATAATACAGTATTTAACAAATAATAGGAATAAACTGTGTTTCACATACAACTGTAAGCATACTTTTGGCTACTCTTGTATGTCAGATCAAACATTAGAAATTTGAGCTACCTCATTTAGTGCACCTGACAAATATTTAAAGTAAACAGTTTTACAGCCATTTTGCAGATAATAAAATTAAGGATGAGAAATGAAATAATGTCCCTTGTCAAACAGTGAGGAAATGGAAGAGCCCCAATATTCAGGTCTAGGTAACTCTCTAAACTATGCTTCTTATAGTATTGTGTCCCAGTAAAGGGCTTTCTGGTTCATTTTCTAACATTTTTATAGTTCTAGTATAGTACCTCTAGATACCATGTTTTAAATTATTTTAAAAACAAAACAGCAAAATATTTTGCTTTCATTGTAAAATGGTTATCACTGATCAATGAAGTAGCTCTTTGAATTTTTAAAAGATATTGCTAGTTATCATATGCATTGTGCCATGATCATACTCTAAATTATTTAGACTAGAAAACATGTAGAAATCAAATTGCTGCTAAGTTATTGTTTCTGAAAATTAAGATGGAAAAAAATTTTAATGAATTAATTTAAAGGCAATGCTTTGGGGCCAAAACTTCCAGGGTGATTTCTTTCATAGGCAATAAGAAAATAGGTGATTGAGATGAGATGTTTTCTGTCCAACTATTGGTATACTTTCATTGTAAAACAAAAATATGAAAGCAAAAATGTCACTCTGAAATTAAAGGCCTGTACTTTGTGAAGAGTGACAGAGTCCTGTGTTGCATGTACCAAACGGTCCTTGATATATTTGTCCGCTATTGGCTCATTATATTGCTACTGTGCAAACTAACAATGATTCAAAAAGAAACAGCTTATTTCAACCCTGTCATACACACAATGTCTTTTATTATTTTATAAGTGGGCAAATACAAAGTGTTTTATTATTCTGCTTTTATACTGGCTTAGGTAACTAGAAAGTCGCCTCAAAAATGTTTTGGGCACTGCCTGTTACCATGATTTGAAAGACAGTCTCAGAGGCTTATATACAATTAAGTAGCAGGATCCAAGCTATGAGAAAATAAAGACCACTGTGAGGAGTGCTGATCTATTCATCACAGTGTGACATTTTAAATAGTGCATTCTTTTTGAAAGGAGAGCAAAGGAGAAATACCATTTTGTGCATTTAGTGATTTTTTTGGAAATAGTAAAATACTTTAATTGTTTATCTTCCTAAATATTATTTTTACTTATTGAAATGACTCTCATGGCTGAATCTCAAAACTTTGATGATGATTTGTATAGGGTTATATAAAATGAAAGAAATAAAAATTAAATGATCATACCTGATATATTGCCATGCCTGAATTTCAGTAGCTAAAAATAGGATTTATCCTTTTTAAAAACAATAACATTGAAATTAAGAACAATCTGACAGTAACCAGAGGGGAGGTGGGAGGGGATAATGGGGGAAGGGGGAAGGGTTTTCAGGAACAACTATAAAGGACACATGGACAAAACCAAGGGGAGGGTGGAAGCAATGGAGGTAAGTCAGTTTAGCTGGGGTGGGGGGTAAACTAAGACAAGTGTAATTGAACAACAATAAAATAATTTTTAAAAATATAAAAAAAGCAATAAATTGAAGAAAAGGGCGAAGAAAAAACATCACTTTTACTTCTAATCATTAAAATAGTTAGCTATATATGTGCATATTAAACTTGGGGATTAAATGCAATATTTTCACAGCTGGAGGCAATATTGTTTTTGCATGTTTATGTAAGATTATTTTTCTTTCATCTTTAAGTCCAGCAGAATTTTTTCTACAAAGAGTAAATTGCTTTTGCATAGGAAAGTTTTTGCATAAGTGGCCCATACTTTAGATTTTAACTATATAAATTTCTAGTTGATTCAGACACTTAAATAATTCAGTAGACTACAGGGGAAATATGGATATTTCAAAGTAAAAATTTCAGGGCCCAGAATCTCATACAATTAAAGTAGATAAATAGATAAATAATTCCCACTCTGACCCAAAGAGCAGCAAGGTAATGTTTAATAATTAAAATGTAATAATGGTGGCATATTAATGAAAGTCAATGTGTACAATTATTTTGTCCAATGCAGAATGTTTGAAATATAAATAGGTTTAAAATTTAAAAAATTCAATTAAGTGCAATAATTTTAGAACAAGAATTTTTGAATTTAAAATTTTTACTAATTTATTTTTTAATTAAGACATGACCATAGTAGGCAGTTTAGAAGAGTAGAAAGAAGGAAAATAATATCATTTACCATCCGACTTTCTAGTGTATTCCACTCCATTCCTTCTCTGCTGCCTTCTTTACATGGAAGCCAACAGTGGCCAGTCTATATGGCCAAATTCTTCTTTCTCGGTCTCAGTTTTTAATATTCAATTGCCCACTGAAAAGTACTTCATCTGGTGGCACTTGAACATATCCCAAATTTGGCAGAACACATCCTGTAACTGGAAAGAGACAATTGTAAAATTATTTTCAGACCTGACTCCATCACGCTGGAATGTCCCCTACAATGTAAGTGATAATATAAGGTCTGTTTCAGGTACCTAACAAACCCAGACTAAGAAAATATATTTCAAGTAAGCAAAATTTCTTCTGCTGAGTTTGACCCTCCCTAGTCTTATCTAGAATCCAGAGATTTCCCACTCTGAAGTAAGTGACAAGATGGCTGAAATTAAGCTTATAAATATTCTCCAAGGAGATATATTTCATTTTTTTAATGACACTATCTTTAGGATGGCTCTCTTACTGTTTATATTTAGTTAAGCCAATAGGAAGTAACTAGGGTATTTTCTTAGGAAACTATATAGCTGAGCTTATTTCTGTCCAGGACATATCTTTCTAGGGAACTCTTCTCATAGGTGTGCTCAAGACTTTCTATCAGAAAAGGAAACTGTTTTCCCCTCAATTTTCAAGCCTTGTGGTATTTGGAGTGTGCTCTGTGAACAAGTCAAGGTCCTGAAATTCCAGGATTTATTTATTTTTATCTCATCCCTTGAAGATTTTGTTTTGGTATATATAATTTATAATGGAGGTATTCCAGAAAAATATCAATGCCAAGCTGGGTGATGTTTCAAGATATTTGTAACTGCAGTAAGTGGAATATATTTTAAGTAGTAGAGATAAGCATTCGCAAGTAGGAACCAAAACAGAATTTGAAATTTGACAACAGGTAAAGCAAACCATAGACTGTTTCATGTTGGTCTCCGTGAATATGAGGGCTTCCTTTTTTGCACAGCGTGTACTTCTGAAGTTGTTTTCTTTGCTTGGAATGAATTATTAAAGAGGTAGTAAAGACCACATACATTTCATCAGCTGTGGTGTTGAGCTACTGTTAATGTAATGGCTGCTCAGTGAGTTGGAGGAAGCACTGAATAGCTATTGAAATTAGAGTCTTAGTAAGAGAAAATAGACTGAAAAATACTGTTTTTTAAGGAACATGGTACCAATTTAGTAATATAGGTTTAAACTTTTGTGTGCTGTGTTAGATTATTCTATCTAGTAATGAATAGTAGTATTCATCTTCTTTGATGAATGGCCTACAGATTTATTCAGCTCTGAACTGAGTACAGCGTAGAGAAATATGAACATGCTTTTATCTACCCACTGCAAACTAATAAGTCAGTCTGCCGCATGGATGATGAAAATTACCTCCCACTAACATCAGAGTTCATCCTTTTAAAATTAAGCTAATTTAGATTTGGCCTAACAATTGAATAAATCTCAGATAAGCACAAGTAAAACACACTACAAGAATTATGGCCTGGTATTTCCAGTTGGCACTTATCTTTGCGTTTGTTTAACTATACACTTCAATTTGAAGATTTCTCGCAAAGAACAACTATTGGCTCTACCCAGAATCCTGAGGTGTGCAATTGTCACGTTTTCAGCTACACTGAGTACTGTTTGTTCACAGGACAGACTGCTGTAACAGGCCATCTCTCAATTCCCAGAGCCAGAGCTAGTCGGTGGTATGCCCCACCCTTTTTCTATCAAAAGCATTATGTAACTTAACAGAAAGAACCAACAGTTTAATTAATCTGTTTATGTTTTACATTTCTGGGGGGGGTTATTTTGACAATTTGTATTTTTATAAGAAAATTATCCATTTCTTCTACTTTTCAAGTGCATTGCCATAGAGTTGCAGGTATTAATTTAATTTCACCTTTTCTGAACCCGTGTATGCTTTCTCCTAATTCTTTCTCTCTCTCTCTCCTTTCTCTCTCTGTCTCTGTCTCTGTCTCTGTCTCCCTCCCTCTCTCTCTCTCTCTCTCTCTCTCTCATCTTCCCCCTTTGCTTGTTGGAATAACAAGAGGATTAACTATTTATTTTCTTCATCATTATAAAAATTCAGCTTTTGATTTTATTCATCCTACTAATTTTCGTTAAATATTTTCTGCTTCATTCACATTAGCTTTTATCTTTATTAATTTCATTTTCTTTCAATTCTGTTGTAGTTTTTCCTAACATGTAAAATTCTCTTTTTCATTTTTAGTTTTTCATCTTTAATATTGAGAGAATTAAATGTACATTTTCTGAGCACAGTTTTTACCATGTCTCATAAGTTGTCAGTGTGGAGTACTTTCTTTTCAATGACTTCAAGTCGTTCTGCATTTTCTATTGATTTCTTTTTTGATTCATGGATTATCTAGGTCTGTTTCTTAATTTCTAATAATTTAAGGTTTGTCACTTCTTTATTATTTAGTTATAATTTTATTGAATTCTGATCAGAGGATCCAGTGCTATAATTTTCCACTTTGTCATTTGTGTAGTTTCTATGTACCCAAGCAAATGATTGCATTGTTGTGTTTCATGAACATAAATAACAAAATGTATTTGTTCTGTTTGAGGCCTGTAAGGTTTTATATATGCATGTGGGTGTGTGTTCAATATTGGTAGCTTTTTAAATTCAATTTTTGCATGATGTTCTCTTAGTCCATTCCAACTACTGTAACAAAATACTATAGACTGGGTAGCTTATAAACAATATCAAGTAATTTCTCACAATTCTAGAAGGTAGAGGTCCTACATCATGGGTCCAGCATGGTCTAGCGAGGGTCCTCTTCCAGGCTGTAGACTGTCAACTTCTCCATGTGTCCTCTCGAAGTGAAAGGGGTGAGGGGAGAGGGGTGAGGGAGCTCTCTTGGTGCCCTTTATAAGGGCATCAATCTCATTCATGAGGGCTCTGCCTTCATGACCTAATCCTCCCAAAGTCCTCACCTCCTAACACTATTACATTGGGCATTAGGGTTTCAACATTTGAATTTGGGGATACACAATAATTCAGATAATAACAACCCTCATTGATTTTTGCTTGGGAACATTAAATCCTTTGTTGGGGTCACAGAACAAAGTTTGCCAGGACACGTTTCATACCAAGATCCTTTATCAAAATCTTGGACACGGCAGGTTTTGGAATCTCCAGATTGACTTCTAGTTCTCACACTGGTAGTCGCCAATCTTTATAGATTGCAGCCCATACGCATTCAGCATTCTCAAGTGTTCTGCTTGTTGCAGGCCTTCCAGAATGTGGATCACTTTCAACAGATTCTTAACCATCTTTGAAGCATTTGTACCACACTTGTATTTGCACTGCACTCATTGCATCATCCCCCCAAAACCTTCTGAATCATCATAATAGTTTCTGCAGAAGAATGTTCAAGCTTATTGCAAAATTTGATGCAGATTCATTGCTCTACTCACTCAGTCATTTTGAATGTAATGGCCACACAGTGCAAATGCTCACTCCATGGCATCTACTTCCCCCACAGACTAGTACAGTGAAGTCATCATTGTTCACACATGCGTATTCCAGTCCACTCTCCTTGGCTTCCAGGTTACATCCACATCAAAAACTGTTCTCATGATATTAAGAGTGGCTGGACTTTTCCCAGACAGACTTCTGATATTGCTCTCTATCTCTGGGGCTCAGCTGCCATTGCTGGAGCACCCTGAGGGATGGCATCCTAACCAGTGGAGAAAGATGATTTTGGCATGAGAGGCTCCAGGACATTGGTAGGCACTTGGTGGAAGCTTTCCTGTTCTCCCAGCTTCTTATGTTTTCTTTGTAAAGAGAAAAGTCAGGTCATCTTTCCTTCCTGGCATCTTGTGAGTAATGGGAAATCAGTAACACTGAAGAGGGGGAAGGGGCAATGTTCACTTTTCCTAAATGATATCATAGATTTCTGTTAGTTACTGGTTTCTACTTCTTACCCGGGGCTCCCAAAAGCTGGTTTCCAGACATTCACACAGGCACTGGCATTAAGTCCTTCATAGGCTCTAGCCAGAACTTCCAAGACACCTAACTCCAACCTTCTTCTTCTGAACTAGCTAGGGTAATGGGAGGAAGGTCATGTTCCCTTCCTGCCTCCCATTAAGAATTATCACACTTAATGGTAGCTTTAGGGCCATTGATGAAGTTAAGCAAAGTGTGCAGTATTCCAGGAAACACATTTCTGTTTCCTCTCAGGTCATTTATATGCAAGAATATATTCCCCATTGACCTGGTGATTATGCATGCCCCAGTTCTGAAGCAAGAATTTGGCTATGTTTGGCTTTATAAATGCCTGGATATTTCACAAATTTATTCTAATAGTATTAGTCTTTAAAGCAAAAATTTTATAAGTTGTATCTTCATTAAATTTAGCAATTTATTTTAAAGTGAAAACAATAAATGTGTCCTTGTAAGTTGCAAAAACCATCCAAAGTTTAGATCTAATTAGTAAAACTTACATTTCATGTTTTTTTATAAAGAATTAAATTTTCTAATTAGTATTCATGGTTTTTAATAAATAAAAGGGGAGAAATAGCTGCATAAAAATTTAATCTATCAGCTCAGTGGTTGGACTTTTAATTATGAAGCATCTTCTTGTATGTCAAAGAACATTGCCTTATTTCAAATTAAGTTGTTAATTATTGTTATTAAATGCTCTCCATTTTTTCTCTTGATTTTCTGCCTCTAATCAAAGTTTATCTTGAGAATAAAACTATTCTTTGAAATATTTCTGCTAATAATATTAAAATTACCCAACTAATTTAAATCTTTGAATAACAAGAAAGATTAGCCATACAATTGAGAAAATGAAAATTCACTAGGGAAAAAAAAGAAAAAAGAACATTGACAGTGTTTTCTTCTTCTTTTTTTTCTAACAACACTAGAGATTTCTTTTTAGCAAAGTACTGATTTTTCAAAAATTCATCACAGCAAAATCAAAGAGAAGAAATTGTTCCTTCCATTCTCTTTCTGAAGTTTTGTGTATCCATCTTCAATAAAAATCCCTTGAACCCCTTCTGTTAGACCATTCCTAGTTTCTACAAAAATTATCTCCTTTTTTCAAATCTCTATGACCTTTCTTCTGGAAGCCTCCAAATGACTATGTACAAGATTAATCTAAAAACAACACTTTTATCAACTTTTTCTATAAAACTTATCTAACTTCAAGTCACAGAAGTTTTTCAAAATTATATAAGGAAGAAAAGCATACTTTAGAAGACTCTCAGAGCTTGTGGAAGCCTATGTTTAGATTTAGGATGTGCCATGTTATGTCTTAATATGTGCACCACACTAGACATAGAAACAAATAATTTCCACATATTTGTCATTGGACCCAGGCTTCCTAGCCTGTCTTTTTGAGGAGTTTGTCTATGGCCAAGTTTTTAAGTTTTGCTTTTCCACTTTATGTTAGCTTATGTTTCTGTCCTTCATTCAGCTTTCAGTGGCACCAAAAGCATCTATGCTGCCACCTCCGTGCTTCAGGCCCACTGATTCCTATTGTGGTGCCTCAATGCTTGCAGCAGAGACTGCTGCCAACAATCAGCCTGTTTTGTCTAGAGTATGTATCCCAGGCTCCTTTGCAGATAGACTTGGCTATATGACTAAGTTCCTGCCCATGGAATGTGAGCAGAGTGACTTGCTGCCCATTCTGGGCAGGCTCTTACATGTGGACTTCCATGTCTTTCCCTTTGGCTACACTGGAGGCTGTACCTTGAAGATGGAGGAACCCGTATGTGAAAGGAAAGTGAACCCCTGAATCACCACTTATAGAAAGCATTTTTTAGATCTTCTATCATTTAAGATAGATTGGATATAAGAAATTTATGGGTAATACAGTCCCCACTAATCCTCAATCTCCTTTTTCCTAACAACATTTACCAACCTTCAATTTCACAGGTATCGCCTAAAGAAAGATAAGTGATTAAATCAATTTTTTAGATAAACTATTCTGTAGTAAAGAATATATAATTATATTGTTAGAATTCTTCCCTGGGTTGAGATGACTCCCTGCTCTTTTTCAGCTTCTAATTAATTAGAAGCTGAAAAAGCTTCTTGATTAGAAGCTGATTGATTTTTTAAATAACAAGATAGAGGTTGAGAATGCTGAGAAATAAAAATCTGGCAACAGAAGATTTTAAAAGAAGTCCCTCTTATCGTTTATTCTTATCATTTAAAAAGATACCCAGAAATTACTTTTCTGCTTAATGGCAATTTTCATTTTTCAAAACGCTGAGCATATGTTTGTTATGCCCTCAGTATTTTTAGGGGTGGACTCATATTATTATATTAAAGGAGGAAAATATTCTTATCTGTTTTATATCACTACTGAGGAATGAACTATGAATAGTGCCAAGGTCCAGTTAGAACTCCATTACTCTGTTGGAGGCATGTTCAATGGGTAAATGACTGTTTTTCATGTTGGACATATACTGAACTAAATATATGTAATTTTCCTTACTCACATGCAGCAAAGTGTGACCATAGACTGAAGTACTGTCAGTGAAATGTAACCAGGGGACTAAGCAGTGCTTGCCGTAAAGCTAACTCACTTATAGAGCCTCTTTGCCCTTCACCTTTTTATTCCTCCCATCCATTTGCCATACAGACATGATGACAGAAGCTCCAGCAGCCCTCTGGACCATAAGGTAATCTTAAGAGTTTGTTATTCATTAAATACGACTGAGGAGAAAGGCAGAATGCGCTTGAGTTCCTGACAACTTCTTGAGGCAACCATAGCAAAATCTTATGACTACCCCTGTGCTTTTCTTACCTAACAGAACAGACCGTTTCTCTCCATTGTTTTTTAAAATTCCCTTAGGTTTGAATTTCTTCACATTCTGGGAAAATTATTTTAAAAAATAAAAATAAAAAGCACCCAACAGCGCTTAAAAATCTCATAGTAAATTAAGTCAGTTTTCTTGGGGAGAGTTTTGGAGTTGTCTGTCCTTCTGGCATGCTATTCTTTTGGGCATAATTTCGGCCCTACTGCTTCAGAGCTGGAGGCCTGGATGGTGACCTCTTCCTCTTGAACTGATACCCCTGCTCTGTGAGCAAAGCACTGAGTGAGTAGCCTCTAGTTTCCCTGACTTGCTTTACCTGCTTTGGAACCTCCATCCTGTGACCCAGCTTGGGAGTGGGGATGATATGGGCCTCAGTATTTTTTACAGTGATCTAGAGTAGAACTTTCACCTTCTGAATAGAGGCTGGGTAGAAGAAAGAAGCCCCCCCAAATTTTTACTGCATTGTACTGGAATTTAGCCTCTGCAATACAGAGCTGGAAGACTGCAATATACCACAGTCCTTAACTAGGAGCTGGGTGGAGAAAAAGCCCCATCTTACTGGCCCCACCCATTACATTGAAGCTTGTCATACCAAGATGGGACAGGGACTATAGGGTTGCAGCTCAAGCACCTAAAAATATTACTGTTCTTAAAGGAATTTGATAGGTTTTTTTGAGAAAAATTTTTTTTTCATTTTATGCATGCCCTTAGCCTAGGATGTCCAATGGTTGTTTAGTTGTCTGTTTTGAAATCATTTTCACCAATTATGTTTCACTGGGGCATTCGGAAGATTTCTCCCTCCCGCTGTTAATTGTTTTCAATATTTTATGTAATTTTTCTTCACTTTTTATTATATTTTCTATCTTACTCTGTTTTAAGGAATATTCATTTTCTTTTTATTCTTTTAATTTAGCCTTTGTTTATATAATTTTGTTTTTATCTACTTCTTTTAGGCTCTATTAGCTCATCATTTATTTCTTCCATAAACTGTCTTTTTTATATGGATTA
The DNA here is from genome assembly GCF_014824575.4 of Sturnira hondurensis. Lineage (NCBI taxonomy): Eukaryota > Metazoa > Chordata > Mammalia > Chiroptera > Phyllostomidae > Sturnira > Sturnira hondurensis. The sequence goes on along the minus strand of NW_028074140.1, from coordinate 8,031,034 downwards.
CTAATGTAGTAAATTACTTTTTAATAATATTCATGCTTAAATATTTTATCTAAAACTTTGTTATTTTTTTCTATTTTCTTTATAAAAAGATTTTATTTATTTATTTATTTTAGATGGAGGGGAAGGGAGGGAGAAAGAGAGGGAGAGTAACATCGATGTGTGGTTGCCTCTCACCTGCCCCCTATTGGGGACCTGGCCTATAACCCAGGCATGTGTCCTGACTAGGAATTGAACCAGCAACCCTTTGGGTCTCAGGCCAATGCACAATCCACTGAGCCATACCAGCCAGGGCTAAAACTTTCTCTGTTCTGCTGCATTTTCCCATGGATACAATTTTTCTGCTATTTTTTGTTCATTTTTCTTGTATTATATTCGTATAGACTTTATGATAATGTGTTTTCAAAAATGTTTTATTTTGATGGAGCAAAATTTTTTCTAAACTATTTGCATGTGGTTTATGTGTGCAATGAATCAAAGTTGTGTATTGGTCTAGAAGGAATTTTTATTAGAAACTAATTTTGTATGAGATCCTTTAACTTTAATTGTTTCTTCAGTGAAGACCGAGTTTTATGGAATTTTTTCTTCAATTTTTATTGTTTATTACTACAGTTGTTCCAATTTTTTCCCTTTTGCCCCCCTCCACACAACCCACTCTTCTTGCCCACTGTCAATCCCCACACTATTGTCCATGTCTGTGAATCATTCATACATGTATGACTAACCCCTTTGACTAACCCTTTCCCCTTTCTTCTACCAGTTCCCCCCTCCCTTCCACCAGTTCTCCACTCCCTCTCCCCTCCTACAGCTACCAGTCTGTTCCATGTTTCCATGTCTCTGATTATATTTTTCTTGTTAGTTTATTTTGCTCATTAGATTCCAGTTATAGTGAGGTCATATGATATTTGTCTTTCACTGACTGGCTTGTTTCACTTAGCATAATAGTCTCCAGTTCCACTCATGCTGTCACAAATGGTAGGACTTCTTTATTTCTGCTGCCTAGTTATTTCATTGTATAGATGAATCACAGTTTTTTAATCCACTCATGTACTGATGGGCACTTGGGCTGTTTCCAACACTTGACTATTGTAAATAGCTCTGCTATGAACATAGGGGTGCCTAAGTTCTTTTAATTGATGTTTCAGGATTCTTAGTATACAGTCCCAGCAGTGAAACACTGGGTCATAAGGCAGTTCCATTTTTAATTTTTGAAGAAATTACATACTGTTTTTCACCTGGCTGCACCAGTCTGCATTCCCACCAACAGTGTGCTAGGGTTCCCTTTTCTCCATATCCTTGCTAATACTTGTTTGTTGATTTATTAATGATGGCCATTCTGGTCAGTATGAAGTGGTATCTCATTGTGGTTTTAATTTTCATCCCTCTGATGGCTAGTCTATGGGCAATTTTCTTATGTCTATGGGCCATTTGTATGTCCTCCTTACACAAGTGTCTATTTAGGTCCTTTGCCCATTTTTAAATTGGGTTGTCTTTCTGGTGTGGAGTTCTTTATATATTTTTGAGATTAAACCCTTGTCCAATGTATCATTGGCAAATATTTCTCGCATACAGTCAGTTCCCTTTTCACTTTGATGATGGTTTCTTTAGCTGTGCAGAAACATTTTAATTTGATGTAGTTCCATTTGCTTATTCTTTCCTTTACTTCCCTTGCTGTAGAAGATGTATCAACAAAGATATGTCTACATTGGATGTCTGAAATTTTACTGCCTATGGTTTTCACTAGGACTTTTATGGTATCATGACTTATATTTAAATCTTTATCCACTTTGAGTTTATTCTAGTGTATGGTGTAAGCTGATAGTCTAATTTCATATCTTTGCATGTACCAGTCCAGTTCTCCCAACACCATTTGTCAAAGAGACTATTTTTACTCCATTGTATGCCTGTGCCCTCTTTGTTGAATATTAATTGAGCATAGAGCCTTGGGTTTATTTCTAGGCTCTCTATTCTGTTCCATTGATCCTGTACATCTGTCCTTTTACCAGTGCAAGACTATTTTGATTATAGTGGCCTTTTAGTATACTTTGATATCAGGTATTTTGATCCCTCTAACTTTGTTCTTCTTTCTCAGGATTTCTGAGGGTAATTGGGATCTTTTTGTTTCCCTATAAATGTTTGGAATAATTGTTCTAGATCTGTGAAATATGCCATTGATATTTGAATAGGAATTGTGTTGAACCTATAGATTGCTTTGGGTGGTATGGACATTTTAACTATGTTAACTCTTCCAATCTATGAACACAGTATATACTTCCATTTAGTTGTATGTTCCTCAGTTTCATTCTTCTGTAGTGTTCTATAGTTTTCTGAGTAGAGGTCTTTAACATTCTTGGTTAAATTTATTCCTAGGTACTTTATTTTTCTTGCTATAGTAAATGAGATTTTTCTTAGTTTCTCTTTCTGATAATTTATTGTTGGTACACAAGAATGCCATCAATTCCTGAATGAGTTTGTACCCCACTACTTTGCTGAATTTACTTATTAGGTCAAGTAGTTTTTTGATGGAGACTAGAGTTTTCTATGTATACTATCATGTCATCTGCAAATAATGACAGTTTTATTTCCTCCTTTACAATTTGGATGCTTTTTATTTATTTTTCTTATCTGATTACCATGGCTAGAAGTCCTGGAACTATGTTGAATAAGGGTGGTGGAAATGCTTTTAGTTTTTGTCTATTGAGTATGATGTTGGCAGTAGTTTTCTCTTATACCACCTTTATCATGTTGAGATATGTTCCCTCTATGCCAGTTTGGCTGAGTGTTTTTATTATAAATGAGTAATGGATTTTATCAAATGCTTTTTCAGCATTTGTTGATGTGATCATGTTATTTTTGTCTTTGATTTTGCTTATGTGATGTAGTACAGTTATGATTTGCAAATATTATACAATCCTTGCATTCCCGGGATAAATCCCACTTGATTGTGGTGTGTGGTCAGTTTAATATATTGCTGGATCTAGATTGCCAATGTTTTGTTGAAGATTTTAGCATCTATGTTCATCAGAGATATTGCCTTGTAATTTTCTTTCTCTGTTGTGGCTTTATCTGGTTTGGGAAATAGAATAATCCTGGCTTCATAGAGTTTGAAAGTCTTCCCTCTTCTTGGATTTTTTGGAATAGTTTGAGAAGGAGAAGTGTTAGTTTTTCTTTGAATGTTTGGTAAAATTTGCCTGTGAAGCTGGGTCTGGTTCAAGGCTTTTTAGTACCAGGAGTTTTTTCATTACTGCTTCTACTTTACTGATTGTTATCAGTCTGTTCAAGTTTTTTGCTTCTTCTTGATTCAGCTTTGAGAGTTGTATGATTTTAAACAATGCATAATTTCTCTACTTCCTCACCTTCTCCAAAACAGAATATTTCCTGCAAATATGTTTTTTTCTGATGATCTCTTATCTTTACTTTTTTGAGCAAAAGTCATTCTAAAAAAGCTCCTGTCAGTACAGTGGCCAATCACTACAGTGTCTTCCTGCAGAAAGGACCTCTAGAATGTAGTATAGTTGATGTGCAATAAAAAATTTTTAAAGAGAAAAAAAGTGATATGGTCACTGTATAGCTAATGGGCTAAGTGTTCACAGTTTTGAAGACAGTATGTTAGCGGGGGCTAGGATGAATATATTTATATCTTAACAGAGAAAATGAGACATCTTATCTAATGAAACTTAGTGATAACATGCAGATTATAGAAAGAATAGGAGAAAATAGTAAAAAATATATTCTGATGAAAGAAAAGAGTGATAGCAAATATAAATGGAGGCTTAATCCTGGACTTGTAGGAGATTTGTCTTAAAGGCATTTCCCATTAATTTCCTCTACTTTCCTGGGAGTGCTTCCAGTCTAGATTGTTTGTATCAGAAATAAGAAGTAGAAGTACTCTCAGATAGAAATTATACTTTTAATTTGAAATATTTTAAAACCTTAATATTTCATATTTCCAGACAGTGTTGGTGGACTGTATAGGAATCAGCATCTCATTCTCTTAGAGAAGAACCCTTGGATACTTGTAGAATTTTGTGTTCTGCATCATTGATCTGGTTGGGCAAGCTAGATTGAATAAAATATGTCAATGTCTTCCTATATCTTCTAATGTTTACTGTCTCACTAAACTCCAGCCTGACTCCAGCTAACAACACATTCACTCTTTTTCATGAAATATTCTCTAAGCCAAGAACCTACATGCAGAGCCATTCTGTTACAGAACAGGTCCAAGAGGGGCATGATATACTATTACTGAAAGGACCCCCACTAGGTTCATTATGTCTGCCACCAGAGGAAAGACATCTCTCAATGCCAGAGATTTGTGGAAAGGAAAGGAAATGTTTATTTAAAGCTATACAGACTTAAAGTAGGGACCCAATGTCTTCATTAAAATCCCAAAGACCCTTAAAACACCCACAAACACACACAATCCTTTCTTCTCCCTCTGCCCATATCGGGGGTACTATATCTCAGAAAAAGGAGTAGACGTCTATGATTCAGGCTCTGGGCACCATCAGCTCTGTCACCATCAGGATCACCAGTTAATCCAAAGCCATATGGCATCTTCTCATGGCCCATTGGTAAAAGTCTTTTCTCCTTTTTCTTCCAGGCAAAGTCTCTCCCGCTTCCTAAGCCATGTGGCCAAAGGGAGCACCCCAAAGCCATGGGGTCCTCACTCTCACCAAAGCCACAGGGGCTCCCCCCATCAAAGCTGAGTGGCAGTTCTCTGCTAAAACTGCACGATTCTCTCTGCCGCAGATGGATTCTCCCTCATATGGCTGAGGGAGTCCCCACTCTGGCCAAAGCCATGTGGTTCTCCCTTACATTGCTACAGCTGTGTGGATTTAAATCCCCGTGCCAATCTTCCTCTGCAGCCTCATTTCCGACTCCTCCCATGATCAGCTACACTTGCCAGCACTCCCATATCCTTCCAGATTTCCTAGGCTGCCCTGGTAAATCTGGGCAGTCATGGCCCCATGGTGTGGAGCTGATCACCTCCAAGCTCTCATGAAAGCACTCTAACCCGGGGGAGTTGCCTCCCAGTTACATCTTGGGTAGAAGTCACTCCCTTCTCCCTGGCTCAAAGCCTGGCCACAGCTATTTAACATATCTATGAAACCAGTTAAAGGTTATAGATTTGTTAAATGACCATGCCAGATGTTAGCTGCAAAGCTGTTGCTATGCAGAGCTCTCAATGGCCCTGCTCCTTATGACCTTCCCCTAACTCTAGCCTGTGGAGGGAAGAGGTGAGGTATCCTATATATCTTCCTGGATACCTTGAGTTCTGGACCCCATTCCAAATTCCTCTTTGGGGCCCCTCTTTGGGCTGCACCCTGTTTCAATTCTCTAGTCCCAGGGAATTACTGTCCTTACTGCCACCAGTATTCCTTTACCAATGACTCCCTGGAGTTGGTATATAAATACCCTGGTTGTCTTGCCACTTGAGTGGAATGACTCTGCAGTGCTCTACAGTAGCTTCCAGACTTCCCCAAAGGCTATTAAGATCCAGTTATCGACAGGGTTAACTCCTTTAGTAATAATCATTTTATTGATTGTGTTTCATTCCATCTTTTTTACCTGTCTTCTTTTTCCTGGGGCTATAGGAGGAGCTTGAAATGCAGACAACCCTATTGGCATTTCCTAGACAGTGACCTCCCCAGTAAACTAGTCCCCCTTCCTCTCGGAGTATATTTGACACACTTTTGTTTAGAAATGTGAAGATGGGAAAAAAATAAAGGAGCCACATACTAATCCTGACAAAGTCAAGGGAGGCCTGCCTGCCTGGTGGCCTTACAGATTCAGAGACCTGATGTAACCATAGAGGATGGTCTGAAGTGAAAACTTTACAGCTAAAAGCACAAGCACGTCATAGCAGGCAATCATGTTCTAAGCCAGCATTTTTCCCTAAAGAATGTCAATTTTTATCTTAACTGAGCCTGTCTTTATTTTGCATCTGTGATGATATACCTTTGGAATTTCAAACTAATTTCCTTTGTTCAGGACCTCTCGAAGCACATCCACTACACCAGAGCAGAGCCCACAAATCTCCTCATTGTTATTATTATCATGTTGATTGTTAACTGTTAACTACCCTGTGTCCACCTATATAAAAGAAGTCTGTGTCTATTCAGTTTACTTTTTATCCAATCCCAGAAATTGCCCCACTCTGCTTTCCTCATCTCCCTAATCTCTCACCAATGAATTTCATGTAAATCCTTACATTTTCCCTTTTGATTCTGGTGCATAAAATAAGTGGCAGAACTGCTATTTTCTGGGGCATTTTCTTAATCCATTGGGATTTTGCTTCCTGTCATCGCCTCTCATGGCCTTCTTCATTCTCCTGTGAGGTCACCGCATATTTCCTCTAGGGGTTTATAACAGGTCAGTGCTGCCTAAGAAGTTATGTCAACCCTCTCATCTGTCCTGTTTCCTCAATTTTGGGATTTCTGAATATGGTATTCTTCACGAAAGTAATTAAGCATATCATTTTAAAATAAGATTTGCCCTCAATGTCTTGTTTACAAACTAAATTTTTAATTCTTAATAGCAATGGGTCTTACTTGTCCTAAAAAGAAGTAGGAAAATAAATAGTTTTTACTATTTTTTCTAGGTACAGATAGAATGCATTTCTCTCTAAATTTTAAAATATACACTACTTTCCTTTTTCTTCAATTTACTGTATGACCTGAATTAAGCAGAAGTAATAATATTTGTTAAAATAACATCATGTTTGCATTATTCCCATTTACATTTAAAAAATTTTCAGTAATAGTCTGATAAAAAAACAGTAACATAGTCTTACAAAATGGTGTTTACTCACTTGCTCATAAAGACTTACAAAAGGAACCCCCTGGCAATGGGCGAGGACACACCTGATTGGTGGTGTTGCTCTTATATCAATCAGGGGCAAAGCAGTTGTATAGTCCTTAGTTCATCCTAGCTTGTTGCCTGCATTGGTGGCCAGAGCTGGTTCATGCCTGGGGCACATAAAAAAAAAAAAAAGACTTACAAAAGGAAAGAAAAATGGAATCTTTGAAAAATATATGCATGTACATTTTTAATTAATGAAGAATATTTTTGGTAGTGGCATAAATGTCATATTGTTTGAACAAGGCAAAAGAAAATCTAGCCTTAACATTTTTAACCTATAAACAACCATACTTATTATTTTTAAGAACTGGTATTTGGGAGGAGCAGTGGCATGGTGGGAAGCAAACATTTAAACAAACAGAATACATGCCTTTGTAGTAAATATTCTGCTTATGTCTACAGCTGGACTATTCCAACCTTACCAGTTAGAACCAATCACTCCTTAGCCAGTCTTTACATGACATTTTATGGAATTAAGCAGCCTTCATTTTGTTACTAATAATATGAACTCAGACTAGCTAGAGCTACAAAGGGAGTTCGTTGCTTCATGCAAAGTGGAGACTCAGAAATAGAACTGCCTTTAGCTGTGCTTCAAATGACGGTACATAGACAAAGCCTTTCTGGCTCTCTGTTCTGCTGTCTTGTTCATTGGCGTTTTCCTTTATTAGAAGAACTCTCTCTATGTAGTCACAAAAATAGCATGGTAACTCCAGGTTTACGTTGTCTTTGGAGTTTCTATCTCATATCTAATTTCAGATTATATACCCTTCTTAAATACAGACGGAACATATTCAAAGATAGATGGTATGTTAGATTGTGAAACAATCTTTAGCAAATGAAAGAAGATTAAATTCATACCAAGTATATTTTCAAGCCACAATAGTATGAAACTAGAAATCAATAACAAGAGGAAAACTGGAAATTCACAACTATGTGGAAAATAAACACACCCCTGAAAAATCAACAGGTCAAAGAAGAAATCAAAAGAATAATAAAATATTTTGAAGAATGAAAACATAAAGTACCAAAACTTAGGGATAGAACAAAGGCAGTGTTAAGAGAAATATTTATAACAATAAAACCCACATTAAGGGAAAAAAGAGCTCAAAAACCTAAATTTGTACATCAAAGAACTAGAACAAAAAAATACTATGCCCAAAGTTAGCAGGAAGAAGAAAATAGCAAAGATCAAGCAAAATTAAACACAATTTATGGCAAAAATCAATAGAAAAGATGAACAAAACTAAGAGCTGCTTGAATAAGATGAGTAAAATTAACAATCCTTTAGCTAGACTAACAAGAAGAGAGAGGACTCAAATAAATTTGAAAATAAAAGAGAACCCATTACAACTAATACCACAGAAATACAAAGGATCATGAGAGACTATGAACAATTTTGTAGCAACAGATTGGATCACCTAGAAGAAATGGATAGATTCCTAGAACAGCCACCAACCAAGACTGAGTCATGTATAAATGAAATATGTGAACAGATCAATGAGTATGGAGATTGAATCAGTAATCAACCTCCCCCCCCCGCCAAAATTCAGGACCAGATGGTTTCCTTGTGAATTTTACCAAACATTTAAAGAAATATTAATGCCAATTCTTCTCAAACTCTTCCAAAACATGCTGGGAAAGAAAGATTTCCAAGTTCGTTTTATGAGGCTGGAATTTCCCTGATACCAAAGACAGGTAAAAACACTACAATAAAAGAAGATTCCATCCAAATCTTAGCTATTATAAATAATGCTGCAATGACCATAAGGGTGGATATATTATTTTGAATAAGTGTTTCAGAATTCTTTGGCTATATTCCCAGAAGCAAAAAAAAAAAAAAAAAAAGAAAAAAAGAGAGAAAAAGAAAACTGGGTCATGACGCAGTTTCATGTTAAATTTTTTGAGGAATCTCTGTACTATTTTCCACAGTGGCTATATCAACTGATATTTCCACCAATGGTACACAAGTGTTCCCTTTTCTCCACATCCTTGCCAGCACTTGTTGTTTGTTGATTTATTTACCATAGCCATTCTGACAGCTGTGTGGCGATATGTAATTGTAGTGACAGAGATTTCACTTTGGATAGTGTACACAGAAGGTAATATACAGATAATGTATTATAGAATACATTAAAATAGTGTATAGAATGCACTTGAAAACTTTATAATTTTTTTACCAATGTCACCCCAACAATTCAATAAAAATTAAAAGAAAGAAAACTGTGCTCAATGTCCCAGATAAATATAGATGCCAACATTCTCACCAACACCGTAGCAAACTGCATCCAGCAGCACCTTAAAAGAAAGTATCATGTGAGGTCTGTTTGGAAAGTATTTAGCCATGTAGTATGAAAATTGGAGACATTTACTGAAGAAGATATACAAGAAAAATTATAAATAGGACAGCGATGCCTGAGTCCCCTTCAAAGTTATGACCAGATTTCTTCAGGAAATCTGTTTCATTGGTAGTAGTTTGAATCAAGTCATTAATGACTTCAGCATGATGTTTCTTCTGCTCTGATAGCAGAGGCCACAGAACAAATTTTGTTAGGACATTATTCATGCGAACATCCTGTGTCAAACTCTCGGACAGAGACACCCACCTCTGGCATTGTTTCAAGTCAGGAGAGGAAGTAAGGCAACCAAGAGATTAAGAGACTTCTTGCAAACAGATTGAGGACTCAGGTTATGTCAAAGCCGAGGGTCCATCACCCCCTTTTTCTATAGCCCCTCAAGTCCTTCCCTGAGGGCCCCTTCATGACCATACCTGTCTCAGGTCATCCCTCCTTTGAGGAATCTTACCCATCATTGGCTAACCAGTCATCTGCCCTGGGCTAAGCAGGGTGAAGTAAAAGCAGGCAGAGGTGGTGTTCCTGCCAGGAAGATAAGCTTGGTCTCCTTAGTGGCTTATGGTCCCAAGATCTCTTTCTCAGCCTTAGCCAGGAGGGATGACAGCTTCTGAAACCAGGCAGGGTGGTTCCCAACAAAAACTGGGTAGAGAAAGAACATATCTCAATATAATAGTCTTTTTAAATTTATTTATTTATTTATTTTTAGAGAGAGGAGAAGGGAGGGAGGAAGAGGGAGAGAAACATTGATGTTAGAAGCATTAATCAGTTGCCTCTCACATGCACCCCAATCGAGGACCAAACCTGCTACCAGGCACGTGTCCCAACCAGGAATCGAACTAGCCATCTTTGGCTTTGCAGAATGATGCTCAGCCAACTGAGCTACACTTGTCAGGGCCATAACAAAGTCTTTATATGACAAGCCCCTAGCTAACATCATACTCAATGGTGAAAGGGTGAAACATTTTCTGCTAAGATTAGAATTAAGTAAGACCAGGATGCCCACTCTCATCACTCCTATTCAGCATAGTACTGAAAGTCTTAGCCTGAGCAATTAGGCAATTAAAGGAAGCAAAAACCATTATATTAGAAAGGCAGAAGTAAACTTGTCACTGTTGTGTAGTTTATATGATCTTACATATAAAAATTTTAGAGACTCCCCAAAAGCCATTTTAGAATAAATAAGTTAAAAAATCAGATGCATTTTTTTACACTCACAACAAATTATCTGTAAAAAGAAATAGTGGAGAGAATCACAGGGGAAAAGGGGAAGGACTCACACGAACAAGTATAAAGGACACATAGACAATAACTAAGGTGGGGGGTGGAAATGGGAGGGAGGGAGGTGGGGAGCACTGAGGGGGGCAGGCAGGGCTGGGAATATAAGACAGAAAACTGTACTTGAACAAGAATTAAATAAAAAAAAGAAATAGTGGAAATAGTTCCATTTACAATAGCATCACTTATATGGCATCACTTATATGTGAAATCTTTTAAAAAAATACTCAGGAACAGAAAGGGAAATCATCATTGTCAGAGGGTGAGTTGTAGGGGAAATGCGGAGAGGTCGGTAAAAGGGTATGAACTTTCCATTATAATAGACAAATAAGGTCTGAGTATCAAATATATAGCATGGTGACTATCGGTGAAAATACTGTATTTCATCATTGTAATTTTCCGAGAGTAGAACTTAAGTGATCTCAAAATAAAAAGGTGAAATGTGAAGTGAAGAATGTTTTAATTAGATCAATGTGGGAGTCCTTTAAATATCTTACAATTTTGTCAATTACAACTCAATAAATCTGAAAAATATTATATTAAGGTTTTATTTTAATACTGATGATAAGCACTTTATTCATCTCACTAATGTTCAACTTACAGAGTTAACAAATCTCATTATGTCTGTTACTGAGATAAAATAATTTCCTTAAGAAAGCTTATGCACGATGCATTTAGAGAAGAAAAAAGTTTGGAAAGGCTTGTTAAATATGGGGGTTTAATTGAGGGAAGTGATAAAAATGATCTTTTATATTAAAAGTAATAGAATTGAAACCCGACGGCCCTGTGCAGGACTACAGATAGAGAGACTGCTGAGTAAGGGGCAGACTTTACAAGGAACAGCAGCAGCAGCAGAAAGTGAAAGACCTGCCATTGCATCTCAGGTGACGTGTAACTAGAGGGAGGAATGCATTGGAAGTTGTTCCCCAGAGGAAGTGGGTGGGCATGGCCAGCTGCTGAATATAGTGTGAAGGGTGAGGAACTAGTCTTAATGTCTTCTAACTGTAAGTAAAGTCTTTGCTGGCTTCCAAAGAATAGACCGTAAATTCCTAAGAATTTATATTTCTCTCAGGCAGAAGATTTTGTGGAATAACTAATATTGTCGGTTAATCCCAGCTTGTTCCTTGTGAGAACTGGTATAATTTGACAATGGGTATTACGCATACAGATACAAATGGTCTGTGGGGCTTCATTAGAAAAGCATTAGATGCCTAATTAATAGTTAAGACCTTTTAAACATGTCTCTTTCCAAATTTTCTTTTTAATGATTCTTACATAATTAAACTTGTGCGAACATGATTAAATTATTACAGACAAAATGTGGTGGTTTAGAAATCTCAAACAGTAAGTAGACATGTCGCTGGAACAAATAAAATCGAAGGCACATGCAGCCCTCATTCTACTGGCAGGAAAAAATCTTTTACGTCTTTTTTTATAAGTCACTTCTTATAACATATATCAAAATAATATCACATGTAGTTTTTATAAATTAAATTCTGTGCATTACCAATCACCTCTAAGGTCTTTGTGTCTGTACTCCAACGTTGTCTTTGTTTCTCAGTAAATCCTAGATAAATTGCACCTTGTTTTAAGATTAAATTCTCCAACCCTGGCTGGTGTGGCTCAGTGGATTGAGTGCCAGCCTGTGAACCAAAGGGTCTCCAGTTTGGTTCCCAATCAGGGCACATGCCTGGGCTGTGGGCTGGGTCTCCAGTTAGGGTTGTGCAAGAGGCATCTAGTCATGGATGTTTCTGTCCCTCTCTTCCCCCCTCCCATTCCCTCCTGCTAAAAATAAATAAATAAAATCTTTTTTAAAAGATTGAATTCTTCCATAAATCCTCATTAATTGCTGATGCTGTACCAAAATTCCTGAATTCATTCTAGTCAAAAGCTTCCGAAGAATATGTTTATATCCTATGGAGATGACCTTACAGTGGAGAATGCATATTCATTTAAGTATTTCAAGTTTGTGATAGAAAAGTGGAGAAGTTTTGATCTCTACCAAATGAAGGCCACAGAAGCTAAACACAGGCATTGATAATGCAGCCAACTTGATGAATACATTTGTGGAATTAGTCTAATGCACTCTTAAGTAGTTATCTATACTGACGAAACTGTAATCATGCCCTAATTCACAAATCAGAACCCTACTGGACTGGTGAAACAAATATCTGAGCTCTTGTACTCAGTGGGATCAGATATGCGATACATGAACAGACGATGAAAAGTTGTGCCCGAACCTCAAGGTTTAGATTACCTATCAATTTCCATATAAATTTAGTCTATGCTTCAGTTTTCAGATGTAACAACAATTGCCTACCTTAACTCATTAAAATTTAACTTTCATTATAGTAAATTTATCCCAAAGTAACTTGATTTATGTAAAATTTTAACTAACACTCTCCAGCAAAGATTTCTATTGTTTTATGAGTACTGATTTCATTTGAATTTTTATATTATGCTATTGTCTAAGCCTTAAATAATCTAGGATGTTTCATGAAAGCAGTTTCTAGGATAGAATAAGACAGAATTTTCTAATATAAAAGTGATGAAATACTATTTGAAGCATTCCGTTATCCTGGGGATGAAAGTGTGGAGGGGAATAGAATACAGACACATGGCATAATTTAGCTGTTTTAACCTTCATGGGATTTCCTCAATTTTCATGTGGATCTTTAACTCCTCTTTTTTTTCTATGAACCAAGTAATTCAGACAATAGATACAGACTGCTGTTTCATAGAACTACTTGGTCTGTCTTAGCAAAGTGATAATTTCTCTGACTTCATAACCCCCTACTAAATGCAGTTTGAAATAGCCTGCATCCATGAATGGGAGAATTAGCTTCTTTGGATCCAAACACAGTTAGAGGCATTGAAATATAACATATCTTACAATTTATAAATGAGAAATGTTTAACTAATTAAGGAATATCATTGCCATGACATTCTTGACTGTTTAAAAATGACAGACTAGCCATTAATCATAATGCAATCAGTGATGATTGGTTTCATCTCATTTTAGACAGTGCAGAAATCAGTGAGCATTCAAGAGAAGTTAATGAAAAAAATCTACTTAACAAGAAAAAGAAAGGAAATACAGCTTCTTCAATATTTATTCTAAAGTAACTAAGGTAAAAAATATTTTGCTACTTTAGTTCAAAATAGTCATCATAGTAGTAATCACCAGTTATTCTGGACTAAAATGCTAGACAGTGTAAGACAGTGATGACATTATTACATTTAATCCTCCCAACATCCTATAAATTGAATATTATCACCATGTACAAATGAGGAAAATAAATCTCGAGGAGCTAAATGTTCTTGCCCAAGAATACCCACAATAAATGGCAGAGAAGGAAATGGAAATCAGATTTCTGGCTTCCCACAGGTACCCTGGGACCTTGCCATACACGGCTCCCACTGCCCTCTGACCTTCTTCTCTGTTTGCCTCTTTTCCCAGTCGTGGGTCCAGAGAGGCCACAGTGCGAGGACCTATCCAACATGGTATTTTCTGCTGCTGCTACTGCTTGTAGAATTCACTTCCTTAATAAGAGAGGGCTACAGCAATTCATTCATCTGTATGTCGTAGGAACTATGTTTAAGCACTATTGATAAAATGTTGAATAACTAATCTAAGAAGGAAATAACTATATTAATTTAAGATTATATAGGTTGCTATTAGGACAATTTTTCTGCATGCCTTGCTCTAAGTATCAGTATCAAAATAATCACTGTATTCAAATATTTGGGGAAATCATTTGACTGAAAGAAATTTACTTCGATGTATTTGCATTTTAATCTTTTATTTTGAATTACAAGATAATGTCTGATCATTTCTAGTCAATATAACATTATGTTAAGTAAATTTTTTGAAAGAACCAATGAACTCCTTAATTCATTAGTATCTCTCCTAACCCTGAACTTGGTGGTAGCAATTACCAACTAAATTTGTCAAAGTTATCCACTCAAATCCTTAAAAATAAGAGAAAAAGAAAAAGAAAAGACTCCATTATTATCTGCTCTGGTTTACATTCCTGAACTACCCTGAGAGAAAAAAGTACAAGACAAAGTGGAAACAAAATAAAATGCATACTTCATCCAACCAGTATGTAGCGGTTCGGCATACTTGTAGGTTCTTAGAAATAATGATGAAATTAATGCCTGTCAGAGTATATTATCCAACTTTTCTAGTTTAGAATGATTTTCCTCACATGTACAGACTTCTTTTTCAACGCAATCCCACATGATGGGCTGTGTTCTTGTCTCCTGCAGATTTGGAGCTTTTGCAATGCATTTGAATGATTGGTTCAGGCATATTGAACATGCTCCTGATAGGAACACAATAAGGTATCTTTAGGTTGCCATCAAATGAGATACCGTGGCATAAGCAGTGCATTTTAAAAGTCACAGTATTTGCCTAAGACTATGGAGAGAAATGTAAAGATAAAAAAATGTTTTGCAACTTCTGAAGTTGAATGGTGAAGTTATTATTAAATAGTAGGATGCAATTATACTTGGAAATTTATTACTCCTTAGATCTGTTAATCAAGTCAGATACTCATATATTCATATTTTTATAGCCACTTCTTTTATTTGGCTTAAAATCTCAGAATAATTCTCGTACATCTTAAATTACAAGTTGTTAAAATGTATAATAGTGGCTGTTTTAATTATCTGCTTAGAATTTTGTCTGAGAAATATATTTACTTTCTAAATTTCATTTATATTTCATCCAGGGAAGCAAAAAATACACAACCTTTCAATTACTAGTTTAGATTGGCAGAAATAGGTAATCAGGAACAAGGCATATTTTATAGGTAGCAATAATTTTTAAAATTGATGAAAACATTAAGAAATATAAAGAATATGCATACCTCAAGTTTCTGGTGTAGATTTATCTTACTTTAATTCTATAATTAAGACTTTACAATGGACAATTTTTGATATTAAAACTACAGAAATTTTCTTTTATCTATTTTAGTGTAGGATTTTTTTTGGGGTTGTCTCTCTAGTTTCACAAATATAGGTAGTTCTAAATCTGGTGAAATATTTTTGGTATTTCATAATCGTATTATTTTTATCATTATTTTCCTGTACTGAATTCTATTTTAATTTTTATTATTTACTTGTATTTTTTACATTACCGTTCCTCCCCCTTACAACCTCCTTCCCCCACAATCACCACACAGTTGTCCATGTTCATGTGTCCTTTTTTCTTTTTACTCAATCCTTCCACCCACTCACCCCACCCTCCAGAGCTGTAAGCTTGCTCTCTATGTGTGAGTCTGTCTCTGTTTTGGCTGTTAGTTCAGTTTGTTCATTATTTTCCAACTATGAGTGAAATCCTGTTGTATTTGTCTTTCTCTGACTGGCATATTTCACTTAGCATAATCTTCTCCAGGTCCATCCATGCTGTCCCAAAGGGTAAAATTTAAATGAATTTAATAAAGTAGCAGGATACAAAATCAATATCTAGAAATCAGTCACATTTTTATATGCCAATAATGAACTTTCTGAAAAGGAAATTAAGAAAACAGTCCCATTTACAATTGCTTCAAAAAGAATAAAATAACTAGGAATAACTTTAACCAAGGATATAAAAACCTGTGCTTAGAAAATTACAAGACACTGAAGAAAGAAATTGAAGAAGATAGCCCAGTGTCAGAGCCACCACCGAGGACTCAGCAACCTTCCCCTTGAGCCCCCCTTGTTTCCCCATGCTCTGTCCCCCCTGCCCACCTTCTCCCACTGCAGCCTTCCACAGGCCTTTTCCATGGAGGAAAAGGAATTGTATCATACGTCCGCTGTCCAGAACCTCCACTTTTTCTGCCCCTTTGCTGATGCAAGTAAGGGTGATGATCAGCGCTTCCTGCTGGCACTGAGGGTTGTATCCATATAAGAGTTCAACAGAGAAACGGCAGGAAGATCCTTACTATGTCCAAGGGATTGCTGATGATGATGGTAAAAAGAAATTAGTGAAGGCGTTTAAGAAATTTGCCTGCAATGGTACTGTAATTGAGCATCCAGAATATGGAGAAGTAATTCAGTTACAGGGTGACCAGCACAAGAATATATGCCCATTCCTGGTAGAGAATAGACTGGCTAGGGGCGACCAGCTGAAGGTTCATGGTTTTTAAGTGCTTTTTTGGCTCACTGAAGCTTAAGTGAAGATTTCCTTGCAATGAGTAGAATTTCCCTTCTGTCCCTTGTCACAAGTTTAAAGACTTCACAGCTTGTATAATGTAACCATTTGGGGTCTGCTTTTAACTTGGACTAGTGTAACTCCTTCATGCAATAAACTGAGAACAGCCATGCCATCTAGTCTTGAAGTCCCTCATTTAAACAGAGGTCAAGCAGGAGGTGCCTGGCAGTGTCCAGCCTGAAACAGCAATAATGTGATGTTTCAGCGAAGCGCAGAGCCTCAGCATCCCAGGTGGCTATGTTTGGCCAGAAGCTCCTTGCCAGAGTTCCCTGCCCTCACAGAATGCCACCCTCTGAACAGCCCATGGTGAAGCCAGAAGGAAGGGTAAGATAGCAATGGCATGTTACTGCTAATGGGAACCTGGGGTAGTCAAAAATCTCCAACCTACTGGTGGGTGGAATATTACAGCGACCACCTTCCCTGTAAGCCGGGTGATGAGGATATCTGGCGTGCCACCAAGGTCTCTTTAACCAGATGTATCCCAGCTAATTGATGTCCAAACACCAGAATTTGAGGCCAACCTTCTATCAGAGTTAAACTTTTGACAAGGGAACAAATTTCAAACTGATGCATTGGTCATGTCAGCTAGCTGTAGTGCTCACAGCTTACTTACTAGCAACAGCTGCCCAATGCCGTATGAAGTAATGAACTGATTTTTAAAAAGTTTTCCTTCAGTTTTAATGTTATGTAATGTACTTAAACCCTTATTTAAATAAAACTTGTTTTCAGAAACCAAAAAAAAAGTTGAACAAGATAGAAATAAGCACAAGTATATACCATGTTCATGGATAGGAAGAATTGACATCATTAAAATGTCCAAAATGTACTGCCCAAAGCAGTCTACAGATTCAATGCAATTACTATCAAGATACCAATGACATACTTTACAGAACTAGAACAAATATTTCAAAAATTTGTATGGAACCACCACAAAAGGCCCTGGATAGTGACAACAATCTTGAGAAAGAAGAATAAAGTTGAAGGAATCACGTTACTTAATATCAAACTATAAATAAGGATGGAGTTATTAAACAGCATGATGCTGGCATAAAAACAGACACACAGATCAATTTAACAAAATAGAAACCCAGAAATAAACCCACACTTTTATAGTCAATTAATATTTGACGAGGAGGTAAGCATATACAGTGGGCTAAAGATATTTTATTCAATAAATGGTGTTAGGAAAATTGGACCAATATATGCAGAAAAATGAAGCTAGCTTACCTTCTTACACCACACAAGAATAAATTCAAAATGGATTAAATGCTTAAATGTTAGACCTGAAACTATAAAAATCTTAGAAGAAAACATAGGCAGTGAAACCTCAGACATTGCTTGTAGCAATATTTTATCTGATATATCTCCTTAGGCAAAGGAAACAAAAAGTTAACAAATGAGAGTACATCAGACTAAAAAGTTTTTGCACAGCAAAGGAAAACATTAACAAAATAAACAGATAACCACTGACCGAGAGAAACTATTCTCCAATAAATGTCATATGGGATTAACATTCAAAATTTATAAAGAACTTATAAAATCAACACCAAAAAACCCCAAGCAATCTTATTAAAAAATGGGCAAAGGACCTGAATAGAAACTTCTTCAAAGGGAGTAAAAGAAAGAGAAAGAGGAAGGAAGGAAGGAAGGGAGGGAGGGAGGGAGGGAGGGGAAAAGAAAAGAGAAAAGAAAAGAAAGAAAGAGAAAGAAAGAAGGAAGGAAAAAAAAGAAGGAAGGAAGGGAGGAAGGAAGGAAGGAAGGAAAGAAGAAGGAAAGAAAGGAAGAAAGAAAGAAAAGAAAGAAAGAGGACATACAGATGGCCAATAGACATATGAAAAAAATGCCCAACTTTTTTAATCCGAGAAATGCAAATTAAACCCACAATGAGATAATATCTCACACCTGTCAGAATGGCCATCATCAATAAATCAACAAATGAGTGCTGGAGAGGATGTGAATAAAAGGGAACCCTTTTGGTCTGTTGTTGTGGACTGTTCTGCCTGGTTTCAGGAGTTGTAACTCTACACCCCAACCTTGGCTAAGGATGAGCAAGCAAGGACCTCTGGAATGCGAGCCGCAGGAGACAAAGCTTGTCTGGTAGCAAATGCTGCCTCAGTTTCCTCCCTGTTCCCAAAGCATGGTCGATGTCCTTGTTGGGTACAACCCCTCAGAGAGGGGCAACCTAGGCCAGACAGGATCACTTGGGAGGCCATCATGGAAGGACTTGGGGGGCTGTGACAAAAAGCAGTGGACTCTGGGCCCCTGGATTGAGATAGCCTGAGTCCCCATTTCCTCTGGGAGAAGCGCTTCCTGGCTCTAATCCCCTTAAACCTGAATACCTGATGGGGAGGAGTACAGCTCCTTGCCTTGCTAGAGTGTGTCCTGGGGAAAAATCTGTCATCACAAAGACTTCCTGATAAACCTGTGAAATCTGCTCTGTTAAGAGTGCTTTCATTCATATGTTAAGGGTTTGAGCAAGAAACCCTAAAACTCTTCCTGACTGACTCAGACTAAGCCCTCAGATACCTTTGAAATGTTATCTTCTGTTTGATCTTTGCCACCCTGTATTACTGTGTACTACAACCTAATAAAAGCCCTTGGAGAAAGGGGCTTAATGCCTTTTTCCCCTGAGAAACTGGCCACTGCTCAAGGCCTTTTTCCTCTGGGAAAATGGCTACCTCTCCTCCCCAAGCAGAGCACATCATGTCTCAGTCATGTTTATTCTCATCCATGGCACATAAGGGGACTTGCAAGGAAAGTCGTACCCACACCGTTGGTGAAATTGCAAATTAGTACAGTCACTGTGGAAAGCAGTATGGAATTTTCTCAATAAATTAAAATTTGAACTGCCTTGTAACCCAGCAATTCCACCTCTGGAAATGTATTTGAAGAAACACAAAACACTAATTTGAAAGAACATAAGCATTCCTACATTCATTGTAGAGTTATTTATAATTGCCAAGTAATGGAAGCAGCCCAATGTCTATCAGTAGATGAGAGGATAAAAACTACTATGGGATGTTCACCCAGTGGAATACTACTCAGCTGTAAAAAGAATAAAATGTAATTGTATTAGTTTTTAATTGCTGTTTTTGTAATTTACCACAAACATAGTGGTTTAAAAATAATATGCATCTGTTGTGTCACAATTCAGTCTTAAAAGGTCAAAATTAGGGTATTAGCCAACCTCAGCTTTTATCTAGGGGCTATGGGGCAGATTTTCTTTCCAGGCTTATCCATTGTTAGCAGTTTCAGTTGCATTCAGTGGCAAGACTGTAATCCCCATTTCTTTGTAGGTTGTCAGGTGAAGGAAGCCCTTAACTCCTCAGGTGTCTCTCTTATCATTGCAGGTGGACTCTACATGTCAGTAATGGCTCATAAAATTTTCTCATCCTTGGAATCTTTTTTTTTTAAGATTTTTATTTATTTATTTATCTTTAGAGGGGAAGGAGAGAGAGGGAGAGAAACATCAATGTATGGTTGCCTTTTGTGCATCCCCTGCTGGGAGTTGGCCTGCAGGGAACCGGCCTGCAACCCAGGCATGTGCCCTGACTGGGAATCGAACCCCGATCCTCTGGTTCGCAGGCCTGTGCTCAATCCACTGAGCCACACCAGCCAGGGCCCCTTGGAATCTTTTTGACACCTTTCTGCCACATATCATTTTTTCACAGCTAGAAAAAGGGTTTTCGTTGTTGTCGTTTGTTTGTTTTTAAGGGCTCCTGTGATTAGCCTAGACCCATTTAGATAATCTTTATCTTTTATTTTATTTTATTTATTTTTAATTAATTTAAATTATTTTATTGTTGGTTGATTACAGTTGTCCATATTTTCTCCCCACCCTTCCCCCCAACCCCCTCCAAACCCACCTCCCTTCCTTGCTTCCACCCTCCCCCATGGTTTTGTCCATGTGTCCTTTATAGTAGTCCCTGAAAACCTTCTTTCCACTGTCCCCTCCCCTCTGGCTATTGTTAGATTGTTCTTCATTTCAATGACTCTGGTTTTATTTTGTTTGCTTTTTTCTTTTGTTGATTATGTTCCATTTAAAGCTGAGATCATATGGTATTTGTCCCTTACCGCTTAGCTTATTTCTCTTAGCATAATGCGCTCTAATTTCATCCATGCTGTAGTAAAGGGTATAGGCTCCTCCTTTCTGTCTTTTAAATTCAGTGATCCTAATTACTTGTGCAAAGTCCCTTTTTCCATATAACATATTGACATTTTCTATGGATAAGGATGTGGGTATCTTCGAAGGCCATTAATTTGCCTACCATGATAATGCATTGTTTTGTCTTCCCACAGTTTAAAACCCTTGTGATGGAATGGATTTTGGAATTAATAGTGTATCAAAATCCAAGTGACAGGGATTTTCCTGTCATACATAATATATGTACATATTATAATGTATACATTACTGATTCTACATAATATGCATATGATTTGTACATGTTATCATGATATGTTAGAATCTATGAAACATAATCTATTTTTTGCTACTCTTGAATATCATTTAAATGTTTAAAGAGCAATCAAAATCAGGAATAAAAAACAAATGTCCCAGTAAATTAGCTGAACTGAGCAATCTGCTCATAAAAGAAATCTAAATGGAAAATATATGTACAAAAATTTCAACTGTCCTAGAAATGAAAGAAATTGTACCTTAAAAGAAGCTTCAATTTTTCTTCTATCAAATTGCCAAAACTTTGAATGAATGATACCTATTATTCATGAGAATAGAAGGAAATAGAGGTAGAATCAATTTTTGAAGGCAAATTTTGCAATGTATTTCATAATACATTGCATAATGTATTTTGTATTATTTAATAATACAAAATATTATGTATTATGTACTTCATAATACATAATATATTCTTCAAATATTCTAGAAATTTTTGCTGTACAAATATTCAAAGATATGTATATCTTTGAATATGAATATATGTATATATATATGATAAGCAATTGGAAACAGACTTCCTATTATCAAATTTAAAAATATTTGGTTAAATAAGCATAGTACATCCTTATGAAGAGCACTTATGAGGCCAATAAAAGTGATACTGTGTGGGGTGACTTTTCCCACAAGTCCCCCTGTCTGCCACAAATGAAAGTAAGCACTACCAAGACACGATCTGCTTGGGGAGGAGAAGTGGCTGATCCCTCAAAAGGGAAGGGCCTTGAGCCCCTTCCTCCAGGGGCTCTTATTGGGTTGTAATACACAGGAATACAGGGCGGCAAGGATCAAACAGTAGATAATATTTCAAAGAAATCTGAGGGCTTAGTCTGAGTCAGAGTCTGTCAGGAAGGGAGTTTTGTAGAAACTTTAGGGTTTCCAGCTGGAACCCTTACCATATGAATGAAAGCACTCTTAGCAGAGCAGGTTTCACAGGATTTTCAGTAATTCTCTGTGATGCCAGATTTTCCCCCTGGGATCCAGAATCCGCTCTGGCAAGGCAAGGAGCTGTACTCCTTCCCATCAGGAATTCAGGCTTCAGTGGACTGACGTGAGGAAGTGCTTCTCCCAGAGGACATGGGGATTCGGGCTATGTCACATAGCCGAGGGCCAGGGCGGGGAGGGGGGGAGCAAGGGTCTCTTGCCTCCTCTTTGTTTCAGCCACCTGAGTCCTTCTATGATGGCCTTCTAAGAGATCATGTCTGTCTTAGGTTGCTCCCTGCTGTGAGGAGACTTATCCGTCAACAACATTAACCATGCTTTGGGGGCAAGGAGAGGAAACTGAGGCAGCGTTTGCTACCAGAGACAAGCCTTGTCTCCTGTGGCTCGCATTCACTCATCCTTAGCCAAGGCAGGGTGTGTGTGTAGAGTTACATTTCCTGAAACCAGGCAGAGTGGTCCACAATAATACTGTATTAGAGTCTGTAATGAGAAAGAAAACTATGCATGAAATATCAAATACAAAGAGGATGTTTGATAATAGTAGCTTGGTAATTTTGAGAAGGCGGGAAAGTGCAGCATTCATATCTATTCTTCTTACTGGTGTGAGTGAAAGAAGTGTGTGTTTCTATCTATAGCTAATAACTACACTCACACTCTGAACCTGCCACTTTTTACTTCCTCAGGAATTGTTTTCTCTCATTGTTTCCTCTCCCAACATTTCCTCCCATTGCTAGATTAACTGCAATAAAATGTATGCATGCATACATACATACATGCATACAGAAAACAAATCAATAAAGCCTATTCCAAATAATTCCTCATCTCTATTTTCAGTTTGAGTGATTTAGAATTTATTTTTGTATCCTCAAGGTTTCTAGTTCTTTTAATTCTTCAACTCACTGTAGTTGCTCCAAAATACTGCTGTATTCAACTAACTCAATTAGTAGATATGTTATTCATATCTACTAATTCTCAGGTCCATACCCATGTTTGGGAGATATGAAAGTGACATATAAATTGGGTAATATATCTGCTTTAATGTTTGGGGACAAAATAAATAATAAAAAATCAAATACTAACAAGTCCAATGTAGAGAATTACAAATGCTTTTTTTTTTTTGCAACATAAAGTAAATTAAAGCTTACTCACTTCCATGTTCAAATAAGACTTGATTTAAGTTAAAATCTCAGTTATTAGAAAGCCTAGTCATATGAAATCAGTGGAAATAGAATTTCAGATAACCTAATTCTGGATATTAAGAACTTGGACATCTATTTTTAAAAAAATATTTTTTTTATTTATTGTTAGAGAGAGGCGACAGGAAGGAGGAAGAGAGGGAGAGAAATATCCATGTGTGGTTGCCTCTCATATATCCTCCACTGGGAACCTGGCCTGCAACCCAGGCATGTGCCCTAATTGGGGATCAAACCAGTGACCCTTTGCTTCATGCTCAATCCGCTGAGCTACACCAGCCAGGGCAGAACTTGGACATCTATTAAAGGAGACACCGCAGAAGAAGGGAACAGCTAGTACAAAGAACCCCTAAGTAAGAAATAACTTTGAAATGATACACATTTAAAGAAAACAATCTGGGTGAAATATATTGGCCTAGAGGGGAGTAATAGAAGAAACTGTCAGAAGTCAAACTATGTAGGACTTTCTATGCCAAGATATTAGTAATCAGGGTGGTATTTTACTTAGGGGTATGTGCACTGTGAATATCTGATTCTTACTTTTAAAGAGTAGTCAGTGGTGTAAAAATGGATTGTGATGGGGCAAGAGTAGAGGCAGGAATCTTGCCAGGAAGCTCTTCCAGGCAGTGGTCTGAGTGGTCTGAGAGGAGGAGGTGTGAAGAACTGCAATCCCAGGACATGTTTTGTATCGAAGGGAAGGGACATGTGAATGACAGTGCAGAGGGAAGGAGATAATGCTGGAGCAGCTGGTAAGATAAACAGTAGTCTTTCCCTGAGGTGAATCCGGATTCTAACTTTGCTATGCTTTTGAAATGGTTCTTGTAAAGGCCACTAATTCTCTTTTTAATTTTACATCCAATAATGCTGAGGTATTTCCTCCCTAGACCCCTATGTACTTTCAGCACACATACAAAAAATTACTCTTTGGCTATATTTGTCTATCATTTATCTGATTTTCCTTTATGGGGCTTCCAGTACCGCTCATCCCTTCAGTGTTGGGCATCTTTCCTCAAGAGTCTCTTCATTCTTCAATCTGCAGTTGTCTTCTAAATATCAAGGCTGACAGCTTCTCATGTGTCCCCAGCACAGATAATTCCACCAGTATCCCAGACTGCCTACTAAATGCCAGTGTTTTGATATGCTAGATGCATCTCAGTACATACAAACTCAAGTTCTGTTTTTCTATGTCCAAATCATGCTCTTTCTTTTTAATTTTTTATTTTAGGAATTGCCCCACCATCAATATGGGCTGTGTTAAATGGAATAATTGGTGTCAGATCCTCCCTTCCTTGGGTTCGCATTATGTATGTTACACTCTTGTCGTAGTGGGTGCAGTTCCTTTACCTCACCCTTGGCCAAGCAACTTGCTTTGGCCAATGCAATGGTGGTATATACGATAAAATTACCAGTTTAAAAGGCCCTTGGAATGACTTCCTTATGACCTCCTGTATGTCATAATAAGAAAATGCTTTGAGTTGATGTTTGTTCAAGGAGAATGAGAGATGTGTGGAACAGACTGGGACCCTACCTGTGGTTTAGAGTCAATCCCAGTTGGGCTCAGGCTATGGAAACAGTTGTATGAACAAAAAATAGTTGTGTATTGTGTACCAGTGAGATTTAATGGTTGTTATGTAGTCAAAGGAAACTCATACAAGTCCCAAATGAGAGCAGCCATCCCTGACTTGTCTTCCTCTGTTGATAGTCACTTGGGATATGTAAATCTTACTGTTTTGTTTTCTCAATGTCCCTTGTTACTATCACTACCTCTCTGTACCTCACATCCCTTATCATCTCTTGATTGAGCTACACCATATTTTATTAGTGATTTCCTTGGCTTTACTACAGTCCTCTTTCAATTAATTTTCTGTATGAGTGCTAGAATGATCTTTCTTAAGAGGCAAACTGGTCTAGTCATCTTAGTGTTTATAGTCCTTCAAGTATCACCCATGAGCAAATCATAAGAATAACATCCGAATTATTTAGCACACACCGATCATTATGTTCTGGCCTTCCTCTAATTCACCCTTATTTCATATACATATCTCTCATCCTTGCTTCCAGCAACATCATGCACATTTTCATATTAAAGCTATTCCACATATTCTTCACATCTCTGTAGTTTTTTTACCTCTATACCCTCTTTCCTTTTGTCTTAAATACTATTTCCGCAAAGATGTTCCTGAGTTTCTCTATGCACCTCACTTTGTCCATTTTTATTTAGGAACACCATGTTGTGTTTGCATCCATGGAAATCAGTGGTTGCTTATATTGGAGCATAAAGGATAACTGGTTAATTCCTATTTGTTCTTAAAATTTGGTTCAGATGAACATTCTGTATTTTATTAATTTGATTGCTTGCTTGCCTTCTAACCAGCAAATAATTTTCTTAGGGCCATGACCAATTCTTTTATCTGTTTCTTTAGATGATACCTGAAACTTTATAAATATGGCAAAAGGAAAAGAAAAATAGAGGGAGAAGGAAAGAGAGAAATCAATTAATATTTTGGAGAGAAAAACTAAAGTCAAGAAAATTTAATTTTCTCATTCTCACTCAGCAAATAAGTAATGAGAATAAAGGTCTTTTTCTCCATGAGTAGTACTTTTTCTGCTCTATCATGTTGATTTCTCAATAAACAGTTCTAAAATAGAACCATTTCTAGTGACTACAGAAATTTGAAATGTTATACATATATGTATATATATAATTAGGAATATATAATTATAATTATTAAGCTTCTGTGGAAAAAAATGATTTGAGTCAAAACTTTAAAAGAAATAGAAATTATCCTGAATGTCATATTTATTGCACTCTATGTAGAAGATGACTGAATGACCTTGAAAAACATGAGTAACAGCAAGTCATGATTAAACAATCAAAGGAAGTTTTAATACTTAGAAGAATCCTCTTGCAATACAAAGAATCACATTTTTGTTACCTGTGCATATTAGATAAAATTAAGTGATCAAATTTATAGAACTTAAGAAGTCCTCTCTAGTCCTATCTCTCTTCCAAGTCCTCTTTCTTCAGATAAGTTTTTGAAGACACATTCTAGCTGTTTGTTTTTATTAACACTTTATTGTGTTTAGAGGCATTTTATGTTTACAGCAAAACTGAGTGAAAGGTAGGAAGGTTTTCCAAGTGTTCCCTACCCGCACACAGGCATAGCTTCCCCATTATTAACAGCTCCCCCACCAGACTGGAATGTTTGTTACAATGGATATCCTGAATTTACACATCATAATTACCCAAATCCCAAGTTTGCATTAAGCATTCTACTTGTTTTTAATTAATTGAGTCAAACTAAAATCTCTGTATTTCTTCTCTGGCATTTAGAGCATATGTTCACAAATCACCATTGATCAACTAGTATGTCTTTAAAGCCTCATATTCCTGCTTATACTTAAGTTTGCTTTGGAGACTTCCATCAAGATGGAAGGTGGAAACACTGTTTCCATAGGTGGAAACACTGTGCCTTCTCCCACGACCAAGTTTGAATACAACAAAGGTTTAGTAAACAAAGACACAGACAAAGAACAGAAAATTGAACTATATGAAGTCCGACAACAACGAACCGTTCAACCAGGATGGTAAGAGGGGTAGAGCCAGCAGTGGAGCAGGGTCCGGCAGGAAAGATCCCCTGACCCAGGCAGGCAGGCAGCGCAGACCCAGTTGGGGTGTGGGGCAGACTGACCGTGGCCACACATTCGTGCACAGTGAGACGGACCACGCAGGCCCCAGCAGGCGAACCCAGTGGTGGAGGGCTGACCTCGGTGGCACATTCGTGTGCAGTAGGACGAAACACGCAGGCACCGATGACAGTGGCAGTTGCGGCGGCAGAGGCGGGAGGCGGCAGCAGCAGGAGGCAGCAGATGGGACCGCCATTGCTTCTCTTTGACCCCGCCCCCACGTACAGAGTCACAACCCAGGGACTGAGTTGCTCTGCTCTGGTGAACCCCTAGGGCTCCGATCCTGATACATAACAGGCACCAACAGTCCAAAATATGGCTCAAGAAGAACTCAAAGCCCCAGAGCCGATAACTCTAAGTGACCAAGAAATAGCCAGCCTCTCAGATGCACAGTTCAAAACACTGGTCATCAGGATGCTCACAGAACTGGTTGATTACAGTCACAAATTAGAAGAACTTATAAAGGCTAAACTGATTGAAATGAAGGGAAATGCACAGGAAACCAATAGTGATGGAAAGGAAACTGGGACTCAAATCAATGGAGTGGACCAGAAGGAAGAATGAAACATCCAACCAGAAAGAAATTCTCATTTTTTAATGAGAATTCAAAAAAATGAGGAGAGGCTTAGGAAGCTCCAGGACATCTTTAAAGGTTCCAACATCCGAATTATAGGGTACCAGAAGGGGGAAAGAAACAGCCACAAGTGGAAAACTTATTTGAATAAATAATAAAGCAGAACTTCCCCAGTCTGGCAAAGGAAATAGACTTCCAGGAAATCCAGGAAGCTCAGAGAGTCCCAAAGAAGTTGGACCCAAGAAGGAACACACCAAGGCACATCATAATTACATTAGCCAAGAATAAAATGGAGTAGAGAATCCTAGAAGTAGCAAGAGATAAGGGGACAGTCACCTACAAAGGAGTCCCCATCAGACTGTCAGCGGATTTCTCAAAAGAGACTTTACAGGCAAGAAGGGGCTGGAAAGAAGTATTCCAAGTCATGAAATCCAAAGACCTACAGCCAAGATTGCTTCATCCAGCAAAGCTTTCATTTTTCTAAGAATGGAAGGACAGATAAAGTGCTTCTCAGATAAGATCAAGTTCAAGGAGTTCATCATCACCAAGCCCTTATTATATGAAATGCTAAAGGGACTTATATAAGAAAAAGAAGATAAAAAATATGCACAGTGAAAGGACAGCAAACTCACAGTTATTAACAACCACACCTAAAACAAAAGCAAACTAAGCAGACAGCTAAATCAGGAGTGGAGCCACAGAAATGGAGATCACATGGAGGGTTAGCAACAGGGGAGTGGGAGGAGGAGAAGGAGGGAGAAGGTACAGAGAATAAGTAGCATAGATGGTAGGTAGAAAATAGACAGGGGAAGGGTAAGAATAGTATGGGAAATGTAGAATCTAAAGAACTTGAGACACATGGTTATAAACTAAGGGGGGGAGAATGGTGGGGGAGGGGGTGTGTGGGTGGAGGGGAATGAAGGGGGGAATAGAACAACTGTAATGGTATAATCAATAAAATATATATATATATATTAAAGAATAAAAATAAAATACAATTCAATGTCAAAAAAAAGTTTGCTTTGTATGTGTGTTTACTTTTGTTTATATACGTGTGTGTTAAATCAGCGTCCCCCAGTATTTTCAAATTCCTTAAAAGGAGAAATTGTGTTGTTCATCTTTCTGAATGTCCATCTCCTGTTTCTATCTACATCAAGCTTCACATACACAGGTTACTTCAATTAGCCATTAAATGAGAACCTTAGATATATCCAACAACAGAAATGATGTAACTATCTTATTTTATGGAAGAATAAATTAACTGAAGGCTTTAGTGGTAAATCACATGACTTTATAGTGTATTCATTAAAAGCTGGAACTAGAACTTCAGATTCCTGTATCTTTGTTCAATTCTAATACTCCTTAATTAACATTCTCTATTAATTAGCTTGATAAATAGGTACTGTACTTTCTGAAATAGCCAAGAAGTGTGAAAAATTGTGTGAGTTTGTGACTGTAAGCATTTCTCTTGATGTTACGTCAAGGAAATTTCTTTATGTATCATGATAAAAGATACATATAAGAAATAATTGAATAGCAATGTCTCTTGGTGGAAACATTGGTACTTCAAAAATAATTAATACTTTAAACTTCTTTTGTAGCAGATTGGTTCTTTTTACCATGTATTTGAAATTATTGTTCTGACTCAGTGAACATGATGGTGATGATAATATTATCACTACCATACTGTGTTCCTTAGAGCTTTCTGTACTTACCAGTCCTTTTGGTCATTATCACACTGATCTTCACCACACTCTGAAAAACAGAGTGTCTACCAATATGTCAAATTGGAACTTTAGTTACTTTTTTTCTGTCACTTCATTTGCTTCTATGAAATTCTACTAATGGGCAACTATTATATATTTGATTGGATGCTGAGTTATAAATATAAATTAATACATTATCTTAGATTTTAAGAAATTGGTTACATAGCAAAAGAGACAGTATGGCATGTTACTTTAAAATAAGCCTGTATGTTTCAGAAAAAATGCCATTGGAATTTCATTAAGTCTGTATGTTGCTTTGGGTAATATGGCCATTTTAACTGTATTGATTCTTCCAATCCATGAACACAGAGTTGTATGGAATCACAAAAGACCCTGGAGAACCAAAGCAATTCTGAGAAAAAAGAATGAAGCCAGAGGTATCACACTCCCTCACTTCAGATTCTACTACAAAGTTATATTAATCAAGACAGCATAGTACTGTCAGAAAAACAGACACAGACCAATGGAACAGAATTCAGAGCCCAGAAATAAACCCACATATATATAGGCAAATAATTTTTGATAAATAAGCCAAAAATATATAATAGAGAAAAGAAAGCCTTTTCATAAATGGTGCTGGAAAAGTTGGAAAGGCATGTGCAAAAGAATTAAACTAGACTACTATTTGTCCAATATATAAAAATTAACTCAAAATGAATCAAAGACCTAAACATAAGGCCTTACAAAATAAACTACATACAAAAAAAAGCATATAACTAACCTTGTGGACTTTTATTTTAGAGGGGATTTTATGAATTTGACCTTGAAGGTAAGGGCAGTAAATGCAAAAATAATTGAATGGGACTATATCAAACAAAAAACTTTCTGCACAGCAGAAGAAACCACCAACAAAACAAAAAGGCAACTGAACAAATGAGAGAAGATATTTGCAAACAACGGTTTGACAAGGGGTTAATATCCAAAATATAGAAAGTATTCATACACCTCACCACCAAACAGAAAAGCCAGTTAAAAAAATGGGCATAGGACCTAACAGACACTTCTCCCTAGAAGATGAACAAATTGGCCAACAGATATATGAAAAGATGCTCAACTTCACTAGCTATTAGGGAAATGTAAATCAAAACTACAATGAGCTAGTGTCTCACACCTTTTAGAACGGCTATTGTCAACAAGACAAGGAATAACAAGTGTTTGTGAGGTTGTGGAGAAAAGGAAACCTCATTCACCACTGGTGGAAATGTAAACCGGTACAGCCACTATGGAAAACAATACAGAGGCTCTTCAAAAGAATTAAGAACAGAGTTACCATCTGACCCAGAAGCCTGTCTTCCACATATGTACCTGAAGTAATTTAAAACATTTATTTGCAAAAAATATATCAACCCCTATGTTTATTGCAATATTATTCACAATGACCAAGACATTATGTCCTTCAGTAGATGATTGGAAGAAGATGTGGTACATATACACAGTGGAATACTACTCAGCCATAAGAAAAGATGAAATACTGCCATTTGCGGCAGCATGGGTAGACCTTGAGAATATCATGCTAAGTGAAATAAGTCAGACAGGAAAGCTCAAAAACCATATAATTTAATTCCTATGTGGAATATAAAACTGAAAGTAACAAATTAACAAACAAGAAAAACAACAAACAAAGCCTCATAGTCATAGACAACAGTGTGATGGGTGGTAGAAGGAAGGTGGGTGGGAGTGTAGTAAAAGATAAAGGGGATCAAATATATGGTGATGGAGGTTTGACTTTGTGTGGGACCACCCGATGCAATATACAGACAATGTTATCAGAGAATTGTACACTTGAAACCTATGCAATATTATTAACCAATATCACCC
This sequence comes from Sturnira hondurensis, assembly GCF_014824575.4. NCBI lineage: Eukaryota > Metazoa > Chordata > Mammalia > Chiroptera > Phyllostomidae > Sturnira > Sturnira hondurensis. The sequence continues at coordinate 7,999,915 of NW_028074140.1, read as the reverse complement.
TCAATAAATCTAATTAAGAAATAGATTCCTTTGCCCTGGCTGGTGTAGCTCAATGGATTGGGTCCCAGCCTGTGAGTCAACATGTTTCTGGTTCAATTACCAGTCAGGGCACATGCCTGGGTTGCAGGCCAGGTCCCTGGTAGGGGGTGCACAAGAGGCAACCACACATTGATGTTTCTCTCCCTCTCTCTCTCCCTTCCCCTCTCCCTAGAAATAAAATAAATAAAAATTAAAAAAAAATAAAACCCCATTGCATCATAATGCAATGAGAGATTATTTCAAACTGCAGAGACCGGGAGAGCTTCATGGAAAAGGCTGCTTGGAACTGGACTGTGAAAATCTAAACATGGCATGAGGTCAGAGGGGCCTAGAATATGGAATTCTCTTGTCACTAACTAACCTTCTATTGCTACTTTACCCAGGGTAGTTTAATAAATACTATTTCTATTCAAATAGTGTCAAAGGTATCCCATTTTCATTTTGTCTCATAAAACTGCTGTTTTTTTTGGGTTTTTTTGCCTTGGTAAGAATTTTTCATGGTACTGATCATAGTTTCTTTAAGACAAACTCAGAAATAATTTAGCATCAAATAAATTATGACTTGACAATTCAGTATAAAACAGGGTTATATCAGCTCTTATTCACTTTTTATCTGAAGTATAATGTTGTGGTACAGAAAGCCCATAGATGAATATCAGCCCCTTTCCTTGCCTATCTAGATATGAAGGTGTAATAACTAGTTATTCACTGTCTCTGGACTCATGCTCTCCTGTGGCTTTGGTGAATGTGTAGTGGAGAGAAGTAGGAGCATTCATCTTTTCAGTTTGGTTTATTGAGTTGTTTCTCCACAAGGTTTTTTCATATTAGTATTTTAAAATTTTAATAGCAAGTATATTCAATATGGAAGCCTATGCAGGGTTCTGATTTGACACACATTTTTATCCTTTATTCTTCAATTACTTTTTGATTATCTGCTATTCCCAGTATGTAGTAGCAGTTAGAAAGAAATCTACTTGTCCTATGGAAGTGGCTTGGGTTTCATATCAAATATCCAGAAAAGTGTGAATAGTCTGCTTGTTACTTTTCTCAAGGGAACAAAAACGTGGCAAAAACTGGCATTTCAGCTGCAAATTTTTATTTAGAAAATGCCACTTTTGACCAGGCTAATCTAATCTTGACATTATCAGAAGAATGATTGTTTTAGACTGCACTGTTTAAGGAAAATGTTTCCTCTGGGCCTGTTTATTGTACTTCATTGACTTCCTGTCTTGCCAAGTCATTTGGAATCTAACTATCCAGAATATAATTCTCTTCACTAAAGAAATTATGTCATATCATATTCTACCTTTCATAATAATTATTTGCTTTTGTTTATAATTAGCAACACTAAGCTGAAGACCTAAATGGACTCTGAAGCCACAGAATTGATAGTTTTGTTACCTAGAAAATGGAGAAAGAAAACAAAATTTAAATTATTTTAACTGTGGAGTTTCAGTTCTTTAAAACATTTAGTTAATATATGAAACTTCTTTTGGAAAACAAATCAGGTAATATGAATTGGCTGTGATTTGGGTCCATGGTCTGAAATAATTATTTTAGCTAGAAAATCAGTATTTTTATTTAGCTAGTTGAAAAGCTATTTTTTTCATTTGTTATTCTAATGAAACTCTACAGCCTACTAATGGTGAAAAATAATTTTAGAGTCAGGTAAATTGGGTTCAAATCTTGGCTCTGTTACTTATTATCTCTGTAATGTCAGCTATTTAAACCATTTGAGTCTTGATTTCTTTCATCATAAAAAAATAGCTGTTCCTAATTTACAAGGGTTTCTTTTATCACTTTAAGGTTGGAACATTATGACATTTATTTTCTGGTTTCCGAACTGTAATTTAGAAGTGTAATTTTCTGAACTCTCTAAAATAAATTCACATAGAAGATTTTTCTATTTATGTTTCAGGAGATGAAACAAGAACTTCCATATGTATGAACTATTTTCAACTATGTATGTCCTCTTGAGAGTTTATTGCCGGTGCATCTGGTGTCAGTGCACCCATCCCTCAGGTGCTGTGGGTACTTACTGCTAATTGCTCATAGTCCTTCCCCTTATCATGAACCACAGTCAAGGACTGATTGTCATGAGGTTAGAAAATGACAGCTTTCTTGCCATGGTAGTAAAGTCAACTCTGGCTTTATTAATGTTCCACACCTGTCCATGGGATCAGGCTCAGCTAGAGCTAAAAACACACTGTTATTATTTGTTTAGTTCTTTCTCGTGCCTCATCCTGACTCCCTCAGTCTTTTTCTACTGAGAACACTTTCAACATCAGTCTCTTCACTCGAATCAATTTCTCAGGCTCTGCTTTCTCAGGAACCCAACCTCAGACACAGATCATTAAAAATTATGAAAAAATTATTTTGTGTGAACAGTGTGCTTCAGTGGAAAAGGTAACCAGATAAGATTTGGAATTCTTTTATTAAGCTTGGTCTGAATATAATCTTGGGTAGATAATTCAATCTTTTTGAATTTTTATTTATCTTAAAGGATATAAACTATTTTCTACTGGACTGCTGTGAAAACTGGGATAATACTGGATTGGCCAAAAAGTTTGTTTAGTTATTTTCTGTAAAATAAAAGGCACAATTTTTATTTCACCAATAACTTTATTGATTTGGATATTTTGAGCATGTTGGCTCTCTCCTGAATGTTATAACATTGATTATTTTCAATAAATGTCTCAATTTCATTACTATCAACTTCAACTGGTCAACCCAACTGTAGAATAGTATCCAGCAAGACATCTCCAGCATAAAACCTTACAAATCACTTTTGACACTTTCAATCAGTCACAACATGTTCTCCATACACTGCACAAATCTCTTTGTTACATTTCAGTTGCATTCGTAACTTTCTTGAAATAATAAAGCATAATATGTCAAAAGGGTTGCACATTTTCTTCCATCTTCAATATTAAAATAGCTACACAAAAATTCACAAAATCAGATAAGTTTTTCTCAGAAAACTTTGTAAAACTAGAGAAAGAAATTAAGAAAGACATGTACTGTATCTTCTTCAAGGAAGAAATAAATGGAAGTATATACCGTGTTCATGGATTGGAGAAATTATCATCAAAATGTCCATACTACCCAAAGGAATTCATAGATTCAATGCAATCTCTATTAAAATGCCAGTGACATATTTCACAGATATAGAACAAACATTTCAAAAATTTGTATGGAACCATACTGACCCCAAATAGCCACAGCAATTTTGAGAAAGAAGAACATAGTAGGAGGGATCATGATACCTGATATCAAACTCTATTATAGGGCCACTGGAATCAAAACCACCTGGTACTGGCATAGGAAAAATAGATCAATATAGATCAATAGAACAGAGTAGAAATCCCAGAAATAAATCCTGTCTCTATGGTCAATTAATGTTTGACAAAGGGGACAGAAGCATAAAATGGAGTAAAAATAGTTTCTTCCACAAGTGGTATTGGGGCATCTGGACAGCTATGTGCAAAACAATGAAATTCAACCACCAATTTATGCCACACACAAAAATAAACTCAAGAGGAATAAAAGACTTAAACAGAAGTCATGATACCATAAAAGGCCTAGAGGGACCATAGGCAGGTTCCTCTAGGGGAGTATCTTATATTTATATTTATAAGATATTCTTTTCAGCAGTATTTTCACTGGTATGTCCCCTAGAGCAAGGGACATAAAGAATAAACAAATGGGACCTCATCAAAGTAAAAATCTTCTGCATGGTGAAAGAAAACATCAGCAAAATGAAAAGCAAGTGAAATATGGGAATATATATGCCAATGATACATGAGACAATGGTTTGATCTCCAAAGTATATGAAGAACTCACATGACTCCACACAAGGAAGGCAAACAATCCAATTAAGAAATGGGCAAAGGAACAACTATAAAGGACAGACACATGGACAAAACCAAGGGGGGTTGAAATCAGGGGTGGGAGGTGAGGATGGCTAGTGTGGGGGGAGTGAGGAGGGTAATGAAGACAACTGTACTTGAACAACAATAATAAAATAAATACAAAACAAAAATCGGGCAAAAGACCTGAACAGACACTTATCTGAGGAGGACATACAGAGGACTCAGAGGCATATGAGAGGATGCTAAAAATTACTGGATATCATGGAGATGCACATTAAAACCACAATGAAATATCACTTCTCACTGATCAGAATGGCCACCATAAAAAAAGTCAACAAACAGCAAGTCCTGGCAAGGTTGTGGAGAAAAGTGAACCCTAGTAAATTGTTGGTGAGAATGCAGAATGGTGCTGCCACTGTGGAAAACAGTATGGGATTTTCTCAGAAAGCTAAAAATGGAACTGCCTTTTGACCTGGCGATTCCATTGCTGGTATTATACCCTAAAAATCCAGAAACACCAATTCAAAGGAACCTATGCATCCCAGTGTTCATAGCAGCATAATTTGTAATAGCCAAGTGCTAAAAGCAACCAAAGTGCCCAACAGTAAATGAGTGGATCGAGAAACTATGGTACATTTACACAATAGAAGACTATGCCGCAGAAAGAAAGAAGGAACTCCTACCCTTCACAACACCATGGATGGAACTGGAGAGCATTATGCTAAGTGAAATAAGCCAGGTTTTGAAAGAAAAATACCATATGATCTCATTTATAAGTGGAACCTAATCAACAAAACAAACAAGCAAGCAAAATAGAACCAGAGACATTGAAATAAAGAACAAACTGACAATAACCAGAGAGAAAGGGGGAAGGGGATAATGGAGAAAAGGGGAAGGGGTGTCAAGGAACATGTATAAAGGACCCATGGATAAAGCCAAAGGGGGTTAGGACTGAGGGTGGCAGGTGGTGGTAGAGTAAAGGAAAGTGGTGGTTGAAAATGGAGACAACTTGAACAACAATAAAAAACAAGAAAAGAAAATTAAAAGTAATAAATGCATGCTGATATGACAGCTGTCACAATACAATCTAACAAAATTGGTTTGAATGAAAGTGAAGACAAGTAAGCACTACTAGATCCATCTTACAGAAAAAAGCAAACTTTTTTTGCCAACTGAATATAGCTTATTATATACAGTGTCCAGTACAAATAACACCCCTTTTATTTAATGCAAACTCTTTTATTACAAAATCATAAGCATGAACTTCTGCAATGTAACAATATCATACTCAAGCACACCATATAATGTTTTAGGTAAAATGTTCCCATTAAAACTATAAATCATTGCACCCATATTATTACCCTACCAACCACACTCAAGCAGGCGTTTCTTCTGCCAGACCCAGTATATTACTTTCATGTTTTAAAAAACAACTTTCAAAGATGTACAAAATTATTTTTCTCACATCAACTTTTTTTACAAAGTGAGATTTATGAATAGAATAAGTTTATAAATGTTGATTTGTGAATGTACAACTGACATGTATATGCTTTATATTAATTTTGGCTCATTCACAAAGTAGTGTTTAGGGATTAAATAATACTTATGGAATGCTTATAATTTAATGTCTGGCATATTGTAGGGACTGTATAAAAAATAAATTTCCTCTTTTCAGTAATTATCATGATGGGCAAATTCACTCTCAATCAACATTACCATTTTAGGGGGACGGGTTAAGATGGCGACAGAGTAGCACGGAGGGAACCCAGCTCCCGTGCATCTGGTGGAAAATCCAGGCGGATCTACCAAAGAACAGCATAATCAACCAACAATTCCCCAACATTTATGAAAATAGGAGACCACAGAGTGTGACAGAGGAACCAGACACTTGTGGGTCGGCGAGGACTCCAGAAGGTGAATGAGGACAAAAGCGGCTGCACGCCTGTGGCCTTCTAGGCCACAGGCTGCGCCCAGGCGCACCCAAGGTGGGCGACCTCCGGCAGAGTGTGAGTACAGTCCAGAAGCGGTGGCCAATCTGGGCTGACACCATCAGTGGGAAACAGAAGCCCCGTCTGAATCCAGGGCCGGGGCGCCTGTGGTGGAGAGAATTCCAGAGGCCCAGCACCCGGTGGGCAGGCAACAGACTCCGGCAACAGACTCTGTGGGAGAGAACTGACTCCCCCACTCCCCATCTAGGCAGGCAGGTTAATACTGGGCAGAGACCTGTGGGCTTAAGTTAACATAAAGGGTGGCAACCGCGGACTCTGTGGTCACCAGCCCACCAGCCCACCAGCCCCGGGGGATTTAAGAAGGACACTGTCGTTGCCGATAGAAATAGTTGCCGGTCTTTTGGGATTGGGCTGGGCTAAGAGGCAGGCTTTGTGGAGAAGTCTCTATTGGAAAGTGAACTGAGGGGCTCTAAGACCGCAGCTTGCCTCCAACCACCCAGCAGCCATCCAGGGGAGGGGTGGGGACACCTGGGTCCCGCCACGGGACTGAGGATGACCGTGCTGGATACCACAGGACACAGGCAGCCTCTCGGGCATGTGCGCGACCACAGCCCAATCGGCAGCCTGCTCACGCATGCCTGTATACCTGCCCTCAGAGACGCGGCAACCAGAAAATCTGGTTTGGACAGTTTGAAACCAACAAGAAGGAAAGGAGTAGGTGGAAGCGGAGAACACCAACATACCTGCAGGAGACTGCACCACTGAATTTCACAGGTATCTTACCACAGAAGTTCACACCATAAACCCAGGGAACCAGAACAGATCAATTTAAGAAGCAGAGGACAATAAGAAGAGTATCACAAACAATGGGAAGACAAAGAAACAATCCCCGAATGAAAGAAAAGGAGGAAGCCTCAGAAAGAATGTTAGATGAAATAGAGGCAAGTCAACTATCAGATGTGGAATTCAAAGCACTGGTTATCAGGAAATTCAAGGAGCTTACAACAAGCTACCAGAAACTACAGGGGAGCTACAATGAACTCTCTGCAAACGATACCAACATGAAAAAGGAAATAGAAACCATCAGTAAAGGCCAAGAGGAAATGAAGAACACAATATCTGAACTGAAGAACACAGTAGAAGGTATGAAGAATAGAATCGATATGGCGGAAGATTGCATAAGTGAGATTGAAGACAGGATAGAAAAAATCTTCCAGACGGACCAAGTAAGGGAAAAGAGAATAAGAAAAAATGAGGAGAATTTAAGAGAAATGCAAGACAACATGAAACGTAATAATGTCCGAATAATAGGAATACCAGAAGGAGAGGAAGAGGAACAAGGGATAGAAAACCTACTTGAAAGAGTAATAACGGAAAATTTTCCTAAATTGAGGAGAGATAAAGTCACACGGATCCAGGAATCGCAGAGAGTCCCAAGCAGGTGGAACCCAAAGAGGCCTACTGCAAGACACATCATCATTAAAATGGCAAACCTCCAAGACAAAGAGAAAATCCTAAAGGCAGCAAGGGAGAAGAAGCAAGTAACATACAAGAGGGTCCCAATAAGGCTGGCTACTGACTTCTCAATGGAAACATTCCAAGCAAGAAGAGAATGGCAAGAAATATTCCAAGTAATGAGAAACAGAGGCCTACAACCATGGCTACTGTACCCAGCAAGGCTCTCAATCAAGATAGAAGGCCAAATAAAGAGCTTCCAAGACAAAAGAAGTCTAAAAGAATATGCTTCCACCAAACCAGCTTTACAAGAATTACTAAAAGGGCTGCTTTAAGGAAAGGAAGGAAAAGAGAGAGACAGAGAGGAACACAGGTACATAAATGGCAATGAATAAGTACCTTTCGATAATAACTTTAAACGTAAATGGATTAAATGCACCAATTAAGAGACATAGAATAGCTGAATGGATAAGAAAGCATGACCCACACATATGCTGCCTACAAGAGACTCACCTGAGGACAAAAGACCACCACAGACTGAAAGTGAAAGGATGGAAACAAATTTTCCAAGCAAATGGACATGAAAAAAAAGCCGGGGTAGCAATCCTCATATCAGACAAAATAGACTTCAAAAAAAAGGCTATAAAGAGAGACCCAGAAGGTCACTTCATAATACTCAAGGGAAGAATCCACCAAGAAGACATTAACATCATAAATATATATGCACCCAACACAGGAGCACCCAAATATATAAAGAAAATCCTAGAGGACCTCAAGAAAGATATTGACAGCAACACAATTATAGTAGGGGATTTTAACACCCCACTGTCAAAAATGGACAGATCTTCCAAACAAAATATCAACAAAGATATAGCAGCATTAAACGACACTCTAGAAGAAATGGACCTAATTGATATATATAGAGCCATCCATCCCAAAGAAACTAAATACACTTTCTTTTCAAACGCACATGGAACATTTTCAAAGATAGATCACATGATAGGACACAAAACCAGTCTCAACAACTTCAGGAAAATAGAAATCATACCAAGCATCTTCTCTGATCACAAGGGACTGAAATTGGAAACCAACCCCACAGGAAAAAACCCAAAACACCCAAAATCATGGAGACTGAATGGTAGGCTATTGAACAATGAATGGGTCAAGATTGAAATTAGGGAGGAAATCAAAAAACTCCTTGAAACAAATGAAAATGAACTCACCACAACCCAAAATTTATGGGACACAGTGAAGGCAGTCCTGAGAGGGAAGTTCATAGCGATACAGGCTCACCTAAAGAGGATAGAAACATTTCAAACAAACAACCTAACCCAACGCCTGCAAGAACTCGAGGAACAACAACAAAGACAGCCCAGAGCAAGTAGAAGGAAGGAAATAACCAAGATCAAAGCAGAATTAAATGACATAGAGACTAAAAGCACAATTCTAAAGATCAATGAATCCAGGAGTTGGTTTTTTGAAAAGATAAACAAAATAGACAAACCTTTAAGTAGGCTCATTAAGAAAAGAAGAGAGAGGACACAAATAAACACAATCAGAAATGAAAGAGGAGAGATTACAACTGATACCACAGAAATAGAAAGGATTGTAAGAAATTACTATGCGGAACTGTATGCCAAGAAATTTGAAAACCTGGGTGAAATGGACAAATTTCTAGAAAAATATAATCTTCCAAAACTCAATGAAAAAGAAGCAGAAAACCTGAACAGGCCAATAACAGCAAATGAAATTGAAGAAGTAATCAAAAAACTCCCATCACACAAAAGCCCTGGGCCAGATGGTTTCACAGGAGAATTCTACAAAGCTTTTAAGGAAGAGCTAACCCCTATTCTTCACAGACTATTCCAAAAAATCCAAAAGGAGGGAAAACTCCCCAACTCTTTCTATGAAGCCAGCATCACCCTAATCCCAAAGCCAGATAGAGACACAACAAAGAAAGAAAATTACAGACCAATATCACTGATGAACATAGATGCTAAAATCCTCAACAAAATATTGGCAAATCGCATCCAACAATACATCAAAAAGATCATACACCACGACCAAGTGGGATTCATCCCGGGGATGCAAGGATGGTTCAATATACGCAAATCAATAAATGTAATACACCAAATAAACAAAAGCAAAGACAAAAACCACATGGTCATATCAATAGATGCGGAAAAAGCTTTTGATAAGGTACAACACCCATTTATGATAAAGGTACTCAGCAAGGTGGGAATAGAGGGAACATTCCTCAATATAATAAAGGCCATATATGAAAGACCTACAGCCAACATCATACTCAATGGGCAAAAACTAAAAGCTTTTCCACTAAGATCAGGTACAAGACAAGGTTGCCCACTTTCACCACTTCTATTCAATATAGTATTAGAAGTTCTAGCTGCAGCGATCAGACAAGAAAAGGAAATAAAAGGCATCCAAATTGGAAAGGAGGAAACAAAACTGTCATTGTTTGCAGATGACATGATAGTGTACATGGAAAATCCTATAGCCTCTACCAAAAAACTGCTCGAACTAATAAATGAATTTGGCAAAACAGCGGGATACAAAGTCAATATCCAGAAATCAAAGGCATTTTTGTATACCAACAATGAAACAGCAGAGGCAGAAATCAAGAAAAAAATCCCATTCGATATAGCAAAAAGAAAAATAAAATATCTGGGAATAAATCTAACCAAGGAGGTAAAAGACCTGTATGCAGAAAACTACACAACACTGAAGAAAGAAATCAAGGAAGACACAAACAAATGGAAACATATACCGTGTTCATGGATTGGAAGAATTAACATCATCAAAATGTCCATACTACCCAAAGCAATTTATGGATTTAATGCAATGCCTATTAAAGTGCCAATGGCATATTTCACAGACATAGAACAAACACTTCAAAAATTTATATGGAACCACAAAAGACTGCGAATAGCAGCTTCAATTTTGAGAAAGAAGAACAAAGTAGCAGGGATTACAATACCTGATATCAAACTGTATTACAAGGCCACTGTAATCAAAACAGCCTGGTACTGGCATAAAAACAGGCACATAGACCAATGGAATAGAACAGAGAGGCCAGAAATAAACCCAAATCTCTACAGTCAATTAATATTCGACAAAGGGGGCAGTAACATAAAATGGGGTAAAGATAGCCTCTTCAACAAATGGTGTTGGGAGAACTGGATAGCCACATGCAAAAAAATGAAACTCGAGCACCAACTTACACCATACACCAAAATAAATTCAAGGTGGATAAAAGACTTAAATATAAGCTGGGAAACCATTAAAGCCCTAGAGGAGAGCATTGGCAGGAAAATCTCAGATATTCCATGCAGCAATATTTTTACTGATACGTCCCCTAGAACAAGGGACATAAAGGAAAGAATAAACAAATGGGATCTTATCAAACTTAAAAGCTTCTACAGGGCCAAGGAAAACAGTATCAAGATAAAAAGAGAAGCAACAGCTTGGGAAAACATATTTGCCAACGACACCTCAGACAAAGGTTTAATCTCCAAAATATACAAAGAACTCACACAACTCCACTCAAAGAAGACAAGCAACCCAATTAAAAAATGGGCAAAGGACTTGAACAGACACTTCTCCAAGGAGGACATACAGGGGATCCAGAGACACATGAAAAGATGCTCTCTATCACTAGCTATCAGAGAGATGCAAATGAAAACCACAAAGAGATACCACTTAACACCAATCAGAATGGCTACCATAAACAAAGAAACAAACAACAAGTGTTGGAGAGGTTGTGGGGAAAAGGGAACTCTAGTTCACTATTGGTGGGATTGCAGACTGGTACAACCACTATGGAAAGCAGTATGGAATTTTCTAAGAAAACTAAAAATGGACGTGCCTTTTGACCCAGCAATTCCACTGCTAGGAGTATATCCTAAGAACCCTGAAACACCAATCCAAAAGAACCTATGCACCCTGATGTTCATAGCAGCACAATTTACAATAGCCAAGAGTTGGAAGCAACCTAAATGCCCATTGGTCAATGACTGGATCAAAAAACTATGGTACATTTACACAATGGAATTCTATGATGCAGAAAGGAAGAAGGAGTTCCTACCCTTTGCAACATTATGGATGGGACTGGAAAGCATTATGCTGAGTGAAATAAGCCAGGCGGTGAAAGACAAATACCATATGATATCACCTTTAATGGGAATCTAAACAACAAAATGAACAAGCAAGCAAAATGTAACCAAAGACACTGAAATGCAGAGTGTGCTGACAGGGTCTAGAGGGGAGAGGGGAGGGAATCACAGGGGAGAAGGGGAGGGTCACATGAACAAGTATAAAGGACACATGGACAATAACTAAGGTGGGCGGTGGAGATGGGAAGGAGGTGGGGAGCACTGGGGGAGGCAGGGCTGGGAATACAGGAAAGAAAACTGTACTCGAACAAGTGTTAAATAAATTTAAAAAAATTACCATTTTAACTCTAAGTATTGTTAGTAAATTACTTCTAATCATCAACTATTGGTGATCAAAATATATTTAGTACCCTCAATTAAAATTAATGAAACTTTTTTCTTTCTTTATGATGCTAATCAATGTATAGGACATATTCTTATTTGAATTACAGGCTTCTAAAGGGTACATTATTGTAGTTTTATGATTTAAGGTAAAGCTGTTTATATACTTAATTATTATTTGTTAAATATCAATTAAATATTAAATAAATCATTGAGATGCAATTCATATGATCAGAACCCAAATTAAGGAACTGAAATGCTCTGTAACTAGATCATCCCAGGCTGCCTTTCACTTTTTTCTAGATGAAAACTAGCTGCTTTTCTTTTACCAAGGGGGTGAGTGTATGATTAGTCTTTAAAAGTGTGCTTTACTTTGAAAAAAACTTACTTGGCTTGCATATGTAGAGGATTTTTTTATATAAAGAAAAATGTACTCATTTGGTCTTTTTAAAAAATACCATTTAATTTCCACAGATCTGTATGACATTATTTGAACACTTAATAAATATTAGTAGAGATTCATCCAAAAAACCTGTCCATTTGATTTACAGTGGTGGAGAGTTGAGAAGATGAGGAAATGAGGATGCCTCATGTAATGAGTCAAGGGCCCTAAGATGGTAGAACAATTGCAGGAAATGTAATTAGTGGAAGAACAAAGCTCCTGTGGGTGTCTGATTACTAATTAACCTATTCACAGTGAAATCAAGAAAAAAACTTTGGAGAAAAGCGACTTTCTTCTATTCAAAGGGATGTTTAAGACTGCCATTTCTAGTTTTCATTCCCTTAAGATTGTATTGTTTAGCTCAAAATCTGAAATTACTACTTTCAATGTATAAAATTCCATATTAAAACTCTTAACTTCTAAATTTTATAGGATTGGTCCAAGTTAATTCCAGCATAATATTTATTTTTCAGTACATTGAAGGCTTTTTTTGCTTACAAAATAATTTCAGAATGCACTACTCATCCATCATTCTTCACAGCCTCCACTATTATGAGATTTAATTAATCACTTAAATTTAATTAATTGGAGATTTAAAGCCCTACTAAGGTAAATCACTTAAAATACTCACAGTTAACATCTATTAAATATATTCATCATATGAAAATTCCAAATATATGTTTAAAATTAGCTTATATTTGTATACCCTCACTAAACCCTCAACTATAATGACAGTGATCGCCTTCTGGATTCTTCGTGTCACCAATGTCAGGATGGGGGTAGCCTTGCCAACATGTCTGACTCAGTATTTATGTAGGACAAAAGGATAAAGAACTTCAAGCAATCTGCATGAATCAAAGTTCTAAAATAGATTTGGTTCAGTCCTTCAAACCCAGACTCCAGAAGAGTTGGGGGAAACAAGAACACATTACAGAGTTCCAGTATCACTACATATGTAACACTCCAAACTAAAGAAACCTAGGTTCCCTACTTTCATTATTTCCCATCAGCCTTACTCTAGGAAATTGGAAAAGAGTAGCATGTTAACCTAACAGAATCTTCTTGTAAAAATACAAAGTCTCATACAATAAAAGGTGAGCGAACTCTAACAAATTATTACTTGATCTGAATATTACATTTCAGAAACCCCCAAATCCTGATACAGTGATGGGTCTCATTGTACTGGTAACACATAGAAGTTGAAAAGCAAGGTTTGGAAGTGTCATTCTAGGTTGCATTTCAGAAAAGCCAGAGAAAGTGGGTCTGTCACATTGACCCCTAATATATCCCTGAAAATATTATTACAATTCTTATACCTCCTCACCCCTTCCCCAACAAATTAGAAGGTTTTTGTTTATAAGAGAGCTTAAAATTTGCATACCTTTAAGGTCTTGCTTATATTGTGGAAGATAAAGAAAACAAAATGTTAAACAGTTTTTCAGAAAATTTTTGTAGTTGAATAGCAAGGTGAATATATATTGGTTGAGTCATGAGACATTATTATGCTTCAGAAATAGTTTGGGGTATCTCTGAGGTACTTTTTAGTATGATTTGAATCAATTTAGAGACCTCTGAGGGACATTGTTCATGACCCGTGTGTGTATGTGTATGTGTGTTACTAGAATGAGCTAGCTCACAGTCTGTTGCAAGTGTTCTCAAACATTAAGTGTGCATTTGGAATCACTGTGAAGGCTTGTGTAAACACGGAGGGCTGGGCCTCAGTTCCAAGTTGTTGGTTCTTAAGACAGGGCCTAAGAATTTTCATTTCTGACAAGTCCCCAGGTAATGCTGATGCAACTGGTCTTGGGCCCTCACCTGAGGAACCCTGACTGCTCTGCATCAAGTTCAGTCCATTTCACAGCCACAGAATTGACCAAATACTTTAAAAGTCAACAGAGTCACATCTTCTAAACACCTTTTAAGCAAAATCTTTCTGAGAATTTTTTGAGTTTTAAATCAGCTGCCTGGCTTCTGTCTGTGTCCTTCTTGGAGTACAAATCCAAATAATACAGTTGCTAATGTCATTTTTCCCTTATGTCTTATCCCCTCCACCTATCTTTTTGAGTCCTTAACATTGTTCACAATATTCAGTAATGCAGTTCAGTGCTCTTGGCAACAACAAAAATGAAATACTATTACAAATTATAGTTTTTAAAAAGTCAGAAATGAAGTTAATATTTTCACATTAAATCTTAGGTATTACTACTTTCATACCTCAAATTAATAATATTTCTTGATTTTGTAAGAAATGTATTACAAATGAGAAAAAATCTTTCTGTATCTGTGCCTGTTTCACATACAGTTTCTTGGGAAACTTAACAATTAGACTAGATTATGTTAACATCCTGAAAGAAAAGGACAATTTACCTCTTCTAAAAAACTGATCAAATAGAGCAAAAATGCTGATGTTTCCCCTAATACTTAAGACCCTTATAAATGTACACTATGTTGAAGATAGTGATGCATGAACTAAACTGGTTATTTAAGGCAGATAAAGGTGTTTTATGCATACATTGAAACATCTTTAAATATGTTTTTATCTCTACCTAAATTGCTATTCCCTCCCTTCCTAAATGTGTCTATCCAAAAATACACTGCAACTTTTTTCCTTTATATATCCTTATCTTTTCATTATCTTCTAGCCATTCAATGTTTGCAAAAAAATGACAGTATTTCTGTATGTTTTAATTAATGTATACATACATATGGTGTAATCTTTCCCATGTAGTTTTAGAAGTCAAAAATCTCTGATGATAGAGATATTTTCTTTAAGTGAAGCATGTACCACATGATTTCTAGATGCTTAGGGTACTTAATAACCTTTACTTCACCATCACGGATATCATTATCATCAATCACTGAAGCTGTTCTCCTCCCTGATTGAATTAGACATAGATTAAGAAAAGGATCTTCTCTTATGTCTCTGGTTGCTGTTTAGCCCTGATGGCTCTCCTTTTTAAAATACACCTGCTCTCTTTCAAGTGATTTTTGTGTGTCTCTCATACGTCTCATGCTGGTACTTTCAGATTAGTGACAGAAAAGTTACCTAAAATAAGCCAGCACTTACTGCTGAAAGCAAGTGTTGAGTTCAGCATGAGAATGCTAACTTGTTTCTGCGTGACTAACCAGGGCTGCACAAAAGTAAATCACCCTGAAAATAAAGCCATTCTCTTAATCACCTAATGATTCTATTACTTATATATAGACAAATGCACACAGGGCATTTCATTATCTTTAGAAAGGTCACTCAACCATTATTAGAGCCAAATAAATGAGGATTATACTGTCCTTCTCAACACCATAAACGTACCAGCTAGTATACATATTATAATTTTGAAACAGAAATATAAAATACAAAAGAGTTTCACTGAGAAGTAAATGTATAGTGGTCTATAACCAGAAACGCCATTGTGCTTTTGATAAGCTGAAATGTTTTCAAACCTGAACACTCTATTGACTTAAATTCTATCTATGGAGTGCTTTGTTCACATTGAATTTTATGTGGAAATATTGTATGTAAAAGAGATGAAAGCATGTGATGTATGAATGAGGCAGGATGAGGAGGTTGGCAGATCCAACCTGCCTTCACACGCCAGCAGCTCCGTAGGGGTCTCCACAGGAAGCTCCGAGATCTGAAGCCGCATTGAAAACCTCTGTATTTGAAGGTTAATCCATGAGCTGCTTTTCTCCAGAGCAGTTATCACCATATAACAAACTATATGCAATATTTCATTCTCGTACTTACTGATTCATTTACAGTGGTATCTAAGTTGTGTAAGGGGAGAAACTTTTTAATCCACTTGATAGGTAGTAGGTACTCAATAAATGTTCATTGACTGAATGTTTAGTAATTGTTAGAATAATAGAAGGCCCTCAGGATTATAAAAATGTAAGACCCAGTCATTGACCCAGAAGAACACATAAGGTAGTTGAAGCAGATAAAATGTCCACAGGAAAATGTCTAATATTAAAGTCAGTGCATATGGATATCTTTCTAGAGGTACAGGAACCATGTGCTAATGTGATTCAGATGAAGGGAATTGGATCAAACTGATCAAAAGATTCACAGAGAAAAATGACTGGATGTGGGGTCTTAAATAGTTTTCTTAAATCTTCTAGGTCTCAGTTTAAAATTAGGGTTTTCTAACTAGTGACCATTAAGATCTCTGGGAGTTTTAGGGGGGAAAAAGTTTTTGAAAAGATGGTAAAAATCTGAACTAGATGGGAGACTGTCTGTCTGCAAATTTGCCTCGCAAGCTTAAGTTTGGCTGCTTTGAGCTCCATAGTAAGCTACACGATGGCGTGGCTTTAGTTTGAAATTGATAAAATTAAACTGAAGTTAAAGGCAATTTATGGGAAGTAGAGTTAATTTAAATTTTTTTCTGACTCAGTCTATATAGTGATTCACAACTGGCCACTGAATGAAACAGCATAGTTTTGCATTGAGGTCCCTAAGACCTCACCCCACCTAACTTGCAGGCACACTGAAGCTGTTTCCAGTGGCTTTTCCAAATGAGTGGCCTGTCTTGGCTCATGGCTCAGGCTTTCCTAAAATCTCTCAACAAGCATTATGTGGCCTCAATATGCCTGTATCTCTCACTAAGTGGCCTCAGGCCTCGCGGTAGTGGCAGCCAGCCTTGGTTCCCAGCGTGGCCTTGCCCGGGTACCTCAGGGCACCTCAGAACCTAGAACATATAGCAGCCACCTGCAGATCGCCTGGTGGCTGATGCTGGGAGGCCCCAGGCAGAACACAGGTGCCAGCTGACCTTGGCTGGCACTTCTCAGGAGGCCCCAGAGCCATCATCACATCCAGTGAATAGCATCAGACCACATACAGGCACCACCCAGTCAACTCTATAAGAGACACATTCAAGGAGAAGACTCAGTGGTCATTAAAGCACCACTGAAATAAGTTCTGCTCTGTGGGGTGGGCTCCTGTACAACTGTTTACCCATGGTAGTCACAGCCGGCCCCTGCAGCTAATCAGCCTGGACTCAAAACCCACCCACTGATAGGCAACCAGCAATCAAACTCAACTACCACAGGAAGGTGTACACAGTTTGCACAGTGCACAGTGGGGTTGGGGGACACACCTGGGATGCCCATCTTGGGTAATCAGGGAGGTTGTCCTACTGGACCCTATAGAACACCTACTGCATTAGGCCACTCTACCAAAACCAGGGGACATAGCACTCCACTTACTACACAGAAATAAATAAAGGGGGGCTGTCAAGATGAGGAGACAAAGAAACATGTTTCAAATGAAAGAACAAATAAATAAAAAACTCCAGGAAAAGAATTAGACAATATGGAGACAAGAAATCTACTTGATGCAGAGTTCAAAACACTGGTTATAAAGTTGCTCAATGAACTTAATGACAACTTCAATACATAAAAGAAGACCAGTCAGAAATAAAGAATTCACTAACCAAAATTAAGATAGTTTATAGGGAATTACAAAGTAGAGTTGATGAAGCCAAGAATCAAATCAATGATTTCAAATATAAAGAAGCAAAAAAAAAAAAAAAAAAAAACCCACACAACCAGGATAGGAAAAAGGAAAAAGAATAAAAAAAATAAGGATAGAGTATATTGGAACAATTTCAATACACCAACATTTGCATCATAGTAGTGCTGTAAGAAGAGAGAGAGCAAGAAATTGAAAACCTATTAGAAAAATAAATGATAGAAAAATTTTTAATCTGGAGAAAGAAATAGACATACAGCTCCAGGAAGTACAGAGAGTATGAAACGAGAGGAATGCAGAGAGGCCCACACCGAGCTACATCATAATTAAAATGCAAATGGTTAAAAACTAAGAACAGTTTAAAAGCAGAAAGGAAAAAGCAGTCCATTACCTACAGGGAGCTCCAATAAAACTGTCAGCTGATTTCTCAAGAGAAACTTTGCAGGTCAGAAAAGAATGGCAAGAAATATTCAAAGTGATAAAAAGCAAGGATCTACAACTAAAATTACTCTACCCAGAAAACCTATCATTTAAAGTTGAAGGATGTATAATAACTTCCCATAAAAGGAAAATTAAAAGGAGTTCATCACCACCAAACCAGTATTACTTGAAATGTTAAAGGGTCTTCTTTAAGATGATGATTAAAAATATAAACAATGAAATGACAATAAATACATGTATATCGAGAATTGAATCTAAAAAATCAAAATAAACTAACAAGCAGAATAGAAACAGGCTCCTAGATACAGAGAACATTTTGACAGTTGCCAGATAGAAGAGGGATTGCATGGATGGGAGCAAATGATAAAGGGATTTAGAAGTACAAATGATTGACAGCTACAGGATAGTCATGGGGGAATATATTCCCTATATTCCTGCATAGGGAATATAGTCAATAATATTCTAATAACTATGTGTGGTGTCAGATGGGTATGAGCTATACGGATGATCACTTAGTAGCAATATAGTGTGTACTTACTGGGGTGTATTGTTCAACTTTAACTGAAGAATAAAAAATTATTTAAAATGAAACTGTATTCTAAAGATAGAGTCTCATGAAAAATGAAGTAATTAAATTAAAACAACGTAAGTTGAATAGTAAAGGATGGTAACAGTGAAAACCAAGAATACACAAACAGGTATCACACTAACCGTCAGACCGAGGATGATATCATGTCATGTTACCTCTGCAAAACTGCACTGCAGACAGGTATGAAAATGAGAGCAGAAACACTAAATACTATCATAATGTTTGTTTCAAAATAATTGTCACTCCACAGATCCCCTGAAAGGTTCTCCTGTGAGAACTGTGACTTTTGAGATTCAGCATGATTACTTAATTTATTGGAATCTGCTGTAGATTAGTATTTTTTTTGTATAATTTCTGCCCCTGGATTGTGAGCTGGATATAGCAACCCACTTTTAAGGAACAGAAGGCAGCAAAAGCGTTAGAATGCTTTTTCCTATATTAAGTTATAAAAACACTGTGAGGAAGCTAGTTGTCCTGTTGTAAGCACTCCTTGCAGAAGACCCTATGAAAAGCTTATGCGCAGATACTCTCTTAGTTGCACTTAACCTTGATTGCAGCCTCATGAGAGACCCTGAGTTGGAACTAACCAGCTAAGCTCTCCCATTTCCCTAACCCGCAGGGGCTGAGAGATATAAACTTTATTGTTTTGGATTTGAGAGTTGTGGTAAAGCATTAGGTAACTTACATGCCTAGAACATATTTTCCATACTTTATTTTCAAACATCTGTGTTTTTATACCTTTTTTTTAAAAGATTTTGTTTATTTACCTTTAGAGGGGAAGGGAAGGAGAGAAGTATCAATGTATGGTTGCCTCTCATGCATCCCCTGCTGGGGACTGGCATGCAACCCAGGCATGTGCCCTGACTGGGAATTGAACCGCGATCATGTGGTTCGCAGGCCCGCACTCATTCCACTGAGCTACGCCAGCCAGGGCCTTGTGTTTTTATACTTAAATAATGTTTCTATCTTGTAGATATTAGACTTTTACTTGTATTATTTAGTGTGTTTTATATTTGTTGATATAAGTTTATGTCTATACTCTTCACTGTATCTTTTCGATTTAATACACCTGCATTGTATTATTTTATTTTCTCTAATTGCTTTGTTTTCAGTTACTTGTTTTTAAATTATATTTCATTTATATCAATTAATGTTACTTTTTAATTATTCTACTATTCTCTTAGGGTTACCCTAGAGGTTACAACATACGTGTATAACTATTTCAATCAATTGATTTTTAAAACTTTATCTTTTTACCAATAATTCCAAAATCATAGAAAATATTAAATCCATTTATTTCTGCATTCTGCCTGTATTTTAGGGCTACATATGTTAACAATACCATAAGATAATATAATCATTTTTGTATGACCAGCTTTCATTATATTTACTTACACGTTAACCCTCTCCTGTGTTCTTTATTCCATCCTACATTTTCATGTTTTCAAATTAGATCATTTTTCTTCTGCCTCAATAACTCTTTATCATCTCCTTTAGTACAGGGTTCCATGAAACAAATATTTTATTTTTGTTGTCTTAATAGGAGTTAATTTGACCTTCATATTTCAAAAATATTTTCCACTGAATTAGAATTTGAGATTGACACTTGCGCTATCTCACAGTATTAAAGATGCCATACCAACAGACCATGGAGTGGCTTTTGGCTTTTTTCATTCCTGTTGTTTGCTTAAGTCGGTCTTATTGATGCTCTTTGGAAGGTAATACATATTTTCCTTTTTCTCTCTAGTTGCTTTTAAAACTGTCTTTGCATTTGTGTTTTATAACCGTTTTATGAAACTGGGTTCATGTTTGGTTTGCTTTGCATTCATATTGTTTGGAAGATGCCAGACTTCTTGACTCTACAGGTAGATAGCTTTCATCTGTTTTGGAAAATTCTCAACCATGAAAAATATTGCTTAAGCCCCATTTTCTCCTTTCTCTCTTTCTAGAACTCAGACTATTGGATCTTAAACGATTTGACTGAATCCCACATTTCTGTTATGCTCTGTTCTGGCCCCACATCCCACCGTTATTCCTCTCTGTGCATCATGTGGGTACTTCGTTACAATTTGTGTTTGAATTCACCAGTCCTGTCTCTTACTATGTCTAATCCACAGTTAAACTCATCCATGAAGTTCTCAATTTTTTTCCTTCTTTAAAAAAATCTTTATTGTATTTTTCCACTACCATTTGGTGTCCTTTATACCCAACCCTCAGCAATCACCACACTGTTATCCATGTCCATGAGTCCTTTTTCCTTTGTGCTCAGTCCCTCTGCCTTGAGCTCCCCCTGTCCCTGCAGCTGTCATCCTACTCTCCATCTATGAGTGTGTCCCACTTTTCCTTGTTAGTTCAGTGTGTTCATTAGATTGTGCGTAGGACTGAAATCATATAATATCCGTCTCTCTCTGACTGGCTTATTTCACTTAGCATAATGTTCTGCAGGTTGATCCATAATGTCACAAAGGGTAAACTTTTCTCTGTTATATTTTTAAATCCTACAAAGTGTATTTGATCTTTATAAATTTCAATTCTCTTAAAATTTCCGTTCTTTCATTCATCATATATTTTCATGAGCTTTAGATAATCAGTAATATATGGATCACTTGTAAGTCTTCTTCCATTGTTTCTTTTTCTTCTTCGTAATTGGAGACATTGATTTGCCTCTTCTTTCACAACTCATACTTTTTACATTGGATTCTGGGTGTGGTGTATGAAAGCAATGTAGAGATCCATATACTGAAATCTTCTGCTAGAGAAGATTTCCTTTATTCCCCACTAAGAAAATAGAGTTGTGGTGCTAAGTGAGGTTTGAGAGAAAGACCACCTCAGTCCAACAAGGACTGAGTTGGGTCAAATCTGGTTTAAGTTTTAGTAAGATTAAGCTGATACATTCACATTTGTTCTTAGGTCGTTTTATACTCAATTCAAGAGAACTTTAGAGAACTTAGTTCTGTCCGTCATTAGATTTTAACTGTTCAGCTTCCTGTCTTGTGCAATTTCGAAATTTGACTCATAGAGAAGGGAAGGTAAGCCAGGTGTTTGGGGACCCTCCCATTTCCAACTCTGTCTTCCAGCTCCACGCAGTCACTAAAAACTATTGTTTGCCCTTTGCCCCGGCTAAGGCTGAGACTAAGTAAGCCTTGATCCTTACATTCTGTCCATCTTTAGAAAATATCCCCAGGGAAAAAGAGCTCCTCACCCTGCTTCTAAATTTTTTCTCAACTCTCTGGAATTTCAGTCAAGTTAGTTCTCCTTGTTTCCAAGCTCTTTACTACCTTTAATTGTTTGTAGGAACGGCAGCTTGTTGCAGTGATGCAACCTTGTTATGATAATTACGTTCTGCCCCAAAGCAGAAGCTGCCAGTATCCCTTCGAACATGGATTCTGTTCACTCAGTTCCTCCCTGTTCCAGGACTAATAAAAGGGGTTTCTCAACTTTTTACTGCACGCCACATGTTCTTTTGTTTATTTTTTGCTCTTGTCTGTATTTCCCCCTCTGATCTTTGAGTCTGTATACGTGACATACTGACCTACTCTACAGCGCTCTGGACTGTGAACCCCCTTTACTGTTGTCTCTAATTTAGTGATAAATGCATCTATTACTTTTCTTCATTTCAGTTATTTTTAAAGATTGGGAAGGGATAGCACTGTTGGTCTGTGATTCATTCCCTCCCTTTACTTGGGGAATGCCTATGGAGAAAGGAAAGAAAGCAGATAACGTAACATAGTTTAACCTTGTAAAGTGGATATGCAGGTAAAAAAGGCTACTGCTACTTACTAAATGGAAGAGACTTCGTCTCTAAAATGCCCACAACTGGCTCTTTCTAGCTACAGAGACAACAGGTTAGTGATTACTGGGGAGAAGGGATGGGTGGAGGCGGAAGAGGCTATAAGGGGATAAATGGTAGTAGAAAATAAATGCAATAAAAAAACAAATGATGAAATCTATGCACACTAAACTACATTCACTATGGTGTCAATTTAATGTTCTAATAATTCTGATAAAGCAACTAACATATCAAACTTGACCTGCAAATCAAGTGACTGTTTTATTTCTGTGTCTATGTTTCATATACAAACACAGTAATTGCTAAGGGGTTCTACAAACAGAGTTTAATTAGGAAATATTTAAATAATATTTTGGTATTGAAAGTAATATATTGATATTATAGATTTTGAAAACATAAAAAATAAAATAAAAATGTTATTCATAACCTTGCAATACAGACACAAGACAGAGTATTTTAAAAAATAGTCTTCTGGAAATTTTTTTAAAAATTATTCAAAATAGGTTCAAATTTATTTAGAATTACAAACATAAGCTCTGAAATGATACAAATTTTGTAGATTAAAAGGATAGTCATTTATTTAATCATTGGAATGAAAGCAAACATTTTTCTATCTGATTTGAAATACTTTCTTTTTACTGCTTCAGATTTAAGTTTTTAGCCGTGGCTGGCTTGGCTTAGTGGATTGAGCACCGGTCTGTGAACCAAAGGGTCACCAGTTTGATTACCAGTCAAGGTACATTCTTGGGTTGCAGGCCAGGTCCCCAGTAGGGGGCACTCAAAAGGTAGCCACACATTGATGTTTCCCTCTCCTTTACCTTCCCTTCCTGCTCTTTAAAATAAATAAATAAAATCTTTTTTAAATTTAAAATTTTAAAGAAGCATACATCATTATAAAAACGTAACAAAATATTTTTTGAAATTTGGAGTCATACATTCCTTTTTCTAAGTAGAAATGAATCAAATTCTTTCATGTATCATTAACTCTATACAAAATTTCAAGGGACTATTTTCCTCATAATATTCAATATAACATTTATTTTAAAATTCTATGACCTCTGTATTCCAATTATGAATTAGGAATGTTTATAAAACTAAGTAGTGAAGATGGGTTAAAATGATAAACTGAATATAGCTGTAATCTGAGACCAAGTCATGACAAATCACTAGAAATTATTGGGAAATAATTTGGGGAGATTATAGTTTTGTGACTGTATTAGACACCAAAAGGAGATTCCTCAAATGATTGGAAAAGCCTAGGAGAATAAAAAATCCCCATGCCTAGAAAAGTAGCCTCTTTCCTGAATCATTTATATTCTCTCCCACAACACAAGATACCTGGACTCTTCACAGACCAGTAACAAGTCATCTCAAATATAAAAGCAAAGACACACGCAAGGTTCACCAAACAATTGAAGAATGCAGACGCCATGATATAGAGGCACCAAACTCAACAAAAGAGCTCAAACCCAGGAAGAGAGATTTGATAGAGTAAGAAGAAAGCCATAGTTAAAATAAGCACAATTTATGTTCGCAGAGAGATTTTAAATACTTGTAGCATTTAAAATAAGGAATCAATGGGGGATGGTGAAAATAAAGGTGGTGTTTGAAATTAAAAAACTCAGTGAGTTGGCTGAATAATAAAATGATTGCAGCTGAAGAAAGAATTAGTAAATGATTAAGATAATCACTCAGAATATAGCTGAAAAGACAGAAAGAAAGTTAAATAGAAGTATGTTGAGTTTTCAATTTCCACATACTAAGTGAGAAAGTGATTAACAGGTATAAAACTATATGACATTATATCAAAAATATAACATAAGGAAAAGTATGACACAAAATTGTCACACAAGAAAATCCAGACCTCATCTGAATTTTGATTTTCGTGTGGAAAGGATAATTCGGTCAATAGAAAGAAAAACGAAGACTACATCCAGATATGTATTGTGAAGTGTTAAAAATTGACAAAAAGAAAACCATAAATTATTCTAGACAAGAATAAATGGAAAAGAATTAAATTCACATCATACTTTTTCAGCAAAGGCGTGTACAAGAAAACAATAAAGTAAACTTTGTTCAGATATGGGAAAATAATTTTTAAAATTATTCATAGAACTGCACACTCAAATGCAAAAGTGAAATATTAGCATTAATTTACAGTTGCAAAGGCTGAGAAGTTTTATTACCATAAGCTCACCTGGAATGAATTGCAGAGAGATACAGTCCAGTGAAACATAAAACATACAAAAATCTGTGGAACCTAAGAAACAATGTCAAACTACAATAGCAGTAAATCTTCAGTTATAGTTTATCTGTAAAAAAAAAAGGCATGTGTGAGTATGTACATAATAAAACAATGGAACCAAAATAAGACACATTGAAAGCAGGATAAGAGGAAATAATATGACTACAACAAATAGGAAGATGACATTGTAGTAGACAGATGAATAGAATAGACTAGTCTATAAATAAATGTGTATATTTAATATATTTAAAAAGGTAGCTTTTCAACTTACGGCAAAAGTTTGTTTCTTCAATAAATTGTCTAGGAAAACTGGGTGTGCACTGGAGTTCTATGTCTGCATTACAGCACTCCCACGGCCAGTTCAGTGCATCGTGTGAACATAAATAGTTATGTACTGGCAGTTCTATATGTTAACTATACAAGTCCCATAAATGAATTTAAAATCAATTTTGGATCTAGTGAGAAAAAAAATACTCAAAAGAAATTTTGGGAGAATATGTCTACAATTTTGATGTAGAAAGGTGTTTTGTTTAAATACTCAAGAGATAACAACCATAAAGTGAAAGATGAACGAACTACTTACAAACTAAATTGTCCAAGTGACAAAAATAACCAAAACAAAGCAAAAAACAATTAACAGACCTGGGAAAGTATTTAAACATTTATAATAGGAAATTATACTCAAAATAAAGAACACCTACAGTTATAAAGCAAAGATATATAATCTAATAGCAAAAGTGGCAAAACAAATGAATATTTAATATATTTAATATAAAAAGCAAATAACCATAAAGGAAATCATTCAACCTCGCATAATCTGTGAAAAGCATATTAAAAGAAAATTAGATACAAAGTGGGACAACTGTAATAACATAATCAATAAAATATACTTAAAATAAAATTAGATACACTGAACATTTTGTATATAATTCCACAGTTTAATTCTGTCAACCAAGGTGAGGACACAAAAGAAGTACTCTTTTGCACCATTGGGGGTAGTGTAAATTGGTATAAGCACATCGGGAAACAATTTCAGAGAACAGATGTTTAGAAGACCTGTGATCTAGTATTTCTCCTTCCTAGTATTTGCTGAAGAGAAATATTCGATCATGGGACTAGGTAGCATATGCAAAGGTAGTTATTGAAGCATTACTTATGAAAGTGAAACATTATAGACTATAATGTGAAACATTATGGACTAAGCAAAGTCCCATGTTTCAATACAGCACCTTAGGGGTTAGGGTTTCAATGTACAAATGTTGTCAAAGCACACACATTTAAGCCATAAGGTCTATCTAAGTAACCGTAAGTTGAAAATGTTTCCATCATCTTCACTTTGCCACGAAGTGAGGCTCAACCCTGACTCTTTACCTCTCTTTCCTCAAATTCACATATGCTCACTCGCTAAAATGTCCGTATTAATGGAAATTCAGCTCTGGGCACTAATAAATATTTTAGAAAGTGACGAGAGTGAAAAATATGAAGACTAACATCATTTTATTACTAAAAACTTGTTATATTTCAAATCACCATTTTACTTGAAACAATATGTATTTTATGTTCTTATGCCACAACTTAGCATACATGATAGATTGTTGCAATATGTCTTGGCTTTTTAAAAACATGTTTATTTTTCTTTGCTTTTGAAAAACGAAATCACATTTTATAGTATTTTGTTAAATATCCATGTTTAAGAATCAAACATGGAAGCACTGAATAAACTAAAATATTTAAGCTGCCAAATAAATCAATCAGGTCGTTTAGTGTTTTAATCTTTTTCTCTCTCCAGCAACAGAGCATTTTGACTAAAATTTACATTTGAATCAACTAGGTACTACAGGGTAATATGATAGAAATCAATGATATTTATCTTCCCCTCTACATGTTCTACTGCATGTAAAACCACAACTGGTCCATTAAGGTTGAAACTGATCAGGGGCAGGTTTTGCTGTCACTGCGGTCCTGAGTACTGTGTGCACACACACACACAGTTTCCATGGGGACACTGGGCCATCACCTGGGCTGTTCTAAGGCAGACCTCAAGTATTGTTTCCTTTTATACATTTTTTGTGATGCAGAGAGGAGATAAACATCATAAAATTTTCACATACTAATTAAAGTCAATGTGTATCAATACTTACTGTCTCACTTACAACCACAGTTTTTATTTGAATCAGCTAGATCCTGGTGACATAAGGATGACACATTTTACTTCTTTTTATGCAACTACATGTGTAACTGATATTTTAGCAGGTGCAATGCCATGTAAGAGAAGTATAAAGAGCACAGTTTAAAAATGAGATTTTTAAAATTTATGTTAAGAAATGAACCAAAGCACATTAAAGGACACACCTGGAAATGATGTGAAAAAAGTCTGAGATTAAGAAGAAATACATTAGCTGTGGCGCCTCAGTAGAAAAATAAAACAAAATGGCAGTGCCATTTGAGGACTGCACCATGCAATGTAACAGGGCATTGAAGGAGAGTTCTCCTTTATGCCATAATAGATGACTAGTACCCAAACCTGAGGACAAAGTATCCACTGCTCCTTCTAGAGAGAAATTCCTCTTGGAGGCTGACCAGCTCTGCTTCCCCCAGCATCACTCTTTGCCTCCTGTGACCACCATCTGTGTCACAGAAGACTAAGGAGTAGGGAAGGGGAGGTATGGGTTATCAATCAGTAGAGTTATGAGCATTGGATTTGGAAGTGGGACTGCTATGGCTTTGTGCTTTCATTTTCTCCAACGCAGGATAGGTGCTCACTCACCCTAAAAGAATTGCACATATGGTTTAGGTGTCACATTGCCTTCCCATGT
Organism: Sturnira hondurensis; assembly: GCF_014824575.4. NCBI lineage: Eukaryota > Metazoa > Chordata > Mammalia > Chiroptera > Phyllostomidae > Sturnira > Sturnira hondurensis. The sequence goes on along the minus strand of NW_028074140.1, from coordinate 7,972,299 downwards.
GTATTTATACATTTGCTTATGTTTGAAATGGTCCAGCATCTCCCATGCCTATCGGAAAAGAGAGTAGAGAGTCAGAGTGGGTGGGTTGGAGAAAAGATGCTCAGTTGAAGAGTCTGTATTCCCAACACTGAACATGATGTAACATATGGGTCATGTTGGGCTCCTAAGTGGGCCATGTTGTAAGGGTATACATCACAGCAGCAAAATGTGGGTTATACCAGCAAGTTTAGGAGCTAAAAGGTATTAGAAGTGTTGAGCAGGAGCCAGAAGAACACCATGCACACCATCTGCAAGAGAATCTAAAACATGCATCTGCAAGGTTTATCCCCAGGAACAGCATCTGAAAAGGAATATTGAAGAGTTGCAGGTCTCCTACATCAAAGATGTGTAGGTTGGGGAGCACCCAAGCAGGTCCCTTAAATGAATTGCATGTGCATCCAAATTGACAGTAAAACTTTGGATGCTGATCTCAGAAAAGACATCAGAAGCCCCTCAGTTTAACAAGCTGAGGAACTATAGCAGCAGCTAGTTGAACTAGACACTTGTTCATTCCTTCTCCCTCCACCCTGACTTAAAACAGCAGAATAGGAAAGAAGAGGTAAATGGCAGAATTCTTGCCTCCCAGTTCCTCAGGCCATAGTATAAGCAAAATGAAAGGGGATACATTTGCAGTTTTCAATTAGGGTAGAGGGGCTTTTTAATAACGGAATGACTTGATGCCATAGAGTCTGCCTATGATATTTTTAAGTTATGAGAAAGAGAGAAGTTTGGGGACAGTAAGTGGAGAAAAAATAAAACCTTTCCACCATTTTACTCCCATTGATCTGAGTCCATCAATAAGCTATTCGCCATAACATCTTTCAAAGTCTAGGCAGGTTTCTGAGGTTATTCATCCATTGAATCAATAAACACAATGAAAAGCAATGACCCTCAAGACAAAAACCTATTTTATTTCAAATATATTTTTCCCCACACACACATCTTACCTCTCCACTTCAAGGTCAAGTTTTAATTCACTTATACTTCCCCATGATGCTTTTCTTTTCTGCTCCTTTCCACAATGGTCTGCTTTTACCTGGACCTCCTACAGCTTTCGTTGTTTTATTCAGTTATTTCAAAACCAATGTCAGTGTCACTTAACTAAATATGAATATGTGAGTCGTGTCCTCATAGAAGACATAAACTCTTAGACAGTTAGACTCTGTGACTGACTTCTCTATCCACCATTGCCAAGAACAGTGTCATAACAGCAATAGTTACTTGTATAATGCTTTATATTTTTAGTACTCTGGCTCCGATTTTGAGAAGATGAGACCCAGGTGTCTTTTTCTCTTGTCTACAACTCTGCTCTTTACATCTCAGTGCTCTGCCATCTATATGTAAAGTGTAGTTTTGCTGTGTACTGTCTCCTTCTTGAAAAAAGCCCCTATATTCAGATATTTTTAATATTGGTATACTGACCATTATCTATCTAGCATAACACGGCTAATACTTATTTTTTAAAGGCCTTCTTCTGTTGCACCAGGCATTAATATTTTGTAAAACTATATAGTCCAGCAGTTTGTTTGTTAATCCAGTCTGTCACATCTTTAATTGAAGGAACTAAACACATTATTAATTTATACTACATGCTTGTTTTGGTCTTCCTTCTGTGATATAATTCTGTATGTTCTATTTTTAAGACTTGCTTCTTTCCATGTTTTCTATCTTTAATGAGTTTCTCTGTATCTTCAATTAGTTGTATAAGACTACATTTTCCTTTCTAACAATTTGGCAGTTTTCTGACTTAGGTGTGTACCCAGAAAGAATAAGGTATGGGTTTTAATTTTATAGAGAGTTCGTATCCATGGACATGGAAAGAATCTTCTGCAAAAGACAATTTTAAAGGAACAGTGGTAGATAAAAATTAAGTTGTTTAATTATTGTTTTCTATGTGTCTTTTTATTTATTGTATATATGCCCACCTATAATACTTATAATTGCTAACATTTATATAGAACACTTTCTAAGGTCACTTGCAAGTTAGGAGTTGATTTAAGACCATTTTGCTCTTAGGCTTGTGCTGTCATCTGTGCTCTACTTATATAAATAGTCTTCAAAATGTCTGTGTGTGCCGCCTCATCTAGATGCCAAAGTAGTGGTTGTATTAGAATATAGAATCTATCCAATCTTAGAAATGACTTCGAGATTTCTAAAAACATTCTTTAATCCAGGATATTTCATGAAGATGCTATGCCCAATCCACCCCCCAAATTTAGTGGCTTAAAACAATGATTTATTCTTTCTCAAAATACATGCTGGTTCTTCCGATGGTTTTTCATGGACTTGTTCATGCATTTGCATTTGGTTAAGGGGTGCACTGGGTTGGAGAGTAAGCTAGCATCACTCACGGGTCAGGCAGGTGAGTCTGCTCTCGGCTGAGGTCCTTTCATTTTCTTCACATGGTCTTGTTCTCTAGTAGGCTGGCTTGCCTTCTGTCACTGGTGGTCTGGGAGCAGCATTCCAAGAAAACAAGAACAGAATACTTCAAAACTTCTTAAGATCAAGTGTTGGAGGTATTGTGCCATCGCTTCTGCTTCACTCTGTTGAACAAATACCATACCAGATTCCAAGAGTGGGGAAACAGACTCTCTCTAATGGGAAAGACAAAATCACATAGCGCAGAGGATATACACTACATTGGGAGGAATTTGTGGCCATATTTTAGAACCACTGTAGGTGACAAAAATTAATTGAGGGTAACCAATATGAGCACAGGTACTGACTTCTAGTTGCTTCTTACTAAAGCACTGATAAAATCACTTGATCTGACATAACTGAAGACAACATCTTTGTGATGATGAGGTTTGTATTTCTCTTCTTTTACTGTCCAGATTCTGCTCATCCTCTTAGATGGAAATAGGTTCAATAGCCCACCCTTTTTTGAACCTTAGTGCCATAGTCCATTTTAAGTGGTTTACATTTAATCTTTATAACAAGCCAAATAGGCAATATTATTACCCACCTTTTAAAGATGAGGAATTAAATATTCAAAAAGTCGAAGTAACTTGAGTAGTCACTAGTGAGTGGTGGAACTGGAATCTGAACCCAGGCAATCTGGCCTCGGGACCATGCTCTTCCTCACCATGGCTACTGCTTCTCTGACCATTCCTGGGGTTTTATTTTTACTCTCGTCAGGCATTGACATAGCTTGCTTATATCAGGGCTTTTATTTTCAGCCTCTGCTAATTCCCTTGATTAAAATACTCTTGTACATGCTGAAAATAAAACCGTAATCAGTGTGAAGCAGTCAGTACCTAAAATAATTAATCTGCTCGGGCCATTAGTGTGGCAAATCTGGTCTGCAGTTGTATAGACCAGTTAATGTGTTTTCCAGATCAGTTAGTCTCCCAGGGCCGCCAGGAGATTCAAATTGCTCAGACATGGAGAGGTGGCCTTGCACAGTGGTTAGGAACATGGGTTGGAACCACACGCAAAGGAGTAGAATTACTTTCTGCCACTTGCCAGCTCAGTAACTTTGGGTATGTTAATTAGAGTGGATAATAATAGTTTCTACTTGACAGGATGAGTATGAAGGTGAAAATTAAAGGGTTAATATTTGTAGAATTCCTTGGTACTCTATCTGACATGTATTTGTTCGACCATTTTTACAAAAAAAAATGTATTCAAGCCACTGGCCAGGGGCAAATAATATGTCTGATCACTGAGTACTTTGGAATTTCTAAAGTAGCCACATGTTCATGCAGGCATAGGTTTTATTTGTTCCACCTCCTCTTCAGCCTGTTGGAAATCTAGGTCTTCCAGTTGAGAGTTGTCTTTAGTGCAGCTTGGCTAGAGAAGGGTTTGAGGGTAGTTTTAGCCTCCATTTTACTGCCCAAAGAGCCCTTGACTGGCCTGTGGAGGATCCTTTGTCCTCATCCCCACCAAGAATCATCCACAGGTTGGTTTCAGGAATGAGAGAATGAACTTCTCTGACTTGGCCCTAAGCTAGGCTTTGAATGACCTTGTTGGCAGCAACCCCCAAGCTGCATCAGATCTTACCATCTTCTCATATCTAAAGAGTTCTACACTGGCATGACAGACCATCAACCCAATAACCGTGGTATCAAAACCAGCCTCTCTCTTCTGCCCTGGTGGGCTTTTTCAAAATAAGTACCATGCTGTGATAGGTTAGGTGATCTGAGCTCCAGAATTAGGAAATATGGTTCTCTTGCATTTAAAATTTGAAGCTACTTAACTGCACCGAATATCTCTCTCAACCATGAAACAGCAATCATGATAAAACAATAAGGTTTTTATTTTATCACAGTAACCAGTCTATAGTTAGACCTATTTTTTAAGGTAAAAGACGTTTTTATTTTTTTAACCAATTTTGCATAGTTTATGCTATTACAGTTGTCCCAATTTCTTCTCCTTTGCACCCTGTCCCCAGCTTAACCCCCACTCCCACAGGCAACCCCACCATTGTTCATGTCTATGCTTCGTGCATATATGTTCATTTCTAACCCTTTCACCTTCTGTCATCTAGTCCCCACCTCTCCCCACCCCTCCTACAGCTGTCAGTCTGTTACATGTTTCTGTGCCTCTGATACTATTTTGCTTGTTAGTTTGTTATGTTCATTATATTCCACTTATAAGTGAGATCATATATTTGCCTTTCATTGACTGACTTATTTCACTTAGCATAATAGTCTCCAGTTTCATCCATACTTTCACAAAAAGTAAGAAAAGTGAGAATTCCTTACTATTTTTACCGCTACATAATATTCCATTGTGCATGTGTACTACAGCTTTTTTTTATCCACTCACCTACTGATGGGCAGTTAGGCTGTTTGCAAATCTCAGCTATTGTAAATAACACTGCTATGAATATAGGGGTGCATAACTTCTTTGAATTGGTGTTTGAGGATTCTATGGATCCCAGAAGTGGAATCACTGGGTGAAAAGGCAGTTCCATTTTTAATTTTTTGAGGAAATTTCATATTGTTTTCCAGAGTGGCTGCACCAGTCTGCATTCCCACCAGCAGTGCAAAAGGATTTCTTTTTCTCCACAACCTCGCCAGCACTTGTTGTTTGTTACTTTATTAGCGATGGCCATTTTGGCAGGTATGAGGTGATATCTCACTGTGATTTTAATTTCATCTCTCTGATGGCTAGTGATGTTGAGGATTTTTTCCTATATCGATAGGCCATCTGTATGTCCTTCTTGGAGAAGTGTCTGTTCAGGGACTTTGCCCATTTTGAATTGCATTGTTTGTCTTCCTGGTGTTGGGTTGTATGAGGTCTTAATTTTCTAGATTAAACCCTTGTGTTGGGAAAACTGGACTAGTGCTTGCAAAAAAGTTAAACTAGACCACCACCTTATACCATACACTAGAATAAACTCAAAATAGATAAAATACTTAAACATAAATCATGATACCATAAAAACCCTAGAGGAAAATAAGTAGTAAAATTTCTACTGAAGTAAGTAGTAGTAAATATTTGTACCTGATATCTCAAGTAGAGATATTCATTATTAGATATATTCATATCTCCCATGGAAGGGAAACAAAGAAAAAAATAAACAAATGGGACGACATCAAATTAAAAAGCTTCTGCAGAGCTAAAGAAAGCATCATCAAAATGAAAAGGGAACCCACTGTATGGGAGAATATATTTGCCAATAATACATCAGACAAGGGTATAGTTAGCTCTCTTTAAATGGTAGTTGTTATCATCTATTCGATGTAGTAGATAATTTAATATTTCTCCAAAGTTCAAAGGGACTAGTTTGCACAGAATATATGTGTATTCATTGGCTGAAACATCCTTGTATATGCCATATTATGTTGTACTTTGGAGAAAGTTAAATTCATGACCAGCTGAACTCTGGGAAACCATACCTCAGTATTTCATATGGAAATAATTTCAATAATTTGTCTTTAGAAGGGTGGTTTAATTTTAATTTGTTATGTTAAAGCTTATACGTTAATCAAACATAAAATGTGTATCACATTATAAGTCAAACAGACCATTCTAAAGCCTCTATTTTAATTTGTTATCAGAGTTGGTACTTTTACTGCTGCTCTTTATTATGGAGGTGATTGTTTTCTTTGCCCGGTAGTGTGTCTAAAATAACCTACCTCCAGTCTCCTAATCTGTTAAAAAAAAATCCCGATTTACAGACTCTTAAGATAGTCCATTTAAAAACACATAAAAAGCCCAAGAGTCAGGCTACTTAGAAATAGATGTTACAGCAGTACGTCGTTATTATCACACTGTGAACCCAATACAGAACTATCAGTTCTGCGGCATGTAAGCAGGCTGTTTAATGTCAGAGACAGAAATCACAACACTGGCAGTTTATCTCAGTCTCTCCCTCTTTGTTTTTATTCTAAGTAGATCATAATCAAAAGCAAGAGCCTGAGAGAACTATGTTGTTTAAATTTGCCAGAATCCAATATATACAAAGAATTTAATTCTTACAAAATGGATTGAAATTTTTTTTTGAAGTGACAGTATGAGAATTTGAGATCAAAGTTCACAAGAACTTTAACTCTGACTCCACAATGAGAACATGCCCACTGGAAATCTGAATTAAATGTTTGGGAGAATTTCAAATACTGGAGGTCAGGATTAGATAATCCATCATTTTAGAATTGGTAGAAGTGTTTGTGAGCACTATAATTAAAATATTCATGGTTCTAGATAGATTTAGTATTCTCTTAGCTAATATGCCTTCAGAATACATAATTATTATTGACTGTGCATGTTTATTTTTAAAAAAGTTCAGGGTCTCTCCTGGTTAAATGATAGAAAAATGTTAATTTATATTATTAGAGCTTTATCAGTGAAATACAGAAAATGGAATATAAATAAAATAAAGAATCTCACAATGTTCAAGTTGGTTTGTAATAGGATGTTTGGCTTTATGTTTCATGAAATAAATATTTATTGAGAATCTGTGTTGTGACACTTAGAAAAATTCTTGAGATCCTTTAATTTTATTTTTGTTCTGTTTTGTGTTTGTTGTTTGTTTTTGTTTAGTTTTGTGGGGGCAGAATACCACTACTTTTCATAGAAAATAAGATCAAGGGCAATAATATTTAGAAAATCTTAAAGGAAGCAGAAGGATTACTTTACTGCGAGATTTTTGGTTTGTTTAGAGAATGTTGTAAGAAGAGATTCAGGGTGTTAAATTTTTTTCCAAGTATAAATTGCCATTGACCCTTAGACCCATCCCCAGGTTTTCTTATAAACGTAATAAAGAACCTTAGCATATAGTGAAAAGCTGTTCCTAAAAAGTCATCTGTTCTACTCTCCTCTTCTTATGGAATTTGTGACTATAGACCAGTAGATTTGAGTTTTTCCCAGAGGCAATATAGAACTTATTTTGAAATAAAGTAGACTGTTTTACTTCAATCAGTTTTTTGCCCTTAAAATATTATTTTTCCCACACAAGCAGTGTATTTTTTTAGCATCCTGCCATCTGGGGGATAGATAATTTAATAATTTCTAATTAGATTTAATTGGTTTATATTGCTAAGATATGGCATATTTTTCCAAAACTCTCAAAGGACTAGGGAAGCTCCTTTAAAAAAAAGCTCAATGATTTACTAAAGCAATATTCCTTTATGACAAGTCATAGTTAGAATATACATATCTTTCTTTTTCAAACAGTCAGCACATCTGTATTTGTAGATGTGTATGTAGTTCACGGTTTCAAAAATTTACATCAATTTATGCCAGTATTTGTCATTTTTGTTGTTATACTCTGATCATGCCATAATGTGCTAAATATTGAAATGTTTCATTAGTAATCCACACTATTAAGTATGAGTCTAAAATTAAATGTTAAGTATAGGCAGTTAGGAAGACAAATATTTTCATCTTGTTTATAGAAGAGTATTTCATAATTACCTGTTAACAACAGTCTTTAGATTCCCTTCTATGTAAAAAGTGAATGATGAGATCTCCACAAAATGAAATAAATGGGAAGAACGTCTTTCTTTGCAATGCTCCTTTGTACATAAGTCAAAAATTTGCTTCATTTTTATTTTTAATTACTAAATATGAGACAAACGCTTAGTCTCAAAATATAGGTCAATATCTATATTTTTACCCTGCATATTAAAGTTACTGTTTTTATTTAAATAAATTTGTAAATACATGGATTCTGAAGTTATTTTGATATTAGATAGCTTTTCTTAATGTTGTTTAATTACAGTTATCCCGATAGGCCCCCATTATTCTCACCTACCTTAATAGTGGTAAGAACTCGGTTTCTATAAAACAGGACAAAACTATGATCTATGAGTAATGAGAATGCCTTAAAACTGACATTTTTAAAAAAGTGAAGTTCCTGGATAAAGCAATCTTGGATGTAGGTCTTTGGATTTCATCACTTGGAATACTTCTTTCCAGCCCCTTCTTGCCTGTGAGGTCTCTTTTGAGAAATCAGCTGACAGTCTGATGGGCACTCCTTTGTAGGTGACTGTCCCCTTTTCTCTTGCTGCTTCTAGGATTCTCTCCTTCATTTTAATCTTGGGCAATGTAATTATGATGTGCCTTGGTGTATTCCTTCTTGGGTCCAACTTCTTTGGGACTCTCTGGGCTTCCTGGATTTCCTGGAAGTCTATTTCCTTTGCCAGACTGGGGAAGTTCTCCTTTATTATTTGTTCAAATAAGTTTTCCACTCATTTAGAATGGAAGGACAGATAAAGTGCTTCTCAGATAAGATCAAATTCAAGGAGTTCATCATTACCAAGCCCTTATTATATGAAATGTTAAAGGGACTTATATAAGAAAAAGAAGATGAAAAATATGAACAGTGAAAGGACAGCAAATTCACAGTTATTAACAACCACACCTAAAACAAAAGCAAACCAAGAGGACAGCTAGATCAGGAGCAGAACCATAGAAATGAAGAACACATGGAGGGTTAGCAACAGGGGAGTGGGAGGAGGAGAAGGGGGAGAAGGTACAGAAAATAGCATAGACAGTAGGTAGAAAATAGATAGGGGGGGAGGGCAAGAATAGTAGGGGAAATATAGAATCTAAAGAACTTGAGACACATGGTTATAAACTAAAGGGGGGAAATGGTGGGGGAGGGGTTGTGCAGGGTGGAGGGGAATGAAGGGGGGAAATAGAACAACTGTAATAGTATAATCAATAAAATATATTTTTAAAAAAAGAAATAAAAAAGTGAAGTCCCTAATGATCCATTTGAGACTTTTTAAATTGGCTGGAATTTTGCTAAAAAATTTGTGCTTCACTCTGGTCAACACCAGTAAAGAGTTAATCAGGTACAAGAACATGAATCTCTAACCTGTATGTATTTCAGTAGCAGGTCCAGGTTTTGTAGACCTGAGCCTTATATAATTTGGAGGAGCACTCTGTCATAAAATTTTTACAAATTTGTCAATTTAAAATTTTGAAGCCTCTCTCAAATCCTTAGATGGAAGCATACTCCAGTGATAAAGCTTGCAGCTTAAGTTTCAATATGTTCATGGTAAATATGCCTTCATATATGATAATCAGATATCAAGAACAAAGTCTACTGGAAAAGCATCCCAGTAGAGAGGCTAGGAGAGCTTCACCAGCTCTGAGATCAACTCTGGATTTCAGTTTCCTCATAACATCACAGGCAAGTGTGCACTGGGGAAAACCATCTCCTAAGTTCCTTCCCACTGAACAGTTTCTATTTTTAATTGGAGAACCCATTACTTTGGAAATGAGAATGACTCCATGTTCATGTGAAAGAAGCAAATGAACCTTGTAAATTTATTAGGGTACCCTAATTTACATGACTATTTCATGACATTCAGGTATGTATATTTTTTCACATAGCAATGTGGCTTTTTGTTTTGGTTTTATAGCAACATTCATAAGTATATTCTACATCAACAGCCTGAGTACCAGCACCAGATCATGAATGAGGGATAGGGATCTTGTAGGGAAAAAGAAAAAAATGGAAATTAACCCCATCATTTGCCTTCTCTTCTTCTGTAATTCCTGGAATTGAAAGGTTGAGCTACTCACTGAACCTTATTAACATGCTGTCTTTGAAAGTGGAAGTAATAAGTTGTCTAGGTTAGCAGCATTTTATCCTTTTAATGCTAGATTCAGAAATGTAGAAGTTATAGAACTATCATTGATATATTGTGAACATTTTTTTCAGGATTTTTCTCCACAATCAGTATAAAGATGGAACTCTTTTCTGTTTGTATATGTGAATATACATAGAAAAATTCTTCAGAAATTTGCTGAAGTCTTTAACTTTGGTGCCAATTCCTAATGGTTTTAAATGACTTAAAAAAACATAAAACAACTCTTATATAAAGTCTTTTTAAAAAAGTCATTTAAAAATTCTGTAATGATCCTAATAGATTAGGAGTTCAGTAGAAAGTACATCTCATTTATCATGGTGTTCTTAAAGCCCATACAAATAGCTGATATAAAATATTCATATTACTTAAATTTGATTAAAAAATAATAATTTCAAATTATAGAGCATTATCATTGTTTAAAATGTATGTTGGGAGCAATAAAGCTATATATTCTTTATGATTAAAATAACATTAAAATAAATGTGGTATTAAATGTAGCTTATAGATAAAAGAAAAATAGTCATAATTCTACCACCTGTTAAAACAATAACTATAAACATTTGGGGTTCAATTACTGATAATTTGAAAAAATAGTGTATTTCATATATACCTATACCTCTATTTTCATAATTCTATATATCATACATGAATGTAAATGTTTAAAAGTTTATTAAAATAGGAAAAAATATCTTTGATATGTACTTGCTCTCCATTTTGTGAATAACAGAAGAATTAACTTACAACATTAGTAATAGCCAAACATATTAGACGGTGTCTCTTATTGCTTCAATAACGCAAATATACAAAGTAAAATGATAGTTTTTAAGGAAGAAAAATCAAGTATCTTACTACGAGAGCCTTCCAAAATACAGTGCATTTTTGTGGGATAGATTGGACTATCGCACACAGATGAAATTTGACAGGATACCAGACAGTTGCCATATTTTTACTTTTAATTCAGAACTTTTTTTGATAAATGTGGAACAGAAAAATATATATTTTTGGTTTTTCCTGATGGGGAAAACCAATTGAATGATATTTAAAAACCCTGCCATCCCTGTGTATCTGGCTTATATTATTTCATAGATAGCTGGAGGGAATTAAAGCCTTGACATTTCACTCATCCTGAAAACACTGAAGATACGTGGACTGGCACTACATCGAGCTCCCATTTTTCCTTCCAAAAGTGCATCATAACTGGCCTTTTTATCCATCCAAGACTGCTGCCCAAAGGGGCTTGTATGTCAAGGCCAATGCAGCTTTGATGAAGCAGCATCTTAAGATATTATGGTTTAAATTCTGGGCAGTAGTTGGAGGCAGATTTTGTCCTGGTTTTATTGTTCACTATATTTGCCTCTTTCTCAGATAGAAATTGAGAAGGAAAATTTCACTGGATTCTATGTACTATTTACACCCTTTGGAGATGAAAGGAATCCAGAGAAGATGTCTGTACCCATGGTAGGGCAGGGACAAGCAGGGGGTATGGAAGAGACAGAAAACTTTATTTCTCCCCCCATGTCTCCACAACTCCAGGGCACATAGGCTACTCTGTTAAGTAACACATAGAACTTCATCTTCTGACAAAAATTGAAAAAGCTTTCAGAATAAAACTCCAAGTTGTGAACCCCCCCCCAAAAAACAAAGCCAATATAATAGGCTATGAATAAACAGAATAAATGTGAAAACCAATTTTCCTGTGCACAAAAGCTAAATTACTTGATAGAGAAGTTTCAAAATGACCAAGTCTCAGTGTTTGCATTCAGATATCCTTATTGGTTTGTAACTTTCCTTAGTTCACCCTACTCCTATAACCTGCCTTGACAGTGATCTCCTGGTCTTTATCACTGACCCCTGCCTGTAGCTTGCGCTGGCCCATGGCAGGAGGGCACACCTGCTTTGGGGAGCAGTCCCACACATATACATAAAAAAGAGATCACCACACTTTAATGATTGCCCAAAGGAGTTCTAGCCCCTTGAGCTTCTTCACGTCGGAAAATGGAATAAAAAAGCTTATCTAACAGCAGTGGAGTTCTTGGAACAGACAGGCTTCTTCGGAATAACCACACACATCAGTTTCAAGCATACTAAGAGCTCCACTGGACCCAAGAGTGAAGCATTAAAAAGTCTTATGTTCATGAGAAATTAATCTGTTTAATTTACCTTTTTTCATTTGCATCATATCTGAGGAAAGTTAAATAATACACTCTTTATTTCTATTTTTTAAAATCATATCAAAATGTAGCTGAGATCTACCTTCAAAAAGTGGGGAAGTAGTGGTCAAAGAAGTAGTTGTACTACAGGAGGGATAATTTGAAGGGCTGTAGCTTTTCCGTAATATTCATCTATGCCCTCCTCCACTGCCAGGAAAAAAAACACACAAGAAAATGTATCATCTAGGTTAAAGCAGTGTTTGGTGCCAAGCAGTGTTTTAAAACATGTGCTCTAACCTCTTTTGTTAATACTAGATTGCCCCCAAAGCCTCTGCTACCAAGAAAAATGAAGATTCCTGGTGACATGAAGGAAGACTTAGGACCCCATTTGCCTTGGCAGCCACTGCAACTAACCCCCTTAGCTATTCTTTCTCCTTTTATTGAGAACATTCCTAGACCAGGACATCTATTAGGCAATTACTACGAATAACCCAATTCGTAGATTTGGGTTAAGATTCCTTGTATCATCACAAATCAACTTTCAGATATCCAGTTTGTTTATTAATCGTGGTTATACAAATAGATAACATATTGTGACATAGTTTAAAATGTTTGCTTAGAATGAAAACATCATTTACTTGGTGGGTAACAGGGATTAGCTGAAGTTATATAACACATTTTAATAAGAAATACTTCTTCCCAGTCCAACCTTCATCATACATTGTTTCTGTCTTTTGGGAACTTCTCCAATCAGGGTCAGTTGCAAACTGAAGGCTAAGATGTATGCAGGCAGCTCTGATCCTTAACACTGTGGACCCTGGGCTGTGGGGCGGAGTGGCTAATCCATGTGACAAAGTATGGAGAGGGAGGGAGGGTTTCTCTGCCCAACTGGGACATGTCACGTATTTAAGGGAGGAAATGCCACCTGAGAAGCACATGTGTACATTGTGTGTGGTTTTAATGGCTGAATTTAGGTTAAGACAGTCAGTGCCTCACGCTGATTATTATATTATTTTCCTTTCTCTTTCCCCTGTAGCTGTAAAAACAGTATTTAGGTATATAATTCCCTCTTTACAGAATTTTGAAGAGAACTATAGTATGGACAGTGTATGTTGTAAATGTCTGTGGGGGAATTTTTAAGTTGTCAGTGTGTTGTGCCCCATTTCAGGAAAAAAGCAAGTCGCACCTCCAGAGAAGAAACTTGTCATCATCAAGGAGGTTGTTCCCATGGCATCATTGACTTTATCCAATGGTAACAGCCTGAAATTTCCATAGAAACTGATCTGATGAAAACTGCTAAAAGTGCCATCCGCACAGCAGGATCAGTTGAGTTTAAAAGAAAGCATAAATTGTCTTAACAAAATCTTTCCCCAAACAGGCCACATTGGCGCAGTAATCACATTTCCTTGTCATAATCAATTACCCCGTATCCTGTTGCCCAAGGAAGTGAGCTTATAAAAGGCTTGAGATATAATTGTCATCATCATCACAAACATCATCATCATGTAGGTGATTCCTCCATACAATTTAAAAGTGTAATGCTTATTTCATCTGATTGTGATGTGTAAATATCTGGAAATCTTTCAACAGAGAAGTTTCAAAAACAATTTGTTTTCTTTTTTCTTCATTTTTTCTCCTGATTTCTTTTTTCTTAATTCTATTTTTCTTCTTTTCTTTCTTCCTTTCTGTGCTTCCTTGCTTTTTTCCTTTTATAGTCTTTCCCCTAGCACTTCCTCAAACATCTGTTTTGTCATACTGAAAGAACATCCAGGATTAAACCCTGTGGTTACAGATGAGTCAAAGCATTTCCTTTATCCTTCCCCATTTCCTGATTTGGTCTAACATATCTATCCAATCATTATCTGTGGCTACAAGGAAAATAATTAGGCCAAAGCCCTTCTAAGGTAACTGAGAATCCAGTGTACGCACGTCTGTGAAGCCACATTCCTTCTGCAATGCGCTCTAGCCTGGCCCCATTGGTTGGAAAAGCTACCAGGAAGAGCAGAAACATAACGGGGAAGTAAAGGGTTTTCCTTCCCCATTTAGTAACAGGCTTTTGATTCTGTGTTTCCTGTTAGAGTGTAAGGCAAGGAAAAGAGACTCTGGAGAGAGAAGTGGATGCAGGCTTGACTAATAACTTAATTCAGGAATAGGAAAGAAATTTAGTTCCTTCTTGCTTCCACCTGCCTGGCTTCATTCCTTTATTCCTCTATTTAATCATTCATTCATACAGCCAACTTTTATAGATTCCCTATTACTTCCTTACGCAATACGATGGCATCACTTACCTGTTTCCTGCATCCTCCATGTCATGATTCCAATGATGTCTCACTCGCACTTCTCCCAGGGTTTCTAACTTGTTCTCCATTCTCCATGATCAAACCAGTCCTCCAACCCAACCTACAAACTTATTGCCAGGTCAGGCTTGTTAATGGACTATTTGGATGCTGTTATTCCCATTCTCTTGAACTTCTAGAACCTTCCTAGTTTCTTGAAGTGAAACCCAAGCTTTTAAAATTAAATTCATTTTAATTACATTTGTTAATAAAATTATATAGGTTTCGAATGTACAATTCTGTGTTGCATCATGTGTATATTGCTTTGCGTGTTTACGACTCAAAGTCAGATCTTAAGCCACCATATATTTGACCCCCTTTACCTTGTACCACCCTCCACACCCCCATCTTACTGTAACCACCATACTGTTGTTTGTGTCTATGAGTTTTTGTTTGTTTGCTTTATTTTCTCATTTGTTGCTTTCAATTTTGCATCTCACATATGAGTAAAATCGTATGGTTCTTGGCTTTTTCTGTCTGACTTATTTGGCCTAGCATGATATTCTCAAGGTCCATCTTTGTTGTTGCAAATGACTGTATTTCATCTTTTTGAGTATATACCAGAAAATTTGAAAATATTTATTTGCAAAAATATATGCAACCCTATGTTCATCACAGCATTATTCATGGTGCCAGGACATGGAGACAATTGGTGTCCCTCAATAGGTGATGGGATAAAGAAGGCATAATACACATACACAACGGAATATTAGCCAGAAGAAGAGAAGAAATAAAACCCAAACTCTTTAGTCTGCAATTCCGGGCCCTGTAATCTGGGCTCCATGATTTCACCTTTAAAATACCATATCCTTAGGCCATATTGAAGTATTTGGGGGTTTTCTCTCTGTCCTCTTTTTCTCTTCCTCTCCTGATGGAGCTTTCCACCTGTATGCTGTTTGGCTCCCAGAATCTCTTGGCCCTTTTCTCACTTAAATGCCAGAATTCCCTTGATCTTGTCCTTCCTAGTCTCCAGTTGGAAGTCATCTCTGTCTTCCCCAGAACACATGGCCCATTGTGTCTCTCACAACCTTTTGAACTTTCTATCTAATTTTGTAGTCACATGTATTCATATTCATGGCTTAGTTGGCCATGAAAACAATGAGCTCATTGAAAGCCGAGCCCACCATTCTATTGACCTTATAATAGCAGAGTCTTTTATGCCCTGGTTCTCAACTAGGGGGATGCACGCAGTTCGTTTTTTGAGAAGACATTGACTAATGAACCTATTGTTAATTTCAGCTATAATGGGTAATAGTATGGTCCAGTAAAAGCTTTTTTTTGTCATACCTTTGATATATTTTCTTGCTAATTACACAGCAGTAGATCCATCAGTTTTAGCAAGATCAGTTATGCAGAATTGTACCCTTCCCTTGGTACACAAACTGTTGGCCACAAACATCTTTAGAGATGGTAAGGACTATTGCCATTCAAGTTAAGAAATGCCTTGCCTAGGCTAAGGAATGTTTTTCTCTTCATTTCCTAGCAGTATTCTTTGAATACTTTCACTTGTTAAATAGAATTTACAAGTTTCTAACATCAAACAGTATAAACAGTTGTACAAGGCAGCATCTCTCCACCATATTTTCACTTCCCAGTTCCCGCATCTCCTTAAACACAAATTACTGTGTTGCATTCCTGTGTATCTTTCCAGACAGATTTTTATGTACATAAAAGCAAATAGGAATCAATTATTATTCTGTGTTTTACACCAGTGGTACCATATTACACACACTCTTCTATGTTTGTGTTATTAATTTTAAAAATGTATTTTGAAGATCTTTCCAAGTTGCCATTGTGTGAATTGAACACAATATGAATTTTTTCAATTTTTAAATTTTTATTGTATCTTCTCCATTACTATTTAGTCCCCTTATATCCCCCTCCACTCAGCATTCACCACGCTGTTGTCCATGTCCATGAGTCCTTTTGCCTTTTATGCTCAATCCCTCCACCCCCAACCTCCCACCCACAAATATTTGTTTCTGCTGTCCATCTATGAATCTGTCCCCATATTTCTTGTTGGTTCAGTTTGTTCATTAGATTCCACATATGAGTGAAATCACATGGTACTTGTCTCTCTCTAACTGGCTTTTTTGGTTTAGCCTAATGTACCCCAGTTCCATCCACACTGTTGCAAAGGGTAAGATTTTCTTTTTCGCAACTGAGTAGTGTTCCATTGTGTAAATGTCCCATAGTTGTTTTATCCACTCATCTACTGATGGACACTTGGGCTGCTTCATACCTTGGTAATTGTGAAAAATGCTGCAGTGAACACAGAGGTGCTTATGTTCTTTCAAATTAGTTATTTTGGGTTTCTTCATTTATACTCCCAGAAGAGGAATTGCTGGCTCAAAGGGCAGATCCATTTTTAATTTTTTGAGATCTCTCCATATTGCTTTCCACAGTGGCTGTACCAATCAGCATTCCCATCAGTAGTACAAAGGGTCTCCCTTTATCCACATCCTTGCCAGCACTTGTTGTTTGTTGATTTATTGATGGGAACTATTCTGACAGGTGTGAAATGGTATCTCATTGTGGTTTTAATTTGTATTTCTCTAATAATTAGTGATGTTGAGCATCTTTTCGTATGTCTACTTTCCATCTGTATATCCTCTTTGGAGAACTGTCTATTCAGGTCCATTGCTCATTTTTAATTGGGTTATTGTTTTTTTGGTATTGAGTTTTGTAAGTACTATATAAGTTTTGGATATTGATGCCTTATCAGATGTATGGGTGAATATATTCCCCTTTCTGTGGATTGTGTTTTTATTTTGTTGATGATTTTCTTTGCTGTGCAAAAACCTTTTTAGTTTGAAGAAGTCCCGTTTGTTTATTTTTTTCTTTTGTTTCCCTTGCCTGGAGAGATATATCCAATGAAAAGGTGCTACAAGCAATGTGTGAGAGTTTGCTGCCTATGTTTTCTTCTAAGGTTTTTGTGGTTTGGGGTCTAGCATTTAAGTCTTTGATCCATTTTGAATTTATTCTTGTATGTGGTATAAGAAGATGGTCTAGTTTTATTTTTCTACAGATATCTGTCCAATTCTCCCAGTACCATTTACTGAAGAACTATCTTTAGCCCACTGGATGCTTACTTCTTCTGTCAAATATTAATTGAGTATAAAAGTATGGGTTTATTTCTGGACTCTCTATGCTGTTCTTTTTCTCTATACCAGTTTTTATGCTAGTACCGTGCTGTTTTGATTATTATGGCCTTATAGTATAGTTTGACTTTAGGTAGGGTGATTCCTCCAACTTTGTTCTTTCTCAGGATCGTTCTCGCTATGCTGGGCCTTTTGCGGGTCCATATAAATTTTTGAAATATTTGTTCTAGTTCTGTGAAATACATCATTGAAATCTTGATAGGAATTACATTTAATCTATAGATTGCTTTAGATAGTATGGATGTTTTAATGATGCTATTATAATCTCTACCATGATGAAAATCTTATACATATATAATTTTCTATATATGTGAACATATATACATATAAGTTATATTTCTAGAAATAGAATTGGTTGCTCACAGGGTATATACTTTATAAATGTATATATAGAGAGAAATTTCAAAATAGTCCTCCACCGACATTATACCAATTTACACTTTCATGATCAATGAATGCGAGTTCTGTTCCCCACAGAGTTGTCAACAAGCGTATTTTAAAGCTCTTGGATTTTTGTCAAGTTGATTTTTGTCAAGTTGATTTTTGTCAAGTTGATTTTTGTCAAGTTGGTTAAAAATGGTATCTCTATTTGTTTGTTTTACTACCGAATGCTGCATGAATTTTCATGTCATCTGTGCACAGCAACTATGATACCTTTATGTGTCCCTTCAATAATACTTGATACATGTGTTGACCAAATGAGTACTCTCAGTTTAAGTATAACTTGCCTTTCCATTATTTTCAGTGAAATCAATGTATTTTCATATGTTTAATAGCCATTTGTACATTTTTAATATTCTCATAAACACTCTATTCATACATATTTAGGAATATTTTATATTTTAAGGAGATAGGCTGTAATGAAACTCATAAATATTTTTCCCAGTTTATCATGTATTCTTTCATGTTCAGTAGAATGATTTTTGACATGTGGAGGTATATTTTTGTTCTTGGTTTTTCTTTTTTAAATGAGTTCTGAATTTTGAGTCATAGAAAGGCAACCTTCACATTGAGATTATTGAACATTTCTCTCTTTTTTTTTCATGTTATCTTTTAAGGATATGGACTCATTTCTTTACATGTAAATCTTTGAACCATGTGGAACTTACCCTGGTAGCAATCTGACACTATTCTTGTACTAAAAGGATTTATTTAATAGGCTATTTTATCCCTACTGATATAACTTTATCAAATACTGCATTTTTATGTTTGGGATTCATTTTTTACATTTCTATTTTAATTACTGAGGCTTATAATATTTTTGACAATTTATTAGTGCTAATCACCGCTATTGTTTTTTAAATACATTTCAAGGATATTTTACTGAAAATTTTTCCTTATGTGATTTTGAGTCAGCTTGTAATCAGAATCATATTCAATTTTTAAATTAACTGAAGGAAAATTGAATACATTTATGATGCTAAATTTATCAATGTAGCAAACTATTAATATTACTTCATGTTTTGTATATTAAAATTTTTCTCAGAGTTTAAGTTAATTACAAAGTATTTATTACTTTTCTAATTAGTTATTTCTATAGATGAAAGCATTTGCTTTAATCCTTATATTGTTTCATTTTTCTAGCTTGCTGAGTTAATTTATTGATTATAACATTTGTTAATTACATTGGGCTACCCCAATAATATCATTCTCCAGCATATCATTCACAAGTAGGGATGGTTTTAAGTTCTACTTTTAAAGTTTATAATTCTTATTTTTATCAGGTTGGTTATAATATGTATATCATTATAAAATAGTAAAAATGATGATGTACTTTATTATCTTTGGGTTTTTTTGACTTAAAAAAATCTCATGTTTCCTCTGAAATCATCATACTGGCATTTTATTTATTTGGTTAATGCCCTTCTTAACATTTCTGATTTTTAGGAATTTTACTTTAGTCTTATTTACATACATTTATTTAAAAATCATTATTTTATTGCATTATTCTAGTTTCTCTTACATTCTTTTAGTTGTTCTATGTCTTTGGTTGTAGTTCATTAGATTTGTTTGCCACCTTTTTTGCTGCATATCTAACCTGTAAGCATTGCAATTTCTGAGGCTTTGGGTTTAGCCCTTCTCTGTCAGTACACGCTTGAGATAAGCCGTGTACCTACCACAGAGTTTAAATGACTGCATGCTGATCACTCTGTGATGTGTATCACTTGTTGAAGCTTAGTTCTAGATACACACCACTCTTTTGATTTTTGTAAACTAATAAAATCAAGTATGTTTAGAAATAACGTTTCTTTTTCCTTCCTGCAAATGTCACCTGCATCTTCCTTGTTTCAGTCCCAGTCCTAACAGGCATCCCTGACACTTGGCTCTCTAATTCTCCACATTCACAAAACCAATACATCCTTTTTCATTCTCCCTCTTAAGTATTTCTTTAACATATCTTTGTCTGTCTTTCATAGACCCTATCTATGCTATCATTTCTTACCTAACTGTGGCGTTAACCTTAACCAGTCCCATTATACCCAAACTTGTCCCTTCCCAACTCATACTGAAACTTGACAGATCCTGTAACATCTCTCTTCCTTAAGTCTATTCGGTAACTTTTTGTTCAGAAAAATATTTTAAATGTTTTACATGGCTTCTAAGTTTCTGAATGGTATGGTCTCTACACAGCAGTCTCAGCTTGAGACACTTTCCTCTTTCCTTTGGCTACTCAGGAGGCTCTACACTTCCCATATGTCCCTTTCCCCTTCCCTCATTTTATGGCATTCGCACATGCTCACTCTCTCATCTTTGTTTGAAAATGTACAGCTACTATTCCTTCCATTATTTAGTTTTTCTCATTGTTTAGTTTTTGTCTTTGAAATCTATTTCTTAGGTAACTTTTCTCATATTCACCTTTTCTAGATGGCTTTGGAAGCTCTCATTGCTTCATGTAATAGTTGACTTTAGAATTAAATGATTAATTGGGTAATCAGTTGTCTAGTGATTATTTTTCCATAGTAAAATATAGCCTCAGTAAGGATATCTGGTTCATTACTTATTCTCCAGTACCTAGAAAGATACTGGAAGAAAAAAAAGTAGAAAAAATATTGTCAAGAAAAGCATAGTAAGTTTGAAATATTAATTATCTCTCTCTAAAGTTAAAACAGAAATTATAGCATCATAATAATATTATTAATCAAATAGGATGGAGAGTTCAAAACAGAATTGTAAATTTAACATTTCATCTTAGTAAAGAAATAAATGGTCATTTAATGATTGGTATTAGTATGATAGTCTTACTATCTGGACATGTATACAGAGTAAGATTCCCAGATTATTCTTCATTACAAAAATAAATTCTACATGAATGTATATGAGAACTTATATGTAAAATTATATAATATCATAGAACTACTAAAAGAACATATATACACATACTTATCTAATTGTGTTCAGAAACAGTCCACAAAATTTGACAACAATGGTGTAAATAAACAGGAAATGATTAGTGAATTAAACCCAACAAAATATCAAAGTTATTAGTATATAAAACTTGTTTAGAAAGGTACCCACAATAGAAGGGTCAAAGTACTCTAACATTCATGACATAAAATAGGTTATTGTTCTTATTGTGATATAAAATCATGTTACTATTTAAAGAATCTCTATAATTAAAAAGAAAATGACACATTTCCCAGTTAAAGGAAAAAGTAATGGTTTCGAAGAGGCAAGTCACAAAACATTAAATATAAATTTATGTGACAATTTTTTACTGTTTTTACAGTCATGGAAATAAAGATGAAAATGGGGTCATATTTAATTAAGTTGGAATGGTGAAAAGAATGATGATATGTAGAATTAGTTAACATGAGAAAGGGAACATTCTTGCACAGCGACGGCAGGGTTATCATTGAACAATCTCCTCAGCAGTCAACTTGACACGAGGCAGGGACTTTCAGACTGATCATAACCTTTCCTGAGTTATTTCTCTTCTGGAGACTTACCGAAGGAAATGTTAGTTGAGTGCAGATGCCATTTAGTGGCTTACCTACAGAAATGAAAAGGACTTTATGGCATAACTATTTATATTGCCCATATTTATAGCTACATTTAATTTCCCTCTTTGCTTTCTCATTTATTTGTCTTTATTCATTGTGACATTTTGTGTGCTTTATAAATCCTTATACACAGGTGCAAAATGCTTTCTGATACAAGGTGTAATTTATACTACTGTGCACACATGCACAATTGGTATTTGTAGTTGTGGCTTTTAACAGAGTACCTAATAGGTAGAAATGATTCACAAATTTCTAATTAAATCAAACTTAAGTCAGTATTTTATTATAGGAATTATATGAGCAAACCTGCACAATCCGCTTGTCAGTGATGTTTGCCTTCTCGTAATATAAACTAAATCAGTTTTCTCCAAATTTCGTATCTAGAGGCCATATCCATGGTATGCTTACTTAATTAATTTTCACATTCTCATACTGTGTGTGTGCAGAGTTGCTTCATTTTGCAGAAACCCTATTTCTCTTGGAGGATCTGAGATAGAGCTGGCAGAAATTGCTATTTATGCAGCCTCCTGGGTAAGTCAGCTCTTTCTGTGTAGAAAGCCACCAGCACACAAGCACCATTTTGTTTTTGCAAAGGCAAATGTACAGTAACAAGCAAGTTGGTAAAGTCTTCATCTGACTTATCTCATCACTATACACAAAACTTTAATTTGCAGCTGAAGAAAGTACAGAATTAGACTCTACATCACTGCTATTAGGCATTAATTAACCTCATGAGATGTGGCTGATGGGGCTTTTCATACACTCTTGAAAGTAAGACCCTGGAGTGTCGGTTAAGTGCCAGCTGAAAACTTTATATAAAAAGCATGTTTGACTTGATTTCCAGAAATTGTAATTTCTGGGATGAATTAACAAATATTAACTTTATGCCTGGGTTGCAGGTTCATTCCCTGCAAAGGAGTGAACACATGCCAAGGACACCTGATCAATGTTTCTCTCTCATCGATGTTTCTCTCACTCTCTTTCTTCCTCCCTTTCCTTCTCTCTAAAAATTGAATAATTAAGTATGTGATAGATTAATATAAATTAGTTTTATGCAAAAATATACAAAAATCATCTGCAATGTTTTGATTTTCTACTAGGTTAGGTTTTAAATAAATATGGTGTTTCCTTGCTTTGCTTTGAATATAGAAATTACTTTTTTATCTATAAAACATGCCTTGATAATTGAATATACATTTTATGAGCAAGAAATTATTGCAAATAGATATAATTAAAAATTAAAACCAAGGATATTATTGCTGTATAGGTCTGAAGGGATTTGTTCAGCAT
The DNA here is from genome assembly GCF_014824575.4 of Sturnira hondurensis. NCBI lineage: Eukaryota > Metazoa > Chordata > Mammalia > Chiroptera > Phyllostomidae > Sturnira > Sturnira hondurensis. Next base: position 7,949,270 of record NW_028074140.1, on the reverse strand, counting down.
AAATGAAATATTTTCTGTGATTATGCTATAAACGAAACAAGAAATGTTGAGAAAGAAGAAAATAAGGAAGGAAGGAAGGAAGGAAGGGAGGGAGGGAGGGAGGGAGGAAGGAAGGGGAGAATAAGGGGTTGGAAAAGAAAGGCCCTGATATCCTGAGGCCAAATTGCCTACATGTGACAAAGTTGCCAGGTTAGAGGGTGCTTTTACAGTGCCCGTAAAAATTGAGGTTTCTCACACCTTAGTTTACATACCTTTTAGAACAGCTTTTATAATGATTATTCATCATTCATGACATTATTTTGTAAATATCTTACTCAAAATTTGACAAGCTGATTTGCTGTGTGTGTATGTATATATACACATATATACACAGATATCTATACATATGTATATACATATAGCATGTATGCACACAGAATGGAATATTATTCAGCCAAAAAAAGAATGAAATCTTGCCATTTGCAATAAAATAGTAGAGGGCATTGTGTTCAGCAAAGTCAAAGAGAAGTACCATGTGGTTTCACTTATATGTGTAATCTACACAAACAAATAAAACAAAGCAGAAACAGACTCAAATACAAAGAACAAACTGATAGTGGCCAGAGGGCAGGGGTGTGGGAAATGGGTAAAAAAAGTGAAAGGAAATCAGAGGTACAAACTTCCATTTATAAAATAAGGAAGTCACAGGGATGTAATATACAGTACTGGGAATAGAGTTAATATTATAATAACTTTGTGTGGTTACTAGACATATAATGACGATCACATCGGGAGGTATACAAATGTAGACTCACTATGTTGTACACCTGTAACTAATATAATATTGTATGTCAAGTATAATTTTTAGAATTTTTTACTAGTTCTGAAAAAGATGATAGTTAGACCAATATGACAGAAGCAACAGCTGGTGAAAAAAAGTATGACCTATTCAGTGAATACTACTGGTAAAAGTGATTATTTATGGTGGGAAAAAACTAGATTTATGTCACACTCATATAGGAAAAGATATCTTCAACACAGTAAAGAAGTAAAGTAAAATTCTAAGACACTTAGAAGAAAATAAAGGAGCATATACTTATAACTATTGGATTTGTAAAGACTTTTTGTAATGGACAAGGATTGGTATACCTGAAAATAATAAAACTAATAAACTTTTACACACAAAAGATACCATAAAACATTGCTAAATGACAAATAAAAACAGAAGTTATTTGCAACCCAATACCTGTCAAGGATTAGTATCAATAATACAAAGAAATAGTACAAATACTAAGCAGGAGAAATGGTTTAATGAGTAAAACTATCAAAGGATGTGAACAGGTAAAGGCTAATTAGCATATGCAGATATCCTCATTTACAAAAAAGGAGTCACAAATTTAAAAAATGATGAGATGCCATTCTCTTTATATTGTCATATCTCATTGTATTTTCATTGTGTTTATGTCACATTTTAAAATAGGACAATTCTAAGGTTTTTGAGGCTGTGGGACACCTCATTTTTCTGGTGGTCAAGTAAATTGGTACTATTTTGCATAACAAAATTAGGAACATTTAGTAAGATCAAAGATAAGCACGCACAAATGCTACAACTTGGAATTTCCACACTAGAGGAAATTTAACTATAAATTTAACTATGTATAAACTAGAGGAAATTGAACACATATGCATTAGGGGGTATACACAGGAAATTTATTTAAGCTTTCTTCATATAAAGGCAAAATGTTTTTTTTTCAATTTTTTATTTAATTATTTTACAAGTACAGTTTTCTGTCTATTACTCCCATCCCATCCTACCTCCGTGCTCCCCCCTCCCTCCCATTTCCACCCTTCTCAGTTGTTGTCGATGTATCCTTTATATAGGTTCCTCTAAATCCCTTCCCTATTTCCCCTGAAATTCCCTCCGCTCTCCCCTCTGGTCACTGTCAAGATTAACCTCATTGCCTATAAACAAGATGAATTAAAAATCTAAGGTAGGTTCACATAATGGAAAGCTATTTAGTAGGTAAAATTAATAAAACTGAGTGATATAATACATGTAGGTAATTCTTAAAAACAATATTGAGTCCTTTTTTAAAAAAGGAGAATAGATGGTAATGGGAAAAATACAAAAAAAAGAAATGTAAAGGACTTCCACCAAGATGGAGGCATAGGTGGAAACACTGTGCCTTCTCCCACAACCAAGTTTGAATAAAACAAAGGTTTGGAGAAACAAAGACACAACCAAAGGACAGAAAATTGAATTATATGGAAGTCTGACTACATCTAACTGTTCAACGGGGACGGTAAGAGGGGCGGAGCCAGCAGCGAGCAGGGTCGGGCAGGACAGGGCCCCCGACCCAGGCGCGCAGGCAGACGAGAACCAGTTGGGGTGCGGGGCAGACCGCGGGTGCATATTCGTGCACAGTGAGACAGACCACGCAGGCCCCAGGGGGCGAGGGCTGACGGCGGTGGCACACTCGAGTGCAGTGGGACGTGGGCCAGGTGACTGCAGCAACTGCGGCACTGGTGAGGGCCGTGGTGGCAGGCGGCGGACAGGACGCCATAGTCCCTCTTTGACCCCGCCCCCACATACAGCGTCACAACCCAGTGACTTAGTTGCCCTGCAATACCAGTGAGAGCCATTGTCCCTCTTTGACCCTGCCCCCACATACAACGTCACAACCCAGCGACTGAATTGCCCTGTTCTAGTGAACATTTTAGGGCTCTGATCCTGCTATGGAACAGGCACGAACAACCCGAAAGATGGTGCAAGAAGAACTCAAAGTCCAAGAGCCAATAACTCTAAGCGACCGAGATATTGCCAGCCTCTCAGAAGCACAATTCAGGACACTATTTATCAGGATGCTCACAGAACTGGTAGATTATAGTCACAAATTAGAGGAACAAAGTCACAAATTAGAGGAATATATGAAGGCTAAACTAATTGAAATGAAGGGAGATGCACAGGAAACCAATAGTGATGGAAAGGAAACGGGGACTCAAATCAATGGAATGGACCAGAAGGAAGAACAAAACATCCCACCAGAAAGGAATGAAGAAATGAGAATTCAAAAAAATGAGGAGAGGCTTAGGAACCTCCAGGACATCTTTAAACGTTCCAACATCCGAATTATAGGGGTACCAGAAGGGGGAAAGAAACAGCCACGAGTGGAAAACGTATTTGAACAAATAATAAAGGAGAACTTCCCCAGTCTGGCAAAGGAAATAGACTTCCAGGAAATCCAGGAAGCTCAGAGAGTGCCAAAGAAGTTGGACCCAAGAAGGAACACACCAAGGCACATCATAATTACATTAGCCAAGACCAAAATGAAGGAGAGAATCCTAGAAGCAGCAAGGGATAAGGGGACAGTCACCTACAAAGGAGTACCCATCAGACTGTCAGCGGATTTCTCAAAAGAGACCTTACAGGCAAGAAGGGGCTGGAAAGAAGTATTCCAAGTCATGAAATCCAAAGACCTACAGCCAAGATTGCTTTATCCAGCAAAACTTTCATTTAGAATGGAAGGACAGATAAAGTGCTTCTCAGATAAGGTCAAGTTCAAGGAGTTCATCATCACCAAGCCCTTATTATATGAAATGCTAAAGGGACTTATATAAGAAAAAGAAGATGAAAAATATGAACAGTGAAAGGACAGCAAACACACAGTTATTAACAACCACACCTAAAACAAAAGCAAACCAAGAGGACAGCTAGATCAGGAGTGGAACCATAGAAATGAAGAACACATGGAGGGTTAGAAACAGGGGGGTGGGAGGGGGAGAAGGGGGGAGAAGGCACAGAAAATAGCATAGATGGTAGGTAGAAAATAGATAGGGGGAGGGCGAGAATAGTGGGGGAAATATAGAATCCAAAGAACTTGAGACAGTGGTTATAAACTAAGGGGGGCAGAATGGTGGGGGAGGGAGGGTGCGGGTGGAAGGGATTGAAGGGGGGGAATAGAACAACTGTAATGGTATAATCAATAAAATATATTTAAAAAAAAGAAATGTAAAAAATGTCGAGTGGGAAAAAAAGCAAGCTACATAAATATGCTTCTTATTATGATAAACACTAGAAGCATCCAAATTAATACAATATATTGATGAAAACACCTACATGAAATCATTCAAGGGGGGGACCCAAAAATCTTAAGAATTTGTTTATTTAAAGTTTTATTTATTCTTACAAGTTTAAACTTCAGTCACCTTCAAAATACTCTCCATTTTATGCAATACACCTAAAAAGATATTTTTTCCACTGCTCAAACAGTGTTTTTAAACTTGCGAAACAGATTCCATAGTGTTTTCCCCTCTTGCAAAATAATAATCAGTAATTGCTGTTTTTCTCACCATTTTAACTTTGTTTATGTGTTTATTATTTGGCACACGGTTCATGGGAGTAAGTACTTAAAAGCGTGAGTCCTGAAGTATATGGTTTCGAATACTGCTCTGTCACTAGTTTCGTGCTCTTTTTTCTTTTGTAAAAATATTTTATTGTTTATGCTGTTACAGTCGTCCCAATTTTTTGAACTAGTCCATTTTGATGCCTTTAATTAGCTTCTGCCATTTTTGTTTCACTTCTTCCACATCAGCAAAACCTTTCTCTTTGAGAGCTTTCTTCCTGGGGAAACAAATAATGTCACTTGGGGTCAGATCCAGTGAATAGGTAGGTAGGGGCACCAGGTCAGGCCATTTTTGGTCAAAACTGTTGAACACTCAGCACAGTGTAGGCAGGTGAAATTGTAAATCCCCCATTATGAAATGGGCAAATGTGTTGTACGAGTCTTCAAAAAAAATTCACTGAAGCCAAACACAGCCTCTCACAACAATGCCAGCTGGTACACTGATACAGATGGTTTCCTAGAACACTCAACCATCAGTGGAAGTTTGTACTATGTACAAGAGACCCGCCCTCCAGAAGATAACTCTGGTTTTTTTTATAAACAAAATACTTTGCATAAACAAACAGAAGAAAAGAAGAATCATCAACCTACACTGGGCTATTACCTCTGGAGAGCTAAATGGGAACTTGTATCAGTAAGGATATAAATATAGTTACAACTGTATAATTAGTGAGTTTTTAAAAAAATTAAAAGATCATAAGCATGCTCTGGCTGGTGTGGCTCAGTGGATTGAGTGTGGCCTGCAAACAAAAGGGTCACCAGTTCTATTCAAGTCAGGGCACAAGCCTGTGTTGCAGGCCAGGTCCCCAGTTGGGGGTGTGCAAGAGGCAACCTGTCTGTGTATCTCTCACACATTGATGTTTCTCTCCCTCTCTTTCTCCCACTCTTCCCCTCTCTCTAAAAATAAATACATAAAATCTTAAAAAATAAAAATTCAGAAACAAATATATCAAAACAACATATTAAGTCTGATATTAGTTTTTTATTTTTAATTTTACAATTAAAATGGACTTAAATATATAGAAGAGTTTTGTTTTATTTCTTTAAAGTACCAATGTTAAGTAAATGAAAGCAAATTGATGTAATTTTTATCTAAGTTATGCTCATAAAGGCATTCTGAATATAATCTAAAAGAAGTATTTTGAATTAGATAAAATTAATTTGTGATTATGCTTGACTTATGTTTGCTTTGTTACTCTTATCAAAAATCTGCTTTTAAAAAGAATTTGAAAGTTAATTAAATATAATTTGTTCTTTCTTCAAGCATTATTTGCATCTCACAAGAGAAATTACAGTTTTGATTTATATCAAGCATTAATAGAGGGGGATAGAATTTTTTTATGTATCTGTCAAACAAACTCTAGTTTGAAGTTTTTCACTGTAGCTAGGAATTATATAGTCAGTATTCTACAAGGAGGGAAAAAGTATCTCAAATACCTTAGGAATGTAGCCAAAAGGCATAAATCTTTTATTTCCCAGTTAAGAGTTCCACCAAGCTCATGTTTCAAAAAATAATATTGGTATTTGATTTTTTCAATTCAAAGACAAATAACTTTACCTTTAAACAAAGCTATTACTCTACATATGGGCACTAGTTGATGTGCTCAGAAGAGATCTGCTCAGAATATAATTCCTGTGTGCCTACACCCATTTGTTTAACCGTGAAAATAGCTGTTCTGTGTAGAGTGAGTCACAAAATTGGTTTGCTGTCTTCCAATCACTCTGTGAAGCCATTTACGATCACAATGCCAATTTTAGAAGCGAAAATTAGATGATATTTATTCTCATGAAAATGTGCAGTTCAACAGTTGATTTACTTATTATGACTGCATCTTAAATTTTTTCTCCTGCCTTTATGATTAGGCTTGTGATTTTCTTTTATTCAAGGTTTTCATTTGAATGCTTTAAAACATAAAAAGTTGAAAGCATAAGTTCATGTTTGATAATATTTTGATAAAATTACTTTTTCTTTCCTTTACTCTTAGTCTTTCTCCATACCTTCCTTTCACATTTTGTTTAACCATTTAGGTGACACTTCAACCCTAAAAATGTTAACATTTACCTCCTAAGAATAAGTGCATTTTTCCACTGAGTTACAATAATATTCCTACTTAAAAATATTTTGCATTTGACAATTAGGATTGTCAAACTAAAGTACTATTTTCCAGTTTTAGCTAAACATTTTGTCAATACAGTTTGTTCCCAAATATTCTTAAGAAGATGAATTAAGGGTGTTTTTTTTTTAAGTTTTCTCTTGTTTCTTGAAGTAAATCTAATACACTGAAGCACATTTGTTCAAATTTCATGGAATGGCCTCTTAACTTTCTGACTACAGAATGCTATCCCCATTCTAGTGGGTTTTACTGTGCAGGCTCGTGGTTTAGAAAGGGGGGTCTAGGTTGTCTAAGACTGATGAGTGAGGTTTCTTCTGTCAGAGAGAATGTGGGATTCTGGTCAATGCTTTTAGTTCAAAAGAAATGGAGAAGAGAAAGAGATTTCCTGTATCTCTGTCTCTCTCTCTCACTCATGGTCTACCCCTCCCTCCCTCCCTCCCTCCCTCCCTCCCTTCCTTCCTTCCTTCCTGGTTTTTAGTTTGGTGTTGATACAGGTTCCAGTTATCCATGAATAGAGTGAAAATCACTTGAAAACCAAGCTCCCCACAGGAGAGGGTTCACTACTTAGTTTGGCACTTTCTTTTTCCCTGCTCTATGTGAAGGATCAATTAGAGGGCCACTATATGAAGAGTTTTGCCACTGGAAATCTTTGCATCTTTTCTTCCCCTTTTGGGGGGAGAAATACTAAATTACTGAGGGCACAGTGATCCTGCCCCAAATCTGGCTCCGTATTAGGAGGCTGCTACAATAATGGTCCCTCTGATATTCAGGGGATGAACTGACAGGCATGAAAACCCTGATGTCCATATCAGTTGCTAAAATATTTAAATACATGCATATTGATAGTTCTACCTCTGACCTTCCCACAAACCAGCAAATAGAAGGTTAATGCACAGTAAGGGTTGTCAAGAAGTGTCTGTTTGATTGGCATCTGAGATTTCAGATTCTTAAATATTTTATCACTTCTGCTTAGGGACCAGATATATAAAATTAAAGTCAAGAGGGGGAACTTTTATACCCCACACATACACAAAATCCATATGAAAAAATTAACATGGAAAGAGTAGTGTGTAGAACACATGGATGACAACTAAGAAGGGTGGAAATGGGAGGGAGGTGGGGAGCATGGGAGGTGCTCCCATGGGATGGGAGTAATAGACAGAAAACTGTACTTGAAAAATAATTAAATAAATTTAAAAAAAGAACAAATTTATCAAAAAAAAAAAAAAAAAAAAGCAGCGCTCCTGCCCGGGAGATAAGCTTTGTCTCCTTAGTGGCTCACAGTCTGAAGGTCGCTCACTCAGCCTTATCCATGGGGAGTGGTTACAACTCCTGAAACCAGGCAGAGAGGTTCCCAACAAGGTTGGATGTTGCCAGAGAAGCTGTCAGATAGGAAGAAGTGCAAGGAATTTATCTTGTGCCTTCTAATCTCCTCTTTCTTGCTGTCATCGTTTGTCCTAGGAGCATTAATTTCTCCACAGTGATAGTAGCCCCACTTAGCTGTCACCAAAAAAACCCATTCACTTTTCCTACAGCACAGTGCCTCATCTAAATGTGGAAACTGTGAGTGCAGCCAGAGACTCCAAAGCTCCAGTGACTCTGTGATGGAAGCTGGGCACAAGGCTGGACTTTATTTCTGGGGAGGCTGAGACAGCCAGAGTTGTCAGGAGACAAGGATAACAGCATTGCTTGGAGCTGCGTACATGAACAAGCCACACTGCTCTGAACTGAGCTGGGCGAGGAGATGCTACTGCTGATTCAGCTACAGAACAAGCTGGAACAGCTCAGGTGAACTTGACTCTGGCTGTAGAACTAGGCTTGGGTGCTCAGCCAAGCAAATCTGGGAATTTACACAAATTGGGTTCACTAAAAACCATTTGAGAAAATTCCAGACAGTATCATATTCACATAAATAAGTAAAATAAACTGTCTTTATTGGTCCTCCATATAAACTCATAATATAAATTCAATTTGGAAAACTACCTTAGAAATCATGGAGGCAAGTTTCATCATCACTATCATGGAAAAGACTATAAAGTGACTTGCTCAAAGTTATAGAGAACATGTGAGGTCAGAGTAGAATTCAGGTCTATGAATTCATAAGCCAAGGATTTTATTCACTGTACCATATTGCCTCTCATTTCATATCCTTAAATCATTCAATAAATAGACTTAACCCATGATCTCAGTCAAAATTACACACATCTAACCCACTTTATGAAAACTGTATATGCAAGGAACTAAAAATAGAAAAAGGTAAATTATTAACATCGTGAAAAACCTCCTTAATACACAAAATGAAATTCTTCCAGTTGCCTTACAATAGTGAGATGCATCTCCCATGTCAGTGCTGGCCATAGCCTTACCAATTATCCAGTTCACACAATTCTTCAAATAGGGGGATGGACTTCTCCCTGAAGGGGCCCACTGAAATCGTGTGCCAAACACCATACATAGGTGCATTTTCATGGGAAGAAGTTTTATAGGTTTGTGAGATCCTCACAGGAGTCTGTTAAAGCTTAAAGAAAAAGAAAAAGAAGAGGAGGAAAAAAAGCTAGCGTTAAACTGCCTAATTTTATCCAGGAGGTAACAGGGAAGCTCAGAAAACTTGATGTTTCCAGCACCCTCAGAGGAGTGAGTAGCAGACGGAAGGCTAAACCGCCAGCTTCATGACTGGGGCCAGTGCCGTTCCCACTTAGAGAAAGCTTCTCTGGAGCATTTTGGACCATTAACCTTTTTTCAGAAGATCCAAGAATTAGGAAAAAAGAAAATAAAGGGATTGTTATTCTTTTCTTTAAAGAGAGCCTACCAGTCAGTGTCTGACTTTTTACAGTAGAGAAAAGTAAAAACTCAAGAGCCTTTCTCAAGATGACCGTCAGTCCATGACTGATCTGATCTGAACTGTGACTCTAACTTCCTTCCACTTCCACTGCTGAAAAAGTTAAATGAGCAGAAATTAATAGAAAGGATATACATATCAGTTGTACACTGAATTTTCAGTCAAGATAAAGCCACCCTTTGTTTATTACATGCTATTTTCCTTTTATTTACTTTCTGTTTTTTGCTGCAGTAACTTTGCCTAAACACTGCCTTTTTTGCTTTTGTCATCTTGCTCCTGCATAATTGCATAATTCGGTAACTTGCCAGCTCTCTCAAGACTCTTGATTTGTACTGCAACCGTGTAGTAAGTTCTACTTATTTCTTCCTCATCTGAAATCTGTTTTCCTCTGAGATCATGTTGAAGACTGCATTGGTGCAGTGCTGGTCTGGGTGTGGAGGAGGCTATGGAACCCAGAGGGTTCGTTCAGCAGGGCTCTGTGGTCTCTGCATTCATTCGCATAAGTGTTGTTCAATGTCCTGACCCTGTTCTTATTCCACTGTGTTTGGGAGGCAACCCTGTCCAGTGTGGGGATGGATCGCCCTTGACTTCAGATCAATTCCCCTACCTCTATTTGGAGACCCTGACTACCCATTCACTATGACTAGCTAGTTGTTCCCTCATCTTTGCAGTCATTTCCACTTCCCAACCAAAAAAGAGAAATATCTGCATGATGTTTCCTGGCACTGGGGGTGTAGTGAGGGTGGGGGAATAGCAGCAGGGGATCTCCATAAGCAATGTCTGCCTCCCATTTACTCTCAAATTTCTGCTCATTTATTTATCCTTCATAATCTGTTTGATGAAATTGCAGTTTGCTACTGGAGATAATTAGCTCTGAGTGTTTATGGGAGTGTTTAGCTTCCCCTTTACAGTTTTTTGCCCATTAGGGAATCACCAAAATGGCAAAGTGCAGTGGTTTTCCTTGTCCCGGACAATCAGAAGAGGGCAGGCAGGGCTTCTATTTTTGTGGAAATGTCTATGTCCTCTTTCAGAATCCTGACACTCGCTTCACTTACTCTCCTGAGTGATATTCTTAGGAACGTTATTTTCTTATTTAATCCACATCCTGCTTCCTGGCACAAACTGAGCAGAATTGAGAGCTGCTCGGGCTGCCCTAAGCCAAGGCATATCAATGGCTCAAAACTTCTACGAAGTTCTCTTCCTACCCTCCAATCATTTTCCTTGATTATGCTAATGTGTTTTCTTGTGTTTTGTTTTCTTCAATTACTTGTTTTTCCTCATTTTTGGAAGAGAAATTTTGTCTTATCTGTTTCCTCTTAAAACAAGGCAAGATCACTTTATAAATTACTAAAATGTGAAAATATTCACAGAGGCACTCTTATAATCAGTGTTAATGAACACAATTTACTAAAAAAAAGAGTGAAAGAAATATTAATACTCTCTCAATGTTTTTTTCCCATATGTTTTATAAACAAGTTTAGAACTTGATATCATTATTTTTCTCACCTGGAATAGAAATCATGAGAGAGAACACATTTACTCGTCTCAAGAAATGCCCATCAATATGCAATATTGTTCTGAACATGTGCAGGAAAGAAAGAGCAGGCATGCCACGTGGTTGTTTGAGAAGGCCCTTCAAGTGAGAATCTGTTTTCTCTTTCATTGCCTTCGCTGAGTAGTCACAGTGTGCTCTCTCAAGGTTCTTAGAGTGCACTTGAATTTCAGTTTTTCTATCAGTTGTGAAGGAGGGAATGAAAGGTTTTGTTGACATTTTGAGAGGGAACTTGCTCTTTCATTTGCTCACAATCCAATACGAATGCACACACCTATGTACATACACTTGTAGTCATCATGGACTACAATACTCCCCCAGATGTGATATTGGGAATGCAATATTTAGAGGTTTTCTTGGTGGCTTGACTGTCCTTTCTGAGGTCACTTTGCATTCATATTAAGATCTTCCTCTGAAAAAAAGGATGGATGCTATGAAGACACTTGACAGGTTTCAATGAAGAGAGAACCTGCTATGACTTAGGAGTAGAATTGGAAAGCAGATGGCTACCTACATAGCAAAAGCCTAGTTCAGAAAAGTAACCAAGGCTGCTGGTTTGGCAATGCTGCTAAGATTCCCATTACTCTTCAGGGTTCCTTCGATTTCATAGGAGCCCCACACAATGGCCAGAAATGAATGCAGTCTTTTTGTTTAGCAGTCTAAGTTACACTGACTTTATCAAAGTTAAGATGCCACACAGATAATTGAATTAAGCTGTCAAAGTAATATTATAGTGTCAGGACTGCATGATGCTTCTTCATAGAGAAAATGGTACCTTCTAAAATACTTACTAAAGCTACACACAGACACTCAGCAGTATACATATATGAGGTTATACCACATTTTGGTGTGCATAATGGGCACTTTTTTGGCCCAACTTTTTGAGGAAAAAATAAGTCTGTGCATTTATATGGGTAGTACTAATTCTGTATCTATATAAATGTTTTTAATTCTTTTATTTATGCTCATGCATTAAAAGCGTAACTTGAGAAACCAATAATATCTGTATGCAAAATAATATCCTGGAATATGATCATTGATTTTGTTTCTAAATATAAATAAATAAAAATTGAATTAAAATTTTTAAATGAAAGATTTTTTCCCTCAAAGTTTGGGCCAAAAATGTGCATTATACTCAGGAGCTCATTGTACCTGGCAAAATAGGGTTTATGCATATTTAAAACAGAACATATGTATATATGTATAGGTATATATGTATAGAAAATCCCCCTATTCTACAAAGGAAAGAATTTGATTCATAACTATAAAGCTGACGATTCATGTTCTGAGAAAATGGTCATTATTAAAATGTATTTTATATTTAATGAATGAATGGTAGAAGATAGTGAGATTGAGAAGTTATGGCGATACAAGCATACAAGCATACTTGTTTACCTTTCCCCTTCTTGAACACCATGTTTAAAAATCACATGTAATGTATAGGTATTTTTAATTATATTATTGAAAAGAAGGAGCTCCTATCATCAGTAAATGAATGGATCCAAAAACTATGGTACATTTACACAATGGAATTCTATGCAGCAGAAAGAAAGAAGGAGCTCCTACCCTTGGCAACAGCATGGATGGAACTGGAAAGCATTATGCTAAGCAAAATAAGCCTGGTGGCGAAAGACAAATACCATATGATCTCACCTTTAACAAGAACCGAAACAACAAAACCAACAAACAAGCAAGCAAAATATGACCAAAGATACTGAAATAGAGAACAGGCTGACAGTGACCAGAAGGGAAAGGGGAGGGAATTTCAGGGCAAAAGAAGAAGGGTTTACAGGAACAATATAGAGGATACATAGACAACAACTAAGGGGAGTGGAAATGGGAGGGAGGTGGGGAGCACTGGAGGGGTGGGCTGGGGTGGGAGTAAAAGACAGAAAACTGTATTTGAACAACAATTAAAGTAATTTTTTTCAATTAAAAGAAAAGTAGGAAGTTGAAGGTGATTGACTCAATACATCAGAAAGTACAAAACAAAGAGAAAATTATTTGCAGTCCAGAATTCCTCACCTATTGAAAGTATCAAATAAGAGTTAAAAGTAAAACATACATCTTTTTTCACATTTTTTGTTTTTTTTGTTTAAGTACAGTTGTCTCTATTCCCCACTCCCACCATAGCCATACCCACTTCCCACCCTTGGTCCTACCCCCATGAAGGGGAAATTTTTTAAATAATTTGCATAAGAGAAATGAGTCAGAGTCACTGTTTAATTAGTAGCAGCTGTCATTATATAGATGATTTGAATTTTTTTTCATTTTTAACTATTGTCTTTATACAATACCAACTTCAAAAATATTTTGAGGCATTTTTCAGTAGAAAATATTTTTTAAAATATATTAACAATTTAATAAAAGCTGAAAAAACGAGGGAGAGGGATACATTATAAAGTATCAGGGGGTAAATTGTGTTAGGGAGTCATCCAGAAAATTCTGAGCTAAGAAAATCTGTAGCTTTTAAGCACAAAGTTACCCCTGAGTTTCTTGGAAGTCAAACAAAGAGTAAAAATGAAAGATGTAGCTTTGATAGCCAAATGAAGAATTATGCCAATTTCCCAGAAGAGACCAATAGTGCCCTGTATGCAGCCTCTCAGAAATGTCTCTTCATTTATATAAGTAGTATGACCTACTTCTGGATTGTTTCAGGGCTTTTCCAGTTTAAAGTCTGCAGTTGTTCACTCTCCAAAATATAATTGTTTGGAAAATAAATTATGTGGTCACCCTCTAAAATAGCATAAAAAGTTACTGAAACACAGTGCTGCTCTAGGTTTTATAAGGCCTAAAAGCTACATTACCTTGGAGTGCCCCATTTAAGAAAAAACTTTGCAATTGCAAAACTAAAATTAAGAAGAAAAGATAACATTTCTTTAAAGTGAAACAAATAGCTCACAGAATTAAAACTTTTTAAAGCTGACACCAAAGTGTTAACAACTTGTAACTCAATAATTTTCCCTACATGTTTGGCTGTGTATTCTAAGCGTGAACACTGAGGACAAATTTTTTATTTAAACCACATATAACATTATATTAGTTTACAGTGTACATGACAATAAATTTATATCACTATCTCTAGAAAAATAGCATAGTTGATTGAAATATTTTTTATTACTGATAGTTTTAAGAAGTTTATTTGAGATTTACAAATTGTCTGTAATGTAAATTCTTAGGGTTGTCAAATTTGAGAAAATTTCTATCAAGATTCTTTTATATATAAGCTATAAGATTTCAGGGAATTTATATTTCAAGTTTTTGAAATATATACTGGCTAGTATGTCATTGATGCTTGGGTTACATGGCACTTGAGTTGTATTATCTTTGATATTCTCAGTAATTCATATTAAATCAAATTAGCAAGAAATTTAAGTATTTTCCCAGTATATTCATATAATATGTTCTTCTTCATTACTTAAATTATCAAACATTCCAGAACTCTATTAATTACTTCTATAAGAAGTTTATCTTTTCCTCCTTGGGATTTACTTCTTTGGGTATGATCTACCTGCTATTTTGTAAAGTGTTTCCAGATTTTAGCAAAAGAAGAAGTATTAAAACACCATGATAAGATCTACCTGCTATTTTGTAAAGCGTTTCCCAATTTTAGCAAAAGAAAAAGTATTAAAACACCAAGATAAGATCTGAAATGTTGGGATGCATAAAATATGCAACACAGATGCACTATTTACAGGAGTATTGCAGGTTTGTGTTCTACAAAGACAGGAATTCTGATGAGTCTGCATTTCCCTCATTACCTATGAAAATGAAAAAAGCAGCATGGTGGTGGTTCCCATGGTTTATGCTGTGTTGTTGGGTCTTTTCTCAGTCCATAGGAACATCTATATTCACTGGCATTAAAGAGAACAGAACCCTCTGTTAACAATTTTACCTGTCCCCTAGTTGGAAATGTCTTTGAAAGACTAGTTACAGTTCTATACATTGCAAACCTTGTTTCTTTTCCACTGTTCTTGTTATTCTAACGCAGGCCACCTCAGAACCTCAGGCCTTGAAGCTTTATGTCACAGTACTAGGGGAGTGAACACAGTGTGTGCCAGGATAGCTAGAAATAACATAATTTTCCCACCAAAGCTACCACAATCACATAATGTAACCCACTAAATCCAAAACAACTGTGTGGCCAGCCCAAATTCTGCTTGGATACCTAACATTCCTGGAGCCTCACTTAATACCACCAGACAAAAGTGGGAAACTGTCAGAAGAGAAGGTAAAATAGACCCAGTCAATGGTTTAACAGGTTGTTGATAAAATACCTTTGCAAAATTTACCAAAAAGTTACATTTTATGAACCCAGTATTAGGGCCCCGTTCCAGAGCCTTGGATGATACCCATAAAAGGGAGGGGTCCTGAGGCTGAGCTTCATCATCTTCATAGTAAATCTGCCTTTTCAAAGATGTTTCATGGGGACTTTCCTTATTGCAGAACTCAGTAAAGACCTAAGGCCAAAAGTTCAGTCTTAATTAAATAAGAGCTCAGTAAAGCCAACTCTACAAAGGCTTGGAATACAGCTTCCTAATAATTCTTCAGGAATAACACTTAGAGAATCCAGAGGAATAAATATTTAGCATATCACTATCTAATATCAATTCTCTAAGCAAAACATTTTTTCATGAGAATTAAAAAATTGAGATAGCTGAGGAATGAGAGAGCATTGCCTTTCTGAATGTTTTACATATATACAAGGTCCAGCACAAATAACACCCCTTTTTATTATAAAATCATAAGCATGTAATTCTGTAACATAACAATAGTGTACTCAAGCACACTATATGACATTTTAGGTGAAATGTGCAAATTAAAAGTATAAATTAGTACTCCCATATTACCCTACCAACCATGCTCAACCAGGTGTTACTTCTGCTGGGCCCTGTGTATAGACTTTAACATGGGAACACCCAGACTTAAATTTGTTAATATTAAGTCATTTGGGTGACCCTGACATTTTCCAATGTGGTCTCCAGAATCCTGAATTTACTAGGTAGAGGTTAACAAGTAAATTTATTTATATATCTATACTATATTTTTTACAAATGAATTTTAAATTTCTTTTTTTTAAGATTTTATTTATCTTTAGAGGTGAAGGGAAGGAGAGAGAAGGAGAGAAATATCAATGTATGGTTGCCTCTCATGTATCGCCTCCTGGGAACTGGTCTGCAACCCAGGCATATGCCCTGACTAGGAATCGAACTGCGATCTTTTGGTTCGCAGGCCCACGCTCAATCCACTGAGCTACACCAGCCAGGGCGAATTTTAAATTTCTTAAACTCTCTAGTCTTTTCTATTTTAACAGTTTTGTATGAAAATTACTCAGCAAGAGCAAATACAAAAGGAAATGGCTGGTTTGATGACATTTTTTCTATCTTAATTCAGAAAATGAAATGAAGGAGTCAAGAGGAAGAGAGACAATGGTTCAATAATCTCTTTCTGTCTTGTATGAAACACTCCTCCATGGATGAGAGTACAGGTTGGGCTAAGAGGTTCTCTGGTGATTGTGGACAGATGAAGGGACAAGGGTTGCTTCGGATTCCTGGAGAGGTCCTTTAGTTTCTCTTTTTGTGGGGGCAACAGGGGGATTCACTCAGGGCTTTCATCATCCTACTCTGGTTAATCTTACCCATATATTCATAGGAAGTCATCAGGCCTGATATTCAGAGTTTGGATTAGTAGCCTCAGCTGTCATTTTTTCTATCTGTCTGGATATCCTCTTGGTCCATCCTCTCCTTATTTTCCATATTGTGATCTGTAATATCCTGCATCAAATTATACTTAGCTTTTCTAGCACTCTTTGTTATTATCATTTTGGGCAGTTAACAAATATGTACATTTGTATGTTTTTGTAGATGAATGTACTTATAATTTTCATGTACATCCTTGCCCCAGGCCTTAAGAAGTTGAGAAGAGTCATTAGACAGTATTTGTATGGCTTTAAAATACTGTAGCTGAGGAATGTCTCTCAAACTGTCTCTACAATGTTTATGTTTTTGTCATTTTAAACCAAATTAAAATCTCACTTTACCTCATATAGTTGAAAATGTAACAAATACATTTTCAGCATTTAGTGTCATTTTTATGTAATGTATTAAAGGCATATATTTTCCAATGTAATCCAACTTAGAAATAAATTGCCTAATGAATTTTAAAATACAATGGGTTTTTATTTCATTATTTAAATTTGGAAAAGTAATAATGAATCACATGCTCAACCCAAAATCTCAATTTCTATACATATTACTAAAATTCTCTTGAACATCTAAAAATAAAATATGAAGTGTTTGTAACATCAATTAAGTAATTATTAAATATCTAGCTAGCTTGTTAGCTGTATTTGTTCTAAGTTCAATAACATGTAGAATCAGATTCAAATTATGTTTTACTTCTACATTGCAATAAACATTAATTACAATATAAATAAAATTTTAAAAATATGAATAAGACATGTAAGAAATGAAAATAACAGTAAATTAAAATGTAAAAAGAAAGTCATTATAAAACTGGTTTATCAGTGAAAACATGATGTACTATATAACAGTTTTTTTTTCTTTGTTTGTTTGTTTTTTTGTTTTGTTTTTTCCAATTTTTTTATTTAATTATTTTTCAAGTACAGTTTTCTGTCTATTACTCCCACCCCATCCCACCCCCCAGTATATAACAGTTTTTAAATTACACAACTTTGCATGTAGAGCAAACATTTTAATACAGAGAGTTTAGAATGCAAAAGATAAGTTTTTACACACTTATAAAGAAAAGGCAAAGGATGATTTTGGTTCTAGATTTTTTTAACATAACATTTCTGAAAGCATTTGTCAATATTCTGAATGATGAAGTACAACCTGTCTAGTGACTTTATTCAGAATTATAAATTATATTTTATGTTCTTTACCTTTAATAACTTATCAGGCAAAGGTGATACCACTGACCATAGTTATTCTTTCCCATTAAAAAGCAATCAGGCCCTGGCTGGTGTAGCTCAGTGGATTGAGTGTGGGCCTGCGAACCACATGATCGCAGTTCAATTCCCAGTCAGGGCACATGCCTGGGTTGCAGGCCAGTTCCCAGCAGGGGACTCACGAGAGGCAACCATACATTGACACTTCTCTCCTTCCCTTCCCCTCTAAAGATAAATAAATAAAATATTTTTTTAAAAAAAAGCAATCAGAGGACCCTTTCAACACATATTAGTTCTGCTCTCTAGAGACAGTCCTTGACATCATAGCAACTGCATTCTGAAACACCAAAATGACCTTTTGTATAAAAACACGTATTGAATGTTATTGTAAAAAAATCATGTGGGGAAAATGTCATCAGTACTATAAACTCATATGTATTATATGTATACATATTATATAATGTATACCATTACACATATGATATGCATGTATATATACATAAAACTAAAAAATACACCATACTTCCCTTTTATAATCTACAGTTTTGCCGAAATATGAGTAGACTTTTTTTTAAAGAAGATTTAGAATTAGAAATGATTCTATCAAACTAATAAAACCTTGGGCTATATTTTGCATAATACTTCTTTTCCCAAAGATTAAGTGAGAATTAATGCTTCTATATGCTTTAAAATGTCATTAGTTTAGACCTTGTTAATTGAAAACTTATCATTTCCAGTAGTGCTCAACTAAAGCTTGTATCTTTAAAAAATATTTATGAAAGTATTACTTAATAAGGAAAGTAGGTAAATATGTCATTTAATTTTTCACAAAATGAATGTACACATGTAACCAGCACCCAGATTAGGAAGAAAACCTTACCAGCACAGGGCACTCTCCCTCTGAGCCCTTCCAGCCAGTGCTAACACCCTCAGGCTGATAGCCCTCCTGACATTTAACACCATAGACTGATTCTTATTTACCTAAATAGAATCAAACCTTCTGTACTCTTTTGTATTTGGATTCTTCTGCTAGGGATTATGTTTGTGAGATTGATCCATATTGTTGGAAATAGTTGCAGCTCTTTTATTTTCATTGATTTTTCATTGCACAAATATATCAAAATTTATTCTCTAGTCTTCTATTGATGGACTACTTAACAGTTTCTAGTTTGGGGTTCTTACAAATAATGCTACTAGAACAATTTGATGTTTTTTGTGAATATACATACACATTTCTGTTAGGTTAGAAATTGATGGTTCAAAGAGAAGTACGTATTCAGCTTTAATAGATAATGCCAAGTAACTTTTCAGTATTTTCCAAAATGGTTGCATTAATGTAAACACTCCCCAAGAGTGTGTGTGATGTTGGTTTCCCCACATATTCACCTACATTTAGCACTGCCCTTCTTTTTCATTTTAGTTATTCTGGTGGGAGAAACTTGTCTTCTTTATCTGAGGAATATTTTAAAAATATTTTATTGATCATTCTATTGCAGTCATTCCATTTTCTTTCCCCTTTATTACCCTCCACCCTGTACCCATCCTCCCACGATCATTCCCCCACCTTAGTTCATGTCCATGGGTTAGAACATATAAGCTCTTCAGCTCTTAAATTTCCCATATTACTCTTAATCCCCCCCTGTCTATTTTGTGCCTACCTTTCATGCTTCTTATTCCATGTACCTTTTCCCCCATTTCTCCCTCCCCCTCCCCACTGGTAACCCACCGTGTGATCTCTATTTCTGTGAATCTGTTCCTGTTCTAGTTTCCTTAGGTTTTTTTGTGTTTGTTTGTTTGTTTGTTTAGGTTTGTTTCTTGATAGTTATGAGTTCATTGTCATTTTACTGTTCATAATTTTTATCTTCTTTTTCTTAAATAAGTCCTGTTAACATTTCCTATAATAAAAGTTTGGTGATGATGAACTCCTTTAACATGACCTTATCTGGGAAGCACTTTGTCTGCCCTTCCATTCTAAATTATATCTTTGCTAGAGTAATCTTGGATATAGGTTCTTGCCTTTCATGACTTCGAATACTTCTTTCCAGCCCCTTCTTGTTGGTAAGGTTTCTTTTGAGAAATCAGTTTATAGTCTTATGGGAACTCCTTTGTAGGTAACTGTCTCCTTTTCTCTTGTTGCTTTTAGGATTCTCTCCTTCTCTTTACTCTTGGGTAGTGTAATTATGTTGTGCCTTGGTTTGTGCTTCCTTGGGTCCAACTTCTTTGGGACTCTCCAAGCTTCCTAGAGTTCCTGGGAGTCTGTTTCCTTTGCCAGACTGGGGAAGTTCTCCTTCATTACATTTTCAAATAAGTTTTGAATTTATTGCTCTTTCTCTTCTCCTTCTGGCATCCCTATGATTTGGATGTTGGAGTATCTACAGTTGCCCTGGAGGTCCCTAAGCCTCTCTTCATTTTTTTGAACTCTTGTTTCTTCATTCTGTTCTGATTGACTGTCTATTTCTTCCTACTGCTCCAAACCAGTCATTTGAGTCCTGGATTCCTTCCCTTCACTGTTGAGGCATAAGTGTATACACTTTGCCTCCTCACACAACAAAAAGAAGGACAGGACTATTTTTCTAGGCAATAATGAAAATCATAAATAATCATAGCATGTTAACCTATTTCCTTGTAGAGTCATGACTGTTTCACCATTTGAAAATGATGCATTAATAAAAGTGGTTGTATATGATACAATTATGCATACCACTTTTCCTTTTTTTATTCAAAACCATCAATGTTTAGATGCAACACTAGTGTCTTCTGCCTTTGGAATATGATAAACTAAAAATTGCCATACAATTATGTTAAATTATTAACACATTATCCTAATCAGGATTCTTTACCTTCCATGCCATAGTTCAATACTTACTATTTTAAAAATTGAATAAATGTGGATATAAGTGAGGATCATGTTTAGGTCCTCCCATAGATTTGTTATGCCTCTTAAATAATGTGTCTTTAATCTCCAGGCTACCTTGGATAATCCTCCTGATTTATTGCTCTGGCCCTGGCAAAGTGCCCCTTTCACCTACACAGGTACCCAGTTTGCAAAATATATTGTATGAACACCTACTCATAGACAGAGCCAGCTTGGTTCTAAGTATTCTGTTCAGTTCAAGCAAAAGACAGATCCTGTCTTTCAGTAGTTTACAGCCTAGAGTAACTTTCTAGTTCAGGTTTATCTGATTCAGCTCATATTTGATAGAATACTCTGTCATAAATGCACATTATTTTGCAAATGAAAATATTTTCCTGTCGACATAATATGTGATTTCAAAGTTTATCCCATTAATGTGTCCTTTTTACTGCTTTGTGATCTTAAACAATATTTTTCAGTGTTCAGAATGCATTCATGATTCCTTTAGCATTGCCTCTATTTCTAAATCTCAATCCATTTATTGCTCTGGTGCCTTTTCTCTCACTAACCTTCTTAACAGTTTTTCATAAAATAGCTTGATTTCCTTTCTTTATTAAATTTTTCATTAAAGCAATACAAGTGCTGTGTGTTTTTTAAAATGAGCCTTTACCACCATTCAGATGTTCTTTTAAAAGAAGTGACAGCATGCACTTAGTGCTCTACAGCGGTTTCCAACCTTTTCATCTCAGGGCGCACACAAACTGTCAAAATTCTGTAGCACACCAAAAAATATATTCTATTTGTGCTGATCTGACAAACAAAGGTATAATTCTGATATTTAGTCACACAGCCAGCTATTGTTGTATTGGCTGTTGTCATTTTTTAATTTGACAATCTAAGGGAGAAGAAGTCAGTGCCCCAGCGAAATGGTCAGGTATTGCATGTTTTAAAAATTCTCACGGCACACTGGTTGAAAATTACTGCTCTATGTGAATGGAAATTAGCATAGCTGGAGACCAAAGAGGATAAATGAGTGCATATAAATATTAAAAAATATCAAAGTTCCTTTCGCAACCCTGATTTTTTTATTGGAATCCCATTATATCCGTCACGTGCTTGGATTATGTGGGTTACATTATGATGCAGAGAGTTTGTTCTGGAAAGTTCTGGCTGTGTTATCATAGTAACTAACAGGCACATGGAGCTCTCAGTGCTGACAAGGGATAAATCGTATCTCAAAGGCAGACTCGGAATTAATTTCCTCATAAGAAACATGGATCTGGTGTTTAAGGGACCAACTTATTCTTATTTTCCATAGTCAAAATTGGGATACAACACAATCTTGTAGGTTTCTTGTAGCCATGGCCAATAGGTTTACTTTGTTCTTTAGAAATCAGTGTATATCAATAAGTAGTACCACAAGACCCTCCCCCTTAAGCTCTATCTTCCTAGTTGAATTTTTAGCAACTGTATCTATGTATGCACATGTTCCAGATTCCAATTTCACTTGCTCATACTCACAGTTTATGCTACTTGTGCCGTACCTGCCCTCATTCCACTGCACTCTGAAGGGAGAGCTTGAGTCTAACCTATGAACCAATGATGCAGGGAGTTCTCAAACAGTGTGGGACTGAGGATGTGGGAAATGTACCATAAGAAACATTATGACAAGTGGTCATTAACAGACACGTTTTCTGCCATCAGGTTGGTTGTGATACAATAAAAAGCTATGTAGACAGACCAGTGCTTTAATAACCACACACTAAGATTGCCTGAATCCACCTTCGTTGCTATGAAGTGAACATACTAATTTATTATTTTCTTGTGTGGTGTGACATTTTTGGTAAATGTGTGGTGCTCTGAAGTCAGCCAGAACTGATTTTATAGCACATGATATTGTAATGCGGGTGCAGTAATTACAGTATAGTATTGTTGTGCAGATGTGTTGAAATTAAGTATGTGAAGCACTAGTAACAGTGCATGGCATAGCAAGTGTCCAGTAAATGATAGTTATATGTTATTATTTACAGTCTTGTCCCCCTAAAGACAGTGCAACAGAAAAATCAAAGTTACTAAAAAAAACTCTGAGAAATCTAGAAAATTTTCTAGAAATACTGCTTAACTCTATAACTGAGGTCTTTATAAGTACAACAGAATTATTAATTGCAAATAATTAAATGCCAACTTGGGAATATACTAAGCAAGAAATATATCTTGTCTTTATTTATATATATATATGTCAGCCTAGAGTAACTTTATTAACATATCTTATCTTTATTTATATATTTATTTATAAGTATCTGTCTTTGTATATATGTATATATTATATATACACATAACACATATGTTATAACACACATATATAACACACGTATAACACATGTATATAACACATATATATGCTATAACACATAGTTATAGTTATATATACAGCATATATATAGTTACAGTATATATATATATAACAATATAACTATAACACAGTTACAGTTTTATATATACACAGTTACAGTTTTAGTACATATATTATAAACATATATATAGTTACAGCTATAGATATATATTTATTTATTTGCTTTTTAAAAATACTTTATTTATTTACCTTTAGAGGGTAACGGAAGGAGAGAGGGAGAGAAATATCAATGTATGGTTGCTTCCCGTGCATCCCCTGCTGGGGACTGGCCTGCAACCCAGGCATGTGCTTGACTGGGAATCGAACCACGATTCTTTGGTTCGCAGGCCCGCACTCAGTCCACTGAGCTACACCAGCCAGGGCATGCATATGTGTGTGTGTGTACACATACATACATACATACATACGTGTGTGTGTGTGCACGTACGTGTATTTAATAAACATTGGGATTGGGATTGTGGTGCAATCCTTCCTGATAACTCTTCCTTACTGGGAGATCATAGAAATGCTTAGCCTGGCAGGACTTGCTCAGATCCTAGTTTCCTCAGTTCATCCATTTAGTAGCTCTTGTCCATTTGCTGTAATGTAGGATTCTTGGTTCCAATTCTCAACTCACTACTTCCTAGATTGTGATTTTGAGCAAGGCTATTTAATCTTTTTGTACTCTATGTTCCTTCCTTATAAAGTGATACACAGCAGCATGAAGATATTGTAAGAAACAAGATAACACGATATATTTCAAAAAGTCGGGAGAAGTTAGTTAACTAATAGTCACTTCAATAGTCAGTTCCCCAGGAACAGGTTTACTACTAACCAACTACAGACCATCATTGGAATCTTTGCAATTGCTGAAGGTTCAGACTTGAGTTAATTGGCTTTATTAATCATTTCTATAAATCTTCAGAGTGCTAGAATTTTAGGGGCCTTGCTCACTTTTCAGATGTTGCCTGCAGCTACTCATTAGGAAAAATGTCCTCTGTGTTCTGCATGCTCTTGCTTATTCTCTCTGTTTTCTGTGCTCTCTGATCTGTGCTGTGTCTCTCTCTGAACTCTGCTGCCAAAGCAACAGAGGATTATATTTTTCAACTCTACCTTCAAATAGGAACAGAGTCACATTTAGACCAGGTATGATCTGAAAGTGAGTTTTTAGCTGTGTACAGAAATCCAGAGCTGCAAGTTATTTCCTATGGCTGAAGTTCTGGACAAGTCTTAGCTACAGCCATGCTGAAATTTGCTATCTTTTTCAATCCCAGCACTGTAAGGACTTGGCAAGTAGACTAATTATCTATGTTGAAGTATCAGATGAGCTACATGCAATACATTTTGTGATCTCAAAAAGTATTCTGGATTTCCTGACTTAGGTATATTTTCTCATTTCATTCATTCAATAAATATTTATTGAATACCTGCGATGTTTCAGATATCATTTTAGGCAACGGGGACTCAGAAGGCCAACATGGAGGAAGTGTGTTAAGGGGGAGAAGGATGGCCAACATTGGAGAAAAGTGAAGGAACAAACTAGTATATTTTGGGGAAAAGAACACTCCTGGCAAGAGGGAAGCAAATATGAAGTCCTGGAGCAGGTATATCTGTCTTCATGTGGGTGCAAGAAAGACGGTATAGGAGAGAAGATTGGAGAAGTATCCAGGGGTAAGGTCAGAATGGGTAAATTCCCATGGACCATTGAAGGGCTTTGGCTTTTACTTTGGGTTATTTACAAACTCAAGTTATCCGTGTAAGATAGAAAAAAAGAAGTACACATATAGAAAGGCTACCCAGATAGGCTCATAGCTAGCCAAATGGATGAGCATAACTGTTAAAGGGACTTGGGCGTGGCCATACCAGTACACAGGTGCAGGTTTCAAAGATGCAAGTACCCAACTGCAGGTATGTGGGTCAAATTCCAGCTCTTATAGGTATTTATTTCAAAAATTGAAATCAAGATCTCATAGAGATATCTTCACTCCCCTGTCCACTATAGCATTGTTCCCAGTAGCCAAAGTGTGGAAACAACCTAAATGTTCATTAAAGAATAAATAGATGGATAAAGAAAGTATGATATACACATACAAATGAGTATTACTTAGCTTTAGAAAAAGAAGGAAATCCTGCCATATATAACAATATGAGTGAATCTGTAGGACATTATACTAAGTGAAATGAGCTAGTCACAGAAGGATATGTACTGCATGGGCCCACTTGTATGAGGCATCTAAAATAGACTAACTCACAGAAACCGAGAGTAGGATGGTGATTGCCAAGGGGAGGGAGTGTGGAGAAAGGGGAAGTTCCTATTCAATGGGTATGATGTTTCAGTTACATAAGATGAATATTGTGACTATTGTTCCCAATAATGCATTGTGTACTCAAAAGTGTAAGACATCTCATGTTGACTATTCTCATCACAACAAAAAACATCTAGGTTTTGAAAGGATATATTCTGAAACCTTATGGCAGTTATCAGTATGCCTCAGGTTCCACCACCATTGATTATATTTTAAGCTTCAAAACAAATTTCTGTCTTTTAAAGTACGATCGTAAAGTCTGGATATGAACACATCTCTGAGATAAAGGATCTTTAGAAATGAGAAAGCAAGTTCATTGATTGCTGAAGTAACGTCTAATATTTGGTAAACGTTTGACTGTTAACCAATCACATGTCGAGATGGACAATTAGGACCAAGCTGAAAGGAACAACCAAGCTTTATCACTTATTATAACAGTACAAGAAAGAGGAGCCCAGTGACGCCAACTCTCCAGTATTCCATGAAATAGCACCAGCTGTGGGTCAGGTTGACACAACGCAGAAGCCCCAGCAAAAAGAAGGCTTCTGCCTCTCTGTGGGCCTGTGGGCTACAGGGAAGGAGAGGGGGAAGGGACTGGAGTGACTGCGTCTAAGTGAGAAGGGCTCAGGATAAAGAAGTCTGTGCCCAAGGCTTCTGGGAATTGGCTAAGACCCCTGATAAAGGGAACTCCAAATGGAGTCTCATGGGCTAGGAATGCATACATATGAGCGTGGCTGGCCTAGAGGCATCTGAGTCCTTGACTGCAACTCCCTCCAAAACATCAATGCCCTGGCTATGCACTAAGTGTGGTATGAGAGGGAGCTTCCCCAAGTGAGACCTGCCAGCAAAGCCTGATGCAGTAATTGACTATGGTATTGCCTGAAAGATCACTCAAGATTTTAATTTGAAGGCTGACTCATTATTAACCAGTATTGGCTTTTGAATGAGTGGGATGGCTGGATATTTACGAATGGCCATAAAGAAAGAAAGGGAAAAAAATAAGTTGGGAAATGGGTTTTCTTCATAGACAGACTTTATACTTTCTCCAATAAATGATCCTGAGTGAATTTTATTAGAGCCACTTTAGATGTTTTAATTACCTAAAAGAGAATTAGGCAGCACAAAATAGAAGTAATGTTGTATAAAAGACTGTCAATCTATATTTTGATATTTTCTCCCAAATAACTGGAGCAAATGAAGATGAATCATTTAAATCAGTGTTGTCCCAAGGGAAGAACTCCGTTCAAAATAATGTGCCTTTAGAGGCATAATGTCTTTTTTAAAAATCCACCAAAAGTGGATGTAATTTTATCTGTCATTATCAGTGAGATTTTAACCATTATATCTATAATGGGTGCTTTCTCAGTAGCACCTGATCCATAAATACATGAGGATTGCTTTAGAATAAAATGAACACTTTTCTTGGCTTAATCATCTTCTATATTATATTTTAATAAACATGAGATATTGACACAGATATAATTTAAAAGCAAAAATAAATAAAAACATTATTGAAATCTTTTGGTTTAAAGTACCACAGTCAGATATCCAGCTGTCCCCAAAAGGGTAATACATTATCATAATTTTCTATACCCCAATGCATTTGTTTGAGATTTCAAATAGTAATGAGTGTGTTAGTGAATTTGTATTTTACAGATTTAATCACTTTAGCAAACTGTGGTCCGATGAAGGAATGAAGCATCCTCCTTAACCTGCAACAAAAGAGGACTTGGTTCTATTGTTCTTTTTTTTTTTTTAGTATTTTACTTATTTATTTTTAGAGAGAAGGAAAAGGATGGAGAAAGGGAAAGAAACAATGATGTGCAGGAGAGACATCCATCAGTTGCCTCTCACATGCCCCCAGCCAGGAACCTGGCCCACAACTCAGGCATGTGCCCTGACCAGGAATTGAACCTATGACCTTTTGGTCTGCAGATGACACCCAGCCCACTGAGCCACATCTGTCAGGGCAGTACTAATTTTCCTTATCAAAAAGTCTAGATTGCCACACAAGGAAAAATGACAGAATACTCAAGGAATTAAGCATTAAAAGCAGCAATTATATACTAATCTCTGAGCATTTATCTACATTTATAAAATTAGGAGATTTTAAAATTTAAGTAATTTCAAAATTTTTATTTTTTTATTATAGAGATTTCTTCCTTGTTTCTACCTCTAGTCATTTCCCCCTACTTTAAGCATGTTTACATCAGTGAAAATTAAGAACTAGTGTTTTTTCATTATGTTCTTAATTTCTCTAGTATAGCAATTCCCCTTATCCATATTTTTGCATAATAAATACCATGTAAATATTAATAAGTTGCCAAAATTGTAAAAGTATCTAACTTACATGGAATTCTGATGTAGTTCTTCAGGGTGTCTATTATGGCTGTATATAACCATGTTAATCAGTACCTAATATGTGTAAAGCTGGATGTATGATCCCTATCCCCCAGAAGTTTAAAATTTCGAAGTTGAGACAGATATGTAAAAAGTAATTTATGACTTTGTGTCATAATTTAAGACACAAGTAAATCAAATGAATGAGGAACAGTGGTGTGTACACACCTGTGTGAGCATTACATTATCTATATAGAATGAAGAATACGGCATGAAGAGAGTGACCTTTGAATACTAGTTTATATAGTAGATGCTCTGGCTCACTGCCAGATTTCCTTTTCAAGGCAACCATTTTGCCCAGATTCAGCGCTTAGTTTGCCGATGGCATTTCCCAGATGAATTACCTCCCCAGCAAATCCCATAGGCCAAAGGGAGCTGCCTTGTGAAATTTTAGGCCCCCTTTCTGTACAAAAAACTATAAACATACTTTTATGCTACCCTGTGGTATAATGTAGGGAAATATGTTGATTTATATTAAAATATTTTTTTTATTTATCTTTTTTTTAGAGAGGAAGGGAAGGAGAGAGGGAGAGAAATATCAATGTGTGGTTGCCTCTCGTGTGTCCCCTGCTGGGATCTGGCCTGCAACCCAGGCATGTGCCCTCACTGGGAATCAAATCATGGTTGTTTGGTTCACAGGCCTGTGCTCAATCCACTGAGCTACACCAGCCAGGGCTCATTTTTTTTTTTTTTTTGTAAAAAATAAGAGAGATTATAGTATATAATTAAAACTAATTTTCCATCTTGTCCCCAAACCTCCAAATTGTTTAGCCTCCTCAGAAGCATCATTATTAAATTTATTTTGTTACTTTCCAGGTATTTTCTATGCATATATACTCATGTATAATTTCAATATTTAGCTTTCATTTTATTTTGTTTCAACATTATCAAACCTATGTTCTAAGTAACTGACTTGTTAAGTATTATATATTCTCTTTTATACTGTGACTTTTTAAATTTTCTGAACTATTTTATTTTTTATTTCATTCCTCAGCTATGCCAGCTGCATCTTTCTGTTGTCTTATTACATCTCCTTTGAAGCCAATTTTCTACTATATTTTCTACTATCACATGGAGGGTTAGCAACAGGGGAGTGGGAAGAGGAGAAGGGGGGAGAAGGTGCAGAGAATAAGTAGCATAGATGGTGGGGAGAAAATAGATGGGGAAGGGCAAGAGTAGTGTGGGAAATGTAGAAGCTAAAGAACTTATGACACATGAACATGAACTAAAGTGGGGGAATGTGGGTGGGAGGGGGTGTGCAGGGTGGAGGTGAATGAAGGGGGGAAATGAGACAACCGTAATGGCATAACCAATAAAATATACTATTTAAAGAAAGAAAGGAAGGAAGGAAGGAAGGAAGGAAGGAAGGAAGGAAGGAAGTGTTCTCAATAATTTCTTCTGCTTGGTGTACTTTGTGGTATTTTTGAATTTGTTTATATATTAATTTTACTCCTCATACTCATATTTTCTTATAATTTCTTCACATATATCACACACTCTATCATTTTTAATTGTTGCAGATCTTGGAATGAGAGAGACTGTTTCTGGGCCACCTCTCTGCTTAACAATAGTACTTGAGTTGGAGCCAGACCATGGAACTGGAAAAACATGCGCATACAATGTGGGTCAGTTGCACAGACTCACTATCACTCTGCTGGGGAGTACATTTCTGCTCAGCAATGGTAGAGGGTATTTTTGACTCATACCAGAACTCTGTATTTCACATGTCCTTTGCTGTTCTTTCACTTCTCGGTTGCCAGCGATTAGAGGTTTTAGAAATAATAGTCACTTAATATACTCCTCCACCCTGGCCCAGAGACAAGAGCCTCGAGCAAAATTGTGCCCACAATGTTCTCCATCGCGCCCCACTTCCCTTGTCACTCTGTAATGTCACACCAGCACTGGGACTTCCTTGGAGGGTTTATGTGCCAGTTGGCCTTACTTTTTCAAAGAAGGTACCGCTGGTTTGCCCTCCACCCTGACAGCATGCCCCCTAATTTGGGAGCATTCTGTGTCCTGTTTGAGATCTGAACTCGTTTAATTCCTTAGTACCTTTTCTTCATTTGTCCCATATTTCGTTATATTTGGCAGTTGTACTTCCATAGGTTTATTAAAAGTAAAAGGTTGTTTTTTCCTTATTAGTTTTTATTCACTGATTTCAGAACAAAAGTAGAGGTTGCAATAACTTTAAACAATAACTTTTAACCCAAAATCTTTAGAATAATTTAAAAAGTTCATTATTTGCCATTACAAAGCAAACAAAAAGTAATTTTTTGCGTTTTTTACTTCTTACAAAAATTCTTTAGAAATAACTTTTCTTGAATAGAAAAATTCTCATTTGAGTGTTTCTAAAATAACTTAGTGAACATGTTAAATATTTTTTAGACATAGACATTTAAGTTCATTATAATGTTTGGGTTTTTTTTTCTGTAATGAAACTGATAATGGATAGATGGAATTTTTTTTAAACCAGAGGGGAACAAGAAAGGAAAACCACTTATAAAAAAGAAAAATGGCAGAACAAGTTTTAGATAAGCTGCCCCCAAAATATGTATATATCAGTTGTCAGGAAAATTAGAGAAATATCTGTGTTCTCAAAATAAATACAATAAGATTTGGATTTAACTTAATTTGTTGAGTTTGTTTTGGTTTAGCTGCCTTTAATGAGCCAAATAAATGTTGGATTGAAGGAATTTTTATAAAAAGGAAAGGCTTCTGTTCCTCTCACTTAGCACTATAATCACAAGAGTGATCTGCTGATCAGAAATGATGAAAAAAAAGGAAAAGTGCCCCCAAAAGACTGCAGAGTCTCTTCCCGGGAAGACATGTTAGGCATGGTGTGAAATTCTGTACCTGGTCTATTTTGGAGATGAAAAGAAAGCTTCAGAGGTGTTACAACTCAGTTGGATCTGTTTTCTGGAATACTGTGCTTATTTATTCAAACAGCAGCTGGCTTATTTTCTTTAGCTCAGAATACAGGTCAGCCTCATTCCTACTCTACCATCAGTAAAGGTTATATCTGACCACAAGTTGATGAGTGTTTTGATTTTACTTTAAAGCAAGAGGAAGGAGCCTATGTATATATTTTATATGAAATATTGATCAATTAATTCAGAGATCACTAAATTTATTGTTCTTAAATTAAATTCTACATTTTATAGGTACCATGCTGATTTTTTCCATTTTATAGTTCTTAATGGAAATTAGCTACATTGCTTTGTCCTGTTCCCATTTTATCTTAATTAGTTAAGTAGCTGCTATTAAATTTCTTTCTACTTTCCACACCCAAGTTCTTCCTAGCAGCACTTACCCCAAGCCAAGCATTAATACCACTCACTGTTTATCACATCTGAACTCCTAATGCAAAACTTTGCATGTATAAAAATGCACATTGTACTCCAGAATCTCTGTTGTGCAGCAGATATTTTATTTTACAGGCAAGTTTTGAATCTAGGAAATGTTAATCCCAAGAATATTACATTTAGAAAGGTCAAGGCGACCACTGGGAAATTTCCTTGAAGCTGTTCATTACCAACTGAAGCACATCGACATAGGGGACATTTTATGTTAACAGTAGGCAGACATTTTGCTCACTTTTAAATGGTTATTGTTTTGAAGCCTGCATTATAGAATGGCTATAAAATCCAATCGTTATAGACAATTTTGAAGACAGACCAAAAATTGAGTTCTAAATTAGAATTTACACATACGCACTAGCATGCTAACATATGAGCCATCTGTTTTGTTTGTTAGCCACAAAATATTCTACCTATTAGGTCAATAGGATGCTTCGGTTGAATAATGTATTAGTATATGCTAACACACACAGAGAAATAAAAGTTTCTCTGTGATTGTGATTGTGATTTTCAATCACAGAAAATTAAGTAAAAATTTGACCATCAATTTTCCTGATTACCAAAAATCTGCTTGTGGATTTTATCTTTGAATAATTAGGTTCCACCACATATACTGTTGAAAACTAATACTTGGCTGACTACTTGAAACAAATTGTGAATGTCGTTTGTCAAAATAAGAGATTTGGAAGAAGCATTTTGTATATTGTGGAAGTTTCTAATTATTTTTAAGATTAGGGGTGGGGGAGGTATCTAGTGCGTTATCAACATTTTAATTTCTTTAAGAAGATGTCAAAAAGTAATGTAATAGTACATTTTATTTAAATGTAGAAGGCCAGAAAGTAAGAATTCTCATAACAATGAATGTAATGACTGGAATTCATGTGTAGACTGGAAGTCATAGGCAGATTAGACTGATATGTGATGTGTGCAGGTTTAGACACATGTGAGAGGTGCCAGGTGGGCAGCATGGCTTACTCGCAGCCAGACTGGGGTGATACGACATAGGAAAGAAGAGGCAGTAGAGAGCCTTCCCGGTAGTGGTCACAGACTGTTGGGAACTGCAGAGTACTATTTCCTAGTAAGTTGGCAACATTTGGTTATTATATGAGCTAATAATTGATGCCAAGCTTGGAGAGGAAGTAGCTCATATAGAACTTTTACTGTGTTCCAATCTACTTAAATGATTTCACACTGATGTCCATATAAAATCATCTTACTCATAGTGGGAGTTTTGAAGATATAGAAAGAGAATATCGTTTAATTCATTGAAGCAATGTATTAGCAAAATTGAAAGACTGTAAATTAAATAAACAGAGAACAGTATAATTAACTTTGTAGAGGTAGGATATTGTTTTGGAACAAAATTATGAGTAATTTAACCCTGAAGCTATACTTTGCAAAGAACACTTGATTTTTTAAAGCATTAAAAGCTCGTTTTTTTCTAAATCAATGTCAATGTTTCTGAAACTATGATGGGAGTGGACCCCCAACCTGCCTGAGGTTGCAGTAACACCATAAACACAATTCTCTATGAAACGCATGGTAAACAAAACAAACTCATGATAAATGTGTCAGGTTCAGCTTCATACTCAATTCAGTAGAAAAAATTATCTATACCCAAGCAGATGGCATACTTGCCCACTGAAATTATTCCTGATGCAGTTCTCGTAAGAGTTGTACTAATAATTTTCATAATTAATAACTAACTGTGGGAGAATTTTTTTACTCTGTATTTTGTCTTCTTACAAAGAAAAAATGAGGTCAGAATGAGAAAATAGATAAATGATTTTGTTATGTCTTCCTGACAGATTATAATCAGACCTCTGTAAAATGTGTGTAAAATCTATAGGCTGACAGATCTACGTGATTTCCGTTTTCATTTATTTTCAGCTCCAGAAGAACACAAAATTCACATTTAAGAGACCATTTGTTTGCACATCCTGGGATTATTATATCTCTGCAGTGGATGCGACATAGGGTATTAAACTTCTTTGACTGCTCCACTCCACCCTAAGAAGCAGAGGAAATAAATACCACATTAAAGCGATGAAAAGAGACTGCTACTCTGAAGTGGCTTTGTTTGAAGTAGACCATTGTTTAACGTTATATAACCTCTTTCAGTCACTTTCTTTGAGCTTGTGTTCCTCATCCCCCAAAATTATTAATAGAGTTAGTTTCCTCCCTTTAAAAAATACATGGTTTTACTTTAGGCCATATTTAAAACATGTCCAGTGAGTAACATGTGTTAGCTGAATGAGGAATAGTTACACTTAATTTTAAGTGATGATTGCCGTTTCTCTGAGAAAGACAGTTGAATCCTTATTCACAAGCACAGCTCTATATAAACCAAAATACAAATCACTGAACTCTCGTACTCCTTGGACAGTGTTTTCTCGACAAATAACATAATAACTTTAAGGAGATTTTGCAAGCCTCAGGAGCTAAAGGAGCACCATATCTTATCTGGGTTGGCCCTCAGAACTATCTGTTTATGGAATAAATTAAGCAAGAAGGATGAGCAAAAAACCAAAATAAGCCAAATAGACACATAAATTAACATGGGAACAAAAAGATATCAGACACAAGAATGAAAATACTGGGCATACTGCCCTTCCTAAGATTTATCTTCCTAAATCACAGATGTAGCTATAACCATACCCGAATGACGTACAAAAAGTACACGCAGTATGAAGAAACAATATCTTACTAAAGCATGCCATTTTTTTTGGTATTTGTTCAGAGAAAATCATTTTTTTTACCTAATTTTATCTGGAATTTCTCTGCCAAAAGTTTAAAAATTAAGAAACAAGAAAATAAAAGAAAGATTCAATAGTTTATCTAAACAGAGAATTTGTTTCTGAAGTGGAGCTTACTTAAGTTGAAAAGAGTCTTTAAATGGCCTTTTATTTCTCAATGGAAAAGCCTGTTTCTAGTTGGGAGCACCTAGGATTCTTTTGACCGTATTCAAACCAACGGGTTAGACTTGGGGTCTGAGAAATAGTATTTACAGAACCAGCAAAGCTATCATAGACATTTTTTAGAAGATAGTTATATAGCAATTTCTGGAGTCCCATGATGTACCTATAATATCAACCATGACAAGCTAGAAAATATTTAGAAACAGAGAGTCTACAGTGAAAATCTATTTGGTTTTCTGTAAATGTTAGAGGGAAGGTTTAATCAAACTATTTACAACTTGTAACAGTTTGTTTTTTCTCATGACTTTTACTTTATTCTTATTGTACATAATATATTTATGTCTTAAAATTTAAAAATTTAGGAAAGTAGAAATAGAAATGAAAATATCATTGAGGTTTTTGTTTGAATTCTGTCCTACCTATTCCTTTATTAGAGGAGAATTGTAAAATTAGTTCTTTGATTGTGGAGCATTTCATCTTGATACTTCATAAGCATAGTTGATTCTTTTTTTTTAGAATCACATTAACTTTAATCTTTAAACTCTCTCACATGACTTAAATAGCATATTGACTTACGTACTATATTGGGAATTACTGTAAGATATATTGATACATCGGACATCATTATATGTTAGGTAAGCTAACGATGCTTATGTTTATATATGTCACGTTGGCAGTGTCTGTATTGAAAAAGTGAAAACCAGAAAAAAGAATAAAGCATGTTATCTGGATTCATCCAATAGCCAACAGATACTATATTAGTTTTTGGGGACTTCCATAAGAATATACCACAGACTGGATGGCTTAAATGATAGACAGGCATTTTCTCATAGTTCTAGAGGCTGAAAATCTGAGATTATGATGTTGGATTGTTTGGGGTTCTTTAGGCCATTCTCCTTGCTTGGCAGGTAGCTGTCTTATCCCTGTGCCTTCACATGGTCTTCTTGCCTTTGTGCATGTCTGTGTCCTAATCTCCTCTTCCTATAAGGACACTGGATTAGGGCCTAATGCTCTCATTGTAAAGAATTTATCTTTAAATAAAAAACCCATCTTGAAAGACCCTATCTCCAAACACAATTACATTTTCAGGTACTGGTGTTAGGACTTCAACATATGAATTGGGGGGGGGGTGCAATTAACCTGAAAAGTAATGAAATTGTATATTTTATAAAAATAATTGAAAATATGGGGATTATTTCAGGAATTACAGGATGAACTAAAGCTCTGAGGCATTTCAGATTTCTCAGGATATGTGCTTCATCTTGAAAATGTTTTCATGTTTCAAATGTGTTGGCTTATGTTCTTATAGGAATTGAGTTAGAAATTATATAAATGATAAATTTATTAGTTAGATACAGAAAACATGACTTATTAGAAGATAGTGTAATTGGCATGTATTTATCTTCTACTTAAAATATGATTTTTTGTTAGTTACCTATTCTTTTGAGTAAAATGTTTACTTAGAGTAGGGTTCTATATCATTACTATATTAGTATAAATATCTTAGAACAAGATAAAAAATTTAGTTTCTAGCTAAGTAAAATCATATTAAGGTCGAGTACCCAGGTACTAAAAGACTAGGACTGACTTAGATATCCTACACAGAAAATGACCACAATGAGTTTTGGTTTTGTAGCATATAAAATCTGGTTTTAGACTCAAATAAGTTAATGGACAATGTAGTCTTCAGATAAAAGTAATTTTGACAATGTTTTAATTGTAATAATTTATTGATATTCTTAAAATCTAACTATTAAAACCCAACTAATGATATTTCTAAATTAAAGAAAGATAATGCTAAATAGAAATAGTTATCAGAATATAATGTTAGAAATTACATTTGACTTATGTTAGTGGATCATCTCTATATTTGAATATTGTATTAATAGATTGTTGTAGGGCATAAATAGAGAGAAAAATCTTAAAGATGCTTTTCCCCAACCAATCATATTTGTCTTGTATTTCTAAGTTATATAACCTTGATGTACATAAAAATATGACTATTTATATGATATCACAACATCCACAGAAAATTTAAAAATTGATATTCAGGTATGATAGATTTATATAGTATTTTAATATAACAATATAGTTGTAACATATACCGTTTATCTGACTACTGATTGATTTCTTCATGAGTATTTCATACCCCTAATGCCATAGATTTCCTCTATGTTATACCTTATATTACACATCCCATCTTGTCACAATTTTATTGTATAATATGCAACAGTTTCTTTATGCAACTTTCTATTGCTCTAAGAGTAAAGTGTTTTCCTAGCTAGAGCTTGAGGATTTCAGGCATTTATCTACTTTCTTAAGCTTATTTCCTAGAGTTACCATATTTTCACATGTATGATGAGCTCCTGTGTAAAATGTGCATCCTCATTTTTCCCTCGAAAATTTGGGGGAAAGGTGCACATTATACACAGCAAAATACAGTAGAATTTGTAGAATAAAAAGAATGCATATCTTTAAAGCTTTTGACTCATGGACAAAATTTTCTTCAGAAATGCTGTAGTAATTTACACATTTTCAACAGAAATCTATGAGAATACCCGCTTCTCTACAAACCGTCCATCTACCACTGTATGTTATTGATATTTTAATTGTTTCCAACCAGGTGGGTAATTGGATAATGATGTATCTTGCCTACAATTTAACTGATCTGATT
Organism: Sturnira hondurensis; assembly: GCF_014824575.4. NCBI lineage: Eukaryota > Metazoa > Chordata > Mammalia > Chiroptera > Phyllostomidae > Sturnira > Sturnira hondurensis. The sequence goes on along the minus strand of NW_028074140.1, from coordinate 7,912,573 downwards.
CTTGTTTACTAGTTACTACAGTTCCTTAGGAAAATTTTTTTATTATTATTTGCCCACTTTCTATCAGTTTGTCCCAAATACTTACAACAGTAATAAAAGTCATATAAACAATTATTGGGAATTTAATTTTGTTCCCTGTACTTTTAAGTAGTTTACATGTATTTAATCATTACACTTTCAAAAACATTTATACAAACAAAATATTAACATCCTGCTTGACAAATAAGTGATGGAGAAGCTGAGACTACGGCCAGGAAATTTGGCACCAGGGTCCATGTTCATAATGGTTACACACTGCTCCATCTGCCTTTCCTGTATGTTTGTGTTAAACCTCTTTACACAAAAGGGACATTGATACTTGTTATAGATATGGCACATGATTTTTCCAAGTTAACTATTTTTTGGTGTTTCTGGCCCTTTTAAAACATTAAAAACATATTTTACTCTTCTTGAGTGCTGTCATCTATTGCATATCTGTAATTTTTTTCCTTTGCTTTCTTTTGTGTTCCTGCATAGGCTACACTTTCCAGCTTATATTCATATGTAGTATTGTTCTTTTAATACTTAATTCTTAATTTTTATTTTTGGCTTAACTCTAGAGTCTCACTTTAATTCGAAACACTGAACACACACTTTCTAAAACACAGATATTTGTCCACATGTCTCACAATCCATTTTGAGTGTGCTAGTTTTATCAATAGGTGATAGATGTCAACAAATTTCTGTTAAATGGGAAGTGAATGGTAACTGCTGAAGTGAGAATGGATTCAACTTAGAGTGAATCTTCATATTTCATAGTGGTGTGTTTACAGATTATGCCAGAGCTGAAGTGTCAAGAATAGGGATGTAAATAAATTGAAGTTATGAAGTTAACCAGCAGAACAGTTACAGACAACAATTTAAGAGTAAATCTGTGGGAAGTAGGGAGGAATATGGATAAAACTGTTCATTTCTGTTATAATCCTGAATTATTTTTTATCAGGTGCATGTGCTACATTATTAAAACTTTTTACAATTAAAACTTAAGCCACTACAAGTTCATTTTGATATAAAGATAAGGTACAAAATTTTTCATGAATGGGTGGTCTTTTTCTAAAGAATCCATTCTTTGTATATCACACAGAAATACTACCTTTATTCTTTTGTATGAGCCTATAGATATTTAGACCTATGTTTAGATCTCTCTATTTTTAAAAAAGAAAATCTAGACAGCTGTTCTGACCAAATATCAGACCATTTACCCATTATTAATGCACAATGGTATTTGATATTCTTGAATACCTAAGAATTTGAAACTATTTTCATCTGCTTGTTTCTATAGAATCCAAATATAAAAAGAAAAAGAAAGCAAGAAGTGTGAGCAATGACAAAGGAGAGCTGTAGCTTGTATTAGCTTAGAGAAAACACACAGAACTCATTTGAACCTAAGTGTCTATTTCTGAATCAGTGTCTATCCCCGGTTCAAACTCGACATCTTTTCTGCACAGAAACCGACCTCCACAGCCCGCTAGACATCAACTTGGTTCTCAGCCTTTCTCAGTTGTCTTTGTTTGTTCCACAGTGCTCAAGCAGTTTCTTCTCTATATTTCAAATATTGAACCATACTATGTCATCAGGACTTCATAATGTAATTCTCTAGATTATTAAAGTTTCATCTATGTATCATATACAAACTGCATTTGAGCATATATATTCACATGTGCTTATAAGTATACCTCATAAACTATGGTAATTAGCTATTATATTTATTTTTTCCATAATTACTATTATGTTCTATTCTTCATGTTCTGATATCATGAACTACAAACAGTGGTTCAGATGTCCAAAATATTGGACAAATGTAAGACTTTTTAAAGTGGATTTAGGAATTTATCATTGCAAATATGAGAGTTTTTCTGTTTGAGAAAAATACCAGTTTTATTTGGATTAATATTAAAAGAGCTCTTCATCATTCTGATGATTAGGAGAGACAGTAAGCAGTCAATAAGTAGAAAGAAAAAAAGACAAATACAAACAAGCATGCAGATCAGGGGGCTGAACCCATAGTGAACTGTAAAAACATACTCATGCATAAATAACTTCTCAATAGCTAAGAACACGTACATTTCTTGCTTCTTTTATAAATAATTTTTTTGGTTGCTTTAAACTTTAATTTGCCAAGTATACTTTTTGATGTCCTACTTAGGCTTATTTTCTATTCTTTGCTTTTAAGAGAAGGGGAGATAAAAAGAATGGGAATTCTCTTATTTCTGAGATTTGGTGTGCTTTATTAGCTACTAAAATGAATAGAGAAGTAGAGATACCCTGACCACTAGAACCTGAAATGAGAAACATTAAAAGCTCAAAAATATCTCTATCCCAAATTTGCTATAGCCATGGAAATGTGTAGCTCTCCCCTCCAGCCACAAATAGCAGAGCTTCCTCAACATATCACATGGGCTATTCCCAGCCAACCAATGAACATGATGGGATATTAATGTTCAAAGTCCCCGTTATTTGAATCTATCTGGGAAGTACTCTGCAGTGTGAAACTCTTCCTTCGCAATCCTTTTTCCTTCTCCCCCTTCTTCATAGGTTCAGACCTTAGCATCTTGATATAAAGGCTCTCCTTACATTCTCCAGTTCTTATACTTTATCCTTAACAGCTGTTTCCCCAATAACACTTTGATACCTAATCCCATCCTGATAATCTGCTTTTCAGAGAACCTGAATTTACATAATATGAAATAAATAAGTCTATTGGATGGGAGGCAATTCTATTTACTCCCAGTTCTTTTCAATTCCTTTATTCATAGATGTTTTCAAATCAATTTAAATCTCAGCTCTTTGACTTCTGATCAAGATGGAGGCATAGGTAGACACACTTCTCACACAATTAGAGAAAGAATTAAAACCAGGTCTGAAAACTAGTAACCTCCAGAAATATCAGAAAATTGAGCTGTATGGAAGTCCAACAACCAAGGAGTTAAAGCAGCCACATTCATCCAAACGGATAGGAGAGAGAGAGTTGGGAGATGGGCAGAGAGGTGGTATGGCATGGAGAGGAAGTGGCAGTAGTGATGGAACAGGCAGTCCCACATTCATCTGTGGTGGATAAAAATCAGGAGGGATATCTGGGGAGCATATGATCCCAGCCCCAGGCCAGCCAGATAGCAGCAGCATCCCCTCTCCAAGTCCTCCCCCATTTCCAACAGAGCCAAAGCAGTAAAGCAGGTTGCCCTGCCCTGGTAATTACCTAGGGCTCCACTCCACACAACTTATAGGTGCCTTTTCTATATAGACCATGCTACTAAAACAGGGAGTAAAATCACCCCCTACCTCAGACACATTAACAAACACAAAGAGGCTACCAAATAGATGAGACAAAGAAATATGGCCCAAGTGAAAGAACAGAACAAAGCCCTGAAAAAGAACTGAATGACATGGAGATCGCCAGCCTCTTAGATGCAGAGTTCAAAACACTAGTGATCAGGGCCCTGGCTGGTGTAGCTCAGTGGATTGAGTGCGGGCCTGCGAACCAGAGGATCGCGGTTCGATTCCCAGTCAGGGCACATGCCTGGGTTGCAGGCCAGTTCCCGGCAGGGGACACATGAAACATTGTGTGTCCTTGGCAGAGGCAACCATACATTAATATTTATCTCTCTCTCTCCTTCCCTTCCCCTCTAAAGGTAAATAAATAAAATATTTTTAAAAAACCCACTAGTGATCAGGATGCTCAGAGAATTCACTGAGTATGGCAAAAACATAAAGGAAGAAGTGAAGATTACAGTTAATGAAACACAGAAAAATCCACAGGGAACCAAGAGTAAAGGGAAGGAAACCAGGATTTAAATCAACGATTTGGAACATAAGGAAGAAATAGACATTCAGCCAGAACAGAAAGAAGAAACAAGAATTCAATAAAACAAAAATAGGCTTAGGAACCTCTGTGATATCTCCAAATGTGCCAACATCCAAATCATAGGGATGCCAGAAAGAGAAGAGACAGAGAAGGAAATTGAAAACTTATCTGAAAAAAAAACAGTGAAAAAAAAAACTTCCCTAACTTGGTGAAGGAAATAGACATACAAGACCAGGAAGCACAGAGAATCCCAAATAAGTTAGACCCAAAGAGGACCACACTGAAACACCAAAGTTAAGATGCCAAAGGTTAAAGGTAAAGGTATAATCTTAAAAGAAGCAAAAGAAAAGCAAATAGTTAACTACAAAGGAGTGCCTGTAAAACTATCACCTGATTTCTCAAAAGAAACTTTGCAGGCAAGAAGAGACTGGCAAGAAGTATTCAAAATTATGAAAAGCAAGGACCTACAACCTACATTACTCTATCCAGCAAAGCTGTCATTTAGAATGGAAGGACAGATAGGGACAGAGAAGGTAAAGCTAAAGGAGTTATTTATCACCAAGTCGTTATTACATGAAATGTTAAAGGGACTCATTTAAGAAATGAAGAGTATCAAAACCATGAATATTAAAAAGGCAACAAATTCACAACTATCAACAACTGCATCTAAAAAACACACACCAAAAAAATATCAAACTAAGCAAACCACTAGAACAGGAACAGAATTGCCGGTGTGGAGATCATTTGGAGGGTCATCAGCTAGGAGAGGGAAGGAGGAGAATGGGGGAAATGGTGCAGGGATTAAGAAGCATAATTGTTAGGGACAAAATGGAAAGGGAGATGGTAAGAATAGCATAGGAAATGGAGCAGCCAAAGAACTCATACACATGACCCATGGACATGAACTAAGGGTGGGGATTGCTGGAAGGAAGGAAGATATCAGGTAGAGGAGGGGCAAAGGGGAAAAATTGGAGGTACTATAATAGAATAATTAATAAAACAAACAAAAAATAAACAAATCTCAGCTCTGTAATTTAATTTGTTATTTCAAAATAAAACCTTAAAGTTTTAAATTAAAGTCTCTGCTTTTCAGGGGTAAAATAGTAGTACATTAGATTAAGAACATGCATGATGACCAAGGTGAAAGAATTAGGAAAATACAATTAAAATAAATTTTAAATCACCACTTTTAAGGATTTAATAAATCTGTTCTAAAGTTAATACAATAGCATCAGGTTTTCACAGATCTCAAAGTCTTATTATGTATTTGTTTCTATACACAGCTTATGGGAATTTCAGGGGGAGAAGACAGGTCACTGACCATTCATTCATGCATTAACTAGTTCGTTTAGTTATTAAAAAATGTGTGTTTGATGTTCTTTCAATGAAGTTTCCATGCTGAGAGTGTCTCTCAACTATTAGACCCTAAATACAGCTAAACTATGTCTAGTATTAAATTTGACATTTAGAACATGAATTTAAGTAAATGCCAGAGTTTTACTCTGAAGATGTAGCAATTTCCTGTATTTGAAACTGTTTGCCCTTTTGGTTCTGCACAGTTCAGTCAGAAAATATTTATACAAACTTCTGGCAGCTGATTCTCATAACCAAATTGTGTAAATCAAATACAACCACAAAACCTACGAGAACAGGATATGATTCATACCTTGCTCAATAGTTTCTGTTTTTACTTCATTTTTACTAGCGTGGAATGCATTAGTTCTAATGTCAACAGCAGCATCTTACATTTATTATGTTGTTCTTCTGTATTGAAGAACACCAGATAATATGTTTTCTTCAGCATATCACTAAAACAAGTTTTAATATAATCATATAAAAATTCAAATTTTGTTAAAATAATTCAGTATAGGTTTTGCCAATATAGCCTCACCCTGAATGTCATTCCCCAAACCTGAGATTTTTTGCTTTCAACTACTTAATAAAATGTTTTTGCATGTAATCTAAAATTCCTCATTATTTTACATTTTGCCTTCAAAGAATTAAAGTTGTCTTTAACCACTTTTCCAGCTAGTGGTTTGAGACTTAAGCATAATCCTGGGGGCCTTCCTTGAGAACGTGTTTATATTACACTAAAAACCTTCTGATTCTTGTCTTCATTCACATCCCAGTACACCCCTTCTTTCTGCCTTCACTCCTCTCACTGCTTCCCAACAAAGTGCTACTGTATTGCTGTAGTGGTATTCACACGGTAAACATTGGCCCCAGTTTGCTCAGTGTACTCACATCTTTTACGTAGAACTTGATTGGATTTTTCAACAAAATCCTTTTAACCAAGCCATGTTGTCACTTGAGTAAGAGAAAGCACACAAAGTTATAAAAAGGAGGAACTGAATCCCACCTCTAATTATTTTCCTTAAATTAAAAACACTCCATTAATGGCCCTTTCAAAACAACAGATTACATGTATTTTCTGTGCCAGAGAGTCTGTCGCACAAAAGGCAGACTTTTTTTTCCTAAATGGGGCTGAGCAAGTTGTGGAAAAAAGTTCTCTTTTAACTTGAAATGCTCTTTCGGTGGAGTGACCCGAGTGAACATAAAGAGAGAACGTAAGTGTGTGTGAGTGCAGATACATTAAGAGAATTGATTTTCTGATCCTCAACTTCTACATACCCTCTTTCTTGGGAAAATTCTTGCTATGAAGAATCACGCCTGTTCTGCTTCCCCAGCTCCTCTTTGACAGTCACCTCTTTCTCTCATTCCTGTCCGCTTCTCAAGCCTTCCATGCTGTGTCCGCAGGAATGCAAAAGCTGCTAGGTGCTAGAAAAAAGTGCCTTTAATCAAGGCCCCATAATAAGCCTTCCTTCCATCAAGCTCGTCAACACTTCATTTTCAATAAAACTTCTACTTTTTATGTTTCTAAGTTTTTATCTCTAATAGTTTATAATATTGCCTTGAACAATTGGCTAGTAATTATTTCCATAACTAATTCCAGAGTAAATTACAAATGCTTAAAACCTATGTAGGAAAGTTTAATGTACACTTATACTTAATTATATATTTTATTGCAAAAAATATGATAGTATTCAATAAAAACATTGAAGTATAAAAATATATTAGATAAATATCTATAGGAGAAAGTAGAATGAAAATGTAATTTTATGAACAAAGAACAATTTTTATTTGTTAAAATATGTTCATATAATTTTAACTGGATGATGGGTAATTATATCACTGAGATTATATTTACAATCCTTTTGAATACATTTTTAAAAGTGATATAACAGTTGTATTTAAAATAGAAATTATACCCTTTAGAATTATTAAAATATGCAATAAAAATTTTTAGACTCTAACTTTAGAAACAGACAATGTGTAGATAAATATTACCCTGAGGAGTAGAAGAGCCACAGATCTCAAGCTCGTAATTGGTCAACACTTGGTGAGCATCATACTCTATATATCTGCCCGTATTTTCTAGAAGAGCTACTCCATCAAGTCATTTCACTGCATTCAGGCGCTTATATAACCATTTTGGGGAGAATATTTTTCTCTTGAAAACAGATCTGTCACTCTATGAGAGTTCACACCAAGATGATTCCCCTTGGGCCTTCAAAACTCTTGCTCAACATGCTGGTTTCCTTATATCCTAATTCTCCAGCAAAGAATAACAAATACCTGTGATTTCTAGTTAATAGGACTTAGTCCACAATTTTAGATCACTTTGTTGCACCGTTTTCTAGAAATAAGCTATGTAGCAAAGGTTTCCATCAGAAAAGGAGCCTTTGGTGGAAAGTCTCTTCTTTAACTGAAGAGGTGCAGTGCTCCCTTGGCCTGACCTCAATTTTGTCTTAGTGTCGCGGTTGTTTTTCTGGGTCAAAATTCTTAACTTCCCTGTTTTTTTCTTTGTTTCCTTTTGACATATAAGTAACTTTGCTCTAAGAGGAAGTCTTTCTCCAAATGCATCCCCAGGGCACTATTAAAAGCTGCAAACAGCAAGCAAGCTCTCCTCCCTCCGTTCAATCTGAGTCACTCAGTCTTTACGTGCATCGTGATTCTAAGCTTACTCATAACTCTGTGAAGGCAATTCATTTTGACAATGCTGTGCCATGCAAATACCAAAATGTATCTGAGACAAAGAAAGAGGTGAAATATGAGGACCAGAAGGAATTGACCTTAAGGGAATTTAAAATTTCGTAGAGTATGTGAACTAGAGTACCAGGGCATAAGTAAGGAAGAAGATAATTACTATTGAAATATAGAGGGGCAAAGTTATCTCCATTAGGGTTTAGTTCAGGGGACATTTAGGGCATTTGAAAAGCTACGACTTGAGATTTGGAAACAATTTGGACAAGTAGAGTAGCTGGGATGTGGCCATGGTGTCTTCCTGGGAAGCCAAATTAGGAAAATACAGGTTGTGCTTGAGAATATTAAATAGCCTAATCAGAGTGTAGTATAATAGCACAGATAGAAAAGTAGTATGTGAATAGTTTCCTGGTGCAGATTAAGTTTTCTGGTTAAAAGCCATTTATTATGCCAAGTGAAATAAGTCAGTCAGTGAAGGACAAATATCATATGATCTCACTTATAAGAGGAATCTAATGAACAAAATCAACTAACAAGCAAAACAGGGACAAAGACATAGAAACATAGGACAGACTGACAGGGGCCAGAGAGGAGGGGAAAGGGGAGAGTGGTAGAAAGAAGGGGAAGGGATCAAAGAACACGTGTGAATGACCCATGGACATGGACAACGGGGTGGGGACTCACTGTGGGAGTGGGGGATGGGTGGGGCAGAGGAGGGCAAAAGGGGGAAATTGGGATAAATGTAATGGGATAAATGAGAATTTAAAAAAAGAAGGGGAAAAAGCCCTCTCTGAGCTATGAAAAATATGACCCTGGCTGAGAACTAAGCTGTATGTTTCTTTTTATATGAGACAAAGCCCCCACTCTTTTAACCATCTATGGACATTCAGTTCGTTAATGTAGCTCTGAGTGAGAAATTCACTATTACACTTCAAATCCTCTTCAGACCAGTTTCACATTTAGAGATATAAAAATGTTTGTACATAACAAACGTTGAATGGATGTTATTTTACTCAGCTGAGAAATTGATCTTCCTTTATGCTCTAGTGTAACATCTTTCTGAGTATCTGTTTCCTAGTGGCGAGCACCTTGGAGATAATGAGAGAAAATTTTCCAAAAACATGGATAAACAAAGCTTGAAAAGAATAGTTCTCATACTCTTTAGATTTGTACCAGAATTTAGTGGTTAAAATAATGACATTATACCAGTTCTCAGTAAGCATGATAAACTGCTCTAATTAAGTCATTTAAAATGACAATTTTATTTAAAACATATGTGCAACCAAATGTATTTTTTAAATTAATTTTCTATTGCTCTTTTGTGCAAATTAGTTTTTATCATTGTGAATGTGAGTTTTTAAAATAAAAATATTAGAAACCAGAATTTGTGACAAGAAAATACAAGTGTGGGGAAAGTAGGTTTATAGTTGTATGTGTAAGAGACTTTATTCTTGTATTATTATTTATTAATTATTGTATTATTTATTACTATTACTAACCTACTTTAGCCCACCCCTGTAATTTTTGTCTATTGGGATTTGTATATATTTTAGGCAAAAATAAATTGAAAGGACAATAAAACTAAAAATTTGCTTATAAAATAAAAATAGTAACTAATAATATATAATTTTTAATAATTAAAACCCAATATTATAAAAGCAGAAGTATAAAATCTGTAGAATTATCCTAATAGCATATATGTGCTTTAGAATATACTTAGAGAGTATTTTTCTTTCAAATGAACTTGAAAGATGTTTTTTCATTCTCTATCACCTTGTCATATTGTTTGAGCAGTGATATGAAAGCTTGGTTTAGTTGTTTAGGTGCCATAAAATTATTTACATGAATTTTTTAAATGTTGCTATGGTCCTTGTTTATCAGTTATTGTATCTCCATATAACATAAAGTTCTAATATCTGAATTATTTGGGTGCAATTATTTTATGACAATATGAATTTTGCAATAGTATAAAGAATAAAGTTTGGCCCTGGCTGGTGTAGCTCAGTGGATTGAGCGCAGGCCTGCGAACCACATGATCACGGTTCGATTCCCAGTCAGGGCACATGCCTGAGTTGCAGTCCATTTCCCAGTAGAGGACTCACAAGAGGCAACTATACATTGATATTTCTCTCCTTCCCCTCCCCTCTGTGGGTAAATAAATAAAATCTTTAAAAAAAGAATAAAATTTGAAGAATTTGAATTATACTATTTAATAATTTGTAGTAATTTTTTAAAAGATAGAGGAATAATTCCATATTTGTTTCACATTTCCTGCAATATGGAATCCACTGCTACCAGCCACTGCCAAGATACCGGGAAGCATCTTTCAGCCAGACCACTAGCATTGGTCTTCTGATTTACTTCCTGATAATCATTATGTCTTTCCTATAGTCCATTCTTCACCACACAATCTGAGTCATATTTTAAATTGAAAACCTGACAATGTCTCTTCAATTGCTTAAACTTTTTCAATGGCTCCATATTGCTCTTCGGGAAAAAATAGGCCTAGAAGGATCTGGATAATGAGGGTTTTGTCTAGATCTCAATCCTTTATCCAGACTGGTCTAAAAATTACTGTTTCTCAAATATGTTTCTTCTTTCTGAAATGTTTCCATGCCTCTTCATTTTCTAGTTGGTAACAAATATTTTTCAAAGTATAGAAAAAAAATCACAGCATACTTCTGTTTAGGGCTCTTCCATTGTTACAGTCCCACATAGAGCCAAGCTTCTTCCCATTATAATGTTTGCTTTAATTATAACTTGTAATAATGTGTTTGACTATTTGAATAAAATCTGTCACCTAACTTTTTAAACTATTTTGAATAGTTAAAATAGCTTTAAAAAGTTAAAACTATTTGAATAAAAGAGCTCATGAAGGAGGGATTATGTATGATTTTGATCCCAAATTTATTCTTAACGTGTAGCAGAATACCTGTCATTAATTACTAAGTTGACTGGCTTAAAAAATACTAGCAACGTGAATCTATCAATGCATGAAACTGATTCCACCCAAGCCGGTGTGGCTCAGTTGGTTGTGCATCATTATGCAAAGCGAAAGGTCCCTGGTTTGATTCCTAGTGAGGCCACAGGTCAGGGTTTCAGGTGCCCGGCTGGGTGTTTATTAGAAGTGACCAGTTGATGTTTTTCCCTCATGTCCATGTTTCTCTCTCTCTTTTCCCTATGTTCCCCTTTCTCTACGTATAAATAAATAAAATATATTTTTTTAAAAATTGGTTCCATGATGTGACCAAGTGGGATTTAATGCAGGAATGAAAAATGGGTTTAACAGCCAAAAACTAAACAATGTAATATGCCATATTAAAATAATAAATGACAAAAAACAGATGATTATCTCAAATGATTTAGAAAAAACATTTGATAAAATCTAATTCCCTCTCATGATGGAAATGCTCAACAAACCTACAGTGCGAGATGATTTATTCAATCTGATGAAGAGCACCTACATAAAACATAGCCACAGAATACTGGAAAACGATGTTTTCCATTTAACCAAGAACAAGGCAAGACTATCCACTCCTCCACTTCCACTGAAAGTTGTACTAGAGCTCCTAGCAAGAAAAAGAAAGAAACACGCAGATTAGAAAAATGAAGTAAAATAACTTTGATTTCCATGTACTATGAATTTTATAGAAATACTAATCAATGTATTTTAAAAGTATTAGAATTAATAAATGAGTTTAGCAGAATTTCAGGATAAAAGATCAGTTAAAGATATGTATTTATATACATATTTTGTAGCAGTAACTAATATACACATACATATATACTAGTAATAATATTTGTATTTGTAATACGCTGGTAATGAATGTTCAAATAATAAATTTAAGAAAATAATTTTCTTTAACATAGCATTTAAAAAGAACAAAACACTTAAGTACAAATTTAGCAAGCAAAACTCAAAACTTGTACACTAAAACTACAAAACTTGTCAAAAGAAATTAAAGATCTAAATTAATGGAAAGATATTCCATTTCATGAATCAGAAAACTTAATATCACTAGTATTGTCAGTATTTCCTAAATTCATCTAGAGATTAAATTCAGTTCTCATCAAAATCCTAGCCTGATTTTTTGAAATAATTGAGTCTAAAAATAAAATCTATATAAAAATGCAAAGGACCTTGGCTGTTGTGGCTCAGTGGATTGAGTGTCAGCCTGTGAACCAAAAGGTTGCTGGTTCAATTCCCAGTCAGGGCATGTGCCTGGGTTGCAGGCCTGTTCTCTAATAAGGGTGTACAAGAAGCACACATTGATGTTTCTCTCCCTCTCCTTCTCCTTCTCCCTCCCCTCTCCTCTCTCTAAAAATAAGTAAACTCTTTTTAAAAAACGCAAGGGGTCCATAAAAGCCAAAAAAAATCTTGGAAAAGATCAAAGTTGAAAAACTCACACATTCCTATTTTAAAATTTACTGCACTGCTACAGTAATCAAGCGGGTGTAATGGAAGTGAGAGGCCAGAAATAACCCCTTACACGTAGGGTCAGTGGAAAGGGTGCCAGGACAATGAAAAAGAGAATAATAGCCTACTTAATAAATGATGCTAAGGCAACCGGATTCCCATTACAAAATAATAAAGTTGAACCCTACCTTACACCATACACAAAAATTAACTCAAATTGATCATAGACTTACATATAAGAGCTAACACTATGAAATCCTTAGAAGAAAATTTAGGGCAAACCTTCTTAACTGTGGGTTAGACAATAGTTTCTTAGACATTACACTAAAAGCATGAGTTAAAAAAAAAGAGAAAATCATAAATTAAATTAGATCAAAATTTAAAAAAGTGTTTTGTGCTTCAAATTACACCCACAGCAGAGTAAAAACACAACGTGCACAATGGGAGAAAATACTCCTAAATGACATATCTGATAAAAGATTGGTACTTAGAATGTATAAAGAACTCCTATAACTCAATAATAAAAATACAAATAACAAAATTATAAATGAAAAAAGTATTGAATAGAATTTTCAAAAGAAACTATGCAAATATCTGAAAAAGCATATGAAAAGGTGCTTACTAGCATTAGTTTATTAGTGAAATGCAAATCAAAACACAATGAATTGTCACTTCACTCCCACCACCATGGATATAATTAAAAAGAGAGACAATAAGGACTGCTGTTGAGAATGTGGAGAAATTGGACTCTTCAGTCATTGCTGGAAGTAATGCAAAATAATGCAGCCACTTTGGTAAATAATACGGCAATTCTTCAAAAATATAAATACATGGTAACAATATGACTCAACAGTTTCACCCAAGAGAGTGAAAACATTCATCCACAAAAACTTGTAGAAATTCATAACAGCATTATTCATCATAGCCAAAGGGGAAGGGTCCCAAATGTCTACCCACTGAACTGGAGAGTGGAATAATATTTGTCAATGAAAAGAAACAGTGTTTATAGAGGCTGCAACTGGATAATTCTTGCAAACATTTTTCTAAGGAAAAGGAGTCAGTGGCAAATAACCACATATTGTCTGATTGCATTTCTATGTAGTGCCCTGAATCTATAAACAGAAATTAGATTAGTGGTTGGTGAGGGGTAGGGGTGTCGTAGGGAGACAAAGAACTTAAGGTTTCTCTTCAAGGAGACAATATTCTAAATTTAGTTTGTGGTGATGGTTTCACAATTGTGTAAATGTACTACAAAACATTGAATTGTACACTTTAAATGGGCAAATTTTATTATATATGAATTATTTCAGTAAACATGTTTACATGAATGAACAAATTAATACTGAAAATGTTATATATTTAAGAAATTTTAAAATAAATATCCTAAGTACAGTAAGTTTCCTATATGTTCAATGGTTATAAAATGCAAACTTTCCCCATTGCTCTATTAGTTAGAAATCTTCATACATTTATTCAGCAGATTTTCTGGGGTCCACTCATAAAAACAGTTGGAATGTATAACCTGGGTGTCAGTATCATTCCTTAAAAAGCCTCTGTTTCCTTCCCAACCTTGAAACAGTACTTGACTTTTCATTATGGCCCTCTAAAATTAAATCCACTCCCAAAGTATTAGTGAACTATGAAGAGTTCACCAAAATATTTATGTCTGATTCACAGAAAGAGGAGAAAAAGATTTTAACAAATTTCACATGGAAAATCTTTTTTTTAAGATTTCATTTGTTTATCTTTAGAGGGGAAGGGAAGGAGAGAAGGAGAGAAATATCAATGTATGGTTGCCTCTCATTCCCTGCTGTGAACTGGCCTGCAACCCAGGCATGTGCCCTGGCTGGGAATCGAACCACAATCATGTGGTTCGTAGGCTCGCGCTCAATCCAGTGAGCTACACCAGCTGGGGCTCACATGGAAAATCTTAAGTATGCCATTTGATGTGTTGAGCATTTCTTAAGTTCTTCCTTCTGCTGTCACTCATCTCTCATTTTTCCCTCCCTGGTCTAAACCCTGCCATCTTGCTTATGCGGAATTTCTTAGTGATGTCACAGATGTACTCATCTTAAGTACAAGGTGACTCACAGCCCTGGACATGCTTCCAAGGAAGTTTATTACAGCTTTAACTCAAAACTGTTGGCATTTTGTTGCCTGTACACAAGCAACATTTTCTCTAGATCCTTATAATTAGATAGATAAATATTATTAAGATACTTTGAAACACTGAATTTGTTAATATGAATAATTAACATGTGCCTAGTACATAAATTTTGCAATTTAATGGGACAGCCATTTGTTGACACAATGTATTGGGTATCATGTAGATGCTGGATATAGCCAAATATGGAAGGAAGTTGCAGTTCCTGCACTGAAGAAATTCACGATCCAGTTCTTCCACAAATGTGATATAAATTAACATTCTTCCAGCTCTGCAAATAAACTAAGACAAAAGGAGCAAATTAAAGTTCAAGAAGACCATGTTGAGTCATGTACCTAGTGCTCAGATTTTTACTACAAGTTTCTAATGTTTTTTTTACTTGACCAATAAGTCACACTGACTATAAAACAGTTTGCATACATTATCTTATGTTTCGTAGATTTCCACTACCAGATTCCAAAAAGTTTTAATCAGTATACTTTGTGTAAGTAGCATTAATTCCTTCGTCTCTCAGGGTTCTTATTTACATAAAACAGAATTCACAGTAGCAAATTTGAGCAGGAAGAAATTTATGACTGGGCAATCAAAACTGAGTGGTTCTCTGCTGCGATAGTGACTGGGGTCAGTTGCATTTTGGTGCCTAAAAAGGTTTCTGGACCCACAGTCTCTGGATTTGGGAAACAGGGAAACAGAACCATATATGTAATATCTGATTCAGTTTATAATATTAATAGATGTATGTGACTTCTTAAAGGATGGTTTCACATGTTTGAAGGTGTGTCTGCCAGCAGTACTGCAACTGTGGAATATTTTCTTTCCACAATTCAGGTGGTTTCTAAGTGATGAGGTGTGTGATAAATGAATTCTATGGACACAAGCTCTATAGCCTTACTTCCTGAGACTATGAGTTTCTTGATCAGAAGAAATATTAGATAGGATAATGTGAAAAATAAAGTATTTCATAAGAATACAGGTATTAATTTTAGAACTGTGATGGGCAAGGAAGTTAAAATTATATGCAAGGTCTCTCCGGAAAACATTTAGTGAATGTTAATATAAAAATAGTTTGTTGTGACATTGATGTAACCCAGCAGCCAAGGAGAGTGGACTGAAACATGTGTGGGTGAACAATGACAACTTCACTGTACTAGTCAGTGGGGGCAGTAGACACTGTTGAGTGAGCATGTGTACTGTGTGGTGAATGCATGCAAAATGACTGGGCAAGTATAGCAACAAATCTGCATCAAATTTTGTGTTAAACTTGAATATTCTTCCATGGAAACTATTTGGAAGATTCAGAAGGCTGCAGCTACGGGCAACTGGGGATTGGCAGCTTCGTCAGGACAATGTGCCTGCTCATGCATCATGTGTTATGCAGAGTTTTTTGGCCCTGAAATATCAAATCACCCAGGTAGCTCAGTCCCCCTACAGCCCAGGTTTGGTGCTCTGCGACTTCTGGCTTTTCCCAAAACTGAAATCACCTTTGAAAGGGAAGGGGTTTCAGACCATCAGTGAGATTGAAGAAAATACGACAGGACAGCTGATGGTAACAAGGAGAACTGTGTGCTGTCCCAAGGCACCTACTTTGAATGTGTCTAAGACATCATTGTCTTATTTTTCTTGTATCTTGTATCTTCTTCAATAAATGCCTCTATCTTTCATATTACATGGCTGGATATCTCCTGGATAGGCTTATTACAAATTTTGTGTTTATTCCAAATAAGAGCAAACTTCCCTTTCTTAAGATGTATTTTATATGACATCAGGTGATTTGATATTTAATTATGTAACAGTATGGAAAGTTTGGGGTTATTCAACATTGCTGCCATTAAATCAGGCAAGTGGGAAAAAGCCAGCTTTGATGATGGCCAGCCTGTGTTTTACATCTATATATTACCTCCATTTCTTCTACCACATCCACAGTGTTAATGAATTCATTAAATAAATTCCAGGGGTACATGGGAAAAAAGACTGACTGATAGCCTTCAAGTGGTTTATTTTGTCAAATCAGTGGTTCAGCTCATTCTCAGGAGCTGGATTAGTACTTCTGTGGAACAAAATCCCTCCTAGATGCTGGACTCATTCCAAGAAGAAAACGTTCCAAATTTTTACCAACTCTCCATTTTCATTCTTACCCCTTCCAAGTCCCTAACCATCCTGACAAACCATTCTTTAGCGTATTCTCTTATGTTTAAGTGTCAGAGATACTTTAGAATACATTTCCGCCGAGAACAAAAAATATTTTCTGCCTTTAAAAAAGTTTTCTCTACTTTGTTGACTTTCAGGGCCAAGCCCAGGTGGGGCTATAACATCACAGGAGTCCACTTCTGACAAGTGCCATGCCATTTGCAAGCGAAGCTAGTGTATTTTTTCCTTCCAAACTAAATGAGGAGACTCCATATGAGGCTCAAGTTTTGATCTGAGGGACGGTGGGCAATACAGCAGTAGTGAGCTCATGGAGAATGTTAGCCACCTGTTTCAGAACTTGTTCACTCATGGCTACACCCCATCAGTCACTTCAAATTACATGCAGTGATTCTGGTCGTGCCACAATTATGGCTTGCTGGATCAGAAAACACCTAGTTCCTGATGAGCAGCTGAGATTGAATGGGCACCTGGTGTTCTATGACCAGGTAGTTAGTCCTAACCATGGTCCAAGTGTAAATTGAGAGCTGAAAAGGATTCTACTGTGATGTGTCTAATGCAATTTGTCTTTCATTCGAATCTTGCACAGACATTTCAAATACTATTCAATGTGCTTGACCAAAATGGTCAAATGACGATGCTGTTTATACCTTAGACTCTGCGTAAGGATGACAGAGAGCAATCTGCTTCCTGCAGATAAGGACTGCAATTTAGAAATTTCAGACAAGTAGAACCTGAGATAGTTTACCAACAACAGACCTTATTACTTAAAATGCTAAGGGTTTACTTAAAAATGAGAAAAAATATGCAGTAAGTAATAATGAGCAAAGATATATGGTATGGAAAGAGACTTGACTTGGGCTGGTGAATACACAATACGAATATACAAATTATGTGTTATAGAATTGTATACCTCAAACCTATATAGTTTTATTAACCAATGTCACCCCAATAAATTCAATAAAAAGAAATTAGTAAATGTCTAGGAATATATGAATCATCAATACTATTATCTAATTTGGAAAGTTGGAAATTCCAATAATAACATATTTGACATCAATATATAATCCAAAAAGAGAAAGGTAATAGGAGATGTGGTCCAAGATCCTAATTATATAGGATAGAAAAGATTTTAATTTATTATGGAATTATCATGCATCTATGGTAAAAGTAGAATGGCAACTACTAAAATAATTGCAATGTATGTAACTTCAAAAAAATCCAAGGAGGAAATGAAATTTAAAACATCAATCCAAAAGAAAAGTAAAATAAGGAAAGAAGTATAGACAACATAGGACAGAAAAGGATGAAACAGGAATAGAGAAATTAATTCATATATATCTATAAATGCAATATATAAAAGAAAGTCCACATCTCCAGAGGAGAAGTTCCATCTTGTTTTTAGAGCAAGAAAATATGTATTTGCAATCATTGGCATGGGTAACAGAAACAGTGTTGCATTGCCTACACCACTCCTCCCCAAAGGCAGCACAGCTTAGGGCCGACCGAGAACAACATTCCTTGGCCTGTGATTTAGCCCATGGAGGAAGGGCTGAGTGTATGAGCCAGCCAGTGGCTTCCCCATCTGTGTGGGATGCTGCCAAAGTGGCATATCTCGCTCTCATCCCATTCAGAGGACTAAACCATGACCTACATATGGGAGGCAGAAGAGGTGGGAGAGTGATAGATAGAACTCTTGGAGGACATTAAAAATAGACAATTTCTAACTGCATCACAGACCCCATTAAGAACCTGCCCATAAGCCTCTGTGAACATCTCACCTGGGAATCCCCGAAATGACCCATGGGCACCCCAGCACTCTGCTTGCCTCATCTGCATACACAGCCGCACCCCACAGCCAGCTCTTTACGTGTGATTCCCGCTGTAACAAGAGTGTACTGTGGTAGATGGCTAGTGAGCGTGAACAGAAAGTCAGTCAAATCTGTGGACTAGAGAGGAACAACCAACTTAAGCTTTAGCACCCTGTTTGAGGAAACCGAAGAGGCTGTCTGAGCTTGGCCTGGTCCCTCGTAGCTTTAAGGAAGGCATCAAGATTAAGAATTCTGCCACAAGAGGGAGCAAGAAGCATGATGCAAATATACCTATAGAATGTCTGAAAGAGCCTCAAAAAATCTCTAGCAGAACTGAAGGAAGGTATTTCTCTCCAGGAGACAAATAGTAAAAACTGGAGGAGGTGATTGCTATTTTAAGAGTGAAGACAGCAACACAAGACTTCAAGGAACATTTAAAAATCCAGGGTAAAATGAAACGACCAAAGGATCATAATAGTCTTCTGGTAACTGAACACAATCTATGATTCACCAGATAGAGAATTCAAAATAGCTGTTGAAGAAAGCTCAACAAAGTGCCGCAAAAAATAGAAAGACAATTCAATGGAACTGAGAAAATAAAATATGAACAACCTAACGAAAAGTCTAGCAAAGAAATGGAAAAATAAAAAAGAACCAAATAAGGGAATGCAACCAATAGTATTATTCTAGATATGTATGGTACCGGAATATGGGACCATATATGGATGCTTGAAATATCGGGGGAGGGCAACTTTGTAAGTATAGGGGTGTCTAACCACTACACAGTACACCTGAAACTAATATAAAAAAATTGAATGTAAGCTGTAATTAAAAAATAAAATTGAAAAAAAAAGAACCAAGTAGAAATCTTGGAGCTCAAAAATACAATTAAAGAAGTGGAAGGTGAAATAGCAAGCATCAATAGAAGACTGCTCCAAGCAGAAATAAGACTGTGAGATCACACGGAGAAACTTTGAAATAATCCAGTCAGAGGATAACAAGGAAAAATAGGATAAAAAAGACTGGAGAAAGGCTTCATGAGCTACAGGCTATCGTTAAAAGGATCAATTTATAAATTATTATAGTTCCAGAAGGAGGAGAGAGGAAGAAGGGCAGAGGGAGGGCAGTCGACAGAAAGTTCATTTAAAGAAATACTGGCTGAAAAACTTCCAAATATAGGAAGAGATTTGGATATCAAGTTTACGAAACTCATATGTCAACAAAGTAAACTTAAAGAGAAGGCTGAAATAAGTAAAATCAGCAATGAAAGAAGAAATTTTAGAACTGACCACAAAAATATGTAGAATTATGTGTGATTACTATGAAAAATTATTTTTCAAAAATTTAATAATGTGTAAAAACTAATACATTCCTAGAAACATACTGAATAATGTAGAAATAGAAAATCTGAAAAGACCAATGATGAGGAAGGAGTAATTTAAACACTCCCAACAAGAAAAAGCCCCAAAACAACTGCTTTCACTCGTGATTTCTGGCAAATATTTAAAGGAAAATTAATGCCAATCCTTCTCAAAGTCTTCCAAAAAATTAAAGAGAAAATACATTTAAACTTTTTTTAGGAGACTAGCAGTACCCTGATATCAAAACCCAATAAGAATATTACAAGAAACGAAAATTGCTGACCAAAATCTCTAATGAATATGGATGCAAAAAATCTCAACAAATTATTAACAAACCAAATTCAACAATAGATTAAAATGCAATATACCACCATCAAATGGGACATATTCCTGACATGCAAGGATGGTTCAACATATGTAAAT
Source organism: Sturnira hondurensis (assembly GCF_014824575.4). Classification (NCBI taxonomy): domain Eukaryota; kingdom Metazoa; phylum Chordata; class Mammalia; order Chiroptera; family Phyllostomidae; genus Sturnira; species Sturnira hondurensis. The sequence continues at coordinate 7,892,367 of NW_028074140.1, read as the reverse complement.
TAATAAATGTGTATTTCACCACATGAATAGAACAGATAAAAATAACACCTCACGCACACACACACATGCACAGCAAAAATTAGAAATTCACAAATCCACTATCAAAAGGGAGCTATCTAGCACACATGACATTACATCTTAATTAATTGAACATATTCTAGTTTTAAGACTACAATCAATTTTTAAAATTTACTGCCATGATTTATGTGTGATCACATTGAGATTACATTGAACTTAATAATAAAAATATTGAGTAAAATTCCAAACATTTAGAACTTTAGAGACACACTTTAAATTCCTAATCATTCAAAGAAGAAAAGTTAATGTAAAAAAAAAGAAACTACTTTTAAATGAATGCTAAAGAAATTTCCGTATGTTACACTAGTGGAATGTAGCTAAAATCACAGAGGAAATTTTATTATCTTCAATGTAAATATGTTAAATTAATGTGCTAAGTATCTAACTGAAAAATTTCAAAAAACTAAACAAAGCAATATTATAAATAAGAAAAGAGAAGTAATAACAATGAGATTGAAATAAATATATATTCAACAACTCAAATCTGTCTGAAAAAAACTAACAAAAAAGGAAAAATTTTAGCAAGTGTGATTAAATCTCGCATTTAAAAAAAATTGATTCAGGAAAAATTACACATTTAAAATTTTTATTTATTTTTTAGAGAAAGGGGAAGAGAGGGAAACATTAATCAGTTGCCTCTCACACACCCCAAACTGGGCACCTGATCCTGCAACTCAGCAATGTGCCCTGACGGGGACTCAAACCCATGGCCCTTTCTTTAGTTTAGCAGGACAGCACTCTACCCACTGGACCACACCAGCCAAGGCAGGAAAATATGCATTTAAATGTAGTAAAAACAACACTTGAGAAATATTATAACCATGCATCCCTCTTTGTAAGTGTAGGTCATCAGCATAGAATCTATCAAAACTTACTCGGGAAGAATTAGAAATCAGAATGTTCTTGTTACCATTGAAGAAATTGACTCATTATTTAAAATCTTTTTCACACTAAAACCAAAATATCCAGTTGGTTTTACATATAGATTTTATTAAACATACAAGGGATTATCATTCAAGCTCTTATAAATGTTTCCACAAAAAATGCAAATGCAGACACAAATACCTTGGAATAAGCAGAATAGTCAGCCCCTGAATTTGTTTGCATCCAAACGTTCAATACCTGGGAATATGTTATCTTAAAGAGCATGGGGATCTTTGCAAATGTATTAAGGACCTGGATACCCTGGATTATCTAGGCTGACCTGATATAATTACAAGGGCCCTTACGTATGAGAGAGAAACAGAAGAGGAGCGTTAAAGATATATGACAATGTAATTAGGTTCCAAAAGCTGCTATATTCCTGGCTTTGAAGACGCAAAAGGGGCTATGAGCCAGCAAATGTGTGTGCCCCTTGGAAGCTGAGAAAAGCGAGGAAATGAATTCTATCTTAGAACCTCCAAAAGAATGCAGTCCTGCTGGCAATTCATAACAGCCTGGTAAGACTTGTGTCAGGCTTCTAACCTACAGTAAAATAATAGGTTTGTATTGTTTTAAGCCATTAAGTTTATGGTAATTTTTATAGCAACAATGAGAAAACTAATGCGTTCCTCAACTAATTTTACAAAGCTAATATATTCATGATGTAATTTCCATACAAATTCAGAAAAAGAATGGGAAATTATATGTTGGTTTTATTTTGAATTTAAAAAGCAATTAAAATTACAAGCAAATTGAATCTACCAATGTATAAGAAGTGAAATATTTTAAAATGAGTATGGGTTAACAGGGATGCAAGGATTTTTAACATTAAAAGAAGAAAACTGTATCATAAGCTCAACAGATTAGATATCTTTTCAATAAAAACTCACCACATATTTATGATAGAAAGTCAAACCAGCATTAGAAGGACATTTTCTTACCTATATATATTCTAGCTTCTGAAAACCTTAATTAAATAATCTAGTGAAATGCTGAAGAAATCCCTTTTGAAATAGGAAATAAGACAAGGATACTTGCCATCACCTCTTCAATATTCCATAGGTTCTAATGAATCAGGGAGATAATAATAAAACATAAATCGAATAACAAAAAGAAAAAAGCAAAACTTTCTTTTATTTATATATAATACAATTTTTCCATGTTTGTTGAAAGAGATTTACCGGGGGCTTTGTTGGTATCACTAATATATATTTAAGTTAAATGGTGTGCACACTGGTATACATAATAGTATTATCCAATCCTTATAGATATTCTTACATATGTGCTAGAACAAAACATTTTTAATAACAAGTTTTATTTATTTTTATATCTGCACTCTCTTGTCTCATAATATTGTATCGAATTTGGTGTTTAGCTATCACTTCTTCCCATCCTTTGTTAGTTGTGCTATTCAGAACTGGAGTTAATAAAGATAAGTTTTTACATAACTCCATAGATCAGGATGGCTATGGATTGTGTTCCTAAATTTGGACACTGTATGTTCTCCTGTTGACACAATCTTAATCTTAAATATTCACTCCTTAAAGAGCCATATCATGACTAATTCGTATTACATTTTCATTTAACTGAAACATGTAATTCTAAAATAGAGAGCATAACTGAATAAACCTGCAATTTACTCATCTTTTAAGTTATCCATTCAACAAATATGAGTTGAGTGGTATGTGTTAAGAATTCTGGTTGGCACTGTGCTTTACGCAGCTCACAGTCTAATAGGAAAGGCGGACGATAAGTCAATTAAAATGAAGCATGTTGCATTTTGTGTCAGATTATGTTGGAAAAAGTCAAGAGGGCAAAATTAAAAATCTTTTTCAAACAGGGTCCAGCATTGGCATTTGGCAAAGTTCTGTTATATCACAGTATATTCAGGCAAGCAGTTTAAAATCCAAACTTCTGCATGGAAGGAAGGAAGGGATGAAAGAAAGAAGGGAGGGAGGGAGGGAGGAGAGGAAAAGAACAAATGTGAGGCAGGCATCAGAATGTTTGCCCTTGTTCTCACATTAAAGAATTTAGATACTATCCTGAAGGTGTTGGATACCAAATTCCTTGCTGCTTATACAAAGAAGTAAGAAACTAAGTTTTAGACTTCTAATATATTATGCTCATCACCAAAGCAGAATAGATGAGAAAATGAAAGTAGTTAAATTATATAGTAAAAAATTATAGATGAAATTAGAGGTGAGGTAATTAAAAGTTAAAGGTGCAGACTTTTGAATCAGAACCCCAAAGGTAAATCTATTAGTCTGTTAACCTCTTAAAGCACTTTTATTGTCTTCCCAAGTTGTATGATTGAGTCCTGCAATCTAAGGTGTGGCATCAGTGGGAATAGAGTTTTTAGGAAAGCTAGGCAATATTATCTTCTTGCAATAAGCAGTTATATCATTAAGGAACAAATGTAGCAAACAATGCAATTGTTTATATAACAGTCTTCATGCATGAAAAGTTTATTTCCACAATTAAACTGAATTAGCTTATGATGCAGGGGAGACATTAACTTACAATACATTAAAGGCTTTTAACACTTTAAAGTCTATATCCTGAAGTACTTACACCTCAAATGATTAAGAAGAGTAATAGAAGAGATTACATTTCTGTCTTGAAAAGGTGTTCAATAGGCTACTTCTCTAACCCACCTTCTAATTCCTCTCTGAAACAGTAACTAGGCATCAACTCTATGAATACAAACACTGTCGTCTTGGAGGACAAGCTTCAAGATAAAAATAGACAGTTTTATATAACGCCCTCCAAAACTTCATCTCAGCCATCTAAACTTGTATATTTGCAGCAAGCAAGCCCTTGACAGGCCCCTGAGGGTGTCATACCACTCTAAGTCAGATGCTCACCAGGATTTGTGCTGAAGTTACTCTGTGGTCGAAGTGACTGGCATCTGAGTTCAAATATTTGGAGTCAGAATAAGTTTTACACTATCTTAAGCTATAGAGCCAAGAGTCATGATAAATGACGCTACAGTTATCTAAACATTTAAGTAAACTTCAAAGGAACATTAAAAATCAAAGAAGGAAGCGGTGCACAGATATCCTATGCCTTGCATGTATTTTGAGAAGCAGGATGGTCTTCTCTGGCGGGGGTCCCTTACCCCTGGGCCACGGACCAGTACTGGTCCATGGCCTGTTAGAAACTGGGCGGCACAGCAGAAGGTGATTAGCAGATGAGTGAGTGAAGCTTCATTTGTTTTTTTAGCTGCTCCCCATTGTTCGCAGTACTGCCTGAGCTTTATCTTCTGACAGAGAGCTCAGCAGTGGAACGAGATTCTCAGGGAACCCTACTTTGAACTGCCCATGCGAGGGATCTAGGTTGCAGGCTCCTTAGGAGAATCTAATGCCTGATGATCTGAGATAGAGCTGAGGCGGTGAGGCTAGTGCTGGGGACCCGATGCAAATGCAGATTATCATTAGCAGAGAGGTGTGACTGCACAGAGACCATCATAAATCAAGTGCTTGCAGACTCATATCAAAACCCTACCAGTGAGGGCAAGTGACCGTGAAGCTGCATCAAGTGTCAGGCTTTATAGTGGCAAGTGAGTTCGTTGATATACGTCCATGGTGCAGCTGCATCTGGTGGCAGGCTTTAAGCCAGAATCTGACGCCTATTTTGGTCTGTGTGTGGTCCGCCCATTATTTTATTTACCCCTCGGCCAGGACCTCTTTCTTGCACTGCCCACTTGTCTCAGTCACAGGTTTGGCAAGCTCACATGCTAACCCTGGCTAAAATAAGTAAAAAATAAATGTCGCCTGCTTCCACAGATTCTGCATTTATGGTGAGTTATATAATTATGTCATTATGTATTACAATGTAATAATCATAGAAATAAAGTGCACAATAAATGTAATGTACTTGAATCATCCTGAAACCATCCACCCCCTACCCTCGGTCCACGGAAAAATGGTCTTCCATGAAACCAGTCCCTGGTGCCAAAAAGTTTGGGGACCACTATTCTAAGGTGCCAGAACACCCATGTATCCATAGCATTTCTCTGCATGTGACAACTCTGTTTCCTGAGCATCTGGAACTTAAATCTGTGGATTACTCTTTGTTCAGCCTTTTACTCAGAAGGGACAGAGTGATCTTATTAAAATGTGAAGTAGGTCAAGTAGCACCACTTTCTCTTAAAACCTTTCACACACCTAGTGTGGCAATTGGTATAAACTCCAAATACTGTAACATGGCCACAGAGCTCCGCAGGATATGGTGAGCGCCTACTCTCACTTCAGATGCTCCATCAGATAGTCTACTTCCTCAAATACTTACGTGCATGTACAAAACAGTCTGCAGTTCCTCAGACATGAAAAGCTCTTGTCTACATCAGGTTATTTTCACTTGTCCCCAAAACCCAAAGCACTGATCAGTACTTGACCAATTCCCCCAAACCTTCACAGCCCAACTGTGATTTCCTGACTTTTTTGGAAAAGACAAGACAATTATCATCCCCTGATCTAATTTATACCATTATATTTTCCAAGCCCAGTTGTGTAGTCTTTCACAATGAAGATAAACTAAATGTAAAGAATAAGTTGATAGGAAGGAGCTATATTGACATATTGGGATGAGCTACATTCCAAATGAATATATTAAAAATGAAACAAAATGCATTACAATGACAAAAATAGGTGACCCTATATTATTGATTTTTTAAATATTTTATTTATTTATTTAGACACAGGAGGAGGGAGGGAGAAAGAGAGGGAGAGAAACATCAGTGTGTGGTTGCCTCTCACATGGCCCCCACGGGGGGCCTGGCCTGCAACCCGGGCATGTGCCTTGGCTGGGAATCGGTGACTCTTTGGTTCACAGCCCATGCTCAATCCACTGAGCTACACCAGCCAGGGCTGATTTTATTTGACTGATGTAAATCTTCCACTTTTAAACATTACATACTAAAAACCTTTGAGGACAAAGATAATTTTGTTTTGTTTATCACTGCTTACTCAGCACTTGATTGAGGCCTCAAGCATGATAGATTATTTTTATATCAAATTTATAAAAAATAAACACAGTTATATTAAATAAAAATGTGCAGACAGACATAATTCAGCACTTTGAAAGCAATCTAGCACATGGCAAAGGATCGAGTGATATTTTGGCCATTATATTTCAAAAAAAAGGTAGATTGGTAAATGTTTCTTAAGGTTTTGCTAACCCCTATTTTAGTTTAAAGGAAAATTACCAGTACTGATTTAAGACAATTTTAAATAGCAGCTTATGTAAATAACACATGACATACTTTCTGTATGACATACTTTTATCTGTACGTCCAGCACCATTTGTTGAAGAGTCATTTCTTTCTCCTATTGAATTGCTTTTGTATAAGTTTAGGGCTATTTTGAGACTTTCTCTTATGCCCCATTTGTCTATTCGGCTATCTTTCCATTATTACTATACCATCTTAATGTCAAAATTATTAAAATGTAATAATATAGGTCTTCTAAACTCATTCTACTTTGAGTGTTTTGTTTACTTGAGATCCTATATTTTTCATAAAAACTTTTAAATAAATTTGTCAATTTCTAAATAATAAAGCTTTTGGAATTTTGGCTAAGATTGCATTAAATCTATGCTTATCAGGATAATTGTTATCAACATGTTCTTGTCTTTCAATGCATGAGTAAGATCTTATTCACTTATTAGGTCTGATTTAAATATGTTAAACTACTTCATGAGTATTTTACTTTTGATGCTATTGTAAATGTTTTCTGTTTTTCACTTTCCAATAGTTCCCTTCTTATTTATCCAAATACGGTTAATTTTTGACTCTTGACTTTGCCTTCAGTAACTTGTTACTGGTAAATTCACTGCTTGGTTCTGGTAGATTTTGGTGATTCCTTGAGGTTTTCAATGCATATAATCACATTGTCTTTGCATAAAGTTAACTTTATTTCTTCATTTTCAATTATTTATTTATTTTTCTTGCTCCTTCATTGTACTGGCTAGTCACTATATTGATAATTGTAAATTTTTCATAGATACATTTGATCAGATTTAGGAAGTTCTTCCTATGAAGAACTCTCTTCCTGAGAGTTTCTTTTGTTTATTATAAATAGGAGTTGATTATAAATATATGGTAATTTTTCCCACTTTTTCTTTAAATGTGGTGAATAAAATTGGTTAATTTTTAAGTAACTAAACTAGTCATTAATCCCTGAGTTAAGCCACACTTGCTTGTGATGTATTATACTTTTTATATATTACTGGGTTAAAATTGCTGATAAAAGTTTGCCTAGTATCAGTATTATTTTGCCCATAACAGTTAATATTATTAACTAGTGAAAATAGCTGATAACAGATAATAAATGGTAAAAAGGGGGATAAGAAATTTTTATAAGAACCAGTTTTCCAGTCTTTAATGCAAGCCTCCATACTTTCATTTTCTCTCATTTTGATGTTACTGTTTAATAATATTAGTTAAAAAGTGAATTGAGACAATAAAAATACAAAACTACTGTGACAGCATTTTGTTGTCCTGGTGAGTATAACTGGATGGACAAAATAAAGAACGGCATCTAATACTCAGAAGTGGTATTGGTATAGCAATTTGTTTATTCGGACTCCTTCCTGGTGAGTAGTTACCATGGTTTGAGAAGGTTTACCTGAGTAGTGGGAATGATAGCTTATTCTCCTTAAACTAAAGAAAAGTTCATTCATTCCTTAAAGATGATGTGGATGCCAGTATAATCTCCCTCTCAATCCCTACTTTCTCCTAACTAGTAGTAACCTTGAAAAAGGGGTGGATACAAATTCTAATACCTCCATCTTCATAGTCTCCTCCCTTATTCCAAGCCCAGCCTCCTCATTATTAGAAAAGAATCTATTAGTTTATAATTAGTAACAATTTTTTTTATCACTTAGCTTTCTCTAGTTTTCTGTTTAACCTAGTTTAATACTACAGAAGTTTGGTCCTATAAGTACCAGCCTAATTAACATGTTTAACATACATGTACATGTTCTAAAAACCACACACAGTTATAGCATAAAGGACAAAAATCATCATCGTCGTCATCTGTCAAGGAAGGAAATAAAAGAAAAAACGAAGCTCTCACGTACTCAGCTCACCATGTTCACCAGTGCAGTGGCTGTTCTGTCTTATTATTACACCACTCTTTAGTTCCTTTCCCTTTGCTCAGCTCTGTAGCCAGCAGTTTAGGACATTTTGCCAAGTAGAGTAGCTTACACTTTTTTTCTTGTATATAAGCAATTTACCATTCTCCCTGGTTTGAGTTGTAGTAGATTTCCTAAAATATTTACTACCAAACCTATTTTGCTTTGATATACCAGAGGTATTAATCCAGGCAACGTGACTTTGCTTTCTGCTTGCTGGCTTCCATAATGAAGTTAGTGGTCCAGAATGTCAAATGACAATTTTAGTTTTCAATTTTTATCATTCCTGGTTTTCAGTTGAAAACAAAGGAATATAGTTTGATTAGTTTTAATAGAAAGGCATACTTAAGAAGAATGTAGGCAGCTTTTATAAATATTGGCAGGGTTAAAGCAACAACTCTTGTTTGAGTTATGTGGAATAAAGCTCTCTGAAGCTGCCTCTGATTCTGTCCTATTAAGCTCCTATTATATCAACAAGCCATAGCAAAAGCTGTTGCTTCCAAGAGCATTCGGACCCTGCCACAATACTATCAGGAGAGTGTGTAAGTCCAAATTCTGAGTTAAAGTCATGTGTGCATGTGCGCGGATCTGATTGGGCAGAACTGTGAGTACATACTGAGCCTTAGCTGCAAGAAAGTCTTTAAAAAGGAGTTTTTATTATTCCATCTCCTATACATGAGAGGTGATTCAGAATGACTATTGAGTGACTTATTGCAATATGCAAGACACTTGGTAAAAATAGATCTTTAATAATTAAACATTGGGTCTACTAAAATCCAGAACAGAAAACATACAACACCCAAAAAGTTAGCTCCCAGATTCACAAATTTTCATTTCCACATAAAGTCACTAGTAAAACTTCAATAAAGCATTCTCATTCTTCCAGTACTTCCAGGTACTGGAATGCATGAAAATACCAGTGAATCTCAAAGAGATGCATTCATTAACTTATTTATTTCCACATTAAATACATTTATTGTGCCCTGTGCAAAATGGTATATCGGGAATTTGATAAGTCCACAGAATATGATACCGCCAGAGATAAATTTAGAAAAAGTATCTAAATAGAAAAGAAAATATTTACTGCTCATTCATGATGGAAGGGATCTAATAGAATCTATCTACTAGATGCCTGCAGCCAACCTTGATGTATACACTGTACAGGAGTCTCAAGGCCAGGTTGAAGTTCTAAAAACACGTACATTCAGTCTATAAACAGAGTTCCAGCAGTAATGATAGAACCAGTAGTAATGGTAGGGTTGACCTTGTTGAAGGAAGGCTATGTCGTTTTGCCTATGCATAGTCTGCCTCCCTGTCTGGTCGTGGCTTTTTCAGGATCATTGAACAAGCAGTGTTACAGATGCGAAGAAGGATGACTGGTATTCAAAAAATGCGTCACCTTACTTTTTTCAATTGCTAAAAGTTTCTTCTTGCAGAATTTAGTTGGTGAGAATTCACAGAGATCTGTTCAAATTCAGAGACCATCCAGAAATGTTTATTCACATACTTTGTCTCCCATCACATTGCCATTACCCCTACCCATTTGACTACACTATTAGCCACCAGCTGGTCCATCCCTTCCAGTTAAACAGACAATAAGAGTGCACTACTCAAAGTTCTGCCATTGCACTCCCAGGACACAATCACAGTAGATATAGTAACACTAGTTTGTGCTTCTAGATGGAGTAGACCTATTTTAGCAACCCTCCGAATGTTGAATTTTATTCTATGACATCAGTCTATAATTTTAAGTTTGATTTTGAATCTTTCATGTTATCTTCTGTAATGCTATCAGGAAAATGTGTATTTTTTCCTGTGGACCTGCTACATTTGCTTTAAATTGTCTACAGTATTTTCTGTCCAGTTCTTCAGAGTTTCAACCTATGCAAGTACATGGTCAGTGGATCATAGGAGATAGTTCAGTTTAGCTGCTTTGACCCCATGTGTCACAGGCTACTTGCTATCCTAAAATAAAGAAAGAACTCAATAAATTTTAATTTACCTTGGCCTGACATTCCACTCTAAATATTTCACATGTCCTTGAAGATCTGCCTACAGTTTAGTCTCCAATACCAGTGTCTGTATAACCTAAGGTTTCATTTTATTGATGGGAAACAAAAACAACTCTTGACATACAACAATAACAACAAAACAATTCATTTGAAAAATAGTTGGACTAAAGAATAGGATTAAAGGAATAACTGAAAAAGTAAAGTTATGGAAAAATTGAATGAGAAAATTTTAGAGGACCCCCAAATGATGATCTTCAACTTAGGAGGTGTCCACTAAAGTAATTCTATTCCAACAAATTTCTTGAGTAATTTCTTTGATTGACTCAGTTTAGCACTATTTTTAAGGGGTGGGATTGAGGGGGTGGTAGGCAGGTTATGTGGCACTTAAGAATCAATGGGTATCCTGTGCATGGAGCCCTTTAAAGAAAGGAAGTCATTGAAGTGAGGAAGCATTTAGACTGTACTACGTTCTTCTTAAGCCACTGGGGTAGGACAGAGCCCCACTCACAGGCACAGGCCATCCCCAACATTCATGAGGCTCATTCCTGTCTAACATGAATACATTCTCTCTTTGCTTCACCCCCAAAGTTAGTGGTTATATAAAGGTGTCATTTTTGTCTAGTAAATTCACTGAAACTCGTCTCTTCTAACGAATTTACTGATTGTATTCTTTATTAGCATATCTGCTAAAATCATGACTCAGTAAGTCATTATTAAAGTTTCTCCCTTACAAGTTTCAACTACTTATTTTAGATAATTTAGAAGTTATAAAATATTTAAACCCTTGTAAAATCAATGAGGTGTATATTTTCATAGGTTAAAATTTGATTTTACTTGTCTGCAGCTAACTTTTATTTGAGTTTTTAAAATTTATCATAAGTACGCTGAAAATAGAAGAGAAAATAGCACTCAAGCTTCTGAGATAGCTACTTAGTCATATGGTTATTGGATTTATTTGGGGAAGAGTTTCATTAAAATCAAATAAAAAGAAATTAGTAGACAAAAAAAATGTTAAAGGTCTTAAACAAGATTCAAGAATGATAAGAATTGCAAAATGGTGGCATTGACACCACTTCTAACTTTTGTGTCCTGGCTCTGGAAGCTTCAGGTCATGCCATGTGATCACTATTAGAGTCAGAAATCATTTGTGCAAAACCCTTGTTACGATTGTGTAAATGTAAAAAACACAAACTACTGTCAAAAGAAAAATTAATTTGCGATCTGTAAATGCAGATAGACTGATTGATGGATACATTCGTTATATAAAATATTTGATTTTATTCTGCCTCCTTAAATAATCTCAGTTTTCTTATGCTTTTCTTCATTGCACTCTTACATTGTTCACTCGGCTATACAATCCTGTTTCTGGTCTTTCAGATATTTTGGCAAAGAATCAGTGTTTTCTCCTCTATTCCATATGTTTGCCATAATGTGTGACTGACATAAACTCTAACGATAAAGGGATACTTTTTTAACAGGAAATAGTAAGTCACACTAACGCATAGTACAAAAAGAGAAGGTTAAAAAAAACACCTTTGTTGTAAAGTAAAGAATACCTTGCTTATTCACTCCCAACTATGCCCATAAAAATTATTAGCACATCAGGAGACCAAAGGTAGGGAAAGGAGCTTGAAAAGAATGACTTAAGCAAGGGATTAGATCGTGAGGCATGTCTATGTATGAAGGCAATAAATTGAACAAAAATAAATATTATATTACCAAGATATGATACTGGAAAATCAAATATAAAACACAATACCCCTCTTTATATTATAGGGAAATATATTTTTATAATCTTTATTTCTATTTTAATTGAATCCATTTATCACCAAATTAAAAAGAATTTATTAAATATTTATTTGAGTGTGCTAATAATAGAAAACCAAAGAAGACAGACTTTACTGTTTATATTTTCATATCAAGAAAGAGAACCCTTGTATAGATGGAAGCATTAATTATATATTTACACATTTAATTATGTAGTATTCATATATACAAAATTGTATATAATCTATAAAATTATACGTATTATAGAAATATCCACATTGGGCACAGAGAAAACAAGGCATGTTTTGAACGTTTTGAATGAGAAGTGTGAGTGACAAGAAGGAGATTTATTGACATAAATAAATATATAAGAATATTTTATATGGGTAATTAGCATCTCTTGCTATAAATTCTGCCCTGGCCCCTAAGGAAATTGTAACAGATGCAAAGACAAATGGATGGGAAATAAAGTTTATTATCCACAGAGTAAACCACACAAGGATTATTCCAGGTGAAGGGCTCAGGTTCTCTAACAAGTGAAGCAAGAATAAAGCAGGGAGTAGTTTGTTGGAGGTGGGGAAGGGGCAGAGTCTATGTGGGGCTTTGCTGGGGGGCGGTCACTGACCTCAGGGATGACAGGCACGTGAGGACTCTCTTACCTTGCAGGCTCCATGCATGTGGGGTAGCAGGAAAAGGTGAGGGAAACACTGTCTGGTCAAACATACAAAATGGAGTTCAGTTCTCTATTACAAGAATAAATGTAGAAGAAGTCATATAATATTTTAAATTGATAGTCAGTTGAGGTAAGTTAAACAGGGCTTTGAATTAGAGAGCAAAATGCCTGTACAAGTGTGTGATTAAAGGAAAAAATTCTCTGAAAGGCTATGAAGAATTTGGGCAAGGCCTGAGCAGCCTCAGGGAAAGACGTTTGTGTTGGCCCTGGACTGTGCTAAATTAAGTATTTATGAAGGAGAGAATTTGAGGATGACTAGATAAGATCTATATAACTGAAGATACTTAAAATGATAAGAACAAGAGGAGCAAAGATCACAGGTAAAGGTTTCATTTTCTCAGACAAATTTCTGAAGAAGGCAGAAACAGGATACATTTTTTTTTTTTTTACTGGCTTACTGGGCTGAGCATTTCAGTGGATATTTGGATGGAGAATATAGTAATAATCACCTTTATTTAGGTAGCATGTTTTAAATTATTTAAAGAAAAATTGTGCTTTTCTGGAAATGTTATCTACAAATATTTATAGTGTATAGCCTTTAAAAATAGACTTTCAGTCTATTTCAGACATTTTCAGCGATATAGATTACATAATATAAATCCTGACCTTTTTCTATTTGTTATATTCTGTCAATGTTTTTCTCTGTGATAAGAAACTTTTAGAATCAAAACTTCATGCTTTTCATTCTAAAAATATTTCTCACTGGTTTACTTAGTACTTAATAAGTTTAATGAAATACATTTTATAACTTTTACATATACTTTATAGAAAAAATATGATATATTTTATACCTTTCCCAGTATGGGGATCTTTTTTATGCATGCTACACCTGAATAAAAGAAATGTTGATTGAGACAGAATATGTTTCCATTTTAGATCATTCTAATAAACTATCTTAATCCCATCAGCCTCTGAGGGCTGGATTCTCTATGCTTAAAGGAATTTTCAATTATTTTTTAAAAGATTTTATTTATTTATTTTTAGATAGGGGGGAAGGAAAGGAGAAAGAGAAGGAGAGAAACATCAATGTGTGGTTGCCTCTCATGTGTCCCCTACTGGGGATCTGGCCTGGAATCCAAGCATATGCCCTAGACTAGGAATCAAACTGGTAACTCTTTGATTTGCAGGCCAGAACTCAACCCAGTGAGCCACACTAGCCAGGAAATTTTCAATGTTTTAAGACATGTTTTTTTTTTTGCAAAATTAACAAAAAATACGAAATGTCCTCTTCTATGTCTAAAAATGAATCATACAACAATAATATCGTTTGGGTAGTTCATATTCCTAAAACTCTGGGCATACAGAGTTCACCCAGAAACCTACTAAAAAATAAGCCAATATTTTAACAGACATCTCACCAAAGAAGATATACAAATGACAAATAAGCACATGAGAAGATGCTCCACATCATTAGCCTCCAGATAAAACCAAATTAAAACAAGAATGAGACACCACTATACACATATGTCAGTAGCCAAAATTCAGAATAGTAACCACACCAAATGTTGGTGAGGATGTGGAACAACAGGAATTCTTGTTCATTGCTGGTGTCAATGCAAAATGGTACAGCCACTTTGGAAGACAGTTTGGCATTTAAAAAAAAAACAAGCATTCTCTTACCATACCATATTGCAGTTGTGTTCCTTGTGTTTACTCAAAAGAGCTGAAAACCGATGCCTATTTAAAACCCTGCCCATGACTGTTTACAGCAGCTTAATTTATAATTGCCTAACTTGGTTGCTTCAAAGTTTTGTCCTTCAGCAGGTGAATGAATAAATAAATCGTGGTTCATCCAGACAATGGAATAATATTCAGAACTAAAAAGAAATGAGGTATTAAACCATAAAAAAGCATGGAGGAAACTTAAATGCATATTACTAAGTGAAAGAAACCAATCTGAAAGGCTACCTGCTGTACAATTCCAACTATGTAATATTCTGGAAGAGGCAAAAAAAAAAGAGAAAATTTAAGAATAGAGGCCATGGGTGAGGGATTGGGAAATAGAGACAGCTGTACTTAAACTACAATTAAAAAATTGTGGGGAAAAAAGCAATAGAGGCCATGGCTGATGAGGCTTGGTGAATTGAGTGCCAGTCTGTGAACCAAAGGGTCACCAATTTGATTCCCAGTCAAGGCACATGTGTAGGTTGCAGGCTAGGTCTCCAGTAGGGGGCACAAGGGAGGCAACCACACACTGATGTTTCTCTCCCTCTCTTTCTCCCTCCTTTCTCCTGTCTCTAAAAATAAATGAATAAACTATTTAAAGAAAAAGAATAGAGGTGCATGTAACCTAGCAATGTTTCTTCCAAGTCTCTACTTGGAAAACTTGAAAACATGTATTTATAAACATATAAGTAGCCCTGTCTGTATTGCAACATTGCTCATGGTGGCCAAGACATGGAAACAACCTAAGTATCCTTTGATAGGTGATTGAATAAAGAAGATGTGGTATATATATACAATGGAATACTACTCAGCCGTAAGAAAGGATGAAATACTGCCATTTGCAACAACATGGATGGATCTTCAGAGCATCATGCTAAGCAAAATAAGTTGGATGAAAAATGACAGGAAACATGTTTCACTGATATGTGGCATATGAGACTGAAAATAACAAATGAACAAATAAATTAATCAAACAAACTCACGGAGCCAAACTCAACAGTATGGTGGTTACCAGAGGGCAAGGATGTTGGGAGAAAATAAAAGAGTAAAGGGTGGGGGGTCAAATATATGATGGTGAAAGGAGACCGGACTTTGGGTGGTAAGCACACAATGCGATATAAGGATGATGCTATTATGGAATTCAATACTCGAGGCTTACATAATGCTGTTAAACAATGTCACCCCAATAAAGTGAACTGAACAAACTATGCTGGCAGTAAGAAGATCACTGTTTCCAGGGGTTGTGAAGAAAGTAGGGGTCAACGGATGGGACACAACAGTGAAACTACTCTGTATGATACTGTACTAGTAGGCACATTGTACATTTTTCCCACACCGCAGAATGCACAGCGCCAAGAGTGGACTGTCATGTACACTATGGACTCGGGATAAACACGGTGTGTCAGTGCAGGCTCACTGGGTACTCCAAATGTGCCGCTTTGGTGCGGGAGGTTGGGAACGGAGAGTCTGTGATGCACGAGTGCATGGGGTGTGGCGGAATTTCTGTACCATTTGTTCAATTTTGCTGGGATACAAAAACTGCTAAAAATAAAGTCTAGTTTATTTGGAAAAAATAAATTTACCTCAGGTTATTGTACATAGTAAACACTTAACTGTAAGCTATTTTTCATATTAGCACTATTTTCTGAATCACTAATATGGTCTCTCATTGATTATGACACACACAGTGAATTTACATTTCCTAATGTCCATTTAGCCCTGATGTTAAAGACAGAATAAGAAATAGTAGAAACTTCCCTATCATGTGCACTATGAAACCACATACTGGTTTCATTAACTTAGTTGTGCAAAGTTTTATACTAATTGGTAAATTATAATCCTCACTTGAACAAGTTAGCTATGTTTTTGCGTGGTGGCCATAGATTGCATCCTGAATCTCATTTAGCTTTCTTTTAATTCATAAGACCGGTAACAAGTAGGAAGGGAACCAGAGTGATGAGTCAACACAGAGTCATAAATTATACTAGGAATATGGCTCAAAATGTATTTCCAGCAGCTTTATTAGGTTCTGCCACCTCTGAATTCCCTGTTAATACAAATAATTACTACAAAAGCCAGCCAAGTTCATCTTTCAAGATAGTATTACTAAAAGTAGGTCATTATACTTATTGTGTGTATCAGAAAATATATTTCAGTGCATCTAGTAGATACAGTGGGTTATGATGAGCGTACTCTAAAAATCCTAACTTGCAAAGGCCTTGCTATACTACATAGAATATCACTATACAAAGGAAAGTTTCTGACTTTTTTTACCTTTCAGTTTACACATAATGTACATTTACTTTTTCCTCAATCAATACCAACTTGTTAAAATCATAAATCTCTTGTGTAATTCATCATTTATTGAGGCACTTGGCACTTATTTCAAACACAAATCAAAATTTCAGAGAATTACAAATTAAATGACATACACAAGCTCTGTCATTTTTATCACAGTCATAACATAGTCAGCTGCTTCTGAGATGGTATCAAGTGGCAATTAAAATAGCACCAATAATGTTACACTACAGTTAGGTGCAGAAAATACTTTATCTAGAAAAAGCAAGAAGTATATTTAGATGGGTGGGATTTATGTTCCATGTTAAAAGAACAGATGCCTTGGAAGATTAGTCTTTGGCGCCATGATGTCTGTGTGTGTGGAATGTCGGACACGGTGGCGTTTGTGGGTCAGGTGCCTGCCGGTCCAGCTTTGCCCCTCCACACAGCTGTCTCCCAGCTCCTTCTGCAGTCCACCAGTTCCACAGAGTACTGATAGGTGTTCTGTCAACGATGAGTTTACGGTTGGATAAAATTGCGAAGCACTGTGTTAAAGGTAAACATTTGTCTCTCCAATGAACTGTCAGACTCATGTGCTCACTTGCATTATGAATCGTCTGCAGAAAATGCATCATTTCCCAAAATTATTTAACTATAGAACCAGTGTCAGAATAAACACTAATGATTCAGCTGATAAAACACATGTTTGGAACACTGGAACATTTGGGAAGAAAAAAGATTACATTGATGTTTAATATTTGTTTAAAACATCAAGGAAGTTAACACCAGAGAAAATCCCCACTTTGTTGGACTTGTTACATGTATCCAACACTAATGTGCTTATTTTGATATGTATTGTGGTTATAAACTTGATTTTTTTCCAAAGAGCATCTATTGGGACACTGTCGCATGCAACCCACTTAGGGAATTGTTGTTATAAAACCTATTTGCTGTATTTTGTTCATCTAAAATATTATAATACTTTTCCTTTGTGGAAGCTTCTGTCACTACCAGTTCCCCTGGAATAACTATGGGTCTGATGTAGCTGCCTCAGGTTTTGTGGTTAGAGAAGGACTCAGCCACCTCCTTAGAATATACCAGGGCTGAGGGTCAGTTTAAGATGTGTGGTGATGTGGAGAAGGTCTCCTTCTCTGAGCAGCCGGAGGCAATGGGGCCAGATGACCCCCATCAACCCAGATCTCCTCCTGCTGAGCTGACCAGTGTTCTGATTAATACAATAATTGGCACTCAGCTTTTGGGCAAACCAAGGCAAAAATAGCAAAACCCCAGGTAATTTTTAGCAGCTTCTTTTTCAGTGTTCCTTCTCCTCTTTTCTATCCCAGCCAGCCATGCTCTCTGGAAGCCCCAAGTCTTTCTACCGCCACACCCCACTTCTCCATTGCTCAGCCACTGGTGTTTATATGCGCTCTCTTCAAAATTTCAACTAAATGACAGTGAGTTTTTCAATGGCTCCGTCATACGAAAGAGAAAGAAGTGGAGCAGAGACTGCAGAAGGGAGAATCCTAACTGACTTAACAAAACAGAGGAAGTTAAAGCCAAAGCACCTTCAGAGAGACACGCCAGAGACAGGAAAGGCAGTTTGCCTTGAGGAACCCATGAAACAGCTCAAAGCCTAAAGGCACCAAACCTACCAAATGCAGGGATTATGTGGAGCTAAAAGCAGAGGGATTGGTCAAACACAGACTCCAGTAGACGTACAGAGTTCCGTACTGTCCTTACCCCAGAAATCCAGAAATACTGCCCCACTACTCAGGATGAGAGGATTATTTTCTAGGGAAAATTTAAGGGCCTCGGAGAAAATATTCTCACAGATATTCACAAATGAGATGAGTGTACTGAAAAGTCTGACTTATTTTATGATCACTATACTGAAGTCAATGAAAGCAGAACTTCACAAACATCGAAGTGCAGGTGAACTGCTTGAGAGCTTACTAAAATGCAGATTTTGATTTACTGGTTTGGGGGCGTGGCCTGAGATTTTGCATTTCAAATGATTTTGCATTTGTACTGCTCCATTTTTCCTTCTTTGAGTGAAAAGGCACTAGCCAACAAACTGCATGTGTACTCAGAATAATCAGTCAGTTTTTACTGCTTCAGTCTTGAATATGGGCAGACAGACAAGCTATCAGCTCTTTGAAGAAAGCTTCCTACATAAAAGACAGAGACCAACATAGATGTGAGAAAAGAGGGCGGGGGAAGACCATGAAGAATATGGAGATACTGTTCTATAGAGAATAAAGTATTTTAAATGAAAAATGTAAATCTCTGCTACATATCATTACAGATGAAGTGTATTTATAAAACTAGATCAAGATTCTCATAAAAGCTAGAATCAGAAAGCCAGAAGGTAATTCTAGAAATTTAATATACATTTAAAAAAATCAATAAAAGAGTTAGAAAATAAAATCAAGTACATCTCCCAGAGAAGTGTGTGTGTGTGTGTGTGTGTGTGTATATGTGTATATATATATATGTATATATCTGCATATGTATATATATATGTATATATCTGCATATGTGTGTATACATGCCAAAAGACTAAAAATAAGAAAGAATAATTAAGAAATTCAGAATCAATCCAAGAGAACTAACACCTGAAAAAAATAGTGTTTTTTTAGAGCAATAGAAAAGGGGAGATTTCAACTGCGATGAAAGCAGTCCTTCGGTGGGCTGGCCAGAAGGGAGCCCATCTCTTGGCCACACTTGCCTCAACATGAGCCTCAACCACCTATAGTGGGGGGTGGGAAGATAAATGCAGGTGGTATTCCTCTCCTGAGAACACAGCCCTCTGGCTGGGAGCTACAGGAACAAGAGCCCTGTTCTTGGCTGAACCCAATGAGCGGGTTTCACTCTCTTCTCCCAGAACCAGGAGGGAGGAAGAATGGAGTACGTCTTGCTTCAAATTCTTCATTGGTTTTACATATATTTAATGCGTACTAGTATATTTTCTTTAAGAAAATTTTCTCCTTTTGGTATGTGCTTTTAGAACCATTTCTAGAAACTGAAATAGTTATTTGTTTAAAATAATTTTCACCAGTTTCACTGAGGAGCAGGTCCTCAGCCTAAATTATCACAAGTGACTCTCCAATCAGTTTTGATTTTGTACCAGCAATTCAACTTCTCTTATATTCAGTAACATTTCCTTTAAAACTAAAATAATGCCACTTACTTTTTAGGTTTTTGTATGCATATAAAGTATTCATTTAACATACTATTTCTCATATGGAACGCATTTTTTTATAAAGAGGAACTATTCTAGTCTTTAATCAAAAGCAATCACATATTCTCTATTTATTCATTCACTTAAATATTTCTTGAGCACAAAGTATGATAGGAATTTTGAGCAAATCAAAGGAGATGACTTCATGGAGTTTATTTTCTAATGAAGGAAATAGATAACAAATAAGTGAATGTATAAAATCATGTCAAGCAGTACTAAGTATGATAAAGAAAAATAAAACAGGTTAAGTGGCTAGAAAGTGATGGAGAGTTCCAAAGGTATACAGATGCCAGGTATTATATTTTTTCCATTAAAATATCAAGCTTGTCTACAATTTACAAACTATGTCTTAAGTAGTAGAGCAAAAATCTTTTGTCAATTGCTGGTTTCTACTTTTGGACCTGCAAATGTGAACGCAAACATTTCTGTTGTGGCAGAGGCTAAGCTTCCATAGCAGTGCTTAAATGTAGGCATTGCTTTTATTCTTATAAGTTCGAATCTGGCTAAAAGTGGTGGGGACAGGCTGAAAGACCCTTTCAGTCACTTCTAATTCTGTATGTCTATGATGTAAAGATGTGCTATATGTGTGAATGGGAATTCAGAGACCATGAGGAAGAAAGATTAGACTAAAAGATCTTATAAATCCTATAAAATACTACTGGAATTAAAGATATTGTAGATGTCAGAATTTATGACCTTGATAATAACTTTAAAAAGTAAAGAAAGGAAATATAAAATGTAAGATAAATTACTTAAGAGAACTAATTACTAAATTGGTTTCTAGGCATTACTATTCCCAGAAGATAGAATATTCTATCTCAGAAGATAGAATATTCCCTCGACTATTCACCCTAAATCACAAACACTGACATTCTATTAAGAAGCCAACATTATCAGAGGGTATGCAGTTATTATTAAGAATGCCCTGTCCTCAAGGAGTTTGTATTATAGTAGAAAGAACAAAACAACTACAGAACTAACTATGTAAAGTTCATATCCCCAGACCAATTGCACAGGAATAGTATTAAGATGAAGTTAGTACTATAGGTGCTCTCATGCCTAAACTGGAACACACTTGCCTTCTGCGTCAACAAGGATGGTAGAGAATTTAAGGGCAGGCATGATTTCTTGGATGTCTACCACAGCCATGGGCTAGTCCAAATTGTCCCTACATGTCTCAGAGAGCCATGTGCTCCTGGAAGATTCTACAGTCTGCTAATTTCCCTGTAGATCAGAAGGCTTGGGGATGGGAAATGTATGCTACCACATACAATGTCTTCCCTTGCCTTAAGCTGGAAGTTCTGTGCTGGAAACTTGTGCAGAGAAAGTTTGCAAAAAAGTTTATTCAGGGAAGAGACTAGGGCAGTTCATTGCAAGGCTGTTGCTCCCTCTGCAACACCTGCTGTATTCCTCAAAGTCATTACCATCATTCATAGTGGGCCACCACCATGCATTGATCTTTTATTGCAACAGCTCCCTGAAAAATACTCTTTTCACAGCCTAAATTACCTTATTTTATTCTCTCTGTAAAGCTACAAGAAATGCTGGGAAATGGTTCCAGACTTGCCTCTAATTTTTGGTAAGTTATTGATCCTGTTGTCTCACAAATTGCTGACCAGGACTTGCCTAAAATTCCCTCTAGATACTTCCATCTAGATACTTCCTTTTCTAGAAGTATCCTAGAAGTTTATCCATTAAAAACCCAAGTTATCCTTTTGGAGTCTCACCTCTTCCAGGAGGAACTTCCAATTCTAATCAAGCAATCCTCTTTCCTAATGCCACCAGCAGATTTATTTCGGGAGTTTTGGAAATAAAAGAATTTATATAAAAGACACTTAGAAGTTAGGGGGCAGAGCTCAGTGAACAACTGGATGTCAGTTAAGAGAAGACTCCAAGGGGTTAAGGGTGATTTCTTGGATTTTGGTATAGGCCATTGGTAGAAGACAAATGATAGAAATTTAAAAAGCTGGGGAGGCAGAGGGTAAAATGGATTTGGTGATCCCCAAGACTGTGTTTTAAAACTCATGATGTATACTCAGCTTCAAAGGGTGAAAGTAGAAATCCATACAGGACACAGCGGAAAGGAACAGAACATAGGTACTAAACAAGATTGTGACGCTGGCTTGGATAATGCTCTTAGTGGTGCCACCCTGCACGCATTCCAGAGCTCTCAATACAGTGATAATATTCGAATCCAGGCCAGAAGAGTCTTTTTACGTGGCTATAGAACTGTTACTTGATAATACACCCATGGCTACATGAGTTCAGTTCGTAGGTAAGATGGAAAGAAAAAAGAGGGGGCTAGAGAATAGGGATAACCAGTCTGAGAATGAGACAGTGAAGTTTTAGATTTCAGAGGTGGAATCTGGATTGTTTAGGGAGTGACCTGGAGGTGAAGAGTATTAACAATATGGGACATGAAAGAACCGAATCTAATGTGTTGAGTGTGTTGTTCTCATGAGAGTGTATGTTAAACAAAAGGACAGATAGAAACACTGCAAAGGGCTATGAATGAAGCAGGTGACACAAAATTTCTCCTATGATGGGAACTAGGGTAAGGCAAATGCAGTAAATTATGGTAAGGATAAAAAGAAAATGATATTCCACCCTATCCCTAATAGAACTGTCTGCAATGATGGAAATGCTCTATATCTGCATTAATCTTTATAATAGTCACTAGCCACATTTCATGATTGAGCACTTAAAATATGACTAGCTTGAGCAACTGAATATGCGAGAGTGAATTTTTAATTATATTTAATTTAATTTTAAGTAAGTTTAATTTAAATAACCACATCAGGCCAATGTCTATCATATTGAATGATGCAGTTCTACAGATTTGGAAGAACAAGGGAAAGAATCCAGGAAGGGTGAGGTAGTATATTACTGATCTTACCACCAAACTAGACCACAAAATACAAATGAACCTCACACTGTCCTTCACTTGTGTTTCCGGGTACTTCCTATCTACCCTACTCCTCCAGGGGTATAATTGTGTAGAGACTACAAGAGTAAGTCATATTTAGAATGCAGAGAGTCAATATGGTCTGGATAACTGTAAGCTCTTGTTAACTAGGTACTATTGATAAATATGTGTTATTGTAGTCTCTATACATAATATTGCCAGATGTCTTTTAAGCTTCTATATCTATAGCAATAATTCCCAAAGTTTGGTCCGTGGAACCCTGGGGATTCTCTAGGCCATTTCAGGGGGCCCAGGGGGTCAAAACTATTTTAAAAATATACCATGACATCACTTGTTCCTCTTTGTTCTGCTGAAATTTGCGCTGTTTTTACAAAAGTAATGTTCAGATAAACAGTACCAGGTAAGGCCTTGACACCAAACTATACAAGTAATCAGTATATTTTTTCACTTCTAAGCACTTGTAATTTAAAAACAGAAAATTTTATTTAGGAATGTCTTTGATGAAGTATTACAATTATTATTTTTAAAGTCATGATTTTTGCTTACTGGACTTTTAAATACATTATTTTGAAAAAAGGGAAGTACACACAAAACCTTCACATTGGACTATGAAATACAATGGTTTCCCCTAAACATTTTGCAGTTGTTTAAGTTGTGAGCTGAACTAGCCATATTTTTTAATAAATACCATTTTCTTAGAAGAATGACTAAACATTTTCATTTTTCAGAATTGTGTTTCACAGACATTCTTTGGAAAAAAGAACAAAGTGTACTTATCACTTCAAAGAAAATAATTGATAGTGTGTATATTTTGGAAATGATAAAATTTAAGATTTGACAGAAAAATTGAAATTTGGAAAACTTATTTGCCGGTATGAACTTGACTTGTTTTTCAGTGCTTACAGACTTTTCTGATAATATTGGTGGTAATATTAGTGTTTTTTTTAGTTGTATAATAAAAGTGTCAAAATTTGGAAGATCTGTGTAATTCTATGAGTGTGTGTTTTCCAAATGACTAATGCCCAATGATTCATGAGCAAAATGTCAAAGTACAAGACAGTCCAGTGCATTTTAATGCAACAGTGTAAAAAGAGTTCGCCGACATGGTTTCATATTGCACATTATAACTAATCTTTATGTGCTTACCCCTTGTCGAGTTTGAGTGTAATATCAAGGAACAAGAGACTCAATGATCTGAAAAGGTATTAAAGTCATCTTCACTTGTTCAGTTATATAGCTGTATGAGAACTGGTTTTCTTTACATACTTTAATAAAAACAAAAATTTATAGTCGGTATGGTTTTAAATCACATAGAAAAGAGATTTACAAAAGTTGTAAAACAATGATACTATGATTTTAAAAAATATGGCTATTTTTGTAAAAATGTTTTATGTTAATATGCAATGGGTTTTTGTAATTTGTAAATTAATTTAAAACATATAACTTTCTGTTTTAAATTATAATACACAAATATCAATAGACATAACTCATATAAGCCAAAGCTCTTTAGGGTCCTCACTTACCATCAAGAGGATAAAGGGGTCATGGGATCAAAAAGTTTGAGAACCACTAATCTAGAAAAAAACTCATTTTTTAGCATCTGTCTTGAACCTCAGTTAAAAAAAAAATTTCCTTAGCTCTCAATCCACTCCTTGTTCTGTGTTTGTAAAGCATTTGTGTAAATGTTCTTTTGAATGTGTGTATAGTATGTGGGAGACAAAGAGACAAGCTGACAGACACATGCGGAAGATGGAATTAAGCAATAGCCCTTTGTATAAAGTGAGAGCAATGATACATTTATGGGCAAAGACAGAGGAGCCAGTGGATAGGGGAACTAAAAATTGGAAAAAAAAAGACAGTATAGTGAAGTAAGAGCATTTGCTAAATTTTAAGAGTACTGGTTGTGAAGAAGAGCCAAGGTAAAAAGAATTAATCTTAGAAAGAAGTAACTGCATTTTTCTATCTTCATTGAGAGAGGTTAGTATTGCTAAAAATTTAGTTTAGGAGAAATGAAAACTAAGAATAACGGAAGACATTGTGTTGAATGATCTTAGCCTCTTTAACAAAAAAGAGGAATACACTGTTATTTACTAAAAGAAAAAAAGAGAGGGGTTTCTGAATTCACAGCGGTCATGACCACAAGACAGGGCTAGGAAGCAAATGGAGATGGACTAAGACTTGCTGTGTGTCAGAGGGGTTGTGGCCATGATTAGATAGACCCGATATTCATCAGAACCTGTGTGAACGTTCCCTTTCTCTTGTGGAGTGGGCGGAGAAGCTACTTAGAGTCAAAGTAAAGTTGAGAACTAACAGAACTAACAAACAAAAAATGCCATTGAGAAAAAAGCTAGTGAGCAGCTTGGGCAGGCATGGGAGTCTATTATTAGGGAGTTCCAAAGAGGCTTTTGTTTGTTTGCTTTATTTGGCACATTTGGTTATTTATTAAGTATACAGTAAATTATATGAATAACTTACTCTGGAAAATAATCGGTGCTTATTATAATTTTGCATGTCTAGCTATAAGGTTTAATTGAGAATAATGAGCAAATTTACTAATTATGGCTCCAATTATATTTTTTTCATGAGGATAAAGAGACCTCAGGGTAAAACACACTCCATGCCTTAGCTATAGGAACACAGCATTTGAGGCTGGCTTCTTACAGGACCTGTTTCATTGCAGTCATCCTTAAATGGCACTGATGAGGGTATAGCAGTTAATGTTAATAAATTATAGTCATATTCCCTTATCTGCAGTTTTGTTTTCTATGGTTTCAGTTACCAGAGGTCAATCATGGTCCAAAAATATTAAATAAAAATTCCAGAAATAAACAATTGATAAGTTTAAAAATTGCACACTGTTCTGAGTAACCTCATCACATAGTCATTTAATCATTTCATGTCAACATAAGAAGTTTAACTTAAATAACCACATCAAAGAAAATACCAAGCAGATATTTTTCAAGACAGAAAGAGACCCCATTCACATAACTTTTATTACAGTACATTGTTTTAATTGTTCAATTTTATTACCCATTATTGTTAATATTTTACTGTGCCTAATTCATAAATAAACTTTACTATTGGTATGTCTGTATAGAAAAGCATAGTCTGTATAATATTCAGTATTATCTGTGGCTGCAGGCATTAACTACGATGTTGGAATGTATCATCCATGGACAAAGAAGGACTACTGTATACATAGTCTTATTACATAAATTTCCTGGGTGTCATAAATGAAGTACCATATTTTTGCTTGTTTTGAAAATTAACCAATGTTTTGTTGAATCTTGTTATCCAGAAGAGTGTTAACCTAGGGGCTTGTGTATTTCCACCAAAAGAAATTTTGAGTCCTCTTCCAGTTAGTCATTACATCCTCCAATGGGCATTTCTTGATTTCCCAAGGCCAGCTAGATGCATTGTCACTGGGCTCCCATAACACTGTGCCATCTTCTGTCTCGGGATGTTTCATATGGTATTATAACCACCCATAAACTTGTCTGAATCTCTTAGACAAAAAATAATCCCGAGGGAAAAGATACATATTTTATTTATTATATTATCCTTAGAGGCAGGTACAGTATAATTCAGGCAAATACTACATAGTAGTCAATCAAATCAGTTAATAAAGCATTTTAAATCTGTTTGAATATAAAAAATATGAAAAAGAGTACTAACACAAGTCACAATAGTTTTCACCTGAGATGCTTCATCCAAACTAAACAAAGCAGTAGGGTGACACAGAGGGACAAGTCTCAGCACCTACAATTACAGCTGCAAACCTGTAGCTCTTTATTGTTTGGCTGCAGGAGGTTCTGAAGTGAGGGTTACACAGCCACTGTGCCTGTGATCTTTATTGTTTAATCATCTTGCGGCCATAGGTTACTAACACATAATTTCTGTGCATAAATATTGGAAATATTTTGTGTCCCTTCATCCTAATTGGGAGCAAACACTGTACTAGCCTGAGAATTTATAAAACCATACTGGGCTATCATTCACCTCTCTTTGGATATTTATTTATATTAGAAAGTACCCACCTAGTTCTATCTTAAAGTGTATTTTCCAAATAAGTTCTCTCTTATCATATATTTCTCATATTATAAACTCCTGACCCGGCTATCTCATGTTTTATATCTCATTTGAAAGGACACATACTTAGGAAGACCTTTCCTGCCCCTTCATTGTGGCTTCCTTCCTCTTATTATGCAATTCCATAATATCAGATAATTTACCTTTTATATGTATTATATTCACAGCTTATTATACATATCTGTCTTTTCCACCAGATTATAATTTTCATAAAGGATAGGTGAAACCATGTAGCTCCTCCATGGGTATGCTTTTACTTTTACACAGTGCCTTGCACAAGTTTGAAGTTTTGGTGAATGAATGTCAAATGAGTAAGTGCGGGTTAACCCATGAGTTCAGTCCAAAAACCAAAAGCTATTCTAGGTCTTTCAAACAGGGGAATAAAAATTCATGGAATTGTTTACATGGGTGGTAGAGGACCAGATGAATCAATCAGCTATAATGAAGCAAACCAGAAATTAATGACAGCTGGGGGCACGAGTAGGCCGTAGAAGAAGGGACAGAGGGGAAATATTTGTATCAGACCTAGAAGTTGGGCTACTGAAGGGAAGCTAGAACCGTGGCCATCAGAGGTTGGATGCCAGAGGGCATGGCTGTTCTGCATGAGCTGAGGAAGCCCAGCCCCTGCCAAAGCTTTTGCTTCATGGTCTAAAAGGGAAAGAACCACTGTGGTTTCTCTTACTCTGGCCTTCTCATTTTCACCATTGCCTAACCTGTGTGGAAGCCAGTTGGCCAGAGAAGCCAGCTCCAGGCAAATGTTGTTCCTTGTGTTGTAGAACAGAGTAGGGGGAAGGGCAAGAAAAGGATTAGTAGAGTAACAAATATGCAGTACAATTAACCCTATAACCACCTGGAAGACTGATTTCTAGAAGAACCAACCTGTCACTGGTAGGACACCAAATAATAATTGAAAGAATTATATAGTCTATCATTATTTCAAGAGAGTAAAGAGCCAGATAATTTTATTTCAAAATGAAAGTGTTATATAGGCATTAAATGTGTTAAATCTATGCATCCTCATAAGATATTACTGGCATGGTTTGTGGGGAAATATATATTGAATATTGGCACAATTGATTAAATCTATAGACAAGATAATCATGGTGAGAGTAACCACTTCTGACATGTAGAGTAAGTGGAAATAAAAAGAACAGATTAGCAAAGTATCTTAATATTTTCATGGGAAACGCAGCTTTGGGGATATAAAAATGTGAGATCAAAAAACTTTTGTTCTTCTGGCATCATATTTATGGTTCAAGTAATAGATTTCAACCATCAGAGAAAATATTCCAGATGGGTATATTCCAATGGAAGTACATCCTTTTTTCATTGTGTCCTTACTAAAGAGATAAAAGGAAAACAAGAAAAGCAATCAATTACATAAACATGGTGGGTTTTCATAAACATGGCACTCTGTCTTCAGAACAAAGAAAATATTAGTTTAAGAAGGATGCGGCCCAACTGTTGGTGAAAAACGTATGTGTTTGTGTGTCTGTGTTATTGGTGTGTCTTTGGCATTGGTGGTAGAAGTTATCTAAGGAGAGAAGCAAAAATCACAGATAACTATTTCTATGTCCTGGTGGAATCTATGAAAACAGTAATGCCCAAAAGTGAATAATTTGAATGTATACTATCCAGATAATCTAGTGGTGTACTTTAAAATGCCTGGGCACTCCGTGCTAGCTCATTAGGTGTATTATTGATTGTATATATGGAATATTGTAGGTGACACGTGTTAGAGATCATAAAGTAAAATGTCTTCATCAAACATATAACAAAAGACCAGGAAAGGAGAGAAGCCTCTACGAGTTTGCAGCTACATGAGTGGTAGCACATAGAGTTCCTACTTCTTCAAAAACTAGTAGTACTTAAGGATACTGAGTTTGCAGTCAGTAAGACTTGAGATTAACTTAGAACTCTGCTCTTTGTGTGACCGTACACAAAGACATGCTCACACAGGTAAAGAGTGGTGACCAACACAAGCAATTTACCTGGCTTCATGCCAGTGGAAATGAGGTCCTGTCACAGTAGCAAGAAAAGCATTTCCGAGGACCCACACATGGGATGTTGACGTGTTGTAGTAAGATTTATTGGGATAGAAATAGAAGGCTAACCCCAGGTTCCTACTGTCTCATGTGTGTCCATCCTGCTGTGGAAAAAGTCAAGCCCAGGAAGAGGGCCAATGTCCAGAAATTCTGTGCCATTGGTTTAGTCCATGTCAAAGCTGAGTCTAGTTCAGTCTCTGTCCCTGCCTGGCTAGCACGGTCTGCTTCCAGCTGTGCTCTGGCTAAGGCTGTGTTGCTGCACACAGGCTGGTGCCTGGAGCCTGCACTTGGAGTCTGCTTGGCTGCTGGGCTGCAAGGCTGCTAGGGAGAGAGAACTTGCAAATACACAGAAGGAGCAGACGTTATGGCGGGTGGAGTAGAAAGAGAGCTAGCTTTGTTAAGCTTGCATTATGTTACCTCAAGTTTGGGAAGGACCAGGTTCCCTGTTGGGCCCTTGCTTCTAACCAATCCACTTCCTAGACTTTCTGGGCTTATCCCTTAAGCCCTTGTCCCTTATCCAAGCAGATCCTTTTCCCAGGCTAGACATTTGCCCTTTGCGGTCACCATTGTAGATCCTGCTACTGTGTCTTCTAGGAGAGGGGCCTTCCCCTAAGCCATCTTGGCTTCTACTGTGCATATGCCCAGCAGAGGAATTTCCCCTCTATTGTTTTATTCGTCTCCTTCATTCTCTACATGAGTGGACTGGTACTACGCTGAGAGATTGGAAAGCCAGGCTTTACTCCCTGTGCAAGGGAGGGACGAGTGTTAATCGGCTTGGCAGGCATTGCTGTGATCCCCAGGGGTGTCTGAAGCTGAACTTCCAGACTTAAGCTGGCTTATTGTCCAGTTCAGCTCCCTAGTTAATTAAGCTTCTTCATGTCTGATGTCCTTTGCTCCTTTCTTTTATTAATATCTAGCTAACTATTCCATCAGCTTCTCAGAACCGTGTTAAAGAACAAAAATTCAGCTAAGTAAATTAAAGTTTTAATTGGCTTTATTCAACAATTCATGAATTGAGCAGAATCCCATATAGTAAAAAAGTTCTCTGAGGCATTGTACAAAATGGAAGGGTTTTATAGGAAAAAGACAGGGGGTGGGGGACAAGGAAGTTAAAAGAGTAGATGATTTCAGGCAAGGACACCTTTCCTCAGCAGAAGAAAGGAGGTTTATCAGGAAGATTATGTCATGGAGTTGATCAGAAAATTCCAGACAGACTGCTTCAAAATTCTAGTCCTGGGAGAGACTGAAACTGCATTTATAAGAAATATGAATTCTTGGTGCAGCTTACCACAAGTAACTGCATTTTGGGTCTCTTGTTTTTGTTTGTTCATTTTGATCAGCTTTAGTGACATCCTTAGCATGTTTACTATGCATTTTATGAATGAAATTTGATAGTAATTTGTAAGAGTTCTTTGGTTAATTTCTTAAATATCTTTTAAAGTTTTTGTATTAATTTTTGAATCTATTATTTTCTGATCAGTGAATATACCGCATAATATCTGTGTTAGGAAAATTGCACTAAGAGCTTAACAAATTTTATAAATATTCCAGAAATATTCAAAGAGAAAGTATTTTACTTGACTTCTCAATCTTTTCTCTACACTTTTCCGGTATGGTTCCATAGATGTGATCTTTTCTTCTTTCCAATGGATATTGCTAAAAAGGTTTCTTTTAAAAAAGTTTTTTTTTCAAGAAAAAGATAAAAAATATGAACAGTAAAGTGACAACAAACTCACAACTATTAACAACGAAACCTAAAACAAAAACAAACTAAGCAGACAACTAGAACAGGAACAGAGTCACAGAAATGAAGATTACATGGAGGGTTATCAGTGGGGAAGGGCAGAGGGGAGAATGGGGGAAAAGGGTAGAGGGAATAAGAAGCATAAATGGTAGGTAGAAAATAGACAGGGGGAGGTTAATAATAGTGCAGGAAATACAGAAGCCAAAGACTTCATATGTATGACCCATGGACATGAACTAAAATGGGGGAATGTGGTACAGAGGATGTGTGCATTGTGGAGGGGAATAAAGTGGGGAGGATGGGACAAATGTAATAGTGTCATCAATAACATATTTTTAAAAAGTGTTTGCTCTTTTTAGGAAATTATTTCTTTAAGCATTCTTTATTATTTTTCATGTTAATGTTGTTTTTTTACTTGTCTTGCAGTATTTAATTATAGTTCCATGTTCTTTAGCTCTCTGTCTTTCTCTAATCTCCCCTACATTCCCCATACCATACTTATTTGAAGGAGGTATGCTTTTTATTTCAGTCTTTGCTGAGAGTCATGGTATATCAGTTGTCCTGCTCATTCCACTTACTTTTTGAATTCTGTTGAGCAGTTGAGTACATATATCAGGTATAACCATAAGGCAGGTTGTGATACATGGTTCCAGGCTCATTCTTGGCAACTACTTGGCACTTATTTGGTCTATTTCTGCTTTAAGTGGTGATCTTATTCTACCCTCTGCCTGTCCTCTTATACTTCACACTTAACGACGTACTCTTTATTTGAAGACGTATAGTTTCCAGTGTGCAGATCTAGGTCTGGTCCTTTCCTTGTTTAGTTAATTTGGCTTTTGAGGACTACTGTCCCTCCTGGGCTTCAGTTTGCCACCACTAGTAGCTATCTTTCAGCCACAGCCTCTGCGTGGATGTGGGTGATGCGTGGGGATGTTAGCAATATTCTGATCATGTGAAAAAGAAATGCCCAGCAGTGAAGAGGACTGCTTATGCCTTGTATTTTTGTTAGTGGTCACATATCTAATTTAACTTTTTAAAATTTTTATGCAAATTTGAAAAGAAAATTTGGGGAGTTAGGTAGAATCAAACAATACTGGCAAGGACTTATTTCAAACCACAATCAACCAGTGATTGTTGAGATTACATTTTGAGATTTGTGAATGCGGTGTTAATTTTAGCAACATTTTCTCAAAAGGACAGATGTATTCACACTCACAAAATGCCCTCAGACCATTCCTTAGGGGTGAGGGCAGCAACACACCACCCCCTCCACGCCCTAGTGAGATGCCTTCTCAAGTCCTCCAGTTTGTAGAACTTTTGTGGAGACTGGACGTGTCCAACAGCATATCACTCTACACAATAACATGCTAAAAATAGTTTTAATGATTAGAACACTGAGACATCACATAGTATAGAGTGATATATATATGTCATTATGTAATATTGAAATGAGAAATTCAAATGGAAAGAATAAGCCAGCACAGCCTGAAAAGAAACTTCTAGTAGAGTTTCTAGTGAGTTTCTAAACTAATTAATAGGTAAAGCATTTTTAATATGTTCTTTTCAAGTTGATCAGCAGTGCAATTGATGATTCTCATATGAAACATATAGGTACAAAGGTGAAAAATAATTCAACTATATTTTTAAAATATTTATTTCCACCTATGATTGTATTGTTCTCTTTTATTTACCTGATATTGCTTGTGGAAGAAAAAAATGAAACTTTCTATACATAGAAATAGTTTTCAAATACAACTAATTGTTGAAAATAATAATTCAAACACAGTATGCATGATGGGAAAGTTGTTTGCACAATTGAAATGTGAGAGCTGAAGAAAGAAAATCACAAAAATATAAAATTTTATGCACTTAAAAATGAATTCATTTGACACAATAAACTTGCTAAAAATTCTACAGTTTTAGAATAATATCTCATTTATTAAGTAAACTGGTTATGAATGTGCTCATAGTTCAGGGTGGGCATGAGGATGGGAGGATGAGCCATCAGATAAACACTAGATTGTAAAACACACATTGTTTTCCTATAGTGACAGTCAACCTAGGACTAAGCCTGGGGACCCTAGGTGGATTAGGGTCCTGTTGTCCTGGATTAGAGGACTAATTTTTTACAAAGACTTTTTTTTAAAACCTACGGGGTTAATCATCAGTACATGTACAGACATGTTTGACTTAGTTGTATATATAAGGCTATAAAGTATAAAGCAGGGCAAGGTAAAACATAACTTTCACTGTGGGTAATTTGAAAAAAGTTTAACAAAAGGACAGTAGACAAGAGTCTGTTTAGATTGTAGTGAAACAACCCATGAAGAGGCTGAGGCTTGAAGGGCAGAGCAGGGAGACTGGCGTAAACAGAACCAAGGAAGGTCTTTATCAAGGACCATGACATGGGGACCCAGCCATGGGTCCTCCCTTGGGGAAGTAGGGCAGACAAAGAAATACTCTTCCTCTAGTCCCCATCACCTAAACCAATCTAGAAAGCAGAGAGCAAATGAATACATGGATGTAGTCCACACAGATGAGTCTCCTGTGCACAGATTACTGCAAAAAATAGCAAAGAGTGTGTCTGGTTCTATTAATCTAAACTCTTGTTTAGGTGACTCTCTCATCAGGCTCCATTCATCTACCCTCTTACCTTTCACCTACCATCTAGTACATATTCTGTGACAACAGAATCGTTTCAGCAGAAAGAGATATGGGAACACATTTTAATTTCATGCCTCTAATAGGGTTATTCTTACAAACGTGACTGAAAATACTTTAATGGAAATATTATGTAAAAAAGATTTAATGTATTATGTAAAAATCACAAGAATAATATTAAATTAATTTTATACTATGCAATTTATTACTATAGTGAAATACTACATCACAATAATTTTTAAAGCTTAAAACATTATATATGTATAATGTTTTCAGGTAAATAAGAAACAGCTTATACCCCTACTGGAATCAATATTGCATAAATTATTGATTTTTATGCTGCAACTCCTAAAACAATAAAAATCCTGGGTCGGGAGCACATTGAATCCAAAGGTAACATTATTGCAGAATTTGGTGCACAGTATGGGTTTCAGATCATTCAACCATCAGTTACTTAGCTATAAATTTCCTGGCATTCATTCAGCCTGTCAAAGAGAAGCTGACGGTAGGTGATGTGCCCCTGGAGTCTAAGTCACACTCATATGCTGCTCTACCCACAGCTCAGCGATGTTAGGGTTATTGTTGAATTGCTAGTATGTCAAATGCATGGTGGAAAGTACATAAAAGCCTTTCCAATTGTTTCCCTGATTGCATTAGAGTATTCTGAGCTCTTTTATAGGTCCAGATGGGCACCACTTGAACAACTGCTTTTCTTTTAAAACATCGTTGTGCTCTTATGACAGGGTAAGTCTCATTATCACAGAAGACACTGTTCGATTACAATATTATCCACCCAAGACTTTGAGGATTCAGTCTTCTGCTTAAAGCCTCTGAAATAGGCAGAGATAGTTTTTAAAATAGACTCTAAATTTTCCTGAATAAATCTCAGTTTGAATTTCAGAATGGGAGAGTTTTCCTCAAGTAATTCAAACCAAATATAAACCTCTCATATCCCTCTCCTATTCCCAAATACCGTGTAGCAAGTAAAGATATCTTTATTTATCAGAACTCCGATATCAGGCAGCTAAAAATAAGCAAGCAAACCCTACCCTTCACGCTTCTGACGTGAAGCAGAAACTACACTATTTTTTTGGCACTCAAAGACAGCAAAGAGAATTGGAGGTTCATAGTGTGAAAGGCAGAGAGGTTAAGAATCAACTGTACTCACCTGCTCTCATTTTATTAGATTATCCTGAGAATCAAGGGAAATACTGATGTGACTTTGGGATGTGCTTGAATAATAGTAAAGTTCTATAAAAATATAGAATGAATAAAAATATCAGAATTAACTTTGTTATATGGAAAAATACATCAGCCTAAAACTGCTATTAAAAGACAAACATACCTATACACGCACATTCCTGATAATGCCCCTCTCTACAGAATGATCCAGTCATACAGAATCAGTTCTTAGGAAAAGCAAAATATGATTGATGGTAATGACTAGAAACTTTCAGAATGGATCTTACTAAATTGTTTTCCATGAAATTCTTTAAGTTGAATGCTTATAGGCATTAGGTTCCAAGAAGAGAGAAGGGAAGGGAATGAAGAGGGAAGAGGAAAGAAGGAAGAAGGAAAGTTAGGAAGAGAGGAAGGGAGGAAGAAAGGGAGGGAGGGAGGGAGGGAGGGAAGGAGGGAAGGAAGGAAGAGAAAGATGGAAATTCCATAGCCTAATACAGCAATTTTCAACTTTTTTCATCTCATCGCACACATAAACTAATTACTAAAATTCTGCGGCACACCCCCCAAAATTTTTTGTCAGTCTGACAAAAAATAGGTATAGCTTTGATTCACTCACACTAGACAGCTGTTGTTGTGTTGGCTGTCAGCATTTATTTTGCCTGACACTCTAAGGGAAAAGAGGTCAGTGCTTCTGGCTAAAGAGTCAGGGATTCCATACTTTAAAAATTCTTGTGGCGCACCAGGGTGCATCATAGTGCACTGGTTGAAAATCACTGCTCTGATACAATAAGTTGGAAACAAAAACAAGTAAGATTTTTTCAGACTAATATCCTGATACTTAAACGCATCGTTAAGTAAGAGGAAAACACTGTATGCAGTGTTCCAAATTTTGTTTGAAATTGAAACTGCTGTAACATACTTTGAAAAATGCTTTTGTAGAAGGATTCACTTAATCAAGCGATTCTGGAAAGCAGCCAAAGCCTGGAACTGTGGAGGTAGCAGCTTCCTTGATGCACAGAGAACATCAATCAACACAAGCACAAAAAGAATAACAGTGATAAGGTTTGTTCAATAATTCGCAGAGTACAAAACATTTCCATGTAATCATCTCTTCTGATTTTCAAGGTACTTTTTGCAAGTTAGGTAGTATATCCACATGTGCAGGTAAAGAAGAAAATGGTGGTAAGGTTTGTGTCCAGGATCACAGAGCTGGTGGCACAATACGAGTTCCAAACAAAGGTGTCTAACATCAGATCCACTGACTTTCCACCATAGCCTGAAGGCAGAGAACAAGAGAGACCGTGTCAGACTTTGTACTAGTTCTTTAAAAACTCAAAATAAGGAATATAAACTTTTCCCTCTGTTAGATCCTAAAGACTTCATGGTGTCATTATTTTTAGATGCCTGAATAGCTGCTATGACTGGCATTTAATGGAGTGAGGGATGTAAATGTCTGTGCTTTGGGAGGACGGGTTGGTCCATTTTCTAGGGCCCTGCTAAATTATCGGTTTAGTTAGTGCTAAACACACTGAAAATACCATCTAATAGGACTTTCTACATATGCTAAACAGTTTTTACAAAAATTATGTGAAAATCTAATAGAGGAGAAGTAATAGAGGAGAAGTCCATTATAATGGGATACTAGTATAGAATAAGGACATTGTCTTGAAATTGATTAACCCCGAGCATTCTTTCCTCCCATCTTAGCATTTACAGATACATGCTAAGGGGAAAGTAATTTCAATGAATTAGAACAGTATTAAGAAGAAACCAAATGGCTTGCAAGCATGTGAAGGGATATTTAAAAAAATATTTAAGAAAATTAGAACTAAATATTAAAGTCACAGAGATACTAAGATTTTGATTACATTTTGTTATTGACAAATGTCTGTGTCCCCGTGACACAGGCACATGTCAGCACTGCATAACATAACCTTGTGAAATCTAATGATATCTCTGTAGTGAAAAGTCGCACACTATTTTTTTGCTGTGTCACCAAATTAATAGTTGCTTTTCTGTTTATTGTGATGCTGTCCTTGAGGCTTCCTATACGACTTTTCTAGAGTCTCAGCATTAACGCTTCCCTTTTCTAATCTCTGCTGTCTTTCAGAGGAGAATTGCCAAGGGCTTTTAACGAACTAGAGATTGACTGTATGTCTCAAGATGTAAGGGCCTTTTAAGGTAGAAGAAATGGATTTTATTACTTTCATACATTTTCTTCAAAAAGAGTCAGTTTTGGGCAGCTAGTGTTCTTTTGGTATATTGGTACATTTGAGGTTCCATGTATGACCAAGTATCAGAAGATCTGATTTCAATTCTGGTCTTTTCTTAAGGCTGTGATTTCTGACTAATGATGTAATCTTTGAGCTCAGCGTCTGTATTTGTAAGATGAAAAGATTTGGTTTACATGCTTTTCAGGTCATTTTCAGTTTTAAAATGTTTAGATTTTCTAAAATCTTTCTATAATTGATGTTTTAAATCAGAATGCAAGTATCTGCCTATTCTGTGATGTTGACTATTATTATACATGAACTTTTAGAATAAAGCCTGGTGTTTGAATAGTATGTCATTCACATACACACTTTGATTCTGAGAGGAAAGTAGCCCACGGCCATTTGATTTCATACTATAGGATAAATGCATTTTGCTTATTTTTCCTTCAGGTGAGAAAATGCATCATTAGCAAATTTTGCATGACCTTTAAGTATATTTCAAAACATTAGAATGAACACTTCCAAAAGACAGACTCAAAATCTTAATGACTTCTTTTTTCCTGATGTATTGAATTAGTTGCCAAAAGATGTAGTTGATCCCTCCTTCTCATTCCTGAAAAACTTACGGATTTTTTCCAATCCCACCTACCTTCTTGTATCTAGTGTGGCCCTTAAACTGGATATACTGCACACCCACAGCTGCCATCCTAACTGGGAAAACTGCATTCTCTCTCTCTCTCTCCATCTCTCTCTCTCCCTCTCTCACTTGCTCTCATTCTCATTCTGTCTCTCTCTCCTTCTTTCTGTCCATTACAGAGGACTAACATTCAATTTTCAACTTGTGAATTGCAAAATCCCAGAAGGCATTGTTCCCATATATATTCTATGCATTGGCCACCATCTTCATGTGATTAAAGAACTCCTCTGAGGTAGACCATACCTTTCTCAGGGATCTCTGACCGCCATAACAAAATACCATAGACTGGGTGGATAACGCAACAGAAATTTATTTTCTCACAGTTCAGGAGACTGAGAAGTTCAAGACCAAAGTGTTACCAGGTTTGGTTCCTAGTGGGAGTTCTCTTTCTGGCTTCTTGTACATAGCTGCTTTCTTGCTGTACTCACATGGCCTTTCCTTGGTGCTCACTAACATGCACACACACACATACACAGAGGAAGGAGGGTGGGAGGGAGAGAAAGGTCTTACTCTCCCTATAAGGCCACTATATTGAAGGCCCTACCCTCATGACCTCTCCCAACCCTAATTACCTCCTAAAGTCCCCCTCTTCAAATAACATAACACTGGGAGTTAGAGCATAAACATGTGAATTTTGAGGGGAAAAAGCATTCATTCTGTCCCCACCCCACAAATTGATGTCCTCCTTCTATGCAAAATACATTCATTCCAACCCAACAGTGCCACAAATCTTAACTTGTTTTAGCATCAACTCTAAAGTCTAAAATCTAAAGTTCAAATATAGAAATTAGATATGGGTGAGATAAGGTACAATTCATCCTGAAGCAAAATTATTCTCTAGCAGGTGAAACCGGGAAAGCCCGGACAGGCATTGGATAGACGTTTCCATTCCAAAAGGGAGAAATAGGAGGGAGGGAATGGGTCCCCAGCCAAGTCCCAAATCTAGCAAGGTGAATACCATCAGATTTTAAGTTAAAAAAATAACCCCCTTTGTTTCAGTGCTCTTCTCTAAAGGCCAACTGAGGACGCAGTCCTCCCTCTGTAGCTCTGCTGAGCAGGAGTCACACCCCAAAAGCTCTAGGCTGCCCAAGACCACGGTTTGCAGGCAGTATCATCCCCAAGTCTTTGGTCAAGTCCATACTGCCCCAGCAGTTCTTCCTTTTTCTTGAAGGACAGTGCATATGTGCATCCTAACAGCTCATTAACCAACTCTATAGGACCTAAGAGGTTGACAGACTTTCTTTATTTCCTTCCACTTCCATCCCCTGCTGTTCAAACTCACCATGTTTTACACTCATATAATCTCATAACCTCTTTATTAATTGATAGTTCAGCCAAGTACTTGGTGTTCTTTTCTTAACACATTCTCTTATTTCAGGGTCCAGCACAAATTATGCCCCCTTTTTATTATAAAATATTAAGCATATAATTCTATAACAAAATCATAAGCATGCAATTCTATAACATAACAATGTCACACTCAAGCATACCATATACCATATGACATTTTAGGTGAAATGTTCAAAATAAAACTACACATTATTATACCCGTATTATTACCCTACCAACCACACTCAGGTAGGCATTACTTCTGCTGGACCATGTGTTTTGCAAAATGGTCAAGCCGATAATTTTCCAAATCTTTAAATTCTGATTCCTTTTTGCTTAACAATTTCTCCTTCAATTCATTTCTCTTTTCTTGCATTATAATATAAGCAGTCAGGAGTAACCAAACTTCTCTTCTTTGCTTACAAATCCCCTTAGTTAAACACCCACTTTCATCATTCCAAAGTTCTGCCTTCCACAAAACGTGAGCACACCAAAAAAAATTTAGTGAAGTTTTTTGCCATTTTAGAACAATGATCACCTCTCCTCCAGTTTTTAATAATTCCATTCCTTATTTTAGTCTGAGACCTCACTAGAATGGCCTTTAATGTCCCTATTTCTGCCAGCATTATATTCATGGGTATATATGTACTCCCTACAAAGATGGAGGCTTTCTTGCCAGCTCTCCTCTTTTCTTTCTGAGTCCTCAGCAAAATCATTCTAACATCCATAGTTCTAGCATACACCTCAAAACTCATCCAGCTTCTACCTTTTAACCAATGTCAAAGCAGTTTCCACATCTTTAGGTATTTGTGATAGCAAATCCCTCTTCTCAGTGCCAAAACCCATCTTAGAACAACCCCATTATCCCATAATTCCATTTCTGCAAATATATCCAAAGGAAATGAAATCGGGATCTCAAAGAGATATCTGTACTTCCATGTTCACTGAAGCATTATTCACAAAAGTCAAGATACGAAAACAACATAAATGTGTCACAGTGAATGAGTGGGTAAAAAAGATGTGATATATATAACATACAATGAAAAATTATTCACCCATAATAAAGAAAGAAATCCTGCCATTTGCATGAACTTGGTTGAAACGTGAGGGCATTATCTAAGTGAGATATGTTAAACTGAGAAAGACAAATACTATATGCTATCACTTATCTGTGGAATCTACAAAAGGCTTAACTTACAGAAACAGAGAGAGTGTTCTGCTTAGCAGGGGTGGGGATGGGGAAAAGGGAAGATCTTTGTCAAAGGGTATAGACTTCCAGTTATAAGATGAAAAAGTTCTGGGGATCTAAAACACAGCATAGTGATCTTAATTAATAATACTGTATTATTTACTTGAAAGTTGCTAAGAGAGTATACCATAAATGTTCTCACTACAGCAAAAAAGAGGTAATTATGTAATGAGATGAAGGTATTAGCTAACTCTATGGAGATAATCATTTTGCAATATATAAATGGATCTAATCAACATGTTACATGTCAGTTATATATCAATAAAGCTGGAAAAATAAAAAGAAACCTATCTTAGCTTGGGCTTCCATAAAAATACTAGAGACTTGGTGGCTAAATTAACTAAGATTTATTTTTTCACAGTTCTGAAGGTTAGAAAATCTAAAATCAAGGTGCTGGCCTGTTCGGTTTTTGGTGAGGATTCTCTTCTTGTTTTGCAAATGGCTGCCTTCCCACAGTGGCCTCACATGGTCTTTCCTGGGTGCAGGATCGTGGATAGAGAGTCTCTCTCTTTCTCTCCCTTCCTTCCTCTCTCTTCCTCTCTTTCTCTCTTTCTCCCTCTCTCCCTCTCTCCCCTTTCTTTTATGGCCACTAATAATAAAGCCCCACCTTCCTGAAGTAATCTAATCCTAATTACCTCCTGAGGGTTCCATTTTCAAATACCATCACATTGGGATTTAGGGCTTCAACACATTAATTTTAGCAGTGTATTTACATAATATAACCTTCAGTGTATAAATATATTTATATAGTATATATATATTTATTTACTACAAATATAAATGCACTAAATATATTTATACACTATAAATATATGCACATCTATAGTGTGTGTATAGATGTATATCTGAGGCTTGGTTGAGGCGTAGGCCATGAGTCATGGGCATTCAGTGAGACAGAGGGGTAACCAGGAGAGTGGAAGTAGCACACCAATTATATAGAGTAGCCGCTTCATTATGGACCCCAGTTGTTGTGTCAAGGTCCACTAGCACAGATTGGCAGGGCAACTAAATCTTTGTACTTCAGCATCGCACAGAGTTCTCAGGACTGTTTACAGAGCTGGGTCATTCCATCCCATTCCCAGATGAGGAGCTGAAAGTCCGCAGCGGCTAACATTGTGGGCCACCTTACATTTGGCAGGGCATGGCTTCCTATTTCTGAAGGTCAGAATTATAAACAGAGGGAGGGGTATAACCTCTGCCAATGTATCTGTCCTCTCTGGCTTCATTAAAGCAAATAAGGCATATCTGTCCACCCTTAATCACTTCCTTAGTCGGGGAAGTAACCCTGAATCTTAATAAGGACAACGATTCCCCAAGTAGCTGCTAAAATTATGTGGACACGTGAGTGATTGAGTAGGACTTTCGTTTATGTTGGTGCTAGTGGGCTGTATTGGGTCCTATGAAAACATTGTTTTCCTTGGTTGCAGATACACTGCCTTTCAGAGAAAAAGCTGTTAGACTCTTAAACTATGCAGAGTGGCCATTGACCATATTTAAGAACCCCTCTTGGGCCACCTTAGCTGTAGCTCAGGAGAATTGCAAGTCTCAGGTTCTTTCTTTTTTCACTTCATCCATTTGAAGCTGAGAGGCAGAATGTGTTTGAGTAGAATGAGATGTCAGGCACAGGTGCCAGGGTTTCAAGATGAGTGGAAACTCCTGAAAACTTGGGTGAAAGAGAGTAATTGTTGAAGTATTTCTTACTTAAGTATTTCTTACGCATGTGAAGCAGTCCAGCCACTCTAGGCTAAATGAGGTCTTTTGAGCTGGGACCCTGAGATGGGAAGGGGCAAAGGGCTTGGTAGTTCTCAGTGTGGACAGACGGCCAAATCTAAGGCTTGAATGCAGCTAGTTTTGGGAATCAGAAACAGTTAAAAAATGTCAATCCATAAATATGAATAAAAAGATA
Organism: Sturnira hondurensis; assembly: GCF_014824575.4. NCBI lineage: Eukaryota > Metazoa > Chordata > Mammalia > Chiroptera > Phyllostomidae > Sturnira > Sturnira hondurensis. The sequence continues at coordinate 7,850,498 of NW_028074140.1, read as the reverse complement.
TATACTTTAATCTAAAGGCTATACAATATATATATTCTTTATGTTTCCAGGGGCACATCTCTTTTTTTGGAGGAGTAATAAGCCACAGGTGTAGGCAGCTCGATCCAAGTTGAACCAGCCATTATACTTTCTCACCACCAGTTATTGACCCAAGCAGAACATTGCTTATTATGTATATGGTGTCCTCCTTAGTGTGAATTTGAAAATGGTTTTGCTTCCTAAAGTCACTTTATTTCCATGTGGCAGAAAATTGTAATATACCGACTTTGGTAGAATAACTCATTTTACTGCCACTGACTGGAAAACCATGATAATTAAATACAGTTGACTTGAACAACTGGGGAACTTGGGGCAGTGACACCCCTTGCAATTGCAAATCCCCTTATAACTTTTGACTCTACAGTATGCCCTTGGCATTCTCGGAGTCAACCAACCACAGAGTTAGAACAACATGTTTCTATCTGCAGGTGGGAATACTCAGTTGGGAATTCAAAAATACTGTTTTTGACCTGTGGTTGGTTGAGTCTATGAATGTGAAACCCACCAATATGAAGGGCTGAATGCATTTATTGAAAAAAATATGAGTATAAGCAGATCCACACAGTTCAAACCTATGTCATTCAAAGGTCAGCTGTGTAGAAATGTATGAATTTTCTGTAAGAATGGCACCACTGAAATAGCAGCTTTGCACCTGACTCAGTCACAGTGATTGACTGAGGTGCATGTTCATGGCCTAAGTTAGACCTATCCAAGTCTCCTCCTGGGAGCTTGCTGTGATGATCTCTCTCTTGGCTCATGGCTAAGTTGTGAAGATGTGAACCAGTGGCCAAAGGACAACCTGTATGGGAAGTACAACTGGTCTGTGAGAAAGAAGCCAATCCACCACAGGGGAATGGGATACACACACAGGAAGAAAAAGTCCCAACGGTCCCAGAAATTTGGGCTCCAATACTTTTTGAAGATATTTCTACCCTAGCCTTCTACGGTTTGGCTCAGAGACAATTTCCTTTGTTAATATAAGGAAAAGTTCAGTTTCTGTCAGATGGATAAAAATTTTTTAAAAAGTCACATATATTGGCTTTGAAGATTAAGTAAAATAAATTGACTGTAGTTGGAAAAGAGGGTGAGAAGAGATACTGTGAGGTAATGTCACTTAATTATTACAAAGAGTAGCATGCAGAATTATCTAATTGTTCCTGCTGAGAGGATGTCCTGCTACACCCTGTGGCACATCTACTCTGTAGTGGAGAGACTTGACTAGAGTAGCCATTTAAAAAAATACCTGTTGAGGGGTCTCATTCTTATGGGACACCCATATGTACGTACATAATAAATTGGGTTAGTTTCCTCTGTTAAAACATTTGTTGAGTTAAGTTAATTTTCAAACACATAGGCAAGGCAAAACTTTATTCATTCATTTATTTCCTATGTGAAATATTTATTGATCAACTAGTTTGCAATAGACTCAGTTCTTTTCACTCAGGATACTCAAATGGGTATTTGTACTTAAGCTTCCAGATCACTTCTTGTTTTGTTTTGTTTTGCCGATATGCATAGATATCATAGATATCTGTGATTGCAAAGATGTCATAGGCAGCCATCATGCCCAAAGCAGTCGATACATAAAAAGAAGATATTCTCCAGACAAATGGAGACCACTTCACAAAATGTATGAGTCACCAGTAGGTCTAGCTCCCAATTTGTATGCCCTAGATGTAAAACATAACAGAGAGTGAGACAACTACATGATCTTTGAGGCTCATTGTAGCTAGAAAAGAAACCTTAAGTTTGCTTTTAGTCTCTAGAGTGTGTGTGGTCTCTTTCCAACAGCCTAGAAACTGGTTAAAATGCAAATTTCAGACTTTACCTCAGACAAGCTGGATTTGATGCCCTGGGTGGGAAAGAGAAGGGGTCCAGCAAGCTGTGTTTCAGTGCAAAAGGCTGAGGACCACTGCCTAGACCTATGCAATATATATTAGTCAATGTACATACGGATAACTTTTCTAACGTTCTCTCTGCTGCATTTCACAACATTTTCTCTTCTAGACCTCATGTCCTTCTCTTCCACTCTCCACCCTGGCCCCTCAATTAAAACCATTTTAGTCAAACAAAGCTGTTATTTTTCCTTTACTGTTTTCAAATAATTTTAATAATATTATTGAATTTTACAAACAAAAAAGTCCAGCCCTGGCTGGTGTAGCTCAGTGGATTGAGCGCAGGCCTGCAAACCAGAGGATTGCGGTTCGATTCCCAGTCAGGGCACATGCCTGGGTTGCAGGCTAGTTCCCAGTAGGGGATGCATGAGAGACAACCATACATTGATATTTCTTTCCCTCTCTCCTTCTCTTTCCCTCTAAATATAAATGTAAAAAGTTTTTAAAAAGTCCATGCAAAAGAAAAAGAAAATCACAAGTCTCTACTGAGAGTGATAGTATGCATATTGTCCTTTGTATTAGCCAGTGTATCAATAAGCCATGACCAACAAGATGGGACAAAATATTTTGGGAATATTCTTGAGCTCTTTGTGAACTAAAAATTATGTCAGTGTCATAGCATGTACTTATATAGGTTATTAGGGATGGTTTGCAATAGATTACAGATGTGCACACACACACATACACACACAAGAATACTGGTAAGTGCTTGTAACTAAACAAACAGCCACTAGATGATCTCCTATAATTATTCAATCTTTCCTATGCAAAACTCAGAAAAAGATGAATAAAGAGACAGAAAGAATAAAATGCTGGGGGCACAATCACTTCTCTACATAAGACCTTCCTTTCCTAGTTAGAAGTATGTTATTTTAAGATTATAAGTGATGCGGTTTGTGTATGTATTCATTTGTAGCTAGCATTAGTACATAACTTTGTGGACAAGTTCATCAGACATTTTATTAGGTGTTACTTTTGCTGTTTGGTCCCCATAATTCAGCTTTAAAACATCAAATATACTTAGGTTTGAGAGAGCATGGGATGAACCAAAGGAATAAAATATTTTCAGTAAGAGTAATAAAAATTAGGGAGTAAATAAATGTTATTTATGTCCATGTGTCCTTTTCATCTTTCCCCTTTGCCCTAAATATTTTTAACTTTTTCTGTACAATTTTCTCTTTTATGAATATTTTACCCAGGCCTCCTTAATGACCGGAAGCCAGTGGTAGCTACCACTGCTGGGACCTACCAGCTTTTCAGTGTGGGTTTGGAAGCCCACTTTACCTTCTCCCTTTCAGTTAATTCCATACCATGCTTACATATGGGTACGGACAGGTGACGGCCATTATTTAAGAGCAGATGGTGATGTCGGTGTGGATGGTGTGTTTTAGAGTAATAATTACAATTTGATTTTTAAGCCAGAATCGTTTAGTTCATCAATAACAATGAATATAGTAGGGCAACAACTTGCTTTTTAATCTTTAGGGAAGGTAATTCATAGTATAATGGAAATATTCTTATACTGTAAATGGGGTTTTTATCTTCAGAATTCTTCCCTAAAGTCATTCGACTTTGAGGTCTTGGAACTTCCCTCTTCACTTTTGTACAATTGAGATAAAATATTCAAACCTCGGGGAACAGCACCTCTTTTTTTCTGTCATTTATGACCATTCACCTTTATTCAGATATGAAAAATAAGACTATCATTAAAGATCAGTGTGCATATCATTTGCATACCTGATAAAATTATTTTTATGTTACATCTTTGTAAAACAATACATGTTTTTAAAGAATAACTTGCAAAGATAAAAAGAACTTAAAAAAATCTATTCTCCCAACCTCAGAGAACTCAGGAATATCATTCATTTAACACTTGTAACTATTTTTTCTCTTTTCTCCTCTCCACTTTTCTTACTGCACAGTGGTTCTTTTATTCTTTCTCTATTTTATTCTTTTCCAGCAGCCTCTGTTTTCCACCTCTGTTTCCACTGATTTTTCAGTGCTGTCATTCTTCTGGTACCATCTGTAAATTTCTATTTTTAGTCCTGCTGTCTCTTTCTTCTTTCATACTTCAAATATGACTCCCAAAAATTATGTCAAGATGAATTGTTCAGAATGAAGATGGTGATTGATTATGATGGACTTAAGGAATTGGGAAGAGGAGAGCTGTCAAGATTTTCTTCATCTAACAGAAGTGTGTTGGATAAACCTGGGGTGTGAGAAGCAAGAAACAGAAAGCCTTACTAAGACATGAGGCAAATGGGAAACCTAATAAAATAGTGATTTGGAGTAGTATTTACTGAAGAAAACAAAATAAACCAGTCTGCCAAGTTAGTAGCTAATAACACATGAGTTTGCTACTAAGGAAATTAAAACTTGAGCTAATAAGAATGGTAGCCACCTGCTGAGAATGAAACCGAAGGCTTCCTATTAACTTCCCTCCCTGGATCCTTTGGACAGAACGATCAGAAAGTCATTTCCTATTTATTTAATAGCAAAAGACTTGAAATGGAAAAAATAGAGAGAGAGAAAAAAGTCGGAGGCAAACTCTTATTCAGCTCCCTCAAAAGGAGATTCAGACAGGGTATTTTTCCCCCCTCCGGACAAAACATGCATCAGCGTAGGTCACGAAAAGAGGAAGGACAGTTAAAGACATGGAAAAAGAAAAAAAGCTGTCGCAGATCAGTACAGCCAAGATGACTCATACAGCCTCCCAGGGGGGTTTGGTGTGGGTACATCAAATTACTAAAGCCACTATTAGCTTTGTGGAATCCACAGGGCTAGGCAACCTCTTTCAAAAACTCTTGATTTCATGTTTCTAGGGGGTGAGGGGTCGCTATTCGTACACACACCCCCACCCCCACCCCGCGCAGAAGTGAGAACACTTCTTTTGAACTCTTAGGCACTTCGAGAATGATCGGAGGCCTTTAGGGCATCTTTTGGTCCTGGATAAACATTTAGAGTCGCTTCATTGACGCTAAATCCAACTCTGGACCGGATTTGTGAGTCTTTCTGTATTGATCTGAAAGCGTGGTGGGGATCCAGGTCTCTGCGGGCGGGGAGGCAGGAGGAATCCAGGCTGATGCGAGAAGAAGACACGCAGCAGTCTGCGATCCTGAGGGCATTTCGGGATCAAGACCTGGGGGTGGGCAGGGCTGGGACTTCGCTCCCCGCTCCCTGACGCCCAGGTGCCCTGGGAGAGATCCCGGAGCGAAGCGCCGCGGGCGCCGCAGCTGACAGCCCCGGGGCACCGGGGCCCGCGGAGCTCGCTCCCCGCGGGGCGCGAGTGAGTGCGAGTGTGCGCGAGAGCGCCGGGCGGCGGCGGGAGGAGGCGCAGGCGCGCTGCTCGCCCGTGTGCAGCCGGGCGCCGGGCGCCGAGCGCCGCGGCTCGGGGAGTTGATGGCAGCACCACTGTGCGGCCGCCGGGCCGAGCGCCGAGCGCAGCCACCCGCTGCTGCCCAGGGAGCGTCCAAGATGTGGAGGGATCCGGGCGGCAGCGGTTGCAGCAGCGCCAGGGACCGGGGCGCGCAGCAGCCTCCGCTCTCCTGCCTGTGCTGACCTGCCTCGTTTGGCCCCAAAGAATGTCAGCCAAGTCCAAAGGGAACCCCCCCTCCTCCTCTCCAGCCGAGGGACCACCGGCAGCCTCCAAAACCAAGGTGAAGGAACAGATCAAGATCATCGTGGAGGATCTGGAATTAGTCCTGGGCGACCTGAAGGACGTGGCCAAGGAACTTAAGGAGGTGAGAAGCACAGGGGTGGGGAAGGAGTTCGTCGCCTTTTGCCCCCTTGGGGTTTTCGGTCCGTTTTTCACTGGGAACCGCCGACTTCTTAACTCTCGGGAAACTATAGTAAGAAGCCTGCAGACGGACTTTCTTTGCTCCGGCGACTCCTGAGAAGAGTTGGTGCACTTTTTACATTTTTTTAATCAGTCAGAAATCAACTAGTGTTTTAATCGATGGAACTGGGATGGTGGGGTGAACGCGCGCGTGTTTCGATGTCTCTGGGTGTATAATGTCGGGGGAGGGGGATAACAGGGGGGGTGTGTCGACAGAGGAAGAAATGAGCAGCCCGGCCGGGGCGTGCCAGATGCCCCTCTCCTGCCCTGTTTTCCCCCGGGTCCTTTGGCAAGTCACTCCTTGCCTGGCAGCCTCCTCAAGCCCGGGCCGAAGGGGGTCCGGGGCCCGGGCCTTGGGCCAGGCCGGGGAGGGCAGCCTGGGGGAAGCTAGGCTCCAGCTCTCCTCCCCGTTTTCCGAGCCCCGCTGGAAGGAAGGCGTCCTCGCTGCTTGCGAGGGCAGCCCAGACTTGGGGATGTGGAGGGGCTCCGGGACTTGAACACTTTCGCGGTTTCTGAGGCATCCCTTACCCTCTTCCGAATGTCGCTCCTAGTAACTCTGGGCCTCTCCCCCCACCCCTTCTTCCTTCCTCCCATCTTGTCGCCACTTGGCGTTGAACCTGGGAGCTTGGCGCATTAGTGTATGTGTGTGGTGCGTGTGTGTGTGGTGCGTGCGCCAGGGTCTTGCCACTGGCGTCCTGGCTCTTGGGAAGCCGGACAGTTTTGCTTCTTTCCCGCTCCCCATCTATTCCTCTTCGCCGTCTCCCTTCACCCCCAGTTATCCGGATAGAAAGATGCGGAGGCAGTGTCAGGGCTGAGGCTGCGTAAATCAAGCTGCCGCTCCGGGCGGGGGCGAAGGCTGGCATGGGAGGGGTGGGGTCTCCGCGAGCCTGGCTGGCAGCTGGTGGAGTCGCTGAGCTGGTGGCGGAGTCTGAGCCCGCTGTTCTGCTACCGAATGGGCGCCTGGTGTGGTCCTCGGTCGGGGAGTCCGCACCCCGCAGTTTCTTCAGAGCTAAGACTAACTTCGAGGGTGGTGGTGCTGGAGGAGGGGAGGGGAGGGGTGGGTGCTTCGTCTAGGTCCAAATTGTAATCTTGTTTCTGAGGCTGAGTGGGAGGAAATTGAGGGTTGTTTGGATGCCTGGCCTCTAGAAATTAACCCCCTCTACCAGTTTCCAATCCTAATGTGAGGCAAGAGTCCCTCCCTCCCTCCCTCCCACCCCCACTCCGTCCGTCCTTTCCCTCAATACCTACCTCTTCAATACCTCTATGACCAGAACTCTGTATTTCTTACCAAATGCAAGTCTGTCAAAAAGGCCCATTCATGGGCAGAGTTCCATTTGTCATGGCAAATGCCATTCCTGTAGTTGTTCCACAGACAGAACATGATCCTTACTGAGGTCCTGAGAGTGGAGATTGGTACAGGTGATAGATGCGAGGGTAGAACTTGTTCATGTCTGCGGGGCTTCTCTAGGATCATTGCTTCACAACTGGTTGACAGATGGTGAGGTTATGCATTGAAATTCAAGTCTAAAGATGCTGTTCGTTTCTCTGTTATTCTTTAATTTGACATTTTTTGGCAGGCTGTGTTTTCATCCGAAACATCATGGCGTTGTAAAAATGAACAAATTTGGGCATGTTCCTCTTGGCAGAATCGTGCTTTAGAGTTGTTGAGGTTTCTGAGGTGGGGAACGACGTGGGAAACCTGTATAAACACAGTAAATACGTTACTGTGTTAGCGAGGAGGCTGAGCTTCAGAGAGGGGCAGTCAATCAAAACTCTGCATCGGTGGGCACATCCTTCCTTCCTTACTTACATGTGTCACTCTACTCCCTGCCGGAGACGGAATAAATAACACGGAACTGCATATGGTCTTGGTGCTGTCTCACTTCATCATTCTGTAAATGTTTGGAAATCAGTTAGACCCCTAGTGAAACTTTTAACTTCCCTGAGGGTCTTGTGTAGAATCACAAAGAAATACACCAGGGAGTCTGGGTATCTGTTCCTTTCACTCTTTCTGTGTCTTCATTTACTGGAACGTATTTAAGGAGGGAAACAGATAGTTTATAAAAGAAACGGAAAAGCATAGATAATGTATATCCAAGGAATGGAAGGCTCTGTCTTATGGACAGAGAAGAGGTACAATTTTGCCTGATGCTCTGGAAGCTTGGCTGGCTGCCAGGGCCAGCAGGGGTAAAAACCTCACCTGCGAGAGTGACATTTGTGAGTGATAAGTGGTGTGCTGTGATTGTTAATTATTTATGGGAGGATATCGCCATCCTAGGTTTGCATGTGGAACTGTGTTGTGGTGTGTCTGAGTCTCAGAACATTGGCCATGTATGTAATATGGGTGATGGTTTTTCTGAGAACAAAATATTTACAGGGCGTATTTAACCTGTGACCTTTGGCAGTTGTCCAGCATTTCTCTTTTGAAGACAGTACTGCACATGCGACTGAGCATGTCTGTGATGTAGTGTTGAATGGAGGAGTAACTGAAAACTTTGTCAGTTACAAACCTTGTTAGTTTCTATACCCGTGACTTACGAATACAAATGCCACTGTCACTATATCAGTTTTTATACTCAATATTCTGGCAGCATATCACTAGTAAATATTAAGTATAAACTGTTTTATTTAGAATTCTAATTCCTTTACTGGCAATGCTTTTAGGCCTTAATATAGTTAGATATTACTGAGCAGAGAACTTTTATTAACTTGTAACAGGAATTATAACAAAGTGATATGACTAGATCACTATATCAGTTAATATGTTATTTATTTTACTTTTCTGCTTTTTTATTCTATCTAAAGTACAATATATTTAATTTTGCACGAACTCTGCACCAACAGTATTGGAATTTTGTTTGAAGTTATTTTGAAACTGCTTTTCCTTTTAGAAGTTTTCTGGGCTTTGGTCATCTGAAAATTCAGGTAGTGTGATAGATTTGGACATAATAATAGCTTCCAGGAACACTGATAATTAGTAACAAAACTCCATAATTATTTCAGGTGTTTTTTATGACTAGTTATTTAATCATTATTCAGTCATTTATAATTAGATTATATATTGGAAAAAGAGGAACAGGATTTCTAGAAAGTCTAAGGGCCATTTTACTCTTCCCTCAGAATTTTGAAAAACCTCATAATAACTTGACTTTCAGACACGATAGGGGTCTTTTGGCCTTTTGTACTACAATGGGAAAACATAAGTAAAAGTCAACATATTTATTCAGCACTTACTATATATTGTTATTTTTTTTATTGTTACCAAGATGAATAAGTTATCATTTCTGGCCTCAGTGAGCTCAGAATGTTGGTTCGGAATGCACTTATTATGTCTTTGAACATCAGTAGTGTAAACAGGCATTACTGCCTTTGCGGCCACTCACTATGATCTAATAAGTTTGCGAGAAGTAAGCAGAATTGAGAATAGTAGTGAGCATATGTATATTAATAAGTCAATGTTTGCTGTGTACTTAGTAGTATGATAAATGTTTGATAAATAGAGTAGAGGATTTTAAAAGATAGTAATTTTAATAAACCATTTATTCAAATTGCCATGATTAACACGACAGGATCGATGCCTCAAAGCCAAGTGTTTCAAGTAAATACTGGAGATTTTTATGAAGGATAAGGTTTTGGGGGGAATGGAAGGTCAAAAAGATATTTGATCTTTCTCTGGTATGTGGATAAGATTTGAAAAGCTATGGAGGAGAGGGAATTAACAGGAAACAGAAATAGGAATTAGCAAGAAATTAATCCATATTGCTTTTTTCTACACATGGAAAACATTACTGGCGAAACTCTAGAGTTTTAGGGATAAAATTAACTATTACTGGTTTTCAGCTGTGTAGTGATTTATTTTTAGAAATGTAGAAAAAAAAGAGCTTTTTCAAAAAGTTGTCAAGTAACCTGACATCTCTAGGTACCAATTTACCGGTTCTTTTACGAAGATCTCACTGGATACCTGCTTTGCATCAAATATTGGTGTTACTATGGGATCGCAGATCTTTTAGTTAGAAAGAAATTGAAGTGTGTAATAAACAGCCTTTTATTTGGAAACAAAATTCATTGCTGATTCAGGTGAATTCTGTTTGGGTTTAGACTGATTATAACCTTGAACATTTTTCTCAGTGTTTCGATTTATGACTTTAAGGGACAAGGCTGATCTATGGGTTGAAGATGTATATGGCTACGTCATATGAGTAGACACGACTCATACATAGGAGCCAGGGAACCAGTTAATATTACTGCCCCGGAATCATTCATGGACTTCTCTGTGGGAAGGTGTGTCAGCACTGTGGCTGTGGATGGCAAAGCACCTGTGAGTTTTCATAAACAAAACAACTTCAACTTAAGTTCAATTTTGAAAAGCTTCAAAACCCATAGGAAACAATTCATTTGGGGGCTGAATAAAACAGAATTAACAACTATCTTCAATGCAGTTTTCTTTTTTAGTGTTACTAGAGGAATCGAACTGCGATGAGTGTTTTTAATGGTTTATCTATTTGAAGTTGTGTAGTTTATTGCTCTAGGAAATCCTACCAAGTATTTTTGGTTAGTGAGTCCATGCATATAAACTTAATTATTAGGACAAATTATAAAGAATAACGTGTGAATTGTTTTCTAAGCTCTAAACTTATGAGTGAATGAAATTTCTCAGTTCATTCAATTGTAGCAATAGCTGTTGTTTCTACTCTACTCAACAGTCTAACCCCCAAACTGGAGTGTGTTTACCAAATGCTAAAGTGCTTTTTAATTTTTCTTTCCTTAAGTATGATGGCTTAACATGTTACTGAAAAAGCAAAACGGTTCTGAGAAACTGAAGGTAACCAGTAACCACCTTTCACTGACTCTATTGTGGATGCCTAAAGCCCTCGGAGACTCAGAGAATTACCTGATAAGAAATTCAAGCCACCTTAAAGTAATAATAAATCTTTGCTTCAGGCAATAGTGAAGTAATAGATAATACAACCAATCTAATAGGTTTTACTGTTACCTGGATTATGTTTTTTTTTTCCTTACCCTTACTGCTCTGAGGATCTCAAACTGTAGGGTAAAAGATAGAAATGCCAGTTTGAATAAATATATTTTTCCAAACAAATTTAACTACAGAACCTTCTACAGAACTAATCATGAAAAATTTCTTAGGCAATTTTTGAGAATGATGTGGTAAAATTTCAATAAGCTCCCAATTCCGTTCTGATTGAAATGTGCACAACTGACATCAAGCTGAACATAAAATACTAGAAAACAACAAAGAAAACTTTTTTCTGTGGGAAATAAAGTTATTTATTTGTTTCATTAAGACTTTATTTTTATTGGGCAGTTTTAGGTACAGAGCAAAATTGAGCAGAAGGTACAGAGAGTTCCTTGTACCTCTGTCCCACACATGTGCCTTCCTCCCTCATCAGCATCTCCCACCGGAGGGGTACATTTGCTTACAGTTGAGGACCCTGCACTGATGCGTCATTGTTATCTAAAGTCTACAGTTTACAGTGTGGTTCACTCCTGCTGTTGTGCATTTCATGGGTGTGGATGTTGTATAGCGACATGTATCCATCATCGTGGTTCTCTACCTCTTCATCTTTCTCCCAACCTAACCCCAAAGGTGCTGGCTTTTTAGAGAACACATTTGATTTTTTTCCTAATTTCAGAAGCTGTACAGTACACTGTAAAAAGTTTGGGGAAAAAATCTCAGAATTGTAAAGGAGAAATAAAAGTTATCCTTAGTACCACACAGAAAAAGGTATGTTGAACACTTGGCTGCATTTTCTTTCAGTTATTTGGTATGAATATTTTTAGCATAGATAAAGCCATATAATATTATGAAGTGATATACAATGATTTCTATCTTCCTGAATATTATTAGATCATAACCATTATATAGATGCACTATAAGTTAGTTTATAGTCCCCATAATATTGGACGTTCTATTTATTTCCAAATGTTTGTGGCTGTTAAATGTCACTAAAAAGACAGTTTTGACAATATGGAAATGGCTGAAAGAGAGTTTACTCTGTACCTGATATTCTTCTAGATGTGTTTATTGATATCTAGATCTTCTAACCCTCAAAACAAATATATGAGAAAGGTTCTGCTGTTATTTCATATTACAGATAAGAAAACAGAGTCCAGAGATTAGTCACTTGCCCAAGTTCACTTAATTTTAAGTGGCAAAGTGAGGTTTCAATGCCAGGCAATTTATTGCTAAAGTCCAGGCACTGAAGCACTGTGCCCTAGGAGACCAAAGTTAGCAAGCACTCACTACTGCAACTGTAACCAAAAACCAGAAGGTAACATTAACTGAAATGAGGAAATAGACATATCTTAGTAATGTCCAAATCAAAGTAGACTCTCAAGGTGACCTGTAAAATCGGGACAAATATTGCCTTATATGGTGTCAACAAAAAGTCTCTGCCACTCGTCTAAAGTCAACAAGAGAATTCAACCCAGGGTGTGGGAAAAGGAGGAACTTTTTCAGGTAAGCTGTTTGCAAACCTGAAAAATTCAGCCTGTGGAGGCAACCAGAACTGTACTCCAACAGACAAAGGGATGTCCACTTTTTATAGAGAAAGTCCTTAGAGAGAAGTCCTTAGAGAGTCCTTTTATAGAGAAAGTCTCTGTTTGGTCCTTACCACCACCCCCCTGCAAATGAGGGATCCAAATTTACACAATCTGATTGGTCCAGCTATCACTGCCCTCATTCATTGGAAAGACTACTTCTGATTGGTCATTATGGAGCTGCTCTGTTTAGTCAGTAAAGATGCAAATGAAAATATAGTTATGCAGTTCTCATTAGACAGGGTAAGTCTCCGACCATGGATGGAAAGACAAAACCAGGAACTCCTTTGTAAGAGTTAATGCGGATGGCAGGAGTACAGTGCAGGGAGCTGAAGGCTTAGTCTGTAGCTTTTCCCTGAAATTCAGCATGGGTGAGAGCTCTCTGTCAGCACTGGCTGCTAGACTCTGATCATGAATTTGAGCCCCGTTAACCTTGCGGAGTCCTTGGCAGGTAGATTCCTTATTGAGGTTCATGATGGCATGAGCCGTTTTCAGTTTTGAAAATGAAAGGACATGAGAATTCCAAGGGAATTAAGCTTCTATATTCTAGGTAAGAGATACGAGCATTGCTAAGACAGAACTTATATTTATGATCTTTGTTTTCCCTCCCCCAGCTTTGCAAATGCTACTTTAGTTTGCAAAGTTTACTTCTAGAGTACTTGCAGTGAGTCAAATTATATACCTATGCCCATTTTGCCAGTTACTATGGTGTTTGGCACATTATAAATAGATTTTTAACTACAGATAGCATATGATATACTAATCTAGAGAAAGCTAACTTGATTATTTTTAACAGATACTATATGCATGCTGACAGATTGGCGTTTATTTACTTCTTTCATAGCATCAAATCTATCCTAAGATTGCAGTCTGTGTTCACGTGACTGAAAATTACTAGGTTAAAAATATGTCAGTCAAATGAATTGTCTTCAAGCAGCAGTGGTTCTTAATTCCATCCCTCCCATATCATAGAGCCCTTTGAAAATTTATAAAATTCTAGATATTTATCCTAGAGCAAAAGCTCATACAAAAGTAAGTCTTTGCAGATGTTCAGGGAATCTTGGGAGAAAGAGAATGACTCAGGTGAAAAGAAAAAAACAAGTGACTGATTACCTTTCTTTTTCTTTTTATATTTTTAGCTAGTTTTTGAGACCAGCCCATAATTTTCAAAATCAAAAGCCCTGGCTTTACTAAAGAAAAGAAATACTGATGGCTGTGATGTGATGGTTTTTATTTCAGGGAGCCAATGGTAAACCAGCAATTTACTTGTCTTAGAGGGGCTCTGGTAGCTGGTCTCAACACAGGAATATATTCACTTCCTCAAAAACTGCAGAATACTCGTGTGTCTAAAGGTTAACTGTCACATTTTTTAATGATGTGTGCTGGACCATATCATTCTATAGGATAAAAATATTTCCACAGCTTATTGTAAATTATGCATAGTCTTTGTAAAACCGGTCCCAGAACAACACTTTCTATTTTATTATTTCCCCGTGTGGAATTAATTCATGAATTAAGGAAGATTTATTGAATTCTTGATATGTGTAAGACACGGTCATGAAGACCATAAAGGATGCAAACACGAATAAGCTTAAGAACGTGTCCTTGAGGGAAGCCCCTTCTAGGAGGCTGCACTTTACGTGCAGTAGGGTGCATGGAGAAACTCTACCGTGATATAGAATGTGTAAAGGGCCAGGATAAACTACACCTCGAATTCAAAGATGAAAGAAACATTCATCTCACTTTCCAATTTAATTGATTTTCTCTGTGTGAATGAATTCTAAACTTAGTTTAATGAGATGTGTAGTAACTCCTGTAACAATGCATCGTGGTTTGGGGATGTGAGGGCTAGCCTTTCAAACTCATGCTTATGTTGCTTTGTTACTCCACGTTAGATTATTCTTAAGAATTACGGTAATACATTGTAACATTTCAACACTTATTACTAATACAAGGGGTTGCTTTCATGAAACACGTATCTCCCAATGTTCTTGGCAATGCATTTGAAAACAATTAGCCACCAGTTACTGCTTGCTTTGAAGTTTATTAAAATAAATCATTGTTTTCCATACATTGTAACAATCAAGCTTTTGTAGTTTTACATTTCAACTTAATTTGAGTAAAAAAAACTAAAAATTTATGCAGGATTCCTGAAATAGGTAATTATTATTACTTTTTCACTTTTTTAAATTCCTTTTTTTAGATTATTTATTTATTTATTTATCTTCAGAGGGGAAGGGAAGGAGAGAAATATCGATGTATGGTTGCTTCTCATGCATCCCCTGCTGGGAACTGGCCCCTGCTGGGAACTGGCCTGCAACCCAGGCATGTGCCCTGACTGGGAATCGAACCACGATCGTGTGGTTCGCAGGCCCGTGCTCAATCCACTGAGCTACACCAGCCAGGGCTACTTTTTTACTTTTGACAACAGTGAAAACACTGTTAGGCAACCATAATTAATTAAAAATAACCTTGTAACTTTCAAGCTCAAATATCAGAGATAAGTTTGTGTGTATTCACTTATATGTAGAATAAAGTATAAATTTGATTATTCCTTGATTAGATAGATCACTTTGTAATAAACGTTTAGAATTTTTTAATAATAGGAGAGTTTTGAAGTGACCCAGTACAGAAGGGTAAGGTCTGAGACTCTGAAGCCGAGCACTTGGTTTCAGATTGCTGCCCTGCAAGTATTGGGCACGTGAGCTCTGTCTGTGCTTCGGTTTCTTCCTGAAATGGCATTGGTGATAATAGTACGACCTACAGCATAGGCTGGGTATGGAGATTAAAGGGATTAATGTATATGAAGCACTTAGAACAGTTCCCATGGATAGAGTGAGCGCCATGGGTATGTTTGTTTTATTGTTATCATTTGTACTTATTTGAGCCTCTTTTTTTCATGTATTCAACAAATAATTGTTAAGCATCTACATATGCTAGGTAGGCAGTTGCTGGCGATATAGTGGTTCACAAACTACACCAAATTCCTTCATGGAGCTTACACAGAGCGTGGGGAGGGCATGAGGAAGACAGACCCACATAATGAGTAGCAAATTATGTGAAATCCTAGAAAGTGACCAGTTTGATAAAACAACAGAAGATTGTAATGGGGTGAACGGCGATGGTGAGGAGGTGCATTTTTAAATCAAGTGGTACAGAATGAACCTCATCAGGGAAGTGACAAGGTGGTGTCAGAGGAGGAGCTCGAAGGTGAGGGGTGTGCCTTGTGTGGGGACGGGGCGGGAACACTCTTCCAATTCGAGGGCACAGCGGTCCTGGACCTCAGGGTGGGCATGTGTCCCACGTATTTGCAGAAGAGCGAGGCAGGTGTGGCAAGAGTGAGTGAGAGGGGCATCAGAAGGGCACTGGGGGACATGTCTAAGGATTTTATTTCTTTCTCAGAGGGAAACGGTAACTTGGCAGTTTGTGGCAAAAGGATGAACAGACGTGATCTACTTCCATCTTTTCCTCTTTACCTTTAGTCTGTAGTTCAAGGTTTCTTAAACACAGGTCTGTTGACATTTTCGGCAGGTAATTGTTCAGAGCTGTCCTGTGCTTTGTCTAATTTTTAGCAGCAGCCCTGGCCTGTGCTAAAATGTCAATGTGGCAATTGAAAATGTTTCTAGAAATTGTCAGGCATCCCCTGGGAGGGAAGGGGAATCACCCTCACTAAGAGCTAATGCTCTAGCTCTTCCTTCTTATTCCATTTTAATTAATATTGCTTCCTTTGCCCCCCTCTTGTTTATTTATGCTTTTATTTGTTGTTTATCCATCAAGCATCAGGCCTGTATGTTTCTTTCAGAAATTGTGTTCTCTCTTTTTTTTTTACAAAGCATTATCTGCAGTTTTACTTACCTTTACCTGATTCTATTTTTCCCCCTGAACATGCTTTTAAAATGCACCTTCTCATTTTCCTTTACCACTCACTCTACCTCCTTTACCACTTGTCACAATGAAATACAAATTACATTGAAAAACTGTAAGGAATTTATGTGCACATGTCTATTTTACAATTCGGGCAGGGGGAGATTCAGAAGGGCTGGTGGGAGAGGCCAGTGCTGAGTTGCTTGACTTCTTGCCACTGTTAGTTCCTGAGTAAGGTCTTTGGCCACCTTGACTGTGAGGAAAGGCTTTTCATCTCATCTCTCAGTCAGTCTTATGCTCCTCCTGCCTCTTCCATTTCTGTAGAGATGGGAGGGGTATGAGGTTACCGTGGCACACATTGTAGAAGAAATAAGGTGACGGTGGTGATGTGATGATGATGAACATGACTAACATCTGCTCATTGCTTACCAGGAGCGCTTCTGAGTTAACTCATTTAATCCTCAGAGTTAACCTTTGAGGTCATTATTGTCATTCTGCATAGGGAGAAGCTGAGACAGTAAGGTTAATGGAAGAGCGAGTGATTGAGTTGGACTCTTTTGTGCCGTTGTCCATACTGGCTTCCCAGCTCCCAGCAGCAGCGTAGTCACTGCTGTTTTACAGGCTTTTCACTTCACTGTAATCTGTCTCCTCCCTCCTCCTCTCCCTCCTCTGCTTCATCTGGCACTTTCCCCTTCTTGCTCTTTTTTCCTCCTGCTCTTCCTGTCTTCCTTTTTTTTTTTTGCTTTCTCATCAGCTTCTTTGATTGGCCTCAATATCTTCCTCATTTATCAGTTTTTTTAAAAAAAAATTCTACTATAGGCAGGGCAGTATGTTAAGCAATATAAATAAAATAGTGAACAACACGTATATGGCCCCTGCCATGTGAATTTATGTACTAGTGAGGAAACATTCAAATAATAGTAGAAATCGTACTTATTAAGGAGTGTTAAGGGCTATGAAAGAAAATTGCATGACACAGTAAGAGCATGAACTTGTCAATAAGCTTTGTCTATTCTCACTAAATGGGCTTTCAGATTGGCCCCTTGCTTTTTTCCTACCGCCACCTCCCTAATCCCCATGCTACTAATTTCATGGATGTTGTTTTAATAGCCCTAGAGCTAATCTCTCTCTTTTGTTCTCTGCCAGTTCATTCCCTAAACATTGCCAGATTAATCTGCTAATGCACTGGTTTCTTCAGGACATATCCACCCACCCCTTAAGAGATCACACCCTGTGCTCTCTATCCTTAAAATGTCAGGAGAACAAACCCAGCCTTCCAGCCAGACGTCCAGCAGTCTCAGGTTTCCTGTTTGGCTTTATCTGTGTCTTCTCTTTAGTGAGTGACACAGAGACCATCCCAGACAATCTTGATATCACCACTTGATATCAGTTTTTTA
Source organism: Sturnira hondurensis (assembly GCF_014824575.4). Classification (NCBI taxonomy): domain Eukaryota; kingdom Metazoa; phylum Chordata; class Mammalia; order Chiroptera; family Phyllostomidae; genus Sturnira; species Sturnira hondurensis. The sequence goes on along the minus strand of NW_028074140.1, from coordinate 7,832,910 downwards.
CCTAACTTGAATTCTGTGCTCTTCAAGTTTATGGTCACTGTATTTGCTTATGTTATTTGACAATGGTTCCTTGTCTGTGCCTTTTTGAAAAATCTATTAACCTTTCTCTCTTAGTCACGGGCCATGTAATCTTCTATACAACATTTTTAAATCACTCTTGTTATCTGCTGAGGAATTTGAACTTGAGGATCCAACTCTGAGTAATACTGGTTAAGGCGCTCAGGGCTAAAAGCTCATCCTTCCTCTTGAGCACGAGACACTGTTCTTTTTCATCCACTCAAGAAAATAACTACCCATCCTCCCCATCTCTCTTGTACCATCTTTTTCACTCTCTGCAGATGATCCCCATCAGCATATGAATTAAAATATAGATAATAGTAAAATCATATCTTGATCCCACTTCCCCTGAAGATTATCATCCCACTTTTTAGCTTGGCTTTACAAACAGCTTAAAAGAGTTGTCTTGCTTGCTATTTACTTCCTCCCATTCTGTTACACCCACTTCCATCAGACCTAACTGTAACCACTACATCAGGACAGTTTATATTTGTTTATTCTTTCTTTTGTTTCCTTTGTCCAAGGAGACTTATCAGAAAGAGATATTGCTATGAGAAATGTCTAAGATTTTACTATGTATGTTTATTTCTAGGATTTTTATGGTTTCACATCTTACCTTCAAGTCTTTAATCCACTTTGAGTTTCTTCTTGGGTATAGTATAGGAGGTCTAATCTCATTTTTGTACATATTTGTCTAATTTTCCCAACACTATTTATTTAAATGTTGTGTTTTTAAAACCCTCACCTGAGGATTTGTTTATTGATCTTAGAGAGTGAAGAATGGAGGGAAAGAGGGGGAGACAGAGAGAGAGAAGCATTGATGTAAGAGAGAAACATCTATCAGTTGCCTCCTGTGTGCTCCCTAACCAGGGATCAAACCTGCAACCTAGGTATATGCCCTGACTGGGAATCAAACCCACAACCTTTTGGTGTACAGGACAGTGCTACGACTAACTGAGCCACCTGGCCAAGGTAATATTCTGAAGATTTGTACAGAATCACAAAAGACCCTGAATAGCCACCACAATCTTGAGAAAGAAGAACAAAGTTGGAGGAATCATGCTACCTGATAACAGACTATGCTACAAGGCCATAGTAATCAAAAGAGCGTGGTGCTTATGTAAAAAGAGTCATATAGATCAATGGAACAGAATAGAGAGAACAGAAATAAACCCACACCTTCATGGTCCATCAATATTTGACAAAGGAGGCAAGAATATGCAATGGGGTAAAGACAGTGTTTCAGAATATTTGGAGTAGTTCTTCGAAACACATCATTGGTATCTTGATAGGAATCGCATTATATGTATAGATTGTTGGGGGTAGTGTGGACATTTTAATGATATTAATTCTTCCTGTCTATGAAAATGATAATATGCTTTCACTTGTTTGTATCTTCTTCAGTTTCTTTCTTCAGTGCCTTATAATTTTTCAAGTCTTTGAATGCACATCCTCCCCAATACTTGTTTATTGATTTATTGATGATAATCATTCTGAGAAGTGTGAGGTGATATCTTATTATGTTTTAATTTGCATTTCTCTGATGATTAGTGACATTGAGCATCTTTTCTTACTGTCTGTTGGCCATCCGTATGTCCTCTTTAGGGAAGTGTGTATTCAGGTCCTTGGCCCATTTTTAATTGAATTGTTTGTTTGTTTGTTTGTTTATATTGAGTTGTATAAGTTCTTTATAAATGTTGTATATTAACCCCTTATTAGATGTATCATTGGCAAATATGTTCTTCCATTCAATGGGTTGATTTTTCATTTTGTCTGTGGTTTCCTTTGCTGTGCTAAAACTTTTTAGTGAAGAAAAGGGAACCCTCATGAACTATTAGTGGGAATACATATTGCTGCAGCCACTGTGGAAAAACAATATGGGTTTTTATAAGAAATTAATAATGGAACTGCTTTATGACCCAGTGATTCTGCTTCTGAGAATACATTGTAAGAAACCTGAAACAATAATTGGAAGAACATATGCATCGCTATGTTTATTGCAGCATTATTTACAATAGCCAAGATTTGGAAGCAGCCCAGTGTCCATCAGTAGATGAGCAGATCAAAAAGCTGTGGTACATAAGCACAATGGAATACTACTCGGCCATAAAAAGAAGGAGATCTTATTTTTTGTGACAGCATGGATAGATCTGGAAAGTATTATGCTAAGTAAAATAAGCCAGTTGGAGAAAGACAAATACCATATGATTTCCTTTATAAATGGAATCTAATGAACAAAATAAACTAACAAATGAAATACCAACAAATTCATAGATACAGAAAACAGACTGACAGCTGTCAGAGGGAGGGCTGTTGGGGCACTGGATAAAAAAGGTGAAGGGATTAAGCAAAACACAAACAAACAAGAACTCACAGACACAGTCAACAGTACGGTGAAAAGGGTAAAGGGGGGATGAATGGTGATGGCAGAAGACTTAACTTTGGGCGATGAACACACAATACACTATACAGATAATTATTATAGAATTGTATACTCGGAAGCCTATGTGATTTTATTAACCAATGTCACCCCAATATATTCAATGAAAAATGTTTGATACATATATATAAAAAATCTGTCTCTATCAGGGTTGTCAGTGACTCCATGTTATTTAATCATAGAAGCAATTTTGACTTCTAATCTTATTTAAAATGTCTTTCCGCAGCATCCCCCAGTCTCTTCAAGTTCTTTACCTGGCTTGAAGAATGCTGTGCTTTCTCACCCCACAGGTTTTTCCTTCTTTGTTATCTTATTCTTCCTCTGGCATATCTGAGCTAAAATTCTGGTCCTTTAAAAAAAATAAAATTATTTATACTTAACTTCTTGGTGTTTTAACTCAGTCCTACGACTTGATTCAATTTACAGGTTCCAACTGTGTATCTCCAGCCCAAATCTTTCTTCTAAACTTATACAGTCAACAGTCTCCTCTACATCTCTACTTGGATATAAGAGATCTCTTTTCTTTAGCATATCCAGAAGGGAACCCTGACCTCCTGCCTCCCTCGAAACTCCTCTGCAGTCTTTCCTGTGTCAATTGATAGTGTTCTCATCTTCTGGAACTTGGATTCATTATCAACTCCTCCTTCATGTATTATATACAATTCATCAGGAAGTCTGGTTGGCTGTATCTTCAAAATGTTTCCTGAAACCTATCAATTCTTACCCCTTCCATAGCTACCACCTGAGTCCAAGCCCACATCCTGTCATTTGGTTTGGTACAAAATCCTCCTTACACTTCTCCTTCTTTCCTGCTTCCCTAAGCTTTTTTTCCAGCTCAGGAGCCAGGGTAAATCTGTTACCACATTACTTTTCTCAAATCCCTGTAGGGACTTCCCATTTCATTGAAAGTCCAAGTGCTTACAATGATTATAAGGCTTCAAAACATTTTCCTTCTTCCCCTGTTATCTCTCCCCCCTCCTTTCTTGCTCCTTTATCTCCAGCATGCATGAGGTGTTACTGTTTCTTGAATATTGTGAAAATTTCTTGCCACTAGTCCTTCTAACTCTTAAATTAATAGAACAATAGCATGTAAAAAAGATTTTGGGTACTGTTTAAATGAGTTTTAGTCATCCACTGTGTCCTTAAGAAATACACAAGCAGTTTGTTGCAAAAATTCCGTATTATGTAAAATACTCAATAACTAGGTAACAACAGTGTTTGGCTACTTTTTCTTCTTTTTCTTTTATGTACTCCCTCTAGTGTTCAACAAGATGAGTCCTTATCATTAGCTTATTCAGATACCGAAGAGCAGATGTTTATGTAGAAATAGGGCATTTGTAAATTGATATATATTTTTTAGTTAGGTGATTATAAATTGTTTAGTTACTGAACTTTCAATGTATTATATAAGAAACATATTCTCTCTCCCCTTACCAGTGGGATCTGACCGTGCCTTTTCGTGTGCATATTTTCAATCTGTTCATTTCAGTCAGGGACAATATTAAATTTCTTTCTTTAATGCCTATACAATATTGCAGATTTTTCCGTAATTATTGTACCTGAAGTCCAGGCTTTAATAGGGCCATCTGAATGTAAACAGAAAGTTTCTGCTAAATATATGCAAAATGAAAAAAAAACTATATTGACTAGAGGAGTGTCTTTGAATGTGGAAGTGAAAACATTTAGGTAGTTTATGTCATTTGCTTTAACATATTTAAATATTATTTAAATAAATTAGTTTCAGAGTACCTTAATAAATAACCAAGATGGTTTTAGGAATAACAAATAAGTAAAAAGAAATAATGTATGCTATTGCCATTTAATATAGAATATTATTCATTGGTTGCCTATGTAGAGGAGAAGATAATTTTATTGTAACGTTAACTAAATTACTACTATTTACTGATTTTTAAAAATCAGAGGCTAGTAACAATATAATTTGACTGTGGGTAGTGGGCACATGATGAAATATACAGATCATGTATCACAGAATGTGATACCTGAAGCTTTATGACCCTGTGAATCAATGTCACCCCAATGGATTTAATTAAAAAATTAAGAAAAACCAAATCAAAATCAGAGACTACTGTTTGAAGTTAATTTTTCTAAACTGACATAACATTAATTTACATTGGGTTAATGTAATACAGTTTTTAAACCACTTTGATTCCTATTATTTCAATTGCTTAACTTCAAATGAAGTAAAAAAAAATAGAAAGACTAAATTGCTTTCAACGACTTTCAGAGACATTGTTTTCTAAGCTATATCTACTCTCTGGAAGTACTTGGATATTATAATGATGAATACATTTAAAAATAGAATTCAATACTCAACATTTACCCTGTGCATTTTTAGGGAAGAATTATATTCAACACTTGAAACTCATTCATAACAAGTTATATTAAATGTCCTTGGGAAAACTTACATTTAAAAAAAATACAGAATAATGTGGTATAGTGTTGGGAACTGCTCTGCCTGGTTTCAGGAGCTGTAAACCCCTCATAGATGAGGATGAGTGAGCGACCTCCAGAATGCAGGCCACAAGGAAACAAAGCTTGTCTCTGGTAGCAAACACTGCCTCTGCTTACTTCCCTGCCCCCAATGCATGGTTGATAGTTGATGACAGGTAAGACCCCTCAGAGGCGGGGACAACCTAAGCCAGACACAGTCACTTGGGAGGCCATCATGGAAGGACTCGGGGGGCTGCAGGAAAGTGGGAGTGATGGACCCTTGCCCTCCAGCTACTCTGACATAGCCCAGTCCCCATGTCCTCCAGGAGAAGTGTTTCCTGGCTCTAATCCACTTAAGCCTGAAAACCTGTGATGGGGAAGGTGGTGCAGCCGTTTGCCTGGCTAGAGCTGGATCCAGGGTGATCTGGCATAAGAAAGAATTCCTAACAATCCTGTGAAGCCTGCTTTGCTAAGAATGTTTTTAGTTAAATGATAAAGGCCCAAGCAGAAAATGAATTTGTTTTTCCAAAGTCTTGTAGCCCTTTGGCTAATAGACCCTGACTTAGAAGAAGCCCAATGGTTCTTTGTATACTATCAACTGTTTACTGCCTGACAATGATTAGTAAGTTGTACCTGAACTCCTGTGCAAAAAAACCAATAAAAGCCTGTCTAGGCAAGGGTCAGTGCGGTTTCCCCTTGAGAGAGTGGCCAGGCCATTCTAAGGCTCTCCTCCCTTGAGGGAGTAGCCATGCCGTCCCTTTTCCTCCACAGAACTCAGTAGTCCGTGTGAATTTGTCTCCTGTGTCATCCATGATGCTGTGGGCACTGTGAGCCAGTGCACACGTCAGTATAGCGCGTCCTGTCTGTTTGGGGTTGTTTCATTGATAACAGACAGTATATAGCAAAATGCTTGAGAGTTTAATGTCTGCTTTTTGAAAGTTTCTAATATCAGACATATAATGTTTAACAAATTCCATTACTCAGCAACATCCTCTTAGGTTACCTTGGTTCTGATACAGAATACTAAGTTGGCCAATAACACTAGTAGGATTTTTTTTTGTGCTGGAAAAATTGTTGTTGAGAAAATGTCCAAATTCTTATTTATAGTGCTTTTTAAATTATTTATTTATTTATTTATTTTTAGAGAGGGGAATGGAGAGAAACATCAATCTGTGATTGCCTCTCTTGTGCCCCCTACTGGGGCCTGGCCTGCAACCGCAACTAGGCAAGTGCCCTGACTGGGAATCAAACCCGTGACCCTTTCGTTCACAGGCCGGCACTCAGTCCACTAGCCACAGCAACCAGGGCTATAAAGATAACATTTTTTTATGTCACTCCACTAAAAGTGGTTCTAACTTATATACAGATAATTTTATATTACCTAATATGGCTAATTCCTATAATGTAATCCTTAACTCTTTCGTAGATTTGAAAATTTTCTAACCGTATTATGTTCTTATTTGTTTCTGATCCTTTTTTCCTCTGCAAAACTGATGAAGGAAAAAAGTATTTCAAGCATTATTTGTAATTCGATAATGGGATTTTAAGAAAAAGGAATTTAATGAAAAATACTAACACCTGAGCAGACACTGCTGTTACTATATTTTTTTAATGTAGGGTGCTATTTACTAAGTTGATAGAAGGTGATGATTATCTTAAATGGTGAGGAAAGCTAAACTGTCTAGCTGGTGTGACTCAATGGATTGAGTGTTGGCCTATGAACCAAAGAGTCTCCGGTTCCATTCCCAGTCAGGGTACGTGCCTGGGTTGTGGGCCAGGTTCCCAGTAGGGGACACACAAGAGGCAGCCACACATTGATGTTTCCCTCTCTCTGTTTCTCCCTCACTTCCCCTCTCTAAAAATAAATAAATAAAATCTCAAAAAAATAAAGCTAAACCAATTAAGCATCTTTTTCTCAGAAGCTTTGATCACCTATGTAATTATAATATGCAGTTATCTTATTTCACTGTATAGATGTGTGAGGGATGATTAAATTCATGTCTTTAGAAGTCCTTCTGTAAGTCACCCCGTGTAGTACTACTCAGCTTGGCATTGACTGAAGTACTATTTGATTCTAAAGTAGATGACAGGCAATACTTTGGCTGATTTAGTTCCCTTTGATATTTGTTAATTTTCAAATAAAATGTAGACACATTACCAACATCTTAAAATATATCATTCCAGGTATTAGTTCCATTATTAGTGTAGAAGTATTGAGTATATGTGTGTGTGTATAAAATTCTTTTGGAAGTGTTTGGAAGATCTTTTGGTATTTTGAAGACTAGAGCTAATAATAATAGCTAATATGTTAATGTCTTTCTTATAAATTATAAAATGCATATTACTTTTATCAGTACAGGAGAACAGTTTGCATTAACATGGCTAGAAGTATAACTTAATATTTCTGTAAATTTAATTTCTTAATAAAAGTGTTGCTTCAATGCACAGTATCAGAAAACATAATTTGGTTAGTGTAAAAGGTAATTTTCAATTGTAGCATGTTTACGGAATTATGTGAAATTTGTTTCAACTTACCTAAAATGTTTTTTCCAAAAATATTTAAAAATTGTTAATATTTATACTTAAAAAGATGTTCATTACTAGAGAGAACCAAAAAATATCTGAATTTGATTTAGTGTTCAATCTGTCATTCTAACAAAAATGACTAATGGTTCATTTTTTGTTGCTATGATTGCCATAAAATTTTTCTCAGGAACAGAAACTATTGATACAATTATGCGATAATTGCCGTCTCTCTCTCTCTCTCTCTTTTTTAAATGAGTGTAGTACCCAGTGGGCATTTTCTTTTTTTACAGTCAGGATGTATGCTCTGTGAAAATTAGGACCTTATATGTCTCTTCTATTACTTTACCCATTTAGTTTAGAGCAGTGTCTATTGTACAGTAGTTTAGCAAAGTATATTTAATGAAGACTTATAAAAGTAAAATTTAACGTGTTTCTTGACAAGTATTATTTAGCGGATAATGAATAAGGAGTTTTCAGTATCTGAACATCTATAATTTGTCTTATATCCAGACACTTTGTGTTGCTCCTTATTTCAGAATTCAACTATTGAGGTGGTTAAGGTGGGTTAGATTGCACTGCAGTAATAAATAATCGTGAAGTCTCAGTTGTTTAATTCAACACAGTATTTTTTTCTAAACACACTGTTCTCTCTGATGCAAGTTGGCCGAATCTCTGCTCCAAAGAGCCCCTCAGAGTCCCAGTGCTATCGATAGTGCTATCTGAACACATGGTTTCTAGGGGGGAAAGAATGCAAGGAAAATTCATACCCATAATTCTGTCTTTTAGTCTGTAATTGGCACAGACTGCTTGTGTTTGCAAGACTCTCACCCTAAGCTAAGTGCAAGGGAAATAAATCTTTCTTATAAGCTGATGATGAAGAAGATCAGTTGGGACTTGATAAGCCTAGTATAGTCTTGACCACAACTTCATTCTTATAGATTCTTGTTTTTTATTCAGAATAAGGGTTATGGCATATTTATTTCATTTTTTCTCTCTCTCTGTCTCTCTCTCTCTCTCTCTTTCTTTCACACACACACACACACACACACACACACAGAGGGTTTGCCAAACTCAATAAATTTGTCATTCTTTCCCAAACTTACTGGAATAAGGATTCTGCTTTTTGGAGAACATCTGTCAGAATTACTATTCTGTGGAGCAATTTTAGAAAACATTCTTTTGGATCAAATCAGAATGTGCCATATAAAGAAGAAATTTACATTTAGTAGAATCTTTAGCCTGTAACAAATTCTTGGCTATATCACTTTTGATTGTGCTTTCCAATAAAAAATACACAGAATAATGATATAATAATACACCATTTAGTTTATCATGAAGACAAATTTCTGACGACTTCAGATGTCAGATCCATAGTCAAAGACCTGAAATTAAGAAAGGAAATGCCCATACTCGACTTCACTGATTTCTAACTAATTTGTGACAAGTTCGTGCACTAAAGTGAGTTTTCTTATTTTAGGAAATTCCAACTTGGTCTTAGTTGGCACAAAATATTAACGATTTTAGTTTTCAGTCCATAGATACCAAATTAGAATCAGTTGCAGATTTTCCTTTCCCTCTAGAGATTTTCGTACCGGCAGTAGTATGCAATAAAAGCATGAAGCCCAACAGCAAGGAAAAACCCAGAATTATTTTTAAAAAATAAGCAAATTCACAACAACGAAGAATATGTTTTAATAGAAATAATTTATTTCTCAATTATTCAAGTTATCCAAGTGAAGTTAAATTACCAGTAACGCAGTCTGATATTAAAAAGTGAGTCAAATGCATAAAACATTGAAAATGATTGTCAATTCAAATATTGAAAGTAAAAAAATGCTTTATTCCTTACAACTATAAGTGGCATAAATATGGCATGCGACTGCCATATGTATTTAGATATATTCTCCCTTCTCTACATAAATTAGAAGACAATGTTAGAATGCTATTTTGAATTTATAGAGTAAAATGTGTCACATAGATTTTTATGTTTCATTTTCTCTCTTAATAAGATGGTAAAATAATTATGAAATTTGGTGCTAGCCTTTTAAGTAGTTGGTCTGCATTGCACATATATGTATATTTTTTGTACTTACATATTTTGTTGCTTTAAAATATATACATAGATTGATAGTTGTTGATAGAAATACGTCTTATTCTGGAGGAAAAGGAACGTATGTAATTTTTTCTCCCCTAAGTTTCAGTAAAATAACATTTTCTTATTAACTGAAATAATGTAATTGACTTAGGTACAGTCATTTCAGATATATAATTTATGTTAATAATCTAAATGACCAGATAGGTACTTCCACTGACTTATAGTTACAACTGTTACACTTTGTGGATAAGTCTAAATCAGTTTAGAAGAGGAGATTTAAAGGCATTTTTCCATATCATATAAAATAATTGAGTTTTTGTAACAATTTGATCACATTTTTCTTTAAGTTGTTTGGTATATTTCTTTTTTTTTGAAAAAAACTTTTTCATTTTATTTTTAGGGAGGGGGAAGGAAGGGAGAACAAGAGGAAGAGAAACATCGATATATAAGAGAAACATCCATGTACAAGAGAAACTGATTGGTTGCCTCTCTCAGGCCCCCAACTGGCAACCTGGCCTGCATCTTAAGCATGTGCTCTAACCAGGAATCAAACTAGTAATTCTTTGGCTTGCAAGACAATGCTCAAACCATTGAGCCACTCCAGTCTGTCTGTTTGTGTATTTCTCGAAAAAGTATTAAGATAAATACTGCTTATTTTGAGTTTGAGTCACTTTATTAGTGAAAAGTTATAATAGGGCCATACATGTAATTAGGCAAACTTTTCATATGTTTGTTGGAGATGCTTTTGGATAATGGAAAATGCCAACATTAATAAGATTATTTATGTGCTATGACATCTGCTGTTTGTACTTGCTGTGATTTTCTGAAGTTCTTTTTTTAAAAACAATGTTTTTAAAAATATTATTTATTTATTTATCTTTAGAGGGGAAGGGAAGGAGAGAGGGAGAGAAATATCAATGTATGGTACTTCTTGTGAGTCCCCTGCTGGGAACTGGCCTGCAACCCAGGCATGTGCCCTGACTGGGAATTGAACCACCGTTTTTTGGTTTGCAGGCCCGCACTCAATCCACTGAGCCACACCAGCCAGGGCTGAAGTTCTCTTAAGTGAGAGCAATGATGTTCTGAGAATTATAGACCAACTGCAATGAAATTGTTCACCATGAGTTACTAGTGACTCTTTTGCTGATGTTGGTGCAACTTTTGTCTAGATTTAGTTTTCAATGTTTATCTGCTGTCACATTGAGTGTCGCATGAGAAGTCACATAAAAAGAGTAAAAAATGTCTAGGCCCTGTGATTAATTTCCTTTGAAATTGTTTAGACCGAAAGCACTTTAGAAGTATATACTGTAATCATTTCTTGTCCTTGTATATACTTTATTAACTTAGACACTGTATTTTTAAATCTTTCTTCATTTCCTTTTTTAAAAACTATCTACCAGTTTAAAGGGATGATGTCACTTCCAAGATCATAAAGCATTGATAACAAAATCCATTAGAAGCATCTGATTAATCACTGAATTAGAATGACACAATTCACCATATTAATAGAGTTACAAAATATGGAAATGAAGTTATTAAATTAGAGTGCTTGGTATCTTTATAGCCTTTATTTTTAATTCATATATAAAAACACATAGTATTCAGTTTATTAAGGTTAATCTTTGGAACTATTATTAGTTTCTGTTTTCTTGTTTGATTTTTAAGTAAAACAAAACAAAAAAAAAGCCTTATTGATTGCATTATAGCTTTTCATTTTTAAAGCTTTTCATTTTGAGATAATCAAAGATTTGCATGCAGAGTAGAAATTATTCAGAGATATCACATGTACCTTTAGGCAGTTTTTTTCCAGTGGTAATATCTGAAAAAGATTATAGTGCAATATCACAACCAGGACATTGATATACTCAAGATACAGAATAGTTCTATCACCACAAGGATCGCTCATGTTGCCTCTTCATAGCCTCACCCACTCCCCTCCTGCCCTGACCTCATCCCTAACTCTTGCCAATCACTAATCTGTTTTCTATTTCTACAATTTATCATTTAAGTATTGTCATAGAAATGGAATCATACAGTAAACAGTTCAGCTGAAAAATGAACAGACATTTCACCAAAGGTAAAATCCACCTAGAAAAAGATCAAATAAGTGAGAAATGCTCAAGGTCACTAGGCAGAGGGCAATGTCGTTTTCTTTTGGGATTGCCTTGTTTTCACTCATCAGAATTATCTGGAGACCCATCCAGGTTTTCATGTGTGTCAATAGTTTGTCTCTTTGTATTGCTGGTTAGTAATCTACGGTATACATGTACTGTATCTTGTTTGACCACTCACCTATTGAAGGACATCTGGGTTGTTTCCAGTTTGGGACTGTTATAAAAAAAGATGTTATAAACATTTACGTACACAGTTTTGTGTGAACATCAATTTTTATTACTCTGGGATAAATGCCTAAGAGTGCAATTGCTAGATTATGTGGCAGTGCCATGCTTAGTTTTGTAAGAACCTTCTGATGGTTTTTTTTGTGATACCACACAGTGTCAACTACTGTGGCTGTATAATTAAGTCTCAAAGTTGGGGAGATTGGTTCCTCCCACCTTGTTCTTTTTCAAAATTATTTTAAGTACTCTAATTTCTTTGATTTCCATGTATATTTTGAAATATTTTTTCCAATCTTTACAAAATTTTTACTTTGATAGAAATAATATTAAACCTGAATATCCATTTGGAGAGAATTAACTACTTTACAGTGTTGAGTCTTCCAATCAATGGACATGGTATGTCTATTGGTTTAGCTCTTACTTGATTTCTTTTATCAGCATTTTACATCTTCTGCATACAGTCATGTATTATTTTGCTAGATTTCTGCCTGTGTGTTTGAGTGATTATCGATAGTATCATATCTTTAAAATTTTTATTGAATTTATTGGGGTTCCATTGGTTAATAAAATTCTGTGTGTTTAAGATGTACAATTCTGTAACACATCATCTGTGTATTGCATTGTGTGCTCACCATCCCAAGTTGTGTTTCTTTGCATCACCATTTATCCTCCCTTTACCCTCTCCTGCTGCCCCTACCCCCAAATGACCACACCTACTCCTACTTCCTCTCCTCCAACAGCTATCTTTATTTCAGGATCCTGATAACTAGTAGATAAAGGAACAATTGATTTTCCTATGTGGATCTTACATCCTGTGACCTTGTCTGTATCATTATATTCAAAGTGGAATTTCCTATAGACAGTATTTAATTGGATTATTCACTTTGCTAATTCTTTCTTTTAAGCACTGTTCTTGACCATTTACTTTTCATGTAGTTATAGATATGTTAAGGCTTAAGTTTGTCAGTTATATTTTGTTTTGCCTTTTATTTCTCTGTTTTCTTTTTCTGGAAATTCCATTTCTCCTATTTTTGTTTGTTTCAAGTATGTCCATACTCACTTATCAAAGCATTTTTTTGTGGTGGCTCTTTTAAAATCCTTATCTGATATCTCTGTTGTCAAGGTGTTTACATCTATTGATTTGTCCCTCTTTTTGGTGTTGTTTTTTAATTTTTAATTGAGGTATAATTAACATATTAGTTTCAGATATACAACATAATGATTTGATATTTGTATATATTACAAAATGATCATCACAGTAAGTCTAGTTAAATATCCATGACCTCATTTGGGTTCTTTTTTTGTTTTTTTTTTCCCCACCACTCTTCCCTACCCGACCCATCCATACCTCCCACCCTCGATCCTACCCCCCTTCAGCTCTGTCCATGGGTCCTTTATACATGTTCCTCAATGACCCTTCCCCCCATCTTCCCGTTACTCTCTCCCACCTCCCCTCTGGTTACTGTCCATTTGTTCTTGATTTCAATGTTTCTGGGTATATTTTGTCTCCCTTTTTAAAATTTCACTTAGTTTGGAAACTTCCTGATTCTTGGTATGATGTATGACTCAACTCAAACCTGGACATTTGGGTATAATGTTGTAAGTGTCTAGGAGGAAAGTGCAACACATTACAGACAAAGGGGTAAGAACTCGCTTTGCTCTTCTGACAAGTTAGGGAGGGAAACAAAAGCTACTTTTTACTAACTTTGGGTATGAAAATCTACATTTCCCCCTTTCTCAGCCTTTTCTGATACTACCTCAGTGAGAGTATTGGGGTCCTTATTTATGGTGTCTCAAGGGTGGAAACCCAAGCTCCCAACTTGACCTTTATTGGCGTAGATGGAAGTGGGACCCCCGTTTTTCTTTGGTGTTTGGCTGGAGTCAAGCCGCTACTGTTTAAATTTTTTTTAAATGGTTGTTCAGTTACGGTTGTCCCACCTTTGCCCCCATGGCGCTTCCCTACCCCACTGCCCCCACTCCCCTAGGGAATCCAGGCCCCATTGTCCCTGCCCAAGAGTCCTCCATTCGTGTTCTTTTGCTTTCCCCTTCCCTTTCCCCACGTCATACCCCTTTCCCATCCCTCTGGTCGGTGTCATTTTATTCTTTATTCCCAAGTCTCTGGTTCTATTTTGCTCGTTCTTTCCTGGTGATTTGGCTAGTGGGATAATTATTTTGTTGGGCCTTTTTATCTGCTTCCCTTGATATTTTCAGTAACAGGTCTGGGATATATAAGGCAAAGAAAGTGCAGAAACTGACCGCCTTCTTTTCCTTTGAGTTTTGAAGTTTCTCTGCTCTTCCTTGTTTTCTCTCCCTTTTAGTCCTCGTGTTCGTTTTGTATGTTTTGTCTAGGGTTCCAGAGTTTGTAGTTTTACTTCATGGTAATAATAAAGTAAAGCACATCAACTCCAACATTTTGGAAGCAGAAGGTCTTGGTGCCATTTGCTTTTAAAATGAAACATTTAACTAATTCTGTATTTGATAACATATGACAATGTCATAAAATTATACTCTTCAGTCTAAAATGTTAAATTAAAAATGAATTTCGAAAATATGGTAGTCACCAAAGAGAAACATTTATTCTTGATTTCTGTTTTTAAAAGTTTCTTGTAATTAGATAATGGAAACACCATGTGGAAAACTAATTCCCTCTTAAGATTTTGTGTTTTCCATCAGTCTCAGTAAAGAGAATTCAAATATAAAAATTACACTAAAGGCAATAACTTATTTCTATTTTTGGTTATTTAAAGAAAAGTTCTTTCAGCATACCAATTAAATGCCTGAGGAGATATTCAGTATTATTCAAGTTTCTACTAAACTGTATACATTTATATGCATTTCATTTTTTTTCTTATCTTTAGGTTGAATAAAATTTAATGCTTGGATAAGACTTTCTTGCCTTTATTTTTGTGTTATTTTACTTACATAATAAATAAGAAGCCTTAAAAACCAAAGAGAGTAACTATGACATGAATGAGAAAAAAAAAACACAAGGTGAAGAGATTGAGTACTTTTTCCCTAAAAATTCAGGGAAGGGGCATTGAACTTCAAGTGGCAGATAGAAGCATTAAACCTCTTTAATTTGAAATAACACAAAAGATTTTGCCTGAATATATAGCAGGAATGTGAAAAGGCTCAGTAAAATAGAAATGAGTAAAATTAATTTAATTAGGCAATCTTCCACATTGGGTTTACTCTTTGTGAGTGACATCCTTAATTTAATGACTAATTAAATTAGTAGAACATTGCTTTTGAATTTTATTGGTTTCTTTTAAGTAGAAATAGGTTTAAATATAAATTGCAGTCGTATTGGAGAGGGAATAGTACATCCATCAAACAATTAACTCCATGTCAGATATTTCTTTTGATTGCATTTATAGAAAAGGTGACTTGGAAGCAGTGACCACGCACACATGCACAATCCCAAATCAAGTCTGGATAGATACAAGTTAACTTCTAAAACTAAGTCTACTTTATGATGGTACAGTGAGAAACAGTAGTTATTTGGCACTTTTTGTGTATATACTTATCACAGGAAAATTTTTTATGAACAATATCTTCCCTGTGGTTTAAAGTACTTTTTTTGATATTAAGATATTTTCATATGTTGGTTCAGGTCTCATTGATAGGAAGGAATAGAACTGTCCAAATTAGCAATTGCACAGAGAATGTGATCCAGTGGTTAATAAAAGAAGAAAATAAATGGCTAGTATAAATACGAAAAATCATTGTGGAGGAAGGGAGGGAGCTGAGTACTTTCAAAGCAAACGTAGTGAATATGTGAAATGAAACACTCTTTCTGGAAAGGAACTCGTCAATGTTTTTATAAGACGCTGTGTAAACTCTTTGTTCCAGTCATTCCACTTTGAGGATTCTGGTAAATAGTTCTTGTATTTTAAGGGAATAACAGAGAAGCACAGAAAATTTTAAATAAAAGAATCTGCATCAAAATATATACATCTATTTTCTGTTATATTCTATCTTTGTTTATTCTTAAGTTTTCTTTATAATTCTGCTTCTATTTCTTAGTTATATTGGACAATCAAAGGTATCACTTCCCTAATTAGTAAAGAACTCCAATAAATGTTATTTTCAAAAGCATATATTAAAATTGGAATATTTATTTTACTTAGCATAATGCTTTCCAGTTCCATCCATACTGTTGCAAAGGGTAGGAGCTCCTTCTTTCTTTCTGCTGCATAGAATTCCATTGTGTAAATGTACCATAGTTTTTTGATCCATTCATTTACTGATGAGCATTTAGGTTTCTTCCAGTGCTTGGCTATCGTAAATTGTGCTGCTATGAACATTGGGGTGCATATGTTCTTTTGAACTGGTGTTTCAGAATTCTTAGGATATAATCCCAGCAGTGGAATTGCTGGGTCAAAAGGCAGTTCCATTTTTAGGTTTTTGAGGAAATTTAGTTTTCCACAGTTGTTGTGCCAGTCTGCATTCCCACCAACAGTGCACTCGGGTTCCCTTTCCTCAGCATCCTCTCTAGCACTTGTTTATTGATTTGTTTATGATGACCATACTGACTGGTGTGAAGTGGTATCTCATTGTGGTTTTAATTTGCATCTCTCTGATGCCTATTGATGCTGAGCATCCTTTCATAGCCAAGTGGTAAAAGACAAATACCTTATGATCTCACCTGTAATTGGAACCTAATCAACAAAACAAACAAGCAAGCAAAATATAACTGAAGAGTTTGAAGTAAAGAACAAACTTACAGTGATAGGGAGGGGGGAGGAACAATTCAGGAAAACAGAGGAAGGGCCATCAAGGAACGTGTATAAAGGACACATGGACAAAGAGGGTGGGTTTGAGGGTTAGGAGACAGGGATGGATGGGGCAGGGGGCATGGTGGGATGCAAATGGAGACATTGTATTTAAATAACAATAACATAAAATACAACATAAAATTAAAAATTGGAATATTCAGCCCATGTAAACCCCATATGGTAGTCAGTCAAGGTTTAAATATTCTTACTGTCTTTGTTACTCCTGAGGCAGAAAATCCTTCTAATTCTCATTTGTATCTGTGACAGAAGTATTTCAAATGGCAGAAAACAGAAACCATAATAGAAAGACAGCTGATAAATCAAGAGGTTCTGTGTGCTTAAAATGCAGGGCCACCTGGTGTGGGAATTCAGAGGTCTTGGTTTAGATTCCAGCTTTGTTACTATCCTTGGGCAAGCCTGTTAATCCCCTTGGGAGGCAGTGTTCTTTTTAATAATTGAAGTATCTCATGTTGCTGTTTTTGTTTTGTTGAAAGTTTCATACTGGCCTTCTCTCATTCAACCTAATAAAATTAATAGATTTTTTCCTAGCACCAGTGATCAATGAGTCTATTTGTAGAGTTAATGGTGATTTGTAAAATGCATGTATGTATTTTTTTAATTTAAAAGATCTGGTTTTATGAGGCAAGGAGACTTTCTGGCCATTCAAGAACCTTCTCATATTAACTAGTGAAATGACTAGATTAGCTAATGTATAATTTATCCTTTGATTTCAAAAAATGTTTTCCTAGTTCAATTTGCCATATTAGGTTGAGGCACAGAAATACAATACTAGGGAGCCATTGGGTTAAAAAAAGTTAATTTCTATATATTCAGTTAATCTTAGTTAAAGGCCTTAAATTCTACCAAGAAATCTACAAAAGTTTAAGAATAAATTAGAAAATATCAGTATTGAACATTTTTGTGAATGTCATAAAATTCAAAAAAAATTAAACTCCAGGGAATAAAGTATTTATTTTTTGATGAAATGAGGGAAAAGGAGATAAATACAATTTATACAAAAATATTTACTTACAATGATGCAAGTAATGACTTAAAAGTTTTAAAAGTTGTGCTATTTGATTCATTTACAATTTCTATGCAGTGACATAACTTTACAGGATATCATTTTAAGAGGAGTTTTTTGATATACTGTGAATGCCCTAGTAGAAACAGGGACACAGAGTCGTTGCAGGGAAAATCTGAAGTGCAGTTGTGACACTGTGTGGGGAAAGCCGCGGGCCTGGCATTCAGGTAGTCTTGTGATCTGTCACCCAAGTAAGACTCACATTGCTTTGGGAAAATATCTGCTTCGTAAAATAATCCATGTGTTGGAGATAGTGGTATTTGGCAAAGGTTCAGGCCACTCACTCTCTGCCTCCCTCTGCCCTGGCCTTGGTGCTGATTCTGCGGAAGGAAACAAACAACCGTGTTGCGTCATCTCAACTAGGAAAACTGTTACTGGCAAGGAACCAGTGTCAGTAGCACATTTGGAGTCTTACAGAATGTCATATCCTGGCGGGGACCAGCCAGAAGGGATGAGGAGAATGTCTTTGAATCCCCACCAGGCATTTGTTTTGCATGGTGCTGATACGTTTCTGAAGAAATGGCGGGGATATATCTGAAGTGCTGCTTACCTTGAGACTGCCCGCTTTGAAGTAGTGTGTCATGCACTGGGTTGACGTTTTTGAAAAGAAGCTCTTGCTCCAGTCTTTGTGAGATACTTCCAATTACAAAGGAGAGCAGTGAGTCACTCTCATAGGGTTGACGTAGGCCGTGATTTTGGCTTAATGGGCTGGGTCTGTGGAAGAAAATGATGGTGTGGTCAGTGGAGAGGAGCTCACCCAGGAGCTTAGGAAAGGGCACCGAGCCAGGTTCTTGGCTGTGCAGCCATGCAGGCCCCTTTGGCCACAAGGAGAAGCTCTGAGGCCAAGACTGTAAAGGAGATGACAGTGGCCATAGCATTTCCATGCTGCTTCTTAACCATGTCAGATGTGAGTCTCAGAGAGTAACACGTTCTGGTGTCACCTTAAATCTTCCAGGGCCCATAGTCCCAAACCCATTAGACAAAGACATGCTCTGTATTTTCAAGGGTTGATTGCATTAACTCATGGGAACAGGGGGACACTGCCAATGGCAGAGGGGAGCACATGTGCCTGTTACTGGCAGCATTTATGGGAGTGGCTCTCCAGGTTCCTAGGAATCCCAGTACTGTTGTTAGATAGTATTTTTTCTAGACATTTGGATTATTACCTGAAGAATCAAGCTGTATTTCAATAGTTTCAAGGATAATGCTAAAAAGAATTCCACTGATTAACTTAATCTTCTCTTTCCTGTTCTCCCGCGCTCTTCCTTCTCCCTTCCCAGACACTTTTCTGCCTTCTAGAATGAGTTGCAAGGTAATGTAAACTTAATGAAGTATTTTAATGGAAAAGAAATGTCTAAAAGATACTGATGAAATTGTTAATAAAGAAACAATTTCTAATCCACTTGGTTATTAAAATGTTTCAGCAAAAATGGAATAGAGACAATCCAAGTCATAGATAAGAGCTCTAACGGGAAGTTGATCACTTTAAATATGTTTGAATATGGCTTATGCCTCCTGCTGGGGCAGGTATCAAATAATAAATGGGTTTCCCAAATGGGCTCCTTTGCACACCACTTACCAGATGGAGAGGGCTTGAGTGGCTGCAGTTGAAATTCCAAAAAATCTCTCTTAAAATTTGCTTTGAGATTATTCATAGTAAGCATTATCACGCTGCCCATCACTGGAGGGTGAAGGTTACATATACTTGGCAGTGGTGTGTCAGTATATTAATGAAAAAAGCATCATGGAATTGTCCATTTTTCTTTTGCAACGTATTGCTACAGAATAAAGGTTTAAACAGGTTGAAACCATCTGTTCTCTTTGAGTAATCTAAAAAACTGTACAACATAAAATTGTTTATGAGTTATTTGTCGTATATACTTTAAACTGATAAAATATCTACTTTTAAACTTACTACTTATTTTCTGAAAGTTTTATATGTGTGTGTTTATATATGTATATACATAAAATACATTTTTCTTTTTTCTGCTTTTTCAGAAATGATACTTTAAAAATCAGTGGAGCAACAGAAAGATAGATAGATGGATAGCTACACAGACAGATATATAGTACAGAGGCTGCAGGGTATTTTCATATGCATCATCTTTGACTTAGCACCTGTGTTTAAATTTAGAATTTTGGTAAAAATTAGCTTTTAGATTTTTGTTACAATTCCTTTTATCTTCATTTATCTTATGTTAGGACAAATACAATCTTATGTTAGAAAAAATCCCTGGAGATGAAAATTAAAACACATTAAGTATGTTTTGATTAGATATATCTAAATAATGCTTAAAAATCTCTGTCAAAGATATGACCTGATGTTCAGTGCATACATATGTGATGTAAACTGACCTGGTTTGTCCCAGTGAGGACTCTGTTCCAGTCCAAATTACAGAAAACCTGATTAATGGTGGCTTAAAATTATGGCGGTGATTTTTCCTATGTAACACGTTCAGAGGTAGACTATACAGGGCTAAAGCAATAAAGTCATAGTGTCATCAGCACTCTGGCAATTTTTATGTTTCTATTTCTCTTTGCCATGAGGCTTTCCCTCATGATGGCAAGGTGGATGCTGTGTCTCCAGCATCACATCAGTCTCCTGGCAGAAAGAAGGGAGAACAAAAGGCTAAAGAGTGGTAAAAAGAGCTTGCAGGCTGGTAGTTTCTTTTAAAAGTTTTCCCATGTGTTTCCATCTCATTGAACCGCAGTTGGGTCTTAAGACCAACTGGGCTTGTCCAGTGTGGCTCAGTTGGTTGGAGTGTTGTCCCATTACTGAAGGGTTGTGGATTCTGTTTCTGGTCAGAACATATACCTAGGCTGTGGGCCCATCTTTGGTTCAGGTACACTATCCGGGCATGGTCCAGGTGTGTCTGGGAGGCAGCCAATCAATGCTTCTCTTTCACATGCATGTTTCTCTCTCTCTCCTTCTCTCTCTCTCTTCCTCTCTCTCTAAAAGGCAATGAAAGATGTCCTTGGGTAGGGATTTAAAAAAAATTAAGGAGACAGAATAGAGGCTTGCAAGGGGAGAATTTTAGCAGCCTCAATAAAAGGCAAGGCAACTTTGAAGGATTTGGGGAAGTAATTCAGTGTCTGACATTTCATTCATTTCAACTTTCTGTCAGTGGTCACACCAGACTAAAGATATTTAAAGGAATATAAAAATCAAGGAATTTAAAAATCAAGAAACCTCTTGATTTTTAAATCTATCCAGGTAGCTACTCCATTTTCAATCTGAACATTCAACAATTTGTTTCAAAGGACCAGCCTACTTTTACTTTTGAGAATATATTCAGAAACCTCAAAGAAACTAGATATATAAAGACACCAATCCCCATTGTATATCACAAATACACTTTTATGATCCATAATACACCATGTTTGTAACCTTGAATGTACAGATTTATGATCTCTAAGCCCTTTTAGTTTTTTTTTTAATTTTAATTGTTGTTCAGGTACAGCTTTCTGCCTTTTATCCCCATCCCAGCCCACCCCAGCCCTCCCCAGCTCCCTCCTGTTTCTACCCACTTTCTTGTTATTGTCCATGTGTCCTTTATACTTCTACCTGCAAACCCTTCTAAGGCCTTTTTATGCTATATATATCTATGCTGCCAAAGCTAAAATGGACATTAAAATATTTCTATTCTTGATAACATATGTCCAGAAAACATTTACTTACATTATAAAAGAAACTTTCCAGTGATCATTTCTAATTTATGAGCAGTGTGTTTTGATAGTTAGCAAAAGTGACACATGTGTGGCTGCAGGTGGAAGAGGTGACCTACCTGAACAACTTATTTTGACCATCTAACAGAAAAGTTTGATTTGCTCAGAATTAACATGCTGGTTTTATGTCAGTTATCAAGACAACGCAGTAACATATTAATTAGATTGATATATGAAGTAGGCATAATCTGTATATATAAAGCCTAAAGAGAGTACTCAATATTTTGGTCACTGTTAGTATCCCACTTTGCTTTATGACGTAACATGCACTTTGGAGTCAGAGAGTCCTAGGTCTAAACAATTCAAGATGTCTGACTTGAGTCAAGTTACTGAGTGAAGGGTGTAAGCTTCTGTTTTGTTCTTTGTGAATGAGGACGATGCCTCCTCTCACGAATCACAGTCGTGCTTCTGCAAGATGAACGTGTGCCTGGCACAGAGCCTGTGTACAGCGAAGAGGACTTGCTTCCTTTCCTTTCCTCCTTCTTTGCCTCCAGCCTTTTGTTTACCTACAGCCCAGAAGTCTCCAGCTCATCCACAACCTTTATTTGAAATTGAGGAGGGGTCATAATGGGGGGAAAGGCACAACACTTAACAGTGTTTCTAAGCCACTCAGAAGTATTAAATATGCCAGTTTGAACTTGGAGATTTTGGAGGCAGCAGTCATTGTCGGATGAAAGAATCAGTATAAACTGATTCTATGTTTAGATACTTTCCGATACACTGTAACAACTGGATATAAGCAGTGCATCTGTCATAACCATGGCAGTTACTGCTCTGTTGCCTACACACTGTATGTTCCCTCTTTCTCCATTCATGTCAGAATCCCACTTTGGTTGAGGCACTCACATGCTCACAAAACTTTTCAGGTTCTTTTACTACAATGAGTTGCTGTCAGGTCAGTGATCTCTACACAGAAGTCATTGGTAGTGCTTGCAGGAAAGCTTTTGGAAGGTGGCAGACAGAGCCACACATACTGTTTCTCTTTCTCCTCCCTTTTCTCCCCTGTCTGCCGCCCGGAATAGGGCTGTCAGGCCCAGAGACACCATCACCCTTTTGAGACGATGAATGAGGAGGAAACCCACACGCTGAGGTCGGTGACACCAGGAATATTTTTTCCGGGCCTCTCCCACTGGTTGCATCATCCCCAGTCTGCTTGTGTAAATCCCTGTGTGCTGAGAGATGTGTTTATTTTTATGTGTCATTAAACACAGTTTTTAGTTGTTTATAATGACTTAAAGGAGAATGTGTGGAGACTAATGACAGTTTGCCCTCGTTAATAGCAGTGTGCTGCGCTATGATACAATCAGCTTCCTTCAGCCAGATGATAATTCAGGAAGCCTCAGTCACTTTAGAAATTACACTAGAAAGAAAAAAACTTCAGAATAATGATACCATCTATCTCTACAACATTAAATTCCTATATTTGTAGGCTCAGGCTTTTAAAAAATATGCAGGATATACTTGTATTATAAAATCTGTCTTTACTTAATGGTGCCTTATGTGGGTAACATCCCTCTGCAAACATTTTACTTTCGCACCTTGGCTGTTTTTTGCATTACAGGCATTCTCTTAGGTTTTACAACATTAGTTTGGGGACAAAGCTATATATGATTATGACCTGCTTTATCAAGCAGTGAATATGTTAAATATATAAATGCTGCATATAAATTAAGTGAAACCATAATGTAGTGAAAGGTACTAGGCTCGTCATTGTCTGAATTTAAATATTTATTACTCTATGCTTTTTGCTGGATAACCTGTGGCTTAAATTGCATGGTGCTTTGATGGTGGTGTTCATTTGCTTAGTCAAATAAAATTTGTAAAGTCAAAAATGTATACTAATGGGCCTTGCTTTCTCTAAAAGAGGCTGTCGATTTAGATTATATAGCAATGTCTTATGTTTGTTACCCATGAATCTAATAGTGATTTTCTAATTAGCTGGCAAAATGCAGTAGCTCAGTAAATCCTTGTCTTTTCGTTCACATGTTTTATGTTTCTTGTATTCATCTTGTAAATACTTAACTCACACGGTTTATGAGCAGCACCGGCCCACGATGGTGTAATCGTACATCTGCATGCCAGATTTTCCCCTTGGCTTCCGTTGAGTTCTCTGCATCCATCTGTAGGGCTGTTTATGGCCATATGCTTTTGGTATCATGTGAGAGTAAAAGGACTGGCTGAGACTGCCAGAGGGTGTGTGGCAACACATTTGGGGCTACTGAAATGTCTTCGCTGAATACAGTCACATGCAGTAAACGGTGCTGGGTTGCTGAGGCTCCGCGTCTCCCAGAATGGGATCTGGGGAGTGATGGCTTTGAAAGACCCACTGGCTCCCACACCCCTTCAGGGCTCCTCTACCCATCAGCGCTTCCTTTTGTCATTTTTTGTAGTTAAGTAGTTACAACTAACCATCCCTTTGGGGCAAGGGGATTTGAATTTGAAAAGAGGAGGCTATCCATTTTAGGCTGCCAATGGCTGTTGCATTTTTATTTGTTAAAGTTAACGGCACCAGTCACCAGAGTTTTGCCCTACAGTATTCGAGTTAGAGAAGGAGGAAATTCATGTGAACTGAAGTTGTCAAGTAAGTATCAAGACAGTTCCATTTTTATTTTATCTGTTCAATAGAAACTTTCACTAACAGTGAGTGAATAACTTTCTAAATTGGAATTTTGTAAGAACATCGAGTAATATTTAATTCATAATGGTGTGTCAGGACTTCAAGTTGTTTTATTAGAATATTCTTCTAGCGTGACATGTCGGGGTTTTGGCATGACGGGGTGATGGATTCCCCGTTCATTCCACTCTGCTCTGCATGTACACGTTTGGACTAGTGCATCTTTAAGGTTTCTAGTGGCCAAAGGGGACGTTTCAAAGAGAGCCATTCCATGAAGGGTTAAAAGGTCATTAAGGTAGAATGGCCAGAAGTAGGTAAATACACATTTTATTCTAGCTGGGCTTGTTATTTGAACTATTTTGTCATTAACTTACACTAATTTAGTGTTTGTTTCTCAACTGTTAAAGTAAGAAAGTGATTTATGCCTGCCTCCAAATAGATGGTATTATGAGCAAAATGTTCATGATTGGCAGAACACTTCGTGTTCTCAGAGAGCTACTTAAGTGCTAAATAATAATATTCAGTGGGTTACATAGGAGCTTATTAATGTATGTCAGAATACGGTTCATAATGGAATCTGAGGAATGGATGGGCCCTGACAGCTGGAACTGCTCCTCCGTTGAAATTGCTAAGATGAAAAATTACTCTCTGGCATGCTTATCATTGCGCAACAGAGCCTGTTATCTTTGAAGAATTATTTTGCACTTCCTATCATTTGTAGAAAAGCATCATGTCCCATGAAATGCCATCTGTACTCACACACTGGGTGTTAGTCGTGGTATGGCGCCACTGTTTTTTTTAAACTGTCGGAAGTAGCCTTACGCAGGGCAGAAGTGGACAGAAAAAGGGCCACGTACTAAAACTGAGAAGCTCAAGGGAGGCCCTCAGATTTTCGTGCATTTGTACAGTTGGACCTTATGAACTCAGAGACCAAAGTGACCGCATAGGATGGCCTGACTATAAGAATTCCCAAGTGAAAGCCAGTCATGATGGGTGGTCACATCCTAGGCCTGTAGCTTGCTTGTTAGAGGTCAGTCTTTACATCTGAAATTGTCTGTTGTCTTTGTGCATCTAAGGTAATATACCTTTGACATGGCAGAGTCATTTTCTTTCCCAGACCCCTCAAAACACAACCACGGGCACCAGCACAGGAGCACTAGACCGCAGAACCTCTCGGTTGTTACCTTTTTCCCCCCGCACAATGTCTCTGTGAGCTGTAAATGCCAACTGTCCGGTGCCCACCAATGTACAGGAAGTGTGCCTCTCTGCATTTTATTGTCCATCCAGCCTCAGAGGTTTCCCCGCTTTGCTTTCTTCTGCCTCCCTCATCTACCACCAATGCACTTCATGTGACGTCCCTCGAGTCTTCTTTGGTTCTAGTGTATAAAGTAAGCTGCAAAACTGTCATTCTCCAGAGCATTTTCTCCATTTGTTAAGATTTTGCTTCCTGCCAACTGTCATTATTTTGGCTCAAATAAACTTTTGTAAGACTTTTGTCTTAGGCTTAATGTTCTTTTGTCCACATAGATGAAGAGGATAGGATGTCTTAAGTGTTGGTGAGGGGGAATTTGACAAACTGGTAGATAAATGAATTCTACTTACTGTGGTCCCTAGATTATGCAGAGGATTCCGGTTTATCTTAAAACCTGGGATTTAGACAGAGATTCAACACAAAATTTGTGTACATCTCTGATGCAAGGTGGGCAATGAATAAGGGGGCCCAGGCTCTCTCTGGTCCTGGTTCTGCCACATGTGAGTCTTGTGCCCTCCGTTATGCCCCCTGTGAAATGTGTGGGCTGCCCCTTCCCTTCTTGTTTGGCAACACTCACACTGCGTGGATGAGAGTACAGGAGGATATTATGTGATAGGGTCTGGTGGTCAGCTTTACAGTCACGGGAACCTCGTTTACTGACATACTGAATGTGAATCTGTCTCTTTGGATTCCACACAACCTCCCAGAAACTAATGAATGAAAGCAGAATGCCAGGTATCAATACTGTATAATGAGAAATAGGACTACCAAAGGCGCCATCATCTTTTGGCGAGCTGGTTCTCTCCCCGAAGGCAAACTATTTGGGAGACCAGGATATAATTAAAAGCCTGTGCAGGTTGCATAAAATCAGTTTTGGTTGAATGGCATCAATCCAAGGTAACTTAATTCATGTACATAGTTTTTTTTTCCGTCCTTGGAATCAGAAAGAACACATCTTTGGGCCAAACACTTCCTCCTTTGGACTGGGTCTCTGAGAGTGTTCGTTTTCTACATTTTTCTAAACTTGCATCGCTGTCTTCTTTTGATTTATGCATTGTTATCGACTTCAGTCATGCTACAGCCAGGGTATTCTGTGTGGGAGCCATTCTTGGCTTTTCAAAACGACTACTCCCCTTATCTCTCTCTCTGACTTATTATGTGCTGATTTTATAATTTAATTTTCAGAGAGAAACCTTATTTCTCTTATGTCTAAGTTCTTGGAATTTCTCCTGAAAACTCCTCCCCTACCATCGTTGCCTGTGTTTGGTTAATTCATTATTTAGAGAACTCAGATCTATCACAACTTCCTACTCAGTGTATTTATTTGGGGAGTTCTTGGAGCTATGTGACGTTTCAGATTTTACTTTCATCCTATGGGGGGAAAAATAAAATTCCTTTGAAACCCTAGCTAGGCAACAGAGGAGAAATAACATTATCTCTTGACATAGTGTCTACAGTGTCAAAGAACAAGGCACGCACACAAGGAGAACTGCTCTAGAAGTGTCATTCCCGTCGGTTTAGGCTACCTTAGAAAAGTGAGGAAACTTGCATCTTCCGAGGTCTTCTAGGAAAATGACAACCGTTGTTTTTAACAGCTTTGGTGAAAGAGAAATCTGTCTGATGTCCTAAACTCCTCAGTTAAATTATTCAGTCTCATTCCCCACAACATTTAGGTGATGCTTTATTATTGTGGATGCCTTTGGAGTTTCAAAAACTTTCCCCACTGTAGTTAAGCTGAATTTAAGCACTTGCAGATCAACTTTGCAAGCTTCTGACTCGACCCAGAACCCCTTCCACTGACCTTCCCCCTGCCCGTGCAGCGGCAAGGTTCACAGACTGGTCTTCCGTTCCGCACCCACTGTGTCTGACCTTTTAGGCCTAGTGTTCCATTTCTCTTCAGCTCTGAGAGCATGAGGGTTTTAAGGGCTCCAGGAGTTCAGATCCATGACAGATCACAGTTGCCTGGCTGTGGGTTTATGATCAGCTAAAAATGTTAGCAGGGGTATCTCCGGTAGATCTTGGTATATGGAAATACCTTCCTCTGGGTCACTTGACTCCAGCTGCTCTTCCCAGATGTTTGGAAAGGATGGATGCATTTCATCTTGTAGGAGGTTGGTTTCTGGCCACAGAGGAAAAACCTAGGGTGATATTAAGATGTGATTTCTACAGGCGCTCTCTGAACAGCCTGTTTAAAACTTAGATCAAGTCATTCTACTTATATCCTTCCAGTCACTTCCTGGGGAACCTAAAATATAGATTTCTCATGATGGCCATCTCGTGTTGCCTACCTTTCTAAACTCGTCTCAGAACTCTCTTTCCTTTGCTCATTATGCTCTGGCTATGCTGACATGCTCCTAGTCCTCAAGTACTTTACACTTGCAGGATTCAGGGCCTTCACACGCATTTCCCCTGCCTGGAGTTGGGTGCCCCCTCATCTTCCGCTGACTCCTCCTCACCCTCAGACACTGATCACTGCCCCTGCCCTCCCCATCCCAATATCCTCTATTATATTACCGTATTACTGGTTTTTGTAAGGTGCATCATAGAACTTACCATAATTCGGACTTACACACCTATTTGTGGTTTTAATTGATAGACTTATAAGGTTAGAGATAACATCTGCTGCATTTATCATCGCATGTCCAGCATTTAGCACTTTGCCTAGAATATAATAGGTGTTGAATAAATATTTTATAAATGGATAATGATTGATTCTAATCTGTCATTTCCAGCATACTGGTTTACTGATTCTCAGTGCCACGGTGGCATTGGGCAGTCAGTAAACCCAAGTCTTCGATTCAGTTTTGTATGAAATTCAAGGCTATTATAATATTTGTGTTAAAGGGAGTTTGATGCATTTTCTTTAACTACCAAAAGTGTATATATGGGATGTACCTACTGTTCCATAATATCTTCGAAATATTCGAAGAAAACAAAACTCAGTGTTTTTAAGTAGAGAGAACATGTTAAATGCCCCATCTCATTTTCAGCTGAAGTGCCTTTCTGAAATAATCTCTTTTGTAAACCAATGAAGAATTGACATGTGATTGACAGTACTGATGATATAATGCTGAGGATGAAATGGGCGACAGGGACTTTGTATGTGTAGTGGGGTGTGGTGCCTGCTTCTGAAATTGCTTGGGTTGAGTGACATCAAGGCCACAGTCCCTCCTGATCACTGTCTCTTCTGTTAATCTTAAGCAGGCTTTGACTTTGAACCCTAGGTCAGTAGTATATTGCATCGGTTTTTTACACAATCTACACACATTTGTATATATTAATTTACACAACAAATACAACATGTTTCACACAGTGAATTGTAAGCAAATATGTTGTATAGGAAATTTACCCCCAGAAAGAGAAGTACAGTGCATTGCATGGTCTGTGTTTATGCAGATCCCACGCTCATTGCCTTTATAGCATTTATATAGTCTGACATTATTTTGGTTTTATTCAGTTTGGAGGTATTTCTGTGCCTATTATGTTGATAAAACTTTTTTTTTCTTCAAGGATCTTTTGTTCAAGAGAGCCTGACCTAAAACATTTCTCAAATGTAAATTGATGGTGTTTTTCTCCTAATTGAAGATTTTCTGTCAGGTGCTTTTCACTTTCCTGATGGGTCTCTTGCTAGTGCAGTTGATTCCCCACATTGACTCCGCATCACAGTTCAAGTCTGAGGATTTTTATGTTAGAAAGAAGAAAAAAGTTATTTCTTTTTTTTTTCAATTTTTTTATTTAATTATTTTTCAAGTACAGTTTTCAGTCTATTACTCCCATCCCATCCCACCCCCCATCCTCCCCCCTCCCTCCCATTTCCACCCTTCTCAGTTGTTGTCCATGTATCCTTTAAAAAAAGTTATTTCTTGATATTATCCCCTGGCAGTAAGTACCTGTACGTTGGCAATTATAAGGCATTTACACTGCATTTTAAAACCATCTGATCACAACATTAGTCTCTACAGAATAGTAATTCAGCCGAGCAAAGTATGGCCTGCATGGATGCTTTTCTTTTTACATATTTTTTTCTTTTCAATGTAGTTATTTCAGGTGCCAACCAACAAAGTAAAAACTAGGAGGTCTGCAGAATGTATTTAAAGCCTATTTGATATATTGCCGTGGGTTGTGGATGTTCCCCTATAGATAGTGGTCATGGCAAGGGGTGCCGTGGCCACAGAACCTGCTGCTCTGCTTCCCATTTTAGCCACCTCCATATGGCTCTCACGGTGCCTACCAGCCGGCTGCCACGGGCGGGGCCACGGAGTGGCCTGTGGCATTTTGAACACCCTGCTGGGTCTGTATTATAACCAAGAACAATTTCTATTGTTAGCACATTCTGTGAGAAATCCTCCAGAGATATATGCAGTCCAAAGAGAAGGCTTCCTTGGGGTTTCCCCGAGTCAGAGTGAAAGGTGGAGAGAAGTCTTTGGCAGCTGGTCCTTTTACTCAGCTCTGCTGGAAAGGTCTGGGAGGAAACTGTTACCACAGAGAACACACTGAGGCCGAATGGTGTGACTTAACTCTGATTGGGCAGCCTGTTTCTCATCTTAAAACATGAATTTTCATGTTTAATTTATGTCATTAGAGTTACATAAGCAATGCATGATTCATTTCATTCACGCATAAGAGAAATTAGAACATTGCAGTTGAAGCGGAAAGCCGATCTGACATGTACCACAGGGCCAGTCTTGGCCCCCCTGGCCTCTCTCTACCCCTCACAAACTGCTCCTGTTTAAAATTCTGAAGGCTGGCTTGTATCCTTTCGGACACTTTGAAGATATATTCACATATGTTAGTCAGTTCCCACAGAAAACATATATGCAGTTTTCTTCATTTATATATAAAAGAAATGGAGAGAAGAAGAAACTTTCCTATGGTGAAAAATATCCTGGGAAATCTTCAGGCTTTAAAAATAGCAATCTCATAGATTGCTTTTCTTTTACAAAGTAGCTAGAATTTTGAGATTGCTGACTTTTTAGCTAAGGCCTCTCGAATATCCAGGGTTAACAATACTTTGTAGGTGAAACTTGGCTCTGTATCTGTCTCAGTCATTCTTCATTCCCAAAGAGGAAGGCCAGTGTGAAGTGGTGGCTACGTTCTCCCCTGAGACAGTCTGGTGTCTTAACTGTCACTGCTCTCTGCTGGACCTTTGGAAACATGACCTTTATGAAACCTACAAGGACTTAGCTCTGAAGTTCTGAGATTTTCTGTGATGCTTCCCTTGCAATTGGAGTAGAGTGTCTTGGGTGGAAAATGCTGGTGTGTGTACAGTGAAGGATAGGTAGCCCTGCTGAGCTGTAGGACCTACAGTCAAATTACCTGGGTTTAAATGTTTCTTGTATGGCACTGTATGTGATATTAAAAAGCCTAGTTATCTTTCCTGATGTTAACTTCAGCAAAAGTTAATTACGATTCTTCAGTTGATCAATTTAAATCACTTAGGAATCACTCTTTGCATTTCTCACCTAAACTGCATCTTACATCAATAGTGAAATAGCAGCTGTTTGTTTTAGTCTCATGTATTTTAAGGAGAAAGTGTGGCGGGTATTTTGTTGGGCCTTTAAGATAGGAAACAGTTGGGTGCCAGGAGGTAAGAGGATATGCCAAGTGAGAGAGGAATTCCGGGGCAAGTTTCTCTAGGGAGCTGACATAGAATCTGTTTTAGGAATGGACTGGCTGGGACAAAATTCTCTAAGAAGAGGACAAAATGCATGTAAAAGTTTTGAGATAGGAGGAATTTTGCGTAGTTGAAGGACTAGGGAAAAACGTACCTAGAGCGGTATGGTAATATTTGGAAAAATTATGTAAAATGAAATTGGAGAAGGTGTAAAGGACTCTAAAAGCAGGAACAATATGGTATTGCACACTCTTGTATCTCCAAACTCCACTCTGCCCAACGAAATGAATGGACAAACAAATGTATACATGAGGTGACCTAAGAGAAACGGAGCTGCCAAGAGGTTATGGAGAAAATCATGAGCGTTTGGTGTCACAGAAAACAAAAGCAGAATCTTTTTGAAATGGGTAAGGGTGTTCAGTTGATGCTGAGCAGTGAAATAAGGTGAGGAGGAAAGAACCCAGTGGTTTTAGTAGCATCGTGGTCCCCACAGCAGGAGCAGGCTCACTGGGAAGTGGGTTGGCAGTCCCTTTGAGCAGGTTGTCATGGACAACGGTGGGGCACAGATACAGGGTGTGATTATAACTTTTTTAGAAGCTGAAGGGAATCTTTCAAGATGAGAGATAGGAGATCCTAGAGCCTTTGAATGTTAAAGGGTATGATCCAACGAGAAAAAGAGAATACAGATGTAAGAGAGAGGTGGCGCATTAGGGGATTCGGGCTGCGGAGGCAGTACTGAAGAAGAATACATTTTATATATAATTTTAACACCTCATTATTTCATTTTCAGCTTTTCCCTTTTTTACTGAAGGGATTTTGTCTTTTTAGTTCACTCTTCTATGGATGCATCCCTAAACTAATCCCTTCTATTCTGCTCTGAATCTTTTCTAAGTAATCCGGAACATAGTATTATGAAAAAGCATTACAGATAGGGAAGCACCATGAGCTTATGAGTCAAAACGTTTCTGTTTTCATATGATTATGCCTATGATTTTATTAGAATTTTGCCCTCAGAGTTTGATCCTGTTCCTGTGAGATTATAGCAACATCAGAATTAAAAAGAAGCAAGACAAAGGGCCCTTGTTAGTAGATGACCTCAGTTTCCCTTTGAAAGAGCCTAGGCCGAGAGGAACCCTGAACCCAGAGCTCTTTTCACGAAGGGGGTTCAGCACCTTCCCAGGAACTGAAACACCTGTCATTTCACTACCCATAATGCATCGACACTGGTTCTCTTTTGACTAGGTGAGATTTTCACCTTGCCTTTTACTGTTCTCCTCATTTGAACATCTTGTCATGTATGTGTTTCCATTTATACGCTAGTCATACACTATAAAATGTCTAGGTGAGAATGGCAATTCTTTGTTCATAAGTTTGTGGCCCTTAGTTTCTGCTTGGAGCTTTGTCTCTTCCTAGCCAAAATTTCTTAGAGATTGTACCGATTACACCTTTGTTTAATTTCTTTTAAATTAAATGATATCAAAC
Organism: Sturnira hondurensis; assembly: GCF_014824575.4. Taxonomy (NCBI): domain Eukaryota; kingdom Metazoa; phylum Chordata; class Mammalia; order Chiroptera; family Phyllostomidae; genus Sturnira; species Sturnira hondurensis. Next base: position 7,800,452 of record NW_028074140.1, on the reverse strand, counting down.
CTTTCTTTTTGCTTCTTTATAGTATCATAATTCAAGTTCCTTAGGTGATGTAGATATTTGGCTACAGGAGGCTTATTAGGACGTGCCTCTGACAGTGTCCTGAACAGAGTCAGAGAAGCAAAGTTGAACTGCACTGTAGTTGCAGAATGGCTCAGCCATTTCCCGTGGAAGCTCTGCAGTTGATGTCCGATCTGAAGCAAAGGCTTTTGTACTCTGTACCAGCCAGACCGTGGGGAGGGCGTGCCCCCAAGAGGGAGTGTGGCCTTGGATGAGACAGCTTCCTTGAGTTCAGGGCGATTCCTGGAAGAGACTTGGCGGTAAGTGCCAGTAGGCTGTACTCCTGGCATCTGGGAGTATTAGGCCTCGCTTCCAAGGGGGAATGTAGGCAGCACCCAGAATTAAATTTATAGCATTTCTAATGAGGGACAGGAAGAAAAAAAAATGCAATAATGAAGAAATGAGTTTAACAACAGAGGAAACAGAAGTGATAGGTTACCAAATGTCTTTATTTTCTGTCTTCAAAGTGTACTAAGGTCTTATCTAGAATGTGTCTTGTATGAGATAATTCACTTTTTTAAGAAGAATCAGAAGGAACATACATTTAGTACTACAGTTTTCTATCCTATAGATTTCTGGATTTGCTATTGTTGTTATTTCTATTTAGCTTGTGTGGAATCTGAGCTTTTTGTTTCTAATATATATACAGCTGGCCAGAATCACAAATTACAGTCTGTCCATCATTATGGGACTCATTTTTGTGGTAAAACTGAGCCTGTCATCTGCCCTTTGACTTAATTTAGAGTCACAGAGTATGAGCCCCATAGTGACTACAATAATTTTCTTTTGAGTTTTTCATTTATTTGTTTCTTTCTTATAAAGGTAGACTTCATAGCTTCTGTATTTCTAGAAAATAATGCATCTTATCATTACATTTATTTATGGCTTTGAACTAATTATTAGTTCTATGTTGGTGTCATAAAATATGTAGATGTTTTTAGGTGTAAGTACCTCCAGAATTGATATATTTCAATGGAATAATTGTTATAATATATAGTGTCAATTTCACTGTTTTAAAACCAACGTTATTATTAATGTGCTTTTACTAGTAGGGCAAATGCTGTTTTGGTTTGCCTATATGAATTTTGCCATCCCACAAATAACTATAATACATATATTTGTATTTGGGAATATTATAGCTTAACATCATTTAGTATTGGTTTATTCTCTTTATGCTGTGTAATTTTTTAACTTTAGTTTGTAGCAGGACTTGTTGAACATAAAGTTTATTAATTTATATTTTGTAATTCAGTATTTATTTTCAATTTAAATTGTTTCCCCCCCCCAAGGCTTTATAATTCATTGCTGTTGTTGCACCGTACAGTCAGTGCTTTCTCATACCTAAGTTTACATGTATTTAAAAATTAACCTAACATATATTTCCTGGTAGAAACCACCTTCAGGGGACATTTTCAGAGTTAGTGTATTATTTAGGTATTCATTTATTATTTTTAACCTAATTTGTATCATATAAGATTTGAGGTAAAAATAAAAACACTCTATCTCATAAGAGTATAATAATGAAGAGATAGATAATTAAGTCCATGGGAAGTATAAAGAAGTCATAAACGAAAGCAAGAGGAAATAATACTGATATGTAGACCACAAGGGTCAAAGTGGGATGTGAAGCTAAGCTTTCAATTCAGGTGTGAGTTTTCCGGTAGCAAAACAAACGGGACAAATGCTCAGATATGTAGCATTTGTTGTTAGAGAATGTAATAGCATTATTTTCCATTTACAGATGAGGAAACTGACGCAAACATTTATGTAACTTGGTCTCACATAACCAGCTTGAATCAGGATTCCAGCATAGTTAAGATGACATCTCTGTCCAAGTTCTTTACTCTTCTATATGAAATAGTCTTCAGTATCTGCCCTGTAAAAATCCTTGCAGAAAACACAGTGCCAGAATCCAGAGTTTGTTGTAGCTGAATTACTGTTCTGAAAAAGGATCTTAGTGTATTTAAGGATAATTAATAGAGTGTCTTTGTTTGTAATTTTTTCTTAGTAAAGATACAACATTTATAATGCCCACCCTACAAAGTTAACCCAGTATGATCGCATTCTGATGCTTCCGAAGAGCCACGTCACATTTTGTCTTCCTGATACCCACACTATGCGGGTGAGCCTTTGAAATGGCTAATGATCAGCCATTTTCGACTTAGAAAATGGCAGTTCCATGTGGTTCAACCTCCTATTGAAGGTGACACCTTAAAATATGATAATATAGAAATACATTTGTCAGCAGGGTCTTGTGGGGATTTCCTATAATAGGTCCTTTAATTCTGCTTCATTGGTTGTTAAGTCTTCTTGAAAATATTTGGTGTTACTTACAGCCCACAGAAGGCAACTTATCATGGCGAGATACCTCTTATGAGTCTGTGTCCTCATTTCTACTATAGACTTCCTGAGACAAGAAAATAAATGTTTTAAACATTCTTTGCATACTGCAAAATACTATGTAAATGTGAGAGGTCTCCATTATGTACTTAATATACTAAATGAGGTTGACTCCGAATCACTACATTGTCCTCTTTTCGCAAGCCTAATTAGTCAAGGTAACTGCATGCTCCCATTAGACCTCCATGTTTCTGTCTTTTCACCCATACATATCCAGAGTTATACTTGCTAACTTAAGTACAAAGTGTAACTCCACCATGTTTGTTCTTTTTTATTCCTCTGTTTAATTTATGCTTGCTTATTGTATTTTTAAGGATCTTTATATGCCACCTTAAATTCTTTCTGAAACGTGACTGGTTATAAATACATCTATTAAGTAGATATTCTGCATTAAACTATTCAGTTCCATGGGTCACTATGAATATGCAATTATGACCTATTTCAAGAGCACATGGTTTTTCTTTGGTAGCAATATTGCATTATTTTTAGTAAATACCGGGTGGAAAATTTTGTGAGGTATTGTGAGGACTTTTATCTTGCCAAGACCGCATCCACAATAACTAATGCAGACAAAGTGAACACACAGCAAGCAGCTACAGACCATGTCAGTGTTTATAAGTCATTAGTGCCCTTTGAAAAATAAGTCCTGATGAGGACTCACTGTGCAGTTCAAATGGCCAAGTTGGTGTGATAGATGTTGAGCATAACATTTATTTTTTTAAATGAGAGAGTGGATGAATTATTAGGTAATGATAAAGCTTTGCTCCCTGTTGAAAGAATTTCAAGTATATAAAAAGAAGAAAACATTTTGGACAAGCATCTCCCCATGTAATAACATAACAGATTAAGCTAGATCTGAAGAGAAATCTGACTTCATTCATTCTTGGCAGGAAAAGGGCTGAAGGACAGTGAGGTCCACAATCCCAGCCCTAATCTTTCTCCTCTGAGAGGGAAGGGCATGCATTGTATGCACCGTGAAGAAATGTTATATAACTCCCAGTGGCTCTGTGGGTCTGGAGGGGGAAGGTCTCATCCTGTGCTCTCCTCCTCATTATTGACGCGAGGCTTGGAAACTTTTCTCCTTTACGCAGCAGGTCCCGGCCAGGACTGCCTTTTCCACTGAGAACACAGATCAGGCAGCCTCAGTCCCTTGTTATTTCTAAGTCCATTTATATAAGTACTTTCCGATTTGTATATTTTCCAAAAGCATTTATCTTTTTTTTTAATTGATTTTAGAAAAAGAGAGAAAGAGAGAAAGGGGCGGGGAGAGAGGGGTAGAAAAAGAAACATCAATCTGTTGTTCCACTTATTTATGCATTCATTAGTTGTTTCTTGTATGTGCCCTTACTGGAGAGCGAACCTGCAACCTTGGCATATCAGGCCGTTGCTCTAACCAACTGAGCTACCTGGCTAGGGCCAGCATTTATCTCATTTAATTATAATTACGTACCATTTCTTTTCCTTTGTCACTTTTGGAATGTACTCTGTGCCTTATATATTTCTCCTCAGTGACAGATTCGGGAACTAGCATGAATTATCTCAGCCTTCCTTTATTTATTCATCTCACAGTGCACTTACCCTTGTGTGCCCAGCCCAAGGTGGGACACCTGTTTGGTAGTGTAGCTACTGCTACCTGTACCAACTCTGCTCTCTACCAGAAATTGGTAGTCATGAAATAATATAGTGTGTAAGTGCACTGGTTGGTTAAATCACATCCTTAAATTTGGAACAGTCTGATTTCAGTAAAATCAGGGCAAAGTAATAGGTGAAGGAATGTGGAGTAATCATTTTCTAAGTGTTTTCAGGCATGTCCAGCCTACATCTAGGTTTTCAGTGACATCACAGTAGCAGGACTATCTCAGCTGTTCCAGGTGAGCTGTTGAAGAAAATCAGGAATGTGTGATCTGGCTAGCCAATGTGCGAGTAATTTGATCATACTGGGCCACTACTTAGATAGTATCCTTCTCTAGATCGTGTCACTGTATATAGTGTATGCATTTTAGAGCCCTAAGATCATGGGAATAGAGTTGGAACAAACTGCAGTAATCATAAAAATAAAAAAAAAATAGTGAGCAAATCGAGAACTCCTGGTTATGTGAAATGATGTCGTTTCCTGTTACACAATGAGTTAATGGTTGAAGTGGATTGACAACCTAGGTTTACCTACTGCTAAAACTTGATCAACTAGTTTGATCAACTAGTTTGTGTTTCTTATAACTCTGTGTGGCTCTTCACCTGGATAGATAATGGCTCCCCAGGTTAAAGCTTACATAGCTTACTACCCAAGTGGAAGACACAGTAAGTCACCCCCACTCCCACTGGCTCTCTTGACCAAACCTCCTAATTTCCAGAAGGCAAGCCAAGCTTTGATCTGGCAGCCACAGCTTGACCTTTGCCTTTATTCATAGTTTCCTGCTAGATTTTGTGATTTTAATATGATTGGGTAACTGAAGTTCAAATTATCATTGGCCCATGGCTTTCGCTACACTTCTAAATCCCATGGCAGAAAGGCTACTTCTAGACTGGGGGAGGGTGTGGAGAGTAGAAGGAACATCAGTGAAGAATTGTTCCCTTTAGGACAATTGGAAGCTGGAGATGGTCAAAGGAAACTGTCAGAAGGAAAGGGTTTGCACAACAGAGGAGACAGCACATTATCATGGTTAAGAGTGGGAACTCAGGGGCTCAAAGTTGACAAAAGCTGTGCTTTATTCTGTGTTATGTGTCTTAGGTAATCTGCCTAGCCTTTTGAACCTCCATTTCATCATTATCCTTAAACAGGAATGACGCCTAACTCATAGGGTTTGTAAAGTTCATAAAGCCTAATCATTGGTAAGCTTTGTATCAATGCTAGTATAGAGTGCGGATTTGAAAATAGAAATACCTGTTTTAAGAAGAAAGTGTGGAGAAGTTACTGCTTAAAACATTTAGTTAATATGCATTGTAACAAGCAGAAAAACAGATTTTTTTAAACCTACAAAAGATATGTGACAATTCTAGAGTAAACCTTAAGTAAACCACTGTGGAGTTTTTCTTTTGTATTTCACAGAGCATCTCCTGTTGTGTTTCATTAATGCAAGGGTCAACAAACCTTTTGTGTAAAGAGCCAGATAGTAATTATTTCAGGCCCTGTGGGCTGAGAGTCAAAATCAAGGATATAATATAGATGCCTATATAACAAACAAATTTCCACAAATTTTTATTAATGAACTTCAAAGTATAATAATAATTGAGGACACATTTTTGTGATACAAGTCTACTGATGAGACTAGCTGTATAATTTTGGGGGGGGGATAACCTTTTCCTTAATTGTTCAAAGGTACTGTTCCCTGTCATCAAATGTACTAACATTTGTCTGGAAAAGCCATACTTAGCTGATGGGCTGTACATAAACAGGTGGCAGACTGGATTTGGCTCATTGCTGACCCAGGTCTTGAAGGATTAAGAAAGCAAAAGAGGCTTGAGAGATTCTGATCAAATTCACATGTTTGTAAGCAACCGTGTGAGTAGCCTCCAGCTAATTTTGAGTCATGAAGTGAACAGTATAGCCGTGACAGTGGCTGAACATGTGTAGATGCAGAGTGCAACTGGGAACATAGTCTTGGGACTATGTCATGGTCCCCTGGTTTCTGAGCATCTCTTGTTCTTTTTACATTTGCCTGAACGTTCTGCTAAGAGGCTAGTCAGGGCCATCATATCTTCTTATGTACGTGTTCTCAGATGTTGGAGCCACGGTAGCGGAAGAGAGAAAGAACACATCAAAGGCAGTGATGAGGGATGCTCATTTCATTTCCCCCCTTAGGAGAACACGGTCACCTGGAAATGAGAGCAGAATGGAAACCACCTTTGCCCTTTATAGATGCCCAGTGTGGAAACGTATGAAATGGAAACGCAAAGATATTCCACAGAACCCTTTTTTAAGCACTGAAAAGAAAATTTAAGTTATTTAGTGAATATTATTTTATGTGAAAGTCAGATAGGAAAAGCATGCAGAGGCCTAACTAGTGTCACGGTGAGCAGCTCCTCCCACCAGGCCGTAATGAGCGTCCTGTGCACCTAGGACTGGTACGGTGCGTACTCCTAGCTGCTGCTGCTGTGGGAAATTCTAGAGTTTAGGTATAGTGGAGCTGAGGTCAGAAAGTGGAATTTGAACGTGACACTAATGAGGACAAAAGTACTTTAAGCTTTTTGCACTGGCAGCCTATGTAGAGCCAAGGGATGGGGACAGAGAGTGGTGGCTGGGGAGAGCCAGTTGGACTGTGGCAAGTTGGTGCTGCCCTAAAGTGGACTTGGCTGGAGCGCGGTCGGTGGTGATTGCTAGCCACGTTATTTTGTAGGGGCCCAGACACCAACCATCTGTGTGGCAACTTTGCCATATTCTGGGGATGAAATGGATAGAGGCAAGAGCCTGGAGTGGCAGGGAGGCCTTGGAAAAGGAAACAATGGAAAGATTATGGGACCTCAGAGGAAGTACAAAGAGTCCCTAAGTCAATTAGGAATTTGGACTCAGTGAAGTCTTTCGAATTTCCAGCTGAGCCTTAGGGATCCAAAGCAGAATCCCATTTGCTGTCAAGATCTATTGCAGAGTGGGAGAGATGGGGATTCAGAGAGGATGTGGTAGAGATGCCAGGTCAAGAGGTGACATACAGCGTTCATTCCGAGCAGGGCGTGGCAGCGGGGTCTTTCCTCAGAAGTCTGAGAGTGGCTGGGACACACGGAGGCAGGCTGTGGCCACTGCGCGGAGGCTGCTGACTGGTCTTCCCTCCGCCCACCGTGGGCTGGGTGGCCCGGGCATACTCATGAGTACAGGAAACTGAAGCTGAATAGTGGGGATTTCCTAAAGACTCTGAACACTTTTGATGTTCTTCGCAGCTCGGCTAAAACTGAGTCCTTGAGAAAAGGGTTAAGGTTGACCCTGTGACTGATTTACCTGGATGGTAATATAGCTTGAATAGAAAAATCATATTTTCATGATTTTGCTAAACAAACATTTTTATTAATGTTCTGTCCTTCTCGAAATGCAAACTTATCTCAATCCAGCAGACACTAGTTCTTAGTGTATGTTAGAGCAGCATACTTCCTTGATGAAGAACAAATCAATGCTCACTATAATTGCTTTCTTCATTATAGCATTTATTGAGAGTCTGTTAAGTGCCAGATGCTGTGTCAGAATTATATAAGTGAATTTGATAAGATTTCTGGAGAAAATAGCTTTAACAATTATGTTAATTTTGACATTATGGTCACCGCTAAGGAAGAGATACATAGAATTCCAACAAAAACAAAGAAGAAATGTGAACTTTTGAAATTTCTGACAGTGTTTACTTTTAAAAATGGCTTATTGACAACCCAAATCATCTCTACAGTTATATATGCACTGAAATAATGTACAGTGAGGCTTTATCACATGTGCAATTTTTTGAAATTTTTCTTTCAAAACATTACCTGTCCCTAAGACAAAATCTGTATTTGTCTAAAATACCAAGCGCAACAAATAGCCTTCTGGATTATGTAACCAATTCTGGTGACATTTATCCATTTCAATTAAGTGCAGCAATTCCTGCTGGGAATTCACTGTTACAGAGTGCATTGACTTTCATGGTTTGAAAACTGCTCCTATTCAGATCAGCTTGAAGTGGGTGAAATAGGACAGAGAAAAATTCTTACACATCCTCTCAAAAATGACAAGGGAAGAAAGGATAAACTTTAAAAGTGAATACGGATTTCAAGATTTAAAGCCAGGGTATTTTTTAACCCTTTTGTATTACTTTGCACTAAAATAGAATAATTGTCAAAGGATCTTGTTACCATGGTGATATATTTTTTAAGAACCCATAACTAGATAAAGTCACTCAATTATAATACCAGAAAATATGAAACAATATTTTATTTAAGTGTTCTTTTTTAATATTAACTTTTTTTAAACTAAAATAATACCAGTTGGAGTTTTGTGTACTGGCATGAAATGAATACAAATAGCATATTATACATTGTGACACATTTATTTCTTTTTTAAGGAAGCTTATGTTTCTTAAAATAGTATTTCCTTTTCAAGCTAACAGAAACTGACCAATCGGAGACCAGATATAGGTAGCTCTCAAGGAAAGAATGTTATGCCTGTAAATATGCTACATATGCACATAGTATTTTAGGGAAATACTGCATGTAAAGCACTTGGCAAAATGCCTGCCCTGGAGTAAGCCGTGTTTGTGAATGATGGTAATTAATTCTCTGCTTGCCTCTTTCCCTTTTCTTTGGACTTTTCTCCCCGTTGCCTTTCCTCCTCCCTTCACTTTCCTTGCATCGCCCTGCACTTTCTGTTTATAGTTCTCTCTGTTTCTTAATTTCTTTTTCCTTTCCTCTCCTGTTTTTTCTTTTCATTTTTCTGAACTACTTAAAAAAGAGGTTAAATATGAAGGAATGGCCTAAGACTAGTGTTAGAATACCACCATGGTAGCAAAATAGCAGATTATTGCAGGGCTGAGTGCATTTGATTTTGGACGAGGCGAGGTGCAGGGGATGTGGGGGAGGTAGGTTTGAGAAAGGGCTGGCAGGGTGGAATTTGGTAGGAGGGGAACGGAAGAGGGGTTTGAATAATGAGGAAGAGTCTGCCCGGAAGCACTCATGATGGAAGTTTCTGCATTCCTACTTAAACCAGAGAACCCCATGCAATCCTTACCACCAAAATAGTGACAGGCTTTATTTAGCAAACGTTCTTTAAGGAACTTTAGCAGAGCTCATGGGATCTCAGAATCATTCCGTGCAGTGCATAGCATAGTGCAACAAAAGATGGAAACCGAAATAGACATACAGTTGGTGAAAAATAACTGAAGCACAAAAGAAATGCACTGACAGCCTCCTCCTACCAGATTAAACATTCTCATCACTCAGCCCCATTTTCTCTGCAGTTCAATTACACGGGGTAGAATGACGAGGAGGTTCAAAAACCCAGAGTACAAATTTCATTTTTCTGTTTAAAGGAAGGAAAATTGTCAGGTAAGAACCTCTCGAATATAATCATCTTCCATTCTGAATGGTGGTAGTTTGATGGCAAACTATAGGCTTGATTCTAGTTTTACCATGGAGATAGAGGGAGTGGTTCAGACCTGTAAGAGAGAGAATACTGCTGGGCGTGTTCCCTAGCTTTTTTCTATGGGAGGCCCTAGGGAGCTCAGGTCAATACCACGAGAATACAGGTTGTAGTGAGTGACATAGAAGTCTAGAATAGTGGTTAGGGGGCTAGGAGAACATGCCTGGTATTCAGCTTTCCACTCATAATACCAGTCACTCCAAAACACAGTAAGCTAATCAGTAGACATTTATACTTTCTAGCAAATTATTTCCATATAAACTTCAGTCTGAGTGTTTTCCTCTATAAATAAATTTGACACTTTTCTTTTATTGTTATTCATTTATAGTTGTCCCACCTTTTTCTCCATTGCTCACCCCTACCCTGGCCCCCCAGAGTCAATCCTTCCCATTGTCCGTGTCCATGGGTCCTCTATTGGTGTTCCTTTGCTTGTCCCTCCCTTTCTTTCCCCCATTACCCACCTTCCCCCTCCCCTCTGGTCACTGTCAATTTGTTCTTTACTTCCAAGTCTCTAGTTCTATTTTGCTCATTTGCTTGTTTTGTTGATTGGGTTCCACTTATAGGTGAGATCATATGATATTTGTGTCTCACCACCTGGCTTATTTCACTTAGCATACTGCTCTCCAATTCTATCCATGCTCTAGCGAAGGATAGGGGCTCCTTTCTTTCTGCTGCATAGAATTCCACTGTGTAAATGTCCCAGAGTTTTTTGATCCACTCATTTACTGATGGGCACTTAGGCTGTTTCCAGCACGTGGCCATTGTAAATAATGCTGCTGTAAACATTGGGGTGCATAGGTTCTTTTGAATTGGTGTTTCAGGGTTCTTGGGGTATAGTCCCAGATGTGGGATTGCTGGATTGAAAGATAGTTCCATCTTTAGTTTTTTGAGGAAATTCCATACTGTTTCCCACAGTGGCTGCACCAGTCTGTATTCCCATCAACAGTGTACTAGGGTTCCATTTTCTTCACATCCTCACCAACACTATTTCTGCCTTCTTGTTTGTATCTTCCTTTATTTTGGCAGCTTGTGACATTCTGCCACTGTAGAAATAATGCTTTGGAACTCTAAACTGTCATGCATTTGGTAATGAATAACCCAAGGGGAAACAAAAATACGAGTAGTACCTACTAAGCATAATTCTAAATTACAAATAGTTAATTTATGCATGTGTGTTTAAATATGCAAATATGCTGTGATGCATAATTAATTTATTTAAGTGATTCCACTGAGCCATTGTACAGTTAGTTGACAAGGCAGTGATATGAGAGTTGATAACTGGCATCTAATGAGTTGAAGTCATCTGCAGTTACTTGTTAACAGTAAGTTAATTGGACAGCTAATTATAAAATAAATCCACTAAACATTTACTTTTTCACTCTTATATTTTAGGTTTTCCACTCTTATATTTTGAAAAGTAAGCATGTATTAAATTTTATATCAACAGAGAAAATGAGAATAAAATTAAAATGATGATTATATAATATGTCCTCCGAGTCATAAAATACTATTGAGTGGGATTCAGAGACACTGTTTTACCAAATCCCCTCACTCTGGGAGAGATTACACATAAGTCCCATTATGATTATCCATATATGCCATTTTAAGTAAAGATTATATACTGTTGTTTGGAATATTTTTTGTGTTTATTACTTATGTATTATTTCTTTAGAAAATATATCTATAGTTACTTTGAGGCACATTTCTGGCTACTTTATAGATATAATTAAAAATATTGAAACATTATTTGTTGAATCTCATATGATGTCATTTATAAAAATGTCTAATAATTCCAGTTGTCTCTGGTATTGAGTTTTCAATACCCTTGTCACCTAAGTTGCTCTGCTTCAGTAGAGTGGTCAGAAACTTTGTAATATGCAATATTGTGTGCAAGGAACTTACAAGACGTTTGATATATTCAGTTTTACCTTTCAAGGGTGTTAAGTTTTATTTTTATAAGGAAATATAAGCTTTTAGAGTAAATATTTTTCATAAGAGTTAGCTTGAGTTTTTAGGAAAAAAATCCACATACTAGAGAAATGACAAAAAAAAAAAAGCGAAAACCCACACCAGAGCCCATTTCCAGGGGGTGGGGTGGGGCATTAATTATCAACACTTTGCAATGTCATTCTAGAAAGTTTTCTGTATAAAAATAAAAAGTATAGAGTGAGTGGACTGAGATAATGTCTCCCCTATGCTTTCAGTGTTTCCAGGTCATTCTGATGCAGAGCAGTGTTCCCAAAGTCACAGGCAGACGGTTGCTGTCCCTGCTTTATCACTTCAGCTCTGGCTATGCACCTCAGGGTCTACTGCAGCATAGGGCCCTGGAGAGAAGATAGTAGAGGCGTTTACCCAGGGGGTTAGCACTCCTGCCCATTGGGCACAGTCTCCTGGATTTCTGTGCAGAAATCTTAACATACATCCCCCTCATCCACCTGAATACAACTGGAAGGCATCAAATTCAGCAATTTTAATAATAACCTATTCATCCACACCCCTACTAAATTTTCCTTTAAGTTTCAAGATAACTTAATTCAACAAATATTTATTGAATGCTGTCATATGCTAGGCATTATTATATATACCAGTAAATGAAGCAAAAAATATCCTTTGTCTGTTGGAGCTCAAGTTTTAAAAAGAGAGATGGTCCTTAAATCACAGGCATGATAAAGCAGGAAGTTCAATAGCATGTTGGAAAGTGGCAAGTTCTGTGGAAAAAGTAGAGTGGTGTAAGGGGAATCTGGCATGCCAGGGTGGAGGTGGGATGGGTGGTTATTTTGAATAGGATGGTTATTGTGAAGGTGTCACTTGAACAAAGACTTCAAAGGGGTGAAGGATTTGGCTATGTGACTGTCTGTGGCAAAAATATTTCAGCTGATATACTCAGCCAGGACAGAGTTCCCAAGGCAGGACCATGTGTAGTATTGCTCAGGGAGTGTTTGTGGCTGGAAACAGAGGGAAGCAAGGGAAGGGCGCCCTTCCCCTCCAAGGCATCCAAGGGGTTCAAGGGGTTTGTAAGAGGTTCACAGGAAATGAAGTCAAGAGACAATGAGAGCCTGGTTATTGAGCGTTGTCAACCTTGTAACAACTTCATCTTTTCTCTGAGTATAAAAGGGAACCAGTGTGACTATTGAGCAGAGGAATACACGATCTGGATTATATTTTTCAGCATCATTCAGTTCTTTGTGTGTGTTAAAAAGAGCCCATAGGATGACATGGGCAGAAAGGCAGAAAGTTAGGGGGCTATTCAACAGTCCAGGTGACAGATGATGGTATGATGGCTTAGACTAGAAAGGTGTCAACGGAGGTAGTTAAGAACTCCCTGGATGATGGATATGTTTTGAAAGTATAACTTACAAGGTTTCCTGACAGATTGGATGTGCATTCTAACAGCAAAACAGGAGTCAAAGCTAAATTCAGTTTCTGTGCCTGGTTATTTGGAGTTGCCTCTGCAGAGATGTGGAGGGCTTTGGCAGGACAGGTGTGGGGGATATCAGGAGTTCAGTTTTTCACAGATGGAGATTGAGTTGCTTTTTAGAAATCCAAACAGAGATGTTTAATAAGCAATTGTGTAAACCATTTAGGAGTTCTCAAGATGTCCAAACTAGAGATATATGAGTATATTTGTTTGCTGTAGGGTGTTATGTAAAGCCATGAGACTGAGTAAGTGGGACAGAGAAGAGGACCAGGGACTGAGTTCAGAGGCGCACAGCACCTGCGTGGAAAATGAGCACCTGCCCCACTTGCCTGTCTGCTGCTCCTGTGTTTCTGAATAAATTTTAAAAGTTGTCTATTTTTACTCTGTTTCATTTATCCATTAAACTCAAATAGTTCTTCACTGTGAATATGTACATATAAGGCATATAAATGTGCTCTTCAGAGCACCCTATAGAATGGTTAAGATAGACTGAAGTCCAACTGTTTTTGACCATACTGTACTTAAAATATTATATTGCATCTTTTTGCTATGTATCATTTTATAGATGGAGTTATGTATCTGACTCTGTGCTTGAAAATTTATCATTTCTCATATTTTTTGTTCTCTCTACACACTCAATACAAGTGGCTTTGTGATTTTTTTCAGTGAATTTCTAAAGATTATTTCAATATAGATTGTTTTAAAGTGAAATACTTGAATATTTGTTTGTTTCCTTTATCTCATTGTGAACTTCAGCTGGTCAAGTTAGAAGAAAACTATAAATATTTAAGTCTTATGAGTATATATAGTTTGACAAGTTTTTTCATGAAAAATTTTGACTTATTGGTAAACTTTTTACAGTTATAGAAATAATCTTGGAAATGAATGAATAATTTTATCAGAACTTTGTAGAACATAATTATTTTTAAAGATATGCATTGTGAATAAGATTATGGATCTAAATAATGTAATAAATCAGATTATAATGAATTTGGAACTCAGAGTGATTATCTGTGTTCACTTTGCATTCATTTTACTTGTGTATATATATATATATACATATACCCATTATATATACATATATGTATAATGTATGCATATAAAATCTCTATGAGGGTACCCTGTTACTTTGTTCTTCTCAAAATTTAAAATGGCATTGCAGATGTCTGCAGTTACTATTTATTGAGTATCATTATGAAGGAAGAAAACATGTTTTTTCAGATGGGTTTTAGAGTTGTTGTGAAAGAACTTCAGTCATAGAGAATTTGCACAAGTCAGATTCCAAATTCTTGTGTGTGCAGATTCTCCAGCTGTCAACATTTTACCACACTTGTTACCATTCTGTTTCTCCCACACTGTGATTATTTAATGAAATAATTGAGAATAATTTGCATATATGGTACCTCTTTATTTATAAATGCTTTGTATATAGTTTCAATAAAACAAAGACATTCACTTACATAACTATAATGCAGTTATTAAGATAAAAAGTTAACACATACAATGCTATTATCTAGTTAGATTTCACCAATTGTCCTGTGTTTGGTCATTAACTGTAGGTCACTTCCTTTTATTAAGTGATTTACCTTATTTATGAAATATCATATCAGCCACTGTTGGTGTTTAGTTACAGAGTTCTAATGTTGGCATAAGCAACTGACTATGTACATGTGTGACCTTCCTGTGATCAGGAGACAGTTCTAAGTGCTTTCTAAGTGCTTGAATCTCCTTCGGAACCTATTGATGGAATAATGGATTGCATTCACCGTCTTTAGGCCCCAACAGTGTTCACCTGTTTTCTAGTGTCTTAATAGTATGTAAATTGTACAATGTTCTTTAGAAAGTTTCCTTATTTTCCAGCTAAATATCTAACACTACCCCTTTCAAGGGTTTTATAAATAAAATGTCCCGAATGTCTTATGTTTTTAAGACATGCCTGAACCATAAGGGAGAAGGGAGGGGAACAATGTGGGAAAGAAGGCTAAGGATCAAGTCATGGAACATGTAGAAAGCACCCCTGGATGAAAACAACGTGTAGGGGGAGGATTGAAAGTGGAAGGTGGGAGGTGGGTAGGACAGGGGAAAATAATGGGGGGAATGGGGACAACTGTAACTGAACAATAAAAAAAGAAAAATGAATAAATAAAATATGCCCGGAATAAGTATATATATATACTGTTTAGATTAAGCAAAACACACATGAGTGAATGGACAGAAACCAGTCACGTGAAAGGATGGCTGTTCTGATGTGTGGGAAGAGGCATTGCATGTGTTTCCATTTTAGTGGATCTCCCTGTGTCTATTGGTTACTGGTGAATTAAGTCGTAATACTAGGATGAGCTATTGTCTGACGTCTGTCAACCATGATGTTCCCATATCTTTTGAGCTTTATTTAGATTATTGATTTTCAAGCTGTCTTCCTTAAAAACTTCATATGCTTTAGGGCGAATCATTATTTAATTCAAATTTAATTTTCAAAGAATAATTTCTAATAACCCTAAAAGAATACATATTTATGAATTAAACTTGAATAATGATGATCACCAGTGTATTTAATTTGTTTTACCAAATTAATTATTTATTTTTTATTTTTGGAGAATGAACGAGAGAGACATGTTTGTTGCTCCATTTATTTATGCATTCACTGGTTACTTCTTGTATGTGCCCCAACTGGGGATTGAACCTACAACATTGGCTTATCAGGACAATGCTCTAACCAACTGAGCTACTTGCCCAGGGCCCAAATTGATTCTTACAATAAAATTTTTTTTACCATCTCTGGATATATATTTCTAGAAATGTGTTATTGACTATTCAGTCTGTAACAGTAATTTCCTTCACAAATATTTTTAAACTTTGAACAAAATTTCTCAGTTACTGAAGTATACATGTTTCATACCAGGTAAAACTCAGTGGATGCTTTAGCAACTGTTATACAAAATTACCCATTCTGTCCCCAAAATATAATTTTATCCAGGATATTAGTCATTATTGTTAAATTGAAAGGTCTCACCTACCCACATGGACTGTTTTTAAGCAAAATGACCTTAATTCGGCTAAGCGAGATCACATTTAAGTTCCATTACCAACTCTTTAATTATAGTTACTCGTAAGTGGCTGCAGTTAAAGAACTGGTAATGGAACTGAAATAAAATGTAGAGTCAGCTTGAAATAAATTGTTTTGAATTTTGTATGACTTTTTAACATCATACAAATATATCTTGGATTTTTGAAGAAAATGATATTATTTAACATAGCATAATGGTAAAATATACTTTAAAGCCTACTTTCTGCCAAACAAAGGAGATTAGGGGCTGGGGTGGAAGGAGTGAGCAAAGAAGAAAAGGGAATCACGGGCAGGGACAGCAGTGTGGTGACTGCAAGGTAGGGCAGTGTATGGGAATTAGTTGGTAAAGGAAAAAATACAATACCATTAAAAAATACATAAAACAAATGACTAGCGTAGTTGTCAGCGAGTCGTCTATTCATTGACTTTATCCATGTTGAATGTTTACAATTTAAGAAATACAAGTTAATTATTAGTAGTATTCCATTTTTTATTTGAATAAGTGTTTCTACTACCCCATTTAAGAAATGTAAGTAACTTACTAAATTCCATTTCTAATTTGAATAAAGGTTTGTACTGTCCCTCTTTCAAGGTACTGGATTAACTTAATTAATGAATATGCCAAGATTTTAAGAGGACTCTTGAGAAAACAGGGACGTTTCAGCTACATTTCTATGTGAATTAGGATTTTGCCACTGCTCTGTAACCAAATTGAAATCCACAACTCATTCGACTTTGGAAGCAGAAGGCATCTATCAAGCTCAACTGTAAAATTTTGTTATCAAACCTACATCAATTCTGTCTATTGGGTATACACATATTACAGTTTTGAACTTGGAAACATTAATGTCTACTGTTAAAATACCACTTCTTGTGGAGATTAGTGGATTGAGTAAAGGTTTCCACTGCTGAAAGTTTGATCACTGGTGGCTTGAATTCCTCAGCGAAAAGAAGATGCATACATATCTCTAGGGTGCTTTTGAAAACCAAAATGGTCTTCAGCATTTGCATTAATGTCTTGCATAAAGGAAAGTTGTCCTTGCTTCCTAGACGTGTCTAACTATTTGAAAAGATCTAGCTCTTCTGAGATCTCAGTCTTGTGAATTACCTCCCAGCTCTCTTTTTCCCAGTGGTTCCAGCTGAGTTGGGAGCTGGCTGCAGTTGGTACAGCCTAGGACCCTTGCTGGGAGAAACTGTGTTCTGAGTTTATTCCCCAGGGGAAGATTGTGAAAAAATGGGCAAAGGGAAATGGAGAGAAAGGAAACTGGTATAAAGGAAAACAGCTAACTCAGGAACAGATGACTCCAGGGGCAGGAGAGGCAGTTTTGTTTGTTTTGCTGTTTCATTTCATTGTAAATACCTGGGTTTCTGAGAAAAGAGGAAAGAGCAGCCCTGTATGGCTTAGAATTTCGTGAAATGTCTGGCAGACAGCTTCAAGTTCGTTTCTACACCACAAAGTAGTTCTCATGAATATTTCGGATTTTAAAAAGTCATGATGATAAAACAAAGCAAGTAATATGGTATCTATTTTTCCTGGCAGTTTGAAAATATTTTAAATCAGGACCATATATTTAAGATGCAATAACAGCAGTAAGAAAGAAACTAAGAAATAAGAACCAATGTCCATATGTCATTTTAATAATAGATTTTATTCTGAAATTTAAAGGAGGAATACTAAATTATATTGCAAATAGCTGTCTAAGGGTCCTATCAACTTAAATGTTTCCAGCAAAGATTTAGTTGTTTGTTGGGGGAAAAAGTGTGTAGAAGAGGAGTATGAGATACGAGGTTCTTGTATTGTGCATTGATTAATGAGTATATAAATGATCGGTGTAGTATAATGTAATTGGATGGTTAATTTTTAATGATAATCAATATATCAGCCTGAAGCAGATAAAATGTATTGTTTTATTTTTGCAATTACTTGCAAGGATTATTTTGAAAAAATGTGTAAGTATGAAGCTTTATTTAAATGTTCTTTGGTTTTATGATGCGTGGTTAACCTGTATAGTGGGAGACATAACTGAGTCATTTTTAGAGTTATTGTCTTTTGTATTTTAGATTCTTTTTTTCACATTGTCCCTTCTATTAAAATTTATGTACGTGACCCCTAAAGCCGAGGACACACCTGCATCTACAGAGGGTAGAACTGGCTGCCTTGTTTACTTTGTTACCAAGTTCAGTCTGGATGAACCTGACAGCATTTCATACTGTGATAGCTCATTGGACAGAGAAGATAATAATCTGTGAGCCAAGCACATTAACACACTGTATTTTTTGTCCTTTGAGAACTTCTCTTTAGGCCAGGACAGGAATTCTCAGCAGGACCATGCAGAGGCCCCTACGGAGCCTCTGTTACCTGCTTTTACACAGCAGCAAGATTGGTCTTTCTTGAATACAAATAGGAAAACATCTCTTTCCTTCTTAACGTGCTTTACAGCCTTGGACTGGCCTTACCCAGAAAATTCAGGGATGGTAGGATACCAGCCAGATTCCTGGCTCAGTCCCGTAAGACCCCACATGGCCTGGCCTTTCTACCAGGTATGTTGTTTACTGTGTGCCCTTGGACAGCCAATGTTCTGGTTACATGGGCTCGTTTTCTGCTCCTTGAAAATGCCATTCTCCTTCCTACCTTGGGCCTTGGGCATACTGTATCCCTCTTCTCCTTACTCTCTACTTCAGTCTACCCTAACCAACTCTTTTAATCATTTAGGACTCAGATGAAAGAATTTAGCCTTCTACTGGCCCAGGGATAGAAGAATGCCCTCTTTTTGCTATTGTTTCTTTTTCCAACTTTTGCTTTTTAATACCATATAATATTTCTTTGTAGAATTAATCACATTACACTTCTAAATAACTAATTTTATTATTGGTATGTCCTTGTCTGCCATCCTAGATAAAGTGCACATTTGTGTAGGCATGTGGAACAGAGCTGTGAGCATAGGAGATCTGCATTAAATATTATTTAAACAAGTGCACTCAGATATATATTTATAATTATATAGTCTTTCATTTGTATATATTTATAAAGGGAGTCTTTGAGGTCTTAGGATGGATTGTCCTAGTACTTGGGGCAGCGCAGAAGTAGGACATACAGCAGTGAAGAACTGTTCTTTGGAAGCCTGAATGATTTTCACTAGTTTCCGAGTCAACATCGTTTCTAGTCCAAGCACAGGATTTTGTGAGAAGTGTGGACCAAAATGCACTCAGACTGTGCATGCCACTTTTAAGAACTAGCGGCAAATGTGGCCTGGCTGGTGTAGCTCAGTGGATTGAGCGTGGGCCTGCGAACCACACAATTGCGGTTCGATTCCCAGTCAGGGCGCATGCCTGGGTTGCAGGCCAGTTCCTGGCAGGGGAGGCACGAGAAGCAACCATACATTGATATTTCTCTCCTTCTCTCCTTCTCTTCCCCTCTAAAGATAAATAAATATTTTTTTTAAAAAAAAGAACTAATGGCATATATTTCAATAGTAGCTTCTGTCAGAGCAGGTATGGGGCTTTAAAATGACTGTTTAAGGGTGTCTTAAACAATTGCCTGTTTCTTAGGATTCATGTGCTGAGATACCTTGATGTTCACATCCCTTTTTCCTAACAAATGTTAGTCTCTGGTGGTAATCATGGATCTAAACACAGGGCTGTTCCTGACTTTCCTGAGATAATTGAGGTCACATAACCTGCAGGACCCAGGTGGACAGTTTTGGAAATAGATGTGGTCAACTGAAAAAGCATTTCCCCCAGGATTTCTTGGCCTGTTTATATTGTCTTGATGTTTCTCTGAGTTAATTGGCAAACTGACTTTTTTCTTTTTTTTATATTTTTAAGTATTCATTGAAACCTGAGATTGAAAAACAAGCAATATGTCTATTCCACCCTGTTAAAATCATATCATTCATATTTCTTCCCTCTTGGGTGTTACAAAGAACCTCTGCAAAGGATCCTCTTTATTAGTTAAAACTGTTGCCATGTGTTACACGTCTTAGCAGGGCACTGTGGTTCAACGTTGGAGCAACCTCTGGTCCCTGTTATGGCCGCGGCCTTGTCGCCTGTGAGCCAGCTCATTGCAGGGCTTTACGTGGGGATAGTTGTGTTGGGGCAGCTTTTCGATAAGGAGTATTTCCTTCAAAATAAATCTACCCTTTTCTCTTTTTACTGCTAACTAATAGGGCCTTCTCACCACATCTTTATTAATGTTTTCTCAATCTTTTTAATAAACCTTTTATTTTGTAATAATATTAGAGTTACAGAGATTTGCAAAGATAGTACAGAGAGTTTCCATATACTCATCACCTAGTTCCCCCTGTTATTAACATCTTTTGCTACCATGATACATTGGTCAAAATTAGGAAATCAACGTGGGTGGTTTATATTTTAGAATGTACACTGTATAGTAATTAATCCATACCAATCTACATTCCTTCAAGTGATAAATACTTGGATAGTGTCGATAAATAAGGAAAACTGATGTGAACAAAATATGATGTTGGTGAGAATGGAATAGAAAAGCAATTGCTAGTACTTTATTTCTGTCAGCCATGTTGGTATTAATAGATCGTTTACACGTAACACAGATTACGTGGGCTTCTGTATGCCTCAGTCATATTTGTACTGCCTTTCATTGATCACTATTTAACTAAAAGCAGCCATGTGTAGTTGAAAGGCCATGAAGTTAGGAGTAAGAATTTTTTTACTAACCTTGGAGCTTTTATCACTGTGTGTGACCTTTAGGGTCTTAGTCTCTCATTTGTAAAATGAAGAATATAGACTGAGAACCACTAAGGAGTGTGTTGGCTTTATACAGGGTGAATTTACACAGGATGAATTTGCAATTCTCTCTTTCATGATCATGTATAGTCTTTATTCAGTGTTTGTCAGGTTGTGGAAGGATACAGGCCAACTCAACACTTTCTGTAACAATCTTTGGACCTCTGTGATCATTATGGGAACAGAAGTTTGGAGCAGGGAACAAGTTCAAATGCCTGAAGTTACCAAGTTCTGTACCAGTCAGGGTACAGAACTGAGTGACAAAGAAGGAGATAGGGATCCTGATGATCTGGAGACCCTGTGCCCTTTCTACTGGGGCCGCTGCTACACAGCTCCCAAGGCCACACCCCAGAGGAGTGAGTCTTCTCCCCTCCCCGAGGAAGCCTCATAAAAAGCTTTTTGTGTGAACTTCTGCAGTCTTTAAACATTAGCAGTTAATTTAGTTTAAAGAAACCAGCCCTGGCTGGTGTAGCTCAGTGGATTAAGCGTGGGCCTGCGAACCAGAGGATTGCAGTTCGATTCCCAGTCAGGGCACATGCCTGGGTTGCAGGCCAGTTCCCCGCAGAGGACACACGAAAGGCACCCATACATTGATGTTTCTCTCCCTCTCTCTTTTCCTTCCCCTCTAAAGATAAATAAATAAAATATTTTAAAATAAGGAACCGACTCTGAGCTAAATTACATATTCAGTAGTCCAGAACTTATCCATTGGATTCCAGGATTTTTGATTCCTCTTTTGGTTTAGTGACTGTCAGACACGTTTGGCCACTACAACAGTAAAAAACACCTTTCCATCACAACGGAGTACACGCCTGCGTGTTTGTATGTATGTGCATGTGTGTATGTATGTGAAACCAAAACTGAAGCTTAATTAAATAATGTGTGGAATATGATGGTTTCTGTGTTATCCTGTGTAACATTTTTCTATTCTATTCTGTATTTTTATATTTCACTTATGAAGAAAGTAGTCACCTTCATTACGTCATTTTTATGACCCTCCAGTGCGTTGCCTTCCTACTTCCTGCTCCTCAGAAAAATGGAGAGGACAATACTCTTGGTACATGACTATGATTTTCCCACCTAGAGAACCGAGAGCTGAGACATCCCTGAGGTGATTTCCTCAGCCTGATGTCTTGAGGGATATTACATAACCAGTGTGAATGGATTGCTGGCTGATACTTTGAGTTTTCCATTTGTCTTACGTGATCAGTGCTGGGAACTGGTGGTGCCCTTAGGAGGAAGACACAGCTGTGCAGAGAGGGCAGAAGAGAAGGGGCAGAGACAGGCTCGTCAGGAATCTGACATTGAACATCACAACTCTTTTTGGCAAAACAGATAATTTTCTTCCTTTCAGTTGCCTAAATGTAACATGTGTGTTCACATGTATGCCAAATATATTTTGTTGTTTCTTGGTAAATAAAAGTCAGTTTAGTGAGACAATCGATATAGGTGGTTTTAGGTATTGGAATCTGTCCATGAGATTCATATTTTTATTACATACTTTACCTGTAATTAATTGATTTTCCGTATGACCTCAAGCTCATTAGTAAGGCTTCTGTCAGCACTGACTTAACAATTCATCCAGGGCAGTGAATTTCATAATCGTAAAGAAGGCTGGACATCTTACCTTACACTTTTTATTCCTCAAGTCAACAGGGTTTATTTCTAGGGGAATACATTGTTTTTAGGAGAAAATATTGGCGAAAATCATTGCACATATATGGAAATAAGATGTTATATAGTGCTTCCTAATTTAAATTAAATGTTACATGATGTATTTTATTATTTTCATTTATATCTGGGGATAAATATCTTAAAATTACATATTTTGCCAATGAATTTTTGAATGTCAAAAATATTGTACTATACATAATGAATCATTTGACTTATTAATAATAAAATAAAAAGACTGGGTACCACAGATTTCACCTCAAAGAAAATAACTTAGCCCTTATAAATAGCATTTGTTCCCAAATTCCCAAACTTAAGTTAAAGGAATGTGTCATTCCACCTCAGGTTTAAAAGTAAGAAATGTCCCTGTAAATTCCTTTTTAGGTAACTTAATATACCTGCAGAAGCTCTGTTTTATATTGATTTGACATGTAGTTAGATGAAGATACAGGTTTCTACTACCGAGGTAGACATGTGCCAGCATTTACTGAGCACTTACCATGTGAACTGCTTTTTATACACTGTCCATTCATTCTCAGAGGACTACAGGGAGCCTTTTAAAATAATTTCCATTTCATAAATGAGGAAGTTGGAGTTAGTGACAGTGTTGCACAGTTTGTGGTAGAGCCTATGTTCGGAATCACTGTGCTATGTTATCTCCATATTTTGGCCAAAAAAGATTTACTTGCAAGGCAGCCAAAAATTAAGTGACCAACTCCCTGGAATGTGTACAGCATATAAACATGCTCGGTATCCAATGCTAAAGATATACCTGTTCGATTCTGAGAATACTGAAAAAGTTAAAACCTTTTTTATATAGGTTGAAAGATGGTTATTGTTCAGCTCTAGCCTCCCTCTTCCCTTCTCCACGACCCAGAGTTTCCCCCAGCACCTTAACAGGCCCTCTGTGATTCAGAAACGAAAGATGACTGCTTGGCACAGCAGGAACCAGCAGAGGCATGGCCTACTGCCAGGCCCAAGCTGTTTCTGGTTGGTTAGTTTGACCGACTGATGGTTCAATACTTTGGAATCATCCCTGTGTATCATTGTTGGACTTGAGAAAACAGGTGCTGTGATGAGGACACCGGCACACAGTGTCCATGTCATTATGGATGAAATGAGACATTCACACGGACTATTGAGTCCTATGAAGAGAAGGGGACAGCCTGGCTTTTTCTCTCAACGGGAGCAAAAACCTTTATTGGGTTTCTCCACAGGTTACATGATGGTCCTCATTTACTATGCACAGGTTGCTTTAGGTGGTTACCTTTTACGGAAAACAAAGGAGACAATGCTGGTAATCACATCACAGAAGAGGGATATTTGCAAATGAAAAGGCAAGAGTGGTTGGACGGGTTACACTGGTCCTTGGAAGGTTTAGTATGTTTTTTTTGGAGGTTATTTTTTAGTAAATGTTTTCTACAAATCCAGGTGAGGGAATTTTTAGCAAAAAGCAAGACTCCAAGCGGCCTAGACACATTGCAGGCCTGATTAACCACGGGAGAACCTATCCATGGGCGTGGGTCCTGTGCGTCTCTGAGTGGGAGCTGGGCCCGTGCCATGAAGAACAGTCGCCCACAGTGCTGTGATTGGTCAGGTATCACTGCTTGATCTGCTGAATCAAAAGCACCTGGTGGAGAGGTGACCAAAGACTTTTGACTAGAGATTTTCCTCTGCTTTGGGGGGCTTTAAAATAGTCATCTCAGTGAAGATGCTTGGGAGTCTCTGAAGAACTCAAAACCATTATCGTTTTCCAAGGCTGGCAAAAACTCCTGAATCCTTGGATTGTCTTCATTCCTTGGAAAAATATAGGGAAAAGTTGGCTGAATGAATGTGGAGAGTCTTGGGATACAATCTTAGTTGCTGAGACGGGAAACGGTTCCTCAACAAATCCTACCCCTCTTGCCTCCCCACTCGGGGGCTGGGTCTCTCCATAGACTCAGAGGCTCTGTTGGCCTGTTGGAGAGTGAGAATGAAAGAGCTTTCATTTTCGAAAGGTGACTTTCCTCGCCGTAGTTTTTCTCCTTAAATCCTTCACCGACGCTGTTCAGGAAGGCAAATGATCCGCATTATAATGCAACTTTCAGTTTTACAGTATTCATTATCTTTTGGCATTATCTATTAGAACATAATAAAAACAAAATGGAGTTCTTGTTATCTGGCACACAGTATTCAAGAGCAGAATGTCAGTCACTGAAGTGAGCAAAGTGCTTACTAATTTGAGATTTGAAGTTATTTAAACATTTCTGCAACAAGTATGAATGCCCTGGATACTGTGAAACTGGCAAACATTAAAAAAGAGTAATGATTTGAATGTCTATATGAATATAATGACTTACTCTGTGTCTTTAAAATTGATGAAAATGCACAATGAGTGAATCTATTAATTTTTTTATAAAAGCATGCCTCTACACAGGCGAGAAAGGCTTGTTTCTCTAATTTTTCATAGGACCTTATAAAAATACTGAATGCTAAGAATAAAAATAGCAAGGTTTATGATGAAAAGACATGACAAATTATGCATTTAGGGTCAGCGTCCTATGTTTCTGAGATTCTGAGGCAGACGTTATTTTTGAGTTGAGAATGTCGATTTCGGAAAAGGAAACCAGGACTGTGTGACCCTATTTCCAAATGTTGCAGGTAAACATGTGTGACTAATGCTACTGTTCACTTTGTTTCCTAACCTGCACCTACTTCTCAGTGACCCACTGTGAATATATTGACTTTCTTGGTATTCAGCAGTGCTTGGCTGAGTCAATGGGGCCGTTATTCTTTAGATACAGGTACATCAGTGTTTTCTAGTCATGTGTTTACATTAGGTTTCTACTTTTCCATAATTTTCTTCTTAAAAAACAGTCAGGTCTCAAGTGCAACTTTTTAAGCAAATGGTGTCAGTGAAGGTGACTTGGAAATTTAAACAGTTAATAACAAAAAGAAAAAAAAGCCTTTAAAACAGTTAATAATAAAAATATTTAAACATATTGTGTACTTTTTATTGCTGGTAAAATAAAAAGTCTCATTTTAGTTGAATTAGAGCTGTTTTAAATAAAAATGGAGAAGTTTATACAAAATAGCAGTCAGTCATTGCAGGCTTTTCATGCTCTGCCTAGTTGACAACGAAGTAACTTCAGTTTTAAAGGGTCAATTGTTACAACTGGCCCTCGAGCCTTTTGTTTTGGCATTGTCCTGGAGTTATCTTTTATCAGTAGAACTGGAAATATTCTAGGGCTCCATACATGTCTTATTGTAGATTGATTGCAACATAACATCATGGTAGCATCTGACTTGCCATTGACCAAGAGATAACTAAAGAATTAGGGAACACAGAGTAATTAATGCAAACCACTCCCTAATTGACATGCTTTCTACTTTTGGTGAGATTCCACAAATTAGATTTTGATGCGCTGATCCAAGTTTCAAGGCACTGGTACCTGAGGGCTGAAAATGTTGAGGCCTGGTGTTAAAACAAACAAACCAAAACTAGACCCTCTTTCTATCCCCCCAACACATGTCCATATGCACACACATTTGTTTCTTCTTTAATAACAAAGACAAGTTACTGTTTTAGAAGTAAGCAATGACCCGTCGTCCTCCTGTCTGCAAGTTGCCTAAGCTTGCTGTTTTTCTCCCTTTGCTCTTTAACATAAATTCCAGCATGCTCTCCAGCTGTTGAGAATCGGAAGTGGCTCCTATGTTCTTTTCCATCCACTGAAGTCTCAGGCTGGACTTTATGATGCTCCTTCATCTCTGGTCTCCCTACTTATGGAAATAACCCCACTACTTTTCACCCTGTAAAGGATTCAAGAATAGCTAATGTTTCTCCTGTCAGAATAGCTAATTTTTCTTCTGTTTCTCTAGTATGAAATCACCTCCTCTTTTGTTATAGTACACAACCTGTGCGTTTCTTGCCTGGCGTTGGGTTCTGCATGCCGCATCCTCCCTGAGACCTTGTCTGCCTATACTCGCCTTCAGTGTCCTCTCTCTTTGTACACTTGTGCTAGTGCTGCCAATGTTCCATGTCCTCAAATTGCTCTGTGCAAATTAGTTAATCAACGATCACAGGTGGCAAACACAGGGCCCGTGAGCTGAATCTGGCCTGGAACCTTGTTTTATCCCACCTGGCACCTTATTTCTACCCAGCTCCTTGCCCCTAGTTAAGGAGCAGTTACATTTATACAATCCTAAAATTACATTCAGCCCTTCGAAGGTAGTGGAGAGGCGGATGTGGCTCCCGATGAGAGTAAGTTAAGATACCCCTAAACTAGATTATGAACTTTTTAAAAGGAGGAACTGTGCCTCTGATTCTATTTTGCTTCTTTGTTTTGTTCATTAGGTTCCTCCTATAGGTGAGATCATATTGTATTTGGAAACAAGGAACAGACTGACAGTGACCAGAGGGGGAAGGGGAGGGGAATAAGGGGAGTAAGAAGGGGAAGGGTCTAGTGAAGGAACAGATATAAACGACCCATGGACATGGACAGTGGGGTGGGGATTGACTGTGGGAGGGAGTGTGGGGTGGGAAGTCAGGGGAGAGCAACAGGGGAAAATTGGGACAACAGTGATAAAAAATCAAAAAAAGAAGAAATAATAAAAGAGGAACCACAATCTAAATGTCTTTGTACTTCGGTAGCATCTCTTGTATGAGAAGATTCTCTATACGCGCTTCCTGATCCTTTAAAATATAACTTTGTCTTCCTGGTATTGAGAAAAATGCCATGTATTGGTGATGGAGTTGCTAGTCCTGGCAAGGCAGGTCACGGTTAAAGTAGCTTAGGTGGACCATCGTCCCAAGTTACTGAGTTTCAAATCCAACAAACTTAATTTTGTTCTGTGGCTCCAGATTTATCTAGCTCTAATTCTAGGTGGTTAATTTGCAAATTAATTAATTCAATGGAGCCCTTACCACACACAGGAAGATTGGTGGGCGCTTAGCAATACCATGTTGACTAAAAACAGACAAGTTCCTACCCTTCAGGGGTTTATTTTCTACCCTGATGGACTAGAATGATATCTTTCTTCACAGAAATGGACAATTGCAATATTCACTGCCCTTTAAAGGATAGATTTGGGGGGTAAAACCACCAAACAAGAATTACAGCAAACTTTCCTAGAAAAGGAATTTGACAAATGAATCCACGTTAACTAAGTGATGAAGTGACATGTACCTGGGCGGAGGCAGTGCCTTTCATGAAAATGTTATCGGGAAAACCAAGGGTTGTAGAGGATGGTGCACAGCACGTACTTGTCATTATCACTAGAAAAGTATCTTTAAGTACACAGTCCTCTCCTCTTGCTTAATAAATAACAACTCCAAATATGAAGTTGAACACATTGTAAAAGTCATTGAGAAATAATAGAGTTAGTACTTAGGTTTGAATAGCTTGTATCTTGTTTTTTTTTTTTTTTTTGAACTGAAAACTGAAATTACTTGCTTGCAGAGAAAATGGAAAAGAATGGAGAAGTAAATGACAAACTGCAGGTTTGATTATTTTACAGGCACAAGATATAGGAAGTTCCTGAGATTTGTGATAAACATATAACGATGAGATAAAGAAGTTCTAGAAAGCAGCTGTCTTCCCCATTTCACTCTGATGAGCAGAACTATCTTAGGGCCCCTTGCGCTGATTAGGGCTGACAGAAAGAGGCAGCCGGCAGACCTAAACACAGACAGCTTACAGAGATGCCTGCAAACCTGTCAACTTGGAGTCAGACAAGTCTCCATTTATATCCTGGGCCTGCCATTTAGAGGGTGGTTTCTCTAGTTGTGAAAACAGAAAGAGTATTAAGAATTAATTGAGTTAATATTTGTGTAAGTGCCAGTGTAATACCTTGAACATAGATGCTTCCTTTATTATTTTTCCTCTCTCTATTTTTTATCCTCATTTCTTCCTCATTGTTAACATATTTTTAAAATGCAGTGTAGCCTAAAGGAGGGAAGGAAGGACAGAGTTTGGCAGGTGTCCTGATTGTTTTATCATCTTCTTTGTTCTTTCTTAGCCCTCAATATGCATTTATTTTTTTCTAAGAGAGGCTGGGTTAAAGTTTGACTTTTAGAATAGTATGAACTCAGGTTAAAATTCTGGTTCTTTGACTAAATGGGTGTGTGACTGCTGGCCAGTTACTTATTTTCAATTCAAATTCAGATTCAGATTCAGATTCATCATCTATTAAAGGTGGATTATAAGATCTCTCTCATCATATTGTTCACTTAATATGACTCGCAATATACAATAAGTGCATGTTACTTTCCTCTGTATACTAGAATGAGTGTATATTTAAGCTTAATCAGATGTCACTATGTGTTGAACCCAAGTTTTCTATCAATTGCCAGTCCTTTCTTTGGGTCCATAGTAAGACCTATTTATATGTCAGGGTAACACATGATGAATGCGTAAGAGAAATATCCATTGATGTGAAGCCGGTGCAGTGCAGGCATGTGTGGAAGGACGTTATCCACACTGGATGGGTTCCTGGCTCAGCAGAGGGAAGATATGGGTGCATTCTCAGACAAAGGAGACCAGGTCCTCTTGTGCCAACATCGTGTCTTATGTATTGAATAAATATTCACATTTGATTGGATGAATAAATATGTCCAAGAGCTCAGTGAATGATGTCCAGAACACCTCATGTGTTCACCCCCTCGTGTAGGACCAGATAACTTTCTTGCCAAGGGGTCCATAAACAAAAGTGAAGCTTAGGCGTCCTTTCCAATTCCAATTCACAATCCCCTGTGACATCGGGGACTAAAAGTGACTTGTGGCATTTATAGTAACAACAGGCTATACAGGTAGGGAGACCATTTTTTCTTTTTCCTAACCCAAGGATGTTTTTCATTGATTTTAGAGAGAGAGGAAGGAAGAAAGAAACAGAGAGAAAGACAAAAAGTAGCAATGTGAGAAAAACCTTGGTTGGTTGCCTTTATATGTACTCTGACCAGGGATTGAACCACAACTTTATGATGTATGGGATGATGCTCCAACCAGCTAAGCCACCCGGCCAGAGCTAAATAGGCCATTTTGATAAAAGTATGTAAACCTCTAAAGTTTATACTGATTTAAAATTCAATTTGCATTTTTCAGAAGCCTCCAATGGCTCCTTTCCATTGACACGGCTGGAAATGTTTTCAGTGGGGACACATGAGAAACACTTTTTGTCATTGTCTCCTTATATTGCTTTGAGTGACTGCACCGGGAAGTAGATGCTTTATTCTGTTTTATTGACACTAATGGGGCATAACACTAATATGACCTATAAAATAACACGTGAGGTATGTACACATATTATTCTTAGCAAAACGATACATAGGCCTTTTATTAAATTGTAGTCTGAACACATTAAAAAGAACAGTGATAACCAGAATGTAGTGTCATTTCCCTAAGAACTAATCTTACCACACTTGTTTAATGTTTTTGGTAGGATTACTAGGTGGTAAATAAGATACTCCTTCCTGTGAATCACAATGTGAGTTTGGTAAGGCATGTTGCAGAGTGTCTTGAGATGTCTTTATATACAGGAGGGACCATCACTAAAGTCAGGAAAAGGGATGCTTTGAATTATAGCTCACAATTTACAACACATAGTCATTCTAAATAATAATGCATGCAGGCAGCTTCTCCGTTTTGTTATTATGATGTTTTTTCTTGTCTTTTTGTTGTTATTAATCAGTTTTTAAAAAAATTTCAAAGTGAATATCATACATCATTGCCTCTACAAAGTATTGGCAAGATCAACAGATCATCCTCATGTTTTTGCTTCACATTCCTTTAGAAAGATTTTAAGGCCACACCCACAACAACTGGTGAATTTGGTTTCAGGAATTAGAAATCTCTTTTTATGCTTCAAGGCCATCAATAACCACTTACTAACACAGATGCAACGATTGTCCTTCATTCCTACAGTGCTTCTGATTAGCGTTTTTTCTCGATTCTCTATACTGCAGTCAATAATCGTGGTCGAAGAATACCTTCAAAGACATTATGACTTGGTGTAGTAACTCTAAAAACAGTCACGCTGGAATCGTATCAATTAAGAACAGTCTTTTTATAAATGAGATAGATTTGTTTAGCAGGTCACACAGTAGGAATTCAATAAATATTCTGTTTATCTACTTGTTGAGTCTAACGAGCGAGGCCTATTTGGTAACATTCCACTAAGTTACATGTGTTGCTTTGTCCCATCTCAACATCTTTTAAAAAATTATTTACATCTTTAGAAGGAATACTAACTGAATTTGCAGATGATACACACGAGAGAGGATAGAAAACATATTGAAGTTTAGAATCAGATTTTCAAATTAAGTTTGATGCTGTTTTTGAAAGGGACCGGGTGTGCTGGCGGGACTACCAGATATAACTTTGTGGGTTCTCGTTGGCAACTCCCATTTTTGGAGGCTTTATGCAAATAATCTCTGGGCATTCTTTCCAAGGAGTGTTTATATGTGTATAGTGTATATTTGTTTATTTGTAGGAAATTCAGAATTCTAAGATCTTGATAGTGTGGCAGTGTGAGCAGAAATTATAACCAGATTAATTAGAGAGAAGTTTCAAATATTTTGTTATTATTTTAACATTTCAGTTGTACATTATATAATGGGCATTTAAAAAAACTCTAAGTATTAAAGGATGTGCTTGCCTCATTAATACTCAATGAAGCCATGATCCAATGGAATAGCGATATAGGATTTCAGGCATGAGGAGAAGAAGTGATAATAAAGTAATTCAGGTTACCACTTGGCTCCAATCTGAAAGGTAATTCTGTTTCCTAAGTGGGGTAAAAACTCGGTGGATACAGATAGGAGAGCTAGCATTTATGACAAAGGACTATGTTTGGTCCTATGTTAGTTGTTTCGCATAAGGTGTTTCATCTGAGGCCAGGGACAGCCTAGATTGCAGCCTTCCAGCTCACTGCACCCAGAGAAGCTTTACTGTCACAAGTTTAATATGATGGTAACTTAAGGAATTGTGGGTTAGGTTGGGATTAGAAGGAGTGGATGTAATACAAACACCTGACACTCTTTCTGCAGGAATTTAGCTAAGATTGCAAAACTGGAGCAGGAAAGGTGGGCAAACACTGGAGGAGCAGAGGCAGTGTGCTTTCCCTGACTTCGGAGTTCTACTGAAGGAGACTCACGACAGCGACATCATAGGGAGAAGCCAACTTCTTGCTAAGCCACTGCCTTTTTATTATGTAGGTTTATGTCACCACTTTGTGAGGCTTTATGCTAATAAATCCTACATTCTTTCAGGGAAAGTTTGCAAATGTATAGCACTTCTTTATTGGTTTATTTAGAGTAAATTCGGCATTCACAAGGTGATAGTCTGACACATGGGACTCTTTCTCTGCTTCAGATTTTCCATATTCCGATGAGCCCTTTGATCTTAGATTTATTTGCAAAGAGTTGTCCATGCTTAACACATAAGTCAGTTTGGGGAAACACAGTGCTGGGCCAGTATGAGAGTTTCAGCTGCCACAACAAAATAACAGACTGGGTGGCCTAAACAACAGAAATTTATTTTCCATAGTTCTCCAGGCTGAAAAGTTCAAGATTAAGGAGAGAGTAGATTTGCTTCTTGGTGAAGACTTTCATCCTGGCTTTCAGATGGCCACCCTTTTGCTGTGTTCTCATGTGATGAAGATAAAAAACTCTGTTCTTTCTTCCTTCTCTTATAAGGACACTAACCATGTAATGGACAGTCCACCCTCATGATTTCATACGAAACTACTTGCTCCCCAAAGGCCCATTTCCAAATACAATACCATCACATTAGGGTTAATACCTCCACGTATGAATTATGTAGGGACACACCTTCAGCCCACAAGCATTTATAACAAGACCTATGTAATTAAATGAGTAACTTGCTGGTTTCTTCAAATTATGGATGTGATCTACCAGATAACCTTTTAAAATGTGACTTTCTCATTTTTCTTTTTTTCTATGGGAGACACCACATTAAAATGGTTAGCTCATGTTTCCATGTGTAGAAAATTATATATCAGCCAAATGGTATTCTTTGTATATAATCCCCACACTTTTTACTAATACCATTGTAATACTCAGAGGGCTCTTAAAAGGAAAATTCAGAGTTAAATGGCACACAATAGAACTGTATCTTACCTCCCTCTCTTAATGTCTCCTCCCATAACACACACTAAAGCATGTATACATTTTGAAAACCAAACAGAAACTTTAGTAACACAGCTCACTCACCTAGAGTCCTTACAGTTCTAGGTCCAGTTATATACATGTATATATCTATTTCATATATACCTTCTTTCCATTTGCTGTTTATACTTTATCCAGCTTACCTGATGTTGGATTTTATTATTATATCTGTGATCTTTTTGAAAATTGCTTCAAATTATCACTAATGCAATGAACTGAACATGTGCTGAAGGTGAAAAGATGCATGGAGTTGGCTTCAGGGGACCTGGGTTCAAATAAATGATGCTGTCATTTGTTAGCTTTTTTGTCCCCAGCTTTACTAAGGTATTATTGGCAAATAAAAGCTGCATGTATTTAAGGTGGAAGGTGTAATGTGTTGATATATGTATACTGTGAAATGATTGCCACAGATAGACTAATACTGTGCCACCTCATATACCCCTTTATGTGTGTGGTGAGAATAAGTGAGATTTATTCCTTAGCACATTTTAAGTATGCAATACATTATTATTAACTGTAGTCACCGTGCTGTGTGTTAGGTCTCCAGAACTTAGTCATCCTATGACTCTCAGGCTGTATCATTTGAGCAACATCTTTCCTTTTTTCCAAACACAGCCCATGTAACCACCATTCTACTTTCTGTTACTATGAGTTGGACTTATCTTTTTTAAACACTGTACACATAATGAGATCATGTAGTACTTGTTTTCCTGTGTCTGGTTTATTTCACTTAACATAATGTCCTCTAGTTCATTCATGTTCTTGCAAATGGCTGAGTCCTCAGACAATGTCCTCAACCTTCTTTTTATGGCTGAGTAATATTTATATCACATTTTAATATATATCACATTTTCTATATCCATTCACCTATAGATGGGCACTAAGCATTTTTCATTTATAATAAATAATGCTGCAGTGAACAGGGGAGTGTAAATATTTTTTCCAAGTAGTGATTTTATTTCCTTAGGATATGTACACAGAAGTGGAATTACTGGATCAAGTGGTAGTTCCACTTTTAATTTTTGAGGAACCCCTGTACTATTGTTTACGAGGCTGTACCAAATTACATTTTCACCAACAATGTACAGTGTTTTCTTTTCTCCACATTTTTTGCCAACACTTGTTATTTTTTCACTTTTTGATAGCAGACTTTTTTTAAAGTATGAGGTAACATGTCATTATGCTTTTGACTTGCTTTTTCTTTATTATTGGTGATGTTGAGCATTTTTCCATATCCCTATTGGCCATTTTTCTGTGTTCTTTGCAGAAATGTCTATTCAGATCTCTTGAACAACTTTTATTTGAATTATTTGGTATTTTTGCTGTTGAGACATATGAGTTCCATATATTGTTTGGATATTACCCTCTTATTAGATATGTGGTTTGTGAATCTTTTCTTCCACTCTATAAATTGCCTTTGCATTTTCTTGATTGCTTTCTTAGCTATGTAGAAACTTTTAATATAGTCCCACTTGTTTGGTTTTGCTTTTGTTGCCTCTTCTTTTGTTGTCAAATTATAAAAAGAAATAAATCATTGCCAAGACCATTACTTTGGGCAAATCTCTAGCAGTTTAAGATATTCATCTTTTCATGCAAAATAAAGGATATGATTATATAGAACTATATAAAATTCCTGTGGTTTCTTTTGCATTCTTAAGTAGGTATTGTAATATACAATTACATTTCATTAAATACTTAGTAGAAAAATATGAAGCATATCTGATAATTAGGTTATTGGCAATTTAAAATTATTTAGCATCACTTAAAATAACATGTTTTTGAATGTTAGAATTATTTTGAAACTCATTTTAATTGGAACCTGTTAATCCTAGAAAATATTTCATATTCAGAAGGAAGCATGAGTATAGAATGGTTAGAGGTTTAGAGTTTACATTACCAAGTACAGGAGCTCTTCATTAAAAATTAGGTCTTCAACCATATTTAATCTTTTTTTACCTTATGAATATTTAAGCATTTGTCTTTTGTAATTTTTATAAGTTAGAAATCAGAAGTATTAAGAACTATTCTTAAAATAATCTTTTCTGTGTTAAGTTGTGGGGGCAACTCTGCCCACAAGTCCCCCTGTCCACCACAGATGAAAATGAAACTATCAAGACATGATCTGCTTGGGGAGGAGAGATGGTCAGTCTCTCAAAGGAGAAGGACCAAGAGCCCCTTCCTCAGCGGCTTTTATTAGGTTCGTAATACACAGAAATACAGGTAAAGCTCATCAATCAATGTCAGGTGGCAAGGATCAAATAATAGATAACCTTACAAAGAAATGTGAGGGCTTAATCTGAGTCAGTGTCTGTCAGGTAAGGGGCTTGCAGAAACTTTGGGAGACGTACTCATGTCCTGCTCGGACCCTTATCATAGGAATGAAAGTACTGTTAGCAAAGCAGGCTTCACAGGACTTTACCTAATTCTTTCTTATGCCCGATCACCCTGGATCCCGCTCTAGCTGGCAAAGGGTTGCACTGCCTTCCCAGTAATAAGTTTTTAGCCTTAAGTGGATTGGAGCCAGTAAGTGCTTCTCTCAGATGGAAATGGGGACTCAGGCTATGTCAGAATACCTAGGGGGGTGAGGGTCCATCACCCCCTCTTTTGCTGCACCCCCCCGAGTCCTTCCTTGATGACCTCCCAAGTGACCGTGTCTGGCTTAGGTTCCGCCCCTCCCCCCCCCCGCCCCGCCACCGAAGGGTCATACCCATCACTGACTAACTGACCAAGCACTGGGGACCAGAGATGGATGAAACAGAAGCAGTGCTCTTGCCAGGGAGACAAGCTTTGTCTCCTTAGTGGCTCAGTCCAAAGGTCGCTCACTCAGCCTTATCCATGGGGGGCAGTTACAACTCCTGAAGCCAGGCAGGGTGGTTCCCAACATTAAGTCAATGGTAGGAATTTTTTTATAGTGTATATGTTTATCAAAACATTATGATGTACACTTTAAATATGTTACAATTTTGTCAATTATACCTCAGTGAAGCAAAAAATATATTAAAGTGCTCCTTTTTTACAAAATAGATTAAAGGCACTGAGCTTTTCTTCACTTGAAAGTAAAAGACTATTAAGGAGTAAATTGAAATAATAGTAGAAGGTAAATTCCTTGTTTTTTTATAAGCAATATATAGTTATAGAAAGATAACACATATTTGGAAGGACTATAAATAAAATATCTACTCTACTTCTGTGTTTTTGATGGAGGAGATTTTGAAATGAAGTAGTTATCCTGTCACTAGGCCCTAATGGTAGTCCCACATGTAACTTTGTGATTGTGTGTGTCTATCATTTTAAGAAAAGATTAGTCATAACCTTCTGGAAATTATTGGGTAAAGGTGTTTTTGTTAAATTTGTATCTAAACCCCTTTAACAAGTGATACTAAATGTCAATATCTTCTCATTGTTCTTATAGAATTTTTGTAAGGACCTTTACTCCTTGCTTCCAGGGGTGTCCAAACTTTTGGTGTCTCTGGGCCACACTGGAAGAATATTTGTCTTGGGTCACACATTAAATACATTGTGACACATAATCACAAAAAGATCTCATAATGTTTTAAGTAAATTTACGATTTGTGTTGGGGATCATTCACAGCTATCCTGGGCCACATGCGTCCTGTGGGCCGTGGGTTGGGCACCCCCGCATGGGGTACAGCTTGCGTATTCAATGATGATATCAATGATATACGCAGTCTTCATTTGATGCTTTGGTAGTTTTGGAGTTTGTTTATTTTTGGATTATATCTACCTACAATACAAATTAATATAAAAGTTTTTATTGGCTTGTGTTAGTAACCTGCAGTTGAAAGTCCCAGATGTATGCGGTGGCATAAAGGGTTGTAACAGTTTGAAGGGAGCTGTGTGCTGACAATCCCTCTCTATGTGTATGTTTCGGACTTGGACTTGTGCTGAAACCGTAGCCGAGCTTTTCAGGTTCTTCATGGGTGATAAATTAAAAGTTAACTAGGGGGAAGGAGGGTTTTAAAAAATACTAAAGCCATGTATAGCCTTGAAAAATTAAGCGGTGAGTAAGTATAATCGTACATCAATTGAGGTGGAATGACTTTTGAGGTTCTGTATTCCTTATATGCATATACTAGCCCATTCTGACTAGCTAATCTCATTCACTTCCCCCCAATGTGGAGAAATGTGTCAAAACTGCTAGTTTCAAAAAGAGCTTGTTCTGCCATGTTTGATGGGATTTCTAAGTCATCAGAGTGTGATCTGGAAAGATCGTAGGCATTCGAAACAGAAATCTTACCTCCTTTCTCTGCCACCACTCGCCATCTCTGAGGTCTCTAGCAAACCTCTCACCTTACACATGAAATAAAAAGAAAATTATATGCACCGCCTCTGAACTGTAGTGTGGAAAAAAGGAAAAGTGTCCTCTGTGAAATAGCTTTGTTAATTCTAATGTGTATTACCATCCTTAGCAGTTATCGTCTCAAAACCAACTACCTCTAAAATATCATTCTATTTTATTGGTTTGAGTACTGGGCTGATTATGAGCACAGTTAATGTTACAGTTGCATCACACCTGGATTTCGTTCACAGTATTGTGACATTTTAATTTTTGTGACTAGTTCCTCCCACCCCAGAATTTCGACAGGGTTGGTTCAGCCTGTTCTCAGATGGATCAGGGCTTTTTCTGTGTTAATGTATGAACAGGGCAGGCTTGACTGGGGTGTGGAGCCTTCCTCCTGCCCACTCCCGTGGATGTTACCTGAACAAGAGTGTGACTGACAGGTACTTTAATATCCTGTTAAGTTTTATGTATTTTCTTTTGCTGTTTGATTTTACCAAACAATCTAGCTTCTTGGCCACACAGCTAGCTGGAACAAGGCTTTTGCTGAAGTACACTTTTGGCTGGTGGGAGTATTTTTAATCACGGGCTTCAGAAGATGGTTATATTCACACACACAAAAGAATGAAGTTAAGAAATTGAAACGTCTCTTGTTTTCCAATGGGTTAATTTTAAATAGTTGATAGATGTGCATTCCATGCAATTCAATGATAAGTTTCAAAAGGGCACTCACTTTACAGTGAGATTGTCTTCTGTTTCTGTCTCCTTGCCTCTCCCTCTTCCTTCTGGGAAGCAATAACTATCAGCAGTTTCTTAAATTGCTTCCCATACATATTCTAGAAGCAATTCTCTATGAATTCCATCAGAAAAGCACTTTTACCCTAACTCAGCCAGCATCATGCTGTTCTTAAGTTTCAGTTTGGTCTTTGATATATTACTCTTAAATTGGTAAAAATGCGACTTTCTTATATGCCTTAAAAAGTTCTATCAGTTCTTTTTTCTTTCGGTTCCTGAGGCACACTCAGCTCCTGCATAATTTCTGGGCAAACAGCTTGTCATCAGTTTGTGTTTGGACTTCCATGCTTATCAGATCAGCGTGTTGTGCTTCCATGCTTCTCACATTTTACAGCTTGACTCAGAGGGGTGAACCTTCTCTCCTAGCTGGATGTTCGCATGCGCCATTTACGCCTGTAATGGCATCTCTGTATGTTCTGATTGGCAGTATTGGATTTTAATTCAAAGTGTATTCTCAGTCTGTGGAGCTGGCTTCTTGGCCTCGTTTCTATTTTTCTGAAGTACAATCTACTTACCTAGGGCCCTGTTATGGATTGCATGTTATAAACCACCAAAATCCTT
The DNA here is from genome assembly GCF_014824575.4 of Sturnira hondurensis. Taxonomy (NCBI): domain Eukaryota; kingdom Metazoa; phylum Chordata; class Mammalia; order Chiroptera; family Phyllostomidae; genus Sturnira; species Sturnira hondurensis. The sequence goes on along the minus strand of NW_028074140.1, from coordinate 7,762,170 downwards.
ATTTTGAAACCCTAAATGTGATGGGGGTTTTGAGAGGTGGGGACTTCGAGAAGTAATTAGGTTTAGATGAAGTCATAGGGTGGGGTCCTCAAAGTGAAATTAGTGCTTTTGTAAGAAGGGACCAGAGCTTGTTTTTTCTCTCCCTCTCTGTCATGTGAGGATATGATAAGGTAGCCAGTCATCTAGAAACCAGGTAAATTTTCACTAGCCACAAAATCTACTGGAACATTGACCTTGGACTTGAATGCTTCAGAACTGTGAGAAGTAACTATTTGTGCAGGTGTCTGTGTGTGTTTAAGTCAACCTATCTATGGTATTTTGTTACAGCAGCCCAGGTAACTAAGACAGGCCCTGACAACCTGTCCAGCTCTCACGAGACCGTTTATCTGATGCACAGGAACTTGCTTTGGTTTTTCAGTCAACTTTCCTACCACTGTGCTTTTTCTATCACATTGGTCTGGGACAGATAGAGTTTACAGAGCCTGGTGGGAGCTTATTAGTAAGACAATCTACTACCTTCTAGGAGACAGCTCTTGCGTAATAAATGATCTATCACTTTGGACCAGGCCTTATTTTGTCCCGGTTCACTCCCTGTTTACCCAGCTCTACTCAGTTTTAACATGTCTATTTTGGGTGAGTCTGCTGATTATATGACAGTCTTAGGAGTTTCACATGGCTGCAAGGTATATTTCTAACATAATATGACAGGAGCCTTAGTTTAAGTGAATATATTGGTACCCTGCATTGTGTCTGTGGTTATTAACACATCACCAGTATCTTCTGGACAAGTGATTACAAGGTATGTGTTGTGAAGTCATTGCCTCTTTGTATATCAGTCACCTTTCAGGAGACCTGGAGAATCCAGAAGTCTGATGTAGACAAAGCCAGGCAGTGTACAGCAACAGCCGAGACTGCAAATGCCAATATATGACCCTAGTAAGCTGGCTCTCAAAAAACATAGGTCTCCAGGTCTCACCCAGGGAGACTGTGGATCAATAGGGCTGGGATAGAGCCCAAAGAATCTGGACTTTTAAAAGCTCCCTCTGTGATAAGATTGTGTAGCTGGCAGGGAATTATTGCCCCAAACAGTAAGTGATGAGCTTTCGGTCGCTGGTTATTATCAGGGATATATTTTTATGGGAAAGATCTTTCTTGAAAGAAAACACAATAAAATCATCCAGGAGAAATGACTTTTTTTATGTTCTGTATAAAAAGAATATGGAGGACCAACTCCTACCCTCCATCTCCCTACCTTCTCTGTCACCTAATTTGGGGAGCCAATTTAAAATAGAAAATACTGTGCAATATTTGTTGATTTACTGTCTGCATTGCATAGCATGGCATATAGGCCTCAGCATTTTCATTTTTGTAGTGAGTAAAGTAGCATAAAAGTGAGAATTACACATCCTTAGGTAATAATGGATTGTACACCACCGCACACATTTTTAGGCTGTGATTCTGGTGCTTGTTTGCACACAGGGTTTTGATGTTAACTCTCCGATGTGCTGGGTTAATTTGAGTTTGAGAAGTTTGAGAATTGAATTTAGCTCATTGTAAGAAGAGTGTGAAATGTTTGGGGATGCTGTCATCACGGATTCCCCAGAAGTACAATGAAAGTACCACCAGACCCTCTCACGGCTTCCATATCAGATCCCCTTCTGATGTCTCAATGTGTGAATTTTCTAATTTCTCACTCAGGGTCATATGAGATTCATTCATTTCACACATATTTAGACATCCCCCATTCTCGACATCTATCTCTTCACTATCCTGCTTTCAGGGGTTATTTGTTTTTAGTCTATAAGAATTCATAAATATTTGTTAGATATGGTAAGCTTTTCTGTTATATATTCATAAAACACTATTTTCATTATTCACTTGTTTCTTTATGAGCATTACGGTGGGTTTTTTAAATGTTTATTGTTAAAACTTGTAAATCCTGGGCCCTGGCTAGTGTGACTCAGTGGATTGAGCACTGGCTTACGAACCAAAGGGTCAGTGGTTTGATTCTCAGTCAGGGCACATGCCTGGGTTGCGGGCCAGGTCCCCAGTGGGGGACACATGAGAGGTAACCACACATTGATGTTTCTCTCCCACTCTTTCTCCTTCTCCTCCCTCTCTCTAAAAATAAATAAGTAAAATATTTAAAAAAAACAACTTGTAAATCCCATACCCGTAATGCTCACGAGAGCGGTGCACAGACTCATAAAGCATCCAGTGCAGTACACTGGGGAGAAACCCTTGCTTCCCAAGGGTTAAGGCAGGTTAACTGTCTTAGTTTTACAGTGATGGGATTTTTGGTTCAACACAGACTCTTGTGTCTTAGAAACTAAGAAATCAGAGTGAGAAGTCAACTACCACACAGAGAAAGCATGAAGATACGTTGCACGCTGTATTCTTTTAAACAGAACTCACTGTTTCAGAAGAGATAATAAAATAAAATTCATGGTCCCTGAACTCAGATAGTGTGTGTTAGATGACAGGATAAGCATCCTACTGCACGACGGAAGAAAACCATTGGAATGGTAGAGTCTAAAGGAGATGGCAAAGACAGAGAGTGGCCCCCTGAAGGAGTAACAGAAAGGTGCTGTGGTGCCCTGTGATGCCCCAGTGTGACTGGGGAGTGATTCATGAAAGGGATGCGAATGAAGGGGGGCTTTTGTTGGGAACCGCCCTGCCTGGTTTCAGGAGTTGTGACTGCCTCCTATGGCTAAGTGAGCCACCTCCGGAATGTGGGCCATGGGAGACAGAGCTTGTCTCTGGCAGCAAGCACTGCTTCTGCTTCATCCTCTGCCCCCAAAGCATGGTTGATGTCCATGGTGGGTAGGACCCCTCAGAGAAGGGCAACCTAGGCCAGACAGGATCACTTGGGAGGCCATCATGGAAGGACTCAGCTGGGTGGGGATGGGCTGTGACACAGGGAGCAATGGACCCTCATCCTCCCCTCCCCACACCCCTGTTTATTGTGACATAGCCCAAGTCCCCATTTTCATCAGGAAGAAGCACTGCCTGGCTCTAATCCACTTAAGCCTAAAAACCTATGATGGGAAGGTGGTGCAGCCCTGAGCTGGAAAGGGTAGGTATCTAGGGTAAATCAGGCATAAGAAAGAATATGTAAAAATCCTGTGAAACCTGCTTTGTTTAGAATGCTCTCATTTAAATGATGAGGGCCCAAGCAAGAAGTTTGTTCCTCAAAGTTTTATGGTTGTTAGCTATCTGACCCTGACTGAGAATAAGCCCTCATACTTCTTTGAATGCTATCTATTATTTGATCCTTACCTGTATTCTTGTGCAAACGAACCCAATAAAAGCCCCTTGAGCAGGGGGCTCTTGGCCCTTCCCCTTTGAGGGATCGGCCACCTTTCCTCCCCAGGCAGATCATGTCTTGGTAGTTTGACTTCCATCCATGGTGGACCGGGGGACTTTGCAGGCAAAGTTGCCCTCACAGGCTTTGGGGTGTGGGTAGGGATTTGTTAGAAGGCAGGTAGAAAATAATACATGTCAGAGGAGTGCTAGGAAGCAGGAGACCTGGTTGGGAACAGCTGGGTAAAGGATTAATGCAAAGGTAGAATTGGAGATGAAATTAAGAATGCATTAGGACTTTTATGAGAAAAGTAATAGGAACTCTGGCTAAAGGGAAACTCTGATTAAAGGGATTATTGGATCATAGCATCTTAAAATTCTAGGGATAGGATTCAGTTTAGATATAAGGCTTGTTAATAAGGGCCTGAAATTATGACCAGGGTTTGGTTTCTCTGTTATTGTTTCTTGACTTCTTGTCCCAGGATTTGTTCTGTTTTTAGGTGCCCCACCTGGCATCTTTCACTGCCAGATCCAGGAGATGAGAGCATCCTATTGGTAAATCCCATAGAAGAGAAATAAAATTATTTATTTCTTCTAAAATCTCTCACCAGAACTGCTAAAAGAGGGAAAGACGTGAACTTTCATGGGAAAATTAGGGTACTGTAAAAGTGGAACATAGGTGGTGAATAGACAGCCTCCAGGTATCCTGCATAGGTAAATATGCTGGATCACATGTGTAATGTAGGGACTGAAGAAGCTGAGATGGTTGTCTGTATAAAAATGGCCTAATGTAAAGAGTAATGGAAATAACCTATGAGACAGGTATTATATTGCTAGGTATGTTACCAGGGCGGGGGTGGGGGGATGCTTCTGAACATATGCAGTAGAAGACATACATAATCATATTTGGTTTATATATTTATTTATTTATTTATCTATCTATCTATCTTTAGAGGGGAAGAGAAGGAGAGAAGTATCAATGTATGGTTGCCTCTCGTGAGTCCCCTGCCAGGAACTGGCCTGCAACCCAGGCATGTGCCCTGACTGGGAATCGAACTGTGATCGTGTGGTTCACAGGCCTGCGCTCATTCCACTGAGCTATGCCAGCCAGGGCGCATAATCATGTTTATAATAGCACTGTGCACAGTAGCAAATTTGAAAGCCATGTAGATGCTAGTCAAGCTGGGAGTGGATGAGTAATTTGTTGTACATTCACAAAAATAATACCACAAACAAAATGAGTGAACTACAACATCATGAAATGCCATGGATACATCTTAGTAATAAATTGTTAAATGAAAAAAAAAAGGGATTTCCAAATATTGTAAACATGATAATACGATTGTAAATTTAACAACAAGTAAGTTATAAAACCTATCTTTTAAAAGTATAATATCAACACAGTAAAATTATACAAAATGGTTTGAGGTGGAAAATAAACAAGTGAATAGGTAGTATAGATGGCTGTTTTACATGTTTTAAGCAAAAAAATAAGCAATGTAAGATGATAGAATATACTGGTGTGGGAATTTTAGAATGTTGTTTTCTGTCTCATATATGGTGGTCATTGAAGTCTCCTCTGAAAAGATGGCATTCAAGCACAGAGTGGGTGGAAGTAAAGGAGCGAGCCAAGTGGGTGATGAGGGAGGAACTCTGTCCTGGGCATAGGGGGCAGCATCTGCAGAGGCAGTGGGAGAGCACGTGGTGTAAACCCCGGGAATCCCAGGGAAGCCCATGTGGCTGAAGTTGGGGGGCTGCAGGGAAGAATAGGAGGATGTCGAGTCAGAAGAGCAGGGAGGTTCAGATCTTGTAGAGCTACCAAAGCCATTGTCGGGGCCTGGAGGTTAATCTCCATGAGGTAGGAGTTCACCACTGTGAGATGGGAAGCCAGCAGAGTGCTTTGAGGGAAGGAATACTATTTTTTAAAAAAATTACTCTAGGCCCTTTGTGGAGAAAAGGATGGGAAGGCCAAGCTTGGAATCAGGGAGACCAGAGATCAGTTTAAAAGGCTTTGAAGTCATTCAAGAGATGGTTGATGATAATTTGGGAAAGGACCCAAGTTATCATCCGAAATTATTTTGTTTATCCATTACTTTGGAACCCAAAAGTTAGTGTCATGTTTGTTGGTCAAAGATGCAGAAAGCACTCTCAGCTGGGCAGTTCTGCTTTGTAAGGCACGAACAAGGGTCGTGTACAGTAATATTCATAACAGCACTATTCACAGTAGCACATTGGAGGTATTCCGTTGGCAGCGTATTTGAAGGATCCAAGACAACTTCACACACATGCCTCGTGCCTTGGAAGAGACAGTAAGCAGGCTGGTTTTAACTGAGTCTCTCTGTCTCCAGAGAGTCTGTAGGCCTTTCCATATGGTCTTTCCAGGGTACCATTCAGACTTCTTACAAAGCAGTTTACAACTCCAAGAACAAATATCCCAAGAAACTGAAAGTGATAGTGTTCATTATCCTAAGGCATGGATGTAGAAAGCGCCAAGCATCTCTTCTGTCATTTTATTTGTCAGAGCAGTCACAGAGCTCACCAACATTTCCAGAGTAGGGGACTTAAGCTTTCTCTTAATGAGAGGACTCTCAAAGAATTTTAGGTCATATATGGGTATGAGTGTGGCAGGCCCAGTAGATACTCATACTCATACTCGTAGTATGAGTATCTAATTCTAGATAATTTTTGATGCTTAGCCTATAGGTTTGGCTAATGGATTAGATATGCATTTGAAAGAAAAAAAGAATCAGTGATGACTCCATGATTTTTGATCTACACAATGGAAGAATGGAGTTGCCATGTACTGGGGAAGTGAGAATTGTGAAGAAAAATCAGAAGTTCCAATTTGTACACGTGAGTTTGAGTTGTCTGATTAACACCTGCGTGGACAAATTAAGTTGGCCGTCAGACCTATGACTCTGGAGTTCAGGAAAGAGGTCTGAGCAGAGGCTACGTGCATATAGGTGGTATTTAAGTTAATGGGGCTGCATGAAACTGGAGTTTCATTTAGGGAGGCAAGCAGTTAGAGAATAGGAGAAATCTACTTAATTACTGAGCCTAAGGGAAGTTTGCATATTAGCCATTATTGAAATGAGGAAAACCTAGCAAAGAACCAAGAATAGGTCACGGAGTGGAAGAACCAAGGGGAAATTATGTCTAAGAAGCCTAGAGAAACTATTTGGAGGGGGGGGGGGATGATCAAATGGGTTACACACTGCTGATTACACAAATGAGGACTGGAACTTGAATATTGGAGCCTAGCATCTATTGATGACTTTATAGAAGCTATTTTGTTTGAGTCATAGGAACAAAAACCTATGGCAGTGGCTACAAAAGCAAAACAAAAATACAAAACAATGCCCCTCCCCCCAAAACAAACAAACATGAGAATGCGTAAAGAAAGCATGAACAACACCCATACTATACTCTCTAGTATACCTCATTTCTGCTAAAATGAAATGCCTATTATTTTCAGTCCTGGTCTATATGTCTGAACAGAGGCAAATGGAGGGCCTTGGACATTTGTATCAACTTAAGCGCAATTGCTAAAGGTAATAATGTCTGTGACTTTATGTCTGTGACTTGAATAATGCTGACTAGAATTGTTTCTAGCCATTAAATATGTTCCTGTTTGTCTCTCTTTAACACTTTCATATATCCAGGTCTGATGACTTTGAATTTAAATGCATGTTTGGAAGTGTTCTCTTACTATTATGTCAAAATGACAAGAGGCATAAATTCCCATTTCAAACCTATGAGGAAAAAAATCAAATTTGAAAGCCGTTGGGCTTATACTTTCTAGTTGGCCATAGTTCAATATATATATTATCTGTTGTCTTATTAATATTCCCTACCTTGTTCCTGAAGACACTGGTGTGTGAGCTGTTGACTTTATCATGGCAAGACGGCAACTTTCACTTGAACTGATTTGCTAAAACTTTAGGAGGAGCACAGTGTGGGGCACTCACCTGGCAAGTCAGATACTGGAGTCCCAGGCCTGGAAGTCACTGGGGTGGAGAACCCGCTGCTGCTCCTGCTGCTCCTGCTGCTGGACAGTGTTGGTGGCGATCATGTTAACGGTAGGGGGTCACCTTCACAACACAAGGGTAAAAAAGAGGTGTTCTGCAATTATGTTACACATATTATCTCTTAGACTCCTTCCTATAGATTGAGGTAGATCTTATTATTTTTGCCATTTTACAGGTGAGGAACTTAGGTTTAATGGGATTAATAACTTGCCACATTTGATCTGTGCCGTCCACTTGGGAAGGCAGAAAGAACCCAGAGCTTATGAAGGCTTAAGAGCTAACTGTCTCCCTTTTGTCAGTTTAATTCCTTTTAGTGAAGTAAGAGCAACAAGTGACCTACATATGGCTTCTTGTGAAAAACAGTGGGGCGGGGGAAAGCCGAGACAAGCGTACAAGACAAGCGTATCCTTTCACAAGGATAATGAACAATAAAGGAAAAAAAGAAATATATATATAAATGCATGTTTACACTACACTACATAGGTAGTTTTCACAGGATTCCTATAAGAAAGAAAGTTTCTGAAGATGGAAACTTTAGTTTAACTGTATAGTTGACACAGTTTTTAAGGTTGCTGATCTCTAACATTTTTACTTTGGCCTTTAAGGCGTCTGCACTTCTAATTTCAGTGAAATAGAGTGCCAAGTTCAGTGATTTGCCTTTCAGTTTTTCATGCCTGAAGCCAAATGGTTTATTTGTTTCTTTTTGTAGGAAAAAAAGTCACATAGTAATAACTAGCAGACATATATTTTATTTTTTATTTTTAATTTTGAAATATTTTATTTATTTACTTTTAGGACAGGGGAAGGCAGGGAAAATAGAGAGGGAGAGAAACATCCGTGTGAGAGAGAGACATCAGTCAGTTGCCTCCTGTTATATGCGCTGGTCTGGGACCCAATCTGCAGCCCAGCCCTGTGGAGCTGGCTGTTATCCCTTTTGTTGTGCAGAATAGCACCCAATCAAGTGAGCCGTGCTGGTCAGGGCTGTAATTAGTAAATACACATTTTATAGCAGTTTTTAATAGTATTGACGTGCCTAGTTTTTCAAGTGATTATTCTCAGTTCAGATATATTCTATTGTTTTTAAGTTAAAAACAGCAAAGCTCAGGGAAGCAGAACCAGGATTCAAGAGATTAAAAGTTTTACCCGACCTTTAGAACATATTTACATTCCTATTAAACCGACAGGCAAATAATGGGAGGAAAAGTCCCCCAAATATATTTTTAAATAAATTTTTAGTTTCTTTTTTACGTGTTAAGCTAGGTAAGATCATTTTTATTTTACTTTTTATTCTGATATTATTTTACCCAAAGGAGTGTACATAAGAGGAATCTAAGATTATTTACAATCTGTAGCTACCAGTTTGTGAATTCTGGGAAGTGAATTAATTCATATATCAAATGGTGTGGTAAAACCATATGGCAAGGCATGCAGTCTATGTTTCCTTTTTCACATAATTGCAAACTCAGATTTAACGAGTTTGTTCCCTTTAGTTTGAAAAATTGGAGAAGGACTGTTTGGATTTCAGAGACAGTGGTTCAGAAATGCAGAACGTAGACTGAACAGCACGGAATTTGGGTGAGGCCATCCTCAAACGTCCCAAGTTCAGGTCTGGTCTCTCCTGCAATCCCTCTGGTTCTGTTAAGGTCCCAGGATCCGTTACAGCAGAACCTGCCACAGAATTCCATCCACTGCCCTGTCTGCTCAATGGGCTGTGGGCGTCACCTGGTACCACATTTGCTGACAGAACACTTCTCTGGGCAGATGGCTATGTTCACACAAAATTAAGAGAATTTCTGGACTATGTTGATTTGACCGCTTTTCCATTGGTTTTGTTGTTCTTGCTTTCGAATGCTAGCCCTTTAAGTCACAATAAACTAGAAGCTCCAGCTTTTTCCTCCTATTGAGTACTCAACCTGTGTTCTTTCTGAGAACTTGTATGGGAATGTTCCTCACTGGAAGCTCATTTTGAGTTAAATCAGACCTCTGAAAATACAATTATTTTCTGTGTATAAAAACACCATAGAAATTTTAAATGGAAATCCTTATATTTCTGAAGTAGTAATTTTTCTAAAGGGGACCATTTTCAAATGTTAGCGATGTTATGACAAAAGGAATTGTTACCTTTATCAATTCCCAGATTTTTAAATTCTCTGTAGCTCTTTCATGAAGATATTACATATATCTTTTCAAATTAAGCAAATTGATATTTATAATACTTGAATTTGGATATAAACAAGGAATACTAATATTTTACAGTTCTTTATAAATGAAGAATCCAGCAGTATAAGAATATGAAACCACTTCGCTCAAGAAGCATTTGTGGGTACCTACCGTATGCCAGTTAGTATTTTAGATGCTATGAATATAAAATCTCTAACTTTCTAATATCTAAGAAACCAGTAACATTATGGAATTAGGAATATGGTGAGACTATAAGCATGAATTATTACATTGTGGGTAATAAACTTGTTCTCAAAGCACTTTTAAAAAGCAGCAGAATTGCCTGTATTGTTTGCTCTTTTGTGTTTGTGCAAAACTAAGCTAATTTGGTAATCAAAATGTCAGCAACTGTATTGAAAGGATTTTTTATCAGTAAATAATGCCCAGTCAATGGAATATGTAGACTAGAAATAGTAAATCCATTTTGAACCTTGTTTTGTATCATTAAACATCAATATTAGAACGATTGTAGCTCTGATAGTGAAAGATGAAGCACTAGAACATTTATAAAAAGTGGAATATTTTTATGACCTTGTAGTAGGTAAAGATAAGTTTTATAAACATGCAGACTGCAATTGTAATGGAAAAATATTAATAGATTGGACTAAGTGAAAATGAACTACTGTATGTCAAAAACGTCATAAAGAGAGTGAAAGAGCAAAATGGGAACAAGAAATTTTAATATGTATATCTGAGAAAGCATTTGTTTCTAGAATATATAACTCCAAACAAATTAATAATAATAAAATAAATAAAGACAATCCCATACAAAAATGATCAAGTGCCTTGGTCACTTTATAAAACAGTGTATGTAAACGACCCTAAATCTACCCAATTTCATTAGTCAAAAAGAAGTGCAAAGTAAACCCACTTAGTGTATCTCTTTTTTTAGAGAGAGGAGAAGAGAGGGAGAGAGAAACACGGGTGAGAAAGAAACATGGATCAGTTGCCTCTCGTGTATACTCTGACCAGGGACCCACTTGCAACCTCGGCATGTGCCCTGACCGATAATCTAACGGGCAACTTTTTGCTTTGCTGGATGATGCTCAACCAACTGAGCCACACAGGTCAGGGCCACTTTATGTATTTAGGAGCACTCACCAGAATGGTTAAAATGACAAAAAATAGACACTATGGAATGTTGGTAAGGACATGGAACAACTAGAATTCTTACATACTCTTAGGAGAAATTCTTACATACTTTTAGGAGAAATAAAAAATGATAGGTATAAAACTATGTCTAGATTCTGCTAAAACCAAACATAATATTTTAGAATTCAGAAACTTGTGTATACATATATACCAGAGAAATAAAATTTACAAATTTTATAAACTTGTGTATATATATACAAGAGAAACATGTTCACATTATTTATTGTAAGACATATAAAAGAATGTTTATAGTGGCATTATTCAAAATAGCCCCACACTAGAAGAGACCCAATTTCACATTAATAGTAGAGTGAATAAAGTGTGGTATATACACGATTGAATGCTACATTGCAAAGAGAATAAAATGTACGTAACAGTATGGATTAATCTTATGAATTTATATAACATTTTTCTTACTATATTGAGCAAAAGAAGCCAAATACAAAAGACTGTTTTATTTATAAAATGATTCTATGGACTTGGAAGTAAGAATCATGTTTATTTCTCTGGGAAAACAGTAACTGAGAGGGGGAAGAGTCACTTCTGCAGTGCTGGGCATCTTCTGTCTGGAATCGTCTTAAATTATCTACTGATGTCATGGGTGTGTTCATGCTGTGAGATTTCCAGATAATTTGTATACTCTTCTGTATGCACGGTGCACAACAATAAAATGTATTCAGAAAAATTAGAAAAATAAATGAAGGAAAAAAGTATTTGCAGTTAATATTTTGCCCAGAATTGACTCCTTGAAAACAAAAAGCTCAACATTTTTTATTAAAAAAGTTTTTTCAATTACAGTTTATGTTCAGTGTTATTATGACTTTTATGATAGTAAGAAAATGACTGCTCTTATACATTGTCCTCTGTCAGTTATTATCCTAAATTGAGCTATAATTTGTTAATCATGTCTCCATTTAGTTCTTGTATTTGGGGGTGAAAATTTCAGAAAGTTTGTATTACGTTTAAATAATGGTGACTGTATGAGCTGGAGCATTGCATCTTTCCTGCCATTGAACTTTAGCTGATGCATCTCTCTGTTCAGTCAGCTTTTGGACTGGAGCCTGCGCCATTGGCTCCCCTGTTTCGGAGGCCTTAGGACCTGCTCTGGAACTACACCACCAGCTCTCCCCGATCTGCAGTGTGCCCACTGCACATGTTGGAACGTTTTTGTCTTCCATAATTACCTAAATTAATTCCTTATAATTCATCTCTGTATTTCTCCCTGTATACGAATCCTATTTGCTCTCTCCAATGAATACAGAAACTATTTTTAAAAGATGTGTTTTCCTTATGCTGACAGATTCTTTTTTTATAAAGCATCAGTGAATTCCAGGAAATGGTTCACAATGAGTGAATAAATGCATATTCTTGGGAGTTCATACTAATATGATTCACATATAAATATATATAGCAATGTATGCAGACAAAAGCAGTGTGTGTTTCAAGGACACGCTTTGAAATTTTAACAAAGAAATCTAAACCAACAGGTTTTTGTATTTTTCTCTCAGATGTCCTTGTTGAAAGCCCTGAAGTTGCCACAGTGAGTTGTTACTCGCATATGAAATCTCAGTTAGCAAGGCTGCAAATTCTGAGAAGTGTAGAAGCTCAAGAGAGACTGTTTTATTGAGGCCTACAGGATAACCTTGGCCTACTCGTCCTCTCCATGGACAGTAACTTGATTGGCACATTAGTGTAGTTTTGAGGAAATAAAAGCAGAGAAATAATACCAATGTTTTCTTCGAGATAACTTTTGGTTGTGTGTGTTTCTTTTTTTCTGAAACACTGACATCTGCCTGATGTTTTGGGGAAGCACCGTTTCCTGATCACTGCTTCCTGGAGCATTTGCAGTTTATGTTACACGAAGTAGTGCGATGTTCAAGAGCACACAACAGAAGGAACACACACGACGTAAAGAACGCACGCTTTGGTTAGGTCATATTTGATGTACCTTCTGGCACTGTTAACGAACAGTGCTGCGCTTCTGAGGGAGGTGAAGTCGAGCACAGGGGAAGAATGGCAGGCACAGAAACGCAGAGGAGTAGGTCTGTGAAGTGGCCACCATGTGGCAGGCACAGCATTAATAACTATTATCTCATTTGATTTTCTAGCAATTGGAGATGGAGATGCTATTATTGTGCTAATTTTTAGAAGTGGAAACCTGGGAAATCCACTGGGTGGTTGAGGTGTAATTGAAACCCAGTTCTTTTAGAATCCAGAGACCAAACTATTAATTGGTACGCTAACTTCGTGAATGAAAAAGAAAGAATGAAGGGAAAGGGGCAAGAGAGGATAAGAAGAAAATGGAGAATTAAAATATTTTATTATAAATTAAAATATTTTATAAGAAAAGATATTTGTTAAAGTAACAGAAAATGTGCAAGGAAAAAAGCAACTGGACACCCACAATCCAATGAACCTTTTGTATCCCCTCTTCCCCAGTGATTATACTTTGCATAAATTTGCTTAATCGTGGTGCTATTTTCTATATTTTATATGTGCTTTAGTTATCCTATTTCCTTACTAAATGTACCTACAGTATTTTCTGAGTTACTTTAAATATTTTTATAAGATTTATAAAGAAGGAACAGCTTCATGTCATATAATATTATATTGAGAAAATTAGCAATATTTTAATCAACTCTGTTTTTCTTTGGAGCAGTTAGCTGTTGTCTGGGCTTCATAACATAGGCATGACCATCAGTGTCGAGAGAGTTTGTTCCTACCTTGGGATTCGTCACCCACCTCTGAATATTCACTTAACACGCAACTTCCAACATAGTTGATTCTTGACAGAATTTTTTATCTTAGAGATGGTATATTATATTACTGCCTTATATAACAACAAGTAAAATAAATTTTAAAACCACTACTTTCTAAGCCCTTTCATTCTTTACATTGTAATTTTCCTTGTGATAAATTGTATATCACTGGTTTTTAAGATAAATCTCCTCACTCTTATTTTTTATAGAATCTTATAAAACTGACAAGGTTCTTTCTTACAACAATAGTTTAAACATTCTTCTTCGGCATTTTTAAGTAAATCTTTTAACAATACAGATTATAAATATTCAAATGCAGATTTACTTTTTCATGATGCACTGTGTTCATAACTACTTTATTTTATATCATTCTTCATCACTTTCAGATTGCTTTAGCTCTGATCATCGTATACTCAAGTATAAACCCTAAGCCTCACTGGGTTGTCTAAATCATCTAATGACCTCTGTCCTTTCGAGTCGAGAGACATTGCCAAAGCTTACTTTTTTTTCTTTCTTTCTTTTTTTTTTACCTTGTGCCTCTTTAAATTAAGAGAAGACTATAGTTTTCTTGGGAGATTGCTCACTATACTTCTATCCTGAAGATGAAGTTCTAGTTTTTAAAATAATCTCTTATTCTAGTTATATCATCATAAGCTGGCTTCCTAAATGGGCCTATGTTTGGTCAAAATTAATAAAAAACATGAAATATTGGAATAGGATTATTCTTCTATTTTTATAGCTACATTTTAAGAAGTTAACATCCCTTGAATTTGAGGATGTTAAATGTCAATAAATAACTTCATGGTTTAATGTCCTGACCTCCTTCTCTATCTGCCGATGATCGCATACAGTCAGTATTAAGTCATTGGTTGGACACAGGGTGGGGCAAAAATCCTGCTTGGATACAATTTTGAAGATTACATGTCAATATAAGAATAACCGTAGGGATACCCTGACCTGTTAAATGCTTATATTTCCACTGAATCCTCACATCAAAATTAAGAGCTATGTACAAGTATCATTCATGTGGGATGATACTTTTTAGTATTTTATAGGTGGGAAGCTGAAACATAAATGAAAGGTAAATAATCAAGACAGGAAATGGACTTATTTTGACTTTAGGAGCTTGTTATTTAGCAAATAGCAGTAAGATTTTCCAACTGGCATGTTTCAGGAAGACTTTGTAGGGTATCTGTTGATGTGTTTGTTAGTGAATGACTTCACAGTGTGGGCCATAGGCTTGAAGAGAGGTAGGGAGAGAATTTCAGATGGAAAACTAGGTGAGCAAAATGTTTAGGGGAGTGTTTTTGTCAGTCAAACCAATTGAAGGGAGGCAGGTACTTATATAGATAAAATAAAATCAAATAAATTGGTAAAGACATAATTGTGAAACAATAGGGAACACAGGAGTCTGGGTTTAACAGTATTGTGTATTATTGCCAAAGAGAGTTCACATGCATTAAAACCAAAAATATATAGATCTAAAAAACACACAGCAGAAATACTGTCTTCTTCAAAAGTCAAGGAACATGCAGAAAGGACCCATGGACAAGGGCAAAGTAGGGGAGGATTGAATGTGGGAGAGGGCTGGGCAGGGCAGGGGAGAGCAGTGGGGGAAATGGAGACAACTGTAACTGAACAAAAATAAAAATTTTTAACACTTGTTGAAGAACTATACTTGAAAACAGATAAGGGAATATTGTGGAGGGCTTTAAAAACAATCCAGAGAATTCTGTTAAACAGTTAAGGAATTTAGTACAGTAGTTTCTGAATGATTTTCCTAATTCCTTTACAATGGAAATATTTGCTCTAGGATTATGAAGTTAAGACTGTTAGTTCCAGACAGTCTGTCAATTAAAAAAAAAATTGACCAAGTTTTGTCAGAGGATTCAGATGCCTTAAACCTAGTTGTAAATTGATATTCCAAGGGATAGGCACTGTGCCAAATCTATTTTGATTTTCTTTTACTGTATGACAAATCATTCCAAAACTTGGTGGCTCAAAACAGCAATAATCATCTAATTTCTGTAATGGTTTCTGTGAGTCTCAGCTGGAAGTCTCGAAGGTCAGACATTGGACTTATCTATGGTCTCGTTCACTCCCAGATTTGGTGAAGTGGCCCACTAGAGTTTGGTTGGTGTGACCCCATGGAGCCTCTTTGTGTAGCCTGGAATTCTTCACAGCATCGTGGCCGGGTTCCAAGAGCGAGTGTCTCAGTTTAGGGGGTGAGCCCATCTGAGGCCACTTAGCTTTGTATCGTTCAGAAGTCAGGCAGCACGCCTTCCTTTGCATGTTACTGAGCGAGGCAGTTACAAAAGACCACCCAGGTTTAATGAGGAGGGGAACGTAGATTTCACTGGAGCATTGCTGTCACATTTTAACAGACATGTGCAAGAATGGGTATTTGTGTGAGGTATGTGTATATATTATCATGCTTTTAAAACACAATCTGCCATTCCATCTGAGGGTTCTAAAAATTGCCAGGGCCTGGCAACCAGGTAGAAAGCAGTGAGTCACATTTGTCTCCTGGAGCTACTAGAGGTATTTTATTAAACATGTCAAGAGTTAGGTCATCTCCCAAGGGGAGACTTTCTTCTTCTTCTTTTTTTTTAAGCTGTGCATTTTGGTGAGCATTTGTAATGAGAAACTGGAAATTTGATTTGCAGAATATGACTGGAAACATCTAAAAATAAAACAACTGTGTCAAGGCTGAAATAACTGTGGAGAATAGCATTACAATATTGCAATTGTTTGTAAATCTCATGAGAGTGGGCATTGTGAGGTGCCAAGGCTAAGATTAGTTGCCTGGCACAAGAGACAGCTCTGGAGGTTGGCAGATGCTTTAGAATGATGTTATTTGTTGTTCAAATGAAAATTATTCAAGTGCTGGGCACCCTGACTGTAGGCCATCCGGTGGAAATCCAATGTTAGGGAGGGTCCTGAGACTCACTGACAATAGCTGCTATAATCATGTAGGCACTTGACCCAAGGCTGTCCCAAACAGTCCAGGGATCTGCTGTAAGATCAGATTGTTCTGATTTTCTGTGCTGGTTCAATAATGCCTATTGTGGGTCAAGCACTGTGTGCTACAGAAATCAATATGGCCCCTTCTGTCCATACCTAGAATGGACAGAAGATGACATGCAAATAGGCCATTTCATAGGCAGATGTGAAGTGCCCTCATGAAAGTTAAAGGGGAATCTTCTGGGCAGACAGGAAAGCATTTCTATAGGAAAACAATAGAAACACAAGCCACAGGGGATTAACTGTAAATTATAGGGCAAAGTGGAATGTGATAGAATTCAGGTTTTTGAGGTTAGGTAGCGTACAAGATATGATTGAGGCATGTTACCTAAACTGGATAGATACAAGGCCTTTACTTCCTTGAGTTGTGATTTAGAGTCTGGGTAAGCAATTTTTATAGGAGGGTATCTAAATTATAAAATTTAAGAATCAGAAGGAATCTTGGAGGTCATGAAGTAGCTGTATAATTCTAGTTAATTGTAAGGTAATAAATTGGCTCATGAAAGTGAAAGGATATCATAGTTGATTAATAGATGGAAAAGTTAATTGCTGATTTTTTTACTACTGTTCTTAAATTCTAAAAAGTATTTCATGACTATTTAGAATTAGTTGCTACATTTCTATTGCTCCTCTGTACTACCTGCAGCGTCTAATAGTCTTTTTTTAGGTAGCTACAGAGTAGATTATCTGAATTTTATAGTGAAATAAAGTATATTTTGGATGAGTTGTGAATATCCCATGACCCAAATTTATCAACTTGCACAACGAGGAGTAATAATTCTCACTTTTGACTTTAGACTTTAAATCACATGCTAAAAATGAAAGCATTTTCTTCCAAAATAATACTCACATGTGTTTGTTAAGAGCTGGAGGTCCTTTAGAAGCTACTTGCATGTTTATTTTCTTATTTAACCTTCCCAATGACCCCATGAGATAGATGGTGTGGTGGAGAAATTATGACAAAGAGACACAAAGAAGGTCATTTTTATTGTGCTCAGGACAGAATGGGGCTCAGCCACGTCCTGTTGGAATCCAAGTCCTTGGCCTTTTTGCCTCATTAGATTGGCCCCACTGTTGTCCTGTCTCTCAAAAGTATTCTCTAAAAAAATAAAACTGTAGTGTAGCTTACCCTTCCCCCATGGGAAACAAGTTCAATTGTTAAAACAGTATGAAAATCAGTGGACTTTGAAATGTTAAATAAGAACAAGCCAGATATGTCAATTTCACTTACATACTCAATAGATATGTATTTTCTTATTGAAGTGGGCCTAAGTTTTTACTACTTAAATTTTAAGTTGATAGGATAGCTGCACACATCACTGCACAGTCATGTCAGAAGACTTTGCTGATTTAGGAGACTGAAAGGCAGTGTTTCTCTGTTTGGTTAAACTTCCCTAATATTTCTGTTCCATTAAGAATTTCAGCCCTGGCTAGTGTAGCTCAGTGGATTGGGCGCGGGCCTGTGAAGCAAAGGGTCAGGGGTTTGGTTCCCAGTCAGGGCACATGCTTGGGTTGCAGGCCAGGTCCCCAGTGGGGGACACATGAGTGGCAACCACACATTGATGTTTTTCTCCCACTCTTTCTCCTTCCCTTCCCCTCTCTCTAAAAATAGATAAAATATTTAAAAATTTTTCAGCTATATTATTATTCAACACTTCAAGTTAGTGTTTCATGCTAAACACATGTTTCAGGTGCTTGTTACCTATTACTTTCAGTTCTGGGATCTCCGTCACTTGGAGTTCATACTTACATAAATAAAATATGAAAACTTAATTTACATTGATGTGTGCAAAATTATCTTAATATTGAGAAATATGCACAAAAGGTATATAAATTAATAGACTTAAAATATTTTTATCTTAAGAAATTTGTTGTTTCAAGACATGATTCATAAATTAGTGTATTTAGAGGAAGGAAAGTATAGGGCTTTGTTTCAAATGTGATATGTAGCAAACTTTTGAAGTCGTATTTGTAAGTTATATGCCTTGTATTGTTAATTCTAGCCTTGTATCGTTAATTTAAGTAATTCATTAGTAGAGTACAAATTCTGACAATGAACTCTTAACCTGGGATTCAGTTACTCATGTTTTGCTCTCCCTTATTTTTTCTTTTTAAGAATAATAGGGCAATCAAGTCCTTCTTCTCTCAGTATCTAGCATAAGGCCCATGGAGTACTTATACTAAATAACAGTTCTAATAAATAACGGTTCTAATAATGATATTTTTGAGTCAGGAACACCTCCATGAAATTCCTGGATTAGAATCTTACCTCTACCATTTCCTAACAATGTGACTTTAAATTCCTTAGCCTTACTAGGCTTTCATTTTATCTTCTGTAAAATAGGGATAATAATAAAGTCCCTTCTATAGGTCCATTATAAAGATTAACTGAACAAACTTTTTTTTGTTTTAATTAAGGCTAAAAATTAAGCTCATTAGCCTGATTTTCAAGGCTCTTTACCCTCTAAAGATTCTTTCTGAAATGTATCTTCTGCCTTAAAAAATGTATGCTCCAAATAACCTCTGAACATGCCTGACTTTTGGTGTTTCTCATTGGCGCTAACTTCCGAAACACTGCAGTTGCCACTCTCTTTAACTAGAACACTTCCACCTACCTGTTAATATTTGATGTCACCCAACCCAATCCAAGGATGTCAAATACTCGATTACCTTAGCCAGGCCTCGTTTCCCCACATCTTCCCAAACTTGATTCTTTAACTTCCAACCCAGATTCTTGATTCCTCCCTCGTCACTCTCCTGTCTCTGAATGTCCGTAGCAATCTCTGCCTGTCTTGCTGCACCCATCCAGTGTGCTTGTGTTTTCAAGTTATTTGTGCACTTGACTTGTCTTACTAATAAATAGTGAGGAACTTGAGAAGGGTTTGCCTCATCTCTCTGTTTTGATCTCCCTGTGTTCTCTACAAGTATTTCATCAGTAGGAGTTTTTAATAAATATCTTATTTTATACTTACTCTATCAATAGTGCTAATATATTATGCTATTTCTAAAATGACTGATTCAGTCTTATGTTTTAGAAAATGATATTTTTATCAAAAAAGCCTCAAACTTTTGAGATGTATATAATACATCTAGAATTCTTAGCAGCTAAAATTGATGTTTGAGCAGTTTCTAGGGGATTGTGAACCAGACAGACCCAGCTTCCTATCACTGTATGTCTTTTTCCAGATGTATGACTTCACTAAGTTCAGTTCCTCTAATTGTGATGTGGAGAAGAAAAAATAGTGAAATCATTTGGTGAGGGTAAGAATGAGACCATGACTATAAATTCAAGAGACAGGCCCACAATAAGCATTCAATAAAGATTAAATGTTATTGTTATTACCATGAATAAAAATGATTATATATAAAATCTAAGAGTATTCCAAACTCTTTGAATACCAACCTAATAACACTATTGTGTGTTTTCTTTTTATAGTATGCCCTTGATTAGTAGAGATGATGTATGCATATTTCATGTATTCCTCCTCTTTCATCTGTCACAATCATTGTATTTTAAAGGCAATATAAACGTTTTTATAAATGAAGCCAACCCAAGAATGATTTATAAGAAGTGAAAAATATATCTCAATGTCAGTGTTTATAGAACTCAGTATGCATTATAAATTATCTGTGTATTATAGAGTGTAACACTGATTCTATTTAGTTAATTTAATAAATGCAATAACTTTTTGTCAGGTTGGGGTAGAAACAAATAGTGTACATGTTCATTCTTTTCTGGATTATCTATATAATTAATTCCTTATTTTACCATAAGCACATTCATAGTCTAAGTGTCCTGGGTATGTAAGTAGTATTGGTTGATTTTAATTTTTCGGCCTGAAGGAATTGCTATCAGTATCGGGGTAAGAGTAATTTTAAAATAGTAAACCCTTAGAGATTAATAGTGTTGTAAATAAAAAAATTCAGAATTTCTTACTTTTATCTTTTTTTAAGTGATATTTCTCTAAGAGACTCACTAAAACAGCTATGTAAGAGTAATTTATGTTTCCTTTTGATGTGTATAAAAGAAAAATCCTAGGATAGGGTCACAGTCTTTATTTCTTATGCAACTCACCAGCTTTAACATGTTTATCGTATTTGGGACGTCTATCATTTTCATCATCAAAATGGCTCAGAAAATAAAGCAGCATAACCAAAGCAATACGCTATGTTATAGTTTTGTCACACCTGATGATGATGTCATGCTAGTCTTCCATAAATTTCTGTAACAAACTTAACTTGATTGAAGTCTATTGGCTCCTTCCAAACATTCTCTTGCAAACATAAATTTCAGATGAAAATATTTATTAACATGAAGAATAAACTTCTAGACCTGGGGAATGATAGGCAGAATAGCTCTTGGAGCAGTATTCTGCACAGTGGATGCTTAGTGAATGTTCTTGATTGAGTTGACAGTTGACGCAACCAAGTTGTACAATATGTATTCAGGATCAATCTATTTATTTTTTCTTTGACATATATTGCTTCTACTGATATATTGCATTTATATGAAGGGTGTGAATCATAGTAAATAAGATCTTTTTCTAATGCTGTGGCTTTAGGAAGACCCGCTTTTGGCGAATGGTGGGACGTGTGCAGCAGTTTATTTCAGAAGCAATTTGAAACACAGCTGTTCTACAGATCATTTGTATTTCCTTAACTATGTCACCTGCTTTTTCTGTGCTTCATCCTTAGGAAGATCATAATTTATTATTTAAACTAAGACAATATACATCTATATCTTGGCTAATAATTACCTTTGGATTTTCAGAAATATGGTTATTATTTTATAGGGCATGTGAAAGCATTTTGTTATACTACTAAAATTTTATTAACATGTCTCCTATGTAATATTCCGGTGTCTCAGTGATAAATGCTAACTTCTAAAGATATGTTATTCTATTTCGTGGAGTGGCATGAGATAATCAATGGCAACCTCTTTAACAGATGTGCAAACCTGTCTATTTTGTGATTTCCTTTTTTAATTAGTATCTTGAGAAATCACTTTATTCTCAAAGAGTCTTAATGTGAATTTGTAACTCTCCTTTAAGAATTTTTTTTGTACCTTATCAAGTGCTCTTTCCACATCTATTGATATGATCATGTGATTTTTGTCTTTCCTCTTGTTTATGTGATGTATTCCATTTATTGATTTGCAAATATTGTACCATCCTCACATCCCTGGAATGAATACCACTTGATCATGGTGTATGATCTTTTTAACTTATTTCTGGATGTGGTTTGCCAATATTTTGTTGAAGATTTTAGTGAATATGTATAAATGACATGTGAAGAAAGCCAAAGTGGGGTAGGATGGAGGGTGGGGGGTGAGGATGGCTGCGGTGTAGGGAAGTAATGGGGGGAAAGGGTAGACAACTGTACTTTAAAAACAATAAAAAGAAATGAAAAATGTTTTGAAATTATCCTTTTTTTTTTTTACCAATTAGTGTTCACCTTTCATATAAATAATTTAAAGGATCTGGGTCTCTAATATTTTTTTATCTTGACAGAGTTCTAGTTAGACAAATCTAACTTTGCAAATTAAGTTAACTCTTAATGTTTTCATTATTAAAAACTGCCTAATGNGGTGAGGATGGCTGCGGTGTAGGGAAGTAATGGGGGGAAAGTGTAGACAACTGTACTTTAAAAACAATAAAAAGAAATGAAAAATGTTTTGAAATTATCTTTTTTTTTTTACCAATTAGTGTTCACCTTTCATATAAATAATTTAAAGGATCTGGGTCTCTAATATTTTTTTATCTTGACAGAGTTCTAGTTAGACAAATCTAACTTTGCAAATTAAGTTAACTCTTAATGTTTTCATTATTAAAAACTGCCTAATGTATTTCCTGTCAAAATGCAATATTTTGTTAGCACATTTCCAGGTTGAAATCCTCATAGCAAGGTGAAAGATTGACAATTACTGTGAAAATTTCAGAGGTTCCCCTGCCTGAGGAGGAAGCAATAACTGTGGAGTACTTAAAGTAAGAGCTGCACCATTCTCCGAAAGCCAGAGCCTGATTATATCGAAAAGCCTAGTAACAAACTCTTTCTGAGACTGGCCTTACTGTGAAATTTGTGTATATTTTGAGCTAGTAGGTTAAATCTTTTGTTTTACTTCTTTTCTTAGAAATGATGTTCTCTTTTATTTCTCTTTCTTTTGATGCAGTGAAATATCTCAACCATAACAGAACTGCAGGCAGTGAGATAATCAGTACCTTTGTACATAGTCTAACCCAATGAAGCAAATATTTTGCCATATTTGACTTAAATTTTTATAAATGTTGTATAAATAAAATAGCACAAATATAATTTGTGTCTCTTGTATAACCTCCCAAATTCCATTTTTCTTTCTCTTCTCCTCTGTACCTGGATATAAACAAAATTCTGAATTTGATGTTTATTACTGTATATCCTATATTTTCCACATAATATGCTACTTGTTTTGAATTCTGATTTGTGCCATATGCACTTACTCTGCCGAATAATTTTTTGTCCAATGTCATGCTATCCAGAACTTCTGGTTATAGCTTATGCATTCTTACTGCTGAAAAGTATTCGATTATAGTATATGAAGGGCATTCAATTATAAAGATATACCACAACTTATTTACCTATTCACCAGGCATGGACAGTTTTTCAAGTTGTGTTATTACGGATATTAAAATGGTACACAATTAATTGTTTTTTAATTGATGCTATTAAAGATGTTCCGCATTCCCCTAGCCTTTGTCTCCCTCTACCCAGCCCCCGCTGCACCGCCTGGCCTTCACCACATGGCTCTCTGTGTCCATGGGCTATGCATGTATACATACGTGTTCTCTGGCTAATCTCTTCCAGGCTTCCCATCTCCTCCCCCTCTGAGAGGTCCATCTGTTCCATGTGTCTGTGCCTTGGGTTCTGTTTTGTTCATCACTTAATCTTACTCATTAGATTCCACATATAAGTGAGATCATATGGATTCGTCTTTCTCTCACTGACTTATTTTGCTTAGTATAATGTTCTCCAGGTCCAACCATTCTGTGTCAGAGGGTAGGAGTTTTAACTGGTGTTTCCTTGGTTATAAATGCTTATTGGATATTTGGGTTTTCTTATTTGTTAAAATTTTATTTATATAATTTATATTTTCCAGTGGATTACTTGTCTTTTTCATACTGATTTGCAGAAGATTTTGTTTACTATATTTGAGTACTAGTACTTTATAAAATATATGCTTTAAAATTCTTCTTCCTATGATTTTGGTTGTTTTGAGCTTATTTATGGCTTATTTATCTGTTTTATAAACTTCAGTAGAATTTGTTACCATTTTACTTTACACTTTATACTTTTTGAATCTTGTTTAAGAAATCCACTTATATTCCAAGTTCATAAAATTATATCTTTCCGCATTTTCTTCTAACATTGCTAGTTTTGCCTTGCATGTTTAAGAAATATTTTCTACTAGAATATTGTATTTTTCTCTATTTTTTCAAAGTGTTAAAGTCCTCACTTTTCCATTTACATTTTTAATTATTGAACATTTAATTTTGTAAGTCACACAAAATAAGGGTAAAATACTTTGATTTTTTAAAGACTTTTTTTATTTTTAGAGAGAGGAAGGGAGGGAGAAAGAGAGGGAGAGAAACATTATTGTGTGTTTCTCGAGCACCCACTTCTAGGGACCTGGCTCACAACCTGGCTCACAATCTTTGCTGTGCCCTGACTGGCAATCAAACTGGTGACCCTTTGGTTCACAGTCCAGTGCTCAATCCACTGAGCCACACCAGCCAGGGCAAAATAACTGGATTTTTTATATTTATAACAAATTATCAAAAACAATTTATTCTTGCCCCTACTAACTTATCAAGTCCCAATAAGCATTAACATATTTTTGGACGTTTATTCTTCTCTGTTATCTATGTAATATTATCATAGACAATACTGCATTTTCTGAATTACTAGAAGTTTATAATATCTTGCTATTTAGGAGGATGATGCCCTCCCCCCAAAATCTGTTAGGCTCATTTCTCTTTCTGTTTCTCTTCCTCCATCTTCTCCTTTTAATTTTTCTACAGAATATTCTTGATAAAGACAATGAAAGCAAAAAATATGCAAATGGAATTACGTCAAATTAAAAAGCTTTTGCACATCAAAGGAAATGATCAACAAAATTAAAGGTGATAAGGGATCCATATCCAAAATGTAGAAGGAAGTCATACAACTCAATAGCAAACATACAGATAACTGAATTAAAAAAAAATATTCAATGAACCCTAACAGGCATTTCTCCAAAGAAGGCATACAAATGACCAAAAGTATATGGAGAGAGATGCAACACCGCTATTGTCAGGAAAATGTAAATCAAAGCCAGTGAGATATATCACCTCACACTTGTTAGAATGGCTGTTACCAGAAAGCAAAAGATAAGTGTCGGTGAGCATGTGGAGAATAGGAAATCCTTGCATACATTGATGGGACTGTAAATTGGTAGAGCTACTGTGGAAAACATTATAGAAGTTTCTCAAGAAACTAAAAGTGAAGCTATCATATCATCCAGGAATTCCACCTCTTGGTGTATATCCAAAGGAAATTAAATCATTATCTCCAAGAGATATCTGTATTTGCTTTTTCACTGTAGCATTATTCACAATAGCCAAGATATGGAAACAACCTAAATGTTGAGATGGATGAATGAATAGAGGAAATGTGAAATACACACACACAGAAATATTACTCAGCTTTATTTAGTTTTATATTATTTTATTGTTGTTCCAGCACAGTTTTCTCCATTTTCCCACCACCACTTTCCCCCAACCCACCCACACCCTTCCACCTTTAATTCTTACCCACTTTGGCTTTGTCCACGGATCTTCTGTACATGTTGTTTGATGACCCTTGCCCTTCTGTCCCTTGTCATCTCCCCCCTCCTCCCCAATACTCAGCTTTAAAAAAAGAACTATCATTCGTGGCAATATAGATGAACCTGGAGGGCACTGTGGTAAGTGAAACAAGGCAGACGGAGACATAATGTATTATGTCACGTATATGTGGAATCCAAATTTTAAAAAAAGTCAGAGTCATAGACAGTAGAATGGAGGTTGCCTGGGAGTGGGGTTGGGGGATATAAGGACAGGCTGATGAAAGTATACAAACTTTTAAATAGTTATAAAATGAATAAGGTCTCAGGGTCTAATGTGTAACAGAGTGACTATTGTTGATAACACTATAATACATAATTAGAATTTGTAAGGAGAGTAGAACAAAAATGTTCTCACTGAAAGAAAAAACATAAGTATGTGAGGACAGATGTGTTAATGAACTGAGTAGTGGGAATCCTTTCACTGTGTACATGCATGTCACATTATCATTTTTTGCTTTAAATATTGTATATTTATCAATTGTACCTCAATAAAAGTGAAAAACAAACTTTTAAAAAAGAAGATTTTTATTACTGGTTTAGCTATATTTCTTTCATATTTCTCTCATATTGCTTATATCATCTTACTATAACTTTTATTGCATTCAAAAGTTTTATTTATAACAAAGTTATTTATTAACTATCAATCTGATGCTTTTAGTAAAAAAAATATGTGGTAAACCATACCACTTCTTTACCCTAACATACTTATTGTTGCTTTTAGGTGTTTAGCCAAGAAAATATCCAGAGCTGTGGTAAGCAATTTTCAAAATGTAGGAAATAATTTGAGGATATAATTGGAATGGAAGATCCTTTTATCCTGTTAGATTTGTGAGAGAGAAACTTTAAGTATCAGTAAATTATCTTTATAAAAGCTTCATTAGACCTGTGAATGGGGGTGCCTGGACCAGTCGTTTTGAGAAGGTATCCCAAGACTGGTACCAACTTTGTTCATGTAGCCAGTGGTGATTTGTGTGTGTTAGTTTATCACGTCTCAGAGATAGAGTGTCTCTTGTCATCTTTTAATGAAAAGTATAAAGTCCTTAGTGTTTGCTTTTCACTCACCATATCCCACATGCAAAGTTATAATGTGAAATGTGATCATCTCGTCAGCACTGAAAGGAGTAAACTGAAAACAAATTGTTCTCGTTTGTGGGGTTTTTTTTTTTACTTTTGGAGATGAACATTTTGTTTCTTTGGGATTTTTTCATTCTACAAAGGAACTTTAGTTTGGGGTTTTCAGTGACGTGCTAGCACTGGTGAGCTGGGGAAGAGAGTGGGACTGGGATTCTGATGCTGCCTCTGGTACCCTGACTATGTGCTGCCTTCAAGTCTGGTGTCATGTTCATGGTCAACCTCTTCTTTCAAAGCCACTTCACAGAGCTGGCAATTTCCTACAAGTGCTTCTCCACTCCCCAATACATGTTAAAGATGATTTTCACTGCCTTGAAATTGTATCAGAAAGGATGTTTGTTGTGGTTGTGGTTTTAGTTTTTGTCTTGTTTTCCTGGAGTTTACTACTTGTATGTTTTATATTGTTTTAGTTCTGATAAATTCACTTTGGAGAAGCAAGAAAACACTTTAAAATTTTAAAACACAGACCCCCATTTTCATTGCAACCCTATTTACAATAGCTAAGATATAGAAACAACCTAAATGTCCACTGATGGATGAATGGGTAAAGAAATTGTGATTATACACATGGACACACACATATACAATGGAATGTTACTCAGCCATATAAAAGAAAAAAATCTTGTTTGCAACAACATGGATGGAACCAAAGGCTGTTTATGCTAAGTGAAATAAGTCAGATTGAGAAGGACAAGTACCATGTGATTTCACTTATAAGTGGAATCTGGAACGAACAGAAAACTACAACAATATCTCCTAGGTGCAGAGAATAGATCACTGGTTGCCAGAGGCCAGGGGTGAGGAGAAAAAAGAAATGGCTTAAGGAGGTCAAAAGAGGGAAGGGGGAGAAATAAAGCAGAGCTTCCCAATTTTGTTTGGTAATAAGACATGTGTTATCAACCTAGCCCTCTTGGCTCCTTCCCTAGAGATTGTGACTTAGTTGATTTTTGGTAGGAGTCTAGAAGCTGTGTATACTAAACAAGAAAATTGTTGTGATTAGGTAAATTTGGGAAATACTAACAAAAATAAATATATTTTACACATTCTGTGTGCCATTCTCCATCTTCCCTAGTCCACCTCCTTATGTAAAGAAATAAATCAACAGTAGCAAACCTTATATTTAGAGACCTACTTTTAAAATGTCATTGAATCACTACTTTTTTCAACTCACCCTTCAAGTGGGTTTGGCTGTGGCAAAGTCACCAACAGGCGATGGTAATCTTTGGGATGGGTGCATGTCTACAAGCTGCAATATTTTAAGCTCACAAGAAAAGGGGCGTGTATTTTGGCTGGAGCCTTCCCCCTATATCTTTTGGAAATAAGTCTAGTTGTTTTATTTTGAACCTACATTGATAACGAAAGACCAGAGGTTTCTATTAATATGAGAATGGAGTAAGATTTAACCTTCTTTGTTTTTTGTTGTTATGTTACCCTCAGCCTTTCCAAATGAGACTATGCTTAAGTAAAATATTGTTCTCAGCATGCAAAACAGGGTTTTTTTTGTTTTGTTTTGTTGTTTTTTAAGATGATCTGCCTGGCCCACCCTCTCAACTACAATAGATTCCTGCCTCTGAGCCCTTCTGTGTAGGAGCATTGAAACCAGCACTGATAATCAGAATTTAGGGTAGTTACATTAGTGTTCAAAGTAGAGGGCAGAAGTGAATAATGTGAAACTGTCCCACCAATACAAAAACAAAACAAAAAAAATGTAGACACATTTTTAAAGTAAAGGTTTATTTACTGCATAATAGTCCAAATTTTATAGGCATTTTAGTAGTTTGAAAAATGGCTAGAGTAGTAATTAATAATTTAATTTATTGACTAAAATTATTTCCATCTATTAATTATAGGAATATTGCTATAAGGCCAGATTTTATTAACCTATTTTTAATTATAAAATTGCATTTCCTTATAAAGTATATTATGGCCATTATTAAGCCTTTCTAAACCTCTAGGTGGTATTGCATCTCTTGATTTTTTCCATGATCCTTACATTTGTTGTCTGTTTGACCCGTAGTAACATATGGGGTTAACATATCTCTGGTGGAATAGACTGCTTCATTCCCTTTATACTGCTTCTGTGATCGTAATGGTGTCCAAAACAGGGTCTCTCCTGTAGATCTTAGTATTCTTTGAGGAAAATTAATCCTTGAAACTCCTTATATTCAAAAGAAAGAGTTGACTGGTAATGCTAGGAAGATTATATATTCTAAAAATATTTGCTTCTCTTCCATAAGAAGGGATATTCTTTGAGTCACACCCCTTGGCTTCTCTTTTCAGATTATCTAGGGATCCTTGACAAATCCTTATGTAATAAACACATACGACTATCTCAGGATCATGAGCCATTTATTCAAGTTAACAGATAATGAAAAGTTTCAAGATTAAAATATGATAATGCAGGCATGCAGTAGGCTCAAAGCAATGTATATCTTATGAAATTATTGCCTTCTTTCCCTAGGTAAAATCTGAATTGCTTTTTCCTTCTTTCCTTTTCCAAACTGAATTTATCAGGGCAACACTGGCTTACAGAGCCACATGGGTTTTCATCGGCACACCGCATCGTGTGCCCATGTCCCCATGGGGAGTCTCTTTCTACCCCCATATCTCCCACCTTTGCCCACCTTCACTTACCCCACACCCCTTTCCCTCTGGCTGTCACCACACTGCTGTTTGAGTCTGTGTTACGCACATATGTTTTTTGGTTAATCCCCTCACCTTCTTTCATACAGTCCCTCAATCCCGGCCCCTGTGACAGTTGTCAGTCCATTCCATGTATCCATACCTCTGTTTCTATTTTGTTCATCAGTTTCTTTTGTTCATTAGATTCCACTTATATAACGAGGTCATATATAGTCTTTCTTTGACTTCTTTCACTTAGTATCCCCAGGTCCATCCACACTGTGGCAAAAGGCAAGATTTCCTTCTTTTTCACAGCTGAGATTATTCCACTGTGTAAATGTACCACAGCTTTTTATCCACTCATTTACTGATGGGCACTTGGGCTGTTTCCAGATCTTGGCTACCGTAAGTAACACTGCAATGAACATAGGGAAGCTTACATTCTTTCAAATTAGTGCTTCAGGTTACTTCAGGTATGTTGCCAGAAGTGGGGTTCCTGGTCCTAAGGCAGATCTATTTTTACTTTTTCGTAGTAACTCCGTGATGGCTGCACCAGACTGCATCCCCACCAACAGTGCATTTTCTTTACATCTTCAGGAGCACTCGTTCATTGATTTATTGATGACAGCCATTCTGACAGGAGTGGGGTGGTATAGAATTAGGCATGCTTTGGTCATATATCTGTATATATTATTTGCAATTAAAATCAGAACAGTCAAAAATGTTATTTTTATATCTGGAAATCTTCACTCTATTGTCTTTTTCATTTTCCTGGACTGCTCCTAGAAAATAGTTTAAACTTCAAAAGGCTGCCGGTTTAAATTCAGTTACCTATGTACCTCTGATTCCAGAGTTATATTTTTGCATTGCTCTTAGCTTTCTAAATTCTTAGGCCCTGTGAAGAGAGAGTCTTTTTGGGTGTTGAGGCCTATCTTCCGCTTTGGACAAATTCTGTAAATGAGGACATTTAACTTCAGACGGTTCTGCGACAGTCTCACCCCAGATGTGCATGGCATGTATCACAAGCTCACTTTGGCCTCTTGAATAGCTATGCTGCAGAGGGAGGTAGAAAGCAGCTCCTTACCATGGAACATATAGGTTTGGGGGGAGGAGATGTCCACTGTCGTGGTCCATCTGTTTACCAGTTCTAGTTGAGTAACTTCCCTGGCACTACGAAAGTAACTGGTTGAAAATGCAACAGCCTCACAAAATTCTATTTCAAAGCTGTGCTCCCCCTTTATTTAACATAAGGATCACATTTTGTTGTTGAACTGCTGGATTTCTTAATACTCACAGAATGTACAGAGTCACTATTGGTATTTTTAATGACTAATATGACATTTATGGTCAGATGTCATCATTGTCTGTTTGATAGCACGGAAGTTAAAATTAGTTTAAACTTTAAAGTATACGTTTATTTTTTTCTATCTTCTTCTTTTAAATCTTGGAATTTAAATTCTAAATCTTAAATTGTCTTGTGAAAGGACATACTTTGTGCTTTTTCAATAATTCCATAAGCATATTACTAAAATCCATGATTTAAACCCCCCAAAAGTGTTTCCAGATAATTTATAGGAAAGCTAAAAAGACATCCATTTTACTGTTAATTTGGGAAGAAGTAACCAAAGCATAATCCAAAATTTGAGTGTTTTATTTAATTCATATGACTGCTTTACTGGTATGATCTATTATATAATTAAATTTAGTTCTTAAATGTATTTATACAGTAGGCCTTTCTTGGGGTCCTCTGTGTCAATGACATAGTGATATGCTGATACTTAGGTTGTGGTCATGAAAATGACACTGTACCCTGCATTTTAATTATCTGTATCCAGACGCAGGATTCATTTAAGAAATGACTGGATAAAAAAGCTATGGTACATTTACACAATGGAATTCTATGCTGCAGAAAGGAAGAAGGAACTACTACCCTTTGCAACATCATGGATGGAACTGGAAAGCATTATGCTGAGCAAAATAAGCCAGGCGGTGAAAGACAAATACCATATGATATCACCGTTAACAGGAATCTAAACAAAACAAACAAGCAAGCAAAATATGACCAATGACACTCAAATACGGAACAGGCTGACAGGGTCCAGAGGGGAGAGAATCATAGGGGAAAAGGGGATGGACTCACATGAACAAGTATAAAGGACACATGGACAATAACTAAGGGTGGGGACGGAAATGGGAGGGAGGCGGGGAGCATGGGGCGGGGGGCGGGCAGGGTTGGGAATATAAGACAGAAAGCTGTACTTGAACAAGAATTAAATAAAAAATTATTTAAAAAAAAGAAATCTGGACCAGGAGTCTAATAGCCAGCCTCTTGCGGCATAACCTGAGAGCTGTGCTTTAATTACGTTTGTTTAGCCAATAAACAAATCTCCTTTGATTCTTAGATGATGGCCTTCTAGAGATGAGTACGAGGTTATTACTTCCCAGAAGAAACTTTTAGTGCAGCCACTTGGGGACTGGTTAGAGTCTGAACAGAGCTTTCCTTGGTGCCTCAGTGAAGGCCTCGCACACACATGGGTTCAGCTGAAGGGTACTTGTAATTTGTGGACCGTGGGTGTTTGATTCCTAGATAAATCTGATGGCTTAATGTAGAGACATCTTTTTTCTAGAACCAGATCATGACCTTGTGCGTGTGACGCATTTTACAAATGTATGTCCCTGATCATAAGGGAGATAACATAATGTAGCAAGCAGTGTACAATCCATGATTCCTGTGAAACCTATTCAGAATCAGTTCTTTACCATGGCTTTTTTTTTCCATCTTGTTGGAAGTACAAGCAAGTACTCAGGGTGAAATGATCAAAACAGATTGTGGATGTTGATTAATGTTGTAAAGGACAAAATGTAAATGCACATTTGTCAAGAGTTCAGGTCTGGTGCTCTCTCTTGTAACAAATTCAGATCATCTTCTGTCTTTTCCCCGTAGCTGATGCCAAGATTAAAGTTTATATATTTTCCTTCTAAAATGGGCAGTAATACTCTCCATGACTGATGCAGAGATTAATGATTTACTTCAAACATTTACCAGATAATTTTCAAACCTTTTTCATCTTGATTTTAGCCTAGTCTGAGACTGTGTGAAATAAATACATGAGGGGAATGAAGGAGGGAATTGTTCAGCTTGTACTTGGCAGAAAAGTTCTGTTGCTGAATAAGAGCACAAGTTTTGGCTGGAATGGTTTGGTAATAGCTTTTTCCACTGTAGAGAGCCAGACAGTCTGCCAAACAGCAGAACAGGATCTATACTGTCAAAATGGGAAAAAGTGGTGGCAATTACCAAGTCGAGGGGTTCTGGCGGCACACTTAGAACCTGGCGTTTGCACTTGGCTATGCAGAGGAACGTATGGGTGCCCACAATGGCAGCCGNACTACCCTTTGCAACATCATGGATGGAACTGGAAAGCATTATGCTGAGCAAAATAAGCCAGGCGGTGAAAGACAAATACCATATGATATCACCGTTAACAGGAATCTAAACAAAACAAACAAGCAAGCAAAATACGACCAATGACACTCAAATACGGAACAGGCTGACAGGGTCCAGAGGGGAGAGGGGAGAGAATCATAGGGGAAAAGGGGATGGACTCACATGAACAAGTATAAAGGACACATGGACAATAACTAAGGGTGGGGGGCGGAAAGGGGAGGGAGGCGGGGAGCATGGGGCGGGGGGCGGGCAGGGTTGGGAATATAAGACAGAAAGCTGTACTTGAACAAGAATTAAATAAAAAATTATTAAAAAAAAAGAAATCTGGACCAGGAGTCTAATAGCCAGCCTCTTGCGGCATAACCTGAGAGCTGTGCTTTAATTAAGTTTGTTTAGCCAATAAACAAATCTCCTTTGATTCTTAGATGATGGCCTTCTAGAGATGAGTATGAGGTTATTACTTCCCAGAAGAAACTTTTAGTGCAGCCACTTGGGGACAGGTTAGAGTCTGAACAGAGCTTTCCTTGGTGCCTCGGTGAAGGCCTTGCACACACATGGGTTCAGCTGAAGGGTACTTGTAATTTGTGGGCCGTGGGTATGTTTGATTCCTAGATAAATCTGATGGCTTAATGTAGAGACATCTTTTTTCTAGAACCAGATCATGACCTTGTGCGTGTGACGCATTTTACAAATGTATGTCTCTGATCATAAGGGAGATAAGATAATGTAGCAAGCAGTGTACAATCCATGATTCCTGTGAAACCTATTCAGAATCAGTTCTTTACCATGGGCTTTTTTTTTCCATCTTGTTGGAAGTACAAGCAAGTACTCAGGGTGAAATGATCAAAACAGATTGTGGATGTTGATTAATGTTGTAAAGGACAAAATGTAAATGCACATTTGTCAAGAGTTCAGGTCTGGTGCTCTCTCTTGTAACAAATTCAGATCATCTTCTGTCTTTTCCCCGTAGCCGATGCCAAGGTTAAAGTTTATATATTTTCCTTCTAAAATGGGCAGTAATACTCTCCATGACTGATGCAGAGATTAATGATTTACTTCAAACATTTACCAGATAATTTTCAAACCTTTTTCATCTTGATTTTAGCCTAGTCTGAGACTGTGTGAAATAAATACATGAGGGGAATGAAGGAGGGAATTGTTCAGCTTGTACTTGGCAGAAAAGTTCTGTTGCTGAATAAGAGCACAAGTTTTGGCTGGAATGGTTTGGTAATAGCTTTTTCCACTGTAGAGAGCCAGACAGTCTGCCAAACAGCAGAACAGGATCTATACTGTCAAAATGGGAAAAAGTGGTGGCAATTACCAAGTCGAGGGGTTCTGGCGGCACACTTAGAACCTGGCGTTTGCACTTGGCTATGCAGAGGAACGTATGGGTGCCCACAATGGCAGCCAATCTCTGCCGTACAGCCTGGGGCATATCTGACACCAAGGTTTATGCCGAAGCTGAAGTCCTGGGTTCAGGAATCTTCATTTGAAGTGAAGCTTCATGAGAAGCTTTGTCAGGCCAGGCTTTACTGTGCATTGTTACTGCCCTGCTCTTCAATTTAATAACAGAAATGATAGCAAACACTGAAGTATTCATTTAATTCTCACATTAACCCTAGGAAGTTAGTAAGATTTTTTTTACGTCTTTCAGAGACTAGAGAAGGGAGGCAATGGGGAAGTACCTGCCTTGTGCCACACAGCTAGTGAGTCTGTGTGTGGAAGCCCTGTTTTTGCTACCATTCTCTAGTGTCTTAGCATGAAAAATAATATAGTAGTGTTTAACAGAAAAAGTTATATTCCCTTTCTTAGGCCCTTAGGGCTCTTTTTAAATGTCTTTTGGGGGCAAAGGCTTTTTGGGGGGCAAAGACTATTTTGGGGGGAAGGGAAGAACAGAGGCATATATATTCCATCAGAAGTATTAATATAAAGAGCATAATTTTTACTGTTTCTTTTCTACACCAACATTATAACATTATGAATGTCTGCTTTTTGCCAATATTGTTAGGAGTATTTAATGTAGATTTAATATGAAATATGGTTGGATAATTTGATTGCTCACCTTATTTTTGGCTGCTCACTTT
Source organism: Sturnira hondurensis (assembly GCF_014824575.4). Lineage (NCBI taxonomy): Eukaryota > Metazoa > Chordata > Mammalia > Chiroptera > Phyllostomidae > Sturnira > Sturnira hondurensis. The sequence continues at coordinate 7,727,503 of NW_028074140.1, read as the reverse complement.
GTTAAAAGTTTGAACCATAAAATTGTTTATACCGAGTAACAATTAAATAGTGCCTGCATAATGCTATTCATTAGAAGGTTTTAAAAATTAGTGTTTTGCATTCAGACTTTACAATTCATTATTTACAGAAGTGTTTCCTATAATCCACAAGTATGTAATAAAAGTGTGGGCATGGATGCTGGATGTTTTATTCCCAACAACTAAAGCAGCTCCGGACACATATGGTGCCCAGTGAGAATCTGATGAATGAGCATTCAGTATTACTGGATGCATGATGAAATTAAGCACTTGGACCTTATTCAAATGTACAATTTTGCTTTTCCTCTACTAAAGAATCAAGGTTATTGTTGATGAAGAACATAAGTAATAGCATGGGAAGCAATGGGAGCTGAGAAAATTGTGCCCTTCTTCAGCCCCTGCCTCAGGCTGCTGCTTTTGGAACTCCTCGAGGAAGGTGTCTTGTCCATACATCTCTGTATTCCTAGCACTGACAAAGCACAGTGATCTCTAAGGAATGAAGGGGTGAGTGAATAGTGCAAACAGAATGACTTAAGCTATTGTCTTTTTATTAATATCTAGTGCTAAGAATTCTCAAGTAGAGCCACTGCAGTATTTGGGGAGCATGCTACCAAAGGCTCAAGGCAGCGGTGAGGGATTACTCATTTAGGGAGCAACCGTGTAGCATTTCAGGATTGGCTGCAGCAACTTCGTGGACCATGGGCTCTGTACGCACTGCCCTCTGGTCCTTAGAGTTTTGACCATATGCCTACCAAGGGATCTCTTACGCTCTGCTGCAGCCAGCTATGCCACTCACAAAGCTAGTCTCTGGTTCCCAAGACCTAGGGTATGTTTCTCTGTGGCTGAGTCAGCCCACTAGCGCCTCATACAATAAGCTTAGATTTCCCGTGACCAGGCATCCCTTTAAATATTTGAAGATAGCTCTCATTTCAAGAGGCTCCTCCTTACCACCACTTTACTGGTGGTGTTTATACCATTTTTTGTGACACGGTTGACTGCTCTTCCCTTCCTGACTATTGTCCCTAGAGCTGGTCCACATTGCCTGTTAATGATCACTGGGCAGCAATACTAAAACAATACTGATTAATAAGTAAGTGTTAATGTCAGGAAGTTTCCAGTGACTCGCAGGAGCATTCTCTTCTCTGAAAAAAAAAATAGGTGCTCAGTGAACGTTCCTGAAGACTTGATTGACTAACTGATCTGCACCACAGTTCTCATGTTTTCATTAACGTTATGTGGTCCTTCACATGCAGAAACTTCACATACGTGCTCCATATACTAGTTCTTCTCTTCTGTTCATGTGTACACCTCTGTCAGGATAGCCTGTTCCTTCATGCTGACTAATGCCCCCTCCATTTATAATCTCCTATACCCACTCAGTTCAGTGTGCTTTGGGAAGTCTAAAGTACAGGTAGTATTTTTTAAAGTTCTCTGATTTTTTAAATGGAAGCTCCGTGACCTACTCTCACGTCCCCCCCGATGAAGCAGGGGAACAGCGCCACAGGCCAACAGGGACAACAGGACAGCAATAAATGCCCGAGAAGGTCCGCTCCACCTCAACAACCCTGTTCGTAGCAGTTTGGACGACACATACCAGCATTTCTAAGATACAGGGAAGTCCAGTATATCATTTGTTATTCAAAATATGTGCACAAGTTGTGATTAACAAAGTTATTAAACAATGACCATGAGTAGTGTGATTAACAATCACAACACTGGTTAGCTCCATACTAATTGTGATGTTTTCAGTCTGCCTTAGTCATAGAGGGAAATAGGTGCAATAATAGCATGAAATTCAGCAATGTTTTCTTTGACTCTAAGACTCTGAAAGTATTTTAAGGAACATATATGGTATTTTTAAATGGCAGGATTTAACTTCCAAGGTTCTAACATTAATGAGTTCATGGATATACATGCTTTCTATGGCAAAACTAGTTTCTGTTTTGATAATTTCTCCTTATTTATATTGACTATAGAAAAACTAATAAATTTGGCCATTAAACAACAATAAATATTACATAAAATATATGTTTATTTGGAGTCTAATATCAAATTAGTGCCCATTATTTCTTAGAAATTGATTTGTGGCACATAGAACTCATTCTTAATTGAGGCACAGTCTTGGCTACATCATATGTGACCGTAAGAAGAATCATTACCTTACACAGCTGGGAATTCCTGATTAAGTGAAAGCATGTACAGTCAAGGTCAACAATGCTCTTTTGTTGCAATTTTCTATTTTCCCACCATAAAAGGCTGCCAATAAGGGTTCATTGGTTCCAGTATTTTTCCGTATATGACAGAATATGGGTTACTTTTTATTAAGTTATGTGTTTCTGGAACTTTAATTTAATTTCCACGCTCCTATCTATCTATATAGGACTCTGGACATCATTTGTTTTAAACATGGATACTAAATTTTTCCACATCTAGATAAAATCTGAAATATACCATGGTAAGCCAAGCTTTATTTAATCCAAAAAGTTAATTTATTACATCTAAATTTTTTAAAAATGATGCCTGGATACTACCAAACATTGGGGATATATTGATATGTTTACAATTGCTATTTTTTTTAATTAGTTACATCCTTATGTGCTGCATTTGGAAAGATTCTATTTGAAATGAATTTCTCTGAATAGTATTGATTTTGTAGTTGAGAGTTTGTTAAATAAACTTTCAATATTAGTGTACAGCTAATTCAGTAATGTAATTAGTAAACTATTTCCAGTTGTAGGATTATAGCAGTCATACTCTTTTTAACAGTTTGGTAGGAACTATGAATTAACTCTTCATTATAACATGACTAATTGTAATAAAAGGGGAGCGTTATTTGGAATTTAGCTACATTTATCTCCTTAATAAAATTCCACTTTAAAAGTCAGTAAGTTATAGAGCATTGTGTAAATAGAAAAATAGACTGAGAGGAAAGGAAAGTTGTTGACTAAATCAGGATCAAGAGGTTAAAAAATCTGCCTATATGTATATTGATATAAAGAAATACATAGAATTGTTTTTTAAATCTCCCTTTCCTTTTATTAAGTAATGTGAATTAATCATGAAGCGCTAATGTACCAAGATCAAATTATGTGGTGAAAATAATGTAAAACCAGAAATTAAAACTTCTCAAATTCAAATTCTAGCTCTAATATTAACTTGCTGGTTATTGTTTTGCAAGTCACCTATTCAATCTGAATTCCTAAGACTTAGAGCTGACTTAATGGGCCGAGAATTTAGGACCTAGCTTCCATGTATTATGTTGGACATTCCTTTTACAGAGAAATCAGAACCCTGTGGGCTTAGCATTTCCATTGGAATAAAGCCTTGATAGTCTACGACCAGGCAGTATCTTTCTCCTCCAGTGAAGTATTTTGCATCCTTTAGGTTTCTGGTATACTTATCAGACAGTGATTGAAACTCTCTAACTCACTTATAATTTTTCTAGAAAAAATTTAGGTCTAATGTTTTAACTGTTTCAACTAAGTTTAGTTCATTAAAAAAGGCAAATTTACTCTTGAAATAATTATGAAGTTAACAAGTAAATAGCATAGAATATTCAATGTATTGTTGTAGTTATTGTAGGAACTATAAATATTGTTAAAATGTAAGAAAATTTGCCACGTTGAGCAAAAGGGAAAATCTAACATTTAATATTGCTGTGAGGTTAACCACATTGCTAGTCCCTGGGGGGTTAAAAAAATTCACAGGTCCATTGAGTAGAATTTGTCATTCAAAATAGTTTATTGTTATGAATCTCAGCAACAGGAAAATTTCTTCTAAGTGCCTAATCATTTTTGACAAAATGAAAAAGAACAGCTTGAACCAGTCTAGTAGATTACTTCATTTATTCATTGACTCTATACCTGTTGACTGTGCACTTTGTACTGGGCACCACACTAGAAATAAGATACATGAAGATTAATAAGACACAACTCTGCACTTGATGTGTTTGGCATTAGTAGGAGAGAAAAAAAGAAACAAGACTAGTTACTTGGAGGTAAATCTGCCAGTATACAAACTAATAAATTGGGTTTATGAAATAAGGATGAACGGTGACAGTAGACAGGAGCTAAAATTAATGTGGCTCAAAAACTGAAGGAAGTATGATTTGATAGTCATCAGAATTTCTGAGGAAGGAATGTAGAGTAAATTGGAAAGCCATGCAAAGTCTGCTGCTTCAGAATATGAGGACTATCTATCAGAACTTTTGCAAGGCTGGATAATTCTGTAATAAAACAGTGAGTGAAATTTATCTCAGATTTCTTTGTCACAAAGAATGACCTTGGATATGATAACAGCAAAGACTTATGGAGCGAGTGACAGCAAGGCCAGCAGTGGCCGTGGGGACACGGGAAGATCAGCTTCACCATTGTATTGCAGTTCTCCACAAGTGTGTGCGGTGATTGATAACCTGTAGGAAAGTGTGCTTAGGAGATGGTTCTACTTGGTTTTGCTGTTAAATCAAAACACTGTAGAAATCATTTTAGAGAATTATTGTTTCCATCCAGCCTCAGTCAGCAAACCTGCAGTTCTGTGATGCAGGTTGGTGAACTGGCTATAGTCACAGTGCTGTAGGTGAAAAATGCCAGAGAGCACGACATTTTGGTTATTGTTAGAATGTTATCTGTCCAAGTTCTCTGCATAGAATAGGCAAATTTACATTTTCCCTCTTCGGGCCATTCCTCATTAGGATTTTTTGCTGAATCCTTCTTTATTCCTCAACCTGCAAATGTTGCAGGGCCCAAATATCCTGTCTGTGGTATCTGTCTGTCTGTCTGTCTGTCTCTCTCTCTCATTTTCTCCCCATTCCTTCTTTATTCCTTCCCCCCTCATTCCCTCTACCCCTTCACTTTCTCCCCTCATCCCTCATCCATGGTGATCTCATCTAATCTCATAGCTTTAAACACCAAGAGTATCTAAGGGGCTCCCAAATTTGTATTTCCATCCCCAAACTCTCCCTGAGCCCATGCCTATTCATACATTAATAGGCATCTCAAACTAATTGTGCTAAAAGCAGAAATTACGAATCTATACCCAGGTCCACAACACTCTCTCTTGTTAAATTTCCTCAGTGTCACTCCATCATCTATCCTGGGCAAAAAATCTTGCTTCCTCTTTTTAACTGATGTCCAATCCTTTGGAAATTTTTGTCAGATGTGCCTCCAGAATATATCCTGAATCCTTTTTGCCATCCTCACTGCACTCATCTTAGCTACCCTCATCTTTTCATTAGACTGCACTGACATGAATTCCTGACCAGACTCTGCTTTCTCTCCTGCCCTTCTGTAGTCCATTTTACTTAGAGAGCAGAAGTAGGATTTCTGAAATATAAAAGGACCACGCTCACCCCATATGGGAAACTTCTGTCGCTCCCCATTACCACTACTTACCTTGGCCATCTAATGTCTGATCAATTCACTGTGACCACTTCTGACCCCAGAACTCATGTCCTATCAGTCTCAGGACCCTGCTCTGCATTCTCCCATAGAAAATATTCTTTGGGTTCCCCTGGCTTCCCAAAGTTATTCCTGCTTGCTGGCCTTTGCATTTAGTATGCACATGGCTGGCTCCTTCTAACATTATAGTCTCAGTTCATGTGGTACCTTTTCAGAAGTGCTTTTGCTCACACTCAGCCTGAGATTTAGTTGTCCACATGCATCTCTCTCACTCCTACTCACACACTTAATCTTGTGACATACAGTTGTCTCTTGGGGTCTTATCTGTAGTGTTCTTCACGGCACTCACCACTCAGTGATATCTTGTTTCTGTGTTTGTTTTCTGTATCGAATGTGTTTCCTCCTGTCAAATATGTGTTCCTTAAGGGCATGGGTCTCATCTATCCTTTTTATTACTGAGTCCTTGACATCTAGAAATGTAATGGCACAACAAGTGGGTATGGAGTGAAGGAAAAAGGCTCTACAAATCAATGTGTTCTTCTTTTTGCATCATCAGATGCTCTAAGGTTACTAAGAGATAAAGAAGCTACAGAGAGCTGAAGAAATATCCTACTCATTACATTGATATTATCTTCTGAAAACAAAGCATGAAAAAGTAGACAGATTTTAGAAGCTGACATTCCATATTTTAGCATATGTTTGCAGTCTTTAAATCTAGTGACTTTTGGCATGGTTTCCGATTTGCTCTTTAGATTTTGATTTGCAGAAACTTAATGTTAGCACTTTGAAAAGCATGTGGTAGGGAATAAACAAGCCAAAGATGGGTGGGATGGAGGGTGAGAGGTGGGGATGGCTGGACGGGGGGAGGCCTGGGGGGGAAATGGAGACAACTGTACTTGAAAAACAATTTAAAAAATTCAAAAAGTAAAATAAAATGTGCACTCTTCATCTAAAAGCACAGCACATTTTATACCTTGTAATTAGGAATTAATGTATGAATAATCTTTCCATGGAAAAGTGAAAGATAATATGAATTAGTGCTTTGACTACAGATACATTTTATTATTGTTAACTGTTTACAGAGTAGACCACCCTTTGCAAATGTGCTGAAACTGAGTTATTTTAGGATAGGGAAGAAGGAAAAAAGTTCTAATCATCACCGTCTTTAGTAAAGAGCAAGTAAGATGTGCTAGTGGAAGGTTTTATAATAGCTAAAGTATCAAGAGTTAACACAAAAAAATCATGGTGAGTAAATTGTATCTACTATCCCTAGATTTTTCTTGGTAGTTTTATGTGACGATCATCTACTTTCTAGTTTATTCCTAGGAATTCTACCCATGGGAGCGATGGGGATCCCAGGCCCCCCTTGGGGCAGTTCAGTGTAATTACTGGGATCTGGATTCTGGATTTAGAATGCCTGAATTTGAATGCCTCAGCTTTAAACCTCTTCGTGCCCTGGGCACATTACTCAGTCTCTTCTTTTGAAAAATGACAAACATGAATATTGCCCCTTGGGGTTGTTCTAAGCATTAAACAAGATACTCCATGTAGAACTCTTAATGTCTAGAGTATGATGAAAGCCTGATGATGTTAGTGAATGTTACTCTATCATTTTCTTTACACTTACCCATGTTATTGCACATTATTAAAAGTCATCTTGCCCATGAGAGGCCTCAAAGATTACATTAAAATAATAGTTCATTGGTAGAATAAGGTCTAGTTGCACCGATTTGTTATGGTTAGACATCTAGAGTGGTGTCTTCCAATACAGGTAGACAGGTGTTCCGCAGGGGAAAGCTGGTTCTCATTCTGCTGGGTGTATCTCTTACTTTGACAAAAACAGTGTTTAAATATTTTCAGAAATACTACATTAAACAAATTTAGTCAGATGTGTACACAACAGGACTTTTCAGTGCCTTTAAAATATTAATGTAAAGCTACATTTAACGTATTTAAGGGTTTTAAATCTTAAAAGTGTGTACTTAATGTTCATATAATTAAGAAGTTTTAAAATGTCAAATTACCCTATGATCTATCAAGAAAGATATAAATCGCCCTGGCTGGCGTAGCTCAGTGGATTGAGCGCGGGCCTGCGAACCAGATGATCGCGGTTCGATTCCCAGTCAGGGCACATGCCTGGGTTGCAAACCGGTTCCTTGCAGGCTAACTACCAGCAGGGGATCCACAAAAGGCAACCATACATTGATGTTTCTCTCCCTCTCTCCTTCCCCTCTAAAAAAATAAATAAATAAATAAAAATCTTAAAAAAAAAGAGAGAGATATAAATCATGCAATACTTTTCACAATTGGGATTTTTTCCGACAGAGGGCTTACTTTTTCACTTCACAGGTAGTGAAAGAGTGAATGTTAAGAAAGAGAATGTCCTTATGGTCAGGGTAGAGATCCTTTCTGGATATATGAAGAACCTCACTATGAACTTGGAAACCTTGACATGTTTAATATTATTATACCTCTAGAAAATGGGTAAGGACATGTAAGATGAAACTGAAAATGGGGTAAAATTTTCACTTTCCTTTTTTCACTCATCTTTGAAAGAAGTATACTTGTGTGGCTTAAGGTTAATCAAATAGTATGTTTAAAAAGATTGGTCTGTGTGCTGAATAAAACAGATTATGCTCTTACCTGTCTTTCCTGGGAATATGTCTTACTTAGTCATATGTTTCTTCTAGTAAAAGAAGTTACAGAGCACAGTGTTGCAGACTAAACATTGGAGCTGATTTGAAATCAAGAACTGTTCCTGGCCCATAATACACAATGTATAGTCATTAAATAAGTCAATTAAGTTTGAGAAGGTATGTCATTGCCTTTTCTATGTATTTTTCATTACTTCTCTTCTAGCATATGCCTGATGTCACGTTCATGAAGATGCAGTAGCAAAAATAATGTGTTCATTGATAGAAACTTAATTCTGCTACTCGTTTCTATCTTGAAACAGAAGGTTATTAGAGATTCCTTCCCAGCCTGTGACTGTAGTGATGGGCAGACAGGAAAATAGGCATTTCTTCCCTCCGTATAAATCACATGGTATTGTGCTTAATTGTATATTGTATTCAGCAAGAGTAAGAGTTACATCTCTTGGTGGGAAAATAGATTCAGAAATTCCCTAAACTTGTTTTAATAATATCACAAATGTCTTAAAAATCATTCCTATGATGGTTTGATGCACTGTGACAATTATAATAACTGACATCTGGTGAGCAGCGGGTTGTGTGGTTTGCATCCTGTAACCCTCCCTCTAAGTGTGAGAGGGAGTCATTGTCAACATCCCCACTCTACAGTGAGGAAACAAAGGAAACCAGTGACTGCCCTAACTTAGAATCAGCGCCGTGCTAAACTGGTTTACAAACCCAAGGAACCTACCTCTACAATTTATGTTCTTCACAAGTCTACTCCCTGCCTCTCTTCACCAGGAAACACTGGAACAATAATGGATCACATGGAAAGTTTAAAGTTATGGTTTGGATATCTTAGTACCAATTTCCTCAAGGCCAAACACTGAACACACACACACACACACACACACACACACACACACACACACTATGTATATATATGTGTATGTAGGTGTATATGTGTACTCTATAATGCAATATGCACATATACCCATAAAACTGGGTTACAATGTCCATGCAGCATTATTCATAGTAGCCTGAAGATGGAAGTGATCCAAGTATTTATCTAATAATAATAAGATAAACAAAATGTGAAATACCCATGTAATAGAATATTATCAAGTGATAAAATGTAACCAACTACCGATGCGTGCTATAACATGCTTAAACCTCAAAAAATTATGCTAAGTAAAACAAGCCAGGTATAAAAGACTACACAGTCTATGATTCCATTTAAGTGAGATATTCATTAAAAGCAAATCTACAGGTTCAGAAAATAGATTATTGTTGACCTGGGACAAGGGGTTATAACAGGGATTGACTGCAAATGAGCATGAGAGGTTTTTTGTGGTATTGGAATTGTCCCGAATCTGGATTTGGCAGCATTTGCACATATCTGTAAATTTACTAAAAATCATTTAGTTAAACAAATTGTACACTTAATTGGGTGAATTTCATCATATGCAAATTATGCCTCAATGAAACTGTCGAGAAACAAACAAACTGGAGCAGGACCTAGAGATTTGCTGTACTGGACTGTAGTTAGTGACAAAGCTAAAAGAGCCTGAAAATCAAATTCAAAAAATGTGTAATTCATTGTGATTTTTACAGTTTTCTATTCTCCATAATTGGAATAAAAGATGGAAAGTCATTTTATATCTAGTGTAACAAATAAATTGGCACTAAAACGGGATATTTTATTTATTTAGAATACTGTACTGATGTGATTTCAATTTGCTGCGATAAACTGAGTATCTCATTTTGGAAATACAGTGAGGTCTGTCCAGAAAGTACCCAGCCATGTACTGTGAAAAACAGTGACATTTATTGAAGAAGACACAAGATACAAGACACATTGCACATAGGACCATGATGCCTCTGTCCCCTTCAAAGTAGGCACCTTGGGACTTCACCCAGTTCTCATAGTTGCCATCAGCTGCCCTGATGTATTATCCTGACTCTTTCAAAGGTGATTTTAGTTTTGGGAGAAGCCAGAAGTTGCAAGGCACCAAATCTGGGCTGTGGTAGGGCTGAGTCACCTGGAAAGTTTGATATTTCACCAAAAAAACCCAAAAAACCAAAACCTCTTTACAAGATGGTACATGAGCAGGCACGTTGTTGTGATGAAGTTGCCAATCACCAGTTGCCTATAGCTATGTCTTTCTGAATCATCTGAATAGTTTCCACAGAGGAATGTTCAAGCTTAATGCAAAATTTGATGCACATTCTTTGCTCTACTTGCTCAGTCATTTTTAATGAAACACAGGACACTGGTCACTCAATGGCATCAACTGCCCCTACTGACTAGTACAATGAAGTTGTCATTGCTCACGTGTACTTTCCAGTCCACTCTCCTTGGCTGCCAAGTTATATTAATGTCATGCAAACTGTTTTATTTATATTAACAATGGTTGGACTTCTTGCAGAGAGACCTTATATATTTAGTTTCTGTACTTCATTTAAAGCTTGTTTCTTCAGATGAAAATGTTTAAATGGAATGAATGGAATGGTATTAGACTCATATATAGAAGAATATCTGCAAAGAGTAGTGGAAATTCATTACATGTATCCTGGTTAGGTAATTAATATACCCCTTTATATTCATTAACCCAATTTCATTATGTTTCTGTCCTTTGACTTTTCCTTGGTTCTACTTTGTGAGGTATGGAAGGAGTTATTTATCATTAACCCCATTTTACAGATTTTACAGCAATAGAGACACATGAGGATTAACCCCAAGCCATGTAGCTTTTAAATCACTGAGGTGGGCTAACTGCTCAGTGTTCCTTCCTGCCTAGTAGTCATATGTAACCCATAAACCATTCTAATATTTTGTACTCATTGATTGATTGAAACAATAGATATTTAATAAGTGCTGACTGATTAATTCTGTAGAGGCTCGGTAGCGATCATAGTAGGGTTCTTACGCAGTGTTATTACTATAATCTTAGAAGATTCTCTTAACATCATGTACTAAGTTGGAACCGCATGTAGTAAGGGCTTAAAATGTGACTTGGTCCTGATGCATTATAATAGCCTTTGGTATGCATCTTCAGGCCTCTTACAATGGACAGGTGGAGAAAAGTATGACTCCATATATACCATACCTACTTAAAAATAATGTCCCTGCATGTGTCATTTTTTTCATTTTTGAGCTTCAATCTTTGTAAAAAAATCAAGAAAGTATAATAGACTATTAACTATTTGGTGACTTGCCATACATCAAAAGAAGAGAAACACATTGCTGTTTTTACCAAAAGGCAATTGGCTCTGATGTACCTCCAAATCATTTTTCTGGAATATTCTGAATGGTGCATTTCCTGATGCTCAAAAGCCTTCGATCTTAGTCCATTTCTTATGGACTCAACAGCTTACTGTTCAGCCAGGTATGTCAAAAGATCACAAATCCATTCTATCCTTTTTAGTCCCTTTCTTAAAGAAATGAAAAGACACTTAGTGTACTTTTATGTTTGTTTTGTTTGGAGCAGTATCTCTTGACCTATTCTTAGTACAATTGCATTGCTGTGGGGAATAATTATATATTCCCTTTCTGTTGTCCTTATTGATTTAGCTGAGTATATTTCTTCCTTTAGCAGCAACATGGAAACTGTACTCATTTCTTCAATTGTTCTGTTTTCTTGTGGATGTATGTTCCTTACATGTGAAGATGGATTGCTCCCTGGAAAGCTGAACATCCAGGCTGGATGTGTTGTTTTTCTATTTGCAGCCCTCCTGTTTTCACTTTTTTCATTTTATTGCATTATTTATTTATTTATTATGTATTTATTTTTGCATTCAGGAACCAGTGTGCTGACGGCAGGGAAACAAAGATAGGCATCTTTTTCAGAAAGCAGTGTGCGTGGGAACTATGTAAACATTTTCCTGGTTGCATTTATTTTGTTTCTAAGACCGTAGTTTTTTGGATATAAGTGAGACTGAGTGGGGTGGACTTAATGCAAAGCACATGTATTGGCAAGTTCGCAGACACTTGTTAGAGCTCTCTGCACATGTGCTGGATAATGGGTTCTGTTTCTGTTATGTGATTTTGGCAGAGGCCACGACTGTGCTTTTTAAAGTCTAGGAAACATGTAAGTTTATTGGAACTCTTTCTCCCCCTAAGGCTGTAAAGGGGAAAGGATTTTAAATGTGGGCAAAGGAGATTAGATTTCTCTAGAATAAAGCATATTTTTATCTTTTGTTGTATGAAATTGTATCTTTGTCTTTCCCATCCAACAGTAAGCATATTAAAGTTAGGGACCTCTGATTTTCATTGTTGAATTCCCTCAACTTGTTTGAAATACACACTTTTTTTCTGTCCTTTAGAGACTACATTCAATTTTTTAAAATTTCTAAAACACATTTTTTTGAGATGTGGAATCCTTTTCTTTTATTTTTTTAAATTGTTGTTCAAGTTACGGTTGTCTCCATTTTACCCCTACCATTCACCCCACCCACATATCCTCACCTCCCACACTTGATTCTACCCGCTTTGGCTTTGTCCATACGTCTTTTATACATGTTCCTTGATGCCCTTCCCCCCTTTCCCCCCCACTATCCCTTCCCTCCTCCCCTCTGGTTACTGTCAGTTTGTTCTTTATTTCAGTGTCTCTGGTTCTATTTTGCCACTTGATTGTTTTGTTGATTGGGTTCCACTTATAGGTGAGACCATATTCTATTTGCCTTTCACAGCCTGGCTTATTTCACTTAGCACAATGCTCTCCAGATCCATCTAAGCTGTTGTGAAGGGTAGGAGCTCCTTCTTTCTTTCTACTTTGTAGTATTCCATTGTGTAAATGTGCCACAGTTTTTTGATCTATTCATTTACTGATGGGCACTTAGGTCACTTCCAGGACTTGGCTATTGTAAATTGTGCTGCTATGAACATTGTATACATGGATTCATTTGATTGTTGTTTGGAGACCACATTCAGTTTTTAACATTCATGCTTGGATTTTGCAGGTGTATATATCTAAAATGCAAATTATAGCTATATCTTTATCAATAAAAGAATCTTAGACTGTTTTGCTTCTGCTCATTACCTTACTGTCCAGTATTTTAGACTCATCTTGGCTTATATGCCTAAAGTAGTTCATTATTGCACTTACTGTTTTGTACCAACAGGCTTATTTAGATTTATGGCTACACTTCCCAATTTCTTTCCCCATCATTGCTGCATACTCCTTTCTGACTCAGTTTCCATATTTCTAAAGTATAACCTTTATTTTTTCATTTACAAACAGCTAATAGAGGACTCCTTGGTTTTGCTTTGAAAAAATATTTATTTTATTCTTTATTTTAGGTGATGATTTACTAGCTATAGGATTTCAGGCAAGCGGTTATTTTCATTTGTCCTTTTAATAACATTAACCCATTGTCTTCTGGTTGGTACTGTGGCTTTTGAGAAGTCTGGAAATCAGCTTCCAGCATAACTTTCATTCTTTTACGTTTAATCTGTCTCTTCTTTCTGTTTGCTTTCAAGATCTTTTCTAGCCTTTGGTCATTGGCCATTTCATTATGATGACCTCAGATGTGTATATTTCTTTAAAATCATACTCAAATCTTATTTTTTCCCTTAAGAGGATTCATGTTTTTTATCAATTCTGGAAAATTCTTAGCCATTCTTTCTTTAAGTACTTACTTACTGCCATTTCTCTTTATTTAATTCTCTCTCCCCCTCAACAAAAACTTTTATTAAATGTTGTTCCTTCTTATTCTATCATTTACATCTTAACCACTTTATATTTTGTAATATTCCTGCCAAATCTATATTTTGTAATATTAAATATATAGCTATATTTCCTCATCTGTTTTATAGTTCACTCTTTTGCTCTTTAACTTTGACTAATCTGATGTTTATCTTGCTTATAAGTGTATTTACACTTATACTCTGTATCTTATCCTGTGTTTTTTTACTATGCCATTAGTTACTTTAAATATACATATGTCACAGTTTTTTTATTTTCATTATTTAAGTGCTTGGGTTTTTATTTGTATTGTTTATTCCTCATGCAGAGTCTCAATTATAGTGGATTATTTCCTTATACATTTTGTCATTTTTTTGTTACTAGGTCATCTAAATCTTTCAAACTTCTTAAGATCAAACTTGCGTTTACTTCTGCCAAATGCTCTCACTAGCTCACAACTGGGCAGGCAATGATAATTTCCTGGTTTGAGATTACTGTGATGTGCAGATTATATGAATTTAAATTTCAAACTCAGGTTAAGGTTTTAAAAAGTTACTGGAAAAACACTTTGCTTCTCCTGCATCCATACTACAGGATAACATCCTTGTCTTCCACTTGATTTACAAGTATCTGTATTTTTCTTGCCTACCCCTTCACAGAGAGTACAGCTCTTCTAGTGTTCTGATTGATACAGGTGTCCCTAGCAGGGATACTGAGGTGTCCCTCAGTATCTGTGGCCCACGTGAGTGTCAAGTCCCAAACCACTTGGTTAACCGAACAGTCACCTTTCTCCCCAGCACAAAGTATGCTTTTGTACCAACTCATTGGCTTACGTTTCTTTTCTGGCACCTGGGATGTCCCTTTCCTTTTTGATCATATCTAAACATGCATTTTAGAGAAGTCTCAGGTTACGAAGTCTATGTAGTCTAGGATATTGTGAGAACCAGAAGTCTCTCATATTCCTTAATGGCTCAGCTATATGTTCTATAAATATTCAAGACTCACCCATAGATAAACTGATTTGCAATGTTAGGAATGGACTGTTAGTTTAAAGAAGCCAGTGACAATATAATCAACTGATAGTAAATATTTATTTAAAACATTAAATTTCAGAAGGAATTTACTGGACTCAAAATAGAGACAACCTCATCTTTAAAGATCACCACAGTGAAATAAGAGCTGATAGTTTAAAGTTGATTGTAGGGCTTACAAGTGCCCTAATTATATATGCACATACACAATATAGGCCTGAAATACTCCTCTTCCACTGAGAAGAGGGCATGAAAAGAAATAGATTGGCAGGAAGATAATTAAACCATTTGAGTATTGTTTTTTCATGATTTTCCCTTGTTAGATGAATCTGCTTTATCTTTATGTCTTTTCATTCATTTTTTTCTCCTTTCAACTTACCCTTTTCTACACGTTTTTTAAAAAACTCTCTTAAAGGGAACGCTTATTTGACAGTATTGTTGTGGGTTTGCTTTAAAATGCACAGAAAGTAACACATAAATATAAAGAAATACTGACATTCTTACATTGTTTCATATTATACACCATCCTCCTTAGATATTTTGGCTGGACACATTAGTTCTGGCCTCCTGCTTCATTGTGGGCAGACATCGTAGTCACCTTTTAAAAATACAGAAATGACACCACAGATATGTTATTTCACCAAGATCCGTTGTAAAATTATAATATTATTATATTTTAAAACAGAAATGTATCCAGCATCTGCCTAAGCAGTGTATGTGACAAAATACTACTTAGTATAATTCATGACACATCTAGGCTAGAGGAATTTTAATAATGGTAACCTATAATACAATAACACTGGAAATCAGGCACTCTTCTGCAATTTTCCAGTTATTAAATTCTAACAAGTCTATGAAATTCTGTTATAATCCTCTTTAAAGCCTAGGCACTCTGAAAGGTCCAGGTCCTTCTCAAAGTTACGTATGTAGGAGATAATGAAGCTGAGATTTACAAGCAGATCATCTGCACTCCGGTTCCACAGTTTTGTTGTGAAATACTGCGATACACTGTGTCTTACTTCACATACACCTTAGGATATACACACCCCCACACATGTGCACCCCAATACATACACACTTCAACACACACACACACACAATCGATAGCAAGGGTGTCAAACTCATTTTCACTGGAAGCCACATCTGCCTTCAAAGGGCCAACTGTAATTTTAGGACTGTATAAATGTGAGTACTCTAGCCCCCGGGCCTTGCATTTGCCACCTGTGGTCTACAGTATGCTAATTATCTATAAACTGTGTCTTCCTAGCTCTTTATTTATCTGGTTAGGAAGAAAAGGGGCAGACATTCTCAATTTTCAGTTTATTCAGTGTAATTATCTCATCAGTGGAAAATGCTATCATCCTAATGAAAGATGTTACTTTAGAGGAACTGAGGCCCAAGTTTCCCAGAATTGAAGCCAAGATCTTATCTGTGTAGCTGACTTCAAGCAGTTCTGAAATCACTTTTGTTGTTTTGGAAAAACAACAGATTTTATTTCAAAGTCCAGTATCTAGTGACACAACTCAGCATCTGTGCCTTAAGCTAACTCAGAACAAGCAAATGAATGATGTTAATTATTAGCAAGTAATGTTTTTTTTGGGTGCTTAGCCATCTTATACATAATGATTACTTGTTAACCAATGTAATATATTTAATTATGATTTTGGATTCAATTAATGTATTTTGATTGTTTTGATATTATTTAAGTCTGTTAGTAATTATAACTTTTTTAACTCATAATTGTTTGGAAACAAACATTGATTATAATGAATTTTATAACAAAAATTATAATAATGGAAATAAAGTTCTAATGAATAGGAAGAACATTTTGCTTCCTTTCATAATATATCAGTGTATATATCACATTCCATTTTTTTCTGTAGTTTGACTAAGCTCAGTGAAAAATTCTATAGAAATTATTTTTTTAATACTTTCAAAATCCAAAGACCCAAAATGATAGTATCTTTTCTGATGCTCCTACTTCTTCACTTTAAAGTATCTTTATTGTTATTTTACATCAATGTTACTGACTTCTAATCTGTGACATATAAATACTACAAGGATTTTTACATTAGTGGCATTAACATATTTGATGCCAGATGGAATGAGAAACATGCTACAGGACCACATCAAATTTTGTGAAGTAGTCATTCTAGAGCTGCAGCATAGCTTGGTAATTCACCAACAGCAGTTTAGACGGCAGTATAACATTAGGAAAGACTGTGTTTTATTCATGCACTAACTATGTAAACATGTATAGAGAACTGGAATTATATTTAGAATGGTTGCATGTGTCTGAAGGCAAGACACAAGATGTGGGCCAAATTTAGAATGTGAATTTTATTGCAGTTTTCTTCAGAGAATAACTTTTGGCCAACTCTTTCATATTTATTAAAAAATACTCATTATCGATTGTGGCACAGCATGGTGAGGGGCTGCAATCTGGACCACCCAGCTGGCTGTGGGCAGAGGGAGAGGAAGGGAGGGAGAGAGAAACATGGATTGGTTTCCTCTCATAAGCTTCTTTACCAGAGATTGAAATTGCAACCTAGATTAAAAGACTTCTGGCCAAGATGGAGGTGCTGGTAAACACACTTTACTTCCACGCACAACTCCAGCAAAAATGATCATCTCCCAGATTCATCAGAAAACTGAGCTGTATGGAAATCTGACAACCAAGGATTTAAAGAAACCACATGCATCCAGATGGTGCCTTTTCTACAACAGACCACACTTCTAAGACTGAGAGTCAAAGCTCTACCTAATACACAGAAACAAACAAAGGGAAGCTGCCAGATTGAGGAGACAAAGAAAATATAGCCCAGATGAAAGAATAGAACAAAACTCCAGGAAAAGAACTAAATGAAATGGAGATAAGCAGTCTGTCAAATGCAGAGTTCAAAACACTGGCTATCAGGATGCTCAAAGAAATCATTGGGTACTGCAAATGCATAAAAAAAGACCCAAGCAGAAATGTAGGTTACATTAAGTGAAATAAGAAAAATCCACAAGAAACAAACAGTGAAGGATGTGAAGCTGAGATTCACATCAACAATTTAGAACATAAGGAAAAAAAAGCATTCTATCAGAACAGCAAGAAGGAAAAAAGAATTCATAAAAATGAGAATGGAATAAGGAGCCTCAGTGACATCTCTAAACATACCAACATTGGAATCATAGGTGTGTCAGAAGGAGAAGAGGAAGAGCAAGAAATTGAAAAGTTATTAGAAAAAGTAATGAAAGAAAACTTTCCTAATTTGGTGAGGAAATAGACATACAAGTCCAGGAAGCACAGAGAGTCCTAAACAAGAGGACCACACCAAGACACATCAAAATTAAAATGCCAAAGGTTAAAGATAGAAAATCTTACAAGTAGCAAGAGGAAAAGCAGGTAGTTGCCTACAAAGGAGTTCCCATAAGACTGTCAGCTGATTTCTTAAGAGATACTTTGTACGCTAGAAGGGACTGGCAAATATTCAAAGTGATGAAAAGCAAGGGCCTACAATCAATATTATTCTATCTGGCAAAGCTATGAATTAGAATGGAAGGGAAGATAAAGTGCTTCCCACACAAGGTAAAGCTAAAGGTGTTCATCATCACCAAGCCATTATTATATGAAATGTTAATGAGAACTATATGAGAAATAAAGGTCAAAACTGTGAACAATTGAAATGGAAGCCATTGCACAACTATCAACTAGCAGAACAGGAACAGAATCATATAGATATGGAGATAATTTGGGGGGGTTATCACTTGGGAGGGAGAAAAGAGAGAATGGGGGAAAAGATGCAGGGATTAAGAAGTACACATTGGTAAGTACAAAATAGACAGGGGGAGGTTAAGATTAGTATAGAAAATGGAATAGCCAAAGAACTTACATGCATGACCCATGGACATGAGCTAAGGGAAAGGATTGCTGGAAGGAATAGTGGTACCAGGCAGTGGGAGGTAAAGGGGTAAAAATTGGGACAACTGTAATAAACAAATAAAATACACTTTTTCAAACAGTAGTCATATATACTGTCAAATGATCTCACCAGCTCAAAGCAAAGTAAACAAGACAAAGCTGAACAAAACCCAAATCTTCTTTGCCCCTCTGAGTCCTTAGCATACAAAACCACTGGTGGGCTCTAACCCTGAGGCTGGGTTCACTTGTTGGTTAGGCAGTTTTCACTCTGCCATTCTGGGAATTGGCAGTCTTAAATTGGCTGATTTCCTGCAGAGTCTAGAGGCAGTGATTGAAATATCCATTGCCTAAAATTATTAAAGGGAGGCATTGTTGGACTAATGCCTTGGCAACCAGGGGAGGAGAGTAGAGATAGAGATAGGAAAGGAGCAAAAACGTAACAAACAAGCAAAGACAAAAGGTGAGGGTGAGGAGCTGAACGGAATTTCATGTAGTTGAAAATTATGCTGAGACTGAGCAGATGATACCCTATCTTTTTATATGCAAAAAAACAGAAACAAACATACCCTCCTCACTTCATTCATCCAGAAAATGAATTATTGAGAACTATGTGCCATGTGGTGTGTAACAGCTGGAGAGTACACCATTGTAAACAAGACTTATGATACCTTGTCTGGGGTCAAGATTATGGTGATTTCTCACCAGGACAATTTAGACAGCATCCTTATGAGTCAGTCTCAGCCACCAAATTATCCTTTTGATCTACAAATCTGAACCTGCCACTTCTCTGTTAAAAATTCTTCAGTGGTGCCCTAGTACCCAAAACACTGGTTTTCAAACCTGTTTTTAATGGGCAGAATCCCCTTTCCATGATATTTTATCTAGTATCTCAGTTACACAGTTGATTAGATGTGAAGCTCCTTGTGTGGGACAGGGACAGAAGAGAGCCATGAGCTTTGGGAGGTTCTCCCCATTATGTCTTACTGGGTGGCCTGAGGTACCTCAGTGTATCTGCAGAGCAGAGAAGAATGCAGTTAAAAATTATTGATCTATAGAAAAAATATAAGCTCCCTTGGGTTACCTATAAACCCTTAATCATCCACCTATCTAGGCTCATTTCCTGTACTCTGTACCTTTACACTTCGTTCTCCAACCACACTGAAACACTGCTGCTTCGCAGACACACTAAGCTCCAGCATGCCTCTCTTTTCTTGAACCCTGGTTCCTCTGTCCAGATTGTGACCCTCTGGCAAGAACTTCAAGCAACAGAACACTCATTGTCTGGCTCAGTGAGAATCATCTGTTCTCTGTCACATTCCCGATCTCATGCCTAGGCACACTAAAACTTTCCTTTCCCATGTGTACCCACTGCTTTCTACCTTCACCTCTGTAGCGTATTGCTTTGTGACTCTTGTTTTTCCATCTGCTTCCGTAAAATATGTAAGTCTATAGCTAGGTCTTCATTGTTCGTTGCTCAATATCCAGCACAGTCGCTCGGCCTATAGTGGGGCATTAATAAGTATTTGTGACATGAATAAATAACTTGCTTCTCGAATTACTGTAATTAGAGTTAAATTGTTTTCAAAGATAAATGTACTCTTAAAACAGTGATATGTTCCTTTATTTTTAAATGGAATAAGAACTCAGATATAAATTTGTTGATAATAAAATGGTAAAAAGCATAAGAGGCATATAGGTAGAAACAAACAATATAACACTTAAATTATCATTTTTAAAACACATTGGGATCCATATATTAGATGTGAAGCCTTCTCTTTTGGTTTCGTTAGCTTATTAGTAGTATACTTAAAGCATTTGAAAAGAGCCTGCCCAAGCTCCAGCCCATCCAGAGTTTCTCTTCACTACATGATTGTCCTGTGAGCATGGGTGGTGTAGACTAAGTAGCACTGGAAAATGGGAGCATGGTTAAAAAATAATTCATTCNGTAATTAGAGTTAAATTGTTTTCAAAGATAAATGTACTCTCAAAACAGTGATATGTTCCTTTATTTTTAAATGGAATAAGAATTCACATATAAATTTGTTGATAATAAAATGGTAGAAAGCATAAGAGGCATATAGGTAGAAACAAACAATATAACACTTAAATTATCATTTTTAAAACCCATTGGGATCCATATATTAGATGTGAAGCCTTCTCTTTTGGTTTCGTTAGCTTATTAGTAGTATACTTAAAGCATTTGAAAAGAGCCTGCCCAAGCTCCAGCCCATCCAGAGTTTCTCTTCACTACATGATTGTCCTGTGAGCATGGGTGGTGTAGACTAAGTAGCACTGGAAAATGGGAGCATGGTTAAAAAATAATTCATTCATTATTTTTTTTGGTCAAACCAGTACCGATCTATAGTAAAGTGAATTGTAAAGTATACCTGTAGTGCTATATCTTTTTCAACATTAGCATTTATTTTAAATGTCTATATCGAGATTCTCATGAACATTACAGACTCTGTCCTCTAAGTGTAAAATGGACCCATCATCCCTCACTGTAGCTCAGAAGATGATCTCTTTTTCAGGTGGGGCTTCAGTAAACATGTATGAAATGGTGTTTGGAGAGGAGATAACCTTGGGGCTGAGTCATTTTAGCTGAGGCCATAGAAATCCTCGGTCAGAACCCAGAGACCCAGATTCCAAACTGGTACATTCTGTCACTAGCTGTGTGAGGACTTGGGCCAGCTACTTCTCTAATCTTTAGTTTCTACTTTTGGGGAATAGGAATACAGTGAGTTTGTCATAGTGAGGATTCACTGAAGTAATGTATATAAAGTATTGTACTTAGTTCAATTCCAGAGACAGGGTGAGCATTCAGTAAGTGCTGGCCATTATTTTTATTTGACTCCGATACGTGGAATATCAGTCCCCTGGAAAGTGCTGACATTTATAGCAAGGCTGCCGAGGGGAAAAGGCAAAGGGAAATGTCTAAGTATGCTAAGAACAAGAAGCTTGGAAAATGTCAAATACACATTGTAACAGATGATGTTTAATTTGGTTCCATTTGTAATAAGGGAGCCTGCTGGGACTAAAGATGTGTGGGGCAGATAGATGGTTCATGAGAATGCACACAGGGACTGCAAACTGTGTTTTTCCAGAATATTTAAGAGGTAGCCATTGCATTTATACCTGAGTCAACAGAAAATTGAATTACGTATTTTCATTTACTGTTGGCCTCTTGGGTCAACATATTTCATCAAGTTTGGAGCTGAGAACTAACTAGGCCTGCTTCATTTTTTATGATGCATAGTCTTATTCTTCATTTGACCTGGCATTTGGAAAGGCATTTCAGTTCCTTCTTTGTATAATGGGTAATGCCTGTATTTCTCATATAGAACACTGTCATTGAAGGTATTTCATATATTGAAATAATGTTGCCAGTTAATATACTTCAGTTGGTTTACATTGTGAGTTCATAAACCATATGGGAATTTAAATAACTGGAAATGAGACCTTTGATGGAAAGCCTTCTTTTCCAACTTCCATTTACGGTAAATGAATGTTGAGATTCATCTCAACAACCTATTCATCCAGCTGTTGACTGGAATCAAGAATTTATCCCTGTGGCTTTCTTCTGACTATGTGTCTGGCCAATATTTCTCTACTATGTCACCTCTGGAGGATATTGGATATTTTCACCTTCTCTGACACCAATACCTTTTCTGTCTCTTTAAAATTGCAGATTACTTGCCTATGTTTATAGCCTGCTAAAGAGACAAGATATAAATCCTTTATTTAGTGAAGGAAAGATTAATGGAATTGAATAGCTACCTCTGTGTCTTTCTATGTCATCAGAAGTGTTCAGCCTGTGTATTGTAGCATCATAAGAAACACATTGAAGTACAGCTGAGACGTTAAGCCCGGTAGTGTGTGATGCTTAAAAGTCTAGATGTGTATGCGCACACACAGTGATAGAGAGATATACCAAAGCAGAGAAAGGGAGTCAGGGAGAAAGAGGAAAAATAGAACTGGCAAGGATTTTGGTTGAAATGCAACTTTAATTTCCCCAACTATTTTTATTAGTTATTACAAACAAAAGTCATGCCAGATAATATGAGATCTATGGAGAAGAAAAAGATATATTCCCCTTATTAAGAATGTTTACAGTATAGTAATGTGATATATTAGTATTTGCTGCAAATTGCTGGATTATAATAAAAGGAAAAGTGTAAGGTCACTTAATAAGGGGTTTCGGGGTTGGCATGTCCGTGGGTACTGCAGGATTGGGTAATTCAGTGGCCTGAGGAGATCACCGAGAGCCAGGGTCCCTCCAGGGCTCCAATGTGTTATCCTTGGTTTTGGTGTTGCACTCACTCACCAGTGATGATGATCTGTAGTACTTCCGGGCATGACATCTTGAATGTTAATGACCAGAAGAAGAAAACCCATACTATGTAGTCTTGTGGTTACCTTTTCATAAAACAGAGGAGGTTTTTTTAGTTGTTGTTTTCTGAAAACATCTTACCCATCCTCCCTTTTATGCCTTACTGCCCATTGTGGAGGCCGTGGTGGATTCCAACTTCTCATCTGAGAGGAATGCATGTTCTGGCGTTACTCAGAATCCCACACATAGAAAGATAAGTTCAGATTGAAAAGCAATGTAATGCCGACTAGAGTGACAAATATTACAGAGATATTACAGAAATATGAAAAATGACATGATCTTTAGAGACAGCAAAAAGTGTCAAAATGTCACTTTTTTATAGATTTTAAAAATATTACTTATAATGTTTTTGTCATCATAACTCTCACAATTGCAGCCAATTATTTATAAAATCATTAATTTTCTGTTTTTCCCTTCATACTGTAACTTCATAATGACAGGACAAACCAGGGTCTTACTCATCACCATCCCTCTTTTTAAAATGGATCAAAGAAGGAATACGTAGCCTTGGAGAATCTGTAGCATCTGAGCAGACCAAATGCTACAGATTCTGGGAGCATGCTTAGCAAAGTCGCAAGTCAGGAAAGCTCAGGCCACTGCCTGCAACGCGGAGTGAGTAGAGCAGAAGAGTGAGAAGCTATGCTGGCATGATGGAGGATAGGGGGCCTGGACTCAGTTAGTGGTCGCCAGAGAGAACTGAATATTTCAGAGTTGGATGATGTCGTGCCAAGAGCTCTGCTCTAGAACAGAAACGTGGCCATGTTGGCTTGACTGCAAGGGGAAGAGCAGGTGTGAGACCGCTGGCCAGAGGCAGTGCCGGTTGTTGGCAAGTTATTGAAATTCTGATGTGGGTTAGCAGAGGAAGAAAACAGCAATAACTGTATATGTAGCAACATTACAGATGACAATTGAGAAGACTTACTAAGATATACGAGAAGAACGAACAGGCAGTGTGAAGACCAAGAGAACCATGACAATGGAATTGTAGATATCCGAAGCAGGCATTTGTGTTGTTGGGCTTTGTTTTCAGGGAATGTGGGTTGCGGAGATACATGTGGTGGCGAGAAAAGGCAGTAAGGCTTCCAGGGGGTGAGTGTTCTGGACCCCTCACACGGCCATGTAGCAGACATCCAGAGATGGAGATTTTCTAGAATGACAGTAACAAGCATAAAATTTGTATTAAGTCCTTTCTGAAACACTAAAGTAAATTGTAAATAATTATGAGAACCTCAGAAAGAATCTAAGATTAAGAAAGGACTTAGAACAAGACTATGGCAGAATATAGGATGATAAACTTTAAGGAAATATTTACTACATCGACAAGTTTTGCCCCACAGTTGTTTAATTGTTGTCTAACATGTGCCTTGGCTTTAATCATATTTGTAGAATACAAGAGAGCTTTATGACATCTGATATCTCTTGCTTTCAGTAAATGACAAAATATTTCAGGTGCATGAAAATAGGCTTAGTTTTTCAAAAGAGTTGAAAAGAGGGAGATTTCATAAACAGTGTCACTTTGTATTTAGATGGTAAGTATCAGTCTCTAACGAGAAATATTTGTGTGTACTACCCTTTGGTATAATTAATCACTAATATTTGGTTGGTGGCTTGATAGACTTCATCTGATTGATTCCTTTGACTGCTAAGCCTTAACTCAGTGAAGTCCATTACAGTATTACCCTTCCAGTTACTCCTTTAATAGTTTCAGTCTCTAAAAAACTTATTCATAAGTAAGTTTTTTTAATCTTTAATTGTTTTCAGCTGTCTATGAACCCTCTTTAAAATTATGTACAGCCTAGGATATGTTACAGGCCTTTGCGAAGGTATCTGAGTGTCAGGCTTCACCTTCACATCATTTCCTAAAGTACTTTACAAAGAACTAACATTTATAGCTAACTTGAGGAAATTATCAGGTTACATAATTTTGTTTCTGGGGGAGAGATTTTGAGATCCTGATTTAGGGACTAACAGAGAAATTGAACAGCAATAAATGCATATTGAGTCATATTACACAGAGATAGAGCTGAGAGGGTTTATTGCATTATTAGCACAGGACTTTGGGGAGGAAAGAGTTAGCACTTCACTGAAATGGGAAAATCAGGATACATATAAGAAGGTTTAGGAATGCTGCTAAGTATAACTATATTTATTTCAGTTTCATATATGCAGGCCTTCTCTCAGATTTGGCGTGCTATTTTCAAATGTAACTTTACAAGCAGACTTTAGAAAGTGCTGAACTGTTTTGTACATATTGGGTGTTTTTGAGCTATAGCTTCTGTTTTCACAGTGGGGACACACTGCTGAACCGAGTGGTACACTGTCAAAAACAGCTAATACTCACTGAGCATCTGTTGTAATTTTACATTTTACATTTATTATCTCACTTTACTGTTCAAAACATAGCATAGAGCAGTACCATATTTTTTTTAACAAACCAGTATTCAAACCTTCGAGAGATTAAGTATATTTCTAGTGTAGTAAATGGTAAAATTAGGATTAAACCCGTTTCTTTCTGCTACCAGTATTTATATACATACTTTATATCTCTTTTACATTTAGAATTTGTCAGACTCACATAGACGTTTTAGAATTTGTTATTCCTACATAGAAGCTTTCTTCCTGAGAGATGGTTTTTTATCTAGAGTGACATTGCTTTACTATTTTTCTATCAAAAATAAAAATATTTGCTATAAGTGAGTCAATGTTATATACAAAGCTGAAAGTTTCCCCAAAATAAGTATCTTTAAAAGAACCAACACCAAGAATATTTTTGGGGGGTGAGGATAGAATTGGCAAAGGGGTAAGTTAAATATGGAATGGGCCAGTGGTGCGCTGGCAAACGTTTAACAGTCAGCTCTCTAAGGAGGGCAGGCAGAACGCTGCTTTGCAGAATTTGCTTACATTCATGGTGTTAATGCTTCCGCCAAGACTTATTTCAATCTGCCAACCTGATGTCACTGAATGCGGAATTGGAAGGGGTGCAGAGTAGCACACTGTGCATAGAATTTCTACATACACACTGAGTATAAATGACCTCAAGAACATATATAATTGGCCTTGACGGGTGAGCTCAGTTGGGCATGGTTCCACAAAGCGAAAGGTTGCTGCTTTGATTCCTATCAGGGCACATGCCTTGGTTGCAGGGTAGGTTCTTGGTTGGGGTGTAGACAAGAAGCAACAGATTGATGTTTCTCTCTCACATCGATGATTCTCTCCCTCTAATTCTCCCTTTTCCTCTCGCTAAAAATAAATTTTAAAAATATTATTTAAAGAACTTATGTAACCATAAAATGTTAGGAAATGATGTTTTGACATTTATTACATTTTATTTTCAACATGATTAAGTGTATATAATTTAATTTTTAATAATGACATTCACAGTGGGGCCATAGATTCCAAGATTATTTAACAAGTGGTATGAAGTGGCTCCCGCACACCACTGGTGGGTGCAGTAAAGAAGGCATAGTTTCCATCATGTAGGAAACTAGAGAGTGTGTTAGCTCCATCTCAATGTGGTTCTCTCCTACTCTTTTGAAGTTTAGTACTAGGATCAGTTTCGATAACGGAACTTCAGTAGTGATGGCTTCTGGAAAGATTTCATTGTATTCTTGCTCATTGAATTTGATTATTCATATTTCTGTACCAGTCAGGGCAGCCCCCATGATTCAAAGTTAGCATGAAGATCAAGATTCATATTGCCTCAGGGATGAATAAGGACAGCAGAATTTTATTTCTGAAGTTCATTGTCATTCCTATTACTACTGATTATATAGGAGATGGGAGTTATCCAACATTTCATTTTTACTTCAACTCCAAAAGAAGGATGAAAACTAGGTTTAAGCACAGAGTGAACACATGAACACTCCAGCCTATGGCACTTGGAAAGCAGTTTTAGTTATTGAATGGCATTTAAAACTGAGGTAGATTATATAATTTACGATATGATATACTTAAAATATACTTATTTTCTGAGTTGTTTGATAAAATATTTTATGTATTAAACTAGATAAAGACTTAAGACATCGTTCAGGCTTTGTGTAGACTCAGAGTTAAGACTTTCTGTATGTGCAGACTGAGGTAAAGATCAAGTTAATTAACTACAGGGTGGGCAAAAGTAGGTGTACAGTTGTGAGTACATGAAACACGGTTTACTTGTGTTACTTTTCTTATATTATGTATGTTTCCATACATACAACTGCAAACCTACTTTCTTCCACCTCTGTATTTTGAGAGTCAGCTTAGATGCTTCTCTGAGGAAAAAAAAAAACACATTTACAGTGGTGTCTGCATTTTCTGGGTATCTATATGGATATCATAAACTGGATCGGCGGTACATGTTTTTTCATGTACGTCCGTATGTAGTAGCATAGTTAAGATTCTGTGCTTTGGAGCCATGTAAGCTTGCTATTTTTTACTACATATGTATTTTTATTTTAGTTTATTTTAATTGTTGTTCAAATACAGTTTTCTGTCTTTTGCTTTCATCCCAGCCTACCCTCCAGCCCTCCCCACCTCCCTCCCATGTCCACCCACCCCCCGGCTAGTTTTTGTCCATGTGTCCTTTATACTTGTTTCTGTAAACCCTTCTCTTTCCCCCTGAAATTCCCTCCCCTCTCCCCTCAGGTCACTGTCATCCTGTTCTGTATTTCAGTGTCTTTGGTTACATTTTGCTTGTTTGTTTGTTTTGTTGTTTAGGTTCCTGTTAAAGGTGAGATCATATGGTATTTGTCTTTCACCACCTGGCTTATTTCACTTAGCATAATGCTTTCCAGTTCTACATAAATTTTCTTACAAAGGGTAGGGTAGGAAAGGGGGAGGAAAAAAAGGGAAATAATTTGGCAGTGAAGAAACCCAACAAACTCTACCTGAAGCCGAGTGATTCAGCTTAACATCCGCAGGGATACAGCATACTGATAGGAAATACTGTGTATGTAATACAATGACAATGATGCTTCGCCTCTACAGTCTTCCTCCCCAAATTACATTTCCTCAGTCTAACCATAAAGAAAACACCAGACAAGTCCCAGGTACGTGACATTCCACAAAATGCCTGAGCAGTAATCCTCAAAATTGTCAAAGTCGTGAAGCACAAGGAGAGTCTGAGAAATCGTCACAACCAGAAACATCTCAGGAGAAGTGATGCTTCTATGTGATGTGATAGTTAGATGGGACCCTGGAGCAGAAAAAAAGACATTGGGGAAGACTCTGGAAATCTCAGGAAAGTATATGCTTTAGTTAACAATAATATATCAATATTGGTTCATGAATTATGACAAGAGTGCCATGGTAACTTAAGATTCTACCAATAGGTAAAGTGGAGTATGAGGTTTATGGTAATTATTTGTACTATTTTTATAAAAGTTCAGTAGATCTAAAAATGTTCTTTAAAAATGGTTATTTAAAATAAAACTATATGTCCAATAATATGGGAATATCTTATATCCTCATATTCAGCCAAGAATCTAGACAGCAGAGTGCATGTGAGATATGACTTCATCTTCATAAAGTTCAAGGACGGGCAAAACCGATTTGTGCCATTGGAAGTCAGGAGAATGCTTCCACTTGGGAGAGGATGTGACCAATGGGGCACAAAGGTCCTGGTGCTGGTGACGCACAGATTCTCTAGTCTCTGCGTCCGTGCCGTGGGCATGTGCCCACTGAGAAATGAGCTGCACTCAGGATTTTTATATTTGTCTGTGTATTTGTTATGCTTCAATAAAAATTAAAAAGTGGGATTATTTGATTTTTGCTTAGTGACATTTGGATTACAAAGATTATAAATTTTTTTTAGCGTTAAATAAAACACCAAAATGCATTTTATGGAAAATGATTTAACAGAAAATAAAAAGTAAGGAACTGCGCAGTATTAACTCATAAATGTAACACGTAAGCATTAGGTTGCAAAGTTCCAAACTGACTCTAGAATGGGTTCGGTGTCCCTCCTGTACTCCCCTGCAGGGCTCTTAGAAACTTTACTGCTCTACTTATTCATTTGATTGTGATCATAGTTTTTAAATGTGTATTTTCTTCAACAGAATGAGATCATGGAGAACAGAAACATTGTATTTTTCATTGTTTCTCTCCAGTGCCCAGCATATGTTCCGACAGGTTGTGTGTGATTGGTAATTATTGGTAAACATAATATAAGGAATAAATACAGGAATATTTCAATAAGTATAACTGAGTATCACTGACTGTTTTGAGATGTGTTCACACATTATGCTTGATATTTTTCTCTTCTCATTCTTTTATCTTTCTGGTCATTCCTAGAAGTTGATTACAGGACATTCCCAGTTGATCCTATGTTTTTCTTTTTTTTTTTCCTATTTTCTATTTCAGTCATTTTGTCTACCTTTATGGGATTTCATCTTCCATTCCTTTTTTGAGTTTTAAGTATGGTAATAAAATGTTTAATATGTGAGAGCCCTATTTTATCTTTTATTACGTACTTTATAGAACAGTATTCCCTTTAAAGTGAATACAGTATGCTCTTTCCACCTCTGCAGATATCCGTAATAGTATCTGCAGCTTACCTTTTCTCTCCAGTGTAACTTCTAAATTCGTTCCCCCTCTTTTTATCCTCGTGCACCAGTGGATGATAGATTAAGAAAATTTTTTCTTTAGCTCTAGGATTTTTCTGAACTGTTCTGGAGCAGCTGTTATGGGTCAAGAAATATATTATTATATTGGAGGGAGACTAATTTTGTCTTTGCCTAATGAGTCCGTTGTCTAATTTCCATGCCAAGGAAAAGAGATGGAATAGAGGTAAGAGTAGAACATTTCAAACACAGGGGCCAGCTTATTCTTATGTATTGAAGTAAGAAAGAACATGACATGCTTTGGGAAGTGGTTAGATATCATCGCAATACAGAGCACAATTGTAGGAGTGATAAAAGATGAAGTTAGAAAGATAAGTAGAGACCAGATCATGGAGAGTGTGTGGTGTTCATGTGGATTAGATTTAACTGAGGGACTAATTCTTAAAATAATAGGAGTTAAAATGAGTTAGATGTCTATATGTTCATGTAAAGTAAGTAGTACAGTGTGTCGTCAATATGTATCTTTCATGTTCTGGTCCAGCAATAGGCTCAGCATTCCAACCAGCAGAAAGAGGAAAGGGCAGCAGCTCACAAAATTCCTCCCCCAAGGGTATTTCCTAGAAGTTGTACCCATTACTTACCTTCCATCATCTCAGCCTGTTTTGTATGTCCCACCTGTTATGTACACAACAGCCTAGAACAACATGTAGGCTTTGGGGAGAGGAGAACCATGTGCACAGTTAACTTTCAGGTGTTCTTTTACTGAGGAAGGAAGGGGAATTTGCTAAGGAACACAGCGTTGGATAGGAGTTTAGAATTTATTTAGACACTGGGGAGGGTCCTTGAAGAGGTTTAAGCCTAGCAGTTTTTCCCTTTAGAAAGGTTCTCGGCTGTGACAGGAGGAATAAGGTGATGTGAGAGTAAAGGTGGTCTGAGCAGACTGGCAGCCGTGAGAAGCACCTCCAATGCGAGCAACACAACATGATATGGCTTTGTAAGGGACTGAAGGGAGAGCATCACACTGGTGATGTTAATGACTACACTGATGTTGACTTTTTTATCTTCATGGTTGAACATTTGAAATGTAATTATTTATAGAAGTATATGAGGTCTGTCCAGAAAAAGTCCAGCCATTGTTAATATAATGAGAATGGTTTACACGACATCGATGTAACCTGGCAGCCCAGGAGAGTGGACTGGAATACCCCTGGGTGAACAATGGCGACTTCACTGTACTAGTCAGTGGGGGCGGTAGACAGCACTGAGTGAGCGTGTGTACTATGTGCCTGTCACACTCAAAATGAATGAGTGAGTAGAGCAACAAATTGCATCAAATTTTGTGTTACACTTGAATGTTCCTCAGCAGAAACTATTCAGATGATTCAGAAGCCCACAGCTATGGGCAGCTGGTGATTGGCAGCTTCATCATGACAATGTACCTACTCATGTATCATATCTTGTTCAGAGTTTTTTGGTGAAATATCAAATCACTCAGGTGACTCAGGCCCCCTACAGCCCACGTTTGGTGCCCTGTGACTTCTGGCTTTTCCCAGAACTAAAATCACCCTTGAAAGGGAAGAGATTTTATATTGTCAGTGAGGCTCAGGAAAATACAATGGGGCAGCTGATGGCAATTAGGAGAACTGTGTGAGGTCCCAAGGTACCTACTGTGAAGGGGACTGAGGCATCATTGTCTTATGTACAAAGTTTCTTGTATCTTCAATAATTGTCTTTTTTTCATATTACATGGCTGGATACCTTCTGGACAGACCTCACATTGACCATAAACCCAGGCCTTTGTCAAAGAGATGGTGATCAATTCTCTCAATACCCCTTCCTAAATCTTAGAGGATTTCTGTCCTATTTCTGTAATATGTTTGTTTCTTTAACAACACATACTGTGATTTCTTTAAAAGGCACATATATGTGGTTTAAATTTAAATACAGACATTTAAATACAAAAAGTATATTTTCCTCTACATTATAATATCCTAGAACATTATCAATGCTATAGTTTATCCTACTGTTTCATAGAAGATTTTATATACAGGGCATGCTCTTAAAAATGATCTAGAAATATCTGCATGTACCAATATGGTTGACATAGAAATACCAAAAAGCTGTATTTTTAAGCAATGGCAAAATAAAGAACAGTGCACAGAATAAGACTGTTACTATAAAAACCCTTTGAAAAGATACACACACACCCCTTCATACAGAAACACACACCCTTTCTGTCTTTTAAAAATGTATCATTTTCAGGATTTCCCACATAAGCTATTTGACTTAATGAAATTTAGCTGTATTCACAAACGCAGCCTAACAAGGGTTATTAGGGGAGTGGGTTTAAATATGCCGTTTGTTCATTATCCATACGCTCAACAATGGGACATAAATATTCTGTCTCTAAATCTAGTCTCAGTAACACCTACTCCCACCAACATTTTATAACATAAACATTACTTTGAATTGAATGTGATTGTCTTATTATTTATAGGTATATTTGCATCATTATTTTCACTTTATATATACCACATGGACTTGAAATGCCAGCTAAGTACGACACGTAATGCTTAATAAATAATGAATCTCTTCCAAAGCTGGAGGTAAAACTCACTGTGTAAGAATTTCAGGAAAATGACATTTTATTCTTTAACTTAGAACCTTGGTGAAGGGTTTTCATAGTAACCTTCATCCCAGTGTGTGCACTGCTCCGTATTTCTGCTGGTGCTTAAAAATACAGCTTCTCGATCTTCCTGTGGCAGCCATATCGGTGCACACGTGCCTTTGTTTTGAGAGCTGCACTGTGTATAATCCATGATCTGTGCATGTCAGTGGATATTTTGTATTTTTTTATTTTGTGAGAATTTGCTTTTGTCCTTTTTCTTGTTTTTCAAAGAGTTTTATCAAAAGATCTATAAATTAACATTCTCATATGCATAATGAGAGTATATATTTATATGTATAACAAATAGTACTTTAGTGAACATGTGAGTGAACCATATATAAACAAATGCACACATGTATGTGCGTACATATGCATATCTATGTGTGCATGTATATGTATGTATGTATGTATGTATGTATATTTATACATACACATACGCATACACACACACACAGATTGGATGAAACCCTAGAGGCAGAACTGAAGGCCACATGGTATGTTTTTTTTCCTTTTGATGATTTAAAAATCACCCACCAAAATTACTATGCCATATGTCCCCACACAAAAGTTTCGTAGAGCCCAGGGTAGGTAACATAAATGCACTGAGCAGCCCACATGAGAGGAGTTACAGTGTTTGTACCGAGACCAAGAAACCTATTTAAGTTCTCTTCAAAAACACTGGCTACCAAACTGTCTAAATGAAATACCCTCTTTGGGTTACATGGTTGCTAACGGTACATTATAAAAGTCCTCACTTTTGCTGTTATTGTCATTGAAAAAGATATTTTAATGATAAAACAGCAATATTTACATTTCTAAGTTATATTTCTATCTGTATTTGTGAACCTTCCCCTTCCCTCTCTGAGCTTTAACTGTGAAGGTGATGAGGGCATAGATCCAGTGCCAGAAAAACCTTTGGGAAAAAGTACCCGGATATATTGAACCATCAGTGGAAGCTTGAGTATAGACAAAAAGTTGGTAGAAAAACAGAAAATGTCAGGAACTTTATAACACAAAAGAGACATGCTTCTCATTGTTGGTGTTTCTCCTTGCTTTTCATTGACGTACCACCCTTCAGCCTTCCCCCATAACTTTGCTCATTTATTGTTCATTCTGGCCTGTGGCAATAATGAGTGCTTAACAAAGTGATACTTAGTAATATAAATGCTCAGTTTCTGATGGTGATTGTGTGTATTACCTTGTTGACCTTAAGTCTACGAAACTTACTTATACAAATAATCAAAGGGATGGTAATTTATAAGGATCACAGGAATTTTCAATGGATGTTTTCTCTTTAGGTCAAGAATTGATTTTTTTCAAAGGCAGATTTTTATGGTACTTAATAAATTAATGTATAAAGAAAAGTATGGGAGAAGGTAGATCTATTTATTTCAGACATATATAGAAGTTTTTGTATAAATAAGTGATAAAAATGAGAGAACGGAGAAGTAATAGATCAGTAATACTTGAGGACTCAGTTTAATGCTTCATTTTCTCTCCTAATATTTCTTGATTTAATTTATAATCGACAAACTCCAAGATATGGCATATGGGATTATCCAGTAAACTTCTGTAGCATCAATCATAGTACAATAAAACCATTCACATCCATGCCCCATGATAATGCAGATCTGGATGCTAGAGACTGAAGGCTGGTTTTCATCCTCAACCCAACATTCCTTTTAAAAAGAAAGCTGTCAAATCAGGAGGCTGGATGTAGAAGGAAGTGTGAGGCTCCTCTTGGGAAGCCACGCTAGTTGAGGAAAGTCTTCATATGTTTGGGTTTTATCCTTCCCAACTCCCTGGATAGAGAGGGGTGATCAAATAGGTGCCAGCTAACCAGGAGATTCTCAAATTACTGACATAATCCAGGAAATCCCAACCAGCCTTTTCCCACTTCTGCATTTGAGACATGGTGGACAGCTGCCACCAGGTGGAGCTAATTTCCAGTTTTGACTCCATAGCTCTGCATTACACAGATCCATAGAATTCCAAAGCTGCTAGCTATTTGGGCTTGTCTAATTATTTCATTATCCTTAAAATATCATCACCACCTTTTCCATGAATCAGTCTCTTGGACCCCACTTGCTACATTATGACAGAATTTTATAGTACTGTAATTTCTGCTAACTAAAAATCTGCAATTATACTATCACTGGCCATCATGGAGGAAAAACTCAACTGAGTAGAGTTAAATTGTGTAGCCAATTTAAAGTAATATGTTTGTTGGGTCTGGGCTCAGTTGTCTGTTCACTTCTTATAGAACCTCTTTCTAAATAGATGCAAGGGTGAAGGGTGGTAACTATCACATGGGAAAAAGTCGTGTATTTCCCATAACCTCTTGTCACATTAAGCCCCAGAGAAAGTAGAAGAGCTTTCTAGTGGTTGTACTGACTCTGACGGAAAGGTTAAGCACTTATCAAGCGTGCCAAAATAGTGGGAAAGTAACTGGGAGTATAGATGTCAATAGCTAAGATCCAGTAATTAGCTGTAATTACAAATAAGCTATAAAGGGGACATATTTAAGTTGATATATTTATATACACCTTGCCAAAGTAGCTTATTACCACATTTTAAAAATAGCTACATACATAATTTCTGTCTATTATAAATACATATAACCAACTTAAGTAGTCATTCTTGATTTATATTATATATGTCATATTTTTGTGCTTAATGTTTCACTGTTAAACTACTTGAGAATTTATTTCATTCCATCTACATTTATCATCTGTCTTTGAAGAAAAACATATCCCAATGTATTTTATAGAAATAGTTGAGGTTAATAATAAAATAACTCAGTAATATTTTTATTACAGAGGGCTTTAGAATTGGGTATGTTTGCATTTACCTTAATAATAGTCAAATAAATGATTCTTTAATAAAAGAGCCTAGATTATTTGAATGAAGGTTACACATTTGTTATTATATATGGAAATGTTCCTATACAATCACAAAATCAAATTTATACATTTATTTTCATTTGCTAAGTATTCAGTGACTTTATTGCTCATAGAGCTCTAAAGATAAATTAGAAATGGTCCATATCTTAGACTTCTGTGTAGTTTTGTATCTGAGTGAGATACATGATTAGCACTCCTCTTGGCAGCTCAGGTTTTAAACCAATTGAGAAATTAAACTATAGTGCAAGTAGATTGAAGCTAAAATACCACCTAAGTTACTGATGAAGGCAGCTTTAAGAAAGACAGCTCGGTGCAGTGTTATGCTCCGGTCATCTCACAGGGACTGTCAGGTGGTTCCCACACCTTCCCAACTCAGTTTTCAGTGACAGTGACATCACGTTGGTAGTTGATAGTCAGCTCTGGTGGAAGTATTTACACCATGGAAATTGGTAAGTGACATTCATCAGGGACTTTTTGTCCCCTGGAGAGCTGGTGGTTAAATAACTAACAGTCTAGCACTGTCTGAAGGTACAAATTAGTCTAAGAACTGAATCCCAGGGTTACCCACTGAGCCCCACACAGGGGAGGCACAGAGGTGCTCTCCTGCCCCAGGAGCTGAACAAAATGTACTCTGCATGTAGCTTACTCACAAGAGGACGGGAAAGGGAGAGACTTTCTCCTATACATTTCAATTTCCCAGAGGCAGAAGAACTGAGAATGTAAAGAACCACAACTCCAGAGAAAGGAAACATTAGAAGCATGAATACGTGTTTCCCCACCCATTGCTCCTACACCTTTGCATTCTACCAGTGAGATTGAACCATTAAGAACTAACTATTCAGGCCCTGGCTGGTGTAGCTCAGTGGATTGAGCACGGGTCTGCGAACCACATGATTGAGGTTTGGTTCCCAGTCAGGGCACATGCCTGGGTTGCAGGCCAGTTCCCAGCAGGGGACACATGAGAGGCAACCATACATTGATGTTTCTCTCCCTTTCTTCTTCCCTTCCCCTCTAAAGATAAATAAATAAAATCTTTAAAAAAAAGAACTAACTATTCAGGAGAAGTGTCTTTACAGGTTTTTTGCCCATTTTTTAATTGGATTGTTTTTTATGTTGAGTTATATAAGTTCTTTATAAATTTTGGATATCAACCCCTTATCAGATGATAATGGCATATATGTTCTCCCATTCAGTGGGTTGCCTTTTCATTTTGTTGAAGGTTTCCTTTGCTGTGCAAAATCGTTTTAGTTTAATGGAGTCTCATTTGTTTATTGTTTCTTTTGTTTCCTTGCCCAAGGTGATATATCAGGAAAAATACTGCCAAGAGAAATGTCTGAAATTTTACTGCCTCCATTTTCTTTTAAGATTTTTATAGTTTTGAGCAATGTCACCTCAATAAATTCAATTTAAAATAAGAATTAACTATTGAGGGGTATGACTATTCCCTATAGGGAGGAAATTTGCCTTGCATCAGGACAGGCCTCTTCCTACCTTTGTGAGGCTACTTTGTTAATGCCAACCATTGTTTCTTTCATACTGACATGAAAGTACTGGTCATCAGTTATCTTTTGTTGCTACTAAGCTCCACCTGCTGGACCCATATCAGAAAATGAAATATTAATGATTTAAATTCCATTGTTCTACATACAGATTCAACTATAGACATGTCTTGCACATTTTCCCCCTTGCAACATCACATGACTTTGCAATGGAAAGCATTCTTTACCCTGTGCTCCCTGTGCTGGGAGGCCCATGCCTGTGTAATTTTCTGGTATGATATAAATTGGTCTAGTGTGTCAACTTTAACCATACCTAAGTTGGTAGGATTTGGGTATTTTTAAAAATTTTTATTTATCTTTAGAGGGGGAAGGAAAGGAGAGAGAAAGAGAAATATCAATGCATGGTTGCCTCTCCTGCATCCCCTGCCGGGAACTGGCCTGCAACTCAGGCATGTGCCCTGACTGGGAATCGAACCTCGATCCTCTGGTTTGCAGGCCCACACTGAACCCACTGAGCTACATCAGCCAGGGCATGATTTGGGTATTTTAGCAGCTGTTTTAAGTGTCCTGTGGGGGGCCAAAGATGTGCTCTGAAGTCTTATTCTTCTTGGAGCCCACAGCCTGTGCCATGCCTGGCAGCAACCAGGAAAAGATGAGGCAAAGCGGAAATGCTTATGTCCACCATTCCATGGTTCCCAGAATACATGGAAATTATTCAGAATAGTTCAGTGATTAAACTGATTCCAATTCTGTGTACTCAGTTCTGAAAATGTGTTTGCTAGTTTCTTTCTCATCCCACAATATTTCCAGCCACATTGTCTAGCAGAAGCTTGACAGTTTGGTTAACATAATAGTAAGGTACTCCAATAATACATAAGCATATAGAACTCCAAAATATAGATATAAAACTCATAAAGACTCCAATAATAAAATGAGAATAGTAAGATGTCCCACCTTTGTTTAAAAATCTACTCCTCTTTTCTAATTATTTGAGAATAAAATTATTTTATATTTGATCCTCTTCAGTGCTAATCCAGATGTATTATCTGAACTCAAATTTCTTGTCCCTGTTAATCTGGAAGTTCAAAGAAAGTGGTTCTTGCCAATTTATCATTCTGCTTTCCCAGGTTAGAGTTCGGAGCACAGGCTCATTTGCTCTCATTCACCCTCTCTTTCTCTGGCGAAGGAGTACCTTTAGGGCCTCAAAATTACTTTAGTTTACTGAAAAAAACTGAAGAATTAATAGGACATATGATTATCATAAGAACTGGCCCCCACAAAATAAAAGTTCAAAAGTGACCCCACCTGATTCTGGAATGTACTACTTAGAGTGTGTCAAAGGCCATATTTATTTATTTATTTATTCATTTATTTATTTAGCTACAGTGTTCAAGAGATCTTCTAATCTGTGTTTTCTTAGATTCTGGAGAATTTCTGTCAGTTGTCTCTATATTTGAAGGTTATTTTTTTTAAATGTTCCGGTAATGTACTTTTTTCTTCAGAATGTCTGGAGCTGCCCTCGTGTATTGATCTAATCCTTTCATCACAGTTTTTCCTTTCATCTCCTGGGCTGGTGAATTTTAATGTTTGCTCCATTCCTTGGGCATTTGGGTCAAAAAGAGCTACAGTGATATCTGGGGAAAGGATAGTTTAACTCACGAAGGTTGGAGAAAGGAGTGTGCAGACAGATCGTTTGGTGCTAAAGAGATGACATTTTATAGCCAAGATTCCTTCACCTGTAGCTACTGAGCTGGTGGGGAGCGTGTGCTTCAGTTCCGAGCCGCAGTCCTTTTTACTACATTTGTGTTGCACACATATTGTCAAGGGCCTTCCCCCTTCTCATGTCCTAGAACGCTTCCCTGGCAAACCTGAGTATGGAGTCTCGGTAACCGAGGAGCGCTTCATCACCAACTCACCCTAAATTATGAAGCCGGCATAAGGACAATATCAGTACATCTGTCATGTTAGGCAAAACAAGCTTTTTACAGTAAACCTATCAACTTTCTACCTTCCAGTCCTCAAACATATAATTTGTAGTTATTTTTAAATTTGAAATCATATTTCTTATGGACAGTTTTTGCTGTTATCAACACATTTTAAATATTAGTGGCAACGTATTTTGTAACGTTCATTGACAGACATCGTTGCAAAAGAAGTTTGCCATGGTGTTCTTTCTGTTTACTTGTTTTCTTAACAGATAACCTGGATTTTGGTAACTTCATGTACCGTACATTAAAATGTTCAAAACTTCTACAAGCTAGAGGAAGCTAACACATTCTTCAGGCTTTGCACTTTCAAAACATTTTGATGTCTGAATATTTTCAAGCATTATAGAAAAGTACAGGAAATAATATAATAGGCACATAGGACTAATGATTGAGATCTAACAGATGTTCTTGCTTGCCTAGGAACTTTTTTTTTTCCTATTTAAACCAAGCAGATAAGCAAAACCCCTGAGTCTCTTGTTTCCATCCCAGTCTCCTCTTGAAGTTGTTGCTCATTCTCCCTGAATGTACTTTTGAACTTTTACTTCACAGGTAGTTATGACAATATGTAGTCAGATTCTGTTTTTAGAACTTGCATAAATAGAATAATGTATGAATTCATTTAAAGTATGATTTTATTGTTGAATGGGTATGAAATATAAAAAAAGCAAGAAATAGATTTGAAATTATTTTCCACATTTGAT
The DNA here is from genome assembly GCF_014824575.4 of Sturnira hondurensis. Taxonomy (NCBI): domain Eukaryota; kingdom Metazoa; phylum Chordata; class Mammalia; order Chiroptera; family Phyllostomidae; genus Sturnira; species Sturnira hondurensis. The sequence continues at coordinate 7,688,146 of NW_028074140.1, read as the reverse complement.
GTGATTCCTTGGTGTCAAATGATTTAATTTTTGCTTTTGTTTTTATGTGCAGACGTGTGTTTTTAAAAAAGTATTCAAGAGATTCTGTAGTCTTTATGTTCTTAGATACTTGAAAATTTCTGCTTGTTGTTTCTGTGCTTGAAGAATAGTTTTGAAAATGCTCTGGTATGTATTTTTTTCTTCAGAATTTGTATACCTGGACATTGAATATTGATCAGATTTTTTTTCACTATTGCTTTTCCTGTCATATTTTGGGTTTGGATATTTTGGTGTTTTTTATCTTTTGGGGGCTATTTAAATTTGAGATTGTTATGTATGTTGTCTTTATACTTGCCTAGCAACTCTGCTAGGGATGACATTCTCGGGTTACTCTTTCTTCCCTCAGAACTTTGTACACCTTGCTGTTCCATCTTCTGTCTTCTGATATTGCTCTGGGAAAGTCTGATACCAGACTGGATTTTCTCCCTTGAACTTGCTCCTTCTGCGTAGAAGCCTGTCCTTGAAATGCCGTACGTTTCTTAGTGGTAGTAGTTCAGCAACTGATTTTACTTGAGTTTATTTAGAAGTTTATATAACCAAATTTAATAGTTTCCTCCTTTCAGAGAAATTAGCCTTTTAAATGCGTTATTTTTCTGTTGCATTCTGGAGGAGTCTGTTTCCTAGAAAAACCAGTATTTCCTGTGATGTATAACAACACGGTATTTCTTCCATATATACCATTTCCCCTCTAATCTGCAATCGTAATGCCTTTAGACCTAACTAAGCAAGAGAGATTTTTGCCTTGGAAGCTGTGCTTTAGATGAGCACTCCAGGGTGCCCTCCGCTAGCCGGGGCAAAGCAGCCATGCCTAGGAGCTGTCTGTGTTTCCCAGCTCGATCATTCCCTGCACCTGGAATTCTCCAACCATCAGCTCCAAACACATTTCAAGGACTAGTGGTAGCTCCCTGTCATGATCCTTCTGTCTGAGGACAGGCTGAACCACTGCTACAGTTACACTGAAACCCAAGGATTTGCTGAAGGTTAACTGTGGGCAGACTGCCCACAGTAGCTGGGAAGGACGTGTTGGGGTATCTACGTAGGTGCATTTGCGGCCCCTCGGGGAGTCGGGTGGGAAAGTCGGATGTTGGCCCACGGTCAGGGTTTGGGAGCCTGGAGCAGGTCCTTCTTCACTGCCAGACTTGGACCTGGAATGCTATCTTGTCCAAAAACTCAGTATTTAGACCTGGCCTTTCAGATATTTTTCTCAAAGTATATTTTCTAAGGTGGAAGGATAGAAAGTGTAAACATTTCACGTTGTTTATTGGCTTGAAATCACCATTATTTCATAGTTCAGTGTCTGGTATTTTACCCGTAATCCAGACTGTGAAAATGTTAGAGACGTGCCTGTCTGACATCTTTGGTTCTTTTGCAGTCACATTATGTCCAGCCTGCACTCAATGTTGATAATTCAGTTTCAGTCATCTCTCTATTTACGTTTCTCTTTAGATTTATCAGTGTAGTCATGGTTGTATTTTAGATATCATTTTTTTCTTTGGCTCTTCAATTCTTTATATTTTATTCTACCTGATATATGAGGGGGGCCCACAAAATACCAGTATTATCTTTTGGAGGGTGGGGCCCTCTGTAGTACAGACTTCCCCGCTAGGTGAGTGTTTTAGGAACCCATCTGTATCAGTGTACCAGCTGGCAGTGTTGTGTGAGCCTGCATTGGGCTTCGGTGATTTATTTTTTTAAGACTCAACACTTTTGCCCATTTCATGATGGGTGATTTACAAGCATATCTGCCCACACTGCACTGAGTGTTTAGCAGGTTTTGACCAAAAATGGCCTAACCTCCATGCCCCACCCTTCCTATTCACCCATTCTTGCCCCTGAGCAACTTTTTTTGTTTCCTCAGATGAAAAAGTCCTCAAAGGGAAATGTTTTGCTGAGGTGAAAGAGGTGGGGAAAAATGACAGAAGCATTAAAAGGCATCAAAATCGATGAGTTCAAAAACTATTTTGAGCAGTGGAAAAACAGTTTCAATTGGTATATTTCATCCAATGGGAGTACTTTAAAGGTGACTGAAGTTTAAACATGTAAAAGTAAATGCACAATTTTTAAATAAATAAATTATGGTTTCTTGGGGGTCCCCACATATATATTTTATTAAGCATTTTTATAGCACAAAGCCCCCAGGGAAACGTTTCTTCAATTTCTTCCAAACTGAGTTCTTCACCTGTCTTTCACATTATGTGTTCTTTTGTTTCTTTTCTTTTCTCTCTTGCCACATAGTGCTTATAGATCATAATGCCAATTTTTAATTTGAATGTGTGATTTAACTTTTAGTTTTTATTGTGCTTTTTCATTACCAGTTAGTCCCCTTAATACCTGCCTCCCCCACTTTCACCACACTGTTGTCCATGTCCACGAGTCCTTTGTCCATTTTGCTTGATTCCTCCACCCCCCCAATAACTGTCATCATGCTCTCTGTCCCTGAGTCTAGTTCTGTTGGTTATTTCCATTTGTTCTTTAGATCTCACATACCTGTCAGAATGGCTGTCATCAATAAATCAACAAACAGGTGCTGGTGAGGATGTGAAGAAAAGGGAACCCTTTTGCACTGTTGGTGGGAGTGCAGATTAGTGCAGCCACTGTGGAAAGCAGTATGGAGATACCTCAAAGAAATTAAAAATGGATCCGCCTTTTCACCCAGTGATCCCACTTCTGGAAAAATATCTGAAGAAACCCCAAATACTAATTTGAAAGGATGCATGTGCCCCTATGTTTATTGCAGCATTATTTACAATCAACAAGATATGGAAGTACCCCAAGTGTCTATGAGTGGATAAAACAACTATGGGACAATTTACACAATGGAATACTACTCAGCCATAAAAATATAAGAACAAATTCACCCTTTGCAATCACTTGAATGGACATGGAGAACACTAAGTGAAATATTCTAAGTGAAATAAGCCAGTCAGAGAAAGACAAATACCATATAATTTCACTCATATGTGGAATCTAATGAACAAACTGAACTAACAATCAAAATAGAGACAGATCATAGATAGAGAGCAGATGACAGCTAAGGTTGTGGGGAGGGGAGGTTTAGGGGTGGAGATATTGAGCAAAAAGGAAAAAGAACTCATGAGCATGGGCAACAGTGTGGTGATTGCAGGGGGAGGGAGGTGTAAGCGGACTGAATATAACAGAAAAAATACAATAACTTTTGTTAAAGGAAAAATGTCTCAAGAAATAAAATGGCCCTCTGGTACGTAGGCTGTCCTTTGTTAATATATTGTTTGAGAAAGGCTAATTTAGATATTTTGATTTTGAGAAAGATTTGTCCAGATACTTTTCTTCAAACATGCAGAGTGATGCTCTGTAATGACATTGCATCTGTTCAGCCAAGGGCCTCTCACATGGCGATGTGTGAGCTGGACAATGCCTGCATACAGATTTGGCTTGACCTGCATAATCATTTTTTAAATTGCACCATTGTTGAAAAAAATCTATAAATGTCACATAAAAATCAGGTTTTCTAGCTTCTCTTGAAAACTTTTAAAAAGGGCAGGTCGAGGCCCTCTTTGCGTGGTCCGTCTCACCGTGCACGAATGTGTGACCTTGGTCAGTCTGCCCTGTACCCCGACTGGTTCCGTCCGGGCTGCCTGCGCGCCTAGGTCGGGGCCTCTGTCCTGCTGGACCCAGCTCTGCTGCTGGCTCCGCCTCTCTTACCGTCCCCGTTGAACAGTTCGTAGCTGTCGGACTTCCGTATACCGTTTTCTGGTCTTTGGGTGTGTCCTAGTTCTCCAAAACTTTTGTTGTATTAAAACTTGGTTGTGGGAGAAGGCACCGTGTTTCCACCTATGCCTCCATCTTGGCGGAAGTCCGTCTTCCTGTGTCCACTTTGGACAATCACGTCCCCCACTAATCACCGCATCTCCCTTCCTTATCTCAGTGCACACGTGTACCTACCACTCCCTTTGCGGTGTGCTTGAAAATGCCGTGTTACTTTATAAACACCCATCACATGATCCTAGGGAAGTGTTTACCACTAGCCTTCTGAAAAAGGTCGAATGAATGTCTAAATAGTATAAATTATTCAGAATAGTTATTTTCTAATTACTGATTTACACATGAGAAAAGTATATCCTAAAATCCATATACATAATTCTACACATTTAAATTATGAAATTTCAAAACATTTTCTTTACACTATCATCATTTCATATAATATGGCATATTTTTAAAATAATGATTTTTTCTTAAAGATATTAACTTAAATAGCACAGTTTTTCCATCATTGTATTAAATTAGTGATCAGAAAATAAGAAATTCAGATTTTTAAAGAACTGGAATTTATATTAACAATGTAAAATATGCTAATTATTTTTTAAAAAATATAAATAAAGTATCTGGTAAAGTAAAATAGAACCATATACAATTTTGGCCACTAGAGGGCTTTCATTAATATGTATATATATCTGGATGAGATAGTCCTGCAGAAATAAGGCCTGCTTGAATGAGGTTGGTAGGTTAATAATGTGAGTGTAATAATTTATAGTTTTAATTTGAACATTTTACCTAAAATGTCATATGGTGTGCCTGAGTATGATATTGTTATGTTACAGAATTACATGCTTATGATTGATTTTGTAATAAAGAGGGGCATTATTTATGCCAGACCCTGTATATACCAGTGAGAGTATAATTATGAAGATGAACAATGATGTTTATATAATTACCAAGAATTAAGTATATAATTCTTGGTAGTTAAAACTACAAAGTTTTAAATGTCATTATAATATATATAATATACAGGTAATTAAGTATATAATTAAGTATATAAATGCCATTATAATATATATAATATACAGGTAATTAAGTATATAATTCTTGGTAGTTAAAACTACAAAGTTTTAAATGCCATTATAATATATATAATATATAGGAATTTTATAAAAGCAAAATATATAATATTTGATATTTTGGGGAAGACAATGTTTCATATTTTAATCAGTGAAAAGTAGTCAATAATACAAATTCACAGGTGGGCTAAGTTTTACAGTTTTTATATGTTCATTTGCTTAACATTTTAAAATGTTAGAAAAATATTCTACAGTTTGCTTATCCTGCTACCACATATAGAACATACATATTTTAGTATTTTGCAAACAGTTCTTTTAGAACTAAACAGTGGGACTAAGTGTTGCTATGAATACTCTGTTTTGTAAGGAAAAAAATCATGTTTAAGTCTTTCATGGGTTTTTCAACAGAATGAGAACTTTGAAAGATCAATCTTCAGAGTTCTAGCAGATATAAATGGCTGTTGACCACCCGTGGTGAGAGTTTTCATTGTTTTTCAAATTACGTGTAATTTACTTTTGTGTGATATCTCTGGATCCCTATGACAATGAAGACAGATGCTTGGGAAGCCGATTCTAAAAGAATTCCAAATTTTAAATTCTCTTTTCCTCGTTCATCTCATCTAGTGTGGTTCATTAAATAAGATGTGAAAGTGTTAAGAGTTTAAAGTGCAACTCCCCTGACTCCGTGAAGAGGGCTAGAACTCAGGCACAAAAGGGAATAGCATAGTGCTTGCATGCCTTTATTAAACCAAGGATAAACCCTGTGTGTCCACACTAGGCACACTCCCATAACTGAGTTAGACTAGGTATCTTCAAACTGAGAGCGATATTTTAAAGATGGACTTTGGAGATTTTCAAATGTTTTCGCTAATGCAAAAATAATGTAATATAACCTAACCATCTGTGTAACTTTCCATAGTTTCCTCATGACAATAATACTTTTTAATGACTTAACTGTAGGTAATGGCTTTTTTCCCTCAAGGCTCTGTAAAACCCTAGTTGCTCACACCACTCCTCTCTTTGAACCTGGATTGTGACTTACGGGTACTGGCCAAAACTTGGGATACTTAGTGTGGTATTAAAGACCGACAGGAATGCTGTCCCTTCTTTGCCTGCATCTATTCCTATTTCTGTCTTTATATATTTTTTCTTTTTCTAGTTTGCCCCTACATTTATTAAATTGTCCCCAAACTGTGCATGTGTGCACACACACAAACACACACGTGGAAGCCACACCCTTTACAGTTCACCGTGTTGGATGACTTTCCACTCCTGGGAATCTCAACTTATTTTTCAAACCATTCTTCCTTTACTTGGCCTTTTACTGTGCCTGGAATGTTCTTCCACTATTTTCTACCTGATCCTGCAAAGCCATTTTTAAATATTTCCTGTTTCTATGACTTTCCCTGACATTATTTTTCCCTCCCTGGTAGAATTTAATTGTTCCTGACTCTCTCTAACCAAAACATTTTCTCCTACTCATACTCTAGCACTTGTCACAGATACCACAGACAGTTTCTTGCACTTTCTTTCTTCTTCTTTAAAAAAATAACAAAGTAGTGAGTTAAAATCAGTAAGGACAGACACAGTTTCACCATCACGCAACTAGTGAGAGTCAAAATTATAACCACATCCAAATGGCCTACGGGGTTAATCTCAGTGTCACATATCAATATTTCTTGTAATATTACTTTGAATGTTTACTAAAGACTTTATTTCTACATTATAATTATGTGCTTGAGATATCAAGGAAAGGAGCAGTATAATTTTTTGATCTTTTTGGCTAGTAATTTATTATTGTACATAAATTCTAAAATTTAGATAAGTCATAGTCTACTATACTAAATTATTCTTCTTTTACATTGTACACTAAAGATTTATTTCCGTACCTGAGATGTACAAAGTGAAACATGTCAAAATGTCATTTTAATATATTAATATTTCTTTGGAGATGGTGATAAATAAAATGCTTTATAATATCACAAGTTTATTTTAATATATCATTTAAATATTTTTCTGCAATAGTTATTTCTAAAAGTATTGTATTTTTAAGATATGTGTGCATATGTATATATAAGGGAGGTTAGAAATTCAATGAACATAGTCTGTTTCCCATCCAAATTTCCCACCACAGAGCTTTGTAAACATGCACCAAACTGTAAAGAATAGGAATATAATGTAAAAATATTTTGTTACAATATTTTCCCTTTGGTTTACTATTTATTTACTCAATATATATTTCTGTTAACAGACATAAAGGAACAGGATAGCCTCCCCTCTCAGAGCTTACATTCTCACCAAGGACACAGAACTTAAAGAAATAATTACACGCCCTGGCTGGTGTAGCTCAGTGGATTGAGTGTGAGCCTGTGAACTACATGATCGTGGTTCGATTCCCAGTCAGGGCACATGCCTGGGTTGCAGGCCAGTTCCCAGCAGGGGACTCACAAGAGGCAACCATACATTGATATTTCTCTCCTTCTCTCCTTCCCTTCCCCTCTAAAGATAAATAAATAAAATTTAAAAAAAGAAATAATCACACAGTTAGTCAATCACTTTATTTCTAGGGTTTGGACCATGAAACACAGGCACAGGAGCTCTGGGGCTGTGCAATAGGACTGCCAGGAAAGTTTGAAGATTTTCTTAAAGAGAAGATATGTAGGCTACTTTCTGAAGATGGGCATTGTGTGTGTGTGCACCCACATGTGTGGTGTTTGTGCTCTGGGAGGAAACAGTGAGGAGTAACCAGGGTCAGGTAGACAGTTCTCACACAGAGACCCAGAGACAGGAGCTGAGCATCTTCTAAGCACTGTAAGAAATGACAAGAACACAAGATGAGGACAAGTGTCACAGGAGCATACCAGTGTAGAAAGCAGGACTCAGACTCCTAGGAACTTGGTGACCTTATCAAGTATTTGGTCTTTGTCTTAAAAACAACAGGATGCTACTTGAAATTTAATTATTTGTACACACACACAAACACATTTAAAGAGATCTCTGTCTGACTGCAATGCAGAGAATGGATCAAATGGAAGAAAGAGTGAATTGGATGGAAAGGAGTTTTGTTTTTATGTTCTTACTGATGATGCTTACAAAATATGTTTTATTGAGCTCATTTAACATCAGTATAGAATATGATGCACACCCTGAGAGTTATTTTGTTTATTCTTTTACAAATGCAAAAAGATAGAGATTTTAGACCTATAAGCTTGTGTTAACATTTACAGTTCCATTATCATGACTTACAGCTTCCTCCTGAGCATTATTAACATAATGGAATCATTTTGAAGTTTATACTCACAAAATGCAGGTACATGAGCCTTTTACATCTGTTAAGCTGTTAAAACAAATTATGATGAAGGGTGTTTCCTTTTCCATACCTTACAGGAAGCCTCGGTAGATGCATGTTCCCTGTTCAAATAACAAGATACCTTATGAGAACAAATTAAAGTGAGCTATGACAATTCTGCCATTACAATCTGGGGGTACAGTTTGGTACAGAGGAAAGCGCTAAACGCCTCGCTCACTGCAATTGGTAGACAAGTGAACGTGGGACTTAGATGAAGCGACCATTCTGTGTAGTACGTTTTGATTATATGAAGCTACATTGTGCTTCGGGAGCACTTTCTCCCTTAGTACTTCACTGTTTTGTTTCTTTGTTTGAAACAGGAAGTATCTGAGTATGCCACAATTAGAAATTGTGTATAATAATTTGAGGAATTTCTACTTCCTTCAGGAGCCTCTCAAAAATGCTTACAGTTCAATGAGGAGAAGTTAAATAAGCCCAGATCCCTTTGTGTTATAAGTTAAAAAAATTAAATGTCTTAGATTGCAAACTGTAGATTTAAAAGTGTTTGGATCATTCAGTGTTTCAAGTAACGTAAACTGTTGAAACTGGTATAATTTTCCAAGGCTACTGGAGTCTAGTAATGTTTTTGGACAAATCATATCCATGGTTGAATTTTATATTTAGACCTGTGCTGTCTTTGTGCTATGACTATAAAAATAATTAGGCTTAAAATGAAATGAACCTACGAAAGCATGTGTTCTTTTGACTGTCACAAATTTGGGACTTTTGGGGATTTGTCTCTAAATGGTGGATCAGAGTGTCTAAACTTCTTAACATGGCTGACGGGGCCGCCCACAATCCTGTCCTGTATCTGTCTTTTCATACTTATCTCTTATTCCTGTCCTATCTACCGCCTTACTCTTTACTAACATAAAAATTTTATACTTTGTGCTTTAATGCCATTGCACATGCTATGCCTTCAGCCAAGAAATACTTTTTCTTCAAAGTTCATTTTAACATTCAAGTCATCTATCATCTGTTGAAGGTACCTCTGACCAGCGACACCAACGGACCTTGGAGAGAGGTCATCTCCCCTTTTCCTGCTCTCCTGTACTTGCCAAACCTTCCTGCTGCCCACAGCACACTGTATGGTAATTATTGGTTTACATGGTGAAGACTTGTGTCTGGTTCATCCTTTTTCTTTGATTTTCTTGGGCAGGACTTTAACTCTTATCAGGCTGATACATGCACATATATCCCAATCTCCAAATCAAGTTCTGTGTGTAGATTTATAAGTAAAGTTCACCTTCCTACCATCTCCATCCTGTATCTAGGCCTGTTTCCACTACTCGTCTCTGTTTTCCAGATAGTCAGCTGTCTAAATGATATGCTCAAACCCTTTCTTTCAACTTCAAACCATATTATGTGACTCACCTTATGGAAGATGAAGAATTAGTCTTTTTTTGTGGGCTTTTGCCCACACGTTGAAAAGAAACTTTAAGCATCTCAATAGTACAAGTGGAATAAAACAATGTTAATGAACTTATAAAAGTTTAAGCCTGTGTTTCTAAACTTGAGCCTCTTGAAAGAGAATGCAATTCAACATTCAAATGGATTCCTTTTTTGCACTCCATTATTCTCATCATCTACCCTGCAGAGTTCAAGTCTTCATAGCACTAATGCGGGACAAGTTTCCAGTTACATGACCTGTTGAATGTGACTTAGTTTTTTTCTTGGAGCCTGTTTTAGTTTAGAATAATTGCTTTTTAGGGGCTGTGGTATAGTTGTCATTCGTAAGTTCTTCTTTTTGTTTTCGTACTGTATGTTAGTCAATATTACTTGGATCTTTTGTGTTCCTCCTTTCTTGGATTTCAGTCTACTGTGCAATAGTATATCCTTAACTTTTGAAAACTAGACGCAAAGGAAGTAAATTGTCTGTGTTTTTAATATCTAGAGATATTTTATTTTTTCCTTACAACTCGTTGTTAATTTTAAACCAGGAATAGAATTGGGGCGGAAATCATTTTGCACCAGAAACTTTTTGAAGTTACTGGTAAAACATCTTTCAACACTTTTTGTCCTGAAGAAACTCTGATGATTATTTAATTTTCATTTCTTTCCAGGTGTCCTGGGATTGCTTGGTTATCTTTTTCATGTATCCAGATTAGTGCCCAGTTGGTTCTTTCTAGATGAAGCTTCATCTGTATTGTCATCTGTGGAACTTTCTTTTATAATTTCTTTAATTTACCACTTCACACTTTCATTTCCTTTTCCTGGAGTCCCATATTTAGTCATCAAAGCTCCAAGATTGATTTCACTATTCTCTATGATTTTTAATGCTTTCTTTAATGTTCCTTTAATTAAAAAAATAATGATTGAGAATATTAAGATTTTATTTTTATGCTTTCTATTAATCTTTGTTAATTTAGTATTTATGTTCTGTATTCCATATTTTGTCTTTTGTATAATAGTGTGTTCTTATTTTGTAAATCAATACATTCTCAATTTGTCTAAATTCATTAATTAGAGTTGTTAAAAAGTTCACTAATAATGACACCTTCATCTTCACTATTTATCTGTTAATACATATTAATCCTTGTATTCTTCTAAATTTTTAAAAATAAATGTCAAAGCAGTGTTAATTAAATTCTGCAAAAATTTAAATGCTTTTAGTTATCAAGCTGTTTCTGACATAAGTGTAATTCAGTGTTAAGCTACCATTCACAATATAACTACAGGAGTGATTCACACATGTTAATTTATATGCAGTCTATAGCAAATACTAAGTAGTTGAAGCAAACTGTGGAGGTGTAATAATAAGTGTATTCCTTTTCTGGTTAATTTATTCATCTCTCACTTGGCTGCAATAACCATCTAACTAGCAGAGTAAATAAGCTGCAACACCCTTCAATATATTCTCCATGTGGCAGCTGTAAGAACTACTTCTTTTCTTTCTCTCCAACTTTAACTCATGTTAAATGTTTATTTTATTTCCAAATTATAAAGTATTTCACACAGGACAGAAAATAAATAACAAATATAATCCCGACTTAACAAACCTCAACTCTGTAATTACTTTATATAATTAAAAAAAAATAACATATTGCCTCCAACATCTAGTTTCCGCCTAACCTAAAGTTGATATGCATTATTTATGTTCACATTCCATAAACTAAACTAGCTGTGCCTCTTTATACGAACAATATACTGAATATATTTTTAACTTTTTATTTAGCATTAGTATTTTGAGATTTATCCCTACTGTTACATATAGCTCAAGTTATTTCATTAGAGCTAATTATATTTACTTAACCATTTACTAACAGATTTTTATGGTGCTTCCAGTTCTTTGCTATGGCAAAATGAAGCAACAGACACCTGAAAGGACTACTCTGTGCTTTCTCAGTGCTTGCACATCTGGTAAGAGTTTCTCAGAGTAGTCCAGGCTTTGCTCCTAGAAGGCCTAAACCACAGAGTATGTACCTTATCTAGATTATTGGGTACTGTCCCCAAGTTTCTCAGTGGAATGAATTTTCATTTGCCCTCGTCATGTTCAGAGTTCCCATTTATCCACATCATAACTAACAATTGGAATCATTTTTGTTTTTTTAATTGAATATGAAATGCTATCTCATTTTTGTTCAGTTATTATGTGTAGGTCAATATTTATAACAATAATATAAACTGAATTTTATATTCCCACAAATAAATTGGTTCATATAGTCACTTAATATCTTTAAAATTTGTACCACTTTGATTACTAGTGAGATTGAGGGTATTTTCATGGTTTTAGGAAATTTGATGTTCACCTTTGAAAATTACTTCTTTATAATCCCTTTTTTCTCATTTTTGTGTGTCTATACATCATCTCTTAATTTTGTTTCATTCTTTTTTTCATAAGTATCGATAGAAAACTGTTCTGATTAAGAAAGATTTAGGTTGAGTTTTTTGTATGTATTATATAGCTGTATCAGATTTTATTTAGTTACTTGTTTGCTATGTCTAATTTATATCATTTAAAATCCAATCTTTTTCTCTTTTTGAATGAAGTGCTTTAATGTGTTTATACTTGTTATGATTACTGATATATTCACAGCTATTTTTCTGTTATCTTGTACATTTTTTCTATTCACTATCTTCCTTTAGTTTTTATATTATCTTTTTCTTAGATTTGCCAAGTTTTTATTCTTTAATTTTTATATTACTTTGGAAGTTATGAGTCTGCCTGTTAGTTCAGCTGTTTGCCTACAATTGTCCATATGCATAAAGCCTGAGGTTACCCTGTACCAGATAGGCACTGATTTCTTACCTATGCAACAAAAATGCTTTAATTTGATTGTTCTCCAACCCAAGTTCTTTTTCCTAGTGTTTTAGTTTTGTTTTTCTAACCCTCTTTCAAATTAATTGCTAGTATATTATTGTTTTCTATACAGTACATATTTTGATCTACTTATGTAACCATTTCTTTCTCCACCCACCTATGATTCTTGTATTTCAGTTCTTTCATCTGGCTTTTTAAATTTTTCTTAGTTGTCATTATCAGTACTTTCAAGACTTGCCTAGAAGACCTAGTCTCTTTGCCTTTATTGTCTGGTAATGACTATTTCACTCTAACTTTTACAAAGGAGTTAAACTGTATTACAATTGCAGTTACTTTTTTTCAGTATGAAACAGATTTCTAAATTTTCTTGAGGTGTCTGTTGCTTGTATGAAAATCTGTCAGCCCAATTTTTATTACTGTATAAATACTTAGTCCTTTTTAATGCTGTAAAACTTTTATCATTATTTCAGTGTTTTATATTTTCATGATGGTATGTCTGGGTATGGGTTGGTTTGTATTTTCATTTTTGATACTCTGTTACTTCTTTAATTAGGTGATATTTTAATTTTGAAACATACCAATTCATAGTCTCTTTGAATATTGCTTCTCTCACTTTAGGAACTGTTTTTAAACGTGTGTGGTACTTTGTCACAACATAACCAGGACTCTCACAGCCTAGCTGCTACCTAACTCCCTACTCTCTAACCTCATCTTTCTGCATGCTCTTCATCCAAGAGTCTTTGGTGATTGCTGGCAGAAGGGAGGTATAAGGGGACTAAGTGGTAAAAGAAAAAATATAACAAAGAAAAAAGTCTTCTTTTAAAGGACCTTCTACAGGCTCTTTCGTGAGTGGACTGCTAACATTACTTCTCTCCTACCAGTTAACTGCAGCTCGTCCCTCAGGAGTGCTTCACCAGCTTTACTGATGGGGCCTTGTTTACTCCCCTTGCAATATCTTTCATTTTTCACTCAGAGCACTTGGGTCAGTGGCAAGTTTACAGTTATTTGATCGAGTACCCAATTAATGTATGTCAGGCTCTTTGACTAGATTTCCTGCTCCTTGAGAGTAGTAGTTTGTTTGTTTTTGTTTTTTATGCTGTTGCCATTTTGTATGCACTCGGGAAATATTGATAACAATGTTGAGACTGAAGCCATCCAGGAACGATCAAACCATCAGGGACCTGAGCAGTACTTATTCATCTCTGAACGTCAGCTTCGGTTCTTTCACGGTAGACCAGCTTTCTCCCCTTTGCTCCAGGCATTTAATACAATAAAGGGCTCGGGGTAAATAACCTCTCTAAATTCAACAGTACGCAGCACCCCTGAGCCAAGACTGTGTCCCTGTATCTCACATTCTTTACGTGACCTCCACTTTCATTTCTCTGCCATCTAGAGCTAAAAAAAGTGCCACCAACTCTGTGAATCATTTATGGCTAACTCCTTTCCCTCCTTTTTTTTTATTCTGGTATATAACTGAGCAAATATGACTTTTTAAAGTAAGAACACCTTCAAAAACCAAATAGGAGCCCTGGCTGGGTGTATTAGTTGGTTGGAGCATCGTTCCACACACCAAAAGGTTGTGGGTTTGATCCCCAGTCAGCATATGTGCCATGCATCTCTCACTCTCTCTTACAGACATGCACGCACACACACGCACACACGCACGCACACACACGGACACACACATCTTTCTTCCTCCCTCTCTCTTTCTAAAATCAATAAACATATCCTTGGGTGAGGATTAAAACAGTGAAATAAGACTGTGTTTGCTCTCACTTGAATTAAAGAAATGACCCTCAGTACATTTACTTAACAAGTATTTGCTGAACCCCTATTGAGTGCCATTCATTACATTAGGCCTTGTTTGTAATAAAAACAAACAAGGTGTGTGATCCTACTGAGATTATAGTCTAGAGAGGAAGCCTTATTCTGATACACTACTACTAAACCCATAGTCAAAAAATACATGAATGCTTGGAAAGAAAGGAATATGTTTCCTTGTGAATATTTAATAACTTGTCTTGACCTAAAAGGGAAATTAAAGTATGATGGGGAAGTTTTACTTTATGGGTGATGACTGAGCTAAGATTTTAGTGATTAATAAGAGTTACTAAAACAAAGAAGAGAGGTCAGAGAATTTCAAGGAGAAAAAATTAGTATGTGCAAATGTCCTGTGGCAGGAGGCAGACTAGCAATTATGAGTATCTAAAAGAGACCAGACAGGTTTAAGAACAGAAGGGAAGTGGGAAACTTATCAGAGTTTAGGATACAGAGTTATTTAGGAGTGAAAGACAGTGATGCGCTGGCTTACATGGGCTATGAAGGTTCAATTATATTTTTAAGAGATTTTTTAAGCCAGCAGGTAAATGACTATTACTGAAAAAAAGTATGTATATAAATTTATGTTAAATGAATTACATTAAAATTAAACATTTTCTAATTATTCTTAGTCATTTATAATTATTTTACTATTATTCATACTTCTGATTTCATTTATATCTATTCTATTGGTATGGTGGAAACACTCTATAATGATGTGCTACTGAACATTTTGTTCCGACCTCACATTCAGTGATACTGCATTTATCAAACTTGAAGTTGACATGGGTGGACATTTACACTGTGAAAACTGGCACACTTTTTAACTTAGGATAATCCTTGCATCCCTACAAAGCAGTTGTTAAATGCTTACCGGCACAGCACTGAGGAAAACTATACAGGACCCTAGAGACGATATTAAGAATTGACCTTTACCACAGGAGAAATGAACAGGTGTCAAAAGGTTCTAAGTGTGTTGTTGAACACATTTTTATTTTTTAAAAAATCATTGAGACTATGGCAAGAAAAGGGCGGGGGAGGTGACTCTGGGTGGCCCATATGGTAAATAATGGTGGCTCGGACTGGGATCAAAGAAAGGAAAACACAGGTGAATGGATTTAACCTATATTACAGAGCTAAAATAGAAGGCTGAGCACTGGTGGTATTAGTGTGAAACAGTCACAAGGAAGAAGTAAAATCTCCTTAGCCTCCCTAATTTCTATTTGGTGGTTATGTTTACATTTTGAGCCCAATCCTGTCGCCATGTGTCAAAGAAGCAACTTCACAACTGAACACAATTGGGCCTGAGTAGAGAGGAAGACAAAAACTACAAATGGAGCATACGAATTAAAGGGACTATCTCCATACAAAAATTAATTATTTTTCATGCAATTCATAACTTTTCCATTTTCACATATGCGTAGTAGTGCTCATGTGGCAGTCACAAGAATGAGCTCCAAGGTCTCTGACTGTGAAGCGTGGACATGACTGAGGGCCCACTGTCTTCCTCCAAAACGCAGCATTCAAGTCAAGGTCACCCTCCCACAGCTGCCCCCAGACAGTGACTGAACAGGATGGAGACTCAGGCCAGCCTGCTGTGGGAGATGCCAGATACCTTTGACGGGCAGCTTTAAATCTATGACTCCTTAATGCCCTTGGAAAATCTTTCCTATGACTGCCTTGTCTAACATGCTTCCACTCAATTGTCCTGTCTTCAGAATTACTCTCCTTCACTTGGGGTAAGACCTAAATCTCGGTCCTGTGGCTCTGCTGACCTTATGCACCATGCCTGTCTCAGCCTGTGTCTGTGGCAGGTTTTGAGTGGTGGTTGTGACTCGGGTCCCTCTCCAGGTGATAGCAGGCACCTATGGTGTAGGTTCCTGGGCCTAAGAGAATGTTCTGCCCCCTTCCCCAAGGTCAGCCAGCTTTTCCGTCTACCCTGTCCAGAGGCAGGATCCTTGCCTGTGTCCGAGAGGTTGGGGGGTGTTTATGTTTTTGGCCACTGCCCTAGTTCTTAAAGCTTTTGTTTTATCAAAGAGAAGGGTCTGGGAAATGGGTTTGTTTGTGTGCCTGTGTGCCCAAGGTAGACTCCTTCTACCTTTTTCCTGCCTTCAGTCTCCCAGGTGAGAGGCACATGGAAAAAAGACAATGAGTGAGGACAGATGACTTTGTCTGGGCTCCTAGGAATTCTAAATTGGTGTTGAAGCACACACTCTGCCTTTAATTACTCATTAAAGTCTTAGCTGGTTTTTTTTTTTATCCTCACCAAAGAATATACATGATTTGGCACAAATAACACTCTGTTTCATTACAAAATCTTTTATTACAAAGTCATAAAGCGTGTAATTCTGTAACATAACAGTATCAGACTCAAGCACAAAATATGACATTGTAAGAGAAATGGTCACATGAAAACTAAATTATTTTACCCATATTATTACCCTATCAACCACAATCAAGCAGGCCTTACTTCTGCTGGACTCTATATATTTACTGATTTTAAATGGAGAGGAAGAGGGAAACAGAGAGAGAGACAGAGACAGAGACAGAGAGAGAGAGGGATTAATGTGAGAGAGAAAACACCTACCGGTCGCCTCCTCTATGCGCCCTGCCCTGTGATCAAACCCACAACCTTGTGATGTATGGGATGATGCTCTAGCCAACTGAGCCACATGGCCAGGACTAACTGTTTTGGTTTTGTTACTGACTCTGGTGGAGGCTGCCTCTTTCCCTGTGATTTGCCACAAGTGAAACAGTTGCGTCTTATCTATTCTAATAGGGCTTGAAACTCTGTGTATTTCCATTCATTTATTTTGTAATCTTAGTTTTCTGATTGTCCAGAAAACTTATGATTGTTTGGTATTTTCTGGTACCAGATTGTCTGGTATTTTCCCATTTTTAGCATGAGATTGATGTTCTTTTGTAGCTTTCCACACGCTAAGCAAACCCCTCTCCTCTTCTTTTTAAAAATCATTTATATTTCTGCATCAGGATTTTATCTTTGATGGGTATAGTAGAATTAGGAATAAAATATGTGCGTAAATAGTGTATTATATTCTGGGCATGTGAAATCATTATGTTATCAAACCACACTCTTATGGTAGCTATTCTGTAAATCCATTGAATGAAAACATTATGCTTTAATAGAATACACAATTCAATATTTGTCAAGACTCCCATAGCAGATTACAGCTAGACAGGAAGACATTGTTTGTAGTATATTTTGCTTCGGGTCATTTTTCAACACAGTTACCTTGTCCTTTCCACCAGGTGGTTGATCAGATTGATACCCTGACCTCTGACCTCCAGCTGGAGGATGAGATGACCGACAGCTCCAAAACGGACACCCTGAACAGTAGCTCGAGTGGCACAACAGCCTCCAGCATAGAGAAGCTCAAAGTGCAGGCCAACGCACCTCTCATTAAACCCCCAGCGCACGCGTCTGCTATCCTCACGGTCCTGAGAAAGCCGAACCCCCCACCGCCTCCGCCACGGTTGACGCCTGTGAAGTGTGAAGACCCCCAAAGGCTGGTGCCAGCGGCCAATCCGGTAAAGACCAACGGCACCCTTCTGCGGAACGGAGGCTTTCCCGGAGCACCAAACAGAATTCCCAATGGAGACATCGGCTGCACACCCAGTAACAACTCGGACAAGGTGTCCCTGCGGCCTCTGATGCACAGACCTGAGAAAGACAGGTGTCCCCAGGCAGGACCTCGGGAGCGGGTTCGGTTTAATGAAAAAGTGCAGTACCATGGTTATTGTCCTGACTGCGACGCCCGGTATAACATAAAAAACCGGGAGGTCCTTTTACACAGTGAACCTGGCCAGCCACCAGGAAAGCTTCCTCAGCCAGGCCCTCCCTGCCCTCCTCCACCCCTTCACCCTCCATTTCCACTTGAAAATGGGGGGCTGGGACTCAGCCACAGTAACAGCTTCCCCCCGCTCAGACCTGCAGCCGTGCCTCCTCCCCCTGCACCGAAACCACAGAAGACGATCTTGAGGAAATCCACCACTACAACAGTGTGATGTATGCCATTTAAAAACATTTTTGTTTTATTTTAATTTTTATATTATAAACATAAAATTATAAGTAATGAGCACTTTCTACTCAAGCAATAAAAAGCCCAAATATATTAACCCTGCATTCAGCAAAGTGGCATAAAAATCACCTGGTAAGTATGCAGTACATTGTTTATATCCTGAGTATACACTACTTAAAAAGTTGTGTCATCAAAAAAACATGCAATAATGAAAAGGCTGAATATATTGGCTTTTTTTCAGTTGACTTGTGACAGTGACCTGCAGTTTCAAATTGTTTGATTTACTATAACAGATGGGATTAGATTTATTTTATTCATGCCCAACTCATCTGTGCATTAAGGACATATCAATATGATTAACTTTGACCTAAGGCTTTTTAATAAGAATTTTAACACTGAAGGACCATTTTATTATTTTTTCCGAAGATGTTTCTCATTAGTTTTGCAATATTCAATGCTGAAGACAATACTGAAAAGTTTATTTTCTATACTATAAAATTAAGATGAAATGCTCAGCTACATAGCTGTTAAAAGGTTTTGGGGGTGCAGAAATATCATATGTCAATAAACAGTAGATAACTGCAAAACCGAATGTTCCTCAGAATACAAATGAAGCAGTGGTGCATTTCGTTCCATGTTGTATTTGTCAAAGTGAGTGGGAATACACGGTGGAATAGTGTTTGGACAGTAGTAACGGGACAGTGTTTGGAGAAGATCGATCGCTGTGAATGGATACGAGATTTTCCTAAATTAAATATCATAATCAGGTCATACATGGAACTTGACACATGGTCATATTATATTTTGGTACCTCAAGGGTCCTCTACTGAACGCCTCTGACATGGCCAACCCCTTGGGTCCTTTCTCACACTCGGCCTTCCTCCAGGACACCCCGTAAGCCAGTACACTGACGCAGTGGGGCGGTTTACCTCCCACATCAGCAAGCTCTCTGCCTCCCTGAGGGAACCCCATCTAGAGGAGAATCAGAGGAGAAAATCAAGATGCTTCTGGAACAGGGTGCTTTAGCCTTAGCCTTCAGCTGATTCCACTACGAGGTGAAATGTGCCAGAGGTCTGGTATTCTATGGAAGGGAGACAAGAAACCCTTTCCACCTGGCAGCCAGGAAAAGTTCTTTTCTTCAGTCTGATTTGCTGGCTTAGGTTACATACTCACCCAAGGACCAAGTTACTTCCCAAGTACCATGGTTTGGACAGACTGATTGGATATTTTGCCCTGGAACTAGAGATGAGTTTATCTTTCCTAATACCATGATGACGGGAGCATAATGAACCATATTTTTTCATTAAGTAGGAAGAGTAGAAGGAGTCATTTTTGGTGAAAATTTGTTTATACAGCGTAATAAAGAGGACTATAATTTTTTAACTGTAAATTTAATTTGTACTGCTACAGAGAGGTTAACTATTCAGTCATATTTCTGTTGCCTTTTTCAAGGTATATCATGATAATTTGGAGTACTGTTTTTAATAACTTCCTATTAAAAGATCATAGTATATTTTAGACAGAATGACATACAATAGGATTTATTTTTTAAAGGAATAATCAAAGGAGTAAAAACAGGATGGTCATGTTCCAAATTTACTCAGAAAGACTTTTGTTCTGTGTTTGTTGGACATGAAGAGAATAAATTTAATTTTTCTGAAAGTTAAAAGACATGAGACCAATAATCAAAAAAGGCCATAGTGAAAATTGTCAGTAAAGCTTTTGTCAGGCGATGGATTTTAAAAAACATTATTAATTGCATAATCCATGTATTTAATAAATATAAGTCAGGTAAAAAATAATTGATTTATCAAATACCAAAATAATATATTCTTAACTTTGTATGCATCCACTTAGCTTGATGTAAATAAACCCAGGGTTTCGTTATTTTTATAGATTTAAATAATTACTTTCTTCCTAATATTTATTCAGTGTTAGCCCTGTGGTATTATAAATAGTCTTAGAAGACATGCAGTTTTATCCCTTCAGCTCTTCTTTCTTATACAGCCTGTTGCTCTGACCCAATAATTACCTTATAATTTCAGACACTGACCTCCTGTTGTTACCTGGGAACCAATCTGGACCTCAAAGTAGAGCTTCTTAGCAAGTACAAATCATTCAATAAGTAGATAACTTATGCAATAAAGCAAGTCAAATAAGTTGAATAATTCAACCTGGTTGAACATGGGTATTGAGCCAGATGCCTAATCACAACCTTTGAGGTTTAAATCTCTCTCTCTGCCTCAAACCTACCCCATGAAAAACTATCTTTTTAAGTACAATTAGTGACATATGTCTAAACTATAGTACCTGTTTTTATTTAACATATTTATAAGTACCTACTGACCTGGAAGTCAGAGTTAAATCCAAACCTAAAAAAAGTTACCATTATTGACCTTCTTCTCTTAATATAGTTAATAATGTAATCAAGATTAAGTGCTAGATCACAGCAGTGTGGGATTTTCTTCAGTTTATTTGGTCCATATATTACTTTCTCCCATTAATATATGGAATATATTGGGCCAATAGGTTGTTTTTCTTTTTTTGTCCAACCAATGATTTGGTAGCATTCACTGAAATTTAGCTATGTTTTCAAAATATATATTAATTTGTAAAATGTGAAAAGCAATTAACACAGAGCATCGTAATATTTATCTGGAATTTTCTGTTTAAAATGTTGTAAATGATAGTGCAGTTTTTGTAACCAGCCAACATTGCTTTCAAAATTTAAATTCTGAGCTGCAAGCTCTGCACATCATCTGTTAACTTATCATAACGTGGTATATATTTTCTATTCCTGAAGTGCCAGAGCAGAGATGCTTTCCTCAAATCACTAAAGGAAGGTTTTTTTCACACCATGCATTTGAATACTTTCAGTCACGTATAGAGTAATGCACAGAGAGCTGGCCTCCACACTCCTCTGAAAGTGATGTTTCTACACGATATAAAATGGTAATTCTTCCCATAAAAATATCCATTCTTAATGAAAAGCAGCACATATGTTTTTAAAAATGTAGTATTCATCAGTTAAATCGGAACAGGAAAGGCTTTCTCTTGTCAATGTAAACAAGTGTTGTCCCACTTGTGAGCTGGGAGGTTGTTGTATCCCTCCTGATGTAGGGCGAAAGGAAAATAAAGATCAAACAAAGTCCTCTTTTATTTCCTATTAGTTATAGCAGTTATTAAAGGAAATAAAACTTATTTTAGGCCATGCTTAAGCTAAATATAAAATATCTGCTCAAAAATACGAGGCATACAAAAAGAGAAATTTCTCATTCTTCTAATTTCACATTATCTTTATACCTCCCCTCAGTTTAATAATCGAGAAAAATGAGTCTGCTATTAACTGGTTTCATTAACATAAAAACATTGTTTGAGTTATACCTGCATCTAATTACCTAATAAATAGAGGAGTAAAGCAGTGTGCTATACAACTTTTGGGGGACAGATGAGTAGTTGAGTTGCTTTTAGCATAACCAGGAGCAGCAGCTGAAACTATGCAACACTTTTGATCTTCAGGATCTAACCACAGCTCTTTCTGGATCCACCATAAGGAAAGCCTGAATAGTCCCACATGTGGTTGCACTGGTTGTAGTGTAATCAAGTCATGACTCACTGCCTTGACTGGATTTTCTCCCCATGGAAGATATGCAAAAATGCAAATTCACGTTTGTAATTGTCCTGATTCAATTTCTTTCTCCTGACTTTCTGTGAGTAGCACATCTTTCTACAGTGTGCACTCAAATTTGTAGTAAAAGATTACATTGTAATGAACTTTAGTACATACTGATGATTTCTAAGTTAGGGAATGATGTATGAACAATAAAAATCCATACCACACAGTTAAGAAAAGTGCACAGACTCTGATGATTAATAGACCTATCAGAAAATCACATGATGTTTTCTGGGTCAATTTGACACTGTATTTAATTTTTAGACTACACAGTATGGAGTTTTAGAATTGTTCAAATTGCCTGTTTCTGAAATAATGACAATGTGATGCTACTGTTAGGACTAAGAGCAGTGTTGAACTGCAGGTATGTAGGTTGTTATTTCATTGGAACCTTGGATTTATCATTCTGGTCTTTTGGGGGAAAAAAACCCTAAAGTGTAACATAAAGAAGATTTGCAAATAAACTTCGCTTTAAAATGTAGTTAAATTAACAAAGGGTATAGCATTGTGTGAAATCCAAGGGAAAATAAGGAAGAAATACTGCTTATATTTTATAGCTTCTAGAGTGATCAAAGATAGGTAAGCGATTATTAACTGTTTTATAAAACTTAACATACATTAGAGTTTCTCTAAGTCTCACATGCATGTATAAAATAATTATTATCCTTATTTACAAGTGAAGAAATGTATCTCAGTATCATTATTTTACTGAAAGCAACCCTTTAGTAAGTGAGTTGGTTGGTATTTTAGTGATAGCCTGACTACCCATAATTTTCTCGCCACAACATCACCATTTAATTGTGTTCTTCATAGACCTGAACTTGGCAAAATTTTTCTTTTATTCTCAGATGTTATTTTGATGCTTGAAAGGGGTTCCCTAATGTTGTTTTGACATTCCTAATATGTTTGATCTCTGAAGACTATGAAAGTGATCTCAGGTAATTTAGCTACCGTCTAAAATGAATGAGCTGCTGAATAATGCAAGCCTCAGTGTTTCATGTCTTACACCAGCAGCCCCACCTTCCAGTTCTTTTCCTCTAAGTTCAAGGGCTGTTGATTATTTTCGTTTCTTCCCCTAAGGAGCTCTGATTTCATAGTATTAATGCTATTTGACCCTGAATGTGTCACTTCCATTACTGGTCTTTCATTTGTGATTTCCATCTATTTAACATTCACCCCTACAGCTAAAAAAAGAAAAAAGCAACATGTCCACTCTGTGGAAACACTAAAAGCCAGTGCATTAAAGCTGTCTCTAATGAAATAATTTCCATCCTTTTGTTATTGGACTATAGATATTTGATAATGCACTTGTCATTTCTCCTAAATATCAAAAGGAATTTGGATCAGGTAAATAAAACATTGTGTGCCCCCGAGTGGGTTAGTGTTGATGTTGACAAGACATGAAATCTAACCCTTATCAAGGGCTTACTTTATGCCAAACACTCTTATACATATTTGTCTGTGTTATTTTTTCCTCATAATATTATTTCTCTCTCATAAGAACCCAGCGTCTTAGGCCCTATTATTATTTACATTTTACAAATGAGGAAACTATGGCAGTGGAGACCTGCTGCTCAAGGTCATAGAAGCAGGAAGTAGTCAAGCCAGAGCTGCAAGATAAGTAGGAAGTCTCCACAGCCCAAGTACTTCCCAGCCTTTCAGAAATGCCTAAAACTCCATCTGCATTGTGTATAGGTTGTCTTAGAGGTGAAGGTCGTTTCATTGCAACTTGCTTGAAGAAGTTGTTGCAAGATATAAAAAAAGAGAAAAATAAGTGTACGTGTGCTTCAGTCAGGAGATATTAGTTCATGCTGAAGTGGCCAACAACCCCAGTATCTCAGAGGTATCCAGGTTATACCTGGCTCCCTCACAGTTCATCCTGAGTGCAGGATACTCTCCAGGGCAGGCGTCTCTCTGGCAGTCCCTCAGCAATACAGGCTGCACTGATTGTGTGGTACCCCCATCCGGTCAAGTGTCGTCTTCCAGGACCACCAGGCCCTCTCTGCGTCATTAGCCAAAACTAGTCATGTGGTTTTGCCTATAGTCCCACATGTCCAGAGAGAAAAGGCAGTCTACACGTGGGTGAGCACAGTCCTGACACTACTGTTTTTGGTGTGTATGTAATATGAATATCTTAGAAAATGGGTAGACCTCATTTTTAATTTCTCATATTTCCTGATGTTCATTTAATCCCACCATAAATTAGGATGCTATCATATTTTAAACAAAGATGAAGAGGAAAGAAGTGAATCCAACAACAGCCTGGCTAAAAATGTGGTAGAGGAATTTGACAGTGTTTATACCAGGAAGAGGGGTGAGCATTATGACAGCCCTTACCAACCCTGTTTGCATTCTGTGCAGGCATTATGTAATTCAGCATTTTAGAACTGCACATTAAATTTTCATTAGTCAAATGCCCATATAGAGAGATTTTTCAGTAAATTGTCTTCATAATGATAGATAATCCTAATTTGAAGACACATCTTTATTTATCCAGAATAGTCAAAGAAACATGAAAATCTACTTATAGAAATTTAGGTCACTGATGATGGAAATTATGATGTGTGAAGTTATAATATTAACTTAGAGGGCAGTATATCAAGATAAAAGCATACATTTAAGACCAGAGGCCTGGATTTGTGTCTCAATTCTCTCACCTTCTGAGTGCCTCTGGTCAAATTGCTTAATGAGGTCTGAAGCTTGCTTTAAATGAAGATAGTGGTGCCACTCTTTCCAAGCGAATAGGGCCCTTGAGTCATTTATGATTCTCCTCCCCTTATATATTCTGAGCTCCCCCAGCCCTCCTTTACATGTAAAGGGTAAGGAGAGTGAAATCAACAGAAGGATGCTGCAATTGCACAATCCCCAGATGTATATCTAGGCCGTCAGGACTGTAGGCTTCCACTCTTTCCTGGGCAGCAATGCTGAAGAGCAAGGTGGATGTGGCAACATGGATAAGCAGCTTCGGGATTCCACATGTCTGCAGCCTTCAGAGCTATTGAATGGGCAGAGTCACCAAATTATTATACCTCATGTCTTGCATATGCCAGAAATACCTCCCAAACTCTTCCTCCTGACATCCTCTTGGTTGGAGCTAAGTAGGCTATGGATGGCAGCATAGCCAATTGCTAGTTCCTTAAATTCTGTTACGTTGTTTGCGTGGGATGAAAGCCCTTTGGCTGACAGGGTGGGTCACACACACTCAGTCGTATCTTCTGCATTTAGCTGCCCAAACCTCAACTTCTGTTCATCCCATGGCTCTCTGTGGTCACAAAAATGGAAATGATGTACATTTCCCTTGCCTTATTTTGTCTGTTTTTTCACAAGTCTTAGCCCTGTACTTGTTATGCAAATTGCCTGGTTTCACACTTTTTTTTTCACTGTAGTTAAATTGATACACTTAACTGTGCTCCACTACCACCCAATTCCCTAAGGCTCTTCTCTGTTTCTACTTGAGAGAGATAATGTCTTAATGAATTCATGAATGTGCGAATACTTTACAAACTGTAAGACCTCAGACAAATGCAAATCATTGTTGTTAATTTGATATTTCTTGCCAAATTACCTATATTCCTTGTTAAGTTGGTGGTTGATTTGTATTTGCCTAGGTTAATTCAAATCCATGAAATGAGGGAAACTATTCTGGATTTCTTATAACCTACGCACTGATATAAATGCTGATTTTTGGATACATAATAGTCCTTTAAGGAACAGAGGAATGAAATTGGTTTTGGCAGTATATACTCTTAAGTCCTCACTTAACATCTTGATAGGTTCTTGGAAACTAGAACTTTAAGCAGAATGACGTACATATAATGAATGTGATATTTCCATAGGCTAATTAACATAAACAGTAGTTAAGTTCCTAGGACATATTTCTGGTCACAAAAGTGTCACTAAACTTATAAATAAAGACCCAAGGCTCTTCTCATATTAAGCATTGAAATAAATGTGAGCTATAGATACATTTCAGAAAGATGAATGCAAGGAGTGAGATCATTATTTTCCAGTTTGTTTAACTCTAGGGCAGGGTCCTCAGTGCCCAGTTCCCCAGAAGCCCGGGGAAGCAGATGGAACCCACTGTCAACAAAATGCCCTTCCACTGCAGGGTGCGCTCCCATCCGCAACCACACCCACACTCAGACTGGGTCAGTTTAGCCCGTTCACCTCACCTGCACATCTTTGGGATGTGGGAGGAAACTGAAGGACCTGGCGCCAACCTGAGCAGACACGGGGAGAATGTTCAAACTCCACACACACAGTGGCCCTAGCCAGAAGTGGTATTTTTCTTAACATTATAATGAAAGGACATTGAGCAAAAAGTTATTCAAGGACCTGCTGTACTACCTTAAGGTATCTTTGGACCTTTTCTGTAATGAATGAGATATTGATGATGCATCTAGGCTTNCTCACCTGCACATCTTTGGGATGTGGGAGGAAACTGAAGGACCTGGCGCCAACCTGAGCAGTCACAGGGAGAATGTTCAAACTCCACACACACAGTGGCCCTAGCCAGAAGTGGTATTTTTCTTAACATTATAATGAAAGGACATTGAGCAAAAAGTTATTCAAGGACCTGCTGTACTACCTTAAGGTATCTTTGAACCTTTTCTGTAATGAGTGAGATATTGATGATGCATCTAGGCTTATATAAGCAAATACAGAATTGTGTTCTATGTTATGTTTTCAGTGTCAAAATTCAAACAAAGAAGCTAATATAAGAACACAGGGTTTTTCACTACCTTCTAGACTTCATAAGAAAAGGGTGTCTAGAAGAGTGGGGAGGGGAAACAAACACCGCTAAAGATTGTGGAAAAGGATAAAATTCACTTGTGGATTCTGCGTGGGCAGCACTGTAAAAAGCAAATTTCCACCTGATCTTGGATCTTGGATCTTGGATCTTGGAAGTGGGCAGTGATGGGGGCCATGGTTTCTGGGAGTGTGGAAAACTGACCCCATGGGCTTGAGGCTCTCTTCCTCCTCCCTTGCCGGGCTGGGGGTGTGTTGCGAATTTGTAAGAGTGTGGAGTCCCTATGAAAGAGTGGTGCTACTGGTACTAACGCGAACCTGACTTCGTTTTCTCAATGGAGAGATGAAGTAGTCTGAGAGTATAATCTAAAAATGTTGGCATTGTGTGGGGCGGACACTAGAGAGCCATGGCTGAGGAATATTTTAGAACTCACGAACCGATTCCTTTGCTTATTCTAGCGTGGATCTCAAAGCTGTCTAAACATCCGAGTCATCCGATTTACACCCTGAACCAATTAGATCGAAATATCTTTATGGTGGACCTGAATATCAGTGTGTTTCTAACTTACCCAGGTAAATCTAGGTTATCAACATGATTATGAACCACTAAACAATAGCATACACAGAATGATAAATGTGGAAGTACACTATTTCATTCTAATTGCAGTATTTTGGAGTCTGTTTGCATTTTCCTCTTCCCATATGGGCAAGAGACAGGAATGTACTTAGAAATCTGTATTTGAAAGAGGTTGTGTGGAACATTAAAATCTTGTCTTGGTCAATGCAGCATTAAAAAGGTAATTCCGGAGCTAGAGATCCATGTAAGGTAAGTTTAATGTGGGGCGTATATGTCTTCTATGCGTGTATTACAATACCACTCCAAGTTTCTTTGATTCACTGGGTCAATGTCTGCTTCAAAAAGTGAAATGTGATATTAAATTGTAACGTGGACCAAAAGTTGAATTGTGTTCATTTTAACAATATTGTTGATCAGTACTGTACTTAGGTATCCATTCTTCTCAACCAATTATGAATATAGAATACTATTCTAACTCTATGACAATAATTCATTATTAGCGTTTATTCAAATTTGCTAATGGTGCATTTAAGCTAAAGTATCACATATCATATTCTGACATTGTCAGAAATCTTATATTCTTCATGGCCTCCCTCAAATTCTACTTTGTGCAGATCATGTTAATTCATTATAATAAACTCATATATACCTTGATATTTTCCACATATGCTTTAAACAAATTTTAACTATTTCATTTTTTAAAAAGTAAGTAGGCCATTTTAAGTTTACAAAAATAATTTTTATAACCTCTTCAAGATTATATTTTTATTGATTATTTTTTAATAATCTGCTTATATCTCCACATTAGCTCTAACAAAATTCAAGTTTTTCTTTATTTCCTGGTTTTTATGCTCTTTGGCTAAGGAAATAAAGTCATTTTCGACATTTAGGGCATAAGCAAACAACATAATCATGAAAGTATTCAAATTCTATGTTAAATATTAAAGATGGCCATAATTGCAAATAATTTACAGTGCTCTCTTTTGATTGTTGGTAATTACACTTAGAAACAAATATCGCCAATTAAAACGCTTGAATTAGAGCCTGTCACAAAATGATGTGGATTTTGAGAAGTTGTAAAATGGCTCAATCTAAAACAATGATCAAGTATCCCAGTGGAGAAGATCATCATGTGCCATCGATTCCTTACTGCATAACAGAAACGGCGTCTTTGAAAGAGCAATTTTATTAACACCCTTATTCAAAATTCCCATTGTATCTTTTATCATTCCCCTGTAGCAATTATGTAGCAAATTTGAGAAAATGTACTCTAATGAAAATGTATATAAAAACAGTTCCAGTCTTAGGACTAATCTCATTAAAGAATAAAAAGAGAAGAGACCATTTCATATTCATGAAAATCAAGCTGAGAGTGACTTCTATTTTATTAGTTTCGTAGTCAGAGAATGACTCAGGAGAAGAAATGCTTTGTTGCAACTCTGGAGCTCATTCAGACTAAAATGGACTCCCAGATTTTCATTTGATACTGCTTTGAACATATCACCTCCGTGCCTTTTGATGTGATGACACTGATATTCCTTGCTTTATGACTTTTATCGATTTCTAAAGAGGAAACTTGAAGTTTGGCTTTGGAAACACACTACTTGCCCTCTCTGCTTGGAACCTTGTACAGATGGCACGAGGCTTGGGCTGCAGACCTTGGCAGACCTCTGGCCAGGAGGCAGCTGTCAAAGCCCCATCCTGATTATTGGTGCTAATGCGCAGGCCACTCAGGCCAGCTCAGAAGATGCCAGGAATAGAACTTTATGTTAGATTCCATTCTTGAGTCTGTTCTTTAAAAACAAAAAACAAAAACAAAAACCCACAAAGCATTTTTTAAAGTTGTTTGACTGCTATGTCATACCACTCTTCCTGATTTTTGAAAAGAGACATTTGAGATTTTCAGGGAACTCTTTTGAGTGGTACACTTTGAAAGAGGGAGATGGAGAGAAAGTTCTAATAAACAACTATTTACTAACATTTACAAATATTATATGCAGTGTTGGGAATTCTACTGATGCTATTTTATGTAATCCTTATAACAACTCCTGTCAAAGAAAAGTAGCACTAGATGGGTTAAACAGGTAAGAATGACTTTATTCAAGACTTTTGTAATAGGGGTAAAGACTTGGAATAAGAAAAAAAAAGATTGAACTCAACTCACGTGAAACAAAAGGCAGCAGTTTCTTTCTGTGGCGATCTAGTAAAAGGCCTTCAGCTGGGAATCAGCGGCTGTGTTTGCTAACTGGTGCTTGTGGAAGTTAGGATCCTCCCCTCCCTCAGAGATTGGCAGATAGGGGCAGAGAACCCTCTTTCTCGATGATTACGTGTCAAAGGAAGACGGCTAGAGAAGGACATTCCTAGGTAATAAAAGGGGATGGGGAGGCTGAGAGATTTATACCTCAAAGGGCAGAGAAAACAATTATAATTGAGCATTTCTTAAATTTATAAGAAAAGGGAAGTCAGAGGCCTATAGTCAGGAAGAATTCTGCCTCAAGTTCAGTTGAGCTTGAGGGGAATGGAAAGGCTGCCGCGATCACCTTTAAGGTAAGTCTATTCCCCTTGTTACCGAGAGACCGAGGCACAGAGAGGTTAAGTTTACTTGCCCTAGGCCTCCCAGCTAAAAGTGACCGAGCTGTGACTTGACCATTAACTCTGATCTGCTCTGAAACCTGCGAACTTCCCAATAAGCTTCAGCCTTGTGAAATTCCCTGGCAAGCAGAGAACACCGGCTGCGCGGAAGATGCAGCGTGAGTTCCTGATTATTTTCCTAAAGCTTTTGTTACGGAACAGAAGGAGTTCGTCTGCCCAGTGCTAGCGGAGCCAACCATAGACACTGAGAATGGCAGTGGAGAAATATTGGCTATTTTATTAGAGTGCCATCCAGGAGAATGGGAAGCTCGTGTTCGTGAGCCCTAACTCTTTCACGGCATGTAGGTTACAGGTTATATAGGGGGGGTTCTGTAGTGTTGGGAGCTGATTGGTTGGAGTTAAGGTTAGGGTTTCTTCAGAACTTGCGGACAGCTCTGAAGTCTTTTCCAGGGTCCTTCTGTCCAGTTTCATTGGAAAGTAGCCAGGGGGATCATTCCACCTTAGGGCTCAGAAGATAAAACATGTTAGGTCAAGATGTTACCTTTGGCCTGCCAGCGTCCTGGACCTTGTGGCCCTGTGGTCAGGTCTGGGCCACTGTCTTCTGTTGCCCAGGGGGTTGCTGATTATAGGGGAGGTGGAAAGGCCAAGTCTCTGAGCAGACAGAGATTTCTAAAGCTAGAAACAGGATTTAAAATTAAATTTAACCAAACATAAGGACACTATGTTTCACTTCCCAGCTCCTTTAGGGAAAAGATGACCCTTGAAAGGGTTTTATTCACTTAAAAATATTGTATGCTACATGTTATATAGTTTTTGACAGCTTAATATTTCACTGACTTAACAGCAGATGTTACTTTTTTTTCAAGAACCATCTAACCTGCCTGCCTGTTAGTGTTTCTTATTTCTAATAAAGGCTTCAAATGATTCTCTTGGGATATTTGTGAAATAGCTTTAGGAAAATTTTAGTTCCCTCTTAAGTGAAAATTGTTTGTAGTACTTACGAGTTAAGCAGCATTTTTTGGTAGGAGAAGAAGAAAAGAAAGTCAAGGATTTCATTAGAATCCTAAGAGAAACAAGGTATGGACAAGTTGTCAAGGGCTCTGAAGGATAAGGGACCATTCTGCTGCATATCAGAATTAAGCTTGTCAGCTGAAAAAGTACCAGGAGTCTCAGATTCACGTGGTGGGTTATAACCCATGGTTCAGGGGACTGGAGTCTTCTTCCCAATTGGCCACTGGTTTCTAAAAATGGAAGGCAATGTCTGTTTCTTTGTACAGAATCAGCATTCATAAAAGTATTTAATATTTTTCACTTTAATATTAGTCTTGATTTTTAATGCGTCAAGTGACAGTCATCTATGTGTTGGGGGTTTCTTATAGCACTAAAATATCTTTAAAATATCTAAAATATCTTTTATACCCAGTAAAACCTCTGGAATTTAGCAACTGCCTTTCCCTCTTCCAGTCCTGCATTTACTATAATAAAAGTGGTTAATGTTCGTTCTTTCTCAGTTTTGATCTTAAGATATGTGAAAGACAAAAGACAAAAATTATTATGATAATAAATGCACCAGAAGCTCAGAAAATGCCAGTCAAGTGCTCTAATCATGTCTGTCTATCTCAGTTTCTTAATAGAGTGGTGATTGCTTGCTTTTCTTCTGTCAAAAGGGTCATTTTCTTTCATGACAATACCAATGAGCTCCTGGTTGGACTTTAATTGTCAGAAAATGCTTTTTTAAAGATACCTTGCATGAAATTTCATTAAACATCTTTATTTGAATATGCCATTGTTTTGGTAAACCACAGACAGGAAAAGCTGAAAGTACTGTTATTATTATTGAGGAAATAAAATGGAAAGTGGATAGGAGACAGCTGTGATTTTATGAGGTACAAGAAGCTATTGCCAAGGACTGTAAACACTAGGAGAAAGATTACTGTGTGTTGTATTAAGAATGTCTGTTTCATAAGGTGAGCAGAATTACAGTCTATGTATATGCACAGCTTCACTTTTTAAGTGAGGCAAAATAAAAAGCATAACTAAAGAAGGTGCATAGGCATTATCAAACACGTTTAGTTTAGTTGGTATCCTCATGCCATTCTTAACTGATCGTATGCAGATGACGCCAATACTTGCATTAGATTTTTGAGAGAAGAATTGTATCATTGTCCAAAATAGCTCTTGTATTTATTTTTATTCTTTGTCATTTCTTTAAAAATCCTTATAATTATATCCAATTTGTATACAATAATCTTTTTCTGGAAAAATTTATAGTGAAAAGAAACATTTTTATTACTTTGTCCACGAGTCACATATGGTCATTTTTCAGAGACTGGTCGCATCACTCATTACATTTTTCTCCCTATAGGTCCCATGAATCATGTGACGCTTTTGCCTGGTTGAGTCCTTGTCGTTCTTTGGTTCTTAGTCCATCCATCCCAATGCCATCCCTCCAAGGGGCCTGTTGCAGATATCGCTCTTCCTCTGCCATCTGTTATTCTCTTATGATACATGGACTGTCCTAGTGTAACCTCTCAGTGTGTAGTTAAATACCTGTGTGATTCCCTTATGCAAACCGTATATCAAGAACCTGCCACTCACCAGACACTGTTCTGAGCTTGGGGGAAATAGCAGTAAACTAATAGATAAGTTCCAGCCCCAGTGGAATCTGTATTCTGATGAGTGGAGGAAGAAGGTCACATGTATAGCATAAGTATCAATAGATTTTTTTTTAATTAGGACTGACCGAGGAGTAGGTCTTCTACCTTGAAAGGATTATTAGAGCAGGATACTGATAAGACGTTTGATCAGAGAATGGAGTAAGAAAAGGGAACAAGGTCTGGCATTATCTGGGGAAGGGTATTTCAAGCAAAAGGAACAACATGTAAATCCCTAGAGCCAGCTTGGACTGTTAGGTCATAAGTGAGGCCAGGATGCTGAAGCAGAGCGAGGAACCAGGAGTGGGCAGAGTTGAGGTTGTGATAAGGTTATAACTACTTGGTGACTGTCACTCATCTTAAGGTCGGTGATCTCCTTGGGGGTTGCACATTTGAGCGATGTGTATTTTTATTCCCAAGACAGCTCAGAATCTGGCATATACCAGGTCTTTAAAAAATATTTCTTGAATTAAAAAGAAAAAAAGCATGGCTAAGATGCAAGGGTAGTGCCGTTCAGATGTTAGGTCAATCAAAGCAGAACAAACAAAATGGACCAGAATGTTGAGGGGCCTCTAGCAGTTGGATGTGGCCCAAAGGGAGGTTAGGCCATGAGGTATTGCAAGAAGCAAGAGAGAAGTGAGCTTGGTGCCAGACCATCGAGAGCTCTGAGCACCACCAGGAAGAGCTAGGAATACATTCTATAGATAAATACGAAGTTAATGGCAGGATATAATGGAATCAGGCTTTAACTTTGGCAGTTAGTCTGCTGGTGTGTGGAAAGTAAGGATGTAGGCAGAGGGAGGGGTCATATATGCACATATATAAACGTGGTAGAATCTACAGGATTTTAAATATATATATATATATTTGGGTTTAGGGAAAGTAGTCTTTGTGGCACCCCATTGTTTGCTTAGGGACCTGATGACAGTGAGTCTGTCAGAGCAGGAAGATCATTTTCTGTGAACAAGGGACAGTATTATCATTTGTTGTTTGAACTCTTACTTGTATGTCTGCTTGAACAGATTTTAAAAAATAGGAAGGAGACTGTGTGTTGTATCACTCCATCATCAATTGATTTTGGTGTGATGAGCGTGCATATAATTATTTGTTAAATATTTTTTTAGGATTTTACATATCAACACATTTTTTAGATGAACATTATAAGCTTGAGAAAAGGGGGTGAGGGGAGTACTGTGTGGTTGAAGTGGCATCTAATTTCCTCTCAGTTTTTCGCAGGAGTAAACATATGATTACAGTAGAGAGTGTTAGCACAGAAAAGTGAAAGGAATTAACAGTTATCTCTGCCATGTTATCCGTGAAACAAGATAGTATAAAAGTCCCCAAGTTCATTCAAGGGTATATGGCAAATCTTGAAAAAAATGAATTTAGACATGTTGCATTACTTATGATAAAAAATTGAAACCACAATGTAGTTTTCTCAAATTGTTGATGGTATGTAAAAAGGACCAAACACTTATTTTCCTAAAGAGGATGATTTTCATCAGCAGCCTCTATTAAAACATCACTTAATTCTCTAGGCTATTCTAATTAATCACAATGAACATTTAGTTGAAATTATTCTGTCTGATTTTTAAAATAAGTCCCTACTCATGCCTAATATCTCTCTTCTGGGGAATTTGTCTTGATATGTAGGTCATTTCTCCAAAATTATAATGTCACTGTGTTGTAGTCTGCATACCAATGAAGTGAAAAAGAACTATGAAATTTAAATGTCCATTATTATGTTTTCTTTGTAACATCATGTAACTAATGAGTAGCTATCACATCTCTTGTACCTAAAAGCACCGTGTTATTTTGTCTTCCATCACACAATTAAGAGGATTGTACAATGCACTGGAAATGTATCGTATATACACAGTACCAGTCATTCAGTTGCCTGAAACTTCCACTGTTCTGACAACCTCACAGCTTTTCAACAAACATTAATCCAATAAACGTAAAGCCTGACCTACGGTGTTTCAAGCACTAGAGAAACAAGACCAAATTATGGTTCTGTCCTTCAGAGGTTATGTTTAAAATATGTCATTTTAGTATTCAATACTAATTCAGTACTTACATTTCAAAATTGTCAATATTTTCTTAAAAGTAGAGATAAATAAAGCCACTTAAGAGTTTCTATCAGTTGAAAGCTTATCTTTCAGATAAAGGATTAAAAAAACTTCTTGCATTTGTAATATTTTTATTCATATTTTTAGCATCAGTTTATTTTTTATCATCATTTACTTTCTACTTATAAATATAGGTTTCAATGTAGTATTTCTCCTCATCACTTTGGGCAGGACATTAGTCAATGCCTTTTGTAGGCCTGAGGGGAAATATCTCTTTTCCAATCTTTCTCCTTTAACCATATTTGAGTCTTGTGAGCAGAAAATTAAATGTAGAAACTTTATAATCAAAAATATCTTGAGACCCAGACTTCTGGACAAGATGGAGATGTAGGTAGACACACCATGCCTCCTTGCACAACCAAGAGAAGGACAACAACAAATTTAAAAACAAAAACAATAAGAAGTGCCAGAAAATCAAACTGTGTGGAAGTCCAACAATTAAAGAGTTAAAGAAGAAACATTCATCCATACTGGTAGGAGGGGCGGAGACAGGCGAGCAGAGAGAAATCATGGCAGGGTGATAGATTTCGGACTGGAGATTCCCATATTCACATGCCTATAAACTGGGAGGAACAACTGGGGAGGGAGTGAGACAGACCACGAAACCCAGGGTTCTAGTACTAGGAAATAAAGCTTCAAAATGTCTGACTGAAAAAACCTGTGGGGGTTGAGGCAGCAGCAGCAGAATCTCCCAGTCTCACAGGAGAGTTCATTGGAGACCCACAGGGTCCTACAAGGTAGACAAACCCACCCACCCGGGAATCAGCACCAGAAGGTGCTGTGGGTAGCTGGGGAAGTGACTGAAAACTGGCAGAGAGCAGAGCAAGCACCATTGTTCCTTCTCGGACCCCTGTGCCACATACAGCGTCACAACACAGCAAACTGGGTTGCCCAGCCCTGGTGAACACCTAAGGCTCTGCCCCTTGTTACTTAGGTAACAAGTGCATGAGACAAACAGAAAAGAAATGGCTTAAATGAAAGAACAGATCACAGCTGCAGAAAAAATACAACTAAGTGACAAAGACATAGCCAGCCTATCAGATGCACAGTTCAAAACACTTGTAATCAGGATGCTCACAGAATTGGTTGAGTATGGTTGCAAAATAGAGGGAAAAAATGAAGGCCATGAGAAGTGAAATAAAGGAAAATGGACAGGGAATCAACAGTGAAGGGAAGGAAACTGGGACTCTAATAAACAGTTTGGACCAGAAGGAAGAAATAAACAGCCAACCAGAACAGAATAAAAAACACGAATTCAAAAAAATGAGGAGAGGCTTAGGAACCTCCAGGACATCTTTAAACATCCCAACATCCGAATCATAGGGGTACCAGAAGGTGAAGAGGAAAAGCAAGAAATAGAAAACTTATTTGAACAAATAATGAAGCAGAACTTCCCCAATCTGGTAAAGGAAATAGACTTCCAGGAAGTCCAGGAAGCTCAGAGAGTCCCAAAGAAGTTGGACCCAAGAAAGCACACACCAAGACACATCATAATTACATTACCCAAGATTATAGAGGAGAGACCCTTAAAAGCAGCAAGAAACAGTGAGACAGTTACCTACAAAGGAGTTTCCACAAGAGTATAAACTAATTTCTCAAAAGAAACATGAAAGGCAAGGACCTACACCCAACGTTACTCTACCCAGTAAAGCTTTCATTTAGAATGGAAGGGCAGATGAAGTGCTTCCCAGATAAGGTCGTTTTAAAAGAGTTCATCATCACCAAACCCTTATTATATGAAATATTAAAATGACTTATCTAAGAAAAAGAAGACCAAAACTATGAACAGTAAAATGGCAACAGATTCACAGTTATTAACAACCATACCTAAAAACAACATAAACAAACTAAACAAACAACTAGAACAGGAACAAAATCGCAGAAATTGAAATCATGTAGAGTGTTATCAGCAGGGAAGGCGAGGGAGACAAAAGGGGAAAAGGTATAGGGAATAACTAGCATAAATGGTAGGTAGAAAATAGGTGGGGGAGGGGTGTAAATAGTATAGGAAATGGGGAAGCCAAAGAACTTACATGTAAGACCCATGGACATGAACTAAAGCGGGGGGAATGCAAGTAGGAGGGGATATGCAGGGTGGAGAGAAATAAAGGGGGGGGGATGTGACAACTGTAATAGCATAATCAATAAAATATATTTACAAAAATATCTTGAGACTCCAGCTGCCACTAACTCCAGCTGCAGCATCTCCACCAGCCTTCTGGGAACCCCTGTCATGCTCCCGTGTACCCGTCACTGACACTATAGGTGTCAGCACCTGCTGTCCTCCCGTGGAACCCTCTGGCTGCGGCATCTCCTTCTCCTACCCAATTGTGAGCTGCTTCACTGTAGGAATTATTTTTACTTTTATCCGTGCTCAAGGTCCTAAGAAAAATATGAGTAAAATTAGTGTTCTATTTTTTTTCTTGAATGAGTACCATAGTGAGAAGGCAGAGGAATGCCTGTCCTGTGAGGAAGGGAGGGAGCAAGCTGCAGCATTTCCTGAACTCAGACTCCGAGACAGGAGCTCTGTGGGTAGGATCTAGTAATACCAGCCTTTTGAAGTTGGGGGTAGGGGGAGAGGAGGGTTATTAAGATAAACACATATTTGTACTTAGCACCAAACTGATTCATTTTATGTAAGTACAAGGAGGGGAACAGAAGGGCTTAACTGTTTACAGGCCATTTGGAGGGTGGGGGACAGTAATGTCTGCACAACTGTCCTCAGTACTCTACATTTTCCTGATCTTCTAAAAAGTTGTGTAAGAATGATACAAGTCAACAAACTGCAAACTGCCCAAAACCAGAATTCCACCATTGTCCCCTGGGTCTTGGCAAACACCAATGGCATTCCAGTGGGCTAAGGCAGCTGTCGTTCTCATAACTTGCTATTTTAATTCTTTTGTCTTAACAGTTCTTACTCTGATATGTGCAGTTGTTTGTAGTTTAATATGTTTTAATAGTTGACAATGGCTTGGGCTAGGCAGAAAATAAAGGAGGCCTTGCTGTTGGGTTTAGTCCTTTGGGATGTAGGCTAATGGAGAGGTTGTGTCTGTTGCCCTTTCTAACTGACTTGTCCACTCCTTGTGGGGAGGAAGCATTCTGTGCCAAGTTCTTGTACAACAGGGATGAACTGTAGATTCATTTAGAGGACCCCTTTGAGAGAGTCTCCATGGCTCACTGCCTGGCCCTTCTACCCACCTGTGCAGGAGCCTTGTTGCCGTAGTTTAGAGGCGAGCAGCAAATTATCTCTGCCGTTTTCCACATTGGCCCTCTAAACAGTTCTTCCCATTGTTGTAAGTAGGACACCTGCCCATCAAGCAACTGCAATCCCTCTGTAGCCCCAGAACACCCCTGATATGTCTCCTAACCAAAATCACCAAAGCGTCTTATTGTTGAATAAGGAACGTCCCGTCCTTGAAATTGTCACCTTCCTTGATTTCTAAGACTTCATCCATGATTCATACAGTTGTCTTCCTTCTTTCTTACCTGAGTTTTCTTTTTCTTGCCAAATGTATCTACACCTCCAAGATTCTGTACTTGCCTGCCTTTGCTTCATATGTTTCATGCTTTACCAGGATGATCCCTTGCAGGCCCAAGGCTTCAAGTTCATTTATGAGCTGGGGACTCCCACATTGTTGTCCTCAGAAAAATACTCTCTTGAAAGTTCCAAATGTGTGTTTACCTTCCTGTTGTATAAGCTACAACTGGAATATAAACCCAGGACGTCCAAGACAGAATTCAGTCTCCTCCCTAAAACCTGTACTGTTATTTTTCTTGGAAACATCTCACCTCCACCACCCTGCAAACACCCATATTTTTAAAGATTTTATTTATTTATCTTTAGAAGAGAAGTGAAGGAGAGAGGGAGAGAAATATCAATGTATGGTTGCCTCTCCTGCGTCCCCTGCTGGGAACTGGCCTGCAACCCCGGCATGTGCCCTGACTGGGAATCGAACCACGATCCTTTGGTTCACAGGCCCACGCTCAATCCACTGAGCTATACCAGGCAGGCCCAAACACCCATTATAATGAGCCACAAGAACACTACTTACACACTTTGAGTAGTTCCTTTATATGTAAAATGAATATAATATTTGCCTTGCAGAATTGCTATGAAGACACATAATTGATTTCACAACTGCTATTTTTTAATTGTTAAATATTTCATGTAGTTAAAGAAAACTAAGATTTGAAATTCAATTCATGTTAAAATATGGAGGCACAGAAAGAATAAATTGACTGGGAGAGTCTTTCATAAGTTCATTTCAATAATCATTAAGGGAACTTTTAACTATGTAAAATGGAGGAAGTTCCTTAATTTGGCAAACAAGAAATAATATAGAGAAAAGCTGAAAATTCTTAAAATGTCCCAAAACAAGCTTGGTTAAGTAAACTATGCAATATCTAGTCAGTGTAATATTAAGTATTATTGAAAGTTGTGGGTTTGTGTTATAATTTAACAGCACATGAAGAAATTATAATATAGAATCACATATATTGTTTGGTCAAGTTATGCATCCAAGAGCATTGCATAGAAATAAATTTCAAATTATGTATTGCGACTATATATGAAAGCTGAGCTAACTTTTAAAAAATATTTACCATCATGTTTTTATAATTTAGAAAACCAAATCAAACTGGTAAAGCAGCAGTTCCTGATATAAAGAAAATGCCAGTGTAAGTATTTAAACAAGGTACAATATTTTGAAGTACTGACAACAGAAACCTTTTTCCCAAATGATTTTTTTCTACAGGAACCTGGAATCATTTTGCATTAAAAAAATAAGACATAAAAAGAGCAAATGATTTTATCTCCTCGCATAGCAGCAAGGAGGCAGTTTTAAAGTTAAATTTTAATGATAGAATTAGGGAATGATCTTAAGGGGATATTTCCTTATTGATGGTAAATCATACTTGTCCAGATTACACTAAATTCCCATAGGGTCTCCTTATTTAAGCCATAGATAAAAGGGGATAATTTGAAATCAGCTATGACCTTGAGCTTTGCTGGTTTTGTTTTCTCTTGGGAATTCACACCGACAGGTTTAAGAACAGCATTTGTTCAGTACTCTACAGGAAAACACTTCATCTGTCTGTCAAACTGAATGGTGTGTTTTTCTGCATCTGGGCAGCAGTAACCTGCATCCCAGGTGCTCAAATGCCTTGTTTTTTTTAACATTGTTTACCCTACTTATTTTCACTATATTCTGTAACAGCCATATAGTATTATTATATTATTTCTTGGTGACTCTGTTTGAAGCCTGCTTCTATTATTTGAGATTCGTATTGCAAAGCTATAGGCATTTTCAGAATTAATAACTGAAGCTTTAATTTGGTGCTTAAATAGCAAATAATGCCCCAAATGCCATGTGCTCAGTGCACCATTTATGCTTTCCTCCACCCCTCTAAGCCATTTCTCCCACAGATGCTACAGGAGCCTATCATCTCCTATTGATAAAATCAGTGGGGCTCCAACAGCACATCTTGCAGATTCATTGCT
The DNA here is from genome assembly GCF_014824575.4 of Sturnira hondurensis. Classification (NCBI taxonomy): domain Eukaryota; kingdom Metazoa; phylum Chordata; class Mammalia; order Chiroptera; family Phyllostomidae; genus Sturnira; species Sturnira hondurensis. Next base: position 7,647,951 of record NW_028074140.1, on the reverse strand, counting down.
TGTGATTAAATCCTTTGGAATGCTAACGTGCTGCAATGTAAAACTTCCTCTGACCTTAGAATTTCCAGAGATTCATCTAGGGCTCAGACATCCATCTAGGACTGAGAGATTTGAATTCATGGACCCCTTATTTCTATAGCTCCTGAAAGCCAATCAAATTGTGAACATGGATGGTTTCTGAAAATGGACATTTATAGATTTGTATTCAGATTCTGATGTTCTCCAGCTAAAGTGGCCATAGGTAAATTTGTAACTCTCTCTGAGCCCTTGTCTCTTTCTCTACCAAAGTATCTGAATACTACTTATTTCTTAATATAATTTTGAGAACTAAAATGAGTAGACATATGGAAGTATCTAGTATTGTACATGACAATTATAAGATGCTCACTGATGGTTCTGAGTGTTTAGTATGTGGCCAAGATTGCGCAGATAACAGGATACTCACGCAGTCCTCCATTTACTGGGGTTTGCATGTCTATTTGCTTATTGTCCCCCCTCCACAAACATATAAGCCTCATGAGAGCAAATATCTTTTTTTGTTCATAGATGGATGTTTGAATAAATTAATGAATGAAATTCCTGGTGTAAATCCTGAAGCTGAACAGTAAATGGCCATATGATATAAGTAGGGAGGCTCAAAGGGTGTCCTTCACAAAGGGGGAGCATAAGCAACAATGGGAAATGAGTCAGAGCGTGGTATCGGGAGCAACTCTCACCAGTTTGATATTGCTAGGATGTGAAGGGTACGGTGGGGAGGAGCAGTGTGTCATGGAGGGCTTTGCATGCCATGCTGAGAAATGAACTTGGTTCTGTAGTTCAGTGGCTTTCAACCTCTACTGTGTGGAACCAAATGGGCTCCTCAGAGAACTTCAGATTGCCAAGGAAGTGAAGAAACAGCCATGTTGGGGGGGGGTTATCTCCCACCCCTATTTTTCTCCCATAACCCAAGGTGCCAACCAGAGATCTTTTCATTTCCATAACATATTTTGAGTGGTATTTTTTAGGGTTTTGGGTAATGGTTTCATTTTAGAAATGATTTAACTACAATAGATAGAAAAATACCATTTTAAAGGTGACAGTGGAGTGTTTGGTGCAGGAAAATGGCACGGAAACCTTTGTATTTTTGTTAGATCACCAAGAAGGTCTCTAAAGGATTTATTTGCAGGCTTTTAAGGCAGGTGACAGAGTTAGTCATGGTACAACTGATGTGGAAAACACAAGAGGCACAAATGGATTTTAGTGTGAGGATGGACAACATTTCAGGTCATATAGACCTTGAAGAGCTCCTGAAATATTTAGTGGTAGTCCAATTAAAAGTTAAGTAGATGAATCAAAGCTTGGGGAAATTTCTGGGCCGAAGACATAGATTTGAGAGTCATTTAGGCCATAAAGGCCAAATTATAACAGTAGATAAAATCAACTAGTAAAGATTCACTAAGAGAAGCTCAGTGGACCAAAAATGGATTATTGGGTATTACTGTTATTTTAGAGAACAAGGTAAGATAAGTAGCCCAGCAAGGAGATGAAGAAGAAATTGTAACTAACATACAAAGAAAACAAGGATACTTTGAGGACAAGGGAAGCCATGAGCATGCTGAGCTTAAGAGGATGACAGTGTGAAATCTAATGTCTGGTGGACTTGTCAAATTCAGAGTCAAAAATATTAACATATATGAATATTTACTATTGATGTTCATGCACATGAATAGTAAAACTTTACTATTACTTGCCCTCAGATGCTTTTTCCAGAACTTGCATATCAATTTTACTTCTCATCAGCCTTAGCAGAGAATCCTTTTCTCTTTTTTTGCCTCTGGACTCACAGATCTATTTCCTTAGACTAAAAACTTCATTTGGAGATTAAAGTTAATCCTTTTATCTTCTACCAGGGTGTAGAGATATCATTAAAGCATAAATTACACACTAGAACAGCCTAGCATTAAATGTGGTCCCTCCGGCCACTGTTTAAAGGATGACATTTAGGTTTTACAACATTTGTTAGAAAGTTGATATAAAAGGCATACCTTACAATTCAAGTCTGGGAAACTAAGATGGATTCCCGTGTGGACATCTGATAGAACATTTTCCTTGAAAAGATAAAGATTTCTGTAGATAATAGATATTTGCATTCAAAAGTATACAGTAAGTTAAAGTGTATTATAAATTATGACTACAGAGACAAAAATAACAAAGTAGTCATCTTCATAAATGTTTTTTTCAAGATTTTATTTATTTACCTTTAGAGGGAAAGGGAAGGAGCGAGGCAGTGAAACATCAGTGTATGGTTGCCTCTCACATGCCCCCTGCTGGGAACTGGCCTGCAACCTAGGCATGTGCCCTGACTGGGAATCGAACCATGATCCTTGGGTTTGCAGGCCCACACTCAATCCACTGAGCTACACCAGCCAGGGCCATAAATGCTTTTCAAATGCCTTTAAGTACTACTGTCACGATTTAGACTGTTTTCCTTATGAAATCTGGGAGATGCTATTGATACAGTGTTGTGCTGGATCTGGCTTGAATCAAATGATAAAAGCCAATTGTGTGCACCTTCTCTCTACTCCACATTTAGTGATGGATGCTGTTGGTGGTTTGAAATTGGTCATTGATGGGAACACTTACTTCTGGGAAACATGGCAAAGAACATAAGTCAGTAATTTTTTTGCTTTTTTTTTTTTAGTTTTAAAAATGTTGACAGAAGAGATGGGTAAATGCAGTTGGTATTTATCTACTCCTTTAGTGAGGCTCTTTAGAATGCCCTGGTACACTGGAACACAACTGCATAGGGCAAGCATATACATTCATAATTTTCACAGCAAGGCAAAGATGGTAGTGAAAGCACATTATGCCAGGAATCTTTAGACCCAATTCAGTTTGAATAGCCATCATTTCAAAGTATTATAATGTATTAACATGTACAGTTATTAATCACTTTTGATCCCACCATTCCACTAACCTGTTCTTTTCATTATAGAACTTGTGCTGAATTTCTGCCTGTATTACTGAACATTGTTGAAGTTTCTCATGCAGTCCCTCAAGAAGGTCCGTAACCATGAACAACATGAGATGTATGCTCAGCTGCCTCACAGATTATCTCCCCAGTAACTTTGTAATTATGCAACTGGGAAGCATCTACAGATTTCAAACTGTAATTCCACAGACCCTTTCCAGAACATTCCAGTTGAATTACTCAGTCTTCTCACAATTTTGCTAAACTGGTTGAAAGCCCTTTTTATCAATTGACTTCTTTTTATTTATTTTACAGTGTTTTCAATGTGTCCTTTGGCTTAAAGAATATATAAAAGTATACTAAATAAATATATTGAACATAATACATTAATATAAATATTTATAAATGTCCTGCATATTTATATATTGTATATGCATATATTGCTTAATATAAATATATTTATATATTATAAATTTATATATATGGAGTTCTTTACCAAGTAAAGTGCTTTTACTGGTGTTTGAGTACATTAAAATACAATTGAACGTTATATTTATTTTATTTCAAAATATCATTTCTTATTTAAAGTTATGTGTATAGGAGGATAGATTCTACTAATTCATTAATAAAACTGTCTAATTGTTTTTTTTAGTTTTCAATTTCCTCTTGATTTACTTAATTTTTAAATTGCTTCTTCATATTTAGATTTTTTGTGAGTTCTGAGTATGCATAGCCACAAAACAACTTTAGTCTTTTCATTTTTAATTTAAAAAGATTTCATTTTTAAAACTACCTGTGCCTCAGTTTGCACACTTATAAATTTACTCTCTTTTTTAAAATTTTAAATGTTTGACATTTCTAGCACATGTATACTGATTCTTAGAGTGCTAAGTGACTCCTGTTTGGGAAATGAGTATCTTAAAATATATATGAAACTATAAGCAACCTCAAATAGCCTCAGCAATTTTGAGAAAGAAGAGCAAGATAGGAGGGATCACAATACCCGATATAACACTATATTAAAAGGCCAATGTAATCAAAACAGTTATATGAGGGGAAAAGGAATAGTGGGGAAGAGAAGGGAAGGGTCGTCAAGGAACATGTGTAAAGGACCCACGGACAAGGACCACTCAGGGAGCAGAGGGTTGTGTGTGGGAGGTGGGTGTGGGTAGGGCAAGGGAGAGTAATGGGGGGGGATGGGGATGACTGTGATTGAACAACAATAAGAAAACTGTTATATGAGGAAACTAATAATTTTTCTCAAAGTATTTATCTTGACCATGATTTTGTGACTCATAAAAATCTCAACATTTTTAATGTTAGAAATTTTATAAATATAGTTATTTTGTGATATGGCTTGAATTTATAACCCCTGCATTTCTCTTATTTTAAATCTACTGGTTCCTTAAGAATTATGTGTTTATTTAGATTCTGAGACACATGTAAGGTAAAATAATTAGCATGCATTGAATTTGAATAATGGTGTATTTTTATGATGTAAAAACCTCTTGTGTTTCAAGCTATCTTTTCCTGCGTCAGCCTTTTACAGCAATTTTGAACGGGTGTCCTGCAAGAATTTTAAAACATGCAATACCTGACTATTTAGTCGGGGTCACTTTTCCCTTAGACACTCAAGTTAAAAATGACAACAGACAGCACAACAATAATCATCTGGTGTAAATGAATCAAAATTATACCTATGTTGTCACATCAGCAAAAAATATATTTTTTGGTGTGCCACAGAATTTTAGTAATTAGTTCACACGTGCCATGAGATGAAAAAATTTGAAATTTGCTGGCCTATTATATAGGGCACAAAGCAGAGCTTCCTGATTTTAAGTTATTTAGAAAAGGAAGGGTAGACAGTATAGCAACATATAGAATCAGTAGTGGTATTTTTATTTCCTTTTGCGGTTTAAAATTTTAAAATGATTAAAATATGTACAAACAAATGTTTGAATCAAATTGGAGCAGCTTGAATAAAGAAGTGCTGTTGGGTCCTGTTTTTGTCTGGCTTCTGATGGTTCTATGCCTACATGTCTAAAGATAAATCATAATTTAGAAAGTACTTAGTTTAATTGAACAGTTTGAATACCCAGGATAAACCTAATGTGTGTGTTTTAAGTTTAACCCTGAGCTATTCTAGGCAAATGCTGTTATTTTATATATTTACACTAAATCAGTGCTGATGTTGGACAATGTATTCTTTAAAAAGTTAACAGAACTATCAGAGATTGATTCAGAAACTAGAAAATATTTACATGAAAGAACAAAAACCTAAGAAAATGCCTTTTGGGGGAAAAGGTTTAGGAATTTGGTATTGGGGAAGTATAGAAATCATGAAGAAGAAATGACTGGAAAGAAGGAAAAAATCTTGTCAACATAGGAAAATATAATCTTTCATAATAACTATAATGAAGAATGGTTGACATTCTTGTTTAGAGCATTGAGTATATTAGTAATAATTCTGTGGGACCTTTTGGGTATAGCTGTGTGTTGATCTTCACTTTGATTTAATAGACTAAAATTAATTTTTCCATAAAGTTGGAGTAATATAAAAATGAAGGTGAACTGGCCAGCCTGGTCTCTAGATTTTCCATCCTAGATATGCTAGTTTTACAGTATTTTTAAAAATATATTGTATTTATAAATAATTGATTTCATATTGTTATTTCACATATTTTCCTCTCTAATCATCCGAACTTTGCTTTTCACTTTTTAGTTTGTAAAAACTGACATGAGTGCTTTTCAGCTCTGTCCACTTAATGATTTTGACCACATCATCATTATGCCTGAAAGCCAGGGAGTGACTTTGCATATGTTAAAAAGCCCTTTCAAACTACAAGTGACACATTCAAACCTAAACCAAACCATTTTAAAAATGCATGGGCTCACAGTGTATCTTAGACTTCACTTCTTAAGCACAAAACTCGGAATTTGGCCTTTACTCTCAGTAGCTGCATCTGTACCAACTTGATTTGATCTCATCAGACTGACCTGTGTTCAGTGTGAGTAAATACAGCTTTTAGCAGGCACTTCCTTCCTGTAAGAGGCTCTTCAGCAAATGGCAAGGAGGAGAGAGGCAGGACCACCTAATGAGATAAGCCAAGATAAGTAAAAGGCACCAATTAGACCTAATACTCATCTTTGCAGAGATCTGGTTCCTTGAATGTTTGTGCAACTTTATTAATGGCTGCATGTAAGTATGCTATTCACATACTACAAAAGCACCAGGGAGGAATAAGAAGACCAATCAGAATGGGTCATGTCCTCAGAAAGTGTAGATATAAATTGAAATACATAGATGTAAGCAGTAGCAAGTGGTATAACTAGACTTACAAGATTGTAAGCGATATAATTTTGTTAGACTGGCCTCACAGAAGGAATTAGCAGAAGACATTGAAAATTCAAATTTCTATTCTAAATGCTATGTCAAGGAAGAACAATAGTAGGGTGCTTATTTAAAACCTGTTCTTTACTATGAATTGTTAGATACCTTTATAAAATTTGTAATGTTGAAATATGAATACTTCACTGGTCTCCCAAAGTTACATGTATCTAAATATGTATTATCAAGGTGCATGTTGCTATCAAAAAGCACAGTTGAAATCACAAACCAGGAGACCTTACACACCTCTCTTGTGATACAAGAGAGTGGGTTACGTTTCTTGATCCAACTCTGAGAGCAAGTTTGAAAAATCTAGTTGTCGTGTCTAAGTTGTATATATAAAAATCAACTTCTATGAACAGTACATTAGGGCATAAAACTGGGACCAAAACCAAGTTAACAAGTCACTGAGAATCTATTGAGATTATCTTACCAAATTGGCATATATTATATTGTACAGAAGAAACCAACCCATTAGTTTAAGCCTATCATTGGAATACTTTCTAAGAAATCTTTTCTGTATTCTGTTTTTGCCATAGAAGTTTCTTTGTCTCTCTTCTCATTGGGAAAAATATTATAAGAAGTTGGTAATTAATAAGACAGTAGTATCTTATTTGTTTAAAGGAATATGATGTTTCATATTTTAAACTTTCTAGAAATCTTGCAATTCTTATTAGGTTTGAGGAAGCAGTATTCTGCAAGTGATTTTTCAATTAGCCTCATCTAAATTCCTACAAAAAACTAAAAGATATTTTAAAATGTATTTTATTGACTATGCTATTACAGTTGTCCCATTTCCCCCCCTGTATTCCCCTCCACCCTGCACAGCCCCTCCTACCCACATCCCCCCCACCCCCGCCCGGCACTTTAGTTTATGTCCATGGGTCATACATATAAGTTCTTTGGCTTCTACATTTCCTATACTATTCTTAACCTCCACCTGTCTATTTTCTACCTACCATTTGTGCTACTTATTCTCTGTACCTTTTCCCCCTCTTTCCCTTTCCCACTCCCCTGCTGATAACCTTCCATGTGATCTACATTTCTATGGTTCTGTTCCTGTTCTAGTGTTTGCTTAGTCTGTTTTTGTTTTCGGTGTGGTTATTAATAGCTGTGAGTTTGTTGTCATTTTACTGTTTATATTTTTATCTTCTTTTCCCTACATAAATTCCTTTAACATTTCATATCATAAGGGCTTGGTGATGAACTAATTTATCTTGACCTTATCTGAGAAGCACTTTATCTGCCCTTCCATTCTAAATGAAAGCTTTGCTGGATAGAGTAATCTTGGATGTAGGTCCTTGCCTTTCATGACTTGGAATACTTCTTTCCAGTCCCTTCTTGCCTGCAAGGTCTCTTTTGAGAAACCAACTGAGTCTATGGGCACTTGTTTGTAGGTAACTAACTCCTCTTCTCTCACTGCTTTTAAGATTCTCTCCTTCATTTTAATCTTGAGTAATGTAATTATGTGCCTTGGTGTGTGCTTTTTTGGGCCCAACTTCTTTGGGACTCTCTGAGCTTCCTGGACTTCCTGGAAGTCTATTTCCTTTGCCAGATTGGGGAAGTTCTCCTTTATTATTTGTTCAAATACGTTTTCCACTTGCTCTTTCGCTTCCCCTTCTGGTACCCCTATAATTCAGATGTTGGAATGTTTAAAGATGTCCTGGAGGTTCCTAAGCCTCTCCTCATTTTTTCTGAATTCTTGTTTCTTCATATTTTTCTGTTTGGTCATTTTTTTCTTCCTTCTGGTCCACTTCCTTGATTTGAGTCCCAGTTTCCTTTCTATCACTATTGGTTTCCTGTGCATTTCCCTTCATTTTGATTAGTTTAGCCTTCATTTGTTCCTCTAATTTGTGACTAAAATCGACCAGTTCTGTGAGCATCCTGATCACCAGTGTTTTGAACTGTGGATCTGATAGGTTGGCTATCTCTCAGTCACTTAGAAATATTGGCTCTGGGATTTTGAGCTGTTCTTGAGCCATGTTTTGGTCTGTTCATGCCTGTTACATATGAGGAGCGGAGCCCTAGGTGTTCACCAGGGCGGGGCAACTCAGTCGCTGGGTTGTGAGACTGTATGTGGGGGTGGAGTCAAAGAGGAGCAATGACGTCCCCTCTGCTGCTTCCAGCTGCTGGGGCCTGCAAGGTCTGTCTCACTTCTCGCTCCTTCGATGGTTTATCTGCTCGTGAATGTGTGACTGAGGTCAGCCTACTGTCTTACACCCTCACTGGGTCCACCTGTTGCTACCCCACACCTGGGTCGGGAGACCTTTTCTGCCCGACCCGTTCTGCTGCTGGCTCCGCCCCTCTTACCTGTCTGGCTGAATTGTTCGTTGTTGTTGGACTTCTGTATAGTTCAATTTTCTGTATTTTGGTTGTGTTTTTGTTACTGAAACTTTGTTGACTTTAAACTTGGTTGTGAGAGGAGGCACAGTGTTTCCACCTACACCTCCATCTTGGCGGAAGTCTTCTGATTACTAGGGTTTTGAACTGTGCATCTGATAGGTTGGCTATGTCTTTATCACTTAGTTGTATTTTTTTCTGGAGCTTCAATCTGTTCTGTCATTTGAGGTGCTTTGTTTTTAATTATTAACTAGTGTTCTATGCCTCATATTCACATCTTTTGGTAACTTCTTCATTCACTTACTTACATTTCAGGTTCCCCAGTCATAGTGTTTTAATACATTGTCTTGAACATATAAAGTTTGATTGATTTTAATATAATACATGAATTTTTTAACCAATGAATGAATTTACATTTATTGATGCAATGAACATGTTAATTTGTGATGCTGTTAGTTTTCTGCTGTGTTATTAATGCTTCTTGTATTTTCAATATTTTGACATTTTTTTATTTGTCTCATGTCTGTCTTTTGTAGTTTAGATGTGTGTGAAAACATGTCTAATTTTCCCTCAGGCGATTTAGAAAATTTATAATGTATGTGTATTTCAGCTATTATACTAGAAACTTTTAATATAGTATTTTTAGTTAAGATACTTTTTAAAAAATTCTGGCTGTCAGTTGAACAGTGAATTTGTTATTTTCTTATTTTAAATTTTTGTTGTTTCCTCTTTTAATTTGACAAACTACACTGAAACCATATTTTTTTGATTTATTCATATGTTAAATCCCGATTGTTTTTTTTAAAGATGGTTTTTAAGAAATGAATTCATCTAAACTCCTTTCCACCTGTGTTAGTTCCCTGTTGCTGCTTTAAACAAATTACCACAAACTTAGCTTCAAACAGTGCAAATGTCTTACAGCTCTGGAGTCCAACATCAGTCTCACTGAGCTAATGTCAGAGTGTCAGGAGAGCTGGCTCCTCTGGGCTCCAGAACAGGTTTTATTTCCTCACCATTTCAGGTTCTAGGGCTGCCCGCAATCCTTAGCCCAGGATCCCCTTCTGGCCTCCCATCAACCTTCACTTCTATCATTACATGGCCTTCTTTGACTTTATCTTTCCCTTGTAAGGACCCTTGTGATTATAGGGAACCCATCTAGATAATCCAGGGATATCTTCTGGCTCCAGACTCTTAATTGAATCACATATGCAAGTTCCTGTTCAGCCTTTTGTCATGTGATACAACAGATTTACAGGCTCCCAGGATTAGGACATAGCCAGTCCAATCCCGTTTTGTCCCAAAGATGTCCATCTAACTGAAATATTTCCCTTTCTCTTCCCTTAATATTTTCTTTTCGAGTATTTTTATATAAATTGTCCTCAAACATTTATCTCTGCTGGATAGTTCATGGACAGGATATGACCACCACTTGCCACTGGACCTTGTGGGCTGGACCCAGGCAAATGGGGGCTTCTCACCTCCACCCCATCCTAGGAATGTATGTTCGGCTCACCATTTCCACAGTCGGAGACCCTTTCAAGGACACAACTTTGACAGAACGTGTTTGTTAAGACCATCTGGACAGTGTACTTGATGGGACCTAGTTAAGTTCTCTGTATAAACTTATAAAATAATGGCAGGCTGATGTGGAGATCTGCTCGTTGAGGTACCCAAGAAAAGCCTTGTATGTAAGTCCCCTTGCTTACTGTCCTTGCTACCTACCAGCGCGGAGTGGTCTCCCTCCACCTTCCCTCTTGCCTCGCCCTTGCTCTCCATGCACACGGGCCAGTCTCAGATTCCACCTGGGAAACTCCCAAGGTTGCAAACTAGCCATCTTCTGAAATCCCCTTTCCCAGTTGTTCCAACGTACTTCTATTTAACTAAATTCAGTAGGTTTTTAAAAAATATCTTTATTAGTAAAATTCAACTTTGAGAAGTTTTGTTTGTTTTCTTTGAGAAGTTCTCACTAGTGTTGTATTTCCAAGGTGATTCTATTGTGTTTGAGTCTGTAGGCTACAGCTCTTATTGTGAATATCAGTTTGGTTGGTATGATAGGTTTCAGTCAAGTTTTCTTCACAATTCTGGAGTTATCCCTTTAATGCAGCAGTTTTTAACCAGTGAGCCACAAGAACTTTGTTAAACACGCAAAACCTGACTATTTTAGTCAAAGTCACTGACCTGTTAAATGTGCAATACCTATTTAGTCAAAGTTACTGACCTTCTTTCCTTTAAATTGTCAAATTAAAAAATGACAACAGCCAGCACAACAATAGCCATCCCCCAGTGTGCATGAATCAAAATTATACCTTTATTCTTGTGAGATTGGCAAATATATACATTTTTGTTTGGTGTGCTTCAGAACTTCAGTGATTAGTTTATGTGTGCCACGAGATGGAAGAGTTGAAAACCGCTGCTCTGACATGTTCTCTACTTGAGTTAGAGGTGTCTGAAGACAGCCTGAAATCCTCCATCCTTGAACTTCAGTTACTTAAGATATATTTCATAGTTGGTAGTTTGGCATTGGAGTTTCCCCTCTAGAGAATGCTGTGTGCTTTCATCTTCATTTTCAGCTTTTCCTGTGTTCAGGGAACCATCTCCTGTCTCTGACGACTTTTGCATTTCACTAAGGGATCTGCTCCTTCAGGGACAGCAGTGATCCCCGGTCAATCAGCTCGGCCTGCCTGCCATCCACACTCCCCATCACTTCCTGAGTTGTGTTAAGTGCTTCGTTTTATCCCTTTTCCTGTATTCTGAACTGTTCATTTTTCTAGTCAATAAAACATTTTCACCTGACTGTTATTTCCCTTTCTGCATCTAATACATTTATGAACTCAGTAATACACTAATATACTAATTCATGTAACTCAATTCAGCCCTGTAGTCGTCTTTTTATTCTTAAATCTCTTTTTTTTTTTGGTAATTTAATCTTGTGGGTGTTTATTTATTTATTTATTTATCTATTTATTTATTTAAAGTTTTTAATATTTCATTTTATTTTTTAAATATACTTTATTGATTATACCATTACAGTTGTTCTATTCCCCCCTTCATTCCCCTCCACCCGCATACTCCCTCCCCCACCATTCTCCCCCCCCTTAGTTTATAACCACGTGTCTCAAGTTCTTTAGATTCTATATTTCCCCCACTAGTCTCTCCCTCCCCACTATCTATTTTCTACCTACCATCTATGCTATTTTCTGTGCCTTCTCCCCCCTTCTCCTCCTCCCACTCCCCTGTTGCTAACCCTCCATGTATTCTTCATTTCTATGGTTCCATTCCTGATCTAGCTGTCCTCTTGGTTTGCTTTTGTTTTAGGTGTGGTTGTTAATAACTGTGTGTTTGCTGTCCTTTCACTGTTCATATTTTTCATCTTCTTTTTCTTATATAAGTCCCTTTAGCATTTCATATAATAAGGGCTTGGTGATGATGAACTCCTTGAACTTGACCTTATCTGAGAAGCACTTTATCTGTCCTTCCATTCTAAATGAAAGTTTTGCTGGATAAAGCAATCTTGGCTGTAGGTCTTTGAATTTCATGCCTTGGAATACTTCTTTCCAGCCCCTTCTTGCCTGTAAGGTCTCTTTTGAGAAATCCACTGACAGTCTTATTGGTACTCCTTTGTAGGTGACTGTCCCCTTATCCCTTGATGCTTCTAGGATTCTCTCCTTCATTTTGGTCTTGGCTAATGTAATTATGATGTGCCTTGGTGTGTTCCTTCTTGGGTCCAACTTCTTTGGGACTCTCTGAGCTTCCTGGATTTCCTGGAAGTCTATGTCCTTTGCCAGACTGGGGAAGTTCTCCTTTATTATTTGTTCAAATATGTTTTCCACTCGTGGCTGTTTCTTTCCCCCTTCTGGTACCCCTATAACCCAGATGTTGGAACGTTTAAAGATATCCTGGAGGTTCCTAAGCCTCTCCTCATTTTTTTGAATTCTCATTTCTTCATTCCTTTCTGGTTGGATGTTTTGTTCTTCCTTCTGGTCCATTCCATTGATTTGAGTCCCAGTTTCCTTTCCATCGCTATTGGTTTCCCGGACATTTCCCTTCATTTCAATTAGTTTAGCCTTCATATGTTCCTCTAATTTGTGACTATAATCAACCAGTTCTCTTAGCATCCTGATAAACAGTGTCTTGAATTGTGCTTCTGAGAGGCTGGCAATATCTCGGTCGCTTAGAGTTATTGGCTCTGGGACTTTGAGTTCTTCTTGCACCATCTTTTGAGCTGTTCGTGCCTGTTCCATAGCAGGATCGGAGCCCTAAAGTGTTCACTAGAGCAGGGCAACTAAGTTGCTGGGTTGTGATGTTGTATGTGGGGGCAGGGTCAAAGAGGAACAATTGTGTCCCGTCTGCCACCCCCACCGGCGCCGCAGCTGCCACCGTCACCAGGCCCACGCGTTTCGTTCCACTACATGTGAGTGTGCTACTGCCATCAGCCCACCACCACTGGGTTCGCCCCCTGGGGCCTGCGTGGTCCGTCTCACTGTGCTCGAATGTGCGACCGAGGTCAGTCTGCCCCACACCCCGACTGGTTCCAGGCTGCCTGTGTGCCTAGGTTGGGGGATCTGTCCTGCCCGACCCTGCTCCGCTGCTGGCTCCGCCCCTCTTACCGTCCTGGTTGAACTGTTCCTAGTTGTCGGACTTCCAATTTTCTGGTCTTTGGGTGTGTCTTTGTTCTCCAAACCTTTGTTGTATTCAAACTTGGCTGTAGGAGAAGGCACAGTGTTTCTACCTATGCCTCCATCTTGGTGGAAGTCTGGGTGTTGATTTATTAAAGTCACCTTTTCTATTACAATTTTAAATATAAATTATTCATTAATTTTCTTCTAAAATAGAACTTTTGGTATTTTTCACCTGTCTCATTTTTAACGTGAACCCTTTGTCCACACTTTCTATTTGCACTGATATTGTTTGTATAACTTTATGATAAATGCTGGCTTTCTCCCGTTACCTGACTCCTACTTATCTTTCCTTGAAGCTACAGCTAGCCCCTCTGTGTGTCCTGTGTCAATTTGAGAGAAGAGAATTGCAAACGGGTGGAGTGGGCATCAGCTGGGGCTGGGTATAAACTCAATCAGAAAAAATTGAATTGTACCTTGTCCATTAATATCCTATACCCCAGTTCAAGGTCAGAATATGTTCAGGTTCCAAATAGTGCACAGGAACTGGGTGCGGAATCCTAGTCCTGGCAGTTATGGGATAACAGCTGCCTGAGTGACCTTTAACCCTATTTCACCTGGCTTTCTCGCTACTCTTCTTTTAAATTCAATTTATTGAGGCAACATTGGTTAATACAATTATATAGATTTCAAGTTTTCAATTCTACCATACATCATCTGTGTATTGCATTGTGTGCCCACTATCCAAAGTCAGATCTCCTTTTGTCACCATACATTTGACCCCCTCCGCCTTTTACTCCCTACCCCCCTTCCCTCTAGTAACAAACACACTGTTGTCTGTGTCTATGAATTTCAGTTTTATATCCCACGTATGAATGGAACCGTATGGTTCTTAGCTTTTTCTATCTGACTTATTTTGCTGAGCATGAGATTCTCAAGATCCATTGATGTTGTTGCAAATGGCTGCATTTCATCTTTTCTTATGGTTGAATAATATTTGGTTGCATATTTGTACCATATCTTATTTATCCAATCATTTATTGAGGGACATCTGGTTGTTTCCATGTCTTGGCCACAGTGAATAATGCCACGGTGAACATGGGGGTGCATATGTCTTTGTGAATGAATGTTTTCTAAAAAAGCCCTTCTGCTCTTTCATGAGCAAAAGGAGGTAATAAGATTGGCAACTTGATTTTAGATTCCTGTGTTGAGTCGAGTGGGCCAGAGATATTTTAGTAGGTTCTTCTACTTCTTACTGCCTCAGAAAGCTCTCTTCTTTCTCTTTGTCTTTTCTTATGTTTAACTAACTTCCTATGCATAGGATCCCGTGTCTAGGTATTTGAAATGTATCTGCTTTTCCTCATTGCTTTCTTCCCAGCAGGAAAGCCAAAACCACAATGGTCAACTGTGTTTCCTTTGCTGTGGTCTTTGGTCCTTTTTGATCTGTCTCCGTGCTTTCTCACTATGCTTTTTCCAACTGTGGTTTTTAGTTGGATTTATTTTTGGATGTTGTAAAATCACTTCTCCGTGTTCTCATTGATACGTGAAGAATACCACGAAGCTAAACGGAGTCATGCCTTGTAGAGGGCTTTAGAAAGCCTTTGCTTTCCCTGACTACCAGCTCTTGGTTTGATAACTCCTGTTGTATTTCTGGAAATTTTTGTGTTTAGTGGTTGGTAGGTTGTGTTTTGTTTTGATTTGAACCTATTTGCCCTTGTATTTTTAGGTTTAAAGGAAGTAAATTTTGAAGATTTTTTTTCAGACTTGTTTTACTTAGAGTGGAAAATTATGCCAGGGACAAAGTCAACACGATGAAACAAACAACAAAAAGTAGCAAGAAGAACAGTTAAGTGCTGCTTGGGAGTCCAGCAGTCCATCCATGCAGTCTGCTGGTGTCTGTCTGTCTCTCTGTCCTACACAACAAAGTGGAGGAGCAAACTCATCAGGTGGTGGCTCTAACAGCCAGATGGGCAGCCATCATCACGTAGCTCCTCTTGAATTTTAACCAGATAGAGTAAATCATTCCATAGGCTAAATATGAACAATGAAAACAAATTACCTTGTCTCTTTTCTCCAAATGAAATCCACACTATACTGGTCCTGTGTGATCCCAAAATTTCCAGAGTAGAAATAATGTGAAATGTCAAAGACCTTGCTATTTTGTAAAGAAAGAAGGTACACATCCAAATATTCTGATTCCAGGTGTCAACCACAAAGTGCTATCTCATCTCCCAGCCCTGCAGGCCCCTGAGGCTGGTGGGGATGCCTCCTATGCTGTCCCCTCCCAGAGGACCTTCCCAGCCAATCTGCTCTCACCAGGCACCGTCCTCACTGGAAAGGAGAGTCAGGGCATTAAAGGACGAATGCGGGGCGGGGAGACACCTACCAGGACCAGGTTTTGTTACATAATTTTAAAGTTCAAGTGTGACCCTTATCTCTAAGGCCGCCTGTGTTTTGTGTTTTCAGTGCTGGTGTGAATTCCAGCCACAGGCCCCCCGCCAGCCCAGGGAATGCTCTCTGAGCCTCCGTGAGAGGCAGTGTCTCCTTTTGGCACCACAGAGTTGACAGTAAAGTAGAAAAACTCTCGCCACTAGTTCTGTTCACCCTTCTCCCTCTTCAGTTTTGACTTATTTCAGCTCTGGCTGCTCAGACTGGTTGCCATTGTGGCATTTTGGGGGGCAGGGAGGCTGAGACTTATGCACGTGCTCCCTACATGTGCAGAGGAAGGACTCACCGCTTCACTGTTCACCTGTCCGTGCACAGAGATGGGGGGTTGGCACCACAGGAAACCCCACGTGAGTCCCGTTTTGTGTTAAAGTTTTTATCAGTAACTGGTGCTGACCTGGAGGTGCCTGATGCATGATGGTGACTGGACTGGGGTGGTCAGTGCTATATACTGACCCACCTGGCAGCACCTAGGATGGCTTAAGTCATCACAGGAATAGGTTCTACTTTCACGTCTTGGTGATCTCCGTTTTCTTGTGGCTCCTCCTTAGGAAGGGCCAGCAAAGCTGCCTGTTTGTCCATAGCCTGCCCCACAATGGTGTACCTGTTCGCTGGGGCCAGACCAGCCATGCTGTTGGTTGCTGGGATCTGCTGCTGGGTGATATGAAGGAACTATTTACATTGTGGGCTGCTAGGGGGTTGAGGTGTTCACCCAGGCAGTGACAGTGTGGGGGATGGTCTTAACTGTTGGAGCTATTAATCACTGCACAGTCATTAAACAGGCTGACTACACAGGGAGGAGCCAGTGCACTCCAGGCAAACCACGCCTCCTGGGTGACAGTCACAGGGCTCGAGGAGGGCCAGTGAACCTGCCCTCAGCAGGCTCTCAGGGCGTGGTCACCGCTGGAGTGAGCAGATGGCACTCTGGGTGTGACTAGGAGAGAGGCTGGGGCACTTTCGGAGGAGAGCCCTCCCAGAGGGGTTCTGAAGCAAGGCACACCCCTAGGCCATCTTTTCCTAAAAGCCTGCTCTGTTAATTTGCTTTCAGAGGCAAGAGCTATCCTCCAGAATGAGCCTTTGCCTGGCTCTTTCTGGAAATGTGGTACTTTGATGAAATAACCACTCAGAGAGAGACTGTGATTAATTGAATTCTGCCAGCCTTTGTCTGCTGTACTGTGGTATGGATAATTTTAGGGATGTGTGTGTAAGTTCCGTGTAGGGTAAGTGTATCCGGAGCCATTGTAATTCCTTGTATGATTAATTGTGCATAGGAATAAGGTGGCTCGGGGGCATCCTTTGGGCTATCGCCACCTGAAGCTTCCTCTTCATTTTCTAGCGGCAAGTTGTCAGCCATTAAATTGAGGTCAGATAGTATCACAGGGGCTATTTTGTTCCCTGAAGTTCCTGCACCCCAGGGGCCGGATGGGCAGGAGTTTGCAGCACTAATGGTTCCTGTGGGGAAGGCAGGGAGCTGATAAGATGGTCCATGGTGTCTGGAATGTTGATGGTCAGGGGCGAGAAGTGGGCCAACATGAGTTGCACGAGGGACTCGCCGCCTCCTGCTTCTCCGTGTTTTCACTGCACAGGGCGGTGAACATACACAAGCACGGCGGCTGCACCCTTGGCACCGCGCACCTCTGGAACAGGCTCTCCACCTAACGTGCTGCTGTAGCCAAGGAAGTGCGGGCAGCAGGGGCAGTGGTGTTGGCCTCGGCTGCGCCCAGAGTTCGGAGACTGCCCACCAGGGCCTCTGGTCCAGACTGAAGGTGTGAAGAGGCCCAGGTAGCACTGTGAGATGAAGCTCCAGTGGCTCATGCTCACGACCACTGACCCATACAAAGAGATGCAGCCGATGGTCACCGAGCGCTTCTTCGTCAGGTACTCCAACGCGGGGGCCCTCCAGGCACGCCTTGGCCCTGCGGCCTGGCAAAGACCCGCAGTAAGTCCCACCACTGCCCTGCGCCTGGGTGGGCTGGCACCTCGCACTGCTGTCCAGGCAGAGCTGATGCCTAGCGAGGCCGCTAACAGGGGAGCAGTGAGCCACAGAGTTTAAGATTTAACATATTCTGTTACTTTTGGTAGTTTGTATTTAGATTTGTTCAGTCTTCTAAAAGCAGTTGTTGTCCCCTTCAGTTCTATAACTTTTTCATTCCTTTGGACAATTTCCATGTAGTGTTCAGTACAGAAATATGTTGGTGAACATGTGCCCCTGATCTAGGCAACCATCCCTATGACCGACTCTGGCATGAAGGTGATGTTAGTGCGGTCTGCCTCCAAGCCCTGATCCTATTCTAGTTCAGCATGATTTGAACCCGAGAAACAGCTCTCCTCTGAAGTTATTCACTGATTTTCAGTAATGTACCCTCCAGGCTCTGAGGAAAATAGGACATTTGGAGGAACGACAGGAATTTGGTGATACTGTTTGGTGAAGTGTAACAAAACAACACTTTTTGAGTCACCTCTAAGCTAAATCTAGAACTTCCCAATTTTGTGGACTATTTTGTCCTAACTCCTTTCTTTTTTTTTAAAGATTTTATTTATTTATTCATTTATTTATAGAGGGGAAGGAGAGAGGGAGAGAAACATCAATGTATGGTTGCCTTTTGGACATCCCCTACTGGTAGTTAGCCTGCAAGGAACCGGTTTGCAACCCAGGCATGTGCCCTGACTGGGAATCGAACCGCGATCCTCTGGTTCACAGGCCCACACTCAATCCACTGAGATACGCCAGCCAGGGCTTGTCCTAACTCCTTTCTATTTGCCTATCGCTAATTTCCTTCAAATGGAACTGGATTAATATTTTGCAACCTTCTTTGTATATTAGAGTCACGGGAGATGTTTTTAGAAAACAATACTCGTCCAGGCCCTAGCACCAGAAATGTGGTTTCAATTTGTCAGGGGTGGGACAGAGTGTGGCATTTGTCAAAAGCTCCTGGAGGTGCTTAATCTGCAGCCAGAGTTGAAAGTCATTGTAACAGAACAATCAATCAGGAAGAATCCCCACATTCAAGAGTGATGGGAAGGGAATAATGGCTAAACACCACTACAGTTCAGGACAAATGAAAGTAAAATGTTTCCATTTCACTTGGAGCCACAGGAGAAATTGTTTTGAGTTAAACTACTGTCCAACCTGGTTGTTAAATAAAAGCACCTTTCTTCTGGGGAATAAAAGCAATCTTTCCTTTCAAATTTGGATGGAAAGTATTAAAATCTTGCAGTCAGCTTGATTTGAGGTAATTTATTCTATCAGTTGCCAAAAGACTAGCTTCTTCATTGACTGACCGGTGAAGAGAAGCTTGCTTTCAGTTTTACCTGAAATTTGTAATCACTCTGAAGAAAAAGAGTTCAAAGTTAAATGCATATTGAAAATCCCAAATATTTTTTCAAAAAGTAAGCCAAAACACATAGAGATTATGCTCAGAGACTGGTCATATGTGTGGCTCTAGGGAGATGTCTGTACTTTGCATTTACCCATTAACCTGCTGTGTTACTAGAAAAGCTATTCGGGGCATACGCTATACCAGGGGCATCACACTCATTTTGCCAGGGGCCACATCAGCCTCACAGTTGCCTTCACAGGGCTGAATGTAATTTCAGGACTATATAAATGTAACTACTCAACTAGGGGCAAGGAGCTTTGTGTGACCACTGGGTAGAAACAAGGTACCAGGCTGGATAAAACAAGATGGAAGGCCAGATTTGGCCCGCGGGCCTTGAGTTTGCCACCTGTGCTCTATACATTCAAGTTTTTTTTTTTTAAATTAATTGGATCAGTAAATTAAGCATTCCACCCTTTGCTCTGTTGAGAGCCAATGCCATTTAGTAGACTGGAGCAAGATCCGTAAGCTGGACTTGTAGTCAAGTTCTACCTCATGGATAAGGCTTTATCTCTTAGAAAATACTCCAGTCTTAGCTATGATCAGATGAGTGAGCCTCAAAATGTAAGACTACCAGAGGGAGGTGTGACTGTAAGTGAGGAGCAGTATCACATGTTAACCAAGCATGCTACCCAACTGGCCACCTGTACCCACAGTGGATGCCTGTAGATACACACTCTGAAATAGACTGATAGGCATTACTTAGCCAAGAAATATAGCAACATGCACACATGGGATCAGGTACTTCTTGGAACCTAGGAATTTACTCTATTTTACAAAAATGAAGGAAGCAGTAAGAAATCAAGGATGGAAGGAAGGAATCATTTACTTTATCAAACATTCCTAAAATAATATTTGTAATTCATGTTGCTCTATGGATAATTAAGATTTACAAAAATATAGCTCTTATAGGTATAGTTTCAAGAAATTTTTTAAAATCTACATTTTACACAATTTTTCATATTCTAAGAACTATTTTTTAGAATTATGCAAAATTAAGTGATTTCTCATCAGCTGTCATGCTTTAATATTCTCAATATTTTGTTCAATAATGCAAAGTTGTTGATGATTTATCAAATGTCAATATGGGAACCCTTGGTAAATGTATTATCAAATGAGTAAGATTTCAGTATAGGTGGAATCATCAAATGCCAGTCAATAATGATTGCCATAAGAAAGCAAAATGTTAAAATAGAAAAATAGGGTGTTTCTTTCACTTATTATTAAATAATCATGTCAGTTTTTATGTTCAGACTGGAGTGAAGCTGACACTTTTAAAAGAGCCAAGATTGAATAATACTAATTTCTGTGGGCCCAACAGTGGTGATTCTCTCCCAAGAACATATTTGCCTTAGTTTGGAGAAACTAAAGTTGAAATATCAGATATTTCTCTTACACTGCTTCCTTCTATGTAAAACATTCTTTCATACATTCATTCATTCATTCTCCTAACATTTTGGGTACGTCTAGTTACACCAGAGAGTGGAGTAGTGAGCTAAAGACTACCTGTCAAGGTAGAGAATATGGAATAGTGAGAGAAATAAAGACACAAATATTTAATCTAAAAGTTTAATAATGCTACAGGAGAAGAATGTAAGTTACTATGAAAATTTGGAAGACAATGATTTAATGTGGAAATCTGGGAAAGCCTATATGAGGAAGTGATCTTTTAGCTCAGATCTGAGAACTAAAGAGACATGTATTTACAAGGCAGTGGTCAGGCAGACAAATGAGATGTGATATGTATGTGAAGTGGAACAGAACATGCACGTGACTGGTGGACGGAGAGCAGGGAAAGGAGCACAAGAGACTCAGGGAGAATGGGCAGTAATCTAGAAATGTCAGAATGAAAACTTGGATAGAAATGGAATCAAAGAATGAGTGCGATTTTGTTGTCAGTGTAGATTAAATTTAATTTTATAATTTTACAGCTTAAATAATTCTTATTTACCCCTGTTGTAAAGAGTCCAGTATTTCTGTTGTGCGTACCAGGTGCCAGTAGTATTCCAAAGCCTTAGCCACACAGGTCAAATAGTAAGACAACTATAGACACATGTAAGAAAATTTTTCTCTTTAAAAATATTTAGAATGCATTTATCTATGCATTATAGCTAAATCATTGTTAAATACAATACAAATCATTGCTAAATCATTGTTAAATACATTTTCACAGAAAATATTAGAATATTATTAAAGATTAAAATTTGAAATTGTATATGATATTCTTTGTATTGCCCCAAGCATTCTATTTTGGCACTAAAACATACATTTTTAAAAGTATTATATGATTCATCTTGTTTCTAGTAACTGGACAACAAATGTTCTAAGAGTTTGTAGTAACTTTCTGTTTAGTTGCCACAAATCTCTTCCCTCACTCCCCATCCTAACACTAAAACTAAAAACATCTCCTATTGATATGCATCTTATATAATTGATAGTCTCCAGGATAAATAATTTTTTCAACCAAGTATTAAAATTGATGAAGAAAAAGTAATGCTTGGAATGAAAATATGCTTGGCCTTGTGCATGGTAGAGTTTGGGAAGGCAAAATCCTAAGGGTTTCTTTTTTAATTCTAATATTTTTCTATAAAGTTTGTTGAATGGCATACTCTCTTTTTAATGTGTCTTATTATTTGTGCTATTACAGTGGTCCCACTTCCTTCCCCTCACCCCCTCCAGCCAGCCTGCCCCCACCTCCGTAATCAGTCCCCTCACCACTGTCCATCTCCATGTGTCCTTCATACCTGTTCTTGGACTCTCTGTATGGGCTCAGATGGGCTCTCTCTATGTCCTCCTGGGAGAAGTATCTATTTAGGTCCTTTGCCCATTTTTTGATTGGATTGTATGTCTTCCTGGTGTTGTCATGTAAGTTCTTTATATATTTTGGAGATTAACCCCCTGTCTGATATATCATTGGCAAATACGTTCTTCCATACAGCCGGTTCCCTTTTCATGTTGATGATGGTTTTTTTTAGCTGTGCAGAAGCTTTTCATTTGATGTAGTTCCATTTGTTTATTTTTTCCTCTATTTCCCTTGCCCTGAGAAATATATCAGCAAAAAGGTTATTATGTGGAATATCTAAAATTTTACTGCCTATGGTTTCCATTAGGACTTTTTGTGGTATCATGACTTATATTTAAATCTTTTGTCCATTTTGAGTTTTTTCTGGTGTATGGTGGAAGATGGTGGTCTAGTTTCATTTTTTTGCATGTACCAGTTCAGTTGTCCCAGTATGAATGGTGCACTCTCTTGCTAAGGTAATTTTGAGGTTCAACTCTAGGCCTTGAAAGTGTTCATGAAGAATTAACAAACACATATTGATGAGATACTTTTTTAGTTCATCATGGTGTTAGGTAGTGGAAAAGAAGTGTCATGTATCATGATCTTTGCCCCCTGTTAACTTACAGTCTAACTAGGAAAGTACACTTACAGAGTTTTAGGATTATAGGTAATTAAAGGCCAACTGAAATGAAGATATGAAAACACTTTGGGGAGGTTTAGATGGGAGCAATATAGATTTACTGAGAAACACTCCTAGAATTTTTTTATACCTGAGATAGGATTTGAGAGTTGGATAGGACTTGGTAGGTAGTGAGAAAGGGCAAGACACACTAGGAATGTGGATAAAGTTCTGGGGTTCAGAGTTGAGAATCAGTAGGGAGTATGTAAGGCTGGGGGAGGGAGATATAAAACCACTGCCCTGACTAAAGGAAAAAGCATGTTGAAATAAGGTCAGTCAGAGAAGGGTCAGATTATTAGAAATTGATGATGTTACTTGGGGACCTGCAGAGTGTGGTGTTAGGCACATTAGAAATTTTTAGACAAGGCTGACTGGCAGGAAAGTGGGATACGAAGAATACCACTTTGGGAAATAAAAGGCATGGTAAAGGCATAGTGTATGCCAGGGCTGACAAGTACATATAATATTAATATGTATAATTAATAATACATTATTACTAGTACATGTTAAATATAGATTAATAATATATTAATAATAACATTGTTAATATATATTAAACATAATTTTCACATGTACTATAGTAGTATAATTTTTCTGTATTATATATTGACGTGTAATATATAATATTACTGTATAAATAGTTTATATGGCAGTGGTAGTCCATTATATACTCTAACAGCTGATTGATACGCTCACAGCTGAGCTTTGAGAGGAAATTTCTTCATAGTATTTATTTATTTAGAATCTAAACTTAGACCACCTGTGTTTAAATTCTGGCTCTGTCACTTACTAGCTATGTGATATTAGACAAATCATATTTAAACTTTGTGAGTATTAATTAGTTATTACCTGTATAAACAGTTACAACAATGCCTGGGATGTAGTAAAGACCATATAAATATTATCTACTATTTATTAAGCTAGCAGTAGTGAATAAGTAAATAGATATAAATATGTTTAAGGAAGAAAAAGCATATATTAATAGTACATCTTTTATTTAAGGGGAGTGATAGAAATGGAATCAGAAAGTGAGACAAAGAAAAAGTCACTAAAGTAATAACCTTGAGTTTGAAATACTGGGTGATAGAAATAACATGATTTGACAACTAAATTTTGCCCTAATTTAGTAAGTAACGTGAACAAATGACTTCTACAATATATCCACTTTGCCTATAAAAGATGTGAAACCATTTTTTAAAGTTTTTCCTAGTCCTGATATCTGAGGTTTGTTGATGCTTGGAACTTTTAGAAGTGCTTATCCCCTGGGCTTGAAAAATTTCTCTCTCAGAGCACTGACAAAACACCTTAATGACAGCTTCTGGTGAATTGGTGAAATGTTGAAAGCACTGTGATGCAGTGTGATTCTTGTAATCTAACGGAAGGTGGAATCCACTTGAGATCATTTGTATCAAAGGCCTAAGAAATAATATTAAATGGATATTATTTTAAAAATTCCTCTCATATTATAAAAAGTGAGAGGAAGCAGGGATCACTAGAACCCAGAATGGATTCTCTTAAAAAAATCGTATCTATTTCAGTTCTTTTCTTTGGAACTGTCAGGGGAATGCAGAGTCAGGCATTTTTATAAAGTTTCTTCAAATTCTTTGAAGACAAGGCATAGAAATGTTATATGGACTACTAGGTGAATCAGTAACTAGGTGCGAATGTGGAGAAAGGGAACCCTCATGCACCATTGGTGGGATTGTAAGTTAGTGCAGCCACTGTGGAAAACAGTATGGAGATTCCTCAAAAACTGAAAAATGGAACTATCTTATGACCCAGTGATGCCTCTTCTAAGTGTACAGACAAAAAAAACCAAAACACTGATTTAAAAGAATATATGCACCCCTCTGTTCATTGAAGCATTAGTTACAATAGCCAAGATAGAAGCAAGTCAAATGCCCATCAGTAGATGAATGAGTGGAAATGCGGTGGTACATATATACAATGGAATACTACTGGCCCATACAAATGAATAGTATCTTACCATTTGCTATTATCGTTTGGATGGACCTAAAAGGTATTATGCTAATTAAAATAATTTAGAGAGAAAGACAAGTTCCATGTTATTTCACAAATATATAGAATCTCTGGAACAAAATAAATGAATAAACAAAATAGAAACAGACTCATAGAAACAGAATAGGCTGGTGGCTGACAGAGGGGATAGAGGTTGGAGGACCAGGTCAAGAAATTGAAGGGATTCGGAAGTACAAATTGGTAGTTAGAAAATCGCCATAGGGATGTAAAGACCCACCACAGGGATGTAAAGAACCACTAAAGAATATAGTCAGTGATATTGTAATAACTATTTTCCTGTCAGGGGGGCACTTGGAATATCAGGGGATGACTTCATAAAGTATATGATTATCTAACCTGTATGCTGCACATATGAAGCTAAAACAAAATAATATTGGATGTAAACTACAATTGAAAAATAACATAAAAAAGGAAAAAGATTGGATAAGATCAAGTGAATCATCCCATGGAATTACTGATCTCGTTTTGCCATGGATACATCCCTTTTTTAGGGCGTTAGTAAGAATGCTTCAACACACTGTGGTAATGTAGGCTCACCAGGTATGGCATTATTTTTCAGTTTATTTGTGGGACATTTATTTAAGTTTCTTTCCTCAGAATTTTACGGTATTTAACCTTGGTTCTTTATTTAGGTAGTTAAAAGATTTCCCCTTTATCCTCAAAATTGGTTAGTGTCAGAAATAACTGAATTTTCCTAAAGAAGCTTGGAATATTTTAATGTAATTCTTTTGATGGAAATAGAGAAAATAATGCAAGTTTTTAATGATTATTTGGTTATTATAGTCATATAGAATTTATAATTTTTTTCACTACAAGAAGATGTTAAAGGACTCTATTCCATCCAGGAAATACATGAAAGAACTGCTTGCTGCATTAAAATATTAGACGAGATAAGACCTATGTGAAATAAGTTATAAATACATTAATTCCAGATTAAACCTGGAATGTGCTGATAAGACACAGGAGAATACATTGCAGAGAAAATAATATTGGGCTGAGCCAAAATAGAAATAACAGAAAATCTTGCTTTATAACCTGTATTTTTATTGGAATGTTAAGAGGGACGGTAAGGTCCTATGTACTGGTGCATTAGAAGTATTTTCCTGCCCTGGCTGGTGTAGCTCAGTGGATTGAGCATGGGACTGCGAACCAGAGTATCACGGTTCGATTCCCAGTCAGGGCACATGCCTGGGTTGCAGGCCAGTTCCCAGCAGGGGACGCACGAGAGGAAACCATACATTGATATTTCTCTCCTATCTTTCCCTTCCCCTCTAATAAGTAAATAAAATTATTTTTTAAAAAAGAAGTATTCTCCCGTCTTTTTATATTTGTCTTTGTTTGCACTGACTAGACTTGTTTGTACTTGGATCAAACTAATTTAATGAGATCCAGAACAAAAAAAGAAATTAACATTTTCTTTAAAAATGTCCTATGGGAGATAGTACCAATTTATGAGACCCACACTTAGCAATTTCTACATTCTGAGACTATGTTACTGGTAGGATGAAACTGACTCAACTACCCCAAGTAATAAACATGTGGTTTCTCCTATGTCTAGTTCAGAAGTTTTATGATACTTGGTTACAAGTTTCTGCTTACTTGTGGCTTTTATAGATCAGCTTAGCGCAAGTACGGACAATCCTCACCCCACAACTGCTTGGTTCACCACAGAGTAGTCAATGGAAAACAACAGATTAAAAACAGAAAAACAAGAGAAATAGGAAAGAGGAAGTTCTGATAACACAGAGAACTGAAAAAATGCTGCTAAGAAAATCAGATCATACACTAAAACTTTTTTGTCTGTTTCATTCAGAAAATGGCATGAAGATAAAATTGTGGTGGATGAAGAATGCAATACTAAGGATTGTCTTAGTTTGCACATACACAATAATGAGAAATCCTTCATGGTTTTGAGCAGAAAATTGATGTGTTAAAAGAGGCTTTGTAGGAGATATTTAAAAGGTCATCCTAGAGTGCAGGGTGGATTCGGAGGTGATTAAACTCAAGAGATTCAAGAAAAAAAAATGTTTCAAATGAATCAAGTGCTCCAAAGGAGTCCAAAAGCATAGAGAATAAAAAAATGACTTTTAAATCTGACAATTAATCAGTCATTCATCTGTAAATGTATAATTGTAGTAGAGTGATATGGTTGGAAATAGAGCCATGGGAGGTTAAAATTTCCAGTATATAGGCTGCAAGTACTAGGCCAGTATTAGGGGAGGAAAAAGAACAGGTACATAATCAAGCCAAGAATGGGAAGATTATGTCCCCATCTGTTGAGGCTGGCCAGAAGGAATCAGCTTTGCTGGGATAAACATAGAAATTGTTAATCATATAATGGAGTCTCAGAAACTTGGCAAAGGGTGGTGTGTGATGAATTCATCACTGTGAGTGACTGGAATTTGGGGTCAGAAATTCAGACTTGCGTGATGATGTTCTTAATGACGATGGTGATGATGAAGGTCTAGAATGCATTAATGAGATACTACTATATACCAGTCACTGAGCCAAATGCTTTTCACATGCATTATCTCATTTAATTTCCACAACTACGGTATGAGGAATATACTATAATTACTGCCATGTAAGTACAAAAAGTCACTTAATTATATATATTCTGATATACCTTGAGGTTTATGTGTTTGGCTAGAATATTTTTAGAAAAGATCTTACATTTTACTCTTCCTGACATAAGAAAAACTCAAGCAAAAGGCAGAAGGGTTGTCTTCCTCAGCAGAGGAATGCCGTGTTTTTCACCTTAGTTACCACTAGCTCTATACCAGTGGTGATAAAAAGACTAAGGGCAGAATCAAAACGTAAGAGTCAAAGTTTGACTCTCATGTTTTGAACGTTGCCTAGTAACCAGAATATATGAGCTATAAAGGAGAGTAAAAGTATTGTAGATGGTAATGCTGTGTACAATTGACACTAGAATAGCACAGAGAATCCATTCTGGAGAGAAACTCTCGAGTTGAAATCTCGGGTCTGCCCTTTCTTAGCTGTGTTGATTGGACAAGTTTCTGTCCTTTTTTGGTTTTGGTTTTGGTTTGTGTGTTTGTTTGTGTTTGTACTTCTTTAATTCTGTGTTCTCATTGGCAAACTGAAGTTGTTTGGCATGCTCTACGGCCTTGAATGAGATGTAAGACAGATAGCGCTGCACTCTCTTCAGTAAATATGAACTATTGAATTTGTATTAGTATTGTCATTGTTTTTATTTCAAAACAAGTAGAAAGAAATGAGAATAGAATTAAATCTTCATAATGAGAGATCATTGAGGACTCTGTCTATATTGAGCTGATTTCTTGTTTTGTTTTTTTATTTCCCTGCACAATTTACAATAAATCCCTCTCAACTAAAGCATTCTAGGTATGTGTCCTTCTTACAACTACATGAGCTGAAGGCAAGTTAATATTAGGAATTAAACAGCCAATTTCAGGTAAAAGAATTAGAATTTAAATTTGGTCTCAGTTTCTTACAATGAAAAATGGTCTTGGATAGGGAATGTTGGACGTGGGTGAAACTTGGACGCGCTGGCTCTTGTCTTTGCTGGGTAGTACAAAAGAGATAATAGTGTTTGGAATTGGTAACTGAATCAATTTATGTTGTTCGCTTTTTCATGAAATTATCATAAAAACTCCTTTGGCCTGAGTATTCTTAAAATATAAGGTTATGATATTTCTTATTTAATATTAAGTAATAAAGTGATAATTGTAGACTATCAGATAAATAGAGATCATAGGCTTGGGGAGTTGATAGTTTCTAACTAGTTGTAAATAGAAGCTGAATACAGTTTTGATTTTGAGATGTTTTAATAAATCTCATACACAACGTGAAAATGATATTTCTAGCCTCTGGATTTCAATAAGAAAAAGAATTGTGCTGGCTGGTGTGGCTCAGTGGATTGAGCCCAGGCCTGCGAACCCAAGGATCTCTGGTTTGATTCCCAGTCAGGGCACATGCCTGGGTTGCGGGCCAGGTCCCAGTAGCAGGTGCCTGAGAGGCACCACACATTGATATTTCTCTCTCTCTCTCTTTCTCCCTCCCTTCCGTTCTCTAAAAATAAATAAATAAAATCTTAAAACAAAAAGAAAAAAACTATAATTTTCATCTTCATAATCAGTGTTTGAAGTTTTGATAACTGCATTAGAGCAAAAATTTATCATTAAGATTTGCTAAATAGAGGAAGAGTAATTAAACTGTATTTTATTTATTACTATTTGTTTGTTTGTTTTATCTTCATCCAAGGACAATCCTCATCATTTTTAGAGGGAGAGGAAGGGAGAGCGAGCAAAAGATATGAGAAACATGTCACTGTTCCCTCCCATACACTCACTAACTGGGGACAGAACCCACACCCTAGGCCTGTACCCTGACCCAGGATACAACCTGCAACCTTTTTGGTGTACTGAATGGTGCTCCAACTAACTGAACTACTGGCCAGGGCTGAAACACTGTGTTTTAATATTGCAACTTTGTTGATAACTTCATTGTTAACTCTGTTAATGTTAATGCAGGGTAATGTAGTTAATGCATAACTGCAATGCATATTATTTATAGTTATGCATTGAGGTTATATTACTGTTATTTGGAATTAAATTCGATGGAGAAATAATGGAAATGATTTATATTTATTATGAAATCTTAAACAAAGTTTTCTATTTTCAAATTATTCTAGTCTCAAATTGTAATTGCATATGAATGTTGGTTTTCATAGGAGTGAAAATAATCAGTAACTATCAAGGCTCACTATTTTTTAATCTTTACTCAAGGATATGCTTATTGATTTTAGAGAGAAAGAGAAACATCAGTATGACAGAAACATCAATCAGTTGCCTTCCATACACTCCCAGACCAGGAATCAAACCTGCAAGCTAGGTATGTGCCCTGACTGGAGATGGAACCCACAATCTTTTGGTGGACCAGATGATACTCCAACCAACTGAGCCACCTGACCAGGGCCAGGCTTACTATTGTTAGTCTTTGTGCCATGTGCCCTACATGCAATGCTCTTTATTTTTATTATTTACCAGTTTTTATTTATCATCTCTTCTGAGAATTACAAAGATATTTTTATCTTGATGTAGTGCATGAGAAATGAAACAGGAACGGTAACTTTGTGTTTAATTAAATTAAATAACGTAGTTATAGCAATATAACTTCGTGGCGACTAAAAATATTAATACTTTCCCTCCCACCTTTTAAATAAGGCCAATAATCAAATTAACAAAGATGGATTAACAGTAGAAATTCCATTTTAATACATGTGCATTGGGAATTTACATAAACATGTAAATTACAAAGACAGTGAAGCACATTGGGTAGGTGAGACATTTTTGGACAAAGGAGAGAAGGGGAGCACAGGGTATTAGATTTCAGAGGTGAGAATGTGTGATGTACAGGTAGTTGGGGGGAGAGCAGCACACACATCGCAGGAAGTATAAGGAGGACATTTTAAGATCTCCTTCCTGAATGGGGTTTCTCTGTCTGAATCTCTTGTACAGGAAAGTCAGGAGTGCTTTCTGAGTCCTATTTCTTAATAAACAGCTTAAAATCAATATCCCCAAAAGCAGCTTTAGGGTGGCAAAACTGGTTCCCATCAATGCTATCTTATTTTTATATTTGAGCATGTTTCCTTTCAAACATTCTTTTATTTTTTTAAAGATTTTGTTTATTTATTTTTAGACAGAGGGGAAAGGGGGGAAAAAGAGAGGGAGAGAAACATCAGTGTGTGGTTGCCTCTCATGCGCCTCCTTCTGGTGACCTGACCCACAATCTAGGCATGTGCTCTGACTGAGAATCAAACCAGTGACCCTTTGTTCAATTCCCAGGCTGGTAGTCAATCCATGGAGCCACACCAGCCAGGTTCAATAAGAACTCAAACATTCTTATTAATACAAACAGAAAATACAGTGATCAAAGAACTGTCCATTGATTTTATAGCATTATTTCTTAATATTTTCATAGCAATTGAATAGTTTCAGAGCCATTTCAAAGTCTTACCAAGAAATTTATCTTATAAAAAGTTTGTTTCCAAAATATCCAAATAACTCTTAAAATTCAACAGTAAGAATACAAAAGTTCTGAAAAAGTTACATAGTGTTTAACTTCAATTATATAGCATTATGGAAAAGAAAGAAATATAGATATTGTAAAAATAAAAGTAGTTTCAAGGGGTTCAGGAGGAGAAATGGAGGACTGAATAGGTGAGACACTCTTTTTCTAGGATAAAATATTTTGTATGACATTGTAATGGGCAATGCATAATATTATGAATTTGTCAAAATCCATGGAAATTGTAGTATGAAGAAACTTCAAACAAAAATTAAAATGAGTTAGCCATATTTTTATGGTTATGGTTAACTCATTTTTATTTTTATGCAAATTAAAAATAAATTATTTAGGAGATTGGAAAATTCCAGGAAGGAATGCAGACTATGACAAATTGTATGTGAAACATACTGTATTGCGAATAGTATGTGAAACAATCTCTCCTAAGGAGATGGGCATAAAAGGTGTTGGCCGAGTCACTTTGGATGTGAGTAGAGTCTCTAAGACTAAAGTCTAAAGGAAATGCACATATATGCTAAATCCTAGTTAATACAGTTGTTTTCCCCTGAGGTACAAGTTAATTCTGATACTACCATATGTGTAAAATGAATTAAACAATTACATATATGAATGCAGATGGTAAGAACCAGGTTTCTCACTGTTGGAATGAACTTACAGATTACCAAATGGAGAAGGACACAGTCATCTATGTGGTAATAGATTGGAGTTGGAGCTATCAATTAATACTCATAATTAGCTTCATATATGTATACTGAGGTGAGCAAATTAGGTTTACATTTGTAATACTAAATAATACAATAATTAATAAATAATAATATAAGAGTAAACTCTGTATCGTACTCAGTTATAAAACTACTGTTGTCCACCCTGTATGTGTGTGTGCATATATACATATATACATGTGTATATATATATATATATACACACACACACATAATGATGCTTACCTATAGAGATATTTATAATCACATGTGTATGAATGAGTACAGGGGTGCCAAACCTGCAGCCCACAGGCTGCATGTAGCTCAGGATGACTATGAATGCAGCCAAACACAAAATTATAAATTCACTTAAAACATTATAAGTTTTTTTATGATTGTATGTCTCAATGTATTTAAGGCATGGCCCAAGAAAACTCTCCATCTTCCAGTGTGGCCAAGAGATGCCAAAAGTCACACATCCCTGGTAGAATATATGCACATATATTTCTTTGTGCTGTCAGCCTAAAAGCCATGATACCTCAGTAATAATTAACACACATGGTAGCCGGGTCTTGGTTTGTGATAAAAAGGTTTGTAGAAAGTGGCTGATCCTAATACTGTCACAGATGGGCGCAGGTAACCAGGTTCTTGGTGATCAGGAACAGAGAATTAAACTGAACACACAGAGGGTTTATAGCAGAAAGAGAGAGACAGATTTATTAAGTGATAGTACACTCCACAGAACCTGGGGGTGGGCCAACTCTGAGCAGAGATTGACCTCAGGGGCTGGAGGGATTCTGTTCTTGTAGGGCAGATATTCCTGGCTAGTTCTGGTGGGGTTTTATTGTGCATGTACAAGTAGTTACATTACTTTAAAGCTACTGTGTATGTGGTCTTCCATGATTTTTCTTAATTGGCCATTGGGAAAGAGGGTTGCACAATGTTAATTTAGTATAATGCTTTATAATGAAGCAGGGTCATGTGACATCTTCTGTGAGGGTGCATTCATGATTCACCATGATTCAGTGCTTTTCCAGAAAGCAATAACAACCAGTCTTAGAACAGGGTCTCTGTCCTGTATTGATGTCCTTTATCTTAGCCCTGGGACATCTCTGGAGAGTCCTCCTTCCTGACTATCTCCTGCCTTATGATTGGGACAGGGAATGCACAGATGATCTTGAAGCACCTCATGGTGCCTGAAAGTAAGGAAAAACAAACACACACAGACACATACATTGATGTGGGTCTGTCCAAGGGGCACAGGAGCCGACTAAAAGAACGCCAATGGCCAAAGGTAGGACAGTGAACAGGTTTGGGTCACAAAATAAAGTAGTACTGGTTTATAACCCAAAGTATAAATTAAACTTCCCTGAGTCTGTACTGATATTAGTAAATGTTTGAATAAATAAATAAGTGGGGGAGAAGAGGCAACTTTCCCATACAGGATGATTCCAAATAATTTATTTAAATACCAGGAGCAAGAGCACTACTTATAACTTCTGGAGTACAAGTGGAGCACAATGACTTTCTCCCAAAAAGACTGGAAGACTTTTTTAAAAACAGTGGTGTTACAGCAGAAACACCTGTCAGATCACCAGCCAGGTGATCAAGGTCAACTTCAACAGTGATAAGTCATGCTGATAGTAAATAAAACTCAAATGATAGGATGAAAACAGCACCTTTCCTCTGTGGTCTTCCTCCCAAAACTTTAGTAGGAAGTTTTGCCTAGTATTCCACAGCCTGGTCTTATGAAACCACCAGACAAACGTCAGTAGTGGAACTTTCTATAAAATACCTGATCATTATTCCTCAAAACTGTCAAGATTGTCAAAAAATAAGGAATGCCCGTGAAACTGTCACAGCCAAAAGCCGTGCAAAGGGACATGATGACTGAGTATGACACGTGGCCCTGGGGCAGAAAAGGGACGCTATAAGAAACTTTAGAAACCTGAATAAAATGTGGTGTGTTCGTCTGCTAGGGCTCCTGTAAAAGTTCCACAAACTGTGTGGCTCGAAAAACAAAAAATTTTTTTCTCACAGATCTGGAGGCTTAGATCTCAGTCCAAAATCAAAGTGCTGGCGGGCTGCTTCCTTGTGAGGGCTCTGAGAGAGAATCAGTTCCCTGCCTCGCTTGGCCTCTGGTGGTTGGCTGGCCATCGCGGGTGCTCCTTGGCTTCAAGAAGCGTCCACCTGATCTTTGCCCTCATCTCACATGATGTTTTTCTTGTGAGCGTGACTGTCTCCAAACCTTTCCTTTTTCTTATTAAGAGCATTAGTCATATTGGGTTAGGGTTCACTCTAACAACCTCATTTTCACTTGATTGCCACTGTAGGGACTCTTATCTCTAAATATAGGGTGTGTGTGTGTGTGTGTGTGTGTGTGTGTAAGAGAAAGAAAGAGAAGGTGAAAAATAATACAATATTATGCAAGTTTTCAAGCACTTACTAATATCCAATTTAATTTAGAGATAGAGTTATATTTTGAAATTTCAAGTGATGATTTTCTTCCATGTGTTCAATTTTATTATTGCCTCTCCCTTATGGCACGGCTTTGTAAACAAAATATGCATATGCTGTTTAAAACTTTAACAATGTGATAGATTGTACTTCATCCCCTCTGATGACCAAGTCCCCTTAGTATTTAAAAGTTTGCAGGCATCATTTCTATGACCAGCATACTATAACAGAAATGGGAAATTTAAGCCAAATGTTTCATGCTTTTTTAAAAGATAAAAAATAAATATCCTCATGTGTTTCTTTCCCAGAGTCAGAACCAATTACTGACTAATTTTGAAACTGCTTTCTAAACAAAATAGAATTATTACAAATAACAGGTAATAAAGGCTGTAATGTTTCATGTTTATTTTGCAGAAAAATCTAAGTTGGACTTAGTGTGTGCAAATTCTTGCTAATTGAAAATACCTTTCTAGTTTGTATTAGTAATTTCTCCAAAGATTGTCTCAGTAAAAATTTATTGCAAGGCCTCAGTCAAAACACTTAGAAGATCTAAACCCTAATTTTTTCTATACTTTCCATTTTTAATTGTCCATTATATGCAAAGAAAGAAAATGTAGGAAGCAACAAAATTAAGTCCCTTTAAAAGGTACTTCTTATGGGAAGCCTCTGGATCAGCATATGCTAGTGGGTGTTTTTGTGTGTGTGTGAGCTTACAATTTGTTCTGCTTTACCTCTTTCTAGTTAGGATTTTTCATGTCAGCTCCATAGAAAGAGAAAAGCTAGAATAGAAATTCAAAACAATAAGAAAATTATACATGTTTGCTTTGTCTGTGAGCAGACAACTAGATTTATTTTGGCTTAAGAAACCATTTCAACATCGATTTTGGAAAAGGTCATCAAAGAAAACTTTCACAATGTATTTATTATTTGAAAAGTCTACTGCATGTAGTTCATTGTGTTTGTTTTGATTTAGGTCATCCTGCTTTAATAAAACTATTTGTTGGGATACCATTTTATTTATGTTAGTTCTTTAGCTACACTTAACATTTGTAAAGTGATCTATTTGCATACCTGTTTACCTAAGAAATGTAGAATTTTAAAGGTGATGTGACTCAATATTAATGTTTCTTAATTTTGGTGGGGAAAGGCAGAAGGAACTGCATATCTATAGATAATGCTGAAAGATTTGTGACTTTCCTGTTACGTTACACACTTTGTTTTTGCTGTTTTCCGGTTGTCTTTTCAAATGTCTTTAGACATATGATATATGTTCTTTTGTTTGGAAACATCCTGGGAAATGGTGTCGGCTTCCACCAAAATTTGATTCTAAGGACTCGCTTTTTATTAATGAAATGTTTTTTTTTATTTCTAGTGTTTTTGCCTTTTGATTGCTTACTTTGTTTTATTTTTCTTTTGATGAGCAAGAACACTAAGTGATTTTATATGCAATAAAAATAACTTTAGCAATGATGCTCTGTAATTAGTGTCCTGAATAGCTTGTTTGTTTTTGTTTTTGTTGTTGTTTTCTGATTTAGGAATAGCTATGCTGGTGTGACCAAGGACTGTCATATATTAATATAAGTCCAGACACAAACATATTCCAAATACCTCCTCTCAGAGAATTATACTTCTTTAAACTTTTCTCCCCAGGAAGCTACTTAATACGTTAGGGTACTGACACAGCCCTTTTTTAAGTCTAGTAGATTTTAGCTCAGATGATGTCTGCAATGCCCATAGTAGGGTGACTTCATGCACTAGCTTCCTTGTCAGTGTAATAGGATATAATAACTTACTTGATTTGTTGTTACTTGATGGGATATAAATTTTTATTTTTATTTTTATTTATTTTTGGGATATACATTTTTTAAAAAACACAAGGCATATATATATTCAATTTCCTTTCTTCTAGAGACACAGTAAAAGTAAATAACACCTTAAATGAGACACACCTGTTTTAAATGTTTTACCCTACTTTTTTCTAAATCCATTATTTTCTCAAACTGTTTCATTTCACTGAACTTACGTTTCCTACTTAGGCTATGTGGGGGTGGTAGGCACTGAATACTCTGGGTGTGAGATTTCTGTCTTTGGCACAGCTGCTTGTCAAGTATTAATTGTATTCAACACATTCCGGAGATAGCGTTTGTTAGGCAAGTTTTAAGCCAGTGCTGAGAAGTGACAAGTCTATTTTTTTTTAAGTTTTCATCACAGAGTTTTAATACAGCCACTACAGAGAACCAAAAACAGTGTGGCGGCTCCTCATGTAACAGAATAGATTTACCATGTGCTCCAGAATTCTCATTTCTCGGTTTACGTCCAAAGGGAACAAAACCATTGCTTTAAAGGGGTGTCTGTACTTCCATGTCCATGGCAGCATTACTCATGGTAGCCAAGATGTGCAAACAGCCTAAGTGTTTAGTGATAAATGGTTAAAAATGTTGTATATGTGTGTATATGCAAATATGTATTTATACATGTATATACATATATGTAGAAACTATAGATATGTGTATAAATATATGGTATGTGTATGTTGTATATACATACACATATCATCTGTGTATACATTATACATATACATATTATATATAACATTTTGCATATATAAAATTATATATATATGCAGTTGAATATTATTCAGTCTTTAAGTAGGGGAAATCCTGTCATTTGCAACATGAATGGACTTTCAAGGCATTATGCTAAGTGAAATAACCCAGAGACAAAAACTGCATAGTATCATTCACATATTTACATATTCATTTTATTTAATTTTTTGCATCACCATTTATCCCCCATATCCTCTTCCACCTACACTCACTCCCCTTCCCCCATGATTACTACACTGTCTTCTGTGTCCATGAGTTACCTTTATTTAACTTAAAATATTTTTCTGAAAATTATTAGCCTGTAAAGAGTATTTTAATGAAGTAATTAATCTCTTTAACTTTTAAAAAATTCTAACTACCATTGTCAGTTTACAGCTCAATGGATTTTCTCAAGCCAAACATACTGTGTAACCAGCACTGAGCTGAGAAATAGATCATCACCAGCACTTCCAAAGCCCCGTGAGCTCCTTCACTTCCTGTCTCTCACTCACCATTCTGCTTTCCTGATTTCTGATGCCGCAGATGAGTTTTCTCTATTTTGCATTTTATGCATATGGGAAGATAACTGCATAGTCTTTTATAATTTCTTTCAATTGATGTCATTTCTGTGCAATTTCCTCAAATTGTTGTATGCAGCTTTTGATACTCTCATTGCTATGGAAAACTGTTATGGAAATAGACCAACATTTATTTACCCTTTCCAGGGTTGATGTTCATCATCAATAGGTCAGTGTGTGGTTTGTGGCTATTATAAACAGTAGCACTAGAGCCTAGTACATGTACTTTGCTAAACCTGTCTCTATATTAGGTACACATCAAAGAATGGAATTGGTGAGTTCTAAGTGTCCATATATTCAGCTTTAGTAGATACTTTAAATAGTTTTTACAAATCATTTGATACATATATATTTAAACTAGCAGTATATGAGAGTTCTGGCTATATCACATACCTTCAAAAACGTGGCATTGCCTGTCTTTATCTTTTTTTTTCTATTCTAATAGGTATGTATTGGTATCATATTAGGATTTTTATTTGCATTTTCTGCTGCTTTGAGCATTTTAAAACATGTTTTTGGCTTTTGGGTTTTCTCCTTTGTAAAGCATCTGTCCACCTCCTTCCCTACTCTTCTGTCACTGTCTCTTTTTTTCATTGACACATTGAAGTTTTAGTAGATTATGGATAAATCTTTTGTAAGGTATCTGTATTACAAATATTTTCTCCCTGTGTGGGTTACATGTTCATTACTTAAGTGATTTATTGCAATTCTTTCTACTTTTTGTGATTATTATTATTAATTGTAATTTAATTTATTGGGGTGACATTGGTTAATGAAATTATGTAGGTTTCAGGGATACAATTATGTAATACTTCATCTGGATATTACATTGTATGTTCACCACCCTAAGTCAAGTCTCTTTCCATCACCATTTATCCTTCTTTACCCTCTTCTACCTCCCCCCACCCTCTTTCCCTCTGGTAATCACCATATTTTTCTTTGACTATTATGTTATTTATTTATTTATTTTGCTTAATCCCTTAACATTTTTCACCATGCTTCAGGGATACAGCTGTCAGTCTGTTCTTTATATCTATGAGTCTGCTTCTGTTTTGTTTCTTAGTTTATTTTATTCATTAGATTCCACATATACGTAAAATCATATAGTACTTGTCTTTCTATCACTGGCTTATTACACTTAGCATCATACTCTTTGGGTTCATTCATGTTGTCACAGAAAGCAACAGTTCCTTTTTTTGCTTATGGCCAAGTAGTATTCCATTGTGTAAATGTACCAGGTTTTGTACATTTCAGAGGTTTTTAAATACTCATGTACTGATGGGCACTTTGGCTGCTTCCAAATCTTGACTACTGTAAATAATGCAGCAGTGAACACAGAGGTGCATATGTTCTTTCAAATTAGTGTTTTGCGTTTCTTTGGACAAATTCCCAGAAGTGGAACTGCTGGGTCATAAAGCAGTTCCATTTTTAATTTCAGGAGATAACTCCCTACTGCTTTCCACAGTGGCTGCACCAATCTGCATTCCCACCCACAGTGTACCAGGGCTCCCTTTTCTCATACCTTCACTAACACTTGCTGTTTATTGATTTATTGGTGATAGCCATTCTGACAGGTGTGAGGAAATATGTCATTGTGGTTTTAATTTGCATTTCTCCTATGATTAGTGACATTGAGCATGTTTTCATATATCTATTGGCAATCTGTATGTCCTCTTTAGAGAAGTGCCTATTCAGGTCCTTTGCCCATATTTTAATTGGATTATTTGGGTTTTGGTGTTCAGCTTTATAAGTTCTTATACATATTTTGGATATTAACCCCTTTTCAGATGTATTATTGATGAATATGTTCTCCCATTCAGTGTGTTGTCTTTTCACTTTGTTGATTTTTTTGTTGTTGTCATGCAGAAACTTTTTTGTTTGATGTAGTCCTGTTTCTTTATTGGGTTATTTTTTTCCTTTGTTTCCCTTGCCCAAGGGGATACACCAGAAAAGATTCTGCTATGAAAAATGCTTGAGATTTTACTGCCTATGTTTCCTTCTAGGATTTTTATGGTTTCAATCTAACATTTAAAACTTTAATCCATTTTGAGTTCATTCTTGTGAATGGTATAAGAAGGTGGATTTTCTGCATATATCTTGTCTTTTTTTCCTCAACACCATTTGTTGAATAGACTATTTTTACTCAATTCATGTTCTTGCATCCTTTATCAGATATTAATTGATCTTTAAGTATGGGTTTATTTCTAGGCTCTCTATTCTATTATATTGATCTATATCTCTATTTTTATGCCATTACCTTGCTTTTAACTACTGTGGCTGGTGGTATAATTTGACATTAGGTAGCCTGATTCCTTCAACTTTGTTCATCTTTTTCAAGATTGCTATTGATTTGGGGGGTCTTTTATACGTATTTGGAATATTTGTTCTAGTTCAATGAAATATACCATTGGTATCTTGATAGGAATTATGTTGAATCTATAGATTACTTAGGGTAGTTTGGGCATTTTAATGATGTTAATTCTTTCTATCTATGAATACAGTATAAACTTCCACTTATTTGTATCTTCTTTGTTTCTTTCTTCATTGTCTTGTAATTTTCTAAGTACAGGTCTGTTACATTCTTAGTTAAATTTATGTGTAGGTATTTAATTTTTTTGTTGGTGCAATTGTGAGTGGATTATTTTCTTAGTTTTTCTTTCTGAGTTCATTATTGGTGTATAATGCACCTAATTTCTGGGTGTTTATTTTGTACATTACTACTTTACCAAATTCACTGATCAGTTCTAGAAGTTTTTAGTGGGATTTTTAGGGTTGCCTATGTAAAATATCATGGCATCTGCAAATAACGACTGTTTTACTTCTTTCTTTTAAATTTGGATACCTTTTATTTCTTCTTCTTATCTGATTGGTACAGCTAGAACTTCCAGTACTGTGTTGAATAAGAGAGGTGAAAGCAGACATCCCTGTCTTGTTCCCGATCCTGAGGGAATGCTTTTAGTTCTTGCCCATTGAGTGTGATGTTGGCTGTGGGTCTGTCACTTATGCTTTTATTGTTAAGGTAGGTTCCCTCTATCCCCGCTTTACTGAGAGTTTTTGTATTTGATGGATGCTGCATTTTATCAAATGCAATTTCTGCATATATTGATATGATCATGAGGTTTTTATCCTTCATTTTATTTATGCGGTTTATCGTGCTAACTGGTTTGTTGATACTGTACCAACATTCCCTCCCAAGAATAAATCCCACACAACGTGGTGTGTAATCTTTTTAATGTATTGCTAGATCTGGTTTGCTAATAATCGCTTGAGGAATTTAGCATCTATGTTCATCAGGGATATTCACCTCTATTTTTCTTTCTTTGTAGTGTCTTTATCTAGTTTTGGATTTAGGATAATGCTGGTGTTGTATACTAAGCTAGAGAGTCATCCTCCTCTTAAATTTTTTGGAGTAGTTTGAGAAGGGGAGGTGTCAGTTACTCTCTGAAAGATTGCTAAGATTCTCCTATCATCCTGTCCAGGATGTTCGTGTGTTGCCGACTCCTCAGCAGGGCCTGATCATGGAGTCCAGAGACTGGGGCTATTGCATTCTCCCAGGCTGATGCCATAGGGGGGGTGTGCTCCGCCCACAGAATGATGGCATCTGGGGCGTAGTAGAGTGACTCTGCACAGGGAGTCCCTGGGGTTGTCCATTCAGCTCTCTCCCAAGGGCCACAAACCCCCAACTGTCCTCAGGCTTTGCCTTTGCACTGCTGTAGCCCAGGGTGAGTGGCTGTGAATGAGATTGTGTGTGTTGATCCCTTAAGAGGGCACCTGTGTCTCTAGCAGACTCTCGTCCTTTCCTACTGACTTTTACCGCCAGGTGTTATGTGGGTGCATTTTCTGAGCTGTGGTGCTCTTGGGAAGGGAATCTGCCTTGGCATTGAGACCCCATGCTTCTCCAGGGGACCTTTGCAGGTGAGATATCGCTCCAAAATCTCATCCTCTGCCTGTGGGAATGGGGCCAGCCCTTTTTTTTTTTGCATCTCTACCCTTCCTATCAGTCTTGATATAACTTCTTCTATAAATCTTCAGCCCAATTCCTTTGTCTTCATAAATTTTCCTTTAAACTCATCAACCCACACTGATCCTCCATTTCACTGATTTCCTTGTAATGGTAATAATTCTTAATGAGCACAAAGACTTCTTTATACACAAGATATAGACAGCTCAATTCCAGAGATGGGTATAAAATAGATGCTAATCAAATATTTGATGAAATGAATGAAATTTGAAGGTACAACTCCCCATATAGTGTCCTTTTTTTATACACTAGTAAGTAAAATAAAATGAGCTAAATATAATTCTGGTAGTAGTAAATTCTAATGAGTAGAATGTTTGATTTATGTCTGTCCTTTTAAAGCATCTAAGTTTTATTATCCCATGAATGATGACTCTATGAAGACAGAATATTAGTGATTGTTTTATTCCAGAGTTTGGAGAACTAAGAGAAATAAATGTTTTAAATGTGATGTGACAACCACCAATAAAGCAAGAATGCCTTTGTCACCATTCTTCAATTTAATGAGCTCACATTGCCTCAAACTTTGGGAATAGCTGATTAGGAGTGAAAAACATTTTAATATGAACATTACAAAAATTAATAGCAAATCCTTTAAAGGGGTTACAATCTAGCATTCACTTCTTTATGTTAGACTGCTGGGACCCCACCCTTAGTAGCCATGACACCTCTGTTACCACCAAGGCATCAGATTATGGTCCAAATTCTAGGTTCTTGGGAGACTTTGTTGGCTTGGTGGTGCTCCATGGCATCGTGGGAGTGTGCAACCCACTTTCTCAAGTCCAGCCCAAAGAGTGAATTCTCTGCAAAGTTGTGTGCTCATTTTACTCTTCAAGAAGATGGTCTATTTATAACTGCTTCAAGTATAGCTCTTTACATTCACCCAAGCAATGTCAGCTCCGTCACTGGGAAAGAGTGCTGTCAGAAAGAATGTGAAGAAAAGGGTTACAAATGCAGCACTACATGCACTCCTTCACCAGGATTTGCCGAGTTTTAAATTCAGCAATCTTACCTCCCTTAATTCCCTAAGTTGTTTTGATTTCATACAGTTTACAGGTATTATTTCACTGTAGCCAAATCACAAAGGGAGGGTAAAAATAGCTTAAATTGCTTATGATGTAACCAAAAGAATGAGTCATCAAAAAGGCATTATTCAAAAAAAAGGGGGGAGGGAAAGGAATAGTAAATGTGGCATCTAGATCAGAGAGTTGCAACCAGGTTCTCATGGTGGACCATCTGACCTCGGTGTGTGTGTGTCTGTATTCTTTGCATTGAAAACATTCACAGCTAAGAGTGATTGCGTTCTCACCACTGTACATTTTAAAAAACAACCTCATTGAGATATAATTCACATACGACAAACATTACCATTTTTGAAGTGTGCAATTAGCAATTTTTAGTAATTGACCAAATTATGCAACCGTCACCACAGGCTAATTTTAGAACATTTTTACCACCCCCAAAAGAAACCCCATACTCCTTAACAACCACTCCTATTCTGCCTTCCAGTCCTACCAAACCATCAATTTACTTTTGATCTCTATGGGTTTGTCTTATTTTGACATATCTTAATGAAATCATAACAACATGTGTTCTCCACTCCATCTTACTACGTTAAATTTTCCCAAGTTGTGTTTCTGGTTAATGCAGATGAGTCTTTGCAGAACAGTAAAGTCACACAATACTGTGCTAGACAAGCTTTTAAAGAACCAGGGCTATATTTTGTAATTTATCTGTCCTTTCCTTAACATCAGTCATTCCACAGTTCACTCTCTCATATTTTCCTCATGGATATCTTTATAATATTTTGAGCACTGTTTTCTCCTCTCACTCCTTAGGAATGATCAATTATTTTTAATAGAATAAATTGAATATAGTATCTTTCTTATTTAGCTTCTAATGGAATATTTGGAGAAGCTGAAGTGCAAACTTATAATCCTAGCTTAATATTCAGTAGATATGGAGAAAAGCATAAACTTCATTCACCATATCCACCCAAGGTATTATGGACATGAAATTACAAAGAAAAATATGTTTTCAAAATTATTTGAAAGAAATGAAATAGCTGTAGTAGGAGTTGTTGCCAATGATATTTCTTAGGTTTTCTGTTAAACTCAGTGAGTACCTACAAAGAATGTATATTTGACAAACTGAACAGTAACAAAATAATTCAAGAACAGTTTTGACCAATTCTTTCCTCAGCTCAGACATTGCTAACCACTGCAGTCCTGAGTGGATATACTTAATTTATTTATATATTGTAGTGAAGCTAATTAAATAACGGAATAGAACTTCTTTCATATTATGGTATCTGAGAACGAAGCTAGCTTTGAGACATAATAGGATTGTTCTATAAGCAGCTATGCTTGAGGGGACAGAGTTCCAGCTGAGATGACAAGATATGTGAAACCGAAACTCTCTAGTGTTAGCAAAGCAACATCTTGTGCTTACAAAAAGACTTGTAGGAGGAATGAGATTAGTTTTTCCTCTCCTAGTTCATTAGAGTCTCAGAACCATGTGACTCATTTCCCTATTTACTCCTCTACCAGTGAAATTGATGTCAGTAAAAATTTGCCCTCAGCTTATCTACCCAAACACACTCCCCTCATGTACCTGTCTTCCAAAAGTAAAATGCTGCTCGCCATCTTCAAAGAAATGAAAGTGTCTTAACGTTTTCATTCCTTTCTTTGCACACATTGTTTCTTCACTAACAAGGACTTCCTGCCCATCTCTGCTTCATGGACTCCTGATATTTTAAGCCACTTTTCAGATAGTATCTTCTCTTTGCATTGATATACGGCTCACCTCTATTAGAGTTTGTGTGTCATGGAAAAATACACACACACACACTGTATCTTTTTTGTAATTTTTATTTTTATTTAATTCTTGTTCAAGTACAGTTTTCTGTCTTATATTCCCTGCCCGCCCCCCGCATTGCTCCCCACCTCCCTCCCATTTCCACCCCCACCTTAGTTATTGTCCATGTGTCCTTTATACTTGTTCATGTGAGACCATCCCCTTTTCCCCTATGATTCTCTCCC
The DNA here is from genome assembly GCF_014824575.4 of Sturnira hondurensis. Classification (NCBI taxonomy): domain Eukaryota; kingdom Metazoa; phylum Chordata; class Mammalia; order Chiroptera; family Phyllostomidae; genus Sturnira; species Sturnira hondurensis. The sequence continues at coordinate 7,603,885 of NW_028074140.1, read as the reverse complement.
CTCTCCCCTCTGGACCCTGTCAGCCTGTTCCATATTTGAGTGTCATTGGTCATATTTTGCTTGCTTGTTTGTTTTGTTGTTTAGATTCCTGTTAATGATGATATCATATGGTATTTGTCTTTCACCGCCTGGATTATTTCATTCAGCATAATGCTTTCCAGTTCCATCCATGATGTTGCAAAGGGTAGGAGCAGAATTCTGCGGCATAGAATTCCATTGTGTAAATGTACCATAGCTTTTTGATCCAGTCATTTACTATATCTTGTATGCTTATTTTTAAAAAGGTTTTCTTTATTTTTAGAGGGAGGGAAAAAGAGGGAGAGAAATATCAATGTGTAGATGCCTCTAGCGTGCCCCCTACTGAGGACCCAGCCTGCAACCCAGGTATGTACCCTGACTGGGAATCGAACTGGCCACCCTTTGGTTTGTAGATGAGTGCTCAGTCCTCTGAGCCATACCAGCCAGGGCTTATGTACTTGTTTACATGTCTGTGTTCATTACTGGATTTGTGGGCACTTTGTTCACAGAATAAAAGTCCATTTCTGCATTTCTATTACCTTGCAAAATTCATGGTACAGATTAAATATTAGATATGTTTGCTGACTAAATTAAGACTACAAAAATGGACACTAATCCTTTCTGATACCACCTGAAGTATTTTTGCATATATTTTAAGTATATCTATAATACTTTAAAGGTTGTAAGCATGAAACCAGTTTTCTGGTTATAGATGGCAGAATAAAAGGAATTTTTGAACCTACTTCCCAATGATGCCAGTATTAGCAACCAGCCAGACACCCAGTGCGCACCGTGACCACTACCAGGTGTGAGCCAGAGAGCGGCCTGAGAGGTGGGAGCACCCAATGCACAACTGAAACAATTGTCACAATCCTGGCAGTGTATCTGCTGTCCCTGCATTACAGTGAAGAAATATGAACCCAACGGAGTGCATGCCTGGACTGCAGGCTCGGTCCTCAGTAGGGGGCACGCTAGAGGCATCTACACATTGATATTTCTCTCCCTCTCTTTTTCCCTCCCTCTAAAGATAAAGAAAACCTTTTTAAAAATAAGCATACAAGATACAGTATGTGTGTGTGTGTGTGTGTGTGTGTGTGTACTTTTCCATGACACACAAACTCTAATAGAGGTGAGCTGTATATCAATGCAAAGAGAAGATAATATGAACCCAAGGACAGGCCACTACAGAGTCGGGAGGAGTTCCTGGAAACCTAATTCAGTCTTACAACTTGGCAGTGAATAGGATGCTGAAGAGAAACAATACTAAAGTGATTTTTTAATTCATACCTGAGCCTTGAGTTTATATTGCTTCAGTTAAAATTAAATTAATTTTCTTAGAAGAGTTCATACATATAGTATATAAACTAATGGAAAATTTAAATGCCATCCACATACTGCTTCATCTGTCTACTAGTATCTACCTATTTACCTATGTGCAGAGGTGATTTGAGAGATGCCTGGAATGGTATTCATCACATGTTAATGACAGCGATTTCTTAGGACAGAATTTAGATTTTGTTGAGGAAAGAGTTTTTGATTGCTTCTTTGTTTTGTTCACATTTTTAAATATTAGCATTTATGTATTTCTAAAAAATATTTAACCAGCATATAGAATATACATTTGGAGGATATTTGAAATATACCAAGTAACTTTTTTATTGTTTAATAATAGCATTCCCCAGAATGTGTAACACTCATATAAATAGGCAATATGAAAAAAGTCTTTTGTCATAAAATAATTTTTGGAAACACAAGAACATCCATCTATCTACATTTCTTTAATGGGTGATTATCAAAATTGCCATACTGTGTTTTAAGACTCTCCAACAGGGGAAAAAATGCATGCAGTATTTCACAAAGTCACTTGCTTGCGAAACACTTCTTATTTTATTCATACAAAGCTTGTCCTGGTACCGTAGTGAGCAAACTTTTTGAAACTTCTAAATATGTCCAAGATATTTATTAGTTGTTTTTTACATTAGGGAATTATATATATTACTTTTTTCATGACTTAGAACACAGCTTTATCTTAAAATATTATATAGGTAATACATATTTTATAATATAGTATACAATGTTACATAATATTACAATGTTTTTGATGTTATTTTATGAAAATACTTTACATTGAAAATTAGTTCAACTAAAGGAAAATTTAAAAAACTGGAATATAATATGCCAAAGCTGTAATAGCAAATACCTCCCATGAAGGTTTCCGTTTGCCCTAAATGTGTGAGGATTTTGCTATTTAAATGAAAATAGACTAGAGATTTTGGACTTCAGAATGATACCATCTTTGTACCTTAGTCATCAAAAATTTTAGCAGAGTAAGCAAACTGAGATAGCTATAAGTGTGCCATTGCGTACAAGATACTGGTATAGCGAGCACTTCTCTCTGAAACAGAGGATTGAGTTCAGCTATTTGGTATAGACTTAGGTCACATGCATATTCAGAGATAGAATGGATTCTCACCTGTGTCAATTAATATTAGGTTCCTATGTGAATAACAGAGTTATGGAATCACAGTGACCTTAAAAGATAAAATGCAAATTCATTTTTCGTACACAAGTCTTGAGGCCAATCAAGACTGATATGATGGTTCTCAAGGACTGAGTACCCTATAAGAATTTCTCTGGGCCATCCCATGGAAGGTTCATTCTCACCGTATAAATAGGGCAGCCAGAGCACCGGCCATCAAGCACTTGGGCCAGCTTCAAAAAACAAAAAAAAGTTTTCCAGCAGCTGTCATTTAGTATTGTCACTTGAATTCCTTTCCAACTTTGTCACTTGGCCAAACATACTTCCAAGAAAGTATTTATTCTGGCCCTGGCTGGCATAGCTCAGTGGATTGAGTGTGGGCCTGTGAACCAAAGGATCACTAGTTCGATTCCCAGTCAGGGCACATGCCTGTGTTGCAGGCCAGGTCCCCAGTAGGAAGTACACGAGAGGCAACCACACATTGTTGTTTCTCTTTCTTTTTCCTTCTCATCCCCTCTCTAAAAATAAATAAATAAAATCTTAAAAAAGAGATAGTATTTATTCTGGCTGACCGACTACTTACCTAAAAAATTGTTTTGTTTTTTTTTAAGGAAAAAAGGGTGTCTCTCAGACTGTCTAAAACAGATGGGCTATGAGTCAGGTAGGGAGTAGCCCCTAGAATAAAAATGAAGATTATCAGGAGACAAAGCACTGATTGCAGGGAGCAAACATAAATGTTTTGCATAGTGGAAAACAAGAATAAGAAGAAATATCAGTGACGATAAAGAAATAGACAAAATGCATGGTTTTACAAAGCAAGACTGGGGAGAAAGTCGTGACAGAGAGGCGTAAAATGGGCTTTGCTTTTTATTTTCAGTGTCTATAAGTGTGAATATTAGCAGGTTTCTGTACCTGATGCCAATGTACCCTCTCGGTCGCAGATTTCCCATTACAGAACTAGACAAAATTAACACTTCCCATACAAATGCAAACTTGTTGATACTGCAGATGGTAGTATATTCAGTCACTAACTAGCTTTTATGTTTTATTTATTTTTGAGTTGATGAATTTCCTATTGTTCTGAAAATACCAGTTTCTCTGTTACTTGAGTATTTAATTTCTTAAAGAGGCAGTTAACTTTATAAAAAGGAAGAGGAAAACAAATAGATAAGATAACCAATCTGATTAAATGACTGTTCTGTAATTCTCAGACATGCGTGGAGAGGAGACGGTTTTCTCTCCCACAACAAGAATAAGGGTAGAAGGGAAAAGATTGAGTTGTCCCTCCAAAATCAGGAGATAAAAACACTAAGCTTAGCGGCGCACTAACTTTGTGATTCTATTCTAGAAAATTTCCCCATGAAAACATTTTTTCTTCAGAAAGATAATATTCAACTTTATTTCTTGTATGAGAGTTTTATAAAAGTAAAAGTCATTACCAATATTGCTGGTTCTCAAATGGGGTGCTGTTGCCTCCCCTGCAGTGCAGGAGCCGCTGACAATGTCTGGAGGTATTTGTGATTGTCACACTGCAGGCTTGCTCTCAGCACCCAGAGGTTGGAGGCCGAGGATGATGTTGACCTTTCTACAGTGCACTGGCCAGCTTCCCTCGTGACACTGCAACAAAGAGTTACACAACCTCCATGTCAAGAGTGCTGAATTGTAAAGTCCTGATCCATATGAGTTTATTTGGAAGAGAGAACAATTCCTCTTAATGCTAAAAAGATACCTCTAAATAAATACTGATTTTTAAAATAAACCCTATCTGTTATCAAACTTGTGGAACCCTAAAACCAAGAGCTCTTAAACTAAGTTCTACGCAGTGCAAGGGTGTTTATAAATATTTAAATCATAAGCAAGCGATTATGTACACAGGTTGGGGCAAAAGTAGATTTACAGTTGTTCCTATGGAAAATAATGCAATAATAATATTGCATTATTATTATATTAGAAGAATAATCTCTGTGTTTCACATAATCACAACAATAAACCTACTTTTGCCTAATCTCGTATGTAAATCTGCATATTTTAAGGGGTGAAATCTGTAGATTTATCTGATTCTCTATGGGATTTATGACCTCAAAAGTCAGCCACTGAATTTATTTAGAAAGCCAGAGAATTCCAATGTATTAACCAGCCATTATCTTCCCTCCAGTGAGCCAAGCTGCTCTTTCAGGTATTGTTTTCTGCACATTCTCTAATCTTACTGAGCTAAGGCATAACTCACATGCAAATAAAATTTAAGATTCTCAGTTAAATCCTCTTTGGTACAGGGGACCTTAATAAGGACATTTTCTCCTGAAGTGTTCGTTATTGAAGAAGCCAGATTTTCTGACATTTCTGTTAACTGACACTTAAATACATTAAATATTCTTTGTGATACAGGTTGCCTTGATATTTAGGATAACATTGTACCCTCTACAGTTAATGCAGTTCCCCACACCTGCCTCTTGCTTTTTCTCCTATCTCTGGAAATAATATCACTGTCTGTCTAAGTCACCACACCAGAAACAAAAAGAAAAATTTGTGTGTCTTCAGTTTAAGTCCAGTTATTTTTTTATTCTGTCTATTCTGTACCCTAAATATTCTTTGAGTTAATTCCCTCTTCTCAATCTCTGCTGCTGCTGTTCTCAGTTCAATATCTTATTTTCTTTCATTTGAAATTGCTCAATAAACGCCTAACTGCTGCCCATGATTCTGGGTCTGCTCTCTTCCACTTTATTTTTCACACACACACACACAGTGCAATCTTTCTAAAGGGCAAATGTGACTGGGTCACTGTCCCTTTAAAAGCACCAATGTCCTCTCCACTACCTACTGGTAACACTACACCTCCCCACCCCCCTTTGCCTCTGGCTACTGCTCCACCCCTCTCCCAATTCCACCCAAATGGAGGTTAGGCTCTGACTGCACTGATTTCTCTCCATCCCTGAATGTGTGTTTTCCAGCCTTGGTCCCTATTTTGCTTGAGTGACTTCCCCAGTATTATTGATTTTCTATTTATTCTTCATTAGGGAGCTGGCTGAAGTCTTTTCCTGTTCTTCCAGGAAAGGTTCACTGCTCTAGTATTTTATGTGTTATTCACCTTTGTGTTCTAAGTGCCTTGAGCAGTTCCTGCCTGTATAGACAGTCCCAGGACATATTTCTGTGGTGGTGTTGATAGCATTATGTAAATTCAAGATTTTTCTCAGGACTAGATCATCACGGACAAACATTGTCTTTGGTGCTCAGGGAGTTACTAGAGAGATCATGTATTCATAGGAGGAATCAAATGAAAAAGTTCACTAAGAGCTCTGAAAATTGAATCTTGCATTTCAGCTTTCTAAAGTACTGGCATTATAAGTGTGGAACATGGTTTTTGTATAGAACAAGTGTTATCCCATTTTTTAAACCACAATTGCTATGATTATTAATGAAAAGTGTATGCAGTAGCCACAGTGAAGATAGTTACAGAGTTTACAAGTTTTAAGTTGAATAAATGAATGAAGTACCACCATCCAAGTTTTTAAGACGGTAAATGACCCTGAGTCCATATAATGTTCTGTAGTGGGACAGGATTACCCCCCATACTCCCCCAAAAGAATTTTCTAGACAAAAATGTTAGCACTGCCAAGGGTGAGACACATTACCCGATATTTTAATAAAGAGCTTTACCTAGAGGCTATTGAAATGTGAGAGATTCTGTTTTTATTTAAAGTAAGTGGCCCCACACTTCTAGGGTTTTACTGTACAGAACACAATGCCTTATTAAGAGTATGCCTCCCCAAATCCATTATATCTGGAAGCACACTGAATTCTGGGGCTATTAAAGAAGCCCACCTACAATGTCAAACTGGAAATGTAGGAATCATAGGTGTCATTTGTTTGTATATTTTTCATGAAAGTAAAAGTAGAAATACTAAAGTAAAATAGAGAGTGGAGCAAAAGTAGGTTTACAGTTGTGAGTACACAAAACAGTTTATACTTCTGTTATTATTTATTAATCATTGTACTATTTTCCACATAAACACTGTAAGCCTACTTTTCCCCACTCAGTCCATTGGAACACACCTGAACCAGAAGTACCTTGACAGCCAGTCACTGAGACCACTTCTGATTTAGCCAGTATTGAAGAAGTTACTGAATTCTGAATATAGTACAATGGTGGTACTTTGAGAGTATAGTTTCCTTCTTTAGGAGTTAAAGGGATAGGTCACTGGATTGTATTTGAGAAGTATCATGTCAAAGAGTGTTAGGATACTCAGGACTGCCCTCTGATAAATTACAAGTTTAATGGCAGTGAAGATTGCTCATTATTTAGTTATTTGCCTGATGACAAGGGTAATCTTTTTACCAAAAATGTATACATACAGATATTCACATTTTCTAGTCACAACGGTGGCAAGATTGAAGGAAAGTTAGGAGGAAATTGACATACTCTAAGGTTAAGTAAAAATATCCTAGACACCTGCCAATTAAACTGATAATATTATCTTATTCCCTTCAACTAAAACAAAACTGTTTTAAGAGAATTATTTTTCAAATTTTATTTTATGATTGTAGTTTGGGCCCTGGTGGAGTAGCTCAATCGGTAGAGCATCGTTCCTATACACAAAGGTTGCAGATTCCATCTCTGGTCAGGGCACATATAAGAAGCAACCAAGATATCTGTCTGTCTGTCTGTCTCTCTCTCTCTGTCTCTCTCTGTCTCTCTGCTTTCCTCTTTTAAAAAATCTGTTTAAAAACTGCAGTTTACCTGTGAACCACATGATCGCGGTTCGATTCCCATTCAGGGCACATGCCTGGGTTGCAGGCCAGTTCCCAACAGGGGACTCATGAAAGGCAACCATACATTGATATTTCTCTCCTTCTCTCCTTCCCTTTCTCTCTAAAGATGAATAAATAAAATTTAAAAACTGCAGTTTACATTATTTTGGATTAGTTTCAGTGTACAGCATAGTGGTTAGCTAGTCATATACTTTATCAAGTGTTCACACTTAAATGTAAGACTCAAAACCATAAAAGTCCTAGAAGAAAACATAGACAGTAAAATTTCTAAAATATGTCATAGTGATATTTTTTCTGACATACCCTCTTGGTCAAGAGAGACAAAAGAAAAAATAAACAAATGGGACTACATCAAAGGAAAAGGTTTTGCACACAAAGGAAACCATCAACAAAATGAAAAGACAACCCACTGAATGTGTGAAGATACTTGCCCATGATACAGCTGAAGGCTGAACATCCAAAATATGTTAAAGAACCTTCTATATTGCATTTTACAAAAAGACTTTCCAGAAAGACCTGTCTGTCACAGTTGATGCAAGACATTTTCTTTCCTACCCTGGAACTCACCATATTCTGACATGTATGCCTAAAAAGCAAAGCATTTTGGAAGAGGAAAAAAATAAACTTTAAGTAAAATATACTCTATCTTTCTTGCTTCCAATTCCTTTTGAGTACAATGTTTTAAAAAATAAAATGGAGAGTAGAAGTCATCTCTTGGCATAGGCGACTAGATGTTTTTCCAAATGCAGTAGCTTCAGAGACCTCAGCAACCCAGAGAATCCTTGATTTCTTTTCAGACAACAGGACTTCATTCAGCCTACTTGTCTTGGCTGGCCTCCCTGCCCAGGATTTCTAACCCTGCCTGTGCTTGGGGAAGGGAGACTAGTTAACCTAATTATAGTAGGTTCATAAAATGGTAACCCATCACGTCCAACTTGCTGGTTCATGGAAAGTGCCCTATCATTTGTTTAAAAGCCAGATGAAGAAATGCCATTTCTTGAAGATGAGCGCAGCATTTTATTGTGTCTCCAGAATTTAATCACTGAATAGCGTCAGTGGGTGGTAGAGGGGGAAGTATTGTTATCACTTGTTTCACGTAATAAATTAAAAGCCTAACATGAAAATGGTTGAACAGAAATGTTTAAACAGGAAGGAGGGAGTAATGTTGGCATTTTAATTTTGTTTTGATTGAAGTTATTCTAATTCCACCATGAAAAAAAAATGCCTTTCTCTAGAATGCCTTTTTTGTGATGGAACTGATTAGAACGTGCATGTGCTAACACTGGGCTTGGCAGGCTTTAATGCAGTTACACAAAGGAGTTTTGCCAATAGGAGGGATACATATCACAGCCATTCATTTCACAGTGCTCTCCAATCTGGCTACAACTGTTTTTCTACAATGCACATCAGTGCATTAAAAGCACATCAGTGAATTAAAAGGAGGGAGAGGGGAAAAAAGACATTTAGAAGAAGGGGTTTTCAGAACATTTTTGGCTTCAGAGAAAAGAATTTACAATCATTAGCATAAGTAAAATTCCTGCTTGGCCTAAGTTAATGAAAACAGTCTGAAAGCAGAGATATTTTCAGAAAAAAAAAACCCACAAAAACAAAACTGTCCTCTACACACCATTAGCAAGTAATAAGGGACCTGGGGTAAGTAAACATCCACATTTTGTGTAGCCAAATCCCTCTGCTTCCTCAGAGTATAAAGTAAACGCCATCAGTGAGTGGGCTTTACTGGGTTCCTGGAAAATAGGCCAAACTAAGCCTGGAGACTGTTTTTTCTAAATTGGTTCCTTTCGCACTTACACTTTGGTACTTTTTACACTGTGTAATGCATTGTCCTAAAAGAATTAAATATTGCAATGTATGTATAACTCTTTGGTTGCAAAACCACCAATGCTGATATTGTTAATAACCACAGACGAGGAGGGCAAGACAGTTACCTCCATTCCGGTTTTATTTCAGTGCAAACCCACCACTGCGGCCCCCTTCCGGTCTGAGACGGCAGTCCTCCTGTCACGGTGCACCAGCAAGCCTTGGGCTCTTTTCTAAGAATCATCCTTTCAGATAGCTTGTTCAGCACGCTTATGGAATTAATTTTCTACAAAAATGACTTGTTCAATGTTTCTGTCTTTGTAAAAAGAAAAAAACATGAACATTGTAAAATCATTTTTTACCTATATTCTCATTTACTTTATTCACCTCTTCATCAACCCTGCAAAGTAGATATTGTTTATCCTGTTTTTTTTTAATAGTTGAGGGAACTGAGTCTCAATGATTTGTCCAGGTCCTTGTAAGTGCTGTGGGATGGAACTTAATTTCACACCCCAGATTCTGAAATTATGATATCATACCAGCCACTGTATTAAGAATTTCACAAGTATTTGCTAATTGATCTATCCACACTTGAATTTGTCATTAGCTAATACTAAGGAAATACCACAGGACTGCACACAGTTTAGATGGATGAATGAGTGAATGAATGAATGAATGAATGAGGCAAGTAAGCAAGCATATATTGCTTGTATCCTATGGGAGAAATGCAATTCAAGTGATTGGAATTACTGCTCAGTCATAACATTGGTGGTAGTCTTGACTAATTTATTGGTTCAATTGTGCCCATAATAAACAGTAGGAAAGATTTCTAGAAAGTGTCTTTCTTCAAGGTAATATTTTTAACTTGGAATCCAGAAGGATGAAAAATACTACTTTTTTGCCTGCTATTTATTCCTTTTTTATGGAAGACTTTTAATTATGATATGTAATTGTAGCATTTATGTAGCAATAAAAAGATTTTTTCAAAAGGTTGACAAAATATCCCAAAACAGGTTTGAACTAGGCTTCTGAGATATGCTTTTCAATAGTCTTTTGTGAAGTACATGTTAAAATAATTATAAATAATTTTAGTATCTTAAAAATTACCACATCATGGGAACTTCACTGTTATCTTCCATGAAACATAATTTCTATACTTATTAAAAATTATGTCACCAAACCTATTTTAACTGACTTATATTAATTGGCAAAATAATTGAACAGCACCCTTTCCAAGATGATGTGATTCTACATGGACATATATTTACATATGGAAAAAATGATTCAGTTTAAGTAATAAGAGTAGGGTTTTTTGCTTGTGAATGCCAATGTGCCCTGGGCAACAGAACTTCTGTATTTTTATTTATGTCTCTGACTAATTTCTTCAGACATTTTCACCGAATTTATCTGTCAAGGTGTTGCAGTGTCAGGAGAAAGGAATTTCAAAGGGCACATGCATGGCAGAAGTTCAAGGATAGTGGCAAGATTTACTGGGATGAAGAGAAATAATATGCCCTCAGGGATGTAGAGGGTGGGCAGGCTCTAGCAGCACCTACTTCAAGATCCTTGATAACCCTTCATATGCTTTCTCGGTTTGGGGAGCAGGAAGGGTTGCTTTCAAATGGTCCCTCCTACTTCCTGAGTTTTTCCTGAGCTTGTGCTGGGTCCTCCCCTTGGCCTGTCCCTTTCCTGGACCTTCCAGTGTTCCAATGCCTTCATCTATCTGATTCTTTTCCCAGATTTCCTCAGACTGGACTCCACCCCTTTATGTCTGCATTTTGGCTCTTACTGTGCATGCCCCAAAGTTCTGCTGCGTCATCTGGTTTCTGCTATGCACATGCTTACCTACCCCTGCACCATCTTGTCTTCCACTGAGCATGTGACTGACAAAGGAGTTTTCCCCACTGCGCCCCCCACTCCCATCTCAGAAAATCCCAGTACCAGGCTAAATTGTTCCCTGCAAAGATTCTTCTTGCCCTCATGAGCATTGCTTGAGGATTGCTGGGATATTAAGTCCCTAGGGCAGAGGATGAGGTAGTTTTTGGGGAGCCAGTGAATACTGCGTTTCCTAGTGAAAGCAGCTATAGTGTTTGATTCAGCTCCCTAGTTTATTAGGCTTAATGTCTGATTCCATTTGCTCTACTCCTTTATCAATACTAACTAGCTACCTGTGCCACTACACTAGCAAAGTACTTACCTGGACTTTATAAACTATCTCCTTAGTTTGGAGGATCAAGTTTCCAGGGCCAGAATACACAGTAGATAAATATTTATTTTTCTATGTAAGTGTTCAAATCTTAAGTGGACATTTTTAACTTATTCATAAAATGAATTAAAATATTTGAGGGGGGTGTGTGGTCTGTCCAGAAAGTATCCAGCCGTACAATATGAAAAATAGAGACATTTATTGAAGAAGGTACAATGTACAAGAAATATTATACGTAGGACAATGATGCCTCTGTCCCCTTCAAAGTGGGCACCTTGGGACCTCACACAGTTTTCCTAATCACCATCAACCACTCCATCGTATTTTCCTGAATCTCCTCCATGGTCTGAAATCTCTTCCCTTTCTTTTTTTTAATATATTTTTTATTTAACTATTGTTCAAGTACAGTTTTCTGTTGCCCACTCCCATCCCAGCCCACCTCCCCGTGCTCCCCACCTCCCTCCCATTTCCACCCCCCTTAGTTGTTCTCCACGTGTCCTTTATACTAGTTTCTGTGCATCTTTCCCCTTTCCCCTGAAATTCTCTCCCTTCTCCCCTCTGGTCCCTGTCAGCCTGTTCTGAATGTCAGTGTCTTTGGTCATATTTTGCTTGCTTGTTTGTTTTGTTGTTTAGATTCTTGTTAAAGGTGAGATTATATGGTATTTGTCTTTCACCGCCTGGCTTATTTCACTCAGCATGATGTGAAATCATGATGTGAAATCATGTCTTCAGAAGCAGCATCTCCACCAGTTCCATCCATGCTGTTGCAAAGGGTAGGAGCTCCTTCTTTCTTTCTGCTGCATAAAATTCCATTGTGTATATATACCATAGTTTTTTGATCCATTCATTTACTGACGGGCACCTAGGTTGCTTCCAACTCTTGGCTATTGTCAATTGTGCTGCTATGAACATTGTGGTGCATAGGTTCTTTGGGATTGGTGTTTTAGAGTTCTTAGGATATAATCCCAGCAGTGGAATTTCTGGGTCAAAAGGTAGATCCATTTCTAGTTTTCTTAGAAAATTCCATACTGTTTTCCATAATGGTTGTACCAGTCTGCAATCCCACCAACAGTGAACTAGGGTGCCCTTTTCCCCACAACCTCTCCAACACTTGTTGTTTGTTGCTTTGTTTATGATAGCCATTCTGACTGGTGTAAAGTGGTATCTCATTGTGGTTTTAATTTGCATCTCTCTGATAGCTAGCAATATTGAGCATCTTTTCATGTGTCTCTGGATCCTCTGTATGTCCTCCTTGGTGAAGTGTCTGTTCAAGTCCTTTGCCCATTTTTTAATTGGGTTGCTTGTCTTCTTAGAGTGGAGTTGTGTAAGTTCTTTGTATATTTTGGAGATTAAACCTTTGTCTGAGGTATCATTGGCAAATATGTTTTCCCAAACAGTTGGTTCTCTTTTTATCTTAATACTGTTTTCTTTAGCTGTGCAGAAGCTTTTTATTTTGATGAGATCCCATTTGTTTATTCTTTCCTTTATGTCCCTTGCTCTAGGGGACATATTGGTAAAAATGTTGCTGTGTGAAATATCTGAGATTTTCCTGCCAATGTTCTTCTCTAGGACTTTAATGGTTTCACAGCTTATATTTAAGTCTTTTATCCACCTTGAATTTATTTTGGTGTATGGTGTAAGTCAGTGCTCAAGTTTCATTTTTTTGCACGTAGCTGTCCAGTTCTCCCAGCACCATTTGTTGAAGAGGCTATTTTTACTCCATTTTATATCACTGCCCTCTTTGTCGAATATTAATTGGTTGTAGAGAGTTGGGTTTAATTCTGGGCTCTCTGTTCTGTTCCATTGGTGTATGTGCCTGTTTTTATGCCAGTACCAGGCTGTTTTGATTACAGTGACTTTGTCATACAGTTTGATGTCAGGTATTGTGATCCCTCCTACTTTGTTCTTCTTTCTCAACATTGTAGCTACTATTACGGGTCGTTTATGATACCATATAAATTTTTGAAGTGTTTGTTCTATGTCTGTGAAATATGCCATTGGCACTTGAATAGCTATATATTGCATTAAATCTGTAAATTGCTTTGGGTAGTATGGACATTTTGATGATGTTAATTCTGCCCTTTCAAAGATGATTTTAGTTTGGGGAAAGCCAGAAGTCTCAGGATGTCAGATCTGGGTTGTTGTGGGGCTGAATCACCTGGGTGAGTTGATATTTCACCAAAAACCTCTGACCAAGACATGATGCATGGGTGGGTACATTGTTGTGATAAAGCTGCCAATCACCAGTTGCCCATAGTTGTGGCCTTCTGAATCACCCAAATAGTTTCCATGGTGGAATGTTCAAGACTAACACCACATTTGATGCAGATTCATTGCTCTACTTGCTCAGTCATTTTGAATGTGACAACCACACAGTACATGTGCTCACTCAATGGCATCTACCACCTCCTCTGCCTAGTAGAGTGAAGTTGTTATTGTTCATGCATGCACATTCCAGTCCACTCTCCTTGGCTGCCAGATTACATCAATGTTGTGTAAACCATACACATTATATTAACAATGGCTGGGCTTTTTCTGGACAGACCCATGTATGCATTCCTTAAACTGATTTTTATGTTACTCCTTACATTTAATATGCATTTTTGTGGTTACTATTGAATGAAAAAGCAAATACAATAGAGCATAGTATCAGGCAAAGCTGGACTTTTGCTTTTTGTTATTTTGAATTTCAGTCTAAGGGTTTGTAATGGGACGGACTTGCAGGGTCAGCTTCATGGGTTTGTGACTATTGCAACTGTACAAAGCCCTGTCTTCAGAAGCAGCATCTCCACCATTCACATGGCTCTCCTACCTTTAGGGTTTAATGACGTGCAATTGCTGTCTTGATATTTTTACCTTTGACTTTGTGTTTTGTAAGTGAAATCCCATGGGATAATAGAGAACATGCTGGGGGCTTGAAGCGTCCTGTCAGGCATGGCACTGCATGCGTCACCCACTCTCCCTCCCAGGCCTGGAGATCACTGCTGCCCTGTCTCAGTGAGGGCACAGCGCTGGCAGCTGTGTGATGTACTGTGATTTGCAAGGCAGAGCCCCAGGGCTTATAGAGGTCTGCCCTCAGCCTGTGCCAGAGGGAGCATGGCATTAAACAGCAAGTACAAAAACAGAGAGACTGAGCAAGGTCCCTGCATTTCATTTTTCACCGAACTCTATAAATTCCGTTGCTGGCCTTGGTCATTTGGAACTGAGGCTATTGAATGCCATCGTCTGATGTGCTACCTTAGATGAGGAGTGCAATTCTGAGGTGTCAGGAACCTATTTTAGAAAATGACCACCTGGCCTGAAAGACTTAAATATCATCACTCTAAACGGCTGCTTGTCAGACACACGTGCACTTACATCAGTACATCAAGCACCACCTACACACTTGGTTAGTATGTCTTTCTTAGGGGTGTACAAATTCATTAGGTGGTACTTGCGCTGCTGCTGGGCTCAGGTGAGCAGGGCAGCTATCAGAGACCCTCACTTACGTTTTTAAGGTTTCATTGGCAATTTGTCAGGGGAAATTAATTGTGTCGACTAAGAACACAATGCTAGAATTAGCAATTTCATGTTCCTCTTATTAAAATAATCTTCGAACTGATTTTCTCAATATTCATAGAAAAGATCATGACCAGTTACTACCCTCAGAAATCCCAGAAGATATTTATAGTCATTCACAGTCTTGCTAGATCAGATGCAGTTTTCAAATCAGGATTTATTTTATCATAAGCAAAGTTGCATAGTAATACAGCTGACATTCTACCAGTGTCAAGTTTCCATAGAAACAGAGGTAGAAAGTTAATTCTGGTCATTTTTCTTTTCAGAGAAGTGTTTTTGCTATCCCTCCATTCATATTATAAAACACTAATATTTGGGAATTTGGATGATCAAATAGGCCTTATTTTCTGACCTTTAACACAATAAAATTCAAAATGGCAGCTATATATCAACTAAAAAAAACCCCAAAATTTGTTCTGATATGAGTACTTAATATTGTACTGTTGCCAATTCTGCCTCAATTAGTTTGTAAATCCAGTGCTAGTCCATGGAATTTGTAATTTTGCTAAAAACAACTGAATCTGAAATGTATACTAGAGAGGAAATGAATGACTAGCACCCAGAAATACAACCATGCAAGTATGTGAATTATTACATAAGAATAGCATGTCAAAACAGCAACATACAGATAACTCAGTCAATGCTGTTGAAATGATCCACAATCCATTGGAAAAAGTCAGATTCATAAGTAATGTTATAATAAGTAAATTAGATTCAAGCAGGATTGACAACCTTTTTCTGTAAATGGAGAGAAGAGTAAATATTTTAGTTTATGTGGGCCATACTGTTTATCCCAAATATTCATCTCTGTAGCTACAGTGCCCAATGAATGGTACAAAGGTAGCAAATTTGGCTTGCAGTGCTGACCTTGACTTAATCTAACTAGAGCCAACATTTCCTTACCTGGAGAATGGCAAGAATATACATCATTGCTTTATATAACAAAGTGTCAAATAAATAATCAGCTTTATGTTTAAATATAATCAAAATAAAACTTTTTATTTTTATATTTTCCGTGTTTGTCATAATGGCTCACTTATAGTAGGTGTTCCATACATCTTCATTTAACCTAATTAACTGAAAACTCATTCTGCTGTTTGTTTAACTGGGGATATAAGAGAGATTTTTTGGGGGGGAGGGTAACAGTTTTGGTCTCTTCATAGTTACTACCTAAAATGCAGCAAACTCAGTACACATAATACATTGTCCCATAGTTAAAATAATATATGTTATATATAAATACTTGTTTTATAAAATATGTGATTCATATATATACACATTTATATATTTATACTTAACAAATATAGAGTATAAGAAATATAATTACAAAAATTGTACTGAGGTCAAAATAAATATAGAATTCTGAAATCCTGCTGTTTGGACAAACTTTTTGTATTACTTTTAGCTTTTTCTTAGTGTGGCTTGCCATCTTTGACATTTTAAAATCATGCTGCCCTGACTGGGTAAAAAGGCTCTTAGTCACTGAGGATATTACTTATAGCCCTGCAGCCCTGGAACTTCACATACAGCTGCGTTGTGCTCATTGCCAAGGCTATCGTGTAGGTGTGTGAGCTGCCTCACGCTGGGCTGCATCTACAGGTTCATCACTGAGCTTCTCCCCTTCTACCACAACCACCCCTGAAAAGCAGCAGAATAGCAACCATTGCAAACTCATGCTAAATGACTGCTTTCTCAAGATGTTCTGCAAGGCCTGCTGCCTGGGCAAGGAAGCTACTAGGTGCTGGACCCCAATGCCAAGGACACATTCTAGGGTGGCAGCCTTCTTTGCCTGCTGCAAGTGCTTCAAGCATTCACTCCACGTACCTGGCCCTCTCCCCAGCAAAGTGCCAGGCCCTCTTCCCAGCAAGGTGCCTTACCCAGTGCCCTCTATTGAGCCTATGCATCCCCGTCACTCGCCACTCTAAGTCACGAGGTCCATGCAGTGTCTCCAGTCTGGTGCCTGAGCAGCACTCAGCCCTGACCTGGCCTCTGCACCCTTGGGACCGGCGACTTCATGTGCCTTTGCTTAGGCCAGTTCTTCTGCCACTACCGAACAGCTACCAGTTTGCCTGCTGCCCAAGAGTCAGACCTGACAACTTCGCTGCCTATGCAGGCCCCCTACATAGTCGCAGATGCTGCAATGCCACAAGGTGGCAGCAGTGGCGGTGTGGAGACAGCATGGACTTCTATGGGCCATACTTGCCATGTGTCTGCCTCCACATGAGCAGAGCATACAATTGAAAATCCATAGATGCTTCAGCTCTTTATATGAACAAAGTATCCCCAAGACCAGAGGGCATGACTGGACAGAAGGCCAAATTGAGAGCCATATACAGGAGACCCTGGGCAAAAGATGCACAGACTCCCAAGTCCACTGAGAACACACACTGAGGCAGCCTCAACCCCAGTAACTGGGACAAAGGACCCTTATTCAGGGGAAGCCCCAAAGGGCAGGCCTTTCAGGGGGCACAGCTGAGTGTCCACATTAGACAGCTGGATCTGAGTATTGGGGAATCACATGACTTCAACTCTTCCCTGCACTGTGTGAAATGGGCCTTTCTACACAGGTTCAGCCTTTTCAAATTTTGACTATGTTACTGTAATAAAAGACTCTAATAGCACCTTTCTTCTTCACATGAGGAAGATAACTTTGGAAAAAAATGGTACTTATATAAACTAGCCAGACATTTAATGGCTCAAAGCCTAAAATTGTCTAGTATCATTTATATTTTTCATATCACATTTGTGTCTGGAAAAAATTTACCATTAAAAAAAATGACCCTTGTGCCTGGCAGGGTGCCCAGTTGGTTGCAGCACTGTGGCCTACGCCAAAAGGAAAAGTGGTGGGTCAGCGCCTGTCAGGGCGCTTTCCGGAGGCAACCTGTGGCTGGTTCTCTCCCCCACTAATGTATCTCCTCCTCTCTCTCTCTCTCTCTCCCCCCCCCTCTTAAAAATACCAATAAACATATATTTGTGTGAGGATGTAAAAAAAAAAAAAAGGCCCTCCAGTACTTGAAAACGTTGACCTATTCCATTCCAAAAGTGAAGAAAATTGTAATTAGTTTAAGGAAAGGCTTTTTGAACGAAATGAAGCAATTATCCACTGATCTGAAGAATGGGTCACATAGCATTTCCACAAACATGTCCTTCTTGCCTATACAGGACCTGGTGTGTGTGATTTTTGTGTCATTATCACATCTCTGAGTACCTTTATTTAACTTGTATAAACATGATGATATATTACATCTTCATATTTGAGGCAAAAATGCAACACATGTAGAGATTTTTTTAAAGTTTGTATTTTAAAACCTATTAATGGAAGTTGATGGATTTTTTTTTAATTATCAAATTATACATGAGAAGTTATTTGGGGCTTTTCTTCAGTGGGGAAAAAATATTTGACCCTGAGGTTAACAGGCTGAATGTGAATCCAGTACCACATAAGGAGAGGCTCAGATACCTAACACATTTTCAAAATTTGGTAAGAATTAAATGCATCCATTAATACCCAATGTTGGCATTTAGACAGCATATATAGGCATCTGTCGGTTAGAAGATTCTATTCTGTGCTTTTAATGTATGGTCACTGAGTGGGAGGTTCCATGGTCTAATGGTTAATGTATGGTCACTAGGGCTGTGAGGCAAATATCTGCTTCCATGCGATACCTAAAAAAAATTGTGTAACAGGAGAAGATTCATAAATAATGTTAGCTCTGATCTTAAATAAATGTAAAATGAACAACTATTTTATTTATTGAGCCAGAATCTGTTAACAGTTGTATTTTTTGTCATGTTAAATACCATAGGACAGTATCGTAAGAATGAAAAGCTCAGTTTAGCCCTGGCTGGTGTAGCTCAGTGGATTGAGCTCGGGCCTGCGAACCACACAATGGCAGTTTGATTCCCAGTCAGGGCACATGCCTGGGTTGCAGGCCAGTTCCCAGCAGGGGACTCACAAGAGGCAACCATACATTGTATTTCTCTCCTTCTCTCCTTCCCTTCCTCTCTAAAGATAAATAAATAAAATCTAAAAAAAAAGATATAATTTTTAAAAAAAGCTCAGTCAACAACTGCCTTTTAAAGGATAAGAAAAATTCTGCTGTGATATTAGCAAAGATAAAGGAGAAAGTTGACTCTGTGAGAAGCAACATTTCCCCACAGAATACATCTTGGCATTTTCTGAATGAGCGGGATTAGTGATCTAAGTAAATCATATTTCAAGAGACAACAGCAACAGATAAAATGTAAAGGGATCATCACAATAACATTTACAAGATTCTGAACAATTCTCGAACTCTTATAAACCCCTCTTGAACTCACAAAGAGAGCAATTCTTTATGAATTTCATAAAGGACTGAATGTGCAACTGACATCTGCTAATGATAATCTGGTAATATACAGTTTGTTAAGTAGCTGAACATTTAGTTTTTATTTTATAACCATAAGAGATCATTAAAGGCAACATGATGCTGTACATACGCATAAAAATGGTCACTGTGGGCCCTACTACCAGTGAAATGGTAGTAAGCAAATTTTTTTCTGATCAAGAGAAGGTAAAGGAAGTAGCATTTTACATGCTTCACTCTGCAAGATGAGTTCCCCTAAAAAGCATCTAATGAAAATGGCTGGAATGGGAAGAAGTGAGGGAAGAGGATTGGTGGCATTATTGCTGAAGGAAGCCGTTGAGGCGGATCCAGGTTTATCCCAGTGTGCTACATTTTTGAGCCTTAAGCCTTCATCATTTCTCCCTGAAGTTTCCTCCATGAGTTTCATGGAGAAGTTACACTCCTCCATGAGATTCCTTGTTTCAGTGTCATTGAATGAAACACTACGTGGTTATGCTGTGAGTCTGTTTTGTTTAGGTGCATTCAGCAGAACAGTTTTGCTGGGCTCCTAATCATTCAAGTCGTCATTCTCATTGAGCATTTCAAAATCACATCTCGATTTAGAATCCATTGCAGTCACCATCAACCCTGGGTCAATAATTCCACTGTTGGGTCACACACAGTACTGATGAGGTGCTGTGGTCTTCACTTTGAAACATACTTTTCTATCTGATGGATTTTGCAATTTAAGATTTGTAGTGACTTCATCTGTGTAGGGGGTCTTTGCATTTGAGGGCTGTGGGAGGGTCAAGGACCAGACTCTGCTGGAGCTTCATCATGGACCCAGAGGCAGATGCCATTGGAGACGCAGCACAGAGCAGGCAATGCCCCTATGCTGGCTCTTTCCTGTCTGGAGACACAGTGGTGGCAGTGGCTTGGCCAAGTTCTATGATGGGGCCAGTTCTTGACTTCTGCACACCCATGCCTGCCCCTAGGCTTCAGATTTGTTGGGCCATCTGCTGGGGCATCAGCTCTGGGTCTCACAAGTGACTCAGTCCCACACCACACCGGCCACTGAGGCCACGCTCATGCGATCCTCAATCCTCGGCACTCCACATGGTGACTTACGTGTGCACCTGCATCCTGGAGCCCCTAATGCTCCAGCTGTCACTTATTTAAGTAAGAATGCGTGGGTTATTTTGCTTTCTTCAATTTGCCACTAAGAAAGCACCTACAGCTTGAGTTCTTAGTCACTGGATTCAGCTGATGGCTTCACCATTCCTTTGCTGTAAACGACTGCCGTATGTACAGCCTCTCCCCCACCATCGTACTTTCCACACTTCCTCCAGATACTCTCCAAAAACAACTTGATTTTCTTCCTTCAGTTTTTACACAGTGTTGATTGTACCATACTCACCCCACCCCTGTTTCCATGCCTTTGCCCAGGCAGTTCCCTTTGTTTGAAATACCCTTATTTCAAAACTAATAAACGGGTATTACTTTTGCAGACTCCAACCCATTCCTCAAATCTCAGTTCAGAGGCCATCTTCTATAGGCCTCTTCTCCTATGCTCATTCTTTATTTCATACTTATATGTATTGTAGCACAAATCTTTTATTATGAATATTAGTATGTCTCCTTACCTTCTGAATATTAATTTCCTCAGAGGGCAAGAAATTAGTTTTGTATTCATGGTTCCTCAGGCAGTACCCTGTATACAGTAGGTACAAAATACATAGTTTTGACTGTCTCATAGATTGTTTCACCTTTTTAATAAGTTGTAACAATGATGAAGACTGTTAAAGACTCCTATATCAGAGAACTATGAAAATATAATTGGCACAGGTAGTTATCTTTGTGCCAATTACATGAATTATGTTCCTATATATTTGCAGAAAGCCATCTTTGTACAGTTTTATCATATTTCTTTATTTAATAGTAAACCTAAAATATTAATTATTGTATGATTGCTGCTGATACATTAGTAACAGCTTTAGTGTCCATTTCTTTTCCACACGTGGAAGCTTACATTTCTAAATTATAAGAAAATGGCGTAAATAGGCAGATGCAAGCGGTGCTGCTGGGCTAAGCACAGGTTACTTGAGTTTAGCCCAGTCTTCCCCACTCCTCTGTCCCAATGTTACTACCAGGAAGACCCGAGTTAGGGGGGGTCCCCGTCCTCCTTGGTTCTTGCCTTGCTTGCAAGAGAAGAATTCAAGTGAGAGACAGGATGTGTGGTGGAAATGAGATAAGTTTATTTATGAAATACACTTGGGCACAGGCACCCAGCTAGTCTGAATGTCCCAGGTATAGAGGAAATTAAGTTGTTGGTAAGTTTGTTGTACACACTGGAGCCTGAAGCTGACTACTGGGGTTCAGGGGTTATATATTTTAGCCAGCTCCTAGGTACCCCTCCTTCTCCCCTCTCCAGACCTTGGGATTAATATACACAGTTTGAAAGGCTTTCTTTCCCAATTAGTGAAAAGGATACATACAGAATTTCAAAGGTCCCTCCACCCCCCTGCTCCTGTTTTGCTTGTGATGTTTGGACATCTCACCATCTTATCAATCTTATCGATCTTATCAGGCCAGGCTCAGGACTGCTGAATTCATGAGTAAGACACGACTCCCTCTCCTCCCTCCACTGTCTATCCTACCTAACAATATCTTTTGCATCTTTAGAAGCAAGTTCATGATGAGAGATTGTCCTCTCTTTCTGTGTCTTTCGCAGAAAATCTTTTATGATGAGCCAGAGTATGCCTTCAACACACATTGACTAATTGTGTTTGGTGATTTTTCTAGTTATAATCTTGGAGTTGGGGGGACTATTGTCTTCATTTTGATTATTTAAATTTTAAAATTGTCTTGCTAGTTGGGAGTAACATCATTAAAAACAATTCTCACTCATCTAATAGAATGGTAATGGTTTGTCAAAAAAGGACTGACTGATTCACTTGGTGGCCTGGGAGTATGTTTGTGTCTCTGTATTGAAGAAAGTACTGTGCATTTTGGAATTCACCTACCTCCAAGTGAAGGGGTTAAAAAAAGGGTTCTCAGATGGACCGTAGGGATTTAAAATGCCCTTAAAGCCATCACTCTCTGTCTCTGACTTTTCTAATAACTTACTAGTCAATTCAGTATGGTACAAGGTTTATTTTAATGACCTTCTGTACCTATTCTAGTGAGTCATGGCATAAGTATGGCCGTTTGTGTCATAACCTAAAGAGAAGACCATAGACATACTCCACACTAAGTGGTATTACTCATATTTGATGTTGCGTGGGCAGGATGAGAATTATGGCTAAGTTTATTTCTTTTTGTTTTCCAAAAAATAGATTCACTAGTTACAAATATGGATATCAGTTACTTTAAGGTGCTAATTTTAACGAATTGTAGATATTCATGAAGGAAGAATAGTTCTTTGGCACCTCTGCTACATCAAGGGAAAGGATATCCTTTGGCAATTTGATAATATATTTAGACAATATAGAATGCAATGGAAGATTATATTACACAACATGTTTTTTAAGTTATTTTTGTTGTTTTTAAATGAAATCTCCACCTTAATAAATATGATTTATTAATTAACCATATTTAATAATGACATATATCAAGATATATTTCTCAAGATATAAATATCTCAAGATATTTTATAAATTTTTAGTGTATTAGTCTTTGAGAACTTGGCACATTTACAGGTGGACAAATTTTTCTGAAGTTAGAAAAAAAAACTGTCAGAAATAGGCCCCGGCTAGGTGGCTCATTTGGTTGGGCATTGTCCTGTACACCAAAGTGTTGAGGGTTTGTCCCCGGTCAGCACACGTACCTGGGTTGTGCATTCAGTCCCCGGTCGGGATGGACCCAGGAGGGAACAGATCTGCGTGTTCTCTCTCACATCCATGTTTCTCTGTCTCCTTCTGCTCCCCACCGCCCCTAGTCCTCTTTCTCTGCAACTAGTGAACAGATCCTTGAATGAGGATTCAAAAAAATCTGTCAAAGATAGATCTTTTACTTGAGATACGAGCATGCTACTACTAAATTTTGATGACTGACATCACATTATTTCATGTATAAAATTTAAGTGGAATATATGTTTAATATATTTAGGCATTTAAAATAATATTCTTGATAATTCAAGAATTTTAAATTAGACATTAAGAAATGTTCGCCTCATTCTTAACACGTTTTTTAATGTTTTTTGTTGAAGTGCACTTGTTATTTAAACTGATCTTTTCTTGTGTTTTCATTCTTTTGACAGCTCCTTCAGGATGGAAGGAAAATCTTTATTTGGAGGCATGTCAGCTCATTTTTCTCACTTCAGATTCATCATTGTGACTTCTTGAGGCCAGCTCTAATTTTGAAATAACCAGGAACTTGTCCATCGGAGAGCAGCAAACCCCCGAACTTCGGAGCACAAACGATCATGGATAGGGTCTGCGTAGAACCATCTGCCTCTAGTCTGACAGCCATGAGCAGAGCCCTAGGGCTGAAAAAGCCACAGCCTTAAATCTCTTCACTCAGAAATTACCAAGAAGATTTAAAAAAAAAACTAGATGAAAAGGACTAAACAATCAAGCCAACAAAAACAGAAACCAAACAAACTCCATCTTACTTCACCATGAAAATAAATATTCCCAGATACACACCCATGAAAATGTATATTCAGCAAATGAAGCTAGTAAATTGTCAATTGATTTATCATTTGGGAAGGTAAAAGTGTAGAGATAGGAGATATCTCTAGCCAGAATCACTCAACATTTCAAAAGGAAAAATGTAGACAAAAAGAAACTGAACAAGCAGAGGCGCATTGCAGCAATGAACAGTATTAGGTCGGAATGTTGCTGTTTGCAGAGAGGATGTTTGCCATCATGTGTACACTTTTAAAGCCATAATGGAATAGCAGCATTGTTGTCAATTGCTTGAAAAGTTTCTGCATTCAGTCCTTCACTCCATATTGGCTGAGAGAGGGGGGAGGTCAGTTCTTACTGATTATTTCTCAATGCACTTCGAATATTTGCACTGTCACTTCCATTCAGGGTAATGATGTGCGCTGTTATTTGCACAGATGGTCCCATGAGTTTTGAGACCACAACAAGCAGTTTCTTGCAGGAGTCTAAAAAGGAAACACTTAAGAATTCTGCATATATTGAGTTCTCTTTCTTCCGTAAAAATCAGTTATCTGAAAAAATAATGTTCTTGTCTCAGATAAAAATAACAACTACAGAATTATCATGAAAAAGCATCAGTGTGGATCAAATTTTTTAACAAAGATCATTTTTTATCATTAACAGCCAAGAAGTCAAATACAGTGAACTGTACGCTAAACATTTGTGTTTAACATCTATTTGTTCTCTGAAAAAAAAATCATTTGTAATTTGTATTTGACATATAACAGTTTTTTATAGCCATTTATCTATGCTTCATGGAAAAATGTACCAAACAGCATTTTCAGTTTATTTTTCTAAATAAATGTGTTGTTTGTATTATTTGTAGTTGCTTATTTTATTTGGTTTTCGTTACCTGGAAGATAAGTTTCCTGTGGTTCACTGGCAGACTTTTGTCATGTTAATTTAGAACTAATGGAAGACTGAAATTTCAAATATTTCTGTAGTATAAAATTATGCTTTCTAGCTCCTAAACTCTGAAGAAGAAATTATATATATTACACCATGACTTTCTTGTCAAGAATTATTTTAATATTTGAGTTACTAATTATCCAGAGTTAGTTGTACTATCTGCTAGAAAACAGAAATTTGGGGCATGCTGTGCCAGGAGGTATTTTCTCTCCATTCTATTGCTGAACATCTGTTCCAGAAGATGAAAATTAGATTAATTTTGGGGGGCCATTCATCATACCTAACCAGTCTTCAGCAGAGGTCTGCTGAGTATGTCCATCAGTATATATCAAAATGAGTAGGCAATAGTACTGGAGCAAAAATGAAAATCAACAAGGGCTTATTGAAAACCTGCGAGGTGTTCATCCTTATTTGCGGCTCACCAGCTGGAGTCAGTATTCACAATTGTTGCTAACCCCTAATAAACAGTGTGTATGTAGCTCAGACAAATCAGTTTCTCCTTTTTTTTTCATTGAGGCATAATTGACATAACATTTTTCAGCTGCAGGTGTACAATGTAATAATTCAGTTTTGGTGTATATTGCAAAATGATCGCCACGGCAAGTCCAGTTAACATCTGCCACCAAACATAGTTACAATATTTTTCTTGTGATGGAAACTTTTAAGATCCACTCTTGTAGCTACTTTCAAATATGCAATACAGAATTATTATTTATAAATATTTTTATTTTTCAATTACAGGTGACATACGATATTAGTTTCATTCAATACATTATTCACTATAGTTGTAGTAATACTTGTGGCATTCTGGAGGTGGCTGGGACAGAGTGGGAAGACCGCGCCAGACCTTCAAACTCTCTGGAAAGGATTACAGTCAGCCCTGAAATGTGTATTTAATTAGAAGCTAGGAAGACAAGCTAATAGGCCTGTGGTTCCCTGGGTCTGCTGTCTCGTGCTGTGCCCTGGGGGTGGTATCCATCTCAGATTCTCTCTTGGTTGTAGTGCAGGGACGCCCTGAAGCGTAAGCCCCACTGGCCACCAGAGCCAGGCGAGGTAGAAGTGTCCTCTGGAAGTAGCGGCAAAACTGGGGCACCAGACAGGATACAAGCTCCTTTCCAGGGCATACAGGCGAGTTAGCGTGAGGCAGAAGCTTCACCCAAAGATGTGTTCACCCGCCTGGTGCCTGAGAAGCCCTGCAGCTCTCAGCTCCAGGACAACAAGTAGGACTCTCCCAGCAAGACCAGGGCAGCGTCCCAACCCGAGCTCCACTCAGTGCCCAGCGGGCTGCCACAGGCAAAAGCTGTCTCTGGAGACCAGGAACCCTCGCCCAGCTCCTCCAGGGTCAGTTAGTCCAAGAGCATCCCCTAAGTGGTAAAGCAAAACAACAACAAAAACAAAACCCACCACAGGATCGGGCAGGTGTGAAGTCAAAGCCTCTCCTCTGGAGCATGGCAGAGGGTGAGTGTGTAGGTAGCACCCACCAGGAAGAGGAAAGGAAAGATAAAAGCCCGGATTAATTAAAAGTAAAAACAGCTGGTGCCCATCGAGGAGAGCACGGAGATGGCGGCACCTGTGGCTGGAAAGCTGCTGATGGGAGCGTACAGCTGGTTCCCGCGGGAAAAAGACTAAAAAATGTACTGTTAAAAGAGAAAAGAAGGTGCCTCTTGGCTGGAGGGAGGCAAAGGCAGAGCTGAAGATGGTGCTCACCAGCCAGCAGACCACAAGGTTTGTATTCAAGTACAGAGGCGTTTGCCCCTCGGGCTGATTAATGCAGTAGGGTTTGCACCTAGTGCACCTCGTGCACAGGAAGTTTGGGTTCTTCGGCGTCGGCTTCTTCCTCACGGACCCCTGGGCCAGGTGAGTCTGTGTGGGGCATGCTCAGTTCCTTACAGTCTTGTGGAGGTTGTTTTTCAAAGCTTGGCGTCTGGGAGCTCATTTCTCGGAGCTCGGACTGAGTTTCCTCCCGAAGGGGTGGGTGCACCCGCCGTGGTGTTTGTGTGGAGATTATGTCCTGTTCTCTCGTTCCTGCTGTGGTGAGGTGGGCCAAAGGCATTGGCGCTGCTCAGGGTTTGGGGTTTTTGTTGTTGTTGCTGTTGTTTGTTTATTTGTTTTTTTAATTTTCCCAGAGGAGATTGAGCCATTTGCGCGTAGCCGCAGATTCAGTGCATTTGCAGGTAAAAGTGAGGCCAGGATTATCCTATGCCACTATCTTCAGCTGGAACCCCCAAACAACCTCAAACACATTCTTTAAAGGAAAATAAAAGAATAGGTCATTAGGTATATTCCCAAACTATGATCCAAAACCAAATTCACATTATATTATTCTGCACACTAAATTGATTTACTCCGCAGTCTCCTTGTGGTACTTAGTGTGCCCTGTAACATAACGAAGAAAATTAGTTTTTCATGCATGATTTGAACCCCTGAAAATTAAGACATTGTACGTGAAAATAATCCAGCTAGGAGTTACGTTGCCAGCTCCTGTGAGATGTTAGATGTTGAAGTATGCCTGGACTCATTCAAAATCTTTTAAAGTTCATGCTTATTGCTTCAAGCTGTGAGTTACTTGAAATCAATGGGAAAATCAACTTCTCCCCAAGTATCTAACAATAAAGTCCTTCAAGAATAAATTATCTAAGTTAATTCTTCAGTTTATGGATGTTCTCAACAATAAGCAGTGCTTCACCTGTGGTGGTTTATGGAGAGCCCTTAACGGGTTTCGGAAAGATGTGACTTTATCAGGTCTCTTCTTCAGTAGTAAAACTGATAGCAATGTCTAAAGTGAACTTCAGTGGGTGACATATAGACCAGAAAAACATGTCTAAAATTTTCTTGAATTTATTCTCTTCAACTTTATTTACATTTATTTTCTAAGTTATTTCACTTGTCCATCACTTTATCTCCTTTTGTCTTTAAATTTTAAACTTAACTTTGCTAACCTTCACAATCAGTATTTTACAAAATCTAGTAAACAATCTTCAGTTCCCATTGAGAAGTACTACTTACAGATTTATTGAACTGAGAATGCCAGGGTAGATTCAGCCGCATCTCGTTTGATTGCCCTTTGCTTTTACTGCACGTCCCAGATTTTGTGTGTTTACAAATTGTAAGCAAAACTCTCCACCAGTACAAAGACTTTGGTTTGCTGTTTTGAGACACTGGCTTTGTTGTGGTGGTCTGAAAGCAAACCTGCAAGGTTTCTGAGGTATGCCTTGCAATCTCCACTCCCTGGCATTTGCTTTTAGAATGCAAGTATGTTACAATTACATGCAACTCCAAGTATCTCACAGGCCCATATCTACTTTATTGTGTTTGTCTACATGAGCAAGGCGACTCTCTTTAGTTACTGAGTGTTCACTCTGCAACAAGACCCGTGTTGGGCACTAGAAAGTTGAAGAATAAAGACACAGATCCTGTTCTGATGGAGTTTAAAATCTGGTTGGAGAGAAATGTCAATACATTAAACATGTAATTTCACCAGTTAACAAAAAATTACATCTGTGCTCAGTTCTGTAAAGAAAGGTAGATGGTATGCCAAAACCATATATCCACTGTGTCCAACCCAGTGGGGGAAGTAAACTTTGAGCTGAGAGCTGAAGGGTGACAAGCAGGTAAATGAGGCATATTCTGTGCAAAACATTGCAAAGGGGAAAAATAGGTTGACCTGAAAACTGGCTAACTGAGTAAAAAGAATAGCACAGAGAAAACTGTGAGGTGGTATCCCGATCCTTCTTAATCTCTACCTCAGGTAAAGCAGAAGGAACACAAACAGCCATGAGCAGTAAAAACAGTGAGTATACAGAAATAACAGAAGTAATAGCAAATCTGCCTGGTATAATAAATGCAGGTAAAGATCAGGTTCACCCAACTCTCCCCCCACCCACCACTGCCCCACAGAGCATTTACTTCTACACTCAAAGTAATGCAGATGGTTGCACAATAAAACAATGGATTACATTGTATCTGGTTGAATGCAAACCAAAAGGAAAAGGGGGTCAAGTGAACATAAAATATTGTGAAATAACAAATAAAAATTAAGAATGGCATTGGCAGCATTTTTAATTTATATAAGGATACTTCTTGAAAAAGATATAAAAATGCATTCATAGGCATTTTGTGAATTCATAAAGACTTGAGCAACTATAGGTAGACTAGCAAACATCTAGAAATATGTTCAAACCAATTTCTGTAAAATTAGTTTGCCTGTATGTAACAGAAAACCCCAAATAACAAATAGGCTGTTCAGGCCTGGTTTATCAACTTCTTTAAATCATTAGAGATCCAACTTCTTCCACTTTTTCGCTCTGGCATCCTTAGAGTGTGGCCTCTGTTCTTACGGTGCAAAACAGTACTAGAACTTCAGACATCACATACTGGGTTGGCCAAAAAGTCTGTATGGTTTTTTTTTCTATACAATAAAACACACATTTTTTATTTTCACTAATATTTTTATTGATTTGGATATTTTGAGTATGTCAGCTATCCCCCACATGGTATAATGTTGATTGTTCTCAGTGTCTCAATTTGATCACTATCAATTTCAGCTGGTCTATTCCATCATGGAGCATCGTCCAGCAGGAAATCTCCAGCATGAAACTTCACAAACCACTTTTGACACATTCCATTAGTCACAGCACCTTCTCCATAAACTGCACAATTTTGGTTTTGCATTTCAGTTTTTATCTTGAAACAGTTTTATTGAAATAATAAAGCATAATATGCTGAAAATGTTATGTATTTTCTTCCATCTTTAATATTAAAATGGCTACACAAAAATTCACCAATTTTGATATGTTTTTTTTTTCAATGCATGCTGGTATGACAGTTGTTGAGATACAGTCTAACAAAATTGTTCAAATAAAGTTAGATAATTCAGTGCTACTAGAGCCATCTTATGGGGAAAAAAACAAACTTTTTGGCCAACCCAGTACTTTGCAGGCAGCAGGATGATGAGAGATATCATTTCTTCCTTTACAAGAACTTAACTGAAAAAATGCTCATACAATATTTTGGTATATTTGTCATTACTTAAATCAGCCTTATCAGCATAAGGAGGAGTAAGGAATGAATTCCTGTGGCTGGGCTACATTCCTTTTGCCACATTAAATAAATTTGGTATTCTAATATTACAGAGGCTGGGGAGAATGAATGATGGTGTATACAACTATCTAATCCTGCCGCAAGATTTTAAAAAAACATAGCACCAGTTTATTATGCCCTGGGTTAAGTGTTGGGAGTTTTAGATGCTAAATTATATGCAAACCTAAGGAAATAAAATTTTCAATTTATATTTTCAAGAGCAAAATAACAGTGGGATCATAGCATGTGAACTTTTAATCTTATGGATTCTACTGTACTCATGTCTGTCCCTTTTTAAGAATGTATAACCAACATTCTTAAAACATCCATGTCTCCTGTATGAACCTCTCATCACACTGACCATAATTCTGGTCCAGAATACACAGTGTGTTTTATTTATCTTTTTAAAATTAAATTTATTGGGGGTGATATCGGTTAATAAAATTTTACAGATTTTGAGGCAGGTTAATAAGAAGCTAGGAAAATTCCTTGGTAAATGGAATGGGGAAGCTGAGACAGATAGCTGAGCAGACTGGCAGAACAATTTGCAGCCAGCTAATAAATTGCAAGATCTTATCTTCCCTAATCACTGGATACTTCAGAGCACATGGTTCACACATTCAGTCCTTTCCTGGGCAGACCTGCCTTCTCCCTGTTCCTTTTGGATGATGTTCTTTGAAGGTGAAACTGGCCAGAGAAGGCCTTAATCAATCCATGTGCTAATTTTAGTATATCAGCATATCAAAGGATCTGACTGGAAAGCTGATGAATATTCTGATTGAGACCTCCCCTAAAATTCCCACTTTCAGAAAACAAATAAAAACTCTTAAGACAGAAGACCCCATGCACACTCCCTCTTTAGCATGCCCACTCCCCTCTTCTTCCCTCAGGCATGTATCTCTGCTTTCTTTCCCCTAAGGTCTAAGGCTTCCCCCAATACTTGCAGCCAGGGGAGCAGTGGACAGTGGGCAGCAGCAGCAGCTCTCCCCAGACCAAGGCCCTGACCATCTCCAAGAGCCCTCCTTTTGCCTGTATAACTTGTTCTGAGTTCATGCAGCCCAGCGGGCTCACTTCTTCCTCTGTGACTTCCTTTCCCGCATCTAGGCAGCCCAGCTAGGTTACTTCTGGTACTGTGACCTCCTTTCCTGGGTATAACAGCACAGCCTAGGTTCACTCCTGTTGCAGGGATCTTGCCTCTTCCATCTTAAGTCCTTTGTTTCACTGTCCCCACTGTAGCAAATGTACTCTCAAAATCACCTGGACTCATGTCATGAAATATTTCCTACACAAAGTCAAGAACCCATACATTCCAGACCGTGCTGGGGCAGGCCCATCTCCGTCCCAGTCCCTTCCTGGTGACAAGTTTCACTTGTACAATTCTATGGTATATGATTTGTATGTTGCATTGTGTACCCACCACCCAAAGTCAAATCTCCTTCTGTCACCATACACTGTACTGGGGTGTCCAATCTGCAGCCACGGGCCACATGCAGGCCCAGGATGTCTGTGAATGCAGCCCGTCACAAAACTGTAAATTTACTTAAAACATTGTAAGATTTTTTGTGTGATTAAGTCTCAGTGTATTTAATATGTGGCCTAAGACAACTCTTCTTCTTCCAGTGTGGCCAAAATGTTGAACACCCCTGTTTCTCTCTTTCCCTTCATTACCCGCCTCCAACTTCCCTTTTCCTCTAGTAACCTCCACACTGTTAGGTCCAGGAGTTTTTGTTTGTTTGTTTGTTCATTTGTTCCTTTCAATTTTATGCCCCACATATAAGTGAAGTCATGTGGTTCTTGACTTCTTCTATCTGAATTATTTTCCTCAGGATGATATCCTTAGGATCCATCTGCGTTGTCCCAAATGGCCATATTTCATCTTTTGTTATGGCCGAATAGTATTCCATTGTGTATATGCATCACCTTCTTTATCCAATCAGCTATCAGAGGACACTTCAGTTGTTTCCATGTCTTGGCCACTGTGAATAATATTGCATTGAAAACAGGGGTGCACTGTGCATTTTATAGCTGATATAGGCATTTTCACAAGGACATTTCTACTGTATGGGCTTTCACAATGCATCATGATATGCTAATGTATTTTTAAATACAAGTTATCGGTAACTTACTTGCACACACTTCAGCAGGGTGTTTCTTCAGTTGTTTTTTGGAGGGGTTGGGAAAGTAGTATAGGAATTACCTAACATCTTTTACTCTACAGGGAGAATATTTCATGCTGATTCTTTGAAAGTATCCCTTACATTTTTTTGTTTGTTTGTTTTGTCATGGCTAAAAAAAGAATTATTGTTTGGGCATGGTGCAAAATCCAGGTATTCCAGAGGTTTTGATAAACAAAACTGACACACATGAAATTAAAAAGGAAATATGTCAAAAAAGTAGATTTATGGGTTTCCATAGACATTGCAGGTCTCCACAATTATATGCACTTGCCCAACCACTTTAGATTTTCTTTGATCCTGTGCCCGTTATAAATGCATGCAATGCTAGATAAATGTATTATTTGAGATTTAGAGGTAAAAAAAAGTATANGGTGCAAAATCCAGGTATTCCGGAGGTTCTGATAAACAAAACTGACACACATGAAATTAAAAAGGAAATATGTCAAAAAAGTAGATTTATGGGTTTCCATAGACATTGCAGGTCTCCACAATTATATGCACTTGCCCAACCACTTTAGATTTTCTTTGATCCTGTGCCCGTTATAAATGCATGCAATGCTAGATAAATGTATTATTTGAGATTTAGAGGTAAAAAAAAGTATACCATCTAGTGTGCAGTATGATCCATCAGGTAAAAGGTAATTCACACATTTCAAGATAGTTAAGCCTTTTTAAATATAAACTAAATCTAATGCATGAATGGCTTGTTTAACCAACCACCACCATCAAATGAACTTGTAACAGCATGGGAATGTATGCTCTGTGCGCTCCCTTTAATTTCATGAAAAGCGTCTAATCATTTCAAAAGTGTTTGTTTTTTATTATCCAATTGCACACTGACTCCACAATTTGCTAATCTGAAAAATTTTATGTTTCTATGTTGGATACAATTAAAATCAAGTGCATGTTTAAATAAAACATGAAAATGAGACTGCAAAAGTGACTAACAGTCCATTAACAAATGTATTTTGGAAAATTAATAGGAAGGAAACCTTTTACTGTAATCCAAAAACACATTCTTTATATTTTGACATAAAATTCTTAGAAATTAAAGGAAAGGAGCTTGAGTATGAATTGAGGAAGGTATACAGCATATATTACTTTAAATTTGTTTTCACTTTTAAATATATGTCTAATTCATTGATACTATTAGACGAAAGTTTCTGTTTCCTACCATTTACTCCCCCCACTTTTTCTCCAAAGAGAACTACTATAACCTTTGATATAGGTAAAAATACCAATAGAAAAACATAGTATTGGTGGGCATACTGGTAGGAATATGTGTATGCTTTATATTAGTGGCATCATAATATACGTAAGGTGTTCTACCACCTAAATTTGTTTTACTGAAGAATAAATCTGGGAGATTGTTTCATATTATTACTTGTATCTCCTTATAATTCTCTCCAGAATTTAATTACTCATATCTCAGTTATTGGATATTTAGGTTGTTTAGTTTTGCTGATACACTTGTGTATAATACCAAAGTAGGTGGTTTACTGTGTATATGTACATCCTCTAAAGTGGAAACTGAGATCAGTTCTTTCTAATGAATCATGTAGCATGTTTAATAACATTTAGAAATGCTACAGATTTTAAAATTTTACTAGTATTTGTGGTGGTAGTAGTAGTGTGTAAAGTTTCCTTTCTTTTTACTTTTGATTTTATTATTGTTCAAATACTTTTTTTGCCTCTCCCCACACCCCTTCTGACCACCCCAGCTCTCCCCACCTCCCTTCCCTGATTCCACCCCATCTTGTTATTGTCTGTGTGTCCTTTATAATTGTTCCTGCAAATCTTTCACCCTTTTTTTCCATTATCCCCTCCCCTCTTCCTTCTGGTTACTGTCAGCTTGTTCCCAATTTCAGTGTCTTTGGTTGTATTCTGCTTGCTTATTTGTTTTGTTGATTAGGTTCCAGTTAAAGGTGAGATTATATGGTATTTTTCATTCACAGCCTGGCTTATTTCACTCAGCATAATGCTCTCCAGTTCCATCCATGCTGTAGCAAATAGTAGGAGCTCCTTTCTTTCTGCTGCATAGTATTCCATTGTGTAAATGTACCATAGTTTTTTGATTCATTCATTTACTGATGGGTGCTTAGGTTGCTTCCAGCACTCAGCTATTGTAAATTGTGCTACTATGGACATTTGGGTGCATAGGTTCTTTTGGATTGGTGTTTCAGGGTTCTTAGGATATAATCCTAGCAGTGGAATTGCTGGGTCAAAAAGTAGTTCCATTTTTAACTTTCTGAGAAAATTCCATACTGTTTTCCATAGTGGTTGCACTGGTCTGCAATCCCACCAACAGTCCATTAGGGATCCCTGATATGTCCCCTAGAGCAAGGGGCAAAAAAGAAAGAATAAACAAATGGGATCTCATAAAAATAAAAAGTTTCTGCATGGCTAAAGAAAACAGGATTAAAATGAAAATAGAACCAACTGTATGTGAAAACGTAGTTGCCAATAATGCCTCAGACAAGGGTTTGATCTCCAAAATATGTAAAGAACTCACATGAGTCCACTCTAAAAAGACAAGCAACCCTTGAGCAAAGGACTTGAACAGACACTTCTCCAACGAGGACATACAGAGGGTCCAGACACATATGAAAAGGTGTTCAGTACTGCTAGCCATCAGAGAGATGCAAATTAAAACCACAATGAGATACCACTTTGCACCAGTGAGAATGGCTATTGTAAACAAAGCAACAAACAACAACTATTGGAAGGTTGTGGAGAAAAGGGAACCCAAAAGTTTCTTTTTGGTGATAGGAAATTCTATTCAATTAACAGGAAATAAAACTAAGAAGATAGTAAGGGCTAGATTTGGGAGGTAATAGGAAATTTCACTGGAGAAGTTCCATTTGGTATAGTAATTATTATTACAGTACAGATGTAGACATCCCTTTAGGAAATATGAGGATAGGTGAGAAGTATATATCAAAGAGTAAAACATGCTCTTCAGTTATGCTTACAAAATACTGTTAGAGTACTTATTCAGTGGCTTCAGTTCATGGTGAACTTTTCTGTTAAAGATGCTATTAAAATTCTCTTTTCTGGAATAAAATCATGCTTTTTAAATAAAACAGTTGTGCCCTCACCAAGTAGCCCAGTTGGTTGCAGCATCGCCCCTTACTCCAAAAGGTTGTTGGTTTGATGTCCAGTCAAAGCACATGTGGGAGACAACCCATGGGTATTTATCTCCCCCTCTCGCCCCCTTCCTCTCTAAAATCAGTGAACGTGTCCATGGGTGAGGATTAAAGAAAACAAACAAAAAGAAACAATTGTTTGATTATAGTGTAACATGTGGGCTGTATTCCTCACGCGTCAATTTATGTTCACACTGTTGTAGCCACAAATTTACCTGCTATAGAAATCATCATTTCAAAAGAATGTACATAGTAATTAATAAGCAGGCAAACCTGTTCACTTGGGTAGCCTAACACTTCTTTTAAATAAAAATATATACCAAGTTAAATTTAAAATACCAGAAGATTTTATTTGTGTATTTAAAATAGTAAGGTTCTCCCAAATAATGAATGCATATATAGGTATTAAAATTACAATGTCATAAAGTCCCCAGGTGGTTGAAAAATTAAAACTATCTTATTTTGTCAGACAAAAACATACCTTATCCACCTCTGTCCCCAGAGAGAGGAAAGGAAAGCTCTGAACTGCTTCTCTAAAGCAGTGTTTCATTTGAGAGGAGATTCTGAAGCCTACTAAAGGAGAGATGACCTTTGCCAGTAGACTTTCCTTTGCATATCTATTTTCTCTAACATGTGGGATAGGGACTGGACACTGAAATGCTTTTCTGAGTAACAGAGTGCAGTTTCACTGAGAAAATAGCAATAACAGGAGAAAAGCAAAAGAGAGAAGGGGAAGAAAGTTTGCTCTTAATCAAGATTTGGAAAGCGGCCTCCCTTTTTGTGAGGAAACTTTTTTAGATGTAAATCTTTAAAAGAAAAGATCTTTCAACAGTACCTGTGAGGAATACTGGTCAAGATAACCTGGATATTAAATTCCCCAAGGATGCCCTAAGGTATTCCCTCTCAGCCTCTTCTTCCGGTAGATTATGCCAACTTGAAAATTTTAACTGAGTCTCCATATGAGACAAAACTTTCAGTCCATCAGTACTTTTCCCTGCAAACCCATAATCTTTGAATTTAGGATGGATCCAATTTAATGTCTTGCTGTTGACTATTCTCCATTACTCATACAACAAATATTGAGTGGACATCATGTTCCAAATTTGCTTTCCTTAAGCATGAAATTTAACTTGAAGCTTTCTGAAAGTTAGGACCGAACTAAAAAATAAGAGCTCTGTAATTCATTAGAAAGAGAAGACAGTGTCAAGAAATTAAAGCCAAAAGCTTAACAATGAAGTAGTGTGCATTTCAGTGAAAGAACTTTTTTGAGTTGGTAAGCTAATGCAGTCTGTTTGTTGTTTCTTATTTTTCCAAGACCAAATTTAGGAATTACTGGAGAACTGGGGGTGGAAGCCTGTCTTCTGCATAAGCTGTATTTGCATAGCTTGGGTGTTCCCAAATCCTCTGTATTTCTGTATACCTTTTCACCCTAAATAACTTCACTCTTGCACTCTACACATTGTGAGATAGATCAGCTCTTTCCCAGAGTCTATGTGGAATGTCTGTTTCTCTGGGTTCCCAGCTGCTGTGCTTGCCTGTTGCCATTGCTGTTTCTGTTCTTCCTTTTGCCCACTCAACCTGATGCTATACTCCACACTATTTCCTCAAGCTGAACACCACCCCTGTTCTCTTTTGGCCAAAGCACAAATAACACAAGCCTCTTCCAAGTCCAGCATATTTTACTGAACTTAAGAAGAAACAGTGGAAAGTTATAGTCTAGTTCAAGTGCCAGTATTCATTTTAATGTGTACATTATATTAACCTAAACTTTTACATTGTATATTGCACAGTGAAGGGTTTATCTTTGGTAACATCTCCCTCCTCTTTTCCCTCCCTTATCTCAGTTACAGTCATCTCTGCAAACAGTCTTGCTTGAAGACAGTTATTCTCCCTTTCTACCTGTTTCCAACCCCCAGTTATTGCCATTTTCCTACGTAGAGTAGCTTACCATTAAGACCTCCTTTTGTAAAGTCAAGAAAAATCTCTGACATATTTTCTTCAACAAAGACTCATCTGTACTAAGCTTTCCACTAAAACTGAGAAATTAACAGAGTCCTTGTAACTTGGTGAGATTCTTAGGCTCCTGGTAGAAGGGCAGTGTAAATATTTATGTTCTATTTGTTCACAAAAAACTCCTCCAAAGTTGCAAAACTGCAAATGATGTTTTTGTTGGTGGTGTTTTGTTTTGTTTGTGTGTTTTATTTTCTTTCAATTACATCAGCACTCACCTGAATAGATTTTGGGGCATAAGTTTAAGGCCTCTTATGGTAAAATGATTAACTTGATCATTAACTTTATGTTGTTTTGTTTGCTTGTTTTTTTTTTTTATTTCTGTGTTTTATTTGAAGAGGGAACAATGTATTTGGAGATGCATTCTGTTATGTGTGATGTTTACTGGGAGTAACAAAGGCACAATAACCAAATGCTCATAGAATTCTATTTTATGGCAGAAATTATTTGAAACCATAGAGTATGGTCAATTACTGTAAAAGTGTATTAATTATACAAAAACAAATCTGTTAGAATTCCAAGAATCTGTGCTACCATTTTTATAAAATTAATAAATTCAACAAATGTTTATTCATTGTTTACTAAGCTAAGGCTCCGTTCTAAGAACTGGGATAAAATAATGCACAGAAAACAACAGTGCTTGTATTATAATGGAATATGGCAGATGATAAGGAAATATAAATGCCACAGCAAATACAGAATGTGTCTGATGTTAGTAAGAAATTGGGAGGGAAATACAGTGGTTAAAGGCAAATGCAGTGATAGAGGTTGGGAAAGTCAGGGTTATAAAAATGCTATTTTATGTGTAGAAATAAAACAAGGCTTCTTTAATAAGGTATCATTTGAACGGACGCTCAAAGCCAATTTGGGAGTCTGCCTTGTGGAATGTGTGAGAAGAGCATTTCAAGAAAGGAAAGGGCATGGGTGGAGGTCCTGGCCAGGGACACGTTTTGAGTGCCTGGGGGAAAGTCATTTAGCTTAGAGGAGAGGAGGGGGGGTGAGGGGAGAGTGGTGGGAGGTGAGGTCAAGATTGACAGAGGTTTGTCAGATTTTGTAGGCTCTTGGGATTTTAAGATTTTGGATTTTACCCCAAGAGAAATCAGAAGTTAATATCGGTTTTCTACCCGAGAAGTGGCAAAATCTAAGGAGCAAGATGATTTATCTTTTAAAAAAGATCATTGTGACCTGTAGATGAGATTTAGGGCAGAGTTTAAAGCCAAGAGACAGTGTAGTAGAGTGTTGGACTAATCCTGGAGAGAGAGGGTACTGTCTTGGACCAAGGTGGGTCTCAGTGAAGGTGGAGAGACAGACTCAGGGTGGAGAGATATGTTGAGAGTTTAGCCAACAACATTTACTTATAGGTTGATAGACTATTCATTATGAGAGAAACAGAGGTGTCAAAATTAACTACAAATATTTTGGTTTGGGGGATCTGAGCAAATAGAATAATGAAGTTGCTATATATTCAGACGTGTGAGATGAGATCATCTGGGGAGGAAGTATAAATGAAGAAGTCCAAAGATGGAGTCGTAGGCACGGAATTATTTAGAAGTAAAGGAGATGAGGAGGAAACAACAAAGACATCTGTAAAGGTCAGTTTAGTAAAATACAAGAAAATTAAGAGATGAAAAATGACAAATGAGTATATTTTAAAAGATCAAATCCCAAATGACATAAAAATGGCTCTGTTTTTTTTTTAGCAAAAAACATAGTGGTCAACCAAAAGGCTATCTAGGAAGCTAAACAGCTTCTCAGTTTTGAAACTTATTTATTTATTTTTATTGACTTCATGGTGATGATATTTACTTATTTATTTATTTACCAGTTCTCAAACCATTTGCACACTGCACCGTGTACCCATTGCCCCAGTCTCTTTCTATCCCCATAGTCCCCCTTTGCCCACCTCCCCCCATGCCACCCCCATGCCAACCCCATTTCTCACTGGATGTCCCCACACTCTTGTCTGTTTCTATGTGTCATGTATTTCATAGGCAAGACCACAGGAGTAGATTACATGTCATGATTGTGATGGCCCATACTCCATCTTGCTATGGAATAGTGATGCTCATCTGGGACTAGGACTCAGTAAATACTCACTTTCAAATTCCCCAAACTCTTCAAACCCCAACCAGTTCATTTCAAGTGATATTTGTGAATCATATTATACCCACTTGGAAGAATAAACAAACATCTAGGTTGCCCATATTGCTATCAGATCTGAAGTAGAGATACATGGTTTAACTTAATAGAAACAACCAAACATGATTTATTCTAAAAGGCAAAGCCAGGATGAATAAAAGGAAGTATCCAGGAATTGGTGGTTGTGGGTAATGTTACCCAGGGACTGTAGTCCTCTTTGCAGGGCTGTTTGTCGTGCTTATCTGCACAAGTAAGGCTTAAGGACAATTGGCAAAATAAAATTAGTAAAGATAATCTGTCAAGCTCAGAATGTAGGGTCCCAAATGAAGGGTTGTCTGATTGGTTTATGTCAAAACTTGGGATAGTATGTGACTGAGTGTGTTTGGGGATTCTTTTACCAGGATGGGATTGATAATGGATGATCAATAAAGCTTCTTTGTTAGAAAACCTTGAACCATTCAACCATGTTGCTTTATTGCTCATTTTCCCTACAGGCTCCATAAATAGTGTGACCATCTTTGAACCTATCTTTATATCCCAGTTATTCCTTTTGTTCCCTTATGCAAAACTTGTAGGTTTCAGTGCTCGGCTAGTTCAAGCATACACAGATCTTTCTCCAGTTTCTCTACACATGATGAGCTTTGAAGTATTGGGTATGACTCTGTTTTGGGTACCACCTTGGGCCTTGACTAGGGTCTGAGCAGCAAATGCCTTGAGGTTACAGAGAAAGGAAAAGGCACTTCAAAATGCACCACGATCCCAGCTCTCTCAGCAATGCATGCCACTCATTTCAAAGGAAAATTCAAGGAAAGAAGTTCATTTGGTTTAATTTTACTGTCACTACTGGTAAGCAGCAAGGAAATGTTCTGAGCCCTGAGTACTGAGAACTGTGTATTCTTATTGGAAGTGCATCTGGTATTGATTATATTTTAGGAATTGAGAAATAGTCCTGGGGCCATTGGCAGGATGATACATAATGGAAGAGGTTAATATATTTCCCACCTTCTTTTTCTTTTTAGTTCTTTGAATTCTCACATTCTTCATAAATTAAAAATCTCACTCTGAAGAGCATTATAAATCTTGTTAATTATGTAACAAAGACATACAGAAATGATTAAGGGGTTAGTTTACAAGAGCAATACAAAGAGAATGGTGCATGGTTCAATTTGGAGAAGGAACAGATGAGGGACAAATTGACAAATAATTTTCAAATGTGTGAATAATTCTTACTGAAAAGGATTTAAGTACTTTCAATGAGGACAGTGTAAAGAGAAATTGGCATAATTAAGCTTTATTAAATCAATTTTTTAAAAAGAAATGTTCCTGGTGGTATGTGCTGTACTAAACATTGGTTTATTGATTTTTCTTCAGTAGTATTGATTTTTTTTTAGTGTGGTTTCCCATGCTCTGGATGTGGCTCCCATCCAGAAGCAAGAGAAGCCAGTGGACATTTATGTTCTGCTCTCATTCACAGTGATGACAACAATAATAAGCCATAGCAAAGACAAGTAAAATCCG
This sequence comes from Sturnira hondurensis, assembly GCF_014824575.4. Classification (NCBI taxonomy): domain Eukaryota; kingdom Metazoa; phylum Chordata; class Mammalia; order Chiroptera; family Phyllostomidae; genus Sturnira; species Sturnira hondurensis. Next base: position 7,563,069 of record NW_028074140.1, on the reverse strand, counting down.
ATAAAATAGAAGCAATGCGCATGCATGCCCTGCCCCAAATCTCTATAAATCAACAGAACACACCTAATTTTAAATACTCAAAATTGGAGACTTGTTTAATGATTCACTAAACTTATGAAATAGTATTTAATTTATAGACGATAGTAATCCAAGACAGTGTTATAAGCTGATCTGAAGACCACTGGTATCACCAATTTGAATTTTACAGAGTGAACATTAAGACCTATGCTCAGTGTAGGAAATATTATAAAATCTACCTTTCATGAAAATCTACTTATGATCCACGTGGAACCAAAGTATAAATTTTGAGCATCCATCTGGAGGCCAAAATAATGTTTGGTCAAACTTATTACCTTGGAGTCCCAAATAGAGTTTTCAGCATGAAAATAAGAACAGGTTTGGATCTGATAGCTTTCCAACTAATTGACCTCTCTCTCTCCTTATTCCTCGAAGAACTGTTCTCAGTTTTTTTCTAGTGATGCTTCCACTTCTGCGCTGCTTTTCGAAGCCTTCGTATGACTCTCCAATGACTGTGCTCTAACCAAATATGAGGAATCTACTTGGGAGCATTGTCATTGTCAAAAGTACTCCTTAAATTACTGTTCCTGAGGTGCAAAGCATTTCTACGTAAATACCTGTAATTAACAGGTAAAAATGAATGTGTTTGATAGTTTATTAGTTAAAATCTACAAAGAGGAAATAACTGAATCCATTAAACACATAATTTTCTCAATATCTACACATACACATCCATTGCATCTCTATTTATTGGCATTTAGGTAAATACATGTTTTTTTAAATAATTTTTTATTTAATTCTTGTTCAAGTACAGCTTTCTGTCTTATATTCCCAACCCTGCCCGCCCCCCGCCCCATGCTCCCCACCTCCCTCCCATTTCCACCCCCCACCTTAGTTATTGTCCATGTGTCCTTTATACTTGTTCATGTGAGTCCATCTCCTTTTCCCCTATGATTCTCTCCCCTCTCCCCTCTGGACCCTGTCAGCCTGTTCCCTATTTCAGTGTCTTTGGTCATATTTTGCTTGCTTGTTTGTTTTGTTTAGATCCCTGTTAACGGTGATATCATATGGTCTTTCACCGCCTGGCTTATTTCACTCAGCATAATGCTTTCCAGTTTTCAGTGGTAAATACATGTTTTATAGCGCCAGGTTCTCTGGAATGAAATTCTGGCTTGAATCACTTCCTAGTTTTGTGATCTTGGGTAAGATATTTAACCTTCTGTGCCTTAGTTTTGTCATCTGTAAAATAAAGATGATAATTAATTGTACTTATATTTAAATTAACAGGTCATATTTGAGTTAAAACAGACCACACCATTGCCTGGCATGTACTAAATGCTTAATATGTATTAGCTGAAAATATGTAACTTTTCAAAGTACAGAAAAATCTGCTTTGGACTAAACTTGGTGTAAAATACCCTTTTGTTAATAGAAGTCAAGAGTAAACCCACACACAGTTCTAGGGCCGCGCCACTCCAGGCTCTCCTGGCCTATGGTTCTGGCTGTGAAGAGGTCTTCACAGTAAATACGTCGTAAATTTTTAATCACCTGAAGTCAAAATAGTGAGCCCCTCTTTACCCTCCGACATTTATGACCTTGCTTAACCCATAACAAGTAACTTTATTAAACCCTCTATTCTCCTATATGAGGTCTTTCTGGAAAAAGTCCAGCCATTGTTAATATAGTGAGAACAGTTTGTGTGACATCCATATAACTTGGCAGCCAAGGAGAGTAGATTGGAATGTGGATGTATGAACAATGATGACTTCACTGTACTTAGTCATTGGGGCAGTAAACATCATTGAGTGAGCATGTGTACTGTGTGATGGCCACATTTAAAAAGACTGAGTACAACAATAAATCTACATCAAATTTTACATTAAGCTTGGACATTTCTCTGTGGAAACTATTTGGATGATTCAGAAGGCTGCAGCTATGGGCAGCTGGCAATTGGCAGCTTCATCACAATGATGTGCCTGCTCATGCATCACATCTTGTATAGAGTTTTTTTGTGAAACGTCAAACCCCACAGGTGACTTAGCCCTGCTACAGTCCATGTTTGGTACCCTGCCACTTCTGGCTATTCCCAAAGCTAAAATCACCTTTCAAAGGGAAGAGATTTCAGACCATTGATGAGATTCAGGAAACTACCACAGGTCAACTGATGGAGACTGGGAGAACTGTGTGGGGTCCCAAGGTGCCTACTTTGAAGGGGACTGAGGCATCATTGTCCTATATACAGTGTTTCTTGTATTTTGTATCTTCTTCAATTAATGTCTCTATTTTTCATATTAGATGGCTGGATACCTTCTGGACAGACCTTGTGTATACCTACCCCCACCTTGTCATGGTTACCTTACTATTCCAGTATATTTTTATATATAAGTAATTTGCTTCTTTTGTTGCTGAATAGTATTTCATAACATGACTGTATTACAATCTATTTATCTATTTATTTGTTGATAATTACCAGGGTTGTTTCTAGATTTTGGCTCTAGTATTTCTACCTAATGTACTTAAAAGTCTGTTTGTAAACATTCATTTTTATTTTCTCTTGGATAAATACCTAGGACTGACATTTCAGAGTCATGTACACTTATCTTTGAAAGGAATGCCATTGTTTCAAAATTCTCGTAATTCTACATTTTCACTAGAAACATAGGAGAGTTCTTGTGGCCTCCATTCCTTGGGTTGGAATTTTAAATTTTTACCGCTCAGCTTGGCTAACTGTTAGGGAGATGCAAATCAAAACTATAATGAGATGCCACCTAACACCTGTCAGAATGGCTGTTATCAACAAGACAAACAATAACAAGTGTTGGAGAGGTTCTAGGGAAAAAAGAACCATTATTTACCACCGCTGGCAATGTAGACTGGTACAGCCACTGTGGAAAACACTATGAAGGTTTCTCAAAAAATGAAGGGTAGAGTTACCATGTGACCCAGCAATCCTTCTTTTAGGTATCTACCCTCAAAAATTGAAAACATTTATACACAAAGTTGTGTGTACCCATTTGTTCATTGCAGCGTTATTGACAGTGGCCAGGACCTGGAAACAAGCAAAGTGCCCTTTGATAGATGATTAGATAAGGAAGACACGGTTCATACATACCACGGAATCCTACTCAACTATAAGAAAGAGGGAATACTGCCATTTGCAACACATGGATGGACCTTGAGAATATCCTGCTAAGCGAAATAAGTCAGACAGAAAAAGTTAAGAACCATATGATTTCACTCACATGTAGAGTATAAAACCAAAAGCAACAAATGAACAAATAAGACAAACAAAAACTCATAAGAATAGACAACAGTATGGTGGTTACCAGAGAGAAGTGGGGGTAGAGGGTTCATAAAGGATAAACGGCATCAAATATACAGTGATGGGAGATTTGACTTTGGGTCAAAGCACACATTGCAATATACAGATCAAGTATCATAGAAATGCACACTTGATCCCTGGCTTGTGTGGCTCAGTTCGTTGGGCATTGTCCTCCGGAATGAAAGGTTGCTGTCTTGATTATTGGTCAGGACACATTCCTAGGTTTCAGGTTCAATCCCTGGCCAGAACGATGTTTCTCTCCCTCCCTTTCTCCCTCCTTTCCCCTCTCTCTCAATCCCTTCTCCCCTCCTCTCTAAAAACAATGATAAAATGTCCTTGGGTGAGGATTAAAAATGTTTTTAAAACTTAAATAAATAAATACACACACACACACACACACACACACACACATATACATATACTGGAAACCTCTATAATCTTATTAACCAATGTCACCCTAATAAATTTAATAAAATATTTTTATTTATAAAAATGTTTAAAACACTTAGACGTTTATGCTGATTAACAATGTGTTTTGTACAAAATATTTTTGTAAGCCTAGTATTACATGAACAGCAAAGAGAGCATTTTAGTCCTAGTATTCTAGTGGGTGTATAGTGGTGTGTCTTTGGTTTCCATTTGAATTTTTATGATGACTAATAATATTGAGCATTCTTTCATGGGCTTATTTGCTATTCATATACCATTCCTTGTGAAGTTTCTGCTTTTGGTTGAACTATTTTTTTAAATTATTGGGTTGTAGAATTATTTTAGGTATTACGGATACAACTCATTTTTCAGGTATATATTTACCACATTTTTCCTGTCTCTGATTACCTTTTCTTTCTTTATAGTTTCTTTTGATTAATAAATTTTTGAAAATGTTGATGATTTAATTTGCCATTTTCTTACTTTAAGAGTTATTTCCTTCTGTGTCCTTTAAAAGATATAGTATGTATATTTATGCACTCTTATGTCACAAAGGCATTCTGTGATTTCATCTACAGCATTGTAGTTTTAGCTTTCATGTTTAGGACTGTAGTCCTAATAATTAAAAGGGCTGTAGTACTTTCTAATTTATGTTTTTGAATTTGGTTTGAGTTCAGTCAGTATCTTTTTCCTCCCTCCCCAATAGTGATATCTATTTGTTTCAGCATCATTTGCTTTCTATGTTTTCAATATTTTATTTTCAACCACCATCGAATTACTTTGATTCAACTGACTTTATAAACACATGTTTACTTCTGTACTCTTTTTTGTCCTATTATTTTATTTGCCTCTCTTTAGGCCAATGCCTCATTGTCCTGATTATTACAGGTATTACTAAGCTTTAAATTCAGGTAGTTAAGTCCTCCAACTTTTTTCATTTTCTCATTTTTGTTTTTTTTTCAAAAATGTTTAGGTCATTATAAACCCTTTGCATTTCTATTTATATTTTAGAATTAGCTTTTCAATATTTACAACATAGCCAAATGAAATAGTGATTAAGTTTGTATGCAATTTAGGTTAACTTTTGGAACACTTCAGTTTTTAACAATATTGAAGATTCTAATACATACAGAAGACATATCTCTTCCATTTTTGTCAGTGCAATGGTCTGTATTTTTGGATAAATTTTATCTAAATATGTTATATTAACCTATTACAAATATAACTTTTAAAATTTCACTCTCTAATCATTATCTACAATTATATATAGAATTGCATTTGATTTTTGTACATTGACTTTGTACCTTCTAAATCTCTTGGTCGTTGAGGTTGTTGCTTTGTAAATAGAACAATTATCTACACTGGCAATCATTTAATTGGCAAATATAGATGGTGTCCTTTCTTCTTTTCTGATTTTCATGCCTTTTATTTGTTTTTATCACTTTATTTCATTGCCTAGAACCAACAGAATGTATATGTGACATGCTGGATTAATTACTGATTTTTAGCAAGGAAAGTTCAATATTTTACCATTATATACAGTCTTAGTTGTATTTTAAGATGACTTTGGCAGAGTTGATAAATTCCTTTTTATTCCCCTTTTTATCATGAATGTAAGTTTAATGTTGCTGTTGTTGTTTTTACTTTTGAAATAAACATAGTTTTCCTCCCTTAGTCTGTTAATATCTGAGGTTACACTGGGTAATTTTAAACTGTTAAACTAACTTTACATTGCAGGGATAAACCATGCCTGATCATGATATATTTTATTTTTAAATGTTGGGTTCAATTTGCACCCAAGGATTTCTTTCAATCTATATAATCACCTCTTACAATATCTTTGTCAAATTTTGGCATTGCGATTATCATGGCCACATAAATTACAATGGAAAGTGTTTTCCCCCTTCTACAATCTTTGAACATGTTTTCATAAAGTTAGTTGTACTACCTATTTCTTATAAATCTGATAGAATTCATCAGTAGCATAATATGCATTTTATGAAAAGATTTCTAATAATTAATCGAATTTCTATAGTACTTAAAGTGATATTAAACTTTCTGTATCTTTTGTCAATTTTGGTTAAGCTGTGTTTTCCAAAAAGTTTTTCCATTTCATATTGTAAAGTTTATTGATATAAAGTTTATGGTAGTAGTCAGGTACATTTTTTAAGTCCAAATAAACTATAAAAATACAGGGTGGGACAAAAGTAGGTTTATAGTTGTTGGTATGAAAAATGATATAATAAATAATATAATAATAATTAATAATACAAGAATAAACTGTGTTTCACACACTCACATTTTAAATATTGATATTTTTAGTTTTTCTAATTTTTTCTATGGTTTTGTACTAAGGTATACATTTTGTTAAGCATTTTTACTTCATTTTGACCAAATAGTATTCATACTATTCACAGTTATAGTTTTAAATAACATATGTAAATATTCAAGTAATGTATTTTTTGTACAAATGTACTTCAGATATCAGGGTAAAAAAAAGGCTGATTCTAGTAAAATGTTTACCATTCAAGATTTGCAAAGCAATGAATAATTATTGACTGTTTTTAGAATTTATGAGCTCAAACAGATGTCTTATGGTGTTAATGCTTATTCATACTTTATAATATATTTCTACATTTTAATTTAACAACAAAATTTGAACTCAGATTACATTTTTATACCAGTGCATTCTGCCTAAAGTAAAATTATTTCTGAACTTGATACACAAAGTTGGTAGCTAAAGCTCAATTGCAGACCAATTTATTGATAAATTAATTATTCTTTCCTACTAAGAGTATTTATTCCCAGTATTATTTTATTTATAGTTTATGTGCCGTAAGGCAGTAATGGGGAAAATCCCTTTTAGATCTCAGGTATAAGGTCATTTGTATACTCTTTATTAAAAATAAGTTATTTTAAAAAATATTTTCCAACTATTGTTTTAATACTAAAATCACTTCTTGTTTCATGATATAGAATATCTAATGCAAAAAGATAATCCATGAAAAATCAAGGCAGACAATAATGTAGAAGTTCAGACATAGAACAAAAGATATAATTAGCTGAGTGTTTTTGAAAGACTGATGCCGGCACACAAAAGTACATATTCAAAAATTATTTTGATACTGCATAGGAAAAATGCCTATAAGAAATTAATGATTACTTGTGAAGATTTATAGGTGCTATTCCATTTAATCATAAACTAAGAAAGAAATTAGAACAAGGAGGTTATAAGTCCAAACTGAAGAAAGCTCTATGGGCTTAAAGCCATTACTCGAGAAAATAAATCCTGCCACACATCACAGGGAATGGACACAATAAATTTCAGGCTTTGGAAAATGTTTCTTGTGGGAGAAAAATCCCATTAAAATCTATCTGAATTACTTCCAAAGAAGGTCCATGGCGATGTCAACTGCCATTAACATGAAGGATATTTCTCTGCTTCTCATTTCATTATGTTTGTATCAGATTCTATGACTTTTGTTTGTAATCAATAACCAATTTCTTCTAAGAACACTAACATGTTACAACCTGGTTTTCTCATAGTAATGAAGATTTACTGACATGCGAGTCATACCCATTTAAATCAGCCTATTGAGTCATCAATTTTCCGAGTCCCTGATGGGCTTGTATTTATCACTGTCCTTGTGCTAATGGAGATTTGCATTCATATTGTAACTTAAGCCAAACATTGATTTTAGTTTACAAGCCCTAGTTTCTTCCATGAGATATGTTCTTAATAGAACCAGTATTACAGCTTTAGTAGTACTCAGCCTAATGAGAGACTCAAGGGATAGTTGAAACAGAGCTGGGATGAACAAATCTGAGCTCAGGTGATTTTTATGATTACCAACAACAACAAAAAACCCTCAGTCTTTGATAGTAATTAATTTCAAATTTTCTTTTTGCATTTTTGAAAATACATACTTATTAAATACTTACCGTATTAATATAAGTCCTAATTGTTAACACTTTCTTGCCTTCTGGCAGTATTTGGCCTTCTAATCATTGTTAGTGCCAGTAAGCATGTCTTACTTTTATTTCGCCAAACATGTGTCCCCTAAGAATCCTTCACAGCACTTTGCCTTTCTTCTTTACTGCACACAGTGTTGGCACTCGTTTTGGAAAATGTATGCTGACCCCCGTCACATTTACTTCCTCAGAATCTATATCTGTTCTACACATGTGCATGTATTTCACTAAATTCTGACTTAGAGTGTTGAGGGCTTTTGATATTGGAAATGTTTAGGAGTTTTATTAACTGATTGTGACTGCAGCTAGTCCTCACAATGGCTGTGCTTTCTACTCTGAATTTTAGCCTCAAAATCTGCATGCCTTTTTCGTGGAGAAAGCTGACTCTTTTTTTTTCTAGGTGCTACTTCTGTGTGAATCGTTGCTTGTTTTTTTGTTTTGCTTTGTTTTGTTTTTACTTTCCTGGCACTCAGCACTCAAGCTAATCTGTCTAAAATTCCTTCTTGGTAAAGATTTGAAAAGTTCTATTATTACATAGCTGTGTTTTCCAGAGATGCAAGCTCAACATATTCATGTCTATAATATCATAAAAATATTGAGTTACTTCTTAGTGCAAGGCGTTATACTGGGCATAAGATATGCAGTGGTTAAGAGGTCCTACATAGTGTCTGTCCTTGTGGAACCAAAGTAAAAAATGCAAAGGAACTTCACATGCATGGGTAGGGAAAAGCAGGTTTACAGTTCTTCATACGGAAAAAGACATGCAGGCTATGATTATTACGATAGCTTTATTAACGCAAAAGAATGTCGCAGTGGCACAGTGCACAGAGGTACGATCCCCTAAGTGCTCAAATTTCTGGCCTCCATTGTTTATACATTCTTACAGTCTGCTTCCTATACTCAAATACACTTTGGCCTAGAGTTCTTATGTGCCTACTCCTGGACATCCATCTAATTCACTGCATTTGTGGAAAGTGTTATAAAGTGCAAATATGCTGTTTCATGGGTGCCAAATAGGGCCTGACATCTAACCATAACTAATTCATTGCTACCAGAATCTTGATCATGGAGAGCTACCAGCATATAAAAAAAGGATATAATTAGAAACCCAGACTTGCCATTTTATATTAACTATGACACATGTATTTTACAGGTATAGTCATAATTCAGCAAATAAGCCTTAAGTATAATGCAGTAGCTGTCCGTGTCCTAGTCACTGAAGATAAAAAGAAATGAGACTATTCTGTAATAGGATTGGGCATCCTGATAGCAATTAGTAGGACTGTATCACAAAATAACAAAGACAAGATGGTGGTGCTTAGCAGTCAAAAGCAAGGTAAGTGCAATTATCGCAGTGAGTGGCAGGATTTGAGTGACAGAAAGAGAGAGGAGGCTTGACTGTCAGTGAGATATGGAATGAGAAATACAGCGAATAGTCACTATGTGGGTAAATTTTAAAACAATTCCTTCATTTTTCACTTTAAAAAAATATATTGTTTAAATAAAATATATTTGTGGGGTTTATGACATTGTTGTAGAATTTTTGACAGTAAGAATATAGAGAAAAGGAAGGTATAATAGAAGTATCCTGTTAGTAACTTGTTACATTATATTTGAAATGGCATAATATTGCTTGAAGCTAGAGTACGTCACCTTAATATACATACTGCAAACCCTAGAGCTCCTGCTATCTAAGCTTAGAAGTTATAGCCAATAAGATCATAATAAAGAAAAATTAAATAGTGAAAATACTTAAATAGTAAAAAATAATTAAAGGAAAAAGAACAAAAATATGTGAAACAAATGAAGAATAGCCAGATGGTACCCCTAAAAATAACCATGTAACAATTAGATTAATTAATGTTCTGAACTTTCCAAATAAAAGCCAAAGAATAGAACACTAGATTTAAAAGCTAAATCTAGTTATATGTCATCCAGAGGAAATGCATTTTAACTCTGACGTTATAGATAGTTTAATAGTAAGAGTATGGAAGAATATACTTTCATACCAAAGAAGTCTTCAGAGCTAGGAATATTAACAAAGATGAAAAGGAGGATTTCATAAAGAGAGAAGTGTCAATTCATCGTGGAAATATAGCAATTCTAAATCTGTGTGTACAGAATAGGGTAACTATGTGAAGCAAATCTTGAAAATATATGAAAAAAATTTTTTGGTGATTCAGTTTTAATTTATTTTCATGTTTTCTTCATGACTCAAATATCTTAAAATGGAAAGAAAATTAACTTTTTGTGATATGTCAGGGACTGGCACTAAAAAATTTTTCAGACTGCAAATGAGTTATATGAATGAAACATCAAATGGAGATCCCGTTATGAAAATGAAAGCACTCAACATATTAAGAGTTCACAATTATTTGTTTAGAGCACATAACAAAGTCAACTTGCTAACCAACCATTGTGATTTGAAAACTATTGCAGAGATTTGAAGAGAATAGATTGTTAACTTATAAGGATTAAAGAGCTTGAAACAAATATTAAAAAGAAATTGGGGCTTTTATTAGAATGCTGTTAGGCCTTAAATATATGAATTCTGGTAATCAAATGATTCACCTTTTAATAAGAAATGACACTACAGAACTGTAATACAGGTCCGACAGTCTTGTCTTTACTTCTCCTTTAAAGCAACAAACAGAATGCGAGTAATCAGAAAGCACTACCAGAGATGAGTCCATCCAAGATGCTTACTTCTTAGTTCTAAAAGCACTTGCAAAGAAAGCCACTGGGGCGCACAGGGGGATGGCAGCATTTCATAATAACTGGAATCCCATGAGCATGTGTGTATGTCAAGTCTCATGAGGCTATTTATTGAATTCATGTTTTACTTGGTCACAGTTTTTGTACTCAAATACTAGTTTTTCCTTTGACTTTTTCCTCAAAGTATAAAAAGTATGAAATATAAACAAGCTCTTGCATTGTACACTTGGATGTGCATAATTCAAGTATTATAGAGCTATCTACATACCGATAAATCCCATCAAATCTTGGATAATTCAATAATATACAAAATATCAGGGCACAGAAAGAACTAAAACCCACTTCTTTCTGTTACACATAAGATTCAAATACTCAGTCTAAAGAAAAACACAATAATTTTTGGCTTTCCTCTACATTTGCATGTTGATAGAGTTATTAAAATATTCCTGTATAATTATGTTTGGTCTCATTATTTCAAGTCAGGTTTAAAACCTCAAAACCAGCCATCCAGACCAAAACAAGTAATCAGAAAGATTATTCCTTTCCCACCTCCCTAACCCCAGTAACTGTGAAGTCAATTTTACGACATGACTCCAAACACTGGATTGTTATGACAAATGCTAGGTCCGATTTCTTCATAATCCTTTTTGGTGTGGCATACTTGGTAGAACTCAGGCGTGGAAGCCAGCATCGATCCTCCAAACCAAACTGCGTATCGCTGCATGTGGTGTGTAATGACTTGTACATCAATAGGTTTTGGCTTCGACCTACCACCACTCAATTCCTCACTTAATTTCAGCCTGGCATCTACAGTTCTTTTCAAATCTCTTCGCCAGCTACATCCAAAGTCCCTGAACATGGTTGACCCTCCAGAGAGGACACTATTCTTGTAGAGAGGACATCTAATATCAATAGGACAATTCTGAATTACTTCATCTACAACTTCTGAGATAGGTTGAGTAAAGTCTGGATTAGCAAACTCTGGATGAAAGAAGATGTCAGGACCCAAGAATCTCTCACCACCGACATCAATGGAAAATTCTTTCTTTGAGAGAGCATTGATTCCAGTATACTGCTTAACCCACTTTGAACCATCTGTGTCATACTTGTTAAATTCTTTTACTAAATCTGGGCAGACCTAATTATAGTGCTCCTTTACTGCCTTAGCAGTTTCGAAGGACTGCTCTGGAGGGATTCCTACTTCTCGGTCTCTCGGAAATTGCTAAATAAAATATGTTATATCTCGTCCAGCGATGGGAATGTGCTTAATACAGCTGCTAATCACATACCCTTCAGCCACAGGAATGACATGAGTGACACCGTCTCCACTGTCTATTACCGTACCGGTCAGTGTCTCCGTTCTCCTACTTGTCTTGAGGTCTAGGATGCAGCTCAGGCAAGAACGGCCTGCACAGCAACGTACAAGCCTGGAACATTGAAGGACTCAAACGTTATATCAGCAGTATGTTTTCTGGAGTATTCAGAGGAGGTTCAGTCAAGAGAAAATAATGATCTTCAGCTTCTGCCCTTAAATATTCAAAGATCACCTCTTCCATAAACCTTTCCATCAAATCCCAATCTTCAGCTATACCATGGCGAATTGGCCACTTTGTTGCATATGTAGGCTTTTCTATTGCTTCATCACCAATGAAGAAGTCTAGGTCATCACCCTCCTTTGGGGTTGATCACCCACTTTTGCAGATTCCTTCATAGCAATACAGGAAGGGATGATAAACTGTGGTTCTGTATTTACAGCATATCCTAGCTTTGTATCCCCGGTGCCACAGTCCACCACACAGGCCGGCAGCCGTCCTGCTGTCTTCCTCCTCACCTGCTGCCGCCGCTGCTGCCTTCTGCTCCGTACTGGTTATGGTCGCGGATTGTCGGCGGGAAATAGGAGCTATCTGACCATCCACAGCCAGGCCGTCCTCTGAGTCTGTGGGGAAGCCGGGAAGCTGAAGCCTGAAAAAATATTTAAATAAAATTAGGCAAATTCACAATTTTATTTGAAATTTCTACAAAATTATTCATGATAGAAAGTAAATAAAATTGATCAGGAGGGCATAACTAAGTCACCCAACAAAGGACCATACAGTCTTTTCAAAGAGTACACTCAACACAAAATAAAATAAATGAACGTATGACTAAAAAAATTAACTGAACAAGTGTTTGTTTTACCTTTCATATGATTTCACATTAAATGGAGACACATTGTGGAGCTGAATCCTTTATGGCTGCCCAGACTTTAAAAGCATACACACAACCTGTTAAAGCTGGTAGGACCTCCTGACTATATTAGTATTAACTGACTACATTACCTGGAAATACTCTGGGACAATTTCCCATTCCTTATTTTGAGAAAAGGAAAATTGTCTTTATGGGAGATGCCTCAGGTACTTTCAAGTGATTTTATGCCATTGTAAGCTTAAGTCACCTATATGTTTATCCTAGAAAACAAATTTTCCCATAACTTCACTGCCAATGAATTATACTTAAACTACTTACTGTACCCCAATACTTCCCCATTGAAAAAATGGGCTTATAAATATACATCCTTTTGATTATATGATTTGTAGAATGAATGATAGATTTAGTGAATTTTCTAGCATCATCTCTCTGGGCTCTAAGGTCCATTAATTTGGGGGAGTTCATTGTGATTGATTTTATATTTTTATTATGGCCTACTTAGTGGTTTTATCCTCTAAAGTAAAAAAAATGTTCTTTGATATTTTCTTAAACAAATTGCCATATATCTAAATAATAAAATGGAACAAACTACTTAAACACACAATATTGTAAATCTCAAAAAAATATGCTGAGCTACCTAGGACATGAAAGAGTACATACTTTATGAATTTAAGGACAGGTAAAGTTAATCTCTAGTTAAACAGAGTGCATATAAGTTGTTCCCTGGACCAGAAGTGAGGAAGAGTAAAATGCAAATTGCTACAAGGAAAATTTGGGGGGAGGTGATGAAAATATGCCATATTTTAATTGGGATGATGATTATAGGCAGTGTACACTTAACAAACTCATCAAATTGTACCTTAAGAGAGCTGCTTTTTATTGCATGTCAGTAATACATACCTTGGTGAAGTTAATAAGTTAAAATAAAATAAAACTCTCTTGGCTGAGAAGAATGGAAGCTGGGAGGCCAGCTAGGCAGCTGTGAATAATCGGAGTGGTCAGTGATGGTTTTTACAGTAGAAATGAGGAACAAGAAGGCAGATTTAGAGCATGTTCTTTTTAAAATTTTTTTAAAAGATTTTATTTATTTATCTTTAGAGGGGAAGGGAAGGAGAGAGGGAGAGAAATATCAATGTATGGTTGCTTCTCATGTGTCCCCTGCTGGGAACTGGCCTGCAACTCAAGCATGTGCTCTGGCTTGGAATAGAACCATGATCCTTGGGTTCACAGGCCTGTGCTCAATCCACTGAGCTATACCAGCCAGGTCTAGAGCATGTTCTGAAGGCAAATTGTATTGAGTACATGGTATGTTGATGACTGATATGTAAACTTGGAGATGCAGATATCTGATGAGCAGAGAAAAATCAAGGAACATCTTTAAAAGCTTGGCTTAAGAAATTAGATGGATTATTTATTGAAAAAAGTTATTCTGAGGAAGGAGCTAGTTTGGTGGTTGGTTCCTCTGGAGAATCAAAAGTTCTCTCCTGGCTGTTTTAATTTTAAAATGTTTATTAAAACATATTTAGACAATAGCAAGTTGTGTGTTGGATACATGAGTTTGGTGTTTGAGAGCGATTTTTGTCTTCAGGTATAGATGTGGAAGTCTTAGCAAACAGGTTGAAAAAGTATTCCCTGGAGGGAAAGCATATTTAGGGCAGATGAGAGAGCCAAGGATACTTGGTGGTTTATTGGGGGGAAGGAACTGGCCCAGGAGACTGATGTGAAGCAGCTGACAATGTAGACACTCAGTCAGGTGTGCGAGGTCCTAGACACTGAGAGATGAGAGACTTTTAGGAAGAAAAGTTAGCCACTATGCTGAAAGCAATGGAGAAGTACTAATTTTGTATTTATATTATTGTTCTCTATGCTTTAATACTCAACTTGGAACTAAAAAATAAAACTCAGAAAAATACTGGGTAGGAGTTAAGATTTGGGTAACATTCTATGATTTCTTTATTGGTTTGGAATACATGATTTTTCTAGTTTTGTTTGCTCTTCAGAAATATCTTGCCTCCAGCAAGATATTTCTGAACCACCGTGACTGGGTGGTTCAGTTGGTTGCAGCATCTTCCTCTGAACCAAAAGATTGCAGGTTTTGATCCCCAGTCAGGGCATATATCTAGGTTCTGGGTCGCAGCCCCAGCTGGGGCATACATGGAAGGCAACTGATCAGTGTTTCTCTCTCACATTGATATTTCTCTCTCTCCCTTCCTCTCTCTCTAAAATCAATAAACATATCCTTGGGCAAGGATTTAAAAAAACAAGGAAAAAAGAAATGTCTTGCCTTCATTAGAGAACTACTATAAAATTAAAATGAAAGTGCATTTTCTCAAGGTTATGCTATTAGAGGTTTTTATTATGGGAAGAAAACATATAAACAATTTTATCCTGATGAAAAGAATAGTCTCACCTAAGTAATGGAAACAAAAGACATAATCTGGGAATTTGGTTTGGCACACTCATCAGTTGTAACCTTTGGATAGCCGTTCAACAGAAAACAGTCAGTCTTTGAAAAGTCTGCAGCCGCTGTAACAGCCATCCCCAATCCTGTGATCCTCAGAGCCTAGGGCAGTCCTGTTAGATGTCCCAGAATTACACACCAGCCACTAATGAAGTTTGATTTTCCATAGTCCGTTTTTTAATAGTCGTGAACAACAATTTAGAGCTAATGACACTTTTCATCTACTGTGGTGAGGGGGGCAGTGAAATATTTAAGAGTCGCAGCAGGAAGTAAGGGGAAAAGGCTGTGATTTTGAAATTCTGTGATACAAAGGATGTCTTACAAATTGAGAAGAAAACTTGAGACTGTAAAATCCTTAGGTCAGGTTTCAGGAAGAAAATTAAAAAGCAAATTCTCTTCCCAAATAATGGCATTTAAGATTTTAATCCTTACATTGGGCTGACAACCGAATCCCTGAAAGGATTTCCCACTCTTTTTTTTTAAAAAAAAATATTTATTTATTTTTAGAGGGGAAGGGAAGGAGAGAGGGAGAGAAATATCAATGTATGGTTGCCTCTCATGCATCCCCTGCTGGGAACTGGCCTACAACCCAGGCATGTGCCCTGACTGGGAATCAAACCGTGATACTCTGGTTCGCAGTCCCATGCTCAATCCACTGAGCTACACCAGCCAGGGCAAGGATCTCCCACTCTTGCTGGTAGATTTGGGGAGTTTGGGCTATGCCCTTGCTTATTCTCCAACCTCCGTGAAACATGGACGACAACACGAAAACACAGGGGTGGGAAAAGGTAGGTTTACAGACAGTTGTTTATATGGAAAAAAGATATGCAAGTAATGATCATTACGTAGCTTTATTAACTCAAAAGAATGTCACAATGCAACTGTAAACCTACTTCTGCCCACCCATGTATTTATATCATTAGGGGTCTTTAGGTGCAAGTAACTGGATAAACTAAAACTAATGTAAACAATGGGAAAAATGTGCTTCCTCACATTCATGTAGCCCAAGGTAGGCTGTAAAAGAGTTGGTTAACTCAATGACTCCATAATATGAGGGCTCTCAGTCACTGTCTCTGAATTTACTCTTTCAGGCCCCCAAACACATAGGAGCTCTTAGCATCAGCACCTCACATGGCAGTGCCCCAAGGTAGAACCAGCAAGTCCCTAATTTATTTCCCCCTTTTTTATTCATGAGAAAAATGATTACAAAAGACTCTCAACAGACTGTCTTGATTTTTGGTAACATGACCATGTTTAGAAATCACCAATAATGGACCTAGAATTATAATGATTGGTATAGACTAATGAACACTTTTATCCCCAGGGATAGAGAGGCCCCCTAAAGATACATGACAACTAGTTCCTAAATGAAGCTAGGGTTCTGCAAACCAAGTGGGAGGGATGCCTAGTGACTGTTGAGAAGATGGAGCAGTGCACGCAAAATGATTAGCAGAATGGCTGGTATGCAAGCATTTAGTGAACATTATCTGCTTCCTTGTCCTATCCAAGCCACTCTGATGGAAATACGATAAATGACACCAGCCTCACTCCCAGACTGCTTACTCTGCCCTCCATCCATTCTGTCACCAAATAGTATAGTTAACCCTTAACTGCAGCGTTCTGCCTTTAACTGTGAATCGTTTTCCCTTGTCATCTCACTCAAACAGCAGCTAATAAGTTGTCTGCCTCCATCCTCATCCATTTTCAAAAGTTTTGCATATTGTAGTTGAATTGATCTTCCTTAAGGCACATCTGAGCACGTCACAGGCTTCCTTAAGAACCGTGACAATTCCTCATTATGTTTCACCTGAAAGGTTGGACCCTCCTGAATCATGTCCTTGGAGCCGCTCTGCCAAACCTGCAGATGGAAGCTTCTCTGTCCTGCAGCTGCATCATCTGGAACATGCAGTCCCCTTGGTGAGCGTGGCATAGGAAAAGAGAAATAGGAGACTCACACATGGGATTTCCATTGTCTACAAAGAATCAGATGCCTGCCCAACTGCAAGACAGCCAAGAAGGGCCATCTTTCTTCATCCAGAAAGGGAGGAGGACATGCTTTCAGGGAACACTCTTCTGATAGATGGAATGATGTGCCTGCCTGATTCTCCTTCAAGGAAGGACTTGAGACTCAGCTTCAGGGAGTTGGTCTATCTCATCAGCCACTATCTGTCTTCCGGGGGCAGCCCACATATGGACTGAATGAGGCAGCAGGGTAAAGACTGGGCCATGTCAGCCCCCTGGATACAACTGCTACAATTCCCAGGGGCGGTGCTTACTTGACAGCACCCTGGAGGGCAGGGCAGGACTTCGCTGGCTTGCCTCACAGCTTGATTCTTTCTCTGCCATCTGGCTTCAGTCTTTCTTTGGTAAGTTTTGATCTTTGAGGAATGTCTTGCACTCCAAACTCTACCTCTGCGTCTGCCTCTGGAAATTACAGTCTGCAACATCTAGTAATTTCTCCCAGAAAGACCTCTAGCCCTCAACTCTCTTTTCTGCCTTGATTATCACTACTTCTCTTGAATCTTTGCACTCCAGATATATAGAAACAATTACAGTCCCCTGAACACATCACAAAAATTCGCAGATAAAATACAATGTACTGAGTACTTACATGCTGCTAAATGCTTTTTCTCTTTCACTCTCATTTTCTCTAATGCTGCCTATGAGTAAATAGATGTCTAGAAGAAAAGTTATCCGCCCAGACTCAATAGTCATTAAACTAGGGAATTCAGACTCAGATTCTTCGTATCCCTTTATAACTTTCAGCCCACTTCCTTTTTAAGTATGTTGAAGAGCCGTTGCCTGGAACACCCTTCCCTCCTCCCCTTTGAGAGAGGCTCACTGGTACTTAAGCAGTTCAGCATCATCGCCTCCAAAAAGCATTCCATAGTTATTCCCTGTCCTTGAATAGGCTGTTGTTCTGTGTTGCTCTTATAGCTAATACCCCAAACTTCTATCCTTATCACGGCACTTGTCATTCCTACATTATAATCTAGGGATTCCTGCCTAGCATCCCTCATGGCTGGCCAGGGCCCGATGCATTTCTACCTTACCTACTTCTCAAGGATTTTGAGTGCTTTGGTGTCATCACAAATAAGTACTGAAAAGTGCTTACCAGATAAATTTAGTACATTCTTTGAATGGACTCCACCATCCTAGGGGACTCAGTTAAAAAAGGAAAAAGGCAGTGCCATTACTAGGATGTGCGCAATGAACATCTGTGAGACCAAAGAAAGTTGACGTGTTAAAAATTCTTCCCCAACTCTGATACTTGGTTATACCCAGGGGTGACTACACAGTGTAATATCGCACTGATAGCTTGGGAAAGGCAGAGGTATCTGAAAGAACTCCTCCGACACAGAACTATTTTCAGTTTATTTTTTCACAAATCCACATTCAACACCCATGAGGTGCAAAGGCCCCTCAGTTAAGATAATCACAGTAAAGATGTATGTGTGTAAGTAGAATTAGGACATATGAGTATTCACATTTTGGTTGTCTTTTCTTGCCCCAAGTGCTATCCATGTTGCCTATGCTTTACATAATAAGCAGCTAAGGAGTGAAAAATGCTGAGCAAAATTTGTTACGAGATACAAAGAAAGTAGATATGGGAGGAGATGGAGGTGTTCCAATGTCTATTAGCAGGAAAAAAAATACAACATGTGGCTTATATTCAGTTAGGAGGCCCTGATAACAAAACACCGAAATTGGTAGATATTTACTAATTTTCTCCCAGGGATTCCCCATGTCTCCCATGATCCAGTAACTAAAGGGTTAGTGCCTGTGAGAGCACATGCAGGGCCTAAATTAATACTGTCACTGATCATCACTTCTGATGTACACGGATGTTTAAACATAGCTTCTCCCTGTGCAGAGTAAAAAACTCAGAAATTTTATTAAATTAAGTTTTAATATAATAAATTTATTTAAGTATCCTTTCAGTGCATTCGGGATTCGTGAAGTGTGAGTTGATTGAATTTGTTAAATCCTGTCACCTACCGCCTGCTTCTTCCCAGGCCTCATTCCTTTAAAGCACAGGACTGTGGCCTTATCTTCACCGTAGCTCACTCATTTTCGCCTTGGGTGTCTTTCTCTGGTTTGTTTTGAAACTTCACTCTGTAAAATGACTTTAGTCCATCATCTTCCCTTATCCAGAAGATGCACATTCTGTCAAGGGATTTACTTTCCTTGAGATACTTAGCACCTACTGACAATAATCATTTTTCCTCTGAACAGAGAGAGGGAAAAAAAGACATGAAAGAGACTTTTTACAGATTTTAAACTAAAGGAAAAATAGCATTCTGCACCTTAACAATCAAAATCAACTTTGGATTTTGAAAATACATTTCTCTCACTCAATGAGCAGCTGATTCTGACAATTGTAGTAGAGCTCTTTTTTTTTTCTCGAGGGTCTTGGAAAACTTACCAATTAATAGCATTATTTGTACAGAATATTAGGAAGGCTTTACTTTCATAATAAAAATATTCATAACATAAATGCCTCTTTTGGTCAAGGAATCCTTATTAATGGAGAAATTTTTAACTTGTGATAATTACTAAGTTTAAAAAAATTGTGAAAATTAAAAATCCGTGAACAATCTTAGATCTATTCTATTATCTGAGAGTACTTTGGGAGAATTGTTGTTTAGATAATAGATGAAAAATATGGAAACAGAAAAAATATTGCTGTGAAAGAACTGTGTTGGGAGAATATACTATTCTTCATGGAATAGTGCTTTATTAAACACCAGAAGAACCCTTTATCAGAGGTTGCATTCAAAACACTGCAGTTAATCTATGACACTTATGCTAATGAGAGTGTCATCTGGGTGGAGCGTTCATTTACTTAATCGAATGAAAAGAGATATTTTCCAGTGCTTTTATTTCATTCCTTATTGTTATGTGTTTTGTATAAAACAATCTCCCTTATTTTTCATAAGAAAAAAAACACGTACAATGTCTATGCAATTTAAAAAACAAATATTTCATTGATTTTATTTTAGTTATCGTTAAATGTAAGTATATAGAGATGATATTAGAAAAACCACTTTGTTCTGCACAATAATTAATAAATGTGTTCAAGAATGTGTGTGACTAGAAGAATATGATGTTCTGGCAAGGTAAGCGAGGTAAATGTCACAAATAAAATCCACTTAATTTCAGGTTCTGTAGAAGCCAGCACCTGAAGGTCTTTTCTAAGTGCTGTAGAAACCAGTACTTAGGGAAATGTCGAGGTGCGCCACGTTTTCCAGCTTTTTGTTCCTTTTTCAACTGTGCCAGTTTTTTCATTCCTTTTTCAGACAGTATGTTTTTAATAGTACAGCCCTCCAGGTGCTCCTTGCTCCCTTCTGAACCTTCTTTTTCCCTTTCATCCCTCTGTCTTTTCATCCTTCTGTCTTTTCATCCTTCCTTCTTTTCATCCTTCCGTCTTTTCATCCTTCCTTCTGTCCATATATTCTTACAATTCTCCCTCCTTTTTTCTCACCTGTATCCAGCACCTGCTCTGAGTTTGGCCACATGCTGAACCTGAGGAATGCAAAGATGAGTAAGTCTACTGATTATTGTTACCAGGGCCTTTATTTTTGCCTCTCTGCCCATCATTTCAGGCTTACATTTGCTTTCCCATCTATTTCAGTAGGGCATCAAACTATTGAAATTTTCTGTATCTTTCGCCTCCCATGTTAAAACAAAGAGCACTCCTTTCTTGTCCCATTGAATCATGTCAGAATATGTCCTGCTAATGTGCAGAGAATGCTAATGGAGGAACAGTGTCCCTCACAGGCAAATGTTCATGTTATTTTTCACATCCCGACTTAAGTGCTTACCTTAATGGAGGTATCAACCTGTGAGAATTGTAAACTCTTAAGTATGATGATAGACAGCTTTGAGGATAGAAGGTTGGGGTCTTGAGGAAAAGATTTGTGATTGTCATTCATAGTTGAGCTCATGGAGGGGGATTAGGGAAGCAGTTAGTCCTCTGGTCTATTGCCAACTTGGCCATGTACTACTTATGTGAAGCTGAAACCCTTGGTTTCTTCATCTGAATTCAGTAATGGGAATTTAGTCAGCTGCAATTTGTAAGGTGTTAAAAGGCATTGGGTCTGTTATAATTCTTCAGCTATTCATAAACCACCCTTTTCTTTATGCACTAGTCTGAAGTCTCATTTATTAGTAGTTTGATTATTATTATTATTATTTGGATGTTTGTGCTTCTTCCTTTTTGCTGGTATATATGGCTAAAAGGCAGTGTGGTATGCTTGAGCTGGCTGGTTCTACCTCCAAAGACATGATT
This sequence comes from Sturnira hondurensis, assembly GCF_014824575.4. Classification (NCBI taxonomy): domain Eukaryota; kingdom Metazoa; phylum Chordata; class Mammalia; order Chiroptera; family Phyllostomidae; genus Sturnira; species Sturnira hondurensis. The sequence goes on along the minus strand of NW_028074140.1, from coordinate 7,541,673 downwards.
GTGAGCATTTCTTCCCAAATTCATATTTTAATGTAATCAAATCTATACATTGAAATCAGCCATTGTGGGAGAACTTACAGGATGGAAATTAGCAAATTTTCTCCTGCAGGAAAAGAATTGTTAAATCTTTACCAGCTGAAAAGAGTTCAGGTGGAGATCAACCCAAAAGCCTATTCTTTTCCCAAATAACAGAGTAGGATACTGCAAGTCCTGAGTCCCCATTTCCCCACAGCTGTGCCCTTCTGTTAGGAGGGAAACATATCTTCGAATCTTCTCCAAACTCAACTCTACCTTCTGACCAATGTGGTCATATTATTGATGTCATCTTAATGTTCTCTCTTGCCTTTTATTTTACCAAAGTTGAGTTCACTTTCTTTCCATGATTACAGCTGTCTTAACCTCTATTGCAGTAGTCGTGAGTAAAGTCTTTCTTGCCTGTTTAACCTCACTGGTGCAGCTTTTTTTTTAATGCTTCCCAGCTCCCAATTTTTTGCAGCATCAGTTGTCCATATTTACAGTCCTTTCAAATAATGTATTTCAAATACTACTCCTCATGTGAGGTGGCTCTGAGCAATCAAATTCTTTGGCCTTGTATTAGATGTTCTGCCGTATTTAGAAGAGAAAAAGCCAGGTAGGCTGGCTAATATTTACAGAGAATCCCAGGGCATTTTTATTGGCATCATTTAAAATGTACTAAGTAGATTCTTCTTTAAATATAAAATTGCACTACTTATATATAAGTAATGCTTGCAAAATATGAAGCTGTAGCCTTTTAGTTTCCCAAACTTTTAGCAGGTTTTCCAGGTTATTTGACACAGATGCACTTTATGAGAGACAACCAACCACATTTATTCAGAAGCTTCTCCGAGGCAGTGAACTCTGAGCTCTTGCACAGAATTAGCATAGGTAACCAGTGCACAGCTGATTGTCAGGCACATTTGCACCTACACATCCCCCTCAGGGGAGGCAGCATAAAGCCCTGTCTAGCTGTGCTTCTGTGTGTCTGAGCTTTGTGCTTGTTGCCCTACCGACATTTTAAAATGCAAATTTCTCCTTTAATGTTTGAGGATCCTTGCCTGCTTCTTCCTTCTCATTAAATTATCCCTCCACTTCTACAGCAAGGTGAATGTCTGTCAATTGCAGACCATTTGCTAAGAACCCTAGTAAGAACTTCAAAGTTTTCATTTTCTCCCTCCTTTCCCCTCTACTTTGTTCACTGTGGCCTTCATGGTTGACAGCTCTTCCTGGAGGGACTCCAGCTGACAACTGAGGCTCCTGTGTCTTCTGACTTTAGTGTTTTTGCATAAGTAGATCTCAATTTTGTGATGGCATCAGGAATAGCAACTTCTTAAAAGAAGTTTGCAAGAAGATTGCAACTTTTAAAAAAAGTCCATTGTCTTCAGGTGGTGGCATAACGCTCCCAGAGAGCTCCTCTATGAAGTATGCACGAAAATCCTGGTGTCCACGGAGTTTGTGCACCTTTTAACTAAGAATAGAAAGTCATGGAAAATTGAGTTCCTTCAACGGAAACAGAAACCTGCACTTTGTTCCAGAAAAATGTCCATGGCCCCAGCACAATTCTTTATGGAATAATTGGAAGATGGAGGATAATTAACTTCTCTTAGAAACTCATAGCTTCGTAAGTTTTTCTTTTTCTCAGTAAAGTCATTCCTTAATTCATATCATAGGACTTTATGAAAATCATTGTAAGTCCTAATGTAAGATTAATGGTTACCAAAAGTGTCCTTAGGAAAGATCTGTGTTAGAAAAGTAGTGATTGTTGCTAGCCCATCCAATAGCTATTTCTTCACCTTTCCATGTTAAGAGGCATCTTAGTGTGCTTGAATGGCAGTGCATCCATCCCCAGGAGATAAGTTTGGTTGGTCTGTGCCAAATATATAGGTATCATTTTCTCCTTTGCCAATAGTCATGGAACTCTGCATTGGGCTAAAGCAGGAGTCTTGCTGGAGTGCTTTTTATCAAGGTCTAACTTATGAATAGAAGAAAGGACATCATGAAGTAAAATCCCTTTTGACATTGTCCACTTGCTTCCTACCTGGGATGCTATTGAAATGTGATGGTTGGTGCTATAGCAGCTATCTAGTGCTGAGAAAAACCATCATCATCATCAGCCTGATAATGGTAGAATGGAACTTGGGAAGAATCTAGATTCCAACTGTTCAGCTGCTAAACCAAAGTGTATTCTTATGGCCTTCTATACTATTGGTTTTTTAAAATATTTTATTTATTTATTTTTAGAGGGAGGGGAAGGGAAGGGGAAAGAGTGGAAAAGAAACATCAATGTGTGGTTGCCTCTCATGTGTCCCCTACTGGGGACCTGGCCTGCAACCCAGGCATGTGCCCTGACGGGGCATTGAACCAGTGGCCCTTTGCGTCACAGGCCTGTGCTCAATCCACTGAGCTACACCAGCCAGGGGAGAATATTATCGTTGTTTTAATCACTTTAGACAAATGCTCTTTTACTTGTAGCTGAGAAATTCTAACTGAAATATCTTTCCTACAACAGAGATAACCCATACAGTGGCTATAGTTTTGGAACAGACATTACCGTGTGTGAGAGTTTATTCTGTATTTATATACGTTTGAACATTTTTAAATAGAAAAAAAGAGAAAGTGAGGAATTTAGGGTGACTGTGAAGATTTATTCGTTCTCCCTCAAATAGTCTTTAAAATAATGAAGGAATTGGCAGTAACTTAAGCAGGACTTTATGATTTTCTTTTTGCCTCTGTTAAAAAAGCAAAAGGTAAGACATTTTCAAAGAAGTAATGCTGTATAATCTGGCTTTGCCTTATTGTTACTATGATGAGACTCAAAGGAGTGATGTAGTCATCCAAAGGAAAGTGAGTACAACATAGCTGGTCTTGTGCTTAGAGTCACACCAGGCTGAAATCAAGTCATCAGCCAGTAATGAGATATTTTTAAATCCAGAGATGCAGTTACAAACTAATTTAGTCTTTTGGTAGAATTTTGTCCCTAGTGGTTGTAGGGCTGAGGTTCTCATACACTGGTTGGCTGTCAGTTGGAGGCTGCTTTGGGCTTCCACCTCACCTACTTACATATTCTGTCATAACATAGCAATTTATTTCTTCTTCAAGACCAGCAGGAGTACTGTATTTTTCAGACTATAAGATGTACTTTCCCCCCACCAAAATTTGGGAGGAAAATGGGGGTGCATCTTATAGTCTTAATGTAGCTTACCTGGCTCACTGTGTGTGAAGAGGGGGCAGTGGCCTATGTTATTTATGTTATTAAATATTTTGCCACATGTTTTGCTTCAAATTTTTGTCTTCTATCTTCCTCCTCTAAAACTTAGGTTTGTCTTACAGTCTAAAAATTTCTTATATCTCTCTGACTGCTGAACCCTCTTTTAAGAGTTTACTAGCTTGCCTAGGATAGTATCCCTTTTGATAAAGTCAAAGTCAATTTATTAGAAAACCTAATTACATCTGCAAGATATAACCACTTTTACCATAAAAAGGAATGTAATCATGAGAGTGATAGTCCATCATATTTAGAGATTTCACACATTCAAAAAAAGAAGATCATATAGGGCATGTGCAGAAAGAACCAGAAATCTTGGGGACCATATCAATGATCTGTTTACCACAGTGTTGTTTGTATTTTGTAGCTAAAATAACTGAGACTCAGAGAATTGAGTAATTTGCTCAGGTCATATGACCAATAAATGCAGGACTATGATTAGAAATTGCGTTCCTGATTCCCAAGCCTATACTCTTTCTATTTGTATCTTTTGCTGAAGAAATTTATAAACATCAAGTTGAAATTTTTCGGAAAATATTTTCTATAGTGATTAATTTTATTAATTCCAGAAACAAGACATGTCAATGTGCTAAATAATTAGCACATTCTTTTTAATTTTTGTACACGTCTATTTTTAGACTTTTATAATTTTCTTTATGAATTCAGTTATTTTAATGTAATTTTAGGTTTTCTGGGTTTTGGTGTTTTTGTTTGTTTGTTTGTTTTTTTAGAGAGAGAAGGGAATGGAGAGACACTAGAGGGAGAGAAACATCGATGTGTGAGAGAAATAGTCAGTTGGTTGCCTTTTGCTCATACCCTGGCTGAGGACCAAACTTGCACCCTAGGCATGTGCCCTGACCAAGAATCAACTGGTGACCCTTCACTTTGCAGGACGATGCCCAGCCAACTGAGCCACACTGGTCAGGGCCATTTTAATGCAATTTTAAACAGATATAAGGCTCCTTAGTTGTGAATAATAATAGCATTTGAATTTTCAAAAACCTGTGCTTCAAACTTTAGGGTTTTTTTTTAATCATTGATTAACTTTCAAGGTAGGATTTATTCTCAATCTTTAAGAAAACTGAAAACTAAAGTTGAAATTATACGTATTTAATTGTATAGTCTATTTTAGCATTAACACTTGCTTTAATATCTTCAGTGCAAAGAAAGCTCTCCAAGAATAACTGTACCTTTCTAATAGAATCATACAATAGGATAGAATCATGCCACCCATTTGCATTTCTGGAGGGACTTTGGTTCATCCAGCTGAACAGCTCTTTTTACAGATGAGGAGACTGAAGGCAGGAAAGGTTAACTGCTTTGCATAAGGCTAGCCAGCCTTTCGGAGCTAGGTTTTCTTGTTCCTAGCCCACTGCTGCTGTTCTTGCCCTCTACTGTTAATCACTCTCTCTCTTTTCCTGCTTATTTGACTTTTGTTTATTTATTTTACCTTTTCTTGCCCTGTTTGTTTACTACCATAAACATTTTGGACTGAGGCATTTAAAATGCAGAAGAAATACCTCTAGTGATAGAGGAAAGGTGTAGGCTAGAGCAAGTTCCTTTGCTGAAATCCATTTCCAGTGGAAAGGCTAAGCATAAATGTTAGAGAACAGTACTTGTATTAAATTCCAGAGTAACAGTCAGGCCTTGATTAGATGCTCTTGAACCCCACACTGTTCTTCTTGTCCTAGTTCATCCACAGGACCATCAGGTTGGCTTTCAAACATAATGTATTCAGAATATAGTATTCAAAAATCTTAACAGACTTTCAGTGTTCCTTATGTACGAAGCAAAAGAAAACAAAAACAAACCTTGCAAACTTCGAGGCTCTCACATCCTTGCCTCTCCCTAGCCTGCAGTAAAGCCACCAGTTACCTTGTGATTCTCCGGAAGCTTTCCTCTTCTCAAATGTGTGCTTTCCCTTTCCACTTGCCGGGATCCTATGTGTCTATTCACGCTTCAGCTTTCCATTTCTTAAATTTATTGGACTGAGTTTNTACGAAGCAAAAGAAAACAAAAACAAACCTTGCAAACTGGATAACGGAGCATTGAAGTCCTTTCAGGTTGCCCTCTGTATTTCGAGGCTCTCACATCCTTGCCTCTCCCTAGCCTGCAGTAAAGCCACCAGTTACCTTGTGATTCTCCGGAAGCTTTCCTCTTCTCAAATGTGTGCTTTCCCTTTCCACTTGCCGGGATCCTATGTGTCTATTCACGCTTCAGCTTTCCATTTCTTAAATTTATTGGGCTGAGTTTTTTCTTGGAGCTTCCTCCCTCTTCCAGTATATTAAAAATCTACCTATCAGCTATTTTAGTTATTATTTTTAATTTTTCCTTTTGCTTTTTTTTAGCTGTTGTAAAAATCGAATATGTGAAAAATCATTTGTAGTACAGTGGGACTGTTTACCGGGGAGACCCAAGTTAGGCTGCTCACCCCCCTGCGTTTTTGAGAGATGAATTCTGGAAGGGACAACATGTATAGTGGACGTGAGATAGCAAGCTTATTAATGAAATGCACTTGAGCTAGTCGGAGTGCTCTGGCTATTGAGATTTTAGGTGTTTTATGCTTGTAGACAGCTTCTAGGTTATCTCTCCTCCTCTCATCTCCAGACCTTGGGATTAACATACAGTTTCAAAAGCTTTCTTTCCCAGACAGTGGACATGATATACACCAGATTTCACAGGCTCCCCTCCTCCTGAGCTATCATGGTTTCTCTTGTGATTCTCAGAACACCTGTAAATCTTATCTGGCTGGGCTCAGGTTTGCTATCTCTTTTGCCTAACAGAACTTCAGTTTCTGAACTTAATTGATTCTGGAAAACTGTTTAAGAAGTGACTTGTTTGAAAAACAAATCTCCTTTGTCTACTGAGAGACATGAGACTGATTATTCAGGTATTGACATAAAAGGGTTGTCAGGACAAGAATTGAGACTCAGAGTTTTGTTAGGCAGCTGAGACATTTTTTTCATGGATAACTAGGTTGAGAACTGAATTGTTTAAGAGCAAGATGTTCAAAAACCAAGATTTGACTATGTATGATTCAAGTATAAAGAATAACAATACAAACACCTGTTTATTCACTGTCCACCTTAGGGGGAAAAAGGTATCCAAATCTTTGAGGCTTCTGAGGGTTTATTCCACAGATGTAAACAATCACTGAGAATATTATCTAATACTTTTTGAAACATTTACCATGCATGGTTATATCTCTAAACAGAATATTACTTGGTTTTCCACAGTTTTGGAGTTCACAAAAATGTATCTCCTGACTTCCTTTTGTTTTCTCTCTGGCCAGTCTGATCCTGAGATTCACTTATTTTGATGCATGAAGGCATGATTGATTTATGTCCATAGAATATTTTCCTGTAGTATATCACTACTCCACAAGTTATCCACACTCCAACTAATATTTTCACTTGGAATAATTATTACAGATGATCTCACTCTATACCTATTCCCTATCTCCTCTGACCTGCCTTGGGGTATAGGGAGACTAGAGACCTCAAGACCATACTTCCCAGATGCCTTTGCCATTATTATTCTAGATGATATCTTGGTTTCAGATTATTACTTCATTATAGTATATCATAAGCATATTATCATACCTTCCCTCATATAATTTAGTATATTTATTACTTTTTTAACTAAAAAAGCTCTTGACCATTCTTTCCTAAAATTTTTGTATTATGTATGTTTATATTTTGTATGGCACATTTTGTCTAACTTGTCTTCTTTTATATGATTTGTCCTCATATGCATAGTTATTTTGTCTCATGAGGTCATAGTTCTGTGTTAGGCAGTAGTTTGTGATTTGAGAGAAAGAGGAAGGGATACACCCATGAGAGATGTCCCAAGAACCCAATTTGGAGATGTACTACCAAGGATTCCTCTGGTCCCAGATTATCCTAAAAATATTTGAAAGAAGCAACATTGTGAGATATTCTTAACCTTGACTGGGTATTTATATGAAGAGAGGATAGGGAAGTGAATACATAAAAATGTCTGGTCGCACTGTACTCATTTTTATAAACTCTTCATCCCTGATATCTAGAATTTTGGGGGATCAGCATCATCTGTGTTTTAATATTTAAATACTTTTTTGTTAAAATGTTTCCTAAGATGTATTCAACACATTTGTAATTCAGTAATGATTAAAGATTTTCTAATGCCCAGGATGTGTCAACGTGAACTTGATACAAGTTGGCACATCTAATTAGGTTTTCACCAAGAATAATAAAGGAGAGTCACTTCAGAAAATTCTTTCACTTCCTGACAAGATGGAGGCATAGGTAGATGTACTTTGTCTCCTTGCACAACCAAAAGAAGGGCAACGGCAATTTAAAAACAAAAAACAATCAGAAGTGCCAGAAAACCAAACTGCATGGAAGTCCAACAACCAAGGAGTTAAATAAGAAACATTCATTCACACTGGTTGGAGGGGCTGAGACAGGCAACCAGTGCAGAGAAGACATGTGGCAAGGCAGCAGCTGGAGGACTGGGTGGGTGAGGTGGCAGCTGGTGGGCCACATTTGTGTGCAGATAAACTGGGAGGAACAACTGGACAGTGAGATAGACTGCACAACCCAGGGTTCCAGCACAAGAAAAATAAAGCCTCAAAACTTCTGGCTATAAAAATCTGTGGGGGTTGTGGAGGTGGGAGAAACTCTCAGCCTAACAGGACAGCTTGTTGGAGAGGCCCACAGGGTCCTACAACATACACAAGCCCAGCTACCTGGGAACCAGCACCTGAAGAGCCCAATTTGCTTATGGGTATCAGAGGAAGTGACTGAAAGCTGACTGAGAGGTGAGCAAGTGGCATTGTTCCCTCTCGGGCCCCTCTCCCACATACAGTACCATAATGCAGTGACATGAGTTGCCCTGCCCTGGTGAATATGTAAGGCTCCACTCCTTACAGCTTGGCACATGTGCCAAGACAAAGAAATATGGCCCAAAGGAAAGAACATCTAAGTGACAAAGAGATAGCCAACCTATCAGATGCACAGTTCAAAACACTGGTAATCAGGATGCTCACAGAATTGGTTGGGTACAGTCACAAAATAGAGGAAGAAGTAAAGGCTATAAAAAGTGAAATGAAGGAAAATGTACAGGGAACCAACAGTGATGGGAAGGAAACTGGGGTTCAAATCAAGGATTTGGAGCAGAGAGAAGAAATAAACATTCAACCAAAACAGAATGAAGGAACAAGAATTCAAAAAAATATGGGCTTAGGAACCTCTGGGACAGCTTTAAACATTCCAACATCTGAATCATAAGGGTTTCAGAAAGAGAAGAGGAAGAGCAAGGGGAAGAGTTTTAATTGAAAACTTATTTGAAAAAATAATAAAGGAGAATTTTCCTAATCTGGCAAAGGAAACAGACTCCCAGGAAGTGCAGGAAGCTCTAAATCCCAAAGAAGTTGGACCCAAGGAAGCACACATAAAGGCACGTCATAATTGCATTATCCAAGATTAAATATAAGAAGAGAATCTTATAAGTAGCATAATACTATCAGCTGATTTCTTAAACCTTGCAGGCAAGAAAGGACTGGAAAGAAGTATTCAAAGTCAAGAAAAGCTTGGACCCACATCCAAGACTACTCTGTCCAGCAAAGCTATTGTTTAGAATGAGAGGGCAGATAAAATACTTCCCAGATAAGGTCAAGTTACAGGGGTTCATCATCACTGAGCCCTTATTATATGAAATGTTAAAGGGACTTATCTAAGAAAAAGAAGATCAAAACTAGGAACAGTAAAATGACAGCAAACTCACAACTATTGATGACTGAACCTAAAAACAAACTAAGCAAACAACTAGATCAGAAACAGAGTCACAGAAATGGAGATCACATGGAGGGTTATCAATGGAGCGAGGAGAAGGGAGAATGACAGAAATGTATAGGGAATAAGTAGCATAAATGGTAGGTAGAAAATAGACATGAGGAGGTTAATAATAGTATAGAAAATGAAGAAGCCAAAGGATTTATATGTACGACCCATAGACATAAACTAACTAAAGGGGGTCAATGCTGATGGGGGGGGGTGGAGGGCAGGGCAAAGGGGAATAAAGGAGAGGGAAAGGTGGGACAACTGTAATAGCATAATCATTAAAATATACTTAAAAAAGAAATCTCTTTTATGCTCCATGTGTTTCCAAAATAAACATGCCTTTTCATTAAAATGATATTCCTATTTTAAATTCTGTATATAATCCAGTAAAAGATTGCATTTTTAAATAAAAATTAAAACCTAATATCAATAGCCTCCCTTCTTTTTCCTTATAAAAACAATAGCATGAACTTCATCTCATGCATCTTTTTTTAGGTGTTATTTTTTTTTAGGAAAATAAGCACATTGTTGCTAGAGTCTTATTTATTTATAAACATTTGTGTATATGTGTATGTGTTGATCGTATTGCCTTTATTTTTTCCACAAATCATAATAATGGGTTTAAAAGCCTACTTTAAAATGCTTGATCATTTTTTAGTCACATAGCTTCAGAAGTGGATAGAAATAGCTTAGATTTTACAAATTAGTCTTACTGTGAACATGAAAACTTCCCCAGTTCCTGTACTGATTGCTATTTGGGACTTGCGTTCAAGAATTTAAAAATCTACCTAAATGAATGCGAACAATGATAATTATTTTGTCTAATTTATTTCGCTACAACCTTTCTTATAATGTGCCTCCTTATCAAACACAGAGAGAAAACTTTCGAAGTGTCTCCATGTAAGACGGCTTACTCTATATCAAGGTTTCCTTCTAGTGTGCTAGAAGATTTCTAGCATGAATGGTTGTTAAATGTTAATATTTTTTACTGAATCTGTTGAGATAACTATGTGATTTCAGTATGGCATTGCTTCAATTTTGTTTGTAGGGAAAATGATTGCACTTTTTAAAACATTTTATTAAGGTGGAATTCACATAATAAAAAATTAACCATTTTAAATGGAATGATTCATTGGTATTTAGCAGATTCCCAGTGCAGTGCAACCGCCACTTGCATCGAGTTCAAAACCATTTTCACTTCAATTTTTGAATATTTTTCTGAATATAAAATTCTTTGTTAGCAGTTTCCCTCTCCCCTATCCTTTGAAGACATATAATTCTATTGTCTCCTGGTTCCCAATATATTTGTTGCAAATTAATTTCTTTTTAATGTTCATTTGAACATATTTTTTCTGGCTTTTCATTCTTGCAACATATAGATTGTATCTTTCCTTCATTCTCCTGTAATTGAGCAATTATGTTGTTCAGGTTTAGTATGGTTTATTTTTATTTTGCCTGAATATTCTAAAATCAGATGCTTTATATATATTTTTTTCAGTTTTGGATAATTGTCAATCATTACTTATTCAGATATTGATTTTCTTCATGTTCTCTTTTCTCTCCTTTGGAATTATATACATCTATTTGATACATTATTTCCAGTATTTCCTGTTTTTATTTCTCTTGTGTGCTATTTTTTCTTATGTGCTGTGGGTGTTTTCTATTAACTTTTACTTCTCATAAGTTTTTTTCACATTGCTTTGTATCTTCAAATATCTGCCTTTTAAAAATATACAATGAAATATATATGTACATATATAACATTATATATTACATTATAATATATAGTATAGATTATATATTATATAATACATTCTAGCACTTAATTTAATATATAAAAAACATAATCTAAGGTCTGTAATATTATACATAGCATGCTAGACATTATATAACTATAACTGACAATTTTATATTCAATTGAATTATCATTTAATAGGATGAAATGAAGATATTTTCAAGTAAAACACTGAGAGTGTATCAACAATAGACCCTGTTAGTGTTGAACTGTGTTCTCTCAAAATTCATGTTGATTCCCTGAAACACAGGTGGCAAACACAAGGCCTACGGGCTGAATCTGGCCCTTCACCTTATTTCATCCGGCCCGGCACCTTGTTTCTACTCGGCTGCAGCACCAAGCTCCTTGCCTCTGGTTAAGGAATAGTTACATTTATACAGCCCTAAAATTACATTCTGCCCTTTGAAGGCACCCGTGAGGCTGGTGTCGCCCCTGGGGGAAATGAGTTTGCCCTAAAACCCAGTAATAGAGAATGCGACTATATTTAGCAATAGGAGATTAATTTATTTATTTTTATTTATTTTTAATTGTACTATTACAGTTGTCCCAACCCTGTTGCTCTCCCCTGCCCCGCTGCCCCCCACAGTCAATCCTCACCCTGTTGTCCATGTCCATGGGTCATTGATACTCATTCTTTAACGAGGCCTTTCCCTTCTTTCTTCCATTACTCCCCTCTTCCTTCTACTCTGCTCTGTGTCACTTTGTTCCTGGTTTTTATGTCTCTGGTTCTATTTTTCTCATTTATTTGTTTTGTTCATTAGATTCTTGTTGTACGTGGGATCATACAGTATTTGTCTTTCACCACCTGGATTATTTCACTTAGCATAATAGTCTCCAGTGCCATCCACACTGCTGCGAAAGGTAGGAGTTCCTCCTTTCTTTCTGCTGTGTAGGAGATTAATTTAAAATGTAACTGTTTGAGTGAGACCAAATCTAGTCTGACTGGTGTCCTTTTAAGAAGAGGAAACTTGGACACACAGAGGGACCTCAGGGTTATATACTTCCAGAAGGGACTGTGAGGACTCAGCGAAAAGGTGCTCATGTGCAAACCGAGAAGAGGGGTCTGAGGAGAAACGGAAACTGCTGCCACCTTGACCTTAGAGTTCCAATCTTTATAACTGCATTTGTTATGGTAGCCCTAGCAATCTAATGATGAGGCTTTTCAGGGGAACTAATACTTTGACTTTTCAAACCTTTTAAAATCATAGCATACGTATAGAATATTTGTGCAGTATTCTAACATAAGTACGTGAGAATCTTACGGGCTAGATGTCAGCCTGTGGATTCTAGTCATGCTGGTCTCCATGTGCCACAATGAAGATATTAATGCCCATGCACATCTGTAAGCCATCGATGACACCCCATCTGGGAAGCTTTTTTCTAAAGGATAAACTTTAGAGAGAAGGAAAATAATCTCATGAGGAATGTCTGAAATCCAAGGGAGGAAGTTTCCTTCAATGGTATGTATAAACTGAAGCCCCAGGCAGAATTGCAGGGTGGCTGTATTTTTAAACCTTTGTTAACCAGAAGGACACTAGTCTAACTGCTGACTCTTCTCAGTAAACCAGGCTCCAACCCTCCTTATCACCTTCTCCTTCCAGCTGTACTTTTCTCCTGCTGCTCTTGAATGCCATTGAGTGGTAAGACTAGATCTGTGACAACATCTCTATTCTCTGCTTTGAGATACTCTTTAGAAACTACAAAGATATTTTTATTATGCTTGATTCTAGATTCGTATTTCTCATTTTACATTTTATGTATTATTACTATGCTTTTGGACAGATTAATTTATTGAAAGTGTGAGGAGATGGTGATTTCTTAATCATAAATCTAACAGAGCCGTTATTAAGTTTTCAAATCCCTGTTTGCCTAAAATATTAGCTTATGGGGCACTACATGAAGAATCATATATGATATTCAATTCAGTTACTTTAAATATCCAAAATTAAATATAATCAAAATGCATGTAAATATCCCAAATTAAATCTCACTCTTAAAAATTGAACACCGCTGAAACAATTTAGTCACTATTTAGAAAATATTATATTCACCTTCAAAAAATAAACACAAATTTTAACTTTTTTAGTAAAGTTAGATTTCAAAAATGTTAGTTTAGTCCTGAGGTTTAGTTTATCTTGGAACTCGCTTAAGATTTCTCCAGTGAGGTCACTCTAGAAGCACTGGAGTGTTATTGAAAATTTCATAAAGAACAAAAAATTGTGCAGGACATTTTACTTTCCCTAAACCTCTATCATGAAACTGTGACCCAGTTTCTACTTCCATATTGTATTATTAACCACACAGAATTTGATTTCTCTTTCTTCTTTGAGTTTGACTTGGTAATGCATTGATTCTGGCCTTGTTTGGCACACACTCTAATTACATGCACTTAATTATTTTTTATTGTTCAGTTATAGTTGATATACAATAGTATACATATTAGTTTAAGGTAAACAACCTAGTGATTAGACATATACATTACTTGCAAAGTAATCACCTTGATAAATCTGGTATCCATCTGACACTATATATAGTTATTATAATATTATTGACTATATTCCCTGTGCTGTACTTTACATTTCCATGACTGCTTTTATAGCTGGCAATTTGTACTTCTTAATACCTTCACTTTTTTCACTCATCTACCCAACCCACTTGCCATCTGGCAACCATCACTTTTTTCTTTGTGTCTCTGAGCTTGTTTCTGTTTTGTTTGCTCCTTTTGTTTTTGAAATTCCAAATACTGTATAAGTGAGGTCATATGGTGTTTGTCTTTCTCTGTGACTTATTTCACTTAGTATAATACCATCTATGTACATCTACGTTGTCTCAAGTGGCAAGATTTCATTCTATTTATGGCCCAGTAATTTTCCATTGTGCCAGTTATGTGTGTACATACACCCCATCTTCTTTCTCCATTCGTTTATTAATGGGCACTTAGGTTGCTTCCATATCTTGACTATTATCAATAATGCTGTGATGAACATAGGGATGAATGCATCTTTTCAAATTAGTGTTTTGGATTTCTTTGGATAAATACTCAGAAGTAGAATTTCTGGGTCATATGGAAGTTCTATTGTTAATTTCTTGAGGAACCTCCTTTCCCACAGTGGCTGCTCCCGTTTGTATCCCCACCGACAGTGCACTCGACGAGAGTGCATATCCTTGCCGACACTTGGTGCTTGTTGTTAACTTATTGATGGGAACTATTGTAATGTGTGTGAGGTGGTATCTCATGTTTTTAACTTGCATTTCTCTGATGAGTAGTGACATTGAGCATCTGTCCAAATGTATGTTGGCCATCGGCATGTCTTCTTGGAAGAAATGTGTATTCCGGTCTTCTGCTCATTTTTAAATTGGATTGGTTATTTTTTGGTGTTAAGTTTTATGCATTCTTTATATATTAGTATGTTGGATATTAACCCATTATCAGGTGTATGTTGAATATCTTCCCCCATTTAGTAGGTATTCTTTTTGTTTTGCTGATGGTTTCACTATGCAGAAACAATTTAGTCTGATATAATCTCATTTGTTTATTTTTTCTTTTGTTTCACTTGCCCAAGGAGACATATTAAAAAAAAAAAACTACTGAGTGATTTCAAAGAGTTTATGGCCTATGTGTTTTTCTAGGAATTTTATGGTTTTGTGTTTTTCTTTTAAGTATTTAATCCATTTTGCATTTATTCTTACACATAGTATAAGAAAGTGATCCAGTTTCATACTTCAGCATGTATCTGTCCAGTTTCGCCAATAACATTTGTTGAAGAGACTGTCTTTACCCCACTGTATATGCTTGCCTCCTTTGTTATAGATTAATTGACTATATAGATGTGAGTTCATTTCTGGGCTCTCTATTCTGTTCCATTGATATATGTGTCTATGTTTTATGTTTGTACCATGCTACTTTGATTGCTATAGGTTTATAGTATAGTTTGATATCAAGTAGCATGATACATCCAACTTTGTACTTTTATCTCAAGATTCCTTTGACTATTCAGAATCTTTTGTGGTTCCCTATATATTTTAGAATTATTCATTCTAGTTCTATGAAAAGTGTCATTAGTATTTTGATAGGGGTTACATTGCATCTGTAGATTGCTTTGGTTAATATGAACATTTTAATGATGGTAGTTCTTCCTATCCTTTCATGTATTTGTTTCTTCAATTTCTATAATATCTTATATTTTTTCTTAGCTAAACTTTTTTCTAGATATTTTTGATGCAACTGTAAATTGGTTTTTTTCTTAATTTTTTCTCTGATAGTTAGTTATTGGTATATAAAAATGTGACTGATCTCTAAATACTAATTTGGGCCCTGCTACTTTTTAATGCATTTATTGGTTTGAATTTTTTGGGGGGGTAGAATCTTTAGGGTTCCCTATCTATAGGATCACATCATCTGTAAATAAGGACCATTTTACTTCTCTACAAAGAATAAATGTAGCAGAGCCACGTATTATTAATATGTGTTTGATGCTAAGATAGATAATTCACAGAAAGCATGCAGACAACACACAAACATGCATACCACACCCATAAACACACACAGAGGTGCACACATTCCACACTCTCTTTAAACTGTACTACGTTTTCTTAGCTCACTGTTTCTTCCCCATCATAGCCACTTATTTTTTAACAATTCCTGTAATTCATTGCAACATTTCCCTCTTACAGATGGCTCACAAGATTGACTGCGGTATCCTGTAGCTGGCTTCACTCTATTCCTGGGTCTGGTAGATTATCTGTGGCAACACTATTAATCTGACGGCCACCGAGCCATTTCACCATGTAGCTGCATCTTTCATGTCAGAGGCACAGGCTCTCCTCAGGCAGAATCATGAGGGTGGCCCGAGCTATTATTTGTCTGCTCTATTTGTTCATTTTATGTCTATTACAACAAAACATAGGTTTAAGTCAAGGTTGTTTTTGTTTTTAAGCATTCGTTCACTTTTATCCAAACATACAAATATATCCTCTTTCTTTTTTGTTTTTTTAAGGAAACTATGTTATAGCCAACAACAACAGTATAGATAAAACCGTGACCATGCGTCATTCCTTGGTTACTAAAATGCACCGAGGTAAAAGGCACTCCCAGAAATTCAAAGGGGGAGAAGAATGAACCCACTGCTGACGGTGCACACATGCACGTTTACGCAAGTGTGGCA
The DNA here is from genome assembly GCF_014824575.4 of Sturnira hondurensis. Lineage (NCBI taxonomy): Eukaryota > Metazoa > Chordata > Mammalia > Chiroptera > Phyllostomidae > Sturnira > Sturnira hondurensis. Next base: position 7,525,608 of record NW_028074140.1, on the reverse strand, counting down.
CTTACTTTTCTGCAGCCTCCTAGAAACCGCTGGGGGAAGAGAACGAGTACTTCCTCGATATTAAAAAATTAAATCAAACTGAATCAGCTTCTCCAGAAGTATGGGGTGTTTGCACTGAACTTCATGCTGCTTTTCACTGTTTCAAATATGGGATATGTCCCTGCATGTGATTTTTACTCATGTTGCTCTTTCCATTTGTTATATGTAATTATAAATGGCACATGCATTTTATAGAATTTCCTATACCGGCATTGCTGGAAAGCCATCTCTCCCAAGGCAAGTATCCATTATTTATCTTTCAAACTGTTGTTAAGCAAGGAGCTCCTGCAGAGACTTTCCATAAATATGCGGAGAAAGTTGCTGTTTCCGTGCACCGGGCATGCTGAGCTCTCTGACTGCACTCTATCTGGGGGGTGCTACAGTTAGACAGTGGCACAGTGCCAACTTCTAGTTCCCCCAAAACATTTTTTAAAAGTATTATTTATGAAGTAGCTGTTAAACACTTGCCATCCATTTATAGCCAAACACATGAAGTAATGTTTTTATTCCACAGAGGAGTCATGAGTAGGCAAATTTCTGAACTGACATTTGATATTCATCTTGTCACTCAATTCTGAGTCAAATTATTACCTCTCAAATGAGTGATAATGAAACAAATGTCTTTTTTTCCATTATATTCATTAATAGTTTAATTCTACCAAGCTATTTGAATGTGTTTCCTCCCCAAATTATGACTTCAGTTGATTTTTCTAGGTTGAGCATTGTTGAACATATATCTTTGCTTGAACACTACGTGCTCTGACATTTTCTCTGGTGGTGATGGGCAATGCTGCACTGGAACCCTTCCCATTGGCAATTTCTGATGTCTTAAGAAATGCTATCAAACAATTTGGGGGCAGACCTTGTTTCCACATGTGGCTTACAAAAGCTGAGATTTCCGTGACTGAGGCACTGCATGTCTGGCAAACAAGCCTATTCTGATTTTAAAGGAGAGGAGTGTTTTTATGAGTTTATTTTTATAGACACATTTAATTATACATGCATGGCTTCCAATAGCACACTTTTTCAGAGAGAGCATTGTGAAGTTTTTAGTGTGCCTTCAGCTTCACAAAACAAATGACCAATGTTACAGTCACAGTAAAATTGCACTGCAGTGATAACTGCTTCTTACACGCTGTTTGCAGAGTTCCAGTTGCTTTTATGAGGAGCGCATAACAATATCTCTTCTTAGAACTCTGTACTGAATAAAACCCATTGGTCAATATTAACTTTCATTGATATAAATTTTCTTTTGAAGAAATAAATTATAATTCATAACTAGTCCTCCTCCCCCATAATTATACGATGAAGCTGATCATTATGAACAAATTCTAAAAAAGAGACATTTAAATAAAAATAAAAACCCAGTACTGATTTGTGCCTTCACCTTATTATATTAGTTACTGGCTTTATATCCTGATTTAAGTTCTGATGATAGTGGTGATTGGCAAGAAAAGCCTCTACTTCAGTTAAAATATTACCCTTGGACCATACAAAACACACATATGTTTGTTTTCTCTGAATAGATTTTGACTGGAAAATAGCATAAGAAAAACAGGCCTGCTACTCACATATACAAGGTCGTCTACAAGATACAAATGGAGGCCCGCACATAAAATGTCTAAATATTTATAAGTTATAGACTGAGCTAACAAATTACTAAGTACAAAATATTATACCTTTCTCCCTTAAACAAATACCTTTGTATGATAAAATGAAAATTATGTCTAAAGCTCGAGATTTTATATGACTTAAAGTCAAATACTTTTATATGATTTTATAGTCAAATATAGATGACTATATTTAAATATATTTCACATGTTGATGCTCCTGCCATATTAATCGTAAAATATGAATATGTAAACTCATATAATATATACATATTATAGCATTATGTGTATATTTTTTATATAAAACTTTATTTTCTTGATTGAAGTATACCATTCACTATGCAGAGACCTAATCTACTTCCATAATACATTTCCCCCCCTCCTCAGCTTTGCCTGGTATCCCCAAGTTCAAAGCTCTTTTGATCAGGTTTTATAGAGACAGTAAATTTTGTTACAGAATTCTTTTGGAGGCCAAGTGGGAGTAGGTTTATAAAAATCCTCACTTTTAAACTCTCTTTTAGATGCTTGGACTCAGAAGCCCCCATTGTCTCAGATTGTTGAGTAACTTCAAAATTTTCAAATATATAGAGAAAAGTACTTATGTTTTGATGAGACAGATTTACGCTAATGTCAAGTAATCTTCAGTTTGTTTTGTTTTCTCCTTGGATCCATGAGTTAGTTAGAAAAGTCTTCATTTTCAACTGGCTAGTTTTCAAATAGTTACACACAGAAGCGGAGGCTAGGGAGGGTGTGGTGGTGAACGTGGTGGAGAGACACGAGCCATTGTCCAGATCCCTTTATGTGACCATAAGAGAATTGAGTCTCTTGCAACCACGTGATCTGGCAGAAATTTTGCTCACTAGAGTTCCCCAATGCTCAGTAGCATCTGGTAGTTTCCCAAAACCCCCCAAAAGACTAAATGCAGGAAATACACAAGTGCTTTAATTCTCTCTACACATAAGACATCCTCTGATACCTTATGGGAGCTCAAAGGCAACCACAGAGTCTGACTTTGCCCTGGGATCTGATCCATATTTCATATTCCTGCAGCTAAACAGACCGGACAGGCTGGCACCTGTTCCTGAAGACTCCATGTCTTAAGATCTACACACACAATCTTCTGAATTCACCAATATGGTTATTTCGATTGTGTGGGACTGTGGCAAAGGGTTAGGGGAGAATATCCACAGCGTGTGCTCAGATTGCACTGCAAAGTGTCAGTGGAGATGCATAGATGCCTGAGGAAAGAGCACAATCCAGTTGAGTTACGTATTAGTACTTGCTTTTTTCCAAAGTTTAATAGAAAACCAAACAAACAAACAATGGCATGTTAGCAAGTTTCCTGTTGAACATTTTTTGGGAAAGTATTCTGTTGAGTAGATAAAAACTTTTAATAACTCCAACAAACCCAGTTATTTCTTCACCACGGGAACAGATTGATGTGTGCATGTGTTTGTTTTGTTAAAAGTATGTTGAAGTCATTTGCTACTACAATGGGACATGCACAATATACACATATATACACTTAGATTACATAATACCATTGCATTAAACCCAGAGAGATGCTCATGCTGAGATGTGCAATGGAATAATGACTCAGTTGAGAAGCAGCAAATTTCTTTTATGCCTGAGTTTATGTAAAAAGAGAGAAATTATTCCACCCTTTGAGTTCATATTTTTATCTTGCTTATTTCTTTCTGAAACACATATGGTTGAATTAGTGAAAGTGTAAGTTCAATTTTGTGCTATTTTGCTTACCATGTTTCAAAAAGGCAGAATTTTGAAAATTCTATCAACTTAGATATATAGAAGAAACACCAGTGTTACTGAGGATCATAATGAGACACATTGGACATTCACGTTTTAGAAAAAAATCAAATTTTGTTATTCCTGGCATTTTGGGAAAACCTAACCAGATTTGTGAGGATTTTTAAGTCTTTAAAAAATCAGTACATATGAAATATCTTATATTATTATTGTTGTTATATAAGATTTGCTTTAATTTTAGTAATTTATTTACACATTAGTTAATTTATTTAATGAATTTGATATTTGCTTTTGGAAAACATCCATAGAGCTTATGCTTAACATTTTAAGAAAACAGTTACTGCCAAACTCAAGCAAGTGTTAAGTTGTGACTTAACATCCGACTGCTACCAGATGTGAAGTAGCAAATGTATCTTTTATATATGTGTACACATATGCATATCTGTGATTTTAAAATTAAAAACCACAATTTAAAGTATTTTCCAACTTTACCATGTGCTATTCTCATGGTTATAAACTTCTGGAAGAGAATGAAACTTAATTGTAAAGTGCCGGTATAATCCATGCTACATATGTCCTTTCTAAATATGTTTATGCATTAAATAGATTTTCTATTTAATGTCACAAGTTTCAGTGAAAAATCATGATTCATTTTTAATAGTGAGAGTATAGAATGAAATTCAGAATAAAATACAACAGGTAAAATGAGCAAGGCAAATAATGTGCTTCAAAAACAATTAAATATTTATCAGCATCTACAAAGCTGAGAAATTAAAAGTTGAGGTAGCAAACAGCAAACATCCCTAACTCTCTGGGTGTAAAGAGGAACAAGAAATTCTCATTGCTCTGGATACCAAAACCAGAATAAGTGCAAATTACAAATGCCTTACATTCTGAATGGTAAATATCATTCAATTATATAAGTTTATTGTTAAGGGGATCTGAGTACCCCAATCTCCTCATTTTGCACGTGGGAAATTTGTGGACCAGCAAGATTTATCAACTTGCCCAATGTCACAGAGCCAGTTAGTGACAGACCAAAGTTTGAAACCCAAATTCTCGTAATTCCTGTCAGATGGTCTTTCAACTTTGGCGAGCACAGAGTGCTACAGAAGATTGACAAAGTATTGTTTTAACACAGTGCACATAATTGAGGCCAGAGTTTTATCAATAGACAGAACTTAACTTCATTGTGCCCTGTAATGGGCAGAATGTAATATGGAAATGAGTACATTGATTATCCAAAAGGGATTTTTGAATAGAATAAATGAAATGATTTATTTAACTACTTAGCATCATGACTGTATAAATTCTGTATAAATAATATTTGTTAGTGTTTATTATTATTTTGTTGACAGAACATGGCAAAAATTACAATGTGGGCCTTCAAAAGTAGCTTAGATTCCCTCTGCTTCCTACCTTTCTTCAGATTTCCTGTTGATCTACATTATTTTAAATGTCCATTCATAAAGAGATGAAATAATGTGAACAACACATAGCCTTTGCAATCAAATGCTTTGTGTAAATCAATAGAATGAAAAACCACCTCTATGATATTACGAGTTATATTCATATTATTGCATCACGAACGAAGGGGGTGTTATGCATGTTTAGTAAATCTGGTTGTGATCCCTGTCTTTCCTTTTATCTGCTCTACAGTTTGTCTTAGGTTTCAACGAATCTATTTTCTTAATCCATATGAGTAGTATTCTAGACCACAGGCCCGAGTCAATTCAACAGATGTTCTAGGTGGCTCAACTGTTGTGGGCTCCTTTCATCTCTTTTTAGTCTGTTGAATACTTTGCTGCCAGACTTGTCCATTATGAGTCCATAACGCTTGCTCTGGCATTCAGCGTTCGCCATTCCTTGTACTTTAGTGGTTTCTTTATACTTTACATCTTATTTCCTAAACATATACCGTCCATCCCCCACAGGCTTTTACATCATCATTTCCTGAATACAACAGGTATGTTTTTATTTCTTGGTTGTTTGGCATGTTTTTTATCAGCCTAGAATCCACCTCACCCAAGATTTCGTTAGTGTTTATTGTCTGGCATTTATTCTGTATTGACTATGCTGATGTGCAATGCTTTAATGCTTTAACTGTTTGATAATTTCGCAAATTTGTGAGCTTTTTGAATGACACCACAACCAGAAGGCAGCACAGAATTGGCCCTTAGCCGATGTTGTTCCATTGATTTATTAGAAATAAGATAGTAATTTAGGTATGAAACATAAAAACTATAGCAGGGTATAAGTAAGTGTAGGATGTGAGAGCACATGCTTTTCTGAATGTAACAAAAACTGAATACCTGTTTTCAGGTTTCTGTTCACTTCAGAAACAATTTGGCAAGAGTTTCAAGTCAATTTCGAACAGGTTTTAGGTTGCAGAGCAGAACATTTCCTTCTCTAGAGGACCACAGTGCTTGTCTCACTCTCTAAAGATATGCAGTATATGATTTGGGAGATCTGCTAGCAGACGTAGCCACACTTTAGTACTCAGCCAAGGTTATTAAAAGCTGACCTTGAGCTTTGGCAAGGGTGTTAAGGGACAGAACATGTACATTTTCTCCTTACCAACTGTAGGTCAAGTGACTTAATGTTTCCCTAGGACGTATGGATTTAACATCTGCTGCAAAAGACTGTTCACTGGAAGTGCAGCTTTGCTTCTTCAAACCTATCTTAAGAGACCATACAGGCGCCATCAAATAGTCATTCAGGTGGTAGTTTTGAACGTAAATGTGCCCCAGCCCCAGAGGTCTGAGACAAAGCCTGGCTAACAATTCTTGGAGAATGCCATAGATTATGCTCCTGACGTGTGGGCTCTTTCACCATGTGCTTTTTTTGTTGTTGTTGTGGTTGTTTGTTTTATTTCTTCTCAAATACCATTAGCAGGAAGACATGATAGATTTGTTTTGATCAGTTATATTTAAAATTTAGAAAACAAGCTTCAAATTTTCCATTTTCTTTTACATCTCCAAAATGACTTTTTTCTTCAAGAATAACTCACATAAAATTTGCTGACTAGTTTGGATATAGTTTCTTAGTCTGGCATGACATATTATCCCTAGAGAAGATCCTTGGTAGACATTAAACTAGACTGGGACAGAAAATTAACCTGCAGTCACATTTTCCTCTTATGCCCATTTTGCAGACCCTAGAATGCTATGCTATTTATATTTTTGTATTCACTGAAGCCCTAAAGCAGGGGTGTCAAACTCATTTTCACCAGGGGCCACATCAGCCTCACAGTGCCTTCAAAGGGATTAATGTAATTTTACGACCGTGTAAATGTAACTACTCCTTAACCTGGGGCAAGGAGCTCAGAGCTGCCGCCGGGTAGAAACAAGGCACCAGGCCAGGTAAGACAAGGTGGAGGGCTGGATTTGGCTCGCGGGCCTTGTGTTTGCCATGTGCCCTAAAGTTTCATACATAAGAAAGGTGAATACTTGATAAAGGAATAGATGATAGATGAGAAAAAAGTTATTTACACACCCATTTTGCTGCAAAACATCTATACTGGAAAATTAGACTAATTTTTTATTTTGATGACAAGCAAGAGAATAGTATTTAGGAATAAAGAAGTTGCTAAAGCGGCATAAGTTTAAAATCTATTTAGTTAACTTTTAAAACCCCACGTATTAAAGTTTACATTCATTGAAAGCCCCTCATTACCTATTTACATTAAGAATGAATTTATTTATTCGACTATAACATCATTCGGAAGAAAACACAACTCATGTGAATTTCACTCAGTGGGTTTCATGAAGGGATCCTTCATGACCACCACCAAGAACAAAAAATAGAGCGTTACCAGCACACCAGAAACTCCCTGCGGCTTTTCCCAGTTACTACCTCCCTGTCCACCCCAGATCAGCCATTACCCTGATTTCAAACACCACAGGTTAGTTTTGACTTTTTTCAACTCAATGCTAGTATGCATTATGTCTGCCTTTTTTCAACATGGCATTTGCTTATAAGATTCAGTTGTGTGATTTCTCTAGCAGTGGTTTGCTCATTTTGTCTGCTGTATAGCAGTGCATTGAAATTATTACATAATTTATCTGTTTCACTATTGATGGATATTTTGATTGTTTCCAGTTTTCAGCTATTACAAATAATGTTATTACAAAGCTTCATGTCTTTTGACATGGGTTCAGAGGCATCTCTGTGGGCTATATGACTATAATAACTAGTTCGTAAAATATCCTTACATGTTCAGCTTTAAAAAGGACTTCCAAACAGAAAATTTTAGGTCTTCGATGAACAAAGTGTTCTTATATTTAGGTTTAAGTCTATCATCTTAAAATGTTCCCCTGTGTTCCTTAATGCTCTGCACTTCCCCCTTTCTTTTCCTACCTTTGAATCAATACAGGGTGTGATTAATCATTACATTTTTTTGCCTTTCACTTTATTTTTCTGTAAAATATATTTTTTTACTCATCTTTAATGATTGCCCAGGATATTACAACCCGAATTCCTGGTTTAATAAAACCTAAGATAATTTGGTGCCTTTACCACTTTGCAATATATCATTTTGTCTCCTTTTAACATACTATGCCTTTGTGGTATTACTGACATAAATTATTATACTTTGCATTTTAAACTTCCAAAGCAGATATCATCATCTCTCCTCATTATTTTAGTCAATGATGTGTTTTATATTCCTGGTCAAGACTTACTGTAATTTTTTGGTTTGTTTGTATCTGGAATTATTTTTTCTTCTGCCTAAAAATCCTTTAAGTATTTCTTTTAGTGTTAATCTTAATGAAAATTTTAAACATAAAAACATCTTTGTTTAACTAATTTTCCTAAATACAAAATTCTAAGATGAAAATCATTCTCTGTTCGCACTTTAAAAATATCACTTAATCGTCTTCTAGCTCCCAATGTTTCTGAAAAAAAAACAAAAACCTGTCAGTATTATTGTTGCTTCTTTGACAGTAAGATATAGGGTGTTTTTCTGATTGTTTTTAAGATTCTGTCTTGGTATTTGGTTTTCAAATATTTTACTACGTTATTGACTTTGTATTGATCCTGCTTTTTTCTAGAGAGTTTTACATCTGTCAGTTACATTTTTATAACTTTAAAAATATTTTAATAGTATATCCCAACATTTCTGATAGGGAAACTTAAAAGTTAAAGATTTTAGCTTCAGTTGCAGTTGCTAGGCTTAACTAACTAATGCACGTGGAAAGCTGTTATTCCCAGGAACTGGAGTGCGTGACCACAGGGACTCAGAAGGTTGACGAGCAGTTCAGTTTTTGTGCCCCAGAGGATCTGGCAGTGATGGAATCATTCTGAGTCATTCCAGGAAGGGAATGTCCATGACACAGATAAAGAATTGTTGATCAACAGATAAAGAAGGAAAATTGTTGATGCACTGCAACTCTTATCCAGTTAACTTTTCCCCCAAACCCCTTACTGACCGCCGTTTTTTCTCCTTATAAAAAAGTTGGCTTGAGATGAGATGTCAAGACCATTTTTGAGGGCGCATAATCCACTGTCTTCTCAGATCGCTGGCACCCAAATAAAGCGCCCATAAGACTCAATCCTTGTCCCTACTAACTGGTTGTGTTAGTGACAGGCAGCACCAGTGTCAGCTGTTCTGGTTTGATTTCTTCTTCCTTGCCCCACCTATTTACCTACTGGGTCTCATATTAGACATTTTTATTACCCCATGTATCTTAGCTGAATTTTGTATTTTCCACCCTTCATTGCTATCCATGCATCAACCTGAATATTTTTTTATCTACTTATCTTTCCTGTTTCCTTCTCTCTTCTACTACGTCTAATCTACTCTAACCAGGCAGACTGGGGTCTAGTCACTTATTACCATGTATACACACAACATAAAAATTTCTGAGAAAGAAAATAAGTTCTTCTTAATGGAGTTCCCAATTTGAGGGGGCTTGGGACATTCCTACTTCAAACCAGCCACCCCCAGCAAGGTTGAAGTCCAGATCCATCCCCAGAAGTTCCCCATTAATGCTTATCTGTAGCCCAAGGATGTTACTCCATCAAGTCTCTGTCTTTCCAGCTCCAGGACCTCTCTGTCTCTGGGGCCAGAGTCTTCATCACCTCCCAGCAGCTCTCTCCTCTGTGCTGCTCTGAGTCTCCATTCCCTCCTCTCAGGGCCAGAGAGTAGGATCAACACAGTATCTATCTGTTCCGATACACGTAGTGGTGGCATCTCAAGGCCTGGAGCCAGGCAAGGTATGTATCCCCATGTTGGTTTCCAACCATGCAGGGCCTAAGCTCTAAGGGGTCCCAGTGTCTTCCATTCCCATACAGGGCAAAGCAGGAGAGAGGCTTCTGTCAACCTTTGGTCTAAAAGTCTTCTTCCCAAATCCTAGGCATGCTGGAAGCAGTGTGAGTGTACAGCCTTTTCTCTCTTTTAGCTACTGTGTTGATAAAAGGCCAAGTGTCCTGTCATGTGGGGCAGGGGACCCAGCCTCCAATAGCTCCTGCAGGTTCCCTGTAGTCTATTTCATGTGCTGCTTGTCTGCTTCGGGCAACTCCCTCCTCAGATGGCCCCTACCTTCACCGGGAGAGCAAGCCACTTCTAATCTTCAGTTCTGCCTAGGGGTCCCCTCTCCACCCCCTGCCTTCTTCTGTCCGTCTGGCCCCTCTGTTACACTACTAAACAAATCGTTTACTATGTTAATTTGAATTGTAATATTTTTAGTTTTTAAAAAATTTCCGTGCAATTCTGTCTAAAAATAGACTCACTTCTCCAGTTAAATTTTAATATTTCATTTTTAAAAATAAACCAACCACAGTTATTTTAAAATTCATATATAAGAAACTCGTAGTACCTGAATTACCTTTGGATTTTTCTCTACTTCCCCCTATGGTTTTCAGTCATTTGGTTTTTCACTTTATATAGCTTGTATCTGTGATTGAATAGCAGACACTGTTTTATCAAGATCATTAAAAATACTGGACACCCTGGCTGGTGTGGCTCAGTGGATTGAGTATCAGCCTGTGAACCAAAGGGTCACTGGTTCGATTCCCAGTCAGGGCACATGCCTGGGTTGTGGGCCAGGTCCCCAGTGGAGGGCATATGAGAAGCAACCACACATTGATGTTTCCCTCTCTTTCTCCCTCCCTTCCCTTCTCCCTAAAAATAAATAAATAACATCTTTAGAAAATAAACAAACAATAAATAAATAACCACTGGCCAATGTTTTCTCTTGCCAGAAAGGAAATGCTGTTGCTTTCTGACATGTAGCTAAAGTAGATTTTGTGGGTAGGGACAATGGGGCCACGGGGTTGACTGTGGGAGTGAGTGGGGGTTGGGACAGGGGAAAGCACTGGCAAAAATGGTGGGACTGTAACTGAACAACAATAAAAAATAAATATTAATGCAACAGAGAAAAATTACTTTAAATACTTTAATTCAGTTTGGGATTGGATTTATGCAGTTAAGTTCACATTTTGTTAAAGTAGATTCATGTTCAAGTTTCTCCTTATTCCTAAACAATAGCACTTCCAGAATCCCATGTGGAAGTGCATGCCAATGTAAGTCTCCCTTGGAACACTGATTTCTACTTAATTTGCTCCATGAAACTTCCTAAGGATTCATCCTTAGCCAGTATTCTGCTTACCTCCTTAGCTTTTGGGCACAAAGCTGCCTGTAGATCAGTAAGCGCCTCAGCAACACAACATATTGTGTTTCCACAGTACTTTCATTTTTTCTGGAAGTATTGCCCTGAAGATCTTCTCTGATAAGTAGCCCAGTACCTGTTGTTCTTCAACTCCTTAAGGCTATTGAAAGCTTATCTCATATCTCATATACTAATTCTTTTAGTGAACACATTTTGCTCCTCTCTTGGCCTCTCTGTAGCTTAGAGACTGGCCTAAGCCTTGTGGAAAAAGTATGATACATTATCTCTATGCCAGAGGCATGTCAGTGAGATTTTATTTTCCCCATAGTTCCGAATCCCTGAAGTTCTAGCTCACTGGGTAGCTATTTTCAAATTGTTTTTGATGGGAAGTTGTTTCCTACAACGTATTACCGTATTATTAGAAGCAGTTCAGTTCAATTAATTTATACTCTGAAATTTGAATAAATATGATTTTATCAAGTATATTTACCAACTCATTAACACATCAAACATATACATAATCTGACCTAAAACTCTTCTGAGTTACAGGTCTATATTTTAAAAATGGTATTGTTATATGACATTTGACCAGATTACCAAAAGGACTTCTAGAACACGATGGCTAAATTTTTTTCTCTGATGAATTGGGCAAAAATTTTTTCTGTGTGGAATAACCCAGTATTGATGTGGATTGTTAAAATGTAAATAATCTATATCTTTTTTTCAAAATCCAATCACATGTGAAATATCTAATGGTAAAAATATCTTTACTTTCAAAACGAACTGACAGTTCTCTTCCCGAGGGGCTATACAATTGTATTCCCACAAACACTAGTGAGGATTTGTTCCCCCACATTTTTGCCACATTTTAGAGTTGTCAGTGTTCTGGATTTTAAACGTACATTATTAAAAAAATTAAATATAACACAATTTACTCTGCTTTATTGAGATATAATTGATATATGATATTGTGTAAGTTTAAGTGTATAATGATTTGTCACAAATATATATTGTGAAATGATTATCTAGCTCAGTGGATTGAGTGCGGGCCTGCAAACCACATGATCGCGGTTCGATTCCCAGTCAGGGCACATGCCTGGGTTGCAGGCCAATTCCCAGCAGGGGACTCACAAGAAGCAACCATACATTGATGTTTCTCTCCTTCTCTCCTTCCCTTCCTCTCTAAAGACAAATAAATAAAATATGTAAAAAAAATTTTTAAAAAACCACCAGCACAATAGTGTTAGTAAACACCTACATCATCTCATATAATTAGCTTTCTTGTTTGTGTTGAAAATATTTAAGATCTACTCTCTCAGCAGTTTTAAAGTATGTAATAAAGTATTGTTAACTATGCTCACCATTCTGTGCTTTAGATTCTCAGAACTTACCAATTATATAACTGAAATTTGTACCCTTTGACCAGAATCTCTGTATTTCCCAGCCTCTGATGTCATCAATCTACTATTTGTTTCTGTGAGTTCAACATTTTTAGACACCACATATGAGATCATGCAATGTTTGTTTGTTTGTTTATTATTATTCAGTTATATTTATCTCCATATGTCCCCCTGTTGCTGTCCCTTGCCCCATCTATCCTCCATTCCCAAAGACAATCCCCTCCCTGTTGTCCTTGTCCATGGGTCCTTTGTATGTTTCCCTTCTTTCTGCTTTTGCCCCCACCCACCTAGTCCTTGTCAGTTTGTTCTCTATTTCTATGTCTCTGGTTCTTTTTTGCTCACTTGTTTGTTTTGTTGATTAGGTTCAACTTATAGGTGAGGTTATGTGGTATTTGTTTTTCACTACCTGGCTTATTTCACTTAGCCAAATGCTCTCCAGTTCCATCCATGATGTCATGAAGGGTAGGAGTTCCATCTTTCTTTCTGCTGTGGAGTATTCCATTGTGTATGTATGTACCACAGTTTTTTGATCCTCTCATTTACTGATCGACACTTAAGTTGTTTCCAGCACTTGGCTATTATAAATTGTGCTGTTATGAACATTGGGCTGTGTAGGTTCTTTTGAATTGACGATTCGGGATTCTTAGGGTATAATCCCAGCAGTGGAATCACTGGGTCAAAAGGCAGTTCCATCTTTAGTTTTTTTAGGAAATTTCATACTGTTTTTCACAGTGGTTGCACCAGTCTATATTCCCACCAACAGTGTACTAGGGTTGCCTTTTTTCCACATCCTCACCAGCACTTGTTTGTTGATTTGTTTATGATGGCCATTCTGACTGGTATGCAGTGGTATTTAATTGTGGTTTTAATTTACATCTCTCTGATGGCTGGTGATGTCGAGCATCCTTTCATATGTCTCTCAGCCCTCTGTTCGTGCTGCTTGGAGAAGTATCAGTTCAGGTCCTTTGCTCCTTTTTTAAATTGGATTGTTTGTCTTCCTGGTGTTGTGTATTGAGTTCTTTATATATTTTATAGATCAAATCCTTGTCCAAGGTATTATTGGCAAATGTGTTTTCCCATATGGTTGGTTCTCTTTTTATTTTGCTAATGTTTTTTTTAGCCATGCAGAACATATTTGTTCTTTTTTTCTGACTTGTTGCATCTAGCGTAATATTCTAAAGATTCTTGTCATGAATGACAGTATTTTCTTTATTTTTACAACTCAATGATATTTGATTGTATATACAAAGGAGGCCTATCCAGAAAGTATCCAGACATGCAATATAAAAAATAGAGACATTTATTGAAGAAGATACAAGATACAAAGAACATTGTACATAGGGCAATGATGCCTCAGTTCCCTTCAAAGTAGGCACCTTGGGACCTCACATAGTTCTCCCAATTTCCATCAGCTGCCCTGTCTTATATTTTCATATTTCCTGAATCTCATCAACAGTCTGAAATATTTTCCCTTTCAAAGGTGATTTTAGCTTTGGGAAAAACCCAGATCTGGGTTGTAGGGTGGGGCTGAGTCACCTCTGTGATTTGATGTTTCATCAAAAAACTCTGCAGTAGATGCAATGCATGAGTGAGCATATTTTCTCAATGAAGCTTCCAATCATCAGTTGCCCATAGTGGCAGCCTTCTGCATCATCTGAATAGTTTCTGTGGAGAAATGTTCAAGTTTAATGCAAAATTTGAGGCGGGTTTGTTGCTGTACTTGCTCAGTCATTTTAAATGTGACAGGAAGGTTGGTAAAACATTTATAAATCAATAAATGTGATTCACCACATAAACAAAATGAAGGATAAAAACCACATCATATCAATAGATGCGCAAAAATCATTTGATAAAATCCAACACCATTTATTATCAAAACTCTTAGCAAAATAGGATTAGAGAGGACATACCTAGACATAATGAAGGTCATATATGACTAACCCACTGCCAGCATCATCCTCAATGGGCAGAAACTGCAAGCATTCCCTTTAAGATAGGGAACAAGACAAGGTGTCTCCTTTCACGTCTCTTATTCAAGATAGTACTGGAAGTCCTAGCCATAGCAATCAGACAAGAAGAAATAAAAGGCATCTAAATTGGAAAGGAAGAGGTAAAACTTTATTTGCTGATGACATGATAGTGTTCATAGAAAACCCCAAAGATGACACCAAGAAACTACTAGCTCTGTTATTTTTAATTTTTCAAATTCTTACCCAAGGATATGTTTATTGATTTTAGAGAGAGAAGGAGAAAGAGAGAAACATCAGTGTGAGAGAAAAACATCAATTTGTTGCCGCCTGCATTTGCCTGGACCAGGGATTGAAACCACAACCTAGGTATGTGCCCTGGCCAGGAATCACATCCCCAGCCTTTTGGTGTATGGACTGATGTTCCAAACAACTGATCCACCCAGCCAGGGCTAGCCTCTTATTCTTTAAAGTGATGCCCTCCTGAGGTATTTTAAGTATAATTTTAACTATGTTCTTTTACTATATTTTCTAAATTTAGATCTAACTCCTGTGAAAGTTGTGAAACATTTATATTCCAGCTGGGGTTAGAGGTGCATAGCCCATGAAGTGACATTTGAGATGCTTTTGGTAGAATAAATGAGTTAACAACCCTAAAATCACAAAAGTAGAATTAATAGAAATAATAGCATAAGCAAAATTGGCAGGACAGAATAAAATCAGGAGTAGGCAGTTAAACAACATGCTCCTATTTGTCTGGGTCTAATCCACCTCTACAACCCCAATCTAGGCAATTCTCACATAAGGGAGGACTTTGCTTCCAGAGTACACTTTCTCTTGTCCTGTTTAATCAGGAGATCAAAACCACTACTCTCAATTTGGGTGTATATAGCACTTATTCCCTGAGAGTTCCAGAGTTAGATTACATAATTTTACTTAAGAGTATCAAAGGCACATCAATGGATAGAGAGAGAATTTAATCAAATGAATCTTTAGCAATTTAGCCTATTGGTTTGGCTATTGGGAATTCAGAAGTCTTATTAATTTTTATTAAATTTCAAACCAATGTTTGAATTCTAGGTTAAGACCTTTATTTGATAGGATATCAATAACTCCTGTATTGCTCTGTTTGGAATGTAGAATGATGGGAAACAAAGTGCTGAAGATGTTATTAACAGCCCTTTAAAACTCTCCACTTCCATGGTGTGTGCTCCTATATTCCTTTTACTGAGTGGTTTCCTTTTGGTGAAGATCAGGTTCTAATTTATGGATGCCACAGATGACCAATGTCTCCAACTGGAGTCTAGCAATGTTAAAATGGTAACTGATTGTGTTAATATTTATCACCCACATTACCAGTGTATGCATCTTAAGGAGGCAGTGTTTGTACATGCTAAAACAAATTGAGTAAATACTATAATGCATCAGTTCAAAGCTCTGCATTAATAGGATTGAGTTAGCTGTGTGTAGTTCAGTGTAAGCTTCTCATATTTTTACATATTGTTAGTACCCACATTTTGGGCAGCTTCTTTCATGTGACACAGAGAGAGGGTACACATACACCAATGCAATAACATGTTTTTTATAATGACACAAGTTACTAAAATTACCTCTTCATTATCCTGTATAAAACAAATATTCTGCATTCCTCTACTGTGAAGTAGACGTATCAGTTTTTGTGTCTATGGATAGGGAAAAAGCTGCAAAAATATGAATGGAAGGAAACAATTTTGAGATTTGAGACAGAACCTAGTTGCTGTGGGTTTTTTTTTCCAGGAAAATACAAGTGCTTTTGGATAATTTAAACATAGAGTGTAAGCTGAGGAGTAGGATATGAAGTTGAGAACTTGGGAAGGCTAAAATCACAAAGAACCATGTATGTAATGCTAAATAACTGAGGTCTATGTGGTAGGTAATGGAAAGTTTATAGGCAGATTTATTTTCCCCAGAAAACCACTTTGGTTTACAGTGAAAAGTGGTTTGGATAAGGGTAAGACTGGAAGTACATGGACCAATCAAGGATCTATCTTGATGGCTTTAGGGAGAAATAATGACACTAAACTTCTGGTAGGAGGTTTGCAAGAGGTAGGTAGGAAATGTTATTATGGAAATGTTATTATCAGGAAATGTTATTATGCTCTGCCCACCCTGAACCCCCTTCCAGAAAAAATAGAGCTAAGAAAATAAAGTGTTAGAAATTTGTTTGCATGTTAACCTTTTTCATTGCTAAGGAAATGATCCTTTTTGTTCTACAGTATGAAAGACATTGGCCCATTAAGAATTTAACAATAATAGATTACATATTTTAAAGTTGTGAAGAAAGTAGATCTTAAAAGTTATCATCACAAAAAAATTTGTAACTATGTATGGTGATGGATGTTAACTAGACTTTTGAATTTCAAAAGACATGTATTTATTATATTCAAAGGACTAAAGACCAAATCAAAGGACACAACTCCCATTAAAATTTAACTTTTAGTGGAGATAGCTTAATTCTAGATCTCCATTATCCGGTCCTTACCTTTATTTTGATGGACTCAAATAAAGTTATTGATATTTGGAAGGGCTATGTCACAGAAATCCAAAATGGGTGCTGCTTTTGTAAGGTAGGATGGTCAGCCGTATTAAAAATAAGTAGAAGCAAACTGCTTTCTTTCTGAAATAACACTTCGGTCACCATTCCTCTTACGTTTATGTAAAATAAACACCACTTTTTTTGGTGAGCACCATGATGGCAACTGAGATGTGACCTATTTGCACTGTATCCAAAAGAAAGGTGGTGAAGCAGTGAGTGGACCTTTGGGGAATCAGGCGACATGTCTTGAGGAGAGGAGAGAATGTTTACAGTCCATCTCTTTTAGAAACTACTGCTGTGGAATGCAGCCACAGAGCACCAGCAGAGCTGAGGGAATTATAAGTAATCCCAAAGGTGTTCTTGTTCTAGAATAGTGGGACAAAGATTAGCAATCTCATTTAAATAATTGTCAAGTGGGTGGCAATTTTGTTAAAGTTTACTGAAGATTGTTCAGGGTTCTAAGTGAAGTGACCCAGTTTTCCCGTTCAGCAAACAGCTGGAGCAAGTGACTTGAATGCTTTCCATTTCATCTGTGCACAGGCCTATTTGGGTTCAATGTAAGGCCAAAGGGGAGTGGTAGCAGAGTGTTTCAAAACATAGTTGGATTCAAAACCACACAGATACAAATTTAAATCTCACATATTTACTCACAATATGACTGAGGAGTTTTCATTATGGAAATGATGGTATGAACCTCATGGTATTGCCATAAGGAGCATATGAAATACACACAGAGCTTCTAGCACAACGTCTGACACAAAGTACATACGCAGTGCAAGTGAGCTCTTCTTTGTCCTGAGCCTTGGAATATATTGGGTTGGCCAAAGAGTCCATTTAGTTTTTTTTCATAAAAGACACAGTTTTCATTTTCACCAATAACTTTATATTTTGGATATTTTGAGTATGTTGGCTATCTCCCATGTGGTATAATGTTGATGATTCTCAATTAAATGTCTGGATTTGATCACTATTAACTTCAACCATTCTACCCAACCATGGAGAATTGTTCAAGAAATCTCCAGTACTAAACTTCACAAACCACTTTTGACACATTTGATCAGTCACAGCACCTTCTCCATACACTGTACAAATCTTTGTGTGTGTTTCAGTTGCATTTTACCTTTCTTGAAATAATAAGGCATAATATACTGAAAATGTTGTGTATTTTCTTCCAACTTCAATGTTAAAATGTCTACAAAATATTCACCAATTTTAATGTTATTTTTTAAATGCCCACTCATAAGAGAGCTATTACAATACAGTCTAACAACATTTTTTCAAATGAAGTTCAGGACAACTAAGTATTACTAGAACCATCTTATGGAAAAAAACAAATGAACTTTTTAGTCAGCCCAATAAAATCCTAATAGAACTGTTGGCTTCTCATTTTCATCTTGATTCTAATCATACTACTATTATATTCATATTACAGATTAATTATAAACATAGATAAATAAAAATAATCAAGAGTGAAGCTATACATTCTTATCTCACTAGGTAATAACCATAATTAATATAGTGGTTATTATTCCCATATACTAATTGCACACACACACTTGTTAAAACATAATAATTCATTTCTGTTGTACATAAAGCATATAAATATATATACATATATAATACATACATATATACACACATATATACACAGTGAATTGTTTTAAATACACACAAAAATAGAGAGACAGTATAATGAGTCCTCATATACTCATCACTATTCTATAGATTTTGCTGCATTTATCTGTTCACCCCCTCACTTTTTGGGGGGATTGGAGTTCTTTGCTGACATATTTTGAAGCCAGCATAGATATCATATAATTTCCTATATACTTCAAATTTATATCATATATAGCGTATGTAACTCTGAAATATAGGAATATTTTCTCATATTACCGCATTGTAGTCATCACACCTAACAAATTATCTTTTAAGATTTGAATCAGCATTTAAAAGAACCGTACATAATATTTTGCTATGAATCTTAAATATACTCACTTGGAGCAATGAATCCTACTCTCTTTTTTAATACCACCGACTTGCTAAAGAAAGTGCATCAGTCGTGGAGGCAGAGAGAAAAATGGCCCTAAAGATGTTCATGTCCTAGACCTCTGATCCTCGAATATGTCGCCCTCTAGGGAATGGGGAATATTGCTGATGGATTAAGTTAAGGACTTTTGGATGGGAGATTTTCCTGGCTTAGCTAGGTGATTGCAGAAGAGTGATCAGAGGGATGCAACACTTCTGGCTTTAATGATGAATCAGGCATGTGGTGACTTCTGTGAGCCCAAAAACACAAGGGTGTGGATTTTCCCATAGAGAACCCAGAAGGGGAGGCGTCTCTGCCAATATTTTGATTTAACTCAATGAGAGCCATGTTGGATTTCTGACCAACAGAACTGTAAGACAAAAAAATGTGTTGATTTAAGCCACTAAGTTTTTTTATAATTTGGTACACCAGCCATAGAAAATTAATATGGTTATCTTGCAAAGTGTTTCCATTCTGGGTTTATCTGTTTGATTCTTTTCAGTGTCAATTAACTTTTTCTCTCTTTTCTATTTATTGTAATATAATTCAGCTTTAAAGTTTTGAGTCTCTTTAGATTTAGGTAGACAGTTCTTTGTTCTGGCAAATACTTCCTAAGTGTTGTTTTAACCTTCATATCGCATGTAGTCATCCAATATGTAATGTATCTTATATACTTAGGCTAAGATTTTGTCATTGGGTCTAGGTGGTAGCATTTTGAACCCTCCATTGTAATGTTCCCAACTCACATTTCTTCTAATGATTTAATCTGTTGATAAATATTGTTTGCGTCAATTATTTTATTAGTGGTTACAAAATAATGATTTTAAACATTCATCATGCATATTTACTAGTTGGGATATACCTGCAAAAATAATTTTTAAGAAAACCTAAGTTGATTTGGTTACATTGAAATAATTTGCACAAGAAAGTCAGGATAAAAGTTTTAATTATTTCCTTTTAATCAATTTTTAAAATAAGGAGTTTGTGCTAAGTTTACTCTGTGTGTCAAATTGGTTAGATTTTGACTATGTCTTTTTTCTTATTTTAAAGTATAAACTGTACTTGAACAATAATTAAATTAAAAAAATGAAAAAAGGTATAAACTCAAAGCTTTGTTTTATTTTTTAAAAAATTTAAAGATTTTATTTATTTATCTTTAGAGGGGAAGGGAAGGAGAGAGGGAGAAAAATATCAATGTATGGTTGCCTCTTGTGTGTCCCCTGCTGGGAACTGGCCTGCAACCCAGGCATGTGCCCTGACTGTGCCCTGCGGTTGTTTGGTTTGCAGGCCTGTGCTCAATCCACTGAGCTACACCAGCCAGGCCAAAGGTTTGTTTTAAATCTAGTGTGTTTGTTAATTTGTATTAATGAATGTAATATTTATTTGTATACTCATATTATTCCATCTCTGGCTTGATCATGTTGACTATATGCCTTTTATTGTAAGACTTAAATTCATTGATGGCTTTCTACTTCAGTAATAGTAAGCTGCCACAATCTCATCTTGTATATATCCTACCCCCAGGCCTGTAGGCCATTTTTCCAATCAAATATATTGACATAAATAACTTAGATTGTTCCATTGAATATATACTTATTTTAATTTACTCAACCAGTTCTCTACAATTGGGCATTTAGGTTATTTTCACTTCTCGTGTAACTGTGTTTTCTGAAACAGAAGCAATAAACTTAAAATAACTTGTATTTATGTTTATATCCTAGCTGTTTTTCAGATATATTAATTTAGGAATCAAATGGCAATAATCATACAACATCTCTGTTTTGAGATATATTTTATGCAGTGTTTTGTTAGGCAATACCAGGATAATAAGCTATAAATCAAGGTCCTTGCTCTTAAAAAATAAACATTGTAATTTAAATGATACAAGTGCATCTACTGAAGTTAAGCAGTGAGTATATTAATAAAGAAAACTCGCTCATTTCAATTTCTTGGCTTCCTTATAAAAAACAGTGGGAACCTCCCAGATTGCCTAATATTGGAATAGATACATTTGTGTTTAGCTGAGTATTCATCATGTGAGTTCTGTCAGTTATGAGAATGAATTGGACAAAATATTGCCAAGGAAAAATGGCAGCAGACAAGTTAAACGGGCAGGAAAGACTTTGTTAGAAACTATTCAAACAGGGAAATGATACTGAACTCTACCAAAATAAAGGTCTGGAGAGTTTCTAAGAGCTGGAGCAGGGTGGGGAGATCATAAGCTGACTATGTTTGCCAATAGGACTTGTCTGAAGGTGAAGCATATTTTGGGGTATCTTCATGATAGCAGGGGTTTTAGGGTTTGGAATAAGGTGCCCACAGAAGTTAGGCTCCGACCCTCCCAAGGACATTGGTAGATAGGAGTGCCACCTTCCTGGATGATTACATTTCAAAGAGGTGGTTTCCAACTACTTGTGAAAGACTTTTCCTGGGTCTTAAAGCTGGCAAAATGCTTTTATTTATTTTTTGAAGATTTTTATCTACATGAAGATTGTTTTTATTTTTACCAAGGGGAAATTGGGGAGAAAGAGAGGGAGAGAAACATTAATATGTGGTTGCCTCTTGCATGGACCTAGCCCACAACCCAGGGATGCATCCTCATTGGGAATCGAACCATTGACCCTTTGGTTTGCAGGCTGGCACTCAATCCACTGAGCCACACCAGCCAGGGTGCAAAATGCTTTTAAAGATGGCAGATAAAGTATTTGCAATAAGTTTTCTAAAGTAAATGGTCTAAGAAAAGAGTGCTCAGGAAAACATGATCTGAGAAAAGGGACCTGTGTCTAAAGTTCAGCCGAGCTGAGTCAAGCATTACACTGTCATGGCACTTCACAGCATGAGGTTTTGTGAAATTATTTACTGGAGAATTATATTATAAAATGAATGTAATTTCAGTTTTGTTCTGTCATAATCTTTGTCAATGTCTCTCTCCTGATATTCCCATATGGCTAGTATTACAGGTCACAAAGAAAAGATAATGGAAACTAAGTGCAAGCTGAAAATTTTTAGAAAGTTAATTATAGTGGTACTAAGTACAAGAAACAAAGGCACTGATAACAATATAGAATAGATGGGGTGGGCTATTAACAAATGAAAAAGAAATCCACGTTAGTATTGACATAATTGAATTAAAACAGAGAATGAATTGACATCAATAGATTATGGAAGATTTGTGGAAAACTTGATAAAAGTCAATAAACATAAGGAGAAAAAAGTAAAATGCAAAATTATGAATGTAAATTTATCCTCTCATAAAATTTATCAGAAAAATATACCTTGAATATAAAGAAACACTTTAAATGCACATTTATTAAACACTAAAAAATCATAATAGAAACCTAAAATGTAACCAATATAAAATAAGCATATTTTCATAGTTTAGTTTTGCTTATAAAGGTAATGTCTTAATATTTCTGTTCACTGACAATTTTTTCACCATTTTATATGGATTAACTTTTTTCATATTAACTATTAACAACTAATAAAGAACTCTTCTTTCAAAATAGAAAATTTTAACACACACTGAATTTTTTATAATAGATGTAAGATAATGAAATGAAGGAGAGAATACTCGCTCTCGAAAATAAAGGGGTACTATGCTTTCCATTGAATATTTAAAACGGCACAGAACAATGCCATCTATTTCCATGAGAACATTCAGGAGGGTATACACAGCTTCAGCATAATGATTTGCTGGGAAAGGATTGAGTTGGAGAAAATAGAGGGTGTTAGTGGAGGAGCCTTAAAAATAGCTAACATCTTGTTTCTTAGAAATAAATATTACAAAAACTTAATCCATGTTAAATCTAAGTGGTGGACAAATGAATATTTTGTTGTACTATATTGTATGTTTTCTCTTTAGGTTTTAAAGTAGAAAGTAAAACAAAGTTTCATCTCGCCTGTTTTCCTTGTTAGAACATAATCTTTTAGGAGGTTATATATGGTGCCTTACTTATTTTTGCATTACCGTATTCCTCATGTGAACCAGAGATTTGCAAATAACAAATGCTACAACTCTTTGCTGCATTGATTTGGAAGGTTCTTAAGTGGTAGATAGATGATCTATAATAATTTAAGTGATTTAGTTTTTAAGACGCCTTTTGATATTTCTCTAATTGGTATCAACCTATTCATTAGTAAATTAAACTATGCTGATTAAATTAAGTATAAAGCAGTAATGGTGATTTTATTATATAGGGTTTTTAATTTTACTTTCTTTAATCAAAAATGCAAGTGCTACTAGTTTCTTTTCTTTCCCACTCTTTTTAAAAAAGACTTTCAGTTGTGCAGAGAAACTAAACAAAACTGTCCTGGTGCTAAGTGAATGGCAGTAGTATATTTATCAGAATATGAAGTTGTTTTTGAATACTATGAAACTGTCATAGATATACATACATATATATACAAACATAGCCAATGTGGTTCACTCAGAGAATAAAAAAGTGAGTTGGCATTATTTTTTATGAAACCCTTTAACATTTTTTCATTATTTTATCATAAAAATTTTTCTATCCCCAAAAATATATGCTGAAAGGTTGTTAAATCTGCCCAACTGTGACCTTACTTATTATCTATGAAAGCCAATTTAAAAGCAGGGATGAATATGCTCAAGTTTTTATAGGTGATTTGTTAAACAAAATACATCATTACTATTTTAATAGCTGAACATAATCTAAATTATTTTTGATATATAAAATGAATATAGCTTTATCAAGAACTCACTAGGAATTCATTAACTTTCATATAGAGTAAAACTTTTATAAAAATACTTTTTAAAATGTGCATATTTGAAGCTTATATATTCATTATTAAATCTAAAAAGTATTCTCAATTATTTAGGATGTTATTGAATACGTTTTTTTCAGGGACAAATATTTCATCACTGAAATTCTTTGGAATTAATGGTGCACTGGGATAAATAAAACCAATCAAATTATAGTCAGTTTTATTATTGTTCTTAATTTCTCTACAGACAATGTATCTTGTTATTGTCTGTCCTGACCACCTTGCTTTGCTCTACCAGTAGTTTGGGTCCCAGGCAGTGTGCTGGCTAATATGGCTGTAAGTCAGCAGACTTTAGTACTGGCTCTGTAGTTACAGAAGATTGATCTATGATATTGTGTCCCATCAGTTGAATATCTGGGTTTCAAATCTCCCATCTTTAAAATAAAGACAGCAGGTTACATAGTTTATCAAATTTAATCTCTGAAATCCAACTACTTGGCCTTTAAGTAAGAATCATTAAAGTATGTGTGTGTATTTATGGAGCACATAAGCAGATACGAGAAGCATAAGCCCAGTTAAGTTCTAACCACTGGACTTCACTCCCCACAACCTTTAGTGAGTTCTTTAACTTTTTACTTTATGTCAACTTCATTTTTATTATCTGTAAAATAAGACAATTTGACAAAGTACTTCAATGTTTCTCTTTTCTTGGTTGAGTGTTATTTAGTTCTTCATGTTATTTGTAAGGTCTCAAAATATTAATCATACTGTTCATTGTATATATATATTCATTTATTTAGTTATTATAAAGATAATAATTTGCCTTTTGCGATAACTAATATAGATGAAGAAATTAAAGTTCAAAGAGAGTAAGTGTATTTCATGCTTCATAGTTGGAAAATCTACATTTATTATATACAATTAAACTTCACTGGAGTTTATCATCTTGCTATTTTGACAGTTTATGTAGAACAGTATTATACAAATTTTTTCTATAAGTTTTAGATATAGTTGTATCTTAGTTATTGTATAACTATAGCAGTTTTGGGATGCTATAACAAAAATACCGTAGATCGGGTAGCCTTAAATTTTTATTTCTCACAGTGCTGAAGGCTGGAAGTCCAAATGAAGATGCCCCCGGATCTTATGTCTGGTGTGGTTCCTGGCTCTTTGACAGATACTTTTTAGTAGTCTGCCTTCATGGCCAGGAGAGAAGTTCTAGTCTTTCTCTCTTTTTAGGGGGTGCTAATCCCATTCTGTGGCTCCACCCTTATAACCTCTTCTAAATTACCTCCTGAAGTCCTTACCGCCTAATATCCTCCATTTGCGGGTTAGTGTTTCAACATGAGAACTTCGGTGGGAGCACCAGCCTGCAGTCGATAACAAGTTGCAAGTAACTAGTACTCTGTTATCTAAAGTGTTCAGGTCTGACTTCTATCAGGATTCAGCCCCAAACTATTCATGGACCATCTTCACGATTTGACAACTACCAGTCTTGCCAGAGATAAAGGTCACCAGTCCTTTTTCCACATCCTTTCTCTAGTTTTAAATCTACTAAAGTCCTGTCCCTATCTTCACTCTCTTTTAGTCAGCTCCGGTTGCCATTTTAAAAGGTCACAGACCATGTAGCTTAAACAACAGAAATATTTGGTCTCTCCTTGGCTTGCAGACAGTTATCTTCTCTCTGTGTTCTCCCGTGGTCATTTCTCTGAGCAGGCTCATGGCCTTGGTGTCTCTTCATCTTCTGTAAGGACACAGGTCCTATTGGATTAGGGCCCCACATTTATGACTCAGTTAAACGTTAGTTAACTTCTTAAAGGTGCTGATCTCCAGGTAGTCACATTTGGAGTTCGCACTCTCACTTCTGGTTTCAGGGGAGCACGGTTCAGTCTGCGAGACTCTGTGAGCTCTCCGTGCCTCCTGGAACTTGTCCTGTCTCTAACCCATTTTTTCAGTTTTATTCAGAATTAATCATTCCCTGAACAACTTCCTATTTTCTTCTACCATGTGTGAGGAAGGCACTAAACATATGTGTTTCATCTCCTCCTGTATCTCCCAGATCTATATTTTTGACTATTTATTGTCTTTTTTACTTCATTGGACCATCTGAGCTCCCAAGAAGCTGGGGGTATACCATTTTAAAGTCTAGAACTCCAGGACAGAGAGTATAGGTTAGACATATTAAGCTATCCACAAAAACTTTTCCAGTTGTTTAATTAATATACTGGTTTTATTTCTTATAAAGTTTTTTTGAAAGATGAAAAATTGTCCTGCATGTCTTTAGATTCTGCCTTCTTAAGATCCCTTCTGCTTTGAAGAACATCTGTGAGGAGGTAAAAGCACAATATATGTACTTCAGAATATTTATGGGGTTGAAGTGAGAGAAATCTCTGAAATAGCAGTTTAAAAAACTACTACATCAAAGGGAACTGTAATAAATTTATCAGAAACGGAGGTGAGGAGATAGATTATGTGCCTGTAACACGGCGTGACCACTGAGTGTTCCTCACAGCAGGTGCATTCAAGCTACGCAGGCACCAGAGTGATGAGTGAGGTGAAAGGTAGGAGTGGAAAACAAAGGGAGTCCTCTTTAGGAAGAAATCAGTGATGAAATAATTATACCTATGTTTTATTTCCTCCAGCATTTTCTTTATCTCTGGGGCATTTTTTTCTAAATGGCTTACTTGCCTCAACCTTTTTTGTTTTTGGACTTAACCTTCTCCTCTACAGACTGTAAATCGGTCTGCTGGCCCATTCCAAAACATTCAGTTTGACAGCATAAAGAGTAATTCCTGAGGCTTCAAAGAGGAAAAAATAAATTGAGGTCATAAGTAATTTTCTTTCTCTGATTTCGTGTCACAGTGATCTTTTACAATTTTTCCTTGAGATAATGATACACATTTATTTAACAACCCAATGGCTGTCTCATTTCATTCAGATTAAAAGCCAGAGTCATAATGTTGACTTACAAGGCCCACCATGAGGTGAGCTCCCTTCCGTCTCTGACCTTGGGTCCTCTTGCTATGGATAGCCCATAAACCTGCTTGCTTTCTCTCCAAAGCACTGGTTACTTTCAAGTATTTTATTTATTATGTTCATTTACTTGGTATATTGTCTAATCTTTTCCATAAGAACACAGATTCTACCCAGACAGTTTTGTGTGTTTGGTAAATGCTATATTCTTAGTAGCTAGAGGAGGGTCTGGGGTTATAGAAGACATAAAAAGATGAAATTATTTTTGGAAGCCAAATGAAATTCTGAATTTATCTCAGAATATTGGCACATAAAAATAAAATCAGTACCATTATATTAGCATTGGCTTTTTGCTTTTGTATAATCATGTTGAAGAAAGTTGATTTTTTTTGTTTTTCTTAGGCTGCTGTTCTTTGAAATAGGATAGTCCTTGTTGATGGAAACAACCATGATGATTTTTATTCACTGAATTTGCATTGGTAATAGTCTCTGTGTCTCTCACAATCATATCTTCATTTTTTATTAATACTGCAGGTCTCAAACAGAACAAAGAGAAAGAATACAGGAGAAAATATAAGGGGAAGAGGAGGAAGATCAGACAATTGCTCTTTGTTGCTCTCTCTAGTTTTTAGTCATGCCAATACATTCCTCTCTGTCTGTAGGGGGAGTACCTTCACATTTCCCTGCTGAGGAAGGTGGGCTGAACTCTCCCCTCTGTAATGCCGAGAGAGTTCTATATGTGAGACATACGGCAGAAAAGGAGAAAAGAGAAGATGATTCATAGGGGACATAGAGTCTTTGTTTTTCCAAATTACAGTTTATTATTTCTTTTTCTCTAGAAATATAAAACATTTATTTTACTTAGGAAATTGCTTTTGAGGTATGCTATCCTCAGTTGATGGTATTCTTTCTCTACACATAACATGCATTTTCATAGAAACTGACTTTTTGGCAGATCAGCAGGAAGGAAAAGACTTGGTGCTCTCTCTGCAGGCTTGCTCCTTGTTACTGTAAAAAGAAGATGAAGAACCAGACAACACAGCAAGGGGCAGGGCATGCTTGGCAGCAACAACAGCTCAAAGACAAAAATATAAAACATCAATTATGTACTGGAGAAGAGTGTTCTGTTAATGATCACAGCAGATGAAGCTTTGTTTACACACAAGAAAATGTAGTCTCCCCACACTTTGTACTCAACCTTGAAAACACAGGCTCATTAGTCAGGAAGAATCTGTTTTAATTATTCTTCAAATTAGGTGTTCCTTTGGGAGAGTGGTCCCTTCCAGCTATCTGATAACACACTCCTCAAGAGGATTTATTGGCACCGACTTTGGGAAAAAAGCCTCATTGCAGATCCTGTGCTGTCTTGTTAATCAGGATATTACTCTGAAAATCCTTTCCCTTGTCTTTGGGACATCAGCCAGACACAAATCTCAGGTGACCCTTTCTTCATTATGGAGCTAACGAGGGAGTCAAATGGAGTGAGATCAATCAATGGAGCAAGCTGGCAATTGCTTCAATCCATAATGCATTGTAATAGCAATAACTAGCATCTTTATTGATTTTAAAAAAGACCATCTCACATACCTTTTCTTGGTCAGTCTTCCAAAAAAGCACTATGAGTTAGCTTCAAAAAATGTGTGTATATTTATTTTTGGTTCTGATCGCTACCATTTTTACCTGTTGCAAAAGTGAGATTTGGCCAGATTGGCTGTCCTGAAACCAGCTAGAAAGGTTAATAGTGTCTCCAATATAATGCATATTACTTATCATTGCTCATAACAAAACTCGGAATTGAATTGTCTCTGGAGGTTTGGTTGCCTCTGATTAGAGGACATCATTATTAAGCGGGTAGAGCTTGGAGATCCCTCCTACTCCAGTGACAGAGCTCCACACTCCAAGTAGCCTACTAGTATATAAAATAAAACATTTAAAGTTAAAATAAATTTATAGTAAATAACAGTAACAGTAGGTGGCAACTTTAACAAAAGACAGAAGTCCAATTTAGTGTTCTGGTATCAGAAACACATACACGCTCAAGCAATGGCAAATTTCAGTATTTTAAAAGAATCTTTAATAAATCACAAAGCTACATGTAGACTCAATGATTTACTAGACAGATGCACAGGATTTACAAACAAGGTCTTCTACAAATGTTTACAGTTTATGACACTGAAAGGATAAAGCTGAAACTCAGTAAAAGGAGAAAGGTGCATTGGGGAAGGTCTGGGAGAATCCAGGTGTAAGCTTCTAGGTGTTCCTTTAAGTAGTCTCACTGGATGTGCTTAATTCTCCCATTGTTGATGCATGCCAATGTGTATGTACAAAGTATCCGCAACCAGGGAATCTCATCTGAGCCTTGGTGCCCAGGGCTTGTTACTGGTGGTTATTCAGACAGGCATTACGCATGACTTACATATGCAGCTACTCTGCTACACAGACTCCAGAACACTAAAGAAAAACAGGTGTTTACTGTAAATCATATTGTGAGTGTAAACTATCTGGTCAAATTGTCCATTGTAGCCCAATGCTACAGGCATACAAAAGCACTCTGGCCAGGAAACACCTTTCAAATTCTCAGAACTCAGCAATCATGAGCCAACTAAGAGCCAGTCCTCAAAGCAGGGTCTTTCATGGGAGTGTGCAAAGATTAGGCAACTCAGGCTGCTAGATTAACAGTCACTTCTTGTTCATTATATTATCTCAATACACTAAAGTTATTAATTGTAGAAATATTTTTTGAGACCAGGTCTCTCTCAACCACTGTCAAGCCATTCAAATCCTCTCTATATATTGATCATTAGACTCTTCTATAAATTTAATGTAATGTTGCTTAACTTACAGTAATATTATACATTTTCCTTGAGGATAAACTGAATTTATTTTATTGTTGTAAAAATACATATTCACACAATCATCAGTCTCTCCTCTATCACCTATCCTTAACCAAATTGGTTCACTCTTTCGTGGCTTCTTTAATTGTCAAGGACACATAAATCAAAACTTTTTTTCTGCCTCTTCTTATGTTACTTCCTTAGTCATATTTTATAAACCTGCATGTTTGTCAAAAAATGATTATCCAAGAACTATCTTCCTGTAAAAAGTGGATCTGAACTGTTATCAAATGATACTATGTATATGATTTTAAGAACGAAAGTTTCAACCAAACAGGCAAAAATTCTGTAGAAATCACATTTAAAAAAATTGGAAAAATAAAGGATTAAAAAAGCTAATAGGAAAATCTTAACTGTAGTTAGATGAAGCTATTTTAAAATCCCCCCTTTTCCCTGTAATCCATGAACTGTGAACATTCACATTTTTCACTTCAGAAGTCTGAATATACTTGAATCGAGGGAGCTGCCCAAAACTCTGTTGGGTGTGTGATGGAATACATATTATTTTATACCAGGTTGCCTCTCTAAATTGAAATTTCTACCTTTAATTCTGAATCACCAAAGAATTTTGGATCTTTACAGAGACCCAAGTTAGGAAATCTCTCTAGCATATCTCTGGATCTCATTTTCCAGAGGCAGTAACTGCCTTCTCTTTTACTTACTATTTATGATTTGTATGTTTCATATTTCTAAATGATGTGTTTTATACTATTTCTTGAATTTTCAGTTGTGGACAACAGGTATTGACTTACTTATGAGAAGGTGGAACTTAAATATTTATTTCTTCCATATCAAACAAGTGTTTACTCTTCCATATTTCCAAAATTGGAGGATGTTTAAATTTTATGCCTTCGTAATTTAGACCTGAGAAACATGGTATATTATGATTTTTATTTTCTGTAATTTTAAGGTTTACCCGCAATAGTTGTCTTTTATTATTTGCTTAGTTTTAAAAATATAATTTCACCAATCCAATCAAAATTTATCAAAGAAGCAAAAATATCCTTTAAATATGACCAAAACCATCAGGTGATCTGTCAGTTTATTTTTTCTTGGAGCTCTCCTTTTCCCTGCCCTCTGGGATGATTTCTCTGTAGGCTTTCTTCAAGCCATCAACCTAGCACTTACATAAACAACTTTGAAATTTTCTTTATCGTTTTCCTATGTTGACTCGTACTTCTGGATTTCATGTGTTCTGACACTAGCTAGTGCACTGCAGTACAATCTTGATAACTATTCAGAGTTAACACATACCTTACAAGTGAAAGAAGATGGTCCCCAACTTCCCTCACTTCGGACACCAGCCTAACTTTGGGGGTTCTCAAAGCCACCCACAACCCTGACAAACTGTTGTAAAGAGTTTCTATGGTCTCCAGATTCAATAATTTGCTAGCATGACTCACAGAGCTCAGAAAACTGCTTTTATTACAAGCACATTTTAATTACAAGGATATTTTAATTATAGAGGATACAATGGGCAAAGTCTGGAAGGGTCCCACACTCAGAACTCCCATGTTCTTGTCCCATGAAATCAGTGTGTGCTGCCTTCCAAGCACGTCAAAGTGTTTCCCAACCCAGAGTTTCCAGTGAGTCATGATGTATAGAGTTGGTTTTTTTTTGGGGGGTGGGGCGTGGGGGATTTCATTATGCAGGCATAATTGCTTGAATCATTGGCCAAATGATTGAATTAATTGTGCAGCCCACTTCCCCTTCCTGGAGGTTAGAGTCCACATCCTGTGATTACTTTGTTGGCCTTTCTATTGAACATCCCCTAGCACTCATCATTTCACTAACAGACCAAGATATGATCTAAGGGATTTGCGATCAACAAAGACATTCCTGTAATTTGGGAGATTCCTAGGATTTACTCTCCCTTCCAAGAACTGGAGATAAAGTTCAAATTCTTTATTATTAGCACCTTGTCTTCCTCTTTTTTTGTTTTATTATGTTATTTTGGTGGAATGCATCTTCTAGAAGTTTCCCATGATTCATAGGAGGTACAGTTTTCCGGAGATATTGTCTGAAAATGTATCTCTTTGTCACATTTAATGAATACTTTGGCTGGGTATAGTCATCAAGGCTGGAAATCATTTTCTCCCAAGATTTTCAAAGCTTTGATTTACTTTCTTCAGCTTTTTATGTTACTGTTGAATAATCTGACGCTTTTTCACAAAACCGATTATTTGTATGACACCTGTTTCTCCCTCTCCCTTTTTAGTCTCTGAAAAATGTTTTATATCTCTTATTTTTGCCCTGGATTATGACATGGTTGGAGGGGTCCTGTTTTCTCTCCAGTCATATCCTCATTTTTCACGTGACCAAAGCCGCTCCACTCTGGCTCTGTTCTGTATGGTCTTCACGGGGGGGCACGTTTACATCTGCCGTGACTGAGGTCCGCCAGGTCTCACAGCGAAGGAAAAAAGAGATCTGGTAAATTAAGAAATGGCTTTAACTACTTCTGCTAGGAAGTGCTACCTCTGGTCACAGTTTATTGAACAAAGCAAATCACATAAGTCAGTAGTGCCATCAACAGTGTGGGGAGGGCCAGAATGGGCAAGATGCAATTTACTGTGCCAGATCCTACCACAATCAAACTACTTTAAAATTTTTATTTCATTTTGGGCTAGGTTTCTTACAAATAAATCTTTTGTTTTCTAGCCTGAAAGATATGTATCTGGCTGTTAGAGTTGCAGAGTTGCGTAGAGAATTTGGGGATTTCACTCTTCACTATCTAGAGTTATAATGAATCATAGTGTTTTAGGTGAAGCTACCTCAAAATCAGTTGTACTTGGTATCCCCAAGTTCAGAAACTTTCTTAGATTAAGTTTCTAATCTAAGGATGGATCCTAATTCTGTCTTCCAGGATGGATGACAATTCAAACAATATTGAGTCATGTTGAAAAACGAGACTGTTATTTTTGTTTTATGTACCTCTGAGTCTTTAATATATTTTTAGGTGCCTTCAAGATAATACTTTGTTAAAATTATTTCTTTGACTAATCAAAATAATTGTGTTATAAAATAATTGTGGGTACAATATTTAATTTTTATGTCATACTCTAAGTGGAATTGATATTGTCAGTGAAAGCACACAGTTTGGTGAAAGAGTTTTATGAGACAAGGTAGTTCATAGTCACATGATACAGAAAAGGTCTGTTACCTATATGGCCCTCACACTGAGTAACCGATCCCGTGGTAATTGAGAACATTTTGTTGTGAACAAGTCCATAGAGAATAACCGATGGCCATCACATACTCCTCACCTTGGTACATGATGATACTGTTGCCTTTGTTAATCACAGAATAGCTATTATTATGGTTTGAAGATGCAGTGCTACTTTAAGCATGCACAGATTTCAAAGCCCACTCCTTGGTTCTAACTCAAGGGGTAGGAGACATATGTAAATGTCATATGAAACCTGTTCAGGGGACTCTTTCCTGAATGTCCTAGAATTCATAGTAAGTGGTAGATCAGAAATACATTCACAATTTTCTTCTCTTGAAGAAATGCACAAAAGCTATTGATACAATCTTGATCAATTCCATGGGTTGGTGATGTAGATAAAATGTATAAGTCTATTATATATAGTGATTTTCACTATAGCTAAAATTCTCCCTGTTTTTCAAACAAGTATTTTATAAATCACATTACCATCTGTTTGAATATAAACAAGCTATAATTCTAAGGGTTATATATGGAATTGTTTTATTAGAAATACATATAAATACAGGGTGGGGCAAAACATGATTTTATAGCATTTATGGAAAATAATTTTAAAAACTAATAATAATACAAGAATAAACTGTTTTGTGTACTCACAAACCTACTATAAACCCACTTTTGCCCCACCTTGTATTTTAATTTTTCTTTTTCCAGGCATAACATGTAAAGTATATTCTTTTATATATTTTAACAGCTTTTTTTTTTAAAGATTTTTATTTATTTATTTATCTTTAGAGGGGAAGGAGAGAGGGAGAGAAACATCAATGTATGGTTGCCTTTTGTGCGTCCCCTGCTGGTAGTTAGCCTGCAAGGAACCGGCCTGCAACCCAGGCATGTGCCCTGACTGGGAATCGAACCGCAATCGTCTGGTTCGCAGGCCCGCGCTCAATCCACTGAGCTACTCCAGCCAGGGTATTTTAACAGCTTTTGAAGTTCACAATTTTTGTTTTACCTTTAATTAAGAAAAATCTAGGTCATTTTGCAAGTTCAGGGTTAAAGTGAATTTGAATTTAACTTCCTTCTCTACCCTGACTGTAGACTTCAGTTGTACCTCTGCTTGGTAGAAGGGGAAAGGCATAGCGAACCATGACAAACACATCTCTAATGTTAGCAGGTGGAGTCAGACGGACATGAGAGACAGTGTTTTTACTGACAATGCTTTTACTGGGGCAATGTCAATCTGTCTGAGCTCATCTTCTGCTAGTGGACCCTAATTTCACCAAAGTGATTGTCTTGGAAAAACATTCAAATTTATTTAGGAAAAGTGTTCAGTTTTATCCCATTTCTTCCACTGTTGAGCAACTGTTCAGAGAGGTATTGCTTGATTTTTCTTCACTCTCACCAGTGGTGCATGTCACGGAGTCATTCTTGTCATTCTTGGTTAAATTGTCTACTTAATAGGCTTGATGGCCCTGAGTGTTTTCTAGCTCTTCATGTGTTGGTGCTCCTTCACGAGAAATGTCAAGTTCCTTCTCTGCAGGTTTTGAGGGAAGGCTTCCAAGAACAAGGATTGTGATGGGGCGGAGGGTCGTAATTTTTCACTAGAATATTGTAATTGGTTCCTTGCTCTTTTTTTTTTGATTCAGGCTTTTCCAACAAGTTTCACGTCCTTGGAAAGTCATGGACTAGAAACAGGGACTGAGCTCAATGTTTACATATTGCCTTGAAATGCAAGGGTTATATGTTAAGTGCTCCTAAGAATTACCTTTTTATAATCAATGTCATTCTAATCGGGGCACAAAGATGGAACAGGACTCTGTAGCTCATGAGTTATACAGTCACCTTTCTTCCCACTCAGTACCTCCAATAGTTGTCCCTCTGGGTAAAGAGAGGAAGCGTTTCCCATGTCCTCAACATATCAGTAGTTGAAATGGAACTTCCTACCTTGATACACGACTTGAGGACAGGGGGGATGCTTCCTCCCTTTACTCAGAGGGACATTTTTTTCCTCAACACTAACATTTACTCCTTATAAAGTGGAAAGCTTTTATATTTGTACCAAAATATCCTCTCTGTCTTCCCTTTTATCCCCTCTCATTAAGTTCATCAGGGAGTAGTGTCAAATGGTGGTAGGAGTTTGTAGGAGAAGAAGATGTGAGCTATTGTAGTCGATCTGATTTTATTGACCCTTGTTATGCCCTCAGTGATGTTTCTGGCCTAATTATGTTTGGCAGTCTTTGAAAGTAGAGTAATTGGCACTCTTGATTTGAATCTTTGAACCCTCGTCAAAATTATCTTACGAATTTAATTACAGTTAAGCAGCAATGTTCTTGCAGACTGTGTCTAAATCAGAGGTCCGCAAACTATGGTGTATGGACTACATCTTCTCACCAACATTTAAAAAAATGTATTTGTTTTTAATTGACTATGCTATTATAGAAGCCCCAATTTTCCCTCCTCTGATGCCCTCTACACAGCACCCCTCCCTCCCTCTGGTGATCCTCCCTCCTTCGTTCATGTGCATGGGTCATGCATGTAAGTTCTTTGTGTTTCCTATACTTGCTCTTAACATGCCCCTGCCCATTCTGACTACCGATTGGCACATCTTACTCACTTCACCTTTTCTCCCATTCCCACAGATCCCCTTCCCCCTGGGCACCATCCCAGTGTTCTCCACATCTATGATTCTGTTCCTGTTCTGCTTGTTTGCTTGGTTGGCTTTTTAGATTCAATTCTTGATAGTTAAGTAGTTAGTGACATTTTAATGTTCAGAGTTTTTATCTTATTTTTCTTAAATAAGTCCCTTTAACATTTTATACATAATGGTTTAGTGATGATGAATTTCTTTAGCTTTACCTTGCCCAAGAAGCACTTTATCTGTTCTTCCATTCTAAATGATAGCTTTGCTGTATGGAGTAATCTAATTTGTAGGTCCTTGCTTTACATATCTTCACATACTTCTTGCCAAACCCTTCTAGTCGGCAAAATTTCTTTTGAGAAGTCAGCTGGCAGTCTTATGGGAACTCCTTTTTACCTTTCTGCTTTTCTCTCATTGCTTTTAAGATTCTCACTTTATCTTAAAACTGTTGGCATTTTAATTATGATTTGTCTTGGTGTGACCCTCTTTGCATCCATTTTGTTTGGGTCTCTCTGTGCTTCCTGGCCTTGTATATCTATTTCTTCACCAAATTAGGGAAGTTTTCTTTTATTATTTTTTAAGATAGCTTCCAATTTCCTGCCCTTTCTCTTCTCCTGGAACCCCTATGATGTGAATGTCGGAACTTTTGAAATTGTTCCTTAGGCTCCTTAACTACCCTCAAATTTTGGATTTTTTTTCTTCTTTCTATACTGATTGGATGTCTTTTTCTTCCTTATGTTCCAAATCATTGATTTGATTCTTGGCTTCATCCATTCCACTGTTGATTCCCTGTAAATTGTTCCTTATTTTACTTACTATAGCCTTCATTTCTGCCTGGGTCTTTTTTATGCTATTGAAGTACACAGTAAGTTCCTTGACCATCCTTATAACCAGTGTTTAGAATTCTGAACCTGATAGATTGCTTATCATCATTTTGTTTAGTTCTTTTTCTGGAGTTTGTTCTTTCATTTGGGCCATATTTCTTTGTTATCTCATTTTGGCAGTCTCCCTGTGTTTGTTTCTATGTATTAGTTAGAACTCCTTTGATTCAGTGTCTTGGTAGTGTGGCCTAATGCAGTAGGTGTCCTATAAGGTCCAGTGGCACAGACTCCCCTAGCTCCCAAACTGGATACTTAAGGCGAACCCTCCATGTAGGCTCAGTACACCCTCCTCTTGTACGTGAGTCTTGATTGCTGTCAGTAGGTCAATGGGAGAGATTTATCCAGTCCAGACAGCTGGTAGGACTGGCTGTAACCTGCGGCCAGCAACCACCTCCCTCTGTGGCTTATGGAGGTGGTTGGGTGGTACCTCAACATGGTCTGTAACTGTCTGCTGGGTGGGCGGGCTCTGGGGTTTCCCTGGGGGTGGAGACCAACATCAACCTCCACCTTTGCTCTGTCTGGGTCCCTTTGGTATAAGCTCTAAATCAGTCTGCAGATGGCTTCTACTAGTGCCAGGCCAGAGGCCACTGGGGAGAGGTAGGGTCTGGGCTCAGCTGTTGCTTATTTCAGATTTAGGATATTCCAAGCCTGTGCCTAGTCCAGCCTTTCATATGAAAAAAAAAAACAAAACACTGTTACAAGGGTGGGAGTATTGCTTGGGTGGGCACATAAGTTGGATGGGGCAGACCCTTAGGTAATCATCAGGGCAGGGCTTACTGTGTGAGCCAGGTTAATGGAGATTCAAATATGGCGCTGCTGTACTGAGGATCTGTTAGGGGGAGGGCTCAGAAGAGGTACAGTGTCTGCCATATACAGTTCTCTCCGGGAGGAAGCTGTCCCTCAGCTTTGGCCCTGTTGCTAGACACTTCAGTTCCTTTCCATATGCCACTAGTGTGCTTCAAGCTGCTGCCCCAGTGCTGGAGCCTAGAGGGAATGAATCTGTGTAAGCCTATATGCGGTCAAGGCCCTTTAAGAGGAAAGGCCTGAGAATTTCACAGTTTCACTTTTTGATCCAAACCCATTGGTTTTTACTCAGCAGTTGGGAGACTTATCTTCCTGGCACTGGAACCCTAGGACGGTTGGTCTGGTGTAGGGGTGGGAATCC
Organism: Sturnira hondurensis; assembly: GCF_014824575.4. Lineage (NCBI taxonomy): Eukaryota > Metazoa > Chordata > Mammalia > Chiroptera > Phyllostomidae > Sturnira > Sturnira hondurensis. The sequence continues at coordinate 7,488,175 of NW_028074140.1, read as the reverse complement.
CTCGCTCCTGAGAGATCCTTCTGTTTTATATCCACCACACATGGGTTTGTGACCAGCTGGTTGTGTGTATCTCCTTCTCTGCTGCTTCATACGTCCTTTCTGTCTGGATGAATGTGGTTTCTTTCATTCCTTAGGTGCTGGACTTGCATACAGCTCAATTTTCTGATGGTTCTGAGTGTTGCTTGTTCTATATTTTAGCTGTAATTTTGCTGTGGTCGTGGGAGGAGGCAAACTGTGTTTACCTATGCTTCCATCTTAAGGTTTCTTCACCAATGCTTTCTGTAAGCAAAGTTTTATTGGACCATAGCCAAACTCATTTGGTTATTGTTCATGGCTTCTTTTGTTCTATAGTTTAACAAAATGAGTATGATAGTGACTCTGTGTCCCACAAGGCCTAATGTGTTTATTATCTGAACCTCTCTAGACAAAGTTTCCTCATCCCTGGTCTAAATAATTTCTGCAAGTATAGTCTTCATTGTATTTATTATTTTAATAATTCAGCCTGCATAAAATTAGAGTGCTATAGGTACAAAGGAGAGGTACATATGTATCTTAGGTTGGGGTTTGTGTTGGTAATTTCTACAGACAGAAATCTCTGTAAACTACGCAAAGGAGTAGGAAAAGAAGGCAACAGTATAAGATAGGTGAATGAGAGCTGTCTTTGTACACGTAATACTTGGGATGGGATGGTAAGGATAAATTTACTCTAGAGAAATCTGAACCACATGATAGAATGATGACTAAGCAGGTTAATTCCTGATTGAGTTTTAACACCTATATCTGTGTGGAATTTTGATTGATATTTAGAAAATCTAAAAGTACATGCCACATCATTAGAAGAACACATATTACCCACAAGAAGATCTACAATCATCTCAAATTGTACACACGACATCAATATAGTAGGTACATATTTTGGAAAGCACAAAGATGATCTTCAACAAGGTTATTCTTCTAATGGCAACCAATCTCATTATCCTAATGATAATGGACCAATTCCAAATGAGAAACCTATGTTCAAAAGATTTAAATCAAATAAACTTACTCTCCCCACCATGAAATGAGACCAAATTCAATAGTTTAATAGGATAATATGATATATGGTTTAATTAACCACAACATTGGCCATAGGAGATACATTAAGAGTTGGAAGCTGAATTGAACGGTAAAATATTCAGTGCTGCGTTTTTACAGTGAGTTTACTGAAAAGTTATGAAACACAGAGAACCATATGTTTGTCTTTTTTAAAATCCACACCAGAAGACATGTTTTCAGTTGATTTTTAGAGAGTCAGGAAGGAAGAGAGAAAGAAAGAAAAACATCAATCATATGAACCCAACCTTGGATCAAACCTGCAACCTAGCCATGTGCCCTGACTGGGAATCGAACCTGCAGCCTTTTGGTATATGTAACAATACATCAACTAACTGAGCCATCCAGCCAGGGATGTTTGTCCTCTTCTTGAGTCTAAGACTCTGTAATTGTCTACTAAAATCTAAGACCATGTAACTAAGTGAAGGGATCATTACTGAAATTTCAATTAGGTCTGGATCTTGAGTCTGGTGTTCATGCGGTTACAAGTACACATTTTACCATTCCAGTTCTTGCCTATATGGTGCCTAAAATCCTGTCATTAGGTGACAACTTGTTTCTCACTCTGATTCTCTAGATCTCCCCTCCCTTTTAGAATTGTATTCTACTATGATCTCAGGTCTCAGTGGTTAATCCCTGCTATGGATAATCAGATATCCGAAACAACAAATTATTCTCTGTACATTATTTTCAATTCACAATATTGTTTTGTAGCCTGTTTTTAAATTTTATAGCTATATACAACAATAATCATAAAAACTATGTTTCTTAGATTTCTTTCTATACACTTAAGTAGCATTATAATAAAAATAATTGAAGAAGAAAATTGTAGAGAGTTTATAATTTGCTATTCTTTTTACAGACAAACTTTCTGACCTTGAACTAGTATATATTAGTTACATATTGCTATGTAACAAATTAACACCATGCCTAGTGGCTTAAAACAACAAATACTTATTATCTCATGTTTTGCGTGTCAGCCCAGCTCTAATGGTTGTCACTGGGTCCTCTGGCTCAGGGTCTCACAAGTGCAGACCAGTTGTCAGCCATACCTGGGGTCTTTGCTGGCTGTTGACCAGGGACATTATTAGTTCCTGGTGGTGTGGGCTTTCATGGGGCTACTCCCAATGTGGCAGCTGACTTACCCACAGAGAAGGCACAGAGGCTGACAGAGATAAACGAAAGTCTTAGTCTTTGGTAACCTAATCTTAGAAGTAGCATTCTATCACTTTGGCCATATTCTGTTTATTTAATGTGAGTCAGTAGTTCCAGCTCTCTCTTGAAGGAGAGGGATTACATAGGAGGGAAAGGATACCACAAGGAGGTAATTTTTTAATGAGTCAGTAGAAGTGACCTCATGGGCCATTTATGGATTATTAATGGCTGTAGTCCCAGTTTCTTGCTGCTATCAACCACAGAAGTTGCTTAGATGACCGTCATTAAAATCATGTAGACCATTTTCTGCAGTGTGAATGAGGCTGCTGTTTTGTTGGGTGGTGTACCTAGGAGCTTGCTCCTGAGGACCTACCCACCCGGCCTATGCTAGCCTGCCCCAGTAGGTGAGTTCACTGAAGCTTCAGGGTTTTTTTCTTTTCTTCTGCTGTTCCATATTCCCATAGAAACCCCTGAGGCTTTTGCCTGAAATACAACCTATTTATTACACCTGACATAGTATGTAATACTTTAGAAGATAGATCTCAAAATGAGATCTGCATTACACAGTATAGTGAAAGGAAACAGCTGGAATCATAAGACTTTTGTGCTAGTACTGGCTGTGTGACTGTCAGAAATCATATCATTTCTGTGATCCTTACCGTATCTGTAAAATAAAATTTAAAAAGTAGAAAACATTATTTTTGTAATTAGAAAGGTAAAGCCAAAGGACATATGTGCATGAATAGTTTATAACCCACAATGCATACTCAGAAGAGATTAGCTTCCTTTGTTTTCTTGGAAGAGCAATCTATGTTCATTTGGTAAAGGCAGTTGCATTGTAGAAACAGTTTATGCTTTCAGAGGTCAAATAAGAAACAGAACTGTGAGAAATAAATTTGTTAGTTATAAGCCAAAGATTAAAAAAAAAGAAACATGCTTAAGAATTGATGCATTTAATATACTTAGAAGAAGTTTTAGTAGGAGATGGGAAGTTGTAATACTTGAAACATTAAATATCTAATGTACATTTAACTTTAGATAAAATTTCTCTCTTGAATTTAATGATATGATAAGGAGCAAAGCCACAGGTTATTGAAGACCACTGTAACTAGCAGGGGTCAGGTAGTTTGGAAGAATATTTCTGTGTTCTTTGCTACATTTAACAGAATTCACTGTAGTTAAAGTAGCAATGAATTAAATAAAAGGTATTGCAAGAATTACAGCATGTCAGGAGTGTTGAAGAACCAGGCTTAGGATGTATTCCCAGAAGTGAGGTCACTTGGTCATAAGGCAGATCCATTTTTAATTTTTTGAGGTGTCTCCGTACTGCTTTCCCCAGTGGCTGCACCAGTCTGCATTCTCACTGGGAGTGCATGAAGGTTCCCCTTTCTCAGCATCCTCATCAGCGCTTGCTGTTTTGTTGATTTATTGATGGTAGCCATTCTGACAGATGTGAGGTGATATCTCATTGTGGTTTTAATTTGCATCTCTCTGATGATTAGTGAACCTGAACATTTATCCTGTATGTTTATTAGGAATTGGTATCTCCCCTTTGGAAAAGTGTTTATCCACATCCTTTGCCCAGTTTTTAATTGGTCGTTTGTCTGTGGTGTGTACACAAATTCTTCTACTACTCAATTCTCTTTTTCAGTTCTCCTCAACTATAATTACCACACATACTAAGACATGTCTCAATCAATTTATATAAAGAATTTTTTGTATATAAAAAAAAGAAGAGCCAGGCTTAGAGGGTGATTATATTGGTTCACCGAAGAAGAGTCTACTGACACCACAGCTTAGAATTTATGGAATTCTCTAAACAGAAAATGGATCTTTTAAATACCCTGGATGAATAGACCTTGGCAAATATCCACTTGAGGATTAATTTTTAATGGAAGATCATAACGAACTAGGACTGGGTTGTAAATAAAAGATATGTTAATGAGTCTATAGACTTGGGAAATTCTAGGGTACTTTCCACCAGTCATCAGCTCACTGAAGAGTTCACAGTCCTAACAAATTGTTTTTCATGAATTTTACATTACATCATGTTGGTTGGCATTTTAGAGAAAGCAATAACTAACTCCTGTCTTCATACTCTACTCTGATGCCCAGAGTTTAGAACATATCAATAAATAAAGCAGGGGAGGGAGAGAGGGAGGGAAAAAGTAAGAGAGAAGTGTGACATTATCCATTTTATACACATAAAGCCAACTGGAGAATATGGTTTTAGATGTGCATTAACAGCAATCTTTCTAATGCTTTATCTTTCTTCTAAACATGATCTAACAATTGCATGACTAGATCATTTGGGGTCTGCTCTTCTGGACCAGACCACTTGATCAATTACACAGAGGAGAGAAAACTAGAAAGCACCTCTAAGTGGAGAAGCAGAGATTGCATGGGATTCTTAGTTGTATTCAGAGCATACATTTTCCATTCCTTTCTCCAACCTGGGGCAGAATCTAGGAATAGGCAGAGAGAGGCCAACAGTGTTATGCTAGAAGAAATCTCATGAAAGCATGATTCCAGGGTAATAGTGATAACCCTGTAACATGACCCTCATTTTTTCCGGTGTTCATTGTTTGGGGACAAATTGGAGCCATATTTTATAAACACTTGAATGTTAAAGTGGGCATCTGACCATCAGAACTATTACAGCTTTTCCTGTAATACCACATGGGCTCAGCTTTGTATGGACAATATTTACAACTAGGTGTTGTCTGGGGAGAATATTCTCAAGTAATTTAGTCTGCAATATTTCTGGAAGTAAAAAGCAGAGTAAATTTAGCTTCAAAGGGTAATAAATATGGTGAGAAAAGGAACTCTTCAAACGGTGCCACTTTCTCACTCCAGCCTATCAGTAAGGCCTTTGGAGGCACAAATTATGAGTTGAACTTCTTGTTGACTCTCCCCAGTCCCTTGTGAGATCTACTGATTTTTCAACAAATGCCTGGTAGTTGTCAAGTGTGTACAGATTTTATACTTGTACTGAGTACATGTGACTTTTTCCTCTGTATATAATACAGGTAACAAGGTTGAGAACATTCTTTACAAGGATTCCTCCTACAGTAGACACTGTATTTATTTGAGGCTGACTTCTTGCTAAGCTCATTTAAGACAGGACATGAGTCATTGAGCCTGTCAGCTAATATCAGTATTTATAGGAAAGGGCATGAATCTACTTTCTAGGCGATAAGGACTTTTCTTTTGTATCCTGAGTGAGAGAGCAATACAGGAAAGAGAGAGATGAGAATAGGATATATGTATTTAGAGGGCAGGTGGCTGTGGGCCCAGTTTCTCTATACTTTTTTCATTGTCAGTAAAGTTGACCAAAATTTTTTATATGCCTTTTGAGGATTTTGTGGACAACTATATTTAGAATTAATGACAAAATATGGTTTAGGATTTTCAGGAACTACTATAAAGGACACATGGACAAAACCAAGGGGGAGGGTGGAAGCAAGGGAGGTAAGTGGGTTTGGCTGGGGTGGGTGGGGAGTGATGGAGGGAAAATGCAGACAACTATAATTGAACAGCAATAAAATAATTTAAAAACATGATTTGAAAGTTACACATATGTAAAACTATTAAAAATTGGAGATGGAGGTATTTCTTGGGTCTTAGCAGAAATTTGACAAGGCTTGTTTTTCTGCGCAGGAATTCACAGTAACCTTACCTTGCTTTCAAAAGCTGGAAAAGCCCTAGCTAATAACATTTAAGTTGTACGTGGGTTTTGACTAGCCTCTGGTTACTCCCCACAAGAGGCAAGCTAGTGGAATTACTTCTGTGGAATTCTGTGGAATTCCTGAACTGGAGCCCAGAACTTGCACAATTATTGGCCAGAGCACTTGTCCCCGCATGCCTATCAGATGCACAGAGATGAGACTCAGAAGTGATTTGATGGTCCACCCATCTGCCTGGAGGAGAATTTATTCAAGTCTTCGTAGTGCCACTTGCTGCCACGTAGGCATCAGCAGTAGAACTGTTGCATGGGAGAACAGCTCTGTGAACCTGCGGGGGAAAGAAAAAGAAACTAATTTGGTTTCAGGGAGTGTTTCAAGTCAGGGCTTTTGTTTTCCATTGCTTTGTCTTCTGATATGAAATAAGGTTTCCTTTTCTATAGTTTGGTTTCAAAGATAAATATATCCAATATACAAGCATGCAAGGAGAGTGTGGATATTATGTTACACATACACAACTATATTTTTATATTTTTAGCAATGAACTTTTGTTTATAAATTCTTCCCTGAAACACACTCCATCTAATCCTGCTTAATTCATGACTTAACCCACTGCCTATGTTTTCCATTTTCTAATGTGGGATTTCTTTCAGGATTCTTATTTATATTAATGCATAATGAGCCTACAGAATATCTAGGTTTATTGAATTAATAAAAATTATATGATTTAAAAATCTAGTATAATTTATGAATAGCATAAAGCAAAGATAAGGTTTGTTTTTAAAATTATAAAATACAGCTAATTTCTTTTTAGGTAGCTTCCTTCTCCCCCTTGTTCGCCTTCCCTCCCTTCCGTGTCTGTCTTAATTTGTTCTCAGATAGAAAACACTTCTTTAGGAAAGGGACTTCCCACTGTGTGCTATGCCATATTGGATTGGCACAAAATTACTATTTATTGAATTGACTCATGATGGGATAATTTTTTTTCTTAATAATTTTCTTCCTGGTGTATTTTAAAAGGTCTTCTCCGTGAATTTTTATATTCTACGCTTTGATGTGTGACAGAACTCATACATACAAACATGTATTTATGGAACATAGTTCAAATATATATTAAACTTACGTGAATCTACATTCCCTATTTTCCCCATAAAAGTAAAAGTAGTAATTTAAGTAGTACAGATGATTCTCTTCCTAGTCCCCTCCATGGGTAAGGGATGGTCTGGTGTTGGGAAGCTGCTCTGTCATAGTCGGTCTTGGTTTTGAAAATCATGTCTTAGTACAAATTCACCATGCTGAAAGTAATTCTCCTACTACTCTTCCCTAAAGTATTTCCAAGAGCCTTTTGACTCTTCATTGTGGAACCTAATTTATCATAAATTGACACTTTATTGTATATTTTCTCTCCAAGTGGATATCTACCTCATATGGATATGCATATACATGTGTGAAATATATACACTATGTGTAAAATATATATACATATATATGTATTTGTGGTAGCATATATAATACATTAAATGTAAGATACTATATGTTGCTATTATTCATTTATGTCCAATAATTTTGTTGCACAGAATTCACACAGGAAAATTTCAAAAATTCCTCACACACAGTTGGAAAAACTGAAAATTCTAACAAGCAAATTTTGCTCTTAGCTTCTCCTGGCCTAACATGCCATTGAATGTGTATTTATATGGTAATTTGATTATGTATGTGGACTACTTTTTATACAACCCAAGGATTCTTGAGTCTTTTGTGAGCCGTAGACATTTAGGGAGATGAGACCTGTAACTATAATATCTCAACCCTTGGAGGTCTGCTACCTTCCTATAACCTCTGTCCCAACGGCAGACTGGTACCATTCTTTGTCCCTTATCCACTTCCCCAGGAACTCAAACAACATCAGCAGTAATATGATACCTCTGACTGATTTAGTGAAGATTAGTCTTCAGCTCCAGCACAGCGTTTCAGTTGCATCCCCAGGGTCCGCCTGTGTACTGCTTCGAGCTGAGCTACTCTGGCTAACTCAGATTCCTGCTGCATGGACTGCCTAGGAAATATAGTCATTCTCATATTCTTAGTGTCTTCAATGTCAAGCAACCCCTTTTATCTGTTGAAAATAATTGCATCACAATTATTTCTTTCTCAGGGAAGAGACAAAGGTCATAAAGGATATATATTTGCTGCAGCTGAGCCTCCTTTCACTCACAGTGTGGTTCTGATTCTCTATTTCCTTGGGATGGTGATTGGCAATCGTCTCCTTATCTCTACAGATACCTGTGCTTGGCTCATCTTGGCAGTGTTTTCAGGATTGTGGAAACTGAGCAACTAGTGGTAGACTAGGGCCAAAGTAGCAGGATTCAACAGTGTTTGTGTGACCTGAAAGAAATTCTATCCGAACAGGAATAAATATGAAACATAGAAAACTAATAGCAAAATGGTAGATTTAAACCTGCCATGTTTATAAATAGTATAAACGTAAGTGGTATAAACTTTTCAACTATAAGGCAGCAAATATAAGAGTAGATTAAAAGCTAGACATAACTACATACGTGCAGTGAAAACTTATTTCAATATGAAAACACAGATAAGTTAACAGGGTAAAGAAAGATGTACCATGCAAACACTAATTTTAACAAAGGTAAGTTGTTGTATTAATATTAGACAAAGTAGATTTCACAACAAAAGATAGAAATATATTTTATATGGAAAAAAGTTTCAATTTATCAAGACATGAAAGTCCTAGTTATATAAATATATGTCCTAATACATGTACAAAATACATAAAGCAAGTATTTACATATGTGAAAAAATAAATGAAGAAATGACAGTTTGCCATTGTAGACTCAACATTCCTGCCTTAGAAATTGATAGAAAAATAATCCAAAATTTAGTAGGGATGAAAGAATATTTGAACAGCATTGTCAACCAAAGTGACTTAATTAATGTATGCAAATGCTCCACAGAACAATAGCAGAGCATAAGTACTTTTCAAGCATACACAGAACAATCACGAAAATAGGCCGCATTTTGGCCACGAAGTAAGTTTTAATACATTTAACTGATTGTGATTATAAATTTTATTTCTATATACCGACAATGAACAATCAAAAATAAAATTAAGAAAACAATTCCATTTACAACAGCATCCCAAAATGTTAACTACTTTAGGAAGAGTTTAACAAAATATGTTCTACACTGAAGACACATACATGGAAAACCAAAAACTGCTTCCTGATTGTCAGTGTGATTACGCAGGTATATACTTCTGGCTAAATTCATTTAACCATGTACTTAAACTTGATGCATTTTATTTATGTAAGTTATACTTCAATGTAAGTTATACTTCAATGAAGAGGAACCTTTAAAATATTGCTTTTTATAATCAATTTAGTGATTTTTATCCCTAATTCTCTAGCAATAATAAGTTTTGAGATTTAAAAACTTTGGTTCTCTAGGACTGGGGGCAATAGATGAAATAAATTCTTAAAATCAATGACATGCTCGTATTTGAGAAAGAAAATGTAGTGTGAATTCACAAAATGGCAGGCTGAACTGCACTTTCCAATAGGAAGTGAGTGTATGGGATTAGCCTGTGCAGCGTTTTAAAGAGCTGGTATGCTTTCTCTACCATAAATCCAGCAACAGTGCTCTGTCCTTTTGATTTTCTTAAACATAATCTATTTCAGGATCTGTCAAATTGAGGATTTTCTGTTATTTCTGCTATATGCTACTTCTCTTCATGTAGCTACTTTGCTATGTGCTGCATACATATATATTACAGTATATATCTACATACCTGATTCTCTTCAGGGAACAGGCTAAGGTTTATTTGTAAGAGCAGAACTTAGCAAGAGAACTGTGTCCGGTGTCAGTCAAGGATCATTTAGGTGATTATATCTGCCATTCTTGCCTCTTTTCATTCAATATCTTCTATAAACTTTTTTCTGAACAAATTGTTATGTGATTGCAGGAACTGAGGTTTATAATAAGGATTAAAAAACATTGCTGCGTATAAAAAGATCACACTTTTGTAGGAATGCCAACAGAACCTAGTAATTGCCACTTAGAAGCACTCCTAGTACCAAACTTGCTCACATATTTCAATGTCTTCTTACTCTCCTAAGTGTTTTTTTAACTCCTTTTTTTAATTTAATTATTGTTCAAGAACAGTTTTCTGTCTTATAGTCCCAGCCCTGCCCCTCCCAGTGCTCCCCACCTCCCTCCCATTTCCACCCCCCACCTTAATTATTGTCCATGTGTCCTTTATACTTATTCATGTGAGTCCATCCCCATTTCCCCTATGATTCTCTCCCTTCACCCCTCTGTACCCTGTCAGCCTGTTCCATATTTGAGTGTCATTGGTCATATTTTGCTTGCTTGTTTGTTTTGTTGTTTAGATTTCTGTTAAAGGTGAGATCATATGGTATTTGTCTTTCACTGCCTGGCTTATTTCACTCAGCATAATGCTCTCCAGTTCCATCCATGCTGTTGCAAAAGGTAGGAGCTCCTTCTTCCTTTCTGCAGCATAGAATTCCATTGTGTAAATGTACCATAGGTTTTTGATCCAGTCATTTACCGATGGGCATCTAGGTTGCTTCCAACTCTTGGCTATCGTAAATTGTGCTCCTAAGTGTTTTTGACAGTGTCTGTTGCCTGGATTTTTTTTTCTGCGTCTTCCTGACCCATTGTCTTTCTCTGTGTTTTGATCCCAGGTTAATTTCTGCACCTGATTACCAACTTATATTTTTTTTAATGAATACTGGATTTTTTTAAAGATTTTATTTATTTATTTACCTTTAGAGGGAAAGGAGAGGGAGAGAAACATCAATGTATGGTTGCCTTTTGTGCGTCCCCTGCTGGGAGTTGGCCTGCAGGGAACCGGCCTGCAACCCAGGCATGTGCCCTGACTGGGAATTGAACAGCGATCCTCTGGTTCGCAGGCCCACACTCAATCCACTGAGCTACACCAGCCAGGGCTTGATTACCAACTTATATTCTTATTTTAAACAGTTTGTCCCAAGCCCTGCATGAATTTGGGTGATTGTTTATGCCTGTCTTTGGTTATCCTCCGATTTAGCCCATTTCTGCCAGTTTTAGTTTAAAACAGATTTTTTGTTTAATGACTATATATTTATATATCCTATAAAATCTAACTACCTGTGGTGTTAAAACTGAGGACAATGTTATAGTATTTATTTATCTATTCTTACAAAATGTTTTGTTTAGGCATATCAATACAGGAGTCCCTCCTTCTTCATGATTTCTTTTTCTATGATTTGACTACCTGTGGTCAACTGCAGTCTGAAAATATTAACTGTAAAAATTCCAGAGATAAAGAATTCATAAGTTTTTAAACTGTGCACCATTATGAGTAGCGTGATCAATCTTGCATAATCCTGCCCAGAAAGTCAGTCATCTGTTTGCCCAGTGTGTTCACAAGATCTACCCTACCAGCCTGCTAATCTCTCAGTAGCCACCTCAGTTATCAGATCAGCTGTTGCTCATGCACAGCACTTGTGTATAGGTAACCCTTATTTTACTTAATGATAGCCCCCAAATACAAGAGTAGAGAGGCTGGTAATTGAAATATGCCACAGCGAAGCTGAAAAGTGCTTCCTTTAAATGGAAAGGTGAGTATAGTACAATAAGATATTTTGAGAGAGAGACCACATTTCCATAACTCTCAGTACATTATATTGTTATTGTTGTTTCATTCTATGATTAGTTGTTGTTAATCTCTCACTGTGCCTAATTTTTTATAATTGAAACTTTATCATAGGTATGTATTTATAGGAAAGAACAGTATGCATATATATATACTGTTTTTCCTATAAGTATATATATGTATATGCATATATATTTATGGATATATATATCTATATATATAGATATATATATATAGATATATAGTTTGGTACTCTCCATGGTTTCAAGCATCCACTGGGGATCTTGGAATGTATCCCATGCAGATGAGGGGAGACTAATATATGCTGAATATCATATTGACCTCTAGAGAGTGTCTGTTTTATTCCAAGGATTTCTCTATTAGGAAGCATTTTATGTCATGTGTATCTCATGAAAAGGCAGTGTTTTCACCTCTAAAAATGGCTCAGCCTGACTGTTGAAAGCATTTAAAAGCCTTAAGGATGATTGTGGACTACAGTGGATGACCAATTTTGCAAGTTAAAGGATGATTGCATCCTTTTTTTCTCCTAAAAACCCTGCATTCTATTTTTCTATGTACAACTGTAATATAGAGAGGAAGCAAAATGGGAGTGTCTGTCATAGTTAATACTATCAGGGGCTTTAAGAAGTCTTTGGGTTTGATGTCGTCCCATTTGTTTATTTTTTCTTTTTTAAATATTTTTATTTATTTATCTTTAGAGGGGTAGGGAAGGAGAGAGGGAGAGAAATATCAATGTATGGTTGCCTCTCGTGGGTCCCCTGGCGGGAACCAGGAACTGGGAACTGGCCTGCAACCCAGGCATGTGCCCTGACTGGGAATCTAACTGCAATCGGCTGGTTCGCAGGCCTGCGCTCAATCCACTGAGCTACACCAGCCAGGGTTTTTTTTTCTTTTGTTTCCCTTGCCTGGGGAGATATATCTGATAAAATATTGCCACGAGTAATGTCCCAGATTTTGCTGCCTATATTTTCTTCTAAGATTGTTATAGGTTTTGGTCTAACATTTAAGTCTTTGATCCATTTCAAATTTATTCTTGTGTGTGGTATAAGAAGGTGGTCTAGTTTCATTCTTCTGCATATATATTCCCAACACCATTCATTGAATAGACTCTCTTTAGTCCTTTGTATGTGCTTGCTTCCTCTGTCAAATATTAGTTGACTCTAATGGTATGGGTTTATTTCTGGAATCTGTTCTGTTTCATTGATGTACATGTCTGTTTTTATGCCAGTACCATGCTGTTTTTTTGATTACTATGGCCGTATAGTATAGTTTGACTTTAGATAGGGTAATTCCTCCAACTTTGCTCTTCTTTCTTAGGATCACTGATGCTATGTGGGGCCTTTTATGGTTCCACATACATTTTTGAAATATTTGTTCTAGTTTTGTGAAATTGAACTGAACTAGATATCTCTTTGGAATCATGATAGGAATTGTGTTGAATCTACATCAAACTAAAAAGGTTTTGTACAACAAAGGACAACATCAACAAAATAAAAAGACAGTCCACAGAATGGGATAATACATTTACTGGTACATCTCATATGGGGTTGATATCCAAAATTTGTAGAGTACTTACAAAAATCAACACCAAAATAAAACCCAATTAAAAAATGGGCAAATGACCTGAATAGACACTTCTCCAAAGAGGACATACAGATGGCCAATAGACATATGAAAGGGTGCTCAATGTCACTAGTCATCAGAGAAATGCACATTAAGACCACAGTGAGATATCTCACACTTGTCAGAATGGCAATCATTAATAAATCAACAAACAACAAGTACCAGCGAGGATGTGGAGAAAAGGGAACATTTTGGCATTGTTGGTGGGAATGCAGATTGGTGTAGCCACTGTAGAAAGCAGGATGGAGATGATGCAAAGCATTAAAAATGAATCTTCCTTTTGACCCAGCCATCCCACTTCTGGGAATATATCCAAAGAACCCCAAACACTAATTTGAAAGAACATAAGAACTCCTATGTTCATTGCAGCATTATTTACAATTGCCAAGATATGGAAGCAACCCAAGAGGCCATCAGTAGATGAGTGAATAAAACACATATCGGATATTTACACAATGGAATACTATGCAGCTATAAAAAAGAAGAGGCTTTTAACCTTTGTAACAGTTGGATGGACCTGGAGAACAATATGCTTAAGTGAAATAAGTCAGTCAGAGAAAGACAAATACCATATGATTTCACTTATATATGGAAAATAATGAACAAACTCACTAACAAGTAAAATAGAGACAGACTCATAGATGGAGAGCAGGATGGTAGCTAGGGGGGGAGGGTAGGGGAGAGGGTTGAGCAAAAAGGAAAAAGGACTCGGGAACATGGACAACAGTGGTGATTGTGGTGGTGAAGGAGGGTATAAGAAGATTAAAATGCAATGGAAATAATGCAAGTACATTTTTTTAATATTCTGAAAACAATTTAAAGAATATAAAAAAGAAGTCTTTGGGGAGTTATTCTCCATGGAGGCATCAAAATATAGTGTTTAGACTGCTTGTCTAGACAGTAGGAAGTGGAAATCTGACAGCCCCAGCTATATAATAGACTGTTTATTCATATTGGGTTGTGCTGTAGTTATGCTGCTTAATGTCTGTTTGGAAAACTAAGATAAAGTTGGCTTGTACTACATTTGCCTTGGTGACTCACACTACTGAAATCAAGGCCCATAGCTTTTAACTTTATCTAATACTCAGAAGATTGTAATGTGTCCATATTTCCATATAGCAATGAACAACTTTATTCAGGAAGTTTTGCTATTATAAGGTTAATGTAATTAAATATGCTTTATATTGTAACCATGAGATATTTATTTTTTTCTTTTTACAAATGGAATTGAGATGAATTATCTGGACATATGTAGCATATTTTTTATTTCAGTGATAGCTTTTTATGTCTTTGCTTTTTGTGGTGACTCATAAAAGTCAGTGATCCAGCTACTTACTCAATGTTGTAGAAATATGTGACTATCCAAGATAAGTTCTTACTGGGTGCTGAAATAATTCTTATCAAATTGTGTTTATATCTTTCACTTTTCTTTTGAGTTGTCATATCTATGCAAGAGTTGCTTTTACTTTTTAAATCCAAGGCAATTTGAACTACATCTATTCTGGGAAGCAAATATTTAAAAATAAAATTGTCAGTGAATAATCACCCCTTTGGCCAGTGGATTCTTAAGTTATAAATACTTTAAATAGTGTGACAGATCTTTTTTTGCAATAATATAATTTTGGCTTTTTTCACTAATCAATATATTAACTTTTCTTTAATTCCTGCAGAACAGAAAATTTATGTGTGATTTATTCCTGTGTTGTATTTGCACTATCCCTTTTTTAAAAAAAAATATGTTTAAGATTATGAAATTACTCAGTCCTTCAGAAAACAATATGCAGGTTATTTAGCACAACATGTGAACTAGGAATTTTATATAAATAAAACTTTTCAGACTCTGAAACCATTAGAGCCACATCACCAAATAGATTATTTATCAATTCAGTGTTTTAGCTATAGGAAACATAGATTTCTGACTGAGTTTTTAGGTTGCTATGTAATTGACTTTATATTTTTTAGATGACTTAAAGATAGAAAATATTTAGGCAGCAATCTTCTTAAGGTCTGACATTTGATCCTGAAAAGATTATAGTAGATTGATTTAGTGAGAGTAATCTTATGCATTTCATAAAATATTGCCACTATATCTGGTCAAATGTTTTTATTTTTTTTAAGATTTTATTTATTTATTTATCTTTAAAGGGGAAGGAGAGAGGGAGAGAAACATCAATGTATGGTTGCCTTTCCTAGCAGTTAGCCTGCAAGGAACCGGCCTGCAACCCAGGCATGTGCCCTGACTGGGAATCGAACCATGATCTTCTGGTTCGCAGGCCCACACTCAATTCACTGAGCTACACCAGCCAGGGCCAAATGTTTTTAAAAACTGAAATGGGACTAAGGTATGATATAGAAATAGCCTGACTAAATAAATACATTCTGATAGTTATATATAGGTTTAAAACTTATCGTAAGTGATTATTCCCAGAACATTTCTATAGAATAGCTAATATTTTGCAGATGGAGAAAATATTTTGTGATGACTCTCACCTTTTTTTCCTCCTCTTATATGTTTTAACTCTAATTCGCCTGAGAAATGAGGTGAATTAGAAAAATTCACCAGAAGAAAATCCTATATTGAAAATAAGTCTGATGGGTTCTATTTGTCTAAAAATATTAAGTGCAGTTATGTCAGGCACAAATAAAATAAATCTACATAGATATAGTGTTTGCATTTAGAAAACTCAAATTATAGTAAGAAAGACACATATGCAACTGTGTTATAATATGATTGGTTCTATGATTTTTTATGTGATGTTTCATGGTAGGACACGCAGATATCGTTGCTTTTCCTATCTGTCAGTAGATGGTGGGAGGCAAGTGGTCGAGGAGCAGAAACCATATAAAGCTTCACAGAGAGAACCCTATCTGTAATTTTATGTTTTGAATCTCTACAGGCATGTATACACACTCAATGAGCTTGATTTTTTTAGGTGAGGATGTAAATTATTTTAACTTGTATGATTTAGACAAGCCATTGCTGATTCTTGTTAATCATTAAGAAGTCATTCATTAAAAATATTTATGGACAATTTTGAGGATTAAAGACTAAACCAGACACTGTACAGAACAAAAAAAGAAGATTCTGGATGAAAGATGATAAATAAGAATGCAGATGGGTTAATGTGTGATCTTTTGGGATATCCCAGGTTGGGGAGCCCAATGATGGTGGAATGTGCATATTATGGCTTAGAAAACTCATTAGCACATGGGTGGTTCAGTGAAAATTCTGAGCCTAGATGAAATCCTGGGACAAAGAACACAGACAGACCAAGGATCTAATTCTGGGGTCCCAGTGTAAACACAGAAAACCCAAAGGTTGCTGCTAACCATATATTCATAAAGGTAGAAAAAATTGAGGAAATTCGGGCCTTAAACCTTTTTGTTAGTAGACCAATTACAAAAATAGTCTCAAAAATATTTTTTGTACTTGCTAACATGAAGGTCCACAATGACCTAAGCCAAAAGAGGGGTTGGGGAAAAATGAGAATGCCAAACAGGAGTGGGATTTTGATTGAATGAAGAGAGAGAGTGAGGGAAGCAGAGATAGGGAATATAGGTGATCATTTCAGGGAACATGGAAGAAACAGGAGCACAAGATAAATAGACCTAGTTGGAGAAACATAGCCAGGAATCCCAGAGGGGGAGGTGTATGAACTTTGTGTGTGCTGCGAAAAGAACCAACAGCTAGAAAGATGGAAGAGGCATTGAGAAGGACTGCTGTTTCTTACCAGACTTGCTACCTGCTGAATGGCGTACGTTGGTTGGCTTATTAACTCTATTTAGTAACTTAAAGAGAGCAGATAACCTTTTTCCAAGTCTTTTGGCAACCATCTATTTGTTAGTTCTGTGGAGGATCAATGTATCAGGACTGGTCCTTTCTTTTTTGGAGTGAGATGTCTTGGACGAACTATGAGAGGAAGTCAAAGACAGCTGGCCTGTGATTCCTCCTGTTCTGGAGGTTGTCTGCTGCTGGGAGACAACCTAGGAGTGCACATGAAGAACACAGACACTGTCCCCAAGGCCCCTTGCTGGGTACGTGGAGGCAGACGCTACCTCCTCCTCAGTTCGCCTCCCCAAGAGAACACACACAATGAACTCAGAACGATGTTTAAAGTATGTTTTGTTGTTTGTAAATGCACAGTCATATCAGCATCTTAAAGCTGTGCAAAAGAGAATTATCAGTTGGGAACTAACACACCATGTGCTTTAAAAAGGTACTGGATGTGCTGGAAGGAACAGTGAGAGTTTAGGCCCTCAGAGGGTGTAAGTCAGCCTCACTCTCTCAGTCTCCTACCACCTGTTTTCTCTGATTCCCTTAAATCCTTCTCATCCTCTTCTTTGGTATCAAATATATCCTTCCTCAGAAAATTCCATGCATCCCTACTTCTTGAAGAAATCGGAGGAACTTTTTTTTATTGGATCCTACTGACTCAGGCTTTCTTAAGCATAGACTTTTTGAAGGCTTTGCCTCAGTGTCTTTCTATCTCACTGAAAAAAAGTTCCCATGCTGTTGCAAAATCTGACCATCCACTATGGCACACTTATGATGTTGAGGAAGCATGAGTTCAGGGGTTTACTTGGTAATAATTAGCTTATATTTATGTGAAGGGTTATCCCACATAAAAATCTTTTTTTACTTTATTGTTTTTGTTTACACTATTACAGATGTTCCTATCACCTGATCCTCATTTGCCCACATCCCCTCCGCCCACCCCCTCTTCCCTCTGGAAAATCATTTTTTAAATATCTATGATTACAGCACATGCATTGGATCTTTTAGGATTGGGCAAAGCTGCAAATTATTCCATCTCCCAAGCAGTTGTGCACATACTGTGTTACTCCCCCAACGTGGTGTGGACATTTCTGGTTTGGGAGGGAAAAATCCATTTCAGAGCTCACAAATAGTATGGGAGGGACGGGACTCCTGTACACAGGTGTGCTGGTGGAATGTGTGTGCACACCCTCCATTGCAGTGTGTTCATGTCTGTACGTGCAGTTGCAGAGTTTGTAGGAAGGATCCCTCTTCTTGGTTCATCAGGGAGGCCCAGGTTCTCAGTACCTGTCTACATGCCATTTTGTTTTTTTTTAACATTTTATTTATTTATTTTTAGAGAGAGGGGAAGGGAAGGAGAAAGAGTAGGAGAGAAACATCAGTGTGTGGTTGTCTCTTGTGCATCCTGCACTGAGGACCTGGCCTGCAACCCAGGTCCTGACTGGGAATCGAACCAGCAAGCCTTTGCTTCACAGGCCCGTGCTCAATCCACTGAGCTATACCAGCCAGGGTTCTACATGCCGTTTTGTGAGTTGGAACAGTTATGTGACTTTTCTATAAATGATGCTCTAAATTATGACATCCTTATGCAATAAACAACACAAGAAAAAAAGCATGTCAGCTTGCAGGGAAGAAGTGCACAGAGGTGGCTTGAGTCCCTAGGGCTGAGAGCAGTTGCATACGTAGTAGAGTTTCTACTTCAGTCTCCTTCCACCAGCATGGCTTACAATCAGTCTCCTACTGGGGCACCTCATCCTTATGATGCCTATGGTGTTTAAAACAAATACGATACAATTTAATGTGTCTTGAAAATGAATATGCTTTCTATTTTAATGCTTTTATTCTACTTACTGGGTGGGAAAAAGTCTCCAAATGGGCTAAGGACCATTTGGATTTGTTCCTAAGACCTAAGACAACCTTTATTGTAAAGTGCCACAACATAAGCATTGAATAGCTCTCTCTGAGCCATCGGAAATGAATGGTGGTACCTAAAACCAGATTCTTTTCTATGTTTTAATAGGGCAGATGGGTTACCCCCAGTAAATTTGAACCATATCTTTGTAATTTGCAGGTTTAAAAATAAAACAGAACAAACCGACCAGCTTCCCAGGCAGAGGCCTGGTGCCAAGATTCACTGTGTGATCTCTAGCCCCAAACTCAGTGTTCCATGTCATAATGACCCCCGTGGCTGTTCCTCCCAGATGGAGAAAGCACAGAGATTTTTAATAATCTGGAAACACAGTTAATGGAGTTTTAATTAAGTGGAACAAGATAGGGTATACATTGCCTTCATTGATGAAATTTTAATTGAAAAACAGACCAGACCAGGAATTTTTATACTTCTCTGCTCCTAAGATGAAGGGTGAACTCTTATCACTGATGAGGTTAATTCAAAGGGGCATCCATGGGAGAGGGAAAAATCTTATTCCTACTTACGTAACAGGCTTTTAGGGCTCTTCCACATGTCTAGAATTGGCTGCCAGAACCCAATGTGAAAACAACCCTTCCTTTCCTTTAAAAAGGACACAACAGTCAGAAACTGGGTTTCAAGACTTCTGTGAAGTTCTTAAGGAGATGCACAGCGGTGCTTCTGAATTTCAGCACTAACCCACTCTTTCTACCAGTGGATAGGAGGAAGGGGCTTGATTTACAGGGGAAAGAACCTGAGGGACAATTCTTGAGTCTTATGGAATGGATAGGATTATTGTTGAGAGAGTTTTTCCTCAAACATTTGGGGAAACATCTGGAAAAAAAGGAAAATTAGGATGTGATTCTTCTTTTACAATCTGCTTAGATCTGGCCTACCTGCAGGTAGAACCAGTGAGAGAGGGAAGAGAAAAGGAGGAAGGAGGGAGAGGGAGAGAGGGAGAGAAAATAAGGGGTGGCTGTGGAGCAGGCTGGTGGTTGAGTCTAGAACATGAGAGCTTTTCTTGGGTAGCAGATACCATAAAAAACTGCTCAGATGAGTCATATTGTCAGTTACCCACCCAAAAGAACCACTCATGGAACAACCAACTCCAGCACTAAGGGGCTCTATGTGAACAGCTACAATGGAAGAAATTAAGCTAAATACAGATAACCCAAATTTTGCAGGTCCGAGATCCCATAGTACACGCCAGAGAAACCAACCGTGCATTCCACAAGAGAGTAAGTATTTTAGTGCTGGCTGCGGGGAGGGCATGGCCTAAGAGGTCACAGCCTCCTGAGAGCAGTGGTCTGCAACCAAGTAAAGAGACTGTTACCCTTTGATCATCCTTCTTGTTTCGACCACCTGGAAGGAAAAGCAAGCATGTGTAAGAGGGAAAATGAATGACAGAGAGCTTCATCTGGAATACAAGATTGGACGTTTTAAACACATTACACTAATATTTTTAACCTGGGCTCAAAAAGAGCTGGGCTCAATTATAGTCCCATGGAAGGATAGGGTGTACATTTCAATATGATCAAAATTCAAGGCTGAAAGAAGAGAATGGAAACTTTATGCACTTTATGCAAAGGGTTGAGACTGCTAAGTAAACCAGTCCAGTAGTGTTCTGAACAGGAAACTTGCAATGTCTACAGTAGAAATTGTCCCTTCATTTTAAAGATTGAGAAGGTCTCAGTGTCTTCTACACTCTCAGAACATAGCTTATAACTTTAATAGAGAAACTGCCAATGGCTTTCTTTCCCATCCTTCTTACTGTAGTCTGCCATGTATAATGCCCACCCATGTTTTGGCCCTAACTTTCAGGAAAAAAATCTTTCATTTTAATTTTTTAATTCCATTTTTATTTATGTATATTTAGAAACAAAACCAATGATCATATTCCAGGGTATCATTTTGCATACAGATATCATTATTGCTTTCTAGAGTTATACTTTCAACATATAAGCATGAGTAATTAAAAACATTTATATAGGGAGTTAGTACTACCCATGTATAACATGCATCCTTATTTTTCCCTCAAAAATTTGGACAAAAAACTGTGCATTGTACACAGCAAAATACAGTATGTTTCTACACATAAAGTGTTCTGCGTGAAGATACGTGATTTGATTCAAATTGGGATCCTAACACCTGGAAGTTCTTCAGCTTGGCAGGCTCGGGGAAGTCAGGATATGTTGTGAGGCACTACTGAATCATTGGTAGACTACAGTTCTATGTCTGTGAACTTGGGTACATGCCCCCCACACACATTCTTTGCAGGTGGATCAGAAGTTTGTGTACCTCCTTATGGAACTCATGTGGGCCAATTCTTTTGCTTAAACCTCACTATTAGGGCATGAAAGACCCACAAGGCTTGTAGGCAGCTCTGTCTTTGGATAGGGGTAGAGTGGAAGGAAGAAGCCTATGAAAGTTAACTGTCCTGGGCACAGCCTGTGGAAGTCCAGTTCTCTCAACCATCCAGAATTATGGTTTAAGTATAAATTTAGCCAGAGATTTATGGCATACTCAGTTTTCCTCAGAATTTTGTAGCTCCATAGTTATTCAGGGGAGCCAAGAATGTTTTAGGGGTTCTGTCACACAGTTTAGTGGGCATCAGTGGGTATCACTGTTGTGAATTCTGTATCGGATAGCTATATTATTATTCTTTGTACCACTGACATTTATAACACCAGGCACCTCGGGGCCCCAGATATATAAGGATCACAAAATATTTTAAGAGCTATTCTCTCTTTAAAATGGATCTGTTTAACACTTTTACTTTTACCGATAATCCTTTTCAAGAACGTTGAAGTTAAAAAGCCAATGGTAATTCAAATTGTACCTTCAGAAGGATAGTACAAGTATACATTCTGGAGCTGAGTTTACCTGCTTCAGATCAGGTTGTATTTTAGGATACAGATCTCGAGGCTCACTAGCTTTACAAACATACTTCAAATGATGATCCATTTGTCAAGGTCCAGATGTACCTGAGCCCTAATAACTTTTAAGAGGCAAAGAAATTATGTATCTTCTCCAGGAGGCTTAGCATCTGAAGAAAATGTTTGAGACTAGTTCACTAAGAAATAAAGAGGGGATCTAAATGTCCCTTATTGATAGATTTACTGAGCAGTGGATCCATAGGAAAAGTTGATGATTGAACGTCAATCAGTTGCCTTAGCTTTCTATACATGGTTTTAATACAGAGGTCAGTGGAAATAAAACAAAAATAGGGGGCTTTATTCTTTTATCATATGTGGTAAAATAAAACAAAACAGCATGTATAAGGAAAATCAGATACCTAATATTAGGATCGCAGAGGTCAGTATCTGCATAATGGTAGCAACCCTTCCTAAATGATAATGAACATCAATGTGAAGCCTATATAATATGTTCAAAAAGTTTTAATTAAAATCACAATTATATGTCATAATTTGAAAGCACAGGATCATACACTAACCTACATTTGACCTAATGTTTAAATCATAGAACCAACCCAATTATTACTTCTGGGATTGGGAAGCATCAGAAAGGAAAACTTGCAATTTCTGTATGCTTTTCTTTGTTTAACATTTTCATATTTTTTATGGTATGACTATGGAATCCACATCTAGGATATTTCATCTTTTTATACTAGTATTCTTTTTCTTTCAGCAGTAGAATACTCTAAAACAATATTTAGTTTATAATTAAAGTTAGAGTCCATAGAAATTTTAAAACATCAAAGGGAAAGTTCTGATTTTGTTTGATAATATTTTAAATATTAATTGCCCCCTCCTGTTTAGTGTTTTAAAATTTTCAACAGGAGGTTATTGAGAATTCCTCCCAAGCCTTTACAGACAGCTAAAACAGGGTGGAAACACTTTCACTTTCCACAGTGATCAAAGACTGCGGGATCCACATTACTGATGGGACGCACAGAGGTCCAGGCCGAGCCTTTGTGCTCCCCACTCAGGGATGCAGAGCCCAGAGGGGCTCAGAGCCCACAGCCTGTCCCAGCAAGATATACACAAGTCCTCTCTTTGCTACTATTCCTAATTATTAGCATTGGGAATGTTGCATTAAATCTGTTTCCTTGAAGTACAGTGCAAAGCCCAACACAGTCTGTCCTACAAACTGGTCGGGCTCGTAGGGGTTAACCATCTAAAAACCCAGAAGGCTCTACTTGTACGTTTTGTTAAATGGAAAATGTTTTAAGCACTTTCAATCTGCTTCCTTTACTTAAAAGTAAATTTTTTGTTACATATGGAAATTTTTATCATTCATTGATCTAAAGAGGCCCACGGAGTTTCTCTGTGTAAGGATCCTTTGTACAATTTTTAATAAGTGCACATTTAACTGAATCCCCAAGGTGCCTTTTTTACCATCCACTTTCTTCATATTGATGGCCTCACACAATAATTCAGCACTGAACTTATTCCTCCACCAAATGAAGTGCTTTTTAAANTATCTTAAATATTAATTGCCCCCTCCTGTTTAGTGTTTTAAAATTTTCAACAGGAGGTTATTGAGAATTCCTCCCAAGCCTTTATAGACGGCTAAAACAGGGTGGAAACACTTTCACTTTCCACAGTGATCAAAGACTGCGGGATCCACGTTACTGATGGGATGCACAGAGGTCCAGGCTGAGCCTTTGTGCTCCCCACGCAGGGATGCAGGAGCCCCAGAGCCCACAGCCTGTCCCAGCAAGATATACACAAGTCCTCTCTTTGCTACTATTCCTAATTATTAGCATTGGGAATGTTGCATTAAGTCTGTTTCCTTGAAGTACAGTGCAAAGCCCAACACAGTCTGTCCTACAAACTGGTCGGGCTCGTAGGGGTTAACCATCTAAAAACCCAGAAGGCTCTACTTGTACGTTTTGTTAAATGGAAAATGTTTTAAGCACTTTCAATCTGCTTCCTTTACTTAAAAGTAAATTTTTTGTTACATATGGAAATTTTTATCATTCATTGATCTAAAGAGGCCCACAGAGTTTCTCTGTGTAAGGATCCTTTGTACAATTTTTAATAAGTGCACATTTAACTGAATCCCCAAGGTGCCTTTTTTACCATCCACTTTCTTCATATTGATGGCCTCACACAATAATTCAGCACTGAACTTATTCCTCCACCAAATGAAGTGCTTTTTAAAAGAATTTCTTTTCATGGCTGTCAAACTCCGAGAAAGCTTGCTGAGTAAGTGGCAGCAAAACTTTAAGGGGTAATGATGTGTATCACGTTAGTTGATATTCTGTGCCTAATATTATTTTTTCTCCTTATTCCTTCTGGACTGGGATTCAATACTCTCAAACTCTCAGAAAGCTTGCTGAGCAAGTGGTAGCAAAACTTTAGGGAATGATGATGTATACCACTTGAATTGATATTTTCTATTCCTAATACTATTTTTTTTCTCCTTATTCCTTCCAGACTGGGATTCAATACAGACAATAATTCCCAATTTTCAACTTCTGCTTCTTCTCTTATCTTCTGTCACAGGGAACCTGTTAACCAAAATATGAACATCTGTATGTGAGGCACTGAGACAGCAAGAGAGAGGAACTCTCTCTTGTTACAATGGCACATATAAATATGTCAAAATACACCATTTTGAAGCTTTATATTTACTGTAATTTTCTGTACTTTTAACTTTCTTCACTTCTATATAATGCTAAATTTTTAATGCGGTTTTGGAAAAGCACTTATTAATGTCTAGATAGCATAAACAAACAATTTATTCACATCTTTCCTCATGTGATGCTCTCCCACTTCATGGCATTAATTTCTTTGTATGATTTTCTGGAGAACATTGGTGTTTTACCCATATGTCCTAGCTGAATAGATCTTTTTGATGAAATATTTAATACTTGAATCCAGTTTGTTGAAATTTCAAGTTTTTAACTCACCCATTCGGCCACATTTCTGTGTTTATTGGACACAGTCATGCGAGTAGCAGCTGCGTAGATCGGGGGTGGGGGTGGGTCGCAGGAATGACTGATGGGATATGCCCTCTGCGGGGCGTGGTCAGTCTGGTTAGGGACGGCACTGTCACGTGCTGTTTCTTTGCAGTGGGAGCAGTGTTGTAACAGAGTTAGAGAATAAGTTTTATAGAAATAAAACTTATTTTCCTAATTAGGAAAAGAAAATATTACTTTCATCAGAGCAGGTAGGGAATGATCTCA
Source organism: Sturnira hondurensis (assembly GCF_014824575.4). Taxonomy (NCBI): domain Eukaryota; kingdom Metazoa; phylum Chordata; class Mammalia; order Chiroptera; family Phyllostomidae; genus Sturnira; species Sturnira hondurensis. The sequence goes on along the minus strand of NW_028074140.1, from coordinate 7,463,092 downwards.
GACAAAATATAGGCATTATCTGGGAGAGGCAGTAATTGGGGCATCTACAGGAAAGAGGAAGCATAAACAATCCTTAGAAGCAGTAACTTTACAAATATTAACAAGATTGGTTTGAATGGCCTCATCATTAACTCAGTCTTCCAAAATGGAATGCTTGGAGAGATTCTCAGCCTAAGTTGAAAGAGAGATAATGGGAGTTATGGCTGGGAAGAACATGAATGCTTGTATATTTAAAGTGAATCTGGTATTCATCATGTCATAGGTACTTCTGTATTTTACCCCTTTTATTTTTCACTACAATACTTGTACATGAGGTATTAGTATATAACTTCTACAAATAAGAGAATGAATTTAAGATATTAAATTTAACATATACTGAATAGCAGCCATGCCCAAGCATTTGCTAACTTCTAGCTCATACTGTTTTCAGCATCCCAGTAAAGATCATTGGCTTCTAGGTTAAAGAATTTTGTCCTAAAGTGGAAAGCATGATTAAATCTTAGATTGAGAAAGATAATTCTATCAGTCAGCTATGAATAGTAGCAGAGAATCAGGGGATTATCAGATAAAAGTTCATTCTAATAGACAAGGCAGTAGGTAATAATTGTCCTAAACAAACCAAAGCATGAAATTCTCCTTGCATAGGGTGGAATAGAGAGGTATTAAGAGTCAGATTTAAAAGGAAGCAGGTGAAGAGGGAGATCTGTGATAAAATTAGCTCCTTTTATGTACTTACTTTTGTGTTACTTTTAAGGTGGCCTCTTAATAAATGATTTATGTGAATATCCTTCACAACATGGATTTCCCAGTCATGTTATCTGAAGAGTTCTGAGGATTCTTATTTTCTATTTCAATCTTATATTTTAGTTTGTGTCTCTTTTAAAGAAGTTGTAATGCCATCTATTTTTGTGCACATATATTTACACAAATATATATCCCATTGGTAATATTGGGTCTTACCATTTATAGTGTGCTTGCCCTTAAGTGAATTGTTCTTGGTCTCTCAGCTTTTCTAAGTTGGACTCAGCAACTCTCTTGGTATATGAGGTCTGTCCACAAAAAGTCCAGCTATTCTTAATATAACAAGAATGATTTGCGCAACATTGATGTAACTAGCAGCCAAAGAGAGTGGACTGGAACGTGTATGTGTGAACAGTGACGACTTCACTGTACTAGTCACTGGAGGTGGTAGATGCTGTTGAGTGAGTGTGTGTACTGTGCAGTTGTCATATTTAAAGTGACTGAGCAAGTAGAGCAATAATTCTGCGTCAAATATGGTATTAAGCTTGAATATTCCTCCAGGGAAACTATTCAGCTGATTCAGAAGGCTGTGGCTATGGGCAACTGATGATTGGCAGTTTTATAAAAACAGTGTGCCCACTCATGCATCACGTTTTGTGCAGAGTTTTTTTGTGATACATCAAATCACCCAGGTGACTCAGCCCCACCAGAGCACAGATTTGGTGCCCTGCGCCTTCTGGTTTTTCCCAAATTAAAATCACCTTTGAAAGGGAAGAGATTTCAGACTGTCAATGAGATTCCAGAAAATACAATGGGGCAGCTGATGGTGACCGAGAGAACTGTGTGAGGTCCCAAGGTGCCTACTTTGAAAAGGGCTGAGGTGTCATTGTCCTATGTACAACGTTTCTTGTATCTTGTATCTTCTTTGATAAATATCTCTACTTTTTATATGATATGGCTGGATACCTTCTGGACAGACCTCATAACATTTACAAACTAACTGAAAAAAATAAAGGACTGAAATTTGCTAAGAGACCTCTGTCCTCATGGACAGCAGAGAGAAATTCCTGTCAGAATTAAGTGGGATGCTGTACAAAGCACAGAAGTGTAATAAATTTGCAGTGGCCCTTTCAGATGAGGACATAGGGGTCATAACTTGATTTAAAGAGTGGTAGCAGGAACGTGGTACTAGTTCGGGTTGCCTAGGTTATCTGACCTGCCAAGACCTTTCTGAAAAGAGAATAGGAGGTTTACCAAGCATTTTTTCATGAAGTAACAGGTGACAAAATGTGAAAATTACAGTGAAAAATCTTTCAGAATATATTTATCTGAACTAAAATGAAAAGGTGCCAAAATTATTTCATTCTGTTATTTACTCAAAAAATATATATGTATATATATATCGGTAATTTGTTATGTGCTCGGTGTCCTAAGAACTTGGGGATATAATGATGAACTTAATGTGGATATTCTAGGTAATGAGACAAGTATAAAATATATAATTATAATTACTCAATTATAATTTTAGTAAGTATTACAAAGAAAAGGAAATTAGGCAATGAAAGTATAAAACAGGTACCAGAATTAATTTCAAACAGTATAGAAAAAATGCATTTATAGTAAACTAGAAAGAAGAATAAAAGAAACCAGGTAAGAAGTGAGAAGAGGTATTAAGAGTTTTTTTTGAAGATAATATCCTAAGTGGGAAGAAATTTATAAGGTTAGGAGAATGAAAAGATGCTCAGAGTGGTCTTATTGTTGTTTTATTTTTAGTCGTAAGAGAATTGCATAGCTGGATCCAAAATAGGAATAGATTATCCCTAATAAAAAAGGGAAACATTTTCTGAACATGCAAGGACTGCTAATCTGTAATACACAATAGAGTTGTGAGCAAGTGTGTGTGGCATTGTGTTCTACCATATTCTGTCTATAGCCAGATAAGAGCCTGGCATGAAAGTCCCTTGACTTTAATATGCTGTCTTCTTTGGGAATCTGATCAACTCTCTTAGATAATTCAGACTGTGAAGAAGAGCTACCACTTTGGATAAGTCTTTTAACTAGCTGTATTTTATAAGGGCCACACTTCAGGGAGCTGTTTATCTGGACCTGATAGGTTGTTTATCTGGACCTGGAGTTGTTTATCTGGAGTTTGTCTGCCACAAATGTACTTTTTATTTTTAAAATGTTTGTTATTACATAGCTTATTTGTTCAAACTCTGCCATTAAGTTGAGTCCAATTCTATTGAATTGTTAGTTAACATTAATAGTCCATTATTTATATCATTTCCTTTATTTTGTATAGACAATCTCCAGGTGGGTAGCCCTCCCCAAAAGTTGGCTCTGTTAAATTAATTATAGAAAATGAAGAAATTTTAAGATCTTCATTAATGTTTGTGTATTGGTGGAGGAATGTGTCTGGCTACTGACCTGTGTCACTGCAGTCTCGCTTATTGGACATGCAGGAGTTATAAATGCAGCTGTCTTTCAATCTGTACTTAGCAATGCTTCCTCTGCTCTCATACTATCTTCTTGTTGATAATGTGCCTTTTAAATAGTTTACATATATGAGGCCTGTAGTCAAGAGCTGCAGCTGTTCAAAAGATTAGAATCCAGGATAGTATTTTCTATTATTATGACTCTCCCTAAAATGTTCATGTATTATGGAAAAAAATTAATCAAGTACATTTGAGGAAAACTTGTTTATATAACAGTTTTGTTTGTTCTGAATTGTACATTTTCTCAGACTCTGTAATACAGGGATGTGTATGATTATTCTCTAAGAGGGGACAGTCTAGAATGTAGCCTTTACTAGCTTGGATCTGGGAAACTCATCTGCATAGAGCCACTATGAAATGTCATTTTGAATACTTCTGATCTAGAAAAAAATAGCCTGACCCTTCTGGGAGACTGAGAAATGGTTATTACATTGAGTATAACAAATGTAACACAGAAAAATTCAGAAACAATATCTTCAGGGTGTTTTTTTTAATAAAAGCAGAGCACCCAGTAGTTAAGAAATGTGAAAGACTATGGTCAAAGACCACCCTGCCTGGTATGGTTCAGTGAATTGAGCATGGACCTGTGAATGAAAGGGTCACTGGTTCAATTCCCAGTCAGGGCACATGCCTGGGTTGCAGGTCAGGTCCCCAGCAGGGGCATGTGAGAGGCAACCACACATTGATGTTTCTCTACCTCTCTTTCTATCTCCCTTCTCTCTAAAAATAAATAAATAAAATCTTTAAAAAATAATTTGTCAAAGGCTAAGAAAAAAGGAAATACACTTGGTATTAGACCTAATATGATTGAGGATGTTCATGGAATTTGGGCTAGCATACACCTCTTTAGAAGGAGACAAAATCCTGGTTTTCTACCATGTAAATATTGCCGTGCCTGCTCTTCCAACTTACTGTGATTAGAAAAGAAGGCAATGAAACACAGTTTCACTGGTTTTCACATTTCATGAATTTGGCTTGTCCTCAGGCATGTACTCGTTATATATTTAATGCTTATATGTATAGTAGATGAATCTCTATGCAGCTCCAGTATTAAATTTATTATGTATTAAAGATTCAAAGGAGAAGAAAGGTTACAGAGGGGTCTGGAGAGACATATTCTATAAGGTTCTTTGATAGTAAATTCAAAATACAATACAGTAAATCTCTGTGATTTTAATGTGAAACTAAGTATACCTTCAAGAAGGACCATGCCTTTGTTCCTGAAGTTTACTTTTGTATTGCGTAAATACAGTATAAAATTTAATCTTACAACTGCAAACAGTTTTTGTTTGAAAACTCACTCATTTTAACTTAAAGACTTCAGAATATCCAGTGAATTAGTAGATTTTTGAGAAGGCCTCATGCCTCTCTGGATGAATAGTGTCTTTAAAATTTTTGTGCTCTATTTCTTATAAATGTCATTCAAAATTACAAATTTCAGGCTATAAAAAGAAGGCTATAAAACTAGCTTGTAATCTTTTTAAAATGCAAAATTGTATTAGTTGTAAAATCTTTATCAGCTATATGTATAATATGATAAAAACAGATTATTATAATTTTTTGTAAAATAAACAAGGTCCTTCTGTTGAGAAGTAAATTTAAGATCACTGTGAAAATCCTTTGACAGTGTTAATACTTGTTATCTCTACTATGTGATTCAGTGTAAAAACAAGATCCACATCTAGTTAACTGTTTTATGGGATAAGGTATTTTGGAATTTTTTCCATGAATATGGGGGCAAAGAAGAAAAGAACTTAGAGTAATATATAGCACTTTTTCTCTTACCATCTCAAATATAAAAGCTTAAACTATCAGATATTTTGAAATATTTTGGTCAGGCATTTTTAAAATTTAACTGTTCTATTGGATTGTTCATTTGGTGTTGAGTTGTATGATTTCTTTATATATTTTGGATACTAACTCCTTGTCAGAGCTGTTGTTTGCAAGTGTCCTCTTCCCTATGGTTGGTGGCCTTTTTGCTTGTTGGTGGTTTCCTTTGCTGCGCAGCGGCTTTTTAGTTTGATATAGTCCCGTTCATTTTACTTATTTCCCTTGCCTTTGGGTCAAAATCATACAGTCTCTAAGACCAAAGTCTCAAAGTTTAGTACCTATATTTTCTTCTATGTAATTTATTGATTCAGGTCTTATATATAGATCTTTGATCCATTTTGAGTTAATTTTTGTATATGGGGACAAACAACAGACTGGTTTCATTCTTTTGTGTGTGACTTTCCAATTGTCCCAATTTATTGAAGAGACTTTCTTTTTTTCCATCATATGCTTTTGGCTCCTTTGTTGAAAATGATTTGCCCATGTATATGTGGGTTTATTTCTGGGCTCCAGTTCTGTTCCATTGGTCTATGTCTTTTTTTGTGGCAATACTATGCTATTTTGATTATCATTGCTTTGTAGTATAATTTGAAGTCAGGGAGTGTGAAACCTTTGGCTGTGTTCTTTTTTCTTCGACTTGCTTTGACTATTCAAAGTCTTTTGTGGTTCCATACAAATATGATGATATTTTTATTCTATTTCTTTAAAAACTGTCATTAGGATATTGATGGGAATTACATGAAATCTGTATATTGCTTATGTAATATTGACATTTTAACCATGTTGATTCTTCCAATTCATGAACACTAATGATCTTTCCATTTCACTGTGTCTTTTTCAATCTCTTTTAATAATGCTTTATAGTTTTCAGTGTATAGGTCCTTTACATTATTTGTTAACTTTATTCCTAGATCTTTTATTTTTGTTACATTTGCAAAAAGATTTTTCTCCATTTATTTTCCTGAAATTTCATTGTTAGTATACAGCAGTGCAGTGGATTTTTATACATTGATTTTGTGTCCCTCAACTTTACTATTATTTGTTTATTGTTTCTAATAGTTTTTTTTTGGTGGAGTCTTTAAGGTTTTCTATAATAAAAAAAAATAATGCCATTTGCAAAAAGTGACACTTTTATTTATTTATTCCCAGTTTGGATGCCTTTTATTTCTTTCACTTGCCTGATTGCTCTGGCTAGGACTTCCAATAATATGTTGAATAAGAGTGATGAGAGTGAATATCTTGTCTTGTTCCTGACCTTAGAGAAAAAACTTTTAGCTTCTCACCTTTGAGTACGATATTAGCTGAAGGTTTGTCAAAAGTGGCCTTTATTATGTTCAGGTGCTTTTCTTTGATACCTATTTTATTGAATGCTTTAATCATAAATGAATATTGTATCTTATTACATGCTTTTTCTGCATCTATTGACAAATCCATACTATATGGTCAGAAGATCTGAACAGACATTTCTCCCAAAAAGACATACAAATGGCCAACAGATATATGAAAAAAGATGCTTAACTTCACTAGCTATTAGAGAAATGCAAATCAAAACCGCAATGAGATACCATCTAACATCTCTTAGAATGGCTGTTATCAACAAGACAAGTAATAAGCATTGCAGAGGTTGTGGAGGAAAAGGAACTCTCATTCACTTTTGGTAGGAATATAAATTGGTACAGCCACTATGGATAACAGTGTGGATATCCCTCAAAAAGTTAAGAATAGAGTTACCATATGACCTAGTTATCCCTCTTCTGGGTATCTACTCCCCAAATTTGAAAACATTTATTAGCCAAAATACATCTATCCCTATGTTCATTGCAGTATTATTCATGGTGGCGAAGACATGGAAACAATCCAAGTGTCCTTTGGCAGATGATAAAGATGTGATTCACATACACAGTGGAATACTACTCAGCCATAAGAAAAGACAAAACACTGCCATTTGTGACAACATGGATGGATCTTGAGGATCCCGTGCTCAGCAAAATGTCAGACAGAAAAAGCGAAGAACCATATGGTTTTCCTCATATGTGGGATACAAAACTGAAATTCTTAGACACAGACAGCAGTATGGTAGTTAGCAGAGGGAAGGGGGTGTGAGGGGTAGTAAAAAATAAAGAGGATCAAATATATGGTGAAAGAAGATTTGACTTTGGGTGGTTAACCAATGTCACCATATTTAACAAAAAAGAAAATAAAAATATAATAAAATGAAATAAAAGTATTGAAAGAAAAAATTAACTATTCTGGTATAGTAAAACAATACTGGAATATACAAAGTAATTTGTATTTAAGTCTTCCCCTTAATCATTTTGAAAAGTAGTGAATTCTCTGAAGATTTGTTCTTTTGCTCACTTTAATGGAGTCCCCTTCTCTAGGTCTCTTGGACATTCAGTGTCACCCTTCTCTTTCCTTTGTTGACTCTGCCATTAAGAATGGGCCTGGAACTCGCTGTTCAGGATAAAGTGTGAATAAAAATTAACCACCCCAATACTATAGTATTAACCACCCAATACTATAATTAACCACCCCAATACTAAAATTAACCACCTCAATACTATATAATTAATACTATTTCTATAGTAATACTATAATAATAATATTATAATACTTATAATATCAAATAGTATTAATATATTTATAAATATAAGTATTTATTTGTTTATAAAATTGCATCAATCTCCAAAGCCAGGTCACCTAATTTTCTTGAGGGTACAAAACGTCCCCATGGCTATAAAGATCCAATGTCCATTCCTAAATGGCCATAAGAATTTCTGAAACTTGAAAAAAAAAGGCATTTCTAGTCTTCTGAACAGGTCTTTCCTCTCTTCAGCCTCTGTAGACTCCGGTCCCTTCCACAATGACAGGTTCACTGATGTAGTGTGGTTTTATTAATTTACCAGTGGGAACTTTCAAGCAATAAAAGCCTGTTGTATTTGATTTTCATCTACTGAATACAAATGTATCTTATTTAATGATTTTTGAAAAAAATATTTGTAAATATAAAGAAAAAAATCTGTAGGTATGAGAGAAGCAAATTAATCTTTTGCCCAATACACCTGGAGTGGTGCTTTCTTGGGGGTCCGGATTCCCCAAAGAAGCACAGTCCAGAAAGCTTATTAGTGGGAAGGAATTGAGCTGGGACTACAAGAAGACGGAAGGAAAGTCAGTTCCTTACTCATTTCTCATCCTGTCACTCATTAGCTACCTCAAATCATTGTAGCAACTTTCCCTTTCCTTTCCTGACAGCTTCAACACTGTGTTTCGACTTTGAGACACATTACCTTAGAATTTTAAGCATGAAGCGTAGAAAACGAGAACAAGAACAAGGTGGGAAGTGGCCTCATTTGAAAAGGGAGTGAGTGGTGAAGTAAGAAAAATAGCTAAAAGCTACTTTTCCTAAATTACTTTTCTTCTTCCTGTTTTCTTTTCAGGGCTTCTGTTCACAAAATAACTTTTCATTCTTGATCAATAGCAATTTGATGCTGATGCTGCTCATCATTAGGAATAATTTGAGTCTTCTGCCTTCTGTTGTTTGACTGTTTTTTAACCTGAGGACTAGATAGATTCTCAGTCATTGCCTCCTTGGAAATATTGCTTAGAAAGCAGAGTAACTTTGACTCAAATGGAATTTAATCTTCTTAGTTCTTGCAAGGGAATGCCTTCCTTATTACTGGCTGCATTACAGACGTTTTGGGATGGCACGCTGGATGAGTTAAATGAGGTGGGTAGGCATCTAAAAGCTAAATGATCCCATTATAATTTGTTCATCCCAAATACATAGCTCAAAGGCTTGGGAACAGAAGCAAACTACTTTAGTGGCTTTTGCCTTGTTTTATAAGATCACCTGTCAGGAACATAACTATCAAAGGAAAAGCAAATGCAAGCTTTAGAAACAGAATTCCAAATCAGTTAGGAAAAAAATAGCAAATGAACAAATGAAATGTGATGATTTAATCAGCAGTGGCTAGTGGGCGCACACACGCCATTACATAGAGTATATACTGGACCTTAGAAAAATCAGGCACCCATGGAAGGAGTGAAGTTTTCTCTCTCCCATCCATTCTTGGTGTTTTTCATGAGAGAATTGGTTAACAGGATCAAACCCAGGAAATATCTGTTAGCTGAATGAGTGCACCTGGGTATTTTTTAGAAAGCTGGGGGTGAAATATTCTAATAGATATGAAGGGACAATATGAAGGCAAGAAGAAGATAGAAGATTTTTGAATGGGAATATATAAATTTTGTCTTTTTTAAAAATTTTATTTAATTATTTTTCAAGTACAGTTTTCTATCTATTACTCCCATCCCATCCCACCCCCCCCCATGCTCCCCCCTCCCTCCCATTTCCACCCTTCTCAGTTGTTGTCCATGTATCCTTTATTTATGTTCCTCTAAATCCCTCCCCTATTTCCTCTGAAATTCCCTCCCCTCTTCCCTGTGGTCACTGTCAGCCTGTTCTCTATTTCAGTGTCTTTGGTTATATTTTGCTTGCTTGTTTGTTTTGTTGTTTAGCTTCCTGTTAAAGGTGAGATCATATGGTATTTGTCTTTCAACACCTGGCTTATTTCACTCAGCATAATGCTTTCCAGTTCCATCCATGTTGTTGCAAAAGGTAGAAGCTCCTTCTTCCTTTCTGCGGCATAGAATTCCATTGTGTATGTGTACCATAGTTTTTTGATCCATTCATTTACTGACGGGCACCTAGGTTGCTTCCAACTCTTGGCTATTGTAAATTGTGCTGCTATGAACATTGAGGTGCATATGTTCTTTGGGATTGGTGTTTCAGGGTTCTTAGGATACAATCCTAGCAGTGGAATTGCTGGGTCAAAAGGCAGGTCCAACTTTAGTTTTCTGAGAAAATTCCATACTGTTTTCCATAATGGTTGTACCAGTCTGCAATCCCACCAACAGTGGACCAGAGTCCCCTTTTCCCCACACCCTCTCCAACATTTGTTGTTTATTGCTTTGTTTATGATAGCCATTCTCACTGGTGTAAAGTGGTGATATGTCCCCTAGAGCAAGAAATATAAAGGAAAGAATAAACAAATGGGATCTCATCAAAATAAAAAGCTTCTGCGAGGCTAAAGAAAGCAGCATTAAAATAAAAAGACAGCCAACTGTATGGGAAAACATATTTGCCAATGATACCTCAGACAAAGGTTTAATCTCCAAAATATACAAAGAACTCACACAACTCCACTCTAAGAAGACAAGCAACCCAATTAAAAAATGGCGAAAGGATTTGAACAGACACTTCTCCAAGGAGGACATACAGAGGATCCAGAGACACATGAAGAGATGCTCAATATCGCTTGCTATCAGAGAGATGTAAATTTTGTCTTTAACCAGTTTTCAGTGGCAATTTCTTAAATCAGTTAAAAATTTCAAAATACTATTTTCCATTTTTAAAAATGGTTATCTAAGATTTGGTGAAGTTAAATGTGTATTTTCCCATGGATTCTAGTTGAATGAAAAGTGACACCAGTCACCCAAGTAAAAGGAGATACCCTTGGAGCATAACCTCAGTGACTCATGCCCTTTAGGCAAAGCTCAGGATATATATATATATATATATATATATATATATATATATATACACACACACACACACACACACACACACACACATATATATATGTATTCAATATATACTATATATATTGCATGTTTGAACCTGAAGAATAGGGAGTTATTCATTAGTCACCATAAAACAAAAGGAAAGGGAAATTTAAATGTGGTTTGGATGATAAGGAAAGCATCCGAGAAAGCCAAAGATGACAGAACACAATTCTCCCTTCTCCCTTTGCACTGTCAGTTTGTTTTCTCCTTTGTCTGTATAAGAGTCAAAGAATTTGGAGAAACTAAGTGCTGCCTTTTAGGGGTTAAGTAAACTAAACTCAAGATTGTAGTCACAAGTTAATAACCATGTATTTATTACTTGATGCAAAAAGTACTTTTCCCAAGCCTAATTTCCTTTATTTATTTGTGTAATGAGTACAGTGAAGGTGCACCTTTGTTCCATAGATAAATGAATTTACTAGCTGTGACTTTAGGCAAATGGTAATATATCTTTGAGCTCTTTGCATTGCCTACAAAGTGAATATTATAATAATTTCCTCTTAAGTTTTTGAGAAGGTTATAAGAATATTTTAAGACTATAGAAAAGATATTGGACATAGACCCTCAGTGTTATCCTCAAGAAACTGTTTAATTTTAGGGTTATAAACCTTGAAGTACAAAGAAAATCAAAGAAAAATTATCCCAAAATCTACTTGCACCATAGACCAATAAAATATTGATAACAAAATAATTGCTTTTATCAATAATAACTTTTATAGGCATTTGAAGAACTCACCATGTATTTGAAATAGTGTTTTATTTTTGTGTCTTCCAATGAGTTCACAATTATTTGAAAGTGGTTTTAAATATATATGTTTTTTAAGGGAACTGGCAAATGGAAACACATATTATATTTTGGTCAGATGAGGACCTTTCTACCTAGGGTTTATTAATTTCAATCAGGTCTTAGAAAGAATTGAAGGAGAGGGGAATAAGTCACCACATTATATATCTGTTTGGCATAAGGATTATTTTGAATTGGTTTTTTAAGCATTTTCTTTTTTAAAAATTTTTTATTGATGTTCAAATGCAGTTCTCTCCATTTTCCCACCACCACCTTCCCCCTCCCTATTCACCCCCACCTCCCACCCTCAATCCTTCCCCCCTCTGGCTTTGTCCAAGGGTCTTTATACACATTCATTTACGACTCCCTTCTTTTTTTTTTTTTTAAGAAAGAGCAGACGTAAGAAAAGCTCTTAAAATGACTAACAGAAGTTACCCTTTTGTAAGAGACATGTATGTTTATAAGGGAAATCGTCATCTGTAAGTGTGTCTGCCTCTCCGTAGCAGGAAGAAAAGGATGACCTAATCTCCAGAAATGCTCATCAGTGGGGAAAGTGTGGCCTTGTGTCTGCGTAACCTCCTATCCTTGTGTACTGGGTTTTACCTAGGAACCTCCCATTACTGGCATTCCTGCTGGACATGTTTTTTTTTTTTTTAATCTTTGGCTGGAGATGGGATTTAAGGTAGTGGCTTGGGCTATTTTGGGGGGTTTCTAAATTTTCCTCTGTATGTCCATGCTTACAAAAGATATACGTGTTATTAAACTTCTGCTTGTTTTTCTCTTGTCAGTCTTTTTACTGAGTAGAGGTGTTACCGAACAAAGGGTCCGGGGGCGGGGGGGGGGGTGCAATACTTGGCCCACCAAGGGATGCCAAAAACTGCTACAGAAAACAGGGGCCCCTTCCAAGGACGATACACTAATATCTATAGGGCTCTTCTGTCCGCCGCCAATCGGAAAGACATCTCTCAATGCCAGAGGTTTGTGAAAAGGAAACAAAATGTTTATTTAATGCTATTCAGGCCTAATGCCTTCCTTAAAATATTAAAGTCTTTAAGGGTATACACCTACACACACACACACAGCGCTCCCTTCTCCCACTGTCCCAACTCCGGGTACCGTAAATCAGGAAAAGAGCACACGTCCGTTTTCAGGTCGCTGGCACGTGAGCTGTGTCGCCTGCCTGTCCAGGCAGGATCTCCAATTAATCCAAAGTCATGTGGCACCTTTCACTGGCAAGAGTTCTTTGTACCAAGTTCCAGTCAAAGTCTCTCCTGGTTTCCAGGCCACTCAGCCAAAGGGAGCACGCCAAAGCTGCGTGGGCCTCTTCTACCAAAGCCGCACTCCACCAAAAGCGCGTCTTTCTTCTTCACCTGGCCGCAGGGATCTCCATTCTGGCAAAGCTGCGTGGTCTTCCCTTTCACCTGGCCAAGAGGGGGTCTGCACCCTGCTGAGACCCGTGTGGCTCTCTCTCTCCTAATGGCTACAGGGGGTCCTCACTCTGCTGAAACCTCGTGTCTCTCCCCCTAATGGCTGCCGTGTCTGGGTTTAAATCCCCCGGTGCCCATCTTCCTCTGTACCCCTATTTCCGACTCCTCCCATGATCAGTTACACCTGCCAGTATTTCTGTATTATTATAAGTTTACTGGGCTGCCATTGTTAGTCTGGGCAGGTATGGTCCCATGTCCTAGAGCCAATCTCCTCCAAGCCCCCACACAGGCGCTGTAACTCAGGGGATCTGCCCCCCAGTCACATCTTGGGGGGAAGTGACTTCATTCCTATAGCTCCAAGCATGGCCACAGCCATTTAACTTATCCAAGTGACCCGCCAAAGGCTATAGATATGTTAAATGACCAGGCCATGGATTAGATGCAGGGCTGTGGCTTTACAAAACAGCCCTGCATGTTCCTGGTCTATGTGTCCCTTCCCCCAACTCACACCTTGGGGGTGGGGTGAGGATATCTTAATATTTCCTCCAATATTCCTGTACACTTTGAGTTCTGGACACCATTCCAAATCTTTCCTCGGCACCCCCCTTTGGCTGCACCCTGTATCAGAGGCATCACAGCCAAGAACCTAGAAGGGTAGAGATAAAAATTTTCTTCCCTACAGAATCATTAGAAATCCTACACTTAGATAAATATTTTGACTTTGGGGATCATGATCTATATCAGTTGGTGAAATACTGAGGTTATGAAAATACTGTTTTTTAGGGCAGTGAAAATACTCATTATTATTTAAAATGATGGATTTAAGTCATTGTACATTTGTCTAGAACTATAGAATGTACAGCATCAAGAGTAAATGCTAAAGTGAACTACGGACTTTGGATGATTTTGATAAGTCAGAGTAGGTTCATCCTTGGTAAAAAAAAAAAATGCTTAGAAAATGCACAGTTTCTTGTGAATGTGGTTGATAACGGGGGAGGCTGTACCTGTGGGGGAACAGGGGCTGTGTGGGAAATGTCTGACCTTTTACCTAAATGTTTTTGTAAACCTGAAGCTATTCTTTATAAAAAGACCAAAAACTCATACTAAACAACAAAGCAAAAGGTATTTTAATGTAATTCTGGTTGCTCTGATAATGTGATGGCCTGATCCGTGCTATTTGAGCACTAAAGACAGTAAAAATAATAAGGAAATTTTTAGCTGGGGTATAATACTAATTCATGTACAAGTATCCCTGCAGTTGAGAACTGTAAATGCAAAACTCCACATGGTGCATTTTTTGTTGTTACTTCTGATCAAAGCTGCTTTATGTCCCACTCAGAAAGCAATGCCCTTGGAGCTATTTTGAAATTGTTAGTTAGCAAATGTTTCTCATTGTTTACCAGGTGGAAAGGGTAGACAACATCTATTACAAAAGAACCCCATTTTGTCTCAGGAGCACTTTGATTTATAATCAAACTAGTATGTGTCCATTTGCAAAATGTAGGATTGGTCTTGAAATTAATAGGTACATAGTCAAGTGGTAGTTAACTTAGGTTAGAATTTTTAGGCCATTAAATGACCTTTGCACATATTAGCTCTTTCTTTTGCAAATGTTTTTTTTATTATTATAAATGTTGATTTGTGTCAAATCAACATTTTGGAAGTGCCAGTTTGTAGATAATTTCTTCTTGCCACATTGGATGCCAGGGGAGAGAAAAATAAGCTTGAAACACCCATTTTAATACTAGAAGCTGGGGCACCTGACAAATACAATAAAAATGTGTATGTCTCATGCCACTGGCATCTTTATCACCTAGGGACTTGTTAGAAGTGCAAATTCTCAAGCTCCATCCCAGACCTAGCGAATCAGGAATCCTGAAGGTGGGACCAAGCAAAGTATGTTTTAACAAAAGCTCCAGGTGACTTTACTACATGCGTAAGTTTTGAAGGACTGGTCTAAAGAACAAGGGTTTTGTTATATAAAACCTGAGAAAATGTGATTATATGATGAATATTTGAAGCATTGATAAAGAAATAAAAGGGGACGCTGACTCAATCCGAACAAATTAATAATAAATAAGAAGTTTAGCCCCAATTTACAGTATCTTACAGAGACTGAGAACAGCTTAAAATCTGAATATTGTTTGCATGTAATCCCAGCACACACACAATTCTTAAATGAGAGAATGAAAAACTTCAAAAGAAAATTACTTTTGATTCTGTATTGTTCTTGATTAACTGTAATAATTCTTATTGTGGTTATGTAAAAAATCACATATTAAATCTTGGTTCATGACCATCTCTCAAAATGAAGTATCACGTTAATTAACAGGAGAAAGAGAAAATTGCTGAAGAAATGACTATTATAATTTACTACTAGTAGTTTTCTTGTCTATTTTTATACAGAGATATTTTAGCCCCAGAAAAAAATAAAATGTTGAGGCCCTGGCTGGCGTAGCTCAGTGGACTGAGCGCGGGCCTGCGAACCAGAGGATCGCGGTTTGAGTCCCAGTCAGGGCACATGCCTGGGTTGCAGGCCAGTTCCCTGCAGGCCCACTCCCAGCAGGGGACGCATGAAAGGCAACCATACATTGATGTTTCTCTCCCTCTCTCCTTCCCCTCCAAAGATAAATAAATAAATAAAATCTTAAAAATAAATAAATAAATAAATAAATAAAATGTTGAGAATTCTATTTAAAACATCTTTTGCAATTATATGTAATTAACTTTATAGGCAGTTACACAATTCTGCCTTGATGAAAAGTTAAATTGTATAGGGAGGACATAATTTTTATAATTTATTTTTAATCAATAAATGTGTTTGTTGATACTTAGTTTCTATGTAAATTTCTTAGGTAAAGTAAGATTCATGTTTTATACAACTTATTATTAGTGTGCCTTACTTTTAAAGGAAACAACAGAAGACTGAGTAAGATTGAAATTAAGTTGCATTGTCAAACTTTAATTTGAAATAATTTTGAATTTCAGGACAAATAACAAAGATAGTACAGAGATTACCCTTAACCAAGCTTTACTTAATATTAACACCTTCCATAATTAAACTACACTAATCAAAAATAGAAAGTGAAACTATAAACTTTATTTGGATTTCATCAGTTTTAGTGTTAATGGTCTTTTTCAGTTTCAAGATTTAATTCAGGGCACCACATTGCATTTAGTTGTTATGTGTGCTTGGTCTCTTCAGATCTGCAAAAGTTTCTCAGTGGTTTTTTTGTTTTTTCATAGCATTGACACTTTTTAGAGATAATAGATCAATGTTTTTGAGTCCCTCAATTTGGTTTTTGTGCTGTTTTCTCATGCAAATATAGTAAACATGACTTCATACTGATTTCTCTTACTGTAATTCACCTCTGACGTCATCCTAGCCCCAATTCCTCTTTGCTTCTTTGTAGCTTTTTTATCTGGCAGTGAGAAACCTACTCCAAATATGGACCATTTGTTTTTCTAACCCTAGAACACACGTAAAGCAATTCCGGAAACGCTACCTCTAACTCCCGCGTGACACAAGTTTATCGTCAGGGCCAGAGGGCTTATGTGCAATTCTTTTTTCTCCAGTTTTAGAACACCCAGTGAAAACCTTGTTTGCCAGAGGTTCTTTATGTCTACCTATTTCAAATGTTATGTGGTATAGTTGTAACATAGTTGATTTTATGGAGTAAAATAGTGATTCAGTTGTGTCTTTTTCAGTTTTCCTTACATCACTGATTTGTAATTCTACCTTTCATATACAAGGCTTCAAAANATTCCTCTTTGCTTCTTTGTAGCTTTTTTATCTGACAGTGAGAAACCTACTCCAAATATGGACCATTTGTTTTTCTAACCCTAGAACGCGCGTAAAGCAATTCTGGAAACGCTAACTCTAACCCCCGCGTGACACAAGTTTATCGTCAGGGCCAGAGGGCTCATGTGCAACTCTTTTTTCTCCAGTTTTAGAGCACCCAGTGAAAACCTTGTTTGCCAGAGGTTCTTTATGTCTACCTATTTCAAATGTTATGTGGTATAGTTGTAACATAGTTGATTTTATGGAGTAAAATAGTAATTCAGTTGTGTCTTTTTCAGTTTTCCTTACATCACTGATTTGTAATTCTACCTTTCATACACAAGGCTTCAAAATATGAACAGATGTCTTTCCAAGCTCTCTTATTTTGCCCCTTTGATAGTATTTGTTTATACTCATGTCAGTGCCATATGATGTAGGTAAAATTTTATAAAAAGTTTGGTATCTGATTAGATAGACTCTTCTCATTATTTTAGCTTTATGAATTGGAGGAACACTTTGTAATTTTTATAGAAACCCATTTAGATTTTGAAAAGATTAATTTTATGAACATTGTCATCTTTAATGTATAGCTTTCATATGCCTTTAGATAATATTTTCCTACATTTTAGTATTCCTTGATGTCCTTCCATAATATTTTATAAAATTTTCAGCAATTGTTTTTATGACTTTTGTTAGTTTTATTTACAGTCACTCTACAGTTTTTATGTCTGTTATAACAACCTGGAAGACTTCTATTTCTTAAATGTTTCCTACTGGTTTATAAGGTAATTATTGATTGTTGTGTAGTGAACTTTCATATACTTAAATATCTAAAGTCATTTACTATTTGTAATACTTTGTCTATGGATTCTCAGGGATTTTTTAATGAATACAATACACCTTTAGTGAACAATAGCACTTTGTTTATTTTGTTCTAGTTTTTGTATCAACTCTCTCTCTCTCATTGTATGTTATTATAGTTACCTAAGTTTTCTAGTACAATGGTCAAGAGAAAGTTAATAGCGAGCATTTATGTTTGTTCCTAACTTTTAAGAGATATCTGCTGATATATAACCATTATATGTAATGTGAATTTTTTTGATGGATTTTTATATTGGCTAAAGAAATTAACTAGTTTTTCTTTACTCGTTTTTTCTCTTTTTTTGCAAATCAAAAATTGTTAAACTTTTACAATATAATTTGTGCCTCTAGTAATATATTCATTTGACTTTTGGTCTCTAATGACTCCGTTTAGTTGCCCCAAGCGTAAATTTATAAAGGGATTGCCCAAGGCTATAGCATCAGTTATATCACTTTGGTTAAGTTATAATTGGTAATGATTTCTTATCATTATTGTTATACATTCTTGGATTCAGTTTGCTAATATTTTATTTTAAATATTTACATAAAATTTCACAAGCGAAATTGACCAACAATATTTCTCTGGATGTATATGTCTGATTTTCTGGCCAAGATAATATTGTTTTCATTAATGATTTTGATTGATTATTATTGATTATTGATTGATTTTAGTCAAATAAGACAAGTTCAGTTTCTTCTTTAGGGACTCAGAAAGAGGGAATACAGGCTCAGAGTTTGAGTAAGAAAAATGCCACATGTGGGTGATATGTACCAACCCCATGGTTATTAAAAAATACAGAAATAGAAATGTTTTTGTATACCTGAGTTTGTAAACTCAGATAACTGTACGTGATACACAGGTAGTGGGAGGAGTGTGTGTTTGTGTGTGTTATTGCACATATGTGTGTTTTAGAGAGAGAGAGAAGAGCCGATTTGGGAAGGTGTGAAATAAAGATGAGAAATAATAGATGTATAGGAAGGAAAACTCAGGCAAGAATCAGAACAGAATTTATTCAATGAAATCATCCAGGAATCATATTTAAGTGAATTCTAGGTTTATTATGAAGGAATAATATGATACAAGAAGGAAACCTATTTTAAGGAGGGAAATGTATTTTTTTCTTTTACCTTTCTAGGTTCTTCTGGCTGGTTAAGTAATCAAATCGACACAAGACTGACTAACCAGAGAAAATAACCAAATTTACTATGTATGTACATATGGGAGTTCAATAAGAATATTGGACCAGAAAAAACAAATCAGGCAGTTAAAGCTTACACGCCTCTCTGGACTGAGGAGGAGGCAGGGCCTTCAAACATTAGGTAAACAGATTGTAGTTGGGCCACCCAGAAACAAAGGAGCCCCCAGGGAAATCTAACAAACTGGCTTTGCTAGGTTCCCTTCTGTCTGACTGCCACACTTAGTTTCCGCCAGGCTAAGGTGACACCTCCCTTCCTTTAAGGGTAGTTTTCTATCTGAATTCCTTTAGGCAGATAAAGGGGGAAGTAAAGTCTCTCTTTAAGTCTTTTTTTTTTTTTCTTAAAAAAATAACAGTTTAAAAGAATCAATGTATCCAAAAAGAGGATTTTGGGGTGGCAAACTGCCTCCCTTCACTGGCCTGTCATCCTTCTGGGAGAAGCAGTGCAGGAGTGTTACCATCAGTGTTTAGCTACATATTGATATAGAAGAGTAGAAAGGATTTAGATATTGAGTTTAATAAACTGGGAAGCATAAGACTGTGGCTAACCAGAAAGCAACAGCTTCACACTCCGGGGGGTTACAGCACTGTGCTCTGCCAAGAGAAGGAGTACTCCTCCCTTCTCCCCTTGTCAGAATCCCAGGTGGGAGCAGGGGAAAACAGGCACATGTGCGATAGAAGTCAAAATGGTGCCGGGGAAGGTGCTGGACCTTTGAGGACTGTCCAGCCAGCTTGGGGGAAGAAGGGATTGCTTTGGAGGTGGGCCCATCCAAATCCCAAGGAAGCCTGGGACGTCGATTGATTCTTTTGAAAGGGTTTCTAGTTTGCCCCAAGCGTAAACGAATGTAATCCCAGAGAAACAAATAAACTCTCTATTGCTCAGGTATCTGCACTTGTCCAGGGTGTTTCACAGACTGAGATGCTTGCTATTCACTTGTACACTGGGGAAATAGCCCGTGTTTGGGAATAAGGCTGGCCAGGGTTGAATCGTCACTCTCCTTCATTCAATGGGGATTTAAGAAAAACTTCAAGCTTCTGGTTTGGGAGTTCAGGCAGGTTTGTTTGTCTCTGGGTATGTAAATAGTTTATCACTGCATTTGCTCAGCCTTCTCCTGAATGGCTGTCCCTAAATTCCTAGGATACAGACTAATGAATTACACTTTGTGAATTAATTGTCATATGTGTAATTGTTGCATTTTGGATGTACCTAATTTGATAATTTAAAAAAAAGATTTCCATTTAAGGTATCTGTTTGCAGGTCAGAAAATGAGAAATGTAATTGTGTAATGCTCTGATATAAAAACACAAGCTATAAATTAAATTGACTAAATCCAAAAATAAGATAAAGTAAAATTATTTCTATAAATATAATAAAATCATCTTGTAAAATAAATGAATTTATGTGAAGGTATTATTTTAAAATTGCACTTTTGTTGTTCTTTCATCCTCTTTGGCAAAAAAAAAAATCTATCATTTGTCCTTTGAGTGTGTACTTAGCCAACTCCCTATGACTTTTAAACTAAATACTTTTACTGATTTGCTAAAAAAATTATGACCCAAGGGTTATTTACCTTTCTTAATTAGTGACAGAATGAAATGAATAAAATCAAAGAAGGTGATTGCTTTAAAATCTGTGATGTGCATTACTTCTAAAAGGGAAGGAAGAAAAAAAGGGAGGACTGATTAAAAAAGAAACCAGCTATGTCCCTTTCACTTGAAAATAAAGTTTAATGTTCAAAACTTATGTAGATATATAATTATAACAAAAAACATGAAGTTCTTAATTTTTTTAATTCCAGTAAATTACTAAAATCATGACACTCAAATTAACTCTTGTTTATTATATTCTCGTATATGCTCCTCGAAGAATAATAGATGTGGGGAATAATTTTGTTATTTTCCACCAGTAATTAATGTTACTTTGGTAAAACATGTGCATTTAGCTATCAGAAAGAAATACGTATTGGTATCAGGAGGGTATGTAATAGGGGCCAAACAGCAGGAAATTCAAACTTTGTCCCATAGTTGAGAATTGTACTAGATATTTACTATTTGAAGCAGGCAGTTAGACAGGCATGAGCAGAGTAGCGACAATAGGCAGGGGGTGGAGGGAATGTCACCATGCCAGAAAGCTCCAGGTACCTTAACAACAGGCAAAACTGGGAAAACGAAAACCTCACCTCCAGGGTGGCCTTACCTCCACTGGCATATCACTGGTCATGTGGGTTTTCATAGCACTGGTTATGCAGTTCCAACCCTTCCCTGTTCTTTCCTCCCCTGTCCTTTCCTCCCCTGACATTTCATTGGTCACGTGGTAGGCCGCGTCTTAGGGGAGGAAGGGGGGGGTGCCGTGTGCCAGAGAGCAATCTCATAAGACTCCCACATAAGCTCTTGTACAACCACTCCCTCAAGTATTAAGCCCTAAGTACAATGAAGTTTTGGCTCTCATCACATAATCTGAGGAACAAAGCCTTGGCCACAGAGATAGAGTGTTGGTCAAACTAAAGATAACTAGGAGGGCTTAGTCATGTTGCAGCTCCAGGTCCAGAAAAGCAATAAAAACAGGCAGGGCAACCCATGGTTAACATCAGGACCAGATTAAAGGACTAATGAACGCTGCCCTGGCAATGGCCAATCAGTAGAGACCACAGTCCTGAAAGGACACACCTAGAAAGCTGATGAAAATTCCATTGAGATTCTTCCCTGGGACTTTCCCTCAGATCCCAGCCTTTAGAAAGTAGATACAAATCCTCAGGATGGAGTACCCGGCATGCACTTTTTCTCTCTCTTGAGCATGCCGGTGCCTTTTCCTACCCTTTTCTTTCCCAAGGTGTGCACACTCTCCCTTTCTCTGGAGCATGTCAGCACCTTTCCCCCTTTTCTTACTCAGGCAAGTTCTCTCTGACTTTCTTTTTCCTAAGCTCCAAGGGCCCTTCTTTTGCCTCTGTGCCTTGTTTCCTGAGCCCATGCAGCCCAGCTGGCTCACTTCTTCCATGGCTCATTTCTTCTACCTCTGTGACTTTCTAAATAAACCGTTGCTCATATTTAAGTCTTGGCTCTGAATTCTTTCTTAGCCAGGACTCAAGTACCAAGGTTGCTGAGGTCCAATGGCCGTTCAACATTCGGATGCCACTTTGCTGCTAACTAACCTACAATGTTGCAAAGGATTTTTAGAAAATGCAATAGAAATTTAATGCAAATCATGCATTTGGTTCTTTGATCTCAATCCTATTATCATATTTATCAAGTCTTTAATATGCAATAAGTGTCTTTCACAGTGAAGTAATTCTAATGGCTGTTACTCACTTTTCTTTGAAAATTCAACTGCCTCTCCACTAGTGAATGAGATTCTTTGTATGCATAGATTGGCGTCTGCTGTAATAAAACTTTAAAAACATGTAATTTTTAATGCAAAGAAATTGTCTGTCTTTTGGGATCCCTTTGCACCCATATGCTATTATAAGATTATTACACATATAAAGGACATAAATATATGCCATAAAAGTATCATGAGAGAGCAAAAAGAAAGAATTTTGTTATATTAGCAACTAAAGTCTTATACATTTTTAAACTTTTATAAGAAATAGAGGGTGTTAGGTGTTATTTAAAAGAATTATTTGATTTATTTTGCCTGTTCTACTGGAAAGAAAAAAATGAGAGAGAACTTAAAAAGAGGTAGACAAAGATTTTAATATATGTCTTGGATTTGTGTAGCTAACATTAAAATAAATACATACATCAAATACTTCTGTGGTTTCTATCATTCTTAACCTCAAATTAAAACACAAGGTCTATAGTAAGATGGATTATTTGGCAATTTTTTATAATGAATGTGTAATTTTTGGAATGATACTTTGGATATGAAAACAAAGTAGACACAAATTTAATATTTTAAATGCATTATATGTTATATTTTACATAAAATAATGAAGAGAAGAAAATGGAACCAACTACCTTATCTCATAGGAATATCCTTTGTAATTCAGAGGAGGCCTATAAGGCCATTATAAGGGTTTATAAAACCAATATAAGGGTTTTATATTCTGAAAAGCAATCTAGTAAGGATGACACAGAACCCAAGTAAGAGGAAACTATAGGGATTCCAGAGTCTGGATTCAGTACCTTCCATCGGATGGGTTCTGCGGTGCTTTGGTGTAGGCTTGTTTACATGGGGCATCCTTAAGCCTTGGTTTATTTTGTATTTCTGTGTACTTCTTGGTATTTTATATTTCAAGATTGCAAGCTTTGTATATGATTAGATTTTTAATTGGAGAATGACACAGCTGTAGTAAGTATGTAGTGATGTGACTACCAGCTTTGGTGGTAGTCACCTGACTACCATTTTAATCTAAGGTGGCATTAGATTAAAATGGTAAGTCTCAAAATCTTATAATAGTTACATACCTCATGCACTCATACATACATACCTCAACCTTATAATAGTTACATACCTCATGCACTGATTCTATAATCTTTTATGGATAAAAATCCCTTTGCTCTTTAGCTCTTAAGTAAAATAACCCGTTACAAAATAATATTTTAATTTAAATATCAAGTCTGGAAATCTCTGTGAAAAGCAAGACGCCAGACACAGTCCTGTTTCTCTCATAATTACCAATCTCCCCTTAAAGATACTGTAAGCTAGGTGTGCCACCGTAGAGTAAAGTGATACTATTTTCATTTTTGTTTACTTCTTTGACTCAGATCAAAGCCAGCTCAATCCCTACCATCACATTTGGCAGAACACTCAGCATTAGCAGTTTCTCAGGGCCTTTCCTGAACAGAAACCTGGAAACTAAGTAAGGTAGGAATTTGATAGAACTTCAGTAGTTCAGTCCATGATGGTAAATTGTTCATTGCTCAAGCCCCGTTAATCTCTTCCAAGGCAGGCAGCCCCATAAATCGGTGAGCCCACTTCCTCACTGGCTGTGGCTCCCATGGCTAAAGGCCATATGCTTAGACTACTGGTGTTTATACATCACTCCCTCACAAGTACCCTCTGTTCTCTGGATGCAGTGAAGGAAATTTTTTAAGGTGTCTGCATTTCTAAGAACCTTCTTTCTTCTCTCTTACTCTTGAAATCCAGTTCCTTTTCTCTTTCAGTTGAATTATTCCCTTCTCCCTAGAGATTCTGAAAGCTTTATAGGGCATTCCAGAGCACTGAATACACCTTTCAGATTCTAAAATACCTAAGACCAAAAATGTGGTTGCTCTGAGAGGGAGAAATGAAAGGGGAAAATGTTTTTATGTGCAAACAAGACCAAGACAAATATGAAGTTTTCAGGATATTATTCTGCAAAGTTTAGTCACCTAACCCTGCTTAGATTTGTTTGTACATAATCAAAATTCACATTCCTGGGACCTAGGCAAGGAGAATGCTCTTTCCAGAAACAATGTTAGCAATCAAGTAAAAAGATTCTTCAAAACTTATGAAACAGGCAGGGGGATTCAGATTGCAGTTGGAAAAAAACTTTGTTTTAGGCTGTTCAGGGTGGTATATATAAATAATACCTTAGACTGGGTGGCTTATATAATAGACACCTGTTACTTGCAATTCTGGAGGCTGGGGCATACAAGAGTGGTAACATTCATTGTCTATCAAAAGCTGCTTTCTGGGTTATAGACAAGTGCCTTTTTTCTGTCTGCTCATAATGGTCTTTTCTCAGTATGTGCTCCCATCTTCTGTTCTTATAAGGGCACTTATAGGTATCCCATCGTGAGAGTGCTGCCCTTATGACTTACTTCATCTAAATGTAATCATTCCCCAAAGACCCCACATTCAGGTGTCATCATACTGAGGATTGGGGTCTCAACATATGAATTTTAAGGGAATACAACATTCAGTCCGCAATAATGCTCCATGGGAGCACTTTTATTTAACATACTATTCTCAGGTTTAATATTTTACTTTTATCACTAGAGGCATCATGTTGTTACCATCAATCTCTGTTGACCTCTGCTGCTTATGTGATATGGTTTGGAAGGCAGGATTTTTATCGCAGCCTTGGCTCTTTTTCTCTGGGGTTATAATGTCATTTGTATCTGCCAACTTGGCATTTCCTGTAATATATCTTGCCATATTGGCCAGATTT
Organism: Sturnira hondurensis; assembly: GCF_014824575.4. Taxonomy (NCBI): domain Eukaryota; kingdom Metazoa; phylum Chordata; class Mammalia; order Chiroptera; family Phyllostomidae; genus Sturnira; species Sturnira hondurensis. Next base: position 7,438,260 of record NW_028074140.1, on the reverse strand, counting down.
AATAAGCCAAAAACTAAACTGAGCCTCGTATTTTTCTCAGAACATCCCTTCTGCCACCCTTATTTCTCTGGTTTGGTCCCACTAGTCAGTCACCCAGGCACTCATGCCCCAAATTCAGTCATCTGGGAGAATTTTTGTGTTTTACCCCATACCAAGAACAGTCTTCAAGCAGAGTACACTTGCTACTTCTCTTTTCTTACTGACTCTACTGGTTTCACTTCTAATTTGGGTATTTATTAATTTGTCTAGATTATTGCATTGTCTCTACTTTTTCTTTCTACTACTAACAGATAATACTTGTGGCCACTTCATCATTCCTCCTACAGCCTACCTCGACGCATGCCACTTCCTTGCTGAAGATGGTGGGGTTTTCTTATAACTCTAACATAATAATCGCTTATGATCAGTCATCAGAGTCCTATGATCTGGTTCATTTCACTTCTATATTCAGCAACATCAAACCCAGTGCCCAGATCTTCCCCTCTTGCCCGTACTCCTCCCCCTTGGCACTTTCAGAATTTCTTTTGGCCTATCAAAATTTTGACCATCCTTTTAGGCCCAGTTTTCTTCTCACAATCTTCATTTCCCCAATGTTCCAGCCATTTTTTTAATCTTCTGTCATGGGAACTAATGTTACATGTTACAAATGAAAATCCATGTGGCATGAGATTTTCATTCTGTTTATTGGTTTGCATCTAAAGTAGGTTTAAATTTACAATTGTGATTCAAGATACACAGATGTATAATTTTATATGTATATTGTTTTACTATTAAACTACTATTGGTCAGAATTGACCAAATTTTGGAGTTTAAAATTCCTCTGATAACGGGTCTATTGATTCTTATTAATCAGGGGCTTTTTAAACCGAGAGAGAAGGGCCTCAGTAAATGTTTTAGATCTCTTTCATGGCTCTCTGGAAACGTGTGAGATGTAGATGGAGTTGGTCCTGCCATTGTACCTGTTAGACTATGGTAGATCCATAATGGCATATGTCCAAATGCTTGGCCACTTCCTCAGCTTTCTTAGGAGGAAGGGGTTCAATTACAATTATTCCAATTTTTTCCCAGTCACTCTGTCTTTCCATGTGCATCCCCCACTCCTATCGTCAATCCCCACTCTGTTGTCCATGTCCATGGTCCTTATGCACATTCCTCGACTAGATTGCAGTGCATCTCATTTCGAATTCGTTTTTCTACTCAGTTTTTTCAAAAAATGTTTTGAATTTATCAGGGTGACATTGGTTAATAAAATTATATAGGTTTTAAGTGTATAATTCTATAATATATCACCATTTGAATACTGTAGTGTGTGTTCACCACCCAAAGTCAACTTTCTATATGTCACCATTTATTCCTGGCTTACCCTCTTCTACCTTCCCCCAATACCCTTTCCCTCTGTAATCATCATACTGGTAGCCTGTGTCTATGAGATTGTTTGTTTTTGTTTTTGTTTTTGTTTTTGCTTAATCTCTTCACCTTTTTTATTCAGCCCCCAACAGTCCTCCCTCTGATATCTGCCAGTCTATTCTTTGTATCTATAAGTCTGTTTCTATTTTGTTTGTTAGTTTACCTGGTGTATTAGATTCCATGTGTAAGTGAAATCAATGGTATTTGTCTTTCTTTGACTAGCTTATTTTACTTAGCATCATAATCTCCTTTAATGTGTTACCAACTGAAACACCCAGTGATGCTCTGACCAACTGAAATACCCAGTCAGGACAAGGAAGTTCTATTTTTACTTTTTTTTGAGGCAATTCCATACTGCTTTCCACAGTGGCTGCACCAATCTGCATTCCCACCAAGAAGAGTACATGAGAGTTCACTTTCCTGCACATCCTCGCCAACACTTGCTGTTTGCTGATTTAATGATAGCCATTCCAACAGGTATAATGTGGTACTTTACTGTGGCTTTAACTTGCATTTCTCTGATGATTAGTGATGTTCAGCGTGTTTTCATATGTTTATTGGCCATCTACATTTCCTCTTTGGAGAAGAGAATATTCAGTTCTTTGCCCATTTTTAAATTGGACTGTTTGTTTTTCGGTGTTGAATTTTATAAGTTCTTTATAAATTTTGGATATTAACCCCTTATTGGATATATGATTGGTGAATATCTTCTCCCATTTAGTGGATTGTCTTTTAATTTTGATATGCAAAAATGTTTAGTTTGATGTTGTCAAATTTGTTTGCTTTTTCTTTTGTTCCCTTACTCAAGGTAATACATTAGAAAAATATACAAGAAATGTACAATATTTTACCACCTATGTTTTCTTCTAGGATTTTTATGGTTTTGAGTCTTACACTTATATTTCTTTTTTTAAGACTTTATTTATTTATTTTTAGAGAAGGATAGGGAGGGAAAAAGAGAAGGAGAGGAACATCAATGTGTGGTTGCCTCTCAAGGGCACCTTACTGGGGACCTGGCCTGCAACCCAGGCATATGCCCTGACTGGGAATAGAACCAGTGGCCCTTTGGTTCACAGTTCAGCACTCAATCTACTGAACCACACCAGCCAGGGCTTCCTAAGTTTTTTTAGAAAGATTTAAGATTTAATCTACTATTCTTATGTAAGGTGTAAGAAGTTTCATTTTTTGTACATATCTGTCCAATTTTCCAAAAACCATTTATTGAAGAAACTGTATTAGTCCATTATATATATTTGCCTCCTTTGTCAAATATTAATTGACAATTAAGGTATGAGTTTATTTCTATGTTCTCTACTTTGTTCCATTGATCTATGTGTCTGTTTTTATGCAAGTACCATGCTGTTTTGATTATTATGTCCTTGTAATACAGTTTGACATCAAGTAGCATGATTCCTCCAACTTTGTTTTTATATCTCAAGGTTGTTGTGGCTGTTTGGGACCTTTTGTGGTTCCATGTAAATAAATATTTGCAACATTTGTTCTAGTTCTATGAAATATATTATTGGAATCTTGATAGGAATTGCATTGAATCTAGAGATTGCTTTGGGTTGTATAGACATTTTCATGATATTGATTCTTTCTGTCCATGAACAGATTATATACATCCATTTATTTGTATCGTCCTCAATTTCTTTCTTCAATGTCTTATAATTTGCTGAATATAGGCCTTTTACATTCTTGGTTAAATTTATTCCTAGTTATTTTGATGTAGTTGTATATGGGATAGTTTTATTTGTTTCTTTTCCTGATAGTTCATTATCAGTGTATAAAAAGGCAATTGATTTCTGGATATTTATTTTGTTTTCCTACTACTTTATTGAATTCATTAATCAGTTATAGGGTTTGTGTGTGCGTGTGCGTGTGTGTGTAATTTTAAGGGTTCTCTGTATCAGTATCATGTCATCTGTAAATACTGACAGTTTTATTTCTTCCTTTCCAATATGGGTGCCTTGTATTTCTTGTCTGATTGGTGTGGCTAGGACTTCCAGTACTATGTTGAATAAAGCTGGTAAAAGCAGACATCCCTATTTTGTTCTGGATCTTAAGGGAAATGATTTTAGTTTTAATAGGTTGAGTATGATGTTGGTTGTGTGTTTGCTATATATGGCCTTGTTTATGTTAAGTTATGTTTCCTCTATTGGTATTTTGCTGAGAGTTTTTATTATCAATGGGTGCGGGATTTATCAAATGCTTTTTCTGCATCTACTGATATGATCATGTAATTTTTATCTTCATTTTGTTTATGTGGTGTATCACTTTTATTGATTTGTGGATATTGTACTATGGAATCCATGGAATAAATCCCATTTGATTATGTTGTATGATGTTTTTAATGTGTTTCTGGATCTGGTTTGCTAATATTTTTGAGGAAGTTAACATCTATGTTCATCAGGAATATTTGTCTATAATTTTCTTACTTTGTAGTGTTTTTTCATCTGCTTGGAATTATGATAATGCTGTCTTTGTAAAATGATCTTGGGGTTTTGAATTTTTGGCTTAGTTTGAGAAGACTAGGTATTTATTTCTTATTTTTGAATGTTTAGTAATTTAGTAAAATTTAGTAAAATTCACTTATGAAGCCTGAATTTTTGTTTGTTGGGAGTTTATTTGTCATTGCTTTAAGTTCACTAGTTGTAATCTGTCCATTCACCCTTTGGTTCTTCCTGATTATGTTTTTAGGAATTTATCCATTTTATTGTAATACTCCAGTTTGCTGACACATAATTGTTTGTAGTATTTTCTTACAATCCTCTTTTCCTTCTTTTGTTTCTGATTTTATTAATTTGGGTCCTCCTTTATTTTTTTTCTTCTTGAGTCTTGTTAAATGTTTGTCAATCTTACTTGTGTTGTCAAAGAGCCAGCTCTTGATTTTATTGATCTTTTGTATTGTTTTTTGACTCAATTTTATTTATTTCTGCTCTAATCTTTATTGTTTCCATTTTCTACTCTGTTTTTTTTTGTTCTTTTTTTAGTTCCTTTAAGTGTAAAGTTAGATTGTTTATTTGAGATCTTTCTTTGTTTTTTGTGGTAGGCCTGAAATGCAGTGCACTTTCCTCTTATGACTGCTTTAGCTGTGTCACATGGATTTTGGATTGCTGTGTTCTCATTTTCATTTGTTTCAAGTTTCCTTTTGATTTCTTTCTTGATCTCAGTGTTAATGCANTATTGATCTTTTGTATTGTTTTTGACTCAATTTTATTTATTTCTGCTCTAATCTTTATTGTTTCCATTTTCTACTCTGTTTTTTTTTTGTTCTTTTTTTAGTTCCTTTAAGTGTAAAGTTAGATTGTTTATTTGAGATCTTTCTTTGTTTTTTGTGGTAGGCCTGAAATGCAGTGCACTTTCCTCTTATGACTGCTTTAGCTGTGTCACATGGATTTTGGATTGCTGTGTTCTCATTTTCATTTGTTTCAAGTTTCCTTTTGATTTCTTTCTTGATCTCAGTGTTAATGCATCCATTGTCTAGTAACATCGTATTTAGCCTTATTGTCTTTGTGTGTGTACTTTCCTGTGTGTTTGTGTGCATATGTGATTGATTCCCAGTTTCAAGCATTATTGTCAGAGAAGGTGCTTGATATGATTTCAATCTTCTTGAATCATTCAAGACTTGCTTTGTGGTCTAACATGAGGTCTATCCTAGAAAATGTTTAATATGCACTGAAAAAGAATGTATATTCTGTTGCTTTGGGGTTAAATGCTCTGAAGATACCAATTAAATTCATCTGATCTAGTATGTCACTTAAGGCTGCTATTTCCTTGTCTATCTTCCATCTGCAAGATCTATCCATTGATGTCAACAGGGTGGTATAATCCCCTGCTATGACTGTGCTACTTGATCTCACTCTTTATGTCCACCACCAAGATTTGCTTTACATATTTAGGTGCTTCTGTGTTGGGTGAATAAATGTTTACAAGGGTTATATCCTCTTGTCAGATTGTTCCCTGCTGTCTTTCTTTGTCTTTATTACAGAGTTTGTTTTAAAGTCTATTTTATCTGATATAAGTCTCGTTACCCTGGCTTTGTTTTTATTTCTATTTGCATACAATATATTTTTCCATTCCTTTACTTTTAGTCTGTGTATCTTTCATTCTGAGGTGGGCCTTTTGTAATCGTTTATACATGAGTCTTTTCTCTTATCCAATCAGCTGCCCTATGTGTTTTTATGGGAGCATTTAAGCCATTTATCTTTAAAGCGATTAGTGATATGTACATATTTATTGACATTTTATTCTATTTTTATTATGCTTTTTAAATGATTATGATATTACAGTTGTCCCAATTTTTCTTTCTTTGCCTCCCTCCACATGGCATTCCCCACTGCCTCTAGTGATCCCCCCTCCTTTTTCATGTCTATGAGTCATGCATATAAGTTCTTTGGCAATTCCATTTCCTATACTTGCTCTTAACATTCCTCTGCCTATTTTGTAACTACCGATTTTTACTTCTTAATCCCTTCACCTTTTCCCATATTCCCCAGACCCCTTCCCCACTGGCCACCATCCCAGTGTTCTCTATATCTATGATTCTGTTTCCGTTCTGCTTGTTTGCTTAGTTTGTTTTTTAGATTTAATTGTTGATAGATATATATTTATTACCATTTTAAAAATAATTTTATTTATTTATTTTTTAGATTGTATTTATCTTTAGAAGGGAAGAGAAAGGGAGAGGGAGAGAAATATCAATGTATGGTTACTTCTCATGTGTCCCCTACTGGGGACTGGCTTAGCAACCCAGGCATGTGCCATGGCTGGGAATCGAACTAGGATCCATTGGTTCCCAGGCCCATGTTCAATACACTGAGCTATACCAGCCAGGGCACCATTTTAATCTTCATAGTTTTGATGTTCTTTTTCTTAAATAAGTCCCTTTAACATTTCATGTAATAATGTCTTGTTGATGATGAACTCCTTTAGCTTTACCTTGCCTGGGAAGCACTTTATCTGCCCTTTGATTCTAAATGATAGCCTTGCTGAACAGAATAATCTAGGTTGTAGGTGCTGACTTTTCCTCACTTTGAATACATCTTGTCTGTCCCTTCCTACCTGTAAAGCTTCTTTTGAGAAATCAGCTGACAGTCTTATGGGAACTCCTTTGCAGGTAATTATCTGATTTTCTTTCACTGTTTTTAAATTTTTTTTTAATTTAATTATTGTTCAAGTACAGTTTTCTGTCTTTTACTCCCATCTCAGCCCACCCCCCCCCAGTGCTCCCCACTTCCCTCCCATTTCAACCCCCCTTAGTTTTTGTTCATGTCCTTTATACTTGTTCTTGTAAATCCTTCTCCTTTCCCCTTGGAATTCCCTCCCCTCTCCCCTCTGGTCACTATCAACCTAGTCTCTATTTCAGTGTCTTTGGTCATATGTTGCTTGCTTGTTTGTTTTGTTGTTTAGATTCCTGTTAAAGGTGAGATCATATGGTATTTGTCTTTCACCATCTGGCTTATTTTACTCAGCATAATGCTTTCCAGTTCCACCCACGCTGTTGCAAAGGGTAGGAGCTCCTTCTTTCTTTCTGCAGCATAGAATTCCATTGTGTCTATATACCATAATTTTTAGATCCATTCATTTACCGATGGGCACCTAGGTTGCTTCCACCTCTTGGCTATTGTAAATCGTGCTGCTATGAACATTGGGGTGCATAGGTTCCTTTGGATTGGTGTTTCAGGGTTCTTAGGATACAATCCTAGCAGTGGAATTGCTGGGTTAAAAGGCAGATCCATTTTTAGTTTTCTGAGAAAATTCCATACTGTTTTCCATAATGGTTGTACTAGTCTGCAAACCCACCAATAGTGAACTAGAGTCCCCTTTTCCCTACAACCTCTCCAACATTTGTTGTTTATTGCTTTGTTTATGATGGCCATTCTGACTGGTATAAAGTGGTATCTCATTGTGGTTTTAATTTGCATCTCTCTGATAGCTAGCGATATCGAGCATCTTTTCATGTGTCTCTGGATCCTCTGTATGTCCTCCTTGGAGAAGTATCTGTTCAAGTCCTTTTGCCATTTTTTAATTGGGTTGCTTGTCTTCTTAGAGTGGAGTTGTGTAAGTTCTTTGTATATTTTGGAGATTAAACCTTTGTTTGAGATATCATTGGCAAATATGTTTCCCCATACAGTTAGTTCTCCTTTTATTTTAAAACTGTTTTCTTTAGCTTTGCAGAAGCTTTTTATTTTGATGAGATCCCATTTGTTTATTCTTTTGTTTATATTCCTTGCTCTAGGGGACATATCAGTAAAAATGTTGCTGCATGAAATATCTTAGATTTTCCTGCCAATGTTCTCCTCTAGGACTTTAATGGTGTCACAGCTTCTATTTAACTATTTTATCCACCTTGAATTTATTTTGGTGTATGGTGTAAGTTGGTGATCGAGTTTTAATTTTTTACACATAGCTGTCCAGTTCTCCCAACACCATTTGTTGAAGAGGCCATCTTTACCCCATCTTATGTTATTGCCTCTTTGTTGAATATTAATTGACCGTAGAGACTTGGGCTTATTTGTGAGTTCTCAGTTCTGTTCCATTGATCTATGTGCCTGTTTTTATGCCAGTACCTGGCTCTTTTGGTTACAGTGTCCTTGTAATACAGTTTGGTATCAGGTATTGTGATCCCTCCTACTTTGTTCTTCTTTCTCAAAATTGCAGCTGCTATTCGGGGTCGTTTATGGTTCAATATAAATTTTTGAAGGGTTTGTTCTATGTCTGTGAAATATGTCATTGGTGCTTTAATAGGTATTGCATTAAATCCATAAATTGCTTTGGGTAGTATGGACATTTTGATAATGTTAATTATTCCAATCCATGAACATGGTATATGTTTCCATTTGTTTATGTCTTCCTTGATTTCTTTCTTCAGTGTTGTGTAGTTTTCTGTGTATAGGACTTTTAACTCCTTGGTTAGGTTTATTCCCAGATATTTTATTTTTGTTTTTGCTATATTGAATGGGATTTTTTCTTGATTTCTGCTTCTGCTGTTTCATTGTTGATATACAAAAATGCCTTTGATTTCTGGATATTGACTTTGTATCCCGCTGTTTTGCCAAATTCATTTATTAGTTAGAGCAGTTTTTTGGTAGAGTCTATAGGATTTCCCATGTACACTATCATGTCATCTGCAAACAGTGACAGTTTTGTTTCCTCCTTTCTGATTTGGATGTCTTTTATTTTCTTTTCTTGTCTGATTGCTGAGGCTCAGACTTCCAATACTATACTGAATAGAAGTGGTGAAAGTGGACAACCTTGTCTTGTTCCTGATCTTAGTGGAAAAGCTTTTAGTTTTTGCCCATTGAGTATGATGTTGGCTGTAGGTCTCTCATATGGCCTTTATTATTGTTGAGGAATGCTCCCTCTATTCCCACTTTGCTGAGCATTTATATTATAAATTGGTGTTGTAACTTATCAAAAGCTTTTTCCACATTTATTGATATGATCATGTGATTTTGTTTTTGTTTTTATTTATGTGATGTACTACATTTACTGATTTGTGAATATTGAACCATCCTTGGATCCCTGGAATGAATCCCACTTGGTCGTGGTGTATGATCTTTTTAATGTATTGTTGGAAGTGGTTTGACGATATTTTATTGAAGATTTTAGCATCTGTGTTTATTAGCAATATTGGCCTGAAGTTTTTTTTCTTTGTTGTACCTTCATCTGGTTTTGGGATTAGGATGATGCTGGCTTCATAAAAAGAGTTGGGGAGTTTTCCATCATTTTGGATTTTTTGGAATAGTCTGTGAAGAATAGGGGTTAGCTCTTCCTTAAATGCTTTGTAGAATTCTCCTGTGAAACCATCTGGTCCACAGTGTTTGTGTGATGGGAGTTTTTTGATTATGACTTCAGTTTCATCTGCTATTATTGGTCTGTTCAGGCTTTCTGCTTGTTCTTCATTGCGTTTTGGAAAATTATACTTTTCTAGAAATTTGTCCGTTTCACGTAGGTTTTCAAATTTCTTGGCATACAGTTCTTCATAGTAATTTGTCACAATCCTTTGTGGTGTCAGTTGTAATCTATCCTCTTTCATTTCTCATTGTGTTTATTTGGGTCCTCTCTCTTCTTTACTTGATGAGCCCATGTAAAGGCTTGAGGATTTTGTTTCTCTTTTCAAAAAACCAGCTCCTGGATTCATTGATCCTTATAATTGTTCTTTTAGTCTCTATGTTAATTCTGCTCTGATCTTGGTTATTTCCTTCCTTCTACTTGCTCTGGGCTGTCTTTGTTGTTGTTCCTTGAGTTCTTGTAGGTGTAGGGTTAGGTTGTTTCTTTGAAATATTTCTGTCTTTTTTAGGTAGGCCTGTATTGCTATGATCTTCCTTCTCATGACTGCCTTCACTATGTCCCAAAAGTTTTGGGTTGTTGTGAGTTCATTTTCATTTGTTTCCAGAAACTTTTTGATTTCTTCCCTAACTTCATTCTTGACCCATTTGTTGTTTAATAGCATGCTATTCAATCTCCATGATTTTGGGTGTTTTGGGTTTTTTCCTCTGGGGTTGGTTTTCAGTTCCAGTCCCTAGTGGTCGGAGAAAATACTTGGTATGATTTCAACTTTCTTGAATTTGTTGAGTCTCATTTTGTGTCCTATCATGTGGTCTGTCTTTGAAAATGTTCCATGTGCATTTGAAAAGAATGTGTATTTAGCTTCTTTGGGATGAAGGGCTCTATATCTGTTAAGTCCATTTCATCTAGGGCATTGTTCAATGCCACAATTTCTTTGTTGATTTTTTGTTTGTAAGATCTGTCCATTTTTGACAGTGGGGTATTAAAATCCCATACTATAATTGTGTTACTGTCAATACCTTTCTTGAAATCCTCTAAGATTTTCCGTATATATTTGGGTGCTCCTATGTTAGGTGCATATATATTTATGATGTTAATGTCTTCTTGGTGGATTCTTCCCTTGAGTATTATGAAGTGACCTCCTGGGTCTCTCTTTATGGCCCTTTTTGAAGTCTATTTTGTCTGATATGAGTATTGCCACCCCGGCTTTTTTTTGTCTGTTTGCTTGGAAAATTTGTTTCCATCCTTTCACTTTTAGTCTGTGATCGTCTTTTGTCCTGAGGTGGGTCTCTTGTAGGTAGTATATGTGCAGGTCATTCCTTCTTATCCATTCAGCTATTCTATATCTTTTGATTGGAGCATTTAATCCATTTTGTTTAAGGTTATTATTGATAGGTACTTATTCATTGCCATTTTTGTTACCTGTGTTCCTCTCTGTATCTCTCTTTTCCTTCCTTTCCTTAGAGCAGTCCTTTTAGCATCTCTTGCAGAGCTGGTTTGGTGGAGGCATATTCTTTTATACTTCTTTTGTCTTGGAAGCTCTTTATTTGGCTTTCCATCTTGATTGAGAGCCTTGCTGGGTAAAGTAGCCTTGGTTGCAGGCCTCTGGTTCTCATTACTTGCAATATTTCTTGCCATTCTGTTCTTGCTTGGAACATTTCCATTGAGAAATCAGCAGCTAACCTTATTGGGGCTCCCTGGTATGTTACTTCCTTCTTCTCCCTTGCTGCCTTTAAGATTCTCTCTTTGTCTTGGAATTTTGCCATTTTAATGATGATGTGTCTTGAAGTGGGCCTCTTTGGGTACCTCTTGATTGGGACTCTCTGTGTTTCTTGGATTCGTGTGACTTTTTCTCTCATCAAATTAGGGAAGTTTCCCCTCATTACTTTTTCAAATAGGTTTTCTATCCCTTGTTCTTCTTCTCCTTCTGGTATCCATATTATTCAAATATTATTACATTTCATATTGTCTTGCATTTCTCTTAATCCGTCTTCATTCTTTCTGAGCCTCTTTTCCTTTTCTTGCTCTTTCTGGGAGATTCTTTCTACTTTGTCCTCCCACTCTCTGATCCAATCTTCTGCCTCATCGGTCCTGCTTTTGATTCCTTCCACTGTGTTCTTTGGTTCAGAAATTGTATTCTTTATTTCCTCTTGGCCCTTGCTGATAGTTTCTGTTTCCTTTTTCCTGTTGATATAGTTTTTGGTGAGTTCATTATAGTTCTCCTGTAGTTTCTGGTAGCTCATTGTGAGCTCTTTGAACTTCCTGATAACCAGTGCTTTGAATTCAATATCTGATAGTTGACTTGCCTCTATTTCATCTAACATTCTTTCTGAGGCTTCTTCTTTTCATTTCATTTGGTGATTGTTTCTTTGTCTTCCCATTGTTTGTGAGACTATTCTTGTTAGCTTCAGCTTCCTAAATTGATCTGTTCTGACTTCCTGGGTTTATGGTGTGAACTTCTGTGGTATAATACCTTGAACTTTGGTGGTGTAGTCTCCTTGATGTTCCAAGTTCACTGGTCTTGGGCTGTTCTTTAAGTTGGCTCTGTGTTTGTCTTTGGGTTTTCAGTGGAGTCCATGGAGCCGAGTAATCTTGGCTCTTTGTCTTTATTCCCCGCTCTGCAACCTCAGGCAACCAGGTTTCTTTGGGTGTTGCCCAAACCTTGCTTGGCCAAGGAGGGAGGGAGCTGATGATACTCCTCTCTCTCAAAGACCCTGAGGCAGGCTTGGGGCTCCCAAAGAGTCCATGGTAGACCCTCTGGGTGCAGGCCAGGGTTGCCGCCATTCCTGTCTCCACTCCAATCCCTGAGACCCTACTGTCCTGCAGCCATCTCCTTACCATATGCTTTTTCAGCATCGGTCACAATCTCTGGTCTCTTATTTTTATAAATGCTGGGGAACTGTTGGCTGTTTGCTCTGTTCCTCATAGATCAGACAGGTTTTTTCCCCATATGTCGGGGGAGATGGAATCCGCTCCGTCCTACTCCATTGCCATCTTACTCTCCTCCTCTCATTCACTGCTTTTAAGATTTCCATTTATCTTTAACCATTAGCACTTTAATTATGATGTGTTTTGGTGTGGTCATCTTTATATCCATCTTGTTTGGGACTCTGTGCTTCCTGGACTTTCATGTCTGTTTCCTTCACCAAATTAGGAGTGTTTTCTCTTATTATTTTTTCAAATAGTTTTCATGTTTCTTGCTTTTTCTCTTCTCTTGCTGGCATCCCTATGATCCAAATGTTGGAATGTTTCAAGTTGTGCCAGAGGCTCTTTACACTACCCTGATTTCTTAGATTCTTTCTTCTTCTTGCTTGTATGGATTGAATGTCCTTCTCTTCCTTATTTTCCAAATCATTGGTTTGATTCTTGGCTTTATCCATTCCATTGTTGATTCTCTGTAAGTTGTTCTTTATTTCAGTGAGTATATCCTTCATTTCTGCCTGGGTCTTTTTTATGCTGTTGAAGTACCCACTGAGTTCCTTGAGCATCCTTATAACCAGCATTTTGAATTCTGCATCTGATAGATTGCTTGTCACCATTTTGATTAGCTCTTTTTCTGGAGTTTTGTCTTGTTCTTTCATTTGGGCCATATTTATTGCATTGAACTCAAATTGTGAAGTGACTATCTTTATCTAATTTTTTATTTGCTTGAAATCCTGAATGGCTCTTTGTGTGTGTGTGTGCATGTGTATCTGTGTCTGTGTTTGTGGTGTTGAGACGTGGAAGAGCCCTGGGAAGGGAGTCAATGGTGATGGTATTTATGCAGAATTTTCAGGCCTAGCCCAACACCAATGAACTTGCTTCTCTTACCCTCAACCTGTACAATTGTGCAATACAGCATAAAAAGAGATCTCAGCTCATAAGTTAAATTGTCCTTTTATTTTAACCTTTTTTCAGATTTCTGTGGTGGATAGAATGTGCCACTTCCTAGGGCCTGTCTCGACAATTCTGTCATGTCTACTGGAATGCCTTTAAAGAAAAATTACTTAAGTAGGAAGACATAACATTCTCTAAAAATATTAGTCATGATATGCTAATCTTGAAAGAGCTTCTCAGTGCCAACATCTTTTAATGCAAAAGCTTCAGGAAAGAATATGGCATCTTGTTTAAAGAGACTAAAACGACTATTGATGAGTAAGAATCTATACAGTCTAACCTGATTGGCAGTGTATCAATTGAAGCAGACATCACAAAATTCAATAATCACAGTGATTTGGTTTAGTTTACAAAAATGTGTAGGGAAAAACAGCGTAAGTTCTGAAAAGGAAATTGTTTCATTTTAAACAGTTTTTCAACGAAGCGCACTAAAAGAAAAACAGTGTAATTAACATATTTCTTTGGCTGACAAACTATCATACTTGATTTTGTTATATGAATCTAGCTTGTGCTAAGAATTTTGTGACATACTTGAAAAATAATTAAATAAAAAATTTGGAAAAAAAATAATTTTGTGACATATACTCTTCATTATTCTTCTACACAAAAGATGAAATTTCTTTTCATGTAAGAGCACATTTAATTTTGGCCCAGGGGGATAGAACTTGCTGATCCTTCACTGTCAGAGAATGTAGACACAGTTCTTGGAAAATGATGATGATGTTCTGAAAGCTGCGTGGCAAATGGAAACAAACCCTGCAATTTTAGAATAAACATATCAATATATGACAGTGTAACCTCCTAGGACTCTCTCTAGCTTTTGTTTAGGAAATTGTGTCAAAGCAAGCAACTGCCATGCTGTTAGACTCCAGTCATTCTGTGTAAGTGCATTCACAGTAAGAAGCCCTGTGGCTTTATTTTAGGGAAGGAGCAAGAGCATGTCCTCCTCATTATTTGACAGTGGGATCGCAGCTAGAAGTCAGCATTTCCCTTTTCCCAAGTCATCTGCCCCTGACCTTGCCAAACTTTATAAGTATTTCTTGACTTGGAAATGAGAGGATTGTCAAGCTTTTTTCTCTTAATAAACAGCCATAAAATAAATGTTTCAGACTTTATAGGCCATTTGGTATCCATCGGAACTGTCCAGCTCTGCATGCTGTCACAGTGCAAAAGCAGCTATTGAAAATATGTAAATGCAGCTTCCTAAGAAAACTGGAGATTTCTCCACTACCTGTGTTTTGCATTCTTTTTCCTGGACCTGATTTCCGACCAACATCAAGGTGGGAAGCATTTGTCAAGCTGGCAAAACACAGTGCGGCATTCTTGTGCTTTTCCTGGTTGTAAATGTGAGTTAAATTTGAAAAACAACTATGAGATAAATGACTTGAAATAAAATGTGGCTCACAGAGGCTGACTGTAAGAATTGGCTATGTTTAGAGGTGGCTTGAAAAATGGTTCAGAAACAGGGACTGAGTCATAGGTTCAAGATTGTGGCTGGTACTCATTACTGCATTTTCCAGGGTGAAGTGCAGCCGTAGCACTCCTTCCTTCAGTCCTGTGTACTGGAGACAGCTGTGTTGCAGCTTGCACATGCTCAGTTGAAGGGCAGGCTATCTCTTAACAAGTGGGGGGTCTCAGGGAAAGGGAATGGTTGGTTTATGAAGGGCCCAAGGCTAATCATCGAATACTATTCTAATAGTTACTACTTACTGAACATCTATAGTAGGCATTGTATGAACGTGATCTAATTTATTTATTGTCCATTTCATTTTATTTTATTTTTTTCCATTACCATTTATCCCCCCCTATACCCTCTTCCATTTGCACCCACCCCACTCCCCACCCACTTCAATTACCACTGTTGTCTGTGTCCATGAGGACATAATGTATATTCATCTTTACAGCTACTCTTTGAAATAAGTATTGGGAGCCCCTTTATGTGAAGAGGAAAAGTAAGCTTAATGGTGCCAAAGGCTTGGTCCCAATAAAGCAGAAGGAAAATGTTGAATTTAGGTTGTATGTACCTTGATTAGAACAAATTCAAAGTAGAGAAAAGTGTGCCTGTGCTGTATCAAGTCAGATAGGGCCTGGAATGACAACAGTTTATTTTACAGAGTCAGTCATCCTACCTGACATTGGGAGCAGAGGATAGGGGCCCTGAGGGGAAAGGACTTTGCAAGGGCTCTAGGTTCAGAGAAATAATTTAGCTCTATCAGTAACTAGTCAGTTACATAAATATTTCTGAGACTACATGGAGTTGGGTAACCAAATATCCCAGTTTGCCAGAATTTCTTGGAACATAGGACTTTTGGCAATAAATCCTGGAAACATTCAGCAAACTAGGAGGGAAGTTATGGGTATAGAGGTTCTTAGGGCTTAATAGAAGCTTTTATGTGGTTCTGTGCTGAAGCTGGTTCACAACTGCTTATGAGAGCAAATTGTAAGGTAGTCAAGAATTTTACAAGCCTTTAGTTAAACAACTATTATTTTTTAAGATTTTATTTATTTATCTTTAAAGGGGAATGGAAGGAGAGAGAGAGAGAAATATCAATGTACGGTTGCCTCTTATATGTCCGCTGCTAGGAACTGGCCTGCAACCCAAGCATGTGCCGTAACTGGGAATCGAACCATGACCCTTTGATTCTCAGGCCTGTGCTCAATCCACTGAGCTACATCAGCCAGGGCAAACAACTATTATTAAAAATTAAATTATAAAGGGGGATCCTTCCCGAAAAACAGCATTATTTTCTGGGTGGAAGCCTTTTGTAGTTCAGGCTCTCCCTGCTAAATGAGGGTTCTAGGAACCCATCTGTATCAGTGTACCAGCTGGCATTGTTGTGGGAAGCTGTGTTTGGCTTTAGTGAACTTTTCTGAAGACTCTTTCAGTGCATTTGCCCATTTCACGATGGGTGATTTATAAGCACACCTGCCCACACCACACTGAGTGAGCAGTTTTACACTAAGAACAGCACGACCCACCCGCCCTACTCACCACATCTTGCCCCCAGCAACTGTGTTTTGTTTTCCCAAATGATCCTCCTAGGGAAATTGTTTTGCCGATGTGGAAGAGGTGAAAAAAAAGTGGCAGAATCACTAAAAGGCATCAGAGTCAATGAGTTCAAAAACTGTTTTGAGCAGTGGAAAAAACATCTCAATTGGTGTATTACAGTAAATGGAGAGTACTTTGAATGTGACTGAAGTTTAAACATGCATGAATAAATACACCATTTTTTTATAATTAAATTCTGTTTGGGGGCCCTCCCTGTATAAATGTACAATTAGTTATATTAAAATGCTAATAAATATTCAGAAGTTACCACTTTCTAATTTTTAGATTGTTTTCACTTATCTTTTATTTTGAGGTCTTGTTTATTGTCTCAGTTTATGTAGTAGAAATACTAGAAAATTGTGAGCTATTATATATCTTCTTCCCGACTATGCAATCAGTGACAGGATAACTTAAAATAGGAAATAAGGTGTTTTGTTTGTCTAGAAAGTTGATAGGGAAAATGTTAATAATGCAGTTTAAACTTCAGAGTACTTGGTGTGTATAGCTGTTACATTGTGTATAGCACACACAAAAAAGAGAAATATTCTCCAGTACGTGAGAACAGTTATTTCCTCACATCACTGACAAATGAGTGAAGTTTCAACATACATTCTTGCCCTCTCACTTTCATTTTACTCATTAAAGTAAGTGAAGATATCAAATAACATTCAGGTTGCAACTACATGGTTTCATCAAATGAAACTATAAGTTGGCAATAAACACAAGATGTTGGCCAAAAAAGGTAATCTGCTTTCTAGAAATGACAATAATGAGTATTTTTCATTATTTATAAATTGTGTGTCACACATCCTTTATATTAGTATAATTTATATAAACTTAAAACTATATATACATTTATATCTATAGATCTCTAGCAATAGATATGAGAGCCAGTTATTGACTATTTCCCAGCAAGCCATTTCATAAAGTATGGTATGTATAGCAACAGCATGAAAAACCTGAACCCCAGTAGCTAGTGTGTTTGAGTTTGGAATCTACTGGCTGCTTTGTTTAGAAATGATCTAACAGTGAATGTAGCTGAGTGCACACCACCACATGTGACCAAACAGAAAAGAAAATCCGGTTAATAAATAACATGGAGACAGCCATCTCTGAGGTATTTATGTGCTCTTCATTGATGCCAGGTGATATAATTATATATTGTTCTGAAGTGATATCTCCATGCCTGAACACCCTCTGTGGTTGTGTCCATTTATACCATAGTACAGGCCACTTAAAATGTAAGTTCCATGAAAGGGAAGCCTGAGATTATTTGCTAAATGCTGAATCCTCAGGACACATTGTAGGCTCTCAGTAGCTATGCATTGGGTGCATGATGTATGATTGACTGAGAGAATTTGAGTTTGTCATCCTTTCTTAATGTTAAAAGCCACAATCTCTCGTTCTTCAGGTTTCCTGGTGGGGGCAGGGGTACTAGTACATTATGTATATAATGTTTAGCATACTGTTGTCCACCTAAGTTAGATTTGGGCTTAGTCAAACGTTCTTCCTGTTTACCTCGAAGGACAGAGAGAGAGACTTACTCTGGTATTGAAAGCGGCCTGCTTTTGTGATACAATTTCTTTGTGCTTTTGTATTTATTTATACTTAGAAATTCACACTGATCTTTCCTTTTTTCCAAAGAACACTACATTTGTGTTATCTCAAAATATCCATCAAGAGTTGTTTAGAAGGTACATTAATTAGCTTTTCCTCTATATCTGAATATGACTGGGTTCTAATGATCTATGCTGACTTTGTCCTGTAAGAGCTTTGTCATATATATCTGACATATACTTCAGGATTCTGTATAACTCTGAGAAGTTTTACATAGGTACTCATAAAATTCTCTTTGAATAATTTATGCCAATAAATAAAATCTTCTTTTAAAAGAATATTCCTCTATAAGGTTGACATTGTAGGTAAAACTAGTAAAAATATTCTCTATACCATTACTATTAAAAAAAGCAAAAAAATTAATAAAATACAGAACAATAATGATAAATCTATTTTTTCTGAAAATGTTTAAGAACTATACTAAATGTGAGTAATATTTTCAATTTTATTTTACTACATTCAAATAAATTAATTACAGTATTTTAAAAGGTCAATTAGTTACCTATTAAAATAAGATAATATGTTAAATTCCTTGAATGCTTCGCATTATTTTATTCTTTACTTAATTTAATTGCTTAAACATTAAAATTAAACAACTAAAGAAAGAAGGAATGTGATATTAAATTACTATAATATATCCCAGAGCCAGTTGCTGACATTTTTTATGGTAAAATTAAGCAATATTGCCACAACACTTTTACGTTCTTGTGTCTTTGGTAATCATAATCTTCTCAATGATTTTTGGAAGCCAGATGTGCCAAGAATAGCATATAAGTACTCACAAACACAAGTGGCATCGATTATTTCTTGGCATAAATTTCCTTTGAACTGTGTGTGTTAAATCCTCATTGTAGGTAACCATATCATTTTGGGCATTTCCCTGATATTCAGGAGAACGTTTTTTAAAACATGCGCTTTTTTTTTGGCACAAGAATTTATGGTGCCTCAACCTTAAAAGATATACTGAAGCTTAAAAGGCATAAACCTGTCCTCAGTTTTCTGATAAGTCCATATGTATAATTTTAAAATTTTATTAAAACTGGATATGCCTACATTATCTTTTCATAATTCACCTGACTCTGACTGAAAACTTGCCTGGAATCATGCTTATTCCATGGGATGAGCAAGAAATACCATCCACTCGCTTAAATAAATAGCTCAGAAAACAATGTGAACCAGTAATGTGTTAACATGGAGCAATTTCAATAAATGACATAAAATTTAGTAAGAAAGGAAACAGGTTATAAAAATTAAATGTAATCTGAAAGCTCTTTTGGAAAAAAACTGTTAAACCAAATCCTTTCCATTTCTTTCCAAATACCGAGACCTAATTAATACCATGGAAGAAAAACATTTATGTAATTATTTCTGTAAATTATAATTCAATAACTATTTCCGGAAATACTTCTTGAGTTACAAAAAGAGATATAGAGAATCCAGGAGACCATTTATTTTTATTTACTTTTATGATTAATAGATTATTTTTAGAGCTGTTTTAGACTTAAAGAAAATTGAATAGACTCCAGAGGTTGAGTATTTACACTCTGGTAAATTTATGGAGTTGCACTTATTTTTTCAATGTAACATTTAGAACTACGCAAATAACTTCTGAAGCTTTTTCACTTGTAGTATCTGCTGTTCATTTCTTTGAATTTGATTGATGTTTCCAGGGTTATTATTTCTGTTTACCATCATCATCATCTAACCACCAGCTTTAGGGATTGAACTCTGGGTAACCTACATATCTCAGAAAAAGTTAATAACTTGTAAAAATATTACAAATATCCTGACACCATTGATTCTGAACAAATCTATTTCAATAAAATCTATACCTTCTTATTTTAAAATATTTTGATAGGAGCATCAACAAAGGCAAAACACAATACGATCTGCCTAGTTAAATGTGATATTTATAAATATAGAATTTATTTTTAAGAATGAAATTAATTGGGGTGGCATTGGTTAATAGATTGTATAGGTTTGAAGTGTACAGTTTCATGAACTATTACGTATGTATTGCCTTGTGTAGCCACCATCCCAGTCAAATCCCCTTCCATCACTATATATTTGACCCACTTTACCCTTTACCTACCTCCTAACCCCCTTTTCTCTGGTCTGCCATACTGTTGTATGTGTCTGTTAGCTTTGTTTGTTTATTTGTGTGTTCATTTGTTGCTTTCAGTTTTACATACCACAGATGAGTGAAATTACATCAGCGTTAACATTTTCTGTCTGACTTATTTCAGTAAGCATGATATTGTCAAGATCTATCCCTGTTGTCACAAATTGCAGTATTTCATCTTTTCTTATGGCTGAGTGGTATTCCATTGTATATATGTACCATATCGTCTTCATCCAATCATCTATTGAAGAACAGTTTCCGTTTTTCATATATTGGCCACAATGAATAATGCTGCTATGAATACAGGAGTGCATATATCTTTGCAAATTTTTTCAAAAAAATTTTTAGCAGTTAAGTAGAGAAATATTTGCAATCAACTTTTAAAAAGGCATATCTTCCTATAGATGCTTAAAAGAGTCCCCCTGAGAATCATGGTAGTAAAATATTTAATTATTTACTTAGTTATGTAGTTGTGTGTACCTGTCTGTGAAAGAGAGTAATAGTGTCTATACTCTCTATAAATAACCTTATCAATTTACTTATATAAAAGTATCTTCAGGAGCNATCATCTTCATCCAATCATCTATTGAAGAACAGTTTCAGTTTTTCATATATTGGCCACAATGAATAATGCTGCCATGAATACAGGAGTGCATATATCTTTGCAAATTTTTTCAAAAAAATTTTTAACAGTTGATAAGTAGAGAAATATTTGCAATCAACTTTTAAAAAGGCATATCTTCCTATAGATGCTTAAAAGAGTCCCCCTGAGAATCATGGTAGTAAAATATTTAATTATTTACTTAGTTATGTAGTTGTGTGTACCTGTCTGTGAAAGAGAGTAATAGTGTCTATACTCTCTATAAATAACCTTATCAATTTACTTATATAAAAGTATCTTCAGGAGCATAATTAAGCCTACATTTTTACAATAACATTCTTTTTAGCAAGAATTTTGATGTTTTTTCTGATTTAAAATTTAAGTAATGCTTAATCAATTACTTTAAGCAAATTTTTTTCTTTTTATTTTTTCTTTTCTTTCTTTTGCAGATAATTTTTTTCATTATTAAATTATTTTTTATTTTTTAATATTATTTTTTATTTAATTCTTGTTCAAGTACAGATTTCTGTCTTATATTCCCAACCCTGCCCACCCCCCGCTGCATGCTCCCCGCCTCCCTCCCCTTTCCGCCCCCCACCTTAGTTATTGTCCATGTGTCCTTTATACTTGTTCATGTGAGTCCATTCCCTTTCCCCCTATGATTCTCTCCCCTCTCCCTTCTGAACCCTGTCAGCCTGTTCCATATTTGAGTGTCATTGGTCATATTTTGCTTGCTTGTTTGTTTTGTTGTTTAGATTCCTGTTAACTTTAAGCAAATTTAAAACAAACACTGTCAAATTTTATTTTTTATTTGTTTTCAAATTCAAGCAGTTTTTATTAAAAACAGCCAATAACTAAATGAAGAAAAATCACGTGTGTCTAAGGTGTGCCTATAGAAGCTGATTTTATGAGTGGGACTCCCATAATTTTAACCAGTCGGCTTGGAGAAGAAGAACCCAACCACTGAGTACCCCAGTCAGCCGTAGTCAGACATGGAAGTCTTGTATGGACTGAAAATGATTCGGCTTTGTTTTTTAGATAATTTGATAAAATGACACTCTTTGACTAAAGTTATATTATCCACATCTTCCTGAGTCAATTTTTGTTATTTTTATTAAAATTCATTTATTTAATTCATGACTTCAAACGTATTTACAAAAATGATAATAGGAGCTAATTCAGATCATGTAACTTTTTAAAATTTAGGCTCATAGAATATAGTACAGTAAAATTCACCCTTTTAGGTAAATCATTTCATAAATTTAGAAAAACATATAATTATATAACCATCACCTCAATGAAGATAGAGAATATTTTCACGGTCTCTCCCCTCACCAACAACCACTCACAACTACTGATCTGCTTTCTGCTTCACTTTTTCTCAGGATGTCATAGTACTGTTGCTTTTATCTTTATTGGATTCTTATTTTTCTTACCTTAGGTTGCTATTCTAATTGTTTTAAATCCAAAATTTAACTTTTAGGTTTTTAGTTTTTCCTGTTAAGTAATGGGGACATGTAGAAACATAACCTTTACTTCATTTGTACCCAACATTTTGTTAAAGGAAATGTTATTATTATCTAGTACTTTATTACTTTGCTTTTTATTTCTCATTGTATCTGAAAAGTTTTTAATTTTAAGCACTGCTTTAAGTTTTTAAATTAAATTTATTGGAGTGACATAGGTTAATATAATTGTATAGGTTTCAAGTGTACATTTCTATGATACATCATCTGCATATTGCAATGTATGCCTACCACCCAAATTCATTTTTTTCCATCACCCTATATTTGACATCTTTTACCCTTTATTACCCCCCAAGTCCCCTTCCAAAACTCATAGGCAAAGTTAAGAGTATGATGGTTATAAAATTTTACTTTTAAAAAATAATCAACCCAGAGGAGGAAACTGTTAGTGCTTCTTAGCACCAATCTTCTTGGCCAACCCTCTCTTTCACTGTGGTTTCTTCCATCTCCAGACTCAACTCCATCCAGATCTTCCCTATTCTTGCCCATTCCTACACCTCCATCATCTAATCCTTTGAGACTCTTTCAACTTTGTCTTAAGAAACCCCTTTCTGTTGTAAATGCCCTTCATTTCCACTTCCCATTTAATTTTTCCTCTCCACTTCTTTCTCTTTTTCTGCTGATGTCACCAAGGGATGACATAGGATGACATTCCTAACTCAATAATTAATTATCTTAATTAATATTTAATCACGTTTCTTCTTAATCAAGCTCCACCTCCCCATATTTTGTATAAATAACCATGATGTGTCATGAGAACACAGCTTCAACTTTTCTACCAGGATTTCAGGATAGGAACATTAAATTTCTGAGCCACAGTTACTCTTACCTTTGCTAGTTTCATTTCCTTTTACAGTGAAAGCCTAAATGCGAAGTCTTCTAATACTGCCTTAGCTTAGTAGGGGGGATTACCTAACCTCAATGCCTATTGATTTTTAAGGTTTGCATTACTAACTTTCATGAAGTTAAATTTCTTCTTGAACAAGGCTCCACTCTTTCTGAATCTCTTTCCCAAAGGCTTATGTATCTGTGTCAAATTTTCATTACTCTCTTGGCCACTTTCTATTATCCTGATGACTACAGAATTCTCACAAATGACCCATAGAGCATGCAAATTTCAGCATCCCACCTCAAATCTAATGTAATTCATCTGAGCTATTTCAGCCATTTGCCAGCATAGCCAACCATTGAATCCTACAATTGCTTGAAGCAATTCTACCTACAAAATTACCAAATCTTGGTAATCACACCTAATTTGGCCTATACATTTCCCATTCTTTTATTCTTCTTTTATTGATTTTTTAAAAGATAATTTTTCTTCTACTAGGAAGGTCTCATAATTTCCCAACTGTCTTTTCGGGGTTTAGGTCTAGATTTACAAGTAGAGATCTCAGCAGATTGTTCTATTCAATTATCTAAGGCTTCCCTAAATTGCTGCTTTCCACCTAAGATCATTTCAATTCGCCCTACGCTTTTCACGGCTAACTCTTCAAATTGTAATCTTGTTTGCCTGCTATTTTGTACTTTAGGAAGATTTGTTGTATAGATATGCACTTTCTCTTGCTTCTTTTTTAGTTGTTCCTTCTGTGATACAGTGGTCATCAGAACTTTGCTATTCTAAAATTGCTGGCACAGCCATAAGTGATGGAAAGACCACAGCCAGAGAAGATAGCATTAGCTTGAAATTTGTTTGGCTTATATGGCTAGATTTATATATTCCGCATATCACTAATTTACTTTCCAACTTAAAATCTTCTCATACAGATAATCTGCATAAAAATCTATTTTGTAAATTCTGGGAGCATGGGCATTAATGACAATGATATAATTTGCTTCTTTTTTTCAATAAAAGCAGGTAGATGTATAGTTTTCAGGAATAAAATATGTTAACATTATATGCTCCATGAGGGAAGGTGTGCTGTTGACCTTATTATCTGTATGTCATAAAGACAGATACCATAGGTATATTTCCTTTTGAAATTACATCAGTGAAATGAACATTGGAAAGGACTTAGATGGGAACAAGGTTAAGTCTACTTCCCCAATCACTCTGCAAATTAACTTTTATATATTTGTGTTTTTATGTTCACTAATAGGAGTTAATATATATGGAAATGTGTAAGTCTGATGCATGGGCCTTTTTTTGGACAACCTGCTTTAAATATTTACTGATTTGGGAGATCTGTTGTAGATTTGTCTGTATTTGGTCCCTTAATATTTTGTGGTTTCATAATGTATGAACAGGTTAGAAAAACATAATGACAATACTTTTTTAGGACTTTATTTACAGAGATTTGAGTAATTTTATATTTAGTAATGATGTGAACTTAAAATTGGAAAAGTGATTCTCCAAGGATACTAATAGCTTTATCTTTCATAATTTTTATAGCCTTTTATATTTTTCCTAATAAAATAGTCAAATATTGGGTTCATTTTTTAAAAGATTTAATTTTTTACTTGAACTTTGATAAGCATTTGGTCAATAGCAAGCAATATTGGGCTTTTTTTTTTCTTCTTGAGAAAAGGTTTAAGAGGCTCTAGGGCCAGGAACTTTGAATCCACAGATTATGGTACAGATAGCATCTTCAGTGACAAAAACAGGTTGGATAGAGTTCAATAATACACAAAATTTTCATAAAGAAAACCCCTTTGTTTTGCTGTAAATTTAACAATTTATCAAGATATTAGGATTACTTTAAAGGTGAACTGATTTTATCTTTGTAAATAAAAGAAAAAACAAAGCAATAAGAGAAATGATTGATACTACTATACAGGGCTCAGTTCCATACACTCTGCCCCTTAGGCAAAGGGAAAACTGCACTTCAAAACCTTTATGGTGACTGCAGCACCTGAAAGGCAGCTCAGGGTATGGGGTGAACTCAGAGAAAACAAGAAGGGTGTATGGGACCCTGAAATAAAGAATTGAGTTTAATAAATGAGTGAGAAGCTGAAAAAAACTATTATGAAATTGAATGTGGTATTGTATGAACGCTTAGAAACACTAGCTTTAGTAAAAGTTATTGAACACTTATTTCTGAGTCTGTTTTTTATCTATGAAATGGGAGTAATAGGTTTGTAGTGATGATTTATAAAAACCATGATTGAGCATCATCTTTATTATGAGTTTATGAGAAATAGAGTGGAGAAGAGTGATCCAAAATCATGTATTACTGACACATGGGCACATAGGAGAACTGAAGTTTTAGAGAAGTTCCCTGTGTCGTTAATATTTATATGTTATGTTTTTTAGGTATTTCACAGTTTTTCATAAACTTTATTAAATTCAGGTGTTTTCTAAAGCTATTATAGTCATCTCTGACTCATTACCTCTTTTTGTTTGATCACAAATACCGTGTTTTCTTTTCCTTTGATTAAAGACTCACTAAATCACAGGAACTTGAGGAATTATCGAGAAGTGCAAAAACATGCTTCCTTTTATCTTTTCTCTAAAGTTTTATGAAAGCACTGTTTTTGGCCAGATGGCATATTGATGGGAATATGAAAAAATGAACAAAGCAAATAGGAGACAACAATTATCGTAGCATGAGATAACTTGTACTGTTCCTATGGAAAGCAGAAGAAAATAATATGCAAAGAAATAATTTCCTTTCTGGTTTAAATTTTAACTAAGTATCATTCTATTTCATTCATATTCTTAAACTATTTGTTACAGAAAGTAGTACAAAAGTTATAAATTCTAATGTTTTCTATCAACTTGTACTACTTTCATAATTAAAATATAAGCAGAAAAAACCACAGGTTATATAACTATACTGTTTTTTATTACTGACAATGAAGGAATTTCTTTTTAAACATAACATCAATTGGGAAAGTAGATGTTTGCCAACTTATATCACAAAAGGATAGAATATATGGAAAATAGAGCAGTCATAGAGAATATTAATAGTTCTTCTGTACTTGTTAGTGTAAGTTATCTGACTTTCTAGTATTAATGTGCTCTTTCTTGTACATGTTCTTTATTTAAATCATGATAATGAAGACATTTTAATTTATCTATAGACTTAAGATTATCTGCCTGTAAGGAGATAATACTTACCATATTTTCCCATGAATAATGCACATTTTTGCCCAAATCTTTGAGGGAAAAATAAGGATATGCATTACACATGGGAATAATTACTACATGCCATGGGTATAACACTCCTGTGTATAATATGCTCGGAAATGTGGGTATATCTTACAGTAGTGTTGTTATTTTAAAATTTGCTCAGTAATTGTGGAATGCTTTTATTCACTTTTTTCTATCTATCTTGGAAAAGGAACTGAAATTTTGGAAAAAGAATAGCTTGAAATTCAATGGCTAAGAATGATGAGTCCAGCTCCCTTTTCCTCTCCTTCATGTCTCCACTGAGTTTCAGTATTTCTCACTTCATATATCATCCTTTAGATTTCTAGCCCTTTATTCAATTGTATTAATTTTTCATTATAAATGTGGAAAATCAGTCAGTATATTAGTTATTGTATATCATATTTGATACTAATTTTTGAAACATGTAGGTTGGCTTTTAGTGAAAAGGACTACCTCCGAAACTCCTTTTAGGATAAAGTGTAACTAAAAACTACACTGGGTTAAATCACTGCAGAGGCTGCAACAGACGTGGGGTGTGTGTGTGTGTGTGTGTGTGTGTGTGCATGTGTGTGCGCGCGCGTGCTGGCTGGCTCAAATAATGCAGATTTGCATCTGCTGTTGAATTGATCATGAGGACAAGTATAAATAATGGATTGACTATATATTCATGTTGATAAAATTTACCTTTAGATGCACCATTTGGAAAATTATGGAGTAGGCAGAAGTCAAGCAGTTCATTAGTACCCTTTAAACAGGAATTAGTGATGATGACGGGAGGCATTTTTGATGCCCATATAGCCTCAGCTCAACTCTGAGTAAGCACTGTGGACAGTTATTGTACGGAATGATAGCTTTCCGCATCAAGCTCCTGCATCTTTCTGCTCCTGTGCCTGAGAACTTTGTTCCACACTATGGAGGTTTTAATGTAAATGACCCCAGAAAGCAGAATCATGACATAGTATCTGTGGTTGAATTACTCGTCAGTCAAATTGCAACAAGGAAAATTTTTGGTAGTAAGTGGGATGAGGAGTAATAACTGTTGCCTGTGACCACATCTTTCTTGCTATGGATCTCATGAATTATAAATTAAGATGATGTTTAGATGGAAGAGGAAGCAACAGCTTCTGCAATAGCTCTAGCAATTGAACGATGTAGGGGCAATGGCAATTTTAAGCACTGTGCCCTTGGCTGGTTTTTGTTAACTGCCACAGATCTTTTGAAGAAAGATAATAAGAGGATGAGAGTGCCAAGTCTTTCCTCGGAGCATGCTCTGGAAGCCAGAAGACATCTATGGCAGCCTTGGAAGATATTCCCAACTCCTGAAGCAGGAGAGAAGATCCTGCTAAAAAATTAGGTCCAGGATTTGATCATAGAGTGTTGGAACTATTAAGTAGGTGTAACACAGAGCTTTGAATGTCACCTATACTGCTGTGGAGGCCCTAATAGGGAAATAAATGAAACCCTAAAACATTTGACCAGATAGTAGATATTTAATACAAATGAACATTCTGGGGTGGCAGGAACAGCCTGTAGAGAATACCCACGTTCACTTTCACTGATGCTTTAGAAAAACCTTTTTATTTTTGTCCTGGAAAACTGAATGACTAATGCCAATTATAAGCTATGTGTGGAAGCCTGAGGTCCTCTGTGATAGCATACAAAGAGGCTTACGTTTCCCTCAGTCGGACAGAATAGCAACCTGAGACTCAGACCCAGGTCCTAATTATCAGAAAAGACAATGTCAAAAAAAAAAAAAAGGCTAAACTTTCAATGAAGCCAGGATCTGCTTAATAAAGTCAGGACCTGATGTGGATTCTGGTCTACAGGATCTATGTATGCTGTGGCTGCTAGTGAACAAATACACACAGACAACAGAAGTCCTGTGGAGAAAAAGGGATGGCATGGTCACTCTCTGAGAGAGAGAGAGAGAGAGAGAGAGAGAGAGAGAGAAGCCCTCAGCCCCTGCCTGGACAGGCATTTATTGCTTTTCTGGGTACAGTACATGGAGGATAGCCCTCATTTACTATGCACAGGTTAGCTATAGGTGATTGCCTTTCACAGATAACAAAGGAAAACCTCTCTGAGGACATGGTCCTATGAGCCACTCACTCCCCACTGGCTTTCCACGTGGAGACTGAGCTACATTTCCATACCATGCAAAATGGTTCCCTGTAAGGACCCTGGTTGGAAAAGAATTGGACCAAGGTATATAAAATGGGTCCCCTTGTATTAAAAATTCTCAGATTCCTCTGAGCTCTCTGCACCCTTCCCTGTTAAGAGGTAGAATGCTCCCACTGCCTAAGATGGTACAAATGCTTTTCTCCTGAAAGCCATGTATGACACAAAAGATTAGTTCTCACCCTCCATTCTGGCCTCTAAGCCTTAAACTAGGGTTAAGTTATAACCTAAACTATCTAGGGATGTTCTGATTCTAATAAGGAAACAATTCCTACTCTGTAAGAACTGCAAAAGAAAACCATCATTAACTGTCAGGAGCCAGTGTGGTATAAATGAGATTGCATTCTGAGTTTATTTATCTTTGACCATCCTACAGGGATATGACAAAAATCCCAGGTAAGGGGCTATAGAAAATGTAGAGTTTTTTAATGCATACATTTTACAAAGTAAAATGGATTTAGCATTTACTTGAAATCTCCTAGATATAAAAATATTGAGCCCTCCTCATTATTTTGTCTATACTGTATAATTAATGTCTACCATCATGAAAAAATACATCAGCAAACTATCTCTTTCTCCATGAGTGCATTTTAATATTGATTATATAAAATTAATTTTTATTCATTTAAAATGAATACAAATCTGATAAATATTCTGCAAATTTAACTATTTTATTGAGAATATGTTGAGAAATATCAACTATGATTTATAGAAATTTCCATGAATATATTTTATATTAGCCATTCCTCCCACTTACAACTCTTTAATCAAATACTGTCTTGGGCCTTGGGACACATTCTTCTCTACCTTAGTCAGTTGGAGAGTAAGCTGGTGCCTGTTGGGCTTAAAGGGTGACTTTCAGTTAGATCCCAGATGGCTGCGGTAATGACATCTTTGGGGACTTTTGGGAAAATGGAAACTGGGAAGTTAAATTGTCCTGAAAGTAATATGTTCTAGGTAGAATGCTAAACTTGCTACCCTCAAAAAAGAAACATTCCGAATTTGCTTATTGAATATCTAATGTCACTTTTTTTTCAATAGTTCAACCGTATGGCAGCTTTCCAAAGGGGCAACATGAAGTCAACATTTAAGCCAAAATTAAGTAATAGTTTTTATCTATATAAATAAATCTAAGAAATAATGAGTTTGTCTACCTCTGACCTGAACTTTAGTACCATAGACAAATATCACTTCTCTTCATGAATAGCTCTATAAAATATTATAATAACTTATTTGCAACCAGGCAAGTCAGAAAAATGTCTTCTATGTTTTACTAAAACAATTTCTACCACCACAATTACCAACTTTTTCTTCCCCACACGCTGTCTATTTATCTGGGTAAGTTTCATTTTAATTCTCTACAGGACTTTTCCACAGTTTTCTTAAATGGAATTGCCAGCCAATGGAGTTATATAAAAATGAGTGACTAAAGAACAGTGTAAGAATTCTCATATGTTCATGAAGTGCTGTGCTGTAAAATATTCTTTTTGCATTATTAAAATTATGTTGAAAATAATGATATGTATTTTACAACATATGAAAAAGGGGTAAATGAAAAAGACTGGTAACTGTTAGATAAGCACAACCTTTGGCTCCAGCCACTCACTGAATATGCAAAGCCTGGTGAGGTGGATATCCCAGCATGCCTGTGAATGAACCACTGGCCCCACACAGTAATGTGCAATGGCACATAGGTGGGAAGCTCTGCTTTACTGCTTTGTGAGACTTGCTAGTGAACCAACATTATATTTTTTGAATCATATTCAGTTTATGATCCAGGATGATGTAGGTGTGGAGGGTAATAGTAAATATTTAATTTTTTACTTTTAATGAAATAGCTTATTTTTAAAACCATTTTACACTATTTATTTTTTCTACAATAAGAAAGGTTGAAATGAGCAAGATTTCTTCTTCCCCTCTTCTCATTTTCTTTACCTATTAATAGTTGATAACATTATATTTCTATAATTATTTCTTTGAAATTGTTATATATGTTATTATATTTTTAATTTTTTACTTGTGAGTTATATACTTTGACTCCTGACTACTACACTTTATTATAGTTTATTAGCAACAGTTAATCAACAGACCTATTTTACCTAAAATAATTTCTCATTCTTTTCTTTCCAAGTAATTTGGTATATTCATACACATTGTTGGAACATATGTTCATATACTCTCTTATAATTCTAATAGATATATTTATTTTAGACTTAGACCTGTACTTAAATAACTGCAGTGATTCTTGTCAATCACTTTCCAATGGTTTTCAAATCAATTTTTGACTGTTTGAAATTTTCTTTTTTAATTTTTTAAATTTAATTCTTGTTCAAGTACAGTTTTCTGTCTTATATTCCCCACCCTCCCCCCCAATGCTCCCCACCCCCTCCCATTTCCACCCCCACCTTAGTTATTGTCCATGTGTCCTTTATACTTGATTGTTTGAAATTTTCTAATAGCTTTCTTGAGAAAGATTCATGAAAATTAACTTTTATATACTCAAAACTCTCCATAGGAAAGTTTTGCACCTTACTTTACACTCGAAGGAAAGACAGCTGAAAATAAAGTACTTTAAGTCACAATTTTTTCCTTGAGTATCTTCTCGGATTGAATATAAATGTAGAAATCTGAAGCCATCCTACTTTTTCCACTTATAAGCTAATCAGCTTTTTCTTTGCCAGATTACCCAAAGAATACTTTATATTCTAGTAACTTTATGTTTTGTTTTTTAATTTTTTTAAATTTTAGTTAAATTTATTTGGGTGACATTGGTTAACAAAATTATATAGGTTTCATGTGTACAATTCTATATCATCTATATATTGCATTATGTATTTACCATGCACAAATGTCCTTCTATCACCATACATTTGACCCCCTTTACCCTTTACTATTCCCCCCTCTTTTTCTCTCCTGTAACCATCATACTGTTGTCTGTGTCCATGCGTTTTTATTTGCTTTTCTTGCTTGTTCATTTGCTGTTTTAAGTTTTATATCCCACATATGAGTGAAATCATATTATCCTTGACTTTTTCTGTCTGACTTATTTTGCTGAGCTTAATATTCTCAAGATCCATTTATGTTGTTTCAAATGGCAGTATTTCATCTTTTCTTAGGTCTGAGAATACAATATATTCTATTGTATATATGGCCATACATTCATTATGCAATCACTGGTTGAAGGAAGCTTTGATTGTTTTTATGTCTTGGCCACTGTGAATAATACTGCAAGAAATATAGGAATACATATATCTTTGCAAATAAATGTTTTCACATTTTTGGGGTAGATACCCAGAAGAGGGGTTTCTGGATCATATAGTGACTCTATTCTTAATGTTTTGAGGAATTTCCATACCATTTTCCATAGTGGCTGTATCAGTTTACATTCCCACCAGCAGTGAATGAGGGTTCCTTTTCGACACAACCTCTCCACACTTGTCTTTTTGATAATAACCATTTACACAGATGTGAGGTGGTATCTCATTGTAGTTTTTTAAATTTAATCTTTATTGTATTTTTTCATTACCATTTAGTCCCCTTATACCTCCCTTCCCCCAGCAATCACCATACTGTTGTCTATGTCTTCAGGTCTTTTATTCTTTTTTGCTCAGTCCATCCACCACTAACTTCCTCTCCACAGCTGTCAGCCTGCTCTCTATCTTAGTCTGATTTACATTTTGCTAGTAGCTAGTGAGGTTGAGCATCTTCATATATCTGCTGATCATGTGTATGTCTTCTTGGGAAAGGTGTTTGTTCAGGTCCTGTGCACCATTTTCTACTAAATTATTTTTGAGGAATATGTCTTAGAAACTTAGCCAGGTGAATCAGTTGGTTAGAGAATTGTTCCTTACACCAAAAATATTGTGGGTTTGATTCCCACTCAGGGCATGTACCTAGATAGTGTTTTCAATCCCTGGTCAGGTCCCATTTGGGAGGCAACTGATATGTTTCTCTCTTACATTGATGTTTCTCTCTCTCTCTGTCTTCTTTTCTCTCTCTCTAAAACCAGTAAACACATCCTCAAATGAAGATTTAAAAATGTATGTTTAGCATGGTTCATTCTGAATCAATTTCATCTACCACATAGTATAGCTTTTTTTTCTTTTTTATTTCTGGAAAGTTAAGTTTTCTGAAGAGCATATGTACCTTATTTCATTTTCTTTTGGAGAGAGCTTTAAAATTGTGTGTTGGCTCTCCTTTGCTTCTTTTCTATATCTACAATTTTCTCTCTAATTTTTATGGCTTGGTTCTGTTTCTTTCTGGTTGCTTTTTAAATTATATTTGTACAATGTCTATTTCTTTTATGTGCTGCCCAACATTTTTTTTGTGAGAGACTTGTCTTTTCATTTCTAACTCCTGGCAGTCTCAGATCATCTCTCAAAAATTTCAGTGCTCATCTCATCTTGACTTGTAAGATCTTATACTATCCTGCTTTCCTTACCCTACCTGAGTTAATTTTCTATCCCGATCCCCTGATTTTCTCAGTTCTAGGACACTGCTCCTTGGTGTCCTTAGAAAAGGACAGGCATGCTCTTGAGAGACTTGGCTGTTCTCTCACTAAAATATTTTTCCCTCAGATGTCAACATTACTCCCTGTCTCAGAAGTCACAATAAAGCCTTCTTGTCGTCCTCTGCAACTTTAGTCCTCTTCCAAAATTTCATATTCCCCTTCCTCTTTTTTTCCCCTTGAAAAAAAGACACTGCCTCTACACTCTTTCAGTCCTTTACCTTGATTATGTATTTCCTGGTAGAATAAAAAACTTTTTCTGAGGAAGTTTTGTCTCTTTACTACTATGTCTTCAGCACGTGATGAAGAACAGGATTTCATTAACTAATATCAGACAAATGAATAAATAAAATATATATCTTTCTCAAATTAAGTTTTGAAATATTTTATGTAAATATTTTGCCATCAGATTTTTAACTTCAAAAAGTATTTTTTATAATTCAATATTCTTTTCCTAATAGCTTTCAATACCACTTTATTGATGTAATATTTTTTTTCACACCAAAGCTAATAAACTGTCTTAATATTTTTCTTCTCATTACTGCTTTGTACCGGTTTTCAACTTCCTTCAACATAGTCTTTGTTTTTTCCTCAAAAAAAAGGCATGGGGTGCTAAAATAGCCAAATGGAAGTTTCTCTGCATGATTGTTTATAGTTTGCTGGGCTTTATTGAATGATATTAGGAATGAAATTTTTTTATTGTCAAATACCCAACTTTTAGTGTTTTTATGTCTGCCCCCCCCCTTTCTGGGTCTTGTAAGTTTCCTCAGAAAGGACTTATTTTTGATGGTACCCAAAGGCATAACTCTATGTTCTCAGACCAAACAAAGGAAGGATATTGCATCTTACCATTACATAGGGATAATTTTCCTAAATCTCCTTTTTTTCAATAGGTCTTCCATATCCTTTCCACTGGGAAGCATGTGTTTCCCGATTCTATATGTTTCTAGTTAAAGTTCTCTGGAGAAGAAAATTCTGATTTTCTCCTGCATGAAAAAATGTTTTCCTACCCACTGCATAAGACAAAGGATGTGTAACCCAGCTTCAGAGAGGTGTGTTTCCTCACACTTTTCAGTTGTTTCATGACTCTTGAGTGTTAGTTTATTCTGCACTTCTTCATGACCAGTTTAGAATTTGGGTTTAGAATTATTTTCTTTCTTTTTCTTGTTTTTTTAAGACTATATTTATTTATCTTTAGAGGGGAAGCGAAGGAGAAAGGGAGAGAAATATCAGTGTATGGTTGCCTCTCATAGGTCCCCCGCTGGGAACTGGCCTGCAACTCAGGCATGTGCTCTGACTGAGAATTGAACCATGATCCCTTGGTTTGCAGGCCCATGCTCAATCCACTGAGCTACAGCAGCCAGGGCTTTTTTCTTGTTGTTCAAGTACAGTTTTCTCCATGCCCCCTGACCCCACTCTCCCCCACCTACCTTCCAGATTTCAAGTTTTGTTTCTGTGATTTTTTTTCTTTTCCTTGTTCCTTTTTGTTTATCCTTTTTTTTTCTTAAGTCTTTCTAGTGTAATTTAAAGAGGGAGCACAGACAAACATATGTTTCAATTAGTTAATTTAAAGTGGGAAAATCATTTAAATCATTCCCATTTTATGTATTTAATAGACAGATTTTACTATACCTTATGACTAATAGTTTTTTTTTTTTCCTTAGAGAAAGAAGACAAGGAAGGGAGAAAGAGAGGGAAAGAGACACTGATATGAGAGAGAAACATCAATCAGTTGCCTCCCCTACAAACCTGCACCCCAGGCATGTGCCCTGATCAGAACTGAACTGGTAACCTTTCTCTTTGCTGGGCAATGCCCAACCACGTGCACCACACCAGCCAGGGCTTTCCCTAATAACTTTTTGATAAGAAAAAATGAAGTGTGGGAGAAAATGACACAACTGTAATGGCATAATCAATAAAATATATATTTAAAAAGAAATTTAAAACAATAGAATTTGGGCCATTTAATCTTCCATATGCCTTATTTAGAAGAAATGAGTTATCCGAAGGAGATAGAAAAAATAGTGTAACTTGTTGTCAAAAGGCCAAGATATGAGCTATGATTACACCTTTAACTTTGTCTTAAGGCAGTTCTTTACCTTTGTGGGCCTCAGTTTTTTACTCCTTGATTAATGGGTTTAAATAACTGGTCTCTAAGATCATTCCAGAATAAATATTTTGGTTTTTATTAATATAAATAAGATGTCATTGGTATGTGGGTTTTAGAATAGATTTTGTTCAACAAGTCCCCAAATTTGGAAATTAATTATATTGTACTACCACTTTATTGAGACTCCATTTTTCATTGTGTGCATTGTAACTGAGCTTTGATAATTTTCTTCTGGATACCAAAACTGAGGAGAACTTAATCAAGCTCATTTTAGCAAAAGTTTGCCACACCCACAGTCCCTATTAGAGTTACTATCAGATGAATATGGAAATCATCAGAGCTGGACAGGCACTTAGGGGTCACCGATCCACCCTTCTCCTCTCACAAGAAGTGAAAGCAAACGTAAGCCTGTATAGCGAGTGATGTGGATGCTCCAGCTCACAGTAGAATTTCATTAAATGGTACGCTCAAGACGTGAGCTGTATCATTCCAAATTGTGACACATTCAGGATTCTGTCACTATTCTTGTTGTGGTAATTTCACTTGGTTTTATTGGTTTTTACTCTGTTCTGCTTTGTTTTTTTGTCCAGCACACTGCATTTAAATTGGGACCAACCATGTCTACTTTGACCTGGCTCTTACATAAGTAATTAGTCTTAGATTCTCACCAGTAGCTGTACAGCTTACTCATCCATGTGGGCACTTTTCACTTTCCTTATTGTTAAACACTATTCAATATAGCAAGCCTTAGTTTCATTTTTATCTTGTTAAAAGGCACTACCAACATGTAGCTAAGTGGAGCTTACAAAAATGGGAAAATGTTATCATAAGAAATTTCAGCTAAACAAAATTAGAATTCTTACTAAAATATTAAAAATGTTTTAATAATCAAAATAGTAAAGAAATAAAATGTTCTAGCATTTGTACTTTTTCAGAATCTTACTATTTGCCAATTATATATAGTATAAAGTGGTATAAATATAAATATAATATAGTATACTACTTATACTATACAAATACAGTATAAAGTAGTATAAATATAAATATAGTATAATTTCTTAAATTTAAGACTTATTTTGTTTCAGAGAAAAAAATATTCTTCAAGAGTAGATATTTTCAACAGTATGATAGGAACTAGTGCCCAGGAGTGGAGAAGAAGGAATTCGGTTTTACTTAAAATAAATGTGCTTTATGACATAGTTTACCAGACTATAGCTCTTCTCTGTAAGAAGCAATACTCACTTGGGAGATTTTTTTATCTCACATAATATTAAGCATATAATGAATTCCATAAATTTCATTAAGAATGGCACTAAAATGATTACGAGTTAATATGCTTCAATAAACATATTCATTTTCATTTAATGTCTATGAAGTGACTAATTAGATTATGCATTTGGGAAAAGAAAGTTGTAGTTTAGAATTGTTTTACAACAAAATTCTTAAATGACAATGTTCATTTTTTGCCATGACACAGTTCTCTTGATAATGCATTCTCATCTTCAAATTAAGAAAAAGTGCCGCAAAATCTATAACTGATATAAAAATGGGGATCCTAGCAATCCTATTGTTTCTCTAAAGGTTGGCAATCTAGGTGTTCATGTAAATAACTCAAATCATAAGTGAAAGTTTTTACTAAATTGTAGAAAAAGCCTGGATAATTAATTATAAAGTGATTTTACATTTTTAAATTTTAAATAAATTCCAATGGAGTATAGGACTCACAAACCTATTATTACACCAAGGTTACAAAACATTCTTATTCGTTTCTGTGATATGGTTCAAGGGACATGATTTGAGGAAGTCCTGTCTGTTTCATTGGTATTCATTTTTGCGTTTATAGTTTTGCTACAGTCAGCTTTGCAACAATCAGTTTTTTCCTTAGTCTTCACTTTTGTAAAGCAGCAAACTTTACCTTTGTTCTTAAAAAGAAGTGATTTTCCACTAACATTTCAAGTCTAACCAGATGGCCTAACAGAAATTGAAATTTAAAAGGGTCATAGAGAAGCAGAAAACAGATGTGATACCTAGCACAGTGTATCCATGTTCAGTACGATAAATTGTACATGTGTTCAGTTCAATAGATTTTCTTTCATTTACTTTTAGGGTTTATTAGCCCTACTTTTTAAGCAAAAATATAGTGAAAAATATTCAAATAAAGAAGTTTCCAGAGTAGAGAGAAAGGAGGATCATCATTAAAGAAAATAAAAATGCAGAGCATTTTTTTTTCTGTGTAAACAAGAGTCTTTTCTCTCTGTATATCTACCATTTTTGTCTGTGAAAGCAGCAGCATTGCTAGGGTAATGCAGGTGCATGGCTATACTAATAAAGGGAGCCAGAATGTGGCAAGTTTTTACTATCTTATACCTGCTTTCCATTTCTCCCTCAAATAAAAAAGTTTTAAAATAGAAAAAGTGTGTATGTAAAAGCATCAAAGTTAGCTTGGAAAGGAACAGAGTTTATAAGCAATGTATGAACTGAGTGGTATGTGGAAATGCACATTTATTAATATGGAATTTAATGCCCCACATAGATCCCATGAACAAAAGCTAATTTGTTGCCCTCTATGCCCACCAAAAGGCCTGGCACCTAGCTAGTCCTCAGGAGCTAAGTTTGTGTTTGGTGTGCATTTCATGTATTATTTAGTACCATTTAGTTGTTACAACACAGGCAGGATTGAGTTAATGCCTTGTCACCTCATCTTTTTCATGCAGTTAAATTTCACACTCCAAAGTCGGAAGCCTCTGAGACTGCAGGAAAAGAGTCTGAGTGAAAGGACAGACCCATGAGTTAGAGAGATCGACAGCAAAAGGATGATGACACATTCTCCTTTGTGCTTTTCATACTGTTTCTCATAAGAAAAAATAAATATTATTTTGTATTACTTAGAGAGGGTCTCAGACCTATCAAGAACTGCTAATTAAGATGACTTTGCTGAAAGTCAACAGGGCCACGTGGACTTCACTGAGTAAGAATTTCCCTGGATTGGGCCAGGATGGCTGTGTGCTCAGCCATCCTTTCCGGTGTTTCTGATCCACACAGAGTAGGAAAACTAGCAAACTACAACAATGGGCAAGCTGAAAAGGGAAAACATCTCTGTATATTTAATTCTTGACAATATTACCTTTTGCTTTTTATAAATCCTCAGATGAAGGGAAGAATGTAGAATGTTGTCAGTGGCTATCAATAATTGAGGAAAATGTAATAGTAGAAATGTATATATATTCTAAAGCTAAGTAAGATACTCCTGTAGTACTGTATGTGAACAAGCAATATAATCTTCTCCCAAAATAATAATATACACCAGAATAAGTTATATTAACAACTCTTTAAGTCATACATCTGAAAAAATATTCCTCAGTGAATAGAAGAATGAAATAGAATTATACAGGACAAAAGGCTGTTATATAATGTGCATTCATTATTCTTTCCTTCTTACATATAGAAGAAAATAACATATACATCAAAAACATACTTTTACTGCAACACTGGTGGGGTTTCACTCTGTGTGTGTCTGTGTCCTTGGGTCTCTCACATTTAAAAAGTGGAAATGGCAAGCCAGCTAAATGCTGCCACGGGCAGGAGATTTCTATCATGGTAGCTGCAGAGCTGGGCTCAGGGAACAACTTCTCTCTTACAGTCTGTCTCTAAGTCTGATCATTTTCCTGAACTGTCATTATTGTGTATTTGGAAGTTAATAAAAATGTTAGGGGTGCTCACAGAGGCAGTAACTCAAACACTTCACACTTTTGTAGGGTTGTTCAGTGATTGGTTCTGTTATTACACTTGTCTTTCATTTTTCTTCTGTGCAGAGTGAATATGCTGAGTTGCTTTTGCTTTGAAGCATTTATCTTTGTTCAAATAAATATACATTGGCATCCCTCACATAATACTGGTATGTCTTTGCATTTACTGGAGGAAAGTGAACTAGAAGATATATTCAAATGTAACCATTTTATATATGTATCCAAACACACAGTACAGAAATATAAATATGCTTAATGATTATAAATAAATATGTTAAGAATCATAGTTTCCCTCATGCAGTATTAAATACTAGAAAGTGCTACATCTTTACTGTCATGCTCCTTTCTTCCTCCTCCTCCTTTTTAAAATTTTTAAAAAATTTGTTTATTTATTTTTAGACAGAGGGGAAGGGATGGGGAAAGAGAGGGAGAGAAACATCAATATGTGGTTGCCTCTCCTGTGCCCCCAAATGGGGACCCGGCTTGCAACCGAGGCATGTGCCCTGACTGGGAATTGAACCAGTGGCCCTTTGGTTTGCAGACCAGCACGTGATTCAATGAGCCACACCAGCCAGGGCTTCTCCTTTATTGTTTATCTCCCTGCTCCACTATCCTTATCTATTGTGGTACATCAGCCCTATAAAGAAAAACTGATCATTTGCAGTGGCAATGTTTCTTATAACAGGGGGATAGCTGATCTCAGAGAAAACCGAAAGAGGAAGAATGATTTATTAAACCAGCTGGCCTGTGACTGAAGTTTCCTGGGAAACTGAACTTTCATTTCTAAGAGAGCAATGGTCCAGAGAAAACTGAGTCTTTTAGTCACCCTACTGTAAACTTCTTTGGGAAAACAATAAAACCACTGTTACTTAAAAAATATTTTTCTGGAGAACAGAAAATTTTCTGTTTGACTGAACACTTAAGTGAAAAAGCTTACCTCTCAGCATTGTGTAGCGCAAAGCAACTACCACACTAGATATCTACATGAGATGAATTCAACAAGTTCATCAGAAATCAATGCTGTGCTTACAAAGAGAATTCTCTTTGTGGAAATATTGCAGAGAAGTTCACGCAGAACAACCTGTATCAGCTCAATATGTATTAAGCACATTGTATATGTATTTAAAACAGTTATGTTTTTGGTTAAAAAATAACATGGCAAAGAGATTGCAGAGCGTAAGTAAGTCAGCAGTGGGCAATTAATCTTGTCAAGGAAAAAAGTGCGCTGGACTGAGTGACACATGTGAGGAAGACTTCATTCAGCACTATGGCAATAAGGAAAAAGATTGACCTTAACTTGGCTCTGACAAAAAGAAGGAGGGTTTTTAAGCTCTAGGGAGAACCTGTGGAAAGTTAGTGGAGAAAGTAAGGAATGAGGTGGGTCGATGTGATTAGACTGTCTGTGCTAACAGCACTTTTGTAAGTCAGGCTTCCACCCTTGCACAGAGACGGGGGCATAGGTGTGCTGTCTTCATCTGCTGGGCTGCCGCAACAACTACCACAGAGTCGGGGGCTTAAATGCTATGAACTTATTTTCCTCCAGTCCTGGGAGCTGGGAGTTGCAAGAACGGGGTGTGAGCTGAGTCAGCTTCCATCATCCTGGCTTGCCAATGACCACCTTTTTGCTGTGTTCTCATATAGCAGAAAGAAAAAGAGATTTCTGATGTTTCTGTCACTTTTAGAGGGATACCAGTTCTATTGAATCAAAACTGATGATCTCATTTCACCTTAATCACTTCCTTAAAGGCCAAATCTCCAATATACCCATGTGGGGAGAGAGGTTAGAGACTTAACATGTCAATTCAGGGGAGACACGATGTGGGTCATAGCAGGCACTATCTTCCTTGATAATTACATTTCAAAGAGGTGACTCCCAAGTACTTGAGAAAAACATTTCTCTGCAAATCTGTCAAGAGACTGAGAAAAGATTTATATCTCAAAGGGGTAGGAAAAGGTTTACATTTGCAAGTTTTCTAAAGTAAATGCTCTGGAAAAAGGGGGATCGGGCACTAAAAACCTGTCTAACATTTAGTCAAATCGAGGGGAACATTTCAGGCTGCCCTGGCAAACCTGTGGGTCATTATTGCTTCAAGAATTCTCTAAAAAAGAAAACTGCCATAAGTGCTTTGCCTTTTCATTCATCGGTAACATATAAAGTTGGCATACAATAGTCTGTGCATTAGAGGAGCCATGCCCTGGAGGCTGTGGAATGTGCTGCATAATGCAGTAAGTGGGTGGCATCTAAATAAATACCCCCAAACCCCTCTACTGTTTTTTAACTAAAAGGGGGAAGAAATGAGATCTATGTTTGATAATAAACTCTTTGTGTCCTTTGGGATTTCATTGTCCTTAGGCTAATTATCCATTTTTAAAATTAATAGTTTAATAGCATTGTATGAGGCACCCAGGTTTAAGAGCAGAAGTCAGCTCATTATTTATCTTTAAATACAGGGGGCAAGGCCAGGTGTGTGTATCTGTGCATTGTGAAAAGAGATGTCAATGGACTATAAAGAAAGAGGAGGGAAGTGGGAAAGGAAGGAAAAACAGAAAGAGGGAATTCCAATATCAATATCAATATCAATATCAATATCAGCTAAAGGTATTATTGCTGGCAAGTTACAAAAGATTCTCTGACTCTGTTGAAACTCAACTGCTTATATCAGTCCAGCTCTCCCAACACCATTTATTGAAGAGGCCATTTTTACTTCATTGTATACTTATGCCCCCTTTATCAAAACTTTATCAAGTTTTGCCTAAATGCCCACTAGTAGATGAACGGATTAAAAAACTGTGGTACATTTGCAGAATGTAATACTACACAGCAGAAAGAAAGTAGACAGAATTGGTACCCTTTGTAACAGCATGAATAGAACTGCAGACTATTATGCTAAGTGAAATAAGCCAGTTGGTCAAAGACAAATACCATATGATCTCGCTTATAAGAGGAATCTAATAAACTGAATAACCTAATGAGCAAAGCAGAACTAGAGACATGGAAATAGGAAATAAACTGAGACCTGTGAGAGGAAAAGGGGGTGGCAGGAATGATGGAAAGAAAGGGAAGGAATTAGTCAAAGAACGTAAGAACACATATGAATGACCCATGGTCATGGACAATGGTGTGGTGATTGACTGGGGACTGGGGGTGAGCTGGGCAGAGGAGGGCAAAAGGGAAAAATTGGGAAAACTTTAATAGAATAAACAATAAAAAAATTGACTTAAAAAGAAGGAAGTCAACTGCTCACAAATGAGGCTGTTCAGTTGACTTATCATTTGATGAACTCTTGGCTAACGGGATGAAGAAAAGGGGCTAGACTATGATGAAGTGATAGACACATCTACCTCTGGGTGCAAAATTTAAAGAGAAACCAAACAAAAATAAAAATTAACTCAAAACATGATCAGTACTACTGATTTTTTTATTTTGGTTCACGGTCTATCAGGGCTCTATAAGGTACTGGCTACTAATACGTCTTGATTGAAAATTTTAAGTTTTGTTTCCCATGTACTTTTTCATCAGCTTTGGCTTTTTAAAGAACAAATTGACAGTAATTGGAGGGGTGGGAAGAGGTGGGTAGAAGGGGAAAAATGGGAAGGGTTGTCAAGGAGCATGTATAAAGGACCCATGGACAAAGACAATGGTGATGGGAGAATTGAATGTGGGGTGGGAGTAGGTAGCATGGGGGAGATCAAAGAGGGGGGATGGGTATTTGTCTTTCACTGCCTGGCTTATTTTGCTCAGCATAATGCTTAGCATAATGCTTTCCAGTTCCATCCATGATGTTGCAAAGGGTAGTAATTCCCATATGATTTCACCGTTAACAGGAATCTAAACAAAACAAACAGGCAAGCAAAATATGACCAATGATACTCAAATACGGAACAGGCTGACAGGGTCCAGAGGGGAGAGGGGAGAGAATCATAGGGGAAAAGGGGATGGACTCATGTGAACAAGTATAAAGGACACATGGACAATAACTAAGGGTCGGGGGCAGAAATGGGAGGGAGGCGGGGAGCATGGGGTGGGGGGGCG
This sequence comes from Sturnira hondurensis, assembly GCF_014824575.4. NCBI lineage: Eukaryota > Metazoa > Chordata > Mammalia > Chiroptera > Phyllostomidae > Sturnira > Sturnira hondurensis. The sequence continues at coordinate 7,395,604 of NW_028074140.1, read as the reverse complement.
GGCAGGGTTGGGAATATAAGACAGAAAGCTGTATTTGAACAAGAATTAAATAAAAAAATTATTAAAAAAAATAAAGCCACCCAGAAGGGGAAAAAAAGGAGGGGGGAGAATGGGGATGGTTGTAATGGTACAACAATAAAACAGTCTATTTCATCTGGAAAAATCACATTAAACATTATTTATCTTAATTATTTATCTTGATTGATAAACATTATTTATCTTTTAGGCATACTCTTAAGTTTTGTAGCCAAAGCAGATGTCTCACTTGTGTCAGCTAATCCTTACTCTGCTGGAGAAATAAAACAAATTGGTTCTTCCTTCTAGACATAGAATATATTTTCAATCCTTAAGTTGGATGGAGTAGGTCTAGAAAGTATTTTAGAATCTGGGCTTTCCTAATGTGCTTAACACAGGTGAACATTGGTCTAGCTAATGGACAGCATTGTTTATCCCCTACATAAGTCACCTGAAGACACAGGAAAAGAAGGAATTTTACTAAGAGAGAGGTTTGATGAAGAGAGACATCTAAGATCATAAAGATAATTCAAATATCACAATTTTGTGTCACTAATAAAGACTGTTAATGGATAAACTTGATTGAGACAGAATATAATATCTAATGCAATAGCCTTATATCATGCTTGTAAGTCTTTCAAATTTATGTATCCATCTATAGCCTTTTAAAGAGGGGATTTAATCACACAATTTTCACACAATGTCTCTTAGCATTGTATAAAGAAAGTGAATGTACTTTAATATGGTCTATAAATGTTAGTTCAAGTTCCTCTAAGTTTAGGTAGATATGTCTCTCACTGTTAGCTGGGTACCTGGAAACAAGTAAATACTATATCTGCTATTTATTTATTTATTTATTTATTTATTTATTTATTTAAAAAAACTTTTTTGTTTATGCTGTTGCAGTTGTCCCACTTTACCCCTCTTTGAGCTCTCCACCCATTTCCATAGTCAGTCTCCACACCATAGTCCATGTCCATGGGTCTTTCATGTGTTTTCTTTGACTAATCCTTTCACCCTCAATCCTCACCTATCCCCTCCCCTCTAACGGCTGTCAGTCTATTCAAAATTGACAATGGGACTACCTTTGGACCCACTGATTCTGTGCCTTGAAATATGCTCTAAGAATCTCAAAACACCATTTCAAAAGAATTTGTGTACCCCTATGTTTATAGTGGTGTTGTTTACAATAGCCAAGATTTGGAAACAGCCTAAGTGCCCATCAGTTGATGAGTAGATTAAAAAACACATCTGTACAATGGAATACTCTTCAGCCATAAAAAAGAAGGAAATCTTGCCTTTTGAAACAGCATGGATGGAACTGTAGACTATTCTGCTATTTATTTAAATGACCCCTTTTTTATTAAGTTCATATAATGCTATATATAGTTAAAATACACAGAATCCTAATTTTAATAGTAATCTATGAATTATAGGAGAGAAATATACTATTTCTATTGGCTTAGGAGGGACCATTTTCAATATTGCAACAGTCAAATAATTCTTCTGTAATTTACATGGACCACAACTAAAAGAGCATAAATTAATGTGTTTTATCAGGGTTGGCAAACTTTTGCTAAAGGGCCAGACAGTGTTTTCAACTTTACAGGCTGTATGGTCTTTGTTGCAATTATTCAGTCTTGCCAATATAGAAGGAAATAATCCATAGGCAATAGTAAACAAATGGGTAAGTTCCAATAAAACTTGACTCACAAAAACTAGGCAGTGGGCAGGTATGGCTTATACAGGATACAGTTTGCCTACCCTTGTGTTAGATGCTTCAGCTTGCTTTATTGAAAATGGTAACCTGGGGTGTCTACAATAGTTGGCTATAAACAATTTATGTTGTTTATTGAACCTAGTGTCTAGGTATCTAGACTCTTCATTACTTATGTCTATGGAACAGTTCATGTGTCTATACCTAATCTTACCTCTTAGCATTCTGTATCCAATAAGATCATTAATGGTAGATATTATTGCAATGGAGATTTTCCATCTTGTTAGTATTTTGCTGTCTTAGACTCTTTAAAAGCCCTGAAAACTTAACACTTTATTTTTTAACTTCATTTTTATTGTTGACACTATTACAAACACCGGCATGCCCCTGCCTTTGCCCACTTCAACCCAGGCCCTGGTGCCCCCCACTTACTTCTGGGCATCACCACACTATTGTCTGTGTCTATGGCTTGTGCGTGTATGTTCTTTGGCTTATCCCGTCACCTTCTTTCATCCAGTCCTCCTACCCACTCCTTTGACAGCTGTCAGTCTGTCTCATGTATCCGTACCTCTGTTTCTGTTTTGTTCACCAGTTTATTTTGTTCATTAGATTCCACATAGAAGTGAGATCATATGATATTTGTCTTTCTCTTCAGAGTAAATAAATTAACACTTTATTTAAAAAATTAGTTTTATTTTTTCCTCTGTTTTGAATTCATTGCAGTGAAATTGGTTAATGAAATTATACAGGTTTCAGGTGTATACTTGTATGATATATTATTGTCTGTGTGTTGTATTGTGTGTTGACCAGCCTTATGAAGCTTAGGGACATTTGTACATGAGGACAGTTTGCTTCACTTAGGTACATTTGTACATGAGGACAGTTTGCTTCATTGGGTCCTTGACTCAGCTAAAAATTAGCACAAAATTGAGGGGGCCCTCAAGTGGAAAGTTGTCTTACTAGGTATTTGGTCTCCAATTGTAGTAGGACACCTTCCTAATGTAAGGAGAATTTACTATAGCTGTGGGGGCAGAGCTTAAGTGGTGCTGAAACTACACTATTTTTAAAATTTGACTGCATATATGGAGAGCTACTTTAAAAGAGAGATGGAACTTCATTCTATGCTCTTAGCAATATCTTTGCTATTTATTCCAATTAATTGGAACTTCCATATTATAAATGATAAGCAGAAAAACAATACACAATAATTTAAAAATCAATTCAGCTATGTTTTATTTACTAACTATAGCATATGGAAAATGGATAAATAAATAATAGAATAAAATACTAAAATGACCATAAGTTTCTAAAGATTATTGTAGAATGATATATATTTGAATTAAAGTTACTGAGGCTATAAGATATTATAGGTCTTTGGAAAGCCCATGGCCAACCCCACACTAGCACATTGCATAAGGACAGGACACTAACGGTGTTTTACCCAATGAAGCATTTGATGAAAAGAGGTTTTGTCAGTCATTTGACCAAAATCAAATGAATACCCAGGATAGTAAAGAATTTTCATGTCAGAATAACCCTCAGAGAATACTTGTCCAGCCTTTTAAATAGGAGATGAAGAAGTTGATGGCCAGAGATGTAAGAGATTTTGCTAAAGATTACACACACGGTACTGACAGATTGGCCATTAGTACCCTGGTTTATCCCTGGCCTTTGCTCTTAGAAAGTGGACTTTCTTCCACATTTAGGCACAAAGAGGCTGTCATGATTGAAACTGTGTAAGTGTATAAAAGCTACAATTCCAGTGCCAGCATTAGGTATTTCCAAATAGTGTTTGCAATGTTTTTTTTTTCCATAGCTATCCAATGGAATTAGAAAGTGTGTACTTACTCCCAACATACTTAGTTTTAATTTATTTAAATTATTTTGTTAGATAGCTTAGACTCCCTAGGACCAAATTCTCAGGTCAGTCATATTTCCTAGAAATCATCTTAATTTTCATTGAGTGGGAGTGTAGGGAATTGGCAGGTTACATACCTATGTACATATTCTGAATTAAAGTACGTAACTGCATTTTTTAATCTTATGGTTACTCATTTGGTTTCCCCTCATAGGAACAAGCTTTTATCTGCAGAGCTGTCTTTCATGGCCAGGAGTAGAGGGAGTCACCTCGACACAAAAGTCAGAGAGACATAGGCTGGCCAGACCTTAGAGACACACACCTCCTTGAACGTGGGGACCTACAAGCCTTTCTTCCTCACTGTATCGTAACCCTTTCTGTTTCCATTGATTTCTTCCCTGACAATATATGGAGAGAACCACGGATAGGGTATGTCTGTAAGGTAGTTTTAGCTCCAGAGAAGAAACATCTTGCAGTATTAACTATATTTTACCCAGAATATTTTAGACTTAAGATATTTAAAAAGTGGGAATGAACTACATATAAATATAATATATTGTTCAGATAAAATTTTCCTGGTTACATGACATAGGTTAACCGTATGACAAATGACTTCTCCGGTAAAACTTCACCAGCTGAGCTATTTCCGGACCTTTCCCATTTAATCACAGAGCCTTAGCCACATACTGTCTGTTGATGTTTTATATTCCCCATTTTTATTCAAATTCCTTCTCAAATTTATTATCTTATTTTCTTCTCTCTGTTTTATTCTTCTTCCTGTTTATTGTATATACTATACAGGGGTGGGCAAAACTAGGTTTACAGTTGTAATATGAATGACATAATACTTAATGAATAATGATAAAAGAATAAACTCTGTGTTTTGTGTACTCACAACTGTAAACCTACTTTTGTCCACCCCTGTATACGTTGGAGAGTACAGTTGTGAGTACACAAAACACAGAGTTTATTCTTTTATCATTATTCATTATTATGTTATTTATCCATATTACAACTGTAAACCTACTTTTGCCCACCCCTGTATACATTGGAGAGAAAGGGTGGAAGGAAAAAAAACTCCCTCTTTTCATTGCCTCTTGTTAGGATAAATAAAGTATAAGCAACTCAAATCTAGCATCTGTTTTGCAGCCACAATTTCTCATTTTGGCTGGAAATGATTGATCAGGTTTGAAGCAAAGTAAGAGACATCTACTTACAGCAAATTTTGTCACTTAGGTAGGTTCTTTACTGTACATGTTTTTAAAGTAACATTCAAAATTACATAACAAAAATTTCAACAGGTAATGAAATGTGGATTGATACTGGGACACCCACGGAATTGTTTCGTGTGTTCCAGATAACTGGTAGAGGGTTTTCTAGGAGTCAGTAGAAATACCTTAAAGAAAGGANAATCTAGCATCTGTTTTGCAGCCACAATTTCTCATTTTGGCTGGAAATGATTGATCAGGTTTGAAGCAAAGTGAGAGACATCTACTTACAGCAAATTTTGTCCCCTCATCACCTAATAGGTCAGATTATAATCATTTGCCTTGTAAAACTTTACTCTTGGAGAGAAATGGCTGAATGTTTTTTCATTCGAGTGTCAGAACAACACACTAATGAACATTCTGTATTCTCTTCCCACTCAAGACCAGGAAGGTCAAGGACGTGGAGTAAAAAATAGTAAGACAGTTTTAAACCCAATGCTGCTTGACTCCAAAGATCAATCTTAAATCTAACTACACCCCAACACTTCATGAGCTCCACCAGATTCATTTATTTATTTTCAGTGCTCCTCTGTTTTTAGAAATTATGATAAAATACATATTACATAAAATTTACATCTTAACCATTACTAAGTGAACAGTTCAGTGGCATTAAATATATTAACCTTGTTAGGTTACCATCACTACCATCTATCCACAAAACACTTTTCATCTTGAAAAAGCAAAACTCTACCCAGTAAAAAGATATCTCCTCATTTCCCCTCCCTCCTGCCCATGGCAAGCATCATTTTACCTTCTGTCTCTGAATTTGACTCCTCCAGGTATCTCATGTGAATACATTGTCTCTTGTAACTGAATTATTTTACTTAGCATAATGTGTGAGAGGTTCATTCATGTAGTACCATGTGTAAGAATTTCCTTTCTTTTTATGACTTAATATCACACTGTATGTACTTTATTAGTCCCATCATTTGTTAGTAGACACTTGGGTTGTTTCCACCTTTTCACGATATTTATTTATGTGCCTGCCTTGGGAGTAAAAGCTGTTTTTTATTAGAACTTAGGTAGGTTCTTTACTGTACATGTTTTTAAAGTAACATTCAAAATTACATAACAAAAATTTCAACAGGTAATGAAATGTGGATTGATACTGGGACACCCACGGAATTGTTTCGTGTGTTCCAGATAACTGGTAGAGGGTTTTCTAGGAGTCAGTAGAAATACCTTAAAGAAAGGAAATAAAGACCGGATTTCACTGCTCTGCGTGAAGGAAAAGCCATAGTACATGCTTTCATTTTACTATAAAAACAAAAATGGTTATGTCTCCCTAAAGCAGTGTTTCAAAGAGTCTTGGAGCTTTTGGTCATAAAACATATTATACATCCTTCCTCTTTTTTTTCCTGGTAAAATGGTGTAAGAGGCTACATTGTTATTAAAAAGGTAGCCTTAAGGAGAAATTAATAGAGAGGATCAAGTAAATGCCAGAAAAATATGTTCAACCAAAACAAATGCAGTAAACATTTTCTAAATATCACTTTCTATTGCTATGATAAAGTAATATTTTTGGAATGAGTCACTGAAGTGATTTTTTTCTTAAATAAAATTATTTATTGATTTTACATGTAGTATGCATATCACCATTTTGAGTGTTTGTATGTTCCTTAGCTTGAGCTATGGAGTCTTAGTTTTACATTATGAAATCAATTTGAAAAGTTAGGAACCAAAAGTGTTACAGTTTAGTACCCAGAGGGAACAGAGTACTAATAAAATAAATAATTTTTAGTAAATGGCTTTAAGTCTGTGTAATGATAGTATATTTTTTAAAAGTTGACATTTTAAAAAAGAATTGTGTTTTATAACTGAAGATAATTTTAGAACATAAATGTTAAATTTTAGAATGTTTTGCTTTATTAATTTATATTACTCTGAACAAATTAATTACCATTTTCATCAGGTTATTTAATATTCAGAATTAACTTGATGACTGTTAAGAAATTATTTTACTAATAAGCATTTTGTAGTTTAACTTAAGAAAGTTATTGTGAAAACTCAGAAGCCAAGTAATTGTTTTATTTTTTCACTGTAAATATTGAACATGGAATTATTACTTCATTCTTTATTCTGGTTTTACATACTTGTAAAATACTCTAAGGACCTTGAATTTTGTGAACTACAAGAATGCTTATTATTTTTCATTTCTATCCCTTGATTATTTTCTGTGCATTTTCAATAGTTGTAAACTATCCCTTAAAAAGATGTATCTTTAAAGATGCCTTCCTTGTATTTGTCAAAACTGTCAAAGCACTCCATTTGCTAATTCCATGATAACAGAATATGTTATTTCCTTATTCTTTCATATAATATTTTTACAGAATTCAAATTAAAAAATAATGTTCTTGTGCTATTACTTTAAGACTTTTAAATTTAGTTTTCTACCATACTTTTAAGGGACCAGTCAATTTAGTTGAAATAGTTCATTTCATTGAGGTAAAGATATTGATGATCAGTTTATAGTTGTAAAGCTAAAATGATTGATTGATTAAACATTGTAATTTCTTCATTATTTACAAAAATAGGTAAATAATGAAGAAATTGTAAATGTGAACATTTACATGCACAATTTCTAAACTATTAGAAATACAATTTCTAATTGTAAATGTGAACATTTGCATTCACAATTTCTAAAGTATGTAAATGTATACAGAAGTCTCTAATTATCTGTGGTTTTGTTTTCCAGGGCTTCAGTTACCTACTAGCAACTGTGGTTCACAAATGTCAACCAAAGAATCCCAGAAATAAATAGTAAGTGTTAAATTGCATGCCACTCTGAGTAGCATCATGAAATCGCCAGCTCTCCTAATCCTTCCTGCCAGGAATGTGAATAATCCCATAATCCAGGGTGTCCATCCTAGTCAGTCCCTTAGTGGCCATCTGGGTCATCAGATCTAGTGTCGAGGCATCCCCGTGCTTGTGTTAAGAAGAGGTGTCCAACCCATGGCCCACAGGCCACGTGAGACCCAGAATGGCCATGAATGTGGGCCAACAGAAAATCATAAATGTACTTAAAACATTATAAGTAATGGTTTTTTGTGATTATATATCATAATGTATTTAATATGTAGCCCAAGACAATTCTTCTTCTTCCAGTGTTGCCCAGAGATGCCAAAAGTTTGGACACCCTTGTTTAAGGTAAACCTTATTTTATTTAATGCTGCATTTACAAACCTTTTATTACAGTATATTCTTATAATTTTCTATTGTAGAGTTAGTTTTTGTTAGTCTCTAACTGTGCCTAATTTATCAATTAAGCCTTATCGTAAGCATGCATGGGTAGGAAAAACGTAGTGGAGATAGGGTCTGGTGCTATCAGCAGTTCCAGGCATCCAGTTGTGGGCTTTGAACAAATCCCCCGTGGATAAGGGGAGGCTACTGTATTGTATTCTTGAAATCTGCTCCCAGTTCTGAAGGAGATATTAATATAATAGAGGAGATAAGTCAGCTGACCAGAAAATTATTCAAATAAAACAAAATAAAGCAACTGTGCAACCACCGGAGAAAAACAGAGTTTTAGTGGCACACGGGACTAGGACACTTTGCTTCCTGAAACACTCTAGGGATCTAAACCGAAAATATCTGCCCTAAGGATGCATTTCCTAAGTGGGTCAGTGACTGAGAGAACAGCTGATTTCCCTTAATCTATATGCCAGAATCTTTGGCCTATCTGAATTCAGTTGTACAGCCACAGATTCGGTGGTTTTTGTTTTGTTTTTAATTGCAGATGGCCTTGCTGCTTCATTTGTTTCTCTATCATTCTTTGCATAAATAACTGGCACCCTTTGCTCTTAAGATTTCGTATTTGCCCTTTCAAAGTGTCAGGGCAGTTTAAACTAAATACTGCTATGAAAATTCAACAAAATTGATAAGACCTGAAGGAATGGATTGGGAGGGATTTCTAGAGGTTGATTTGAGTAATAAATTAATAGTAGTTGTTACATAAAGCAGAGCAAGTGAGAGTAAGGATTTTGTTGCCTGTGGAATAGATGGAGGAAGATAACTGAATTTATTGGGCTGTGCTTAAGAATAAAGTTAAGCTGAGAATGCAGGTGCAAAAGAGATGAGAGATGACACAGGTATGTATCAACAAAATGTAATACTTATTATGTGCTTACTTCTGGGGATAATTGATAGCCCTTGGAATAATTTAAGGCAGGGGTGTCAAATTCATTTTCACTGGGGGCCACATCAGCTTCGCAATGCCTTCAAAGGGCCAAATGTAATTTCAGGACTGTGTAAATGTAACTACTCCTTAACTAGGGGCAAGGAGCTCAGTGCTGCCACTGGGTATATACAAGGTGCTGGGCCGGATAAAACAAGGTGGAGGGCTGGATTCAGCCCGCAGGCCTCGTGATTGCCACCTGTGATTTAAGGGGAAAGAGTCTTATAGCTTGCATAAAATTATATAACAAAAATTAACTGGGTTGTGTTCTGTTCAAATCCATAAGAGGTAGAGCTGATTCAAACAATACACAAATTATATTAGGAAAGATCTCTTAACTTTACTGAAATTTTCTGTGTCACCACTGGGTGTATCTTTAAAAATTAGAACTCTGGCCACAAAAAAAATTGTTATTGTGCTAAAATTAGGAACAGAATCAGATCAGTTTCAAGTTTTTACTTTAACTGTGGGGAATAAACTTTTATCAGAAAGTAGATTCATGGCATTTAATAAGGGTATTTTTATGATACAGTCTGTTGATTCATATTATATTCTCAACCCAAATCTGTGTTCTTTTTTACAAGGACTCTTTGTTCTGGGGACTGTGTTTTTGGAGACATATTTAAAACACATGGCTTACCACCTTTGGAAAAAAAGAGCCTCTGAAATTTGGACCACACATTAGTGAGTGGTGCAGAAGCTGAAGAAGATGTTTCCATTTACCTCACACAGTGTCATACACTTTCCTGTTTCACATTTCCATTTCCTTTTCCCCCTCCTAATTTTAACCTGTCTTGCAAAGCTAAGCAAAACTTCACATCTGGTTTAAAAAAAATTTAGCCATACTAAGTTTATTTCAAGTTCATGAGGATTTCATTTACTTAAAATTATGCTTCATCAGAATTTACAAATTATTTCTGCTTTTAATATATCCAATGACCAGTTTTATTGAATGTTGGATGGTAGGTTCACAGCATTGTACTCAGCATGGGTAGGGTCAAAATGAGTGTGCAGGGCTTGTGCGGTGCTGCTGCCCACAGGATCAGGCATTCTAGTTGGTAGTTAGTGTTTATCAAACCATCCACGTGCATTTTGTAGCATAAATGGATTTTCTAACATAAAAATAGAATACAATAGAGTATGCATGTGTACACACACACATTTATATTCTGTCCAGAAAAAGTCCAACCGTTGTTCATGTATATGAGAATGGCTTACGTGACATCCATGTAACCTGGCAGTCATGGAGAGTGGACTGGAATGCACATGCATGAACAATGATGACTTCACTGCACTAGTCAGTGGGGGCAGTAGATGACATAGAGTGAGCATGTCTACTGTGTGGCCATCGCACTCGAAGTGTCCAAGAGAGTAGAACAACAGCTCTGCATCAGATTTGGCTTTAAGCTTGAACATTCCTCCGTGGAAATTGTGCAGATGATTCAGAAGGCCACAGCTCTTGGCAGCTGCTGACTGGAGCTTTATCAGGGCAGTGCACCTGCTCATGCAGCACCTCTCCTGCAGAGTCTTTTGTCAAAACATCAAATCCCTCAGGTGACTCAGCCTCCCTTGACCCAGATTTGGCACCCTGTGCCTTCTGGCTTTTCCTAAAATTAAAATCACCTTTGAAAGGGAAGAGATTTCAGACCATTGATGAAGTTCAGGAAAATATGACCAGGCAGCTGATGGTAATTAGGAGAACTGTATGAGGTCCCAAGGAACCTACTTTGAAGGGGACTGAGATGTCATTATTCTATGTACTGTGTTTCTTGTATCTTATATATTCTTTAATAAATGTTTCTATTTATCACATTACATAGTTGGGTACCTTCTGGACTAATATTTATATATAGAAGACATGTCTCTGTGTATGTGAATATATATTTTTTCTGACAAAAGACTAGTCATCATATGAACAATTTGACATGGAATGCAAAAGATTAGAGCCACAATAACATATTTCATACCTACTTCAACTTTTAAAAAAAGTAAATGAAATCAAAACAGGATAGTGACTAGAACAATAGTATTACTATGATCACATTAAATAGAAAAGCTCCCATAAACATTTTAAGAATGTAACAAATGTAATATGATACATTTTTAAATATTCTACTTAATTTAGTCGTAAAAATGTTCTTCAGAAGAGAGACTTCAGGCCCCCATCCAAAAATGAGTATTCAGGTTGGAAATTCATAATGTGCCATGATTTGCTAATTTGCTCTTTAAAAAGTACTTTCTGTTTGCTCTTAAGTATTTTAAATAAGTGAGTACTATATTTTATGTATAAGACAGATGGTACTTTACCTACATCAGAATTATACAAACCTTTAGATGTACATTTAAACTGTTTTATTTTGAATCATACCACATTTTATGTTAATTTTCATTTCTATTTTAAAAGGTTGACCAGGTTATTTGCCAATACAGTATTAGGATAAAGAAATTTTAGAATATACTACATTAGTAGTAGAACTACATTTAGTTCTATATCTAACATACCTAATTTCAAGTAATATATGGGAAATAACACATCCTTAATTCATATTTAGATGTTTTTTTGAACCAAAAATATTACTTTTATGGAAGTGATATGAAACAGCCTATTCACTGTATGCTTTTTCTTTTTAATGAGCAGTATGGAGAGCAGATACAAACTGCTATAATCTGACAACCAAGAAATGCAGCCAAACTTGAGAAAAATATAATTCAAGAACAGACTCAAGTTAAAAATATATGTCTTTTGTTAAAAATCATTCTCTTTATAATATTCATTTGTAACCTAAACTCACAGATGTCCCACCACCCAAGGCAATCATCTAAATATCACTATGTTTGTTGTATTACAATATTTTCTCAACCCAGTATTTGTGAGGGTCAGTGGGTTTCAGAAAACTATTGTAACTCTGGGAAGGGTATATTGCCTTGTTGCATTAACTCCTTTGACATCTGTCTTTCTTAAAATCTTTTTACTTTAGAAAGCTCCAACACGCAGTTTTCTTCAGGTAATGTACATCCAGACTTTTTATAGAAACCAACATTTTGTGATAGACACACCCTTGTATGTCTGTGTATTTTGAGTTGTGAGGTCCCCAGTAGGGAGAAAAATTATAAAAAGAAAGAATAGTGTTGATGGCATTGGGGAAAGCTTCACTTAGGCCTTTGGACTTGAGCTTAACTTTGAGAAATTAAAAGAATGTGTTTGAAAAGAGAGGAAGGAAATATTTCAGCAAATCCTATTAGCAGGCCAACTCGAATTACACTAACCTGTTAGGTTCACTGTTACATAGCTCACGTTATTGGGCTTTATTTTCCTTTTTCACTGTGAGTGTGTATTTGTATGTGTGTTTTGAGCCCTGGCAGCTGAATACCCAGAGGAGATTTCACATCTGCTTGTCATAGAAATTCTAACTCCGGTCTGGTAAGGATTAAAGTCTTCCTGAGATCATGACTGAGCAGCATTTCTCCCACTTTATTTGGCATAGCTATATATCATAGTGATGTTGGCTCTTTCTCCCCTCGCTGTGTGCTGTAAATCTATTGCGTGCGGCAAGGTCAGTTCGGTATTGGATGCAGGGTCCTGTCGGAGGTGCTGACAGTTTCATCTTTCTGAGGGAAAGGGAAGGCTGGGCCCTGAAATTCAGTTGCTGCCCTGGCCCAAGAGAAAAAAAAATGCTCTCACCTTGAAGGATATGATGATGATTATGGACCATGTTTCTATAATTCTTAAATCTTTTTCCTGACATAAATTTTGTGTTGCTTCTTCTTAAAATTTTTGGAAGTGCTGGGAGGAAAAAGAACCCGTAACTGAAACGGGCAGGAGTGGCAAGAAGAAGAAAAGTTCAGAAAGTTATAGAGAATTACATAAATCTGTTATGTATCTAGTATTACAGTTCATTTTTCTTTAGTCCAAGGTAGATTCGTTTTAAAAATATCCACTGGTTGTACAATAATGGCTTTGGGATCATTTTCTCACTTTCTTTGTCTTGGTTAATTTTAGCACAGCAACCACTATAAGAGAAAGACAATAAAATGGCGTCTTAACCAGTGAAAGTAGATTTATAGAACGAGATGGAAGAGATATAAGGGATGATATTGGGAACATGAATCAAGAAAAGCAAGGCACTAAAAATATTTACTGGACATATTTTAGTCTGAAAAATTGTAGTAGGGGAAAAATAATTCAACAAATGAATTGAACACAGTGGATACAGCCAAAGAACAAATACATGAACTAAGAGAAAAGGTCAAGGGTATCTCCCATATTAAAGACAGTCATACATCATGACCAGGTGCTATAGTCATGTAATTCGCCATATTATATCCACAGAAAAGCCCCATTGATAAATCTTCATAGATGCTGGAAATCATTTATTAAAAATTAGCATCCATTCTTTATTTACAAATAATTAAAATTTATATTGATAGATATTTCTTAACATGATGAAATTTTATTTTGACTTAAAATCCAATAATTTAGTGGAAAAAATGGGACAACCCATCTATAATTAGGAAAAATACAAAAATGTCAATTACTACCATCACAACTTAACACTTTATTTGAACTATTAGCCAACACAATTAGATAATTTTATATATGTGTACATATACATATATATGAAATGTGGGTTAAGATAATCATAAAATTTACATAAATCAATAACCTTCACATATAAAAGCAGCTAGCTAGACAATATATTTAAGAATATACCCCATTAAAAAAGTAAAATAAAATCCTTTTGAATAAGCTGAAGAGATATGTAAAAGCTCTATGAGGAAAATTAAAATGCTTCTGAAGGAACAAGAAGGAATTTTTTAAAACCAAGTACTTTCAACATTTGGATATGTAGATTTAATATAAGATGCCAATTATCCTTCACTTAATTTATAAATGTAGTGTGAATTTGATTCATGCCAACAGAGATCTTTCCTTTTCCCTCCCAGAACTCTTCAAGCTGCAGGGACATTGAATAGGAGAGTAAAAAAAAAAAAAAACTCCATTTGAGAGAACATAGGGGAAGCAATGACATCAAGGCAATGGGCAGAGAACACACTGAGAGGAGGCTGTGGGCACATAGGGAGTGGGTGGTCATGCAGCATTCTGGAAGGCACAGGGTAAGGGATGTAGGAAAGCAGGAGGTTGGACCAGGCCAAAGCAAGTAGAGAGCCGTATAAAAGGATACTGAGTGCTGCATGGTACAGCATCAATCCTCTCCTGGGGATTTTGTAGTAGTTCTTCAAAGCTGAGAGTTATTATAGAAGTAGCAGTGATTGGCAAGAAGGAGGTGAAGAGGGATGAAATGCCATTATTTATCCTTAGCAAATGGGGTAGCTTCTCTGCATCGGTTTGGAGTGCTGTTTGATCAAGGGTAATCACTTCCAAGATCCTCCGAGTGGGTGCTGGTCACCTTGCTGCTGAGCTCTTAGTGAAATTACTGATTACAGCAGAGGAGCTAGAATCATTTTAATAGGGTAAAGTAATATTTATTGAGATTAAATAGAAATCTGTATTTATTTGGGCAATGTTGAATTTTACCTGGTACCTTACCTGGTATCTATACTATTTGTTTAGGATTTTTAAAATCCTAAAAAGTCCTAACATTTTAAGGATTTTTTTGTATTCATTTTTATTGTTGTTCATATAGAGTAGTCTCTGTTTTTCCACCACCACTTTTCCCCTCCCACTGTCAGTCCTTCCCCACTTTGGCTTTGTCCATGGTCCTTTATTCATATTCTTTGATGACCCTTTCCCTCCTTGAAAAATTGCGATGGCTGAGAAATGCTCTCACCTTTGTGTTCCAGGGAACAGCTTGATGCAAAGAACTGTCCTTTTCCTTGTGACTTAGATAACTCTTTTGATGATCCCCTTGATTGCCTGCCTCTGACAATGCCAGACAGAGATGCTCGAAATCCCCAGTCTTTGTTTAATAAATGATAATAAATCATTTATTAGTAAATGTTTGTTCTCACTGACCAATATGAATAAAATGTCCACTAATGTGTGACCTAACCAAAATTTAGTTAGACTTCTCTCCTCCCTCCTAAACTTTGACTTACCCCCAATGTCACACAAACACTGGACTGTGGAACAACTCTTCTATGGCCCCTCCCGAGAATTGGGACAACAAAGAAAAATCACATCCGGCTCAATTATCTGATAATGCCACCTGCGCATCCCAGTCCACTATTGCTGCATCTTTTTAGTCTTGTGTATTCCTCCCTTAAAAAGTTCTTTCTGTCTGACTTTTAAGACTTTTATAAATTGAATAGTTGGAGTATTTCTTCGTTGCAGTAGTTCCCTTTAATAATGTTTTCCTTACTAGTATCCAGATTTTCATGTTTTCTTTGACAGCTCATATATTTTGTTTTGCACACTGACATCTGTAGTGATGCTTGCTCACTTACATTGTAATTTAAAGGGGATCTAGAGGTATAAGAGTCCTGCAAATGCTGACAACCAACAGCTGAAGTAATGAGGTACAGTTAGTGAGGATTTTTACAAGAGCTTGCAGAGAGAGGATAGAGAGTTTCGGCTAGTAACTTTGGGAATATTAGGACTTCTACTTTTTATTGTAATTTTGTTTATTTTTAGAGAGGGGGAAGGAAGGGAGAAAAAGAGGGACAGAAACATCAGTGTAAGAGAGAAACAGAAAAAGTTTGCCTCTTGTACATTTGTAACCAGGGACCTGGCCCAACACCCAGGCACATGCCCTGATCAAGAATCAAATCAGCAACGTATTGCTTTGCCAGATGACACCCAACCCACTCAGCCATGCCAGGGGAGGCACATTAGAACTTTTGGAAAAATAAAGAAATCATAACAGAGGGGAAGCAATAGAATAAGAAATCTTTCTCTTTTTGACTCTAAATATTTTTTTCACTTTTAATTGTAGTTTACATACAATATTATATGAGTTTCAGGTGTACAATCCAAGTAAACTTCTTTCCATGTTTTTTCTTTGTATGTTTTTAGTTAAAGGATTAAATCAATGAATAAGTAGACCTTTAAGATTATATTTTAATGACAATGCTATTACAGTTGCTCTGGTTTATTCCTTTTAGCCCCCACTCCACCCAGCACCCACTCCCTCAGGCAATTTCCTCCATCATTGTTCATGTCCACGGGTCATGCATATAAGTTCTTTGGCTACTCCCTTTCCTACACTATACTTTACATCTCCATGGCTTTTCTGTAACTACCTATTTGTACTTCTTAGTCCCCTCACCTCTTCACCTATTCATCCTCACCCATCTAGCAACCATCAAAACCCTCTCCATACCCATAATTCTCTGTTCTTCTTATTTGTTTAGTTTGTTTTTTAGATTTAATTGTTGATAGCTTTTTGTATTTATTGCCATTTTATTGTTTAAAGTTTTGATCTTCTTTTTCTTAAATATGTCCTTTTAACATTTCACATAATAATGGTTTGGTGAGGATGAACTCCTTTAGATTTTTCTTGTCTGAGGAGCTCTTTATCTGCCCTTCAATACTAAATGATAGCTTTGGTGGGTAGAGCAATGCAGGCTGTAGGTCCCTGCTTTTCACGACTTTGAATATTTCTTGCCAGTCCCTTCTAGCCTGCAAAGTTTCTTTTGAGAAACTAGCCAACAGTTTTATGGGAATTCCCTTGTAGGTAACTAACTGCTTTTCTCTTGCCACTTTTAAAGATTCTCTGTTTATCTTTAACCAGTGGCATTTTAATCATGATGTGTCTTGGAGTGGGCCTCTTTTCATCCATCTTGTTTGGACTATCTGTGCTTCCTGGACTTGCATGTCTATTTCCTTCACCAAATTAGAAAAGTTTTCTTTAATTAGCTTTTTCAAATAGATTTCCAATGTTTTGTTCTTTCTCTTCTCCTTTTGGCACCCCTATGATGCAAATGCTGGACTTGAAGTTGTCCCAAAGACTGCTTATACTATCTTCACCATTTTGGGTTCTTTTTTTCTTCTTGTTGTTCTGAATGGTTGTGTTTTGCTTCTTTATGTTTCATATAATTGATTTGATTCTTGGCTTCCTCTACTCTACTGTTGTTTCCCTGTAAATTGTTCTTTATTTCAATTAGTGTATCCTTTCTTTCTGATTGAATCTATTCTGTGCTACTGAGGTCCTCACTAAGTTCCTCAAGCATCCTTATAACCAGTGTTTTGAACTCTGTGTCTGATAGATTGCTTATCTCCATTTTGTTTAGCTCTTTTTCTTGAGTTTTGATCTGTTCTTTCATTTGGGCATGTTTCTTTGTCTCCTCATTTTGGCAGACTCCCTGTGTTTGTTTCTATGTATTGGGTGGAGCTGCTTTGATTCTGCATCTTGTTGGTGTGGCCTAATATAGTAGGTATCCAATAGTGTCCAGTGGCACAGCCTCACCTTTCACTGAAGCTGGAGACTTGAAGTATGCCTTTCCTGTGAGCTGAGTACACCCTCCTTTTGTAGTCAGTCTTTGGTTGCTGTTGACAAATCAATGATAGGTTTTACCCAGGCCTGTGAGCTGCAAAGATTGGCTATGACCACTTATCAGCAACCTCTACCCTCTGTGGAGGATCAGCTGTGTAGGGGCAGGGTGGTGGTGCTCTGATGTGGTCTGTAGCTGCCCACTGGATGCACAGGCCCTGGGGTTTCCCAGGTGGTGCAGGTTAAGGCCCCACCTGTGTCTTCCCCAGGGCACCCTTCCTGAACTATAAAGCCACATGAGATGACTGCTATTTGTGCTAGGCTTGGAGATTCCCAGGCAAAGCCAATCTATGAATCTAGGCTGGATGCTGCTAGTGCCAGGTCTGAGGCTCACTGTGGCCAGTTGCTGCTTGTTTGTGAGGATTTGGGAAGTTGTGCAGTATGAGCCAATACCAGTCATCATATGGAAAAGCAGCTTGGGTGGGCCCAAAAGTTGGGTGGGGCAGTCCTGAGGGATCTCCAGGGTAGGTCAAATAGTGTTAGCCAGGTCAATAGAGTCTCAGGCATGGCACCAGCTTGCCATCTCTCTTGGGGGAGGGCTTAGCAAAGGGACAATGGCCTCTGCTCACTTTGATTTCAGACACTTCAGTTCCTCACTGTTTCCCATTTGTGCATTTCAAGCTGTTACCCCAGGGTTGGAGCTCAGGGGAAATGAGTCTGATTAGTTGAGTTCATGTGTGGGTTATTTAAGAGGAACTGCTTGGGTCTCCAGAAGTTTATCGCACTGACTCAATCTCTGTTGGTCTTTGCAATCAGAAGTTGTGGGGACTTACCTTCCTGGCACTGGAACCCTGTGATGGTGGGTCCGGTGTGTAGCTGGGTGTGCTCACTTGTGAGATATCTCTCCTGAATTTTTATCCACCACATGTGTATGAGGAACCAGTCTGTTCTGCGCCTGTGCCTCTCCTACCAGTCTGGATGCTTGTGTTTTGTTTTGTTTTTTTTTTACCTCCATGGTTTACAGACTTCTATTCAACCTGATTTCTAATGGTTCTGAATGATGGTTGTTCCATATTTTAGTTGTAATTTTGATGTGATTGTGCAAAGAGGCAGGACATTTCTGCCTCCCCTACCATCTTGACTGGAAGTCTCCATAACTAGACCTAATATAAATAATTTTTTGTTTAGAAGAAGCAGCATGATACCATAGAAATGGCACTGAACATTAAGAGATTCGGAATTACCTGTTACTCTCACAATAATCCTCTCTTTGACCAAAAATAATTTACTTTGTTCATCTGTTAAATGAAAAGAGTAAAATTGATATTGTCAAGTTATCATCTGTCTTAAAAATCTACGAATCACAAAATCAAAGTTCTGCTTTGTCATGAGGAGTCAGTGGCTTTGGGAAAATGGAATGGTTGCTAAAAGCTGCTCTCAAAGTTTTAAAAGATGCACAATAAAATGTTGCTGATGATAAGTCATTAGAGAACGCTTCAGAAGAAAAGTATTCCAAGGACACTCTGTGCTGACATGATAGTGCAAGTAAGTTATAACACGAAGGAACGATTATCAGTGAATAAAAAGGCAAATAGCCAGATAGACTATGGACCCAAAGTAGTGGACATTCAAAATTCTTTATCAAAGACTCTTAAAAAGGATTTTGTAGTACTCTCTGAATCCCAGATGACATTCCTGTCCCTAAAGTGAACACATTAAATAAAGTTAACAAAAGGAAAGTATCAGTGACAGGGAAGAATTACATGAAAAAAAAGACTTTGCAAAGCAGACTCTCATGTCTGAAGATATGATAGTGGTGATAACTCCTCTATTGGGAATGTCGTTACTCAGGACAAAAGAAGGAAAATAATTGCTATTCTTTAGTTAGAACAACAACAACAAAACCGAAGAAGAAGAACAACAGAAACAAAGAGTGTTACCTAAAAAAATTTGAAATGTATTAGAATGTAAGAAATGACCAAAAAAAGTCAAGTACAGAAGCCAGGTAGTTTGAATCAGTGTTTTTCTATTCTTTATCTAGATCTAAAAGTTCTATTATTTAAACATTTATTTTACTAAGTCTCTTTAGAGGAGTTATAGAAATAAGCTTATTCTGTCTTTGTTCTTTTTTAAGTGTGTTCAAGTTATGTTTATATAATCTTTTCACAAATAAAGTGCATACTTAAATTAATTTTAATAATATACTCTAGAATGATTCTTCTGTGAAATAATTTTGGAATTATAAATACCTCATATTTTTTTTCTTTTTTTAACATGCTGTACCTTGTATCTCCGTGACTATTCTATAACTGTCAATTATTTGTATTTCTTAATCCCTTCACCATTTTCACCCATCCCGCCAATCCCCATCACATCTGGCAACCATCAAAATGTTCTCTGTCTATGAGCCTGTTTCTGTTCTGTTTGTGCATTTATTTAGTTTTTCAAATTCAATTCTTGATACATGTACATTTATTGCCATTTTATTCATAATTTTCTATCTTTTTTCCCTTCTTCTTAAAGAGGACTCTTTAACATATCATGTAATACTGAACTTCTTTAGCTTTTTCTTGTCTGGAAAGTCCTTTATCTGCCCTTCCATTCTAAATGATAGCTTTGCTGGGTAGAGTCATCTAGGTTGTAGGTTTTGCTTCTCATCACTTTGAACATTTGTTGCCGCTCTTTGCAGCCTGCCAATTTCTGTTGAGACAGCAGCTGACAGTCTTATGGGAACTCACTCCTCGGCGCGCAACTGACTTCTTTTCTCTTGCTATTTTTAAGATTCTCTCTTTATCTTTAACCTTTGTTATTTTAATTATGATGTGTCCTGGTTAGGCTCTTTGGGTTCACCTTGTTTGGGGCATGTCCTGGACTTGTATATCTGTTTCTTGCACCAGGTTAGGGAAGTGTTCTGTCATTCTTTTTTTCAAATAATTTTTCAATGTCTTACCCTCTCTCTTCTTCTTCTGGCACCCCTGTGATGTGAATGTCAGCACACTTAAAGTGGTCCCAGATGTTCCTTGTACTATCCTCACTTTTTTTCATTCTTCTTTCTTTTTTTTTGAAGTTTTTATCTTTAGGTATATTTTATTGATTATACTATTACAGTTGTCCCAATTTTCCCTCATTGCTCCCCTCTGCCCAGTGTCTCCCTTCCCTCCAGCAATATCCCCCTCAGTTTGTGTCCATGGTTCATGCATGTAAGTTTTTTGCCTTCTTCATATTCTATGCTATTCTTAACATCCCCCATCTGTCTTCTTCCTACAAATTGTGCTTTCTAATCCCTGCATCATTTCCTCTGTTCTCCCCTTTCCTCCTCCCAGCTGATAACCCTCCAAATGATCTCTATATGTATGATTTGGTTCCTGTTCTGATTTTTTGCTTAGTTTGTTTGTTTGTTTAGATTCAGTTGTTGATAGTTGTGAGTTTGCTGTCATTTTACTGTTGATAGTTTTTGATCTTCTATTTCTTTTTTTAAGATTTTATTTTATTTTTTTTTTTGAGAGAGGGGAAGAGAAGGAGGAAAAGATGGAGAGAAACATCAATGTGTGGTTGCCTCTTGTGTGCCCCCTTCTGGAGACCTGACCCACAACCCAGGCATCTGCCCTGACTGGGAACCAAACTGGCAACACTTTGGTTCACAGGCCCGTGCTCAGTCCACTGAACTACACCAGCCATGGCTGATCTTTTATTTCTTAGGTAAGTCCTTTTAACATTTCATATAATAAGGGCTTGGTGGTGGTGAACTCTTTTAAGTATACCTTATCTGGGAAGCACTTTATTTGCCCTTTCATTCTAAATAGTAGCATGGCTGGATAGAGTGACCTAGGTCGTAGGTCCTTGCTTTTCATCACTTTGAATATTTCTTGCCAGCCTTTTTGTGCCTGCAAAGTTTCTTTTGAGAAATCAACTAATAGTTTTATGGGAACTCCTTTGAAGGTAACTCTCTGCTTTTTTTCTTGCTTCTTTTAAGACTCTCTTTTTATCTTAACTTTTGGTATTATAATTATGATGTGTCCTGGTGTGGTCATCTTAGGGTCCAACTTGTTTGGGACTTTCTATGCTTCCTGGACTTGTATGTCTGTTTCCTTTGCCAAATTAGGGAAGTTTTCATTCATTATTTTTTCAAATAAGTTTTCAATTTCTTGATTTCCCTCTTCTCCTTCTGGCACCCCTATGATTCATATGTTGGCATGTTTAAAGTTGTCCCAGATGTTTCTAAGCTTATCCTCATTATTTTGAATTCTTTTTTCTTCTTTCCATTCTTGTTGAATGTTTATTTCTTCCTTATATTCCAAATAATTGGTTTGAATCCCAACTTCCTTTCCTTCACTGTTGTCTTCCTGTGGATTTTTCTTTATTTCATGTAGTGTAACCTTCATTTCTTCCTTTCTGTTTTTGTGAAACTCAATGAGTTCCCTGAGCATCCTGATCACCAGTATTTTGAACTCTGCATATCATAGTTTGGCTATCTCATTTCGTTTAGTTCTTTTTCTGGATTTTTTTCCTGTTGTTTTCTTTGGGCCATATTTCTTCATCTTCTCAATTTGGCAGCCTGCCTGTGTTTGTTTCAGTGTATTAGGTACAGCTACTTTAACTCCTTGACTTAGCACACCTGTTAAGTTGTATGGGGCAGAGTCTTAGGTATTCACCAGAGTGGGTGACCTGCTTCACCACTTTGTTGCTCTCTGTGCGGGGAGATCTCAGAGAGGGGACAATGCCACTGCCTGGCTTCTGGATGTTTGCTCGGAACTTGCCTCATCTCTGGTCACTTCATCCATTTCCCGCATGCAACTGGTGCCCATCCAACTGCTGGCCTGTTTGTGAGACCCAGGGTGGGTGGGTTTACATATGGTCAAGGGTGTCAAACTCATTTTCACCAGGGGACACATCAGCCTCACAGCTGCCTTCAGAGGGCCAAAATAATTTTAGGACTGTATAAATGTAACTACTTCTTAACTGTTAAGGAGTTGCAATTACATTCAGCCCTTTGAAGGCAACTGCGAGGTTGATGTGGCCCCTGGTGAAAATGAGTTTGACACCCTGTTCTAAGCCCTTTCATGGCCTTTATGCCCTTTGACAGTCATTCATGTCCTTTAAGTGGTGAAAGTGTGGCTGTTTCTTCCACCACCCCAACCATGCCCCCACCCTGGTTTTTACAACCAGAGGTAATGGGGATTTATCTTTCCAGTGCTAGAACCCTAGGCTGTGTGGTTTGGCCTGGGGCTGAGATTGCTCACTCCCCATGTATCTCTTCCAATTTTTATGTACCACCTATGAATGTAGGACCATCTGTTCTGCCTCTGCCGCTGCTGCAGCCTCTCCTACCACACCACCTCTCTGCCCGTATCCATGACTCTGCCCCTCCTACCCATCTAGATGAATGTGGCTTCTTTAAATTCTTGGTTGTCAGACTTCCGTCCAGCTCTCTTTTCTGAAGGTTCTGGGTATTATTTGTTTTGAGATTTGGTTGTAATTCCTCCTATGATTGCATGAGAAGGTGAAGTACATCTCCCTACACCTCCATTTTGGCTTAAAGTCCCAGATTTTTCTTTCTTTTTGCTGTTCTGATTATGTTTTTTGCTTTCTGTATTTAAAATTGCTGATTTGATATTCAGCTTTATCTACAGTAGTGTTGATTCCCTTTGAATTATTTATTTCACTCAGTGTATCCTTCACTTCTGATTTTTTTTGGCTTTCATGTCTTTTTTTATGCTGTTGAAGTTCTCACTGAGTTTATTAAACATCCTTATTACCAAGTTTTTAACTATGCATCTAGTAGATTGCTTGTCTTTATTTTGTTTAGTTTGTTTTCTGGTGTTTTGTTCTGTTCTTTCATCTAGGACATGTTTCTTTGTCTCCTCATTTTGACAGCCTCCCTGTTTTGCCTCTTTGTATTAGCTGGAGCTGCTACATATCTGTGTGGTAGTATTCTACACCGTCCATTGGCATAGGCTCCCCAGTCACACAAGCTGGGCACAGAAGGTGCACTGACCCCCTATGTGGACTGTGTACACACTCCTCTTGTAGTTGAGCCTTGATTGCTTTTTGCACATCAATGGGAGGATTTAACCCCAAGCTACTCTGCTGTAAGGGTTGGCTGAGACCACCAACCACTGTGCAGGATCACCTGCGCAGAGGCCCAGCCCATAGAGCAGGACTTACTGTAGTGAGGCTCTGGTGCCTGCTGAGTTCAACCCTTCAGTGTGTTGCTTGTGGAGGTGGTGGATGGTACTTGGATGTGGTCTGAGCTGTTCACTGGGTGCACTGACTCTGGGGACTCCCAGGAGGGGCAGGCTAATGTCATACACTGCTGTGTTCTGCTCAGAGCCCCCTGGAAAGAGCTACAAAGTAATCTGCATGTAACTGCTACTTGTGCTGCATTTGGAAGTGTCAGGTGAGGCCAAACTGTGAACCAAGACCAGCAGCTGCTAGTGTTGGGCTTGGGGTCACTAGGCAAGAGGTATAGGGTATACTGAGGATAGATGTTGCTTGTTTGAGAGATTTTAGGAAAGTCTGGAGCATGAGCCAAGACAGACCATTTATATGGAAAAGCCCCTGAATACAGCTTGGGTCTCAGGGAATCATCAAGGCAGGGCAAATAGTGTAAGGCAGGTTGGTGGAGACTTGTACGTGGCCCATGCCTGCCAGCTTTGGTGGGAGGGGTGTCTCAAAACAGGAACAATGGCCTCTGCCAGCACTTTTGCCTAGCAGAAAGCTGCTGCTCATCTCTTGCATTGATGTCAGACAATTCAGTTCCCCCCTATATGTTCCTCTTTCCTTTCAAGCTGTTACCTCAGTGCTGGACTCAGAGAGAGTGAGTCCTAGTAAGTATGTGTATGGGCCTTTTAAAAGGAATGCCTGGGACTCCAGGAGCCTTCCATCTCACTCAACCACAACCCTCCCTGGTATTTACAGCCAGAGGTTATGGGGACTTCTCTCACTGGCACTGGAACTTAGGCCTGGGGGGCCTGGTGTGGAGCAGGAATCCTTCACTCCCCATGGGGACCTCTGCAGCCGAGGTGTCCCTCCTGACTTTTATCTGCCACACTTGGGTGTGGGACCAGCCTGTTCCCTGTTTCTGTGCCCCTCCTACCAGTCTCAATGTGGCTTCTTCTTTAAATTCTTAGTTGCAGGCCTTCCATTCAGCCAGATTGCAGGTGGTTCTGCATGCTGATTGTACTGTAGTTTAGTTGTAATTTTGATGTGGTTATTGGAGGATTAGAGTACCACTTTTACCTGCTCCACAATCTTGACTGGAAGTCCCTCATATCTTATTTGTCCTTGTCATGAAGTGTGTTTCGCTGGTCTACCTCTGTGTTTTTTGCTTTAAAAATAAATGTTGAGATATATCTGAAATAATAATAGAAAACTATGAGGAAATTATAGCTGTTTAAAATACATAATCTTTTCCACTTATTTTTGATAGCAAAAATAAGACAGCTTTTATTAGGCATATATAGACAATAAATTATAAAAGTAAAATTAGTTTCTATTATATTTTAAAAAATAGAGTTCCAGGAAATCTCACCTATTGGCACTAGGCAGTGAGCACTGATGCTTCCTAGCAGATTGATGTATGCAAACCACATGTTGGTTAGCAGCTACTTCTGTGGTGATTGACTCAGTTTATTAAAAACTTGTAGATTATTCATTTTTTTTTCTATTATGCAAACTCCCATAAAGAAACATAAGTACAGGTAATTTGACACAATAATATATTAAATATCTTTTTATCACCAAGGGAAAAGATGTGCATCTCACCACAGGTAGTAAAAGAGCTATTGCTGGAAATATATAACTTTTTGCATCTAATCTGTAAGTGCTCCCATTATAAAGTGTATTAAGTGGAGAAAATGGAAACGTTCATCAAAGCAGCACTATGCCAACTTTCCAGAATTTTTGAGAAGTACTTCTTTCTTAGGATTGTCAAAGACAAATGAGAATTGCTATTTTGGATTAATAACGGAGAACAAAGAAAGGAAATTGACCAAAATGACTTCTATCATTAAAATTAAGTAGGACTTAAAAATATTTAAACAGAATCAGTTTTGAAAGTAAAGTAGCTATTTCAAATATATTAAGTAGGATTTTATCAAAATTTCAGTGCCAAACCCTGACTGTTCGATTTAACTTAGATTTGTAATTCTTATACCCATAGCTTATGTAAAAACATTTAATATACAATCAACTTTTGATATATGTATTCATTCGGTGCTAACAATTATCCAGAAAGTGTAAGATTTTTATTATCTAATCTTCAACTCAATAGGAATGCCACTCTTTTAAAATGAACAGTGTGAGATGCGGAAAGTTCAACTTGCTTGCCCAACCTCCGATGGGTATGAAGTGGCCAATCTAGGATTCACACTCAGGGCCATCTTTCAAGCCCATGCTGTTAAAACTACTCTGCTTCACATTCAAGCCAGGTCATTGGAGGAACTAACCTCAGTCTCTCTTATCAAGCTGCATGTTTAATGCCAATTCATGGTGGCACTGGAAGGAGAAGGTTGGAAGAAGGTTTTTGGATATTAGCCTTCTCTTGCATTTTCCCTGTGAACCCAGTCCTCTGACCTTTATTCTACCTTTCACCAGTTGTCAGAAGCAAAGGTCAAATAACAATAATTGAGAAGGCTAAGTCAGAAGCTTCTGTTCACATTCTGCTTTTGTTCCTTTTACTTAGCCTCACACTTCTCTTGGGATAGCTTTGGTTCAACAGAGAGACCTGGTGCAGGTTGGATGTTCATTACGGTGTGAAGTCTGTTATTCAAGTTTCCTCTTAAGAGGAAGTGCTGTTCTAGTCAGTATCTCCAACCTCCAAAAAAACTACTGCTTGGGAGTGTTAAAAAGCTAGACATTATTAAAAATTCTACAGCTTGATCATTAAATTAAAATTTCCCACTGATATACTACCTGATAAATAATGGCTCTAGTGAGCTTGTACGCCATATTATCAAGAACAGCATTTGAAAAATAATTCAACTTCTTCTAATATTAATTAAGATGTTGTGTGAGTGTACAAGACAAGAAGAACCAATTGAATGAAAGCACAGGGATGAGAAACAGCATGCAGGGCGACTATTGGAATCGGACAGTGCTGGAGCATGTGGTAACACAACAGGAGGACAAAGTCTGGAGCAGCAGAACCGGACCAGTGCTTGAAGACCTTGAAAGCCAAACCTTATTCATAGCAAATGGTGTAGTAAAATTGGGTCAGTCATTCCCCACCCCACTTCCACCTGCACCCTCTGATATCTGCTCTCAGTGTCTGTCTTCTGGTATGGAGTGTAGCACTCATTTTTTTCATGGCACTTTCATTCAATTTTGAGTTGGTTCTGTTACAGGGTTAAGTGATGTTTTCCAAAACGGCTCTTGTTTTATGTGTGTTTTATGTTGCTTATCCATTCTCCTTGACTTAGAAAGAAAACTAAACTAAAATTCCAGTTTTATTTATTATAGATAATGCTATGAATGATGTAGTTATAAATATAGCCTTATGGAATGAAATTATAATGTCATGGTTTATATGCTTATTTAACTTTTCAAAATGTTAGCTAGTTGTTCAACAACAACAGTAGTTCAGCTACATAGGTCAATATTTTCCGTTATGAAGATTCCCTTTTTCACTCATACCCTTAAAAACACTAGTATAATTTGATCTAATGTTTACCAGTTTGCTATAGGTAAAATAGTGTCTAATTTTTGTTTTTACCTTTTCTGATAGCTAACAAGCTGAAAATTCCCTGATAAATGTGCCGACCATTGAGAGGCTAGGAGAGGTTGAGCCCAGGGTTACGTGTGGTGACACCCAGAGGCAGGGCCTAGGCAGGTAAAGAACTGAAGAGGCTCAGTCAGGGCCTGGGTCTAATGTACGTGCTGAGGTTTGGAGGTAAAGTATTGGCCCTGAGGGAAGAGGTGTATTCATTGATGGGTGTGAGATAGAATGGAGCCAACTGTAAAGAGTTCAAACCCTCTACAGAGCCCAGCTGTCTCCAGAAGAGATAGCCTGGGGCCTGGAACAGAAGCCTGGAAGATGAAACCTTTAGGCTGGACAAGAACAGGATTCAAGACAAAGGCCAGGGCTTCCTCTTTTCCCGAGCCCCTGGGGAAATGATAAAGAAAAGCGGTCCTGGCTGATGTAACTTGGTTGGGCATCATCCTACAAAGCAAAAGGTTGTCATCCTACAAAGCAAAATGTCATCCTGTGATGCAAAAGGTTGCCGGGTCCATTCCTGGGCAGGGCACAGGCCTGGGTTGTAGGTTCAGTCCCTGGTAGTTGGGGCATGTTCCAGGGGAACATGGAAGTTTCTCTCTTTTCTCTAATTGAAGTTTCTCTCTTACATCAGTGTTTCTTTCCCTCTCTTTCTCTTCTCCCCTCTCTAAAAGTAAATAAATAAATAAAATATTTTTTTAAAAAAGGAAAAGTAGCAAAACAGGCAATGGCTTATTTTAAAAAATATATGAGACTATTTCTAATTGTGGGGTATATTTGATGAAAGTTATATGGCATTATGAGATGTTTTAAAACCCATGCATATACACCAATATACACCTCATATGTAACTTAGGTTTGTACATAAGTTAAATAGTAGTACTAATAGATATAAATAATAATTATTATTTTCTATGAGACAGGCATGGGTCTAAGCCTAGTTTTCTCAAGTACTGCTTAGCCTCATTATTGGGGAGATCGAGTAATGTGGA
Source organism: Sturnira hondurensis (assembly GCF_014824575.4). NCBI lineage: Eukaryota > Metazoa > Chordata > Mammalia > Chiroptera > Phyllostomidae > Sturnira > Sturnira hondurensis. The sequence continues at coordinate 7,367,478 of NW_028074140.1, read as the reverse complement.
CACATAAAATAATTTCCATTGTTTAATCTAGGTCATCTGCCCTCTACATTTGATATTGAGTAAAAAGTTAAATTTATATACATAGTAGACTTCACACTGGATGAAAAGAACCGCTCTAGTCAGTGGGTGTGGCAGGTCTTCAGTCCTGTGAGTGCTGGTTGGGCCCCTGGAGTGTGCTGATGTAATATTGGGTTGGCCAACAAGTCATTTTTCTCACTTTTCCTGTTAATTGTGAGTTGCCCCTCAGGTCCTGACCTTGACCCTTGTCATACCCTGCCCTTTTCATCTGCAATTTTTTGATCACATAATGATTGTTCATCCATCTATGGCCCACTTTTTTAGCTGAGACACTATTAACATTTTGGACCAGGTAACTCTCTGCTGGGGTGGAAGGTGGAGAGCTGCCCTGTCCTTGGTAGCAAGTTTAGCAGCATTCCTGGCCTCTAGCCACAGCGTGCACGTGGTGCCGTGGTGCTCCCCCTCACCAGTGCTCCAGATCCAGCAATCTCAAGTATCTCTAGACCTTACCAAATGTACCCACGAGGAGAAAAATTTACCTGTGGGTGCACCTCTGCCATGTGATGTTACCAGTTTCTTTCACATTTAATGCAAAACTTTCTTATGTTTCAGCTGAGTTTCTTCTCTCCGGTCTTCTAATCTATCTTCACCAGTTCCTCTGAACACTCAGATATTAGCAAGGATGCTTTCTCCTACGGTGGCCAGTTTTTAAGTGTNACCAGTGCTCCAGATGCAGCAATCTCAAGTATCTCTAGACCTTACCAAATGTACCCACGGGGAGAAAAATTTACCTGTGGGTGCACCTCTGCCATGTGATGTTACCAGTTTCTTTCACATTTAATGCAAAACTTTCTTATGTTTCAGCTGAGTTTCTTCTCTCCGGTCTTCTAATCTATCTTCACCAGTTCCTCTGAACACTCAGATATTAGCAAGGATGCTTTCTCCTACGGTGGCCAGTTTTTAAGTGTGTAGTAACCTGGCTATGAAAGCTGGGTTGGATAATTCTTTCTCAAGTGCTTATGCCTTTTTTCTAGGGACTGGAGATGCAGTCAAATAGATGACTGTTTTACTCTCATTAAGTAGCAAAAGTAGTTACTCTTACAAATCACCTCAAGCTCTTAAGTCAAATTACCTCCAGCTATATCTTCAATTTAAGGGAAAACTCCTACCAGCATCTTTTATTTTAAAAATGTTTTAAGAACTTTATTTTTTAGAGTACTTTTGGGTTTATAGCAAAATTGAGGGGAATGTATAGAGATTTCCCGTATGCCTCCCACCCCCACCTATGCATGGTGTTCAACATTATCAATATCCCCACTGGAGTTATATATAGTATATTTTACCCAGGATGAACCTACATTGACACATCATAAGTCTGTAGTTTACCTCAGCATTCACTTGTGGTGTTGTATATATATGGGTTTGGCCAAAGTATAATGGTATATCCATCATTATAATATCATACAGAGTATTTCCACTGCCCTAAATTCTCTGGGCTCTGCCTATTCACCTCCTCACACCCCACCTGCCCAACTTCTGGCATCCACTGATGTTTTTGGGTCCATATTTTTGCCTTTTCCAGAATGTCATGTAATTGAAACACTACCGTATGTAACCTATTCACATTGGCTTCTTTGACTTACTAGTATGCATCTAAGCTTTCTCCATATCTTTTTGTGCCTTAATGGCTCATTTTTAGTGCTAAAAATATTCTATTGTTTGGATATTTGTCCATTTACCTGCTGAAGGATATTTTACTTTCAAATTTTGGCAATTATAAAAGCAGCATCTTTTAAAATTTAGATTCTGTTTTATCCTTTCTTACTGTATAAGCAGAAGGTGGTTTACATACTGTTTGTTTGGTCTTAGATGTTACTTGTCATTGGAGCAGTTATAAGTCTTCTATCTCCAGAATAGTCCTCAAAACCCACTTTAAAACGTAGTCCAACTTTAAAGTTGATAGACTTTACCTGCCACAGATTACAATGCATCTAACAATTGCAATGATAATACTGTCTACCTCCCCACCAGGGTACAGGTGACAGATGCTGACAGGGCATGAAATCACTAGACACAGGTCCCACAGGGACTTCTGAAGAAGAGAAAAGCTATATGTTGGGTGTGCAGGGGGATATATTTTCCAACAATGGATCTAAGATTTTTTCACCTTCTCTTTTCTGCTACGATGAACAAGTTTTTCTTGCCTCTTAGAAAAAAAAATATATATATATTCTGGAAACTTTTTGCTCGATCTGCTACTCTCCTTATAGTAAATACACACACACACACACACACACACACACACACACACTGAGATAAAATATTTTTGCTTGTGCATTTTTTTTCAAAAGTCAAACATCACATTCTAATTATGGCATGCCTTTCTATGCACAAATAGCAGAGGTGGATACATTTATTTTTTTAATAAAATGACTAGTGTTTCAATGCAGTAAAGGTTGGCCAAGCTCTGAAGTGGAAAGACAGAAGAGCCTCTGGATATGAGTGGAGAGAAAGGAAATGGGACTGTGGATGCGGAAACAAGGAGGTATACCTAGTAGCTATTGATATTATAAGAAAATGGATTCAATTAGTTGTGACATTTAGAAAGCATGTTTTCCTATTTTATTTTTAAGACATACAGAGAGTATTTGAAATAAATTTCTTACCATCCAATATATATCAGAATTTTATTCCTTGGGGGAATATTTCAAGTACTCTAAAGAAATGAGATGAAGCATCAAATCCCATTACACACTAAAAACTTATTCCCTAGTTAAAATAGTTTAAAATGTTCTTTAGCAATTTAGTCTTTTAGTGACCAATTTATACAATTTTCTTTGAAAAAGTTACTATTTTAATTAAAAGTTTGTTTTAGTTCTATCGTGGTTAATGTAGTTATCTTAAACTTAAGAATAATATATGTATATATAGTATATATTGTTAAAATATGTTATTCAATGAAAATAAGGTAATATAGTTTTCTCTCATACAAATTTATAATTGACAGATTACCAAGTACTTTCTAATGTAAATATTCAGATATAATACATAATATATCAAAGGGAAGTTTTATTATCAAATAAACCTGAGAGAAAACAAATTATTAAAGAGAAGCATCAAATAAAAATAGTTATTTAAAGATACATCATTTTTTAAGATTTTACTTGTTCATTTTTAAAGAGAGGGGAAGGGAGAGAAACATCGACACGAGAGAGAAACATCAGTCAGTTGCCTCTGGAATGCATCCCAACTGGGGACCAAACCCTGAACCCAGGCGTGTGTCCTGACTGAGAATCAAACCAGCAACCTTAGTTTTGTGGAATGATGCTCAACCAAATGAGCCACACCCGTCAGGTCAAGAAGACACTATTTAACAGGGTAAGAGAACACTTCATACAAGTACAGTGAGTAATCTCTTAAAGATAAAATACATATAATATCCACTAAAAATAGACTGCTATTGAAAATTTTTTAAATTTTGAAATATGGTTACAGAAATAAAACATAACTTGAAGACTTGAACAAACTTCAACAGAAGGCTTAAATAGTGTAATAAGCAAATTAGAGCAGTTCGGCTGAAGACTGATCTAGGGAAACACATTGAAACTTCAACTAGAATTTCTGTGATACCAGATTCAAAAGAAGAGAATAGAAGGAATGGAACAATAAAGTAATCAAGAAATAATGGAAGAAAATATCCTAAATCTGAAGAAAGATGTATTAAAAATGTCATACTAGCCAAAAAGGAGTAGCAAGAAGAAATTCTTTAAACAATGAGAGTGCCATTGTAGGTACATTCTGAAAATATTTTCAGGAATCTGAAGATTAGAAGATCTTGTTAGCAAGCATCAGAAAAATATCAGAATTGTTTGAAAGTTTTTATGAGTATTACTGGATCCTGAGGGGAAAAGAAGTGAAGCAATAGCTTTTAAAAGGGATATAAAACAGGTAATACTAAATAATTGTTTGAGTATAATGTAAAGGGCAAAATTAAAAAAATAAATAAAAGTAATTTCTTGATGGTTGACTGGATATTTTATAGGGGAAAAATAATAATCACTCCAAACCACAAGGGAAAAAATAGTAAGAAAAAAGAGAAAGACAAACAAAAATCCTATGATAAAATAAGAATACAGAGTACATAGAACTGTAAAATAGGATTAGAAATCAGTAGTCAAAATAAATAAGTAAGGATGAAATTCTCTATTAAACATCAGAAATTTTCATGCTGAGTAAAAAGCAAGCAACTACAATATAGGTTGCCCTATGCATTTTAAGTGATATATACCAAAACCAAAATAAGTCATGCTATTTGGAAATGATAGCCAAGAAAAATGCAGGTAAGAACAGTGTTCACAAAGTGATTAGTTCTGGGAGTATCAGTAAAATCACCTGTACATTAGAAAACATAAAATGTCCTAAGATTCCATTCACCATTAAGGAAAACCATTAAAAGATTATGTGATATCTATAAACTTTTTGAGTTTGCAACTGATTTGTGCAAACTCTTTTGCACAAGCAAACTCTTTTCTTAACAAGAAATATGTGGTCCTTATTTGAGAAATTAACTAAAATTCTACTGAAATGTACAGAAAGGATTTGAATTGATAGAGATAATTCTGGTGCTACTTATTGGGAAAATTGAAAATAATGTCTCCCTAATTTAATATATAACTTCAAAATAAATATCAACATAGTAAAAGTGTTTGTGTATTTTTTAATTTTTAAAAGATGTTATTTATTTATTTTTAGAGAGAGGGGAAGGGAGGGGGAAAAGAGGAAGAGAAACATCAGTGTGTGGTTGCCTCTCCTGCACCTTCCACTGGGGACCTGGCCCACAATCTAAGCATGTGCCCTGACTGGTAATCAAACAAGTGATTCTTTGGGTCTCAGGCCAGCACTTTATCCACTGAGCCACACCAGCCAGGGCTAAACATTTTTTAATCTTTACCCAAGAACATTTTCTCATTGCTTTTAAAGAGAGAGGAAGGGAGGAAAAGAGAGAAAAAAATATTGATGTGAGAGAGAAACATTGATTGGTTGCCTCCTGCACATACCACATCCTGGAATTGAACTGCCACCTTTTTAGTTTATGGGACAATGCCCCAACTGAGCCACAGCAGCCAGTGCCGTATAAAATTTTTAATAGATATCACCATACTATTTTTTTCTTTTTTTGAGGGATAAATTATTTAATATCTAGTAAAGTTCTGTGAGCATCAGATGATGCAACCATGATAGTAAATCACATACACTATAGGAAAAGTAAACTGCAAGTTTTTGTGTGTTTTCTTTTCTAATTTTTTATTGTCATTCAAGTATAGTTGTCTCTGTTTTCTCCTCACCACTCCCTTCCACCCCAGCCATCCCACATCCCATCCTTGATCCTATTCCCTTTGGCTTTGACTATGTGTCCTTTATACATGTTCCTGATGACCCTTCTCCCCTTTCCCCCCTTTATCCCCTCCCACCTCCCCTCTGGTTACTATAAGTTTGTTCTTAATTTCAATGTCTCTGGTTATATTTTGCTTGCTTGTTTGTTTTGTTGATTAGGTTTCACATATAGGTGAGATCATATGGTACCTATCTTTCACCACCTGGTTTATTTCACTTAGCATAATGCTCCCCAGTTCCATCCATGCTGTCACAAGGGGTAGGAGTTCCTTCTGTCTGCTGCATAGTATTCCACTGTGTAAATGTACCACAGTTTTTTGACCCACTCATTTATTGGTGGGCACTTAGGTTGCTTCCAGCACTGGACTATTGTGAATTGTGCTGCTATGAACATTGGGGTGCATAGGTCCTTCAGAAATGGTGTTTCGGGATTCAACCTACTAATTTTTATTTCTCATTGAAAAAGTATGTCCAAAAAGATAGGAGGATATTCTCTAGCAGGTCAAAATATACTATGATATTATAACAAAATAGGTGGGTGTTTGTCCAGAGTTTTGTTTTGTTCGACTCAGTTTAAGTTCCCTTTAACCCTTTGAGAATGTCCTTAAGATCAGCTCTTGAGGAAGATGGGGGAATGAAGGTGCACTGGGAGTTGAACCGGGATGCAGGACTAATAATTGCCTCAGTCTGCCTCATGGAGAATTATGAAGCTGGAGTAACTCCTCAGAGTTGTCCTTACCTGGGCAGTAATGACCTTTAAACTCAATGGATTGGTCATTAGTGGTAGACTCTCCAGAGAGGGCGTGCACTTAGATGGGGCTGCTGTCTACAGCCAAGGCATTCTCTGAACAGGCTGGCATGTGATAATATCTGCTGACTCTCTGCAGCTGAGACAAGTGCTTTTTTCCCCTTAATTTCTTTTTCAATTACAGTTTACATTTAATATTATTTTGTATTAGTTTCAGGTGGACAACATAGTGGCCAGAATACTTTACAAGGTACTCCATCTAATATTTCCAGTACCCACCTGGCACCATACATAGTTATTACAATATTATTCAGAATATTCCCTATGCTGTACTTTATGTCCCTGTGACTATTTTGTAACTGCCAGTCTGTACACCTCAATCCCTTCAACCTGTTCACTCAGTTCCCCCAACCCCACTCTCCCCCACGGCAACAATCATCAGCTTGACCTCTGTATCCATGAGTCTGTTTCTGTTTGTTTGTTTGTTTATATTGTTTTTTAGATTCCACATATAAGCAAAATGATATTTTATTTGTCAGTATTCTAGTATGTCCTTTCTTTTCCACCAGAAAATATAAAAGCCTTGCCCCAATGGAGGTCTCGTTAAAGCATCTCTCCTTAATACTTTTGATTTCTCATGTTTGTATCTCTTGCTGTCTTTTGAAATATTTAAGTTTATGGATATGTCAGAGAATAAGCACAGTAGAGACAACTGTGATAATGCAGTCTCAATTTTTAAATTTATTTTATTCACAAAATTAATGTCTGTTCAATGAAGAAAATTAGCAATTGAAGCACAAAAGAGAAAAGTTATCACAAAAAAGTAAAAACCATTCCTATACCCATTACCTGGTATATAGGGAACATCTCCCCATAGCAGTGGCAAATGTAGCCCAGATCTTGATTAAGAAAACCAGCAGAGCCCTGGCTGGTGTAGCTCAGTGGATTGAGCAAGGGCCTTCGACTCAGACGATCTCGGTTCGATTCTCAGTCAGGGCACATGCCTGGGTTGCAGGCCAGTTCCCTGCAGGCCAACTCCCAGCAGGGGACGCCCGAAAGGCAACCATACATTGATGTTTCTCTCCCTCTCTCCTTCCCTTCCCCTCTAAAGATAAATAAATAAAATTAAAACAAACAAACAAACAAACAAAAACAGCAGAGAGTGAGTCGGCACACAGCAGCCGGGCCCACCGATCAGTTCTCCCATAGGGAATCAGGCCTGGATTACCCCTGGGCTGCTTTGAGGCTTGCTTTTTGCTAAAACTCCCTCATCCGAAATTGAGGCAGAAAAGTAACTTCCTAAAATCTATGCTAAACCTCTCAAGGACAAGTCTCAGCAGTTCAACTACTTTTCTCCTTGATTTGGAAACATCCTTTTCTTTGAAGTAATTAGCAACATTCTTTCCTTTGTTATCTCTAAAAGGTAATCACCTAAAGCGAACCTGTGCATAGTAAATGAACACCATCCTCAATGCAATGTACCCAGAAAAGCAATAAACGCCTGTTCAGGCAGGGGTTGTGGCCCTCTCTCACTTAGGCAGTGGCCATGCCTCCCCTTTTTATCCACAGGACTTCTGTAGTCCATGCGAATTTGTTCATTGCAGCCATAACACACGAACCCCGCTGGTCAGAATCTGTATCATTGGTACATTTTTCTAGACTAGTCATATTTTCCTACTTTTCTGTTAGTTAACAATATAGAAAATTTAAAGCATGCTAATAAATTTTTTAACCTTCACCTGAGGTTAAGTTTACTGATTTTAGAGAGAGAGGAAAGGACAGAGAGTGAGAAACATTAATTGGTTGTCTCCCATAAGTACACCAACCAGGGACCAAACCCACAACCCAGGTATGTATGTACCCAGACTGGGAATAGAACCTGCAACCCTTTGCATATGGGAGGATGCTCCAACCAACTGAGCAACCTGGCCTGAGCTAGATATTCTTATATAATACGTTTTCATCTTCTGTCCTGCTTATATTATTAAGAAGTATGATATATTTAGTAACTCTCAACTGTAGGAATTTTTTAGTATTTATGTTATACATTTACAAATAAAATAAATAGTGTATATAAACATGTTTGTACATATGTCACACTATTGCTTTATTCATTAAGAATGAACCTTCTGTTCTTTATCATACATAAGATAAAGTGATATGCTCAGGAATCAGTTTATTTCACATGTTAAGAGTAAAGGACCCGAAGTAGACGTGGCCAACCGAAGAACAGTGATGTTTTTCACAGTGAGGGTGAGCCAAGCGGAAGTGTCATCAAGTACATACCCTGGTATATTTACCAAAGATTCCAAGGACAAGTGTGTGAGTATGGAAATATAGAAGTCAATGAAGAGGTAAATGAATCTCAAAAACATGAATTTAATAGTTAATTTTATGAATTTCTGGGAGGTAATTTCTTCAGATCTCCATTTTTTTTCTCTGTCACTTTGAGTAGGTCAATGCAAAAATAAAAGAAAACATATCCAGGCATTTTAGGTATATTAGAGTTTGATGAGGACATTGGAACTGAATAGAACTGCCAAATGTAAAGAAAATCATCAGAGAACACAATAGGATCATAACATTTTATGAAAGAAGTTTCTCTTCTAATGGAAAAGAAATTCAAAGGGTGACCTTGTGGTCTAGAAGATGGAGATTTAAGTATCTAAAATTTAAAATAAACTTAAAAATTTAAACATCTGTGATTAAAGCAAGAAAAACAACGATCTGTGGTCATTAAAATGTATGTATTTTTCTAGGGACCCTACCTTTTGTTTTAACCCTATGAAAATCATCTGGTTTTGAATTATACATATGCCATGAAATTACATGATTGTTCATGTGATAAAACTGAAGTTTCCTTGCATAGCTTAAATATGTACTATATTTTTCACCAGCGTAAAAGGAAAATGTTGCCTTTCCTTGTAATTATAGCAATGCGTGATTCAAAATTTCTTTGTCTTTATTTCTACCATTATTCCTCACATCTGGTATGGATTAGCATCTCTAGACCCTGGACTTCAGCACTGATGTACTGAACAGAAATCTGATAGCCCATATTCTTCTCTGAATTCTAAAGGAAAAATACCCAACATCCCCCCAAAGTTTTTGCAGTCTTTGCTCTTCTGTCCACCAGAACATTACGTCTCTCCTGACGTTCCCTGTGATGAACAATCGCACAGTTCCACACCAGAACTGGTCCGAGACTCCTGTGACAGCGCTCCCTAGGGCAAGTGTGTAGAACTCTGCACGCAGCATCTGAAGCTCCAACATGGATAAAAGGAACTGGGGTTTATTACCTTTGTATCTCAAGGAAAGCAAAATATATAATGACATTTTACAAATTTGTTTCAGCAAGTAATCTATCAATTCACACAATGTTGGTGAATGAAATTACCGTGTGTAATCTGTTCATCCTTCTGGAAATAACTTGATTAAAAATGGAAATCATCTGCTTTAGTAATGATAAGACAATTTATAAAATGACATTGTTATTTGTTCAGACTTTTGGTTGAATGCTTGAGCTTTTTTGGTAACAAGGTATATGCTGACTTTTAGCTCAGGCATAGTTAACAGGAGTGCTGCCAGGGAGGGGTCAAATTGCTGCACACGGTTTAGGTGGTGGCCTTTGGCGATCCTGTAGGAAAACTAAGGTAGCCAGTGTGCTCTGGTTCTTTCCATTTCTCCTCAAACACAGGAAACCTCATACTGTTGTGGTTTCACTTCTCCGGTGAGTGTTGCACAGTTTCCCAGGCTCTCGCTCTTCACCAGGAATCTGTGGACCGATGCTCGTGCTCCATGCAGCTCCCTGGAGATACGATCAAACAAGAGGGCTCGCACCTAACATTGTTATGATGATCAAGCTCTGTGCTGCTTTTTGACTCACCACTCCACTCATTTTATTCTTCATGTCTCTTTTCCTAGTTTCTCTTTGTCCCATGTCTCTATGTAACACGGGGACGTAACTCAACCTCTCAAATGCATTGAGCCTGTCATCGATGCCTACCCGCCTGAATAAAACTGCAGAGTGCAAATGCAGAAAGAGCTTAGTTCTGGCTTCGGCTCTTCCACTCACCTGTCATTGTGATCAGGTCTTTTAAACCTTCGGCACCAAGCAGGGTGCAGAACAAAGAGCAACGTAGGGGGCTTCTTAACGCTTTCTTGTCGGAAGAATAGACCAGTGCTTCTAGTTTTTTTAATTTTCTTTTGGGATAACATTTTATGGAAATTGAATGAATATGACTACTTTTGGTTTCATCATCTACTAGACACTTTAACTTTTATTTTTGATTCATTGCTTTGAGGGCAGCATTTATTATAGCCATCGTAAGACCACAGGCAAATGACAATGTGCCCAAGATACATTAGTCTCTGCACTTTTATCTTTCTAGGACTTGGAGATTTCATCTTTCATATTAGTCCATTTCTCAGCAGAAAACAGTGCACTAAAACGGGGCCGCTGGCATGAATTTAACAAGGGATTTTTCAAAGTTAATGAAAACCAACAGGAAAGTGTGAATAAACCCAAGGCTGCTAGTGGGAAGTTGCTCCTCTCCGTAGGCTTGAAGGGGTAGAAGGGAGAGCTATGGGTGGCTATACAGGGTCTGTGGCCTTTGGTAGAATAACATCCGCACGGATAACCAGCTGCACCAGCAGGGAGGGAGCTGGGGGAGCAAGTGCACTGACAGCTTCCTCCTCCCTCCCTGCCTGTGACCTCCATCTATAAACTCATTGTTTAAACGTAACCAAAGCTATGGGGTGAAAGAATCTTTCTGTGGTTGTCCATAGAGAACAACCTCTTGAAGAACAGACTGGATGATGGAAAATGATTTTCTCACAGTCTGAAGGCTAGAAGTCCATATTAAAGTACCTGCACGTTCAGTTTCTGCTATGGGCTCTCTTCCTGGTTTGCAGACAGCATTTCTCTCCATGTTCTCATATGGCCTTTCCTTAGTACATGGGCCTGAGAGAGAGAGAGAGAGGGAGGGAGAGGGAGACAGATTGACTGGGGAGTTGTGCTCTCTGGTATCTCATCTTACAGGGATAGTAATTTTATTGAATCAGGGCCCCGGCCTTACGACCTCATCTAACCTTGATTCCTTGGCTTCCTGTCTCCAAACACAGCCACATTTACACTGGGGTCAGGGTTTCAGTGTATGAATTTGAGGGGAACTCATTCAGTCCATAAAATATGACAATGGAAAATAGTTTTAACTCTATATAATATATTATTCTTTGTTAAAGCATATGATATTAGAAATATTGTTCTAAAATTGATTCATTAGATACTTAAAAAACAAATCCTGTCAGCTTATTCAGTTTTGTCTGAAATTGTAGAAAATTTGGAAAAGGAGAAAAGGAAGCAGAGAACTCACAACCACCTATCCATTTTTACTCAGCTATAACACATTAGTTTGATAAAATTGATCTCAGATTTTTTTTGTACACAGTGCTTGAAGCATCAAGTTAAACAAAATTAAACAGATTCTTAATTTTAGAATTATATTTACTAATTTTCATGGATAATTTCAAAGAAATATGTTACCCTACTTTAAGGGAATTTTATGGTCTTTTTCACAATATGGTATTTCTTTTGACTGCAGTTTGGGATATAATTAACTCAATGGTATCTTCCTATAATCATATTTTCATTGCTTTTATGCTTATGTCTTTTTCTATACCATGATGAAATAAAAATTCATTAACTTTTCTTTCTATTCTCATGCAAGGCCATCATTGCCCACATAGCAATTGTGATTCTCTGAGAACATATTTTGACAAGTGATAATTCCTTCGTACCAGTTTGAAAAAGTTTTCCCTTTCTTCAAATCAGCAGCCCCTTAGGACATGGACTTTCAGGGGCACCATGTTTCAGAAGTCACTGGCTCTTTTATTTTTGCATCTTTATTTTTAGTTTCACAGGATCCAGTCAACTATTTGTCTGTTTGTTTTTAAATCCTCACCAGAGGATATATTTATTGATTGGAAAGAGAGAGGAAGTGAGAGAGAGAGGGAAACATTGATGTGAGAGAGTAACGTGGATTCATTGTTTCTTGCAAGTGCCTTGACCGGGGATCAAACCTGCAACCTTTGGGTGCATGGGATGATGCTCCAACCAACTGAGACACCAGCCAGGCCAGGGCCCAGTAAATGGTTTTCTAGGTAAACTAAGTTAATCCTTTTCTTTCCCAGCCCTATCAATATGGTTTTGTTATTTATTTGTAATACAATGAGTCTTATTTTTCTATACTTAGCATTCTATTTCAGGTTTCCCCTCACACCTTATGAATTTTTATGAGTTCTGAAAAATATGTATAGTCATGTATCCATTACCACACTCACGGTAAAGAACAATTCTGTCACCCCCCCTCCCCCCACCACCAAAATTCTCTTGGTCCTACTTCCAGAAATTTGTCACTTTTAGCAAAATGTTTAAAATGATATACATTTAAAATCTATTGTGTTCAGGATACTTTTCTGTTCTTCCTCTTCCTTCATTTTCTCTCCTCTTTTTATTCCCTTTCTAGAAAATGATTTCATAGTTCCTATTTATTTTGTTACTATTAATTTTTTATCAGAAACAACAAATATCTACATAAGTTATGTCTGAAAATTATGTATATGAACTCTTTTTGACTCCGTCCATTAATCTGGGTCCTGTTTGTATATGAACTTTAGTGAAGAATGTCTATCATACAGTCATTATTCAGACATTCAGCTGACCGTGATGGGAGGGGAAAATCTACAGATGTGGTTAATAGCAGCCCCTGAAACTGTTCTTTGAGTTTCTTTAAATTCTATCAAAACTGGTTGAATATCTCCACTTCTTTCTGACCACAAAGTGGTGGGTATGTATTATCTCACTCTGGGAGTGAGAATTAAATTTAAATGCATGTTATCTACTCTCCAACCCAACACGCTCTTATGGTCTGCCACTATAATTGTCCACCCTCACCGTTCTCCCTATATTTCATACTCAGGAGTCTTGGTCACTGGGCAATATCGGTGGTACGTAGCCTGGCCCTCTTTCCTATTTATGCTGTATTGACATGCCCTGAAGAAATGGACTGAAAGAACATTACCCTGTGTCTTCTGCTCAACTCAGTATGCACAACTCTGGCTCCTCCATGTTGGCAAACATTTGTAGGGTCCTTCAGAATTTCTTTTTTTTTAAGATTTTATTTTTATTTATTTATCTCTAGAGAGGAAGTGAAGGAGAGAAGGAGAGAGATATTAATGTATGGTTGCCTCTCGTGAGTCCCCTGCCGGGGACTGGCCTGCAACCCAGGCATGTGCCCTGACTGGGAATCGAACCGTGATCGTGTGGTTCACAGGCCCAGGCTCAATCCACTGAGCTACACCAGCCAGGGCTATTGGTAATCATTCTTTTAAAAATTTACTCTTTACTGTTATACTTTTGAAAAAAAAACCTAATTAATTTTAGTAATCCATTCAATTCTATGTTTTATACTGCTGTTGTCCAGCCCAAGAAGTACATCTTAGTACACCCAGCTTGTTTATATGGAATTAATTTGGCTAGGGTTGCAGCTATGGATTTGAGGAATTAAATACTAGAAAAATACACACCCCCACCAAAGAATACCTTCAAAAGTTATTCTAATTATGGAGGCCAAGAGAGACTACTGAGGTAAATCATAGAGTTGAGAGGTAGTAGTAAATTAAAGTTTTGAAATAATTACTTCTCTCCTGTTTCTGAATGGACACAAACATATATGTATATGGACACAAACATATATAAATATATATGTGTGTTTATATAATCGACAAAACATATAAACATGTTTATGTACATCTATTTATGTTTATAAATATAGAAACATATATACTTCTTTATAACTATATGAATACATAAAGCATATATGTGTTTATGTATATATATGTGTGATATATGTATGTGTGTATATGTATATACATATATATATATCAATAAGCCATGAACTCTGTTTTCTGATCAGTAAAATCAACAAATAAAGATATTTGTCCCATAGTATTTACAGAAGCATTTTTTTACATTATTGTCTAACTCAAAGTTGGGCCAAATGCCTATCTAATTGTTCTAGGCTTTCCCAATGGACATGTTGTGTATGGAGAGAATATAGACCTAAAGAGACAGTCATAACAAAATGCTTAAATAGTTGGGGATTTCCAGGCCATTTCAAACTACTTATCCTCTCAGATTTTTTTCAATCTTTTTTCTATAATTTCAATTTTTATTTTATTTTTTATTATTGTTCAGGTACAGTTGTCCGCCTTTTCCCCTCACTTCTCTCCCCCTACCCCAGCCATCCCTATCTCCCTCTTCTAATTCCACCCTCTCTTGGTTTTTTCCATGTGTGTTGTGGACCGCTCTGCCTGGTTCTAGGAATTGTATCTCGACCCCTTGTGGCTAAGGGTGAGGGACGATCTTTGGAATGAGAACCACAGGAGACAAGGCTTGTCTCTGATAGCAAAAGCTGCCTCAGTTTCTTCTCCCTGCCCCCAAAGCTTGGTCAGAAGTCAGTGATGAGTAAGACCCCTCACAGTGGGGGGCAACCTAAGCCAGACTCGATCACCTGGGAGGCCTTCATGGAAGGACTGGGGGGGGCTGCAACAAAGAGGAAGCAATGCACTCTCGCCCCCCCCCACCCCGGCTTTGACAAAGCCCAAGTCCCCATATTCTCTGGGAGAATCACTTCTTGGCTCTAATACTCTTAAGCCTGAATACCTGATGGGAAGGGGTGCAGCTCCTTGCCTTGCTAGAGCGTGTCCTGGGGAAAAATCTGGCATCACAAAGACTTCCTGATAAACCTGTGAAATCTGCTCTGCTAAGAGTGCTTTCAATTCATGTTAAGGGTTTGAGCAGGAAGCCCTAAAACTCTGTTCCTGACAGACTCTGACTTATACTAAGCCCTCAGATTTCTTTGAAATGCTGTCTACTGTTTGATCCTTGCCACCATGTATCCCTGTGTATTAGAACCCAATAAAAGCCCATAGAGGAGGGTGCTCAACGCCTTTTTCCCCTGAGAAACTGGCCACTGCTCAAGGCCTTTTTCCTCTGGAAAATGGCCATTGCTCCTCCCCAAGCAAATTACATCATGTCTCAGTCATGTTTACTCTCATCTGTGGTGGCTGGGGGGACTTGGGAGGAAAGTCACCCCTACACATGTGTCCTTTATAGTTGTTCCTGCAAACCCTTCACCTATGCTCTCAGTTTTAATTGTTGTTTATACAGCTATTATTTTTGAACTCAGAATCCCAACAGAGCCACAGTCCAATGAAGACACAGTGAGAATTTTCACTGAAATATTTGTGATTTGTTACTATTGGGTCTGGTTGCTAAGGCCCATTATATAAGTGGTCTTCCAATGTATCATTGTTACATAGAAATCTTCCCTCTTCAGAATTCTTCAGTTTGCATTGTTTTGTCAGGTCCTGCTGTGAGATTTTTACACATTGAAAAATGGGAGTTGTTATGATTAATTTTCATAGTTAACCTAATATTAACACATTTAGGAGCTGTACCACATTCACATTATTATAACAAATGTGGTATTGGAAGCAAATATGGATTTTTTTATTAAAATGGGGTTTCCATGTTCCTGATTATGACCAGTTTAACCAATTATACAAAATTGCAAACTTGTTCAAAAGTAGATTTTTTTGGACTACTAACTGAAAACTGAATTAGTCAACACTTATTTTAATATTTTTATTGTATTGAAATTATTTTACTTTATTATTATAATGGATTTATCATGAATTTTAAATGACAGCATCTTGTTTTCTATTTTATCAACACAACTCTTAATGTGATAACTGCCAAATAACAAAAACTAAGTAAATATTTGTTAAATAATTGACAATAAGTAATTGAAAAAATAAATAAATTTGTCTACAAATAACATTTTACACTTTTTCACCAAACATCAAAACAATGAATATTAAGAAAAATATCACAGAAATTTAAGACAAATTGAGCAACCTACTAAGCTTTAGAAAATGCTTTAGAAATTTAAATATAACTGCATTTTCAATAAATATACCTTAAAATTCAAGTTAAACATCATATTTTGGTGTTTGTTCTTCTCTACTAAAGCTAATAAAAATAAAATAAATATAACTGGAGTCTGTCTTGTCTTGACTCAACTTGATAATTTTGTTAATGAGAATTTAAATGGTTAACCCATAAAAGAATGAATGAATATGCATATTTTCCTGTTTATTTTCTCCAGGACAAATGTAAAAGTGTGTATTTGCATCTTTTTTCTCCCATGTCATATTTTCTACTTTGATTAATAATAGGTTGAATTTATCAATACTTCTCTAGTGGACTTCCTCTTTGGTTGGGGCAATATTTGAGCATTTAAATGGACTTCCAGTATAATTATAATTATCAGAGTAGTTTTTCTCATTCATCCAATTTCCTGTCATGTTTTCTTTTAAGTTTAGATTGGCTAACTACCATGCTGCCTTTTCACAGGAGGAACGGTAAAATGTTTCAAAAAGGGGGGAAATGCAAATAAAGTCTGTGTGATATGTATACTCTTATAAGGGATATAATCACCTGAAAATCATAAAATGGTATCCAGTGAATAGCACTTTTTCATGATTGTGACAAAGGGGGAAAAATTTTACGGGGTAAAGCCAAAAATCTCTGGTAAAATATAGCTGCAAGTCTCAGTAGTAAAACAAACCACAAAGATAGGACTGCTTCACATGGGTTTTATATCACCTGTTGAAACCCTTACCTCTCTCACTGGAAAATGAAAATTACTATTTCAGCAGGAGTGCCCAACCTTTTGGTGTCTCTGGGCCACACTGGAAGAAGAAGAGTTGTCTTGGGACACACGTTAAATATACAAACACTAACAAACACTGAAGAGCAAAAAAAAGGTTTCAAGTAAATTTACGGTTTTACATTGGGCCACATTCATAGCCATCCTTGGCCACATGCTGTATGTGGGGCATGGGTCTGACACCCCTGATAGGATATAAAACATTTTCGGTAGAGTCAATAGTGAACGCAAAATACAATTTTTTCCAATCTGTGATTTTACTGAATTTGAGCACAAATCAAATAAATGAAATTTGATATTTCAAATTTCATTTATTTGATTTGTGCTCTATACATAGGTATAACTGTGTATCTTATAAAACTAGTAAAGAAAAAGCTAGGGCATTAAAAATAGTTTCCACCTTTATAGGAAAAGCAAGACTTGGGTCATTAGACTTTAATAGCTTTTAATGTCTTGGGACATTGAAACAATTACCACTAGAAGAAAATGATTTAGCCCGCTGGGAAAGCTACTCAGGAGTGCCTAAATACTCACGAATGGTTTTCAGATTTGGTGTGTGAGTTTAGTAGCCAGCTCTGGACAGATGATCAGCCTTGTTATTGGAATCGCCTTGCATGGTATCAAACTTGTCTTAGAAAAGCAAGCAAAATCTTTTTTTTTTAGTCCTCTTACAAAATATGGAAACATTTAACAGTATGTCCACCCATCCTTTCATTAGTACACATATTCAAAGTAGAAGAGACCTCAGAAACACAATTTCAGTTAAGTCAATAAATGTGACTATAAATCCTTGAAAGGCCCATTCAACTTTGATAATAATGCATGACATTTCTTAAGTCTATCTCAGTGAAAGCCCTACATGTACCCCAACTGCCCTGCCATATTTTCTTAGGATAAAGACCCAGGTGCTATAGATTAAATAAACACAGAAACAGCAGAAGAATGTCTACACCTGCGGCCTGATAGAGTTAATTTGTATACCAGGATCCACAATGGCCCAGCCCACTCACAATCCTAAACCTACATCAGCCCAAACTTACCAAGAAACACCTGTCAAGGAAAACTAATTTTCATCAACTATAATTTACCAACTGAGGGTTAGCTAGCTTGTTTTACCCTAGAGAGTAGGACCTGCTAGTCCCATCAGGAAATTGCCTACCTCCTAGCAGCCAGTCCTGCCTGTTCATGCGTTGCCTCTTCCAATCTCTACAAAACCCATTCTGGCCCCAGGTCCCTTCAGAACAATGTGCTGCTGCTTGCGAGGCACTGTACTCCCCCAATCCATGGATTGCTTTCCCTTGGAATAAAACCCCCAGCAACATCAAACTTGTTACTGAATTGTTATAGTTTAGTCATTTGGCAATTTTATAGGTTTATTGGGACCAGAAGCCAGCTGCTGAAGATTCCAGGGAGAGCGC
This sequence comes from Sturnira hondurensis, assembly GCF_014824575.4. Lineage (NCBI taxonomy): Eukaryota > Metazoa > Chordata > Mammalia > Chiroptera > Phyllostomidae > Sturnira > Sturnira hondurensis. The sequence goes on along the minus strand of NW_028074140.1, from coordinate 7,349,104 downwards.
CTTTCATTTGCTGCCTCTTCTCCAATATCAGGAGCTCAGGTAAGGTTCTCAAGGATCAAGCTCCACTTAGTTTGCAGTCTGAGCTCTTAGAGTTTGTCCTATTCCTTTCAGATGGAAATTGGGATATGAGACATTTTTCTGGGGGAAACAATGCTTGGATTTCTGGCCAATCTCATCTGCAAGGTGAGTGCCTTCCAGCAGTCTTGACAGGTCTCAGGAACTGTGTGCAAGCAGCCAGAAACAGTAAGTATGGTTGAATTAGGGAGGGTTATTTTAAGGGAAATAATCGGTACCCCTCAATCTGAAGAAAGATAGCAGCTTTAGCAGATAGCAACTCTCACAAAGCCTGGAGTAAATTCACAGTATAAACTGCAGGAGACTTGAAGAAATAAGTTAAGGCAGGAAATTTTGATTTTTTTTTGACAACAGCACATCATAATCTAAGTAGGTGCAAGTTGGATTATTAAGAGCCCTCAGAACATCTGCCACTATAAAGGAATCTTCTCATGAAAGAAATAATAGATCTATTGCTAATGGAAATTTCAGAATCCAAAGCTTCAAAATTCTCCCACCTTTGGAAATTCTTTTTACAGGGGAACTAAACAGAAAATTTACCTTTATACCTTACTAAATACCTTTAGTTCCTGTGTAAATTTCTTTTTACACAGGAACTAAAGGTATTTGGGTCTGTTAGTAAACATGTTTTGCCCCACGCTAGAAAATTTCCTGTGAAGAAGGATATACTTGTAGGAATCATGAAATTTATTTATAAATTTGGCAATCCCCAGAATGCTAGTATAACAGTCAATGATTGCTTCTTATAAGGTTTCCAAAAAATTAAGGATACTAAGGCTTAAGAATTCTAATCAATGCATGTAATTTAAACTACCTAGCAATAATAAGGGAGAAAGGAAACAACTGTATGTGAAAAGTAGGTGAGGGGGAAAAATGATTTTTCATTCCAGAATGAGAAACAGGAAACATATAGAATAAATTTTGAATGGATATGAAAAAGTCATAGATGGTTTGTGGAAAAGGAATCTTGGGCTGGGAAAGAATTTTATGTGTGGTTAAGGTGACTAAGATTGAAATGGGTTCATTTCAGCTTTTTAAAAAATGAGTTTTAATATCAAAAGTACATGGGTTCTCTCTCTGTTAACAGGAAAGAATTTTCTTAGATTGTCTGCTCCTAATATGAAATTGTAAACAAAGGTTTTTATTTACCTTTTAAGTAAAATGCACCAAGAGCGAAGATTTTGTGTCTTACCAAAATCAATTATGGTGCTTTCTTGTCTTTATCAGGTCTTTGATTAGTCAAGAAAACCTAGTTTTCTCAGTATTGAAAGAGCTAAGTTTGTTCATAGCTTGTGTACTCTTCTGTATTTGCCTTTAACACTTTCTATTGCTACTTTGGTGACTGGAATTTTCATGGAAGTCAAAAGGATAGTTCATTAACTTGCTTTCTAACACCCATCTTCCAGCAAACATATCCATATTCAAAAATGAAACGCTGGTCATAGAGGAAAAATAACTTTTACATTTGTACAATGCATATCTGTATAACAAAATAATCCAGACCTGTGCCAATCTTGAGTTATTTGCTTGGGGGCAGGAGGGGACAGGACTCACTGCCTTCTCATCTCATGGGAGGTTCTAGCTAGGGCGAGTATCTGAGGCAAGCCTGGAGACTATGGAGGTGCTTACCCTCCCCTGTGAGTCTGCACTCTGAGGGTTGGTGTGTTGAGCCTGTTACGGGACAAGGACAAGTGGACCTGAAAGAAAACCAAGAATAGAAATACTCCTGTAGCGATGACAGCAGATTTGTGAAGTCCCGTGTCTTCTTTGAGCCATATCTAATTCTGACACCAGTAGCAAGTTGGGAGTAGCAAAAGTGCTTTCTCTTTCATCTGCTCTAAGCATTGCTGCACTTCTCAAATGGAAACTTGAGGATGTCGGAAGTAAGTCTTTATTTCCGCAAGAGCTGTTTGGCAGACTATCCAAAATTTTCTGGTACTTATGTGACACAGTAATTGTCAGAAGTAAATACTGTATTTTGGACTGAATAAGCAGTTGGACTATATAAGAGATTCTAGTTCTTAAAGTGTTGAATGTTGTAGTAGGTTAGAGAGAATGGCTCTTAGAGACAAAATAGGGTTTTGAGTGACAAACATTTGAACATTGAATTCTTTGGATTTCTTTGTACTTCAAGATAGTGAATGTCATATACTACTTCTACATTATTATGAAGCACAGATTAATTATGATCTTGAAATTTCTCATTCTAGAAAAAGCTATTGCTACTCTTGGTCCAATTGGACATATAATATTATATGTGGGGTTTTGTGTGTGTGTGTGTGTGTGTGTGTGTATGTTCTTTTCTAAGGAAAGCACAGTCTTTCCTCAAAGTTAAATCCCAATTTCCACCTAATCCTCATCTAGATTTCATATTAAAACATTCAAGAAGAGAATTTTAGCAAAAGTCCTGCAATTCATGGAGCTTGATAAGGGAATGCACTGTATTAATTTGTTTAATTCTTTAATGTATGTCTTTATATTAAAATAAGTGGAACCCTGGCTGGTGTAGCTCAGTGGATTGAGCACAGGCCTGTGAAGCAAAGGGTCACCAGTTCGATCCCCAGTCAGGGCACATGCCTGGGTTGCAGGCCAGTTCCCAGCAGGGGATATGTGAGAGGCAACCACACATTGATGTTTCTCTCCCACTCTTTCTCCTTCCATTCCCCTCTCTCTAAAAATAAATAAATAAAATATTTTAAAAAAATAAGTGGAAAATCAGCAGATTAAAATTCTCCAGTTATTATAAGTAGGTGTAAAATTTGGCAAAGCCCGACAGGCCTATATTTAATATATCGCTAAATATTAAATCAATGAAAGTGAAGGAACACTGACCTGACTGTGGAAGAATTAACTGCTTGTGTTACTGTCATTTCATAGATAGATCCATCTCCTGGAAGCTAACCTTAAGTCATTTAAACCCTAGATTAAAAACAGTAAAAAAATTTTAATGCAATAGTCTAAATACTCATCTAGCATTATAAAATAATTTATTAATGAAAATACTTTATTAAGTATATATATATAGACAACAAATAAGCAAATTAGAAACTTTGTTAGAGATTTATTTTATCATGAATGAACTTGATATGGACTATTATTCAAATCAGAGACAACAAACAACTGATTCATTAGAAAAATTAGAATCTTAATCAGAATTTGATTTTCAACTAGTGTAATTAATTTAAGGGCAACTTTAAAGAGGGCCTTGATTACAAGAAGAGCACTCACATAATCTATATTTTTTCAGATTTGCACACACTTTTCCAGCCTTGAACATTTAGAAAAGATGTATGTACAAAATTATTATATTCTAGGATGTTTATGACATGTATTCTTAAGTCATGCTTAATTTTTTCCATCAATGTATTCTTTGTCTGAAGAAATAGAGATTTATATTTTGTTTTATCTTTTTTCCCAAAAAGCTAAGTGCTTTTTATAACAAATTTGTTTGATATTCTGAAACTCTTGTACCTTCTCATTTCAATTTATTTGGTAAAATAGATTGAAACCAAGTTTATTCCCTGGTAGTCTTTTTTTAAAATCATTTCTCTTCCTGAGAAATCCACCTTTCCCATCCATGCTGTCAATCAAAATTGTACTCGTAATTAATGTTTGACAAAAACATGTCATCAGACTGTAATTTCTTTCTTTCTGATTTGTTTTGCTCAACATTCTGTTAAGTATTGCAGTCCCAATATCCCATAAAAAGATTCAAATCAACATCTCCAAAGGAGACTTAATTATCTTTTCTTTCCTCTGATACAATGCCCTTTCAATTTTACTCTTTATTCCTTATCACAATGAGTGACATCTGAGGTCACCCTGGACTATTTTTGTGCTTCACAGATAACATCTAAGTTGTCATTTTGTGGATTCCAGGTTTTTAACATTTATTCTTTGTTCTAACATTTAATTCTTTTGTTGTTCTAATTTTGGTGTAGGTGACTCATTATCCTTTTACTACAAATCTGCTTTTTATATGCCTTAAGCTAAGTAATAAAGATGATTGTTGGAGAAAGTCATACAGAGAAATCAGATTGGATCCACAATTAATTCATGATCACCAACTTTGGGCCTCTTCAATGTCCAATAATGTATGGCTACTAGTCAATTGCATTTTTTTCACATGTATATTGACTATCTCTATCTCAAACTTTTCTCATTTTCTTTTTGAAAATTCAATTCACCATATCCCAGCTCTTAATTCCTGATTTTACCACCTGCTTCAGAGTGAAAAGAGAAGACACACTTTGGAATTCCATCACTCTACTGATACCCAGATTGAACCACCCCACATATTTATCCATCCTGTTCCTCTTCCTGTAGAAATAGTTTCTGTCCATTTTTTTTTTCATCTAAGACTTATTGTCCCCTGCCTTCTTAAAGGCCTTATACTATAAATCTCCTGCTTTCTGGAGACCAAAAGTCTACCTGACTAAAACTCTGACTTGATCCCATATCCCATTACAGTATAGAATAATACTATCTGTCGCTCCCTGATCACAATTTCAACATTTTTCTGTCCACATTTTTCTGTGGTTTGGCCAACATCTTCTACCTCCAGTATTTGTAATATGCTTCACAGAGGGTGAAACTGCTCATGTGTGTGGTCAGCTGTGTCTCCTGCTGCCTGGCATTCTGCTCAACCACTTACATGTAGAATTAATTAACATACATGGTAGTATAATGAGCCTGTTCTTTATTCATTTAAACTCAGGCCAGTTGTGGACTTTTCTAGATAGTAGGGGATTATGCTCTTTGGACTGTCCTTACTTTCATTGTACCAAGCATAGTATCAGTACTTTAAAAAGTATTTAAAAATACTGATTATATATAAATTGAGTTGTCTGGAATGTGTGGCTGACCAGTTATTTAGAACAAAAGTAAGCTTATTTTATTCTAGTTTAAATAATTTTATCTGTCTTTTAAAAATTATTTACAGGCATTGTTACATTTATTTAAATTCCTCTGTCAAAATAATCTTTAAAGAGCATTTAACATAATTAGCACAAATTAAATAATAAAAGATTTCTTTAAAAATATGTGAGTTGGAAATAATAGCTGAATGGGGAAATGTTAATAATTTTTCTAATTTAAATTTTATTTTGTCAATACTAACAAAACAGACTTTAAAATATTCAGTGTGTTAAAACCAGACATGCTCTGACTGGTGTAGCTCAGTTGGTTGGACATTAGCCCACAAAATGATGGGTCACCAGTTCAATTCCTGGTCAGGGCACATGCCTGGGTTTCGGATTCATCGCTGGTCAGCGAGCCTATGAGAGGCAACCTATGGATGTTCTCTCTCACATCAATGTATCCCCTCTTTCTCCCTCCCTTCCCCTCTCTCTAAAATTAAATAAATAAAATCTTTAGAAAAACAGACAGGTTTGAAATAGCAAAAATAGAATAGAAAAATAACTGACAGGAGACTCTATAACAATTTTTATAATGCAATATAATTAAATACTCATTTGGTGCTCAACCATCATCATAATAATATTAAATATATTAATATATTCATAAAGTATACATAAATGCATTTTATATGTCATATATATTTACACTCACATACATGTTAGGGAATTCAACATTAGAGATTAGGAATTCTGGGTTTAATCTTAGCTCTTTAATTATTTAACTGTGACATTGTGTAAAATACTCAGCAATACCAAACTTCCTGGTTGGACATTACAAGGATTGGATAAATGCCCAAGCCTAATACATTATTAGTTATCAAATCTAAGCAGTCTGCTTATATAGGAAAGGAGGGAATTATACATAAAAATTAAGTTTGAGAAGTTGAAAGGAAAAATGAAATCAAGTATTTTACTGTCATGCTTCAATTACAATTTTACTTTCTATACAAATAACATGAAGCACCAAAGTAATCATACATCTCTCCAATATGTTTAAAACAGTGAAAACTGAAATACTCAATAAATTCCTGACTTATTTTTGAAATCTGTAATAAAAGTATTAAAACTTTAATGAAATTTATTATTCAATGACATTTTTATAAAGGACAAATTGAAAAAAATATGCTTAATTCCATTCTTAAATTTAGTTGATTTTAATATATATATATATGTTTATATATATATATATATATAATAAAGACATGTTAAGTGTAGAAAGTGGAAGCAAGTATCTGAATTCCAATGTTCTGATTGTCTCAGATAAATAACATTAAATTAAGTTTAAGTGGTCTTTGAAAAATATAGAAAAGACCCTGGCTGGTGTAGCTCAGTGGATTGAGCGCGGGCCTGCAAACCACACAATTGCGGTTCGATCCCCAGTCAGGGCACATGCCTGGGTTGCAGGCCAGTTCCCGGTTCCCGGCAGGGGACGCACAAGCGGCAACCATACATTAATATTTCTCTCTCTCTCTCCCCTTCCCTTCCTCTCTAAGATAAATAAATAAAAATCAAAAAAAAGAAAAATATAGAAAAGACATATACAAAGAAGACACATTGCCATCTTTTGCTATTACATATGTATTCTGCTAGCATCCTGGAAATTATGACTTTTCTATTTTATATAGCATTTTAAAAATAATGGCCTAACTTTGTGGACAAAATCCTTAAGAAGTTCAGAACTACCATTTTTATACTTTTGAGATTCTATAACTGCCTCCAATTACTTTCCAAAAGTTGTATGAACTGCAGGAAACATTTCCCATTAGATAACCATAGTCTTAAAAAGTTGTGGTGCCACATCTTATTACGTGATCCTACCTACAGCTCTGAAAGTTCGAACACTTTCTAAATCACACAAGGGCCTGGGACTAGTTCTGTGGGCAAAGTGACAAAAATTTGTAGGCATATAATGATGTGGGAAAAACCGAAATGATCTTAATATAATAAATATGAGAACAAAAGTCACTCGAAGAGTTGTTTGCCCCAGTGGATCTGTATTAGATTTCTACCCCTTCTGTACCTACTACATAGATGTTTACTACACACATAGCGACCTACAGCACCAGACATTTATTATTGTCCAGTTCTGGAGGTCAGGAGTCTAAAAGAGGTTTCACTGGCGAAAATCAGGGTGTCCCTCGCAGTTCTTTATAGATGCTTTAGCAGGAGGGTCCAAAGTTTCGGTGTCTCTGAGCCACACTGGAAGAGGAAGAGTTGTCTTGGGCTACACATTAACTACATTGCAACACACAATCACCAAAAAAAAAAAAAAATCTCATAATGTTTTAAGTAAATTTACGATTTTTAAAAATTGTTGTTCAAGTACAGTTGTCTCCATTTACCCTCCACCACTTCCCCCCACCCTTCCCACCTTCACTCCTTCCCCACTTTGGCTTTTTGTGTTGCGCTACATTCACAGCCATCCCCGATTACATGCAGCCCCGGGCCATAGGTTGGGTGCCTCTGCTGGGAGATTTGGTTGTTTTGTCTTTTCCTATTTTTAGAGGCCACCTGCATTTCTTAGATGTAAGCCAGTTTCTTCATTCTACATGTAGCATCTTGAACATGTTCCGTCTGAAATTGGATCTCTTGCTTCCATTTTATAAAACAATTGTGATTCCATTGAACCCACTGGATGATCCAGGATAATTGTCCCATCTCAAGATCTTGAACTTGCCTTGGCTGGTGTGGCTCAATGAATTGAGCACTAGACTGGGAACCAAACTCACTGCTTTGATTCCCAGTTAGGGCATATGCCTCGGTTGTGGGCCAGGTACCCAGTAGGGGGCACACAAGAGGCAACTACACATTGGTATTTCTCTCTCTTTCTCTCTCCCTTCCCCTCTCTCTAATAATAAAGAAATAAAATATATATTTTTAAAAAAGATCCTTAACTTAATCATAGCTGAAAAGACCCTTTAACCATGTAAGATTTTGTATGCCTAGGTTCCAGTGATTACAGCCATTATTCAGCCCATCACAGATGCCTATCAGAGTTTCAGTTTCATAGACAAGTATGTATAGATATTTGAAGAAGATGCATTTGGATTCTAGAGGAACAATGAGATGCACTGGAAAGAATACAGAATAGTGTGCCACTTACAAGTTCAGACCCCAGAGGTGTCATATGCCAGCAAATTATTAAATCAGTTTTATAATTTCTTGAAAGCAGATATAAGCTGAAACGTTCTTATAAGACCTATGGCTACGTGTTGTAAACAGCTAGTTGTTATTAGTATTATTTTATAGATTGATTAAAATCATCCATACCTATACCTGAAATTCTTAAAATTAAATTATCATCCAGCTACTTTTAATTTCTGTTTCAGATACTGCTATTGCTAGATATTTAACACTTCTGTAAAATTTAAAAAGAGAAAAATGTTTAGAGTTCAAATATGAAGGCCACGGGAAGGTCTAGAAAAGCTGTGCCTTTTAGATATTGAGCCTAAACTTGTCATTATGAATAGGGTTTTAGTTAAACATGTAGTGTGGGCAAAGGCATTCCAGGCAGGGCTGCAGCATAAACAAAGAGGCACACGTGCGTGATCCTATACATGTGTAATGAGTTCCTTTGAGATTATACAGCCCTTGAGGGGGATGCTTTGCTTTTTTGCTGATATCTAGAACATAAAACAATGTAATTAGGAGCTTAATAACTCTGTTAATGAGAGTGGCAACTATGATATCTAATGCTCTACTAGTTCAGCTTTCATGTAAGCTCTAATTAAAATATAAACACATTTTCAAAGTATAGCAAATTGGCTTTGGAATTCATTTATTTCTCTCTTGTTTATAATCAAATATTTTCATTTCATAAGTGTCCACTAATGAAATTCAGTGTCAGTTTAAATATTAATTATGTTACTTGAAGTACAAAGCACTTACACAAAAATGAAGAAGAATGAGAAGAAAAAGAAAAAAGGCACACACACTTGTATTTATCCAGCCACTTGTTCATTGAAGGCTTATAATATAACCTTCAATGTGCTAGATAAAGAGAAAATGCTCATCGTTGCACAGGAGGGACCATTTTATTTTCAATTTTTATTTTATCCTCAACTGAGGACATTTTTCATTCCTTTTCTAGAGAGAGGGCAAGGGAGAGAAACATTGATGTGAGACACAACATCGATTGGTTCCTTTCTATATAAATCCACAGCAGGGATCATTCATCCAAGAGGGGGATCGAACCCACAACCTTTTAGCTATGGGACAGTGCTTCAACCAACTGAGCCACAGCAGCCAGTGCTGAGGGACCATTTAAAGGGGATTGCTACCTGAAATGAGCCATGAACTGTGTGAACATGTGCAGAGAGGCATGGAATGTCCTCTTGAGTAGGAAAGTTTATCACTTAGTAGGACAAAGGCCAGGGTGCCATGAGAGGTACAGTTGCCACAGTAGGTTGGAGCAACACTCAGAACATGCATAAGCTTTGCTAACATTTTTATGTACTTTCTTCTCAAGAGTTCTTCTCTCTAGATCACTGTCTCTTGTCCCAGTTTATCACCTCAGTCTTCAACACTTCCCTTTCTGGCCTAGCCTTGTCACTGTAATAACTTAGTCTTCCACCCCCTACATGTTAACTGCTGAACTGCAGGAGAAAAGCACACAGATTTTTAGTACTGACTAGAAATCAGTAGTAACATATGGTTACTATTGTGCTGTGTTGGTGAGCTTGCTCTACCAATCCCATCAGGACTATACTCAGATCCCTTGCTCTGTAATTATAACCCATATTTTGCTCAATACATGCTCTATTAGACATGGTTTTAAAAGTATGCATTTTTATATATGTGTAGATGTGAATAGATTAGTTCTGTCACCACTGAATAGTGCTTTGTCCCTGAACTTTATACAAGTAAATTTTACAGTTTATACTCTTTTGTGTCTGGCTTTTTGCATTTATGTAAAAATGGTAATAGTTTTTCATCTTGAATGGTTGCAAGAATTCATTAGTCTATAATGTGCTGAACTATTTGTGCCTGGAGCTTTCTTTCTGAGGAGGTTTTAAATGATATATTTGATAATTTTAATTCATATAGGACTGTTTAGATTTCATTCATGTGTTGTAATAAATTGTTTTTTTCAGGAAATGTGTATCTTTCATTTCTGTTTTCAAATTGCCAAGAAGTTTGAAATCTGTTGCAGCTTTCCCAGTGCATGGCCAATTTTGGTTTTTGTATACTCATTTATCTAATTTTTGAAATATATTAACCATAGTTATTTTGAAGCCTTTATTGCTAACTTCAAAGTTGTATTCTGAATCTGTTTATTTTTATAATTTTACTTTTTTTATTCTATAAAAGATTTTATTTATTCATTTTTAGAGAGGGGAAGGGAGGGAGAAAGAGAAGGAAAGAAATATCAATATGTGGTTGCTTCTCATGCACCCCCTACTGGGGACCTGGCCCACAACCTAGGCAGGTGCCCTGACCAGAATCAAACCAGCCAGGGCTGATTTTACTTCTTGATTGTTGAGTCACATTTTTCTTCTTCCCATGACCAGATATTTATTATTATTATGTTTTATTATCAATTATTCATTGGCCATCTTAAATTTGTTATATTTATATTGAACCTATATTACCTATAGCTCTAAACCATTGTGCAATTTCTTTACAATAAAGCTTTGGACTTTACCACCTATCCTGTTTAAACATAAGGGTCTATTTCATCACACTGCACTATTAAATACTTTTTCAAACAAAGAGTTTTAGTTAATGTCTAAGTCACATATAAATAAACCATATGTTACCTAGTCTCATCTAGTAGCATAATCAGAGATATTTCAGTGATACATTTTTATCAGATTTAAATTTTATGTTATTTTCACTCATACTAGCAGGATAGTGGGAACAAGATTTTAACCCAGTGCAAAGTAAACTAATGTGTTCATCATGTACCCTCTTTATTTATTGGCACTTGTTACTTATCCTTTGTGTATAGAGATTGTTAACTTACTTTTTAAAAATAACTTATCTAAAATTAACCATAGTCATTCAAGGAAATCTCTTTATATGCTACTTTAATCTTCTGAAATCTGCCATCAATCACATCAATTGCTTAAGTTATGCTGAATAATCATATCAACTATTCATTGAACATGTATTATTTATCAAGAATTATACATGATCCTTTATATTAAACAGCACGAATTTTTATAACAACCCAAGGTCATGTGTTAGTGTAACTATTTCACTAGTTAGTGTAGCTTTCTAATCTTTAGTAAAGTTAACATATTAAATAACATATTAGTAGGCAAGAATAAACAACAGTGAAGTAACACATTAGTAAACTGTAGCTATAAACATTACATGTAGAGACAAACCCCTTTGTCTTTCCACTTTTCCACTCTGAAATGTACCACTGCAAAGGCATCCTTGAGGAAAAATGGCTCAAGTGACCAAGACTGAAAGTTTTAATTAAATGTCACAGCTTTTAGTGTTTTTTTATATCATGCCTTGCTGATATAGCAATCTGAGAGTCTTTCATCTTTCAATTTGCTCCATCGGTTTTTATTAACTGATCTTGATACAGAATAATAGAGCATTCTGAGTCCACTATTAAATATAAATTGTAAATCAAAGTTAGACCGGAACTGAGGTCAGCTCTCTATAAAAATAGAGAATCCTCTAAAAAATAAACACACAAACCTTAAATATGTGCAGATGTGTGCTTTGTGTATGTATGTATGTGTGTGTATAACTACACACAGTAGCGAGTAAAATTTGAGGTGAAGAATGGAAAATGATTAGACTAAAGTATGCTCAGCACACAAGAGTCATCGAGTTGGAACTGTATGTAGAAAATTAAGGGACCATTCGTGCAAGGGTTGCATTATTGATAAGCTGGTCAGCGCGTGTTATGCAATGGGTTGGGATGCCAGGTGGGGATATTACAATAGTCAAGGTGAAAGTTGATAGCACTGTGTTATATACTAGATGTATTTAAACACTCTTTACAAGATCCTGTTACACACAGTGGGGTACACACACACCGTGGGGTGTGAACACACGGTGGGGTGTGTACTCTGAAAAGCATGCCTTTCTTAAAGATATTTGAAAGACAAAATAGTAATTTAGTGTTAAATTCTAATCTGAAAGGAAAAATAAAAATTATCTTTGAGTAGCTCATGTTCTAGTTGCTTTTCTATTAAATTTGACTGTTGGAAAATAAAAAAAAATGTAAACAATTTTAAAGACAATTCCTTATAAATGAGGAAGGCCATGCATCAGAGGAAACTTGTATGGGATTTTAGAAAACAAGGTAGTTTGCCAGTTCCTTCCCACGAGATGCGTAGACAGTGAAACCAACGCAGCACTCACCCGCCATAAATAGGCCCTTGTCCCTGGGAGGCACCCGGTCGCATGTTCACAGCCTGCATGTCACGGACTGCACTTTCCCTGTCATCGCTCCTTAATATCTATTATCCCTCGGAGAGCACCAACGTTCGCCTTTCATTGAACTCAATTTAAGGTGTATAGTGATTTCTTATTTTTTGAGAAACTTTAGTACACTGTATTATTTCAGAGCCTTTTGTATTTAGGAGAGAATCTAGACATAAAACTCAGAAGAATAATCACAGATTTTAAACAGGCACATTTTACTTCCTCACAAGGACAATATAAAGTAATAATAAAATCATTGCTTCTGAAAAAAAAGACAAATATCCCATCTATTGATATAAATGGACTTCAGGATAATGTCTAATGTACTGAAACATTCTACTATAACGTTTTTATTAGCTATAACAAGACAAAGTAAAGGTGGAGGATCGGAGAAGGGACAAAAAGGAAAGACAAAGAATTATCAGATAGATAGAACAGGGCTTATATTTCCTGTGATTAGATTAAAGTTTCTCTTTCAGAATTAAAAAGAACCAAGTTGATTTGAATATTGCTTATACCCCACTATCTTTCCCTTGACACAGGCCTGTTAGCATTGATAGCTGAATAGGAAATTTGAGGTCTGAGATGCCTATATGAGAGTCTAGGAATAAGAATCTCCAATACTAACAAACATATATTAATGGTTTTAGTTCTGTCTTTTATAGTACTTAAATGTTACAATTTTCTATGTAAAGCTGCAGCTCATGCTGAATACCAGTCTGATTCTTTAAAGGCTTTATTAATATTCTATTAATATTAATTATGCCTAGTGTATATTTTGACATATCTATGTGACTTGTTCTTGCTCTGGGATGTTTCCAGATAAATCTAATGCAAAATCATTAATGAAGTTTGCTCGACTGTAATGCATTTTCTTGTCCCAGCACTGTTTCGTTTGGCTTCTGTTGAAATGTGTAATCTGATTCCCTTACTCTTTGAAATCTCTTGTTAAAAGGTTTGGTGGTATTTTTCAAGGCTAAATTTTTGATCACAGGCTTGATTAAAACAAAATAAACTGATGTAATTTTAGACAATGAGTCGCAAGTTATGATGGAAGACAGAGTCAGATTTTAAATATACCTCAGCAAGCTAAAATAATAATTAAAAACAAAAAGGTACAATTTAAGTTGAATAAGTACCAAGGCCTATATTGGGTTTTAAAAATAAAATTCATGAGTTAGAAGAAAGCTAATACAAAAGTGTGAAGAAAGCCTTAGAAATTTCAGTTACCTACAAGCTAGAGTTGTCATCTGAATTCCTATAGGGACCTTGAAAATATATTTTCTATTTTATCTACATATTAGGCCTTTTAAGTGGCCTTGTACATAGCAGGAATGGGTAAATATAAGCATTAACAAGAGAAAGAAGAGAGCTATGTTACTAACTTCCGGGTCTAAAAGGTACATGGTTTGTAGTTTCATGTTTCTGGACTTCGGTGTCTCCTTCTGTCAGAAGACCGGGCTTCTTGATTACTAAGACTTCTGTTAGACGTAACTTCCTACACTGAATAGGAACTTATATAACACACCTGCAAATAACCATAGTCTGTCAGGAGGAGGCAAGAAAGGTAATGTTGGGATTTTGTCTCTCATAAACCATTTGAAGTGTTTCCATGAAGTAAAGACAGTAGCTCTATCTCAGAAGCTAAAATGTGGATGAATATTATAACCAAAAGATTGTGTTTTACTAAAAGAAACAAATGTCACCTGTAGCATTCAAATCATCTGACCGTCTGCCAGATAAATGTTAGAGAAAATATACACAGTTAGTTCGAGATAAATCTAGGTTCATTTTAAAATATGATTTGGTTCTTTGAATTGTAACACAAACATTTTATAAGTAAAAGTAGTGTCATTTCAAAATAGTTTTGACAGATTTGAAACAAATACCTTTCACGTAATTAAAGAATGCTATACTAAAATGCTTCAAAAAACCTAGAAAAATACCTTGCTGATAATGTTTTTCACACCAGAGGGCTTCCACTCATGGACACACTCTGAAAATGGCGGACTATTTATTTCACAATTCATCTGGACAGCATCTCCTTCACAATCCATCGTCTCTGTCTAATCGGGCTTCGCAGGCTATCAATTTCACCCCCTCCTAGTGTCAGAATTCGTTATTCTGATCCCTTTAAAATCCATTTAAAGATTCTATTTGTTTTCTGTTTCCCTTTTCTGTGAGTTATCCTGTATAATGTCACAAGAAAAATCCATTAGAGTGGGAAAACTGTTGTAGTGGAGAAAGGAAAATTCCTAGATTATTGTTCTTGGGTAACAAGAGTGGGTAGGATCTATTGCCGCCAAGAAGTTGCTGGCCCAGACCTTTAATTGCCTAAGAAATGCTCAGTATATTTCAGAAATGTGAGTTAAAATATTTATAAAGGTATAAATGCTATAGACAATATGGACAAGAGAGTGGTGATAGCAGTGAGGAGAGGGGGGGTGAAGTAGAAGAGGCTACAGTGGGGATCAATGGTAATGGAAAAAAATACAGTGAAAAAGAAAAGAAAAACTGAAGTGTAAATAGAAATTATATGTGTATAGTTATATATATATATATAGCTTTTCCCAGAGTGGGCTTGATTTTGTTGATAATTATGATTTACTTATTTTAACTTATCAATAATATTATTGTATATTTAAATTATTGCCAAACTTAGCATTTGTNTATTGTTCTTGGGTAACAAGAGTGGGTAGGATCTATTGCCGCCAAGAAGTTGCTGGCCCAGACCTTTAATTGCCTAAGAAATGTTCAGTATATTTCAGAAATATGAGTTAAAATATTTATAAAGGTATAAATGCTATAGACAATGTGGACAAGAGAGTGGTGATAGCAGTGAGGAGAGGGGGGGTGAAGTAGAAGAGGCTACAGTGGGGATCAATGGTAATGGAAAAAATACAGTGAAAAAGAAAAGAAAAACTGAAGTGTAAATAGAAATTATATGTATATAGTTATATATATATATATAGCTTTTCCCAGAGTGGGCTTGATTTTGTTGATAATTATGATTTACTTATTTTAACTTATCAATAATATTATTGTATATTTAAATTATTGCCAAACTTAGCATTTGTTCAGCATGCATTTTTATGATCTTCAGAACATATCTCCAGTGCATATAATTGTTTCTCAATTTTATAAATTTACACGTGTATTAAACAGTTACTTTATTTTTTTTACAGATTTTATCTTGAGAGGGGAAGGGAAGGATAAGGAGAGACCCTCTTGTGTGTCCCCTGCTGGGAACTGGCCTGCAACCCAGGCATGTGCCCTGACTGGGAATTGTACAGAGACCCTTTGGTTAGCAGGCCTGCGCTCAATCCACTGAGCTACACCAGCCAGGGCTCATTTTATTTTTAAGTGATTTATCTTCCTGAAGTCTTTTCAACTCACTCGGTTCACTTGCATGCAAACAACCTTTATTTTTCTTTTCACAAATCATATTTCATAGGTTAATGTAAACCAACATGAAGTTATAATCACAATAAAATTAAACTGGTAAAATTAAGATTGAGGTAATGCACCTAAATACAACAGCAATCTATAAAATAATTAAAGGTAATCTAACAGCATTAAGAACTTTGCATTGTGGCCATCATTTTTATGTTTTAAAATAAAAAAATAAGAGTGTTTATCTGGTGAGTAGTAGTTGGTGGTTAGTTTAAGAAAGTCTCTTAACTGTGACATTTTCCATCAGAGTACTCATATATTACAAGGACTCTGCACACCTGATTTTGAAAACTTTATGGGACGGTCTGCTTAATTCATCGGCGCAGATTGATTTACCTCAGTGTGTTAAGTCTGTGCACTGCTCGTGTGATCAGTAGCTGCTCACCCTATTGAAATGTATACTTACGTTTATTCCTCGAGGGGCTGATTATTTTCTAACGAAAGCAGTGGACTGGGAGTGGTGAAGGACTATTGGGCAACCTTTAAGGAGAGAAATTATGACCAAGGAAGGGAAAGCATTTCTGGAGAAAAAGAGTGTCGTAGCCAATCATGCATGTTTCAAAACCAAAACGCTGTTAAGTGATCATTAAGATATATTTTCCAGAAAAAGAAGCGGTGCTCTTTGAATTTAATATTTAAAGGTAGGAGGGGGCCTGGAATTAGAAGGCTGCTTAGGTGCATGTCCTGCCAGTTTGGCCAGTGAGGTCTGACTGCAGGTGTTACTGAGGGTGGCAGGGCATTAGCATTTCTACAATTGAACAATAGGATGTGTTGACCTTAAAAATAAAGCAGTTAATTATTTACCATCAAAGAATTGTTTTATTCATGAATAGTAGAGAACTGCAATTTGGGACGTGCAAGCTAGGCAAAACCATAAGCAAGTCTGGAGGACAAAGGGGAGGGGATATATGTATGAGAAAGGGGGAGTGATGAGGCGGTGTTCTAAACAAAATACAGTGGGAGAAACTGGGAGTTCAAAGTGTCACAGCTTTTTATTGGCTGGCTTGTAACAGTCTGTCATAGGCTAGGCTGTTATCAGGGGAGGAGAAAGTGTTCTTTACTCCTGCAGGGTAGCAGAGTAGAAAATATCCTTTTGGAGATGCAAGGCATGTCTCCTCCTGTTTGGGGCAACCACGAACAGAAGGGCATGAGGGCTCCCTGCACCGACTCTCCTATCTTCAATCTTGGTTGAGGTCTCCTCTATTAATTTTCACTGGCGGCGTAAAAAACAACCATGCAGCTCAATGATAGGTAATAGGGATGTTCTTTGGAGGGAGAATAATGGACTCGGGCTTTGGATTTTAACTCCTGAGTGGAGATCATTCTCAGATCATGGGAGAGACGTCGTAGCAAGAGGTAAAGGACAGGAAGTGGGATTCCCTGCTAATCTCGCTAGTCCATTTTAATTTACTTCAAAAAATAGAGAATGTGATTGCATTTGCATTATGAGTGTTTTGTAGCTTTTCATATACCAACATTTTATCCTGGGGGCAGGGGGGGCGGAATAAACCTTTACACGTAAGAAGTCAACAAAAGCCATCAAAATTCAGGCATCAATTAGCAAGGTAAAAACCTTATTTTAGGGAGAACAGACAAAGAGTAAGTGTCGGGCCCAAGTTCTCCATGTGTAAATTATAGCACTGTTTTAACTGTGACAGACTAGTCTTATAAGTTTTATACTAAGAGCATAAAATTAATAATAAATAATAATATATGGCATATCATGATGCTTACTGGCTCAGGAGAAGATTAATTGGCATTCTTTTGTCTTAGAGTATTCAAGAAATTGAAAAATGGCCTTTTAAAGAAAATATGTTACATATTATACATTGCATCCCTTTAAATGATTTTGCAAAACTTTAAATGATTTTGCAAAACTCAGATTAAAAAGTTGGGTCTTCTAACTGCATTGATTTATTGCATCTGGAAACAGTGAGATGAATCATTTCCCCTTCCCGTTACCTTTCCTCAGAATATTCTAGAAAGTTTAAACTGACTGCAGCTGATTGTCTCCAAGGCATTAGCTGTTTTAGTGCAGTGATTCTGTGTGTGCCAAATTCTAAAGGTATGGAAGAATGTAGTCTTGAAATAAGGAGTCCTTGCTTACGATATCTACTTTGTATGGAGATGAATGCAGTTAGGGCTAAACAAACCCCACCCCTCATGCATAAAAGACAGGAAATGAACACGAGCACAGTTAACATAATCTTTTTCAATCAGTCATCTTGTTTTCTATTTTAACTGCATTTCCTAACATATACCAAGTGGTGAATAATTTGGGACATATTCTTAGATACACTTAAAATTATTTTCATTAATAAAATTGGAAATCCATCTGTACAAAAAGTGCAAGGTAAATTGAACTGACAGAATAATGCCAGTGGTTTCATTTACCCAGCACCAGTGGGTCTTGATGCCTCTGGGCTTTTCCCACCCTGTGTGTCCAAGCCATAGCTCACTTTCTGTCACTGCGCCACTATAGTAAGAGTTGTTGAAATAAACTAGATCGTGTATTTTCCAACTGCGCACAATAATGGAATCTGGAAAGAAAAATAAGTCCTTTTAATAGGTGATGCCATCTTACTCCTGTTTGTTGAAGTTTAATGGCAAAAGCAGCCGACCTTGAAAGAATGCTGGTCTTCAGGGAATTTTCTTAAATTGGAATTTTAATCCAGCTGTAAACTGGCTGGTTAGAGGATGCACTGATATGCACAGCACCTAAAGGTATGTTTACAGTCCATGTATTCTGTGGGGAATTAAAAAAGGGGAAGGATATATTTCACTGAAATATATATATTTCATGTATACTTGATTAGTCTCAATCTTTCTCAATTAAATGTTATAGATAGAAATGTCAGAAAAATGGTGATAGAAGACGTATTAGAGGACTGAATAAAATCATTATATAATCTTATACCACATCAAACAGTATTACCTGGTATTAAACAATACCAAGAGTGTTACTCAAAATAAGAATTTGTATTTTACTGTTACTGGGCAGTCAGCCAAATTTAAGTTTTCCTTTACTTCAGGGGTGTCAAACTCATTTTCACCAGGGGTCACATCAACCTCATGGTTGCCTTCAAAGGGCTGAAATGACTTTTGGACTGTATAAATGTAACTACTCCTTAACTGTTAAGGAGTTGGAATTAGATTTGGCCCTTTGAAAGCAACCACAAGGCTGATGTGGCCCCTGGTGAAAATGAGTTTGATACCCCTGCTGTACTTTCTAAGTATGAAGACTATACCTTTATTTTGCATAAATTTGGATCATAACTTCTTAAAATTCTGAGTTGTTTTTGCAGAGTATTCTGAGAGCGAAGAAAAGCTACACTACAGACATAATTTGCAGTGTTCAGGTGACTATAATCACCTACATAATGAGTCTACATTCAAACTCAAAGGAGTAGAGTTACTGCTTAAACTACTCTCAGTTCTTGAGTTTGGCAAAGAAAGAATTCAGAGCCAAGAACTCTAGAGCAAGAGGAAGTTTATTAGCATGCAAAGTGAAAGTGCACACAAAAAGAAGGTTCAGGTGGGCTGCTCAGAGAGCCACCTTGGCCTTTCAGAAAGAAAGCCACAGAGGAAGGAGAAGTGAGCCAGCCAGGTTGTGTGGACTCAGGAAACAAGTTCCAGAGGCCAAAGAAAGGCCCTTGGAGACAGGTTCCGTG
Organism: Sturnira hondurensis; assembly: GCF_014824575.4. Lineage (NCBI taxonomy): Eukaryota > Metazoa > Chordata > Mammalia > Chiroptera > Phyllostomidae > Sturnira > Sturnira hondurensis. Next base: position 7,329,594 of record NW_028074140.1, on the reverse strand, counting down.
GGTTAGTGCAGGAGGAGCTGCTGTTGCCTCTGCTCCCCTGGCTGCAAGTCTCTTTGGGACCCTTAGAAGTTAGGAGGGAAAACATAGAAAAGATACATACCTGAAAAAGAAGGTAGGGCATGCGAGAGAGAGAGAGAGAGAGAGAGAGAGTGAGAGCGAGCACAATTGTTCAGGTAAACTGAAAAACTAATATATTTTTAGATAGATAAAGACTGAGGCAATTCCTCCTTGCCAGTGTGGCTCCCTGGGTTGGGCATCATCTTGTGAACCAAATGGTCACCAGTTGGATTCCTGGTTGGGAGCACATGCCTGGGCTGCAGGTTCTATCCTTGGTTGGGGCAGGTATAAAAGGCAACAACCAATGTTTGTTTCTCTCTCTCCCTCTTTTCCTCTCTCTCTGAAAATAAATAAATAAATATTTAAAACAGAAGACATTTTCAAGTAAGATACAAAAATGACAACCTACTTTCACTATTTTTAGTAGTATCATAATCTGAAAAGGAGAAACTCATAGAATTACAAGGAAATGGGCAAATTCATCATCATCATGGTATATTTTAAAACATTTTTAGGACTAGATAGATAAAGCAGACAAAACATTGACTAGTAGTGTAGCCAATTTTTTTATTGTTCAAAGACAGTTGTCTCCATTTTCTCCCCACCACTACCCCCACAACACCCACACCCACCTTCCGCCTTCAATCCTACTCCCTTTGGATTTGTCCATATGTCCTTTATACATGTTTCTTAATGACCCTTGCCCTATTTTCCCCCATTATTCCTCACTCCCTTCCTCTCTGGTTACTGTCAGTTTGTTCTTAATTTCAATGTCTCTGGTTATATATTGTTTGCTGGTTTGTTTTGTTGATTAGGTTCCACTTATATGTGAGATCATATGGTATTTGTCTTTCAAATACCTAGCTTATTTCACTTAGCATAATACTCTCCAGATCCATCCACACTGTTGTGAAAGGTAGGAGTTCCTACCTTTTTCTGCCATGTGGTATTCCATTGTGTAAATTCAAAAGAACCTATGCATCCCAATGCAGCATAATTTACAATAGCCAAGTGTTAGAAGCAGCTTAAGTGTCCATCAGTAAGTGAGTGGATGAAAAAACTGTAGTATAGTCAATTAGAACTACACAATTAACATTTTTGATCACTGCACCCAACAACCACATAATATACACTTTTAAACTTGAAAAGCCTACAAAATCAAATATATGCCAGTTCAGGGGACTTGTGCAGAGTAGCTCAATAAATTTTGCAGATCGTGTATAACACCACCAACTCCAAGCAAAATGAAATTCAATCATAATATAGTAAAGGAAGAGGCTTGGAAAATCAAAAGCACACTATTATGTAATCTATGGATGAAATAATAAAAATAAGACATAAAACTGAATAAAGGTATTAATATTATCTAAATTATTCAATAGAAAATTTTGGCTTTAATTGCTTATATTAAAATAAAAATGAGAAGGGGGAAATTTATGAGCTAAGCATCCATGCTAAGAAATTAGGAAAATGAACACAATATACACAAAGGCAGAAAAAAAGTAATGGGAATCAAAGGAACATTACATGACTCTAATAATACTGAATGTTTGGTGGTACTTTGAATGTAGTAATGAAGTTGACTAATTTCAAGGGTGATTAACGAGAGAGAAAGAGACAGAGGATGATCACTGGGAGGAAGCAAGAGAGGGAAGGAGAACTCGGGGGAGGGAGACAGAGAACAAGTGGAAAGCAAATGTGATGTTGTAATAAAATGTTGAAAATATGTGAAATTGTGGTAAATAAATAAATAAACAGTTACCATTGTAAGAATCAGCATAAGGGATACGTGCAGTTTTTTTGTAGTGCTTTTGCAATTTTCTTTAAGTCTAAAATTATTGCAAATCAAAAAATTACAAATTTCCAGAAAGAATTTCACTTTATGAGTTTTAGCTTTTAACTGTGTTTTATCTTAAGGGATTCACTAAAGTGTGTCAGGTATTGATTATCATACTGTATAAAAATCATATAATGGCAATGGATTTAAAATTAGATCACAAAAGTTAAAGATCTTGGGTCTGGAAAGAACATAGGAAATGAAGACTTGTTTAAGGATGGCATTAAAAAAATTTTTAAGTAGAACACTGCTCAGTGGTATTTGTCAAATATTTCACACTTGTAATAAGTTTGTATAATGATACTTGAGAGGAAAAAGATGTACTTTACATGTATTTTTCTTAAACTCGGCTATTTTAAATGAGTATTATGAAAGAAAATTTTTGACAATGTCAGGAGTAATTAGATTAGGATTTACCTTCACAGGTATTTCTGTCACAGGTGGACACAGGTAACCAGGTTCTTAGTGATCAAGGACAAAGAATTGAACCAAACACACAGAGTTTACAGCATAAAGAAAGAGAGAAGATTTATTAAGTGATAGTACACTCCACAGAACATGGGAGTGGGCCAACTTTGAGCAGAGATTCCCACTGTGGGCTGGAGGGATTCTATTCTTATAGGGTGGAAGCTTCCTGGCTAGTTTTTGGCGGGCTTCTATTGTGGGTGTACATGTAGTTGCATTTCAAAGCTACTGCGTATGCGGTCTTCCATGATTTTTCTTGAATGGCTACTGGAGAAGGAGGTCCCACAATGTTAATTTATTATAATGCTATTATAGTGAAGCAGGGGTTGTGTAGGATCTTCTGTGCAGGTGCATTCCTGAGTCATCATGATTCATCACTTTTCCAGAAAGCAGGAACAAGCTGTCTTTGAGGGTCTTTGTCTTGTATGGATGTCCTCCATCTTAGCCCTGGGGCACCTCTGGAGTTTCCTCTTGACTATCTCCTGCCTCATTTCCAAGTTCCTTTGTGCTTCGCCAACTGTTGGCTGGCATCCTTCTGACATCTCTGGGATAAAACTATCTGGGAACACACTAAGAACTTAACCACAGATAGTGGAGGTCTCAGTGTGGTTTGTGGCACTTTTTGTTTTCAGGATTAAGCTCTCTAAATTGATAAAAGATCTGTGAGTATGTAGGAAGAATGAGTTACTGTGAAGTTAAAGTAGGTTAATAACTTCAGTAAAGAAGCACATGTAGAACAGTCATGAAAGAAATAGGAAATATTTTCTGATGTGATCATGAAGACAGCCACAAATTATCTCCTATGTCTTCATTATTTGGGGTCTATGCTAAGAGGTTAATCAATATGAGGGTCAGAAAGGTTCCCTCTTTTCAACCTCCATGCAGGAAAAAATACAATGTCATAGCTATACAGTTATATCATGACCTATGATGAATTATAATTTTTGCTTAACAATTTTGATTTTCAAAAAATGTATTTAATATGAGACCAGATGAATTTTGCTTTGTTACTCTTTATTATACTAAAATGTTCACTTCTAAATCAAGTGTTTTACTTTTTTAAAAATATTTTATTTATTTATCTTTTAGAGAGGAAGGAAAGAAGGAGAGAAATACCAATGTATGGTTGCCTCTCATGAGTCCCCCACTGGGAACTAGCCTGCAACCCAGGCATGTGCCCTGACTGGGAATCGAACAGTGATCGTGTGGTTCATAGGCCGGTGCTCAATCCACTGAGCTACACCAGCCAGGGCCAAGTGTTTTACTTATTAAAATGTATTTAACAAGAAGACATTGGAAGCAATTGACTCAAATGAATATCTGAAGGCCTCAAAGCCTCCTCTTCCGTTAAATATCTTTGCGTAAACACCTCGGTGCCCATACATCACTCTTTTAGAATAAGTTAGTGAAGGCCTTCTTCAAAATGCAAATATGTTCTAAGAACTTAACTAAGCCCTGTCCAGTCATTAAGTTCTATGTTCTATTTAGAATGATGAACCAACAAAATTATAAACTTGAACAATAAACCCAATAAAGTTGAGCAATGTTTTACAAAAGATATGTAGTTTGATAGCTGTGGAAAACCCCTCTCTCTTAGAATGCTGCCAAAAAGGCATAATTTCAGATGGAAAAATGATGTGAGGATTCTGCACATTTAAAGCACAGACATGAGGTCTGGGAAGTTTCAGGTTGATACACACAAATACTATGATGGAATAAGGAAGAGTGTTTTCATAAACTACACATCTTAGTTACTCAAAACAGCAAACATTTATTCTGATACATGTTATATGTAAGTTGAGGGCTGGCTGGCTCTGCTCTGTGTATCTTCGGATTCTGGATGCAAACTTCAGGAGCAGCACATATGTCCTGAGAACACAAGCAACCACCAGAGAGTGTCCAGGAACAGATATTAAGCAGGATGCCCACGAATGAGAAGGAGCTGCAGCGTGGTACACATTTCATATGCTTGCAGTCCATGGTGCAAGTCATGTGCCTTGTAGGTACTTTGCCTTTCAGCAGGATTCAGTCATTCCCAACACTGATTATTTTATCATCACTATGGGCATTGCTGAACTTGACCTGAGCCCTGCGTCCCCACAAAGAACCAAAAATTGTGAAATCCCCACTTTGTAGTTGGGGATAGAGCACCGTATTGTTGCATATTCCCAGATAAAATCATTCCCACCCTTCCTCAGGGTGCTCCTTGTTTACCTGTCTCTATAAAACCCACACCCTCATCCTTGGAGATGCTCTTCATTAATAAACATTCTTTGCATTGCATTTGCCTTGAATAAAATCATCTCCTTACTTTTGTCCTTCATCCCATAATGTTAACAAATGGCAGAAAAGGCACAGATATTGCACATTTATTTTATTTTGGTCATCTTGATCAAGGTGAGTCATTTTCTAGATGAAATCAATCTTTACAAATTTGGGTAAAGGGGAATTAAACACCTATCTGTAGATTTCTTCTTTTTTCTGCTTTTTTCTAAGAGAAAGTATTCCCATGACCTCTCTCATTTCTGTCACCTGACTCTGACACACCTCTATAGCCACATGTCTCACTGTGGCAAAAGAGACACTGTGTCACCACAACGCTGCTCACTTATGCTCTCCCCCTCACACTGGTCTGGGCACTTGGCAATATTTATGTTTGTCCCAATTATAGACAGCACCAAAACTTCTTTCCGAAAAGCAAAATATCTATAAACACTTAAAATTTCAATTAGGATTTGTATAGTGATCTAAACATATGAGGTAATTTCTGCTTTCTGGCTATCCCTAGTTCTGTTCTGTATGTCTCTTAATAATGTTTTTTAACTACCACTAGTTGCTGATGATAACCTACGCATGAGAGTAAGATGTGTTGTCTTTAAGGACCATGATTCTAGTACAGTGCGAGTCTGACACAGTGTCTAGGAGAAAAGCCTTCTTATTTGTAGAGTTTTTCTTAAACTCATAATTAATCATTCGTTTATATTTCTGTTACATCCCTCAAATGGTGATCTGCATCCAGGGAACTGTGAATAGTGGTCCCTGGTTGCCTGTGACCCCTTGCCCGAGGAGCACGTGGAACAAAAGCAGTGTCCAAATGCCAGTCAGACCTAGGGCTTTTGATTGCACTTCTAGGCTCTTTCTGTCTGGGAATTAAAGACTTTTAAAGCTATCTTTGAAATAAAAGTTGCTTCAGAGTTAGAACTGACATTGTGCAGTGATAATGGATATGAATCAAGAATTCCAAAGAAGAGCCACAGTAACCTTTTCAAATAGGAGGAAGCAGAGAGAGGGTTGTTTTCTAGCACAAGGGACCATGGATGGGACTCTTTCCGTTGACCTGCATAAATGGGGATTTCAATGACCAGAGCTGCCTTTGCTGTCACTGGTGGACAGGTAGCTCAGGTAAACAACAAGGATGATTAATAATTGTGGATGTGGATTTAGAAGCACTTTAAACCAGTGGTGAGGAGATTTAGTGTCATTCTGATCACCAAGGCCAAAGGCAAGAATAAAGCTGTGGGGAGGGTTGGTGGATCTTTCACAACCTCAACAGAATGAAAATTGAAGACGACGCTTCCCTTATCATTTACAGACATAATGAAGACTCTGCAGATCTCAATCGATCACATGATTTCACAAGACTTCTGCATTCAGCAGAAATGATAGCCATAATTTACCCAATTTAGAGATATTAATTTATAAACTTTAAAAATAATACATGCATAGTTATATAGAAAATAATATGTATACCGTTTGAGTATGATTTAATGAACGATACAGTAATGTCCTCTGTACCTGGTACCCAACTTAGAGAACAGAAGACTACTTAGCACGCTGCATCAGTCACATCTCCTCCCCTGAACCCCTGCTAAAACTTTAAAAATTTTGTGTTAATTGTTCTTTGATATTGATTATAGTCTATCACATATATGTGTACCCTATATAATGGTTACTAATTTTTAAAAATTTTTATTGAGATCGGATAAGGCTATATGTGACATTTCTCCTTTTTAATTTTTTTATTATATCTTGGTTTTGGATTTACAACTTAGTGATTAGTAAGTTGTAAATCATATACCTTACACACTGTTCCCCTCAATATTTCTAGTACCCCTACTGACACCATACATAATTACCTTGCTCTTACTGATGGTATTTCCTAGGCTTTACTTACTCCCCTGTGAGCTACCAATTTCTGCTCCTTAGTCCGTTTCCCTCCTTCACCCAGTGCCCTAACCCCTCCCCTCTGGCACCCACCAGTTCCCTCTCTGTCTCTATGAGCCAGTTTAAATTTTCTTTGCTTATTTTGTTCTTTAGATTCCACATATCAGTGAAATCATATAGTATTTCTTCTTTAAATATTAAACAAGTGAAATAAATCATATGGTATTTCTTCTGTAAATATTACATTTTTGAGATACACCATGCTGATGTGTTCAGCTGTAACTCATTCATCTTCTTTGCAAACTATTAATCTATGACTGTCCTCAGGGAGAACTGGGGTGTGCCTAGCTTTGGGATATAATATATTGCTGTTATGAGCATTCTTAACACAAGTCTGTCAGTTCTCATTTAAAAGAGTTTCTCTAGGCTATGGCTCACCGAGTCATAGTGTATGTGCATCTTTTTTTTTTTTAAGATTTTATTTATTTATCTTTAGAGAGGAAGGGAAGGAGAGAAATATCAACGTATGGTTGCTTCTTGTGAGTCCCCCACTGGGAAGTGGCCTGCAACTCAGGCATGTGCCCTGACTGGGAATCGAACCACGATCGTGTGGTTCGCAGCCTGCGCTCAATCCACTGAGCTACACCAGCCAGGGTGAGTGTATGTGCATCTTAGTGTATGTGAGTTTATGAGGTAAAGCCAAATTGATTTTCAAAATGGTTTTCAGCAATTTATATTTACCTCAGCAGAGACACTTAAGGATGCCCAACCTTTGGTGTCTCTGTGTCATTCTGGAAGAAGAAGAGTTGTCTGGGGCCACACATGAAATTCATTGTGACATGTAACCACAACAAAATCTCATAATGTTTTACGTAAATTTACAGGTTCGTGTTGGGCCACACTCACAGCAATCCAGGGCTGCATGGGGCCCACAGGCCGCAGGGTGGACGCTGTGGAGGAGATTCTGCTGCAATGCGTACTTAGATAACAGCTGATAATCTAAGATCCAGTTTTGGAACTGGAAGTTTTATTATTGGTATACTGGAATCCCTCTATTTTACAAATCATAAAATTTTTGATTTTTGATTGGCTCAAAAACAATCCATGATTCTTCTGGGTCACACAGTCTGGATCCTACTTAGAAGTATGAACTTGTCTCCTGACTTTCCGCCTAATGGCCTTTCAGTTAAAGCACTTGCATTATCAGCTTTTTAACATAGAAGCTGAACTGTCAAGGAGCAGACGGATTCGATGAAGCGTAATTGAACCTTTATCTTGACTTTGGGAGGAAGCCATTATTTTCCTAAAAAGTGTAAATAAAGGTGTGATTTCTTTATTATATTGGAATTTGTGGAAGTATATAACCAAAACAAGGTGGTATATGTTTAAACTACTGTTGAGAAATTAAAGTCCACAGTGTTTAAGTCAGAAAATCAAGCTCAACAGTGGAAATACTAAAAACTAAAAATCCCAAGAAACTAGGTGAATATGATTAAACAGAGGAGCTCTATTATTAAAATTTTTACCCTCAAAATCATGGATTCAGAAAGAGTGTTGCTAATTATATCCTTAATATTTAGACATTTATTTTTGAAAGGAAGAGCCCGAAGAGCAGATTATCTTATATGTTCCAATAAAGTGGATTTTCTACTGGAGAATATAATTTTTTCTAAGAAATGATTTTTCTATACCATAATTATTTTACTATATGTATGCATATATGTGCATATATGTTTTCTGCACCATGTAAATATCTTTCTTTCATCTCATAGAGCAATTTCATAATAAATTTTAGTTGTGATGGAAGTTTGTGTAGAATTAGTTTTCAAATTCAGTTTTGGCCTTAAATGATCCTAACTCTTCCAGTGCTACATGTATTCCAATATAGTTAAGTTGTTTGAAGAGAGAATTCGAACTTCAGAGAGAATGTGAAAAAAAAATCCCAAGTGCTGGAGCGATCGCATTTGGTAGCAAGGGCACTCAGTAAAGATGATGGAAATAGTCTTTACTGGGTATGCTGGGAACCATATTCTCAAGTTTTTCAAATATGATAATATTTTGTATGGCATGGTGTTTTCATTTTATGTTATCTCTAAAGATCTCAAATTATTAGTGTCCTGACAAATTTATAGTTGTTCAATTCCTCAAGTTGGTCATCGGAAGAGACAATTTTTTATAGAAACAAACCAGACTCACATATGATTAAAAAAAAATCCCTTGTGATATAAAATCAAAATCACTGGGTAGTTTGGTTTTATTTTTATTTTTGTTGTTTGTGCTTTTATGTCTTTGGGATTTGGTCACTAGCCTTAGGGGAACATTGCTATTTCAAAGATATTCTATTCAGATTTGAAAATATTTTTCTTGTAGTATTTCTATCATTTTTGTTTTTATTACTGTTCTGTGGTTCTAGCTATGTTTTTATCCTTATAATTCACCTAATTTGTGGAAACTTCAATAAGCAAGTGTATCTGTATCTGAATAATTGCAATTCAATAGTATGGTTTTTTTTTACCATGATGTCAGGAGTTGACGTCTTGCATTAGGGCAGAAGCTTGCTCAATGTATGAGCATGGCCATCACTTCAGACTGTGGAAATCTTACATCATTCAGACCTGGGTTTGGCTCCTTTATAAGGGAAAGGCCATCTCATACTGAATTCATAAGTTGTGTAGCTCTCAATGCTTGTCGATTCAGATCTCTTATCCTTCCCCTTGTCCAAGCCCATCTTCTCACCAGATGGGAGCAGCCGAGCTATTCATATGAGTAATTTAAACATTATCTCCCCGCCCCAGTCAGCTACATACATTATGCCTGAGATTTCATCTTCTTAATTTCTGTGGACAATAAATGTCTGATTTTCCTGCTCCCTAAGAGTGAAAAGCAACAAATGTAGCCTTCTGATTCAGAGCAGAGACCCACAGATGGGGCCGCATGGGTTTAAATCCCTGTTCTGTTATTCTTTATCTGGGGAACGTGGGCAAGTTTGTGAGCCTCCTAGTGTTTCTTCATCTGGGGATAAAATTACTACCTAACTCATCTGTTGCTTTGAGAATGAAGTCAGTTCACACATATGATGATCTAGAATAAGTTAATACCTAATTAATTTTACTGTAACAGTGGAGGGCTACATGCTGATATTTTAGGCGTGGGAAGAAGAGTCACCTTTTCCATGAACAGATGTTCTGACCAGCCTCCTGCTTCTCCCACTCTTTCCATCTAGATGCTCCACAGGGTTTGGTGCCCCCACTTCCAAACCTCTCTGCCCTGTCCAACTCTGCGCTAGGACACTGAATTCCCCTGGCAAGCTAAGTCAGTAACAGCCCTCAGAGAGCTTTTGTCTCGCTGCAGGTATTGTCATTTTTTTCTCACTAGTGATCTTTCTCTTTTTTCTTGATTGTAGTAATTGGGTGCCTTTTTAATTTTTTTCAGTGATGAGGATATGAAACAGCATACATGTTCAATCTTTTAATTTTTTATTTATTGATTTTAGACACAAAGAAAAGAGAGGGAGATAGGGGGGAGAGAGAGATTCATGAATGATGTTCCACTTATTTACACATTCATTGGTTGATTCTTTCATGTGCCGTGACCAGATACTGAACCTGTGACCTGGGTTTGTCAGGAAGAAGCTCTAACCAGCTGAGCTACCCTGCCAGGGCCCAATCTAACATATTGAATGCTGAAAGGACAGGCATTTACCATTGTTATTCTGAACTTTTTACAAGTATGTTTTAAGTTATGTAACATTGTTTTAATTTGCACTTTCAAGATTACTAGAAAGTGAGTATTTAATACTCACTTTATGTATATATATATGTATATACACACACACATACACACATATATATATAGTGTGTGTATATATATAGAGAAGAATATATGTATTCATATTCTTGTATGAGTTTTCTATTTATATGCATTTTCAGATTATCTTTTAGGGTTTTAACACTATCATGAACCTAAATATATGAATGCTTATTTTATTTCAATTCTTCTCCCAGTGTCTTCTTCCTAAATATGCTATTAAAATTTGCAGGAAGAAATGAAGATGGACTGATAAATATAGTCAGCTATGCTTGCATAAATAGTGTAAATTACTAAAATTTCTTTTATGTCCTTTATTCTTCTTTTCTAACCTTCCACTTTGATTACCAGAATTTCAGTATTAATATTATACTATATGTCAAAGATCCAGCTAGATTTATTACCCTGTTAAATATTATTTCACATGAAGTCTAACCTCTACCTATTCTTTAATAAAAAGTTACTACTATTACACTAATTCAGGATGATTGTAATACTTACTACATCAATGAAGGTATTCCATTATATTTCTTCTATTCTGCTAAAACCACAGATCCTGGATTCAGAATGTCTCAGATACTGATTAATTGTCTAACATTGGGTGAATTACATTTATTCTCTGTGTTTCAGCTTCTTTATTTCTAAAATAAAGGTAACAATGATACCAACATCACAGAGTAGTTATTGATATTAAAACAAGCAAGTGTTTATAATTACCTTTGAAAAGTTCCTAGTGGATTGTAAACACTAAAGAAATAATAACTGTATTAATATTATTATTGCCTATTTATTTTTAAATTCCTTAAAGCTACATAATTCTATCCTTTAAAATATTTTCTGACTAAAATTAGAGCTCAAGCTCTCAATATTTGTACATTCAGATGACAAATAACTTCCAGTGTAGCTTGTCTTGGGTTTTCTCATTTCTCTTCTACACAGGACTGAGCAGACGATTGGAGATATTTAAATGTGTATTAAGCCATTGGAAACTAGAGAAAAAAAAGGAAAGATGCCAAGTAATTTCACCAAATGGCCAGAGGTGTTTGTTTTTCCTGTTAAAAGGCTTTTTTCAGTAAATATGAGATGTCAATAGCAGCCCCATCAGCAGTGATTTATGGCAAGTGAATGTTAGCCTAACCACCAATGCCAGAGCTCTTATTTTCAAGAAAGCAGATAAAGGCAGTGATGAAATTCTTAGCAACATCTATTCTCCTCTAGACTAGGCAGCCATGGAACAGACCAACGTTTTCTCATTTGTTCTCACAGGGAGTGAGAACTGATTATTTTTATGTTCATTCAGCTTTGAGGAAATAGTGATATATAAGACAGAAACTTTTTTCTTGTAGCTTACTTTTCAGAAGACAGAGAGACATTGCAACCACATAAATGAATTGTAAAAAATCAGATAGAACTAAGTTATATGCAGGAATTTTTGAAAACAGGGTAATAGGATAGTAATTGGATAAATCCTTTATTCTAGATTGCAAGAAACTCCTAAGAGATGTCATTTAAAGAGATGTCTGAAATGTAATAAAGAGTCATGTACACTAGACCCTCTAATAACATCATCTAGTTCGATGTTATTTTATTATAACATCAGTGAGGGAAACAATGATTCCCAGCAGGGCTTTTGTGTGGAATTGAGGGGTTCTCTTCGTGTCTGCATGGATCTCCTCCAAGCACTCTATTTCCTCCCTCATCCCAGAGATCTGCAGGTTAAGTTATTGGTGTGTATAAATTGTCCCAGTCTGAGAGAGTAGGGGGTGTGGGTGAGTGTGCCCTGTGATGGAAGGGCGTCCTGTCCAGGATTGGGTCCTGCCTGTGCTCGGAGCTGGCTGGAGAGGTTCCAATCACTTGTGACTCAGCTGGAAAAAAGTGGATTGGAAGAGAATGATCTTACTTGTTTTTATTCATCTTTTTTTAAATGTATGCATATAGTTCACATTTATTTCATTGTCAATATTAGACATGTTTGGGGTCTTTATTTAAAAGTTTGACAATGTTTTGTGACCAGAAATATGCCTAGGAAGTTACCTTTTGTTTGTATCAATTAGCCTATGGCAGCATTGGTTTCCTTAGAAGTCCCTTCCTTATGTTAAAAGTTGCTGTACAGGAGAACCTATCAATGATGTTCCGTGAGGACTTACTGTGTGGGATTTAAAAGGTTTGTTCTCTATGAAATCAGTTAGGAAGAAATGAAAGATGTTTCTCTGTAAATCTATTTGCTTCCCTTTATGGAAAAAATAATTAGGTTTAGTTAGTTAAAAATCATTTGCTTTCAACTGTATTCCTTGGGTGTCTGATCTACATAAATGAAAGATGATTCCTTTCTTTTTTAAGTAAAAACTGTGTTTTTTATTTTTTTTCCACTTTCATAAATTTGATTTTGGAGGGGTTATGGTTCAGTCACAGTTGTCCCCATTTGCCCCCATTACTCTGCCCCCCATGCCCACCCCCAGCTCCCACATTCAATCCCCCCCAGTTGTCTTCCTCCATGGGTCCTTTATACAAGCTCCTCAGAGAGGAAGTCCATGCAATGCACTATGCTATGCCTTGTGCCTTAGGTGATCAGCTGATAGGCTGAGACTTTATATTTTCCTGTCTCTTGTTTGATATTAAGTTTTAATTCATCTAACCAATGCTTCCAATCCTTATTCCCACACATAAAGGAGCCTGGGGGTATTGGGAAGCCACATTCTGAAGAGATTTGTATCCCTTAAGTCAAAGGAGAAGTGACATAGAAGAATATATCCTATAACAATGGCTGCCAGTCTGACTGCATATTCAAGTCGCCTTGGCCTTTTTTACAAAATTCTAATGGCTGGGCTGTACCATAGACCAATTAAACCAAACGTTGGGGATTGGATTCCAGGGTAGGTTATAACGGTTTACTAAGCAATTGTAATATGTAGCAAGCATTGAGAGCCATTCTCTAGTCTAGAGGATTATATTAAAAAGTTTTATTATATACATTTATAATCGTATAAATGCCCCTTTCTGTGTAGAAAGGCAGGGAATTGCAGCGGGATTTATGAGTACCAAAAAATAGGTGTATTTTATATATCCAGAAAATGTTTTAAAAAGCCAAAATTGTGAACACAATTCAAATGTCAATTCACTGGTGAATGGATAAACAAAACGTTATATCCCTATGATGGAATATGATGTGTCAATAAATAGAATCAAGTGCATAGGCATGTTACACCTAAATAAACTTTGAACACACTCATGTTAAGCCAATCACAAAAGCTGCATGTTGCATATAAATTATTATTTATATCACATGTCAACAAAAGGCAAGTGTACAGAGATGAATAGTAGCTCGTGGTTACCTGACACTAAATATGGAAATGGGGAATGGCTATCAATGGGCACCGGCAATGCTTTCAGGTTAATGGAAATGTTCTAATAATGGATTTTAATGAAAATTGCACAACTCTATAAATTTGCTAAAAGTCATTGAATTGTACACTTCAAATAGGTACATTTTCTGTACTTCAATTATATCTTGACAGAGCTGTAACACAAAAGATGCTTACTGTCCTATCATTTCAGGAGATTTTCAATATAGTAATATATCTTAAATAATACTTTTTCAGAAAGTGAAAATATTTTATCATTTACATATAGGTCATCTTTTATTCTCTATCAATGACATTTATTGACATTGAGCATCTTTTCATATGTCTGTTGACCATCTGTATTTCATCTTTTTTTAAAATTTATTTTATTGTTGTTCAATTACAGTTGTCTGCATTTACTCCCCACCATTTCCCCCTGACCCCAGCCATCCCCACCTCCCTTCCCTGCTTCTTTAGAGAAGTGTCTTTTCAGGTCCTTTGCCCCTTCTTACATTGGATTCTTTGTTTTATTGATATTGAGTTTATGAGTTTTTTATGAATTTTGGATTTTAACCCCTTATCAGATGTCTCATTGGTGAATCTGTTCTCCCATTCAGTGGATTGTATTTTCATTTTGTTGATGGTTTCCTTTGCTGTGCAAAACCTTTTCAGTTTGCCGTAGTCCCATTTGTTTATTTTTCTTTTGTTTCCCTTGCCCAAGAAGGTACATCAGAAAACACATTGCTCTGAGAAGTGTTCAAGATTTCACTGCCTATGTTTTCTTCTGTGATTTTTATGGTTTCAGGTCTTACATTTAAGTCTTTAATTCATTTTTAGTTTATTCTTGTTTATGGCATAAAGATGGGGTCTAGTTTCACTTTTTTCTGCATGTATCTGTCCAACTTTCCCATGATCATTTATTGAATAAACTATCTTTATCCTATTGTATGTTTGTGTTTCCTCAATCATTAATTGACTGTATTGGAGTGCATTTACTTCTGGGCTGGCTATTTTGTGCCATTGATCCATATGTCTGTTTTTATGTCAGTCCCATGCTGTTTGATTACTATGGCTTTGTAATATGGTTTGATATTAGGTAGTGTGATACATCTAACTTTGTTTTTCTTTGTCAAGTTTACTGTAGCTATTTAAGGTCTTTTGTGGTTTCATATAAATGTTCACCTTACTTGTTCTAGTTCTGTTGAATATGCCTTTGGTAATTTGATTGGAATTGTGATGAATATATAGATTGCTTTGGGTAGTTTGGGTATTTTAATGATGTTAATTTTTATTCATGAGCATGGTGTATGCTTCCATTTATTTGTATTTTCAATGTATTTCTATAGTGCTTACAATTTTCTGAGTATAGGTCTTATAACTCCTTGGTTAAATTTATCCCTATGTAATTTTTGATGCAATTGAAAGTGGAATTGTTTTCTTTTTTTAAATTTATTTAATTATTTTTCAAGTACAGTTTTCTGTCTATTACTCCCATCCCACCCCCTGTGCTCACCCCTCCCTCCCATTTCCACCCTTCTCAGTTGTTGTCCATGTATCCTTTATACAGGTTCCTGTAAATCCTTCCCCTATTTCCCCTGAAACTCCCTCCCCTCTCCCCTCTAGTCACTGGAATTGTTTTCTTAATTTCCCTTTCTGATAGGTATATAAAAATGCAACCAATCTGGATATTTATTTTGTATCCTACTTTACTAAGTTTGTTTATTAGTTTTAGTAGTTTTTTGTTGGAATTGTTAGGGTTTTCTATTTACAGTATTGTGTCATCTGCAAATGACAGTTTTACTTCTTCCTGTCCAAGTTGGATGCCTTTTGTTTTTTCATCTTATCTGATTGCTGTGGCTAGGGATTCCATGTTAGGTTGAATAAGAGAGGTGAAAGTGGGCATCTTTGTCTTGTTCCTGGTCTTAAGGGACAGCTATTGTCTGTCTGAAAGGTTGTACTCTAATTATTGCAGAGAAGATTGTATATACCTGGAACTTTAGGGCAATAATGTATTTAATGTACCATTGCATATGTTGCTAGGGTAAGATTATTTGAGAAAAGATATGATTTGTCTAGTTGTGGTTCTCAAATACAAGATAGTATATTTTTATGTGAATGTTTTCTTTATTTTCTTTAGATTATCTGACTTAAAAGTAACTATTAGTAAAAAGATTGCTGTTACGTCTGCAAAGGTTGGGATTTTCTCTACCTTAAATAGTTAATTCAGAGTCTATTAATACCATTTTTACAGCACATCCTGGCGTTATTCCCAGGAAGTCATTATTAATACAAATTTCCTTTGGTTTTTGTGGCTTTAACACTGTACAAATTAAAATTAACTGAATAAAAAAACATGAATGTTAGGCCTATAAAGTAGTGTGTGTGTGTGTGTGTGTGTGTGAGTTGGCATAGATTTGTGGCTAATCACATGGATACAAAGTCTTAATCTGAGGTAGCTGCGTAAATTAGTAATTCTCTTTATGCATTTTCTCATCTATAAAATGGGCATAAATTAATACATATATTATGAAATTCTTATAAATGCTAAATGAGGTAATACAAAGAGATCAGTTAGTACATATTAAGCTCTGAATAACATTGACCTGTAATTAATCATTTTATCTTAATATTTGTAGTGCAATAGAAACACCTTAATTTTAAATTTTCTATTACTTTTTTCCAAGAGTAGTTTAAAGGCTGGTTTTTATAAATATGTTTTTATTAACAGATCACTCAATTATTATTAAACAATGTATATAGCCCTGGCCTCATGTTTCAGTTGATTGGAATGTTTCTCCATATACTAAAATGTTGCAGGTTCAATCCCCAGTCAGGGCACCTACCTAGCTCGAGAGCTCAATTGCCAGTTGGGGCACATATAGGAGGCAACCAAATAATGTTTCTCTCTCAGACTCATGTATCTTTCTCTCTCTCCCCACCTCCCTCCTCCTTCTCCCTTTAAAATGAATAAAAATATCCTTGGGTGAAGATAAAAAAATACATATATACAATGTGTGTGAATGTGTGTATATATAATTTATTATAAAATAAAGAATAATAAAGCAAACCTTAGCCCAAGAAAGAGAATATTAAAAATGCTGATAAAGCTGATTCTGTGTTATCAAAAATGAGCACTATTTAGTTCTATTTTCTTTTTGCTTTTCATTCTATTTTTCTGGTCATAAATTTAATCTTAAATAATACCTTATTTTGTTTTGTATATTTTAGACATTTTATAAATGAAATTTATAGATGATATTATAGATATGGAAGTTGCTTTTTATAAAAAAAATTAACTTCTTGTGGTTTATTTATTTTATATAAGCAGCCAGTTCATATAGTTTTACTAGTGTGTATTATATAAGCAGACACATTAATGGATTAAAGAAAGAAATTATACTTACTCCGAAAAATGTTTGTTATTCATTTATTTTTAAAACCAGCAATAGAAGAAAACCTCTGTAACCCAATAATAGGTATCTACAAATATTTAGTCTATGTTTTGTGATACATTAAAAGTATTACCTTAAAAATAAGACAAATGAGGGGAAGGGAGCATAAAGGGACTAAATGGTAATTGAAAATATAATTAAGATTATATATTTAAAAAAAGAATGCCTTCTATGAACACCTTTCTTCAAACTTATACTGAGTTGTACAACCAGTGCAATAAGACAAGGAAAATAAATAAATGTTATAAAACTGGACAAAAACAAGAAACCAACAATGTTACTACTTATATTCAAAGGTACTTTTTCTAGCTGTTTTTTTTATTACATTTGAATTTTCTTTTTGCTTTTCTTATTGGATATTGTAGCTTCTTTGAGTATATATTTTCTCATTTTCTTTTCCCCCATATTGGTTGGGAAGTTAAATATTCTACGTCTATCACTTTAGATATTATTCTTAATTTATACATGCATTTTAATTTAGAATTTAAATTTAGACATTTAACTATGTCTACCTTTGATCAACATATTCACTAGTCTTTTTTTTGTTAAACTTATAAAGATTTTAATTGAAGTTATTTTTTATTGTTGTTCAAGTACAGTTGTCTCCTCTTTTCTTCATGTCTCCCCTCCACACCAGCCATTCCCATTTACTACAGTCTTTTCAAAATATATTAAGCCCTATGAAATCTCAGATTACTCACTAACTTTCTTTTATCTATACTTGAGTTCTGTCTAGTAATGTTTATACTTTATTTCTACCTTACATTTTTAATTCATATACAAGCAGAGTTTGCTGGGATATACTTTCTTGGCTCATTTCCTTCTTGTATCTCAGAACTTCTCTCTCAGATGATTTTTCTTCTTGAAGTACAAAATTGGAAGTGCATTTAGCTAATATCTGTTGGTAGTAAATTTCTTCAGTTTTTGTCTAAAATATAGTTGCTTAAATATTTCTGAAATATTGCTTCACTGGGAATGTACTTCCATCCTGAAAGCTGTATCCAAGATGACAGTCCTGTGCATATTGTTTTAGAAAATCTGTTATCAGCTAATTTAATTGTCATTTAGAGGATCATCTGTCTTTTCTGTCTGAGAGCATTTAATGTTTTTTCTCTACAGTTAGTATTGGTAGTTTTGTTTCAAATTGTCTACACTTTTATTTCTTTTTATTATCTCATTTGAGATTTATCAGAATTACCAAACTAAGACTGGGTATCTTTCAGCAATTCTAAGCATATTTCTGGCATTATTACCCTAAATATTGCCTTTTTAACATTTTTTTAATTTTTCCTTCTGAATATCTGATTAGGCAGAATGTTAGAATGTTTCATACTCTTCCTCAGATCTATTACCCTCTCTTATTAAGTTTTGTTTCTCTCTGTGCCCTTGTCTGGAAAATTTCTTTAGATTTGTCAACCAATTAATGAGTATTCTAAGTTGTTTTTCCCCTGCTAGTTTCATAGGATTTCTAATGTAATTATTACATAATTCATTTTTACACATTCTACTGGGATCTTAGATTGCTTATTTTTGATGCTTATTCATTCATTAAGCATTCTGAATCCTTTATTTCTTTTAACACATTTAAAAGACTTTAAATATATTTTATATCTGATCATTTCAATATAATCAGTTTTTCACAGAAAATCTGATATCTGTTTCACTAATCTCATGTAAGTGAGGGGTAATTCTTCATGTGTTTCTTAATTTTTGACAGTTTCTGAGCTCATGATCAGAACTTGTCTGATCTGGAACTTAAATTTTGTGGGAATTATTTCAGAATTTATGGATTATTTCTCCAAAATTATGTATACCTTTGCCAAGTACCTAAAGTACCTAAAGACACTACCAACATAGACAAATTAAAATTGGTTTATCCCTTCTGTTACTGCTTTTATTATTCTGTTTTGGCTTGTTTGCTTGTTTTTAATATATATATATATATATATATATATATATATATATATAGAGAGAGAGAGAGAGAGAGAGAGAGAGAGAGAGAATGAATCTAGCCCCTAGCAGGAGTGAGTAAATTTGTGGTCAGGTGTTTTTCAGACAAGGCATTTTCTTTTCCTTGGTTGTGCTCTACTAGAGCTAAGTTTGAAACAAATATTAAATTTGTGCCTTAACTGTGAATGAGATTTTTCTTTCAGTTGTTGAAATAGTCACCACCGTAGATTCATACATCATGGTAAATTCCTTGGTCTGACCAATTTGGACGGTGTACCATAGTTTATCTCCTGGCTCCCAATGAAATTCTAATCCTATTAGGGCCAAATCCTATGTGCCCTGAAGGAAATGCCAGGTGCACAGCTTTCTTGAGATTCCCATTTCCTCGTGGTTTCAGAACTCCAGTATTTTTCTTAGTGCCCTTCATTCAATCATGCCTTGTAAAAAATGTTTTTGGTAGTTTATCCAGGCTATATCTTTGAGGGTATATCTCAAAGATATCTAACACATACTATTTATGAAAAGGGGTCCTTGGTATCATCTTTAGCAAATGTTTCAAAGGGAAGTTAGACAGGATCTGTCAGACACTGTGCAGGAATGAACTAAACTTTGTTACATCTTTTTCTTCTCCACAATCTCTCTGTCCCCTGGCTTTCCCTGCACCACATATTCTCAGTCTGAGTTTTCCAGTAGAGTTAGCAGACACTGGCCAAAGACGAGGCCGGGAGGTAATGATGTGAGTAGGTAGATGGCAGAGAGCATAAACTCTCCCATATGTTGATCTGCCTCTGTTCTTTTAAACACCAACTGGTCTTCTCTAAATAGTCTTTCCTGCATGAACAAAAAAGTGGTGTCTTATAAGCAGATAGTGTTATGGTTTTTAAATTCCCCCAATATTCTTTGTGACCAGTAAATGAGAATCAAATAAAAAATAAGTGTTGTAGATTCTCAGATCACTACGTGCATAGAATCAACTGACCTTGGATAAAGATGGGGCTAAAGGGTGATAATAGGAATATGTAAAATGAATTTTTGCAGACATATGCCTTTTGTAAAAAAACAAACAACTTGCGGTTCTTACTAATTCAGGGACAAAAGAGGTCTTCAGGACCAAGGATGAAAGCCTGAGTGTCTCTAGGTTTTGTCTGTGAGTGTCAAGACGGTGTTCTGAGTAATGTCAGAAAACTGGCTTCTACGATGTGATTTCACTGCTTGGATAAGGGTCCCTTGACTGGAGAGGACTTGAAAATACAATTCACAACACATGGGACACATTTTACTAAATGTATGGAGAATCTGAAAAATAAGAATCTTCAGAGTTGTTTTTTTCCCCACCGTGATTCTATAACATGGGAATTAGAACTTTCAGTTTAGCACAAAAGGCAAAGTTTCAGTGCACAGTGAACACAGGTTACTATTTTTAATGAGAAATGTAACAGAACAGTACAATGATTAAATGAAGATTACAATTGATGATCATATCATATTAACAGGAAAACAGCTCTTCTGGAATTGACTTGAGTTCTGTCTTTGCAGCCAAAATGGGAGTTAGTGGGAGTCCTATATCTCATGCTTATCCAAAGATGCTTTCCAGGTTTCGAAGGTTTCGTACTGATGGAATAAAGCTGGCACCATGGCCACTGCACACCATCACTGGAGGCCTTTTAAAGACAAAGCTGGAGAGCTCCTTTGGCATTAGGTGATAACAGGTGGCGATGTCTGGCAGGCTAGGTGGCAGCCTCTTCATCATTGTCTCCAGCGATTACTGAGAGTGGCAGGGAGTTTATGACTCTGCCTCTGTGGGATGGAACCCCTCTTCTCATACTGACAGGGCCTGGCTTGCACTGTTTCTGCATGCCAAGGCAAGCAGGCCTGGTTTCCTCCCATTCACTGCGACTCATCAAACATCCTACTCCCCTGACTCGGTGTTGCTCTTTCCTACCGGTTCTCTAAATGGGCCTGCATAGAAGGGCAGGGTCTTAAACTGCTCGGAATTGTTTGTTGGGACGTTTGACAGGATTTGGCAAGATCATCCCACCTCTGGAATCAATCAGGAGGAGTCAGGCCCCAGTAGAGGGAAGCCATGAGGATTTTATTCATCTTCAGAGCCACCAGGAAAACTCCAGTTATAGAAACACTATATATATATATATATAATTTTTCCTTAGTAAAGATTATTCCTAAATTGATTGGAACTCAATATAGTCTTTTTATAAGAAAAATTGCTTATTAGATCACAATTTTAGACAAGAAAGATTTACCTAATTTAATTTTATTTTTGGTTAGCATAACATTTTATTTTATTTTTTTAAAGATTTTATTTATTTATTTTTAGAGAGAGGGGAATGGAAGGAGAAAGAGAGGGAGAGACACATCAATGTGTGGTTGTTTCTCTTGTGCCCCCTACTGGGGACCTGACCCACAACCCAGGCATGTGCTCTGGCTGGGAATCAAAATAGTGACCCTTTGGTTTGCAGGCCTGCACTGAATCCAGTAGGCCACACCAGCCAGGGCAGCATAGCATTTTAAATCAATCTAGATAACGTAGGCAAATCTTTTTCTTTAAATCGTAATATCTGATAGGGAGGCCTATTTTATATTATAATCTTTAATTTGAGTTATATAGGAGTTATAATCCAATAAACTCATACACTCATATCTAATTTATATAAGTATTTTTAAAATTATACAAAGAAGAGGTGCTAAGTTAATGTATACTAAAATAGATCCAATTTGGTATCATTTTATACATTTTAAAACTCAGTATATTAACCTGGACTCTAATTAGGATACCAGCTATTTACTTGAATACTTGCACAAATTTGCTTAAAAGTGTTTGAGAAATTTTTAATCCATAATAAAAATGAACAAGGTGTTAAACTATTGACAGAAGATTCATACTTACCTGCCAGGCTGCCCAGAATTCTGTAGCTTCAGAATGTAGACACTCTGGCTCCATTGTTTTCTGGGTTTTCATAAAATATGTATCTGATAGTATTGCCTCAGACCTTGCTACACATGTCATTCATGTTCCCATCTCCATAGTGTGGCCACATCTGTCTCCCCATAGTGGTGCAGTCCCTTCGAGGCCCATTATTATGTTCTGCCTTGACATATGGTGAAAACAGGAGTGCCTCAGATGGCCTGACCTCTCTACTCTGCTCCCAGAGATAAAGACTCAGAGTCAAATACCTTCCTTATGAAAGAGACCAGACACAATTTCTACTTATTCCCAAGTAGTGGGGTTCAGTTTTCTGCCAACCCACAACACCATGCAAAGCAGCCGGCGATATCCTCTTATAGGAAATAGGGTGACCCTCTTTTTCTCTTTATTTTTCTTCCTTTTTTTAACTTTGTTTATCCTCACCCAAGGATATTTTTTTCATTGCTTTTAGAGAGAAAGGAAGGGAGAGAGGAAGGGGCAAAGAGAAACCTCAATGAGAGAGAAGCACTGATTGTCTCGTACATGTGTCAGGACCAGGATCGTAGGCACCCTGATGGGGGAAGCAGCCTGCAGCCGAGGCGCATGCCCTGATCAGCAATTGAACCTCAGCTTTTGGTTATGGTGAAGATGCTCCAACCAGGTGAGCCACACCAGCCAGGGCAACCCTTCCCTCTTGATGCTACGAAGCCTGCCTCCGACACCCCTACTTTTTTACTTTGTTCCCTAATATAACCCCTCTGTGGCTGTGTCCTTCTAGGCCAGGCTGTGAGTATATCTGATTAATAGACTGCTGTTGATCTCATCTGTCCGGAGCTGTACGTTGTATGTTTAGTTATCTCCACCACCTCACGGTGAATTGTCCTTCTTCACCAACAGCAGGAATTGGAAGACACTAAAACACTCCTGCATCCTTTGGCCACATGTCCTTTACTCCCAGTTCTAGCTCTTTCCTTTAAATAAATCTTCCTCATACGGAGTAAAATATAATCATCTGTCTTAAACCACAGGTCAAGTTCCATGCCCCTAATTGCAGCCCCTGTAACATAGTGCATTGTTTCATTATAGGACCAACATGACACTGTGTCTTCTTACTGCACTGAGCTTGTAACATCTCTGAGAATAGTAACTGGGACTGTTGCGTCTTTGTTCTGTTCAGTCCTCTGATTGAACATTTAGTTTGCAATTGTAGAACCAAACTGATCTGGGGATAATAGAGCCAGATGGTTTATTTCTTCCTTTGGACCTCACCTTCACTTCTAATTTGGGCCATTTTTAAAAATAAATCTTGCATCTGGGTCATGAGTAGAAATTACTATTTATTCCCCATGAGTACTAGAATTTAAAAGTAGCTTACATATATGTTTCATTGATAATGAATCAATTGCATTATTTTATAAGAGTTTCATTATGGTTTAAAGCCCCTTCTCTAGACACTTTTTATTTCTCTGGTTGGCTCCAAGTCCCATTCTTTAATTATGTGCAGAAACCAAGCCAAGTCCTTGAATTACAGCTCTTCTTCTTCTACATACATTTGCCAGGTGAACAGATCATATATTCTCAGCTCCTACTTTACAGTGAGGATCCTCAACCATATCTTCCCTGAAATTGTAGTTTCATATCTATATTGTACGTAGGTCTATGAGGTATATAAGACAGTGAGTTGGAAATCTTCATTCCAAAATTTAACTCGTAATTTCTTTCATATAGCTTGTTTTTCATTTTCTGCATTTTAAACAAGAACATGATCCCTCTAGCTAGCCCCCAAACCTTAGGATCATCTTTGATTCTTTCTTTCTCTTTCATTTTTGTATAATCCTGTAACTAGTGTGATTTACAGGGAAATATACAAAGACTGGCTGGACAACAAATTCTGTAGGAAAGAGATGATTCTTTAGTGGCTTCACAAATAGTTCTTGGAAGGCAGAATATATATTTATTTACATGCAATGTTCTCATTCATTCACATTTGAATGGCTGTTGAGAACAAAGACATGATCATTTTTTATATTTAGTTTTTTCTAAAGTAAGCTTACTTGATATTGTTTAGAGAGCAATTTTAATAAAATATATAAATTTTTTACATGTATAAGCTCCCATGCCCCCAAATTAATTATGCTTCTTCAAATGGTACTAATTGCTATATAAATATTGAGTTTATTAATAAAACAAAAAATAATAGGCATGGATTAGTTTATGTTCTTAGAATATGTTCATATTCTATCTTATGATTAGTTTATCATCTTAGGCATCCTTTTTGTCTTTTTTACTGGTGACATGGGAGCTAGCTGTCAACTAGAAAGCATAGATAGAATATGAACAAATTTAAAATAGAATAATGTCATAACTGTGAAACATAATTTAAAGTATGAAATCACTTCAGTAGCTTGTTTTCTTCAGAAGCAAACACATAAGTACAGACTCAATATGCCAATGGTACAGAATTACTGTGAAAGTACAGCAAATCTCACAAGTAACTCCAAATAAATCTCAGAGTAAACTAATGATTTTAACATGATGGGACTGGAATATATTTACAGCCATGTTTCCATATATTGTGTGAGCTGTTCCCTCTGTTGTAGTACTGAAAAGTGTCTACAACATACAAATTTGATAACAAACTTTGCCTTGTTCTGAAATTAAACATACACTTGAATGCAACAAGTTAACTGATATGTTTTAAAGGGACATGTAAAATATGGCTTTCTACAAGTATGAATTTTCATGGACACGTCTTTGACTACTTGAACATAACTAGTAATTAGAGTAAGATGTTATTTGTTGTTCAGCACTAACTTTTTCATGACTTTATTAGTCAGTCATGATCTTCGTCTTGTGTCCTTGAAAACATAGTACCAGACTTATTTAAAAGAAATGCAAGCAGAAAACTTTTAGGAATATTAAGAGTAATTTTTAAAAAGAATAAAAAATCAGAACTTAAATATTTTGTAAATTTACTAGACTACAGATATTAAAACTAGATATAAAAGGGAAGCTGGACTTGAGAATTCCCTGAGCAGACAAAGCCATTTAAGGCAAGTAAGCAAGACGAAATGTACCTTATTTTATGAACATAAGCAAAACTTGACTCAGGTTATTTCTTGTAAATGCCTCTGAAAATCATAAAAGTTATGTACTCATCTTCCTAAAAGTGATCTGAGGTAATCACTTTTAACCAATCCCCTGCTGACTGGAGATCCTCATCATAATAACCAACCTTTGCAAAGGGCAAGTAACTTCACTTTCCCTTCACGAGTCATCCTGTAACGCCATTCCCCCTGCGTGAGCTTTATGTCAGTTTTCGGTTTTGAAAGGCTTCTAGTTCACAAACTGTTCTTATGTGCACATTGAATTCTTCCTAAATACGATGGATTGTTTATTTATTTTATATTAATTTTAATATTTATCAACTTGGTCATCTAGTTGTAGTACTTCTGAATTTTCCACAGTTTCTGGTATTAGAAGTGGGATCCAAAGGGGGCCCTCCCAGTGATTCCAAGAATGGCATGAATCCAGGTGCCAGTGGTGGGCCCAGAGCCTGTGGAGGTCACTGCTTTTTCAGTGCACCGTGAGGTGCATACGTAATGGATCCCAGTGCTCTTGGATCCCACCTCCATTCTCTGTGTTTTGAGCTCTCCAGCTTTATTGCATATACATATATTTTGTTTGTTGAAACTTCTTAGTAAGTCACCCTATTTTGTTCAGGTAGGAGGTAATATGTGATTAATGTTTTAGAACAATTGTTCAGAACCAGGAACCCTCAGAGTTAGAAAATCTTAGGAAATCTAAAGGCAACCAATTGTATGGGAAAACATATTTGTCAATGATACCTCAGACAAAGGTTTAATCTCCAAAATATACAAAGAACTCACACGACTTCATTCTAAGAAGAACACTAACCCAAGTAAAAAATGGGGAAAGGACTTGAATAGACACTCCTCCAAGGAGGACATACAGAGGATCCAGAGACACATGAAAAGATGCTCAATATTGCTAGCTATCAGAGAGATGCAAATTAAAACCACAATGAGATACCACTTTACACCAGTCAGAATGGCTATCATAAACAAAGCAACAAACAACAAATGTTGGAGAGGTTGTGGGGCAAAGGGGACCCTAGCTCAGTGTTGGTGGGATTGTAGACTGGTACAACCACTATGGAAAACAGTATGGAATTTTCTCAGAAAACTAAAAATGAAACTGCCTTTTGACCCAGCAGTTCCACTGCTAGGATTATACCCTAAGAACACTGAAACACCAATCCAAAAGAACCTATGCACCCCAATGTTCATAGCAGCACAATTTACAATAGCCAAGATTTGGAAGCAACCTAGGTGCCCGTCAGTAAATGAATGGATCAAAAAATTATGGTACATATACATAATGGAATTCTGTGCAGCAGAAAGAAAGAAAGAGCTCCTACCCTTTGCAACAGCATGGATGGAACTGGAAAGCATTATGCTGAGTGAAATAAGCCAGGTGGTGAAAGACAAATACCATAGGATCTCACCTTTAACAGGAATCTAAACAACAAAACAAACAAGCAAGCAAAATAAAAACAGACACTGAAATAGAGAACAGGCTGACAGCGACCAGAGGGGAGAGGGGAGGGAATTTCAGGGGGAAAAGGGGAGGGATTTAGAGGAACTAGTATGAAGAACATATGAAGAACAACTCTAAGGGGGTGGAAATGGGATGGAGGTGGGGAGCATGGGGGGAGTGGGCTGGGATGGGAGTAATAGACAACTGTACTTGAAAAATATAAAAATAAAAAGAAAGAAAAAGAAGTCTAAAGTCAAAGGTCAGTTCCACTTGGTCTAAGACTGTCTCTCCACCTCCCTCAAAAATTTCTGCTTTATATATGTATATACAAGTTCAGTCTGAAAAAACCCAACCATTGTTAATATAATGAGAACAGTTTGCGTGATAGCGATGTAAATGGACAGCCAAGGAGCATGAACTGGAATGCGCATGCATGAACAATGATGACTTCACTGTACTAGTCAGTGGGGGCAGTAGACACCACTGAGCGAGCATGTGTACTGTTTGGCCCTCTCATTCAAAATGACTGAGCAAGTGGAGCAACATATTTGCATCAAATTTTGCATTAAGCTGGAACATTCCTTGGTGGAAACTGTACAGATGATTCAGAAAACCATACCTATGGGCAACTGGTGACTGATAGCTTCACCATAACAACATACCCACTCATGCATCATGTCTCATACAGGGTTTTTTTGGCAAAATATCAAATCACCCAGGCAACTCAGCCACCTTACAGCCCAGATTTGGCACCCTGCAACTTCTGGATTTTCCCAAAACTAAAATCACCTTTGAAAGGGAAGAAATTTCAGACCATTGGTAAGGTTCAGGAAAATACACTGGAGCAGCTGATCACGACTGGGAAAACTGTGTGAGGTCCCAAGGTGCCTGCTTAGAAGGGGACTGAGATGCCATTGTCCTATGTACAATGTTTCTTGTATCTTGTATCTTTTTCAATAAGTGTCTCTATTTTTCATGGCACATGGCTGGGTATTTTGTGGAGAGATCAGACAGACCAGGATTTTCTACCTTCTTGGAAAATGGGTGAACTTTTGGATTACTTGAAATTTCAGTGACTGCTCTGGAGAAACTTTTATTTTTTTTATGTACATATAATGTATATGTATTGGGTATATGTAATATGTTAAGTGTTCTATTTAGTGGGCTTAGAAAAAATAAGGGCTTGTGAAAATTATTTCTAAAACTCACACAAATATAGAAACTAACACAAATGTTTTTCACATTCACATAATCTAGAGTAATCTTTGATAATTAAAAGCTAATTTAAGATTAAATCTTTGATAATTAAAAGCTAATAAAAATAGCCATGTCTTCAGAATTGTCACTGTTAAATGTAATATAAATATACAACTTTTGGCCCTGGGTTTACTCATCAAATAAGCTGATGCTATCTTCACATTCCAAATTTGTCAACAAGAAAAATAACAGAAGTTGCTGGTTAGCTGTTTGATGTCTAATCTAAGCATATTTGTTAAAAACAAGTAATTTGAATAACTATAACTAAAAATTTATACTAAGTTAAAATAAATGATGGATATTTATTAAATATCTAGATCACTTCCAAATAAGGTAATATACTGAGATATTGATTGCTAAACATAAGTTTAGCAACCCAGGCCTGTTTTCTGACTGGGAGTTGAACTGGAGACCCTTTGGTTTTCAGGCCAGCAGCACTCAATTCCCTTTGGTTTGAGGCACACCATCCAGGGAAAATATCTTTATAATTATGTGTTCATAATGATACAATATAATTTTTTAGCTATTTTATTGACAATGAGTAAACTGTTGAGGGAATAGAGAGAAATGTACACTCAAACGCTTTTGGTGGAAATAGAAATTGGAACAGAGTTATGCAGGGTAAGGATGTCCTTCAGATTTTCAAATGTACATACTCATATTTTTACAAAAAATTATATGGAGAAATACACATTACAAATATAAATGCGCTAGAGCACAGGTGTGTGTGTACAAGTGTGTGTGTTCAAAGCAACATAAGAGCAGAGACAGAAAACATGTGTGTGTCTCAGGAGGACAATTCAATCCGTTATCATACTCTCAGAGAATGAAAAGCTGCATATAATTTTTTTAAAAGAGGAGGGAGTAGTGTAGGGCAATGAAGACAACTATACCTGAACAACAATAAGAAAGTTTAAAAATAAATAAAATTAACTGGGAACATGAAAAAAGGGAGATAGGTGGATCAATAGTTAGATAGATGTATTGACTATCTATTTGTATCTATATCTTTTTATATCTACTTATCCTGAGTTTTAATTTTAAAAGCATTATATATGTATAATATAATTTTTATCTCAAGTGTATGAATTTAAAAAAAGGAGAGGCTAGTTGTGTGAGAAAAGGTGGTCAAGGGATTGCTATTATTCTAGATTTTCAAGATTTTATAATAGGCATCCATTTCCTTTATAATAATAAAAATTGTGAAATGACTTAAAACCAAGAAGTCATTATTCAACTGGCAAATTTAGAAAAGTAAACAAAAGAAAGCAATGGAGAAAATAGTAAAATTAAAATCTAAATTTAATTAATCAGAAAAGCAACAAAAATAGAAAGTAAATCTAAAAGCTGTTTATTTGAAAGAAACAAATGAAGAATACATATATACAAAAATAAATGTTTAAAATGATGCTGTTGTAAGAAAAATAATCTTCAAGTAAATGAACAACTATTATCTTGTGGTAGCAAACACACTTGTCCTCATATTTGTAAGTTTGCTGTTTTGTATTTATTCAGAATGACCAAGGAATGCTCTCCTTCACTGACAATACTGCTAAGATAAGAGGGTAGGGCGCAAGAAAACAGAATTTATTTATAAAAAATTTTGTATTTATTCTTACACGTTTAAACTTCTGTTACCTGCAAAGAATTCTCCATTAGATGCAATACACCTATCGAGACTTTTTTCCAGTTTTTGAAATCATCAGTTTTGATGCTTTTCAGTTTTTTTGCCATTTTTTATTTCACCTCTTCCACATTGGCAAAATGCTTCACTTTGAGGACTTTTTCCATCCGGGGAAACAGAAAAAAATCACTTGGGGTGAGATTGGGGGAATGAGGAGATTGGGGCAAAAGAGTCATGACATTTTTGGTCAAAAACTGCTGAACACCCAGCACAGTGTGGGCAGGTGTGCTTGTAAATTACCCATCATGAAATGGGCAAATACATTTGAAAGAGTCTTCGAAAAATTTACTGAAGCCGCCCTGGCTGGTGTAGCTCAGTGTATTGAGCACGGGCCTGAGAAGCAAAGGGTTGCTGGTTCGATTCTCAGTCAGGGCACATGCCTGGGTTGCAGGCCAGTTCCTAGCAGGGGACACATGAGAGGCAACCATACATCGATGTTTCTCTCACACTCTTTCTCCTTCCTGTCCTTTCTTTCTAGAAATAAATAAATAAATAAAAATTGACTGAAGCCTAATGCAGCCTCTTACAACAACGCTAGCTGGTACACTTATACAGATGGGTTCCTAGAACACTCACCTAGTGGTGGGGGAAGCCTGTACTACTAGGGGCCTGCCCTCCAGAAGATAACTCTGGTTTGGGGGGTCCCCCTCATATTAGCACACATGATGTTTAACATAAATACTGAAAATTTAGTAGTGGAAAAGTGTAATTATTTTAGAAGCTGGAAGTCAGAAGTGCATGATCACTACCTGACATTAGTTTTGAATTTGAGTCAGAGGAAAACGGTTTGCATTTTAGTTTATGAAGACAGAAACAATCCCGCAGATTTGCAAAACACAAACCTTAGCAACCTCTGAATTGCATATTAGTACAATGAACAGGAGAAAACAGTTTCTCTCCTTCTCTTCTGCTTATAATGAGTGCAGTTATTCAATCCACACACACGTGTATCAGTTTCAGCACTCTCAGATGCTCAGCCGAGGAAGCTCATACGCCAAGCTTAAACCAGCAAACTCCAAGGGTGAGTCTCGATCTGATTAACATTTTTATGTAACCCAGATGGTCAGATATTAGACAAATAGCCTGGCAGGAACACTGAAGGCAGATGCAACTAGATCCATCTGGGTTTCGCTCAGCTCTTGGCATAGATCCAGCAACTGGAATATGATTTCCCAAGGTGGCAATGGTCCGGGTCAAGTTGAGAAAAGTGAAAAAATAATATAAATAATTCATAATAGTTACATTTTTTCACTGAGTTTTGTTTGGTTGTTTTTAATAATTACAAAGAACTATTATACCCAATTAATTTGAACTGCTGATTTTTATTTTAGTTTATTTTCGTTTTTAGTTTTTTAGGGAGAGAAGGCCCCCAGGCCTGTAAGTGATTTCTTGATTCTTGGCCCACTTGATACGGGTTTGAGAAGCCCTCTTGTCTAAAGTGATCTAAAGCAGAAGGGCCTTCTAGTAAGAGGCTGAGCAGGAGTCATATTGTACCGGAGCCAGTTGGGAGTCCTGTTAGGAGTGTGGCCGTGTTTGTTCTGGCTCACTCTGGGCCAAGTGGGTGGACAAGTTATGGAAGAAGCAGGGCTGCTGCAAATCAGGGCAATACTCCCTGATGAAAAATCTGAAGGTATTTCTAGGTGTTACTGATTTCAGTTATTGAAGTCTTACATGGAGGAATATAATTAAGGTTTATTAGATCTAATCAAGATTAATTCCTTGCTACTCTGGAGGCCAAAAGCAATGCCATCACCTGGGAGCCTGTTGTAAATGAAGAATCTCAGGTGTAACCCCAGAATCGGAAATACTAAAACTAAATCAGAATGAGAAGGATTAAAACTTGCTCAGATGATGTGTGTGCATATCAAATTTGAGAAATACAGTCCTTGTGTACTGCATGTTCCAGGGTAATGTCATTTTATTCAGTGCCATTGTGTTACAACATTAATGAGAGAAAAATAGCTTCCTGGCCTGGGGCAACTCTATGTGTGTAGCTTGAGTGTTCTCTTGATCTGTTTAGGTTTTCTCCCTGGTACTCGGTTTTCTGCCACATTCAGAAGATGGGAACAAGGGGCAAACTGGCATGTCTAGATTATTGTGGTCTGAGTGAGGGTGGAGGGGTGTGTGTGTGTGTGTGTGTGTGTGTGTGTGTGAGAGAGAGAGAGAGAGAGAGAGAGAGAGAGACCCCTGTGATGGGAGGGTGTCTTGTCCAGGTAGGTTTCTGTCTTGCACCCTGAGCTGCTCGGACAGGCTCAGGCCACCCACAACCCTGCACTGCAATAAGCAGGTTGGGAAATTAGATCTCCTTGTTTTAATTCATCTTTCTTAAGTGTATAGGTCAAATTTATTTCAATATTAATATTAGAAGTGTTTTGAGTCTTTGTTTAGAAGTTTGGTGATGTTTTGTGGTGAAAAATATGCTGTAAGAACTTAACTCTTACTTGTATCAATTCGTTTATGGTAAACTTGGTTTCATTACATATTGTTTCACTTGAAGTTTCTAAGAACTTATCAATGTTGTTAACTGAGGACTTACTGTAACTCACTCACGGAAAGTATTTGGGCCATCCCACCAAAGAGTTTTTGAAGTATTTACTGCTTATTCTTCATTCATTTGTCCACAAATAATTAAATGTTTAAGACCATTAAGTCTGCCGAAGATAGCTATTATCAATAGTAGCAGAGGCAAGAAGACTTCTGAAGCTTCTCTTTCCAACATGTATAGCTGGGATATTCAGGCCAATTGTAGATTTTTCTCCTCCCATTTCAACTGATGGTGATGTTGAATTCAGGTATATGTATACTTGGATTTGTGAAAATGTTACTGTTTCTTCCTCATGTTCAGAAAAGGTGATTTTCTGTTTGCTTGTTTCTTTGTTTGGAAAAGACTTTGCAGTTGAATATGTATGTCTAATATACTCATCGCTATTACAAGAATGATTTTCAAGATAATTTGGTATAGCCTGATTCAGCAAGGGTCAAGAGGTTTTGATACCTGTTCCTTGGTCAGGACCCTGTGAATCAGTTGTAAAGATGACATTACTGTGTGGGATCTTTAGGAAAGGTGACCTTGACCTATAAATGGTAAGACTGAAGATAATGCATACAATCTTGACAATATACCGTTGTTATTAGTGTTTCATGTACTTGCAGGTGGTCAAAGGGCTTGAAGGAAGGCAAGCAACTTCAGCTTTCTGTGATCATTTCCTCAGTTCTTCTGTTTAGTGTGGCCCTCAGACTTTTCAGGACCAAAGTTACTTTTTATGATATTTTTGATTTGTGTAGTTACAGTTTTTTGTCACTTTCTTTCTTATTTTTTTGTTTTTTAATATCTCATTCCTTTTCTCAACATATCCCAAACAGAAAGTAATATTACAGAGTAAGAATTTATGATATGTTTTTTAATATTATTTACTTACTAAAGATTAAGGTTTTGCTTACTATAAGTAGAAACATAGCATTTAACCAAGAATTAAATCAATCAAAATTTTTTTGGTTTGGGTTTTGTTTTTGGTTACTGTGATATAACAAATTTTATGTAAAAATAGCTTTTCATCAATTCATACAATAAGTGTATATTTGATGCACAGTATTCATATACATTACCACAGGATAGTACATAAAATACATTTTTAAATTAGAAAAAAGATAAAGAACTCGTGGACACAGTGTGGTGATTGCTGAGGGGGAGGGGTCAGGGGAGGTAGAAGAGAATATAGGCGGGATAAATGGTAATGGAAAAGTACAATAAAAAATAAAAATAAAAATTGATACAAAAATAATAAAGTACAGTATGGTAAGTACAAATAGAAAACCATTATTATTGTGTTAGCAGTGGAAAATTTTAAAGAACACTGACATTAACATGGGTACTCACTGAGGAATGTAGTTATACATGTTGATTTGTTTTTCAGTGTGTATATTCTGAGTTAACAATGATGACATGTGCAACAAAATAAAACTATCCAACAATGTAAAAGACAAACAAACAATCCAATAAGGAACCTGAATCTTTTATAGTGGGCCACAAGCAAATCTGCCCAACTTTTACTTCTTAGGAAGAGATCTTTATAATACCAAACAGTAAGCAAACATGCACTCTGATCTAGATGGACACACAATTTCTATCCTCTAAGGCTCTTCACTATCCCAATATCCCTGAAATTATAGTGCAAATGACAGCTGCCCATGCATCGGATTCCACTGTGTACAGAAATGTGAGAGACACCTGGAGAACTCTCTCCCAATGCATAAAAACAGACATTTAAACAATGCCTTGACTCCCATTTAATTTTTTTACTTACTCAGGACAAGTAGCTTTAGAGATGAATAATAATTTTAATGGCCTTTAAACAATTATTCTAATTATCTCAGGAATGTTTACCCCAACTATTTGAAAGCAAATTAAAGTTATCAGCGAATGTAACAACATTCAGAAAAAGGATTCTTAGACTTTTAAAATTTACCTACTATATACAAGAAATATTTTAACAGAACCTTAATTTTATGATATAGCCTAGATCAGGGTTGGCAAACTATGGCTCATGGGCTAAATCTGGCCCCCTGTCGGTTTCTATAGACAAAATTTTATTGGGATACCACCATACTCATTTGTTGCATATTGCCTATGGCTGCTTTTCACTGGAAAAAGGCAAAGTAGTTGTGACAGAGAAAGCCTAAAATATTTACTATGTAGCTGTTTACAGTGAAATTTGATGACTCTTGATCTAGAAGCCACAGGAACCAAGTCATAATGGTCACTAGAATATTTCAGTTCCTTAGGAATAAGTGACTTACATTATCATTGGTGACCCATTAATAGCTTTATAAGGAATTTTGGGTAGATTTGGTCTATTCTTGGAGATTTTACTGTCTGTATAACCTATAGTATTTATAAGACAATAGCCATTTTCAGTGTAATTATCCACAATTTTTATGGATGAAACATGTTATATCTTCATGTTAAGTAGGACAAGGGTCTCAAAGTGCAGGTAGTTCTTACTGAACGCTGTTCTTGCCAAATGTTAAAATTCACACAGTGTTTTGCAGCCCAGCTATAAACAGGATGTGTCTGACAGGAACCCAAGCTGGTAAGTACAGCCCACCACAGAGAAGTACTCATCATGTAATTAACTAATGGGTAAGCCTCCCTTCAGGGAGACAGAGATTTGGATATGAATCCCCTGTCTCCTTAACTTGCTGCAAGTAAATGAAAGTACTTTGCAACAAACATGTCCTGTTCACCCCAAGCAGCAAAACCCTTTAGTTCATAACGCTTATCCCCAACTTAAAGGCACTTTCTCTAGGTTACTTGGCCTTTACTGAAATAAATACATTTCAGTAACATCCACGTGAGAGGCACATGATTTTACCAAGAACCAAACACACTAGTTGATTTCTAGTAATTTATTTAAAAACGCATGGTTTGAGGCAGTTCTGGCTAGTTGGTGAATAAAACTACCTTGTGGTTTTCAAGAACTTTACCTAAACTATTAGTTTGGGTAGTAGAGGATGCCACTGTTCATATTCAGCCAGCACCTGCATTCCACAATGGAAACACAGTATTGGAAGCTTTTTTTCCTCTCCTTCCCTCCTCTCCTCTCCTCTCCTCTCCTTTTCTCCTCTCCTTTTCTCCCCTCCCCTCCCCTCCCCTCCCCTTCCCTCCCCTCCCCTCTTTCTTCCCATTACCTATTTTACAGTCAATTTCAGAAGGCACCATTAGAATGCCCACTTAGGAAACTGGAAAATTTTTGGTCTCAGCTATTCTCAGTGCATGTCATGAAGAGCCCATGGAACTCTTCGTTTCAGCCATTGTTTTTCATCTAAGGTTGTGACTCCTGATCTCCTTTCCAACAAACAAACACTCAGGCCAGCTTCTCTGATTTTATTGGGTTGGCCAGAAAGTGCATGTGGTTATTTCCTGTAAAATAAAAGACACTGTTTTCCATTTTCACTAATAACTTCATTGATTTAGATATTTGTAGTATGTCATCTATCTCCCACATGGTGTAACACTGAATTATTCTCAATTAATGTCTCTATTTTCTCACTGTCAACTTCAACTGGTCTACCTGACCATGGAACATGTTCAGCGAGAAATCTCCAGCACAAAATTTCACAAACCACTTTTGACACATTCAGTCACAGCACTTTCTCCACACAGTGAACAAATCTTTTTTTGCATTTGAGTTCTGGCTTTACCTTTTTTGAAATAATAAAGGATGATGTGACAAAAATGTTGCTAATTTTCTTCCATCTTCAATACTAAATGCTACACAAAAATTCATCAGTTTTGGCAAGTTTTTTATAAATATATGCTGACATGACAGCTTCCACAATACAATCTAACCAAATTGTTTCAAATGAAGTTCAAGACAACTTAAGCACTCTTAGAGCCATCTTATGGGGAACCAACAACAAACTTTTTGGCTAAACCAATATTATTTTTTCAGTTTTTATATTGAACATCATATGTTAGATGCTATCAAACAAAAACAAAGTACTGATAACCCCAGTTCAAACTCAGTCTTTCTTGTGATTTTAGGAGAGAGAAAATAGCTAAAAACACAAGGTAGCAATTTATCCATGAGAAACAGCAGTGAGTAACTAAGATGGGCAGAGGGAACAGTTTATAAAGGCTTCACAGAAGAGATGGGTCCTAAGAATTAAAATTCAATTCCTGTCTCTGACTGGGTAGCTCAGTTGGTTAGAGCCTTTTTCTGGTACACCAACATTGTGGGTTCGATCCTGTGTCAGGACACATACAAGAATCAGCTCATCTGAGTGTATGAATAAGTGAAACAATAGATAGATGTTTCTTTCTTTTACATGCTGCCTCTCCTTGCCCTTTGTCTCTTTCTTTTTTTGTCTAAAATCAGCTTAAAAATTGTTTAGAGAGTCAATTGCTTTAACTTGAACATTCCTTGACTCAATGTGGTAATGACAATAACATTTAGTGTTATAACATTTTTTTTCAGAATTCCTGTGGCAGATGAACTGCTACTTGTTTTTTGTGTTTATTATTCTATTTGTTTATTCTTTTGTGTATTTATTCTATTGTGTTCCTGTCCTATATCATGTCATCTACGTTCCAAAATAATACTCTAGAAGATAAAAACCTTATATATGAAATATTGTTATCATTTTAAATCAATTCAAGTATGTTTTATTAGGCAATATTCTTAAATATATTTTTCAGAATCACTCTTATAACAATATGTGGTTAAACATAAATTAAATAATTAAACAATAGTAATAAAAACACTATTCTCACAGCACTTCCACTTCTTAATATATAACATCAAAACGTAAGATGTAGGTACAGACTATCTGGTATAATGCCACACGGCATGTAGCAAGATCGGGGCATGAGAAACACTGGACACAGCCAACCCATGACGTGGTTTTGGGCAGAGTCGGTGTGGCAGAGCAGAGCCCAAAGATCTGGGTGTAGGAATCGCCTGGAGGGTTGGGGAGAGATTTCCCAGTCGGGTGGAATTTAGTGACATGTGCCCCCAAATAACAACAGAAACCACGTGCCCTATCCCCAGCCAACTATGTTTCTGCTTTTATTGAGACCTCCAGACTTCAACCGAGATATTTACTTTAATCATTATCTGAAATGCATGAGATGCTCTTCAGAATGTGCCAAGTGGAGTTCTTCACATTTACACTTACATCATCATAAATTTCACATAACTTTTCAATGTTATCTGGAGAAGTTGACTTTTGTAAGAGCTCTGAAAGACTTTTCAGTCTTTCCTTCAAAATTGCATAGATTTATGTAACCCAATGAATTACTGATTGTATATAAAGCTACACAAACATAAATATTTTAAGTTCTACATAATTTTCTGTGCAATTTAAGCCCAATTGCTATTTTCAGAACATTTTAGGTACAGAAGTTGTTTTTTGAGGTATTTATATACATTTTAAACTAAAAATCACAAACTGACATGCTATTTTCTTTGGCCTGTGTAGCACTTTGATTTTTAAAACACTTTCAATGCTATTTGATGTCTTTTTTTAAATTGGCATATTTCTAGAAGTTTGTGTAATCAGACATGATAGGGCTCTTATTGCCAGAGGGCATCAGTCCGCTCCAAGGTAAGTTGTATCTGTACCTTTCCTATTGAACCACAGACAAAGTCCACAGAGTTTACTTGTGTTCTCACCTTACAGCCCCCACAGGTATCTCTCGTGTGACTCACTCCCCACCCCGATGATTATAAACTTTAAAATGGCAGTAAGTTTGGAGCATTTGATTTTTGTGAGTGCTTATGGAAAATGACAATACTGATTGATCGATTGTGCTCTCCTGAGACAGTGGGAGATTGTGAACCAAAGGTGACCTGACTGGTGTGTCAGGATTTCTTCACCAGGCATGCATATGAGTGCTGATGAGTGCTGGTGGCCACGTCACGGCGACCTTTGCCCTTCTTTCACTTTTGTCCGCAGGATATGTGGTTTTCAGCCTGGACATAGAGTGCTTAGCTCACCGAGTGGTCTCAGAAATACACTTTCTGACTGCCAATGAGAAACTCTCTTCCTCTGGCCTTCTCCCTCAGAATTACATCTACCAAATGGGAGTGAAGCTCGGAAGTTTATAGGTAGTGTCTGATCATAAATCTTTTCGCCTTTTGGTAGTGATTTCAGAAAGCATCATGGAAAATCTGTCTAAATGCCTCAGAAAAAATGCACAGCTATTGCAGGGGGTGGAGGGTAGGGAGCTTAGATTGATGAGAACTTTCTGGTCAGATCATCTGGCAGATTATAAATAATAAGATACTGTGACACTTGACTTTATTTATAGCCTATGCACATATTCAGGAAAAATGTCACTTTAAAGGAGTACATAACATGGAGTATTGCAAAAATTAAAGCTAATAATGTTTAAAATCATATGGCTGTTTAAAATGAAGTCCAGAGTAATACGTAAAACACATGGCAAGTTAGGCTCTCACATCGTCACAGGCAGTCTCACAGGGAGACACCTGCCCGGGCATATAACCCAGAGTGTCTATGAGATAGACACAAGGTGATGCTCAAAACAGTTCTTATTTGTTGTGCTAAGAATAGAGGGAATTGATCCTGGTGGTCTACATAAACATAATGTGTTGAAAGTAAGAGAATGAAATGCAAGACGTGGAGGATGAGGCCTAGTAGTAAGACGCAGGAGAGGAGTGACGGTCACCAACGAGAGAAGGGCATGCACTGCCCTAGGCTTTGAGCTGGGCACCACCTCCTGGTTGCTACCCACGCCTTCTGTGCGTCCCAGAGAAGCGCCAGTAGCTCCTGACCATGTGTCCCATCCAGTGCTGCAGCCTGTGCAGGTGGAGTGAGTAGCATGCCCTCCCCATGCCTCCTCCCTGTTGGCACTGCCTCAGCCAGTGGGCAGAGCACAGAGGTTTCCCCACACTCTGGCTCCCCTTCCCAGACACTCCCAGGCTTTGGGTTTCTCCACAGGTTTGGAGAGAGGGGGGCAAAAAGTAGGAGACCCTACTGACAATAAAGAGATAGATTCCCTCACGCCCCCACTCAAATCCATAGAGTATATTTAAGTACTAATTTAATGGGGTCATTTCTTATTCTGACCTTCAGCTTGAGCTAGTGGTGTAGCATCAAAGTGAAATTAGTATAAATAATGCTCCAGGAGCTGAGAAAATAACTGTCTTACCCTGGTGCTGATCTGAGTAAGTAAAAAGTACAATGTTTAACGCATGCATATTAGATGTAGTATCTCTACTGAGCCTCGGATAAAATGGCATGATTGACTGGGATTGAGATCTGTGATTCTTTGTGGGAGCTGGAGGCTGGCACAGGCCTGTGCTGAATAGAAGACCATGTCTATGCAAAGGTAAAAAGAACATGGCTAGTATTCCCCTTGAGTAATTGCTTAGAGTCTGCTTAAAGGCACACATGAATTTATGATAAAAGTCACACAATTCTATGTCATATGTAGCATGGTCAGGAGTGCTTTCATGTGGACAAAAAATATTAAGGTTGACTTAGCCATATATGTGCCTTACTTCAGCTCCCATAGAACACCTGTGAAAACTTCTAATCCTAGCAGGTAAACGGCATGCAAGGTATGCAACATGATAATGCCATCATCAAAATTAATGTTTAATATTAGGAAGCATCTTTTAGAAATAATTAAATCGTGGAGTAGTTTTCTGCATTCTTTTTTGAAATAAGTACCTAGCAGGACTATTAGTCCTTGTTTAAAAAAATAATGCCATATTATTTGTTAATAAATAAATGGTTATATTCTTTTGATAATAGGGTTGACAGTTTATACCCAGATTATCTAAAATGGTCTATGAAATTATGGTGGGACGGTATAAAAATATGCATATACATTAATAAGATTTAGATATATTGAAAACCACTCAAAATCCTCTTTACAAGCTCTTTTAGTGCAAATATAGTTACTACTTTCTATGACAAGAATAGAGAAAGTACTGTACCTCTTAGAAAGTGCTTATCAGACATTAGGTTTAGTATCTCAAATATTTGGTTATTTTGAAGGGCATAGAAATCTTAGTGGAACTTATTTTTTACTTCAAGTATTATTTGTTTAGTAAGCCTTTTCAGTTCAGAGTTCATAGACCTAATGATTCTTAAATGCTTTTTGACTCAATCCAACTAATTTTTTCAAGCTTCCTGATTCAAAGTGCTGTGCCGGGTGCTGAATTCTTAAAGATAAGTAAGTCATTATCTTAAACAGGTTTTCCTTCTTAGCAAACAAAATAAATCCATGTATAGTAGTGGCTCAGAGCATAGCCCTTACTCAGACTGCCTGGTTTTCACATCTGACCTCTTCTATTTAGCTGTTTGAATTTGGCAAATCAGTTTGCTTTTTGATTTTAATATCCTCATCAGAAAAATGAGAATAATAGTAATCCTGTTACAGAACCCCAGTCTCTGCAGTTCCGAAATAGCGGTGGGGTCTAATTGCCTGCTGCCAAGAAGGCTAACTCCCAGTGTCAGCGTTTGGTGAAAAGGAGGGTAGTATTTATTTAAAAGTTATGTGGGTTTGGAATAATGGCCGAATTCTGCTGGTAAGTCCCACTCCCTTTAAAATACCTGCAAACACACACACACACACACTCCTGCCTCCCTTTTGCCAAACCAGGCCAGTTTCATAATGCGCCAGAGACACCGTCTTTCAGAAATACAGAAGTCCACTGCTCAGTATTCCTGGTCACAGTATAGCATTCAGGTATCTGCCATTAACCTGTGCTTGGCTGGACAGGTTCTGCAATTCTGGCACCATCAGCCTCGTCACCGGCTTCTCCATCTCTTAATCCAAAACTGTGTGGTGCCTTGTTAGACCCCAGACCTCATGGTAGAACAGTTGGTCCCCTCCTTGGCAGTCCCTCCTATTTCTTCTCAAACCACATGGCAGAAAGAGAGAAAGAACCTCATGGATACTGCACTTAGTTTAAGTTCTGGCCCAGAGCCTCCAGTGTGACCCCATTTCTGATTCCTCGTACAGTGGGTTACATCTGCCTGTTCTTTATATAGTTCCCATTCTTTCAGCTACAGCCATCAGTCTGGGAAGGCATGACCTGGTGATGCAGGGGGAACCACCTTCCTGCTTCTCACACAGGCACCGTAAGCTCCCTCCAAGGTACATCATGGCTACATCACAAGTCAGGATCACACCCATCGCCCTGGCCCCTGAGTGAGTGGCCAGCTTTTTAACATAACTATTAAGCTAACCAAGTTGCCATAGATATGCAGGGTACCTCTCAGTGCCATCTTCTACTTCCCCCACCCCTCAAGGGGGAACTCAAAGTTCATAGTGGGCAGCTCTGTTTCAGGGACATCTAGCTGAACACCTGGTTTTAATACTCACCTCATAAGACTGTCAAAAGGATTTCTGTAAAACCCTCAGTAAATATTCAACTCGGTGATGATGACAATGAAGATGATTGATATTTTGCAGCTAACTCTCCATATTTGGGAGTGTGGTATTTATCATACATAATTGTTATACAATGAGGTGTTTTGAAAATGAGTAATTGACAACCAAGCATTCAGTGAATGGGGATATCTTGGGTCTCCTGGGGAAGAAAAACGAACTGTCCCACAAGACCCACACTATGAGATCACCTCGGTTAATGTACCATAATTTTGGTTCTGGCTCAAAACAAGCATATATCTGCAAACCAATACCAGCATTTTCCCAGACATCTTGTTACACCCACCAAGCACTCAGGAATTCTGAAGACAATCAAATGCCACTTTAGAATGCACAATGGGAAATGTAACTCGCACGGGCTAGAATACCAGTCTTTGCCTAGCGTATCAGATCATAGGAAGTCAAATATAATTAAGTCCCAAGCTTGGTGAAAACTATTTGTGAATATGGGAGTTTTACGATTACAAATTTACAGTGCCTACTTTAAGAGAGCCATCATTTTGGCAATGAGATGGAGATAGTCCAGCATCCATTATCTGAAGTGGCCTTTCTTCTAGATTGTGATTGAACAGACACTGCTATTATTTGCTTTCTAAATTCCTTAGCTAATCATCTCTGTCCCTGCTTCCCATCTCAAAGAATGCAGTCTTTTCTAGACACGTTAATGCATGCAGAG
The DNA here is from genome assembly GCF_014824575.4 of Sturnira hondurensis. Classification (NCBI taxonomy): domain Eukaryota; kingdom Metazoa; phylum Chordata; class Mammalia; order Chiroptera; family Phyllostomidae; genus Sturnira; species Sturnira hondurensis. Next base: position 7,287,492 of record NW_028074140.1, on the reverse strand, counting down.
AGGTTTAAATAGACACTCTCACTCCTGCCTCTCTAATATGGCTTGGGATTTATCACATACATTATTTGGTGTGATTTTCAAAGCTCCCCTTTTGGAGGGAGTCTCACTCTCACTGCCACTGAGTAGTATGCACGCAGAAAGGACGTTTGTCCTACATGGTAGGTCCACAACCGGTAAAAACCAGTAAGGACTTTGATTTAGTTTTCAATTTGGAAATACAGAAAATGTCTTAACAGTATTTAAGGAAAAAATCAAATGAACAACTCTTGGAAATGATGAGAAATATGGACTAGATTTTCCTCATCTTATAATACAATTGCTTCCGTACTGCCTTTAGAGATAATAACAGAGCATTTCTGAAAAAAGCAGTTTCAATGAAACACCCCTTAAAATGTTAACATGATGAACTTTTATATTGTTTTTTTTTTCAGAAAAATAGATACATTTTAAAGTTAACTCCCCAAAATGAATGAGCTCTCTTATTTTCACTTTTGCAAATTAAATGAAGGAAAAGACTCTTCTGTGTTTGACCGTACATGAAAGCATGTCTTTGACCACACACACACATGAAAATGTATAAACTATACACAAACCATTCTTGGGTCAATTTAGTGCCCTAATTAAAAATAATGTTTATTTTATAAAGCTGTTACTTTAATCATATTGAATATAATTTCTATAATTTTTTGAGGGTTATCAAATTTTCCCATATTTGGATAGAAGTTGCGTATCAGAATATTCAGTTAAAATGGTTAATTTTCTATTCGTAAGGCTTAGTTTTACTTGCAGATGGAAAAAGTAACCTACCACCTGTGCGAGACCCTAACATATCCCAACATTTAGATTTATTAATCTTACACCGTATCCCATATTTCTCTGCACATTTCTCTGACTTAAAATAATTAAAAGAACTACTCTTAAAATGAAAACTCTATCTGGCAGGTGAAATATATTACACCATTAGTGACTATAAATATTAGATGAGTTAATTTATCAGGATATCTTCAGGGTTTTATTGCATTTTGACAACTTAGATTGTATCTTTGATATGTTTTGGTAAGAGGAAACCAATAAGTAGCTGTAACTTTTTTTCAGTGCAAGAAACAAGGCAGCAGAGAAGGGCACTTGAGTCTTCACGAGTAGGTAGTTTCCATGAGGTGCATCCCAACAATCACAACTAGTATAATGTTAGTGGGTAAACTCTATTAGCATGGCCTATGTGCCAGGCAGTCTTCTGGGGATTTTGGTATTTATTAACTTCATTTTCTTCAAAGCACTATGATAAAAATTATGTTTCAATCGTTATTTACACACGAGGAATCCCAGGCACAGTGAGGTTCCGCAGTTGGCCCAAGGGAGCCCTGCCCCTCGGTGATGGAACATACCAGGATGGCTGGCTTGTGAGATCACTTTCTCTCTCTCTTTTTTCTCCTTGTAATATTCATTTAATGAGATGCACATATTTAAAGCCACATTTAAAATAATGTACACATGTAAAGATGTTGTCTGTTCCTATTCTCACATTTCATTTCGTAAACCCTTTATATTCATCTGAGGAAGTGCCTTTGTCATCGATGCAGGCACTTTCGGAGTCAGCCAGTACTGTTTTCAGGAAGGACTTAGAACATTAAAGCTTACAATGCAGGAATAGTGACTACATTATTTTTCTTTGCCTCATTTTTATTTTTCAGGTGAAGATTTTTTATTTTTTAAATTTTTAAAGTTTTTATTACATTTTTCCTATTACCATTTATTCCTCTTACATCCCTCTCCCCGCACAATCACCATTATGCTAAGTGAAATAAGTCAGTCAGAGAACAAATACTGTATGATTTCCCTTGTGTGTGGAATCTAATGAACAAACTGAACAACAAAGAAAATAGAGACAGACTCCCCATAGCTAGAGCCATGGGTGAGGGCAGTGTGGGGGATAGAGAGATTGAAAAAAAAGAAAAAGGACTCATGGACATGAAATCACATTCTTAATTACTGTGTTACAATACCCTTCATAGCAGTGAAAATATAAAGGGAAAAAAAAGAGTGATCTCGTTTTGGAGGTCTACACTGTGGCAATGCCTACATGAGGTACTGTAGCTGTATTTACACGTGCCACTGATGTCAAGGCTCTAAACTCTTGTTCTTTCATTTCCGTCCACATGCCCCTGGGGGGTATTCTGAATTTTCATTGTCCTCCGTGTTCTCACCTATAAACTAATGGTGGTACTGCATTCTTTCTAAGAATTCTTACAGTCTGATCTTCTGTTTTTATGCCTAGTGATAAAATATTTTTTTTCTTTTTCTATGACTTTGCTTATGTTTCACTTTGTCAACTTTTTTAAGCCTTCATAGATTATAACCTTTATATTCTGGTGTGGGGAATAGCATTCTACTCATCAGGTTTTGTGGTTTCTTAACCACTCTGAAAGCAATTACTGGACTGTGTTCATCCTCTACAATTTGGTTTTGAAATTTAAGCATTACCTAAATATTTGGACCTGAAAAGAGTTTTTCTTAACTGTAAAATGTGATGTACAACAAGTATCTTCTTAAAAATATTTTATTTATTTATTTTTAGACTGATGGGGAGGGAGGGAGAAAGAAGGAGAGAACCATGACTATGTAGTTGCCTCTCATGCACCCCACACTGGGGACCTGACCTGAAACCCAGGCATATGCCCTAGATTGAGAATTGAACCAGTGACCCTTTGATTTGCAGGCCGGCACTCAATCCACTGAGCCACACCAGCCAGGGCATACAGCATCTTAAAGAGTATAATGCTTTTTATGCTGCACAGTTGATTCCTAATGGCTGGTAAGTCTAAATATAATCACAGTACTTAGTGAAGTTTATCTAGGGGAAGTCTAGGTAGATTCTGACATCAGTTTGTCTTACCACTGATTTACTCGTGGAGCTAAAAGGAAATAATTCTCACCAGAAAGAAACAACTTCCCTGTAGACCTATCTCATACCCCCCTTCATTAGAGGAAAACATTTCTACATTTCTTAAGTAACAAATAAGTAAATATATATATATAATATACATATAATATATATATTATATACATATATATATAGAGAGAAAGGATTATAACATTTATTTTCATGTGTATACATAGAGAGAGTTTCTGACTTATGATTTTAAAATTTTAATTTTACCTTTGCATGAAAGCAATTTAATGAAAACTGGACTCCAGGTTTTGTATTTTGATCTTCTCGTGGGCCAGTAATACATGGTACAATACTCTGGCAAACCTGGGCAGCTTCCAGTCAGTCATGCACCATCACAAGGGCAAACAACTGACACTCTGGAGTGTGCTATTGAATGGATTTTTCACTACAGCCTTTTTCAACTTAATGATGACTTTATCGTAAGTCAAGGGGCATCTCTCTGTGTGTATATTCATATTCTTAAGAAATTAGGGGGTCCTGTAAAAATGGTTTCTTTCTGAACAGTGTTGTTTGATTTATTTTTGATGTTAAATATATAGTCACTTTATTTAAATGAGTAACAGGTGGCAATTATTGAATTCTGGGTAAAGCATTGGGCTCAGCCTGTGGCAAAATGGGACTCTTTCATACAGATAAACCAAAATCTTCTAGGACATCAAAATTTAGTTGGAAAAAAATGGGAAAGAGAAAGTATATTTTAATTATTTCAAAAAGAAGATAATACAGTTAAAACAATACATGGGATGATATAAAGCAGTGGAGCAAATAAAGAATGTTTTATAATGAATGATGCATTTAAATAGATAGTGAAGAATTTGATACACAGGAACAATTAGTTTGATGGACATATCATAAGATGTCATTTTCAGTTACTATTCATGCAGAAAGTTAAGAATCTCTGCAATCAGAAAACCAACGAGCTTGAAAACCTTGGATCTTCACAATTTATTTATCAGATCGTAACATAGCAAAATGCATTTGTTCACCTTTATCTCTTTTCATTGAACAACCATTTCAAATTTCTGCATGCAGCAGATAGCAGCACAGAGGCACAGGCAGGCAAACAGCCACAGCAATGCAGTCAGTGCAGACAGATCTGCCTACTGCTTGTTCTTGAAGCACAGATGGAGTACATAAGAAAAAAAAAGATCTCAGAAATCTTCACAGAGGGGGTGATGTTTGAGGTTTTTAGAAAGAAAACAGTTGTGTCGGGCAGGCAAGGGAGAGTAGTATCTGCTATAATCACACTTTACTCAGTTCATGTGGATTTATATCACATATAACAATAATGAGACAAACAAAAGGGATCAATTCATAATCTGTGTTAAACCCTTCCAATATGCTACTGAATGCAGTGCATAAACCAAGTAATGAGTCAAATTGTTACTTCTCATCATGTCAATATAATATTTGTTGTCAATAACTTGTGAAATTCAGTTGTCCATATGGTTCATATAGAAGTAACCTCTTTATATGTATTGACAATTTTTGAGTTATAGGTCTATGAGTTTTAAAACAGAAAATAAATTCTAAGTTTTACACTCCTCTCCATGAGTAAAATAATGTATTCCACCACTTTCTAAAATGATTTATTCTTTGGGAAAATGCTGCAATGTCATTGTATAATCTCTTTCATTCTTCTTTAAGAACCATCTAGTGAAATATATGTGAGACAGGATAAGAGTCATTGTGTATTAATTGCCTGTACTGTTTTTAATGAACCACAGAAATGTTTGGGATAGTCTTACTCATATTATTAATAAGTAATTTTTACTTTAGAAGGCAGCTTGGTAGTTTCTTGCAAAATTAAAAATGCTCTTGCCATATAATCACTGTGGTATTTACCAAAGGAGTTGAAAACTTATATTTATACAAAAAACCTGCACAGGGGTGCACAGCAGTTTTATTTATAATTTTCAAAACATGGAAGCCAACAAGATGCCTTTCACTAGGTGAATGGACAAATGAACCATAGTACATTGAGGCAATGAAGTATTATTCAACACTAAAAAGAAATGAGTTATTAAGTTATGAAAAGACATGGAGAAAACAAATACATATTACTAAGTGAAAGAAGTCAATCAGAAAAGTTACATCCTATTTAACTTCAAGCATATGACATTCTAGAAAAGGCAAAGTTATAGAGAAGGTAAAAAATATCAAAGCTATCCAGGAAACAGAGGAGGGAAGGGGGTGAATAAGCACAGAGGATAGCAAACTTATTACATATGATTCTATCATGTTGGATACATGTCATTATATATTTGTCCAAACCCACAGAGTACACAATGTCAAGAGTGAATGTCAAGGTAAACTATGGCTTTGGATAATGAAGAAGTGTCAGTATAGAGTCATCAGTTGTGAGGAATGTAGCGCCCTGAGGGAGGGCGTTGATAACTGTGCAGGCTGTGCAAGTGTGGGAACATGGAACATGAGAGGTCTCTGTATCTTCCTTTCAGTTTGGTTGTAAACCCACAAGTACTCTAAAAAATTAAAGCTTATTAAATAGTTTCAGAAGAGAAGTTCTACTTTGGTTGCACAAACCACCTTTATGAATGAATACCAATAGTCGAAATTTTTATTATATATTATTATTCATTCACCTATTCTGAATACATATGTCATAGTATTCTCGTTTGGCCATCAAGGGGTGAAACTGATATATCAAATCTTTAACATGTCATTTTATTCAGTGTTGAGTATCATATTATTTTAGAGTTCTTTTCTTTCATTCTAATGTCACCGTTCTTTTGCATAAATTCCTATCATTGATCATTGAGTCACAGAAGTTTGTGTTAAATTGGATTACATACATTAGGTGTCAAGTGCCCCTATTTAAAGACAACACTAAAAATAAAAATACTAAGAATGCTATTATCCTTGATCTGTCATTTTTATGTGTTCTTTTCTATCTTATTTAACTTTCTTTCTTTTTTGGAAAGCTGATCAAATACAATACATGCTTTTTTAGTATATTTTATTGATTATGCTATTACAGTTTTCCCAATTTCTCCCCCTTTATTCCTCCTCCACCCTGCACCCCCCAACCCTCCAGCATTTCCCCACTTAGTTCATGTCCATGGGTTGTACATGTAAGGCCTTTGAATTCTCTGTTTCCTACACCATTTTGACCTCTACCCGTCTATTTTATGCCTACCAGTTATGCTTCTTATTCCCTGTAACTTTTCTCACTGATTCCTCACCTTCCACTCCTCACTGAAAACCTTCCATGTGATGTCTATTTCTCTGATTCTGTTCCTCTTCTAGATGTTTGCTTGATTTTTGTTTTCATTGTTTTTCTTTTTAAGGCTCATTAGTTGATAGTTGTGCGTTTGTCGTCATTTTACTCTTCATAGTTTTTTATCTTGTTCAAGTTCTTAGATAAGTCCCTTTAACATTTCATAGAATAGGGCGTGGTGATAATGAACTGCTTTAACCTGACCTTATCTGGGAAGCACTTTATCTGCCCTTCCATTCTAAATGAAAGCTTTGCTGGATAGAGTCATCTTGGATGTAGGTCCTTGCCTTTCATGACTTGGAATACTTCTTTCCAGCCCCTTGTTGCCTGCAAGGTTTCTTTTCAGAAATCAGCTGATAGCCTTATGGGAATTCCTTTGTGGGTAACTCTCTCCTTTCCTCTTGCTACTTTTAAGATTCTCTCTTTCTCTTTAATCTTGGGTAACTTGATGATGATGTACCTTGGTGTGTTCTTCTTTGGGTCCAACTTCTTTGGGACTCTCTGGGCTTCCTGGACTTCCTGGACTTCCTAGATGTCCATTTTCTTTGCCAGACTGGGGAAGTTTTTCTTCTTTTTTTGTTCAAATAAATTTTCTTTTACTTGCTGTCATTCTACTCCTTCTGGCACCCCTATAATTCTGATACTGGAATGTTTCAGGTTGTCCCAGAGATTCCCTGGCGTCTCTTAATTTTTAAAAAATTCTTGTTTCTTCATTCTGTTCCCATTAGATATTTATTTTTTTCTTTTCTTCCAGATCGTTGCTTTGAGTCCTGGTTTCCTTCCTGTCACTGTTGGTTCCCTGAATATTTTGCTTTATTTCATTTTGGGTATCTTTTATTTGTTGTCTCCTTTTTCAACCAAGTTTAATCAGTTCTGTGAGCATTTTGATTACCAGGGCTTTAAATTCTCCATTGGATAGGTTGGCTATCTCTTCATTGCTTAACTCTCTTTCTGGAGCTTTGCTCTATTTTTCATTTGGGCCATATAGCTTTGTCTTAGCATACCTGTTGTGTATATCTTATTTAACTTAATAGATGTGTATAATATATTAAGACAATGAGTTGCTGATAAGATATTATCACTTTAATTCATTTTTCTTTGACACACAGTATTATTTATTTATTTATTTACTTTAATCTTAAAAAGAGATTTTATATATTTTATTTTTAGAGAGAGGGGAAAGGAGGGAGAAAGAAAAGGAAAGAAACATCAATATATGAGAGAAACATTGATTGATTGCCTATTGCATTCCGCCAAGAGGGGATCTACGCCCTGACTGGGAATTAAATCAGCAAACTTCTGTTCTTCAGGCTGGAGCTGAATCCACTAAGCCACCCCAGCCAAGGCAAATAGAATTATTTAATTCACTTCTCCCAAACCTCAGTTAACAACTCATTCCTCTTGATTTTGATATTTCTTTAATTTTCATAATTATCATTTACCCACTATATGAAAACTTAGTTAAGATTACTTTCAAGCAAAGTGATTCTGGTTTACTGTAGAACTTCAAACGTGGCTTTCTCTGGCTTTTCCTCTACTAGTTTATGTTACTTTAATAAGGTTCTCATGGTTGTTTTGCAGAAACATAATCTCTGTATTGTATGTGTTTTAGGGTCATAATTTGCATTTTTATTTAATACTGCCATTTGCAACACCATGGATGGACCTTGAGAATATCAGGCTAAGCAAAATAAGTCAGATGGAAAAGTTAAGAACCTTATAATTCCACTCAGAGGTGTGATAGAAAGCTGAAAGCAACAAATGAACAAATAAGAAAACCAAACTGAAACTCAGTAGTCAGGCAACAGTATGGTGAATACATAGGGCAGGGGTGGCAAAGTAGCAAAGGGTAAAGGGGTCAAATATACGGGGACAGAAGATGAGCTGACATTGGGTGTGGTAACATAGTGCAGTATACAGGCCATGTATCACAGAAATGTGCACTTGAAAACTATATAATTTTATTAACCAATGTCACGACAACAAATTCAATTACAAATTCTTATCTAACTTCCATATCATTTTTTATGTGTGTGTGCATATATTCATCTGTGTGGCTGCCAAAGAAGTCACATTTTCCTACCAAAGGCCAAGGCTCTCCAAACTGCTAGGTTTCTTTTTTCCCTTTTTATTGAATTTGTTGGGTTGACACTGGTTAACAAAATTATATGGGTTTTAGGTGCACAAGTCTACAATAATCAACTGTAAACTGTGTTGTGTGTTCACTACCCTAAGTCAAGATTCAATCCATCACCATTTATCCCCCAATACCTTCCTCTACCTCCTCCATCCCCAAACTTCAAAGTTTCAAATTTAAAATAGATGTCTTTCCTTACTTGTTTCTTCCTAAATTTCTCTCTTCAGTATCTTATAATTTGCCAAGTACAGGTCTTTTATTACCTCCTTGATTAAATTTATTCCTAGGTCTCTTATTATTATGTTTCTGCAATTGTAAATGGAATTGTTTTCTTTGCTTCTCTTTCATCAGTTCATTATTGGTGTATAAAATTGCCACCAATTTCTGAGTATTAACTTTGTGTCCTGCTACTTTACTGAATTCATTTATGAGTTCTAGTAGCTTTTGGTGGAGTCTTTAGAGTTTTCTATTGTATATATAGAATTATGTCATCTGCAAATAATGACAGTTTTACTTCTTCCTTTCTAATTTGGATGCCTTTTATTTCTTTTTCTTCTTTTTCTTGTCTAATTGCTGTGGCTGAAACTTGCAGTATTTTGTTGAATAAGGGTGGTAAAAGTCAACATCCCTCTCTTATTTTTTATCTTAATGGAAATGCTTTTAGTGTTTGACCATTGAGTATGATGTTGGCTGTGGCTTTGCAATATATGGCCATTATTATGTCAAGGTATGTTATTGCATATATATATATATTGTTTTGAATATAGGCATATTCAAAATGAATGTAGGTATATACATATACTTATGTTCATTGCAGTGCTATTTATAATAGCTAAAAATTGGAAACAGTGCAAAAGCCCATCAGTAGATGAATGGATAAATATCTGTGGTACATTTACACAATGAAATACTACTTGGCCATAAGAAAGAAGGAAATTGTACCTCTCAAGGCAGCATGGATGGACCTAGGATATATTAAGCTAAATGAAATAAGCCAGTCAGAGAAAAGTAAATACCACATGATTTCATTTATATGTGAAATGTAATGAACAAAGTAAACAAATAAACAAAGTAAAAACAGACTCATAGATATAAAAAACAGACTGACAGCTGTCAGAAGGGAGGAATGCTGGGGGGCTGGGTGTAACAGGGGAAGGGATTAAGGGAAAAAATCAGAGAAACAGACAATAGCATGGTGATTACCAGAGGTATAGGGGAGTGGTAGCAGATAGAAGAGGAGAAATGGGATAAATGGTGATGGGAGGAGACTAAACTTTGGTTGTTGAACATATAATACAATATACAGATGATGTATACAGAATTGTACACTTGAAACCTATGTAATTTTATCAACAAGTATCACCCCAATAAACTAAAAAAGAAAAGAAACTATAAAAATAGAAGTCTTTAAAAATTACATTTGCAGAATATTTTGTTACTTCCAGACTCTCCTATTTCTCCCAATGTGTTAATCATTTATTATTTAGCATTGGACTCTTTCAAGTGTCTTTTTAGTCTTATCTCAACACTAAGTTTCTACAAGAAGACATTTTAACCTTCATGTTTAAATAGTTCTCGTATATATGGGTCCAGGATATGAGCTATATATATATATATACATATATACTGCTTTTTTGCCTCCCATTTCAGAAGCCTTACAAAGCTTCTTTACCTAAGTAATAAATGTAGAATTTGTGATCCTAGAGAATTTAGTGGTGCATTTTATGAACAAAGAAGGAGTAAGCAGGATCAGAGTGTAAGCTCTGTTGATCTGGAGTGTGGTTACAATATTTTGTCTTCCCTCATGATATTTGAGATTCCCTACTAACTTAATCGCTAATGTTACCCCTATATATAACCTAAGAAAAACCATTGCATCATCTCTTATTGCAAACCATATGTCTTAGATAGACACCCTGGTTTAAAACACTCATTAGGTTTCATTAAAGGGGGCATAAAAATTAGACAGGGTAAGATAGAAATACTCTATGAAAATTTGTTAAACCAGAGATTTAAGCCCCTGCAGAGAAATAAATGAACCAAAGGACTGGTATTACCTGGGTTATGTAGCTTCCATTCTCATTAACTATTATATTACATTGTTGATGTGAAGTTGTTGCTATATTCCTTTAATCATTTTTGACTCAGTTGTTGTCTAATCATTTTATCTGAGGCTTCCTGCTGCCTTTTAACTAATCCATCTCACTCCTTTCTTTGCTCTTCAGTGTGTATCTGTATATGACCATCCACTGTTGTGCTACTTGACTAAATTACCTCTGCCTAAAGCCTCATTTCTTGCCAGAGGAAGTTTTGCCAAAGTGTAGTGGCCAAGCTGGGAGCCATTCAGGGCACTGTGATAGCTACTGCATTTGAATGATAGAGAATGCAATTCTGAAAGGTAATGGGAACAATAACGAGGTTAATTAAGGAAACTCTAATAAGGATTCTGAAAAAAGAAATGATTCTCAAAGCTACTCTTCAGGAATAATAGCATATTACATTCTCAAATGTTTGTGAGAACATTATATTTGCAGAGGATATGAAGATACGCTCTCTCACCAGAAACATTCCTCTCAAGCTCACTTCCAGGAAGCATTGTATTTTGTTGCTCCTTCAAAATGACAGTTTTCATAATTTTTAAACCAATGTATTGTATTTAAGAAGATACATAACATTATATGTGATAAAAAGCATTCTTTACTTACTTAGTGAACAAATCTCTACGGGGTATAAGGCACTCACTAGGAATTGCTGATTCAATTCCTGAAATGGTACAACCTCTACTTTCAAGGAGTTTATTTTAATGAGGAAGACAAGCAGGTAAATGGGTTATTACATATGGCCTGTTAAGTGCTCTGATAATATTTCGCCCAGTATTTTGTTATCCATTTGCTTATGGTCCATTATAGTCTCTGTTCAGTATTCACATATTATTTATAAACTTACCTGAATATTAAAGACATATGGATGGGTATATAACATTGGTTAGAGACCTTCTGATTAGAATAAACCATTATTGGAGAGTCTGGAACCTGCCTCACTGGAGGGAGTCTCCTGTGAACCAATAGAGAAAATTGATTGTGCCTAAGATGTTGTCTTAATGTTTCAACTAGAAAGTAAAAGTAAAATCGGAGTGTACAGGAATAGAGATGTAAGATGGGTAAATCACAGTAGGGATGCTTTTCAAAGTCCTACCATCTCAACATTAACCTTTTAAATAAACAGGAAAAGATTGCTAAAGTTGGATTTTGTGTTATCAGTTTAATCCATTAAAATTAGAAAATCTTTTCATAAAAAAAAGAGTAAAATTACCAGTTACAAAGGGGAATATATTTATAACTTTCACAACCCCAAAAGAAAAAGTATTAAGAATATTTTAAAAATAAATAGTAATCAGTAAGAAAGGCAAAACTACTCAACTGAAAAAAAAATGATGAAATATATGAATAGGAATTTTGCTGAAAAAGAAACATAAGAAACAAAATTATTAAAAATCATGGGAATTTAAATTGATATCATGATGAGATACCTTTCAACATTATTCAATTAATAAAAACTATGTCACAATATCAAATGTTAGATTGTAAGTAGTCAATCAGAGTCTCATTCATTTATATGGAGTGTAAATAGATGCAAATATTTTCAAGATATTTAGCATTATCTGCTAAGGTTGCATGTTACATATCTTACAAGGAAATAGTTCTACTCCTAAATTTATACACAGGAGGAACTCTTGTTCATGTACAATAGAAGACATGTGCCACACTGCTCATAGCAATATTGCTCACGATAGAAAAACAACCGTAAACGCTCCAGATGCTCATGAAGAGAACACAAATGGATGATCATAAAATGGTCAGAATGAATTAACTAGGCTAACATGGCCAATATGCATGAAGCTCAAGAGAATAATATTGAATGAAACCACAACTCCAAGAGTATTTCTAAAGTATGATGCTTTTAAAAAAATTGAACATAACTCAAACTGAAAAAAATCAGTTGTGTTTTATGCAAGAGTAGACAACTATATACATCTTGGAAAATATGCAAATGCACAAAACAATATAAAGAGGAAAGGCTGAATGATACACACAGACTTCAGAGAGATAAGAATGCATCAGGTAAGGAAAAGCAAGGCAACGGGATAGATAAGAACATATGTTTAGAGGTAGGTTAATTGTCATGATTCACTTGTACTCGTTACATACATGAAAATGCTTAACTAAATATTTGTAATTAATAAAAGCACACCATATTGGACCAGCAATTAGAGTGAAACAACTTTTATTATTAATTCAATTATGCATTTATGAGAGGGGAGATTTCTAAGGAATTTTAATCGGTGATCATAGGTAGAAAAAATGCAAGTCATCCAGACATGGCTGGCTTGCTATAGAAAATGACTGGGTAAACTGATAAAAAAAGGCAAAAATCCAACCTCACAAGTCTCCTCTGTCACACTTCTCAGAAAATTATTTGGCTTATTCTTGAGAACATTTTATATCATATGAGCAATTAGGGAGATAAAATGACCTTCAAGGAGTCCTTCTCCTGACCATGTCACACTGGCAAAGATGCCGTGAAAGATCGCAGGGAGAAACCATGACGTCTCCTGCCAGAGACCCACAGAGGGGGCGATATACAAGAGCTGCTTTCTGCTGTAATTACACTCACTTGTCTATTCTCCTTTTAAGCTAAAGTCAAAAGAAGAGAAATCAGGTTGTGAACTTATTAAAAACCAGCATCTCACCTCTCCTTCACATTTTTCTGTAATTTTTTATTTTGATCAAATGAACAAGACTTCTGGCTTTCTTTTTTGTTTGGGTTATTTCTTACATAAAACTGTGTGGTCTAGCTTTTCTGGCCTTGGCCATGATTAAATAGAAGAATTTAGAAAATCATTCTAAATGCAACACTATTAATTGAAAAACAATTTCTATTTCTGTCTCTTCCCTAGCTCTCTAATTTTCCTCTTCCCTAAGGCAGATATATATTCCAAATTAAGCAACTTTGTGGTCATAAACTCAAAAATGTAAGAGACAAACCCATACTCATTTTCAAAAGGAGTATTCATACAAACCAGGATTTAAATAGAAAAGGTGATTTGTGCTAACCAAGATTTAAATAGAAAAGACTGTTACAAATTATGGCATTTTGGGACACAAGTTCTTCCTCATTTGAGAAAGCAAACAGGGAAAGTGTAGTATGTTTTCTTTATAGATCTTTATGAATAAGGGTGTCCAGAACTCAAGGCAATTTAAAAAAGCGATCAAACTACTTCTCCATTTCAGTTTTTATACATACCAAACATGAACACGTTTCTCATGAGAATTTACTTTTTAACAAAATTAGTTAGCTTTTTATTGAGAAGTTTTCAAAGGAGACTATGCTTCACAAAGGAAGACCATGGATAGTTATAAGTATTCTTGATCTGAAAAATGAATTTTGTACTCTACTAAACCTCATACTCAGAAAAAGAAAATTCTAGAAATATTGTAGAACTAGATATGAAAAATGTAACAACTAGAACTATAAAGAGAAGTAAACATGAGGGAAAACACTAATAAATCACACTATATCAAAATTATGAACTAGTGTTGATCAAAAGACTTTATCAAGGGAATAAAAAATACACTGTAGAGAAGATATTTACATGTGTGACTGACAGTCAACTTTTAGCCAAGTAGTTAATATATCCTTAGTACTCAATGAAGATAGTCAGATGATGCCCTTAGAACAGGCATGCCACAAAGGAGAATATCCAAATGCCAACATTAGTAGAGAAGGCAATGCAAATTAACATCAGTCATTATATTACTTTACTAGAGTGCAGTAACCAAGGACCACAACCTGGGTGACTCAACAGCAGGTATTTACTCTTATGTTTCAGAGGCTGGATGTTCAACAGCAAGGCATCAGCAAGGTTTACTTCTTCCAAGCTCTGAGGAAGTGTCTGTTTCCATGTTTCTCTTATAGTTTCTACTAGTTTGTTGCTAATCTTTGACATTCCCTGGTTTGTGGCAGCAAAACTCCAATCTTCACATGACATTTCCCTTGTGCCTTGGTGTCCAAATGTCCCCTTTTTATTTATTTTTATTCTTTAAATCTAATCTTTATTGTATTCTTTCCATTACTATTTAGTCCCCTGGTAGGGACTGAGGTTATTTTGGATTAGGCACTGACCTTGACACTAGTATGATCTGATTTTAACTAATTACATTTGTAGTGACCAGCTTCCTAATAAGGTTATATTCTGAGGAAGGATGGATTAGGATTGCAGCGTAGAAATTTGGAGGAGAACACACGTCAAGCCATAATAGTCATTAGGGAAATTCAAATCAAAACCACAGTAAATACCAGGACATTTTGTAAAAGATAGGCAACACCAAGTATTGTTGGGAATACAAACAGATAAACAAACAAACAAAAAACACCATGCTTTCATACCTGGTTTGTGAGCTTGGAAAATCTCTTTGGAAAATATGTTGACAATAACTGTCTAAACTAAATGTATGTATACAAAAATTCTTCTTTAGGATACAGGTTCAAAGAAAGTGTATGTTCTCCAAAATATAAATAACAGCATTCTTTATCCTAACTCCAAAGTGGAAGCAACACAAATGTCCATCAAGAGAATGGAATAAATACATTGTGGGTGAATCATAATACCAAATATTATATAGCAATAAAATAGACTATTTTATAAGCAACAGTATGAATAGATCACTCGACCATAATGCTTAGTAAAATGAACCAGATGCAGAAGAATTTATTTGTATAATTCTACTTATATAAAATTCAAATACAGGAAAAATTAATCCAGAGTCTTAGAGGTTAAGGTGATGGTACCCCTGGGGAGGGAAATAAAATAAATGATGAGAAGAATAAGAAGAAGGGCTGGAGTACTGGATATTGCTATTTCTTAATCTGGATCTTAAGGGATGACCTCACTATGTGATAGTTTATCAGCTATATGCTTGTGATTTGTTTACCTTTTGTAATGTGCTATAGCTCATTAAAAGTAGATCATTTTCTTCAATTTAATAGTAGCTCTGTTCATATTAAATAACAAGTATTGGTGAGAATGTGAAGAAATAGCAACATACACACACTATAGGGGGATATGAATTGGTGCAGCCACCGTGGAAACAGTTTTGAGAGTTCTCAAAAAATTAAAAATGAAAGTAGCATATGATCTAGTACATTCCACTACTGGGTATCTATTTGAAGTTAATAAAAACACAAATTAGAAAAAAATACATGTATCACTATGTTCATTGCTGCATTACTTACAATAGCCAAGATCCAGAAACAACCTAAGTGTTTATCAATGAATACATGGATGAAGAAGACATAAGTGTTTATCAGTGGTTGAAGAAGACATAGTATACACACACACATACACACACACACACGCACCTATATATGCTACTCAAACATATAAAAGAATGAATTCCTGCCCTTTGTAACAACATAGATAGACCTAGAGAGTATTATGCTAAGTGAAATAAGTCAGAGAAAGTTGAATACTACATGATTTCATTTATACATGCAATAAAACACACACACACACACACACACAATGTAACAAAACCCAGGTTCACATACAGAGAACAGATTGGTGGTTACCAAATGGGAGGGAGGTTGTGGGGAGACTGTCAAAGTAGTTGACTGGAATTAAGAAGTACAGCCTTCCAGTTATAACATAAATGCCATGTGAGGTACCACATAGGGAATATAGTCAATAATATTGCATTTTCTTTGTAAATCGACAGATGGTAACTACGCTTATAGTGATCATTTCACAATGAACACAAATGTCAATTCACTCTGTTGTACACCTGAAACAAATATAATTATATATATATATATATCAATTATTTCTCAGGAGGTAATAAATAATAAATAATAAATCACACCTCTCAGAAAAGATGACAAAGAAAAATATTCTTTATATATGTCTAACTCACAGATTTTTAATTTGCCAAACATCTGTACAAATTGCAAAATTGACTGGATCAATTTTTTAAATAAATCTCAAAAATAAAAAATAGCTCTTTCAATTTTAATTTTATTTTTAAAATCATGGTAAATTAAGGTTCTGTGATGGAACATGTAATGATTGTAGTATAACCTTATGAAACATGTAAGGATTTTTTAATGTTTCAGATTTTATAAAAGAAATTTTGTTTATTTTTGTGACATTATTATGAAATTAATTTCATCTGTCTGGTTTTATGGCATAACACCTGTTAAATATGTGAAGAAAAGGTGGTAAAATTATTTTGTACATACATATGTGTTTTCAAGTTGCTGTGTCTATGCATTTTCCTAATTTTATCAAAATACTTGTGCTTCTCCTTTGCTGATTTTTGTCTTTCACACACTTACTTGAAAGTATCATTCAATCAATGTATGTCAAAAACTACAATGTATGTCAAAAGCTACACAGTAGCTCTATAAATTTGCTTTGATCACTATTCCACAGGAATACAAACTGAGGGACATAACATTAGTCACTAACTCCCAATAAGAAGGATGGAATCAGTTGGAAAGCTGGACCTCAGTGCAAAGTGGGAACTGCCTCTCCTGTATCATGCTGTCTCAGAATTTCCAGTTGCATGATTCTCACATCCTATCTTGGATTACAATTTTAAAACTCAACACTTCTTCCTTTCTAAACTGTAAACTTCTTCACAGAAGAAAGCATATCACAATAATTTCACAGAAAGTTCATACAGATTTTGTAGAATTAATAGTAGATTGTATTAAATAAGCCTTCATAAAAATACATATTACATACACTAACTACTCTTCCCATCAGTGGAAAATTAATTTAACCACAGCCCTTCTGAAGCCTGAACACCAACCGAAGCTTATCATGGTCTATAGACAGAGCAATCTTCATAGTTTTAGAACTTATATTTTCTTCTCATTTTTAATGTTATTTTTAACTATTCAATTAATTTCCAACTATTGGCATATTTCAAGTTCAGTTCTTCATTTGTTATAACTTTTGAATAATTATTTGATCATGTCATGATGGTAAACAAAAAGGTCTAATATATATTATAATAAGTAATATTGAAATCAACACACAGTAAGTGAAAAGATTAGAAGTTTTTTGTTGGTGTGCTTTTATGCTGCTGTCCTTGTTAGTGTGTTGTTTTGTTTTTCAAACAGCCATGCCTCTTTAAATGGTAGGCTTTCTTTATTTTCAGATCAAAACAAGTGATCAAACCACACTCCCAGATCAACTACGAATGTTGGCAGAGGATCGATATTTCTAATTTAAAAATAAATTATGAGAATCCGAAGGAACGAGCCTCTCTTTAAATAGTGAAATGAGATGAGGTACTCTGTGTTTTAAAATGTCTGCTCTTATAGGCTTAGAGTGAATGAATTGAGCTCTTTGACTACCAATATTAGGAAATAGTTATGGCAGTGACACTTCTAACATAGTGTGTCGACATGCTGACCTGCCATATTCACTGGCAAGTGTAGAGTGTACTGCAGCGAATCACTCACATAGTTCTTTCTGTGAGTTTAAAAAAATATATCCCTTATATGGAAGGAAATAGAAACTCACATACTTCAGTTTACTCCTTTAAATTCAATCAAGGCCTTACAACTCAGCTTTTGAAAATGAGTTT
Source organism: Sturnira hondurensis (assembly GCF_014824575.4). Lineage (NCBI taxonomy): Eukaryota > Metazoa > Chordata > Mammalia > Chiroptera > Phyllostomidae > Sturnira > Sturnira hondurensis. Next base: position 7,269,514 of record NW_028074140.1, on the reverse strand, counting down.
TGTCTAGTGCTTTTCTCCTAAGTACAGTCTTTTTTAAAAAGCAGAAAAAATACTCACATACTGTTTTTAGATAGAATCTGTTTTCTTCCCTAATTATAAATGATTCTGAAAAGGAAAACAAGATTATAAGAGTACTATCTACATACACCATGAGAGTTCATATCTTTTATTTTTCTTTTAAAGAAGAAAATAAGTCTGGAATGTCAGCTAACTTATTTTGATATATAGTTATTGCCATTTTAGTATATTTCTTGCCTCAGTTCTAAATATACAAAAATAAATTATTTACTACCTTTCCTTCAGGCAGTTTAACTATTATTGGGATGTGTGTCTCAAAGAAAGCTCAGAATTGGTGGGGGGGTCATAATTTTCTAAGGTTAACTGGGAGAAAAAAATTAAAAGAATTGGTATAAATTGCAGCATGCTTATTTTGCAAATGACAGAATAACAGTCAAGGAAAAAAAACCATAATTACCCACTTCAGACCAACACCAAGACCTGTCGCAAACTGGACCTCAATCCCCCTTTTTTAATCCAAACTTTGCCTTCCCTCTATAGTTACACTCCTCTCCTGGCCTTTGGAGACCAGAAAGCAGAGAGGAAGGGAAGGAGGGAGGGAGGAAATAAGAAAGGAAGGAAAGAGGAAAGAAAAGGAAAGAAGAAAAGAAAGAAAAAATGTTTCCATTTTATGATTCTATTGCTACTGGAAAGAAAGAAGTGATGGGCAACCCAATTAGACATGTAGATGTAAAATTTCCAGATTATCTTACACATATCTTAGAGTGTCCCCATTGTAATTATTTGTTGGTTTATTTGTTTTCTTCTTAGAATATTCTCTCTCGAGGTCCCTTCCTCTTTGAACATTCTGGAAATACTAGAGTAATCTTCAAGACATTTAACAATCTAACAACTGCTATGTTATGGGCATCAGCCAATCAGAACAGATGGCAGCCATAAACAATGATGCCCCTCCTGGTATATGCAGCCCAGATGGAATTAAACACACATATTACCTGCTCATGCCCCAGGGCTGGGAAGTACCAACTCCAATGTGCATCTTCTTTTATGAGGATAAGATATCTCACAGTCTTCTCGTGTTAAAGTAGGTTCAACTGTCCATATACTAGTTGTTAATACATTTGTGTTAATGTGCCACTTATATTTTATTCTCAGCAACCTATTTTTCCTATTCTCTTCTTAACATTCAAGCTTAAGAAGCGGAGGTCTGTTCTTATCTGTACGTCAAGAATGTTAGGACAGATGAAGTGGTGAGAGTCAGGAGGTGAAATTTTACTCTATAAAGTTTTCTAAGGCCAACAAGGATTAAAATATGACAAATATTTTTATAATCCAGTAGTAAAAATAAGATTTAAATTTCATTACCAACTGGTGCTTTTGAACACAATACGAAGAGCTGGAAAGGACAGTCTCTTTGGCTTTAAAAAAATTTGGACTCAGCAAATTGTCTTAGAATATCATAAAAATACCTGTAATATTACAGAAAGACTCCACCAAAAATTAGGTGATCTAAACATTCCAAGTTTTCAAAATTAAAGTAAACTGTAAATAGTATGAACTTTGAGATTACCAGTCAGCCATTATAGTAACAGTAGTTTGTCTTTAGATGCAAGTGATTAGAAATATAACTCAAGACACCTGAAGGAAAAAGAAAAAAGAAATGCTTCTCAGCTGGAAAGAATAGGCACACCGCCTTTATAATTGCACTTTATTATGTTTTACAGGTGTTACGTTTTTTAGAAATTAAAGGCAAGGTCCCTCACCAGCTAAAATATTATAACTCGCTTTACTGTGGCCGTCGGGAACAAACCTCAGTATCTTTGCCCGAACTGCAGCAGCTCACAAACCAGAGGAAGGAAACAGAATCGGGCCACAGATACTGACACCGGAATTCAGTGCTGGCCGGACCCCATCTCTTCCTCTGCTAGTTTTTACTGGGTCCCAATTTTGACATTGTGAGGAAGGACTAATGAGTACCCCATTATCTTACACATAAGATCCAAGAAGATGGGAATCCTTCCTTCCACTGCTAATTAAAAATTATAGGGAGGCCTCCAGATGACCCAGCCTGAATTGCATGTTCACCCCTAGAGTGGGGGTAGATGCAATGCGGAGCAGATGGTGCTGCAGGAATAATACATGGAATAGGGTCGGGTGTTCCAATGTTCCTCCAAAATGAAGGGATGTTAAGGAATTAACCTTGGCCTTTGCAAGTATGAGCACCAGGGTGCCTAGGGGCACACACACACGAACAGTTACGATTTAATTCACTCCTGAATCCCTTACCTAAGGAAGTATCTCCAGTAGGGACTGCCCGTGACAGATGTAGTGCATGCAGCATCACCTAGTACCAGGCTAAAGAGTAACCAACTGGAAAGGGGGCTGCATGGCCACGGTTTCTAGAATGGGCTTTTTTGTTTTTTTGCAGAATGGTAGCAGCAGTGAAATTTCTCGACTACTGGAGAGGCAGAGACTGTTCAGTGGATAGAGTCGGCAGAGATGCACAGGAGCAGATTCTGTACCTGAAACAGACTACCAGGCTCCAGACCAGGAGTGCATGTTTGAGTCCCCCAGGGTGTGTTTGTGTACAGGAATCCGCTGTGTTTTTAGCATTGCCTAGGCCAGGGGTGTATTCTATGAAAACAGGTTTTGCCGTCTCCCTGAAAGGCAGACATTTTCCTTCAACTTAATTCATCATATGTGTAGTAGTACTTCTACACTCAATATTGTAGGAGGAGACAAACTGAAGTCTATTGCCTAGGAACTTGTGATCTTGTGTGTGAAATCCCACCGTCCCTGGCCAACTGGAAGCACCTACAACTAAACTGCTAGAGTGATGGGAGGCAGTAATGAAATGTTAAGGAAATATTGTTGCGGGGGAAGGTGGGGGGTCAATCTGGGAGAGCTTTTAAAAGAACAAATGAGGGATATTTGAGGCATATTCTAAATAATTTTGATGTATTTCTGAATACTTTCCCCTTTCTGTTCTGTCTGGTGAACTTCTACCTAAAAAACCTTGAGGATGAGATTGGAGAGAAAACCTGCATTGAGGAGAGGGTCCAAAGATAGGAAAAGTTAAGTCAAGAGCGTCATGAGAAACTGAACTATACCATAGCCCAGAGAGAATCTGGAAACCTTCTCCCAAAGTGAAGGCAACAGAAGAGACTATTTCAATCTGAAGTAAAAAGCCAGGAATCTGCAATTAAGGAAAATGAGCAGAGAGAGCATGGGCTTGCGCAGGCCTAGATGAATATAAAGTGAGAAGCTCTAGGCCAAGTGGTTGCCTTTGGTTATGTCTGGGCGCGTGACTCCGTGGTGCAGGTCAGCCTGCCTCACTCACAGAGCTGCTGGCGAGGTTGCCACGGAATTCGTGCCTCCAGGACCTAGTTCCCACTGTTCTGCACAGGTAGGAGAAATAGGCTTCGCTTTAACTGCTACTTTGATTTATCACATGACGTTTTACAATTCTAAATAAAAAATCAAAGTCCACTGTAGACTTTTAGTGCAAAATTTAATGAATAAGTGAGATTGATGATGTGCCAAAATAAATACACTTAACTTAGATAAATACATCACATAACTCTTGTGGCAGTGGATTCATTCAGTGTTTTATGAGAATGGAAGATGTATGAGGTATGTAAACTTTGCTTGAGGTACAGAATGAGGGAATTTTTTTAAAGAGCCTGTTTAGGTAATGGGCTTACATATTCCTCTGGCGTTTAGGATGAAAGGTCAGGGTCACTTGTGCAACAGACATTGTCTGCTGAACCTGACAGAGGACAAACATGTTTAAATGAAGTAGAAGGATTTTCTGGTGACCCATTGTTGAGTTAGAAAATCACAGTTTGGGTAACTAAAACATATACATCAGTTTAGTGCTTTTCATTGTAGAGTCTGTTCAAACTATAAATAAACAAAATCATAGAGGGTTTCTGTAAGTATGTCTTTTCTGTAAGTGTCGGTTTCTGCAGGCCGCATGTGACTAATGACGTGCGTATTTCAGTTGTTTTGCTTTGCTTTGATTTTTGCTCTTGCTTGAAGAAACTCACGGTTTTTATTTAAATCCTGTATCCTGGTACCAGCTGCAAAAATTTTACCCAGTTCGGGGATCCTGTGATTTTTAATTTATTCTGGTTAAGATATATTGTAACTTGGAATATTTTAGTGGTGCTTTACATAATTTAAAATAGGAAACATAGGAAAAATGTTTTGAAAAGAAACTCCAGAGTAATTCAGGAATGCCAAGGTAAATAGGACATGCACTCCCCCACCCCGCCCCGAGCTACGAGGCACACCTGTGGGGCCACAAATCCTTCCCAAGCTGTGGATGTGTGCCTGGCGGGGTGGATCAGTTGGTTGGAGCATCCTCCCCATGCACCGCGGCTGTGGGTTCGATCCCAGATGAGGGCACATACAAGAATGAACCTATAATTGCATAAATAAGTGTAACACAAATCCCTCTCTCTGAATAAATCTAAGAAAATTAAATTAAAAGCTGTGGATATGTACTACTGCACAGGCATAAAGTGCAGCTTTTTGGAGCACATTTAGGCTAAGGAGTTTTCTGGATTTTTGTTTGGTTATTTGTTTGGTTTTCCATTCTTCCTGTCGTGAGAGGTTTCTTGGAGATGTAGAGAAAAGGCAGGAAAGAAAGATACTGGTGAGGATAACAGGTAATTCAGGGACTGAAGGAGAAATCATAAGTGGTCCAGTGTTGCGTGTGTCAGTCACATCAGAAGTTCAGGTGAGAAGGCTCTCTGATGAGATTCTACCACAATCCTGGTCTCATAAACTACTTCTGCACCCTTTCCTTTCTCTCCTCATCTTCACTTACTATCCTACCATGTAAGTCACAAATACAACATAACTATAAAGAAAGCTAGTGGGAGAGAAAGACTGAGACTCTCTTAATTACCCTCTATAAAAAGCCAGAGTAAATGGCACTCCCCCTTTCCTGTACAAACCACAGGACTAGTGCCCCCACAGCACCGGTGACACGGGCTTGCAGCCTGCTCCTGGGTGCACCCCAGCAATTCCGCTACAGTACTTGAGTTGTGTGTTTACCCCTACTAAATTGTTTTCCCCCCTAAAAATGTGTATGCCTGTAGGACTTTTAATTAAATGATACATTTAACTAAATACATAAAAATCAAAAAGTTATACCTTTATAGTCCAAATGTTATTGCATTCACAATCAAGTATAAAATAGAGTCGCCATTGCTATGAAAGCCAAGTAGAATATATGTATTGTATTCTGTCCATGATTCAAAATGATATTTTCTTAGTTTTTGTGGTGTTGGTACTCATTTTTCGAGTTAAAAAGCTGTATCTCTTATGAAAATATTTCTTGTTGCTTGGCTTGCTATAACTTTTCTGGTGCATCCTGCTTTTTATGTTGTTTTCATAATACACTCATTTTTGGATGAAGTGAAGGGTGTCATAGTGTGGTGGTTATTAATATAAAGTGAAAGTATCCCAGCCCGGTTGACACTTGAAATGTGTAACATGTTGAAGGCCCTAACTACAACATGTCTCTCTTTGTCTAGCACGCTTCTCTCTGTTTCTAATAGATTTGGTATCTAGGTTATTTTTGGCTTCCATTTTCTAAATTTGTGATCCCTTGATGTATTGAGAAATAGTAACCTCCAGAATGTACTCATACAGGATTCTTCTTGTCTCCATTTGTACATAAATCTCTGACTTTAGGAACCACAGCACCAGGATGAAATATTTCCCAGCTTAAGAGACTCATTTCCTCCTAAGTTTATTAACAAAAAGGAAGGGAAGTAAGAGTAAAAACATGGTCTTCTTTATTTTTGTTTGTACAAAGCTACAGGCAGTTGGGAGAAGCTGACTCAGAGTCTAGCTAGCAAGGTGCTCAGTTTTCACCCAGAGAGCACCCCGTGTTTGCTGTGGTTGGCCCTAACTTACCGTGTGACGTCACACAAGACACTTGCATTTTTCATGTGTCTTCTCCTAGTGTAGGTTATATGTCATTTTTGTCATGTAAAAACTTAGTAGTTCACATAAAATTAAGTCACCTTGCAATTCTAGGAAATTATTTAATATCTACTTTCCATATTAATAGTATTTTTTAAATTTTTGCCCCATATTTGAAGGGCAAAATAAATGACATTTTTGTTACAGTTAAAGGTAAATCATGTTCTGAATATATAACTAGGTGCGTCATTGGTGAATAAACATGATTGTAGCTTAAGATATATGGTGATTTAATATCTTTACTCCCTTTAAAACATGTTTTTAACTTCGGTGTTTAAGCAAGGCCAATGCTATCAGCTTTGTATTGCCACGCTAACTGGCACTAATTATTTACATCTCATTTTTTTCCCTAAAAGTTAGGGAATGATCTAGACTGATTACTAATCCTCCTCAGCAGAGAAAGATCAGCAACAGGTCATCTCTTGCATAAAAGAAATGATTAGGTCATCCTTCTATGAGCTGCTCAGTAATTTTGAGAAAATCGATCGAATCCAAAGTAAAATGCTTATAGTGGTTTTTATGGCAATCTTGAGATTAATTACTGATGTTCTTAAAAGGTTACATGCTTTTCATCAATTACTGTGAGTATCCTGAAGCATCAATGCATAATTATAGAAAACTGCTGTGTCCTTATTTAAGAACACTGAAGGATATAATGATACTGAAGACCAGAGTGGTATGGCTACCTCACCATGTACAGATTTCCTGTGTGCTAGTTTATGTTGGTTTCTGTTTCTCACTTTCACTGAGAGGAATACAGCCCAGGTGTTAGCACTGATGTGGCATTTGTTGTGTGAATATTCACCTAAACCCCATGTAACATGTCATAAAGCACAAAGTATATAGCTAAAAGTGCTGTATTTGGAAAGCATCTTCTGTTTTATCCCAGCAATTTTAAGTAAAAAAATAATGTGTACTTGTGTTTTCAGAACAGCAAAGTTGTAAATTATTTTAAAATGACTCATCTGCTTAAGGTTATTCTCTAGCACACTATTCGAAAAAAGTGTATGCAGTAAAAGTTTTGGGTACTTAAAAATAACTTTTAATTTAAAAAATAACTTAATGGATATTTAAACTAAAGTCTAGACTGTCTAACATTCAGATTTTCAGCAGAGTCCTGAAAAAGAACTATAAGCTACTCTGGCCAGAGTGCTTGGTCAGTTGGAGCGTTGTCTCGTAGACTGAAAGGTCAAGAGTTTGATTGGTCCCCCTGCTGGGGTGCATACCAGAAGGCAAACAAGCTGGTGCCTCTCTGTCTGTCTCTGTCTCTATCTCTCTTTAAAGAGAGAGAGAGGGAGGGAAGAGAGAGAGAGAGAAACTTGAGACATTCATTAGCCAAAGGGAAAAGCAGAAGGAGAGAAATAATCACTTTAAGATATAATTAATCTCCTATACTTTCTAAGATAGTGATGCGGATGCCTGGGAGATGGGGAGGTGAATAGGAGCTCTGGAAAAAATACCAGTTCTTTTCCAGGGCACCTCTTTAGCCACTTATATCTGATAAAGTGGATTGCTCTTCCAAAATTCGCTGAAGGCAATGCACCTGTATCTGTGATCATGTGTGTCGAGGTGTTCTTATGCCCCTTTGTAACTTCTTCCAGGAAGAATAAACTTCAATATGATAAGAGTTTCAAAGTGGTAAATGATCCACAAAGTGTCAACATTAAACTATTGCATCTGGAAACAGGGATAGTGGGAAATACCAAAGATAATATTCCATGTTGCTAGCTAACATATAATAAACAATAAATTTTTTAAATGAAGAATGCTTTAAAGAGCACTAAAAACATCTGGTTAGATTAAAACCTTGAGAGTCCTTGAATATTTCATGTGCACTTGAAAATAATATTTCTGATGTTGGGTCCAATGCTTAATCGCTGTCGAACAGGGATAAATTAGTCGAATTAGTGCTTAAATTATCACCCTTCCTCCTTTGTGCTATTGCTTATATAATTTATTTCTACTATACAATGTAAATAGAATATTGCATCGTTATGTTTATTTTTAAAGTCAGCAGTGTTTAAAGAGATTTTTATGTCCTTTATATTTATCAGCATACTTAATCATCCTCATGTTCTTCATTTGCTGCCACAAAAATTGATTTCTAACTGTATTTTTCCTCTATCATAATAAAAAAGTCTTTAGTGTCTCTTGTACCACAAATATTTTTCAGCTTTCAGATATCTGTATTGAACACATTTATTTAATTACAAATATGTTTATTTTTGAAGAAAGTTTTTGCTGGCATAGAATTCTTGTTAGGCATTTTACTCCTTATACTTCAAAGGTTTAACTCTATTTTTTTATTGCCTCAGCCATAATTTTCAAGTTTGTTGCAGTGTATCTAAGATTTTTTTTCATAGAATCAAATGTTTTTCTTTTTCTTTCTGGCTGCACTTTTTAAGAAAAAACGTTTGATTATGCCATGATAGGTATACCTTGCATTGATTTTATTATATCTTCAAGTATTTATTCCTTCCCCCACCTTTTTTCCCCAGAAACCCATGTTACTGAAAAACCCAGTACTTCATTAACCCATGTTAGACCGCTGGATACTAACGTGCAGAACTTGGACAATTTTTGTTTTAAGCACTCATTCTACCCATTATATTTTAGTTTGGGTCATTTCATGACATGTCCTGAAGTTTATTTATTTTCTCTTTTATGCCTAACATAATTATATGCCCATTAAATCTTTTTTTACCGATAATCATATCTCACATGTAACATTTGCATTCGGTTCTTTTTTTATATTTATATCTTGACTAAATCTCCTAACCTTTCACATACATGCCCAACTTTTCCATTTGTTCTTTGAACGTTCTGATCTAATAATTCTATATCTGGTCCATCTTTGAGTCTGATTGGATTGGCTATTTACTCTCTTAAAAGCGACGCCACATGTTCTTGTCTTTTTCACATGCTCTACTTTTAGGTTTCATGTTGAACATTGTGTGCAGGAAAGAAAAAGAAAAACCCCAGCAGGGTGAGGAAGATAATACTCATGACCCTGAAAGAGCTTGCTTCTTCTTCTTAGCCATCAGAGTGGGATTTGAGTCAAACTAAATTGTAATTTAGCCATCCTGATTTTTGTTGTCACCATAGTTATATTCAGTTTACGTGGTTCAGTTCATTTCTGAGAGAAGGATCACAGGCTCCCTTTTATCAGGGTTCGAGCTCTGAGGGCTGGCGGTTGTCTCAGATTCGCTGCTGTGTCTTCCTACTTGCACTTGCCCTGTTGACTGCACCTTGGAGGTGTTGCTCTCAGTCCCCCACCCTTTCTCCATTATGGATGGTGTTCTGATTGACTCTAAGGGAAGCTCCTCAAAGCATCAGAGAGTGTACCAGATTGCTGTGCTAATGACAGGACACATGCCAGACAGAAGGCCAATTTGTGAGTCGCACACTCCCAGAGACAATTGGTTTTTCTCTCCTGAGGTTGGCAGTGACAAGGGCTTTGGAGAAAAGGCGGGGTTTCAAAATTGCAAGTATTTATGCATTAATTAGGGAAGGATTGCATTTCGTATAAGCTGTCAACCAAATGATTGAGTTTGCACCCTGACACTTGCAGGTCCTGCCCAAAAGGAAGTTCTTTTTCTAAATTTATCACAACACACCATGAGGACTGCTCATCAATGTAACATATGTGGGATTATTTGAGGGGCCGGATAACAATGGGGGGAATTGGGGAGAGGACAGTGAGGGACCTTTATGAAACACTGGCTCAAAAGGACTTACGTCACTTGTCACTCAAACATCATGAACTGGTAGGCCCTTCCTATTGCAGGTGGCCAATGCCGTACACGTAGTGTAAGACCTAGAGTATGAAGCGTTTCGATGCTCTTGCTCTGCCCTCCCATGACATGCCGAAATTTGTCTTAATTCTCAGAGGAGGTTTCCCTCAGTTTTCCTGTCCTACCCTGAATGTGCGGAAATATGCTTGATGGTTCCCTGTCCCACCTTGTGACAAGGTCATGCTAGGTGCATCTTTGTCAGAGGGAGTCTTTCTCAGTTTTTTCCCCTCCCCACAATTTTTTACCTTTGGTGGAGCCTATGAAAAAGAGTTGACAGGTGGGTGCAAATTCTGTTTGCCTGCCTGCGAGTCACCCAGGGATTTAAACTATCCAGGGAGCTCACACAGCTTCTTCAAATTGATTGAAACTTTTCATTTCATCTTATTTTTTTTCTGAGTCCGGTGGTGGTTTCCTCCTTTTCTCACTGCTGTGCCGGAGAAGGAAGCAGCTTGTATCTGTGAGAGCCGTGGGAGATATTACCTATTGGATTTTATTTAGTTCATTAGGTTGCTCTGCAATACCAGTTCACAAATAAGCATGATTTCACAGGTAATTCATCTTGTTCTCATTGTTAGAGCAGAAGAGTTCTTATTTCTCTACTGAGACTTCCTGTGCATGGATCACACTTTTTCTGCAAGCCTTTTGTTTTGTTATCATCTACATATTTTACTTATTTTTTAAATATATTTTATTGATTATGCCATTACAGTTGTCCCATTTCCTCCCCCTTCATTCCCCTCCACCCGGCAGAACCCTCCCCCACTAGTCCCCCTCCTTTAGTCCATGTTCATGTGTCACAAGTGTGTTAGATTCTGTATTTCCCATACTATTCTTGCCCTCCCCCTTGTCTATTTTCTACCTACCATCTATGCTACTTATTCTTTGTACCTTCTTCCCCCTTCTACTCCTCCCACTCCCCTGTTGCTATCCCTCCATGTGATCTCCATTTCTATGGTTCTGCTCCTGATCTAGTTGTCTGCTTAGTTTGCTTTTGTTTTAGGTGTGGTTGTTAATAACTGTGAGTTTGCTGTCTTTTTACTGTTCATATTGGTCATATTTTTATTTTTTCTTAGATAAGTCCCTCTCACATTTCATATAATAAGGGTTTGGTAACCCTTTTGATGAACTCCTTGAACTTGACCTTATCTGAGAAGCGCTTTATCTGCCCTTCCATTGTAAATGAAAGCTTTGCTGGATAAAGCAATCTTGGATGTAGGTCTTTGGATTTCAGGACTTGAAATACTTCTTTCTGCCCTGGCTGGTGTAGCTCAGTGGATTGAGCACAGGCCTGCAAACCAGATGATTGAGGTTTGATTCCCAGTCAGGGCACATGCCTGGGTTGCAGGCCAGTTCCCGGCAGGGACCAGTTCCCAGCAGGGGATGCATAAGAAGCAACCATACATTGATGTTTCTCTTTCTCTCTCCTTCCCTTCCCCTCTAAAGATAAATAAATAAAATTTTTAAGAAATTAAAAAAAAAGAAATACTTCTTTCTTGTCTCATCTACACATTTTTAGATAATATATTTTGGCAATTGTGGATTCTGATTTTTTTAATATAGTATATTTCCTTGTTTACTCTGTGGATTCTGTCTCCCCCTTGCCATGTGGTTGCCAATGCCTGTGCTTTATTTTTTAAGTTATGAGTTTTATTCTTTGCATGGTTTCTCAGGAGTTGCCCCTGTGTCTGCATAGCAAAGAGGCCAGTCCATTATTTGGGCAGAAATTATGTTGATACTCTTTGAATCTATGAGGCTTCTACCTGCAGCTGCTGAATCTCTGAGTGGCTGGGAGAATTCACTCAGAGTAGTTTTTATGCGAATGTCTCTCAGCTTTTACTTTGTTGTTGTTGTTGTTTTTAGATTAAATAAAATAAACTTATCTCAGAACAATATTATAGAATGAATCTCTAACAGAATAATTTGTAATTGCAAATAGTTACATAGAGAATCCCCATACACTATTTTAACATCCTACATTAATACAGTACGTTTGTCCCAAGTAACCAACATTGATACACGATTAACTAAAATCCATAAGTTATTTAGATATCCTTAGCTTTTAATTCTATCCATCCTTTCCTGGACTCCATCTCTGTCAGCTTGTACTTTCTGCTGGACCCTCCTGGGCCCTCTTTGTACGTGTGCAGTGTGCCCAGCAAGGTGTATAAGCAGGGCTTATTTTTCATCTTTTATGGGTAGGATGTGTCGCCTTTCCCCATGGGCACGGTAACCCTGTCACAGAGCTGCATGTCCTCCACATTCCTTTCTGAATGAGTTTGCTCTTTATATACAGCATGCTGCCATGGGCTTCACCCTCCTCTCCAGATCAATTCTTCCTCTGGTGGCAAGGCTGATAATGTTCCTGTGTGAGTTGTGTTTTGTAAGAGCATACCGAAAATGCATTTTTCCTTGTCAATGTCTAACATTACAAATTCTGTCTGCTTTTGAACTTTATATAAACAGAAACAAAGAATTTATTATTTTGTGGCTTATGCCCATCATACTGTTACATATACCAGTATTTTGTTCTTTTTCTTGCTGTATAGTATTTTGTTGTATGGAAGCAGCCCATATGATTCCTCCTTTGTTCTCTCAGTAGATATTACCAAGATTGGCTATTTTGCATAATATCACTACGACTAGTGTTTCATAGAGCATATCTTTCAGTGCACACAGTTCTGTTGAGTTCATTCCAAAAGAGTTGCTGGGTCACAGCTCCACCAGTTTCAGACTAGCTGTACAATTGTGCACCTTCTCCAGCCGTGCATGACGGCTCCGCTTGTTCCACAGACTCTCCAAGACTATATTGCCTGCTTTTTTCCATAGTAACCAATTTTGTGTGAAGGTTTAATTTGCATTACTCTGATGACAAAAAATCTATACTACTTCTTTTAGCTGTTATCTTCTTTTTGGAGTCTGTTTTTCATACTTCTGGAGTGTGGTCTTTCTCTTATTGATTTGATGTTGTATAAGTCCTCTGTCCTTGCCATGGTACTGATTCTGGGGATACAGACTTTGGGTTAGGGATAGACTGGTGGGCAGTTTATGGGGGAATGGTGGGTCTCACATGAAAACCCGCAGAGAAATAAAGAAAAAAAAAAGACTTAGGACAGGTGAAGAGTGTGCTATGGTGAGGTCAAAGCAGAGACTGCAGCTGATCCCTTAGGGCAGGGATGTCAAACTCATTTACACCGGGCAGGGGTGGGGGGTGCACTCATTTTCACGGTTTGTCTTCAAAGGGCCGAGTGTAATTTTAGGGCTGTATAAATGCAACTATTTCTTAACAGTTAAGTGAGACTTCAATACTGCCACCAGGTAGAAACAAGGCATTGAGCTGGATTAAAGAAGGTGGAGGGCCGATTCAGCCCATGGGCCTTGTGTTTGCCACCTGTGCCTTAGGACCTTTTGAAGTGGAATGGTTCTGCAGAACATTAGCAATCTGGAACATAAGAGCTAAGGTTTTACACCTCTGTATCAAGTCATTAGATGCATGCTACCTCCAGGAAGAGGTCTGACCTTAGACAGGATTGCTGTTTTCAGCTGAGGGCTATTACCAGGAGGAAAGACTGAGAGGCACTTGCTGACTGTCCTAGCAGTTGGTAAAGTGAATACTGATGGCTAGTATGTAACAGAATCTAGCACATTAAGATATAGGTATTGCAAACATTTACTCTACTTTATGGTTTACCCTTTCTTCTTGATGTCTTTGGGTAAACAGAATTCTTAATTTTGTTGTGGTTAATTTTATCAATATTTTCCTTTATGACAGTAGGTTTTTTTGGAATTTTACTTATAAAATATTTTATACTGTAATACTGTGGACAGTTTCCCTATGCCTTACTTCAGAAGCTTTACTGTTCACTATTTCATTTATATATAAAATGTATCTGGAATTAATTTTAGTGTCTGATGTGAGCTGTTTCAATTCATTTTCTGCCAATGACTAGCCAATTGACCCAGAACCATTTACTGAAAAAAGTAGTTTCACACTGTTCTTACTATGGTCATAAATAAAACATTTGTATAGGCTTTTTTCTTTACTTTATATTTTGTTCTATTGGTGTGTTCATCTTTTATTTTGCCAAAATATGTGATATATAGTCTAGCTATCCAGAGATCTGGATGATCCAAGAAGACTAAATCCAATTCAATATGTGAATCTTGTTGAACTTCTGCTTCACATAATGAAACTATAAAAGACAATTTGGGAAAATTTCTGATATTTCAATATGAGCTATGCATTAGGTGGATATAAAAATAGTATGTATATGATAACTCAATACATTATGAAAAATACTTTCCTTTTTGTAGATTTATAGTAGATTTCTTAGGAGATAAAGGTTACAAAGTGTGCAAGCTATTTTCAAATTTTTCAGAAAAAAAAATATATGTACACTGATGAATAGATAAACTAAAAAGAGGACATTTTACCAAAGACTGAATCAAGTGTTCATATTTCTATTTCTATGGTTTTGTTTCCAAATTTTATAAAAAGTTGGAAGTTTCAATTGGAAAATAGGAGATTTAAGTGACTTATTATGTAATTCTGTGTGAACTTTTTAATAAGAAGTCTAGGTGAACTCTTAAAATAGAGGAAAAAAAGAATTATAAGTACTAGTAATCAAACCAAAGATGCACTTGAAAACATTCACTTTTAAATCGACATGCTTTGTTTTGTTTTATTTCTTTTTCTATTTTTCTCTTTTTTTTTTGTTCAAGTACAGATGCCTCAATTCCCCCCACACTCCCCCAGCTTTATTTTGTGAAGAGTGCACAACGTGTTTGGGTCAGCAGTCTTCCTTTGATCTTGCAGAGAAGAGGCTGCATTTGGAAAGGGATGAAGTTCCTAAAAATAATGCTATTTAAGAATTGATTAAAAATAAATAAAAATGCAAGAGACATTCAAAATAATCGGCATGCTTCATGCACTATTGGTCATGATGTTGCAATATATTAAGAAACATTAATTTTGTAAGCTAACTAATGAAGGCATTAAAAGTCAGTGCAAAATGGTCTTACAGTGGTAAGCTAATTGAAAACTACTTGAGGAAAACAAGTGATAACTATGAAAAATATATTATTGATACAAAAGATTTCAGACTTTTCAGAAATTTGTTGCCAAAATTTTCAGTGTAGAAAATTAGAATAAAAATAATATTGAGGAGGCTAATCTGGACTATAAATCCTCTGGTCAATTTATCTGTAATTTACATTTATATATTTTGCTGCTTTGTGTTAAGTCCATACTCTGCACTGGAACCAGCTTTCCTTTTGTGAGCTACACCCTTTGTATTTTTGTAAAATTTACACTTGTATGTATTACACTCTCTTGTTTTTCACACATTCAAAATCATACACATATAGTATTCTAAAATAGGTCTAATGATAGTATTATTTAATAGGTTGAAACTCCGGGTTTTAAAATAGAATTACTTTTATCATACCAGTATAAACAAAATTTACAATCCTTGATTGAATCCATCATCATAAGTTGAAAGTTATAAAGAAAAATATATATCACAAGAAGACATAAGTTAAAAATACATTGAATTGTCTGTTGGTTGTGTAGTCTCTTTTGTCTATTTATTTGAACTTTAATTTGTTTTTCTATCTCAAGTATACAGATCACTAACAAATTATTACAATATTTTATAACTCTAAACACTGAAGTATATTAGGGATATTTAGAACATATTTCTAAATTAACAGTAAATAATATAAATCACAGTTTATATTGGTAATTTATTATTTAAATGTGACACCTAAACTTTGTTTGGATAATAAAAAACAGACTTTCTTTGAGATGGACTAAGTATTTTGGGGTGGGGTGGGCAGGCAACAACAAACATGCAGTTCACTGATCTTCCATTAGTTCTTTTAATTACATATATCACTAGTATCTATAAGCTGTAATATATCTCATAAAATTTTTTTAATATTTAATCTCCCTGAGTTGGATTGTATTCCCTTGATTAACAAATTTATATTAGACTTTGTTGATCTCAGAAGTATCACAAACTAGTATATTAGATTTAACATTTGTTTACAAGGCTACTAGTAAATTATGTAAATCTTCTCTTATTATAGATCACTTAAATTACCAAAAAACGATACTGTAAAAATATATAATTATCTGACTAAAATTATAATTAACGTTGTGTTTTATTAAAATAGTATAATAAAGTTATAAGGCATTACAGTTACCTTCTACTCTACAGGCTTTCATAGATATAAATAAAAGAATCATAAAAAATACATCACTCATAATTTCCATAATTTTTAATTCCAAAATGCACTTCGTAAAATAGTGTTTTCATCCTACCAGGTCTGTGGCAGAGAAAGCTTGGAGTTGTTTGTCTCTCATCAAATCCTGTCACTACCCTCACCACCCACCCTGACATCTGTGGGACCTGCCTAGCAGTTTCCCGTGAACAGTGTGACCTGCTCTGATACACGGAGCCCACTGACCCTAGACTAATCCTCCCGAAAGACCACTTTTGCTGTACCAATCTTTGTCATGAACCTGCAGAATCCCCTAATGGCTTGTCATATTGAGTTCATGTTCTTATGCTTTGTCTTAATAGATAACTCTAAAACATATTAACTTTTCATTTTTCTCTCCCTCCTCTGAGAATTCTCAGCTGGCTGTTGTCTGGACTTATTTTTAAACAGAATGAAGGTATAGGACCAGGGACTGAATTAGAGAGTGAATGCAAGGAGAGAGCACAGAAAGGGGAAAAAAACTTACAGAAAAAAGAAAGAGAAACAAATGGACTTTATAATTCCACCAACAAAGCGAAGAGATCGTAAGAGGAACCCCCCACCCCCACCCTGGAGCTAGAATGGCTGCTTTAAGGCAGTGCACTCCTCGAAGCTAGGGGGAAGCACTGAGGACATTGGCAGGGAGATGATCAAGGAAGCAGCATAGTGGCCACAGAGGTGTGACTATAAAAATTCAGAATGTAGGAGTATGATTTTTCTGAAGTTTGAAGGATTCTATGAGGTATTTTAGTTGGCTTGGGCAAGATCAAATTTATATTATTAGACCAGTCCCACTCTTTAATGAACCAGAGTAAAAATTTAAATCATATTTTTAATGTTCTTTGAGAGTGACATTTACCTACACTTAACTAATATGGATCAGGATTTGTGATCTTACTAAAATACTAGTCATTTTAACCTGATTTGCTTGTATAAAAACATCATCAGAAGGACATGGGTCATATGGCCACTAATGTTTTAAGGCTCATCTCAGGCTTCATTTCAGGGAATCTTACATAAATTACACCCAAATGTCTGTCATCCTAGGATTGTACATTCAATTTTACCTTATGTTATAAATTAAATGTCAAACCCTTAGTATTACCAATCATACCTTGAATTTTAATCGCTCGTACTTACCTGACACAGTGTAGCATATCCAAAGTGTAGCACACAGTGTAGCACATCCAAAAATAATGAAATGAACTGTTCATATTTTTAAGGGAATGTTGGCATTCAACTATGTACTTGATGCTATTTTTCTGAGAATGAAGGGCAAAGCAGTCAATAAGCAGATAAGGTGAAAACATTGGCTTCACAGAGTTTTCATTTTCATAAGTGGAGATGACTGACAAATGAAGATTAAAATATGTCTAATGGGAATCATAGATATAAATAAAAGAACCATGGAAAATGAATCAGTCATGTCCTTCTGAATTTTTTTACTTGAAAGCCTATTTCTTAAAATAGTATTTTCATCCTTCCAGTCCCACAACTTAGAAAACTCTGACTTTTTTTAATCTCTCATCAAAGTCTGAAAAAAAGGATAAAAATTTAAAAAGGAATATGGAATGACTCAGTAGGGCATTGTCTTTTCAATAGAGAAGTTGGTTAAACCTTCTTGGATGAGGTACTGGAAAGCTACCTGAGGAGGTGTGAGGGCAAGTCCTAGGAGTCCAGTGAGGAGTCAGAGGAGAGCTCTGAGCTTGGGGCATGAACAGTACATTCCAGAAAGAAGCACACTCACTGTGACTAGGAAACTCCAAGCAATAGAGCAGTGAGGAGCAAGGAATAGGGCAAGAGAAAGATGGCCGGGGGCATGATTACATAGGAGCATCTAAGTCATGCTACAGATTTTTACTCTGTCCTGTCTGAGATGTATTAGGTGTTCAGTTCAGGCTGTCCATGATTGTTAACTGAATAATTTCAAAAATGGTTAATATTCGGGTTCAGCGCAGGGGTGTAGAGAGCTGGAAAGAGTGCTGCTTCTGCACTAATAGCAAGGAAAAAACTGGAGAAACTTTTTTAACCATAAGAATGGAAGACACAAGGCTATCAAGCTGAAGTATGGGCAAAGAAAGGTATCTGCAGGGAAAAAAGTAGAACCCGAGTGTTTGTGTAATTGGGACGGACACAGCCGCATGAACCTGAACTATGGAGAAGTCAACGAAAAAACTGAAACTGCTAATGCCTGAGTGTGCCCTGGCTTGACAGTGTGGAGCCCTGAGGGCCACGACACCGGGGAGCTTGAACAGGCTTTCCCACTTGTCCCCACTAATCCCACCTGGCACACAGGGAGGATCAGGAAGAATTCTGAAGGGCTTCTTTTGTGATTCTGCCTGGGAGGGCAACAGCAGCCGCTGCCACAATTCTGTACGGACCCAAGTCCCTGTTTTCTCCTAAGGAAGAAAGTCTCGTTCTGCAGGGGGCAGGCACTGAAAGTGGTGGTTTTGAGTCACCAGTGGACTCTTATTATGGCTGGGGGGTGGGAACGAGAAAAACACATCTGCCCCAGGAGCGGGCAGGACTGCCTGCTGGACCCATCATTGTAGTGGGATAAGAGACAGACACACGCCTGAATGCTGCACTCCTGAGATCCAGGTGAACAGAGCCTGAGATTGAGGTTTAATCAGAATTTCAGAGAATGTCCCCCTTATTCCACTACCCTCCCACACTAAAACATTTCAATTAACAACACTAAAACACATCTGAGAGACCTGCAGGAAACAGATTTTCTCTGATAAACAATACAGTGAGAAAACTCAAGGCAAAGAATGAAGTAAACATTGAGAGGAACTATCTGAAAAACAAGCTAAAACTAAAGAATTTGATATTTGTGTTGTACTGAGTGTAACCATAACAACCAACTTCAATTCTCTCCCTACTCCTGCCTAGAATAACACATGTATACGAAAGACTTGGATGAGGTTGTGCTGCTCACTTATAATCATAAAAAATATTTACCTCCGAACTCACTGATCTATATAATTTGTCCAACTTTCAGTAAATAATTAGGATAAGGCGAGGTAAGAGAAAACAGTCCGAAGAGAAACAGTCCTCAGAACCAGACTTGGGTATGACACAGGTGTTGCTGACAAGGAATATAACACAATTCTGATAGAATGTGCTAGAAACAAAAACCAGTAATAGGAGTAAAAAATGCCTTTCATGGGCTCAGCAGTAGACTGGACTCAAACAAAGGAAAAATAAGTGAACTTGAAGATAGGTCACTAGAAATCACACCAACTGAAATGCAAGGAATGGAGAGTGTGAAGAACAAACCAACCAACAAACAAATAAAAGGCAGAGAATAGAGCATTAAAAAGTTGTGGAATGAGCCCTCGCTGGTGTAGCTCAGTGGAGTATGCATGGACCTATGAACCAAAAGGTCGCCAGTTCAATTCCCAATCAGGGCACATGCCTGGGTTACAGGCCAGGCTCCTAGTAGGGGACATACAAGAGGCAACCACACATTGATGTTTCTCTCCTACTCTTTCTCCTTCCCTGCCCCTCTCTCTAAAAATAAATAAAATCATTTTTAAAAAAGTTGTGGAACAATATTAGATAATTCAACATAGTAGGATCCCAGAAGGAAAAGAAAGAAAATGAGAAAGAAGCAATATTTGAATATATGAGTATAGGGGATAAGAAGCTCACAAAGTTAATTTCCAAAGTTAATGGAAACATCAAACCCCAAATTCAAGAAGCCCAGGGAACTGAATGTAGGAGCGACGAATAAAAACCTAGGAATATCATTCAACATATTTAAAATGTGGACAATCCGAAAGTTTTGGAAACAATCGGAGCAGGGAGCACTAGGACAGAGACTCGCCTGGCCTGTGCCTGTTGGTGAGTGAAGGCTGCAGGGGGCACAGCTAAGCTGTTCTGTGTGGCACTGGGGGGTCTAGTGAGGAGTCAGAGGAAGTTCCGTTCAGGAATGCCTGAGTTTCTCAAAATCCATAGAAAGGTACATCACCAAACTAAACTTTTAATGTCTACCAATTCAAAATTATATCAACACAGATATAGGTGAAATCCAGGATTGAGTGTAGAGTGCAAGAAATGATCAGTTTGTGTTACAAACGTGGTAGAATCTCTGCGAAGGGGTACGAATCAAAGGAAGCAGGCTAACCCTGAAAGAGTGATTTGTCTAGATGCTATAAGGCTAAATATAAAAAGAACTGTACACAGACACTGTATTCCAGTTGAATTTGTTTTTTTCACAAGGGGATGGTTTAACAATCTGGAAAAAAATTTACACACCTACTAGGATTGAGCAAATAAGCATATAAATTGCAGATAATGGCAGCCAGGTTACCTACTGGTAGAGTCACAGATATAACTGTGAACTTATATTTATTTTATTGTACTTATAAACATACTTATCACACATTAGGAACAGGAATAAATATAGCCATCTGCATGTACATGGGTTAATGTAGATGCTTGTGTTTTCTCTGAGGGCCTGGAAACTGTGATATCCCAGAAATAATTAGCTGACTTCCCTCTTGGTTTCTAAAAGAAACGGACCTCTTAGGGAAACATCTGATTCAAAGTTTGAGGCAAACAAATGTAAAATAAATCTGGAGCATCTTGTAGTGCCACAAAGTAAGAAGGTACATCAAACAAAAAATGGGGAATCCCAAAAAGATAAGAGACAATCTGAAAGGGCCTCCAATGGCCAAAGATAAGACAGTGTGAGTGAAAAAAAGTTTAAACCAAATAATGAAGTAATTATCCATGAATCCATACCGACATAAGTGAATGAAAAAATAAAAAAATTGAAGAATTCTATATGAGGCTGAAGCATGTAAAAGGAATAGGAAAACAACAACAACAACAAAAAAAACACTATTTCAGCACCATAGTAAAAATTGCTGATGAATACTAAAATTAGTTTCTAAAATTAGAAAGTAACTTTAAATATAAATAGGATACTTGCCGTCCAAACAACCTCCCCAAAGATCTTGATTATATAATTCATTTTAACAATGTCCACAATTTCTTAGATACTCTTACCTTTTAGAGGTGAATCTCAATTTCCCAATCTTTTAATGTGGATAGTATATATTTAATCCTCACTAATACAGTGTAGGGAGGGAAAAATACAGAAGAGTCATGTGGCTGGCATCACCTTAACCAGCATTCAAAGTCAGTGCCACTAGTAAGTCACGTGGAATGGTGCCATGAAAAGGGGCACATCACTTCTGTGATTCTTCTTTCACAAATTTATAATCTCAACACAACAAAGCTAAATTGATGGATCTTCTACAGATAAATGTGCATTCTAACCACAAGTGTTCAAAAAAGTATCTAGGTGCTAAAAAAACAAAAGATAAAGAAACATCTCAGAGTAGGCTAAGGAAATAAGAGGACTCAAGGCAATATGATATCCTGGAACAACAACAACAAAAAGACATTTGTGGGAAAATTGGTGGAATACAAATAAAATTTCTAACTTAATTAATATTGAATCATTTTTAATTTGTTTTCAACAAATGTAGCATAGTAACATATGACATCTATAAAACTCTATCTTGTCTTTGCAACTACTTGGTAAATCTAAAATAATTACAAGATAAAACCACTGAATTTTTTTTAAAAACCAGTTCCTGTCTTCACTACCAGATATTTTTGATTTAATTGGTTTAAGCTTGGATCTGAGGAGTGTTTTGATTTAAAGTTGATATTTAAAAAATGAATATGAACAAAGTTTTAATTAAACAATAGTAGTCATTACTCTAAATAAAATAAATGGCATTAAATATATTTGGCAAGAAATGGTTTTCATTCACAGCCCAGCTTTACTTCTTGTGTCCTCAGCTGCCTGATAGCATGTTATACTTGCTTGGGGGGTTTTTAAAAGGTGTTATCACTGTCTCTCTTTTTCGTTTTCAATAACTGACTTTATTTAGGGGTAAATTACATTAAAAATGCAACTATTTAAAATGTCTTGTTGAAGAAATTTTGATAAATGTGTTCATCCACTCAACAACCATCTCAATCAAGATGTGGAATACCACAGGCGTTCCATACCACCCTTTTGAATTAAACTCATAAGTCATTAACCTCCCCTCTCAAATCCAGTTGGTTGATACACTTTCACTCACCAATGGTTAATTTTTTCTGTTCTAGAGTTTTACATACATGAAATAACACAAGGTATAGCATTTTGTGTCTGGCTTCTTTCACTCAGCATAAGCATGTTTTGGGTAAACCAATTGTTCAGGCCTCTTTATGGACTTGGGAGTGGTGTCCAGTTCGGACTGTTATGGATAAAGCTGCTATAAACATGTGGTCTAAATCTCCGCATGATCGTATGTTTTCATTGCTCTCAGATACATTAGTAGGAGTTAAATTATGGGGCCATATGATAAATAGATGTTAAGCTTTATATTGCCAAGTTCTTTTTGAATATGATTATAAAATTTTATACTCCCACTAGTAATTCATGAGAGTTCATTCCCTCTACATCTCTGCCAACACTTTTGAACATGTCATTTTTCTAGGGCACATGGAGTATCTCCTTGTAGTACTGATTTGCATTTACATATGGTTACTTATGTTGGGCACTTTTTCATGTGTTTCCTTTTCACATGTGTTCTTTTGTAAGTCTGTTTAAATCTTTTCACAATTTTAATGGGCTATTTATATTTTTATTATTGAATTATCAGCATTTTTCATATTTTCTGGATATAAATGTTTTGTCACATATATGCATTGAAAATATTTCCTCCTACTCTGTGATTTGTCTTTTCATTTTTTAAAACATATTTTTCAAAAAACACATTTTTTATTTTAACAAAGTATAATTTAGAATTTTCCCTAACGTTTGAAAATACTTTTTCAGTGTTTTCCCCCACATACTCTGTGCTCTATACAATAGTTTGTAAAATGAAAACCATGTTTCTATGGTATAGATAGCTACTTGATTAGGGGTACTGACGTGTTTAAAATTCCACCCTCTTGGGATTAGTTTAGCATAAATTAAGACTGCCTTTATCTGGTCCACTCTCTCAGAAGTTATATAAATAACATCTGTTAGAAGCTTTGCTGCAGAGAATGAGTCAAAATGTATTTGCAGGTCTCTTGAGTCTGGGTCTTCAATTTAATCATAAGCCAGCCAATGAGGCTGGGAATATACACAGTTATTCAATGTGCTTCTGTTTTTTCTTAAAGGATTGAATTATAATATGTGTGTGTGTGTTAAAGCACATGACATAATTATGTTTATAGCTCATGGTGTCCACATTTGTTTAACATGCTACAAACTCAGTCCTCTACTGCTTATGCACGCTTTATTTTATTAAATCACTAGCTTTGGTGCATTTGGACAGTGCTGTCTATTTTAATCTTGGCATATTTGGGGGGCGCAGTGTTAGGAGTGCAAACACCCAAAGAGTGAATGAGACTGAAGCCTCTGACCCAGGAATCACACAGTTTTCACTGGGGGGGGGCGGGGGGGTTGAACACTGTCCCATGTCTGTTCGGGAGTCCCTGGCAAGCGCAGCTGACAGAATGGCAGAATATTTCTGGGATGTTGTTTATTTAGCAGAGTTGCAGTCAATATCTTCCCAACCACATGTGAAAAATATTTTCTTGGGAAAATATGGTCCCCAGAATAGGACTCTGGTGAGAATATATGACTTGAGTATTTTTGTCTTCTGAGAGAAATAAATGTTATTTTCTATTTTATAGATGAGGAAATTGAGATCAAAAGTAAAAAGCACAAGCAATTCCTCACTATTGGTTTTAATATTATTCCTTTAATCTTTTTTAGGTTTTAACTTTTTTCATTGTAAATATGGTTGGTATACAATATTACATTAATACTACAATATTACATTAATTTCAGGTGTATACCATCTTTTGACATTTATATACCTTATAATCACTACAGTAAGTCAAGTAATCATCTATCACTGTACAAACTTATCATAATATTATTAACTATATTCCCCTTCACCTTTCCACCCAGCTCCGCTCTGGGAATCATCAGTTTGATTTGTTTCTATGAGTTTGTTTTTGTTTTGTTCATTTGACCTTTTAAAATTCCACCTATAAGTGGAACCATGAGGTATTTGTCTTTCTCTGTATGATTTATTTTGCTTAGCACAATACCCTCCAGGCCCTCCATATTGTCTCAAAAGGCACAATTTCTCTCTTACGTGTGGTATTCCATTGTATGTATGTTAACTCTTTCTCCATTCATTTATCGAGGGACAATCGCCCCATATCTGGGCTATTGTAGATAATGCTGAATTGAACATAGGGATACATATATCTTTTCAAATTAGTGTTTTCACTTTCTTTGAATAAATGCCTAGAAGTGGAATTGCTGGGTTGCATGGTGGGACTGCAAATTGGTGGAACCACTATGGAAAATATTGTGAAGATTTCTCAAACCCTGACTATCCTACTGACTATCAGTAGGATTTCTCAAATCCTACTATCCTTTATCAGAGTAGCTAAAATATATTTAAAAACCTGACATTAGTTCACTTTGACCCTCTTTTCTCACTAATGTGTTAGTAAGATGATGAATGATTAAAGTCAATGTGACATAAACTATTCATAAAGTCAATCAAACACTAGAATAACCAAAAGATGACTGTAATTTAGTTTCCTGGCTCAATGTTGAATTGTAAAGATTTTTTAATTGAATAAATTCAATATAATCAACTCTTTTTAATCTTATGGAGGGATATTGAATAATTTTGCGAGACACAAAGGGACAAGTGTGAATGAACAAACACCTTCTGAGTTATTTCTACATGGAAATGTGTGTCCATTTGAGTGTGTGGTGGGAGAGTACTGTGTTCTTAATTTTCTGGGAAATTCTGGAGGTAGCCAGTGGAGAGATGGGGTGATGGCCTGAATCACCAATGCATTTTTCCTGGTTTGGCCCTACCTAGGCAGTGATAATTATATCCATATGTAAGTTCACATTTTTGCTAATTAACCTTTATTTTTTAGCATGGCTTAAAATCAGAACCAAATTTCGTACCTAGAAGTATTGATGAAAAGCCTCCCAAAGTATAGCTACCATGATATTTATGTGGGCCGTATGCCCGTTCCTAATTTCAAAAGCATTACAAGGTATGTGCAGGCAAGGAGACAGAGCTGCCAAGTGCTTTAAAAAATACCGTCCATTATCTGCTTCAATAAGGGAGAGGAAACTGTCTTCAGATTTAACCCCATTGGAATCAGCAAATTCCGTTGTTCTACAGTTATTAACTCAAGGAACATCCTAAACCACATGTTCTAATGGATATTTTGCATAGTTTAATTAGACCAGGAAAATTTTCGAAAATTAATAGATATCAATATTTAAATACAGATAATGGATAGGTAGCTATTATGTTATATACATAGGATAAGGCACGCATACTGGTTAACAGAAACAATTATTAAAATGATTTTAAAATGGAAAATTTTCTATTACTGCTCTATCAGTCTACAAAAGCAGGTGATCAATTTAGTTTATAATGTCCAGACGAAGCACCACTAGCATTCTATGTAAGGGTGAACTGCAGTGGAGGTGGGTTGTACGAGATTGGAAAACCTTGGAGTCTATGTTGTCTATGGCAATATAATATATATTATATTACTATTATCTGGTGATTGCAAATAACACTGCAATGAACATAAGGGTGCTTATGTTCTTTCAAATTTGTTTTTTGCATTTAAAAAATTATTTACTAGAAAAATGTGTTTTATGTATTAACATATTTATCTAGACTAAAATGAAGGGCCTACAGAAATCCAAAACAAGGTACTTGGAAGTCTATTTTTAGTAGAAAAAACTGGTTATGAAAACCTAAAATCTATTAATTTTTATATTCATTCATAAATCATGAATTATGAATGTTTCTGTATAGTCATTATATCATAAGTATGGTGCTCCATGATTTCCCTGTGTAGAGTTCAGATAATTGAGTTTTAGTGGGTTCTGTTTTTTAAGAAACATTCAAATATTTGGGACAAAAAATCGCCACATATTCTACATACTTGATTTATAAAGTTTGTGTTAGATATATTTCACAACATATGCTCAGGTAGTTTTCTTCATATGATTAAAGTTAATGACAACTCCTGTAATTCTTATTTAGGTTTCAAAAGAATTCAAATTACATGCACTGAAAATAACGTTGCCTAAGCAGAGCTTAAGCTGTTGATCGTTTCATGTTCCGCACAGGCAGCACTGTCTATTTCCGGTATCTAGTTATTCGCTGTAATGCTCACGTGATTTATAAAGCCAGCCTGGTAGAGAGGGTCTTTCTTGCAAATAAAAACTTACTGTTTTTCCACAAGGATCTCAAATGCTAATATATTATCTACATATTATGATCTATTCACTATTTTTGAGGGTGACAAGTTTATTATTTGCTACAGTTACATAAATAATTAGTAGGCAATTTTCAGAAAGAACATCTAGCTCTTTATCAGAATGAATTTTTTCATTTTTTTAGATCTTGATTTTTTCTCATTTTTATTGAATTTTTTATTTACCATTTATCCTGCTTTTTCCTTCTACCTCCACACCCTCTTGCTCCCTGCCGCCCCAGTCACCACACTGTTGTCCATGTCCATGAGTCCTTTTCCTTTTTGCTCAATCTCTCTACCTCCCTCCCCGCTCTGGCCCCTGAGTGAATTTTAAATCCTCCTTTATAAGAGAGAAGAATGTTTGTAGCTGTAGAAGACTGAATTCAGATATTTCCAAACACACCAACTGAAGAACTCTAGAAAAGATAAAACATTTCCTTGGAAATGAAGCAATCCAGTTATTTGCTGTTGTTTCCTTTTTCTCCCAGTGGTTAATAGTTTGCAATTCCTATTTTTTTATATTTTGACAATTGCTTATTTTTGGAATGTGATAAATCAGTACTATCCTTAATCAATATGAAAGAATCTGACTTTGCAACCCCATGATTTTTTTCAATATATTACCTAATATATTAGAACTGTTTGAAATGCAGGTGTCACTAAGCTTTCTTCGTTAGAATCCAAGGGGCCTAGGAACCATTCTGGCACACACATGCTTCTTCTTCCCCAGCTGGAAGGATGAATGATAGAGGTTTGGGTTGAAAATATTTGCCCCAGTAGTCACTCCTTGTTCTTTCACTTTCACAGGCAAATTTTATGAGCATGGTCTTCTTATCTGTCTTGTCTCTCAGTTCCTATGGCTGGGAACACAAAAGAACCAAAGGGTATTTTTTACTGTGAAAAGAGGCATAATCACATTTGTGCTGATTGTGTGAAACTGCTCAAGCCCTGACCTGTGCGGCTCAGTTGAGCATCATCCAGCGAAGCAAAAGGTCACTGGTTTGATCATGGTCAGGGCACAAGCCAGGGTTGCTGGCTGTACCCCGGTTGAGGCTCTTGCGAGAGGCAACAGATAGATGTTTCCATCACACATCCATGTTTCTCTCCTTCTATTTCTCCTTCCCTTCCCCTCTCTCTAAAAAACAAATAAAATCCTTTAAAAAAAAGTGCTCTAGCTGGGTCTTAGTGGATAGAAGCTGTGCTGCTTAGGACACTCCTCCTGCTGTTAATCATGCCAATGTGAAGAGTTCTGGTGAGGATATCAAGCACTTCATGGATAGTAGGTTCTAATAAAAGTCACTTCCCTTCCTACTTCTATCATTCAGGCATTGCTAAGTTATATGGCAGGCCCTGGAATAGATGAACTAGTAGATACTTACCAGTTTGAGTAACTATTTTCAAGTAATATATTTTTAAATGAAGACTTCTACAGGTAAACTGCTTTAGGTAGAATGAATAGGCCTCTTGTGAACAGGATGAACTCAACTGCAGGTCAGCAGGGTCACAGGATATTTTGATGCTAATTGGTCCATCATATCACATCATACAAGACACCAACCACCCTGACTGACTGAGGTCGATGCTGAAGAAGAAAACCAAATTATAGTTCCAAGAATTCATTAGAATTTTAGCTTCTTCCACCCCTTGTATAGCTTGTAATATCTTAGTATTTAATGTCTACAGCCCATGTCTTCCAGAAATCTGGAATATTTCTTTAGTCATTGCTTGGTAATGACTTACAACTTAGTGTCCAGTGACAAAACGGCAAATCTGTGGTTCAAATGTTGCCTGCCCTTACCTCTGCCTCTTCATCCTTGAGAAATGAAAAATGAACTTATTAGGTTGGAAATGTTTTAGGATAATTGTAATATTTGGTATTTTGGAGGCTATAATATTTAAAGTGCTTAACTAACTGTATAATCTTAAATAAGATGCTAGAATATACCACCCACTGTACAGTGGATGATGGAAAATCATTCATTCATTGTCAGGGCTGCATAATTATCTCAGTTGGTGACTATTTACTGTTTCCATTGGTGGTGCTAAAAGTAAATGACAAGAGTGATTATGTTGTTCCGTTTTTTAAAATTGCTTTTCATGATGGTTGAGGGAAAGAAACAAGTCTTATATAGAAAAAATGCCAAAAGAGTCAAGCAACATCTCTGCTCATGTATCACATTACTTGGGATGAAATTTTCCTTCAAAAAATATATTTGAGGTAATCATTAAAATTGATATGATCACTAGTTCATTAACATCCCATTGATGTTGCATACATGTATTATTTTTTAAACCTATTGTTATTTTACCTGAATTCAGGTCTTTGGAAAGCAAAAATGGAACTCTATAATTTCTAAAGAGCTGCAGCTTAATGATGAAGGTTTCGTATAGCCTTTGTGGGAAAAGAGAACACAGAAATTGTTGACCAGGGACATGTAGAGGATTTACAAGCAGTGCTGATGGTACTCCTGATAATTCTGTCAAAGGTGAGAAACATAAAGTTTTGTGGCACTAATTCCAACAATTGTGTAACATCCGCCAACTCAGGTTTAAAGAGTAATTATAGGAACAAAACACAGTGGAATCAAGAGTTAATTGTACTTATAAATAAAATGGCTGATTCAGCTCTAATTGATTCCTGCCTGAATACCCGGTTTGCTCTCCTTTGCTTGCTGAATGAAATCTATTCAGTGTACCTACTTACCCTCATGCCCATTCTCTTGAATGTACATATTTTCTTTATCCCACCCTATTCTTAACAATAATCATTTTCTTCTCAGCTTGCCGCTCTTTTAATTGAATAGAGCTACTCACAGCTCCATGGAGAAACCCTTATTTCCCTCCAGTCTTGATATTTTTTACTTTAAAGACACATCTGATAAAGAACTATTATTGATATACAAAGAACTCTTAAAACTCAACCATAAGAAAACAGACAACCCAATTTAAAAATGAGCCAAAAACGTTGATAGACACCTCGCCAAAAAAATATACACAATGGCAAATAGACATATGGAAATTATGTCACCAGGGAAATGAAAAATAAAACAACTATAGGATACCACTGCAGTCTTGTTAGAATTGCCCAAATCTGTAACAAAGACACCACCAAATGCTGCTGTGGATAGGGAGCAATAGAAACTATTATTCATTGTTGATGAGAATGCAACTGGTATAGCAAATATAGTCTCTTACCAAAGTATACTCTTAGTATATATCCATGGTATTGACCGAAAGGAGTTGAAAACTAATGTCTGCACTAAAACCTACACACAATGTTACTAGCAGCTTTATTCATAGTTGTAAGAACTTGAAAGCCAGCAAGAAATATTTCAGTATGTGAATGGATATATAAACTGTGGTACACCTAGACAATAGAATATTATTAACACTAAAAAGAAATGAGCTATCAAGCTATGATAAGACAAGGAGATACCTTAAATATAAAGTGGAGGAAAAAAGTCAATCTGGAAAAGCTCATGCTGTATGACACCAATTACATAACATTAGGGGAAAAGTAAAAGTATGGAAATAATAAAAAGATTTAGTTGTCCAGGGGTTGAGGAGGTTGTGGAAGGATGAATGGGCAAGGAATGGGCAAGGAACAGAGAATTTTTAGGGCAGTGAAAAGACTGTATATGATTCTATGATGAAGGATAAATACCGTTATGCATTTGTCCAAACCTGTAGAATGTACACCACCAAGAGTGAATCATAATGTGAACTATGGACTTCGGGGGGAAATGATGTGTCAGTATAGGATCATCAGTTGTAACAAACGCACTGGTCTGATGTTGGAGAGTGACAGTGGGGGAGCCTGTGCACGTGTGGGGGTGGCACGTATAGGGAAACTCTCTCTACTCTCTCACTGCCCCTCAGTTGGGCGGTGAACCTCAAACTGTTCTAAAATGTTGTCTTCATTTAAAAACAGGAAAGTGAGGATAAAATGGGGAAAGGATCTGAATAGATACGTTTCAAGTTCATTTTTACAGTCCTTAAATCGTGTCACCCTCAGGGATCAGTCCCAGGGCCTCTTCCCTTTCCTGCCTTTGGGAAGTTTTCAACTTCTGGGAGGTTTTCGCAGCTATCTAGTATTCAGTACAATCTCTATGCTGATAAATTCTAACCTCTACATCTTCCAAGTTCTGTATCTAGGGATGGGCAAAAGTAGGTTTACTGTGCCTTTGTGGCTTTCTTTTGAGGTAGTAAACCTATTGTAATGATCATAACCTACACATCTTTTTCCATATGAACAACTGCAAACCTATATTTATTCACCCGTGTGTGTGTATCCTATTGTGAGATGAAATTTTCACTTGAATATTCACGGGAAAAATCAAATTGAATATTACAAATATTCCTCCCTCTTCCTAAAACTGCTGTTACTTTAGTATTTCTTGTTTGAGTAAATGTCACCATTCAACTAGTAACCCATATCTGAATGTTGGGCAATCTTTCATAACTGCTTTTTACCCCCAGGTTCCAATTGTCTATTCAGTTAAATTCTCCACCCTATCATTTTCCCCCTAAATATCCCTAGACTCTGTTTTTTTTGCCCCCCGTTTTTATAACCATCATGCTAGTACCAGTCTGAAATATTAAAATGTGCTCCTTGTCTCTCAGCTACAGTCTGCAGACACATTGCTCTCTCCAAAAAACAAAATGAAATAAAATAAGACTTTGTCTCTCCCTGGCTTCAAGTGCTCCATTCAATGGCACTTCTACAACTTTAAGATGAACTTCCTGGGAATGGCTTGCGATGTGTGCTGTATTCTGCCCAGCTCCTCGCATTCTCTGTCTGCACGCCCCCCCTCATTTTCTGCACTCTAGCCCACCAAATCACTCCTAGGCTTTCGAGCCGCTTCCTTTCAGCTCTGGCCCTTACCCACACTGTGTGTTTATTCTGCTCTCTAAAGCCATCTGGCCTGCTTGTGTATGTTCCTTAGTTGTTTCCAGACTCCAAAACTAATGTTTTTATATTCAGACTAAGAGCAAAATCTGGAACATGGTAGGCAAGTATATTTTATCGTAAGCTCTCAAATATCTATGGAGTAAGTTTTCTTCTCTTGCCCCACAATGGCATACAAGACTCTTTTAGGTTTTTCTTTACATTTCTAAATGTATGTGAATGTTTTAAAATCAAGTGCAGGAATCTTCTTCCTGCAGTGTCATTTGTTCAGTCTTCTTGGGTTGTCCTCTGCCAAGTATGTTTAAGGACTTATTTTATAAATACTATTATTACTATAACCATTAATGGTAATAGCAACAGTAATAATAGTATATTATCAACTAATATTCACTGAGCAATTTTATGTGCATGCATTTTTGTGGTAGAATTATATTATATATCCTTTTACATAGATATTACAAATATTTTTTAAATGTACAATTAAAAGGATTGATGGAAGAGCACTAAACAGCATTTATTTATTTATTTATTTATATAGATTTCATTTATTTTTAGAGGGATGGGAAGGGAGAAAGAGAGAGAGAAACATCAATGTGTGGTTGCCTCTCACATGACCCCCACTGGGGACCTGGCCTGCAACCTAAGCATGTGCCCTGACTGGGAATTGAACTGGTGAGCCTTTGGTTTGCAGCTTGCACTCAATCCACTGAGCTACACCAGCCAGGGCTAAACAGCATTTAGAAAGATGCATTTGGTAATAGAATTGTCCAGCAGTACTTAAATAATTCATTCTATTTAAAAAGTTTTTCTGATGGGAGGGGGAGTACAGGGCAGAGAGGAATAAAGGCAAGAAAAAATGGGACAACTGTAATAGCATTATCAATAAAATATAATTTAAAAAATAAAAAATTTTACTGGTAATCCATTCATTTGGTATTTGTACAATTAAAAGAAAAGACAAAATACAAATAAATAGGACAGCTATTGATTTGAATAATACATCCTTGGTTTTAGGTAAGTGGAAAAGAGGAAATATTTTAGAAGTAAAAAACTTCCCATTAGAGCCCTGGCTGGTGTAGCTCAGTGGATTGAGCGTGGGCCTGTGAACCACATGATCGTGGTTCGATTCCCAGTCCGGGCACATGCCTGGGTTGCAGGCCAGTTCCCAGCAGGGGACTCACGAGAGGCAACCATACATTGATATTTCTCTCCTTCTCTCCTTCCCTTCCTCTCTAAAGATAAATAAATAAAATCTTAAAAAAAACACTCACCATTATTAGGTTAAGGCAATATTTTCCCAGAACCATGCTACAGATTTTATGTTAATTATTTTATTTAAATTTTATTCTATGAGATGAGTAATGCTATTGTTTAAGAACTGTTTTCAAGTTTAGATAATTTTTGTTTTTATTATTTTTAAGTATTTATCTATTTTTAGAAGGAGGGGAAGGGAGGAAGAAAGAGAGGGACAGAAACTTGAATATGAAAAAGAAACATGGATAAGTTGCCTCTTATACAAACCTCCACTGGGGTTCGAACCTGCAACCCATGCATGTGCCCTGACCAAAAATCAAACTAGTGACCATTTCCTTTGTGAGATAATACTCAGCCAACTGAGCCACACCATCTGAGTCAAGGCTAAGTAATTTTTAAATGAATGTTTGTAGTTGTATCTAGATAATTTTCTCATCACCAAACCATGTAACCATTAAACCCAAGAGAAAAATTTGCACAGAGCTGAATAGAAAAGAGGGGAAACGAATCCATTAATTACATTACCAGAAAGCCAGATCAAGGCAGTCCAAGCCATCAGTTACCAGATTAGATGAAACTGTGACAACAACCTGGTGTCATAGCACTGAGCATAGCAACTTCACCCTCAGGGGCATGAAAAGAATAACAGGTTCAGAAAGGAGGTGCGTAGATAATGCAGAAATGTAATAATGAAATAATTTACATTCAAAAGGTATTTAAGTTCCTTGAGCATCCTTGCAACCAGTGTTTTGAATTCTGCAATCTGATAAATTGCTTATCTTCATTTCATTTAGCTCTTTTTCTAGAGTTTTGATATGCCCTTTCATTTGGTCCATGTTTCTTTGTCTACATGTTTTGGCAGCCTCCTTGTTTTGGCAGCCCACCCCCGCCCCGTATCTGTTTCTATGTATTAGGTAGAGCTGCTTTGACTCCATGTCTTCATAGTGTGGTCTAATGTAGTAGCTGTCCTGTAGGTTCCAGTGGCACAGCTTCATCATTACCCAGGCTGGGTACTCCAGGTGTACCCTTTGTACACCTGAAAGTGGGCTGAGCACACCCTCCTCTTATAGTCGAGACACGGTTGCTCTTGGTAGATAAATGGGAGGGAATTATCCAGGTCTGTCAGCTGCAAGGATTGGCTGTGACCCCCTACCATCAACCTCCACCCTCCACGGAAAGGAAGATCAGCTGTGCAGGAGAATGGTGGTGGTGCTCCAATGTGGTCTGTAACTTCTTCCCACTGAATGCATAGGCCCTAGGGTTTCTCAGGTGGTGCAGGTTAAGGCACCACCTGTGTTTTTTTTTCCCCGGACATCCTGCCTGAATTATAAAGCAAACTGAGATGGCAGCTACTTGTACTGGGCTTGGATATTCCCAAGCAAAGCCAAGCTGGGAATCCAGGCTGGCCATTGCTAGTGCTGGGCCTGGGACTCACTGAGGCCAGCTATTGCTTGGTTGATAGGATTTAGGAAGTTGTAAAGCATGAGCCAAGACCAGCCATTCATATGGAAAAGCAATATGGATTGGCCTGTATGTTGGGTGGCACAGAGTCTCCTGAGATCTCCAAGATGGGTCAAACAGTGTTGGCCAGTTGAAGGAGTTTCAGACACAGCACCAGCTTATCAGATCTGTGGGAGGAGGGTTTAGAAAAGGGACAATGGCCTCTGCTTGCCTTGTGAGGACCTCAACAGCATAAAAAAGATTCAGTCAGAAATGAAGGATCCACTAATTGAAATATAGAACAATTTATAAGGAAACAACAAGGGAATGGATGAAGTCCAGAGTCATATCAATGATTTGGAACATAAGGAAGCAAAAAACAACCACAGAGAACAAGAAGACAGAATCCAAAAAAATGAGGATGGTATAAGCAACCTCTGGGACAACTTCAAGAATTCTAACATTCACATCATGGGAGTGCTAGAAGGAGAAGAGAAAGAGCACAACACTGGAAATCTATTTTAAAGAAAAAATTTTTAAAAACTTTCCTAATTTGGTGAAGGAAACAGACATGCAAGTCCAGGAAGCACAGATGGTCCAAACAAGATGGATGCAAAGAGGCCCACTCCAAGACACATCATGATTAAAATGCCACTGGTTAAAGATAAACAGAGAATCTTTAAAAGTGGAAAGAGAAAAGCAGTTAGTTACCTACAGGAGAGTTCCCATAAAACTGTCAGCTGGTTTCTCAAAAGAAACTTTGCAGGCTAGAAGGGGCTGGCAAGAAATATTCAAAGTCGTGAAAAGCAGGGACCTACAGCCTACATTGCTCTACCCACCAAAGGTATCATTTAGTATTGAAGGGCAGATAAAGAGCTCCTCAGACAAGAAAAATCCAAAGGAGTTCATCCTCACCAAACCATTATTATATGAATGTTAAAGGGACATATTTAAGAAAAAGATCAAAACTCTAAACAATAAAATGGCAATAAATACAAAAAGTAATCAACAGTTAAATCTAAAAAACAAACCAAATAAACAAGAAGAACAGAGAATTATGGGTATGGAGAGGGTTTTGATGGTTGTTGGATGGGAGAGGGGTGGAGAAGAATAGGTGAAGAAGTGAGGGGATTAAGAAGTACAAATAGGTAGTTACAGAAAAGCCATGTGAATGTAAAGTATAGTGTAGGAAAGGGAGTAGCCAAAGAACTTACACTCATGACCAATGGACATGAACAATGATGGGGGATGCCTGAGAGAGTGGGTGCGGGGTGGAGTGGGGGCTAAAAGGAATAAACCAGAGCAACTGTAATAGCATTGTCATTAAAATATAATTTAAAAGGTCTGGTTATTCATTGATTTAATCCTTTAACTAAAAACATACAAAGAAAAAATATGGAAAGAAGTTTACTTGATTGTTTTATTGTATGTAAACTACAATTAAAAATGAAAAAATATTTAGAGTCAAAAAGAGAAAGATTTCTTATTCTGTTGCTTCCCCTCTGTTGTGATTTCTTTACTTTTCCAAAAGTTCTAATGTGCCTGCCCTGACTGGCATGGCTCAGTGGGTTGGGTGTCATCTGGCAAAGCAATAGGTTGCTGATTTGATTCTTGATCAGGGCATGTGCCTGGGTGTTGGGCCAGGTCCCTGGTTACAAGTGTGCAAGAGGCAACTGTTTGATGTTTCTCTTACATTGATGTTTCTCTTCCTCTTTTTCTCACTCCCTCCCTCCCTCCCCCTCTAAAACTAAATAAAATTATAATAAAAAGTAAAAGTCCTAATATTCCCAAAGTTACTAGCTGAAACTCTCTATTCTCTCTGCAAGCTCTTGTAAAAATCCTCACTTACTGTACCTCATTACTTCAGCTGTTGGTTGTCATCATTTTCAGGACTCTTAATACCTCTAGTTTTCCTTTAAATTACAATGTAAGCGAGCAGGCATCACTACAGATGTCAACGCGCAAAACAAAATACATGAACTGTCAAAGAAAACATGCAAATCTGGACATTAGTAAGAAAAACTTTATTAAAGGGAACTACTGCAACGAAGAAATGCTCCAACTATTCAATTTATAAATGTCTTAAAAGTCAAAGAGCTTTTTTAAGGAGGAATACACAAGACTAAAAGGATGCAGCAATAGTGGACTGGGATGCGCAAGTGGCATTATCAGATAATTGACACATCATTAAAATGTCAAAGGGTAAAGAAAAAGAGAATCTTAAAAGCTGCAAGAGAAAGTAAATTAGCTACACGGGAGTTCCCATAAGACTCTCAGCTGATTTCTCAAGAGAAACTTTTCAGGCCAGAATGGATTGATGAGAAATATTCAAAGTTATGAAAAGCGAGGACCTACCCAGCAAAGATATCATTTAGAATTGAAGGGCAAATAAAGATCTTCCCAGAAAAGAAAAAAGTAAAGGAGTTCATCATCACCAATCCATTATTATATGAAATGTTAAAGGGATTTGAGGAAAAGAATATCAAAACTGTGAATAATAATATGACAAAAATACAAATCTGTCAACAATGGAATATGACAAACATACAAGAACAGACAAAAATCATAAATGCAGAGAGTGGTTTTTAAAAAATTTTTATAAATTTCTTAGAGAAAGGAAAAGGGAAGAAGAAAGAGGGAGAGAAACATCAATGTGCAGTTGCCTCTCAAATGCCCCCTACTGGGGGCCTGGCCCGCAACCCAGGTATGTGCCCTGACTGGGAATCAAACCAGTGACCCTTTGGTTTGCAGGCCTGTGCTCAATCCACTGTGCTACACCAGCCAGAGCCTGGATACAGAGAGTGTTTTTTGATGGTTGCCAATGAGAGAGGAGTGTGGGGAATGGGTGAAGAGGTGAGGGGATTAAGAAGTACGAATAAGTAGTTACAGAATAGCCATGGGGATGTAAAATACAGCATAGGAAATGGAGTACCCAAAGAACTTATATGCATAACCACATGAACAGTAGTGGGATTGCCTGAGGGAGTGGGGGTTCCTGGGTGGAGAGGGTAAAGTTGGAAAAATCAGGACAACTATAATAGAATAATCAATAAAATACAGGATTTTTAAAAAGGGATTTAAACTTTAAAGACATGATGATTCCTGTTGTCTAAAAATCAACCCTTTGTTATGTTTTCCCCTTCTTATTACTAATAAATATGCAAATAAAGTAGGTAAATACAGGTAGTTCATTATTCTGTCTCAGTTCAATATTTTATATTTATTGGTATCAGTGAACTTGTTTGCTTTTTGACAATCAATTTTATTGATCTACATTCTAAATATGAAAAAAATTATATTCAATAAATTTTTGTTAAAATATCTAGCTAAAAACGGAGGAAGGATCATCAAGGAATACATGTAAAGGTCACATGGAGGAAGCCAAAGGGGGATAGGATCAAGGGTGGGAGGTGAGCATGGCTGGGGTCCAAGGGAGTGACGGGGGACAAATGGAGACAACTGTACATGAACAACAATAAAAAATAAATTTTTAAAAATCTAGCTAAAATATTTAAATATCAATTGTGGCTTTTGGTAATTTCTTTTTCATATGTTCACCCAACATTTTTTCTCCATCCATAATAATTTTTCAGCCTATGTAATAACTGCATTCCTAGCGCCACTGAGCATAACTCTTCTTCAGGATCTAGAATTTGCATTTGAAGGATTAGTTACTCATTTGTAATGACTATACTTACTTTTATTAACTGAGTTAGGCTGAAATTCAGAATTAATCTGCATAAGTTATGGAGGGCACATATTTCAAAAGATGCCATATTTGCTAAAGTAAAAAAATTATAATTCAAAATGATCTACTTAATTATTGAATTCTTATTCACTCTTTATTATACATGAGCTGTGTTTGTTGTTTGGAAAATGCATTTAAATTCAAATGAAGTAAGGATAATAATTTTTGAAGACCTCTTTGTCTTCCTAAAAAGTCATTGCTTACATGGATTTTATGATTTAAAAAAGTAAATCTCAAGTGAACAATTAGTCCCATTTTCTTGTTTAACACAGACCTTGCAATTTAAAATACTTATTTAAAGAAAAGTCTAGGGACCCAATGGCAATTGCCTAGAGATTACCTAAATTATTCAAAGTAAACATTCATTAAATTGTATTTGCATGGCATTCTAATGTATTCACTTTTATAAACACATCCAAGTGGGAAGACTATTTTTATTCAACATTTCTTCAGAGGGTTCACCACAGAAAGTGTAGTCATTTGGACACCTTATGGTATGTAACTCATGTAAATTATACCTGCTCATTTTTTTGTAGCACTGATAGAGCAACTTAAAATTTTTGTTAGAATATTTTTTAAAGTCAACTTGAAATCCTAAGCTGTATATAGGTATTTATTTATTATTGTGGATATGCCTTCAATATATAAAATTACATTATTTTTTTATGTCATTTAAATTATAATTTTCTCTGCAAAATTGTTATTCTCTCGTAGTTTTTACTATTATATTACAGAAATAACATTAAATAGCTTATGTTATCAAGTTAATGACCACTGATTTGGCTTATTTCTCTTATTCTATTTAGTATGATGATTTCTTTAATATCTGATTATGTGTTTCATTTACTCAGGAAACCAAAAGAGCTATTCTTTATTTATACATACTTCTTAATTTACAGGGTTAAAAAACAGCAGAGCACGTAAGACTATAAAGTGATGTATATGTATAAAGCTTCTCAACATATAATTAAAATTTTTGTATTTGATGCATCATTGATATTTAGTAACTGGGCACCTATAGTAGAACATAATGGACTGTTTTGATTGGTCAGGTGACTTTTCTGATCCATGTCTCTAGATAACACACTGTACTGATCTGTATATATATTCCGAATATCAGCTCTTCAAGTAATACATAATGAATAAATCCATAAGGGTACTTTTACTATATAAAAATATAAATATGTCAAATAACCATCCAGTTTCCAGTTTGCATTTGTTGAGTGCTAGTTCAAACCAAAACTGTGCTAAATGCTTTGTTCATTAATTATTTAAATATTTATAGCTACTCCATGCTGCTATAATTAACCCTTTTGTGGGAAAGCAGAAGTACCAGAGATCAATTAGATTTTACAAAATTATATGTACGATAAACATAACGTTGAAAGCCTAATCCACCACTGTTTGATATCAGAACCATAAAGTTGTAATCTTGACTTCCATTGATTTTAAAAATATAAAATGCATCTTCCTTCTTTAATGTAAAATATAGTTAGTCCAATTGAGAATATATTGTTAATTGTTCTTGACTCACAGAAAGATTTTTAAAACATTTAATGGTGATTGCTATAATTCATGTAAATCAATTCTATACTATTATTCTGATCTAGAACTCCAAAGTGATTACATTTTTTCCTACATAAATATATTTGACAAGAGACAGGAAATAGCTATTATTTTTGTGAAGTAGGGAAATAAACAAATCACCTAACCAGAAAGCGTTGCAGTTCTGTTACCTACATGACTTTGCCTGTACAAATCTGTTTTTTAAAATAATTTTTGTTTTGTTCCTCATGCTGGCAGTTAAAGAAAATTTAAATGAGATTAAACATAAATTGTTTTGGGACTTCTAATACAAAACACTATGGATACAGCCATGGCAAAATCTTGATATTTGTTTCAGAAATAATCCTTGTGTAGTGTGAAGGCCTGATTTATTTTTATACTAATTAGAATGGCCAGTCTATGCACTGCTTAAACACATTGTATACTCATATACATGGTTTTGTACTAACTATAGTTTCAGGCATCCACTGAGGGTCTTGGAATGTATCCCCCATAAATAAGTGTTGATTTTCTGAGTTTTGCTTTCATGGTATCTATATGTGAATTTTTATAGATGTTGTTATTAAGCAGAATAACATCTCATAAATATTTAACAGTGAAAGCATATGCATATATTAATAGAAATTAATAATCAATAGTGAAAAATCTGAATTTAAAATTCTGTATTTCATGAAAAATTTGGAAAGTGGTGAGAAAGAGAGTAAAAACATGCACACGTTCCTGCCTTACATGACTGGCTGGCTAGTCAGGGAGAGAGAGAGAGAGAGCAAGCGCAAGCTGGTGCTAGCTTTTTCCTCCCCTTCACATGCAAACTACAGGAAAGTAAGTTCAAATATTGTGGTATAAATTACCATATTTTTTACTCCCCAAATTTGGGAGGAAATGGGGGGGTGTCTTATAGTTGGAATGTAGCTTACCTGACTCACTGTGGGGTGGGGGGCACCCAGCGGTCTGTGTAACTTATGTTATTAAATATTTTACCACATTTATTTGCTTCAAAAAAATTTCCCCTATTTTCTCCTCTAAAACCTAGGTGCATCCTGTGGTCCCGTGTGTCTTATAGTCCTAAAAATATGGTAATAACATTCAGTTGTTCCAAATCTTATGTTCCAAAGTAGAAAACAGGAAAGATGCATTTCACATTTAAACACCAAAAAAAAGTTTACATCGCTCATAAAAATTTACAAAATGAATATAAGTAGCATATTGGAAATATCTGAACTTGTTGGAAAATAACTCTAATCATAAAAGGTAGTTTATGATTCTACTTAAAACGTAGAAATTCACATGAGAGGGTGGCTCCTAACAAGAAAAAGACAGAGTTTAAATGTATAATGTCCTAAAGCCTATTAAGCAACTGAATCACAAGACAGTCAATTGCAACGGAAAAGAAGATAGGCCTCTTGGAGAAAGGACAGGACACAAGAGAAATTTCTGACTTTTGGAGAGCATGGAAGAAGAGGTGGCTGTCATAAAAGGCAGTATGATTTCACTGTAGGGAATGAATCTAAAAATACCATTTAATAAATACTGTTAATGTATACAAGTTCTGTAAGAAAACAGCTAAAACCCAAGGAAACTGGAGAGAATTCACAGAGGATGTGACATTTTGAAAGGTCAGGATTCAGTTTCAGTCCAGCCAGTTTAAACAGAAATAACCTTGATACTGTATACTTAAGTCTTATCCTAAACAGAAAAGCTGAAGAAACAAGTTGGGCTTCTATGAATGGCCCCCCAAACCACACCCCAGACCTGAGACATTGAGGACCTGCATCTTCTTCCATGCTCAGGAACCTGCCTAACTGGAAAGATTCAGCCCTAGCTGCTGGAACCAGAACCAAGTTACCACTCTGCAGCCAAGAAGCAGACAGGAATTAACTATGATAGCAGCCAGCAATAGAACAGTGACATGCCTGCCATCATCCATACCAGCAGATCAGATGCCCCATACCTGTGACAGCCATGAAGCCAATAACTATGCATTGCAACTGCTGCTAATATTATCCCAGGAAAAGTATTTCTACCCAGATCTCATTGGCTGGTGAAAACAGAAAAAGGAAAGAAAATCTGTATCTTCTTTCTGACATTGAAATTTTCCATCAGAGTGCATCTGCTGGAAAGATTTCGAATTCCTTCTAGTCACAACCTAGGCTGCAGAAGAAGCTAGAAAGTGTAGTTTTTAGCTCCCCAGTCTCTGTGGAGGAGGTCTTCTTCCATCAGAAGCCGGTTGGGATGGATGACTAACACCCTTTCACCACAGACACTCTCATTAGGTTTGTACTGTGCCTTCATGGGGGTGTTCCAGGAGGGAAAATTGGAAGGAGGTCGTAGGCAGAGGTGGCAATGTTTGCAAGAGTAAAGAAGGAAAATAAATACAAATGAATTGGAGTTTATTTTCGAGAAGCATAAGCAGATTGGGTGACTGAAAAATGTTCAAGCGGATGGTTGGGTTGCAGAATGGAAAGACTTTGAGTACCATTTTATAGTGATTGTGTTTTGCTTTGGGAAAAAGGTGGAACTAACAAAAGTCTTTAAAACTAAAAGTGCTTAATTCTTTAAAAAAAAAGAAACAATTTCAATTGGGATGACACTGAGATCAAAGGAATTTTAGTGGTTTTTAATGTGTTTCCTACAGGGAACTTGATGTACTCGTATATTTATACCTGTCCTGAATGTCACAATGCCCGAGATATAATTTTACAAACAACAATAAAAGCCTAAAAGCTGAATGCAAGCTTATGCAATATGGTGTGTGTGTGTATATATATATTTAGTTCTCTCTGTATTAAATGAGCTCAGGAAAGAGATTCATAAATTCCTTAGGATAACAAATTTGGGAATTTTTTGGTGTAACCCGTTCTCATGGTTTATGGCAAAATGCTCAGATTTTATAAACTAATGTGCAGTCTTCATGTCAGTGGTATATTATGTATGTTTTTTCACAATTATTTGACAAGAAACATATATATTTTCCCACAGCACTATAAAGGACTAGGGTTTCATGGAACAGATTTAGGATATACTGACTTAAAGTCACTGAATTTCTCAGTTATTTCCAGACTTCTTGGGAAACAATGTTTTTAAAATTTGGGTTATCGCTTTATTCATCTTTGGAATTTTGTATTAATTTTTAATGTGCTTCTCTTGAGCATATACAAACTAGGCAGTTCTTAATTTAACTTGGCAGCTGGAAGGGAAAGATAGCATGTACAATTAAACTTATATTATTTTTTAAAACATCTCTTATCCGTTTTCTTTATACCTCCTTATATAACAAACATTTTCTTCTAAAAAATGGAAAAACATAAAATTTGCAGCATCTTCTCTCCTTTCTTATGCTTACCTACTAGGATTTTTTAAAAAGTGCTATAAATGGTTGAAAGCCAAGATATTGGACAAATGAAACAAAAGTTTGAAAACCCATAGGTAGAATTTGATCCTAAACATTTCAGGTTATTAAGAATGCTAATTTAAATATAGGGAAAATACGATATTTTAGCAGATGCCAAAGCAAAACTGCCGAATGAGAGAACTCTACAAAGATAAATGAGGAAGGAGGACTTCAATCAAGGGGATAACAATAGGGTGAAGAGGCCAGGACTCAGTCTGAGCCCAACTCTGTGTGAAATGGAGGGCTGGAGAGCTTTTAAATTAAGCTGGGCTGGGAAATCGGTAGGACCTCTCTTTTTGATAATTG
This sequence comes from Sturnira hondurensis, assembly GCF_014824575.4. Taxonomy (NCBI): domain Eukaryota; kingdom Metazoa; phylum Chordata; class Mammalia; order Chiroptera; family Phyllostomidae; genus Sturnira; species Sturnira hondurensis. The sequence continues at coordinate 7,226,501 of NW_028074140.1, read as the reverse complement.
GCTTTCCTCTGAGGAAAAATAAACTTTATCTTATTTTTATAACTGGAGGTAGTTTTACAACTTAGAGCAAGTAATTCCACCAAAGTTAGGCTTCTGTCCTCCCACAAAAACTGGGAGACGGGAGTTTTATCTTCCTTGAGGATTAGGTTTCAAAGGAATGTCTCCCAGGTCTTAAGAAAAAGACAGGACCAGGTTGTAAAACTTGCAAGAGGCCTTTTACAGGATTTACATCTGAAGGGACAGTGGAAAGATTTGCAATTAAATGTTTTCCAAAGTAAATTGTCTCAGGAAAGGGCGGTCAGGGTTCACAGTCAGGAAGGAGCCTGTCTCAAATTTCTCCAAACCGAGGAACAGATTAGGCTGTCTCACACATTAATATAACCACAGGGGATGAATGAGTGTGAAATTTTCTGGACATTTTCACAATGTTAGGTTTGAAATGTATGTATTGGCAGGTATGCAGATCAGGAGGCCATCTCTTCTCAGGGACTGGACTAATTTAGTGTTTTTTTTTACTATATTTCTGTTTCCAAAGACTTTACTGACTGAAAAGCAGAGCAAGGCAGGACATACTTTTTATGACTTTCCTGTGAAATTGCTTCCTGAAAAAAATGTTAAAAATCTAAGAATTATTATAATCCTAAAATCTTGACTGCAAAGGAAAAAAAGCTACACAATAATACTTAACACTTCATATTTTAAGTTACATAATAATGTCATCATAGTAGAAAATACATATAGCATGTATTTCCTTCGATTCTACTATTTATGCTAGTTTCCTAATTTTCCCAAGCCTAATTATCCAGTAGTTATAAATAAGGTCGCATTTCATGGTTTTTCATGTCTTCTTTATTGGTCCTATCCAGCCTGAAAACTGTGGGGAGAGTTAAGGGCTATCTGGTATGTGTTTATGTACAAGTCTGGTCAGCCATCTTGTAACTTTTTTTTGTTTTTTTTACAATTTATGCCATTGAGTTTATTTTCACTGCGCTTGGATTTTGCTACACCCTCAAGGCTGTTCAACTGGTGGGTGATGGTCCTATTTCGTCAGGCACTGTGGACTTAACCAGGATTCTTAATAATGCCCCAATGTTCTTCTCAATGCGATGTTTCCAACAAACGAGCAGTTGTAGTCCTCTTTCTTCTTTTTACATAAAGTCACTTTGTGCTGTACGTGCTCTTTTGTGTGATAGTTACGAGTTAACATTTTCCTATATTTTGAGTGGTACTTCTTGTTAGGACCCACAGGGAACTCCATGATGGAGTGATATTATACCCACTACACTCTTCAGTATTCTTTTCCTTTGTCTTTCCGTGATGCTTTAAGAATATGTGTTATGCTGGTCACATCCAGATTTCTCTCTTTTTTTGGAGGATGAGTTCTTTCAGGAGTCTCATTAGAAACTCTAACACACAGATTTCTGATTAAACAACCCCACACATTTTTGACATACTCCGACACATATAATTTCCAGTTGAGGCTTAATATGGGGTCTATAGTACATTATTTTTGGAAGTATACGTTCTTTTGCTTGCTCACTTTTTCTATTTCTGTATTAAGTTCCATTAATACAAGTGTATGTGGTCCCCCATGCAATCATTTTAAGCAAGCATGTAAGTTTCCGATTTACTTTATATAAATGTGAACACAGTTTTCAGAAATATTTAGAACATTGCTATATTTTACAACTTACAAGAATGTCACGGTCCAAGTACTACTCACATGCATTGACAAACTGCTATTTTGCTATTTCTTTCAAGAAAACCCCTATCTTGTGTCAGTCTAGCATATATATATCCATATGAAAAACATAAGAATAAGAATTTGTCTTCTATGTACAGGTCTGTCTATCCATGTACTAAAAAATAGAGACATTTATTGAAGACGGTACAAGGTACAAGAAGCATTGCACATAGGACAATGATTCCTCAAAGTCCCCTTCATGGTAGGTGCCTTGGGGCCTCACACAATTCTCCCAGTCTCCATCAGCTGCTCCATTGTGTTTTCCTGAATCTTATCAACTATCTGAAATCTCTTCCCTTTCAAAGGGAATTTTGGGAAATTCCCTTTAATTTTGTGAAAAGCCAGAAGCCAAAAGGCACCAAGTCTGAGCTGTAGGGGGCTGAGGCACCATGGTGACTTGATGTTTTGCCAAAAAACTGCGCAAGACATGATGTATGAGTGGACATGTTGTGATGATAAAGCTGTCAGTCATCAGTTGCCCATTGCTGTGGCCTTCAGAATCATCTGAATAGTTTCCACGGAGAAATATTCAAGCTTAACACAAAATTTGATGCAGATTTGTTGCTCTATTCACTTATTTTGAATGTGACAGCCACATAGTACACATGCTCACTCAACAGCATCTACCACCCCTACTGAGTAGTACAGTGAAGTCATCACTGTTCACACATGCTCATTCCAGTTCACTTGCCTTGGCTGCCAGGTTGCATTGATGTCACGCAAACTGTTCTTGTTATGTTAACAATGGTTGGACTCCCCATTGCTTCTTTTTGTCCTTATTGTTTTCATAAATGTTTTTATGAATACAATAAAATTTTACATTTCTTTATAATTGATTGTGGCAACTTCTTCACTTTGTGTGTTGGCCCTTTTTATGGAAACATTCACTTAATATTTGAAGACAAAATATAAAATTGTTTTATTTTTTTCAAAACAGAAATTCCTAGTGAGGGGGCAAGACAGGGAAAAAAATGTCAGATTCAAGAATCCTGGCTCCACTCTTTATTTTGTCACTCTGTAACCACTGACCGGCTGCTTGACTACTGGGAATCTGCTTCTTAATCTGTAAAATGCAGCATAACTTCTTGAATGGGTTGTTGCCAGAATCAAATGGCATAATAATTATAAGCTTGGCTGTTGATGTGTCTGGGACTTACTGAGCACTTACAGCAATGAGTGTGTTCCCTTGTTACTCTAACTCTAGAAAATTAGGTTAGGCTATTAACAAATCAGACTTGTGTTAAGTAAAGAAAACTGGTAAGATTTCTGTTAAAATGGCTTCACCACATTTAAGACCCCTGTTCAACACCTTTTATATATAAATTTTGACTAAAATACTTACTACCTTCTGTCTTGTGTTACCTTCATATCGAATGTCTCCCAGGATAGTATGAAATCCTTCATGATGTTCATCAACGGTCTTTGGTGCCAATTCAATTCCAACAAGCATTCCAAGTTGGAATGCAGTGAAGAAGGAAACTATTCAATGCAGGGAGCTCAATTGTGATATAATATGGATGTGAGAACTGCACAGCTGTGAAACAGCTAGATAGTGCTACAGCTCAATGATGCAGCAGCAGGCCATTGAGGAAGCCCTGTGGCAAGGTGGCCCTGGGCAGGCCCCTCTCTGGCTAGACAGCTCTGCCTGTTCCATTCTACTACCGTGCTCTACCTGCTCTTCTCTCTCCTGGTTGGATGAGACATCTTTGATGTTTAATCTTCAGTGTTTCCGCTTTAACCAGGAAAACAGTCTTCAATAGAAAGGAAAAGTATGCTCTCTAAGGCATTAGGGGCTCACTTACATAGACAAGTCCGTAGCCCTGGTTGCTGATTAGTCTATCTTCATGCAAATGAGGACTCCAAATCCTCACACTTTGGTTCAAAAAGCACTGTCCTGACTGGTCAGAATGGAGCTGCTCTGATTGGTTGGTGAAGATGCTGATGGGGATAAAGCTATGCAGCTCTATTTCGACGGAGAAAGACTCAGTCTTAATGGTCGACAATCAATTCCAGGGACCCTTTACTAAGGGCTGGCTCTGATGTTAGAAGCACAGTGCAGGTAGGCAGTTCGGTGCAGGAGACAGACATTTTGATGCAGGCTTCTCCCTGAAGTGCGGTTTGCATGAGAGGTGCCCTTTTAGAAATAGCTGCTAGGCTCTACTTTTCAGTTTAAGCCCAGTTAGCCACCAGGAGTCCTTCTTAAGAGGTATCTTCTTTCTCAGGGTCCACGATGGTCATAAATATGTCAGGATTATCTCTATGTTCTAAAAGGTGACCTTAAAAAGGGCTTTGCCCAAAGGATATTCTAATAAGTAATTTTTATATTTTTAATGTGTGGATGTAGCTAAGTTCAGAGATGTCTCATAGTAATACATTTTTAAAACAATAAAGAATGCCTTATTTTTAGAGTTTATTCAGGAATAATTGATTAATTCACCTTTAAAAGATATTCTCAAGTTTTGTTTTCCTCAAATTAGCTTTTAATTGAGAGTATTTTTAAATGCATGCAAACATAAATCTCATTTCTTTCTGAATACCCAGGAGTCTCTTAAATATATTGCTTCTGTTGTAAGGGACAACCAAGATAAATTATATTGTATTATTATGCATGACAGAGCAACAGAGCACCACTGGGCCCAATTCACTCAATTTCTACATGTTTTTTATGAGCTTTCCCACATAGAAGCAGGGGATTTAAATACTCAGAAAGAAGTATGTCTCCCAATCATATAAATTCTCTATCATTTTTAAGTGGAATATAGGCTTTGCCACATTCAGCCTCATCAACCATGTGTCTCGGGGGTAAATAAATCACCAAAGAGATCAAGTTGGCAAGATTTTCACTTGACTAAGTAATAGCACTCATAGGGAAAAAATGCTAAAAAGTTCCCAACTATGCCAGATGCATATTAAAACATTTAGGAGAAATCATAAGCAGCGACTCCCTCAAGCCTCGTTTTACTTCCATTTAACAAACTAGAAATTTTTTTTTTCTGAAAAACAGGCAGTCAGATCTAAAAAGACATGGGAATCAAGAGACTGGATTTCATTCTCAAACCTCCTCCTGATTTAGGTCATTTTAGCAAGTTTTCTTTTGTAAATGACTATGCCCTTTATATCCCTGCTAGGAGGGATATAGATTGAGAATTGAGAATTAGACATCTTCCAAAGTGAACAGGGAAACACTGGAGAAGAAAGTAGTTTTTAGTTTCCTGTGTAAAAACTCACTGACGGCCCTGGTTGGATGGTTCAGTTGGTTGGAGCAACGTCCTGTACAGCAAAGGGTTGCAGGTTAGATCCCTGATCAGGGAACATACTTAGGTTGCAGGTTCAGTTCCCAGTTGGGGTGCATATGGGAGGCAATGGATCAATGTTTCTCTCTCACATTGATATCTCTTTCTCTTTTCCCCCTTCCTCTCTCTCTAAAATCAATAAAATATATCCTCAGGTGAGGATTTATTTATTTAATTAGGAAAGAAGCCACTGACTGATAACAACAGGAATGGTTACAGAAATTTAGAACTCTTGGGCTGACATCTTGATGACGGAATACAGTATCTCAGACACAAGAATCTGAACATGCATTAGGAAGGTTATGGTCGCTTAAACTGGTATAGTTGATTGTCTGGAAGGTTCTATCATTATTTCAGTTCCTTTTTATACATTGACCATACCCATCCTGTCTCCCAGTGATAGCAGCAACAAAAGGTCTTGGAAGAATTGAAGGGAGGGAGGGAGGAAGGGAAAAAAGGATTTTTAAAAATCAGATTTGTTGGTTTTATTATGGCATGTCTTCACAAATAAACATTATACCAGGGTATAAGAAAGAGAGAAGAAAGTGTATATTTTCAGTTTAGAGGAAACTGAGCAATGGGGTGTGCTGCCTGTGACGTCAGTTCTGAGCAGAGCTCTCTTGCCATTGCTTGAGCAGCCGCCACACTTTCAGGAAAGCCACACAGACATGGCTGATAATCAGGGGCAGTGACTAATATTTATACTTGACATCATTGTCTTTAATTCTAATTACCTGTGAGGTAGGTATCATTATTACTCTAATTCTACAGATGAGGAATTAGAGGCTCAGAAAGGTTAAACAATTTCAGTTAAATACCAATTGCTTTATTTTTCTCATACCCATCCCCACTTCCCACCCTTGATCCTATCCCTCTTTGGATTTGTCCCTGTGTCCTTTATACATATTCTTGAAAACCTTATCCCCTCCTAGAACTTTGTTCTCGTGATAGCACAGACTGAGTTGTTTTGGACTTTATACAACAGCATTTTTAAAAATATTTTATTTATTTATTTATTTTTAGAGAGCAGGGAAGGGAAGGAGAAAGAGTGGGAGAGAAACATCAGTGTGTGGTTGCCTCTCATGTGTCCCCCACTGAGGACCCGGCCCACAACCCAGGCATGTGCCCTGACCAAGAATCAAACCGGTGACCCTTTGTTTCACAGGCCCTAGCTCAATCCACTGAGCTACACCAGCCAGGGATGCAACAGCATTTTTAAAATTTATTAAATGTATAAAGATACAATCCAAATAAGCAGTTATTATTTAGAAGAATATCATAAAAATATATATTAAATTACTGCTTTTGCAAAAAAATGTGAGATAGTTTATTCACACCAAACGTAATATCAAGGATGCATATTAAAAAATTAAGTGATGAAAAAGTGTCAAAGTAGATGTCAAAATGCCTGGGATGTTATCGAAATAGTGCATTTAATTAGGTTCGCAGTTTTCTAAATGCTAAACCAAACACTTTTGTTGTGTTAAAAGAAAATAGATGAGCTCATGCTCAGAAACTTTTCTTTCTAATACTAAATTACTAAAGTATTTTGTTGTTCTTGTTTTATTCTTCATAAAGGGAACATTGGCAGGATAAAAAATGGTGTGTACTATTATTTTGCCAAAAGATACATTATTGAAATGTATGTTTACTTTTTATCTAGATGGGAAAATAGGATTCAGGACTAAAATCTGGGAAGCCAATTCTGGGGAACTTAAGTTTATATGACCTCATCTAATTTCTTTAGATCTAATTGTATATTTCCTGTGGTAAGACCTTAATAAAGCCACTGAATTGATTAATTTAGAATTAATGAGAGATTCTACTTCAGGCTGTGCTCATATTTTATATTACCTGGTGGTTTCTAAGAAGTGATGAAACATTTATTTATTATACATGCAACACTGGAACTTTCAGTATCTCTATTCCATGACATATCCATAGTAGTTTACTTAAGAAAATATTGTAACTACTAATAGTTGTTCTCTTTAGATTGTGACACGACGGAAGACCTATTACAAGTAAAACTATTTTTCAAGAGGCAGCTTTCTTCACTCTGGTTTGCCATTTTTATGTAATGGCTTCTTTTTTTAAAATTTACTCAATTGTTGTTCAAGTACAGTTTTCTGTCTTTTACTCCCATCCCAGCCCACCCCCGCAGTGCTCCCCACCTCCCTCCCACTTCCACCCCCCTTGGTGGTTGTCCATGTGTCCTTTATACTAGTTCCTGTAATGGTTTCTTAGTAACACTGCCTGAGCTCAATTTAGAGGTAGATAGATAGATAGATAGATAGATAAGGATAAATATGTATATGATATATATATAGGATGCAAATATCTCATATCTCAAATATATGAATATTTTGAGGAATAATTGACATGTAGTGTTAGTGTTAGGTGTACAATCTAATGATTTGATATTTGTGGGTTGTAAAATGAGCAGCACAGAAATTGTAGTTAATATCTGTCACATACATAGTTATAAAATTTTAATACCTCACAGCAATTTTCAAATATGTAATGCAGTTTATTAACTATAGTCACCATGGTTATCATGCTGTACATTTCCTTTTTTTTGAAATCATATATAAGTGAGATTATACAGTATTTGTCTTTGTCTGATTTTTCCCACTTAGCATAATGCTCTCACAGTCCACTCATGTTGTTGCAAATAAAAAGATTTCCTTCCTTTTATGGCTGAATAATAGTCATGTGTGTGTGTGTGTGTGTATATATATTACATTTTCTTTACACTCACCCTTTTATGGCTGAATAATAGTCTTGTGTGTGTGTTTGTGTGTGTGTGTGTTTTCTTTACACTCATCCGTTGATGGGAATTTAGCTTGTTTCCATGTCTTGGCTATTTTAAACAATACTGAGATGAATATTGGCTGAGGGTATCTTTTTGAGTTTGTGTTTTCATTTTCTTTGGCTAAATACCCATAAGTGGAATTACTAGATCATATGGTAATATAATTCTTAATTTTTTTCAGAAACTCTGTACCGGTTCCACAGTATCTACATCAATTAACATTCCCCCCAACAATGCACTTGGGTTTCCTTTGGTCCACGCCCTCACCAGCACTTTCTCCTTTTTCTTGTGTGTTAATGGCCACTCTAATGGGCATGAGGTGACATTTCATTTTGTTCTTGATTTACATTTCTCTGATCATTTACATTTCTCTAATATAAATCCATTTATGACTTATGTTAATGTCATTTTAGAAAAACTAATTTTAGTATTTACAAAATGAAAAGAATTAGGTCTTTTCATGATATTAAGGTTTCATAATTCATTTCATGGAAGTTTTTGTTTGAGGCTGGCCTTTAGAAATAGACAGAAGGTAGTGAAACTCTTTCATTACAGATAAGGGAAAATAAACTCAATTTTCTGAGTGTATAAGGAATTATATCTTTAATATTTGGAATAATTCACTAATTTATTTTTTTGGTGTTTTATTTTGAGGAAGATTTTTGACTAAGTTCAATTTCTTTAATAGATTTTCAATAGACTTCTTTGAATGTAAATATATTCAAATTATTATTGAGTGAGCTTTAGTGACTTGAGAATTTAAAGAAATATATCTATCTTACTTATATAGTTCTTTTACCAAAATTGTTGCTTAAATTTGTTCATGGTATTTTTGTTATTCTACAATATGTGTCAAATCTGTATTGATGTCACTGCTCTTTTTTCTGTTAATGGTAATTGTTTTTCTCTGTGTTTATTTCCATAAGTGTGGATAGTCACCAATTTATTGGTCTAATAGCATTCTTTTGGTCTCATTGATTATCCTCTTTGTTTTTCACTTCACTCTACTCAGATAATTATCTCATTTCAATTGCTTTCTTTGCATATTTTTGGTGTTTCAGTTTTTTGTGAAGGTGGAACCTGAGATCACTGATTGTTAGACTTTCGTTTATAATGTAATGCTATTTGATTTCCTCTTAGTACTACTTTAATTGCATTCACGAACTTTGATGTGTTTTGTTTTTTTCATTCAATTTAAAATATTTTTCTTTACTGTTTGTTTCAAAGACAAACAGTAAAGAAAAATATGGTTCAAAGCCATGGTTATTTAGAAGTTATTTACTTTTCAAATTTTGGACACTTTCTAGTTTATTTGACTGTTATTTATTTCTAATTTAATCCCATTTGTGCAACGAACATTCTATATATATTTATATCTTTTTATATTGATTGAGACTTTATGGAGTAGACTGGTGGGGTGGAGATGGAAGTGGGTATAGAAGGAATAAATGATGATGCCAAAAAAATTAAATAAAGAAAATACTTTATACTCATGAAAATTTTAATCCTTTTTCTAATTTTATGGTTAAGAAGAGGTAAGTCATAACATTTTGATGTTTTATTAAGATAATTTTGCCTGAAAATGATATAAAGTACATGACAAGGAAAGCACAAATATTTTCTTTAAATGTGTTAAGTGATATTGATAAAGAAAGGTTCTATCACAGGTAACATAGTCAGATGCTAAGAAAACTATTCAAGTAACCTTAATTTTGTAAAAAAAATCTGTAAAAAGATTTGTTTCATACCATGAAAAATTTAAAATGGCTCATATTTTCAATTTTAGAACATTTTAGAAAAATGTTTTCTATGACTAACAGTACTAACCATTTTAGAAGTGGAGCCAAGCTTTGCATTTATTTTTAACTTTATTTTTTATTATTGACATATTACAGATGTCCCTCTTTCCCTCCCTTTCGTCCACCTCCATCCAGCCCCTGCTTCCTCTTCCCTCTGGCCATCTCCATGTTCTCTGTGGGTTATGCATATACGTTGACGGGCTAATCCCTTCACCTTCTTTCATCCAGTCCCACCCCTCCCCCTGTCCTCTGACAGCTGCCAGTCTGTTCCATGTATCCATGCCTCTGTTTGTATTTTGTTCATTAGCTTTCACATATAAATGAGACCACATGGTGTTTGTCTTTCTCTGACTGGCTTATTTTACTTAACATAATTATCCCCAGGATCCAGGCACAGCCCAGGTGCCCATTAGTAAATAGTGAATAAAAGCTGTGGTACATTTATGCAATGGAATAGGATGAGGCCATATAAAAGAATGAAATCTTAACTTTTGCATAGCTTTCTTTTAAAGATATATGTGTCTCTTCCTTTCAGGTTGCAGAAACCCTCCCTTTTTTTATAAAGCTATACATATTTGCTGGCGTTAAAACTGCTATGTACAGTCTTCCAGATCTATTAACTCATGTTGGATTACTCTTATCTATTTTATAAATCACAGGTAATCATCAATTCAGTGTTATGTTCTATAGCCATTGACCATCTCAATCTATAGTGACTTCTGTCTCCTGACCCCATGTTAGCATATTTTTGTGTTGTCTGGAATTTTTGTTTTTAATGTCTTGATATGTCTTATATTGACAATTTAATTGCAAACCCTTAAGCTATTTTGTTATTCACACAATGCCTAATAGGGTATCTTGAGCCTGAAAGCACTTAGGTAACTCTGTTAATGGTGATAATAGGGTAGTATCTTCAAAAAAGCAATTTGAAGACTTGCTATGATAATGATCATTATGTCAGGTTGTTGTCTACCCATCTCCATTTTCATCAAAGATCATTTGTAGTTTAATTTTTTAATCTGCATTTTTCTCTGTCATTTTGACATTTCAATTTAAAAAGCTATTAAAATAATTTGAGAAGTTATAGTATCTTTTATTGGAACCAATTTCTTAATAGGAAATCATATCCAGAGCAAGATAGCCCTGGGCTAATAATTGGCAGATTTGTCTATTCTCCAAATGAATAATATTTTGTAAACAAATGGAAATTTTAGAAGACAGTCATGTATCATTGAATATGAAATTTAAAATAGGTTAGTCTAAACATAAGTGATGACATAAACAAGAAAAAATGCCCTCATACTTTTTGAACATGTTCTTAAACTATTAGTTTACTCAAAAATTCTATTAAATATCTACTATGCATAAGCACTGTTCTTAGTGCCTGGGATATAGCACCCTTAGGAACCCTTGCCCTGGGTTTATAATATACTCTAGGTCAAGGACAGATAACTGTATATGAATATATTAAGTTGTGACAGTGGCCTTGACTAAAATTAAAAGTAGGTAAAGCATTAGAAGTAGCAAGTGACAATAGTACAGTGGTATCCAACCTGCAGCCCAGGGTGGCTGTGAATGTGGCCCAACACAAAACTGTAAATTTACTGAAGATACTATGAGACTTTTTTGTGACTATGTGTCCTAATGTATTTAATGTGTAGGCCAAGACAACTCTTGTTCCAGTGTGGTACAGAGACACCAAAAAGTTGGACACCCTGGTAGCATAAGAGGCTACTTTAGAGAGGATCAGAGAGCTTCTCTGAGAAATCAGTGTTTGAATGATGCATGAATAAAACAAGGAAGAAATATGGAAGAATCTGAGTCAAGAGCCTACCTCTGAGTAGTGGGAAGAACAAGAGCAAGGTTTTAGGGAGGGGCTGAGCTTGGATGTTTCCTGTGCGAAGAAAGCCAGGACGGCATGTGACGCTAAAGTAGATATGGTGAAAGGCCTTCTGGTTGGAGATGGGTAAGGATTATTTCCTAAACGGGATAGAAGTCAGTGAATACTTTTGAACCTGGTTATGAGGCTTTTTAAGTCTTCCCTCTGTGGGGAATCTCCACTTCTTCTGCTGAGCAGGAATAATCAGATGGCTTTGAGCACTCAGCTCACAGCACAGGGTTGATTCGTTCATGTTGTCTGAGGGTCTAAGTGAATAATTGACTGTAAGAAACTACCTATGGCAGTTAGTTCCCATTTAGTTCAAATTAATCAACTGATTTATTAATATCCTTCTGGAATTAGAGAATAACTTAAATGAAGATGTTATAATGAGTAGCGATCTCTTAGTTTAAAAAAAGAGTGAGACTGTTCTGAGCTCTGGTTTTAAGGCTCCCTAAACACTTGGGTGGGGGCACAAATACCCACAGTACTAGGAGACAAGGTTAAATGAAATAGGCATAAGTATCTTTATCTCTCCTCTGATGGACAGTACCCACATGGGCTAATTGAGGATTCCCAAAGGCCCCTGGCCCTGGTAATATCTCTTTCCTGGACCCACCTGAGAGAAAGCTATTAAGTTTTCAGTGTTTTGTTAATTGGTAAGATAAGCATATCTTTTTGTCTAACATTTCTGATGCAGAATGCTTTATTGATAGTCACCTTATCTTTGGTGGATGTCAATATATTATCTATTTTCCTGATAGGTCATTTCTCAGAGTTCACTGTGTATTCAGTTAAGTAAAATGTAATACTCTGCTTTCTATTACAACCTATCCTTAGGAGGTTCATTTTATGACTGCATCAAAATAATGTTACTAAAGTCATTACGGAGAGTCAAATATTTTAGAGTGCTGAAAGCTGGGGCCCTATTTTAGGGCCATAGTTAAAACCCAGGGGAGTAAAGATGCTAAAATTGAAGAAATAAATATTATATCAAATGATGTCATACATTTGTATCCATTCAGTGTTTTAAAAATCTTCCATCATAGTTTGTTCCAGGTTAAAATACACGTAGATCCAGACTCTGTTGCCAGGACTGGTCCTCATTACCAGCATTAGTAAGTCCACTTGAGCAATAATATTTCATATTCTAGATACTGCCACACCCATGAAAACTCAGGAATTCTTTGCCCAGTTCCTCAAGACATGGTTTTCTGAACAAACCAGAAAAGTCAGCATTCCCACTATGCTCACTGTCTCTCCATCTAAAATGCATTTTAACTTCTCTATGAATTCCAAAAGTGTGGGTAGAATCAGGGAAGCCGACTGGGTAAGTCAGAATTATTGTTATTTTTATTTTAGTATAAATGTACAGACGTACTGCTTAAAAAAAAGTCCTAGGAACTTTTATGGGCCTTTTTTCCCCCTCTGACTCTTATTATGCACTGTGGTGCCAGAGACATGAAGACAGAAATACCATTAGCAAGTAACAGTTTTTATACATATGATTTTGGGAATAGTTTGTAGGAGGGAAATGGGTAGAAATTGGCAGAATAGTAAGGAAGCAATTTCAGGAAGTCAAATGAAGGTGTCTCGGAACCAGACAGTGACAGTGACTATGGCCAGAGATGGCCAGAGTCTAGATATATTTTAAAGCCTGAGCCCTCCCAGGATTTCCTCCCTCATTACGTATGAGGTAAGAAAAGGAAAAGGTGAAGTTTAAATCCAAGGTGTTGTTTGTTTGGAAATGAAGAAGGGAGCCCTCAATTGAAAGTATGAAGGTTCTAGATAGAGTAAGCTTGAGAGATCCAGTCAACATTCAAGCAGAGATGTTAAATACACAGTTATTCAACATATATGAGTCTAGATTTATCAGAAAGATATGGAGAAGAGTTCTTAATTTTATGGTAGCCATTATGCACATGGAATTTATAAAACTGGATGAGAAAATTAAGGGAATAAATTTAGATAAAGTGGAAGAGTAAGACAAATTCCACAACACTCCAATATGAAGAGGTTCATTAAATTTAAAATAAGATACACTTGAACTAGGTTACTCTGCATCAATCATCACTCTAAAATGAATCAAGAGAGAAACAAGATTTTAATGGTATAACCAGTGGGATTCTAAATGGATGCATGTTATTTTTTGCATTGATATTCTGCAGTTAAGCTTATGAGGAATTTCTAGAGAGCCAGAACTATGTTCTTTGATTATTTTAATGATTTTTCAACGTTTTCAAAGTATTATACTTACCTTAACTTATAGTACAGAAATAGAAGATTTATATTTTTAGGGAACAATTTCTATATTTTCAAGAGTATCTGGATATAGTAAAATTTAATTTTCACAATTCTTAACTTATGAAACCTTAAAATATTTGAAGTTGGATATTTGCTTTGCATTTCTTTATTATTATTACTTTTCAGGTGTCATTTACTTATCCCATTATTTTTGAACACTGGATATTTCCTTCAATTATTTAATTAAAGTTTCAGAAAAATAACACAGGGCACAGCCTAGGAAATACCCTCTAACTGCAAGATTTCTTACTTTCTGCAGTCCTATTATGAGTGTTAATTATATCATGAAATAATGTTTTGGATGTGGTTGACACACATATTATTGTAGAATTTTACTCAAACTTGTTAGAAGAATGCATTTGAAAGTCAGAGTTTGTTCTTAGTCAATGTTGATGGGAATTAGGGTGCCCAGCTTGTATGTCTGTGTGTGTGTTTGTGTGTGGATGTATGTACACATTGCAGAAGTGTGTCTACATATGGTATGTGTTTGTCGAAGAGCACATTTTTAGTATTTCTTGCTTTTCGTGTCAGACTTCATAAGTTAGACAAAAATACCTTATAGATCAGGCAAAAATTAAAATTTATTGGTCAAACAGGCAGAAAGGGAGGTCGCACTGGCACAAAAAAATCATCCTTACTGCCATCCCCATAACTGTCAGTTTACCTCTTTTTCATTGCAAGATTCCTGAGGCTTCATGTATTTATTCCTGATTTCAGTTGCCACAATGTTATATTAGTTTCAGGTGTACAGCAGAGTAATTAGACACTTAAGAAGTGATCCTCTTGTAAAGTTTTAAACTGCAGTGGTGTGTTTCTGTAAATTTTTCAATAAAGTGTCTTCAGGTGACATTGCCTTTGAAGAGCTCATAGTTTAGTGAGTTAAAAAACTGCCAAAGATGGTTACAATGGAGTGTGGAAAGTGAAGCGATGAGTGCAGATTGGCTGTTACAGAGCCAAAGGGAATGACGAACTCCACCAGGTGTAACGGGAGGGTTTCCATAGAGTAGCGGCAGTCGCCGTACTTCTGGGCAGTCCCATGGAGGACCTTTAAATCCTTAGTTAACTGCTGGCCATGAACCAGCTCTCGGCTGCTGTCATTTTCTCAGGAATGCCTTTCCTGATTCCTCTGGCTGATCATGTTCCTGTGTTACATGTTTGCTTCCTACCAATGGCGTTCCTTCCCTTAATTTGTAATAATACATTCATTACTGAAATGACGTGTCTGCCTTTTACCCCTCTCCCCATTAGAAGTCCCATGAATAAATGCTTGGGGTATGTCAGTTTGCTCAGCTTTGTATCCCCAGAACGTAACAAAGTACCTGGTCTAACCAACAGGAGAAATCATTAATCACTTGTTAGATGTGGAATTAAGAAATTTTAAAGAAGAGTTTAGATGTGGGGTGTCTTAGTGAAATATGTTTGTATACCTATGAGATCCTTAAATAACTAATTGACATGTTTAGGTCTCTGTGCAGTGACAACTTGCATTGTTCAACTGTTAGATGTGGTACTTATGAAATGTTCTTATTCTTTTTGGCTCTCTAGTAAGGTTAAATATTGTTTTTAGTAATTCATAGAGTTCAGCTCATGTTTACCTTCCAAATTGTCTCATAATTTGTCTTTTTCATTTCAGCTTCTTCATATCTCCATCAGAAATCTCATATTCTGAATTCTTCATCATTTTTTACCTTACTTTCCTTCTGTCCTCAAACATACCATAATAGACTTAGCAGTTATTACTTCTTCTAAATTCTATTTGCAAAATTGACAGTAGTTATGACTTTATCTATAGTTAAAAGGTTTACATTTTAATCATTTTTAAAGCATTGAAATTCTAACATCAGAAAAATAAAACATTTTTTACCTTCAAAGTGTTCTTACCAAAAGATAGATCTAATTGAATGTACAAATTTTTTCCCTACAAAGAACTTGTCATTTCAGTGAATCATTACTTAGAATCAGTTATAGCTAATAGGACTGCTTCTGTCAGGCAGAAATTTTAAAAAAACGTAACAACTAATTTTTTATAACATTACAGAAGTTTTCTACTCATTAGCAGTTTTACTGTCAGATTATAATTTTTATCACAAATGAATGATGTAAGTTAATATCAAAAGGTAAACAATTTACAGGACTTAATGAAAGGTGAAATTTAGGAAAATGTTAAAATCCCAAGGAGTTCTAGTTCATTTATTTAAGAGATGTACATATTTATGTCAAAGATTATGACATACACTTTATAGAAAATTAAAAGTTGGACAAATCTTTGTATGGGCTAGAGCTAATTCTGTTATTTTTAAATGAATTTTTAATGATAAATTACCCTGTTCACCCATAAAATAATGTCCTCTGTCTTTCTGAAACTTCCACTGTTTAATAATATCTTCTTTGAAGTTAAAACTTTGGGAGCATTTCTCATTGATCCATATTAATAAATTGACTTGGACTATAAATGGATTAGTCACTTGACAAAAATCAGGATCCTAAGATTAAAATATATTTTTAATTCTATAGAAATGTAATGCAAATTATGTGGAAATGTAATGCAAATGCTGTGAAGGCTCTGGATTCTGCTATATTTCTTGGAAGAGCATTGACTTCTGTATTTTGGCAGGCAGGCAGGAGGGTATTAAATTAGTTGAATTTAAACTATAAAATCTGGCAATTGGGTGTCAACTCAAATCTTAGTTCTATTCTGTCTCTAGCAGGGCTGTTTGGATTTGTCACCTACTAATGCATAACTGATTTGCTTGGAAATTATGAATGAGTTTATAAACCAATTTTGAATACTCCTTTTCTAGGTCTTTCTGTGATCTCCCTACATCTACAAGAAATTTGATTGTCTGATATTCTGTTGAATTCCTCAGGCCAGTTAGAATTTTAGCCATCGCCAGGGTCCACCTGGCTTCAACCCAAAGGAGGCTTGGCCCCTCAGTCCAGACACCACTAAAATGTGGAATCCACCCACTCACTGCCGCTGTCTTTCTCCAAATATCAGCCCCCTTCCAGGATGACTGTCCCTGGTCGCTCTTCAGTGCATTTACAAACTAATTTCTATGTGATGTCTGGAGCTTACAGCTGTCTACCATGGGAGACTTACTCCAAGAGTAGCCAACTTCATCATATGTGTGATTTTAAAATGCAGTCAACTGCACTTGAACAACAATAAAACATAAAATCAAAGTTATGATTTATTCTAATTTGTTTGAGTCATCTATCAGAAATATTACATGAACTTCTTTTCTAATATAGTTTATAAATCTATGTATTTATAAACCAAAATTTAAAGATTTAAAACATTGTTTCACAGCTTTAAGAGCTACACATTTCTTATTTTTCAGGTCAGTAATAAAAGTCATTACAAAACAGTGAAAACTTTGATTTTAAGTTGCGGCTTTTACAGCAAGATGAAAGAAGGTGCCAATGCATGTTAATCTTTGAAGTCTAACTTCTGCTCTTGCTGTCAAATTTTATGTTGTATTAGATTTGTTTAACTGGACAAGATATACTTTGAGTGCACAGGTAATTAGAGAAAAGGCTTTTGGTGAATTAATCTCAGAGACAGAAAATAAAAAAGCAAAACATATGAATGAGAGTGGCCTATGGCCAGATATGGAGAAAGTTACAATTTCTGCTCCAGTCAGAGTCAAGTTGTGAGCTAGTTATAACTCTGAAGAATAAGTAGAGGAACAGGAAGGAACTGTATTAGACAAATAGAGCCTGTTCTTGAAAAAGATTGCTTCTGAGCTTCTATTACTAGCGACAGCTGCCCTTGGAATTTTACTGTCATCAGAATTTGAGTGTCACAGCCCCCCTGGCAGCCTATTTATAATATGTCAGAGGTTTCTAGTTCATTTGGTTTGCTTGTTTTTGGAAAGGATATAACAATGACCACTCTGGTGTCTTCCTTATATGTAGTATTGATAAGCCTTTCATTTTCTGACTACACCAAAAAATTGACCAATTGGAAGAAGTAAAGTAGGCCTGGAGTGTATACACTTAGGACAAGGCTGAATTCTTCAACAATTTTTTTTTTCCATCCTTGGACTTAGGTAGCCCTTAAACATGATACAGAGAATTGACAACAGAGTTTAAAGATTTTAAATTAGAAAACATTTGGGTTCTGCTCTGGCCAGGTAGTTCGGTTAGTTGAAGTGTGGTCCAATACATCAAAATGGTGCAGGGTTCGATTCCCAGTCAGGGCACATACCTAGGTTGCTGGTTTGATCCCTCCTTGGGGTGTGTACAGGAGGTGACTGATAGATGTTTGTTTCTCACATCAGTGTCTCTCTCTCTCTCCCCCTCCACTTCTCCCTCTCCCTCCCTCCCTTCCTCCTTGGCTGAGGATTGTTTAAAAAATCATTAAAAAACATTTTATTAAAAGATTATAATTTTGAAGAATTGAAGTAGCATGAACAGTTGAGTAAAGGAGCTGAAGGAAAATGTAAAGAGGGAATCAAACAACACGTACATTAATCTTTGGTGGATATACACTAAGGGGATAGACCATATTTTGCCATGTATAATGAGCAGTTTTTTGCCCAAAGTTTTGAGGGAAATAAGGATGCACATTACACATGGTTAGCACCAATTTCATATCTATATAAATGTTTTTAATTCTTTTATTTATCCTAATGTGTTAAAGATGGAATTCTAGAAAGCAATACAATCCGTATATTAAAAAATAAATGTTAAAATGTCTTTATAATACAAAAAACAAGTATCTAATATAAAAAATAAAAACTGAATTAAAAATTAAAACAAAAGATTATTTTCCTGAAAGTCTGGTCCAAACACATGGGTGTGCTTTATACACAGGAGAGCATTATACAGATAGTTTTAACCTAAGAGATTTTTAAAGTATGAGGGAGATAATTCTAGATTTCAGTTTGTACTTAGAAGTCTCCTATTGTTTTAAAAACGCATACCATTTGATAGACAAGATTTGTTTCATTTTTTTTTCAATGTAGCTCTCAAATAAATAACCTTGTCCATGTCGTAAAGTGTTCCAAAGTAATTCTAAGTTATCCTTAGTGAGTGTATGCCAGTACACAGATAGAGATGTTTGTGAGTTAGCTTTATAATATGAAGAGATGATGGAGGCCGGTGTTCTTCCAGAAGTGGTCCAGAATTGCATTGCTATGACCCAGTGTGACAGGCTAACAGTTACAGAGGAAGGCCGTGACCCTCATGTCTCCAGTGCCTGGCCAGGTTTGCAGGAGCTCACTGAGGGTTCTCACTCATGCAAACTGTTAACCTGGTGAAGAGTCTGAGGTGAGGAACTAGAGATGATGAGTTTATTTACTTATTTTAAAACGTATTTTCTTTTTATTTTAGAAGTAATATAGTGCATAAATGAGCAAGTAAAAAAAAAAGCAAAAAGAAGAAAAAGCCATGGTTAATTTTCCCTAGAAATATTAATTTAGACTGTTATTTTAAGACATTGTGAGGGGAATGAGAAAAACTGCTGAACACAGTGAAAGTTAGGTTTTCATTTCACTTAGTTGTTTTAAGATGGTAAAGATTTGAGTGTATCAAAGAGAAAGGTAGAAAGTAAATAAGAGGTAGAAGATCATTTAGGCTCAGAAGAAGGAGGGTGGGTTTTGCAACTTAAATGGAATAATCCTCTTTAATGGTTTGGAGGCATTGTTTTTCTCCCTAAGGCTTCCAATACCCAGAGATTGTGGGCCTTCATTTTGAATCTTACCTTATTCTAATAACCCCCAAATCTCCAAAATAAGATTTAAATATTTTATTAGCCTCTGGCTTGCCTAATAGAAAATGGAATAAACTATCCTGTCATCTGTAAACTATAGTAATCAATTTATGAACTTAAGAAAATAGTCTTAGTACCTTGAGGATCCAGTAAGAAGTCATTGTCTTCCTTTGCACAGGACTTTCATTTCCAGTGCAGTCAGTTTTAAAATGACTTGCTTTGTCTCTTACAGTAACAGTAACAATACCACCTCCATTAACAACATGTGATTTTGAACACCCATTCCCCTTCACAATCTCTGTCTCTCTCAGTGGCAATTTGGAGGGACAGCTCTCTTGCTAAGAGGGATATTACACTATTACACTCAAGAGCTGTTTCAGCTTACATCTTGGTTCTGAAAAAAATACCTGGCACTTACTACCCCTCCATAATACAAAGTTTATCCAGAGCTATTTGATATTGGTTTATTTGTTAGCATTTGTAGTTTTTAAATTTTTTTCATTACCATTTATCCCCCTCATACTCCCTACCCCAGCAATCACCACACTGTTGTCCATGTCCGTGAGTCCTTTTTCCTTTTTCTCAGTCCCTCCACCTCTAACCTCCACTCCCTTAGCTGTCATCTGCTCTCCATCTATGAATCTGTCTCTCTTTTGTGTGTTAGTTTAGTGTGTTAATTAGATTCCACATATGAGTGGAATCACATGGCATTTGTCTTTCTCTGACTGCCTTATTTCACTTTCCATGATATTCTCCATGTCCATCTATACTGTTGCAAAGGGTAAAATTTTCTTCTTTTCTATGACCAAGTAGTATTCCATTGTGTAAATGTCCCATAGTTGTTTTACCCACTCATCCACTGATGGACACTTGGGCTGCTTCCATATCTTGATGACTGTAAATAATGCTGCAATGAACATAGGGGGGCTTATTTTTTAAATTAGTATTATAGGTTCTTTCAGGTCTATTCCCAGTAGTATCTCTGGGTCAAAAGGCAGATCCATTTTTAATCTTCTTGAATTATCTCCATACTGCTGTCCACAGTCTTCACCAATCTGCATTCCCACCAACAGTGCAAAAACATTCCGTATCTCAGCAGCCTTTGTTGTTTGTTGATTTATTGATGATAGCCATTGTGACAAGTATAAGATTATACCTCATTGTGCTTTTAATTTGGATTTATCTGATGATTGGTGACGTTGAGCATCTTTTCATATGTCTATTGGCCATCTGTATGTTCTCTTTGGAGAAATGTCTATTGAGCCTTATGCTCATTTTAAAAAATTAAGTTGTTTGGTTTTTTGGTGTTGTTTTACAAGTGCTTCATAACTTTTAGTTATTAACCCCTTATCATATGTATCTGTGAATATATTACTCTATTCCGTGGGTTGTCTTTATTTTGTTGACAGTTTCCTTCACTGTGAAAATACTTTTTAGTTTGTGCAAAGTAATGTCCAAAATTTTGCTGCCTATGTTTTCTTCTACAATTTTTATGGTTTGGGGTCTAACATTTAAGTCTTTGATCTGTTTTGAATTTATTTTCATGTGTGGTGTAAGAAGGTAATCCAGTTTCATTTTATTGTGCATATCTTTCCAATGTTCCCAGTACCATTTATTGAATAAAGTATCTTTAGTTAATAGTGTGTGATTGCTTCTTCTGTCAAATATTAATTGACTGTAAAGGTGTGGGTTTATTTCTGGGCTTTCTATTCTGTTCTATTGATCCTTGTGTGTTTTTATGACATTACCATGTTGTTTTGATTACTATGGCCTTATAGTAAGTATGGTTTCATATTAGGAACCGTGATTCCTCCAATTTTGTTCTTCTTTCTTAGGATCACTGTTGCTATGTGGGGCCTTTTGTATTTCCATATACATTTTTGAAATATTGTTTTAGTTCTGTGAAATACCTTATGGGAATCTTGTTAGGAATTGCATTTAATCTATAGATTATTTTAGGTAGTACGGAAATTCCAATGATGTTAATTCTTTCTATCCATAAATATTGTATGTGCTTTCACTTACTTGTATCTTCTTCAATTTCTTTCTTCAGTACCTTATAATTTTCCGAGTGCCAGTTGCTTACATCCTTGGTTAGATTTATTGCTAGGTATTTTATTCTTTTTGAAGCAATTGTGAATGGGATTATTTTCTTAATTTTCCTTTTTGTTAGTTCATTATTAGCATATAAAAACCCAACTGATTTCTGGATATTCATACCCTGCTACTTTGCTGAATTCAATGATCAGTTCTAACAGTTTCTTGGTAGAATTTTTAGGGTTTTCCATGTAGTTGTTTTTTTAGCTTCTTTCTTAAGCAGGACTCCTCCTCCTCCTACAATTGGCTTCAAACTGTGAGGTCTGATCTATCCCCAACCTCCTTGGCAATTGCTCCTGTTCTTTAAACTGCAGAAGCATCTACAGACTACATGCACACTCAGGACTTACCAATCCACTACAGTAGATTCAGTTCTGCCTACAATTTTGTATTTTTATTTCCCTAAAATGTTTATTTTATGAACAATTGAAATAATTTTATATTTCTTTCATTTTTTATCCTTTTTAGCCCTGTTTTATAACAAAGGGGGTTATAAGTATGTGAAATAATCCCATTATCTTGATCCTTTTGTTATTCAAGAGTTTGCTGAATATCATAGCCTAATTTTAAATATCAGCTTTAAATCAAGGTACAAATAGTTTTCGCCCTGGCTAGTGTAGCTCAGGGGATTGAGCGAGGGCCTGCGAACCACACGATCATGGTTCAATTCCCAGTCAGGGCACATGCCCAGGTTGCAGGCCAGTTCCCAGTAGGGAACTCACGACAGTCAACCATACATTGATGTTTCTCTCCTTCTCTCCTTCCCTTCCCCTCCCCTCTAAAGATAAATAAATAAAATCTTTTAAAAAATAAGGTACAAATAGTTTTCAAAGTAAGCATCAGATTGTTTATACTTACATGGGTTCAGAAATCTTTTTATTTTTAAGAGACCACAATTTACAGCAGTATTAGGTTCCCAGCAACATTGAGCAGAAGATGCAGATTGTTCTCATGTACTCCCTGCCCCTACACATGCATAGTCTCCCTTATTATCAGCATCCCACGCCAGAGTGATAGATTAGTTACAAGTGATGAACTGACCCTGACACATCACTACTACTTACAGTCCGTAATTTATATTATGGTTGGCTGTTGTATATTCTCTGGATTTGGACGAATGTATAAGGACATGTATCTACCATTATAGTATCATACAGAGTAGTTCCGCTGTCCTAAAAACCCTTCATGCTGTGCCTTTTTATCCCTCACACTCTTCCAACCCTGGCGACTTCTGACCTTTCATTTTCTTTATAGTGTTGCCTTTTCAAAATATCATACAGTTGGAATCATGCAGTATATGGCCTTTTCAGATTGGCTTATTTCAGTTAGAGTTATTAGTGGCTTATTTCAGTTAGTTATTAGTCACTCTTTACATTTATTGAGCATGTACTCAATGAGTAATGTCAGGAGGTGAGTAATATGCATATGAACTTTTCCCATGTCTCTCAATGGATTGATAGCTCATTTTTTTAGTATTGATTAATATGCCATTGTCTGGATGTACTGCCATTTATTTATTCATTCACTTACTGAAGGATACCTTGTTTGCTGCCAAATTTTGATAATTATGAATAAAGCTACTATAAGCATCTATGTGCATGATTTTGTGTAAACATAAGTTTTCAGCTCGTTTTGGTAAATACCAAAGGGAGTACAATTGTTGGAGAGTGTGCTTAAAATATGTTTCGTTCAGTAAAAAAAATCATCAAACGGCTTTCCAAAGTGGCTGTAGTATTTTGTATTATCAGCAGCAATGAATGAGAGTTCCTGTTGTTCTACGTCCTAACCAATACTTGGTGTTGTCAGTGTTACAGATTTTGGGTATTCTAATAAATATGTAGTGATATGTCAGTGTTGTTTTAGTTGCACTTCCATAATGATACATGATGTGGAGCATCTTTTCATATGCTTATCCGCCACCTGTACAACTTCTCTGGTGAGATTTCTAGTTAAGGTCTTTGGATCATCACTTACACTGTTTTGTTTGGTTTTTTATTCTTGAGTTCTAAAAGTTATTTACATTTTGGAGGAAAGTCCTTTTCCAAATGTTTCTTTTGCAAACCTTTATTTTTTAATAGTCCGTGGCTTGCTTTTAATTCTAATTTTATAGAAAAATTATAATTTTCATGACGTCTAGCTCAGCAGTTCTTTCTTTCATGGTTGTGCCTTTGTTTTATATCTGAAGTCATTGCCAAATTCAAGATCATCTAGACACAACAGTGTGGTAATAGAGGAAAAGAAGAAAGGGGTGATGGGAAGGGGAAATGGGGACAGAAAGAGACTTGGCTGGGGGCGGTGGGTGCACAATGCAGTGTGCAGATGAAGATTTATTGAGTTGTACACTTGAAGCCTGTGTGGTTTTACAAATCAATGACACCCAATAAATTCAATTAAAAAGAGCATCTAGATTTTCTCCTTGTTACCTTCTAGGGGGTTTATAATTATGCATTATTTGTGTTTGGATCTTTGTTCCATTTTGAGTTAATGTTTGTAAAGGCCTGTAAATAGATTTATTTTTTGTGTATGTCCAGTTATTCAAGCAACATTTGTTAAAAAGACTAACTTTGCTCCATTAGATTGCTTTTGCTTTTTCTTTTTTGTCAAAGGTAAGTTGACTGTATTTATGTGGGCCTATTTCTGCACTCTCTATTCTATTCTATTAACCTATTAGTTTATGTTTTGCCAATATCATCATGTTTGATTACTGTTAAGTCTTGAAATAGGGTAATTTCAGTCCTCCAAATTTGCTCTTGTCCTTTAATATTATGTTGGTTACTGTGGTTCTTTTGCCTTTCCATACAAATCTAAAGAATCAGTTTTCAATATCCACAAATAATTTGCTGGGATCTTACTGGTATTGCATTAAGTATATAGTTGGGAAGTACTGACATCTTGACAGTATCTTGAGTCTTTCTACCCTAAGCAGGAATAAATATTTTTTTCATTTTCTTTATTTGTTTGTTATTTTTGCAAAGACATTATAAGCTCAGCACCATAAGGAATGGCAAACCAAGTATCAAATATCAAATTACTGAGTTTATTGCATTTACTTATAGTATTCCTGATAATACTGTTCTCCAGAAGTTTTCTCATGTCAGTAGCAAAATAATCATTATTTTGCAAACATAAACATAGCTGATATACTACCTTCACTCTATTTCATGTTGATTTCTCTTAACCTAAATCTTTACCTATATTTCAAGCACTTTCATATCATAGTGTGCTATGCCTTTTACTCATATTCTTCCAAAACTTATTCTCCTTGTACAACTTCAAAACACAGTTAAAGAGTATTTGATGGGGATGATCCCAGGTGTGATAAACTATATTCTGATGATAAGTTGCTTTTCCACAAAATAAGAAGTAGCAAGTTGGAACTACTATGGTGATATTTGGTGATTTGCCATTTCCAGGAGTCTAAATGTTTTCATTTGAGTGTTAATCTATTAAATTCTCTGAAGTATATTTCTCAGGGGTATCACCAGGGCATCAGGAAACAAAATAATTAACAATAGAACTGTAGCAAATTGAGATTTTTATAGCAGCAGTGTGTAGTTCAATCATTGACGTTGTAATTCTTAATAGGCTTGTAATGGAATGAGAGTTGAATGTTTTGTAGAGCTGGAATTTTCCTAGTTCTAGAAAAATAGAGCATGGTTTTTGAAATTAAAAAGTAAATTGACTTGTCTGGAGAAGTTTAGAAACCCTATCATAAGTAATAATTGGCTTTTGGCCTATTAACACATTCAGACACACTCCGAAGACACTGCTGTGTGGGCATAAACAGTGACCCACAGAACTAACTTGCTTGTACCTCACAATCTAAAATGGTGATATGAAATACAGACTAACCAATTAAGGTAATTAGATTACGAATATGATCATCTCACCTGATTAGCAAATAAAAGCAATTTTTTTTTGAGATAGAACTGTTTTGAGATAGAACTCTTTCAGGTACATGGACTCCTATGAACAGAAAATGTAGCGAGAATAACACTATTGAGAGACCTGGACCCACCACCAAGCTAATGGGATATAATAGTAGAAACGTAATTCATATATCCTTTTAATATTTTTAGTCTGACTTCTCTTTCCCTTGTTAACAAAAACAAATAACAACAACAATAAAAATCGCAATCCCAAATTCTAGGTTCATCACAAATCATTAGGTTTGTTAATATTACTCATCTCTTAAAATTATCCCTCAAATATTTCTATTTCATCTATTATATCTAATACCGGGCTTTTATGCATATGATGTAGAAAACTGAAAGCAATGTTGCTCTCACTACAACAATGAGAAAAAGCCAAATAAATTACAAATTTATAACCTTTCTTGAACTCATAAGGGAATTGAATTCTCAAGCAATGAAGTAACCTGACCTCCAAAGGGAAACAAACCCCTGCACAAAGAAACAGGACATACCTGTGACGGAGAACGGGTGCAAGAGGCATCGTGCTGGCTGGAATAGAAGCAGACAAAAGGTAGAACAAAATTAGAAAAAATTAAACAACAAAAAATAAACTAAAATGTATCATTCTTCCCAAAGATAAACCTTGGATACTACACAGGCAGACATGTACAAGGTATCCATATTAGCATTCTTTGAAGTAGTAAAACACTGTTTCACCTGAAAAGCAACCATGCCCATGCACAAGAGAGTGGCGAAATGTATTATGACATAAGACAATTCAGCTCTAAACCACAATTGAAAAGTGGGACCTACATGCATCAGGAACCATGAGTCTCAGCATCAATATTAAGCATGAAAGCAAATCATAAAAATCTATACAACATAATGTCATCTGACAAACTTCAAAACATGTATAATGCTAATTAATAGTTTGTTAATATGTGCTAGATATTAATATAAAAAGTGAAGCTTTAAAATAATACTTGTTTGATAAGGAAGGTAAAGTTAGAAATGTTTGAAAGTGGGAGCAGCTACGCTATACAAGGTACTCATGTACAAATGAGTCAATGAGTACAAGGTATAGTGTAGCTATTTGGTTCTTTTAGGATTCTCTCTTTGTCTTTTAGGATTCTCTCTTTGTCTCAGTAATCTTGAGTAACTTAATGATGATGTGCCTTGGTGTGCTCCTATTTGGGTCTAACTTCTTTGGGACTCTCTGAGCTTCCTGGATTTCCTGGAAGTCTGTTTCCTTTGCCAGACTGGGGAAGTTTTCCTTCATTATTTGTTCAAATAAGTTTTCGATTTCTTATTGTTTTTCTTTTTCTGGTACCCCTATAATTCAAATATTGGAATGTTTCAGGTTGTCCCAGAGGTTTGTAAAGCTCTCTTCTACTTCATTGAATTCTTGTTTCTTCATTCTGTTCCCATTGGATGTTTATTTTTTCTTTTGTTCCAAATCATTGCTTTGAGTCCTGTTTTCCTTCCTGTTATTGTTGGCTCCCTGAATATTTTGCTTTATTTCATTTTGGTATCTTTCACTTGATTTTTCATTTTTTGACCAAGCTCAATCAATTCTGTGAGCATTTTGACTACCAGGGCTTTAAATTCTCCACGAGATAGGTTGGCTATGTCCTCATCGTTTAGTTCTCTTTCTTGAGTTTATGCTCTGTTCTTTCATTTGGGCTATATTTCTTTGTCTTGGCGCACCAGTCTGGTTTTTCTGATTGATTTTTTCGTTTATTTCCATGGTTTTTGGAGTTCCATGCAGTTTGATTTTCAGGTGCTTCTGGTTGTTGTTCTCCTTTTGGTTGTGTGAGGAAGAGAAGGGTTTCTACCTACGCCTCCATCTTGGCCAGAACTCAGAAGCTCCATTTTCAATATTAAAAGTTGTGGTTAAGTTTCTAAATATTGAGGTGAGAGCTGTTGAGTATGGGAAGAACCATACACAGGGAAATGAAAAACAGCAAAGTATATTAATACACTACAATATACTCTTCATTTTTCTTATATAAGTTGATTAAATCTGTGCTATCTTATGTCTGAAAATAGCAATAGTTAATTATTCCTTAGAAGTTTTCAATTTTGAAATGTTTTTCAGATAATAGAATGGAAATTGTACATGGAGGGAAACTGGGGTCATGAGCAGATATAACTGACTCAGACATCAAATGGAACCAAAGTAATGCAAGGGCAAGTAGGAATAAAAAATAATAGTGATGATGATGATGATGATGATGTAACTGAGATATCCAGGTATTTCCCAGGGAAGAAAATTCTACTTCATTGGAATGCTGGAGAGCTGTTCATCTATTTTGAGCTATAAGGTCAACAGATGTTTCCCTATGAATACACTTCTGGCCATAATTCACTCAAACAAGTTAGACTTTTACGATACTCTGACTGAATTTTGCATCACTTTATCTATACATTTTTTCCCTGAGTACATCATTCAACCATGTAGTGATTTTTGAGTATGTTTTTAGGTGACAGTTAATGTGCTAGGTACTTTGTTTACACTGGCGAACAGAAATGATATCTGTTCTCCTGAAGCAAAAGCATGCACTAAGGAACATGGTGTTTGATGTTGAGGTGGCCACTACTTTCTAAAGTCAGTACTGCGTAAACAGTTTTAGACCCACACAAAAGCATACTCCTGAAGTGCATTCTAGCCTTTGCTTCTGCACTGTGACTTAGATAAACTGCCTGCATAGATGGACAAAGCAGAAAATATATTTAAAGGAGCTTTAAAAATAGAAGAAATTTAAAATAATTGTTAGTTCCCTTTTAAATAATTTCATAACAGATGGATGTGTACCACCATGTAAACCAGATATGTGTTTGCTAGTATATCTTCCAGGTGTTTATGTGGCAAGTAAGTATATAAAACAAGGTCAGGAAGTATTAAAAAACTGACAACATAGGCCAACCTTGAGGACTTAGAGAATTAGTAGATCTAAGTGAGTAATTCAGTGTTGTTTCTATTTTTTAATGTTCTATGATGAGAATGCATTAATGTCTTACCTATACACTTTAAAAGTCCTGTGTTACTTCTGTTATTGCAGCAGGCCTCCTGTTATTTCCCAAATAATAAAAAGTTAACCAGAGCTCATCTGCTTAGAATGTGAATTCATGATCTTATATCTTATTTCACACATGACCTAACATAAGGCAAAGGGATGGGAAACACCATTTGCCTTCCAGCATTTTCATCAATGTAGATTTGAGCCTAAGAACATTAAAACTGTTGTCTGGTTTCAGCAATGGGACTAAAGACCAATGGAAACAAATCAAAATAAACAGATTTATCTAAGCCACCAAAAGGACTGATTTGTAAAAATATTAATGCCAGAATCTTAGATAACTCACAAAAAATCTATTTAAAAATTCCTCATTTCAATATTCACTTTTCTGTTTACTAGAATATAATACTAAGGCATAAATTTGGCCTTACATATGTGAATCTCACTTACCTCGTAGATATGCAGCTTAAGCAATTTGTTGACTTATGAGCTTTTCTTGGTTTTCTTGGAATTGACTTAAAATGAAATGCGTATTAAATGAAAGTAGCAGAAAATGTATCATTTTACTGAAAGGATTGCTAAAGCTTAACATAAATTAATGAGTTTGCATTCAGCTAAGGTGTTAAAATTGAGGGTTTAAACATTAAAAAACACAATAATTTGGTTTAGCGTGTATTCTGTGATTTTTTGTCTGATAGAAAAAGATGGTAGAGGGGAGGGAAACACAGAGTAAAAGGGGATGGACTCACATGAATAAGTATGAAGGACACATGGACAATAACTAAGACGGGGGGCGGAGATGGGAAGAGGGTGGGGAGCACTGGGGGGGTGCAGGGCTGGGAATACAAGAAAGAAAACTGTACTTGAACAAATGTTAAATAAATTAAATAAATAAATAAATAAATAAATAAATAAAAAGATGTTAGAAGTAGAAGTTTGAGGAGTCGAACATTCAGTGTTCCAAGGATTTGCTATAAATCAGAAAGGCCATTTGGACCACAGTAAAAACAAACTGTTAATGTTACTAAATGTTAGACAGAAGGAAGATTTGTCAGTGTGTGTACATTCTAGGTGCTAAATCATTGCCTTTAATAACCATGAGTTTGAGTGGCTCTTCAGTCCCCTCCTGTCCAGTGTCCTATCCACTCCAAGCACACCAGCCTCCTTCTTGTTGCTAAAAGCACACTAGACACAACTACGTGGCTTTTGTATTCTACTTTTTGCCTTGCCAACTTCCTCACTTCTTTCGGTTATCTGCTCAAAGGCCACCTATCACTGCAGTCTCCTCTAACCCCAGAAAAAATAGTAAACCACACGCCTGAATGTGAACAGCATCAGCGCCACAGTCACCACTACAGCCGCCCCCTTGACCACCACCTCCGCCCAGCCTCCACCACCAGGGGCACGGTCACAACCGCTGAGCCTCTTTACACACTAGTTTTCTCACTGTGCAGGCCACCATCTAACATACCATATAGTTGTTTCTTTAACTTCTGTTTCTCTCCATTAGGTTGTAAATTCCATAGTGGCTGAGACTTTGTTTTATTCGTGGGTATATCTCCTAGTCTCTAGGGTAGACTGTGAAGCTTGGCATTTTAAAGGTGCTCAGTAAATATATGTAGATTGAGTAAATAATGTAAAGTTTCATTTTCTCTGTATAGAAAGCCAAATGTTTAAACACTACCTTCTATACAATTTATAATTCCCTTTTAAATAATATTAGATTATGTTATAGTATGAATCTATCTGATTTTCTTAATTTCATTTGACTTTCATTTCTTCTTAGCATATTAGCATTATTTTTTAATCCTGAAATTTTATAGTATATCTCAATAAATTGCAGAGCAAATCCCACTTCTTGGTTCTTCATTTTCAAAGTCAACTGACTTATTTTTGTATAACAATACGCCTGGATTTGTTTTGTGATTGCATCAAATTATGAAGTTTATTAGGGAAAGCAGGTCCTTAAAATAATTTATGGTTTTAGTATTTTGTTCTCTATTATGTTTTTCTGAATTATTAGAGAGGGGTTTCAGGAAAGTTGATCTTACATTTATTTACTTTGTCAAAAAGAATGTCTTAGATTTTTGAATTGGTTGGCTATGCTCATTTCTGTTAGTGCTTTCTAAGGGTCCGGGGGAGGTGTCATGCTTTTAGAAGGTCATGCCTTCTCCTAGATATGAACCACAGCAACCACCTCATTATATTTTCTCCTCGTACTATTTTATTCTCTCTCTCTCTCTCTCTCGTGTTCAAATTTCTATCTGCACTTATTCTGATATAACATGTAAGATACAAGTCTAACTTCATTTTTTTTCAAATATATATCCCAGTTTCACAAGACTATTTATGGAGTTCTCGTTTTTTCACACAGATGTAGCTACTTTCCTGATTCTCCTGTGTGGATTTTCGACACCTACAATAATAGTAGTAACATAATTCAAAGCCAAACTTACACTTTTTATTGCTCAATCTTATTTTAATTATGGCTCATATCTATCAGCAATAACAAAACACTAATTTACTTTGTAATGTCTTGATCCCAGGCTTAAAAGAAAGGCCTGCCATGTTTTCCTATTAAACATATTATCTCACTGTATGGGCCTTTCTCTTCACCCTCTTAATTATATATTTTAAGAAGTAGGACTTTTAATTCTCATAGTTTAATTCATCAAGATTTTCTTTTTTTAAAAGATTGTTTTTATTTATCTTTAGAGGGGAAGGGAAGAAGAGAAGGAGAGAAGTATCAATGTACGGTTGCCTCTCATGAGTCCCCTGCTGGGAACTGGCCTGCAACCCAGGCATGTGCCCTGACTGGGAATCGAACTACGAATGTGTGGTTCACAGGCCCATGCTCAATCTACTGAGCTACACCAGCCAGGGCTTTAATTCATCAAGATTTTCTGATATGGTGAATGCTTCTTGTGTTATAGCATAAAATGCTTTATTTCTCTCAAAATGATAAGTATATTCTTATCTTTAAAAATATTTGTTTTACTTCTTTATGTGGAATAACAGTTTATGTATTTCTTAATATAGATCCGATTGAACCAGCCCCAATTTCAAAACATCACAGTCTCCCACATTGAACTTCTGCCGCATCCTTATCCTAAGTCAGGGAACTGAATATGCTTCAGTGTGTTGCTAAACTCTCATTTAGTTCTGATTATTTTTGTCTATTCTCATCTCAGTACCACTGTACTTTAAGTACTGTAGCTTTCTGAGTCATAATAGCTGGTAATGTAAATCCTTTAAAAATTTTATTCCACTTTGTCTTCTATTTTTGGTCCTTTGCATTTCCATGTAAATTTATAATCAATTTATTAATGTCCATCTATATGAAATTTAAAATTGTATATGAGTTATGTTGGTAAGGCATTGAACAAACTATTGACCAATTTTGTTTGTTTACAAAAAATTGAAATCTTATATGTCTTCTTACCTATGAACAAACCCATAAACCCAAAAGTATTTTCTCACATAATTAGTTTTGGCCTATAACTATTTTTTTAAAGATTTTATTTACTTATCTTTAGAGGTAGAGAAGGAGAGAGGGAGAGAAATATCAATGTATGGTTGCCTCTTGTGTGTCCCCTGCTGGGAACTGGCCTGCAACCCAGGCATGTGCCCTGACTGGGAATTGAACAGCGATCCTCTGGTTCTTAGGCCCGCACTCAATCCACTGAGCTACACCAGCCAGGGCTGGCCTATAACTATTCATTCCTGTAATGCCCTTGTTAGATTTTGATATCAAGTTTGTTTTAGCTGGAAGAAGAGTTACAAGCATACCCCTTTGCTATTCCCTGAGAGATTTTGTGTAAGATCGATATTAGTTGTTACTTAAGATAAAAGGAGGTGTTGCTAGATCTGCCTCTTGCAAGTTTTTGTAGTTCAAATTTCCTTAATAGACACAGACCTATTTATATTTTCTAATTTCTTCTTGGATCAAAATTATTTGTTTTTTTCATGGAATTTGTTGCTCCTATCAACATTTTTACACATGTCACATAACATTGCCATTATAAATTGTTCATATCTCTGGAATTTGTACAGAAGTGACCATTACCACTTCTGACCCTTGCACTTTTTAATTAATATTTTTCTGTTTTAATTTGTTATAGTCCCATTATACTTATGAAGCTGTTCAGAACCAACTTTAGTTTATTAATTTTTCTATTCTTTATTTGTTTTCTAATGTAAAGAAAGAATGTGCTCATTCTTTCCTTCCCTTTTCTTTAACTTGCTATTTACTTTTTGGCTCTTTGAAATCAATGCTTACAGAATTGCTTTTTTTTTACTTTATGAAAAGTAGTTTTAATTGATTCTCAATTTCTATGTGCCACTATTTTATTGCCATTCAGTTTAAGACATTTTCTAATTTGTATGGTGATTTCATTAAAAAGCCATGGGTTATTTAGAAGTGTACTATTAATATTTGGAGATTTTTTAAGTATCATTTTGTTACCGAATTCCACTGAAGCCAATGAAAATACTATGATTCCAGTCATTTGAAATGTGTTCAGCTTTCTCTGTTGTCTTTCTTGTGTGTTGGTCAGTTTTGTAATTACTGTTTATACTTCTTGAAAACAGTATTAATATGCAGTCAATGAGTGCAGAAGTCTATACATGCATTATGTAAAATTTATTAAGTTGTTCAAATTTACTGTATCCTTAATCTAATTTTCAGTGCTGTTTTAGATTTATTTCTCCCATACATTTTGCCAGTTTTATTTTTTACACATATTAAATCGAACTTTTCCCATTCACAAATATTTAGGATTGTTTTATTTTCTTACAGGAATTCATCTCTTTTTCTATTAAATAAGGAAATGTCCTTTGTGTCTAATTCTGCTTGTGCCATAAAATCTATGCCTGATGTTAGTAGAGGTGGTTTAGACTCTTTAGTGTTTCCATGTTGTGTATTTCTCAATCTTTTCATTTCTATATTTTCTCTGTCCATATAAGCTTTCAATTGTTGCTATTTTTGTCATTGTGTTTTTAGTTCCATCTGATTATCTTTGTCTAAGCATTTCATTCGGTGATCACTGATGAGTTTTATTTTAAAATCTACCAACTTCATGTTCATTTCCTGTTTGTTCTATTGTTCTTTTATCCTTATATTTGTCCCTTGTTTGCCTTCATTTACTATTATTAAGTATTACTTTATTATTACATTTCCTTCTATTGACCTGTCAGAATGTATATATTTACGACTTCTTTACCTGTTAGATTCTAACTTAAATTATGCATTACAAAAATTAAATCATTCAAGGACCCTATAATTCTGTGACCTCACTTACTCTTTTATCTTATTTTCTGTTCCTGGTGTCATGTGTTTTAATTTTCAATGTAGAAGGTGGGTCAAAGTAGGTTTACAGTTGTGAGTATGCAAAGCACAGTTTATTCTTATATTATTATTAATTGTTATATTATTTTTCATACCAACAACTACAAACCTACTTTTGACCCATCCTCTATTTTAAACTTCAACATTTACTATTTTAAACAGCCAACATTTATTCTTGGTGCTCTTTATTTTTCTCTTCATAAATGAACCAATATCAGAGATCATGTTCCTTCTGTGTAGATCTCTTTAGAATTTCTTTAATTTTTGTCTGTTAGTAGTGAATTCTGAAAATTCAAGGTAGAAAATGATTTCTTAACATTTTGAACTGTAATTTAATTGTTCTCTGGTTTTCATTTTATTTCTGATTTTTATTTCTTTTACTTGAGAAAATAAATGTTATATTTAAAGGTACTTTTGAATATGTTGTACAATACACCAAATTTTGTACTGAACTTTGTCAAGCATTTGCACTGGTTAACAGTCCCAGAAAAGGACTCCGAACACTTCTGTCCATAGCATTTTGGTGTCAGAATCACCAAGAAAGACAAATGACAGTGAAACACAGTGAAAACAATGCTGTACAAAGAGGGGAGGGGGGAACATCAGCTCCGATGGTGTGGATGGATCCCTTGTGGCTGGCAGGTCCCTTCGTTCCCCACAACCTGTGCAGGAGTTAACCTATTTGACCAGTTTACTCTCTTATGCATCCCTGGCCCCTTTGGGGGGAGTCTGAAATACTGAAAGCTGGGGGTGTCCCTGAGAGCTATTGATGGTTAAGTGGAACATTTAAGCAGAGCATGAAATAGGGAAAACTCTCCCACACATGGGAACTACCTTGGCACAGGCTACATAGTCTCTTCATCTCTTGGCAAGTCCATCTTGCAGGCCCCAAAACCCATTCTTATTCAGCCTAGAAAGGGTCTATTCAAACTGCCTTTCCCAACAAATCTAACAACCTAAGTATTTAATACTTTTGCTGGAGTTTTATTTTATTTTGTTTTGAAAGAACAAAATAGGACTAGAATATTCTAGTCCTAGGCCAAATTACTTGACTGTCACAGAGGAAACAGCTTTCCCTCTCAGTATTAATGTACTGTTCAGGATAAAGATAATTAGAAGAAGGGAAGAAGAGAGGGAAACAAGTAACAAGGTCGGTTATAGAGAACAGAGAAGGACAACACGGAAGTTGTAAGAAACAGAACTAGCATAAGAATCATTTAACTTGATTCTCAGAAGCTGTTTCTCGCTATCCGAACATCGGCAAGACACTTAAAATGCCCATGCTTCTGTTTTTATCACTCTAAGAGTCACATCTACAAAAATATTTTGTAAAGTTAAATATAAATAGGACAACTTATATTGTCAGACACTTGGTTCTTCTTGCCCACACAGTAAAGAATTAAAGATCAGCAAGTTGTTAGTTCAAGCAGAATTCATTAGTAATATGTTCTCAGGGAAGGGAACGGGCCTTGGGGAGGTGGGTGAGAGAGGCATAGGTGAAGGCAAAGGCACCTTTGTTTGGGGGACTTAACATAGTTTGCCGAGTGGGGTGAGGTGGTTCCTGCCTTCCCCTGAGAGGACATGACCCACTAAACGTAGACATAATGGCAGTCTGCTTCCCTGGGTCCTTATCTTTGCTCCAGACTCCATCTGGTCATGTATTGTAAAACATGTATGTGATGAGACACAGTTAATCAAAGTTATTTATAGGCTCTTAAATGCTCTGGATCCCTCCCACCCCTCTTCCTTCTGCATTCTCTAAGTTCTACCTAACACACTGAAACACAGTTTGAGATACCAAAACTTTTGGTTTTTCATATTGAAGTTAAGAAAAAAAAACACAATAGTAATTCTGTAAAGTTAAATCCCTTACTATACTAAGTAAGGCTAATTGAAGTTATTAGACAGTTAAAATATCTCGTTCATCCTATAAATGTTCTGACAAAGGCCGTTCATTGCCAAAAGGATCTATTATTTTTAGTGAAAGCTCTATGAGCCCAAAAACTGATTTTGAGTTTTAGCTCTATTTTACTTCTACATTCTCACTATTTCAACCACATTCTGCCCAAGTAAACATACTAATGCTTTAAAAGTAGGTTGGATGAATCAGTGATGGAATAATAGTGACCACGAACCAACGTCAAGCTGAAAAAACAAGAACCCGTAATCTCCATGTGAGATGAAGCTATGAGGAAAGAATTCAATGGGTCTGGGTTAAAGTAGTAAAAACAAGATGGGTGCAGTTAAAATAAACAAAGCACAGCTTTCTAAGCCAGCACAAGAAAAATAGAGCAAGGCCATTTGATTTCATTAACAGGGTACTTAATTTTAAATCAAAGTAAAGGAGATAAATCATACATAGAGGTTCTAGGTGGAGTTCACTATGTGGGAAATTAGCTAGTGCTTTCAAATAGCTTCACTACTTGAAAGCTATTATAATATTTATCTTGGACCAGGTTAAAATTATAAAGATATTGAAATTCAAAAGAGAGAATCAAATGCTTTTTTGGGGTCAAGAAGTTTAGGAGTCAATAATTCACATATTTTCTTTTATTCATAAGAAATGAAATTTAGTCTTTTATTTTTCTTCTCATCTAATATAGCAATATGGCAACTTTGTCAAGCAGGGAAGATAAACATTTGGGTTGCTTTGGATAAGTTTTTCCCTTTACTTGTGTTAAGAGCAACTGTGCATTTCATTTTTCTGTAATATTGGAAATATTTTACTATAGCTATCTTTCTACATTTTTGTCTCTCTATTCTGCTTCATTAAATTTTAAAAAATTGCCTTAAAGTTTTTCTTTTTTTTACATTCCAAGCAACTTTATGCTTTATTCACATTTACATTATAAATTATAGCTTTAACATTCTTTAACTCTAATGCTGGTTCTTATTTTAAAAGTAAAATAATATTTTCCCACTTAACATTTCTTCTTTTGATTATGATTGAGTTTGATTTGCATGAGTTTCTTTCCTATTGATCATATTTTATTCCAATTTGCACCTGACATCAGTACAAATATATGTTTTTAAAATGTGCCTTTGTCTCCATTCACATAACCCTTGGGAGGAAGGAATTTTGTTTTTCTTGAGAATGAAGAAATATTTTAAAATAATATTTTTTAATTCCTTATGGGGCAGCCAATTCTAAGCCAATCCCAGTATTTAGAATATGACCAGTCATCAAAATTTAACACAGTTATCATTAAACTAATCAAACAGAAGGGAAAACTGGAGATCACAGAGGCTAATATGCCAAAGCCAGCTAATTACTAAGCAGTGGAATCAGAATTTGAACCCTCTTATTGTACCAGGTTTTTAGTGCCTTGTAAGTTGCCTGTGCAAGACTCAGAAACTTAAAAATCTGACTGTAGCACTTTTGGAGGTTTTCTTTGTTGNATTTAGAATATGACCAGTCATCAAAATTTAACACAGTTATCATTAAACTAATCAAACAGATGGGAAAACTGGAGATCACAGAGGCTAATATGCCAAAGCCAGCTAATTACTAAGCAATGGAATCAGAATTTGAACCCTCTTATTGTACCAGGTTTTTAGTGCCTTGTAAGTTGCCTGTGCAAGACTCAGAAACTTAAAAATCTGACTGTAGCACTTTTGGAGGTTTTCTTTGTTGCATCATTTAGAATTTTGCTGCTGGTGCTATTTATTTGTATTCTGTATGCTCCCTATTTATTTAAATTTCAATGATCTGACAAGTTGCATGGCAATTAAATAGTATTTATAAATAGAAGGGATTTCGTGTGTTATGAATTTATCAAATTAAGTAGAAAACAGAATGTTGGATGGTGAATCTTGTTTCAACAATAGACCACAAGAGAAACTGAACTGGAGAGGCTTGTGAGGCCCAGGTTGGGGAGAAAGTACCTAGCCTGCCTTGCCTCAAGGGCCTCGGGGGAGGCTAAGGCAGAGTGCAGACTTAATGGAGGCAGGCCCTTGAGGGCACATACCTTTATTAAGGTGTGTGGCTGGAATGCTTAGGGACTCCTGGACCAAGTCCAGATTGGTCAAATCAAACCGCTTACAGGAGTTTTGAGGCTCCATGGGGTTCATCTAAGGGACGCATAAAGGGAAGATTCTGGAAGGCAAGACAGCCGATCCCAAGGGCTGTTGGTGATACCAGGAACTTACATGCTGGCTTGTGACTTTGTGGGCTACTGTCTAGGATGTGAGGATGCTTGACTGGGTTAGTGTCGGTGTAAAGGTTTACACCACGAAATCGAGGTATCTCTCAGAGGTGAGATATCACGCGTAGTTTTTAGTTTCTTAGTCATATTGACATTAGTTGCTTTTCTACATTTTCTACACATAATTTTTATACACATTTTTATAAACAACAAAAATAGCTACTACAGATACCAAAGGGTAATTCAGTAAATTACCCCTAATCAATGAATAACATTTGTTTCTGAATCCTAGAACTGAGAGTAATAATTTAAAATGTAAAAGCAGACCTAAGTTTAAGTCTCAGCCTCACCAAGTAATGTTTAACTTCTGCATTATAATGAAGTTTAAATAGCTAATAAATGCAAAGCACTGGACAGAGTGAACACACAGAAAGTGATCTGTGAACAATAGCGATTTTGCAAAGTACAGTCTTGTCAATTTTACAAAGCCCTGGGGGATACTCTTTTCTGACCTTGGATATTGGGACACCTGAGAGGGGAGTTTTGTTTGGGGTGGAATGAAAAAGGGAACATAGGAGGTACAGTGCAGTAGCTATGCTGATTTTACTTTTGTTGTGCTGAAGAAGAGTACTACTGGGTCTAACCAGTGCCCTGCGAGGTCCAGCCAGGAGTAAAGGCATACGATTTTCTCAGTCTTCTTGGTATCCTCGGATCACGACAGCAGAAGAGGTGTCAGGTTTGCGAAGGTTTCTTCAGCACATCCAGTGAGAGTGACTCCCTTCATCCCAGGGAGAATCTGCCTGAGAAAGCTGTGCCCCCATTCTGCCCCAGGAACTTCTAACTGCTCTCTACAACATTTTCCCCCAAAGCTGAGCAGATCGCAATTTCCCAAGGAATCTTTTCCTACTAAATTTCTTCCAAATACATTTCTGTGTTTATTATGTTACTACTCAAAAACTCGTATATCTAAGTTGATTTCCATTTGTTTTATAATACAAATCATAAATTCTACAGAAAGTGGTCATGCAATTTTACTCAATAAGTTACATAAACTTGCTTTATGAAATCATTTAACATTTATTGAGTGCCTGGAGAATGTCTTGTAGATAACTTTAAATAAGTACATTGTCATTTTATTTATGCCACGGAACTATAGTTATCAGGGATTTGGCAGGAGGTGATATAAATGTTTGAGTAACAGAAAATTTTCTCAATAATTCAAAGGCTAGAAAACAGTTTTGTTAGAAAGAAACACGGGATGCTTCTTGAACCACCTTGTAAATAATTAAGCAGTTGAAATAACTTTTCTAGCCTTTAAAGACAATAAGGAGTTACGCTTTATCCTAAATGAACAAAATATAGTAGAAACACTGTCTGTAGTATGTAATTGAACTATAATTTAAAGGCATAAATAATAAAAGCCTACTCAAGCAAATGCAGTCTTTTAAAGGGATCACTAAGATGAGGGTTTGGAACAAGCAGCAAATGCGTCCAATGTTAGGCTTTCTAGTATTGTTCTTTGCTAAAGTTCCTTTTTAAAACTGTCGCTGTATATTACCCAAAATACCACCTTTGCACATAGGAGAGGACAATTCTGCTGAAAGGATAATTCTGGTGAAAGCCATGAGGCTAGGTTAGTAAGTTAAAATTCTCAGTAATTCTGAAGATATTTTTTAAAGAAACAAATGGTAAAAACATTTGGAGACTGGAAAGGGAGAGATAAAAATGGTCTCAAGTGTTTTGTTGAATGGGCTAAACAAAAGATAGGAAATCTTTTTGTCTCAGAAACTCTCTGTAGAAGTGCTAGAAGTAGATGGTTTATGCAATTTTATAGTGCTTTGCTGAACAATTAAATCATCATAAGTATCTATTGTTCTAAAAAGTATTCTCTGCTACGATAGGTCTAAGTGTCCCCATTTGTTTCTACGGTTGCAGAGTTTAATTAATGGATATATTTAGGAATGTTTCTTCGCAATGGGTATGAAGTAACTGAAAAGTCTCGAGGAACATTCACTCAAGAGCCTGTTAACAACATTGTAAATGACAGCCTTGGCGATGGTGTGGGGATCATGGAAAGAACAGGTGCTTTGCTTACCTGTGTACGGAAGGAGGCTAGGATTCAAATGATGTTCCCATGCTAAAAAATTGCACTTTGCTTTCCTCGCCATCTAATTTGATACAGAATAGGATGTCTTAATTTAATTAAACTTCGCAGCATATATTTTAACTTTTTATTCTAAATCTTCTACTGTATACACAAGCTGAGGCCCACATTGCATATTTTATATTTTGATGTGAACTAATTGTGACTAAAGTACAACAGTGTCAAAACTTTGCCCTGTAACAGTAACAAAGGACACAATGGGTTGAATTAGAAAATAATCAGTGTCATCAATGCCAGTAAGATACAAGTGACTTTAACCTGAGCAAGAGGAAGTTGTAGAGATTAGTATATAGGCCTCTAAAAAAACATTTGAAACAATAAAGATTAATAGAACCCCGCAATTATTTTTTGAATTGAGTGATTTAATATGACACAGTTTAATTTTCAAAGATAAAAATAGT
Organism: Sturnira hondurensis; assembly: GCF_014824575.4. NCBI lineage: Eukaryota > Metazoa > Chordata > Mammalia > Chiroptera > Phyllostomidae > Sturnira > Sturnira hondurensis. Next base: position 7,185,866 of record NW_028074140.1, on the reverse strand, counting down.
ACTGAAATATAGAAACAGACTCCATTAGTGCGTGCCTTTTTTTTTTTTAAGATTTTATTTATTTATCTTCAGAAGGGAAGGGAAGGAGAGAAGGAGAGAAATATCAATGTATGGTTGCCTTTCATGCATCTCCTGCTGGAAGTTGGCCTGCAGGGAACTGGCCTGTGCCCTGACTGGGAATGGAACCGCGATCGTGTGGTTCGCAGGCCCGTGCTCAGTCCACTGAGCTACACCAGCCAGGGCTAGGGTGTGACTCTTCATGGACAACAGTGTGGTGATTGCAGGGGGCGGGGGGGAGGGGTGGAGGTGGAAGAGCGTGTGGGAGATAAATGGTAATGGAAAACATACAATACAAAATATACAATTAGAAAAAATGAAGTTAGAAGCACCAACAAATAGTAAAGGCATATAGCAAATGTGCACCATGCAGTAAATATTGTTACTATTCATCACAAGGCAAATTATCTATGATTAAAATTCCAGTAATGGCTAATATTGTAATTAGCATTTATTTCAAACACATTCAGTTGCATATCAAAATAACTATAATGTTTTGCCTTATTGATTTCATATTTGTTACAAATACTAAATTAAATTATATTAACTAAAATACTTTTGCTTAATGCTTTAATCTCATGGTTTGTTACTTTTGCAGAGTGCAGGTGTAAAAACACACTATTAAAAATATTCTAGAAATTGTTTCACCCTCTCCAAACATTCCTCAAGCCTTACCAAAATTACATTTTTGAAATAAAAATGCCTTTAATAAAGTATTAAAGGTATTTTTACTAAAGTAATGAGTGTTTTGATATCAGACATTTAAATACATAGTTTGAGTTTCTTAAACAAATAACATACACACTTAATATATATAATTTAAGCACTTTTCATATTAACTTTATGTAGTAATATATGCATACATTTCATTTGCTTTTTTTATCAAGGTTTTATTTCCACATATCCTAATTAGCTTCATTTCTAAGAAAAGATATAATAACAGGCATTAAGCAATTGTATGATAATTTATTTGTTTTTAACTATATTTATTGGGGTGGCATCAATTAATAAGATTACACAGATTTTGATTTTTACTGTGTGAGTGCATGAGTGATTGGAGGCCCCTTAACAGGAGTTTCTGTAGATTATGTCAAACCATGTCTCACAACTTTGAGCACATTTCTATTCTTTTTTTTTTAATATTTTATTTACTTATCTTTAGAGAGGAAGGGAAGGAGAGAAGAGAAATATTGATGTATGGTTGCCTCTCGTGAGTCCCCTGCTGGGAACTGGCCTGCAACCAGGCATGTGCCCTGACTGGGAATCGAACCTCGATTATGTGGTTCACAGGCCTGCACTCAATCCACTGAGCTACACCAGCCAGGGCACATTTCTATTCTTGCAGGCACTTTCGTTCATGATAATGTTGTCTAAATGTAGGCCAAAAACCTGAAAGAAAAATATTTTTTTCTCATTTCTACCAAAATTCCAGAATGGAGCCTCAAGTGAATCACAATTCTAATTCAACTTAAAAAGTATTGTTCTTCCCTGAAGCTGTGGTATATATTGTTTCTCCGTGTGTAGGTGTTGGTTTACCACCAAGAGAACTATTTGGATAGAGTAGTCATCTGAAACTATGCTAACTGGAAGGAAATGGGAATCCAGAAGTCCATCTGTCATGGAAAAGTTAGTGAGACCATGACGAGTATTTATCACAAGAAGGAACTCTGAAATTTAAAGAGACATTTCTCAATCTGTGGTCAATGGAAAAATACTCTTTTAATAAAAGGATGTGAGGTAAAATTATAAAGCATGTGAAAAAAAGATTAACAGAGGAGCCATGACCCTGAAGTTGACAAGAATTCTCAAACTCACATGAAAAGCTTTATGCAATAAACATGTATAAATTGGACTTCATTAAAATTATCCCATTCACCTGTATGACCTATCCTTCCAACCAACATCCTATCGGGTGACTATCAGTTTGTCCTCTGTGTCCATGACTGTGTTTCTGTTTTGTTTGTTTATTTTGTTTTTTTTTTTTTAGATTCTACATATAAGTGAAATTATGGAGTATTTGTTTTTGTTTGTCTGACTGATTTCACTTGGCATAATAGACCATGGTCTGTGGACCCATGTTGTGGCAAATAGCAAGACTTCCTTTTTATGGCTGAATAATATTCCATTGTATGTACAACCACCTTCTCTTTTTCCATCTCTTGATGGGCACTTAAGTTGATTTCATTTCTTGGCTATTGTGAATAACACTGCCGTGAATGTAGGGGGTTCATACAGCTGTTCAAATCAGTGTTTTGGTTTCTTTGAATAAATACCCAGAAATTGCTCAGTCATATGGTAGTTTTATGCCTTAAGTTTTTGAGAAATCTCCATACTCTTTTCCGTAGTGGCTGTACCACCAACAGTGTATGAGGGCTCCCTTTTCTCCATATCATCACCTGCACTTGTTTTTGTTAATTTATTGATGATACCATTCCGACAAGTAGAAGGTGATATCTCATTGTGGTTTTAATTTTTATTTCTCTTATAATTAGCAATGTTGACCACCTTTTCCTATGTCTATTGGCCATCTGTATATTGTCTGTGGAGAAATGTCTATGCAGTCCATCTGCTCACTTTTTAATTGGATTATTGGCTTTTTTGGTGTTAAATTACATTAGCTTCTTATACATTTTTGATATTAACTCTTTATTAGATGTATCACTGGCAAATACAGGATGAGACAAAAGTAAGTTTACTGTTGTAAGTATGCAAAACACAGTTCATTCTTGTATTATTATTTATTAAATAATATATTATTTTGCATATGAATAACTGTAAACCTACTTTGGCCCACCCTGTATCTTTATTCATGTTATACATTGTCTCACATGTTGTTGATGGTTTTATTTCTTGTGAAAAACATTCTAGATTGATGTAGTCCCATTTATTTTTTATTTTGTTTCCTTTGCCTGGGAAGACATATCCAGAAGAAAAAATTACTGAAAGCAATGGCAGCGAGTTTACTGTCTGTTTTCTTCCAGGATCTTTATGGTTTGAGTCTTACATTTAAGTCTTTAATTTGTTTTGAGTTTATTCATGTAAATGGTGTACCAGAATGGTCCAATCTCCTTCTGTTGCATGTCTTTTTCCAGTTTTCCCAATACAATTTATTGAGGAAATTGTGTTTTCTCCACTGTATATTTTTAACCTGTTGTCATAGGTAAATTGACCATACTGCTGTGTGTTCATTTCTGGGCTCTCTGTTTCTTCTGTTGACTTATGTGTCTGTTTTTATGCCAGTGCTATGTTGTTATACTTACTCTAGAACCTTGTAGCATAGTTTGATATTAAGTAGTGTGATACCTTCCACTTTGTTCTTCTTTCTCAGTTTTGTTTTGGCTATTTGGGGTTTTGTGTGGTTCCACATACGCTTCATGTGTTCTATTTCTGTGAAAAGTGCCACTGACATTTGGATAGGAATTCCATTGAATCCGTAGATTGCTTTGGATAGTATGGACATTTTAAGAATGTTAATTTTTGTATCCATTAGCATGGGATATCCTTTCATTTGTTTGTATCTTCTTCAGTTTCTTATGCAATGCCTTGTAGTTTTCTTAGTATAAGTATTTTACCTTTTTGGTGAAATTTATTCCTAGGTAATTTTATTCTTTTTAAAACAACTGCAAATGAGATTGTTTTATTTCTCTTTCTGATGGTGTGTTTATGCTATATGGTCATGCAACTAATTTATGAATATTAATTTTGTACGCTGATACTTTACTGAATTTATTTTTAAATTCTAATAGTTTTTGGCAGAATTCTTAGGATTATTTGTGAATAGTATCATGTCATATGCAAGTAATGACAGTTTTCATTCTTCACCTCCAATTTGGATGCCTTTTCTTTTATTTCTTTATTTTGTCTGATTGCTGTGGCTTGGATTTCCAATACTATGTTGAAAGAAAGTAGTGAAAGTGAAATCGTGTCTTTTTTCTGATCCTAAAGAAAAAGCTTTCAGCTTTTCACCATTGAGTATGATATTAGCTGTGGAATTGTCATGCAAGGCCTTTATCATGTTAAGGTATGTGCCCTTTATCCCTAATTTGCGAACAGATTTTGTCATAAATGATTGTTAGAATGTGTGAAATGATATGCCTGCATTTGTTGATATGATCTTATATTTTTTATCCTTTGTTTTGTTTATGTATTTTATCATGTTAATTTCTGTGTAGGTATTGTACCAACCTTGCCTCCTGGGAATAAATCCCACTTCATCATGGTTTATCTTTTTTTCATGTATTGCTGAATTTAGTACATTAACATTTTGTTCAGGATTTTAGTATCTAAGTTTATCAAGGATATTGGTCTGTAATTTTCTTTTTTCCCTAATGTTTTTAATCTGGTTTTCATATCAGGATAATGCTAGTCTCATAAAAGGAGTTTGGTAGTCTTCCCTCCCAGTCAATTTTGGAAATAATTTGAGAGTGAGAGATGTTAGTTCCTCTTTCATTGTTTGGAATAATCTACTTATAAAGCCAACTGGTCCAGGACTTTTGTTTGTTTGGAGGTTTCTGATTACTGATTTCATTTTTTAATAGTTATCAGTTTGTTTAAATTTTCTCTTTCTTATTTAGTCTTGGAGGATTGTATGTTTCTAGGAATAGAATAGAAACAGTTATCCTTTTCTTCCAGGGTGCCCAATTTGTTGGGACATGATTGTTCACAGTATTTCCTATAATCTTTTGTATTACTGTTGTGTCAGTTGTCACTTCTCCTCTTTTATTTCTGATTTTATTTGTTGGGCTCTTTTTCTTGATAAGTCTGGCCAAAGGTATATCAATTTTGTTTATCTATTCAAAAATCCCACCTTGTGGTTTCAGTGGTGTTTACTATTTTTTAGACTCTATTTTGTTTGTTTTCTGTGGAGGTGACTTTTCCTGCAAGTCCCCCCATCTGCCACAGATGAAAGTAAACAGTACCAAGACATGATCTGCTTGGGGAGGAGAGATGGCCAGTTTCTCTGAGGAAAAAGTCCTTGAACAGTGGCCAGTTTCTCAGGGGAAAACGGCCTTAAGCCCCCTCCTCCAGGGGCTTTTATTGGGTTGTAATACACAGGAATACAGGGCGGCAAGGATCAAATGGTAGATAACATTTTCTAAGAAATCTGAGGGCTTAGTCTGAGTCAGTGTCTGTCAGGAAAGGGGGTTTTGCAGAAACTTTGGGAGACATACTCATTTCCTGCTCAGACCCTTATATGAATGAAAGCACTCTTAGCAGAGCAGATTTCACAGGTTTTTCAGGAAGTCTTTGTGATACCAGATTTTTCCCTGGGATCCCCTCTAGCAAGGCAAGGAGCTGCACACCTCCTCATCAGGTATTCAGGCTTAAGGGGATTACAGCCAGGAAGCACTTCTCCCAGACGAGCTGGGGACTCAGGCTAGGTCACATAGCCAGGGGGCAGCACAAGTCCATTGCTCATTCTTTGTTGCAGCTCACCACCACCCACCCCCAACTCCTTCCATGATGGCTTCCCAAGTGGTCGAGTCTGGCTTAGGTTGCTCCCCGCTGTGAGGAGACTTACCCGTCGTAGACTTCCAACAAGCTTTGGGGGCAGGGAGGAAATGATGCAGCATTTGCTAGCAGAGACAAGCTTTGCCTCCTGTGGCTCAGATTCCAGAGGCCACTTGATCATCCTTAGCCACGAGAGGTAGAGTTACAATTCCTAAAACTAGGCAGACGGGTCATTCACTCTAATCTTTATTACTTTTTTCCTTCTACTCACATTGGGCTTTGTCTGTTCTGTTCTTCTAGTTTCCATAGACATCAGGTTAGATTGTTTGAGATTTTCCTTGTATGATTTCCTTGTGAGATTTCCCCTCTAAAGATAAAGAAATAAAATCTTTAAAAAAATTTTTTAAAGTATGAAGATCGCCAACACACACAAAGAAACAAAAATTAATAGCAAAAACATAAATGTGAAGAGGGTGAGTAATTATAGAATGTGTTCAAATTTAAGTCACCAGCCCTGGCTGGTGTAGCTCAGTGGATTGAGCACAGGCCTGCGAACCACACGATCACAGTTCGATTCCTAGTCAGGGCACATGCCTGGGTTGCAGGCCAGTTCCCAGCAGAGGACTCAGGAGAGGCAACCATACATTGATATTTCTCTCCTTCCCTTCCCCTCTAAAAATAAGTAAAATAAAATCTTTTAAAAAATTTAAGTCACCATCAGTTTAAAACACACTGCTATGATAATAGCTTGGCATTTAGGCAGCACGTGGTAACCACGAACCTAACACATACAGGGGATACACAGGAACTAAAGAGAAAGGAATCCAACCATAACACCATCAAGTGCCATCCACATACAAGAGAAGAGAGTGAGAGAATAAAAAGGAACAAAGAAAAGGCAAAAACAATCAGTGATGATTACATATTTATCAATGATTACTTTTAAAAGTAAAGGGACTAAAAGCTCAGATCAAAAGACAGAGAAATTGTCTATTTTGCCTCCTTTGATTCTAAAAGACAGAGAGTGGCTGAATAAATAAAAAAAGACCCATACTTGAGCTGGCTAAAAAAACTCACTTCAGATCTAAAGACAATACAGAAGTAAAGGGATAAAAACAGATATTTCATACAAATAGAATGAAAAAGCCTGGGGAAGTAATATTTATGTTGGATAAAATAGACTTTATTTATTTATTTTCCAATCACGGTTTACATACAATGCTATTCTGTATTAGTTTCAGATATACAGCATAGTGGCCAGGTAACCATGTGCTTTACAGAGTGGTACCCTGATTTTTGCAGTACCTACCTGGCCCCACATAAAGTTATTCTAATAATATTGACTATATTCCCTGTGCTGTAATTTACATCTCTGGCATAGTTCTGTAACTACCAATTTGTACTTTTTGGTCTCTTCACCTTTTTCACCCAGTCCTCCCATGACCCCCACCCATCAAACATCTGTCTATTCTCTCTAACTATGAGTCTGTTTCTATTTCATTGGTTTATCAAACTACATTTTTTTTAAAGGCTGTAATGAGAGACAAACAAGAGTGTATCATAACATAGAGGGATTAATCGACACAAACAGATAACTCTTGTTAACATCTATGTACCAAACGTAAGTACATATAAATATAAATTCATATATAATATATATAGCAAATCTTGATTGACATAAAGACAGATCATCAGTAATGTAGTTGAGGCTTTTAATATCCCCACTTACATCAATAGACAGATCATCCAAACATAAATCAACAGGAAGATCATGGCCTTAAATAGCACATTAGACCAAAAAAACTTAATTGATATTAGGACTTTAAACCCAAAGCAACAAAATATAAGCATTTTTAAGGATTTTATTTGTTTATTTTTAGAGAGAGGGAAGGGAGGGAGAAAGAGTGATAAACATTGCTGTGTGATTGAAACACAGATCTGTTGCCTCTCACATGCACCCCCACTAGGGAACTGGCCTGCAACCCAGTCATGCACCCTGACTGGGAATCGAACTAGCAACCTTTACTTTGCAGGACCGTGCTCCAACCACTGAGCCAGGCCTGTCAGGGACAGAATAGATGTTTTTCTGAAGTCCACATGGGACAGTCTCCAGGACAGACTACACGTTAGGCCACAAAACAAGTCTCAATAAATTTAAGGGTCCTCAAGGAACGTGTATAAAGGACCCATGGACAAAGCCAAAGGGGGGGTAGGATTGAGGGTGGGAGGTGGGGATGGGGGAGGTGGGGAAAGTGATGGCAGGAAAATGGAGACAACTGTACTTAAACAACAACAAATAAAATAATTTTCTTAAGTGGGAAAAAACAAGACTGAAATCGTATCAAGCATCTTATGTGATCACAATGTTAGTGAAACTAGAAATCAATTGCAAGAAGAAAGATGAAAAACACAAAAATCATATTAAAGCTAAGTAACATGCTACTATACAATGAATGGGGTAATAATAATACCAAGTGAGAGATAAAAAGATACCTTGAGACAAATGATAGTGATCCAAAATTTACAGTACACAGAAAAAGCAGTTCTAAGAAGAAAATTCATAGCAATATAGGCCTACCTTCTCTTGTATGTGGATGGCACTTGATGGTGTTATGGTTGGATTCCTTTCTCTTTAGTTCCTGTGTATCCCCTGTATGTGTTAGGTTCGTGGTTACCACGTGCTGCCTAAATGCCAAGCTATTATCATAGCAGTGTGTTTTAAACTGATGGTGACTTAAATTTTTTAAAAGATTTTATTTTACTTATTTTTAGAGGGGAAGGGAAGGAGAGAAATATCAATGTATGGTTGCCTCTCCTGAGTCCTCTGCTGGGAACTGGCCTGCAACCCAGGCATGTGCCCTGACTGGGAATCCAACTGTGATCGTGTGGTTCGCAGGCCCACACTCAATCCACTGAGCTACACCAGCCAGGGTATACTTTTTTATTTAACCTTTGTACTGGCTTTATATAACTGGTTGATCTACTGCTTTTACTAAGGGTTTTCTTTTAACAGTGAAATTTGTTCTTTTCTCCTTATTTGTCTTTTAAAAAGGTTTTTTTTTGTTTTTTTTTTTAAGATCTTATTTACTTATCTTTAGAGGGGAAGGGAAGGAGAGAGGGAGAGAAATGTCAATGTATGGATGCCTCTCGTGTGTCCCCTGCTGGGAACTGGCCTGCAACCCAGGCATGTGCCCTGACTGGGAATCAAACCACGATCCTCTAGTTTGCAGGCCTGTGCTCAATCCACTGAGCTACACCAGCCAGGGCATTAAAAAGTTTCTTTAATGTTTATTTTAATCCAGGTTTAGTGGTGATGAGCTCATTTAGCTTTTGCTATATCTCCTTTGATTCTAAATGATAGCTACTGAATAGAGTAATTTTGGTTGTAGGTATTTGCTTTTCATCACTCTGAATGTTTCATGTCATTCACTTCTGACCTGCAAAGTTTCTGTTGAATAATCAATTGTTAGTCCTATTAGAGATCACTTGTTCATAGCTAACTTCTTTTCTCTTGATGCTTTTAAAATTCTCTCTTTGCCTTTAACCTTTGACATTAAAATTAGAATGTGTTGTATTGTGAGCCTCTTTGGGTTCATCTCAGTTGGGGTTCTCCGCAACTCCTGAACCTGTAGGTCCATCTCCTTCACCAGGTTACAGAATGAGTTTTAGTCATTATTTCTTCAAATATATTTTCAATTTTTTCCTCATTGCTCTTCTCCTTCTGGTATCCCTATAATTCAAATGTTGGTTGGTATGCTTGTGTTATTCCCTAAAGTGCTGTAAACTATCCCTGTTTCTTAAAATTCTGTTTCTTAATGCTCTTCTCCAGGTGTGTTTTCTCCTACCTTCTCCATCAGACCACTGATTCTATCCTCTGCTTCCTCCAATTTACTGTTGATTCCCTCTTAGTGTATTCTTCATTTCTGACCCATTTTTAAATGTTTTATATCTCCTTTTTTTATGTTTTGTATTTCTTTGGTGAAATTCTCACTGAGTTCATCTATTCTTCCCCTAACTTCATTGAGAATTCTTAGAAGCAGTGTTTTAAATGCTGTATCTGATAAATTGTTTGTCTTTATTTCATTTCATTCTTTTTTTTTCTTTTGGAGTTTTTGTTCTGTTCTTTCATATGGGACACGTTTATTTGTTTCCTCATTTATTTCTGCCTCTCTGTGTTTGTTTCTGTGTGAATTGTGTGTGCCCTCCTTATTGTGGTTGGGTCTAAATTACTGTGGGCATGTAAGTAAGCGAAGCTTATCCTCAGACTGACTGGCTGAAATGGCTGGCCATGACTACAGCATGTGGGTTGTTGTGGGGTCTGTCCCCAGTGAGCAGGAGTCAAGTTAGCAGGGCTCTTGTGCCTGCCTTGTCCACCCTTCAGGTGTGTCATTTGAGGAGCTGGCTGGGTGGTGTTCTGGTGGGGTCTGAATCTGGCCACCAGATCTGTTGGATCTGAAACCTTCTGGGAAGAGCTCTCATGCAGGCCAAGGTCACCTCCCACTTATGTTGGGCTTGGGGCGCTAGATGGAACTACAAATTTGATTGCTGCTTGTGATGGGCTTCAAGTTGCTTGTAAGAAACTATGCAGTGAACCCAGGCCCACTGCTGCTGTGCCTGCCTTGGGACCCTTTTGTGGGCACTGAACTGAGGGTTGTGCTGGGTTTGTAGCTGCTTATTTGACACTACTTTCCAGGCTAAAACTGCTCGACATATATGGCATGCGAGGTTTAGGGCCACATGCTGGGCATTATAATGCTGGTTGAGGCTGGTCACCATTTGTTCTCAGTTTAGCGCCACTTAGCAAGAGCTGGAAGGCACACCAAGGCTGACTGACTGTGCTTGTTTGGGGTTTGAGGATCTTTGACTCATCTTAGACAAGTACATAGCAGGAGCTGAGGCAGCCTGCTTGCATGGAGGAGCTATGAAGAGGCTGGGAGAGTGGTTGGGTTGGGTGGGGTGGGGTCTAAGGGAGCCACCAGGACAGGGTGAACTGTTGGCCAGGTTAGTATAGAACACATGCTTGGCACCCAGTTGCACTGGGAAGTCTGGGTAGCAGGAGGTTTAAGAAAGAAACATTGGTGCCTACCAGCAGTTCTGTACTCAGAGAAAGTTGTCCTATCCCCTGCTTCTCAGTCAGTCACCCTGAAGTTAGTCTGTTGATAATAAGGGAAATACATTTGAATGCGCAAATTGATCTTGTATACAGGAAAATCCCAACTGAATCGAAAGTATGAACGTTTAATATTATATCTACAAAGTGTTCATGGAGAAAAATACATAATTTATGAAACATACAGTATAATTTAATAAATAGTCCCCTCTATATACAGCTATGGTGGTCCCCCAATTTTTTATAAAATCTTGCCATCAATGATCTTCTCTATATGTTGGAATAATTAAATGTAGAAGTGTTTTAAAACTAACTCAGAAGTCACTAGTAAGTGCTATGGTTGGTCGTTAGGTTAAGGGAAAAAATTACTAAATTACTTTATTTTTTAAAGACTTTTAAATTTTTTTTAATGAGGGGAAGTGGGGGAGCAAGAGAAGAAGAGAAACATCAATGTGTGGTTGCCTCTCACACTCCCCCTACTGGGGACCTGACCCCCAACCCAGGCATGTGCCTTAACTGGGAATTGAACTGGCAACCCTTTGGTTCACAGGTGGGCACTCAGTCCACTGAATCACATCATCTAGAGCCTAAATTACATTAATAATGCAAAGGTCATAAAGCTAAAATTTAAATCACTGTTCAAATCTGTTTGTGCTATAGTTCTTGCCTCACCATAATTAACAGTATCTTCATTAATTAATAATGTGGCCTATTGTTTCTCTCCTTAATTTCAATATTTATTTTTTTGTCATAGTTAGTTTTAAGAATACAGATATGCAAAATACAGTTAAACTATCTAATTGAAGTGCATGCAATTTAGTCACACTGATGATGGTATAGAAGCATTCATAAGCATGCTGCTTTTAAATTTTGTTAATCTTGGAAACAAAAATAGGACAGAAATTAAACTGTAAGTTTTAAATGTTATAATTTATTCATGGACCACCAGAGAAAAGTATGTGATTGTCTTGGAGTGCAGTTACTTTATTCAAACTTAATAATTTGGTGTGAGGACATTCTTGACAAGATTAAAATTCGTTTGTATGATCCCACAAACTCTTATTAAAATGTTTTAAAGGTATTCAATATTAAGAGAAGTAGCAGTAAAGAAATGCATATTTTTAATGTATTTTATTCATTATGGTATTACAGTCGTCCCAAGTTCTCCCCCTTTGCCCCCTCCACCCTGTACTCCCCACCCCCGTGCTCAGACAATCCCCACACCATTGTTCATGTCCATGGGTCACAGGTAGGTTTTTTGACTACTCTGTTTCCTATTCTGTATTTTACATTCCCCAGGGCTATTCTGTAACTACCTATTTTTTATGGAAAAGAACATCAAAACTGTGAATAATAAAATGACAAAAAATATAAATCTATCAACTGAACTAAGAAATAAACTAAAAAAACAGGAAGAACAGACAGAATTATTGATAGGGAGAGTGTTTTGATGGTTGCCAGATGGAAAGGGGTTTGGGGAAATGGGTGAAGAGGTGAGGGGATTAAGAAGTACAATAAGAAATAGATATCATTTAATGATCTAGATAATGTTATCAGTTTATGGCAATCACATGGTGATTTAATCTCTAACTTGTACCACAAGAAAGCAGACACTGTGGGTGAGCTACCCACAGAGAATTATCCCAACGTCTTTCTCCGGTGCTAGGATACTTGTTTGCCTGGCTGTCCCAGCTGGGTCTGTCCAGTGACTCATCAGTGAGATTTGCTGCCAGGCTTCTGGGAAAACCTTTCTGCTGGATAAAAAGAATAAGCCTAAAGAGGAGGAGTTTCTTAGCTACATCCCTTGGATTCTCCTTTTTACCTTGATGGTGCGATCCCTAAAGTATTGGCACATATAGTGTTCTCTAAGTTGACTTGTGAGGATGAAAAGCACGCATGATGTGGATGGTAGAGCAGGAAGGCAGGGCGCTGGACCTCAGTGATGGGCTGTCCCAAACCCAGAAACGTCTGCTTCCCGAGTTCCCATGGTGTGAGACAAACCCACGGTCATCTCTTAAATCATTTATGCATTTGTTTTCTCATGGCATAAAGAATAAGATAATTCTGACATGTTCATACTATAATTTATTAATTATATTTCTTCAATGGACTTCCTTTTGAAAAAACCCATTTACTTGATTGGCATGTTTAATTATGGAAATAATTGTGAATATTAGTGCTACAAAGGTACATTAATAGTAGAATTTGTTTTCATAGTTTGTTATTATTACATTTATTTATGCCAAAGTACTGGGGAGTATCTCATGTATTTAATTTGCAATTCCCTGATTAATAGTGAGGCGAATCTGCCTTTCGTATGTGTCTTGGCTGTTTGTGGTCCTTTTCTAGCAAACTGCTCTTAGTTTTTATTTGCTTGTCACTTTGATCTCATAATTATCTTGGTATTTTTAGAGTTTATGGACACTTACAGTCAAATATATTAATATTTTCCTCTATAAAAGGTCTTTGCTTTTTTAAAATTGTATGATCTTCACCCAAGGATATGTTCATTGATTTTAGAGAGAGGCATGGGGGAGGGGGAGAGAGAGAGAGAAGCAGCATGTGAGAGATGAAACATCAGTCGCCTCCCATATGCATCCTCATCGGGGAGTGAACCCACAACCTTGTGTTGTACAGTGTGATGCTCAAAACAACCAAGCCACCTGGCCAGGGCACGTCTCTTCTTTTTGGTGCCTCCTGAAAAAATTCCTCTCAATTGAAACATTATTAAAATATTACCATATATTTTTAAAAGTTGCTTTTACATTTAGCCTTTTAATACACATTTGATTAATATTTGTGTATGCTGGGAAGTAGGAATATTATTTCATTTATATAGACTATGTGGATAACATTTTTGCTATTTAAAATGGGGTCATTTCCTGCTATATTTTTATAATTTTAAGGAGAAATATAGGGATGAAATTGTGTTTTGTTTGTTGATTTGGACTTTATATCTAACCACCAGGCTGAATTAGTTTATGTCATAATACTTGACATATTTCCTAAGATTGTCTTTTGTGTAAAATCTCTTGCAAAATTAAAAAATTCTTATTCTTGTTTGTGTGGTTTGGGCTTCCAAAACAGTGTTGGAAATAAGTACTTGTGGTTTATAAATGTTACTGCAAAGTATTTGATTCAGTATTGCTCCCATGAAGAGTTACAAGTCTCTCTTCTCCTAGAACTCAAATCTGTGACTTTTTTGACCAGCGGAATATGGCAGAAGTGGCACTATATGATTTCTTAAGCTACATCATAAAAGACCACAGTTTCTGCCTTCTTCATTAAAACAAGGGCTTCCCTCCGCTGTGATGTAGTGTTTTAGTACCATAACGCCATCATGCTAAGAAGAATGGCAAGACATGGAGTGGCCGTGTGTGCACACTCATGCACACATGAGTCCAGGTGAGCCCAGCCTGGTTACCACATCTGAGGTGGGACTCCCAAAACCCAGAATGTATTTATAAAAATGTTGTGTATCTAGTCTTACATGTTTAAACTTTGGTCACCTTCATGTATTCTCCATTTGATATACCTAGTGAGACGTTTTTTTCCACTGCTCAAAGCCGTGTTTGACATTGTCGATTTGGATGCCTTTTAGTGCTTCTGCTGTTTTCTGTGTGTGTTTGTTTGTTCCACCTTTTCCACATGGGCAAATCTTTTCTCTTTGAGGGGTTTTTTCACCTGGGAAACAAACAAAAAAAAACGTTGCATGGGGTGAGATTGAGTGAGTAGGGAGGGCGGGCATATGGAGATCAGGCCATTTTTAGACAAAACTGCGGAACACTCAGTGTGGTATGGGCAGGTGTCCTTGTAAACCACCCATCAAGAAATGGGCAAATGCTAATTTTTTGAGCCTTCAAACAATTCACTGAAGTTGAACAATGTCAGCTGGTACACCGATACAGATGGGTTCCTAGAACCTTGCAGGGGAAGTCTGAACTACAAGGGGCCCACCCTCCAGAAGATAATTATTTTGTGTACCTCTCAAATGTGAGTGAAGAAATCACCAGATGATTCCAGCCTCCAGAAATCAGAATCTTTTCAAGGAGGTCCACGTGTAATTAAACAGAGAAAAATAATTTCTGTTGTGTCCAGTCCAAATTTCTAAGTCACAGATCCTGTGTGCATAATACAATTATTATTTTATATCACTAATTATTTGTTATGCAGTACTAGCTAACTGGAACTGGAAAAATATTTTAACTCTTTTTGTGGACTTTAATGAAAATACCTTGAAAATGTGAACATTAAATATGATAGTTGGAATAAATTTTTATATTGGCTATTGGCTGCTCAAGGAAATTCCTTTTTCTTTCCTTTTCCAGCTTCTAGGAACCTCCCACTTATGTTTGGGTTCGTTACTGCATCTTCAAAGACTTCAACATAGCATCTTCAAGTCACGTACTCTGATACCCCTACTTCTCTCTTTCTCTTATAAGGACCTTTCTGATTACATTAGGTCTACCTGGCTAATCCCTCTATGGCAATTCCCTTAACAGCATTTAAAGAATCGGTTTTTGCCATGTAAGGTAACATGTTCACAATTTGGGGGGATTTGAATGAGTATCACTAGTGCAGAGGAGAAATTTATAACTGACACTAAGATTAACCCTGCCTTTGATTTCCATGGTGACAGTCCCCAGCTAGCTAATGGGATCTGCCCTAGTAGAAGTCCTCAAAAAAGATGGCTTTAGCCAATTTCAGTCAAATACAGCATAGACAGGCTTATGCAAAAAGGTATATTATATCAATGGAGATATTTTTTTATAAAACTGCAAGGCTGCATGCAGCTTTGAATAGCCACGAGGTTCAAAAAAGTTTGGTTTGGGAAACAAGATTCTAAAGCAGATATCACTTGTTCTAAAAGGCTTATTTAGAGAATCAGATATGTTTAGACAAACTAATATCTTTATCAAGAACAGCTCAACTCTTCTCCAGACAGCCCAGATCCATAAAGTTGAGAGCAGATCTTACCTGTATTGCACCATATTAATTCTTTTTATGAAGTGAATTCAAGAGATGAGGCCTGATCACCAGTCAGCCTTAATATCTGGAAGTACATAACCAAGATACTGTTGATCGGTGTACCCCAGTAAAGGACAGTGTATATACTTTACCCACCCAGAAACTCCAGATTCTCAAAAGGTTACTGTGTTACTGCCTTTAGGGAAATCAGATACTTAGATAACCTACGAGGAGCCAATAAACTCTCTATTGACGCTGATATCAGCCATCTCCTTTTGCATGGAGGTCAAGGGTAAAAAACATGAAAACACATGGTTTTGACAAAAATGAATTGACGGTCTGGGAATTTGTCTCAAAAGGCATGTCCCTCATTATCAGCATGGTATCCATTACATCGAAACTACTTGTACAAATAGAAATTTATTATAATTAATTGTATTGTTAGAGGCTGTTAAGTAATTATAGATAATAACTAATTTTACTCTACTTTGTTAAAGTGCATTCTATAGATCATTAGATTATTTTCTCTTCATAGCTAAGCCCAACCCTCCTAAATTCAGTGTAAGAGCTCCTAATAATAACATAAAAGGACAGCTTTCTGGCAAAATGAATTAAAATACTAAATCTCCAAGGAAACCATAAGCTTTGAAATGAAGCTTTATAGTCTTTTCAATAAATGGTGTTGAGAAACCTGGCTATTCACATGTAAAATGATAAAAAATGAACTATTTACACCACTCACAAAAAGTAACTTGAAATGGATTAAAGGTTTAAACATGAGACCCAAAACAATAAAATACATGAAAGAAAACAGAAAAAAGCTCTTCATATTGGTCTTGACACTGGTTTTTTTTGGATATGACATCAAATGTGCTAGCAACACAATTAAAATAAGCAAGTGGGATCTCAAACTAAAAAGTGTCTGCATAGCAAAAGACAGTCAACAGATTGTAGCAGCAACCTACAAGATGGGAGAAAATGTTTGCAGGCCCTATATCAAAAAGGAGTTAGTATCACAAATATATAAGGAACACATACAACTCAATAGCCCAAAAAAAAACTCAAATAATTTTATTTAAAAATGGGCAGAAGACCTGAATAGAAATTTTTCACAGAAGACATAAAACAGCCAAAAAAGTACATGAAAAGATGCTCAACATCTTTAATCACAAGAAATGAAAATCAAAACCACAGTGAGATATTACTTCACAACTGTTAAAAGTGGAGTTAGATCAAGGATGGGAGGCAGGAAAAGATATGTATAGAGGTGGTGGGGGGAAGTGGAGACAACTGTTCTTGAACAACAATAAAAAGTAAGAAAAAAATGAAGTCCTGCCCAAAAAGGACAAGATGTAAGTGTTAGAGAAAGTGAACCCTGATGGACTGTTGGTGGCAATGTGAATTGGTTGAACCACTCTGGAAAACAGTATGGAAGTTCCTTGAAAAATTAAAAATAAAGCTACCATAATGTGTAGCAATTTTTACTTCTAGGTATTTATCTGCAGGAAATGAAATCCCTCTATTGAAGAGATATCTCTATGCTCATGTTCATTGCAAAATTTTATTGACAAGTCCAAGACATAAGAACAACCTAAGTGTCCATTGGCAGGTTAATGTATAAGAAAATGTGTATGTGTAAGTATAAATCTGCGTTCTATATATGAATATTATTGTCATAAAATGGAAATCTTGCCATTTAAAACAACATGGATGGACCTTAAAGGCATTATACTAAGTGAAATAGGTCAGACAGAGAAAAGCAAATACTGTATGATCTCACTTACACGTGGAATGTAAAAGCAAAGCCAAACTAACAAAAGCAGAAAGTAGAATGGTAGCAGGTGGTAGACTGGGGTGGCGTTGAGGAATCTGGGAAGATGTTGGTTAAATGTGCAACCTCCCCTTGTAAACAGAACCAATTATGGGGATCTGATAGCACTCCTCCCCTTGTAAACAGAACCAATTATGGGGATCTGATAGCACGATGACTTTCATTCACAATACTGTACTTTACACTTGATAGTTGATAAGAAGGTAAATTTTAAATGTTTTTCACCCACCCCAGAATTATTATAATTATCTGAGGTGATGCATGTGTCAATTAACCTTTTTGAGATAACCATTTTCAATATTCATGTGCATCAGATCATACACCTTAAGCTCATACAATAAGTAAACTGCATCTCAATAAAGCTGGAAAAATAAAATGAAGATTATATTATCTCTATTGGAGCCTATTTCTTACATGTTAAACTCATTTGATATAGTGAAATGCTCCATGCAGAGACATAATTAATAACTTGAATGATTATGGTAAGGCACTAAAATGGTAGCTTAAAATTATCCCACAAGGAAGAAGAATCAGATACTGTATCACAGATCAAAATACTTAAATCCATGGCCATCATTAAAAATAAACTGAAGAAAGAATGGGAGTAGAAAAGTTTTCCCAAAGGGGAAGCTAATTATTTGTGCTTGATTGATTTATTTGGAAACTAATGTTCCTATTTTCCCCTTTAAATATTAACAAGCAGGTTGATTTATTACACTTTAGTAGGTGTTCTTTAGAAACCTGGGCAAACGACATTCTTCTCTGAGATTTTGATGTTGCCATAGCTCTTGCTTGTACCAGGCTCATTCATCATCTGGTTCTCAGGTTTAGGTATGAGTCACTATGGTACAGGCTTCTTCACGTGGCTGATCTTGTTGCATACTAATTGAGGATTTTTTTGAAGAACAGACGAAATTAGCATCAACAATGATCACTAGTTCATCTCATTGCTTGGATCACTTGAAGAATCTGGTTTGTCATCCTCTTTTAAGATTAAATAAATATTTTAAATCCAAACCATACTAGCAGTTTATTTTCTAAATGTTGCATACCCTGTTGTGTATCAATACCACTTGATTTCAAAAGATATTAACCTGAATTTTAAAACTCTCATATTAGACCAAACATAAAACACTGGTACAAAGAAGAAAGTGGTTTCAGATAGCCTGTGTTCCTTGAAGCATCTCTTTTCACCGCTATGCAAATGGAAACCCAATTTATTTCTATGCTTTCATTCTGAGGCCACAACTCAGTTCTAGATATTAGGGATCAGGCAAAGGTATAAAAGAGCTTAAACACAATTAATGCAGAATAACTGATCTCTAAATATTTTGCCTTTCTATTTCCCTCCCAGTTGTGGTTGCAGAACTTTGGCCTCTACCATCCATTTTTTATGACAGTTTTCCTTTTTTTATATAGAGTATGTTTCTATTTACCTATATGTGTTACATATATTTGCTCCATATTGAATCAATAGTATTAGCTATTGAATTATAAAAGGTATCTATAGATACTGGATAGCATAATAAATATCATACATGAGTATAGATTTGTACAAGCTTGGAAAAAACTTTCCTCAGAAGGACATTTCATAAAATGCCAAGAGCACAAATAATAAACCCAAATTTCAGGGATTTTTTTTCCCATAGAGATCAAACAACAAAAATTTCAGGTGTTTTGCCTTATTTTTAGTTAACTATAGACTTTTTAATAATTTTCAGATACATTTCTACCAGCAAATTGCAATCTTCTCTAAATCTCCTATAACTCATTTCAGATAGATAGATTTTTGCCCCCTTTCCTGAAGATTTTGATTTTATAAGTCTGGCCTAGAATGTAGGAGTTCATATTTTTAATAAGCTCTCTGATTACATCCAACTCACTGACATCTGGAAAGAGTCCCCCAGATTCCTTCTTTATCTCTCTCCAATCAAAAGTCTACAGTAAATTTTTAGAAAGTGCTGGTTTATTGCCAATTCATGGTCGAATTCTTTCACAGCTGCTATCTGTGGTAGTGGTCTGTATTGTTTACTCAAGATAAATTTTCACGCCAGATGGAAGGGAGGAAACTTTTCAATTTGTTGTGACCATTGGAAGCCTGTCTTGAATTAACGCCCATCCTGGATTATTAAACTTCTACATGGAGTCATGACACAGGAGTGTCATTTCTGACGAAAACCATCATTTTCGTCTTCAGAGAGAACCTTTATATACTCATCATTTTTGAACATGCACTCAGTTGAGACTTCATTGTAAACCCACAGAAAGGACAGAAAATTCTTTCTTGATCAGCAAAGATTTCGAGTCGATAATAACAATTGGCTGCTTCAATCATAAATAAATCTCAAAATGTTCAATACAGAAGATGGAAATTAGAGGATAATTATCTTCTAATCCATACCCCACCCTGGGATTAGAAAGAATTGGCTTGTTCCAGAGTATGAGATAGGAGAAAATAGTGAAAACAAATAATGCTAATACAATTAGTGAAGTTAACTAATAATAAGAGCTACTATCATTATGCTACATTTGACACTCCGCTGACCTGAGGACTGACAGCACTAACAGGATTCCATCTTTCATTGAAATTACACCCTGGCAGATGGTATTTAAGCACGAGAGATGGATGGGCTCCATAAAATGTTTATTATGTGCTGTTTCCTCCATGACATAATGTATATCCATCAAGAATACAATTATTGGACCTAATGAATGCTTGCTCATCCTGCAAGATATTTGGGAAACATTATTTTTGAGGGACGTGTGTTAGAGAAACACATGTCAACTGTTGTCAGGATAGATTTAGCCTGGAGTTTTAAAGATATCCATTTTTTTAAAAAATATGTGAGTAGACCACACTTTGAGTTGATCTTGTTTTAAATAAAATATTTATTAAGGTAAAAAGTTTGGAAATTTGATACTAGGATATTGCATAATATTTTTCTGCATTCTTGTTTGAGATTTAATTAAGATGTTTCCAATTAAATATAGATAAAGTTAAAGAATCCCGGTCACTGGAGTTGAGTCAAATCTGCAAAATGTAAAATGTGTGAAATGGGAAATGTTTAGCCACCAGCATTCTAATGTAAAAACTTCTCTGATTTGTGTCATTTGCCAGTTTGAGTGGTGTAAGGGCGCCAACCATGGCTGATACCAACCTAGCAATATTACGTCTTTGCACATAGACTTGGGAAGAGACACAGAACTGACTGTCATGGCAGCTGTGAGTAGGCTCTGGCATGCAATATGTGTTTTATACTGCCTAGATACCAGCAGAGAGTAATTCGGGGGTCTTTTTTATATCACTCTGGGGGAAGTTTTTGTTGTTGCTGTTTGACAAACACTATGTAAGCAACAGACTGTACAATGATCCCCAGTTATCCTGGCCTTTCGGTGTCCACACCCCTCTTTAGTCCTCTTCTGAGTTTGTTTTTAACCAGTAGAACAGGGCAGACATGATCTCTTCCATGATTATTTTACATGAGATTATAATATCCATTGCAGAAGATTTTTCTCTTGCCCGATTAGATAAAGCAAACAGCTGTATTAGGAAGTTCACTAGGCAGGGCACTGAGGGAAACCTCAGGGTGGCAGCCAATAAGAAACAGCCCTTGACCCTGGGCCACAAAGAACTGAATCATGCCAAAAACAAGGCAAACTTTTAAATAGATACTTCCACCATCAACTTGGGATGAAACTGCAACCCAGAGGACCATATTGACTGTAGCCTGGCAGAGAACTCAGTTTAGCTCTGCCTAGAATCTTGACCCGTGAAGACTATAAGATAATAAATGTATATACTTTAAACCAATATATTTGTAGTAATAGGGTGACACAAAAATAACTAATACAACTAATTGTACATGGTGCTTACTGTCTGCCAAATGTTATTCAAAGAGCCCTAGAAAATGTTTCCTCATTTCATGTCTGAAAGTTTCAAGATACGACCCCATTTTATAAATAAGACAGTAAAGGCACATAGCGATTTAATAATGTGTCCCATTTCACTGGGCAAATAAGTTGACGGGACAGGATACAAATCTAGACAACTGAGCTCTTGAATCCGGACATTAACCTCCAAACCACATGCCCTGTGGTGTCCGCGTGACAGCCCTGATGACACCATTAGCCCAGTCTAAACCTGCAGCTAGGATATATCATAATATGCTTCTTCAATAGTATAATATTTTGCTGGTTAATGGATTGGAACTTAGTAGTGTGTGTGTCTTCTCGTCTGACTTCCACTGTGGTATATTCTCAAAACCATTGCCAGGATTTTCTGTGCTTCCTGGCAAGCTCAATCAAACCAAGAAATGGATGCCTTTGTTGATTACACAAGAGAGAATTAAGATTGGTTGTGGCCCAACTACAATCTGTTTGTATGTAGTTAGAGAAGAAATCTCTGCCAGAAGACAATTAAAGGAGAGCTCCGAAAATATTTTAGCCAACATTTTGTAATCCTTGCTTCATCTTAACTATCACATCCCATGATTTCAATCCCCCAGTTTGATTAAACAATCCTGATATTGCCCAATGTTAAAATCAGATAAAAAGGGGAACTCATAACTTGGTCTAAAATTTCCTTTATAAATAAAGTTAAGGAAAGGACAATTGATTACAAAATGAAGGACGGTATTTCTGTATTTATTATATTGTAGTATTGGATATCAGTTACATGGGCTGATACCCACGTATACTGTGTTGCTGACGGGGGTGAGGTTCTGGATGAGAGATGGGGGCTGCATGTAAAGCAGAAATTCTAATTGATTCTCTAAATCAACTCTAATACTCATCTCTACATAATAAGTGGCAGTCCTGCAGGACAATGTTCAAATTGTCCACATTGTTTATTATATTAAGTAATCATGTTTACTGTATTTCAGACAGAGGTATGGCAGGTTTGTTTGTAACAACCTTATAAGACCCCAGAAAGAGCCATCCTGCCCTTGGTAGTCAGAGCACTCAGGACATGTCAGACAATTCTCCAAACCTGAGTGAATTTTCACACAACTGTAGGTTTCCACGCATCTTTGGATGTCTACTTTGCTTTTACCTGACTATTGGTTAAACCAGTTCTATATTATGTAACCTTAATATCCACCACCTCTTTACTTCTTAAATCAATATCTATTATGACTGATATCTATTTGAAATCTGCTATGTGTTTATATGTTGGTGTACTCCACCAGATTCTGAGATCAGTGCTCTTGTCATACTTGTCTTTTTAATGTTAATATATAACTTGGTAAGTTTTCAACAAAATACTAGCTGACTGTTTGAGTGAATGGGTTTGTTAGCAGTTCGTGTCCTTATAGAAAATATATTCCCATGTGCATAAATTGTTCATAGTGTTGATCACTTAAATGTGAACCTCGTACTTGTAAATACAACTTCTTTGGGAGTTGTCACAATAGAGAGGTATCATTTGCATGGAGTGTCTATTGTAGCAGAGAAATGGGAGTCCTTAAAGTCATTCAACTTCAGGTTTTTAAAAAATATTAATACTTAATATTTATTTCACCTTTCTGTCAATGATAGATAAAGACACAAAAATCAACAAAATGAAAAAATCCTCATACCTTTTATTAGGAAAAGCTTAATTTGTAATAGGTACTCAAGGGATTTTCTCCTTTTACTTTCATTACTTCTCACAAATTCTCTAGGAGGGGGAAGGAGACGAGAGAAAGGAAGTGTAAACAAGGAGATTACACTATATAATTCATTAATCCAGATAATCTAGTTTTCATAATACTGGGTGTTCTGTACTTTTGAGGACATATGTTCATAATTAACTTAATTCTAAACAAATCATATTTCATTCAAAACATTCTCAGACACAAACTGTTTCATCAGGCAATGTGAACCAAGATTTTCATCTCATTTATAGAGAAAATATCAGACATCCAATTGCGTTAAATCTATTGGTATTGATTAACTCATTTTCATGACCACAAAAAACAGGCAGTTTGTGTTTGCTTTCACACTCAAACATGAAGCATTCTTTTGCATACAAAAGCCTTGAGATGACCCTTCGGAATGATAGATCTATTTTCCCCCTATTAAATGCAGATTCAGCTTAGAAAGGTGATGTTGTGAACTGTTCAATCTCGTAGTCAATTCAAAATGCTCTTGTCCCTTCCTTTCACTTCCTAAATACCAATCTGAAAATGTAGCCCTAGTCTTAGAGTAGTTGGCATTGTGGCCTTCTTCTTACACCTCGTGGTGATGGAATGGGGTCAATAGAAGTGGAAAACAAATGACCTCTCCTCCTGCTTGACTGCTTGTAGCAAATTTGCTGAGCACTGTTTGTTGTCACTTTTTTTCTGTGTAATACTAACTGGGAGTTGGTTCTTGTAGCAGCCATTGAATAGTTTGTTCTCTTGACAGATTTTTGCTGTCCTTAGTTCTTCAACAGCCTTCCTCCCCATGTGTAGTTTCTTGGTGATAGAGACCTGGTGAATGTCTAAACTATTCTTTAAAGCTTCTCAAATCACCTCACTGCTTTCTGTTTTCTGCTGTTCCACTGCATAAGCCGACTTTTGCTCTATGACAAACCACCCCCAAACTTAGTAGTCTTGTAATTATTGCTTATAATTATTGCTAGGTATGGGCCAACTTATCTGATATGGATTTGACTGTAGTATCTTTTGTTTCTTTTTTATTTATTTATTTATTTATTTATTTATTTATTTATTTATTTATTTATCTTTAGAGGGGAAGGAGAGAGGGAGAGAAACATCAATGTATGGTTGTCAATGTATGGTTGCCTTTCATGCGTCCCCTGCTGGGAGTTGGCCTGCAGGGAACCAGCCTGCAACCCAGGCATGTGCCCTGACTGGGAATCGAACCGCGATCCTCTGGTTCGCAGTGACTGTAGTATCTATAGTCAACCAACATGTCACCTGGCCAACTGGATAACCTGGGACAGCCTTGCTCATGAGTTTTGTAGATTGATTGGCTGAGGTACCAGAGATCATATCCATGTGTTGATTTTTTTTTCCATTTTCAAGAAAGTTTTTGTAACTTTTTTGTAGCTCAGATTTTGTAACATGGTAATGTAAATTTTCCAAGTGCAGTAAGAGGGCAAGTCCAAAGATACAAGAACTTTTCTGAACAAATGCTCCCTTTGGGAAGATGATTCCACTTAGATCTCTCATGATTCTTTCCCCAGTATTATTACCTGAGCAGAGGAGAGGAATATTGGGCAATTCTGATCATTGTCTATTACTTAAACTTTGTAGATGTATGTTTGTTATTCCTCTTTAAGTTCTTTAGATTTAAATGTGTTGTATAAATATGTATCTTTTAGATGAGATGACATATTTTAATATAAGCTTTTTAATAATTTGGTAATAGAAGAAATAAACAGACCTATAAATGGAATAGACCTACTAGCTTAGCTCCTAGCATTTGCTAATGTTAACAATATCAGAATTAATTACTCATTGAAAAAATCAATAATCAGACAAAATAAGAGTGAAGGAGTGACTGTGTGTGACTAAAAATAAAGCTGGTAAAAGTTACCTCTCCAAATTTCTATCTTGTTTCTTGCTAGAATGACATTAAACTGAAAATAAACACAAAATGAAGATATCTTGGAAATTCCCCCAAATGTTCCCCCAAACATTAAACAACATACATATGAATCACACATGGGCCCATAAACAAGTCACAAGTGATATCAGCAAATATTTTGAACTGATTCAATTAAATATCTTGATTATATTAATCTTTTGTGTTCTTGTAAATGACTTTTTTCTATTTAGGGCTTGTATTTTTATTATCCTTAACTTCGATATAGTCGTGTTTCTTATCCTCTCACTTATGATCCAAGCTTTTGTGTCTTGATTGAAGCATTTTCCTTTATCCTAAAATTCAGCAGACATTTCAGACTCTAAGAATTCCTAACCTTACACCTAAAGCTTTTTCTTCCCTAAAATTCTTTATCTTCTGTGATAGAAATGCTCACCTTTCAGTGGATTTAAGCCAAAAAAAGGTGTAGATTTATTCTTGACAACTCTCTTCCTCTCACATTTCACACACAATTTATCAGAAAAGCCAGTTGACCTTATCTACAGAAAATTTTCACAATTTGACGGCTATTAGCTCCCTGTCATAACCGCGGTCAGGATGGCGTACTCAGATTAATGCCATATTCTCTTCCACTTCTTACTCCACCTACTTCAGCACCTTCTCCACATAACAGCGAGGGCAGTCATTTAAAATATGGTTTATCATGTCGTCAATTTTTAAAACTAGGCCTTATATTTTTACTGTTGGAATATTTTAATTCCTGATTAAATTCCTTAAAATTTTATAGGTAAATTCATCTTTAAAAACTTATTCTCAGTTTAGAAACAAACACATAGCTCGGTAAACCAACAGAGAAATCAGAAATAAACTGATGCATATAGGGTCAAGGAACCAAGACTATACCGTGGGAAAAAGTCTCTTCAATAAATGGTTTTGGGAAAACTGGACACTTAACATGCAAAAGAATGAAACTGGACCCCTGCCACACACCGTACACAAAAATCAACTCAAAGTGGATTAAAGACTTGGAAAAGCTGCAACTGCATCCTTGCCCACGACTGCCATGTCCTGTTTCCCTAATGATAGCCATTCTAACTGATATGAGGCAATATCTAATTGTGGTTTTATTTTGCATTTCCCTGATAGTTAATGAAGCTGAGCATCTTTTCATATGCCTGGTGGCTGTTTTGATGTCATCTTTGCAAAAATGCTGAGTTTTTCCTTCTGCTCATTTTTAATCAGATTGATTGGCTTTTGTCGTTGGATGAGCTTTTTGTGTATTTTGGATAGTAGCCCCTTATCTGACATATGGTTTGCAGCAGTTTTCTCTCATTCTGTATGTTTTTTTTTAATTTTTTATTTTGCTATGCAGAAATGTTTGAGTTTGATGTAGTCCCATTTGTTGATTTTTGCTTTTGTTCTTTTTCCTTTTGGTGTCATATCCAAAAAAATCATTACCAACACCAATGTCAAGAAGCCAGTTTCCTATATTTTCTTCCAGGAGTTTTATGGGAATAGGTCTTGTCTTTAAGTCTTTAATCCACTTCAAGACGATTTTTGTGGGCAGTGTGAGGAGAGATCTAACGGCATTGTTCTGCTGCCTGTGTTTATCCAGGTTTCTTAGAACCACTGGAAGAGACTGCGCTTTCCCTGTTTGGTGTTCTTGGCTTTCTTGACCGTGTATGCTGGCTGTATATGCTAGTATTTAATTCTGGTCCCTTTATTTTGTTTCATTTGTCTGTGCGTCTACTTTTGTGCCACTACCTTGTTGTTTTTATCACCCTGGTTTTGTAGTACAGTTCCAAATCAGTAAGTGTAATTTACAGTCAGTATGATGCTGTTGATTTTTCTTGGAATGATTTGGCTATTTGGAGTCTTTTGTGGTTCCACACAAGGTTTGGGATTGTTTCTTCTATTTCTGTGAAGAATGCCTTTGATATTTTGATGAGGAATGTATTAAATCTGTAAATGGTTTTGGGTAGTTTGGATACTTTAACAATTTTAATTCTTATCCATAAACATGAGCTATCTTTCCACTTATTTCTTTCAGCAAAGTCTAGTAGTTTTCATTATAAAGGTCTTTCACTTCCTCGGTTAAATTTATTCTAAATATTTTATTGGTTTTGATGGCATTGTGATTTGAATGGAATAGTGTGGGGAAATGGGAATCCTTATACACTGTTGCTAAGAATGCAAATTGGACCAACTACTATAGTGTGGCAGAGTCTACCTGTTGTGACTGAAGATAAGAATAACTGCACAGGTGACGACAATCCTGTGGAGAAAAGGTGGATGGCATAGCTGCTCTCTCAAGGGGAAAGTGTCTATGGGTGCCTCAGCCACTCTCTCAAGAGGAGAGCACCTCGACCTTTGCCTAGACAGGCTTTTATTGCTTTTCTCAGGTCTTACATCAAAGAAGGACTTACTGTCTATTACATAGAATATTATTGTCTACATTGTAGGTACAATCAAGGAAATAAAAATAACACATGCAGAATGGAAAGGCGGTGAACTAATTAGCTCTGTCCTTGGGAAAACTCACACAGGCTTTGGGAATTACCTTGAAGATAGACAAAACACATTTATTGTTTCAGACCAGGGTGAGGGAGTTTTAGCAAGAGCAAGCCATAACATTTTTGTATGCATTTTTTAGGCCTGATTGCCACGGGAAAACTCAGTGTGAAGGTCTGGCTCCTGCCCACCACCTTGCTTCTGTAGGTTTTCCATATAGAGCTGAGTCACATTTGCCAGACCAAAACAAATCAGTCCCCTGCACTGTAAAAAAAATGTAAAATTTCCTCAAGATATTAAAAAAATCTATATATTATGCAGAAATTCCATTGCTGGGTATATACCCAAAGAAAATGAAAACAGGATTTCAAAGACATATCTGTACACATATCTGTTGCAGCATAATTCACAATGGCCAAGTATGGATACGATCAAAATGCACATCAGAGGAGTGATGGTAAAGAAGGTGTGATGTGTGTGCATGCATGTGTGTGTCCTGCCATTTGCAACAAACAATGCATTTTTGGGGCCTTGGACAGATTATGCTAGGTGAGATACCCCAGATAGAGAAAGAAAAGTACTGTTTTATTTCACATATATGTGGAATCTAAAAAGTCAGATTTATAAAACAAAGCAAAATGGTGGTTACTGGGGTACATCGGGAGAAGGGAATATTACTGATATCTAAGGGTAAAAACTTGTCATGGGTAATAAATAAGACACATAGATTTAATGCACAGTATAATGAATGCAGATATTTTACTATAATTATGTGTTGTAATCAACCTAATAATATCACTACAGTGGCAATCATAGTATAATGTATAAATACATCAAATTAATGCTGTACACCTTAAATTTATACAATGTTATATGTCACATACATTCATTTAAAAAATCATCTTTAAAAAAACTTAAAGCTGTAAACATTGAGGGTAAAGCTCCTTGACATAGGTTTTCACAGTAATTTTTTGTATTTCACACCAAAAAAAAGTAACAAAAAATAAATAAGCAGGACTATATCAGACTAAAAAGCTTTCTACTGCAAAGGTGAATTTCAAAAAAAAAAGCAACCTATGCAATAGGTGAAAATTTTTGCAAACCATGTATCTGAAAAGGGAGTTAATATTCAAAATACACAAACTCATACAACTCAATTGCAGAAAATCAAATCACCCAATTTAAAAATGGGCAAAGATACTGAAAAGACATTTTCCAAAAGAGTACATACAGATGGCCAATGTGAATATGAAAAGATGCTCAATATCACTAGTCATCAGGGAAATGCAATGAGATATCACCTCACATTTATTAGGATGTCAACAGTCAAAATAACAAGAAATAAAGGCAGGTAAGGATGTGGAGGAAAGGGAACCATTGTACAACATTGGAGTATAAACTGATACAGCCTCTATGGAAAACAGAATGGAGGGTCTACAAAAAATTAAAAAGACAATTGTTATGTGTCTGAACAATTGTTCATAACAATCGTTATGAAGCAATTTACTTCTAGGTGTGTATCTGGAAGAAAGGAAATAGACACCTTGAGGAGATGTCTGCACCCCCATGTTCATTACAGCGTTGTTCACAACAGCCAGAATATAGAAACAACCCAAGTGTCCCTTGTGCATTGACACATGAATAGATACAGAAAATATGGTTCATATTTACATTACGTATATATGTAAATATATATGTATGTAAATATACATATATGTAAACTTATATGTATATAAGTGTAAATATATATGATTATATGGGTACATGCTCATATCCATCCTCTAAGTATAGAAACACTTTAGAAACATTTTTTAAGTGACTAAATTTTGAAACTTGCTATTTACCTCTCCAAAAATCTTGTCAGGCTTTGAGTTTGGAATAGTTCAGAAACATTCATCCATAATGTTTGCTGGAAAAAGTTGTTCTGCTTCAGCTCTCACATGTGGAGACAGGATGATTGTCTCCATAACTGATACCACTTTTGTCTGACTGCTCATCAAACCTTGCAGACTGACCAGCAGCCACCTCCGTTACTTTGGATAATTACAACCTGGTTTTCATCCCCGTCTTCTCAATGCATCGAGTGAGTGGGTGGACATGCTGTCAAAGTGATCCCATTCAAATGATCAACTCTTTATTTCAAGGTCAGTTCAGATGTGTTTCTAAATTATAACAAATGATTGCTAATATATGATGAATTCTATGGTTAAAATTTACCTAAGATGACTTTTAGACTATTGCATAAAATAAGTCAATGTAAGGGACCAAAACACAGTTCCCTCCTTTAAAGACATTTCCAATTTAAGAAGCTGTGACAAATAATTTCCAGAAAGATGGAGTGTTTTTTAAAATTTCAGGAGATTTTTAAATCCAAACCAAGACCAGGCCATCGCCATGAGAAAATGCCGGGCACTGTTGATGTACAGAACAGGTTCTACTGTCTAAGATCCACAGTTGTTACCATGAAGCCATAGGTGACTCATAAATCTAAAATAAAAATATTCTAGAAATCTCTAAGGCTCTCCTTCAAGACTGTGCAACTTCAAACACCCATGCCTTTGTGCCCTTTTCCCTTGCGGGGGTGTCAAACTCATTTTCACTGGGGGCCACATCAGCCTCGTGGCTGACTTCAAAGGGCCGAATGTAATTTTAGGACTATACAAATGTAACTACTCCTTAACAGTTAAGCAAGAGCTTCACACTGCTGCCAAGTAGAAACAAGGTGTAGGGCCAGATAAAACAAGGTGTAGGGCCGGATTCTGCCCCCGGGGCCTTGTGTTTGCCACCTGTGGTCTAGACCCTATTCTGTGGGAACTCCGCTCTACTGTGGGCCTCGGACTTAGTGCACTCGGTTTTGTATGTAAACCAGCAGTGGATGAAATTGTCCACCACGTCCATAACTTTCTCCTGTATCTTGTTCCAGTGTCCTTTCTTTTCTACAGTCTGAGGACTAAATCAATGTATAAACAGCATGACACTCTGGGCTTCAGGTAGAGGGAGCTCTGTGGACTGGACTCCTGATCAGTAGGAACTGTGAGATGATAAATACGTATTAAGTTACTGAGTTTGTGGTGACTTGTGACACAACAATAGATACAGTAAATGCTAAACAAATATTTTTTAAATGTATTCCCAGGGTTCACTGGTTCCTGGACACTTCCTTTTAATCCACCATTTGTTCAGCAAACATAATTTCACTATGAGTGTAATTAATAACTAGAAATGGAATGATTTTGTAGGATGTCTTGCAAACACAATCTTATTCATAAAGCTTTTCTCACTTCTGGATTGACATGCATTTGGTAAAGTAGTTTTGAAAGTGTAATGTTTTAATTGGACATATTGATGTTATGGTCCGTAAGAGTACTTTTGCTCTCAGTTTTCTCTCAGTCTGAACATTTCTTTGTTGATAATTTAAAGTAACTTTTGCAGCGATGCTTCAAGTTGGGCTCTGGTGTTGAACTGTGAGCGTTCTTATTTTTGGCAGGGATTGTATGTGATTCAGCTTTGTTTTCTCAACACATAAAGGTTTCTGGCACATATTAGGCGTGCAATCAATGTTTCTTAAAATTATTGTATACAATATGTAGTGAGAGGGCAGTGCATTTTATAAAAATATATGGGTTGATTCTGAATAATTATATTCAAACCATATATTTATAACCAAATTTTAAAGTATGCATCATTACATTAGTACATGGCATCATTAGTGTGTACATGCGTATAGTGTATTTTACAAGCTTTAACCACGGGGAGATTCTATTCCTAATTATAAACGTGATGTAGATCTATGTCTTGCTCAGATTCCCTTTTTCTGTAAGGTTCTCCCATTTCCCAGCTGCTGTGCGTGTTGGCTGCTAATCACTGACCCTTTCTCCAGAGAATGTCTTGTGTGAGTTACACCCCAAAGGCTGATAATGCATAAGGTCCCCAAGACCACTCTCTATCTATTTCTCCTCCTTCCATCTCTCCCATATAGGTCTATTTTTGAAGAGTTCTTCCTCAGTAAGTCGTGTGTGCCTGCACCTAAGTCCATGACTTTCTGATCTATATCTGGTCCAGATGTGCAAGAGGCGTCTAGGCTACAGCTTCCCCCATGTGGTTCCTCTTCATTCCAGACACTTAAAAAATGTGTCCATGACCATTGCCCTCTCCTCCCAGCACACGTACAACAGTGACACAGATTGAGCCATGATAACCGCATTCCATGAGAGCAGTGATGGAGACACATTCTGATTCGCCAGCTCATAGCAGCACCAAAGTCCACCTGAACAAGTCCCCTTACTTCCAGACAGGGAGTGTTCTCTAATGATGGCTACCCGGGAGTTGTTTTTTTAATCCATTGCTCCCACATCATTTGGCTAAGCCCTCTGAAACTTTTCTCCTTTCCCATGAAAATGGACCATGCATATTTGGACTGAGCAGGTTTCCAACTTGCTTCCTCCTACAGACAATTGACAGCTCAGCACCCGCTTTTCATTTTTAACTGTCTCAGGTGCTCATTGTCCAAGCCGGTGGTCCTTTGGCCAGGACAACTCTCGACATCATTGTTAATTTTCAGTCAATCTCTATGTTCTGAAGTAACATCCAGCGTTATTTCTGAGACTCGTCTCCATCTGTGTTTGGCATGGTGGGTGGGCTGCTGTGGGATAACACTTAGATTCTTCAAAGCCCTTTTATCCAGTTAAGGAAGACTGTGAACGTGGTCTTGAGTAATTCTGAACACTGAACAGATTTTCTTGTAAGTCTTGATTTGATCTTTAATACATTTCTTTGAGAAATCTTTGAAGACTGGAGTGGAAATAAGAAAACTTTTTTCTCCTCTCAAGTCTGCAGTCCCAAGTCCTCTGTATTTCTTAGAAATTCTGTGTGTATACTGAAGTTTCTTCACTTATTTCTTCTTACAGAATGTTATCATTTTCAGTTGGAAGAATTCAATTGGTTCTTTTAATATTCTAACTAGTTACCTCCTTGTCTGCATCAAAAAGTCCATCAAATAAATTTTCTAACTGCTAGCATATCTAAAAAAATTTTTGCCATTTTTTAACGTCAGTATAAAGCTCAGGTTGCCATTTTGAGATTCCAATGCAACTTCTTTTTCTGTCTTTCCAGTGGTTTTTTTTTTTAAACTTTTCCAAAATTAAATGTATTGGGATAACATTGGTTAATAACATTATATAAATAGCAGGTTACAACTTTATAATACATTTTTAAACTCCGTTATGTGCTTACTAAAATTTGGGAACATAATGTGTTTTTTGAAAATAAATACTAAAAGATATTTTCTGTGCTTCATTAAATAAGATGAAGCATAGTGTATGAGAGAGAAAAATATTATTTTTCATCATTTACACATATTTCTGAGCCTTAAAAGTCACTTTTCTCTGAAATATGTTCTCAAGCACTAGCCATAGTTTGGGCCCAATATGTAAAAAGCTCTACATAGCGCTATACATTTAGCAGATGAACGCCTGTTCAGATCTTTCATTTTTAATGAGAAATAACTTGCTTTTAAGCATGAAATTTAAGTCTAAAATTTAATGACTTGTTATAATAAAATTAATGATTACATTATCTGTTCATCACATTTTCTTGACTATTTCTTAGATATCAAGGAACATTTGTGTTAAAATCAAATATATATTGTCACTGGCAGATTTAACAATTTATCAAGTATTGCCCTACTTTTTAAAACTAATTAGAAGAAAGCTACAAATTAAAATATATGAAGCTAAATATCGATTGTATTATTTTCTAAGAATTAAAAATATTACTTAATGTTGTATATTATCCATTGCATAATATTATATAGTCTAACATTCTAAGAGTCTCTATAAACATTATAAATTAAGCTTATTACATATATAAATATGTGTATTTATATATATAAACATGATAAACTAAGTCCACTGATAAATTAAGCCCAATGTTCTAAATCTTTCTAAATGATATTTAAATTTTTTTCTGCCAGAGTGTGAGCCCCATAAAGGACGGAACTATGTCTGGTTCAGTGACGTACCTCAGCCCTATAGTCTGGCATATAGTAGGTGCTCAATATGCACTTCTTAAAATAAATACTATATACATCTTAATTCTAAGTAAAATATCAATTATATTAGTGTGATATCTTAAATATAAATTATTATATACTAAAATATAGGCTTAAAATTGTAGTTAGCTTCTGTGTGTATCTATATTGATACAGTGTTTACGTTACACTATTCTGTTGAGCAATTTAAGACAACCCATCAACAGTAGGTAATTTCACTTTTCAAATGTATGTTTCTATTTCAGTAAATATGTGTAATTGATGGAGAATGATAAGGTCAGATAAAGCAGATACATTATATTTTCAAGTTTCTTAGGAAATTATGATATGAAAAGCAACCTCTATCTTTGCCCAGAAAGGCAAAAATGTTTTTAATTTTAATAATGTTTTATTAGTAATATTAGGTAGGAAATTGTATTTATTACATGGTTTAATAATTGCCAGTTAGTTTAAATATTGGAGAGATGGAGCTTAAAAACTTAATTATCTAAAATATTCATTTAAATTGAATTTCTGAAAATAATATCCTAGGAGAATGAATGAACAACTAAAGCTTTCACAAACCAGGATATTTTTTTAATTTAAAAGATAACACTAAATACATGAAATACAATGTATTGCTTGGCCATTGGCTTGGTTGTTGGAGCATTATCCCAAACATGGAGAGGTTGCAGGTTCAATTCCCAGTTTAGGGCAGTTACCTGGGTTCAATCCCTAGTCAGGGCACATACAGGAAGCAGCCAATGGATGTCTCTCTCTTCTCTCTCTCTCTCTCTCTCTCTCTCTCTCTTTTTCTTTCTCTCTTTCTCTCTTTCTCTCTCTCTCTCTCTCTCTCTCTCTCTTTCTCTCTTTCTCTCTCTCTCTCTCTCTCTCTTTCTCTCTCTCCCTCCCTCCCTCCCTTCCTCCTTTCCTCCCTCTGTCCACCCTTTCCTTTATCTCTAAAATCAATGGAAATATTCTTGGGTTAGGATTAGAATAAAACAACGTATTAAGAATACTCCAGTGCATTTTAGTATTTCCTAAGGCATAAAAGTATCAGCCTTTTGAATATGTTTTGATACTTCTAAGACTTTAGGTATGCTTTATAGCAGGGCAAACTGCATTATGTCAGTATCATGGGAATTACATTTTAATTTGCCTTTTAATTTTCTCTTCTCATAAACTGCTTTTAGCAAATGTACAATTAATAAACAGTGATTTATGAGCCTTTTATTAAATTCTCTGTACAGCAAAGTATTTATAAATTTTTAATAGCTTAAATTAGTTCTAGATAACTTATTAATGAACTGTGAGAGATTAAAGGCTTATAGATCTTCCACCTGATCAACTATTTTAGTAGAAAAACTTGGTTTAATAAGTATTGTATTTAAACATCACACTCAGTGTAAAGGTTATCTTTGTCTATAGCTACATTGCTCTTACATATTATCTTTTGGGATTCTGTTTTATAAAATATTTTTAAGAGAATAATTAGAATTATAAATTAGTAAGAAAAAAGGAAATAATATTTTATAGTCAAATTAAGGTGGTATACAACTCGTGTTTGTTAATGTTATCTTTATCATTTAACATAATGAATAATTACAGTAGTTCTTAAATCAACTGTTAAGTAATTTAAGCAGTAAGTGTATCTAGCAAAGGGGAGATTAGAAGTAGGAGCTGAATATATCTGAGGTGTCTCATATCCAGAAGCTTACACTGAATGTTTCAAATACGTGATTGGACACAACATTCTAATGACAGTCCTGACCACAGTGAGGAAAATGACCAGATCTTTGATGTTACACTCAAAGGAGGTGACCTGTTTTTCATGTGACCTGAAGATTTGCCCCATACAGCAACACATAGGATAGTATTGCCTATAAAATATCACCTTTGATTTATTGTGTTAACATCTATATCTATATCATCTATATGTATATAATATTTATATCAATATTTTGATCCTCACCCAAGGATATGTTTGTTGATTTGAAAGAGAGAAGAAGGGGAGAGGGAGGGAGGGAGGGAGAAGAGAGAGAGAGAAACATCCATTGGTTGCCTCTCATATGCACCCTGACAGGAGACTGAACCCCAGGATACAACCTTTTGGTGTCCAGGACAATGCTCCAACCCACTAAGCCACCTGGCCAGGGCTGAATAATATATATTATAAATAAATAATAAATAAAATAAAATTATATATAATGTATATAATTTAATATCTGTATTAAATTATATATGTATATAACTTAATGTGAATTTTATTTGGAAGTAAAAATTGTATTTTCATAGTTTCACCAGGTTGTAGGAAATAATAATACAGGGATTCATGTTACCATCGATTCAGTTTCTCCCAGCGGTGACATTTTGCAAAACCACGTAGTGCAGTATCACGGCCAGGACCCTGACCCTGACACAGCGGAGGTCCACGACATTTCCATCATCCTAAGGAGCCTTCATATTGCCCTTTTACGGACACATCCACTCTCCTTTGTTCTCATTCCTTTCTTACTTAACCTTTGAAAACCACTAATCTATTCTCTGTTTCTGAAATTCTGGGATCTCAAAAATGTTTTCTAAATGTAACCTTTAGAAAGTGGCTTTTTCTACCCCAAATAACTCCTTACTGATTTGTTTTGGCCTGTATCGATAGTGGATCCTCTCTATCGCTGAGTAGTCTTGCATAGTATAGATGTAAATTTCTTTTAACAACTCACGTATTGAAGAAAATGTAGGTTGTTTCCAGATTGGGGTTATTACAAATAAAGTTGCTATAAACACTCATATACAGGTTTCTTTGTGAACATTTTTTTCAATATTGCTGAACTTATTTCCAGGCTTTGTTTTGTTTTTAGTCATAAATTCCTTGGGATTTTCTAGGTAAAAAGTCATGCCATCTGCAAATAGGAATAGTTTTATACCTTCATTTCTGATAGTATGTCTTTTCTTTCCTTAATGCATTGGCTAGAACTTTTACCTCGATGTTGAGTGAAAAGGTGAAACTGGACATCTTTGCCTGGTTCTTGATCTTAGGAGAAAAGTAATACAGTCCTTCAACAATAGGTATCATGTTAGTTACAGACCTTTTTTTTTTCTGGTGTTCTTTACAAAGTTGTGAAAGTTCTCTATTTAGGAGTTCTATAGTGAATGAGTGATGAATTTTGTCAGTCTTTTCTGCATTGACTGATATGATTGTGTATTTCCCCCTTCACTTGTTAATATAGTGGGTTACATTGTTTTTTGAGTATTGAACCAGCCTTGCCTCCCTAGAAGGAGACTCATGTAGTCATAATGTAGAATTGTTTCTTTGTATGATGATGAATCTATTTGATTGTGTTTTACTAAAGCTTTTTGTATCTATATTCATTGGAGATATTGGTTTATAGGTTTTTTTTTTCATTTTGTGTACCTTGTTTTTCTGATTTCATATCAAGTAAAACTAGCTTCATAAAATTAATTGATAATTTTTCCCCTCATCTTCTATGCAGTTTGAGTGCTGATTCTTCTCTAAAGATTTTTAGAATTCACCAGTGAAAACCAACTAGACATACAGGGATATTCATAGTATCTATCTTTTAATCTTTATTGTATTTTTCCATTACCATTTAGTCCCCTTATACTCCCCTTCCCCCTGCAATCACCACACTGTTGTCCATGTCCATGAGTCCTTTTTCCTTTTTGCTCAAACCCTCCACCCCCTACCTACCTTCCCCCTGACTGGCTGTCATATTATCTATTTCATGTTAGGTAACATGCTAGTTAGCACTTTTGGAGGGATATGTATGTGGTATTACTACTCATGGTATTCCTTTCCTTTCCTTTGAGAGCTGCAAGACCTGTTGCACTAGCACCTTTTCGTTCCAGGTGTTTATTATTTGTATCTTCTGTCTTTTTTCTTTGTCAGGTATGATAAAAACTTGTGAATGTTATTGGCCTTCTCAAAAACATAATCTTAGTTTCATTTATTGTTCTCTTGTTTTACTGCTTTCAATTTCAGTGATTTCTACTCTTTGTTTTCCTATCACTTGCTTATTTCAACTTTTTTAAGTTCTTCAGGTGGGAGCTTGAATGATTGATTTGAAATTTTTTCTCCTTTCTAATGAGTGCATTTAGTGTTATAAATTTCCCTCTCAGTTCTGCTTTAGCCAAGTCCCATGAATCTTGATGTTTTATTTTTATTTAATCCAGTTCAGTATATTTTTCTAATTTCCCTAAGGCTTCCTTTTTTGACCCATGTACTACTTAGAAGTACATGGTCTAGTTTCCATGTGTTTAGAGAACTTCCTGTTATCTTTTTGCTATTGATTTTCAGTGTGGTTGGAAAATATACTCTATGATTTCAAAGCCTTAGAATTTATATTAGGTGTGCTGTTATGGCCCAGAATATGGTCTACATATATGTGCCATGAAAAGAATTTATAGTCTTCTGCTGTTGGGTGGAGTGGCCTTTAAATGCTGATTAGATCCTACTGGTTGTTTGGGTTGTCAAATTCTATACTTTGCCTGATTTTCTGGTTATTTTTTTAATTGTTGACACAGGGATGGTTAAGTCCTTGTTTATTTCTCCTTTTAGTTCTACCAATGTTTGGTTCATATGTTTTGAAGCTCTGTTATTCCATGCAAACACTTTAGGACTGACACATTTGCTTTGTGGATTAACCTTCAAGTATTATGTTCTACCTCTGTATGTCTTGGAAAATTTGCTTTTAATTTCATATGCACTTTTCTTCCTGTCTCCTTCCTGGACTTCGATGATGTGAACATTAGATCTTTTGATATCATCTCATAAATCCACTAAGGATCAAGTCAGTTTTTCAAGTCTATAATTTTTTTTTCTCAAATTTAGTACTCTCTATCTTTCTGTCTTCATGTTCACTGATACTCTTCTCTTACCCTTGCCAGTCTGTTATTGTTCCTTTCCATTGAGCTTTTTTTTTTTTGTTACTATATTTTTTTCTGTTGCAAAGTTTGATCTTTGTTATATCTCCTGTTCATTTGTTGACACTTTGTTTCTTTGGTGAGACTTTCTATATTTTTCATCTGTTTCAAATGTATTCACCAAAAACCATCATTAAATTTTTTTCTTTTTTGGTGGTTGCTTTAAAATGTGTAATAATTGTGGTATCTCCATCACTTTGGTATTGTCATTTGTTGTCCATCTTTTTTATTCAGTTTGAGATTGTTCTATTTCTTGCCATGACATAATTTTCTATTGAAATGTGGATATTTTCAGTATTATATTACAATATTCTAGACCTTATTTAAATCTTTTTTTAGTTGGCCTTCCATGATACCAATCAGGGGAGTTGGAGGAACTGATTCATTACTGCCAAGTAGAAATTCAGTTTCCTCACTCAGCTGCCATTAATGGGAGACCTCCCAGTTGCTGTTGGATGAGTGTGAGAATGTCAACTCCATATTAGTCCTCCATTTAAATTTCTTGGGTTGATAGGCATAGAAACATGTCTCAATTGCTCCCCACATGGCTTCCACTGACATCGTGGGGAAAGAGTAGATGTCACACTGGTGGAGAGGGAAGTCCTCACTCTCCACTACCTCTCTTCTCACTATCCCCTAGGGCAATGGTGAGCGTGGAGTTACAGGGTTTCATTGTGGTCTCCACTAACTCTGCAGGGGGAAGGGGGCATGATTACTTCATGGCAGAGATGAAAGGTCTTCCGAACACCACCCCAGTGGGCATTTGGGTGACATTACAGCCATGCAAGGGCTGTCTGCTTAGCATCCAGTGGTAGGAGTGCATGTGGTTTGTCTGTGCTGTTCTGTGGAGTAGAGCAATGAATGTTTAAAAGTTTTCTGGTATTGCCATGTTTCCCCTTTACTGGCCTCCTTCTGACTTTTGTGTCTACACTTACTGGTATTTCCAGTTTGATCATATCTTTAACTCCAGTCCTGAAATATATGAGGCAAAGCAAACAGACATACAAACAAACAAAAAAAACCCCACAGTGAACTCACCTCAGTGTTGTTCCTTGGAATTTGAATTTTGAGTCAGTTGTCATCTTCTTTACCTTTTGAGCCTCTTTGTATTTGTATTTGAGGAATACTCCATCTTCCCAGAACCAGAAGTAATGAATATTTTGAAAGAAAAAAAATGTGTTTGTGTGTGTATCTCCACAAATAAGGCTTTCCTGAATTTTTTTACCTTTTAAACTTATGGTTATTACAAGGCTTACTCCCAGAAGTGAAGAGTGGGTAGCTAGCGATAATAAGAATATCTATTGATAAACTTTGGTTGATTTATTGTGTTAAACTATTGATTGTAAGGGGGGAAAGAACATTGTTGATTCTTTTACAGAGACAAAAAAATTATTTCCTTTCTATAACTCTCTTTTATTTCCTTTTCTTTATCTCTCTTTCTATATCAGGACATGTATTTTAGTCTCGACAATCATAAATCACAGTAAAAAGAACTAGGATGTTTCTTCGCATATAATATACCAAATTCTTAATTCCAAGGGTAAGTAGGAGGCCCTTTAACTGGTTGAGACAGAAGGGAGGTAAAAGGTCTTTTCGATGTATTTCTACCTCTCAAGTTGAAAAGAAAGTGCAAAACATAGGGTAATCATGCCCTACTTCTTTTTCAAGACTCTGCAGAGACCACCTGGCAGAAAGTCTCATGGTAATAACAGTGGCCATTACAAAGCTGATATAGAGCTAGAAATAGCTCCGTTGTGCTTCACTAAAAGGTCCAGAAATTCCCTTTTACTCTGGTAAGTTGGCTTGGTAAGTGAGAATTGACAGCCAGTGAGCCTGGGAAGGGGCAGCAGCAGCAATGGGTAAGAGACGCAGTAGTAGTGCTGTGACGGAAGTCAGGGATTGATGACTAATCCAGATGGAGAATATGAATGAGATTCAGAGGTTCAGCAGGGTGAGCTGGAGTTGAAGTGGAGCTGTGCTGGTGAAGGAAAGAGGCTGTACTTGGCTCCAATAAGTGGACTTGAGAAGTAAAACCTAGGAGCACATCCAGTCTGTGTGAAAAAATCTCACCTCCATGAGGGCCAGTGAGAAATCAGAAGAGCAAAAGAATTGCTCAGCTTGGGCACAATTTTCCATATATGCAAACTTTGGAGAAGAAGTATTACATAGACAAACATTTGTGACAAGAAGACTAGTACTTGAGTAAAATTCTCACCTTGCAGTTTAACAAATATTTATCCACACAAGGCTGAAATAAACCAACTTAAATGAGAACAAACTGGTATAATTTGAAAAGGCAAGTTTGTTTGTTTGTATGGTATGAGTTAGGGACTTGAGATGAATTGTTGCAAAAATAGAGTACATGGCAATAGTTGTAAATCACGGCACTCTCTCCATCCTCACATCCAACTCACATTCCTGCAAGAGGCATTCAATTACCATGAATGCTTTGCACTGGTTGGAAGAAAGTACGTACTAAGCTACTTATGTGGGACCTTAGTATACAGCTGCCCACTTAGATTACCTTGTCAAATACTATGCAGATACTCAGAACAGCCCAACAAGGTAGCTACTGGGGCACTCCAAGATCTATTAGATAGAAAGATCTCTACCTTGTAAGGCAGATTGAGCCATTTTCAAACCAGTTGTAGCTTTTAGAAAGTACCTCCTAGTATGGAGCCTAAAATTATCTCCTCGTAACTTGTATAAATGGTCTTGGGTTACCTTTTGGGTGCTACTGAAAATAATCCACCATCTTCCAAACTTCCTTTAACCAACTGAGGATGACTGTGCTACACTGCTAGCAATGCACACTAGAGCCTGTGCTGGCTTGCCTGAATACTCGTTACCATACTCTTAAGATTGATTTTGCATTTTCCACTTGAATAATGGCAGTTGGGACAAAATGGAGTATTTCTCATGGGATCTGGCGGGCTCCAAAGGCAGTGAAGGTGACTATTTCTAAAGAACACTGTATCACTTGATTTATAATCTTAATCTGATGGACTTTATTTTACTTATTTCTTTTTTTATAAGACTAGTAATGTATTTTGTAGAACACTGTACAGTTTTTGTGCACATCATGATAGGTTTTTTTTTTTAAAGACAAATGAACTGAAGGGGCTCATTGACGTCATGACAAGGGGAAGTGAGACTCCCAACTCTCACACGTGCCGTGGTGAAATTCTATGGTTGGGGCAGGGGTTTGGGGGAGCTCTGTAACGAGCAGGAACAATCAAATAAACAGAGGAGTCTGGATTCTGAATGAGATTAAAAGATTGGCATCAGTCGCTGATGTCAGTCACCTTCAGAAAGGGATTCAGGGAGCGGGAGATACAATGTGTTCGTGGCAGGCAACACGAGAGTTAACACAGACACGAGCTTGGGTCTCCCAGGGGCATGGGCATAATTAGGCAATCAGTGAGAGACCAGTGAGATCAGAGAGAGCAATTGGTGAGTTATTAAAAAAGGGTCCCAGATATGAGAAGGGACTTGTAAACTAGTGTTATAAATCTCATTGTTTCCACTGAAGCATGGAGTCTGTCTCAATTTAATTGCCCACTAAATTAATACATTAGTACATGGCAAATATCGCATTCCAGTGTGCATCTTTTGACACAAAGATTGGTGATCTTTACACCGTGTTGTGTTTTACTCTATGTTTTACTTAGCTCATTTTACAAAAATGTTAAGTACAAACCACCCATAATTCAGTGGCTTAAAACACCACTATTTTATTCTCATCATCTGGGGTTCTCCGGAGATTCTGGTGAAGCAGGCTGAGCTCAGCTGGACAACTATGATGGAAGCCGTAGCAGCTGACCTGGACCTGTTTTTCCTTGTGGGCCTATGAGGAGCTGCCCAGCTCCAGGGGCTTCTCCTCATTTAAGTAGTGGGTGGAGCACCTACTCTCAAAGCATGGTAGAGGTAAAAGGACCCCTCTAGTCCTCTTAAGAGACTGACATGTTGTGACTTCTACTTCATCCACTGGCCAAAGGCAGTCATTTGGCTAAAGACCCACACCAAGGAATGGAGAAGCACTGCCGACATGCAGTGAAGCTTCGGGAACAGTAAGGCAGATGAGGTACTGTGCTTCATCTTCCTGCTGTATGTTAAGACCAAAATTAATCATCAGAACAGAATAATAGTTTACATGCCTGCTGAGTATGTTGAGGAACCTAATTCTTCCAGCTGATATGAAATAAACTTACATCCATAACCTTGAGCAACTCAATGTGCAAATGAAAAAAATAGAAATGGAAGAAAAGTAAGAATCTCATACACTTGTCCTTGTTAAACTTTTTTTCTGTTTACACTTCTAAGTTTATTCTACTTGTTTCAAATATTTATTTTTCTTCAAGGAAGTGCTTATTGCACCATTTGCTACCTTTGTAGGTAGCAAATACCTTTGTTATTTAGTAAAATAACAAAATATACTTCTAAATAAGCCTTTCAACAAAGACAGGATGAAATAATGTCTAAAGGGTCTAATTTAAGTTCTTTCTCTAGCGTATCATTACATTTTTTGAGAGATTTCTTTTTATCCAAAATTTTGGATGTCCTTCTGAAGGAAACAGTATAAATATATTTTTCCAAGTTTTGATGGAGAGCCTTTGAATACAGAGATTTATGAAA
The DNA here is from genome assembly GCF_014824575.4 of Sturnira hondurensis. Lineage (NCBI taxonomy): Eukaryota > Metazoa > Chordata > Mammalia > Chiroptera > Phyllostomidae > Sturnira > Sturnira hondurensis. The sequence goes on along the minus strand of NW_028074140.1, from coordinate 7,142,801 downwards.
TCAGAGGAGGATCTGTTGTTCTTTTTTTTACAGAGAAACTCAGATTTGCTGATAATTTCCCTTTTTTAAAAATTATGTTGAGTTTCTTTTTTTTATCCTTCTAACTGACATAAAGATAATTTTAGGTGTGTTTCCTGAGTTCAGCAAATCCTTTTAATCAATAGATATTTTGATGAAGCTTACATGTGCTTTTCATTATAGTCATATATCAGTTACAAGCCAGCTATGGGTATTCTGCCATCCCTTTGCTTTGGGTTAATATGATCAATCAATTTTGTCAAAAGCTTAAAATCATTCTTATTTTTATCTTGACTCCTGCCCTGTATGTTACTAATTCTTTTTTCTTATTGATATAATGTTACAGATGTCTAGGTTTTATTACTCTTGTTTCCACTATCTACAGAGGAAAGTGATGTGTTTATGCCCTATCCTTTCTGCATTCACTATGGACAATGCATTATTTTATGTTTTTTGGAACTACATGGAGAGCTTTGTGTTGTGGTATTAACCATGGTCAGTGCAGTGGAAAAACTGCAGCTTTGGTGCAACCTAAGTATTGCTGACTTAGCACATGGAACCCAGCGGTGAGTGCCTGCTCTTCTCAGACTTCCCTGCCAGGTTGTTATATACCTAGCCAGGTGCTTCACTCAAAATAGTGGGTGGCAATAAATATAAGAAAAAATTTATTGCATTAAAGACCTTTTTCAAATTCTCATATGCCTTGAAAGTAAAGGGCACCCTTGACTCATTGCTTCCCTCCTAAGAGTTCAGTACCTCCCATCTGTGCAAGAACTACCCTGAAACTGATTTTTTTGAATTTTTCTTAAAAGTTAAAGAAATTTAGCATCATGCAGAAATATTCTGCAGTGATACTCATGTCATAATGATAAAAAAGGATCTTTCAAGTGTTATTTCATCTGCAACCTGAATATACCTATACTTCTAATTTTTAAACAGTAAATGCAAATGGAGTACTTTGTATTTTATATATATTATTATTATATAAACTTTCCCAAGATATATACCTAGTCTTCATAGTTATAATTTCTAGTATCTATATCATGTTTCATGAAATTGATATTCACAATGGGGATAATGTATTTATTAACTTTCAGTTATGTGTTTTATAAGTTTTGTTATTATGCCACAAGGCTTCTATAAACATCAGCTTATTTATCTTTTCTTAAGATATGTCCCATAAGTAAATCTTCATAAATTAGCTATTGTGCATTCTTTTTCAGTTGTATGTAGTTAATTTTAGTTTTTAAGCCTTTAGGTCAAAAAAATGAAGTACCAGTAATATAGTTGAAAAAGATCAAGGTCAAAATAGGGAACATTTTCAGTCTTTAAGCAAATTTACTGGTCACTACATATGGACATATAGAGAGCACTGTGCCGTGGTTGTTAACTTTTTTTTTTTTTTAAATAAACTTGTTCCCAGGTTTAGTATTTAGAGCTGAGGTGTGTTCAATTACCTGATTAAGCCAGATATTGGGATAACAAAAGGAAAATTTAACTCTGGAGAACATCTTACATTGATCATCCACATTTTACATATTGGTTTCTGCCAATAATTCTTTTGGGTATATAGCTGGAAATGTGTCCTATAAGGCTCTTGAAAAGGAGTCTTTTCTGAAATGAAGCACAGTTCTTATAGAAATGACTGCCAGTCTTTCTGTTGCCTCACTCTCCTGTGCCAGCCTGACAGACCCCTTAATTCCCGCTGACCTGGACAGCCTGACTGTCCCGCAGCTTGACTGAACCTTAGACAGGCTGCTTTCTGCCTGCACTGGCCCCTGACCTCCCTCTTTTGAGAGCACCGACTTCAGAAAACCTGAATGGTAAATCCTTTCTCACCCCCTTGAAAGGTCCTTATCCAGAAAGACAGTCTGTCTGTCTCAGTGTGTGAAAAGGTGGAAGGCTAACTTCCCTTAGTGCCAATCAGCAGCCGCCAATGGCCTAATCACACTGAGCAACTTCCTGCAGTATTTTTCCCCCAGCTCGCCCCAGTACTCCTCAACTTCTATCGCGATAGTGAAAATAATGTCTTGGCTGTTCAACTCCATCCCATTTTTCTTTTACAGACACGTGTTTATATGTCTACAACAACATATATCTATATCTTTCTCCCCTATTCTATTTCTTTGGAGAACTTGGACTAATATATACGCCAAATGGATCTAGAAGCTAGGGGTTCCAACAACAGTGTCATGTACTATACTTTTCCTTTCATTATATCAGTTCTTAGTTTTGCATTTCAAAGGCCATTATTACTGTGAAAATTGTGAGGTTTCCTCTTTGAATATTGAAAGATACTGCAAAGTGAAAATGTGACAGTCGTTTGCTAGCAGACAAAGGTAGGCCCATGTCAGTCGGCTTTACTGGATTATTCAGTCGTTTTCTGTGCCTTGTGGATCCTGTGCTCCTTTGGGCTCTATTGTTAGTTAGGAGAATTGGAGAAGAGATGGAGGAAATTGATGGATAAGCTACAATGTATGATTCTTTCCCTTCAGTAATAGAAGGGAGGTGTCTACAGATAAGACATGGATGAGAAAATTGACCTGAGGACATATTAGAGATGAGTATTTAGAATTAGATTAAACATTATGCTACATCTTTTATTTCATAGTAACACAAAACTGTGTGTCTATGGTAAGATATCTAGTTATTTTGCTGAGTGAAGCTCCATGAAATTCTGATAATAGGGTACATTGATTAAAGTTACCCTTTGTCAGTTTCTTAAAGGCTTATGCCAAACTGAATATCATAATTATAAAGAACACACTTTTAATGTTGAAAGATTATACAAAGGGACTTAAAATTCTAAAGCAACAGACTCTAAACACACACAGTAAAGAGTAAGTTGATTATTTCATATGTATGTCATAATCTAAAAATAAAAATATTGCAGAAAACTAAACCAACATATTAATAAAACTATAAAGACTATCTTATTAAACATTAAAATACTATTTTACACATTATAATTTTTCACAAATTAGAAAGTCTACTACTACTAATTGCTAACAAGACTGTGGGAAAGAGAAATTCCAACATCGATGAGTAGATTTTGGAAAAGTTTTGGCAAAATTTTGTTATGTTAATGATGAATATATCCCATAGAACAGCAGATAAAAATATATACTTCCAAAGGGCAAACTTACATTTGTGCACAAACATGTATAAGCATTTTAATTTTATTTACATTTATAGTAGGAAAAATCAGGACAAACACTAAATACACAGATATGGAAAATATATAAATCATCATTCTACCAGTTTATTTCTATAATACAGTCAAATGGACAAACCAAGTCTATACTTGTCAAATAAGCAAATCTTGACAGTGGTATGTATCTCAGTACTTAGAGAAATATGTTACACAATTAAAATGTGACTCACCTATGATGCTGAAAATGAAATGCTACTGTATTATCTACAGATCCACACACATGCTGCAAGTGTCTATTAACCACACACTGGAAGACGATGCAGTAACTTCAGCAGAGGACAATGGACTGAGCACAGAAACTTCAATTTATTGCAATCTTTGTTTCTTAAAATCTCAATCAAATATGCAAATACATTATTTTTGAGTTTGAAGCATTATTTCATCTATGTATTTTAAAACATTTGTAACTATAAACATTTAAAAAGCAATATTAAGATATATTCTAATGAGTTTTAGATATAGTGATAAAAATTTTGTCAGCATTTTAATATTTTCTGTATAATTAGTTGGTCAAATACACATATTCTAAATGTCACTATAAAAACACTCAGATTTAGCCCTGGCTGGTGTAGCTCAGTGGATTGAGTGTGGGCCTGTGAACCACACGATCGCGGTTCGATTCCCGGTGAGGGCACATGGCTGGGTTGCAGGCCAGTTCCCAGCAGAGGACTCACAAGAAGCAACCATACACTGATATTTCTCTCTCTCCTTCCCTTCCCCTCTAAGATAAATAAAATCTTTAAAAAAAAAAAAACACTCAGATTTAGTGAATTAGAAAACCAAAAAATCTATACTAAAAAATGATTCAGTTGACCATGTAGAAAATTTTAACTAATGTTGAAATCCGATGACTATAATAGTTCATGTTTATATGGAAAAAATAGAATTATACATTTTTTATTCTTTATTATATAAAAAATTGTGACATTAAATGTTTTCCTCAATATAGATTAATTCCTATAAGATAAAAAGAAATACTAGTATCTCTTTTTTATTAGAATTTAATTTTTTGTCCAGAAACAAATCACACATTTTCTGTTTCTAGTGGTATGACCTTCAAAAACATATGGGATTCGAGTAAACTAAAGGAATAGGTGGTCTCTTAGGCAATTGTATATCCTATGATGTACTGTTATTTCTCCTTCCGAAAGATTAACAGGCTCATTCTCATGAGTAAAGTCCTTATTCTTTACCCTGCCATTCCAGACCCTTGATGTGGCCCAAATTATTCCCCACTCACTTCCCAGAGCCCTTCCTCCACTGACATGGTTATCATCTTATTGTCATTTAAACATGTCACATATTTGTCACACTGTGTACCTTTGTTGGTTCTTCAAATGTCAGCCACTTAACTTCAAATAAATGATTTTTTTTCCAAAAACAAGATTTGTATAGCCTACCAAGTTGAAATACTTTTCCAAATACATATTTTATGTCTCGGTTAAGTATAATTTAAACATCTCAACTTGATAATATGAAGTCTTTGTGAAGTCTTACATATATGCATTCATTAATTTTATCCATTAAGTGCCTGATGCAAGAATATTTATTATTCAGTAAGAGACTAATTAGGTATTGCTATTTTACAAAATTTGGTCATGTAGCACCTATGCCATATGTTCATGTTACTAAACAACTTCATTTGCCTTCCTAATTGCAATGATAATAAGTTCCCAGCTATAGTTTGTTTATGCAAAAGTATACCAGTTGAAGGCTTGAGCACGGCATCTGGAGTAAAAGGCAAGACCAATTTTGACCAAGGCTGTTCATCTTGCATATTAAATTATTTTCTTACTGAGCCTTGTTGAAAATGAAGAATTTTTGGATTTGTTTTATTGGTGAAGTGAAAAATTTTAAAGTCATATATTATGCACACACTGAAATGTAAAATGGGCTGTTTCCTGCCTTAATTAAAGGCAATGTAGGAGTATGCCCCACCTGTCATATATCCTTGAGTGTTTAACCTTTACATGAGAACATGCTTGAGTAAGTGCGTGTTTTGTGTATAGAGTGACGTTTCTGACTGGTGTTCTGTGTCATGTGGGGGTGGCATCCACATCTGGTGTTGGGCTGATCCAAGCTCTAACATGCAGTCTCAATGTTTCAATGCAGTCTCTCAGATTCAGAGTGGCCAGAGAAGAATGTGTATTTCTCTACCTGAATGTCACTGTTTATATTTTCAAAATTATCATATTTTCTCATGATTGGTTATTCTATTTCCAGTTAATATACAATTTAATTCATTTTTATGTTAATATAATTAGTCCGCTAACATTTTATCCTACTGTTATAGAAGAATATTTTAAACCTTTTGCAATAATCTGTGTTTAATACTGAGACAATAATTTAGAATAACAGTAACATTTTTAATGAAAGATTTTAGAGATATTTTGTCAGTAAAGAATTATGAGAAATATGTACTTAACAGATAATTAGTGAAATCTTTGGAAAAATATAAACTAAATAATAGGTACAGTGATAATGTTAAAGTTACTTATAGTAAGTTAAGAAACAAAAATAATTCTTGTACCTGGTAATTTTCTTTGAAGATTACTTTTGTCTTCTGTTAATATAGCCTCTTGCTTACTCTTGAATAGTGTTATGGCTTTTTTTTTTTTTTACTTTTAGCCTAGCACTATCATCATAGTAAGTTTCTTATTGATGGCATATAGGTATTTCACGTTTTTAATCTGTGTTCATAAAATCTGTCAATTAATATTTTTGGATTATTTATTTTAAAATGATTATAGTAGCTCTGGCTGTTGTGGCTCAGTGGGTTGATCACTGGCCTGTAAACCAAAAGGTTCCTGGTTCAATTTCCAGTCAGGGAACATGCCTGGGTTGCGGGCCAGGTTCCTGTAGGGGGGTCATGCCAGAGGCAACCAATTCATGATTGATGTTTCTCTCACACATCGATGTTTCTCTCCCTGTCTTTTTCCTCCTTCCCCACTCTCTAAAAAATAAATAAAGTCTTTAAAAAATGATTACAGTGTAGATTTCAGTTTATCCTTTTGTTTTCTGTTTGGATTTCTCTAGCACCTTTTTTAGGTTTATAAAATAAGTCTTAGCATTTTAGTTTTTATGTCATGATTTAATAAATCCCTAAAGATTGTAGGTTCTACTCTAGGGTTTATAAAATAGGTAAATAAGTCTTCATAATCAATTTAAAATCAACCTTTTCTATTTGAATTAAGATGGAGAAATATTACCATCAGAGAGATTTCTTCACCTTGTCTCCTTTGTGACACAGGTACTATGTATACTACATCTACCTTCTTAGAAAACCTCATTAGACCAGGTTTTCATTTTCTTTCAAATGTCAGAAATACATTGAACAATTCAAAGAATAGTCTATTTAATATACATAGATTACTTATAGTTTCTCTCACTTTCCTTATTTTTAATTTTTCAAGATTGCTTCTGATATTTGCTTCTATATTTGTAATTAATTTTCTTTAGCAATTTTTTTATGTCAGGTCGGTTCCCTATGATTTTCTTAGTTTTCTTTCATCAGAGAATTTTGTCATTTTTATCTTCATAACTTAAGAATACTTTCACTGGATGAAGATTTCTGGGTTTACAGATATTTTCACTTATCACTTTAAAAATGTGCCATTGATCAATCAACAAATGAATAAAGAAGATGTGAGACTTAAATATGTAGATATGTGGAATATTATTTAGCAATGAGAAAGAAGGAAATCCTGCCATTTACAACAGCATGGGTGATCCTGAAGTACACTATGTTAAGTGAAATAAGCCAGACAGAAATTCAAGTAATGTATGATTTCACTCATATGTGGAACATTAAAACTAAAGTAAAGTTGAACTTGTACAAGCAGAGAGTAGAATGGTGGTCACGCAGTGCTGGAAGTGAGGAAATAGGAGTTGTTGGTTAAAGGGTACAGGGTCAAAGGTATGTGGGATAAGTCTAGAGATGTAATATGCAGGCATGATTATACTTAATACTGTATCAAGCACTGGAAATATGTTGAGAGAGTAGATTTCAGGTGTATTCATCACACACACACACACACAAAAATGGTAACTTCAGGGAGCTGATACCTTAACTGTAGTAATTATTTTATATACATTATATAAAATGTATTTTATAATATAAATGTTTATAAATTTATGTGTATACATTTATGTAATATAAAAGTTATCCTGTTGTACACCTTAAATATATACATAATTCTATTTAAATATATATAAATATGTGCTACTTCATTCTAGCCCCTTGTTCTTGATGAAAAAATCTACAGTTACTTTCATCGTTGTTTTCTATAGTTAGTATAGCAGTTTTTCCGTTTTTTCTGGTTACTTCCTATATTTTTCTTTGTGTTGGCTTTCAGCAGTTTGATTATGATCCATCTGGAAAATGTGCCATTGGGCTTATTCTATTCTGGGTTCACTGAGGTTTTTGAATTTAGAAATTTGGTCTTTCACCAAATTTGAGAAGTATTCATATACAGTGTGGGGCAAAAACAGCCCTGAGTATGTAAAATACAGAGTTTATTCTTGTATTGTTATTTATTTATGTATTTAAAATATTGCTAGGAGCAATGTCTGAGATTTGCTGCCTATGTTTTCTTGTCCAGTTTTTATGGTTTCAGGTCTAACATTTAAGCCTTTAATCCACTTTGAATTTATTCTTCTGTGTGGTGTAAAAAGGTGGTCTAGTATCATATTTCTGTTCATATCTTTCCAGTGTTCCCAATACCATTTGTTGAATAAACTATCTTTAGTTCATTGTATGTGCTTGCTTCCTCTGTTGAATACTAATTGACTATAAATGTATAGATTTATTTCTGGTTCTCTATTCTGTCCCATTGATATGTGTCTATTTTTTATGCCAGTACCAGGCTGTTGTGATTACTATGGGCTTATAATACAGTTTCATTTTAGAAAGCATGATTCCTCCAACTTTGTTCTTTCTCAGTATCACTATTGCTAGGTGGGACCTTTGTGGTTCCATGTACATTTTTGAAATATTTATTCTAGTTCTGTGACGTACCTCAATGGAATCTTGATAGGAATTGCATTGCATCTGTAGATTGCTTTGGGTAGTATGAACATTTTAATGATATTAAGTCTTCCTATCCATGAACACTGTATGTGCTCCCACTTATTTGTATCTCCTTCAATTTCTTTCTTCAGTGTCTTTTAATTTTCCAAGTACCAGTCTCTTACATCCTTGGTTAGGTTTATTGCTAGGTATTTTATTCTCTTTGAAGCAATTGTGAATGGGATTATTTTCTTAATTTTCCTTCCTGTTCATTATTGGCATATAAAATGCAACTGATTTCTGGATATTAATTTTATGTTCTGCTATTCTGCTAAATTCATCTATCAGTTCTTTCTTGTTGGAATCTCTGGTGTTCTCTATGTATAGTACCATCTGCAAACAAAGACAGTTTTACCTATTCCTTTCATTTTGATGGCTTTTTTTCTTCTTGTCTGATTGATGTGGCTAGGACTTCCAGTACTATGTTGAATGAGAGCTATGAAAGCATACATCCTATCTTGTTTCCAGTCTTAAGGGGACTGCTTCTAGTTTTTGCCCATTGAGTATGATGCTGGCAGTGTGTTTGTCACGCATGACTTGTATTATGTTTAGATATGTTCCCTCTATTCCCACTTTTCTGAGATTTTTTATCATAACTGGGTAGTGGATTTTATAAAAAATGCTTTCTCTGCATCATGATAGGATCATGTGTTTTTTTATCTTTCATTTTGTTTATGTGGTGAATCACACTTATCGATTTATGAATGTTATCCCAACCTTACATTCCCAGAATAAACCCCATATGATCATGGTGTATGATCTTTTTGATGCACTGCTGTATTGGGTTTACTAATAGTTCATTGAGGATTTTAGGGTCTATGTTCATCAGGAATATTGGTCTATAATTTTCCTTTTCTTGTAGTGTCTTTATCTGGTTTTGGAATTAGGGTGATGCTGGCTTCATAAAATGAGCACGTGAGCTTTCCCTGCCTTTGAAACAGCTTGAGAAGGAGAGGTGTTAGTTCTTCTTGGAATGTTTGGTAATATTTACCTGTGAAGCCATCCAGTCTAGGGCTTTTGATTGTGGGGAGTTTTGTGATTACTGCTTCAATTTCACTAGGTGTAAACTGTTCAGGTTCTCTGATTCTTCCTGATTCAGTTTGGAAAGATTGTGTGTTTCTAGGAATTTATCCATTTCATCCAAGTTGCCCAGTTTGTTGGCATAGAGTTGTTCAGAATATTTTCTTACAACCCTTTGTATTTCTTTGGGGTCAGTTGTTATTTCTTCTCTTTCATTTCAGATTTTTTGGGGGGTCCTCTGTCTTTTTTTCCTTGATGGGTCTGATAAAAGTTTTGTCAATCTTGTTTATCTGTTCAGAGAATCAGCTCTCTGATTCATTAATCTTTTGTATTTTTTATACTCTTTTTCAATTATATCTGCTCTGATCTTTATGACTTCCTGCCTTCTATTGACTTTGGGATTTGTTTGTTGTTCTTTTTCAAGTTCTTTTAAATGTAAAGTTAGATTGTTTATTTGACATTCTTTTTTTTTTTTTTTGAGATAGGTCTATAATGCTGTGAAGTTCTCTCTTAGGATTGCTTTCCCTGTTCCCCAGTATTTGGATTGTTGTATCCTCACTTTCATTTGTTTCCAGGTATCTTTTGATTTCTTCCTTGATCTTGTTGTTGACCCATTCATTGTTTGATAACATGTTATTTATTTTCAATATGTCCGTGTGTTTTTTTCAGCGTTCTTGTTGTGATTGATTTCTAGTTTCATAGCATTGTGGTTAGACAGGATACTCTGTACCGTTGAACTATTCTTAAATGTGTTGAGACTTGTTTTGTGTCCTAATATGTGGTCTCTTCTAGAAAATGTTCCATATGCACTTGAGGTATGTTCTGCTGCTTTGGGGTGAAATGCTTGAAGATATCAATTAAATCCATTTGACCTAGTGTGTCATTTAAGGCTGCTGTCTGGAAGATTGATCCGTTGAAGTCAATGGGGGGTTAAAATCCTCAACTATGATGATGGCCATTCTGACATGAGTGAGATGACACCTCATTGTGGTTTTAATTTTCATTTGTCTGATGACTAATGATGTTCAGTATCTTTTCATATGTCTATGGGCCATCTGTAGGTCCTCTTTGGAGAAGTGTCTATTTAGATTCTCTACCCATGTTTTCATTGGATTTTTTTGTCTTCCTGGTGTTGAGTTATGTAAGTTCTTTCTATTGAACTGTCTCGAAGAGCTCATTAACTCTTTCTTCTGCCATTTCCATTCTGCTATTAAAATCACCCATTGAGATTTTTACTTTCATTATTGAGATCTTAAGTTTTTCATTTGTCTATTTTTTAATAGTTTATTTTTTAAATATTTTATTTATTTATTTTAAGAGAGAGAAGAAGGGAAGGAGAAAGAGAAATATCAATGTGTGGTTGCCTCTCATTTGTCCCCCACTGGGAACTGGCCTGCAACCCAGGCGTGTGCCCTGACTGGGAATCGAACCACGATCCTTTGCTTCGCAGGCCCACACTCAATCCACTGAGCTACACCAGCCAGGGCATATTTTATTTCTTTACCAGCCCTTTTCATTTTTCTGTGTTTATAAGAATGTTAAGAATCACTTATTTGAGCATTTTATAACTGTCACTTTAAATTCTTTATCAGCTAATAGGTTATTTGTATGATTTTGCTGTGAGCTGAATTTTTTGTTACTTTATATGTCAAGTAATTGTCCATTGTAACCTGGTTATTTTTACTACATTATACAAATGGATCTTGTTTCAACCCTGTGGATAATATTAATATTTTTGTGTTAGTAGGCAGTCAACAGTGTTAAGGTCAGGCCCCAAGTCCTAGCAAACCTCCTGTGGCTTTTGGTTTCATTCTTAGTTTATTTTTCCAAACCTTTGCATGCTTTTAAAATTGAACCCAGATCTGTGTCACCCAATTGATCATTCTGGAACCTGGGTGATTATCAATTCATTGGTTGAGTTCTCAAAAATTTTGATAGGCTGTTTAAGAACAAACAGGTCTGTGTATGTTTAGGTAGGGAGTCCAAGAGTTTATAAACACTTCCAGCATTTCTCTCTTCTGAGCTTCCTGCACTCTGGAGTCTTCCCAGTGCTTTCTTGTTCCATGATATTATTCTTGCCTGTCATTCAGTCAGACATTTGCAGCCCCAATAAACATGCTCTGCTGTCTGTACACTTGCATGATTATGTCCATGCCTAGTGTGGAGGTGGGAATTGAAAGTAAGAAAATGGCTCCACTCTCTTAGAACTGCATTTCCACTAAATGAAGAGGGAATTTTCCATTTGTTAGTGTTTTCACATCTGCAGTTTCCATAGTTTCCACTGTCACTGTGGTGATTAGCTGGTGAACTAGACAAGAGAACAGAGTCAAGAAAAATATGTATATTTCTGTACTCTCCTGAGGAAAGAGTTCCCTTTCCTGTTCCAGGACACTTATCTACCAGTATCTACTGGAGCTCTCTCTGTATGTACCATGCTTCTCACATCCAGATTTCTGGCTGCATTGAATTCAGGCTGGGAGATTGGGGGATGGGTAGGGAAACAGTGGTAAATCCATTACCAGTTCAGATACTTCCAATTTAGTGTTCTTCCTGAATTTGCCTGCTACTGTTTCCTTTCATAGTCTTCAAATTGCAGTTCTCATACATTTTTTTCCAGGTGTTATAGTTGAATTCAGTAGCAGAAACCAGATGGAATGTGACTACTCCATTTTACACACACCTAGAATAGACAGATACTCATACACTTACATTCGTGCTAGTTTTTGGAGTGATGCCTAAATATAGAGTATGATTGTGATAACAAAAAAGTTCAATTTTTAAAAATATTTGTAATCTATGTTTTTAACTTCTTATTTTTCACGTGTGTTGTTTCAATTTGTAAACTATTTGTGGTATGCTATTTTCATAGTAACCCTGATTGATTCTTCTCATTATACTCAAGTTCCTTTCCCTGGAATATATAGATGAGTGTAATTAAGCATTTGAGTCTATTGCTCCATCCCTGAATCTGAGCTGACCATGTGGTTTTCTTTGATATGTTGAATGTTGCAGAGCTGATGACATGTCTCTGTGAATGTAGGCATGAAGAGGTCTGACATGCTTCCCCCTATCAGCCTGCCTCTGACCTTAGGTACATGACTGGGTCCAGCTGAGACCAGCCCTAACTGCTGGCGTGGAGAATTGGGTACAAACAAGTTGTTGTTCTTTTGAGTCTAAAAAAGTATAAAGGAATGCTGTAGTGAAACATAATATATGCATACGCACGCAATTCTGAAAAAATTAAATTTTCAGACTTGATGGCCTCCTCACCTCCATTAGGTGACCCATGCTTTGACTGAAATAATTGAGTGTTTGGGGATTGCATAAATTAGGATACTATGGATTCCCATCTGTTCAAATAAACAAAAATATGCTCTCAACTCTGTGTTTACACCTTTTTGTCCAATGACAGATTGTTTCAAAAAGTAAAGTATATTCTCTTCTCTCCTTGGCTTAAATTGCCAGAAAAACCTAATCTAACTAACTAAAAGTGACCACATTTACTCTTTAAAGTAGTCAATTTAATTATGTTATTTTGTTTACCTATTCAGCTCACTGGAATCACCAATTAAAATAACTTGTTTGAACAGATGAGCTCTGAGATGATGAGAGGTCATTTTACTGTTAAGGAAGGAGGAAAATGAACAAAATTAAATCAATTTATTAATAAGTAACTTCAAAAAGCTTTAAATTGAAATGTGCTTTACAACATTGTTTGTATGTATTTTTAGTATATTAGTTATCAATTACATTCACAATTCTTCCTCTTGTGGGATTCTCTCTAGAGTATATTTAGACCCAAAAGAATAAACTTTCCTTTTTGAAACAGATACTTTTACAATTAATTTCAAGATTTCTGGACACCCCTGTTGGATTTTGTGTTTGGTCTAACATCTGGCCTGATTCCAATTTGCAGAACACAATTGGAGCCTAGAGACATCATTATTCATAATACTTTTTCGGTTATATATCAAATGAAAGAAAACCTTTGAATAAAAAATGACATTAAAAAAAATTAGACTCTCCCTTCTTCTTAAATGTGGATAAAAATAAGACTAGTCCTTACTAACTTATATTATATTGATATTTGACCCCTAAAAAGTCCTTATTTCTAATAGTCTTGGGGGGGCATTTACCTGTACATGTTGACAGATTGGTAAAATATGTAATAAATTTATGAGTTTCTAAAACTGTAATGTTCTCATCTTTCAATGACATTTGAACAATGCAAATAAGGAGTATATGTGTAGGCACATGTTTAATTGCTACTGTAAATTGTTTTCCTCAAGTTTGTTAAATTTTTAAACTCATGTATATTTCTTAAGTTGGTTGTTGAAAACCCATAAAAACTTTTTTATGACTAGAATTTATTGCTGGATACATTTATTATAATTGTAAATTTTACTAATAGCCTTAGAGAATTTTAAAAATTATACTCAACAATTCTTAAATGTTAACCTTAAAAAAAGAATGACATAATAGATGAGAGAATGCTTAGCTTTGAGACAGTGGGTAAGTTATTTAAATTTTTTGGCTATTCATAGCAGCATAATTTACATTAGCCAAGTGCTGGAAACAGTCTAAGTGCCCTTCAGTAAACGAGTGAATCAAAAACTGTGGTACATTTACACAATGGAATAGTACACAGCAGAAAGGAAGAAGGAACTCCTACCCTTTGAGGCAGTGTGGTTGGAACTGGAGAGCATTAAGCTAAGTGAAATAAGCCGGGTGGTGAAAGATAAATAACCATATAATCTCACCTATAAGTGAAACCTAAACAACAAAGCAAACAAACAAGCAAAATATAACCAGAAACATGAAAATAATCATTTCCATAAAAATACTATTCAACTCTCACCACTTCCCACCACACTGTTGTCCATGTCCATGAGTTCTTTCTCCTTTTTGCTGGATACCTCCACCAGCTAACCACCCCGCCCCCCCTTCCAATAGCTGTCATCTTGCCCTCTATCTATGAGCCTGTCTCTATTTTGCTTGCTAGTTCAGTTTATTCATTAGGTGTATCTGATCTGATATATGTATGGCTACCTTAGATTTCCATGGCTTAATTTTTATGTGGAATGCCTTTTTCTATCTTTCTAATTTTATTCTGACTGTGTCTTTACATCTGAAGTGAGTCTCTTGTAGGCAGAAAATAGAGGGATGTTCTTTTTTAAAAATTTATTCAGCTATTCTGTTTCTTTTGCTTAGAGAATTGAGTTGACTTACATTTAAATAATTATTGACAAGCATGTACTTATTGCCATTTTGTTCATTGATTTCTGACCATTTTGTTGTTCCTCTGTTCGCTTCTTCCCTTCTGCTCCTTTCTAATGGTCTGAAGCAGAACCCACGGTCTGATGACCGTGTAAACAGTCGAGGGGCTGCAGATGTGGCTCCCGGGTCTTCTTGATGTAAAACTTCATTTGCTGTTATTTTTAAATTTCCGATGTGGTCAGCTTAAAGCACATATACTGTAGAAGATTCATTAAAAGGGGAGAAATGTGAAATTTAAATCTATTCTGAGGAAAGAAAGAGGAAATTAGTATCACCCATAATATGGCATTTTCCTTTACAAGCAGTGGATTTAATTATTGTGTAGAAGGGCACAGGTTTCTTACCTACACACCCTGATACAGCCATACATTCCAAAAAATTATTTTTTTGCTAATTGTTTACCTCTTTACTGAGTGAGAAGATCAGAAATTACCATTGTCTTTTTTATAACATTTAGTGATGGTAAGACAAAATGGTGGCCTCTCCCTCACTTATAGAATAAAACAAACAAGAAAGGCAAGTACTACAGGTCTTATAAATGCATTATGCAAAATTCCCACATGTACCATGCAAATTAACCTTCCAAGTATCTACTGCAAATCCTAACTACTTTTTTGAGTTTTTAATATGTGATGGAAACTATTGTAAATTACTTATATCATGCTACATTCCAAGACAAGTCTGTGAGGTAGGTACAATTTTAACCCATGTTTTACAGAGCAAACTAAAGTACAGAAGGTTTAAAAACATCCTAATATCCCCAGAATGTGGAGGATTCATGAGTAAAAATCCAAAATCAAATTTATTTAATTAATTAAACTGTCTGACTTTCCTACCCTCCATTATGGAAATATATGTGCACAAGAGGTATTTATTTCCTTTCATAAGTTTTTAGAAAAACAGAAGAGAAGAAAGTATACTGTTGTCATTACATTAAGCAGAAACTAAGTCAGAGAATCCCACTTTATAACGGAAATGATGCCCATGAGCCATCAGCCACACAATGAATATTGTAGATTTGCTGTCTTTCCAAAGTAGGGAGGGTGCACACCAAGCAGCATTTGCTGAAGTTCTCCGGGACACTGAAATGGGTGACCTGGGTTTGGGGGGCAAATGCGAACAGAGAAACTGAGACTGGATGCATTTATCTAAGAAACTTGAAAATTGTGCCATAACCACAAAAAATGAAATAAAAGGGTTACATTTTCTGCTTTCATGAAGATATTTTAAAGAATACATGGGGGAAATGCATGGAATAAGGTACTTGTGCCTCACTGTGTTTCATCTTCCTAGACTTTCCCCAAGGGAATTGCCTTCAGTAAGTCCCTATTGCTTACCTAGTCCCTTGTGAAGAAGTTCACATTAACAACCAGTACTTTGTACGGTTTCTCAGGGTTAGTCAGATGCTGGTCCATTGCCTGTAAACAAAGGTAGGAGTGTGTCTCAGGTCACTAGACTTCTCTTCAGGCCGTGGAAAGAATTCTACTGTATCAATATGGAAACCACTTTGATGTATTCCTTCCAGAACTTTAATGGATGTGCAGGTAAATCATGTGATATTTAAAGAGAATATTTTATATTTTGATTGCTATTCCTATCAGGAAAGTTTGCTAAACCATACCATCTGAGAATTAAACTCTCCAGCAGAATTCTGTGTTGTTTCTTGGTCTAGCGCACAATAAGATGTCAAATGAAAGATGATAAAGGAAACAAATTTCTTAAGATGGTGTATTTGGCATGACAGATTATTGAGGTTTTATCTATACAAACAGATCAAATTAAAGCTTAAAATTCTGATTTAATTTGCCCTGCCTTCCCTGTCTAGGGACTGACTGATGTAGACTGGAAATCCAATGGCCTTTAAAAAGGATGACACAAAGCTTCTTTTCTAGTTTGTCTCCAAGTTCTGATCAATACTTTTCCTTTAGGTGCTTTCTGCCTTTCAAAACAAAATCCCTCAGCCTGACTTTGTGCCATGGAAACCTAATCTAAAACTAAAAGGGGGCAGGGTGGGGAGGGACTTCAGTCAATAAGATGCTACTATCAATTATTTTCTCTAACACTTAGTATATTGGGAATAACAATAAGTATTTTTCCCTAAATATGTTATCATCTCATCTGAAAACAATGAGCATATCTCCATTATTTAAAATCATATCAGGATAAATATAAATATAAATCAGGCAGGTCACCTTGTATTTTCTAAAATTAACTAATTAATTAAAATTGACTTTTTTAAAAGAAAATAATGAAAAATGGGCCTTGATTTATCATTTATGTATTGGGCTCTATATGCTTGCCAAATAGATATGCTTATATACATGCTCATATGTGCCTGAGAGCAGAAAAATGTGATTCTACATACTGATCATTGTTTTGAAAACTCTCCTATTTATTGTTTTTTAGAGACAGAGGAACAGGGGCAGAGAAAGAGACAGTGAAAGGGCAAGAGAGAGAGAGAGAGAGAAACATCCATTGGTTGCCTCCTGTTTGCACCCTGACTGGGGCTTGAACTCACAACCTTTTGCTGCACAGGATGACATTCCAACAGACTTAGCCATATGGTCAGGGCATACTGATAATTGTTTTTGTCAGTTCATTAGAGTATAAAGGGAGCACCAAGTAGATATAAATCTACTGACACATATGAAGACTTTTAAGAGAAAACAGTAATTCCTACTCTCCAATGAAACAAAAGAGCTTTATTATACTCAATTGTCCAAAAAATATAATACCTCCTTGTAACAGAGAAAAATTCAATAGATTCAGCATAAATAACTTCTTTATGAGTAGGAATGTGTTGAGTAGAAATTATTTTTATTGAAATTATTAAATATGTTTTGAAAGAAGCATTTGTTGCTCTTGATTCCATTTGAAACTTAGCTTACTTTTCACAGTATCAATAGCTGTATTGGATTTGAATAGTATGAAGTCAATAAGGGGAAACTTTATTTTTCTTATTTATATACAGAGTTTGATATTATTTTTCCACACAAAGATTATTGTTTTCAGTTCATCGGTATCTGCATTGGGGAAAAATGATGTTGCAAACTTTTCTTGGAGAATTTTTAATAATCCAAATATTCATTACTAAGCAAAAGAAAATAATGACTTACATTTATCTACCTGGGAGATAAATTTTTATTGAGTGATATATCTTTTTTAAAACACCAAGGAAAATATATAGTATACATACTTTTTACTCCAATGTGATTTAAAGATTTTCTACTAACCATTTGTTGCCTTAGCAAATAAAGATTACACTTCTCTTTAAAATATACTCTATACTTGCTCTCCATTCATATAATTTATAGATGTACATATATTTGTTTTTTATTAGAATGAAGAGAAACAAACACTGAATATGCATGAGCAAAGTGGAAGTAAAGGGTGAAATAGTGTGAGGGGAAACTACTAGAAAAATTCCTTAGACTTCAACTCACTAAACACTCTCTGAGGTATGATGACTATAACATGTCACTCTTTTATTAATTATTAATTCCCAAGATGTTGTATCAAGCATACTAAATGTTTATGAGTAAAAGCTAATAGAAAATACATAATGACATATAAATGTGCAAACAGAGAATTATGATGGATCCTGCAATGGTGAGTCCAATGCTATGATTTTTCAGAGTCAGATACAAGATCAAAGAAAACTTTTACAAGGGTCTGTGCCTTCAACCAGAAGGATATTAGTTGAATAATATCATGTCTATTGGGATAACCACTTATGTTTTGTACCATAACAGAAATGGTCTGGTTGTAGTAGAAGCAGGTTATCTTCTCTGAAGGACTGTATGAATTTGGTAGAACTTCTGTAACAAAGTTCTACAGATTGGGTGGTTTAACAACAGAAATTTATTTCTTCCCAGTTTTGGGAGCTAGAAGTCCAAAATCAAGGTGAAGGGAAACTGGTTCCTTGCAAGGCCCCTCTACTGGCCGTCTTGTCCCTGTGTCTTCAAATGATCTCTCTGTGGATATCTGTGTTCTATTTTCTTCTTCTTTTTTTTTAAATATTTTATTTATTTATCTTTAGAGGGGAAGGGAAGGAGAGAGGAAGAGAAACATCAATTTATGGTTGCTTCTCATGCATCCCCTGCTGGGAACTGGCCCCTGCCGGGAATTGGCCTGCAACCCAGGCATGTGCCCTGACTGGGAATCGAACTGCGATCATCTGGTTCGCAGGCCCGAGCTCAATCCACTGAGCTACACCAGCCAGGGCTCTAATTTCTTCTTCTTACAAAGACTCCAGGCATACTGGAGTAGATCCCACTGGTAATGACCTCAGTTTAACTCCATTATCTCTTTAGAGACCCTGTCTCACCATACAGTCACTTTTGGAGGTGCTGAGTGTCAGGACTTTAACAAAAGAGTGTTGGGGGGGACACTCTGCTTGGCCTCTAACAGTGACCCTATGCCTTCTTCCTGGAGATGGTTTTGGCATACAGCTGTGTGTTTCTAACCAGGATCACAAACTGTCATGAGTTCTGTTGACCTTGGCACACATTCCATCAACTGTGATGCTTTCTCACCCTGATTCAGGATCAAGCTGAAACTCCCAAGGTCATTCCTCTGTTATTTCCAGCTGACCTCATAAGGCGTGTGTGGATTCCTTCCCCCTAGAAATGACGACACTCTAAAAAGGCAAATGCAGAATTCCCAGTGCAGTTGTTCTCTGCCAGGGGAAAAAAGGCATCTACAGTGTGAGAAAATAAAAGCAGCACGCTGATGTGCCCAAGGACGAGGGGCAGCGTCCTCACAGCTCTCCAGTTCCTGAAGAACCCCACCCTTGCATTCGTGTGTTCTGTTTCTAGGGCAGCAATTTTCAAACTTTTTAAATCTCATTACACATTACTAAAATTCTGTGGCATGCCCAAAACTGATTGTTTTGCTGATCTGACAAAAATAGGTAGTTTTTGGTTCATTCATACCAATTGGCCATTGTGTTGTTTGTTGTCATTTTTTATTTGACAATCTAAGGGAAAAGAGGTCAGTGCTCCTGGCTAAATTATCAGGTATTGCATGTTTTGAAAATTCTTGCAGCACATGCCTGAGGCAGGCACACGAGTTGAAAAATCACTGTTCTAGGAGGTATGAGTTGTGGCTTGTTGGTTTTGGGTAATTTAGTACATATGACATATCCATTAATAAGCATTCAAACTAAGTAAACTTGTAGGTCTTGACATTTTCTCCATTCCAGTATATGGAAAGGATATATTATACTTAATACTAAACTCTCACACTGGAAAGAAAAATGGGGAGAGGTCAGTGATAGCATCTGAGACCTGGGCAACTTGGGAGACATGGTCCCCAAATGCCCCTGAATTTTTAACAGCACCTGCATAGAGAGGCTGCCCTACCTTGTGTTTACTTTGAAATATGCTTATTCAAAGTGGGTAGATTTGGGGCAGAAAATATTATGTATCCACCACAGTCACAATTTACAAAATAATTTAGTTAATCTGGAAACAAATAGGTTGAAGAAATGACATAACATTCTCAGAATATAAAACTATTCTGCAAACTATGAAGTTTTTCTCTCAAACACTATATTGAGTTAAAACAAATTGGGGCAAAAGTGGGTTTTCAGTTGTTCGTATGCAACATAATGAAATAATTAAATACTATGAGTAAACTTTGTCTTTCACACACTCACAACTGCAAATCTAGTTTGGCTCC
The DNA here is from genome assembly GCF_014824575.4 of Sturnira hondurensis. NCBI lineage: Eukaryota > Metazoa > Chordata > Mammalia > Chiroptera > Phyllostomidae > Sturnira > Sturnira hondurensis. The sequence goes on along the minus strand of NW_028074140.1, from coordinate 7,122,522 downwards.
ACCCTGTACTTATGTAATTTTAATGAGGAATGGGAAGATTGGATTTGTTAAATATGCTTAAAACCCGATCCTGCCGTAAATATTATCTCTGTAACTGAATATGCTGTACTAAGAAATCCACATATACACAATTCCCAATTACTCCTTTTCAAAAGCAAAAATCCAGGGAAATAATAATTTGTACATAAATCATATCAAATATCACATACATTATTTAATTCAGACATCAACTCAAAATAGTTCTTAGATATTGGGCATTATTAAACATGTTAAATTACTCATAATTAATGCTAAGGAACGTTATATAACTTGGATTCAGTATTTATAGATATTTTATTGCAAGAATATACCAAATATTTGTCTGGTTGTACCTGTGAGAGTCAAATAGAGTGGAAAATTGTCCAAGGGCACAGTATATAGGAGAGACCCATGATGTATGACTATTTCCTATTTAGAAAAATATGAAGTATCAGCCCTGGCTGGTGTAGCTCAGTGGATTGAGCACGGGCTCAAGAACCAGACTATCAAGGTTCAATTCCCAGTCAGGGCACATTCCTGGGTTGCAGGCCAGTTCCCGGCAGGGGCCAATTCCCAGCAGGGGATGCACGAGAAGCAACCATACATTGATGTTTCTCTTCCTCTCTCCTTCCCTTCCCCTCTAAAGATAAATAAATAAAATATTTTAAAAAAAGAAAAATATGAAGTATCTTAGTAATACTGGAAATAATACTTAGTTAGATATAAAGTAATGCTTTATAAAATAGCTAAGCTTTATTGCCCAAAGCATATACAAAGCTGTTATAGTAAGCTTCCAGGGCCAGGAATATACAACATACATAACAATGATATGTGTCAATATTACATGGGGAAGCTAGCAGGTGTAGTGTGGCATAATTTTCTAATATCCCTGAATTTCTAAATGAATCACAAGTAAATTTTGAAAAAAGGAAGAGAAAAGTAAATTATCATCAGACTGATAGCAAAAGCTATATGAAGGAGAACATGGAGTGACATATTTAAGAGACGAAAGGAAATTGCGCCCCAAGGCTTTCACTTGATGAAAACTGACTTTAAAGTATGAAGGTCACGTGTGAATTGTTATTTACATGTATAAACTCAGAATATTTTTCCAGATTTTTGTACTGGTTTCTCAAAGTGTTTCTTTTCACACATAGATGTGATAGGAATCAGCTGGGAATACTTTCTAAAACGTGAATCTGGTGTAGGAGGCCTGGGGGCAGGGTGTGGGAGTCAGGATTTTCTTAGGCCGCCCCCTGTGGTATGAAGCTGTTGGTCTGTGGGCCGCACTTGAGGGGTGAGGACTGACTCAAAGAGTCCATATCCTGCATAACCATCCTCGAAAAAGAGATGCTATTTTAAATTAACTTTAATTGTGTCGCAGTGAAACTCGAAAAACTTCTTATGACAATGATTACATTCCTGAAAAGTGAATTGCCTCATAGGAAAATTTTTTTTTTCAGTGGATAGGGTATTTGCTGCAAAGACTGGCCTTGGCCAGAGCCTTGTCAGGCTCTCTAGTCTCTCCAGGCCTCAATTGCAAGGACCCTGTTGGGTCTCTTGTTGGGTCTGCTTGAGCAGTTGTAGTGAGAATCTAAGTCACTTCAACAGTAACTACCTTGAGATCTGATTACCCTGGATATCCAATCAAATTCTTCATTTGCCACCATCCACCATTCCTCTGATTGTAACTGTGCACCCTGGCCTGCCTTGAGCAAGAATCCTGTTGGGGCAAACCAGCCAGAATGCCCTCTCCATCCTGGTGTTTGCTATTACTAACTTCCTGTCCACTACCCCTATGCTCTGTTCCTTGTCCATAGGTCCCCATTCTTCCTTCTGTGTTGGGAGTGGAGCCTATTCTCTCTCCTGTATTGCAAAAGCCCATTGCAGTTGTCCCTTGAAACAAGTTTTCCTTCATCATATTTAACAAGCATAGGATAATTTTTCTTTAACATCATTACTAATTTTAACACTAAATTTAGCAGAGAAAAATCAGATTTATCAACACCCATCTATATTTTATAACTTTTATAACTGTTCAACTATTATCATGGTGCTGGTTACAGCAGAATGGATGAAAAATATTTGAATCCTACAATTAAACATTTCAAGGCTCCCATTCATCTCCTCTCATTCTATTCCTTAGCTATGTTTAAGATGTGTTTGACATCAAAGTTGATTCCCAATGCAAAAACAAAAGGAAAAGACTGAATTATGCTCGATCTTAAAGATTCACCTGTGCTGGTGTGATGTACACCTAAAGAAAAAAAATTACGAGACTTGCTAAGTTGGTAAAGCCAACTTTATTCAGGACTATCACAATAGGTACAGGAACCATAGCTCTGGGATTTTGCGGCGAGAGGGAGAAAATGGGCTTATTTCCAAACAGCATGAGCAAGTGGGAATTTATAGCCAAGGTACTGTAACTTAGAAAGTAATTTTTTTGGATATTAAAAACCTTGGTCAAAGTTGCTGATATAGCTGATGTGGAAACTTAAGTGAACAGAAATAAAATGTATATTGATCTAACTAATTCTCAGGGCAGAGAGAAAATTGTGAGAATGTCACCTAATAAGATAACCAGCAGCATTATTGCAGTTCTAAACTAAATCTGTGAAGTATGCAAAGCTGACTGTTACCCATGGAGCAGATACACAGATGAATCGTGTCTAAGAAAACTCACAGCTCAAAGTAAATTGGAGGGAGGCCTGAGAGATGGTGATCTGCACTTTCTTATGCAAAGTTATCTAGTTACTATTTTTGTCTTCGTAAGGACTACACCTGTCCTCCTTATTTCACTTAGCAAAAATGAAGTCAGAAACTCCTTGTGGCTCATAAAGGAAACATAAAGGAAATTTCTTATTTGGGGATGAAAGTTAAGCTCAGTTGTAAGTACTTTGTACCTTACTTTTTTCAATGTAATATTTTCTATATATTATTAGCAAGCATAATTCAAATAGTGAGTTTATATTTCAGTAATAACTCAGAATAGAATTGAAACAGAAAATACTAACAACGTAGAAAATATTTAAGAGCTAGCTTTAAAAAAGCCCTTGTCCTCATATAACAGTAGAGTCAGGTGGTTGCATAGGATGCCAGGGTTGCAGGCAGTTCATCCACAGGATGAACTATGCACTGGGGCTAAGGGACCATACAAACCAGAGGTAAGTCCTTGATTTACTGGTTAAGAACACAAAACTTTGTAGAGGTGACTTGGTGCTCAGCTATGTATTATTATAACAACAAATCACCCCAAGACTTCATGACTTGAAATGACTTTTTTTTTTTGCCTGTGACTTTGTGTGTCTTAAATTCATAGAGATGCTATCTGGGAGCTTCTTTTCTGATCCACCTGGTACCGGCCAGAACTGCCAGGAATGGGGTATCTGCTTCCAAATTGTCTTCTCCCGTTTTTCCAGGATCAGACAAAATGAGGTGGAAAAAAGTTTAAATAAACTTGACTTTATGAACATTGATGAAAAGTTCTAAAAAAATACTTGCACACATAACTATGCACATTTAAATAATAAATTATAAAGTAATATATTTTATCTCAGGCATAAAATAAGGATTATCTCAATAATCTTTAGATATGTATTAATATAGTTCATGATAGAAGAGTAATGTGGAGAGCTAAGGAGAATTCGATAACATTCATAAAGACAAAATTATTAGCAATTTAAGAATAAGAGCTATATTTTCTTGCTTGGTACAGGGTATCTAACTGAAAGCTATATGAACTTATATGGAACCAAAGTTTGTATCTAAACTTTAGAATGATGAACAAGGACAGGTAACATCGCCACTGTGATTCATCATTACCGGAGGTCGTAGCAAGTTCTCCAACGTCATCTACTCGCTGCTTCAATCCTGTGAACTGGCAAGTTTTTTAATGTTCAAGTCCCGCTCCTTCTGACTTCAATGCATTTATTTGTAGATGTCTTTTCTGCTTCTTCTGCTGGTGACTTCAAAATCCCATTTTACCCACTCAGCACAAGTAAATCCATCTACATTTTCTTGACTCCCTCCAAGTTAGTAAACATATTCTCTCTGACCCTTTTCTGCATTAGTTTTAAAACTGAATTGTAATTATGTTTTAATGTCATTTTTCCCATCAGCATACATGCTCTTTGAGAGCAAGGACAAAACATTAATCATTGTACATCTGGAACCTAACAGTGATTGGTGAATTGGTGGAGGCTTTTAAAACTATAAATAAATCCACAAGGTTTACATTTTGCTTTTAAGAGTGCTTGGTGTTTTTCTTGTCAAAAGCTTGATATGTTTCTCTCTAAAATTACATGTCATATTCTTTATCTATTGGGTTGGCCAAAAAGTTCATTTAGGTGGTTTTTTTCTGTACAATGGCTCTAGCAGCCCTTAGTTGTCTTTTAACTTCATTCAAAACAATTTTGTTAGATTATATTGTGACCGCTGTCATATCAGCATGAATTTTTTTAAATCTTATAAAAATTGGTGAACTTTTGTGCAACCATTTTAATATTGAAGATGGAAGGAGATATGTAACATTTCGGTATATTATGCTTTATTATTTCAAGAAAGGTAAAAATACAACTGAAACACACACACAAAAAAGATCTGTGCAGTATACAGAGAAGGTGCTGTGCCTGATCAAATGTGTCAAAAGTGGTTCGTGAAGTTTCTCAGTACTATTGACATTTGACCAAGTAATTCTCTGCTGCGGGGCCAGCTTATGCATTGGAAGATATTTAGCAGCATCCCTGGCCTCTACCGACTAGAAGCCAATAGCAAGAGATAACTGGCATACTCAATATATCTAAGTCTATAAAGTTATTGGTGAAAATTTAAAAGATCCCTTTATTTTATGAAAAAATAACTAAATAGACTTTTGCGCCCACCCAACATATCAAGTATGAGTCTGATAGTTTAAATCTAACATAACACTGTGCATTGTCTATTGTGTATGGTAATGGTAAGATTGTTCTTCTGGAAATCATTAATTATTTTTGTTAGATCATCTGTGATTTCATATGTCAGTTAATATATAGTAGTATAGCAAATGATTAGAATAAACCCATTTGGAAAGGCAAGGAAAGTTTTCTGTAAGAGCACCACATATAGAAAGTAACATGTACGCAGAAAGGTATTTGGCACAGGATGGGTTGGAAAATTGGTTTGACAGATGTATTTAGTAAAATATATTTATACTCTATTTTATATACTACTGTATATTTATATATTCCCTATATAGCGGGTATCCTTTACAATACATATATTTTAATATATAAGTACATACATTTTCATATATGTAAATGCTTCAAAGAAATTGGAAGCAAAATTTATTTCAAGTCCTAGTATAATTTTACTTAGGCTCTTTTTTCATTTCTTCAAATTGTAATATTGAACAGTTAACAATATCATGTACATAGGAGGGGATGTCTCAGGTCAGTAATCCCAAATGTTGAAAATAGAGAAATATATTAAATAGGTAAAACCAAATCTTTCTTTGTGGGCTTCAGAAGTGAGACTGTAAAGAATGTAAAAAGAACTAAGGAGGGCAACTTGAACCAAAACTCAGCTTTTCCCCAAGTGAGATTGTTGGTCATAGTGCTGCCCCCAGGATGGGCACCACCTCACGCCGGCACCTGGCAGCCCGGCAGCTGCCTTCCCCCTCCGACTGCCCCTCCGCGACGCAGTCCACTCCCAGCAAGCCCAGAGCGGTTCACTAGTCATCTGAACATGATGCCAGACTTTAAAGGCCCATAGAGTCTTCTCTGCCTTGGACATCAACACTTTAATAATCTTCAAGGCATCACCACCAAACACAACCTTCAGAAACATACAACTTCCCTCAAATTTGCACCAAAACATAATTAAGTGGTTTTTCCCATTACATACGCACAACCCTCTTGTTGAGAACTTCTGTTTGTTTCTTCTCACATATTGTACAAAGTCATCTTTCTTCTGTTATTCATGTGGAATGTGTGGAGAGGGACAGTTGCTTTTAGAGAAAACGTTAATGTGGAAAAAAGACATGATTATATTAGGTCCCTGAGACCATCACTTGGCTCAGCTCCTCCTTGACAACCTGACAGGTTTCACCTTTTCTTTCCTCCTGGGAGAAGTGTAGAAAGAAAAGAAAAAGGAGCCGATCAGAAGCCATGGAATAAAAATCATTTTGGCAGTTTATGTTCTCTTACAAAGCAGGAGCTCTAAGTTCACTATCAAAAAAGTGCAGAGCAGCTCACCCCTGTGCCATGATCCCGCTTGAATCTTGAATGGAACAAACACTAATAGAAGGTGAATTCCAAAAGTAGAGGGTATAGTTTTCAGAAAGTTAGCCATTACAACTATATAACACTTTATTTTCTGCTTCAAAAATATAAAAATATATTCTGCATGCACATGTGTATCCTTTTGAGATATGTCAAATCACCTTTTCTATTTTTTGTTTGTTTTGTTTTTAAAAAGAGTTTACAGACTCTTGGATGCCTCAAAGTCAGCCTCTGTTTAACTTGAAGAGAACTCGAGTCTGCTTAGAGTATAAAACTGAGGAATAAAAATGCTTCTGTGCTATAAAAGAGAAAAGTCAATAACAACATAGAATAAAATAAAATGAGAACTTGTTGATCCTTAATAGGTAAACTCAAAATTTCCTTTAGAGATTAACTAGAAATTTTTTTTTCAAAGTTGAAAGAAATGTATACAGAAATCCACTCTCATGCTCAAAAAAAAATAGTGGCTGATTAATCTTGAGAACTTGACTCATCAAACTAAGCATATGTTATATTTTTCATAAATTTACATAAAAATAAAGTCAGACCCTGTAACACTGAGAGAAGGTGGTATTTTGTCTTAGAGTGAAGATTCCAGAATTATAGCACGGAGCATAATTTTCTTACACAAAATAAAAAGCCAAAGGAAATCACGGTCTGCACAGTTTATAGAGAACTAGAAAGAGCATTGCATTCACCCTGACAACAGAAAAAGCCAGCTAATCCTCAAAGTCATCATTTTCGTTGAACCCTTTAGAGAGGGGTTGCAGGGCAAACAACTAAGCTGAGACTCCAAAGAGGAACAGGCCAAGAGCCCTGGCTAACTGGTGGTAGGGCAAAGTGGAAGACGTGGCTAGAACACATGTGGGAAAAAATTCAGGTAAAACTGTTACCAAACTGCAAAAGACTTCCTGTGGGCTAACAGAAGAGTATAAACTCTTCAATGGAACAGATACATGGGGAATTTGCACCCACATACAGCCCATGGTCCTTACTGGGTATTCAGGAAAAGATTGGAGCCAGACACTGAGGAAAGCCACCGGGGTGTACAGGCCTGGGGGAGGGGCCCAGCCTCAGTGGGGGACATGCTGAGGCCCTGCCTAGACCTTTTACACACCCTGCCTTCCCCAGGGCCCCGGTGAAAACCTCCAGCAGCAGAGGATTGCGGGGGTGAAGAAATCTTTTTCTCTGAAATGTGTCCGGTAGAGTTTTCTTCTGTGTATTATGGTGGCTGGTGTGCCTGAGAGGTTTTCTCAGTGTGTTTGTGTTACCGAGCAGTCACATGGGGTCCTGTTGCCCACTGCCCATAAACTTTGGAGTAGAGGTTTGGTGAAAAAGGAAAGGGGTCTTTTATTTAAAGGCTATACAATTTTGGAAGAATAACGGGCCTTAAAGCCCATTCCTTTAAAATACCCAAAGGCAAATAACCCCTCCACCTTCTGCCAGATCACTTTAAGGCTGCACCTGGAATCCCTTCTCCTATTTAACAATACTGTCCTTTGGGAAATACAGGAGGTTTAGCAGGTTCCCTGTTACAGGCCAGCTCCAGGCATGTTTTTGAGTCTGTGCTGCTAGAGTTGTGTTGGCAGCATGCTGTCCTTCCCTCCAACCACTGTCCCCGGCCACTATCTGCATCATATCCCTCTGGCCTCTGGCTGGCTAGTGCATCCTTGTACTTGGCTGAGCAGGCAAGCAGGACCACACTGCACAGCGCCAGTCACTAACACTGCTGTTGCTTCTTGGGCAAGGAGGGTGGCAGGACTTGCTGCCTGGCCATGGGGTCTGTAGGGCCCCCCCAACCGGGTTGGCAAAGGGAGGAAAGAGAACAAGTTTCCACACCTGCTCCATTTTTCAAGTCCCCACCCAAAATCCTGTGTGCTGCTGAAGCAAGTAGGAGGGTCGTTTCCCCTGTCCAAACATTTCACTGCCCTGGTGCCCGCTTTGTGCAAGCTGTGTCACAAGTCCTGTTTGTTGTTTAGCCTTCCCAGGGTATCTGGGAGCCTGTCATGCAGTTTTGTTTCGGTTTTGACTTTAATCTGCACTTCCTGACCTCTCTAGGGCATCCCTCCCTTTTGCCCAGCAATCAGGCCAGACCTCTCTGTTACAGTTGTTGACCCCTGACTTTAGGCCATTCTGACTCACATGCATATCAGAGGGTCATTCTCTCTACATTTGTTCCCCTCACCAGTGGCTTGCTTTGTACTATGTGTTTACCAGCCTCTTGGGAGGAGGTCACGCGGGCAGGGAGGACAGCCAGAGCTTAATTGCTGGGACTCAGGGGTAAGGCGCTTTCAGCCACCCGCCCTTTCCCTGCGGTGGTGCCTCTCATGGTCAGGTCCCATGATGAGGAGAGGAGGGAGAGAAGAGTGTTCTAGACGGAGGGACCAGTGACTGACTACAGGACATAAGGTTGGAACTTGGCTGTATTTTCAAGGTTTATCAAAGAGGCCACTGTGGCCAGAATAGAGTGAGTGAGATGGCTAGCTGTAAGGAAGGATCAGAGAAGTAACTGAGCGGCCGTATCATAGGAGACCTTGGATGTCAGCATAGGCTCTTTGACATTGACTGTGACTGAGAGGAGAGAAGCTGGCAAACTTTAAACAGGAAAATGACTTGTTCTGACTTTTCTTTGAAAATAATTATTCTGGCTGCTAAGGAAAGTTCACATCGGGACGATTGGTTAGGAAGTTAGTGCTATAATTTAAGAAAGGTTGGCATCTGCTCAGAACAGGGCAGCGGACGCAGTGGATGTATTTTTACATAAAGCCAACATGATATTCTAACAAATATAATGTGTGGTATGAATATAATGTATTCATAGAATTACTAAAAGAATATATTACCTGCAAGTAAGAGAACAAATCAATAGGACAATTATTTTTAAATGAATGGAAGAATAAAATAGCACACACACAAAAAGAGCCACAAGTCATTTTTTAAAAATGCATGAAACTTGGTAAGGAAAAATAAGGCAAAGTGTATCTCTCTTATGTAAACATATTAATCTTTTTTACTAATGTATTTTTCATCTTGATTCAAGCAACAACATCTAATTACATGGTGATTGCAGTGCACACTCTAAAAAAGATAGGTGAAAATATGAAAATGAAAAATGGTGTATCAGGAAATTACAATGTGTAAGTACATGTGTTGCTATATATATTAACAAAAAATATGAAAGAGCAAAATTATATGAGTGACACAAATGAGTTTAATTATTAGTAGTTTAACTATTATATTAGTAATTAAAATTGGACATTAAAATCCAAAGAAGATAGTACAGTCATGCAACTTTCACTGAAGAATAATATATACAGATGTAAATTATAAGATAAAGTTAGAGAAAAGAGCACTTACAAAAATATTTTACTGATGCTAGTATGTGGTAATCATTACCTAAAAAAATACAGAAATATGAATTATGTGGTTTTAAAAAATAGCTATGTCAAATATTCTATAGGAAATGCACATCTTTTGAGTATATATAAAATGTTTACAAAAATGATTAAAAGCATTCTACATAGAAAATGACAGTTTCCTCAAATTCACATGATATGAACTGCACTTTCTCATTACAATGCAGAAAATTAGAAATTATAATAAAAATTGATGCCAAAAATTTCATATATGAAAGTAGGAAATATCTAATGAACAAACTGAGTTATATAAGTCAATACTGCAATTATAGATTATTTGTAAAATATTAAAATAATAGTGACATAAATTTGCATGGCTTTAAGTAGTATATTTGTGAAACACAAAACATAAATGAGATCAAGAAAATATAGAATGGTAATTATAGACTTATGGAGGTAAACATTAAACAGATAAATAAACATTATGACCAAAAAAGGTAGCATTGAAAAATGTGACTGTTCCATTCATGCTGTTGCAAAACTGAGGGAAAAAAAGAACTTTATCTCCCTCACTTTTACCTCATAAGTACTCACCAGAAACTCTGTAAGACTTTTGTCAGATATCAATACAAGGAAAACAATTTTATTTTACTTTATGTAACACTTTAGTGGATGGAAGAAACAATTACCTGTAATTATTGTGTTAAATTCTTTCTATGGTACAGACCTCTACATTGACTAGAGATTTATGTGATAGATATCATCTCAGATTGAAAAATAAATATGTTTGAAGAATAAAGAGCAATTTGAAAACTTGGACAAATAAAAACCATGACTGAACTCTTTAAAAAGAATGCTCTAAAAATCTAATATTTAGAAACTAGGTTATGAGAAAACTAAAATATTTGATTTTATAATTTATTTTAAGGCCAGGGTTTATTCTTCCTATAAGATTTAATCTCATTTTTCTGAAAATAAGAAAATTTAAAAATTTATTTTTATTACGGTGAGTTCACTTGAGTTGAAGTTTACCCCTCTAACAAATTTTTAACCATACAGGGCAGCATTGTTGACGGCAGGTACACCATGTGCACCTGATCTCTAGAGCTTATTCCTCTTGTTTGCCTGAAATGTTTTACTCCCTGAGGAGTGATGCCACGTGTCCCTCTCACCCCGCCCCTCACAACCACCATTCCACTCCTTAATGCTATCACTCTGATGATTTTAGATGTTTCTATAAGACTTTTTAAAAAATAAAGTTTTTCTTATGAGAACTCTTTTCTCTCTCTTTTTCTTTTGTTTAAATTTAATTATTGTTCAAGTACAGTTTTCTGTCTTTTACTCCCATCCCAGCCCACCCCCCAGTGCTCCCCACCTCCCTCCCATTTCCACCCGTTAGTTTTTGTCCATGTGTCCTTTATACTTGTTCCTGTAAACCCTTCCCCTTTTCCCCCTGAAATTCCTTCCCCTCTCCCCTCTAGTCATTGTCCTCCTGTTCTCTATTTCAGTGTCTTTGTTTTTATTTTGCTTGTTTGTTTTGTTGTTTAGCTTCCTGTTAAAGGTGAGATCATATGGTATTTGTCTTCACCACCTGGCTTGTTTCACTCAGCATAATGCATTCATGCTGAGTTCCATCCATGCTGTTGCAAAGGGTAGTAGCTCCTCTTCCTTTCTGCAGCATAGAATTCCATTGTGTAAATGTACCATAGTTTTTTGATCCAGTCATTTACTGATGGGCACCTAGGTTGCTTCCAGCTCTTGGCTATTGTAAATTGTGCTGCTATGAACCATGGGGTGCAGAGGTTCTTTTGGATTGGTGTCTTAGGGTTCTTAGGATATAATCCCAGCAGTGGCATTGCTGGGTCAAAAGGCAGGTCCATTTTTAGTTTTCTAAGAAACTTCCATACTGTTTTCCACAGTGGTTGTACCAGTCCGCAGTCCCACCAACAATGGATTAGGGTCCCCTCTTCTCCACACCCTCTCCAACACTCCTTTGTTGCTTTGTTTATGATGGCCACTCTGACCGGTGTAAACACATGAAAAGATGCTCAATATCATGAAGAGAACTCTTAATATTTATACTTTTAGCAACATTCAGCTATCCAATATAATATTATTTCTAATAATCACCACACTGTCCATTACATCCCTATAGCATTTATTTTAAACTGAAAATTTTAACCTTTTGCACCTCTTCACCAATTTTGCCCAACGACTACCCCCAGCCTCTGGCAACCACCAATCTGTTCTCTATCTATGAGTTTGTTTTTTTGGTTGTTGTTTGGTTTTTCGTATGCAAGTACAAGTCATATGTGCATTTGTCCTTCTCTGTCTGACTTATCTTATGTAGCATAATGTCCTCAAAGCCCATCTATCTTGTTACAAATTCTAAGTTTTCCTTCAGTCTCATGGCTGAATAATATCCATTGAGTGTGTGTACATAGGTGATACATATGCCATATGTTCTTTTCCATTCATTTATTGAAGGATGCTTATTGGCCCATACCTGGTCTATCAGGAATACTGCTGTAGTGAATGTCGAGTGCCTATACGTTATTGAATCAGTGTTTCATTCTCATTAGATAAATAACCAAAAATGGAATTGCTGGATCATGTACTTCTATTTTTACTTTTTTGAGAAATCTTCATACTCTTTTCCATAGTGGCTGAATCAATTTACATTCCCATAATAGTTCACAATGGTTCCCCTTTCTCTACATCCTTGCCAACACTTATTTCTTGTCTTTTTGATTATAGGCATTCCAACCATTTTGGGAGAATATCTTATTGTAGTTGTCATTTGTGTGTCCCTCATGAGTGGTGATGGTAAGCACCTTTTCATGTACCATGTGGCCATCTGTATGTGGTCTTTGGAAAACTGACTATTCAGATTCTCATTTTTAAATTACTTTTTAGTTGCTTATTTGGTTTGCTGTTGAGTTGTATGAATTCTATATATTTTGGATATGAACTCACTAGATATATGGTTTGCAGATATTTCCTCTAATATAGTGGTTTGCCTTTTCATTTTGTTGATGCTTCTTTCTCCTTTGCTGTGTAGATATTTTTTAGTTATAATGTAGTTTACTTGTTTATTTGTGTTTTGTTGCCTTTGCTTTTGATGTCAAATCCAAAAAGTCATCAACAAGACATGTCAAGGTGCTCCTCACCTATTTTTTTCTCATAGAAGTTTGATGGTTTTAGGTCTTACATTTAAGTCTTTCATCCATTTTGAGTTAATTTTTGTGTGCACTGTGAGAAAGTAGTCCAATTTCATTCTTTTGCCTGTGGCTGTCCAGTTCTCTCAAAACTGTTTGTTGAAGAGACTGTTTTTTACCCATTGTGTATTTTTGGTTTCTTTGTTATAAAATAATTGACCATATTTGTGCAAGTTTCATTGATTAAAGTGTCTGTTTTCATGTCAATACTATACTGTTTTGGCACTGTAGCTTTGTAAGGTAGTTTGAAATCAGGGCACATGGTGCCTCCAGCTTTTTTGTGCTCTTTCTCTAGGTTGCTTTGGCTTTTCAGGGTCTTTGTGGTTCCATAAACATTTTGGGATTGTTCTATTTCTGTAAAAGATACCATTGGAATTTTGATAGGGATTGCTTTAATCTGTACATTGCTTTGCCTGGCATGAACATTTTTACCATACTAATTTCTCCATGAGCATAAACTATCCTTCCATTTGTTTGTTTCTTCAAGTTCCTTCATCAGTATATTATAGTTTTCAGTGTATGTCTCTCATTTCCTTGGTTAAGCCTATTGCTGGGTATTTTATTGTTTTTAATGTAATTATAAATAGATTTGTTTTCTTACTTTCTCTTTCTCATAGTTTGTCATTAATGTGTAGAAATGCAACAGTTTTTTGTATATTGATTTGTATTCTGCAAGTATACTGAATTTACTGTTCCTAACAGTTTTTTGATAAAATCTTTCGGTGTTCTATGTAATATGTCATCTACAAATATTGACAGTCTTACTTCTTTCTTTCTAATTTGGATGCCTTTGTAGTTTTCCTTGCCTAAGTGCCTGGGCATCTTTATCTTGTTCCTTATCTTAGAGGAACAGCTTTTAGCTTTAAACTGTTGAATATGTTTGCTGTGAGCTTGTCATATATAGCTTTATTAAGTTGAAGTTTGTACCATCTGCACTTCGTTGAGAGTTTTGTCGCACAAGAATGCCAAATTTTGTAAAATACTATTTCTACATCTATTAAGATGATCATGTAATTTTTATCCTTCATTTTGTTAACATGGTATATCATATTAATTGATTTCCAGATATTAAATCATGCTTGCCACACTTGAATAAATCCCTCTTGATTGTGGTGTATGACCCTTTAATGTATTGTTGAATTCAATTTGCTAATATTTGGTTGAGGATTTTGCATCTATGTTCATCAGGAATATTAACTTATAATTACCCCTTCTTGTGCTGTCTTTATCTGAATTTAGTATCTTTATAATGCTGGCCTTGTAAAGCGAGTTTGGGAGTGTTCTCTCCTCTTCAATTTTTTGAAGTGTTTGAGAAGAGTTGGTATTCTTCCTTGAAAATTTGGTAGAATTCACCAATGGAAACATCGCTTCCTGGAATTTTGCTTGTTAGGAGGTTTTTATGCTAATTCAGTGTTCTTATTAGTGATAGATCTGTTAAGTTTTTTTTTTTTTAATTTTTTCCTGATTCAGACGGCATGTTGTATATTTTTAGAAATTTATCCTTTTTATTTTTAGAATATCCAATAGGTTGGAATATTCTAATTCACAGTAGTTTCTTATGATTCTTTGCATTACTGTGGTATCACTTGTAATATATCCTGTTTCATTTCTAATTTCATTTATTGGAATGCCATCTCCTTTTATCATGGAGAGTCTAGCTAAAGGTTTGTCAATTTTGCTTATATTTCCAAAGAACCAGCTCTTAATTTTGTTGTTCTTTTTAATTGCTGTTTTTTTTAACTCAATGTTGATTTCTATTTCTTTGTTATTTCCTTTCTTCTAACATTGAGGTGTGTTTTCTCATCTTTTTCCAGTTCCCTGAGGTCTAAAGTTATGTTGTTTGAGATTTTTCTTGTTTATTAATGTGGGTGAGGTGTTTAAAACTGATAGTTTTATTACCTCAATAAATAATAAATTGCTATTTACTTTTAAAGTATTAATATTGCTAAAATTTTCTGTTAATATCTTTTGGAATCTGATATTTCAGTCATGAAGGTTGAAACCTACTGATATTTCTTTATAGTAACCACACATTAGGCAATCTTTAAGGACAGTGCATATTGAAGAAAAAAATTTTTTGGATTTACATCCTGTGTCCAGAGCAATTTACAATAGTTTAAATACTTTACTATTTTACTTTGTATATACTTGAATATACTTGCCTTGGAGAAGAAATAAAACTAAAAGACATATGTTCCTATTCCCTGGGCCTAACACATTGATTTGATTCCTGTTTCTGGAAGTGATATTTAGGCCATATAGTTTGCTTAAAACGTGCTTTACTGAAATGTCACCAGTCACACATTTACACTTAGGGATAGAAGGCGACCGTGGGTACAATTTGATAAGGTCAAACTTTTCTGAGTGGTGATATCACCTTCATTTCTCTTGACAGGTTGTTAAAAATCTCACATTGCCTGTTTATTAGCACTTTTAAAAAGCATAACTGAATGGACACATTCAAGAGGGTGAAATAACTTTTTTTATTGATTGTTTTTTGGTTCTCATTAATCACATTCATTTTAGTACGTATTAATTCATCTAATTAACTTCCCTAAATACTTAAAGGAGATAAAAATAGGACAAGTCTAATTTGAGGTAAATTGAATGCAGAAACCAAGAAAGGCTTTGGCAAATGGGTTACTGATTGAGAAATACAGGCTTTTAGGAAAGATGCCAGGGAATCTTGAGCTTTCCAAGGATAATATGAAGCAGGCAGAGTATTCAAATGAAATCAAGAAGAGAGAGGAGACTAATTCGTGAGTTTACAAATACTTAACTTATTTTAGAACTTAAATTGTATTAGAATTTCTATAGCAGTTTATGGCATAGAAGGTGCTGCCTGACCTCAGCCTACTTCAGCAGAATCCCCTGTTCCTCTCTCCCGTTGTTTACTTTGTCTAGACGAGTCGGACTTTGCCTATTCCTCTGATGCGCCAAGCTCTTTGTAGTCTAAATCCTTTCATGAACGCTGGTATCTCTAGCGCTCTTCATCTGCATCATGCTTACGCATTTCTAAAGCCTTAAGTGTCTTGCAAAGATAGACAATTATTGACCCCCACCTAAACTGGTTACCCCATGTTGCTCTCTGGTGGCATTTTAATTTTTTCACTATTCTTTCAGAGTATTTTCTTTTTTTTTTTTAAAGATTTTATTTATTTATTTATCTTTAGAGGGGAAGGAGAAAGGGAGAGAAACATCAATGTATGGTTGCCTTCCGTGGATCCCCTGCTGGGAGTGGGCCTGCAGGGAACCGGCCTGCAACCCAGGCATGTGCCCTGACTGGGAATCGAACCGCGATCCTCTGGTTTGCAGGCCCGCACTCAATCCACTGAGCTACACCAGCCAGGGCTTCTTTCAGAGTATTTTCATAATTTTAAATTATATTTCTGTTTCTTTCATTATATCTAACATATGTCTCCCCCACTAAAGCATAAGTTGTTCTTCTTCAGTTTGCAATTGTATACTCATTGCTTAGCTGATTAAGTCAGAAGTATGTGTGTGTGTGTATGTATGTATGTGTATATATGTGTGTGTGTTTGTGTGTATATAATGAGCAAATATATTTAGCATAACATCTTAGGTAAAAAAATAAGAGATAAAAACATAACCCCAATATTTCTACTCTACCTCTGAGGTAAAGTTGACGAATTCTGAGTTAAAGGAGACATGTGAAAAACGTGGCCTCACCCTGGTCAGGCCAGATTTTCTTCTTTAATTTATCTCTGATTATAAAGCTGGCTAATCAAATCTAACTTGAAATTTGCAATCGATTATGTGCATTCACATTCTCCCAGGGTAATTGTTTGACTTACAAGTTCATCATAACAAATAGTGACATTTATTGTTAGGTATACAAAAATATATGGCCTCGAACTTAAAACTGTACCTTCTGAACAACACTTGGGCATTCTGACTCTCTATAAATAGACTAACAATTAGACCTCTGTGCCAAATGTGAAGAGAGCTGCTCTTCACAGGCGATTTGCTCTTGACCTCCTCCAGAGGACCAATTCCTTTGAAACTGCTTCTTGGTTGAAAAACAGAAATCAGACCAGAATATTGACAGTGCAGAATATCTCTGAAGTAAAGAAGACAGGTTTGAACATTCTGAAAAGATTTCTCTGCTAACCTTAAGTGGTTTTGTTCTCTCTAAAATTCTGTGGCAGCTATTGCATATTTGAATAATAGGACAAAAACTATATACTGTCAGACTTTACAATTATTTGTTATCATGGGCATTAAACATAGTGAGGAAAGAGTTTTTCGAATGTGTACATTTGTTATTTTTTACATAAAGGGGATTCATCTTTGTCTCAGGTCAAAGGCACAGACAGAAAACGTGGGCATAAGCCCCGGTTTACTGTGGAGTACTTTCAACTAGTGCACACTTCGTCCTCCTCGGCCCCACCCCCCAGCTCTGTGTTCCGCACAGGGTGGTGTGCCGATATAAACCCCAGTAGAGACGATGGAATGTGGTCCTAGTAGAAGGACGTGGTCTCATTATTGTATATATTTATGCGAGAATTAGGATGATGCCAGATAACAATGTTTTCTTCTCTTGGCGAAATGTCCCCATTTAAAACGGGGAACAACCAGATCCAGGGAAGAGAACTTTCCATAAAACCTCTATTAGCTACAGACTAATGTTCTGTTGCGTTTACTAACTCGTGCCAAAGGTAAAAAGCAGGGGTAAAAAGGCCAAAAGTGCCATCTAGGAGAGGGAAGGGTTTTTTCTCCTCAGTCTTCTTACAGAAAATGCTTTTTTAAAGAAAAGCCGTAAGTTATGTAAGGACTCTTGAATGACAGTAGAATGAGGTAGTATCACTAACATCTACTTGTTGTTATTAACTAAATGATTTAAAATACCAAAAGTAAGCAAAGAATTTATGCGTAGTAACACACAACCATTGTTTTTAAAGAATACAGCCTTAAAAAAGTAAATATCTAAGAGAAGTTGTAACAGATATTTCTGTCACACATTAGCAAAGAAATACAAGGGGGGGGGTGGGAAGAAGAAGAGGGCGAAAGGTTTGCCAAGTGCATCAGCTGGCCGAGAAGCAGACTGCATATTGAGCCAGTGAGTGACTTAAACCTGCGTGATTAGTCACAGTGCTGTGTGTTCCCTGAAGGCCATGTTACACTCAGCTCTCAGGGTATGGTGTGGATGGTCATAAAATAAAGGTTTCAGATGGGAAAGTGACAAGGAGAATTTCCCCAAATTATATCTCAGCAAATAGAACTAGAGAGAGTCACCTATATTAATGATATATATACTGAACAGAAATAAACACAAGGCAATTTGGAAATACACTAAATGGAAAATGTGTGTTCGCATGCACGCACGCACATTTGTTGGGAAAAAGAATTAGAAAACAAAATCTTCACAAACACAGGAGAGACAGGAAGCATCTGCATTATTCAGTAAACATTAAGCCATGACGTAATGCACATCGCAGGCATTCATCTAAGTGATTGCAAAAACAGGAGTCTCACCTCCTCATTGCACCAAGCAGAGACAACTCATGAGGTATATATTTGCAAGAAAAACAACTAGTCCTCAAGTGAGAGAATTTGACAGCACCGTTTGTCACAACTAAATCTTCCTAACTTTACTTAGTAATTGGGGTGACCACCTTTGCTAGCTTCTTGGCTTTATCCAGAGGAGCAACAGACTTTTCATGTCTTTATAATGGAAGGGAATTTTGGAACTTGGAGCAAGGTCAACCTTCTCTCTTTCACATAAACAGGGACCTAGGGGTAGTGTCTGGCCCCATGTTTACATTTCAGAGAGATGCCTTCTAGGACCAAGGAAGACATCTCTGGGTCTTAGAGCTGGCAAAGGGCCTACTCTCTAATTTTCTGAATCTCAAAGAAAGGGAGAATAATACTGGCAATCACAAGTTTTCCTCTTTTAATTTTTTATTGATTATACTATTACAGTTGTCCCAAGTTTTCCTCCTTTGCCCCACCTGCAGCCAGCACACTGCACCCCACCTCAGGCAGTCCGCCACCATTGTTCATGTCCATGGGTCATGCACGTGTACTTCGGCTGCTCCATTTCCTGTACTGTGCTTGACATCCCCATGGCTACTCTGTACTTCTTAATTCCCTCACCACTTCACCCAGGTGTCATTGTCCTATGTACAATGTTTCTTACATCTTGTATCTTCTTCAAATGTCTCCATTTTTCATTTGAAAATATTTCATTATCATCACACTCCATAGTTTACATCAAATATTTTAAGCCAATGGGAAATAAAAGGTGTATTTAGAGGCCCCATTAGAACATGCTCACACTTAACATTTCAATGATTTACTGGGTGTAAGAGTCATTTCCTTTACTCAAGTGCTTTACAAGTCCTTTCATATCAGTTGAGGTTATGACAAGTGTTACATTTGCTAAAGGACAGGCTTTCTAATGTACAGTTGGAAATGGTATGAGGACTTTTTTTAATTTAACAATGACTTTCGAGTATTTTCTCAAATTAATACAAGTTATCAATAGTTGACTAACTCTCCACTGTTCTAGAAGCAATGCCATTTCTAAAACATTCTTTATTTTGGGATTTTTAATTGATTCCAAGTTATGTCATTATAACTACAGTGAAACTACTTACTGTGCTTTCTCGTATTGAGTTAAATTCCAAGAAGTTGACTAATTTCTTCAAATTTCACGAACACTTTGAGATTTCTTAGACATATGGCAAAATATCCTTCAGAATGTTTGAACTTTCTCAACATTTAAACTAGTTAATTAAAAAGAAAGTAAAAATGGATCTTTATATATTCATATCTTGAATTTGCGTAGTGGTCTGCTATGCATACATGACTTTCTCATATACCTGATCTGCTTTTTTCACTGTTGAGATTACCCACCTCGTAGACTGAGAGGGGCGTATTCCATCTCATTCCTCATCAGGTCAAAATGGAAGTTGTCAAAATGTCATTGAGGGGAGGCTCATTGCTGGGGAAATTGTGACTTATTTAAGTTTAGATTGGTGTTAGCTAATTCTCTTTTAATGGGTTTTAAGACTGATTCTCAGTTTCTTTGATCCACTCATTTTAGCCAGAGGGCAAAGGGAAGGGGGATAACGGGGCTTAGAAGGGGAAGGGTCAAGTCCAGCAACATGTATAAAGGACCCATGGACAAAGACAATGGGGGGATTGAATGTGGGAGGAGGGGGTGGGTAGGGCAGGGGAAAGTAATGGGGGGGAAATGCGGACAACCATAAGTGCACAACAATAAAAATAAGACTGACTCTCAGGGAATGTGCTGTCAGAGAACCTGTTTTCAAAGGAGTCTCAGTCATTGATGTGAGAGGAATTTAATGCCACTACAGTGTAGTGAAGTGTTCTGTTTTTTTCCTCCTTAAATTGTAGAACACGTTCTATCTTACAATTTTATTTACATTGGTATGGAAGGCACATGAAGTTGCCTCAGTCCTTGACATTTACAAGTATTACAATCTTTTCTCCAGCTTCCTCTTTCTATGCAGCACACTATCGCATACTATGAAAATTAGCTAATGCACTTTGGGATGACAGAAAGCAACAGGAGAGAGATTAGGAAAGAAAGAGAGACAGAGACTGAGAGATAGGGAAAGATACTAAGGTAAAGGAAAAGAAGGAGCACTGAGGCAAAGGCAGGGCTCTGTGTTTGTTCCTACTCTGTCCACGTGCCCGGCGGGGGCCTCACTGGGGAGCGAAGTCTCCCTGGGGAGGCACCGGAGAAGGGCGAAGCTCAGCAGCAGAGGGGCTGTGTGCGTCCTTAGGAAGGACAAGGAATACCATAGGCATCATCCCATGCATTCTTATAACTTTTTCACGTTCCCATTGTTATTTAGAATCCCATAATTAAATCCACTCTTATAAGCTGTACCCCATGCAGAAGTTTAAAAGTTAGGAAACAGTTTTTTGTGACAAAGTAAATACTGGGTTACTCTTCAGTAGTTTACTGCCAGTTGCTCCATCTATTGTACTTCCCTCAAGCCACTTCCTGAAGACTTCAGTTGTTTCTGATAATGTGCAGGGGGTCGATATTTGTCATTTTACATATATAAATGTTAAAATTTTTATTAATACAACCTCACTACTTACTAGAGATAAGTTCCCATTATTTCACACAATAGATGTTTAAAATGATAAGTTTGGAAAAGATAAAATTGCTTTATTTATACTTTTGTATTTTTCATATTTGCCATAGCTATATTTTCTCAAATATTTGTCAGTTTCTCCTAGATTGAATAATCTTCTGTCTTTTGTAAAGTTTAGTGAATCTATAGCTCTTGTTTTAACGGTCATTCTTCTTTCTTTTCTCTGATCTTGTCACATATACTTATGTCAGTTTGATTCATGCCTACTTGCGTAATAAAAGAGCTTTGCTGGAAAGTGACATTTACTTTTTTAAGGATACACTTTTTGCAGTTGAAAGCTATAGCAGCAGCTTATAAAGCTATTTTCTATAGCCACCAGAGAATTATTTTTTAACATCTGCAGTGGCTTCTGGGGCCTCAAAATGATTTAACCATTTGGAAAAAATTAGCTAATAATTTAGACAAATAAGCAATTTGTCTTTTTATTGAATGAAATATTTTGAGTGGGTAACAGTTGGTCTGTTGGTGAATATGATTTAGGAGGACTAATCAAGCAATGCTTTATAATCAGAGAATAGCTGAAGAATTCAAATTCAGGCACAGCTTACTAACTTGAGCTACTTAGGAAAAACAAAATCGGGGACAGATGACTCACATCAGAGGAAAGTCCAGAGGTTAACCTGGCTTAAAGTATGACAAGTTAAGGCATCAAATAATGTAGCCACGGCCTTATTTGCAAAAAGTCCTTACTCCTTCCTCTGTACGGAGAGAGCTCCTAACATGTGGCTAGAGAAAATGGTCAACAAACACCTCAAACATATATGGCCTTCACAGCTCATGGACAAAGATGGTGGGCTTTAAATTTTTTTGTCTGGATTTCAATTTCCTTTTGACTCTAGTATGAGTTAGGGGCTAGGCAGGACACCATGACAGACATGCTGTTTGGAAGAGACGGGGCTAGGAAGGCTTGGTTGCCAGGGTAAACAGGTGTTTATCTTACTATATTACGGGAAAAGAGTTGCCAGAAAAGCCAAACAATAGTTGCCTATTTTAGTCACTCTGAAATTTGGGGTATAAAAGCCTGAGTTTGTGTGACATCTTTATTGAATAACGCATTTTCTTCAAACCAAAAAGAAGTTACAGGAATATTTTTACTTAAAATTGGAATGACTAAAGAGTTGCCATCGTGCTAATGAAGCTGAAAGGAAAGCAATTAAAAATCCAAATGTCTGAAAAATGACATCCATTAAACCTGCATTATACTGCCATTAACTAAGGGACTCATGTCATAAAATGATGTTTGAGATGATCAGTTTGGAAAAGATAAAATTGCCTTATTTACATATACTCTCATCATATTTATCATAACAGTTTCTTTAATAAGACATATTAGTCACAAATTATACTTGTGTGGTAGCATACTAATTATAGTTTGTATAGGAAAATGTAGATGTAAATGCTCAAAAATTAGTAGCTTTATACTGATAGCAACATGTACAGTTACGTTTATTTTTCTTCCTTTTCATGCTTAAATTTAATAGTTATTGCTTCAACTGTCTTTAGCTTAGTTGAGCTAGAATTAAAGAAGACCATGGGCATTTTCAAAGACTATATAAAATATCAATAGACATCTTTCAAATTAAAAAAATTACTTAACGTTTATTACCAAATAACAGCAACGGATGAAAACGTCATGTGCACTTCAGTGAGAGTAGCACCTATACTGGTACGTGACGCCAAATGTCAAACTCTGGAGATGGAGGCATACAATGTATGGTTAATTCTTTAGTACACTGAAAGATATAAACTATTTAGTTTTAAAATGGAAGATTGTAAGGACGTATTTATAAACAGCATTGAAATGTATATTTCTGTTGCATTTACTTTAGTTAAAGGAAGAACCTGTTTACAGGTCAACTATCCAATTTGACTTCCACTCCAGATTATCTTATCTCCCCTCCAGTGTCCTTCCTTGGGCCAGCGTATTTCCCTTGAGACTCTTACTAACCATTCCCCGTGGTTGGTATCATGGCCCACAGCTTGAATGGTTACAGGGCTGTCCAACCTGCGGCCCATGGGTTTGCCTGCAGCACCGGACGGCTGTGAACGCAGCCCAGCACGAAACCGTAAACTTAATTAGAACATTATGAGATTTTTTTTGTGATTACATGTTACAGTGTATTTAATGTGGCCCCCAAGACAACTCTTCTTCTTCCCGTGTGGTGCAGAGACACCAAAAGTTTGGACACCCCTGTGAGTTATATTATTACAATTGCTCTATTACTAGGGGTAATATTATTATAAGGAAATCAAAAATTATAGCAAGTAACATTCGGACTTATTCTTTAAGAAAATATATCTTATTAAAATAAGCTGTAGAAACCACAAAACTACAATATATCATCAAAATAAGAAGACACTTTATTATTCCTAAAGCAAATTAAAATTTTAATAAATTCAGAATTTTGAGTTTTTATACAATTAAAGAATAACAATCTGTGACATGTACTAAATGTTACATGCTTTTGCAAAGATGTTAGTGAACTTTTAACTTGAAATTAATATGCAACTAATAATATTGGGACAGAGAATCGGGTAGCATGCAAGGTAATATATGCATTTAGATTCATACCTCTTATCTTGTAGGAAAACAATTCCACATGGAGAAAATGTTTACATGCCAAAAAAAAGATTATTTATTATATTGGAATAGAGAAGCCTTTTAAATTATATCACTAAACTTTAAGAAATCTAAGATCATGGAAAGGAAATGGTTAGTTGCTGGCTTCAAATCTTATCTCTCTATCAGGGACGTTGACCCCAGGAATGAAGAGAAGGAAAGTAACCCAGACAAATCTTGAAAATGTGCCAATGGAAGCCCTCCAGGCACAAACACTGACAGGGTTTCTGTGGTGCAGTCCTTATCTGTAATGTGCTGCAGCAATGTGTAATTTCTCTGTCCAGATTATTTATGGCAAAGAAACACAAATTCTCTATAACTGTGGGTCATGAAAAACGCCATGTGATTTACACCAGGGGTCCCCAACCACCTGGGCCACTATCCACAGCTTATCAGGAACTCTGAAAACAAAGCTCGCCTGAGCTCCGCCTCCTTTCTCCCCTCCCCCAATTCCACAGTGGGGTGAGCCAAGCTCACCTGAGCTCTGCCGCCTGTTTCCCCTGCACCACTGTCTTCCATGAAACCAGTCCATGGTGCCAAAAAGGTCAGGGACTTGTGATTTACACGATCAGAGGATAAAACAGTGATATGCTGTGACTAAGACAGCTCCCTCTGTATAAGTGATGGAATCAATACTTAACTTGGAAACCTCGGATATTAATTATGGCCAGACAGAAAACACACTAATGTGGTGGGAAAGGACCTGGGGATTGTGTTGCTGGATCTCAACTACTCTGTGCTCTGCCTCTTGCCTATGTCTTCCCATATTCTTGAAATGTTTAAAGCTGGTACTGGACAAATTCTCTAATTTGTGCTGATCTAGGCAGGCCAGGGGACTCCAAAGGCTGTCTCCCTATCCTTAGTGACAGTGAACCCTAGTCAGCACCTTTTCTGAATCAGGTGATTCTGGCTGTGCAAAAGTGATGCAAAATGCCTCATTTGTTCCCCATTCCAGATTTGTGTCTTTCCAAAGATCTCTCACTCTCATGTTGTTAGCTACATGATGCTTTTTTGAAAGATTTACTTTATATGTAATCCAGTGTTTTTAGAGTCTCTCAGCTTAAAAGTCTGTAACAATTTTCCTATCCACCATTCCCTGAGTCAGAATTCTAGGTCTGAGGCCAAAGTCCCCGGTATTTCTTCTCTGCATGTGATGGCATTTATCCAGTACAAACTGCTATTTTACCACCATCCTGTTCAATGTGCATGGCTGACATTATAACAAACATCAGGACATTTTGTTACCAATCCCACTGTAGCTTACAACAGATAAATGATGCTTTAACACAGCACTCCAGGAAATCCTTGCTAATCTAACGTCCAGTACTCAGAATGAAATGTATTTGTCACAAGGATGACACAGTGCTGTCTACCAGGAGCAGTATGAATGACTAGGGAGATCGGGCATAGGAAACTGAAATAAAAATGCTGGAGAGGAAAACCTCAGGACATGTCCAGGGATGGAGAGACGTGCCGGTCAGTGGCAAGGTCAGAGTGAAAATGTATAACAGAGTCAAAAGAAATAGGGGCACTGTAGTTTGAGTGTCCTAGAGCGATTTTTTTCTTATATGATGGTCTATACTTATAACAGCAGCCTTCAATCAAGAATGCAACTAAGAAAATGACACATCATGCAAAAGTGATACAGAAATGTCTGGCTTACCCCTCTGAAGGTACGGATATGGCTGAAAATACTTCCTGCAGCTCTAAGAGGAAGCTTTATTTGTGTGCAGCTGTATATTGAAAGACATTTACCATCAGCCCACTATTAATTAATGTGAGCCTGGTCAGGTGCCTTTGCATTTCACAGCACTGCCTCTAGCTGAAACATCCATGCCTGCTAATTTCACCTCTATATTTTATAAGGATCTGGGGTTTTGTCATGTTCTTAGAACTTTTTAAAAAAGGATATAAAAGACAGAAAACTGTACTTGAACAACAATTAAAATAAAAAAATAAAAAGTATATGTGTGCCACTTAAGTCTACTTCAAAACCTGAATTTATGGGAAGTATTCTGCAAGAAAAGTGGATCCAGTCTGGTAGCAAAGATGGTGACAGTAAGTTCTCATGAGACCCAGCAGGCATGAGCTGTGATAGAAACTACCACTGTTTCTGGAAGACTAGGGAAAAAAAGCAGAACAAAGTTATTAATGCATCAAATACTGACCTTTAATAAAATTCCCATGATAGTGTGCTTTTTTATTGCCAATGTTCAATCCAAACAAAACCAAAACCGAAATAAACAAAAACTGCCCTAATTCAAATGTCCACTTCATGCTGAGCCAAATCTTCAAGTGCACAAGGACTGTTTATAATAAAACCCTAATATATTAATGGAGTGTGGTTAAAAATGAACATGACCTCATGCATACAAATCAATTAAGTAGGAATATCCCATGATCTCTGCTCAAGCTGTGGCAGCCTTCTTTCATGTCTCCCAGTATCTGTTCTTCTTCCTACTTTATGGTCTTCGGTATTTCTGTGCCACTACATGGAGAAAAATAGGGCTGTTTAATGATTGACCTTAGAGAGTTGTTGGGTTTGCCTAGCAACAAGCTACTTTGGAAAGAAGGCATTTCCTCTCTGGAGTGACTTGTCTGAATCCAGTTTCCCATAGGACTGGCGCCCCATGGTTCCAGGCAAATAGCATCTCCAGAACTCCATTTAACACCTGTATTTACTTCCGGGGCACCACGCAGTGGAGCTTTTCTGTTTTAGTCACAAACAGCACTCATGCCAGCTTCATGATATGGAAGCACAGTGAAGGAGCAGGGGCCCTTGGAAGCACAGAGCTCTGCACACTATTGTGCTATTCTGTATGTTTCAGGGAGAATGGATCACTGTGCTTCTCCAGATCTGCCTGACTTGCTCCAGCACCACCAGGTGGTAACAGTGGTGTTTGCCCCAAGACCTTTGTGCAACCTGATGCATGAAAAGATTTCACCCTACATCTTGTTTTCTACCATCACTGCTCAGACCTCAGCTCAAATGATTTTATTCAGAAAAGTTTTCCTTAATCCACATAGTTCCTAGCTTGTGCTATTTACACACTTTCATAGCTCCCTCCAGTGTTTGCTGGTATGTTTCTATGGCATTCACCATATTCTGGATATGGAGATCTACCTGAACACTAGATTAATGTTAGTTTTTACATGGGCTGTGATATCCTTGAGATCCAGGACACACATTTGAACTGTGTGAGTCCACTTACACCTGGATTTTTTTCTTATTTATTTTTTATTGTTTATTCTATTACAATTGTTCCATGTTTTTCCCCTTTTGCCCCCTCCACCCAGCCCACTGCTCTGTCCCACAGTCAATCCTCTCTCTGTTGTCCATGTCCCTGAGTCATTCATACATGTTATCTGACTAATCCTTCCCCTTCCTTCCACTGTTTCCCCCTCCCTCTTTCCCTCCTACAGCTGTCAGTCTGTTCCATATTTCCATATCTCTGGTTTTATTTTTCTTATTAGTTTATTTTGTCCATTGGATTCCAGTTATAAGTGAGGTCATATGATATTTGTCTATCATCAACTGGCTTATTTCACTTAGCATAATAGTCTCCAGTTCCATCCATGCTGTCAAAAAATATAGGAGCTCCTTCTTTCTGTTGCATAGTATTCCATTGTGTAAATGTAACACAATTTTTGATCCACTATCAACTAATGGGCACTTAGGCTGTTTCCAATGCTTGGCTAATGTAAATAGTACTGCTGTAAACACAGAGGTGCAGGAGTTCTTTTGAATTGGTGTTTCAGGATGCTTAAGGTATATTCCCAGCAATGCAATTGCTGGGCCATAAA
This sequence comes from Sturnira hondurensis, assembly GCF_014824575.4. Taxonomy (NCBI): domain Eukaryota; kingdom Metazoa; phylum Chordata; class Mammalia; order Chiroptera; family Phyllostomidae; genus Sturnira; species Sturnira hondurensis. The sequence goes on along the minus strand of NW_028074140.1, from coordinate 7,095,093 downwards.
ACAGTTCCATTTTTTTATTTTTTGAAGGAATTCTATACTTTTTTTCCACAGTGGCTGCACAAGTTTTTATTCCCACCAATAGTGCACTAGGGTTCCCTTTTTTTCCCACATCCTCATCAGCACTTGTTTGTTGATTTATTGATGGTCATTCTGACAGGTATGAGGTGATACCTAATACCTGGTATTAGGTATTAATCTGCATCTCTCTGATAGCTGGTGATATCAAGCATCCTTTCATATGTCTGAGGGTCATCTGTATGTCCTCCTTGGAGAGTGTCTTTTCAGGTCTGTTCATTTTTTAATTGGGTTGTCTTTCTGGTGTTGAGTTGTGTGAATTCTTTACATACTTTGGAGATTAAACCTTTGTCTGAGGTGTCATTGGCAAATATATTCTCCCATATAGTTGTTTCCCTTTTCATTTTGATGATAGTTTCTTTAATCTTGCAGAAACTTTTATTTTGGTGTAGTCCCATTTGTTTATTTTCTCCTTTATTTATCTTGCCCTAGAAGATATACAGAAAATAATATTGCTATGCAGGTGTCTAAGATTTTACTACTTATGTTTTCCTCTAGGACTTCTATAATATCATTACTTACATTTAAATATTTTACCCATTTTGAGCTTATTCTGGTGTTAAGGTGTAAATTGGTGGTCTGGTTTCATTTTTTTTGCATGTACCAGTCTAGTTCTCCCAACACCATTTGTTGAAGAGGCTATTTTTACTCCATTGTAGGTTTGTGCCTCCTCTGTCAAATATTAATTGGCCATTGAGCCATGGGTTTATTTCTAGGCTCTCTGTTCTGTTTTATTGATCTATGTGTCTGTTATTATGCTAGTCCCAGACTGTCTTAATTACAGTGGCCTTGAAGTACAGTTTAATATCCGGTATTGTGATCTCTTCAACTTTGTTCTTCTTTCTCAGGATTGCTGAAACTATCTGGGGACATTTTTTGCTCCATATACATTTTTGAATGTGTGTTCTATATCTGCGAAATATGCCATTGGTATTTTAATAGGATTTGTGTTTAATCTGTAGATTGCTTTGGGTAGTATGAACATTTTAGTGGTGTTATATATTCCAAAACATGAAAAGGGTATAGGCTTCCATTTGTTTGTGTCATCCTGGATTTCTTTCTTCAGTGTTCTATAGTTTCCCAGGTACAGGTCTTTTACATCCTTGGTTAAATTTATTTCTAGGTAGTTTTTCTTGATCCTATAGTAAACGAGATTTTCTCTTTCTGATAATTCATTGTTGGTGTACAAGAATGCCATCCATTTTTGAGTGCTGACTTTGTATCCTGGAGATTTTTTTTTTCACTGAATGCCTGTGCCGTTTTCAGTCCCTGGTTGGAAGTCTGCAGGTACACAGGGCCAATTGCATGCATTTATCTATGCCATTTTATGTAGAAGAGTTCAGAATTCATGGATTTTGGTATACACCAGTGTCCTAGATCGAATTCCAACCTGTACTGAGGGACAACTGAGTTTTCGAGGAGTCAAAAGTTATGCCTGTCCTTTTGACTGCATAGCAGCTGGTGCCTCAACCTTCCTATTGTTCAACAGTCAACTGCACTTAATATTTGCCTGACATACATTACGTGAAGGTCAGTCTGTGATCTGAGTTGCAGTGGAGGAAGTGATAGCATGGTTTTGAACTGAGACTGGTGAATTCATGTAAAGCTGAGTTTGAACAGGGAGGTTGAGTTATTCTTGTGAAAGTTAGTGTCAGAGGGAGGTGAATTGTTTCAGGAAAATGCATCAAGTATTTGTCAGAATCAGGGTTCCATCAGGCAATTTTAATCATGTAATGGTCTTTGGAATGCCTTGTTTTAGTTTGCTAATAACCATATTATAAATATAGTTATTACAAATATAACTACAAAAAGTCTGTGAGAAACATTGTAATGGACTGTTTTCAATTACTCATACATCTCTAAAATCCTTATATACAATACCTAAAACAAGCATTCAGTTAATCTTTTTATTCTTCAGATTCACTTTTTTAAAACTTTCCATTGTAAAACTTTTTCTTTTTTTATGTCAGTGAATAAGTCATATAGAAAGCAAATAGTTGCATTACTTTCTGGATATTATGTTTCCCCAGACAACCCAAGGCATGGCTTTGTAGGAAAAAGAAGTTCGGCTGCACAGTTTACTGTTGGTTAATGAGCAGACAGCATGTATTTCTAAGGCAGCATAACACAGTAAGCTCTCACAGGTCTACTGTTAACAGTAGCTGTTTTAATACTTCTAATTCAACTAATATAGTGTGGTAGAATCATCACATACATTTTCACATGTAAATTAAAATAAGCAGTAAAAAATCAATACAAAGGATGCAGTGACTCATGCTATGGTAATATTTTGAACAAAAAAAAGACTGTGGAAACCACAAAAATAGAAAACATGTGTCAGACATTATTTCTCTTTAAAGAATGGAATGATTGCATCTTCTCTACATATAGTTTCAGTGGTTTATCCTAATTTTTTCGCACACAAGATCACATTGAATAAACACATTAAAGGTGTCAGAAGATGGATTCATTGAGAAGAAAAGGAATAGGAAATAGTTGGGCTTGTATAAGTACAGATTGTGTCGAAAAGAGAATGTTAAAGAGTGGAAGTAAAAATTTCTATCAATCAGAGGGTCATTGATGATTACCTTAGTCGATTCAAAAAAAGTAGTACATTTCAGTTGTAGATGCTAAGATCCACCATTAAAACAGAGGAATCCATCCCCCAGTTGGTGGAAAGGCTTTTGACGTAGTTTTCAGCTTTCAACCCATTCAAGAACCTTGACTCAGCAGTAGAAAGCTTTGCCCCAGGTCAGACCTGTTTCCAGAGACAACCTGTAGCCAATGACTTTGATACAGGCACCTGGAGGCCCAGAGTCCAAACCCAATTCCTGATAACTCTGAAGGGCCATCACAGGGCCAGAGGTCACTGCAGGGGCAGAGGTCCTGTTGGGACAGCATTGCTGCTGTTGAGCTTCCCCTTCTGCACAGCCTGGGTCCTTAGCCTCCTCTGTGCATGTGGACTGTCAGAGCTCCCTCACAAACTACCACAGCCGCAATCTCATGTCAAGTCAGCTGCTCCAGAAACCCAACCCTGACATTCCCCAGGCCACTGTCCCAACTGCCATTGTGCAGATATCAGGTGATTAAAGTCCTGGTTCCTTCTCTGCCTTGCCCAGTTTTCCTTTGCTAGCATATCCATGCTTTAGGTTGGCATATAATATGCGAACTTGGTGTGAAAATATTTGTTCAAAAGTGCAGGAGTTATCCATGACCAGGTGACTTTCTCATGCTTATATTCCTGACTAAAAGCCCTGGGTGAAATGTCAAGTGAGTGAACTTGGATGCTATCAATATTTTTTTTTATTTCTATGCTCCTACTTTATCAATCCTTATGTCTAATTACTTTATGAGTGTTGTGACAAAGAAAGTTGAGCCTGAGGATCTTGACAACTCATTCAGATAAAGCAAAAAAAAAACCCCACTAGGAGGACTAGATGGAGCAGACATGGCCTTTACTACTCACAGGAAGAACTGACAGTGGCAGGTGCTTTGGCAAAACAGGACCACACCTCCCTGAGTCCGAGACTGGTTTCAAGGGGTCCCAGACCAAGGAGGCATGTGTGCATGTGACTCTAAACTACATTACCTGGGTGTGTATGTGCACAGAGAAAAGGTCACAAAAAGCAGGTCAAAAAGCAGTCACACAGGACAAGGAGCTGCTCCCAAAAGGAGGTAAGGAGGAAATTACAATTCATTTCCAAAGCAATACACATTCCTCCTGGCTGGGGCCCTCCAGCCAGGTTCCCATTACGGGGGTTGGAGGAGCTATGACCATCACAACCCTACAAGTGCCATCACAGAAGTCAGGTCAGGGGTTGGTAGTTCTCTGTCCTGAGTAAAATATGCAGTAAAAACTGTGAGGAAGATAGTGTAAGAAAGAAAAGAATACACACACTGGAATTTCATACATTAGAGCAATCTAGTAAAGGAGCAAATGTATTTGGGTAGAAGGGACCTTCCTGCTGCCCTCTGTATCACTTTAATTTGGGTGACATTTTATTCTACCCAATGTAAAAGGTCAATCATGTCAAAATGTATGCTTTTAACCTCTAATGGCAGAATCCTTTTCAAGTATCCCCTGTTATCATATTTCTTCTACTATAATTTCATAAATCTTACTATCTTAACAAAATACTTTCCTCATTTCCATTTGCAGTGCTGGAAGACATCAAAGTATTTCATAGAAAATAGGCAGGACCATTCACACTAAAAAATTGTCCATATGAATATTTTTCTCACGTGATCAATTAGACACCTTTAAATAATGTCTCTTCCTCGCCTATTTGAACTCCCATCATGTAATGTTATGCTTTTATTTTAGTTTTAGCATGCGGAAAGAAGGGTCATCTACTTGGTCCTTTTTCACGTTTACTATGGGAGATATATTTTGTGGTATAATAAAACTGGTAATAGCCATGGGCACTCCTGAGTATCCAGACAGTGCTCATCTCCTAAGGGGGAGCATACCTTTATGATCTTCTTCTGTATGCAAGGTACATCCCCGATAGTGACATGCAGCCTGGGCAGTCTGATCGTACTTGCGATACCAGCTGAGTCCTTAGGGATCTTTTCGCTTTTTGCACATGATTTCTTAATGTACTACAGTGGCCAAGTGAAAGTATTTCTAAGTATTACATTAAAATGTGAGCAGAACTGAATACAAAACCCTAATTTCTCAAACATCTTTTCCCGTTTGGAAGGTATATAGAGAAAGGCCAAATTCCCCCCAAACAATTTCTGGATGTAAGACTTGTAAGCCCATTTTGTTTATTTAGATTATGCATGCCTATCAGCCTCAGCCGATAGTTTGCCAGGCACTGCAGGATAATACAGTCGACACCAACGTTAGGTAGACAAATTACTCAGTTGTGCATTTATCTTTCATTCCACATTTTTCAAGGATTTGAAACCTTAGCCAAAACAATTGTATTTCAATCAGTGCTCTGGGCATTATTTGTTAGCTACTAGAAATTCTAAGATAAAAAAAGTACACTGTCCTCGAGGATGGAGTTTAACAGAACTGAAAATCAGCTCAATATTAGAGCAGCCCCCAGCTCCGGGTACAAACAGGGAGTTGTTTTCCTGTCACTGCGGCTCGTGCTGTGTCCAGGTGCGACCCGAGATGGGGTGAGGCGCGCTCTAAGACAGAGACAAATGGAAGAGTGAACGTAATTCTCTGCGAAGAGCATTTAAATGGACATTTTCTCCTTCCAGTTGAAGGAGAAAGGCCATTTGAGATTAGTTGCTCTTCATCTCAGCACCCACAGTCCTGTGCTCCTTTGGAAAAAATATTGCTTTGTCTTTCTTCTTGGTGATAGATTGAGGAAAGGATGCTTTGGAGGTGATGACAGAGATTGAGCATACAAATCAGGGCATGAAATTGAGATGGCAGCTGAGATGTGTCAGCGCTCCTTTCTGAGATGTGCAGGTTTGGGAACTGCCCTCAGCAAACACATCCCTGCTTTCCTGGAGATAGGCTATGGTCATGATGTGATCTATTGTTCTTTCCAAAATAATATTTAATCTGAGTAGGTGTTCAAAACTGTCTTTTACAGAGGGTTTTTTTTTTCTATTTAAAAAAAAATGGGTTAAACAAGCGAGGTAACGTCTGTAGCAATCAAAACTCCGTAGTTTACTCTAATTTTTTCTCAGGCAGTGAAAAGAAAATGCTACAAGGTTGATAGATACTTCCTAGGATCTTACATCTCTTCCAACATTCATTACTTCAGCTTCAAATATATTAATCTAACATTGTAAATCTGATATTATTTGAAATGTAATTATAAAATATATTTACTGTAACATAGCTAAAGTAGTGGGCTTTAAAAATTCGGTAATTTATGTCCAGGTCTAAAATTTCCTTTGCCCTAAGCCAATAATGCATCATTTTCATTTTTACATTCACTGTCTAGGAACACTGGGGGGGTTCTGTGCTTTTCCATTTTTTATTCATTACCCTAGTGCCACGATATAATTTGATCTGCCAGTCCTAACATAGCCCTCATCACAGATTCTCCTATCCCTAGAAACTTAGAGACTGAAATTCTGAGAAATACTTTAATCACACTTTCTTGATGGCTCCCTCCTTGAAAGGAGAATTTTACATTGAGGTGCCAGAAGACTCTTATATCAATGTTGGTGCTATATTGATGTTACAAAATAAATTAGCTGTCATGCAGTAGGGAGAAGGAATGGCAATCACGTGTAGTGAATACTATGGATAGATGGAGAAATAGAACAACAGGCAGGAAAACAAAATTACAGATCTGTTCATTATAGTGGTGCAGAAAAGCAAGGAATTTTACTTTGCAGAGATAATTTGGAGATCATTTCCAGTGATATTGCTGGACATCATTCTCACATGCATGAATTAATATATAAAAATAAAATATATTAATAACTTAACATAGTACGCTGGGAACTGTTTTGACTTTTTACAGCTTAACAAAGAAATCATATAATTTTCTTGAACATTCCTTATGAACATCCAACTTAATGATTTCCCCCCAAACGTGTATTTTCTCTCCTCTGGCTTTTTCCTGTAGAACCCATATTGTATTTGCTATCCTTATAAATACACGACTTTGAAAACTGCGTAAGATCCAGATGTGTGCTGATGCTGGGCGGGGGTCTGTTGCGTGGTGCTGTTCCGCTCTCATCTGCAGATGTGCAGCCAACTCGGTAGCCAGGGGACCGCACAACTCTCACCCTGGTTGCTCTCCTAGTTGCCAAAGTATGAAATCCTCTCTGATTGTTTTTCCAAACTAAACCCAAATAACACTTCTCTTATTGAGGAACTCATTCATTATTCCCAAAAAGTTCTGTTCCACAGTCAGATGTTTACAGTAACTTCTTGTATTGAGTCAAAATTCACTGTCACGTAGTTTCTAGCCATTAATCTTACTTGCCTATTAAAGCCGTTTCAGTAACTCTGCCTCATTGAATGCTATGCCACAGTCTCAATGTTTGCGTGTCCCTTGCTCTCCCGCCAGACACACACCAAAATGCATATGTTGAAACCTAATGCCCAGAGTGAAGGTACTGGGGGCCTCTGGAAAGTGATTAGTTCTCGAGGGCAAAGTCGTTTTAGCCGAGATCACTGCCCTTCCATAAGAGGCCCGAGAGAGCTACCTCCCCCTCCCGCCATGCGAGACACACGGAGAGTCCGCTACCCAGAAGAGAGTCCTCACCTGACCACACTGTCACTATGAGAAATCAATTTTGGTTGTTTGTAAGTTACCCAGTTCACAACATTTTGCTATAGCAGCCTGAAGACCTCCAACCGAGAGGGAAGAGTAGTTTCTTATCCCTACTGTAGGATCCTCCACTCCTGGTTTCTGAAAAGTTACAATCGCCCAGTGTCCTACCAGAAACAATGTTTCTTCTAACTTCACTGCGAGCACTGTATTTGTAGCGGCTTACCTGGGTTGACCTCCCTCGCCATTTCATTTCATCCGCAGTTGCAGTCTGGATGGATGCAGAGACTTCCTAGACAATAGTTCCTGTGTTCCTTCATGAATATTTTCTTCTACCATTACATCTTCCAAACTTTCTATATGCTTACATTTCACAGATTTCTCTTAAAAGTATTATTCTGTCTTTTGTAGCTATAATATTTAAAGTTCTAATGCCATGTTTACTGTCTTTTCCTCTAGAAATTAATGTATACAAATTCTCTGTATCCCATGATTTCTGTTTCTATGTGTTCCATCTGCTCTACTGTTTTTCATACTCTCATGTCATATATTCTCTGTCCATAAAGAGTTTAACTGTTTTATTTTCCTTTCATCTGCTGTTTTTAGTGAGACAACCTGTTTCTAATCTTCACTTCTTACCAAGAAATGACACTAAGAATATTTAACTTGTCATACTAAAATTTAATTAATGTTTATCTTTCTCTTCAACCCCTTTGTGACTTACATTATCACCATATCTTTTAATTCAATTTTATATTCTTCAAATTTTATTTCTACAATATATTACTATATTTTCAACTAGTCACACTTCCTTAGATTTTCTCACATTGTACCTCTTACTCTGCCCCTCCCTCAGTTTTCATTGCACCTTAAATCTTTCAGTTGGGATGGGAATAATCTTTAAAAATCCTGAAGCGCAATTTTTATTTTGTTTCTGAAATGAATTTTTTGCACATACTCTGGAAACATAGCCCTGCCAGGAATCAATTTGCCGGTTGACAGTCATGGACTTGAGCACAGAAGAAAGGACCACTGCTCTGTCTTTTGGCTTCAGCTGTTGCTGCTGGGAAGTCCGCTCTCAATCCGCCTGTTGCTTTTTAAAGCTGCTCTGTTTTACTACTTTGGCTATTTCAAAGGTTATCATTTTGTCTATTATAGTTCAAAGTTTGCCTCGAATGTGTCTGAGTGTTAATGTCCTTATATCTGTCCTGCGTGAGATTTCCTTCCCATCTCAGACCTTTTGTGCTTCTGTGACAGAAATATCATACTTGGATGGTTTATAAGCAACACGTATTTCTCACAGTTCTTTTCCCTGTGACAATCACATAACAGAAGGAGCAAGGGGACTCTCTCAGATCTTTTTTGTGTGGGCACTGATCCCTCCATGAAGGCTCTGCTCTCATGACCTAATTACCTCCTAATGCTTTCACCTCCCAATACTCTCTATCACCTTGGGAGTTAGGCTTCAACATAAAAATTTGGGGGGTGGGGAGCACAAGCACTGGGACCATAGCATGTTTTTCATTCAGATATGTGTGGATTGAGATTTCTCATCAGTTCTGAAAAATTCCCAGCGGAGATCTTTTCTGGATTAACTTTCCCCATTCATTCTCTTGTCCCCTTCTAGAACTTGGATAAGATACACACTTGATGCATTTTATATCCGTATCACTTACACTTCCTTCATACTTTGCATATCTTTTTAGAGAAGTTTTAATGAAGGGGCTGCACACAAAGATGCAAATAAGGTTAAGGAAAACCAATAAGAAATGGTAATAAAGCCCCAGTTTAGCAGCATCAGAAAGCGCCTACCACCCCTAAACTGAGGGAGGGAGTAAATTACAAAAATCCAGCAAACTCCTGGCTGGTCGGAGGCAGCCGCCATGAACCAGCAGGAAAGAAGCCAGAGGATAAATGTTCAACTTTGTTCTTCTCCTAAGTCTGAAATCCCAAGGCCTTCTAATGGCCTCCAAATGGCCAAAACCAACTGGAAGGCACATGGGCAGTGAAGCCTAGAGCATAGGATAAGGTGGAGAATGCAAGTAAAGGGGCAAAAGAAAACGATCCCACTTGTGTGTGCTTTAATAAAATAGCACCACTGTACCTAAATCAAATACACTGCTTTTAAACTTCATGTTTTCAATAAAGTTTGTATACAAGTCCATCGCTTTATAAAAGACGAAATAACATCAGAAAGTGAATAATCAGTAACTTTCTAAAAGCTACTTTAAAATATTTCCAGAATTTGTGCAAAACACCACCAACAAAATTTTTCATGAGCATTGATTGACTCCAAGGTGACTTGAAGCGTATTCTTGTTTTGTGCGATGGGTCTATAAACTTGAGTTCTCATGCCACTTTAGGCGGTAATCTAGGCAGAATATGCAGCAATAAATGTTCATAAATAAAATGCTTTAAATGATTTATATATAACTTGTTTTATTTTATTAGGTGAAGTGTTATATCTCACATCATTAACAGCAGGGATAGTACCCAAATATATTAAATTATATGGTTCTGTTACTAAGCATGACTAAAGATGATGAAATTGGCTCATTGACGCATCTTATTAAAAAGTGTATGTAAGACAATGGGCACAATTTTCTGCCTCATTGGGTTGAAATTCATGGAGTGAGGAAGCCAAAGGAGAGATAACACAGGGATAATAACATTTGGATTTCTCTTGAGAACAATAGAGTGTTCTGCATTCTTTCTTCATTAATTAAGTGCTGGTAGTTTCTAGAACTTGTCATTAAAATTTTCATTTCTGCATTTTGCTTTAAAGAAAAAGAAAAAATGTTATTTCTTAAGCACTACCATGATAAGCTTGCCTGTATTTAATTTAACAAGGTACAACTTGGAGCCCCTGTCCTTCACAATGTAAACAACATAAATTCCCCTGACTTCATGTCTACAACTCTGAATCTCATTCCTGAGATTCTCAATGTCTCTTGAAGTCTGGGGACATTATGTCATTTTAATTGCATGTTATGGCTTTGTGTCACATTTTTTTTCTGTAACATTGCAGTGTGACTTGGTCACACCTCATGTTAGAAGCTCTTAATTTGTTTTCAATATCTTTCACACAGGCATGGGGCTAATATGTGGTACAAGATACCCTAAGGTTACAGTTCCTCCAAACTTCTTCACCAGGTTTTGGCACAGTGCTTGGAATTCTCACCACTAATATAATGAGGCTGAAAGATATTCAACAGTATTAATATCAGACTATTAAAATAATTAGTGCAATGCATTCAATGACTATAGTTTTGAAAAGATGGCGAAGTAACAGAATATAGTGCCCAGGAGGTAAGTGGGGCTCACTTACAGGGGTGCTGCTTGGTTTGGGTTTACTGTGTTGGGTTATTGTCCCTAAACTGGACTCTAAAAGGAGGGTCTGCAGTAAGTTATTTTTTGATTTGAACTAAAAGAGGTAATACCAAGTTAGATGGCAGGTTATCTATCTAATTTCTCTTATTTTATATAATTCATCGTAGAATCATTCAAGTTGGAGGAGGAAAATCAGTTTTGCCATTAGTCCCCTTGACCATGTACAGAAAGGGGTCTATCTGTTTTCCCATCACAGTGAAAAGACCAAGTATGATCTTTACTGCAGGCTGATCAGCCCTGTACACTATTTAAAAAGTCAGTAAGTAATCAAATATTTACCAGTAAAAACAGTTACCCACCTACTCCCGTTAGAAAATAAGTGCAGAAAGAGCTCATGCCACGCGCAGTCAGGTGCACCTTCTGTTGGCTCTGCCCGTGACGGCGATGGCAGTGACAATCATGTTCTTTCTCCTACTCACATAAAAAATGAAAAGGGCCCATTTCTTCATGCCGATCAGTAGAAATTAAAACCACACACATTAAACTGTTTTCTTGGGTTCCTGTTATAACGCGCTGTGCTTTAGAATTAGTGGATCTAAGACAAAAAGCCGTATTTCATGAGTTCTGAGATACACCTCTTTTTGTTTCTATGATTAGAATCTACTTTATAATTAATACAGACTTGTAGTAATCTTGTCCTTCTACCCCTTCTTCCTTGTAGTATGTCGCAAAATGTACACTGGGAATTACAGTGAAGGTTAAAATTGAGGACACAAACATGTTGTTTGTATCTGAAGTCTCTGCCCGGTGAAAACAGTTTTGCATGGAAAGTCTGATAGACAATATTTCAAGAGCCCCCAGATCTTCCAGGTGCAATAATACAGCTATACCAAACAGAGTCATTGAGGTCATATTCCATTTTTCCATACTCTAAAGTGGTATAAAATGATTGATCAAGCGGCATATGGTTGATCAATTTCCTTTATTTTCAGTAATTCTGGCAAGCATTACATTAAATATGTGTTTTCTATAGTGGTAATATCAGATATTTTGTTTCCTACTTAACAGTACCTTTTTATGAATATAATTTCATGCATTCTTAAGTCATACAAAATTCTATAAGTAGGGAGCTATATAATATTGAGAGAACACTTAAAACTTGCTTAAAAATCAAGATGGTAAAACACAACAGTAGAAATTTGATGAGTTTTAAAGAGACTGTTAAAGTAGAAATCATCAATATTTCCATAAGGTATTCTTGAAATTATAAGGACTCCAGAAAGACATTCCTGTAAATATGTACTCAGTTCAGCCAAGGACCCAAGGCGATGTTGAAACATGAAAATATGCATGTTAATTAAACATTTTATTGAGGTAAAACTGACACAATATATTAGTTTCAGGTGTAGATCATGATGACTCAATAATTGTATATATTGTGAAATGGTCACCCTATAAAGTTTATCTATGATTTTGCTTGGGGTGGTCTTTTTGCTTTAGTTTTAGTTTTAGATTTTAGATTTCCACCTGTAAGTGAGATCACATAGTATTTGTCTTTCTAGTTTGACCTTTTTCAGTTAACAAATGTCCTCAAGGTCCATTCATGTTGCTGCAAATGGAAAGATTTCATTGTCGTTTTTTTTTAAGCTGAATAATATCCCATTTTATGTGGTGTATGTGATATATCACATTTTCCTTATCCATCAAAGGATTCTTATGCTGTTTTCATATCTTGTCTATTGTAAACAACGCCAGTCTACTCAATTTTACACTTGTACATTTCTTCATGATTGAGTCTTAGGATATTGCAACATTCTAGGAATTTATCTGTTTTGCTCTGTAGTCCAGCGTTAGTGTATAATTGTTCATAGTATCTGTTATTTATGATCCTTTGATTCCAGTGATATGTTATCATGTCGGCACCTGCATTTCTATATTACTTATTAGAGGCCTCTTTTTTTTATTGGTGAGTCTGGCTAAAGGTTTGTCAGTTTTATCTTTTCAAAAAACAAGCTCTTAGTTTTATTGATTGTATTTTTCTTTTTAGTCTATTTCATTTATTTATATTCCTTCTTTTTATTTCCTTCTCTAACTTCAGCCTTTTCATTATTTTCTAGTTAGTTGAAGTATGAATTAGGTTGTTTATATTAGTTAATTCTCATTTCTTATTGTAGATATTTATCACTGTGAACTTCCTTCTTAGAACTGCTTTTGCTGCATTGCATTAATTTTGGTAGGTTATAATTTTATTTGTCTGAAGGCTTTTTTTTTTCATTTCTTCTTTGACCCATTGGTTGTTTAGCAGCATGTTATTTAATCTCCAGATGTTCATGCATTTTCCAGTTTTCTTCTTGTAATTGTTTTTCATTTCATTCCATTGTGGTCATAAAGATACTTTATATGATTTTAGTCTTAGTAAAGGTATTAAGACTTGATTAATCGACTAACATCTAATCTCGCCAGGAAAACGCTCTATGTGAACTTGAAAAGAATGTGCATTCTGTTGGTTTTGCATGGAATAGTACACACACATACACACACAAATCCATCTGGTGTAACCTGTTGTTTAAGGCCAAAGTTTTACTGATTATCAACCTGGGTGATCTATTCATTGATAAAAGGTGGCACATTAAAGTCCCTAGTATGATTGTATTTCTGTCTATTTCTTCCTTCAGGTCTGTTATCGTTTGCTTTACACATTTGGATGTTCCTGGGTTGGGTTCCTAAATGTTTACAAATGTTATATCCTCTTGTTGGGTTGACTCCTGCATGGTTATATAATGCCCTTCTTTATATCCGATGCAGTCTCATTTAAAAGTCCATTTTGTCTGGTCTAAATACAGCTGCCCCTACTTTCTCTTGGCTTCCATTCAGATGGAATGGGTATTTGCTCCCCTTCACTCGCAGTCTGTGTGTGTCCTTGCGTGAGTCTCTTGTAGGCAGCATGTACATGGGTCTAGTAGTTTTTTTTATGTTTCAGTTTTTAAACCCCCTGGGCCTTTAATTGGATAGTTTAGCAATTTATACTTAAAGTAATTATGATAGGTATGTACTTATTACCAGTTTAATTGCTTTCTGGCTGTTTTAGAGCTCCTCTGTTCTTTCCTGCTCTCTTCCTTTGTTGTTGGATGGCTTTTCAGTGGTATATTTGCATTTCTTTAACATTTTTCTGTATGTATACTATAGGTTTCTGATTTGTAATTATCATGACACATAATAACTTACATTTATAATAGTCTATTTTATAGTGTTTTCTTATTACATTTATATCTTTAGTCCATCTGGGGTTGATCTTTTTTTAAATAAATCTATTTTAAGTTGATAAATTAAGTTCGATCCCACAGTAAATCTCAACATTACTCCCCCCCCCATGTTTTATGCTTTTGAGGTCAGATTTTACATACTTTATCTTATGTATCCCTTAACATATTATTGTAATTATGATTTTTTTTACTAGCTTTGACTTTTAACCTTCCTACTAGCTTTATAAGTGATTAATCTACTACACTCACTATATATTTACCTTTCCTATGTTTAACTTCCTAATTAGTGCCCTTGCATTTGAGCATAAAGAAGTCCTCTAACATTTCTTGAAAGGCTTGTCATATGGTAATGGAGTCCTTTAGCTTTTGCTAGTCTGGAAAACTATCCCTTTCAATAATTCTGAACGACAGTGTTGCCAGGTAGAGTATACTTGGCTGGAAGTTTTTTTGTTTTATTTTGTTTTTCTTTCAGCTCTATGAAAATATCACGCAACTCTTCTGTCCTGCAAACTTTCTGCTGATAAATATGCTGAAAATCTTATGGGGGCTATTCTTTATGTATCAAGTTTTTCCTTGCTCTTCTAAGATTCTCTCCCTCTCTTTAACTTTTGACATTTTAATCATAATGTGACTGGGTGTGGGTTTCTTTAGGTTTATGTAACTTGAAACATTCTGAGCTCCTGGATCTGGATGTGAGTTGCTTTCCCTGAAAGTTGGGGCAGTTTTCATCCATTATTTCCTAGGATAAGTTGTTTGCCTCTCTCTTTCTCTGTCTCTCACCCATCTTGGACCCCTAGAAGGCAAATGTTGGTTTGCTTGATGTTGTCCTATATGTTCCCTAATCTGTCTTCACTTTTTTCAGTCTTTTTTCTTTTTGCCACTTAGACTGCATGATTCCACTTTCTTTTCGAGTTCACTGATCCTTTCTTCATCATCATGTGATTGGTGGTTGGCGGTTGAATCCCTCTACTGTATTTTTTTTTTTCAGTGCAGTTACTGTATTGTTTAGCTCAGTGATTTCTATTTGGTACTTTCTTATGTTTTTTCTTTGTTGAAGTTCTCCGTGTGTTGATTTATTCTTCTCTCAGTTTGGTGAACATTTCTATGACCATTATTTTGAATTTATAATCTGGTAAATCACTTATCTTTATTTCACTAATATTTTTTTGAGATTTTTCTTTTGTTTGTTCATTTGGAACAAACTTCTTTGTTTCATCATTTTCTTGATCCTCTCTGTTAGTGTCAATGCATTAAATAAAATAGCCACCTCTACCAGTTTTGAAAAAGGGGCCTCATGTAGGAGATGAACTTACTATTCAAATTTCACTCAGCTTTTGGTAGTGACTCAGACTCTGTAATTGCCCAAGCAGCCTATTTTATATTTAGTGGCTCTGAGTAGATGAGGATATACCAAAATATGTCAGTGTTTCAAAGGAGAAGAGATCAGTCTGCACCTATATTGAGGCTGGTTTGAAGCCAGACCCTCAGGTACAGCTTCTAAAGTATGCAAAGCATACAGTCCTGTGTGACCACAAGCATAAGCCACACTGGCCACCAGAGCCAGGCAATCAAGTGATGTACCTTGGAAGCAGCCGCGAAAATTGAGCTCCAGATAAAGGCATAAGCTCCTCCCAGGGAAATATCAGTAGCTGGAGCAGGCAAATGAAGAGTGCAAAGATTGTACCTAATGGCCTCTGTTCCCCAGGAGATATTTGTAGCCCTCCAGAAGCCTGGCCCTCAGGCCAAAGATCCCGAACAAGGAAACAGGCCTCTCTCAAAGAAAGACTAGGCTGTCCATGCAATTCTCTGAACAGGCAGCCATCCAAAACTGTGTCTGTAATTGTTATTGTGCTGTGGGACCCAGGAACACAAGCCACTCTGGCCACGAGAGCTACGTAATCAGTGGATGCCCCCTGGGTGGCAAAATCCTGGTGTGAAAACAGGGCACCAGACTTGTGAAAAACTTTCTTCTGGGAGAAATTGACTCTCTTGAGTGAGGCAGAGGAGTTTGCATGATCATGCCTACTAACCTCCATTCCCTGAAAGTTCCCCAGTATGCCCTTAGATGTCTTCCCCTCCAACTGATCCTTTAACGTCAGCAAATATACCTCTTTCACATGAAGTGTGGGTACCTCTCAATCAGCTGCTTCTTCACTGGGCCCTGGGGTGGGTGAATTCTAACATGTGAGCCATTTAAGATACTTCTAAGTTTGTTATAACTTTGTCTCCTTTGATGAAAGCCAATTTCTTTTCAAAGCTAGGTGTTTGGGGGTTCATCTCAGGTGAAGTTGGGAGCTGGACATAAAATTTAAACCCTTCACTCTTCATGGAAGTCCTGGTTGGAGTTCAACTTCATTTGGGTGTTTCCATGCTGGAAGTGGGGTTTATACCAAGACTGTGTCTCAGCCTCTCCTATCCACTTAAATGTGTGTGTGTTTTTCCTAATTTGCCTGATATGTAGGAGTCATTTGGCTAGTTTTTAGAGGGTTTTTTAGAGGAAACTGTTCCATATGTTACTATAGATTTGGTGTGTGCATGGAAGGAGGGTATGTTGCCATCTTTAATCAGAGCCTTAAATGTTAATTAAATTATGACTTCTTCATAAATTTTTAATAATCTTGAATTAACTTTTCAGTAACAGCAATATCAAAGTTTCTCAATCTACAGTTTTTTTTTTGCTTTGATATATTCTGCTTGGCAGTGCTTATAGTGAAGTTGCTGAAAGTGCTTGCCATTTTAAAAACTCTTAGGCCATGATTTTAGATAATTAAAAATAGATGGGATGAGAAATATTGATAGAATGTTTTGATTCAGAAATAGAACTATTTCTCCAATGTAAATTAGTCCACCCACTTATGGAAGGTTTTCCATTATTTTCAGTATTTCTCAGAGGGAATAATTATGAAAAAGAATACTGTATATCTAGAAAATGCTTTTAACCCACACCTATTTTTCAGTATTCAAACTGATCATCAATCTTTTTTTTATCAAGGTAGTTCTACAGTACAAGTATCCCTTCTCTATTGTCTTCTTTTTTAAAAAATCAGCCTTATCTCAATGTAAAATTAATAAAATGGAAAACTTCACACCATCCCTTTTTCTCTAGCCTTTTCCATTTGGGTTGCAAAACATTCCACTTTTAAAAATTCACCTGGTTATGCTTGACCATCTTTAAATCTATGATGCAAACAGACAAACAAAAGTAATTTCCAAAAGAAGAGTATGACATCAGGGAAGGAATCCCAAAAATGCTTCACACTAATTTGGAGTTATTCCTTATGAGAATAACTGTGCTAACAGTTCCATCTGGCCATTTTCTTCAGCTATGTGTTGAATTCTCTTTTGAGAATTATGAAGAAGCTTATATAGAACAATGAGTGTCAAATCTGGACCCAAACTTCCTTTTCCTAACTGAGGTTTTGGTTTTGCAAATCACTTTAACTTTGGCTGCTCAACTTTTAGCTGTTTTATATAGTAGTGTTCCAAATAATATTTTATACCCAAATGTTTGAAAACCATAGTCAAGGAGGGATATCATTATTTGAATCACCTACCTCTTAGGCACAGGTGGCAGGAACTGTAATTGTTATTCTTACAGAATGAAAATTGATTATCAAGATATTTCATTAATACTTAGAGTAGATTTTAAAAAATAAATTACAATTACAAAAACCAATATTACAGTTGGCCCAATTATCTCCCTGTGCCCTCCTGTGCTCAGGTCACCCTCTGCTCGCACAGTCAGTCCCCACATCATTCTCCATGTCTGTGGGTCACTCAGACATGTTCTTTGATGAGTCCCTTCCCCTTCTTTCCAACATTATACCCTCTGCCTGCTTCCCTCTAGCCCGTCAGTCTGTTCCACGTTTCCATGTCTCTGGTTCTATTTTGCTCCTGAATTTACTTTGTTCATTGGATCCCTCTTATAAGTGATATCCCATGGTAGTTTTCTTTTACCGACTGGCTTATTTCACATAGCATGATAGTCTCCAGTTCCAACCATGCTGTAACAAAAGGTAGGACTTTCTTCTTTCTTTTGCTGTGTAATATTCCATTGCGTAAATACAGCACAGCTTTTTAATTCACTCATCTACTGATGGGCACTTAGGCTGTTTCCAGCACTTGGCTACTGTAGATAGCGCTGCTATGAACATAGGGTGCATAAGTGTTTCAGGATTCTTGGGGTATATTCCCAGCAAGGCAATCACTGGGCCATAAAGCAGTTCCATTTTTAATTTTTTGAAGAAATTCCACTTTTTCCCACAGTGGCTGCACAAGTTTTCATTCCCACCAACAGGGTGCTAGGATTCCCTTTTCTCCACATCCTCACTATCGCTTGTTTGTTGATTTAGTAGTGACGGCCATTCTGGCAGGTGTGAGGTGATATCTCATTGTGGTTTTAATCTGCATCTCTCTGATGGTGAGTGATATTGAGCATTTTTTCAGAAGTCTATGGGCCATCTGTATGTCCTCCTTACAGAAGTGTCTATTTAGGTCCTTTGCCCATTTTTTAATTGGGTTGTTTGTCTTCCTGGTGTATGAATTCTTTATATATTTTGGAAATGAAAGCATCGTCCCATGTATCGCTGACAAATGTGTTCTCCCATATTTCAGTTCCCTTTTCATTTTGATGATGGTTTCTTTAGCCATGCAGAAGCTTTTTATTTTGATGTAGTCCCATTTGTTTATTTCCCTTGCCCCAGGAGATATATCAGCAAAGATATTGCTATGTGGGATATCTGAAATTTCACTGCCTATTGTTTCCACTAGGACTTTTATGGTATCACAACTTGTATTTAGGCCTTTTATCCATTTTGAGTTTATTCTGGTGTATGATGTAAGTTGGTGGTCTAGTTTCATTTTTTTTTGCATAATCAGTCCTGTTCTCTCAACACCATTTGTTGAAGAGACTATTTTTCCTCCATTGTAAGCTCATGCCCTCTTTATCAAATGTTAATTGAGCATAGACACATGGGTTTATTTCTGAGTTCTCTATCCTGTTCCATCGATGTATGTGTCTGTTCCATCGATCCACAGCAGCCTTGAAGTATTGTTTTATATGAGGTATCGTGATCCCTCCAACTTTGTTTTTATTTACTTTTAGAAAATAGTTCTTGAAGTGAGAGTTGCTAAATCATTTCTCAGTTTGTGATGCTGATTAACCCTGGACCACAGTGAGTGCTGAGCTGGCACCTTGGAGTCTTGAGGAGTAATTCCGGTTTATTTCTCTGTACGCAGTGTTAAATGAATTACATTCTTTTTGCATCTCTGATATATTCATAGTTAATGCATTTTATTCTTCAGTCCTAAAATGCAGTGTCTATTCTAGCTGTTTTTAAAGGAAGATGTACTTATTCTGTTTCTCTATAATTAGCCTAAACATTTTAATGCATAGCAAGCACACATATATGAGGAAGTGATGTTCCATTTTAGTCTAGTCTGGAAATTAAGTCTGTTCCTTTAGGTAACTTAGGTCCTACTTGCATGACCCACATAAATTCTTTCACAGTTTTCTGATCTCCCCATCTTCATTTCTCTTCTGGGTATAAATGTGTGAGACGTCTAGCGTGCCCTCAGCAGCAGAGAGGAGATGGCGTTCTCACATTCACTGGGACAGGTCTGGTCATCTGGTCAGTTCTGGAGTAGAGGGACAGAGCCGACCTGCCGACAGAATTGGAACCAGGGGGCTGTGACTGGCGCCACCCCTGGGCAAAGGCTGCACATCCCAAGACGGAAACAAACACTCTTTTTCTCCTCTCAGTGAAGGCCCTATCCTCTCCCCTTGTTGATTTGGCCCCATCTCAGCCACTTTATCTTCACAATAGGAATGTCGTCAGGCAAGCAGGATAGCCCGACCTTTGCTCACAGGCAGGTCAGATCTGGCAGGGCAGCTCGGAGCAGGGAACACTAGGAATGCTGGGAGCTGGGGGCTAATTGTTTCCCAGAAGTAAAATGTGAAGCAGGGCAGTACTTAACCTTAATAATGCTTTTCAAATGTATGTGCAGTGTAAAAAATCAATACATTTCAATGAAAAAAACTATATTCCAGTGACCTTAAAATGTCTAAATATTTCTGAAAACCATTATTGAGGATAACTAAAGGTTTTAAGGTTTATAATTAAATGTAGCTACAAAGGTCAAGTGAATGGTTGTGTAATACATAGTTTAGACAATGAAGGTTAAAGACTTATTGAGAAAATTTAGGCTTTTAATGGCTGGGGTGTGGGGAAGACGTGGGGAGAAAATAGAGACAACTGTACTTGAACAATAATAAAAAATAATTAGAAAATTAAGATTACCTAGTTTTTTCCTGCATTGGAAAGCACAGGAATGCAATGGTTGAGAGTACTATCTTTCCTGAATTCAAACCCTGCCTCTTTTATTTAGTGGCTGTGTGATCTTCAGAATGTTGCTTCATCTCTCTAATCTCTGTTTCTTTGTCAAAAAGGGCAGGATAACAATGCATCCTTCCTGGACTAATTTAGAATAAAGACGAAGAGATAATTTCATAGTTTAGTATTTGGTACTTAGCAATGCTCCACAATAATGGACATGGTTACAGGTACTGAAAATTGCTGTGCACTCCCATGTTTCTGCCTCATGGTATCGAATTCCTTGTTTCTAATTTTCAAACCACAACAGTGTCCTCACCCAGCCTGCCTCTGTTTACACTTCAGACCATTCTCTAAGTTGCATACCTTTGTCCATCTCACCTCTCTTCCAAGTTGCCCTACACATTGTATAGTCCAGCAACTTCTTTAAAACAGCAAACTTAGTCTTGTTTACTCTCTGCTTTGTAGACCCTCCTGGCGTTTCCTATTACCCTGAATGACAACAACGCCTCTGAATGTGACCGAATGTTTCCTATGTGTTTTGCACACACTCTCTCTAGCCCTTTAGCTTCACATTGTTACAGTGGAATGAACAGCCAGAGGGGAAATAAAAGCAGGACCCTCATTACAATCTAACAAAAGGACTGATTATGCAAACAAATTTTGCTTCATCATACGGAATTGTTTGCTAATACCAGGATAGAGCGTCAGTCTTTTAGTGTATTGCAATTTCTCTGCCCTCTATTTAATATTAGCTTCCCTCACTTCATTCACGCTGCTCCTATCCCCTAACCACCTGATCTAAAGGTGCACTTACAACTCTCTATTTTCTNATTCTTTGTTTCAAATTTTCAAACCACAACAGCGTCCTCACCCAGCCTGCCTCTGTTTACACGACATACCATTCTCTAAGTTGCATACCTTTGTCCATCTCACCTCTCTTCCAAGTTGCCCTACACATTTTATAGTCCAGCAACTTATTTAAAACAGCAAACTTAGTCTTGTTTACTCTCTGCTTTGTAGACCCTCGTGGCGTTTCCTATTACCCTGAATGACAACAACGCCTCTGAATGTGACCGAATGTTTCCTATGTGTTTTGCACACACTCTCTCTAGCCCTTTAGCTTCACATTGTTACAGTGGAATGAACAGCCAGAGGGGAAATAAAAGCAGGACCCTCATTACAATCTAACAAAAGGACTGATTATGCAAACAAATTTTGCTTCATCATACGGAATTGTTTGCTAATACCAGGATAGAGCGTCAGTCTTTTAGTGTATTGCAATTTCTCTGCCCTCTATTTAATATTAGCTTCCCTCACTTCATTCACGCTGCTCCTATCCCCTAACCACCTGATCTAAAGGTGCACTTACAACTCTCTATTTTCTTATCCTTCTTTATTTCTTATTATAGAATATTTACCTGCCTGTACCAAATAATATTGTATGTCTGTATATTTAGGGGTTTTTTGGCCCGTGCTTCTATATACATAATATACACATTATAAAATAGAGGCATCCTTTATTTCATTATGGCATACCTATGAAAAGTAATAGGCATTTAGTAGATGCTCAATAAACTTATACTGAATAGATAAATGGTAAGAGTCGAAGACATGTTTGGTGAATACATGTGAATAAATATATTAAAGAATGAGTGAATTCTACATTTAGGAATAGTTGGTATCAGATAAAGCCTCATATAATGCACAACTACAAAATCTGTGTAATACTTAATAACTATGACCAGAGACGGGAGAAGTGCCCTGGCACTGAAAACATGGGGGGAGCCATGATCCAAGAGAGACTCAAAGTACAGAAGTACATACAATATTCTGGGTAGATTTTTACCTTGAGGTGAAACAATTTATAACTGAAGCATCCAGGTAAAACTCTCTGTCACTGACATTCTCTGAGTCACAAAAGCAAGCGATGAGGCCCAGAGGAAAATATTAGAGAGGCAGAGAACCAAGAGAAAACTGCTGACTAAAACACTGGCAAACTGAAAAGAGCTGTAGACAGTTTTATAAACTAGGACTGAAAAGCATCCAAAGAAGGGTCGCCCAGGAAAGCATGGATACAACTTATGGATACAAACATAATCTTTACGGTAGGCACTAAATGAATTAGCTAAGAAATGTACATCAAAAGCAATTGACAAGGGCAGCAAGAGAAGGGAAAAACATTTGATTAATTTGAAAGAAGGTTAAAAAATGAGAGAAAAGGAATACAGAGAAGGTGGATAAGTGAAATAATTAACTAATGAGAAGCAATCTTAAATAAATAGTACATGTTAAATGAATATTGGCATAACACTTCAGTTCACTGTAGTCACAAAAGGACAAATACTGCATACTCTCAGTTATATAAGGTATCTATTAGAAAATAATCAAACTCACAGAAGCAGAGAGGAGGATGCTGGTTACCAGAGGCGAGGAAAGGGGGAAATGAAAGTTGTTCAGGGAGAATGAAGTTTCAGGTGTGGAAGGTGAGGAGAAAGGAGTTGTACTGCTGTACAACATACAACCTGTTAGTTACCAGTACTATGTTGTACTGTTAATTATTCCTATCACAATGAAAATCATTCCTCTAAAAAATTACCTGTATTTTGAGATAAAAATTAACATTGTGTTTTTTTAAAAAGAGATCATGCATTTTGTACTATTTCAAATTGTATGTATTTGACTTCAATATTTTGATGATTTACTTTAATTTTATTAAAACTACTTTTATTAAAGCAGTAAGAGCAGGATTCTTTTTTTTTAAGATTTTATTTATTTATCTTTAGAGGGGAAGGGAAGGAGAGAAGGAGAGAAATATCAATGTATGGTTGCTTCCTGTGAGTCCCCTGCTGGGAACTGGCCTGCAACCCAGGCATGTGCCCTGACTGGGAATCAAACCGCGATTGTGTGGTTCACAGGCCCGCGCTCAGTCCACTGAGCTACACCAGCCAGGGCGAGCAGAATTCTTTTTCTTGATGTACAGATTTCTTCTTGAGGTTGAGAAAAGGAACACATAGCATGTTTTGTAGATATTTGCTTTATCAGAATTTAAGTATCTTAGAGAAAAATAATCATCTAAACATATTCATTATAGAAGGTAGAGTGTTAGTAAACAATTTTTTACTTATAAATATCACTGTTTTCAATGACAATAACCTTGTGTTTATTTACAAAGAAAAGTCTATTAAAATACTGTATTATATATAATATTCTCATTTGGTAAAATATTACTTTATGATAGACCACTGATCCTATAATTTGATTTCATAATAAACAATATTATATTTAGAGATTTAACAATGCTATATCCCAGATTGAAAGCTCAATACATTTCCTAAGATGAGGCACCAATACCCATTCATATGTTAAGTTGCTGAAATAAGAGAAGGAAAAAAGCAAAACATGGAAATAATCTCTTATACTTCAGCTCCACTTATTCTATGAGAATTAAAATATCAATTGTGCATTTTATTCTGCTTTTATGTTCGTATAGAGGTTTTTCACCTGTCTTTGATTTTGAAATCATACTAATTTCACATATCTCTCTAAATCTGGGTGTCTTTTATTCAAAGCAAGGACCTATTATAAATTTTTTAATCAATTAGGTGCTATGACAATGTTCAGTGAACATGTGTTGTTATTGAAGAGCACTTCCCTGATGATGGTACACAAGAGATAATATTCCTTTTTAATGTTTTTCATAGTCTGTTTTCATCATATTTCAGAAAGTCAGCAGTTTTATTATTTTACCCTTATCTTTTATCTAACTACTGGGAACTAAACGACAAACTGAATGGTAGCCAGAGACTTATTCAAAGTTAGAGGATATAATACATACCATATTTATATAACAGCAAAAAGATTTTTGTAATGAGTGAACCAGAAGAGTTGGGACTTACTCTCATTCTTGAACTAAGTTTGAAGTCCTTTATCTTTTCTGAAACCATTACCTGTAAAAATCATCTGTGCCTCCTACAGGTTTTTTTTTGAAAGTTTGTAACTACAAATGCACTGTTTAGTACATATTGGAATATTAGATATTCCTATATTATGTAACTATTTCTTCTTGCATGTTTTAAGAAGTTGAAGTATGTATAGTTACAAATATATATAATTATAAAGTTTTCTATAGTATTTCTTTGTTTTATTTAATTATTGTTCAAGTACAGTTTTCTGTCTTTTACTCCCAGCCCAGCCCAGCCCCCCAGTGCTCCCCACCTCCCTCCCATTTCCACCCCCCTTAGTTGTTGTCCATGTGTCCTTTATACTTGTTCCTGTAAATCCTTCCCCTTTTTCCCCTGAAATTCTCTCCCCTCCCTCCTGGTCCCTGTCAGCCTGTCTGTATTTCAGTGTCTTTGGTTTTGTTGTGCTTGATTGTTTTGTTGTTTAGTTTCCTGTTAAAGGTGAGATCATATGGTATTTGTCTTTCACCACCTGGCTTATTTCACTCAGCATAATGCTTTCCAGTTCCATCCATGCTGTTGCAAAGGGTAGGAGCTCCTTCAACCATTATGGAAAACAGTATGGAATTTTTTTAAGAAAACTAAAAATGGGCCCTGGCTGGTGTAGCTCAGTGGATTGAGCGCGGGCCTGCGAACCAGAGGATCACGGTTCGATTCCCAGTCAGGGCACATGCCTAGGTTGCAGGCCGGTTCCCTGCAGGCCAACTCCCAGCAGGGGACGCATGAAAGGCAACCATACATTGATGTTTCTCTCCTTCCCCTCTAAAGATAAATAAATAGATAAAATCTTTAAAAAAAAAGAAAACTAAAAATGAATATGCCTTTTGACCTAGCAATTCCACTGTTAGGAGTATATCCTAAGAACCCTGAAACACCAATCCAAAGGAACCTATGCACCCCAATGTTCATAGCAGCACAATTTACAATAGCCAAGAAGCAACCTAGGTGCCCATCAGTAAATGAATGGATCAAAAAAACTATGGTACATTTACATAATGGAATTCTATGCAGCAGAAAGAAAGAAGGAGCTCCTACCCTTTGCAACAGCATGGATCTATACTATTTCTTATCCTATGGGACTTGAAATATCTGCAGTGATGTCACTTCTCTCATCTCTGTTATTGGTCAGAGAACCTGTTATTGCTGTGTCGATATTTTACACATATTTTTGTTGTTTATATTACATTGGTTTCTGGTCTGATTTTGTTCACCATTTCCCATATATTCTGTTTGATTAGGTTGTATGTGTTCTTCTTCTGGTTTCTTAAGGGAGAGCCTGCGGTCATTGAGTTGAGGCTTCTAAGCAGAGGAACTTAGAACTATAAATTTCCTTTTCCAAGCACGTTTCCAACTGCATTCCACAAATTTTGATGTGTTAAGTTCTCATTTTTGCTTGTCTAAGTATATTTTCTGCTTTCCCCTGATACCTCTCTTACCACAGTCTTCAGCTAGTTTTATTACAGACTACTTTAAAAGGAGAAAAAGTGAATTTAATTTTATCGACGTGTATTCCATTTCCAGTGTTTTTTTTCCCTGATCTAAGCTTCTGTCTGTACCATATTCTTTCTAATTAAACAATTTACTCTTATTTTTGAAGTGTAAGTTGGGTTGCAATGAATTCTGTCAGTCACGACTGTGATGATATCTGCAACAGTCTCTAGTTCTCTGTTTGGTATTTTTGGTGTAGAACTCTAAATTGGAAAATGTTTTAGCCCTGGGAAGTTGTCACTTTATTGTTTTGTCATTTGTCTGGTATCTTATAAGAAGTCATCTGTGCAAAAATCAACCCTAAAGGGATTAAAGGCTTAAATGTAAGGCCTGAAACTATAAAACTAATTTAAATGTAATACTTCAGATTCTCATCTGATATACATCAAAATAATGAGTTAAAAACCTGCTAAATGTATAGGTAAATATAAACAAATTTGACAAAAAATGTCTAATTCAGTTGATTAAAGAAATGACACTATAATTAAGAATGGAAGGGATTAGCATAAAGTTTTTATAGTTTCTATTGTTGGAAGAGAAAAGAGATAGTGATTTTTTAATGTATTTTAAAATGTTCATTAAGGTTTTAAGAGTATCAATCAAAATAGAGCAACAAGGAGAAAGGTAGGACAACTGTAACTGAACAATAATAAAAAAGTTTTAAGATGTCAACTTTATCCACATCGATCTACAGTTTGAATAATGATTCAATCGCAGAAAATAGAAAAGCCCCCAAAATATTTTGAAAGACTCATAAAGCTGGCTTTCATGACTTATGACAGGCTCCTACTAACACAGTATGGTATTGCCATAACATAAAAAATAGGAAAAAATGGACCCAAACTTAAATGGAAAATTTATTTTCAACAGAAGCACCAAAAAAAATTCAATGTGGAAAAGAAAGTGTTTTCAACAAAAGGTGCTGAAACAAATGTATGTCCGTGTGGAAAATCATGAACCTCAACTCCATTTCCATTAATTCACGTAAGCTAATCTGTGATAGTTCATAGGTGAAAGAAAATGCGGAGGTAGGCAAACATTCCTTAGACAGGGTGCAGAAAGCACTAATAATTAAATAAAAATGAATACACTGGATTGCATTAACCTGAAAAATCTGTAATCATAAGATCCATTTTTTTAAAAAATCAGCGAGGAACTGGGAAAAGAAAGGCATGAGAGAACTTTCTGGAGTGAGGAAAATATTTTGTAACTTAAATGTTATGAGTTACTTGGTTATAAATAATCATTAAAATTCATGCTATTGTGAGCATTAGTCCTATGCATTTCATTTTATAGAAATCACATCCCAATGTAAGAAATAGTGTATAAAAAGTGTTATGAATTTTGTGATAACTAAAAAATGTTATGTTTCTCAGAGAACACAATAAAGAGAATGAAAAATAAACACATTAAAAGTAAAGGGTTTGTATTCAGATTAAATACATATCCCAAGAGAAAAATAACGGTAATCACGTAGTGTCAAAAGAGCATAACCAAATGGTAAAGAAGCACATAAAAGGATTTTCAGTTTCATTAGTAACTAGGGAAATGGATGGCAAAATTAGATGAGACTCCTTTGCATGCCCAGCAGATTGGCAATTGTTTTATTTGTGTAAAACCGACAGAGCCATGTGTTTGTAAGCACAAGAAAGTGAAGCATGTTCATTCAGAGGCTGCTTGAATGAATAGAGTTGTGTTAAACCTCTTCGGAAAACATTTACACATGAGTGTAGTTTATAAAATATATTCTAATACCTGAGAGTTCTGCTCCTTAGTATACGCCCTGCAGAAACTGTTGCTTCTAAGCACCAGACACTAGTGCAAGGACATTGACAGCAGCATATTTTCAGCAGTGAGACATTCGACGTAACCAGAAAAACCATCAACAGTGGACTTGATAAATAATCAGTGGTGTTTTCCAGCAGCGAAAGGCCACCATCATGGTATTTAGCTTCTGGAAGTCAGTGTTCTCTTTAACTCAAATTTCACAGCCTGAATGCTCCAACACAAGCTTCTGGTTTCCTCCTTCTCACAGAAGCGCTGATTTGATTTCTTTTGTGAGAACTCTTGTCTGTCCTTAAAATGTTGGTGGCCTTCAAATTTCTTTTCTATTTCATCTTCCTTCTGTTGTCCTGATTAGTAATGGTTAGTCTGATCCATGCACAGAGCTCTAGCATCTGTGTATTTTTAACTGCACAATCTAAATCTGTATTACAGATAGTATTCTACAGCTTTAGTTTCTTATATCATTTAATTCCTCATTTATGTGGAAAGTTTAGAGAGGGCAAAGGGTGTTATACTTCCGGGCAGCAAGAATGAACCAGGACTATTTGGAACAAAGAGAGATGTACATCCTGCTCATCTCCAAATACCTTTTTAGACTTCTGTTTTAATGTATTACAGTCACCCTATATATATTCACATCATTTGCTGAATTTATCCTCTTGACATAAACCAGATTTTCCCCCCATTCACAGTGATTTGTTCTACAAAGCACTGCCTCCCAAGCCAGAAAGCAGGAATCATTCTCAATTCCTTCTCCTTCTTTTCACATTATCTCAGTTGCTGAGCAATTTGTAGTCTATTTTTAAAATACCTTCTGAATATTTATACTCCTCTCTAGCCCTAAACCTCTAGTGTAACCGATTCCACTTTTTTCTCTTACATTATCACACACCCATAAAACTCTTTGCTCCTAATCTTGCACTATGCCACGCAAGTCTGCATACTGCAGCGAAGAAGCAACTACTTAATACGAAAACCTGGTCACATCATCCCCTTCACTCACTGCTCATTGACCTTGCGATGAAGTTTTAGAGGTCTTTTTAGTATCTTGCCCAGTCTCCTTAGGGCTCTCTCTGTAACCCTAGGTTCAGCATTTGAGGCATGCTGAATTCCTTTCTGAGAACTCTTCCGTGCTTTCGTTTTTCTCCTGTCCTTAGTGAATGCTGTTCATTTTCTTGGAACTCTTAAGAGCATTCCTTGTTTTCCTAATCTCTAGCCATCAATCATGCCCAATATAGATGTCACTCCATCCATAAAACCCTGTTTGATTCCTCAAGCCATTTGGGTGTCCCTCCCCTGTGCTCTGTAGCGTTTCTCTTACCCTGTGTCATTAGCTTTCTACACTGTAAGGGTTGCAAGAATGGGACCTTGCTTGTTTTGTTTATTGCAGTGCCCGACGTATGATCGGTGCCCTGTAATTATTTATTCCTTTGATTTCATTTGTTTTATCTCATATACTTAGGTGCCTTGGTGCTTGCACTGCCATTCTGTTTTGATTTTATTTTTTAGTGACTCACCTAGTCCTTGTTCATATATTACTGCAAGGCATATATTTTGGGCTGTAATCTGCTTAATATTGTTTCCCCAGATATTTTGTGGCGTTCTTATCCACATCTCCATTTTTCCACTCAACTTCTGCTTTTTCAGCAAAGCCATTCCTAATCACTGCCATCATTTTACATTCACATCTGCTTTTCTTGTTATTCTCTTCATACCTGTCATCACATCTGGCATACTATTCAGTTTATGGTTTATTATCCATCAGTCTCATTTGATTATAAGTCACATAAGGGCAAAGACTTTGTTTCTTTCACCCAGCACCTGAATGAGGCTTTGCATGAAATAGGCTCTCAGTAAATGATTGCTGAGTGAGTGAATTTTATTGATAGGTACCCTGATCTCGGCGTTCCTTTCATTCCTAGCTAAATCCCAAATGAGTATGGATTTTAATGTGCAGTCACCTTAATGATCTCTAACAAATATTTCTGTAATATTTAATTCTCTGGCACTTTAATTTGCAAGGCACCTTAATTCTCGGGAAAGTGCCTTGGAGTGCTCACATAGTGCTGCTTGGGCATGTAGGTTAATCTGCTTGCAGGAAAATTCCCTTTCCTTTTTGGCTGTCAAGTGATGGCCCCCCTCCTATCTCTAGAACAGTCATGTATCCTTCTGAGTGAGTCTAGATTTGTTTATGTACACATATTTTTACTTTTGTTTTTATTTTTGAAAACATTTTAATTATTGTTCAAGTACAGTTTTCTGACTTTTACTCCCGTCCCAGCCCCTCCAGTGCTCCCCACCTCCCTCCCATTTCCACCCTCTTAGTTGTTGTCCATGTGTCCTTTATACTAGTTTCTGTGAATCCTTCCCCTTTTTCCCCTGAAATTCCCTCCCCTCTCCCATCTAGTCACTGTCCCCCTGTTCTCTATTTCAGTGTCTTTGTTTTTATTTTGCTTGCTTGTTTTGTAGTTTAGCTTCCTATTAAAGGTGAGATCATAGGGTATTTGTCTTTCAACACCTGGCTTATTTCACTCAGCATTACAGTTTTCTGCCTTTTCCTTTGCCCTTTCTTATCTTTCCCCACTACCCCAGCCCTCCCCACCTCCTTCTCCTGTTTCCACCCCCGCCTTGTTGTCCATGTATTCCTTTATACTTGGTCCTGTAAACCCTTCCTCTTTCCCCCCATTATCCGCTCCCCTGTCTCCTGTGGTCACGGTCAACCTGTTCTCAATTTCAGTGTCTTTGGTTATATTTTGCTTGCTTGTTCCTATATTTTGTTGTTAGGTTCCTGTTAAAGGTGAGATCATACGGTATTTGTCTAAATGTTGACCAAACTTAGGAGTAGACATGGATCAAGAAGTAACTACTCTCTGCCACTGAAAAAATATTTTTTCATCAAGGAATTATAAGCAGATAGATAAAGAAACCCAGGATGAAGCAGTGTCTATTATTTTCACAGTCAGTTAACCTGCTTCAGTTACTTTACACATGAAGCCCCGTATCCATGCCCGGTTTCCGAGCTTTCCATTACATATCCCACCTCAATATTCTGAAGCGTGCCATAGTCTTTACTGTTACTATAGGTTTCTTTCTATCCTTTCACTTCTCTGAAAAGTTATTATTCACCTTTCCACCACCTAATTTCTGAACATTATACAAAACACACCATTAAGAGCACCTCCAAAACTGGAACTTTTCACTGACAAAACCAGTTCACATCAACCAACCCCTTCTGTGCTTACTTGGTGCTCCTAATTATAATATAAACTATCACTTTTGAACTACGTTTTTAAACTGGTTAACATTGACGGACTTTATACATGCCTTAATTACACATTATGAACAAATGTGTGCCTATGCGCTTTTTTTATTACACTCTCATCTCACATTCTGGGCACTTTCTCCTGGGGACATGTCTTCATTTCATTTCTTCTGCCACCTCCTCTACTGGGATATGAGGGTGATATCTCTGTAGTTCCCTGGTAAAACCCTTTATATAATTACTTTACATGAATGTTGGTTTAGCATTTATTTGCATTTGTTCAATTTTCTATGATTAGCAGCTATGAAACTGTTTACCACCTACTTTTGTTTACATCAGTATGGTTCTTTCTTAGCCTCTTCATAACTTCCTTCTGCATATAGAACGTGTTGCTAAAAGGTTGTCTTGGGCGACGTGGTAGTAGAACCCATTCCCTGAGGATGGAAATTTGGGGTAAGCTGTTCCATGCACTCGGCCACTCCGTGCCCCGTGCATCCCCTAGTGGTCTGTATCTGCGGTGGCAGTCGTCCCTTCATTTGGTCCAAGTTTCCTTGCATCCATCAGTTATTCTAGGTTTCTTGTAGTTTGGCATGTAACTGCTTCCAAATTAATTGAAGATAAAATTTACATATTTCAATTTGATTTATTATTGTCTCAGATTTCTTTTATGCCTCAAGTTTGAGCTCTTAACCTCAACTTTCATAACTTATGAATGGAAACATTACTGCCAGATGATTTGAGCTCATTAATCTATGACTGTAGCATATTGATTTATGTATTCAGTTTTTCATATGTGACATCTCTATTATGGATCACCCTCATTTAGATGGTTAATCTATTATTATTTTTGTTGAATAATAAATTACGTATAATTATACACATTAATTACCTGCAATTGTTTATTTCTTTTGAGCAAGTGAAAAAAAGTGTATAAAATGGAAACTCATTATTCAGAATACTAGTGCATATCTATGAAACTCATTTTAATTTCCAATCTGTCCATCTTTCTTCTTTCTGAATAGATACCATTTTAAGTGAACAGCCTAAAAATCTGTTAGTATCTTGCATCTTTGTATAGATTTCAATTCTTACACACTTTTTCATTACATTCATATGATCTTTTTATGTCCTTCTCATGAGACAAAAACAGTATATTCTTTGCTTCTACTTATGAACAGGATTTAATATAATCTCTACATTGCAAAATCTTCTATTTGTTTTTATTGTTTTCTCTCTGAACCTGAGCATTTTTATACTACTTCAGCAGAGGACCCCATCACCAGTAAATCCTGGTGAATTTCAGTCACAAGTAATAGCAATGAGCTTTCTGAAACAATGGCTCTTACGTGTTCTAATAGCGATGACTTTTTAAAATTATTTTTCATTCTGGTAAGAAGCAATAAGAGATTTCCCTTTCTTTTTGCACATTTTAAAGTCTACAATACAATATTTTGAACTATAATCATGTTGTTATACAGAAGATTACTAAAACTCATTTGTCTTGCATAAGCGAAATTTTATACCCATTTAGCAGCAACTCCTCATCTCTGTCTCCCAAATCCTGGCAAACACCACTCTATTTTCTGCTTCTCTGAGTACTACTATTATAGATACCTCATGTAACTGCTTTATTTCACTTAGCCTAATGTTCTCAGGATTCATTTTCATTGTTGCATATGGCAGGATTTTCTTTTTCTGGTTGAATATTTCATTGTATGCATATATGGCATATTTCTTATTTTCAGTTATTTTTTCCTTTTTCTCCCTTGTCTTCCCTTCTTTCCCTATTTTTCCTCTCCTTCCTTCCATCCACTCATCTTTTCTTTTTTCTCTCATCCCTTCTTCCCTCCCTCCTTGCTTTCCTTTCTCCCCTTTGTCAACACTTGAAAGCTAAGCTCTAAAAAAATCTCAAGTGTACAATACACTGTTGTTAACTATAGTCACATTGCTGTACAGTAAATCTAACTCATTCATGTTGTATAAGTGAAATGTTTGAGCCTTTAATCGACATCACTCCATTTCTTCTTCCTCTCAGCCTCTGGGAACTACTGTTATGCTCTCTGGCTCTATGAGTTTTAACTATCTTAGATTTCATGTGTGAGTGTGTGTGTGTGTGTGTGTGTGTGTGTGTGTGTGTGTTCATGTTAGGTCATGCACTATTTGTTTCTCTGTGCCTGGATTTTTAAATGCCGTGTCCTTCAGGTTCATCCATTTTGTTACAAATGGCAGGATTTCCTTTTTAAGACAGTAATATCCCATTTTGTCTGTGTATAATATCACATTTTCTTTATTCGTTCATCCATTGATAGAGACTTAGGTTATTTTCATACTTGGCTATTATGACTAATACTTCATAGTGAAAATGTCAGGGCAGACCCCTCCAAGATACTGATTTCATTTCCCTTAGATAAATACCCAGAAATGGGACTTCTAGATCACAAGGTAGTTCTATTTTTAATTTTTGGGGACACCTCCATACCGTTTTCTCTAATGGGTATACTAATTTACATTCTCCTCAAAAGTATACAAGGGTTCCCTTCATGTCACATCCTCACCAATACTTACCTTTGTCTTTCTGAAAATAGCAATCTATAAAGTTGTGTGGTGGTATCACTTTGTGGTCTTGGATTTCCATGATGATTTGTGATGTTGACCATCTTTTCATACCTGTTGACTATTTGTATGTCTTTTTTGGAAAAATGGCTGTGTAAGTCTTTGTCCACTTATAATAGGGTTATTTGGCTTTCACTATTGAGTTGTAGGAGTTCCTTCTGTATTTTGGAGATTAATCCCTTTATCAGAGAAGCGGTTTGCAAATATTTTCTCACCCTTCAATCGCAGCCTTTTCGCTTGGCAAACTGTTTCCTGTGCTGTGCAGAAGCTCTTTAGTCTGATGTAGTCCTGCTTTGGCTAATTTTATTTCTGCGGCCTGTCCTTTTCGTGTCACATCCAAAAAAACTGTTGCCCAGATCAAGGTCAAGAAGCTTTTCCCTTGTGTTTCCTAGTAGAAGTTTGACAATTTGGGGGTCTTACATTTAATCTTTAATCCATGTTCAGTTGATTTTTGTTTATGGTACAAAATAAGGTGCAATGTCATTATTTTCGTTTGTGTATATAGTTTCCCAACCTATGAAATAAAATGATACATCAAGGTGGGAAGAATAATACGAGAAAAGACCCTAGGACTTGTGAGATATTTGTTAAATTACGTATAACTAATTTGACATCCCCAATGCACATTAAAGTTACTATCTTGGAGTTCTGGTCTTGTAAAGCGGAATGTGGTATATTCATTCAAGTTTCAAATCTTCAATATTAGCATTTCTCTTTTAGACTATTTCAAGTCCTTTTTAAAAACTGTCAGTCATTCCTCTAGTTCTTGTTAAAGTATCTTATTCTTTGTAAATTCCTTCCATGACTTGTCTTTAAACATTCTGCGCTATATTTATTTATTTTTGCCTCTGCGTTTGATCTCCGCAGCAGGATTGCAAGACCTTGTATTGGCAGGTCCATAAATTATACATCATTGTATTTCCTACCAGGTCCTTTACAGACAGACTAGACTTAGTGGAAAATAAAGTCATCTCTTTCCGACTCTCCTATTCGGGCTGAGTCCGTTGTCTCACATCACTCTGCAGCCGCCTGTGTCCATAGTCATGAATCCGTGTCATCTATCTACTCAGAGCTTCTTTCAGGAAAGCTAAACTTTATACATAACAGATCATCTATGATCTACTTAAATTGTGTGGGCTCATGTTCCTTTGCATGAGCTGCTGCACTTACGTTTCTCTTTCATGCCTCGGCCCCTTTCCTTTAAGTGACTGAGGAGACTCATCTTCTGGTGCAGAGATGCCAACACCACTCACTAGTGAGAAATGTGTATAGACCTTCTGCTCACAAGAGACCATAATGATCCTCTCCTCAGGCCTGCCCATATGTGTAAGGAATTTATCTGTTCCTACATCTGACTGATGTATGCAGAGGCCAATGTGACCCAGGCCTAACTACCACAGGAAGGTAATTAGAGGTCAAATGTAGGCTAATACTCTGCAGGGTCTGAGGTCAAGCCTGCCAGAACCAAGGCAGTGCGGATGTTGGACAGATGTTGTAAATTACAGAAGCTGCTTGACTCTGCTGATGAGTTTCATCTCGCTGAAGTTACATCATCAGTCAGATGAACAGAATAAGAGGAATCAATTAGAAATTTCCTCCAATAATTAATCAAAATTGTTTTATTATACACAGATGCCATTTCCCTAATATATACCACTGTTTTAAGTATGTGAAACAAAATTGCTTTCTTCCTATAGTGAGAGAATATTAAAATGCAACTATTTGAGTTCTCAGGTCAGTTTCACATGCATGATGTCAAAAAGAAACAATACATTCTATAGGAAACACCATTACTTTTGTGTTGACATGCTGTTATTGTCTATAAGGGCTTCATTATGGAATTACATGATAAGCCAGAATTCTACATTATCCATTTATTTGCTGTGTTTTATAGAAGTCATAAGATTTGTATAAAATGAATTAAAAGCAAATTAATTTGTTTGGTACCTATTTTATATCAGATACAGCTTTAGTTACTAGAGATAACAAGATGAGTAAAACAAAATCCATGCACTCAAGAATTTCACAATATAAAGAATAAAATAGATATGTAAGCTATTGATAGTATACAGGGTGATAGTTTACTTATAGACCTTACTTATGTTGAATTAAAACACAGGAAAAACAAACTGTTAAATAGAACAATAAATGGGGAAACTTTTCTCCCCATATTTTAATTAGAAAAGATAATGTGGCAAATATGACTTTGAAGTTTAAGGTTTGTAGAATTGAATACTAAACTGTTTAGATTTTTCTGTGTTAGCAGTGAAGTCTAACGTTGATTTTCCTTAATATTTAGCTATCAAATGTAAATATGAGAAGAATTTAATGAACTCTTTTTATAATTATTTACCATGTGATATTTTCTAAAACTACTCATTAGCCTATCTAGTGATGTCCTAAAGGTAAATAGATGTAACAAATACAAAGAGTACTCATTTCAAAAGGATGCCAGGTCCTAAGGCTTGTTATTGGTTATAAGCATTATAAACTCAACTTCTGAATTATATGTAGTGTTAATTAAATATTATAGTTGCCATTTTTAACTGGGGAAATGCATTAGAAAACAAGTGGGTACTGTCCCAGGGTACTTTGAATTAAAATAATAACTATGCCAACTTTCATAATTAAAACTGAGTACTAAGTTTCTCAGCCACTACCCATTTTCAGGTGTGTATCACTTATAAGCATCACTTTTCTCATGATTGGAACACTTTCTACAATATTGTACGGCCTAACTTGCCCACTCTGAAAGATAAAGCCAGCGCATTTTTATCATTATCTTCATCTTAACTACCTTGAAATTGCCCATTGATTATGATCACTCCATAATACCGTGGGGTATGATATTTTTGAAGCGCATGTAACTTGTGCCCAGGCGCCCCCATTGTGGTGAGTACAAATCAGGGATATGACAGTAGTCACTTCACTTCTGTGTTTCAGGTTCTCATTTTAAAAACTTGGGATAATGGAAGTTCGTACTTCGTTGAGCTTTTTTAAGGGTTCAGTTGACCAAGAACTATTATGACTAGTTCTTAGATTGGTGCTTAATACAGACAAGTACTATATGTGTTCACTATTATTAGCATTAAGCATAATAAATTACTGCTCAATAGTCTGTTACTGCTATGTACAGGCCTGAGACTTTAAGGATGCGTGACATTTATCTTTAAGTATGAGAAAAACTTTCATTTTTATATATTAATGCCCAGCAGACACTGGACTGTGTACTGAGAGAACACCTGCTGTAGGTTGGCCACTCATGACCCACAGTCTTGAGGTGTTACAGGCGCAGTTCGGGTGGTGCAACACCAGAGACTTTCTGATGCACAGGAGAAGCTAGACTCCCACAGGGCTTGCGGGTGCCAGAGCTGCCCAGTCAGGGACTTTACAGTGAAGACCCTGAAAGTCTTCGGGAACACAGTAACTACTAAGATTACTGCATGTGTGCTAGGCCTGGGGTCCGTGTCCTCGGGTTCCCCCAGGAAGGTCACCCTGGCAAATCACAGGAAGCGTGTCCTTCCTCCTCTGGCTATACACAGGGGAAGTGGCCTTGGTCTCAAATGTTTCTACCTTTCCCGTTTTTCCCTATGTTGCCACCATAGCACCACAGTGGCTAAACTGTGATAAGTTTGGAGACTATACTCATATTTCATCTATCACTTTATTCCAAATCTTCGACTCTGACACTAAATCTCCCCTGCTAGAACATTTCTTGTGAGATCTGAAGCCGTTTCTTCTACAGGGTATCAGATATATGGTTATAGCTTTGAAAAATCAATAGCAATCCCTTCCCTGATTTTTATGTCTTTGGGACCAATTAAGTTTGAGTCCTACATTTTGATCATAATAGTAAGGTGTGCTCAGTCATTCTCCTTGCTATAGCTTGAATATTTGATGTTATTTCACATATAAGGTTTTGTAAATCTAGTAGTCTATAGAGGAAAGAATTAAACAATTTAATATTAAACAGTAGGGTGACTAGAAAAACTTTTGGGTATTCGTAAAATGCAACACCATACATTATAAAAATAATCAAATTTACATTTATGAACACGGAAATGTTATGATATCATCAGGTTAAAAGATTATGACATTAGAAGGCAGATACAAATAATTCCATATATTACAACTTAATACTTAAGTAAAAACATAGAAACCTTTATTAGCAACAATAACATTTCATAAGCACCCATCTTCCACACACTCCATGAAGCATTTTATAAACCCTATAAAGTTACAACGAGGAAAATAAATCCCAGCATTTAATCAGAAAGGCTAAATGACACACACAAGCACTAGGACACAAAGAGGCCCTCAGAGTCCAGGGCCCCCACCCTCATCCCGAGGTGGAGACTCCAACAGTCCGATTAGCACTGAGGAGTGGGCTTATCTGTGAAATTATGGGGAGTGTCCTTCCTGAACTGTTTTCCCATATTTTTCATAAGGATGTGTCATAACATGAGGTGCTTTCTTCATAAATCTACGAGAGCTGAGAACCTTTACACTTTGTTTGTTCACACAATATCTGATAATTTTGTCATTCTAGAACTCAAGCCAAGATCAAAATGCATCTGAATAGGCTGCAGTTTAACATTATCTTGGTTTCAGTCCTTCAACATTGCCAAGTATTTTCCACTCACACATGCATGCATTCAGGCACGCTTTCTTTCACCAGGCACATTTATTGTGCACATGCTGATACTAGGTACTGGCCTATCCAATGCAGAGAAGGAAGTCTACCAATCAGATGACATCTTGGGAAGCTTATAATTTAGTAGGAGAAAACAGACAGTGAACAATCATGAAAATAATGTATTTTTTATCTTCATATTAAGGAAAACAAAGCAGAAAGCTGTGTTAAAGATTGAGCAGAGTTAGGAATGCTTTTCAGAGATGATACTGGACAAAGAATTGAGTGTTTAGGAAGAGCAATCCACGTAAAGACATGGAGGAGCATTTCAGAGAGAAGACAGAGCAGAGCACAAAATCTCTCAGGATGAAATCGACTTGGCAGTTGTGAGTGGCAGAAGTAGTAATCTCTAGCCTTTAGTTTTCCAGTGCAGGGGCTGTGAAGACATATGAAATATTTAAATACGGGTCTTAAACATGATTAGGAGTGCCTATTTATTAGAAGCTTAAGGTTAAAACAAATGAAATGCTGTAATTATCTCCCTAAAAAAAAGCTAAGTAGTTCTTTTCACACATTCAAAGAAGAAATGCAACATGCAGAGCATTTCACATTAACATAAAAAAAATTCCAGCGCTGCATCAAGAATGTGATAAAAAAGTTAAACAAAAGAAAAGCATGTAAAAGCTGTCCTTATTATTGTTGTGCCTTAATTCTTTTGTTCAATTACACTGGCATAAGAGACTTTCATAACAAAGCTGATTAATAATTCTAAATGTTTAAGCTCCTTTATCTTCAAACTACAGAAGCATTGTGTGTTCTGCCTCCATCTGGTCTTATTCTTACTGCTTTTTGTCTGTTTCTCATTATGTATTCAGCATTCAGTTATTTCCGTGAGGAGCAATTTTTTAAGGAAAAAAATCACTGTTGCCAGCAGAATAAAGGGACTAACACACTGAAGTTCTATGAACCTTCAATGTCCACTGCATTTTGTCGATGTGGGTGTGCTAGGGCAGATTCAGCCGTGACTCACTGGTTCGGTTTTTGACCCTCCTCTCACTGTGGTCCAGTTTAGTTAGCAGGAAGTTTTCCATTTCTAACTCAAGGCCTTCCATCTTCATACAGGTTCATTTGTATGTGTACATATGTATCATCTCTGCCCATCACTGGTACAGAGTATTTGAATTCCTTTGTGGTTACTTTGGCCTCAAACATTAAATGTTGTTTGTCTTTCTCGGTGGTGTATATGTTCCTTGTGTTTCTACTTCAAAAAAATAATGGACTGTTTTTGTGTTGTTGTTTCAGTTTTAGTGAGATTAATCACATCACTATATAAGTTTAATGCATATAGAATGATGGTTCAATTTACATATAGTGTGAAACTGTTAGCACAATAGGTTCAGTTAACATCTACCATCTAATATACACATACAATAAAAACAAAAATGTTTTCTCCTTGTGATAAGTCTTAGGATCCTTTATCATAACAGCTTTCCTATATATCACACAGCAGTATTATGTTGTTGTACATTACGTCCTTAGTACTTACTCATCGTATTACTGGGAGTCTTTAGACCACCTTCCTTCAGTTCCCCTGCCACCAGCCCCACCTCTGGTAATCACAAGTCTGAACGCATTTTCTATGAGTTTGGTTTTTGTTTCTTATTCCACGTATAGGTGAGATCGTACAGTGTTTGCCTTTCTCTGTGACTTACTTCATTTAGCATCATGCCTTCAAGGTCCATGCATATTGCCTCACATGGTAGGACTTCCTCATTTTTTATGGTCGAATAATCTTTTGCTTCTTTACCCATCCATCCATGGATGGACACGCACGTTGCTTCCATGTCTCAGCTATTGCAAAAAAAAATGCTGCTGTAAGCATGGGGGCATGATACCTTTTCCAGTTATAGGCTATGTTCCTTTGCATGTATTCTCATAGTGGAACCTCCATACTATTTTTCACAGTGGCAGCACCAGTTTATAATGCCAGCAGCAGGGTGCAAATGATTGCTGTCTCCACACCCTCACCAGCATTTATCTCTCTTCTTTCTGACGATGGGCATTCTAATATGTGACCTTTTGGGTTGTTATTTGCATTTTTCTAATGATTAGTGATGTATTTGCTGGCCATTTATATTTTTTCTTTGTAAAATGGTCTATTCAGATCCTTTGCCCACTTGTAACTTGGATTGTTGTTTCTCTTGGCACTGAGTTGTTTGAATGGTATATATTTTAAATATTATCAGATATTTTTGGTTTGCAATCATTTTCCCATATTGTAGGTTGTTATTTTTCTTGATTGTTTATTTGGCTCTGTGGGAGTTTTCAATTTGATGTAGTCCTATTTGTTTATGTTTATGCTTGTTTGTGTTAGAGCTACAAAATTATTGCCAAGACCTATGCCAAGGAGCTTTTTTTTCTTCTGTTTATTTCTGGGCTCTCAATTCTGTTTCGTTTGTCTATTTCTCTGTTTTTATGTCAATACTATATTATTTTAATTACTAGAAATCAGGAAGTGTTATGCTTCCTGCTTTGTTCCTTATTACAGTTGCTTTGGCTTATTGGGCTTCTTGTTGTCCCACATAAATTTAAGAATTGGTGTTTCTGCTTCTATAAAAAATGTCATTGAAGTATTGATAGGGATTGAATCTCTAGATGGCTTTTGGTAGTGTCGAAATTTTAATAATATTAATTCCTCCAATCAGTGAACATGAGATACCTTTCTATTCCTGTCTGTTTTTTTATTACTTTCCTCAGAATCTTACAGTTTTCAGCATAGAGATATTTCACCTTGTTGGTTTGCTTTATTCCTAAATATGTTCATGTTTTTGATTCTATTATAATGGGATCCATTTTTTAATTTCTTTTTCAAATAGTTGTTAGTATATAGAAATGTTACCCAAATTTTGTAGCCTTCAAGTTTACTGAATTTGTTGATTATTTCTAAACATTTCTGCATTGATTATTATATATAAAGTCATGTAAGTCATGTCTGCAACTAGAGATCATTTTTCTTCTTCTTTTCCAATTCTGATGCATTTTACTTCTATTCCTTGCCTGTTATCCATAGGACTTCCAGTAATTAGTTGAATCAAGTGGTAGGAGAGCAGTCATCTGGGTCTTGTTCTTGAGCTTAGAGAAAAAGCTTTCAACCTTTCACCATTTAATATGATGTTAGCTGACAGCTTGTCATATACAGCCTTTACTATCTTGAGATATAGTCTTCCTATAAATGGGATGTATCACACTGATTTGCATATGATGAACCATCCTTGCATCCCAAGACTAAATCCCACTTGTTTATGGTAAACGATCCTTTCAATGTGCTGCCGAATCCATTTTGCTGGTATTTTGTTGAAAAATCATGCATCTATACTCATCAAGAATATTGGCTGATAAGTTTCTTTTTCTTTTCTAGTTGTGTGCTATCTTCCTTTGGTATCAGGATAATTCTGACACTGTAATAGTTTAGGAAATCTTCCCCCCTCCTTGAATTTTTGTGAGAGATCAAGAAATATTGGTATTAATTTTTTAAGAAGTCACCATTTAAGCAATCTATTCTTAGACTTTTCCCTCATTTACAGGTATTTGATTACTAATTTAGTCTCCTAAATCATAATTGGTCTGTTCTGATCTGATTCAGTCTTGGTAGCTTGTATGTTTCTAAGAACTTTTCCATTTCTCCCAGGCTATCCAATGTTTTAGCATGGAGTTGGTCACAGTGGCCTCTTACAATCATTGGTATTTGTGGTGTTGGTTGTAATATCTCCTTTTTCATTTACAATTTTATTGATGTGAGTCATCTTATTTCCCCCATGGTTAGTCTAGAGAAGGGTTGTCAATTTTCGTCATCTTTTTAAAGAGCTAATTCTTAGTTTGTTTAATATTTTTATTGTTTTAATGTTCTGTTTTATTTATTTGGCTGTAATCTTTATTATTTCTTTCCTTCTGCTAACTTTGGACTCTCTTTACTTTTCTTGTACCTTAAAGTGTGGAATTACACTACTTTCGAATCTGTCTTCTTAATGTAGGTGTGTAAGATATCAGCACCTCTGAGAACAATTTTTGCTGCCTTTCACAAATTCAGGTATATTGCGTTTTTTCATTTTCCTTTATCTCAATACCTTCTTTCACTTATTTTATTCATTGGTTATTTAGGAGAGTATTATTTATTAATAATTCCCATATATCTGTGAATTTTCTCTAGCCAGGTGAGGCCAGTGGATTTCCTGTACAACAGAGAAACCATGGGTCATGTTCTCTGCTAACGTACCACTGTAAGCAAGGCTGTTAAATGAGCTACACAGCATCCTGCATTCTCCTCTGAGGTTCCTGGTTAGGCAAGCTGAAAATTTATTCAGCAACAAGTGGGGCTACAAATCACTTTCTCTGCTGGGGCACAGTAGCAGAAGTTGCCCTAAAGAGGGTAAGGCTCTTTGTTGTCTAACTTAAGGTGACCCATGCCTCAACCTCCCTGGCTGAACAGAGCCACTGACTTTGCTCTGCAGACTACCACTTGCCCATTGCTGGTTTGCACGGCTCCCAGGTGTTCTTGTCAGCCTTTCTGGTCAGATGGGGTAGGAGACTCTGCTATAGCAGGTAGGACAGCGAGGAGCCACTCCAGGCCACTACCAATTTTTCTCAAACAGGTTTTCCAGTCAGGAGGGGCCAGGAGTTACCCTCTACTTTAGCCACAAATTAATCTCCCTGTCCAGGTGTAGCAAGGTGAACTCTGCACACCTGCTTGGCAGTGGCTTTGCTCTGGGCTAGGCGAGCTCTGTCCACTCACCTCTACCCATGTGCTCTACCCAGACCCTCTGGTCAGATGGGGCTAGGAGACACTCTCCTCAGTGACTGGGGCCATAAAAGTACTCCTTTGAGAATATTAATAGGCAGATCTAGTTAACATGTTCCCTGGCCAGAGTGCACCACTACCTTGGTTCTGCAGAACAGCAAAGATACTGGTTTGAATTACCATGTGGGCACTCAGGTTTGAACCTGGTCTCTCGAGGTGCATGTGCCAGTTGTTGCGTGTTCCTCTGTACAGTCTGATTCCTAGTGGTTGAGCTCGCAGAATCCCCATGTAGTTACCCACAATGCTGGAGAGTGTTTGGATGTTCTTCTGGGGCTCTCATTTCTCACTGGCCTGAGGAGGGGCAGTGTGGTCAGCACATAGCCACTTCTCCCACCCTCCCAGGGCAGCCTGCCTTGGTCTCTGCGGTACAGGTACCAAGTCACCCACCTTCATTCACCATCTTGGTGATGTCACTCCCAACAAGAATTTTAATAATTAAGAATATGTGAAGAAAGAGAAATAAAATATCCCTTTCACTTTGATTTTTAAACATTTGTCCTTAAAATACATTCAGTGTATTAAAAAGTAATGCTATAAACATTTTCCACATCCTTAGGTTCTAAGTAGCTGCTGATAAAGTCTTATTTCATTAATTTTAGTTAAGAGCTACACAGGATAAAATGATATAAAATGTGAGCTCAAAAATAAAATTTGGGGCGGTTAGTAAAAATGTAGAACTTTAAAATGGCATCAAAGTTGTTAAAAGA
Source organism: Sturnira hondurensis (assembly GCF_014824575.4). Classification (NCBI taxonomy): domain Eukaryota; kingdom Metazoa; phylum Chordata; class Mammalia; order Chiroptera; family Phyllostomidae; genus Sturnira; species Sturnira hondurensis. Next base: position 7,051,589 of record NW_028074140.1, on the reverse strand, counting down.
TGTCACAGTTAAGTCTCACAGTAACCACAAGTAAAATCCTATAGTAGAGACAAAGATATAATGAAAGTAATAAAAAAATGAGGAATACAGAACTACAAAACAGCCAGAAAACAATGAGCAAATTGCAATAATAACATTCTTGCCAATAGTTACTTTAAATGTTAAATGGACTAAATTCTCCAATCAAAAGACATAGAGTAGCTGAATGGATAACACAAACAAAACAAGACCCATTTATATGCTATTTACAGAGACTTCTGATGTAAGGACAACCATGGAATTAAAGTAACAGGATGCAAAGATATTTCATGCACATAGAAACTAAGAAGAGAGCTGGGGTTGCCACAACTCACCAGACAAAATAGAATTTTAAAACAGTACTTATCAGACCAAAAAAAGAGCATTGCATTACGTATAAATGAAAGGGAAATCCAATAGGAGTATATAACATTTGCAAATAATTATGAACCCAACATAGGAGCACCTACCTGTATACAGCAAATATTAACAGACCAAAAGGAGAAACAACAACATAACAGTAATGGTCGGGGACTTTAGTCCCACACCTACATCAGTTGATCAAATGTTAAGACAAAGGGAAATCAATAAAGAAACATTGGCTTTGAATAATAAGTTGACTTATAATAATAGAGGAACCTAATAGACTATTGTGAACAATTATTTGACTATTGTGAACAATTATTTGCCAACAAATTGAACAACCTAGAAGGAATAAATTTTCAGAAACTTATAAGCTATCTAAACTGAATTATACACCTGAAACCTATACAATTTTATTAATGTCACCCCAAGAAATTCATTTAAAGTTTTTAAAAGACTGAATTAATCTTGAAGAAATAGAAAATCTTAACAGACTGACTACTAATGAGGAGGCTGAATCAATAATCAAAAACCTCATAACAAATAAAAGTCTAGAACTAGATGTCTTCACCTATGAATTCTACCATACATTTAAATAAGACTTAAACCAAATTATTCTCAAACTCTTTAAAAATTTAGAAAAGGAAAGAATCCTTCCAACTTATAAGGACAGCATTACCCTAACACCAAAACCAGACAAATATGCCACAAGAAAAGTAAATCATAGGCCAATATCCTTGATGAATACATACAAAATACTCAACAAAAGTTTAGCAAACCTAATTGAACATCACATTAAGAGATCATACACTATGATCAGTGGGATTTACTCCAGGGATGCAAGGTTGGTTCAATATCCACAAATCAAGAAATGTGATACAACACCACATTAGATGCAGACAAGATATTTGCCAAAATCCAACACTCATTTATAGTAAGAACTCTCAACAAAATTGATAATTTCAAGCTTTTCTTCTAAGATCAAGATCACAGCAAGAAGCCAGTCAGAGAAAGACAAATACCATATGATTTCACTTACGTGTGGAATGTAATGAACAAACTGAACAATCGAAATAGAGACAGTGAATATAGACTGGCAGCTGTCCCAGGGATGGGATTTTGAGGAGTTGGGTGGAAAGGTGAAGGGATTAAGTAGTACAAATTAATAGCTGCAGGAGAAGCCACAGCAATGTGGTTAGCAGCAAGCAAGAATATCATCAGTAATGTTAAGATAATGGGGTACTGGGCTAAGTGGGTGCTTGGGGTGACCACAGTGTAGACTGTGTGGTTTTCTGTGGTGACTTTGCTGTACATCTGAAACTGGTGCAGAATAATACTGAATATAAATTATGGTTTAAAGATTATTTTTTTAAATCCAAAAAAAGTTCCCACTCATCACTTTTATACAACATAGTAGTGGAAATCCTACCCAGAACAATTAGGCAAGAAAAAATTATAATATAAAAGGCATCTAAATTGCAGATGACATGATATTCTCTACAGAGAATCCTGAAGTCTCCAAAAACTGTCTTGTTATATAAATTAAGTAAAATTGCTGAACACAATATCAGTGTACAAGACCTACTGTGTTTGAATATACTCATAATAAACTATCAGAAAGAAAAATTAAGAAAATCATTTCATTGTATATTGTACATAAAAATATTAAAAAGTAAATTTAATGAAAGAAGTGAAAGACATGCAAAGAAGCTATAAGACACAGATGAAAAAGAGACACTAATTAAATTGTTAAGTATTTTAGTTCATTTTTGTGTCTGGTATACCACTGTGGTTCCACAGTTTTCCCAACACTATTTGCTGAAGCAGCTGTCCTTTCCCCATTGTATATAGCCTTCGCTGCTTTGTCTTAAATTAATTGATCATATATGGGTGGGTTATTTCTGGAATTTCTATTCTGTTTCATTGTTCTATGTATCTATTTTTATGCCCATATCAAACCGTTTTAATTACTTGTGCTCTTTTTATAAGATAGTTTGAAATCAGGGTGTGTAATGCCTTCGAATTTGGTCTTTTTTCTTTTGAGATTGCTTTTAGCTTTTTGTGGTTCCCATAAAAATTTTAGAATTTTTTGTTCTATTTCTGTGAATAATGTCATGGGAATTATAATAGGGATTGTACTAAACATGTACGTCCCTTTGGGCAGAATGGGCATTTCGCCACATTAATCCTTTGCTGCCATGAGCATAGATCGATCACCTTTTCACGCTTCTACGGGATAGACTTAGTCGCCATGTATTTCAATAGAGCCTTATTGAAAGTAGCAATGGAAAAATGTTCCCAGTGTTAGTATGCTTTTGAAGATCTTTTAAATGCGTTTCCTTCATTTTTCAGTATATGATTTGGTGTTTTAAGCTTTTCCTTCTTGTTCATGCCTCAGGTCATTGCCTGAAAGCAGTTATCTTGTTTCTCACTTTATCCTTCAACAGACTGTACACATTGAACGCTTATCATTTTGCCATATAAGTCAACCTTCAAGGTTATTTCATTATTCCCCTCTAAATCTTTACTCAGCATTTGTCAGGTAGCTCATGAATTTTTCAATGCTCAAATTTAATTGCGGAATCGAAAACATGTTCGTGAGGGAGTACCGCAGACTACAATGTCTTGGCGCAAATACATGCTATCAAATGTTTTTCAAAGGTTTTCTATACTTGAAGACTCCAGGGAGACAAATTTTAACTTTATTTCTTCTTTTTCTGTTGAATAAAATTTTTATATCTTGCCCACATAATCATTGCTTTGATATTCCCCTTAATACCTTGGTTGGTAATATAACATACAAAAATCAATTTATCAGAAACTAGTTGTGATTTTTAAGTTCTCTAACTTAATTGTTCAAAAATTTACAGCAATGAAGATAATACCTTTTACACTGCTGGGATTTTTTTTCTGTTGTAACTTCTGTGTAGTTTCCCATTTCTCTCTCGCACAAGGCAGGCCTGTGTGGATGGGTGGAACCCCTGTGTCCTGAGCTCCAGCTGGTTTGGCCAAATGAGAACTCTGGGTAGTTATCAGGACAGCAAGAGCAGGCTATTTATTCCTGCAAATCCTTCCTTATAGGGCTGCTTTATTGCCCTTGAAACCAGTGTCCCTTGACTCCTAAAATAAGACTGTTTGGGGAGATTAGCTTCTGGAATGGTAGAGTAGGGAATCACAGCGAAATTGCTGTCCCTTGGAAACAATTAAAATGTGGGCAAAACACTTAAATTTAACCATGGCAACACTCTGGCAATGAGTCAAAGCTCCACAAAGAAAATAATATAATTTACCTAGGAGAAACTACTGAATCTTAGTAAGACAACTGGTCTGCGATGTTTTCTTTTGAACTACAGCTCAGCTGCATAATAACCGAAAGCCAGCAGTGTGATCAACAAACAAAAACAGAAATACCTGACGACTCTAGAATCCACACCTAAAGTAGCATCCTCAGAGCACAGCCAACATTTTGTCTGAATTTGAAGTTTCTTGGAAAACATACGTTCTTAGTATACAGTAGCATCTTGTTCTAAGAAGTCACTTCAGAAAGGGAGGGTCGACCACTGGAGCACTGCCTAAATAATAGCAAAGTATAGGCCCTAACTCAGCTACATAAAGTTGTAGTTACAGTTGGGTAAACATGAGCCTTCATGTGGACTGTAGAGGACATCGCGGAGATTTAGGTGGCTGTAGGGAACTTTGAAATGTTGCCAAAATTCCTTGGAGTTTAAAAGAATGTGCCCATGCGCAGCCTAGTGAATATGCCCTCCCATGAAGACCCACAAAAAGAACACTGCCCTTCGAGCCCCGTGAAGCACGAAGGGAAAGCCAAGGGTTGCTTAGAAACAGCCTCCTATGGGTTCTACGCCAAAACTGCTCGAACTAAAATGAATTTGGCAAAATAGCAGGTTACAAAGTCAATATCCAGAAATCAAAGGCATTTTTGTATATGAACAATAAATCAGCAGAAGCAGATACCAAGAAAAATCCCATTCGATATAGCAACAAATAAAATAAAATATCTGGGAATAAAACTAACCAAGGAGGTAAAAGACCTGTATGCAGAAAACTACAGAACACTGAAGAAAGAAATCAAGAAAGACACAAATAAATGGAAACATATATTCTTGGTTTTTGTCTTTTGTAAAAAGTAAGCTTGGGAGTTTTAGTCACAGTGATCAGACAAGAAAAAGAAAGAAAAGGCATCCAAATCGGAACAGAGGAAACAAACCTGTCACTGTTTGCAGATGACATGATAGTGTACATGGAAAATCCTATAGACTCTACCAAAAAACCGCTCGAACTAATAAATGAATTTGGCAAAACAGCAGGATACAAAGTCAATATCCAGAAATCAAAGGCATTTTTGTATACTAACAATGAATCAGCAGAAATCAAGAAAAAAATCCCATTCGATATAGCAAAAAGAAAAATAAAATACCTAGGAATAAACCTAACAAAAGAGGTAAAAGACCTGTATTCAGAAAACTACACAACACTGAAGAAGTAAATCAAGGAGGACACAAATAAATAAAAACATATACCGTGTTCATGGATTGGAAGAATTAACATCATCAAAATGTCCATTCTACCCAAAGCAATTTACAGATTCAATGCAATACCTATTAAAGTACCAATGGCATATTTCACAGACATAGAACAAACACTTCAAAAATTTATATGGAACCATAAAGGACCCAGAATAGCAGCCACAATGTTAAAGAAGAACAGAGTAGGAGGGATCACAATACCTGATACCAAACTGTATTACAAGGCCACTGTAAACAAAACAGCCTGGTACTGGCATAAAAACAGACACATAGACCAATGGAATAGAACAGTGAGCCCAGAAACAAACCCAAATCTCTACAGTCAATTAATATTCAACAAAGGGGGCAGTAAGATAAAATGGGGTAAAGATAGCCTCTTCAACAAATGGTGTTGGGAGAACTGGACAGCTACATGCAAAAAAATGAAACTCGAGCACCAACATACATCATACACCAAAATAAATTCAAGGTGCATAAAAGACTTAAATATAAGCCATGACACCATTAAAGTCCTAGAGGAGAACATTGGCAGGAAAATCTCAGATATTTCACGCAGCAACATTTTTACTGATATGTCCCCTAGAGCAAGGAATATAAATAAAAGAATAAACAAATGGGATCTCATCAAAATAAAAAGCTTCTGCACTGCTAAAGAAAACAGCATTAAAATAAAGAGACAACCAACTGTATGGGAAAACGTATTTGCCAATGATACCTCAGACAAGGGTTTAATCTCCAAAATATACAAAGAACTCACACGACTCCACTCTAAGAAGACAAGCAACCCAATTAACAAATGGGCAAAGGACTTGAACAGATACTTCAAGGGGGACATACAGAGGATCCAGAGACACATAAAAGATGCTCAATATCCCTAGCTATCAGAGAGATGCAAATTAAAACCACAATGAGATACCACTTTACACCCGTCAGAATGGCCATCATAAACAAAGCAACAAACAACAAATGTTGAAGAGGTTGTGGAGAAGAGGGGACCCTAGTTCACTGTTGGTGAAATTGCAAACTGGTACAACCATTATGAAAAACAGTATGGACTTTTCTCAGAAAACTAAAAATGGACCTGCCTTTGGCCCAACAATTCCACTGCTAGGATTATATCCTAACCTATGCACCCCAATGTTCTTAGCAGCACAATTTACAATAGCCAAGAGCTGGAAGCAACCTAGGTGCCCATCAGTAAATGAATAGATCCAAAAACTATGGTACATTTACACAATGGAATTCTATGCAGCAGAAAGAAAGAAGGAGCTCCTACCCTTTGCAACAGCATGGATGGAACTGGAAAGCATTATGCTGAGTGAAATAAGCCAGGTGGTGAAAGACAAATACCATATGATCTCACCTTTAACAGGNCACAAAAAATGGAAACATATATTCTTGGTTTTTGTCTTTTGTAAAAAGTAAGCTTGGGAGTTTTAGTCACAGTGATCAGACAAGAAAAAGAAATAAAAGGCATCCAAATCGGAACAGAGGAAACAAAACTGTCACTGTTCGCAGATGACATGATAGTGTACATGGAAAATCCTATAGACTCTACCAAAAAAACGCTCGAATTAATAAATGAATGTGGCAAAACAGCGGGATACAAAGTCAATATCCAGAAATCAAAGGCATTTTTGTATACTAACAATGAATCAGCAGAAGCAGAAATCAAGAAAAAAATCCCATTCGATATAGCAAAAAAAAAAAATACCTAGGAATAAACTTAACCAAAGAGGTAAAACACTTGTATGCAGAAAACTACACAACACTGAAGAAGTAAATCAAGGAAGACACAAATAAATAAAAACATATACCGTGTTCATGGATTGGAAGAATTAACATCATCAAAATGTCCATTCTACCCAAAGCAATGTACAGATTCAATGCAATACCTATTAAAGTACCAATGGCATATTTCACAGACATAGAACAAACACTTCAAAAATTTATATGGAACCATAAAGGACCCCGAATAGCAGCTGCAATTTTGAGAAAGAACAACAAAGTAGGAGGGATCACAATACCTGATATCAAACTGTATTACAAGGCCACTGTAATCAAAACAGCCTGGTACTGGCACAAAAACAGACATATAGACCTATGGAATAGAACACAGGGCCCAGAAATAAACCCAAATCTCTATAGTCAATTAATATTCGACAAAGGGGGCAGTAATATAAAATGGGGTAAAGATAGCCTCTTCAACAAATGGTGTTGGGAGAACTGGACAGCTACGTGCAAAAAAATGAAACTCGAGCACCAACTTACATCATACACCAAAATAAATTCAAGGTGGATAAAAGACTTAAATATAAGCCGTGACACCATTAAAGTCCTAGAGGAGAACATTGGCAGGAAAATCTCAGATATTTCACGCAGCAACATTTTTACTGATATGTCCCGTAGAGCAAGGACTATAAAGGAAAGAATAAACAAATGGAGTCTCATCAAAATAAAAAGCTTCTGCATGGCTAAGGAAAACAGCATTAAAATAAAGAGACAACCAACTGTCTGGGAAAACATATTTGCCAATGATACCTCAGACAAGGGTTTAATCTCCAAAATATACAAAGAACTCACACAACTCCACTCTAAGGAGACAACTAACCGAATTAAAAAATGGGAAAAGAACTTGAACAGACACTTCTCCAAGGAGGACATACAGAAGATCCAGAGACACATGAAAGATGCTCGATATTGCTAGCTATCAGAGAGATGCAAATTAAAACCATAATGAGATACCACTTAACACCGGTAAGAATGGCCATCATAAACAAAGCAACAAACAACAAATGTTGAAGAGGTTGTGGAGAAGAGGGGACCCTAGTTCACTGTTGGTGAGATTGCAGACTGGTACAACCATTATGGAAAACAGTATGGACTTTTCTCAGAAAACTAAAAATGGACCTGCCTTTGGCCCAACAATTCCACTGCTAGGATTATATCCTAACCTATGCACCCCAATGTTCTTAGCAGCACAATTTACGATAGCCAAGAGCTGGAAGCAACGTAGGTGCCCGTCAGTAAATGAAGAGATCCAAAAACTATGGTACATTTACACAATGGAATTCTATGCGGCAGAAAGAAAGAAGGAGCTCCTACCCTTTGCAACATCATGGATGGAACTGGAAAGCTTTATTGCTGAGTGAAATAAGCCAGGTGGTGAAAGACAAATACCATATGATCTCACCTTTAACAGGAAGCTAAACAACAAAACAAACAAGCAAGCAAAATGTAACCAAAGACACTGAAATAGAGAATAGGGGACAGCAAGGAGAGGGGAGGGAATTTCAGGGGGAAAGGGGGAAGGATTTACAGGAACTAATATAAAGGACACATGGACAACAACTAAGCGGGTGGATAGGGGAGGGAGGTGAGGAACACGGGGGCTGGGATGAGAGTGAAAGACAGAAAACTGTACTTGAACAATAATTAAACAAACAAAAGAAAGAAACAGCCTCAACTTTGAGGGCATGCTTTCTTATGTAGGTCGCATTTTGAATGAGTGAAATGCACATGGACAACAAAATACAGGAAATCAACTAATAATCCATTTAGCACTGTTATACTAAATAAGTTATGAAAATTAGGAAGGTGGGCTTAAGTCCAACAGACTCTAGGGTCACACACTATAGAAAATACATAGCCTACAGAACTAGTCTGGGTAGTAAACTAAATAAGCATCAACAATTTATATATTTTTTAAAAGGCACCGAGCAAAACCCAATAATAACACAAATTTGGGAGTAAATAGATCTAGCATTAAACTGTCACACCATATTATACAAGATGTCCAGTTTTCACTAAAAATGATGATACATGCAAAGAAAGCACAGTATACCAGAAAGACAAGAAGAAAAAAAGACTATACAAATATGAATGAGGAAGACTAGATTTTGGATTTAATATATAGTTACAATATGCTCTTAGATATTTTTAAAACTACAGGAACACTTGCAATGAATTATAAGAAATTATGGCAACAATGTCTTATTAAATAGAGAGTATCAATAATTAAATTGCAATTATAAAAAATAGAATACTTGAAATTTATAATCCACTACAGAGATTCAGGTAGATTTGAGCTGGCAAAAGAATTAGTAATGTCAAAGAGCTTCAAAGACCCATGGAACACTACTAGAAAGACCACGAAATGCACAAATGCAAGTCCTAAACGAATAAAGATAAAGGGGTAGAAAATATGTTTAAAGCAATAATGCCATAAAACTCCCCAATTTCATGAAAAAATACACACATTGAAGAGCTTACTTTATTTTAGGCAAAACAAATAAAAAGTATCTACACATAGACAAAGAGAAAATCTTGAATGCAGCAAATCAAAATTATGATGGGGGGGATCCAAAACTAAATGAAATTTATTGTAAAACATTATGTATTTATTCTTACATGTTTAAATTTCAGTCACCTTCAAAGTACTCTCCACTTGATGTAATACACCTATCGAGATGGTTTTTTCCACAGTTTTAGAACTCATCAACTTTGATGCCTTTTAGTGCTTCTGCTGTTTTTTTTTGTTTCACCTCTTCCATCTCAGGAAAACATTTCCATTTGAGGACTTTTTTCATCCAAGGAAACACAAAAAAGTCGCTTGGGGTGAGATCAGGTGAATAGGGAGGGTAAGGCACAGGGTCATGACATTTCTGGTCAAAAACTGCTGAACTCTCAGCACAGAGTGGGCGGTTGTGCTCGTAAATCACCCATCATGAAATGGGCAAAGGCTTTGAAAGTCTTCCAAAAAATCCACTGAGCCCAAATGCAGCCTCTCATAACAACACCAGCTGGCACTCTGATACAGATGGGTGTCTAGAACACTCACCTCGTGGGGGAAGCCTGAGTACAATGGGCCTGCCCTCCAGAAGGTAATTCCAGTCTATTTTGGTCCCCCACCCACATACATGAAAGATCCTCAGTAAAGTTAGCTGTTAAGCTGACTTATATGAAAAACTATAGAAGTCAGAACAAAATAGGATGACATCTTCCAAGAGTTGAAAAGTAAAAGGCTGTCAACCAAGAACTTTTATCCAGATACATTTTTCTTTAAATACAAGTAGAAACTAAGACATTCTCAAATAAAGTATCAGTACCAAACATGTCTCATGAAAATAAGGGAATTCTTCAGGCTTTAATAAAAGGACTGTGGATTGTAACTCCAGTCCACATGAAGTAAGAAACACCAATAAAGGTAACTGTATTGTGAAAGACACTATAACATTTTGGTTTGAAACACCTTTCTTTTCCTATAAATTTCAAAAGGCAACCACATTAATCAATACTTATGAAACTGCTGCATGGCTATAACAAAGTTGTAATTTATATGACAATAATTTTACAGAAGAGGTTTGAGATAGGGGTATATTGGAGCAAAGTTTTATATTCTACTGAAATTGTTAGATTAATTTTTTTAAAGATTTATCTTTAGAGAGAGGGAAAGTGAAGGAGAAAGAGAGGAAGAGAAACATCAATGTGTGGTTGCCTCTCATGTGCCCCCAGTTGGGGGCCTGGCCTGCAACCCAGGCTTGTGTCTTCACTGGGAATCGAATCAGGGACCCTCTGGCTCACAGCCCATGCTCAATCCACTGAGCTACACCAGCCAGGGCTGAATTAAATTATTTTAAATTTAGATGCTAATTAATTTCCAGAAAAACCAATAAGAAAATAACCAAAATGTAGAACTGGGGACACCAACATTATGGGGGTGTGGGATATTTTCCTCCCCCTCCCTATTATTTTACAAGTGTTCATAATCAAGCAAAGATGCCTGTGCCTGTTGCATCAGGACACCAGGAGAGTGCTACCCACCTGTGCTTCAGAAAGTAGGTGGATAGGCCCTCAATGTGGGCTGCGGATCCAAGAGAGTTGGTGTGCCTTTGCCACCCCTACTCTCCACTGAGAAAAAAACAAAAGTAGACTGCAAAATAGGGTGGACATACAAGTGAGAGCGACATAGAAGTGACAGCGAGAACTTGTTGAGGTCCAGCCAGCCTGATGGGAGAGTGAGGAACATAATCAGAATCTGATGCAAACAAGTTTGGAGGCAGGAGGTCAGGGGCCCCGGGGCAACACTACAGTGAGCTGTGGTTTTGCCAGTGGCAACCTGCGTCACAGAGGAGGTAGACGGCAAAAGCAAAGAGTGGCTGACCTACCGCCACGTGGCTCCCATTGGAGGGCCCGTTCCACGTCAGCAGCACAACTTCTCAGGAGGGACCTTCATGGCTGAGGTTAGGGAAAGGAAAGAGAAAGAGGCAGATAAGAATGAAAGAGCCTAGAAGTAAAGTGTTTGCTGCTGCCTGCTTCTAACAGGACATAATTCTGGGTGTATCCCCACTTGAGGATCCTCCTACCGGGCAATGGTTACCCACAAAACTTCAGATGCCAAGCCCAGGACTCTCTGCACCCTGCAACCAACTTTTTCTACGCCAACTCTTTATACATGCGCTAGAAGGGAGGCGCCAGAGCGGGCACAGCTGGAGAAAACCAAAACCTTGAGCTATAGCACCACCTTCTGGAAGACAACAACAAAAATGCTTTTAATTACTAACCGGATATACTGTAACAAAGTAAACAACTAAGAAAAGTGTATGTGCTTTATTTCAAATGTGACGGCAGAGGCACATTTCACCAAATACCGTGAACACCAGAGGGATATAATATAAAAAAAGAAAATAACAATTTTCCAGCCATCTAAACCAAAGGCACAGAGTATTGCAACCTAGCTAATAATGAATTCAAAATAGCTAGTTAGAAAGATTCAATTAGCAATGAGAAAACTCACTCAGAAAGGCAATGCAGTGAACTCATGGATAACATTAATGAATAGAAGGAGTTCTTTACCAAAGAAACTAAAAATGTTAAAGGGAACCAGACAAAAATTCCAGAGCTGAAGGAGTCGATGAATCAGATGAAGAACGCATCAAAGGGCTTAAGAAATAGAGCAGATCAGATGGAAGAGAGAATTAGTGATGTCAAGGATAGGAAGTCACAAATAATGCAATTAGAAGAGGAGAGAGGACTAAGATTTAAAGCAACAAAGGGAAAAGGGACTCATGGGTGTGGACATTGGTGTGGGAGGGTGTCAGGGGATTAAATGGTAATGGAAAAATTACAATAACATCTTTTTTAAAAGAATTAGAGCTTGCGGGGGGGGGGGGGGGGGGGGGGGGGGGGGGAGCGNGGGGGGGTGGAGAGTCAACAAACCACACAAGAACTATTAGGTATAATGAGAAAAACAAATATAAAAATAATCAGTTCACCAGAAGGAGAAAGCAGCAGAAAGTGTATTTAGAGAAACAACAGCTAATAGCTTCCAAACCTGGGGGAGGAATTGGATATATAAGTTCACAAAACAAGTAGGACACCCTGTTATTTCAATGCAAGAAGACCTTCTCCAAGACACATTGTACTGAAACTGTCCCAAAAAAATCAATGATAAGGAATCTTAAAAACAGTCCAGAAGCAAAAGATAGTAACCTGCAAGAAAGAAGGTAATCTACACAGGCACCCCATAATGGCACAGTGGACTACTCAGCAGAAACCGCACAGGCCGGGAGCGTGGAGGGACATGTTCTAACTGCTCGAAGATAAAATCGCCGACCAAGAATACTTTATCTGGCCAAGTTAACTTTGAGATGTGAAGACATAAAGACTTTTCCCAGGCCAACAAAATTTAAGGTAGTTCACCACTAGACCTGCCTTTCAAGAAATGCTGGAAGTTCTTCAAACTGAAATGAAAAGACGCTAATTACTGACATAAAAGCAAATGGAAGTACATTCTACTCTTGCAAAGGTGGAAAAAAGTATGTTAGAAACTGTAACTCTATATTAGAAGTGTGTTAAACACGAAAAGAGCATTAAAAATAAATGTAGGTACTGTAATTGCTCAGGAAATTCATTGCATAAAAGGGAGGAGTGAGGGGGTGGAACTTTTATACGCAAATAAAGATAAGCTGCTATCAACATTGAAAAGGACAGTTTCAACTATGAGATGTTTTTTGTAGCAACAGGGTAATGACAAAGCAAAAGTCTAGAGTCTTGACACAATCAAGGAAAACCGCCACTTTACAAAAATAAGCAGAAGCAGAGGAAAAAAGAAACTTAGGATGCAAAAAGACAAGAAGGCAAATGGTAAGACGGCTGTAGCCCTTGGGTATTATTAATTACTCTCAATGTACGCAGATTGAATTCAACAAACGAAAGGCACAGAGTGGCTAGATGGATTGAAGAGCAAGACTCAACTAAAGGCAGCCTCCAGGAAACTTATTTCAGCTCTAAAAACACACAAAGCTTCAAGTGTTATGGAAATAAAGAGCCAACACAGTCCTAGAAAAGAAGAGACAGTTGCAAGATTCAGTTCCCAGTTCCAAAGCGTACTGCTTATAGGATGTGTTGGCGAACATGCTCTCCCATTCCAGGGGTTGTGTTTTCATTGTGTTGATACTCTCCTTTGCTGTGCAAAAACTTTTTAGTTTGATATAGTCCCATGTGTTTATTTTTTCTTTTTTTCCCCTTGCCTAGGGAGATATAGCTGATAAAATATTGCTAGGAGCAATGTCTGAGATTTTATTGCTTAGGGTTTCTTCTATAGTTTTTATAGTTTCAGGTCTAATATTTAAGTCTTTAATCCATTTTGAATTTATTCTTGTGTGTTGTGCAAGAAAGTGGTCTAGTTTTCTGCACATATGTCCAATTTTCTCAACACCTTTTATTGGATAAACTGTCTTTAGCTCATTGTCCGTGCTAGCTTCCTCTGATAGATATTGACTGTAAAGTTGTGGCTTTTGGTGGGGGGGGCTGTCTATTCTGTTCCATTGATCTGTGTGTCTGTTTTTATGCCAATAACGATCTTACAAAACCCAATACCAGAAAAAAAAACAATTCAATTAAAAAATGGGCAAAGGGCCTCAATAGACACTTCTCCAAAGGGGACCTACAGATGGTTAGTAGACATATGAAATGATGTTCAACATCACTAATCATCAGAAAAATGCAAATTAAAACCAAAACAAGATATCTTCTCACACCTGTCAGAATGGCTCTCATCGATAAATCAACAAACAAGCACTGGCGAGGTTGTGGAGAAAAGGGAATCCTTTTGCATTGTTGGTGGGAATGCAGACTGGTGCAGCCACTGTGGAAAGCAGTATGGAGATACCTCAAAGAAATTAAAAATGAATCCATCTTTTGACCCAGCCACCCCACTTTCAGAAATATATCCAAAGTAACTCAAAAAACTAATTTGAAAGAACATAAGCAACCCTCTGTTCATTGCAGCATTATTTACAATCTCCAAGATATGGTAGCAGCCCAAGTGTCCATCAGTAGATAAGTGGATAAAACAACTATGGGTCATTTACATAATGGAATACTACTTGGCCATAAAAAATAAAATTTTTATCCTTTATGGCAGCAGGCATGGACCTGAAAAATATCATGCTAAGTGAAATAAACCAGACAGACACCATGCAATTTCACTCATACGTGGAATCTAATGAACACACTGAACCAACAAGAAAACTAGAGACAGACTCACGGGCAGAGCAGGCTGACAGCTAAGGGTTGGTGGGAGGTTAGGGTGTGGAGGGATTGAGCAGAAATGTAAAAAGACTCACGGTCATAGACAACAGTGTGGTCTATGGAGGGGAATGGAGGAATAAGGAGGTTAATGGTAATGGAAGAAATACCATATATTTGTTTTTATTTCAACTGGATACAAAGAAAAAAAGACTTACTGCAAAACTACAGTAGTTAAGACAGTGTGATACAGACATAAGTAAGGGCAGTGATACAGATCAATGTGGTGACACAGATACAAGTGAGGAGTTCAGAAATAAACCCTCATATCTATCAATGATTTTCAACCAGTGTGCATGGACAATTCAGTGGAGAAGGAATCATCTTTTCAAGAGATACAGAACCATCCCTTGGTATAGCACATGCACCCTCTATACACTACGGGCCCTTTAGTCACTTCATAGCTGTCCGGGTTATCTGGCTGACTGTCGCAGCATCACACTCTCAGTGTTCAGGTGGCCCTCATAGGAGCCTAACCACACAACCCAATGCCAGTCACCCACCTCATTTCATCTCCATCACATAGGCATGGTGTCATTTTACAGCATCAAAAGCAGCATAAGTATAGTGGAACAAAAATATTTTGCAAGAGAGACCACATCCCCCTAAGTTTTATTATAGTATATGTTATCACTGTTTCTATTAGTTACTTTTGTCAATCTCTAATTGTGCCTCATTTACAAATTAAAGTTTACCGTGTGTATATAGGGAAAAACATAGTATGTATAGGGTTTGGTACTACATGTGGTTTCAGACATCCACTAGGGGTCTTGAAACATATTGCTATGAATAAGGGGGGACAACTGTAATAGGTGAGTCTTTAAAAACAGAAAGTGAGTAATGATTGCCTGGAGCTGATGTAAGTTGGGAAGGGAGGACGGTGGCTTGGAAATGTGGAATGACCACTAATGTGTACAGAGGTTTCCACTTGGGCTGATGACTATGCTCCAAAATGATGCTGTAGTGATGGTCGCACAAATCTGTGAATATGAAAATGGGTGACTGAGGCTTTTCTCTTCAGTTCAGTAATGGGGCCCAACCCTGACGTCTTCAGACTGAGGGATGGTAAAAGCAGCAACCCAAGGTTACTGCACTGTGGTTGGTAGGTAGTTACCTTACTCAAGTACCTCTGTAAATAGTCCTTTTGCAAGTAAATACTCAAATTTACCCATGTTTTGGTTGACATTAACTTTTAGGTTGGATCCCCAAGTGATACACAATAAGCGGACTTAGGAGGGGGACGGGAGAGAAGACAATTGCATTCACAAGAGCAGAACTGATAAAGTCTTTTTAAGAGCCAAGACACAAAATGATATTTTCCTAACAGTCTACTTAAACTACATGAAGTAAAATGGATTTCTGAATCTGTTTGTTGATTTGATTATACCATACTTCATTATGACTCTGTTGTCTCACAGCTAGTACTTGGAAGAAGCTCTACTTTACTTTTTTTAAGACGTGTATTTTGGTGTTACAGAGAGCTGGAAATTTCTACCCTTAAGAAATCAAAATTTCAACCTAAACATCATTGCTAGTATAGCCAATTTAAAGAGTGACATTGCCCTGGCTGGTGTAGCTCAGTGGATTGAGCACGGGCCTGCGAACCACACGATCACAGTTTGATTCCCAGTCAGGGCACATGCCTGGGTTGTGGGCCAGTTCCCGGTTCCCAGCAGGGGACTCACAAGAGGCAACCATACATTGATATTTCTCTCTCTCTCTCTCCTTCCCTTCCCCTCTAAGATAAATAAATAAAATCTTAAAAAAAAAGAGTGACATAAAGATATGTTGCACCAACCTTAGCAATAATGATACATGGAAGAGACAAATAAATACAGGAAACAGATTGGGGATTTAGCAGTAACTGTGTCAACAACACCCAGAACAGTGTGTCCTTGAATACGGTTTACAAATAGTCTGGTGGATTAAATGATATCTCATGGCGCATATTATTCCTGAGCATAATAACTCCACCAACGGTAGTTAGAATAACTCACTGGAATAACTTTAAAAATTGTTCTTCACTGACTAAGAATCAATCCCATTTCTACAAGGCATAACAAACAAGTTTACATTTCTTAGCCAAAGTCATTACAAAACAATAGAATAGCACTGGATTCCCTTCGGCCTGCGAGGGGATACCCGTGCCATTCCAACACTTCATGGCGCAGCTGGATGGACACCACCTGTGTGGTGGAACCGTCTGTATCTAAACAAAAAGACATTCCAAACTGACTCCGTGCTCGCTGCTTGCATATCACCTACATTGGGGAAATATCAGATTATGTTTCTGGAAAGCCTTCAATAGTCTTCTTATAATATTTTTAGTTTTTGTTATTATTTCACAGTTGTTTGATTATGTTGTCCAGAGACTGAAGTGCTTCTTTGCATTTACTGTCCTGACAGGTGATTCAACCTTTCATGTCAATCAACATTCAGACTGAAAAATGAGGCCCACTAAAGTGAGAATCTGTCACCGAGCAATTACACAAGAACGGTAAGGTCGTCACATCTCCACCATTCCAGAAGGGCTCTCCTGTGCCTCCAGCACTGAAAATAAAAAGCTCCCATACTCCCAGAAAGTGGCTAATTGTTTAAAAGCCATGGTCAAAAGTAGCCATCAGAACCAGTTTCAACCTGATGAAACAGTAAATGACAGCTCTCTGCAGACTTAGGAAGAAGCACTGCAAGAACTGAACTTTAACAGCTTACCTCACCCCAGTTAATACACATGGCAAGTTCCTCACAATGATAGCCCCCAACTTCTCATTCTCGCTAATCAGGAAAGAACTTAACCCAATGCACAGCCAGCTGGGCGAGCATGTGTCCGACATAGGAACACAGGATGTTGCTCCAGGAAGAGTTCCAATGCTTACAATTTAATGCTCTATGGGCATCATCATATGATTCGTAAAATTTTTTCTCTGAATTTGTGTTTTGAAATAGAAGTTCAATGAGTTGATGAAGCAAGTTAGTAAATTGGATTCTTGGCCTATGCATGATCCTGTTACCCATCACCAGCCTTCATTCCTGGCAGGGTCCTCAGCTGCCCTCTCCCTCCATCCACTCAGTGACCATTGCCACCTCTCCCTTTGTACCAGGGGCCCTGGGCACTGATGTGAAGATGGCCCTAGTGCCAAACCTAAGTCTCCTGTGGGGGTCATTTACTGTCCCCAAAGGAGTGTGACATTGTATAGGAAAATTAAAATACCACGACAGGTTAAGAGACAGACTGTGCAATAAAAGGAAAAGCTTTTCTTCCTCTACCTGACTGTTAAATAAAGGATCCTGCATTTTCACTTTACAGTACCAACCAATGAACCTGCCCATGGGTCTAAAAATGATATCAACTCACTAATGTCAATGAAAACCGGACACTCATTTACTGTCACAGTCCTTAAAATCCCTAGGTAAATTCAGCAGTCTGCTCTCCAGGAGTGACTGTGTCTGTGTAACTGTGACTGTGTAACCCAACATACCAGTGCAACGCCTCTTACTTGTGTTTGCCCTAAATCCAGCTTGATGAGTTTATTGTTGTCGTTTCAGATGTTGTGTCATAATCTGACACCAACACTGGGCTACATAAGGATGACAGAGATCTGCTGCTTTGTTTCCAGCTTAGTCATGGAAAGCAATTTGTTAAGAGAGAGGCTGCATTTAGAATGGATAAGAAGTGCTAAGAAATAGCATGGATACTCTTCTCAAAAAAAGTTCTCTCCAGAGCTCCAGGAAAGAATTCCATTGCTGATTGAAAATCAGGCTTTCAATAATTTCAGGGTCAGCAGGGAAAGTGAGAAAGTTATCATTATAATTTTTTGAAAATAGTTCCAACGCAATTGCATGTACGTAGTTGTCAAATAGTAAATGCTCAGTAAATATTGAACTGACTGAATTTATGAATTCCAGAAGACATCAATGAAGAATGGAATATTCCTCTCAACTCTTATTGAAACCATATTGGAAAAGGGAATGTAAAGTCTAGAGAGGCAAAATTTTAACTCAACACTGTGGTGCAAAGAAAATGAAAATGTATTTGGGTTTCTTAAACACATATACAGTGAAGACTTTACACCAAATAGGAGGGATCATAAAAGAGTATGCGTGCAAGACAGGTGAGCTATAGGGCTTATTGGAAATCTAAGACAAAGTGAAGAAGCAGTATGACTGCCCCCAGATAAAACTTCTACCCTGTTTTATCTTCTTGAGCTTATTTAAGTGACCAAAAAGTATTAGAAATACCTTTTTTACGCGCATTCTATGCACTGAAAATGCTTTACATATACAGCTTTTGGGAGAAAGAATAAAACCCATAACACAAATATTTAGATGATTTTGCATAGAAAGACAACTCATATGTACCTGTTAACTTCATATACTGTGAAGACAAGTTAATTGGTAATCTGTGTTAAAATGTATTTTACTTGACCATTAATATGAAATGGTTGAAATATTAATATAAAAAGGTTGAAATATTCATTATTATACTCAGAATATGATGAGAATTCACTACCTTTCATTTTCATTGTTCCTATAAACCAGATCCCAACTTGGACATAAGGATCAAGAGCCTTTCTCTCATAAAACCAGTCAGAATGATATCACCAACCCGTGGTGGTGTTTTATTGCTACTTCTCATCCAATATTTCCAGTAATGAGCCTGCTTGACTGTAAGACATTAGTGCCGTTGTAAATGCACAGTCTGTTCGTATAACAGGTTTATAGTCTCTGCTATTTATTTTTCATAGCAGGAGGAGCATTTTAGCATATCATGAAGAGTGCAAATAAATAAAACATTAGAAATGAATTATGGATTCTTTGGTTGTTTTATACTTTTTTGTTATGATAATAATTCTTTTGTTGTTTGATGATACAAACAGAAGACATGAAGAAGGGCTTGCCAGGTACCAGAAGGTAGAACATAGGTCTTCACCTGGTACCAGCGAGAGTCAGGTTGTAAATTGTGTGGTTGGTCCAGTGCTGTGATGCTCTCCTCGCTGAGTGTGGACTTCCATGTGCAGGGCTCTGTATCATCAACTGCACATTAAGGCTGTTTTATCCTACATATGCAAATAAGTGAATGTTCTAGCTTTAGAAGTACATTTTTAATATACTCTAGAAGTACATTTTTAATATACTCTATGAAAATTATCATTAAAAAGTTTATAGGACACTAATAGATGCAAGACTTTGAAAGGATGTTTATTAGTGAATTTTTAAACAATAGAACCTACATATTCCAATAAAAGTCATGTAAATCGGATAAGTACAGGGTAGAAATGAATGAACAAACAGGAAAATGGCTAATAGGTGATAGTGGAAAGGAAACTTTAAGTGAAAAAAATAATCTGAATGAAATCAATCTTTTTGTCAGATAAAATGGAAATATTTCTACTTCAAGTAACATGTGTATTGCTTAAAACATTAACTTATATCTACTATGTTTCTTTTATTCCAAGTTGTAATGTTGATTTGTCTGAAATAAACATGGAACATCTTTCTTTCTCCTCCAGGAAACCCTATAAAATATGTAAGCAAGTATAGTTGTGTCCAGTGAAGGAGAGTACTTTCCAAGATATTTACCATCATTGAGAATGGTACATAAATAGAAATTGTGGATTTCATAATTAAAATTTCTCAATGTGAGTTTTACAGGTCTTACTCTATTCATAAATAAAAAGACAAATAAGACAGGGAAACTCTCTATGAATTTCCATTTACTTAAATATAAGAAAGAGTTACTAAAAATGCATGGTATATAGGGAATATCACAATGGAAAATATGATTAGTAAAACTAAATTGAACTCCATGAAATCACTGCATATGAGAATGTATAGGATGAATTTCAAGTTATACTTAAAAGGAAAATACACATATTAGGAAAAGAAGACTGAAAATCAGTAAAAATATAGAATGAAAACCATCAGCATGACCTAAAATTGATTCTTTGTAAAAACTAAGAAAATTATAAACACCAACCAATGAGGTTGAGCCAAAAAGAGAAAGTACAAAAAATAAAGAATGGCAGAAGATTACAGCCCCTACAAGTACTGAAAACTCATACAAAGATATTGCCATCATATTTAGGCATCGCCTTTTAAAATATAGATGACAAGAAAAAATCCTAGAAAACTACAAAATACCAGTACCCACAAAAGAAGAATTAGAAACCATATAGCACTATAATCATTACAAAAATCAGGTTCATAATTAAAATAACTTATACAAAGAAAACACAAGTGAATGGAGTACATTGTAAAACTACAGTACAGATTTCAAAGTCAATGAATCCCAGAGGTAATATTACCAGTGAACCCAGCTCTTCATCAGCATCCCATACATATTATGGTTCCCATGGGAACAGTGGATAGTTAAGCCAAGAAGAGGGATGTAGGAAGCACAGCTTGTCTACTTCAACTATATTAGTAGATTAGCTGAGCTGATAGTTCGTGCTTCTGTCCTAGAATGCTGCTAGCCTACTATGTTCTCATTGCGGACACTCTTCCCAAGATCACTAATCTTGTCGACTTCCCACTCCCTCTTTATCAATAAACTTTGGATACCACAACACCTCTGGTAGCAGACAGAAATTTTAAAAGAGGCAGCATGTGTAATTGCTTTCACCGAGCTTCACAATTCTAGAGGAAAATGATGTATACAATTGTGTAATTATTAAAATATTTTCTCTTTTACCAAAGAAAAATATTTGCTGTCATTTTTAACACATTACTGAAGGCAGTACTTTTCATTGAAAATGATGTTTTAGTAAAAAACCACTGTATCTTGTATTATTTGTGGATAAGAAATGTCACTGTAGTATAGTCCTCCTGAACTGTTGTTTTGTTAAGGAAAAAAGAAAGCTACTCTGTACGTTTAAAAAAAGTTTCTTCTCATCCCATACCTTTGAGCAGGTTTAGAAAATCATCCACCAGAAAAAAATGTGTGGAGACCTATTCTAAAAAATGCATGGACTTCTGAGTTTCCCATCCTACCTTAACACTTGAAAAATTGTCCTAGCGAAGCTACGAATCAACTTGAGCAGGATAAACTGGGCAGTGTAACAGCTGCACACCCAACCACAAATGCCTAGAGAGGATGAGCCGGTCCCCATCTACCAAGTCGCCTGTGCTATGCATGGCATCCTGCGGGAGAGCATGAAACTTCGCCTCCGCAGAACTGGTTTGCCAGAGGCTGTGAAAGAGTCACTTCATGTTTTGTTCCTATTTCACAACCCCATTGCATTTTCTTCTCACCTGTGTTTCTTGAAATTATATGAATCTGTTTAATGCCTCAGTTTCCCTTCACTAGTTCCCAAGCTCCATGTTTTCCTGTTCAGAGGAAACTGGAAACTTGGAGAACTACCCAAGGTCCCTTTATGTAGGATCATAAAGGTTCATATGTTCCTTCGAAGTGAGCCATAGAAGGGAGGACTTTAGGAGCCTCCCTTCTATGGGAGCCACAGACGTGGAGGACTACCCACCACTTGTGGGGCTGTGGACTTTAGGAGCCTCCTTCCCACCAAACACCAGACCTGATATACCTGGTGACCTACGGAGGGGGATGTGAATGCCCAAGACAGGGACATCTAAAACAGAACCAAGAAACACCACAGTCAGTAAAGCAGAATGCTGGAGAAAAAAATATATGAAAGTGATAAGAGCAAGTCATAGACTTTCTGGATCTAAAAACAGAGCTATTATTTTTCAATATTTAGCATTCAGGAGATGAGTCAGCTAAGTGCCCCGTTCTTCAGCTTGTATAACTCGTTTCTTCCGTTAGTCCGCCTGAATGCTTCCCTCAGCTCTTGTTCTGTTAGATTGCCCTCAGAAGAGAAGCTCCAGCAGGTTTACACATTTGGAACCACAGAGCGAAATGAGTTTATCCTAGTGCAGTGACGATCCAGGAAAGAATGAAATACATAGGCACGATTCCTGGCTGCCCCTGTTGTGGGCCTCTTCCTGAGGATAACAACACATTGATGAAGTAAGTCACACGTGACTGATGATGCTAACCCAGAAGAAAGTGATGTGTTCTGACTGAGAGATGGGTGAAATCACACTGCTCTGGCCAGAGACGGTAGTTTTCTAGAATTTGCTGAAGTTTCAATGTGGCAAATTGTCACATACACTGCAGAACTGTGCCTCACCAACATGAGCGCCACCAGGGTACAGGGTCTGGGTCCTAATGGATCAACATCTCCATGCACTTGCGCTACCTAGAGCCATTGCTTGACAGGCAGAAGCCCCAGGCCTGGGTGACAGAAAAGCACATTCTCCGGGTCACCATTATGCATTGGCTCTGGCTACTAACAACTGTTGCAGCCATTAGCAAGTACAGCTGCTCGTTCCACTGATTGATTTTTCTCCTCCCTCCTCCCCTAAGGAGGACTGTGATCTCTCAGTCATTAGGATTTGTAAAGGCCTGATGATGACAATAGTAATAATAATTACAACAAGAAGAAATAACTCTTAATCAATCTTATTGAACACTTCATATGAATTCTTTCCTGTAGCCCTAAAAACAACTCTGTCATATCCACACATTATCCCCTTTGGAAAATGAATAAACTAAGGCTCAGAAGTGTTAAAAAGCAATGCCCCAAATAACAGCCAATAATTATGAGAGGTTTAAAAGTATCTTAATCAAAACATGTAAATTTTAGACATGTAACTGGCAGTAACAGAGGGAGTTTATGTCTATATTTTATAACAGGAGGTAGAGGGAAACTTTCATCCTGCAAAATAATATGATGCAGGTCATCCCTTTGCATCTAAATAGCTTGCCAGTTTTGTCTAAACCTGCCCTGACGCTGGTGTACTGCGCAAAGAAAGGTAAGGCAGAAAAAAAAAGGCTTTTTTTAAACAGGTACCAGAATATAATGTGTCTGTGTTTCTTGTAAGTAATCTACTCCGTCTGGATGAAAAGCTCGCCATGGACCCGTATTTGCTCACACCAAGCTGTGCCGTGACAGCACAGATACAGCCTCAGGCTTTCAAGAGCTTCCCAGCATGGAAAAATCCTTGGTCTATACCAGAGTGTATCTGTTCATGTTTGGAGGGATGCACACAAGCAGACACTCACTTGCCCATCTGTTTGGTTTATCATTTACCATTTCCAGTAAACGAACAGTTTGAGACTCTGACCGACATAAGCTTAGAATCATGTTGAGTTACCACGGCCCAGTTTAAGCTCTACCCTCAGTACAAACTCAGGGAAAAATGAGGATTTGGCTTGTAAACAACAATATTTAGGGGGACTTTGATCGGCATGCTAGAATAATGGATTATCGCCACAGGAATACCTAGCATTTTCAAAAGCGTGCTTCTTAGCATTTGCTACAAGTTAATGAGACACATTTATTGTACTGGATAATTTCATAGTTAGAGCTTATTATCCGAGGAATACTTCTGGAAGTATTCTGAAGCCCTATAACCAAAGGACTTCAGTTATACCAGGATTAAACCAAGCCACAAAGCCCAAGACACTCTGCTTCTTTTTATAATTTCTGTTTTTGTTTACTCTTCTCAGTTTCCAGCTATGGTGCCCAGAGAATATCCTTGGACTGGTTCAGTTTGAACATCAAAACATACAGGAAAAGAGCTCAGAACTTATTTAAGCAAAGGCTTCCCCTAATACTACTGAATTCTTCCTTCAGAGAACTTACTCCTTCAAGCCGAGAACCAGAAGTCCTCGGTTGGCTCCACACGCTGAGGGACAGGGGCAGTTCTCTTGTTTTGCTTTAAGGTAAATATAGAAAACCAGGGTCTCACTGACAAAAGACAAATTTACTCCCATTATATTGTTTCGATAAACTGTTTTGAAGAAGTTAGAGTAAAACTAATCATTTTAAACGTATGCATGTGTCCAAGTAAGCTATTACCCTATGCCTGCAGAACCACAGTTGAGGCCTCATGGGGTCCGATTTTACAGGGTACTTGAGCAGAGATGAGCCTTGGAAAGTAGAAAAAGAAAATGGTTTAAGAGGAAATGGATTGTATTAAAAGCCTAAGTAAGTAGCACCAGGAAATGGAGCCCCAACGTACATTGCAAAGGCAAAAATTTCTTCTAAGGGGAGGAGTCTCTTTTGCTCTGCAACTTACGACAGGGCTTAAGTGTCAAAAAACCCAGGGATGGAAAAAAGAGAAAAGGGAAATGAAACAGAGTAGCAAGAGGACTTAGACCAGAAAAACACATCCAATAGAAGTTTCCATTTTTGTATATGAAGAAAGATGTAAAAAGTCCTGCTGCTATTAAATGCCCCACAGCACTGCCCTCCACAGAATGAAACCACCTGGGAAGACCAGGGCTGTGTGAGGAGGAAAGGCTGATTTACAAGCCAGACTGTGGATGTGTTGGATACGCTGCAATCATTTTAGATGTTTTTTGTTTAATATATTTTATTGATTGTGCTATTACAGTTGTCCCATTTTCCCCACCTCATTCCCCTCCACCCCCTCTCCCACCCACATTCCCCCCCTTTAGTTCATGTCCATGTGTCATAAGTTCTTTAGCTTCTATATTCCCTATTCTGTTGTTGCCCTCTCCCTATTTTCTACCTACCATCTATGCTACTTATTCTCTGTACCTTTTCCCCTCTCTCCTCTTCTCTCTCCCCTGTTGCTAACCCTCCATGTGATCTCCATTTCTATGGTTCTGTCTCTGTTCCAGTTGTTTGCTTAGTTTGTTTCTGTTTTTGTTTTAGGTGTGGTTATTAGTATTTGTGAGTTTGCTGTCATTTTACTGTACATGTTTTTTATCTTCTTTTTCTTAGATAAGTCCTTTTAACATTTCATATAATAATAAGGGCTTGGTGATGATGAACTCCTTGAATTTGACCTTGTCTGAGAAGCACTTTATCTGCCCTTCCATTCTAAATGAAAGCTTTGCTGGATAGAGCAATCTTGAATGTAGGTCCTTGCATTTCATGACTTGCAATACTTCTTTCCCGCCCCTTCTCACCTGTAAGGTCTCTTTTGAGAAATCAGCTGACAGTCTGATGGGAACTCATTTGTTTGTGACTGTCCCCTTATCTCTTGCTGCTTCTAGAATTCCCTCCTTCATTTTAATCTTGGCTAATGTAATTATGATGTGCCTTGATGTGTTTCTCCTTGGGTCCAACTTGTTTGGGACTCTCTGAGCTTCCTGGATTTCCTGGAAGTCTATTTCCTTTGCCAGATTGGGAAGTTCTCCTTTATTATTTGTTCAAATAACTTTTCCACTTGTTGCTCTTCCTCTTCTCCTTCTGGTACCCTATATAATTCAGATGTTGGAATGTTTAAAGATGTCCCGGAGGTTCCTAAGCCTCTCCTCATTTTTTTTGAATTCTTGTTTCTTCCTTCATTTCTTTCTTCCTTCTGGTCCACTCCATGGATTTGAGTCCCAGTATTCTTCTCATCACTATTGGTTCCCTGTGCATTTTTCTTCATTTCACTTGGCATAACCTTCATTTTTTCATCTACTTTGTGAGCAAATTCAACCAATTCTGTGGGCATCCTGATCAGCAGTATTTTGAACTGTGCATCTGATAGGTTGGCTGTCTGTTAATTGCTTAGTTATATTTGCTGTGGAACTTCGATCTGCTCATCTATTTGGGCCATTTTTTTTGCCTTGTCCAACCTGTTATGTATGAGGGGCAGAGCCTTAGGTGTTCACCATAGCAGGGCAACCCATCTTGCTACATTGTGATGCTGTCTGCGTGGGAGGGGTCCAGGAGGGAACACTGCCACTTGCTCTGCTCTCTGCTGGTTTTCAGTCACTTCTCCTGCTGCCCACAAGAAAATTGGGCCCTTCTGGTGCTGATTTCTGGGTAGGTGGGTTTGTGTACATCCTGGGACCCTGTGGGTCTCTCCAATGAACTCTCTTGTGAGGCTGGGAGTCTCTCCCTCTGCCTCAACCCCCACAGGTATTTCCAAATGGTGTTTTGAGGCTTTACTTCTCTATGCTGGGATCCTGGGTTGCACTGTCTATCTCGGTCCCCAGTTTTGCCTGGTTTATCTGCACTCAAATGTGGGACCACCTAGTCAGTTGCCCTGCACGCAGTACCCAGCTTAACAGTTGCCTCCTTGCTGGGTCTGCCCATTGCCCCCACCCCCTCGCCCGGGGTCTGCCAGCTGACCTACACCCAGGGTGCCTTTCATGCCTGGTGCCACTGCTTTTTGTGCGGTGACCCTTCTCTGTCCTACTGCCCAATTCTGCCCTGCTTACCAGTCTGTATGAATGTGTCTATTTTGTCTCCCTGGTTGTCCGACTTCCAGACAGTTCCACTTTCTGTCAGTTCTGATTATTTTGTTTCTTAATTGTTGTTGTCCTTATTTTGGTTGTGCAAGAAGGCACAGTGTATCTACCTATGCCTCCATCTTGGCTGGAAGTCATCATTTTAGATGTTTTAACTAACCAGAAAATACACAGTAAGCCTTTACTATAGTTCTTACAAATCCTTTGTTTCAAAATTAACTTCATACACACCAGTGGTGCTTATATAAAAACACCAGTATCAACTATCTCATCGTGGTCATGTTGTACAGGCAGGAACACTCTCATATCCTTAGTGGGTCGTGCACATAAAACATTCTCAGGAATTGTTTCCAGTTTGACTATTATAGTCCACATGTGTCAGACATGTTTCCACAGCACAGTCACAAGAATATGTAATAGCACTTTCAATACTAAGTGGAAACAGGGCCAGAAAGAGAGCTTAATAAATTCTAGATTCTTCAATGAATCTTCATATATGTTTGTAAGAAATTAAACAAATGTTTCTAATTTTTAGTTTGACAATTATAAATCCTCATTCTAAAATGCACTTGAGGAATCCTCCCAAAATAAACAAAATAAAAACAGAAATGTCGAAACTAGGAGCTGTTTTATTTTTTCCCCACTGGCTACATTTATCTTATTTACCTTCTCATACCTGTCATTGAAATGTTTATAGTAGATAACAAAATAACTGCACTGGAAACAATATTTATTACGTTAAGTCTAACTTAAAAAAGCTAAGGCCCTTACCTTTAAAATACAGAGGTGTGGTCTCAGAAACAGGAAATATTAGAAAACTTACACCTCCTAGGAATTTTGAAGTCATCTCATGAAGAGAAGTGGGACTGTTGTGGTTTTTTTTTTAATTTTAAATAACCTGAGACACGTCTTCCAAGGTAGTAACAATGCCTCTGTCTCTTCCCACCCGTCTGGCATTACCTCTCTCTCTGTGTATCTGTAGAGTAGTGTGTTTTAGAAACCCAGCATGACCAGGGGAGAAAGCGGATGAGTGAGAGTGGACCTTTACCTTGAGATGTGCAGGCAATGTAAATCAGAATGGAATAAAAAAGAACACTGAGAATAAGGATTCGGGATTACACATTTTTGTGTGGAAAGTACAACAGATTCTTTCAACTTGTACCAAAATATTTCCTTATCTTTCAATAGTCAATATATTAGACAATGAACAGAACATTTCTCAGACCAGCAGACCCACTAGAAATATCCACTAGGTATAAGTACTTAGATGATGTGGAAATGAAAATGAAAATGCCTTATGTATAAGATCTGAAAATGCAGTCAGAGAACCAGCTGTCCAATCTTTCCCTTCCCTGGCCCCCAGAAGAGCTCTGGAACTGCAAGCATTTCTTTTTTGAATTCCAAAACATAAAAAAAATCAAAATTTCCCTATGCATTTAATAAGCCTTGAGTTATCTCAACACCAATGTAATAAAGGTAGTACTAATATAAAAATCATCCCTGAGATCTCTCTCTTTTAAGCAGTACATAAATTAAATTATGACTAATGATCTTTAGATCTTTACATGATTTTGGCAGTGCTCGAATGCATAAATAACTCATTATCATGGTAAAACGTCTAGAGTCTTATGTCAATTAGCTTGGATCTTATTTGTGTTCCCTGAAAAATAGGACCTTAGAAATCATATTGGCAAACTTCCAGAAACACTACACCCACACACTAATATATGTGAGTATACTGAATATAAATAAATGTATGCCCACTCATATACATATGAAAATTACATTAGTTTTCTTCTTTAGAAGATGCACATGAGCGCCGCCATTATTGTGTAGCAGCATGTACCTGAGCTTATCTCTTCCTTTGGTCCTTCCTAACGATGGTATCTTAGTAAGACTCCCCATGCATAACTTAAGGCTTGGACGTTAGATGGCATGATTTTGGAACAATTCTCACCTTATTTTTCCAAATATCCAGGGTTCCATAAGCTCTTGCCAATGGACTTCACCACTCTGCTACCCCACCCATTCCACACTTAATTAATCTGCATCTCATTCCACCTCATGTCTTCAGCACAGACAGTGCTGAGGTCTCTCCCCACCTACTGCTGCCCATGTACATATAAACTGATAGAACTGCAAGGAGAAATAGACAAAAGCAGAGAGTCAGAGATTTCAGTGTCCTCCCTGTCAATAACTAAACAATTAAACACAAAATCAGTAAAGATATAGAAGATTTGAATATCAATATCAATGCACTAGATGCGACTAGCACTTATACGATGCTCAACGGCAGAATATATTTTTTATGTGCACAACAGGAGGCCAAATAAATTAGAAAACATAAGTCAATACAATTAAAAGGACTGAAGTCATCTGACATGAGTTTTCTAATCATGGAATTAAGAAATTACAGGAGGATATCCAGAAATCTGTAAAGGATATAAAATCAAAATATCATACTTTTGGATAACCCATTTCAAAAAGAAAACTACAATGTACTGATCAGAATTCAAAGGGTACTTAAAGCAGTACTTAGAAGGGCAATCATGGTTCTAAATGTGCACAACAGAAGAGAAGTCTCAAACTCATTAGCGTCCATCATGAAAGAAAAAAATATTAAAAAAGAAAACAGAGCCCCCCGGCTGGTGTAGCTCAGTACATTGAGCTCGGGCCTGCGAACCACACAATCGCAGTTCGATTCCCAGTCAGGCCACATGCCTGGGTTGTGGGCCAGTTCCCAGCTGGGGACTCATGAGAGGCAACCATACATTGATACTTCTCTCCTTCTCTTCTTCCCTTCCTCTCTAAAGATAAATAAATAAAGTCTTTAAAAGAAAACAAATCAAACCCAAAGAAAACAAAAGGGAAAGTTTGATGGGGTGAAAAAAACAATAAAACAGTATAGGAAAATCAGCAAACCCAAAAGCTGATTTTTTTTGGCGGGGGGGGGGGGGACAACCCATAATAATGAGAAATCTCTAATCAGACTAATCAGGAAAAATTAATAGTGACAAGTTACTCAGATCAGGAATGAGAGAGATAGCATCACTGAAGATACTACAGATACTAAAAAGATAAAAATATTGTGAACAAA
Source organism: Sturnira hondurensis (assembly GCF_014824575.4). Classification (NCBI taxonomy): domain Eukaryota; kingdom Metazoa; phylum Chordata; class Mammalia; order Chiroptera; family Phyllostomidae; genus Sturnira; species Sturnira hondurensis. The sequence goes on along the minus strand of NW_028074140.1, from coordinate 7,021,741 downwards.
GCCCTGGCTGGTGTAGCTCAATGGATGAGCGAGGGCCTGCGACCCAGACAATCGCGGTTCAATTGCCTGTTCAGGGCACATGCCTGGGTTGCAGGCCAAGTTCCTGGTAGGGGACACACCAGAGGCAACCATATATTGATATTTCTCTCTCTCTCTCTCCTTCCCTTCCCCTCTAAGATAAATAAATAAAATCTTTAAAAAATGTTGTGAACAAATGTATGCCAATAAACTTGACAATTTTGATTAAATGGATAATGGACACAAATTAAGAGCTTGCACAAGAGTACGTAGATAACCTACATTTTTAGTTAAAATTGTCTTCTTCCACTCATCTCCACTTACCAAAATAAATTATGACCAAATAGATGACTTTACTGGTGAATTTCACCAAATATTTAGGAAGAAACAATACCACTGTTAAACAAGCTTTTACAGATAATTGAAGAGAAGGTAATATTTCCTAGTTCATTCTATGAGGCCAGCATTTTTATGACATTAAAAGCCGATAATAATATAAAACATCTAATATGTATGCCTCAGGAATACATATGCAAAAATCATTAACAAAGGTTTAACAAATCAAATATTCAAAATATAAAAACTATCATACTTTATGATTAAATGAATTTTATTTCAGAAATAAAAAGCTTGTTTAACTAAAGACTAATCAATATATCATTAATAAAATAAAAAAGAAAACTGTATGAGATGCAGAAAAGCACTTGACAAAACCCAACACCCATTCTTAATGAAAGTTCACAGCCAAGATAAGAACAGAAAAGAATTTCCTCAAATGGAGGAAAAGCATCTATAAAAACCTACAGTTAACATCACATTTAACAGTCAAGTCCAAATGTTTACTCCTCAAGTGAAGAGACAAGATGTCAGCCCTCATCACTTCAATTAAAGATCACACTGGAATTACTAGCCAGAGCAAATAAATAAATGCATCCAGATTGGAAAGGAAGACATAAATTGCTATTATTATCAGAGGACACAATCATAGATACAGAAAATCCTGCATAATTACAAAAATGATATTAGAATTAGTAAGTGATTTCAGCAATGTTTCAGGTTACAAGATCAATACACAGACAACAACTGTATTCCTAGGTGCTGTCCACAAGCAGTTAGGAAGTACAATATAATCAGATACAATTTTAATAGCTTCAAAATTTTGAGATATCTAGCATAAATTTAGCAACAGAGGGGAGGAAACTGTATATTGAAAACTATAAAAGATTGCTAACAGAAAGAGAACAGACTGACAGTTATCAAAAGGGTAAGGAGTGGTAGAGCTGGGTGAAAAAAGTGAAGAAATTGAGCCAAAAATAAAACAAACTCACAGACACAGACAACAGTATGGTGATACCAGAGGGAAAGGAGGGTGGGAGGAGATAGAAGAGAGTAAAGGGGGAATAAATGGTGATTGAAGGAAGCTTGATTTGGGGTGATGAACACACAACACAATTTATGGATGATGTATTATATAGAACTGTGTACCTGAAACCAGATAATTTTTTAATCAATGTCACCCCAATAAATACAAAAAAAAGAAAGATCAGAAACTAATGAACTAGGTCTAAATATGAAAAGCTTAAAAAAATAATTTCGAGAAAGAACAAAGTTCGAGGATAAATCTTATTTAATTTTAGTAGCCAAAACTGAAAATTTAACTATCCTTCAACAAGTGAGTACATAAACTATTGTAGAATATTCTATGATGAATTACTACTAAGCAATTATAAGTTGATTATCAGTGATGAAATATTGATGCACAAAATAGCATAGATGAGTATGAAGTGACATCAACTAAAATAAGAAAAAGGAATTCACACTTAGGATTCCATTGACATAAAATTCTAGAAAACCTAACCAATACATAGTGAGCAAATGCAGACATGTGGTTGAGTGGGGACAAAGGTGGGGTCAGGGAGGAATGCGAGGGCAAGGCCCCCATTCGGAGGGGAACAAAATGTTGGGGGTGATTCATGTGGTAATTATCTTCATCATGGGAATGGCTGCATGGGTGTTACTTATGTCAAAACATGTTAAACAATGTATTAGATTTAAATACAAGTTTAATAAGCATATGCCAATTTTATCTTAAAAATTTGTGGAAATCTATGTAAAATATATTATCAACATGACTTCTTTAATTCCAGATCCAATGTTCATATGTATGCCTTCATCTTTTTTCCTTACTATATGTTTTTCATTTTAATAGTTTATATTATTGTATTTTTCCATTCCCATTTATCCCCCTTATACCTATTCCACCTCCATCCCCTCCCCCCCCACAGTCACCACACTGTCGTCCATGTCCGTGAGTCCTTTATCTTTTTTGCCCAATCCCTCCACCCCCTCACTTTCACCCTTAAAGAGCAGTCACCCTGCTCTCTGTCTGTCAGTCTGTCCCACTTTTGCTTGTTAGTTCAGTTTGTTCATTAGATTCCACATGTGAGTGAAATCATATGGTGTTTGTCCTTCCCTGACTGGCTGGCTTATTGTACTTAGCATAATGCTCCTTCATCTTAATTGACAAATCAGGAGCATTTTTTAAAATCTGACTATTCCTTCTTCCTAGAAAATCTTACATCCATTTAAACTTTCCTACCTTTTTTCTTTTTCTCTCTGAACTCTCTTTACTAATCTGTTTCACAAGTTGCACTATTTCTGCTCAAACTACATCTGCTTAACTTTACTATGCCAGGACACTCTTTGCAGATAATTTTAGTCCAATGACTTAAACTTCCCTCTCAGTGCTAACTACACCTGAAGGTGCACTTCAGGGCTCAGTCCCTTTGAAATATCCCAGGCACATACTTTTCCAACTGATATTACCTTTACAATAGGCCCCTTACAGATATCATCTACAAAAAGAACTCATTTTAATCCTAACCTATTCTTCCCCAAATTTCACCATTTCAATATTAGCACCATCATCTATCCCTTCTGTTTAAAGCTAAAATCTTAGTTATTGTCCTTGTTTCTGTGTTTTCTCACCCAGCTTCTGTCCAATCCAACAAAAAGCCTTATTGGCTCCAGCTTCAACATATAAATGAATGAATGGTTTTTCTCTATTTTTACTCTATCGCTTTTGTCTAAGCAATCATCATCTCTTACATGGGTTATTACATTAGCTCTCTTATTTTCATATAATACATTTGTCACATAAGTATTTTAAAATCATAAATGATTTATCACTAATTTATAAAATTATTGCTCTTATAATAAAATCCCAAGTTTTGTGCCCTAAATGACTACACAATTCTATCTTTCACAATTCTATTCTTTTCAATTCTATCTTCTTCTACACAATTCTATTTTTTCATCTATCTTCCTTATCTCCTTAGACCCTGGCACAGGATCAACTTTCAATGCCTTACCCTGTTGGGGACCATTCTGCCTGGCTTCAGGAGTTGTAACTGCCCCCCATGGCTAAGGCTGAGTGAGCGACCTCCAGACTGTGAGCCACTAAGGAGACAGAGCTTGTCTCTGCTTCATCCCCTGCCCCCAATGCATGGTCGGTTAGTCAGAGACGGGTAAGATCCCTCAGAATAGGGGCAACCTAAGCCAGACATGATCACTTGGGAGGCCATCAAGGAAGGACTCGGGGGGCTGCAGCAAAGAGAGTGTGATGAACCCTTGCCCTCCCCCCGGCTATTCTGACATAGCCTGAGTGCCCATTTCTGTCTGGGAGAAGTGCTTCCTGGCTCTAATCCACTTAAGCCTAAAAACCCATGATGGGGAAGGCAGTGCAGCCCCTTGCCAGCTAGAGCAGCATCTGGGGTGATCGGACATAAGAAAGAGTTCCTAAAATCCTGTGAAGCCTGCTTTGATAAGTGCGTTTTCATTCGCATGATAAGGGTTTGAGCAAGAAATGAGTATATGTCTCCCAAAGTTTTTGCAACCCCCTTACCTGACAGATACTGTCAGACTCAGACTAAGCCCTCAGAATTCTTTGAAATGTTATCTACTGTTTGATCCTTGATGCCTGACATTGATTGATGAGCTTTACCTGAATTCCTGTGTATTATAACCCAATAAAAGCGTGGAGGAAGGGGCTCTTGGTCTTTCTCCTCTGAGAGACTGACCACCTCTCCTCCCCAAGCAGCTCATGTCTTGGTAGTTTTATTTTCATCCATGGTGGATGGGATGACTTTGCAGACAAAGTTGCCCCCACATTACCCCATATTTGGTAAAGCCTAGCACTGGGATTAGTTGATTAAGGGCAAGGTAACAAGAGTCAGAATACCTGGGTTCAAACCTTAGCTTTGCCACTTGTTTCTCGTGTGTGATCAAGGTCTGAATTCGACAGTTTTATGTAATTGAAACACAAATTTGGAAACAGAATCTGTATGCCCAAAAAGGAGAAAAGAAACATCAGGATAGAGCTAGCACTGCCTGTCCCATCTTTACTCACATATAATACATTGCTACATGACTTAAAAATTTAAGTAGCTTAATGCTCTTAGTATTAATTTTATTAAATAATATAAATATATTTTGCACGGTATCAATTTAATTTTAATGAACATGTCAACATTTATTTTTTTTTAAATTGATCTTCATTTTGTGCAAACGTCTAGTTACAAGTCATGAGACCATAACGTACAGCATGCTGACCATAGTCACTAACACTGTATCGCATGTTTGAAAGTTACTAAGAGAGTAAGCAGATCTTCCAAGTTCCCATCAGAAGAAAAGAAATTTGTAACTATGTAAGGCGATAAATGTTAAGTAGCCTCGTTGTGGTGATCGTTTTGCTTTGTATATAATTATCACAACATAGTGCACACCTCAAACTAATGTAGTTAAATTTTATATACCTCAATAAAAAGGCTGTATCTTTTCAATTTAATTCATGCCAGGTATCCTTGAAGTTCATACACCACCACTAGTGATATGTAACATAATTTTAGTAGTATTAAATTTGTAATTTTAACATTTTCCTGCTTATTGTAATACGCAACAGAAAAAAAATACTTAGCCCATCCTACCCATGACTTCTGATCTGTTTAACTAAAAGTTAACAAGCTTTTGGAGTGAAATTCAAATAAGTTACTTAAAAAATCTGATATATGTATGTATATTTGTAGTATATTAATATAAATTATTGCCAAATATTTTAATATATAAAATACATATTGGAATAAATACACAATGAAATACAAACATATCTTCCTTTTGCAACTTCGGCTTACTTTCCCTGCCATCTTACAACTATATAAAGTAATTGTTAGGTATCCATAAAAGAAGTGGAATAGACAAATATTTCAAGTTGGCATCTATGGACTTGTTTATTGGGTTGACAAAAAAGTCCATATGATTTTTTCCATAAAATAAAACACAAACTTTTCATTTTCACCAATAACTTCATTGATTTGGATATTTTAAGTATGTTGGCTCTCTCCTGCCTGGCATAACAGACTGTTCTCAATTAATGCTACGATTTAATCACCATCAACTTTAACTAGTCTACATCACCATGGACTATTGTCCAGTGAGAAATCTCCAGTGTGAAACTTCACAAACCACTTTTGACACACACACATTCGATCAGTCAGAGCACCTCCATACACTGCACAAATTTTTACTTGCATTTTTACCTTTCTTGGAATAATAAGCATAATATGCCAAAAACATTGCATATTTTCTTCCATCTTAAATATTAAAAAGACTACACAAAATTTCACCAATTTTGATAATTTTTTAATGCATGCAGATGTGACAGTTGTCACAATACAATCTAACAAAATTATTTCAAATGAAATTAAAGACAACTAAGTGCTGCTAGAACCATCTAATGGGAAAATCCCAAAGAACTTTTTGGCCAACCCAATCTTTTCCCAGACTATAAGATAGGAATAGTAATAGATATTGCCAATTACTTTTTATGTGTCTCCCACATAAAAACACAAAGTGGTGAATTTAGACAGTTATAGCAATAATCTGATTTAGGGTTGTATAATAAAGAATGTGGCTGACCTTTATCTTTAGTTTCTAGAAGGTAACTTCTAAACCTTGGAATTTTCCTGATAATGAAGATGTTTGAGTATTCAAGATGGTTCAAGGATGGTCCCCTTGAACCAAATGGATAGTTTATGCTAATGAAGTGACTTATGGTAAGTCACTGGATAATTATATAAACAAGATGACTCAAAAAAATGGGAGCTGGTTGTACCAGAAAGACCAGCCACGTCATTAGAGAGTTGGGACTTTGAGCCGTGTGTTACCAGCCCAACCTCCATGGATGGAGTGCAGACGTATGGCTAATGGTCCCCCTGGTTGGAGTGCCTAAACAAAGTGCAAACACATGGCTAGTGACTGATTCAATCATGCCACTGTAATGAAACTCGGATACAGATTGGATATTGAGCTCAGATGATTTCTGGTTGGCCATACTCTCTAATTATTGTCACACTTTGATACTGGGAGACTAACACATCCCTGAACATGACAGAAGCTTTGCATTTGGAACCCTGCCAGACAATGATGTGGTGCTTCTGTATGTGACTGATCGTGGTTTCTAAGCTTGTGTCATTATAAAACTGTGGTCATAATCATAGTGCTTACCTGAGTTCTGTGAGTCATTCTAGTGAACTAGCAATCCTGAAAGTGGCTGTGGGAACTCCCAGAACTGTAACGAGCTGGTCAGAAACAGAGGAGTCGCATCAGGAATCCCTGAACTTGTGACTAATGTCTAAGCTGAGGCCAGTCTTCTAGAAGAATATTCTCTTGCCCTTGACTTGGCAAACTCACTGTGAGACTCACATCTCAAGTCCCTATTTCAAGGATGGTTCCCTGGTTTTAGACACAAAACTAACTTCAGGTGAAACCTTCACTAGAAATTGAAGGGTAAACATTCCCCTTAATGATAAAAGAAGCCAAGTGTATGTCTCAAACACTAACAAAAGCTCCAGGATTGGCTATGCACCAGGCTGAGCATTACACCGTAATGTATACTTAATGTACTTTTTGTAACTGATGATACTTAACCATGGTTTCTTTTCCAATGTGACAACTTATTTATTATATAACCTGTCAAATGACTCATATAAATGACTCATAAGGGAAAATTCAGAGGACTCACCAAAAGTCACAAACAACATATTTGGCACAAACACTAGTAGGAAAAATAAATAGTAAATAAGCCACTTCAATAACATAAGTGCAGTTACACATGAAAAGCTATAAGCCAGTACTTTAATTTCTTCTATCATAAAATTATATGCATTTGCCCTAAGCTGGTGATTATACTGATCTGTCACATTTTGAGATAGATATACTAGTGGTTTTCACTCTGCAGAATCATATTATATCCATCATCAGAACTTAGGAGTTTTTTGGGCTGCTTGCTTGTGCAGCTCTCATACTTCAACCTGTCACCATGTGTCTCAGCTGACAGAGCTGGGAATGTAGCTTTCAGTAACTGTCAGCTGTTATACAATGGTCTTCTTGGCAAGAATGGCTCACGTCTCTGTGAACGTTTCAGATGCCACTTCATAGTCTCTATTCATAGAATTGCAAAAGAACCAGCGACGTGCTAATACATTAATTCATGCTATTTTCTCAAAATAACAAAACAAGAAAAAAATTAGAAAAACTAAGAAGCATCTTTATAACAGCGTTTCAATGTTATTTTTACTGCTAACACTATTACAGATGTCCCCATTTGCCGCCCCCCCCTTCCCTCTGGCGATCAGCACACTGTCCTCTGTGTATCTGTGGCAGCCATATATCATCTTTGGCTGATCCCTTCACCTTCTTTCATCCAGGCCCTTCCTCCCCTCTGACAGCTGTCAGTCTTTTCCACGTATCTGGGCCTCTGTTTCTATTTTGTCTGTCAGTTATTTTGTCCATATGAGTAAGATTATCTCTATCTGAGCATTTTTTAAAAGTACATTTTTGTTTAATTCCAGGAGAAAAATATATATAATTTCATTCTCTTTAAAAAGCTTCAACTTTTCTTCTCTACATTCACTTTAAATACATATATATTTGCACATGAATGTATAATAATCTTGAATTACCAACATTTCCCCAAATCCATTTTCATTGTGTGATTTTATTCCCTTTAAAAAAGTTATGGTAAAATTGGAGGGTCAGAATCAACTTCTGGAATGGCAGGGTAAGGAGCTAGGTAGACCACTCTCTAACAAAAATAATGTCACGAGGCAAACCAAGAGTTAAGGGATGGGGAAATAGACTCTACACTTGATGGGAGGAATTATAGAGCCACATTACAAAGGGGTATGAGTCTTTTGAACAAATATTTCTGGGAAACTGGACATCTACATACTAAATAATGGATCTGAACTCTTTTCTTACACAATAAAAATTAACTCGAAGTGCATCATTGGCTTAAATACAGAAACTAAACTTCTAAAATTCCTAGGATAAAAAATAGAAGGAAATCCTCATCACCCTGGGTTACACAATTATTTCTTAGATATAATACCAAAAGCACAACATCAAAAGAAAAAAATAGATAAATAGGACTTGAAAATTAAAATCATTGGTAGTTCAAGAGATACAGTTAAGAGTAATATAACAACCCACAGCCAATCCTCATAAATTAAAAATAGACAAATGGTTTTAATAGACATTTCTCCAAAGATATATAGAGATGTCTTATAAGAAAAAAGTATTTTGATTAATTGCCTCCAGCCACACCCTTCCATATATTACTTCATTAAATCATCATGAGAAATAGATATGATAATTTTCAACCTAAGAAAAAGGTATCAGAAAATATAAACTTCCAATTGTAAATAAAGCCATGGGGATGTAATGTGCAGCGTGGTGACCATAGTCAATAATACAGCATTGTATATTTAAAAGTTGCTAAGAAAATAAATCTGAAAAGTCATCACAAAAAAAATCCACAAAATTTTGTGACTATATATGGTCACAAATGGTGAGTAGTCTTACTTTAGTGATGTTTTATAACTGAAACTAATATAATGTTACATCAGTTACAGCCTAATTAAAACAAGAAATGTTTTTTAGATTATAGCAGTAGGTAACTTAAAGACCATTTTCCAACTCCAGTATTTTTCAGGTAAGTGACCAAAGTTGAGAAAAAGAAAAGGTCAAGGAAATAAAGGAGAGCCATCTTTTAAAAAAGGGGGGAGAAGAAAGGGAGGAAAGAAGAAAGCAGGAAAGGAGAAGGAGATAAAATAAAGAATAAGGAGGTAGAGAAAATGGAGAAACTAGAAGACAAGAAAAAGGAAGAGGTAGAAGAAGGAGATGAGAGGAGAAATAAGAGGAAAGAAAGAATAATGAAGAGGAGAAGAAAAAGGGGAATGAAAAGGCAAAGATGGACACATAAGTGCAACGTGAATGGGGCATTTGTTCATAATATGCTTAAAAAGCCCACAGAGCATTCAACCATATGACAACCAATGCAGGCAGCAAAATCACACAACTGTTAACAGGTAAGACATCTCCCTGGCAGAATTAAGACTGCCACTCATGATTCTGACTTTAGGATCAGTCCTAGAAAAAGAGAGCTAAACAATGAATGGATTCTTATGAAATAGACTCAGTCACTGTGAAAACTAGAGACAAATAGTGAGTGGAGTGCCAAGAAGCGCACTGATGTGATCTTAGTATTTATTTTGTTTGCTTCTCAGTCTCAGAGAACTTTCTGTGTGATCCGGACTGGGACCTACACTTCCAGAACTATCTTAAGGATCAGGTTTTTAGCTGTCATTTAAAAGTTTATCAAAGGTATTTTAAAAGTTCTTTTAATTTTCCCAGTTGATAGAAGGTTTATAGTGAAGTATCACACATATTTAAAAGTAAACGTTTTGCCATCAGACTATTCAGACAGGATATTCCCTTAGGTGATCCTAATTTTATACTGCTCATAGAGCTGTAATATGGTGGGGACAAATTCTAAAATGTGTAAAGATGGCAAATATGGCCCTAAGGTACAAAAAGTCTCAGCAAAACCATACCTCATTATTGTTTATACAGGAAAGTATAAGAATCACAAAAATAAAACTTCTGCCTTCTTAAATTCTACACTGAAATTCAAATTAGTCAACATACCAAATAAGTGCCTACAGAGTTATTTTGTCTTTGAATTGCAAAATTAAGACATTTTACAACATTAAAGATAATTATAAATGTATCTAAAATATAGTTAAAAATCTTCCCATTCCAGTCCAATTGCACACATCAAATATTTCCTCTGCTTATAAATATATGTATTCATATACAATGTTACTTATTTTATTATAAAAGTATATACCTATTCTATAACTTACTCTTTAAAAATATTACCTACGCATTATGAAATCCATCTAAATCTCTTTCTATCTTGTTCTTTTCATATTTACATTTTATTCCACAGTGAAAATGTACCACAATTTATTTAATAGTTGTCTATTAAACAAGTAAGCCTCTCAGATCTATCGTGCCTTTGCTCTTGGACTATGTATGTATATACATACATATGAAAATATGTGGTGGATCCTGCCTGGTAGGATCCATGTACGTTGTGGCTGCTCATGAACAAATACACACAGACAGCAGAAGTCTTGTGGAGAAGCTCAGTGGATTGAGCACAGGCCTGCGAACCAGAGGATCGCGGTTCGGTTCCCAGTCAGGGCACATGCCTGGGTTGCAGGCCAGTTCCCTGCAGGCCAACTCCCAGCAGGGGATGCACCAAAGGCAACCATACATTGATGTTTCTCTCCCTCTCTCCTTTCCCCTCTAAAGATAAATAAATAAATAAAATCTTAAAAAAAGAAGTCTTGTGGAGAAAAAGGGATAGCAAGGCCACTCTTTGAGAGAGAGAGGGCAAGAGGGCCAGAGAACCCAGTCTCTGCCTGGACAGGCTTTTATTGCTTCTCTGGGTACATTACATGGAGAGTGGTCCTCATTTACTACATACAGGTTCACTGCAGGGGATTACCTTTTACAGATAAAAAATGAAAGAATGTTACTAATTACTTTAAAGAGAAGGATGTTGCAGATCAAGGGGGAAAGTGGTTGGTCCAGTTACACTCCATACTTGGGAGGTTTAGCACAGACTTTAGGAAGTTGCAGTAAGCCCCTGCTGCCTCAATTCAGGGTAAGGGAGTTTTAGCAAAAGCAAGTCTCATAGCAGTCTAGGTACAATACAGGCCTGATTCCCCATGGGAAAACCTATCCTTAGGCATGGTCCTTTGTGCCGACTCACATCCCACTGGTTTTCCACGTGAGGGCTGAGCTACATTTCCACAACACGCAAAATAGTTCCCTACAATAATATATTTTCAGTAGTATATGTCTAAACTCATTTAATGTACCTTCCATAGATAATACTACTTTTATATTTGTCCAAAATATGTAGATTATCCAATGACAAAAATTGTAATTTTGATAATTTTCAACTGATGACTACGTCTCACTAATTGAATTAAGCAACAACCTGAAGAGTTCTGCTACCTGATAGGATGTAGAAATCNCCCTCTGCCTGGACAGGCTTTTATTGCTTCTCTGGGTACATTACATGGAGAGTGGTCCTCATTTACTACATACAGGTTCACTGCAGGGGGTTACCTTTTACAGATAAAAAATGAAAGAATGTTACTAATTACTTTAAAGAGAAGGATGTTGCAGATCAAGGGGGAAAGTGGTTGGTCCAGTCACACTCCATACTTGGGAGGTTTAGCACAGACTTTAGGAAGCTGCAGTAAGCCCCTGCTGCCTCAATTCAGGGTGAGGGAGTTTTAGCAAAAGCAAGTCTCATAGCAGTCTAGGTACAATACAGGCCTGATTCCCCATGGGAAAACCTATCCTCAGGCATGGTCCTTTGTGCCGACTCACATCCCACTGGTTTTCCACGTGAGGGCTGAGCTACATTTCCACAACACGCAAAATAGTTCCCTACAATAATATATTTTCAGTAGTATATGTCTAAACTCATTTAATGTACCTTCCATAGATAATACTACTTTTATATTTGTCCAAAATATGTAGATTATCCAATGACAAAAATTGTAATTTTGATAATTTTCAACTGATGACTACGTCTCACTAATTGAATTAAGCAACAACCTGAAGAGTTCTGCTACCTGATAGGATGTAGAAATCCATAAAATAGAGCCAACAATCCCACTTCTGGGAATATACCCACAGGAAACAAAAACACCAGGTTGAGAAGGTACCTGTACCACCACGCTCATAGCAGCATTATTTACAACAGCCAAGGCATGGAAACAACCAAAGTGCCCTCTGTGGACGAATGGATAAAAAAGGTGTGAAATATATACTTAGCCATATACATGTACTGAATATTTAGTCACAAAAGGAGCAAACTGCATCATTTGTGACAACATCAAAGGACCCAGAGGGCATTTTACTATGTGAAATAAGCCAAAAATATACAAATACTTTATGATCACATATATATATGCAGAATCCTAAAAAAAAATTTAAAAAAAACTAAAAAAATTCAGTTTTGTGGTTAGCCCAGGTGGAGCTTCAAGGGAGGGGGAATTGGATAAAGGTGGTCAAAAAGTACAAATTTCCACCTGCAAGAACAGTCTGTACTAAGGATCTAATATCCAAGCTGCTGACTACAGTCAAAACTGCCGCTGACATACATGGAGTTGTTAAGGGAGCAGATCCCAAAAGTTCTCATCACAAGAAAAAGTTAATATCTTTATGTTTGTTTTGTATCTATATGAGAGGATGGATGTTAACTAAACTTACTGTGGTAGCCATTTCACAGTATATGTAAATAAAATCATTTTACTGTGTGCCTTAAACTTATAGAGAACTCTATCTCAATAAAATTGGAAACAAATATTTTTTAGAAGAAAAAATGAAATTTATAAAAGAATATTACTCACACTAACAACAAGAAAAATCAGATAATCTAAAAGTTACAACTACTTTGGATTCCAAACTGAGGGAATCAGTTGCAAGGTATATTGAATTCCAAGTGCTAACAATATCCTCTGGGGAAAGACGAGACATATGTACTATTTTGCCCATGGACAAGCACAGGAAGAAGAGCTTGCATACATAAAACTATGTTAAAAGAAAACAAATGAGATTTTAATAAGTTTCAGAGGTTACATGTAAATTAGTATGTGACAGTTTAGATCCTCTGAGGTACTTAGTGAAAAGGGGGGAGTTTCATTTCTACTCTCACTAGTTATTTTGCAAGGGCCTCAGCTGGTGCTAATAGAAAATATTGTTTTTTTAAAAGGCAGAAAACATGAGGCTGCACTGATGTGCAGGTGGTGATGGGATACTGAAAGACAAGACGTGAAACCTGATCCCTTCTCTCACAGACATGCAGTCGCCAGCCCCTAGAGGAATGGCAAAACATCCTCCTCTAGCCCTGATCCAAGCAAAGTTGTCCCCGTGGTGGTTGGGCTTGAGTAAAAGCAGACTCGCTCTGAGGGAGCGACAGGAAATCCACGTGTTCTCATGATCCCCAGCTGATACAAGGCAAAAGACTGCTCCGGGGAAAAGGGCAAGAGACAAGCTCTACTCAAGACCTCCAACTATTACAATGAAACCACAAATACAGGAGAGGCAGAAATGTTGAAAAACATAACCACTAAGGTTTAAGAGCATGGCCATGACTAAGACTGAGGTTTTATGGGAAAACTGAGAATCTTTGACCCTGCCATGAACCCTGTACTCACTACTAATCAAGAGCAGTCTGCATTTACAGCAGCAATAGATGTACAGAGAGATGCCAGGTCTCTGGAGATCTAAGAGCAAGTCAGAAACATTGAGAAAAGACAAGCCGCAGAACAAAACCAAATACTTATTTGTAAAACATATATCTGAATAAATTATCTCTGAAGTATACAATGAGTTCTTAAAACTCAATGATTAAAAAAACAATTTAAAAATTGACAAAACTTCTGAACAGACACCACACAAAAGGAGATATAGAGATAATGAATAAGCATATGGAAAGATGCTCAACATCATGTAGAATTTGTGCATTGCAAAATAAAACAATGAGGTATTGATACAGGGTGCAGCCAAGGGGGGGCCCAGAAAAGATTTGGAATGGTGTCCGGANTAGAGTATCGTCCTTGGGAGGGGCCCCTGTTTTCTGCAGCAGTTTTTGGCATCCTTCGGTGGGCCAAGTATTGCCCCCCCCTCGGACCCTTTGTTCGGTAACAGTATCACATTTATTAGAATGGTTTAATCCAAAAAGATGGACAGCACTAAATGCCAGTGAGTTTGCTGAACAAGAGGAATTCTTATTGATTATTCATGGAGATGCAAAATGGTACAACAATTTTGAAAGAGTCTGACAGACTCTTATCAAGTTAAATATAGTTATGTCACATGATCCAACAATAGTGCTTTAGGCATTTACCCAGCTGATTAGAAAAGTTATGTCCATACCGAAACCTGCATGCAATCATTTGCAGCAGCTTTGTTCATAATTGTCAAAAAGGAAATCAGGCAATATGTCCTTCAATAGGTGAATGGGTAAACAAACTGTGTTGCATCATCAACTGTGATGGAGTATTATTTAGTAAAAAAAAAAAAAAAAAAAAAAAAAATTCCTGGCTGGTGTACATCAGTGGATTGAGTGTGGGCTGTGAATCAAAGGGTTGCTGGTTCAATTCCCAGTCAGGGCACATGCCTGGGTTGCGGGCCAGGTCCAGAGTGGGGGCCAGGTGAGAGACAACCACAATCTAACCTTTAAAAAATGAGTTGTCAAACCATGAAAGATATAGATTAACTTTAAATACATACTCCTAAGTGAAAGAAACCAGTTTGAAAAGGCTACATACTGTAAGATTCAAATTGTAGGACATTCTGGAAAGATAAAATTAGAGAAAGTAAAAAGATCAATGTTTGCCAGGGGGCTGGAAGAAGTGAGTCAGGGCTGAGTACCTGAAGCACAGGGCAACTCTCAGGCTGCTGAAACCACACTTCATGATACTGTGACAGTGGACACATGGCCTGGATTTATCAAGACCCACAGAATTTTACAGCACAAAGAATACGCATTAATATAAACAAATAACAAAAACAATACATAGAATTGATGGGATGCCAGAAAAAAATGGAAACTATAAGAATGCATAAAAACAAATTCACTGGAGGGACAGTGGGAGCAGATGTTGTATATGTAACTTGGATATGAGAGGAACCCATAAATTTCATTTAAAAACAAACTTCACACAAGCAATGTATGTTCATTGATAAAGTTCTCTCACATGGCGGGAGAGGTTAACAATTCTGAAACTGCTGTATATGGATATTGGAAATGAATACAAGTAAATGGGGGGTGGACGATGGTAGCCCGGTTTCTCATTGTTGGGGTGGAAATTTACAAATAAGCTAAAGAAGGAAATTAAGTGATTCGTAAGGCAGTGGACGAAAGTTGGAAATATTAGTATGAACTCATGTTAGTTTTCATGTAATTGCAGATGATTACATAGAGAAATATTTATAGGCATGTGTTTATATATGGATTAGTAAACACACACATTTACTTGCTGTCAGATGAGACAGCTTAATAGTTATGGCACTCAATAGCAATGTGTTCACCAGGTTCCCAGTTCTTGTTTTCTAATACCATTCCCCAATATAAGAGACTGAGACTCTCTGGGAAAATGTGCAATTATAGGAGTTGGGCAGAAAATACAACAGACGAGCTGTGAAAATTTTGTAGTGCCAGAAAGTAAGGAAGTGCTCAACACACACACACACACACCAGTGGGGGTGTGTCAAAGAGAAACAGGAGCCAATCAAAAGAGCTCCAATGGCCCAAGCTGGAACATTTTGAGAAAAAGTAGTATTAGGTTATAATCCAAAGTATAAAATAAATGTCAATGAGTGTACACTCATACAAATACAACTCATCACTCTTTAACTGTGGGCTTCATGTAGTACTTTCTTCAAAAGAATACACTATGGAAAGGGGAGTAATTTTATGGTGGAAAACTTGACAAAGATTCCCTCAGTCCAATGCTTACAGACAATATTAATATTCATGTATCACGTGGTAATATGTATCATTAATACATGATCGATGCAGCATTTTATGTCTCTGGTCTTCCCCCCAAAATGCACCATATGTCTAATCATAGGAAGAATAGCCAAATTCCAATAAAGGGACACCCTCCAAAGTACCTGACCAGTACCCCTTAACACTGTCAAGAATATTAAAAGCAAATAGAGTCTGAGAAACTCTCCCATGCATGACAATTAAATGTAATGTGGTCCTGGATGGGATCCTGAAAAAACAACAAAAATGGATAGTAAGTAAAAACTGAGAAAATCTGAATTAAATATGGACTCATGTTACTAATAATAATATTGGCTCATTAATTGTAGCAAATCATACTAATATAAGATGTTAATAACAAAAGGAAAAGAGGAAAATGCACTATGCTTCTTATTCTTTCTATAAATCTAAAACTGTTATTAAAAATAAAGTTTATTGTAACCTGACCACAAAAGTATGAAAATTAAATAAAAAATGAGGACAAAAATAAGAATTTTATAAGAAAGAAAGCTTAAAGTATTCTATGTCAGTAGACCTATGTTGCAATAAATGTAAAAGTAATTTTCCATGTAAAAACAACATGGGACCATGTGAAAATGTGTATTTACCCTAAGAACTGGTAAAATATGGGCACACACAAGAGATATTTTCTTATAAATTTTTAAATAAAATTGAATGTTTGAAACACAGATAATAGCACTGCATTGTGGAGGTTATAGCACACGATAGGGCAAAGTGTGATATATTTATAGCCCCAAAAATGGGAAGAAAAAATTAAAGAATACTATTTTAAAGTTCTTTCACTAAAGTTCTTATACTAAAGCAGTATATTATTTGATGGTAAACTCTGATAACTAAAGATGAATAGTATGTTTTAAAGCAATCCTTAAAACTTAAAACCAAGAGGTTCAGATAGTCTATCAATAGTGCAGACATGATTGAATCACTAAAAACTCAGTTAATCTAAAAGGAGACATGAAAAGAGGAAATAAAGTTTAGATGAAGAATAATAGAAAATAAAAAGCAAGGTGGTAAATTTAAACCCAACCATATTAAAAATGCATTAGGAATAAATAGGCTAAATTCTTCCATTGAAAAGACAGAGATTTTCAGATTGGACTAAAAAGGCAAACTCAGTTATGCTATCTACAAGAATCCCATTTCAAAAAATAACAGTATTTCAAATGTGAGAGCTCGTCCATAATGTATTTAGAGCAGTGTTCATAATCACTTGCAATAATAGTGTGTATGAGAGGTAAATACTTGCTAAAAGAGAACAGTGTTTTTTTTTTTTTTAAGTGGAATGTGCTTGCCATTCTGTAATATACTGAGAGAAGTGTTTAACAGCACATAATATGCAGATACTTTGAGAAGAGAGTTACTTCAGGGAATGGATATCATAGCTAATGCATTTGGAGAGGTGTTTAAAACACGAATAAAATGCTAAGAGTTGAACAATATAGGCAGGTCAGAAGTAAAATGATCAAAGAGACATTATGCAAAATATAGTCGCAAACAGTGCGGGCAGGGTAATGTTAATATCAAAGAAATATGTTAATTTGTAAAAAATTCTAGAATATTTTAGAAATTAAACATACTATAAATAACTCATGAGTCGAAGAAAGAGATCATAGAAGATAGAAAATGTTTTGAAAAAAAATGAAAACACATCAAATTTTAGGAGATTCAGTAAAAGCAAGGCTTAGAGGAATATTTCTTTTTTAAAATATATTTTATTGATTATGCCATTACAGTTGTCCTATTTCCCCCCTTCATTCCCCTCCACCCTGCACACCCCTACCCCCACCATCCCCCCTTTAGTTTATGTCCACGAGTCTCAAGTTCTTTAGATTCTATATTTCCCCTACTATTCTTGCCCTCCCTTCTATCTATTTTCTACCTACCTTCTATGCTACCTATTCTCTGTACCTTCTCTCCCATTCTCCTCCTCCCACTCCCCTGTTGCTAACCCTCCATGTGATTTCCATTTCTGTGGCTCCACTCCTGACCTAGCTGTCCTCTTGGTTTGCTTTTGTTTTAGGTGTGGTTGTTAATAACTGTGAGTTTCCTGTCCTTTCACTGTTCATATTTTTCATCTTCTTATTCTTAGATAAGTTCCTTTAACATTTCATATAACAAGGGCTTGGTGATGATGAACTCCTTGAATTTGATCTTATCTGAGAAGCACTTTATCTGCCCTTCTTTTCTAAATGAGAGCTTTGCTATCATTAAATATTTACAGTAAAAAATAAAGGTCTTAAATCAGTAGTCCAAACTTCTACAAGAAGCAAGAAATGGAAGTAAAATAAAAGAAGTAAAGCCCAAATAAGCAGAAATAAGTAACAATGGCAAAAGCAAACTCAGTGAAATTGGAAAGGGGGGAAAAACAGTAAACCCAAAATCTAGTTCTTTAAAAAACATACATAAAATCAGTTAAACTTTAACTGATCAGGAAAAAAAGATACAAAGAACCAACACCAAGAATGAATAGGGGAGTGGCATCAGCATCGGGCCAGCATCTCTTTTTTCTCTCCCCTTTGATTCACAACAACTGGCTGGACATCCACAGCCAACCCTAAGTGCCTCCGCTCAGCACACCAGGACACTCAAGAGTTTGTATCTACTTGTGCATCCAAAAGTGGACAGACAGGACCTCAGTGGGGGCTGTGGAGCCATTTAGAAAAAGGGAGCCACAAGAGTACAAAACTGGGTGGAATACACAGTGGGGAAAGAGAATTTGTGCAGATCCAGCCTGTCTGATGGGGAATATGGCAAACCACAAGAGCAGAGGAGAGATGAGTTTGAGGCAGGAGAGGTGGAAGAACTCACCACACCAGTCCTCCTCCCCAGGATGAGACAGCAGGCCATTGGGCCTTCCATGTCATCAGAGGTCCCAGCAGAGGAGGTGGAAAGCCAACGTAGAGAGGGACCAGCGAACTTCTCCTGTTCAGGATACAGTTGGAGAGACCAGTTTCTCCAGATCAACAAAACTAAGAGCTGGTGTTTTTTTCAGAAAAACCAACAAACTTTTAGCTAGACAAAGAAAACAAGAGAGAAGACTCAAATAAAACTAACAATGAAAGAGGAGATATTACAACTGATACTACAGAAATACACAGGATCTTAAGAGACTATTATGAACAATTACATGACAACAAATTAGGTAATCCAGAAGAAATGGATAAATTTCTAGAAACACACTACCTACCAAGACAACAGAAACAGAAAATCTGAACAGATCAATAACAAGAAACAGACTTAGTAATGAAAAACCTCCCAACACAGAAACCCCCCAAATTAGACAGCTTCACTGGCAAAATGTACCAAACATTCAAGAAGAATTGATGGCAATGCTTCTAAACTCTTCAAAAAAATTTCATGGGGACAAACATTTCCAAACTCATTCTCTGAGATCAGTATTATCCTGATAAAAAAAGCCAGACAAAACACTACAACAGAAGAAAACTGTAGATCAGTACTAGTGATGAATATAAATGTAAAAATTCTCAAAAAATATTAGCAAACTGAATTCAAGAACACATAGATAGGATTATGTACCATAACTAAGTGGTATTTATCCCTGGGTTACAAGGCTCATTTAATATGTGCAAATCAATTTGTAAAACACATCACATTAACAGAATGAAGAAATAAAAATCACATGATTTTCTCACATGAGATGCAGAAAAGGCATTTGAAAAATATGGCATCTTTTCATGATAAAAACCTGTTTGTTTCCTTACTGGTGATCACTTGGTTTGGGTAGTATATTCCAAATTGAATTCACTGTAAAGTTAGTATTTTTTGCTTTTGTATTTAATAAGTATCATGGGGAAATACTTTGAGACATATAAATATCCTACCTCTAATTAAACTTTTACCCACTAGTTTTAATACCCATTGATGCTTATTACCAGATACTATTATCAATGCACTGATTACCAAATGGTGATTTTCAAAAATGTTCATCAGTTCTTCTTAAGCTATTAATTTGCAATATGTATCAACCTGATTGGCTTTAACTGGATAAGAATATTAGAACAGTTAATACAAAGACATAGTCATTTTTCTAAGATTTTTAAAAATGTTTAAGATAAACAATATGTGTTTAATAAAAATAGCTTGTATAGCAATGTACAAATAAAAACATTTTGATGTATATAACTCAGAATGGTCCTTTGTAGGTCTTTAGCACATTTTTGATGTTAACTAAAATAAATATTTCAAACCATCTTTCACTATTATCTAATCAAGATTCACTGTTGTGTCACAAAATAAAATTATACTGCAAATATCATTCATTTTGTAATATAGCTCAAAGTAAATTATGAGTCTATCTGCAAGCAGTGGAATGGAACAAGATGAGTAAATCAACATACCCACATTTACTTCATTACTATCCTACAGCATTTACCAGACAGTGTACTGTGCAATAGTTCAAGTCTCTATACAACCATGTAGAATGAACCTCCAGAGAACACTGATCCTCACATTTTTTCTGTCAAACAGAGGTAATTATCTGACATTGTTCACACAGTGGAATGGACTTAGGCTATTTAATGCACAAAATTTTCTGTAAACAACTCATTGTTGAGGTCATTTTTTAAGGTAAAAGGAACCACAGTGTGAATATATGGCTAAATTACAAGCGAAAACATAGATAACTTTAGAGAAACTGTATTAATGATGTGCCTAAAAATAGAAATATAATAGATCATGCCAATTTCTCAAAGAATATCTTTATATAACACTGATGTCAACTAATAACAATTAGAACCAAACGCCTTGTTTCGGTTTCAACCGTTTATTAAAGTAGGAGAAGGTTATTTGACTAATATCTGGAACAAGGAGACAGTTTGAACTACACTACCATATACTCCATTCAGAATTACACCATGTCATAATTCTCTAGCAAATGCTCTCAGAAAATGCTTATGCTTTCTGGCACTTCTGTTTGGGCAAACATATTTTCTATTTGTTACGGTATCTGGGCATTTACAAAGGGAACGATCCCCCCCCTGGTTTTCGGAAGGCCTTCCATCAAGGAAAGCAATAGTCTTTCAATCAGAAACTGTTTCTCTCCAGTGGCTTTCTCACTCTGCTAGCAGTCACAACCACTCTCTTAGCACTTGGAACGGTACAATATTTACATGATGTTCCTCCTCCTTTCCTGCCTGTTTTTATCTGTCCTTCACGTTACTAACAAAGAGATTGTTCCGGAATTTAAAAAATACTAAGATTAGGCTTTGATATTTTCCTAGTACAACAGATGAAGAATACAGATTTTTTGGTAAACTCTTCATATCTTAATAGGCTGATTGTGAGGTTTAAGTAGGTCTACAAACATTCTCCACCTATTCTATCCATGTTTATTCCTCGTTATTCTTCAGATTTTAAATTTGAATATCAGTTTTGAAGTATAGAGCAATTAGTGATTCACACATGGGTTTAATTAATTCTTATTATTTCCCTTTAGTTTTATTAGTATTGCATATATTTGACATGTTGACTAAATTTAAAGTGTACAACATTTTCATCTGGCACATTTATATGTGTATATGATTGAAATTGTAGTGATGTTTAATATATAACATTGTATTATTATAGTATAATATTGTTGTCTATATCATTATACGGTACATCAGATCTCTATGGCTTACTTACTACTCATTGCAAGCTTGTACACTTAAATAATATCAGTCCTATGCCCCCTACCTCCCATTCACTGGCTGCCACAACTGCACTGTTTTATATGAGTTTGTCTTTAGGTTCCACATATAAGTGGTTTCATGCAGTATTTATCCTTCTCTGTATGACTTATTTTACATAGCATAATGCTATCGCAATTGCAGAATATCCTTCTTTCTCATGGCTGAATAATATTTGGTTGTATATTTATACCACATCTTTTTTATCCATTCATTCATTGGTGGGCATTTAAATTATTTAGATATCTTGGCTATTGTTAATAATGCTTCCATAAACATGGGGCTACCTATATCGCTTCAAAATTTTATTTTCATTTCCTTTGAGCATATACCCAAAGTGGAATTGATTATCTATTTTTAATGTTTTGAGGAACTTCTTTATTGTTTTTCATAGCAGTTAAACCAGTTTATGTTCCCACTCATGGTGTCTAAGGGTTCCATTTTTTAAATAACATAACATCATATTTGCTTGAATCTTTTCTAAATACATCTGAAGCCTCACGGCTTCTTTTTTCCTAGCCTAAGCTTCCTGCAAACCTCTAAGGTATCTATATTCTTTATCCCAGTATTTAACTGTTGCAAATTTCTTCCTGTTAATACATATGTACATTGTCAGTACTGCTGTCAAGTAATCAGTAGCTAGAAAACGGAACATATTTATACTTCTGTCCCTACCAGCATTTAGACTCCTGCTGAATGAGCTATATAGTAGAGGCAGGGTGTGGGTGGCAAACACCGCCGTTATGTGAGTTCTCAATACTGCATATGTTTTCATGGTTAATTTTCAAATCACTCCTATGATGTAGGTACTAATATACCAAAATGATAGACGTAGCATCTGATACATGAAGTGGCCACCTAACTTTTCAAAGATGACTCAGTCTGTTAGTGGATGAAATAGAAATCAAACTCACTTTTATTTTTACCAAACCCTATGATTTTTCCATTACATGAAACTGCAAATACGCTTTATTAAACAAGTACTTATTTGTATATGTTCCCTATTACTTGTTTCATGGGTATATTTTCTATATCCTGCCTTAGTTTTATATTTACTAAAGAAAGGTTATATATTAAAGCACTTTTAATATTCTGTTCCTTATGGAGAATCAATGTGGCTTCTGCTAATAGCTGGTAAATGAAGTTCTAGGTCACAATATACTACGAAACATCAAAATGAGGTTTGTGTGTTAAAATCTGGATACTCAGGAGTGAAAAACTTAGCAGTCTCATGCGTAATTGGACATCAGGCATGAAGCAGGTTGGCATAAGTTATGTAACTGGCAAACCTACATAATTGGCACTAGTTCTAAGTCAATGCAAAAATTATAAATCTTCTTCAAGACAGAAAACTAAAAACTAAAACATGCACTCTATGAGAAAAATTTACCACAAATCTTCATAGCAGAATGTGTTTCATGCTCTACCACATTTTTATGAAAGAAATCACTTTAGAGATGTATTTTGAAATCTGCGTTTTATTTTAATGGATTCTGTAAAGTTAAAAATATAAAGTGAAGCAAATTCCATTAAAATAGCAAATGGATTTCAAAGCATAGGCAGTAAACTAAACTAAAGATGCAGTGTTTTATAATTTTTTAAAATGTAAATTTGATCAATTACATACAAAATTTTGGAGATCACCAGAAATAATACAAACAGTAAAAAAACTTCTTAAAAGGTAAAGGAATATTAAGACTTAAAAGTTGTGTGCAGAAGATGTTCTTGGAGAAAACAACTTTCAAAATTATTGAACGGTTTGGATGAAAGCTAACATCTTATACTGTGCTTTTTTAAAAAAAGTCTTTATTACAAATTATAGGGGAAAGAACTCAAGAAAAAGAAGGGATTAGGAAAGGTTAAAAACAAAACAAAGGTCCTGGCTGGTGCGGGCCAGTAGATTGAGCACCAACCTGAGAACTGAAAGGTCACTGGTTCGATTCCCAGTCAGGGCACATTCCTGGGTTGCAGCCAGGTCTCCAGTTGAGGTCATGAGAGAGGCAACCATCTGATGTATCTCCTGTGCATTGATGTCTCTCTCCCTCCGTCTTTCTCCATCCCCCACCCTTTCTCTCTAAAGATAAATAAATAAATCTTTCTTTAAAAATGTTCTTTCCCTTAAGAGGCTGGGAGTGAGCAACTCATTATGGCCCCTTTGTAAAAGAAATAAAAAAGCCTGTTGAAAGATGTCTAAAAAGGATTTTAAATAATTTATTTGCCCAAAGTATTTCTGGGCCAAAGCAAGATTTTTCACATGCTAAAAGGTAAGTTTAAGTTAGATGTAGAGGTAAATCGAGAAAGTCTGATTTGTCAGTCATGTGGCTGTACACATGTGAAAGTTTATTTAAAAATTTTAAAGTAGTTCATTTTTATAAAGAAGGCATTTGTATTAATGTGCATGCTAACCCCTTGGTTAAGGGGTTAAGATAAAAGTGATAAAATAAAGATGAGGCAGACCTGTACATTCCAAGCTACAAAAAATTACTTAGAGAAGTTTAAGAAGAACCAAAGAAATTAGGAGATATATCAAATTTCCTGAACCAGGTGACTTAATAGTATTAAGATGTCACTTCTTCCCAAATTGTTCTCTGGAGTCAATGATATCCCAGTCAAAATACAAGCAGACATTTTAATAGATATTTACAAGCTGATTCTAAGTTTCATGTAAAATGAAAAGAACCCAGACATTTCAAAAATATATTGATAAAAAAAAATAAAGTGATGGGTTTATACTACATGATTTTAAGAATTATTTTAAAACAGTGTGGTATTAGCATCATAACAGAGAATGAAATGGAAAATAGAATCCAAAACTATGCTGACATGTCTACAGATAACGTTTTTCCAAAAGAAGGAAGAAAGTAATTTAATGGAAAATAATTTTTTTCCAAAAGAATGTTATTGGAACCATTTGCAATCCATATGAAATAAAATAAAAAGAACCCTGACATTATCTCCCATAGTATAAAATAATTAACTCAAAGTCATAAACCTTAATATAAAAACTGGAAAACATTATAAAATTTATCGAAAAACTCATACTGGGCAGTCTTTGAGACTTTGAATTAGATCAAGATTTCTTAGGTATGACAGCAAAACCATAATTTGTTTAAAAATAACAGTACTTGGGTAGCGTCTATAGGATTCTCCATGTTCATAGCAGCACAATTTACAATAGCCAAGAGTTGGAAGCAACCTAGGTGCCCATCAGTAAATGAATGGATCGAAAAACTATGGTACATTTACACAATGGAATTCTACGCAGCAGAAAGAAAGAAGGAGCTACTACCCTTTGTGACAACTTGGATGGAACTGGAAAGCATTATGCTGAATGAAATTAGCCAGGCGGTGAAAGACAAATACCACATGATCTCACCTTTAACAAGAACCTAAACAACAAAACAAGCAGGCAAGCAAAATATAGCCAAAGACACTGAAATAGAGAACAGGCTGATAGGGACCATAGGGAAGAGGGGAGGGAATTTCAGGGGGAAAGGGGAGGATTCACAGGAACAAGTATAAAGAACACATGGACAACAACTAAGAGGGGTGGAAATTGGAGGGAGGTGGGGAGCACTGGGGGGGGTGGGCTGGGATGGAATAGGAGTTAAAGACAGAAAACTGTACTTGAACGATAATTAAATTAAAAAAATAATAGTACTTCATCAACATTAAGAATGTCTGTTCTCTGAAACACACTGTTAAGAAAATGAAAACCAAGTCCAGATTGGGAAAACACGTATGTGACAAAGTACATGTGTCTAGAATACGCTTTCAAAAGCAGTAAGAACACAAACCAACCAACTTTTTACAGCAAAATATAGGAACACCTACTTTACAAAAGTAGGTATGCTAATCACAAACAGCCATATGAAAATGTGTTCAACCTCATTAGTCATTAGTGAAAGAGTAACATGCAGATGAAACCACAATGAGACACCACTGCAAACCTTTCAAAATGGGTACAGTGAAGAGGAAAACATACAAAGCTGAAGATGTGGAGCAAAGGAAACTCTCAAACACTATTAATGGGGATGTAAGATGACAGAGTCACTTTGGGAAATAGTTGGCACTTTGTATAAAAAGTTAAAGATGTACCTGACATTTCACTCTTAGGAAAGAATGAATGAAACCTGTACTCCTACAATGACTTGTATACAAATGTTAATAACACTCTTATCTGTAACAGTCAAAGCTGCAGCCCAAATGTCCATTATCAAGTGAATCATAAACTAATTACAGTATATTCATAACAGGGATTACTACTGAGTAATAAGTAGAATGAATTCATGATGTATGCAGCAACATGGATGGCTCTAAAAATTAATATTACTGAGTAAAAAGGCAGATGAAAAAGGGTACATACTGCAGTGCCACATTTTTATAAATTACAAAAAACACAGACTCATCAGTGATTGCCTTGAGTGAGCTCAGTGGAATTACTAAGAATCATTAGAACACTTTTCAGTAACAGGTGTGTTCATTATCTTGCTAAGCGATGGGTTACAACCATGTTAAGCTTAGCAAATTGCATATCTTAAATAGGTGCAGTTTACAAATCAATTATACCTCTATAAAGTAAAAAACATGGTCATGAAAATAAAAAGTTGCACTTTTCTATATATATTGATTGTACATAAAAAGCCCTGAATATGTAAAATTGCCTACTCATCTCATTTTTCCCTCTACTACATGAATGAAAATACGTATTACTTTCTTACAGCTTTCCATTCCTATTTTTCATCTGGTATCAAAGATCACATGAAAAAATAAATGATAAAAAAAGTCTTCTGGTAAAAAGTCTTCTAGTTATGTTGTAAGGACAAAAAGGTGTGTGTAGAAATTGTAAGTGTCTCAATATCAATGCTCCAGTTTGTCCTCAGAGCTTTCTCTTCTTTCACAAGTAAGATGATGCAAGAACTTGAAACAAAACCTCTCACTCCTACCTCCTATGAGACACAAATTCTAATCCAAAGTGAAAACAAGCCAAAAAAAGTTGGCTTTTTAAAATGATATAAACCATATCTGTAAACAAAGCACAGCTAGAAGCTGTGAATATGGCATAAAATGTCTATTCCACAAGATTCTTACACTTGAAAAATGTACATGACCTGGATAATAAAATCCTTTCACTTTCTAAGTATTAACATTTAGCTTTCTTGTTTACCCACTACATTCTATGAGCAAATTTATAAAAGAAAAGATAGAATACTGAACAAGTAAACAGAAGGTATCATGGTCATCTACTTAAATATTTGTTGACATGGACACTGGCCCGCAGTGTCCGTGGCATTATGAATGAGACATGAGACAAATTCACATGGACTACCGAGTCCTGTTGAGGAAAAGAGACAGCAAGGCTTCTCTCTCAAGGGAAGAGCACCCCAACCCTTGCCTTGAAATGCTTTTATTGGGTTCAATTTGCACAGGAATACAGGGTGTATACATAAAGCTCATCAATCATTGTCAGGCAGAAACCATTAAACAATAGATAACATTCAAAGAACTCTGAGGGCCTATTTTCAGCCAGGGTCAGAAAGCTAAAGAGTAAAACTTTGAGGAACAAACTCATTTTCTGCTTGGACCCTTATCATTTAATTGCGAGCATTCTAAACAAAGCAGGTTTCACAGGATTTTATATATTCTTTCTTAGGTCTGATCACCCAGGGAACCCACCCTTTCCAGCACAGGGCGGCACCCACCTCCAGCATCATTTCAGGCTTAAGTCAGGCAAGGGAAGTAAAGCAGCCAAGAGATTAGGAGACTTCTTACAGACAGAATGAGGACTCAGGCTATGTCAAAGCCGAGGGGTGAGGGTCCATCACCCCCTTTTACTATAGCCCCCCAAGTCCTTCCCAGGAGCCTCCCAGTGATCATGCCTGTCTTAGGTCATCCCCCCCTTGGGGAATCTTACCCATTATTGGCCTACTGGGGGCCAATGCATCAAGCATTGGGGGCCAGGCGGAGTGAAGTAAAAGGAGAAGCGGTGCTCCTGTCAGGGAGATAAGCTTCGTCTCCTCAGTGGCTTATGGTCTGAAAGTCACTCACTCAGCCTTAGCCACAGGGGGTGGAGTGGGGTGGTTATAGCTTTTGAAAGCAGGCAAGCAGTTCCCAACAATTTATAAAGACTATCATATCTGTCATAAAATAAATTATCTTAGAGAAAATTTTAAAAGATGAAATTTGTGTTTTAAAAAGTATTTGCAGCATTGATTTACATCACAGAATTTTTTTAACTTTACAACTATAGATATGTATTGGTCAAAACATACACACATGGGCCCTGGCTGGTGTAGCTCAGTGGATTTAGCTCGGGCCTGCAAAGCAAAGGGTCGCTGGTTCAGTTCCCAGTCAGGGCACATGCCTGGGTTGCAGGCCAGGTCCCCAGTGGGGACACATGAGAGGCAACCACACATTGATGTTTCTCTCCCATTCTTTCTCCTTCCCATCCTCTCTCTTTAAAAATAAATGAATAAAATATAAAAAAACATAAACACATGGAATTTTCATTTAACAATAAAATCTCCCTAAGGCAATTGAGTTCAGGAATAAAGGTAATTACAGAAAGCTCAATTCTTCCCTTTTCTATTGTCTAAGTTCCTTTCTCAGCAAGGACATTCATGTTCATACACCACAGGGAAAATTGGTATAAAAAAACCCACTAAATTTTCCATACATTTTAGGATAAAATGTTTTCTCTAGGCTTCCCCAACACTTATAATCCATATGAAACCTTTCTTCCAACAAACCTCTCATTCAAAAATATTTTCCTGGAAAGACAAGATGTATTTTAAAATGTTCTAATTTGAATGTATTTTTTCCTATTACGTATATTTTATTAGAGACTTTTATGTTTCGTGGCTAAGGTCAAGATTCCCAATAATTCAAAGTAAATACCACCACAAGTATTTAGTTTATGTATTTTCCATAAAAGATGTACCATCTCTATAGATCTTTATTTGAGTGGCTGTAGGTCAATTAAACAGTACAGAACATAATACCATAAGATTATATATGATATATATGTGCCTCTACAATCCCTCTTATTTTTAATATTAGAAATTCAATGTTCTTTTCATTTGGGAAGCAAAGAATGAGGGTGATCATATTTACCATGTGCCTGAAAAACACAAAGAAATGAAATGTATGTACTACACAAAGGTTTTCAAGATAAAAGGCATCACTGATCCCAGAGAAATGGTAAACAAAAGTAATAATCCCTTTGATTATTGCCTGGAGAACATACTATGGTCACAGAACAGGGAAGATTAAACCACAGTGCAGGGAAAATGCAGAGCTCAATTGAGCAGCTGGATCTGGGCATGTGCAGAGGCCAAGGCACCTAGAATTCATTGAGGTGAGGACCCAAAACAAGAGAGCCGCTAAGTGGGGGTGCTCTAAAAACCAACAGAGGACCAGTGAACACACACGAGGAAATTACTGAAGACCCAGGGAAGAACTACCTGAAGGTGTTAAGGGAACACGCACGGCCTAGTCGGTGTGGAAAACTTTATAATTCAGGAGGCATAAGTAAAGGACTCACGAGGTTTGCCTCAGAGCTGGAATAAAATTAATTCTAAACAAATTACTGCCCTAGCCTCACCTAACAAATTTAAAATCAACACTCAAAAGGATCAAAGTGTTTCCAATAACTTCACCAAATCCTACAAATGAGCCCAAATATATTTATAGGAATACAAAAATATAGGGCATCCAAGTAAGTAAAATCCAGTGAGGTATTCAAACAAACAAACAAACAAAAACCCCAGGCATTCAAAGAAGCAACCATTACCCATAATGAAAAGAAAAATCAATCAAGAAAATTCAGCCCAATTTAGAAATTGAACCTCTAAATTAGCAACTTCTATTCTTCAAATAACACTGCTACAAGAATGAAAAACGAGGTACAGACCATAAAAAACACTTGCAAGACATATATCTGATAAAAGGCTTCTATTGAGAATATATAAAAACTATCAAAACACAACAACAACATAAACAAAAATGGGCCAAATATTTAAACCCATCATTTCCAAAGTAGATACCAACTCACAAAACACCCAAGTAGAAAGATGCTAAACAACATAAGTAATTAAGAGATGCGACTTAAAAATTAGATGATGATGAGATAACAGTATGCACCTGTTAGAATGACTAATATTTTAAAAGCTTGATCGTACCAAGTATTTGTGAGAATTGCTAAAATAATCTAAATTCCCATTAAAGGTAAATAAATGGATTCTGATACACCCATACAACCCAATACTACTTCCCAATAAAAGGGTATTGCTTACTGTGCACAAAACAATGTGGATGAATCCCAAAATTATTATGAAAGTGGTAAAACCAACCCAAAAAGTACATACTTCAATGATCCCATTACATAAAATTCTAGAAACTCTAATTCATACAGAGAGACAGCAAACACATCGATACCTGCCCAGGGATCAGACGTATTGGATCAGAAGGAGTGATTACGAAAGGCCACAATAAAACTTCTGGAGTGTGATATTTCATTAACCTAATTGTGGGGATTATTTCACAGCTACATAAAACCGAAATGGCAAAACGTTGATTTTGCACTTTATATAAATGCTGTTGTTGTACGCCAATTGTTGAAATGAAAAGCAAACAAATACTTGCCATGAAAATTTCCTGAGCAGAGAAAAACAGTTCAGTTATACAAACAAAAGTTCATATGCTTATATCACAAGACTAAGTAGACCTGCGTCATTTCTGGTTGATGCCTCTAGAAATAAGCAAGATTAAAACTGTTTCTCAAGGTTAATATGAGTAACTGACCGACTTCCCATATTTAAGAGAACTCTAATATTATAACCGATCACAGTGAAGAGTAAACAGACCCTGCGTTCTCACTATATACACTCCTTCACAACAATGTACCCCTGAGCCTCATACCAGGTTTCGGTGTGTGCACAACAAACCATTTACTCATTCCTAGTTTTGTGACTCACTGGTTTTAGTTTGGCAATTTCTAAAATTTTGACACAGATTTCAAATATCTCTTAAAATATTTAAGTTAAAAGATAAAGAAACATCTATTGGAGAGTTTTGAACACGATTGTTCTAGAAATCACATGAAAGTAGAAATCTTAGTGTCTTCCATACCTTCAATAATTCCTTCAGACCGGGAGGAAGTGGCAGGTGGTTGAGGAAGGTCAGAGAAGAAAACGGAGTGCCTGGATCAGCTTCTCCTCGGTTCCCTTTTCCAGACCTGCTTCCCCTGGAAAGTATTCATTCTGATCTTCCCTCTGCTGAGCGGCAAGAGACCCAAGGCTGTTTTCAAAAAAAAAAAAAAAAGTTTGTATTTAAAATATGTGAATAGCCCATCTTATTTACAATACAATTTGCCTTCACTTATTTATGTAACCAGTTATTTTGAGAGCTTACTTTGGGCCGCTGTTCCAAGCTCTCTGGATAGTAAACAGCAGATCCTTGGTTTTTGCCCTCAGGAATCTGACATCCTAGTGCAAGTGTGATGAACTGAATTACTGGGTCCAGTTCCTCCCGGCTCCTTTTCCCACTTATATTCCCTTTCCTTCGTCTATGAAAAGAAATACTAGTGGAAACAATAATCTTGCATGCTGTTACGTCTTAGTTCCTCCCACCACCATCCTCCATTTGTGCTTTGCTGTGACGGCTGCCTGTTTTTCAACTTCTGTGTGAACCCAGTTCACCTGAAGGGCTTGTTACACACAATTGATGACACCTGCACCTCGTGTTCCTGATGCAGGATGCCTGGGGTGGAGCACAAGATCATGCGTTTCTACCAAGTCCTCAGGTGAAACATGCTGATCATGAAACCACACCTTGAGAACCACTGTGTTAGGAGCAGGCCTGTAGGTGCTAATAAGAGTTTAAGGAGAAGCTGCCTTGTGGGTGAAAGATGTAAACCGCTATCGGAACTGGCCCTGCGTTGACGAGGAATTGCAGGAGTGGGCATCCTTGCCTTGTTTCTGATCATAGAGCTTTCATTAGTATCTCACGGCTGGGCATGATATTAACTATGGGCTTGTCTACACGGACTTTTTGTGTTGAACAATTTTCCTTTAATTTCCAGGCGTTTTTTATTAGTGTTGAAATACAATTGGCATAAAACAGTACATTAGTTGCAGGCTCACACCATACTTCCATATTTGTATATGTTGAGATATGATCACCATAATAAGTCTAGTGAACATTCACCATCACAGTTATTTTTTTCTTGTGATAATTTTAACATCTACTCTTAAAACAACTTTCAAATGTATAATACAATACAGCAATAATACAATACAATATAGAATTATTAACTATAGTCACCATGCTGTATGTTATATCCCCATGGCTTATTTATTTTGTACCTTGAAGTTTGTATCTTTTGACCCCCTTCACCCATTTTGCTGAACCACCCTACCCACCCCCTGGCGACCACCAAACCATTCTCTGTATCTATGATTTTGATTTTTTATAGGTGGTACTATTTTTTAAGATCTCATATACAAGTGAGATCATATGACATTTGTCTTTCTCTCTCTGATTTTTTTTTTTTTAGCAAAATGCCCTCGAGGTCCACCCATGTCGTTTCAAAGGCAGGAGTCCTTCTTCCCGTGGCTGAATGATAGTCCCTTGTGTGTGTATCTCACATTTTCTTTAGTCGGCCAGCCATCACGGGAAGCTGGGGCTGTCACATATCATGCCTATTGTACTAATACTGCGATAAACGTGAGGGTGCATATATCTTTTCAAACTAGTGTTTTGAGTTTTTCGGGGTAAATACCCAGAAGTGGAATTGTTGGACCATATGGCAGTTCTGTCTTTAATTTTTTAGGAACTTCTACAGTGTTTTCCACAGTAGTTGCACCAATTTATGTTCTCATCACCAGGGTTCAAGACTTTCACATTCTTGACAAAACTTGTTATTTCTTGTCTTTTTGGCCATAGCCATTCTAGCAAGTGTGAGGTGATGTCTCACTGTGGGTTTGTTTTGCATTTCCTAATGACTGGTGGTGGTCAGCAAGCACCTTTTTGGGTAACTATGGGCCCTCTGTATGTTTTCTTTGGAAAAATGTCTATTCTCATCCTTTGCTCATTTTTAAATTGTTTGTTTTGCTATTGAGCTGTATAAATTCTTTATACATTTTGAATAATCACCTCTTATCAGCTATATGTCTACCAAAAGTCTCTTCAGGGAAATCTAGGTTTGTACTAGCAACTGCCTCAAAATTCTCCCAGCCTTTACCTATTACCTTATTCAAAGCCACTTCCAATGTTTAATTATTTCTGACAGCAGCAACCCATTTTTCAAAATCTGTCTTAGTTCCTCAGGGCTGTCCTGGGAAAGTACCCTGACCGGGTAGCTTAAATCAATAGAAATTAATTCTCCTGCAGTCCCGGGGATGAGCAGCGGGAAATCACGTTGTCAACAGAGCCATAGTCCTTCTGAAATTCTTGGTGGAGCCGTCCTTGCCTCTCCTTATCTTCTGGTGGCGGCGGGGCTCTTGTCCTTCCCTCGCTCGCAGCTGTCTCACTGCGGTCCCTTCCTCTGTTATCACGCAGCATTCTCCCTGTGTGTTTCTGCACCCTCTTCCCCCTACTTACAGATACCAGTCATACTGAATTAACCCCGTGTTAACTTGACTGCACCTGCAAATGCTGTGTATTTACAAATAAGGTTGCTTTCCCAGGTACCAGTGCGATGACATCAACCTATCTTTCGACACAATTCAATCCGTAACAGAGACCACGCCAGCCCAGAATCCCAAGTGCTGCCAGCATTACAGTCAGCTCACTGAGATAGTTGAGTGATTTTATTAGTCATCTTTTCTTTCCTTTTTTCTTGTCACCTCAGGAAAGATTTGTGGGTCCTAAAACTACTGACCTTGTTCTTTGTTAGAGACACGTTCTTCCCCGACCCCAGACTTTGTGAATATCCCTTTCATTTAACAAGAAAGAATGACCAAATCAGCTTTCTCCCCAGGATTCATATTATATATTAATTAGTCAGTATCCTTTTTTCCCCTCTATGGCTCAGTGCAGCAAAGAGTAATATTCCAGAGGAACCAATGACAGATGCTTCACAAGAGGGGAAAGGGGAGTCCCTTTTGTAAAGCTTGGGTACATTCTGAATAGTTTGGGGGAGGGTCTAAGAGAAGTAGGGGTCCTTTTGGGGGTTGGTTGCCATTTCTGAGTTGAGACTGAAGTGGGACAAACTGGGGATTGAGTCCTGTCAGGTGTTGAGGGTAGTTTAGTAACTGGGCACCCTCAGCAGCAGGTGGGGATGGAAATGTGGGCCTGGGACCACCACTGAACACAAAGCGGGCATCACTCAGAGCAGGTGGTCTCGGCGTTCTCCAGCTGCCACAGAACGTGTCTCTGGGAGAATGTTTCCCGTGAACTTTGTAGCTGGCTTCATCTGCGTCTGTCCTCACAGAGCTGTTCGTTGCAGGGCTGTTTGTTTTTCTTTTCTTCTGTCCAAGTTGCTTTTTCTTTCTTTCAGTCTGGATAGTTCCTTCCTCTTTCACAACTGAAATTCTATATGGTGTGGAGTGTTGTCAAATGGCCTCACTTAGTGCTGGTTAGAGATCATCGCAATTGTCTGTTGCTTCACAAATCTCCTTTAAGGTTATGTTTTCATAGAGGAGATTTTGCTTTTGTTTTTAAATCTCGTCTGCCTTTTGTTGATGGTTTTTGTTGGTTTTAGGAGGAGAGCGAGTTAAGAAATGCCATACTCCTTACATTTTACTCAAGTGAAGAAATTATTTTAAGTCAGAACTAGTGTATAAAGTAAAACTCTAGTAAATATTTATTCACCATGGAATGAGACTGATAGGAATGCAACAAAGCATAATTAGTTAGTGACTGTAGTGAAAAAATAAACTGTGGAATGAAAAACCTAGTGATTTTATTGAGGTGTACGTGTAATTTCGGAGTAACACTTATGTCTATATATCTGCAAATCACACCGGTTTGGAAAATAATCACTTAATCAGTTATTTTTACACAATCTGTATTTTACGATAAGCAGGAAAATGAGTTATTCTATATATTGCTTTGTCTAAGACAGCTCCTCTCATTCAAAACTAAGATTTTAAGCCAAAATGAATATTAAAAATGATCAGTTATAGCAGAATGGCAAGGAGATGAATGCAGGGTTTGTTTAGGATTTTGGTGGACCATAAAAATAGATGGAACTTGAGTTTATAAAGCATATTTTAAGAAAAAAGCAATATAATATTTTAATGCTAAATTCTGTATCCAGAGCAATTTAATTTACAAAGGTCTTTAAAAGAATAGAAATTATGAATGTTCAGAAAAAATGTATAATCTTAATAGAGATAAAGAAAATCCACACATCCTTAAAAGTATAAATAAAAGTGGCATTTGCAAACATTTCATTCCATTTATATTTATGAAATTAATTTTTTATATATGCATACAATAAATATTTCTCAAAATATGAACTTCTCTGAACTGACATCTTATTTCTGGGAAACGCTGTGGTTGTCACGTGTACTTGTCACAAAGACAGTTCCTCTGAGTGCAGCTCCAACTAACACAGGGAAAATAGTACATGCTCACGACATGGTCTGAATGTTCATTCACACAAAATTAAAACAGGAATGGCAATGAGAAAAACAATCCTGTCGATTAAATGAAGTAAAAGCCACTCTGGGGAATTAGTATTAAGGGGAATAAAGGCCACTTAGTATAGAAAATGGCAAGACAATGTGTTCTTAAAAATGGAAGCCTATCTTTTGAAAAGAGTTAAGCTAAACTAAGAAAAAAGAAGGTATGAGCAATACGAGGGTGGGTAAGAAGAGCAAGTTATGGAAAGTAATTTTTTAAAAAACTATATATCACCAAGACGCATATACAAAGCACCAGATGTGGGGCTTGTCAGGATGGATCAGTGGTATGAACTTTTCACGGCAAGGAGTTCCAAAATAATATTTGACAGGAGGATTTGCTTGTATCAGCATGTATCTTCAATTGGAATCTACTGCTACAGTTTTTTTAAAAAATAAGAAATAAAAAATTATTTAGGGACATAGAGAATTCCAAGAATTCTCATAGAGATTTCTCATAGAGAATTTGTAAAGCCCTATAAATTAAAAATCTGAGGGAACATAGTTTAAGTAACTTTTAAATAATTTAATTGTAAAAAATTGTTTTCCAATTCTCAACTATTTTAGTTATTTTGTTACCAATATTTAAAACAAATCAAAATTGGATATTGTAGAGGAATGGGTGTCTACTGGAAAAAAATTATTAAGGTCCCATTGTACCATTTGAGGTCAACAGAACATTATGTCTATTTTCCCTATCTTAAAAAGCATCAAACTTTCTGTTAAAACCTCAAAATCTTTTCATTGTATAGCTTATATTTTAATTCATTTTTAGTTCAGTTACAAATTTGCAGTGAGAGGCCAGCCTTTTTGAAACTGCAAAATTGAATACCATGTCATGTATATGACTAGAAATCGCTGATGTCACGTTCTCTGGTGAAAGGAGATATATCTTAAGGCCTTATAATACTTAAATTGAGGCCTGGAACAATTTTTATCTCCAAGGAGTAAGAAACCACTCAAATTTTCTAAACTTAAAAAGTATACCAGTAGAGGTCAGTTAATCTAAAGAAAATGGTTGGTCCTTCAAATTACTTGTTTTCCCAAAGTCCTTATTCTTTCTCATTATTACTCAGCTTTACCTTCAGCCTGTCAGGCAAGAACATCCAGAAAAGGTGGATGGATCTCTGAGAAAAGTGTTTTCAATTTGTAACAAGTATCCACAAGATTAGTAACGACGTTCACACTAATAGTTAGATGGTTGCACAGCAGGGTAGCCTGGAAATAGCCCACAGATGCATGACAGAGCCTAAAGCATTTCATAGGCAAACCACCTTTAAATTGTTTTCTCCTTATCCATTGCTCTTCAGCACTCAGTTTCATCTTTAATAATGTCAGACCAGCTAGTAAATTAGCCACAGGGCTAGATAAGACTGAGAAACTACCCACTCGCTGCTGCTCGTAGGAGGTAAAGTCTGAGGACAGTCTCTGGAGTGGGCAGTTTTGTTAGTGAACTGTAATCTACACTTGTTTGGAGGGATCTGGGTCCTTTAATGTTGGTTTACTTAACAAACTGGATATTGCATCATTGTATTACTTCAGCAATTAACTATAATTGTTAACATATATTTTTTTAGCTCTGTGACTCTTTTTAATAAATCCCTGAATCTGCGGGTAGAATTGGGAGCCTTCGGAACTACAGTGAGACTGCTGTGCTGGTGGCTGGATCGTGTGCACTTGAGAAGCTCATTTTCTGTAGTTTTGGGCTGGTCTGTTCTGTAACTGTCTGTCAGGTCAAGCCAATGAATACTGTTGTTAGTCTTTCGTGTCCTTACAGCTTTTCCAACTCCTTCTCAATTACTGAGAGAAGATTGTTGATATCATTAACTATAATTATGAACGTATTTCTCGTTCCAGGTTTGTCAATTTTTGCGTTGTATTTTGAAGTTCAGTTTTTAAGTGAATATACATTTATGACATATCTTCCTGATGAACTGACCCTTTGGTCATTTTGAAATAACCCTCCTTACTATGGGCAATATTCTTCATCCTGAATGTCATTAGCTTGTGCTTGTAATATTTTGTTCCATCTTTTGTTAGATAGAACAAGGGTTTCAAGGTCTGGGCATTTCTAAATGTTATTATTAAATGTTATTCTTGCTAAATGTTAAAATGTATCATAGTATTGGTAGACCAGCTCTAAACAGGATGAGCTTGACAGGAACTCAACCAGATAAACTAGCCTTCTGCAGAGAAGAAATCAGTGTGAAATTGACCAAACAATGCACATAAGCAATGGCTACGCTTCCAATCCGGGAGACAGAGCTTTGCATACAAACTGTCTCCTGGCTGCAAGTGAATAAAATTACCTTGCCACAACCATGTCTCATTCTCGAATAAAACACCCCCCCTGTGGCAAACCCCTTTGAGTGTGGTAACGCTTTTACTTTTAAGCAAATCTGTATATTTAAGTGTGTCTCTTGTAAACATCATGGTAGTCAGGGGACTCTAGCTCTTAAAAGACTGACAGTTTGAAGATTATCAGGGAGAATATGAGGTTTCTGTTCTGAGCCACCATGTAACCCACAGATCTTTTGCCAGAATAGTCAGCTTTTAGAAAAGTGAACCACATACTATATTTTGTCAGTTAATGCAGTGGATAGCCGTAGGTACAGCGATACCCAGTAGTCAAACTATTACCTCAATGCCAAAAATTTGTGCCTTTTAATTTTTTTAAGTATTTTACTTTTGAGAGAGAGAGGGGAAGGGATAGGAAAAGAGAGGGAGAGAAACACTGAAGTGGGAGAGAAACACTGTTGAAGTTAACTCTCGCGCACACTTGAACAGGGGACTGGCCACAACGCAGGCGTGTGCCCCAACTGGGAATCAAGAGAATCAAACTCGCGAACTTGTGCTTTGCATAATGATGCTCAAACAACTGAGCCACACCAGTGAGGGCTCTTGTTCTTTTTAAGTCACTCTGGGAAACAACAGGATCTGACTACTTCATTTAAAAACAGAACTAAAATCTCACTCTCCCCTGTCTTGCTCCCTTCAATCATTACACAGCTCAGCATCAAACATTCTTTTTAATCATTTTTCAGACAAGCAAAGGGTAGCACATAAAGACTAACTGATACAACTGAAGTCATAAGCCAGACTCCAGGATGGGGCTCCTGGCTGGCTGTCCAGGGTACTTTCCACCAACACCATTACCTTTCCATGTATTTCACCTAAAAAAGGTTTAGAGTCCTTTTACTAAAAGCATCACATTTTCCCTCCCCTAAACCTTTAAACACACAGAAAAAAAAGAGGGGGAGACATTTATTCTTATTATTTCTCTTATTAAGCAAGAAAAGTACCATGACCTAAGTCACATCTAACATCTTAATCACTCTTGGTAATATGTACCTCCAAGCTTGTCTCTGATCTTGTATGCCTGAAGATGGAGATGAAATTCAGTTTTGAATTTTCCTAATATAACAGGAAGGGGCCCACCCCCCAAATAGGGAGGGGCAGAAAACAAAGCAGGCTGCACATGTGCACATCACCCTGGCAACCAGACAACATACCCTCCTCAACTGAGCAGAAAAGCAAGGGCCAATGTTGGGAGCTGGGAGGTGATTGGATTGGAAAGATATACCCTCCCATCTACTTCTGCCATGTAGGGGATTATGGAGGGGAGGGGTGCTTCAAAAAGCAGAGTGAGCAGAAACCGTGTGATTTAGCTGTCCTCTGGCTGGTCTGCAGCTAGGGACTCAGGCTCCTGAGTCAGTGGCACTTGACTAGAGCAGGGCCACTCCCCAAGTGCTGGGGGACCTGCCTGACCAGGAGCCAGGAGACTCCAGTAAGGCCAGGAGGCTCAGGAAGCGTGGTCCAGCAACAGGCCCCATCCATGACTCTCCCCCACATGGGGGGAAACAGAGGTTGCTGCTAGCCCACTGCCAGTGTGGGCTCCAGCATGACCCAGGGACAGGACTGCCTGACTCCTACATGTTCCTCCAGTGGCAGCCAGGCTGCTGATCTGCTGGTGGGAGTAGCAGACACAGGGACTGCTGAGGCTTAAGCCCCACACAGTTGGAAGCCAGCTTCCGGGAGGTTGGTTCCCACCCTGAGGAGCAGGACTCACCCATCTCCAACCTCTGAGATGGTGCAGCCAGGTGCAGCATGGCTCATGGGTCCTGAACTGCTTCTACTCTCATGCAGGGAGAGCTGCACGTGGAGGTTCCTCTAGGACGGAGCTTCCCCTACGTGACTGTCCTGCAGGGGTGTCCAACCCGCAGCCTAGGATGGCTATGAATGCCGCCCAACACAAAACAGTCAATTTACTTAAAACCTTTTTTTTTTTGCTCATCATTTTTGTTAGTGTTTGTATATTTAATGTGTGTCCAAAGATAACTTTCTTTCCAGTGTGACCCAGAGAGGAGGAAATGCTGGACACCCCTGGTAAGGCAATCTGGCAGTACACTCCAGACCTAGAGACAGAAAGAGAGAGAGTGAGAGCGAGAGAGTGAGAGAGAGAGAGCGCGAGAGAGAGAGAGCACTTTTGCAAGATGACAATGACTCTGAAAACACAGAGAAGCATAATCCAGAGAGGCAGAGGGGACAGAGACCTGTTTGCATGGCCGGCTTAAACTCTAAAAGGACAGATGAGCAGTAATGGGGAGCTTCTGGGTATGGTATTGGTCTGCAGTTTTTCTGGGTGCAAGGAAGGTTCTATGTAAAGGTTCAGAATAGGAATGCCTCCAGCACCCCAAATT
This sequence comes from Sturnira hondurensis, assembly GCF_014824575.4. Lineage (NCBI taxonomy): Eukaryota > Metazoa > Chordata > Mammalia > Chiroptera > Phyllostomidae > Sturnira > Sturnira hondurensis. The sequence continues at coordinate 6,981,705 of NW_028074140.1, read as the reverse complement.
GGGAACCCTCCTAATAAAAACCTTTTTCCTTCCATACAAAATTTTATGTTATAGACATATATGTACAGCCACAAGCTCACACTGCCCAACTATATTAATGGTTTAATATAAGAATGTCACAGATCAATATTCATATCTCAGATATACAGCTATGTATCTCTGTGTATCGACTGCCTTCTAATCAATTGGTGAATGGATGTGAATACACTCTTAAAGTGATATTTAAGGTATTTATACAATCATTGTTAAGTAGGAGCCATTCAGCTAGTTATTGTTGAAGATACAACATTAGTAATACATAGCTTCAATTCTCAAAAAGATTAAATTCAATACCAAAATTGGAATAAAGCAACTATATTTAAAAAATACTATAATTTAAAGCAGAAGAAAAAGTCTTGCATGGATAAGAGGACAACAGTGCCAGAAGCAGGAGGCCTGGCTTCATGAGGCTCTTCCGTGGATGCTTGTACCCACACGGTAATCTCAGAAGATACACAGAAGCTGTATACATGTTCTGAGTATCCATTTGCTAGTCCACATTCATCCAGCTAGGGGATAAGAAGAGTCACATTTCTAACTCAAGCCACCCAAGTTCAGACGTCGAGGAAACGATGTGTTTAATACCCTAGAGCACTGCCCTCTGCTGCTAACCAGCTAACTGACTTACACCAACTCATTTTTAAAATATCCTGTGGTCATTGCATCCTCTGGCATAAAAGCAGGTATCTTTGCATTGATGACCCTAAGTCAATTACCCAGTCTGCTACTGTTGTAATGTTTTTCATACACCAAAATAATTTTAGACGTTTCCACTGGTAAATTACACAGAGGGCATACAGGAAGTGTAGGTTTTCACAAAAAAAAGTATGGACCCTCTTTCCCAGGTAATGTGGAACACAGAAAAATATACCCAAAGGAATCATTTTGGAAGAGTGATGTTACGTAAACAGTAGCCACTGTGGGAGGAAATCTAATAATAGGTGAACGGCCAGATGACCTTTTATTCTTTTTCTTCCTATAATTTAGTGCTTTATTTGGGGCTGTGTATTGCCGTTTGTAATAAGAAGGACTCAGTGCTGCATTCCTCACGGTGTGTGGGTGACTCCGGGGGAGGACAGCTGTCTGTCAAAAGCAGATGATGCCCACAGACTATCTGAAAATATAAAACCGCTTATCGCAAAGTCATTGCTTGGGTGTATCTGCCCTGCACAGAAGGCCTGGTCTATAGACACAGAAATCTGAGCGAGACAGGCATGTTGACATGTAGCATTTAAAATAACCTTTAGTTCCTAATTAGTTGCATTAATGGAATTTTCTTAATTCTTTAAAGTCGGTGCTTGGAAATTAATGACTGATTATATAATACTGCTTATATTCAGCACTATTTCATTGTTATTAAATAAAGCACTCATCATTCACTTTATTGGTACTTTTAAGTATGAAATTACATTTGTGCTTAATTAGTTGTTACACTTTAAAATTATAAAATGTTAGTACATCCTTTCACTAGACATTTATGAATACAGGTGTTGTTTACATTTATTTTTTAAATCTACCCATAATAGGGTAGTATTATTATAATAAAATTACACCTATTAATAAAAATTCTGAAATGATAAATCAGATGTAAATTTTATACTTGTATTTGAGGATGAATGAATAGGATAAATACATTACCTTATCAACTCCATTCAGAATTTATAGGACAGAATTTTCTGTGATTTAAATAGTGTATGAAATAAGTAGACAGCCCTGGCTGGTGTGGTTCAGTGGATTGAGTGCTGGCCTGCCCACTGAAAGGTCACTAATTCAATTCCCAGTCAGGACACGTGCATAGGTTGTGGGCCAGGTCCCCAGCTGGGGGAGTGAGAGCGGCAACCACACATATATGTTTCTTTCCCTCTCTTTCTCCCTCCTCTTCTCTAACAATAAATAAATAAAATCTAAATATATATATTTTAAAGTAACTAGTAGTGACCACTCTGTTTTGCGTCCCTCTTAAAAATAGTTTTTGGAGAGATTAAAAAATATAACGATCGGCTGAATGTAATTCTGAGCATGTTGAGCTGCCATAGTCTATACTAAATTTTTTATTCCCCATTGTTCTTATAAGTTTTACATTTTTGTGGGAAAAAAGAACTCAATATTTTAGGGAAATTCTTGTAAACAGAATGATTTTTTTCACTTTTGGAAATATATGGGATTAAAGTCTAATTAATACATAGCAGCTATTTGTGCCAAGTAGCTTTGGAGATAAGAAGGTGATCGATCCAGACGAGCATAGATTAACCTGTACTATGCAGCCTCTGTAATGAGAAAGCTACCAGCAAAGGTTCATTAACTCAAACTGTATAAATTGAATGCCCTCAGAAAGTGTGATAAAAAGACATTTCTCTTTCTGTTAGAATATAGAAACTTTCTTCAACAGATCAAATCCAAAAATGCAATTTACAATCAATGTCTGTGCCAAGGAGCAACAGTAGCGTTAGACTGCACACTTGTCATGGCCTGTCAGCCTGCTGTGTGTGCGAGCACTAGATTACTTCGGAGGTGAGAGCTATCAAAGAATGCTGGGCTTAGTTTCCCATTTAATTGAGCAGAAATATGCCCACTAGACAAAGAACTCAGCATAACTACAAATGAATGGAAGCACAAAGAACAGTTATTTAGTTACATGTGTATGTATTATTTAGTCATACTAACAGAACAACTACCAAGGGAAGAGCACTAACGAGGTGTTGTAATATTTTGTGAGAAACCCTGACAAATCACCTCACCCTTTCCAGAACTAGGTAATTTTATAATTGCAAAGCAATTATTAGTTGTGGGATAAGAATAAATAAACTTTGTTATGTATGAAAGCCTTGGTTTAAAGCAAAATAAGAGCCTGTGTAAATTTATTTGTGGATAAGGAGAAGTCCTCTGCTCAAAATATCTTCACCAATTTGTTCTAGGGCCTAAAGTATTTTCTAGCATAATTCTCTTCCTCCTCCTCCACCACCACCAATCTCTGTCCTGTTAATATTAAACACAGCCCTTGAATTTCAAATATTACCTGAGAATGGTATTCTACTAAGCCAAATCAATAACTGACACCTTAAAGTACTTCAATACTCCCATACAGAGAGAATGGGAGCAATGGCTTGGTAAATTCAGACACAGACGATAAAACAGAATGGCAGTTACATGAGGTTGCAAAGCCAAAACCCTTGGTGATCAGAGAGCTGGAGGTAACAGAAGGGATGCGTGTGGGTGCAGAAGATGAACTGTATCCACTTCATTTTATCCCCCAACGACACACTGGATATTTGAAATCTATGCTATTTCCTTCTGAGAAAAATCCAATGTGATGGAGATTCTAGGGCATGTTAAATTTTTGGGTTACTATCTGTAATCCTATGTGGGAGACATTGGTGGTCGCTCCCCATATCTCTGCTCTCTTGCTCCTTCCTTACAGAACTGTGACTAGATATTTCTGGGAAGTCTACAACAGCCTCCAGTCCCAGGAAGTGAGCCCTTAATTTCATAAACCAGTTTTAGTGTTTATATTAGCCTTGACAACTCACTTAGGCAAATCGAGCAAAAAATCAAAGCAATCTGAATGTTATGACTGCTGAGGGATACTGGGAGAGGTGTTCTCACAGAAACAGAGACTGGCTTTTTCCTTTGGCCCTGTGGCATCAGGGGTGACACCTGCAGGGGCTGGAGCCTGGAATCGGGCCTAAGGCAAAGCCAACATGGTAACGGCTATGGAGAGAAAAGATGATTACAGATGGTCCCCGACATACAACGGTTCCACTTAGGATTTTTCAATTTCACAATGATGCGAAAGCAATAAGCTTTCCGTAGAAACTGTACTTTGAGTTTTGATATTTCTCCAGGAGAGCTATGTGGTAGGATACTCCCTTGTGATGCTGGGGAGAGGCAGCCAGCTGCAGCTCCCAATCAGCTGCCCAGTCACCAGGGTAAACAACGGATGGGCTGCAGTTTACTGTATTGCCAGCCTATTCTGGATGTTGCGTTTTGTGTTTTTGCATCTCATCATATCTACGAAACACCCAATATCCGTCTGTGTCTCCTGCTTCTGGTGAGAGAAGTAAAGGAAGGCAATCAATTACTCTTGAGATGATACTCAAGATAATTGCTCAACTGTAGTCTAATGTGAGTGTTCTGAGTTCATTTAAGGTAGGCTACACTAAGTCGAGCTACAACGTGTTACGTACAGTTATTCACCTTACAAGTTTATTGGGACATAATGCCATCATAAGTCAAGGAGCTTCTCTGTTTCATGCCATCATCTTCAATAGAGTCAGAGCAGCTCTGTCTGCCCTTTCAGTTAGGTGAAAGAATGAATTCCTTCACTATTTAAGTCACTAAGAGTCAATATTGTTTTGTGTAGTCAACACATTCCAGGTTGTCAAGTCCTAGGTATGCTTTCTCTTTACTAAAACTTACAACAGGTTTGACATATTTAACTACTTTTTCTTTCTTGAAATATACAGTCCAGTGAAACTAGAGTCTCCTAGTTTTTCCTCCTCCATCACTAGACACAATCACTAAAGTTTAGACCATGCTTCTTCCACAGGTAAGCTTCTTTCCCTCGGCTTTTACTGCTATACATAACCTGATTACCCTCACATGTGTATCTCTTGTACACACCTCTGTCTGAGTCTTCAGTGCATTTTTTTTTTACTGCCTCACTGGGTGGATGTCTATTCCACAGGCCTTTCATATTGAAAAGTCCCAAATTAAGTAATTAATGCCACTAACTAAACTGCATCTCTTCTCCTGAAACCCCAAACATGCTTTGATGACACAATTATCAATCAGTCAGTCAATTCAGAAACCTGGGAGTCATTCTTGACCCATGTCTCCAATCTGCTGGAAATACATCTTGAGTCCATCTACCTGTAACCGTCTCTCTCTATCACCATCTCTAACTACCTCCGTGGCTGAGGTAGTAGTACCTACTCAATTCAACAACCTCTTATCTGATATCACCACTTTGGGGTCCCTACAGTCCACCTCTTCCACAGCAGCCTGAGTGCTCTTTTAAAAATGAATCTGGATCCTCTCCTGGACGCCTGTGTCTTCGATGCCATTCTACTCTGCTGACATCTAAACCCGAAGTGTTTGAAGGAACCGGGACTGTCACATGATCCAGCCCAGCTGACCTCTCCCCTATTATCTCATGTGATTCTCTGGCACATTCACCAAGCTCTGCCCTGGGTGTCCGACCTGCAGCCATGGGCCCACAGGTGAGGACTTTTTTGCTTCTCTGTGGTGACGGATATCAAAAAAAAATTACGCACAGACCTTCTTATCGCTCACCAGGTTTCATCCGTGTTTGTGTATTTAATGTGCGGCCCAGGACAACGCCTTTTCTTCCAGTGTGGCCCAGAGACACCGAAAGGTTAGACGCCACGGTGACACATTGGTCTCTTTTTCACCTTCAAAAGAGACACACCTTCCCCTTCTAACTATTTCACAGGCTTCATTCCCATTCATCTCTTAGCCTTCTATCTGACTACTTCTTCAAAATAATGATTACCAGGGCCACCAATCTAAATTACAGCCCCACCTTTTATTCTCTTATGAAATGATTTCATTTTAACTCTATAGCACTTTTAAATACATCCATACAAGTATGTACACATGTATTATGTGCATGTGTGCATGCACATATGTACATAAATACACATACACACAGGATACACACATGTAACATTGATGCATTTAATATCTGCCTCTCCCCCTAGAGAGTAACCTCGAAGGTGATAGGCCAATGCCTGTCCATATAGCACCCAGCACTGAACTTGGAACCCAAACAAGGAGAAGAAATCCAGTATTTAGAGAGTTTTAGGCAAGCGAGAGGGTCATAACCAGGAAAATGGGCATGTCCACAGAGCTAGGCTTGCAGCATCTGGACTACTGAAGGGAGCTGGTCCGCAGGGCTGGCCTGTGATCATGCAGTGGCAGAGACAACAGCTTTTTTTGTTTTAATATTTTATTTGTTTATTTATCTTTAGAGGGGAAGGAGAGAGGGAGAGAAACATCAATGTATGGTTGCCTTTGTGCGTCCCCTGCTGGGAGTTGGCCTGCAGGGAACCGACCTGCAACCCAGGCATGTGCCCTGACTGGGAATCGAACCGCGATCCTCTGGTTCGCAGGCCTGCGCTCAATCCACTGAGCTACGCCAGCCAGGGCCAGAGACAACAGCTTTTACATGATTCCCCTGATGGGCTGTTGTTATGAGCATCCCTCAGCCTTTGGTCATTAGTAGATGGAAAATAAAATTACATATTCAAAGGCAGAATAGACTAAATAAAATTTACTTCATATGGAATACTTTCTTATTTTTTACAATTAAATGCAGTGTGATTAAATATTAATTTGCCATAAATTAAATAAAATGGCCAATTCCTACAGACAACTTGAAGGGTGCTGCTGACAAGAAACAGCGTCGTGGAAGTATGATGCTGGCATCTACCAGGGCTAAATTCAAAACCCAGTTCTGACGATTGCCAGTTACAGATTTGGGGAAGGCTATCTATCTTTCCACACTTGTTCTCTCACTAATGAAAACATGGGTGCATTTCTCCTGGCCGGGCTGTATGGGGTGTTTATAAAAGAATGTGAGTGACCAGGCAGATCATCAGGAGCAGCATTGCTGCAGATGATCAAAACCCAGTGATGTCCTCTTACTGCATTTTATAATCTGCTTTCGAAGCAAGTGTGCGCGGCATTTTCAAGAGGGTGACAAACTAGATATACTGGCCAAAGAGTCACTTGTGTGAACATGAAGTTTAAACCAAGAGAGTAAATAAGATACATGGGAAAACCAAAAGAACAAGATAGATGATTCCAACGGTTTATGACTAAGTTGCTTTCCAATATGATTATATTGATCTATTTATTGAAAAAAATTTCCTTACACATTTAAAAAATTAAGTGAATCTGTCTATAGTTTCCCAAGTTTATATTCAATTATATTGTTACTTTTTATACTGCAATATACATGAAACGTTTTGCTTCCATTTCTACAGTCTAATGAGCCATCTAGATGCTAAATCGTGCTCAAATGTATGGGCACGTTGCTTTCCTACCGAAGAATAATGCTAAAACTCATCTGTGCATGAACAAGGATGACAATGCCCTGAAAAGTTGAGTATAAAAGATCAGATTCAAACCTAGAGACTTTGTTTCATACTGAAGACCCACATGAAAAGTGAGCTGATCTATTTGACTTGCCAAAGTGCTTCTTTTGTCTCTGGAAACAGACAGCAATGATTTACCACTTGCCCTTTTTTATTTTTTTAAATGGCATGAAATTATCACTGGAAGAGATGCCATCTCTAATACCAACGCAGAAAAAAAGTGTGAGAATTTGAGTAACATGTTCATTTCCCACCCATAGTCAACTGCGTACATCAGCCGCAGGCCACACTGATGTTTATCAAACAGGTTGGGGGCGATACGTACACAAGCCCAGTCCTCCCCTTCTCTACCTCCTTTGAAATGCTCAGCTTCAAATCTCAAACTCAAACTGCTCCAAATCCTCGTTTGCCAAGTCCTGTGTCAACCATGCTTACAAGCTCTTGCCACCCCATTTCCACAACACTACCCTCGAATAATGTCTCTAAAAAAATACTTTTGTAATTCTGAGCTTTTCTGTCCCTTCGCCTAGCCTTGGAATACAAATCTTTATCTTGATGACCATTTAAAAACCCTATTAACCATAAATGGAAATTAACCTGCATTTCCTTTTTTTGTTAAACTGCTGCAATACATTTTCTCATTGAGCATATTTTCTATAAAAGTCTATACATAAAGATTTTCTTTATTCCTTATGAATTGTAGATGAAAATTTTACCCCCTCAAAAATCATCCATGTGATGAATGTTAATATTTATGTAATGGAAAGTGGAAACATATATAAAAGAAGAAAAAATAGAAAAAGTAAAATATTCTTCATAGAATTTTGGCTAAATATTTTTAGGCATATCTTATCATGGGTGGCTGCGAGGTCATATTCTCAGTACTTAATTGGAATTTACTGATTATATATACAACTTTACCTACTATGTCATTTAGATGGGTTACTAAAAACTGTTACCATGTATTGATTCCATTAATCCATGTAACATATTCTTAATCTTTGCCCTTCCTTAAACCGAGTTTTATTCCTAACGTGATGCAGACCTCTCCATCTCAGGCTCTGCTTCTCTCCCTACTTCCCTCCTGTCCTCCTTTCTCATTCTCTTCAGATTATGCACATCATTCAAAGTGCAATTTATGGAGGTGGATAATAGTGTTTGGGAGATACACAACAACAGGAAAATGTCTCAAGAAAGACAATAAACGATTTTAGGTGCAAAATTATGTAAGAATATGTTGCCTCTCCCATTTTTACCAAGTCACAAAGTCCTTCTTTACACAGATCATGTTCAAAACTCAATTGGGTATAAGTAGGTGTTAGTCATAGCTCACTAAACACGTCATCACATTATCTGATTGCATGTAAATTGTTCTAAGTAATTTAAAAGACAGAGTATTTTCAAGGACTTGGAATAGCAACATTTTGCCCCAACAGTCTGATTCCTCTTTGTTTTGAAAGTTAAGTCCTTTTTGTCTCCAGTATGAAATTTTTAGCAAAGTCAGAGTTGCTGTGAAAACTGGGCATAATGCTATATAATTCCGCTCTACATCCAAACCAGGAGCACGACTTGAACGCTAATCTCAAGTCTATCACCTGATAGCTCCATTCCAGGTCACATTCTTGTACCTTTCAGATACCAAAAAAAGTTTCAGAGTCTCCCTCCTCTGTTTTTTTAATTTTTTCTTTAAAAATTATAAAACCATAGCTATTTATTATGTTTTCATCCCCAGATGGGATTAGATGACTTCAATAAAGCAAAGTAGAAAATGTCTCAGGAATATTCTTTCTCCAGCTAGCCTACCAGTGTAAGAGATGCATCATTAATCATCAGCAGTACGCTCTTATAGGAAGGCTCGGTGAAATTTGTCTTCACTGCTTCATTAAACACCCTTTGGTCAATTGTGACACCATCTGGCATGAGGCACCATTTCTCAGTATATTCCCTAAGATATGAAATTGGCACAAAGTTAATAGATTTTCCAAGTAAAATAGGCATGACATGGTCAAACAAATTTGGGACCTAACGGTAGAGCCAGGTTGAATAAAAGTAAACAGGTTTCCTTACAAGATCTCTTGAAGCTTTCAGTATATTAGTTTGAATTATGCACCCCTCAGGAGCGGGAGGGCACACACACGCTTCCTCAAGGGAAACGGAGGAGCTGCACAGACTACAAAATGGGAGAAACTCAAGTACAGATGACATTCGCCTTCTTGCGGCCCTACATGCTTAGGCAGCGAAAATGTGTCCCAACCTTAGTTTCCCCATCTGCCCACAGTGCAGTGGGTAAGGCACGTCTCTGCAGACGGGCACATTGTTGCTCAGATCCTGGGCTGTAACTGAGGTCACTTGAGTTTTTAGCCGTGATACTACAAGTTGTTTGCCTTTGGGTCTCCTTTTGAAAAATAAAAATAATAAAATAAACAGTTATTCCCAGATTTATTATAAGGATTAATTGCCTAAAGGTTTTAAAGTATCTAAAAAGAACAGGTGTTCACGAAATATCATTTTTCTTCCTTAAATCCTCTTCCGTCTATTCTGGAATTCAGAGCCTCTATGTGACGACCTTGTCATTTCTCATTTGGTTTTTTCACTTGAGGCTGGATCACAACCTACCTTTTTTTACCTCCTCGACCAATTTGCATGTTATTTAATGAATTTTCAACTTTATACTGCTGGCAATTGGTATTTACATAAACCAAATCCTATCAGTATGTTATGAACTCTGCGTGTTCATCCCTCCCTAAATTCATATGCCCTTAAGGAGACTTTAAAGAGCAGCAGTGATGGAAGAACACTCAAATCCCACACCAGCCAGCAGAGTAAATGACACCCTCTAGCAAACTACAAACGGTGTTTGGCAACACTAATCTTGCCCTTGGTTGTTTGCCCGATGTGGTCTGATATTGTGCTTCCTTCTGAGGGAAGGCAACTTATTTACAACAGATGGTGTAAGGAGAAAAATCATAGAGTGAGCATAGGGCATATGGGTTCTTGTCTGGGGCACAGCTTTTGGCTTTTAGTTCTTACCTTTGTCAAAAAACAAATTAAACCAAGGTTTTTCCAAGCCATGAAATTTAATCCATGCCTACACACAGCGTAGGAAGTAAAAAGAAAGATTTATATTGATGATCATATAAAGTAGTTTAGAAATTATCTCAATAAACTACACTGCAACTGTTTTACATCTGAAGTCTAGCATCCATGTTAATCTACTTTTATTTGTGTTATGGGTATCCTTCCTCAGTCAAACAGACATGGAAGTAAAGGGCAGAAAACTGTACTTGAACAATTAAAATAATGAATAAATAAATAAATAAATAAAAAGCACATTAAAAAAAAAAACAGACATACTTTGGGACCCCTGTACAACTTTTTTAAAATCCTCACCCAAGGATATGTTCATTGATTTTAAGAGAGAAAGGAAGAAAGAGACATCAATGTAAGAGAGAAACACTGGTTGCCTTCCGTACGCACCGGACAAGGGATCGAACCTGCAACTTTTTGGTATACAGGACCACACACCAAACAACTAAGCCACCTAGGCAGGGCCCCTCTGTATTACTTTTGACAGTTACTGATTTTTGTCTTGTGGCATCTCCTTCTCCTTTAGCATGCATATCATGACACTATCCTAATTTATTTTTTCAAGTCATTCCTTCTGACTCCCACACTACATTCGTATGGCCTAACTACGTATTCTTTGAAGTTCTAACTTCGCTTATCTGTATGCATGCCACATACTCTCCATTACTAATACTTGAACTTATCAATTCACCATGTATGGTTTCAGTGCCCTGTATATCCAAAGCCCCATGGCAGGCACGGGAAGCAGTGCTGAAATAAACACACACAGCCCCTGAGCACACACACACTCATGAAGTGTGGTGTATTAGATTCGAAATGAGTGAGGAGTTGGTGTAAAGTGCTTAGATAAGCTAATAGAGAAATAGTGGGTGAGGGAATTCATGGAGTACTACATGTCAATAATTATGAGCCATAAATCAAGTTTCAAAAATTTCATATACATGAAATTATATAGAGCATGTTCCCTGACAGTGTAATTCAACTACAAATCAATAGTAATAAGTAATGGAATTACCCATATATTATTTAAATAGTAAGTAGTCTATTTCTAAATAATCCATTAGTGAAAGAAAAAATAAAAAATGAAAATTATAAAATATTTTTAACTGAATGAGATTGAAAATATAGCAAAAAAATTTGTGGTATTTAGCCAAAGCTAGGCTTATTGGGAAATATATAGCCCTGTCATTCTTTGAAGAAAACATGTAGAAAATCTAAGTATATATATATATATATATATATATGTGTGTGTGTGTGTGTGTATATATAACTAGAATTAGAACCTTCTTTACACTTTCTAGATATAAAATCAATATAAATATTAATTACATTTCTCTATACGAACAAAATCTTAGAATATAAAACTTTAAAATTAAACCACTTGTAATACTATCAAAAAACATAAAACACTAAAGAATAGACATGACAAAAGATGAGCAAAACCCCTGCACCAGCAAAATATAAAACTCTACTGAGAAAAATAAAAGAATATTTTAATGAAGGGAGGGAAATACCATGGCCATGATTTGAAAGACTTTTGATGTATAGATCCAATGTTATCCAGATAAAATACAAACAAGTACAACCAGTGGAAATTAGCAAGCTTATTTTGAAACTTATATATACATGCACATGCACACAGAGAGGACCAAAAATGCTCAGCTCAGCTCCCGCAGAGCTGCTCGTTGCACAGACTAAGTATCAGACAGTGGCATCGGGTGGCGTGGGTATATACTCCACTTACCATCACACTGGGCAATTTGCTTAACCGCTGTGTGTCCAAGTTACCCAATCTACAAAATGAGGTTATTAATAGCTGCTTTAGAGGATGGTTATTAGGAAAAATTAAATAATATTCATGAATTGGTTACCCAGTTCCTGGCATAGAGTCTCCAAATGACAGCCAAAGCATCCACACATGGCTACTTAAATAATTACAGGATTGCACAGTTCAAGACCAGGGACTCCCATTCTGCCCCCAAAGAAACCATCTAAACATCATGCAATATTCTCTCTAAAAAAAAGAATTTATTGTGTGTTGAAATGTGTTCAGGTTTCTTGCTTTCTTCCCAATGTTAGAATTCTTATATATTATTTTCTTCTCTTGGCATTATTCATTAATGCAAAATAATGAATTATGTATCTACATTTACAGCTGCTTTAATGGAAGGAGAAGTTATTTAAAACATGTGACCATGCTTTCTGAAATAGTTTCTAACCTTTACATTTCAAGAACAAACTAAAAGATGGCATTTGCAAAGACGTCCCAAGGTGTTTTTAATATTAACTATTTAAGGTTTGGTTTGTATATTACTTAATAAAAAGCAGCCTTCTCCTCTTTGTAGCAAAGAAAAATTGGTCTTGCTTATCATGGAAATCAAAAACCAAGTGTCAGGTCTGTGGCCTGTGATCTCATCTGTCAAAAACAAGTAATTGTCAAATGGAATTAAATGGCTTCCCACACAGAGTCTCTCTCCCCTTCTGCCCAATGCAACATCATGGGCAGTGCCAGCCACCACCACGGCTTCTCCTCCCACGTGCTGCTTGGGGCTGAGACTGAGGTTCGGTTATTGCAGTCATGAGGCTAAAAAAGAGAGAAATGCCACTTAATTCTCTGCTCCCGGATTTGCTTCTGTGCCATGGCACCTTCTTATTACTCTAACTGCCCACTCTTGCCCAGCCCAGAGAGTCAAAAGAAAACTTCTCTACAGGGTGAGAGCACTGTAGTACTCAAGTGAGTGAATCTGGTGATCAGGTGAGCTTTCTCCAGTTCACCTGGCAGTGGGCGTTGGGAAGGCGGAGCCCCGCAGAGCTGCTCGTTGCACAGACTAAGTATCAGACAGTGGCGTTGGGTGGCGTGGGTATTTTCTCCAGTTACCATCACACTGGGCAATTTGCTTAACCGCTGTGTGTCCAAGTTACCCAATCTACAAAATGAGGTTATTAATAGCTGCTTTAGAGGATGGTTATTAGGAAAAATTAAGTAATATTCATGAATTGGTTACCCAGTTCCTGGCATAGAGTCTCCAGATGACAGCCATTATTTTTTAAAGGACAAAATTAATAAGTGTAGGTGCAATTTAATAAGTGCCTATTATTTACTCATACTTTCCTGCCTGCCACCCTGTGTTCAAATCTGCTTTTCATTGAAAATGTAAGTCATTTTTAAACATTAGTTGCTTTTATTGCACTTCTGGTTAACTGAATGAATACTTACTGAAGGAACACCCCGATTTTAATATCTCTACAACTCTACTAATTCTTTTACCCTTAAATGCAGCAATACTTCCAGAACTTCCCTTATCGATGAGGTACTGGCATTCATTTGTTTTTAGACTCATCTTTCAGCTCTTCTCAAAATCAGCATCCAAGTCATGGGAATTCTACATTGTAATGTCTTAAGTCAAATATCTTCTGTCTATTCCTGTAGCTACTGCCTTATTACAGACTCTTACTAGCTCTTATTGATGTTATTCTCTTAGTCTCCTGAGAGGCCTACTCCACCTCCATTTTTGACCTCTCCAAAGCACCCAAGTGACCTTTCTATAATGCACTCTGACTGTGCCCCTCCCTCGCTTGCAGATCTGTGGTTATTTCCATTGTTTCTACCTTGAGGCCTAAACTCCTAATCGCTGACACATAGAGCCATTCACACTGATGCACCTGCCTTTTTTTCTAGAGTCATCTCTTACTACACTCTACATTCTGGCCTTGCACAACTACCCAGAGATTCCCCAGCACCCCATGCTACCTTTTGTACACCAAAATACATCTACAGCCAAAAATGGAAGGAGATGCTTGTGATAAGGATATGAACAGCTCATATGTTCTGGTATGTGCTTTATCTACAGCTTTGGCTATGGAGAGTGAAACCCTGAATCAGAAAGACTGTATTAAGTTGTTATATTAATGCAGAGTCTCCATTTTTTTGCCTCCCTACATTTGCTCCATTATTTTTGATTTCTTGACATGGTTCCTGTGCCCAACTCATCTTTTACGTGGAATGTCCTGCCCACAATCAAGAGTTCCATACAAAAGTTCCCTCTGTTCCAAAGTCCATCACCTACTGATTATTCTGCCATGTGTCACTGAGTTAAAAATCTAGCTGAACTCCTCACTGCTTGGGGAAAACTTCGAATCAATGGTCAGACCATGTACTGGTTTCTTTGTCTTTTTTGTCCTCCACTGACCAACCAGTGTCTTCCTCTGTAGGAAAAACAAGCAAACAAAACTGAGACTGAGTGTAGTTCCCTGGCAGTGGGGTAGGAGGAGCACTAGCAGTTTAAACCACAAAAGGTAGATGGGTGTGGAAGGCACATTGAATAACATATCCAAACGTGTGCAAAGACTGCATTTCCACCTGGAATGCACTTTTATCCCTGGTCCACTGGTGATAACTACCCGTCTCTCAAAACTTTGAAAGCTGGTTCAAGACAAGTACTGTGTCTTTCTGAAAAACACTAAGCAATCCAGAAGTAGTTGTTGAAATAAGGAACACATATACTGTTGTCACCTCCTTAAAGGTCTTTCCTGTCTCTTGAGAAAAGTGGCCTATTTTCCCTTTATACCCACTTGTAATAATACCATGTGTACCTTTTTATTAGAAACTAAAATGTTGATGTTTTCATTTGATTCATCACTTTACTAAGCTTCTTAAGGAAACACCCTGATTTATTAGTTTCTCACAAAATTCCCACCCAAACCAATGTAAATTCTGAAAAGATCCTTTCAATGCATAACTCAATAAAAATGGGTAAATTTAAGAGGCACTTCAAATGCCTCATGCTATTTGATTGATTCTCCCTTTTTATGATAGCAATATCTTCTGCAAGGTTATGTGGTTCGTTAGGAAGCAGAACTAAGTAAAACGGCACAAACCTTGTCAATGTGCAGAACATGCCTTCCACCTACAATCAAAAGCATGGTCAGCCCATTGTTATTCCTACTTTTGTTCGCTTCTCACTCGAAAAACTATTGTTCGGCACGCTCCTTCATTGGAGCATACTCAGAGGAATTTATTAAAGAGCATGGTGTGGTGTTACCAAACCAACGCTGGGTTTAGCTGCCCACTGTCACCAATAAGCAAATTCTTGAGGCTGAGGCAGGTGAAGAAGGAAGGACGTTTTTACTCAAATGCTGCACAATCTGGGATAATGTCAGACTCTTGTTTCAAAGCCTGCCCCACCCAGGAAAACCCAGCTGTCCTCAGCCAGAACACAACCAAATGCAGTGTCCAGAGTCCCTTCTCCCATTTAAAGTGCCGTCTTGTGGGAACCATTGGCAGCTGCTGAGTGGTCACTCGGCCAGCTCAGTTTTTCTTGCAGCCACTGTCAGGCCTCAGGCTCCCTCCGGGAACCGAACCAGCGTGTGGGGCCAGCATCGCCATCGCCCACGCTGTTTCCAGGGTTAGGCGCTCCCGCGAATGCACCAGCCAGTATGTTTTGGGAGGTGGGTAAAAGAGCACGTTCCTTCCTTCTCGTGCCACTGTTCTGACCTTGATAGCCCATGTGCCTGCCTTGCCCTGGTCCCACACCGATCATGTACCAGAAGGGGTAGAGTGTTTTTCCCCCTATTCAGTTTTCTTCCTAGCCTTGCATATGCTTACTGCAATACTTCCTTCTGCCACAGTCTTGCCCGGGGGTTGGGAGTTTGGGGTCCAGGATCTGTCACCAACAGCAGGAGATTCTGCAGTGGGGGTGGAGCATTCACAAGGGCCAGCTTGGCTACTGGACACCTCAGCCCTGCCCACTGCCTCTGGCAGTTCCCAGTCTTCTCCAGCGGTTCCTCCTATTCTCTGCCCTTCTTTTGCTCCCAGTGGTCTGGTCCAGCTATCAGCACCAATAGAACTTTGACTGATTTGCCCCAAGGACACAATTATAAAACAAGTCTCTGTGGAATATACTAATTGGCTCTGTTTTAGTACCCTTTTATAACAACACACATAATCCTTTTGTTTAGAGACCATCTAAAGGGTATATCAGATGCCCAAAACAGTCAGATATATCGTTCTTTTGTTTTCTTAATGAACTGTACCATACTGTGTCTTTTCCAGTAAATTGCAAGTTACAGGCTGGAGATTAATTCTAAAAGAAAGCAATTTTCAAAGCATGGAAATGGTAAGTATTAATTTCAGTATATTACCATCTGCCAGTGTTAATGCCCATCAGGCATTTCTTCCCTAATGACTTGTTTCTATAACCAATGAAAAGTAGAGTTTTTGAACTTTTAATGGTGTCAGATTCTTTGTGTATTTACCAATTTGTTTCTCAAGCTAAGTAATTTGTTTCAAGCCACAAATACCTGTACCTTAAAATTTAACTCTATAGAATAAAGTAGAACGTGAAATACTCTAAATTTTCCTTCCCGGGAAGTAATCCTAATGAACACTATAATTTTAAAAATAATTTGTTTTTAACATCATTTAGGGTTGCCTAACATCTATAGACTTCAGTAGTGTTAAAGTTGCCTCAAAGTTTTAAACGAATCTGGTTGAGAACTCAAAAGAAGTATTTTTTTAAGTATCTAAATAGCTATTTCTAATTTGCCTGTATGGATACAGGGTCATCTTAAATGTCCAATATACACAAGAGTTCTCTCAAATAATTATTTGTAACCTCAAATAATTACAGTGACAGTTCTCTAATTTGCATGTATTTTGTCTTTTCTACTCTGATATGACAGTGAAGTGGATAACTGTTCTCCAGAGTAGCCAATTACATCCACAGTTAATTAACTGCATTAATTATCTACAGGACTTTTCAGTACAATAGAAAGTTTCAAGTATCAAAAGTGAAATTTGCTTCATCTTTTGAAGTATGTGGGTATATTATATTCCGTAATCACACACTATTACTTATGGTAGGTGCACTCTAATGTGATTATTAACTGGAACCATGGGAAAGAGGTAGAAATCATTTGGGAACTATTTGCTGTAACTTTCCTTTGCAACAAGTAAGATCCATCACATTCTTCTTTTGAAAATGACGTACTCTTAACAAGCAACAGTATGCCATCCAAACCACGGTGACTCGCCGCAGCCCCACGCTGCCATGCTGCTTGTATTTAGGGCTTGAGGTAAATTACTATTTGTCAGAGATGGAGACAAATCATACAACCAGGATTCTAGTGAAAGCCAAACCAAATGCAAAACTCACTATGTGATGCCTTTTTAAATTTTCCAGGAGCGTATTAAAGCTAAACCAGTCATAGGAATACAGGCAAAAGGGATAAAGGGAATGGGAAAAGATATTTCCCTGCTACTTGACAAAACGTGCTATCTAGCTTTCCAAAACATACAATTCAGATAATTAGCATTATATAGGAAAGAATAATATTTACAATATGGCTCTAAGTGAATGTCATAAGCTACAATAAAGAAAAATGAAGATCTAAACCCTATAACAAAAATTACAGTCTCAAAGATTAGTTCAATGAAAGCCAGAAAGGTTTGAGAGAGTGGGATTAGACTTTGGCTTTAAGGTACAATAAGGACAAATGGGGAAAGGGAAAAGGGCCGTCTTGACCAGTGAGTCAGGTGCCACAGCAAAATCCAGGTGTCGGAATGAAAACAGTATATAAGACTGAAGAGTTGCATTTGACTAAAATCAGGAGGCTGTGTCTGGATGTAGCAAACAACAGTCAAGTAAGAAATGCAACACGGAGCCAGAGTAGAAACCTCCTTAGATGCCCAGGAAGAGTTTGAATTTATGCAAAGGAAAGTGAAGAAATCACAATGTTTTTAGCCTGGCTGCTGAAATTGTCAGACTAGGAATATGGCTTGGTTTTAATATGCAGTATAAGGAGAGACGATTCTAGAGTCAAGGAAGCCATGTGGTGATTGCTAGAATAAGTTAACTGTGCAATGATGAAAATCCAAAATGAGAAGGGAGGTACAGCTGTATCAAACAACAATATTCTGACAGAACAGATGAGAGGAAGAGAAGAATCAGAGAGGCAACAGGGGTGTCTAGTCTGAATTCCTCTCATATCGTAAACAAGGAGGGAAATGAGACTGATTTGCTAATGTTAGGCTTAAGGCGGGGGTGTCAAACTCATTTTCACTGGGGGCCACATCAGCCCTGATAATTTCAATTCTTTAACAGTTAAGTAGTGTAACAGCTAAGTTACATTTATACAATCCTAAAATTATTTCAGCCCTTTGAAGGCAACTGTGAGGCTGATGTGGCCCCAGGGAAAATGAGTTGGACACTCCCAAAGGCAATATCAAGTAATCTAAGACAATGACATATCAGGAAAAATATTACCTTTCCTGCAAACCTCAAAGTATTTCAAAAGTAAAACCAGTTAGTAAGTATGGAGGTATTT
This sequence comes from Sturnira hondurensis, assembly GCF_014824575.4. NCBI lineage: Eukaryota > Metazoa > Chordata > Mammalia > Chiroptera > Phyllostomidae > Sturnira > Sturnira hondurensis. Next base: position 6,963,136 of record NW_028074140.1, on the reverse strand, counting down.
TCTAAGCTTATGTATAGTTCACATGTAAATATAATTTATACATAAAGGATGTTTTTATTGTTCTTATTATTAACTATTTCAAGATCACAAGGCTGAGAACAAGGAGGCTCAAGGTTGGATAGACTAGCAGGTGTCTCCTTGGAGGTTAAAGTTAAAACTTCAAGCTTAGATAAGATTACTGGGTAATGTGGACAAATAAAGGTCATTGGGCTCATTTGAGTCCAGACCAGTCCAAATCAGAACAAATGCTGAAATCTCATCAGCAGGTTTCAATTTATTTAGTTGGGTGAAGGCTTTGTTTCCCTTATAATACAAGTTGAATTTGATGCCAGTCAAATTCAATATTTAAACATAACGAACAACTCAATGTATTTCAACTCTTAACTATTGCTCCTGCCATAAACACAGAAACACATACATAAGTAAACAGGAAATAGATGTCCAGTGGCATTATAGTATGCAAAACAATGGTTTGATCTATTTTTCAACCACTCTTTATGAAACTAAAGTGATGACTATATTGACGGTTTCATCTTGTTTGAGGGGACCATCCAGGTTTCTACTAGATGTGTTTCTTTGCAATACAATAGTATCTGATTACAGCAAATTACTCTGTTGATTTGCTTAGTGAAAGAGTAATGGGAGTTGATTATCCTTAGCTTTGCTAAGTAAATTAAAGCAGCTAAATGCTGTAGCGACTAAGATAATGGCTTGGGTGAATTACGGCTAAGAAAATCAATAGTCTATAACTTCCTTGTTGGTAACAAGATTTAATTTAAAGTTTACAGCAGAATGAAGTTGTTTTGAATAGTATTCCCTTCAAAAATAGATTTCTTCTCAACAATTAGCTTCAGATTTGTCCTTTCTCATTATTTAATACTCATACACCAATATAGTGATGCCTATTCTAACTTAAAATTTTAAAGTATACTATCAATTTACACAAATGAATTCACTGGGATGTTACTTAGAAATGGTGTGACACACTTTCTAAAACATGCAAATTATTTTTCACTTTGTAATACAGTCAGTAAAGGGCCTGTATTACCTTTAGAATGGAAATGAAAATAAGTACTATTTTGATTTGACAAAAATCACAATTAAAAAATTCAGTAGCATTTAGAGGAACTGTTTGTTCTACAAGTCAAAGAAATACAGTGCTGAAGCAAAGATAGTCACCATTTAAGAAAAAAATTCTAGGGATGTTTTAGATGCTAATTAGGATGTTATCAGGAAAATAACATAGATTGTAAGATATTTACTCTTTCACAAACTCCTGATGAGTCCTTATTTTAGCTTGTCCCTTACAAGGTTCTTTTCCTTCCTTTGTCTGCCCAAAGTCATGTGTATGCATGTATGTGCTGGAATGGGAGACTATCTCTTTCATCAAGAGCTCAGCATTCTGCTCCACTTAGCAGCTCTGGAGATTTGCGTAGGTCTACTCATGTAAAGCCAGGACTGAATTTCTTTTTTTTTTCAAGATTTTATTCATTTATCTTTAGAGGGAAAGGGAAGGAGAGAAGAAGAGAAATATGAATGTATGGTTGCCTTTCGTGAGTCCCCTGCTGGGAACTGGCCTGCAACCCAGGCATGTGCCCTGACTGGGAATCGAACCATGATCTTCTGGTTCACAGGCCTGCGCTCAATCCACTGAGCTACACCAGCCAGGCCAGAACTGAATTTCTTAATTGACAAAGTGTATGTCAACAGTTAATGGCCGTTTGTGGAAGATAGGAGTACAACATAAAGAGATTACACAGAAAGAATACCAAACTACAGGACTTTATTAAAATGAAAAACCCATCCTGGTTATATATACTTATCAACACATCTCAGATGTTCAAAGATACAGTGTATTTCCTTTTCAGCTAGGGATTTGGTCATCTTTAGACAGTGTTGTGGAGGCTGTCTTTTGCTTGTGTTGCTCATGACATCTGAATAGAAGCAAGCTCCTGAGAACAGGGAATTTCTTACTTATTCTCCCTTATAAACCTAACACTTATTTATAAAGGTGCCTAGTGCTCACACAATCAATATTAGTTGAATTAATGCTTATATAAATACTTGAAAAAATTTTAAAACTTAAAGATTGTTTCTTTGGGTTGGGAAACTATCCTAATTTGCTGTGTTCCACTAATACTGCAATTTATCCCTCAGTCTCTGTAGACTGAATCGCACTGAAGAAAAATTACCAAATAGAACTAGGTGAGATAACTAATGGAAAAAGAAAAACGATCTAGGCAGTCATCAATTTATGTAACTATTTCTTGTAAACAGTCCACCTCCAGAGCCTGTGTACCATTCACCTCCATACCCCCATACCTCTGTACCTCCAAAGACAGGTACGTTAGAATATCTTGGTGTTGTAAAGAAAACCTCACTGGGAATCTGTTTAAAACAGCAAGGATTATTTTAAACAAAACAAATGCAATAGAGATTGATGGATTTGCAATAGGAGAGAGAGATTGAACTCAACTCCACTGAAACAAAGTACTTGTGTTTTGAAACACTAGAGAGAGTTATGAGCTAGTTGAAAAGTACAAGCAAACAGGACAGTGGGAAGGCAGTTCAAAACGACTGAGGCATCTGTGTTTGGTAATTGGCACCTGTCAAAGTTCGGGGACTACCTTCCCACAGAAACAGGAAAACAGAAACTTTTTAACTTTGTTTTTATGGTTGACACTATTACAGATGCCCTCTCTTCCTCCCCTTTGCCCCCCTCCACACAGCTCCCAGCCCCCCTTTCTCTCTGACCATCACCAGGCTGTTGTCTGTGTGTAGGGGTTATGCATATACGTTCTCTGCTAGACTCCTTCTCTCTGGATGACTGCATTTTAAAGGGAGGGCTCCCAGGTACTCTAGGCCACTCCTGGGTTGTAACTCTGTCAGTGGCCTGGGAGAATATTTACATCTCAAAGAGGCAGAGAAGGAATTTACAACTGAAAGTGTTTTTAGCAAAGGCTCCTAGAAAAGGAGGTCAGAGGCCTATAGTCAAAATGAAGTCTGTCTGAAACTCAGTGATATTGAGGGGAATGCTAAGTCTGTCTTGGTCAATGCCTTTGGGGAACCATCACAATCAGAACTATGACACTGAGAATAGCTGGAAAATTCAGAAACTAGTTCTCGATAAGAACATGCAACCCAGTTGTTCCCATGTACAAAAATGCATTCCTCTAGGTTGCTTTAAATTCTTCATTTCAGCTTAGTATGTTTACTGGAGCTCCATCAATAGAATTCCATCTGTGCTACAAACTTTCTTTTAAAATGTAAATATTTTTAAAAATTAATCATTCAAGAAAAGTGAGGATGAAACCAGAAAAAACACTGGCATTCAGGCTGTCTGTCACTACCAAATCCAATAAACAATGACAGCCATTGAATCTTTATGGGTGCTTTATTCAGATGGCCAGTGATTTGAGAAGGCGGGGTTTCATACCCTAAAGGACCATCTTGTCTTTTCAGGGCAATATTTTTATACCAGGGAATAAACAAGGTATGGTGAGGGGTTTTGAAATTCAGGGAGGATTAGGGGAAAGAAACTGCAGCATTCTTGTCCTGGGCAGTTAGCTGTTCCCAGGGGAGGGTGGTCCTCTGTCTCTCCCTGGAATTCAATGGCCCAGTTGCCTCCATTTGTCCCCAGGTGATAATCTTTAGCAGTTCCCCAGGGGGGGTTTCCAAGAGCCCTATGGGCCTTATCTATCTGTGGTTCCTGAAATAAAACCTTTAATGTATACATTACTTGCTAGGCTTATGACTATTTACCTTAAACTATAATTTTCTACCTCTTAAGTCCCCTATCATTTTCTTCATTATAAATTCTCTAAACTTTCCAATCAGCAAAAATTCTATGGAACTAAATTGATCCTATTCCTTCTGACATTGATACTAAATGCTTTGGTGCTTTACCAAACAATTAACCAAAAAATAAAAATGTATGAAAACAATATTTTGTGTAAAAGTTATCATTGTATAATAAAATGAGATGTATTTGTGAGCAAATAAACTTTAAACAATTTATGGTTAAGAAAGAAGGCTGACTTCTTGTATTCCCCTTGCCAGAAGCTGAAGTAATACATTTTTTAGGCAAATAAATAATGTAGCACAGAAACACAATTCATCATTGTAAATAGTATAAACAATTGCAATTTAAAATTACATGTAAACTCATTATAGGAAATAAGGAAAAGATAGATTATATGGAAAAAAAGAACAAACTGACGGTGACCAGAGGGCAGGGGGAGGGGGGAAATGGGAAAAGAAGGGGAGGGGTCAAGTCAAGGAACATTTAAAGGTCGTGGGCAAGGACAATGGTGGGGAATGAGGATTATATGGGGGGGGGGGTGAGCAGAGCAGGGGAGAGCCATGGGGAAAAGATGGGGACAAGTATAATTGAACAATAAAAATATTTTTAAATATTATTAGAAGTTTTACAAGTTGTGTAAATAAATGGAATTATATACCATAATATGTAGGTAATATTTGAATATGTTGTTTATTAAACACTTCATGGGAGTTTAATTCTAACTTGCTTGACAAATAACATTTCTTAAGAGCATTTTATTCATTATGCTATTGCAGCTGTCCCATTTTTTCTCCCCTTTATCTCCCTCTACCTAGTACACCCATTCCCTCCAGCATTGCCCCTACTTAGTTCATGTCCATGGGGCCTATTTACATAAGTTCTTTGGCTTCTCTATTTCCTATACTATTCTTAACCTCCCCCCTGTCTATTTTGTATCTATTTATGCTTCTTATTCCCTGCACTTTTTCCACCATTCACTGCCCTCCCTCTCCCTGTGATCCCCATTTTTCTAATTGTTTGCTTTGTTTGTTACTGGAGTTTTTTTTAGGTTCATTTGTTGATACTTGTGAGTTTGTCATTTTACTGGTCATACTTTTGATCTTTTTCTTAAATAAGTCCCATTTATATTTCATGTAATAAGGGTTTGATGATAATGAACTACTTTAGCTTTACCTTATCTGGGAAGCTCTTTATCACTCTTCTATTTTAAATGATAACTTTGCTGGATAGAGTAATCTTGAATGTAGGTCCTTGTCTTTCATGACTTTGAAAACTACTTCCCATCTCCTCCTCACCTACAAGGTTTCTTTCGAGAAATCAGCTGACAGCCTTATGGGAACTCATTTGTAGGTAACTATCTCCTTTTCTCTTGCTGCTTTTAAGATTCTCTCCTTATCTTTAATCTTGGGCAATCTTTAATTATGATGTGTCTTGGTGTGTTCCTCTTTGGGTCCAATTTCTTTGGGATTCTCTGGGTTTCCTGGACTTTTTGGAATTCCATTTCCTTTGCTGGATTGAGGAAGTTCTCTTTCATTATTTGTCCAAATAAGTTTTAAACTTCTTGCTCTTCCTCTTCTCCTTCTGGCACCCTTATGATTTGGATGTTAGAACATTTTAAATTGTCTCAGAGGTTCCTAAGCCTCTCCCCATTTTTTTGAAAATTTGTTTCTTCATTCTGTTCCAGTTGAATGTTTATTTCTTTCTTTTATTCCAAATCATTGATTTGAGTCCTATTTTCCTTCCTGTCACTGTTTGTTCCCTGTATATTTTCCTTTATTTCACTTGGCATAGCCTTCACTTCTTCCTTTATTTTGCAGCCATACTCAATCATTTCTATGAGCATCCTGATTATCAGTGTTTTAACTCTGCATCTGAGAGATTGGCTATATTTTGTCACTTTGTTCTTTTTCCGGACTTTTTATCTATTTTTTCATTTGGGCATATCTGTTTGGGCACACCCATTACATTGTAATGAGTTGAGGCTTAGGTATTTGAGGTAACCCACTTTGCTGTGTGGTGGCACTGTCTGTGGGGAAGCGGTCAGAGAAGGAATAATGCTACTTGCTCAACTATTGCCCCACTTTCAGTCACTCCCTCTACTTCCCACAAGTAATTGCACTCTTTGAGGTGCTGCCTTGGTGCTGATTGCCAGGTGGGTGGGTTTGTGTACATATAGGACCCTGTGGGCTCCTCTAATGTACTCTCCTGTGAGACTGGCAGTTTCTCCTGCTGCCAGAACCCCCACAGGATTTTACAGTCAGAGGTTCTGAGGCTTTAGTTTCCTGTACTGGAAGCCTGGGTTGCGCAGTCTGTCTTGCTCCCCAGTTGTTCCTCCTGGTTTGTCCACATGCAAATATTGAACCACCTGGTCCACCAGCTGCCACCTGGCTGTGGGTCCCCACCCCTCCTACTCGCCTGAATGAATGTTTTTTTTTAACTCCTTGGTTGTCGGACCTCTGTACAGTTCGATTTTCTGGTAGTCCTGGCTGTTTTTCACTTATAAATTGGTTGTTATCCTTCTTTTGGTTGTTCAAGGAAGCGAAGTGTACCTGCCTACATCTCCATCTTTGATGGAACTCAACAAATAATATTTTATATTGAGAAAGTCTACATTTATGTTTTACTTTTACTTAGTAATTAATATTTTCTTTGTTTTATTTGATTTTGTTTACAATTCACTAAGTGATAAATGAACACAAATAAGTTCTCATTGTAATTGTGTTTTGTCTTATTTAGTTTTGTTCTCCAAAACAAACAAGCAAACAAAATAGACAAGAAAATAGGGCTGATTTTCATAAGCCCATGGAGCAACACTTTTCTTTTTCTGTATCTGAAACATCATAAATGTACAGTTATGTATCCACAACAATCTATTATTGGTTTAGAGAACTTAATTGAGGAACTGAGGCATACTAAAATGGCAATTATGACAACAATAATTATAATCATAATGTAACAGGGGGGCTCTGACAAAATCACTGGAGAGCAGGGAGAAAACCAATATGGCATGAGAGGCTGCCCCCTTCCTGCCAGGAAAAGGCAGGGGACAGAGAGAAACGTCCAGGTGGCAGATTGAAGCAGGTGTGGCAGGGGGTGGCTGCCCAAGGTAAATGTAAACAAGCCAGCATGGTTGCCCTGGCAACCGAGCAGCTCCTGACCCAACTGGAGGGAGCTGATACTGAGGCTGTGCAGGGCCAAAAAGGTCAAACCCCACATGTATGGTGGAAGTTAGCAAACCTCAGCAGGGGTCAGTGCCCCGCACCTTGGACCGAGACGCTGTGTGCCCGTACGCTGCTGGGAAACTTCTACCCCCTTTCACAAAATTGCAGGGGAAAGGGTCAAAGACATCGGGGAGATAACAAAAGTGGCAGACAGTGGTTCACATTGATGAAAAAGCCAGACGCTCCATTGCACATGGATTTCTGGGCCAAGTGTTTAAAAAGTAATGTGCTGGGAAACATGTGTCTGTTTGTTTATTTTTCCTCCTCCCCTGGCTCGAGCGATCAGCCATATAGCAGGTCCAAGTTTCTGAGACTGGTCGGCCCCGAGGCCACGTGGTCTGGGAACGTTCCTGGAATCCCTCCCATACAGAAAGCAGCAGGAGCCCTGGCTGTGCCACAGGGACTCCATCAAGCACACAGACTCACAAGAAACGCTTGGAGGTGGACTATGACCAGGAACCTGCCAAGAAGCCTGGATAAGCATGCTATAGCCACCTGCATTTCCTCAAGGGCAGTACTTTTAAATGGGAAAAGGGGTTCCAGGCACTTCCTTGAACCGTTCTACCCTGGAAGACGGTGGCAGGATTACTGTCTTTGTGTGTTTTAAAGGGAGTGGAGCTCTGAGGCAGAATCTTGCCAGCATTTCAAAACTGTATAGCTTTAAAATAAACAACCCGTTTCCTTTTCTATCAAACTGCTGACTCCAGAGTTTTGCCTCTAGTTGGCGAGCAGTAGAACCCCACTGACTGTTCTGTAATAGCATTGGCTGTTCTGCAACAATAACACATAATGTATATATAAAACATCATGTTTTTGACAAGTATGTTAATACTCACTGCCTCATATACACCAACCCACAGCACTGTGAAAAGGGTGTAGAATCCTAACTTAGTTGAAAAAGAAACTGAGATTCTAAATGTAAGTGAATTCCTAAGATCAGGACAATGCTAACAGATTCTACTAAAGTATTTGATCCTATATCCTTTAAACTCTTAAGTAGTTTGTCTCCTCTGAAGAAAAATAACATGTCTAACACAAGATTTCTTTCTCTGGGAATATTCTACAAATCCTGTAGATGTTCATGCTCCCAAACACTCAAATATGCTAGTGAAAATATTAAAGATGTCCAATTAAGTATAGTCTAAGAAAAAATATAGGAAAACTCAAGAGACCACAAACAAAGCAAAGAGGAGTCACTGAAAACAGCAGCACCTAAAGGCACTTACATCCTTGGGAACAAAGAGCCTAATTTATAAAAAGCTACTAGAGATTCTGAACAAACCTTTAAAGTGTGTACCTCGGAAGAGGCCTACCTTCAGTAAATAGAGTACGCTAGAAAATAACCAACTTCTATCAAAGGAGATAACAACAGTATATGCTGATCCCTGTTTTGGTTATGAGTACAGTGAAGTAAACTGTTCTCCCCTGAGAATTTCTATCTGAAAGCTAGAACACATGCAGGAATGGCATTTAAAGGGTTACTACCCACATGTTTTAAAAATCCTAAGTCCTAAATTAATTTAAATCAACTATTCTGTATAGAGAAAGCATCCATGTACCTACAGGGACAAAAAAAAAGTCAATCTTTTATTTCAGGCCTCATAGAATTACCATGTAAAATGGCCCCTACCCCCCCAAATCCTTTCAATCATCAAATTTTTAAAAAGGGGGAAAAAGTCACCATAAGATAGGGTAAGTTAACCAGCACATATACAACTTTAAATGCTTTAGATATTACAATTCCCAAGCACAAGCTACAAAATCCAGGATGTTTAATATTTTTAGAAATATAAATGGGAAAATCAACAAAATAAACAGCTAATGAGAGAACACCCAAAACAATAAATTAGAAAATAAAACTATAGAGCTTACAGAAACAAAGATTATAATGATTTAAAAATACATATAATGGATAAATTAAATAACCAAAGATTGCATGAGAGAACTAGAAAACAGGTTAGAGAAATTACCAGAAAGCCAGAGTAGGGGAGAAGGGAGCAGAGAAAAAGTGTGACAGAGACAGAATGAAGGATCGAGTAAAGGACGCAGAGGACCATGAGGAGTCTTATGTATATGCTGAACTGAACTTTTCAAAGACAGAAGAGTAGAATGAAAAATAGATCATTCAAAAAGATAATTTCTGAAATTTTTCTTTAATTAATAAAAGAAATATAAATATCCAGAATCATAAGGCATAATAAATCTCATGCAGGAGAGCTAACTCAAATCCATAGGTATCTTCAAAGGATTGAGGAAAATATGAGAAAACACACAATTAAATGCACAGTGAAACAATCTTTGTAAAAGAATACATGCTGCAAGAATTTGACCAGCAACAGACCCTTCAGTGATGGAACAGCTAAAGGATGTGTCTGAAAAAGAAAAATAGTTCACACCTGAAAGAAGGTCTGAGTTAGAAGACAACCGTGGTGAGAATATGACCAATGTGAGCACTGACTGAAATAAAGATTTACAGATATAAAGTTTCCTGCATAGAATAAACAGGAAACTTCTGTTTTCAGTAGCACTGGACATTCCAAATGAAAATACCAGGGAAAAAACAGATTTTATAAACTTTAAAATATATCACCAAACTGTAAAACTGCAAAAGATGGAAGGAAGGAAGGAAGGAAGGAAGGAAGGAAGGAAGGAAGGAAAGAAAGAAAGAAAGAAAGAAAGAAAGAAAGAAAGAAAGAAAGAAAGAGAACATGAAGAGAGAATCTAGACTCTTGAGAAGAAGTCTGTTAAACCATGGCCTGTGTTTGCCTGTCCCCAGAGCTAAGAAGAGTTTTTACATTTTAAACAGTTAAAAGAAAAACTAAAAAGCAAACAAACAAAGAATATGCAACAGAAACTGTGTGGTCTGTAAGTATGAGGCCTGAAAATCCTAAAATATACTATATGGTTATGTACAGAAAAAGTTTACCAACCCCAGAACATAAGTGGAGCCCAAAATTTGGCTTTTGCCTTGACAGTAGTTGCCCAATTTAATACCCATCACTTGATTTGTCATGGCCTTTCAGGGTCTAGGTGTGAGATGGAAAGTCCAGAACCTACACAGATAGTAAAACCTGGTAGGAGACTCCCAATACAAAAAAATTATGGCATTAGAATGAGGGAGTCCCAGAAATGCAAGTACATATCCAAGATGGCACGACAAACCAAACAAAAAGATCGGCCTTAAAAACTGTCACTGACTAAAGGTGGAAGAAATTCCCTTAAAATTTACAATATTAAGTTGACTCTTGTAAGTTTGTAACTTAATTCCACATTAGCTGCAAGACCTGAAAAATCTCAGTGAGAATTTAGTGTGAAATGGCCCTGGTTAGAAGCAAACAAAAATCAGCCCTACAAGGACCCACTTTCAATTCAGGAGTCAGAGAATTCCCATTGATACATTCAAGAGAGAGAGAGAGAGAACAAAAAGAAGAAGGAAAAGGAGAAGGAGAGGGAGGGGGAGAGGGGAGGGGGAGGAAGAAGATCCAATCACAGATTTTTAAAAAAACTATAAAAACACTCAAGCTTAAGGAAGAAGATTGCATCAGACCTATAAAGGCTTAAAATACTGCAATTATCAAAAAGAATAAAAATAAGCATACTTACTAAGTTTCAATAAGTAAAAATATGAAAAGTATTATAGAGAGCAAGAAGCAATAAAAGCTACTGACCCCTGGAAAGCACTCACACACAGGTATCTGCTAAAGAAGTCCACCCCACCTGCAGAATCTAGAGCTTCCAGTGTCCAGGAGACAGCTTACTTCCCCTGGGCCACTGACCTGTCCCACAATCAGGACTCAGCACCCACGAGGGACAAGTGGGGGTTGGCACCCTTTTCTTGCTGGTGAGTGTGAGGCTCTTGTTCCCAGATGATAATTACCGGTATCTCTCGCCTTGTTTAGAAAAATCATGAGCTGTTCTCGAAGGAGGTGATCTAGTCTTAAGAAGATTGAGTGCCTAGTGAGTTCTCTATATATTGTCCAGTAGCTACTGCAGTGGTGGCAGTGGATGGAGGAAGCTCTTCTCTCATCACAGCCCCAACTTCCCAGCCAATATTGAAACAAATGATATGAGGGTGGCTCCGCGGGTCTGTGGACACAAAAATCATTCCCAGTTCTCTGCAGGAAAAAGGAAAGATTCTAGATATAAAAAAGCAGGAGGGATTTGTTATAAGGGTTTAAGTATAAAAGAGCAAAATCTGAACTATTTTTACTCTAGAATATACATAATTGAGTAAGATATTTTTTAAAGTATCTGTTTTGAGAATTCTACAGATGGACTGAGCTACACAGTTAATACAGTCCCTAGCAGGACCCTGCCCAAAGATGCTACCTCCCCAAGACACATGGCCTCAGTGTTCTCCATGGCAGGCCCCTGCATTTCTCATATGATGATCCTGTAAGCAGACGACTACCTTAGGTATATTTAAATGCCTATATAGAGAGAAGAGACGTGATTTCATTTTTGCCATCTCTAGAAAAAAATTCTTATTTAGCTTTTTACCCAGCATTTTACATATTGAGTTATTTCCAAATCTGACATTGACTTCTTCTTTAACAGGAAAATGTACAACTCATATCTATGACATCATAGAGACCAGCCATAAATTTATATAATCGAGTAACCATATGCTCAAGAACTTTGCCCTCTGAGAAAAGCAACCCAAAACTGAACCTTTAAATGTTGTTTTTCTCTTCAATGTTTTACTTTTTTAAATGATAATATTGTAAGTGGTTTAGAATGCCAAGAAATGGATGTCTCTCTAATTAATGAGGAAAAGAATACTTTTCAAGTTGTATTGGCAGAGCTGCTTATGCTAATTTTCAATAATTAGGGAAGTGTGGCTAATGAATAATGTTCTAAATCTAAATATCATCTTTGTTCATACTTATTTTTTTCTCAATATATTTTGGCAATGATACTTATGTTACCACAGAAATCATTCAGCAGTGCAGTACCTTAAATATCACATTACAGTAAGCTTTTTCTCACTGTTTTTCTTCTTCTTTTTAAAAAAACCTTCACCCAAAACTGTTGTGGACCACTTGGGTTCAGGAATTGTAACTCTCTATCCCCTGTGGCTAAGGATGAGTCAGTGACCTCTGGAATGTGAACCACAGGAGACAAGGCTTGTCTCTGGTAGCAAATGCTGCCTCAGTTTCCTCCCTGACCCCAAAGCATGGTCAGAAGTCCTTGATGGGTAAGACCCCTCAGAGGAGGGCAACCTAGGCCAGACATGATCACTTGGGAGCCCATCATGGAAGGACTGGGGGGCTGCAACAAAGAGCAATGGACTCTTGCCCCCCAGCTTTGACAAAGCTCAAGTCCCCATGTCCCCTGGGAGAAACACTTCCTGGCTTTAATCCCCTTAAGCCTGAATACCTGATGGGGAGGGGTGCAGCTCCTTGCCTTGCTAGAGCATGTCCTGGGGGAAAATCTGGCATCACAAAGACTTCCTGATTAACCTGTGAAATCTGCTCTGCTAACTGTGCTTTCATTCCTATGTTAAGGGTTCCAGCAGGAAACCCTAAAACTCTGTTCCTGACAGACTCTGACTTAGACTAAGCCCTCAGATTTCTTTGAAATGTTATCTACTGTTGGATCCTTGCTGCCCTGTATTCCTGTGTATTACAACCCAATAAAAGCCCTTGGAGGAATGGGCTCAAGGCCTTTTTCCCCTGGGAAACTGGCCACCTCTCCTCCCCAAGCAGAGCATATCATGTCTCAGTCATGTTTACTGCCATCTGTGGCACATGGGGGGACTTGCAAGGAAAGTCACCACCACACAAAACATGTTTACTGATCTGAGAAAGACAGAGAGAAAGAAACATTGATTGGTTGCCTCTTGTACATACCCTGACCAGGAATCAAACCTGCAACCTTTTGGTGTACAGGATGATGCTCTAACTATCTGAGCCACCTGGCCAGGGTTCTTTTTTATTCTCAACACAAATTCCCATCTACATGTCAGTGGCAGCAAAAATTCAACCCAGCAAAGAGAGAGTTTATTTGTTAATAAGTCAAATAATGAAGCATTTTTCACTCCACTAAGACATGTCAGAAATACACCATGCGCCAGTCATTGTAATAACATAGAAAAGGGCCAGGTTCCATTCTGTGTCTTCAAGGAAACGGTTGTCTAGCAGAGTCACTAGATAAACAATTGAAATAGTAACTCTAGTAAGTAGACTTTCATTGCAAAACCCAGAGGAATGGTTTGAACTCAGGCTCCTGATCTTTTTTTTTATATTTTATTTATTTATCTTTAGAGGGGAAGGGAAGGGGAGAGGGAGAGAAATATCAATGTATGGTTGCCTCTGGTGTGTTCCCTGCCGGAAACTGCCCTGCAACCCAGGCATGTGCCCTGACTGGGAATCGAACCGCTATACTCTGGTTCGCAGGCCCGCGCTCAATCCACTGAGCTACACCAGCCAGGGCCTCAGGCTCCTGATCTTAATAAACAGGTAAAAGTGATGGCATGCTGATTTGAGATGTTAGAGGTCTCATTGGGTGATGAGCAACTTAAATGCTTCATAGGGAAGATTGGGGAAGGCTATATTCAATACAACATCACTGTGAGGTATACCCAGGATTTGGTCTTAACTCCCTCTCCATGACAAGAGTTTAAGTATTTATAGATCTGGCCATAATTACTTCATGTATAAGCTTAGTCACAGTAGAAAATCCAATTCAACCATTAGCTCCCTTACACAAGTATCATCTCTGTCTACCACAATGGATGAAGGACAAAGAATACACTACCTCACTTTCTTTTTTCTCTGCCAAGACTGCATTACCCCTCAGTTGTCCCCTCTCTTTTACTTATAATGAGTAAGACTTATTCAGATATACAATGTTGGGAAGGACATTTGTGTTATTTGGGGACTTCTAAGAAGCATATGCTAAGATGAAGTTAGTAGTGCAAGAGATTAATTACAGGTAACGCCTGTAAGAGATAAAGAGAGGGAGAAGGAGTAGGCAGACAGCAGCTTCAGACAGTGATGTTGCTCTCATACCTGTGAATCACCCTTCAGAATACAAGTTCTTATAAGGCCAAAAATAGCACCTGACAGAGTTTTCAGTAAATTCTAGTTTCCTAATTCAATGAATTAGTTTTTGGAGAGAGGGAATGTATAAAACAGAATTAAATACTATGCTTAAAAAAGTAATAATAAGTATTCATGCTGTCCCAGTGGTTGGGGAACTGGCTGGGCTAAAACATATGTATAGAGGGAGCTTCATGAGGAAGCAAGGCCTTCCTGGTGGGATTACAGGGAGAGGAAGGTGGGTCTGCACCGTTACCAGGGGTTGCTGGTGAGCAATGGCTGGCCATCTGATGTATGCACAATGTGAATGAAACATCTGATCCTGCGATAGAATCACTGAGGTTGGACAATGCATAAGAATCCTGGAAAACTAAGGGAAAAGAGTTAGCCTAGTATTCCAGTTAGTTAGTGCTATTCAACAAATAATCCAAAACTTAGTATGTGAAATAACATCCATTTTATTATGTTCATAGATTTTTGAGTCAGGGATGCAGACAGCGCAAAATGAGAATGTCTTGTTTTGCTCCATGGTATCTGGCCCTTCAGCTGGGCATGATCAGGGGAATGCTGAAATTAGAATCACCATGCATTTGCCTCTGTATCGCATGATGTTCTGTTCAATATCATTATTTTTGCCCCTATAAATACAGGGTCTATTGTCCGCTACTTAACTTCTCATTTGGTTTTGGATGATAACTTCTTTCACTGTTAGGACTACTTTTAACATCTGTGCCCTTGACATGAATAAAATCGTTCTCTCTGAATACCCCATAGTTAAGAGTCGGGAAAGGTTTGACGGATTTCCAAGTAGAAGGATCACCAAGAACTGCCAAGTATTTCAGCAATTTCAATGCAAAGTGTCATTATAGTTTAAACCCCTAATACCCCTACTATGTTCATTTTCATTTTCACCAGTGATCTCTATTGATTATATGGCCTTTCTCATGAAGTTGCCTTATTTTAATTATCTCAAGCCATCTACTATGGCTATACATAAAAAGAAGAACTATGTTTCTGATTGGGATGGTCTCAAGAATGCTTTGGTATTCCTTCTAAAGAACAGAATATCCAAAAGGATCATTTTAGTTTGGTAATCAAATTCTATTCTTCTCCTGCTACTTATCTTTTCAGTATGGCTTGGGAGTCTAGTTATTTTTAAAACTTGTCCTTGTTCATTTAATTTAAACATTGCATCTTCGGGAGGTGGAATTTTTAGTTTGGCTATGAGTCTTTATTGCCAGAGCATGATATATGTGAAGATGTCCATTTAGGGAAATAAGGAAAGTTGCTATTACTGTAGGTGATTTGTAAAAATATGCAAAACTGAAATATGGCTCAATTTACACAAAGTTCGAAAGGAGGGACAAAAATGCAAGAGACTTTTTTTCCAGGAGGGCTGGAACAAATGCTCAGTTCTTTCTCTCACCGACAGTCTCTGTTTTTCTCTGTTTCTTTGCCTTGATTCAGGAGAATCAAGAAATTCTTATTTGGACCCTAATAGATATTTCTTTCTTAATTCATGTTTAATTAATGCCATTCCCCTGGCTCTGGCTTCAGTGTAAAGATAAGAAAAGAAAAAAGAGTGTCAGCTCTAGAAACTTGGATGTACAAGAATTGGTTCCTCATGATTCATCTCTATTAAAATGTAAGAAAAACCCTTTAATGCCGTAACTTCAATTAGACGCATTCATGGAAATTAGTGACTCATATTACCTGGCTGTATTAGCAGCACTATTTCCTTCAGAAAATAATCAAGAACTAAACTATATACACACATTTTAAAATTTTTATTGTATTTTTCCATTACCATTTAGTTCCCTTCTACTTCCCGTCCCCACAATCACCACACTGTTGTGAGCATGCAGATTAGATCGATGCTATGTTAATAACTCTTACTGGGTACTCTACTCAGCTTGGCAAATTTCAGCTTTGGCATTGGGGGAGAGCCACGGGAGTATGTAGCTGGGACGTGGAGTGGAATCCTGCAGGCAAGTAATGAAGCCAATGGTGCAGCTTCTGTCTGGGTCCAGGGCTTGGGCCTTCATGGTGCCCACTCGCGCTCTGGTCCTTTTTAGCAGAACTTACTTCTGACTGACCCCTCCCCTCCCAAGCTATTCCTCAATGAGTATGACCTTATCTTTTCTTAGTTTTTTTCTCTAAGATCCTCAGAAAAGGTGCAATTACAATTTTATTGGCTCTAATTACTCTTTTTTAAAAGATTTTATTTATTTATCTTTAGAGGGGAAGGGAAGGAGAGAGGGAGAGAAATATCAATGTATGGTTGCCTCTGGTGTGTCCCCTGCTGGGAACTGGCCTACAACCCAGGCATGTGCCCTGACTGGGAATTGAACCATGATCACCTGGTTCGCAGGCCCGCGCTCTATCCACTGAGCTACACCAGCCAGGGTAATTACTCTTTATGAATCACTTTTTCCTAATAAGCTTAGTAAATTATAATCTTTTGTTTGGGTCCAGTTGATGATCACAAACATAACTATTATCATTTTTAAGCCAATAATTAAATACTGTCTGAACCATTCCCAAGGATCGTATTACTTCCTAAGAGAGGAGAAATCATCAGCAAACGATGTTTCTCACACTTTCCTTTTAACTCCCCCCCCCCCCAGTTTAGGCGACGAGGCACATCCATAAACAATAATCAGTCACTCCAACAGCATCTGCTAACTAAATTTGGATTTACACCCTTCCATTCTTTAATTCATCAATCAATGTTCTCTGTATCAGGTCTATAATCTTTATTAGCTTTTGAATGTGTACCTTAGAACAGCACACATAAACAGCACATGGACACTGTAATGAAGCAACAGTGACTAATACCACTCACTATTAAATTTTTTTAAAAAACTCACAAAACAGAAACACCCCTGACTTTAATTTTGTGAACCATGCTGGGACAGTGATTACATACACTACCAGATATTTTTTAAAAAACTGTACCAAACAACATACCAAAATGGGGTATCTTTCTGAATAATAACTCTAGATATCTAAGTATAAGAGCTATTTCTTAGTTTGGAATATTCTTGAGAATGAGAAAATAATACAGTGAACTTAAAAGATGAATAAAAAGTCACCTAAGGTTAAAACTTCAGCGGAGTGATCTAAAGCTTTACAAAAACAGTTCTGGCTAGTGTGGCTGTTGGTTGGAGTGTCGTCTTATTAACCAGAAGGTCGCAGGTTCCACTCCCAGTCTGGGCACCTGCCTAGGTTGTGGGTTTGATACCTGGTGGGGTCCTGGCACATACAGGAGGCAACTGATGGACGTCTTTCACAGCAATGTTTCTCTCTCTCTCTCCCCCTCCCACTTCCTCTCTTTCCCTCTCTCTAAAATCAATAAGCATGTCTTCCAGTAAGGATTCTTTTTAAAAAGCTTTATGAAACAAACTGCAAACTGTCCCTGTGAAAAGCTCGGGAACTTGAGCCGTTCACATGGTTTATTCTGAGTGCCAAATTACAAAGTCTGAAATCACGTTGAAATGACAAAAATAATTTAAATAAAGCCATAATAGGACTTTATTTTTTTTTATGTCTGAGTAGAAAACTTAAGTTTGGAGCACAAATGGTAGTTTCATTTTTTACTTCAATATTATAAACTTTGGCTGAGGAGGAAAGATATGGCAAATATCCAACCACTATAAATGTTAAAGCTATTAATGGCTTTTTAGTTTGGGGAGCACACTATTTCATAGCTCAGTTTCCTTGAAGCTCAAATTAATACCAACTCCAGCACTCACATACCTTGGAGGCAGAAGGCATCTTTCACATACTCTAGGCCCCACTTCCTAATTCTTTCCCTGAAAAAATCAAAGAATCCTCACGCTTAAACAAACAGTCTGGAAAAGGTAATCGCCAGCGTGAGGAGCGCTCTGGTACCTGTGCGCAGTCACCGCCCTCCAGCAGCGCTGGGAGGCGCTGCTTGCTGCTACTCCAGGGCTGCAGGTCCACATGCAAGAGAGACCACGCTCTCAGGTAAAAAAAGCAACATCCACTTAAACTAAATGAAGACAATAAATAGAGTTTTATAACAATTGCTGGAATGATTTGGTGGGTTAAATACTATGGTGGAAAATATACTCTATTACAAAGAAGCCAAATTAGAAATGTTGATAGGATGGCTCTAGGTAGCTAGACACCTTAGATTTCTACAAAATGTTATTAACCTAAGATTGGAAGCGTTACGGAGTGACAAAGGGAGGGGAACCCTAAATAGCATTATTTACTTTATGGGAGCTTTCTCTCTAGGTCCACTCAGAGTAAAAACTTTGAAATTAGGCAAAAATTTCTCCCAAATTCATTATAGTTAGGATAACTCTACCTGGAAAGTCTTCTGTTGCTTCCCTAAAACTAGAATAATACCTTCTTTCATTTATCTAGTTTTCTGATCACTTTAACTATGGTTGTCTTACATTTTGCTCTTTAAAACAACTATCCTGCCCTGGCTGGTGTGGCTCAGTAACTTGAGCGCTGGCCTGTGAACCAGAAGTTTGCCGGTTCAAATCCCAGTCAGGGAATATGCCAGGTCCCTAGCTAGGTGAGAAGCAACCGACAAATGCATCTCTCACACACTGCTATTTCTCTCCCTCTCTTCCTCTCTCCTTTCCCCTCTAAAAAGAAATAAATACAATCTTTTAAAAATAAAACAACTATCCTTAAAAATAGAGGCAAAATTGGAAGTGAACATTTTTTCTGTGTCACTGCTGCATGTTCAATATTTTTTTCACAAGGAAACACTCCAATATGTACTGTTTGTTTTGTTACAATTAGGTCTTCAAAACCCTTGCATGATTTTCTGAAGCCTTAGCTAAAATGGCTTTCCTCTGTCAGATAATTACGGCAGTTATATTGATATAATGCCAGTCTTTACTCCATGGCTCAGTTGTTTGTTTCTCCTTTCAACTTGTCTACATCTTACTTCAATTGTAAATCACCAGAGGGTGCCCTGCACACAGTGCAGATTTTATAGATGTCTCACAACATGTTAATCATCACAATATATTTTCTATGTGTAATTAAAATACAGACATTTTCTCCTCAAGCTAACCTTTTCTTGGAATTTCTGGTCTGAAAATTAACTCTTTATTATATGAAAACTTTTTAAAGTTTGTCTAAATATATGTTTTTGAACATATATAAATATATAAATAGGTATAGAGAGAGTACAAATACACACAGACATCTTTTCTAACATGTCTTAGTTTTTTGTGTTGCTCTTATTCCAAGGTTCTGCTTGCCACTAATTTGTCAACCAAACAGACTTTTTGTATTGATTTAAATTATGTGCAGAATATGACTTCCCCCTGTTTTTCCTTAAAGTGGTCCATGCTTTCCCAAGACCTTGATTATATGCTAAGCTCTACCCTGTGATAAATCATTCTGTGCAAAGCACTCTGTAAGTCATTCAGACGTATGCTGTGTATTGTAAGGAATGAAATTGGAAAAATATTAAAATAATTATTTTCCATTAGAGATTTGAGTTTTCACCCACATGAAAAGCCATTTCCTTGGCTGCGTTATTCTGGGAATAAAGACAACGGAATGTATTACAATAAATCATTGTACATAACTTGATTCACACATGATAGTTCTTAGTGCTGTTATGCTTGCCTAGCTCTGGGTCAAATATCATCTTTGGCAGACTCCCCATTTGAATTCCAAGAATGATTCAATTTTAACTATTCCTTCATAGAGTGCTTTGGATCTCCCATTTATTTCCTTCCTTATTATACTTGATCAGAAACTCCTCTAAGAGATTTTTTTTAACTCCAGAAAGAGATGAAGGGAGAGAAGACAGTGAGAGAGAGAGAGTGAGTGAGAGAGAGAGAGAGAGAGAAATATCAGTGTGAGAAAAACATTAATTGGTTGCCTCCTGTAAATACCCCAACAAAGGACCAAACCTGCAATCCAGGCATGAGCCGTAACTGGGAATCGAACTCTTGATCTTTTGGTTTATGGGATGATGATCCAACCAACTAAGCCACACTGGCCACAGTAAGAGTGAAATTTTGATTAAGAACTAGGTCAGATTATATTCTGCTGGAATCCTGGTGGTATCTTCCTAGCCATATTCAACAAATCTGTAGTCAGTTTTTATTAAGCCAATCCCTGTTCTAGGCACAAGTATTACAACAGGAGACAAAATGAAACAAATCCCATTCTCAACAAGCTCACTTTTAGTGGGTAAAAATGTAATAACTAAGGTAAATAATAAACATAATTTAGGTGATGAGTGCTCTGAAGAAAAACAAAGCACGAGGAGGAGTATGTAGTTCAGCAAATGTGCAGCATTGCGTTGAGGTGGCTAGGTCTGGCTCACTCAGATGGTGATGTTGAAAAACATGTGAAGGAAAGGAAGGAGAAATTCAAGTGAATGTCCAGAAAAAGAGTTTCGGACAGAGTGAAAGACAGGTACAAAGGCCTTGTGTTGGGATTCTGCTTGAAATGACACAGCAAATGGAAGGAAGCTGGTGTAGGTGGTGAGGCACAGACAACAGAAAGGTCAAGGTCAGAGAACTTGTGGTGCAAAGAGGAGATGATATTGTGCAGACATACAAGTGATTTGCAGAGCTAATTAGTTTTTAGTCTCACCACATGGAAAATCATTGTTGGATTTTACTGACATACTTTACATAATATAATCTAACTATTTTTGAACAATATCACTCTTGTGGCTCTGTTAGATCAGAGGGAGGCAAAAGAGAATGTAACAAAACCCGTCAAGGCCGTTGCAGTCAAACAGATGAGAAGAGGCAACAGTGGATCAGCCCAATGCATTAGCAGTAGAGGCTGGGAGACCCAGTGAGATGTGATATCTATTTTAAAGATAGAGTAAAATTTTGTCACACTGTACTGACAGAGTTTAGAATATGACAGACTGAGAAGAGTAAAGAATGTCTCCAAAGGTTCAGTCAAAGCAAATGGAAGAGGGAGCTGCCAGTTACGGAGGAATAGGGTTTTGTGGGTGGTGCTAGAGGAGGAGAAATTAGGATCCTGATTTTTTAAATGTCAACTTTGAGATGCCTGGTAGACAACCAGCAGGAGGTATTTGGGAAATCAGTTGGAGATATGAGCCTAGAGTTGGGAAGGGTGGTAGACAGTACCTGCTGGATTAATTAGCTGGTAGATGGGTATTAAAAGCCTTAAGACATGATGAGATCTCTCAGGCAGTGAATGTGTGAAGAAGAAAGAAGGAAAAAGGACTGTGTTGGAACACTCAACAGTGAAAGGTCAGGGAGCTGAGGAAGAATAGATAAAAGTAATGGCCAGAGAAGTAAGAAGAAAAACAAGGGAGTGCGGTATCCTCCAGGCCAAATAAAGAAAACTCTTTTAAGAAGAAAGAAAGGCCCTGGCTGGCGTAGCTCAGTGGATTGAGCACGAGCCTGCGAACCAGAGGATCTCGGTTTGATTCCCAGTCAGGGCACATGCCTGGGGCGCATGAAAGGCAACCATACATTAATGTTTCTCTCCCTCTCTCCTTCCCCTTTAAAGATAAATAAAAAATCTAAAAAAATTACAAGAAGAAAGAAATGAGCACAGGTCAGATGAAGTCTGGGAATTGGCTACTGGGTTTACAACACAAAGGTCAAGTTCAAATGAGAATGATTATATAGGCAGGGTTGGGGGGAGGAAGGGAGACTAGAAATTAGAGAATGCTTTAAAAAATTACAGACAATTATTTTTTCTCTCATGATAAAGAGATGAACTGAGTTGTGGCTGAAGTGAGAAGAAAGCAATAAAACAATTTTTTTTCTGCTCTGTTTTTGTAATGAGATATAGAGCATTGTTGCTTGCTGATGGGGAAGTGGTTGCAGAAAGGGGGAAATGAGATGAAAGGAGAGGAAGGGGAATTTCTGGAACCATGTCCTTGAGTTAAAGAGAACGTGATACAGTGAGGCTGCTGCTGACACAAAAAGTTNTAAAAAATTACAGACAATTTTCTCTCATGATAAAGAGATGAACTGAGTTGTGGCTGAAGTGAGAAGAAAGCGATAAAACAATTTTTTTTCTGCTCTGTTTTTGTAATGAGATATAGAGCATTGTTGCTTGCTGATGGGGAAGTGGTTGCAGAAAGGGGGAAATGAGATGAAAGGAGAGGAAGGGGAATTTCTGGAACCATGTCCTTGAGTTAAAGAGAACGTGATACAGTGAGGCTGCTGCTGACACAAAAAGTTCATTCATTGAACCAGGAGAAAAGGCTAAGCAAACACCACCTGGTACAGATGTGAGGTGGTGGAAGTTAAGATGTGAGGTGCTTCAGTTACCTCTATGGAGAAAGTAGCTACGTGTATGGACAGAAAAACAGGCTTTTCTGTTTGTTTGTTTGTTTGTTTGTTTGTGGCAGGGGTAAGGGAGCTGGTCAGTGTGATCAGGCCATTTGTGTTGGCTAAGTCATGCTCAGCCAAGTCAGGTCCCTACTTTCCTACAGAGACTGAATGACAGGGACCCTGTCTATTTTAATATGAAATAACACATTTTCTTAAATATAATGAATTCAACAAATGTGATATGTTAAATATGAAGTACATGCTGGCTCATGGATAATAGTTTTTTTAGTATGGGCTGATTATCAAAGGATGCGCAGTATCTAACTTGGTGTTGACATCTTCCACACCAAACTGCTCTGGGGTATGTATGTTGTTGAAATGCTTTGTACGTATAGTACATTTTCTTTGAAATTACAGAGTTGTCATAAATTTTATTTTTATTTAGCATATAAATCAGACCTTTTTGAACTGAGATGATTTGATATGCTTGCCACTTTAAGCCTTTATAAAGACATAAATGAATGATTATACAAGAGAAAAAGAATAATATTTTTTAAAGAAACAATGTAGAATAAAATAACTGTAAACTAACTCTGTAGACACATACCTAACACTAATATGTTACAATGGGATTTTATGACACATTCAAAAAGAAAATGTATTATATGAATTTCATATTATAATTTGAGATTTTCTCTCATACTAATTAATGGTTTGACCTTGAATAATTCACTGCATTCTACGCTTCATTCTGCTGGTTTGCAAAATTAAGGCAATGACTTGAATAAACACCAGTTTCTACAGTACCAAAATTTTCAGGTTCTGTATACTATACTTTGTGATAAAAGATGTCAATAGAAGAATCATAAGCAAGTGCTTGATGAAAAGATTTCCCTTTTCTTGCATGGAAACCTCATATAACTTACCCCTGGTTTTGTCATAGTTTGATTACGGTTTTTAATTGTGTGGTAAACATATTTATTAACTATTGTAATCCTATCAATGATAATTACAAATTCTGCTTGATGTATTATATAAAGCTCATCCTTTCATTAACCCTATCAATTTTGATAATTACATCTCAAAGACATTCCTGGGTTGTAAAACTGGCTAGGAACTGAGAGAAGATTTATACCTCATAGGTGTGCAGAAAAAATTTACAATGGGAGTTTTTCTAAAGTAAATGTTCTTTATACAAGAGAGGTTAGGGACCTACAGTGAGGAAGAAACCTGTCAAAAGTTTAGTCACGCTGAAGGGACATTAAAGCTGTCTGGATTACGTGAAAGGCCAACATGAGGTGCGTGACCATGAACTGAAAGTAAGATCTGTCAGTCCAACTATATATTTTTATTGCTGCAGTTCTATGAATGGTCAAGGAGTTTAATTTAATTAGAATCATGGTTTTATTATGTGAATATGATGAAGCAACAAAGGACAAAGTAGTTGAGGATGCAGGTAAAGAAGTGACAAAAGTCAAGGACTATGAGAGACAAGGACAAGAAATTTAAGAGCAAAGGGAAAACCTGGGGATGAAGAAACTGTCAAAGTAGTAAGATCATTGCTCTGAAAGTGATGACAGGATTAAAGGGTTCTTTGAATTGGGGAAATGGATAGAAGGTGGTGGTCAGGGGTGTGCCGCTTGAAACTGGCGAGGTCTAGAGGGTGACTGTGGGGCAGAACGGCTGGTGGACAGTGCAGGACAAGGTCTGTGGAAGCAAGGAGGTTTCAACGAATGAAAATAGGGGTATTTATTTAAAAGCCAAGCATAGCGAGAGGAGTGGGACTGGAGAAAAGGAAAGTAAGCCAAAAGTTAAATCTCTAAGGAACAAGAATCTGTGAGCTGGGGCAAGGCAGACAATAGATTACATTTAAGGTAGGGGTAATTCTTTTTCCATGTTTCCCATTACCCAACCATTTGCCAGTGAAATGAGTAGTGCTGGAATGTACATCTTCATTCCTTCAGATACAACGAACAAATGTATTCCCTTAAATACACTGAACACATGATTTTTTTTAAAGTATCAAAATGTTTACATCTTTAAAAAAGATTACAAATGATTTGTATTTTCTCTGTCCCTTTTGGCATTTTCTCAGTTCAAAACAGATGAGAATGAACGGAATTTTCTAATTAGGAAATAAGTTAGTAAGGAAGGAAAGATAATAATCATGTTTCTAGTAAGTCACTGTGGTGAAATTACCTAAGTTACCTCGTGATAATCAACTTAGTTATTGTATGTTCACCTTAAAAGGAAAGAAAAAAATTACTCAGTGCAAATTTTGCTTTCATAAGTATTTCCATTCATTATTTCCCGTGATCTCAAGGGGAAATTAAACTCAGCAAACTTTGGGGCTGGGGCTAGAACACGGTGTCCTTTCCCTGAAAGTCATATTTAAAATGCCCGTGTTAGAGCCAAACTGCACAAATGTCTCATCGAGAGTCCATAGGCCAGTATATGTTTTTAAAAACTTTGGAATCATATGCTATTGCAATTTCCAGGAAACTTTAATGACGATAAGCTTACTTTCCGTAAACCCGAGTCACAGACTCTCGGCTTTCCTGCCTGGCCTGTATTCCTCCTGGCTTTTGTAATGAAACCTCAAGCCACTGGCTAAATGCTGTTTTTGAGAGGTTTCCTAAAACCATCCTCCTGTAAGTTCTTGTTTAGTAACTTTGTTTAGACAAGTTAATTGTCATTCATCTTACAGCTTGAGCTCATAACCAACAGTTAGAATACACACAGCTGGGGACCTTTTTCACATTTATTTTGAATCTGATAATGTAACCAAAGAGCCATTCTTTTGAAGAGTGATATGACTATAGGTATTTTCATCCTTTTTCCGTTTATGTCAAAAACTCCCCAGAAAAATTAATTACATGTTTATATGAACTTGGAATGCCAAATTTTCTTTAGAGTCCTTATTAGAAAGTAATTACATACATTTTATAAGAACCCAATGCATTAAACTTTTAATCTGGCCATGTAACACTGACCAGCTTTCCTCGGCAAGGCTTCCAGATTAGCGAGCAACTCAGCCTGTCAGTGTGTGTTCTAAAATGAGTGAACTCTGACCCTGCCTCCCCTCCCCAGCAAAGTCATCTTTTTAGAATGTTTTACACTTAAAATTTGCTAGAGGTTCTTAATTTTTTTCCCCAAGCATTTATTTGATGTATGGCAAAGTTCTTGTAAGGTCAAAGATGAAAGTGAAGCTTGAATATCAAAACTTTAGATCTGAAAAATTCCTTATTTCACATTCTAACCTTAAATCAGTGGACTATAAAAAGTCTGCAAAATATCCTCTTTACTTACACAGCCAGCTCAAAATTATATTCTCTGAAAATAATTTCTTACCTCCTGATTGGTATTATTGTGCACAATATAATTGATATTACTATGCAAATGCTTGCTTCTACTTAGTAGCAATATCTAAATTATCAATACTACTCTGAACCTAACCCAAAAGTACAAATTTTGTAATGGGAATTTGCCAAAAATAACTGGAAGTCTCTAAGTTATGTACATAAAGTTTTATTCCTATATGACAAAAATGCCTAGTTGGCATAATTTTTATAGATTAATTGAAACTTGAAACAATACATTCACAGTGTCCCCTAGAGTACCTTGGGGGATGACATTCCTCATTCATGATTTGCTAATAAAGAATACAAAGCAGTTGGTAGAGTGGCCTAATGTAGTAGGTGTCCTATTGGGTCCAGTGGCACAGCCTCCCCTATCACCCAAGCTGGGTGATCAAGGTGCCCCCCTTGTGTGGGCTAAGTATACCCTCTTCTTGTAGTTGAGGCTTCACTGCTGTTGACATGTCAATGGGAAGGATTTACCCAGGCTGATGAGCTGCAAGGACTAGCTATGACCACTCATCATTGACCTCTGAAGATCAGGGGTCAGTCAAGTGTGCAGGGGCCAAACCCCCAGAGCAGTACTTACTTCACCAGGTCTCTGATGCCAGCTGAGTTCATGCCTTGAGAGGGTCACTTATGGAGGTGGTTGGGTGGTGGTGCTTTGATGTGGTCTGAAGCTGTCCACTGGCTTCACTGGCTCTGGGGCCTCCTGGAAGGTGTGGGCCAAGGTCAGCCCCCACCTGTGTTCTTCCCTGGCCTTGCCTGGGCACCTAGTATAAGCTACAAAGTAATCTGAAGATGGCTGCTACTTGTGCTGGGCTTGGAGGTGCCCAGGCAAGGCCAGGCAGTGAACCAAGGCTGGCTGCTGCTACTGCCAGGCCTGGAGCCACTTAGTAAGAGCTATGGGCCTCACTGAGGCCAGATGCTGCTTGTTTGAGAGAATTTAAAAAAATCCAAAGCATAAGCCATGACAAGCCATTCACATGGAAAAGCCACTGGAAACAGCTTGGGTGGGCCCAACATTTGGGTGGATCAGGGCCTCAGAGAATCACCAGGGTAAGGTAAACAGTGTGAGCAAGGTTGATTGAGGCTTAAATGTGGGTCCTGTGGGAGGAGGGCTCAGCAAAGGAATAATGGCCTAGGTAACACAGAGAGTCCCAAATAAGGTGAACCCAACAAGGCCCACACCAAGACATGTCATAGTTAAAATACAAAAGTTTAAAGACAAATAGACACTGCTAAAAGCAGCAAGAGAAAAGCAGTTAGTTACCTACAGGGGAGCTATTATAAGACTGTCAGTTGATTTCCCAAAAGAAACTTTGCAGGCCAGATGGGATTGGCAAGAGATATTCAGTGATGAAAAGCAAGGATGCACAACCAAGATTACTCTGCCCAGCAAAGCTCTCATTTAGAATAGAAAGACAGATAAAAAGCTTCTCAGACAAGAAAAAGGTAAAGGAGTTCATCACCACCAAACCAGGGTTGTATGAAATGTTAAAGTGTCTCCTTTAAGAAGAAGAAGAAAAAAACATGTAACCAATAAAATGGCAATAAATACCTATCTATCAACAATTGACCCTAAAAAACAAAATAAGTGAACAAGAATAATAGAAACAGAATCATAGAAATAGAGAAGGTTTTGAGGATTACCAAAAGTGAGGGGTGGAGGATGGGCAGAAAAGATGAGGGGATTAAGAAATTCAATTTGGTTGTTACAGCCACGGGGATGTAAAATGCAGCACGGGGTATACAGTCAATGATACTCTAATAACCAGCTATGGTGTCAGATGGGAGCAAGAGTTATCTGGATGATCACGTAGTAAGTTATGTAATGTCTAATCACTGGGGTGTACCTGAAATTAATATAATAACATATATCAACTAAAACTGAAAATAAAAATGATTTTAAAAAGAATACAAAGCACTTGGAAGAATATTACCTAGAATGACTTCATGTGTATTGAGAAAAGCTTCAAGGTTAGACTTTCATTGTCCCTATGACTGAATTTGACATGGCATAGCTTTTATTTATTTCCCCCATCAGCAAATTTATGTCTATGCTACAGCATTCTAAACAAGAGCCGGCTAGTTAAAGAGAGAAACTAAATCTGAGGCAACTAGGGGTCTGAATTTTATTTAAAAATTAAAAAAACAAAACAAATAATAAGTTTAATGCCTCTTTGTTCTGACCTGGTGTTTAGGACTGCACCATTAACACGAACATCTAATTGCATCTCTTGGTGTTTATCGTTATAACTGGAGTCAAGATCTGAATAAAAGATACTTTTAACAAAGCAGGATAAAGCAAAACCGTCCATTTCAAGTAATACCTGCCAGCTCTCTAAGCCCCGCACCTTAGGCAGCGAAGGTCAGGGGGATAGGCCCTCTCCGTGCGTTCCTTCAATGTACTGCCTGGAACTGGCCCTTAGAGTTAATTCATGATCTTGGATTTTACTTCATTTAGGGTGTGAGTCACAAATAAGCTGTAATTGCTCATGACTTTTGAAATAATTATAACCTAAATATGTTTAAATGAACTCTTACTGTCTTATATATTAAAACTTTTTGAAGAAGTAACTAATATTGATAGCCATTTTTCAGAAATTACGTTAGTATGGAGGTATATTGAGGGAAGATAGGACCATTAGTTCTGAAGCCTCCATGACACATTAGCTCATTTTTTAAAAAACAGCTGTTTAAATTACTTGCTTCTAAGTATTGGTTCTTTTTATATTTGTGTAAAACAATTTCACTTGGTTGATGGCTAATTCTTCTAAGTTTGATCAACTATCTTTTTGAAATTATTATATCACAGTCAGTGTTACAACATGAAGTTTTTTATAAGCTAATGATAATCTCATAAATGAAAGAAAATGGTCGACATTGTATACAATATTTTGAAAAGTCTCACATAATTAATCATCACTAGCTCTTTTTGATTCTGAAATTATTTTCATTTGCTAAATAATTATAATTTAAAACTAAACAAAGAGTTCAAAAGAAACCAGCATAGTAATGACAGCTATAGTCCTTTATACACTAATTAAAACCATAATTATAGATGAAGAACAGTAACAGTGGGTCAGATAAATCTTGCCTGATAAAATCTTGCTACTGGTAAAATTTATATTTGTAACAGTTGTTTGGTTATCATCACTTTAAAAAGTAGGTTTAACATTCTGGTGGATTTTTTAAAGTTCTTAAATTGCCAATCATATGTGGCGTCCATCACACAAGTCTCTGCAGTTGCAAACCTTGAAAATATGCACCGATTCACTCAGTATTCCTGAACACCGATTCCCACTCACACCGTGCTCTGTGGCCGATCGCTAGTAAGTCACTCATCCCCTGTCCTACAGTGTCCTTCGTCAGGTTTGTCACGTGGACAGCTGCATACTCTAAATATCAAACACTGAAGTTGAAATGAAATGCAAAGTAATTACACAGTAAACTTAGGAATCTTGTGAAATATTGCATAGAGTTAGTGTGGGAGATGACTTGAATCACGTCAAAATTTCTCACAGATGAGAATCTGACCAAGTTATATCAGTTAACTAAGAACAGGCACCAGCAAGAATGATGAAAGGGAAGGTGTTTACAAAGAGAGTGATTTGGATACTGAAGCATTAATAGTGACCTTATGAAAAAATGTATAAAATGGATTTTGGGGGGGCAAAAGCTGTACTTTGTGAGTTCAAGTGGCAAAAGTTAGAAGTAAAATACAGGAATTAGTAATGCTTATCTTACTAATGCTTACTAATACTAATAAGTAATGCTTATCTAACTAAATTTGTTTGTAAAAACAAAATCACACTTAAATTTCATTACAAAAAAAAAGCAAAATTTTGGTGTATGCACAATAGATGTTTGCTTTATTTTTTAACATATATAATTCAAAGTAAATGGTTTTATTACTAACTCAATTTTTATTTCTATTTTCAAGGGATTTTGTAGGTGACTGTACCAGGTGACAATTGTGCTCAGGCAACAAGATTTCCTTCATGACATTTACCTTTATCAGATAAATCAAAACCTCTGCTGGATTTTATTTTTTTTGAGGGCAGGTGAGGCATAATCAGATGTTTAGTCTTCTTATATGTTTTTTTCTTAATACTGATCATGCTAAGTCTCTCTTACTTGCCAGGGTTTCTATTTATCAAACATTATTTAAACTTGTGGTGGCTACAGAATGGCAGGAACTAACATCAACTGAGCTGAAATGTATTTATATATTAAGACTCAGGCATTACTTTGCTTTAAGTATGTGGCACTGAATGGGTGGGGAGAAGGTACATATGTATATATAGTAAAGAAATTTAGAAATGTAGTACATGGATAATGAATCAAAGAAAAATATTAAGCATGAAGATTTTTACAGGACTCAGCAATACATTTCTTTTCCTACTTGTCACTTGATTTTTATTGTTGTAGTCATTTGTCCTAGAGCAAAACGGTTAGTTGATAAGTCCCCCGAATTGGAAAAACATGACAAAACAGATAATTGTTTTTCAGATTATATATTTCATATTTGGTCTAAGACTTTTTTAACCTCAGAGATTTTTTTTTTAATTTTAAGCCCACCAGTGTGCATTTTCTGTTTATCATTTAGTTTCTCATAAGAACCAGTCCCAAAGTATCAGTATAAAGCAAACCTATCTGATCCCAGTCAGTGGGTTCTCATGTTACAGCTAAGCTGAAACAGAGATGTTTCCTGAAACAAATTCCTGAGAATCAGAATTCCACAGACATGAATCTCGTTCTAATTTCAACAGCAGGCAGTGACAATTAAGTAAACATAACTACTTAAATTTACGGTTTAGCTAATAAAGTTTCTTACTGCTATGCCCTAAACTTCCTCTCAAATGCTAGTAAAACAGCTTTCAAGAAACATTGTTGGGAATATGTAGTCAGAGCTCCCCAGTATGTAAGGGGGAAAGGCGCCGAGTCTAACGGGTGAGTGAACTCAACTGGAATGCCACGTGCAAACACCTGATGTTTGTCTACAAGGAGATTGACCAGTAAGGAAGTGATTTTTGCCATCTGACTAAACATACAGGTAACGGATTAGTAGCCAGGTTGGGACTGATTAAGAAGCTTCATTGTGCTTGAGTTTGGAGATTTATTTTACATCAGATGTTGACCCAGGTTTAAAATTGTTCAGAGGAATGTTAAATAAAAGTTACCTATAGTGTAGCTACCCTGATGAATTATGTTGTCAGTCCTCTAAACTTAGAAATGTAAAGGACTAGGTATTTACAAAGATAAAAAATAGAATTTCTTGTTCTCAGTAGCAAAAAAAAAAATAGTTTCTGAAAGCATATTGCTTATGTTTCGTAAGTAATACTTGCTAAAGAAGATGAGTTTGACATAAACATAGATTTTAATTATGAAACAAGGTATCTGAACTGGCAATTAAAGTAAATTTCCTTGATTTGATATACAGTTTTAAATATATAACCAGTTCTCTAGTTTGAATGTAGCAGAAAAACAGGTTCTTTGGAGAAAGATGTATAATGTAGTAAGTGGAAAATATTTCTTCTTTTGATGTGAGATTTAAAAAAAAACTTCTCTACAAGTCATACCTGGAATATTCACAGAAACAATTTAGGACATCTATGCAACTATCCAGGGACAAATGTCACCGAGGAGAACTTGATGACCAAATGACCACAAACATCAAATCTGAGGTGTTTCTGGAAATTCAAACATGATATTCTCCTCATTCATACCTGTTCTGTGGAGAAAAGGACAAACACAGCCCAAGCTCTCCAGCTCAGGGTGCACAGTAAAGGGTGTGCTCAGGACACGCCCTCTGAATGTCCCGCTGGCCAATTCTGGCCATTGATTTCTTCACCATCCTGCATGTGAAATTAGACTTGAGGCCACTTTATAGGAGACTCAGTGATGAGGTTAATGAGCAAAGGAGCAGCGGGAGGAAAAAAAAAGACCAAGGGTGAGGGAAATTGTTTCCTTCTGTGGCAAAAGCAGTTGTTAGAACGTCATTGCTCCAGCCCCTCTGCTTGCCTAGGGGAAGAGAGAATCTGTCTCAACAGGAAATCAACAGAATCAAAAGCAGCCTATTCATAAACACTAGTTCCTTCTCTCAGGTTTGGACCAGAGGGCAGCTGAGCATTTTCCAGAGTCTGTGGGATAATTTGTGTTTGTCTTTTCACAGGATTCAAGACAGAGCAACCAGCTACTCCTGGGAAATGGGAAAGGGGGTGGGGGTGGTAATGGAAGGGGGCCCAGTTTGCTGGGGAACATTGTCTAGCTTTTTCATCTGTGCACCTTTCCTCCATTGGGTCTTCCTCTTTCCCCGCCTAGCCTTCCTTCTCCTTTTCCCTTTTCCCTTGTCCCCTTCCCTCTCCTGCTTCTACGAAGAGAAAATGATCTAGCATTCAACATCTCAAACCACTTTTTCTTTAAGGAAGAGGAAGGAGCCAGTGGTTCCTCACCTCTCCTCCTTATAGAGTATCTTCTTGAAAACATAAGCGTCTCAACATTTTGATTTTTAGTGGAAGATCCAGGGCCTTCTGACTACTGGAACTGTAAAAACCACAGCCTTTGAGACTAGCATTGAAGTTTCTAACAAGGTCTACAGGAGGTAATCACAAAGTGAGTCCTCTTATCACTCGAGGAGAAGAGGGAAGCCTTAATTCTCTTCCATGTTACTGTATGAATTTGTGTGAGTGTCTATCCAGATTTTATCGTTGATTACACGCTACTTTAATGCTTCTAAATCTGATGCTTACTCAACAACAAAATATGTTCTTTCGCTACCGTATTAGTATGGAGATTGTGTCATTTCCCCAATCCTTCCTTCCGTCCTTTTTAACATTTTTCTTCCTTTCTACAATGTTTACTGAGTGCAGACAGGACTACAGTAAGGAAACAAAGACTGAGCTCCCAGCAGCCTAAACTGAAAGGCAGCAACTAGAGAGTCCTAGTTGGCTTAGGATCTTTAATTTCTGCTTCAAAGATTTTACAATGCAGGCTTTATTTTTTTGTGGTAAATTTGCTGTTATTTTAACTAACATTGAATGATTGTTTTTTCTGATTGGGACCACCCTTTTATTGTTCACCTAGGAAGTATTCTTTTTCTGCCCGCATTATTTTTAGTCCTGGTTGCTAGAATTCTGACAGTGTTTGTAATTCCCTGTTTTCTGCATGACGCATGCCATATTGGCCAAGATCACTAATGTATGAGGCTTGTAAATGCCTGTGCTTGAGAGGGGAGCAAGTTCACTGCTGTCTGAGGTGAATCTTTTACTGCCACCAGTCCACTTATAAGTCTATCTGCTTCCCTCGGCTGCAAACTTTCTCACTCTTCTACCATTTTTTAAAAATTTTTAAATTATAACCAAGGTTTAGATTGTTTTAAACAGGATAATAAAAATGTATTTAAGTGTTTGAAACTTATTACAAAAATGAGGATACAGTCATTGCATTTTAATCAGTTTGAAGTTACCAGCTCACTTGAATATATATATCAGATAAATTGACCATGATAGCCTTAATGTTCCCCCTCAGCTTGAATAAATATTAAATGGGTTTTTTCCTGATGATAGTCCCCTGACTACTATTTTCTTAGAGCACTTATTAAATTTTTCTCTGTCCTTTGAAATGTAAGTCTTCTCCCAGCCCCTTGCCAGTTTTTCAACCCAGGACTATCTTTTTCAAGGAGCTGGGATCCTCCCTTTGAAATGTAATCATCAAGAAAGATGGGGCATGTGAAGTTTGGGAAGGGGCAGGGGCACCATTTTGTAAAGTATATGACTGTCTAACCGCTATGCTGTATGTCTTAAATGAAAACAAAATTGTACTGAATGTAAACTGTAATTGAAAGATAAAATGTAAGACAGGAACAAGAA
Source organism: Sturnira hondurensis (assembly GCF_014824575.4). NCBI lineage: Eukaryota > Metazoa > Chordata > Mammalia > Chiroptera > Phyllostomidae > Sturnira > Sturnira hondurensis. The sequence continues at coordinate 6,929,558 of NW_028074140.1, read as the reverse complement.
AAATAACACACACGTGCGAAGACAGGGCTCCTGTCTTCAGTGTCTGTGAGACAGCAGGCTCCTAACTCTGTAAGTGCCAATTAGCAGATGGCTCAGTCCCACTGACCAACCTGATAGAGCCCTCCAGTACTTTTTCGCTAGCTCGCCTCAATATCCAAAAACTCTTCTTCTGTGTTTCTATGAAGTCTATAACTTATATGAGTATGAAATGGAGTTAATATATATTCTATACTTACTTATACATGCATTTTACCTACATGTACATATTTTATGTACACACATTTGCATATTTCTACACACACACATATTACAAATTGGGAAAATCTAAATTTAATAACACCAGAACCAAGCACTATGGTGGAAGCAGATATAAAGTATTCTGTTCTTGAAATAACACCGATGTCCCATTCCACACTCTCTACCTGCCCCAACATATGAATACACACACACACACAAACACATGCAGAGCAAACCTGGAGCCTCTGCAGCCTTGAAGTTCCTAGGAACTAGGAACTGTCCTTCTCCTATCTAGAGAAGGGTGGAGAGGTAAAATAACAACAACAACAAGACAACGAGACAATCACTGCTCATTTATTTTTACTTTCACTTGTCACCATAGCAAAAGCTGTGACAGAAAAAAAAAAAACATGCTTCTGTCTCAGTCTCCTCTCCCTCCTGTCACTTGCTGTCCTCCCTGTGTCCTCACAGGCTGATTCGATAGTGATGGCACCTGCAGGCTCAACCCTTTCCTAGCTCCTGGGGAGATTCCTGCTGGACTATGTTTTGATCAGATTCTCAGTCCCACCAGAGAGAATGATACTGTCAATCGGCTCAGTATACGTTGTTTTAGGAATAGGTGATGAAGGCTTGGGTGGTCTTTGCACTTCAATGTTTCCTAACCCCTCATTACATGTTGTAATCTTTTGAAAAAACTGATTTCTGATTGATTTCTCTGTTGGTTTCCCCTTCCTAGCCTCCTTATTCTCGGATGAGGATAGACCTGTGCACAGAGCCCTGGTTCTTGCAACTGCCTTACTTGAGACCAGTTGTGAGTGGACTGGTCAGTAGACCATAATTCACTGCTTGACAAAAAAATGTCTACTTCTAATTTTGCCTGTATCTCTATCTATTCTGTCAGTCTGACTCTCCAGCATTATACTCCATACTCATACTTGCCTCACTAGCCGTTATGATGACTAGTTTGATATAATTCACTGGAAAAAACAATAAAATAGCCTCAGCCCTACACATCCTCTCTCATCATATTGCTGGTAAGATAGCCTGCATGAGACATAACATATATAAATAGATATGAATAAAAATATACACAATTTGTTACATGCCTATTATTTAGTGGGCATTATATATATACTGATACAATAACAGCCATCCAATGTTGGTGTTATTTTCCTTATTTTATAGGTTTACTGAGCTTCCGATTCATAAGAAATGTGCTTAAGGAGCCACAGGCTGTAAATGCAGGAGCTGAAATTTAAACACAGGACTACTTTGGACACAGAACTTAAGATTTTTCTGTTGTGTCAAAAGATTCAGATGCTCATTGCTAAGATTAGCAGTGTTAGCAGAAGGAAAAAACAAAACCAACCCCCAAAGTGGCAGGTATATAGTAAAAAACAAGGTAAAGCACTAGGATTCAGAATGGCTTGCCAATTAGTTGTTTGACCCTGAATGCATTATCTAGTTATTTGGAATAGCAATTTCTTCATTAATTGAATAAGGAATTATGACAGTTGGTGATCTTACAGATCCTTTATAAGTTAAAAATTATATGTTTTATTCTGAACGCTAATTACACTCTTAGATACTTCTTGGAAACTTGCATTTGAAAAGAATGTTTACTGCTATTTCCCCTGGCAATTTCTAGAGATATATAACTGTGTTGTATAAGAATAACATTAGAAACTTTGTGAAAAGACTATCTTTTCATGTGACCTTAAAACAACAATAGCAGCAAAAACCACTTCAGAGTGGTTATGTCTCTTTCCATTCATCCATGGGATGGAGATAAAAAACAATAAATGTTATTCACCTCAAGTGTTGTGTCAGAGAGATTGCCTCTCCTGTCTTCCTGACATGCAGCATGAGTTTGAGAAGTGCTTTTCCTTGCACTCCAGCCAGGCTGATGTATACCAGAGGGAGAAAAATCCATAAGCCCAAATATCTAGCTCACAATTTACCTTTCATCTGCCCCAGCTAATGGTTTTCAGGTTGAAAAAGTTTCTGTGTTCACAATCCCCAGAGCTATGACAAGCCATTGAAGGTGACAAGGACTGCCAAAAATGGAGGGAATGTATAGAATCAATGGAAGTTTGGCCGGCAAAGTAAAACTACTTTAGCTTACACGTATTAGGAAATCTGTTTGCAAAGTTGATGTGCAATGGAGAGCAGAAAACGAAAGAAAGGTGGCCAACATTAGTAGCTACCATGCTCATTCAGATATGCCAAAGAAGCAACAGAATCTTCCACAGTGCAGATCCAACTCAGGTAAATGCTTACTGAATGCCAGTGATGGTCACAAGGATTTTGTAGATGCCAATGCGACTTAAGTACAAAAAGCAAACACACTGAAATGGACTTATTACTATCTAATAACATCATCCCCAAATAAAATCTCGCAATTCTTTGCCTCCATTGCAAAATGGAGACTTTTCCTCTATCTATATTAATCACTGAATTTATCTCTACCTATGAACCAAGTATTAATGTTATTAGTAATTCACTCAGAACTTCTGTAAATCAACAATAAAGTATCCTAAAGAAGAAAAAAGAACTCTGAAATATCACAAGCAGTTTTTCTTCTATTTCAAATATATACACACACATAAGCAACAGAGAAAGAACTGAAAGAGAGAGACAGAACACACACATAAACCAATTAAACTGTAGTCTAAAATGAAATTCTCATTAGACCCATTTATTTGGCCTTTGGCAAGGAGTCATTAATTTGTAAGAAAAATAATATTTTCAATTGTAGTACTTAGGAGTGAGTCTTATTGCCAGAAATCTTTCAAACTGCAGTTATGGATTTTAGCTGAACTTCAAAAAAATCTAAAGCCAATTCTATTAACATATATTTTACCATATCCTTAAACTCTAGTTTTGTGATTTCAGCGGAGTCAGATTTGCATTGTTCCGACACTCTTTTTACAAAATATGTGTTCTAGTCACAGTGGACAAAAGAAAACCACTGCAATTCAATCTAGGAAAACGATACGAAAAGAAATGAAACAGCCTATGCCAATCCTTAAGTTCAAAGTGCAATCATGTAACACAAATCTAGGCATGCCAGCATATGCTCAAGTAGCGAATGCATTAGGAGTTTAAAATAATAATTTCCATGTTGGATTTAGGTGAGGCGACAAAGGCTGAGAACTATAGAGTAAGTGCCAAGTACCCATACAGGGGCAGGAAAAACTAAGTCAATAATAATAGTAACCACAATAGCAACAACAATAATAATGCAAGAACTAACAAATCATAATACAAGAATAAACTTGTTGGTGTGCGAGCTCACCACTGTAAATAGACTTTTGCCTGCCCCCATTTACCCCAGTGAGATGTTAGCACCAATGCTAGAGCGTGATACATGTTTTTTCAGCTCCTGCAAGGTCAGCCACTACACCTACGGAGTATCGTAAAAGAAAGGGAAGACTGGAAGTCACAGAGAGCATTTCCTTAGGAAGCCTCGCTGGTGAGCCAGCACTGCCCTGGGGCGGCAGGGAGAGAATGCTTCCTCCTCCATTAATCCAAACGAAGGGGGCTTCTCAAGGGCTCTCTGTGCATCTTCCATAATTTAGTTGACGTGAGGATCATTACTGAAACAGAGCTGAGGACTTTAAAACTAAGAGGCAAAACAACAGAGTTTGGGAGAGGGGCTCACGGAGCATGGTGGTAGAATTAATTTCAAATTAATCACATTGCATTAAATGTAAATGCATTTGACAGTCCACTAGAAAGACGAATATTTTCATATTGTATAAAAAATGGTTTGGGTTTTGGTGCATTTATATCAGAAAGATAGATAGAAATGAATATAAAAATGGAATGAGATATGCCATGTGCATAATAACCAAATTTATTAATTTCAAACAGATAAACTTTTAGACAATAACATTTGTTTGAAGTAAAAAATAGTCAACTCACCAATATAACATAATTTTAAATTCTTCCCACTGAACAACATGGTCTGAATCATAGAAAGAAAAAATTGGGAACAAAAACACAAAATATAAATACAAAAACTATAAAGGGAGCTTAATAATCTCATTAGGTAATTGACAAAACAATCTGACAAGAAGAATTTTGAGCCCTCACCTTGAGAGTAAGGGATGACATTGGAACCACTTATTCCTCAAAACGGGGATTTTATAGGTGAGCCTTCGCATGACCTTAACACATCGATGCATTAAACAGACACCAGGGCTCGGGTCTATTTCTCCAGTCACCTTCCAGGGGCTGACACACACTGCCACGACCCGAAAGACCTCTGTGGTCCTAAACATGCTCTGTATTTTTTTCAAAAAATATTAATCCAGATAAAATATACTAATATACATATATAGGTAATATTATTTTGCTAACGAGTGAGATCATCTTTTCCTAGTATTTCCTCATGTATGACAGAAGTAGAAGCGGTTTGATGAGAAAAAAAGTGACCAGGAAGGCAGCAACTTATCAGAGGAAACTCTCAAAGCCACAGTAGTATTTCTCCTTGGTTATTAATGTATTTCTAGGAAGTTACAGTGTGTGGAGAAAGAGAGGCAACATTTGGCCTCTTTTTGAGATCTTACTAATGTTGATAGTGAGTGGGTGGGAAAACAGGCAGTCTCAACCACTGTTGGGAATACAGCCTGCTTGGAGGAACTGTGGCTATTTCAAACACGTTTTGGTAAATGCATTCCCGTTTACCTATACCCAGTTCTCTTTCTTACAGGAAAATTATTCCCCATTACTCCCTTGAAGCCAGCAGTACTTTTGCAACTTTCTTTGAACAATGAAATATGCACAGAAATGATAGGTATCACTTTAAGAAAAAATGTAAGCTGTAGTTAAATATCATTCTCAGTAGTTATGTTCTATAAAGTCTCAATGAAGAATGAAGCATCAATACTTTATCAATAAATAATGAAGTATCAAGTCATTGCCTTTTGAAGAAATACAGGGTTAGGTTCCTAGGAGCCTTTGGTCACAACATTGTCATCAACTGATTAAAACAACCAAAATACTTGTGTTTTATGTTTTTGATGTACTTCTGTTTAAAGACAATTTGTTGAATATCTATTTCTTATAAACAATCAAACACAGCATTTTATTCTCATAAAATATTATCTGAGAAAGATTTAGCATTTTCCTTATCCTGGGTAACGAGACTATATATTTCTTTGGTTTTCAGCCTCACAACATTACCCATTATTTTTTTTAAATCAGCCAAAGTCTCGTGAACCCACAAAGTTAGTCATTTTCCATCTTTAGCTTGCATATTTATATTATAGCCATTATTTTGTACTTTCTGAAGCAGATCTAGCTACACATTGCAAACTTTTCTCTTCCTTTTCTGAATATACAAGGGGGGAACCAAAAAAACAGAATTATCTTATGGAGGGTGGACCACTTGTAGTATAGGTTTCCCCACACTAGGTGATTGATTTAGGAACCCATCTGTATAAATGGCCAGCTGGCATTGTTGTGAGAGGCTGCATTTGGCTTCAGCAAAATTTTTTTAGGACTCTTTGAATGTGTTTGTCTATTCTTTGATGGATGATTAATGAGCGCACCTGCTCACACCGCACTGACTGTTCAGCAGTTTTTGACCAAAAGTAGCATGATACCCATGCTCCACCCTCCCTATTCATCTGATCTTGCCTCAAATACCCCTTTTTTGTTTCCTTAGATGAAAAAGGTCCTTAAAGGAAAACATTTTGCCAGTGTAGAAGAGGTGAACCAAAAAATGGTAGAGGCACTGAAAAGAATCAAAATTGATGAGTTCAAAAACTGTTTTCAGCAGTGGAAAAAAACATCTAATAGCTGTATTGCATCAAATGGAGAGTGCTTGGAAGGTGACTGAAGTTTAAACATATAAGAATAAATACACAATTTTTATCAATAAAATCTGTTTGGGGGAGGTCCCCCCATACTGTATTGTTGAGTCATTAATATTAAACTCACAGCCAATAGAACTATAACTAATACTATAAAATACTAAAATACTATAAAATACTAATACTATACTATAAAATACTAATACTATACTAATACTAAAATACTAAATACTAAAATACTAAATACTAAAATACTAAATACTAAAATACTAAAACTAATACTATAAAATACTAAAATACTATAGTTCTAATACTATAGAACTATAAAGCTCATCTGACAGATGTTATTTTCTCTGTAAGGCACATCACAGCTTTCTGGTGTTTAGGCATTTCAATACTATGCTTGGGGCCATTTTAAAGAACAAAATCACTAACAAAAAAGAGACAAATGTAAAAAAGTGTCACTAAGTAGCTCACCAACCGCCCCCCCCTCCCCCAGTTTATAATATGAACGCTGAAGCAAGAAGGCAGAGCATTATCTTGTTCAAACCCAGCTGGAAATGTACTCATTGGGCAACTTCAATTCCTCACCACTCTGTGCACACCTGTGTATGACCAAACCGCACTGTTAGTACTTGCCTGGGGGGTTAGAAATAAGTTTTAGTAAGTAGGCAAATTTGTAAATACAGAATCTGCAAATGAGGATCCACTCCACAGCTCTTAATCTTGACTAGCAGTGTCCCCGATGCTGGCTGCGCCATTGCTCTGGGCCGTGCAGAGACCTCAGCTGACCAGGGCAGAACAGCTAACAAGAGTCCAAGTCACGCTTTCATGTTATGTGTTTCTTAATACCTTGGATTGGTGGCTACCTAAATGTGACCTAGCCTACTCTAACTTAAACACTCCTTGACCCAAAAATTCCACTGCAGAATTTATCTAATACACATTTGAATAAATATATATGATGTATATAGGATATTTATAGAAGAGTACATAAAAAAACAGTGACTCTGATAATTTCTGATAATCAAGATTAGGAAAGTAAGGTGGTACTTCATTTTCACTCAATAGTTTAATTGTTTTAAGTTGCATATATTGTTTTATGAATAAAAAAGACAAACTAGAAAATTGAAAGAGGTGTGTGTTTTTTCTAACCAGCCGTCACGTTTTCTCTGAGGATTAGGAAATCATCAGCTATTCTAGACCAAACGTTTCTAGCAGCCTTAGATTGTTGCCTTTATGGATTATTCTATCATTAGGGACAGATCATCTCATTGCTTATGTGAAAGGTGGATTTGAGCTATTTTCAATCAATTTTCATCACTCTATATTATTACTTATTTCTGGGAACCAGCAGTTTCATTCTCCCTTTTAGACCCGAGAGTGTTAGTAGGGGCAGGGCCTCAGAACAGCGGAGAAGCCAGCACAGCCCTGCTTCCGGGCCTCAGGAGGCTCACGTGAGTCAGGGTGCTGTCCCCGGGCTGATCTGCCTAACAGATCCCTGGCACGTTGACTGAGGAGTATCAGGGTTGCAAAGACTGCCTTCCAGAAATAGTGACTCAATCTTGTGATGGATATGAGAACTCTACCACTCTGTCAAACAGTTTTTGGAATAAAAGTACATCTTATTTATAAATTTTTTTTAGAAACATTGTAATAGCTAGACATTATTTTAATTAAAAATTAAAGTGACAACACTTCTAGAAAACATTTTGAAAATAAAATAAATCTCGTATAATTTCTCTGGTTAAACACTCATTCAACAAATTTTTCTATCAAAAACATTATCTTCATTCATATTATAATTTTTCTGTCATGTTCACAAGTCGACACAGATTCACTGAGTACTTCAGTACACATATCTATTTTCTGTATTACATTATAGTCTAATTTGGTTCCAAAAAAGTTGTCAAATGTTTTATGAAACAATTTTCCTTATAGTTTACCTTGACAACATTCCTGTATTAGTCTGTCACATTATTTAAATAAATTATCTCCAAATCAAATTTATTTATATAAGAGGTTTATAAAAACAATTTATGTATAATTTATAATGCTTTTGTAGAGAAATATTTTACTGTGAACATGCATATGTATGTATAAAAAGAGTAATTTTATAAATAAAAACTATGTGTGTATATATATATAAAGTCTATAAACATGGGTATATAGTGACAATAGTCAAAAAATACACCAAATTGTTTATTTTTTACATTGCATAAGAAAAAATTAATTTCTTAGCACTGTAATTTAGAGAACTTTAGGATAATACTGTGTTTACATATATAAATCAATTTCAAAAACCGAGCTAACTTTGGTTGGTGCGTTGCAAGGCATCATTCTTGAACTGCTAATGACAATTGTGCCCTCTGACACAGGGGTGTTCTGGCACACAAACCAAACTTGGAAACATTGAATGTCATGATTCAATCAATAAATAAAACCACCCTTGTGGTTTACTATGAGCATAAAACTATCGTTATTCTTTTACGTTGTCACTATGCTTATAGGAAAGTCTAACCATAAATTATCATTTTCAGATAATATCCCATTTATCCTGTTAAATTATGATGGTTCATTTCTACTGCAGAAGGAAGGCACCAGATGACTAACAAATAGGAAATATGTATCCAATTTGTTTAAATATGTACAGTGCTCAAGAACTAATCCTCATTCGGCTTTGGAAGAAGCAGGAAATTTAATCTCTGTATGATTTTGTACCAGGTAAATTGCCTTCAGTTGAAAGTATTAGACAACAAGGCATTTTGTGGCTCAGGTAACTGAAAAATTAGAGATGCAGTTGTCCCAGAATATTAACAATCTCCCAATTTCATCTGGCTCTCCACTCTTTTTCACAATATGAATCCTAATCTAAACCTGGACATTCTTCTTTTCTCAGATTAGTTATAAAATCACATGCTTCTTTGTCTTTGGCACAGGAGAGCAGAAAGAAACACATTCTCTTTCTGCAACCACCACACAAAGCCTTGGACTTCACTTTCCCTCGAATCAACCTGTTCTCTTATCAGCATTTGCATGTGGGGATCAGGGGAAGGTGATTCCTGATATGATTAGATGTTTGTACAGAGTTAATCCCAACCATATCACTTGGTTGGAAAATCTTTAGATTTGATTAGGAAAAGAAAAGAGGTAAACAGTTTCCAGGGAAATAAACACAATATTGTTATTTTAAGAGTAAAAATTTCTTTGAAGCAAATAAATCTCTCCTAATATGCCTACTTTTTCTCCCTAAAATTTTTTTCAAAGAATGGATTCTATAATTACAGTGTCTTATCTTTTCATGATCTCTCTATATGTAAAGATCATGGAAAGAGGAGGCATAATTAACCTTATTAATTAATTCATTTATTTAATATTTGTGGAAGACATTAGGTTCCAGACACTATTGTAGGCTCTGAAAATAGAACAGTGGACAAGGTTAGATTCCTCTGCTTTCCAGGAGTTCTACACCCAAGAATAGGTGACCAACAATAAGACAATGAACAGGTAGGCTAAACACAATAATTTCAGATGGAAAAAATAAAATAGTGAGAGAAAATGATGGGGAAGAGAAGGTAATGACTGAGCTATGATGATCAGGAAATACCTGAGAAGGTGACGTGAAATCTGAAGACTGAAGAAGAATGCAACCAGTGAACTATACGTTTTAGGAAAAAAAAGCATTCTGATTGCAGAGGGAATAATAAGTGCAGAAATACGCAGATAAGAACAAACTTGATGTGTTGGAAAGACAGAAAGATTTTCAACATGACTGGAGAATAATGGCACAATGTGAAGTTATAGAAGGGGCCAAGGCCCCATTGAAAAAAGTCTTATAAATCATAGTATCTTGTTGGTATTTTATCCTAATTGAAATAAAGAAACCACACATTACCAAACATGCTTATTCTGACTACCCAGCATTTGACTACCCTTTATATGGAAGAGAGTTTTCTTATCTTATGAACCTTGGTGGGCAGAAAAGCTTACACTAGAAACTGAGTTTTCCAGGATCCACTGAAGCTGTGAAAGAGTCGCAGGAAACACAAGAAGCTGTCTTGGATGGTGACAGTGGTTTCAAGGAGACCGAGTTTCGGAAGAGGAGCCAAGTTGATGGCCATATGGAGACTCCTGGGGTGAGTTTGCCAATCATTGGCAGCAGAGGCCATGAGAAGGTCCTCGGTGGACCAGATCTGCAGTGCAACTCTGATGTGTGCCTTGACTGTATAGTCCAGAATCTGATTCTCCTAATTCCCCCAGAAATTCATTAAATTACCAATGTTTTTCTATTGAGTAATTTTCCACTTATATAACTATACAAGTTATTTATCATTGCATAACAAATTACCTTCATATTTGCCAACTTAAAATTACAATAAGCAGCCCTGGCTGGTGTAGCTCAGTGGATTGAGCTCAGGCCTGCAAACCAGAGGATCACCGTTCGATTCCCAGTCAGGGCGCATGCCTGGGTTGCAGGCCAGTTCCCAGCAGGGGACTCACGAGGGGCAGCCATACATTGCTATTTCTCTCCTTCTCTCTTTCCCCTCCTCTCTAAAGATAAATAAATAAAATCTTTAAAAAAAGAAACGTGAGGTTTATTTCTAAAAAAAATACAATAAGCGTTTATTTTATCACATAGTTCTATGGGTCACAAATTTGAGAACATCTTAACTGAATGGTTCTGGTGCACGTTTTTTCATGGGGCTGCAGTCACGACGTTGGCCAGGGATTTACCCATTTGAAGGCTTGACCCGTGCTGCAAGGATCTGCTTCCAAAATGCCTCACCTACACTGCTGTTATGTGGATGCCTAAATTTCCTGTGGGCTGTGGGCAGGAGGCCTTAGTTCTTTTCCCTATAGAACTGTCCGTGGGGCTGCTTGAATATCCTCATGACATGGCAGTTGGTTTTCTCCAGAGAAAGGGACCCAAAGAAAGCGGGACAGACACCGAAAGTCTTCTATGATCTAGCCTCAAAAGTCCTGTTGCATCATTTCAGCAGTATGGTATTGATGACACAGGCCAGCTTTCTTCTGTAAGAGAGCAAATCGCCTAAGTAACTGAATACCAGGTTGCTGAGGATAAGTGAGACTTAAGCCATCTTGAAGGCTGGCTGCCATAATTAGTAAAACTGGTTTCTACTATTTGCAAATAAAGACCCCATCTTTGAAAGCTATTGGATATTTCTTTTTTTTTAAAGATTTTATTTATTTATCTTAGAGGGGAAGGGAAGGAGAGAGAGAGAGAAATATCAATGTATGGTTGCCTCTCATTCGTCCCCTACCAGGAACCAGGAACTGGCCTGCAACCCAGGCATGTGCCCTGACTGGGAATCGAACCACGATCGTGTGGTTCACAGGCCCGCACTCAATCCACTGAGCTACACCAGCCAGGGCAAAAGCTGTTGGATATTTCTAAGCAAAGGGGACAACAGTCCATTTAATGGTTTTAAGATTATTTCAGATGCTATATGAAGAATGAAATATTGAAACAATATGTATTTCAGGTAAGATATGATGTTACTATGGTAAAAGCAAAAAGGTGCTTTTGTTCAGGTTCGAGCCACACCTGTAAAGATCAGGCACACAATATTTGCTAATTGGGTAGAGTATTTGAGGGGAATCTATAAAGTAAGAATGTCTCCAAAATTTTGGCCTTAAAAATAAGGTGTATAAAAGAGCCATTTACAGAGATAGAAACAAAAGGTAGAGGAATAGGTTTATAAGGGACAACTAAAACTTCTGTTTTAAACATAACCTCAATACTACATCTGATAGACACTTGAATGGAGATATAGCTTAGGTCATTAAATATGTGAGTGCAGAGTTCAGGGCAGAGGATCAAAGCCACAGATATAAATTTGCTGTCTTCAGGAACCAGATGATATTTAAAGGCACTTTCTCCCCTGATTTAGTAGACCCATAACTGTAGAATGCAATTCAGAACTGAATTACATGAATATTACATGAATACTGAATTACATACATTAAATTTTATGTGAACAAAATTTAATTGCTGAAATAAAGCAATTTTGCTGTTTCCACGGGCTTCCGTAATTCTTTCTTTTAAAAAATTAAATAAAAAATATGTGTTCACTAAAACGAGGAAGATAACAGGATATAATATCCTCAGAATAAACTTATTATTCATCAATTAACCCAGTAGTTCAAGCGTCAATATTATTGAACTGGACACAAAAAAATGTTGTTTCAACTTTCTTTAGTTACAAGTCAGTTCAGCAAGCTTGAAATTTTGAAAAGTATAATAATATTCCTTTTTAAGAGCATAATTATATAGCAGAGAAAAATCACTACTTAATATTACAAATGACTTAATAAGAAAGGTAATTAAATAACCCTCTCCATGAATCAGGCCCTCGGAGAGCCCTTTCACAAGAAAGGAGTGACTAAGCAATGACTCTTCATCACTCGCTCTACCACGTGCTAGAGTAAATAGATGCTGAGATGAGTTAGATAGCAGGTAACTGTGAAGGTATATCCCCAAATACAGTTTGTTTATCCAAGTTATTTATTCTGGTTACACATATTTGCTTGGAAATATGTGAGGGACTGAAAATATTTTACTGCTGAACACCTGTCTTCTGTCTTCCTATCTAGCATCTTATTTTCTAACCTGCCAGCTAGGTTATCACTTTGTTGATTCATCACTGTCAAAGCAGCCCTTTCTGCTATATACCTTTAAATCTTGAATTCTTGCCCAACATGTATAACAGTAATAGCATCTTGGACTATTATCACTATAAGAATGATAAATAAAAGCTTATTTTTATTTATTACTTTTATATCTTACTTTTAAATAAAAGTAAATGTCCTATTAAACCAAAACAATAGCCATACTATTGATGTATGGTCTATGACTACCAAAATTTCAGTGACATTTTTTTTATAATTGAAATTTTCATTCCAATTCTAAAATAGAGAAACTAGTTTCACAAGTTTTAAAAGAATCTTTTTTCATTATCTGAGTGGGAAAGTTGGGCATGTTGTTTATTAAATTCATGTAGATTAGCTCTTGCTGGTGTAGCTCAGTGGATTGAGTGTGGACCTGCAAACCAAAGGATCACAGGTTCTATTCCCAATCAGGGCACATGCCAAGGTTGTGGGCCAGGTCTCTGGTTGACAGCACATGAGAGCAACCACACATTGATGTTTCTCTCCCACTCTTTCTCCCTCACTTCCCCTCTTTCTAAAAATAAATAAAATCTTTAAAAAAAACATGTAGATTAATCATCAACATTTCTTCAGCTAACACTTAAAATTTATAAAACTGCATTTCCTATCTTCCTAAAATCATTTAACCCCCAAGGTAAATCTATTTGTCATTATTATTTCTAATCACCCAGGATAAAATTTTGGAATTGCTTTGACTTACTATCTCTTAAACTTCCAATACCTAGTCAATGATTAAGTTTTTATAGTAAAAGATTAAGCTTCTATTATATATTGTGTGCTTAAGATAGATTAAAAAGCTCATACTTAAACACATCAAGAACTTGCACCCCATTTGTATTCATTCCTTCTTTTATATTTTTACTTCTGCTAAACCAATCTTAGCTAGCTTTCTTGATTCCAGTCTCTTATACCCAATTTATCCTAAGTTTGATGCCGGATTAATCCCAGCAAAAAATGTTTTGCATGTTATAATCTTTCCTCCCAAAATGTATTCATTCCACTTTTCCTGCAGAATTATTACATATTTTAGTGGGTATTCAAAACTCTCAACAATATGTTCCTCATCCTACTTTGAAGATCTCTGTCCACTCCCCTGAACCTTCTGTTCCATCTAAACTAGTCCACACACTACTCCCACACAAGCCATACATACCCCTACTATCAAGCCTTAGTTCGTTTCCTTTCTCTGCCTCGGATGTCTACTTCTCTGCATTAAAGGTGTCTAAGTAGAATAATACAAGTTGAAGAACATATAATTTTATGCAACTTTAGAGGTATATTGTTTAAAAGAGCATTAGATACTTACTGAATAGAACTAAACATGACTTCTAAGTTACATTCTATTGTTCCAGTTAGATTGTCCATACCTTGAGGCTTCCTGCTTTTGAGGTCTATACAGTCTAACTGGGAAATCAAATGTATATGTGAAAGTCAAGTAGATATGTTTTTAAAAATCTCTCTCCTCTGTGCACAACAAGTAGAGGTAGAACTTAAATAACTCACTATAGAACTTCTTCAAAATTTGGAAGGGGGAGGGGAAAAGAAGGGGAAGGGTCAAGTCAAGGAACATGTCCAAAGGACCCACGGACAAGGCCAATGTGGTGGGGATTGTCTTTGGGAGTGGGTTTTGGGTGGGAGAGGGGAAAGCAATGGGGAGGGCGAATGGAGACAACTGTAACTGAACAACTTTAAAAAAACTGACATTTATAGATTATTTTATCATAAATAAGGTTCCCTATATTGTAAATCTTATTTTTATTTGAATAACTTAAGCCTTTACACTTTTTATTGAGTTTGTCTTAAGTTAATTGTATAATATGAATTGATTACTATGAATCAGAGTCTATCAAAATTCCATTAGTACACATTGAATTGTAGAACATGGGACTCTCAGGGGTTGACAAGTTCTCAAACATATAAAGAAACTGAAGTGCAGAGTGTTTCTGGAAAATACATAGTTAAGAATTGGAAGCATAATATCTGGATCTCATCTTGTCTCTCTGGTGCTTTTGCTCATGCCAATCACACTAACATAAGTACATTGTAGGAAGTAAAATTAAGCAATTATTAACCTATAGCATCCCCCATAACTAGACTAAGATGTCTATAATAATATCCCACCAATATAAATAAGGAAATGCATATTCTTCTAAAATTAATATTGATGATTAGAATTTTAGTACTGATTTATTCAGATGGTGAAGAGAAGCCTCCAGTCCATTACATCCTATATCACTTTTTGTTACCTCGTTATTTTAAAACACGTTCGTTATTAATCCTAAAGAAAGGTTTAAATAGATGAAAATTAGTTTCTAAATTTTGCCAAGCAATACTTTCATGTACATTAATGATAATAGTAATACTAATTGGTGGAACGCTTACTATGTGGCAGATCTTCCTCAGAACTTTATATAAATTGATTCATTAAAATCATACACAATCCCTTTAAAGTGGATTCTGCTATCAAGTTCATTTTACAGATGAGAAATGTGAAGCTACAAGGTTTAGGAAAACTTGCACAAGGGCACACAGCAACGCCTAACCCCAAGTGTCTTCCCGGTCAGAACTGTAGTCTAAGTCATACGGAAACATTTGGCTTCTATTTCTTAAAATAGAGAACAGAGAAAAGCAGTTTACCATTCTTTAGTCCTCAAACCTTCAATGAAAAGTTGCAAATCTCTGAAGCTAGTTGCCCTAAAATATCCTTTAAAATACCAAGAGATGATGCAGGCTTGTAAAATTTACAACATTCTCCATTTTGAACAATTTGTGATTTTAGTAACATAAAATATGCTAGTACTGTTGCCTGGATTTTTATTTGACAAATGGTGTCTTCTTATTTGCTTTCTTGAGTAGTTGTCCTTCTGCCACCAGTTAAATCATTATTCCTCAGCTTTTACTTTTCTGATAAGCTGTGATTCATCAAGTTTAAAGACAGACACTCAATCGACCAAATATCTTTCTCTTTTTACTACTTAATCTGATAAATGCAAATACACCAAAACAATGAAAAAATCTCCAATCAGGAAATTATTTGTGTTGCATATGAAAGGAATTGATAGAACTGATAGAGCATGCAATTCATAGCATGCTTGACTGTCTACCAGTTTTTTAATTAAAAGAGAAAAGATGCAATAAAAAGAATTGATAAATCTAAGTCAATGTAGAGTCAACTTTTAACAGTCCCCAAGGCAGCCTTCATTTTTTAAAGCTTGTTCATGATTTATGTTTTGAGAAAGTGGGAATTTCATTTAAAATAATTGAATTCCATTGTGTTTCTGCATACACAGAAATTTGATGATTGCTATCAGGCTCTTATGCTTCAAATTATTTTTGTCCATCAACTGCCTATTGTCAATACATTGCATAATATTTAACCTTTTTACATCCCTGTCAACCTAAGGAAGTGCCCAGAAGTATCTTGAGAAGATGTGCCAATAAATTAGGATGTTTTATCTTCAATAATAATAATGACAGCATTATTTAGTATATATGACATGCAAGGTAGTGGCTAAGCACTTTTCATTTAATCTTCCCCTAATCCTCACAATAGCTTTATCAGACAAAGTACTATTCTAATTCTATTTTAATACCAAAAAAAGGCACACAGTTAAGTAAGTTCTCCAATTAAGAAGTATCAGAACTCATGTCCTAACCAAATTGCCTGGTTCTATATAGCCCATGTTTTGCCAACCCAGCAATAGCCCCTATCTGTCCTTCCTCCTGGCCTACAGCTACAGAATATAGATGAAACTGATCTGTGATCAGTTTTGAATTGGGTCACCATCCTGTACCCATCAGTGTACTCAACACTGAGCGATGAAAGTAAGGATACAAGGAAAAGAATAAGAATTCTGTGATGTGAGAAAAATAGAGACCAGACTTAGGGAGTTAGTAGGGAGTTACTTTCTCCTAAAATTCCAAAAACATAGTCCCAGACTTTCTGACTTCCTCTTTGGCCTCTTCATGTTTATATATAAATGAAGTAGGTCAATAACCTGGGCTCCCAAGTCCCAGTACCATTCTGGGAGCCATACAATACTTAACTCCTTCATCCTTTCCTGAAGCTTCAAGGAGATGTCTTGGTGAGTGAGCTTCGATGGCCTCATGGAGGCACGATCACTAAGGAAGAATTTCTTCAATGTGTAAAGAATTAAAATTTATCTTCTCAACAATTCTAACCAAAATTAAGAGGCCACACTCCTGTGTGAAATTCTTCTCAAGCCACTCTCTAGCTCAATGTCATCGTTCTTGCTATGACCCAACTGTCACTTGTTTGGGATCAGTTTGTCCCCTTAGAGATAACCAGGATAATTTATTGACATCATTCTAAGAGTAATCGCCAAGGTACTGATTTAAACACATTAGCATGTGCAAATTGATCATATGAAAGCTGTGCCTCCAAAAGAGTAAATTTAAAGTGAATTTAAATCGCCATTATGTGAGCCAACCACAAACAAATAAATATTGTAGTGGGGTATGTGTGTGTGTGTGTGTGTGTGTGTGTCTGCATGTCTGTGGAAGTACATTGCTGAAGAGCTACTGAACAAATCGTTTATTATCTATTTTGGAAAACAGTGTATTAAATATAAATGAATTCAGAAGGCTGACATTTGACAATGATGCCAAGTGAAAAGCAAATACAAGAGAATTCAATTAAGAATTTTGAATTAAAGATAATGTTTGATTTCTTCTTCATATGGAGCATAATTATAGCTTTGTATTGTGTAAAACTATTGACTCAATTTTATAATACAGAAAATTGCTTGACACAATTTCACAATTTAAATGTACTATTTCTGTATTAAACAGATATTTTGTTTTAAAATATAGTACACTTGTATGAACTGTAATTGGCGGTCTGAAATGAGCTGATGTCTAACACCCCCCACCCCCTGCACACTGCCCAGTGCCACTGATGCCCCATAAAAACACCATCTGCCTCTGGTCATGCAACTCAAGGGATTTTTCAGCTCTGTCTGCCACCCTTGCTTACTCTCTAGACCAGTTTGCAGTCCCCGGCTGTTGCAGCCTATGCAGAATCTGACAGCCTTTGCACTTACAGCACAGGTGGGCTGTCTGCCAGGCTTTCCTCCCAGGTTCCCAGCCCTGCCTCTCCAAGACTGTCTTGTCTTCACGTATTGCCCCATTGTCCCTCCCTGCTCACAGGCTTCCCTGGTCTGCATTCTCAAGCCTGATTCACAGCTTCCAAGGAGGGAAATGAACTGTAATGAGCAACTGTTTGTGCAATAAAAGTTGCAATTTCCCAACTTTTTTTAGAGATGTTAGAGAAAAATCACAGAAATGAGTGAGAATTCAATTGAAGATTCAGAAACAGGATTTTTATATCAAAATATTTACAGGAACATAAAACCTCTGACAAAAACACCAATGTAGATTATAGCTATTCACAAGTTTAGATCATATGATTGAATGTTCAAAATATTCTTAGAGGAAAAAAGTTGCCATGTCAATGTACCTATACAGTGCACACAAATTATTACACACACTGACATAAATGTATACACTAACTCTAACTTTCTTAAAATCAAATGAACACAAAACAAGCTACAAAATGGAGCCACTTAGAGCAAAGTTGTCCAATAGGAATATGTGAGCCAGGTATGTAACGTAAAACCTTCTAGAACACAGGTGGCAAACATGAGACCCACAGGCCAAACCAAGCCCCCCACCGTGTTTTATCTGGCTCGGAACCTTATTTCTACCCACTGGCAGTTCCAAGCTCCTCGCCCCTAGTTAAGTAGTTACATTTATACAGCCCTGAAATTACATTTGGCCCTTTGAAGGCAACCGAGAGGCTGATGTGGCCCCCTCCCCCAGCCATAATGAGTTTGACACCCCTGAGAATCTAGTATCTACATTTTAAAATTAAAATTCAGAGGCATATTTATTTTAAATAATATATTTTATTTGACTGAATGTACCCAAAATGTTATTTCTATATACATTTCATCTATAAAGTATAATAATTATATAGATATAAAATATAAAATTATTGAGATAACAACACTGAGAGAAGTTAAACGATTTTTTACGTGGTCTTTGATCTCTTAAACTTACAGCATATCTTGATTTGGGTCAGCCACATTTCAGTTCTCAAAAGTCACATGTGGCCTGACAGCACAGTCTCAGGAGGTGGACCCTTGCTATCAATTTCCCATTAAAAGAATTATTCCTTTTACTAATGAGAATACATTCTTAAAAAATTAGATGCAAAATTTATGCTTATGGATACCCCCAAATAATTAAAAATATTTCATTATCACTAAAAGAATTTCTCATTTTGTATAATTATTTATACAGCATTAAGTGCAGTCACAAGCTCTTGTTCTGAATCCTTACTGTTGCCAGATGAAAAACTGAGTTCTCTCATTCTAGGCACCAATCAGGCTGGATTTTGCACATAAAGTTGCCCCACCCCTGTCTATAGAAATACAGTTCTGGGACAAGGAAAGACAGGTTACTGGAATAGTATATTCAGTGAAAAGAATATGCAAAAAACAGGCTTAGGAGTCAGTGTAATTTCAATTCTATTTGCAATTTTAGGGATGACTTAACATTTCCACAAATTCTTGTTTCCCTAATTAACTTTTCATGCTCTCTTCTCTCCTTATCTATAACTACAAATTTAATGAGAATTGATTTCATTACAAGAGTTCGCTAAGTAGAAAATTCCTACTTCTATAAAGGTCATTTTACAAAAGTCTTTAAGTCCACATGGGAAAATACCAGCGTTTTTATTTTAAAAAGGCAAAACGAATACCAAAATGTCCTCCTTCAATTCATTAAGCAACACCACACTTAGATACTCACTTATTTCTTCATTCAACCAGCATCTTTTGAATAGACATTATATGTCTTACCTTGTATGTACATAGAACAGAAAAACAACAAACAACATCTCATCCCCTGCCTAGAAGTTTACATTCTATCAAAAGAGACAGACCGTGCACTGTCTGTACTCATGTCAGAAGTGTGCAAGATGCTCTGAGAGAGCTGTGAACAGGTTATTTGGAGAGACATCAAGAAGGCACCTAACCTCATTTGAATGGGCCCGTTATCTCTCAGAGTAGAAAGAGCTAAGGTGACCTGACAAATAAAGCAGACATTTGAAGGCCAAAGTAAAGGAAGAGAGGGGGAAATAAACAGTGTTCTTGAGAGAACTTGGTTTCAAATGAGGCAGTCTTTTATGGAACTTTAAGAAAGTTCGTCGGGCTAGTTTGTAAGTGTGGGGAAAATGTGGCAAACAGTGAAGCTGAGGAATTGAATTAGCAGAAGCCAACTTTTGAAGCACACCAAGTAAGGCCATCCCAAGGGTTTACATATAAAGAGTAGTTGTTCAATGGCATAAATCAAACTATCCATCTTATTTCTTTCAATGGGATTGGATCATATTTTCTGAAGAATCCCAACTGACACTAAGGAGAATAGAGCTCGGTTGTGCATTATAAAATCACGCTGCCCATCCTGTGGCTAACACAGAGCCAGGGAGCAAACTGGAGTAAGGAGAACCCATAGAAAGAATGGTATACTTTAATAATTGGTAGCTATCTTGACATTTTGTGATTAAAGGTAAGAAAAGAATATGATAATGATTCCCAGATCTCTTGCTCTGCCACTAAAAAAGTGGTAATGCCATTTATTAAGGCAGGAGGAGATGATGACAAATGTTAAACCAAACACACTGTGCCAAGTATTGTACTTGTTTTTTGTATTAAGGACTTTAATCTTGACAATAAACATATGAAGCAAACACTATAATTATACAACTTAACTGTTGCAGCAACAAAGAGAGTTAATCACTAAGATTACAGAGCTGTCTAGGTATTGGGGCCCAGGTTTCAATACAAGCTGTGTCAATTCAATCTGTGTCTCCAGAGACGCCAGTTTTGGCCAGTACATTCAAAATACAGGAATCACATATGGCCTACTTTCTAATTTTTTGTTTTGATTCATAATGGTTTCAAAGAATGTTATATTGTTATCACAATTTCTGAGCCATTCTTAAGAGATGCTTAACCAAGAGTGTTTAAAGAAACTTTACTCCACTGAACTAAAAGTCTTCCAGCAGGTATATGAATTTCTGCTAAACTAGCCAATATAATTCTTTTAGGACATTTAACATAACATTGTCAAAATATGCTCATACATAAAGGATTCTAATGTTAGTCACAAGGATATAAAGTGCAGCATAGAAAATATAGTTGATAATAGTCTAATAGGTAGGCATAATGCCAGATGGGTACTTGAAATATCAAGGACATGGATAACTTTGTGAGGTATATGACTGCCTAACCTTTAGGCTGTACCTCTGAAACTAATACAAAATAATAGCAATGTAAACCATAATTGAAAAAGAAAGCTTAAAAACTTATGTTCTGGAAGGCATTTTTATTTGGAGTTTTGAATCGTGCTTATGAGTGGATTATTATTGGGTGACCATAGCCCCAGACTGTCCCATACAGCACTGGTTTATGCTGTCTCAGCATGTAATTATTAATAGCAATAGCCCCTTACATAACTCTCAGAGGTATCCTAGTTTAGGAGATAAGTTGGTCTTCCTACAGGTTGGGCATGCATAAAGAAGAGAACATTTCCATATCTAGGTACTGTGTACAATTGTGAGTGTAAGCATGTGTGGGAGTGACTGTGTGTGTGTGTGTGTGTGTGTGTGCTAGGAAAGCATTTCTAATAAAAGATCATGGAATTTCTTGTTCTACCCAGAGTCTCCATTCTTCTCAACTCCCACCTCACCTATTCCCCACTCTACCCTCCTCAGCCTACATAGCTACAAAAATAAAGAATATAAATTTTCTACAATAAAGCTCAAAATTTATGAGAAAAAAAGTGTGGAATGGAAAGGTTCAGAATGACACAGAATAGTCCCTCTTCCTGATTTTGGAGCCTAGATTCTTGAACAATTCTAAGGACTTGGAAAGTTGAAGAGGGAGAAGTCACACAGATAAGAAAGCAAGGTACAGAACCCACATCAGCAGAATCCAGGGCAAGAACCCATGCTGGGTTGTTTCATATACAACTTCCCAGTAGGTGCACCTGTCGACAGTCACTCAGGGTTCATTGGCTGATTAGTTTGTTGGGGCTCAGCTCAGTCCTTCCACACGCTCCATTGGATCTGCCCATGCACACGATGCGCTATCCAGAGGCCCAATGCACTTGAACTGCTTGCAGGCTTGCCGGGTGGGGAGGTGGGAAGAATCACGTAGAGGGAAAAACCTCTCCTTTGACTAAAGTGAGATTTAAATGATATAAAACATTTAACTTGATTGTGTTCCATTGGGAGGGTTATTATACTTCACTTCCAGGTGTTTCTCAAGAAAAAAATAAAATTATATAATACTTTGACTCTCTGTTTACTCCACCCTCTGAGTGGGACCAACACTCCATGGCAGAAGCCAGGAGAATAAGAAATATTGGCAACAGATCACCACAATCCAGGTTACCTGGATTACCATAAAACCAGACCAACCTGCTCAGGGTACCAGGAATGAGCCTTTGTGTTTACTCCTCCAAATCAGCCTCAAACAAAGGTGTTCATTCTAATTATTCCTTTTCAACATTATAACAAAGTTTCTAGCCAGTGCAAGAAAGCAAGAAGGAATAATAAAAGACACCCAGATTGAAAAACAAGAAATAAAGTGTCCCTACTTTTAGACAACATGATTGTTTATATATTAAATGCCAAAGAGTCTACAGAAGAAGCTACTAGAATAACTGAGTTTAGCAAGTTTGCAGGATACAGTCAGTATACAAAAAAAAATCAATTGTGGTTCTAAATGCTAGTAATGAACAACTGGAAATTGGAATTGAAAAAAAGTCCAAGAAACATTAAATACTCAGTTACAAATCTAACAAATTATGCATAAGATCTACACCCTCAAAAACTACAAAACACTGATGAAACAACATGTACAAGCTTAAATGATACGGACACCGCCTGCAGTGTCCGCTCATTATGGATGAAATGAGACATTCACACGGACTACCCAGTCCAGCAGAGGAAAAGGGACAGCATGCCTCTTCTCTCAAGGGGAGCAAAAGCCAAGGCCCTTGCCATGACCAGCTTTATTGGGTTTCTCTGCACACTACATGATGGTCCTCATTTACTATGCACAGGTTGCTTTAGGGGGTTACCTTTTATTGAAAACAAAGGAGCCAATACTGCTAATCACATCACAGAAGAGGGATATTTGCAAATGAAAAAGGAAAAGTGGTTGAACTGGTCACACTGGTCCTTAGAAGGTCTAACATGGATTTTGGAAAGTTACTTTGCAGTAAATGTTTGCCACTGGGGGGCTGGGCCCCACGCCACGCAGAATGGTCTCCTACATTTAAAGAAACACAGTATAAGGGGAGATTCTCCCCACAAAAAAGGAATTATCTTCTGGAGGGTTGGCCCCTTGTAGTACAGGCTTCTCCGACTGAGTGTTTTAGGAACCCATCTGTATCCGGGTACCAGGTAGCACTGTTGTGAGTGGCGGCGTTGCGTTTCAGTGAAATTTTTTAAGCCTCTTTTCAATGCATTTGCCCATTTCATGATGGGTGATTAAAGGGCGCACCTGCCCACACTGTACTGAGTGTTCAGCAGTTTTTGACCAAAAATGGCATGACCTCCTTGCCCTACTCTCCCTACTCACCCAATCCTAATCAGGAGTATCAAAATGTATGTCTTTTTCTCTGCTGTTTCTAAATGTACAATGTACCTAGCACCTGAGTCTTTTGTAGCTAATTTTGGGGTCACCACCTGAGTCTTTTGTAGCTAATTTTGGGGTCACAAGGAGTGAGTCAATTTGAGAATCAAGTGGACACTAAAAAAGGAGAGCACAGAAATGTATTCTGGTCAGATCTTTAAACCATGAATCAAACTATTCATTTTATTTCTTTCAACAGGATTGGGTCATATTTTCTAAAATATCCCAACTGACATCAAGGAGGCTTGTATATAATAAAACCCAAACTGGAATAGTCCATTTTTTTTTAACATGTACCAATGTCTTCTGAATCTTCCATCTAAAAACATGGCATCAAGATAGTGTCTACCTTGTAATAACTCAACTCTTCTCTCCCACTTTTGGCCTCTCTCAGTTTCCTCAGACATCACTGAAAGGTTTTCTTAGGCTCTGCCAAGAGAAAGGAATGCCGGTCAGCCATAAAGTAGGCAATAAAGGACTTTATTGGGGTTTGTGCACCCAGATGAGGTTCCCTGGTCTGCAGAGTGGGGCCGGGGAAGTCACACCCAAGCAGGGAATGTAGTCGGGTTTTATTTTCATTGGCTCCCCGTGGGAGCTGGGGATCGGTGCCCTCTGAACAAAGCAGCAATACAGCATTGGTGGTCTCTTCCTTGGACTCAGGTTACTGTGAGGATGTCCGTCTTGGCAAAGTCCAGCCGGAGCTTCCTCCTATCCCCGCCCACCCTAACAATCACAACATTTCTAACAGGGGGCATCCCTAGCGGTATAAAAGCACACCATCTAATTGCAAAGCCTACTGTTTGTAACAACTCACAAAATACGTGTTTCATACATTATTAAATACCTTGGGGATTTCGGAAAACTCTAAAAAATCAGTGCAGATTCTCCTTTCCGTCTCAGTGCCTTTCTGTCCCAATTGGAGCTGTATGTAGTATTGTGAAAGATTTACTATTTCTTTGGTTGCTGGTGCCTGGACACTTGAGAATAAAAGTGCACGTAATGCTGTTATACCAGGAAAAAGCTTTAAGGGTTGTCTTCTTTATACAGCCCATTTCTGCACCAGAAAGTTTTTGGATCACCCAACCTAGATATTTCCTTTTATCTTTTAGTGTTTTACAATAATTTTAATTTTATTTGAAAGTATATACCTATAGTAATTTTTAAGTAAAACAATAATGAGCAGCAAACAGCTTCACGGACTTGGACTATTTTTAAAGCTTTGGGGGAAAAACTGCCACAGATCACTCCACTTTAACAGCAACACAAATATCCGTGGGTCGCCTCATAGAGGCTGTTGAGGCACATGTTTTATGTAGTTATTTTCAAATTTAATATTCCTTGCTATGTTTTTCCATTTAAAATTTTAATGTCATGTTTCTATGTTGATATATAGTTTGAATAATTATCATTTTCATGTCCTCCTAAATTTAGCCACATTTCCTACTATTACCTTTCAGAGAAACCATGTTTATCTCATCAGTTCTCGGCAGAACATAATTTCAGATATTTAATATAAACTTAGATGTAGAAATGTTTCTTTCACAGAGCATTTACCTCTGGCACCTACTGAAGAGCACGGGGCATCCAAAGTCTAATTCCAGGGTACACTGTGTCAGCGGTGCCCACTCAGGAAGGCTCATCGTCCTGCTTCAACTGGAAAGGTCAGTTTCTTGGGTGAAGGCCTAGGATCGCCCTCTGCCTACCCTCCCCAAGTGGACGGTGGGAAAATAGCACATCACCTGTCAGTGTGCAGCTGCTTGCTACACACCTGGGCCAAGCACACTGATATCCACTGAGTCTGGCATTGGCTTTAAGTGTTAAAATGACAAAACTCATCCAGGCCCTCGAATTTTGAATTCTATTTCACTTCTTCAAAACACTCATCATGAACACTCCTCTCTCATAGACATTTTCTAATTTATTTTTTTTTCCACAAAGTCATCTTTCCCTTTCCTCTACATGACATTGCTCACGTTTGGAGGCAATCTTGGAGGCCATCCTCAGAAAAAAAAAAGAGGCAGAGACCTATTTAGTAGTGAGGACCCCTTACTGTTTTTGAAACCTGATATTTAAAGCCTTCAAAGCACTGATATGAAAATAAAAGTATTATAGCTAACATTTTTGAGGACTTGGATTAGTCAAGCACAGCATATAGCACTTCATCTATATATTTAAAATTAATTGTCACAAAATCCTATGAGATAGGTATTATAATAAGTTTCATTTTGGGGGGAGAAAAATGGAGATTTTAAGGTTTATTAACAGGTTGCTCAAGATCACATAAAAGATAAACATTAATGTTGAGACAGGGTTGCTGTTTAATTCTACTTAACCTAAAAATCAACACGGGTAACTCAAGAATTAAATAGTAACATCACTCAGAGAAGATGAGAAAATGAGAGCTTGTTGATTATATGAAAATAGAGTAAATAATATATTTTCTGCATACTTTTCTGTGAAGTAAATTTTACCTCTTCTCATCCCCCCACGCAACCATGCCTAATAGGAAAATCTGTAACTGCATCTTTTCCAGACTAGGCTTCAGAATCTTGCCCAAGACGGTGGTCTAGGCAGCCATCCACAGACTGAAGATGTGACTCTTATGCCTTCCTAAGACCCTGATTCAGGCCCCCTGACTGGGCGTGTCCAGAAGGGCCACTGCGGTCGGTGTCCTAAACGAAGAGTGTGGGATGGCGTCACCTCCTTCATAACACACTCCTGAGAGGACTGAGGGAGCTGAAGCAGAGTTCCAGAGAACTTGATAAACGTGTACTCCACAGGAAAACATTACTGTGAGCCAGGCACTTTCCTGCATTTTTAGGATACACATCAGCAAACACAACAAAGATAAATCCATCTCGCTACCACCACCTTTCACAAAGCTTAAGGTGAGCAAAGAGTATTCTTCAAGTGTATTGTCATTTATTCATGTATGTATTCATCGCATGTTTTCGACAAACACTCTTAATTATCCACCGTGTGCCTTAGTTTGAACAATAAAAAAAAAATGAACTGAACTTTGCTCGAAGAATATTGAAAAATGCAAACCCTGACTTCAAAAACCACTTTTACTCAATCAAAAAATCTCAAAGGGAATAAAAACAGTTAACTGTAATAAAATTTGTGAGGCATTATGAAATAGGTCAATGTAACAGCTATAGAAGTACAAGCAATATTGACTTTACCTGAAGACATGAACCTTGGTTTAAAATATAAATATATAGCCCTGACTGGTGTGGCTCATTGGGTTGGGTATCATCCCATGAAGTGAAGGGTCACTGGTTTGATGCCCAGTCAGGGCCCATGCCTGGGTTGTGCACCAGGTCCCTGGGTGGGGGGGGGGGGCGGTATATAAGAAGCAACCAGTCAATCTTTCTCTTACCCATCAATACTTCTTTCCCTCTCTCTCTCCCTTTCCCTCTAAATAAAAAAAAATCTTAAAAAATAAACTATAAATATATAATGTATTTGTATTTGACATATCTCAGTAGATCTGAGTATTAGTTTAAAGGGTAGTGTCCTTTCTCTTCTAGTTTTAACAAAAAGTTTATCTCAATTATATCTGCTTGCTTTCTAAACAATAAAAACACACCATTACTCCACACTGTATTGAAATAGATGCACGCTGTTTATTAAGCACATGTGGGTGGTGAGTGACTCAGTGGGGCACAGCTATCACATGCCCAACCCTGCATTCTCTGAAGGAATGCTGTAATTCAGAGGCGGAATTTAATGCCTCTCAGGTTTAATTTAATTAGCACAGTGCTGACCTTTGTGTAATACTAACATATAATCCTTTTTCCCTGAGGACTGGCCTGCTCATTATGTTTTCTGCCTGAAACTTAGAACACATTGATTTCTAATCGCCAGTTTATAAAACTGCCAAGTCATGTCTGTCAAGTGACGGTTTTCAGCCAAGCAGCTTAGAAGTTACACAAGCCAACTCAAGTAACGGAAGCATGAGTTAGAACCTGCGGGTTGCAAAGGATGCAGCGGATGTGAAAGCCAAGTTCAGGACTGCAAAAGTGATGACAGGGGACAAGGGGACAGGACAGCTGCAGCTCTAAAATGGCCTGCCCCCATAACAAATTGATATGTACTGGTCAGAAATTTTAGGTTTTATTATGATAAACAGTTCTCCAGAAAGTTTAATTAAACTATATACACACATATAGAGTATTTTATGCCGAACACAATAATTCTACTGAGTATATAACCTATCTGGGAAACTTTAAAAGGCCTTGTGTGACAATTCCGGCATTTGATACATTCATATACTTAAAGCTGTGAGTATAAGTTAGAATTAGAATCACCTGGGAGTAACAGACACCTAAAATAATATTGGAGAAAGTAAGACAGAATTTTCTTTCTTAATAGGTTACCAGGAGGAGGTAGCTCGAGTCCAGAAGCCTTACTGAACCAAGGTCACTTCCAGCTCTTTGCTTGACCATCTATAAGGTACAGTTCTCATAATCATGGTTTAAAAGGGAAGTTAGAGCTCAAGGCATCCAATTTGTGTTACAGGCATATTAAAAACAAAAGTAGACCATTATGCATTAAAGTTTCCAGAAGTTGCCACGTATTTACATTTCATTGGCCAGATTTTGTCACATGCTCACTCCTGGCTTCAGTGAAGGCAGAAAAATATTTTTTTTTCTGGCAGCCATCTGCTTCTGCTAAAACATGGATATATTCTAACTGGAGGACAGGCAGAGAATGGCCATGAGAAGGTCCTTACTAGTCTCTGCCATATCATTTGATTAATTGGTGATTTTAAAATACTGTGAGAACATAAAAATAAACAAAATGTGAATCATTTGTAGTCAACAAAATAAGATAGTGCAAAATGGCCAGATAGGGAAATAACAAGGTAAAGAATTAAAACAA
Organism: Sturnira hondurensis; assembly: GCF_014824575.4. NCBI lineage: Eukaryota > Metazoa > Chordata > Mammalia > Chiroptera > Phyllostomidae > Sturnira > Sturnira hondurensis. The sequence goes on along the minus strand of NW_028074140.1, from coordinate 6,901,192 downwards.
CCTTTGTAACATTAGAACTTGGAGGGAAGAGAGAAAGTAATGTTTTCAGTAGGTGAATAGAAAGGAAAATGAAAGAATATATAGATCTTTATCAGTGGAAAGAACAAGTAAATGAAGAACAAAAATTAAACCCAATTAGAGAAGGAATCATTAAACAGAAAATGTGTCAACAAGACTTGAGCTCTCTAGAAATTTTCCATGTAGGTAATTGACTAGTTTAAAATTTAATTAAAGTCATGTTATTATTTTTAAAAAAACATCATCTGAAGTCTACTAAATTTACAATGAAAATAGTGCTAGGAGCTGTAAAACATAACAAAATTATATATTTTAAAACAATGAAATCATTTCACATTGAAGTTCAAAACCTCAGGTGGGGAGAAACATTTTCATTCAACAATGTAAATAGTTCTATAATAAGTAAATAATGGAAGACAATGACATAATGAGTAACTTTGGAAAGCAATGTATTAGAGCTGGACCTTATAGGAAAAGACGGACATCAACTGGCACATAAAGACTTGAGCTGGGGAGGTAAGAGGTGGGAATGTAGCAGGAGATGCTATGATGAAACTTCTATTCAGTGCAGGATATAAAAGATTCATTTGCATAGAAAACATTCCCAGTCCACCCTAGACTGCTATCTTCTCTGCTCATCCCACAAACCCACCTCTAGTTAAACTGAGAGGAAAAAAATCATCCCTATTTAGGAAGCTGGCCATCATGCACCCTTGGTTCATCATACATGATGTCTGTAAACATCTTTCAAATGCCAAAAGTCTTAGTAAAAATCACAATATATTATGATAAAATTCAGATCGAGTACTAGAGAACAGGGATATTAAGTAATATATGGATGTGTAAGGTCTTTTACATCGAAGTTATTCTAAGCTGCAAAATAAGACCATCTCCCAGGACGAAGGACACCAAGACATCCATTTCCAACCCCTTTGAGTGGTGGAGGCTGGCCGACAAAATTAATGAATCTCACGAGTGTGCCATTACTTCGGTGATGCACAATGCCTACCACCACCACCACCAACAATAACCCCAAATGTTTCTGCAACATCAGACAAGTTAATAAATAAGTGTATTCCCTTGTCTTTAGCTGTACTTACCACAAAGTAATATAGTAAAACTGGGTAGCCTATTATAATACTAAATCAGTAGTCAGTTTTATATGCCACTGATTAATTTTAAATGGGAAAATAAACTATTATTTAATAAGAGCTTTGTTGACAAAACTTTTTCCAATAACGAACTTTCTAAGCTAAATTAATAAAAGCTGTTACAGGGATGCTTGGTGATACAGTTGAGAAACACTGAGCATGTTTTGAGAAATGAGAGAACTTTACATCTTTGTAGAAAACCATTTCAGTTAAGTAGAACTTCTCCATATTTAGGTTCTTCTTCAAATAGTTGAAAACTCATCAGTCTACTTTTATAATAATTAGTATTTTAATGCAAATATTAGAAAAATTTAGTCTGTCCTTCATGTTTTTATCTGAATTACGAAGTTGTGAAGAACAATAGCTCTTCTCTCATCATTTCAAAATGTCCTGAGATTTAGTGCCCTAAAATAAAGAAGTTACTGAGATTTTTAAAACTTAGCCACAGCATTAGAACACATTTGTAATAATAAACACATAATAATACATGATCTGATATTTTGATATTCCTGTCAAAACTATAAGGCTTATTTCACACACATAAACAGTTCAATATCAGTGTTGGCTGAAACATTTGTCTCACAGAGCACCACTTTGATTCTGAAAACAAAATTTTACTATTCTATAGTGAATTACAGCAAAACCAAGGAGACTGTATTAGAAATCAATAACTCCAGATGTAGTTTCATATAAGACAAACTGCTTCTAGGATTAGACCAATCAGAGAGTTTCTAAGAAAGGGGCACGCTTCTCCAGACCTCTGCAACGCAATCATCTGAGTGTAGGAAGAAAATGTCTTCTGTGCAAACAATCATCTGAGCATAGAAAGAAAATGTATACTGTAAAATATAGTTTAAAAGTGTCTTGCTACCATTTAATATACGAACTGACAACAGTGAATGTACAAAATATGCATATCCTGTAAGAACAGCTTCAAAACATCACTGATAGAGACGTGCGATCAAAAGTTTAGAGACCACCAAATAAGATGGTTAGAGGACTTTTCCTGTTTTGTGGTGTTAAAACTTATTTTGAAATAGTCATTTAACTTCTCTGGTGAAAGGAAATGGAGAGTCATTAATGCAGCAAAGCCCTTTGAAGCAGTAGATAAGAGTACTCTTATCTACTTAGAGTGTGCAGCAAAAGGCAACAAGGAGCAGAGATGAACTGGATAGCACTCACCTCACCTAAGTGGAACTATTCACTCTTCGGCTCTAGCTGAAGGGGGCTCTGTAGGTAAGTACGGTATTTTGCCATGTATAATGCATATCCACGTTTTGGGCCCAAACTTTTAGGAAAAGAAATTCTTCATTTTAAATTTTTAATTCAATTATTTATTTATATTTAGGTACTTTTTGTATTATAAAAAAACTTTAGCATTTATTTTTTAACATGTGGTACAAGAAATTTTAGGTTACAAATAATTACAAAACACAAGAACAGATACAAAGTACAAGAAAATTTCATGTGTACTGCCCATGTATAATGTGCATTCTTATTTTTCCCTCAAAAATTTGGGAAAGAAGGTAGACATTATACAAATGTACATGGTACATTTTGCCATGTAACATGGCAAAATATGGTACATGCAGAGTAATCCAGAGAATCCAAAATTTTAGATTTTACATTAACTTTCATGATTTTTTTTAAAGAGTGTTTTTTTAATATTTTATTTATTTATCTTTTTAGAGGGGAAGGGAAGGAGCGAGGAAAGAAACATCAATGTATGGTTGCTTCTCGTGCATCCCCTGCAGGGAATTGGCCCCTGCTGGAAACTGGCCTGCAACCCAAGCATGTGCCCTGACTGGGAATCGAACTGCGATCGTCTGGTTCGCAGCCCCGCACTCAATCCACTGAGCTACACCAGCCAGGGCCTAACTTTCATGATTTTTAAAAGACTGTTTAGGGGGGGAAAGGCAAACAGTGAAACAAAACAGTATGGTCAAGATGACCCTGTAGGACGCAGGTTGTTCTGGCCCACTGGTTGGGAGCATGAACTGGAGAGCGAGGCAGAGAGCTCAAGTCTCAGCTAACAGCTCTCACCAACAGCCCCTTTGACTTGGCTCAGTTCCTAATTAGGCTCAGCTTGTTTCATCATATGTAGTATGAGAAGAACAACAGTCTGTTCTTTTGGGTTGTAGTGAGGGTTAAATGACAAATGCATGCAAGCTACTTTAGCATTATGTCCAGCATGCGGTAAGTACTCAGTGTCTCTGTTATAATAACAACTGAGTTTTTATTATGTACCAACCACTGCCAATAATAACACTTGGTTTAAATTCTTCCACCAACCTTTGAGAACAATATAGTCTGTGTTAAAGAAGACAAAGCTGAGGATCAGAGAGAAATAAAATATGCCTTAAATCACTACTGAATAACAGTACTAAATAGAGTTGCTGGGATCCCAACCTTAACCATCTCCCCCAAGGCCTAAGTTTCAAGTTCTTTACAGCAAGCTATTCCTATTCTCATCTGGAGAATCAGCATCTTCTGTACTGGAGAAACAGTTGGGTGGTTTCAGACTATGACTCCTTATTTCTATTTAAAAGATAAAAATAAAATGTTATCTTTTCTTTTGATGGTTTATGATGTGAAAATTTCACATAATAATAAAAAACTTATTTTCAAAATTGTATTATACTAAGTCTGAAACCTTGATTAACTCATGCAAGAAAATAAAAACAAGGATTCCTCAAAGAAGTAAACAGACTATGTAACATAATTATTGGTTAGGTAACATAATAAATGCCAAATTGATTAAAAACTACACCATCTCCTTTTACTAAAAATTGTCTGACTTCTCATCTAGGAATGCTATAATCCCCCTTTACCTTCATTTCAGATTAATATCCTAAAGACAAAAATATAAATTTATCTGTGTAAGAGGAATGTCATTTAATATTTATGTAGGAAACATATAACTTCAAATTTATTAGGAGAGAATAATTTATTTAAAGCTTACTAGTTCATTATGTCAGAAGCAACTTCTTCCGACATTTTATTTTTAGTTTCCATACAAGCAAATAAAGATTGAAGCGAGACTATCCTCTCAATGTGACTCAAACCCAACATTTCCAGCATTTTATTTTATTTTCTGCACTCTAGGCCAGAAGTTTGCAAACTGTGGCCTGCAGGTCAAAACTGGTCTTCCACTTGTTTTTGTAAATAAAACTTTATTGGTATTTTATTCTTTTTGAAGCAATTGTGAATAGGATTGTTTTCTTAATTTCCCCTTCTGTGTGTTCATTATTGGCATATAAAAATGCAACTGACTCCTAGATATTAATTTTGTATCCTGCTACATTACTGAATTCATTGATCAGTTCTAGTAGTTTCTTGGTGGAATCTTTTGGGCTCTCTATGTACAACAGAATGACATCTGCAAATATAATGACAATTTGATATCTTCCTTTCCAATTTGGATGCTTTTAATTTCTTCTTCTTTTCTGATCACTGTGGCTAGGAGTTCTGGCACTATGCTGAATAAAAGAGGTTAAAACCGGCATCCCTGTCTTGCTCCTGATCTTAGGGGAACGCTTGTCGTTTCTGCCAGTTGAGTATGATGATGGCAGTTGGTTTTTCACATCTGGTCTTTGTTATGTTTAGGTGCGTTCCTTCTATTCCCATTTTGCTGAGAGCCTTTATCATAAATGGGTGCTGAATTTTATCAAATGCATTTTCTGCCTCTATTGACATGATCGTGTGGGTTTTGTCCTTCATTTTGTTCATGTTGTGTACCACGTTTACTGATTTGTGAATGTTGGACCAGCCTTGCACCCCCAGAATAAATCCCACTCAGTCATGGCGTATGATCTTTTTGATGTATTGCTGTATTTGTTTCACTAATATTTTGTTGAGGATGTCAGCGTCTATGTTCTTTGGGGATATTGGCCTATAATTTTTTTTGCAGTGTCTTTACCTGTTTTTGGAATTAGAATAATCGCTTCATAAAAATGATCTTTGGAGTCTTCCCTCCTCTTGAAATTTTTGGAACAGTTTGAGGAGGAGAGCTGTTAGTTCTTCGCAAAATGTTTGGTAAAATTCACCTGTGAAGACATTCTGTTTCAGGGCTTTAGTTTGTTGGCAGTTTTTTTTTTTTTATTACTGCTTCAATTTTACTAGGTGTAATCTATCTGTTCAGATTTTCTGATTTGCTCTGATTTAGTTTGGGGACAATGTAAAAGGCCTGTACTCAGAAAAATATGACACTGAAGAAAGAAATTAAAGAAGATATAAATAAGTAAAAGCACATACTTTGTTCCGATAGGAACAAATAACATCATTAAAATGTTCATACTAACCAAACAATCTATAGATTCAGTACAATTACTATGAAGATGCTAATGATGTTATTTCACAGAACTAGAACAAATATTTCAAGAATTTACATGGAACTGCAAAAAACCCAAATAGCAACAGCAATCTTGAGAAAGAAGAATGTAGTTGGAGGAATCACACTACTTAATATCAAACTATACTATAAGACTATAGTAATCAAACAGCATGGTACTGTCATAAAAGCAGACATATAGATAAATGGAACAGAATAGAAAGCTCAAAAATAAACTCATGCCTTTATAGTCAATTAATAACTGATGGAGAAAGCAAGCACATACAATGGGCTAAAGATAATTTATTCAGTAAATAGTGTTGAGAAAATTGGACAGATACATGCAGAAAAGTGAAACTAGACCACCTTCTTATACCATCCACAAGGATAAATTCAAAATGGATTAAAGACTTAAATGTTAAACCTAAAATCATAAAAGTCCTTGAACAAAATAAAGACAGTAAAATCTTGGACAATGCTTATAGCAATATTTCTTCTGATATATCTCTTCAGGCAAGATAAACAAAAGAAACAAATAAATGGAACTACATTAAACCAAAAAAGTTTTTGCACAGCAAAGGAAACCATCATCAAAATGAAAAGACAACCTACTGAATAGGAGAGCATATTCACCAATACATCTGATCAGAGCTTAATATCCAAAATTTATAAAGAACATATAAAACTCAACACCAAAAAAACCCACAAACAGCTGATTAAAAAATGGGCAATGGACCTGAATACACACTTCTTCAAAGAGGGCATACAGATGGCCAACAGAGATATGAAAACGTGGTCAATATCACTAATCATGAGAGAATGCAAATTAAAACCACAATGAGTCATCACCACACACGTGTCAGAATGGCTATCATCAATAAATCAACAAATAACAAGTGTTGGTGAGGATCTGGAGAAGAGGGAACACTTTTGCACTGTTGGTAGGAATGCACATTGGTGCAGCCACTTTGGAAAGCAGTATGGAAACACGTCAAAAAAATTAAAAGTGAACCTGCCTTTTGACCCAGGGAACCCACCTCTGGGACTATATCTGAAGGAACCCAAAACACTAATTTGAAAAAACATAGGCACCCTTATGTTCGTTGCAGCATTATTTACATTTGACAAGATATGGGAGCAGCCCATGTGTCCACCAGTAGATGAGTGGATAAAACAACTATAGGACATTTACACAATGGAATAATACTCAGCCATTAAAAAGAAAGAAAGGAAAAGAAAATTTACCCTTTGAGACCGTGTGGATGGACCTGGGAAATATTTTGCTAAGTGAAACAAGCCAGTCAGAAAAAGACAAATGCCATATGATTTCACTTGTAAGTAGAATCTAATAAACAAACTGAACTAAAAAGCGGAACAGAGGCAGACTCACAGATGGAGAACAAATAACAGCTAGTAGGTTAGAGGGAGTGGGGGGTGGAAAGACTGAGCAGAAAGGAAAAGGACTCGTGGACATGGACAACAGTGTGGTGATTATGGGGGAGGAAGGTAGGTGGAGGCGGAAGAGGGTATAAAGGGGATGGATGATAATGGAAAAAATTACTAAAAACACTTTTGGGGACACAATCATTTTCATTATTTATGTATTACTATAGTTTCTTTTGCACTGAAATGGTGCAGCTGAGTAGTTAAGACTAAGACCATCTAGTCAACAAAATCAAAAATATTTAATAATTGGCCCTTTACAGAAAGAGGATTGATGCAGCAGGTCTGTGATGTTCAAACTCTGTTATCTTCCAAGGAAAGGTCTGGTCCTTGACTAGCTCCTGGGAGACAACCTCTGTGCCCTTGGAATATTCTGCCTCTATAGAGTGTCTTTGTCTGTCTAAGGACACATAAAATTAGCCATCACACACAAGGAAGTGGAATGACTTGTGGCTGATAGCCTTTTTGTCCCTGTTCCTGGGCCTAGATGTGGCCCTCGCCAGCAGAGTCCCCCTGTTGTGGCTGACAACGAGAATGAATACACAGGTGACAGCAATCCTGTGGGGAAAAGGGAACAGCACAACTACTCTCACAAGGGGAGAGTGTATGGTGCCTCGGCCACTCCCTTAGGAGGGGAGCACCTCAACTCTTGCCTAGACAGGCTTTTATTGTTTTCCTGGGGTCTTACATCATAGAAAGATTTATTATCTATTACATAGAATATTACTGTCTACATTTTAGGTACAATCAGGAAAATCAAAATAACATGCAGAGGGGAATGGCGATGAGCTCATTAGCTCTGTCCTTGGGAGAGTTCACACAGGCTTTGGAAGTTACCTTGAAGATAGACAACACACATTTGTTGTTTTAGACCAGGGTGATGGAGTTCTAGCAAGAACAAGCCATAACAACCTGTATTCATTTTCTAGGCCTGATTCCCACAGGAAAACTCGGTTTGAAGGTCTGGCTCCTGCCCACCACTTCACTTCTGTAGGTTTTCCATACAGAGCTGAGTCACATTTGCCAGGCCAAGACAAACCGGTCCCCTACAATGACTGACAATGGGATGATCTCACAACAGATAAGCAATGTTTTTTCCCTGTGGTCAGCCTCCTCTTAGGAGGGCTTGTACACAGGGACCATGTGCCGGCTCAGGCTGGGGGAGTCAGAGCTCATGGTCCTAGGGGAAGGAGGAAAACTCAAGGTTTGATTAACAAGCATTTTTTTGTGATCAGTGAGGACAAAACTTCAGCTAATCATGGGCCTGGTTTCCTCACAAGTAAACAAGGGGCATTCATGAGTCCTACGTCCCAGAGGGCAGGATGTTTCTTTGCAGTAAGCCATTGCATAGACATAAAAAATGGCGGGGGGGAGGGGGGCAGGTGATCTCGAGGGATCCTGAGAGCTTGGTGCTCAGGTAAAATTCAGCATTGTCAGATCATACAATTAACAATGACAGCAATGAAATCATTTTGGTGACATGGCGCTACGTAACATTGGGATATTAACCAGTGAGTGTAATGGGAGAATTTAATTCATTTGAGGGGAAACTCAAGTATGGTCATGTCACATCAATGTTGCTTTAGCCTAAAGGGATGACTTCAAAGCCAGTTTAGTATCAAAGACATTTTCAAAGTGTAAACATCCTGTTAAAATTAAAGGAAAATAAATTTTACGTTTTACTGATGTAGTAAGAAAAACGGAGCTGGCCTCTAAAAATCAAGAATGGTGTCAAATCACACAAATGCTTCCAACACACAAGAAGGAGAGCATTATCCACCTATGTTAGGGTTTTGAGCTTAGAACAAGAAATATCTAAACTTTACATTATTTCATTTCCTTGTATTTGCAAAGCATAGGACGCAGCAGGAGAATCCCAGTAACACCAGTACAAGGACAGAGAGGCCACAGACTAACCCTGATGAGCTCAGAGGAGGCCTGCATGGCATCCTTACAAACCCGGAGATCAAAGTAACCATGGGGGATGGTCTGAAATTAAAACTTCTTAACTAAAGATGAGTCATGGCGAGTATCTTAGGCTGGTATCTTCCTTGAAAAAGATCAATCGTTACCTTAACTGAGCCTGTCTATTGTCCTCTTTCATCTGGGAGCCAAGGATAACATATCCTTGGAATATCAGGGGAACCCTTTTATCCAGATCCCCCAGGGTACCATCTCCCACAACAGCACAGACCTCTGGAGCCCCTCATTGTGACCTTGCCCTCCACATACCATCTCGATGTGCTGTAAGTGTTCATTGTACCCATCCTGTGCCCAGCGGTGTAAAAGTATGCGGCTGTCCTACTTTCTCTCCAGTCTCAGATTTCTCTGCTTGGCTTTCTTCCGCCTCCCTAACTCACCACTTCATGTAACCATCCTCAGGCCTCCTCCTTCGATTCTAATGTACAAAGTAATGTGCAAAGTTGCTGTTCTCTGGAGCGTTTTCTCTATCTGTTGAGATTTTGCTTCCCAGCAATTGTCATCAATTTGGCTCAAATAAACTTATACAAATTCTCTTCAGATCTGCACATTTCATACATTGACACCAGTAATGAGTATGTCTTTAGAACTCAGCGTAAATTATATATTATCTCTGAGTAATTTAGATGAGAAACAAAGATGACTGAGCCTGGACTCCAAGGCAAGCACTGGTCTAGGCAGTGGCGGGAGGTTGCAGAGAAAGGCAGAAAGAAAGCGCCTGGACTTCGTTGTGCTTTGTTCCCAGTGGGGAAGAGAAAAAGTAAATAAATAAGAGGCTTGTGTTATTATAGATAGTTGTTATTTGCTCCTTTATAGTTAAATGTGACCCCCGCCCAATTTTTTTATAGTCTTAACCACATATACCTCAGAATGTTACTGCATTTAAAGACAGAGTCTTTAAGAGGCAATTAAGTTAAAATGCGGCCACTGGGGTGGGCCCTGATCCAACACGACTGGTGTTCCTTTAAAAGAGGAGATTTGGACACAGAAAGACACAGAGGGAAGACTACATGGAGACACAAAGAGACGTCCATCTGCAAGCCAAGGAGAGAGACCTCAAGAAATGATCTGGGAATTCTTAATCACCAGAATCATGAGAAAATAAATTTGTGCTGTTTAATGCCATCCAGTCTGTGATATTTTCTATGGCAGTGCTAGAAAACAACAGTGATAAGTGTATTAAGAAAATGGAACCATGATGTGACAAAGTCTGATGGAAGGAAGGAAAGGGGCGAGAAGGTGGCACTGTCTGGTGCGAGAAGTCAAAAGACACCTGTGTGAAGAGATGACATTGGATCTGACCAGATCATGCCAATACCCAGGGTGGCAAGAGAGACGATGGCAGAAGTCCCCAGGAACACAAATGAGGCAAACAGGGCTGTAGGAAGTGAGAAAAGGGGAGAACAGTTTGAGATGATTTAGAGAGGCCATACTTAGGTGTGGTTTCCTGCTATTTGGAAACTATAAACTATCAGGAAAATATGCCAAGGTCCAGAGAGCACAGTTTTACTCTTTTCTCACTTTTGACATCTGTACAAATAAATCTTCTGGGTGTTGAAATCAGGAATGAGGTAAACCTTAACTGAGAGCACAGGACTTACACTTTATTCTCAAAGTGCAAATGATAATAAAAACCACATTGAGAATTTGACAGGCTTCATTGCCCAGGCTTCTATTGTCCATCACAAGTTGATTACCTTTGAAAGATAGAGAGAATAAAGTGCTATATGGAAGAAGCAGAAAATAAAATCTGATTCTAGGAAGTACAGAGGCAGTCATATAAAAACTAAATTAGGTAATTTGTACTGAAAACCATGTTTCCAAAATTGTTTTATGATCTCAAATAACATAAGGGAGATAATGGTTAGAAAAGAAGAAGAAAAGAAAACCATGACACAAAAATACCTTCCTGTCACCTCAACTCCCACGCAGACAGGATTAGACATACTATGAAAACCCAACCTAATTCCAATGCCCAGGAAAACTTTTAGCTTTAAAAAAATATTTCTTAGGACGGGCATATCAAACTCTGTAAGATTAGAAAAATGAAATTTATACTGACATCATATATAAAATATATCAAGGGTCAAAATTAATGACAGGTACTCTTCTTCCTCACTTGTCTCTGAAACTCAGGCTAAGGATCACCAGTCTCGACCTTCCAACAGCCTTCTGCAGTCATCTCAATGGGGATGCTCTCAACCACTGGGAAGCAGGGAATATCATTTGAACTATTTGAATGGGACTCTCTCTTTTTCATCTCCCTTTGTGATAGCCTTCTAGTCAGCCTTTGTCTACCTAAATGAGGATGGAGAGGGGGTTAACAGCTTGTCACAGCAAGAACCTATAAAGGCAAGAAAGAGATAATCTACTTCCCTGTACTGTAAGACAATAGGTTTGATAGCCTGATTTTGTTACAAGAGAAGACTGTTCTAAATTCCTTTTTCTGCCATTTTGGAATTATGATACAGGCCTGGTAGCCTTAATACAGCAGCTTTATTTTAGGGAGATGTTGGCCAAGTACCAAGCAGAAGACAGTGTGGATTTAGTCCTGACAGAAGCAGATACTCAGACACATACTTGATATACTTTCTCAAAGCAAAATCCCAGAAAGGGGTGATATATTAGAGAATTTGAGGAAGTTATGGAATTCTAAAAGCCAATTGTCTTATAGGCTACACCCAAGTTAAACTAGAAGCAGCCATATCAAAATAAACGGAGCAACGAGGCAAAGACCAGGGCTCCTTTAGGTGCCCTGAAGCATGGCGCACAGAAGCCCAGAGGTTCCCACACGCTCTTCAGGGACATGGAGATAGCTGAGTTGAGAGCCAAGGGGCCTGCCCTCAGCAGTCTCCAATAGCGAAACAGAGGGGATCCCAAGGCAAAAAAAAAAAGAGGCTAACAGACCAGATTGGGAAGTTGGTTGTACCAAGGTCAGTGGCAAAACCTGGAAAATGCCTTGACACAACAGGGAAAGAGACTAGTTGTCATTAGTGAGGTAGTAAGCCAGAGAGCTGTATCCAGCAGAGAGATTGGGAAGATTCCAGAAGATGCCATGGAAATGTGAGCACCCTTTCTGCTCCTACATCACCACAAGGGCACCTGTCACTCCCTCCCCCATATGAACAAATGCCAACCTGAAAGGGAAGGGGAAAGAGTAGAACTCTCAGATGAAGCATTTATCTGAAAGGTTCTTTCATTATTACATTAGATTAAATCATCAGTTTGAAATCAGATCTCTAGTTTCCACCCCCATATACATGTTTTTCAGCCAGATAGGGTTCCATGTGGAAAATCTAGCTAGTTAACTTAAAAAAATTAATACTATATTTTCCCTCTATCAATATATTTGTAACCCATCAACAACACAATGGAAATATTAGTTTGTGGACCAATTCTTTTTCTTGGACAATACTAATGTGAGTGCTAAAACATCTGTTCTCTGCAACTCTTTTTTTTTCCTTAGTTTTATTTAGCTGTCTCATCTCCAAAACCACTTCGGATTGACCCATTCTACCATAAAATGTTACCTCAAACAGATTATATCGGTTTTGCAGCTTGGAAGACACATAATTTTTTTCAGACTGCCTTCCCCCCTAATATCCGTGGTGCTGATCAAAAATTTAACTCTCAAACACCAGTCTACTTCCTCCACCTCAAAGGTCTTCACAGGGTTTGTTGAGGATCGGATGGGAGGTGCAGAGGATACTCCCAAATCTTCAGCAAAATTCCTCACAATAAGTTGTCTTTTACTCAACACAGACTTACTTACAAAAGTGTCGTACAAATATTTTGAGAGTAGACATTAAATATACATAGACTGGTTACAGGTCCATCAAATGGGGTTAACCAACCGTTAGATTCTAACCTGTTCCTCCCTCTCTGTTCCTCTCTCTCTTCTCCCTCCCTCACTGCCATATTATTATTTTCCTAACTGATTCTCCATTTTTATCTTGTAGACATCAAAATCTTTCCATGCGAAAACTGACTTGACTTTGACTTCCACTTTTATCTGATTTCAAACAAATTTCCTCATGATAAGAAGAGACAAACATGTGCACTGTTACATAGTCATGTATTCCCCTAATCCTGAAAACAGGTAGAATAAATTGTGATGAAAGTATGTGCTATGTTCAGATATTTATGATTTCTCTGAGCAATGTCATTCTTATAAAGCAACTCTTATTAATATTCCAGTGGGATGGTAATAGACCTTACAAAGGAGAGAAAAAAACAACCTAAGTATTTTTTCAAAGTAATGGCATCTTTTGAAGTTATACTGCAATTGCCTGAATGAATAAGAAAACTCAAAATAAGAAGTGATAAACAAAGAACTGCTCTTTAAAATTTTTATTTATTTTTAGGGAGAGGGAAGGGAGGGAGAAAGAGAGGGAGAGAAACATCAATGTGCAACTGCCTCTCACATACCCCCTACCAGGGACCTGGCCTGCAACCCAGCCATGTGCCCTGAACTGCTGACCCTTTGGTTTGCAGGCTGGCACTCAATCCACTGAGCCACTCCAGCCAGGGCTCAAAACTGCTTTTAAAAAGTTTGCTTAGTATATTCTCCATTTTAGAGGTGCTATAATTTCATTTCTTATGGAACATACATAACTTATATTTTTGTACTTAACAATTATCAAGTTACTTATTATCTTCATTAATCATAAAACTACTATATTTGTTAGTTTTACTGACAAATAAAAAAATTTTATTAAGCCGCTTTCAAGAATGAATTACTTAAACCAATTAGTTTGTAATGTCTTGGTCATTTGATCTTGAAGTAGAGAAAACAATAGACGAGGTCCTAGATTATAGTTCCGCTTCTTCAGATGAATTTGTCATCTTTGTCACTGCCCAAGTATCTGGCCAGCAGTTCTCATGTGTCAAATGGGCAAATTAGACTTTACCCCCAAGTCCTACAATAAGCCTATAAATTTGTGGCTGATCAAACTATTGCACACTGAAAAGGTATCTAAACAGGATTAAAACTGGTTATAGAGCAAGTGTGAAAAAAATGAGGCTTTTCTCATTGGGCTTTTAAATCTAATAGTATTTCTATTTGTTTGGTATTCTTCTACTGGCCTGACTTGTGGCCCGAAGGATAGGTCCAGGTCCTAATCCTTCGCACCTCAGTTGGAAAAAGGGCCTTTGCAAACGAGATTCAGTTGAGGAGGAGTCTATCCTGGATTCTCCAGGTGGGTTCTAAATACCATCACGTAAACAGGTAAAGGAAGCTCTGACACAGGCACAGAGAAGCGTATAGAGAAAAGAGGAAGAAGCAGTGTAACCGTAGAGATAGATATTGGAGTGATGTGGCCTAAAGGAAGATGGAAGAAGCAAGAAATGTTTTCTTCCCTAGAGCATCAAAACGGAGAGCAGCACTGCCACAACGCACTTCAGACTTCTGGCCCCAGGATTCTCAGAGAATGAATTGCTCTTTTAAGCCACTCCGTTTCTGGCCATTTGTACAGCGACCTCGGGAATGCAGATGGACTCCCTGAAAATGATTCATTGGCCGGACAGCCCGTGGTGAAGACCTCTTCCCTGCTTGAACACCCAGTTCCCTAGGAGCAGGGTTCCGCGGGGAGCCAGGGGCCCTTCAAGGAGCCGCCACGGCAGAACTTTGGACCATACTCATATTTCTCTCCCCAGACTTATTTCTGCTTCTTCCTTGCTCAGTCTTTGGCTGTGTCCAAAATAGGAGCAGCTACTTGTTATTTTTAAGTGGCTTATCACTAACTAATGTTTGAAGAAGCAGAAGGAGCATTCCTCAGGTTTTTAAACTTTCAGAAAATTAGTTGTTTAATGTTATTGTATGTTATAATTTATACTACACAAATTTTGAAGAATCAAAATGAAGTATTTTCAACTTTTTAAAAAAATTTTCCAAACATTACTTCTATAGACCCTCAAATATTGATGTCTTAACTCTCAGACTTGTTTTTATCTTTCATTCCCTACCTCCAACCTCTCTACTAGATAACTGTAGCACTTTATCCTAAATGACAGGATATACGACTTATAATTTAACCTTTTTGTAAATTGGTTCTTTTTATCTGTTTAAATATTGATATTGATTATGTTCATTATTTTTCCTTGATAGTGGCCTAAATCTCATCAATTAACATGCAGACAAATACAACACCAGATATGAAGTCAAGTTTTCCCAGGAGGTTCCATGTGAAGAAATGATACCTATAAAGGTATAAGCACAGCGGTGATTCCGAGGGGAAAGAGCCACACAAACGCACACAGATGAGATGGTGTGGAGAAGCTGTCTCCAGGAAAAGGCCTGAGAACCACATTGATTATTCACTTCTTACAAGTCATTAGCCTCAAGTTGTTCCATTAACAAACCTAGTAATTCATTTCTGGATAACTGCCTCCACTTAACCCAATCATCAAGTAGTTTTTCTAAGTGTGTTCAATACAGTACACATTTTAAAAGACATCGAAACTTACTTTCTTTCTAGAAATTAAAAAAAATGTCTTTGGAACACATCAAATATGATATGTTTTTCAATTAGTTTGTTTATCCTTGGTTTGAGTTAGGAAAGACAGCAATTTTTGCCAATCTATTCTCATTAATCTCCAAGTTATCTATCAGGGAGAAAAGCTACATAGCAGGCTATTTATTTTCTTGTCAATGAATTTTAGTGTTATTCCCTTGCAGTTTAATGAACAGTTTCTCTAAATCCTCAGAGCAGTTGAAGTGTTTATTTCAGCAAATAATAGTTTGCAACAGCACACATCATTATAGAAGTCTTTCCCGGGGAAACTTCCCTTGTGACATACCGTGGCCTCTTGTTCCACCGTGCAAAAGAAAGTCATAACAATGCACATTTATACTTTGCCCAATGCTGCAGTCCTTCTTCAGTCAAAACAACATGCTGAAATCTAGCAGAGCATTTATATATTTAAATTAACAGATTTTATTTCCAGATTTTGTTACTTTTTAACTGAAGTATAATATGCACATTTCTAAAGTATGCATAGTATACTGTGAACTTTCACAAATGCCAATCATTCGTATTACCAATGCCCAAATCGGGAACCCGAGCATGACCAGCACCCGGAGGATGGCCTCAGGCCCCTTCCAATCACTACCTCTGAGCTCCCTGCTCCTCTGACTTCTATCGTCATGGACTAGATGGTTGTATTTGTACTTTATAGACAGAATCATGTGGCATACACTTTTTGTGTCTTGTTGCTTACATTCAACATTATATTTATGAGATTCTCCCATATTATTAGTATTATTACAGATCATGTATTTTCATTCTACATAATAGTATTTCATTGTATGAATATACCATGATTTATCTATCTGTTATACTGTGGGTGAAAATTTAGGCAGCTTTAAGCTTGTATTGCAAATTGTGCTTTCATGAACATTCTTAAATATCTTTTGGTGAAAGTAAGTATTCATTTTTGTTGGTTGGTTGTCAAAGAGTGGAACTGATGGGTCATATGTGTGATCCTCTTTCAGTAGCAGAAGGGGGCCTTTTCCATGATACCTACAGACACCAAAAGGCATGGATGCTCAAGTCCCTGATATAAAGCAGCACACAGAATTTGCATGGAACCTATACATGCATACAGGCTGCAGCAGGGTATGCCTACACATCACTTTGTTTGTGTGGATTCAGTGTAGTGCTGTGCAAAGCAAAGTCAAGTTTTGCCTTTGGGGAAAATTTCTAAAAACGTTTAGACATTTTTAAAAACTATGCTCAATCCACAGTTGGTTAAATCCACAAATTCAAAACATGAGGATATGGAGAGCTGACTGTAGATATGTCTGCAAAAAGAGTGACTAATGCCAGTTTTACAAGTTGGTTGTACCAATTTTCACTCTCAGCCCAAACATTCACGTGTCCCAGTTGTTTCACACACTTCGTAACACCTGAGTTTGTCTTTTAGCCCTTCTGTTAACTGTATGGTGCTATGGCACTGGGGTTTAATTGGCATTTCCTTAATAACCGAGCTGGGATACCTTTTTACTTGTTAATTTGCAATATTTTGGGGTTTTTTTAAGTATTTGCTCATTTTTCCACTTGTTTTTTTCCTCTTCAATTTGCAAGAGTTCTTTAAAAATTATGGCTGTAAATTCACTATAGAGAACTGTATTATCAATATCTTCTCCCACTCTGGAAGTTGCCTTTTCAGTCCATTAATGCTGTCTTGATGAATAGAAAAGTTTCTTTTTTAATTTTTACCATAGATCAACTTATAAATTCTTCCTTCAATCATGGCCATTTATTGTGTCTAGTTTAAGAAGTCATTGCCTATAAAGAATCATACAGATTTTCTCCCGTATTTTTTTTAAGTTTTAATCATTACCTTTTTGCATTCAGATTGATAGCCATTTGAAATTGGTGTTTGTATATGGTATGATATAGGAATAAAGGGTTTTTTCCCCCTCACTTGGATATGCAATCCATCCAACACTATTTATTGAAAATCTATTCTTTCTTTTACTATACTTCCAAAACACTTTTTCTGAATACCAACCAGGTATCAAGTTAGCATTTTTCCTTTATTTTTATTTATTTATTTTTATCCACACTGGAGGACATAATTTTCATTGTTCTAGAAAGAAAGAAGATCGCTTCTCAGCCTTTTGGCTAACATCAAGTGTAGAAAGAAAGAAGAGAGAAAGAGAGAGAAACATTGATTCAAAGAGAAGTATCAATTGCTTGCACCCAGACAGGGGATTGAGGATGGACCATTGAACCTATATGTGCCCTGACTGGGAATCAAACCCTCAGCCTTTCAATTACAAGATGAAGTTTCAACCAACTGAGCCACACTGGCCAGGGCTTAGTATCTTTCTTTTAAACTTACCTATAATCACAATTTTAAATCTTAATTTAGAAAAATATAGCCCTGGCTGGCGTAGCTCAGTGCATTGAGCACGGGCCTGTGAACCAGAGGATCGCGGTTCGATTCCCAGTCAGGGCACATGCCTGGATTGCAGGCTGGTTCCCTGCAGGCCAACTCCCAGCAGGGGACCCACAAAAGGCAACCATACATTGATGTTTCTCTCTGTGTCCTTCCCCTCTAAAGATAAATAAATAAATATTTTTTTAAAAAAAAGAAAAGAAAAATATAAACCCACTGATATATAATAAATAATATATTTAGAAAGGGTTAAGTTTCAGAATTGGAAATAGAATTTTAAAACAATTGCAAAGAAGTAATTGTTCTCTTTCTAACTTCTTGATGTTTTATTTGTTATTAAAAATGTCATTTATAAAAATAATTACTATTAACAATATTATCTCATTCTCCTTGTCCAGAGGTTTAGTCTATCATGACAACACCATAAAAATAGGCATTAGGCCCTGGCTGGTGTAGCTCAGTGGATTGAATGTGGGCCTGTGAACCAAAAGATCGTGGTTCGATTCCCAGTCACAGCATATGCCTGGGTTGCAGGCCAGTTCCCAGCAGGGGACCCATGAGAGGCAACCATACATTGATATTTCTGTCCTTCTCTCCTTCCCTTCCCCTCTAAAGATAAATAAATAAAATCTTAAAAAAAACAGGCATTAGCCTGGGTTCCACAGGGTACTTGAGGGAGTTATCACTTCCTTCCCTAGGTACACTTTTTGCTTTTACTTCTCCTTCACCTAATCAGAACTCCATTTATTCCTTCTTATTTCCCAAGTATGGATTATTTCCTCCTGTTAAAGATAATCTTTAGCAGTCTTTGCCTTAGCCCTGCCAGTGGAAATGTAGCTAACATTTATTGAACATCTATTATGTACTAAGCAGTGAGGTCACTTTCTCCTAAAATAACATTTCTAGTACATAGAGCCAAAGGAAACCATTCTTTTTGTGTGTGTGTGTGAAACCTTGTCACGTTTTTAAAAAATTTATTTAATTATTTTTCAAGTACAGTTTTCTGTCTATTCCTCCCATCTCAACCCACCCCCCATGCTCCCCCCTCCCTCCCATTTCCACCCCTCTCAGTTGTTGTCCATGCATCCTTTATATATGTTCCTCTAAATCCTTCCCCTATTTCCCCTGAAATTCCCTCCCCTCTCCCCTCTGGTTGCTGTCCTCCTGTTCTCTGTTTCAGTGTCTTTGGTTATATTTTGCTTGCTTGTTTGTTTTGTTGTTTAGCTTCCTGTTAAAGGTGAGATCATGTGGTATTTGTCCTTCAACACCTGGCTTATTTGACTCAGCATAATGCTTTCCAGTTCCATCCATGTTGTTGCGAAGACTAGGAGCTCCTTCTTTCTTTCTGCTGCAGAGAATTCCATTGTGTATATGTGCCATAGTTTTTTGATCCATTCATTTACTGATGGGCACCTAGGTTGCTTCCAACTCTTGGCTATTGTAAATTGTGCTGCTATGAACATTGTTTTACAAATATAATAATTTGACAGTTTTAAAGAGATCAGGGAATTGAAAATTTATAAAAGTTTTAGTTTTTCTTTCCTGAAGATGTGCACACATACAAGATTATAACACAGTTTCAGGGGTCCCTGGGACACTGGAGGCCACAGGTTGAGAGCTTCCCCACTAGACAAACTTATACAGAGATTATTATTCTATATTATGAAGTTGCTTCTCCTAATATAGGGCCATCTTTGGTGTGCTGCTTCACTGAGTATAATTTTATGGTTGCTCTTAGGACTGAATAAATGATTCCAATATTAAAACATATTAAACTGGATATAAGAGCCATCTATTTTCAATTCTAATTGAACTTAAGACACTTCACTTGGTACTAAGAATTTTTAAAAATTTCCATTCAACAAGAAGTGTCACTAGGAACAGACAGTTTCCTCCGTGCATAATAAAACACTTTCTGGTGGTGCCTCCCTCCTAGCTGTAAGCCTCTAACTCAGAGAAGGTGGAATGCCTTATCATCAGCTTTTTTTCAAATAAATAGAATAACACACCAACATTGTTTTTGCATGGCTATAAGTGAACAGAGCAGTTGGTCCCTTCTTTAAAGAATCAAGATGTATTTAATCAACTTGCGTTACAAAATATACCGATTTGTTAGGCATTCAGAAATCCCACGTGGAGAGCTCTGCAGAGCCCTCTGTGAGCGCAGACGCACCACGGCCTCCTTCTCATGTGAGCAGCGGGACCGAAGGAGGAGTCACGCAAGTGGCGTCCCAGACCTGGCTGTGTGTCGCAATGAACTGCAGCTTTAGCCCCTCATCATTAAACATATTCTCGTCCCCAAACCTTCTGTTTTTATTTTTTCTCCACAGATGTTAGAGCTATCAGCCTTGAGTTTATGCAGTAGAAAGAAACTTTGCCCGGGTCAAAAATCCTGAAGTCATCCCTAACTCTTCTCTTTCTTGCTCACCCACAACATACAATCCAACAGCGAATCCCGTCATCATTTTCTTTATGGTGTATCCAGAATCTAATTAATTTCAACTTCTTCACTAATGCCACCCTACCCCAAGTCGCTATGAATTCTCACACAGACTATTGAGTAGACTTCTATTCTCTTTTGGTATATGTATACATACACACACACACGCACATACATCACACATTTATATGTGATTTATATCACACATAAATCACATATATGTTAAATGATATGTATTATATATCACACAGAAGCCAAAAATATTCATTCTCATTAAGTAAGATCATATCATTCCTATGCACAGAATCTCCCCACAGGTTCCTTCACATTTAAAATCCAAACTCTTAACCTTGACCCATAAAACTTAACATAAACTAGTCCCTGAAAAGTGCTCTGACCCTTTCTCTGGTAACCCTGTTACTCACCATACTCTAATCTCTGTCTATGCTTAGAACTCAACCAGCACGGATTTTTTAAAAAGATTTATTTATTTTAGAGAGCTGGGGAAGAGAGGGAGAAAGAGAGGGAGTGAAGCATCAATGTGTGGTTGCCTCTAGCACACCCCATACTGGGGATATGGCTCACAACCCAGGCATGTGCCCTGAGTGGGAATTAAACCAGCCACCCTCTGGTTCACAGGCCTGCTCTCAATCCACTGAGCTACACCAGCCAGGACCACAACCAGCACATTTTTACAGGGCCCTTTACTTGCTATTCTCTCCACCTGGAATGTCCTACCACCAGATAAACACATGTTTTGCCCCTACATCTTCAGATCTCTGTTCATATGGTACATGCTCATCAGAGAAGCAATAACTGTCCACCCTATGTAAAATCATAGACCTTTTGTCCTCTTTTTCTGTTATGCTTTATTCATATCACTTACTTCTACCATTATTGTTTCGTATTATTTCCTCCATGTTTAAAATATAAGCTGAATAAGTTTAGGCATCATATTAGTTTTATTTACCATTACATTGTCAGCACCTAGCACTGTGCTTGGTCCACAGCATTCAGTATGTTTTTGGAAACTGGTGAATGTTTCCCGAGTTTAACACGTGCTGAATTTGCTCATTACCATTCAGAAACTAGACTTCACACACACCATTATAAAAAGTCTCAGTTTTCAACATGTTTTGCAAATAAAACAAAGAGCAAATGAGTATAAAAGAAAAAGGGAGTGAACTGAGAACATTCATGACATTGAATTCATTCCAGCTAGCAGAATGGCCATGCTGAAAGAGTGAGTGACTTTAAAATCAACTGTCATTCTGTGGCTACTTTCCAGAAATCAAAGGAAGTCCTTCCCTTCAGTCAACTATATAGTAACAGCCTCTTTCCAAAGCAGGAATAACGTTATCAAGCTTAACAATTATTTCCTTAAAAACATTGGACTCTATCACTGCTAAGGACTCACTGTTTAAATGAGCTAAATTAACATGTCTTCCCAGAAGAACTGTCTCTTCAGGGCTGGAGTCATGTCGTTAACACCACACCACAGCGTATGAACAGCCATTTAGTACGCGGCATGTGCCAATGGGATACCATTGCCAGGTGTTCGTCTCACGCTTCCTTAGAATTTTTATAATGTCTTCAGTTATTACCTTGGAATAATAAGCCCATTGTGGCTTAAGATTGTGTTTGAGCTACTCCGGCTCATTCGTATAGTAATAACACTAATTTTATGTGCAACTTGGAGGTTTCCCCCATGCTAGAAACTCAAATACTGTGCTGCTGTAGTCTTCAAATACACAGAAAGCAAAATAAGGGTAAAATAATGTTAAATATGAGTGGATTTTACAAAATGTTCATTAGTCTTTCTTCCTAAATTATTGCTATCTAGGGACCCAAAGCTATGATCCCATGAACTTTTAACCACTAATGCTGCCAGTTATGTATAACAGTGAACATGGATTTGGGGCTGATTAGAATACCCAGAAACAAATTTCTGAGACTCCGAGTATATATCTTGCGCCGTACAGGAGTAGTCCTACTTTGAGACTGAATTAATTGTATTTTAAAATAACTTCAGTGTTTCTATTTGGGCTCCCGTTTTTAAGGAGTGTGACTTCTATTGGTGGAAAATCTCCCAGTTTGGCTGAGTGCTGTGAAGGAAATTAGAGAAATAAAACTGGAGTTATGAGCTGGAACAGAGGCAAGCATCTACTAGTCGTGGAAGAGAAAAGGTTTTGAAAATGTTGAGAGAAAAATATTAAAGGTAAGGAGCAAGCCAAAATGGGTACTGTTTATGTGAAAGAAAGAGGTAAAAACAGCCAGAGATGGAACAGAGAAAAGCAATGAGTTATTTTCAGGCATTGACCGTGGGGTGTGTGATACGTACTCCTGCATCCATCTGCCTCGTTGCATTTTTATGAGAAGATATGGTTTCACTTAGAGGGACACCATGGGTTGATTCATTAGGGAAACTGGAAGAAGGACCAACTACCCTCGAGGTCAGTGTGGGATTAACAGAAAAACAACTCATGAATGCAGAAGTTGGGAGAAAAGACATGCTGACATCTGAATACTTTTTTATTCACCGCTACTTCCAGAATTCAAAAAATCACTATCTGCTTTCAGCTAACAAGGAAGTAACTTCAAGAATATCATACTAATAAAACTCATTTTATAAAAGTTAATTTAACAACGGATTTCACTTCTTTGGAGATTATACCTGGACAGCAATTTTATAATTTATCCAAGACTTAAAATAGATTTACTTGAACATATTTTTAATAAAGACAATTATGATTTTTATGTATGATGTATTCTTAGCAACTTTTCATTCCATCAGCATACCAATTTAACTCCATGCCAGAAGCCCCTTAGAAACACAGAAGGATCCACACTCCCCTTCCATACCACTCACTTTAATCAAGATTTCCCCCCTCAAGTAAAATCATGCTAAGCAACTTCCCCTGTTGATTATTTTGTAACTCAGTGAGGGAGATGTGCTGTTTGCTACCCAGGAGTTAAAGCCACCTCACTGAAGGCCTATTAATTTAAAGTTAAATGGACAGGTCACGTGACTCGCAACAGAAGGTTTCCACTGTTCTTTTAATACCTAAATGTCCACAATTGACCCTTATTCAAAAGAAGAAGCTACAGCATTCAGTTAATCACCCAAACATATATCACCTGCTTAGTATAAGTGACAAAAGTCGTGCAAAAGCTGGCAGTGTTACCAATAGAAACTCATACAAAAGCGTAATCATCCCTCAAGCCACGCTTTCTAAAAATAAGATTCATCACACACAAGTGCACTTACTGAGAACTAAGCAAACAAGAAAGAAACACTAGAGCCTAAGGACAAACCTCTTGTTTGACTTTCTTGTTTGACCACGAAGGACACTAAGGAAGATTGTCCTTCACACAGTGCACATCTAACAGGGCTTGGGGAGGTATTTACTTGAGGAGCAAGGGAAAGAAGTGGAGAGCTAATGTGAACATCTTGCAATGATCACAATCTTCAATAGAGAAAGAGTTTAGGGGGATGAAATACAAAGTACAGAACCCAAATGTGAGGGCAAAAGTAACTGGCCAGAACGTGTCACTTTAGGAGTTACTGCCATCCAGTTATATGGAAAAAAAAAATGACATGCTTCTGATGATGCATTATGTTCCACATTTTAAAAAACCTTTTAATTTTTAGTTCAATAACTGCCATGGTGTTTTCTCTTAAGATGTTCCATGACTCATTGTGACAGCTCTCTGTTGCTCTCCTATCTCTCAGAGTTATTCCAAATGATAAATAAAGAAAACCAAAGTACTTTGTCAACAAAGATTACTTTTGTCAGCAGTTTCAAACAGAATTTCTTAGCTTGTGATACATAGAAATGCAACCATCATCTTTACTACCTGTAATCAATCTGCTTTTACATTTTATATGGGAGAAAACTCCTATTAAGAATACAGAATGTATTTTGGGAAACTGACATGTTTCATGGGAACCAGAGTTCATGGCCACTACAGCGATGATGTAAATAGTAAGAATAATAAAAGTTGCAGGTAAATAATTTATTTCTTCTCCTACAATAGTAAATTCCTCAGGCCTTTCCACTGGGTATTTTAAGGTCAACTTCTCTTCCCATATTTAGAGTACAATATTTTACTCATGCCAATACATGAATACAGACTTTTGACAGTCTTATAGCACTATTTCCCCAGGTGTGTTCTATGACACATTTCTGTGATATGTTAGATGTTCTAGAGAAAAATGGATCTTGCTCAACAAAGTCTGAAAGTACTAGATAAATAGATTTTGTGTTTTTCTTTAGGACTTTTCAGAACATTTGACATGCTCAACCATTTAGTGAGTTTAAAAGGCAATAGACCCTGCAGAGTTTCACATCTCATCAGGTTGGGTATCTGTGGCAGTGAGCATCCATTTTGTGATACTAGAGTTTTGCAGAATACACTTGGGTAAATATTGTTCTATTAATTCATGAAACAGACTGATCTCTAATGGGTAAATGGAAAATGGCAAGCCTACACAATTGTTATTCCTACAATGACGTGTGTTAGAGATATAGACATGAAATATAGTAGCTCTTCGATTTTAATCATTACACAAATGAGAGGTCTTTGTTCTACCCATGTGAAAACAGAGTATTCTCTGCACATCCATTGAAACTTGTTGATGGCAGATTCTTTCAAGAAGGACTTAACATTTTTCCCAACAGTTTCCACAGACCAACAGCAAAAAGGCTCACGGGCCCCTTAATCCCCATCTTTATAGCAAGGGAAAGTGAAGAGGAATGGAATGGAATTTTATGTTAGAAGATTGTGTTTTGGGTTACAGGGTTACTTAGGGGGAAATTTTATTTGGAAAATATGCAATATAATATAGTTTATTGATCATTGTAAAATAACTCAAAGTCATTAAAATGAGTGAGACATTAAATAAGCCAATTGTCACCTTTGAGATATAAAAAATTAGTTAACATTAGAATTGTACCCTAAGTTATCTATAAGGTTTGTCTTCACATTTAAAGTGAACTATTCAAGCATATGTTTTCTTAGAGTAATACTGCAAAATATAGGCTGACATATGTTATTCAGACAAGCACAGTGTATCCTTGTATAGTGGGCTCCCACTTAAGTCACTTACTAGCATGTGACCTTGGGTGAAGTATTTGACTTCATGTGTATCTCAGAGTCCTTGTAAGTAAAATGGGAAAAATAATAATCATGCACACACATACCATATACTTACTGTAAAGATTAAAGAAGTTGACATGCATAAAGCATTTAGGACAATTCTTGGCACAGAGTAAATTTTCAATATCCTTAGACATTGTCATAATTATCATTATCATTATTACACGCTAAGTATTATGGTAGTAATAACAGTTTGCTGCCATCAAGACTGTATAAGGATCCTACCTTCCCTAGACTGGTTAAGGAAGACACCTCAGAAGAAGATATTGTGGCTGTTATTTAAAGACATACGTGCTAGCATGTGAAGAATGTGGAAAAGTACAGTCCATGTAGACAAAACTAGGATATGGAGTTTTCTTGCCAAGATGGAGACATAGGTAGACATGATTTATTTCCTCACAAAGCAACAAAATGTATAGCAACCAATCAAACAACAGCAGCCAGAAAAATCAAACTGTATGGAAATCCAACAACCAAGGAGTTAAAGCAGAAACATTCATCCAGATGGGTAGGAGGGGCAGAGATGGGCAACTGGGCAGAGAGGACACATGGCAAGGCTGTGGTGGCCAGCAGAATGGGTGGTCCCACATTCACATGTGACAGACAAAAATTGAGAGGGATAAATGAGAAGTGAGCAATCCCTGCACCAAGACAGACCACGCAGCCCAGGGTCTCAGCACCAGGAAATAAAGCCTCATAACTTCTGGCTGTAAAAACCAGTGGGTGTTGGGGCAGTGGAAGAAACCACTTGTCTCTCAGGGGAGTCTATTTAAAGGGCCCACAGGGTCCTAGAACATATGCAAACCCACCCACTCAGGGAGTCAGCACCAGGGCAGCATCTAGAAGGGTGTCAGTTGCTTACAGGGAGTAGGGAAAGTGACTGAAAACAGGGCAAGAGCTGAGAAAGCACTATTGTTCCTTCTCTGACTCCTCCACCACATACAGTACCACAAAGTGACAAAGCAAGTTGCCCTGCCCTGGTGAATACTACGGCCTCTGCTTACAACATAACAGGTACACTGACCCAGGGAGTCAAAGGGGCTCTACCTAATACACAGAAACAGAAGGCAGCTATCAAACTGAGGGGACAAAGAAATATGGACCAAATGAAGAAACAGATCAAAACTCCAGAAAAAGAATGAAACAACATGGAGGTAGCCAACCTATCAGGTGCAGAGTTCAAAATGCTGGTGATGAGGATGCTCACAGAAATTACTGAGTACAGCCACAAAATAAATGAAGAAGTGAAGGCCATAGAAAGTGAAATAAAGAAGAATATAGAGAGAACCAACAATGAAGGGAAGGAAACCAGGATTCAAATCAGCAATTTGCAACAAAAGGAAGAAATAAACATTCATCTGGAGAATGAAGAAACAAGCATTCAGAAAAACAAGGAAAAGCATAGAAACCACTGGGACAACTTTAAACATATCCACATCTAAATCAGAGGGGTGCCAGAAGGAGAAGAGGAAAAGCAAGATATTGAAAACTTATTTGAAAAAACAATAAAGGAAAACTTCCCCAATTTGGTGAAGGAAATAGACATACAAGTCCAGGAAGCTCAGAGAGTTCCCAACATGTTGGACCCAAAGAGTTCCACAACAAGACACATCATAATTAAAATGCCAAATATTAAAGACATAATCTTAAAAGCAGCAAGAGAAAAGGACACAGTTACCTACAAAGGAGTGCCCATAAGACTATCAGCTGATTTCTCAAAAGAGACCTTACAGATAAGAAGGGACTGGCAAAAAGTATTCAAAGTCATGAAAGGCAATGACCTACATCCAAGATTACTCTATACAGCAGAGCTGTCATTTAGAATGGAAGGGTAGATAAAGTGCTTCCCAGATAAGGCTGAGTTAAAGGAGCTCATTATTACCAAGCCCTTATTATATAAAATGTTAAAGGGCCTTATCTAAGAAAGAGGAGATCAAAACTATGAACAGTAAGATGACAACAAACTCAGAGCTATCAACAACTAAATCTTTAAAAAAAGCAAAAACAAACCAAAAAAAAAACTAAAAAACTAGAACAGGAACAGAATCACAGAAATGAAGATCACATGGAGAGTTATCAGTGGGGAAGGGGAAAGGGAAAAATGGGGGGAAAGATGCAGAGAATAAGAAGCATAATTGGTAGGTGCAAAATAGACAGAGGGAGGTTAAGAATAGTATAGGAAATGGAGAAGCCAAAGAACTTACATGCACAACNCTCACAGCTATCAACAACTAAATCTTTAAAAAAAAGCAAAAACAAACCAAAAAAAACTAAACAAACAACTAGAACAGGAACAGAATCACAGAAATGAAGATCACATGGAGAGTTATCAGTGGGGAAGGGGAAAGGGAAAAATGGGGGGAAAGATGCAGAGAATAAGAAGCATAATTGGTAGGTGCAAAATAGACAGAGGGAGGTTAAGAATAGTATAGGAAATGGAGAAGCCAAAGAACTTACATGCACAACCCATGGACATGAACTAAGGGGGCTACTGCTGGAGGGAATGGGGATACTGGGAGGAGGGGGGCAAAGAGAAAAAATGGGACACATGTAATAGCATAATCAATAAAATAGACTTAATGAGAAAGTAAAATAAAACCAATCCCTTGGGTTTTAGCCCAAACTTAAAAAAGAAAATCAAACTTAAAAAAGAAATACCTCAGGATAAGAGTGATTTAGATAGCCAAGGTCCCAGCAGGAACAAGAGACACACTGAAGTAAGGCAAATTAGAGGAGGAATTAATGAAGGAACTATTTACAAAGTTATAAGCAGGAAATTCAGCATGTTGAGTTTAACAGTAGAATAACTATTACCACTTCTAAGCCAAAAGGGTGCAAGAGAGGGCAGAGATAACCAGAACCTAGAAGAAGAAGGGCATGTAGAACAGACTGGTTAAGAGGCCTTGACCAACTAGAGGACAGAGTGAGCCAGAGGTGACTACTCAGGGAGTAAACCAGGGGAAAAAATAACTTCTGCAGGTCTTCTGGTAAGGCGCTTAGTCCACCCAAGCATCCGGATGGAAAGGAGACCATTACTATGTTCTACAAAGGCCAGCCTCCTGGATACAGAGTGAGTTGGAGAAAGGAGAGGGACAAGAGATGCCAATGCAAATTAAAAACTGTGAATTGAGATAAATGAAAAAATGTGGTGTGGATTTAATATAGAGTGATTTAAGAGTGGAATGCTACAAAAGAAAGGTGAATAACTAGGCAGGGAATGAATTATTCAAGGGTTCCAAAGGGATTTAAATTTTATTCTAAATGCCATGAGAAGTTGCTGACGGGTTTTCAGAAGACAATGACTGGATCCAGTATGTTTTAACTCAGTCTAGTATGTAAAGGATGGATTGGAAGAGCATAATTGCAAACTAGGGAAGCTATAGACCCTTCCAGAAGCTATGGCACTAATCTAGACAAAAAGCAGGATAGTGGCTCGGATTAGGGTGGGAACCATAGAGAGGAAGAGAACTGGGCACATTCGAGTTGAGGGTAGAGCAGACAGAACCTTCTCATGAGCTTCTTGTTTGGGTATTAGAAAAGAGGGAACTAAAGATGGCGACTACTAGATTTTCAGCTTGAGCAACAAGCTGAATGTAATTCGATGGATAAGACTGAACAGGAACAGATTTGGGAGATTTTAAGTGGTTTAGTCTTAGATATGTTAAGTTTGAGATGACTCTGAGGCATCAGGTGAAAACATGAAATAAGCATAAAACACCTAACTTCTCTCACACTGGGGAGCGGCCGAGCCTTGTAACAGAGCCATCAGAAAGTGTTAGTAATTACAACCTGCCATGTGAATTGATAGGAACACCTAGGAGAGAGTACTATGAGAAAAAAGAAAAGATTGTCTCTGATTTACCTAGATCATTTTCATATGAATCAATTGAGCTTTTTGCACCATAGACATTTTGGGTGGTACAAGGAAACTGATGGGCCCCATCTCAGAATAATTTTTCTCAAAGCATGATAAAGTACGTGGGATAACAAACCAAGAATTTTAAAATACACTTATCAAAATATAAAAATCAAATTGATAATATCGCAAGTTGTTTATTTTTAATGCATTCAATAACTGTGAGAGTAAGTCTAGTAACTACCATAAATTTAAAGCAGTGATGAGCATAAATGATGCTTTGTAATACCTATAACAACTGGAATATGGTATGAACAAATGTTACTTCTGCTAATGAGAAAGACAGTTATTCTCATCTTATTGTGTGCGTACCTATCCTCAAAGTGAAGGAAACATTACACGTTTGTAAGGGATGCCCCTACTCTCAAGAACTCGAGAAGGTCACTGTGTTGGTAGCACTGGGAGTGCAGAGAGTGAAGTCACACAAGTCACTAGCACAGTGCACGGAGGCGGCAGAACCCTTGTGCATAGGAACGGTCACTGAGTGATGGGTGCACAGGGGAAGGCCTTGCCCTCACAGCTGTCTCTCTAGTCACATCAGTAAGGAAGTGTGTTTTTGGCGTTTCACATGGAGCAACAACATGAAATGCCATGGACTCTGAGACAGGGTAATCAAGCGCAGCAGAAGCACAGTGACTGTGCACTGTCCTTATCCTCTGTATTATTATTGTTATTATTTTTTTCTCAGAAAGGCAGGCAGTGGAATATCTAGGCATTGTCTCCCAACTGCTATTTCTTCTACTCTCTCAAACAGCATCTTGGCCTGACCAAGAGAACCAGAGTTCGAAGAATCCTCTGAACTGACTACTTGTCCTACATGGAACCTATTGCACCGAGATCACACGGTTTGGTTCCTTATTTCATTCAGGTTTCTCCTTGAACATGCCTTTGTCGACGAGGCCTTCCCTTACTGCCCAACACATAACAGCTCCTCTCTCCATCACTGTCTGTTTTTAATTGCATTAACCACTTCTAGAAATTATATTCTGATAAATGAATCCTAGTTTATTGTCAGACTCTTCCCATCACAAGGTTAGCTACATATGGGCTGTGACCTGATCCTGCTCACAGCTGTTCCCATAGGACATACACGAGCAACTGGTATACAATAGTAAATCACTGAATGTGAGGGGGGACCCCCCCAAAACAAAATTTATTTATAAAAAAAGTGTGCATTTATTCTTACATGTTTAAACTTCAGACACCTTCAAAGTACACTCCATTTGATGCAGTACACTTATCAAGACATTTTCTCTACTGCCCAAAACAGTTTTTGAACTCATTGATTTTGATGCCTTTCAGTGCTTCTGCCATTTTTTTGTCTCACCTCTTCCGCATCAGCAAAATGTTTCCCTTTAAGGACTTTCTTCATCCAGGGGGAAACAAACAAAGGTGAGATCAGGTGAATAGAGAAGGTGGGGCGTGAGGATCATGCCTTTCTTGGTCACAAAGTGAATACTCAGCGTGGTGTGGGCAGGAACAAAGGCATCGAAAGAGTCTTCAAAAAAAATTCACTGAAGCTGAACACGGCCTCTCACAACAACATCTGGTACACTGATACAGACGGGTTCCTAGAACACTCACCTAGAGGGGCAAGCCTGTACTACAAGGGCCCCCCTCCAGAAGACAATCTCAAGTGTTTTGGGGTTCCCCTTGTACAGACAGAAAGGGATCAAACTTGGATGATTATAGACACCAACATTTAGCACAAGTATGATACTATTATTAAAATTTTGTGTAACGTAACGCAGAAATCTCTGGAGAAGAACAAAAGAGATAGATTTAGAGTGGTTACAACAATTCTTTTTTGCCCTCGGGTGTATTTTGTGTAATAGGATAGCTACTGAAGTGTTGTAGTAAACTTTGAAAATAAACTCATCTCCAAGCGGCAGTCACAGGACAGTAACAAATGTACCTAGACAAGACAACAGAAACTCCCCACTGCTTGTCAGCCAAAACCCTGCACTAAATCAGGACATAGATCAAACTGCATTACAACATCAAGTACTCAGCACTGCTTCCTGCCAAGGGCTGCCTTTTAGGGTCCTGCTTCCTTCCTGCAAGGCTGTCAAAATTCGAAAGACAGCAGAAGCTGAACATTCCAGTGTTGTCAGGGGCTTCCAGGCTTTGCCGTCCTCTCTGCGTGGAACCATACATTCCTCCTTTTTCACCCATATGCCTGCCTTTAATCATTGCTCAATCATTGCAAGCTCTTGTTTAGTGGTCTGTCTGTGATCTAGGAGTCTCATGTTTTCTGCCATCATCTATGATGCCGTGGCAGGCTAACTTGTTAGCTCAAAAGAAAGTAAAATCTCAGGCTCTCCACAGATTCTGACAGAAGTTTAAGACCAGTAAGTCTGAGTACCCTCACAAAATATCACACCTGCTTTCTGACATTGCATTCTCAGGATTAACTGTAAACCTTGCTAAATAAACTCCAAATGGTTTAGAGAGCAAACATAAAAAGAATTATCAGGTAGGAAAATGAAAAGAACAGAGGATTACAAAGGATATTATGGAAAAATTACTGCTGAGCCACCAACGCAAGAAATGGCAACACAAAAGCTCTAGTACGAATTCCCAACGGAAAACTTGCCTCTGTCAAATTATTTTGACACCACATTTTCTGTTCTGGCTCATCTGTTTTTATATTTTCAGAATTGATTCTGGATTTTCTCTAAAGTCACCAGCCATAGCACTGTAGGAAAATACCTCTAAAGCACACTTATTCAACTTTTACAATGTGACCTGATTTTGCAGTTTTGTTTCTAACATTCTAGTGTGTTTCAATTTTGAAGACCCTTAAGAGGTGAGTCCTTACATTACTAAGTGGGGTTAATTAGCAAAGCAAATAACAGTACTTTAAAAGTATACATTCTTAAAACATTTTACTGAAAAAATATAAATCACAATTAGCTACAAATTATGGAACAAAAGAAAAATAAAATTCCCCCTATTAATACTTTTTTATCATTAAAAAGCTCCAAGTGCTTTATGGGTGTTACATAAATAATGTTTATATTACTACTGAGAAATGAATAAGCATGTAAGTTATTCCCTCTACTGTATATTGGGTTGGCCAGAATGTTAATTTGGTTTTTTCATAACATGGCGCTAGTAGCATTTAGTTCTCTTTAATTTCATTCAAAATAATTTTTTAGATTGTGCTGTGACAGCTGTCTTATCAACATGAATAACACACTTAGAATTGGTGAATTTTTGTGCAGCCATTTTAATATTGAAGATAGAAGAAAAAAGTGCAACCTTTTTGCTATATAAGGCTTTATTATTTCAAGAAAGGTAAAAAACACAACTGACATGCAATAAAAGGCATGTGTGTTGTATGGAGAAGTTGCCATGACTGACTGAACATGTCAAAGTGGTTTGTGAAGTTTTGTGCTGGAGATTTCTTGCTGGACAATGCTCCACGGTCAGGTAGACCAGTTGAAGTTCACAGCAATCAAATTGAGACATTAATTGAGAATGATCAACATTATACCACACAGGAGATAAGCAACACACTCAAAACATACAAGTCAATAAAGTTATTGAATAAAATAAAAATATATTTTATTTTATGGAAAAAAAACATATGGACTTTTTGGCCAACCCAATAATTAAAGACTCAAGGCACCCACCCAGGTATGCAGTCATTCTCCCAAGGAGCACGGCTTTGGAACTATACCCATAGTACCCAACAATTGACCACACTGCCTGGATTTGTGCAAAGTCTCTAATAAGGTCCCATGGGTATAATGATAGGGGAGTTTCTATGAATTTTAATGGGTTTCTGACATCTTTATGATGGGAGCCTGTTTCTAGGCTTTTAATCACCATGAATTTGGCCATCATATTCAGGTAAATATTTCTGGCATTCTGTGTATGTGAAAAATATACTTCTGTCTGTCCATTGCATGGGGAAAACATGTGTTCTTTTAATTAATTAGCTAACTAGTTTTTATTATAATGAAGATTTTTCTTGGATTTCAACTCAGAAGCCTGAGAGATTTCTGTGATTAATGTATTCAGAGCAGTACTTGTGAACTTTTCAACATAAAGATTGGAATTCAAGAATGAGAGAGAAAAGGTAAGCTAATCTTGAGCAGAGTGAGGGAGAGTATGTGAAAATTGCATTTCAGAGTCTGCCTTCCAGGGAACACACCTGCAGTAGTTGGTACTGTGAATAGTCCAATAATTGCAAGAAAAAAGCATTAAAATGAAGTGGAACTGGATCACTTGCTACCCAGTGGCAATAAGGACCTTCATTGCTAGTGGCAGATGGAGAACTACAGTCTCTGGTACGAGCAGCCGTCCAATTGTTAAAACTCTCCGGAGCTATCAATTGAGATTTTATGCTAGTAGAGGAGAAAGTACATTAGCCACTGTATTGTGTTAAGTATCTGAGAAATATAAAAAATAATAACTACAAATAAGACAATGTAATTGGGTAGTTATTACTAAGAACAGCTGATGCTCGGAGAAAAGATCAAGAAAAGCTGAGACAAATCCCTCACTGATTATCTAGTGAAGTGTGGAAGCCACAGGGCCTCTTGATATTTCTCAGGATGAGTCACTAACCTTTTGCAGAGGGCAGAGGAAGCTGAGGACTGGGCCCAAGACTTAATGGTTGGGTAGCCTAACTACCCAGAAGGTTAAACCCTCAACACCAAGGCAGATCTACTCTGCCAAGATCAGAGCTCTGTGTGTGAAAGAATGAGACCCATGCAGCTCTCTGTGGGACTGGGGCGCAGAGCAGAAAAGGCCCTGCAGAGCACCCAAGCTGCAATGTAAGCAGCTCAGCTACATGGGCAAATCAATTGGCAGACCCTGGGTATTAAAAGTTTTGGTGGTGCAAAAGGATGTCACGTGGAACTTACAGAAAGCTCCAGTGAAATAATAATGCAGACAGCTAGAGGTCTCGATCAAGGCCATGCTTTCTGCACCTAAAATTAGGCACCATTTGAAAAACAGCTGCTGGTGTAGTATGAAGGTATGGAGCTTGCCCATGGGCACTAAGTGATCTTGCCATCAAATCTGCCCACTATGACTTTGATATTTTCAGATGCAACAAATCATGAAAAAGTGGGCCAATGACAGTCTGTCTTAAAATGCAACCAGCATAAGCAGAACCAGAGGTAATAAGCAAATTGCGTGAGTACATGGCTGACACCTCCATGCCATCATTCTTGACCAGTAGCTCTCCCTCCTCTCACACCCATGGCCATCTGAAGGATCGTCTACAACCAGCCAATTAAGGGAGAAAAGCCTGGCTTTTTTCAGAGATGGGTCAGCTTCATACCTGGCTGCCAAAGTCAGAAATGGACAGCAGGTGTATTATCCTCATTAGGGGTACCATGCAAGAAAGCGGTAAGGGAGAACCCTCCCACTGTGCAGAACTCTGGGGCAGTGCACTGGGTCATCCACTGTCTGTGAAAAGAAGAGTGGTCTGAGAAGTAGTTCCAATGGGCTTCCCCTCGACATTAGCAAGAAATAGTTTACTGTTCAATTGAATCACATGCTTTGACTGTAGCATGCTTCCTTTTTGTTCTTTTTATGGTCAGAATATATAATAAACCACATCTACATTCATCTTGGGGTTTCCTGTAAAAGAACCAAATTTAAGGCTCAACTGTTATATTTTTGCTGACCTACGTGGTTAACATAATTGTATTTTATAAGTAGGATTCTGATTTTCCACCAATAGGTATTCTCACTCACTCTAATTACACACACAGACTTGTTTTTAAATGTAAGGCCTTGCTATACCCTTCAGTGGTGCTTTGTTGAAGAGAAAGTAAATGACTGTTTCTAACAGAATGACAGATAGGTACTGATATGCATTTTTAAAAGCGAACACAAACAGGAGAGCCCTATAGCAACAGCAACACTGTTGGTTGGGATAACCTCCTTTGGGCATTCTCCGGGATGCCATGCAGTTCCTCCTCTCTGCTCTGCTCCTTCCTGCTCTTCTTTCCATTTCTACCCTAGAGTATCTCATATGTTTTCGTCACAGAATGATGGGTTCAATCAACTGGAGTCAGCAAATATGCTAGTTAATAATGCCTTAAGGAGTTACCCTACCCAGGACTATTTATATTTCAGTAGAACTCTATTAAAGACAAATAGATTCAAGGCCTAAAGGAATGATTTTTAGGTGATTGAATTTGACACATGCAGAGAGAGATTTGGTCGCTTAATCTCACTTCGCACCATCTTCTGTATTTGGAGCATGAGAACTATGTTATCTATGACTAACTAAAAATTGCTATTTCGAGCTCAGGGATCTTGATGTTTTGTTTTATTAAGCCTCAGAAGACAAGGCAGAAGGGCAATTTTTATAGCAATACTGATATTTTTTTCCTCTAAATTGTTATGTTAACATCATGGAATTTTTTGAGAAAAAGAATATAATTCTATAAACCACTAAATAAACACTTATTTTGATTTTGCAAATTTCATTGATGCTTTTTCAAAATAGGTCACACAGCTGTAATCTCAATTCTATACAAACTTGTCATCTGCTGCTTTTACTTTTAGAATATAGTTGTCCATGCTTCAATAGGGTTTTCATCACTATTCATTTTAATAGCTAAATAATTTTCCATTAAGTTGATGTAATAAAATTTACCTTTGTTATTAAAATTAAGTCTATTTCTAAGCTTTTGCTGTTATATATACTACTTCAATGTACATTTAGCATGCATAGCTTTATACTATTTTTAAATTATTTCTGTGGAGTTAAATCATAATAGTAGAGGGTTTAAGGCAAACATATGAACATTTCTGTCGCTCTCAATTATTATCATTATCTCATATCTTCTCTCCAAAATTCTTGTAGCAGTTATAATTTAAACTATTTTAATAGGCATCATATCTTCAAGAAGCGAACATCCAAAATATATAGCTTCATCAGTAATAGAGCAAGTATTACAATGCTATCTCTTGACTCCCTGACATTAATTTATTGAATACAATTGCACATTCAAGAAAAAGGGAAATCAATGGGCTTGGTTTTGCCAAAAAGAAGAATCGAGAATTCATTGAACCCCAATGATAATAAGAACTTTACCTGATGCTCTCTCCTCAGCATAAAATACTTCTTCCTGAGTGTCTCATGCCTAAGAAATTTCTATATTCTTTTTTTAGATTGTATTTATTTACTTTTAGAGAGAGCAGAAGAGAGGGAGAAAGAGGGAGAGAAATATCAGTGCGTGGTTGCCTCTCGTGCATCCCCTACTGGGGACCTAGCCCACAACCCAGGCATGTGCCCTGACTCGTAAGCAAACCAGTGACTGTCTGGTTCACAGGCTGGCACTCAATCTACTAAGCCACACAGCCAGGGCACCTATATTCTTTAGAGCGGAACTCAAAGTTTACTTAATGAAAGAAGTCTTTCTTCACTTCCAGTTAGGTTAGATTTTCTATTAAATGCTGTCATTCCAAACCAACTTCTTATAAAACCTATTATAATTATAATTAAGTTATTAATAATTTATTACTTCCCTAATAGAACATAAGCTAACTTCTGTCTTGTTCTCTACTATATTTACACAACCTAAAACAATACATTTTGCACAAAAAGCCTTCAATATTAATTGAATGAATAACAACTAAACAGTAGGATGAATGGTCAAATAAATATATTATTTAAGTGGGACCAAATTAGACTAAAACACATTATTATGTCTCTTGTCTGAAAATCTACAAGGAAGCTTCTAATTCAGAATGATTCATTTATAGTAAACAATCCTTTACTGACTACAAAAATCACAGTGATACATTTACACAATGGAATTCTATGCAGCAGAAAGAAAGAAGGAGCTCCTAGCCTTTGCAACAGCATGGATGGAACTGAAAGCATTATGCTGAGTGAAATAAGCCAGGTGTTGAAAGACAAATACCATATGATCTCACCTTTAACAGGAACCTAAACAACAAAAGAAACCAACAAGCAAGATATAACCAAAGACATTGAAATAGAGCACAGGCTGTCAGTGATCAGAGGGGAGAGGGAAGGCAGTTTTAGGGGAAAAGGGGAAGGGTTTGCAGGAACAAATATAAAGGACACATGGACAACAACAAGGTGGGGATGGAAACAGGAGGGAGGTGGGGAGGGCTGGGGGTGAGCTGGGCTGGGGGGTAAAAGGCAGGAAACTGCACTTGAACAATTAAAATTAAAAAAAACACAGTGAAATAACAGTAAAAATATACTATAAATAAAATACACTCTGTGTGAGCGAAATAAGCCAGGCGGTGAAAGACAAATATCATATGATCTCACCATTAACAGGAATCTAAACAAACCAAACAAGCAAGCAAAATACAACCAATGACACTCAAATATGGAACAGGCTGTCAGGGCCCAGAGGGGAGAGGGGAGAGAATCATAGGGGAAAAGGGGATGGTCTCACATGAACAAGTATAAAAGACACATGGACAATAACTAAGGGTGGGGGGTGGAAAGGGGAGGGAGGCGGGGAGCATGGGGTGGGGGGCGGGCAGGGTTGGGATTATAAGACAGAAACCTGTACTTGAACAAGAATTAAATAAAAATTATATTTAAAAAAAAATAAAATAAAATAAAATAAAATAAAATACACTCTGAAAGTAGAAAATAAAACATTGGTGAAAAACAACTTTTCCTGGCAGATGGCATGCACACCAGAGTGTAATATGAATGAATTAGACCAGAGGAAATTACAGTGAAAAGCAATAACAAGAAAAGACTAGTATCAGCAGGTACAGAGGTTGTTTACCCTGGTGAAGACCTGAAATGATTTCAAGATTGGAGTTGGCAGGCATAGAAAAGTGGAAATGGGGTACAGGGAAGTACCACGTATTAGTTACAGGGCTACTGATACAATTTCAGGATCCTCCCACCTAGTACCCTAAAAGGTACTATAAAAAGCAGGGGTGTCCAACGGGTGGCCCACATGCCACATGTAGCTCAGGATGGCTGCGAATATGGCCCGACAAAAAATCATAAATTCACTTAAAACATTATGAGATTTTTTTGTGTGATTCTGTGTCACAATATATTTAATGTGTGGCCCAAGACAACTCTTCTTCCATTGTGCCAGAGATGCCAAAAGTTTGGACACCCTTGAAAGAGAATGATTTTCCTAGTGGCCAATCATGAGGTGAGGGTCAGAGATGGGGAGAGAGGCAGGTGAAAGCATGGAGCAACTCGCCATCTCCACAACAGACCTGTGGGAATGCAGCTGGGACACAGTGGGAAAGAAAGCAGCTCCACCTGAGAATAAAATATATTCATGTGCCCCCGTCGGAGTAGAGAAAGCTTGCATTAGTGACTGTCATGATTTAGGGGCTACCTGGGTGATCCCCAACTTTGCAACCCAACAGTCGCCTTCTTAAGAGAAAAGATCAATACACTTCAATAAAATCCACACCAGGCATTTGACTGAGGGTGGAAGCTTTAGGGTATAGAGGCCTAAGAACTATCTATGCTAATCAGCATACACCTCAATCCATAACCCTGAGCAATCGAACAAAAAAATTAACATACAATTTAGTTAAAATAACAACAGAAAAAAGAAACATTCAATTTTGAAGTCTTAAAAACAGAACTCTGGGCCAAATATCAACATTATAAGGAGCAAAAGATAATTTCCAAAAATTCTAGTTTTACTCTAAGAAATTTTAAAAGATTGTTAGTGAAAGTTCCTCTTCTGTTTAGGATTTAGAGAGCTGGAAAGAACATTGTGTCCTGAAAAAAAAAAACACACAAGAAAATGCTGAATAAATATACACAAAGAAGACAAAAAACTCACTGTTAAGAGACAAAGAAATGGACAGGATTGAACTCACAGATAACTCAGATGCTGAACTATGTAGCCCAGGATGGCAATGGGGAAATAAAGAAAGTATAAAAACAATTTTAACAACTGAAAGCCAGGTTCAATTCTTTAGATTTTAAAAGATCTTTAAATGCATAGTAAAGACTTTGAAATAATTCAAACCTATATTGATCCTAATAAAATTCAGAACTCCTAGAATGAATTAAAACATTTAAAAGCATCTAAAAAAAAGTAAATTCACATTAAAGGCATTAAAAGAAGATTTGAATCAAATTTCCCATCAGCATTACTGGAAATTAGAAAGTGGAGTAACGTCTTCAAACTTTTGAAAGCCAGAGTTTTGATTCTAAAATTCTACACTTAAAATACTAGATATGATTTTGAAAATGAAATAAAGACATTTATAACTATAAAAGGATAAAGAAAGAATACTTGAAGGAATAATCAAGAAAAATTTAAAACATCAATCTAAGAGAAAGGAAATAGAAGATTCAAGAAACAATTACACTTAGGGGAGAACTGACAAGGAGTTGTAGAATGACATCTTTTTGGCAGATTTAGAGAACAGTGTGTCCCAAGGAAACCAAAAAATAAGAATATGATTAGAAAGCTGCGTGTTCTTAATTATAATTCATATTTTAATTATTTCACTGGATGATTTCTTTGCACATTAAAGTTTGAGAAACATTGGTGTGAGTGATCTAAATTACTAATTTGCCACATCACAAAGCAACGAATAAATTCTAGAGTTGATAAGAAATTAAAGTTTAAGAATGACACTGAACTAAAAACAAAAATGTTATAAGCTCTAAGAAGTAAGACTGTAGGATGAAAATCCTCAACAAAACATTAGCAAACCAGATTGTACGCCACGACCAAGTGGGATTTATTCTGGGAATGCAAGGTTGATACAATATCTACAAATCAATAAATGTGACATAACACAAACAAAATGAGGATGAAAATCACTGAATCATGGTTTGCATCTATCAATAGATGCAAGAAAAGCATTTGATAAAATCCAGCACTCATTTACGATAAAAATACTCAGCAAAGTGGGAACACAGAGAATATACCTCAATGTACTAAAGGCCATGTATGACAAGTCCACAGCTAACATCATACTCAGTGGACAAAACCTAAAAACATTTTCGCTAAGATCAGGAACAAGACAGGGATGTTCACTTTTACCACTCTTATTCAATGTAATACTGGGAGTCATAGCTACAGCAATCAGATAAGAAGAAATAAAAGGCATCCATATTAAAAAGGAAGAAGTAAATCTGCCATTATTTGCAGATGACAGGAAAACCCTAGAGAGTCCACCAAAAAACTGCTAGAACTGGTAAATGGATTTTAAAAAGTAGCATGATACAAAAATAATATCCAGAAATCAGCTGCATTTTTATATACCAATAATGAACTTTCAGAAAGGAAAACTAAAAAGACAATCCCATTCACAACTGCTTCAAATAATGAAATCCCTAGAAATAAATTTAACCAAGCACTTAAAAGACTGCAGAAAGATACTCAGAAAAAATAAGATACTGAAGAAAGATACTGAAGAAGATACAAATAAGTGGAAACACATACAGTGTTCATGGATGAGAAGAATTAACATCATTAAAATGTCCATACTAACCAAAGCAATCTGTAGATTCAATGCAATCCCATCAAGATACTAATGGTGTATTTCATAGAACTAGAACAAATATTCCTAAAGTTTATGTGGAATATAAAAGGCCCCAAACTATTATTGCCATTGCAATCTTGAGAAAGAAGCACAAAGTTAGAGGTATTACACAATCTGATATCAAAATATACTACCAGGCTATAGTAATCAAGACAGCATGGTACTGGCATAAAAACAGACACATAATCAATGGAACACAACAGAGATTCCAGAAATAAATGCACAGTTTTATGGTCAATTAATATCTGACAAAGAAAGCCAAAACATGCAGTAATCTATTCAGTAACTGGCATTAGGAAAATTGGACATACATGTGCGAAAAGATGAAACTAGGCCACCTTCTTATACCACACACAAGAATAAACTCAAAATCTATTTAAGACTTAAATGTTAGACTAAAAACCATAAAAATCTTAGAAGAAAACACAGGCAGTAAAATCTCAGACACTTCTCTTGGCAATATTGTTCCTGATATATTACTTCACCTCAGGCAAGGGAAACAAAATTTAAAAATAAACAACTCAGACTACATCAAACTAAAAAGCTTTTCAACAGCAAAGGAAAACATCATCAAAATGAAAAGACAACTCATTAAATGGGAGAACATATTCCCCAATGATACATTTAATAAGGGGTTGATATTCAAAATTTATAAAACACTTAAAGAACTCAACACCAAAAAACCACAAAAAATCCAATTAAAAATTAACAAAGGACCTAAACAGATGCCTCGTCAAAGAGGATATACAGATGAATATACACATCATCAGAGAAATGCCACTTAAAGCCATAATGAGATATCACCTCATACCACTCAGAATGGCTATCATCAATAAACGAACAAACAACAGGTATTAGGGAGGATGAGGAGAAAAGGGAACCCTAGTGCACTGTTGGTGGGAATGCAGACTGGTGCAGCCACTGTGGAAAGCAGTGTGGAGATACCTTTTACTAAAAAGTAAACTGCCTTATGCCCCACGGATTTTGCTTCTAAGACTATTTTCAAAGAAACCCAAAACACTAATTCAGAAGAATATGCACACCCCTATGTTCTTTGCAGCATGATTTACAATAGTCAAGATTTGGAAGCATCTCAAGTGTCCATTAGCAGATGAGTGGGTAAAATAGTTTGTGGTACATTTACGCAATAGAAAACTACTTAGCCATTAAAAGGAA
The DNA here is from genome assembly GCF_014824575.4 of Sturnira hondurensis. NCBI lineage: Eukaryota > Metazoa > Chordata > Mammalia > Chiroptera > Phyllostomidae > Sturnira > Sturnira hondurensis. The sequence goes on along the minus strand of NW_028074140.1, from coordinate 6,859,163 downwards.
GAAAATTTCACCCTTTGTGACAACATGGATGGGCCTGGAGAGCATTATACTAAGTGAAATACATAAGCTGGTCAGAGAAAGACAAATACCACATGATTTCACTCATATGTGGACTCCAATGAACAAAATAAACTAACAAAATAGAAAGAGATTCATACACAGAGAGCTGACTAACAGCTCTCTTTGGGGAGGGAGTTTGCAGGACTAGGTGAAAACGGGTGAAGGGATTAAGAAAAAAACAGGCACAGTCAACAGTATGGTAATTACCAGAGGAAAAGGCAGGTGGGGGGAGGTAGAAGAGGGTAAAGAGGAGATAAATGGTGACAGAAGGAGACTTGACTTGGGGTGGTAAATACACAATACAATATACGGATGATGTATTATAGCATTGTACACTTTAGACCTACATAATTTTATTAACTAATGTCACCCCAATAAATTCAATGAAAAGTTTTTAAAAATTATAGGATGAAATGGAGGTAATTTTTTACTGTCCATATTCCTCTCTTGGTATAGCATGTATTTATATTTTTAAGTATACAAATATAGTATTTTATAGCTGTTATAAAGACTATGAATAGCAATCCCCAAAAGTGCATAATATTCATAACTCCACAATTGTTTTAATCCTCCACTGGATTTGCATTTGTTAAACTAAATTTAGTATACTCAATCAAATAATTATTACATGCAAATTGCACTTACAAAAATCAAATACCCTTAAAATGAAGCATGAGAAAATATTTCCAAACTACATTTGAAGATGTATTTATTTTTAAAGTATTCCATGCAATAAAGTTATAGTTTTGGTTCAAAAAAGTCTTTGACAGTTTGTTAGATTTGATGAGGGAGAATTAGATTGAAAATGTTTGCCTTTGGGACTGAAAATGACTATTGTTGAAAAAGCAACTATTCATTGTTCATATCACAATATAATTAAGTTGTATAGAAACTATTATTTATATTCATTAAATGAAAATAGTACTCATAATCTTATATCCATGTTTAAAATATAGTTTTAAAATGGGATTACACCCACTTTTCCATTCTAAACCCTAAAAGGAATTTATTATTTTCTTGTCTTTATTACTGAAATAAACCTACTCCATTTGTATTTCCTGGAGTTAAAATGCACCACATTTTGTATTAGTCAGCTATGTCAAGGTAACTAACAACCCATAAATCTTAATGGCATACAAAAAAAAGATTTCTCACTGACATTTCACGTTGCCAGCTCTGGGCTTCTGCTTCACAGTCCTTTCATTCAGAAATCCAGGCTGAAACGAGATATCTACCTGAGACACATAATTCTCACGGCAGGGGGGAAAAATAAGAGAATTGATTGAAACAGACACAATAGCTGTTGAAGATTTCTGCTTGGATGTCGTGTATCTAACTTCTGGTCACGTTCCATTGGCCCAAGCCCAGTGTGCATGGGACAGCAGTCAGTATTTCACACAGTAGGTAACAGCCAATTACAGAGGAATGGATGGGAATTATAATTCTCTTTCACGAAGGAGAAATGCATCTTTGGGAACAGTAATACAATCTCCATTAATCCCTTTGTTTTCTTTTTACTTCTCACTCTGTCACTCTCACCTTGTGAGATATTCTAAGGTAATTTGCCAGGTGATGAGGTATCATACAGAGGAACTGGAAAGCTGGACAGGCGAATTCCTGCCAAAAGTATAGCTGAATAAACTGAATAATCAAACAGTTTTAATATTCTTTAAAACCACAAAAATTCTCTTTTCGTTAGGTGTCACTTCAAAGTATATTTTAATTATATGAGGAAATCATAGGTTTATACATATTGTTTCTGTATAGAATTTTAGAAGGACAATAAAAATAAGAACTATATGAGATGTTTTATTTAATCACGGGATTAAACTAGGAGCCAAATTTGACCTCAAATGAGGTCTGAATATTGATTTCTCAGTTGAGTAGGATAAGCCATTTAATTCCAATCAGATCTATGCAAAATATACAACTCAGAAAAGGATTTAGTATGAAACATTAGAATTATCAGACTGTGATTTTTCTTCATTTAGATGCAAGAGCATATGCAATTTGGGATGCAGACTGAAACTTTGTCAGTGTCTTTGTACCACACTCATTAGTAATGGTTCATCTGCACCTTTTATCCAAAGAGCCATCGTCTTCAAGCAACGAAATGGCTGGCGTTACACTCTGGCACCACTAAACAACAAATGATACAAAGGATAAATGCTGTCACCTACATAGAGGATAGGAATAAAAATATGTTGCAATGGTTATTTAATGATTTTTATTATAAACACAAAGCATAAGCTATAGTTACTTTTCTGCAAATAAAAGTACCTGAAAGATACTAATTGCTCTAAGAAAAGACTCTAGAAATAAAACTCTGCCGTACACACTCGTATATCCACTTCCATGTTTCGTCATTTCGTATTCAAATACAAAGCCGCACAGGCGGGGAAAATGTTCTCTCCTTAAATTTTAAGGCAGAATATCCAATCAATGTAAGGTTTTCAATGTAATATCACATAACACAAACCTAGTTTTCTTTTTCTTTATCATCAAATTATAATTAATCAAAATAAGCCAGATGTGGAAATAAAAAGGGAAAGTCCATGAGATGAGGCTGATGAAGTTTTTTCAGAAACCAGCAACTAGGGCAGTAAATATATTGCCCTAAATTTCCCAGTTCTGTTTCACTTCAAAAAGTTTCTGGCAGGGAGAGCAGTGTGTTACAATCGGTCCTATATTTGAATCTCAGCTGTGCAATGATGGGCAAGTCAATTACGCTATTTGAGCTTCGTGTATAAAATGAGGAAAATGAATAGACACCTCAAAATATTGTGAGAATTAAAGAGGATGCATAGATGAAGGCCTTGCATAATTCTTGGCACCTAAGTGGATTCAAATTTTATAATTTTTACTGTCATTTTTAATGTTTGTTAATATGAAAAGTGATAAAACTTCAATAAGCTATTCTGGTGCTTATTTTAAAGAAATTCCATTTAAAATCTTTTAGGAGTATGCTTTATGCAAGGCAACATGTTAAGGACTATGACAGATACAAAGAAATAAATGGATTTATTTTCATCCTGCAGTAAATGCACTACTGAAAAAGGATGAAAAGACTTAGCTAGAACAAAGACTGCAGTTATTTGGTCACTTCTGTGATGAGGGGAGTCCTGAGCATTCTGGATGTTTCAGTATGCATGGGACGACCAGTGACCCTTCTCTAAGCATTTTTTTTTTATTGTGGCATATGTGGTACAATGGGAAATAATTATCTGGTCTTTGTCCCTCTTTCCTAACACAGAGCTCCAACCCCCTTGTAATTTCCTGAGTAACAGGACCACCCTTTGTTGTAACGAGGTGACGCTTGCTGGGCCCCTAGATAGCTTCGGGATGGGAGCTGGTCCCATCAAAGAGACCAAGGCATTAGAAGGTTGGAACTGTTTGCCCCACCCTTCCCTTCCATCTTGGGGGAAGGAAGAGAGACTGGAGGTTTAGTTATCACCAATGGGCAGTGATCTAAACTATCATGATTAGATCACACCTCCATAAAAACCCCAAAATGATGAGGTTCAGAGAACGTCCAAGTCGATGAGGACATGGATGTACTGGGAGGGGGGTAGTACCCACTTTCCCACATACATTGCCCATTCACCTCTTCCATCCAGCTGTTCCTGAGTTGTATTTTTTTAATAATAAAATAGTGATAATAAATAAAAGTGGTTTTCTGATTCTGTGAGTTGTTCTGGTACTTATCAAACCCAAGGCAGGGCCACAGAGAGCCTCCGTGTATAGCCAGTTGGTCAGAAGTACAGGTAGCCATTGGGGACTTGCCATTGGTGTCAGAAGTGAAGCAGTGTTGTGAGATTGAGTTCTTAATCTGTGGAGTCTGCGTTAACTCCAAGTAGTTAGTATCAAAATTAAATTTAACTGGAGGACAGCCAGTTCATGTCTTGGAAGTTGAGGAACTGGTTGGTAAAGAAAAAACTTCCAGCCTTGGCTGGTGTTGCTCAGTGGGTTGAGGTTCAGCCTGTGAACCAAAGGGTAGGTCACTGGTTCAATTCCCAGTCAGGACACATGTCTGGGTTGCAGGCCAGGTCCCCGGCGGGAACCACATGAGAGGCCACCACACATTGATGTTTCTCGTTCACTGTCTCCCTCCTTTCCTCTCTAAAAATAAATAAAATCTTTTAAAAAAAGCTTCCACATGTTTGGTTGGAAATTTTACATAGAAAGAAGGTGAAAGTACGGTGTAAAAAACAGAACAATAAAAAAACTAGGAAGGCACCTATTTGCCTGATTTCTATTTCTCTAAAAGAAAGAGAATACTGGGAAGAAAGAATTCAAAGACAATTTAATAAGCATTAGAACACACAGTGACGCTCTTTTATTGACTTACTAAGTCAAGGAATTTTGATGGTGTTTTGAATTCCCAAGGGGGTTAGGAGTAGGGAGAGATACTGGTTATAGATATCCTAGGCATGATTAACAATAGACTACATCAAAATTGGTATAAGTATAATGGATAAAAGCTAATGACTGATTATATGCATATATACACACACACATATATATACACACACACATATATACACACAAACATATATATGGAGAAATATATATCTTTAGTCTTACTCTTCAGTCTCTTTCCTGATATATGTCTATGTATACACACATGCATATACACATAAGTCATTCAACAGCACACTGACTTGCATTTTATGCTGAAATTGTAATGAACGACAGGGCTGTGCCATTCACAACCAAGAATAATCAGATGCTCTAGACCAGTTAAACAAAACTAACTTTAAAATAACTGCAAATATTGCAAGGACATATGAGGAATGGGGTTATTTGTCTGGAGAAGAAAGATTTGCCTAATAACTGCTCTGAAAGTTTAATTTAAAATCAATGACAGAAAAAAAAGCTCATTTTACATATATCTAGAATTACTGAGTCTGAAGATGAAGACAAAAATCTTGAAAGGTGTTCTTTTACAATTATGTGGGAAAATGGCACACGGTTTGAAGAATATGGAGCCTGAACTACCTCTGATATTTCCTGACAATGGCAATCATTCCATATTTATCTAATCAGTGCATAAAACGTGCTGACAGACTGCAATCCCACAGCCTGGACTCCCAGGTTGTTATTTAATGGTTAAGTACATAAATAGCAAAAATCTGACCTATAGATAAAAGATTATAGAGTCATTTTCTAAAGATTTTTCAGTCTAAGGAAGAAAAACAGAAGCTGAATAAGACCTGATTTTATTGCTCATTCTCCAAAATAATACACCAATATCTATTTTATTAACTTGTAATTAAATAAACAAAAGCTTTGCATACTCAAAGAGCCAAAATGTAAGTATTGAATCATAAGACTGAACGACCTGTTTGTGTGAATGCATTGGATAAATTCTTTTTGCCATGAATTTTTTGTGAAGGATTAAAATTCTAGCCATACTTTCTAATACCAAGGCAAGATGATTCTTCACATGGACTGGGAACATCCCTAGGAAATGTGAAATGTAAAGAGAGTTTAGTACTGGTGACTGATATTTTAAAAGCTTTCGTTACCTGAAACAGACACAGGTACTCTCAGAAAGTTTCTTTGATTAGATTAACCTCAGACCCCAAATCAGCCCTTGAAGAATGTGTTCACATAATGCCCTTCACGCCAACAAATTGTGGGCTATGGTTTTCCATTCAACCCTATTCTCTCATCTTTTCTTTTCCTCTTCCTGATTCTGCAAACAATCACCTGCAATTTATACTAAAATATTCTGTTGCCCAAAGCTTGTAGGTAAAATATCCCCATGCTAAAAGATAATAATGGAAATAAAAATTAAAAAGTAAGTAACTAATCATCATAAACAACACTACCTATAAATACCATCAGAATCATTGTTCTTGAAAATGTTGAAAATTAAAAAGGAAAACCATGCCAAATGTAAAAAATAAAACCCAACAATAAAATATGTATTTATAAATACAAATAATAGTTTCACATAATAATTAAGAACGAAGATTTGTTTGATGCAAATCAAAATTTCACATGGAAACAGATTGTTCTAGAAGATTGAACAAAGGAAACAAAATTGTACATTTAGTAATAATTAATGACTGTCAGGTATTAAGTCAGAAGCAAGAATGTTAATTTTGACTAGGACAATGGGATAGTTTGCTGTTTTCTGTGTTAACCAAGAAGGAAAATATATAAATTTGCTAATTGAGAGCACTGTATTATGAAGTAGTTTCCTTTAGAAATGTTTCCATTTCACTGTTCTTAAATTTAATGGAATACAAAANCAATAAAATATTTATTTATAAATACAAATAATAGTTTCACATAATAATTAAGAACGAAGATTTGTTTGATGGAAATCAAAATTTCACATGGAAACAGATTGTTCTAGAAGATTGAACAAAGGAAACAAAATTATACATTTAGTAATAATTAATGACTGTCAGGTATTAAGTCAGAAGCAAGAATGTTAATTTTGACTAGGACAATGGGATAGTTTGCTGTTTTCTGTGTTAACCAAGAAGGAAAATATATAAATTTGCTAATTGAGAGCACTGTATTATGAAGTAGTTTCCTTTAGAAATGTTTCCATTTCACTGTTCTTAAATTTAATGGAATACAAAATGTATTTGGTGACCCGGTTGTTAGTTAATTTTGAAAAATGTCTTAGAAATCTCTAACTTCCCATAGTTCGGAACAAAAGAAATGATTAAAACTTGTCACTTGCATTTCAGAAAAATGCAAAGTTTATATCTCATAGAGCTAACAATAATTGCGACAGGAAGATGGGGGGAAAGTAGGAATCATGAAAAAATCATTTCCTTATCGTTGAGTTCTGACTGTTCAGTCAGGATGTTAGGTAGCAGTTAGGAATGCTTGGCCAGAGGGGAAATTAAGGCAGGGCCCTCACTATTACAATCTAATAAAGAACTTAATACAAGAGGCTGGAAGCGAAAGGAAGATATGTCTCAGCAGTTGACTCAGCCAGCAGTCCTGAGCTTGGGGTGACAAGATCACTGGTGTCCCAAGCTTTACAAATAAAACAGCACAGGAAGAGCTGAGAGTCCTAGAGACCATGCTTAGAAAAGGGGTTTCTGGAACAATCCTACCAAGATTGCCAGGCGTTCTGGACGTCACAAGCGGGAATTACACAGGAGGATGAGAGGGGCCTATACTGGGAAAGGGCACCTCTGTAACAATTTCACTGAGACAGAGAGCCTTTGCTAGCTGAGAAAAAAAGCCTTTGTAGCCATGCATTATTCCCAAGGGGAAGAAGCCAGAACCTAGAAGCTAAAGTATATAACCCCTGAATCCCAATAGTCAGTGTACTTAGATTAGCTGAGTACCCACTTGCAGCCTCAGCTCTAGTGTATAAAACAAAGTCATTCATTAACTTACTAACTTACTAACAATTTTGCATTTAGACTTGCTGGGTGCCTGCTTGCAGCGCCGTACGTATATGTGTTTCATAAATAAACTTGCTATTTCATTTCCACTATATATGTTTGTCTCTCGCTTGAATCCTGCTCTTGCAAGAGAGACAAGAACTGAGGCGGGGGGAGGAAGGCCTCCTGACCTGGGTCTCTCTCTCTCCCCATCCACAACAAGGAGGGCAGTGCTGATTAAAAGGGCTCAGAGCACCATCAGAACCTGTTGAGCCGGGGGCACTGATTTTCAGTTCACAGCAATAACACATGAGCATTTCATTTGAAAAGTACATGACCCAATTCTGAAGGAATATTTTACATATTTACATATTTTACATATTTTGCCTTGAGCTCAACTCAGCTTCCCCCCCCCCACCCATCAAAAAAGCTATAATTTTAGGACACCTTTCTCAGGAAAAGATACTATCTTTTTAGCATGATAATAAAATCCCAACAATCCCAGGCACTTTCTAGTTGGTATATATAAAATTGAAAATGGTGGTTCAACCTAAATTATGTAATTAATCCTAGGTTCAATCCACACACCGCAAAGAAAAGCTAATGCACTAAGGAAGTCCCATTCATATCACAAATATTAAAAATGATTAAAAGTAGTTACCAATGAGGCTTGTGGTATTAACTCAGAGCATCGTCAACAACCTGTAAAGATGATGGAAACACTATTGAAAATCAAACTAGTCATTCATAAACCACTGTGCAGGTGACACAGTAAGATATAACAAAGCAACATTGAGGTTCAGCACTTAATGGCAAATAAATTTTTAATATTTAAAATTCAAAACAGAAGCTGAAGTACTGTTACCAAACATGATACATTTAACTAAAAATTGCTAATTCAACATAAGTATATACCACTGGAGTTGCACATTAATCTTCACTCACTTTTCAGTGTCTCATATAGTTGAAAATGTGCTGTCTTATACCTACATTTCTTCTTCTATAAAATGGTTAAAACCAGACATTCCAAATAAGCTTGCTATGAGAATCCAGGGGGGCCAATATACAGGGTCCAGCAGAAGTAACACCTGCTGAGTGTGGTTGGTAGGGTAATAACATAGATGTAATAGCTTATAGTTTTAATTTAAACACTTCACTTAAAATGCCATATGGTGTGCTTGAGTGTGATATTGTTACATTACAGAATTACATGCTGATGATTTTGTAATAAAATATTTTGTAATTAAAAAGGGGCATTATTTGTGCTGGACCCTGTGTTTAAAGCAATTACTTTAATGCCAAGTAAACGCTCAAATAGTACACATAATTACCTAGTAAGTAAAAATTGTCATTTACTGTGTACCTTATTTTGTCCTGAGTACATTATATTTATACATTTTCTCTAACCCTTTAGCAACTTTAAAAAGTTTTGTTATCTCTGCTTTACAACAAACAGGCAAAGACAGATTCAATAGTTTACAGAATTAGTAAGCGGAAATCAAGATTAAAATGACTATTTGACCCCAAAGCCTATCTAATTTCAACAACAACAGTGGTTCTTAAATTTGAGTGTGTATAAAAAACTCCTGGAGAGCTTGTTAAGGTGGTTGCTGGTTCCCGTCACCAGAGGCTCTGATTGAGGAGACTGAGGTCAGAGTCACAAACTGGCATTTGTCACAGGCTCACCAGTGACGTCGATGCTTCTGACCCAAGGAACACGTTTGGACTGCGCCACACCATATAATCCCTCAGAAAATGCAAGACATATTGAGAGTAACTGCTTCCCTATTTGAGGGATATTTAGGAAACCCTGTAACCTGATATATCAAAAAGCTAGATAACACATGTATATTCTTTATCATTTTAAAATACAAGCAAAAGGTCAGCTTCAGTGTTGTTTCTGGTCAAATTGCATTTCCTCTTTATTACATAAGAGATTTGAATCCCCTGCCCTCAAACCAATCTTGGTTTCCTAAATTCTCTGGTAATCCAAGTGGTGGAATTGTCAGAGACATCCCTAAACAGGGAAATTTTATGAACTATATTATTAAATACTTGATGAAATATGCAAATGAACACAACACTCATGGTAGAATGTTTCTGTTCCCACTGCTGTTGCTGTTACATACGCTCGACACCAGTAAGACAGCAAATGGTCTTGATGAGGATTCTCACTGATCACTGACTCGTTTCTGAGCAAGCACTTTTACCCAGACAGAGGTGTGGACAAAGAAAGGGCTGTAGACTAACCTTGATGAGCTCAGGGGAGGTCTGCATGGTGGGCCTATGAACCCAGAGACCAAAAGTAACCACTTTAGATATTTTGAACATAAAAATTCCTAACTAAAAGCAAGTCATGGGGGGTAGTCATGCCCAGGCACATCACTTCCATGATCAAAGTCTCTTGTGGACAGGCTGTCTGTTGTCTCTGCATCTAAGATAAATGCTATTGGAATGCCCGAGTAACCCCCTCAAGGTCAATGTCCAGACCCCTCAAGGCACAATCTCTCACCAGAGCAGGAGACCACAGACACCTCATTGTTATCTTGTTGCCCAAACACCTTTCTGTGCTGTAAATGTTACCTATTCTGTACCCACCAATGTAACAGAAGTGTGTGTTTCTCCCTTTTGTTTTTCCCCCTTTGCTCTCTCCCACCTCCCTTATCTACCACTGATATATTTCATGTAACCCCTTTATGTCTTCTCCTTTGACTCTAGTGTATAAAATAAGCTACAAAATTCTTGGGAGCATTTTTTTCAATCCACTGAGATTTTCGCTTCCTGGGAATTGTCATCAGTTTGGCTAAAACAAACTCTTATAAGACTTTTTCTTAGGCTGGACATTCTTTCACTTGCAAAGGTGCTCAGTTATCCTAGTCTTAAATACTTCAAGGAAAAGATTCAACAGACCTTCTGAATAGCAGATAATCTTTTCCTTGATATATCTAAATACATCCAATAACCTATAAAAACTAGTATGAACAGAGTCACTCCCAAATGGAGGCAAAGCTGCCCTCCCAGGAAGCTGCATTGGCAAGCCTCTCTCCTCAAACCTTCAGAATGTTAGAACTGGGCAGAAGGACCCCTGGACAGGACCTGAAGCAGCGCTGTGTCTCAAACAACTGTTTACAAACAACGAAGCAGATATTGCAACTATGGGACTGAAATTTTTTAATGTTCTTTAGAATTAGCGTCACTATGTTAACTTCTCTGCACCTAAAGAAATTACCGTAATTACTTTTTCTTCCCAATTTTTTTATTTAATTATTTTTCCAGTACAGTTTTCTGTCTATTCCTCCCATTCCATCCCACCCCCTTGCTCCCCCCATCCCTCCCATTTCCACCCTTCTCAGTTGTTGTCCATGTATCCTTTATATATGTTCCTCTAAATCCTTCCCCTATTTCCCCTGAAATTCCCTCCCCTCTCCCCTCTGGTCACTGTCAGCCTGTTCTCTATTTCAGTGTTTTTAGTTATATTTTGCTTATTTGTTTTGTTATTTAGCTTCCTGTTAAAGGTGAGATCATATGGTGTTTGTCCTTCAACACCTGGCTTATTTCACTCAGCATAATGCTTTCCAGTTCCATCCATGATGTTGCAAAAGGTAGGAGCTCCTTCTTTCTTTCTGCAGCATAAAATTCCATTGTGTAAGTGTACCATAATTTTTGGATCTATTCATTTACTGATGGGCACCTAGGTTGCTTCCAACTCTTGCCTATTGTAAATTGTGCTGCTATGGACATTGGGATGCATAGGTTCTTTGGGATTTGTGTTTTAGGGTTCTTAGGATACGATCCTAGCAGTGGAATTGCTGGGTCAAAAGGCAGGTCCATTTTCAGTTTTCTGAGAAAATTCCATACTGTTTTTTATAATGGTTGTACCAGTCTGCAATCCCACCAACAGTAGACCAGAGTCCCTTTTTCCCCACACCCTCTCCAACATTTGTTGTTTATTGCTTTGTTTATGATAGCCACTCTCACCGGTGTAAAGTGGTATCTCATTGTGGTTTTAATTTGCATCCTTTTATGTAATTGTTCTCTCCACTTCATCATAAATACCCCTTGCCTTAGCCTCCTAATCAGAACCCTGGGTTTCTACCTGAATCAGTGCTTCCAGAATAGCTATTCTTTTGAATCTCAAATAAAGGCTTGTTATATTTCACTTTGAAAGGCCTTTTATTTTTAGGTTAATGTAGAGAGCAATACCGAGGACCAATGAAAGAGAAAGTATACAGTTCACTAAACATATATTTGTTTGTTTACAACAAACAAATAGTTATTTCTGCCAAATCTGAGACAGGTGACCATGCATTCATTTCAGTCTGCCCAAACTCTTTCTGTGACAAGAAATTCATCAGGCTGTATATTTTGCTTTTCAACAGTTCTATTTGCTAGAAAGCTTTCTTTTTTCACTTTGGGGGTTCCTTAACCTGGGTTCCATGGACACCCTTTTCTCAAAGTACTTGATCTATGAGCCTGAAATCCTAAGCAAAAATTTGCATATTGTTGACAAGTATATTTTCCATCAACTCAGTAACTTAGAAACATTGATTTACCTGATGGATTTTTATCTTCCTGTGAGAAATCATCCTAATTGTGCCATGAAAATTTTATAGTCCAGAAGTCTGATACCTCTTCAACAGTATCAGCCTTTCCATATCTGTGAATGCAGCAACGCTATCTGTCCCTAGTTTACAAGTCTTCTCCTTCACAGACTAAACATTTCCAGTGTCCCTGACGTTCCAATGTGATGTGCTTTCTGGGTACTTGCGTTTCTTCTGTTCTCGAGTTGCTAGATATATACTGGAGGCTTATTACTAACTACAGCATTTTTATGCAGCTGAATTTATGTGAGTAATTTTCTCTAATTGTAAATCATATCAAATAAGTTAAATTGTAATTTATTACCCTACCAGTCTTAATAACAATAAATAAGGACAGCATGTATAAAGGTAAATTTTTGTATATTCCTTAAACATTAGCACTGTTCTATTTGGCCTAATGCTAAATCTTATTCTGGGAAAAAAGTCTACAAACAATTCCATAAATATTGTGCATTTTTCACTTGCTCTGTGCTAATACACTTAAGTATACTTTATAACAAGTAACATAGCCAGACAAAATAGAACATATTAATTACTACAAATAATCTTTATGCTTAATCTGATTAAGAATTCTATTGTTCTTAATGGCAAAAAAAGTAAAGTCTTTCTCTCTAACTTCAAAGAAATGTTCAGGTAGCAACAGTTTTTAAATTGTCTGTTCAAGAGTAAAAGGGGATGGACTCACATGAATAAGTATGAAGGACACATGGACAATAACTAAGACGGGGGGCGGAGATGGGAGGGGGGTGGGGAGCACTGGGGGGGGGTACAGGGCTGGGAATACAAGAAAGAAAACTGTGCTTGAACAAAAGTTAAATAAAAAAAATAAAATAAAAATTTAAAAAAATTGTCTGTTCATAAACTGCACACTGCCCTATGATATTAGGGCAGCAGCACACATGAATACAATGAAAATATGAGTGCCCAGGGACAACGTGGTTTGTAAAGGAGAAACAAGGACTCACAACAGAGGACAGAGAATAGCCAAGTGGACAATAAATTGTACTATTTCAACTATATTGTATTGCCCTTTGGGCTATTATGCATGAGACAAGAGAGCATTTATTATTTTTCTTATTTAAAAGTACTACCTGTCAGTCTACAAAACATAACTAGAGAGCCCTGGCCGGGAGGCTCAGTTGGTTGGACCATCATCCCATACACCAGAAGTTTGTGGGTTTGGTCCGGGGTCAAGGCACATACCTAGGTTTCTAGGTTTGATCCCCCATCGGGGTACACGCAGGAAGCAACTGATGTTTCTCTCTCACAACAATATTTCTCTCTCTCTGCCTCTCTGTCATCTCTCTCCTTCTCCCTCTCTTCTTCCTTCTGTCCTTCCCTCTCTAAAATTAATACATACCTCCTCTGGTAAGAATAAAAATAACTGGAAAATTTAAAATAAAAACTTGTTTAGGTTAACAGTGAATTGTGATTACCCATTATTCCTCAGCACATACATCTATTGCTCACTTTGCTAAGGCTTAAAGGAACCCCAAGAATACATGAATTTTAATGAGAGGAAAATGAAAGAGAGAGCACAAATGTAAATGTGACACAATGGATCAAAGTGAGGATTTTGCCCATCATTTGATACCCTCAGTCTTTGTACGATTTATAATGATACTAAACATAATGTCACTAAATATAACATATACTTCAGATTTACACTGTTAATGTAACAACATTTATATCAAATTTGTATTTACTTCTGATACTATTACCTCTCTTACTCCTCATAACCACGATTAGGTAGGTCAGGGGTGCCAGACTAGAACCTGGAGTCAAAATCTGACCTGCTACCAGTTTTTGTAAATAAAGCTTTATTGGAACACAGTCATCCTCATCCATTTGCATGCCATCTATGGCTGTTTTCACTATAAAACAGTAGAGTTTGGTAAATGTAGCAGACCGCACATTCTGCAGAGCCTAAAATACTTGCTCATACGGCTTTGCTACAGGAAAAGTCTGCCTGCTTCTGAGATGGATTCTGCTGATTTTACTTTTTTTTTCAGCTGAGAAAACTAAGGTATCAGTCTACTGTGGTAGATAATGTTTTATAGTTATTTTTGAATAACAATAAAATCTTCTGGGTTAATTTACAACCATAAAATGACCCTCTCAAAAAGAAAGAAAATTAGTAGTTCTCCCCTCTACGGCCCACACCCTGCAGCGAACAGTGAAGTCACAACATGTGAATTGTACAAAGCTTAAACTAATCTATGATACTTGTATTTGAAATGTACTGTTTGAAAGTGAATAATAAGAAAAACAAAAAGGACAAAGTATATTTATCCTAATTATCAGCTCTTCTGAAAGGCCTTCCCCGGCAGCCTTCTCTGAAGAAATACTGCAGTCAATTATGGGTCCTTGTCTATTACATCACCCTGTTTATTTAGTTAATAGCATATTTTTACAATTTTAGCTGATGTGTTAACTTTGTATATCTTCTTCCACGCAGATATAAATTTTATGAGGACAAGAATCTTACATGTCTTGTTCCTCACCATACTTCCAATGCCTAGTATAGTAAGTGCTCAAAAATAGTTGAAGAATGACTGGAAGGGAAGAAGGTGGGAGAAGAAAAGGAGAGAGAATGAATATATTTTCAATAAATAAGGAACTGGGAGAAAAGCCAAAGAAAATGTTTGCACTGCTTTTCTGTTTTCTATTGCTCTAAAGAGAAGGCAAAACAAGAGAACGAAAGAAGACATCCTCAAAGAAACAGCACAGAAGCAGCAGCATTTTTGAGGATTGATACTTTCCTCTAAATATTGATTCCTTTCTTTCACTTAAACCAATCATTTTTAATAAATTCTAGCTCAATACTATCTTACAAGACAGGAGAAAACAATAACTATGGTTCTATGCTTAATTCCAAAATATTAGGATTACCATGGGCTAGCAGAAGAAAATGTTCATTAAGAGAAAACTAAAATGGAACTACTAAATAGTATTTAGGCGTTGACCTAAGACTGAGCAAGGGTAAAATGACCCAATGATTTAAGAAATGTTATGAAACTAGTAAAAAAACCTTTATATCTAAATGGCAGTTTCTGAATCCAAAAGAATGCTATCTCATTTTCAAAAATTATCCAGTTATCTTTGGAAATCCTCAAAAGTGTCATGGCAAGTTTTTCCTGGAAAAATAATGGGGAATTGTAACGTGTTTTGAGATTAGAGTGCACGTATTCTAATCCCTGATGCCCTACCACTAACACAGTGCTAGGAATCAAGTCCATTCAACCAATAAATGGATACACATTTCTGAGAACCTGCTGTGGAGCAGATGTTGTCTGACATTGTGAAGCACCCTTCCTTCTGGGCTATCTTAGTCTGAGGGTGAGGGCAGGTAAGAAAACGGGACATTTCTCTAATGACAGGAACGATGCAGACCTAATCTCAGAGTGTTAAGAGAGGATGGCCTTAATAAGCATGGAAATAAATGAAGATCACCCAAATGATAAGCAAGTCTATTCAGTTTGCAGTAGCAAGGAAATCAACCACAATTTGTGTCTGGCAGAGAGTCAAAGGCAGGCAGAAGAGCAGAATAGGTTTATAGTGGAAAAGGAGGAGAGAGGCTTCAGGTGCACCCCAACTGGAGGCTGTTAGCATGGGAAGATGATAGAAGCATGGGCAGAAGCAGTGGGGTGTCCTATGTGACTGTTCAGGGAGGCATATTTGGCTTTCTACACTTGATACTAAATTGAAAGCAGGGCAAATATAGGGGAAGTCATTAGTTATTGATCAATAAGTGGTTTCGCTGATTGCTACAAAAGCTGTTGTTTGGCTTCTTGCACAGATGGCTATAAACTGTGAGTCAGAATACTATATGTACATGGTGTGGCCACTGCCCATTTGTATAATTGGTCTCTCAAATGCATATTGATGGTGGTGAAGAATTTCATTAACAAGTTCGCTTCAACTTCCAAATGGGATTTGCCCTCCCATTTTCCTTCCTCTTTTATAAAGTGAATCTAATTTACATTTTAAAAACTTCATATAAAAAAAAACCCATGTGCTTATGAAAGCTTGTTTGATTTCCAAAAACACTGAGTTACACCGTGGGAAGATCAGTAATGCTGCAGGAGACCAATAAATCAACAGATTGGACGGTTCCGAAGCTTACAATCAAAAATTATCTTTTAAAAAACTAAATAAACATGACAATTCATAATTGTGGTACTGGTATATTAAATGATTATCTTTAAAATTAAAAAGGCTAAGTGTCTCTAGTTAAAGTGGGAGGCAAATAATTATTTTCCACAATTATTCCATTCTTTCTGTAATTTCTTCTTTCAGCTTCTAACCTGGAAACCATTTTTAGATCCACAATTCTACTATGTTTTTTGTTTTTATTTTCATTTATATGGCAGGGCAACAAAAAGAATACAGTGAAGCAGGACAGCCATCGCCAAGTGGCTCTGTGGGTCGCAGGGTCATCCTGTACACCAAAAGGCTGCAGGTTCAATTCCTGGTCAGGACACATACCTAGGTTGCATTTTGATTCCCCAGTTGGGGGCATGTACAAGAAGCATCCAATTGATAAATGTGTCTTGCCCCGATGTCTGTCTGTCTGTCCATCTGTCTGTCTCTGTCTATCTCTCTCTCTCTCAAATCAGTGAACACATCATCCAGTAAGGATTTTTTTAAAAAGCAGCAGCAGAACAAATGGCTATTCAACCACCTAAAACTTATTTGAGTGCAGACGGTAGAACATGTAGGGGGTAAGAAAAAGAAGTTATAAATACCACACACCCTGTTACTTGCCTCAAGATTACGTAAAATAGTAGATATTTTGCATTTTTGTTACTGAAGACATGTTCTTGAAGGCTGATTTATAAGTGACAAAAGTAATGTTCAAATGTACTAATATGCCTTTATTCATGTATCTTCTTTACCACATATTTTTTCCTGCTGCTCACAGTTTTAAAATGTGAAACACAATTTAATATAGATTTAATGGCTCGTGTTCAATAGAGTTTCCCAATTTTATGTATAAATTGTGCCAGCTTTTCCAATATTGCTTCTAATAGACTCTAGGAAATGTGACTTACTACAGAACAAGAACTTAAAAGCAAATTATAGTTTCTGATGCAAAGTCATTTTCTCAAATTGTTATAAATTCAGAAAAAAATGATAAATTCTGCTATTTAGCAAGTTTAGAGGCATCTGAGCTTTTGTTGCAAACTCTTCTATAGGTTGATAACAAATTCTGACTGTAAATCAAAGTACTTTCTCCTTAGACAAAGTCTACCAAATACCACAAAACATGCCATATTACATGAACTTGGTGCCTGTGTGACATGACCTTAGGATCACTATAGCAATGTGCACTGGCACTGAATGTGTGATAGCCACAAACCTTCATATATCTTTAATTATTTCATTTGTTCATGGTTTTTAAAACAAGTTCATGGATATCCTTCAATGAGTCCATAGACTCTGAAATTTTATAGGAGAGCATTGTTTTTCTGGAGAGAGGATGTCAGTAGTTTTAAAAAGAATGGTTGGAATACTGGCAGTCTGTCCAAATCATAATAAACTGATGACACAAATAAAAACTCCTTGGATTTATAGACAACCAATCTACTGAAATATATCCTTAGTAGTATTTGAAGGGTAGCCCCTGGCAGTTTTCTCCCATGTCTGCTGGTGATAATTTTTTCTCTTCTTGTATCTTTGTGCATTTCTTCTAAGATTCATTTAAATAGATTGATCATTTCAAATAATACTTTGTTACTATACTAAGCATTAAAGCCAGTAAAATTATTTTTAAAGTAACAATTTTTATATTTATCTCATTTCATTTTCTAATTTGAAGTAAGGTCTTACATCAGTTTCACTAATTTACCCTTTTATTTACTCATCCTTATCACCCTATAGATAGGGTTCTTTGTATCCCAATAACAGAACCCCTTCTAAGCAGTGAAAGATTTATTAACATTGGGTAGCTTAAAGAATTTCTCTCTCATCCTGAACAAACGACTGTGGATGCTGGATGGCCAGAAAAACTGCAGTCAGACCAGAACCCCAGTACTGTTTTAATGAAAGCTTCACTGTGGCTTCTGCCTGCCACCTATTACCAGTGAATCAAATAGTTGACAACTACAAGGAACCTGTGCCAGATCGCCGTCATTTGCTCTTTCAGATGGACCGCCTCTCCTTTCCACTCGGCTCTCTGCCCCAGGAGGCTGATCTCCCAGATTCCATTCACAGGCTAATGCCCCTGTAGCTTCTCCTTGGACAAGCCAATGGGGCTATAGGTAGAAGACAGGCAAGAAGAAGAAGTTTACAGAATTTATTAATTTATTAGTAACTTGTCAATTTATTAAATTGTCCTGTTAGGTCACCTCACGGTGGCTATGTTTCTCAAGGGAACCTGCCTTGCCCATCTCTGTTTCCTTGTCTGTCTCACTAACCTCACACGGTCCTCACCGCTGTGGATCAGGTTAGGGAACACCTCCACCGCTCTGAGACCAGGGTTTTTGCTGTAGTCATTGGAATCTCCTACATATCACTCAGACCTTTACGATCAGTCCCTTTCAAAATAGACAATGAATCCTTCGTTTCCTGCTGAGGTTTAGACCAATCCAAAGCAGGTTTGCATTTTTTGTTGCTGAAGGCATGGTTTTGTAGCTATCCCCCCCCAAATCAAAATCCTTTCCCACAAAATGCTCGTTCTCTGCACTCAACTATACGTAACTTACTTCCACTTTCCAAATCTCAGCCACAAATCTGCCTGGTAGAACTCAGATAACATAAAGAATATAAGTTGCATGCCACTTGAAAATTTTTGTTTTATCTTTTAAGCCTCAAAAATTTAGAAATGTACACCAAAAGGAGTTACTGCATGAGCCAGCATACTACAATACTATCTACAACAAACACTGCTATTCACACAAACATTTATGAAAAGTTGGCCTGCTGGGAAATGAGTAGTAATGTTTTCTGCAATATTTATTATGTATATGCTTTACTGTGTTGTTTTGTGCAGATATTTAGAATAGTAATGAAAGAGCAACTCAGCAGTAACCAAGAGGAGGTATATAATGTTGATTATCAATAGCACCGTAAGGTCCAGTGATTTGCTTTGTTATTTTGTATTTAGAATATATTTTATGTGATAAATAGAATTGAAGTTTATTCTACCAGATACATCCCCCAAAATATAGATATGATATAAATCCCATTCCCTTTATGAATTTAAGGTACTGGAAATATTGGACTGTGGATAGCGAACTGTGGTCATAGCAAATATTTCCAGAATGTGGTAGGTTATTAAAATGGTAATTCTCCCTCTCTCCAATGAAGAGTCGTCATCTATCTCCCCAACTCTTAAATATGGATGAGCTTTGTGAATTGCTTTGGCCATACAATAGAATATTCTATGACACAGAATAGGATAGAATATAAGCCAATTGTGTGACAAGCAGAGATTTGAAAAGTATTTGCACACTGGGACTTGACTATCTGCCACCCTTAGGTTCTTTTGTCACCGCAAGTGTAAATAAACCTTGGTTAGTGTGCTAGACAGTAAGAGACACAGCAACTTGGTTACCGTTTCCCTCCACGTATCAGCCAGCCAATCACAAATCTGTGAGGCTAGGCTGGATCAACCAGCCCCCAAACATCCTGCCAATAAGCAGAAGATGCATGACTCAGCTCAGCTGAGACGAGCTAAGCCCCGCTCAGATCAAAACTGCCACCACTGAGGCCATCCCCCAAAAAAATATTTTTAGAATTATAAGCTTAGAAAAGGGTGGTTCTTCCTTCAGGCCACTAAATTTTGAGGGTTTTTTTTTTTTAATCACAAACAAGCTGTCTGCTATATAAAAATGCACTTAGAAGGGGTCTGCTGCAGTTAATTAACCTAAAATATGTGGCACTTAGTGTAGGACTGAGTATAAATTGAGCTGGAAAAGCAGTGAGGAGGCAGTTGCAAAGGCCAGTCTGTATCATGTAATGAAAGACAATTGGCAAAACTGTCACCTCTAGTAACATGAAGACAGAAAACTTATCTGATAAACTTGTGGGAATTGATAAGATAGCTTCCAAGCAAAATTTGTACTGTCAGTTGGCTTTTTTTAGCTTCTAGGACAAATGTGGCAAGAAAGTCAAGCTGAAACAAAGTGTTATGTTTTCAGGCAGATTTTAAAGGAAAAATAAAGGGATAGGATTTCTTGGACTGGAAAATAAAACTGTTTCTCATTTCCAGTATCTCCAACCAGCAAATTACTTTGGAAATAAAATGAGTGAAGTGAGAGCAGAGATCAAATCAAGGATGTGTCTTTAACATCCTTTGTTAAAATCTTGAACAATTCAAAGAGGTGCTGGATGGCATTTCCAAGGTGCAGAGGAGGTTTCTAAGAATAATAAAGATGTGGTCACATGAAAGCTTAACCAACCCCCCCCCCAAAAAAAGCATTTATTAAGTCTAGAGAGAAAAGCAGTGTCAAAAACAATTGAGATTTTGAATTTTACTGATTAGAGTAAAATATGATATATGGAAAGCCCACAAAGCTGTTTGGAGAGTTTTCTCAGGGAAAAGGATGCTAGTTTAGATTAAAAGACAATGAAATTTTTAAATTTCAAAACAATTTTTTTCTTCTGTATCTCAACTTTCTATGGGAAGAAGCAAGCAGAGAAAGCTATCCAGCTACAAACACAAACAATTTCTGTGGAAAAAAACCAAGAACATTTCCGAGGATAAAGCCAAGAGCCCAAAGGGTGGACTCAAGATCAGTGAAGAACAGAGGACCAAACACCCACTGGGAAGCCACTTCTACAGAGCACAACCGGATTCTAGGTAAGAAACATTCTTTGGCCCCAGGGTCAGAAGACCTGACAGCATTTGCCCTGTAGTATTTCCAAACTTTGTGGTTGAATGCCTGCCATCCGCTGCCTGTTCTTCCCTTTTATGGATGGAAAAGTCCATTATAATTATCCTATCCCTGGCTCACCATGGTATGTTGAGCCAGGGATAGGATAATCTGTGTTTATCACAGTCACAGTTTTCTGTGGGATACATAATCTGTGTTTTCACAGTCACAGTTTTCTTTAGCTGATGGGATCAAGAGGAACATATCCAAAGCACCATATTTAGGCCTTTCGAAAATAATGCGATCCTAGGCTTTCAGCCTAGTGCTGGAATTAAATGAGACTTCTGGGGGTTCTCGGAAGGAGATGGGGTATTTTAAAAGTGAGAGGAAATTAACTCAATTTTGATGAAGAGATAGACTGCGATAAATTATTAGAATACTCACAATTATTCCTCCTCGCATATGCAGGCAGAATCTATTTTCCCACCTCTTGAATCTAGGTTGGCCATGTAATTTGCCATGTAAATGAGACACGAGCTAACATAATACAAGCGTAATGTAGAAAAGCACTTGTGTATTTATAGCTCACCTGCTTGCTGCTCCTGGAATGCCTGCCATTGCCACCGTGTGAATGTGCCCAGGTTAGGCTACAGGATGACGAGAGACATGTGACATAGTCACATTTATGCCCCATCTGAGAGTCAACAATCAAACATGTGAATTGAATCATCCAGAATCAGCTGGGCCCCAAATGGCCTGGCAAGTAACAGCTGGGAATTAGCAAACCCAGCTGAGTTCAGCCAAACCCGACCTTAATGATGGCCCAGCACAAACCACCAACCTAAACAAAAAGTTGTTT
The DNA here is from genome assembly GCF_014824575.4 of Sturnira hondurensis. Classification (NCBI taxonomy): domain Eukaryota; kingdom Metazoa; phylum Chordata; class Mammalia; order Chiroptera; family Phyllostomidae; genus Sturnira; species Sturnira hondurensis. The sequence continues at coordinate 6,837,463 of NW_028074140.1, read as the reverse complement.
TAAGCCACTATATTTTTTACGCTAGTTTGCTACACAGCAAAGGCAAATTGATATACAAGACTAATTCACTTCCATAAAAACATCTAGATGTAATCTTGAAAGAATAGGACATGACAGTTTTCTGTATCTCCTTTTGAGAAATCTGGCAATTGACGTTGTTGAAGATTCGATTAGTTTGTTTGATAAAAGGAAGACGTGTCTGAGTTAGGGTTGAAACGTGTTGGATGAGGTCATCCAGAGGACACGACCTCCAGCTGACCTGTGAGCTGGACCCAGGGGAATGGAGGCTCCCCACTCCTTCCAATGCCCACTGCTCCCCCCCGTAGGAGCCCTTCTTAAGCACTCAGCCTCGAGAGAGTGCTGTGTTATTGAGATCATCTGGAGTGAAGGCCTCTACATAGACTTTTGTGACTCTGGCAGGAAGGTACAAACATCTACTCACCTTGTAGCTGCCAAGACAAGCCTCGGGTATGTTCCTTTGCTTACTGCGCCTGCCACCGACCAGTCTGGAGCGGTCTGCCTCTTTCTTCAGTCTCTCTTTGCCCGGCATGAACAGGGCCACGTTCCAAACCCGTGGAAGCTGTAAATTAGCTTATTCTTAGTCATTAACTACTCGGCTGGCCCACAGTAAGCAACCTGACAGTTCTATCGCTCGGCCACTCGAGAATTACAACACGGGTGCTGGATCAGCTCCTATAGGGGTTTCCATCTAGCTTTAACATGTGTTTTTTTTTTTCTGATTTCCTTTCCAATTTTGAGGCCAGTCTGACCATTAAATTAACGGCAATGTCTTCCATTGGAAATGAATTCACATAACTATATTTTTATCTAGGGGAATACGGAAGATTTATGTTTCTATTTTAAGGAAGAAAATAAACACATTTCTAGCTTGCTCTATCAATCTCGCTAGAGAAACAGAGATTCCTGTTTTCTAATATTGTGCAATTGGCAGTTTCATCAATCAGTTCATTGAAAAGTATCTATTAAATACCTATTACATATATTGTGCTTGCCACTTTAGAGAACACAAGTGGCGGTGGGCCTAGAAGTTGCTCTCAGAGACCTTACTATTAACGGAAAATAAAAGAGATTTACTTATTAAAAAGAAAACTACAAGCTAAGGCATAATAATACATCACAGGCACCAGAAACACCACACAGGTCAGGAAAGCTTCGTGGTGAAGAGTAGGTTCCAGAGCCAAACTGCTTAAACCTGACCCTGGCTTCATCACTCAGCTGCTGTGCAGTCCGGACACGTTTTTTTTTACCTCTCTGGGCCTATTTCCTAATCTATAAAATAGGCATATCGATAGTACCTGCCTCATAGACTGTGTACATAGATTATGTGTACATAGACTATGTGCACTTATATGTGTATATATATAAAGTGCTTAGGAAAGTTTAAATGTTAATATATATGAGGAGCAGAGCACATAAGGAACATTCCATCAGTGCTCTGTATCTAAACATAGACAGTAAGTGGCTGAGAATAATAGCTATCCCACGTGAACTGCTGAGAGGAAAAAAAACCAGTTTCCTATAAGCCAACTTCCTGCCATTAATTTCATATTCCATCCGTTAATCAGTTTTCGGAATCACGCAAAATTTGTTCAAATTTTTATTTCCTGAAATATTCGAACGCAGTGTTGTCATAGTATTTCGTGGAGGACCTCTAACGACAAGAAATGTGAGGGGTGGAATTTTCATAACAACTCCCCTGTCGAGCCTGCTCTGCTTCCGAAAGGCTGTCAGAACCAATGTGGCCACAGTAGGTGCATCGTTGTGGAAATGCACGTGGGAGCTCCGTGTCTGCTGTGCACTCGTGCATTAGGTTGGCCAAAAAGTCCATTCCATTTTTTTCTGTAAAATAAAAGACATTTTTCTTCTCACCAATAACTTCATTGATTTGGGTATTTTGAGCATGTTGGCTATCTCCTGCTACTGGCTTCTAGTCAGTAGAGGCCAGGGGTGCTGCTAAACACCTTCCAATGCATAAGACAGCCCCACAGCAAAGAATTATTTGGCCAAAATGTCCATAGTGACATGAGAGTTCTGGCCAAGATGGAGGCATAGATAGAAACCCTTCGCTTCCTCACACAACCAAAAGGAGGATAACAACCAATCTAAAATCAATAAACAACCAAAAACACCAGAAAATCAAACTGCATGGAATTCCAACAACCAAGAAATTAAAGGAAAAATCAACCAGAACAACCCAATGGGTAAGGCGGTGGATATCCTGGGCTGACTCAGAAAAACCAGGGCAACCTGGCAGTTTGGGGGCAAGGCTGGCTGCTGATCTTCATTGTCTGGGCAGGAGGGGCTGACTTAGGGGGGAAACTGAGACCCAGAGCTGACTGTGGGCCTCGGGTTTCTGCAGTGGGAGATATGGCCAGCCTCACACTAGCTGAAAAGTGCGCCAGGGACCAGTTTCGTGGAAGACAATTTTTCCACAGACTAGCTCAGGTTAGAGAGTGAGGCTTTGCTCACCCACCATTCACCTCCGGCCTTGTGGCCCAGCTCCCAACAGGTCACGGACCACTGCCAGTCCACAGTCCGGAGGTTGGGGATCCCTGGCCTAGATGAAACAAACATACTCCTAGAAAGACACAAACTACCAAAACTAGCTCAAGAAAAAATTATTAATTGACCTATGCAAGTAGAAAAATTGAATTAGGAATTCTGAAATCCTCTCCAAAGAAAAACTCAGGCTCAGATGTTTTCACTGCTAAATTGTACCCAATGTTTAAATGCTAATAATGGATGTTAATTTCTATGTTCCCTGCCGATCTGTATTAAAACTTTAGATTTTAAAAAAAGTGTGCCAGAGACAAGCAGGCGGGCTGCATTTTTCCCTCTCTGGCCCCTCCCCCACAGACAGGGTTGCAGGGAGGGTTGCCCTGCCAGGGTGAATAGCTATGGTCCTGCCCATTTACAAACTATCAGCTATGCCAAGACTAAGGAATATGGCCCTAATGAAAGCACAGAGTAAATTCTCAGAAAGAACTAAGTGAGGAGGAGATTGCCAACCTATCTGATGGAGAATTTAAAGCCCTGGTAATCAAAATGCTCACAGATATGATTGAGCTTGGTCAAAAAATGAAAGAACAAATGAAAGATACCCAAATGAAAAAAAGCAAAATATTCAGGGAACCAACAGTGACAGGAAGGAAACCAGGACTCAAAGCAACAAAAGAAAGAAACAGGGGAGAGAATCACGGGGTAAAAGGGGAAGGACTCACATGAACAAGTATAAAGGATACATGGACAATAACTAAGGGTGGGGGGAGGAAATGGGAGGGAGGTGGGGAGCACTGGGCTAGAGGTGGACAGGGCTGGGAATATAAGACAGAAAGCTGTACTTGAACCAGAATTAAATAAAAAAATTTTTAAAAATTAATTCAAAAGAAAAGGAAGAAAAAAGAATTCAAAAAAAATGAAGAGAGACTTAAGAGCCTCTTGGACAACTTGAACATTCCAATATCCTAATTATAGGGGTGCCACAAGAAGAACAACAGCAAGAAATTGAAAACTTATTTGAACAAATAATGAAGAAAAAGTTCCCCAATATGGCAAAGGAAATAGACTTCCAGGAAGTCGAGGAAGCTCAGAGAGTCCCAAAGAAATGGAACCCAAAGAGGAACACACCAAGGCACAACACCATTAAGTTACCAAAAATTAAATATAAGGAGAGAATCCTAAAAGAAGCCAGAGAAAAGGAGGCACTTACCAAACAAAGGAGTTCTGATTAGACTATCAGATGATTTCTCAAAAGAAACCCTGCCAGCAAGAGGGGGCTGGAAAGAAGTATTCCAAGTCATGAAAGGCAAGGACCAACGCCCAAGATTGCTCTATTCAGCAAGGCTTTCATTTAAAATGGAAGGGCAGATAAAGTGTTTTCTGGATAAGGTCAAGTTAAAGGAGTTCATCATCTCCAAGCCATTATTATATGAAACATTAAAGGAACTTATCTAAGAAAAAGAAGACCAAAAATATGAACAATAAAATGACAACAAACACCTATCAACAAATGAACCTAAAAGAAAAGAAAAACAATGAAAACGAAAACTAAGCAAACAACCACAACAGGAAGAGAGTCAGAGAAATGGACATCACATGGAAGAAATCCAGTGGGAGGGGGAAGGGAGGGATAGGTAGGAAAATGTACAGGGAAGAAGAAGCATAAGTAGTAGGCATAAAATAGACAGGGAGAGATAAAAACTGGTATAGGAAACAGAGAACCCGAAGAACTTATATGTACAACCTGTGGACATGAACTAAGGCGGGGGGAATGCTGGAGGGTTTGGGGGGCAGGGTGGAGGGAGACTAAAGGGGGGAAAAGCTGTAATAGCATAATCAATAAAAATACTTTAAAAAACAAAAAAAGTCAATAGTACCAAGAAACTTCACAAACCACTTTTTGACAGGTTTGATAGAAATAGATAGTTCTTGAGTTATTTTAGAAATGGTATCCTATATTACAAAACTAAAAATACAAAAAGGTGAGCTTACTCTTCTTTTCTGAAAACAGTAGAAGAGAACTGTTCTGCCAGGGGATTTTTTTCAAACCTTTGGGCAGAATTTTTTTATATATGCATATATATCTTTTACCATGTAACTTTTGTTATGTATGTTTTTTCTTTCTTTTAGAATGGTCAATTTAGTGAAAAGAATGAGAAATGTCACATAGTACAAAGTAGAAAGTCACCAAAGAAAGAAGTCAAAAGCTGGAGATTCAAGAAAAAGTTAATATTGAATTTTACTTCAAATACATAAAAATTTTAATGCAAAAAATAAAAATAATTTTATATGTAAAAATGGAAGAACTGACTTTCCCAATTTAACTTCCATTCAGAGATACCCTTATAAATTAAAAAGTAGAGGTCAGGGGGAAAAAAAGAAAAACAAAGGGAATTTAGAGTCACAGTCTTCAAGACACTGTGACTGGCCAAGACACTGACCACACTATCATTTTAACAGTAATTGAGCATCTATATTGGGAATAGCACTGTATGAACCACTTTGGGAATTAGAATCTAGCTGAATACAGCTTCTATCTCAAGGGAGGACATAATCTTGCAGAGAAACTATCTTCTTTGCGATGGAAATGCGTGTTAAAAGCCCTAGGGAGGAAACAGAAATTTCATTTTAACACCATGCTCTAAGAAGAATACTGTAGCCAGTTGTTTTAGATGCATCACAAAAGCAGGACTCAGTAAGACAAAATGATACTGATACAGGCCTGGTACAATGCCTCAGACATAGTATGTACTATGTAAGCAGTTGTCATTAAACTTTATAGTAAATTCTATTATCTTTAGTCAGAGAGTGGAAATACTGTCTCCATATATGGTTGTGTTAATATGCCAACCAGAAGGAGCTAGTGGACAAAGGAAAGAGAATAGGCAATTGTCAACTACATTAACAACAGAGGTTGCAGAGTTCACTTCAAAGAGGACTTTAGTGACACAACAAGAAACAATGAGAGACCCCAGGGCATACAATAAAAAAACTGTTAATATATATTAATGTACTAGGAGAAGGGATTGAACTCCAATTGTGTGTACTCCCTGACATCTCATCATGGACTGTAGGAGAAAACAAAAACCTGCAATGCTTAGGTTTCTTTTCTAATGAACGGCAGGATAAGACATGTATAATGAAACTGAATGCAAAGCGATGCCTGCCAACACGTGATGGACAAGGAAGGCTATGGGGTCCGTGTTAGTCAAACGAGATTTACATCGACAGGTGGTGCCAGAAGATTTTGGCTGGGCTTGGGATTCCTTCTTCGCCTGTGTTTTTAAGGATGAGACCATTATGGCCCTTGTTCCTCCCCTTTGCCTGCCACACTTCCCAAACTACAAATACGAAAGAGCTTACAGCGGTAGATTAGAAAAATTATAATGATACTAAGTGTAAAGGGGAGGGGATAGTGCCTGTAATATAGTCCAATGAACAACCAGCAAAATTAGTGGAGGAAGGAGGGGCAGGAGGTAATTATTCTGTACAACATAGCAATGGTTCACGATAAAAACAAATCTCAAATTTACAGAACTAATTATACTTGCCACCAGCTTGCCAACGAACTGCAGTTTTTTACCTACTCACATTCATACATCTCAAATAGTTTACAAAGTGATTTTGCACCTATTTATTATTAATTTGCACAACAAACTGGGGTAGAGAGCTGTTCAGCGAACTCAACTGACTTGAGTAAAAGCTGCCTGGAAGAAGCTGGATGGAGCCAGGACTTAGAGCCAAATATCCAAATTAGCTCTCTTTGGAAAAGCAAAGGTGAAGATGTTCCCTGGTCCATATTTAATATCAGAAAAGAAATTCTGGTGACAGGACTAATTATCATTTGTTGCGCACCAACCATATGATAAATGTTTCACCTATAACTAGGAGGTCTCTCTAGCCCAGCTGGTGCATGCTAGGACCCATGTATTAATATATAGACTCATATCTGCTCATTTAATCAATAGTCCCCACTTGTCAATACTCTTTTTTTTAATCCAGGGAGGAGTGCAAATGCAGGCTCCCACTACCACAAATAAAGCAGTCAAATTTTTCACATTTGGGGAAATCACAGGTGTCAGCACATCCAGAGTGCAGTGGAGAAGCCTCACCCTGGAAAAACCACCTCCGTGATCATGACTTCTCCCAGGTTAGCAGTATCCCACCTGTCGACATGTCTAACACATGGAATGAGAAGGAAGTGACGTTGTGTGATCTCCCAGGCCAGGTCAGCTCCGGAAAGATAATAGTATTTCTGTTTCTCTCTCTCTCCTATTTTTCGCTCCTCTCTCTTTCTTTTCTTTTCTCTCCCCCCCTCCTCTCTTTTTCTCTCTGCTCTCTCTCTCTCTCCAGCATCCCAACTGCCATTTTCTACGGAATTCAGGGCATATACAGAAGCCATATGTAATTGCTGTAGACAGCCATCCCAGTGACATCCTGGTGAACATCTAGCCTCATTGCCAGGCGTGGGAGGGAGGGAGCCGTCACCAGGCACTGCCTGCAGTGTGATGGACCCTGAGTGAGAATGGCCTCATGGAACAAAATGAGCTCTCAGAGTCATAAGAGATAAAAAATAATTGCTGTTCTTTGAAGTCATTAAGCTTTGGGGTAATTTGTTCTAGAGCAAAGAACAACCAGAACCTCATTTTTTACCTGACTTCTTTAGAGAAGGCAATTAGTTCAATATGTAGGCTCTCTATGAAAAACTAACCTGGTGATAAATAGGTAGCACCTGGTCAAATCTGACACCTCTTCCTGCAGGACAGGATTGTGAGGCAATGGCAGGGATGGTCACATAATTTGGGGGACCCCGTGCCTACCAAAAATGGGGGCCCATTGTTCAGAAAGCAAGGAAAAAATGCTGCTATGTGTATGTGAAAAGCTTTCTCCTTTATTTTATGGTCTCTGTAACCATTCCCTTTTTATTTGCTATTTTATGCCATTTTCAGTGAAGAAAAATGAACATTTAAAATTATGAACATGATTTGACTGTTCATATTTATGTTATCCAATCCTATTTCAAATGCAAATACCAAAGCATTTGACTTACACACAGAATCACCAAAATTAAACAATTCATCTGTGGCTCCTTCCCAGAGGGTGGTATCACAAGCCCACTAGGAGAGAGAAACACAAGCCAGACCCAGAAAATCTGAGAAGAAAAAGAAGGGCCCCCAGCCCACTCCAGGGACAGAGCCAGCCTAAGGAGTGTTCTGCGGGCAAGAACTGTCAGGAGAATGTGGGCCCCCACAGGTGACACAGGCATGGGGCTGTGCGGTGACGCAGGCTGCAGCAGATCCACGAGCTGTGCCTTGAGAGGGCAGGGTCTGTAGAAGTCCAGTCTGGTGTAGTTCTGGTTCATGGGCTCCACACCACGACAGACAGGGGACTTGCAAGGATCCTTCAACTCTGTGCTGGGAAGCCCTTGCACCTGGGTTGGGGGTGAGCAAGAAGCCAGACAAAGCCTCCAGCAGCTGGACCACAGGACAGATGCTGCTAGCCTGGGTTGGGGACAGTTAATGTCATTCCAGGCCCCAAGACACTGCCAGGGCTTCACATCCACCCTGACCTTCCCTGAACCCATACCCAGGCCCGTATCAGTTATTGAGGCTAGCAAAAGTCATGGGTATGTGGATGGAGAAGGAGGCAAGCAGGGCCCAGGACTCCAGGAACAACCATCCAGGGAGGCCATGGGGAGGAGGGATGCTCTGAGCCAAGGCTTCCAGCCCCTGGTTTTGCTCCATCATCTCACAAGACTTGCAAAACACAATTTCAAAGGTGTCATTATTCAGAATTTCAGGATACGTACCATGGAGAATTAAACACCAGTTAGAGGGCATCTTCTGAGCATGAGGCCGTGACACTCTTGTCAGTGGGGTCACCGCTCATGGTGGCTGTCAGGTAGGAAGAGTGGCACGGAAAGGAAGAAGTATTACTTCATATGTAGGATAGTTTGATCCCTGGACTGAGAGTTAGGGTTTCTGAATTCTAGTTCCACTCTCTGTCCTCATTATTTTATCTTTGAGGCCCTGATCTTCTCGTCTGCAAAACAGAAATTTACATTAAGTGATTCCCGAGGCCCAGTTATTTACTCTTTAATAAGTATGTATTTACTGTCTGTTAGACGCTGGGGAATGTGCTTGACCCTGAAATTACGGGGGTGAACAAAAGCAACATGCAGCTGCTGATGCCATTAGGAAAAGAAACATCCCCTAAGTAGTTACAAATGTAATCAATACTATAAGTAGGGGATACAATGGGAAGCAGTGGGGATGAGGAGGGCCATCTCCTTTGAAGTGTGTGGGAAGACTTCCCTACAGAAGGGATGTTTAAGATGAGGCCAGAAGGATGAGCGAATGTTAGTGAAGTAAACTGTGTTGTTTGGTTAGTGGGAAGGAGAGGAGCAGGCACATGGAGAAAGGCAGGAGAAGGGCCGGGAATTCCAGGCAGAAGAAGAGCATGGGCCACAGTACTCACTGGCTCTTGAACAGACACTGACGGTGTAAAGAACATAAACTCAATGCTAACAAACTTAGGGAAAAAGAAAGGTTGTTGACTGACGCATGACAATGTGATGACTGAATATGCAAACCAGCATTGCTGTCCCAGGAGCAGGGAGGAACATGTCTCAGACAAAACCAGTATTATCCCCAACACAGAGCCTTAGATACATAGTTGGGAGCAAAGAGTTTGTTTTGAACGTTGTTGCAGAAAACACAGCGAGGGAATGGGAGTATAAGACAGGGCAAGTAAGATAGCCAATAAAAGTCACGTTGCTCTGTGGGTAACTGGAACTTATTCCTACTGGGGACAGTATAGAACATTCCCTCAGTATCATCTTCAATGGGGCAAAGAAGCTGGGTGGACCAATTTCACCAATGCCCATCCTTCATGGCTTTGGGATTGCCACAGAGGAGCGAACTCCCCAGCACTCGGCCCATCTGTGGGTATAGCGTATTCCCAGGACCAGAAAATCCCTCAAGCACAGCCCTGGGAACTCGTAGGTGTATTTTATGCAGGGGACTTCAGGGCTGAGGGGATGTGGGTGGGGCACAGACAGCGTCTGCTACAGTTTTGGACTGGGCTGCTCAGGCAGCTAAGGTAAGGAACAGAGATGACCATAGAATAAAATTCTGGAGATGACTATGATGCCAGGGGAGAGAGACAGTGCTTTCTCATTCTCAGACTAAATTCATAGACTCAGAGTTTTGACACTCAGCATTCCAACTGCCATCTTACATGAGAAAAGGAGTTGAAAAGAGGTAAATCCTTATCCAAAGTTTCATGGCCACTATGGACGTGAACCTCCTAACATTTGCTTCACTTTTCATGCTACTGTTACGTAGTTCACTAGCATGGCTTTCATGAAAGACAGACAGAAAGAGAGAGGGAGGGAGGGAGGGAAGGAGGGAGGAAGGAAGGGAGGAAGGGAGGAAGGGAGGAAGGGAGGAAGGAAGGAAGGAAGGAAGGAAGGAAGGAAGGAAAAGAGGAAAGAGGAAGAAAAATGGAGATTGGCATGGTCATCTTCATTCAGACAGGACATACGCAGACCCTGAAAAGTGAATTCACCAGTGAAATCAAAACAGTAGCCAGCATAACATGACCTCACCTGCTTGAAAATTTTCTCTAGAACTCATCTTTTCCCCATCTCTATATCTTCTACAATTTTGAAGAAGTAATAGGAAATTTTGCACAGAATATTGCTGCTGTGCTCCGCATGTACATATATAACATGTAAGTGAGAAAAACTAGATTTCCCAGGTCAGTAACAGTGAGACTGAATCACTGAGTGCAGTCATGTATCGCAGTAATCCCCCAAGTCATTAGTGAGCATACACCAGAGACCAAATTCTACTAAGCCCAGATATGCCAGGGGCTTCTAGGAAACAACTTAAAGAGCTAAAAAAATCAATATTAACACACCATTTAATTATTTATAGGAAAAGCATGTCCTCAGAACTGTACTGTAATTGCAGTCTACAATTCCATCCCCTAATGTAAGAGCATGGCTTCCATCACCGGAGAGATTCTGCAGGCACCAAGTGGTTTATTCAGGGAGTGTGAAAAGACTTGAAATATTAAAAACTTAAATTGGAAAGGTCATCTTTCTGCTTGAACAATAATTATATGAGATGCTAGAAATATAACAGAAAATAAGACATTTACAAATGAAGGATACATTATAAGGTGAACAAAATTTTTAAAAATAAGTGAACAATAAAATTTTTCACTGAATTTCACTAAAATTCATAAATAAGCCATTTACAAATGAAGGATACATTATAAGGTGAACAAAAATTTTAAGAATAAGGTGAACAGTAAAATTTTTCACTGAAGGTACCTAATATACTGAATATGTACCCGAGGGCAAGTGTAAGCATAAGTTACTGTAATTGCTGTCATGAGCAATTTTTTAAAAGAAAAGTGCTCTAGAAGAATTATTTTGATGGTTAAGTTTTCTAGAGACCAAGGTGAGTTTTTGGCATATGTCTCAACCTTTTCTAAAAACCTTCCCCAAATCTTTCTATTTATACAGCTCCAAAGGATTACAGTCAGTCTTGGATGGCTTATACATTTTTAAATTCCACTTTTGTCAAATAGATTTATAATTCTGAATTGGACTCATGACAGTTTGATTTATGCTTCTGCTCCTGACTGATGTTATGTGTACTTACCATCACTGAGTTGTCACAAAGGACTCAGATCCACAGAGACTGAGATGATGTACTGCGCAAAGGGTCATTAATAGGAAATAACAGAACTAAGCTCGCCCTCTGCTTTGGTGTCCCAGGAATTCCAAGAAGCACGTATCTTACAGTACCAGGCACAGATTAGGAGAGCAGATTGCACTGTAATGAAGCAAACAGAAATATGCTGTGCTTTCTGGGAAGGCCACATCTTGGGTAAAGTTCCCTTGAACTTTCTGCTTCCTGAGTTAGAAAACCATGTAAGACATCACCAAAGACCATTCAGTAATAATTCTGTTTCAGCTTATCTTCCTAGAGAGAGAGACTTTGTGGTTGTCTTAATTTTTCCTTTAATATGGGCATTTTTCTGATCCTACAGAAAGTTATCAGGGTTTGGCAGAGAAAAAAAATGGTGTGAGGTAATAATTCACTATCAATATTCACATAAAATAAAGTTCTTAGCTAACAAACTTGAGTGAAGTAAGTCGACAAGAATTTTTTTAATAGTCTGCCCTTTTAACAGCAAGATTGTGATTTCACTGTTAACAACTGTCAGCCAAGATACAGAGATTGATTTTGTCTACTTGTGGTCTGCCTTCATCACACATATTCTTCAACACTTTATTGTCACTGCTAAGCACAATTCTTTTCCTTCTCTTCTTTGTCATTAGTTCATTACTGTATTTGCCTTCTATAAATATAAAATACAAAGTAAAGTACAGACTGTAGGTGTCTACCAAGGATCACAACAAACAGTGCAATGACAATATTCCCCAAATGGTCTTCTGCTTGTCTTTGATTTACAAACATCTGCTGAAAACATTGCCTCTTTAACCATTAGGGTGTAGTTTCTGTATATTGCCACTGTTGCTACTTCCCAGGAAACCACCAAAAGTCAACTTCTAGAATATGTTTTAGAAATTTCTGGAGAGGAAAATTGTTCCCATTGACTGTCTGCAGAAAACAGGAGGTGCCATGATTTTCAAGGACCAGGTCAGTACTAGGGAACGTGCTTGTGTAAGTAGACCCTAAGGAGCAAAACAAGAGCATAACATTTTGCATTTGCTGTAAACTGAAGCCTGTGACTACCAGATACTCTCCGGCTACCTTATTCCCTCTGGAGAGTAATACTCAAATAATAGGGTACCCAGAGTTATGAAAGCTTACTTTGGATAGACTTTTAGTCAAGATAATAGCCTTCTTTTTGCTCAGTTTATGTGCAGTTTTCCAGTTGGAAAGAATGTTCTAAGCCAATCATAAAGGCCTAATTTCTCCCTAGAATTTCATATCAATTAAATGCGCAGTCCTGGATCATGGTTCTACTGATCTCAGAAGATGCCCCGCAGCCTGAACTCCACTTGCCTGTCAGTCCCTGATATTCCTGTAATTCTGAAGAACTTTGTGCTTTTCCAAATTATCAAATACAAAGCACTTCCAAGCAATACTGATTTCTAGTAAGGCCTGATGAAACTTTCTTGAACTGCATATATTAAAATTAGGCAAGGCTCCCACCAAGCGAGGCGACTCATTTCTTATATCTAACAGGCAGCACACGTAATTCAAATTTGTGTCTTAACAGAATGACAAATTATGATGGAGTTTAGATGATGCTGTTGAAGCAGTGAGGGCCAAAGCGCCATCGTACAACCTGTCCCTTGTTCTTTTGGCTTTGAGCTCCTCACTGTTCCCTTTCACCTCGGTGAGCGGAAAGAGGAGAAGGATGCTAATGCTCTGTAAGAAAGCCATGATTAAATACAGAATGTTGTGACGGATACATTTTATTTCACATTACATCAAGAAATGTAGTCACCATTTGTGCTGTTACTTCAAGACAGCTTCCACTGACCTTTCCGCAGCTCATTCAGTGCACCAGCAGAGAGGAAGGACACGAATTCGTTTCAGATCCAGATTACCCTGGTTAGGAAGATGCTTTTCCAAAGGAGTGCAAATGCTCACACTCTGCATGACACTTTCCTCTCTCATTAAGTCTGACATTTCTGGGCTTTGTTGCAAACCAAAAGCCCAGGGTTGTATGGGATGGCAGGAACGAAATTTTGAGCAATACACAGAATGCAGTACCAAAAAAAAAAAAAAAGGAAAGCAGAGAAAATTAAAGAGTTCTTAATGTACACCTTCTAGATAAGGTCACTTCATGACAAGCAGTAGCAAAGGCTGAGCCACTTTTCAGACCACCATGGACAGCTGCTGGAACACCAGCTACCAGGCCAGCCTAAGTGATTGATTGATCAGAGAGGACTTCAACAAGAAAGAGGGGCACATTGCCTTTGTCTGTTTATTCCAAAATGCCTACATTCTCCATAGTCATAGGTTTTGTCTAAATTCTTTGGTTTGTATTTTGACTTCCATTTCAAAGCAATTAAGCATCTGCTTCACTTTTAAAAGTAGGGACTTCGTTAACTACAAAGTACTGGCAGCCACGGGAAAACCAGAGCAAGGGTCTGAGAGCGGGGAGGTGGCTGTGGGATCCAGCTCAGCCATCGCTATGACCTAAGGTTTGGATTTCCTCTCTAAGTAGAAAGATGGCAAGTATATGTGTGCGTCACAGTATCTTTCTCACAAACAAATAGCTGTTGGTTTTATTTGTAGAAGTTTAAAATTCAAGTGTATTTTTCATAAAGATAAGTTGACACCTTATTTAAGAACTGCATCAGAAGTTAGATAACTTGCGGAAACTATACTAATTTGTTGTCTTCCAGTATATTGAAATATACCCAGAAATGCTATGAATGTCTGATTTTTTAATAATTTGTTAAAAGACAGCTTATTGGCAGGTAAAATAATCATTTATCTGTAGCCTAAGCCCTTGTTGGGGACCACCCTGCCTGGTTTCAGGAATTGTAACTGGCCCCCATGGCTAAGGATGAGTGAGCGACCTCCAGAATGCCAGCTTGTCTCTGGTAGCAAATGCTGCCTCAGTTTACTCCCCTGCTCCAAAAGCATGGTCGATGGTTGATGATGGGTAAGACTCCTCACAGAGATGGGCAACCTAAGCCAGACACAATCACTTGGGAGGCCATAATGGAAGGACTCTGGGGGCTGCAACAAAGAGGGAGTGATGGACCCTCGCCCCCTGGCTATTCTGACATAGCCCAGTCCCCATGTCCTCTGGGAGAAGTGCTTCCTGGCTCTAATCCACTTAAGCCTGAAAACCTGTGATGGGGGAGGTGGTGCAGCTCCTTGCCTTGCTAGAGCAGTATCCTGGGTAAATCTGGCATAAGAAAAAATTCTTAAAAGTCCTCTGAAACCTGCTTTGCTAAGAGTGCTTTCATTCATATGTTAAGGGTCTGAGTAGGAAATGAGTATGTCTCCCAAAGTTTCTGCAATCCCCTTTCCTGACAGACACTGACTCAGACTAAGCCCTCAGATTTCTTTGAAATGTTATCTACTGTTTGATCCTTACGGCCTGTATTCCTGTGTATTACAACCCAACAAAAGTACCTGGAGGAAGGGGTTCCTGGCCTTTTTCCTCTGAGAAACTGGCCACCTTTCCTCCCTAGGCAGATCATGTCTTGGTAGTGTTACTTTCATCAGTGGCGGACAGTGGGACTTGAGGGCAAAGTCACCTCCACAGCCCTTAGTATAACTTACTTAGAAACATATTTCTATTTTACCTTTTCATCTTTAGAAATAACAAGCACTGATCCAATGAAGTAAGTTATAAGTGAGGGCCAGAAAAATGCTGTTCTGGATATAGAAAACATACTCAACTATATGCCATAAATAGCTACACAAAATTCATTTTAGACAGAGACATATCTAAAGGTGATCTGGTATAATAGAATTGTCATTTTAGTTAAATAGATTTAATCTCATCATTTTATCATTTCTACATGTGAATTTTTCATCTTTACCTGCCTAGATTTAAAGATGCCTGAAATTCAGGAAACAAATATACTCTAAAAAATATAAGACTTTTCCATTCATTTTTAAACACAATTTCACCATAAAGTGCAAATAATACATAACATAAACAAATTTCAAATGCTTTATCCAACTCATGTTGTCTTTACTAAGAAAACATTTGAAAATTATATCCTTGAAATAAGGAAGTGACAGTTTAAGAAGCTAAGATTAGTTAATGAATTTTAAACATGGTGTATTGATTATACATTGCAGCACAACAAACATCTACTATCTCCCAGGTTTTGTGGACCAGGGCTCTATGCATAGCTTAGGTTGGTGCCTTTGGTTCAGGGTCTTTTATGAAACTGCAGTCAAGCTGCTGCCTAGGGCCATCTTCTTATCACAAAACTGGACTGGGGAAGGATGCTCTTCTCACGTGCACTGGGTGGATGTTGGCAGGCCACAAAACCCCTGCAGCCAAGCTCACTCATTTGTCCATCCACGTGGGTCTGCCTCACAACATAGCAACTTGTTTCTGCCTAGAACAAAAGACACAAGGACAAACAAGAGAGAATACCCGAGATGGAAGCCACAGTCTTTTTTCACCTATTCTTGGAAGTGACGGTCCATACTGTTTACCATATTCTGTAGCAAATCAGTAAGTTCAGGCCAAACTAAAGGAAAGGAGATTTCTTGGGTGTGAAAGGAACTACCGAAAGTGAAAGCAGAAGCCCCTTCTTTTCACATATCGTGTTGACTCTCTAGAAATACATCCTTTAGGTGGCAGTTCTGAAAAATCAGTCAGCAGTCAGATTTCTCTTATTTGTGAAGATAGATTCAACTATTCTATATCAATATGGCATCTGGATAATTCAGCTATTTGCACCTGCTAGACTGAATGCTCCAATAAGCATATTTAAATACAATTTATTCTTCCATGTAGCGCAAGCTATATCTTTCAAGGTAGGCCATTTTTGGCATTATATGAAACCAATTTTAAAATTTGGCATTATAAGAAACCAATTTAAAAATATTAGTAAACTCAAGTTTGAACCATAAATCAAATCTAATTTAAAGGTGACTTTTGCTTCAGTTTGATAAAAATATTTTTCAGCAGAAAGGGGTTAAATTGTGGATAGAAACAGGCAGAAATGTAAAACATTCAGAAAACTTGAATTTTCCCAGCTCCGTCATTGCCTCAGTTTTTTAAATGAAAAAGCAAAAATTGGTATAACATCCATATCTGCCACTCATATAGCTGTCATTCAATTCATTACATATTTCTCAAAGTAAAAAATTTTATTTAAGTCTTGGTCCACATCACTTTCTTTGCATAAGCAAAGGATTACATTTAAATCACAATAATGAGTCACCGATTCTGGCCCTTCAGTCTTCTAAAGGATCATTTTTCATACATTCTGTATCAAGCTGTTACATCTCTTGATCTCTTTCTTGAGACAGAAGAAACAATATCAGAGCATCAGAATCACATTGGATCTCTGCTGCTTATTATTTTTTAAATAAGAAGAGGTCATGCCAATCTTGTGACCCACTGATATCTCAAAAGGTTGGAGGACTAAATTCTTTTAGAGTGTCTGTCTTTCTGACCTGGCCTGTGGTGGTTGTAAAGCAAAACTGTTGGCTGTGACAAAAGACAGATACTAACAACCACACAAATCTGCAAACATCGTACCTCATAGCACTGTAGTCTGCTTGAGGCTTTCAGAATATGCTCTGTCAAAATGATTCAATGCCTTTAAGAATGCCATTTAAAAATATTTCTAGCAATCATATAATGCACATGTTTGGAATGCTATGAATTAGATGTTTTAAATACAGAGGTAACTTTATTTTCCTAACTGATTTCATAATAGAAGGAGAGGATATTATTCCTAATTCAGAGGTTATTCATAAATGATAATGCAAGTTCACATAAAAGTAGTACACAGAAATATATCTATGTACTATATATATATATATATATATATATATATATATATATATATATATATTCAGGCTCACACATACTGCCAAGAATAATGAAATGGCTTTTTCTAAAGTAATGAAATGCTGAAATATACTTTTGGCAATGCATAAAGGGTACTTGTATGAATGTATATGCCTTAAACTGCTAAGATTTACCAATTAAACAATTTAAAAAGGAAATAAATGCTAAAAAGTTATGCTTCAAAATTCAAGCTCATTCCAAAGCCATTCCTGTGCCCCCAAAAAACTGCTCACCAAAGTAACATAAATCTCTATTTTCATTCCTACTTGAAAATAGCTCTTTTAGCAATGTTTTAATTCACCAGCTCTAAATTTGAAACACATGAAAAGATGCTCAGTATCACTAGCTATCAGAGAGATGCAAATTAAAACCACAATGAGACACCACATTACACCGGTCAGAATGGCCATCATAAACAAAGCAACAAACAAGTGTTGGAGAGGTTGTGGGGAAAAGAGAACCCTAATCCATTGTTGGTGGGATTGCAGACTGGTACAACCATTATGGAAAACAGTATGGAATTTTCTCAGAAAACTGAAAATGGACCTGCCTTTTGACCCAGCAATTCCACTGCTGGGATTATATCCTAAGAACCCTAAAACAGCAATCCCAAGGAACCTATGCACCCCAATGTCCATAGCAGCACAATTTACAATAGCCAAGAGTTGGAAGCAACCTAGATGTCCATCAGTAAATGAATAGATCCAAAAATTATGGTACACTTACACAATGGAATTCTATGCAGCAAAAAGAAAGAAGGAGCTCCTACCCTCTGCAACAGCATGGATGGAACTGGAAAGCATTATGCTGAGTGAAATTAGCCAGGTGGTGAAAGACAGATACCATATGATCTCACCTTTAACAGGAAGCTAAACAACAAAACAAACAAACAAGCAAAATATAACCAAAGACACTGAAATAGAGAACAGACAGATAGGAACCAGAGGGAGGAGGGGAGGAAATTTCAGGGGAAAAGGAGAAGGATTTACAGGAACAAGTATAAAGGACACGTGGACAACAACTAAGGGGGGTGGAAATGGGAGAGAGGTCAGGAGCACTGGGGGGGGGCGGGGCTGGGACAGGAGTAAAAGACAGAAAACTGTACTTGAACAACAATTAAATTTAAAAAAATAAATAAATAAATTTAAACAATATGTCTGTCTATGTCTCTGGATATGCTTCCTTTGTGTGGAAATGAAGCCTTATTCAAGACTGTTAACAAACACAGAAGGTGTTAGTTTGCCTTTTTTTTTTCCTAGGGTAACAAGAAAGTCTGGGTTTTGAAAAGGTATATGATACTTAAAAGATGTGATTTGGCAGTTATTTATCAGCTCCCCCCAAATAATAACTTCCATATATGGAAACATATTATCCAAGGGTAAGAATAACACGGTGGACTTTTTGTCAGGCTACCTAGTCCCTGTATTGTCCTCACCCTGCCCTTTTTGTGTGTCTGGCCCTAACAATATGACTCAGCCATTATTTGTCCTCGACATAAAATAGAACATAGTGATTTTACCTGGGAAAGACTGATACATTCAGTAGAAATCTCCTTCTTTACTAATTTTCCTCCATTTCTTACCATAACTAAATTCTGAGAAATGCCTGAATTGAAAAAGCTTTCAATGTATTCTGCTGTCATAATTCTATGAGTGTACCACACAGTCTTAATATGTCCGTGTTTCTATTATTATTATCATTGGTTCCTCAGCAGTCTCAACAGAATTCATATGACATAGAGATTAATGGTAACAAAAGATTGCTAGCTGAATTAGTATACTAGGGCTGCAATAGGAAAACACCATAGACTAGATGGCTTAAATGGAATAAATTTATTTTCCTATTGTTCTGGAGACCAGAAGTCTGAGATCAAGGTGCCGACAGGGTGGCTTCCAGTGAGAACACTCTCCTTGGCTTGCAGACTGTCGCCTCCTGTCTGTGTTCCCTTGTGGCCTTTCCTCTGTGCAGCAAACTCCTGGTGTTTCTTCCTCTTCTTGTAAGGGCACCAAGCCTATCAGACTAGGGCCCCATCCTCATCACCTCATTTAACTTAATTATATCCTGAAAGGCCCTATTTCTCAATACATTGAGTATGAGCACTTCAACACACAGATTTGAGGCAGGGGGCAGGATGGAGACAATTCAGTCCATGACAGTTGCAGACATTCTGGGATCTTAAAGGATCTTTAATATCTCACAGGAAACTTTGTTCATCCACAATTAATTCCACTCCAGAAGACTCATGGCATTCCATTACCAGTGCCCTCACAGAATTTTTAGCTACCTCTGTACGTGTGTCTTATTTGTAGACCAAGTATATTAGGATTATGGACTTGTACCTTTGCACTGTTGGAGCAACCAATGAAATATCCAGAAGAAACTCTTCTAATCTTTTTTTTACAGGTCAAGAAATAAAGCCAAACTTTAACCAACAACTCATGCAACCCAGGCCACTGTTCTATAGGGGTGTCATTCCCCATTACCTAAATCTCCATCCATGCAGGTAATATTTGGAGCCATCTGCATTAAATCAACCAGTTATTTATTCATTAACCCATTTATTTGTCAACTGTTTATTGTTGAATATTCTAGTCAGTATCAAAAACACTGGAGAGTCAGAGATGAGGAAGACAAGGTCCCTGTCCTTGAACAGCTCCTAGTTGAGAACTGGATCTAAACTTTTTCATGTTAGCCCTTCCAACCTGAGTTTGAAATACATAATCATTATCCCAGTTTCAATATCGTAAAAAGGTAGATCAAAATTAAAATCCTTCCAGGTCAGAACTGCTGCCAGGCCTCTGTGCAAATTTAAAAATGACAACCTCTCTGGGACCAGATGGGCACGTGAGGAGTGCTGTTGTACTATTAGCATCCCTTTCTTTAATGAACACAGACTAAGCAAGAAGCACAGGAAGTATCCATAGATGCTTCAGGTGTACTCATTCGTCCAAAGAACTCATACCTAGCAATCCTCTTCCATGTGGTAGAACTCAGAATGTGTTGGTTTAGATCACGGGCCACCAGCAAACATTCCAACTTATCACCACTCCTATATTCCAAATAGTTAACCTGAGAAGATTAAAGTGTGGAAGATTTCAAGGCCAATCCAGAGATCAGGGAGAGACATTTAGGAGAACCCCAAAGCCAAAACATGTGAGTAACTCTGAATTCCACAACAATAAAATTCCAGCAATACTTGTGATTGATTTCATCACAGTTAACTCTTTTATCTACTAGGGAAAGCAAGAAATGTATAATACCTTTATAACATTCTTTTTCCAGTCATCTGCTTTCTAAATTCTATTATAAATTAATTATGAATAGAGATCTATAATGAATGCCATGTACATCATGAGTATTTACTAAACACAAAGCAATAAAATTATTTTTTATGCAAAGGGGAAAAAAGAGGAAATAAGATTTTAAACAATTAGATGGGTAAAAACAACAAATTCTACATTACAAAAACAATTATTGGGTGAAAAAGGGAAGACTCAGAAGCATCCCGTACACACTACCCTAAAATATCTCTGTATTTCACTTATTTTAGTTAGTGTTTTTCCAGTAGACATGCATGAGTGCATGACATCAATTTGGTGAGTGAGAAGTTTGATAACACCGTTTTCTATATTGTGAAGATAAATACACAACTTAGCATTGGGCTCATACTTTAAATGAACCACAAAACTATGATTTATTCAAATTCATTGCAGAATTTTAGACCAAAATCTATTCATGCTCAAAGGCAAGAAGAAATTATTGCAAAGGTTATTGAACTGAGATTTATATTATTGTACCCCAGAAAAAATGTAAATAAAACCTGTACTCTCTTAACTCTGTTGTGTCATATTTAAGTAGACAAAATTAATAATAACATTGATAGAAAATATTACTGTTAGCATATGCTATACATGAATAATATTGTTGAAATGTAGTTTAAAATTACAATCACTGCAATACCCATGACCATATGACAACCATAGATTCTAGGGCTATCATTTAGAATCTACACTCTAGATTACCAGTTTGTCATCCCCCTCCCAGAATGCACACTTGTTCTTAATCTTTCTCATACCTGTTCTGTCTTAATTCTCTAGTCACATTTCCTAACCAACATTGCCATCTCAATTTCTTGCGTGATTTTTAGAAATTGTTATTTTTTATCATTAGCCTCATATTTCTCATCCTGTGCCCCAACTTCAGCTACTCTCAACAGATACATGACTAGGCTAGAGTTATTTGCTTGTGTTTAAAGTTTTTTTTAATGTATGTACAGTTCATCTCATCTGTGATTATCTGGCCTCTTTAAGAACATCTTTGTATATTTTTTATTTTAAAAAATATTGAAATGATAGTTAAGTAATATTGATCCTAATCAAGTTATTTTAAAATATGTAACAAAATTAAATTCGTATCTTCCTCTCTCTGGATCCATCTAATTGCAATGGTTGAAGCTACCAGCAGCCTGGTGGTCAGACTTTTCTGACAATCTACTATGTTTATAATGTGTCTTTCTCACTCTTTTTCATGCGTATTTGTGTGTGTATACACTCACATATAAACTTTTTTGTTGCCTCCAAATATGGAATTGTGCACACACACACACACAGCTTCTCCATTTAAAACATCGTGTGGAAGGGACATGTATAAAGGACCCATGGGCATGGACAACGAGGTGGGGAGTGACTGTGGGCAGAGGCGGGAGGTGGGTAGGGCAGGGGAGAGCAATGGCGGAAATGGGGACAACCGTACTGAACAACAATAAAAAATAAAATAAAAAAGATTAAACAATAAAATGCCGTGCTGATATCTCCCCATATTATCATAAAGAGAAAACTAGTTAATTCTGCTAAGGGCTGTATGACATTCCATTGTGTGACTTCCCTATAATTTATAAATACTCCAAAGAGAGACAGTTTACTTTCAGCTTTTTATTTTTATGTAAACACTGCAACAAAATTAACAGACTTCTTTAGGTACTCTTTATGCACCGCATTTTCCAATAATACATTTCTCAAAGTGAGATTGCTAAGTCTTAAAGGGTTTTTTTTAATGAGATTCTTGAAAAAAGGATTCATTTACCCCATCCAAGATATGGTGGTCACTAAATGGTATTAGCAGACACTAGTTAATTGAGTGTTGACCAATCTGAAGATAGAACTGAGCTTGGAAACACTCTACCGAAGTGAAATTGATTGACCCTTGTGCTTTTCCTGTAGCAATAGATTCTACACAGACATCTAAAGCTTCAGTTGGGGAGGCTCTGGTAATAGAGAATTTTTTATCGAAAAGCAGTGTTTTATGTTTGACTTTGATACAAATGAAAGCCATCCCTCCACTGTCACTGAGTGTCCCTTGATGTTACTGCATTCTAATATACTAATCATTGCTGGGAAAAGGTATCATGTATCATGTGAGTACAGAATACCGGAAAGAATACTGTTGTAAAGCAGGCTGGTTGCTATGAGAATTGGTAACTGTGCCAGCACTCTATCACACAGTCTCTTTGTTCATAAAATAAGGTATAAAATAAACAAACGCTACAGTACTTTCTGTTCTAAAATTACTGCTATAATGCATGTCAATAAAGATGGCATTGCTACATGATTCAACTTCTAAGACATTCCTCCAACTTTGATTGAAAACAGAACTACTTAGAAACATTTTTTTCCTTAAATCCATTTAGAGTTGTATGATACTGAAAATAAAGTGTGCATACTCTCTGTAATTTGTAAACACTCAGAATGTGTATAGTGATCCCAGCTGCTCAATGTTTTATGATGACTCACTGAGGGAATGCACCGAGCGCTTCATACCGTGCTTGCCACATACAGGCGGTACTCAGCAGCTATCACTTCCCTTCATTACGATCACTGGAGATGATTTAGAGCTTACATTTGTGCTGTATCACTGTATTCTGTTGTAAATTATAAAATTATTCAAAATAACAGAATTAAGTAATCACTCCAAAAATTTTTATGATATAAATATGTAACATCTTAGCCCTTTGAATAAAAAGTGTTTTTCAAACGTGTTTACTCCTGAGCTAATACTGAGAGAGCTAAAGCCCAGGCAGCAGAGTTTACAAAGGATGCATGTACAGTCATCACTTGCCATTGGTTTATCCAACCCATGAGCTGAAAGAACCCCGCATTGCATAACTGGAGTAACAGCTGCAAAAGCCGTCTTTGGTGGAAGCAGCAGCTTGAAGGGTTCTAGCACTTAGCAGAGCTGCTCCAAGCATACATAAAGGCCAGCACGTGTATGTTCTGTGCATTCTATTATTTCATAACATTTTAAACTACAACATATTAAAGTAAACAGGGGCATAAACACTCACTGAATTCTTTAGAGTTATAAAGAAGACTCAAAACTGTGGTTCAGTTCTAGTCAATGCTCCCAAAGGTGCAAATATACTGTCCATGTTGCAGCCGAGTCCCACAGAGTCTTGTATCCACTCTTTTTTTTAAGGTTTTATTTATTTATTTTTAGAGAGAGGAGAAGGAAAGGAGAAAGAGAGGGAGAGAAACATCAATTGGTTTCTTCTCAAATGTACCTCGACCAGGTGCCACACAACCCAGGCATGTGCCCCGACCAGGAATCAGCCACGACCTTCTGCTTTGCAGGAGGATGCCCACCCAACCAAGTCACATCTGTTAGTGTTTGTCTACACTCTTCTGTGCACATTCAACTTCATCCTCTCACTTTTGGGAGTTTCACATGATCTTTTCTGCATTAAGTCCTCATCTTCCCACCCCTTGTAAGACGATAGTCAAATCTGACCTTCTCCACAAGGCAATCACAGATCCCCCTTGCTTGATTTAAGATGTTAACGCATCTGACCTCCTATGATGAATACAGGTCTACCACTTGAACTTGAATCCATGCAGACAGACCCTAAACCCTAAACTCCAAGAATCCTTTACTCTTTCTCAGTGTCATGTGTTTCTTACTCTTCCAGCATCAGGTGCTCAAAACACATATTTGGAATTAAATTGAATCAAATAGAATTGATTTTAAAATGACCCTTTTTCGATCTTCAGGAATTCACTGGCCTCTACTAATTGTGAAGCTAGACATAAGAAATTAAATGAACTAAAATTAACCATTAAAGATTAAACTATAACTTTCCTCAACTTGGTTCCTGCAGAGTTATTTGGAACCAGGGATTTGGGGTACTTGAAGGAATCATAAACCCTAACCCATTTTCTTCACAGAGTTATTGAGGGCATTGTGCCAGGTACCAGTTATGCTAGATACACATGAGCAAAAGATATGGATCTTTCCCTGATAACCAGAATTATTCAATTTACTAGGGTAATAAAAGCAAATATATAATTATAATTTAGTCTCATTACAGGGTGAGTAGAAGGGGCTGGGTTGTGCCCTGAAGGCTTCTATGAATCATGCGATCAAAAGAATGGTGGAAATAGCCAGCAAAGATGCAAAAGGAGGGGGTGGGGGAGCTGTAAGCACAATCCCAGATTTATAGGAAAGCAGTAACAGAAGAGGTTTGTCAGAGAGAAATCCACATAAATTTGTTCATTCCCCATGACAACTGCCAAAGGGTCTCCCATGGGTTCGAATAGATATTCACACTTACAAATCTAGCCCCACGCCATCTAAAAGGACGTAGGACAAGAACCATAGCTTCCTGACAGAATATTATCAAGCATCCTATCAAGATCCTCCTAAGATGAGAGACACCCGGGCTAAAAAGCCTCACGTCCCACGAGAGTCGCTAACTCTTGTTACAACTCCACAGCTATGAACTCCACCACTGCCGCGCCCGGGAACACAAGTCGACACGCTCAGGGAAGCTCCGTGTTAGTTTGCCAATCAAGGGTGATTTTTCCACAAGTGAGATTGCCTAGGCAGGCATTCCACATTCTAACAGAGCCAAGCCGTTAACCAGTTACCATAATCTCTTGCAGGAGTGAAAAGGGCTTTGTTAACCCTCTGTCCGCATTCCCTCTGTGGTCATTTGTAGGTGGAACAGTGTGGACACATATCTAGAATCCTGTGGGATAGCAACACATGATACATTATTGTTTAAAAGAGTTCATCATGGCTGGAGCTTAGGGCAAGTAAACAGTGCTGGAACTAGCAGGTGAGTAGCCACAGAGAAGC
Organism: Sturnira hondurensis; assembly: GCF_014824575.4. Taxonomy (NCBI): domain Eukaryota; kingdom Metazoa; phylum Chordata; class Mammalia; order Chiroptera; family Phyllostomidae; genus Sturnira; species Sturnira hondurensis. The sequence continues at coordinate 6,812,254 of NW_028074140.1, read as the reverse complement.
AATAAAGAATATATTTTGCAGGGATATATAGTTCAAGGAGGAACCACTAAAAGGTTTAAGGCAAGGGAATGATTTAATCATTCTTACGTTTGAAAATGCTATTTGTGGTCCCTCTGTGGAGGGGCTATTCTACTGGAATAGCATTTCCAGCAGAATGGAAGAGTGTAAGAGAGTCTGATACCTTATGTTTACTTTATAGATCCACTCTCCAACCTCCCTGCCTTTTCTCTTCCCCAGGGGCTGGTCTCAATGCACTACAATAATGAATTCCCCACCTTCTCACTTTCTGTCATAGGTTCAACCTATGGGAAGCCCAAGCAAGAGATCCAAGGGAAGGAAGAGACTGAGGCCAGGATATTTATTCCATTAGATTCTTCCCCTCCAGGTTTCTTGGGCCTGGCTCTGTACCTCAACCAGGTGCCATTGCTTCTTTCTAGGTAATTCTCTCTGAACAGCTCACTCTCATCTGGTAAGCAATCCTCCTCTTGAGACCAGATCCAGGGTGCTTCCCTTCCCATGCATTGGTATATAATCTTTTTATTAAACCTTTATAGAATTATCCTAATTTTTAAGCACACCATCTACTTTCTACTGAATCCTGCACTGATCTCAGTAAGGCACTAAGTCAGGCAGGAAGTTAGGAGATGTTGGTACAGTGCCCAGGGTCCCTGGGAAGGTACCCTCCTTTGAGTGGCTCTAGATGACGTCCGGCTGATGCAGGGGTAGGAAAGCCCAGCTCCGTGCCCTGACTCAGAACAATTTCTGAGGCCTGCCTATGCTCCAGAATTCCCCTGTGGGATCCACGCAAGTTATACTACATCCCCTGTGCAAAATGAAAACGTGTGTTCATTTTTTTCAAAAAGCAGGAAAAAGTGCTACTAAAGATGCCTAAATATAAAATATTTTCATTTCTTCTCTCTTTACTCGTCATGGTGTTTTTATTTTTGTTTAATGTCATTCTAAGTTTAAAAAACCAATATTTTCAAATATAAGCATTACTTTCACTGTTTATTTTTAGACTGTGCAATGCCTGTTTTAAATACAAATATAAGAGCAATTAGTTCATGTACAAAACCACTGAAATTAGATGACAGCTCTGCCCTTAAGGACACACACAATTACAACAGGACATACTCTCAACATAAACAAAGTACTTTGACAGTAGCACACATGAAGTAGTGATTTCCAAAGAGCTTAGGCAAGACCTTACAGAGAAGGTAATACATCTGATGAGATCTTTAAAGATGATACAGGTTTCATGAGAAAGTGAAAAAAGGGAGGAAAGGAAGATGAGGAACAGAGGGGACCCCAAAGAATCGTAAAAGCTTGACAGGGGTTGTTCAAGGAAGAGAAAAAGCCATTAAAGCTGAGGAAGAAAGGTCCTGGCTGATGTAGCTCGGTGGGTTGAGTGCCAGACTTTGAACCAAAAGGTCACCCATTGGATTCTCAGTCAGTGCACGTGCCCGGGTTGTGGGCCAGGTCCCCAGCAGGGGGCTCACAAGAGGCAGCCACACATTGATGTTTCTCTCCCTCTTTTTCTCTCTCCCTCCCCCCTCTCTAAAAATAAATAAATAAAATCTTTTAAAAAATAAAAATAAAAATTTCATTAAAAGACTGAGGAAGAAATGAGCTGTGAAGAATGTGGGTGAGAGGCAAGGTTTGTATTTTTGGTAGAACAATATTAATTTTACTAGGACACTAGAAATTAAAATGTTCATAAGCTAAAATTAACACTTACCAGATCCTTGCATTTTCAAAGTTCAACAAAATATATGATAGATGTTGCAATAAAAAGAAGATATTTTTTGGACAAATTAACATGGGTTACCTAAATGCATATTGTGTTTTATGGCATTGTTTTACATTACGTTTCATATACTGAATTGATTTTATATCTATGCTTTTTATTGCCATAGGGATAAGTATTTATATGAAGAGCATCATTTCTCCTAAAACACTAGTAGCAGCAGTTGGCATTTAATATCACTCTAAAGAATCATTTTCATAACCTATCTTTAGGGAACTAAGTTTGAGGAATAGCCAGGGTTTGGGGAAAATAAAAGCAAAAATGAGTATACAGAAGCAAAAAAAATAGTGAGAAATTTCTTGCTGAATATTAATCACAATATTAAACTCTACAAGCAGAATTTAAGTGCAACTAGATCTTGGACACCCACCTTTATTTACAACATACTTTAAGAAGCTCTTTTGAGACCAGGGAGCTTATTACAAAACTGCAAGTTTGACATGTCCATTTTTACCTCACTACTCATATATAATAGCAACACCATAACACATTTAAGCATTCTTTATGAGCTGTTTTTCCATATGCAACAGTATTATTTAATTGAAAAATATAAAATAGTTGTTTTTAAGTAATTAAACAGAAATTGTATGGCCTCGTTGCTGTGGCTCGGGGGATAGAGTGCCAGCCTGGGAACGAAAGGGTCACAGGTTCGATTCCCAATCAGAACACATGCCTGGGGTGCAGGCCAGGTCCCCAGTAAGGGGTGTGTGAGAGGCAACCACACATTGATGTTTCTCTCCCTCTTGTTTTCCTTCCCTTCCCCTCTCTCTAAATAAATAAATGATCTTTTAAAAAATTATCCAATGAAAACTATTAATATTTTGACTGTTTATTCTGTGTCATGTGGATGCTTTCTCTTACTTAACCCTTTTAACTGGAAGTAAGTAGGATCATCATATTTCCAGTTCAGGAAGCTGACCTAGAAAGGTAATCTGACTTGGTGAATATAATACATTAAGTAGAATGTAGAATTACATTCTAAAAGCAGGATTTAAGTGAGAAAATATAAGAAAGTAATAGAGAGCAGGCAACACACAGATAATACAAAGAAGACCTAGATAGAAGCAGTACCAATATCAAAGACCCAGATTTAACCATAAGAAATCAAACAACCATAACAAAAGAAACAATCCAACACATAAATGGGCAAAAGATTTGAACATACACTACACCAAAGGTCTATGGTTGGCAAAAAAGTACATGAAAATATACTCGGCATCGTTAATAACTCTGGTAATGCAAATTAAAAAGGACACATCAGTATACAACCAATTAGAGCTGTGAAGAGGAGACACACCCCCTTGGAAATGGGAGAGGGGTTTGAGCTACACTTATATGACTACAGACTTGCACCCCTTGCTAAGCATGGCAGCTGGAAGAGGGGAAAAGGCAAACCTGGCCACCACTGGTCCTCATTGGTTGGAAGGCTGGACACTCCCACTGGCTTTCAGCACACATGGGATTCTGGGAAAGGACTTCTGAAATGCAGCAAGCCAGAAAGCAAAAGATCAGTTTGTTCTTTCCCCAACCCAGCAGGGAGCATATGGATAGGCACCAGTGGGCCTACTGGCAGTGGCCCGTTGCAGGCCTGTGAGCAGAGGCCTGGGAGCACAGACTCCAAACGATGCCTGAGGCTGGACAGCAACTGGAAACCAGCTAAGCCACCTACATTTATGATACTTTTGGGAGAAGAGGTTCCTGGCATAACCTTGAACTAAGCAGGCAGAGGGTGACAGGGTAATTTTTCTTTTGGGGCCTCAGAGGGAACAGGCTTTGTTGTTATTTCCAAACTTGCTGTTATTTCCAAAGATCTTGGCAATAACAGTCAGCACCGTGAACAGATTTTTGATCTTGTGTTATTTTCAGCTCTTGAACCTACATAGTAGTTGTAATGAGAGCCTTTGTGATGTCACACTCTGGCTTTCCCTTTGTCCTTACTTTAACTACCTGGATTTTTTAAGCAGAAACTTGCTACTAAATAAAAGATTCCTTTCTTTTCCACTGAACTCTATCTTTGGAGACTTGCCTAGAAGCCAGCAAGCAGTGGGACCCACTCCCTACTGGTTGGATTCGGTAACAGAGTGGCTACAACTTTAATTTTATTTTTTGACTGAATGTTTTATTCACTATCATATTAGACTCAAAGTCATTATCAAGTTTCTGTTTGAAAACTTAAATTTTAAGTTAAACTTACATAATTGATAACACTAAGTATTTGCAAGGATGTGAAGGAACTTGAACTCTCACCCAGTGCTGCTGGGAACGTAGAGTGGTACAACCACTTTGGAAAACAATTTGAAGTTTCTTAAAAACTTAAACATATACTTACTGTGTGATACAGCCACTCCATACAAAATATTTACCAACAGAAATGAGAGCATATAACCACACAAAGACTTGTACAGGAAAGCCCATAACAGCTTTATTTTAACAACAAAACTGTAGACAACCAAAATAAAATCAGCGGGTGAAAGGATAAACAGATTTGCTATCTTAATACAATGGAATACTTCCCAGCCATAAAAACAACTGGTACATACTACAACAGGGGTGTATCTCGAAATAAGTACACTAAGTGAAAGAAAAAAAAATGTGTGTGTGTATCCCGTTTATATAAAATTCTAGAAAATGTAAACTAATGTAGCTAGTAAGGACGAACAGATCAGTGGTGCCTTTTATGACACGGAGCAGAGTGAGGCAAAAGGGAGAATCACAAAATACTGAGGGACGCGAGGAAAGTCCGGGAGGCGACCCATTCCTCGTCTCGATTTTGGTGCCGGGTTTTCAGACGTATTCATATGCCAGACCCTGTCAAGTTGTAAACTTTAAGTATCTGCAGTTTATTTTATGTCAATTATACCACCATAAAGCCCATAAAAATGCATATGTTTACTTTTGTGTGTCTGTGATATATATTTTTAATGTTTGTTTTAATATGTGAGAATTACTACCAACATTTTAACAATGGTTATCTCTGAATAGAGGAAAAATTAAGAAACTTTTGAATATTCTTTTGTGAGTTAATCCCCACTTTCTCAACAAATTACAATTATATATACTCCTTTAAAGTCAAATGCTATCTTAAATTTAATTTTTTTAAATTGTCCTTTAAAAAATACATATCTGCATTGACAAAAGGCAGGAATGTAACATCAAATTTAGAGCTAGTTTATATATTCTTTTCTCTTTCCTACAATACCTGATTTCTTTACAATGAATATAAACTTTATATTTAAAAATAAAATGTCTTGCCCTGGCTGGTGTAGCTCAGTGGATTGAGTGCGGGCCTGCGAACCACAGGATCACGGTTCGATTCCCAGTCAGGGCACATGCCTGGGTTGCAGGCCAGTTCCCAGCAGGGGACACATGAGAGGCAACCACACATTGATATTTCTCTCCTTCTCTCCTTCACTTCCCCTCTAAAGATAAATAAATAAAATCTTTACAAAATAAAAATAAAAATAATGTCTTTTTGAAACAAAGCACTGTCTTCCTTACAGACTTGAAAATCTGCCCAATGTACTGGTAATTATTTCCATACTTAGATAAAATAATCAGAAAGTCAAGGTATTCACTTGGGAAGTGGACTTTTACTCAGAGATAAATTAATAGTGACTTCTGTTTTACCCTGTTTCAAGGCCTTGCCTCTCCCATCCCTTAGTCCTAGGACAGAAAAAGCTGGGAGACAAAAGGCAAGCAGGACGTGGCTCAGTCCTTTCTTTTGTTAGTCTAGGTGCCTACTTTTTGGACAGCATTTTTAAATTTGGTGAAATAATAAATTACAAACGCCCAAGAGCAGAAATCTCCTGTCGACGATAAGGGCATTATTTAGATAGTGTTGTGTAATTGCCACCTGTCTGTGCCCAACCTTGCAACAGGCGAGCCCTCCCTCGGCCGCCATCGCATGGAACTTGGAGCCTCCGTAAGGAAAGAGGACCTATGACGCAGTCGCCTGGGACGCAGTCGCCTGGGACGCAGTCCTGATTCGCACCTGATGCTCCTGGAGCCTGACCATGAGCGAACATTCAGTCCGCATTCAGTTTCCTCACTTGTGAAGAAGAGAAGGCATGCTGTCCGGTTTCTTGTTCTTTCCCAGGCTCATCAGCACTTCGCTAGTGTCCCTGCGCAGCGCGCACTCTGTCTTCCCTCTGCCGCTGCGCTGGGCCAGAAGGAGCCCCTTGGTCCCCCGGCCTGCTGCCCTCTGCCGCTGGATGGCTGCAGCCGCCTCCTCCAAGAGCCCCTCCGGGTGTGCACCTGGCCCCTCCCGGGTGCGCCAGAACTTTCACCTGGACTCTGAGGCCGCAATCAACCGCCAGATCAACCTCGAGCTCTATGCATCCTATGTGTACTTGTCCATGGCCTATTACTTCTCCCGAGATGACGTGGCCTTGAACAACTTCGCTAGGTATTTCCTTCGCCAATCCCAGGAGGAGACCCTGCATGCAGAGAAGCTAATGAGGCTGCAGAACCAGCGAGGAGGCAGAATCTGCCTGCAGGACATCAAGAAACCTGACCAAGACGACTGGGAAAACGGGCTGAATGCCATGAAGTGTGCTCTGCTCTTGGAAAAAAATGTGAACCAGTCCCTGCTGGAATTGCACTCTCTGGCCTCAGACAAAGGCGACCCCCATTTGTGCGACTTCCTGGAAACCCACTATCTAAATGAGCAGGTGAAGTCTATCAAGGAACTAGGGGACCATGTGCACAACTTGATTAAGATGGGGGCTCCAGATTGTGGCCTGGCGGAGTACCTTTTTGACAAACATACCCTTGGGAATGAAAACAATCAGAACTAAGCCTTCCCCACCACCGTGGTGTGCCAGGACTCGGTCAGCTGTCTCCTACCTCCTTGCCCTTAGAATGCATTTCCACCTTTATAAGTCCTCTGTTATACTGTCCCTTCTATAAAATGATTTGCAGAGAAAATGAATTTAGCCTATGTAAACAAGGGCTTTTGGCCAGCAATTTTCCCAGCTAGAAAGGATAATATGGTATAAAAGAGACTACAAAAAAGCTGCTGAAAGTAGATGTAAACTAACTTTCTCCAGTTACCAAATATATTCCAGACCACGAACCTTCACTAAAAGTCCATGATTATTCAACTCAACAAGTGCCTGTTATTTTTAAGACTTAATGATAATCTAAAATGGGAAAATGTGTAAGATAAATATATAAATAGCTATAACAAGATGAAGAATATAGTATTGTCAAAATCAGACATGCAAAATTCTATGACAATTTTTACTCTTTTCTAAAGTGTGTTCCAAGAAATAGTAATGTCTCAAGATCTGTTTTTAAAAAGATTTCATAAATAAATTCAAGACAAGCAACATCTTATGTTGATAACACTAAGATACTGAAACACTAAAGAACATAGTTCTAACACTAACTATGATACTGAAAATAAAGTGTGCATATTCTCTGTAATTTATAAACACTCAGAATGTGTATAGTGATCCCAGCTGCTCAGTGTTTTATGATGACTCACTGAGAGAATGCACTGAGCGCATTCTCTATCGGAAGTTACAATATATATTTATTACCATTTTAAGGGCTCTGGGAAGTCTTGAAATTAAAAACAAAAAAAAATCTTTGGTTATTTTTATTTAGCTCAGTGTTTCCCAAAGATATTCATTCTCAGCTAGTTTTTTTGTCCCTTTTTTTGATGTTGATGTAACTATCCAGATCTGATTTAAGACAACACACTTCACCACAGGGCTATATAAGCCTCCCCTTTAACACACCAAAAGGAGTGATTATACTGCAGAAAACAGCCTTCTATGGCCTTTAAAGTGAAGCAGAAAAAAACATCATGTGATAGAAAAGTCAAGAAGGGATCCAGAATGAAGGAGGCATCAGCTGAGCAGATGTTTTCTTGGGGGCATGGGAGGAAGAGGTGTGATAAAATGGTGACAGAATATTCGCTCAGGAGCCCAGACTAGACTAAGAGCACGCTGGGTGATGCTTGAGAAGATGGGCTGGAGGGAAGTATGGATGTGAGAAAAGGGTCAAGTTTAAGTTAGTGAGCAATGGCAGTGAGTTGAAGGGCTCTCTGTAGAAAAATGCTGTGCTAAGAGTTGAGCAATCGGAATATTAGTTGTGCAGAATAAAAACCTGCGGAGAGTCTAAATGTCTGTTAGTTTGGGTCCTCTGAGAAACAGGTGTCAAGACAGGGTAAGGGTGTTATGGTAAAAGGAGTGGCCAGAGGGGAAATAAAGGCAGGGCCCTCATCTAACAAAGAAATTAACACAGCAGGATGGAAGCAAAGTCTCACAAATTGAGCCAGTAATCCTGAGCCTGGTCCAATAAGACTGCCAGGCATTCCAAACACACAAGTAAACTAGGGAGGGGGGGCGGTCTTGAAAGTCTGTGTGTGTCATCTCCACTAGCTGAGAAAAGGAAAACCTTGAGGCTGTGTATTCATCCCAAGGCCCGAAGGGGGAAGGGGAGGAGGTCCACAGTGCTTAAAGAAAGAGCCCATAAACAACTTTGGTTACCTGCCTGTCTCCCTTCTCCTATGCAAAATGAACAAATAGAGTCTAGAGCAAGGTAAGGATTCAGGCAAACAGACCCCCACACCTCCGTTGGGCAGTCACGTTTCCAGGGGGAAAGCTGGCATCATCTTTACCGGTCACTCCAAATACGACTCCCTCAGCCCTGTCCCACCAATGATGTAAGTCCTCAGAACAAAGGACTCGCTCTCTTGGCTCTTTTAGCCGCACAGGGGAACCCCTGGCCATCTGGCCTCTGGCCACCCTGATCTTGCCACCCATGCCTTTTCTTCCCTATTAGAACTTAGCACTAATGAACGTTGCTTGCATTCTAGTCAGCTTGCTGACCTGTAATTCTTTATTGCATCAGTAAGGAGAACTGAGTTTCTGGGAGTTTCTCCCATGATAAGAGTATAAGAAATTTATTAGAGAAAACAGTAAGGCCCTTGAGAAAAAATGGGGAAGGAGCTAAAAGAAGCAGGGAGGGTCTTCAGACTCTGTGAGTCTGATCCTGGGAGAAGGAAGAAAGGAAAGGTTGTGCAAATGTCTAAGGAAAGTTCTGCCAAGTCTGCAAGGCTGTCTGAGAAACCTCCAGCCAGAGCTGCTCATCAGAGGAATCCCAAGTCTCTGAGAAATGGGCCTTCCTGAGCACATTTCCAGGGCTCGGTTATTGACTGGGAACGATCCCTAGGGAGCGCAACTCACAACAAACTAAGAGACAAATCCATTTTACAAGTCCTCGGCACATCGTGCTCCCTTCAGCCCCGGGTCTGGGAGGCACACCCACCTGGCTGCACACATGCAACAGAATGGTTTAGATTAACATACTACACAAGGGCACCCTATGCTACTAAATATGATGTTGTCAAACACATAATGATGTGGGCAGAACTTCATAATTCAATGATGAGAAAGTGGGAAGTTCTCTTGTGAAGACTTCTGCATTCTCAGGGAAATACAAGGATTATCAACTGACAGCAAGAGGGGGAGGGGATTAGGGGATTTGAGATGAGAATGTGTAAAATAATTACCTAGGATAATGGTTATTAAGTATTTTTGACAGCAACACAGTATAGGAAAGATCACTGTCTAGGATGTAAATACATGAACACACCCACCCAAGAATTTCAGGAGACAAGACCTGTACTTCACTTACTTTCACTTCAACTCAATTCTATTTTATTTAAAAAATAGTGGATAGTGACTCGCTGAATAATTTCATCACACACTAATGGGTTATAATCTGTATATAGTTGGAAACACACTCCTCCAGAAGAATTAAAGAGGAAATTTTCTGAAGAAATGTAATAGGATTATTGTGTAGCAAAAGAAGCCAATTTAAGGAATATACAGTGAGATTGAGCAGCATGATTAAAAACAAATCATTTTGTGCTTTCACTTCATTCCTGCTCGAGTGGCATTTAATAGAGAGACTTTTCTGTATATCCACTCGAAATTAGTCCCCAATTTCCCACCATTCCCTGTCCTGTTACTTGATCTGTTTTTCTCTCCAGCACTTACTACCACCTAACACCTTTTTTACTTGCTTCTATTTCCTTCGTTCCCTGGAATGTGAATCCTGCCGGACGGGGACTCGGTTTCTTTCGGGGCTGCCTCCACATGTCTAGAGCAGCACTTACCCTTTAGTGCACTGTCAATGAATGTGAGCCAGCCGGTGAGTGTGTGCAGACATCCAGGGGCCAGTTGGAAGTGCTGGTCAGCATCTCAGAAAAAGTATCAGATAAGCAAATCTGGAAGTTACCCATATGGAGTTGACCAGTAAAACTGTGAAGAGGCTGCACTAACAAAGAAAAGAGGAGAGAGCGAGGAGTCCAAATATAGAAGCTTGAAAAATTGAAGGAGCTCTATATTTAGGGCAGATTAGATAAAGAACACTTGACAGGACACAGAAAAGGAATGTAAGAATAGCGAGACCAGAAAAACAATACTGGTCTGAGAAGCCCTGAGAGGAGAGAGTTTCCATTAAGTGCTGAAGAGCTTAAAGAGGTTGGGGTTGGAAGGCCATCAGAGTGGGCTTCGGGAAGCCATTGGGTATTTCAGAATCCTGAGATAAAAGGCCAAATTCATAGGGCTAAGGTAAATGAGATGGAGAACATAGAAATTCTTTTGAAAAGTTTTTATTTTTTAAGTAATTGAAGGAGCAAAAGGGTAGAGGGTGGCTGTGAGTGTTGTAAAACCAGGAAAGAGGACAAAAAGTTGATTTGAGAAGTGACAGAAAGATGTCCCAGGGGAGAAGAAAGCATGAAGTAAAGAGCACACGTCTGACCCAGGTGGGTGTGCCCTCCCAACCAGTGTGTGTACAAGAGGAGAGAAGTGACATGCACTTTAAGATGAGAAGAGGGCGAACTGAGGCACTTACACTGGCTGAGCTTCAACTTCTGAATAAAGAAGCAAATGAGATCACCTAGTGAGAGATGGCTACCTCTCTATAGAAATATTTTAATTAATTTCATTTATCAGAGATTATTACAAAAATAACAAACATAAGTTATTTTGCATATAGGATATAATATGTACTCTGTCTAACACTTAAAGCAAAGACTGGAGCTTTTACAGATGAAAAAGCATGCACCTGGAATTGAGCCAAGTGGAGGCTAGATTCTAAACAGAAACCTGGAATCCAGAAAGAAATGACTCCAAACCCCTAAGTAACACTGAAGGTCATATTACTCTTGAACACAACACCCAGGAATGCCGAGACCCAAGGCCTTCAGACTTGCAGGAAAATATAGCACATTTCTTTCCCCACTAGCAGCTCCTGAAAATCATGATCCTTCACGTTGAATTGTTTATTATGTTTTGAACAGTTCATTTAAAAAGGCATGGGATGGGTGGAGAGAATGAATTTCCTTATTGAAAGCCAGAAAGTTCAATTTTATAAAAAATTGAGAATTACCTTCAAGCTTTCCACTCTTTGCCACACTGTAACAAAGAAAGTTTAGAGATATGCATGCAGAAAAAAAGGGAGCAACGCAGGCTGCTTCGGGAGACACTCTTCATCCTTCCACTCCCTCTAAGAAAGGCATTTAGGAAGCAGTCAACTGGAAAACAAGCCCAATTGCTAACCAGGACTGACAAGGATAGTATGTGTGCTTACAACAGACTGTTAAACATGAACTGTCAAGCAGTACTAAGTTTATGAAATCAGAAAGATACACAGGCATCGGTATTTGTTGTTAGCTTTCCCTAAGCTTCATATTTCTGTTGTGAACAATTAAGACACAATAGGTATATTTGTTTTGAATGAGTAAATGAACAGTGTGTATGTGCAAATGCAGATGCACACACATATGCACACTCTGAATGTCAGATATAATTCTAATGCCCCCCCAAAAAAAGAGGGATGGCCAGGCAGTCCCTGAGAACAGCTCATAGACATACACTTAGAGTTGAGTTCCTTCCAAGCAACCTGGCCAATTTCCAAGTGCAGATGGTGGCCAGTCTTCTGAGAGACGTACCTAATGTTTTTGGACATACTTTAGTTGCTAGCAAACCCCTTGAGTGCCATATTTTCATAGGCTGAATTATCAAAAAAATTTCCAGTACCATAAGGGGCTGCTAGACTAATAAAACAGTTTATTGCATGAACTATACACAGATACTAGAGAGTGTCGTCTGATCACTAAAAGCCTGCACTTGAGCTTTCAGAGTACCTGGGTGAGAATAGCTACTCCCCCACACACCAACTGCATGGTTTGGGGAAAGTCTCTAGAGACCGATTTTCCTCTGCTGTAACAGCAGCTTACTTCAAAGCTTATGGGGGGGTGGGCAGGTTATGAGATAGAGTACACAAAGTTCAGCACATCATCTACTACAATCATAGCAAATGGTCAATATTAGCTGCTTAAGCTTGTGAGTGCTTTTGGGGGGGGTGTCTGCCTGTGTGTGCAAAGACTGTTGCGGGGAGAATAATATCAGCTGCTCTCAATGAGCAGAACCTGGTACCTGGGAAAGGGGCACTAGGAAGAACTTTTTCATTACATAGCATTTCCCATCTTGTGAAAATGTCAACCACTTGAAATCATTACCTTTTGAAAATTCATAAAATTCGAATATAGCAAATACATAGGAGTTGCTATAAATTTTACTCACTTCCAAGGAGTGCACATATGCTGCATCTTTCTATAATGTGTTTCCACATCAAATTAAGAAGTAATTCAAGTACAAAGTTGGAGGACTCATATTTCTCTTCTTTTTATCTAGCCTAAGGCATTTACCATAATTGCTTGTTTTGCTCTCTTCTTAGGCCTTGACTGAATATACACAGTCCTCACTTCACATTGTTTCAATTTGCATGAATTTCAGTTACTAGAGTGTAGTTAAATAATAACTGTCCCTCCGTAACATGATTAAAATTTCAGTTACTATGGTATAATTACTGTGAGTAAATTGCATAAAGAACTAACATTGCTGCTAGTTCTTTCATCCACAAATCACTATATAAATAACATATACACTTATAGTATAAATAACATATGCACTTCATCACCAGTTGCCAGTCACACGGGTCTACCATAGTCTGTCGGCAATTGGTCACTGTGCATCTGTTTTGCTTCCTTCACACAGTAAAGCATGTCGGTGTGCTGCCTCCTTGTCAGTCAGTGATAAACCCAGGAAACATTTTGTAATATCGAGTAATCCAAAGAGAGAATTGATCATGAAAATGTAACCAAAAAAAAAGAAAGAAAGAAAGAGCCCTGGCTGGTTGAGCATGGGCCTGCGAACCACACGATCGCAGTTCGATTCCCAGTCAGGGCACATGCCTGGGTTGCAAGCCAGTTCCCGGTTCCCAGCAGGGGATGCATGAGAGGCAACCATGCATTGATATTTCTCTCTCTCTCTCTCTCTCTCTCTGTCTCTCCTTCCCCTCCCCTCTAAGATAAATAAATAAAATCTTTAAAAAAAAGAATATTTATTTAAAAAAAAGAAAGAAAGAAAGAAAAGCAATACTGCTGGAAGTCAAATTGGATACTATTAGAACTTATTGACCTAACTGAACAGCTACGATAAAATAGAAAGATATATCAGAAAAGTGACACCAGCAAAAAAATTCACATTAATGGAATTCTTAGAGATATTTCACAACATTGAAAGCGCAAAAGATAAAATTTTGGAAAGAACCACATTTTGAAATGACTATGAAAATTCACCAAGGCAAAAAATAATAATAATTCTAGCCTCATATACTGTTATGTTATATGGAAAAAAAGGCAAACATTGATCCAACTTTGCTTGGGTTATTTTTCAAAGAAGTAAAAAAAATTGTTTTCTCAATGTTCCTAGTGTTTTAAATTAGTGTACTAAATAAATATTAGTTTTACTATTGTTCTGATTTTACTTTACATTTATAACCAACAATAAGAGTGTTCAAATATTTTGACCGAAAAAAAACTTAAAAGCCACACAAAAAAATTATAATTTCCCCCAACGATTACTAAAATTACTTTGTATCATTTCAGTTTGAAAGGCCATTTTTACAGTCCTGCACTACCAGGCAAAATAGGAGGTGTATATATATTCAGTAAAGTAGAAAACTGATTTGTCTGTCAAGAATACCATTTCAAAGATTTTTTTTCTGTTCTTTGTCAGGCATTTCCTCCACTAAAATAAGCATCTTTGAATTATTATAGGTAGTAATACAGGGAAAATTTTATTGTGAATACAAGGAAACTAGAATTAGGGACAGTGTTCCTGTTTAAAGTTTAATAATAGAAAGTAATATAAGCATTGTACTGTACAATTTATGAGCTGTCTTTGCATGCATTGACTTACTTCTCACAACGATCCTATAATGTAGGTGCCATTTTCATGTGACTGATAAAAAAAACTGAGATTCATCCGTGACACTAGCAGCCAGTGGTTATGCCCGACTGGGACTTGGAGATTTTACTTTCAGGTTCTGGGAGTTTTCACTACATCATTTTGCCTTCCTAGGAAAAGAATTGAAACCAAATCCATTGAGAGTCCCTCATCTGAGGAATCTCTACAACATACTTCTTTTCCACCACTGAATGTACCCTTTATGCTTAATTTTGAAGAATAAATGATTTATTAATCCAGTTAAAGTCATTAATGTAATGTAATATTGTCGCACACTTAATTATTAGATGCATTATCAATCATAGTAATTGGTACTAAAAATGTGACAAATGTCAGTAGTATTTGAGTTCAATTTCTTGATTGTTAATATTCCATTGCCATTAGTGTGCTGTATATATACTACTGTATTTAAATGGTCATAAGAAAAGAATGATTTTTCACTAATTGAAAAGGATCTGCACAAAATAATTGAAGGTCCTTTATTTTCTTCTTCATTGACATGAGTTCAGGAGAGCCTACCCATCTATCAATGAACCAGAAAAATGATTGATAGACTTATTTCAAACCTTTTTTATGCATAAATTTGAAATACATGTGAGGAATAACAACACCTTGAGGATGGACTATGTTATTTCTGGCTATTCCTCATTTTGAAAGTAACAAGAGCAAGATAGAAATAAATGGGAACTGTAAGTGGATAAATTCAATGTCACAAACCTGAAAAACTTTTAATGACACTGATCTTATAGTTGGTAGCATTGTACGTCTGTCTATAATCTCACACAGACGGCATCCAACGGAGAGAGCAGTTAGGAAGAAGCAAGGTGCTAAGTGAACAAACCTAGCAGAAAAAATTCTATGGTGGTCACCAGTGAAACAAAATGACTTAGTAAAGAAGAAATAGAGATGTGTCATTTGTGTAACACAAGGAAACTGGTCAAGTATAGATAAGAAATGATGATTAAAATAAATGAGAATATGTGAGAAGAATTTGTGGGAATACAAAAAAGAATTAGGACTGTCAGGAAAAAAAGGATGTAGTTGGAAACCTAATTATGCGTATCATTTCCTTTTCCCTCAACCTCCATGTCCAAGTTCTGTTCATTTTTACCTCCTAAATATTTCTTGATTGTGTCCAACCTCTGCATCTTCACCCTGCACAATCCACCACGACCTTTCTCCCAGACCTCTGTCATCACCTTCCAAACTGACTTCTCATATCTGCTCTGTCCCAGTCTGCCCTTCAACAGGACAGTGATTTTTACAAAACAGATATCATGTTACCCATGATCAGGCTCTTCTATGTTGTTGCACTGTGACTGGAACAAACACAAAGTTATTTGATTTGCCATACGGGGTCCTGGGTGGTCTGCCTCTGCTACTGCTATAACATCACATCCCACCTCCCCACTGGCTGACTGGCATTATTTTAGCCTCTAAGTTCACCATGCACCCTCCTGCTGCTTTTCTCCATCATTTGCTTAGAAAGTGCTTATTCAACTCCTTCAACTCCTTGCCTCCTATTTGACCTTTAATTCTGAAACTGCTGCTTACACTAGGAAGAGATCTTGTTTGCCCCTCCAGAAGCACTCTGCTCTTCTCCACCTTTCTCCTTTCTTCAAGATGTTAACGTGAGGATATATATTAATGGACTCACCTACCTGTGGCTTCTTCAAGGTATTTATTCTCCCACCTCCCACCTTTCAATGTCACGGCAAGTCAGCAGCATCCTTCATGGACCCAACGCCTCCCGTGAGGAAAGCAGCTTCCTCCACTTAGCCCCTCTTTCTCCAGGTTTTAATAACCGACTCAAACTCTTGCTGCCCTGGGGTACAAATGTCTGACCCTTACCTTACTCTGATACCACACCTTTGTAAAAAGCTGATTTATACTCTTCAAATTATTCTATTCAGGCCTTATGTTTCATCTCAAAACCCTATGGTCTTTTCCCTGATGATCTTTCTTCAAGATAACCTTCTAATACTTGTGCCCTCAAGCCAATCTATGCAGTTTGAGGTCTTGGATGCAACAAGTTTTCCTAATTGCATCTCCCTGAATGTGCCTTTATTCCACTCAGAATGTCTACCTTAGTATTCAGCCCCAATGCCACACCCCCCGCCCCAAACTCAGAAATTTCCTCTGCCATGAGTCTTTGACACCCTCCACCTGAAACCTTTGGATTTGTGTGGGGAAGTCACTCAGGCTCCCATTGCAGTCTGTCTATACATGTCACAGCCTTTCTCAGCCTGTGGTTTCCTCTTTATTCATTTGTCAAGGCTCCACAAGGCTCTGAATCCCCAAGTGCTTATTTTCTAGTCCCCAGGGCCTAATAAAATACATGGCGTATGACAGCTATTCCATAAATGAGCCAGACTACAAAGCTGTCTGTGTAGTCCAGCTAAAGTAGTTCAGAGCCTTACGGTAATTTACTAAGGCACAGTATCTTACCAAAATACTCATCTATTTACCCAAAACATTTTTTTTCTCCAAATACAACATCTTAGTGAGAATGCAGTTATTATAGCCAAAAACTGCTACGGTGTACAGAATGATGTAATCTCCTTTATCAGCCAATTATTCCTTCTTAAAATAAAATCTTGAAGCTTACTTCTCAATCCTGCTTTACTGAGAAATTTATCCCATGGTGCAAAAGAAAATCAAGTACATTGAAAATAAGAATGATCCAGAAAATTGGATCAAAGGTTTTGGAGGATTTTTCCAGGTAAAACATGAATTTTTCATAGCATTGTTATTCCCGTAGCACTTGTTGTATCGAAGCACATTAAGCACTTGTTGAAAGGCTTTTATAAAAGTTATTTTTTTCTTTTTCTGTATAGCTACCTCTTTCTCACTATTTTTCAGCCAGTTTTTTAACGGAGGTTACACTGTGCTGACCGGTTTTTCTACCCCTTCCAGGACTGAGGGGCTTAGCCTTTCAGCTGCTGGGGACGTTGGCAGTGGGTGACTCACAGCTGAATCCTCCCTTCTACACCCCCAGCTGAAGGGAGCCGCAGCTGCAACATCACATCCCCTTCCGGGAGGCAGTCTACATCCAATGACTCGGCAATGCAGAGGACTAGGAGGAGGGGTGCAAAACATACAGGGGAGGGCACAAAGGCCCGCTTGCTCCAGTTTGAAATGACTATGCGGGGGCATTCCAGCTCCAGGAATCCCCATGGGATCAGCTGAGCCACTGTTGGGACCCCAGTCCCCCACCCCGACTTAATCCGATTTTCTTTATTACTTTTTTTAACTGCATTTTTAATTTAATTATTGTTCAAGTACAGTTTTCTGTCTTTTACTCCCATTCCAGCCCACCCCCCCAGTGCTCCCACCTCCCTCCCATTTCCACCCTCCTTAGTTTTTGTCCGTGTGTCCTTTATACTTGTTCCTGTGAATCCTTTCCCCTTTCCCCTGAAATTCCCTCCACTCTCCCCTCTGGTCACTGTCAGCCTGTTCCCTATTTCAGTGTCTTTGGTTATATTTTGCTTGCTTGTTTGTTTTGTCGTTTATTTCATTTAAGGGTTGATTTTAGAAGCACTGCTCCATAAACCTACTGGGTGCTGATCTCCATCTCACAGTCTGCTTTCCAGGCAACCTGACTCTGTGAGAGCCATCAAGAAGGATCCCATGTTGATAAACTGACAGGAATTCTCTCATCACTGTTTAATCATAAACAAACATATATGGGCATATACATGTGCACATGTATTATGAATACATATGATTTTTCTGTTTTTAAAATGGATTCTTATGATAAATTCTTTAATTTTTCCCATTCTAGAATACATATTATAAATTCTTCTATGTAATTTGTATAACTTCATAGCTTTAGTTTATTCTTTTAGCCCCTAATTAATATTAAATGATGTAGACATATCAAAATGTATTTAATCTCTTGTTTTCTGAAGGCCATTCGCTCATTTGTATCTTGGCTTCCATGAACAATGCTGGATGAAAATATACAAACAGTCCCCAAAATACTCCTTTTAACAACTCATGGCATGGTAGAAATAGAAATAACATAAAAGGAAATATAAATTTTTAAAAGCATATTTCTACTTTTTTTAACTTTTTTTTCTTGCTTTTTTTTGTTGTTCAAATAAACTTGTCCCCATTTTCCTCCCACCACTCCCCCCATCCCAGCCATTGCCACCTCCCGTCCTTGGTCCTGCTCGGTTTACCTTTCTTTTAAGTTAGTGTCAAAATGGAGTTAGAACTGATTCGTCTACTTAATTTTCTACAAAGCAGAATTTTAAGTCCAGACTTTCTTAAAAAGCAACAGAATGTACCCAGCCTCTTTCCCCCCAAGATTTGGTATAAGAAAGTCTCAACATTTATTCAAAAGTCAGAAACTGATGTGGAAAGGAAGCCAGAGTTTTCTCAGGATCCTGAGACTAAGTGCTGGTTTTTAAACTCAGAAAACAATGGTGTCCATTTAGAATCAACATACAATTTAGCATTTTTAAATGCACTCAAGGGCAAGATTAACTAGATGTTACCTATCTTCGATTTTAAAAGCAAACCATTATGATAATTTTTTAAAAACATACTAAATCTTAAATTCTTAATTGTATCTCTGATGACATAAAATAAAATGTACAATCACACACAGTTCAGCTATTATGGCATTTGAAAATCTATTCTAATTTGCAAGGCAAACACTTTTCCTCTTTGTTTTAGCTAAATTAGAAGTTAATGAACTGAATGTTCTAGTGTAGCATTAACATAAATAAACACAAATCCATGACAAAGTGAGTTAATCAAACTGAGTTGAACAATACATTTTCCCAAGTACATCGTGCACAAAATCACAGGCCGAGGAGTAATTTTTTTTACGCATGAGCACTTGGTGTTTTCAACTTAAACGTATCTTTGCAAAGTTAAATAATTCTTTTTTTTTTTTAGTAAGCTCAGCCTATTGGTTGGTAATGTTAGGACACCATCTTGTGGATAAGTCATCTAATTTGAAAACCTTTTTGAAATCATATAGCAAAAGATAAAAATGTTTTAAGTATCACAGAAATTAATATCTTCGTGTTTATGTTTTTTAGCATTTCTACCTGTGGGTAAGTAAGGCTAAGAAAAGTACTCAATGATTTTTATCAAAAGAGCCTTTTTCCCATTGTGCATTAATTATACACCAAATGTTACATTCCATAATAGTTAACTGTTTGAAAGGCTTTTTAATAATTTTTTACAAAGAATGAATGAAATCCATATTAATAAAGGTAACCTGCCATTTACCACTACAATACAGTGCCAAGTAATTTTTTGGATGTAGGTTCATGGCCCAAGTGTTGTTCCTGGGTTTCCCATGATCAATATCCATAAGAATATTTTAGGCATATGAGAATTTCAAATATCATATGATTTTCTCTTTTAAAAGTATTAATATCTCCATTAGCCTACCTATATATCTGAAATTCAAAAAGGCTTTGATACTTTAAAATAAGAACATACTATACAACTGGGCTTTATGACAAAGGGGGTTACCGGAGCATTGCCTGCACAAGTGTGTAGAAGACTGAGCTTTGTTCCTGCCTCTGGGGCCAATCAGCCACCCATTCTGGACAAATCAGTCCACTTTTCATGCCTTAGTTATCATAGCTTCAAAAAGAAATAATGGCAGGTTATCCAGAGAATTTTTGCAAAGATATACATAGTATGGGTAAAATTTCTGCTGCTACTATGACATAGGACATGAGAAGAGAAATGAATCCAATTCTCTTCAAGATCCTGATTCTAATTGTTTCAGATTCTAGTTCTGAAACAACTGGGCTTTTTTTTTTTTATTTAAAAAAATTCATGGATCACCCTTATATCCTTCCAACACATTTTTCTTTTTTTTTAGTAAGCTATTTTAATCTTCGTTTTGTTGCTTGCAATAAAGCATCATGGCTAACACGCCTGCCGTGTAACTCTGGGTAAGTTATTACACCCACTCAATGGGAGGAGGGGTTATAAGAACGGGCTTTGAGTAAACAGATCTGAGCTTGTCATCTCACTTACCAGCTGTGTTACTTGGGACAGTTATTGAGCTTCCTCTTCCTTGGCTTTCTCATTTCCCTCACTGAGTTCTGAAGAGTGCTAAATTAACTTGCATAAAGCATTTACCACAGTGACTGGTTTATGTCAAACAGGGTAGGGGAAAAATGGTAGTTTATCAAAATTATTAATAAATAGCTGTAATTTAATTTATCCTCCTCCCAAACTTGAAAACAAACCAGAGTGTGAAATAATCATCACTCATAACATTCGTGAAAGAAATAATGCTGTTTTGCGTTGTTGCCCACAAAATACCCCATTAGAAGAAGACTTAAGCGGTACTTTGATAAGTCTGATTTGATGTCCTCTAAATGACTGAAGCTTTAAAACAAGTTGTAATTTCCCAACTGCACCATAGTACACAGGAAACAATATGTTCAACTCATCAAAAGATTTAAATCTTCACAGACCATTAGTCTATGATGAAAATAATTTGTGAGAATCTTTGACTTACAAAGGTGACTTACCTTCCCTGTAATGGATTTGAGGCTGTTGTGGTTAATGTGCTAAGTCAAGGTTAAGCAGACTGATCAAATAGCTTTGTCCCAGACGTCTTGGTAAAGGACCTAGAGAAATATAAAAAATCACTCTTAGTCTTTTTCTTTGTACTATATCATCCTTTAAAAAGAAAAGTATGACAGTTAATTATTTTAGAAATGTGATAGTTTATAGTTTTCAACCATATGTAAGACTAGAGATTAATTGAACTCAAAATGTAGTTAACTAAAGAAAAATATTTCATAGGGGACAAAAAAAAGTCTCACGAAATAAGTCATCCTGCCTCACCCCCATCACCCTTTTTTTCCTTTGTAATTCAAATCCTAAATTCCCTTTAGTGGCCAGCTCAATTCTTAACATTTTTCTGAATTCTTCCTTATTCATCACAATTACAAATGACTGTACTAGGCCATTTTAAACTTGATTGTATCCCTCATCTGCAATTCAGAGACAAATCAAAATAGCCCAAGCAAGCTAAAAATCTAGATTCCATCAAATCCAAAGTCTTGAAATATAAATTTAATATTTAACTCAGAGGGAGAAAGCTTGTTTTTTTAATGCTTATAAAAATATAAACCTCTTTTTTGATATTCAGACTAGATTTATTACATGCCTAATATTTGAACTCATGTATATTGTCTTTATTCCATATTTTTTTCTCATCAATTATAACTGGATTACATTTATGCATACTCAAAAAAGGCAATTCAACTTTTCAGGGATCTATATGGGATATATATAGACCAGATATTTTTTCCAAAATTTGTGTAATATTTTTCTGACTTTTATATCAACAAAACATTTCAAACTATCTATTGTTTTTGCCCTTGCTAGAGTTTTCTTATGCAATTTTCTGAATAGACAGTCTCTCAAGAGGCAATTAAAGGACTTAAACTTTAGATAATATACTCTTTTCTACTAGACTGCATTCTTTCATTTCATCATTCATTTTCAGAATTTCAGTTTCCATGACCGTCAGTTTTAAGTGATTGCCACCTGATTGCACAGGGCTGACAGCGCAACCTGTAGCTGTCCTCTGCACTATATGTAACACCTGGTTAAATGAATAGTGGTTAAAAGTAGCTTTTATTTTGAAATGTTTAGCTGTGGAGGTTGACTATATCATTAGAAAGGGTTGTGTATGGAGTCACATGTGGAAATCCAAGGTCTCTTATGGACTGGCTGTTTGGAAATCCACCCCTTAGTCTAACTCTTCTAAAAATGTCACCTCCTGCTACACCTTGTAAACTGACCCAGGCCAGGGACTTCCAAGTTCTCAAAACCGTGGGTGGAGTGAAGCGGTAACTGGTTCAGGGTCATCTCTGTGTACCACATACTCTGTGGTACTGACAAAACCCTCTAGGAATAGTTATTGGAAAAATCCATGATACATCCTGCTGCATATCATCCCGCCCTTAAAAATCATTAACCTAGCAGGTTAGTGCAATGTTAAGCTATAATAGACACTTAATATGTATTTGTAGATTTCAAAAAGATTTTCCATGAATCTATTTTATTGCTTTCATGACAATCTAGATTTCCTTCTTCCTGTGATAAAACACCTTCATATTATACCTCCTGGCAAAAGAGTCGTGTGTTTCAGTAGGACGTATTTTGAGGTACTTCCTAATATATATCTTTCAATAATTTCAAATATTAGCATGTTTTTGCTGCTTGGTTATGTTAATATTTTTTAAATTAAACTTTATACTCACACAATGCACTTAATAACTTTTTTATTGAAATCAATAGTGCATTCTATCATGAGCTGATTCACTGGCAGCAAAGATATGAGAGAAATATTCCACATATTACAGTACTGCTTTCAATTGAATCCAAATTGATCCAGTGTGTTTATATATTAAGAATTCTTCATTGAAAGCAATGGAGCTGAGCCCGGATTAAGAATGCTCCATTGGTTTCTAAGAAACGCAGTCATGAAACTTACTGCATTTAGTATTCAGGGCCTCTTCCACCTCCCAGCTCCCAGCAACATGTGCACTGTCCTTTGACCCAAGACAATTCCGTAACATCTCTTATTCTCAAGGAAGGTTTCTGAAATCCATTGCACAGGAAGCTGAAGTCTGATCAAGGGCACCAGATATTATTGCTATAAACAGTGGTTCAGAGAGAATAAATAAATTGAAAATGTCTTGCTGTTTACTTTTTTTAATCAAAGTTCTTATAAACTGATGATTCTACCATTACACCTGTATGAGACAGTCCAGAGGCTGCAATGATATTTCAGGACTATCATTAGAGAAACAAAGAGAACTCTGAGTTGCTTTTCTCCAGTCCTGGTTATGAATTAGGCTGAGTTGTTCACCCGTCTGGTACTCATTCTCCACTGTGACAGGGAGCGCACCTTACAGCGGGGAAAGTGGCTGAGAGGACGTATGTAACTGGAAAATGACCAAAGGAGAAAGAAGTTCTTTATAAAAATGCCTGTGTCACATAATGCTAAAATCAGTTATTTTAATTTAATTAGCAAAGCATTTGAACTACATTAAGAGACAGAGATGGGTGTCATTTACTGAATTAAGCGCTCTCACGTGTGTAGCAGGATGCTCATCACAGGAGAAAGAACAGTTCAACGGTGTACCAAGGACTCACAGAATCACTGACTATTTTAACGGAAAATGCCTTTAAATGTCTTCTTGTACTTGTGTGTCAACCACTCACCTTTTGTTCAAGTAAAAACTAAGAATAAATAAATTCATGGCTGATCAGTTCAAGAACTGCTTTAGGACAGGTTAGAAATCTGTTTTTAAATGAAAACTGCATACATTTAAAATGTTATAGTGTTATTAAGCAAAAATCTTGAAAATATGTATTGATTTTTAAAGTCAACGGTAAGAAATATCAAATTTTATTAATTAAATAATTCATGGGTTACAAAATATTTTAAACTATAATAGGCACATATATAATTTGCATTAAAATTACTTTTTTCATATTTTTAGGCTTCAGTAAACATTACCAGAATTAGTTATAATTAATTTTAATCCAATCTAAATTTAGAGGCTTAGGAAATCTCGATACTGTGTTTAAGATATTAAGATTTTAAAAGCCTGACTGCAGATATAGATATAGTTTGTAACTACAGATATATACTACATCTTGTTATACCTCTCAAGTCAAACAGAAAGAAAGTAAACATGGTCCCTTGCCTAGAAGATTTTGGATTCTGATTACATTAGGCAAGCAACCCAATTCTGCCCAAACTTCAAATGAAAATCCTCCAAGAGGTCTCATAAAAAATAATAATTTTAGGCCCTGGCTGGTGTAGCTCAGTGGATTGAGCACAGGCCTGCGAACCACACGATCGAGGTTCCATTCCCAGTCAGGACACATGCCTGGGTTGCAGGCCAGTTCGCAGCAGGGCACACACCAGAGGCAACCGTACATTGATGTTTCTCTCCCTCTCTCCTTCCCTTCCCCTCTGAATATAAATAAATAAAATTTAAAAAAATAATAATAATAATTTTAGAGATTCCTATCTTGTCATAAATTGGGAGAGGTTTGTCTCGGTGTATATCGGACCCAGATAACACTGGCCAGGGAGGAGAAAACAACAACTCAGGCTAAGAGGCTGAGTTCCATTGACAGCATTGGTTTTGCTTCCCCAGCATTCATTCATTCCAGCTTCTTTGGTGAGCAGCACTGCTGTTTTGTTTGGAGGATTACTCTGTTTCCACTGACTGTGGTTTTGGCAGCACGTCAGCAAAGAAGCCTTACGTCGCCCTGGCCAAAGGAAAGGGAACAACAGACCAATCTATACCAATCAAACACACCCAACCACTCTCAGGAATTCGACCCTCTCAGAAATTGAGCTCTGTGTTACAAAGGAAGAAAAGTGGTGGAGCTGATTCGTGCCAGTGTCATAGTTTGCTGAATAGTCAGTCCATCAGTCCATCAGTCCTCGCTGCCTCTAGCCTCAGAAATGCCTTTTCTAAGGTCTGGTCCCTTTGTTCTTGTTTCAGTTTGTTTTGTTTTTTTGGTCTATGTGTGCGATACATCTATATGCTTCCAAGAGATATATCTTCTGTCTCACTCTTACATTATTAGCTTAAATATGTTGCTTTACTTTTGACCAAATATACTGTTTCCCTGAGAAGCTGGCTTGAGTCCAGCAAAGGTCTCAAGGAAGTGGGGAGGGATGCTGAGAGCCACAGTCAGTGTTAGAGCTGAGAGCAGTATCAAAGTGAAAAGGCCATGTCAGTTTTGGTTCTGTCAACACTTAAGAGAACGTTCACTCCAGGAAAAATTCTCATTGGGAAGAGAACAAATAGCAGGACTTACACTTTTATACTGGCAATTATGTTGTCATTGTGGGACAATCAATCTTCTCACAATAGGCCAGTGAGGAGCAAGGATGCTGGGAGCAGACCTCTAGCCAGATGAAGAGACTGGCAGAATTTCAGTGATCCCAGTGGCTGAAGTTCAGCACAAAAGACCAAAGGAGGAGGTAAATATGGTCTGTAGTTCAGGGTCATCCTTACTGCCAGGGCTCACCATGGCACCAATGACCCTGGATCCAGTTAACAGGACTTATTCCAGACTCTGTTGAGACCAAAGCAGTTAACAGTCAGAAGTGGCCCCAGGGCTGGCCCAAGTGGCCCAAAGATGCACTTGGTGTGCAGGCCTTCCAGCTGGGGTTGCCAGCTGGGGCTGCAGGAAGCACCACGTAACAGGATAAAAATGGTATAAAAGTGGAGCAAGTCAGCAACAAGCTGTGTCTTGAACTGAAAAGGAGTTTAAATATGTAACATACCAACATGCTCCCTAAGAAACTACCTCTCCACATTTGAATGCACTCTTCTATGTCCTTGGGTTGTCCTCCCTTTACTCTTTCTTCCATCTTAGATCCAGCTCAGATGCCATCTATATTCTAGGGAGAATTCTTGGCTCTACAAATCATATGATATTTTTACATAATTCTATTTTCAGTTTGGTATTTATTCATCCTACAGGAAAGCATGAACAATGTCTAACTAATACATGGATTTGTGCACAAACCCATTGCGATGTGAACATTACAGACATATAGAAAATAGTTGTTGAATAAATGAATAAATGACAAGTACATAAAAATGTAGCTCCTTCTCTGCCTGAAATTATTTAGATCTGACTTTAATACTTTAAAAATTCATGAAAAATGCTTCACCCAGAAAGTCAACTTCATTAGCATCTGAGACACCGTGAGCTCTCCTTTACACACAAAATTGGTCCTACTACTGATCAACATAATATCTCCCCAAAATGCAGAGAAAAGAACAAAAATGCAGAGAAGTAGAAGAAAAAAGAAATATATGTCTCAAAACTCAGCTATGGAAATATATTTACATATTCCTTAAATACTCCTCTATGGTGTATAATCAGAGTATAACAACATGGCACTTCAGTTGGTATTTGGAAAATATGAATAACAAGCATATAAGTTGCAATAAAAAAGAAAATGTGCTTAGGTGCTCAAACCCACTGTGGTTGATGACGCGTCATTCTCTGCTTCATTCAGACAGTTCTTTATTCCAGGTCAAAGGCTTAAAAAGTATTTTTCTTCTTCAATAGCTGAAATTCCAGCTTTCAATGCCCACAGTCATCATCTTCTCAGGAAAGAGATCTTCCTCAACACTAAAGAATAAGAGGTAGCTTGTAAGGTACATATCTGAAAGTATCCCATTTAGAAGTAACTTTTATTTAAAATAAAAAATAAAAAAACACTTTCAAAAGGAGTGATTTGTGCATCACTTAACTTTTTATCTCGTATCCATATAGATTCAGATTGACTTATAACATCAGTGGATTTAAAAATGCAATTTTAAAATAACCATCACAGTCTATTCTCTTATAACATGTGCGTAAGTTCAAGAGACAACCAGTAAGTCAAGAGAGAATTTGTTTCATAAAATTTAAGATAAATTGATTTAAGTAATTTAGACTTCTGAAAAATGTGTTGATGTATAAAGCCCATTTGTGCATCTCCTGGAAGATGAAATCATCTTTTGGAAGATGGTAATCATCAAACCTTGCTTCCTTTTACAAAGATAATCAGGAATATGTCCAAGAAATTGTTTTCAATGAACTTATAAACTTTCTGACAGTTAAAGACTCCCATTCCTGATTCTTGGGGCATTTGTCCTATATCATTAACAAGCTCAGTACCAGTTGAACCTATTGAATGTTTGGGCAGTTTACAAGACACTTGTGCCTGCAAGTGCGTAGGGCCTGCGTTTTCACTTATCTCACTCGAGTTTGACATTGCAAAGTGGCAACTCAAATTTTTCTCTCAAATAGTGCTGCTAGCTCATTTGTAAAAGTGAGAGACTTGATTCCAAAATCACAGCAATTTGAAAGAGTTATTCTTTACCAAAATCGGTACCTCAAAGCAAAAATGCTGTATGTTAGAGCTTATATATGACAGATAAAACTTCCTGCATAAACTGTCTTCATTTCATTAAGCCTTTGTGGTAATTACATCACATTATGTACCAAAGAATGTCTCTTTCCAAAAAGTTAGACAAATGTAACCAGAATCATCTAGCACTTTTGAAGAAAGGAGTGATCCTAATTAGCAGAGGGTCATCCAAATGACATGGTGATATTTCCATCTAATTTATTGCTTACATTTTTATTGTGTTTTTTTAGAAATGCAGTATGCCACACACTTTCAGATGGCCCCAAATTCCATAAAGACCCGTGGAACAACTGACCATTCCACTCTCTGCTAGATGGAGACAGGGAAAAAATGACTCCCAATGCACACCAGATACTCTCCAATACAGGTTTTTTCTCTATAGTCTTCAAATCAGGGTTGTTTCATCAGAGTTTAGATTAAACTGAGACACTCTGGCCTGGCTGACTCTATGGAAATGTAGATGTCAAGGCCATTGTTGGATGAAGGGTGAGATAGAGAGGAGCCAGTCATCTCCACGATACATACACAGGTTAAGAGAAGACCCTTCTCCCAGAAATGAGGAAATGCTATCCAATCCCTAATTACTTCTCCACATCCCCTAGCCCCGCAGCTCAGAGCAGAGTATAATCTCCAGTCATCCTGGAGCTTGTTTTTAGGAGTCTTCCTATTCTGGGAATGGAGAGAAATGGGTTCAGGAGGAAGGAAAGGTTGGGCTATGCCACTCAACCTAAAGCCATGGCCAGTTAAGATCAATTTTACTTTTTAATTTAATGACCACCATTCCAGAACACTCCCCAAAGGAAGAGAATAAGAGAAAAAAACAGGAAAAGGGTCATGGCTGGAGGGGAGCGTTTTCCAGCTCCTTTGGTGTACAGGGCACTAGAGTCTCAGGGATTCTTCAAGTAAATCATGTGACAAAGGAGTCAGGTAACAACCGTTGGTGAGAAAGGGAGCTTACCGAGAGAAGGGAGCACGTCTTGCGGCCTGCAAGGCTATTTTACACTTCCTCTGGGATCACAGAGGATCATCAATTGTTGACACAGTGCGACACAATCATCATCAGAATTACCTGGACACCTAACTAAAATTTCATTCCTGATTCATAGGGCATCAGTTGGAATCAAAATTTATATGATCTCACTTGAATAATCATGCTTTCTAATGCTTTCCTTATGTATGCATTCCTGATGCATACATAAGGAAAAGTGTGTTTTAAACCTTATTTTGTCTGAAGGAAAAAAATAGAATACCCTAGTTAGCAGTTTTTGTCACTTTGTGAGCTAGTTTTAAAAGGGAGCGTTCATTTTTATTTCTTCTGTACTTGACATCAATTTAAACGATGCAGCAGAAGTCCAGCACCTACATTTGGAGTTTTCCCCCAATCCCTCCACAATGTCCTCCTCCCACGGACCTGCAGCCCCTTCATCCTTTCAGCCTCCGACCCCCAAATCCAGTGTTTCTCACTGATGCCTCTCAATGGAAAAGAACGTCACACCTGAGGGTTTCGGACACTGACAAATTATTTGTATTATGTTTGTTAAATATGTGGAAACACAAAACTAATGATCAAGTCCTTATCTTTAAAGCTTATGCCAGTGCTGTAATTCTACAACCAAGACAAACTTACCAATATACAAAACCAAAATTTAAAAACAAGTGCAATTCAAATTAACAACATTAGTGTGGTAGATGATACCACTATGCAGCAACTAAATGTCAACATGACACTGAACTGCTTCAGCACAAGTCTGCCACCTCAGTTCGTAATGCTTACACTATCCCATGACATCTGATGACTTAAGTGTTCTAAGACTTTTCTCTATTAAAACTACTGTAAAATCTTCAATGGTGCTTTCACTGTGATGTATGTCATTTGCCCTCTGCCTGGTAAGAAACATTTGTATATTAAGTTCCATGTCTGTTCTTTCAATATTATCTCACGTTTCAAAGTGTCTTTTCATTTAAACACGCTGTTGGACACCAATGCACAGTGGTTCTCCATGTGGGCAAATGTGCCCTCCACAGCACATTTGGTAACATCTGGGGACATTTTAGTTGCAATAACCAGGCAGAGAGGGCACAAGCATCTAATAGGAGAGGCTAGGGATGCTGCTAAACATCCTAGAATGCCCAGGACATATTCCCACAACAAAGAAGGATTTAGCTCAAAATGTCAGCTGTTGAAAGAACCAGTCAAGGCAAATGCCAACTGCTGTCAAATGCTATTTTAGTACTTGATTATAAGTGGTTTTCTGGATGATCCAAAGTGTGTCTGTATCAATTAATTTTAGATTTTTATTAGAAAATTTTTAAAAATTGGAGGCAATTCTTTCTCAAAAATTTCTAAAGTCCATTAGACTTATTATAAAAATTAAAACTATAAGAACTCAGTAGGAGCTACCATTTTAAGATATTAATTTCTTTATACAAACTGGGGACACAAGAAAAACCAGAATTATCTTCTGAAGGGTGGCCCCTTATAGTAAAGGCCTCCCTCACAACCCACCTGTATTACTATACCAGCTGGCCTTGTTGTGAGAGGATGCATTTGGCTTCAATGAATTTTTTTTAAGACTCTTCCAACATTTGCCCATCTCATGATGGGTAATTTATTAGCACACCTGCCCACACTGTGCCAAGAGTTCAGCAGTTTTTGACCAAAACTGGCATGACCCCTGTGCCTCACCCTCCCTATTCACCCCTTCTCGCCCCAAGCAACACTTTTTTTTGTTCTCTTGGATGAATAAAGTTCTCAAAGGGAAATGTTTTGCCTATGTGGAAGAGGTGAAACAAAAAACAGCAGAAGCACTAAAAGGCATCAAAATTGATGAGTTCAAAACTGTTTTGAACAATGGAAAAAGGTTTTGATAGGTGCGTTGCATCAAATGGAGAGCACTTTGAAGGTGACTGAAGGTTAAAGATAGAAGAATAATAGACATATTTGATAAATTCCAGTTTACAGGGGGAACCCTCATATAATATTATAAACTCATAAAGTTCTAGAAGGGCCCTAGAAGTTCTAATTCTTTATCTATCTATCTACCTTAAATCTTCACCCGATGATGTGTTTATTGATGTGTGAGAAACATGGACGTGAGAGAACACTGATCAGTTGCCTCCTATGTGTGCCCTGATCGGGGATCAGACCCACAACCTTTTGGTGTAAGGAGTGACTCTTGAACTAACTGAGCCACTGGGTCAGGGACAACCTATTTATTTTTTTAGCTTGTATATTTAGACACATGTGTAATTATTCTAAAATGTCAGTAAACTGAATCACCATCAGGAAGCACTTGCTAATAATTTAACTGACTGTGATACCATAAACAAGACACATTAAATTGACTTCAGAATCAATGATGTATTACTACCTAAGATCTGGATATACCTTCCCAGAAAGGGGTAATGGGCATAAAAATGTTTACAAACTGGAATGAGCACAAAATGACAAATTTATAAACTAATCAGTATAAAATGAGATAGTAATTTAGCATCCTAATACCATGCTTAGTCTATCAAAAAATAATGTACTGATTACCTGTTATGTCTTTACACAGTTCATTCTCAGGTCAAATAGAATGTGGATTCCCCCCCCCCCCCCGAATATCCGTGTTTAATGGGCTCTGTGAAAATGCCTGGAAAATAAACCCTTGCCAAGGGGGAAAAAAAACAGAGTGCCTTTAAAGCCTAATTCTAGTTTGCTGAAACAGAAAATTAAGTTTCAAAATAGTTTGCATTTTAATTCCTTTTCAACCACTTCTGGTTAGTTGCTGAAAATTATGGATCATCTGTACAATATTCACTTATACATCTACCCTACTCTGAGAGACAATATTAAGAAACCAGCCTAATTAGTTGTGTGACCTCGGGCAAGTTCTATTCCTCCTGTAACCCATTTCCTCTTTTGCTCAAAAGAGACAACAATAAAAGCATTTTGATAGCATATCAGGCAATATGGAGAGAACTTTGAATAAATACTTGGCACCTGAAAAGCTCCTTAATTGTTTGCTATAATTATTTCTTTATTTGAGCCATTACAATGAGGAACAATCAAATGATTATAAAAACAGCAGATTAAGGTTAAGGCCCCATTTTTAAAACACCACTGAATATTTGAAATGAGGGGCATTATTCTGCCAGAAGTGAACCATTTTCTTATTTCTCTGGACAATGGTTCCATGGAAATGTGGCCATGTATTATTTTTTGATCCAACCACCTTTTTTCATGAATTCAAACATACGAGCATTTACTGAACACCTTCGATGTTGCAGAGCTAGAGTCTAGTGTGAAGACTCAGAGATGAATAAGGCAGAGGTTCTGCCTTCAGGAAGTTAATGCTCTAAAAGAAAATGGATAAGAAAAGTTAATGCTCAGTACCAAATTACACAAAAAAATCACTTTAACCCACTATCTTATTCCTACTGTAAAATGTGTTAGTGAACATCCTATTGTCAATGATCTTGCAGAGAAAAAAGAGCTAAAGAATTGTATTCTCCATGTTTTTGTCTATTGAGAACTCTCTTTTTGAGGACAGATGTTGACACAAATACAGGGAAGTTATTCCAAGCTTCTTATGTGGGTTCACAACACACACACACACACACACACACACACACACACACACACTACACTGAAGGCACTCTCAGTGTTTTGATTTTAATCTCACAGATTGTTCACTAAAATACACAGCAAAGTCTCACTGCAATCTGGCTGCCAGTGTAATAGGTGAGGAAAATCAGTCCCACTGCAGAAAAAAACAAACAAAGGTCTGGTCTTTTGTTTGGAGGGACTGAAATTGGAAGTGAAACGTTTAGAGCACTCTTGCCATTTGCTAATTTTCCCACAGGGTTGTGGAGGAGGCTTGGCCTGCAAACACTCTGTGTATTTACAGTCTTAACTAGCTTCTGTAATGCTCTCAGGCTTTGTCTGCTATGAAATCTCCAAAGGAATAGCATTGTGAAGAGGTGAAAAATGATAAAGTAGAGCTCTGTGTGGAAGGTTAGAAACCTGAAAGTTAACTAAAGGAACAAACAAACAAAAAGTCAACATGCAATTATCCTCTTATAATATTCCTTGGGGGAATATTTCTACCTGCAGCATTCAAAGCATTGTCCTTGCATTTGTCATATTCATAATAGCAATAGTAATAGAGCTGTATGACTTTTGAAGAAAAATAGAGACAACTTGGTGTGTCACTGATGAATAATTATGGAGTGTCCACGTTTTGATGTTATTTGGTTCTATAATAGGGAATCAGGCCTAACCTCTTGTATCTGTCAATAACTGTTCGGGGTTTGATTCTTCCCTATTTGCAAGCCTACAAGTTAGCCTGGCAGTTTCGTGGGTGCAGTTCCAAGCTATTACATGCTGAATCAGAAACAGAGTCCAACTCTTTACTCACAGCACTAGCAGAGTAGCCAGAGCACCATCCTTTCTGCTGTACTTCTCTGAGTCCCAGTTCCAATGGGTCACTGCAGAGAGAAGCAGGTGACCCCTGTAGGTAGAGCAGGGAGCATTACAAAAAAGAACTATTGACTTCAGGAAACCCAAACCTTTTGTGATGGGCAGCAAGTCTACTTGAACTTGGCCCCAGGAGATGTTATCTTTATTATAGTAAACAGTAACCTACCTGCCCTTTGCTCTGGAGCTAGACTTGTCCTTCTCTTCCAATACCATGTGCTATGCAAACACCCTTAAATAGATAGTTTAAGACAAGACAGACAGTGCCTTTGTTCCTCAGGAATATAGAAATGCAAGAGACCCATGGAGAACTGTTGAAATGAAAAACATGAAGCATCAAAACCCAACAGGAGTTAAGTTACGAACGTAATTTCTGTTCTTTGGGGTCAATGCAACCACTGGACCAAGCTGACTCCCACTCTTCTATTAATAAACATCTAGAAACATTTCAACAGATGTTTTCTTTCTTTCCCCAGTACTTCTTACCCTGACCTCTTTAGTACCAGGGATTTTATATGGCCTACAGTTGGATTTATTGTTGGGAGTAACAACAGACATTCCCCTCACATCCCTTCCTATTCCAATGATAATGCTAGAGTGGAGACAGTGTTCTGTATACATATGTATAATGTATACATGTATGTGTATATACATATATGATGGGATGAATGTAGGCTTACAGTTGTTCACATGGAAACGAATACAATAATTAAATATCAATACAAGAGTGAACTGTGTTTCACATACTTACAACTGCAAATGTCCTTTGTGCCACCCTGTGTCTGTGCGTGTGAAGGAGAGAGCCAGTTTGCCCAGTTTTGTGGTGTCTGTGGCAGAGGAAGGGGAAGCTCTGGCGTAGTGGAAACTGTCAGAGTTCACTTCTCCCTGCTCAGTTAAACCACTTTGTTTTCCACACCACTCACCAGGCAAGAATTAAATATTGTATTTCTATCACGCTGAAGTCCGCTATAGAGTAAATGCCGAGTGTCACACAATATGGAGCTACTCAAGTGAATAATTGAAGATTCTTTTTTTAGAAAAATTAAATGTATTTCCAAATCCTAATTAAATACTGCCCCCACTAGATGACCGGGACTTCATTTCTCCTCTTTTTCTAGGTACCTAAAATAAGTTTGAAATATAAGCACTTAATGCAGTGTTCTTGAATAATACAAAATTTGAAAAATGCCCTATTAATATTTACATAGCCATGCTGACATAAGTTCAAATGACTTCGGGATCAGCTGAGCTAAAAGTTGCAAGATTTCACAGGAACCTGTTTTGATCCCATTAAGACAAACAGTCTGTAGAGGCTGCACTGATACACAAATTCGAAACTCATTTTTCTGTCTTCCAAAAGTTTACATAGCAGGAGGCTGAGAAGAAAAAAGCAAGTATATATCAACCTTAATACCAAGCAGAAAAGGAGAACTATAAATGATAAACAAAGTTTCATGGGAGACATCAATTTCATTCTAATTAAAGCAGGCTAAATTAGTAAATACCTGCTTCAAAGACTTTGTTAAAGATTAATAATTAAATTTCTATTCCATGATGACTAATGGAACAGAAGAAAACCTTACTTATGCACCCTCCTAAAATCTTCAAAGTGATAGAAAAATATTAAATTAAGGATATGTAGCAAGGAACTTGAGTCACAGTAGTCAGAATATAATTTTGATTTATTGTTAAGAAGTTGCCATTTGAAAGGTTATAGCTACTTCTACCAGCGCAGACCAGAAATCATCTTAAATTTGGTGGGGGAGGGGGATAGAGGGACATTTAACTATAAGACCTGCTACAGTATCTGACAAAACTTCTCTCCTTTTCAGACCTTAAAATCTACTTTTAAAACAAGCTGGAAATTGCAGGGTACCAAAAGATGAAGAGGAGATGGGTCAAAAGAATTTGTACTACACCTTTGTTTTCCATTCAAGGCAATGCCAAGGGATATTGAGACTTTATTCCTGCTGCGTCCATCCTTCTTCCAAAGCTGTACGTTCTCAGCCAGACTTATCTAGGACCTTCAAATCCCATAGATCACTGGGGTCATAAGGGCAACCCAAGAAATCTGCCAACTCTTAGCCAGGCTCCGAGGCCAACCTCAGTGCCTGCTCTAAAAGTAGAACTTACTTCCAAACACCTTTATTGTTTCCCTGGCAGAGACTGTACCTTCTTGGTGACAATTCAAATGTAGGCTTAAATCATTTGAGGCCAGGTCAGTGGTCTTCATTCGGAATACGAAGGAGACAGACCATCTCTGTTCTTTGATGGAAATTAAACAGCATGCTGCCATAAATTCTACACGAAGAAGTATTTCTCAAAGACGTTTTGCAAACATTACATTTTATATTCCTTACCTGTAATACTTATAATAATTCCATTTGTGTAAAGATGCACAACAAGCTTCACCTGGGAAAAACAGTCAGCATGGTCATTTCATTTGTTTCCCAGGAGAAAGATGAATTGACATGGCATCCAGTTAAAGCCCACAGAGATTTTTCTGAAAGCCTCCTCTAGCACCGCAGACCGCGATGAATGCTATGGAAGATACCAGTCCACGGAAGAACACAGGGAAGGAGAATCAGCTCTTTATTCCTATCCCAGCTGCCCCAGTTAGACCATCATGCCTCGTAACTGCACAGTCTCAGCAGCCTCTAAATTAGGCTGATGGCCTGTGATTACTCCTCACACGCCAGTTATCTTCCACTCTGTGATCAGCATCTTATTTTTTTAAATGTAGCTATAAGGACATTTTACTGCTTCAATTTTCTCAACTCTTCCCTATTGCCTATAGGATGGACTTAAACTTATTAGCATGAGACTTGCACCATTATGTGTCTGGGGTCTAAGCTGCCTTTCCAGCCACATTCTCCTTCACCCCCACCCCCCAAGCCCATCAAGCTGAACTCCTCACCCTCCCCTGAAACAAGTAAGCAAACAAACCAACATTTTAAACCCCTTCTTTGATTCCCAACGCCTCTTTCTATTTGGAAATCACGGGACTTGTACTGGAAATCATGTATCGAGTTATGTGACTTTGTGTCTGGAAGACGAAACTAAAAAGCAAGTCCAAGCAAATTAGATATGTGGATGTCTCTAGGGTTGGGTAATGACAAAGGAAAACCAAAAGTTGAAGGGTGACGGAAGGGGATATAGTGACTAGACAAGCCTAGGTTGTCTAGAAAGACAAGTGAGGTCTGGAAGTGGCTGGACGGCTGGCAGAACAGTAAGGCAATGACGTAACTGATGGTTAAGTGAAGGAAAAGACTAGGTTTCATGACAGGAATAACAGAATAAAAGTTTGCCATCAAAGACGTGAGATCTATGAAACCGAGCGGTTCCAGGTGGTGACAAGTTTTAAATGCTGAATGGGAATTGCTGAACTTGAACAGCTACCTAAGATTTTTGGATTGGAGAATGTCAAAGGACCGTGGCACTGGGGTTTTGAAAAGGTCAGACACATAAAGCCAAATGAGGGCAGTGGATGCAGTGAAGAGGAAAGTCTTGTCTTTGCTGCCTGAATCTCCCCTGCATGTGGAGAAGTTTCTAGAGGGGGGGAGGGCATGGCACGGAAGGCATGCATAAGCATCATAGAACTAGATGGCACGGGCCTCAGCACTGAACAACCTAAAACCAAACTGAAAAATATCTAATTTAAATCCTTCACATAAGCTATAGCTTAAGATAATTGCCATTTAAAAACAACTTTCCCCCAAACACCAATAAAGCTTATTTGTATTTTTGCAGTTGATTAAATAATGAAAGATACACTTTTTAAGCAAACACAGGAAAAAGATGTCTCTGGATCCGATACATAAAGGTGAAAGACTTTCAATTTAATAGCAACCATAGAAAACTTCCCACAGTGAAAAGATTGCTTGTAATCCATGTTAAGATACCTATCTATTTAATTTCTTGGCAAGATTTTAAAATGGAGCAGTAAAAATGGCTTGATAGATTTCAAAAGAGGCTAGAAAGAGAAACGCAGCCCCTGCTGTTTGAGTCAAGTTTTTCTCCATGATCCTTATTAACAGAAGAATTGCTGACACTTGGCACTATTTCACATTTTGGCTGTGCACACCCACAGAGACACAAATAGATTTTTATTGGACATATATTAGATAAACTGAAAATATTCTGGGTTGTCTGTCAAAGAAAAGAAAGGTGTCATAAATCATTATGACAAGCGTGAAATATGTTATTGCAGCAGACACCTTAAAATGGCTATCACTTTAAAATCAGCACACAAGCCTATACATGATAATCAGATTTTACTGCTGTTGCTTATCTCTACCTTAAGAAGTGAATAGTCAACTGAAAAATCCGCGAGCATACCAACTAGGCAAAGAAAATCTAAATACATACACATACACATATTTGAAATGCACATATAAATTCAGGGACAATTCTATTAATAGCCAATATTTACAAGTTACTCGATATTAACTGAGACAGTGTAGATTGTTGAAGATATTAATACAAAGTGGAAAATAACATTTCAAGTTGAGCATTCTCAAACCTGGAAGGCAACAGGGAAAAGAGCACATTACAAAATGTTTCACTCATGATACAAGGAACTGAGAGATAATATAATAAAATTAATTTGAAAATTTAAAATTTTCAAAAACTATTCCTTCTGTAATCTATGATGATCTAAGTGACCACCCAATGTCAGAAAATTTACTGTTAATGCTTACCACTACATGGTTATCAATAAGTTACAAAGTTATCATATTCTCACATCAGTTCATCAATAAATTGCTATTTAGGGAACTATATAAATAAAAAGATATTTTTAATTATGCAAATAAAGAAGTATCGACTTGGTGTTTTTATTGCTATTTACCCACACACTTTTTATGTGTACCTTACGAAAGGGCATGGTTATCCACAGGTGATCAGAGTCCCTTTTGTGCATTTGGGTGCTACAAGTTTTCTCACACTGTTGCTCCACAATAATCCTCAGACAAAAACATGGCACACGATCTCTGGCCTCAAAGAGACTTGTCATAAAAAGCAGTGTTTACCATTCACAAACTGCACAATTTAGGGCAAGCGTGTTAACCTCTCTGAGCCTCTGTTACTCCCTTTGTAATCCTGCCTCCTTGGGTTGTGGTCAACAGTCAATGAGATAGTTTGTTCAACCTTAGTACAGTGCCTGATTCTAAGAAAATGTTCGATAAATGGCAGTTTGTAGTATCATTATTATATGGAACCAATAAGTGAGACAGGACAGGCAGAGAAGGCTATGAATATCAAGACTAAGTGTCACCAATCGAGGTAACAAACGCCACAGGAGTTTACAGCTGCAGGGCAAGCCAGGAGGAGGGCAGTTTCCCAGAGATACTTTCCTTGAGATTTTCGCTTCTTGGTTGGGCTTCAAAGGCAGAAGAGGGCTCACAACAAAAATGAGAGATGGAGAGTGCACCAGGTATGACAAGCACCATGAGACATGTGCCTGTGATGTGTTTGGGAACCACCTAATGTGTCCAGAAGGATGCTATTGGGGAAAAATCCTGGGACATGGAATTGAAGCACAATGTAGAAATAAGATAGAAGGCAGCTTATATTCCACCCATGATAAATGAACATAATTTCCTTACGTTGGAATTTTATAGTTGTGCATTTATGTGTACTGCTAAGTTAATTAATGCACACTGTCAAAAATTATTTTATGAGATTTCTCACATGGACCTATATTAAAAGTTTGAAAATATAAGGTAAAGCTTATATTTCTTAAAAGAACAATAAAACAGTTCCCAAAGCTTAGCCCATAGTAAGTACACAACACATGATTCTTACATTGTAAATGAGTTTTGGTTACTGATAATAATGAAAAATAAGTATGTGTGTATAAAATTCCACAGTATAACCCTAAACATTATGTTTTCCAACAGTTTAACCTTTCCTTCTCTAGCAGCCAACAAGGAGGAAAAATTAAATGATTAGAATTCATCTCCTCTCTCTTCTTCTTTGGACATGGTAATGAGCAGAGACATAGCGAAAATCAGGAATGATGGGCCAGAGGTAAAGTCAGTAAATGACAAAAAAGCAAGTCACAAAAATGAATAATCACTCTAAGTAATAGAAGTTGATTGTGCAGCATTATGGATAGTTACCCTTTCAAAAGCACTTTAACAATGAAACTCATTTGCAAACTGCTCTCACTTACATAGTCCTAGAGGGCTGATATCCTAATTGCCTGTAATTGCACTGCTGAACTGATCTATGTACAACACGGGGCTTGGTCTTCACTACTTCAAGGATATGACTGGGGCATATGACAGTCCATCAGCATTAAACACTATCGGGAAACAATAAGAGTGAGTGGATAATTGCATGGACACAGGAGCCAGCCTGCCCTGGTCAAAGTCTCGCTCCACCACCTACTGATGTTAGGCAGAGCTCCTTACCCACTCTGGCTGAGTTTCTTATCTGTAAAGTGTGAATAATAATGGTACCTTCCCCCAATATATAAATTCATACATGTAACACACTTGTAGGAGTGTCAAGAATATAATAAAATTTAACAAAATGTAACTACTATAATTAGCTGTAAGAACAAATGATAAAGGCTTTCCAGAGCAGGGAGTAACTACTCCTATATATGACAAGGGATGGGAGTACAGGAAGGCTTCAAAGCAGGGATTAAGGTTGGGCCCGAAGTTTAGTCATGAAGGAAAAGGAAGAAAGGGCAATTCAGTCAGATACAAGCGAATCAAGCAAGATTAAGGGAGGTTCCTGGTGCGCTCTACAGGCGGGAAGTAAACTTGTCTTCCAAAAGTGGTGGGAAGTGAACACAGAACCTCCGAGGTTGAAATGCAGAATAGTAATCATCTCAACTTCCACAAAACTTTAGGCAGTTAGAGATTTTTAAAGGCTTTTAAGTTTAAGAGAGACTCAACTAGACATAAGTTCTAGAAGACTTGGGCAGCATTTTAAAGGCTAAAGGTGAGTTAACTGTTGCAGCCAGATTCACTTAAATTCTGTGACTTTACACCTAAGGCTATCACTGTAATATATGCAAATCTGAAGAAGTATCAGGCACTGTGCTAGAAACTGTACCTTTAAAGAAACCTTGTAAAATAATGATTTGCCATTATACACATTCCATAAACTAAAGGTCAACAGGTTTAAGTAATCTTCCCAAACAAAAATAGCTAGTAAGAGGCATAGCTGAGTCTTCAAACTTAGCAGAGAGGTTAGCCTACAAAAAGATTTATAGGGTATCAAGCATTGAGATATAATTGAGAATAAGAAAAGAGAGATTTGCATAGAGGAACATGCAAAAGAATAAGAGAAAAAAGGAAACAGCTTTTGTACAAGATACTGTAGGTAAGCGATCTATCTACCAGATACAGAGTTCAAAACAATACTTATAAGGATGCTCAAAAAACTTAGGGGAAGAATGGATGGATTCAGTGAGAACTTAAAAAAGAGACAGTAGGCACAAAAAAGGACATAGAAGCCATGAGAAAAGTCAGAAAAGAAGAATACAATACCTGATATGAACAATACATATCAGAAGGGAATCAACAACAGATTAGATAAAGCAGAGGATCAAATCAGCAACTGGAAGACAGGGTAGCAGAAAACACCAAAACAAACAGTGAAAAAATAATAATTTTTAAAAATGAGGATAGATTAAGGGACCTCTGAGACAACTTCAAGCATAACAACATTTGTATCATAGGGTTTCAGGTGGACAAGAAAGAAAGCAAGGCATAGAGAAACTATCCGAAGAAATAATGACTAAAAGCTTTCCTAAACTAGAGAAGGAAAAAGACCTACAAGTCTAGGAATCTCAGAGAATCTTAAACAAGATGAACCCAAAGAGGCTCACATCAAGACACATAATTAAAATGGTAAAGGTTAAAAACAACAAAAAAATCTTTCTTTTTAAAATCATTTCTATTTATTTTTCAGTTTTTATTCTATTTTTCATTAAAGAAAAAATCTTAAAGACAGAAAGAGAAAGACAGTTAGTTACATATAAGAAACCTCCCACAAAATGTTTCTGAACAGGTACTTTTGGGCAAGAAAGATTTGCAAAAATATTCAGATTGATGAAAAGCAACAATGCACAACCAAGACTACTCTACCCAGCAGGACTTCCATCTAAAACTGAAGGAAAATAAAAAGCTTCCCAGACATGAACAAGCTAAAAGAGTTCATCTCCACCAATCACTATTACAAGAAATGTTAAAGGGACTTCTGTAGGAAAAAGAGGGAAAAATCAAAGGAACATAAATATAAATAATAAGAGACCCACTTCAGGTCGAAAGACATACAAAGACTGAAAATGAAGGGATGAAAAATGGTATGTCATGTGAATGGAAAGAAAAATACATTAGCATTGTAGTAATACTTACATTAGAGAAAACAGACTTTAAGACATAGGCTCAACCAAGAGACAAAGAAACACATTTTATAATAATAAAGAGATCAATTCAACAAGAGGATGCAGCCCTTGTAAACATTTATGCACCCAGCATAGGAGTCCCTAAATATATAAAGCAAATACTGATGGACATAAATGGAGAGACTGACAATAATTCATATGCATATATACAAATACACATATATATGCACACACACATATATATAATATATATGGATACCGTGTATCCATATGGTTATATGGATACTATATATATATAAATATATGGGTTGTCTTTACCTCATTTTCTATATTATAATATTCACATATATACTTATGCATATGAATATGTATATATATATGAATATTATCAAGCATTAAAAAGAATTTAGTCTTGCCATTTATGACTGTGACAACATGGATGAATCTAGAGGGTATTTTGCTAACTGAAATAAGTCAGAGATAAACTTATTCATATGGTTTTACTTTAATGTAGAATATTTTAAAAATGAACAAACAAAAGATCAGAACAGAAGTGAAAGGGGTTACCAGAGAGATGAGAGGGAAGGGGAATATACTACGTAAGATTGTGGTAAATTTTCACAGTAACAGATGATTACTAGAATTAGTGGGATGATCACATTGTAAGGTATAAAAATGTTAAATCACTATATTGTAGACCTGAAACGAACATACCTAATATACTATCGTATACCAACTATACTTAAATTTAAACACACACACACACACAAAGCATTGCTTAATTTACCAAGCGCCCTCTAATAGAATTCACTGACCATCTCTGTATAAGGAAAAGCTGAGAATTACAATAGCCATAGACTAAAAATCTGTGATACAAAATAGGAGTTCTGCAAACTTACCTGTAAAGCTGTTCTCAGCTTTGCTGATTCCCACTCAGGAGCCCGACGCGGTGGAGTGACTGCGTCTGTCGGCGCAACGTGCCTCTGCCTCCATGGGACCAACATGAGACCTCGGCCGTCCACACTGCCGTCTTAACGCTCTGAAAATATAACTGATCTTGAATCATCACTAAACTGGGCTCGATCTTAATGTCATGATTAGTTTTATTTCCTTAGTAGTATATAGAATTTCTTTCTCTTTTTTCTCCATTCTGCCAAACATCTCTTTCTAAAATGACAACATGAGAAATATTGGTTTTTGAAATAAAATTATAACCAAAGTATAAGGAAAATAAGGTTATAGTTAAGTGTCCTTTTTTATTTAAGAAAAATAATAGGCCCTGGCTGGTGTAGCTCAGTGGATTGAGCGCGGGCCTGCGAAACCAGAGGATCGCGGTTCGATTCCCAGTCAGGGCACATGCCTGGGTTGCAGGTTGGTTCCCTGCAGGCCAACTCCCAGCAGGGGACGCACGAAAGGCAACCATACATTGATGTTTCTCTCCCTCTCCCCTTCCCCTCGAAAGATAAATAAATAAATAAAGTCTTAAAAAAAAGAGTTACAACCTTTAAAAAAAAAAGAAAAATAATAGTATCATCAAACATCGTAAAAACATAAGACAAGTATAATACTGGTGAAAAGCTTTTTCCAAATACAAATTTCCTTTTGTGTGGAAAATCAACCTCACTAATACATAATGTGTAAATTATAAAACCAAAGTACATCTTACATTTGTGTTTGAATCATATCAAATTTCTGCTCTACAAACATGTTATGTTGCTGCCAGCTTCCTTGATAATCATATTCTTATGATATGATTCAGTGTAGAGGAATAATAATAATATTCAGTGTAGAGGAAGCATTTCCGATGACTAAATAAGGAAAAATAAAAATGACAGTAATAAAAATAAACTTTAAAAATCTGTGTTATGATTATGTTTTTGATAACTATTTAGGAATAGCAAATGATAGATGTATGTTTACAATTTATTTTAATATGAAGAAATATTTAATGGCACTGAAGCATAAAGAATTAAACTAACTGCAACTGAATCATTCTAACTTCTAGCACTCCATTTTCTCAACTATAAATAAGTTACTCTAATATAATTTTGAAGTCCTTTCTATGTCTATTATTTTAACATGCAGTGGCCACACTGAGGCCTAGTACAGAGA
This sequence comes from Sturnira hondurensis, assembly GCF_014824575.4. Taxonomy (NCBI): domain Eukaryota; kingdom Metazoa; phylum Chordata; class Mammalia; order Chiroptera; family Phyllostomidae; genus Sturnira; species Sturnira hondurensis. Next base: position 6,769,213 of record NW_028074140.1, on the reverse strand, counting down.
AGCTTTAGAGCAGGGGTGTCACACTCACTTTCACCGGGGACCACATCAGCCTTGCGTTGCCTTCAAAGGGCTGAATGTAAATTCAGGACTGTGTAAATGTAACTACTCCTAACTAGGGGCAATGAGCTGGTGCTGCCGCCAGGTAGAAACAAGGTGCCAAGCCAGATAAAACAAGGTGAAGGGCTGGATTCAGCCCATGGAAGCCTGTGGGCCTTGTGTTTGCCACCTGTGCTTTAGACCAAATTTCCAAAAGCACTCAACATCACAGGCCACTGATGTAAAAGCAGTGGACAACTACGCAAGTGTGGCTTGCCAAGGCATAGGCAACCCACCCAGCAAGCTTGCCGGCCCCAGCCATCCCTGATGCAGGCCTTCTAGAGCAGAACTGCTCAACTTCCATCCTTCAGTTCCAATAACCATTACAGTGTTGACTTACAATGCTTGTATCAGAACAAGTATTTGTCAATTAAGGAACATTTTAAAGCCCACTTTCAAAATTAGAAAACAGAGGAAGCGTTTTGTCTTCTTTTGTAGAATTTAAGACAATTACAAGAAATGTAAACTTCCGGCCAAGATGGAGGTGTAGGTAGACACACTGCCTCCTTGCACAACCAAAATAAGAACAACAACAATTTAAAACAAAACAAAAAAACAACAACCAGAACCAACAGAAGATTGAACTGCATGGAAGTCTGACAACCAAGGAGTTAAAGAAGAAACATTCATCCAGACCGGTAGGAGAGGCGGCGTTGGGCAGCCAGGTGGAGATGATTGGCAGCAAAGTGGCAGCTGGCGAACCCAGGGCGTGCAAGGCGGCAGAGGGTGGACCCAGTGAGGTGACGGACTGGGGAGAGGTGTGGCACGCAAGACAGCTGGTGGACTGGGTGGTCCCACATTCACGCACAAATAAACTAGGGGAAACTGGAGAGCAAGACAGACCACACAATGCAGGGTTCCAGAGCGGGGAAATAAAGCCTCAAAACACCGACTGAAAACACCTGTGGGGACTGAGGTTAAATATATATGATATTTAATGGTAGAGTAAATATACATTCAATAAATAATGAAATAATTTAATAGAAAGAAATAAAAATCATTTTCCTCATTATTTTTATAGTCCCATAAACTCATGATATACTCAGCATCTTTTCAAAATACACAAAAGGAAACAATTCCTGACAATAAAAATTAATCAGATCACCTGCGGGAAGGAACATTTAGAGATAATTGCTGTGTGCTGTAATCACTTCCTTCAGTCCTGATCCTGTAGGTGCATATGAGGTAGCATTATTAATGTTTTTCATCTTTTGGGAGGTATGTGTGATTATTCTGTGCCTCGCTGGTCTATGACTATATGCTCAACACTTTAATGAGAAGTGCCCTTGCCTGTCTGCACACTCACTAAAAGAAAACCAAATCCCTTTTCTGAACTTTTGAGACTCTATCCTTGCCATGTATTATTCATTTTAAGTAATTTAATGTCATTGGGAGACAGTTTCTACCTTGCATGATATAAGATTTTAAGAGAGGTGCGGTTAATTACTTACTGCCCATGGCCTGGTGCACTTTTTCATATGGTCTTTTTTTTTTTAAGCATACGAGTGACAAGAACTCATCAGGGCAAAGTCATAAGCAAAACTTTTTATGTTAAACCTTTCATATATCAGTGTCTGGGGCACTAGTGTCTGGGAGAGACTCCCAGCCTCACAGGACAGTGGAGAGATCCACAGGGTCCTAGAATGTACACAAACCCACCCACCCAGAAACCAGCATCACAAGGGCCCAGTTTGCTTGGGGGATTCGGAAGAAGTGACTGAAATCCAGCAGAGAGCGGAGCAAGTCCCATTGTTCCCTCTCTAACTCCTCCCCCATATACTGTCACAACCCAGTGACATGATTGTCCCACCCTGATGAACACCTAAGGCTCCGCTCCTCATATGTAACAGGCACTTCAAGACAAAAAAAAAGGCCCAAATGAAACCAAATGAAAGAACAGATCAAAGCTCCAGAAATAATACAACTAAGTGATAAAAAGATAGCCAACGTATCAGATGCACATTTCAAAGCACTAGTAATCGGGATGCTCATAGAATTGCTTGAATTTGCTTGCAAATTAGATGAACAAATGAAGGCTATGCTAAGTGAAATAAAGGAAAATGCACAGAGAACCAATAGTGATGGGATGGAAACTTGGACTCAAATCAGTGGAGTAGACCAGAAGGAAGAAAGAAACAACCAAACAGAAAAGAATGAAGAAACAAGAACTCAAAAAATGAGGAGAAGCGTAGGAACCTCCAGGATATCTTTAAATGTTCCAACATCCGAATTATAGGGGTACCAAAAAGGAAAGAGGAAGAGCAACAAGTGGAAAAGTTATATGAACAAATAATAAGGAGAACTTCCCCAATCTGGTGAAGGAAATAGACTTCCAGGAAGTGCAGGAAGCTCAGAGTCCCAAAGAAATTGGACCCAAGGAGGAAAACACCAAGGCACATCATAATTACATTAGCCAAGATTAAAATGAAGGAGAGAATCCTAGAAGCAGCAAGAGATAAGGGGACAATCAGTTACAAAGGAGTTCCCATCAGACTGTCAGCTGATTTCTCAAGAGACCTTACAGGCAAGAAGGGGCTAGAAAGAAGTATTCCACGTCATGGAATCCAAAGACCTACAACCAAGATTGCTCTACCCACCAAAGCTTTCACTTAGAATAGAAGGACAGATAAAGTGCTTCTCAAATAATGTCAAATTGAAGGGGTTCATCATCACCAAGACTTTATTATATGAAATGTTAAAGGGACTTATCTAAGAAAAAGAAGATAAAAAACATATATAGTAANAGAAGGGGCTGGAAAGAAGTATTCCAAGTCATGAAATCCAAAGACCTAGAGCCAAGATTGCTCTACCCACCAAAGCTTTCACTTAGAATAGAAGGACAGATAAAGTGCTTCTCAAATAATGTCAAATTGAAGGGGTTCATCATCACCAAGACTTTATTATATGAAATGTTAAAGGGACTTATCTAAGAAAAAGAAGATAAAAAACATATATAGTAAAATGACAGAAAACTCACAATTATTATCAACAACACCTAAAACAAAAAGAAAAACAAACTAAGCAAACAATTGGAACAGGAACCACAGAAATTGAGATCATATGGAGAGTTAGCAACAGGGAGGGAGAGAAAGGGGAAAAGGTACAGAAAATAAGTAGCATAGATGGTAGTTAAAAATAGACAGGGGGAGGGCAAGAATAGTATGGGAAATGTAGAAGCTAAAGAACCTATCAGTATGACATATAGACATGAACTAAAGGTGCAGAGTGTGGGTGGGAGAGTATGTGCAGGGTGGAGGGAGTGAAAGGGGAAAATGGGACAACTGTAATAGCATAATCAATAAACTATTTTTTTTAAAAAAAGAAAGAAATGTGCCCTAGCTGGTGTGGCTCATTGGACTGAGTGCCAGCCTGGAATCAAAGGGTCTCAGGTTCAATTACCAGTCGCGGGACATGCCTGGGTTGAAGGCCAGGTCGCAGGTAGAGGGAGTGTGAGAGGAAACCACACACTGATGTTTCTCTCCCACTCTTTCTTCCTCCCCTTCCCTCTCTCTAAAATAAATAAATATGATTTTAAAAAATGAAATATTATAATGTCCTTTCCCTTAGGTACATTTTGGATTTTCATCACTTCAAAATTAGACCCACAGTGGTGGTTTAAAAGTTTTAGTAAGATTCTCATGAGAATGCAGGTGTTCCTGCTAATAAAACTTTCATTTCAAGGTCACCAACACATAAAACTGGAGTGCTTTGGGGCACTAGCTAATTCCAGTTTTTTAGTCAGAACCTGTGGAAATAGTTTAGCATCTGATTTCTCAACACATTTACTTTGGTTCTTTGGTTTCTTAAACCATTTCCACAGGTTCTGACTAAAAAACTGGAATTAGCTAGTGCCCCAGACACTGATATATGAAAGGTTTAACATAAAAAGTTTTGCTTATGACTTTGCCCTGATGAGTTCTTGTCACTCGTATGCTTAAAAAAAAAAAAGACCATATGGAAAAGTGCACCAGGCCATGGGCAGTAAGTAATTAACCGCACCTCTCTTAAAATCTTGTATCATGCAAGGTAGAAACTGTCTCCCAATGACATTAAATTACTTAAAATGAATAATACATGGCAAGGATAGTCTCAAAAGTTCAGAAAAGGGATTTGGTTTTCTTTTAGTGAGTGTGCAGACAGGCAAGGGCACTTCTCATTAAAGTGTTGAGCATATAGTCATAGACCAGCGAGGCACAGAATAATCACACATACCTCCCAAAAGATGAAAAACATTAATAATGCTACCTCATATGCACCTATAGGATCAGGACTGAAGGAAGTGATTACAGCGCACAGAACATTATCTCTAAATGTTCCTTCCTGCAGGTGATCTGATTAATTTTTATTGTCAGGAATTGTTTCCTTTTATGTATTTTGAAAAGATGCTGAGTATATCATGAGTTTATGGGACTATAAAAATAATGAGGAAAATGATTTTTATTTCTTTCTATTAAATTATTTCATTATTTATTGAATGTATATTTACTCCACCATTAAATATCATATATATTTATTTAAGTTATATCCGATACATTCTTTTAGTGGGCAACTACTCAATAAAATCAAACAGTACTAATTTCAATTATTGGTCAAAATACCTGAGTCTTCTGTGAACACCACATTGGCAAATACAAGCATATCACTGAAAATTATATCCTGCAATGAAAGTATAATGCTTTGTTGTTGTTTTCATATATCTAAACAATTTACAACATAACTCTATTTTTTGCTGGATTTTGAACAATTACTCAATAGTTAAAATAGCATTATTCAAAGTAGACATTTATCATAAATTCATATATATTTCAACAAGACATAATATTTATGCTTTTGTATACTATTTTTATATAAAAACTAGTGCCCATGAAAAATAATTTTAATATGTTCTACAAGAATATATTTTAATAATATTCAAATATTTTAAGTATATTTTATTGATTATGCTATTACAATTGTCCCATGCTTTTTTGTCCCTTTTTTCCCCTTCCACCTAATACTCCCATTCCCTCCAGTATTCCCTTCCTTAGTTCATGTCTATGGGTCATACACATAAATTCTTTGGTTTCTCCATTTCCTATATGATTCTTAACCTCCCCCTGTCTATTTTGTAACTACAAGTTATATTTCTTATTTCCAGTATTTTTCCCCCATTTCCCTCCATCCCCTCACTGCTGATATTCACCCATATAATCTACATTTCTTTGATTCTGTTCACGTTTACTTGTTTGCTTAGTTTGCTGTTTTGTTTTGTTTTAGATTTACTTGTTGATAGTTGAGAGTTTGTTGTCATTTTACAGTTCATAGTTTTGATCTTCCTTTTTCTTAGGTAAGTCCCTTTAACATTCATATAATAAGAGCTTGGTGATGATGAACTCTTTTATCTTATCTGAGAAGCACTTTATTTGGCCTTCCATTCTAAATGATAGCTTCACTGGATAGAGTAATCTTGGATGTAGGCCCTTGTTTATCTTGACTTTGAATACTTCTTTCCAACCCTTTCTTGCCTTTAGGTTTCTTTTGAGAAATCAGCTGATGGTCTTATAGGAACTTCTTTGTAAGTAACTCACTTCTTCTCTCTTGCTGCTTTGAAGATTATATCTTTAATCTTTGGCAATTTAATTATGGTATGTCTTGGTGTGTTCCTCTTTAGGTCTAACTTGTTTGGGACTCTCTGAGCTTCCTGGACTTCTATGTCTATTTCTTTCATCGGTTCTGGGAGGTTTCCCTTCATTATTTTTTCACACAAGTTTTCAATTTCTTGGTCTTCCTCTTCTCCTTCTAGCACCCCTACGATTCAGATGTTGGAACATTCAAAGCTGTCCTAAGTCTCTCCTCGTTTTTTTTGTTTCTTTGGGTTTTTTTTTTATTCTTGTTTCTTCAGTCTGTTCTGGTTGAATGTTTATTTCTACCTTTTGTTCCGAATTGTTGATCTGAATCCCAGTTTCCTTCCCTTCACTGTTGGTTCCCTGTATATATTTTTTATTTCACTTTGTGTAGTCTTCACTTCTTCCTTTGTTTTGTAGCCATACTAAATCATTTCTGTGAACATCTTAATTACCAGTGCTTTGAAACCTGCAGCTAATAGGTTGGTTATCTTTTCATTGCTTAGTTTTTTCTCTGGAGTTCTAATCTGTTTATTTACTTGGGCCATGTTTCTTTGTCTCAGTACACCAGTTGTGTTGTAACGGGTGGAGCCTTAGGTATTTGCCAGGGTGGGGCAACCAGTTTGGTTGAGTTGTGGCAGTGTATGTGGGGGAGGGGTGAGAGAGGGAATAATACTGCTTGTTCAGCTCTCACCCCACTTTCAAGAGACTGGCACTTTCTCTAGCCACCACAATCCCACAGGTTTTACAGTCAAAGGTTCTGAGGTTTTATTTTTCCTGAATAGGAACCCTGAGTTGTGTGGTCTTTCTTGATTCCCAGTTATTCTCCCAGTTTATATGCATGAGAATATGGGACTGCCTTATCCACCAGTCCTGCCTGGTCTACCAGCTGCTGCCTTTCCACGTGTCCTCTCCACCCCGGCTGCCTGTCTCCACCCCTCCGACCAGTACAAGCGAATGTTTCTTCTTTAACTTCTTGGGTGTAGCACTTCTATACAGTTCAATTTTCTGGCAGTTCTGGTTGTTTTTTGTTTTGAAATTTGTTGTTGTTTTTCTTTTGGTTGTGCGAGGAGATGAAGCATATCTCCCCATGCTTCTATCTTGGCCAGCAATAAAATCCAAACATTAGTTTAATGACAATATTTCTAAAATATTCTTTGTTGTATACTATCTTTATTTTTAAAGCATATCTCCTGGAATTTTTAATATCAGTAATTTATTTTTATTCAATTACCTTAATGAGATATCTAAAACTTCAAAATATAAATGTATTATTTTTCCATGCAAGTGATTAAGACATGAATTTCTCATGCAATTTCTTGAAGGCAAAGACTGTTTTGTCCTGGAGAATGATACCTGACATGAGACAGCCAAGCATAATCCCCGCTACGTGTTCATAAAGAGAAGGTTATTAATAATTGCACCCAGGATAATAGCTATCAGTTCCTCCTCCTCATAAACTATCATACTATCATCAAACATTCTAATATTTACTTAGAAAACCATTTTTTAATTTCAAAAGCAAAACAGAAAGAATAGTTGTGCTCTTATATTATCAGATATATTATTCTTTCAGTGTAAAAAATGTGAAATATTAGTAGACAACTCTTTAAACACCAATGATGTGAAAGGAATCCTTGGTTACTTACTAGAAAGAGATATGCCATCCTGGCTGGTGTAGCTCAGTGGATTGAGCACGGGCCTGCAAACCAAAGGATGGCAGTTCGATTCCCAGTCAGAGCACATGCCTGGGTTGTAGGGCAGGTCCCAGTAGGGGACCCATGAGAGGCAACCATACATTTATATTCTCTCCCTGTCTCTTTCCCTTCCCTTCTAAAGATAAATAAATAAAATCTTAAAAATAAAATTTAAAAAAAAAGAGAGATGCCGAATGTTTATTTGTAATCATATTCCCCCATTCTAAATTGGCATTGTTTTAGTGGACACTGGGAAATGACGAATGATCATTGTTTCCTTTCGAACATCTGGACATATATCTCATCCAGCTTCAATTCCTAATAGCTGAGTTTAGCACAACTAGCTAATTCATTTTCCCCTTTACCTGACAAAAAAGGTACAAAATAAAGTTTTAGTCAACCAAATAAACAGTTCCGGGGGTAGGAAAAATAATTTCAATTTTAAATTACCTCAGTTAAATGCCCGAATTTCATTCTTATGTCCTTAATCATTCTGGTGTCTGTGTTAGTGCTGAAATACTCATCTATCTCTACAGATAGCTAGCCTACATCTCAGGTGAGATACTCCCTTCCTCAGTACAGGAAGCATCTGAAGTAAACATTGTAGCTTTGAACAGTAGGTAAAGTCAGTCTTCTGAATTATTAACAGGACGTTTACCTGAGGAAGTAGTTCTCCAGCGTCAGTGGCTAGAGAGCTGGTTACGAGGTTAGTTTTCTGGGTTTTATTCTGAGAGCCTTTTTGATTCAGCAGATGTGGGGGTGGCTCCAGGAACCTGCTTTTCGTAAGTCCTCAAGCCGCCCGTGGTTTGGGTGGCATACTTGAGCAGCACACCTGGGTGACTTTTACCACCATATTAAGGTATTTATGCTACTCACACAATTGCTTAGACTGAGTTGTTGAAGTATATTAAAATTTTGAAAAACTTTTTTGGAAATCATGAGAACCTATCTAATATTTATTCTCACATGGATTAGTCTGTCAGAGCCTTTAGGCTTTCTCTTTTTTCTCTCTTTCCTTTTATATGCACATGCACACAATTTATTTAATAGATCTATTTAAAAATTTTTAAGCATAAATCACAATGTTGAAAATTATTGATATGACGCTTTGTGATGTTAGAGGTATTTGTGCAACTGACTTCCCTTCTATTAATCCCAACTGAAATGACTCAGAATCTCAAGTATGTAAAAATATGCATTGAAAACTTGGAATGGGGACTCACCAAATTTGAAAACTTCAAGAAGCCATTATTAGGTAAAGTGAATATGAAAACAGGTACAATATTTTATATAAAATTATGACAATTTAAATGCAATGGGTAAATTTATGTAAACAGAGCTTACAAAGACTGGCTTAAGAAAAAGTAGAAAATATTAATAGTCCTAATAATTAAGGGTACAATTAAATACTTTTTAACAAAGAAAATTTCAGCCACAAAACTCATTATCAATTAATTCTAAAAAGTATTTAAGAAGACATTAGGTATATCTTATACAATCACTTTTGGAAAAGAAAATGAAACCAATTGGATTTACAACCCCAGCATAACTTTGATAGCAATCACTGAAAGCCACATCAAGTGAAGAAATTTATAGACCAATCTCTCCCAAGAACAGAGGTACAAACATCTTCAACAGTGTAATAGCAAACTGAATCTAGCAAAATATAAAATGGAAAAAAATGATGACAATGTTGCATTTATTTGAGAAATGCAAGATTATTTTAACATCTGAAAATTAATATATTTCATAATTTTAATATACTAAAAGAAAAAATGTCATGGTCTTTTAAATTCAATAATTGATAAAATCAAGAGAAGAAAGACCATCATTAATATAGTAAGAATAATCTTTAAAAAATATCTACATTATACTGAAAGGAGAAATGGTAAAAATTTTACCATGTGAAATTGGGAATAAGTGTTCTTATAGCCCTTTCTAAATTGTTGTGAAGATTCTAGAAAATGCAGTAAGATAAAAAAATAAATTATTGAAAAAAGAGTAATAAATCTGTAGTTGTTCATAGATAAATCCAGTAGATGATTTTGCACATAGAAAATCTAAAAGAATGCACAGAACAACTATGATAAGTAATGTGTAAATTTATCATGGCTGTAGATTAAAATGTCAATTTTCAAAAAATTGCATTTCTGAGAAGCAGCAACGAATAGTGAAAAATAAAAATTTTAAACATTACTTTTACAATAGCATCAAACAAATAAATACATAGGAAAAAGAATAAATGTCTAAGGACAAACCTAATAAAAGTGTGCCAGGTATCTACAAAGCACCGATGAGAGATCGGAGAAGACCTAAGAAAATAGAGCAATGTATCATATTTGTGTATTTGAACTTAATATTGCAAAGATTTTTGTTTTATACAAATTGAAGTATAGATTAAGTTCTGTCCCCATAATACTCCTATTAAAATATTTGTGGTAACTGACAAGCTTATTTTAATTTTTTTTATAAATATACAGGGAAACATGAGTCGTTCTCCCTGATTTGTTAAATAGACTTCCATGAAAGGATTAAACTCTAATGCCCTAAAACTTCTATTTCATGAGTTTACTTCTCTCCTATGCATCTAAAATGTCATCATGCTTGCAGGAATTGAGAAAAGTGTCATTCAAATCATTAATCATAATCATTTAACAGAGAATCATTATGTTCTGTTAAAACAAAAAGCACGAGTTCAGGAAGGCTAGCGTAAAATTTTAAAGAGACAGAACAAACGATGAATATCACCAGATGATAAGATTAGCTCTGAAACCACAGTGATTAGGTCACAAGGGTATTGCAGCAAGAGATAAACAGACGAATGGAATAGGAAAGAATATTCTAAGACAAGCCTGCCTATTTATAGACCCTTAATGTGTGATAAAGATGCCATTACAGAACAGTAAAAAAGGATGATCTTTCGATTAATGTTTCTGGATTAATTGGATGTCTATCTATGCTTATGTCTATCTATGTTAATCTCTAGATAGATATAGATAAACAGATAGATGATAGTTAGATAACTATATAGACAATTTAATCCCTATTTTTATTCTAATGATCAAAATGAATTCCATATAGTGTGTAGATCTAAACATGAAATATAAAACAATAACTCTTCTGGTAAGTAACATTAAGAGACTATATTCATTAACTTAGGATAGACAAAAAGTTGTTTACAGAACTCAGAAGTAATATGAATGAAAATTTTAATAAACTAAGCAATATTAAAATTAGGAATACACACATATCAAAAATATCATTAGAAGTGTGAAAATACAAACCACTCAGTGGAAAAGATAATGTGCAATGCATACAATTCCAGAAGGATTCTGTAATGCGCAGAGATGTGTGTCTACTTCAAGAAAGGATTTGCCCAAGAAAGGAGTTACTAGGAATATGATTAGCTGACAGCCTCCAGATATTAACATTTTCAGAGCCTCCTTCAGCTTTCCAGCCAAGGGCACACTATTTTCAGGGTAATACTAATCAAGAAGCAGCCCAAGTCACATTCTTTTTGGTGAGGCATTAGTCTAACGACTTTACAAAGGATTACTCTTTAACAAACCTTTTGCATTTTTAACTCTTTCTCAGTGTCTGCTTCCCTAGAACACAAGAGATTTGTGTACAAACTATACAAAAATCTTATAAAAATCAAAAAAAGGACAAGTCATTTTTAATAGGAAAAATACAAATAGGCACTTCACAAAATATAATGTTCTATAAAGATGCTGAGCCTCATTATTCCTCAGGTGAATGCAAGTTAAAACCACAATGACTCATCTTACGACACCCACTAGAATGGTTAAAATTTAAAACACTGAAATAGCAAGTGCCAGTGGCAATCACTTTGGAAAATCCTTTGGCAATACAGAATAAAACAGAAAATAGACACATACCATGATGTAGCAATTCCATCCTTAGATATATGCCCAAAAGATGTGAGATGTGTGTGCGTCTATGTGGACATGCATCAAAAGATGCATAAAACTGCACATATAAAAATGATCTTAACAAGGATAAAAGCCTGTAAAGTATAAAACAATCAATATTTGAATGAGTAAAAATGTAGAATACATTTACCTAATACAGCAATTTTCAACCCTTTTCATCTCATGGCACACATAAACTAATTACTAAAATTCTGAAGCACACAAAAAATACATATTTTTTCTGATATGACGAAAATAGTCTTAATTTTGATTCATTTCCACTAGATAGCTATTGTTATGTTGGCTGCCATCATTTTTTTATTTGTGAATCTATGAGAAAAGAGGTCAGTGCCCCTGAATAAACAGTGAGGAATTACATGTTTTAAAACCTCTTGCAGTGTGCTAGTTTAAAGTCATTGATCTAGTGAAATACCTAAAAACAATGAAAATGAACAAACTCCTTCCACTTACAACATGAATGTAACTCACAATGTTAAGCAAAATAAGTCAGAAATAAAATAATTGTACTATTTGATCTCTATGTAAAGTATTAAATTAGGAAAAAAATAATCAATGTGTTATAGGTCAAGACAGTGACTACCTTTAGAGAAGTATAGTAATGAGGATGAAAACTTCTAAGTATTAGTTTTCTTTTGCTTAATCTGGCTGTTAGCTAAATGGGTATATTTACTTTGTAAACATTCTTCTTACTATACACTAATAAATTTTATACTTTTGGAAATTACTTTAACTTAAATGTTTATTTTAAAAGACTATTTTTGAAGATTTTATTTATTTATTTTTAGAGAAAGAAGGGAGGGAGAAAGAGAGGGAAACATCAGTGTGTGGTTGCCTCTTGCACACCCCTACCTGGGACCTGGCCTGCCACCCAGGCATGTGTCTGACTGGGAATTGAACAGATTATAATACTTTAAATTGCTTTTTTTTTAATTCTGAATCTCATTTAGACTTTGATCCAATGAATTTTGTCCTCTCTGTGTTAATTTTGCAGCCAATATGAATGAGCATTATCGTGACTGTGAAGTAATTACATTCGTAAATATAGACCATGGAAATCAGTTTAATTGCTTTAAAGTCATACCACACAACAGGGAACATAAATAATATAGTTGTGTAAGGAAACGGTCAAAGAAACCCCATAATAAAGAGACAGGTCAGCCCTGGCTGGTGTAGCTCAGTGGATTAAGCGCGGGCCTGCAAACCACACGATCGAGGTTCGATTCCCAGTCAGGGCACATGCCTGGGTTGCAGGCCAGTTCTCAGCAGGGGACTCACGAGAGGCAACCATACATTGATATTTCTCTCCTTCCCTTCCCCTCTAAAGATAAATAAATAAAATATTTAAAAAAAAGAGAGAGACAGGTCAAAGGGACATGGGAGCCATCTGAAACAGCTCCCAATGGACAAAGTCAAAGCACTTTGACTTGAACAACGAAAGAAACAAAGTAGTGTTGCATTGTAACCCAAAGTACAAAATAAGTATCATTGAATCAATACTGATATAAATGAATGATTTTTTAAAATAAATAAATGGGAAAGAGTAAACACATATGTACACAAATAATTCTAAATAATTTGTGTAGATACCCTGACCTCAAGGAGATGGAAGACAACTTTGCACTCCTTAAATGTTTGCTCTACATAGTAACTTGCTCTCATAGCGTATTCCAAAGAATACGGTAGGTAAAAGGGTGGGAGGAGGGGAGTAACTTCACAGTAAAGACACTCGAAAAACACTTCCTCAGCCAAGTGCTCCAGGTAAACATCAACAGTAATAAATCATGTTGATAGCATGTATCCTTGATATGATTTAATGAGAATGACACTTTACCTTTGTGGTTTTCTTACCAAAAAAACCCACAAAACTGTAATACAGTTTAGTGAGAAAAAAATCAAACAAATCTAAATTGGGGGATATTCTATTAAAAAAAGCTGGCCAATAACTCTCAAAACTGTCAAGGTCATGAAGGAAAGAAAAAGAAAAGAAAAAAGAAAGAGAGCAGGGAGGGAGGGAAGGAAGGCAGGAGGGAGAGAGGGAGAAAGGAAGGAAGGAGGGAAAAGACGAGAGACTGCCATAGTCAAGAAGAGCCTACGAATGAGTACATGATGACAATGTAATATGGCATCCTGGAAGATAACCTGAGTCTGCAAAACAGTATTAGGTAAAAAATTTTAAAACCCTAATAAACTATGAACTTTAGTTAATAATAATGTATAAATACTGGTTCATGAATTGTGACAAATGTACCACATTAATATAAAATTCTAAGGGGAGAAACTTGGTGTTGCACCTACGGAAACTCTCTGTACTGTGGGCAGTTTTTCTCTAAATCAAAAACTATTCTAAAATAAAAGTTTACTTAAATAGGGCAAAATGTGATTAAAAACTATTTTGACCATGTAAAATTAATTTTAAAGCAAAAAATATGGTGACTTGCATGTAATTTTTTTGTATTTTCAGTGATTTTAGCCAATTCTCAGTGCTTGCAAATATTGCCTACTCAATCAGGGTCAACCTCCTGAATATTCACCCATAGAGTTATTTTACTTTTTTAAAGGACTTTGATTAGCATGAGTAGTAGAAAATAACATTATTATTATAAAAAATCAAAATGATTAGAATTTTAGTGCCATCTTTGACACTAGCAAAAAATGCAACTTTGGGCAAGTCAGTAGCCTCCTATATCTTCATACTTCTCATCGGTACAATGTAATCTAAACTACATTTTATTAAATGCTAAAGTTTCTAGGTATTAAAATACTCTATTATTGGCCCTGGCTGTGTAGCTCAGTTGGTTAGAGCATCATACCTATACTCCAGGGTGGTTGGATCCCTGGTCAGGACACATACAAGAATCAACCAATGAATGCATAGCTGAGCAAAACAACAAAAATCAGTGTTTCTCTCTCTCTCTTCTCTCTCTCTCTCTTTTCCCCCTTCCTCCCTCCCTCCTTCTCTCTCTTTAAAATCAATAAATTTAAAAAAATAAAGAAACAATAGAATAAAATACTGCATTGTAATAATTAGTAATGACTAATGAAATCACATCTTATCTAGAGAATTTTCTAGTCTGTAGTAGGCATAACAAGCTAGTAACAATCTCTGATAGTGAGGAAACCAGCAGGGAATTAAATGAAATGGAAATTATGATAAAAGAACTCTACTTCTTCACAGATTTGTTTGAACCTTTCAGAAATTTACCTGTGGCCAAATTATCTAAATATTCTGTAAATAACTAAAATATTCCAGGCAGAATTTTCTTATTTACACCATTTGTTGATACACTATCTATTCTGAGATATCATATATAGCAAAACTGTAGAGATTTTTAACACAGTTTGCAAACATGCTGCACACTCCAGTCTTGTTTTACAGCTTTTTAAACCAGAGTTTTATAAATATTGGGTAATAAATATATATACATATTTTTTAATACTTGTTTTTTTAGATTTTATTTATTAATCTTTAGAGGGGAAGGGAAGGAGAGGACAGTAATATCAATGTATGGTTGCTTCTCATGTGTCCCCTGCTGGGAACTGGCCTGCAACCCAGGCATGTGCCCTGACTGGGGATCGAACCGCGATCGTGTGGTTCGCAGGCCCACGCTCAATCCACTGAGCTACACCAGCCAGGGTGGTAATAAATATTTTTGATGAGACTTTTGTCTTTGTTAATTTTCATGAAATGAAAATTACTGTACATTTTCATATTATACAAAATTAAATTAAAAGACTTTTTTTTCCTTCCAAGTAATTAGGAATAGCTTGACATTAACAACAAAATTGAAAGAACGCATGACATAAGTGTTTTTGAAGTTGGCAGTGATATTTCATGAAACAGAAAGAATTCTGACAGATGTAAATGCAAATATTGAACATTATATTTGAAAGATTCCTCAACATTTGCCAACCAGAAAATTCTGTAAGGGATAGATAATATAGACAGACAGACAGACTGACTGACAGATGAACAGACAGATATGGAGAAATACTGTTTGATGCTAATACCAAATACCAAATACCAGGTTTTTTAGCTGACAACTTAGAAATGTCAGACTGATTCAAAATATGAAACCCAGGAAAAATAAATTGTGAATATCAGTAGAATATCTAGGTGTCCTAGGCCAGGAGAAAGTGGTATTAAATTATGGAATCATCCTGGATCCGAGACTGGGCTAACATGTCATTACTCAATAATGATATAAACAGAAATGTGATGTTTAAGAGACCAGCATTTTCCAAAGAAACCATGAGAAGATGGCATTCTAGACCAAGGGAGAATATGTGCAAATATATATGGTATACTCCAGAAAACCTATGCCGTTCCAGATCGCTGAGTTAAGTCTGGGATGGTCTCCTTTAAATTTTCCAGGAAATAGTAGGCATAGTTCTGGTGAAACAGTGTTCATGTGGTTACTGTGGGTACCAGGGCTACTAGAAAAGGAATGAACATCAGAAGACAGTTGTTGAAGTGTGAAATCACTTAATACTGAATTTAAGAGTTAATATATCAGGTTTAGGTTTGGCTGAATTTGAGGAAATAAAATAAAATTGGCTTACACAAAATAGGGTCTTTTTTACTTCCTCTCATGTAAAACAAGTCTAGAAAGTGATAGTCCCAGGCTGGCAGAGCACTCCACAGAACTGGCAAGCCAGTCTCCTTTTATCTTGTCTTTCAATCATCTCAAATTCATGGTTTCCTTCTCCTGCTCCCAAACAGCTGCCAAAGCCCCAAGCATCACATCTGCTGTCCAAATAACAGAAAGTAGGAAGCAGTGCAATCTCTTTCCCCAACTCCCACTGATGACATTTTTACCCAAACTTTTGCTTATATCTTCTGGACAAGAATTTGGTCATTTGGATAAGACCAATTATAAGAGAAGCTGGAAAATATAGGATTATTTTTTCCTGGATAGCCATGCTTACTACAAATCCTGAGTTCTATCCTTAAGGTAAAAAGGTAAAAAGTATTGAAGGTAGGTACCTAGAATTCCTCTGCCGTGGTTCTGCTAGCATTTAACATTTCAGAGATAGAGTAGTTCTGGATGATAATGATGTCTAGGAGTATTGGTTTGCTAAAGTGTAGAGAACATAAAAAATATTGGTGCTGAGGATCTTGGAACTACTTGAGGTGAGGAAGTTGGATGGACACTGAAATCACTCAGGTTAATAGTAGAATTTTCAGAGAATAGATGCTGAACCTGATCCCAAATCCTTACTGACCCTGGCTGGTGTAGCTCAGTGGATTGAGCAAGGGCCTGCAAACTGGACGATCGCAGTTCGATTCCCAGTCAGGGCACATGCTTGGGTTGCAGGCCAGTTTCCCGCAGGAGCCAGTTCCCTGCAGGGGATGCATGAGAAGCAACCATACATTGATGTTTCCTTCCTCTCTCCTTCCCTTCCCCTCTAAAGATAAATAAATAAAAATTAAAAAAATAAAAACAAAAACAAAATCCTTACTGAATTTTAGGAGAAAATGGAAAGTCAATAACTATAATCAAAGGGCGTAATTTTTCATAGGTGAGTATTTTGTAACAGGATAAGAGAATCATGGTACAGAGGAAGTAGGCTTTTAACTCCATTCTTCCAGGCCATGAGAAGCAGAAGTTAAGAGTGAATAAAGAGCAATACCGACAAGAAATGTGTGGTCCCACAGAGTTGGGGTTTAATCACAACCTGGCCATTCATTAGTTTTGGTAAGGTACAAAACCATCTTATTTCCTTGTTTATGAACTGGGAATAATTCCTACATCAAAGATACAGTAAAGATTAAATGAAATAACATTAAAATATTGCTAAAATCACAGTAGATTAACCAAAAAATTAGCCACATGCACAACTCCATTCTATAGTCCTCAATCTTTCTGTAACATGAGTTTATTTTTTTTGAGATTATAGTATTTTCTAGAAAAATGTAGACAGGGGACAACAATACCATGAATTTAAAATGCATCAACTAAACTTCAGTTATGAAGTTTCACATTAGCCACAATTTATGACGAATGTATAAGTCTTTGTTAGGTCATAAATTCAGCCACTTGTTTTCCTTAGTAGCCTCTATTACACAACAGGAGAGAGGGGGTGTTTTGGGTCTTGATGCCAAGTACGAGGAATAAGCAGCTATCCTCCTAGGGTGGCACTTTGCTAAAAGCCTGCCATATGTCCACAAAGCACCGAAGCATTAACAGCACATCTTATTTTATATCCCCACTTGACAAGTACAACTTAAAGCAAGGATGAGCTGGGCGACATGTGCTTGTCTAATTCCCATTACTGCTAATTATACGGACGCAGCAGGAAGACCATGTCTCTTCAGGGTAAGACTTACTTTTCAAGACAGAGATTATATAAGTCACCTAACTTTCAAAGTAGGAAATGATTTCTTACATTTATTGGTACTTTATATACCTTTAGAAATTTTATTTTATTTTATAACTTCAACTGTTACTTAGTTGTGGCCACATACCCTATATGAGCTTTTAAAAAATAATGCCATTTTAAATCTGTTGCTTGGCAAGACCCAGTGGCAGTTTGTCTTCCTGAAGAGCCCTTGCCATGCCATTTTCTGAATTGCAGAGCAGGAAAATTGCCTCAAGGCTAAGATGCACCAGGGAAAGAAATGAAATACCTAAAAATATTTTTATTTGAATTCCACTAACCTAGACCATGCCCTTTTTACAAAGAGATAAGAAAATTTAAGCCAGTTTTACACAACACTTTCTATTTTGGTCTTTCTGAATATTCAAGCAAGTATTTATGTAATGTTTGGACCATAACAATACAATTCGTGATATTATAGGACACACTACAAACATGTTTCTCTCTGCAGTGTCCCCCAGGGATAATTATGATGCAAACAAAAGTTAAAATCTAACAATTCTTTCACTCTTTCACCCTGGATTACATATTTTCCAAGTGTGTAAGACTGTAGAACATCAGAGAGAAAGTGTATTTTGATAAGATGTAAGAACATATTGTCAAAACTACAGAGCATCATCTCGTTGCTATGGGAAACCAAGTAGAGCACATTTTTTTTTCCACCAGGAACTGCCTACATTTTAGAGAAACCCATTTGTTATGGAATATCTAGTAGTAAAATAAAATTCCGCCCCACACCACAATGCACAGAACAAAATAAGTCAAAACCTGATGCTTCGAGATATGTAGAGTTTATACTCACCTTCTTCATCACTTGTTCACTGACTACATCATTTAATTTTTATCCAAGTCCCAATTCAACCCTCAATCTCTGAAAATTCCTTAAAGCTACTGTGCTTTTTGCCAAATGATCTTTGAGCAGATTCTAGTCTATGGAAATTCAACTGAGGTTTGACATTCTGAGCCTTTCATTTTTAAATTTTATCATCTGGAGTGTTTGAAGCACTTTTTTAGAAGGAAAACTCTTTCTGCCACATGTTGACTTTAAAGTAAATTTTCATAAAGGTGTGTCCTCAGTCAAGTGAGGACACATGATTATCACTCATAGTTCACAGAGAAGGTAAGTAAGTGCCACAGAGGGAAGAGGAGGGACAGTTCAAGTTCATGCACAGCAAGGATTAAACAAATTTTCTTTCTAACCTGGTCCTATTCTCTTCACATCATATCCAATTTTTCTGTGTCATCTTCAAAGTGAAAAAATTGCAAAACAAAAACACATGATTTGTTTTATTTAGCTGGTTAAGACTTTCTATCACATGACAGTATGGAAATCTCAATTCAAAAGCAGGTTTAAAATATCAGTATAAATATCGGTAAAATATCAGTATAAAACTGACCTGAAAACTTCAATTCATTATAGCAGTTGTACCTTTTCCTTGGAAGGTTTAGAAGATGCACTCCTAAGTAATGACAGGGCATCTCTGATTATTTGGCCCCTCATGTACTCCCCACGCGTGTCCCAGAAACTGCTAAACCTAGGGTTATTTATTCTTCCAGGGATGAACATATACATAAGTGTATAGTGGAAATGAGGAAACACTCCACCTTTCCTCTACTTCAAGCTGTTAATTCTTCCCAACCCCAAAAGATCAGAATCAAGCGTATTTTCTGGACCATCTTCAGGACTAGGCCTAGAATTCTCTCGCAAAGCACACTCTCACCCAGTAACTGAGAGTTAGTTCACTAAGCAGCATCCACAGTTGAAGATAAAATGTGAATGCAGTTTGAGAACAAATAAAAAGCAATTGTGGAATAGCAAGACATTCTTCTTAAACTATGCAAGTGCAATTTAACGGTTTAAAGAGACCTGAAATTAGTTCAACCTGGTTATTCTAAGCAGACGTTTGATTAGTTGATCCTTTCGTGGTTTTAAATGAGTTACATAAACACTCAGAAATTGATTGGAGTTACAAATCAAGCTTTGGGAAAGAAAATAAACAAGCCACTATGAAGATGCCTCATTAAAGGGACAGTTACCTGGCTCGTCTGGCCCTTTGACTCACACTATTGACCAGCGGCAAGCCTCTCCCTGGAGGACAGCCATTGGGCTGCTGCCTACATGGCAGGAATGACAACACAAATAGCTTTCCCTACATGTGTCTTCCCTACCTCTTTAGCAACTCGACAATGCTAACATTATTGAGAAACAGAAAATGATAAAAATAAGAAAGAAAAAGTTTCAAAATTAATGTGATTTCTAGTCAAAGATAATATATCGTTCATTCAAATAAGCACATCTGCATGAAAAAAACGATTTTTCTACATTGTATTAAATAAAATTTGTCACACACATTTACCCATCTACTACTAAGTGTTACTGTTTTCTTTTAAAATAAGTATTTGCTGCCTGAAGTTCATAAACCGCATTCACAGGAATGCGGTCTAGGCAAAAATTTACTCTTCTTCATGTGGGTCCCCTAATTCTGAGAATGGCACCAAACAACCATTTAAATTCAAAGCTTTGAAGTCACTTTTTTTCTTCTTGGGTATTCTTTTTATTAGTATTCATTTTTAATTACAGCTGACTTATTGTCTTACTTTCATACACACAACATAGAGATTAGATATCTACATACCAAAAATTGTCATTTTTTTCCTTTAAATTAATTAGCAAGAGGGACATTGGTTAGTAAGATCACCCAGGTTTTCAGTGCCCCGTGCTAGGATACTGCTGCCACTCCACTCCCCCTCCATCTAACCCCAGCCTTCCGCCCGTTACCACAGGCGTTATTCTCACCCAGGTTGCTCTCAGGTCCAGTGACAGCCTGCGCTGCAACTTTGCTCCCTCTGATACCTCATGGCGGAAATGCATTGCGCACATTCCGGGGAGCCATCTTTCCATGGCCTGCTTTTGATTATATCCCCTGCTCAAATGCTTTCAACAGTTCCGGAAAGCCTGTAAAATAAAGTCCCAGCACCTCGGTAGTATTCGGGGAAGGCATTTTAGTTCACATCCTGATCTTAAGTCAACATCTTGGATACTTTTTTCCCCACTACTCCCTTTCAAATCATGTTGTGATTCAAAGGACTAGATGGCTGTCTTGGATCTATCCTGCAAACCCCTCTTGCCCCTGCCAAGTCGACTGTATCCGCTGCCTGAGATGCTTCCCTTCATGTGCTCAGCGGCCTCAGCAACGCCATAAACAAATTCCCCGTGATGCCTTGCCATTTGGCCTCAATTCTCTGCTCAGATTCCATCTCTTCGGGAAAGCCTTCACTGAAAACAAGAACTGGTTAACTACATTGTTTCATACTCTCCTGACACCCACACTTCTCTTCTGTAGCACTCCCAGTATGTATAATTCATGAAATATTTGCATAATTACTTGTCTAATTCTGTTTACACTACAAGATAGCAAGCACCATGAAGGCAAAATCCAATCTATTTATTCCCTGTATTCCCAGATCCGGGGGTTCCAGTATTCATGTCAGCCTCTTATCTCTGTGTACAAGGTTTCTGTCAGAGTAGTGCCCCAACAAAACGTGCAGTGTGGCAATGTGTCACTGCCTCGTGCGTGTGCATCTCATTCGCAGCCGTCTTGCTTCAGTCACCGCTCTCTCCCTGACAGCACCTTGTACAAATATGTGCAGCTAGTATTCAGTAAATGCTTAATTTAGTGGACAAATCAATGGTACAAATGCTTTTTTCCAAACTGTAAAACCCAAACATAAAATCGGACCTTTGGCAAATTGGGGTTATTAGCTCTGACTTTCGATAATCAGTATAGATCCTTGTCTAAGTGAGAATAAGTGAAGTTTGCATTTTTTGCCACTTCACTGGCGTGAAGGTCTTAAACCCCAAATCTCTCTAATCACTTCAAAATAAATTCATTTTATGTTTATTGTGTTTACCCTGCAAATTGAGTTTATTTTACATTTGTATAGCTCAAATTCCTTTCAAAGTTTATTAAACTCTCTTTTTCCCATTTGTATGTACTAGACTTCTTCACATAGAAATATATTAGTCTGCTAAAAGACCAAAATTTTTCAGCATCATGAAATATATGCTATATCTATGGGTCTCCCCATGTCAAATCCATAAAACTATTTTTTTCTTGAGGTTCAACAATGTGTCAGAATTTTCACAGCAGCTCTGGAACTTCTAAATAGAAATAGACCAAAATGATTGAATATAGCTAGGGGACTTGTCTTGAAGGTACAATTTCATCATAGCTATCTATCTAAACTTTATGGCACCACAGGCCAGATCAAGGAAAACCTAACATTACTGTAGAGACAATTTTTCATGTTACTTAAAAACAAAAATTAGGCAATCATTTTTCTTCCCTCCCAACTTTGAGGAATAATTGACAAATACAATTGTGTATATTTAAAGTGGGCAAAGTGATACTCATATTCCTATATATAGGATGGGCATATATGTGTGTGTGTGTGTATACACGTGTGTGGATGTGTGTGTATACACGTGTGTGGATGTGTGTGTGAATGATTACCAAGATCAAGATAATTAACCTATCCATCACCTCACATAGTTCACTTTTTATGGTAAAATGCTTAAGATCTACTATCAACAACTTCCTCATTTTTAATTTTTATTCATTGAATTTAGAGAGAGAGAGGAAGAGAGGAGAGAGAGAGAAGGAAAGAGAGAAAGAGAGAGAGACATGGATTTTTGTTGTTTCAGTTATTTATGCATTTACTGCTTCATTCTTGTATGTGTCCTGACTGGGAACCGAACCCACAACCTCAGCATATTAGGGATGCTCCAACCAAGTGAGCTACCCAGCTGGACCACAGCAGCATCCAAATATACAATACGATATTATGAATTATAGTCAATATTAGATCCTCAGAACTTATTCTTCTTCTAACTGGAAGTTTGTACCCTTTGACCTATCTTTTCCCTTGTTTCCCAGCCTCTGGCAACAACTGCTTTATTCTCTATTTCTATGGAACCAACTTTTTTTTAGATTACATGTATAAGTAATAGCATACAGTATTTGTCTTTCTCTCTCCATCTTATTTTATTTAGTATAATACCTTCCACGTGTCAGAAATGATGGAAGAATTTCCTCCTTTTTATAACTTAATGATATCATATATATGTACACACACACACACACCGTAGTCCCCCTTTATCCACAAGGGATATGTTCACAGACCCCTTCAGTGGGTGGCTGAAACCAAGGATAGTGCCAAACCCTATATACATCTTGTTTTTTTCCTATTCATACCTACCTATGGTAAAATCTATTTATAAATTGGGCACTGAAAGAGATGAATAACAACAACAATAGAGAGATTATAACAATGTACAATAAAAGCTATGGAATGTGGTCTTTCAGATGACTGATACAATGATGGGTAGGTCATGTGACAGCAGTTGACACACTGGACACAGGAGGTGGGATGACAAGAATCCATCATGCTCCTCAGAACCATGCACAATTTAAAACTTAGGAAATGTTTATTTCTGGAAAACTGTATTTAATATTTCAGACTGTGGTTGACCACAGGTAACTGGAAACTGCAGAAAGTGAGACCACGGATAAGGGTGACCACTGTCCCACAGCTTCTCATCCATTCATCCATCAAAGGACATTTCAGTTGTATCCATATTTTGACTATTGTAAATACAGCCAAAGAACTATACTAAACTACATTAAATGACTATATAATCAATCTACTATTGTGAATACTGTAATAAACATGGGAATTTAGTATCTTTGTCAAGATATTGAATTCATTTCCTTGACACACAACTATTTTTCATTTTTCCCCAATCTACAACCCTGTAAAGGCATAGTACATTTACTAATAAGGAACTGGATGTTCTATTACCATGGGTGAAAATACTAATTTAAACAAAGCTCAAATGTAAAATGATTTTCATTTACAATTGTTGTTGTACCATCCAAGTGTAAAACAGAATCTACTGTAGGGAAAAATCTCATGGTAACTATCTTCTCCAACAAATGAATGGAAATCTAATTCATTGATTGGGAGAAGCAGTGCTGTCCCAATCTGCATCAGTAAGTATTATACAGTAAATCATCTTGTAAAATATACATTTTTTCTCATTCCTGGACACCTAATTAAAACCTTTGTAAGAGAAAAAGACAGTTTAGCCAGTGCTGCTTGCATGCACTATGACTGCTGAGGCTGGTTAAGTTTTAGCAGGGGGAGAGGGGAGAGCGGTACAGAGAAGTAACTCATGTCCTGTGCACAGTGACTATCTTTCTGCTCCTTCCTTCACCTTTCTCTACAACGAGATGCCTAAATAGTGGTTCTTTTATCTTATTTAAATATTTTATTTATTTATTTTTGGAGAGAGAGGAAGGGAGGGGGAGAGAGAGATATCAATGTGTGGTTGCCTCTTGTACACCCCCAAACTGGGAACCTGGCCTGCAACCCAGGTTGTGCCCTGATCGGGAATCGTACCAGCAGCCCTTTTGTTCACAGGCCAGCACTCAGTTCACTGAGCCACACCAGCCAGCGCTAAATAGTGTCTCTCAAGTAGGGTTATGTGAGTTATATTCAGGATAATTTTAAGTGATGTTTTTATTTTGATAATAGAAATCTAAAGTTTTATATGTAAGTATATTCTGTCTATCTGCCTTACACTTGGAGCGCGACTTCATCATTTCAGCACCTGTGGCATTTGTCTTTAATATCACATTGAAACCAAACAGCTCACTTTATTCATTGAGGCTAATGACAGAAGCACAGATGTGAACTTAATACACAAATAATGTTTTCAAACCAGATGAAGGTTAGATAGATAGATATCACTGAACACTCTCCACGCACTGGTTATGAATCTGTTTAAATGAAGAGAGGTGAAGGGACTTTCGAGTTATCCCTGAGCACATGGTGGCAGAGGCGAGCCAATTTTAAAAGAACCTGCTTCGTAGCAGCTGGTTTCGTATTTATATTTTGAGCAATAATTCAATTTCAGCAACCAACATCATCTGTCACAGTAAAGCAATGTTTTAAAGTAAAATGTAATGTTCTCTTTTAGTGTTGTTTGTATTTAATGGGTAAAATTATTTTAGAGATTACGGCAGGGGAGGGTTGTATAACGATCGGTGTGTTTCTGCTGTTCTGCCCAGCGGGGCTGCCAGTTGACAGTACCGCTGGGCAGGCCACACTGTTACAGAAACACACTAGTACTGCACCAGTGTGTGTCATTTCTCATGTCGCTTTCAACCAAGAAACAAAAATTAGTCATCATTTCCTCATTGTTCCCCATTCAACAACCTGAATACAGGAGGTAGTATACTATTTATGAATAAGCACAAAATGCTTGAACTTTAAATATTGAAAATGATGAATAAACGTAATTATAAACTACACTGAAGAGGGTATGTGGGTTTTTTTTTTTTAATTTAAAAGAAGGCCATGTATTTCTCAGCTTCGAGAAATACTGTTCCGAGCTGCCTAGCGTGCCTTACCCTGCCTTTAGTAACGGCATCCTGATCTTCCCTTGGAGCACCGCTCCTCTACCCACGTGGTTCCGACAGAATTATAAATCACGAGGCTGCTGCTTGCTTTCTCCACGTTATCAGCACACAACTTGCATTAGAAAACTCAGATTCTCTCTCCCAGGAATTTGAATACTGGGTGGAAACACATAAAGATAGAAGATAGAGAGAACTGAGGTATTTCCATGAAAAATGTCTGGGTCTTCACTACTGAGATCCCCGCAGCTGCGGTGGATTTCTGTCCTTTCCTGATTCTTGCTGAATCATTTTATGAGCAATGCATTATCCTTCCTATAAATTCTTTTTTTTTTTTTTTTTTTTCTGAGGTTAATCGAAGTCAGTTATTGTTGGTCATCACCAAGAATCCTAACTGATGCTCTAATCTAAACAAAACTAATCCAAACTCACCCAAATATAAAAAAAAAGGCAAAAAAGTTTAAGATGTTCAAGAGTTTAGAAGAGGTCAGAGAAGTATAAAGGAAGACTGTAAATAATCTTGTATACTTTCTCCAGCTGATGTTGCATTCACTTATTAGTACATTTTAAAATTGTCATTTATTCAGTACTACAATGTACTACACACACATGATTAAACATTTCTTGAAAGCAAAAAATTCAATTTTATTCATGTAGTACCTCTAATATCTCACAAAATGCTTGACACACATAGTAGGTAGTCAATAAATACATCCTCAACTAACAAAAGGTTCACAGACATAACAATATGTCCATCAAGTTTTTAAAATTCATGAAGTTTCTTGTAAAGTGAGGCAGATGAATTTTCTTGTTATTGGAGAATGACCTTTACAAAGGTCATTTTTACTGTCATGAACATCCTTCATTCTACAGCAAGCTCTTTTAAATCAGAAAACAGATTTTACCTGTGTATCACCCAGAACGTTAGATGCCTGGTACATAGTTGTCATTCAGTAACTGTTTGGTAAATTAATGTATATTGGAATTGGGTAGATCATTCTAGAACTTGCACAACATAAATGAAATGTAACTTGAATATGAAGACACTTTTTACGTCCTCCTGCTCAGTTCACGTCTAATGTGCCGCCCGGGCTATCTGCATTATCTAACAGATTTCCTCCCCGGGCCATCAAGTACGTCTGACAGCAGCCCCAGCTCTTCAGCCCTCTAACAACATCCTAGGTCTGTTGAGGTCTGAAAAGAGAACCACACAGTACTGAGTATTAATTTGATTGGCAGCACAGCTCTCTCGGGAGTACTGCCATTATTAACATCTTTATTAAGATATTTTAAGTCCTCTTTGTTGAAGCACAAACTATAGGAATCACGTTAAGATATGCCTTACATATTGTCTACATTGGTGGTTACTTATTTTCATATTTGTTCTTTAAAATGTATCTGAAAAATGAGTTGGGTAGGAATTAAGTATATTTTTCTCTAAAGTTTGGAACAGCCCAGGACAGCTATAAATTTGAGATGTGCGAAAGTGGCAAATCTGTGCATATTATGCAAAAAGAAAAGGTCAGGAATGAATAAGTGAGGGTACAGTGAGTCATCACTTCATAGCAGAATTTAGTTGGCTATTTCAGCTCCAACCGTCACTGGGGTGTCACCTGAAGAAACTCATGGCCATCAATTTGAGAATAAAAAGCTCATTTTTACCTCTTCTCAACAGTCATCAAAGGATGATAAGTCACAAAAATTCTGAGAGCTGTCCTCTTGGCTCCCCACAGGGAGAGCTTGTTCCCATGATAATGGAATGTTTTAGACCCACTGTTAATGAATTACTTTCAACTGGTAATAATAATTTTAACCAGAAACATTACTTCAATTACTTATATACAAATTTTATATCATTTTAAATCATGTCATCAGTTTTTTGATTATTTCATTTTCACTATTTATTATCATATTATTATTTAAAATAATAGCTTTTTTGTGAAGTGCTTACTATGTCCCTATCACTATACTAAGGACTTTGTGGAAATTACCTAATTTAATCCCTAAAACAACCAAATTGAATAGGTGTTACTTTTATCTTCATTTTATAGATAAGAAAACTGAGGCTTAAAAAGAATTTCTTAGTGACCAAACCTGAACTGTCTGATTTGTGAACTCACACTGTTGGCCACAAATTGCATTGCTATAATAAAGAATGTGATTATACCATTCAAAATATCATCTTAATGACTATTATTATTGTTCACAAAGATATTCATTTTACCTTATTGTAAATTAGACTATAAACAGGACAATGAAATTCCTGAAATGCAGAATGGCAAGAGCTCTACTGAGCAAACCTGCTGTAAAATTTTTCATCTTTTTTTAGCATATTACCATTAGCAGTTTACACACTAAAATCTTGTACCAGAGATCAAATTACATCATAAAACACTGTACCAAAGACCAGAGCAAGTTTTTCTATTCAACTCAGCTTGTCCTATAGAAATGGATGCTTATTAAAACATACATGTATAATAATTACTGAACATTAATTTATGATAAATTATTTAGAGCATAAGATCAAATCTCAGCAAAAACTTTAACAAGTTTCAAACATTACATTGTTCTATTAAGTTTGATGATGTCTAATACATCCTAAATCTCTTAAATCAAACACAATATTTCCAATGGGCTCCCCTCAAGTCTCTAATTTAGAGATTTTTTTTAGCCTACTTTATATCAGAAGCATTTTCAATTAGCCTCCTCAGCATTTTTTAGTCTATCTGGCTATTTATTTAGAACTAGAGAATACAAACTCTGTTATTTGTTCAGTATCTATATTCACTCTTCTCTCATCTACAGAAATGGAAAATGGAGAAGCGCCATGAAAATCTAGCTTTCAGGAAAACTCCATGATGGTCTAATGTTTATTTATTCATATCCTACATGGTCATTTTTCCCATTTTGAGAAACTTTACCTGTTTTTTTTTCTGATAATTATTTCTGCCCACAAATAGTTAAGTATGCCAGTACTGCTGGCAGGCAAGATTTTGCACTCAGAATTTCCACAAAGATAATATACATATAATTTGTGTGGGACCATGTATCTATACCATAGTATTTTGTTCATCTAACACACCATTTTTAAACAGAAATTAAAATAGTTTATCTATATTTGTCTAAGATTTCTATACACTGAAACATGATTCCACCTGGTTGATTCTTTTACCAGGTTTTAAAAGCCCCTTGATTGCCAGATACTGAGACTGGAGACCTAGATGGCACTTTACTTGGTGTCTAGAGATGTGTCCAAAAAACCTCATTTCCTCGTAATGTAACTTGTAACTTAATAGCTGTTCCCACAATGCAGCACACTTTAACAACAAACACTTGATACAGTTTAGTTAGTACACAGATAAACATTTTTAATTTAAAGGTAATTTGTTTAGTATATACATAAACATATTGCTAATATATCAAAGCTGTGATACTTTATAAAGATAAGGCTAAAATAGTATTTATTTTGTTTTCTTTTTAAGAATCATCTCAACAGAAAATATCTAGTAAATAGAAGGGGTAGTATACAAAGAAAAACATTAAAATTCTAATAAAAGAATTGATTAAATTTGAAAAACAGCAATATATTTTTTTGGCTTAAAGTAGGTTTAACGTTGATTTTTTTAAGTTAATTAATTAATTTCTTTATTAATTAATTTATTTATTGTTGTTTGGTTACAGTTGCCCCACCTTTTTCCCCAATGCTCAATCCTACCACGTCCCCCCTGCCCCAATGCCATGGTCAATCCTCCCGCATTGTTCATGCCCACAAGTCCTCTATTCATGTTCTTTTGCTTGCCCCTTTCCCTTCTTTCCCCCGTTACTCTCCCTCCCCCTCCCCTATGGTCACTGTCAGTTTATTTTTTATTTCCAAGTTTCTGGTTCTATTTTGCTGATTTGTTTGTTTTGCTGATTAGGTCCCACTTGTGAGATCATATCGTATTTGTCTTTCACTGCCTGACTTATTTCACTTAGCATAATGATCTCTAGTTCTATTCGTGATGTCAGGAAAGGTAGGAGATTCCCTCTTTCTTCCTGCTGCATAGTATTCCACTGTGTAAACGTACCACAGTTTTTTGATCCACTCATTCACTCATTCACTAAACAGCCTAAGTGCCCCTTGACTATTATAAATAGTGCTGCTATGAACATTGGGGTGCATAGGTTCTTAAGAATTGGTAATTCAGGATTCTTAGGGTATAATCCCAGCAGTGGGATCGCTGGATCAAAAAGCAGTTCCATTTTCAATTTTCTGAGGAAACTCCATACTCTTTTCCACAGTGGCTGCACCAGTATTCATTCCCCTCCACAGTGCACTAGGGTTCCCTTTCCTCCACATCATTGTTCGTTGTTTTATTAATGATGGCCATTCTAATCAAAATGAAGTGGTACCTCATTGTGGTTTGCAACTGTCTCGTAGCTAGTGGTGTTGAACATTTTTTCATGTGTCTCTGGGCCCTCTGTATGGCCTCCTTGGAGAAGTGTCTGTTCAGAACCTTTGCCCATTTTTTAATTGGATTGCTTGTCTTCCCAGAGTGGAGTTGTATGAGTTCTTTATAGATTTTGGAAATCAAACCCTTGTCCAAGGTATCATTGGCATATGTATTTCCCATATAGTTGATTCCCCTTCCACTTTGTTGTTTTCTTTAGCTATGCAAAAGCTTTTCGGTTTGATTATTCTCTCCTTTATTCTTTTGGTTTGATTATTCTCTCTCTCCCATTTGTTTATTCTCTCCTTTCTACCCCTTGCCCTAGGGGATGTATCGGTGAATATATTTCTGCATGGGATATATGAAATTTTCCTCCCTATGTTTTCCTCTAGTACTGTTATGGTGTCACAAATTATAGTAATATAATTTTTAAATAATTTAAATTTGACTATAGTCTCAAAATAAGCATCTAAATTAGACCAAACTAAATTGCTATAACTAATTCATAGTTGTTATTGAACTAAGAGAAGAATAATTATGTTCTATATTATCCTCTATATTAGAGGATAATATCTTCAGTCATCATCTCAGTGCTAATGTTTCATTCAATGTGACATTAGAAGCATTAACTTTTACCAACAAAGCCAATAAATAAAATCTTTGACATTTTAAATAATGCAGATGTTTAAAATCTGCTACATTTAAATAATATGTATAGATTATTTTCCCACTCAAATATACTCTACTTTGTAAGGATAATAAATATCAAGGAACTTAAGAAACATTTGTAAGTGCTTCTTAAAAGGTTTTCTGGAAATTTATTTGAGCCAGAAATATGAGAAACCATGCAAAATGAAGCAAAACTGAAAGTAAAGTAGATCTCATCCCTGATGTTGCATAGTAACAATGTGGGAGAAAGGAGGCTCCATTTAACAGATGCAAAACAAAACATGATGGGGTGTCTGTAGTCAGAGTGGATAAAGTTCTGGATTTTGTCCATTTCTGAGCTTCCTCAAGTTGTGTGAATTTGTGGCTTTTTTATTTACTAGGAAGACATTTAATAAAATTAATTCTTCAAAGTGAAATGTGAATTATTTATTTTAATTTTATTTTGGACATAAGCTTTCAGTTTAAGCTATTATTTTTAGGAAAAAAAGTCAAATTATAAATACTATAAGTATAAATTAAATAAAGACTACAGTACAGTATTTTATAGATATAAGTGCTCCAATACCAAAGGTCAATAATATAATAAGTCAGATGCAAATAACACATACATGACTGTATACATAAAATTTGTATAGCTTATTATATTAAATGACACTTCGATAAACACAACTCAGAAAACTTACAAGATGATGCAATGAAACCGATGGGAGAATGACAAAAGTAGCCAACTCCTGGTAATGGTGATTGCTGACTGCAAATTATCTCATGGAAGTAATCCAAAAATAATAAACTATACTTCAAAAGGCTTTGTCACAAAAATTGTGACAGACAGTAACTGGGAGGCAATCAGAGCAGAGCCTCAGGCACTTTTGTCAGTTTGCAAGATTAACCAGATGTGTGTCTGGTGAAACTAAAGTATACAGCTCCACTACAGCACAGGGATGGCAAAGTCACTGAGGCTAACTGTCAAAGATGCACAGCATGTACACACAACAATAGTCACCATCAGAAATGTCATCTTGATCTCCCTCCCCACTATCCAGCAGAGGAGGGACAAGTAGGAGGGACTGAAGACAAAAATTCTGTCAGCCTTCAATGTATAAAGGTATTGAATCCAAAGGGTTTGGATTCACTCATTATTAACACTGATATTTTACAGATAGATATTTATGCCTCTT
Organism: Sturnira hondurensis; assembly: GCF_014824575.4. Taxonomy (NCBI): domain Eukaryota; kingdom Metazoa; phylum Chordata; class Mammalia; order Chiroptera; family Phyllostomidae; genus Sturnira; species Sturnira hondurensis. Next base: position 6,737,728 of record NW_028074140.1, on the reverse strand, counting down.
TCTCCCATGTTTCAGTTGGACTTTTCTATCCCTTCCTTCCTTCTTTCCTGTTTTCCTTCCCTCCACCCTCCCTTCCTCCTTTCTCTCCCTTTTCCCTTCTTCCTTTTTATCTATCCTATCCTCCTCTTTTTTTCTTTTCTTTTCTTTTACCCTTCCTTCCTTCTTCCTTTCTTTTTTTCTTCTTTTTCTCGGTTTCTTTCTGACTAAATTCAAATGTTTATAGGCTACTGCTCATAACTGTCATAATCATCAATCCTTATAAGGCCTCCTTGGTATTGTATTTTTTGTTATATTGATAGGGGACTCAAGAGTTGAAAAATTTTAGTACAACATAAATAGTTATGAGCCTAGTAAGTAATGTATATGTTAAAGCTTTTGTTTCAGAAGCTACAGATAAGGCCCATCCTGGCTTCTGGGAGAAACAGCCAACCTTTTGCTAGAGACCACCACTTGGGGACAAGTGGAGGCATCTAGGCCATTGTGCTCCAGGGAGAGACAGATAACCACCCACCCTCCACCTTGTGAACAGCTAACTGCCCAGGGTGAGAATACTGCAGTTTCTTTCACCTAATTCTCCCTGAATTTCAAAACCTCTCCCCACACCTTTATTCCCTGTTATAAAAATGCTGGCCTGGAAAGAAAATGTAAGATTTTTTTTTAGGGTATGAACCTGCATCTTCTCAGATCACTGGCCATCTGAAAAAAGCACCCATTGAGATTCAATCTCACCCTGGCTGGTGTAGCTCAGTGGATTGAGCACAGGCCTGTGAACTAAGGGATTGCAGTTCAATTCCCAGTCAGGCCACATGCCTGGGTTGTAGGCCAGGTCCCAGTGGGGGACACATGAGAAGCAAGCATACATTGATATTTCTCTCCCTCTCTCCTTCCCTTCTCCTCTAAAGAGAAATGAATAAAATCTTTAACAAAAAGATTCAATCTCTGTCTCTGCTTACTGGTTTTGGCAAATGATAGGCAGCATGAACACTGGTGTCTTTTCTGGTTTCAATATCATACCTGCTCCCTCAGTTATTCCAAGCCCCTTTCATTTATTTCCCTCAATCAAAAATCCAGATTTCAGCTGCATACAGATTTTTCCATGAAATGTAATAATGTTACATGTAACCATAACTTATAATGTAAAATGATGATGATTCAATAAATCTTCTATTTCTTACTCTATTCAAATTATTGTATTATCTTGATTACTACGTGGCTATACAGTCTATGATCATTCCTTCTGTCCTCTTTATAAAAATCTAAAGTATGTGTATGGCTTATTTGTGGTATCCAATACCCCTAGTAGCAACCAGTCTTTTAGGAGATAAAAATATTAACAATATGAGGTTGTTGCTGTGGTATAACTGTACACCCTGCTGATTCTGAAATAATTTATTCTTTCTAACTCGTCTAACCCTTAAGCCCATATCAAATTANTAATGCAAAATGATGATGATTCAATAAATCTTCTATTTCTTATTCTGTCTATTCAAATTATTGTATTATCTTGATTACTACGTGGCTATACAGTCTACGATCATTCCTTCTGTCCTCTTTATAAAACTCTAAAGTATGTGTATGGCTTATTTGTGGTATCCAATACCCCTAGTAGCAACCAGTCTTTTAGGAGATAAAAATATTAACAATATGAGGTTGTTGCTGTGGTATAACTGTACACCCTGCTGATTCTGAAATAATTTATTCTTTCTAACTCGTCTAACCCTTAAGCCCATATCAAATTAAAGTACTTCTGTTTTTGAAAGTGAGAAAGATATACATAATGAATAAAACATGTAGTTAATTTTTCACAACTAAACTTTCCTGGAAAAAAGGACTGTCCAATTATCTTTTTCCCATGCACTTTTACACTGTCTTTTATCCTCTCAGAGAGTGGGGAGATATCTTTGATCCAGACAGCTTCACAGGACACATTTGATGAGTTCTTAAGGATATATCTGAAATGCCAAACAGATATCGCACTGGACATTTTAGTACCTTAACAAGATACTTTTACTTTCCTTTTTCTTGCTCTTTTACCTTTCCCTCATGGACCCCAAAGACTCATTACTTTGTCAACCATAGAAGATATTATTGATGTGACTATCAAATTTCTAGACTAAAAGTCAAGTTCTTTAGCTTGATGATCAAAGTACCAAAAACTGATTTAACAAAGATCTTTAGTCCTTTCTCCCATTTCTTTGCTCAACGGACTCTCTATTACAGTTCAATCATACTACCACCAGGCCTCAGCCAGGAACTAGAATTTACAAGATAAAGAAAAGAGTATGTACTCAGAAAACATATGAACTGAACTGACTTACCTTGTATAGCTGTGTGAGGGTTAAACACAATATGTATGGATAGTGACTAGTGCAGTGTTTGGTAAAAAGTTCTCACTATTTTCTGGCTGGTGTGGCTCAGTTGGTTGGAGCATCATCCCGTAAACCAACTGGTTTGATTCCCAATCAGGGCACATACCCAGGTTACAAGTTCAATAGCCAGTTGGAGCATGTCCCAGAAGGCAACCAATTATTGGGAACCATTCTACCTGGTTTCGGGAGTTGTAACTGCCCCCCATGAATAAGGCTGAGTGAGCAACCTCTGGACTGTGAGCCACTAAAGAGACAAAGCTTATCTCTGGCAGCAGAGCTGCTTCTGCTTCATCCATCTTTGGTCCTCAACACTTGGTCTGTTAGTCAGAGACAGGCAAGACCTCTCAGAGGAGGGGCAACCTAAGCCAGACCGTATCACTTGGGAGGCCCTCAAGGAAGGACTTGGGGGGCTGCAGCAAACAGGGGGTGATGGACCCTCGCCCCCTGGCTATGCTGACATGGCCTGAGTCCCTGTTTCCATTCGGGAGAAGCACTTCCTGGCTCTAATCCACTTAAGCCTAAAAACCTATGATGAGGAAGGCGGTGCAGCTCCCTGCTGGCTACAGCAGGATCCAGGGTGGGCATATGAAAGAATTCCTAAAGACCTGTGAAGCCTGCTTTGCTAAGAGTGTTTTCATTCATATGATAAGGGTCCAAGTAGGAAATGGGTCCAAGTATGTCTCCCAAAGTTTTTGCAACCCCCTTACTCGACAGACACTGAGTCAGATTAAGCCCTCAGATTTCTTTGAAATGTTATCTATTGTTTGATCCCTGCTGCCTGACATTGGCTGATGAGCTTTACCTGTATTCCTGTGTATTACAACCCAATAAAAGCCATTGAAGAAGAGGTTCTTCATCCTTTTGCTCTGAGAGACTGACCACCTCTCCTCCCCAAGCAGATCATGTCTTGGTAGTTTCACTTTCATCTGTGGTGGATGGGGGGACTTGCTGGCAAATTTGCCCCCACAACCAATCAATGTTTCTCTCTCTCTCCCTCCCTCTCTCTCTCTCTAAAGGCAATAAAAGAAAATGTCCTCAAGTGAGGATAAAATTTTTTAAAAACGTGCTCTGTATTCATTTTTTTTTCATGTTTCATCCTTCTTGAAATACCACTTTTGTGTCTTTTTATGTGCTCTACATTGTGGATATCCTCAAAAATTTAAAGTGTCAAAAATATTAGCCAACGAACACTTTAGCTTCTTAATGAAGCCTCCTGGAATCACTATTCAGGTTTTTTTTTTTCTTTTGAGCTTCAAAATGGTCCCTTCACTGCTAAGTTTACTAATAATTAATAAAATCTGTCCTTGTGGGTATAACAGGTTTTTTCAATTGAATTTATTGGGGTGACATTGGTTCACAAAGCCATACAGGTATCAAGTGTAGAACTCAACAAAATGTCACCTGTGAACTGTACTATGTACCCATTGCTTAAAGCAAAGTCTGTGCCTGCCCCCCCCTTATTTCCTGTCTGCCCACCTCCACCTAAAAACAGATGTATGGCTTAATCCCTTCACTTTCTTTCATCCAACCCCTCAACTCCCTTTTCCTCTGACAGCTGTCAGTATGTTCCACGTATCAAATCACTATTCTTAAAGAATTTTAGTTCTTTGATTCTTTGAGAGTAGTGATAACACCTCCTGTCAAAATTTCTAAAAATATGAATGACGTAAATACAATGGAAATTCAAATATTTTTAATGAACAAGTTACAACTGAAATGTGGAGTTTGGACATGAGATCAAAAATAGAGATCCCCAATTCATTGATAGAGACCCAATTTATGTTGGATATGATTCAAATAGACTATATAAAAGCAAACTAAGGTTCTGGTGTCAGAGAGGGCAAGTGAATAATAAACACAAAATTCTCTGACTGCTTGCTGGGAATTCTCAATTTGGCCTTTTAAACTTTGAAAGCAAAACAAGTACAGGGAATTAGTCTAAAAAATGAAGAGCACATGGTCCCTATATTGGGATTCCGCTCTTTTGCCAAAGCCTTTTTGTTGTTCTACAGCATGAAGCTATTTATTGAGACTGAGAAACATCACTGACATCTCCTGACCTCCAGCCTGAATGACCCACTAGCATTTGAAACTCTATATTCACATAATTGTGGTGGCCTTCCATCTCATTTTGCATACGACTTTATTTACCACACTTTGCTACAGACAAACTGCAATGCAGGACTAAAAATTTCATCATATTCTCTGAAGAAAATATACTCACAATGGAGTATTATTAATTTTTACTATATTTTACTTTTAGTGTTTATCTTTAACTTAACATTTAATTGTGAATGCAAAAAGAGAAAGATAAGGTACTGTAATTTTTTAGATTATAAATAAGACCTGTACTTTTATCTTACTGTTTAAACTACCTATAGCCTTGTCTGTAGTGTTCAAACTTTGAGTGCTAACCACAATAGAATAACCACTACTTTCAGTTTGGCATGAAACCATCAGACGATTTTTAAAATTATATTTATCTACATATACACATAGCAGTATAAAAAGAGCATTATCTCTTAGTTGAAGAGAATGTTTACATAGCTAGCATGATACTGTTGAACTAATATTCCACCTTCAGTTTTCCACTAAACATTTGTTATTGGTGAGATAAAGATGAGTGATTAACTTTTGTGTGTTACCCTCATATTTTTCCAATTTGATGAACCCTCTAATACACACTAACATTCATTTATTTACTCATTTTAATTTTTTCTTGGGTAATTTGGTTCATATATATGACCTTAGAAATTTGACATTTCTTTTAATTGTTCTGTTTTACTTTTATAAAGTTTTCCATCACCTTTGTACTGCTACCTGTTAGCAATAAAGATAATAACTACCTAAAGTTATTTCTGCTTTCATCTTGATGGTATTTACCAAATGTTCTTTTTATTGTTATTTTTGAAGAAATAATATTAGATTCACTGGTAAAAAATCTCCTAAAATTATAGGTTAAATTGATCTAGGTATATTTGGTTTTTATGTTTAATCTCTTAAAGTTTATTTTATTAGTTTTCAGTATTTCATTAGTTTTTACACTGTATTAAGTCATACATATTTGAGTCTACTGCTGTAGCCATAACCGAGAGTTTTGACATGTGATGCACATGTCGTTGTTAGACTATGAACAGCTCATAATGACCATTTATATTTCCTCTTGAACACAACTGTTATTTAGAGCTCTATTTTAATTTTCTAGTTGTTCACTTTTTTGACTGTTGACATTTAATTATATTGTAGTGAGATCAGGAAATATGACCTACAGTAAAACAAGTTTTGCTGTTTTTTAAGATTCATCTAAGACCTAAACATAAAAATTTTTTAAAACATCGATGTTGTTTGAAAGAAATGAGTATTCTATATTTCAGGAATAGAAAATTCATACAATTGTATTGAATGAACCCTAGTGTTTAAGGTTGTAATATTCAGGAATCTTACCTATTTTAATCTTTAATTTGTCATTTCTGAGTAATGAATATTAAAGTGCCCCACTATGATTGTAGATTTTATATTTCTCAGATCAAATAATAAATTTTAAGCAAGTTTGTTTGGTGTATAAATGTTCCAACTGCTACATTTTCTTGTTGTTCATGATGAATTGTTCTTACCAAGAAACACTCCTCCATTTTCCTCTGTGAATTCAGTGCTGTCATGAACATACATGCAATGTATCTCATAATAAGCATTTACCTGGATTTAAGGGGCTCTTTAATTAATTTGAGCCCTATTTTTTTTAGATTTTTTATTTATTTATCTTTAGAGAGGAAGGGAAGGAGAGAAGGAGAGAAATACCAATGTATGGTTGCCTCTCGTGAGTCCCCTGCCGGGGAATGGCCTGCAACCCAGGCATGTGCCCTGACTGGGAATCGAACCGCGATCGTGTGGTTCGCAGGCCTGCGCTCAATTCACTGAGCTACACCAGCCAGGCTGAGCCCTATTTTTTAATAGCTACATTTAACACTCACATTTACTGTGGTTATTAAAATGTTTGTATTTCTTACCTCTATTTCACTTTGTGTTTTTCACCACATGTTTTTTTTCTTCTTGTTTTGTATCTATTTCTCACTTGTCTTTTTGTTCTTATATCCTTACTCACTTTAAATTAAACATTCTATTTTTTCTTCTAATCAGTAAATTTTTAACACACTTTTTAAAAATAACATCTAGAGTTCATCACTATCAATAAATATGAACTCCTTTCCAACAGGACAACATTAATATGCTATTTCTATCTACTTCTTTCTACTTGCTCCTGTCCCTCAACATTCCACATTCATATCATTTGAAATTTTCAGTTCAGAGTTTTAAGCATTTTAAAAATTCTATTCTAACTTAGAGTTAGCAATAATCTTCTTAATTAATTTTCTCTCTGATGATATTTTAATTTAACTATTACCTCATTCATTTTTATTTTGCTAGAGTAACTCTTTCATAATACTCTCTGAGAATGCTTTATTTATGACAGCAAGTGATTTTATGTGTGAATCAGAATTTAGAATATATAAAAAGTAAATATATTTCTATCTTAATAATTCAGAAGTTTCTCATCTATTTTAGTTATATACTTATGATTATAAACACAACTTTATAAAATACATTTAATCCCATACTTTAGAAAGTAGTCATTTACTGGCACTGCAACTCAACTAAGAACAAATAGGAAATTTTACTACTTTCAATGTCTCCTTTCCTCATTTTCTTCTCTATCACCCACTATCGGTTGGTTATATAATTATTCTTATTTTTTCAAGTGTTTATCTTTAAAGGTTTTGAAATAATCATTTACTACTTTATCTATGAATTTAGACATTACTCAAAATTAAAAGTGGCAGTCAGTATTTTTTTTATCACCAAAACCTATCCTGACTTTTAAAAGCTCTAATTCTAACTGCATTTACCCATATTTTTCCTTAGGGAACTACAGAACGCTTGTTTGTGAAGTTAAAGCTGTCAAGGCCTCTCCTGTCTGTGGAGTAAACGTGAAAGTGATGGCGACTTCCATCAGAATTTACTTAGAGATATGAAGTACACATACGGCTTAAAGCCTCCAGTATTTTATTTCTTCAAAGCAGTTCAGGGTCTATTAGCTTTTTTAAAAAGACTGGGTTCTCCAACATAGCCTGTATTATTAAGCTGATGACATTTAATAACAAAGTCCACATTTTTCCACAGCAAAAACTTCTAGGACAAGAGAAGGGTGGTTGGAAAGCCTGGGATGTGCTGGATTAACTACACGGCAGAAATGGCAGAATAAGCCCACCAACACCATGCCTGTTGATTTTATACAGGAAATAAATTGTACTGGACCCAAAATAAATTTTCCAAAAAGATGTACAATGGAAATCAGAGTAAAAATAATAACCTTTGAAAAAGTGCAATTATGTAGAATATCACATTAAACATCAAAAAGGTAACAGAATGCAATGGTAAGGATGCGATTTTTAAATAACAACAGGTGGTAAAGATTTCAAAAGGACTATGAAATGCTAGGGCTAACAGTTTTTGTGTGTAAGGAGAAGGGATAAAGGAATTAAAAATTACTGCAAGTATCCACTGCAACCATTGAAATGGTTCATTATCTTTATTATTTGTCAGTTTATTAAGGTAATGCATGCTGGTTGTAAAATGTCTGAACTATGTGACAAAAAAAAAGAAGTCTTCCAGGATCCAAAGCCAAAGTAAGAAAACTAGTTAAATTTAAAAAAGCATTAGACACACTTTAACTGTGTTTTATGTTTGTTTTTAGTTATTTATAGCATTTATAGCTTATGGGTTCCTTTTAACAAAAAGACGAGCTTAGATAGGAAATAATGTATTTAATTTTTCCCTTATTAGGCAACAATTTTCTTGGTTTCAATATTTCACAATTTGTAAATGAGAGTTCAATTAATACTCTCCATGAATATGAGTATATTGTAAATATATTTGTGTACATTTGCAAAGTGTAACTGTTTCTCAAAATAGATTGCTGACATAGTGTAATCATTTTATATTTTAATACATATTACCAAGTTTCTCTAAAAATTATTAGAGTATTACACACCTACCAAAAGCACTCATCGTTTGCCCATGTTGTCATCAACACCTGTTAAGAAATTAAATATTTTTAAATATTGCATTTAAGAGGTGTTAAAACATTCTCATGGAAACATTTGTTCCTCTTCCCCAGGATAGAAAAACAAATAGGACTATACAGAAAATAAGAATAGTGACAGGAATGAAAAACATATGCAAATGTAAATCCTAAAACCCTAAGAAAAGAGATCAAACTTTCAAAGGAGAAAGGTTATGATAAAAAGAGTAGTTTAGATTGAGGTAGTCCCATTCATTTAATTTTGCCTTTACTTTCTTTGACTTTGGGGTCAAATTCATAAAATCCTCTCTAAGGCCAAGGTTCATAAGTCTAGTATCTATGTTTTCTTCTATGTAATTTATTGTTTCAGATGCTATATTTAGGTGTTTAATCCATTTTGAGTTAATTTTTGTATATGGAGACAAATAGTAATCTAGTACCATTCTTTAACGTGTGGTTTTCAATTTTCCCAGAACCATTTACTGAAAAGGCTTTCTTTTCTCCATTGTATATTCTTTGACTCCTTTGTCAAAAATCATTTTCCCATATATATGGGGAAATAATATATTATATATACTATATATTATATTGTATATAATATATATGGGTTTATTTCTGGGTTTTCAGTTCTGCTTCATTAGTAGTGTATCTTTTTCTGCCAATACCATGCCATTTTGATTATTGTTGCTTTGTAGTATAATTTGAAATCAGGGAGTGTGATATTCCTAGCTTTATTCTTTTTTCTCAGGATTCTTGGGGTTATTTTAGCTCTTTTGTGGTTCCATACAAATTTGGTGATTTTTTTGTTCTATTTCTTTAAAAAATGTCATTGGGATTTTGATGAGGATTACATTAAATTTGTACATTGCTTTAGGTAATATAGACATTTTAACTATGTTGATTCTTCTAATCTATGAACATGGAATAGTTTTCCATGTCATTATGTCCTTTTCAATCTCTTTTAATAATGCTTTGTGGTTTTCAGTATGTAGGTCTTTCACATCCTTTGGTTAAGATTATACCTGGGTATTTTATTCCTTTTGTCACAATTGCAAAAGGAATTTTTATTTCTTTTTCTGAAATTTCATTGTTAGTATATAGGAATGCAGTAAATTTTCATACATTGATTTTGCACCCTGCAATTTTACTGTTTTTTAAATTGTTTGTAATAGTTTTTTTTGGTAGAGTCTGTAGAGTTTTCTACCTAAAGAATCATGCCATGTGCAGAAAGCAACAATTTTACTTCTTCATTCCCAATTTAAACATCTTTTATTTCTTTCTCCTGCCTGATGGTTAAAAATCTTCTGCAGAGCAAAAAAAAAACTACCAACAAAACAAAACGGCAAACAACTGAATAGAAGAATATACTTGCAAACAACAACTCCAACAAGAGGTTAATATCCAAAATATATAAAGAACTCATACAACTTAACACCAAACACATAAACAATCAAAGAGGACCCAGACAGACACCTCTCCCAAGAAGACATACTAATGGACAGCAGATACAGGAAAAGATGCTCAACTGCACTAGCTATTAGGGAAATGCAAATCAAAACTACAAGGAAGCAGCCCTGGCTGGTGTAGCTCAGTGGATTGAGCGAGGGCCTGTGAACCAAAGGATCGCTGTTTGATTCCCAGTCAAGGCACATGCCTGGGTTGCAGGTCAGTTCCCAGCAGGGGGCGCATGAGAGGCAACCATACATTGATATTTCTCTCCCTCTCTCCTTCCCTTCCCCTCTCCTTCCCTTCCCCTCTAAAGAGAAATAAATAAAATCTTATAGATAAATAAATAAATAAATAAATGGGAAAATAGCCTGCTTCCTAAAAAAAAAAGCTACAAGAAAGTATCACCATACATCTATTAGAATGGCTATTATGCAACTATTATGCAACACATGTTGGAGACAAGTGATAACACATGTTGGAGAGATTGTGGATTAAAAGGACTCCTAATTTACTGCTGGTGAGACTGGTACAGCTAATATGGAAAACAGTAGGAAGGCTATGTAAAGAAATTAAGAACACCATTAAGTTACCATATGACTCAGCAATCCCTCTCTGGCTATCTACCTGAAAATTTTGAAAACATATATTTGCAAACATATATGCACTATGTTCATTGCCACATTATTCATAGTGGCCACGACATGGAAATAACCGAAGTATCCTTCGATCAATGACTGGGTAAGGAAGATGTGGTACATACATACAATGGAAACTCAGCCATAAGAAAAGACAAAAATACTGCCATTTGAAACAAAGCGAAGGGATCTTGAGAATATCATGCTAAGCAAAATAAGTCAGAAAAAGTTGAAAACATTATTCACTCATATGTGGAATATAAAACTGGAAGCAACAAATAAATAAACAAGAAAAACAAATAAAATCTCATAGACACAGACAACAGTATGGCGTTTACTAGAGGGAAAGGGGCTGGGGAGGGTAGGAAAGGATAAAGGGGGTCCAATCTATGATGATGGAAAATGATTTGACTTTGGGTGGTGGGCACACAATGCAATATATTGATGATGTATCATAGAATTATATACCTGAAGCCTATGTGATCTTATTAACAAATGTCACCCCAATAAATTCAAGGAAAAAACTACAAAAATGAGTAGTTCACATGATAATTAAAATAATCTAATATCCATAAATTCTTTGCAGTTTTTTTCAAGTACTATAAAGAAAACTTTCCTGTGAAATATTGGTCAACCTGGTAATAATTATTTTTAAATCAAATGTTACTCTTCTAAAGATATAATTACATATTTTATGATGTCACTGATAATAAAAGGTAAGGGCATCTTCTTTGTTTAGGCAAAGATTTTAACTGTTTTTTAAAATCTGTGTAAATTCAGAACCCATTGTGTGCTCTCCATTAATTTACCACTTTAAGCTTTGCCATTTCTTCTAACAATATAGTCATATTACATATGATAGTACAATTGAAAAACCCAAGTGATGTTATATTTTCCATCATTTTAATAGAAAGAAATAATGAAGTAGAAATTAAGTTATACTCAACTTAAACAACTAACTTGCAGCCACCAGGTACCTGATTGTCCTTCAAACACTCATTTAATCAGTTTGTGTTTTTAATGGCAACAGTTACAAGCTTACCGAGAAAGCATAATTAAGAAACACAGCGATGNATAATTATTTTTAAATCAAATGTTACTCTTCTAAAGATATAATTACATATTTTATGATGTCATTGATAATAAAAGGCAAGGGCATCTTCTTTGTTTAGGCAAAGATTTTAACTGTTTTTTAAAATCTGTGTAAATTCAGAGCCCATTGTGTGCTCTCCATTAATTTACCACTTTAAGCTTTGCCATTTCTTCTAACAATATAGTCATATTACATATGATAGTACAATTGAAAAACTCAAGTGATGTTACATTTTCCATCATTTTAATAGAAAGAAATAATGAAGTAGAAATTAAGTTATACTCAACTTAAACAACTAACTTGCAGCCACCAGGTACCTGATTGTCCTTCAAACACTCATTTAATCAGTTTGTGTTTTTAATGGCAACAGTTACAAGCTTACCGAGAAAGCATAATTAAGAAACACAGCGATGAAATTAGTAAAGGTACTGAAGGAAGCCATATGGACATTTAGTCTCTCAAGCCATAGACTAGCTGTATTCACTTTGTGTTTTAAGTGCATTCAGAAATATTTCGTGAGCAAATATAGCAATACCAGATGTACTTTGCAAGCTGATTATGAAACAGATGGATTTATAATGACACTTGTGTTTAAAAAAATTATTAAATAAAAGGTGTTGTTCTATCATTTAAGGTTCGCACTTATGCCACATGCTTCTTGTTTAGTATTATTAGTGGTGTCATCCTGTCAGAGTACATCATATCTTCATTTTTTCTTTGCATCTGTTCAGTAAGTATGATGATTGATTCTGTTAGCAGGAAGGATAAATTATCCAATTACATTGTTGGGAGTATGATATATTACATAGTCTTAATTTTCTTATTAACATGATGACATCAGTATAACTTATACTATAGGCAACCATGACAAATCAACACATATATCTGAAAGCCATGCCAGGTTGCATTCAGTTTATTAAATATCTTACCCGTGTAACCTAACGTTTCTATATTTGATAGAAACATTCCTTAATGGTGCCTTTATACTGTATATGATGTAATTTTGTTTAACTAAGCTTAAAGGTAAAATGCACTCTGGAAGTAATTCTTTATTAAGAGAGTGTAACTATAATTATTCTAGACATAGTAAGCTAATAAAAAACTATTAGCCTACACTTAGCCATAATAGAAAACAAAAGTGACTACAGCAATAAACATGCCTTTCTAGAGAAAGCAATAAAGCACTATAACTTTTGCTCATATAATACATTTTAATTTTATCGCTTCTTTAGAGTGTAATGAAATGTAAGAAAAGGGTTTCAAGAAAAAGCCTGACTTGTCTATAAACTCAGTCTGTGTCCTGACTGAGGCCAGGAGGCCATGCTCCCCACCTGATTTGTCAAGGTGACCTAAATCTGAATTTCAGTGGTCCTATGGGATTTATCCTACTGTCTAAACTGACTAGATTAGGTAACAGACTAGATTGTGAGGAGAGATCTTCATTTACTCAAATAGCATTTTTCCCAGTTACTAAATGACTAAATGTTCTTATGCTAGCCAGTAGGGATACAGATATGAGTGGATCACTGTGCATGCCCCCAGGAAGATCGCCATCCAGTGGTAAAGCAGGATGAAAATGAATGTGTGTGTGTTGTGTGTGTGTGTGTGTGTGTGTGTGTGTGACAGAGAGAGAATTATGATTTAAATAAATATTTAAACTGTACTTAACTATATTCATTCGAAAGCATTAAAGGGGAAGTTTACTAGTGTCTGCCATTTACTTTGTCATGCACCTAAAATAAAATGGATTAATGACAAAGAGAAGGTGGGATGGATGGATGGATGGGTAGGTAGGTAGGTAGGTAGAAAATAAAGTTTTATTTATTTATTTATTTATAATTTATGATTTTTATTGTTCAGGCATGGTTGTCTCCAATTTCTCCCTACCACCCTCCCCCTACCATCCACCCCTACCTCCCACCCTCAATCCTATCCCCATTTGGCTTTGTCCATGTGTCCTTTATACATGGTCCTTGACAACACTGCTCCTTCCTTCCCCATTAATCCCCTCCCCTCTGGTTACTGCCAGTTTGTTCTTTATTTCAGTGTCTCTAGTTATATTTTGCTTGCTTGTTTGTTTTGTTAAGTTCCACTTATAGGTGAGATCATATGGTATTTGTTTTTTACCACCTGGCTTATTTCATTTTTGCTCTCTGGTTCCATCCATGCTGTCACGAAGGATAGGAGTTCTTTCTGCTGAATGGTATACCATTGTGTAAAATGTACCATAGTTTTTGTTCCATGCATTTACTATTGGGCACTTAGGTTGCTTCCAGCACTTGGCTATTGTATTTAATAATAGAGTCTAGGTGCTGTGTATGCAAGTTTTTACTGTAAAATTATTTCAATTTTTCATATGTTTGATCATTTTTTAATAATAAAATGCTGGAAAGAAAAAGAAAAGTGGATGTTTACAATTGAAATTATGGAGGAAGGAGGGCAGTTGTTGGTTATGGCTAGTTTAGGGTAAGAACATTAGAGCAGTTGGCTGTTTTGAGTGAAAATGGGGTTGACAAAGAAAAGTCAAGAAATTGGGACGCCAGGGCAGGGAACTGGAGGTTTGTCTACTTGAGTCTCTATGGATATTGCAATCATCAAAATTCTCTATTTGTTGTTCTAGAGGAAGTGATACTGAACCAATACAAGGAATAAGAAAGTCTGATCTGTGTATAGCAATAGAAACAATAATAGCAAGTGACATAGTCTGATGTCAGAAGCTTCAATGATGGAGGCTTTTTAAAAAGAGGAATGAACAATGTTTTGCATACAATGGAGAGAATCGAAAAGGGCATCTATTCCAGTTTCAGGGTCCTAGATATAGAGCCATAGGACAAAAAATAGCCAGTACCTGAAAAAGCTACATGAAAAATAGCACAACAGCCCTACATGAAGAATAGCACAACTGACCAGCTCAGCTGGTTAGTGCATTGTCCTGATACACTATGATTGTGGGTTTGATCTCCAGTCAGGGCGTGTGCAGGTGTAAACCAGTGAATGCATAAATAAGTGGAACAACAAATCTCTCTCTCTCTCTCAAATCAATTTACAAAAATTGCTTGTTAAGGGTGCAATCAAATCTTGGCTACAACATGAAGGTAAATGAAATGTTTAACAAAGAGGTTAAAGATATGAGAAATTTTCATAAGGAAAAATTAAAAGATGCACAGAGTGCACCAGCAGAGTTTAGGGACTGAAATTAGGAACAGGGGTAGGAAATGGAGTCAGATAAGATTAAACACAAGCCAAATGGGGATGAGAGTCTGGGGCTTCTGGTAGGGAACAAAATACATAGAAATCACAGGTATGAAGAGAATAATCCTGGTGGTCTCAGAGACCAACAGAGTGATGAAGTTCTGAATGGTGGAAGGGGAGAAGGCTATGCGGGTATCTTCCCAAAGTATGCAGAAAGAACAGATATTTATCAGGCAGACAGGAGGGGAAGGGATCTCCTGGCAGTGGAAATGGCCTGAGCAGAGGCTCAGAGATTTGTGACAACAGAATGCTCCAGGGAGCATGAGTACAGAAGTTGAGTATTTGCGGTATGTGAAGTGCAAGGATGGGAGCTGTAATTGTTGAAGCTTCCGAGTGTTACATGACAAGTGGAAAGGGTTTAAAATCATCCTGTAAGCAGAGGGGAACCATTGAAGAATTGTGTAGAGGTTACAAAGAATACTCTGGATGCAGTATAAAGCTTGGACTGGATGGGATCATTCCAGAAGCAGAAAGGCCAGTTAAGAGGATTGGTCTGAGGGCAGGGGACAGATAGCTAATGCCTGACCTAGAAATAGGGCAGTAGGGGTGAAGAAGTATGGAGAGATACAAGCTGCAGAAATGGATGCAAAAAGCAAGACAAAGGGGAAAATTCATGACAACTTCAGGTTTCTGGGGTGATTATGGAGCCAGTAACTACACAGGAAATAATAGGAGCTGAGGGGATTTAAAAGTTGAGAGGACTTGAATTAGGGGGAATATAATGAATTGCTCTTGCAACGTAGTTGAATGCAAATGTATGGTAACAATATGGCTTATATAATCAGAATGAACGTGGATTGCCAACTAGCTTTTAGCAATCTTGAACACTGAACTAAAATCTGATCACTCTCTGATTATTTACTGCTAGCCCAAACATTACAACACAAGAGTGTAAATTAGGAGGGAAGCATGGAAATCAAGAGAGATTTACAAGATTAACATATTACAAGACATTCTGACTTGAAAAAAATGCATGTCCAATAGTAAGTTAATACATGCAAATAACTAAAAAAGTGTAGTTCTGATATATTATCTATTCTTGATTCAGTAATACATTCAAGAGCTATAACAGTATAATTATGAGCCTATAATACCACATATTATGTACCTCAAAACTGTATGGAGTCAACAAAACTGGAAGCATACATAGTCTTCACTTTCTTAAAAGAGTTACAGAGTTGGATCAAACAAAACTTAGTATTCCAAATCACATGCTGGGAACTCACACGGTTCCTTTATTCCACAAGCAAGGATGACCTAAATTTTTTTGACAATAGCACCACAGTGGCACTATTTTGAAAACCATACTATAAAGCTAATGAAGAATAAACTTAAACTCTAATAAATATATTAAATATGTTTGAGCATAAAAGACTCCTTGCTAAAGAAAAAATTAGGGATGATTTTATAAATGCATTTTTATTTTTGGTATTATGTTTCAATACACTGAGATCATAATTTTTTTCCAATCAGTGTGTTCATGGAGAGATCAATTTTCATTAGGAATATATGAACATACATTTCAATTGATTTCTACAGTTAAAATATTAATATATGAAGTTTTCTTATGTTAAATATAACAATGTGAAAATGAAAACTTCACTTCCTGAAAACTGAAAAAAATAATCACTTATCCCAAAGGGAAAAACCATGCCTTCACTTTGTATGGAAGCTCTTGCAAAAACCTTAATTATAAAGTAAAATAGAAATCTAGCCTTCTGGTAAAGATGGAGGCCTAGGTAGACATGCTTCATCTCATTTCACAACTATACAAAGGAACGCAATTTACTTAAAAATGAAAACACCCAGAACTGCCACATAATTGCCCAGAAAAAACACGCAGAACTGTACCAAATCCGACAACCAAGGATTTAAAGAAGCCATATTTATCCAGAAAGGGAGGGGTAGACACAGAGAGGACTAGGTATGGTGGTGGTGAGCCAGGGGCTGCAAGGCTGCTGCAGCTGGTGGAATGGGTGGTCCCACATTCACATGTGGTGAATAACAATCAGGGGGACAGCTTGGGACTGAGCCATCCCAGTCCCAGGCCAGTCAGCACAGCCCAGGGTTCCAGTGCTGGGAAAAATAAAGTCTCATAACTTCTGGCTGTAAAACCAGTGGGAGCAGGGGCAGAGGAAGAAACTGCTGGTTTCTCAGGAGAGCCCAGAATTGCATAAACCCACTCAGGGAACCACAACCAGGACAGCAGCCGAGGGGGTGCCAGTAGCACACAGGAAGTAGGTGAAGTGACTGGAAAAGAGGTGTTTGCCAAGTAAGCTCCCAGAAGTCAGCTGGCAGTGGCACTGTCCCCTCTTCAACCCCTCCCCAACACATGGAACCACAAAACAGCAAAATAGGTTGCCCTGCCCTGGTAACTATCCAGCGCTCTTCCCCATGCCACTCATACATGCACTAAGACAGGGAATCAAAGCAGCTCCACCTAGTACACAAACACAGGGAGGCTGCTAAAAATGAGGAGAGAAAGAAATACGGCCCAAATGAAAAACAGAACCCCAGAAAAAGAACTAAGCAATGCAGGGATAGCCAACCTATGTCAGATGCAGCATTCAAAACACTGGTGCTCAGAATGTTCAAAGATCTCACTGAATATGGCAAAAGCATAAGAGAAGAAATGAAAGCTATATACTAAGGGAAATAAAGAAAAATCCACAGGGAACCAATAGTGAAAGGAAGGAAGCTGGGATTCAAATCATCCATTTGGAACATAAAGAAGAAATAAACACTCAACCAGAACAAAATGAAGAAATAAGAATTCAAAAAAATGAGGAGAGTTTAAGAAGACTCTGGGACATCTCCAAAAAGGACAATATCCAAATCATAGGGATGCCAGAAGGAGAAGAGGACGAGCAAGAAATGGAAAACTTATTTGAAAAAATAATGAAAGAAAACTTCCCTAATTTGGAGAAGGAAATAGACATATGTCAGGAGCTGACCAACAGCCGTCCTTTGACACAGTCAGGACGGATGAGATGCATCTGCACAGCAGAGGCAACTGTGGCTGGATTTCCTGTCTATCTCTCCCTTGCATGTTTGTCTTTGGGATTAATAGGTGGTGGGATTTTGAAACACCTGCATTTCAGGTCCAATAATCCGCATAATTCCAATGAAGTTATACAAAATAATTTCTTGGCTAGAGAACAAAGTTTCCCCTAATGAATATCTAAAAGTTGATGGGGTAACAGCCCCTCCTTAACCTTGGACAGGAATATATACTAATTAGAATTAGACAGGCTAAGAAATAGGAGAAGCTGGTTAGCTATTACAAACTAAGCATGTAGAAACAATTACCAAGGAGTCAGAGTCCATATTACATAAGAAACATTTCAGATAGAAAGATTGATAGCTAAGTAAGACATCACAAAGGCCTTATAATGAATTTCCTATAACCTCTGCTTGGTCTAGCATACCCTTTTGCCCCATGCCAAATTCTAAGAACTTAAACAATAAGACATTCAAACTCTGTATATAGAGCTATTTCAAATTGGCTGATTAATGGCTCTCCTGGTCAAAACAACTTCTGTTTAGCATAACTGAAACTATGGAAATTCTTGTACTTTTCCTAGTTACCTCTGTATTGTTTTTTTCTGCTTAACTGATCATGCCATGCACCTGTTCCTTTAATGTTATACAACAATCTCTGTAAAAAATTAAAGCCTCAATCACACTCTGTGAGTTTGGTCAGACCCACAGAGGCTGGCTGTTCTCCAGCATCCAATTGGGTGTCTGACTTGTCATTCATCGCATGCACTGTCCATCCTTCGGGGACCCTGAACCCTGCCGAGGCTGGACCCTGGCAGACATACAAGTCCAGGAAGCTCAGAGAGTCCCAAACAACTTGGACCCAAAGAGGTCCACACCAAGACACATCATAATTAAAAGATAAGGAGAGAATATTAAAAGCAGCAAGAGAAAAGCAGTTACCTACAAAGGAGTTCCCATAAGAATCTCAGATGATTTCTCAAAAGAAACCTTGCAGGCAAGAAAGGACTGGCAAGAAGTATACAAAGTGATGAAAAGCAAGGACCTACAATCCAGATTATTCTAACCAACAAAACTATCATTTAGAATGGGAGAGCAGATAAAGTGCTTCCCAGACAAGGTAAAGCTAAAGGAGTTCATCCTCACCAAGTCCTTATTATATGAAATGTTAAAGGGTCTTATTTTAAAAAAATAAGATAAAAACTATGAACATTAAAATGACAACAAACTCATAACTATCAACAACTGAATCTAAAACACAAAAACAAACTAAACAAACAACTAGAACAGGAATATAGCCATAGATATTTGGAGGATTACAATCATTTGGAGGATTAACATCTGGGAAGGAGAAGGGGGAAAATGGGAGAAAAGGTACAGAGATTTAGAAGCATAACTGGGTAGGGACAAAGTAGACAGGGAGATGTTAAGAACAGTATGGGCAATGGAGAAGCCAAGGAACTTATATGTACGACCCAGGGACATCAACTAGGTTGTGGGGATTGCTGGAGAGACAGCATGTACCAGGCAGAGTGGGGCAAAGAAAAAAATTGGCACAACTGTAACAGCATAATCAATAAAGTATATTTTAAAAGAAGAAATCCAAAACTATAGATTTGGGGGTTTTGACACAAAATAATTACACGTGGGTGATGAATCATTCTGCCAAGTTCATGTGTCCATTTTCCCCAGTTCTGTTTAGATACAGTATTCTGGACTGGATGGACACAAACATTTAATGCTAGAACACTGTCAAAATTCTAACTAAAGTTGACATTTGTTAAACTACATCTGTCAGTATTGGACTTGACACACTATCAGAGGTAAAGACACATTCAGCATCCTTACGTGAAATACAATTTCTTTTAACACCTTTTTATAATTTCTAATTACCTAGTTTTGTTCTATCTGTTCAATCTTGTGGATCTCTCCTCACTAATAGAACATTATTACACTATTTTTCCTTGGGTTCTACTGAATTTGCAATTTGGGGTGTTTTTAATTTATTCAGCTATTAATGTTTCTTGTGTTAATGACTAGACATATGCTAAATAACATACAATCTTTTAGTTATAACTAATATAATAAAACTGAGGCAACTGTAAGAATTCTAACAGCTTTTTAAAGTTTACTGTCTGTTTGTAGCATTGCATTAGCACTGCTGAATCTCACTGCTGAAGATAAAGAATGTCATTTGTACCTTGGAATGGAAGGCTGACATTGTCCAACAATTGTTATCCTTCCATCTGGGATTTCTGAGAAGAGGTTGCTATTCATGGTGGCTTAATTTAAGCACTGTTTGACTTAATAGTGCTTTTATCAACCCAGTAGCAAAAGTTAGAGCCACTCCATGTAAACTTCTCTTCTGATAGATATATACACCATTTAAATCAGCATATAATCAAACATACATAATCAACTACTTCCCCCAAATCTAAAACAAATTAGGTCACCCAAGAATAAATGAAGAACTGTGCACTTCAGTATTTAAAAACTTCTTTTTTCCTCATCTTTCTCTTCAAGCCATGGGTAAATGGCTCAATGAAAATCACCTTTAGTGCTCCCAAATTTTTTTAAACAATTATCTTGGACCCTTTGATTTTACCATCACTGATCTTGATTTTATCTTCATTCTAGGGCCTATGAAAAGTCCAACATATTCTTTTTTATGTCCAGTTTTCATCTAGATTAGTAATCACTTCTTCAACTTAGTAACAGAACCTGATTTCCTTGTTTGTTACCTTGGATGTGTCCTAAAACACAGTTGGTTCTCCCTCTAGGTATTTCTATTCTAGATCACTCTGGAAATCAACACACCTGATTCAAAGGGCAGCTTAACTGTGGCCTTCACAAACAACCTAATGGGCTTGTGAATTTCTACCTTAAAATAATTTGGAACCTTCTGCCTACCTACCCTATTTTTTCCTAAGAATTCTTGCTCTTGTACTTTGTTTTCTCCTAGGTGGGGGAAAAACATTAAGGAGTAGTAACATTTCAGTTTGTCTGAAACAAATCTAGGGGAAGAAAGGAAGTAGTTGAGTAGCTACTATGTAACTTCTCATAGCTACAGGATATATACTATGATCCGCCTTTACTTATTCCCTGACCAACTGATCAAACTGAGTAGGATTGAAATGCCAATGACGTAAATTTTTCCCCCCAAAGTTGGCATTTATTTTCTAAAACATGCATTGTTAGCCCTGGCTGGTGTAGCTCAGTGGATTGAATGTGGGCCTGCGAAACACACGATCGCAGTTCGATTCCCAGTCAGGGCACATGCGGCAACCATACATTGATATTTCTCTCCCTCTCTCCTTCCCTTCCTCTCTAAAGATAAATAAATTTAAAAAATCTTTGAAAAAAGTGTTAAAAATGTTAAAAAATAATAATGTAAAAAACATACATTTTTAAAAACTCAGAAACCAATGCTAGGAAACCAATTCATCAAGTTTTAAAACCAATAAAGGCTATCAAGTTTTTATTCTGTCTCTCCTATATTACTATACCTTAACATAACCAAGTAACTGAAAAGGCAAAGTTTCTCTTTAGAACAACTCTTAAATTAAGAACAGATGATATAGGACTTCCGCCAAGATGGAGGCATAGGTGGAAACACTGTGCCTTCTCCCACAACCAAGTTTAAAGACAACAAAGTTTTAGTAAACAAAAACACAGCCAAAGCACAGATAATTGAACTATACGGAAGTCCAACAACAACGAGCCGTTCAACAGGACCCGTAAGAGGGACAGAGCAAGTAGCAGAGTGGGGTCGGGCAGGAAAGATCCCCCGACCCAGGGGCCCAGGCACCCCTGGATGGATCCCAGGTGTGAGGTGGCGACGGGCAGACCCAGTGAGGGTGTATGGCGGCAGGCTGACCTCGGTCACACATTCGCGCACAGATAAACCAGCAAAGGAGCGAGCAGTGAGACAGACCATGCAGGCCCCATCAGCGGAAAGCAGCAGTGGGGACCACCATTGCTCCTTTTTGACCCCGCCCCCACATACAGCCTCACAATCCAGTGACTGGGTTACCCTGACCTGGTGAACACCTAGGGCTCCGCTCCTCATACGTAACAGGCATGAACAGTCCAAAATATGGCTCAAGAACTCAAAGCCCCAGAGCCAATAACTCTAAGCAACCAAGAAATAGTGAATCTCTCAGATGCTCAGTTCAAAACACTGGTGATCAGGATGTTCACAGAACCGGTTGATTTCAGTCACAAATTAGAGGAACAAATAAAGGCTAAACTAATCAAAATGAAGGGAAATGCACAAGAAACCAATAGTGATGGAAAGGAAACTGGGACTCAAATCAAGGGAGTGGACCAGAAGGAAGAAAAAAATGACCAAACAGGAAAATATGAAGAAACAAGAATTCAAAAAAAAATGAGGAGAAACTTAGGAACCTTCAGGACATCTTTAAACGTTCCAACATCTGAATTATAGGGGTACCAGAAGGGGAAGAGGAACAGCCATGAGTAGAAAACTTATTTGAACAAATAGTAAAGGAGAACTTCCCCAATCTGGCAAAGGAAATAGACTTCCAGGAAGTCCAGGAAGCTCAGAGAGTCCCAAAGAAGTTGGACCCAAAGAGGAACACACCAACGCACATCATAATTACATTAGCCAAGATTAAAATGAAGGAGAGAATCCTAGAAGCAGCAAGAGATAAGGGGGACAGTCACCTACAAAGGAGTTCCCATCAGACTGTCAGCTGATTTCTCAAAAGAGACCTTACAGGCAAGAAGGGGCTGGAAAGAAGTATTCCAAGTCATGAAATCCAAAGACCTACAACCAAGATTGCTCTACCCAGCAAAGCTTTCATTTAGAATGGAAGGATAGATAAAGTGCTTCTCAGATAAGGTCAAGTTCAAGGAGTTCATCATCACCAAGCCCTTATTATATGAAATGTTAAAGGGACTTATCTAAGAAAAAGAAGATAAAACATATGAACAGTGAAAGGACAGCAAACTCACAGTTATTAAGAACCACACCTAAAACAAAAGCAAACTAAGAGGACAGCTAGATCAGGAGCAGAACCATAGAAATGAAAATCACATGGAGGGTTAGCAACAGGGGAGTGGGAGGAGGAGAAGGAGGGAGAAGGTACAGAAAATAAGTAGCATAGATGGTAGGTAGAAAATAGATAGAAGGGAGGGCAAGAATAGTAGGGGAAATATAGAATCTAAAGAACTAGAGACAAGTGGTCATAAACTAAAGGGGGGAATGGTGGGGGAGGGGGTGTGCAGGGTGGAGGGGAATGAAGGGAGAATAAAACAACTGTAATGGCATAATCAATAAAATATATTTTTTAAAAAGAACATGATATAATTAAAGTATCACCATTTGGGAGCAATTAATAAATTAATGGAGCTAGACAATCATCATAATAGGTACTGATGTCCTAGGATTCAAATATTCATGCCTTCTCATGGAGGTACACAATATTATTAATGAAATATTTTATAAGTAACAAGTCAAAGGAAATGTAGGCATTAAGGAACAAATTAAATGACATCATGGTATTTAGGGGTGATTTTAGTACTTAAAATAATACAATAGTAGAATAATTTTAAAATAAAATATTCATAACATAAAATATATCTTGTTGTATAGAAGTTTAATTGATACTGAAAGCATAGAAAATCACCTTAAACAGGTTTATATTGTTTGTTTTCCTTCAGGGATCACAGCCCTGTGCTCCCTGTTGTTCAATGTACAAAAATTATGTATGAATTATATGTGAAAGTTCACACATTTAATCCATTTTTCTAGTTGTTTACAGCAGAGAGTAATCCCAGACCCTGTTAGTCTCAAGGCTGGGAGATGAACCACTCTCTCCCTTTTTAAAAACTTGATCTTTAACATTTTGAAACAACACTTTGACGAATCAAAACCTAGGATGCCCTCTAGCCATGGAACACAAAAATGTAAGTATCTTTTAATGACAGATACACAGTAAACATGATGATTGTTGACTATAAAGATGTTGAGAGTGTCTTCTACGACATGAGGGTTTCAGAGAGGAAGACCTACTTGACATATTTCTGTTCTTCATATCTGCATTAATTGCTCTGCTAAAAACATGACACTTTCTGCATTACAGACACTTTAAGCATCAAAATCACTGCATTTATACCTCTATATTAGCACTAGAATCTTACAGTTTAATCTTTAGCTCCTCCCTAAAATAAGGTACAGGACATTGTGACATCCATTTATATATTAACCTTGTTTTGGTTCTATCTCATTTTCCTGCCTTTATTTCCCTTTGTTTCATTTTTCTAAAATTATCCTCCTAAGGCAGAACAGTAAGAAGTTAGGAAAATTCCTGGGCAAGTGGAATAGGGAAACAGATAACAAAACAGACAAGATAACTAAATGAGGCCAAGCAAGTTTTTCCAATTCAATTGCAAGAACTTATCTTCCCCAATGAAGGACATTTAAGAGCAAATGATTTACATCTCTCCTCCCTAACTAGACAATACATAGTTTAAATTGCCCTGGTTGGGAAGATAGACAATAGAGACACAACTAATGCCATTTGTGTTAGCCAAACCCAAGGATGAATGAAATCCGGGGAACAAATAATAAAGACTCAATTAGAACCAGGCAGACCCAAGATAAAAGTAAAACTGTAAAACAGACCAAACTCCCTGATACACTCATTTTGATGCATCAGCATATTAAAAATGCACCTGGAAAGTAATGAAGAGCCTGCTGAACGACACCCCCCACACACTAGATTCTACTTGCAGAAGGGAGATTAAAGCCTCAAGACAAAGGGTACCAGTGCAGGCACACTGGAGAGCGTGCCCATGCCCCTTCTTCGCCATGAACTTTTTGCTTCCTCATAAATTCTAAGGGGCCCCCACAAGACTTGCAACCAGGGGAGCAGCAGACAGCAGCCGCTAACCCCAGGTTTACCCCCAATCTTGTCTCCAAGTCCCTCCTTTTCTCTGACTCTCTGGTCAGCTAACAGCAGCCCTTCCTTGGCTCACTTTTTTCCTATGTTTCTGGAGAGCCAAAGTGGAGGACCACTTAGGGTCTCTCCTGATGCTTCTGCTTCCCTAAGTCAGTCCTTTGTTTCACTGCCCCAGCTTTAAAATAAACAATCTCCCCAAATCACCTGGACTGGTGTTGTTAAATTTTTCCTACATAAAGTCAAGAACCCACACAACACAGGCCAGCCTGAGGCAGATCCACTCCTGGTTGGTCCCATCCAGTGACAAAACAACACAGTGTTTCTATCTTTGTAAAGTTCAAAACAGTTCTGCACTATGTGTAATTTCAAACTGTTTTCATTGGTCTTACTTGAATAGATGCAAGGTTTCCTTTCACATTAAAAGTCAAGTCTCAGTGTTCAACTCCCTTGCTTTCTAGTTGTTATGGCTTACAACTGTCCTCAGCCATCAAAGACGGAGTTGCCTTTAAATGTTGATTAAAGTGAACCAAAGCCTATCATTATATTGAAAATCATTCTGAATTGTGCTTTAATAATGTTTTCTGAATATAGCTTTCAATTATTATGGGCTTTGTTGCATAATCTTGAGCCTATCCTGGGTTAATTGGTAAACAAAATAAATAAATTATACATGAAGAAATTTATACTTTATAAAATACATTAACTTATTAATCACATTTTATAAAATGTATTAGCTTATTAATTATTGATCATTCATAAATACATGAATGACACAAAATTAACATGGGCATCATAAATTATCAATATAATTTATGACATTCTCATCACAGAATTGTTGTAAAGCTGCCACCAGTGATTTTGTGTCAAGAGACCTGGATTTCCCTTTATACCTTTATGGCCTCCAGCACATTTGCTATTCATAAGATATGAGTACCTCATAGGTACCATGCCTATCTCACAAAGTTACAGTCGAGATCAAATGAGATCATGGAAAACAGTAACAGTTTAAAGTATTGAGAGGTAAATATTCATCAAGAACTCTCTCCACACTGTGTTTTCATTTAATCATCAAAAGTATCCTATGAGGCTGATTATCACTCCCATTTCCACAAAAAAAGAAACCTTGTTGCACAGAGCTTACATAATTTGCTCAAGGGCACACAGATATTACGAGATAGAATTAGAATTTGTTATCAGCTGGTCTAATCCCAGAGCCAAAGTTCTTAGCCAAAATACTAAGTTGCTAAGGGTGGTCTCCATCCCTAAAGATTCTGTAAAACTTGGCTGTATGACAGTAACTAGCTATTTCAAAATATTAACACCTAAAATTCCAAGAACATAAACTTTTCCTTAGATTTCCTAGACACATTTATGAACAAATCTAATCAAAACACTCCATAAAAATTCAAATGAAACTTCGACAAAAATATGTTAGAGAATTGAGTTAGAAAACCTATTAGCCAGGTGACTTGCCAATTACCAGTCTCCTATACAGTAACTAGTCATACCCTTCAGTATGGTTTATTTACACCTAAACATAGAATATTGAATCTTAAATCCATTAATAGTTCAACTAGTTCAAATAGATTCATTATTATTTAACGGTTCACTTCAAATCAAAAACAGAAACCTGAGGAGTTAATCTTAGATATTAAAGAAATAAAACCAGATAAACCATTTTTCTCCTAATTCAGAAAATGGTACCACGATCCATTCATTTAGCCTATTTTCTTTAATATTCCAAGTTTCCACTGCACTGTGAAATTCGGAGAACAACACTGCCATCCAGGGGATAGAGGCTTGAAAGTGCAGAGACGGAATAACAACAAAAATGCAGAAGTTCTCAGGTGGGATTGAAGCACTTAGTTGTGTTACAATCTGTTGGGAGGTGAGTTATTAATAATAGTTAAAATACTAAAAATTGAAAGTATGCTTTAAAAAATACAGGATTTCCAGTAACTTTTCCTGACTCATTCAAGTAAGAGAAAGGTGTAGTACTAAAATCACCTTGTTAGTTGTGTTGATGGACAAGTTTTCACCCAACTTTTCTTATTACAAACACTTGTGTAATGAGTGTTCTTGTACATGCATCAGGAATTTGTACCAATACAACTGTAGTATATTTTTCTGGAAGTAGAATTTCTAGTTCAATGGTAAGGGTATTTAACAGCTGTACTAAGGTGGTATTAACACAAAATAAACCACACATAATTAAAGGGTACATGTTTGACACATGTGTACAATGTGATATCATGGCCAAAATCGAGAAAATGATCATGTCATAACTCAGAAAAGTTTCTCTCTCTCTGGGTATATGTCACAGTTTATTCCTTTGTCGGTTGAATGGACATTTGAGTTGTTTTTATTATTTGGCTATTACAAATGAAGCATCTCTGAACATTCGTGCACAAGTCTTCATATGGATATGGGTATTTCTTTATTGATCTAGGAAGGGAATGTCTAGATCATATGGCTGATGGACACACAATTTGAGAAACTACCAAACTTCTTCTAAAGTAATTAGAAGAATTTTACATTCCCACAAATGACGCATGAGAGGTCCAGTTGCTCCACATCGTCACCAGCACTTGATATAATCAGACTTTTAAATTTAAATTATTCTAATTGATTTCTAATATGAATTTGTGGTTTTAATTTACATTTTCCTCATGATGAAGAACATATTTTCATGTGTTTATTTGCTATCCACCTATCTTTTAGTGAAGTATCTGTTCAGATCTTTTGCCCATGTGTGTATTGGGCTGTTTGTTTACTTATTGAATTTGGAGAGTCCTTTATGTATCCTAGACAAAAGTCCTTTATAAAATGTGTTATTTGCAAAATTTTCCCCTTCATCTGCAACTTCTCTTTTTACTCTCCTAATGATGTACGTTGACAAGTAGAAGTATTAACCTTTATTCAATCTAATGTATCAATGTATTTTACAGAGATTCTGTTTTTGTTCTGATATCCAATGTTTCCCTAACCCTAGGTCGCCAAATTTTTGTCCTATGTTTTATTTTATAAGTTTTATAAGTTCCAAGTTTTACAAGTTTTATTTTATAAGTTTTATAAGTTTAGATGTATGAAGCATTTTAAGTTGTTCTAGTGTTTAGTGTGTAATACAGGTCAACGTTACTCTTTCCCATGGATGTCCAATTGTTTCAGCACGGTGTTTGAAGAGACTGTTTCCCCTGAACTGTCTTTGCAACTGTTGAAACTCAGTTTTCCACATATGTGTAAGTCTATTTCTCACTTCTATTGTTTGCTAAACATCATAAGTTTAGCAGTAATCTAGAAATGTATAACACAATTTTTGAACATGCAAAATGATAGAAATGGCAGTCATTAGGCATGGTAGATAAGGAAAAGATTACTTTTGAGATAATTTTCTTTTCTCAAAGAAAGTGAGTGTTATGGATTGAATTGTATCCTGCCAAAATCCGTACATGGAGGCTCTGACCCCTAATGTCATGGTATTTGGAAATAAAACATTCAAGGAGGTAACTGAGATGAAATGAGATCCTAAGGGTGGAGTCCTAATCTAGTAGGAAGAGGAAGACTACACCAGAGAAGTGTCTCTCCCCGGTGCACAATGGCAAGGCTACATGAAGATACAGCAAGAAGGCTGCCTCTGCAAGTCAGGAAGGGAACACTCACCAAAAATATCCCGGGTAGCACCTTGATATTGGTCTCCAGCCTTCTGAGCTGTTAGAAAATTAATTCCTGTTCCTTAACACCCAGTCTGTGATATTTTGTTATGACAGCCTGAGTAGAAAAATAGTGGGATTTCAGCCCTGGGGCAAGGGTCCTAGACACCGGTGAGGGCCTGTATTAGCTCCACCTGTATTCCTGAGATGAGGGAGTAGCAGATTAAGTACCAAATTAAAAACATGAGAGGTCAATAAACACCATGGAAGAAACTTTTTCCTACTTTTTGAATGAGGGGTTCTGTCTGCATTCTCATTTTGCTCTGGGATCGGCAGATTACAACCAGCCCTGGAGTCCTGAAGCAGTGGTTGGCTCCACCTGGGCCACTCTGGGCAAGACACCTGGCTTCTTGTAAGGTCACATCTGAGTGATAGTTCCTATCTCATTCGATTTCTGTGACTATTTGGGGCAATAATTCATGCAAATAATTCATTTGGGCAAATAATTCATGTGTCCCAGCACTTGATTAATGTTAACACTCAGTAGTACAGGTGTTACATATTAATTAATGTTAGCTAATTTGGATACGTTATCTATCGTTTCCTCTGCCTGAAAGCTAACACTTCAAAATACCCATTCCCACAGAAGGCAGCAAATGTGCATTCTGGTTTTTGCTTTAAACATTTATTACCTAATTAAACTTTATTACAGTGCACAGGAAAATATGTTCATGTCCAGGTTATAATGTTAGGCTCAAACAAAAAAAATGTTGGAACCGTAGAAATGTTCCTACATAAATACCTGGAGCAAAACCCGGTGATTCAAGTTGTTTTTACAAAAACTACCTCCACTGGGACATAAAAACCAAGGTCATTACAATGCAGGCTCAGTCTACAATGAATATATTCAATAGAACACAGTCAGCATCCTGAAAATCTCCTACACGTGGCAACAGACAAACCTCAGAGCCCACAGCACATCACCCGCCCTCGCCTCGTCTCCTTAGGAACGCGTAATTCCGGCGCGTAGCACTCTGCTCCGGAAGTTGTTGTCCCGCGGTTTCGTTCTTTCCTTCAGAGTCAGTATCTCTTTTATTCGTGCATAGGTCAGCGCGAATGGTTGATGAGTTTTGGGCTGATGAGGCCGCCGTTGGGAGGGCGTGGTGACGCAGACGCCGTACGGGAAATGCAGTTCACGTGCCAGCAGCAGCGGATCTTCTTCCTATCTCTGCCATGGCTCAATCTGAGACTCTGAACCTCAATAACGAGGTGAGCACAGAGAGCTGGGAACCTGTGGGACTGACGTTTAAGGCCCTCGGAAGCGGTCTTTTGCGTCAGTCTGAAGGGCGGGTGGTCTGGCAGGGGTGAGGGTAGGGACCGTGGCTGACGGAGCTTGATGGGCCCAGGCTGGTGTTCCAGAACGCGGAGCCTGGCAGCGGGAACACTCCTTCACGGTTTCTAGGTGACTAAAGCAAGAAACTTACCTCTGGATGTCAGATTTAGGACTCTGGGGAGTTTATTTCATGGGTATATTCTGTGTCCTCCTCTGTTAAAGGAAACTAGTGATGTTATAGTAGTGCCTGTCACACAAGGATGTGAGATTTAAATTAACTGTCATATGTGAAATGTTCGCACAGTGTCCAGCAGTTAATAAACTCTCTATAATACTTGCTTCAGGTAGCTTCTGCTACGAAATTTCTAATCTGGAAAAAGCTTGTGTGTTTTATGAGGATACGCGCCTCCAGTATCTCATATTTTTCCACCTACTGTTCTATTTCTTTGCTTCTGTTTACAGCTCAACTTTTAGTTGTTTGTACTGGCTGTCCTCAGTTCTCCTCTCGTTCTTTTAAATCCAGTCTTACTAAACATTTGCCCTCATCACCTCCACTATAAAATGCTGATGTCACCAGGCTACCATTTCTGCCACCATTCTATTTCCACTTTCTGGTTCTATTGAGGGGAGTCCTAAGTCATCTGAAGTCTGAAATTAAGCTGGAAAAGCAAGGATCAAATGAGGATTTCACAGCCACAGTGAAGGACGTTCTTTATCTTCTTTATTCAGTGAATATATGTGTCTACTATAAGCAACTCACTTTTTATATTATACAGTCATGTAAGACATACTTTCTATTTTCAAGCAACCTGTACTTAGGTAAGCAAGGCAAGCAACACTCACCTATGATGCAGATAATGCCCAGAAAACTAGTAATACAGAAAAGTTTACAAGGAAAGCAAAATGAAGTTCTTGGTGTTTAAAGGTATTGTGCAGGAATTTCAGGCAGTTATTCATCGGAGGGAAAGAAGGCACTCCCGGCAGGTGGACCATTATGAGCATGGAAGGGAAGTAGGAAACCATTAGATAGCTCTCCATTGATGAGGACTTGTGGGATGAAGAAGGAAATGAAAATGAAATCTACTACTTCCTGCTGAGATACAAGCTGGGATTCCAGCTTGGCAGAGGAATACAGGATTTATTGGAGAGGGAAGTTCCAAACATGTGTAGCATATATTCATAAACATCTGTCAAGCTTGTGCTAGTTCCAGGAAAAGTTTTTTGGCCTTTTTGTATTAGGTTACCAATGGAGTGTAAAAGACCTTAATTGGAGTGATGTCCCTGAGAGTTCACTGGAAATACTAGTGAGTTCCTGTTCAATTTTGTAATTACTCTGAAAGTAGTAATAGCTTATACCACTCCTAATTTAACCACTTTCTTTTACCACTTAGCTCATTTCCAGGCCTGTTCAAAGTAATTAAAATTTGACCTTTAGAAAGTCTTCACTAATTCACCTCAGTTTGGGCTTACGTGTCTGTCTATTCTTTATGCAGCCAGAGTGCTTTCTACTCTGAAAGTACTTGTTTATCTGTTTCTCTCTTTTTGTGTGTATGTCTTTCAACTAAAACATGTGTGCGTGTTTACTGGATGACTAAATGAACTTATCAGATTAGGAAGTTTACATGTCTCATGCTAAAGTAAATCTTCCCGTGTTCTAGTATGAAGGTGGGAAAAAAATGATGGAAGGGATTATAATTTTAAATTAATGAGAGAAAAACTGCAAAGGGAAAAACAAATACAGATAAGTGTACATAAAATTTGAAAAGCATTCCAAAAGGAAAAAAAGAAAGACAAAATCAATTAGGAAAAGAACTAAGGCAAATATGGCAGATAAATGCCTAATGTCATTACTGTAAAATAGCTCATGAAAATCTAAGAGAAATCATCTTATAGAAAATTGGTAAAAAGAAATGAACTGACAACTGCAAGGAAGAAATGTGTCTGAAAAAGAGTTCAACTTCACTGTTATCTTTCAGATCTTTCTTATTATTTTTCGTCACCATCCCTGTCCTAGTCCCAAGTTGTATTTCCCTCCAGCCCTGCTGTACTCGTCTCCCAGCTACTTAAACATGGTTCTTCTCACCCTCCAGTCTCATCTCCACACTGCAGTGGGAGTGCGGTCTTCAGAACTCACATCTAACCACGTGACTGCCTGCCTTGCTTAAAATCGATTTGGTGGTTTTTCTATTGCTTTTTGGTAAAGACCTATCTAAATAAGGCCAGTCTCCCCCTCTTCTGTTATACCACTCCCCAGCCCTACACCCGGCCCCTGTGTCTGCACTACAACTGCTCTGGTCTTCTTCCATTATCATAGCACAGCACTCCACAGATCCTTCGCATATGCTCTTCCTTTCAACTGTTTCATTCGTATATTTCATATTCCTACTTGTCACTTTCTCAGGGAAAGCATTCTTGACTTTCATTTACCTCCTGTGAGCTCTTGTAGGACCATTTACTTCTTTTTAGTGCTTGTAATAGTTGCTTAAGGTGTGTGTATGAAAAGGTGTGAGAGATTTCTTATTTTCTCTACCTGACTGTAAGTTTTTGTTCTGTGTGGTATCCTCAGTACCTGTCTGTTGAATGAGTAGTTTGAGGAGTCATTTTAACAATAAATTAGCTCTCTCTAACTGAGACCCAGGGATGTATTTTAGGGATCTTAAAACTGCCTGTAATTGTTAATTAGACACACGACAGGTATGTTTCTTTGTGGGGAAAAAGAATCCTTAGGTGTTTATCAGATTCCCAGACATCTGTAAATCTCTGGTATTATCTTTGGGATGTTGGTACTCATATCTGTGACTTATTTGATTGGATTACTTATAAATTTTTGTTATAGTTTTTCTTTTAAAAATTCCAGTATATTTAATTATCCAAAATGTCTTTTGTGAAAATAAAAGCCTGCCTCCAGAGGCACGTGTTCTGCTCACTTTCAATGTCTTCTATCCTTAATAATTCCGTTCTTTTAAAAAATGTCCAAGTATACAATTAGGCTTACAGTGTTGGAATACTTCCTGACTCTGGGTCCTTAAAATGTATTAATTCTGAAGTAATGTAAAATTTTACCTTTTTAAAAAATAAGTTGTCACTTTTCATCTTATGGTTATTTAATCCGTGCTTTATCTTCACTAGTACTTTAGTTGTACTTTGAAGGGAGAATATTTAACTGACTTCTTATAGCAACTTCCCTAACCTCTAGCATAGCGCCTTGTCCACAGGTAGTAAAAAGCAAATACTAGTTGGACAGATGACTGTACGGATAGCTCAACTTGAGTCTAATATTCAAGTGAGGTGGGGGGGCTCTCCTACGTGCAGATTTTTTTCCCTGCCTTTTCATTAGAACTACAGAAAGGATGCAAAATTGAAAACAAGTTATGTTGTTTTTTTAGTGCGTAATGAATTTGCAAAACCAGAGTTGATTTTGTTCCAGTCATCTATTTCTTTGGGTAGCAATGATATATAAAATCAGTATTAGGAGATGAAACAATCTGATAAGGTACTTTAGTTCCATACAAGGCCCAAGCGCTTTCTATAAAAATGACATATTTTTTCTTGATAGCAGATTACCAACAAGCCCATTAGAAAGGGGGGAAAATTTGGACAACTGTAATAGCATAATCAGTAAAATATTTTTTAAAGAAAGTTGCTTTTAATTTTCTATAAGGTAGTAAATGTACAAGGAAAATGATTTGTCTCCACATATTATAAAAATTAAGAACATCAAAAACAATATTTGTGTTTTCGAAGTTGCAAAGCTCCTATTTCATAACTGAGTGGGTAATTATTTTTAATCGTTTTTACTGAAATAGTAAATCAGGGTCCATCCATAAGAAGAGAAACTTTTGATTTGTTTTTTGTTAAACTATTCTGGGAAGTGTTGCTAGGTGGCAGCATATTCTCAGTAATGATTAAGTTGTAGCTAATTACCAAGCAATGTAGAATTTTTAAATTTTTGCTCATTGGAAGTAAAAAGGAAGTATAATTAAACTATAATGGCCAATTAAGTCCTCGGTATAAAACCATAATTAATTTTGTTAACTATGAAATTGTTCAAATACATGGAAAATGATCTGACAAATGTCCTTGTAATCTATTTCCTGTATTTAGCAAATGTCAATACTTTGCCATATTAGAGTGCTTAATTCCACCCACGATATTTTCAACTTCAGAAGTAATTATTACTCTTTTAGTGTGTTATTTTTTCATCCATAGTTTTCATAATTTTAGTAACATATATACCCATACATATACCCACTGTTGTATTTTTTTAAACTTTGCATGTCATATCCTATGCATAATTACTCTAAAAGTCACTTTTTCCACCATTTTTAAGGTTTATCCATGATAATACATGCAGATCTGTCACACTGGTTTAAAATACTAATTTGTGCCCTGGCTGGTGTGGCTCAGTGAATTGAGCCCTAGACTGCAAAGCAGAGGATTGCTGGTTCGATTCCCAGTCAGGGCACATGCCTGGGTTCCAGGCCAGGCTCCCCAGTGTGGGAAGCGCAAGAGGCAACCACACATTGATGTTTCTCTCCCCGTCTTTCTCCCTCCCTTCCCCTCTGTCTAAAAATAAATAAATAAAATCTTTAAAAAGATAAAGTAAAATACTACTTTGTGTATACTTTGTATAATATTTTATCTCCTATGCAGCATTTTGTAAGAACACTACAATGAATAGTCTTGTGTCTAACCTTTTGCAATTGTTGAGGGAGTGTCTTCTACCTAGAT
Source organism: Sturnira hondurensis (assembly GCF_014824575.4). Taxonomy (NCBI): domain Eukaryota; kingdom Metazoa; phylum Chordata; class Mammalia; order Chiroptera; family Phyllostomidae; genus Sturnira; species Sturnira hondurensis. The sequence continues at coordinate 6,703,211 of NW_028074140.1, read as the reverse complement.
TCCTAGAAGTAGGATTTTATTAGGTATTGATGAAGTTTTCTCTGGAAGGAGTATACCAGTTTGCATTTCTACCAGTAATGCATGAGAGTGCCTATTTCCTCACAGCCTCACCAGCAGAATGTGTTGTCATAGGTTTTTGTTTTTGCCAGTCTGATAGGTGAGTAATGAATAACCAGAAGTTTTAATGTATTATAAGAAACACAGCCCTGGCTGGTGTAGCTCAGTGGATTGAGCGCGGGCCTGCGAACCACACGATCGAGGTTTGATTCCCAGTCAGGGCACATTCCTAGGTTGCAGGCCAGTTCCCAGTTCCTGGCGGGGTACACACGAGAGGCAACCATACATTGATATTTCTTTCTCTCTCTCTCTCTCTCTCTCTCTCTCTCCCCCTCTCCTTCCCTTCCCCTCTAAGATAAATAAATAAAAATATTTTTAAAAAAAGAAACAGATATACTCAGATTTTTCTTAGCACTGTAAGCTCCCCTATAACAGTATTAGCTCTTGAAGTAATTGTTTTCTTCTAGTCATGAATTTTTGTTACAGGTTAATTCAAATGAATGGCAAAGTCAGTGCTTTACCAAGAGAAGCTGGCTAATTGACTAGCTAGCAGAGTCAACTAAGAGTCGACTTACCCATTCCCCAAATCCCATCCAAATTGCCAGTTATGAGAATAATCACAGGGATGTAAAGTACAGCATAGGGAATATAGTCAATAACATTGTAACAACTATTTATGTATGCTGTTAGATGAGTACTAGATTTACCAGGGTGATACTTTATAAAGTGTATTAATCTCTAATTATGTTGTACAAGTTGTATGTCAACTATAATTGAAAAATAATTTTTAAAAATGGAAATAACCGAAATAGGTGTTTAAACACACCTATTTTAAACTTTTAATAAAAATATTTAAATACAAAGAAATCACTTCAAAGTAGTATTTACTTTGTGGACCAAAGTTTGCTGTCAGCTTTGTGGATTGGAAACTTGTTCTCATTATCATCCCCAAAGTGTAGCTCATTCTGTCAAAAGCAAATTCACATTAACCATAAGCTTATAAGAGACTATATTAAGGAGAAAGCCTGTTTATTAAGAAATATATCTAATGTAGACAGTGATGCTCACATTGCAAAACATTTTTTTTTCTGTCTCCTGATCTACATTGGCTGCTTGGAATATAGAACCACAGGGAAGGTTTTAATTGCATGATTCAGTGTTGGGCTGTGATGCATCTGTCCCTATAATTGAGTTATTCTAGTACAATTTGGAATCTCCTTGAGTTGAACACAGCCAGCCAGCTTTTGGTCTTGTGGTTCTCTTTTTTGTGCTTATGTTCTCTTCCCCATATGCTTACATGGTCTTTTTCCAAGTAGGTATGTTAGCTTTCCACCTATTTGAGGTGAAATTTCTGTACCATCTATCTAAGGAGAGATTCATGTTACATTATTATGTTTAGATTTTACCAGATTAACTGAGGACCTCTGTATGTCTAGGTTCACTTAAGTGTGTGTGTGTGTGTGTGTGTGTGTGTGTGTATGTTGTATTAACTCTTCTGCTCTTGGAGATTATATTAAATGCATTCTTTTCCTGTTAGGAAGCTCTTACCTTAGGCTTCTCAGTCTTGGAGATAATGATCATCCAACTTGTCCTTTAATTTCTGTCTCCAAACTCCTTCCTTCCACTTTTCTCTCACTTTGTTTCTTCTCTGTCAGCACATTTTGTATCCATTATTATGCCTCCTTGCTCACATTTCTATCCTTCTTTCCCTGCTAGATGTCATACTCTTATTGTATTTCTAACAATGATAGTTCTTTTTGCTTTTGGTTGGAGAATTCATCAAAGTGTATTTTATGACTTTCTGATGGTATTGTTGTTGTAGTCCTGTTTATTGACTCCTGGTATCTGTCAACCAGCATTACAATTTGGCACCCCTTTTAAGTCCTAGTTAAAAGGCTGTTGGTAGCTGTTTCAGTTTTGCAAAAGTAAATTTAAACACTTGGAGAAAGCTTAGGACTTGGGGTGAGCAGTTGTGAGAGAAATAAAAGTATAATTCAATCTTTACATAGTATACTTATTTTTTACATATACTGAACTTACCAGTTTTTCTCCTGCTTGTACGAAAGTGCTGAGAAAGTTAACCTAGAAAAGCATTTTTTGACATTGGCATGAAAGTAAGTACGTGAAACATTCCCTTTGCTTTTAGATTCCCTTATGCAGTAATGACAAACATAGTACTTCTTAAATTGGAATTTTAAAATTGGAGTCTAGCTTTCCCATGATTGGAATGTAACCGAGGACCAACTCTGCCCACTGCTTATTAGTTAAGTTTGGTTAACAGTGGTTAGCAAATGGTATATAATCTTATGCACCTGCATGCTACAGCAGTTAGAAAAATTTGTTAATATATTTTAAGGCAAACATTATATTAATTTATTTTATGAATTACTTAACTTTCATAAAAGGTATCATAAACCTCTCTTAAGCTGATAATGAAATGTAGCAATCCTTTTTTCCCCACTTAAACCTATATTAAATGGCTCTTTATTTATGCAAGTATGATTTTCTTCTAAATAGATCTATCTTTGAAACAGATTCCAAAGAGATTAACATATTTAGTGGAAGAGAAACCTGATTATTCTGTTACTGTATTCTTCATTTGAAACCATGACTAGATGCCCTGGCTGGTTGGCTCATGTGGTTGGAGCATCGTCCCATAACCCAAAGGTTGCTGGTTTGATTCCAGGTTAGGTCACATGCCGAGGTTGTGGGTTTGATCCCCAGTCGCAGCTGGAGGCAGCTGATGGATATTTTTCTCTCCCTCTCCCTTCCCCTCTCTAAGGAAAAAATAAAATAAACCTTTAAAAAACAGTGAATGAACTGCCACTCTTCTGGTCATTTATTTAACAAATATTTACTTGACCCACTTAACTGTATGTTATTCACTGTGATAAGTGTTAAGAAACAATGTTGAGTAAAGCAAGATACTTGACTTTCACTGAATTTATAATTTACTAAGAAAAAGGCATTAAATATAATCAGATTAAAAGTAAAGTACTAACCTTAAAATAATATTCATGATAAGTTCTGTAAGCGCTCATAAGTACTTTTAATTGGGAATTTTGACTCAGGGAGGCCAAAAATTTTAAAAAAGACTTTACTGAGAAATGACAGTTGGGCCAAAATCAGAAAGATAAAATGTCGACAAGCTAACGTGGGGAGAAGGAGCATACCTACCAAAGGAAACAGCACATGTGAAGTCTTGGTGGTAGATGTGAGCGTGGTAAGGGTGAAGGCATAAAAGGAGCTGTGTAGCCATCCTAAGAGCAGAACCATTGAAGAGAGTTAAACAAATGTGCAACATGACTTCTGTGTGTTACAGATGTATTCTGACTTAGTTATGGGCAGTTGGAGAAGGGCAAGAGTGGATGTTAGAGAAACAAGTTACCAGCCACGACAGCTGGGAGGTCAAGCTAGGAAAAAAAAATGTGGTATAGTTTAAAAGATAATTAGATAAAATTAACAGGACCTGGTAATAGATTCATTGTGAGATTTAGAAATGAGAGCTATCTGTAATGAGCCTTAAGTTTATAACTGAAAAGGTCATTCCATTCCTTGAAACATGAAATACCAAACAAGGGGTCCAGTTGAGGGTAAGGAACATGGATTCAAGTGTGAAGTGGAAGTGACTTTTAACTGTACTCCAAAGGAACTGTCAGGTAGGCAGTTGCATGTTTGACTCTGGAGCTGAAAGATCTCAGCTGAAGGTAGCAGTTTTTGACTCATCTTTGTTTAGGTGTCAAATTGAAACAGTATACAAGCACGCAATCACTTCAGGCTGAAAGGTGTGTGATGGAAAGTAGAGGTGGCCTAGGACTGTCCTATGAACAGTCCTTTAATCACACACTTGGTGGCTAAGATTAGAGGTGGATGAGCCTTTCAAAGAGGACCAAAATAGAGTGGTTAGAGAGGCAGAAGGAAAACCAGGAGAGTGGGCTACCTTGTGTCACGGACACCAAAGAATAAGTGTCTGAAGGAGGAAATGGTCAACAATGTCAAATGCCACTGAGATTTCAAATACAATGAAGTCTGAAAAATTTCTTTGGATTCCGGGGTGTTTAGAAATCATTGGTGTTTTGGACACCACAAACTTAATTCCACAAAGTAGAATCATGTGGCACATACAAATGGATATAGTGAGTTTGAACATCTCTAAAAGCTTGGCTCTCTGGCAGGTGAAGACGGGATGCCCCTGGTGGACTTTGTAGTGAAGCTGTTTTATTTGTCTTGTCTTTAATGAAAATGACTCAAGTGTAGTAATATCAGTGGGAAACATTCATTCAAGAGATTGGCAGTGCTGGAGTAAATGGATAGTGTATAGTAGGGGTTCTAGGATGGCGGAAAGGATGGGATCCAGAACAGTTAAAAGATTAACCTCAGATACATGAATGTAGGATTGTTTTTTGTATTGCAGCTTTATTAATGGAAGAGGGTGGGTCATGCAAGTAAATTAATGGTACTAGAAAGGTGACGGTTCCCGTCTGATGTTTATTTTCTCAGTGAAATTAAAAGATCAAAAAGAATATTAGATATTTTTAAGAAGCCAGGTAAAGGTTTAAAATAGTTACTATAGAGTGAGTTGACAAAAAAATATGTAGGATTGCTAGGAAGTATTATATGGGCTCATTTGAGGTTAGTTACGAATTTATGGTAGATAGCATGTATCGAGTATTTTCTGGCTATTGGGGTGCTGTGATAAAGAACTAAACATGTTACTTTCATTCAGGATTAGCTAAAGGGATTGCTAACCATTGGACAGTTAAAGGTATTGGCAAATGTTGATCAGGTACCTAAACTGGGTAAGAGGGGGAAAATTAAAAGCAAAGGGGTAACTTTCAGGAAAAGTATAGGAGTCAGTGAATTGCTGATCCCAGTAAAGTCGGAAACTCTTGTGGCGGGTGGAGCTGATAGTTGTAATCTAATGGAATATTTGAACCGATCATTTTAGAAATGGAATGGTTATGTGATGATAAGGACTACTACAGTGTGACCATTTAAGTGGTGACTGAGATGGAAGAGATTAGGTCATTAGAAAAGAGGAAGTCAAGAAGTGAAGATACATTGGGGTGCATTATCACGTGGGCATCTACATCACCCAGAATGATAGCAAAACCTAGGGCAGAGGGAAATTATAACTTGATTGTCAGTATCTTCAATGGAATAGAGGGGTGGATGGTACTCATGAAAGGTAAGAGAAGGTATTACAGCCAAATGCAAGAGCCATGCAGAAATAGGATGATCTCATTATTGTTCTTTTGGCAAGAAGAATTTGTAGGATTGTGTTGCCAGGCACTCTTGCAAGGCACAGAAAGCACTACGGAAATATTGCAAGTCCCCTCTCCTCTAGGAGCTCATAAACCACAGAAAAAATCAGCCACAATGATTAATGACAGTGAGTGAAATAGATTATAAGTGCAAAGTTCCCTTGAGGGAACCCCAAGGATGGAGTAGTTTTCTCTAACTGAAGAAGGCATTGAAGGTTTTACAAGAAAGATTATATCTAAACTGAATTTTATGTAGTTTCTAAAGTAGAGGAGGGGAAAAAAGACATTACAGGAGGAATTTTAAGAAGTGTGGCTCTTCATATTGATAGACAAAACATGGACTAAAAATGATAGCATTCCATTGTACTCAGTACTATTATAACATGTAGTTCTTTATCATTAGAATATTGTCATCTCTTGCCCTATCTATCCGTCTGTCTGTCTGACTATCTACCTACCTACCTGTCTATATTTTTGTTCTTGGAATTCAGTATATTTTCCAATGGAATGATTTAAAGCATGTATCACTGTGTATTTGAGCACATACAATGTGCCCTTGTGGTTTGGCTATTTTTTTTTAAGGTATGCCTCAAATAATTTATTGCTAAAAATACAATGGAAGGGGTACTCTATAAATATGATCACTTTCACGCGTTTTCTTTTGTTAACACATTCAATCAAATTAAATTTGTACCATTACGGGTGAAGCTCTATTTTAAACCACAAGAATACAAAGATTAATATGGTCTCTGATCTTAGTTTATAATGTTTCAAACCTAACAAGATATATAGTAAGTATAATATTAAAACACTGATCACTGGGAATGCTGTGACTTTTTTAAAGATAACTTTTTCTGTTAAGTCTTCAGACACATTTTAAAAATGTTGATGTATTTTTTTATTCCTTTATTCACCGTTTATGGAAGAAGTGTGATTTCCTCAAACAATGAATATAGTTAAACAAAAATGTGGTTAAAGTGGCAATCTTAGTCTACATTATTAACACTGAAATTAAACTGTGTTCCTTCTTGAATTAATCGCTTTTATAATTCTGGCTTTATTCTTTAAAGGTTGTGAAGATGAGAAAAGAAGTGAAGAGAATCCGAGTTCTGGTTATCCGAAAACTTGTCAGGAGTGTTGGCAGACTGAAGTCAAAAAAGTTAGTCATTTAAAGTAATGGTCCTATGACTAATAAAATGTCAAAAGTTGTTTTTATTCAGTATTTCTAAATTTGAGGGTGGGACATAGAGGAATAATTAAATATCTTACTCATACAGCACTTTTTAAAAATATTTAGAGAGGATCTGAATGAGATGGAATGTGCTGTGTCAGCATGTCCTTACATGGTGTGGACCAAATTCGTTTCAAATACATGATGAATTCTGCTGCTGTTTTTTCAGAAGTCTCTTTTTGGCTTTTTCAGAATGGAAGACCTTGGGGGTTATGCATGTATTTTATGTTATTAGAACTTATTTTAAGATGATGTTATAGTTTAGCAAATCTAGTAATACTTTGAATCAGTTATAAAGACTTTATATAATTTTATTTCTTGAATTGCTAATTACTTTGAAATCTTCAGTACCTTGGGAAGTATTTACCAAAGCACTGTGTTCCATCTGATATTTTGAAGAAATATTTTGTATTTTCAGTGACACTGGTATTAGAAGAAAAAGTGTGTTGTTTATAGTTCTTACACTTTAAGTATGCGAAGTTTTCCAGTGTGTTTTGTTCCTGATTAATTTCTTGTGCTTTCTTTAATAAATGTTTCAGAAAATGACCTTCCTCTCTATAATTAGATAGCTAACATCTCTATGTCTTCTGATTTCAGAGAACACATTTTTTCATTTAATAAAATTGTATCCAACTTTTAACTATAGCTTATGGAACTTAAGTTAAATACAATGTGCTATTAAATGATTAATTAAAAAGTATTATTTATTTAGCCTTCCCATTAAGGAATTAGAAGGCAAACTGTTTTATCAGTAGTAATAATCATTAATATTATTCCAAGACAACACTTAACTTTGCTAAAAACTTGGGTTTACTGATAGAAATAGGATATGTGTTGAAAAGGGGGAAGGGCAATGCAGAATGGCATTGCTTGCTATTTAGAGATTATGCCTTTTAAAAGGAAATAAAAAGGCTTTTCATTATGTTAATGAATTTATAATAAATGCTCTATCTGGCTACATACTGTAATGTGTTTTTTGTAGGGGTGCTGAAGATGCACTGTTAAAAAACCAAAGAAGGGCCCAGCGATTACTTGAAGAAATTCATGCCATGAAGGTAAGGATGTGTGTGGGTGGGTGTGTGCCTGTGTTTCTACTCCTCATCTCAGCCTGCCTTTTCTGTGTGTGTTTGTTCCTTTTTGAGTATCATTGCAAGTTAACTCAGACTTATTTTATGAGTCTGGTGAAGAATGTAGCACATTTAGAAAATTGTAATGTGTTTAAGCTTGCTTTTTTTTTTTTACTGAATTTGTTAAAGTGCTAGACTAATTTGGGTTAAAACTGTGCCAGACTAAACTCATCTATGTTTAATAATGCCTCATGCCTAGGGTTTTTATTTTTACTGTAACTTTAGGCATGCAGACTGAGTTCAAGAGTTAGTGTTCGTGGTGTTTGGTAATACGGATGGGGATACTGGTGGCCGACGTCATGCTTTGCCTATTGCCAGCTCAATAAATTTTTGTGTGGTGGTGTCAGCATTTTACTCAGCTCTGCAGTGACTCGAAATGAAATTAGTGTTGGGCCAAAATGATCCATATTTTTGTTTCTTTCAGCCAGACTCTTCACTAGTATAATTTTTAGGTCTTCTCACTGCTCTTACTTTGTGGAAACTTTCATTTACCAAATGACATACTATTAAATGTCTGGGAGACTGTTTTATGGCAGAACTTAAAAACAACATTTGGTACTAGCAATTATCTTAATTGCAGGGTCACTTTGCATGTATGTTTGACTATTATATTTTGGTATAGCTTCCAAGTTTTCAGATAGATAAAAGAGTGATTGAGTTCTGTAAAAATATTTTAATTGAGTTAGATTATCAAAGCCTCTCACCATTGTTTCCTTTCGAAGAGATGGTAAAAGATTTTATAGGTCAAAGTTACTTATCACAGTTAATCTAAGTGGAAACAGATGTAGGACATGTTTTTTCTTTGGTATGAGGTGTTTTTATGTATTTACTTTTTTGTGAGGTTATTTTTATTCACAGGACTGCAAAATTTGTGAAATCCATTTGATGTATCTTTTCTAAAGTTTTAATCCTCTTTTTTTTCCCCATTCAGTCAAAATATTCTGTTTGCCTCCTCATTGCCATTGTGTTACTTGTATTACACATTATTTAGAAGTTTTCCTGTACCTTTTTTGTCCTCATGAAATCCTGTGAGAAATACAGTCTTCAGAGATTTTTGTTTTGAGGATGACTCTAAGATAGGAAGTTATTATATATCTCTTGTGCCTTTCACTCTCTCTTAACCACCGTCCTTGCTAAATTATTACATTCCTTACCTAAACTTTTTCCTGTAATTTCTTCTGAATAGTCATTTTTGTAGTCCTAAATTATTCAGAGGCTTTGAGCAGCTATATAATTGCTAATTTTATTTTGACATGGAAAAGATACATTATATACGATAGGCCTATGTGCACTGTATGAAGACTATGAAAACAAAAGATATTCATTAATCTTTAGAATACTTCCCTTTTGTAACTGTCAATAATGGATTTCATTTAATCAGAGAAAAGTTGTCCTGTTCGATCTATGTGCGAAACTTGTTTCCTTCTATTCTTAAACCTCACCAGCAATAACAGATCAGATCCAGTGACAAAATTCATAGGTTCACAACATTGCTGTGTCACATCCATGGTTTTTTTGTGTGTGTGATTATGTAAGACCACAGTGGAATAGTCACCTTGTAGGAAGCTAAAATGCATAGCCTATATAATCCTGGAATTCATAAAATTGATATATGTGTGTATTACATATTCATTCCTTAAATTCTTGGCAGTGGATAAGATAGTCTGAACTGGATGCTGTGAATTCAGCTTTTTTTATAATGCTGTTTAAAAGCTGAATTAAGCCCTGGCTGGTGTAGCTCAGTGGATTGAGCGTGGGCCTGCGAACCAGAGGATTGCGGTTCGATTCCCAGTCAGGGCACATGCCTGGGTTGCAGTCCAGTTCCCTGCAGGCCAACTCCCAGCAGGGGATGCACAAAAGGCAGCCATACATTGATGTTTCTCTCTCTATCTCCTTCCCTTCTAAAGATAAATTTTTTAAAAAAGCTGAATTAAATTTAAATATAAAAACAAGAGAAAAGGCGTTAAGACTAAGTAAGGTGCTTTCCTATGTCAAATTTCCCAAGTCAAATTTTATTCCTCATTTATGATTCTTTTATGAAATTGGTCTACTTTTGTAAAATAAGCAAATACATAGATCTTTTTTTAAAGTGAAAGGTCATTTGTAATTTCTTCAAGAACTGTTTATCATGTACATGGGAGTATCAAAGAAATAGTCACAGAACAGAACACTCACAGTCTCAATTAAATTTGAAGAAAAACCTCTACTTATTCGTTTTTCCAGATGAATTTTTTCCTTGGCTCATATACCACTACATTTTTATAGTCTTGTTCATGACATACTGTCCTATACTTGCTTTCTATGATAACAGGGTATTTTGTTGCAAGATGACTTCCTCAAGGGGAAAACCTGAGATATTTTTAGAAATGGGAGTTTGTTTTTTCTGGCCAAGAAAAATGGCGGGGTGGAGGGGCTGATCTTTATGATACTATAAAATCATGGGTTCCAATTTTATAGACTGAATACCCGTATGAATGCCGACTGTGCTGCCTTTTCTAATAGTATTCCTGTTTTTAACTCTGATACTAGTATAAACTTTGATTTCCAAAACAGTTCCTTTTTATTGAAATTAAAATAGCTGATCAACTTTTACAGGTCACCAAATTATTTACCTAGATAAGGAGATAGTAAAATTAAGGCAGACAGTAAAATTTATATAAATACACAAGAAATTCCTCCCTCAGTAATAAAGGTAACAAATACATCTAGCTTTTACTGAGTATTTACTATGAGCCAGATACTATATTTGTTAGTATTTTTGTATGAGGGCTTAAACAGAAATTTGCCGTAAGGTAAAGATGCCTCATTTATCCAGTGTTTTCTATTCATTACCTGTTGAAGTAGATATCATTATTTCTGTCTTACAGAATAGGAAACCATGGCTTAAAGAAGTTAAGCAACCTGCCCATGGTCAAATAGTTGTTAGGCTTCATAACTGGTTATAAAGCTAATGGCCTTGGCCATTTTACTGTACTACTTCAGTGAAATCAGAACTTCTGAAACATATCTATATTCTACTCTGCTAGAGATTGGATGAGGTAACACAGTAAACATGTTATGTGTCCTCCATGAAAAGAAAAGGCCCAAAGGAGATGTGCAGCATGTTTTCTGATTATTTAATTCCTCACATCTAAATACATATATCCACTTAACTGCCTCCTTTTTGTTAACTTCCTTCTCTCAGAGGCCGGTATTTTTCTCTATGCTGAGTATTCCTATACAGTGAGGACTTGAGTATTAGTCTGTGAGACTTTGGTCTGTCCTCTACTCTTTATTTTAAACCTCTCCTTTTGTTTTATTCTTTTCTAATTTTACATTCTCAAGTCTTTATTATTACAAGCATCCTTTAAGTTTCTGTCAGCTGTTAGGATCACCTTGTCTCGTGTTCCTTCATGGCCTCTTTCCAAGTGGTTATTGATGGGTCACAAATAGGAAAAGTGATGTAGATTATGATCTGTGGAGGTATTGCCTAAAACCAAGTAAACTGTTACATCATCAAAATAACATAGTAACTATATCATATCTTTTGAGTTTTATCACCACAACTCTGTAAAATATGCACAATCATATTTCAGTGGACATTTATTTATTTATTTATTTATTCATAGAGAGAAGGGAAGGCAGGGACACATCAGTGTGTGGTTTCCTCTCATGCACCCCCTGCTGAGGACCTGGCTCACAACCCAAGCATGTACCCTGACTGGAAATCAAACTGATGACCCTTTGATTTGCAGGCCAGTGCTCAGCCCACTGACTTGTTTAGAAGGGTTCTAGGTTGTGCACCCCTTGGATTGTAGGCTTGTCATATACAAGGAGGGGACCCAAAAAACCCCAAATTATCTTCTGGAGGGCTGGCTCCTTGTTCAGGCTCCCCCTACTAGGTGAGTGTTCTAGGAATCCATCTGTATCAGAGTACCAGCTGGCATTGTTGTAAGAGGCTGCATTCTGCTTAAGTGATTTTTTTTTTTGAAGTTGCTTTCAGTGCGTTTGGCCATTTCATGATGGGCGATTTACAAGCACACCTGCCCACACCTGCTAAGTGTTCAGCAGTTTTTGACCAAAACCTGTGCCTCACCCTCCCTAATCACTTGATCTTGCTCCAAGTGATTTTTGTTTGTTTGTTTCCTTGGATGAAAAAGTCCTAAAAAAAATGGTTTGCCCTTGTGAAAGAGGTAAAACAAAAAATGGCAGAAGCACTGAAAAACACGAAAATTGAGTTAAAAAACTGTTTTGAATGGTGGAAAAAACATCTCAGTAGGTGTATTGCATCAGATGGAAAGTACTTTGTAGGTAAAAGAAGTTTAAACATGTAAGAATAAATACACAGTTTTTTATAAATAAATTCCGGGTGTTTTAGGGTCCCCCCTTATATATGATATATTATAGTTTTGTGATATTTCTGGTTTCATATACTTTTAAAAAATTATTGGAATCTTGTCTATAATTTCACATATTTTAATTTCGTTAGTTTCTTTTTCATATGAGTACTTAAAAAGAAGGTTGCCATATTGGTAAAACGTGCCTCATTTATCCTGTGAGTGTACTGTATTAGTTGCTTCAAATTAACATTTGATTCACTTGTTCTATGAAAGTCATAGTGTTAGTAGTAGTATTAATCAAGATTGTAATTACTTTTGAGTTTTACCTTTCATTTGTAAGCTAACACAAAGAATTATATTATCGGCCCTGGCTGATGTGGCTCAGTGAATTGAGTGCCGGCCTGCACACCAGAGGGTTGCTGGTTCAATTCCCAGTCAGGGCAAATGCCTGAGTTGCAGGCCCGGGTCTCCAATAAGGGCATGTGAGATGCAACCACACATTAATGTTTCTCTCCCTCTCTTTCTCCCTCCCTTTCCCTCTCTAAAAATAAGTAAATAAATCTTTAAAGAAAAAGAATTATATTATCAAGTCAGGCCCACATATTATGTAGATATTACCTAGAATCTACTTTTTGATATTTTCAGAGATACGTGCAAATCATAAGGCACAGGTAAAGCAATGACAGATCTAGGAACATGTGATTCCACAAGGTCCTTCCTTTCTACATCAGACTTGCACTTTCTGGCCCAGAGTATATGAGATCTCTGTATAGGAAGTGAAGTTATTACCTCATAGCAGAGAGCATTTAGAATTTGAAACTTTTCCATTCTGTACCCCAAGGTCCTGTAGCTTACTTACATAATATTCTCCAGTGTGCCGTGCCTTAGAAATCCTTGGATTCTGAGTTTGTTTACTGTAAACTTTCTTGACAAGGTGATATCCTGTCCACAGCATTCTTCAGATAAGGACTTTCTTTATAACAAAAGTCATTAGTCTGTTTACCAGGAGGACCAGTTATCAGCATATTAACAGGTAGACTAAACTCCATCACCCACTTGTCCCTGAGTTTTTTCTCCTGGTAAAGGAAGTGGTTGCATCCCAGGACAGCTGTTTTAATGTTTCCTTCTCTAATGTGTAGTTGCCTTCCTTTGGCTTTTTTTGCCCTCTTTTGTGTGTCTCTCCAATGACTTGGAAAAAACTTTCAACTTAGAGAGAAATTATACTGCTACAATATAGCGATAATGCGTTGTAATACATCTAGTTTGTCCCTTAACTGGTGGTTATGCTGAGTTCCAGTCACTTGGTTTAGATGTTGTATGCCAGATTTCTCCATTTTTAATGCACTTTGCTATTTGCAGTAATGAAGTAATGTGTGAGATGATAATTTTGAGACCGAAACTGAATATCCTGTAGTTTTTTCACCCAGTGACTGATGCTGTATGTCTTAATCAGTTAATTGTCTCTGCTTCTCTGCTGGGATTTTTAAATTTCTCTGACAATATTTTAATTCATTGAGAGGTTGGTTGGTTTGTTTTCCATTTTTGAAGATAGTGCTAATAGCCATTTTTTCTTGTGGAGAGGAAAAATTTCTCTATTTCTTGGTTCTCCTATGCTAGGTAATTTTGTACTGTACTTCGGACATTATTCTAGGTTTGGTTATTTTTCTCCAGTGAACAGTTATTTCAGCAATTAATTTTTGTGTCTGGCTTTAATTTCGAACTAGATTGAGAACAGACTGACAGCTGTCAGGGGAGAGGGTTGCAGGGCTGTGTGAAAAAGGTAAGCGGATTAAGTAAAAAAAAAAAAAGGAAAAACTCATTGACACCATCAACAGTGTGGTGGTTATCAGAAGGAAAGGGGGTGGGTCGAGGTACAAGAGGGTGAAGGGTAAAGGGTGCATAAATGGTGGTGGAAGGAGACTTGACTTGGGGTGGTGAACACACAGTACAATATACAGATGATGTATTATAGAATGGTACACCTGAAACCTGTATTATTTTATTAACCACTATCACCCCCAAAAATTAAATTTTAAAAAACATATTTTGGGGCTCGAGCCCTCAATTCATATCTTTTGTCTTTTTAGTGAGCTGCTCTGAATCTGTTTCTTACACGAGTGATTCAGGTTTAGGGTTCCTGGTATGGTTCTTTCTCCTGCTCTCAGTGGATAAGATCATTGACTTCCCTCTTCAACAGGCTCTGCTGCCACTGCTCCTGAACTCCGCAGACTGCAGTTAGCCTTGGGCTACATACACTCTGAAGAGTTGGTGACTTACTTCATAGCTTTGCATCTTCATAAGCTTAGACTCCCAGTCAGAGTCTGCGTTCTTCCATTTTCTCTCCTTCATCTTCAAGTGAGCTTTTTTTATAGTATGTCCAGGTTTTATGGTGTGATTGTTTGAGGGGAGCAGAGTGGGGAGGAACCTCATATCTATTAGTGTTTTAGTCTGTCATATCCAGGGATGGAGGTAGCCAGTGTTGCAAGAAACTAAGTATCTAAGAAAGACACTGAGCATGCCAAGGCACTGTAAACTTAGGACTTAGAGACTTGGGGTCGGTAAATGAGGAAATACTGCTAGTGAAGGTGGAAAGGAACCAAGAGTGTGTAGTACCTAGGAAACCAAGTGAAAAGACTTTCAAGAAAGGAGTGATGAACTAGGTGTTTTTGTTGATGTTGTCACTCTTGTTTTAAAATTAGCAAAATTATTTTTGAACTGTAAACTCATTAGGTTATAATTATTGGTAAGTTTCAAGTCATGGTTCCTCTGTGGTTCAGCCTACATGACAGAACTGTGCTACTAAAACCAGAACTGTTTTCTGTTTCCATGTGATCCTAAGTATGCCTTCTCTCCTTTTCCCCCTTCCCCATCCTGTTTCTTATCTGTAAAAAGATGTTTAAATCTCTAAAGTCCGAAATTGTTTTCATAGTCATATTTTCCTCCTTAGGTCTGAAACCTAGAACCTACAAGCAGCGGTCCAAGTGTGGAAGAGGCAGGCTGTTTATCTTTCTTATTTATGCTCTATACGCCTTGGACATTGTGGTCTTCTATGGCTATAGGAGCTGCAATAAATACTGTAACATATGAATTCTCTTTTATAAATCTGTAGTTTATTTAGATTATTTTGCTCTAACGTATTACAAAAACCAAGTAATAAATAATTGTTTGGAACCTTTAGGTAGCCTTAAAGATTCCCAATAACAAACTTTCAACTTAGGATAGTATTTTTACTAAGAGGTAACTAAATAACAGACTCCTGTAGAAGAGTTTAGGCAGTGCAGGTACTGTCTGCAGGACCATTTAGCTCTTTGGTTCTGTCTGCAGGACCGTTTAGCTCTTCTTTTCTACTTGACCCATCACATTTTTTCTCTATTTGTTTGCTTTGCTCTTACTATAGTTACTGGTAATACCTCTCCTGGTGGACACATTATTAAATAGATAACTTAAATCATAAGTAATTTTATAGACTGAACAATATAAAATTTTTTTATTTCATAGAGAGGAGAAGGAGGAAGGGAAAACAGGAAAGAAATATTGATTTGTCGTTGCAGTTATTTACACTTTCATTAGTTGATTCTTGTATGTGCCCTGACCAGGGAGATCAAACCTGCAACCTTGGTTCACCAGGACAATGTTCTGACCAACTAAGCTACCTAGTCAGGGCCAAACAATGTAAAATCTAATGGCTACTGCACTAAATGAGATCTGAAAAATATCTGTTGGACAGGATGTTGCTACATGTTCAGGTAGTCTTATTCACTGTTGGTGGGTATGAAAATTGGTATACCCTTTTCACACAGACATTGTGCAACATGTTACAATTGACTGTTTCTACTTTTAAGAATATACTGTGGCCCTGGCTGGTGTAGCTCAGTGGATTGAGCGCGGGCCTGCGAACCACATGATCGCGGTTTGATTCCCAGTCAGGGCACATGCCTGGGTTGCTGTGCAGTTCCCAGTTCTTGGCGGGGGATGCACAAGAGGCAACCATACATTGATATTTCTCTCTCTCTCTCTCTCTCTCTCTCTCTCTCTCTCTCCTTCCCTTCCCCTCTAAGATAAATAAATAAAATCTTTAAAAAAAGAATATATTGTGAAAAAACACTTAAAGCATAAGGATAGATGAGAATATTTATAGAAACTATACTGAAAATTATATATTGTGCTTAATGTTGTCCTTTAAAATTTTTTTTAGAAATCACTAAATTACAGATCATAAAATTAAATGTAGAGAAAATGAAATAAGACAGGGGACTATGTGTCCACTTTAGAGTTATTTTTTAAAAGATTTTCATTTATTTTTAGAGAGCGGAGAAAGGAGAGAGAAAGAGAGGGAGAGAAACATCAATGTGTGGTTGCCTTTCATGCACCCCCTACTGGAGACCTGGCCCACAACCAGGTGTTTGCCCTGGTTGGGAATCGAACCAGCCGCCCTTGGCTTCTCAGGCTAGTTAGTGCTCAATCCACTGAGCCACACCAGCCAGGGCTAGAGTTATTTTTATTTTACATATTTATTTAATGTTTTTCATACAGATACGTGTGTATTCATGTACGGAATTTAAGGAATTTTAAAGCAACATGGATTAGAAAATTTCCTTCTTAACATAATATTCATTGTATAGCAAAAATGTTATAGAAGGAAGAAATTCTATATGATAAGGGGTTTGGTGTGCATGTACACGGTGTGATTGTGAGAAGTGCATTTTTATATTGTAAGAGTATTGAAAATCTTTATGTTGCTCTTTAATATTTTACAGTAATTTTCTTTTATCCTCACCTGAGGACATGTATATTGATTTTTAGACACGGGGGAGGGAGGGAGAAAGAGAGCAAGAGAAACAGTGATNTAGAAGGAAGAAATTCTATATGATAAGGGGTTTGGTGTGCATGTACACGTGTGTGATTGTGAGAAGTGCATTTTTATATTGTAAGAGTATTGAAAATCTTTATGTTGCTCTTTAATATTTTACAGTAATTTTCTTTTATCCTCACCTGAGGACATGTATATTGATTTTTAGACACGGGGGAGGGAGGGAGAAAGAGAGCAAGAGAAACAGTGATGTGAGAGAGGGAGATGTTAACTTAGGTTACCTCTCACGTACACTACTACTAGGGAGCCAACCCACGACCCAGGCATGTACCCGCCACACTTGGAATTGAACCTGTGACCCTTCAGTTCATGTAACAATGCTCCAGCCGACCAAGCAACATCAGCCAGGTCTACACACTAATTTTTAATAACATTAATCTTTTTAATGTATATTTCTAGAGGATTAGAATGTAGCTGAATGTGAAAATCAGAGAAAACTCTGTATAACAATTAGTCCTAAACTTGTGATTTCTGAATATTGTGAGAGGAGTGAATGGTACAAAGTTAGCAAGAAAATAGCTGCTAATAGTTTAAAAATTGAATAAAGCTCTTTTTGTACTTGACAGTTTAAAGTTTTCAGCTGTGTGACTATAAAGGTGAACTGGGTTAATCGTTTGTAACAGTCTTTAGAGCAAGTGGAGGTGGAAGAGGGTACATGGGGGTAAATTGTAATGGAAAAATATACAGTGAAAAAAGTGGAATGAATATGAATTGAAATCTGAGTTCTGAGTCTTAGCATTCAGGTATAATTAAGGTTATGAACTTTGACCTCTGTAGGTTTTAGTTTCTTCATAAAATCAAGATGATTCAGTAGATTATCTTTTAAAAAGTCATTTGCTCTCAAGTCCTATTCTTTAGTCTCACTTTTTTGGAGTTTACTACCTTTGCTGTCTTGCTCCTTCAGTCTTGATCAGAAATATAAAATAGTACTTTGGTTTTGGAGTTTGTTTTTATAAAGCAGTAATTGACATGTTTTTATATGTCATTATAATAATACATATACCACTGAAGTACTGATTTACTAAATCAGCAATTTTTATTTATTTATGCCCTTGATAGGGTAAGGAACTTTCTAGATGTATACCCTTTAAACATCTAACCTTTTATGATGATGATTTTCTTTAGATACTGTTTCTCTTCTTCGCCTTAATAAAGAGACAGGTACATTTTGGTATTTAAAAAGTGACATGTAGTGAAACTTTTTAAAAATTTTATAGGTCTATGTTTCTTGACAGAGTCACCCCAGACTTACAGTTTGTTCTCATTGGTCCCAGAGGAAAAGTTACTTTCTTCTTTTCCTAGTCAGGGCCAGTCCCTGGTAATGTGCTGTGTCCCTTTCTGTCTCCTCCTTCATTACTTATGCCTTATTTTACTTACAGCTTCAGACTCTGCCCCATGTGGATGTTTGTCAGCTAATCAGCTTATTTAGTTTACACCTTAACACCCATCATCATCCTTTAACTGCCTCCCGTTTCGTCCTTTCCCCTTATTATTGTATAGCATCTTCACCTTTGCTGCACGGCCACTGTTATCTCCACTTCCTCACTTGCCATTCCCTCTGCAACCCACCCAAGTTAGCTATCTTCCTGTTTATCAGTTTCCTTGAATTAGATTGACACAGACTCTTATATACTGGTGTTTCCCCTAAATTCTTTATCTTCTCCCTTTATACTCTCTAACATGGCTACTTATATTCTGGACACTTTATAATCTCTCTGATAAAAAAATCTTTGCTGTAAAATCTGCACTCTTATATTCAGCTCCATGTAGGGTTTCTAGGTGCACACAAAACTTAATGTTTTACATGGTTCACTGAGCTAAATTAAAAAGTGTGGGTTAAGATTGTGGGGTTTCTTATGAAGCCTAGGGTAAGCATTGAATTTAAACCTCAGCTGGGGTGGGAATCAGAATGGGGAAATCTCTCAGAAACTCAGCTAGTTCCCTCTGTGTGTTTCTTTCCTGCCCCTTTTCCCTCCATTTGGTGCTTCATCCTCTTCCTCATCATCTCCCTACCCTGACCAATCTGCTTTCTCTCACTCACCTTCTCCCTGGTTCTGCAAGTAGCTTTTATTCCTTACATATGTCCAGGGACCATACAGTGGCAACATCAGCTCCAGAACCTTTGTGACTTCTACTCATGGTAAGAACCCAAACTGACTCAAGTTCTGAGCCATCTCAGGTCAGATGTCCACTACCGATCTAAGCCTAGTCAGCTATGGCATTAGGGTAAGAGGGGACAGGCTGACGTGTTGTAAGGTTAAGAAAAGAGGGTAGGTAAGCAGATGTTACAAAAGATGTCAGTATCTGAATGTAGATTCTAGCGTTTTGTACCTTAGCATCCACACTCTAATCAGATGTTCTTTTCTGTTCCCAATGTTGGTTTTAACACTATGATTCATCTAGTTTCCTAAAGCCAGAAGTAGGAATCATTTTGAATTCCCTTCTCCCTTAACTACTTCAGCTACTTTCTATTCCCATATCTTGTCCTTCACCAAGATCTGTTATTTTTATCTTCTAAATATGTAACCACTTCTTAGTTCAGGTTCTTATTATTTCTCACTCTGGTCTCACCACCCTTCAAATCGCTTTCTGCGCTGTAACCGGTAACCTTTCTGAAATGCAGATTTGATGAGGATTTGGTCCTGTGAGGGACACAGGGACTTTTGTGGTCTGTACTCTAGCTGCCTTTCTTCTTCAGCTGTGACATCTGCCTACCCCATGCTTTTGTACCAGCTCGACTGAAGTTCAAACATATCTGTATTTCATGCCTACTTGCCTTTGATCAGGCTTTTTATGTATCACACATCTCTCCCATCTGAACACATTACTTCAAACCTTTGGTTTAATTCTTAGTTACTCGCTCTAGGAAACCTTTCTCTGACACCACCAGTTTGACCCCACAAGAATTATTCACCATGTCTTTTGAACAACCCCCTTACCTTCGTATATTTCTACTCTGATATTGTATGAATCGGCTTTCAGGGCATTCCTGTTCCTTACAGAGACTTTCTTAAGAAAATAGGTTGTTTTACTCAACTCTGTCTTCAACACCTAGTAACAGGTATATAGGGAATGATGCTGCCTGGGTAGCTGTCATTTAATGCAAACTTTCTTTTATTGGCTTATGTAGAATATTGAGGTTGCTCTGAGTCTCAGTAGTTAAGTAGACTGTTACTAAACTATTACTAATAAGAGCCTATACCCAGAGTCGTTTTTGCTTTTTGTTGTTTTTAATGTTAACTGTCAGAAATAGAAGAATGGGTGAACTTTGCCAGTTCTCTAAGGTAACTTAACTTCTCATTCAGTTTTTACAAAGGGACAACTTCTATTGCCTTTTAAGGCAGAGCAAGATGCCCTGATTTAATACTCTTTTGTACTCAGCTTGTGACATTTGAAATGATAAACAGTAAGTCAATAGTAGTGTTTTTAAAAGACCATTATAGTATATACAGCTTCTCTCACACACGCACAACAGTATTTAGAAACAGATTGTCATGTTGGAATTCTAGTTTGCTTCCTGGCATGTGGATTGTATAGCTTTAAGCCAGTATTTTGAATAAGTCCTGTAACCTTTAGCATTACTGCATTTTTAATATGTAGGGGTCATGTTTTTTACTGTGGCTGTGTTTGTATAAAGATCTATCAAATCTATGGTGACCTTAAAATGTTTTCATCTTTTAAATAAGACTAGTTGTGGCAAATAAAAGTGATATGCATTCCCTGTTTTTGAACCTGCTTGGTTCTACTTGAAAACAGAGGAAAATTTACTGGTCCTTGTTGACAAAGGTGATGAAAATGCCATTACCATTTACTCAGTCATTATACACGCCTAATTTTAAAACAAAAAACTGATTTTGGAATTGCTTCAGTTCAGATAAGCCTACTTCAGAGGCTACTGAGTGTGTAAACAGGATTTAGGGGTAGGAAATAAGAAAGTATTATCAAGTGAACTTTGGGTCAGAAGTATTCTTTATTTCCTTTTGTTTTATTTTGATTTGATTTTTTTTAAGTTTTGTAATTCTGCAGATTGAACTTAGAACCTTGGCAGAATGTCCCTACTAATTGTGCAAGTATCCAAAGACCTTTTCAACTGTTAATTCAAAAAGTTTGGACAACCAATACTACTATCATAATGTCAGTGTGAAATAATGTAGTGATTGAGAAAAGAGGCAAGTATTACAACATAGTTTGTTTGAAACACACAATGGGAGACATAGAGTCCTAGAGATAAAAAGCAATAAGAACAATAACTGGTCTAGAAAATGGGGTTTTCTTTTTTGTTCACCTGGAAGTTCCCCTGAATTTTGGGTTAAACAGTGATACATTATTTTTAAATATTTATACTCATTAACATGCCCACCTAGTTTACATTGATTCCTGTTGTAATGGAAACAATGTATTCTTTTTTCCTATATGTTAGAATAACTAATGTTAGTATTTTGTTACTCAACATGTTAATACTTTGTGACAAGAGAAACTCAATAGTTTTTCTTAAATTCTGTTCCTTTTCCTGTGCATGCCACTAAGTTATAAAAATCCTATAATCAAAATGCATATTTCACTTACATGCTCCTCTTTCTTCTGTATAAAAACTAACCAAACCCTTTAAAAGCTATATTAAGGTAAGAAGGTAAGGAGAGAAGTCTTCACTTTTTTAATTATTAATTTCTGTTGAAACTCAGTATATTAAAGTAAAACTTGTGGGTTTTGGTTGTAGTTAATAATTCTGTTCTTTATAATCTAAGATAGCATCCCACTTTCTTAATGATTGTGTATCTTCTTCTTTTTTAAAATTATATTTTATAGATTGTGCTATTACAGAGTCCTGATATTTTCCCCTTTGCTCCCCTCCACCGAGCACGCACCACTCCCTCAGGCAATCCCCAAATCATTGTTCATGTCCATGAGTCATGTGTATAAGTTCTTTGGCCACTCCATTTCCTATACTGCACTTTACATCCCCACGGATATTCTGTAACTGCCGGTTTGTACTTCTTAATCCCCTCACTTCTGCATGCATTCTCCCCTTCTCTCCTCCCATCTGGCAACCTTCTGGTAACTAACATTGTCTCTTGCTTTTAAGAATCTGTCGTTATCTTTAACCTTTGGCACTTTAATAATGATGTGTCATGGAGTGGGCTTCTTTGTATCCATCATGATTGGGACTTTCTGTGCTTCTTGGATTTGCATGTCTCTTTCCTTCACCAAATTAGGGAAGTTTTCTTTCACTATTTTTTCAGATAGATTTCCAATTTCTTGCTCTTTCTCTTCTCCTTCTGGCACCTCTGTAAGGTGAATGTTGGAGTTCTTGAAGTTTTCCCAGAGGCCATTTATACTGTCCTTGTTTTTTTGGATTCTTTTTCTTCTTGTTCAGATTGATTGTTGTTTGCTTCCTTATGTTCTAAATCATTGATTTGATTCTCAGCTTCATGCACTCTACTGTTTCCCTGTAAATTGCTCTTTACTTCAATTAGTATATCTTTTGTTTCTGACTGGGTCTTTTTTATGCTGTTGAGGTCTTCTCTAAGTTCCTTGAGTATCCTTATAAAGAATATTTTGAACTGTACATCTGATAGATTGCTTATCCCCATTTTGTTTAGCCCTTTTCCTGGAGTTTTGATCTGTTCTTTAATTTGGACTTTGTCTCTTCATTTTGGCAGCCTCCCTGTGTTTGTTTCTATGTGTTAGGTAGAGCTACTTTGACTCCTTGTCTTGGTAGTGTCGCCTAATGTAATAGGTGTCCTGTAGGTTCCAGTGGCATAGCCTCCCCTATCACCCAGGCTGAGTATTCAAGATGCACCCTTCGTGTGGGCTGAGTACACCCTCCTGTTGTATTGGAGCCTGTGTTACTCTTGGCAGATCAATGGGGGCGGGGGGGGGGGTGGGATTTAACCAGGCCATTCAGCTGCAAGGATTGGCTTTGACCACCAACCTCGACCATCTGTGAAGGATTAGCTCTGCAGGGGCAGGGTGGTGGTACTCCGACATGGTCCTTAGCTGTCCACTGGGTGCGTTGGCCCTGGGGTTTCCTGGGTTGTGAAGATCAAGGTCAGCCCTGACCTGTGTTTTGCTTGGTACACCTTGCTGAGCTGTAAAGCAATCTGAGATGGCTGCTACTTATGCTGGGCTTGAAGATCCCCAGGTGAAGCCAAGCTGTGATTCTAATCTGGTAGCTGCTGAGGCTCACAGAAGCCAGCTATTGCTTATTTGATAGGATTTAGAAGACAAGACCAGCCATTCCTATGGAAAAGCAGCTGGGGTTGTGCAGGGAGTTGGGTGGGGTAGAGCCTCTGGATCTCCAAGGTCGGTCACACAGTGTTAGTTAGGTTGATGAAGTTTCAGATATGGCACCAGCCTACCCCCTTGTCCAGGGAGGGCTCAGCAGAGGGACAGTGGCCTCTGCTCTCCCTGATGCCAGACACTTCTGTCCCTCCCTGTATGCCACTGGTGCCCTTCAAGCTGCCAACTCAGTGCTAGAGCTCAGAGGGAGTGAGTCTGAGTAGGCGAGTCCCTATGTGGGTTCCCCAAGAGGAACTGCTTAGGGCCCCAGTAGCTTCCTCCACTAACTCAGTCCCCACTGGTTTTTGTAGCTAGAAATTTTGGAGACTTAACTTCCCGGCACTGGAATCCTTGACTGGGGGGCCTGGTGTGGGTCTGGGACTCCTCCCTCCCAATATATCCCTCTCGAATTTTTAGCCACGTAGGTGTGGGGCCAGCTCATTCCTCACTCGCACCCCTCTGACCAGTATGGATGGATATTGTTTCTTCAGTTTCGTAGTTGTCGGACTTCCATTCAGCTCCATTTCTGATGTTCCTGAGTGATGGTTGTTCTATATTTTAGTTGTTATTTTCATGTGGTTGTGCAAAGAGATGAGCTATGTCTGTCTTCATCACTACCTGACCAGAAGCTCCTATCATGTATTTTCTTAAGACCCACAAAATTTGCACCCAGAAAAAAATACAAATAAAAATAAGACATTTCAGGAACAGCTATTATAAATTCCACATTATATTTTCAGGTTAGTTAAATAAATTTTAACTTAGAACCTACTGTAGATGAATGGATTTCTGCTGTCAGGGAACTTACTGTTCTTTGAGAAATAAGTGTATAGTCCAAGTCTGTGGTATATACTATACCAGTATTATAATCAGTTTCAGGAACCTAGAAAAGGGATTGATTAATTTAATTATGTGTAAGATTTAGGGAAGACCTTACAAAATAGGGAACACTGAGTTGGAACTTAAAGAATAAATACGGTTTTGCTTTGGAAAGGAGTCTAGATAAATAGAGCATAGAGCACACCACAAGGTCTGAAAGTACTTGTTATGACTTAGAAGGGCTGCTTAATATTCTCTTTCTTTTATCATATTTAGTACATTGAAATATTATTTATATGTCTTCTTTTGTGAGGATAGGGTGGTGTCTTATCTCCAGTGCTTTGTGTACTAATTGGCATAAAGCAGCCATTTAGCAGGTGTTTCTTCAGTAAATTAATGTCATGGGTGGAATATGGAATAAATGGAGGACCGAAAAGTTGAAGATAGTGAATAAATGGTAAATAAGATTACAATTTGAAGACTTAGGAAACGTGGATGATCAAAGTGTAATCATGTATATTTTCTAGAAAGATACATTTGAAGGAGAGTGGAGGACTGATTAGAGGGAAAAGAGATTGGAGGGGAGATAACTCATTAGGAAGCAATGACTGACAGAATTTTTTCATGCACTAAATTTTCATTATTAAGCCTGTCTTATGGAAGGTAATATGCCATGTAATTCATTGTTCCTACTCTGCAAAAATATTATACTATCCTAGAAAGGAGCTGGTATGCACAGTTTTGAAAACAGGCTGTTACAATAGGCGCTTTGTAAATTTTAAGAGAAAGGTTACTTCTAGTTAATAATCAGAGAAGGTTTCCTGGAAAAGGTGGCAATTTAATGAAAATATTAATATTACTGATTTACCAAATCAATATGATTTCCTTTACAGTCTTTAACTGAATCTTAATAAGATAGCAAGGATGCTGTTTTATGCAATAGCTCACATCTCAGTCTGTATGTTATTTATAGCCCTAGGAAGCTCAACTTCACATGTAAGAGCACTGCTAATAAACAATTTAATAATTTTAGTTATTATTGAGTTCTTGCTCTGTGTCAGGCTCTTTGCTATAGCATACATATACAGGGATTAGCAAAAGGAGGTTTACAGTTCACATGGAAAATAACAATAATAAATAATAATATAAGAATAAACTGTTTTGTGTACTCATAGCTGTAAACCTACTTTTGCTCACCCTGTATTATTTGTAATCTTTCTTCACAGTAGCTCTTCAAGGTTCCTAGAGAGGCTCATTTTACTGATGTGGAAACTGGGGATGTATGGATTAATTGCTTTGCCCAAAGATATTCTTTCTACTAGAGTTTGGCAAATCCAGGACTCAGTACAAATCTATCTGAATCAGTAGCCCGTGTTCTTAACACTGCTAACCTGACCTCTCTTACTTTAAGTATATTTAGTGCACAGTATTATCAAAGATAATTAGGTATTATAAAGAAATGTGCTTTTGTATTATAATTTTAATGACCACTGTTAATTGAAAAGTGAAAATAATTCATGAAATGATCTATCATCACTGCCTCTTGGGGGCAAAATTGGATTTATTGCCATAATTAATAGAGTTGGGCCTTCATAAATATGTGGAGTACCTGGTCTATTCATAAAGAATTTTTGTATGCATTTAACATTTAGAAATCATATAGCTAAAAAATAATTCCCTAGGCACCATGAATTAGTAGCAATAATTACATTTCTAAATATTTATTCCTTGCTAAATTTGCCATAATATATTAAACAAATTTGAATATAACACAATTTTAGTATTAATTGATATAGGCTCTTTAAGCTATTAACACATGGAAATATAGGAAACAAGTACAGTGTTTTACTATTATTATATGTGTCCTTGAGAAGGTTACTGGAAACTTCAAGTTCTAGAGAAAATACTGTACTTTAAAGGAATTAGACCTTGTAACAACAAATAGTTTGACTTCCTTGAGATTTTGAAAGATTGTCCTTTATTTTTATAAAGACCACTCTCTTCTAACACATTCCTAAGTCCCTCATAGCAGGTCCCTAAATCTTAGTCGTAATTCCAGTATTATAGGGAAAGACTGCCTCAGTCACCTAATATAATTTTCCTAAGGCCTTTGACGAATTTCCTAGGTAACACTGAAGGGGGAAAATGTTTTCTGGGCTTATGTAATTGTTTATTAAGTTTGAGGTTTTAAGGTTTTGTTTGTTTGTGTTCTTCAGCTCTTTTTAGTTGGGCAAGGAAAACTAAACTTGAAATATGTAGATAAAATTTTTTTAAATTTAGGAGTAAAAAAGCAAATACAACATATTCATATGAAGCTGTAATTTTGTCCTTTTTATGTGATGTACTGAATGATAAGAAATAACTCTATGGATGTCCCTTCATCTAAATGTTTTATTCTTAACATATTGAGAAGACAAAAATGGTTTTAAGAATTTTATTTACTCTCCATATACTCACAAAATTATGCACTTTTAAACAAATGTTTACATTCTGTTTCAAAAATAGTAAACTTTTCTAAGTCCAGGCGTTTTGTTAGAAGAGAATCTCTAAAATGAAAAAAAAATCTGTCTGATTTGATTTATTCCTTAGCATGGCAGCCATGCTTTAAGTAGAATCCTCAGGCTGACGGGATTGCCGCCCCTCGTGGCCTCTGCCTGCCCCTTGAACCTTCAGAAGGGGGTATTTTCATGTTCCAAGAACAATTTAGATGTTTTTATTTGGCCTTTTAAAATGGGATCGTGTTTAATCACTTGAGTTAAACTATTTTTGTTTTATTTTTCTAAAAGGTATTTCTGCTGAGAGAGAGAGGACTATATAATGCCAAGAAGGTTTTGTGCTTCATTTGACTAAATTACTTGATAATGTTTATGCTTTGTTAATGTCAACTTTTAAATGTAATGCAAATCTTTTTAGCTTTTGGTCACTGAGATTGTAATTTTCATGTCAGTAATTATTTTCATATCTTGGTGAAAATTAATTTATAGTTGAAAGATGCATTTCAGTTTAGTTTTTAGAATATGAAGATTCAATTTTAAACATGAAAGTCAACTTGGAACTAAAGTGAGACAGTACTATTTGTAGACATTTAGTAATTCCTTAACTGGCTGCCAGCAAAACCTGACATTAGTAAAATTTCCTAGTAGTAAACCTACTTTGTTTTATATATTACTCTTTTGTTTAAGAACCAAAATTAACTTCCTATTATGTACCAGATGGGGTCTCCTCGGGGGTATTGAAAGCTGTTTCATCTTTTGGTTCCTCTCATCCTGACCAGCTTTTTCTCTTATCCCCATGTCTATCTACATACTACATTCAGCTTGATATTCCCCACACATACTTCATGCATTCCTGTTTTTAAATTTCTCTAGCTTTCTCTGGTAACAACATGGCATTCATCATCACCTCACATGTGCTCTTACAAAGCCAGGATGAATCATTGTTAAAGCCTTTATCAGCCTCTAAAACAAGTTTTTGTGGGGTGAGGGCAGGGATAGATGCTTGAGAACTCGTGGCTGGTGCCAAACATTATATGGGTGGGAGGTTTGTGCAAATTGAGAAAGAACCCCAGTATTTGGGGTATCTATTTATTATTCCCACTGTTGAGAACCCTGCTTCTTTCGTCTTCATGTGTTAACAGTCTACTGTATTGTACCCTTCTTTGTGTTTTGATGTGAAGTCATTTGCATGTTATAAACTCTACTCTTTTTGGTTGTCTTTTTATATAGTGGCTGCTGTTCTACACTGTAGAAGGCTTTTTAGTGAGATGTTTCACATATTAAAATCTATTATAAGTAGATTTTAAAGAGATTATAGAACAGTACTATTAAATGTTAATCAAAATGAAGATAAATTTATATCATTTATGAGTTTTTTAGTTTCTTTTTTTTTCAACCTTCACCCAAGGATGCAGTCCCCAACCTCCCTTTTCCCTGTCCACAGACACAGCTCACATTACCCCCTGAGCTCCACCTCTGTCTCCCCTGCCCCATCGGAGGAAAAATTATCTTCCACAGAACCAGTCCCTGGTGCTAAAAAGGTTAGGGACCAATTCCTGAGGATATGTTTATTGATTTTAGAGAAGAAAAGAGGAGTGTGATGGGGGCGGGGGGAGAAACATCAGTCAGTTGCCTCCCAACCTGGGATGGAACGTGTAAGCTTTTGGTGCATAGGACTGTGGTCCAACCCACTGAGTCACCCACTGAGGGCAGTTGTTTTTCCTTATCCACCATTTAATAATAATGCTTGAGACTTTGTTACTTAGTTTTCATTTCAGGTTTAAGAACTTGAATTTTAAATACAGTTGACTCTTTAACAACGTGGGGTTAGGGGCTCCAACTCTTGATTCAGTTGAAAAGTCCAGGTGTAACTTAAAACTGTCCCCAAAATTTAACTCCAGCTGTCCCTCTGATTGGTTCTAAGACCCTCCTTGGATACCAAAATCTGTAGAGGCTTAAGTTTGGTGTATAAAATGGTACAGAGCAACACATACAATTGTTCCTCTGTATTTGTAGATTCCAGGTTCTGAATCTGTTTTGATACATGGTTGGTTGAATCTGTGGATGCAGAACTCTGGGATATGGAAGGCTGTCTATATGAAGGGAGACCCCCCCCCCAAAAAAAAACAAATTATCTCCTGGAGGGCGGGTCTCTTATAGTACAGGCTTCCCCCACTGTGTGAGTGTTCTAGCAGCCCACCTGTGTCAGTGTACTAGCCGGCACTGTTGTGAGAGACTGCATTTGGCCTCAGTGAATTTTTTTTTGATGACCCAGTGCATTTGCCCATTTCATGATGGGTGATTTATGAGCACACCTGTGCACACTGTGCTGCATGTTCAGCAGCTTTTGACCAAAAATGGCATGGCCTCCATGCCCCACCCTCCTTATTCACTTGATCCCACCCCAAGTGACTTCTTTTTTGTTTGCTTCCCTGAATAAAAAAAGTTCTGAAATAAAAATGTTTTGCCAACATGGAAGAGGTGAAAGAAAAACAGGACAAGAACTAAAAAGCATCAAAATTGATGAGTCCCAAAACTGTTGTGAGCAGTGGAAGAACATCAGTGGGTGTATTGCATCAGATTGGGAGTACTTTTCAGGTGAAGTTTAAATATGTAACAATAAATACACAAGTTTTTATAAATAAATTCTGGGGTTTGGGGGCCCCCTCATATATTTATTGGAAAAAAATGCTTATAGGTGGACCCATGCAGTTCAGACCTGTTGTTCAAGAGTCAACTGTAATGAATGTTTTGAAGGAAAATTAGCAATGTGTTGATGGCTTTTAAGATGTTAGAAGGGTATAATTAATTATAAAAGCAAATAGAAAAAAGCTACCATCATTTCCTAAAAATCTTAAGAAGTTGGGTTGATACTGTTTTTGTACCACTGAATGTGCAATATCATTAGCATAGTACTCTTTCAATAATTTTTAGAAAGATTTTGAATCTCTGTAGTATTCTACTCCATGTAAAGGGCATATATGAAGTATGATGATAGCCATTGCCTTCAAAACCATTTTGAAAAGTTATGCCCCAACTGTTTGGTAGAGAAAAATCCTGAATACAGACCTTTTGGAGGTCTGCTGTGCCCCCTGGTCCATCATCATTGTCCGTGTTGCATTGTATTTTAGTTAGGCATTCTGTGACTCAAAAAACAAAACTTTTACCCCATGTTGTTTGGTCCTGTACTTTGCCATAAAAGTTTACATACTTTTATCATTTTGTCTCAGAGCCAACTTGCAACAAAAGCACTTTATTTCAGCTTAACAAAAATATACTAGGTTTGTACTTTGTTTACCAAATATTCTGCTAGTTTATAGAAATTGGAGAGCATTATGCTAAGTGAAATAAGCCAGGCAGTGAAAGACAAATACCATATGATCTCACCTTTAAATGAAACCTAATCAACAAAACAAGCAAGCAAAATAGAACCAGAGACACTGAAATTAAGAACAAACTGACAGTAACCAGAAGGGAGGTGGGAGGGGATAATTTCCGGGGGAAAGGGGGAAGGGTTTTCAGGAACAACTACAAAGGACACATGGACAAAACCAAGGGAAGGTGGAATCAGGAGAGGGAGGTGGGGGTTGGCTGAGGGAGAGAGGCAGAAAACTGAACTTGAGCAACAATAAAATTTGTTTAAAATATGTTTTTATTGGGACTCTTAGAGTCTAGCAAATGAAATGGACTTATTATGAACAGGGAATTTCAGTACGGTGTATAAAATGCTGATAGATATGTTACTGGAGGAGGGCCACATAGTACTTCTTTGAGGATTCATGGAAGGCTTCCTGTGGAGTGAAGCTGACTCTTAAAAGGTGAATATAACTTAACAAGTTTTAGGAGGGGAGACTTAAATTCATGTTTTTATTGTTTTTGTTTTAGAAAAGTTGTAAAGAAAATACTTGTAGAATTAAAAACTACAAAAGCAGCCCTGGCTGGTGCAGCTCAGTGGATTGAGCACGGGCCTGTGAACCACACAATTGCAGTTCGATTCCCAGCACATGCCTGGGTTGCAGGCCAGTCCCCACCAGGGGACACATGAGAGGCAACCATACATTGAGGTTTCTCTCCCTCTCTCCTTCCCTTCCCTTCTAAAGATAAATAAATAAAAATCTAAAAAAAAAAAAAACTAGAAAAAGAATTTAGATTATATTACTGGTTTTCACTATATGAAGTTCTATATTAGGTGTGACATGATAGTGATTTAGATTCATATCTCAACATGGTCAGGATTAAAGTTTTTTTAAAACTCATATATTAAAAAAACCTGAATGAAAGACATAGTTATTTAATGTACTTTCAATAATAGTTCTTAAACAGGGGTTGTGTTACTGGCAGGTCTAGCTTATGCTATACCCAATATTGAGATAACTGAGATACTCGGTTTAGCAATTTGTAATACCTAACAGGTAAAAACAACTTCAATGTCCATTCTTTCAACAAGTATTTTTGAGCATTTCAGAATGCCATGAACTTTTCTAGGCACTTGAAATATACTTGTGAAACAAAATTGACAAAGTGTTCTGACCTTTTGTAATAATTTTTAGGGGATTGGGAAAAGACAACATAGTAAATAACTATGTAGTATGTTAGTAGGTGATATGCTATGGAAAATTAGAGCAGAGTAAGGAAGGATTAGGAGTGATGATATGAAGTAGTTTAATAAGAGTGCAGAAGACAGTATTGGGCTACACATCAGAGACTTTGGGTAGTTGTTAACTTGTATGTGATATTTGAAGTCATGAGACAAGATAAAATTACGAAGGCAGTATAAGGTGAAGATAGTGATGAGTATCAAGGACAGAATCCTCACCCTGCTCTTTAGCTAGGAAGAAGAGGAAGAGCTAGCAAAGGAGGCTAAGGTGGAAAAGCCAAGAGTATGGATCCTGAAAGTCATGCAAAGAAAGTATATCTAAGAGAAAGAAGGAATTAACTTGTTGAAAGGTGGTGATTGGCCAAGGAATTATCTCCTGGAAGGCGGGCCCCTTGTAGTACAGGCTTCAGATGCTGCCACTGTGTTGAGTAAGAGGAGCACTGAGATTTAGCAACATGGAAATTGTTAGTGACTTTTACAGGAATGACATTGGTTGGAGTAATTGCAGCAGGAGCCTGCTTAAAGTGGGTTTAAGGAAAAATAAGGAGCATTTGGAAATTGGAGGAATTGACAGACCTTATAATTAGAGTGTCCCTATGACCACGTTTTCCTGCGACTCTCCTGGTGGTATTTACAACTTGGTCCCAGTATAATTTTTGTGGTGCCTCATTTCATTTTCAGATGGGGTCTTGTTTGAGTAACAGGCTATATGGTCATCGTCATTATTCTTTTATCACACACAAATTTGACCAGTTCTGTCCCTTCAAAGGTAGTTTGTATCAGAGATCCTTGTTAGTCCTTCCTTTTCTGTCATAACAGAATATTGCACAGCTAGTACTTTTCCTACTCAAATCTGTAATCAGCCATTTTTTAAGATGTTCTCTCTCATTTTTGTGGTGTTTAGCAAGCAAGAGTTGAAATTTGGATAGATTTTGATTGAGGGGTGAGGGGAGTGAGAAAGGTAGGTGGCCAGTTAAAGAAAGGCATTTCACAGGTAAAATTTTTTAAAGCAGACAGTTGACCAAAGATACTGAGGTTGGAAAATAGAAAATGTACTCAGGGAACTCTGTGTAAAACTGAATAGATGGCATGTGAGAACCCCTAAAAGAAGTGTATTATAATATTAGAACAAAAAGATATATTCAAGCCAGGTAATGAAAGGATTTGAACATCAGACAGAAAGTGTTTGATTTCATTCTTTATTTAGGACAGTGACATATATTAGGCCTTGATGTTACTGGTCCAGGAAAACTAGTGAAGCTGTTATAACCCACACAATCCATAATGAAGTCCTGAGCCCGTGGGTAGGATAATGGTAATCCAAAGGAGGGAACCAAATTCAACAGATACTGCAGCAGAGAGAGCAAAAAGGGGGTGGGAGCGTGACAGAAGCATGACAAAGAGGTCTGCGGTGTCAGGGGTCTGACCTGTGGAGCCTGAGCAGCAAAGGCTGCAGATGCCGTTAATTTCAACGGAGAACACAGGAATAAGTGGAGGAGGAAGACCAAGATACTGTTTTTGGAAAAACTCCTCGGTAATGTGATGAGAGAGTATATAACCTATTGAATTCCATCCGGTAGAGGTGTATTTAAGAAACAGTAGAACAACATTTAGGAAATAAGGTTTTTATTGTCACTGAAGGAAACCACAATGAGATTCCCATCTGTGGAAAAGCATGAAGATTTGGATGTCAATAGCCCTCTCATAAGTTATTTCAGATTCTTTATTTCAGAGAAGTGCATTTCTTGTCTCACTTTTAATTAGACCCCCCCAAAAAAAAAAAACCCCTTCAAGAACCCAGACTTTTCATGGCACTTTATAATTCTTTGTACTGGGAATTGACCCCTCATAATACAAACATCATATTTCAGTTTTAATCACCTTTTGGAAAATACTAACACATTTTATATTTTATTCAATTAAAAGCCCAACCTTGAGGCCTGGCTGGTGTGGCTCAGTGGATTGAGTGTGGGCCTGTGAACCAAAGCATCACTGCTTTGATTCCCAATCGGCACATGCTTGTGTTTCAGGCCATGTCCCCTGTATGGGGTGTGCTAGAGGCAACCATTCATCGATGTTTCACTCCTTTTCTTTCTCCCTCCCTTCCCCTCTCTCTAAAAGTAATAAATAAATACAATCTTTTTTTTAAAAAAAAAAGCTCAACCTTAATGAGACTCTCTTGGAATTTAAAATGTCTGCATGGTTACTGCCTCCAAGTTACTTTTTGTCATGATACAGTGTCCTTCCCCATAGCCCGGCGTAAGTAGTTTGGTTGCAGACATACTTTTCCCCACTGAAGCACAGACAGCACTGCTGTGGTGGAGTAGTGAGTCAGTGTACAGTAGTCTTCCCTCATCCACAGTGTCTCTCTCTGCAGCTTCTGTTATATGCTGTCAGTTGCAGTCCAAAAATGTTAAGTGGAAAATTCCAGAAATAAACAAGGGGTTTTAAGTTACGCACTCTTATGAGTAGTGTGAAATTCTACATTGTCCTGTTGTGCCCCTCCCATGATGTCCATCATCTTCTTGTCCATTGTATCCACAATGTATATGCTACCTGCCTGTCAGTCACCTAATAGCCATTTGGATGATCAGATCTGTTGTCATGGTATCATAGTGCTTGTGTTGACGTCACCCGTATTTTACTTAATAATGACCCCGAAGTGCAAGAATAGTGATGCTGGCAATTCAGACAGGCCAAAGAGAAGTCATAAAGTGCCTCCTTTAAGTGAAAAGATATGTAAAGTACAGTAAGATATTTTGAGACAGACCACATTTACATAACTTTTATTACAGTATGTTGTTATAACTGTTCAATTTTATCATTGTTGTTCTCCAGTTGTTAATCTCTTACTGTGCCTTATATATAAATTAACCTTTATCATGGATATGTACATATGTATGTATAAGAAAAAACTTAGTGTATATGTACAGTTCAGTACTACCCATGGTTTTAGGTATTCATAGATTATTCATTTGAAATACGTCTTTATTGGGTAAGAGGCACTACTGTATTTCATTGTTCAAACGAAAGCCTTTGGAGACAAGACAAGGAGATGGCCGAATAACCGAAATTGGGATTATGCAATTCCAGCCAAATGTATGCTCATTTGAAAACAGGCAAAGCATTAGAATCTGGCAGTGGAGAGTAAGGGAACTGGAGTGTTCTAATGGATTTGGTTATTTGTGAATGACTACTCTTAATGTAGGAAATTTGAACAATGTTACTTTAATGTGATTGGGAAGAAATTAAAACAATTTGTAATTTATCACCAATACTGACAACAGGATATGGCAAAAAAACAAAATGTGGGGATTCAAGTCCTGGCCCTCATGTAGTATGTTGGGTGAGTCTCTTAACAGTTTCTTGGATTATCATTTCCCCTTTCAAAACTGAATGAGTCAGGGGTTCCTAAGGTAACTCTGAAGCACACCAGAAGGATTCGCAGCACTTAAAAAAAAATGAAGAAAAAAGTTTCTACTTACAGTAAGGGCTTGTTACCGTTCAAGGAGAGACACTAAAATCAGCCAAAGGAAAAGGGCACACGGGGAAGTCCTGAAGAAGCCTGTAGGTGTCCATTTGCAGGGTGTGGCCAACCAGGGAAGCACATTTGAACCTTGGTTTCTAGGGTTTTTATTTGAAGCCAGTCATATAGGTGTGAATCACCCACATGACTGACCTCAACTACTCATTCTCCAGCCTCCCAGGAAAAAGTAGTGGTCACCAGAAATCACACTGTAAGCATAAACTATCTGATTAAATTAGAACCCTCCGGTTCAAGTGCTCAGAGCTCATTTCCCAGAAGCTGGCCAAGGACCAGTCCTGAAGATAGGCCTTTTCCCGTATGTGCAGTTTGAGCAACACAGGCCTGCTGACTTAACTCTTCACACGTGTAGAATTACGTGATACTGAAATTTCTTCTAATGTTTTGCGAATGGATTTGTAACTTCATATATATTGTAAAGAATTGAAAGTTTTTGTTTGTTTTTAAGATAGTTTGGATGTTTCTATTTGAAAGGTTAAATTAAAAAAACAAATTAATACTGATGCTAGAAAATAAGAACAGGAATTGAATGTATAAAAATAAAATGTGTCTTAAACAAGACAACACAGAGCCCTGCTCACTACTGAATAAGCTCCCAAGTGGAAAGATTAAGAATTTCCAGACTTGAGTCATTTTGAGGAAATCTAAGGAAGCTACCTAATTAAGCCCAATTTCAGAAGCTAAGTTCTGTTAACATTTGATTAGCAATTACTGATATTTTTAATTTTCTTTGCATCGGTGGTAAATTTAAAGTTTTAAATTAAAAACCTTTGCACCATTTTTGTAAAATTGAGGAAAATACTCATTTTACTTTTCTATTTCAGTATAAGTGTCTCTTAAACACATTCGAAAGTTGTTTAGTGCAAGTATTCTATATTTAGTGCCTGTTAAATAACTCTGGTACCTCATCTTCCCATTATGTATCCATGATTCATGGTTTTCCAATTGAGAATGGTTTTATTTGTGTTTCTACTATCTTTTTGGGGGGCGTGTGTGGCCACTTTTCATATTTAAAATTTCTTTGATTTAAAAATGTTCAATTTTTAAAAAATAAATAGAAGTATATCTGAGTGTTTTGTTTTCCTCCCAAGTCCATAATTTATAATTTGGTATAAAATTTGCAAGTTACCATATAGAATAGTGCATTTTGTTCTGCGTTTGAAATTACAGAATATTTGAAATGGTTATATTCAATTTAAAGTAGAGGAAAACCTTTCTAAAATTTGACATACTTTATCTGAAAAAAGTATTGGAATTACTTTTGTATAAAAGAAACCTTCATGTTCCTACCTGGTTAGTCATTTTACTTAGAATTAACCCCATACACTAGAAATGGTACAGTGTAAAATTACCATAGAAGTACTGAACTCTTATTTCATGTCTGTAATTAATATCTTCTTAACTGTGTTTAAGTATGGTGCAGGAGGGAACCAAATGACTTTCAACACTGAATACATATAAAATATCCTTGGGATAGTTACATAGCTTTTATCTTAAAATATTTATTGCTGGGTCTAGAAATGGATCTTAGTTTTTCCATTTGTCATGAAATCCTTTTTTTCAGAAAGAGCAAAGTATTAATTTTTAGCTCGCACTGCCTGGTTTATTAGCTAATATGGTTTCCCAGCCATTCAAAATATAATACCTGTGTTTCGGTGAGTTCTTAGGTAGTGTTTTACCTTTTCCTGTTACAAATAAAAGTTATAGTAATATAGAATACTTTAGAGCATTAAGTGCTGCTGTACTTTGTACCATCTAGAGGTCCTCATGGCTGTGTTTTCTAGTATTTGTTCTGTTCAATTTGATTCTCTAAAGCAAAGCCACATTGGCAATTCATAATTCTTTGGCAAGTTTGAATTTGACTTCGCTGCTAGAAAGAGACTTTACTGACCTCTTTAGATTTTCTCTTTTTTTATTCAGAAATAAGCATTTAAAATTTTTTCACTCTGCTCCAATTTTGTTCAACAGATGTGACATTGTACTAGAAACTAATAGTCAAAGCTAAGTAAGACACCATTCTTACCATTGAAGAACTAGCTTATATTTTAGGTTCTTCATTCCATTTTTCTATCAAGAAAATGGAAGTTAAGATTAATAAAAGCATAAATTACTCTCTGGTTTTTTGGGGGGGTTTTGGTAGTTGCTTGGGCCATGGGGTTTTGTTTGTTGTTTGTTTGTTTGTTTTTGACTGAGTGGTTTATTGCCTGACCTTGCTCAAATGCACTTCCTTTTCATGCACTTGAAGGCGAACTGTTTCCATCAAGCTGGTTAGGGTGTACTGCCACTTCTAAATAACCAGAAAGCTGAAATTGTTGAAACTCTTTAATGTTCAAGACTCTAAATACATTTGTCTTTCAGAGTTCTCTACTTTAGCTAAATTAGGGCTTTTTGAGTTTTATCCACAAAGCCTGAAGTCTTACTTGCTTTCCAAATCTCTTGTGGGAAACCTTCATTCATAATGAAGTGAGTATACGTATTGTCAGGTAAGATACCACCACTACAAATCCAGGAAATTACCCACTATCCCAGGCATTCTTTGAAAATTACGAATTATTTAAGATCTTTAAAAAATCATTTCCCAGTTTCTTCTACAGTTTAAATTGCCCATCTAGTAAATCCTGATGAATTTTGCTCTGGTAAATGTGATCAGTTTGAAGGGTAATTAATGTATTCTTTAAATATGAGTAATTTAAATTTTGCATTTAAATTAAAACCTATTGTTAAAACTATTAAATTCAGTCCAAGAAAAATGAAACAGCTATTTATAACTTCTTCTCATAAAATATATTAGACATCCTGAATTACAAATCTAGAATTCAGAGCATTTAAGAGATGATTTGTAAATCCTGGCAGTTTAGCATGGACCTCCCCAAAAGACCCCACAGCGACTCAGGACTCAGAAAGGCTGTGGGTTAAATTTTCTCTTATCTTCTAAGGGGAACACCGATATTTGTGGCATCTATGCATTTGTTATTACATATCCAAAAGCATCTTATTCTTTAAGGCAATACATGTGGAAAGAATACCTTAATAGTATATTATTATTGCAGATTCTGCATTGTCTAAAAACTCATTCAATTTATGAGTTCCTCGATATCTACTATAATAGCACTGAACAGAAATTTCAGTTATGGCACAACATTTCTATCAACATAGTTTTCCTTCGTAAATGCCATTTTAAACTTTTATTAAGAACTATATTTTAGGAACTAATATTTTCTCTTAATTACACTAAGGCATTAAACAAACCGGCCCCAAAATACTGAAGTATGAGTGTTGCAATAAGGAAAGTTTAAGCCAACTATGTGCATCTAAATTTCACTTTAATAGTTTTAAGGTAAATATTTAATTCTATGCATTATTTATAGCATATGGTACTTGTTCAAATAAAATGGTGTAATGAGTTATAAAATGAAGATTGGTAGGAAATAGAAAATACAGTAGTATCCCAATGCTGCTATAACAGATTGCCATAAATTTAGTGTTTTAAAACAATAGATTTATTATCTTAACAGTTCTAGAGATTAGAAATCTTAAAATCAGGATGTTTGCAAGGCTGTATTCATTCTGGAGACTTAGGGGGATATCAGTTTCTTGCCTTTTTCTCAGCTTTTAGAACCACCTGCATTGCTTGATTCATGGACCTTTGCACTATCTTCAAAACCAGCAGCATACATTTTCATTATCTGTCTATTTCTATATGCATATAAATTAAATGACCTGATAATTATTAATGTAGGAAATTGTTATTTTTGTTCTCCTCTTTATCCTCCTCCGCCCTGCACATCCAGTCCCAAGAGCATTCCCCCTACCCTTTTAGTTCAAGTCCATGGGTTGCACATGTAAATTCTTTAGCTTCTTCATTTCCTATACTATTCTTAACCTCCTCCTGTCTATTTTGTACCTACAAATTATGCTTCTTATCCATGTACCTTTTCCTCCATTCTTCTCCCTCCCCTTAGCCACTGGTAACCCTCCATGTGATTTCCATTTCTCTGATTTTGCTCCTGTTCTAGTTGTTTGCTTAGTTCATTTTTTTTAAGTTGTTGTTGATAGTTGTGAGTTTGTTGTCATTTTACTATTCATAGTTTTGATCATCTTCTTTTTCTTAGATATGTCCCTTTAACATTTCATATAATAAGGGGTTGGTGATGATGAACTCCTTTAACTTGACCTTGTCTGGAAAGTATTTTATCTGTCCTTCCATTCTAAATGATGGCTTTGCTGGGTAGAATAATTGTGGATGTAGGTCCTTGCTTTTCATAACTTTGAATACTTCTTTGCAGCCCTTTCCTGCCTGCAAGCTTTCTTTTGAGAAGTCAGCTGATAGTCTTACAGAAACTCTTATAAGTAACTGTTTCCTTTTCTCTTGCCGCTTTTAAGAATCTCTCCTCCTTAATCTTGGTAATGTAATTATGATGTACCTTTGTGTGTACTTCCTTGGGTCCAGTTTCTTTGGGAATCTCTGAGCTTCCTATACTTCGTAGAAGTCTATCTTTTGCCAGATTAGGGAAATTCTCCTTCATTGTGTTGTCAAATAAGTTTTAAATTTCTTGCTCTTCCTCTCCTCCTCCTGGCACCCCTATGGTTCAGATGTTGGAACCTTTAAGATGGCCCGGAGGTTCCTAAACCTCTCCTCCTTTTTTTGAATTCTTGTTTCTTCAGTCTGTTCTGGTTGAATGTGTTCTTTGTTCCTTCTGTTCCAAATCATTTATTTGAATCCCGGTTTCCTTCCTGTCACTGTTGGTTCCCTGTATATTTTTCTTTATTGCACTTTGTACCGTCTTCACTTCTTCCTTTATTTTGCAGCCATACTAAATCCTTTTTGTGAACATCCTGATTACCTGTGTTTTGAACCCTGCAGCTGATAGGTTGGTTATCTCTTGGTTGCTTAGTTGTTTCTCTGGAGTTTTAATCTGTTCTTTTAATTAGGCCATATTTCTTTGCCTCATTGCACCTGTTATGTTGTAAGGGACAGAGGCTTAGGTCTTCACCAGGGCAGGATGACCCACTTTGCTGCCTTGTGGTGCTGTATGTGGGGGAGGGGTCAGAGAGGGAACAGTTCCTCTTGCTCAGCTCCCAGGGGACTTTCAGTCACTTCTGCCGCTACCCACAAGCAAATTAGGCCCCTCTGGTGCTTTTTCCCAGGTGGGTGGGTTTGTGTATGCTCTAGGACCCTGTGGATCTCTCCAACGAATTCTATGGGGCTGGGAGTTTCTCCTTCTACCTCAACCCCCACGGGTATTTTCAATCAGTGGTTTGAGGCTTTATTTCCCCACAGTGGGACCCTGGGTTGCGAGGTCTGTCTTGTTCCCCACTTGTTCCTCCCAGTTCATCTGCATGCAAATGTGGGATCACCCACTCCACCAGTCACTGCCATGCCTGCCCCAGTCCTCCAGTCCCCACCTGGCCACGAGTCCTCTCCTCTCTGCCCAGCTGCCCATCTCCACCCCTCCTACTGGTCTGGATGAATGTGTGTTCGTAAACTGCTTGGTTCTTGGACTTCCATACAGTTTGATTTTCTGGCAGTTCTGGTTGTTTTTTGTTTTAAGGTTAGTTGTGATTCTTTCTATGGTTGAATAAGGAGGCAAAGAGTGTCTACCTATGCCTCCATCATGAAGTCTGGAAAGTTTTCATTCATATATGATCTTAAAGTGATCCATCATTCCCTTAATGGAATGCATATCAAAGTAAAATTCTCTTAAAGTGAAGAAGAGTATGCGATGAAATTATAACCATCTAAAATGGTTAGTAATTTTACTTTGTGTGTGTGTGCGTGTGTGTGTGTATTTGTTTTAATTTTGTAAAGTGAATCTAGATTAATTCCTGGAATAATAGAAAAATATTTTATGACTTTGAGTTTTTCAATTAAGAATTAAATTAGATATTTCTTAATAAATCTCTACATTTCTCTATAAATTGATGAGATTGCCAATGTCCTGTCATTAAAATAAATAAAAATTTAAGCTTATGGGTTCTTAACATTTTGAATTATTTTAATTTTATTTTTATCAAGGAAATGTTTTTATCCTAGAGATTTTATGACACATTGAATTTTCTGGCATTTATGGAATCTGAATGTAGTTGTTTTAGGGCGATTAGCTCTTAAATTCATTTTGCTATGGCTGTTTTTCATAGCATGGTCATTTCCTACTGTGTGTGATAGGAATTGTTCTAAAATTTTAAAATTTCCTTTCTGTTCTAAAATTAAGAATTTATTTACTATCATATTTCTTTTTTTATTTAAAGATTTGTTTATTTATTTATTTATCTTTAGAGGATAAGGGAAGGAGAGAAATATCAATGTATGGTTCCCTCTCATGAGTCCCCAGCTAGAAACTGGCCTGCAACCCAGGCATGTGCCCTGATTGGGGATCGAACCACGATCATGTGGTTCGCAGGCCCGCACTCAATCCACTGAGCTACACCAGCCAGGGCTAATATCATATTTCTTAAAAAACAAAAATAGGAAGGAATTTAACTCAATAATGACAGTTTAAAATTATATTTATCACTAAAAATATTTTTTGTGTGTTTTTTTACAGGAATTGAAACCTGATATAGTAACGAAATCTGCTCTTAGTGATGATATCAATTTTGAAAAAATCTGCAAAAAGGTATATCTGCAATGGACTTTACTTATTTTTTCAGGAAAAGTTTTGTATTTATATTTTTGACTTTTTCGTTGATGAGAAAACTCATCAAGAAGCCAGGTTGTATAAGTATATAATGAAT
Source organism: Sturnira hondurensis (assembly GCF_014824575.4). NCBI lineage: Eukaryota > Metazoa > Chordata > Mammalia > Chiroptera > Phyllostomidae > Sturnira > Sturnira hondurensis. The sequence continues at coordinate 6,661,874 of NW_028074140.1, read as the reverse complement.
TTTACCCACTTGAACTCTAGAATTGCCACCAAAAAAAATATTGTATGGTAATTTATGAATTTTACTTTGATATGTTATCACACTTTCAAGATCTTTAAAGGTATGGTGAACTAAATACAATTTTTATGACTTAGCAGTTTGTCAGTCTTACCCTGTTCAAACAAAGAATCATTACTTTTATTCTTTCCAAATCATTTCCTTGAACATTTCTCTTAAACCCTGCATTTACCCTTTCTCCCATTTTACAAGTGAGAAAAACTGAAAGACTGTAGTGAGGTGATTGGGGCTCTTCCCAAGTATGTGGCAATTAGGACATTTACGCAGACCGTCTGGTTCTTGGATTTACCAGTCCTGCCGCTGCTGCTTTGCCTTTTTATATTTCCTCCCGCTTTGCTGGTGCCTCCGTAGGAGAGTTCCACCTCAGGACAGCTGTTGGGTTGATTGATTTTTCTATATTGCTTTTCTGTTTTCACTTTCATTGACATTTGCTCTCCTCTGTATTATTTGTTTCTTGCATTTGTGTTTACTTTGCACTTCTAGTTTCTGAATGTGGAAACAAATTGCTCATTTTGGACCTTCTTTTCTAATGTAAGCATTTAATGCTCTAGATTTCCCTCTAAGAATTACTTTAACTACATCCCATATATTTGATGTTACATTTTCATTTTATTTGAGTTCAAAGTATTTTGAATTTCCCTTGAAACTTTATCTTTGAAACTTTTATCTTTATCTTTAACTTTATCTATGGTTTAATTAGAAGTATATTCTTTAGCCCTGGCTGGTGTAGCTCAGTGGATTGAGCACGGGCTTGCAAACCATATGATCACAGTTTGATTCCCAGTCAGGGCACATGCCTGGGTTGCAAGCCAGTTCCCAGCAGGGGACTCACGAGAGGCAACCATACATTGATATTTCTCTCTCTCTCCTTCCTTTCCTCTCTAAAAATAAATAAATAAAATCTTTTAAAAAAAGAAGAAGTATATTCTTTAATTTGTGAACAAGTAGGGGATTTTTACAATTGTATTTATGATACATGAATATACTTTTTTTTTAACTTTATTATTTATGTTATGGCTTATCTTGGTGACTATTTTATGTGCCCTTAGAAACAATATGTATTCCATTGGGATCAGTGTCCTTTAAATGTCATTAGGTCAGATTGGTTGATAGTATTGTTCAGGTGGTTTATAGCTTTACTGATTTACTCCCTTCTTGTTATATTAATTACTGAGAGAGGTATGTCACAGCTCCCAACTGTAAATGTCAGGTTACCTATTCCAGCCTTAAGCAAAAAAAAAAAAAAATACTCTTATTTTGTATTTATGTAGACTAGCACAGACTTCTCTGCAATTAATTGTTGTTAGACAAGTTAAATGTTAAAGTTTTATTGTAGGAAGGCCAGAATGTAAGCATTCGGTGTGCTGAAGAGCATGAGGATTTGTTGTTGCCATCATTGTCCTTGTCAGAAGCAACACCCAAGTCATGAGCATGATGTTAAAACAGCCTCTTTACTTTACACTACTGTTAACAGAACACAGACCCCTCCTCCCCAGGACGGTATACTGATACCAAAGGAGCCCCTACTGGGCTCGATTGTCCATCGCCAATAGGAAAAACATCTCTCAATGCCAGAGATTTGTGAAAAGAAAAGGAAATGTTTATTTAATGCTATACAGACTTAGAGGAGTGACCTAACGTCTTCATTAAAATATCAAAGTCCTTTAGGATATTCACAGTCGCCCACAGTGCTTCCTTCTCCCCATGCCCTAATTTAGGGTACCATAACTCAGGAAAAGAAGCAATTGTCCAGGATCCAGGATCCTGGCATCATCAGCTTTGTCGCCATCCAGGGAGGATCTCTAATTAATCCAAAGCCTTATGGCACCTTCTCATGGCCTACTGGCAAGAGTTATTTGTACCTATTTTCCAGGTAAAGTCTCTCCTGCATCCCAGGCCACATGGCCAAAGGGAGCACCCCGAAGCCACCTGGTCCTCTTCTACCAAAGCTGCAGGGGTTGTCACTCTGGCCAAAACTGCATGGTTCTTCTCTCCAGAGCTGCGGAGAGGGTAGGGTCCCACTTGAGCAAAGCTGAGTGGCGGTTCTCTGCTAAAGCCGCATGGTGATTCTCTCTACTAAAGCTGTGGGAGTCCCCACTCTGGGGAAGCCTCGTGGCTCTCTCCTTCACATGGCTGCAGGGGTCTCTGCCAGAAGTGCGTGGCTTTCTCTCACATGGCTTGGGGGTCCCCAGTCTGGCAAAACCTTGTGGCCCTCTCCAGTGGCTGCCATGTCTGGGTTTAAATCCCTGAGCCAGTCCTCCTCTGCAGCCCCATTTCCGACTCCTCCCACAATCGGCTACACTTGCCAGCACTCCTGTATCCTTCCAGCTTTTACTGGGCTGCCATCAGGATTCTGGGCAGGTGTGGCCCCATGTGGTGGAGGTAATCATTTCCATGCTCTCATGCTGGCACTGTAAACGGGGAGTTGCCTCCCAGTTACATCTTGGGTGGGAAGTCCCTTTCTATCCCCCTGGCTCAGAGCATGGCCACAGCTATTTAACATATCTGTGCAACCAGTTAAAGGTTATAGATATGTTAAATGACCTTGCCAGAGGTTAGCTGCAAAGCTGAGGCTGTACAAAAGAGCTCTGCATGTTCCTGTTCCATGTGTTTCTTCCACCAACTCACACCTGAGGGGGAGGGGTGAGGACATCTTATATGCCTTTCTAATATTTCCTAGACACCCTGAGTTCTGAGCTGCATTCCAAATCCATATTTGGTGCCCCCCCCCTTTGGCTACACCCTGTTGCACTATTACGGTTTTACAGTACATATTATTTCATAGGATTCATTCATTAAAATGGGAAAATTTTGGTTTGATAGTTTTTTACATTTGTGGTTTGGTCTGTATCTCATACAATATAATGACACCTTAAATAGAATAGTGGTAATGGTATAAAATATGGAAGACTATATTTTTGTTTCCTCTTGAGAGTTTTAAAAAAAAGTTTAAGCTTTTTACCAAGTGAATTATTTTGAACTCTTTGGTTACTAGTTCTAAAAGTATTTTATTAATGCTTAACTTGTGGTGAGAGTAAAAAGTAATTTATTTTTAGCTCCTTAATAATATTATGTTTTCATCTAAACTCTTTTAACAGTAACACTTGGCAATACTTATCACTTAACTTGGACTTGGAAATATCCAAAGTAAAATATCCTATGTCTTTATTTTTTAACTTCTCAGCCAGATTATGTTCTCTTTGGGAAGTTTAGTAGCAGTTAATGTATGTGTAATATATGTAAAATGAGTATTTCAGGGTATGGTCTGTCTTCCATTTACAGCCCTTCGTTCAACCTTCTAGTGTTTGAAATACCATTTAAATTGAAAGTGGGGAAACAAACATCTATGTTAGCTTATCAGTATTTTGTAATAGTTAAGTCATTTGTATGTAACTGGATTTGTAGGCATGTGATGTATAATAATAATTAGGTAAAAAGTTCAGGGCCTTTGTGACTGAAATGTTGTGAAGTGAAACCTGATTTGTTTCTGCTCTTTTGTACCTTCCTCCAAAAAAAGAGGAAGGAAGGGGGGTTGAAAGGAAGGAAGGGAAGACAGTTCTGTTTCATCCGAGTTCTTGAGAGATCCTTGAGGGATTTGCAGCCCAGGGAAACTGCCCTGCCTAAGAATCCTTTCAGTTTCCTCCTAAGCTATTTGATTTCAGTGATTTTGTTACTGAGTCTCCTGGTCCCTTCAGTGTGAACTCTAAACCTTAGTTTGCTTAGTTGCCACACTTCTTCGAATTCAGTTGAATGGACTATTTCTCCTTAAATGTGTTTTAGTAAGTACAAATATTCATGTGTTGATTTATATCTTTAGGTAAAACCTTGAATTGAAATTAAGCCCAATTAATATTGAAATTACTGCTGTTAGCATTCTGCTTCTACCAATTCATGTAGAGCCAGTTTGTTTTAGGCATCATTTCAAAGGAATGAGTGTCATTGCATGTAAGAGCTTTTTCATTTTTAGACCGTTGTTTATATTTACATGCACATTCTCAAAATTCTCTTCAGAATTGAACACCAAATGCTTTGTGCTCACAGTAAATCCCACATGCCAAAATAAAAATTTTCCATTAAAAATTAGGTGTTTTCCCTTTTTTATTTAATTTATTTGAAATGGAAGAAACTGGAGGTGTGTTAAACCACAGTTTCCTGAGCATTTTCCATGGCAGACATTGTGTCAACTTCAAGTAAGGAAAGCCGCCGGTTCTTTCATGCCCTCAGTATTGTGAAGACTTTCATGCAGGTGTAAAAACCATTTATTCACATGGACTACTTAGCCTTATAAGCTTCTAAATAAATTTACTTAAATTTAAGGTGTCTGACCAGTATTCGAAATTTTTCTATAAACCTCCAGAGATTTTCTGTCTCTCCTGTGAAGTTTATCACATTCTACTTTAGAATAGTTATTTGTACATTAGTCTTAACCTTTTAAATTAGAGCAAGATCATGAGCCTCAAAAGAGAGTGTTTGTCTTTATAACACCATGCCTTCACATAACAAGTCATGTTTAATGTAAATACAAATATAAATATGACTAAATATAAAGAGGGAGAAAGTGAGTGAGGAGGGAAGATAGACAGGAGAGGAATTAAGGAGAGAGAAACCAAGTGTGTCAAAGCGGAGGCTGCCTGCCTGTTCTGATGCGTCCCTACACTGACCCAGTGCCTTCAGCAGATTGCAGCAGGGAGGCAAAGCACTGCGGAAGGTGTGAGCAGAGCCTGCTTGCTGCACAAGCCTTTGTTTTGTTTTGTGTATATTTGATTTCTTTCCACAAAGGTTTGAGAGGGGCTTGGAGTTGGATCACGAAATGAAAGAAAGTTATCTCAGTTTGAAACAAAACTTGTATTTCAACAACTATTCTCATACTAGACTGAAATCAGAAACCTGACTTTGATACATGTGGTTCTTAAACTGTTTGATTTAAAGAAAGTTAGTTAAAAATCAAATTTTATACATTGAAGCAATCATTTAAACTTTTCTTTCTTCTCAGTAAAAAATGTCAAATTTAACAATTTAAATTGACTTTAACTTTATTCTTCATAAAGCAACTAAAAGTCATTCATTTAATTTTTTAAATTTAAATTTTAACAAGAGATAAAGGCAACACAGATCAAATGTTTTATTTAACAATTATATCAGCAGTTTTAACTTCATTTCAAGATCACCTAGCCAGTTTCCTAACACAAGCCTGTATTTGCTGAACACGCTCCTCTCACATACAGCTGCATTGACTGTATACTGCACAACTCCAGTTGTGGCAGCTCCGTGTGAGTGGCAGTCCTGGGATTATGCAATGCAATGACTTTTTAAAAATTAATCTCACTTCTTATTAGCCTGGTATTTTCCCCCAAATCTCCACAAAGTTTGCAACATAAATACACAGTTATAGAGAAAGACATAACAGATAACACCTCTATTTATTAGACAAATGCACAGTTGTGAAATTCCAAATTTGTTGTAGAGCCTTTTTAAAAAAAATACATAACTTACTGAAATTGGATCATTAAGTCACTCTGATATTTTTCAGGGCAGAGAAATAACATTGGTAAATAAACTCCATCATAAAATGATTGTTAACAAAACAGTATTTACCCTGAGTCAACACTAGACATGCAGGTATTACCACTGGTCTTCTGACACTTTTTATAACTAAGATGGAAAGTTGTAGCTAACCCTGGAAAGGAAAGCACCCGATTCATCACAGCTTTTAGCAAGTTGTCAAAGCAGGGATTTGGGAACAGTAGTAAGTATGTTTTGGACAATTATACATGAATATATTGTCAAAACCTGTTAGGATTCCTAGAACATTTTACCTAAAAATGTGAAATTAACCCCTATGATGAGAGTACTTTCTAATTTATTTGTTTTATAAATACATGTGTTCATATATTGGGGATTCTCTTTGAAGCAGATTTGTAGTTGCTTCAGGAAATATTCTGAAATAAGCAGTTAAACAGCTGTTGCTAGAGGGTTGTCTTTTTCCTTGTAACCTGAAGAAGGGCGGGCTCCTGTGGTGTGTGTAATGGTTGGTTGTCAAGGCTGGTTGTTTTTGTTGTCATTGTTGCTGTATTTACATTACATGTGAATGTTCTGGAAATTGGCCCGGGGACTGAAGGGTATTGGCACTGCGTTGAGTATCAGATTGTTTCCACTAAGCCAGCATCTTCACTTATGTCACCGTTCAAAGAGGTACAGTTAGTGCTATAACCAGTTGCCTTGATTTGGCAACAAAAGTGTCTGTTGGTGATGTTTTTGTTTGGAACTTATCTTTTAAACATCATGAACCTGCTGATTTTTAAAAACTTTTTAGTTTATCCCCATGAAGGATTCTACTTACATGTAATTTAGAACAGGTGTCACACACACCTTTTTCCATAAAGGGACCCTATCATAAATATTTTAGGCTTTGCAGGCCATACAGTGTCTGTCACAGCTGCTCAACTCTGCCACTGTGACATAGTGCAACCATCTCTAGTATATGAATGAACGAACTTGGCTGAGTTCCCATAAAACTTTATTTTATAAAACAGGCAGCAGGTACAAACTGGCGCGTGGGCCAGTTAGCCCACCACCCGTTACAGGAGTCAAATTAACTTCTACGAGGTGTTTTTCTGAAACTGACAGGTCTTTATTAGTTTTTCCCCACTTTCCAATTCAGTTGATTCTTACAGAATTTATCCCCACATCATTCTGTTTTCGTTAATACAGTTTAAGCCATAGCTGTTGACATCCTGCTGTGGTCTGTAAGGATTTAGATCTCATTCCTCCTCCATGTCATTTATGTACCTTTTCATCCTCCTAATATATGTGAGTCAAATTTAGATCAGTTGAACATTTCATGATTATTTTGACTAGAATTCACGTAGTGAGTAGTTACTTTTCCTTTTCCACATAATATTTCTATTTCCTATAGCTTTATCATTGTTATGTTTATTTTGTTAGTTTTCAATCTTCTTTCTATCTTCTAATGTAACACCAAACTCCTCGACAGTTACTGAAGTCCCCTCCAAAGTCATTTCATACACCACGTATAAATCGAAATCTTTTCTCACCATCCTGATGATTCCTGTGGCCTGGATCTCCTCTTCCTTATATCCCATGCCTTCCTCATTTTTTGTATCCTTTATTTTAGTGGAGCAGTAGCTTCTTGGGAGAAAGGTTCAAGGGATGTAAACTTTTTAAAACCTTATGTGTCTCAAAGTATTTTTATTTTTACCTAGTTCGACAATTATTTTTCTACAGAAATACAAAAGCATTCCTCCATTGTCTTTTGACCTTTGATTCTGATTCCTGAAATTTTTTTTTGGTGATTTGGTTTTTTTTTTCCTTCAAAAGTTTGTAAATCCCGATATTCTGATGTTACTCTTATTTTAATATGTTGTGTTGAGTCTTTTCAGCCTGAAAAATCACCTACTTTATTGGAGGTTCTGTACTACAGCTTTTATTATTCTTTTTATAAAACTCAAGCAAGCATGTTTGACCCATAAACTGCAGGAGCCCAGCTTGTTACTGAGTGACTCAGGTAGTTTGCACACGATTTGCACCAAGTGTAACTTAAAGACGTAATTCTGGGTGACATTACCTAGATCAGTCTTTCAAACTGCCATCAATTTGCTAAGATATACTCATAAGTTTGTATTACTGGAAGGAAGAAAAATCCTTATACTGGGCTATTTACCATGCAGGATAAATTCACAAAGCAGACATTTGAAGCTGATAGTTCTATTTTAAGACACCAATGAAATTTATTCATTTTATGGAATGTTTACTGAGTGCCAACCTACTCTTACCTATTACTCTTGTAGGCAGTGGGTCTATAGCAGTGAAGAAGACGAAGTCTGCTTTACCAATAAGCAGACATCTGCACTGGCATGAAGTGTTGGGTGTGTGGAATAAATGAGGAGTGATGGAATCTGTTGTGTTAGTTTAGATAACATTTTAGCAGAGACCTGACTACAGTGAGAGGATCAGTCTTTGAAAGTAGAGTATTCCAGGTAGAGAAGATCTTGCAGTGGAATAGCCTAAGCGTCAAGAACAGATAGCAGGACCTGGTTATATATAAAAATTCACTGGGACTGTTAGAGGGAAAATGGGCTATGGCGGAGCAGGATGTTAAGGAGGGTGACCAGGTGTGAACTTACTGCATTGGGCTGAGTGAGAAGACTGTTGGTGAGTTAGTCAAAGACAGTAAGAGTAGAAATGGTGAGAAATGACTGGTTCTGCGTGTATTTTGCAGTTGGGACCAGAGAATTTGCTGAAGAATTCATTTTGAAATGTGAAGGAAGGAGAAATATAATGGAGGAATCCCTTGAGTTTTAGGCCTGCACAACCAGAAAAAATTGAAATTATGTGCAGTAAGATGGGAAAGGTAACAGTAAAAGTAGGTTTGAGAAGAAAAACAAAGAATTCTCTTTTCAACTATCAAGTAGGTAGTTGGCTATATGAGTCAATAGTTTGAGTTAGAGGGCGAGGTAGAAATTTGGAAGTATCAGCCTACATATGATTTTTAAAGCAGTTGACCCAAATTATAAAATTTCTAAATTTATAAGTACATTAAATATTAGGTGTAATCTGTTCATATTCAGTCATCCTATTTTATAGTGTTGGCTATAACCTAGGCATTGGTGGGAAGTGAGAATGCAACAGTAATACTGGACAAAATGTAAACATATAGGATTAGATAATTTCTAGGTATCTATTAAATGAAGGTGCATACATTACAAGAGTCATAAGTTATATCATTGAGCTTAATGCTGCATGTTATTTGATTCTTTCATAAAAATTTAGTCTTAATTTGGTCTTGTAGGTTCTTTGATAGGATGAGCTATATTATATCTTTTTAATATCACATGTGATGCTTATCACAATTTTGGAAAGATATTAAGTACCCAAAGAATATTGACACAGTAGTTATAATTGTTCAAGGACACTAGAATTTTTGTCAGTGTGAATTTTATTGTTCAACTTACAGCCTGATTCTACTGCGACCGAAAGAGCAACTGCCAGGTTAGCAGCGCACCCCCTTCTGAAGAAAAAAATAGATGTGCTAAAAGGTATGAATTAAAGGACTTTTGGACCATGTACTTAAATGTATCCGTGCCCATTATTTTGACTAAGTGGCTGTTGATTTATTTGTATTTTTAGCTCTTTATCCTTTCAAGGATTTTTTTTTTAAGAGAGAGGGAAAGGGAGGGAGAGAAACATCAGTGTGTGGTTGCCTCTCACGCACCCCCCACTAGGGACCTGGCCCGCAACCCAAGCATGTTCCCTGACTAGGAATCGAACCAGCGACCCTCTGGTTTGCAGCCAACACTCAGTCCACTGAGCTACACCAGCCAGGGCTCAAGGATCTTTTGTATTATAAATATCTCTTTCAAATATTTCCATATGTGGGAATGGGATTGAAAATATGGAAGGCATCTGATATCCAAAGAAAAACTAAATCTATGTTTTTTCCTCAGTTCTAAAATATGAATATATACTATATGTTCATGGTAATGTTGAATACAATTGATTTTCTAATTATTGATGTAATTCATATTATTACTGTGATGTTGCCATTACTTAGCTACATTATTTTCATTTATGTGTGTATATTGAAAGAATTAAATGCTTTTGTCACTGAAGATACTTATTTTTATGTCTGAAAGCCAATTTATAATACTCTACAATTGTATCAACATATTATTCCTACAGAAATTAAAGTTGCCATTTTTTAAAATTTATTTGCATTCAGTGACATTTTTACTATTTTTCAAAGCTCCAAGGCATGAAATGATGGGAGGTATTTTTAAGATTTCATTTATTTAATTTTAAAGAGAGGGGAAGGGAGGAAGAAAGATCACTGTGTAGTTGTCTCTGTTGTGTCCCCCAACCAGGGACCTGGCCTGCAACCCAGGCGTGTTACCTGGCCAGGAACCGAACCAGCTATCCTTTGGTAGGCCAGGGACCTGGCCTGCAACCCAGGCGTGTTACCTGGCCAGGAACCGAACCAGCTATCCTTTGGTAGGCCGGCACTCAATCTAGTGAACCACACCAGCCAGGGTTTTTTTTTTTTTTTTTTTTTTTAAGATTTTAAATGGATACTCCTGAGCCTTCTTTTAAGTTTGGTTTCTAAAAAGCCAGTAGTTTTTTTTATGAATTCAGACCCATTCACTATATATATATATATATATATATATATATATACACACACACACACACACACAGTCATACAACACAAAATGACAGGAATACATTCTGAGAAATTCATTATTAGAGCATTTCATAATTATGCAAACATCACAGAGGGAGGGCATTTAACACAAATAGATGATATAGCCTGCTATACCCCTAGGCTCCATTGTAGTCTTACTGGACCACCATCATATATGCTGTGTATTGTTGATGGAAATGTCGTTGTGTAGTACATGGTTGTATTTACTATAATGTACAAATAATCCTAAGTGTTTCTAAATAATTATAAAAAACACTATACTGAACAGTGACATTTTATATTATTTGTTCACTGCTGATACAAGTTGTATACTGTTTCTCTTGCAGCTGCTGTCAAAGCCTTTAAAGATGCAAGACAAAATGATACTGAAATTCAGTCATCAAAGAATGCTTCAGAAGAAAATTACTCCAAGGACACTTCAGGTTCAAGTGATGATGCCATTAAGTTACAGCATGAAGGAGCTCTTGTTAGTGAGCAAAAAGACAAAGAAGCCAAAATGACGGCAAAGAAATCAGTAAATAGTTCAAAAGAAAAAATAGCTAAGATGGAACACAGACCCAAAGCAGTGGACATTCCAAATTCTCCATCAAAGCCTTCTGAAAAGGATTCTGTGAAGGATCCCTGTGACCCCCAGAAAGTACCTGCTAACCGAAAAACGAAACCGTCATATCAAAACAAAAGAAAGGAAGCGCCCAAGAGCTCACTTGGAGAAAACAGTGAAGGGGAAGAACTACCCGGAGAAGAGAAGGAGTATTTTGACGACAGCACGGAAGAGAGGTTTTACAACCAGTCTTCTGTGTCTGAGGAGGATGACAGTGGTGATGACTTCTTCATTGGGAAAGTCAGGAGGACACGAAAGAAGGAAAGTGATTGCCATTCTTCAGTTGTAGAACGAAAATCCGCCCAGAAGGTGTCCCCTGAAAAGAATATACTCGAAACCCATCAGGGTGTAAGGAATGACAAAAACAAGCCAAGTACAGAAGGAAGGAAGTTTGAGTCAGTGTTTTTCCACTCTTTATCTGGATCTGAAAGCCCTAGAAGGTAATTACATTTTCGTGTTCTAAATTATTATTAGCTTTTAAAAATGTTAAATATTTACACATCCTAATAATAATGAGAGAAGGTTACCTGTCATACATAATTCTCATTTGTACAAAAAGACATCCTGTGACTTTGACCTCTCCAATTTTATATAGGGATGATAGATACAAATACACATATGGCAGTGACACATTTATTCAACTTCATAAGAAAATAAGATGTAGTAGCCAAATAATTTTTCTAGCTAACTTAAGTTTATCCCTTCAGTTATCAAACTTTTGAAACTTTGAGTTGGGTTTTGATGAAAACTCCTGAAAATGTCTCACATGTACACTCTTTAAAACAAAACTTTATGAACGGAAATATGGTTAGTTTGGGGATTTTTTTTGTTACTGTTGTTAACCTAGCCATTATTGTAAACATCAATCATTTTATTATGTATTGCTGTTTCAGTACATATAGCTGCTTGCCCTAACTTGCTTCTCCAGACTGCTTTATATTTAGTAGTCTGCTGTCTCTCTCTCTTTCTGTTAACCACTTTTCACAGCTCTTCTGTTATAAATCAGTATATTTACTTTTATATGTATTTTTAATTGGGTAGGGGATATCTGCACAATTGTAAGCTCATTTTCTTCAGTAACAGCTGTTTTCTTCAGTAAACTGTTTTTAAAGGGATCATTTTTAAAGGATAGAAAATGTGATGTTGAAAATTTGTTGAAAGAAGTAAGAGAGTATGGAAAAGACACACAACCATCTTTGGAGCCTTGAAAATAATTAAAATATTATATCTCCCAAACATGTCTCAAAAGGCAACCTATTTTCTCATTTGAAAATAACACATCACTCTTTCCTCTCCCACAAAGTGTAAATCTTAATTTTTTATTATATGTGACTCATTCCCCGTATGAGATTTTTGAAATTTTTTGTCTAGACTCTCCTCAAGAATAGACACAAGGTAACCAGAGGATATTTTATAACCAAAAGCTCCTATGAAGATAGAGGAAAGTTCCCAAGTTTCTGTAATACTGGGCCTAACAAACCTTTGATGAAGCTAAAACCTGGACTTTTATCATTTTTTTATAGATTGCTTGTGGGATGAGGGAGTCTATTGAATGAGTTTTATCATCATTTTTATTACATTATCTTAAGTCAGAAGTTCTTTTTTTTTTAATTTTATTTTTTAATTACAATTTATGTTCAACATTGTTAATGTCAGGTGTACAGCATGGTGGTTGGACAGTCATGTACTTTACCACGAGTTGCCCCTGATATTCCAGTACCCACCTGGCCCCATACGTAGTTATTACAATGTTATTGACCGCATTTCCTGTGCTATACTTAATATCCCCATGAGTGTTTAGTAGCTACCAACATGTACTTTTTAATTCCTTCATTTTTTTCACCCAGTCCCTCAAATCCCCTCCTCTCTGGCAGTCATCAGTCTGTTCTCTATCTTTGAGTCTATTTATATTTTGTTTGTTCATTTCGTTCTTTAGATTCCATGTAAAAGTGAAATCATATGACACTTGTCTTTCTCTGACTGTTAGGTCAAAAGATTTACTTATCTTTTTAAAGTCCTAATGGTGTTTTTTTTTTCTTTTAGAAATTATAGAGAACAGGCTCCGAAAAGCAACATGCCAGGTATGTTATTAATGGCTGCCTCACCTCCATATGCAATTAAGCGATGTTTTGCCAAAATGGAAGGATGAAATATTGTGATTGCTTGATAGCCTAAGTGAATTATATACATACAGAAATGGAAACAGAGCATCTTATAATTATCAGTATAATTTTTAATTTAGGTGTTTTTTTCCCTTATATACTGTCAGTGGAAAACATATAGACAAAAATTATTGGGAAATACTGGGTCTGTTTAATTTATCTTGAACTAATTCATTCTTTAAGTAAGTTTTATAAGTTATACCTTAGTCAATGCTATCCTATTAAACATTCAGTAACAAGTATGTCACTTTCTGGGTTGAGAGTTAAATCAAAGTATTTTCAAATTAATTTATAATAAATCAAGTTTAATATATTTGGGTAGGCTGACTTCTGTGCATATTTCAAACTATTCTGATTTAAAACTTAAAAATGTATCAACTTCCGGCCAAGGTGAAGGCATAGGTAGACACACTGTGCCTCCTCACACACACAGTGAAAAGGACAACAACAGTTTAAAAGCAAAAACAACCAGAACTGACAGAAAACTGAACTGTATGGAAGTCCGACAACCAACCAATTAAAGAAGACACATCCATCCAGACCAGCAGGAGGGGTGGAGACGGGCAGCTGGGCAGAGAGGATTAAAGCAAGGCGGTGTCTGGAGGGCTGGGGCAGGCAAGGCAGCAGCAGGCTGGACCCAGCCAGGTGGTGGATTGCGGACTGTGGCCTAGGCAGTCCCACATTCATGTGCAGATAAACCAGGAGAAACAACTGGGGAGCTAAACAGACCTCACAACCCAAGGCTCCTGCACAGGGAAATAAAGCCTCAAACCACTGATTGAAAACACCTGTGGGGTTGAGGCAGCGGGAGAAACTCCCAGCCTCACAGGAGAATTCAGTGGACAGACCCACAAGGTCGTAGAGCATATACAAACCACTCATACAGGAATCAGCACCAGAAGGGCGCAGTTTGCTTGTGGAAAGTGGGGGAAGTGACTAAAAGCTGGCAGAGAGTGGTGCAAGCGCCATTTTTCCCTCTTGGACCCGTCCCCCACATATGTGAGGAGGTATATAGCATATGTGAGGAGGTATACAATATGCACCTACTTACAAGGACTAGGAAGCATGTGTCCCCACATTGACTGCTTGTGTATATTTCACTGTCAAACTGTTCCTGTTGTATTTAGATTGTAAATTGTGAGGTATTCTATTTCAGTAAAATTAAATTTCTTTTATAGACTTGAGAAGTTGATATACATTTCTCTTATATGTTGTTTGGGTATATAGTTAATTTTCATTAGTTTTGCTTTCTCCGCCCAGGTTTTCAGCAAAATGAACCTCAGCTGAAGAATCAGTTGGTTAAGCGTGCACAAAGAGGGTCCCAGAACACGGCACAGCAGACGCAGCTGCCTCTTCATCCTTCGTGGGAAGCCAGCAGGAGGCGAAAGGAACAGCAGTCTAAAATCGCTGTGTTTCAGGGGAAGAAAATTACATTTGATGATTGATCAGTACCTCTTTCTGTGAACTTTTCCATCTAAAAATTTTTTTTCTTTTTGTTTTTTTCCAGCCCATTATTTAAACTCGTATTCGAATAGGTCTCTTTGGAGGAGGTATAGAAATAAGTTTATTGTTGTCTTTAGTTCTCCTTTTTAAGTATTTTCAAGTTATGCTTATATAAACCTTCCACAAATCAACTACATTAATTAGTTTTTTTTAAATATGCCCTGACTGTTCCCTTTATAAAAGAGTTTTGAGTTTATAAATCTCAGATTTCCCCATTTGTAGTTATCATGAAGTGTACTTCACTGCATTAGGTCTCTGTTTCTTTGCTTGAAAATAAATGTTGGGATGTATTTAAAATGATGGAAAAACCCAAGGAATTGTAGCTATTTAGAATATAGATCACCTTTGCTATAAGTTATTTTTGTTAGCAAAATTAAGGTTAAAATAATGTTTATTATGGGTATACAGATAATAAATTACATGAATAAATACAAATTTTTATTATTGTTTTAATTATTTGTGACCTTGTACTTTTCTACTGTTTCAGTTTTCCAGGACAGTCTTGGAATTCTGAATTATATTTCAGTTATTTAGGCAACATAACATTGTTTAAATACTTCAACATAACCAAAAGTTGGTTTTATATTTCACTGCATATAAATATTTCTGTTAAATCCAGAATGTACAATCTCTAATTATGTGGCATGTGCTCTTGTAGAAATATTTTTTGAGGAATCATAGATTGGAATTGGTATGAACAGATTCTGAAGGAAGTATGATTGAAAGCATTTCCACTGATGGACGAACAGAAAGGCGATGGGGATAACTCACTGAAGAAGCGACTACTCTATGCATCATAGTACTGTCATTAAAAGGAAAATGGGATTTTAAAAATCCTTTCAAAAATTTTACTTTTGCTGCTCTGGGAGATATTAAAGATTCTTGGTTAAGTGAATGAAAATAACGAAATTCTTTGTTTTCTATGCATTGGCGCTGTTAATGGCTGGGAAAGCCTTCTGGTTCGCAGGAATTAATAAGCTCTGGAGACTCATTTCCATATTTCCAAAAGGTTAAAAATTTAGATAACATGAGCAATGGAATTTAAAGAGACTATGCAGAAAGAAAATTAACACTATGTTGAATGGAAAATTTGTTTTTTCTACTTTTATTTTGACAATATCAATTATGTCAGATTAATATTAATTTCAATTGAAATTGTAGTTATGAAAGTTTGTTATAGGAAAAAGCGAAAGAAAAATGTCTCTCTGTGCCTACCCAGATTTAGCCAAACTGCCAAGTCTGCTCGAGACCTTGTACCCCAGTTGCAAGGAGTTAGGGGCCAGCTACTAAGTTAGAAGAACCCACACAAGATCACTCTCACTTCTGGCACCAACTACAGGTTCGGAGGTGGGGTGCAGGGTGGGGGAATAGGGTTAAATGTGCCCGGTACACTCTCAAGTTCAAAAATTTGCTAGAAAAACTCCCAGTGCTCACTGAAACCTAGTATATTCATTCACAAAGTTTCTCGCAGGGGAAGTGAACAACTTGTGAACAGTCAAAGGAAGAGATGAATAGAGCAGCATCTCTGAGGGTTCTAAATGCAAACCTGCTCTTGTCCTCGGAACCCAGTGTCATCCTGGCATCAATATGCAGATCGCCAATCTGAGGAGCTCACTCAAGCTTTAGTCTCCAGAATTTTTACTATACCTTCAAAATCTAAGCCTGATTGATAAATTGCCCACATGATTGTTCTAGACGGACTGCTAACCACATGACCCAAAGCCCAGTACTAAATCACATGTTTTGTCTTTTTTTAGTGTAGCCAGCTCCTACCCCAAAGACAGTCCTATCAGGTATGACATATTTTGCTTTCAGGAAGCTTAAGGCAAAGACAGTTTTCTTTGGGCAAGGCCAAGTTCTTCACTATATCCTGCACCGGAAATTCACGTTTACTGCATTAACATTTTACTGCATTTTCTTTTTCCTTGGCTTTCATCCTCTCTCTGCTCCCTTCTTTCTTTCCTCTTCCTCATTCTTTTCTGTGTATCTTCTTTTCGTCTCCCTCCTTTTCTTTCTCCCCCCATCTGCTTTCTTGCTCTCTTTTCTCCCTTCATTTCATTTTTTCCTTTTCCTTTATCTTCTCTCTTTAAAAACAGAGTCACTCTCTATTCTCATGTATTACCATAATCCAGCTATCAAATACTCAGATTTTTCTATTGTCCAATGTCTTTTTACAACAACAGAAAAGCCAGCACCGTACCATATATTCAGTTGTTATGTCTAGTTAGTTGGGAATAGTTTCTTTCTTAGAATCTCATGCCACTGACATTTTTCAAAAGCACAGTTTGTGTTGCATTTTCCCTTTGTTAAGTTCAGGTTAGGCACTTGAGGCAGGAATATCACAGAAGGACTGTTGCGTTTATCCCAGTGCCCATTAGGAGGCAGGTGATATTGATGTGGCCTAGCACTGGTGATGTTAATTTTCCTTGTTTCAAGGATTGTCTGCGAGGTTTCTCTACTGGAAAGGTACTTTTTTTCTCTTTGTAATTAACAATTATCTTATGGGGAGATATTTTGAGACTATATACTATTCTAAAACTTAAATAGACTAGCTCTGGCTGGCGTAGCTCGGTGGATTGAGCGCAGGCTTGCGAAGCACACGATTGCGGTTCGATTCCCAGTCAGGGCACATGCCTGGGTTGCAGGCCAGTTCCCAGCAGGGAACTCACGAGAGGCAACCATACATTGATGCTTCTCTCCCTCTCTCCTTCCCTTCCCCTCTAAAGAGAAATAAATAAAATCTTTAAAAAATAAAACTTAAATGGACTAGTTCTAATATTCATTCACAGTTCTTACTAGAAACAATTACTGCTGTCGTTATGTAAGTGGTGATTTTTTAAAAAATATTCTTGGTTCTATGATTAACAGGTTTTTTATGTTAAGGAAAAGCTGTCCTTTTCTCCCCCTATTCAATTTTTAAGTTATTTCAGCATGATCTCTTGGATACCTCATCTTTCTATTTTATATTCTTATTGTGTGTTTTTATTATTTTATTGTGTCTATTATTGTTTTATAAGTTTACAGTATACATCTTTATCACAGTCTGACCTGAAGTAGTAGTACACCACTGTACATATGGTCTAAGTACCTTAGTATGTACGCTTTAATTTCCTTCCTCCCAATCTTTGTACTGTTTTTCATGCATACTTTATTTCTACATGGAACCTATAATACATTGTTATTGTTTTTGCTCTGTTAGTCTATTTCTCTTCTTACATGTTTATGTTTTTCTCTATTTCCTTGAACATCTGAGCATTAATAGTTGTTTCACTGATCTTGTCTGAAATACCCAACTTGGATCAATTTTTATCCCAAAAGGACATCTGGCAACATCTGGAGATATTTGGGGTGTAACAACTGGTGAGATATAGGCCAAGGATACTGCTAAACATTCTACACTATATACAACAAAGAATTATTAAGCTCAGCATGTTAACAATGCTAAGGTTGAGAAACCTTGATCCAGGGTTCATTTAGCCCCACTATTGAACTACCCAATGCTTTGTTTATTAGGAACTCTTTCTGTTGTGTCTGGTGAGATGCAAGCTATTCCGGGGACTGTGTAAGTTTGGGGACTGTTCCACTAACTCCTTCTTAGTGATGTTTTCCCCTGGCCTTGGTAGATTCTCTGTACACATTGCACAGAGCAGTCTTACACCATCAACTTGAGGGGACCCTTCTGTATCTCTAGGGAGCACATCTTCTATGCGTCTTCTTCCTCGCCTGTATTTTTCCTTTCAGAATCTAGTCACATTAGCCTATCTAGACTCTGAACTCCATCTTTTCAGTGAGGCCACTGAGTTATTTTGGGATTCCTTCCCCTGGTACTATGGTTTGGGAACTCGGGTACCGAGCGTAAACTCTCAACTCATTTGTTTTGGTTATTAATATCCTGTACAACTTTTTGTTCATTGTCTGAAATTCTTTGTTTTATATATTTTCTTCAGTTTTCTAGTTTAATGTAGAAGGGCAAAGTTTCTGGAACTACATAAAGCTCAGAAATAGAAGTCCATTGTTTAACACCCAACTTGTCCTTCGCTTGACCAGTGGGAGCCTTCTCAGGCTGTCTCCTGTGTCTTTTTGACATGTATTATCCACAGTATCTTTACTTGTTTTCTCAACCCTAGAATACAAAGAAGTTGGTTTTAGAATTGCTAATGATGCTTCTGCAAAACAGAAGTCTACTAACCAAAGTTTAATATATATTTAAAGTTCTTTTTTCTTTAGCCTGAGGGCATATGGTCTTAAAACCATGGTCTTAAGTTTGAAAGTTATCTGGGATGATTTCAGTGAAAATGGTGGAGTAAGGACACCCAGAAATTCTTCTTGCCATGAAAAGCGATGAGAAAACTGCCCATATTGTCAGAATCAACTTTTTCAGAGCTAAGGAATTAACCAAAAGGAATATTTTTAAGAAAAATTGGCTGAATCTTGATAAGAACAGTGGTCTTTGTGACATTTTAACTTGCCCTATTCTCATCCTCCAGTTCTCATATCCATGGTCACCTTGACAGCCACGGGGAGTAGCAGAACAGGTCTGGACCTTCAAGGATATATTCCCCACTTTGGGAGTCCACTGAAAGACCTTTTCTGAAAGTCTCTCTTGACTAAGAAGAGCTTTCCCAGTGCATAGAGCCCTTCTGAGATCACTTATTTGAAAACAGTGCTTTGTTGCTAACATCACAGCTGCTTGAGGCAGTCAATAACAGTTGGAGCAAACAAGAAGTCCATCAAAAAGCTTAAAAAGGAAATTCAGAGAATTCAGTGTCCTTAGGAAATCTGGTAAGTTCTGACACATCTCTTGGAATTAAGGAAGTCACGTGCATGAACGTCTACATGCATGTTCAGGAAAAAAGGATACCCTAAACTCTCACCTCTGGTTGGCCTGCACAACGTTAATATAATTCTCAGGGATAGAGAACAGACTAACACGTCAAAGGGACACAGGAGATAGTTTATACAAGCAAGACATGAAAGTTAAGGTGGAATTGTTAAAGGTGTACCCCAACATATACACATGGCCCTGTGAAGAAAATCAGGGAAGTGCCGATTCTAGACATTTAAGGAACACTTTTTCCAGTTATTAGTGTACTACTACGCTAATGAAGCAAAGGCTTTAGTGGCCATGCACGACAAAGGATACCAACTTCACGAAAATAGTTCAAAAAACTCACTAAACAAAAGCCAGTAACAACAAGACTTGGGGAGAGGGGAATATCCAACTTCTGGAGTCACTATATTGTATTTAAAGTGTCCAGTTTTCAAGAAAACATTGTAAGACAAGCAGAAACGAAGTATGGCCCATATACAGAAGGAAAAATCAATCAGTGGAAATTGTTGAGGAAGCCCAGACTTTGGATTTATTCAACCACTGTTGAAATTAATTAATAAAAATTAAGCTATTTTTAATGTGTTCAAAGAACCAAAGGGGATCATGTTTAAAGAACTAAAAGTCTGAGAACAATGTCTCACCAAGTAAAGAATATCAATAATGAGAAATGATAAAGAAGTAACAAACCTGGGAGTTGAAAAATACAATAACTGAAACAAAACATTCAACAGAAGAGCTCAATAGCAGGCCAAAGGAAGATCTGGTGAACCAAAATACAGGTCAGCTGAGATTATCCAGTCTGAGGAACAAAAAAAGTTTAAACACATGCACAAACACTTGTGGGATACTATCAAGTGTACCAACATAAGCATAATGGGAGTCTCATGTGACCCCACATTTCCACTCAGCTGTATGCCTTAAGAGAATTGGAAATAATGTTCAAACAAAAACTTGGATGTGAATGTTTATAATATCACTCCTAATAGCTAAAAAGAAGAAGAAACAACCTGTATACCCAACTGATGACTGCATAAAAAATATATAGTAAATATAGTCGCCTCTTGAACACAGGTTTGAACTGTGTAAGTCCACTTATATGCAGTTATTTTTAGTAACTGCTGTTTGTGATCTTTGGTTAGGAGTCTGTATGCAGAGAGCCAGCTGTATGCATTGATCTGTGCCATTTATATAGGGAACTTGAACATCTGTGAATTTGGGTACCCACAGAGAAGCAGAGGTCCTGGAACAAATCTGTGGGTACTGAGGGACAACTAAGATTTTGGGGAGTCAAAAGTTATACACAGGTATTCGTGCGGGGGTTGGCACCTCTAACCCCCATGTTGTTCAAGGGTCAATCGTACATACAATGGAGTATTATTCATTCATAAAAAAGGTAGTATTGGTATATACAAAGACATGTAAACTTTGAAAACATCATGTTAAGAAAGAATCCAGAAACAAACTATGGTTCTGCCTACATGAAATGTTCAGAATAAGTGATAGCATAGAGACCACGGGAGGTAGTGACTGCTAGGGGCTGGGTGAGGGAGGCGTGGTAAGTGAATGCGAAGGGGTATGGCATTTCTTTTCAGACTGATGGATGTGCTCTGGAGTTGGACAGACAGTTTCCTCTACAAAACCCACTGAATTGTGCATTTTTAAATGTGGATATTATGGTATGTCAGGTGTATCTCACTTTTTAAAATACTAGTGAAAAAGTTACCTGAGTTTGTGCTTTCTTCTTTCTTCTATGGAGTATGTCATTTGTAATGCAGTTTAGGTCATATTTTTCTGATGTGTTTTCTTTTAAGGACTTATCCCTCTTTCTTGCTAATTCAATTTATATTTGTTCTTTAAGGATGTGAAACATCAGCACTCTTGTGTAACTCAAAGCCACACACAGCCCTGTACTCAGAGAAGTGGTGACACCTTGCTGTCGGCCTCCTTCCCATCCATTCTCTGTAGGTGATCAATCTCATTAGTCCCTGGGGCATCTAATCCTTGCTGTGTGTTTTGATTTGCACAGATAAGCGAATGTATGTATATTTTGTTATTTCCCCTTTTTTATAAAAGCAGTAGCATAGCCTAGATACTTTTGTGAACTTTGCATTTTTCATTTGAAAAATACCTTGGAAATCACTGCCCATTGAATTCTTCCTTTAAAACAAACACAAAGGCTTTATAAGCACCCGTTTGGGTAAACCATATAGGTTATTTCTCATATTTTGCAGTTACATTGTTGCAAATGAAATATGAAAAGCTGGTGCATTTTCATATTCTGGGTTTGTTCCTGGAGGTAGGAATGTTACATCAGAAGGTAAATGCATAAACAGTTCTGTTTAAAAATTGACATACCGCCCTGGCTGGTGTAGCTCATTGGATTGAGCGTGGGCCTGCAAACCACATGATCGCGGTTCGATTCCCAGTCAGGGCACATGCCTGGGTTGCAGGCCAGTTCCCAGCAGGGGATGCATGAGAGGCAACCATACATTGATATTTCTCTCCCTCTCTGCTTCCCTTCCTCTCTAAAGATAAATAAATAAAATATTTAAAATAAATAAATAAATAAATAGAAATTGACATACCAATTTGTATTTCCACAGCAGTGTAATGACAGGCATGGTTCCCTACAATGTCTCCAACAGGTTTTGGTGTTTTACATTTTTATTTTTGCCAGCTGGATACATGAGAAATCACCTTACCTCAGTATAGTTTTACTGTGTCTTTTTCTTACTAGAGGTACAATTGAATACTTTTTAATTGTTAAGAGCTATTTTTAAATCACTTTTCATGGATTTTCTGTCTTGCCCATTTTTCCTTTGATAAGGAGTTATTTTTTTTGTTCTTGCCTTTTTCCTCTTAATTTTTAAGATTTAATTTTATATTATAGATACTAGCCCTTTATCTGTTATATGCATTGCAAATATTTTCCCAAAATGTCAGCTGTCTTTTGATGTTATGTTTACTTTTCCATCGTGTTTGTCTGCCTCTTACTGTGTGTGTCAGATCTATCAGTTTCTCGTTCTATTTCATTTTTGCATGTGGATTTGGAATCATAGTTAGAAAATCTTTCCCTGCTATTGTTTGCTTTTAATTGTATTTGATATCATTCTTGCAGCTCCTGCTTTCTCAGTATTTCTATTTCCCTGGAACACCTTGGGCCATCCTTTCATTTTTAGCTTTTTGTAGGTGGGTCTCTTGAGTAGTTAGGTCTTCATAAACCAAGTTGAAAATCTTTCCTTTTAAGAAGCAAATTAAACTCTTCCACAGTTGGTGATAATTTATTTGCTTTTAGTTGTCAGGTTTATGCTATAATTATTGCATTTACTGTTTCTCTTCACAGTGTGTTTGCAGTGGGGATTTTTTTTTAATTCCTACATTTGGTATTTACAGACACTAATGTTTCTGTTCTTGTGGTGATCTTTGTGCTTACATATTTTGAGTGTCCTTAGTTCTTTACTTATTTCACTCACAGTTTGTACTGTCCATTTTTAATACCCCTTCCTAGCTTTTACTTGTCTAAATGATGGTTAGTGAGTTTATTCTGCTTTTCTCATTCCATCTCCATCCTCCTTTCATTTTTGGTTGCATTGTTTTTAGTTCATTGGAACATACAGCACACAATGTATAGCATTATTACAGAACATTATTCTGCTATCCTTGTTCTGACCTTAATTTTAACGTTATTTTTACAATTCACATATATTAAAGCTAAATTGCTAACCTTTTCCCAGTCATCTGCTGTTTGTATGAAGTTCAGCTTCTAGTTTCCTCAAAACAGGACTCCTGGAAAGAATTCTTTGAGCCCTTGGTATTTAAAATATTTTCCTTGGTTTTCATACTTAGGTTGTGGCTAGATCTTAGAATTATGGCTTTCTCAGTGGTCCTATCCCTTTTTCTTGTGGCAGATGAACTCTTTGTGTCTTTAGTGATTCTCTCTTTTAAAATGTATTTTATTGATTATGCTATTGCAGTTGTCCCATTTCCCTCCTTGATTCCCCTCCACCCTGCACCCCCCTTCCACCCGCATCCTCCCACCCTTAGTTCATGCCCATGGGTTGTACATATAAGCTCTTTGGCTTCTTCATTTTCTATACTATCCTTAACCTCTCCCTGTCTATTTTGTACCTACCATTTATGCTACTTGTTCCCTGTACCTTTTCCCAATTCCCCCTTCCCCCTCCCCACTGATAACCCTCCATGTGATCTGCATTTCTCTTATTCTGTTCCTGTTCTGGTTGTTAGCTTAGTTTGTTTTTGTTTTGAGTTATTTTTTTTAAGTTCAGTGGTTGATAGTTGAGAGCTTGTTGTCATTTTACTGGTTGTATTTTTATCTTTTTCTTCGATAAGTCCCTTTAATGTTTCTTATAATAAGGTCTTGGCGATGATGAATTCCTTTAACTTGACCTTATCTGAGAAGCACTTTATCTGCCCTTCCATTCTAAATGAAAGCTTTGCTGGATAGAGTCAAAGAAAGAGTCAAAGCTGGATAGCTTCTATGATTCTCTCCTCTCTTCAATCTTGGGTAATGTAATTATGATGTGCCTTGGTGTATGCTCTCTTGGGTCCAACTTCTTTGGGACTCTCTGAGCTTCCTGGACTTTCTAGATACTTATTTCCTTTGCCAGATTGGGGAAGTTCTTCATTATTTGTTCAAATAAGTTTTCAATTTCTTGGTCTTCCTCTTCTCCTTCTGGCACCCCTATGTTGGATGTTGGAATGTTTAAGGTTGTCCTGTAGAACCCTGGGTTGCATGGTCTGTCTCACTCCCCAGCTGTTCCAGCTTATCTGCCCACAAACATGGGACCGCCTGCGTCGCCAGTTGCCACCTGATCTGCCAGGCATCTCCTTGCCAGGAGTCCTCTCCACCCAGCTACCCGATTCTGCCTCTCCTACCAGTCTGGATGAATGTTTCTTCTTTAACTCTTTGGTGGTTGGACTTCCATACAATTCAATTTTCTGGCAGTTCTGGGGGTTTTTTTGCTTTTCAATTTGTGGTTGTCCTTCTGGTTGTGTGAGGAGGTAAAGTATACCTGCCTACACCTCCATCTTGACCGGAAGTGCATTAGTGACTCTTACTTGGGAGTGTTTCTTGCCCCTCCCCAAGTTAGGACATCTGTCCAACAGTCCGGGTGCAGAATGGTTTCCTGAACCTTTCCAGGGGTGGAGTGTTTTTCCTTTCCTTGGTCACAGTGAGTTTTTACCTGTGCCCTGATTGGCAGTGTTTAATGACCTTACAGTAGCTTAGGGCTTTTTTCTCCATAGGGAAGGAGGCTCCTGGTGGGCATTTGTCTTTCCTGCAGCCGCGGCAGTCCCTCCTCTTTCAGGCCTGCCCCTCCGAGGAAAGGTCTCTCTCTGTGCTGTCCGCTGTCTTTCTCTCGAGTGCCCAGTGTAGGTCTGTGGAACTCCCATACCCAGAAAAGCTTTTGACATCCCTAAATAATTCTATATATTCAACTAGCACTTTTCTAGAGGTTTATGTTTACAAAGTACCTTTTATTGGGATTTACCCCTCTGTGTCCTGGCAGACATTGGCAAACTGCTTAATCAAATCAATTAATACAAAAGTGATGTGCATCCATCAGCCTCTCTTAAAGTTTGGTTGGAGTCATGTGACTGAAGAATTGCTCAAGTGGGAGGGAAGGGAGATGGTGGAGGTAGAAGGAGGTGATGTGGAGGTGAATGGTGATGAGGGGAGCCTTGACTTGGGCTAGTGGACACAATATACAGATGATGTGTTGTAAAATGGTATACCTGAAACATACATCATTCCATACCAATGTCACCCTAATAAATTCAATAATTTTTAAAGATTGCTGAGGTGGAATACAGGTGAAAGTTAAATAAGCACTTCCATCCAGGTCACGCCAATCAAATCTTCTATCTTCCACTTCTTTTATCCCTCAGCTGATGTCAATTCCCAGGGAGACATTTGAAGGCCCCAGTGTTAAAACGAAGAAACAACCTCAGCCTGGGAACCTAAGTGACAGAGAATCACAGTCATCAATGTTTCCTCCACATACGCCAATTTGATTTCAGTTATCATAAAAAAAATACTATGTTAAACCACAGAGAATTGAGAGTTTGTTGTTGTGTTTTGGGGGGTTTTGTTTGACAGTACAGGTATCACTACTCTGACGCAGAAACTGGGGCTAGAAAAGGAGGCCACTATAACAGAAATCTGGAACAGGGCATTCGTTGGTCCAGCAGACAGTCAAGA
The DNA here is from genome assembly GCF_014824575.4 of Sturnira hondurensis. NCBI lineage: Eukaryota > Metazoa > Chordata > Mammalia > Chiroptera > Phyllostomidae > Sturnira > Sturnira hondurensis. Next base: position 6,636,281 of record NW_028074140.1, on the reverse strand, counting down.
TGGAAGTTAATATCTGGGGATGGAAAACTGGAGGTTTATGCTGTGCAGTGGCAAAGTGATTTTTAAATGGCCATTTGCAATTGGAACGTGGGTCACATGTCCAGGAACCCCATAGCTCTAGGAAAGGAGGTTGGGAAATGGAATATTGGTAGTGAGTGATGATTGTTACTACCTACATTTATCAAGGTGATAGAAGAAAAAGACATGAGATGTGGCAATAATTTGTTGATTTGCTAGCAAGAAAAAACAAAAAGTAAAAGGATGGAATAGCACGTAGTCCTCAAAGATAGGTGATTATGCTCCAAGGTTCATTAACCTTCTGGCTCCAGCCTGGACCTCAGTGAAGGGGTGGCATTTCCCTCGATGTGATAGCTGTGAGGCATGGGGCAAAGGGGAGAGAAAGAAATCAGTCAGCCTTGAGAATTAAGTTTAGGAAATGTGGGGAATGCTACTAGCATGTGTAACTGAATAGAGATACCTTTCCCTCAAAAGCAGCACTCTGCTTATGTGTGATGGCCAGGAAGTCTCAGTTCAGCCGCCTCCGGATGCTCTGTCATTCAAAGTGCTGTGGGTCTCCCACACTTGCTCAGGAAAAGTGTGAGTTACAAAAACTGTAAAGGACCCCAAGGAGGGCACAATCCCTGTCATGTGAGAGTAAACAAAAGAGAACCTGCACAAGGGTAGGTCCAGAGCTCTGGAGAACATTAAATCAGTAGTTCCTTCCACAGAGCAAAGTTCAAATTAAGGAGATGTTCCCTCTCCCTGTCAGATCCGAGGGACCCCAAAATGCCTGCCACGTGAACCAGTGCCTTCTCGGTTTCCATGTGCCCTTTACCCCAGATGGCCATTTTTATTGCAGATTGCTGCCCTTGCATCAACATAGTGTGTAGGGCCACGTGGCAGTGGATAGATTTCTGCAACTTGTGTGTTAGTGCAGCGTCACTGAACCTTACGGAGCCATGTGCAGAACTGAAAGAGAGAACTGTGCGCCATTCAGAGCTCTTGGACTTTGAGCTGGTTGCAAGAACTGGACAGAATTTTAGGTGGTCTCACTTGGGGAAAGAGGGAATGTGCTCTAGGTGCGTTCGGATGTTTAGCAACTAGGAGGGCACGCTGTATTAAAAGCTGTAAGTGTTCCCTGAAACTATTCCTTCTTTTCCTAGGATTCCTGGCCAAATTACATTTCCCAGCCTCCTTGAGGTTAGGCGAATGCTGGCCAGTGGAGTATGGGTAAAAATAATTACATGATTTTCATCTGCCCCACAAAACTTTCCCAGAAATATTGCCTATTTCTTCTCTTGTTTTCAGCTACATGTTGACATCCTGGGCAAACTGGCAAGATAGATTTTGAAGATGCTGCAGTTTCTGTCAGCCAGAGTCCCGGCGTGGTTGTGTGGAGAAGGTCCCCCAACCCTGTACAACCACCTATTGAACTTTACACAAGCAAGACATCAGTGAGTACTTGATCAAGTGACTGAGATTTAGGGTGTTTATCTGCTTCTGTAGCTAGGGTTATTCTCATACATGTGTGATATGTGTCTGGGATCTATTACTAATTTTTTCAAAATACTGTTCCTATTTTTTTAAAGATTTTATGTATTTGTTTATTTTTAGGGAGGAGGGAAGTGAGGGAGAAAGAGAGAGAGAAACACTGATGTGTGGGTATGTGAGAGGCACACAGTCACCTCCTGAATACCCCCAGGGGGGGAACCAGCCGGCAACCCAGGCATATGCCCTGACTAGGAACTGCACTGGTGGCGACCTTTCATTTCACAGGCTGATGCTCAATCCACTGAGCCAAACCAGCCAGGGCAACAAAATGAATATTGTTCTTGTGCTATTTTTGAGTGGCTGGGTTATCCTCTCTCTACTGATTTGAAATGTTAGCATATAATCACAGAAGGATTCCTAGGCTCTTTGTCTTTTTCACTTGCCTATTTCTCTGACCCAGTATTACATTTTAAATTATTATAGCCTCGTATTTTCTTTAGGTGCCTGGTGGTAGCCTGTTACACTCTTGTCTCTTTTTTCTCAAAGTTTTCTTGGGCTTTATTTGTGTATTTTTTATGAAGAAATTATAAAACTGGCTTTCAAATTTTATTTAAAAAACATGTTGGGATATTAATTTTGACTACTCTTAGAAATTATGTGTTACCTAAAACATATTTGGACTTCAAACCTATTCTCATTATTGTTCTCTAGTTGCATAAAATGATGGGTCTGCTTCATGAATAGGCCTAAATTATACAAATGTAGGAGAAATAGTATGTACAGGAATATGTTCAGTAGCTTAAGTATGACATCATCCTGCAGAAATTAAGTAGCCTTCAGTACGATAGTGGAATGTTGTTTGTTTCTTGAACATGTGTTTCCCTTCAAGGGAAGGCTTGTTTTGAAAGAAAGTCATTCTCCATGTTGTTTTCAGAATAAAATTAAAAGGATGTTTTTCAGTAAAAACAGCCAAAACCTTGAGGGTCAATGAAGGGAGGAAAATTATTTGTGTTTATTTTTAAAACTAAACATGGTATGAATATGTAGTGTCTAGCTTAGCCCTCTCTAGTGTGGACATAAGTTCACAGTCTTCTCATGTACTAACAAAAACCAATTTAGCTCGTGTCTGAAATAGGTGTGAGCTACTTTTGAATTTTTATTTTTTATTGGAGGCACCACCTGTGATAAGGGAGCGGTTTTTCAGGCCCATCATATTTTTAAAGATTTTGAAGCACTATAATTGCATTTATTAATGCCTAGAATTTACTTTCATTGGTGGTGAATTTATGTTCTCCACTATGATATCTGTAAGGCTCTGTCCCTCACTTTTATAGGTCCCTATACAAATGTCATCTCGAGAGAGCTTCTCTGACTGACCTTCGAAAACATCAGCTGGTTAGAGTTGCTCTCTCTCCTTGCTTGATTTGTTTCTGTGACGTTCACCACCTGATACAAATATTTACATGGCTGTCAGTCACCCGTCTGGAATATAAGTTTGTGAGTGCAGAGGCTTTTTTTTTCTCTGCCAGCTCCAAACTTAACAGTGCTTAGTGCATAGTAAGTGTTCAGTTAAATATTTACTTTTTGTATACATATTCAGTAAATACTTGAATAAATGTATTTTGAATAAATAATCGTGAATATATACTAGTTTTTTTTTCTCGCAGTTTATTAATGACTCCTGTATTTAAATAGCTGCAGCTACCAGTTAGGAGACAATTGGAATAGTCCAGGTGAGAGACGGGATGGTGGGGCTTGTTAGTAATAGTGTAGAATGAGGGTGGGAGAGAAGGTGAGAATCCTCTAGGAAAAGTATGAGAATAATTGAAATAAAAAACAGCGTGTTACTGGGTAACATTAGGAGCCCATTTGAAGTGTATCGTTGTTCATTTAAAGTGAGAGCCATCAGCATAGTCATTGTGTTTTCATTCCTACGATATCTTTTTTTATCGTATTTATTTGAAGCTCTTAAATTTTTGTTACTGGTTTGTAGGAGTTCTTCATATGGTAGAGAAATAAGCCTCGTGTCTATTATGATTTACAAAGAATATCCATTTTGTCATTGGTCTTTTGACTTTGTTCCAACTAGAATATTTTATTTTATTCATGTCACAAATTATGTCTGATCTTATAACTGCTTATTGTTACTGTGTAGGAAGTCTGTGAATTTCTGTGTGTTGGCATATGTAGATAATATGTGAAGAAATCAGTTTTCTCAACCACCTTACAAAATCCTTACTGTTTCTAATAGTTATCCCATTGTTTCTTTTGTGTTTTTGCAGATTCTGGATTATATCATTTTAAGATAAAGATGCTTTTACATGCCCCTAATTGAAGTGTGTATCTGGTTGGAATGGCTAGTACCTCCAGTACGACCTAAGATAATTAATAGCACTGAAAGCGGACGCCCTCGCATCTCCTTGGCATTCGTGGGAATGCTTCTAGCGCTTCCCCGTAAGCATGAGGTTGACTTTTACATTTCACTAGATATATTTTATGTTGTTAAGATCTATTCCTCATATTGAGGTGTATTTTTTTAATTAAGAACAGATGCTTAGTTTTATCAGATGCCTTTGAAGCACTTATGAAAATGACTGGTTTTTCTTATGAATTGTTTAAAGATTTAGTAGAATAACTGGGAAAAAAATTCTGCCTGGCACATTTGACAGCTTTCTCTTTTTTTCTATATCAATTTTTCTGTTCAGATTTTCACTTAAACTTAGTTTATATTTTTTCTTAAAATGTAACCATTTCTCCATGATGAAAATATTTTATTCACAGTTAAACAATGCAGTCTGTTGGTATTTGAAATTACCACTGCAAGTTGGGGTGAGTTTACTCTTCTGCCTTGTTTTACATATTTTTATTTTGTACTTCTTGTCTAGATTGGTTAGGTAAGGTTTGCCTCAGTGAGGTGTACAGTTAGTGTGTTCTTTAGCNAAATTCTGCCTGGCACATTTGACAGCTTTCTCTTTTTTTCTATATCAATTTATCTGTTCAGATTTTCACTTAAACTTAGTTTACATTTTTTCTTAAAATGTAACCATTTCTCCATGATGAAAATGTTTTATTCACGGTTAAACAATGCAGTCTGTTGGTATTTGAAATTACCACTGCAAGTTGGGGTGAGTTTACTCTTCTGCCTTGTTTTACATATTTTTATTTTGTACTTCTTGTCTAGATTGGTTAGGTAAGGTTTGCCTCAGTGAGGTGTACAGTTAGTGTGTTCTTTAGCCGCATCCCATAGATGTGGATACACTGTGATTTCTAGGCTACTGGTTTCTTCTTTTCCTACCTTTATTCAATGGCAACTTAATTTTTTTCCTATTTTTTCTCTCTGGTTATTTTGGAATTTCTTTTTGTAACTACACTTTAAAATTTTGAGTGAATATTTTCTTAAAATCTAATTAATCTCAGTAATTCTACCAGCAAAACATAGGCTTCATAACTGTTTGATCACTTACATGCATTATATCAAGTAATTTATTATAGTTCTGCCTTTTGTCTTTATTTCCAATTAGACTTATTATTGTTTTATATAGTAAGTGTTTAAATAGATTTACACTCATTTTTACCAGTTTTTCTGATTATCAGTCTTTGTATGTCTCCAACCTTTTTTCTAGCATCGTTTTCCTACTTTCTTAAGAACATATTTTTTAACATTGTCTAGCGAAGATCTATTATGGATAAGCCTTCTTAGATTTTGTCTCTCAGAATAATGTCTTTATATTAGTCTCATTCTCATATGACCATCTTATAGGGTAACTATTCTTGGTTAGTAATTATTTTCTCCCATTACTTTGAAAACATCTCATATTTTCTAACTTTGTTTCTGTTGCAGGTCAGTTGTCAGTTGCATTGTTTTCCTTTTTAGGTAGCTTTTGTACCAGTGATTATTTTATAATATGAAATATTTGTATATTTTAATAGAGACTGTCTTTAAAATTATAAGTATTATACTAGACTTAATACTCTGTTGCTTTAGAACAATAGCAATACTATTACTGTTAAGTCTAAATAGTAATTACTGTTACTGTGTAGCAGGCAAGACAGTAAATATTCTAGGCTTTACAACCCACAAGGTCTGTGTGGCAGCTACTTCACTGAGGGATTGTTGCACAAAAGCAGTGGTAAACAATTATGTAAACAAATTGGCTTGGCTGTGTTTAGATACACTTATCTACAAAAACAGGTGGTGTCCCTAATGCAGCTAATAGTCCACATTTGTCAAGTCCTGCTTTGGACAATACTTCCTGCTTATTCTGATTGGTGACTAAATTAATACATTCTTCTTTCTCTCAGAATGTTTTCCTTCACTGCTGAATATTAGTTGGTGGTGTTATCTTTCTTAGGGCTTACCTTTATATTAATAAATCTAAGAATAGGCAGATGTATATATTTACTGCTTAAAATGCATATTTTGACTCTAGCTATGAAACTACAAAGAAGTAGCAAATTTACCTTTTCTTTTTCTTCCCTATTCAATGTATATTAGTTATTCCATCCCTACCTTATGAAGTTTAACCACTTACATTCTGTTTTATCACCCTAGTCTTTGGCAGCTAGGTGACTTCCTGAAGGTCGCATAGCTGGTAAGTGGTGGCACTAGGAAGTGAACTTAGATAACCTGTTTTATTATTAAATTGTATTTTATTGATTATGCCATCACAGTGGTCCTGATTTTTTTCCTTTTGCTGCCCGTCCACCCAGCATGCCCCCACTCCCTCAGGCAGTCCCCACACCATTGTTCATGTCCATGGGTCATGTGTATAAGTTCTTTGGCTGCTCCCTTTCCTATACTGTACTTTACACCCCCAATGCTATTCTGTAACTTGTACTTCTTAATTCCCTCACCTCTTCACCCACTCCTCCACAAACCCCCTCCCATCTGACAACTGTCAAATTGCTCTCTGTATCCATAATTCTGTCTCTGTTCTTCTTCTTTTCTTGGTTTGTTTTTTAGATTCAATTGTTGATAGATTTGTATTTATTGCCATTTTATTGTTCAAAGTTTTGATCTTCTTTTTCTTAAATAAGTTCCTTTAACATTTCATATAATAATGGTTTGGTGGTGATGAACTCCTTTAGATTCTTCTTATCTGGGAAGCTCTTTATCTGCCCTTAGATTCTAAATGATAGCTTTTCTGGGTAGTCCAATCTTGGCTATAGGTCCCTGCTTTTCGTAACTTTGAATATTCTTGCCAGTCCCTTCTAGCCTGTGAAGTTTCTTTGGAGAAATCAGCTGTCAGTCTTATGGGCACTCCATTATAGATAACTAACTTCTTTTCTCTTGTTGCCTTTAAGATTCTCTCTTTATCTTCAATCTTTGGCACTTTAATTATGATGCGTCTTGATGTGGACCTCTTTGCATCCATCTTATTTGGGACCCTCTGTGCTTCCTGGACTTGCATGTCTATTTCCTTCACCAAACTAGGGAAGTTTTCTTTGGTTAATTTTTCAAATAGATTTCCAATTTCTTGCTCTTTTTCTTCTCCTTCTAGCACTCCTCTGATGTGAATGCTAGACCTCTTGAAGTTGTCTCAGAGGCTGCTTATACCATCCTCATTTTTTTATTCTTTTTTCTTATTGTTGTTTTGATTGCTTTTTTTTTTTGCTTTCTTATGTTCCATATCATTGATTTGATTCTCAGCTTCATGCACTCTACTGTTGTTTCCCTGTAGATTGTTCTTTATTTCAATTAGTGTATTGTTCCTTTCTGGCCGGGTCTTTTTTATGATGTTGAGGTCCTTGACAAGTTCCTTGAGCAAGCTTATGACTGGTGTTTTGAACTCTGAATCTGATAGCTTGCTTAACTCCATTTCATTTAGCTATTTGTCTGGAGTTTTGATCTGTTCTTTCATCTGGGCCATGTTTCTTTGTCTCCTCATTTTGGCAGCCTCCCTATGTTTGTTACTATGTATAAGGTAGAGGTGCTTTGACTCAGTGTCTTGGTAGTGTGGCCTAATGTGGCAGGTGTCCTGTAGGGTCCAGTGGCACAGCCTCCTCTATGACCCAAGGTGGGTACTCAAGGTGCACCCTTTGTATGGGCTAAGCACATCCTCTTTTTGTAGTTAAGCCTTGGTTGCTATTAGCAGATCACTGGGAGGGATTTATCCAGGCCAGTCAGCTGCAAGGATTGGCTGTGAACACTAACCATCAGCCTCCGCCTTCCACGGAGCTTCAGCTGTGCAGGTGGTGGTGCTCCAACGTGGTGCATTGGACCTATGGTGTGCTGGGTGCTATAGGCCAAAGTCAGTCCCAACTTATGTTTTGCTCAGGGCCACCCTTCCTGAGCTGTAAATCAATCTGAGCTGGCTGCTACTTGTGCTGGGTTTGGGGATTCCCAGGAGAAGTAGAGCTGTGAATCTAAACTGGCCGCTGCTGCCAGGCCTGGGGGCTCACTGAAGCCAGCTGTTGCTTGTTTGAGAGGATTTAGGAAGTTAGGAAGCATGAGGTAAGACCAGCCATTCACATGGAAAAGCAGCTTGGGTGGGCCTAAAAGGTGGCTAGGGCTGAGTCCTGAACGGAGGGTCAGACAGTGTTAGCCAGGTTGATGGAATCTTAGATGTGGCACCAGCTTGTGGGCTCTGTCGGGGGAGCGTTTAGAAAAGGGACAATGGCCTCCCCTCTCCTTGTTGCCAAACACTTCAATTTCTCCCTCTATACTACTGGTGCCTTCCAAGCTGCTACCCCAGTGTTGGAGCTCAGAGGGAATGAGTCTGAGAAGGTAAGTCTGTATGTGGGTTCTGTAAGAGGAACTGCTTGGGGCTTCAGTAGTTTCTTCTACCAATTCAATCCCCACTGGTGTTTGCATCTAGAAGTTGTGGGAACTTATCTTCTTGGCACTAGGACCCTGTTGTGGAGCTGGGACTCCTGGCTCCTGAGAGAGCCCTCCTGAAGTTTTATCCACACAGGGCTGAGGACCAGCCTGGTCCGTGCCTGCACCCCTTCCACCAGTTTGGATGGATGTGGCTTCTTTAATTCCATGTTTTGATATTTCCATTCAACTTGATTTCTGATGGAGCCAAATCATTTATAAATGTGAATGTGAAAATGTCAAATAAGACTGCATTCTCTGTATTTTTCAAAGTTGTCCAGCATTACTGTGGTTAATTAAATGTTAGGAACTGAATTTGATTAAATATATCATTCCAATATGACCAATAAAATTTTTTTCATTCCAATAAAAAGATAAGAATAGTATAATCTATTCATTTCTAAACAAAGTACTTAAAAATCTGGGACTAGGAGGATAATTTCTCAACATGAAAGTCAGAATGTGGCACTAAAAGCCAGTGTTGAATTTAATGGGGAAATATTGGAAGTTAGAAACATAACAGGAATGTCTATTATTATACTATTATTACATTTTCATGTAATATTGTTCTGGAAGTTAAAACCAATGCAGTTAGAAAGAAAAGAAATATGATAGAGATAACTGAGTGGAAAGGAAAAAAACACTAACATTGGTTCTACTGCTGTCTCATTTTAGGCGAATTTCCCATTGACTTTTATTCAGTTATAATCTGTGCTCACAGTAAGGTTTCTTGTTGTTGTTGGTTCTTTATCTTCATGTAAGATATCCAAGTTCTGTAGCCTCTTTCTTCAGGAGGACTGACAAACACCCAGGCTATGGAATGACAAGTAATCCATTGCTAAAACACCAGAAAGCCTTTCACTCTGCGTCCTGCACCTCTGAAAGTTCCTGTCCTTCCTTTTTCTGACCATTTCCCTTCCAGTTCAACTTCCCATTTCTCTGTCTCTCTCTCCCTTCCCAGCCCTAGTTCCAGCTTTACTTATTCTTAGGGAGGCAGAGAAAGGAGCCCTACAAATATGTGTGCAAGGACTTGTCTGGCACCTGTGTTTTTGAATCTTTGTTCCTGAGTGGACGTGGATTGAGAGTAGAGAAATGACCAATTGGGTATAAGTGAGAAAAAAAAGAGGGTTCAAAAATACCAAAAAACAACAAAGTAAAAACTAAAATCTAGTCCTGCCACTTTTGACAGTGAGATTCTATACATGGTAGATAGTTAAGGTTCTTAGACAAGCAGTAATTATTAGCTATTAATTCTTGACGAATTCATCTGGCTGCCAAGTAATAATTTCTGACCCTTATCAGTCTTTTAGTCAGTTTGTTTTTAATTAAAAAATTTAAGGCAAACACATCATTTAATTCATCGAGCTTGGGACATAGAGCTGTCTAACACTACCCGGCCTAGGACCTCATGATTAACAATGCCAAATTAATGTGCTAATTTCCTTTGAAATGGTAAAACAAGGTGTTAGCCAAGAAATAGTAGCTATATACTAGAAGTCTAATAAGACTGCATGTGAATCTATAAAAAAAGGAACAAGCACCTTAAAAGATAGTGAGCTAAAGTCCCTATGTGCTTAAAGGGGAAGGACTTTACCCCTGGGGATGTAAGAGGTCTAAGGGAAGTAGTTAAGTTGTCTGGTTGGGCCGTAGGTGAGAATATACAAAAATAGTAAGATATGAAACCATGAACTGGGAATTGGGCCTGATAAAGGAAGCTTTGAATGTCACTTAGGATTCTTGAAATTCGCAAGAAATTGAGAAACAGAATTTAAAATTGAAAAATCTGAGGAGGAAGAAGGTTATGTACTTGTGTACAGATTCAAAGTATGTAATACAACCACCTTGCCAAGTGTCCTTAGCTTGTATTTCCAGTAACTAACCTCTTTGAAAATGTTCTAGGTCAAAGTGTTCCCATGACATTTCAAATCAACAGATCATTTGTGTAAGGTTGAAACTACATTTGACAATAATGGGGGGAAAATACACATGCACATGACAAAAACAGCTCCAAAAACAACACTTTGGCTTTTCATATGCAAGAGCACAGCACCTTGAATGTCTTTCATAAGGTTCCAGAACTATCTCAGATTACTAAAAGGAAAAAAAAGGTCAGTTATCAAGTTTCATATTACGTTATTTAATTTAATAAAGTACATTAATGAAAGAAACAAATAGTTCAGTTCAAATTAAAAAGCATTGTGAAATACTCTCTTTTTCTTGAAAAAATACTCATTTTGATAATTGATAATGGATCTAGCAGGGTCACTATTGCCTGCTAAAATGAGTAGGTGAAAATCTCATGGGGAATTGTATAGTGAGTGAATCAGACTGACAACACTGAAACCACTGTTCTTTTTTAAAAAATTCTTTTAAAGATTTTATTTGTTTATTTTTAGAGGGCAAGGGAGGGAGGAAGAGGGAGAGAAGCACAATATGTGGTTGCCTCTCGCACGCCCCTTACTGGGGACCTGGCCGGAAACCAGGCATGTGCCCTGATTGGGAAAGAAACAGATGACCGTTTGGTTTACAGGTCAGCACTCAGTCCACTGAGCCACACCAACCAGGGCTCTTAAAAATTTTTTTGTATATTTTTTTTATTACCATTTAACCCATTACACTACCTTCTCCTCAACAATCACTCTATTGTTGTATGTGTTTTCCTTTTTTGCTCAATCCCTCCACCCTCTATCCTCCACCCACCTCAGCTGTCATTCTGCTCTGTCCATGAGTCTGTCCCTACCTTGCTCATTAGTTCAGTTTGTTCATTAGATTTCACATATGAGTGAAATCATATGGTATTTGTCTTTCTCAGACTGGCTTATTCTCCATGCCATCCATAGTATACTCCATGTCATCCATACTGTCACAAAGGGTGAACTTTTCTTTTTTACATCCAAGTAGTATTCCACTGTGTAAATGTCCCACGGTTGCTTTGTTTGCTCATTGACTGATGGACACTCGGGCTGTTTCCATATCTTAGTGATTGTAAATAATGCTGCAGTGAACATGGGGGTGCTGTGTTCTTTTTTATCAATGTTTTGGGTTTCTTTAGATATATTCTCAGAAGTAGGATTGCTGGGTCAAAGGGAAGACCCATTTTTAATTTTTTGAGGTAACTCCATACTGCTTTCTATAGTGGCTGCACCAGTCTGTACTCCCACCAACACTGCAAAAGGGTTCCCCTTTCTCCGCTTCCCCACCAGGCCTTGTTGTTTGTTGATTTACTGATGGTGCCTGTTCTGACAGGTGTGAGATGGTATCTTGTTGTGGTTTTAATTTGTATTTCTCTGATGATTAGTGACATTGAGCATGTTTTCGTATGCCTATTGGCCATCTGTATGTCCTCTTTGGAAAAGTGTCTAATCAGGTCCTTTGCCCACATTTTAATTGAATTGTTTTTTTCTGGTGTTGACTTTTGTAAGTTCTTTATAACTTATGGATATTAACCCCTTATCAGATGTTCTCCCATTCAGTGGGTTGCCTTTTTATTTTGTTGTTGATCTCCTTTGCTATGCAAAGGGTTTTTGTTCGATGTAATCCCATTTGTTTATTTTTTTTCTTTTGTTTCTCTTGTCTGGAGAGTACATCTGACAAGATATTCCTATGAACAATGCCCGAGATTTTGCTGACTATGTTTTCTTCAATGACTTTTTTGGTTTCAGGTCTAATATTTAAGATTTTGATCCACTTGGAATTTATTCTTTTATGTGGTGCAAGAAGGTAGTCTAGTTTCATTTTTCTGCATGTATCCAATTTTCCTAACACTATTTATTGAATAAACTATTGTTAACCCATTGTATGTACTTGCTTCCTTTGTCAAATATTAATCGACTATAAAGGAGTGGGTTTATTTCTGTCCTCTCTATTCTGTTCCATTGATCTATATATCTGTTTTTATGCAGGTACCATGCCGTTTTGATTACTATAGCCTTATAATATAGTTTCATGTTAGGTAGCATGATTTCTCCAATTTTGTTCTTCTATCTCAGGATTACTTTTGCTATTCAGGGACTTTTGTGTTTCCGTATAAACATTTGAAATAATTGTTCTAGTTCTGTGAACATTGGAATCTTGATAGGAATTGTGTTACATCTATAGACTGCTTTGGGTAGTATGGACATTTTAATGACATTAATTCTTCGTATCCAAATGTGTGCTGGATTTTATCAAATGGTTTTTCTGCATCTATTGATATGAACATGTAGTTTTTAATCCTTCATTTGGTTTGTGGTGAATCACATTTATTGATTGGCAAATGTTGTACCAACCTTGCATTTTAGAAATAAATCCCACTTGATCATGATGTATGTATTTTTTTAATGTATTCGGTTTGCTAAAATTTTGTTAAGGATTTTAGCATGCATAGTCATCAGGGATATTGGAGTTTAATTTTCTCTTTTATGCAGTGTCTTTATCTGGTTTTGGAATTAGGATAATGTTGGCCTTATAAAATAGGCTTGAAAGCTCTTCCTCCTCTTGAATTTTTTGAAGTAGTTTAAGAAGAGGTGGTGTTAGTTCTTCCCATAATATTTGGTATAATTCACCTGTGAAGCCATCTCATCCAGGGCTTTTGTTTATTGGGAGTTTTTAAATTACTGTTTCAATTTCACCAGGTGTTACTGGTATATTCAGGTTATCTGCTTCTTCCTGATTCAATGTTAGAAAATTATATGTTTCCAGGAATTTATGCATGTTATCCAGATTGTCCTGTTTGTTAGCATACAATTGTACACAAAATATTCTTTTTTAATTTAATTGTTGTTCAAGTACAGTTTTTTGTCTTTGATTCCCATCCCAGCCCACTTCCTCAGTGTTCCCCACCTCCCTCCCATTTCTACCCCCCTTAGTTTTTGTCCATGTGTTCTTTATTCTAGTTCTTGTAAATGCTACATAAAATATTCTTACAATCCTTTGTATTTCTTTGGTATCAGTTATTTCTCCTCTTTCACTTCTGATTTTATTTATTTGGGTCCTTGTTCTTTTTTTCTTTTTTTTTGATGAGTCTGGTGAAAGGTTTGTCAAACTTGTTTATCTTTTCAAAGAATCAGCACTTGGATTCATTGATCTTTTATATCACTTTTTTAGACTCAATTTCATTTATTTTTGTTCTGATCTTCATTATTTCCTTCCTTCTACTACTCACTTTATGCTTGTTGCTTTTTTCAAGTTTCTTTAAGTAAAAGTTCAATTGTTCTTACCTTTTTCTTGTGTTCTGAGATAGACCTATAACGCTATAAATTTCCCTCTTATGATTGCCTTCCCTATATCTCACAGATATTGGATTTTCTTCTCATTTTCATTTGTTCCAAGGTATCTTTTGATTTTTCTCCTTGATCTCATTGCTTACCCATTCATTGTTTAAAAACATGTTATTTAGTTTCCATGTCTTTGTGTATTTTTCAGTGTTTTTGTGATTGATTTCTAGTTTCATAGCATTGTGGTCTGAGAAAATGCTTGCTATGATTTTAATCTTTTTAAATTTATTGAGACTTGTTTATATTCTAATATGTGGTCTATCCTAGAAAATATTCCATGTGCACTTGAAATTTGAAATGTATATTCTGCTGTTTTGCAGTGAAACGCTTTCCAGATATCAATTAAATCCATTTGATTGTGTGTGTCATTTAAGACTGTCTCCTTTCTGATTTTTTGTCTGGAAGTTCTGTCCATTGAAGTCAGTGAGGCATTAAAATCCCCTACAATGACTGTATTCTTTAAATTCTTTTTCTTTTTGCTGCTCTGCTTGGGTGCTTCTCTAAACCTTGTCTTCCAAATTGCTAATTCAGTCCTCTTCTTCATCTAACCTACTGTTTATTTCTTCCTGTCTTCCAAATTGCTAATTCAGTCCTCTTCTTCATCTAACCTACTGTTTATTTCTTCCCATGTACTATTTATTTCAGATATTGCATTATTTATTTTTGACTAGTCCTTTTTAATGGTTTCCATTCTTTCATGTTGTTGAGCCTCCTTATAATCATTATGCTATCTGATAAATTGCTTACCTCTTTTTCATTTAGTTCTTTTACTGGAGGATTTTCTTGTTCTTTCATTTGGGGCCTATTTCTTTGTCTTCATTTTGGCTGCCTCTTTTTGTGTCTGTGTCAATGTATTAGGAAGAGCTGCAAGACTCTCGTGCAGCCTCATGTCCGATGCTGCCTGTGACTGGCCCTAGGCAACCTGATTAGTGCTATCAGTGATACACAGCATTTTGCTCCTGCCGCTGTGCCTGTTTTCATGGATAAGGAACCAGGTTGTGCACCAGGGCCATCTTTCACTAGCACTGGCCCAGCGGGAGGGTCAGCTCACGTGTCTGAGGTCCCAGAGATTGGCCTTAGTTGTTTAATTTAATTGCTTAAGTAGCCTCCAGCTATACTCAACAGCCCACAGATTAAGCTCCACAGGGTGGGGCAGAGTAATTACTGTGGGCGTAGCTATTGCTTTACCTTAGGCTGATGTAATTTGGAGAAGAGTGCTCTGTCTGAGAAAGATGGCTTCTGCAGTGTGGGGAATGACCGAGCACAGCAATCCTGGCAGCTGTTCCTTCAGTTCTCTGTCTAGAGCCATCAGCCTCAGACTCTCCTCACATGTTCCTAGTCTACACTGCTTTTCCTCTGCCGGAGCCCAGGGTAAATGGCTACACACAGATTTTGTGTGTTGGCCTTTAAGAGGCTCTCTGAGTCTCCAACCATCTCTTCTTGGCAGACAGAAACCCTGCTGCTTCTCACAACTGGATGTCATCTGGGTACCTATCCTGGCTCTTGTACAGTAGGCTGGGGAGTCTAGCTTGGGGTTTAGACCCCACACTTCTCAGAGGGAACCCACCGGCCACTGAAATACTCCTCCAGAACTTCAGTTGCCACCCATGGGAACCCAGCCAGCCCTCTGATGCCTCATCCACACTCCCTACCAGTCACATTGTGGTGAAGTGGTTTCTTCTGTGTGTCCGTGGTTATAAGGCTTCTCTCCAGCTAGTGTTCAGTTAGTGATTCTGGATAATTTCTCTACAATGTAGTTACAATTCCAGTTTGGTCCTGGGAGGACGTTTGGGCAGCTTCCACTTAACTCCTCTGCCATCTGGGATGCCCACTGCTCATTCTTAGTGCCACCAAAACGCAGCTAGAAATAGGGACCTTCCATGTGATACAGTCATGAAAGACATACCACCGCTCACCAAGTGTCCTTGCTCTTTAAGTCAAACCTAACTTACAACTGGTCACACAACTAGATGTAATCTTTTAAAGGAAATGCAAAGAACAGAAGAATGTATTAAAGAATACTACCAGGATAATACTTGCAAATTCAAAATATGAAAAATTCTGTGGGACAATAGGTATTCTATAAAAATACCTATTTTTTCACATACATTAATAGCAAGACAAAGAAAAATGATGAAAAGTAAATACATGTGTCTATTTTTCAAATACTTACAACATAATAACCAAATTCAATATGCGATCCTTGTTTGATCCTGATTCAAACAAAGCAATTTAAACAAGGAACGAGAGTATATGACCATTGGTGAAATTTGAATACCAACTAGGTATTGGTGATATTAAGGAAGAGAGCGGTTCTACCTTAGTAGTTACCTCGGTGAGATGAGTACTGTATATGGATGGCAACCAATGTAAATGATTTTAGTGTCACTAGAATGGAAGTATTGGTTTGGAGTGAAGATCCAAAACATTGTGGTGGGGCACATTCCCTCTTAGAGTTTTTTTTCTTGGCAGGTTCAAATGAGCCCAGTATTTGGGGTTAAAGCACTCTTGGCCTCTTGTTGATCATTGAGAGAGAAAAAAATTCCAGAGGGCCCTCTGCAACTAAATTGTGAAATCCCTACACGAGGAGAGAGAAAAGGAGAATGTGTCGTTTTTTTTCCATGTCTCTAATATCAAGAAGTATTCCCCCGAGAAAATGAAAGAGAAGGGATCAGGGAATAAGATTATGTGTGTCCAGCTCCTGATAAGCCTTCTCAAACTCTGAAATAACAACAGGGTAACCAACTCCCTATGGACTAAAAGGCATCTCTGGCCAGCCTCGGCCTTGGAGAAAATCTTGGCTTCACTGGTCAGTTTTCAGACAGCAGGTTGCCTAGATTCGTGAAGAAGTTGCATCATGTGTATGTTTTCCTTCTCATCCCTCTGACCTCATGCCCTTAGATCTCTCTCTGTAATGCAAATGTAACAGTTACTGGTGCTCTCAGACCCAGGTTCAAAAACCTCGAGGATTGTGATACCTGTATACCATTCTCATCTTACCCTAACATACCACAATGCACATTTTTCTATACCCTAGAAAAAAAGAAATAGTAAGAACACCGAGAGGGTTTATTGGGAGGGGATATACTATTTGTTACTTTCACCCTTGACTCTCATTGGTCACTGCAGCTCTTCCAGAACACTAGTATTTTGCTGTCCTTTTGTCTGAGGTTTTCCCTGCCCCCTTACTCCACCATCGAACTGCACCCACTTTAAGGCGACTGTCATGTGCTAAAAGCACAATGTAACTAATAGCAATAAAGAATGTGATGCCCCCTTCCTAGCATTCCCCTTCTAAAAAGAGTCCCTCACTGAGGGTCAAAGATAAACAACAGGGTAGATGAATGGTAGAGGGGGTAAGTGGGAATGGGTAGCAATTGGTGGAACAAAACCTTAAAAGGGTGGCTCTTTCTCATGTTCTTTCCTCTTTTCTTTGTGGATCGACCCTCCTTTTTGTAACTCCAAAGTGACTGGTTGAATTAGAAGGAACTGGGATCTTCTCTCACCTGTAAGGATGAGCCTCTCCTGGGAAATGCCCTGCTGAGATTTCATGAAACACTGAAGGTGGGATTGGAGGGGGGAGGCTGCTCAGACCTGCCAGCAGCAGGAGGGGAAGAGGGTTAAAAGTGAGAGGAGATGGCATTCCATCTTTCTTGTGGACAAGTCAGCCCTTGGACACTGAGAATATGAGGTTCTCTTAGAAGTCAGGGGGATGAGCAACTTGGTTCTGAGTTGGGTTATATAGATGTTGACTTTGTTATTCATTTTGCTGGACATAACTAGGTAGATTGTTGGTTCCCAGTAATCTTCTCACTGAAAATATCCATAATAACTAGCCCCCTTCCTCTGGAGAATCATTTTTCTTCCCCTACCTTCCCCTGACACCCACGCGTAAAGCTGAGATGCAGTCATGTGATTTGGCTGAAAGCAGCCATTCTCTCACTTGACCCTGTCTCCTCCACTGGAGCCTGTGTCCTTGACCGCTCTGATTGAATGAGGAGGAGCACTTGACTCACTCTGGACCTTTCACGGTATCCACAGTGACATACGACTCAGCCCGAACCTACGAAATGCCTCCCCTTAAGAGTTTTCAAACTTGAGCCACAGAATAATGCCATTTTCTCTCTGGTCAACAAGCTGCGTGAATGTGTGCTGAGATCTGCAGGCAATAAAGTTTCCATCCTCGTGGAGAAACTAAACTGAACGAGTGAAGTCGACACAGAGAAATGACATCAGGAATGTTGATGGTGTTTGATTTCCTGGTTCCATCTGCTTCTGGGGCAATGCTACCTTTACCTTTCCTGTGTTAGGTGGCGTGAGCCTGTAAATTCCTCTTCTGCCTAAATGAGTTCAAGGGTATTCCTATTACCAGAAACCAGAGAGTCCTGAAACACAAGTGAAGTGATCACAGCTAACAGATTATTCCATGCGTCTTAGGTGAGCAGCAACCCAGCTATAGATTGTTATAAAAGCTCCCCCCTAACATCATGGTATTGAGATGATGAAAAATGGTTGACTCTGATGCTTGCTGTATGACAATGGTATAATTCACTAGTATGCAAATGACTGATTGATATTTGTCCCAAATTTTTCAGGCTCCAAATTTATACATTAGTTCAGGAAGATATGGGCAATGAAGGTCCAACATTTGATTTCTTGAGAAAAAAGGAATTGTCTCTTATCAGGAAGTATCATTACATTTGTCCTTAACCCCTATTATGTACAGTTGTGTCACGAAGTCTTGTTTGCCTTCGTGTGTAAAGAAATTGGGAAGCAGCAATATTGTATATCTAACAGTGACTTGGCATATTCTTGGTTATTGTATCACTGCTTCAACCTTCGGTTTTGTGGTGTACACAGGCGTGCTCTCGTGCGCGCGCGCGCTCTCTCTCTCTCTCTCTCTCTCTCTCTCTCAAGTCGGTGCCTATAACCCACAATTAAGCAGCAAATTATTGGCAACAAATTGTAAATACACATATATATTCTTCCAAGTCATTCGTATCCAATCCAATTTTTTTCCTGCCCTCTCTGAGAAGTACTAAGATTTATTTCACACTTACCTAAATTATCCTATTAGGTATAACATAAAATAATTTTAAATATATGAAATAACCATGAAAGAAAATAATAGGTTGACCCTCAGTGTTACTGATGAGTATTGTTTGAACAGGAGAGATTATAATAAGAGGTACGTAAAAGCATTCAAGTTATCTAACAAATAAGAACAGTCTGTATTGCTTTCTAAAATAAAACATGGTTGAGAGATTGAAAGGTCCCTCAAAGGGATCATTCTACATCTGTTTTGCCTATTTAATCTTGCAGTTTTTAGGAAGCAAGGCAGACGGTGAGTCAGTTGGATTCAGGTGTCCGTCTCCTTCCACTCAAATGCTGCCACTGTCATATGTTTGTTTTAAGTAATTTTCAAATAATCTCATTTACAGGTTGATAATTACTTAATGTGACATATCCCAGAGTTTTCTATGAAAAAATAGTAGTTTAACAGCAGAGTAAGTGCTATTAAAAAGTTATTTATGGCAAAACAAATCTGAGAAACACTAAATAACAAAGCTGAAGTGGTTTCTTTACTACAGGTCTCAGAATGTTTTAACATGGTAATATATATTGTATCTGCCGTAGAGGTAACATTTCCCATACTTATTTTAATATGGAATTCTTCTTTTTTTATCTTCTGCCAAGGACATTTTTTTTTCATTGCTTTAGAGAGAGAGGAAGCGGGGCAGGTGGCAGGAAGGTGGGTGGGGGGACAGAGACATCAGTGTGAGAAACATCTATTGGTTCCTTTTCATATGCACCCCAAACAGGGGTAGATTCCACCACCTGGATACGTGCCCCGACCAGAAATCAAAACTGCGACATTTTGGCCCCTGGGACGTTGCTCTAACCAACTGAGCCACACTGGCCAGGGCCTTCATACGGGATTCTTTTTCAATAAACTTTTTTGAAACTAGACTTTCTCAACACATACTAGAGGAAATAAATATTCTCCTAATGCTGTGTGAATATCTTACTTATTCAAATCAAAAAGAGGTATGGTGCAGGAGCTTTGTTTGGGCTGAAAATTACTAGAATGAAAATGGCTTATTCAACCTGCGTGTTAATAGTCTTCTGCTAATATCTGTGACAAGGATTAGAAATATTAATAAATGAATGGCATAGGCAGTTACGTTTTCTGACAGGAAGGAATGACCTGCCCTCCCTGTCTTTGGTTAATAAGCCAATGATGAACAATGCCTGAACACTGGTGGGACTAAAGAAATCATCATTTGCATTAATAGGGAAAGCAGAGTCAGATACTTTGCCCTGAGCAGGTAAGGAAGCAGGAATTGGTGGTTTCAAGTATCACTGTGCTGCTATTCTACTCAAATCTGCAAGCTGCCAGCCACAAGCCTTACATCTATTTTACCTGCAAGAGCTCTTTAAAGGTGCATTGTTTTGTGGGTTAATTTTGTGACTTGTTCTCCCCCCCACCCCCGCCCGCAAAAAAAACAAAACAAAAAAAAAACACATGTCCACAGTTTGGGACTGGTTTTTACTCTCAGGTTACCAGCTTCAGACTAATCTGGTACACGTTTAAATAAGGATTGTGATGACAGCAATACTTCTCTTTGTATAAATAGTTTGTAGCCTGAGTTGGATGTGCCCCCTGAGTATATATAGCTCATGCAAATTTCTTATAAATCCTAATTAAAACAGAGTGTGGCTGCTCTCACCATGCCTCCCTGCTCTGTGTCCTCAAAGTGGCTGATAATGGCAACAAAACTTGGGATCCATTTAGGTAGTTTCTTTTTTAAAACATCAGCTAGATTTTTTTTAAGCCATCATAGACAAGTTTCAAGCCATATGAGCTTATTAAATAATTCGTTGATACAAAAGGCAACTAAGCAAAACCACCCACCACATGCACGGCTTTCAGGCGTTAACCTAAAGTGAGATTCATGTCATTGACTGATATGTAACAACAAATGACCACTTAGGATACTTGAAATCATTTATTCAAGGCATTTTTAGAGTTTTGCACTCACAGTATAAGCATACAGAAGGGAATGTGAGAGGGTAAAGAAGAATATCAAGCCAGTGTCTGGGCATTTTAAAATAAGAGCTCTTTAAAAGGTTACAGATGTTTTACAAGTAAGATTCCTGAAAAAAATTGGAAGACACGAAAACTTCATTAAAAGTATTGCAATACCAAAGGACATGCAATGTAGTTAGTAGCAAGCAGTTAGATATTAAGTAAATGTTTAAATCCCGTGAACTAAGACAGCGCTTTTACATTCAAGTCAAAATAATTCAGCACCATTTTGGCTTCAAGGATGAATGAAGTGCTGGAGGTTTTAGAAGGGGCCCAGGACTTTTGTTAGCTAAAAATGAAATATGGCTATTGTTTGAATATATTAACTGTGAATATGGATTCTAAATATAAAAAATATAGAGAAAAGGGGTAATTTTTACTTATCAGTTACTATGCTGTTAGTATCAGAACAAGTTACTTTTAAAATATCTTCTTACCAGAAATCCTATATTTTCACACAATTTGCTAAAGATAAATTCTCAGTGCCATGGTAATTTTAAAAAACTGCAATTCCTCTAGAATCTCAATATTGGGAATGTTTATGAGTGTGATTGTTCTATGAGGTTTCAAAGATAAAAATTTGTGTGCATATTATAGATATTGCCTAGCAATTGAAATTATGAATAAAATTACACAAACATATAAAGATTTCCTGGTATGGTCAAGATGTAGATTCATCCACTGTGGTGCTGTGGGGAGGCTGAGTCCTGGTCTCCAAGGTCAAGAGAGATTTAAATTCAGACTCTGGTCTGACTAATTGTGAGGCCACTAATACGGCACTTAGAAGACTTACTAAATTATTTTCCTATTTAGCCCATCTTTTTCACAGTCTTTATTAGTTTCAAAGCTAGTACTCAACATTCTTTCTATCTTTTCTGCTATTTAATTTTTTTTTTAGAGTTTGGTAAGCCTGGATTGTTTATTTTATTAATGGATAACTTTTACCACCTAGTCATTTTCTGTGAGTTTTTGTGGTTATTTAGAGAAGCAATCCCTTGAGGTTCAAAAATACTAAGCGTTAAATCAGTACCTGTGAGTAATTTGGGAGTGTTTAGGGGTGATTGAAGGGGAAGAATGTTTACATAAGGAATAAGTGAGAATGTTTAGCTTCCCAATTGAAGCTTTTTTTCAAAATCAACCAAATAGGACATGTTATATTTAAAAGGCAGACATTTCAGGAATTGGAAATATTTTTAATTATTAGTAACATACATGCATATAACCATTAATTATTAACTTATTTTTAAAATAAAATATGGTCATGAAAAACAATAGTGCTTAAAATAAAATTTTTAGACATGTACTTATAGTTGTTTAAATGAAATAAAGTGAACCTAAAGGGTAATAATGACATTTTTAATACTTGAAGTTAGGAATCATCTTTTTTATATCCCAATGCCTAGCATGAGTGCCTGGCATATATTAGGCCCTCAAATGATGGATGGACAGATGGAGGGCTCAGGGAATGACAGTACATGTGTCATCTCATATGTATCCAAAGGCCATGGTATTGGCTAGCTTGTAATACAAGGGGTAAGAATCTGGATGAAACTATAGATCTTAAATCTGTAGATGCCACTGCGGCTCAGCATTAATACTGACAGTAGTTTTCTGTTGTTTTTTTAAGCATATTAAAATATTTGAAAAGATTACAGTTTAAAAGAAAGGATCATTCTACAATCTTAAAACTAAAAAGCAATTTAAGGCAAAGAGGTACACCAAAGAAGCTATCCCACAGCTCAGATAACAGCTCAGTGAAAGTTCCGGGTCTCTATTAAGCCGTCTGTATTCTCTGTTGGGAAGTGTGTGCCATGGTGGATGTGGGTCCTGTGGTCCTCTGTTACCCACCCCTCAGTGACTGTCCATTTCTAGCCTCTCTCCGGCTGCTAGGCAACAAGTGAGTGCAGAACCTTGCTGACTTTACAGCTCCAGGACCTATATATACTACAAGGATGCCAACTCATTTTTAAAGTTCTATGTCATCTGTCCTTGCATTTGAAGTACCTTGCTTAAGATTTTAATACTGGTTAATGTAGGGAAACTGCTTACGCACCACTAACTTAAATGTGTAATTTGTTTTCTTTCTGTACTTTTTGAATTTAGGAAAAAGAGAAATTCTCCAAATTCTGTTGTGGCACATGGTTTCACAGTTTAAAATAAAATCACAGCTGTCTCATTATGCAGCACAGTCCTTGGTTTTGCAGAATTTTTTTCCTTATTCACCAGCTCCTCAAGTATGTAAGGCTGTGCGCTTCCCTAATTTGGATCATACTTCAGACACACACACATGCATGACTGAATGCTGGCGGCCCTAAGATAAACTTCCTGAATCCACACACATCATGTCTTCTATTCTGGATAACTTAACGTTTTCTAGCATTCTTCTTCTTAAACCTAAACGTTAAAAAATGGGGGAAATTTGAAAAATCTAAGATGTTTTTCATTGATGTTTTAAAAGTATTTGACAAGACAGTTGTGGTTGGAGGGACTTGTTTGTATGATTTTTATTGTATGTCAGTAAGGCAAGTTTTTTGGCTAATCCTTCAATATACTTAATTGTGCATCTTCGGCTGTATTACATTTGTTAGCAGAATGACTTCCCATTGAAACAGTTGTCCTACGGATACCTGTCCCCCCAGAATGGTCATTTCAAGGATGCCACTTAAAAGTTCTCTGCCCGTAGGGAAAATCAGAGCGTAGAGGGAGCGTCAGTAAATGGCAGAGAGGAGTTGGGCAGCTCAAATACTTAATCTGTTCCAAAACAAAGGCTGACTCAAGTCAGAATGGAATTGTACACTTGACAGAAAGAAAGGAGTTTACCTACTAATTTAAAACTGTAAACATAAATTTCATATAGGGATGTAACTATCTGAATACATATATTGCCATTTCTCCGCTATAGAGTAATACTTCTTGATACCAATGGTCATGCGTTTGTTCCTTCCTCAGCACCAAATGTGTCCGTATCTATTTGAACAGCAGGAGCCCCCTGTCTCATTGTTCTATGCCAGGTCATGTATAAGCCAGTTATCACTGTGGTTCACTGAAGTTTCGGTACTTTAGAAAATTCCCAGTTCCAAGTAATTGTGGCTCATTCACTGAAATCTGATTTTCTTTTCAGTATTATAATTTCAAGAAGAGCATACGAAATTTGGATTTCTTTGAAAAAGCCAAGTGTGCAACTACGTAATTGAAACATTATGTGAATTCACAAGATAATGTGAAAAATATTAAAATGTTTCCAAATAATGCCAATTTAAATGTTCAAAATCCAGTTATGTACTATTATAAAGCAAACAAAAGTTCCTTTGTTGTTTTCTGTTCTCTTTTTTCATAATACATAAATCCTACTGAAGTTTATCTATTTTTTCCCACTTCTGAACACCAGGCACTGATTTATCCATTGGGAGTCTTGGCTTGCTTTTTAATACCTATATTAAAAAACAAAATAAGAGAAATTATTAACCTGATATGTTATAAATGAACACAGTAGACAAGTTTGAAGTCAACCTTTTAAAAAATTGAGATGTCATTTTTTCTCTCCACCTAAGCAATGGTCGCCTTCTGAAATTTACCATTAATACTTGACTTTAATACTGATGTCAAAATTTTATTTATTTTTAAGGAGAAGGGAATGAAGGGAGAAATACAGAGAGAAACATTGATCGGTTGCCCCTTGCACACCCCCAGCCAGGGACCTGGCACCTACAACCCAGGCATGTGCCCTGACCAGGAATTGAACTGGCAACCTTTGGGTTTGTGGGGCAATGCCCAACCTACTAAGCCACACCAGTCAGGATGATCTTAATACTGATTTAAGGAAAGTAACTATGTCAGTAGCAGAAAGTGTATCCCTGATGCCTACAGACTTGATGTTTTTCGTTAAAAGAAACATCCAGGCCCTGGCTGGTGTAGCTCAGTGGATTGAGCTCGGGCCTGTGAACCAGAGGATTGCGGTTCGATTCCCAGTCAGGGCACATGCCTAGGTTGCAGGCCGGTTCCCTGCAGGCCAACTCCCAGCAGGGGATGCATGAAAGGCAACCATACATTGATGTTTCTCTCCCTCTCTCCTTCCCCTCTAAAGATAAATAAATAAATAAAATCTTTAAAAAAAAGAGAAACATCCACTGAAATAATCAGGAGTACAGTAGGACTTATCAGACGCACAGCCCTGCCTGGACAAGTTCGCTCCATGGAGTGAGTACGGCATGTGCACCAAGGAGCAGGGTCATGGCCACTTCATTAGTACTTTCCCAGCATGGTTTTAGACATACAGTGAGGCATTAATGGGCAAGACTTTATGGACAGGACCAAAACCAAGAAATCAAATATTAGTGTATTTATATCCTTGTATAAAGGAAGTAAGAATGTACTTAGTCCAAATCATAAGCCATAAATTCCCAAACATTAATGTATGTGAGAAAAGAACTTATTTGTAGCATCATAGAACTGAACTGGGCCACAGAAGCACCTGGTCCTTATGTCTTACTTACAGGAAGGAGAATGAGGGAAGAGAAATAAAGGCACACACTTTCTCACTGGATGGTTTGTTCGCACCAAGGGAGTGCTCTCTGAGATATTTCATTAACATGAAACATATCAGTTAACTGAGAGGTGGTATGTCTTTACAATTTAAAAAACAGCAATAATGTTATGGAGGGAATCACAGGTGCCGTTGCTTACAGAGTCACCGGACTGACTATACACAACTTTAGGCAAGGTCCACTCCCCGTCCAAGAAACGGCAAAGACTCTGCATCACCTCTAAAATGAAGTTCCAGCTTTTCAGCTTGCTCCTCAGTGCTCTCTTTGATCTGGTCCCAGCTTACTTCTTTATTCCTTTTGCCTAACTCTTAGCTCCACGGAACATGTTTCACCCAAACTAGAACACTGGCTTTTCTAAACACGTCCTGCAATTTCTTCCTGCCGCGGAGGCGGAGGTGATGTTGATTCCTCCCAGCTCTTGCTTAACTCTCCCCAGTGCAATCCTCCTCAGCCTTCAAGGCCCAGTTCAAGGGCTGTCCTAAAGCTATTCCTGATCCTCAGCCAGAGAACTCTGACCCCTAGTCAGGGAGACCGGAAGTGAAAATGCAAATATAAAAGGCAGTCACCCTGAACATGAGAGTCGCTTCTCAAGTCCAGGTTTCTGCACTTCTCCCATGACTTCCTGCTCATAGATAAGTGATCTTAGTCTATGACGAGCCACTAACTATGAGTCATTAAACTTTTTCATATTTTCATCTGATCAATATTTATTATTAAAATTCTACCTCAACCTCTCTTTGCAGTTTAATTGTACTCAGTGGCAACTGGTTAAAAAGAAAAAGGCAACTCTAGGCTGGAGCAATATAAGAATTTTTATTCAAAATATCTGGCAAGATCCAATTCAATGGATGCTACTGATGAAAAGTGAGACAGACTCTGTGTGACAAGAGCCACTGTTCTAGGCTTAGTCCTAGAACAGGGTCAGCAGTTGCACCTGGGAGTCACCTAACTGATTATAACAGAGGCCCAGGGCCCACTGCATTTTATCTCACGCCTCTCCCCCTCTCAATCCTAAATTCCTAAAGACAAGGTGATTTATCTATAATCAAGTATTGAAGAAGAGGCTACATTACACGGTGGCAGGCCTACACCTGGCAATGGTTATGTAGGAGATGACAGTCTAGGTCCCAGCCATGACGGGGTACAGCAGGAGACAGACATTACACACAGAGATTCACAGGCACTTAATGGGAATTACTGTTATGAGGCTACAAGGGAGCAATCCGGGGTCAGGAATCATTTATCTTTGCATTCCTCTCTAATATGTAGTGTAGGACCTTAATAAATACATAGTACAAATGTGNGGGCCCACTGCATTTTATCTCACGCCTCTCCCCCTCTCAATCCTAAACTCCTAAAGATAAGGTGATTTATCTATAATCAAGTATTGAAGAAGAGGCTACATTACACGGTGGCAGGCCTACACCTGGCAATGGCTATGTAGGAGATGACAGTCTAGGTCCCAGCCATGACGGGGTACAGCAGGAGACAGACATTACACACAGAGATTCACAGGCACTTAATGGGAATTACTGTTATGAGGCTACAAGGGAGCAATCCGGGGTCAGGAATCATTTATCTTTGCATTCCTCTCTAATATGTAGTGTAGGACCTTAATAAATACATAGTACAAATGTGAGCGTACCAGTGAATAAATCATAAGTGAAGAAATTAAGGAACTATAAAAATGAAGAGAAATGAATCCATTTATTTTTTATTTATTGTAGCCCGAATTACACTGATGTTCTGGGAATTTACGGTTATACTATGATCAACGCTATACAATATGGGTCATAAACCCATCCAGGTTTTCTGTATTGTGGGCATGTTCAGAAGAAGAATTACCTTTTTTCCCCTATGCTCTTCCTTTGCAATTAAAAGCTTCATTTATCTTTAATGCTGTGATGATGCTTGTAGAGCACAGGCATTTATGGGAATAAGGAAAAAGCACCCCTGCGAGGTGAATACAGCCCAAGCCACAGTACATGGCTCTGTGAATGGACCACGGGCTGCTTTAAGCCCCCTGTCTCCCCAGCCAGCAGCCCAGGGGAAAGAAAGGCAGAACCTGAACAAGTAGGTGGTATAGGTGGTCTTGGGGCAACCTACAAACTACAGGTTCATGTGCGGCCAAACCAATACCTAGTTTGTATATCAGGGAGAAATTGCTATGAAGTATGACTTGCTAGTGTACCTGTTATGCATGACTCAGAGGCACTGCTGCCTCTCCAACATCAAAACAAACCTGACTGTGGTCAGCATCGCTGTACCGATGTTCTCACTGTTCGGACGGTGTGACTCCCAGGGGGCAGATGTAGTTAGAATGTCTAACCCAGCAACACTAGAGCAGGCAGTGCTGAGGGGTCAGGGTGGAACACACAGGCAAGCAGGAAACCTACTCAGCTTTGTTTTAAGTATTTTCATCAACATACCACCCCTGTGAATATTAATGTGCTGGGATTCTATCTAAGATTTCACTCAATGAAAGGTTTCAGGACTAGGAAAATTATGAAGGCACCTCCACACATTCTCTCCTTTGGAGGAATATTTCCCTAGTACTTGTTCTGGAACTAGAATATATGAACTCCTGATTTCTACAAAACAGGCAGTGTGATCTGTTAAGTTGCATACTTTAAGGCAGTGATTTTTCAGAATGGACTTTGAAGAACTCTAGGAATTTCTTCAGCGCTCCTTCACGGCCCGTTTGGCAGGAGCAGGAAACCCACTGTTTGGGCTCCCACAGGGTCACCCACACTGCAGATTGCATATTTTACATAGTCGGCCTCCACACGGGCTTTTTGGGTAAACAATGTGTGCTGTGTGTATGTCTTGTCTTCAAACCTAAGCTTTAGGGTGCTGAAAACCTGAATACATTTCCTTTCTTTAGCATTACCAAAAAAAAAAAAAAAAAAAGAAAAGCTCTAAGTGTGTAGTAGCTCAGACTACCATCCTCTTCCTTTGGTCTAGTTTACAGTAGACTGCAAGAGTAGCAGCCTACTGTAAAGAGGCTAGAGCAGTCATAGAAACAGACACATCCTGTGCAATACTTGTTGATGAACTAGAACACTCAGTGAAAGATCACTTAGCTAGGCAAATAAGACTCACGGTGAAATCGTGCAGCCTGAGGCATATGCATGATGTCCTGTGTAGCGAATGTCGCAGCGCACGACGTTGTTGGAATAGTCCGATTCAGGCACCAGGTAGCTGGGGTTCACGCTGACCTAGGCAACACAAACATCACCCGCATTTCAGATCTCATCGGCAGTGTTTACTGGTTAGTGTCTTCCTGTTTTCACAGGGCTAGCACGCTTCAGCCCACTGTGCGGGGAGGGTTAACTTAGGCAAGTGCTTAAACTTTGGAGAAGTAAGTGTTGGAGAGAGGCTGTACATTTTTTTCCTCAAGTTCTTTAAAATAAGAATTTTTTTCATACATCTAGGATCATTTAGAAATCATTTCAGAGGATATATATACTTGCTTTCAGGGCCATGATTATTTAACATTTGAACCCGGAGGAAGAGTTCTATTTAATTGTAATCAAAATAAATGACAGGTACATATTTTCAAGGGTTTCTACCTTTAGAATGTAGTTCCCAGGGGCCACATCTGTAATGTCAATCCACTGGCAGTCTATGTCTGCATTATACGTATCATAGCAGCCAGGACTCAACCCCTAGAACAAATCAAATACAAAATTTCAAAAGATGGCATATGGTTAGAGCATTCTAAAGAATATGCTTATTACTTGCAAATTAAGTTTTAAGTTAGTACTTACAAGAGTCTGACCAAAAACTATACTTATATTGCATCTCCCTTAGGAAGTATATGTTACTCAGCCTTACAGCACCTCCAGCTAAAAAAAATACAGGACTAATATAAGGAGTAGTACATCTAGCTTTTTAAAAGTGTCACAAATCAATCTCAAGGGACAAAGGAGGCCTCCACCAAAATTCTAAACTATCACCAGTTCAAGAATAAAGGCCACGTAATGATCAACTGAGCCCAAGTGTCATTTTCTCAGTCTTCTCAGCCTTCCCCGACTTCCCCTTTGGGAATAACCTTCCTGTACTCTGCCCGTGATACTTTTTTGTGGGTATAGCTTTTATAGGGATTTATCCTTTTCTTCTCTGAAGTGTCATCATACTGCATATCTAACTGTGTAGCTAACAGTAACCATGCGTTATGTGCCAGGAATAACGTTAAACATGCCACATACCTGAATTCAGTTCCCAGAACTACGTGAGGTAGGGGCTATTATTACCCTCGTTTTACAAATCAGGGGTCTGAGGCGCAGGGAGGTCAAACGACTCACGGAAGATTATACAGCTCCTCCGTGGCTGAGTCGCTTTTGCTTTTAGGCAATCAGATCCAGAGTCTCTGATCTCAGCCACCACACCGTACTCTCTCTCATGTTGTCCCTGAACCATTTCGTTGAATTAAAGGGATGAATGCATGGCTCAGTGTTTGAATGCCCCCCTCACTGCATTTGCTGTTCCCTTCACTAAGTAAATGAGTGACTCCTACAGGCTGAGAGAAGAATACCAATGAGATACGGTCATTGCCCTCAGGAAAGCTTGAGTCTGGAGAGGTTTGTTCAAATTGAAGTCTGTAGGTATATTCTCAATTCCATTAGTTCTTCGAGAGAAGTTCTACGGTTGTGTTTCCATTCTAATGGTAATCTCAAGTAAATGAAAAAGCATGTGCTAGAATCATTTTAACTCAATACTGCCATTTAATTTCAGCACCCAACTCTGCTTTGGTGCATAAGATGGCAAAATCATCTCAGCATATCGTAAACAATGGTGGTTTGGCTATAACCTGATTCAAAAAGAAAGGGGGAGAATTGCGCTCTCGTACGGCACACGACATGGCACAGACAGGTCACACCCAAACTACCCGTCCCCCAGCTTAGGGAACCATATCCCCACCTTGGTTTGTACCAACACAGTAGCAGGAGGAGTAAATACGTAATGAATAATTTTTGGTTTCTGATTCCAGCACATAATTCTGATTCTGACACATAATAAATAATCACTGTTAGGTCCTGTGATTATTGCTATTGCTACTACTAAATTCATGGCATTATAAGGATTTACTGGAGTAGGCGCCTCTTTAATACAGATTTAAATAACACCACGGCACGGTTCTTACTTTCAAGTGAGCAAAAGGGTTTTAAAGAGTGCGAACCTGGTGCCCCAGGGCAATTCAGCGGCGGAAGTTACTTATGAGCTTTGATTACCTGCACTAGCAAACACATATGGGCATTTTATAGGCCATTAAACAAACAGGTATTTCATATATTCAGAGTCATACTTTAAAAACAGAATTAAATGTAGAACCTTACCTGAGGCTGTCTAAATTAGCTATTTGGTTTTAGCAAAACACAACCATTTATTACATTAAATTAATGAGGTTAATGTGACAGTTTCTGGTTTTATATATGTTTAATATGTAAATTTGTTATCTAAGTTGTATCTACTTTGATATTTAGATACAGTTAATCATCATCATAAAACAATCTAAGTCAGCATTGGCGCTTTGTTCAAATTACTGTTTTCTTTGAATGAAGCAGCAGTCAAAATGAAAGACACAAAAACATCAATCACTTGTAATATAAGACCTGGTGAATAATAGTTAAATAGGACATAAGTGGAGGATGATAAACAGGAAAGCTACCTATACTATGAAGTGGGGTTACTCCAAGAATCAGGGACTGGAAGTGCTGTAGATACTTGTGGACCTGTATTCAAGAGCTTCAGCAGTGAGCTGTCCAGAATGCCTTGTTCTGAATGAAGGGCATAAACTCCAGGTCCCCGCACAGACAGTTGCTGTGGGGCTTGGAGATCGCTGAGTGAAAAAGGGAATTTCTCTATGCACATATGTGTCATACGTGGGTAGGTTACCTCTTCTTTTGCCTAAAGAATAAGTGCTGCTTTGGGGCACTTACTGAGCCTTCCCCTCTCCTTCCAATTATTCTGATGTCCTAAGCTCAGAGAAAGAAGCAACAGTAACATTTAGGTCACCCCAAAGCTTCCTGCTCCAGCCCTGGAATCTGCTTCCCCAGGTGCCAGCTGCCGATCCCTGTGCGCCCTGAGTTATATACATTCGCTACTCCTTGCCAGGATTTTGGCTGGAGTAAAATTATAATGTCCTTTTACAAATTAGAGTTTCTTATGGAAATACTGGCATGGTTTTTAACTGACACAGATTTTCCCATTATAAGACATACAAACTGCTTAGTTCAGCATGATTTTTAAAAATCCATCCCAGGAACATCTGACATCAATTATACTGTAGGTTTAAATATATGTGCACGAAGAAGGAAACTGTATCCTTCTGCTCTTATTTGCATGATTAAAAGAGACAGTTCTCAAAAGTGCTTTTTTAGAAACCCATTTTCTCCCCTTTTGCTAACCACCAGCACCAGGTATCCTATTTTTTAGCTTAATAGATGGAGGGAGAAATGGTTTTGCAGGTGAGAAAACAGGTATCTTTTCTATAGTTACTTACCATGCCTGCTAAAGAATACAGAGTAAGTGCAGCTGTTGGAAACCAGTCAGATTTTTTCAGAGAGTAAAGGGCTGCTTTTGACTGTGGAACACAATGAGCACACAGGGACCTTCTGTGATGATGAAATACTTTCAAAATAACTTGGATCATCAAGCCATCACTTTTCCTTTCCCCGTCATTTTCCATCTTGACTAGATAACACCCCCAAATGAAACAGTTTGTAAATGACAGGCAGGAGGAGAGGAAATAGAAGGCCACTTTGTTTTCTCTCTGGAGCCTGCAGATTCCTGATCCGATAACGCCGACCTACCTGTGTGTGCGCAGTGCACGCAAATCGCCTGTGGTAGCCGTAGTCACAGGACGTGTCCTCAAGACAGAAACTTGCTTTGTGGCCTTCGGCCACTCTCCGCTGGGTGTTCGCATCAAGCAGGTCGTAGTGGCTGAACTCGTCCATGCTGTGGTAATGTCTGACGTGCCACACAACACAGACACAGTGGTCAGCGACACACAGAGGAAGAGCGGTGAGAATCTGAGATGATGACTCTGGCTGCCTCACACATTTGTTTGCACAGCAAGATGGAGATAAAGTTTACCTTAAAGCCAGATTCATGCTAGACTCCTTCCCACCCTAACCCAGGGTCAGAACTCTATCAAACTGCTAAGCTTTTAACTTCGCAACTTTGGGCGGAGGTGGGGGGGAAGACTTATTTGGAGTATCTTGTTTTTATGCTATACCCTGGTTTACCTTCAAATATTAAATACAAATAGACAATAAATTATCTGTGTTTATGTGAAACCTGCCATATGTTCTCTAGTATATTTCTCTTGGCCGACACTACTCATGTTTCATTCCAAAAAAGAAGAGCACATGACTAGTGGAAGGCTTCTGTGAGATTTTTCAACATTGAGTTTTCATAGACTTAAAATCATCACTAAAATGCGAAAGAGAAAAAACGGCATGTTTTTTCCACCATTACTATTAAACTAGTATAAACTTTTATTTGGAAATACAACAATTCTGTTTTATTAGCAGGTTAAGAGCTCGTATCTATTGCGATCATTTCATTAAAGAGAAGATGCTGAGTTTCATCTTCACACACTAAGGAAAGAAGAGGAAATGGCTCGAACTGCAGGAGGTTCAAGGGCACACATCAGGGTTTCCTGGCTATAAACACCTGAGCAATTTATCAAAGTGAATTAGAGGAATAACCGAATGTGAAAATCTTTTCAAGTTAGGACAGAACAAGCAGTTGTACTGATTCGGATCTTTTATAAGTTGGGGAAAGGTCCCTCTCCGCTCATGGAGTAGGTTCAGGGGTGTCCAACCTTTTGGTGTCTCGGGGCCACACTTTAAGAAGAGTTGTCTTTGGCCACAAATTAATTACACAAACACTAATGAAAACTAATGAGCAAAAATAAGGTTTTAAGTAAGTTTACAATTTTATACGGGGCCACATTCATAGCCATCCTGGGCTGCATGAGGCCTGTGGTCCATGGGTTGGACACCCCTGGAATACTTTGAGAAAGGTATTTGAACCCTTTTGATAACAATTTATGATCTTCATTATATGCTATCAGGTGCAGACCAACCACAGGTAGATATCTTGGCTGCAGAAGGCTTTTTAAAAATGAATCTCACTTGCAATATATTGAGGTAAGTTCCAGCAAAGCCATCTGCGGTATACTACCAACAGTTTTAATAAGCTGGATTTAGAGTTTCTGATTTGAAAGATAACAGGATCTAGTAATTGACATACTGTGTTAAAGACACACTCCACAGATTATGTCAAAACACACAGAGAAAAACTCTAAATGTAAATAACAGCAGTTTTCTCCCTTTGTGTAAGAATGGTTGGGAAAATGATAAAGCCACTCGAAAGTACCCCGGAGGCCCATTCACTTACTGGTGACAGCTGTGCCATTCCCAGGAATATCTTGGTCGGCTCGGAAGGAAATCTGATGTCCCTTGATTTTTCACTCGTTGGGGAAATCTTAGCAGCACCCTGTGATCATAATCTCTGACATCCCCCCTATATGCTGAGCTGTCATTTTGAAAAAAGAAACATTTTCACAGACTATTAACTAAAGACAAAGGGACAAGCGAAACCTTTTCTGATATACAAGGCTGACTCCCTTATTCCCCATACTAGACTATCAATTCCAAGTGACCAGGGCATTTTGCTTATTTTATCTGTTGCTGAATCTCCAGATCCTAGAACAATGCCTGGCAAGTAGAGCTCTGTGAATATGTGTTGAATGAATGGGTAAATGAAGGACAACTATGGAAATCCTCAGTTTAAATGTAAAAAGATAATTAAATTAGCATTAAAATTTACATGTGAGCCCTGGTTGGTGTGGCTCAGTGGACTGAGTGCCAGCCTGGGAGCCAAAGGGTCACAGGTTCAATTCCCAGTCAGGGCACACACCTGGGTTGTGGGCCAGGTCCCTAGTAGGGGGCATGCGAGAGGCAACCACAAGTTGATGTTTCTTTCCCTCTCTTTCTCCCTCCCTTCCCCTCTCTAAAAATAATTAAAATCTTAAAAAACAACTCAAACACTATAAAAAATTTACATATGATACATAAACTTTATAATCACTTCAAGTTTAAACACATGAATGAGTGAAACTGAGGTGGTAATTATCCAAGATTTTTTAAAAATCACACTTCTTGTTAAGAATTTTGAATTTAACAATACATTTCTTGAATAATTAACTAAGATGTAAAATGGGGAAATAATTCTAAAACAATACACCCAGATTATGTAGATAATTTTCTAACTTCACCACCTTCAAAGCAACAGCATTACTATAATAATATTGGGAGTACAATGGTGTGAGAGATGCAAGACCCAAGAATGAAAATGATGAGCTTCAATTTCTTCTCTTCCTTTAGCCAGAGTGAGAAAAATATACAAATAAATATTACTATGTTCCATGTAATATATTTTGTATGAAAATACATTCAAATACTATTGATGACCTTACTTTACACTGTAAAAAATTGTTGAGACCTGTCAAAACGCTCTTTTGCTCCCTCTGCTGGCTTTTCAGCAGCATACTCAGGGAAATCCACTCCCAGAATTGCTGATTTTATTTTAGGACTGATGAAAAAAAAAACCAAAGAAAGAAAGCAAGAAAGCTTTTGCTCATGGTCTTATTCTGGCTGAAGTAATACCCCCATAACTAATTATGGCTTCAAACAAAAGAAGGCAACCTTTGCCAATGAGGGGTTCCACACTGGCAAATTAGCCCCCCAATCTTTTAAGGGAATATTGACAAGCTCTTCAATTACAAATTTTTCCACCTTTTGTACAGTTTAATAGAAAGTTATTGGAAACAGTTGGCTCCAAAGCTGAAGGATCTTGAATGTTGTGCTTCAGTTTGAAAGAAAACCCACGGAAATCTTCAAAATTTTAACCCTCCATCCAGGTCTCTTGGGCTGCGTGCCCAAGAGATTAGGTGCTACTTCCCAGCTCTCATACCATTTCCTAACTTTTGTCCGTAGGAACAAGAGTGGTCAGAACCGGGCACCTGATCAGCCCCTAGAATGACAACCAGGTAGCCAGGCCACTGGTGTCCCAGTTAGTACCTGGCCAAGCAGTTTTCCTCCGCAGCGCATCTCAGGTTGTACATGGACATCTTTTGCACGTATGTGGAAGCCTGGATGTAGTAGGGATCTGGCACCAGGTCCGGGAGACCTAAAGGAGAACAGACGATGGACACAGCAGTGAGACAATGCTGCGCCCCCTACCCTGGCAACTGGTACCTCCGTATCCTCATCCTTTGCCCAACCAGACTGCTTGTCTGTGTGTGGCTGCGGGTAGCGGGAGAAAGGGAATGCCCCAGGCTGCAAAGCAATGTGGAAAGGAAGCAGGAGGGGCCAGGCGCGTGGTTTGCACCAGATTCCAGGGTTGCTTGTGCAGGCGCAGAGGGAGGGATCAGACCTTCGGAAACTAGGGCCTGCCTTGCCCCGGCAGCCACCAGCCACTTTGGGGAAGGGGTGCTTGGTGGTTTCCGTGACTTGTGCTTACCGTACTGGAAGTAGCCGGTGCCGTACCCAGGCCGGTACCTGCTCCCAGGCCGGGGCCTTTCGTAGGTGTCGTAGTAGTTGTAATAGGGGTTGTCGTCGGAGTACTTGTAAGGGTTGTATGGGTCGTCACCCACCATGCCGTCCACGCGACTAGGGGGGCTCAAGTTACTGAGCGCAGGGCGCTCTGCCGGCGCAGTCCGATTCCTCGTGCGCAAGGCGCCAGCGTCGCGGGCCCCAGACGACGAGTAGCCGGCTTGGAACCAGTGGCGGGCTGCGGGCCCTGGGAGGCCAGCGGAGGCTCCCGAAGAGGCAGCGGTCCGCGCCCGAGTCGCCGCTGTGCGGTTGTTGCGGAGCAGCAGGATCGGCGTGCGCGGCTGCGAGGCAGCCGCGTTGGCAGCGCCCTGGGCGGTGGCGCCTGGGTCCCGTCGGCGCTGCGGCTGGTACTGCGAGCCCAGGCTCAGCAAACTGAACACCTGCCCGTTGTTCTCCCATTGGATCCTCTGGCTCCAGGCACCAGGAGCCGCAGGAGACTCTCGAGGGAGCTGCTGCTGGCCCGTGGCTGGCGGGGCACAACGCACGAGTGAGCAAAGCTGCAGGGGCCCCAGCAGGAGCGTGGTCCAGGCGAAGTGCATCGTTCCCTTTCCCGAATTGCCCCCACTCCAGGAGGATGTAGCTCAGAGAAAAGAAAAATGGGGTTCAAGTCACGTGAGAGAGAGAGAAATCTTCAACCCGTCAGGCGGTGGAGCGCGAGTATCTTAGCCCCACCAAGCAGTGCCAAGGGTGGGCTGCAGACCCTCCTCCAGTCAAAGCAGCTGCTGGGACGTGGCACCCGCCTCTCTCCTCGTTCCCAGTGCTCTGGAAGGCGATGGGGAGCGGTGCGGCGGCCCTGCGAGCCGGCGGTGTCTGGAGTGAAAGCAAGGAGGAGAGATTTTAAACTTTCTGGCACGTTTGCAAAGTTACACAAGCTGTTCGGCCCGGCCACCCCTCCGCTATTTGTTCACGTAATACGATTGGAAACGTGCAAGGGGGACAGCTCCTCGCCTCTGCCCCTCCCTCCGCTCCCAGTCCTGCCCTCCTCCCCCCAGACACGTTGCACAGGGAGCGTTAAGGGGAAAGAACAAAAACGGAACACACATCCTGAGACACACTAGGCTTAATCTGGGGCGAACATGCAGGAATTTCAAAAGACTCAGACAAGCGAAGGCAGCCAGGCCATGGGGCGACGCCAAAATATGCATGAAGAAAAATGCTATTAGGTCACCGGCCCCAGAGAGGCGGGAAGTCAGGAGGTGGGGAGGGTGCTGGGGATGAGAGTTGGAGGCAGAGGCGAAAGATTGTGACTAACTTATCCATAAGGAGTTAACCAGACAAATTTCCCAATGCATACTCCCTCATTTTTATGGGAAGTGCTCTCAGCAAATAAACCCCAGGATATCAAATTTTGTTTTTTGTGTGTGTGCAGGTAATACGAGAAATGGGTTACAAATTTGTTTCCTACAGTGAATATTTTAATAACCAAAAGTGAAATTTTGCAGGGAACAAATTCCAGCTAACACTGAGAGCGATGGATAAACCTGTCTCTTTTTCCGAATGCTGGCCTGATTTGTACTTTGTGTGGAAGTGAAGAACCATCTTTCAGGAAGTTTCATTGAGCTGGGGATGGAGCAAGTCTGCCTCCGGGAACACTGGGAAGACAGCCGGCTAGCTTCACATATGCATTTTATCTGACTTTGTTTTTCTCTTTCTACATCTAATAATTAGGTTTGGCTTTGGATTTTAAAAACCTAAGTCACCATTTGTTAAATGTTGAAAAGTTCTATGATGTTTGATTGATTCCAAATTAAACAAAGAGGTTGCTAAAGAAACCGCCTTGAAGTTCAGCTTTCGGTAAAGAGAAGGGGGTGGGAGTGGCCAGAGGAGAGCTGGTAGGAGGGTACGGTGGGAGGTAGGTAATGCTGACTGGAAAGAGATGCTTAATGGTCCAGTTATTCACATACCACGCAGGGTTTCTGCTGTGCTGGAAACACTTAAAAGAAAAATTGCTTCTAAAAATCCTGATTTAAAACGACAACTCAAAACCGGATTTTACTAACCTTTTTTTAGTGTTCTCATTGAGCCTCTGTCTAAGTGTACTTCAATAGTCAGCTGTCTCCATCAGTCTCTGACTCTTCACATTTAATGACCACATTTGGTGGGGTCGCAGCCATCTGCTGATCTGACCACTCACCACCCATTTTCCACTTTTTCTTGTCAGAACACTGTGTTTTCCTTTGGGAAACTTCCCCTACCCCGCTGAACTCTGGGGCTGACAGCATTTGTGGGACTTCCCCCACTTCAGGTAGTGGTCATGAGATCCAAGACTGGCTTGTCAAACTGTTGCCCTAGGATTTGAATCAAGAGACAAAACTATTGGGCTCCACTCTTCACACTACTGAAGAAAGTGTCTAGGGGCACTTGCTACACAGATTCCCCCTGAGCTGAGTTACCACAGTACCTTCCAAATACCTGGTTCCTAAGCTTTGCCTTCCATTTTCCCAATGTGTTCCTTTGTGGCGGAACATGGTCAGAGTCAGTTTCTGGTGATTGCCAACTAAAGAACCTCGAGTCACAATGGCTGCCCCTCTCACCTAATCAGATCACACAATTTTTGAGTCCAAGCTGATGGGTTTGGCTCTTTTTTGTGTCAAATTAAGTTTGCTCTACCCGTGACCACGTAGTGTCTTTGGTCGCAAAGAGGTATCAGTGGAAGCTTGCCAGGGGACTGGCAAATCTATTGCTTATAAGATAAAGATAAAAATTCAAGTGCAAATCCCACTGATTGCAGGTCAGCCATGTCATTCCTTTCTGTGAAGGTCAGAGACATCTCTGGCTGTCATTTTACAGACTTGATGGCCGTGGTTAAAATTAAACTATTCAATTTCTTCAAACCCACAAAGAGAAGATAGAGTGAAAAGAAGCAGGTGTATATAATTTGAATGGATAGACCAAATTATAGGAGAGGCAGGAAGGGGTAGAGTATAATTATCTCTCATCTGAAAAAGATTCTGCACGCACCCAGCCACAGTGTATTCCCCAGAAGAGAGCAGCCTGTAACTGCTGGGGCTTGACCACATGTTCCTGAGGGCAGACCTGCTATGGAGGTCACGCTGTCAGTGGCTGACCACAGCAGCTCCTAATGGGGGGGAAGAAAGTTGATGCTGGATCTCAGATAAAATAGCCTTGTTTCCAATCCTGGTGCTTGCACAAAAAAAGCTGTGTATCTTTGGGTATCTGAGTTACTTTCCCTGCTTCTTAGTTATCTGTAGGAATCAGGAATTAGTCCAAATCTTTTCTAGTTTTAAAATCTCTGATTTTTGTGAATGTCCAAGTAATTCCAACTCCTTTCAATTCATTTACTATACTGCTTCATTAAGATGGCTGATATTTAATTGAGTAACTACTTTGGTTGGACTTTAAAACATTGGATGTGTTTTATGTGTGAGCTAGAGTTTACAGACAGTCATTTTCCCCTTTTACTTATTTCCCATCAGTGAAATTTAATATACATTTATTTATTTCAAATACTTCTTAAACCCATTTATGCTTTGGAGTGTAGTAACCATAGTGGTGACTGGTACATGTGAGCGCTCAATGAATGTCTACAGATTCACTCATTTGCACAATTTAGAGCTGAATGAGCTTCACCAATTTTTTAAATTTGCTCCAACAGACTGAAAAATGTCTTATCAGAGTATAAATAACTGATTAGAACAGTGATATTGTGCAATATTTTCTTTTAAACACACTACTTTGGGGTAGGGGAAACACATTGCCATTTGTGACACATTCTAAAGAGACACTGGGTTCATTTTCTCCCTTCCACTGTCTCTAATTTCTAGCTTAAGACTCAGCCAGTGGAAAACAAACATGTGGCTACCACATTGGGGACAATTGGAAGTGTTTGTGAGCCCTATGGGAGACAGTCTAGACACACATTGTGCTCTCCATTCAATGACAAAACTATTATTCACACTATTGGAGAAACCACAATTGCTTCTACTCAACACTGAAACAGTAACAAGAATAACTGCAGCTACATCAAGAAATCTTTAGCTTTGATAGTTACTTTCTCTCTATATATATAGATTCTAGGTTATTGCTATTAAGGACATAAACTGCAATGTCTTGCCCATTGACCAAAAAAGGGAAAGTTGTCACAGGGCTGTTTCTGCTAGTTAACTGTGTTTATATTAGGAGGATAATTCATATAAACGGACATTGGTGTTACACAGAAAGCCCAAACCATATAGCAGTGTTACTGAATGACCAGTCCCAGAACACAAATGCCGCAGTCAAAGGACTCCGGGTTGAACATAAATGCTTTTGTTTGGGGCTCAGGAAGCTCACACAAATCATGTTCTTTGGTATAGACAAATGCTCCTATGTGCTTTGACGCCATGTAGTTCAACGACATCGCAGAGAGTAAAATAAAGTAAGTGAGAATTTAGAGGTCTAAGGGGGAGACTGAGAAAAGAGGTAGGTGTGACATCCACCACCAGGGGGATGCGTGAGGGGTGCATGAGGGCATGGGCACATTTTTCAAAGGTAATTCAGAAATGGTAACAGAGTGAAATAAAGACCCAGACATCTTTTTACTTGGAGTGAAATGAGGGGGGAGAACAGTAAGTTCGTCTCGAAGTTAACAGTGTGCTTGTGTTCCCTTCTCCTCATTCTTGTCTTCTGCCACATCCCACTTCCAGGTACTCACCCAAATATAAAAAGTAGACAGTTGGTACACACTTGTCTGTGTGTCAGGACTGAACTGGAAAAAAAAACCCTGTAAACAGACTGGGTAGGAGAATTCCAGAAATAATGAATTTTAAATATATCTTGTTTGGTTACCTATCCCCTTGGGCCACCTAGGGAATGGAAAAGTGGAACTTCACCTAGAGAATGGAAAAGTGTTTCATTCCGGTGCCTTCAATGCATACTCAGATGTGATTAAGTAAATAATGTTAGTAACTATAACAAAGTGGTAAAAAATGAGAAGAGGTAAAGTGATGATAGGAGAATGGGTCTTTGAAATTCAGTGAATTGGTGTTCAAACTAACTTGGTTATATTGACCACAAAAATAAGGGATCAGCCAGTTGGCAGAACTGTCTACAAGTGAAGTCCAAGTGATTTGATTGGGCCTGACGGACTATCCAATGACAAGGAGGCCACTGTTCTTCATGTTGTGGGGTGTACTAGGTCATTTCTGTTTTTAATTGATAGAATATGGTATGCTCTGGGCCTGCATTCTAGCCTGTTTGCTACTCCTCAACTCTTCCTGGATTTGGCTTCACTGTCGGAGAATGCTAAAAGCTATTTAATTCAATCTAACCTGGGCATGATCCTCTGATATGGTTGGATAGAAGTGAGCAAGACATTTTTGCTGAACTAAGGCAACTTTCTTATCTACCTGTCATGTGCAATAATTGCAGTCTCCCAGAGTCATGCCCCTGCTTTAACCCAAAGTTCACTGCTTTCTTTGGGGCCCAAGAGGAGCAAAAAACCAAATTGCTACCATACTAACACAGAATATGTGCAGTTTTTTTCTTCCCTGTAGAAATGGTAGTTTTCAGAGCATTTGATGGTGTTATGTATGTTTGGAATAGAGGCAAAGTGGAAGGAAGATTTTGCTGGAGCTGGGAAGAAGAAAACCTGTTCATTCCCTAATTGCATTTAAGGTCAGCTTTGAGAATCGTACTCTCTTTGTGTTATTATTAGAATACTACTCATTTTATCATCTTACTACCCCTCAGTTGTACATTGCCCTAAACAAAGAATCAAAGAATTTTATATAATGGATTTTAAAACTAAGGAGAGTCTTTTAAAGGAGGTTCAATTAGATATAGTTAGTACATTGTTATAAACATTGTGTTTTTTTGCTCCTACATATTTTCTTACATTTTAACTATTTCATGGATCTCTTTAGAAGGTGGAAGATAAAAAGGAAAAAGCTGAAGCTCATAGTCCGTGGGGTTCATGTCTCCTATGGGCCACATGATGGCACTGGACAGGGTCACCATTATTCCGGGCTGCGAACAAGAACAAGAACAAGTGTTGTATCCTTTGCAGTTTACTCTCAATAGCTTATGTAAGTTTTTGCAAGTAATACAAGGGCCTGTAATACAATGGCATATGGAAAATATTAAATAATGTCTTTGAGTGCAAATATTAAATAAATATCAAGTGAAAACGAATGTATACAACCTCAGAATGATTTTTGGCTAAAGAATCCAAGTAATTGAGTTGAATACACAGGGCCTTTTCAAACTGGTGCATTGGATCCCTAGTAAAAGAAGGAAATAATAAGAAAATATGCAATAATAAGAAAAATAAGCAATTAATCAGCCTTTCCAACAGGACAATACCTGTCCTGTCATTAGTAACAAGCACTTGTATTTCTTGTCACTTACTGTGTTCCTGTCACAATGCAAAGTGCTTGGATTATTACCTCAGTTTGTCCTCACAACAACCCTATGAGGTGGTTATTAATACTTT
Source organism: Sturnira hondurensis (assembly GCF_014824575.4). NCBI lineage: Eukaryota > Metazoa > Chordata > Mammalia > Chiroptera > Phyllostomidae > Sturnira > Sturnira hondurensis. The sequence continues at coordinate 6,594,023 of NW_028074140.1, read as the reverse complement.
CATTTTATGGATAAGAAATAGAAGCTTAGAAAGATTAAGCAATATGCTTAGTTGAAAGTTGGCAAAGCTAGGTCATGAACCAGGGTCTATTCTGTTATAAATACCATATTAAACTTTTGCCATGAGAAGGAGAAAGAAAGTATTTGTTTCTTTGATTTTTTTTCTTTGTTTTAATTATTGGAATAATTATTAAACTAGTGACTCATTAAAGGTAACATGAAAAGGAGATTGTTACCAGGCCAATTAAGTGAATAGACAAGCAATGGCTGTTTACCTAGTGCCCAGGGGTGAATGGCTTTGGGATAAGAGTGAAATAAGAACTAACTGGACGGTGACAAGTAGTAGAAAGAACGTGGGTGATGGAGACAGTCCTCAGATAACTGCTACTATATACTATCCAGGTGTTCTTGGACAAATTACTCAGTTATTCTGAGACTTAAATTTTTCAAGCAACAATGAAGATAATAAGACCTATCTTGCAGGGTTGTAAGAATGAAATGTTTGTAAGCATGCGGCAGAGAATGTAGCTTGTATTAGGTACTAAAGGAGAAGGTAACTGTTGTTACTGCTTGTTACTTGGACATTAGAATTTAAGTCAGCAAGGTCTATTTGTGATAGACAAATATGCATAATGATGTTTTCTATTGCATAATAATGGAAAAGAGGGGATTTTTTTACTTTTGCTTTTTAACCCTCACCTGAGGATATGTTTATCAATTTTATAGAGAGGAATGGAGAGAGAGACAGAGAGAGAGAAACATCAAATCAGTTGCCTCCCACACATGCCCCGACCGATCAGCAGGGACTGAATCCACGATGTTTTGGTGTACAGAAGGCACTCCAGTCAACCAAGCTGTCTGGTCAGGGCAACGGTTTCTTACTTTTCAGATGCCTGTTGTGTTACTTTGAGGTAGGACAATCCTTTAAAAAAATAAACCAATTTTCTTGGGATATAATTTATATAAAATAAGATGCACAACTTTCAAGTGTATGATGTGACATTTTAACAAATGTATATGCCTTTGTAAATGACACCACAATTAAGACATAGAATAATTCAACCTTTCTGTGAAGAACCCACTCCACCACCCCTGCCCCAGGAAACCACAGTTCTGATTTTTCTTTTTTTTTGTCGTGTGAATTAGTTTTGTCTACTCTAGAACTTTAAACAGCAGATAATCATTCATGTCTCTTCTTTTGCCCAGCATGTCTGTAAGATTGAAGCATGTCTCAATAAGCAGCTCCTTTGTGTTTCTTAATAAGTGGTATTTCATGCTATGAACATACCTTTATTTGTTTGCTTTCCCGATTGGGGCTATTGAGCTTTTATCTACAAAATTTTCCATGGATGTATTTTTTATTTCTTTTTGGTACTAAGAGAAATAATTGTTGTACATTTAGAAGAGGTACATGTTTAATTTTATGAAAAGCTTTCAAATATTTTTATAAGAAATTGTATTATTTTACATTTACACCAGCCACCTTATAGCATTCCCATTGTTTCATATCCTTGCCAACCACTGGGTATGAAAGTGGTATCTCATTTTTGTTTAATCTGTGTTTCCTTAATGACTAATGATTTGAGCTTTTCTTTCCTGTGTTACACATTTATGAAATATATATTTCTATCTTTTGCCCAATGTTTATTTTTTTATATTCTTATTGAGATGCAGGAGTTTGCTATACATTCTGGATACAAGTTTTATATGAGACAATAAATATTTTCTCTGTGGGCTTACCTTTTTATTTTTTTAATGATGACTTGTGGAGAACAGGAGTTTGTAATTTTGGTCAAATCCATTTCATCAATTTGTTTTCCTTTATGGTTAGTATTTATTGCATCCCATCTAAGAAGTCATTTTTCTAGCTCAGGTCCACAAAATTTTCTTCCATGTTTTCTGCTAGAAGCTTTATAATTTCAGCTTTATGTGTAAGTCTGTGGTCCATTTAAAAATACTTCTGGGTATAGTGTGAAGTAGGAGTTGAGATTTATTTGTTCCCACATGAATGTCTACTTGGCTTGGCACTATTTGTTGAAAATAATTCTTTCCAATATGCCCCTCAGCACCTTTGTCAAAGACCAATTTACCTTGTGTGTGCTGGTCGGTTTTTGGATCCCTATCCTTTTCCACAGATAGTACTTATGCCAGTACCATCATCTTGATTATTGTAGGTTTATAGTAAGTCTTGAAATCGAGTAATGAAAGTCCTCCAATTTTACAATATTTTCCAAAAATATTTTTACTGTTTTAGGTTCTTTGCATTTTCATTTAGAAACAGCCTGTCAATTTCTACCTAAAAAAACTGCTGAGATTCTAATTGAGGCTGCATTAAAGCTATATATCAATTTGAATGTAATTTACAGTTTAACAAAATGAATCTTCCAATCCATAAATATGGTATATGGCTTCACTTATTCGGATCTTCATTAATTTCTTTCAGCACTATTTTGTAATGTCCAGTGCATACATTTTTCAACTCTTTGCACATACATGGTCTACTGCACTTCTGTGTAAAGCTGACCTACCCTGTAACAATGTGGTCAATGTCTGTCTTCTCAACCAAATTATATATCCATAAGAATATAAATTTCACCAATAACACGTGAATAAATATTCATCCATCTATAGGAATGATGATTTCCTTTATGTATTGTGTGTAGACCAAATACACTATCTGTTCTCAATACATGTTAATAAATCATAATCATAAAAATACTTTGTCCCATGCAGCGTAGTTTCAACAAACGTGTATTACACTCCCAGAGTTGGGGTGCTAAATGAAAAGTCACTTCAGCTGTCTCAGCATGAGAACTTAAGTATTTACTCATTTGAGAAAGAAATGGGCATAATTTAACCAGAATAGCAGAGTGTCTGCTCCAGAGAGGTCTGGGGCTGAAGCAGTTGGAACCTTAATCTCACTAAACTAACAGGGTCTTGGCAGAGGTGAGTGGGGAATCTTGCCCAACACTTGACCACACTGAAGTGGCTTCAGTCAAGCCCTCACATTTACATGTACCAAAATCTACATGTTTCTTCATTTGAAAAGGTAAGGCTAGCTTAATTGTAAACAAAGCAGTTTTATGGTAGACTAAATAGTTTCAGAGTTACTCTGTTTATCTTTTTATTTGTAAACTGAATAATTCATTTAATGGAGCAGTTATGCCCATCTTCTTAGGACTGGTTATTTTATGAGCTGCCTTTTGTTAAGAATGATGTTTGGGCCCTGGCTGGCGCAGCTCAGTGGATTGAGCGCGGGCCTGCGAACCAGACGATCGCGGTTCGGTTCCCAGTCAGGGCACATGCCTGGGTTGCAAACCGGTTCCTTGCAGGCTAACTACCAGCAGGGGATGCACAAAAGGCAACTGTACATTGATGTTTCTCTCCGTCTCTCCTTCCCCTCTAAAAATATAAAAATAAATAAATAAAATCTTTAAAAAAAAGAATGATGTTTGGGCAGCTCAACAGTGAATTCATGGTAAATTGTGAGACAGATGAGAAAAAGAAATAATTCAAGATGAACTGGCACTAAACTGCCACGTTTCCGTGGCAGAATGCATGCATGAGGGTTGAGATAGGGCTCTTAAAAATTCTGTGACTTGTTCTGGGAAATCAGAGAGCCCCTGCTAAGCGGCTCCAGCTGCAACCCGAATGGTGATATTTTCGTACGTGAAGTGCTAAACGATTATTTAGTGATCTTTCAGGCAAACCACAGAGAAAATCCACAAACTACTACAGCAGACTTTGTTTGTGTTGACACTGTGCACACAATCAACTAGGCTTTTCTCCAAGTGTCTCCAGTAAAGGCTTGCTTTAAAAAAAACTGTATATATTCCCTACAATTGAGTATAGAAACAAAGAATAAACATAGACAGAAGTTATTGCCTTATTTATCAACATACATCCACTATGCTATACACTACTAATAATCAGTTACATAAACAAGGGATGAGTGACAACAAATTGACAGTTTCCTCATTTCCTTATAAGTAAATGCATTATTATTAAGTTACATTATTAAGAATGGTGATGTCCTAAATATTCAATTCTTGTTTCACATTGGCTGGAGATTGAGACTGAGCATGATGTCTTAAGAGATTTTTAAAGGAAACTCGCAATGTTTTAAGTATGTACTCTTAATTTTCTTTGGAGACTGAATAAAGTTCCTAATTGCCATATGACAATTAGGGTAATCGACTGTTGTTTAGTAAATTGGCATCTTGCTGAGTTAGTATGGAGCTTAGGTTCCATTTGAGTTACTCTTTAGGGATTGGTTTATGGAATTTGGGGCCTAGTGTATAATAATCACTATAAGTAAACAGTTACCCCATGCTTGAAAGAACTATTAAGAAAATAGTTAAAAAGGAGGAAATGGTCCCAGAACAAGTGCCAATGGTTTTAGAGCAATACTAAAGCCAGTGATGTGTTGGGGAGACATCCCGGGCGGTGGGGGCGGAGGGGGGGGGCGCAGGATGCTCTAAATGTAGAACTAGGTTTATGCAGCATTGTAGTTGGGTGTCTAGAAACTTGGTTTTTCACTCATTCTCAATAGACTCTCAATTTCTTCAGTAACTCCTAAAAGGAAAGAAGACAGTAGTAGACATACTCTTGTGAGTTTAATGTCTCTACTTCTCTTCCACAAACCTCACATCCTCAGAATGTGGTTTCCACCAGGAGACTTGAAGTCAGACAGTTTCTGCATTGACTGATACAGGCTACTTGCTACTAGGAATTTGAGAAATTCAAGGGAGATGTCTCACCAGGAACTCAAGAAATGGAATTTTAGGTGTGGTTAGTGAATGACTTAAATCCGCCTTAGTAGACCTCCTTGGAGATGGAAAATGTTCTCCATAATCCCAGAAGGCTCAAAGCCACACGATACTTTCCTTTCCATAGTGGACTTCCTCACTGCTTTAGAATGACTGTATGACAGGCTGGAGTTACTGGAATTCATATGTCAAGTTCATAAGTGTAAGGTGTTAAAAATTCTGCCTTTCCTACAGAAAAACCACTGAGATGAGTCATCCTCTAGGGGGCAATAGAGTATGATATAGGCTCAGAACGGACTGGATCAAATTCCTTAGAGAAGGATTAATCACGAAGAACTATTAGAAAATTTTAGAAAACAGTAAATAGTCTCCAACTTCATTATAGCCCCCCAGAATCCCCCTAAATTTTTGTGATCAGTAAAGCAAAACAGGCTGAAGTAAACCAAGAGATGAATGTAGGTGCCCTGCATGGCTGATGAAGGAGCCTAAACCCCAGATCTGGAAGAAACTTGAGGAAGGGATGAGGCCAGGCTGACTCAACTACTCGAAGGCCGATGCTTTTGAATGAGGTTTCTGACCCCGAGGAGCCCCTGACTTGCCAGGGGAGTTCGAAGCGGGGGAATGTTCCCTCTTATTTGATTTTTCAGCTACTCAACTGCCTATATTTGTAGAACCCAGAATAGGAGGAAAAATTTTCTGGGTCATTTCTGCAGGGCTTGGTTCCATACTACCTGAGTTGTATTGATGAAGGTCATCTAGTCCTAAAGTGCCTGTGTAGTAGAAAGGATTCTGTGAAATTACCTTCATCCTCATACTATGAAAGCAAGGACCCTAAGTGGGCGGGAGAGCCTTACCCTCTACTGCTGATGCATTTACTTCCCAATTTTCTAGGAGAAATTTAGGTGGACATGAACATGGCAAACTTTCCAGAGTGCCGGCTGGGAAGCCCGTCTAACCCAAGCGAAGAAGAAAAGCAGTGCGATGCGTGATGGGGGTGATTGTATAAACACGTATGGCATTCTCCGCTTGGTAGTGGCACTTAAAGACCTACTGGGGCAGAGGTAACAGAGATGGTAGAATCGCTTCGCGAATATCCAGAGCTTCCTTCACCCCTCTGTTTTCTTCCAAGGAGGAAAAAAAAAAAAATTCTTGCGGGTTGAATCTCATTTTCTATGCAGATTTGGGGCGATAGGATAATTCTTACAAGAAAAGCAGTCAGAGCACAACGTGAGGAGAATACACTTGACAGAGGGCTGCATGCAGCACGGGAGTGTCTGCAGGCAGCCGGGCGTTGGTACAGGACTGGTGGAGGGTCCCTCGTCTGGATGGAGGTAGACGAGAGGAAGTGGTGGTGGGAGGAGCATGTCAAGGGACAGAGTTGCATGTTGTAAGCAGATGAGGAGTAAGAGGACTGTTTAAAAAAAAAAAGAATTTAAGTCATGTGGCTTATATTAAGAATGTAATATTTGTTTTTAGGCATCTTTCCCCACCGAGAGACTTAGTAAAGATTCCAACTGCTTTTATTTACTATTCAGAAATAGGCCATTTGGGGACAGGGACTCAATTATATTTAGATTATAATTCAATAGTGTATTGATTTGGAATATTATTATCTATTTATTAACCTAGACTGCTTCTTTTAGCTCTTTCCTCACTTTATAATTTGATCATATACTTTCCTAAGTAACAATAAAGCTGAAAATATTTTAGAAATGTATTTTTAAACCAACAAAATAATAAAGTTCCAGCTGGGTATTACTGGGCTTCCTGCCAGGTACAGTAATTGTTACTTGTGGAATTTTTCTTCGGATGGCCAAGGCATTTGCCTCAGCAACTATAACTCTGGAATGAGTAGCTGGGTGGAGACATTTGTCTGTTGGAAAGTCAGTGGGTTAGATCAAGCCATATAGGCTAGAGGAGATTTTTTGATGGACTCACTCAGCAGATCCAAGAAGCAAGGTCTACATTTTCTTCAAACTGAGCATTGAAGAAAATGTTGGTCCCCTTTTCTCCTAAGAGATTGTTTGCTCTTTTCTCCTATGCCTCTTGCTTTTTTTTATTCTCTCTACTTCTGTGTAAAGATAGATAAGTACAAAGACCATTCTCAGGACATATTAAGAAGATGAGGTCAGTTATGTGAGAACACGCGTGGACTGGAAATAGCCACAAAGCTACGAGGACCTGAGGTGATTAGCGGTAGAAGTTAATTTTTAAAAATTCAATTGTAAGTGTACTGGTTTACACTTACCATCAGTTAGGATGTGCCCAATGTAGAGACCAATGGAAGCGCAGTTTAAAATTTTAAATACTTTTTCACCGCTGCACACTTATTGGGTTCTGAAAGGGGTTACAATACCTTTCGTTCCCTCCCCATCTGTATTTCAACCCACCGAACATAGTTGTGCACAGTTCATTTTGCTTTTAAAAGTCAAACCATTATCAGAAGTGGTTAAAAAGTATAAAGATTTTCTCTTCTTTGATTAGTCCATACCTTAAAAACACGAAACCCTGGGGTACAGTTGTGCGCATCCCATCCAAGAATCTGCAGGTGTGTGACTTGATCTGCAAATGGCATGGCTGCTTTATGCAGTTTCCATTGTGCCTTGGGATCTCATGGATTCTATTGTCCCCTTGCATGTAAGTACTTTAATACTCATTATTTCGGAAAATTACCACCTAGTCATGATATAATTTTCCTTTGAGAGTCACAAATGAAAAGATCCAAAAATCTGTACATTTGTCTAAGAAGCAGATTAAAAAACCTACTCAACATCAATAATTTTACTCTGTTTATCTATAGTATCTGAAGTATTTCCTTACTCTTTCCACTGAGATATGTGAAACTTTACCCCAAAACTTCTTTAAATGAACTTAAACATCATTCAAAGGGATATTTATAGAACCTTTCCTTTAACAAATCTGTAGAAATTAATTTGCTGTGCTTAGAGTTCAGCCCTTGACTAAACACACAGAGAAGGAAGTTCAAGAACTAGGACAGGTCCAACTCATTGGACGCCGGCTGGGATGAACATCGTGCTTAAGCTGATTTTAGACTCAGAATGTAGCTTATTAACATTTTATAAATATGAAGTATCCAAGAACCACATTAATTACAAATCTAAGAGTAAGTGATGTCATTTGTTTCAAGCTTATTAGAATTTTCCTTTGGGATTTTATGGGGGATGTAGCCCCCTCGTGTGACTTCCTGAACTACTGGAGTGGGGAAGTTAAAATCCCCACCTCTCAGGGACTTCTGGATCGTGGGTTCTGGAACTGGGTTCTGCAGTCAGGTGGTAGTGCCCGCAATTTGAAGTTCTCCTTCAGTGCCTGCTGACTTTGCTGGTGGGCGTAATTATGCAGGCTTGGGATTCCCTGCAGTGGAAAAGGCTCCCAGATCCTTCAGAAGAGCTTCACAGGCCTTGGGTGTGTGTATACCGGGCCCAGGAGGTGGAAAATGGCACTGCAGCTACGAGTTACACCTTCCAGACTCCCGTCGCAGCTAAGGTAAGTGTTCTCCGAGCAGCAGCTTCCAGGTTCCCATTTCCCAAAACGTGGCTGAGGTAGCCATTCCTTTGGTGGGCCAGTGGTACAGAGTTGTTCTGAGACTGTTTCTGAAGGCTAGAGTCCACTTCGCCAGCTTTTTCAATGATTTTCTAAGGACCCAGTTTCCTGGTGTAAATTATTTTCACCTTCAAACAGAGTGTTTTCTGGCATCTGTGACTGAATCCTAAATGTCAATAGTGTTTGAGCAGTATGTTAGGTATTTAACCTACTTGGGGTTGAAAGAAGTGAGCATAGACTTAACATTAAATGATGGTATTGGTAATAATCTACAGCACCTGGTAGTGAAATGGTTACTTAAGTTATTACTTGTATTACCTGGTATGAAATGCGTGTAGAAAGCATGACTCTAGTGACTGAGTGATAAGGACCATGGCACAGGACATGACAAATAGGTAAACTGGCTCCCGCAAACTGCACTGGGTAGATTAAAAAGAAAAATGAAAACTTGGGGGCTTTAGATTATCCACTCAATGTGGGTTAGAGAACCAGGACATTTTTATGCTTAACAGAATCTTCTTTCTCGTGGCTATTGGTAGCCAGAAATCAATCACAGAGCCTGGCCTTATGGCTTCTTAAATTACAACATAAGGTTGAATTCAAAGGCTGGCCATGTTTCCTATGTGAAAATGCACTGGGTGGGAAAGAGTGTGACTGCGATTTGGAGACGTGATTCCTGGGAGGGTTTGGGAAATTCTGCCTACCCCAAACTATGCCCATCAACTTTCTTGTGATAGTAGAAGTAGTTCCATGTACCCCGTGTTCCAGTCTTTCCTGGCTTTAAAAACCTGTAGTGAGCTTTGCCTATGAAGTCACCTCACCTGGGGATGCTAATTCGCTTCCTGTTTCACCCTGCTTACACTTAGTTTCAGACCCATAAGTAGAATCCGATCCCAGATCCTTTGGGGAACCAACTGCAAAGCTACATCAGAAAGGAAACACTTCGCACTTCAAAACACTGCAAAATTTTACTGAAAGGAGTGAAGAAATGTGCTGATTCTCACAAAATGTGTAGATCTTACCATGTACCTCATTGCAAACGGATATGAAAGACAGCACCAGTGATGTTAGTTAGAAGTCAGCTGTGATTTGGGGGTCCACATAGGAGATGAAATCTGTCCCAGCTAGTAACCAATGTATATGCGGGCCTGGACAGGAGGAGGTGCAAATGGTCATAGCACTCACTGTTCATTGTATATTGACAGTCTTGCAAAACTTGCTTTTTACCTCTTTATGACCAGGGGGTGCAAAGGTCTCACTGGCCAGGTCTAAATTCCATAGCAACCCTCAGGAGCAAGCAACAGGCCCACTCAAAACAAATGGTTTGGGAATTGGGAAGATGGTAGTTCTTACTGTGACTGTCAGAAGAAGGGAAAGGAATGCTGGGGAGCAAAACAGCAACTGTCACGTCACCCCTAAGCCATTGGCCTAAGTAAGTATCCTATGTACCATCAGAATGCCTGAAAAGTCTACCACAAGCAAGCCATTATGGTTGTTTAGGATTTGTCCTTTAAAAAATGGCAGACACACCCTGGCTGTTGTGGCTCAGTGGGTTGGGCGTTGTCCTGCAAACTGAAAGGTCCCCGTGTTAGATTCTTGGTCAGGGCACATGCCTAAGTCACAGGCTAGGTCCCTGGCCGTGGGCATGAGACAAGTGAACGATGTTTCTCTCCTTCTTTTTCCCCCTCCCTTCATCTTTCTCTAGAATAAATAAGTAAGTAAGTAAATAAATAAATAAGTAGATGACAAACACACTCTGAGTAGGATGCTATCCTCATTGTAAAGGTGAGAGGTTAAGTAGCCTGTCTGGTAGAGATGGCACTTGGTACAGAGCTGCTTGACAACAAAGCTCCTGCTCTTAAAAGAGAAAAGACAGTGAGTAAATCACGCACATGCTATAATACTCAAGAGATTTTCAGTAGAAATAAGTTTCCCTTTTACAACTGCCCCTTAGATACCAGTTCACATGGGTGTCTGTTACCAATTTCTTGTTACCCCATACATGTGTGTACCTATACACATATATGTAGACATAAACATCCTAAAATCACAGAAAGATAGTATCAAGACATTATCTTATGTTTTTAAAATATATTCATTTACCCATCTTGGCAACAATTACACAAATAGAGTGTCCTTATTGGTTTTGCTAATATCTGTAGTGTTTGTTGTCTCTATAGAGGTTTATTTATGTAACTAGCCTTCCTTAGAGATCCTTAAATTCTTTCTAATCTTTTGCTATTAGAAAAACCAGAGCAATGTATATTCTTGTATATTCGGCTTTTAGCTCATATTCAAGAGCATATGTGGGGGATGGGCTGGGGTGGGAGTAAAAGACCGAAAACTGTCTTGAACAACAACTAAATTAAAAAAAATTTAAAAAGAGCACATGCAGGCTATATTCCTAGAAGTGGGATTTTTGCATAAGAGTATGTTTTTTGGCTCCTCACTGCCACATCACATTCCAAGAGGGTTATTGAGTTTGCACTCCCATTAGCTGTCACGAAAGGACCGATTTTCCTGTGCCCTCCTGAGCTCAGGACGTTAGCAAACATTTTGGTCTTTGTCAACCTGATAGGTGAAGGTGGGTGTTTTCACATAATTTTAATTTGTGTTTCTTTTATTTGGGGGTAATTTTGAGCATCTTTTTTAAAGTAGAAGATTAATTTACATTTTCAGTCATGTTAAGTGTTTATATTGTCTCATGGATTGTTAATCTTCCCCTTCTTTTTTTAAAAATTGATTTTAGAGAAGCGGGGAGAGAGAAACATTGGTTTGTTGTTGCATTTATTTATACATTCATTGGTTGATTCTTGTATGTGCCCCAACTGAGGATCAAACCTGCAACCTTGGCACATGGGGACAATGCTCTAACCAATTGAGGTACCTGGCCAAGGCTGGATTGGTAATACTTTCAGTTTGATTTATGGTAGTTAATTATATATTAATGGATAGGCTTTTAATTTTTTTCTTGTGTGTTACCAATTTTTTCTTATTTGTTACCAATAGTATTATTCTAGGCAGCATTTTATTTTCAGTTTGTTTATGGTTCTTGCTGTTGTAATTTAAATATGGTGTTCTTTTTTGGTTTAAAGAGTGAGATTGGGATCCCACTTTATTTTCCTTTCCAGGTGACAAAACTTCCCATTTCAACAACTGCAATGCTGCCTTCTTGAGAAGATTCTCCAAGATACATCATAGCAGTTCTATCTACCAGGTGTCTCTCGGAGCCCAGTAATTTATAAGGGCCTTGCAGCCCATTTGCTCAGAGTGGGCCCTTGTTCATTTCTTTACATGTTTAGTTATTTTTACTGATATATAATTGGCATGCAATAGTGTAAATTTAATGCTTACAGCATGTTGCTTTGATACATGTCGTATGCCTTAATCTCACATGATATTACATGTCAATTTATATAATGCATAAAATGTGGAACTCCATCTCAGAGAAGTGATTTCCATGGGCAGAAACTGAGGCAACAGGGCTGGAACGGCTCAGCCATTGCTGACTGACAGAAATGGGGAAGGCTAGAGGCAGGGGCTGGGGCCTCAGAGGTCAGAGGCTGCAGAGGTGAAGCAGGCTGGGTGGAAAGAGAAGAAGACAAGGGGAGCCCTACCACGCAGGTGACTTGGAGCCTGGGCTGGGTGGTCCTCGGGTGCATCTTCCCACAGCCAGCTGTCTCTTCTGCTCCTGCTCCAGAGCCAACCCTAGTGTACAGGACAAGCTGGGGTGGGTATAGCAGGCCATTATGTGGGGATTCCCTCTCTTAAGACACTTGGGGGAGCTCGTTTGAAGAGAACAAGTGGACCGACTAGTCAGAGGAAATGCAAGATCCCACCATTCCCACCAGCTAAACAGCCTCAGGCCAGCTCCCAGGTGGAAGACTAGGGTTTCATCCAGAGCTGCAGGAGGGGAGAGATATACAGGGGGAGCCTGTCCTTGCGTCTGCTTAGACACACTAGCGCTCTGCACAGCAGCCCTCCACAGACTCCTTCAGACACCAGGATCGGGCTGCACCCTGATGGGGAGGGAAGTAGCCACAGGCAGGGTCTAGTCTGAGCTGGCTTGGAGCCCCCAGAATTCCATCTTCTGTCTATTCATCTACGGAGTATTTTCCTAAGGCTCAGCTGGTCCTGCGTGCTCCTGCCAACGATTGGCTCAGGCAGCCAGTGACCACATGAAACACTTGCCTGTTGTTTTCACACTGGTGGCTCTCAGGAAGATGGCAACTGTTCAAAAGGATTGCATGCACTTCTGAGATTTTATCTACCTAATCTTTTAAAAATAAGCCCTAGATTTTCTAAAGTATGTTGTGTCACCTAGTTTGAACTTGATAAAGTGCATCAAAGCAATTTTAAAAATTATGTGGGGCTTGTCCTGGCTGGGTAGCTCAGTTGGTTGGAGAGTTGTCCTGTTCACCCAAGGCTATAGGTTTGATCCCCAGTCAGGGCAGATACCCAGGCTGTGGGTTCAATCCCTGGTCAGGGAGTATACGGAGGCAACCTATTGATGTTGCATGCTCTCTCCCTCAAAATAAACATGTCCTTGGGTGAGTATTAAAAATATAAATAAATTAATTAATTAAATACTTGTTTGGACCTCTGAGTGTAAGTACATGGGCAGAATTTTGAGAGAATCTACCTCAAACTCCTGAAATTTATATTTTCTCACAGATAACCATATATTGTTGTTTCAAAAACTTGATTATTGAATCACTAAGTGCTGTATTAATAAGATTTTACTGGGCCTTAAAATTAAATAAATAAGTAGACAAAATGCACTAATATTGATTAATAGCAAGATCTGTTACAAAATGTACTTAGTATTGTGTACTCAGACTAGCAATCCAATTTTTTATAGTAAAAATTCATGGTACTTTCTGGATCTTTATCAAGTGCAGTAAAAAATTAGTTTGCTTTGCAACCCTTTTCTTCCCCATATTGAAAAATAGAAAACTAGGAAAGTAGTCACTGTTGCTATTAACAGAAAATGATATTTATGTCTCAATTTGGTAATATAATTCATGCATTTAGGGAGAAGTGAGGCATGGTGGAGACGGCAATGTTTAGGAGTCAGACACAGCTGGTGCCAATCTGCTTCTGCTACTAATCTCTCCGTACTCGGGAATAGTTATGGAACGTGTCTGGGCCCTCTCAGTCTTGCCTTCCATGAAATGCAAATAATAAAAACTACCTTGGAAGATAATGGCAAGGACTGAGGCACAGAGCAATCACTCAATAATGACACTGTTTCTTATTATGGATAACATGGAAAGCGAATTGTCAGCCAGGAGCAAATTGTACTTCCTTTGAATGGGAAATAGTTTCCTGAACTAATGCTGATTACAGTTTCTGTTATGTAAATTAAACCATAACCTCTGAATTATAAAAATTCTTCATATCTAGTAGGACAGAAACAGTTTGCAATCTGTAGGTGACTTTATGGTATAAAATCAATGCCTCATGGGTATAGCATAAAATCAATGCCTCATATTACCCCCAAAGTTGGAAATATTGTGTGTCTTTGAACAAGTCTCTCAGCCACAATCTGCCACAGTGTTATTATTTCTAAAATCCTGGATGTGGGAGCCATTTTGGGGCTAAAATTAAGACATAATGGTTTTATTTTGGAAAAACTGATTCATCAATATGTTTTTCTTCATGGCTATAAAAAGTATTTTAAAATGAAACAAAATAAAATAGTAAAAAATCTTATGTTATTTTTTTCCTTGGATCATGAAGGGCTCATTCAAGTCCTCTTGGAAAAGATTATTTTGTGCCCTGCTCAAGGTGGCCTATTTTCTCTTTGTGTTGAAGGGCTTTGGAATTAGAAGTTATTTGTATTTTCCCAGGGAGTGTCCACTTTGGGAAGAAAGAAAATTATATGCCTGAAGAATATGGCTGGCCAATTTATTGTTGCTTATGTCTGTGCTAGGCCTGAAAGGAAATACATGGAATTAAAGTTTTGGGTTTTTTTTTTCTGGGAAACATGGTGACCCATTTTTTGATGATAGAATAATACTCTTTCTCCTGTTTAGTGTGTTCCAAAATGAATTCTTTGAGCATGAATTCTTTAATCTTGAATTCTTTGAGTTCATAATTTGAACCAAACCGCATACTTGTATAAAAAAATGGAAGAAAACAAAAAGTCCTTCCTTTCAAGAAGATTTTAATAAATATGAATTTCTTGTCTTCTGAACAATCACTTAAATACACTTTAATTCCTCTCAAGTGTTAATTTGGGGAATTATCTACACAAATAAATTCTTCCCTTTGAAATAATTTCGTGTTCACACGGACTTGATCCTGTGTCCTGTGTAGGAAAGGCGTTGTCTCAGCCACTTGGCATAGTGTGCAGCACAGAGCCTGTCATCAAGAAGAATGCACGATGGCAACGCTCCTTGGATCAAAGGGAGTTTGCAACGGACACATAAAACACGTTGATTTGTGAAGTGGAGACAGTAGAGTCCAAGAGCGATCTTTAAAACCTGATGTTGGCATGATTGTTTCATTCATTTGTGCTAGATGCCCTCTCCTGGTTGCTGTGAGCAATGTTCAGGAGCTGATGCCAGGTTCTGCTTTGCTGTGAAACACAGTATGTGCGACTGCCCATGTTCTCCATGATCGGCTTCCCATATGAGGAAAGAAACCCCCAAATAAGTGACTTTTAACTTTTTAAGAGTTGGCATCTTATTTTCCTCCTCCACTCTAGCACTTTTGAGCACCGAGCAGTGTTTGATTTGCCTTGTATGCTGGGATAATACTTTTGATTGTTAACTGCTGTTTTCTTTTTTATGTGACTCCATCACCAATCCAAGGGCAGCCTGTTACAGAACACGGGCCCAAGGGGAGGTCAATTATTGGCCCACCCAGGGATGCCAAAAACTGTTATAGAACATGTACATAGGTCCAAGGGAGGAGGGTATGATATACTATTACCAAAAGGGCCCCCACTAGGTTCGATTGTCCGCTGCCTTAGGAAAGACATTTCTCAATGCTGGAGATTTGCGAAAAGGAAAGAAAAGGTTTATTTAAAGCTATACAGACTTAAAGTAGTGACCTAATGTCTTCATTAAAATATCAAAGTCCTTTTGGATGCTCACAGTCGCCCACAGTGCTTCCTTCTCCCCCTGCCCTAATTCGGGGTACCATATCTCAGGAAAAGAAGCACATGTCCGTGTTTCAGGTTGCTGGCACCATCAGCTGTGTCACTGTCCAGGCAGGACCTCTAATTAATCCAAAGCCATGTGGCACCTTCTCATGGCCTACAGCCAAGAATTCTTTCACCCTTCTTCCAGGCAAAGTCTCTCCTGCTTCCCAGGCCACATAGCCAAAGGGAGCACCCCAAAGCCACATAGTCCTCTTCTACCAAAGCTACAGGGGTCCCCACTCTGGCCTAAACTACATGGTCCTCTTCTTTCCACCAAAGCTGCGGGATGGGGGGTCACCACTGCCAAAGCCAAGTGGCAGTTCTCTGCTAAAACTGCATGGTGATTCTTTCCACCCAAGCTGTGGGGGTTCCCACTCTGGCAAAGCCACGTGGTTCCCTTTTTCAATGGCTGCCTTTTCTGGGTTTTAAATCCCTGTGCCAATCCTCCTCTGCAGCCCCATTCCCCACTCCTCCCACAATCGGCTACACTTGCCAGCACTCCTGTATCCTTCCAGCTTTACTGGGCTGCCATTGTGAGTCTGGGCAGATGTAGCCCCATGGTGTGGAGCCAGTCTTCTCCAAGCTCTCATGCAGGCACTGAACCTGGGGGACCTGCCCCCAGTTACTTCTTGAGGGGGGAAGTCCCTTTCCATCCTCCTGGCTCAAAGTATGGCCACAGCTATTTAACATATCTATGAAACCAGTCGAAAGTTATAGATATGTTCAATGACCATGCCAGAGGTTAGCTTCAAAGCTGTGGCTATACAAAATAGCTCTCAGTGGCCCTGCTCCATTTGTCCCTTCCCCCAACTCACACCTGTGGCGGGGGCGGGGGGGAAGGGGTGAGGACATCCTAATATTTCCTGGACATCTTGAGTTATAGATCTCATTACAAATCCCTTTTTGGGGCCCCCCTCTTGGCTGCCCCCTGTAACAATCTTGTATATGGCCTGTTAGTACATGGCAGGAGTGATATGTGGAACAGGAAGGAGTGATATGTGGAACAGGAAGCCAGCCAAGGGCCTGAGCGGACCAGTAAGTGAACATTCCCTAACTCTCCCATGCTCCCTCACACCACCACTGCATTTGTGGAAGCCCCAGGAGCATCAAAGCGGGGGGGGGGGGGGGGNCATCAAGGGGGGGGGGGGGGGGGAGCACCCCAGTGTGATTGAGGGTTAAACCTAAGTAGCTGTGAAATCACTGAATTTTACTCATTCTACTGTAAGTTTTTGGCACCAGGTGGAATGGAGGCCTCAGAACCAGAAATTACATGAAATTTATTGCTGATAAATGTTATCTTCATAAGCCTGTTTAAAAACTGTGATTGAATTAGGAATTCTCACACCTCATGATTTCAAGAGGAAAACTCAATTTTTATTTGTGGAGTTTGGCATATTAGAGTTGAGAGAGACTGCAGATGTCCTATCTAGTCCACTCCGGGATAGGTGAACTTTCAGCCTCTTCTGAGAGGATGAGGTAAGCATATTCCCCTAAACAAAGTACAGGCTTGCTTGCTATTTGTTAAAAAAACAAGTGGGTTCCCCCAAGTTCAGTGTTCTTTAGCTATGATGCAACCCACTATATGTATCGAGTTCATGTGAACATATTGGGCCACGCTAATGGGACTCAGAGACAGGGACAGCCGATGTAAATATGCTGAATATGCTGGTGCTCAGGCCCTTGCTGTACCGTGCATGGCAGAGTCCTGTGTTTCTGATTCAGGCGTCTCATGTCTTCGGCCAGCACTTGTGAAAGAGCAGCGAGCTAATTTTTTAGATTGTAAGCAGGGTAACACCAAATGCTAGACCTGACAAGGGCATCCCCACCAAGTTGTAAATATTTTTTCATTGTACCACTCTATAATTGTAAGAAGTCAACAATAAGTTAATAAGTTAATTAATGTATCTTATTGATCCATCCTGCTTTGATGATAAACTATTTATAGAAGTCAATCAATAGAAAAGTACTCAATATGAAAATATTAATCTTACAAACAGTATATTTCAGAAATATAAGAAATTTTAATAAGGCATGCTGTACACTGTGCTCTTCCAAAAAGGAAAATAGATAAAACCCAGCATAAATTTGATAACTGTTTCCTGCACTAAGATTTTGGACATGTATCTATCTATTCACAAAGAGTCCTACTGTGTGTACCACACTGTTGCTGGTTTATAGGGGGCATTTAGTTAATATTTATTAAATGAATTAATGAACTGAAATACTGTAAATTCTATTACCTCCAAGATAATATCTTCATAAAAGTGACCACGAGTGAATTACAAATAATGACAGGAAAGGTTATGGGGAAGTGCTCATTATTTTAAGACCGGTTTTATTTTAATTGTATACCTGCTGTCCCAACAATCTTTTCCATCAAAAAATGAATTAGAAACATAAGTATAATATGCCTAAAATAAAAAACAGAAAATAAAAGAGAAAAAAGTTTGTTTTTTATTGTGAACAATTTAAAAAGTCAAAGTAGAGAGAATAATGTAATGAGCTGCCAGGTACCCACCACCCAGAGTCAGCGATTACCAAACACGACCAATCTCATTTCATCCACACCCCTACTGCTCTGCTCCTCCATTGAATTCTTTTGAAGCAAATTCATGAGGGTATTTTGATTTATATATAAATACTTGAGAGCAAGCACACTTTTAATAAAAACAAGAAAATTGTCCAGAAAGAATAGATGATTGTCATGAACTTACTATTTCAAGTGGAAGGGAAACATGGCCAGAAGTTCTACGTTCCGCTTAAAAGCACTTTCCTGTCTGTGCTGTGTCAGCCCGTCTCCATGGAAGGAGAAGCAGACACAGTTTTAAAGCTCTCTTTGTTTGTGTGTCATTGTTTTTCTTGCTTTTATTTTGGGTCACTGAATCTAGATCGTGTTGTTGATTAAACTAGATCCAGGCTAATAATGGAAACAACTAAAGTCATTTTTTTAAATTTTTCGTATTTTGTTTAAGTACGATTCTCTCCATTTTCACCCCACCATGCCCCCCTGCCCCACTCATCCCTGCCTCCCACCCTTGAACCCACCCCCTTTGGCTTTGTCCATGTGTCCTTCATACATGTTTCTTGATGCCCCCCCCCCATTATCCCCTATTATCCCCTCCCTCCTCCCTTCTGGTTACTGCCAGATTGTTCTTTATTTCAATGTCTCTGATTATAATTTGCTTGCTTTGTTTTATTGATTAGGCTCTGCTTATAGATGAGACAATATGGTATTTGTCTTTCACTGTCTGGCTTATTTCACTTAGCATAATGCTCTCCAGATTCATCCATGCTGTTGTGAAGGGTAGGAGCTCCTTCTTTCTTTCTTTTGCATAATATTCTGTTGTGTAAATGTACGATCGTTTTTTTAAAATTTTTATTTATTTATCTTTAGAGGGGAAGGGAAGGAGAGAGGGAGAGAAATATCAATGTATGGTTGCCTCTCATGTGTCCCCTGCTTGGAACTGGCCTGCAACCCAGGCATGTGCCCTGACTGGGAATTGAACCGCAATACTGTGGTTCGCAGGCCGCGCTCAATCCACTGAGCTCCACCAGCCAGGGCTGTACCATCGTTTTTTGATCTATTCATTTATTGATGAGCACTTAGGTTGCTTGCAGCACTTGGCTATTGTTCATGCTGCTATGAACATTGGTGTGCATAGGTTCTTTTGGATTGGTATCACAGGGTTCTTAGGATATAATCCCAGCAGTGGAATTGCTGGGTCAAAAGGCAGTTCCATTTTTAGTTTTCTGAGGAAATTTCATACTGGTTTCCACAGTGGCTGCATCAGTCTGCATTCCCACCAACAGTTTGCTGGGATTCCCTTTTCTCCACAACGTCACCAGCACTTGTTGTTTGTTGATTTGTTTCTGACGTCCATTCTGACCAGTGTGAAGTGGTATCTCATTGTTTTTAATTTGCATCTTTCTGATGGCTAGTGATGTTGAGCATCTTTTCATGTCTCTGGGCCCTCTGTGTACTCCTTGGAGAAGTGTCTGTTCAAGTCCTTTGCCCATGTTTTAAAGATTTTTATTTATTTATTTTTAGAGAGAAGGGAAGAGAAGGTGAAAGAGAGGGTGAGAAACATCAATGTGTGGTTGCTTCTTGCAAGCCTCGTACTGGGGACCTGGCCTGCAACCCAGACACATACCCTGACTGGGAACGGAACTGGCAACCCTTCCATTTGCAGGCTGGCACTCAATTCACTGAGCTACACCAGCTGGGCCCTTTGCCCATTTTTAAACTGGGTTGTTTGTCTTCCTGGAATGAAGTTCTTTATATGAGTTCTTTATATATTTTGGAGATCCAAAATATGGGAAGTCATTTTATCTTTATATAAAGTTTTTCATCAGAAGTAAGACTATTTTCTACTTACCACCACATTTAGGGTGAAATTGTTAACATTTGGCTTCTATGATGGGAAGTTTAAAAAATAACTATTTATATCTATTAAAATAGTTTTACTGAGCTTTTAAATAACTCCTGATGTTAAACTTTGGCAATGGAAACAATTATTGGGAGTTACATTAGTATATGTATGTATTTGCATGTTTGTGTATACACACAGTGAAATGCCCTTAAAATTATGAGAAAATTCTGTAGTTCCTTGCCTTATATTCAGTCAGCACACACAGGTTTAGCTGCACTTTCTAGAATAATAAGATATTTATTGGTAAATAGCTGCTCTTCTGAGACTCCTGACTGTGTACTGGCTGCTGAAGCTACCTGGATCCAGCACCTAAAAGGTTAAAATTGAGCACAGTACAGAGCCTGTCATTAGGCAGCTCCTCCACCCCCCAAACTGGGTGGGTAAAAAAATCTGTGGTACATTTACACAGTGGAATATTACTCAGTCATAAAAAGAAGGAAATCTTAACCCTTTGCAACAGCACAAATGGACCTGGAGAGTGTTATGCTAAGTGAAATAAGCCAGTCAGGGAAAGACAAGTAGGTCCCCCTGTCTTATGTATTGTTAAGCATTTTGAAAACTGCTTAGATTTAGAAGATGGTATAGAATTGAAGCGGAAGGTGGATAACAGTTAGAACAACAGTGGTGGGAAAATAAGGGATAGTCCTAGAAAAGCAGGATGGGGATTGCTAGAAAGCCTGGCCGAGAATGCCCTATGTGCACAAAACAAACAGAACTTACTCCAAGTGAGA
Source organism: Sturnira hondurensis (assembly GCF_014824575.4). Lineage (NCBI taxonomy): Eukaryota > Metazoa > Chordata > Mammalia > Chiroptera > Phyllostomidae > Sturnira > Sturnira hondurensis. Next base: position 6,573,383 of record NW_028074140.1, on the reverse strand, counting down.
AGACCCGGTGGGAAATAGATCATAAAGAGAACAATGAGAAGTTGCAAAAAGATTACATAGAGTACCTGTACTGAACACTGCAGAGCAACAAAATGAAAACTGACCTGATTTTGTTGATAAAGGACGCTGCCGGTGGGCACTGCAAACACAGTGCTGTGGACTGCAATATGAGTTTACTGGGAACGGTTTTGTACACAACTCTGTTAACTTATGGCTACTTCATGAATATGCCGCACTAACCAATATTTTTCATGCTCTCTGTAACACACACCAGTTGATTCCCACAGCTTGGTGAATGTTCATGGTCATCAGCTATTCCCAGTGTGCCAGCCTCTACCAGGTGAGGCCTGTGTTTATCCATCTGATAGTTGGCTGTGTTTGTTCCAAAACCTGTTTGCATATGCTGGCAACTTTAAATTTATGTAAATTATTATGTAAATTAATGAACTATGAGTGAGATAAGGGAAAATAATTGTTTCTATAAAAATTAAGTTGATAGAAATAAATTCCTAAAATTGCTATTGACTTACATGTGAACAATTAGTGTAAAAAATTTGGAGAGGGGAGAACTGTTTTAAAATAGAATGGTTTTACACCCTGATTGCTTTATGAAAGTCTTCAAAATCAATCTCAACCCACCTTAAAGAAATAAAAATTAGAAATTATAGGTTACGCACGATGAAGTGATTTATTTTTTTAAATCAACATGTATCTAATCATTTGACTATTGCCTATACACCGAAAGACTGAGAATAAATATGCATATATTTGCACAATGGTGAATAAATGTGTATTTTTCAGTTGAAATAAAAAGTTGAAGGTACATATAGTTTTTTATAAATAAGTGCATAACATTTTTTCATTAACGACTAAATGTTGATCCAGGTTGTATCAGGATTTCTACTGTATGGGATAATTAGAGCCAATCAGAAGTTAAATGTTAAGTATGAATTGTTATTTTCATAAATATTCTATATGGGACTATTTCTAAGACAAACAGAATAACAGACTTGTATAGACTTGTCTTTTGTGTCTCATATTTGACTATTCCTGTTTACATACATATTCACGTTTGAAGATGAGTCAGAATAAGAGTCTAATTCTCTTGTTCTTCCCTATGTGAAAGAAGGTATGAGAAGAAGGCGATCTGATCCAACGAAGCATTGTTGTCTGCGATCCTTGTTCCAGGGCGTTCTTGTTGTGCACAAGACAGCAGCATTAGTTGCTCAGAGAGGGGAGTAGCCCTGGTGCTCTGGGCTCTGAATCAAGGAGAATGGAGGCATCTGCCTCGCCCTAAGGGACAAGGCTCTCCCTGGAGAATTCTCCCCGAGATGTTCGCTAACAGGTAGGAATGTGTAGTGCAGGGGGGGAGGGGTTGAAAAATATACACCAGGATTCAAATCTTCCACAAAATGTAGGTTTTTTAAAACTGTCACCTTGCCAATTAGAAATAGAATAAAGTTTAAAAATAACTTAATCACAAATGGAAGAGGTACCTCTCAGAAGGCAGTGTGCATGGTGAAGTGTGCAATGCACATACCAGGCGGTGGCTGCCATGGGAAATCAGAGGTTCATCGTCATCTGAGCTGGCTGGGGAAATGTTTCTTCAAAGAAGCAAGACTGAAATTTGGTCTTGCAGGGTTGTATAACATGCACCAAATGTTTGGCTAGACCTAGGAAACACACAATTGCTTTTAATAAATTGTTGGGCTGATGTTCTCTGTTCAGAGAGGCAATATGTTCAAGGAATGCACTTTGCCAGTAAAAAGTCAGTGCCTTTAGATGATGATGTCGACAACTCGGCCAAGTGGGTTGCGCTTTCTCCCAGGCCAAACACACAGTGTGACTGACGTCCGGAGGAGTCGGTCAGAAATAGCCCTCTTGTCGGAACCGGGGTGTGTTTGTGGAACTGTGTGTCAAAGCACCTGTGCCCACCCATGTCTGGACATGGTTATTAGTCTTTCGTTTTCCCATGTGGTGAACTTGTTCACAGATGTTACTGGAGGGAAAGAAAATGTTCAGTGTTTATGCAGCAAATCTCCTCTGAAGAAACCATTATGCTCGAGTGAGGAAATGCCATAGTTATTTTGGTATTCCTTTAATTTTGGAAGTCTGTATTATTTGCAAGGCTGACCAACAGGCTTTTAAAAAAATCCACAAATAAACATTGAATTCCTGTTTAACATTGGTGGATGTTACTGGATTTTGAAAAACAAAAGAACAGTCAGTCACTCTTGCCCCCACTCAAGGACTCAGAGGCCTTTCTGGTAACCCAGAAATCTCACGACAGGATCCTTATCTTATTTCTGAGTTGGAATACCTACTTCAAAGAGTCGGTTCTTCAGGAGGCCTTTTCTATTCGTAACATTTCTGAAGCCGGTAGTGTTACCAAGCAGACCAGGGCCCATCCATGTGGTTCCTTGGTGAATGACTGGGCAATCAATGCTGGAAGGAGCGGATCTTTATTTATAAAATTCCAGCCTTACGGGGCTCAGAGCACCTCAGCTCAGAGCCCTCCTTTCTCACGGGACCTAGCACTTCCCCTGCTCCCCACTAGGACACAAGCCAAAGCATCCCCCAAAGCTCCCCATGTCCGCATCTGTGCAGGATCTGGAATATGTTGTCATCAGCCTCCAAATAATAGTCTGGAAAAGCAGTGCTGTGTTACTCTGGATCATGGAGAAACTCAGGAAAGGGACAGGTCTTAAAAGCCAGGTAAAATCCAGGTGCAGCAGATCAGGATCGTGCAAGGCAGGCCTGGGCAGCTCCAGAGTCCGCTAGAGCAGGCACTGTCACAGCACCAGCACCTCCCGTCTTATTAGTCCAGGCCGCATGGCCTCCGTCCTCACTATAAACTACAAAGCTGCTTGTTTACTTCTCTCTTCCCACCGCTCTCTTTCAAACCACATGGCAAACCTTACTGCAGACAGCATGTCTCTTCCCTCACTATTATCCCCACATGGCCAAGCTCCTAGAGAGGAATGGCTGCCGCGCCTTTTAAATCCCAGCGCTTCCTCTGTAACTCCATTTCTGACTCCTCCCACAATTGACTACCAGTCCTCTGGTATCTTCCGCCTTTCCCTGGCTGCCCTTGTCAGTCCTGGAGGGCATGGGGCTGGCCCTGTGATACAGAGCAAACCGCCTTCCTCCTCTTGCACAAGTGCAGCAGACCCAGACCTTCCTCCCAGCTTCTCAGGAGTTACAATCGCGCCATCTCCCTGGTCCCCCAGCAGGTGGGCTCAGCTTTTTAGCATAACTATGAAGCTGGCCAAGTTGCCACAGATATGCAAAATAACTCACAATGGCCCTCCTGCTCTCCTTGCTCATCCCCCAGCCAAGGCTGAGGAGGCTTTGGGATTTTTTTCCCCCCTGTATTCCAGAGGGCTTCTCAGCCTACACCCAGTTCTGAACCCTGACCCGCAATCCACACCCGTTCCAGTTGTAAAGAGCAGAAAGAGATGGAGATAAGAAGTCTCCAAAATCAATCTCTGCAGCAATCAAGGAATTTCCGCCTCAAAAAATTATCTCTACCTCTAACTTACGTCTTTTCTGATCTGGATAAATAGAAAAGAATGGACTTAGTTCTTTACCCTTCTTAATGCCTAAGAAAATGTTTATTATCTATCAGGAAGTACAGACCAAGGAATGGTAATTTATAATTTTCTTCACATACATGGAACCTGTATTAGTTGGTGAACTATAGTAATTCTAGACTCATTTGGGGTCGCCTGTCCTCTAAGGAGTTTGAATAAGAATCCATGCAAACTCCTCTCTGAAGACTTTTGTGTGGTTACAGGTTGGAGTTAGGGTAGGATGTCTTTTTTTTCCTTGGTTCCGTTAGATCTTAAATTCCATTGAATTTCTTATCTCTACTCTTTATTCCACCTACAGTATGACTCATACTCCCCTTGGAGCAGTGGATCCAAGGTTGTGTGGGGGGAACTTCCTGAATGTTTGGAACAAAGGGCACGGGCACGGGTGGGATGGAGTGGAGCACTTCGCACTGAATATTAGGTGTTCGTATATGTAAAATTACTCTAGGTATTTCTCAAACCAACAGGTTTGATAAAAGCCCTCTTTTATAAAAGCCCTAGCTTCTCCCACTTGGCAGCTTTCACATCATTCTTCAGATCTCCTTGCCCTTCTTTAAAGTTCTACTGGCCCCCAAACTGAAGACCCCTGTACAGTAGTTCCTCTCTCAAACTCACCCCAGACCAGTGCTATCCAACAGAACTTGCTGTGGTGACGGAAACATTCTATCATCTGCACTATACGATATCACAGCCACATGTGGCTGTTGGGCACTTCAAACTAATTAAATGTCACACTTTATTTATTTATTTATTTGTTTGTTTGTTTATTTATTTATTTCACTTTTTAAAAATTGTTCAAGTACAGTTTTCTGCCTTTTCCCCCAATCCCAACCCAACCCCCAGCCCTACCCCCTCCCTCCCCCTCCCCTCAGGTTATTTTCCATGTGTCCTCTATAATTGGCCCTGCAAACCCTTCACCCTTTTCTCCTGAAATTCCCTCCCCTCTCCCCTCTGGTCACTGTCACCCTGCTCCAATTTCAGTTTCTTTGATTATATTTTGCTTGTTTGTTTTGTTGATTAGGTTCCTGTTTGTTGCATTCACCAACCGCGAGAACGAGAACAAATGTCGGAGACTTTCGGGGTTCCAAAGATGTTACTTTATTGGCCAAGTTTAACCTGCGCAGGGGCTAACTCTCCAAAGTGTCCGGAGACACAGTGCCCGCAAGGGCTGCAAATGAGAGTCGCGCCAAACGCTTACAGGCTTAGGGTTTTAAGGAGGCGAGCAAGCAAGCTGGATACAGAAGCAGATGTGGCGGTTAGCGGTTGGCTCAGGGGCACAATAGGGTTACTGATTATTGGTGAGTTAACTCGTGCACTGGCTCGTGATCCTTTACTTGATTGGTCAGTTGAGCTCGTGCACAGGGGCAAAATTTCCCTCCCTAGTGACTGTCCAGATGGCTATCTGCCTGACTAACCTTGTTGCTCTTACACCACATCCTGGAACACACCCTGCTCTTTGGGTGTGTCCCGGAGCCTCTTTGTGTTAGTTAGTAAAACACCTTTTGCTTCCCTTACATCTATGTTCTGGCTAGTTCCCCTTTGCCCTCAACACTGTTAAAGGTGAGATCATATGGTATTTGTCCCTCACTGCCTGGCTTATTTCACTTAGCATAATGCTTCCCATTTCCATCCACACCATCACAAAGGGTAGGAGCTCCTTCTTTCTCTCTGCTGTGTAGAATTCCATTGTGTAAATGTACCATCGTTTTTTGATCCATTTGTTTACTGATGGGCACCTAGGTTGCTTCCAACACTTGGCTATCGTAAATTGTGCTGCTATGAATATTGGGGTGCATAGGTTCTTTTGGATTGGTATCACAGGATTCTTAGGGTATAATCCCAGCAGTGGAATTGCTGGGTCAAAAGGCAGTTCCATTTTTAGTTTTGTGAGGAAATTCCATATGGTTTTCCACAGGGGCTGCACCAGTCTGCGATCCCACCAACAGTTCACTAGGGATCCCTTTTCTCCACAACCTCACCAGCACTTGTTGTTTGTTGATTTGTTTCTGACGTCCATTCTGACCAGTGTGAAGTGGTATCTCATGGTGGTTTTAATTTTTGTCTCTCCGATAGCTAGGGATAATGAGCATCTTTTCATGTGTCTCTACTAAATGTCACAATTAATTTTAATTGTTTATTTATATTCATTAGCTACATGTGGCTAGTAACTATTGTATTGGATAGCACAGCTCCAAACTGTCCAACATGGACCTTCTTGGTCACTTTTTCCAAACTGGACAGACTTATTAAATCATTTTTCTCAACACAGATATGTAAAAACAGGAATAGTCCTATAAAAACAGGAATATAAAAAACAGGAATAGTTTTTATCTTTCCGCTTACTAAGAATTTGTGTCCATGTGCATGAAACTTAGCCATGAATAATTTTGAAAGGGAGGACAAACAACCTTTAATTCAGCCTTTAGTGCTCTATTGCCCTAGCCTTGTTCTTTCAAATATATTCTTTTAAACATACGTTTATACATTCATTTAATGCTACTGTCCAAATACAGATTAGTAAACCACGATTCTGTGTTGAAGTATCTGCCAAGTAACTTCTTAGAGTAGCCAGTTCAATATATCTGAGTCACAGTTTTAAAATATATATATCATTTTAGCTTCTAATTTTTAGTTTAATATATGTGTGTATATATATGCGAATATAAATATAAATATATATGCTGATGCAAGATTGATTTGGGAAACTTCCTCTTAGCTTTCTTTGATCTCTGTCTGCTCTTTGCTATCAGTTTCAGAAAAGCTTATATATATATATATATATATATATATATATATACACACACACACACATATATATATATATATACATACATAAAACTTACATATATATGTATTTTTTCCTTTTGTCAGTGCCTCTAAGGAGGATTAGGTGCTTGATTTTCAGCTTAATACTCTTCCCACTCAAACTGAGTATGCCTCTGCTAATATGGTTACAGTGCATCTGACTGTTGTTTCTTTTGCTATGAAGTACAGTCTCTGGAGCACTGTGATTCTTTTAAAGGAAGTTTTACTTATCCCAAGAGTGTAGATTTTGTTTTACAATATATATTTACCTTTTACATTCCTCACTTTCAGATCTTTATTACAAATGTTAATCTTAAACACATGGGGTTTTTTGTGATTGATTGAGCATTTAATAGATGCTGCGAACACTTCCTTCACACACAGAAAAAAACTGTTTACTTCTAAGCCAAGGCCTGACATATTTCCTTTCTGAACCACTCCCATATTTAGCCGTTTGTTAGTTGTACCTTTAGGTTTCTTCTGCGTTTGGCACCCAGTCATTCAGGAGTTTCACATAAAAATTTAGCACTTCTACTTACAAAGATCAGAGAAGAATGATGCAGGCTGGAGCACTTCCTGCTGTGATTATTAGCATCACCACCTTCCAGGTGTGCCTTCCTCCCTGCTTGGGAAACACTGCAGCTGTCCTCCTTCTGTTGGGCAGAGAGAGTTCTGCAAAAGCAACATTTGTTGTTGGACTAGCAATGTATTTCCTGTTAATTCAGCACGCTGAGTAAACTCTCTCCTTTTGTCTGGTCACTAGTAGTTTCCAGTCTTAGCATTTTTATCTTTTAAACTTTCAATCGTAATCGTCAGTCAAACATTTATTTTGTCACCCATGATGTATAATAATTGGCTTTTAAAGTCACAAATACCTTTTTGACATAGTTTAGTTTAAAAACTAACAATAACATGAGTTAAAATATGGACTAAAAGAAAAAAAGTAACCCACAACCCACTGCTCTAATGCAATCATTATTTCTTTTTCTTTTTAGATGCAGGTTTCCACTTGGTTAGAATAATGATGTGCATACAATTTAGTATCTTACTTTGTAATCAATTAACATTTTATTATAAGGTTTTCCCATGTTGTGACAGAGTCTCATCAACTCTCTTTTTTTATAACATCATTGTAATGGCCACTTATTATTCTATTCAGGTGTCATACTGTAATTTACTTACATAACTCCATTGATGCTCATTCGGAATGCCTCTGATATTTAACTTTGATAACAACACTCCTAGGAGCCTCTTTGTGCTTGTAGTTCCTTATACATTTTGTTTATCTTAAGTAGTAGGATTATTTACTTATAGTTAATCCATTAATCTGCTTAATCAATGTCTAGTAGAATATATTTATCCATATTTATTTATTATATGCTTTACTGAGATAGCTAAATTTTTAACCCTAACATCAAGCAAGGGTACAACCAATTACTATGTTAGGAAGAAACAATTTTCTACCACAGTAACTATAATAAATGATTTACCCAAAATATCCTTTGTGAGCACTGTGTTAGGTGCTATTCCTGACAGCGTAAGAAAGCAACAGTGACCAAGGGAGGCACTGTCCCTGCCTTGAAGCTTCTCTTATTGTGGGTGGTGCAGATCAGTGCACAAGACTGACCAGTACTATGAATGGGAAAATTAATGTCCTATGAAAACACATGGATGAGGCTAAACCCCGAATTCCCTGGAGGCTTCCTAGAGGAAGCAACATTTAAATAAAGCCTAGCGGAAACGATGATGGAAGGAGACTTGACTTGGGGTGGTGCACACAATATACAGATGACATATTGTATAGAACTGCATACCTGAAACCTATAGAATTTTACTGACCCATGTCACCCCAATAACTCCAATACAAAAGATAAATAAATAAATACATAAATAAGCAGATGAATAAGTAAATAAAGCCTAAGGAGTAAGGAAATAGCAAAGAAGCACAGTGGGATAGGAGAGGAGGGAAAGGGCACTCTGGACACTGCCAATGAATGGCCTGCGAAGGACCATGAAGCAAGGGAGCCCCTGTGGTGGACAAAACCCAGAAGTAAGTAGTGTGCCTGGAGAAGGGATCCTATGTAGGGATGTTTGGATGGTTCTTTTGCATTTTGCTTAACATTCGTCAACAATAGAATTTAAACCCCAATTTATCTATTGAGTTCATAATCCAAGCTCTTTTTTATTGTTGTTCAAGCACAGTTGTCTTCATTTTCCCCTTATATTCCCCCCACCCAACCCATTCCCACTTCCCACCCTTGATCCTACCCCCCATAGGCTCTGTCCATGTGTCCTTTTTATATGTTCCTTGATGACCCTTCTCTTTCCCCCCCATTATCCCCTCTGGTTCCTGTCAGTTTGTTCTTTATTTCAATGTCTCTGGTTATATTCTGCTTGTTTTGTTTTGTTGATGAGGTTCCTGTTAAAGGTGAGATCGTATGGTATTTGTCTTTCACTGCCTGGCTTATTTCACTTAGCATAATGCTTTTGAGATCCATCCATGCTGTTGTGAAGGGTAGGAGCTCCTCCTTTCTTTCTGCTGCATAGTATTCCATTGTGTTGATGTGTCATAGTTTTGGATCCACTAATTTACTGATGGGCACTTAGGTTGCTTCCAGGACTTGGCTATTGTGAATTGTGCTGCTATGACCTTTGGGGTGCATCCATGCTTTTTTCCCAAAAAAAGTGTTCCTATTCTAATACAAGGCATTATATTAGAGGACCAGTTAAACTGCACCCTTGCCAGCATCCAATGGTATCATTTAGGTTATTTTACTAGCAGGAGAGTAAAAAAGATATTAGTTATGTTTATAATTATCATTTTAAGCTTTATGGAGTCATTTGAAAGAAATCCCCCAAGAAAGCTCTGTTCAAAGAGATCTCTCATTATTCTTTTCCTGAAGACTGAAATTCCTATTGTTTTTTTCTGTTTGGGCTTTTGGTATTGAAAGCCCTCATTAGTTTGTAAATTTGTTAGTGGAAAGAATTACATGTTGTTTTCTTTTCAGCCATGGACACATTTGTTGTTGTATAAATGTGTTCCACAAAACTTTGTAAAAAGTTTTGGTTTTTTTCCATATTGGTTAACAAAGAGTGATATCCTTAAAGAATGGATCATAATACAGTTAAATATTGACTGTGATGTATGAGATAGAAACAGTCCCTAATAAGAATTTCTCCTTGGAAAGTGAAAACTTAGTTGTGCATATTAGATTTGTGGAAGACCTGGAAAGCAGTGATGGAGAGTGGAAATATGGTATTACCCCCAAAAGATGATTAAATGGCTCAAAATCACAGTCTAGTCACACATTTTCCTAGTCCTTGCCCTGTTCACAGTAGCCATTCTAGAGGAAAGTAGAACCTACCTTTGAAATATAACTTCTTTTAAACACAAATGTGAGACTTTTTTATTTTTTGCATGGCCAATTTTTCAGTGTAATGTAGACCAACAGAATCATGGTTTTCTTCCTAGTCTTTGGGTGTTAGGCCATGCATTAGTAGGCAACCCTCTATCTCAGGGAGTATGAAGAGTCACACTAGGTGGGGAGGGTAGTGGCCAATGCAGTTGTTGGCACCAAAATCAGGTGGAGTAATTTAGTTTCAGTTGGGGTATAGCAGTCATCATAACTAAGATTTCCTGGTCTGGCCTATGTCTTTTGCGCTTCACCATTTAAGTACAATGATGGTCATTTGACTATCAAAGTATTCTGATTCTCCTCTGGGTATACGGTGGTCACTTGCATCCTCCCCCTTCCTTAAAGTAGTGACTTGCTTTGGCCAGTGGGATGGGAATGAAAGTGATGTGGGCATGGCCAGCAGTAGTGGGAACAAATGGGCTTCCTTTGAGTGATGCCCATTCAGTAGTCACTGGGAAATGGGGAATTGTGAGAGCTAGTGGATGAAGAATAAATTCGCAGGATAATCATAACAAGAAGGAAAATGGACAATTACGAATTAGTATTTCTCTGGCTACACGCCACCTACTTTTTTGGAAAAGCCAGAAACCCTTAAATTCTTGCAAAATTTGTCTTAGAAGTTCTCAGGAAATTCTTGCTATGCTCCACAGACAAATCATTTGATTGCAATGGGCCACTGGTGATCTCTTTTGCTCCAAATTATCATGGCAATAGTCATGAAAAAAGTAGCAGCCCTTTCACCAGTGCACATCAGAGGTGTTCCTGCTGCCGCGTTGCCATTGCTGAGCCAAAATGCAGTGCCATATGCCCCGGGCAGTGGCATCGACACTGAGGCTCTGACTATTGCAGTTAGTGCAAACGCGCCCTCATGCTATCGAGTAAGCTTCTAGCATCAGGACGCCAATACCATGGACTCTCAACAATCTAATTTATATTAGTTTTTATTCATTTTTTATTACAGTCCTCTTTGTCTGAGCAGAAATATGAGATCATAGTGGCTAGACCAGAATCACAGACAGAAATAGGAGTATTCTCAAAAGCCTCCTAACCCTCTGTTCTGGCACTGAGTGTTCCAAATAAACAAATGTATCTAAAACACTCCTTCATTCACTCAGATGATTTCACCGCTCACAGTTGCCTCAGGCCCTTTTGCGCAGACTTAATGGACCCAGCCTATCCATTCCCCAGATTGATCACTGCATTAGGATGATCATTGGTTAGGACCAAGCTGAGTCTCCACTTACACATACTTTGAGAGTATGTGTAAGTTTACACAAACTCTTGCAGAGTTTCTCTGATAACATTGGCAAGAATGCTGTGGATCAGTCTAAGAAGGTACTGAACTAAATATAGTCGAATTGAGTGAAATGGAGGAAAAGAGGATAATTACAATGTGGAGCCACTGTAGAATTTCTTTGCAAAGGTACATTTTATTGGGGAAAAACGTACCATTAGAAAGGGGAGAAAATCCTGGCTGGTGTGGCTCAGTGGATTGAGCACCAGTCTGTGAACCAAAGGGTTGCAGGTTCATTTCCCAGTCAGGGCACACATGCCTGGGTTGTGGGCCAGGTCCCCAATGGGGGCCATGTGAGAGGCAACCACACATTGATATTTCTCTCTCTCTTTTCCCCTTCCTTCCTCCCTGTCTAAAACTAACTAACTAAATAAATCTTTTTTAAAAGTGGGGGGAGAAAATTGTTTCACACTAGAAACCAGACACCTGCAGTTGTTTCTAAAGGGCAATATTTGGGGTTATTGTTTTGTTTTTTTTAATCACTGCTGTTGAAGGACAGCCGCAACCCCTCTAAGCCGTCTGATGAAGGAGTGTGCCAGAGACTGTTGGTCCCCAGTACATGCTTTTCTTCGTCACTTAGTAATGAAATGTGAGTTTTATCTGGGCACTAGGTCCCCAAAGGCCCCCATGGCTCTGAATGGGAGAATCCACCCTTCCATTTCTTATTTTCCCCTCTGTCTGGTTGGATCAGAAATATAATGGTAATCAGCCACCTTAGACCATGAGTCAGAAGCTCCGTGATGGTGGAACAACAAGATACAAGAAGCTTGAGTCCCTCACCCCATGAAACTGCCTCTCTGTCTTGAACTGTTTTTACTCATGCTATTAAATGAGTCATTAAATAAATTCCTATCTAATTTAACCTACTGTTGTTATTTTCTTTTCACAGCAGATAAGATTGTAACCTAACCGATAAAACAAGAAAACTGAGTCCATAAAGAGAAAGCTCTCAAAGATTTAGGCAAAACTACAAAGATCAGAGTTCTTTTAGGTAAAAGATACTTAAGGTAAAGCAAAGAAATTAAAAATGCATTGTCAATGAAGTTACGCCACCCAGTGTTTGCTTACTATTAGGAGAAGCAAGTGTGAGATTTTTCCAAAATAATGCACATTACTTAATTTACTCTAATTCTGTAACCCAGGGCCTCAGTGCTGAACATCAGAGATGCTTCTGAATGCCAATGTGTTTCAATAGCTAACTTCACTTTGTGACCCCAATCATGGGAAAATTTATTCTCTCATTCCTCAGAATAGTTTCATTAGAAGAAGAAGACAATAGAAGAAACACTTTATCCTTTTCTCTCTCCATCCTCCTACTCCCTGCTTCAGTGCCAGTGGTTCAAAATCAAATTGTTACAGTCCTAAGAATAATTTTTTCCAGAAACTCTTGACTGCTAGAAGACTTGCAACCATAGAATTACCATGGCCCAGGCCCAGTGGCTCTCTGTGAGCCATGAGAGATGGGCTGTGAGAGATGAGATCTGCCTCTGGGCTGGCTGATTATAACCCCAGTCCTGAATGGATCAGTTTAGTTCATATAGTAAATAACAACTGTTGGGTTGCATGCAATAGAAAACATTGCAAGTGCTGATTTGAGCCATAATGATATTTATTATCCCACTAACATAAAAAGCCTAGAGGTAGGAGGTCCCAAGATTAGTTAACTTCAGTAGATTGACATCATCAGATACTTGGACATGTTCCTATTGTTTAAACAAATTCTCCCAAGGATATGTTTACTGATTTTAGAGAGAGAGGAAGAGGGGACAGAGAGAGAAAGATCAATGTGAGAGAGAAACATTGATTGGTTGCCTCTTAAATGTGCCCTGACCAGGGATCAAACCCACAACATTTTGGTGTACAGGGCAATGCTCAAACCAACTGCACCACCTGGCCAGGGTGACACTTTCCATTTTTCTACTTTGCTGTTCTCAGGCTTCCATCCCTCCTGGGTGCAACATGGCTGACACAGCCCAAACACACATCATCTTCGATGCTATTGTAACCAAATGCTGGTCCAGCTGCCCACTGCTGTGAAAGGCAATACTCAAGAGTCAGGTGCCGATGTAAAGGAAAGTGCTTTATTCAGATCTTGGTCACCTGGAAGATGGGGGACTCATGTTTCAAAGCCCAGCTCCACTTTTCAGTGGAGGCAGAGTTTTTACAAGAATGGAGAGGGAAACAGAACCACGAGAGGAAGGGAAGGCATCGAAAAGTCCCCTACGTGCAGGCTAGCACAGTTCATTCCGATGAGACAAGTGAGGGAGCGGTGTGCATCATCCTGGTTTAGTCATCCCCCTTCACCTCATCCTGGCTCCACGGTCGAAGGTCAGCAAATCTCCCAGAGCTGGGAGGCCCAAAGGCTGGAGTCTGTATCTTTTGAAATTAGTTCCTAGGATTCTTATACAAATGTACTGTCCATTCATAAGCTACATATTAGAACTGTCACAGAACTGATGTCAAAGGAGTGGTGGGGTGGGTCACAATTCCCCACTGTTAGACTGTTCTAAAGCAGGAAGCTGTCTGAAAGGACAGCGAGGGGCTTTTTCCTTGCATACCTCTGTCCAAATCAGGGAGGCAAGTCCTTGCTGGACGCCCTCTAATACCCTTCTACTAGAACTGTTCTTCAGACCACATTGTTCATCACCTGAGAACTTATTAAATTGTAATGTTTCCAGCCCCACCCTGGTCACTGATCCAGAGTCTGCATTTTCACAAGATCCTCAGGTGGTTTGAACACACAGTAAAGTTAGAGAAACACTCCTCTAACAGACCTTTTTTGCATCTTTTTAGCCAGAAAGGGATAGCACAGCTATCCCCAGGTAGAAGGGGGGATGGGAAATTAATATTCCTTTTCTTAGCCTCTTTAGTGGGACACGGAAAAAGGCAAATGAGGCAGGGAGTGGCTGCTGGTGGGAGAGCTCCCGGGCTCTGCCACGGTGTTCCTCCCGAGTCAGAGTGGTACAGAACACCCCGCTCCCTGCAGCCCAGTGTCCTCCAAGTTCATGCAGCCTATGAAACTGCCCAGAGAATGAAGCACTGGCCTCATCAGTGGTATTTTTAACAGCAGGTTGAAACTTTACCCATGTGATTTTGGAACAGTTTCTTGTTTTTACAATCTTGAGGTTTAAGAGCTCTATTTAACCCAGGGAGAGTCAAAGGAAAAACATTAAAGCTAGTATAATTGAAGGGAAGGTGAAAATTGTAAAATAACAGATTTCTTTTCAGTTGCTATGAAAAAATTTATTCACTGGAACAGCCAATAAAATCTGTTTTCATGTACATGTTTTTTTTCCTGCTATGGATTAGTTTTCCATCCTTAATGAAAATTTACTAAGAATGTTGTTTATAAATGCAAAATAACTAGCTTGGGAAATTTTAGTCTGATTATTAAAATGAGAATTGTGTTGTTCGGGGTTGACCCATTAAAAGCTAAGCCTTCTTACGTGTTTCATAAAGTACAATTCTAATGAGCTTCCCAATCACACAAAGTAACAGAACACAAGGATAAAATGGCATACAGAAAAATAATAAAATAAAGAAAGAATGCGGGGGACGTCTCAATCTTGGGGCAAACACTTGTAAACTCGAGTTTAAGCCAATTTTAGTTTGACTTCCTGGTGATTATGTGATGATTTATGTTTGGAAGCATAAAAATAACTGTTAACAACAACAACAGAAAAGGTTTAGGCTGTAATAAAGAATAAAAAAGTTTATTTGGGCAAAAAAGGGATTACAATCTGTGGCACAGATTCAGGTAGCAGCCTAAAATGTTTTTGCAAAGGGACCAAAGGAAAGTGGGGTTTATAAAGGGCAAAACCATAGGAGTTGTTCTCGTTTGGGTTCTGCGTGTAAGTAGGGGATATTGGCTAGGTCCGTTGGGGTTGGTTAGGTCCATTATGTAAGTGGAAGAAGCTGGTTGTCAAAATTGGTTCCTTTCAAGGTGAAGGATGCAGATGGTCTGGTCAGGATGAGGAAGGCAGGTCCACCTATGTCCATGTAGCAGGCATGGTCCCGGAGTGCTTGTTGTTCCGCCTTGAACTGAACTGAGCAGCAGGCCGGCAACTTCACAGCGGTTCCAAGAAGTGGGACAGGAGGCGTGTACAGGCCTCACTCGCTCAATGGCCTCCAGACTCTGTTTTAAGTGACTCTGTTAGAATGCTTGTTACATTTTATTTTCTCCATTATCATAACAGGTGTCTTTATATCTTTTTTTTGTCTCGAAATACCTCTGCATATTTATTTGAAACCTCCTAAATCAGTGACCTTTCCCATAGGTTATTTAAAGGGCATTTTGAGAATGGGCTTTAGGCTACATTTCCATATCTTTCCAACCAAATATTTATTTTGTTTAATTCCATGGAAAATGAATGTCCCCAACAAACCTCTCTCTCTTTAGTTGCCACGCCTATTTGATATGACAGAATAAATGGGGTGTAGCTCCAGAGAAGAAGGAATCCTTGCAGGGAAGAAGCAGGTGAGTCTTCACTATAAAGATGGCTGGTTTTGGAAATGCTGCAGAAACAGTAGTGTGTCTGTCCTTAGATCAAAAGTGCCAATGAGTCAGTGGTCGTGTGCAGGCGAGCAAAGAGCTGGAGGACAGGTCGCTCCTTACAAGGCTTGGCGCGTTTGAGGTGCGCATAGTTCTTGTGAAATGGCTGGGGGCCCCACAGAGACCTGCCGGCAGACTGTGGTGCCCGCTAAAACAACTGTGACTTTCAATAAAACTTCATGCCACGGGTGCCAAAGCAAACTTGTGAAAATTGTCCACTTTCAGGCAACCCGGACAAAAACCTTAGGAGGGCTGAAGTCACCATTGAAAAGGCTCTCTATAGCCAAGAGAAATGTATCTGTGATTTATTTGAATGCAAGTTCTTGTAAATGGCAAAGCCACAGTTAGCCAAATTTGCATTTCATACCTGACGCCTGGATTTGGCCGACTTAATCTGGCTAGTCAAAACAGCAGGGCTCCTTGGTCCTTGTTCCCTGAGAGTTAAATGGAGATTTCAGGAATGTGGTAAAACTGGATCTTAAATGCACAGATTCGGTGATTAATTAGGGATTGGGGCGAGTTCTGTTTTTATTCTTTCAGATAGACAGGTTCATTGAACTAAAAGGAAAATAATATTTTCAACAAAGCAAAAAAGCAAGTTCAATTACGAAACCGGAGGCCTTAAGAAAATATTTTTTTTCTTTTTGGTATTTGAATTTCAGATTCTCGTCAAATGTGAGTTATACCCAGTCTGCTTAGTGGTAAATCAGAATGTCACCACTTGACCTTGGCAAAGTTACCTGGTAATGAGGATGAAAGGTGTATGGAACAATTTGTGTCTGAGTCACGGAGTTTTCCTTCAACAGCATGAATGTGTCATCTGTTTTGTCGTGGCTCATCTTGAGCAATAGAAGCCGCAGTTGTCACAGAGAGGAGTGGGAAGAGCCCCAGCCGGCAGGTCAGGAGGTGGTGTTTGCACACAGCTATACATCTGTAAATGCACAGACTGCCTGCAAGGACGCACAAGGAACTGGTGACAGAGGTTACCGCTGGGGGAGGCCCTGGAGTAGGAGCCTAGGGAGTGAGTCAGGGGTGGGAAAAGAACTAAGAATTTATTTCTTCATGTATACCACTTTTTCCTTGTTTGATTTTTTTATTGCATATACAGGCTCCAGCAGAAATAACACCCCCTTTTTATTACAAAATTTTTTATTACAAAATTATAGGCATATAATTCTGTAACGTAACAATATCACACTTAAACACACCATGTGACATTTTAGGTGAAATGTTCAAATGAAAACTATAAATTATTATACCCATATTGTCACCCCACAAACCACACTAAAGCAGGCGTTACTTCTGCCAGACCCTGTGTGTACATGTATATATATCCCATTTGAGAAAATAAGCATAATATCGAAAGAAAGAGTAAGAAGGACCATATTTTTCTTGGCTGTATGTTAAACTAAATGGATTATTTTCTCCTTCTGGACCTTCAGTGACTCTTTTCTAAAATGAAGTGGAATAGAGTATAGATTAGAGCAATAACTAATATTTTTTTAAAGCAGGAACCCCACAATTATAGAAAACAACACTTTTCATCTGTAGTCTGATGGAGACATACTGTATTATTAATAACAACAATAGGAACCAAAAGCAATATCTTTAACCAAAAAGTTCAAAATTCAATGGCTATGTATTGAGCCACTGCTCTGAGAAGGGACACTAGGGACAGAAGAGGGGGAGGGAGAGTTGCTCAGGGTGAAAGTTTCTACGGGGACAGGACAGCAGGGCGCTTCAAGGCCCAGAGGCCACATTCGAAGGCAGAACTTGATTAAGACCAACTAGGATTATTACTTCACCAGAACCTCTGCCCATCTTTGCTTTATCTAGGGAACAACTTCGGTGGGGCTGCCCTTGGGCAGCCCAGTTGACCTTGTCTTGGTATCGTCTTGTAAATGGGGCTCTGGCCTCATACCCAGAGCATGCGCTTGCTCATGCTTCAGACAGCTCCTAGCTTTACTCCCACCCCCTCTAATTCCATTACAGTTTTTATAGGGGAAAACTCCATTTAGTTCTCTGTCTTTGTACTTTCTCTAGCTGGCTTTTGCATTGCTGAAGTGATTTCATTCTTAGTCACATACAACTGAGTGTCTGCTGCCTTGCTGCTCAGGGCAGGTGATGTGGAAAGAACCTAGGCTCTGAGGTGGGTAGGGCAGGGCCTACGTTCACATTTCCAAGTTGTTCTCACTTATTGGCTACAGAAGTATGACTAAGCTACTTAGACTCTGTGCCTGCTGCCTCCTTTGTAATGTAATCCCTTAGTTATGCATCAGGAATCTGGAAAGAGCCTTTTGACACAGCCTATTCTAGAAAAAAAAGCATTCTCTTGTGAACACATGGAGAGTCCAGAGCATAAGGCTCAACCTTGGCACTATGGACATTTCAACAAGACGGTGCTTTGCTGTGGAGGGCTGTGTTGTGCATCGTAGAATGTTCAGTAGCATCCCAGGCCTCTGTCCACTGGATGCCAGTAACATTCCCTCAACCTCATACGTGACAACCAAAAATAACCCTAGACAGGGAGCAGTCATCACCGGTTGAGAACTCCTGATTCAGAGGGTGGTTTTCCTATCAAGTTTCATTGTGGTTCATACAGAGTCAGACTAGGGTCAGTGCCTGGAAAATACTGCCTTCTTCTGGTTTCCCTTACCATGTGCCCTCGATCTAGCTTCCTTAGGCAACTCCCTCCTTAGGACGATGGGGAAAGAGTCTCCACAAGAGGCAGCTTAAGGCTTGAAGAGTCAGGGAGAGCCTCTACAAGGCAAAGAAGCTTGGTCTTGCTGGTACTGACCAATGCTTTGGAACAGTTTTCATGTACTAAAGTACAGTTTTCAGCGTTACATTACTCTAACCGTGTTTCTATCTCTGCAAAGTTCTGTTGGAAATTGGGGACTAGGGAGAGCCAGAAAACTTGATCCTACAATAGCAAAGGGAGAAGTCAGTAGCAAATCACCTGACACAAGTCTAGGGTAAGCTTTCTCCTTTCTCTCTAGGTCTCAGAACATAGGGCTCCCTACTAACCAGGGCCATCTCTCTCCCCACTCCTTCAGGGCGATGCCAATAGCCTCTATACCAGGAGCTGCAGGCTGTGACTCAGGTTTTTGAACTCTACTTCTTGGGTGGGTTATATTTATATTCACCAGGTCCTCAAGTCAGGCTGAAGAATGTGAACTTTTTTTTTAAATATAATTTTTATTTAATTCTTGTTCAAGTACAGGTTTCTGTCTTATATTCCCAGCCCTGCCCGCCCCCCCACCCCCCCGCGTGAACTTTTTAAAAAAAATCAATGGGTATTTATGAGAGGAGAGTATTTCTTTTTTTTAAATTTTTTTTCCTAGATTTTATTTATTTATCTTTAGAGGGGAAAGGAAGGAGAGAGAGAGAGAGAGAGAAATATCAATGTATGGTTGCCTGTGGTGTGTCCCCTGCCGGGAACTGTCCCACAACCCAGGCATGTGCCCTGACTGGGAGTTGAACCATGATTGCCTGGTTCACAGGCCCACACTCAATCCACTGAGCTACGCCAGCCAGGGTGAGAGGAGAATATTTCTAATAGCTGTGAGAGTGATATTATGAAATCCATCAAAGTCACTGTGGGTACGAGAAACTGGAGAAGCATTTGTCCGAGTTGATTGAAATGCCACCGATGATGTTCTAAGAAGCTGCTTCCAGTGAGAGAAAAGAATAGAAGAATCCAAATGATAGGCTAGAGAGGGTAAAAATGAAGGTAGGTGCACAGGGCAAATGCAGATTGTTTTTTTTTTTTTTTAAGATGAGGCACCTGAGACTTGAATGAAGGTTGAGGGGAAGAAGCCAGCAGAATAGAAGAAGTTAAAGGTCCTAGGGAGGAAGGACTAATGGGGGGAGCAAATTACCAGAGAAGAAACCTCCTTCCTTTGAGACCTGTGGAAAGAATAAGAATAAGAGGGAATTCCCTTAAAAGTTACTGTTTCCAATTAAGGGTTGAAATGCTTTTCATAAAATGCACATGAAAAGGTAAATATTAGACTGTTATCAGCCATGAGCAACCTAATTTAAACCAGCTTTAGAAATCTGTGGGTAATAAACCAGTGACCAAGTATTTATTAAACATTTATTGTTCACATGCCACAAGGCACTGGACTTGTGCCAATCCTCTAAAAAGAAAGGGAAAATTATTTCAAAATGTCTCTACTATATTAAGTAGAAAAACCGTAAGTATTAATCTGGCCTTCACATCTTATAAATTTTAGTCATCTTCAACCAAGCAGGTCACTGTTATTATCACTTTTAATTAAAAAAAGGTGTACGTACCCAGCTTAGTAGGTGAATGTTGACTGAGCACCTACTATGTCCACAGACTGTGTTTGGTCTGGTTTCAAGGGTGTTGAAAGACAAGTGGAGAAGCAGGGTGGAGAGCTCTGCTCAGAGAGTTTGACGGGCCAGAGCCTCTGATGAGCTGTCTAGACTCACAGCAGATATTTAAAATCTCAGGCCCTTGACACAGGAGCTTTTGTAACACAGTACATACACAAAATATTTCTTTATCCATGGAGGGCCAGATAGAGTACTGAAGAAGCATCTCCTGTACATAGAAAGGGAGATCGGAAGAAAGAAATCCTTCTATCAGCCATGGCGTGTTTGTGTTTGTGCCAGAGATAAAACAAGAGAGTCTTCTGAGAATTTTTTTTAATTGGAGTTTGAGTTTAAATCTGTGGCATATAAACAAATAACAAGTCCTCTGCTTAGGTGCTGCATTAATTTTAAAAAGCTAGGCCAGTACTATCTTTTTATCTGAGGACAGTTGGCTTGACTAGAGGCTATTTTAAAGGATACTTCAGCTCCAAAGTACAACTTTTATGATAACAACCACTCAAGTGCATAGAAAATATGATATATGTATTGCCTTTCTCAAAAAAAAAGGTTTTTTTTGCTTGAATACAGTTACAGGACAAGTCGCTGTGCTTTTTGTTTTGAAAATTTGGGAAGAGTCTCCATGGTTTCTGGGGCCTCTTTCTTTCTGTATATCAGCTTATCTGAGGCCAGCATTGTCAGCCCTTTGCTCTTTGGATGTATATCCATTCGGCATGCACTCCCACACAGGCAATAAAAACTGGCTTTGGAGGTGACATCATTTTAGATAATACATTGGTCTATGGCTCACCAAAGGACCACAGTACATCAGCAGATGTAAGATATATCAGTGTTATTAAAACTTCATGGGTGAGGGGGATTTGAGAGATATATAAACTTGGAAGGGGAGCAATAATGAAAAAAAGGTTGAGAAACACCACGCCGGGATAAGGCATCCTTGAGGATTTAAGATGTGTTGGTTAGGACTCTGCTATATCAAACCTTTTTTTTTTTTTTAGTTTTAAAAGTGTATTTAAAGCATATCCTCCCCCTTTCTTTCTGGTCTTCCACAGAACCTCTGCAATGTTGTAAATATAGACATTTGCAAATTCAGTGTATTGCATAAAACTCCACTTTGCGGAGACTTTTCTTGGAACAAAGGGCTTCACAAAAGGTGCTGTTGAGGCCGGGCTGCTCTGTGTGGCCACCTGACAGCGAGGTACACAGGAGGCAGGGGGAGGGGGTGGGTGGCCAGGTACCAGAAAGACGTACATTTCAAACCTAAATTTACTCTGGATTAGCCTGGCCATCAGGGGCAAGTTGTTTGAAACCTCTACCCCCTAGTTTGATCATGGGTAAAGCAAGGATACTAACACTTCATCTTGTAGGGTTGTTCAAGGATTCGCGATAAGGGATGTCAGGTGGCTGGCACTGGCTGAGCTGGAGTTACACAGGAAGGCGAAGTAAACAACTGGCCAGAAAAGAACAAGACGCCCAGTGGACCTATTTTGCCAAACTTCACAAACATCCTGTTTGAGTTCCTGCTGCTGCTGTTAAAAAAAAGGGAGAGAGAGAAATTCTTGCACGCAGAATGTAGTCCCTGCCCAGTTTAAATAAACTTATCAGTAGCTTTCAGCATAAGATTTGGCCTTTGCATCAATGAAGAGACAGCAGGACCATCAGAGGTACTGGCAGGGAGTAGCATTACTCCTGCTCCGTAAAATCATCATGATTTATTCCTTTAATGAAAAAGTCAGCGACTTGTGCAGGCACAGCAGCTGTGGTTTTATGAAGGGAACACGAGCCAGAATTCCTTGCGGTGGGGCTGTTGCCACAAGGGGTCAGATCTGGATTATTGGTGGAGGCTGGCACCAGCCCACAGTGACACAAACATGACTGGACATCAAATAGCGAGAAACAACTCGCAATTGTTTTAAGTGAGAAAAGCTAGGGCAATACCAAACCAGACTAGCTCTGTTTAAGTAAAGGCTTCAGTGTCTTTGATCTGAGGGTGAGTTAAGTGCCTGGAGTGGGAACAGAAGAGGGAACACAGTTATCTTGAAGCTTGCTTGCACTGGTTGCTCGTTGACCACTGAGCAGATGTGAGCAGCTTGGCTGTCGCCGTGAATCAAGGGCTTCCCCCCCAATGTTATAAATAGGGATGGGTAAATATTTGGGATTCATCAGCCTCCAAGTATTTTTCAGATGTTTTGGGTTCAACCGAACAGAATACATCGTGCTGAGCACATTCTCCCTTGATTTTTTAAGGGCCGTGTGTGATTTATGGGAAATGGAATCCATATGTTTCTGCTTCATTTACACTTAAATCATCAAAAAGTTGTGTTGTAAGAGCTATTTAATATCTAAGATGCCTTTTGAACTTGATTAAAAAAAATAAGTCACTTAAAAGTGTTGGTCCCATTAAAAGGCAGAGAAACAGTGAGGGAGAGGGAAGGAGGGGGGTGGGGGGAGAGACAAATTGAGAGAGAGAGAGGAGGGCAGGCACCTAGGAAGGCCTGGTTTACCAAGATGAAATAAACTTGAACACCAGGGAGTTCCAGTTAAGCTGAAACTACAAACCCATGAATTGCCGATGGGGCTAGAATGAGAAAACAAAGGCTCCTCTCCAGCCAGTTTCAGAAGCAGCTCCTAGGACTGCAGACTGCAGACTGCAGGAAAGCAGCTGGTGACGTGGCAACCTCACCAGGGAAAAAGGCTGTGAGCACCTTCCCCTGCTCAGCTGACACGTGTACCCTCCGCCTCAGAACTGTTATTCTCAGGACTCCCAAAGTGCTTGCTCCTGTCCAGATAAAGAACTCTTTGAGCTATTTTAGCATGGAAATACCAGCTCTCTCCGTGTTTTCCTGGGCCTGTCCTGTTCTAGGCCAGCACTTCCTATCTGTCCTGCCATCTGACCCAAATAGCCAGCCACTGGACTGGATACTGCATGTGCCTTTGTGATGGTGTTTCTTTATTGGGCAATTAACTGTACAGAAATATCTCTTTTAGCTCACAATCGGGCTGAGCTGAGAAAGCATGCAGTTTATGAAAAGTAAGAAATATGTTAACCAGGGACCTATAAGTTGATAAAAAGCCAAATGTAAAACTAAGTTTCCTTATCCCCTCTCAATTGATAGCGACTCTTATAGCAGCTCTGAAATCATTTTAGACCTTTCATCATTTATATATGATGTCTTATGAAAGGGTTCAGAAGAAAAGCATTGAAATTAGAGCTATTTTACCTGATAGTGTAATTGAGATATCTGTATATCTCTGCAGAGCATGCACCTAGCCATCTTTTGAGTATTAGAGTGTTAGGATGTGGGACCTCATTATCCAACAGGTACTTTAGACTGCAGGGTCTGAAGTCACTTCAACACCTAACAGTTCTGTGAATCACCTGTGTGTCCCAATTCATTTCTCTGGGGTGAGGTTCAGGGTTTTCAAACCTTTGAGGTTAGGGTTCCTCCCCCCCCCAACTCCTAACCCTAAGGAGCATTTAATAAAATGTTTGTTAATCTCATTACCCAGCAATTACTACTGTTAATGTTTTGGTGAGAGCACACACGTGCACTTGCCCACAGGGAGTTTGATGAGATCATGCTGTTTATTCTGTTTTGTAGCTTTTCTTTTTTAGGAGTATATTGTGGACTTCTTTCCATGTTAATAAACTGGTAGCCACCATAGGAGCTTTAATGCTTGCAGAGAGTTTCATTCACCACAATTAGCTTAATACCGCAGAGTATTTTTAAATATGAAGTTGAAAAATTATTTCAGGTATATTTTAAAAGGCTGACCTTATGTTTAAAAAGCATTTGCTGTATCTTAGAACACATTAGAAAATAAACTAACCTTAGCGTCTACAGCTTGTATTTTGTTGTGTTGTAGACCAAAGCACAGACACCCCTGAGAGTCATGGAGAAGATCCACCTTCCTCTTGCAGAAGAAGCCAAGCTCCCCTACATCCAGGGTCTGGCAGAAGTCCCACCATTAAGTGTGGCTGGTAGGGTATGTGAATGTCTTGTATGAGGTGGACAGCACGTTGACCTTTTCACCTAAAATGTCACGTGGTGTGCTTGAGCGTGATACTGTTGTTACAGAATTCCAGACTTATGATTGTGTAATAAAAGATGTGTATGTAATAAAAGAGGGGCATTATTTGTACTGGACCCTGTAGGTGATCATTTTTTAAAATGCCAGAAAAGATCAATAACAAATGTAGTAAATTTTACTTCTTCTTCTTCCTTAGGAAGGAAAAAGTTATTTCTACCCTGCTTCCACCCCATGAAGAGCCTTTGGACTCACCCTGGCCAACCCCTGTTCAATGCTTCGTCCATTGGTAAAGTCACCTAAGAGAGCTGGGCCATTTTGTGCTCTGTGTCTGAATTCCCTCACCCTTGTTTTGGATTTTTCCAATGGGTTACTAGAGAACTCAGCCCTGTCCCTTTTGTTGACAGGTTGCCAGGATACCTCCAGACGACAAAGACTAAGTAGGGTTCCTGTTGCACAGCCTCACACACTATAGGGACTCCTGCAAGAGGGGACGGGAACCTAGGAGCTTCTGGCCGCTCTGCTCCGGTTTCTACCAGCCCCCTCCCGGAGGGGCACAGCAGGCCAGGATAGAGGGCAGAATAGAAAAACAAAGAACAAATGTTATAAGGTGAGCCTCTCAGAAGGTGTGCTCTTTCTCTCTTTTCTGGTAGCTAGTCAGTCTCAAATCTTACCTTTCAACTAATAATGGCTGCATATTTTAGATGCTCTTGATCTCTTCCACTTCTTTCTCACCAGTATATAGTAAAAAACTTCAAGTACTACTAAACAAAATAACAAGTAGTTTATGTCACTGAATGATGCTGGCAATACTGCAAACTATGGATTAAATGTTCTATTGGTTAAAAGGGAATCAAATGGTTTTTGAAGAAATGATTATAAAAAGAATTTTCTTCAAAGAAAAGTAATAAAATACATTTTTAATGTTAATCCAGGATGGTATGTTTATTAGCCAAATTATCTCTGAAAGAAAAGAGTGATAAAGGCTATAATTACTCAATTGACCTGGTAAATATTTTTATTAATTGAGGTAAAATTTACATGGATTAAAATGTAACTGATCTTAAGAACTTGAATTCGATTTCCTAAAATCAATGAGTTTGATAAATATATACAACCATGTAACCCATCACATGAATTAAGATGTCAGTTTTTTCTTCATAGCCTTTTTCTCACTGTTCCTGTTTCTGCCACTGGAGAATAATTTGACTGTTCATGAACTTTATGTAAATGGAGTAATACCATAGATACTCTTGTATCTGACTTCTTTGACTCAGCAGGATGTTTTTGAGGTGCTTCCATGTTGCTATGTGTATCAGTAGTTCAATTCTTTTTACAAGTGAGTATTATTGCATCATAGGAGTATTCCACATTTGTTTATCTGTTCTTTTATGGATTGGGGTTTGGTTTGTTTCCAGTTTCGATCTCCTGTAGCTAAAGCTGCTATACACATTCTTGCACAAATCTTTTGGTGGACATATGTTTTCATTTATCTTGGATTGAAATGGATGGATGATAAGGCAGGTATGTGTTCAACGTTCTAATGGGTATAAAATGGTATGTCACTGTGGTTAAGTTTGCGTTTCCCTGATGACTCATGAAGCTGAGCATTTTTACATGAGCCATTGGAGATCTGTACGTTTCTTTTACTAAGCATCTGTTCACATATTTTGACCATTTAGATTTTCTCTTTTTAATATCATTTTTACGGATGTAGTAAGGTGCCTCCATTTTAAGTACACAATTTGGTAAGCTTTGACAAATCATTGCATCCATGTAACTACAAACAATGTCGACGTAAGAGCACGTCCATTAGCCTCCTCAGTCCATTCTTCACCCAGCCATTTACCCACCAGGAAATCCCTGATCTCCTTTCTGTCACACCTGTCAGCACTGCTTGTTCTGGGGTTTCATATGTGGAGTAATTCAGTATATTCTCTTTTGTGTCTGATTTCTTTTATTCAGCATAGTATTTCTGAGAGGGGCTCACATTGTTGTACCCATCAGTAGTTTGTTTATGTTTATTGCGGAGTAACATTCTTGCATAAATATGCCATAGCTTCTTTATCCATTTACCAGTTGATGTATACTTCGTTGTTTCCAATTTTTCACTAAGATGAAAAGCTGATATAAATCATCTGTGCCTATTTTATCAAGCATATATAGATTTAACTTTGCGAGAAACTGACAAACAGTTCTCTAGAGTGACTGTAAAATTCCACATTCCCACCAGGCTCGTGCAGAAGTTCCGGTTCTTCCACCTCCTCGCTCACACTTGGCATTAGCAATCTTTTTAATTTTAGCCATTCCAGTGTGTGTATGTCTGTGCTTCTAAGTTCTATTTTTCTTTTTTGTTTAAGATTGTATTTATTTTTAGGGAGAGGGGGAAGCAGGAAGAGAGGGAGAGAAACATTGATAGGTTGCCTCTCACAGGTGCTCAGATGGGGACCTGTTTGGCAACCCAGGCATGTGCCCTGAGTGGGAATCGAATTAGTGACCTTTCAGTTCACGGGCCAGAGCTCAATCCATGGAGCCACAACAGCCAGAGCTAATTTACATTTTTCTAATGCCTAACAACTATGGATCTTGAATTTTAATTCAAGAGCTTATTGACTATACATTTCTGTTGTGAATAATCTATTCAAAGCTTTTGTTCATTAAAAAAAAACTGGATGGCTTGATATCTGACGTAATACATACTTTTTATATATGATATAAATCCTTTCCAAACATGTTTTGCAAACATTTCTTCCCAATCTATGGCTTGTCTTTTAATTCTTAATGGTGTTTTCTTCTAAAGAGCATAAGTTTCTAATTTATATGAAGGAAAATTTTAAATTCTTTTTCTTTTAAATTGAGTGATTTTTGTATTTTCTCTAAGAAGTCTTTACAAATATTGAGGTCATAAAGATTTTCTCCTATGCTTTCTTTTAAAAGCTTTACAGTTTTATATTTATATATTTTATATAGCTTTTATATTTAGTTCTATGATCCATGTTGAGTTAATTTTTTGTATGTGGTGAAAGTAGAGAGTTGATATTAATTTTCCTTTATATATGTCCAGTTGTTTCACCATCATTTTTTAAAAAGATTTTCCTCTCTCCATTGAATTGCCTTGGCATCTTCATCAAAAATAAATTGACCACATATGTGATCAACCATATATTTCTGGACTCTACTCTTTTACATGAATCTATCTATCTATTTTTATTGGCATCATTAATTTTTAAAAAGCCAGCTTATCTTGGCTTATAAGTAGTGAAGTAAGTATTAAAAACAAATATACAAGTTGAGTCCTTCCATGACTGCTTCCCAGCACAAGAGTTCGAATACGGTTGAGCATTTTTTTGCATGTAGTCTGTTACATCCACCAACCATGAGAACAAATGTCGGAGACTTTCAAGGATTCAAAGATGTTACTTTATTGGCCAAGTTTAACCTGCGCAGGGGCGATCCCTCAAAGTGTCCAGAGACATGGTGCCCGCAGGGGGCTCATCCAGGATTCGCACCTAGCGCTTACAGCTAAGTCCTTATATATAGGCCATCAACCAAGCGTTTGCACAGAAGCAGATTATTGGCTTACAGAGCCCACACGTGGGAACAGGGTGGGGTCTGACTCAACTGAAAGGGAAATTTTGAAACTAAACAGATGGCAATCAACTTATAGGGTGTCTGCTAGGGTTTCAGGCTCCTTGGGGCTGAGACCATTTTTCTTGTTCCCAACATAGTCCAAATTTTTCCCTAGGCTATACAGTAGTTCCACCCCTCCCCCTCAAAGATGCTTGAAACCAAGAATGGTACCAAACCCTATACATACTATGTTTCTTTCCTTTACATGCTTACCTATGATAATTTATAAATTTGGCACAGAGATTAACACTAATAACTAATAATAATAATAACTAATAAAACACTAATAACATAATAATATGTTAACTAATAATTAACACTAATAACTAATAATATTGCTATAACTGTTTTAAAAATAAAACAGTTATAACAATATACTGCAACAAAAGTTATGTGAATATGGCCTCTTTGAAAATACCTTATTTTACTCACCTTTTCACTTAAAGGAAGCACTTTATGGCTTCTCTTTGGCGCGCCCACATTGCCAGCCTCACTACAACTCACCTCAGGCCATGAGTGAGTAAAGTAAGAGTGGCTTCATCACAAAGCACCGTGACACCGTGACAGTAGATTTGATAACCCAGATGGCTTCTAAATCACTGATGGGTGGGGAGTGCAAATAGCACAGACATTCTGGACAAAAGCATGAATCACGTCCCCGGGGACAGAGAGAGATGGTGTGAGAATGCTACTCTGAGTGGCACATGTTTAAAAGTTATGAATTGTTTATTTCTGGAATTTTCCATTCAATATTTTTGGGCCCTGATCGACTGAGGGTAACTGAAACCACAGAAAACAAAACCTTTGCTCTGGATAAGGGGAGACTATTGTAATTTAATTTTAAGTGATTCTCTTATTGGTAGAAGTCAGGCCCTTGCAGTGTCTAATGGGAAAGAATTTCCTGAGACCTGCATGGGAGGATGTGGCTCTGTGGTGTGATTTATTGATGATGTACAGTAAAGGGGTTCCTCTCCTGACTTCCCAATATCTCATCTCCATCCATCTTGCCTTGGGAAAAAGTCCAATCTTGTCTCCAGTAGGTCCAGGATGAAGCCCACTACCCAGAGTGTTTGCTCCATATTAAAGAACAGTCCAGTCCACGCCTGGCTAGCTTAGCGTGTTTCTAGCTCAGGCCATTTCAGGCTCCCTCCTGGAGCCTGTGTGTGGAGTTGTATGACCCTGGGAATGTGGCTGCTAGAGCCACGTGTCCATGGAGAAAATAGACCAGAACACCGTACAAGTGCAGGTCACAAGCAAGAGAGAGGGAGAACATTCTTGTTCCCCTGGGGTTTGATTTTGGGATGGACCAGGTGACTTTTTCAAGAAGTGAAAGTCACCTGGTCCATCTTTCATGGGCTTTGATAGGTCCACCCTCCCTATTTACACTGACAGGTCTCTGGTCCCCCTGCCCCCCCACAACAATCCGGTACTGGAGAGGGCAAGGGAGGAGCATTGCTCCCCGTGGCCCAGCACAGTGCTGTAATCCCCTGCGGGGAATGAAGCTGTAGCTTCCTGGTTAGCAAGTAGGCTTATGCTCTCCGTTTTATTAAGCTCAATGTCTAATTCCCTTTTGCTAGCCTTCTCCATATCTAGGTCAACAATGGCAGTAACGATTATATACTAAACAAAAACCAAAAATATAAAATACTAAATTTATTCAAAATGATAATTGCAGTAAAAAAAGATGTATTTTTCAAATCCATTTTATACAGAATGTGACTTGAACTTTAAAAACTAATTAATTGATCGATTAATCAATTGATTGATTAATTGATTGACTGATTGCCTGTTACATCCCAGACATTATTCTAGGCAAGGAAAGGAGAATATTTCTTGGTTCATAAATTACTTATTATACCTATTTTATTACCTATTTAATAATGTGTTTATCATAATTACAGAAAAAATCCATGCCTGGTAAAATAAACATCAGATT
This sequence comes from Sturnira hondurensis, assembly GCF_014824575.4. Taxonomy (NCBI): domain Eukaryota; kingdom Metazoa; phylum Chordata; class Mammalia; order Chiroptera; family Phyllostomidae; genus Sturnira; species Sturnira hondurensis. Next base: position 6,543,769 of record NW_028074140.1, on the reverse strand, counting down.
AAATGCTCTGTGAACTATGAACTGACAGAAAATTATCAATGCTTGAAGGCTTACTGAGGAAAACACTTCCTTAGGCTTTCCAAGTTTGCTATCACTGCCATAAAACATCCATTTCTTTTGAACCTGGAAATGTAAAATATCACTTTTTCAGTTGCATTTTTTAGTTTACTTTAGAATTTTAATCTTGTACATTATTTCTAAGAGAAATTTGTTTGTAAACTAGATCTTAATATGGCTTTTTCTTCTCTGTGCCCATAACATTCATATGAATGTGTAATATTCTTGTTTTTTTTTTTAATTTCCAAAATCTCTGGCGAATGAAACATTTTTAAGAATACAAGTATGTACACAATTCTAAAAATTTTGTCAATAGCAAAGAATGTGAACCATTCCAAAACAACTTTCCCAAGGGACTGGCAATTCCTGTGGAGTCTCATAAACTGAAGCATTGTAAAAATATCACAGACTACGAGTAGGAATAGACACATACCATGCTGGGAGCGGCAGTGAGGGAGACGCAAAGGACACAAGTGGTCAATTGGTTAACAATGATGACAAGAATGTCCACGGTGTGAAATGTAGGCAAACATATTTTTTTGAGAGAAGATTCTAACAGAAGGCGGATAGAATTCTATGCAAGCAAAGCTCAGTAGCATTTTGGTTGCACTGAATGCTATTTTGTAAATTCACATTGATTAATAATTGATGTTTCACTGTTCAAATAAAATGGAGTCTTATTTGTATGCTCTAATGCAGAAAGTATTAAACTCTTCCTATAAATACCCAAATAATAAATAATTTAGGCCTTATAGGCCACATGCTCATCAGTTGTAGGGCCAAAGCTGTCAAAAACAAATACATAAATGAATAAGGGTGGCCGTGTTTTGATAGAATCTTATTTATAATAAGAGGTAGACAGCTGGCCAGATTTGGCTTACAAGCTGTAGTTTGTTGACCCTCATTGTAATGTTCAAGGAATTCTGATGATCTTTTCCAAGATCATACATTAACAGTTAGGGGACAGTGGCCTTGAAACTTCCTCTGAGTGCCTGGTGCTTTGGGGTGCTCTTCAGAAGAGAGATGACTTCCTAGGAGAATTACACTTTGAAAGTCATCTGCACTCCTATGGTCAAGAGACACAATGTATGAATAAACTCAGCTCAGGAAAGACAAGGTCTTTGCTTCTCCTTAACTGTCGACCCAGTCATACAGCACCCAGTGCTCGTGTCAACCCAGTCATACAGTCGTCTCTGGTGTGCCTTCTTAGCTCCAGTCTCAGGGGGATGGGGAGGGGTGGTAGTGGAGGAAAGCTCCATGTCATCAATGCTAGTGGCTCATGGCCTTGTAAATGACCTTTGCCTTGAGATATAGGGCTTGACCCAGTACATAGTCCCTAACTGGAGCCTCATTTCTCTTGAGTTTGGTAGTTAACACTTCTAACACTAGAATATTAATCTCTCGAGTTAGTATTGTAAGGATTGAATGAGGATTTTCAGGTGTCCTGAAGACTTGAACAAATACCACAAAACTAGCTGTTAACTCTTCCTTAACAAAAGTCTTTGTGTGTTTTTATTCCTTTATATAAATAACAACTTGATCTCTGCTTAAAAATTTAATATAAAGTCAAGCTAATCTCTGCTTATGCAAGACTCAGCATATTTTGTTAGCACCTCCCACGTGCCTTGTACTGGGCTAGGTGCTGGATATATAACTGTAGAGGGCAAATGAGCCCCTCATGTCTTGGAGTCTATAGTCAAGTGGAGGAAACAAATACCATATGTATACGCAAACAAGGCAAAAACATATTCAGTACATGCTATGAAGAAATTACACAGTCAATAAACATAAATGTGTTGGAAGTGGAAATGGTGGTGCATGTGTACATCAGTATGTGCATGCATGTGTCTGTGCATGGATGTGTCTGTGCATGCATGTGTCTGAATAATGTGTTTGTATGTGCATGTTTATCTGCTTCTGCATTTATGTGCATGTGTAATTTCAAATGTGTGCACATGTCTGCGTATTTGAGAGAGAGAGAGAAATTACTTGAGAAAGAGTAACCAGAAAGGGTCTCTTTGAGTTGATGATATTTAAATAGAGGCCGGAGGGCAAAATGAGAAAGCTATGCAAAAATCAGTGGCAAGAGCATGTACAGACCCCCCTTTCCAGTCTCTCCCCCAGCCTACTCGAGTGAGCATGAATTTGGTTTGTTTGAGGAACTGAAATGTGAACTTCGATGAAGTGCAGTGCAGACAAGAGAGCGTCAAAGGGAGATGAAGGCAGAGACTTAAGGAGGCACCAGGTTAGAGAGGGCCTTCGTGGTCAGGAGTTCGGATTTTGTTTTGACAGCAATGGGACAACCATGAAACATTCAGTCAAGGGAGGCTTAGAACTTGTTTTGTAATTTAAGTAGTTGAGTATGACTCCTCTGAAAAAGATAGATTAGAGGCAGCAAAGATGGAAGAGGTTATTCACCCACTGTGGCTGCAACAGCACGTGGATGGTGAGGCACGTCCGTTCTTCTGCCTTTCAGTAAACCTAGGAGCACAGGCAAACTCTCTGAAAAAGGTAACCAGCCGTGTCAATGACAGAAAAAGCAGTGACCCTGTGTGAACTGGCATAGTGTAAGAGGTTATGTAATACCAAAGGAGTGGGATGAAAACAGGAATGCAAGAATGTGGGAAAGGGGATGCAATAAGATGAAAAAAGCAGAAAAAAGAGGTGAGACAAGGAGCAGAAAGAAAGTATAAGAAATGACTGGAGCACAATAAGATATTTACTTTTCTGCCAGATCCTATGGGTAATCATATAAGGAATAAAGACATGCTTAACTATTTTTTAGAGTGTCTACCAGTCCCTTTTGCTTTTCTTCCTGCTCTCTTCTCCTGGGCCCCACATCTCCCACGCAGGCCCACCATAAGATCAGGAGCTGAGCTGGAGAGCCAAGGAAGAGCCAAACATCCTCCTGATCGTCACAGCCTGGCTCACAACCAGTGTTTTCTCCCAAGTCAAAGAGAAGGTCGGAGTTTATTTTAAATTAAAATTACTGTCAAATGAACAAAGAACAAAACAAGAAGTAGTGAGGATTGGAGATAAAAGAAACAAGCAATTGACGAAAGACTCAGAATTCAATTTTCAGCGAGATTTGTAGCCAACAATTGTCCTTATTAGTACCATCTGACCTGGTTATAGTCCAGCGTGTCACTACCAAGTGAGTGCTAGAGGGACCATGTCCTGGCAAGAGTCATTACTAGAGGATGGTGACATTGTTATCAATAGATCCTCTTGACCTAGAAGGAATATGGGGAGGGATGTGTAAAGGGGTGTGTATGAGCGTGCATGTGTTTATGTGAGTGAGCAGCTGGAAGCAGAATGCCCCATAACCTGATAACAATATAACTGATAAAATTCTAGCCTCTTGCTAAGCAACTATACATACCCATAGAAAGGATGGAAATACATATCTTTAATGTGTGAATAACTATTTGCATTATAGTTCATTCTAAAATCAGAAGTGTATAGTAAGATATTAGTATTATTACTTATATCAGTTCATGGCATTTCCTCTCAAATATACCAAGTGACTGCACAACAGTAAAACAAATAGATTATCTGTTCAGTTCCAAGTGAACTGTCTTATATATGAAACATGACATTTCAATCCACAAAAATTAAAAGCACATTTTCGTTTTTAGTCGGCCTATTTCCTATGTCAAGTACTACATCAAGTGACATTTAACTATTTTAACTGTTGGGGCATTTATCAGTGACAAAAAGTTTCCAAATAAAATTTTCAACAGAGGCTCTCAAAACAAGCTCATCAGTAAGTATCACAGAAATAGTGTTCTGGCTAACATCAGTTAAATAGGCACTATCCATTGATGCCTAAATAAGTCCTGTTGTGATTTGCCAACAATTTAACAGTCTTTAAAAGGGTAACAATCTATTTTAAAGTTAATGTTACAACTAAAATTTAACAGTTAATCAACAAGATCAAGATTTATAGCCTAGAATTGTGACATTCTTTCATATGATATTTATAGGACAGATCCTAAATCTATGCATTTTCAAATATTGATTCCATAATGTCTTGAGGTATTTCAGTCCATTTTATATATTGTTCCACTTAATCATGGCATTATAATACCCTGGTATTTGAAAAATGAGAAAAAGTAGGAAAACTGTCAACAAACAAATGAAAACCAGATTACCACACTTCAATGGAAGCTTAAGAAGACAACTGTGAAGAGAGAATGGTGACTTAAAACGTAAAGCACTTGAGGGATCTAATCTCCAAAGTCCAGTGAAGCAAAGGAGGTTGTGTGAAGCACATCCCATCTGCACCTCCCCACCCTGGGATCCACGGTAGTGAAGTCGTTCTCGAGATAGAGAAGAAGGAAAACATTTTTAATTGGCTTGGGAGTTCATCGCCATGTTTTAGAAGAGCAGCCTTTGTAGATGGGGCTTCTGGGCGAGAAAGGGCAGGAAAGGTAAAGAAGAATCAAAGGAAGAGAGAGAATGCTCACAGGGCCTGCTGGTGGTGCCCCCTGCACTGAGGCTGATGGAATGCTGCCCCGTTCACCTGCAAGCTGGGCTGCCCACAAACCATCGCACAAAACCCGCACAGGAAAAGAGCTCTACTGGATGCAAGGATTGTGGAGCGTAGGATCGGTCCCTTCTTTCTTTCTGAAGATGACAGAATGCCATCATTTAAATAAGGCCATAGGTGTAGTGTAGTAGTTGCATCCTGAGGGAAAGGCCAAGACTGCCACTGAAGCATTGGTATTGAAACATGGGTATTGCTTTTTTTTTAAAGGCTTCTTACTTTGATGGAAACATACGCCTCTATTTCTTTGGGTGACTGAAGTAGGATTGTCTTTATTTGAAGTGATACAGAATTCTAACAGATACATGGTTGAAGTAAACACATTGTAATAATCAGCCTGTTCACTCACGGGTGGAAGGGTTGGGTTATTGGGAAATACCTTTGATGAATAATGTGGTGGTGGTGATGGGAATGCAGAAATTATGTCACCAAATATCTGTTTGGGGCTCCACTGCCAGAAGCAATATTCTGGGACGAATGGATTATTAAATAAATCCAGTCACAGCCAGGCTTTCTTACTGGACTCAAGTGTCCTTAGACAGTGGGGCATTTATTATAAGGATACATGTGCATGGAAACACAAGGGAATCTCACAAGCGGGCCTCAGGAAGCACAAGAACTGCATGTTCCAGGGGAATTCCTCGCCAAAGACTTGAGTAGAGTCTGTTCTCTGTTTCAGACACCAAAATAATTAGTAGGTAATTTTTCACAGAAGTTGCAGAATTCTAGAGAAAAGTCAAAGGAGCTTCTCAACAATGTTCTATTTCTGCTGAGTAGACTGTGAATCGAGTATTGCCCCCACTGGCTTCTCAGTCCTATGCTCATCAGGTCTCTTTCTTGAATTATTTTGTTTTTTATTTACTCTTTATTGTAATTTTTCCAGTACTGTTTAGTTCCCTTATTTCTTCCTGCCCCCAGCAATCCCCACACTGTTGTGCATGTCTGTGAGCCCTTTTCCTCTTTTCCACTCCCTATCCCCTCTGACTAGCTGTCATCGGCTCTCTAACTATAGGTCTGTCCCACTTTTCCTTGTTAGTTCCGTTTGTTCATTAGATTCCACATATGAGTGAAATCATATTGCATTTGTCTTTTTCCGATGGGCTTATTTTCCCATGATGTTCTCCTGTCCTATCCACTGTGTCACAAAAGGTACAAGTTTCTTCTTTTTTATGGCCAAATAGTGCATGTATTTCTTTTTTTCTTTTTAAAAAAATACATTGTATTGATTATGCTATTACAGTAGTCCCATTTCCCCCTCTCTTTATTCCACCCTGCACACTCCCTCCTACCCACATTCCCCCAGCCACTTTAGTTCATGTTCATGGGTTGTACATATAACTTCTTTGGCTTTCACATTTCCTATACTATTCTTAACCTCCCCCTGTCTATTTTCTACCTTCTATTTATGCTACTTATTCCCTGTACCTTTCTCCACTTCTCCCCTTCTGCACCCCCCACTGATAACCCTGCATGTGATCTCCATTTCTGTGGTTCTGTTCCTATTCCAGTTATTTGCTTAGTTTGTTTTGTTGGTTCTTTTTTAGGTTTGGTTGTTAATAGTTGTGAATTTGTTGTCATTTTACTGTTCATATTTTTTATCTTTTTTCTAGATAAGTCCCTTTAACATTTCATATAATAAGGGCTTGGTGATGATGAATTCCTTTAACTTGACCTTATCTGGCAAACACTTTATCTGCCCTTCCATTCCAAGTGATAGCTTTGCTGGACAGAATCATCTTAGATGTAGATCCTTGCCTTTCATGATTTTGAATACTTCTTTCCAGCCCCTTCTTACCTGAAAGGTTTCTTTTGAGAAATCAGCTGATAGTCTTATGGGAACTCCTTTGTAGGTGACTGTCTCCTTTCCTCTTGCTGCTTTTAAGATTCTCTCCTTATCTTTCATCTTGGATAATGTAATTATGATGTGCCTTGGTATGTACCTCCTTGGGACCAACTTCTTTGGGACTCTCTGAGCTTCCTGGACTTCCTGGAAGTCTAGTTCTTCTGCCAAATTTGGAAAGTTCTCCCTCATTATGTTTTCAAATATGTTTTCAATTTCTTGCTCTTGCTCTTCTCCTTCTGGCACCCCTCTGATTCAGATGTTGGAACATTTAAATTTGTCCTGGAGGTTCCTCATCCTCTTCTCATTTTTTTGAATCCTTGTTTCTTCATTATGTTCCAGTTGAATGTTTATTTCTTCCTTCTGGTTCAAACTGTTGATTTGAGTCCCAGTTTCTTTTCTGTCACTGTTCCATGTACATTTTGTTTTATTTCACTTTTCATAGCCTTCACTTTTTCCTCTATTTGGTGACCATATTCAACCATTTCTGTGAGCATCCTGATTACTGGTGTTTAGAATTGTGTATCTGATAGGTTGGCTAGCTCTTATCACTTAGTTGTATTTTTCTGGAGCTTGGATCTGTTCTTTCATTTAGGCATTTTTTCTCTGTGTACCTGTTACATAGTAAGGGGTGGAGCATTAGGTGTTTTTCAGGGTGGGGCAACCCACTTTGCTACATTGTGGCACTGTATGTGGGGGAGGGGCCCAAGAGGGGACAATGCTACTTGCTTGGCACTCTGTCAGCTTTCAGTCACTTTTCCCACTACTCACAAGTAAATTGGGTGCTCATTCCCAGGGTGGTGGGTTTGTGTATGTTCTAGGACCCTGTGGGGCTCTCCAGTGAAATCTCCCATGAGGCTGGGAGTTTCTCCTGCCACCTCAGGGCTCACAGGTTTTTTTTCAGCCAGAGGTTTTGAGGCTTTATTTCCCTGCACTGGAACCCTGGGTTGCATGGTCTGTCTTGCTCCCCAGATGTTCCTCCTGGTTTATCTGCATGCAAAGGTGGGCCCACCTGCTCCACCAGCCACCACCTTGCTGTGAGTCCTCTCTTCACAGCTGCCCATCTCTGCCTCTTCTACCAGTCTGGTTGAATGTTTCTCCTCTAACTTTGTGATTGTCGGACTTCCATACAGTTCAACTTTCTGTCAGTTCTTGCTGTTTTTTGTTTTTAAATTTGTTGTTGTCCTTTTTTTGGTTGTGCTTGGAAGTACACTGCATCTACCTATGCCTCCATCTTGTCCAGAAGTCCACATACTTTTATTGTGTAAATTTCACATAGTTGTTTTATCCTCTTATCTACTGATGGACACTTGGGCTATTTCCATATCTTGGTGATTGCAAATAATGATGCAGTGAACATAGGGGTACTTATGCTCTTTTTAATTAGTGTTTTTTGTTTCTTTGGATATATTCCCAGATGTGGCAATGCTGGGTCAAAGGGCAGATCCATTTTTAATTTTTTGAGGTATCTCAATACTGCTTCCCCCATTAGCTTCACCAATCTGCATTCCCATCAACAGTGCAAAAGGGAGCCCTTTTCTCCACATCTTTGCCAGCACTTGTTTGTTGATTTATTAATGATAGCCATTCTGACATGTGTGAGGTGATATCTCATTGTGGTTTTAATTTGCATTTCTCTGATGATTAGTGACATTGAGCATCTTTTCATATGTCTATTGGCCATCTGTATGTCCTCTTTGTAGTAGTGTCTAATTAGTTCCTTTGCCCATATTTTAATTGGATTGTGTTTGTCTGGTATTGAGTTTTATAAGATCTTTATAACTTATGGATATTAACCCCTTATCAGATGGTCACTCATTCCATGGATTGCCTTTTTATTTCATTGATGGTCTTCTCTGCCGTGCAAAGACTTTTTATTTGATGTTGTCCCATTTGCTTATTTTTTCTTTTGTTTTTCTTGCCTAGAGAGTATATTCTATAAGATATTGCTATGAACAATGTCCAGGATCTTGCTGCCTGTTTCCTTCTACAATTTTTATGGTTTTGGATGTAATGTTTAAGTCTTTGATTCACTTTGAATTATTCTTGTGTGTAGTGTAAGAAGGTAGTCTAGTTTCATTTTTCTAGACATGTCTGTACAATTTTTGCAACACCATGTGTTGAATAAATTATCTTTACCCCATTATATGTGCTTGCTTCCTCTGTCAAATATTAATTGGCTATAAAGTAGTGGGTTGATATTTGGGTTCTTTGTTCTGTTCCATTGATCTATATATCTGTTTTTATGCAATTACCATACTTTTTTGATTACTTTGTCCTTGTAGTATAGTTTGGTATATAGGTAGCATGATTCTTCCAACTTTGTTCTATCTCAGGATTGCTGTTGCTATATGGGACCTTTGGTGGTTCCATATAAATTTTTGAGATATTTTTTCTGTTTCTTTGAAATACATCAGTGGAATCTTAGTAGGAATTGTGGTGAATGAGGACGCAACAATCCAAAGTTTGTGGGACACTGAGAAAGCAATCCTAAAAGAGAAATTCATAGCATCACAGGCTTATCTCAAAAAATAAGAAACAGCTCAAATAAACAATCTAACTTTGCACTTAAAAGAATTTGAAAAAGAACAACAAACAAAGCCCAAAGTGAGCAAAAGGAAGAAAATAATGGTCAGAACAGAAATAAACAAAATAGAGTCTAAAAATGATGCAAAAGATCAATGTATCCAGGAGCTGGTTCTTTGAGAAGACAAGCAAGATTGACAAACCTTTAACCAGACTCCTCAAGAAAAAAAAAGAAAACAACCCAAATAAATAAAATCAGAAATGAAGGAGGAGAAACAACAACTGACACCAAGGAAATACAAAGTATTGTAAGAAAATATTATGGACAACTATATGCCAACAATCTGGACAACCTGAACAAAATGGATACATTCCTAGAAACATAGAACCTTCCAAAACTAAATCAAGAAGAATCAGAGAACCTGAACAGACAGACTACACCTAGTGAAACTGAAGCAGTGATCAAAAAAACTCCCAACAAACAAAAGCCCTGGAGCAGATGGCTTCACAGATGAATTTTACCAAACATTCCAAGAAGAGCTAATGCCTTTCCTTCTCAAACCACTTCTTGATTTTTTTCAAAAATATGAGCAGAACTAGAAACCTCACTCTGCTTTTTTTTTTTCTTAGAAGAAGGGGAGAAAGTCCTGTCCATAGTCAAACTCTGCAAACCCAGCCTGGTCACACTCTTTTTCTACCTGTTAGTTGACCTGCTTCCTCTTTTATACCTGACATGATTGACAATAATAGCACCTGAAAGAATTTTTCATTTCTTATTTGGGACATCGTGACAAAGGCTTCTTCTGTTTCTAACAGGAATACCAGAATGTACCAGGAGCACAGGTATTCTACAGACACAGAGAAAGATATGAAGACTCTAGAACCTCACATGTCTTTTGTGCCCAACCAGCAGCCTCATAGACTTCCAACCGAGTGTCTCAACATGAGCCTGTTGCCAGGCTCTACTCTCTTTCACCAAGTCACTTCCTCTCCCTCTAGTCTGTCTTCAGCTTATGAGTAATTTATTTGCTGTGATGTTTCAGGCTTCTGCTCAACTTCACAACTCTTTCTCTGTGTCCTTTCTGCTTTAGCAACCACTGCTAGCAATGATCCTTCCCAAGAGAGAAATGTGATTGTTCCAGTTCATCTTTTGATGCCAGGTTATGTCACAGATGGCTGGTGGCCTACAGGTTGGCATCCTTATGTCCAGTGCCCAGCTGTGTTCCAATCAGTTCAGATTGGAGAATGGGGAATTAAGTCACATGTTTCATACTGATTAGACTTGATCATTCTAGAAAATATTTTTTCTCAGATTTCTCATAACTTCTTAGTATTTTCTTTTCAGGACTTCAGGTTAGAATGTTTTTAATAAAATGTGACTCAAGTTAGTCAGAGAATGAAAACTTTGGGATTCCTCAGAATATTTTAGAAAATGAGAGAATTATTTCAAAATTCTATAGTCTCCTAACTAGATTTCCAGCCCGCTGGATTGTTTACAAAAATACAGGGATAATGACAGATATTAAAACCATATGATAACAATTATGACATCATACTTATTACCTACTACAGAATGTGCTAAGCATGTTGTTAACTTACTTTTAATCCTTAAAATAACCCTACAAGATAAGTATTATCATCCCATAAACATAAAATCAAACTGAGGCACAGGATAGTTATATATCACAAGATTTTAAAACTTATAGGCACTTTCAAGTTAACATTTGAATTTGGTCTGAGATTACAGGAGGGATATGCTTGATTCCCTGTTATAAATCACTTTTTTCTACTTTTCTTAGCAAATAAAACTTTATCAGTATATTTCATACTTCGCTTGAACTTGGACTTTTTTTTCCCAATGTGATAGTATCAGAATTAATATCTGAATGCTCTGATCCATGCCACACAGAAAGAGGAATGGGAATTGGTTTAGCATCCAAAGGGAAGCTGTTGTTAGAAATAAGCTCTGTCTAAATGCAGCAAAATTCTACAGCAAAAGTTTGCTTCCTGGTCCAGAAGCATTTGTCATGATTTTTAATCAAAATATCTAGACATATGTCAGCTACTAGGAACTTAAGATGGGCCATGGAGGCAACTGTTTGAACCAGTATTAAATGGAATATCAGAACTGGAAGGAACAAGCCATACAAGTCTGACTTTCTGTAGCATACAGTCTCATGAAGTTAGGTACAAATTTCATTTTGTAAATCAGAGTAATCTATTTTCCAACTAAAACAGCATTTAGAGGAAGCTCTACAACAGATCCTTTTAGGAAACTAGAGAACTTCCTTTGTGTAGTCCTTAAGGGTTAAATGTTGATGTTCTCCAGATTTCATTACTCAAGATCTTTTTTCAGTTATATGTGTATTATAAGAAAATCTATAAGGATTCCTCATCTCCATAGGGGTAATCAAAATTTCTGAGATTAACTACAATGCTTTTTATAATTTGTTTCCAATCTACCTTCCCAGTTGCTTATATCAGTCATTCACCATTGTTTTCTCTCTGTCATTCAACCACATCTTACTAGCCATCCATTTACACACATGCACACACATATGTGTGCAACCACTCACATCTATCTACAAACTCATATACACACTCATTTACAGTCACACCTAGCCAGTCTCATCCCTAAGTAGTCATCTACTCACACCTATACACACACCCCAATCACTCATACCCATCCACACACACATTCATATACATAGCACATTTAACAATGCATACCCATCCTCACACTTACATCCACTCACATAATACTATCTACTCTCAGTTACCCCTACACACACATCCATCCACTCATACACATGGACATACCCACACCCATACACTCATCCATTTACACACTCACATATACATATACTCACACTCAACTACACATACTCATACGTGTACCCATAATCCCACCCATCTATTCACACCCATCCTTGCACACCCACCAACTAATATCCATTTACACACTCATGCTCACATACACACTCATCCATTCACACACTCATCTACTCACATACATACCCATCTGCTCATAGGCATACTCACACTCAAACCCCTCCCACACACATTGTCATGCTGTGCATCCACCTGTTCTTCCTGGCACAAACCAAGTTCCAGAATTTGTTAAACACATTATGGTCATTTAGGGTTCCACATCTTTGCATATGCTGCTCTGTCAATTGGAAACATTTTGCCCTCTTCTCTTTCTACCTAACTTCTATTCATCTTTCAAGAACTAGCTGAAATGATGCTGTTATTTTGCACACACATCTTTCTAGTAACTTTATTTTTAATAGGTAAACTGTAATCAGCCCAAATGTCTTTAAACAGATAAAACAAATTGTGGTATATGTCACAGAATACTACTCAGCAATAAAAAACAGCTAATTATTGACTTTTTCTGAATGACTAGCCAGGACTTCCCTAATATTTTTCTTCTAATTTCTAAATTCTCATTTCCTCCCATCAGCTCTTTCTCAATATCTGTGAATCTATTTCTGTTTTACTTTATTCACTGATTTAGACTTTTAAAATTCCATACATATAAGTGAGATCATGCACTATTTGTCTTTCTGTCTGACATATTCCACTTAGCATAATACCCTCTAGGTACATCCATGTTGTCACAAATGATGATTTTATTTTTTATTGTTGAATAATATTTCATTGTATATGAAGTCTGTCCAGAAAGTATTCATTCATGTACTATGAAAAATAGAGACATTTATTGAAGAAAATACAAAATGAAAGAAACATTGTATAGAGGACAATGATGCCTCAGTCCCCTTCAAAGAAGGCATGTTGGGACCTCACACAGTTCTCCCAGCATCTCTCCCACTGTTCAAGACACTGCAAAATCCTTTGTTGGAATCACCATCAGCTACCCTGTTGTATTTTCCTGAATCCCACCAACAGTCTGAAATCTCTTCCCTTTCAAAGGTGATTTTAGTTTTGGAAAAAGCCAGAAGCTACAGGGTACCAAATATGGGCTGAAGGCGGGGCTCAGTCTCCTGGGTGGTTTGATATTTCACCAAAACTCTGTACTAGACATGATGCATGAGCGGGTGTGTTTTTGTGATGAGGCTGTCAATCACCAGTTGCCCATAGCTGGGGACGTTTTCATCATATTGCATCTCTCAACTGATAAAGAACATGGAGGTAGTACTCCTCATTAATTGTTTGGCCTGGAGGGGCGCGCTTGTGATAGCACCTTCCCAATAAAAAACAGTTAACATGGTCTTGAGATTGCTGCAATTTTGCCATGCCTTCATGACTTCCATTGCGATGACTGGGCCTTTATTTCTGGATAGTGCGGTAGACCCACAAGTCATCTCCAGAGAAATCTAATTCACTGGTAGTGGTCTGAATCAAGTCATTAACAACTGTAGCACGATGTGCTTTCTGCTCTGATAACAGAAGCTGTGGAATGGACTTTGCTACGACATATTTCACGCCGAGATCCTGTGTCAAAATCCCAGACAGGGTAGTTTTTGGAATCTCCAGACCTGCTTCTGGCTCTCAACTGTCAGTCACTGATCTTTGTTGATTACAGCCTGCACATGTTCAGCATTCTCAGGTCTTCTGTTTGTTGCAGGCCTTCCGGAATGTGCAACACTTTCAACAGATTCTCAACCATCTTTGAAGCTTTTGTGCCACACTTGTATTTGTGCTGCACTCATTGCATCATCTCCGAAAGCCTTCTGAATCCTCCAAATAGTTTCCATGGAGGAGTGTTCTGCTCAATGCAAAATTTAATGCCAATTCATTGCTCTACTCAGTCATTTTGAATGCAATGACCATAGAGTAAATATACCCACTCAATGGTGTCTACCACCCCCACTGACTAGTACAGTGAAGTCGTCATTGTTCACATATGCACCTTCTAGTCCACTCTCCTTGGCTGCCAGGTTACACATGTTACCCAAACTTTTCTCCTTATATTAACAATGGCTGGGCTTTTTCTGGACAGACCTCTTATATGTATGCTACTTTGTCCATTTATCTATTAAGGAACATCTAGGTTACTTCCATATCTTAGCTATTACTAGTAATGCTACACTTAACATAAGGGTGCATATATCTTTTTGAATTAGTATTTTTGTTTTCTTCAGATAAATACCCAGAAGTGGAATTTGCTGGATCATATAACAGGTCAACTTTTGAATTTTTGAGGAATATCCATACTGTTTTCAATAGCAAATGTACTGAATTACAATATCACCAACAGTGTACAAGAGTTCTCTTTTTGCTACATCCTCACCAACACTTGTTGTTTGTTGTTATTGATGATAGCCATCCTGGCAGGTGTGAGATGATATCTCATTGTGCTTTTAATTTGCATTTTCCTGATGATTAGTGATGCTGAGCATCTTTTCATATGTCTTTTGGCCCTCTATATGTCCTCTTGGGAGAAATGTCTATTCAGGTCTACTGCCTATGTTTTCATTGGATTTCTTTAATTGTATAAATTCTTTATATATTTTGGATTTTAACCATCAGATGTCTTCTCCTTGGCATGTATGTCCTCCCATTCAGTAGGTTGTATATTTGTTTTGTTGATGGTTTCCTTGGCTGTGCAAACTACTTTAATTTGATGTAGTCACATCTATTATTTTTTCTTTGGCTTCCCTTGCTCAAGGAGATATATGAAAAAAAGGTATCGCTAAGAATGATGTCAGAAAGTTTACTCTAAATGCAACTAATTATTAAAACATGAAACAACTTGGATGATCCTCCAAGAAATTTTGCTTAGAGAAAAAAGCCAATCCCAAAAGGTTATGTATGACATAATTTTATTTATATAACATTCTGAAATGAAAAAATTTAGAAATGGAAGACAGATTAATGTTTTCTGAGAATAAGAGATGGGGACGTGGAGGGTGCAGTGGAGAAAGAGGTAGGAATGAAGTAGCAAATGACAGATCCTGGTGATGTTGGGCGTGTTCATTATCTTGACTAGAGTGGTGGGTGTGCAGGTGGCAAAATTGTATAGAGCTTAATATACACACACTCCTGAGTGCAGGTAAAAGTGGATTGTATCAACATCAGCATTCTGGTTGAGATACTATACTATAATGTTTAAAATGTTGCCATTGAGCAAAACTAGTGTACAAAGGATCTCTACTATTTCCTTGAACTGCATGCGAATCTATAATTATCTCAATAAAATGACAATTAAAATCAAATTATAATATCATCAGGCCTAAAAACTGAACATTAATTTTTAATATCTGGGTATCAAGGTCCATTTTAAAGGATCATGATGTGATAAAACCAAATGGGAGGAAATGCACCTAGGAAAATGTTAACTTCTACAATTAGATCCAAATAGCCAACTGCATCAGTGCCGAATGAGGGAGGCCTGGCTCAGCAGTAGATCACGTGACCACAGCTGAGGTCTAGGGCCATGATGATAATAAGCAGGCCAACTATTCACCAAAGCTTTAAACAACACACTCTGAAGCTGAATTATTTCGTTGGTCTTTCTTTGTAAAGGAGCACACGGGCAGGAGAGTAGCAAGCGATGTCTTGTGTTTCTGGTGACTACATCATGTTAATGCAAT
This sequence comes from Sturnira hondurensis, assembly GCF_014824575.4. Taxonomy (NCBI): domain Eukaryota; kingdom Metazoa; phylum Chordata; class Mammalia; order Chiroptera; family Phyllostomidae; genus Sturnira; species Sturnira hondurensis. Next base: position 6,528,237 of record NW_028074140.1, on the reverse strand, counting down.
AATTTTCCCTGTATGACTCTCTTCTACCTACAGAGAAGGTCCAAATATGACTCAGTTATAGACAAAATACTCAGTTTCACTGCTGTATTAAAATGAAATCTATTTTTAATTGATTTGAGAGAGAGAGAGAAGGAGGAAGAGACTGATTTGGTCTTCCACTTACTTATGCATTCATTGACTGATTCTTGTATGTGCCCTGACTGGGGATCAAACCTGCAACCATGGCACATGGGAACAGTGCTCTAATCAGCTGAGCACCCAGCCTGGGCTGAAACCCACCTCTTCTTTCTGAGCACTACAGGCAGCATCTCTAACATTATGCTATTTATATAATGAATTCCAACTTTTATTTTTGCTTTGCGCTTGTTTATGTAGTACATATGAGATGACTAAATAGTAATGACCATGAATTATTGATGCCATTTAATAGGATTATACAAAAGGTTCCAGGGTGTGGCATGTTGGATGATTTTTTAAATTCTAAAACTCTGTGGGAGAGGAAAAAATTCTCCACCTTATTTGGTTCAGTGGCTGGGCCTGTGAAATCAATGGACAGATGGCAGATTAACAAGAGAAAAACAATTTATTAACATGTGCATTGGGCAAATGCATGGGAGGACTCAGTGATGAGTAATTTAAAGGGTGGTAAGAACTTGAGGTTTCTATAGCATCTTAACAAAAAACAATACATTTGTGGAGAAGGGGCGAGACAAAGGGGAAAGGATGTAGGCTTTTAGAGTCAGCAAACCATGGGAAAGTACTTACCCATGGGAGAAACCAGTGGAAGATGGTCTGTTTAATAATACTGTTACATAGGTTCCTCTTGGTGCCTGTCTGAGGACTGATGAGTCTAGAGTTGTCTCCTGGTGAGCTGTGCCCTCATTTCCTGTTATAAGGAAAGGATACACCTTTACAAATGTGTGTTTTGCTATTAGGCAAATAGAGGGAAGGCAAGAACTTTTCTTGTGTCTGTTTTTCTCTTAGTTGCCTTCAATTCAAAATAATCCAAGTGGCATATTCTGATACCCTACGGTTCCAAATAGGAAATGACTCTACAAAATGGAACTAACTTCTTAGCTCAGAATCCTGCCGCTGCCCGCAGCAGCAAGGGTGGTCGCGAGGTGAGGTGAAGGACTTAAAAGAATGGAGAGGACCATAGGCTCTGCTGGCAAATGGCAACTTTATTCAAGGAACTGCTGGCTTATATGCAGAACTGCAGTGGCCTGAGAACAATGTTGTTTTACAAAAGTTTGTACACTCCCGAAGGCTATCAAGAGGGCAAGATGTTCTCATATCCTGAGAACATGAGCCCAAAGATAACAGTGTCCTCATGACTATCACTTTCTTGGAACATGACGCATATGCCAAGATCTTGTTCTTTCCTTCAAGGCTGAGAAGGAGAAGGTCCGGAAGATGTCAAGATACCCGCCGGCTCCAGGGACCAGAAACCAAGTCCCGCCACCATTTTCACAGTGGGGGACTCTGTCCTTGGTCCCCTGTGGCCTGGCGGGCTCCCACAGAATCCAAACTAGAAGTGACCCTCTCCACTTAGGAAGGGTTTAAACGTCCACCTCCAATTAGAGAAGATTGATCATGGTCCTGAGAAAATGGTGGAAAGTAGAGAAGGAAAACATTGTTATGCACACAGCACTCTAATTAACAAGAAATTTTGTCTGTTAACCAAAAACAGAGTGAATTTAAATCAAGTATAAGAAGAAAATATTCAATAAAGACTCCACCTGGTAAAAATATGCAAATGCAAAACAAAGAATATAGTCAGAGGGCAAAGGGGAGAATGAACTTGAAGAGAGAACAGCAAAGATGTACAGAGGACACTGAGGAGAATGTAGAAGCTGGGAGGATTATTTCCTTAGTCACACTGGTTGAAGGTTCCCCCCGGAGCTGGAGAGAGATTCTGGACCCCACTGTATAATTTTATGTGAACATTTATGCTTTTGTTACTATACACTGAATTGTAAACTCATTCTAGAGGGCTGCCTGGGGCCTCTCAGGGAGGCCCCTGGGATGGACTCCCCCACCCCATGGTGCTTCCAGTGGCACCGAGAGTTGGTGACTGTGAGCTGACTATTAAGATTCTGAGCACAATGTGGACAAAGTAACTGAGGAACATTTTTTGCAGAAGGCTGCATTCACAGTGCTGCTCTCTTTCCAATGGTACTGCTATACCAGCCTGCTAGTACTGCTGTAGCAAGACGCCACCCTTGGCTGTACCTTGATTTTAGCCTCAGGGGATCCATGGTGGACCTCTGACTTATAGAACCATAAAATAATGATTGATTGGGCCCACCACTTCTTGTCCCGCTTTCTCCAGAACTTAATGGAATTCAAATACAAGCCACACATTTCTAGAACTTAGCTGCTTGGCATTGCCTTGTCCCTCTAGAGCAAATTAGCAGTGGAGGCAACCACAGGGCACCACATTCTCTATTCCCTTCCTAATGGCAATTTGTCCTTAGTGTGTTGGAACCCTCTGGACTTAAAGTGGAGGCACCAGACAATGGAGACAATGGAAACAATGAAAGAAATTGAAAGAGAACACAAAAGATGAGGGGAAAAGCCTGTTGAAAACACAAGGAAGAGGAAAAAAACTGGCATCCAAAGAGTTGATTTTAAATTGAAATCTTCTAATCAAATATGTCTATCTTTCTGATCCTAGGCACAGCTTAAAATGCACAGGGATCTTTTTGCTGTGTGCTAAAGGAAAACAACAAAGCAACTGATACTCTCACTGACTCCCTTGCTATTTGATAGTTATTGGGCATGGGATGGAAGGAGGCTTCTGGTAAATTTTCAACCACAAAAAAATAAAAATCTATAAGCTCAGGATGTTTGTAAATAAAGAGCTGTTACCACATTTCATGTTTGGCTTTGGCTGTGAGGACATGGAGAATTGATGAGTCCCTCCCAGAAACTCCTTTTAGTGGTTTTCTCTAACATGTCAGCTTTCTCCCATGTGAGATTCCTGAGCAATAAAAGGCTGTAGTGTGGACAATTCTGAATGATCAGCAGCCTTACACCATCGGCCTGTGAAAGAGCTCCTTGTTCATGAGATTCAGGAATGTCAAATGGAATGACAATAGATTTTTGAAGACTTATTTACCTAGGAGGATGAGAGACGTGGGGAGAACACAGCAATCAACAGCCCATGTTCAGAAATAGCCTTAAGCTTGAACATAAGCCTCCAAGTTCTCAGGGTCAGGAGCAGGGAAGTCATGCCACGCATATCAGAACACAGAGGCACATTCATCACACACGCAGCAGAAACCCAGCCTGCCTCGTGGGCTCGGCCCTGTTTTTGACTTTCTTCCCAGGGACTTTCCTCAGAAACAGCTTTGGGTGGAGAGAGCATTATTAACAAAAGGTGTTGACGACTGTAATGAACGGTAATGATGATCCATTTAAGTGTTAGCCAGGCTCTGGGAGGCATTGACCTCCTGGAGATGGAGAGGGCTAAGGTACAATTTTGAGGCTGTCGTGAGGTAAGTGGGTGATGTGGTTAATAAAAGGTTCCTCCAGGATACAGCAAAGCCCAGCTCTCCTAAGCCAAGTATCCTGGCCAAGCCGCTTCCTTCAAGGGCAGCTGTATTCTTCACTGTTTGTTTCCACCTGAATGCACTGGTCCAGCAATCACACTTCTGATACCATCGCTCTGTGGCTTAGAAGACCATGCCAAAGGCCCTGCACTGAGTTAGGACTTTGAGACAATAAATCATGAGCGTGAAGACAGTGGGAACTCTGAGCAAGCATTATCACATGACAGGCACTAGTAAACACGCATCTACTTGCATTTGTTTTTTTAAAATGTAATACTGAAACAAGGGCATCTGTAGTTTTCCTACATTATTTTTTCTGATAATAACTTCAATTTTAAACAGTTGATGGATATCAGATACTTCATTCTAGGTTGAGAAGGAATTATTGTGCTGTTCCTACACATTTTCAGTTTGAACTGATTTATCAGTGGTAGTTGACAAAATGGTCAGCTCAGCAGAAAGAAAATATGCACCAAATTCTGTAATTCCTACAAGGAAGCATAATTCCCTTATGAAGTATTTGCAGCCCAAATCTTGGAAAATCAACAATATATTATTGTTAATAGCTTGGTTATGATTCTTTTTATTGACAGATCCTTTCTTTAGGCAAATAACAAGAAAGTCAACATCCTTCATCTGGGAAATTATTTAATGATAAATCAAAGACTGTTGGCTTAAGCAGAAGAGTAGTTCTTAATATATTAACGGATAACTATAATTTTGGGAATGCCTTCCATAAGATCAGATAGTCTCCAAAACACATTTTTGCCTGTTGGTTTTTCTTTTTCTTTTTTCTCTTTCTTCCATTATCTCTCCTGTAACTGACCTGAACACTGACTGCTTAATTTTTTTCACTCTGAAATCAGATGCCTCATTTCCTATGACCCTCCAGTAATGTATGAAAATTGCTTTCAGGCCACTGCTTCCTTCCTTTGCCCTTTGGTGGTTCCCTCCCTCTGAGAATCGAGTATTTAAGCTTCATCTACTGTAGGAAGAAGTTTCTGTTCTGACTTTTTACCAGTATGTATTTCATGCTTTTAGTAACTATCTCCCATGGAAAAGACTTCAACTAGCTTCCCAGTTTTTTGAGGGCAAGTGCCTCTTGAAATGATTTTCAAATATTTAATTGAGAAGAAAAAATGCAGAGGGGGGAGGGACATTTTAAAGCAAGGATCATAAATGGCCAGAAACTCAAATATTTTGAGAATCAAGCATGAAATATACACTAATGGATCGAGGGGCTGATGAGAAACTTTGGAAGAGCGAAGACTGGCCGTCTGACCTATATGCACAGTCCGTACTCAGCATCAGCTTATGTTGGATGTGGCCACATCTTTTTTTCCCCCCAAAACAAAAATCTAGATTTAATGTGACATCTTCCAATTTTAAAATAATGGAAGTTAATTCAAATATTTTTAACTCTATGTAGGCCAGAAAGAACACATCTATGGGCCAGATATAGCAAATGAACTGCTGCTTTAAAGTTGAGAAAGGGGTATTTGGAATAGAGCTATGTTATTGGAATAGAACTGCCCAAAATGCCAGAAAATATGGTATGTAGAATCGTCTCTTGTTCAATGGCCTGGCTGCCCCACTTTTTTTTGCTCTATTCTCTGAATTTCTATATATCACACACTTTCCGGAACCAGTTCTCTACCAAATGTCAATACTACAATTACATGGTCACACCTGTGTGGCATGCAGGACTCTTGAGTATTCTGTAATTTGGACACTCAATATAGAGTGAAAATTGTAGGCTCAATCTAACAATAGCTGTCACAGGGAGATATTTTGAGCCTCAACATCTTAAAATGTCCTTGCAGAAGAAGGCTCTACTTAGAAGCATAAAGAGTGCATCTCTCCCAGTTTGTTTCCGTAGCTTTCCTAACACTATAGACTCTTACGTCTATAGCTGACAGACTGAATGGAAGCGAAGAAACTTATTTGTTGGTTTGAAATTCTCTACAATGAAAGAGAAACAAGAAAGGGGAAAATCTGCATTGTCTCTTCAAAATCAGCATGGAAATGCCACTGCGGACAGCCATGTTCCTGGGCAATCAGATGCCTCAAGTTAAAGTATTTCCATTTTTACCTTTCAGGTGCTGTGCCTGTCTTTCCAAAACCATATTATCTCCAATTCCCAGATACTCTCACCTGGCCTTTTGTCCATTCACATCAGAATCACTGAGAACTGCCAATTCTGATGGTCCATGGGGTACCCCGAAGGGGCTGCAGGGAACCACCTAGAGTGAGCTGAACCGGCTCCCCTCACCACTTCCTGGTCACTCCATCCGTGAGCGTGCTTGCCTTATTTAGCTTCCCTCTGCGGCAGTGTTGGCCTTACCACTGGGCAGAAGCAGAAGAGTGTCGCAAAGAATTATGGAAAATGTGACTATGCCTAAAATGTGAGGTTCTTCCTTAAGATTTAGTTCAGTCACAAGTAGAAATGTGGGTGTAAGGGGACTAAATGGTGATGAGGAAAATGCAATAAGTATGAAATAAGAAAAGAAAATAGTAAAAAAAAAATAGAAGAGCAACACTTTCTAGCTCTTGAGACACGGAGAGGGCATAAAAATTACAAAAATATGTGGTCACTGTTCTGAATGAGTTGAGGGTTGAATGTTCAGATGAACATCATATTATTTTCTAAGATGCTATGAAATCATTTATTAGAGTTAATGTTTATTGCAATAGTAAAGTAATGCATAGCTATAAAATCATAGATTTCTATTACATATATTCTGAGGGTGGTTATGTTAATCAGGAGAGAGAATTCATGAAACATATTACATAAAGGGAATTTAGTATAAAATTTTATTAACCAGGAATGAAGTTGTTACCTAGAAACTACCGGAGCAAAGAGAGAACACTACCATGTAAAGGTGACAACTACCAGTACAAAGGTCAAGTATCAAGGGGAAGAAGTTTGAATGATTAAAACTCAGACACTCAGAGGACATGTTTAATGGAGCTGAAAATCAGGTCCCCGAGGAGAAGGCACAGACTGAGTGGTGATACTGCCTGGTTGGGGAGGGGAAGAGAGTCTGGTTTGCCAGTGTTAGAAAACTGTAAACCGATTTCCGCTGCTGCTACGGGAAAGAACTGCTTCTGCTGGGGCGAAGCAGTGCTGGGTGGGGGGGCGGGCGCGGAGGGAGAAGGAAGTTCACAGGAACCACAAGCAGACAGGAAGCCTTTAAAAAGGAGCAAGTCCTCTCTTCCTCCTCCAACCTTGCATTCTTACTCCATTACTGCTATTGGCAGAGCATAACTCAGAGCCAGCTGGCAACTCAGAAATGGTGTATGCGGAGTCCCAGTGCCTGCATCACAAAGCTGAGCATAGAAAAGAGCATCCTGGGTACAGAGACATTGAGTTAATAACTGGTACCACAATGATGCCTCCTAGCTCTTTCTAAGGCTCATCATGGGCAAAACTTTTTATTTTCTGGAAGTAAAATATGTCATTCAGATTCGCTCAAAAGAATTCTAGGAAAGGATGGTTTGTGAGTCACTTTTTAAAAAACCATTGGTTCGATATTTACAGTTTCAAGTTTCTTATTTCTGATTTTCAGGAAAGAGTATATATTTTATAAGTCAGTTTTGCCCCCAAACATACACTTTCTCAAAAAAAAATTTCTCTCATCAAAAAGACAAGACCCTAAAATTTGAAATATTACTATTAGATTTTACTTTATGCTAAACCAATGACATCTGTTAAAATACAACTATATCTCAATTACCATTAGGTTTTCATGTGAGTAAAAGTCTGGAAAGGGGCTAAAATACAATAGACATTTATTTCTTTTATGCTCATAAAGCCCAAGGGAGGTACTTTAATGGTGGCACTGACATTATCAGAGACTCAAGTTCATCCAGGTCTTTACTCTGTCATGTCAAGACTGCATGAATGTAATAGAATCCAATATGGCAGCTATAGCACCAGCCATCACATCCATAGTCTAAGCATCCATAAAAGTAAGGAAGAGGAGCGAGCTGTATCCTTATATTTCAAAAAAAGCTCTGACAAGCTGCACACAGTGCTTCGCTAGCTATAAAGGAGCCTGTAGACTTAGTTGGAAAATCATGTACCTAACTGAAAATTGGTGCTCTCTTAATTTGAGTGAGTTGGGCAGAATGACTATTTGTAAGAAACTAGCTGTCTCTGCCAGACTCTGGGAGGGATATTATCTCATCAATCATAAGCTTTGATGTGAATAAGTCTATCACCTCCTATTGGAAAGTGAGATTTCATGGCAAGGAAAACTGCAGAGTATATGAGAGCACTAGGCAGGGGAGAGTTGAGGCTGCTGAACAGGGGGGTTGGAGGATGTTAAGGATAAACCTGCTCTATTTTACTAATTTTCTGAGAGGTAGCATTAGCCCCAATGCCATCTTTCTTATTTATTCATTTATTGATTTAAAGAACTTTGGATTTACAGGAACTAGTATAAAGGACACATGGACAACAACTAAGAGGGGTAGAAATGGGAGGGAGGTGCGGATCCCTGGGGGGGGTGGGCTGGGATGGGAGTCAAAGACAGAAAACTACTTGAACAACAATTAAATAAATAAAAATAAATAAAGTAGAATGTGCTTCTAGAAAAAAATTTTGGATTCTATGGTAATAGGGAAGGGCTCGTGTATCAGATATCTATTTTTTTCCAAAGGACTAAATCATTTTTTAAAAAATGTAATCACTTTGTTTGTGTTCTTTCCCCCTTTTTATAGAGAAGCACCTTCTACTGCTAATATAGGTTTTATATTTCCAAGGTTGTTTATTACATTCATCTCTGTGAGTTTGTCTCTCCCTCCCCATTAACCCCAAAAGGCATGAAAACATGGCATCGTCCTGATAACATGTGGTGCCTTCCAAGACGCTCTTTAAATCTCCGATGTGAAACTATGGTCAAAATGAATAATTCAGGCCAATTGGAAGGGACATTTCTCCATGGATGCTTGGGGTGAAACTAGCTGGCTTTGCAACGTGGTTCTCTTTAGAAACTAGCAACGTTTATTTACAGTGTGTCTGGGTGACAGGCCAATTTCTTAAGTAATTTAAGCACATGTATTTAGTACTTTCCAGCATTTTTGCTTTTAGAACTAACTTACAGAATGAAGCAGTTGACCAAACTGTGCCTTGTCAGAATCCCTGGCAGAACATTTTTCAATCTCCAAAAATTTCACTCGCTTCCAGCTACCTCAGCTTTTATATTTTGATGCCTTTAATGGCAAGGAGACAAAAATTTCAAGAGGACATTGGAGGAAGAAAGAAATTGTAGAAAAAGAAAAGAAGATGCCATTGGGAATTTTATGATGCTTATGTTGGCTTCCGAGAAAATACGTGTCGTGCGCACACACCTGCAAGCACAAAGAGCGATCTCTCATCTGGTGAAGTGGCTTCAAACCAAAAGCCAGCTGCTCTCTTTGGGCAGCCTTTCCTGCCACCCTGCACCCATTATACCATCCCAGTTCCTCCTCGCTCATCCTCACCCCTGCGTAGTAGTGTAGAATTTTTCTTAAGGATGTTGGTGAGACCAGGAAAAGGCTCTTCACTGCACATGGTGCTGGGCAAGGGTTCGTCTAGAAAACTACTCAAAGTGAAATAAATGATCTCTGTCACTTAAGGAAAAGCACTGTCTCTGGTAGCTCCCATCTGTCTTTCCTGCTTTTTCCACTGCAGAGGTTTCTCTCCTTCTGTGCCCTATTCCCCTTCTTTCTTTTGCCTCTTCCTCCTCCTAAAGGCTGGTGGGGACTTTATGACCTTCCCATGGGACATATGAATTGTCGATTAAAATGGATAAAAACGAAAGAGAAGAAGCTCTGCCGGCGGAATTTTAGGCAGGATGAATAATGGAAACTGCTGAGTATTGGAGCCAAAGGGAGTTGGAACTGATTCCTAGTTCTGTCATTTAGACACTGACTGTCTTGGGCAAGTTATTTGTCTTTTCTGAGTCATAATTTCTACATTTATAAAACCAAAATAATAATACCTGCCTCATAACTGTTTGAGAATTACATTATATATGTAAAAATGAGTACCATATCTGATGCACTGGTGGCATTCAATTCATATTAGTTCTCTTATCACAAGAGAAATGGAGGAGTTGTTAAGGCAAGTCATGGGGCTTTCTCCATACTCTGATCTGCTGGGAACAGTGTGTGTGTGTGTGTGTGTGTGTGTGTGTGTGTGAAAGAGAGAGAGAAAAAGAAAGAGAGAGAGACTGAGAAAGGAAGGGAGAAGTAAGTTCATTTGTTTGCATTGGTCTTTCCAATCTGTCTTCTTAACTGCTTTTGGTGCCTGAAACTTCCTTGTACCAAGGAAAATTCGAAACAGGAGATCCTTGGTGAACAAGAAATCAGAACCAACAGAGTTGTGTGAGAGGTTATTTCACCCATCTGCTGATAAAACCTATGAAATAATTTTGCCAGAATTCTGTGTTCTCTAGGTCCATTTTCTCCTTTGGATGGTGCTGATCAAGTGATAAATTTTGTTTCTCTAAGCTTCGTTTTCTGTGCTAGCCACTCTGAGGCCAACACATTCTTTTGTCACATGTGTTAATATCACTGTCTTAGGATCTGTCAAAATGACGAATAACTTCCTTTTCCGTGCCAGAGCTCATTTGATAGTCATAACTACAAAGATTCAGACCTTTCTTGGCACCAAAATACAAGAACCGGGCACAGGCCTCATGGCTCTTTTGTTACTTTATCAAGCACGATGCCCCGCCAGGGTTTGGATATTCCTGGCACTGCCGTTCTTGCTCTGACTGAACTCAAGTGTCTGCTGTGGTCAACTGTCTGTGATTGGGACCGGATTCTACAAAACCTCTAACGCAGATCCGGGTCACCCTTCGGGAAGTGAAGATGCTCCTAAAACTTCTGAACAATAATCTTTCTTGGGGCTAGGTTGTAAGCCTGGGGTAAAATTGTCTCATGGCTTTCCCCAAGGTAAAAACTCCTTAGGCTTCAGCCCTTTTTCTCTGGTTTGTTTGGGAAAACTATAGGCCATTTTTATAAAAAACATTTGGAAGCTGATAGATAGATAAATAGGTAGAGATAGAGATATATAAAATAGGATAGTGAGCACAAGAGTTATAAGAAGAGCATGAAGCAAAACCTGAGCTGCTTCTTCCCGGGGAAGATCTATCTGTGTGTACCCCACCAGGAAGAGTCTAGGCTTGAGATGGATTCTTGGTTTGACAGGTAGGGCCCTAGTTTGTTAGTGCTCCATTCCCATCGTAAAGGAAAGTGGTTGCCTAGTAGGTTATGAGACGTGTGTGCCCCCTCTGAGAGTTTTCATAATAGTTTAATAATATTTCATAATGTTCTCATAATAGTCACTGTTGAATTATCTCTTCTGTAAGAGTTCTTAACCTTAGACCCTCAGACACTCAAAAAGTCTGGCACATTACTGTACCGCAAATAAAATATATGCAACAAGTAAAAATATTTGCAAATTATTTCAATAAAATCAGTTTCACTTGTAATGGTAAGAATTTTATTTTATTTTTTGCTTTTAAAATCTTTATTCTGAAAAGAGGCCCCTAGACATCAAAGAGCTACCAACAAGATCCACGGCCCTCAAATGTGAAGAGTACCTAAGGCAGTCGGAGGAGGTCTTTTCACACGATCTGTGGCTCCGTTAATACCGTTTCTACAGTTCTTGGTTCTCTCTCCTGTGATCTCAGCACGCTGCCTTGGCTGGTTTGGGTCATATGTGTCTATGATGTGCTGTAAGTGTCCATTTTTCTTTGGGCAGAATACTCCTTTCAATACAGTAAGTGCAATTCATAATAGAAATTTTCTTCAAGTTTATTTCAACACTCACAGAAAAAGTCTTATATACTCGTTGCCAGGCTAGCCAAAGAAGACACTAGATCAAATAAAAAGAGAAAAAAAAAGATACTGCTCTTTATCAACTTTTGATCCAGCAGGGGCATGTATGGGCAGGTTCACTAACTTCTTGGCTTGTTTCCCCCACAGATCTTGCAGGTATCTGAGGCTTAATGGCGACTTCCCAGTGTCCCAGGATGCTGCCTTGCACTGAAGCTCTGAGTCACGGTCTTTAGGTCTAAGATGCTGCAACAATGTGGAACCCCAGGTCAGCCAACTTTGCCAGCCTCTGCCCTAAGAAGTCTCAAATGAATCTGGGCTGAAACTGGAGCAAGGACTAGAAAAAGATTTCTTTGTTAATGGAAAGAGGAAAGGAGAAGAGGGTTTCCAAACAATCACAACAGACTTTCCACCATTCTAAAGAAACTACCTTCCTTATCAATCAAGCTGTTCTGCCTCGTGACTCCCATTCTAGCCTTTTGCCAGAAACAGAGCATGTCAATCCTGGTAAAGAAATAAAGAAAAATCCTCAGAAAAATAGACCTGGAACTGTAATACTCTCAAAACGATCCAGTAAGAAAATTATGTCGGAAAGCCAAGCCGGCCGACCTGTGATCCCATCCCGCCGGCCTGGGCTCCCCATATGCTATATCTGTGGCCGAGAATTTGGGTCCCAGTCACTTGCCATCCACGAGCCACAGTGCTTGGAGAAGTGGCGTATTGAAAACAGCAAGTTACCCAAGCACCTGAGGAGGCCAGAACCCTCCAAACCACAGCCTCTCGGTGGCAGTGGGTCCTACAATCTTCAGGCAGTGAACGAGGCAGCATTCCAGAGTTCTCAGGCTCAGCTGCTGCCCTGTGAATCCTGCGGCCGCACATTCTTGCCAGATCGTCTTCTTGTTCACCAGAGAAGTTGCAAGCCAAAGGGAGAGGGGCCCAGAGCACCAAACCCCAACAACTCTGTTGATCTTGCTGGTCTTAAGAAAGTTTCTGGTGGCATCCCAGCTCGGCCAAAGACTGTCATCTGCTACATTTGTGGCAGGGAATTTGGCACCCTCTCTCTCCCTATCCATGAGCCCAAATGCCTGGAAAAGTGGAAAATAGAAAATGACCGGCTCCCCAGGGAGCTCCGCCAGCCACTCCCACAGAAGCCTCAGCCCCTTGTTACTGGGGAGGGGCCAAGTCAAGCTCAGCTTGTGCCCTGCCCAAATTGTAGCCGGACCTTTGCCCCCGACCGCCTTCTGGTACACCAGAGAAGTTGTAAAGCTCAACCAAGTGGGCCACAAGTCCAGAACTTGACCTTAGGGAGTAAAGGTGGCTTAAAAGAATCCACTAATGTCAAGCAGCAAAGGAACACGGCAGCACCCACTGTGACTGATAAGGTAATTCACGCCACATGAGAGGCACTGGGTGGACCTGGGAGTAGTACATCCCGCCTCCAGGGGCATGAGAGACAACTGACCCAGAATCAACTGCCTCAACCCCTAGGATGGTTTCTTTCAAAGCCTATTTCTGCCTCAATGCAGCCTGTCCAAGTTGATCCCTGTCGAACTCCAGGGGCTGAATCTCTGTTGGCAAAGTAGATATAAGAATATCTTTGCCTGGTGGGTTCATAGTCCTTTTCCATTCTGCTGCCTAAAACAGAGAGAGAGATGGACCTCTTGCTTCCCTGATCCCACATACCAATAATCCTTGGGAGAGACTGTTATTTGAAAATGAGTCATTAATGCTATGTCTACATTACAGGGCTATAATTCCTGTTCCAAAAGCCAATATTTATTACCAGTTTATTTTAGTCGTCTACCTTAGGAATTCATTTTTGGCAATCTGGGTTATGCTGAGTTTATCTTACTAAAATAGAATCTGTGTCAAAAACCCCAAATGACTTTAGCCATAATTAAACACTGGAACACTTGCAGAAGTAGACATGCTCTGCGAATACAGCGTGTTTTCTTTTAACACTTACATGATTGTAATATGTGGAGAATGAACCCCAGTCTGGACATCCAAGCAACTAGGTGTATGTCCATGGTTCTGGGAAATGCTGAGCTCCCGCGGCTGCTCTGTACCTTGTGTTTGGGTTAGACACCATGCCCTGACTCACCACCTGGGCAATTGCAAATAAGCATGACTCCGTGACCCCAGGGGCTGGGCCTTCACCTGGTGTTTCATCATCAGCCAGGATCGGGGAAGGATACTTATGAGGGTGTCTCCATGCAAAACCGCGTGGTCCATGGGCTTTGACCTACCATTAAGCCTGGGGAGCAGATGTACACTTCCGTATCATACCTTACAGAATGTCAAATCATGAGAAATAGGAAGTGGTCCAAGTCTTTTTTTTTCTGTGACCTTGCTACTTGAAACACCCACCTGTGGGGTTCTTTAAATGGGCTGTTTGGGGAAATTAAAGGTACTTAAGCTATCGCAAAGGATTAAACCAGAGGGAGTTGGGGGGTGGGGAGAGCTTTTATTTTTAATCCCAGTTTTCTTCCTTACTTTTTCATTGCATTATTTTGGAAAATATCTAGTACTCTTCTCTTATTTCCATGATGAAAATGAAATTATTATGGACTTGCTGTTTTAGAAGATTTTAAAACAGTGATACTAAAGGTGAAGAGTCAGACTCACGGGAACTGGGTGAGTTTTCCGATAAACCTTGAAGAAAGAATGGATGGTTTCTTTGCTGAATAAAAACCCAAACTCTTACATGTGGCATGGACTGCAAGCTGGTCTCATAAACATGATCTGTTTTTCTCATCTTCTGGTTGTTGCTTTTTTTCCAAAACATGTGGGGTCTGGATTCAAAGAGCAAAAGGATTGTGTCTCAGGGTCACAATCAGAAACTCTGTTAGTGCATGACTTTCAGCCCTTTTCCCCGATTGTATGCATTTACTTCAAACGTTCTCATTATGGATCTCGAGATAGGGAAGTGTGGTCAGGATTCTCGGGCTTGTTGTTATAACACATACTTTGTGCTCCCAAGAGTGGAGCCAACAGGCTGAGCACAGCATGTTCTCACTCAGTCACGACTGCTAAAAGAGGCTGGCCTGGGCCCATGGCTTCACAAGAAGACACCTTCTGACTCATGCAGTCAGCTGGAGCAGAGCATGTCAGGAGGGGAGGCCAGCAATGGCCCTTGATGCTGTGTGTGTTTTGAATAGTGTAGGGGGAGTTTGTCAGAACAAGGGCATCTGCAGGACCTGGCCTGCTTCCAGACTTGAAAAGGCACATGTCAGCGAGAAAGTGGTGCCCACGGCTGTCCGATGGATGTGTGCTAGCCTGTTTGGGGGACCATGTGGGCTACAGAGGAAGTCATAGAAAGGTCATGTAATTCAGGGTCTCTTTAGTCACCAGATTTAAAGCAAGCTTAGTTTAATTACAATGGAGAAATCTCCTAGGCTTCAAAGAGGCATGATTCTTAAAGCAATGGACTTTATTCCTTCGCTAAAAAAAGAGGTTTGCCATGCAGATTATACAAAATAATCATGTTGTTTGTGAAATGATCCTGTCTGTTACTGATTTTTTTCTTTATATCATTGAAAATTTAGACAGTGCCATGAATCATACATTTTCCATAAAGATCACTGCCCTATTCATTATTAGATTTCAGAATTTCATCTGCCTGTGACGGTCGACTTTTGGCTGACTATGATGCACACGCATTCTTTTTACAGTTCGAATGTTTGATTTATTTCTTCTCTAGTCAACTATAACAATTTCCCTCTAGAATCCTTGATTTGACTTCTGATTAGAACCAATGGACTTGCTGATGTTCCCAGGGGCCTTGGTCTTGTAGTGAACTCAGGTAAGAAGAAAACTTTCAGAACCATGATCACGGTCCTTGGAAAACAACTCCCTCCAGTTGGGCAACAATGACTGTTTCGCTGGCAGAGTGAATTACCTTCTGCTCACAATGTTCTTCCAATATAGATTGGCTCGATCCTCTTATGACACAGTTGCTTCTGTCATCTTTCAATCATTTCTCAACCTAAACAAGTGCCACTAAGGCAAATTCTCTTCCAAGACCTCAGTGGGCCCGGTGCATTCGCCTGCTGTATAACCACCGTGTGCGGGCTTGAGTTGTCCTGTTGCTTCCCATTCAAAACATAGGGCTGCATTCACTCCTCCTAATCTCATAGCAAAGTTGTGAAGGGCACTAAGCAGTATGGGAGAGGAGTAAAGCCCCAATTTGGGTCTGTATTTAGAAGGTGTGCCTGCCCCAGGCTTGGGGCTCTGCCACTGCATGGTGCTATCAGCAGCACTAAACTGCCTTTCTTCCACCTAAAAGAAGGAAAACTGGAATAAGCAATATCCAATTTAGCAAGATTTTAGTAGTGGTATGAATCCCAGGTGAGATTTTGATGCATACTATAGAGAATCATAGATGATAACTTTGAATTTTAATATTGCATTTATTTGGTGAGGTGTGTTGGTGTCTGTTTTACTAAATAGTTTGCTAAGGATGCTGAGGAGTACAGTAACGGAGGTCATTTCTGCTCCTTTTTAACATGAGTGGATTTTGATATTCACATTAAATATTTAGTAAAATATTGGCCTTTCTAGAAGCCAACAGTATTTCATTTTTTTGGTTTTAGGCCCTTTCTAGCTAATTGGAACACAAATTGATAGAGTTAATTGAATTTAACTATAAACCAAAATGAAGCCTTTGTCTGATCTTTTATTGGTTAGATAATTCTTGGGGTTATTTTTTTAACATTATGCTTGTAACATGTGGCACACCTTTCCAAAAATCCCTTCCTATATGATAAAGTAGGCCTTATTTTTTTCTTTAGGGAAGCTATCTTTTCTAGAAATGATTGTATCTCTCAATGCAGTTTTAAGCCACCACCCCAGATGCTCAGGTTTGAGCTTAAAAATCCCTTCAGATAGTTCTTTAGCATCTTTGCTGCCATCTGGTGTTTCCTTTTAAAGTAATATCTTCCACACTATCAAAAATATCATTGCCTTTCTCTTTGTGTTACCTCCAAATACATTGGAGAAAGTACCCTTATAGTATAAACTCCAGTTATTTAGGACTTCAGTTACATATTTGGTTTAATGTTATAAATTCTGTTTCATGGTTAAGTGTCTCATTCTCTAAAGGCAAAACTCTCCTTAAGAAAGTCACAATAAGAAAGATTCAGAAGGGTTAGATGGACAGTCTCACACTGTCAAAAGGTGTGTGTGTGTGTGTGTGTGTGTATCTACTGGGTGAGACGGATTGGAGGCATGGAAGAAAGGGAAGGGAACTTTTTTGAGTGCTTTTATGATCAATCTTTATGTACATGATCTCATTTTAATCTTTATAATATTACTAAAAGACACATTATTTCCCCCACTTTCTGGTGAAGCAAGTGAAGTTAAGCAACTTGCCCAGATCACGCTGGATTCAGTGGATCACAGTGGATTCAAATCTATGTGGTTACAAAGACTCCTATCTTTTCTGTCATAGAGAGGGGCTCATGTGTGACGCAAAATGGTGTGGCTGTGCTGCCAGCCTGTGAGTGCTAAATAGGACAAAGAGGACAGAAGTCCGTTCATTCAACAAATATTTATTGGTAGGCATTGGCGAAGTATGAAACATAAGAAAGACAGACACAGTTCTTGATCCCATGGAGACTTGTGAAGGAAATGTGAAATCAATACAAAATTTCAAACTGTGATAGGACAGTGTCTCTTAGTGGGAGTGGACATTCGAGGTCTTGGGTTAAGAAAACATCTGAGAGGAAGTGACATTCAACCTGAGACATAAATGGTGTGAACTCATTAGCTCAGAGTAAAATAGGGGGAGAAGACAGTCTGGTCAAAGGNTTCAACAAATATTTATTGGTAGGCATTGGCGAAGTATGAAACATAGTCATAAGAAAGACAGACACAGTTCTTGATCCCATGGAGACTTGTGAAGGAAATGTGAAATCAATATAAAATTTCAAACTGTGATAGGACAGTGTCTCTTAGTGGGAGTGGACATTCGAGGTCTTGGGTTAAGAAAACATCTGAGAGGAAGTGACATTCAACCTGAGACATAAATGGTGTGAACTCATTAGCTCAGAGTAAAATAGGGGGAGAAGACAGTCTGGTCAAAGGGAGCTTGCCTGTGTGAAGGTGTTGAGGTAAGAAAGATCTTAAAATGGAACTAAGAAGTCCACAAGGGCCAGGGCCTAATGGAGCAGGGGGCAAGCACACAAGATAAAGCTGTAGAAACAACATTGTTCTGTCCAATTGCTCTGTGGACATAGTGAGAGCTGATGCTGGTTTGGTGAAGAGCATTGGTAGCAGAGATGGGGATAAGGCATAGTGAGCAAAACTTGGTGCTGGTAAGCATGTGGGGAGGTGAGGAGGGGGGTCATGGATGACTCCCAGATTTCTAAGCAACTGTGCTATTTTCTAAGATGGAGAAGACTTGAGAAAGTGTAGTTCTTTGCGGTTAAGATAAATAGATCCTCTGGGCCTATTGAATTCAGAATGCTTGGGAGAAATCTAAGTGGGTAAGTCAAACTGAATATATAAGTCTGGATTTCAAAAAAGAAGACTGGGCTGGCATATACATTTCTTCAGTATTAACATGTATTTAAAGTCATCAGAATGAGTGTAGGGTTATAAAAATAGACCCAGGGCTGAGCTAAGAGGCATTCCCACACTTAGGGATTAGAGGGGAAGGAGCTGGCGAATGAGTGAGTGCCTGGAGACAGCAGAGAAGAGACAGAACTGCGGTGCCACAGAAACTGAGATCAGAGAAAGTGTCCAGAAGAAGGGTGTGGAAAACTGCGGAGAGGCTGAAAAGGATGGGGGCCAGAAACATGTCTATTTGACTTGGCAAAGTGGATTTAGCCTGATAACCTTGGAAAGAACCCATTCAGTGCGGTGGTGCGGGTTGCAGAGTGTATGGGTGATAAAGACAGGATGTGGTTTTAGAAGTTTGGCTTTGAAGACAAGGAGAGAAATAATGGGTAGCCTGGGAATAGATAATGGGGTAAGAGAAATTTCTTTAGAAGATGTAATAGATGGGAGCTTCTAAAGTTCCAGGGGTGTCCAACCCGCACGCCATGGGCCACATGCAGCCCAGGACATCTGGGAATGCAGCTCAACACACAATGTAAATTTACTTAAAACATTATGAGGTTTTTTGTGGGGGACTACGTGTCACAATGTGTTTACTGTGTGGCCCAAGACAACTCTTCTTCTTCCAGTGTGGTCCAGAGATGCCAAAAGGGTGGACAGCCCTGTATCTAACTGTATTTGATGTTTAGGACTGTGATCCAGTGGAGAGAGTTGAAGAAGCAGGTGTGATAAGGGCAAGTGTGAAGTCTAAGGGAGGAATGCTCCCTGGGGGGTGGGGACCCCCATTCAGAGAGTTTCATAAGGGGGCACGTTTTCATTTCAGGAGGAGGTGGAATACAGGGGAAGGCAGTTTGCAGGTGTTAATGGGAAGACGAAGGAGCTACAATCTGTTAGCTTTTCTCGTCTCAATGAAATACCAGGCCATCTTATCAAGTGTCTCACGTGGGAAAGAGAGAGGTGTAAGGGGAGAGAAGGGTTCACTTTAAGAGACTACTTCGTCCTTTGTCTCTTCATGCCTTCGGCTAATCAAGGCTGAGGCTCATAGAACCCTTTGCCTCTATGAACCCTTTGCCTCCCAAACACAGGACTGACTTGGAACTCTTTGGAGGTGGTAGGTAGAACATTCAACAGGATTCTTCTGGGGGTTTCCACCCTTGTAGTCATTTTCAGTGGCCCTAGTTCACGTCCTCAGCTCTGCTGATGTCATAAAAACCAGCCTCAACCTCACAAAGGGCCCGCCCGATGATGCTGGCAGCTGGACCACTAATATGCAAGTTCACACGCCACTTCCTCTCTCCTTGGTGCCAACCATGCCTGAGCACCAGGGCAGCCTTTTAGGATCCCATAACTCTCGGGTTTACAAAGCGCAACTTGGAGGTAATAAGGCCAGTTTTCTTCTGTGCTGTTGTTTCTAAAACCCCTCCGAAAGAATCTGTACATAATGGGTGAGGCAAGACTAGGGTTACAGTTGTGAGTACATGAAACAGAGTTTATTCTTGTATTATTTGTTTAATTATTGTATTATTTTCCATGTGAATAATAATGTGAATAATAAGCCTACTTTTGCCCACCCTGTATATTGTGTGGGTGGAATATTTGTGTGTTGATGGTAGTGAGGAGAGTGACAAATTTTAGCGCAAGAGCATCACCAGCAACATTGTTCTATGGCTTTTCAATATAAAACTTTGAAGGATAATGCTTGTCTGTACAAGTTACAACCTAACATAATTATCTTTAAAAATCAGGTTCAAGTTATGATTACAGATCCATGATGGGAGAGACCATGACAGGTACAACCACCTCTCTGAGAGCCTGAAGACCAAAGCAAAAGAGGGTGGTCATTGCCTTGGACCTCCAATATGAGCTTTTCTGCTTCTCCAGAAAAAAAAAATAGCAATTATAACTTCTGTGAGAGGAGAGGATTGTGTATTATTAATTCAAATAGTATTGGGGTCTAAACTGAACAACACTACAACATGCCATACTCTCAGAGAATTAACCTAGCTTAAACAATTTCACGTCTTCATAAACCTGCTTCTCCCTGTAACCCCCACGTCCCTGCTTCCAGCCCCAAGTACGTAGATGCCTGCCTTTTCTGGTGATAGACACTGAGTGAAGCTTCGTGTTGTGACTGAACGGATATACATAGTTCTTAAGAATCTGAATTCCAACATCAACAATTAAAATCGCTCCTCAAATTCTTAGAACTTCCCCAAGGGTAATACAAGAAACCTTGGAGGAATTCCTGTTGAGACAGAGGCGACTCTCCTGTGCAAAGAATGTCGTCGCCGCCAAATGTGAAGCTCAGCTTTAGCTCTTCGACCAGTGGAGCATTGAGAGGATTCGACTTAGGGTGCTGCCTCTTGCTTTCCCTTTGCATTGTGTGATTCACCTCCTTCTTGCTTCCGTTGTCTCTTTTGAATATCACTTCTGTGAGGCTGTCTTATACTTAAAGAAATGCTCTACAAATTGAAGACAGGCCTAATAAATCCAGGAACTCGGTAATTTTCCAATATTCTTGCTCTAAGCACCGGCTCATACACCATGATCCTGTCATTTAAGGTCCCCAAGAAGCTCTCGTATCCCAGGCTACCTTTGGTTAAGCAGAGGAAGTAAAAACATAAAAGTGTCACTTGTCTGAGCCTAAAGCCTCAGGGAGCCAGAGGCAGAGGGACTGAGCAAGGATAGGGAGGAATTAGGCTCCAGAACTCTGATAAAATGAAACAAAGCTGTCTTTTGGGATTAAAATTCTTTCTGGCCTATCCGAGGTGACATCTTTCTCCTTTTTTGAATGGAAAATTTCTTTCCTTGGCCTTCCCCATGAACTGGAGGCCCTTCAGCATCTAAGTTGTAAACAAATCAGGCACTGGAAATACCCACCTTCTAAGTTCCAGGTTCCTTTTTTTCCTCTCTAACTATAGTCACTGGAAAAGATGATTGGTCGTCTCAGTTTGTGAGTTTTCCAGTCCCCACTGCTCCGTTGTTGCTTCATTTTACTCCATGACCTGGAAGCCATCTGACCAGGAGGGTCAGGCCTGGTACCAGGCATGAACCAAACACCAGGGACATCCTCTGTCCATATTTTTCTAGCATGTCCTTGTTATTCTTACAAGAATTTTCAAGGAGATTTATTTAAACCCCTTACTTTCTAATAAGTATCACTCTAAGTGATCAAAATCAAAAGCAGTTTTTTCACAAGAAAAAACAGCTAAGGAGCTATATTCCTTTCAGACTCAGAATCTTATCTGGAATTTGTTCTTTGACTTATATTTTCCAGCTCTACAGCTCAGGATGAGCAATTAAATAACTAAAATGCAAGCATATATTCAAAATATCAATAGTTTATTTTTTTAAATGAGGTATATGAAGGTACTTGAATACTAACAGCATTTCCAAATGAATGGCCAAGTCTTTCTTATTGTTCAAAGGAGCAAAATAAATCTCCAAATCATAGGTAACAGACTAATACTTGGCCAATAGGTTAGATTGGAAAAATTCTTTTACGTGGCATCCAGTGATTTCCAAAAACAATTTCATCTCAAACAACGATCCTTCCAGATGTGATATTTGAGTAGAATTGTTTGAAAGCACCAGAAGTAAATGTGAAATACCTGTGGTTTCTAGACAATCAAACTCTGTAATTGTTGAGGTTTGAGGTTGAACTCTGTAGTTACTCCTATATATTAAAATGCTATGTAACTATGTCTGCATGTGTAGGACATGGCTGGGGGAGTGGAAACTTCATGGTACACATTCAGTCTCAGGCAAGTTTGTTGAAATTGTGCTTTCAATGGCCTCAGGCAAAATTCTGACTTTGAGACTGAGTCTTGGGTACCTGGCCTCATATTCTGATCTCCCTTTTCCTTTCAGCTTCTACCAACCCCATCCTGTTCTGTGGTTAGGAGGTTGGGAGGATCTGATAAATTCCTTCATAGAAAAATCTCTTATAGTAGTATTTGCATTTTACAAGAGGAGGGGGAGAGGGCAGCGTTGAACTCAAAGGAGTGAACTTTTGAAGTAATGGAGAGAGAGCGATGTAGAAATTTTGATAGTTTCTCTCAAATGCCACCTAATGGCTGACTCTGCGGACACACACTCTGTGGGCAGAGCACGATGCTCCACTAGCCACTGATGACCTTCCCCTGTTTCTAGAAGCAGCTGGAATCAGACAGACCTGGAATCAGGTAATAGATGCCCAATTTTGAGCAAATTATAGAACTTCCCCCCAGCTCCAGTTTCCCCACTGTGAGAGGCTAAAAGGAAAGAATGCTGAGAAAGAAAGGGCCTGAGATGGTGGTACCTGAGAAGTTGTCACTTGTCAACTCCTCCCTGCCCCCTTCACTGAGGCCCTGCCCGAAGGCCCACCGTCTGAGTGAAAACCAGCTTCATCATCTACTCACAGCTCAGAGTGTGCCTCAGTTTCCTGGTTTGGAAAACAGGGGTACCGAGTCTTTCCCAGAGAATCATTTTGAGAATTACTGAGCTACAGCACAGTAAGTGCTTAGTACAGGGCCTGGCACTCAGAAAGCACTAGGCAACTCTTAGCTGCTATTTGGTCAGACATTTTCAGGGTTGGAATATTCACAAGGATTTCTAAAAGAGTTTTTACTCTTTTTGCCTCAAGTATGGGAAGAAACACTTTCCCCCTTATTTCTCTATCCAAATTTTCTGCATTCTATGATATGCCCTATGCACTTACCACAGATATTTTAATTATTTGGCCTAATGGAAGGGATCATGGGTGTGGAAAATTTGAAACAGCAGCGTAGGTCCGTATCCTTTGTTTTGTTTTTCACTTGGTCATGCAGAGAGAACACTGTCAATGGAATGACCCCACCCCCCCCGCCCCGGCAGCTGCACAGTCACACACTCCCCTCAGACCCTGGCAGGATGGGCCCTGTCTTTGACAGCCTGGGATCCAGCTAAAAGTCAGGGAACCAAAAAAATCCTGCAACAAGTAAATGACTTGAGGATTAAATGATTACTGACTATGTGCCTGTGGTCTTAGAAAATAGTCTCGTCCACTAATGTAGGTGTTTCTGTTGTCTAAGGATAGGCTTTGAGCCTCCAGTCAAATTGTGTTGTAATGGCCCAAGTGTTTGAATTCAAAGGCAGCAGGGGGTTTTCAGCGTGACGCTCTCTAATGTCTCACTGCATCAAACTTCTTTTCTAAAATACCTCTCCCACTCCCTGGCAGGCTGTTTTAGTTCCACAGTGAGAGATTCAGGCTTTTCACTCAAAGCACTGCTAACTTCATAGGAGATGCCAGCTACGGATTTCCTAGATAGGTAACACACCCTTTTTAGCCATTGGCGCATTCATACAAATTAACCATAAGTTTGGGTCATTTTTTACAAATGGGATATAAGGTGAATGCTTTGTACTGGGGAGATGAATGGGAAGAAGGGAGTGGGAAAATAAGCTACTCAGAGTCACCCGGTCAAATGCTTTCAGGGCCGGACAGGCTGAGTATTAGACAATAGGGAATGGTGGAACCTGTGGTATCCTGGAGAGTGAATCCCACCTAAAAACATTCACATATAAAACTTGTTAAGAACATTGTGCTGATCAAGGAAACCATGCCTGCCTGATGGTTGAAATGGTTGTTGGTCCATTAATTTACCCCCTGATGTCCCAGAGTATGAGGCAGAGGGGAAAGAGTTCTGGTGTGTAGACTGTGTGAGATGCTCTGAAGAGGACAGCCTGGGTCATAAGGGACCCATGAAGGGACCCAATCGTTGTGTGGTCCTTGTGTGCAGGGACCACTGGCATGCACACTTCATACCTGAGCACGGGGTAACTCACTCCAGCTGCCAACCCATAGATGGATTTACCTGTGGGAGTCTCCAAAACAATGAGGCCATTCTTGTGGATCAGGTGTCTGGGAGCTGAACCTTCTAAGAATTTTATAGGGCCACAGAAACTCTGGGATCCTAGGGCAGTTTCACATCTGGAGAGTATTTTCAGAACTAATCAACCTGAGTTCAAACATGCCAATGAACAGAGAAGTTAAGAAAATTCTTCTTCCACTCAGCCCGTCCCTTTCACACCCTGTCCTGTCTCTTGACTGATTCCAGGTGGAATGGGCTCTGTGTATGGCAAACAGGGATCTGTCTGCCTTACTTACTGTCCTAGAGCAAAAGCTGAGGATAAGCAAGAAACAGTTCCCAAATAGAGGTGGTGAGTTAAGCGTGATTATTCCCGTGTTAGGGTCAATTCCCGGTTCTGAGCCTAGCACAGTGCCTGGCACATTGCCCATAACCAGATCATTCTTCCTGAGCAACAACATCTGGGCTGCAGTGGTCCCGAGACACAGGCCTTTCCTCCAGATGCATTCCCATTCAGCGCAGGTCTCAAGCTCCCGAATCACGCTCAGCTATGTTTTCAGCAGATGTCTCAGTTCTTTCTGCTCCCAGTGCAACTTGAGTATCCACATTTGGAATCCCATTGCTTTATTGGCTTCTGTGAAGTTGAAAAATATCTGATTAAACCCAGATATTTACAGACTGGCCATACTGTGCTTGTTACCAGTCACGCTTTGTCTGAGAAACAAAGTGCCATGAACACAGAGGGCCGGTCCTAGGTTGAGTCCTGAGTCGGGGTAAGGATTGTCATGTGTCTCTCTCCCAGAGCCACCACTTCACACTGCATCTTGTGACTTGTCGCATACAGATTAGTGATCACAACCAGATGGTTTGAAAGGATGTTGAAGCGGAGCACCTTTATCTAATTTACTCAGTCATGGTTCAAGTCAGCAGGGACTATGTCCCTTGCAAGATGCTTTCTCACCTCTGGGTCCCTTGATTTCTTTTTGACTCAGGTAAACAAATGTCCCCAAATAAACACTGGGTATGTGGCTGTTTTGATGCAGGAATTGTTATGATGCAAATTAAACAGAGAGAGAGAGAGAGATGGAGAGAGACCATTACACTTTCTCCATTTTTCGTTTGTTTGTTTCTGAGTAATGTGTGAAACATGTTACTTGGGGGAAAGAGCCAGGCATTTCATTTGCATGCATATTTGGTAATAAAAAGGGCACTTTAACATTTTGACATGGCTGGTTGAGCACAGCCCACTAAAATGGGCCCTCACAAAGAACAGGCCAACTGTGTCAATGACAGCGAATAAATCCAGCCGAGGACTGCCTCGCAATGAGCAAGCGAATGTGGGAGCTTCCTCTGCTCCCTGGTGGTAGCAGATACACAATTGTATTTGTGACCTTCTAGGGCCGAAGCTCTCAACTCTCTCTTTCTTCCTGAGGGGAATGAGCCTAGAAATGGTAATTTTGGCTAGGAGGAAGGTCAAGAACAAAGCTGAGGACAATGTAAAGGAATGGATTGTTTGAGGCAAAGGGAGACTTTCGGTGTTTCTGAAATCAACTGAAAAAAATGGCTGGCCTTTTATGCCTTTTGTGCGCACAAACACACTCACTCATATGCTAAAGGACGACAAGGTTCCTTTTACTGAAAGACAAGGACCTGTTGTCAGGTGTGTGTCCATCAGGCCAGATGCTGTGGGCACGGGCACAGACTGGCAGGCCTGCTTTTTGAATCTGTCACCTCTGCTGTGGGGCTCAGGCCCTGACACCCCAGCCTCGGACTCTTCTGGTGGGAACTGCATGTGGAGCGCATTGCTGTCTCATGTACTTTCTCTGGCAAAGGCTTTAATGTCCTGGGGAAAAATCCTCAAAAGAACATTTTCTTGTTTTCTTTAGTTCTTTTTCTTTTTCAGTTTTCTCCCATTTTTTTTCCAACTGGAAAATTTCTTAGGAGGTGACTTAAAGAGTTCAGAATATAGATCACCTATAAAAATATTCTTCAGTTCCTGGCAAAAGCCACTCTAAAATACATTATTTAATTTTGGGGTTTTATCTGACAATGTGTACAGCTGACTTTGAACCGACTGTGCTGCGTGAACAGGGCAATGCAAAAGGACTCCACTAAACTAGTCTGCACGGGTGGTTTCTGGTCTGCTGTGCGGGCAAACAACCTACAAACACGAAACTGCGTCTATCAAACACGTGCAATTCAGCGAGTTTTGACAGTTTTATGCACCTGTTAGGTCACCACCATAATCAAGATGCAGAACATTTTCATTTTCATCACCCCCAAAGCTTCCTTACCCCTTCATACTTCCTTCTACCTCCAGCTTCCAGGCAGTTCCTGGTCTGATTTTCAATCATTACAGCTTAGTTTGGATTTTATATAAATGGAATCAGGTGGTAACATATTCTTTTGTGTCTGTCTTTGTTTAGTATAATGACTGAGTTTCATCCATGTTGGTGCAAATAACACCAATTCTTTTTTTTAACTGCTGAGTAATGCTCCATTGGATCTCATTACTACATTTTGTTTATGTATTCCTGATGTTTCCAGCTGCATTAGTACTATTATCATTGGAGGGTTCTTCAGTCTCTTTCAGGGAAGGCAGAGCGAGTTTGTATTTCTTCAAAATGGAAGAATCAAGATGTTTTAATATATAGAAATTATAGCTTTGGCCGGTGTGGCTCAGTGGATTGAGCACTGGTCTGTGAACCAAAAGGGTCACCAGTTCGATTCCCAGTCAGGGCATATACATGGGTTGTGGGTCCCAGTGGGGGTTGGGGGCACGTGAGAGGCAACCACATATTAATGTTTGTTTCCTTCTCTTGCTTCTTCCTTTTCCCTCTGTCTAAATAAAATCTTTAAAAAATTATGAATTGCCCCCGGCTTACTTCTTGATCTGATTCTGTCTCATAGGTATTGAGTCCTTACCCTTGCACTCAGGTCTCCACAAGATCAAGACCCTCTTCATTACTTTATGCATTGCCCACTCCGCCCGACTCCCAAAACAGCACAGCATCCTAATGTGCTCGATGCAGCTCTCTTGACCTAGGAAGTACTTGCTTCTAGTACTGTCTGTCAACTCGCTTCCCAGTTACTGACCCATGGGCAGCTCCTAATGACAGGAGGATGGGGTCTGGGGCCAGGACCAAGGTGGAAAGACACATAGAAAATGTGCCAACATCGACTGTGTTCTCAAGGTCTGACCACTCCTGTTTCAGTCTGATATTGAACAGGCTGATCCTTGCTTTCACTTTTCCTCTGATTAGTCTTTTCACTATGCACATTATAGGTTTTATATGAACACACTACAGGACTAGCCAGTTGTGAGTAGGTACTGTTTGTTTGAGGGAGTCCTCTCCATACCAGCACAGTTCCATGCATTCAACAAACCTACTTCAAATATCACCCTCTTCACTGGCTGCTGGTCACAACTCTTCCCTTTCTCCCTTCTTCTGCCTCCTATGGTGCTGTCATGGCACTTACATGTTCTTATCATGGCACTTATTTTATGTTCTAATTAGTAGTTTATGTGTTTGTGTTTAGTACTAAGGAGGATTGGGGTTCCCCATAACCTTTAGCGTGGTGAAGGTGCTATATTCTATTTCAGTGCTGGAAGGAACAGATGAATACAGCCATGGAGACAGCAAAGCCTAGGACTGTGACCTCTAGCTTGGAGGGAGCTGAGTTTGGTGTGGCTGGCAGACCTGTTTCATAGGGAGAAGACTGGGCATGAACAAAGTCAGTATAAAGTATTTGGCCTTTATTCTGTAGTTATGAAGAACCACAGAAATTCCTGGTGTCATTTCAGAGAGACCAAGTTTACACAGAGCATAGTCAAGTGCAGGGGGGAGGGGGGAGGCTGAAAATGTGTGGTGATTTGTCAGTCCAGCCACAATGGGCAATACAAAACCCAAGAGATGATTCATTCCAGCCATCCCCCACATTATCTTTTTGGCTGCCACTTTCAATACATGATGGCTAATACCATATGGTCCCATTTAGTTATTTGTGAATTTATCTTTTTGACTGATGCAACCAAGCCAAGAAAACAAACCTGAATGAAATTAAAATATCTACAAAAGCTATATTTAGGTTATCTTATGGTAGAAACAGACTCATGCTAAATCCTGTCCTCAGATTATTTTTCCAGGCCCTTCTTACTGCTTTTCAAAGTAACAGAGCAGAAGTGTAGGACTTCAATTGAGTTGCATCATACAAACATTTAACTGATGTATATTCAACTATGCACAGTTGACATAATAACATAGTATATTGGAACAGTGTAATTCAAAATGCTATAGATATTTTCATTTTTCAATGTACTTTTATTTTAAGCTATATAAAGCTGAATCCATCCCTAATATTATTTCTAATTTTAATTACTAATTAATTATAGTATTAAACTATTGTATAGAAAACATTTGCTATCATCTTTTATCAGTTATTTAGGGAATTTTCAGAAAGTTACTGTGGCTCCACTTGATTTTTTTTTTTTAGGATTGATTTCTGCTAAAGCTTTGACTCAAGTTTACTCTTAATAATTATTTTACTATTCCTGTAAAAATGACACAGGTTCATTATAAAAATTCAAGTCATTAGGAAAGTATTAAAATTATTCTCAAACTAGTTGGATCTCAGTGAATATCATTTCAGGCACGGTTCTATATATACAAACATATAAATTAATAATTCATGCAGATTTTTAAATAGAAGTGAGATCATCATGTCTGTTATTATTAATAGAGATTATATTTAACTTTATTTGAATTTGACAAAAAGGAAATAATGTGTAATTGATGATATTGCAAAATCTCAGAAAAATGTTTCTTCACTAAAAAAATACTAGTTTTTGGTTTGGGGGGTATTTTATTTTGATTTAATCTTGATTGTATTTTTCTCCATTACCATTAAGTCCCCCTATACTCCCTCCCCCCAGCAATCACCACACTGTTGTCCATGTCCCTGAGTCCTTTTTCCTTTTTGCTCAATCCTTCCATCCCCAGCCTCCCTTTCCCCTTAGCAGTCTTCCTGCTCTATTGGTTTTTAAAAGACCCACTAAAGTTAAAAACAAAAATAAATTATGAAAGGATTTGAAATTTTTTAACTCCATGTTTTAGTTTTATACTCTTTCAATTGACTGTTTGGCCTGAAAGGTCTGAACAATTTAGCATCATTAAAATCTTTGCCCCTCTCATTCCCTTGCCAATTTTTACAAGCATTTTTATTTGTCAAGGTGTGCTTCTTTTATATTTTCTTCTCTAATCAAATCATAATTTCTGTAGTCATTTCACCTTCTTCTACATTTAAGTGAATTAATTGGCAGTCTCATAATCACAGCTTCAATATTTCTGAGCTTTTTTGTTGTTTTGTCTCTTGATTGCTTATATTTTATATTAACTGATGTTTTTCAAAATGGGTTGGAAGTAGAGCAACTATATAATTTATTAATTAAACAAGGACAATTAGAGAATAAATGACAATGGGTATAATAGAGACTGTTTTAGGCAAAGCAAGGCTTAAGATGACCCTAAAGCCAAAAGTGGTGTATTTCATAAGTTCCTGCGGGCTTCAAGTCAGTGCCTTCTGAGTCTTTTAAACAGTGCCAAGTGGCTCCTTATACAAAGGAGCATCTATTTGGGAAAAAGTTTGGCTCTTCCTGAAAGCCCAACAACTCACTTCCTGGGGTTAATGGACGAGTTTTACTGAGTCCCCCAATCATTGAAAATTATATCCATAATTCTGTATACCTGCGTATTTTCCTGGGGAGATGATCATAGCAGTCATCACATTTTCAAAGACCTATTGCCTGTAATGATCACTTCTAATATCTATTCTACTTCAAATTCTCAAAAAGCTACATCCTTGAGTCATGTTCTCCTAACTCCCATGTAAATAATATTGCACAACTATAATTTCACACTATTATTGCTTAGAATTTATGGTAGGATTAATATAAGAAGGGTTTCTTATGTAGAGTGTTTCTGATCTTTTATAAAACTGCTAGTAATGACTTTCACTTTAGTTTTAATATCTCTTTTAAGACTCATGCAATAGTATTTAATGTTAGAAATATTTTTTCTTCTAACCAGTTGTTATACTTCCTTTATAAGCTCTATCTGCTATTGAGTTGTATAGTTCACTGTGACTTCCTTTCAGCCCGCACTATCAGGGAGGTCACTGACAGCTATTTGAAACTCTTTGAAAATAGGCATCCTAGTCTAGTTTTATGAAACTACATCCATTTTTCTTCTGGCAATACCTCTCTGAAGGTTGTCCAACAAAACACCCCCTTTTCTTGGTCCTTATTCTTTCCCTCTTGCTTTAATGGGGGCATTATTTTAAATTGTAAAAGTGAATGGATGGATGACAGGTCATCTACACTAAGTAGGAGAAAAGTTGTTAATGCTCACTTCCCTTTGCATTGCACAGTCCTGGCCTCAGAGATTGAACATGAGGTGCTCCTGACACACAAAAGACATTAATAAAAAGAAAAAGGCTCTGCATGGAAAATAAAATGATTATTCCAATAGTGGCCAGCAAAATGATTGAAAACATATGAAAGTGAGTGGATTCAAGTTAAAAGAAATACACACATGAAAGCTTTCCCTGAAGCGTTCAGCGCCTCTGTCTGCATCCAGTCCTAGCAGACTTTCCCAGGAAGCTGGAAGAATAAAGGCAAAATCGTGATGATCCCCTAATAAACTTTGTATGTAGGCGCACGTGGTCTCCCCCATCCCATGAAACAGTTTACACCCGAAATAGCACTTACGTAGATTCTGAGGTGAAGATTTTAAAAATATTTTGCCTAGATGTTAAAAAGTAGAGCCTCTCTCCCAAAACAGCTGAAATGTTGACGGGAAAACTGTTGATGGGATCTTTTGCAGAAACTTTAGACTTACCAACCTCCCCTTTGCCTTCCTTTGGGTACACTTTCCTGGGGCTGGCAGGCCCTGGCAAGGGCCTGTGTAAACAGGCCCCGTGGGAAGCCTTCCACGGCCTCTGCCTTGCTCTGTTAGGCTGTGCCACGTTAGCACATGAGCCAAGCAAGCCCTCTGCCCCTTCTGCCAGGGCTATGCTCTCCTCTTCCTGTTCTTCTCCTCCATCTCCCACACACCCACTTTCATCTGAAAACTGGACAAAGAGACTGAAGGGTAAAATCTTGGCAGCTGGGATACTGGCAATAACCACAAGTTGGAGATTATTCCACTTTCCCTGGAAGTTTCTGACTGACAATTGTGAAATTAATGAAAGATAAAAGAGGGTCTCTTATCTCCATTCAGACCCACAGGGATGCATTTTTCTCTTCGGCTGTGTCTGGGTGGCTTGCACTTCTCCAGAGCATGACTTAGAAGTGAGATGTTCAAAACCTGAGAATATGGAGTAGGTTGCAGGTTCAACTGCAGTTCAACCACAAACACAGAGCATGCGGCATGCTTTGGAAAACATAATGTAGAACATCTTAGCCTTTTTATGGTATTAATTTTCTCCCACATCCCTTTAAGTTATTTTGTGCATGTCTTCTGGCCTCTGTCTGCCTGTTTTCTTCTAATTTTTCCTTCCAAAAGAAACCTTCTGACAATGTGACATTCTTCATTTATGACCCCACCATTTATTTTCCTTATATGCTTGGTCAAATACAGGATTTGGCTCATATTTTCCATATGGAATTTTAATAAATTCATTATTCCCAAAGCAAAACAACCCTTTTCATGTTTAAGCTAAAAAACCCCTGCATGTAATTAATCTTTCAAGTAAATAAATGTGTAAAACATAGTAAAGAACTTTTGTATATTTTCAAAATTATCGCTTCTGCTTTATCCTTTCTCTTAGGTCTTGAATTCCCTTCATAAAGTCACTTTTTAGATGTTAGAATCTACATGGCTAATAACAAGAAAGGATTAACAACTACTTATTTATTTGTATGAATGCAGTCTACTGGCATAATTCAGTACAGAATAACAGAATAAAAATATTCTACTTCAAAGAATGTGCTTTAAAAAAAACTTAGATCCTCAAGTGAATAACTATTTTGCATTTTGTTTTGTCTATATTAATTGTGGATTTGTCCATCTAAAATATGTTGTTTCCACTCGGCTATGCAGACATTATATACGTGCTAAATCTGATTTTATTCCTCCTCTGTGCACCCTCCACTGCAGGTGTAACCTCCAATAGTCTTAGTTAAAAGCAGGCTGGTTCTAAAACAAACACACACATTTACCATGTTTTATTTTGCCAAAGAAGACCACACCACCAGCTTAGTTTCTGCTTTCACGCCACCTGGTGCTACTTAAGAACATAGTGGAAAAGGTCATTTGATACCACTAAAATTTCTTGCCACTCAACCTAACTGGGTCTTTCCCATCATGAGGTGAGTGTTCTCCCCTCATTGAATCACCATCACATTCCTTGCAGTGCTGCCTAATCCCGGTATTCATCACTCTGCTATGTCCCAGAATCTGAATCTCTTTATTCTTTAAAGGTCACTCTACCTCATCCATAAAAGACTAAGTTCATCTTATGTGAGCTCCACCTTCCTTCCTTCTCTACAACCTTTTTCTAACTTCATCTGTCCTCTTTCTTCCCCTTTCTCAGAGGCTAACATCCACAATTACACCTTTGATTACGTCTCCGCCTGCCTCTTCTGAGGGCTTTGTAAAATTGATTATCCCTTTTCTCTTAGGCCTGCAGACTCTCTTTCTACCAGGGGTACTCCTACCCTGAAAACAATAACAAAACAAATCTTTCTTCAGGCTACTTATCTCTCAAATGTCCTCTCTGTGAGCTTTTTTGGACGTGTATTCCTCTTCTCCTCGACCTGATGTTTAACTGCTAACACTGTGGTTTTTATCCTTATCACCCCATTGGAACTAAACAACCAAAAGTCACTGGCTTATCACCTATTGGTAACCAAATCTAACGATCTTTTTCAACTGCGCTTCTTCTCTGCAGCTTTTGACAAACTAACTTTTGAGACCGTCTTTCTGGAAACTGGAAGTGTTTCCAGAATTCTGAGTGGAGTCTTTTGTCTCTATTCCCCGTTTCTTTAACTGCAAACTGGAACATTTATCTGTGTAGGCTGCGGTTTCCCTGGCCCAATCTCCTTGTTGTACATATCCTCTGGAGAACTTTTCTTCAAACAATCTCTATCTACTCCTTTTCTTGCATTTTCATTGTTTTAGTGTCTTTTCTGTGTTAATAGCTCTGAAGCTTATTAACCCTGAATTACAGGCCTCTATTTCCTGTTTATGTTGGATTTATTCACATTTAAATTCTACTGAAGTGTCAAATGCAGCAGGTCCAGAACAGGTTCTATTTTTTTTCTCTCCAACCTTTCTTGATTTCCCCCTTTCAGTCAGTCACCGCCATACTCCTTGTTACCTAGAATAAAACGGTGGTTCTCTTGGACCCACGCTTTCCTTAGCCCAGGGCCATGAGTGTTCAAGCTCTCAGAGATATGCTGCCCTTCTAGCCCATTTAGACACATAACAACCAAACTGACTTTCTTGAACTGCAATTATAGGTTATTCTCCTGATTAACAATTTCCTATTATTTTGGTTTTCTTAAATAATTTTTACTTGCTTTTTATCTCTGTTTTAATTTTCCATATTTTTATGCTTGCTGTCTATCTCTTCCTCTAGATCCTTTAACATAGATCCTTTTCAAATAATTATAATACTTTATTGCAATTATTTTAATGATTATTTAAAAATAAAATAAATAACTNCTCTTGGACCCACGCTTTCCTTAGCCCAGGGCCATGAGTGTTCAAGCTCTCAGAGATATGCTGCCCTTCTAGCCCATTTAGACACATAACAACTAAACTGACTTTCTTGAACTGCAATTATAGGTTATTCTCCTGATTAACAATTTCCTATTATTTTGGTTTTCTTGAATAATTTTTACTTGCTTTTTATCTCTGTTTTAATTTTCCATATTTTTATGCTTGCTGTCTATCTCTTCCTCTAGATCCTTTAACATAGATCCTTTTCAAATAATTATAATACTTTATTGCAATTATTTTAATGATTATTTAAAAATAAAATAAATAACTAAATAAAAATAATTTACTCAGATAATCCCAAAATCTAGGTCATACCTTGATATTGGCTACACTTAAGATATGATGATTCTAGATTCTAATTTCTTTGTGCTTATGTATGCATGACTGAATACTGGACACTATAAGATTCTGAGGTAGATTTTACTTGTGCCCAGAAATGAGTATGCCTCTTCTGTCAGGCTGTGAGTATAAGTGGTCCTGCCAGTGTAGTCTGTAATTTGGGAAGGTTTGGAACTTCTCTTTGCTTTAGTTATGTTCAATGGGCTACAGCCTTTAAATCCCTCCAGTGGTAAACTGCCCCTGCCTTGCACTTAGTGTAAGGCCTAGAGCCCAAGGGCCCCTCCCCGTTCTCCTCTGCACCCTTAGACTCTGGTGGTAGTGGCCATGCCCGTGGCAGAAAGGGAGTCCCTCTTATTGTCACCCCAAAAGTAGACTGCTCTTATCTGGGACTCAGTGCAAAACCTAATTCTAAACCTCTACCCTCAGATTTGGGGAGGCCCTATGTTCTTAACTAGGTAATGGTTTCTCTCAATGCTCCTGCCTCTCTCCAAAGAGAGGTTAGCCGGTCACCTCCTCTTAGTGAGTATAAGACCCGGTGGTGAGAGAGTGGGGTTCCCATTCAGCTGCCCTGCCCCTGCATGAGGTAGATCAATTCTGCCCGTATGAATGTAAAGCTGGAATGTGGGAGCTCTTCTCTTGGTTCTGCCAATCCGCCATTGAATTCATGCAGTCCCTTTCATTTATTAACATATCTTGCAATTTAGAATCTCCAAAGGGCTCAAAAAGTATTATTCTGTAGGCTGTTTTGTTCTTATGGTTTAGATGGAAGCAATGTTTCTTGTAACTTTTAATATCAGAAGCAGAGGCTCCCTACTGCATTTATTCTTGACTCATCCTTAGACGTTATTCTCTGAAACAAATGCTAAGAAAAGGATTTGAGTTCAAGCAATTTATTTGGGACGTGATTCCAGAAAAACCCAGAAAGTAGTGGCAGGAGAGATGGGGAAGAGGAGGAAGCTTATATAGTGTGTTCATGGACAACTGTGGTACAGTCTCAATGGGGACTTACTAGAAGACGGGGTGGAAGCAGTCTTAGGGAGGAAGCTGGGTATTTATCCACCAGCTTCCATATGTAATGGACTAGCTATTCTGCCTGTGGGTGGAGGCTACACCAGGTCAGAAATGGCGAAAACCAGAGGAGCTTGCAGTAGAAAGTTGTTTATCCGAGGGAATAAGGGCAGGCATATAAACTCTCCAAGGACACTTATTACTTTACTTCTCAGACATATTGGTGTTCCGGAGCCCGATGTTTTTGAGAGGTTGATTCCTACCTGATTTGTCATTGTATTCTCCCATCATGGAGAATAGTCAGAAGACAATCAATCAATGTTTATTAAATGAAGTACCAATAAGTAGAATTCTGGCTAGCTCATCTCTATTTTCTGTCCCTCTCCCAAACCCACATCCTCACCCAGTTCCAATCACTCACATAACATAACTTAGTTCTCTTAATTCCCCAAAAGGTGAACTTGACCAGACTCCTTGGAATTTTTTTAAAAAGCATTTCTTTTATAGATAATTTAAAGGTTACAATTTTGAAATACAGGGCCTGGCATAAATAATGCCCCTGATTATTACAAAAATGTTTATTACAAAATCATAAGCATGCAATTCTGTAACACAACTATATCACACTCAAATGTCCACCATATGACATTTTAGGTGAAGTGTTCAAATTGCTGTCCACCGTGTGTGAGACATTCACGTACCCTCCCAACCACACTCAAGTAGGCGCTGCTTCTGCCCGACCCTGTATAATTGTCTAAAGTTTATATAACAGATATTTTCTATTATTTGCAGCTGAAAATGATTAGGCGTCCACCAACAATCATTTGCTACATTTGTGGTCGTGAATATGGAACAAAATCTATTGCCATTCATGAGCCACAGTGTCTGAAAAAATGGCATAATGAAAACAACTTGCTGCCTAAAGAGTTAAGGAGACCAGAACCTAAGAAACCTGAAGTCAGGACCATCAGTGGTAAGTTTGTGGATGAAAAGGCTTGAGTGCATAAGGGGAAACTTTTCTCTCTAAACTTTAGACTTTTTTCTCTTGTTCACACAACTGAAACCAATAATATTTATTTATTGTGTTGGCTATAGCTGAATCGGAAAAATGGCTTTGGAATGCCTGCCCAAAGTGTTCTCCTCCGATGCTGAGATCTAAAGATACCACATCCTGGCAAAATTGTGCAAGGAGAGGGGCCTGCTGGAATTTAAATATGTCTCAAATTTGTTTTCATGTATTATCAAACGTATGATATCTGGTGGCATATTTTCAAATAAAATGCATCTTAGAGTTTGTAGAACAGGGGCACCAAAGTTGAAGGCTTACAGGGTCCACTAATCAGGTTTTGAAATTGAATAAACTGGTCCATGTGTGAAAGGGGTCCATGAAGACTGGAAAGTACTAGCTCCTTCTAACGCAGACAGCTGCTCCCAGTTTCAGCTGGGAGCTTTGAGCTGAAGCACATTTTTCAATGTGTTATCACTGAGAAATTTAGCATAGTGTGGTGTTACCTTTCAAAAATACAAATGAATTGGAAATATAGACTTTTATAGAAAATGTCCAGGTTTTTAAAATTTTGCCATCAGTACTTTATTAAGTAATGCACAAGCCAGATGAAAGTGGAACTCCATGAACTACTATGCGTGGCCTCGTTAGAGACTTTGGCATATTCACTTAGGGTATGAGAATAGAGTAGTTCCCAGGATATTACTTGCTGTACAAGCTCTGACTTTCTCATTTGTATGATTGTCATTTTCTCAGTGGATCCTCTAGTTATACTCAAAGGAATATCATTTTGGTTTTAAGAGGAGTTTCATCCAATTCATTCATTCTCCTTACGTAGCCATAGATTTGAAGAACTGGAAGGCACCTTGGAGGTTATTTAGTATCATTTAGTCCAAAGCACTCTTATTAGAGATGTAACCCAAAGAGAGTTTTTAACAATTCACAGAATGGAATTTAGATTGTCATAATGAAGTCCTAGATGCTTCTAGAATTCAACTATTCACAGGTCTTGCTAAGAGAAAGACTCTGAGTACAGGTGAGGAAAGAACTCAAGATGAAAAAAATCCTTCGTTGAAATTAAAATCTTTGTCTACAAAAAGATTGTTTACCTCACTGAGACTCTTTCCTACCAATTCGAATTCGGTATCAAAAATACATTTGCTTCACTTCTGATCTCAACCACTTTCTCTGCTTGAGCATAATTATCACAAGTCTATAAGAGGTAAAAGAAATGACTACTTTGAGAACACTATTTGGTTCATTTTTCTGTTATTGCCTACAGATGGAAAAGGTAGGTCCTATAACTGCACCCCCTATAATTTTCCTGTTGACCTCAGGTTACTTTTATTTCTGAAGGTGTCCTTCATCTCTACGCCAAAATAATTGCCATTACCACTTCCACCCCATGGACTTCCTGCAGTCATAGAGTTCAAATAACCCTTCATTCATATCCAAAGCCAGAGCCCTATGCCAACACTTTTAGAGATGTGATGAATCGCTGAACGTGAGAATCAATGAATATTCTGGAATTTTTGGTCCATATTAAAGCTTATGAGTCAGAAGAAAGTGAGTGCCATTATTTTTCCAACAGTTTTCAAAGCACATACAGTACACTTTCATATCCTATGCAGAAAGCAATATCCAAGAGAGAAATACTAGGTTTGCTGGGGTTTAATTTGCTGGGGGCGGGAAGAATATTTGAAGTAGGCGTGCTAAGAAATCTGAGGTTTGCTAAGATTATGTGAACCATTAGACAGAGCTCATACTAAAATTTCCTGGGCTTTAATGATGAAATATATACTGTGTAAAATGATAAAAATTTTAAAAATGTGTATTTTTTAGTGCCCGGCTACTCAAATAGGCCCTTTGGAGGGCCTATCTTGGGAGATTCAAAGACAAAATCGATTTAATGTACTAAAGTCATTGTATTTAAATAAGGTTCATTAAAGCTAAATCCCACACTGTTTCTCTAAAATAAAGCCATATGCCTTGTTTCCTGTGCTCTGCCAATGAAGATTATACATCTTTCAGCTGTCTCCGTTGTTTTCCTAAGGGCACTTCTTTTCGTCAGATTAACTATTCTGTTTGCATTCTTCACTTTAATTACTTAAAGAATCTCTGAGTGTATGGCCTGAAAAAGATGATAAATTTTTATGATGTAATTTATCTTAAATTCACTCTCAACTGTCAGTTTTGGCTTTTAAAAACATTCTAACTGAAGGATTATGGAAGAGGAAAATACAAATACACGTTCTTTTTCCTGTGTAAGTTTATATTTAGAGTCAACTGAAAGAAGGCCAAAAGTTATATTTGCAAGAAAACAATGTGTAAGCAAAGATGTTAATAATTAGTAAAGAATGCATATCATAACACATAAAACAATGCCTTTCCCTTTTTAAAACCCAAGGAGTGAAAAGCCTCTGGTTCATAGCTAACTTTACTCGACCCTTGAGTGAACAGAACTATTTTTTTTCTGGCCCAAGTAATATGATTTGTTTAAAAGCCTCAGTCAACAGGTATTTCCTGAAAATATTTTCCATAAAAAGTAGAATATGGTTCTCCCCAATGAAAACTGATCCATTTTACCATTTTCTTTTCCTTTTCTTTAACTTTCCAGCCAAAGGTTTCTATGATCTCGATGCCTTAAATGAAGCCGCTTGGACAAGTGCCCAGAGCCAGCTGGTTGCCTGTAATATTTGCGGGCGCACCTTCCTGCCAGACAGACTGATTGTTCACCAACGATCCTGTAAACCGAGAGTCGCCAAGTAAAGCCCTTTCTCCCTATGAAAGTGTTACAGGAATTAAGTCCTTTCGAAAGAGATGGGGGTATGGCGGGAAAGAGAGAAAGCTGGTGAGGAAAAGAACAATGAGAAGTGGGACGGATCAACGACAACGGTGTAGGCGTGAGCCCAGTGTGTTGGGGGTGGGCGTGTGATCACTGTATGGTGGGCAAATGCTTGTGCGCAGACACATCGGGGGCCGGCACGGCACCCTCTCATCAGGCAGTACTTGCAAGTGCGTTGCCCTTCACCAGACCTGGCATGGTTGTGTCAAGGAAATTTCAGAGACAACTGTTGCCATTCTCCTCCCGTTTTATTTTCCGGAGTGAGATTTTGAACCTCACAAACAGGACTATTATTCAGTGAACAGAGGCTTTGGGTGGCAATGTCGGGCAACTCCTTAGTCCCAAGAAAAAACTGGATTCCTTCCCATCACTGTGCTTATTGAAATAATATGCCACTCCCTGCTTCCTCTGA
Organism: Sturnira hondurensis; assembly: GCF_014824575.4. Classification (NCBI taxonomy): domain Eukaryota; kingdom Metazoa; phylum Chordata; class Mammalia; order Chiroptera; family Phyllostomidae; genus Sturnira; species Sturnira hondurensis. Next base: position 6,489,072 of record NW_028074140.1, on the reverse strand, counting down.
TCCAGGGAAGTATTTTTAATTGAGTATTTATATGGAATCTTCTCTTCTTTATAAGGTCATTTCAACAGGAGAGACATTCGAAAAAAGAGCTGAAGACTTAGAGTACTGGAACCGTATCTAAAACATATTCTCTTTTTTAAATGATTTTTTGCAGTCTTTATTTTTTAAATGTAATCTTTATTGTATTTGTCCATTACCATTTAGTCCTCTAATAACCCCCAACACCCCAGCAATCACTAGACTGTTGTCTGTGAGTCCTTTTCCCTTTTTGCTCAATCTCTCCACCCCCTCACCTCGTCCCCTCTTAGCTGTCATCCTGCTCTCTATCTATGAACCTGTCCTGATTTTTCTTGTTAGTTCAGTTTTTTCATTAGATTCCACATGTGAATGAAATCATATGGTATTTGGCTTTCTCTGATTGGCTTATTTCACTTAGCATAATGTTCTACAGGTTCATACATACTGTTGGAAAGGGTAAAAATCTCTTCTTTTTTATGGGGAAGTAGTATTCCATTGGGTAAATATCCTATAGTCGTTTTATCCACTCATCAGCTGATGGACACTGGGCTACTTCCATATCTAGGTAATTGTAAATAATGCTGCAATGAACATAGCAGTGTTCATGTTCTTTTGATTTATGTTTGGGTTTTCTTCGGATATATTCCCAGAAGTGGGATTGCTGGGTCAAAACACAGATACATTTTTAAGTTTTTGAGGTATCTCCATACTGCTTTCCTCAGTGGCTGCACCAGTCTGTATTTCCATCAACAGTGCAAAAGAGTTCTCTTTTCTCCACATCCTCACCAGTGCTTGTAATTTGTTGATTTATTGGTGATAGCCATTCTGCATGTATGAGGTGATATCTCATTGTAGTTTTAATTTCTATTTCTCTGATGATTAGTGACATTGAGCATCTTTTCATATGTCTATTGGCCATCTGTATGTCTTCTTTGGAGAAGTGCCTATTCAGGTCCTTTGCCCATTTTTTAATTTTTTTTTTTTTGGTGTTGAGTTTTGTAAGTACTTCATACATTTTTTATATTAACCTCTCATCAGAAGTATCAGTGAATATGTTCTGCCATTCTGTGGACTGTTTTTTTTAATTTTGTTGATGTTTTCCTTTGCTGTGCAAAAACTTTTTAGTTTGATATAGTCCCATGTTTTAATATTTTTTTTGTTTTCTTTGCCTGGGTAGATATATATGATAAAAAATTTCTACAAGCAATATCTCAGATTTTGCTGCCTATGTGTCTTCTAGGATTTTTATGGTTTTGAATCTAATTTTTAAGTCTTTAATACATTTTGAATTTATTCTTGTGTATGGTGGTCTAGTTTCATTTTTCTGCATATATCTGTCCAATTTTCCCCACATCATTTACTGAATAAACTATCTTTATCCAATGGTGTGTGCTTGCTTCCTTGATCAAATATTAATTGACTGTAAGGGTGTGGGTTTATATCTGGGCTCTCTATTCTGTTCCATAGATCTGTGTGTCTGTTTTTATGCCAGTCCCGTGCTGTTTTGATTATTATGGCCTTGTGATAGTTTGATATAAAGTAGCATGCAAATTTGTTCTTTCTCAGGATTGCTGTTGCTATGCAGGGGCTTTCGTGGTTCCATATAAATTTTTGAAATATTTGTTCTAGTTCTGTGAAATACATCATTGGAATCTCGATAGGAACTATTTTGAATCTATAGATCACTTTTGGAAGTATGGACATTATATGTTAACCCTTCCATCTATGAACATGGTATATGCTTCTGCTTATTTGCATCTTCTTCAATTTCTTTCTTCAGTATCTTATAATTTTCCATGTACAGGACTAGGTTTATTCCTAGGTATTTTATTCTTTGTGAAGCAATTGTGAATGGGATTGTTTTCTTAATTTTCCTTTTTGTTAATTCATTATTGGCATATAAAAATGCAACTGATTTCTGGATATTAATTTTGTATCCTACTTTGCTGAATTCATTTATCAGTTCTAGTAGTTTCTTGGTAGAATCTTTGGGATTCTCTCTGTACAGTATCATGTCGTCTGCAAATAAAGACAGTTTTACTTCTTCCTTTTCAATTTCAATGTCTCTTATTCTTTTTGTCTGATTGTTGTGGCTAGAATTCCCAGTACTACATTGAATAAGAGAGGTGAAGGCAGGCATCCCTGTTGTATTCCCTATCTGAAGGGGAACACTTGTAATTTTTGTCCATTGAGTATAATACTGGCAGTTGGTTTGTCATATATGGCCTTTATTATGTTTAGGTATGTTTCCTCCATTCCCACTTTGCTGAGAGTTTTGGTGGTGAATGGGTACTGGATTTTGTCCATAGCTTTTTCTGTGCCTATTGATATGATCATGTGGTTTTTATCCTCCATCTTGTTTATGTGGTGAATCACATTTGTGGATTTGTGAATGTTGTACTAACCTTGTGCTCCCAGAATAAATTGCACTTGTTCATAGTGTATGATCTTTTTGATGCATTGCTGTATTCAGTTTGCTAATATTTTGTTGAGGATTTTAGCATCTATGTTCATCAGGGATATTGGCCTATCATTTTCTTTCCTTATAGTGTCTTTATCTGGTTTTGGAATTAGGATAATGCTGGCCTTGTACAATGAAAATGGGAGTCTTCCCTCCTCTTGTATTTTGTGAGATAGTTTGAGAAGGAGAGGTGTTAGTTCTTGGATAAAATTTACCTGTGAAGCCATCTGGTCCAAGGCTTCTGTTTGTCAGAACTTTTTTGATTACTGTTCCAGTTGCATTAGGTGCAATCTCTCTATTCAGATTATCTGATTCTTGCTGATTTAGTTTTGGAAGATTTGTGTGTTTCTAGAAACTTATGCATTTCATCCCGTCTGTCCAGTTTGTTGGCATATAGTTCATGTTTCCTTACAATCCTTTGTTTTCTTTGATGTCATTTGTTGTTTCACTCCTTTCATTTCTGATTTAATTTATTTGGGTCCTTTGCCTTTTTTTCTTGACGAGTCTAGATTAATATTTGCCAATCTTGTTTATCTTTTCGAAGAACCAGGTCTTGGATTCATTGATCTTTGGTATCTTTTTTTAGACTATATTTCATTCCTTTCTGCTCTGTTCTTTATTATTCCCTTCCTTCTACTCACTTTGGCTTTGTTTGTTGTTCTTTTTTAAGTTCATTTAAGTGTGAAGTTAGATAATTTATTTGAGCTTTTTCTTGTTTGTTGAGATAGGCCTGTAATGCTATGTATTTCCCTCTTAGAATGGCTTTCCAGTGTCCCACAGATTTTGGATCGTCGTGTCCTCATTGTCATTTGTTTCAAAGTATCTTTTGATTTCTTCCTTGATCTCATTGTTGACCCATTTATTGCTTAATAATGTGTTATTTAGCTTCCATGTCTTTGTGTGTTTTTCAGTGTTCTTCTTGTGATTGATTTCTAGTTTCATAGCATTATGGCCAGAGAAGATGTTTGATATGATTTCAATCTTCTTAAATTTCTTGAGACTTATGTCCCAACATGTGGTCTATACTACAAAATGTTCCATGTGCACTTGAAAAGCATACATATTCTGCTGCTTTGGGGTGAAATGCTCTGAAGATACCAACTAAATCCATTTGATCTAGTGTGTCATTTAAGGTCACTCTCTCCTTGCTGATTTTCTGTCTGGAAGCTATATCCGTTGAAGTCAATGGGGTGTTAAAATCCCCAAATGTGACTGTATTTCTCTCCTTTTACATCATCAAAATTCTCTTCACATATTTATTTTCTCCTATGTTGGATGTGTAACTGTTTACCAGGGTTATAGTAAGCATTTACACACCATTTGTTGAATTGTTCTCTTTATCATTATGAGGTGCCCTTCCCTGTCTCATTATAGCCTTGGTTTGAAAGTCTATTTTGTCATATATAAGTACTGCTATTCCAGCTTTTCTTTTTTTCCATTTGCATGAAATATCTCTTTCCAGTCCTTTACTTTTAGTCTGTATGCATCTTTTGATCTGAGATGGGTCTTTTAGAGGCAGTGTATATATGGATCTTGTTTTCTTATCCACTCAGCTACCCTCTGTCTTTTGGTTGGAGCATTTAAGCCATTTACATTTAAGGTGATTATTGATAGATATGTATGTAGTGCCATACACATTTTATTGTTAGACTGTTTTCCTCTCATTTTTCTTTCTCTTTTTCTTCTTAAAGCAAGCCTTTTAACATTTGCTGCAGTACTGGTTTGGTGTTAACAAACTCCTTTGGCTTTTTCTTGTCTGAGAAACTCTTTATTTTTCCTTCAATTTAAATGATAGCTTTACTGGGCGAAGTAGGCTTAGTTGTAGGTCCTTGCTTTTCATCATCTTGAATATTTCATACCATTCCCTTCTGGCCTGAAATGTTTCTATTGAGTAATCAGATAGAAGTCTAATTGGTGCTCCTTTGTAGGTAACTACCTGCTTTTCTTTTGTGGCTTTTAGGATTTTCTCCTTGTCTTTAAGCCTTGTCATTTTAATTATGATGTGTCTCAGTGTAGGACTCTTTGGGTCCAACTTGTTTGGTACTCTCTGAGCTTCCTGGGCTTGTGTGACTTTTTCCTTCACAAGACTAGGGAAGTTTTTGGTCATTATTTCATTATTTCTTCAAATAGGTTATTGATTATTTGCTCATTCTCTTCTCCTTCTTGTCTTCCCACGATGTGGATGTTGTTATGTTTCATGTTGTCTGAACTGTTTCTTAAGTTCTTCTTATTTTTTTAATTCTTTTTTCTTATTGCTGCCCAGTGTATTATTTATCTCAGATATTGCATTCTTTATTTCTGACTGGTCCTTTCTATGGTTTTTATGTCTTTTTTTGTGCTCTTGAGTATCCTTATAATCATTACTCCAAACTCTATCCTGTTGGAAACCATCCTCCCTGTTTACAGGAGCAGTAATCCCCCATGGCTAAGGCTGAATGAGAGACCTTCAGGCCATGAGTCACTAAGGAGACAAAGCTTAGCTCCCTGGCAGAAGCGCCGCTTCTGCTCCTTTTTCCATAACTGGCCCCTGACACTTGATCAGTTAGTCAATGATAGGTAAGATTCCCCAAGGGGGGAAGGACCTAAGACAGGCATGATCACGTGGAGGCCCCAGGGAAGGACTTGGGGGCTATGGAGAAAGGGGGTGATGGACCCTTGCCCCTCGGCTTTGAAGAAGCCTGAGACCTCATTTCTCCTAATTCCTTGGCTATCTTGCCTCTTCTGCCTGACTGAATGACAGAGGGTGGTGCAATGACAGAGGGTGGTGCAATCCTGTGCTGGAATGGGCAGGCTCCCCAGGTGATCAGGCCTGAGAAAGAATATGTAAAATCCTGGGAAGCCTGCTTTGCTAAGAATGCTCTTAGTTAAAGGATAAAGGTCCAAGCAGGAAATGAGTTGGTTTCCCAAAGTTTTGTAGCCCTTTAACTGATAGACCCTGACTCAGAAGAAGCCCTAATAGTTCTTTGTATGCTATCTACTGTTTGATCCTTACTGCCTGACAATGATTAATAAGCGGTACCTGTATTCCTGTGCAAATTAAACCCAATAAAAGCCTGTCTGGGCAAGGGTCAGCGCACTCTGTCCTTGAGAGAGTGGCCAGACCACTCTGAGGTGCTCCACTTGAGGGAGTAGCCGAGCCATCCCTTTTCCTCCATAGGACTTGGTAGTCCTTGTGAATTTGTCTCATATTTCATCCATGATGCTGTGGGCACTGCAGGCCAGTGCACGCATCACTATTTGCTTGCCTCCATTTCATCTATTTCTTCTTCTGGAGAATTTTCTTGTTCTTTCATTTGAGGTCCCTTTCTTTGTCTTCCCATATCAGCTGATTCTTTGTATTTTCCACCTTAGATATTACACTGATCTGTCATTAAACTGATCAGTTGTTAATCTAATCAAGCTGTAAGGATTCCAGCTTAAGCACCACAGGGTGGGGCAGAGTAATTCCTGTAACTAAGGCTATTTCTTCCCCTATTGATGCTACTTGGGGAAGAGTGTTCTGCCTGAGAAAGATGGCATCTGCAGTGTGGGGAATGACTCAGCATAGGGATCCTGGTGGCTGTTCCTTCAATTCTCTCCCCAGAGCCACCAGCTCCACTCTCCTTAAGTGTCTCTTATCCACCTTGCCCTCCTTCTTCCAGAATCCAGGGAAAGTGGCTGCAAATAAAATTTTTTGTTTTGGCCCTTTAAGAGGCTCACTTCTTCTCCACCCATCTCTCCCTGGCAGACAGAAACCCTGCTGCTTTTCACAGCTGGATGTTATCTGGGTTCCTTTCTGGCTCTGGTGCTATAGGCTGGGGAGCCTAGCTTGAGGTTTACACCCCATACGTGTCAGAGGGAACCCCCCGGCCACTGAAATATCTCTGCGGAACTTCAGTTGCTGCCCATGGGAGCCCAGCCAGCCCTCTTGTGCCTCGTCTGCACTCCCTACCAGTCACTCTGTGGTGAAGTGGTGTCTTTCATCTGTCTGTGGTCGTAAGGCTTCTCTCTAGCTAATGTGCAGTTGGTTATTCTGGATGATTTCTCTACAATGTAGTTGTAATTCCAGACCGATCCTGGGAGGAGGTTAGTGTAGCTTTAACGTACTCCTCTACCATCTTGGATCTCCTAAAAAGTCCTCACGCATATTCTCTTACTAAAAGTGAGAAATGCAACAGGGAAATTTCAGAGCCAGTGCCAGCCTCATATGTCAGGAGACTGGTGCAGTACCATTCATCAGATGGGTGGAGGCCCCTTCCTTCTGTAGAAGTGCAGCAGGAGTTCTTCATGCCCTCCCTCGTGGGGGCTTATAGGTATTCTATTGTCAAGGACTAACCGCCTGCCAGGAAGTTCCGTGCCTCCTTGCCCAAGGTCCATGAACAGTAAGTGCTGTTCTGTGCCTTAGAGTCCTTGAATGTGTATTCATAGAGGCAGGGCTCTCCTGGGAGAGGCCAGAGCCAGGGAGCCGCTCTGCCCAGGAAATTCGGCTCCCCCAGGCAGCGCTGTCTCGTCTGGCCTCTCAGCAGTTTTGCTTGAGATCTTTGTTTATTTTATGGCCGAATTTCAGGGCCATTCTGGATTCACTTGGTTCCTGCAAGCTTGCATTCATGACTGCGCACAGCACAGTTAGCTCCCGATTGTACAAGCAATCGTTGACCTAATGTTTTTCTTATATACTTCTGTGTTATAAAAGGTTAGGTTAAGAAAACGGTGCTTAATATTTTTTCCTACCTGTTCAAAAGGAAGCAAGTGATAATTTTTTTAAAAGTGTTTATATACCCTCCAATAACATTATCGTCTTGTGAAAGACATTATTTAATGCTTCATAGTAGATGGTTTAGTTTTGTTAACAAAAGGGATAACAGTATCTTGTGTACAGTAATTATACTGTGGGTCAGGCACTGTGCTTAGTGCTTGTTATGAATCTGCTTAAATCTCACACCAGCCCAACATGTAGATATCATTACCCCTATTTTATACACAAGGAAACTGATTCTTAGACTAAATAGTAATTCAGGGTCACACTGAGCTTGAGCACAACGATAGAGTAGGCAAGCAAACTCAGAACTGTTGGAATTCCAAACCTATAATCTTATCCATTGCCATTTATAGGCCAGATATCACTAATTATACTAACTATACCAACACAAATGATCTGACAAATGTGGAAAGTTTTGTACAATGTTTAGTGACTAAGACAAATGGAAATGTTAACATGCGTACAGTGTGCCTGCTGCTCTAGATTGATCTTAAACCAAGGTAAAAACAAACATTGGAACAGTGTCGTGTTTCAGGAGATGCTTCTGCATTCTGCTGATGTTTATAGTCAAAGAACAGGAGATAAAGAGAAGTCTCTAGGCTTAACTTTGCAATGAGTTGCCTCTCAGGGTTTTGAAAAGAGACTCTCAGGCACCTTGCTTTCAAAGCATGACAAAAAAAAATAAAACAAAACTAGCTTATCTGTAGGAATTATTAAACCTATGAGTTCTTTTTTTTAAAGATTTTATTTATTTTAGATAGGGGGGCAGGCAAGGAGGAAGAGAAACATCAATGTGTGGCTGCCCCTCACATACCCTAACAGGGGAGCTGTCCTGGCCAGCAACCCAGGCATGTGCCCTGATTGGGAATCAAACCAGCGACCCTTTGGTTCACAGGCCAGCGCTCATTTCACTGAGCCACATCAGCCAGGGCCAAGCCTGGAAGTTCTTAAAGTGCTTGAAAAATATGAGCTCTTACAGAAATTGTCACTTCCACAGGGAACTGTGAGCCAGCTTGAGGTCCATCAAAGGGCTGACAGTGGGATTGCACTGCAGGTCCACTTCAGCCAGACTGGCAAATGCTCCATAGAATTAAACCTAGAGCAAGCCCCCTTCCAAGTACTAACCAGGCTCAACCTCAACCTCAAGGTCAGATGAGATTGGGCACGTTGAAGATGGAATGGTGCAGCTGCATGCTTTAGAGGCCGTGGTGACAGAAGAAAAGAGGCTGGTATCTCAGTGGGTTCTAATTCCTGGCTCAGTGACCCAAGGAAGCTTATGGGAAGCCCAGTGAGGTTGAAGATGTTTTCAGTGTAAAAATTACACAGAATTTCTGTCCTGGACTCTTCTAAAGCCAGAGGATATGCTGACCACTGGCCTGCAAGGTGAAGCATGGAGTTGCAAAGTCATTGGTGTTTTCCAGTTTGGCCTGGATGTGCAAGAGGACAGCATGACAGGCCCCCATTGGCATCTCTGCTCCTGAGGCTCTGACACTCAGCAGGTGCTGCTGTGTTCACATATACTCCCTTTCATGGAGGCCAGAAGATAATAAAAATAAATAAAATAAATCTAGAGCCAGCCCAGTTGTAATGATATCAATCCGATTTCCCGCCATTATCAAGGTGAGTCATCCAAGTTTTGCTACTTTGATGGGACAGAACTCACCTGTTCTCTGCCAACAGCCCTCTCCTTCAGCTGACAACTGTGTAGATCTCTGTACTTTCAAAGAAAGCTATTTTGTTAACAATGGTTGGCACCTCTATGAAACATGACTTTGAACCTTGAAATAGTTCCCACGGATACTCTTTTAAATGATGAAGAGCAGACACTAGATGGAGTTACCTGGAGTGCTCACACTCTCCTGGCAGTTACTGCTCTGGGGTATAATATCATTGCTGGCATCTACAGCAATGTGATTCCCTCACTGCTCTGTTAATTGGTGCTGCACAAACTTCAATCGAATGCCCCTCTGGCTGAGGTTATACAAAAAATTCCAGAACTTTTGGATCCTCATTTGCACATTGAATTCACATCAAAGGTGCAAGGCATGTCCTATCAGAAGGACCCACTGGGGGACTGAACAAGCGTGCCCTAGTAAGGGGAGTGGAAGGAAAGAATCTGCTGTAAGTTAGCATGGGAGGCTGTGAGGGCCCCATAACGGAGGGCTTCAGGAGGTCTTATTAAGCAGGCATGGAAGTATTTCCAAGTGGGGTCCCCGTATTTCCCAGAATGGTTCCCAGATGACACTGCTCCACTCTGGGCAATGCCAGCCTGAGTCCCTCATGGAAAAAGAAGCTGCTAATGTCAAGCAGACCCATTTGTCAACAGGGAAGCAATACAGGGCAGATATGCAAAGTCTTGTACCCCTCAAAACCTGAAAACAGCCCTTGGTTTCTCCGTGCTTGTCTGCTTCTGACATTAGTAGCATTTTTCTTTACACCCCTGTCTAAACTAACAACTTGTGTAGCTTTAATCCTGTATCAGGTCAGGGCAGGAAGTCCAGCCCTTTCCTTTCCCAAAACTGAGAGGTCCATTCCCTCCTCTGGCGATGGTCCACCGTCTTTTATCGTTTACTGCTTTCCTACTGACTCACTGTCTGGCCCACACGAACTTCTGTGCCTGTTTCTGCCCTGCCCACTCTCTGGGAGCACTGTGACCAGAAGTGAAAAAGGAGATTTTCCTGCACTTGGAAGAAACAGCACATACAAAAAGTGGTCAGGTTTCCAGTGGGGGCCAAACTGGGTGTTGTGGAAGAAACACACACCAGGAAGACCATTAACTCATCACAGGGTGGTACACCTTTATTCTTAGCTCTTTTATTATTTTGTCATAAAGCTCTTCAAAAAGATACACTCATGGGGAAAGTCTTAGGTTTTCTGTACTCAGGCAAACTTAGTTCTTGACATCCTACTGTAGTTGAATTTGATGGTTTAAATTTCAAATACTACTCTTTGGGGTATAAGAGAAAGATGGAGGTGCAAGGAAGAGGTGCTAAGTGCTCTGATAATACCTTTGAATTCTACCTGCAGAAACAAGACATTAAGTCAGCACGCACATTATAAACCAACTACAAGTGTGATATAAAAGTGAAAAGTGTGATAAAAAATGAGGGGACTAAGGCCTATCATTGACTTATGCTGATTACCCTACAGACCAAGGTTTCGCAGATGACTTTATCTGAGAGTGTGTTAGGCAAAGTAATGGCCCCCAAAGATGTTGATGCCCTAGTGTCTAAAACTTGTGACTGTGTGGCCTTACATGGTAACAGAGACTCTGCAGATGTGGTTAACATTATGGACCTTATAATGGGAAAAGAAGCTGGAATTATCCAGGTGGGCCCAATGTGATTTAATGAGTCCTCAGAAGAATCAAAAGGAAAAAGAGTAGGTGAGAGAGATGGCAGCGTGAAAAGGATTACACACCCTGTGGTTGATTCTGAGCTGTGGGGAACTACGTGCAGGAACTAGAGAGAAGCCTCTAGGAGTTAAGAGCGGCCCCAGCAGACAACCAGTGAGGAAACTGGAACCTCAGTCTTATAACCACAAGGATCTGGATTCTGCCCATAACCTCAATGAGCAAAGAAACAGATTCTCCCCCGGAGCCTCCGGAAAGAAATGCAGTCCTGCCAACAATGTGTCTTTATATGTTGAATCCAGGGTTGAACTTCTGACCTACAGAACTGCAATAAAATAAATGTTTGTTCTTTAAGTTACTAAGTTTGTAGTAACTTGTTATGGTAGCAACAGACAACTAATAGACATATCATCTATGTGGCCTAGGGTAGGGCCAGGGAGGCAAAGCCTTCAGCTCCACGAGGAATGCTGGCCACCTCCACTGCATGCATCTATGAGGGGCCACCAGGGCCAACAGCCAAAAGGGATTGAGAGCCTGAGATTTGCTGCCCCTGAATACACAGCTATTACATGACATGTACAAATTCTGGATGTAGATATTTCAAGTTCCGTTTAATAATTGTCATTTTAATGTTCTGTTAACACTTTTAAACCACAAATGGGATGTCATATGTACATACTTGTTTTAAAAATAGTAAGTGGACAAATGCAGTTAAATTATTTGACGATTGACTTTTGGTGCCAATGACCCCATGGCCTTGCCCCACCCACTTGCCTGTCCTTTGAATGAACTAGAGAAGGAAAGTACCTGCATAAGCTGAAATAGTGGATGGCTATTGGTAGAGGAATCTCTAAATAAGGTGCTGACAGAAAAAAAAATAGTCAAAACACCCAAATTCTGAAGGTGCAGATTTGGTGTGAACAAATCCCAGAGTTAGATTTTCACCGGGCTTTCCCCAGCAGCTACACGCACATTTGGAGGCTAGACCATCCGGATGACTTGCTCCAAGTGTGGGGAAAGGCTGGGCCAAAACACTGACTTGAGGACCAGCATTCAGCAACTTATCAAGAATGAATGTGCCTTCAGTGCCCTCATCGCCCGTCTTTGATCCTTCTGCCCTGCCCCTTCACTCTCCACTCTTTCAACCTTCACCTTGAAACCTCTTCAAGGTTCCTCTGGGACCCCATGGTTCCAGCATCCGCTGACTACTGCCCAGACTTCGGCTTCTGTTGGAGCAAAAACTCAAGGGCTCCTCCCTCCGGATATTCACATCCCCCCTCCATCCCCCCCATCTGCCCTTCCACTTTCACAGCCTGGGAGTCTCCTTCTCGACTCTTCATTAGGTATGTCGTGAGAAATAAATGTAAGAAAGTCATCTCTGTTAAGGCAGTCCATGGAAGACAATGCTTTAATGTGTTACCCTTTTCAGGCATTGCAGTTGTTTCATAAGTTTCCTAGAAGTATCATGTCTTTATTCAAAGTAATGAAACCCATGTGGTGGAATTTTAGATAAAATACTGAAATGGAAGCCAAGAAGGCATGCAGAGTGGGTCTCTTTCTGACCATCAGTGTCCGTCCTTTATCACAACACAAAGACCCCTGCTAACTCCATATCTGGGTCGGGGCATCTCTAATAGCATGTCCACTTACTGCTTGTATTATGGTGGGCCAGCTGATCTAAGGAACAGACCCAAAACAGTATAATGGCCTAAATAACATGGCAGTTTATTTCTTGCTTTAAAAAGAGTCTAGAGCAAGTGAACAGTTTAATGACGTGTCCCTTCTTCAGGAAATCATTCAGGGCCACAAGATGATGAAGTCTGCCATTTTCAATCTGGGACACTCAGACGTGGCCTGGAAGGTCCCCTCCTTTCAGTCCAGTCACAAGGAGTAAATAGCATGGAGTTACGTGTCTTGCAGGTTTGTACGCGCCAGTCCTAGAAGAGATTCTCCCCATTCCGCTCACTCTCATTGGCTAAATCTCAGCCACATGGTACACCTAAGTGCAAGGGAGGCTGGACATTGAGTTCTCATTGTGGCAGCAGGAGGCAGAGGTGAATGGGATTTGGGGAATAAGTAATAGTCTCACCATGCACCTCAAAGGTAACTCTATCCTGGGCTTTTTGCTAGACCACTTTCCCTCTTCTGAGAAATTGAAAATATTTGGACACAAACCAAGAGGACAAGGCATTGTTCTTACCATCAAAGCAGATTTGATTAATAGGATGAAAAAAAGAAAAACTGGAAAATTACAGCCATCTTCATATTTAGGAAGAGCAGTATCCTTTCATTTTTGAAGGAAAGTTTTTTTTGTTAATTGCTTTAGGAAACAATTTTTAAAGGCATTTTAAATATGAAAAGTTTGGTTCTGGGTTTAGTCTCCTGAGAGTAGTTGCAACAAAGAGGAGAGAGACAATTTTGCAAAACATTGTGGATGGCCACATTTACAATGGGTGGAGCTCCAATTTTGGAGAATTATTGAGTGAACTGGCTTTTCATCCTCTAGCCAGGGCCATTCAAAAAATAAATTGGAGTTTTAGACACAGTACCAGGTCAAGGGGAACTCCCCCTCTATGAGGAGGACCTGAGACCATGGCAACGTGTCAGCAAGACAGACTGAGGTGAGTGAGAGACAGCAGGGAGCGGACTCTACATTGGGATAAGGCTGGTCGACTTAGAAGCAGTGATCACTTACCAGGTTTTGAATGTTCCTCTCCTGCATTCCAAGTCTGCACATTACCTTCAAGCCTGCACTCTGCATTGCTGTTTGCTGCCCTGAGGTCTGGGGTGGACTTGTGAAGTAAGAGGCGAGTCGATGTCCACCCTCGGACACATAGAGAAAGCACTTGAAATGTCACGGAGCATGCCAAACAGCATTTACGAGCAATAGATGGCAGACAACAGCCAAGGTAGCTGCGTACTCTCGGGTAATCCCGAATCATCTGAGTAGAGGACTCGGGTTTCTGACGTTATCTAATGGGAGCTTAGATCTCGCTCATTTGGCTGGCACGGAGGTGTGCAACCCCGGAAGTCCAGTGACCATGGGTATGTGGTTAAGCATGCTCCAGTCAAACACCAGTGAACACCCTGAGGCTGTAACTGTGACAAGTGTTGGTACACAGCCTCTGACTCCTCCAGCCAGAGCAGATAGGCGAACTGGCATTGCTACGACAACCTCTTTGCAGAGGGAGGTTGGATCTGGCCCTGAATGGGTGACCAGGTAAAGACAGTGGGGCATTAAAGGGTGTTCTAGGGGAGAAAGCCACAGAACTGGTGTTCTACTCCAAGAATTGTAGTTGGTGTGTTTTGTTTTGTTTTCTACTCTAATTGGCTTATTTTCCTCTGTTACTCTCTGGGGTTTGTCCACAGGATTTCCTGGTACCTTGATAAGGCATGTTTCTTGGTCTTAGTCTGGCACATTTTCTAGACCACAGCTTCCTAACCAGCGGGCCCATTATTGATGTGCTAACACATTAATCCCTTCGGCCCCCCAGGCTGTCTGCCAGGGCCTGTGGCCGTCGCCTTTGGCTGCAAGCAGCACCACTGGCTGACACCCGTGCACAGCACCAATACCAGCATCTTCTGGATGTGCCGTCAAGTGCAACACAGAGGAAAGCTCTACCTCCTTTCTGATAAGTGGCGCTGACCATAGTGAAGAAGAGTGTAGGGCCTTTAGACTGTTGGATCGACGTATGAAAAAGGTCTCCAAGTTCATGTTTTACTTACTTGTTCTGGCTAAACCTGCCATTTTTTTCCCCTCTTTGACATGTTTCCTGTCCAACGCCTATCATCAATGTACTATTTTCCAGAGAGATTAAGAACCCAGGTCCAGAAACAATTACATACGCCTTTTAACACTGAGGGTTAGAGGGAAAAACCTGTGAACCTGTGTACAGCTGGGGCAACTGGGCAAGGCTCCCCACCAGGGTTCAAAAGTGAGCATGTTGTGTGCGGTTTCTGGGAGGGCGGTGAGGACAGCAAGTCAGAGGAACGACTGGAGCAACGACGAAGGGCGCCGCGGGATTCCTGTGCAAGGAAGGTGAGCGGCAGGGGCAGTAAAGAGCTCACAACAGTTAGCGCTTCATGCTTCCAAGCCCTCAGCTAGTGGTCGGCGCCAATGCAAATTGGACAAGTCCTACGACTTGCCTGTGTTTGTTCAGGAGGACATCGAATAAACAAACCTCTGAAAGAAAAATGGGGCTGAGTGAACATAAAGGTTAGGAGGGGTATAAATCCGCTTTTGCCATTTTGTTTCCCCGCTTGCCTTTCCCTGATCTTCAGTCTCTCACAGCGTCTTTGTCTCCATCCCCAACTTCACTTCTCTGCCTAGCAGCCGTTCTCAGCTCTGGCAACCAGCACACTCTAGCCGGAAGAGGGCAGTGTTCGGAAGCGATGAGGCTGGAAATTCTCACAGGCCCGCGCAAGCAGGGCCTGGCAGACTGGGCTCTGCATTTTTGTTAGTGGCAAACTCTAAAAGGGACGTGAATATACATCCTGAAGCGGTGCCTGAAGTCATATCAAGTGACTTCTTCCTCCCGCCCTCCTCGAAACTTTTTAAAGGAATAGTTATGAACATTTAGGGTAGAGAGATCAACGTGGTCCATCACAAGCCTTGCTTTGGCCAGTTTTCTGGCGAAAGTTACACAGGATGTGGAACGAAAATATCTAGATATTGTGAGTGATTTAGGCAAAACAGATGCTTTGCTTGAATTGTGAATGCTCTTTCTTTGCAGTGGGCAAGTTAAAGTTGATTTCTACCCCCTATTATTTTCAAAATGATTGTAGAGGTCAATTATTAACTTTCTGAGCACCCACAGGGTGTCGGGCTCAGGCGGAACAACGGGAGATACAGAGACAACTGCAACAGAGAGATACCACGTGGTATAAATGGACAGCGGGAGCTTGAAAGAAACTGGACTTTTGAAAAACACACAGCAGTTCTAAAAAGAGAAAGCCAGGGGAATAAAGGGGTCACCTGCCCCCTCCTCAGGCACTGGGGTGTGGGAGGCGGAATCTGGAATCCTTGGGGACAGGTAAAATTTATTTAGAGTAGGAAGAATTCTTGTGATCACCCAGAGAAGAAATTGAGGATCCAGGGTATTTTGCTGATAACAGACTGGGGGGCAATAAAGAAAGGAAGGGTCAGGGTAGGGGCCTGGGAAGCCCCATGAGTGTGCAGCCCATGTAATCACAGGGAGCCTCACACTTGGAAGGGTCCCTTGCTTGGTTTAATGCCTTACTATTGCCATCAAGAAATTCTTATTAATTTTTGAACAAAGGGCCCCACATTTCCATTGTACATTAGATGCTATAAGTTATGTAGCTGGAGGTCAGGAATATGTGGAAGTTTGGTGGAGTAAGACTAGGGAATTTGTAGATCTGTGTGTGGATGAGTCTCCATGAGGTTCTGGGAAGCTTGACTTTTTGGTGGGGTTTGAACAAAGGAACGAACTTTCTGAGGAGATCTGTCCTGATGGTGTCTTAGGAAATGATGGCTCGCAGTTGTGATGAAGGGAGATCCCCAGGAAGAGGCTGCAATCTAAATGAGCTTACTGTTCTGTGGGACAGGAGAGGGGGGTCTAGCCAGGAACGTGGGGACCCACTTAGGTTTGGGGGTACTCGGTGCTCAGCCCTTTCCTTTCAGACAGCCCTGTGAAGGGTGGTGGGGGATCAAAGGGAGCGTTGTGGGTCTCCCTTGAGTTCCACTGTAGGCAGTGGTGCGTCTGAGAGGTGTCTTATCAGGAGCCACACAGCCAGTTAAACATCTGAATGTGGAAAACACGTCAGACTTTCCTTTGTGCTTTCTGAGTGTGACGTCTGGCTGAGAGAGCTTTCTCCCTCACCAAGACGATACAGTCCCTTACATTTCCATGAACAATTTTTAGTTTTTATATGTAGCTTTAATTCATCTGAGATTTTATTACATGGTATGACGGAGAGATCTAACATTGCTTGTTTAGTGAAGTTCTCCAGTATCATTAATCAATTAGTTTATCTTACATAATGGGGCCATTCTTGACGTTCCATTTCATTCTGTTGGTCTGCTTTCCTACCCCTGCAGCAGCATTGTACTGTTTCTGTGCCAGGTCTTTAGAGTGCATTTGGATATTTTACAGCAAAGGTCTTCCTCTTCTTCCAAAAAAACTGTGGCTCTTCTTACTTATTTCTTCTTCTAGATGAAATCTGGAATGAAACGTGTCAAATGACATAAATAATTCTGCTAAGATATTTATTTGCATTGAATCAAATTGATCCATGCTCCTAGGAAGAATCAACATTTTTACAATTTATGTTTAAAATCAGACATCTTTAATCCTGACTTCCACTCACACACCTTTGCTAATTCGTTTTGCCAGGAACAGTTTGTTTGCATGCCTTCTCCTTATGGAACTGCTGGTAACTCCCTTTTCACAGTGATGAGTTTTCAGATAACCCTGAGGGGCAGTGAATACATGTGGGATGAAGAGTTTGGGGACAGTAAGAACTCCACACAGAAACTTTCTAACTACTAGGAGCCCTTGTTCATTTCTGAAGTCCATGGTGTTAAATTGAATTGCTTATTCTCCTCAGTGCTCTAGAAAATATTTGTGACGTTTTGCCTTAGACTCTGGAGATGTCCGTATCAATGGTTCCTCTGTAACCAGAGAGTCAAAATCAAAGCCATGTGAAATTAAATGCCAGCCCTCATTGCAAATCAATACACAGTGGGAAAGCACTCGGTATAGGTCACTCTACTTTTCAGGAAACCAAAACCTTCAGCAATACCCATCTTGCAAAATGAGGGTATTCGGAAAGAAGAAAATCATTTTTATTCAGCCAGTTCACTTACTACGTNCCCTTTTCACAGTGATGAGTTTTCAGATAACCCTGTGGGGCAGTGAATACATGTGGGATGAAGAGTTTGGGGACAGTAAGAACTCCACACAGAAACTTTCTAACTACTAGGAGCCCTTGTTCATTTCTGAAGTCCATGTTGTTAAATTGAATTGCTTATTCTCCTCAGTGCTCTAGAAAATATTTGTGACGTTTTGCCTTAGACTCCGGAGATGTCCGTATCAATGGTTCCTCTGTAACCAGAGAGTCAAAAGCAAAGCCATGTGAAATTAAATGCCAGCCCTCATTGCAAATCAATACACAGTGGGAAAGCACTCGGTATAGGTCACTCTACTTTTCAGGAAACCAAAACCTTCAGCAATACCCATCTTGTAAAATGAGGGTATTCGGAAAGAAGAAAATCATTTTTATTCAGCCAGTTCACTTACTACATTGTCCAAGGCTAATCAAGGCATGTGATTAATAATAGTCCCTTATAATTGCATCCTGGGAAGTGTTTTCACTTAGGTTTAATGAAAAACACTTGGAAGCAACTGAGTGCTGTGGAGAAGTTATGATCCTTGTTTATGAATTAGCAGTTTAAGGAGTAGTTGATGCTGAAGGCTAAGTTTTTATTTCTTTTTCATAGCAATGTTCTATCTAAACTGCAACAGAAAGACTGACAAATGTCAGAGGGCATTTAGCCTGCAAAAGAAGCCAAAGCCAAGAAAGAGATCTGGCCTCAGAGATGGTGGACCAGAGAGGCTGAGGAAACTGTGGAGCCCAGCAGGTGGCAATAGAGGCTCTTCTCTCCCCTCCATGTGCAGGCATTTAAAGTTACCCAGCTTCTGAAACCGTCATGAAGACAAACCTAATTTCAATTATCTATGGTCTCCTCGTTGTCATGGAAACGAGAGTAGGCGGAGTCATGGCAGGCTAGGAGGAATGAAAGCTTGTACATAACATCTGAGCCCTTGAGAAGCACTTCACTTTCGTGAGTCACCGAGGACTCCTGTTTGTAAAGAACAATCATGTTTTAATAGCCTCTGTACATGTTACCATAATAAGATTTTTTTTAGTTGGAGAAGGACAATAAAATTTTAATCATCAATAGTTTTCAGCTTAATAGTAAGGCTCTTGGCAGACTGTTTGGTATGGCTTATTTGTTCAAAGGGAGCTCATTGCAATGCTTGAACGGCCAATGACTTACAAAAAGCAAAACATTTGAAATCCCGAGTGTTGTCATGCAGAACACTGCGAGAACTGGGTGTTATGAGGAGGATGTGGAAAGTGGATACTTCTATAGGAGGTTGGATTAGTATTTTCAGGTCACACCTGGAAAAGAAGACCTTATTCTAATGGATGTTTCTCAAAGATCTGTCCTGAAAGAAGAAAGGCCCCCTTTTGGGTCTTTATTTAATTTTTAAAGTGTATGTGGTAACAACCACATAGACTCTGGAGCTTACAGCTGACTCCAACCCTACCTCTACTAATTACTAACCATGAGGTTTTGAGTAAATTACTCATCTTGTTTGTTCCTCAGCTTCTTTGGAATTAATGTTAGTATTTGCCTTGTATAGTTGTCAGTAATTCCTATTAAGCATTGTCATTTTGTGATTTACAATAAGAAGTATATAAGTTTGGTTTTAATCCCTATTTCTAGCACAGAATTTCTAAAAAACCATGAAATTTCTTCAGTGATGAGAGCCAACAAAGGTGTCTTTTGTTATGGTAATGAGGCGGTTTTTGGACTAAACCTAGGGCTGCGGGCTGGTTGCCAAGAGAACCAACCCTGTGATTAGAGGGTTGGACCTTTCAGTAGGGAGGGGAGAGGGGCTAGAGGTTGAATCCATTGCCAGTGGCCAATGTTGTAATGATTCATGCCTCTGAAATGAAGCCTGCATAAAGACCCAAAAGGATGGGCTTGGTGCTCCTGGGTTGGGGAACTCATGCAGAAGCAGGGAGGATGGTGTGCTGGGGGACAGACAGCCCGGGAGCTCAGGGTATGTCTTCTCCCCATACCCTGCCCTGTGTATCGCTTCCATCTGACTGCTCCTGAGTGTTATCCTTTTATAAAAACTGTTTGGTAAGTAAGGTGTTTTTTTGGGTTCTTTGAGATGCTGTGGCTAATTAATCTAACCCAAGGAGGGGGTTGTTGGGACCTCCAATCTATAGCTGGTCACTCAGAAGGACAGGTGATGACCTGGCTTTTGAATTGGTATCTGAAACGGTGTCCTGTAGGACTGAGCCCTTAACCTGTGGATTGGGACACCATCTTCAGGTAGAGAGGGTCAGAATTGAGTTGAACTCTTAGTTGGTGTTCAAGAACTATTGTTGGTGTGGAATCTCCTTCCCCACCCAGTGGAATGAGGTACAGAAACTTTAAACTCAGAATGGCATTGTCACATAGAAATACTCAACAGACATTGGCTATTGGGGCAGAGACAATTGGTGCACAATGCTAATTTAGTTGTTCTGTTACAGTTCCCAGAATTTGCAGTTAGATAGAGGCCATGTGCCTAATTATAGCCAATGAATGGCAGCAGGAGGTTCGAGGCAGTTAAGAGCCAGTGTGTGTGTGGGAGCTCCTCTTCCCTGACACAGAGAACCTGGAGGCCGTGCATTCCTGACGATGCAGCCCCAAGATGCAGGAGAGACTCCCGGCCGGAGTCAAGAAACAGTCAGGGTGACACACAAATTGTGTTACGTCACTAAGATTTCAAGGTTAATTTATTACCACTGTGTAGGTTCACTATGTAAGGAAGATGTAGGATTTGACTATTAGAGTTTCCTTATAAGTATTTTGAACTTTAGATAATGACTAAGAAAACGTTAAGTAGCAGAATAACTTCTAACTTCTAGTTCTTAATAAGCAGAATGTAACCTTTTTGAACAGAGGGCTTTTATCTAGCTTGTTTACCATGGAAACTTCATTACCTAAAATAGTGCATGGCACATAATTAGTGCTAAATACTTTTTTTTGGTGAGGGTCTTATACATTTTCACAGTACTCTTCATACATTGTATAATACACAAATTAAAAACATAGTCTTTGCCCTTAAGAAGTACATAATCCTAATATACCTCAGCTGAAGAAAGCCATCTGGGCGAGGGTCTCACTCTCTTTTCAGAGGTAACCCGTGGCCAGTGGTTGATTGATGTGAAGGTGTAAAGGCTGGGCTTCTTGCCTTCGTGAAAAGAGAGTTCTGCAGGGCTTTCCCAGCTCCAAGCTCCCCATGGGGTTGTCAGAGGCCTTCGTTGTGACCATATCACAGCCTCACATCTGTCTCTGCCCAAACTTACTACAGGCATCCATTCCAAAAGGCAGGCCCAGTGATGCCTGCATTCCCATCTCCATCTCAAAGTCTGACCTCTGACAGATAGTAAGAACGAGGAATTGAGGGAGGGTCACATAAGGAGCTTAAACTTATTGGAGTAAGAAAAAAAAAGAGTTACTAGTGACTTCTGAGGAGGGGAACAGGAAACTGGGAGGGACTTGGCCTGGTGATGGGATGGAGGGTGGGTGGAGGCAACGCATCCTGTGCTTGGAAAGGTGAAAGTCAATTGCAGGAGTTCTGCTAAAGGTCTGTGGAGCCCTTCAGTGCAGCTCCACTGTCCAGCCCCCAGAATATTTGCTGGAAATGTGTCCAGTATTTTGAAGGCCACTTAGAAATAGAAGGGAGTGAAATTGCTTCCTTGGCTCTACTGCAAGTAGGGTCATTCGAGCAGAGATGAGTTTGAGGAGGAGCCAGAGTTAAAGATGAACTCTCTATTTCTTGAAGAAAGTCTCAGCACTTGTGAACTTTTACAATATAGACTTGGGACTGTGAGGGAAAGAACTACAGAAAGGAAGACGTGTCCTCATGTGGAAAACCGACCACAGCTGCGTCACTCTCACCAGTCAGGTCTCCGTGTTCTGTGCAGAATTGGCCACAGAACTTTGAACCAGCTGATAGGAGTGTTCGGTCAGGAGAAGAAGAAAGCTGAGCCAGGGCAGAGGGCCAAGAGTTGCTACGTAGACACAAGGAGCTCTGGAAAACGGCAATCAATTAATATTGCTGATCGACCGCGGTACTGTTTTCAGACACAACTTATGTATCAGTTAGGATCTTTTCTCTACACCTTTAATTAGACATTTTTTCTTCCCAACTTTCTGTTTTTTTTTTCTTCCCAACTTTCTTTGTATTTGTTGTCTATTGTTTTTAAAGATGGCTCTCCTGATATTGGGAATACCAGGACATCATGTCTTAGATGCTGATGGCTATTAGAATAATGCTTATTTGACAGAAATGACACATGCAGATCTAATGTTTCCAATAGAGTCTTGGAAAACTATTATTCTGATTGAAGCAGTTCTAGAAGTGTTGATTGACCATTTGAATAAGAACTTTGGGGAAAAATGTTATTTTTCTAAAATGTTTTTACAATGAGGCTGTTAGCTCGAGTAGTCCCAGACCAATGACAGATATTATAAGATGTAAATGTGGGAATTTGTATATTCAAAGGAAGAAGTGAAGATGGGACACCCTAAGGGGGATGTGGGAAATGCATGGTTTTGATGCTAATGAGCACAGTCAGATGGGAATTATCTGCCTTCTGAGCTCATTCAACAAACATTTCTTGGGCCCCCATGCTTTGTGCCAAGGACCACATGGGAGTATGCTTGGCAAATTTATGAAGAATTGGAATTGATAAGGCTTTCTGAATTCAGAAAGAAGAGGTAAAAGGTAAAAGAGACAAAGAGTTTGGAAAAGAACTGAGACATGTAATTATGCAAATTAGGAAAGCTGAGTTTGGACTGAGGGAACACTCTGAGAAAAAGTTCCTCAGTAAAATTCCCTTGCGAGTTTCAGAAGTCATCAGCTGAGTCAGGCGATCGATCCTGTGGCTTCTGGGAAGAGGGCTTCTGTGGCACTCTGTGGAGTGGTTTGAGCCTGTCCTGAGGTCAGACTGCCTGGGTTTAAGGCACAGGCCCATCACCACAGTTCTTCTTTGGTCAGGTTCCTTAATCTCCCCATCCCACAGTTCTGCATCTGTACGAGGAGGTGAATAACTGTACCTCCTGGGATTGTCACTAGAAAGTAATAAGATAATGCATGGAGAGTGCTCTGCTCAATACCTTGCATTGTATTAAAGTCCTTGAATAAATCTGCACGTGCTGTGTGACAGTGGACATCGGGCGTAGGGAGAGATGTCACTGGAGAAATGAAAGGGGAAGCTGTCCTTGGGATGTGGTCCTTTTCAATGCCCTCCCCACGTTCCCTAGCAGTTGGGGATGGGAAACTCATCCAGCACAGCTGCACGAGAAGCAAAGCGAGGGCACATGCTCTCTGGAGTCATTTGTCTTGCTGCAGACATCCACACAGACACATAATTTCTTTTCTCTTAAGTTTATAGCTTAGAGAATGTCTTGGCTTCTGATAGACTGCAGGTACCTTCTGGTGAGACTTAAGCAATTTTCTCAGCTTTTACTTAATAAGAATAATTCACTCTAAGTGCCAGGTCGGTATAAATATTTTTTGACAGATGAAACAGTTTATAAATCCTCAAGAGCTTTTTATTATCCTTGAAAAAAACCTTGCACTTACTATCTGTGTGCTCCGAGGCTTGTGGTGCGAGCAGGGCCCTCTCTCTAAGGAATAAGGGCGGACACAATTGCCCTGCTGCATTGGGGCTCCCTTTAACTCCCAAAGTTAAGAATCTTGTTTGCTTTTAGATTAGGTACATTATCAAGAGCAGCAGTAAGCGAGATTCAGAGAATTTTCATGTCAGCCCTGCTGGGTCCTTGCATGGCAGGTGACAAATGGCTTTTCTTTTTTTTTTGTCTTTCACCCTGGCAACCTCTGAAATTTTGCTCTTGTATCTTTGCTGTTTTGTGAGGATAAGTGAAGCAGCTGCCTGTTCAGCAGAGGTAAAGTAGATTTTAAAAATGTTGTTTTGGCTTTCATAAGTTCCAAATAGGAATAAAGTACAGAGAAATGATTTAACTTACTCCAAAATGACAATATACTCTGACAGGAGAGAAGAACAGCATATTTGGGTTTTTTCTCAATTTTGTTTTCTGTATCAATTTGTAACTCCCATCTGATATACCAAACTAGTTGATGAAAGTGGTGTCCGTCTCCTTCCCTTTCTTCCTAGCTGGACACTTGCCTTTTTAGCTCTTCATTCATCTTATTCCACCCTCCTGAGGATGGCGTTTGTGTGTGAGCCATGTAGAATACTGGAGGCTATCTTTGTGTACATCTTTGCATATTTACTAACTTAATAAAGACCCTGGGGGAAAAACCTTCCAGAGACATGGTGTTGGAAAAACAATTCTCCATGAGTCTCAAGTTTCTGCACATCTTGCAAAAGAGATGCTGACTGTCCTTTCTTCTTGGCCATATTTCTAAGGATGTTTTTAATGTAGTGAACAGCCAAGGAATATATAATGCCTTCCTCTAGAGCAGAGTGCAGGCATGCTCAATGTGCTTTGTAAAAGGTTAGATTCCCTGAGCTTAGGGTGCCTCACCCGCCGTTGTACGGGTTTGTTATGGCTCTCCTTGCAGTGCCCTGTGGGCACCGAGCTCAGTGACTAATACAGAAATGTTACCACTACTGCCCTGTGCAATAAACTGATCTTTGTCTCTGGTCCAGGAGTCTGTGTCTTCTGCCAGCTTCCACGAAACTGTAGCAAGCTAATGTGTGTGTAAGTTGAAATCTCAGATCCTTCCCAGTTCTTGACACATAGTTCCAAGTTTTAAATGACCTCCAAGTCATTAAGGCCCCTGACAAGGAGCCTTAATGTGGTGACCACTGTGGGGCTCCACCCGAGCACTCAGTGTACTCCACTGCTTTCTCGGTTCTTGTGTGTGTGTGTGTGTGTGTGTGTGTGTGTGTGTGTGCGGCGGTGGCTAACTCAGTCACTGTTCTTTTTGGATCACTGTTTCTGGAAAGTTTTTAAAAAGTTGGCCACAAAAGTATTCAACTTTCAGATTACTTTCTGAATGTTATCAGATATTTGATCTATGCACTAAAGATTAAGACACTGTAAATGGCAATTTGTGTTTAGGGAGAACACAAAAGGTTTTGCTCTGTTCCAACTATATAGATTGGGCTAGTCATTCTGACCCATTTGTTTTTTTCAAATCAATTTATGCATTAACTTAAAAATGTATTTCACAGAGGTGACTAATACAGGCACATTTCTACCTTCATGGGAATTCTAGGTTGATGGAAAATAAAATATTAAAAATAATTACATGAAAATATTATCATAGATATTATAATATGAAGCATGATAGGGAAGGTAATGGAAAAACATTCTCTCAAATTTCAAAAGTACATAGACTGTCAGATAAAAATGATATACAACTACAAAACTCAATACTTTCTACACAACTGAGACCCTTCTTCCTTCCTTCCTTCCTTTCTTGATCTTGCAAGTAAGAAATAAGAGCTAAATATATATCTTCTCAATTTTACCAAAATAAAGGAATATTTCCCCTGGGTAAAGTAGGTTTTCAGAAGGTTTCACAAAGACCTTTCTAGAGAAAGAAGACATGTGCCATTGACAGTCTTTGAGGAGAACTTGAGGTTAGTTGGCCATTATGTAGGAATTGGCAACTGGAGGGAGTGTGAGAAAAGAAGAGGCACATTTCACTCCTCAAATCAGTAAAGTACACTTAAGACCTGAAAGAATCCTCTCATGTCTCCCAGCAGTGTTTTAGGAATACATTGAGGTGACTGAAACCTGTGATTATAAGCACCTAATCTGTTAAGTATTAAAATAATGGAATAATTATTGGAATAATGAGGAAGAGGGGGACACATATAAAACAGTGGTTAGTTATAAACGATCTGAAATTTCAGAAAAGCAGAAACTGGGGAGATTTTCTAGACAAATCTCAGCTCCATTCAATTCACAGTTCGATTTGAACAGAAAAAACTGCAACACAGAGGGATCAGCTGGTATCCTGGAATTGTGGGGAAGAGTCTTGGTACCACATTTACGTTTCTCTCTCTCTCCAGCCACGTGCTGTAGATTGATCTCCTAGGTTTTCTGAGTAATTCGAACATTTGTGTCTTAATTTGTGAGTTATTCCAAACCACCCAGATAATTTACTGAGATCCGTGCTTTTGCCTCATATTGGCAATGTTTAGTCATAACATCCCAGAAATAAAAGCTGTTTTTGAGTGAGACTAAAGACAGCATGGGATAGGGAGGGATTTAGCTGAGGGATAGTTAAAAAGAGAAGATATTATTACATTCAGCTAGATTGAAGGAACCTAATCCAATTGAAATTCTTCTTTTAAGGTGGTGCCAGGAAGGAATTTATTTTTCTTTGTAGTAATGCTAGGACTTGAAATAACTTACCTAGTAATTAGTGACTTCATGGGAAAGAAAAATCTCATTTATGTTTGCATTGCTAAAGATGAAGGCGGAGAGGCCAAGACGTGGTAGAGCGGCTCTCTTCATCCGTCAGCAGTGGCAGATGTTTATCTCTGTTTCTCCGTGCATCCTGCACGTGTATCTGGAAGAGGCTGAAACTCCCGGCCGAAGCATGCAGAGCTGGTCCTTGCTCTCCAGCAAACCACGCTGCTCCCAGCTATTGCTGCTGACAGGTGACCCTCGCTGCACTACACAGCTCATTTTGGACAGGGACTGTTCACTCTGATTGTCCCTTGCTCTTAAAAGCCCATACATACAAATTGGTGTAAGACTTCTGGTTTCCTTTCAGAACATTGTCAGACGAGTGGGTTTCCTCTGACTCTGATGGTAGAACACATGCCCTCTCCTTCAACACTTTAATCTTATGTGAGTTGTAACACCACCATCTAAGTCAAATAAAAGCTCAGAAGGCTGCAATTTTCTTTCATTTCTTTATCCCCATGAGGGAGAGAAGCCTGGGGTGAGGATAGGTGGGGGTAAAAGGCCTTTTTGTGTAAGAAGCCAGTCTTCATTAGATTGCCTGTGTTTGGAAATGTCCACGTGGTGTTCGATTTCTTCCTTCACATCCAACACCGGCAGCTTCTGGCACCTTCCAGAAAAATTCTGGTGTTTCCTATTCGAGTCTTTGTAACTGCTGCTACTTCATCTGAATTGCAGTTTAGAAAATAACATAAGCAACTAAGTCATATTGTATTAATAAAGGAAATTCTCCTGCTGGATCCAAGTCAGTCTCACAATGCCTAAACAGAAAACAAGTGTGCTGGGTTTGTATTGGCATCCTTAGTCCTATCTATCTCTTCAAGAGCAGATCCAAGTGATATTGCCTTGAGAGTTTTGTATACAGTAAGCCATTTTCATTTAACGACAATTGAAACTAAAGCAAATATTTTCTTCTTTAGAAAGTAATTCTGCAAAAATCTCCATAGGCAATTTGAGTGCTGTGACTCAGCGAGGGAATACAGAAGCTCCCTGCTTTGAGCGTGTTTTTCAGTGGGTGAAACAGGCTCTTGCTTGTCTGTATACCCCCCGTGTCTCCTAGAGTTGTAAGTACAGAGATGTTTACCTCTGGTGTCGGTTTTTGGACTGGCTACATCATAATTAGTTGGGAAACTTTAAAAATAATAGTTTTAAAGACACCAGTCCCAGAGATTTTTAGTCAGTTGGTCTGAGGCAAAGCTTTGGAATCAGTATTATTTTTAAGTCTCTTACTCAATTTTAGGACATGCCATTTTGGAAAACAGTTTTTAAACCCATAAGATACTTGAGCTACTTTTTCCTATAATGCTTTTCCATGAAAACCGAAAGAAATAAAGTAATGACTTCTGATCATGCCAAAATAAATGTCCCAGTGCTTTTTTGTAGCTTTTTTTTTTTCAAGGAGAATGTTCTGGTGGCAAAACACTAGAGTATTTGGGAAGAGCCAGCTCAGGCAAACTTAAGTAATTTGTCAAGTATGTTTTAACTACCCTCGGGCCCTCTGTTTGTCCACGGCTGCTTGGAAGTCTGTACCAGTCAGGATAAATGAGGTTACACTGTGGAAACGAACAGCCCCCAAATCTCAGTGGCTTCATACAGCAAAGTTTATTTACTGCCCGTGCTACAGATCCATACGATCGACCATGGCTTTGCTCCATGACATTTCTCTGGGGCTCAGGCTGACAGAGCAGCCTCTGTCTAGAACATTGATGGCTATTGTGGCAGAGGGGTAAGAAGTCATGGGGAGCCCTGAGCAGGCTCTTAAAGCGTCTTCCCAGGGAGGGCCACACAGACATGCATGAGTTGCATGGGAAGGGTAGATAATCCCCCAACAGGAAGGCACAGCAAATATTTGAGACTCAAAGTGCACCACATAATTCTCCTTAGAATATAAATAGTGCTGATCTTCCACTAGCAGAAAACAGTATTCATTAAATACCCGTCATGTTCCAGACACTGGGAATACAACAATAAATACAACACAAAATCTCTGAACTCTGGGGCTTTCATTGAAGGAGTGGGAGGGGGAATAAAAACTATTTTTCTTTGAAGGAAAATAAAACAGGATTGGAGAATAAGAGTGATGAGAGTTTTGGGAGTTCTATTTAGACAGAATACTCAGAGAAGTGCCTTGTGAGATATTTGAGCATAGAATTTAAGGAGAATGGAGTCTATTCCAAGACCCACAGGAGGAGATTTTGAGACAGACCAGTCACTGCAAGTGTCCTGTGGCAGAATATATGTTGCCTGACAGGAACTTCGAGAAGGCCAAACTAGATAGAGACTTGCATTTCAAAAGGGAGAAATAAGAAAGAAAAAGTGGTAATGGGTCTCAAACGAGTCCAAACTACAAGGTAAATTCCATGAGGTTTTTTCCAATTTTTAAAAATTTTTTTTCCCAATTTTTTAATTTAATTATTTTTCAAGTACAGTTTTCTGTCTATTACTCCCATCCCATCCTACCCCCATGCTCCCCCCTCCCTCCCATTGCCATCCTTCTCAGTTGTTGTCCATGTATCCTTTATATATGTTCCTCTAAATCCCTCCCCTATTTCCCCTGAAATTCCCTCCTCTCTCCCCTCTGGTCACTATCAGCCTGCTCTCTATTTCAGTGTCTTTGGTTATATTTTGCTTGCTTGTTTGTTTTGTTGTTTAGGTTCCTGTTAGAGGTGAGATCATATGGTATTTGTCCTTCAACACCTGGCTTATTTCACTCAGCATAATGCTTTCCAGTTCCATCCATGATGTTGCAAAAGGTAGGAGCTCCTTCTTTCTTTCTGCAGTATAAAACTCCATTGTGTATATGTACCATAGTTTTTTGATCCACTCATTTACTGACAGGTACCTAGGTTGCTTCCAACTCTCGGCTATTGTAAATTGTGCTGCTATGAACATTGGGGTGCATATGTTCTTTGGAATTGGTGTTTTAGGGTTCTTAGGATACAATCGTAGCAGTGGAATTGCTGGGTCAAAAGGCAAGTCCAATTTTAGTTTTCTGAGAAAATTCCATACTGTTTTCCATAATGGTTGTACCAGTCTGCAATCCCACCAACAGTGGACCAGAATCCCCTTTTCCCCACACCCTCTCCAACATTTGTTGTTTATTGCTTTGCTTATGATAGCCATTCTCACTGGTGTAAAGTGGTATCTCATTGTGGTTTTAATTTGCATCTCTCTGATAGCAAGCGATACTGAGCATCTCTTCATGTGTCTCTGGATCCTCTGTATGTCCTCCTTGGAGAAGTGTCTGTTCAAGTCCTCTCTCCATTTTTTAATTGGGTTAGTTGTCTTCTTAGAATGAAGTCATGTGAGTTCTTTGTATATTTTGGAGATTAAACCTTTGTCTGAGGTATCATTGGCAAATATGTTTTCCCATACAGTTGGTTGTTTTTTTATTTTAATGCTGTTTTCTTTAGCTGCGCAGAAGCTTTTTATTTTGATGAGATCCCATTTGTTTATTCTTTCCTTTATAGTCCTTGCTCTAGGGGACATATCAGTAAAAATGTTGCTGCGTGAAATATCTGAGATTTTCCTGCCAATGTTCTCCTCTAGGACTTTAATGGTGTCATGGCTTATATTTAAGTCTTTTATCCACCTTGAATTTATTTTGGTGTATGATGTAAGTTGGTGCTCGAGTTTCATTTTTTTGCATGTAGCTGTCCAGTTCTCCCAACACCATTTGTTGAAGAGGCTATCTTTACCCCATTTTATGATACTGCCCCCTTTGTCGAATATTAATTGACTGTAGAGATTTGGGTTTATTTCTGGGTTCTCTATTCTGTTCCATTGGTCTATGTGCCTGTTTTTATGCCAGTACCAGGCTGTTTTGATTACAGTGGCCTTGTAATACAGTTTGATATCAGGTATTGTGATCCCTCCTACTTTGTTCTTCTTTCTTAACATTGCAGCTGCTATTCGGGGTCTTTTATGGTTCCATATAAATTTTTGAAGTGTTTGTTCTATGTCTGTGAAATATGCCATTGGTACTTTAATAGGTATTGCATTGAATCTGTAAATTGCTTTGGGTAGTATGGACATTTTGATGATGTTAATTCTTCCAATCCATGAACACGGTATACGTCTCCATTTGTTTGTGTCTTCCTTGATTTCTGTCTTCAGTGTTGTGTAATTTTCTGCATACAGGTCTTTAACCTCCTTGGTTAGATTTATTCCCAGATATTTTATTTTTCTTTTTGCTATATCGAATGGGATTTTTTTCTTGATTTCTGCTTCTGCTGATTCATTGTTAGTATACAGAAATGCCTTTGATTTCTGGATATTGACTTTGTATCCCGCTGTTTTGCCAAATTCATTTATTAGTTCCAGCAGTTTTTTGGTAGAGTCTATAGGATTTTCCATGTACACTATCATGTCATCTGCAAACAGTGACAGTTTTGTTTCCTCCTTTCCGATTTGGATGCCTTTTATTTCCTTTTCTTGTCTGATTGCTGTGGCTAGAACTTCCAATACTATATTAAATAGAAGTGGTGAAAGTGGACAACCTTGTCTTGTTCCTGATCTTAGTGGAAAAGCTTTCAGTTTTTGCCCATTCAGTATGATGTTGGCTGTAGGTCTTTCATATATGGCCTTTATTATATTGAGGAATGCTCCCTCTATTCCCACTTTGCTGAGTACCTTTATCATAAATGGGTGTTGTACCTTATCAAAAGCTTTTTCCGCGTCTATTGATATGACCATGTGGTTTTTGTCCTTGCTTTTGTTTATGTGGTGTATTACATTTACTGATTTGCGGATATTGAACCATCCTTGCATCCCTGGGATGAATCCCACTTGGTCATGGTGTATGATCTTTTTGATGTATTGTTGGATGCGATTTGCCAATATTTTGTTGAGGATTTTAGCATCTATGTTCATCAGTGATATTGGCCTAAAGTTTTCTTTCTTTGTTGTGTCTCTATCTGGTTTTGGAATTAGGATAATGCTCGCTTCATAAAAAGAGTTTGGGAGTTTCCCATCATTTTGGATTTTTTGGAATAGTCTGTGAAGAATAGGGGTTAGCTCTTCCTTAAACGCTTTGTAGAATTCTCCTGTGAAACCATCTGGTCCGGGGCTTTTGTGTGATGGGAGTTTTTTGATTACTGCTTCAATTTCATTTGCTGTTATTGGTCTGTTCAGGCTTTCTACTTCTTCTTCATTGAGTTTTGGAAGATTATATTTTTCTAGAAATTTGTCCATTTCACCTAGGTTTTCAAATTTCTTGGCATACAGTTCTTCATAGTAATTCCTTACAATCCCTTCTATTTCTGTGGTATCAGTTGTAATCTCTCCTCTTTCATTTCTGATTGTGTTTATTTGTGTCCTCTCTCTTCTTTTCTTAATGAGCCTACTTAAAGGCTTGTCTATTTTGTTTATCTTTTCAAAAAACCAACTCTTGGATTCATTGATCCTTATAATTGTGCTTTTGGTCTCTATGTCATTTAATTCTGCTCTGATCTTGGTTATTTCCTTCCTTGTACTTGCTCTGGGCTGTCTTTGTTGTTGTTCTTCGAGTTCTTGCAGGCGTCGGGTTAGGTTGTTTGTTTGAAATGTTTCTATTTTCTTTAGGTAAGCCTGTATTGCTATGAACTTCCCTCTCAGGACTGCCTTGGCCGTGTCCCATAAGTTTTGGGTTGTTGTGAGTTCATTTTCATTTGTTTCCAGAAACTTTTTGATTTCTTCCCTAATTTCAATCTTGACCCATTCGTTGTTTAATAGCATACCATTCAGTCTCCATGATTTTGGGTGTTTTGGGTTTTTT
Source organism: Sturnira hondurensis (assembly GCF_014824575.4). Classification (NCBI taxonomy): domain Eukaryota; kingdom Metazoa; phylum Chordata; class Mammalia; order Chiroptera; family Phyllostomidae; genus Sturnira; species Sturnira hondurensis. Next base: position 6,457,522 of record NW_028074140.1, on the reverse strand, counting down.
CCTGTGGGGTTGGTTTCTAATTTCAGTCCCTTGTGGTCAGAGAAACTGCTTGGTATGATTTCAACTTCTGGAATTTATTGAGGCTGGTTTTGTGTCCTATCATGTGGTCTGTCTTTGAAAATTTTCCATGTGCATTTGAAAAGAATGTGTATTTAGCTTCTTTGGGATGAAGGGCTCTATATATATCAGTCAAGTCCATTTCATCTAGGGTGTTGTTTAAGTGCAGCTATATCTTTGTTGATATTTTGTTTGGAAGATCTGTCCATTTTTGACAGTGGGGTATTAAAATCCCCTACTATAATTGTGTTGCTGTCAATATCTTTCTTGAAGTCTTCTAGGATTTTTCTTATATATTTGGGTGCTCCTATGTTGGGCGCATATATATTTATGATGTTAATGTCTTCTTGGTGGATTCTTCCCTTGAGTATTATGAAGTCACCTTCTGGGTATCTCTTTATGGCCCTTTTTTTTGAAGTCTATTTTGTCTGATATTAGAATTGCTACCCTGGCTTTTTTTCTTGACCATTTGCTTGGAAAATTTGTTTCCAGCCTTTCACTTTTAGTCTGTGATGGTCTTTTGTCCTGAGGTGGGTCTCCTGTAGGCAGCATATGTGTGGGTCATGCTTTCTTATCCATTCAGCTATTCTATATCTTTTGATTGGAGCATTTAATCCATTTACATTTAAGGTTATTAATTGATAGGTACTTATTCATTGCCATTTTTGTACCACAGTTCCTCTCTGTCTCTCTCTTTTCCTTCCTTTCCTTAAAGCAGTCCTTTTAGTATTTCTTGTAGAGTTGGTTTGGTGGAGGCATATTCTTTTAGACTTCTTTTGTCTTTGAAGCTCTTTATTTGGCCTTCTAGCTTGATTGAGAGCCTTGCTGGGTAAAGTAACCTGGGTTGTAGGCCTCTGGTTCTCATTACTTGAAATATTTCTTGCCATTCTCTTCTTGCTTGGAGTGTTTCCATTGAGAAGTAAGTAGCTAACCTTATTGGGCTCCCTTGTATGTTACTTCCTTTTTCTCCCATGCTGCCTTTAAGAGTCTCTCTTTGTCTTGGAATTTCGCCATTTTAATGATGATGTGTCTTGAAGTGGGTCTCTTTGGGTTCCTCTTGAATGGGACTCTCTGTGATTCCTGGATTCGTGTAACTTTTTCTCTCATCAAATTAGGAAAATTTTCTGTCATTACTCTTTCAAATAGGTTTTCTATCCCTTCTTCTTCTTCTCCTTCTGGTATTCCTATTATTCAGATATTATTACGTTTCATATTATCTTGCATTTCTCTTAGTCCCTCTTCATTCTTTTTGAGCCTCTTTTCCTTTTCTTGCTCTTTCTGGGAGATTCTTTCTACTGTGTCCTTCAACTCGCTAATCCGATCTTCTGAACCATCGATCCTGCTTTTCATTCCTTCTACTGTGTTCTTCAGTTCCAAAATTGTATTCTTCATTTCCTCTTGGCCTTTGCTGATGATTTCTTTTTCCTTTTTCATGTTGATATAGTTTGCAGACAGCTTATTGTAGCTCCCCTCTAGTTTCTGGTAGCTCCCCTCTAGTTTCTGGTAGCTCATTGTGAGCTCTTTGAATTTCCTGATAACTAGTGCTTTGAATTCAATATCTGATAGCTGACTTGCCTCTCTTTCATCTAACATTCTTTCTGAGACTTCCACCTTTTCTTTCATTTGGGCAATGTTTCTTTGTCTTCCCATTGCTTATGAGACTCTTCTTGTTAGCTTCAGCTTCTTAAATTGGTCTGTTCTGACTCCCTGGGTTTGAACAGGGAGGGAACTTCTGTGAACTTCTGTGGTAGAATGCCTGTGAAATTCAGTGGTGCAGTCTCCTGCACGTATCTTGATGTTCTCCACTTCCACCTACTCCTTTCTTTGTGTGTGTGTGTGATCAGCTGGAGAGGGAGGCAAAATGGTTTATGACAGCAAGAGAGTACTTTATGATATTTACAGTCACAGCCGGTAGAGAAGAGATAGAAGATCTTTAGGCTTTATATAGTGTTAACTGTAATCTTCAACCCAATTTGCCACTTTTAAGAAAGGATAGACCAAAGATAAGTCTCTTGTTGGGGAGGGAAGGCTTGTGAGTTGTATTTAGAAAGCAGTGAGATTGCAGGTGGTCAGATTTTGAGGTAAGGTGAGAGTAAAGAATAGTAAATAGATGTAGCGGGTGAGCAAGTAGAGTTAATCACTACAGTAATAGAATTCAGGAACCTGTAAAGTTGGCTAAGACTCGAGAGATGTGTTGTGAAGTATTTACAGTGGTATAGAAAGCAACAAACACACACACACAAAAAGGGCAAGAGAAGTGAGGAAAAAGCAATAAGTTTGGGGAGAAAGGAAGAAGGACTAAAATAGCAAAAAAGAAAGGAGAGGAAGAGAGTACTGAAAGATGCAGCAACAATAAACTTAAAAAATATATATGATTACTGAAAAAAGTTTTAAAAAAAGTTAAAAAAAAAACCTCCTTCCTTGTTGGTTTCAAACTGTCCAATCCGGTTTTTCTGGTTTCGGCAGGACCCCTCTGTGGGCTGGGTTGTAGGCCCAGGTGCACACCCGCCCACCAGCCAGGCTACCAAACTGGGGTCTGGGTGCCCGCCCGCCTGACAGGCTGCCTGGGTCCCACAGGATCTGGTATTGGTCCTTCCCAGTCCTGTGGCTGAGTGAGAAGCAAGTCAAGCTGTCTTCACAGGGGAGCACCTCAGTCCACTTTCCAGTAAAAACTTCTCCAGAAAGCGTGCCTCTCAGCCCAGCCTAATCCCCAACCTGACCGGTTAGGACAATGCTCCTCTCAAATTTCCTGGGCTGGCAGGCTGGTGGGCTGGCTACCACAGAGATTGCAACTGAACACGGCCCCCTGTCCTTGCCACCCTCCCTGCACACCTAGGCAGACAGGTCTCTGCCACCCAGCCCCGGCTAGATGGTGAGGGAGGGACCCAGCTCTTCCAAGGACCCCACAACTGGCCCAATGCTCCCAATGCTGGCTCCCTATGAGTCCTCCGTGGCACTGGCTGCAGACGGAAGCCTCTACATCCCTAACGCAGCAGCAGCGGCCGCTCTGAGGTGTTTCGGGCTGGCCGAGGGCAGCCGGCCCTGCCGCTGCCACTTTTGTCTTTACTCACAGGTGCTGGGCTCCCAATGAGTCCTCTGTGGCAGACACCCCAACACTGGCTGTAGACAGAAGCCTATGGGCTCTGGAAGCTGCGGCAGCAGCAGCTCCGAGGTCTTTACGCGCCTGGCCAATGGCTGCTGGTCCCGCCGCTGCTGCTTTTGACTTTACTCTGGGGTGCCTGGCTCCCTAGGGCAGCTGGCCCTGCCGATGCCACTTCTGTCTTTACTCACAGGTGCTGGGGTCCCGATGAGTTCTCCGTGGCAGATGCCCCTGTCGCTGGGCACAGACGGAAGGAAGCCTCTGGGCTACGACCACTGTGGCAGCTGCGGCTCCGAGGTCTTTATGTGCCGACCAATGGCTGCTGCCGGCCTGGCTGCCTCCGTCCTTACTCGCGTCCCTAAGACCCCAACGACCTCTAGCTGTCTGGTTCGTCACTATCTCTGGTCTCTTATTTTCATAAATGCTGGGGAATTGTTGGTTGGGGAATTGATTGCACTGTTCTTCAGTAAATCTGCCAGGATTTTCTCCCAGGGGTACGAGAAGTGGAGTCGCTCCATCCAATTCCGCCGCCATTTTCCTAGATCTCCCTAAATTCCATGAGGTCTTAGAGTTCAAGTATAATTCTCTTTGTTGTGGTGCTCTGCTCTGCAGGGCCAGGAGAGGCAGAGGTCCTACCTTGCAGGCGCTCTGGTGGGGGCCAGGGAGGGGCAGGGGGGATGCCACCTTGTGGTGACATTGCCCCAGAGCTTTGCCAGGCCAGGGTGGGATCCCCAAGGCTCATCCACCCCCATACCTTTGGCCTGTGGAAAGTGAGGTGATGGTCTCTTTTTTTGAAACCAAGAAAGCAGCCCTGATGATCCCTGAATCTCCTTTATTCTTCCCTTGTCTTGAAGAACAACACACATTCTCAAATAGCTCTAGATTTCTGCCTTGTGAGATCCTAGAAATCCAGTTGCTTTTTTTCATCCTTACCATCTCCTTTCTCTTCAGCTCCAACTGGCAGTTTTCCTGCAGAGGTGGCTGACTAAACCTTTGCTACATACACACACACACTAATCCCTTTCCAGAAGGATGATTGGCCATAGCCTCAGAGTTCATTCCCAAGCACATTTTCTCATTTTTTTGTGATAGAAGTAGGCTGAAAGATTTTCCAGTTTTTTAAGTTCTGATTCTTTTTTGGCTTAACTATTTCATCTTTTAAGCTATTTTTTCTTCTCACATTTTAACAATAAGTCGTCAGAAGGAGCTACACTGCAACTTCAACACTTGGTTAGAAATGGCTTTGGCTAAATATTCTATTTTATTGCTTACAACTTCTACCTTCTACAAAATGCTAGAGCAGAAAGGTAATTTACTCATGTTTTTTGACACTTTATAACAAGGATGACTTTTTCTTCAATCTTCAATGATATGTTTGTCATTTCTGTCTGAGACTGAATGTCCTTCTGTCAACAGAATGGTCTTTGCAGTCCATACTGCTACCAACGTTCTCTTCAGGGCTGCTTAGGTAACATTCTCCGTGAAGCATCTGGTCCAGGGCTTTTGTGTGCTGGGAGGTTTTTAATTACTCTTTCAACTCCACTAGGTGTCATCTGCCTATTCAGATTTTCTGCTTCTTCCTAGTTTGGTTTTGGAAGATTGTATGTTTCTAAACATCCATTTTGCTCAGATCCAATTTCTCGGCATGTAGTTGTTCATAGTAACTGTTGCATTTTTTTTGTCTTTTGGTGGTATTTGTTGTTATTTTTCTTTTGTTTCTGATTGTATTCATTTGAGTCCTCTCTCTTTTTTTCTTGATGAGCCTGGTTAAAAGTTGGTCAATTTTGTTTATCTTTTCAAAGAACCAGCTCCTGGATTCATTGATCTTTTGAATTGTTTTTTAGTCTCTATGTCATTTAATTCTGCTCCGATCTTGATTATTTCCTTCCTTCCACTCACTCTGGGTTTTTGCTGTTGTTTTTCTAGTATTTTCAGATATGTGGTTAGGTTGTGTATTTGAGATTTTTCTATCTATTCTAGGTAGGCCTGTAATGCTACGAACTTCCTTCTCAGAACTGCCTTTCCTGGGTCCCACAGGTTCCGGGTCATTGTGTGTTCTTTTTAATTTGTTTCCAGGTATTTCTTAATTTCTTCCTTGATCTTATTGTTAGCTCATTCATTATTTAATAACATGTTATTTAGCCTCCATGTATTTAAATGTTTTTGAGTTCTTTTTTTTTTTTTAGGTTGATTTCTAGTTTCAGGCCATCATGATCCAAGAAAATGTTTGATATGACTTGAATTTTCTTGAATTTGTTAAGGCTTGTTTGGAGTCCTACCTTGTGGGGTCTGTCTTTGAAAATGTTCCAGGTGCTTTTGAGAAGAACATATAATCTGCTCCTTTGGTGTGAAATGTTCTGTAAATACCCATTAAATCCATTCACTCTAGTGAGTTGTTTAATGCCACTGGGTTTTGGTTGGATTTTGTCGGGAGGATCTGTCCATTGTTGACAGAGGGGTGTTAAAATCACCTAACCTGACTGTATTGCTGTCAGTCTCTTCCATAAAGTCCTCCCAGATTCTCTTTATATATTTTGGTGCCACTATATTGGGCACCTATATGTTTCTAAGGGTTATACCCTCTTTTGGATTGACCCCTTTAGTATTATGGAGTGACCTTGCTTGTCTCCTGTTATGGTCTTTGTTTTGAAGTCTATTTTGTCTGAATGAAGTATTACTACCACTACTCAACACCAGGAAGACAAACAGTCCAACTAAAAATAGGCAAAAGACATGAATAGATACTTCTCCAAGGAGGACATACAGATGGCCCATACATAAACAAAAACAGGTCCGGCTGCCTGCTGCTACAAAGGCCAATACCTGAGAGGCAGGCGCTGATGTAAAGGAACGTGGTTTATTTGCAGATGCCAGCCATTTGTAAGATGGGGTACTCATGTCTCAAAGCCCACCTCCTCCTCTCATTGGAGGCAGAGGTTTTTATAAGGAGGAAGAGAGGAACAGACCAAAGAGATCAAGGGGAAAAGCTGCAATATTTTCTATGTAAAGAGGAGCACAATTCATTCTGATAAGGCAAGTGATGGTCTCTTGTACATCATCCTGGTTTAATCATCCTGGCTTAACGTCATTCTGGCTTCATGGTAGAAGGTCAACAAATCCCCCAGAGCTGGAATGCTTGAAGTTCTGGGTCTGTAGTTTTTGAAGTTACTTCGTAGGGTTTTTATACAAACATGCTGTTCATCTATGTCTACACAGTAGTCAGAGTGAGCACTTACAGAAACAATGTCAAAAGAATTATAGGGTGAGTTACAATTTCCCACCATTACAATTTTCCACTGTTACAAATAGATATATGAAAAAATGCACAACATCACTAGCCATCAGAGAGATGTAAATTAAAATCACAATGAGATATCACCACATACCTGCCAAAATGTCTATCAGTAATAAATCAACAAAGAAGAAGAGCTGGCAATGATGTGGAGAAAAGGGAACCCTAGTGCACTATTGGTAGGAATGCAGACTGGTGCAGCCACTGTGGAAAACAGTATGGAATTTCCTCAAAAAATTAAAAATAGAACTGCCTTTTGACCCAACAATTCCACTGCAGGAATATACTCTAAGAATCTTGAGACAACAATTCAAAAGAACCTATGCACCCCAATGTTCACAGCAATACAATTTATAATAGCCAAGTGCTGGAAGCAGCCTAAGTGCCCATGAGTAAATGAGTGAATCAAAAAATTGTGTTACATCTGTACAATGGAATACTACACAGCAGAAAGAAAGAAAGAATTCCTACCTTTTGTAACTGTACAGATGGAACTGGAGACTATTATGCTAAGTGAAATAAGACAGTTGGTTAAAGACAAATATCATAAGGTCTCACTTATAAGAGGAAAGTAATGAACAAAATAAACTAATGAGAAAATAGAACTAGAGGCATAGAATCAGACTGGCAGCTGTAAAAAGGGCTGGGTGGGGGCAAGAACTGTTTGAAAGAGGGTGAAGGGATTAGTTAAAGAACATATATGAGGGACATGAACAGTGGTGAGTGGACTGATTGTGGGGTTGTGGGGCAGGCTGGGTGGAGGACACCTGTAATAGCATAAACAATAAAACATTTAAGAAATAAAATAAAAATAAGGACTTCAGTACTTTCTAAGAAGATTGGGGCTTTCACTATAGCTCTCTTCCCACTCTCCTGAGCTCTCACCAGCATCACCCTTCATGGTCTCTTCATAGCAATGTAGCCTTCTTCGAACATGTACCTCAAAGCTCTCTTAGCCTCTCCTCATTACCCAGTTCCAAAACTACTTTCACATTTTTAAATGTTTGTTATAACAGCACCTGATCCAGTACCAATTTATTAGTTGATTTAGGCTAAACAAAATACCATACACTGGGTGGCTTGTAAGCAACATAAACAAGAAATTTACTTCTCCCGACACTAGAGGCTGGGAAGTCCAAGTTCAAGGCACAGGCAGACTTCCTGTCTAATGAGGGCCCACTTCCTGTTAATATAGATAACCATCTTCTCGCTCTATCTTCACATGGTATAAGGGATGAGGGAGCTTCCTGAGGTCTCTTTGGTAAGGGCACTAATCCTTACCATAGCATAATGTATGGCATAGTCATGTCCCCAAGATCCTACTGCCTAATATCATCACATTTGTGGGGTTAGGATTTCAACATGAATTTTTTAGGGAAAAAACATTCAGTTGTATATAGCAAGGTCATTGGCCATTTTGGTAAGAGAGGTTTAAGTGAAGTGATAGCATTAAAAAGCTTGACTTGAGCAGTAATGGAAACTGAGAATTTAGAGAGCAAATACAGAATCTTAAAATTTTTCACTGTAAATGAGAATAGTTAGATAAGGCTCATTCCTTTGTAGTTATCTTTTTTACTGTAATTGTACCATATTACATATTACTTTTTCCAGTAGTACTTCAAAAGTTCCCATTGTTCTATATCCTTGCCAATACTGAGTATAGTCAGTTTTGTGAATTTTGGCAATTCTATATCCATTTATCTATTGATGGATACTTAGGTTGGTTCCATAGCTTGGCTATTATAAATAATGCTGCAATGAACACAGGGATACATATATATGTTTGAATTGGTATTTTGGAATTCTTCAGATAAATATCCAGATATGAAATTGCTGGGTCATAAAAGAGTTCCATTTTTAATTTTTTGAGGAATCCATACTGTTTTCTATAGTGGCTGCACCAATTTATAATTTCACCAACAGTACACAGGATTCCCATTTCTCCATATCCTCGCCAGCATTTTTGCTTGCAGATGTATTTATAATATTTATTCTGACAGGTTTATTCTAACAGGTGTGAGGTGATAGCTCATTGTGTTTTTAACTTGCATTTCCCTGATGATTAGTGATGTTGAGCATTTCTCTGTATGCCTATAGGCTAACTAGCTGTATGTCCTCTTAGAAGAAATATCTGTTCAGATCCTCTGCCCATGTTTTAATCAGATTTTTTGGTGGTGTAATATTGAGTTCCTTATATATTTTGCATGTTAATCTATCATTGGATGTATCACTGACTGATACCTTCTCCCATTCAGTAGGTTGTCATTTTGTTGATGGTTTCCTTCAAGGCAAAAACTTTTTAGTTTGATGTAGTTCCACTGTTTATTTTTTCTTTTCCTTCCCCTACCCTAAACAACATATCTAAGTAATTGTTACTAAGAACAGTGTCAAAGAATTTATAGTGTATGTTTTGTTCTGGAAATTTTGTGGTTTCAGATCTTATAATTAATTATTTTAATCCATTTTGAGTTTATTCTTATATATGCTGTAAGAAAGTGATCCAGTTTCACTCTTTTGTATGAATCTGTCCATTTAGTAAGAGACTGTCTTTGCCCCATTATATGTTCTTGTCTCCTTTTCTATAGATTAATTGACCATACAGACATGGGTTTATTTCTGGAATCTATAGTCGGGTACATTGATCTGTGTGTCTGTTTTCATGTCAGTACTGTGCTGTTTTGATAACTATAGTCTTATAGTCTAGTTTGACAACAGGTAGCATGATACCTCCAACTTTGTTTTCTTTCTCAAAATTGTTTTGACTATTTGGAGTCTTTTGTGGTTTGGTGTGAATTTTAGAATTATTTGTTTTATTTCTGTGGAAAATGCCATTGGTATTTTGATAAAGAATATATGGTACATATGTGCAATGGAATATTGCTAAGTCATGACAAAGAACAAAATCTTGCCATTTGCAACAACATAAATGGACCTATTATGTTTAGTGGAATAAGTCAGGCAGAGAAAGACAAGTACTATATGATTTCACTTATATCTGGAATCTAAAAAACAAACAGAAACAAACTTATAGATACAGAGAACAAATCGATGGTTGCCAGGTGGGAAAGGTTAAGGAGAATGGGTAAAAAAAAGGTGAAAGAGTTAAGAAATATAAATTTCCAATTATAAAAATAGTAATGGGGATATAAAGTACAGCATAGAGAATATAGTCAGTGATACTGAAGTGACGATGTATTGTGTTGAATGGGCACCAGACTTCATCAGGGTGAGCACTTTGTAAGTTATATAATGTCTAAGCCCATGTTGTACATCTGAAATTAACATAATAAAGTATGTCATCTATAATTGAAAAGTAAAACACTTTTTTACATGTTAGCTAGTCTAATGAATAGTAGCATTTCATTATGATTTTAATTTACATTTCCCTGATGACTAATGGTTTTATCATTTCATGTGTTTAGTAGCCATTTGTATAGCTTTTTGTAAAATGTCTCTTCAAATTTTCTATTTTTACTGTGTTTTTACTCTTTATATTTGAGTTATATATGAGTGTGTTATATTTTCTGAATACAAGTCTTTCATCTGATACCTAGTTTGCCAATATTTTTTCATCATCCATGGCTTGTGTTTCGTTTTCTTAGTACTGTCTTTCAATTAGCATTTTAAATTTTGAAGAGATTCAACTTAATTTTTACATGCTTCATGCTTTCAGTATTTTATTTAAGAAATCTCACCCTGGCTGGTGTAGCTCAGTCCATTGAGCATGGGCCTGTGAACCAAAAGATCACGGTTCGATTCCCAGTCAGGGCACACGCCTGGGTTGCAGGCCAGTTCCTAGCAGGGGACTCACGAGAGGCAACCGTACATTGATCCTTCTCTCCTTCTCTCCTTCCCTTCCCCTCTAAAGATAAATAAATAAAATTTAAAAAATAAGAAATCTCCCTATTCCAAGGTTGTAAAGTTTTTCTCTTATGCTTTCTTCTAGAAGTTTTCTCATATTATGTACTATATTAATGTCTAGGATACTTTTTGAATTAAATGTTGGGCATCATGTGATATAAGAGTTGATGCTCATTTTTCCCCTAAGAATATCTATTTGATCCACCAATATTTGTTTAAAAATTTCTTTTCCCATTGACTTTCATTGGCAACTTTGCCTAGGATTATTTGACCGTACCTACTAGCTTTACCACATAGTTGAATAGTAAAAACAGTAATCCTCTTTACACACATACACACATGCATACATATTCTATTTCTTCCTCCAACAGAATTCACCAGTGAAACCATCTGGACCTGGGCTTTTTCTTCTTGGGAAGGTTTTGATAACAAAGTAAATTGCTTTAATAGGTACACATATAGATTTATTCATACATTTTTATGTCAGTTTTGGTATATTTTTAATATATTTATTCATCTCCATGGGCTGTATTTTCACATAAGGTTATTCATAGCATTGTCTTATTTTCTTTAATAACTATAGTATAGACAACCTTTTTTTAATTATTAATATTGGTAATTTACATTATCTCTCATTTTTTCTTAATCAATCTAGCTAGGTTTTGTTAATATTGTTGATCTTTTCAAAGAGCCAATTTTTGGCTTTGCTAGGTTTCTCTATGTTTGTTTTCCATTTCATTAATTTCTGTTCTCATCTTTGTTTCTTTTCTTCTGTTTAATTTGGATAACATTGTTATTCTTTTTCTAGTTTCTTGAGTGAAGCTATAGTCATTTTTTTAATCTTTCTTCTTCCCAATACAACTGCTTAAAGCAGCTTTTTCCTGTAACCACTACTTTAGCAGCATCTCACAAATTTTGATGTGTTTGAAAAATAATTCATAATGTTTTCTGCCCTGGCTGCTGTGGCTCAGTGGATCGAGTGCTGGTCTGCAGACCAAAAGGCTACAGGTTCAATTCCCAGTCAGGGCACATGCCTGAGGTGCATGCCAGGTCCCCAGTAGGAGGCTCATGAGAAGCAACCACACATTGATGTTTATCTCCCTCTCTTTCTCTTTCCCTTCCCCTCTCTCTAAAAATAAATAAAATATTTTTAAAAATGTTTTCTAATTATCCCTATTATGCCATCTTTAGCCCATGACTGCTGCTTAATTTCCAGATATTTAGGATCTTCCTAAGATATTGTTATTGATTTCTAATTTAATTTCTTTATCATCAGAGAATTCACTTTGTGTGATCTTGATCCTTCTAATTTTATAAAAATGTGTCATATGGCCCTGCATATGGTTTACCTTTGCTAGTGTTTCATGAGCACTTGAGAAAGAAAATGTGTGTTCTCTAGTTTTTGAGTGTAGTGTCCTATAAGTTAGGTCTAGATGGTTGATAGTATTGTTCAGATCCTCTACATCCTTACAGGTATTTTATTTTATTATTCTATCATTTGCAAGAGATAAGTATTAAAATCTCCCACTGCTCAGAGAGGAACCTGAGACTTGTACAAGTTTACACTGAGAATCTTGTCATGGACCTCTCCAGTTCTCCCCTCCCTCTCCAGCCCTGCAAGCCTCATTTTCCTCCTTCCTCTAACTAGAGACATGGGATATTTCTTGGAGTTTTAGGCACTTACAGTTTGCCTGCTGCTGCTGTAGCACTCCAAGATCTGGGGTTCCTGTGGGGGAATAACCACAAGGGAAAAAAGAAAAAATGAAAAACTGATCCCTGTGCAATCACTTCTGAACGTTTGACTTCTTTCCACAATCAGCCCCCTAGTGCTCACTTTCCAGATCCCTTTTGTTCAATTTTCAGTTGTAGTACGTGAGAGGAATGGGGCATATGTGGATGGAGTTCAGTGCTGTGCTAAAACTGGAACACCCAAAATGTTTTATAAGTTTTATGTAGAAAATCTTTACCCTTTCCACCAGGCATTCTCAATTTTGTGGGGTTTTTCCTAAGAATATTAATATATAGATGTGTATATATATGTATACATATATATTCTATCTTGTTTCTTATATCACTTTCAAAGTTATTTTTCTTGTTTTGCCTTGAGCTTACTTATTGATTCAACTAAAAAATTTTTTAAATGTTTGACATGGGATGAAGTAGAGATTTAACAAATATTAAATCATTATTCTGCACACCTGAAAGTAATATAGATTGTAGATCAATTATACCTTAGTAAAAATGGCAATATTTTATTTAGGGTTTTTTGATTAAAAAATCTATTATGTTCTCTTTTTTAAAATATTCTAATCTGATTTCGTAATGTTTTATCAAAAAGCATTTTGATTAAATGTTCTGATCCTGGCTTTTGATTACATTTTCTACTTTGTTTATGTTGTTGGTTTATTCTTTTTTTAAAATTTTACTTTACTTTTAATTTTCTTTATTGATTTTACAGGGAGAGAGAGAAATGTCAATTTCTTATTCCACTTACTTATGCATTCAACTGTTTGTTCTTGCATGTGCCCTGACTGGGTATTGAACCTGCAATCTTGGAGTATCAGGACACTGCTTTAACAAAGTGAGCTACCTGGCCAGGGCCTGTTTTTAATTTCTTGATGCACTTTTATTAATTTAAATTTCTAGTAAAGTCAGTTATTTATATTAAAAAATTACTTTGTGCCCTGGCTGGTGTAGCTCAGTGGATTGAGCATAGGCCTGTGAACCAAAAGATCACGGTTCGATTCCCAGTCAGGGCACATGCCTGGGTTGTAGGCCAGTTCCCAGCAGGGGCCAATTCCCAGCAGGGGTTGCATGAGAAGCAACCATACATTGATATTTCTCTCCCTCTATCCTTCCCTTCTAAAGATAAATAAATAAAATCTATAAATAAATTAAAAAATAAAATTATTTTAAAAAATTACTTTGTGTAAAAAGTTCTCCTTAAGAAATTCTTGTGTTTATAGTTTTGATTTCTTTTTAATGTTTTTTATTACTGATCATGTTAGCAAAGGTTTACTAGATTTTTATTGGCATTTTCCAAGAGGCTACATTTGTCTTTACATATATATTCTATTATGTGCTTATATTCTAATTGATTAATTTCCATTTTTATCTTTTGAGTCTTCTACTTTCTTTGGGTGTATTTTTTATTGTTTCTCTACTTTATCTTGACTATTCAATTCATTTATGTTTAACTTTTATTTATTAAATACGTTTAAGCTTAGCTTTTACGATGACTGTGTATTTTTAAATTTTGAAATGAATAGATTTTCCTCTTTTGTTTTTTTTTTTTACTTTTTAGGAGGGTTTTTTTTTTTGTCTGTCTTGTCTTGTTGCAGTTTTTCTCTACTTCGTGCATATTTTTTGCCTACTTGCATTGTCTACTGAGAAAGGTTTGTTAAAATCCCCCAAGTTAGGATGCACTCAGGTTGCTGGACAATCCCAGAACATACAGCCCAAAATACCTGTGGATCACACTCAGAGTTCCAGGGAGAGATGCTGGGAAAACAATGCCTTTTGGCAGCGATTTCCAACCTGTGTGCTGCAAAAATTTAAAACCCTGCAATACCTGGCTAGTCTCTGACCTCTTCTCTCTTACATTGTCAAACAAAAATGACAACAGCCAGCACAACAATAACTGTCTGGTGTGAATGCATCAAAATTATACCTGTTTTTCTGGTATAAGTAATAATAATCTGGTCAGATCTGCAAAAAATGTCATATACTTTTTGGTGTGCCACAGCATTTTAGTAATGAGTTTATGTGTGCCATGAGATGAAGAAGGTCGAAAATCACTGCCTTAATGCAATGTTTGTTTCATCGTCTCTTTACTTCCCTAGCTACAGCCAAATCAGCAGTAGCCTTGGCAAGCCAGACCCTCTCTGGAGTAACTGTATGTAGTTAATGAACAAAGCAGTCTCTCTCTCTACAACATTCTTTATAAGATTTCCTTGATGTGATGAAGGAAATTGGAAATTACCTGCTGAAAGTCTCTGTATACACTCTGAGCTCTCATTTCCTTCTGGAAGACACAAATGTCTAAACCGTTAAACAACCAAACAACTTTTGACAATAGTAAATAACCTTTACAGAGAAAGGAAATTTGACTTGTAAAGAGGTTGAAAATGTCATGGCTTCATGACATTAACTTTGTCATTAACTTTCTAAACTTTAGAAAGTTTTCTAAAATAAGTTATAATTAAAGTTTATTTTAGTTCATAATTTTCATATACACTAGATAATTTCATACTAGCAACAATTCTGTGACTCAAGTAAAAAGACTTGCCTAACATCAGCATTCTGATAGGTGCCATTGAGTATTAGGGATCAGAAGTGACTCATTCAAATTCATGCAACTAGCACGTGATAAAGTCATTATGGGAATGTGCATCTTAGGACAGCAAGGCTAGGATACTTTCCCTTAATTATAGCACTTTTCTGCTATCTTGGGACTCAATTTTCACAGGAAAATGGTCCTTGGATTTCAATTCACATAGATGATGAAATTTTAGAAACAAGGAATTCTTCAGATGGAGTTGTTCAATAGATATTGCTTTATTTTAATAGAAATGAACTAGATGTCTTCTAGTCACCCTGTCTCCCTTTCTACCATGTTCTGCACGCCCTGGGCTCCTTACCCTATGAGATTTGGTCGGGCTGATCAATAGGAGTGCAGTAGGACCCTCCAGCGAGGAGAGTGAGATTTGGGCATATATTCCCATCTCTTCCTCGCAGGTTGATTTGTGCTGACCACGTGACTTAACTGAAGATCCGGCTCTTGTCCAGAGCCTCTTTTTGTCCTTCCAGTAGCAACTTCCTCCCCTTGCCCTCTCAGGTCTAGGGTAGGAACAGTTTCCTTAATGTTACTATCCCTGAGTACTACTCCAGCCCTTGAGGTTTCTCTGTACCTTGCTCCCAACTTTGTAGGAGTTCCTTTTTATAAAGTCCTCAAATTATCCTGTTTGAATATTCCAGCCATTTTTTTTTGCAAGGACTCTGACTGGTAAAGGAAACAAATTACTCTTAAAGTTTATAGCTTAAGTAAAAAGAGATGGGGTGCAGGGACCAGTTTCCCAGCCAAGCCAAAAGCTTTCATATGCTAACATCTGATTACTACAGTTTTGGAAAGGAGTCGGTTCTTTTAATATATTCTACATTGGGGATTACATATTTTCTGAACCAAAATCATAATCAGGTCCAAAAGATTTTTAAGACTTTATATATTGTTAATAAAATTTATTAGTAACAGGGAAGAAAGAGAAACACCCCTTTCAGTTTCCAAAGCAGAAAGAGAAAAAAGTGCAGTGCTCCTAAATCATTCAGTTTCTACGCAAGCTTCCTTGTCATCCCACCCCAAAGAATCCCTTGGTAGAGTTAGATGCTCCTGACTCTGATTCTTTGGCTAATGAAAGCATGCACAGGGCACTTGTGAAGGCTCACTTTTCAAAATCCAGCAGGAGAAGAGAGTGGGAATGTTAATTACATGGCAACAGAGGAGTTGAAATGATACTTTTCCAGCAGGCAGCTATGTATGCATGCAGATTCTCTCCCCCCCCCTGTCCCCCCCCCCCCCCCCACACAGCCAGAAAGGCAAACCTGCAGAGAAAATGGTATAATTCTCTGAATTCATTCGGGTGCTTGGGGGCTAGACGGGAATTCAGGCTATTACTTTCCTTCTGAGCCAGGGCAGGATGACATGCTGACATGTCTGATATTTTCTGCCAGTTGGCCATCATCTGGATGGGTGGGAAAATACACTTCGCTCTCATTCTTTTCCCTTATTCCCCTGCCCTGGGTTAATTTTTAATATAGTGCTATAAGGAATATATGATTCAAAAAATAAGAAAGGAATCAAGCTGCCTAACTGATTAATCAATCCAGAATAGGTCTCAACTGTCACAGTGGAGTGGAATGTTACCCTGCAGTGGATTTGTTTTCCTGTTGTTTGTGCAGGGGTAAGACTGACTACATTTTCCATTTTTGCATTTTAATGAGGAGGGGGACTGAAAACTGAAGCAAAACAAGACTGGGTCATTTGTACTAACAATTTTCAGTCTTGAAAGTCTCTGTGTTGCCATTCAAGGTAATGAGAAAAAGTGTTCTACTGAAAACTAAGTTTTAAAATTTGTGTTCTTGAATAACAATTATGGATGGCTATTTCCTTTTTTTTTTTTTACTTTTCAGATCTGTTTATTTTTTGACATATTTTATTGATTATACCATTACAGTTGTTCTATTATTCCCCCCTTTCATTCCCCTCCACACTGCACACCCCTCCCCGACCCTTCCCCCACTTTAGTTTATGACCACATGTCTCAAGTTCTTTAGATTCTATATTTCCCCTACTATTATTGCCCTCCCCCCTATCTATTTTCTACCTACTGTCTATGCTATTTTCTGTATCTTCTCCTCCTCCCACTCCCCTGTTGCTAACCCTCCATGTGTTCTTCATTTCTATGGTTCNTCTAGGATTCTCTCCTTCATTTTAATCTTGGCTAATGTAATTATGATGTGCCTTGGTATGTTCCTTCTTGGGTCCAACTTCTTTGGCACTCTCTGAGCTTCCTGGATTTCCTGGAAGTCTATTTCCTTTGCCAGACTGGGGAAGTTCTCCTTTATTATTTGTTCAAATAAGTTTTCCACCCGTGGCTGTTTCTTTCCCCCTTCTGGTACCCCTATTATCCAGATGTTGGAACGTTTAAAGATGTCCTCAAGGTTCTAGCCATCCACCTACGCCTCCATTTTGGACTTCCGCCAAGATGGAGGCGTAGGTGGATGGCTTTTTCCTTGGTTCCATTTTTAGCGCTGTAATAGATATTTCCTCAGACCACCAACATAGAGGTACAAGAATGGCACAAATTAATAATAAAACGCCAGCCCTCGCAGGTTTGGAATAAGGGAGGTGAGAGTAAGTGTGTAGAAACTAAAATTATGATTGCTAAAATTAACACTTATTTCCTAATTTCTCAAAGTGAGTAGAAATAGCTATACTTTAAATTAAAATTGATATATTGAGACCCATGGGTTTAAGCATGTCATTTAATACTATAAATGCAATTGCTATTTGAACTTAAAATAGTGTATTTCTTTCAAATGTTGAAGGAGATGACAAAGAAAAGAGATACAAGATATTAAAAGCAGAAATTAACATTGGTATGACAAAAAACATCTAATATATTGGCTTAATGATAAAAGCAGATGCCATAATGATCTACTAAATAAATAAACTGATAGAAGAAACCTTATCCTAGTATCAAACAGAGATAATTTCAAGCTGAAAGTCCTACATCACTTAATAATACAGGTTAAAATCTATATAGAAGTTATAATTAATTCCTTATTTCTTATTGGTAAAAATATGAATGAAATATAACTTTACAGATGACAAAAGATATATTTATAAGAATACCATAACAGTAGAAAGTGACACCTCACTTTTAATTTTTTGTGGATAAAAAAGGCAAAATTTGCATAGATTATATTTTAATAGTAATATGTGTAATAGTAATTAATAGATATGCATATGTCAAATATTGAACCCTAGACACAAAGAAATGCATCTTTTTCTCAAGGACCCATAGATACTCAAAAAATTTATAATGTTTTTAAAGCAAAAAAACTACTAAGTTCCCCAAAATAGAAATACTATAGGCAACATTCTCTGACCCCAATGCACTCAATGCTAGAAACAAATAAGAAAATTAGAAATAAAACGAAACTTCCTTATTAAAAAATCTCAGGTTACAGAAACAATAAAAATCACAATTATAGAATGTCTAAAAATGAGAAAAAATTAAACGATATAATTTATATTACTAAAGATGAAACAATGAAAATAAACGAATAAGCTGGTACTTGTAAAACTAGAAAAACAAATATAAAAATAAACTTAAAAACAGAATAAAATTTTTTTAAAAAATAAGAAGCAAATATTCATGAAGAGACACATGATTGTGTTGATTTAAAAAATTCTGGATTTGGTTCTGTGGAACCAAAATCAAACAAAAACAAAGAACAAAAACAATTCAATAAATATATTATTTACTAAATATGAGAGGGAACAAAAGAGATAAGTAACACAAATTCATAACATAAGCAATGAAAAGGGTAAATTACTACAGATAATAAGTAAGTCATGATAAGAAAATCCTTTGTAAACTTTATACTAAAAGCTTTTAAACCTTGGATTTCTTTTTTCCAGGAAGTAATAGCTTGCAAATTGTGAAAGAAATTGTGAATGTTGTCAAAATTTTTCCAAAGCTTCTGACACAGAAGGTATCTTTGGTAATTTTTTTATTCTTCCAAGAAACTGATTATTCCAATATGATTTAAATTTGTTCCAGAGCAACATAAAATAAGAAATTCTCTTCAAATTCTTTTATGACACCAGCATATGTGTGATAGTAACATAGAACAGATTCTCTCTCCCTCTCTCTATTCCTCTCCCCTCCTCTCTCTTTCCTCGCAAATATTCTGACTGATATATTAGCAGAGAGAACTTAGCAGTGCATTAAAAGAGTACTGCAACATAATCAAGTAGAATTAATTCTAAGAATGTATCCAGTTTAATTTTGAGAATACATTGATCTCTTTCAATCAGACAGGTAATGTTGATACTAAAAGGTATTTGATTAAATTTAGAACCTATTCCTGACTTTAAAAAAATTTAAATCTCCCAAAAATATTAAGTAAGAAGATATTCTTATTTAATGGGGACAACTGGAGTTGAACAACAATAAAAATAAATACATTTTAAAACGTGAAAAAAGAAGATATTCTTATCATAACAATAATCTAAATTTGGCAAAAAAAGATAATATAGGAAAAGTGATATTCAGATTAGAAGGAAGATGGCAGTGGAGTAGGATGGAGCAGATTCCATTTCCCCTACACATGGGAGAAAATCTTGGCCAGTCTATGGAGGAACAGCGCAAACAGCCAACATTTTCCCAGCACATATGAAAATAAGAGACCAGAAATCTTAACGGACACTGAAAAACCAGATGGCAAGGAGACAGCTGCAGGACAGTGGAGTCTCAGGGACCAGAGCAAAGACAGGAGCAGCAGTGGCCTCAGCCGGTGCCCAGCGCCCTGTGCCCACTGCATCTGCCATGGACTTTTTGGGAGCCCCGAGCCTGCCCGAAGGGTCCTTGGGAGAGAGCTGGGTTATCAGCTCCCTCCCTCCCCGGCGAAGCAAGGTTGGGCACCAGAGTTTACAGAGAGGGTGATAAGGACAAAGGGCCAAAATCAACCACAGACTCTGTGGTCGCCAGCCCCGGAGAATTGAGAGCTGCAGTGTCGGGCTCTGACTCCAATAGTCACAGGTCTGGCTTGGGGATTAGGCTGTGCTTACAGGCAGGCTTTCTTAAGGAGAAATTTTTTGGAACGTAAACTGAAGGATTCTCCTGCAACAGCCGCTTGTCCTGCTCCCCACCCAACCTGGTAGCCATCCAGAGGTTGGGCGGAGAGCCTGGAGTTCCCCCACAGAACTGGGACAGGTCTGCGCCTGGACCCGCGGGACACAGGCAGCCTGGCTGCCCACACCCAAGCCCACAGCAATGACCCCCAGGGAAAGAGTGCTCTGAGGAGGGCCTAGATCCCTTTCCTGGGCCACTGGGGAGAGGCGCCTGGTTGGCTCTTGGGAGAGGGCTCACAGAAAGCCCACACCAATCACCCCTCAGCCTGCTGCAGCCAGAAAAACTGGTTTGGCCAGTTTGAAACCAACAAGAATTTTTTTAAGTAATCTTTTATCTTTTTAATTTTATTATTGTTTTATCTTTCAATACTTTTTCCCTCTCTTTTCTTCTTTCCTGTTTTATTCCTTCTTTCTTCCTTTCCAAACTTATTGCTTTTTTCTCCCTTCTCTTACCTTTTTTTTTAACCCACAAGTTACACAAACAACTTGGAACTGCAAAAAGACCAGAGTTGGACCCAGAGAGGGGGCATCCCAAGAGTAGAGACAGAGAGACAAATTTCACTTTGCTACAGCAGAGAAGCCACAGGTTGCTGCATATTTGTATTATTATTACTTTTTTCATTATTCTCACTTCTTTTATATTTTAATAGTATCTTTGTATTCCTCCTCTTTCTGTATAGGCTTCTTTGCCTTGGCTGGTTATATTGTATCATTTGACAGGTTTCCCCTGTTCTCTCCTACACAGTGTATTGCTAATTTTTTATACTTCACACCATTCTTTTTCGTTTAGCACACTACCCAAAATTATAACCCCTATTCATGTTATCCAGATCACATAGAGTCTGTCATATGATTGTTGTTCTAATAGTATTGTAAATAATAGATGTTCTATACAACTTTAAATACTTCACAACACATCTCCTGGATCTTAGCCCACTTCACAGTTTCCTGAATTCTATTACTGTAGTGATTAACTCTACTTGCTCACACACTACACCTATTTACTATCCTTTACTCTCACCTTACTCAGAATCCGACCTCCCACAACCTCACTGCTTTCTAGATCCAACTTACAAGACTTCCCTCCCCAACAAGAAACTTATCTTTTGTTCTTCCTTTCTTAAAAGTGGCAAGTTGGGCTGAAGGTAAGGTTAACACTATGTATAGCCTAAAGATCTTCTATCTCTTCTCTACTGGCTGTGACTATAAATATCATAAAATACTCTCCCACTGTCATAAACCATTTTTCTTCCCCCTCCAACTGAACACACACAAAAAAAGGAGTAGGTGGAAAGAGAGAACACCAGGAAACCCGAAGGAGACTGCACCACTGAATTTCACGGGTATTCTACCACAGAAGTTTACACCATAAACCCAGGAGTCAGAACAGATCAATTTAAGAAGCTGAGGCTAACGAGAAGAGTCTCACAAACAATGGGAAGACAAAGAAACAATCCTCAAATGAAAGGAAAGGAGGAAGCCTCAGAAAATGTTAGATGAGATAGAGGCAAGTCAACTATCAGATATTGAATTCAAAGCACTGGTTATCAGGAAGTTCAAAGAGCTCACAATGAGCTACCAGAAACTACAGGGGAGCTACAATGAACTCACTGTAAATTATATCAACATGAAAAAGGAAATAGAAACTATCAGTAAGGGCCAAGAGGAAATGAAGAATACAATTTTGGAACTGAAGAACACAATAGAAGGAATCAAAAGCAGGATCGAAAAGCAAAAGATCAGATCAGTGAGTTGGAGGACAAAGTAGAAGAAAACTCCCAGAAAAAGCAAGAAAAGAAAAAGAGGCTCAGAAAGAATGAAGAAAGATTAGGAGAAATGCAAGACAATATGAAATGTAATAATATCCGAATAATAGTGATACCAGAAGGAAAAGAAGAACAAGGGATAGAAAACCTATTTGAAAGAGTAATGATGGAAAACTTCCTCAATTTGATGAGCGAAAAAGTCACACAAATCCAGGAAACAGAGAGAGTCCCAATCAAGAGGAACTCTAAGAGGCCCGCTTCAAGACACATCATCATTAAAATGGCAAAATTCCAAGATAAAAAGAGAATCTTAAAGGCAGCAAGGGAGAAAAAGAAAGTAACATACAAGGGAGCTCCAATAAGGTTAGCTACAGATTTCTCAATGGAAATGCTTCAAGCAAGAAGAGAATGGCAAGAAATATTCCAAGTAATGAGAACCAGAGGCCTGCAACTGAGGCTACTTTACCCAGCAAGGCTCTCAATCAAGGTAGAAGATCAAATAAAGAGCTTTCAAGACAAAAGAAGTCTAAGAGAATACACCTCCACCAAACCAGCTCTGCAAGAGATGCTAAAAGGGCTGCTTTAAGGAAAGGAAGGAAAAGAGAGAGACAGAGGAACACAGTTACAAAAATGCCAATGAATACATTAAATGTAAATAGGTTAAATGCTTCAATCAAAAGACATAGATGAGCTAAATGGATAAGAAAGCATGACTCACACATATGCCACCTACAAGAGACCCACCTCAGGACAAAAGACCTACACAGACTAAAAGTGAAGGGCTGGAAACAAATTTTCCAAGCAAACGGACAAGAAAAAAAAAAGGCCAGGCAGCAATACTCATATCACACAAAATAGACTTCAAAAAAAGGGCCATAAAGAGAGACCCAGAAGGTGACTTCATAATACTCAAGGGAAGAATCCACCAAGAAGACATTAACATTGTAAATATATATGCGCCCAACATAGGAGCACCCAAATATATAAAGTAACCTTAGAGGACTCCAAGAAAGATATTGACAGCAACACAATTATAGTAGGGGATTTTAATACCCCACTGTCAAAAATGGACAGATCTTCCAAACAAATATTAACAAAGATATTGTGGCATTAAATAACACCCTAGATGAAATGGACTTAACTGATATATCTAGAGCCCTTCATCCCAAAGAAGCTAAATACACATCTTTTCAAATGCACATGGAATATTTTCAAAGATAGACCACATGATAGGACACAAAAGGAGCCTCAACAAATTGAAGAAAATTGAAATCATACCAAGCATTCTCTCTGACCACAAGGGACTGAAACTGGAAATCAACCCCAAAGGAAAAAACCCAAAACACTCAAACTCATGGAGATTGAATGGCATGCTATTAAACAATGAATGGGTCAAGATTGAAATTAGGGAAGAAATCAAAAAGTTTCTGGAAACAAATGAAAATGAACTCATGACAACCCCAAACTTATGGGACACAGTGAAGGCAGTCCTGAGAGGGAAGTTCATAGCAATACAGGCCTACCTAAAAAAGATAGAAACATTTCAAACAAACAACCTAACCCTATACCTACAAGAACTCAAGGAGCAACAACAAAGACAGCCCAGAGCAAGTAGAAAGGAGGAAATAACCAAGATCAGAGCAGAATTAAATGACATAGAGACTGAAAGCACAATTCTAAGGATCAATGAATCCAGGAGTTGGTCCAAGACTTTAAGTAGGCTCATCAAGAAAAGAAGAGAGAGAACCCAAATAAACACAATCAGACGTGAAAGAGGAGAGATTACAACTGACATCACAGAAATAGAAGGGATTATAAGAAATTACTATGAAGAACTATATGCCAAGACATTTGAAAACCTAGGTGAAATGGACAAATTTCTAGAAAAATATAATCTTCCAAAACTCAATGAAGAAGTAGAAAGAAAGCCTAAACAGACCAATAACAGCAGATGAAAGTGAAGCAGTAATAAAAAAACTCCTCCCCCCCCTCGACAAAAGCCCTGGACCAGATGGTTTCACAGGAGAATTCTACAAAGCATTTAAGGAAGAGCTAACCCCTATTTCTCAGACTACTCCAAAAAATCCAAAATGGTGGAAGATTCCCAAACTCTTTTTATGAAGCCAGCATCATCCTAATTCCAAAACCAGATAAAGACACAACAAAGAAAGAAAACTTTAGGCCAATTATCCCTGATGAACATAGATGCTAAAATCCTTAACAAAATATTGGCAAATCACATACAACAATACATCAAAAAGATCATACACCACGACCAAGCGGGATTCATCCCAGGGATGCCAGGATGGTTCAATATTCACAAATCAGTAAATGTAATATATCACATAAACAAAAGCAAAAATAAAAATCACATGATCATATCAATAGATGCAAAAAAGGCTTTTGATAAGGTACAGCACCCAGTTATGATAAAAACACTCAGCAAAGTGGGAATAGAGGGAGAATTCCTCAACAATAATAAAGGCCATATGAGAGACCTACAGCCAACATCATACTCAATGGGCAAAAACTAAAAGCTTTTCCACTAAGATCAGGAACAAGACAAGATTGTCCACTTTCACCACTTCTATTCAATATAGTATTGGAAGTTTTAGCCACAGCAGTCAGACAAGAAATTAAAATAAAAGGCATCCAAATCAGAAAGAAGGAAACAAAACTGTCACTGTTTGCAGATGACATGAGAGTGTACATAGAAAATTCTATACACTCCACACAAAAACTGCTCAACATAATAAATGAATTCAGCAAAACAGAGGGATACAAAGTCAATATCCAGAAATCAAAAGCATTTTTGTATACTAACAATGAAACAGCAGAAGCAGAAATCAAGGAAAATAATCCCATTTGATATAGCAAAAACAAAAACAAAATACCTAGGAATAAACCTAACCAAGGAGGTAAAAGACCTGTATGCAGAAAACTACACAACACTGAAGAAAGAAATCAAGGAAGACACAAACAAATGGAAACATATACCACGTTCATGGATTGGAAGAATTAACATCATCAGAATGTCCATACTACCCAAAGCAATTTACAGATTCAATGCAATACCCATTAAAGTACCAATGACATACTTCACAGTCATAGAACAAACACTTCAAAAATTTATATGGAACCATAAACAACCCCGAATAGCAGCTGCAATGTCAAGAAAGAAGAACAAAGTAGGAGGGATCACAATACCTGATATCAAACTGTATTACAAGGCCACTGAAATCAAATCAGCCTGGTACTGGCATAAAAACAGGCACATAGACCAATGGAATAGAACAGAACAGAGACCCCAGAAATAAACCCAAGTTTTTATGGGCTATTAATATTTGACAAAAGGGGCAGTAACATAAAATGGAGTAAAAATAGTCTCTTTGACAAAATGGTGTTGGGAGAACTGGACTGGTATGTACAAAAAAAAAAAAAGAAGAAGAAGAAACTTGAGCACCAACTTACACCATACACCAAAATAAATTCAAGGTGGATAAAAGACTTAAATATAAGCTGTGACACTATTAAAGTCCTAGAGGAGAACATTGGCAGGAAAATCTCAGATATTTCATGCAGCAACATTTTTACTGATATGTCCCCTAGAGCAAGGGACATAAAGGAACAAATAAACAAACAGAATCTCATTGAAATACAAAGCATTTGCATGGCTAAAGAAAACTATCAAGATAAAAAGAGAACCAACTATGTGGGTAAACATATTTGCCAATGATACCTCAGACAAAGGGTTTTTAAAAAATATTTATTTATCTTTAGAGGGGAAGGGAAGGAGAGAGTAAGAGAAACATTAATGTATGGTTGCTTCTTGTGCATCCCCTGCTGGGAACTGGCCCCTGCTGGGAACTGACCTGCAACCCAGGCATGTGCCCTGACTGGGAATCAAACTGAGATCGTCTGGTTCATAGGCCTGCGCTCAATCCACTGAGCTACACCAGCCAGGGCTTCAGACAAAGGTTTAATCTCCAAAATATACAAAGAACTTACTCAACTCCACTCAAAGAAGACAAGCAACCCAATTAAAAAGTGGGCAAATAATTTGAACAAACACAACTTATTTCCCCAAGGAGGACACACAGAGGATCCAGAGACTCATGGAAAGATGCTCAATATCGCTAGCTATCAGAGAGATGCAAATTAAAACCACAATGAGATACCACTTCACAGCGGTCAGAATGGCCATCATAAACAAAGCAACAAATAACAAGTGTTGGAGAGGTTGTGGGGAAAAGGGGACCCTAGTTCACTGTTGGTAGGATTGCAGACTGGTACAACCATTATGGAAGAGAGTATGGCATTTTCTAAGAAAACTAGAAATTAATATGCCTTTTGACCCAGCAATTCCACTGTTAGGAGTATATCCTAAGAACCCTGAAACACCAATCCAAAAGAACCTATGCATCCCAATGTTCATAGCAGCACAATTTACAATAGCCAAGAGCTGGAAGCAACCTAGGTGCCCACCAGTAAATGAGTGGATCCAAAAGCTATGGTACATTTACACAATGGAATTCTATGCAGCAGAAAGAAAGAAGGAGTTCCTACCCTTTGCAACATCATGGATGGAACTGGAAAGCATTATGCTGAGTGAAATAAGCCAGGTGGTGAAAGACAAATACCATATTATCTCACCTTTAGCAGGAACCTGAACAACAAAACAAACAAGTAAGCAAAATATAACCAAAGATACTGAAATATAGAACAGGCAGACAGAGACCATAGGGGAGAGGGGAGGGAATTTCAGAAGAAAAGGGAAGGATTCACAGGAACAAGTATAAAGGACACATGGACAAAAACTGACAGGGGTGGAAATGGGAGGGAGGTGGGGAGCACTGGGGGGGTGGGCCAGGATGGGAATGAAAGACAGAAAACTATACTTGAACAATAATTTTTTTAAAAAAGAAAAGTTATATTCAAAATAGTAATAAAATATAAAAATAATGTATGTGAATAAACTAATTAAGAAATATTAAATTTTTAAAAATTTAAAAATTTTTCAGTTAAAATTTAAATGATTAAAATTATCTTCTAAATCTCCAAAGTGATCTTCTAATTAATATTTTTATCAATATTATCACATTTATTAAAGAGGCAATACAGCCAACTTATTAAAAACTTCTACTAAAAGACATTAAATAACTTGGAATACTTCTTTCCAGCCCCTTCTTGCCTGTAAGGTCTCTTTTGAGAAATCTGCTGACAGTCTGATGGGTACTCCTTTGTAGGTGACTGTCCCCTTATCCCTTGCTGCTTCTAGGATTCTCTCCTTCATTTTAGTCTTGGCTAATGTAATTATGATGTGCCTTGGTGTGTTCCTCCTTGGGTCCAACTTCTTTGGCACTCTCTGAGCTTCCTGGATTTCCTGGAAGTCTATTTCCTTTGCCAGACTGGGGAAGTTCTCTTTTATTATTTGTTCAAATACATTTTCCATTCGTGGCTGTTTCCTTCCCCCTTCTGGTACCCCTATAATCCGGATGTTGGAACGTTTAAAGATGTCCTGGAGGTTCCTAAGCCTCTCCTCATTTTTTTGAATTCTCACCTAAAACAAAAGCAAACCAAGAGGACAGCTAGATCAGGAGTGGAACCATAGAAATGAAGAACACACGGAGGAATGTCTGTTCAAGTCCTCTGCCCATTTTTTAATTGGGTTGCTTGTCTTCTTTGAGTGGAGTCGAATGAGTTCTTTGTATATTTTGGAGATTAAACCTTTGTCTGAGGTATCATTGGGAAATATGTTTTCCCAAACAGTTGCTTCTCTTTGTATCTTGATACTGTTTTTCTTAGCCATGCAGAAGCTTTTAATTTTGATGAGATCCCATTTGTTTATTCTTTCCTCTCCAAAGAGGACATACAGAGGATCCAGAGACACATGAAAAGATGCTCGATATCGCTAGCTATCAGAGAGATGCAAATTAAAACCACAATGAGATACCACTTAACACCAGTCAGAATGGCTATCATAAACAAAGAAACAAACAAGTGCTGGAGAGGTTGTGGGGAAACGGGGACCCTAGTTCACTGTTGGTGGGATTGCAGACTGGTACAACCACTATGGAAAACAGTATGGAATTTTCTAAGAAAACTAAAAATGGATGTGCCTTTTGACCCAGCAATTCCACTCTTAGGAGTATATCCTAAGAATCCTGAAACACCAATCCAAAAGAACCTATGCACCCCAATGTTCATAGCAGCACAATTCACGATAGCCAAGAGTTGGAAGCAACCTAGATGCCCATCGGTTAATGACTGGATCACAAAACTATGGTACATTTACACAATGGAATTCTATGCTGCAGAAAGGAAGAAGGAACTACTACCCTTTGCAACATCATGGATGGAACTGGAAAGCATTATGCTGAGCGAAATAAGCCAGGCGGTGAAAGACAAATATCATATGATCTCACCGTTAACAGGATTCTAAACAAACCAAACATGCAAGCAAAATACGACCAATGACACTCAAATATGGAACAGGCTGACAGGGTCCAGAGGGGAGAGGGGAGAGAATTATAGGGGAAAAGGGAATGGACTCACATGAACAAGTATAAAGGACACATGGACAATAACTAAGGTGGGGGGTGGAAATGGGAGGGAGGTGGGGAGCATGGGGCGGGGGGCGGGCAGGGTTGGGAATATAAGACAGAAACCTGTACGTGAACAAGAATTAAATAAAAATTATATTTAAAAAAAAAAGAACACATGGAGGGTTAGAAACAGGGGGGTGGGAGGAGGAGAAGGGGGGAGAAGGCACTAAAATAGCATAGATGGTAGGTAGAAAATAGATAGGGGGGAGGGTGAGAATAGTGGGGGAAATATAGAACCTAAAGAACTTGAGACACATGGTTATAAACTAAGGAGGGGAGAAGGGTGGGGGAGGGAGTGTGCGGGTGGAGGGGAATGAAGGGGGGGAATAGAACAACTGTAATGGTATAATCAATAAAATATATTAAAAAAATAATTTAATCTGTATCTCTACTCCCCTTTTTATTTTTAATACTATTAAACTTTTTTTGTTTTTGAATCAAATTTCCAAAAGCATTCTATATTTATTGTTTTCGAGCTATCCTTTGCTTCTATTAATTAAACCTACCTTTATTTTCATCTTTAAATTCTTCCTTTTTATATAAAAACTATGTGTATGTAACAAGGTATTACTTTTGATGTATTCAATTCTTTCATTAAAATAATCCTCCCAAGAGAGTCTTGTATATATACAAAAAAAAAAGACATTAAATATAATTTAATGAATGAAAATACATGTTATTTTTTAGGTTACAAAAACTCAATATTTTAAAGTTATTCATCTATTCACTTTCTTCAAAGTAATCTATAATATCCATTTATTTTATTTAATATTGAAGCAATATTTTCTTCAGAACTTAGAATTTATTCTAAAATTAATTTTTAAAATAGATGAATAGAAAAATCAAGAAAATTTGGAGGGACTAAAAAATAACTGTAAGAATACTTATCCTGTTAGATAATAAAATACATAAATTATAATATCTCAAACAGAAGTGCTGTAGACACAGTCTGAACTGACACATACTGAAGTCATCAGAAAGAGGCCCAGGGATATGTTGTTATGTATGATAAGATGGCATTTCAAATTGGTGAAGTGATTAATAGAATTTCCAATAAGTGATTACTGGCTAGACATTTGGAAAAAAGAAAGCTGAATCCCTTATGGGGAAATAATTTTTAGATGGATCAAAGACCTAAATATATATTTTTGAAAAGACAAGGGAAGGAAAGAAAGAAACCAGAAAATACTACAGAAAATATGAGTGAATAATTTTATAATCGGAGAATGGGAAAATCTTTCTAAACACTATATATACTACAATATTCATAATTAAATTTTGGTAAGTTTGGTTGCATGATAATGTAAAGTTTCTGTACCATAAAATAAACTTTTAAATAAATCCAAAAACAAAATACAAGCCAGCAAACACAGGAGAAAAAGTTAGTGTACTGAATATATAAAAAACTCTAGCATATCAAGGAAACAGTGAACAATTCCAACAGATATATGGGTTGAAAAAAACCCAGGCAGTTTAAAAAAGAAATACAATCACTGATAAACATGTGGAAAATAATCACTTTCACTAAAAGTGAAACAGGAGCAAAATTATATTATTTTCCACTGGAGGAGTGGGTAGATGTTCAAGTGACTATAGGGAGCACTGGAGTGTCCCAGTGTCCCTGGTATGAACGTGACTCTGCGTTTCTGGAAGGCAGTGTAGGGGCGTGTATTGTATCTCAAATTAGATACCGTTGGCCTAACAACTTCACTTTTAAAATTTTATCCCAAGTAGATAATTGTATAGATTGCATAAATATGTATGTATGAAGATTCTCTTTAATGGACAAAAATAATCTGGAGAAGTCGTTCAGTATAATACTGGTTCAATAAATTATGATAAAAATTGTAGAACCATCAGATAGCCAATAAAATAACAATGTAGACCTGACTATAATTACCCAGAAAGATGCTCATGATGTTTTATTTTGGTTGAGAATGTCAAAAATGGTAGTCAAAGAATAAACAGAAGTGGAATTATGTGAAATAAGATCCAACTATATAGATGTATACACAGAAATATTCAAAATTTTACCACCACGTGTCAGATATTTGCCTTCAATACAAGTAACAGAAACTCAGTCCAAACTGACTTAAGCCAATGGGGAGCTTCTGGGCTGAGATGGCTGAAAAGTGTCAAGTTTGGGATTTTCCAGGCACACCTCTTTCCCAGGCTTCAACCAGGGTCATCGGGAAGAGCCAGTTTTTCTCTGTTCCCAAGTTCCTGCTTTACTTTTTCTGTGGTAGCTCTATTCTCAGAATGTTATCTCCTCCACGGTGGCAAGATGACCGCCACAGGTTTCGCCTCTCTTTCCTCCATTTCGGCACTAACATGAGAGAGAGAAAGCCTTTTTTTATGATTACTCAATTGAAAGCTCCAGGTTCATTGGGTCTGGTGGACATAACTTGGGACCTGTGACCATATCGAAATCAACCCTGTGGTGAGGAGAAATAGGAGATTCGAAACGGCTTAGGCCTCTGTGTCCCATGTTGCAATATATCCACCATACCCACAGGTAATACAGGATAATACCTATAGCTTGGAGTCTGAGAGCTGGATGGGGTAGGGGAGAGTGGACAGGTCTCCCTGAAGGAAAACTGTGGTATTATTATTTCCCAGAGAAGGGTAAGTGGATGCTTGGCTACTAAAGGGACAAAAGAAGCTTGTCTTTTCATGGTGATGATTCTTCACATATTATTTTTTTGCTTCCTATTTTTATGTATTATTTGAATTCACTATTTTTTAATTAGCAAAAACTATGGAAATTATTAGCATGCATCCTTTTTATATTTAAATAACACATCTGTTTTGAATATAAATAATAGAGATATTTATTTAATTACTTTATTCTATATTTGCCATTTTATATTTTCCCTTGTCTATCACTTATTTTTCTTTCTTGTAAACCTCTTAATATTACTTCTTTCTGTTATCTGTCTGTAGCTGTTATTCAAGCTTCCAAAGTCATAGGCACAAGCATCTGTGCAAAAACTTGAAGCTATTACCCCAGGAAGTGTTTCAGAGAAAGAAGTACAGAAGTAAAGAAATAGGTGATGACTCCAAAATGTTAGATGGGTGCATTAGGGAATTCATTTTGAATTACATTTGCATAACCAATATAATTTTTACTTTGCTTGCAAGTTCATATGCAGTTGCAGGGAAGGAGGGTGTCTTTCCAAAGCCTACCTGATACTGCGTTTGGTAAGTGTTTTACTTAGATCAGTGCCTCAGAAAACTCTCAAGTACCCGTGAGTCACCTAGGGACCTGGCAAAACGCAGGTTCTGATCCATATGTCCATGCTGGGGCCCAAGATTCTTCACTTCTCACAAGCTCCCAGGTGATGTTAATGCTACGAGCATACAGGCCATACTTTGAAAAGGGAGGATTTGAATAACATTTTCCTATCTATTAAGTAAAAAATTAAGCCAGCCATAATCTGCATACTTTTCATTAAAATTAGAAAAATATGAAAATATACTTTAAATGATTCCAGGTTTATTTGTATATACCACTATTTTTCTATTTAGTGCTAACTTTTTAGAAAATCAACAAAAATGTGATTCTATGTTACCTCATCTTAAAAGAAGGCAAATATTTCAATCCTCCCCCCCACTGTCTAATATAAAATCCCAAATCTGTTTTTACATTAATTCCATAAGGAAAAAAATGCTTTCTTGCCATCTTAAATTCTCTTTTTCTTGTTCCGAAACCAAAGATTATGCAATTGAACTTTGAATTACATGGGAATTGTGGAAAATGCTTTCTTGTTTGAGGTTTTGACAATGTACTATGTCAAGGGCAAACTCAAGAGCCATGGGTTTTTACTTTATTGCTGAGGACCAGGGTGATCAGTAGGGCAGGAGGAGCAAGGTAGAAAGGACTTCTCTGGAAGGGATGTTTTAAAACTCAGATTCCCAGCTATGTAACATGGTGGCTCTTCTTCCTCACTCTGGATCCACATGACCTTGGGCAGCAGGAAGAACCTAGCCCTGGTTTTCAACACCAGGAACAACTGAAGGTCCAAGCCATTTAACCTGTCAGAAGGCAATTTTTGTGACTGTATATGCATTTACTTTGTGTTACAAATATTTTTAATGATTTTTAATAATGTTTATGGTTTTAAACTTCACATACCCTCTCCAACTCCAGGACTAAGATGAATATTATCTGAGAATTAAGATCAAGGGCAAGAGTTTGTCTTGTTCAAGAGGAGAGGAAGGGAGAGAGGGAGGGAGAGAGAGATGTCATTCTTTAATTCTCCAAGTCCCCATCAATTTGTGTGCTTTTCTGTCGTCTTGCCCCAAGAACCAAACTTGCTTCTGGGGACTCTAGAAGACAGTTCCCAAATGGTAACTCTGCTATAATGTTTTTGATGTAGAAGGATCCCACTCGTCATTGAGTTCCTGTTTCTGTTTTTGAACATGGCCTCCCTGCTGGGTAAGCCACGATATTATCTCCGTTAGAATCCTGACTCCATTAGAATCCATATACAGGCTTCCTCACCTGTGTTCTTTTCTGACTCCTACCGATGCCCACTGACTGGGTAGTCTTTACCTTCTGACTTCTTTGGCTATGCCTTTGTGAAAGTTACTATGCCTGCTAAGAAGACAGAGTAATATGGTAACATAAGCATTTATAACAAGAAAGCTTGTTGATGAGGAAAAGTATCACCAACACATACATGTATTTTTGCCAGAGACATAGAACTTTGGTAACCAAAAACATCTCATAGTAACAACTTCTTTCTACTGTAAAATCATGATACTCGTTCGATCATGGATTTTGGTCATTGGTACAGGAGGCCAAAATCCTAATGTGCAGGTTTAGCCTTTAGCCTTGCTCCCAGAGCACAGAGACCCCCCAGCAATGGTCTCCTAGGGCCAGGCAGTTTCTCTCCCTCTTCCTTCTCTGGGCCTCAGACACCTTAGTGACTGGTGACCCTACAGGAGTTGTGGAGTTGCCTCTGAAATTGTTTAGAGACAGAGTCTTGCATATGTATGTGGCTAATTTTTAAATGTATAAGGAGAAAAACTTTTTAAGTTCATCGGTTTGGGGGTACAAAAACTTAAGCTATTACAAAAAAACACAAAGGATTTAAATATGTTTTGAATAATTCATTTATTCTAGACCATCTGGCAAACACAAGCTTGAAAGTATGGAAGACCCTCCATGTTCAAATGGCCACTTTCCAAAGGACAATAAGGGACACACATTAAAAAAACAACAACAACAAAGCACAAACCACAGTCACGTGCCACAGAAGTAACGACTGCAGGAATTATAGAGGCTCGTGATAATAAGGGGAAGGTTATGCCTTTAAGTCCTGCCAGTGAAATCCAATGTAACGAAATGAGGGTTTAATTAGGAAAACAGAGATGACTTTCACTTCTATTTTTAATTTCATGGATGAGAAGTAAGCCTCAGAAATATGAAAGAACCAAATAAAGGCATCAAATAAGAATAACTTAAACTTCTTTTCCCATCCTGGTTTGCAGGGGACTGGAGAGTTTTAGAGCAGAGGATCATTTGGCAAGCAAAAAATAAATATAAGCAAACCGAAGTCCTTGAGTTTGCCTTAAGTGGCAAAATGCATGATGAAGACAAGACTGAAGGAGTCTGAGTTGTATATAAACATGGAGACAATTATTGTTCTTATTTATTGGCTCATAAAGCACATCTTGCTTACTACAAGGTGCTGTGGTGGAAAGCAGAAAGTCCGCTAAAACTCAAAGTGAGGACATTCTGAGGTTTGAAACTCTACAGAGAGCATTTTCAGTTACTCAGAAAAGAAACTCTGATATGGAGATCTATGGATACAAACAAGTTTCACTGGATAAGGATTATAATCTCAAAATGAATGCTATACTATGTGTCAGGATGGCGATAATATGTTGAGCCTCAATAAAAATTTAGGCTAAAGCATTAGAACAAATTAAGATATTTAAGATCTAATTCATGATTTTTACATTATTTTAAAACCTTTTTCTGGCTGAGGGGTGGTGGGGGGTTGGGAAGGATGATGAAAGAGCTACCGAAAGAGAAGTACCACTGCGGCTAAGTAAAAATCAGTCAATCCAGAGAGACTCACTGGGAGGTCTGTATCATACTTTTTACGTTGTGTAATAAACCCAAAATTATATTGGTCTTCTTTTTTCCTCTAAACTGGCAAGTTTATGTGGCTGTGTTCATCTATATCCAGTCTGAGTGGGCATTCACACAAACCAAAAAGTTAAAAATTTTTTCCCTATCTTTTAGCTTTAAAAGATATTTTAAAGCTAATTTATTTTACTTTACATCATCATTAAGGAAGATTATTTAAACAGAGGCACAGTCTACTCTTTGAATATCCTACCCTGGGACTAAAATTAGCGACTAAACCCTTGCATTGAAACCATTCCAAGTTTAGGATCCAATCGTATTAACCTTTCTACCAGTTTTCCTGCTCGGTTTAATCTGATAGCCCCGAGAGATGAGTTCTGAAGGAAAGCCCGAGCTGTTGGGGAAGGAAGTGGTTAAGAAGGAAGAAGTACATTTCTTGGCAGCATTTCTGAGCATGCAGTGATTTTGCTCAGGCTGGAGTAGATAGAGCCTAAATATCTCTATATCTGAAAGTGTAATTTAGGGTAGTCAACAGGCTTACCAGCTGTAAAGTACCTTAAAGTCTCACTGCAAGTTCACTCATCAAGGTTACATTTGTTAATTAAACACTTTGGTGAGGGGGGGCACCTGTCGTGCAGTTTTGTTTGGCATTCACGTAAAGTTGGGGGGATGGGGAGTCTTTAATTTCAAAGATAGACTGACCTCTCATTTTCCAGTCCTTGTCAAGAATGCACATGGAAGCCCCTATACCACATGTCTAAATATTTCAAAGCCATAAATTAAATGTTTAAATAACTCTATTGAGATGTCTTACATACACAAAAACTGTGTTCATTTAAGGGATGTATTGTGAAAAGGTCACTACGGTCAAGTTAAATGGGTTATCTACCACGGGACAGAGTTACCATTGTGTGTGAGTAAGAGAGAGAGATTGAGGAAACAAAGAAGCTAAGCCTATGGTGTATATGGTTATGCTGAAGGTCAACAATAGCCATGACACTTTTATAGGTAATACATTTGATAAATTTACATTAGTGGATATCAAGACATATCATAAACATACTAGCAAAACAATATGGTGTATAGAAAAGGAGAAACAAGTCAACGGAACATTGTGAAGAATTCAGAAACAGGCCTATACCCAAAAGGACATCTGATTTGTGACAATAATGGTCCTACCCAGAGTAGGGGCAGGGCAGTCTTTCCAATAAGTGACAGTGCATCAATTGGCTAACTAGATATGGAAATAATGATATTTGATACCCAAACATCAATTCCAGGTGAATTGTAGATCTAAATGTCAGAGGTAAATCATCAATGGCTTCTAAAAGATAGCATAGGAACATCTTTCTGAAACTGAGGGATGAAAAGATATTTACAACTCACCATAAAGGCACTAAACATAAAAATATTTACAAATGGGCTTCATAAAAATTAAGTTGTTTATCGAAAACATCATTTACGGAGAGTTAAGCCAGAACATATTTTCTATACATATATCTTGCAGGATTTAGATCCATACTATATAAAAGGAAGTCCTACAAATAAGCAAGAAAAATATAGATTATAAAATAGAAAAATGGGCAAGAAATTTGAGTAGGCACTTTACAAAATGGGATATCCAAATGGCCAAGGACAGTAAACATGTGCTTTAGTCATTAGGGAAATGCAAGTCAGAACCCCAATGAAGTATAAAAACACATTTACCAAACTGGCTAAAATGTTTTAGATGATTAGTAGTATCAAGTTTTGGTATAAATGTAGACCTCTTATACTTTCTTTGGTAATGCCAATGTAAATTGGTACAACCACTTTAGAAAATTTATTGCAGTGTATATTAAACCCCCCAAAATCATATTCAGTAACTCCTGGATACATACCCAGTAGAAATACTTACATATAAAGTCCATCCAGAATGTATCCAGCCATGCAATACAAAAAAGAGACATTAAAGAGGATACAAGCTATAAGAAGCATTGCATGCCTCAGTCCAATGACACCTCAGTTCCCTTCAAAGTGGGCACCTTGGGACCTCACATAATTCCCCCAGTTGCCATCAGCTGCTCCATCATATTCTCCTGAATTTCATCAATGGTCTGAAATCTCTTCCCTTTCAAAGGTGATTTCAGTTTGGGGAAAAGCCAGAAGTCGCAGGGCACCAAATCTTGTTTGTAGGTGGGGCTGAGTCACCCGGGTTATTTGATGTTTCACCAAAAAATTTCGCATGAGATGTGATGCATGAGCAGGCATGTTGTGGTGATGAAGCTGCCAATCACCAGTTTCCATTCCTGACACCTTCTGAATCATCTGAATAGTTTCTGAGGAGAAATGTTCATGCTTCATGCAAAATTTGATGCAGATTTGTTGCTGTACTCAGTCATTTTGAATGCGATGGCCACACAGTATACATGCTTACTCAACAGCATCTACCACCCCCACTGACTAGTACAGTGAAGTCATCAATGTTCACACATGTGCATTCTGGTCATTCTCCTTGGCTGCCAGGTTACATCAATGTCACGCTCACTGTTCTCATTATATTAACAATGGCTGGAATTTTTCCAGACAGACCTTTGTATATATGTCAAAACAATGGACAAAAATGTTCATAGCAGTATTATTTACAATAGCCCCAAATTGTTCATCCCTAGTAATAAAGATAAATATATTGTCCTATAGTTACACCATGCAATGATGTTCAGCAATGAGGATAAACTACAACTACATGCAACAGTATGGATGAATCTCATTGATTATATTTCATGAAAGTAAAACTGTTAACATAGAATGAGCAGAGGGGAAATAAAGGCAGGGCCCTCACCATTACACTCAAACAAAGAATTTAGTACAGGAGGCTGAATGCAAACGCTCACACATTGATCCAGTAATCCTGAGCCTTGTCCGTAACTCTGCCAGGCATCCTGAGCAACACAAGTAAACTAAGATAGTGTAGGAGAGGAGAAGCCCTTGAAAGTCTGTGTGTATCATCTCCACTAGCTGGGCAAAGGAAAACCTTGAGTCTATGTATACATCTCAAATCCTGGAAGGTAAGGGGGTCCACAGTGCCCAAAGAAAGGGCCCATAAACAACTTTGGTTAACTACCTGCCTGCCTCCCTTCATGTATGCAAAATGAACAATTAAAGTCTAGAGCAAGGTAAGGATTTGGGCTAATAGAGCCCTACACATACCTACGTTTGGGTAGTTATGCCTCCCCATAAGG
Source organism: Sturnira hondurensis (assembly GCF_014824575.4). NCBI lineage: Eukaryota > Metazoa > Chordata > Mammalia > Chiroptera > Phyllostomidae > Sturnira > Sturnira hondurensis. Next base: position 6,420,102 of record NW_028074140.1, on the reverse strand, counting down.
AAGCTGGCACCACATTTACCCATCAATCAATATGTAAGTCCCTCACCCGATCCTACCAACTATACACGGTAAGTCCTCAGAACAAAGTCTTGACTCTTTTTGCCACACAAGAGGCCTCTGACTGCTCAGTCTTTGGTCACCAGGCCCCTGACCACCCCTCTATTGGTCACCCATCTTCTAGCCACCTGGCCTCTGGCCACTCTTGCTTTTGCCTTCCTATGAAAACTTAACACTAATAAACCTTGCTTACATGCTAGTTGGCTACCTGATCTGTAATTCTTTACTACATCAGTAAGACGAGCTGAGTGTCTCTCGTAACAAAAAAAAATAGCATGTTCTATTTCATAAAGTTAAAAAACACACAAACTAACCTACAGTGCAGATGTTTGATAGGGCTACCTTCAGAGTAAAAGAAAAAGAATGACCCAGATGGGGCATTAGTTGGGTGTCTGGGATGTTGACATTGTTCTTCTGGATTGAAGAAGGTCACTGTGTAGAAATATATCAGGTTGTACAGCTATGATTGATGGAGTTTTCACAAATGTTACTTTGGTTAGAAGTGTTTAAATGCTGTGAAGAAAATAAAAAGCGATAGAGCAGAGAACGGCGAGAGGAGGGGTTCAGGGAACCCCCGGAGAGGCGGTAACACAAAAGGGCAGTCCTAGAGAGTAAGAAATAGGCACCTGGCTGGGGGAAACTGTGGCCCCTGCAAAGGTGAGTGTATTCCCTCACTGTCACACAGGTGTGGGGTCGTTTTCTGCCTAGTTTACTGCTCTTGTCATCTATCAAAGAGCAAGTCTCCATGACACAAACCTGATGCATTTTGAGGGACTACAGGACTAAAGAAGACTCAGAAATAAGAGCAATGGGCATGTGTAAGGAGGAGATATCTGAGAAGTGAGCCCTAAGGGGTAACATGAAAGCCTGACTGAGAAGGAGAAAATGGGAGAAATGACAAAGAAAAGAAGGAGAATTATGAACCTGATCTTGCTTTCCTTTATAACTTCACCTATTTTGATCTCAGAGATCAAGTGCTAGAATCAGGGCCAGAAATAGCAAAAAAAAAAAAATTACCAGGAAAGAAGAGAGCATTGAAAATTAGCTGTAAAATATTTAATTATGTGTGTGTGGACAACATACGTGTGTATAGATCTGTTTATGAGTTCACATAAGCAAACCCACATATGGGGGCTGAAGGCACAGAACATCTAAGTCAGGGGTGTAGAAAGGAAGAGAGAGAGGAGGGCTTTATTAACAAAGATAATGTGGAAATCAGCCCTGGCTGGTGTAGCTCAGTGGATGGAGCGTGGGTGTGTGAACCAAAGGGTGGCCAGTTTGATCCCCAGTCAAGGAACATGTCTGGGTTTCGGGCCAGGTCTCCAGTGTAGGTCATGAGAGGCAACCACATAATGATATTTCTCTCTCTCTCTTTCTGCTTCCTTAACCTTCTCTCTCAAATAAAATCTTTAAGAAAAATGAAGATAATGCGGAAATCAGATCATAACTTTTTTAATTTTAATTTTTTATTTAATTGCTCTTCAAGTACAGTTGTCTCCATTTGTTTGACATCTTCTGAGAACAAAATTAACCATCTTATAGACATTTGTCAACTTTTATAAAAATTATTTCATGCAGCCCTGGCTGGTATAGCTCAGTGGATTGAGCGCGGGCCTGCGAAGCAAAGGGTCGCTGGTTCGATTCCCAGTCAGGGCACGTGCCTGGGTTGTGGACTGAGTCCCCAGTAGGGGACTCATGGGAGGCAACCACACATTGATGTTTCTCTCCCACTCTTTCTCCTTCCCTTCCCCTCTCTCTAAAAATAAATAAAAAAATATTTTTAAAAATTATTTCATGCACAAAAATTAAGAGCTGATGGACGAAAAAAGGGAATGCAGTGAAGATGAAGAAGTCTCCAGTATGCCTTCCTAGGTACCATAATTGATATTATGAAGGAATGAATGAGTTGCATTCAGAAACCATGACAATGACAAAAAAGAGAAAGAAGAAAATTCATACTATACTGAACTTCAGTAACATTTTTGCCTTATTTAGAAAGCATGGGATATATAACTCCCCTGCATTAATAAGTTTACATGCAACTCTTGAGTATAGGTGTGTTCATACTCAGAGGTTTAAAATGTCATAGGGAAAGTGAAGATACCAAACTTCTGAGCAACACAAAGACTTACATTCACACACAGCTAACTCTGCCAGGTAGTCGAGAGGGTGCCACAGTGTAATGAGTCAATTCTCCTCCATGCCTGTTACTGCAGGAATGCATTGTGCTCAGAAAAGCTCCAAACACATCAGTTTGGCATTAGAAAGAGCCTGAAATCAGAAAATGTAAAATCCAAAGACAGTTCATAGAGTTCTAAAATTATCACAGTGTTAAACTCTCTAAAATTCACTCTTCCAGGTGTGAGCCAGATGCTATAAGATGATTTTAAGGTACTTCTGTAAGGACTTTCCTCTCAACATATTCATAAGAATTATATAGTGATGATTCACACTTGGGCTGAACACATTCCATAGTGCCCATGTAGGAGTTACTCCTAAGGAAAGTTAAACAAAGGCTTTTGAAGGTTTATTTGAACGGGGTTTTTTTTGGGGGGGGGGGAGTCATTTATTTTGTAGCATTTCAAGGGAAAAATCTAAAAACAAATTAAATATAGAGGAATATCACAATTATCAAAAAGGAATCATTGATATTAATCTAGAGCTTGTAAATCAGTAAAAAAGTCATAAGACATATTTTTNTTCACACTTAGGTTGAACAAATTCCATATTGCCCATGTAGGAGTTACTCCTAAGGAAAGTTAAACAAAGGCTTTTGAAGGTTTATTTGAACGGGTTTTTTTTTTGGGGGGGGAGTCATTTATTTTGTAGCATTTCAAGGGAAAAATCTAAAAACAAATTAAATATAGAGGAATATCACAATTATCAAAAAGGAATCATTGATATTAATCTAGAGCTTGTAAATCAGTAAAAAAGTCATAAGACATATTTTTATTTACAGAATCATATGAGGTACGATTCAGCTCATTACAATAAAAGAATTTCTCTTGGGGCAAATGTAGGAAAGAGCTGGGAAAAGGAATTTGATATCATAAAATATACAAATAACAAACCCCCCTGTCTTTAGTAAACTTGCATATGTGTAGCCCAAACAACAAAAAAGATTAATAAATATATAACACATTTTATGGTAAGGTTGAACAGAAATAAATTTTATTACACCATAGATGAAACTAGAGAAATATTTGGACTTCTTTCCCAAAATTTCCCACTAGGCCCATGTCCTAAAAATAAACATTAGAAAAGTGCAGTATATTTGCATCTTATTGAAAACGTAAAGCTGTGAATGCGGCTGTAACAGGTATCTTCACGCCACAAGGTAGGGGACGGGCGCAAAGCCTAACCCAGGGAACACCCTGAATGTGGACCCGCAAATCCGTTAGGGGGCGAGTAACCAGGAAAACAATGGTATAGTGCTGTGGCATCTCTCTCGGCTGGTTGGGATGTAGCAGAATCCTCCCTCTGACTGTTCTTACTAGTTTCCAATGACTGCAGCAGAGAAATTTCACCTCGTGGCTTTTCATACGGTAGGAAACCATGCACCTCAGGGGACTAGCCATGGCTCGCAGCTAATTTCATCCACGACAGTGATGCATTCACCGGACGTATGCTGGGGAGAAGCTTCTGTAGGCTGTCTACCATGCAGTTATCTCGACTTCATTACACAGAATCTCCATACCCATGAAGACCCTCCCAAGATAACCCTCCTCCCCCTCTCCCTTTTACCATTTCCCCGTCTCTGCTTCCTCTCCATGTGGGGCTCTTTCCCAGATGCCCATTTCTGACCTCTCACTCTGTTGTGCTTTTCTCATTTCTTGTTCTCTTCACCATCTTATTCTCTTCCTTTGTCTCTGTTTCTCCCTCCATTTCCTTCCTCTCTGATCCTTCTTTTATCCTACCTTCCTTTCTATTGCCTGTCTTTCATCAACTTGGGGTATTTGGGTGGATGGATGCCTCTCAGCACACTCTCAGCACAGCCTATTTCAGCAGCTCTCCTCACTGTCACGTCTTCGCCCCACTCACTCCACACCTTGCCCCTGGCTCGAGCTGACCCTTTGTTTCCCAAATACACCTTTCCCTTTAGGAAGGTAGAGTGGGTTAGACAGGTAAACAGCTTACAGGAATTCAAATTTCTATTGATTTCTCACCCTTGGCAATACATTTAGGCCAGATTTTTCAAGGCCCCTGCCTTTTCAGAGTCTCCTATTTTTATGGCTTCTGTTTGATTTATGCTTAAAGCCAGTAAATTGTTTTCTGCAAAGTAGGAGGGCAAAAGCTAATTTTATCTCATTAAAATGGAAACTGTTCCTTTGAAAATCGGGCCAGAAATATTGACGAAATTGCTCTATTCATCAAAGCTCAAAAGATCAAGAGAATGTACATCTTTAGGAGAAAAAAATGACAGTGTCACGGCTACAATCCAACGATTCAGACAGATGACTGTGCCAGCAACTGATCTCACTGTGATGGGTTACCAGGGCTTGCACATCAGAAACGAAATGACTAAGAGAAAGTAATACTAAAGTACGCAAATGCATCATCTCCCCGCTAGCGTCCTATTATCTGTAGGAAATAGTTCAGAGTCAGACTCCAGGAAAGAGGGCCCCTTGGGTTTCTGTTGGTGGGTGCTCTGCTCATGGGGTGAATGCAAACATGGCCCCATGCACCCACAGCCTTGGAATGTACATTCCCCCTTCTGAAATAAGTGTTAACAACTATAGGATAATGAGAACTGAGCTACTGAATTGTGTGCCCATCCCCCCCCCCACCGCTTTGCCCCTCATAGTGATTATCTGTGTTGTTCTTGACAGAATTTCAAATGAAGCCAAATTCTCTCATCCTGCTCGAATCAGACAAGAAGTTATCACCTTCGTGTTTCCTTACTGAATCCTATTAGCTGTCTCATGATTCCCAATTCAGCATGTGAACATGGCATTCTTTTCTGTGATTAACCCAAATTAAAGTTTACATTATCTGCTTTTTTCCAGCTTTTCTTACTAGATGAAGGAAGCATGCTTAGCATTCAGTGGAAATTATGATAATGAAAATGACCCTAGCCAGCCATGCTGGCGATAAAAATATGTGGTTTGCTAATTACAAGAGGGGGAAAAAAAGCTATTATGACAGATTAAAATCTTTATCCTTTAAAGATTTTGAAAGCAAGCTCAGTGTTTCTTTGTCTGAAGGGTATCTTTAAATCAGTGGTTCCCTTTGCATAAGAGTCCAAAGAATCTGCCTTTGTTGCTTGACAAATTCAATAGAAATGTCTGGTAATACAAAAAATACTTAAACTAGGTAAGGGCACTATCTGAAAATGAAAAGAATGTCAGTTAATTGTTTAAAATGTATAAGGATTTATTTTCAAGTTCACACACACACACACGCATATCTCATAACATTTACATTTTCCCAAATGATCACAGAATGTTCACATTGAAGAGAACTTTAGAGATCAGCCAGTGGTTTTCAGGTTTAGCTCCATCGGAAACAATGAGAGGCCTTGTTTAAACACAATTGATGTGTTCACCCCCAGAGACTCTGATTCAGCAGACTTCGCATTGCAAGTATAGGTGCTGCTGCTGCTGCTGCTGCTGCTTCAGTGACTGCACCATGAGAACCTCTGAGCCACGCCAAGCTGCTTGATTTACAAAAGAAAAGGCTGCAGTTTCAATACCTGGTCCAATGCTAAACAACTTGTGAATGCCTGAGGTAAGAGAAGCACCTGGTTCTTCTTGCTCCTAGTTTCAATCTTGGTCTCCCGCAGCACTGCTTCTCAAATTCTAATGTTCATGTGAATGACCCCAGGGAAATTAGTGATTCGGTAGGTCTGGGCTGAGACCCAGGCTTCCACATTTCTATCAAGCTCTCAGGTGCCGTCTTTGAATCAGCTGGAACACAGACATACTTTGAGTAGTGAGGTCCTATACTGTGTTTTCCAATAATGTTGCTTCTTTATGTTAATTATTTATATGCAAAAAATGTAGACCAGATTTTTTTCTAATAAGTTATTTCAGAGAAGCTTTAGGTTTACAGAAAACTTGAACAGAAGGTACAAAGATTGCCCATATACTTTCCCTTCCCATCCATGCACAACCTCGTCCCCTACCAACGTCCTCACCAGAGAGGTACACTTATTACCATGGTGGAACCTACACTGATGCATTATCACCAAAAGTCTGTAGTTCACGTGAGGCTTCACAATTATTGTTGTAAGCTCTATGGGTTTTGACAAACATATAATGACATGTGTCTACCATTATTGCATCATACAAAGTAGTTTGACTGCCCTAAAATCTTCAGTGCTCTCCCTACTCATCCTTCCCTCCTGCTACCCACTGATCTTTTTTTTACTGAATCCATTGCTTTGCCTTTTCTAAAATGTCATATATTTGAAATCATATGGTATGCAGTCTTTTCGGTTTCACTTCCTTCACTTAGGTTCCTCCATATTTTTTCATGGCTTGATAGCATATCTCCTTTTAGTGCTGAATAACATTCCGTTGTCTGGTTGTACTGCAGTTTATTTATCCATCCCAATGCTGACAAACATCTTAGTTGCTCCCATGTTCTGGCAATTATGAATAAGCAACCCTGTGCAAGTTTTTTTTAAGATTTATTTATTTCTCTTTAGAGGGGAAGGGAAGGAGAGAAGGAGAGAAATATCAGTGTATGGTTGCCTCTTGTGCGTCCCCTGCTGGGAACTGGCCTGCAACCCAGGCATGTGCCCTGACTGGGAATCGAACCGCAATTGTGTGTTTCGCAGGCCCATGCTCAATCTACTGAGCTACACCAGCCAGGGCCCTGTGCAAGTTTTTATGTGGTCATAAGTTTTCAACTCCTTTGGGTATATACCAAGGACTGCAATTACTGGACCAGATGGTAAGAGCATGTTTAGTTTTGTAAGAAACAGCCAAATGGTCTTTCAAAGCCACTGGAGTACCTTACATTCCCACCAGCACTCCCACCAGCAATTGCTCCACAGTCTCACCAGCATTTGGTGCTGCTCGGTGTTGCTCAGTCTTCCAGATTTTGACTATTTTAATAGTGTTTAGTGATATCTCACTATTATTTTACTAAGATATTTTGCAAATTATTAAATCAGTTTTGGGCTTTTATTTTGAGTTTCAAGAGTTCTTTTTACATTTTGGATTTTAGTCTTGTATAATATATACCATTTGCAAACATTTTCTGCCAGTCCTGGCTTGTCTTCTCATGCTCTTGATATTCTTTTTTTTTTTTTTTTAAGGCAAAAGGCCTCTCATTTCTTGCTTAGGTTTTTATTCTTTCATAAAGTTCAGCTTTACCGATTGGCACTAATTCTATATTAAGGAGGAAGGATGTGAATTTTAAAAATATTCTTTTTTAAAAGATTTTTTATTTATTTCTCTTTAGAGGGGAAGGGAAGGAGAAAGGGAGAGAAATATCAATGTATGGTTGCCTCTTGTGAGTCCCCTGCTGGGAACTGGCCTGCAACCCAGGCATGTGCCCTGACTGGGAATTGAACCGCAATTGTGTGTTTTGCAGGCCCATGCTCAATCTACTGAGCTACACCAGCCAGGGCCCTGTGCAAGTTTTTATGTGGTCATAAGTTTTCAACTCCTTTGGGTATATACCAAGGACTGCAATTACTGGACCAGATGGTAAGAGCATGTTTAGTTTTGTAAGAAACAGCCAAATGGTCTTTCAAAGCCACTGGAGTACCTTACATTCCCACCAGCACTCCCACCAGCAATTGCTCCACAGTCTCACCAGCATTTGGTGCTGCTCGGTGTTGCTCAGTCTTCCAGATTTTGACTATTTTAATGGTGTTTAGTGATATCTCACTATTATTTTACTAAGATATTTTGCAAATTATTAAATCAGTTTTGGGCTTTTATTTTGAGTTTCAAGAGTTCTTTTTACATTTTGGATTTTAGTCTTGTATAATATATACCATTTGCAAACATTTTCTGCCAGTCCTGGCTTGTCTTCTCATGCTCTTGATATTCTTTTTTTTTTTTTTTTAAGGCAAAAGGCCTCTCATTTCTTGCTTAGGTTTTTATTCTTTCATAAAGTTCAGCTTTACCGATTGGCACTAATTCTATATTAAGGAGGAAGGATGTGAATTTTAAAAATATTCTTTTTTAAAAGATTTTTTATTTATTTCTCTTTAGAGGGGAAGGGAAGGAGAAAGGGAGAGAAATATCAATGTATGGTTGCCTCTTGTGAGTCCCCTGCTGGGAACTGGCCTGCAACCCAGGCATGTGCCCTGACTGGGAATCAAACCGCGATACTCTGATTCGCAGGCCCGTGCTCAATCCACTGAGCTACACCAGCCAGGGCTTAAAAATATCTTTTAAACTAGCATTTTATTAATTTAGAAGCAGAATGTATTCTGAATATACTGAGTATTTTTTGGATGTGTTAAAATTATTTTAGTGAATAGTTATTAAATAGCCACTTCTAACTTTTATATGTATCCATTCATTCAGGAGTATTTATTACAAGTATTTTCCCTGTGCCTGAAACGTGGAACATGAGAGTCATAAGGCCCAGTCTCTGCCATCAAGTCTAGTCAGGAAGGCAAGTGTAGGATGAAGTGCAGAGTGCGCGGTGTAGGTGTTAACAAAGCGATATATACAGGAATGGAAAAAATCCTAGAGGGAAAGAGTATTCAGGGATGACTTTCCAGACGGGGTGACTTCTAAGCTAGATGTAAAAAGCTGGATACACTTGGGAGTTTGACAGATTTTGAGGTGGGGAAGGAAGGAGAGACAGACTTTCCAGGCCGAGAGGTGGTAGAACTTAGAACTGGAGGAGGAAAGGCCTGAGGACAAAGCATTGAGGAAGGTTCACATTTAGGAAGATGACGGAGGAGGAGAAAGCAAAATAGAGGGAGGGCATCTTCAGAGCTAATTTCTAAAATTAAATATAATTAGTTGTCCTGTGCTCAAGCAGATAGAAACAATGAGCACCTAATTTCTTATCGGTTTCGAAGTCCATAGAAAACTCAACCCACTGTAGCTCAATAGGACAAATTGTTAAGGCGGACACATTAGCTAAAACTTCAGGGATTTATATAAATTTAAAAGTTGTAGTTTTAAAAACCTATCTCTCTTAAGCAATTAAAATGTAAACCAATATCTCTTACATAATCGTCTATTTTAAATAAGATACCTTTAAGCAATCCAATAAGACAGAATCAATTGTTTTGACTGTGAGCTTTAGGAGGGCAGGGACTGTGAGTTAAATTCATAATCTCTTAAAGTTTAACTAGTATTTTTACTTTGTTCTTGCCCTTTATTTCTTTTAAAACTTATATGTGTTTTTTAAAGAAAGGTCTTCTTTGCTTTCTACATTTATTCTCAACTTAGCTGAGGTGCAAAGCCCTGCTCTTTTGGCAGGGCTTTGCTCTTTAGGGAGACATCTTTCTCTGACTCAGATGTTTCTGCCCTTCCCCCTTTCTCGTGTAAGACCTCTACCTAAATTTTCCAGCTATATTTAAGCTAAAATATCCCTTCTTTCCTGTGTGGGTAATTCATTTCTCTCCGGTTTATTTTCTGCTCTTCAGTTTCCCTATCCTTCCTTGAGAGAAAGACCTTTTATAGAACTTTCTTAGCTCTCAACATAACTTTGCACAGTGATTTAGAGTTATATTGCAACTTTTCTTCACAGATGACTTTTTAGATTCAGAAAGAATACTTATAAATACCCAGACTCTCTTCAAATAAAAACTTAAGTAGGACTCAAACCTATTACCTGCCAGTTAACTGATTTTCCTGTTTTCTGTCTAATCTTTTTAAAAACTTTTTATTTTTATATTTTGTAAGATTATATTTATTTATCTTTAGTGGGAAAGGGAAGGAGAGAGGGAGAGAAATATCAATATATGGTTGCTTCTCATGTGTTCCTTGCTGGAGACTGGCCTGCAACCCAGGCATGTGCCCTGATTTGGAATCGAACCGCAATCCTCTGGTTTGCAGGCCAGCGCTCAATCCACTGAGCTACACCAGCCAGGGCTGTGTCTAACCTTTTACCATCATGAACAGTTAAATACTAAATATTGTTACCAAATTGAGAATTATTGAGTATTTAACATAGTTCATTCGTATTTATGGACTGGCTATCAAGTCAATTCAGAAATTGTTACCTTTTAAAATGAAAAACATAATTATAGAAAACTAAACTCCTGACACCATTAATCAGAAGGAAGAAAATAATAAAGATAAGAACACTAATCAATAACATTGAAAACAGATAAAATAATAGAGAGAATCAATAAAACAAAAAGTTGATTCTTTGAAAAAATCAATAGAATTCATAAATCTCTAGCAAGACTGATAGTGATAAAAAGAAAAGACACAAATCTCCAATATCAGAAATAAAACAGGGGCTATCAATACAGACCCTGCAGATATCAATGATAAAGAACTACTGCAAGCAACTTAATGCTCATAAATTTGACAACTTAGAAGAAACAGACTTAAAAATCACATGCTACTAAAACTCAGCCAAGATGAAATAGACAACCTGAATATTCCCACAAACACTAAATTGAATTAGTCATTCAAAAGCTCCTGAAAAATAAATCACTAACTGCAGGTAGTTTCACTGGAGAAATCCACCAAACATTTAAGTAATTAACACCAATTTAACTTAACCTCTTCCAGAAAAATAGAAGATGAGGAAATATTTCCCATATCTTTTTATAGGGATTTCATTACCCTTATACCAAAATCAAATGAATACAATACAAAAAAAGAAAACTACAGGTATTTCTCAGAAACTTAGTTTCAAAAATCCTCAACAAAATATGAGCAAATCAAATTTACAAACATGTAAAAGTAATTACATACCATGATCAAGTGGGATTTATTCCAGGTATGCAAGGCTGGTTGAACATTTGAAAGTCAATCACTCTACCACATCAATAGGCTAAAGAAGATCATGTGATCATATCAATGCAGAAAAAGCATTTGACAAATCCCTACACCTAATCATAATAAAAACCCTCAGCAAACTAGAGGGAAAATTTCTTCAACTTGATAGATGCATCTACAAAACATCTATTGTTAATATCATACTTAAATAGTGAAAAACTCAAGACAAAGATGTCCACTCTCACCATTTTTATTCAACATAGTACTGAAAGTTCTAGCCACTGCAATGAGAAAAAATGGAAGGAAGGAAGGAAGAAAGGAAGGAAGGAAGGAAAGAAGGAAGGAAGGAAGGAAGGAAGGAAGGAAGGAAGGAAGGAAGGAAGGGGAAGGAAGGTTAGCAGTCAGATAAGAAACTATTTACAGGCATGAGTTCTGGTGGAGGTTAGGGTTTAAGGATGGCACCAATGAAGTACTAGGGCTATTTGGGGTTTCCTTGTGGTGTCTGAATAAAAAGAGAAATTAATACTTATTATCAGAGGGCAGTGTTATTAGGAGTAGATCTTTACGAAAGTCAGGGTGAAGATATATCAAATGTACATTTCTTTCAGTTTGGGGCTATTGGTACCTGCTACCATTAATCCTCTAGAGCAGGGGTGTCCAACCTTTTGGCGTCTCTGGGCCACACTGGAAGAAGAAGAGTTGTCTTGGGCCACACATTAAATACACAAAAACTGATGAGCAAAAAAAAGGTCCATGCACAATTTTCATGATATCTGCCACTGCAGAGAAGCAAAAATGTCTTCACATAATAACCCTAATTATGCAGCAGCCTTTTTGATAATCTTTTAACATCATCAAGCAGGTTCCAGGTTTGTGGTCACTAATATAGAAAATGTACATATCTGAGTAATAAAACTTAATGACATAACTAAGTAATGTTTTAAGTAAATTCATGGTTTTGTGTTGGGCCGCCTTCATAGCCACCCTGGGCTGCACAGGGGCCACAGGTTGGACACCCCTGCAGGGTTCAGGAGATGCGTTAGGATTTTTTTCACTTGCATATTAGTTCATTTGAGACAGCTTTTAGATGCTCAGTTATACTGAGTCTTAATGTCAGGCAAAGTGTCTAGTCACAAATTTGAACTTTTTTCCCCTTTCCTTCAAAATCTGGACACGTGGGTGTGTATGTGTGTGTCGGGGAAGGGGGTTGAACTCAGGAGGCATAAATAAAGGAACATGATCATATCACGCATATGAACTATTGAAAAACTGATATTATTAACTCTTCTCGAAACTCTAAGAATCACTTCCAATAATGAGGCAGTGCCTTCCATTTTACTAGGAGGTAGCCAAACCCTATTTAATGAGTCCCGCAGTTGTAAAATGGTGTTCTGTTTGACTGGGAGTGTTGAGCAAGTCCAAAACCTGAGTTATCCATATCTCCATATAATATTTAAAAGCTCAGGTTTTGAGTTTGAAAAAATTTTAAACATTAAAATAGTTGGCTATCATTATGCCCTACCTCTACTCTAACCAATGAGTGACTTAATAAAAACAACATAAACGTACGCTCTTGAAATAGAGACAGCAAGGCTCTTCTCACCCCCTCCCGCTCCCCCTCCTTTCTAAGTCCATGGAGGTACTGTAGATTCATAAAACAGACCTGTTTGCATCAGCACATTTTAAAAAAAGAAACATATTTAGATTAACATAGTGTTTTTAATTTAGCCTGATGAGCTGTATTGTAAACAGGCATGTAGATAGGAGGCTGGAGAGTCATTTTCTTACACACACACACACACACCCTACCCGTTTGATAATCACAAAGCAAACTCTTGTAATCACAAGATTGCAGGACTGAACTTCTTGGGAGACACGCCATCTAAGAACCCACAACTTCAGAGAAATTTAATTCCCACATTGCCCCATGGAGCTTACCCTCAACTCTGATGAATAGATTTCACATTAACCTCATAAACAAAATGTCTAACCTCTTATTGCTCAGAACAAAAAAAAAATGACTGTACATTTTCTCAAGTAATCAGCTCCAAGATGAAGACTCCCCGAAGAAAACAATGGCTTATAAGTTGATGTGGTAATGTCGAACACCAGATACCATGAAAATGTTCCTCTTCAGGTAAGGTCCAGTTCACTCACCTGAACAGACTGGCTTCTGATATACATCATGGGTATGAGGCCAGAAATTTCTTCCTTAGATAGTACTTAATGTAGACACATGTGAAAACTGTATTCCTTGGAGTGGCTGAAGTTACACTGATTTTAAAGCATGCATAGCTATTTAAGTATTATTGAATACAAAGTTTCAAAGCATTGGTTCCAAGTTAAAAATTGGTCCACATTGGACAAATCACGCCACACCAGTGTGCCTGACAATTGCTCTCAGGGACCCGATTGGAACTCTTTATCCTGACACTCTTAAAGTCTATGATTACTTTGGTGTCCAAGAACAAACTGAAAGGTAGTTAAAAACAATAGTAAAGGTAACACAGGAGACCAAAGAATCCAAGGAAACCAATTGTGCTGAATCCCTATCTTTTACAAGTGTTAACAGATTGGAATTGTGGGTTTGTAATTTTTGGCAAGCATGTTTATTTTGTACTGATGAAAATATTTGGCTTTGCAAAATGTGTTTTAGTCAGGTAGACTCATAACCCAGGCCATCCATCACTGGAGTAATGTCAGGGCTGGAATAGTTTGGCAGGTCGAGGAGAACATGAATTTCCTAGGATGTGTAGCACAGAGCAGTCCCTGAACGAGCAGGTATCTGGGGTGGTACCACATGGCCCAAGTGCTGATAGCAGCTGCAGGCTATTATCTCCTTCCTCAACCTGAGGTCTATATCTGCGAACTGCAGAGTGACTCAGTCCTTCCTGACTGTGTATCAGACCACAATCACCTTGAAAACTGGGAATAAGTCCACTGAGGGTCTGTGTTGGCCTGGATCAGTCTGAACAGGTGGACAGCTTGAACATTTGCTGTGCTGGGTAGTCCCAGAGGTTTCACAAGATGGATGGGGGATGGCCCAAGCCTGGGGGGTGTTCCACGGTGGTCAGATCAGCCCTCTCGCTCCCCAGCAGAAGTGGCCCTTTGCTTCTAATACACAGGACAGTGCAGTGCAATAGGTCTTGCCAGGAGATGGCTGTGAGGAGGAGGGGGGCCAAGGGTAGATGACGAGAGAGCACAAAATTTCCCCTGTGGGTTGAACTCAGTGTAAATGGGAAAATCCCTGAGCTGTTCCCTGCATCTGCCTGCCTTCCCTCATATAGATTAAAACTTTGTCTACATGCATATGTAAAAATCCTCCCTTGCAGGGGGTAGCCAGGCCAGATGCAGCATTTTAGGAAGCCTGAGACAATGTGCTGTCACATGGTGCTGCAATGTTCCTGTTACTGAGCAACAGGAAACAATAAAAATGTGCTCTGTGTGAACTGTACCTTGAGCACCTGACACCAAGTTCTTTGTTCTTGCCCTCACTTCCATTCAAACTATATGGCATGGAGGTCTGGCAACCAGGGGATACACCTATTCTGTGACAGACAATATTAATGTTAAGTTAGGGTCAAATGTGACAATATCTAAAATATCTTCCATCTCTTGAATCTATGAGTTTTCCTTTTTTTAAGATTATTTATTTCTTTTTTTATTTTTAGAGAAGGAGGGAGAAAGAAGCGTAGAGAAACATCAATATGTGGTTGGCTTTCATGTGCCCCCTACTGGGGACCTGGCCCACAACTCAGACAGGTGTCCCGACTGGGAATTGAGATGGTGACCCTTTGGTTCACAGGCTGGCGCTCAATCCACTGAGCCACACCAACCAGGCAACTTTCATCATGCTTAAAGCATCCTTGGCCTTTGGTTTACATCCTAGTAGTATTGAGGATGAGCTCCTACTGTACAATTTCAAATATTTAGGTTCGTGGTAAAATCCTTACACCAGATGCTTTCCCTATTTCCAGGCTATTGGTTTTGTTTTTGTTTGTTTTTTAAAACAAAATTTATTGTTATTCTATTACAGCCATTCCAATTTTTCCTGCTTTGTTCTCCTCTGCCCAGCCCACACCCTGCTCCCACAGTCAATCCCCACACCATTGTCCACGTCCATAGGTCATTCATACATGCTCTTGACTAGTCCCTTCCCTTTCTTTCCACCATTAACCGCCTCCCCCATCCCCTCTGGCCACTGTCAATCTGTTCCATGTTTCCATGTCTCTGGTTCTATTTTGCTCATTAATTCATTTTGTTCATTAGATTCCTCTTATAAGTGAGACCATATGGTATTTGTCTTTTACTGTCTGGCTTATTTCACTTAGCATAATATTCCCCAGTTCCATCCATGCTGTCACAAAAGGTAGGGATTCTTTCTTTCTTTCTGCTGCATAGTATTGCATTATGTAAATGTACCACAGTTTTTGATCCACTCATCTACTGATGGGCACATAAGCTGTTTCCAGCACTTGGCTATTATAAATGGGGCTCTTATGAACATAAGGGTGGATAAATTCTTTTGAATTGGTGTTGTGGGATTTTTAGGGTATATTCCCTGCAGTGAAATCACTGGGTCAAAAGGAAGTTTCATTTTTAGTTTTCTGAGGAAATTCCATACTGTTTTCCATTATGGCTGCCCCAGTCTGCATTCCCACCAGCAGTGCACTAGGGTTTCCTTTTCTTCCAATCCTCACCAGCACATGTTGTTTGTTGATTTATTAATGATGGCCATTCTGACAGGTCTCTGATGGGATATCTCATTGTGGTTCTAATTTGCATCTCTCTGATGGATAGCAATGTAGAGCATCTCCCATCTGTCTATGGGCCCTCTGTATGTCCTCCTTGGAAAAGTATCTATTCAGGTCCTTTGTTCATTTTTTAAGTGGATTGTTTGCCTTCCTGGTGTTGAGTTGTATGAGTTCTATATATTTTGGAGATTAAACCCTTGTCTAATGTATCATTGGCAAATATGTTCTCTCATATTTCAGTTCCTTTTTCATTTTGATGATGGTTTCTTTAGCTGTGCAGAAGCTTTTTAACTTGGTGTAGTCAATATTAAGGATATATATTGGCAAAGATATTGCTACATGGGATATCTGAAATTTTACTGCCTAGGGTTTTTGCTAGGACTTTTGTGATATCACAACTTATATATAAGTCTTTTTTCCATTTTGAGTTTATTCTGCTGTGTGGTATAAGTTGGTGGTCTAGTTTCATTTTTTGGCATGTACCAGTCTAGTTCTCCCAACACCATTTAGTGATAGTCTATTTTGATTCCACTCTATTCTTATGCCCCCTTTGTCAATATTAATTGACCATAGAGACTTGGGTTTATTTCTGGACTCTCTCTTCTGTTTCACTGATCTATGTGTCTATTCTTGTGTCAGTACAAGACTGTTTTGATTATAGTGGCCTTGTAGTAGAGTTTGATATCAGGTATTGTGATCCCTCCCATTTTGTTCTTCTTTCTCACCATTAATGAGGCTATTCAGGCTCTTTTTTTGGTTCCATATAAATTTTGGGAGTAGTTGTTCTAGATCTGTGAAATATGCCATTGATATTGTAATAAGGGTTGCATTAAATCTATAGATTTCTTTGGGTAGTATGGACATTTTAATGATGTTAACTCTTCTGATCCATGAACGTGGTATATGCTTCCATTTATTTGTATCATCTTCAATTTCTTTCTTCAGTGCTGTATAGTTTTCCAAGCATTGGTCTTTTACCTCCTTGGTTATATTTATTCCTAGGTACTTTATTTTTCTTGTTGCTATAGTAAATGGAATTTTTGCCCCTAGTTTCTTTTCTGATACTTCATTGTTGTTGTACAAAAATGCCATTGATTTCTGAATATTGACTCTGTATTCCATTATTTCATCAAGTTCATTTTAGGTTGAGTGATTTTTTTGGTGGATACTACAGGGTTTTTTACATGCACTATCATGTCATTTGCAAATAGTGAGAGCTTTACCTCCTCCTTTCCAATTTGGATGCCTTTTATTTAGACTTCTTGTCTGATCACTATGGCTAGAACTTCCTGTACTATGTTGAATAAGAGTGGTGAAAGCAGGCACCCTAGTCTTGTTCCTGATCTTAGGAGGAAATCTTTTAATTTTTGTCCATTGAGTATGATGTTGGCAATACATTTGTTAGATATGGCTTTTATTACGTGGTGGCATGCTCCTTCCATACCCACTCTGCTGAGTGACTTATCATAAATGGTGCTGGATTTTATCAAATGCTTTTTCAGCATCCATTGATATGATTGTGAAGGACATGTGTTTTAGAACTGCCTAGTCTCTTTTCCAATATGGCAGGTTTGTGTTTTCAGTTCATGGGCTGATAGTTCTTCATGGAGATCTATGTCCATCCTGTCACCTAGTCATTGAAGCACAAGAGAATAGGATTTTCCACTATTCCTCTAAGATTGAGACCCCTACTATATGTTTTAGGGCTAGGAGTGGAGGGGGATGTTCCTGTGAATAGATGAAAGATGAATTTAATGGAGAGACTATTTAAAGATAAACTCGTACAGCACACACATAAAGCTGGCACTTCTGCTCCCAGTTCTGGAGTGTCTGGGGTGAGGAGGAATGCCAGAGCCCCAGCTGCTTCTTATTTGGCTCATCACGATAAACTTAACCTCTGAAATGCTTGCTTTTTAGGTGTCACATGGTTCTAATGGCTGACTGACTCTCTCTAACTTGGCTGTTTTATATGCAAAATATTTTAAGTCAAATACACATTACCTTAGAGTACCTTAATTTCAATCTTGTAAACTAAAGTTTTTTTAAAAAAAGACTTGTTGCCCTGACCAGGTAGTTCAGTTGCTCAGAGCATCGTCGTGGTACACCAAAGTTGCAGGTTTGAACTCTATTTTGGGCACATACAAGAAGCAACTAATGAGTGCATAAATAAGTCAAACAACACATTGATGTTTCTGCTCTCTCTCTCTTTATTTCTCTTCCCCCTCTCCCTTCCTACTCTAAAATCAATAAATAAATTTTTAAGAAAGAGACCTTTTCTTGCTGAAATAGGGAGGGGGTCGCTGTAAGGCAAAGAGAGTCAAAATGTTTCAGTTTGATGCCAAGTCCATTGCCATAACTGTTCAATTATTTTTCTTTCTGATTTTCTTTTTTAATATATTTTATTGATTATGCTATTACAGTTGTCCCATTTTCCCCCTTCATTCCCCTCCATCCTGCATACCCCCTCCCACTCACATTCCCCCCCTTTAGTTCATGTCCATGTGCCTTAAGTTCTTTAGCATCTATATTTCCCATACTATTCTTGCCCTCCCCCTGTCTATTTTCTACCTACTGTCTATGCTACTTAGTCTCTGTACCTTCTCCCCCTCTCTCCTCCTCCCATTCCCCTGTTGCTAACCCTCCATGTGATCTCCTTTTCTGTGGTTCTATTCCTGTTCTCGTTGTTTACTTAGTTTGCTTTTGTTTCAGATGTGATTGTTAATAACTGTGAGTTTGCTATCTTTTTACTGTTCATGTTTTCTATCTTCTTTTTCTTAGATAAGTCCCTTTAACATTTCATATGATAAGGGCTTAGTGATGATGCACTCCTTGAACTTGACCTTATCTGAGAAGCACTTTATCTGCCCTTCCATTCTAAATGGAAGTTTTGCTGGATAGAGCAATCTTGGATGGAAGTCCTTGCCTTTCGTGACTTGGAATACTTCTTTCCAGCCCCTTCTTACCTGTAAGGTCTCTTTTGAGAAGTCAACTGACAGTCTGATGGGAACTCCTTTGTAGGTAACTGTCTCCTTATCTCTTGCTGCTTCTAGAATTTTCTCCTTCATTTTAATCTTGGCTAATGTAATTATGATGTGCCTTGGTGTGTTCTTCTTTGGGTCAACTTGCTTGGGACTCTCTGAGCTTCCTGGACTTCCTGAAAGTCTATTTCCTTTGCCAGGTTGGGGAAGTTCTCCTTTATTATTTGGTCAGATAAGTTTTCCACTTGTTGCTCTTCCTCTTCCTCTTCTGGTACCCCTATAATTCAGCTGTTGGAATGCTTAAAGCTGTCCTGGAGGTTCCTAAGCCTCTCTTCATTTTTTGAATTCTTGTTTCTTCATTATTTTTTGATTGGATGTTTCTTTCTTCCTTCTGGTCCACACCATTGATTTGAGTTCCAGTTTCCTTTCCATCACTAATGGTTTCTTGTGCATTTTCCTTCATTTCACTTAGTGTAGTCTTCATTTTTTCATCTAATTTATTACCAAAATCAACCAATTCTGTGAGCATCCTGATCACCATTATCTTCAACTGTGCATCTGATAGGTGGGCTATCTCTTGATCACTTAAAAGTATTGGCTCTGGGGCTTTGATCTGTTCTTCCATTTGAGTCATTTTTTTTTCAGTCTGGTTGCACCTGTTATGTATGAGGGGTGGAGCCTTAGGTGTTCACCAAGGCCAGGCAACACACGTTGCTGGGTTGTGACATTGTATGTAGAATGAGAGGGTTAGAGAGGGAACAACGGCACTTGCTGTGCTCGCTCTCAGATTTCTGTCCCTTCTGCCACTTCCCACAAGCAAACTGGGCCCATGTGGTGCTAGTTCCCAGGTGGGTTGGTTTGTGTACATTCTAGGATCCTGTGGACCTCTCCAACGAACTCTCCCATGAGGCTGGGAGTCTCTCCCAGCACTTCAACCCCCACCCCGCGCCCAAGTGGTTTCAATCAGTGATTTTAGGTTTTATTTTCCAGTGCTGTGGCCCTGGGTTGCACAGTCTGTCTCGCTGCCCGTTTTTGCCCGGTTTATCTGTACACGAATGTATGCCCGTGGTCAGCCACCTGCCTTGGGTGCCTCACTGAGTCTGCTTGTTATTTCCTCATGCTGGGGTCTGCTAGCCACCAGGTACATGCCCGGGTCCACCAGCCACCGCTTTTTCTTACTGCAACCCCTCTCTGCTGGCTGCTGACCCCATACCTCTTACCGGTCTGGATGAATGGTTGTTGGACTTCCATACAGTTCAATTTTCTGTCAGTTTTGATTGTTTTTTTGTTTATAAATTTTTCTCATCCTTAATTTTGGTTGTGGGAGGAGGCACAGTGTGTCTACCTATGCCTCCATCTTGGCCAAAAGTCTCTTTCTGATTTTCTTACGTTTTAGGGGTCTAGGCAGTTTTATATGTGAGAAACAAAAAACCATAATTTTTTTGAAAAATTATACTTGAAAGAAAGAAAAAAATCATGTGTCTTTATAAAACCAAAACCCAAATATCTTAAACTGATTTTCCAACCTAATTTCTCAACCACATTTCTATGAGTATGCATATCAAAACTTTATTACATACATATTAGAATTAACTGTATACAGTGTCTAATTCTCGGGCTCGTGTTCTCGGGTAGGAGACCCAACTGTCCAGCTTTTGCAACTTGCTGAAATTAATGAGAGAAGGACTTAGGGAAAGTAGGCCACACTCACAGAGGCTGAGTCCTTCATTCTGGATGAGCTCTTCTAGGAGGGTCACAGAGCTGGGGTCCATTCTGATGGGAAATTCAAGAGGATGTGTATTTGTGGAGACACACAAAGTCCAGTAGAAGTAATGCATGCCTGCGCATTGTTGGTAGGGTAATAATATGGGTGTAGTAATTTACAGTTTTAATTTGAAAATTTCACCTAAAATGTCATATGGGGTGCTTGAGTGTGATATTGTTTTATGAGAGAATTGCATGCCTATGATTTTGTAATAAAAGATTTTATAATAAAACAGGGCCATTGTTTGTATGCTGGACCCTGTATGTGAAATGCCTGCCCTAGAGTTAGCCGCAAGTTTCCAGCCTTCTGGAGCCACCCTTTCCTTTAATATCCAAATAAACTGAATCAGTACCCTAATTAACCCTAGTGCCCCTCCCCCTATTTTCATGAACCTCCCAGAGGGATTTGTTTTCCCGGTTTATGGGTTTCTCCGAATTCCTGTGCCTATGTGGTAGCCTACCTGCTTCCTGTTCCCTGCTTCCGCCCTAGACAGCACCGAGGGCTACCTCACTGTACAAAGCTAGGAGGTGCCGCTCACTTTGGAGTCTATGTGAATGGAGTCCTCTGGAGCACAGCTGGAAGTAAAATGGTGTCCCTGGCACTGCACAACACAGCAGCTGCAAAAAAAAAGAAAAAAAAAGAAATCCTTTTAAAAAAAACTTTCCTTGTGAGAGTACTATTAATTCAAGATAGAAGTCTCCTGAACCTGTTGTAACTAATAGAGAGTAATTACATCACAGGGTGGGGAACCCTTTTAAGGCTAAGTGGGGGGATGGGGGAAAGCTCAACTTTCAAAGCCAAACAGACTGAAACCATTTTCTTTTAAAAAATTGTTAAAAAGAATTCTGCCTTATTTCTAAGCCTTTGCTTCAAAATGCTCAAACGACAGGTATTTTTATTGCCTCTATTGACAGTGTGAGGAGAAGAAGGGCAGATTAGCTGAGAGCATAGGGATGATTCAGGGCTGTGACGAAGTCCCCAACTGAAAGCTCCAAATCCCTGGATTTATCCCCTACTTGCCACTTCACATTATGTGTTCAGCTTTTCCCAGACCGAGGGCCAGTGGGAAATACAGCTTTCAGACACTTGTATAGAAACAAGTGCCTCTTATCTATCCAATGGCAGCCAGTCATTTACTCTATTGATTTGAAAACCTCCCTCCTGCCCTAGGTCTTCCTTACATTGCCAATTAGCTTGTTCCTAATGTTCTGTCACCAACATTAAGATTCCCGTAATTAAGGATTTATAGCTGCAATCTCATTTTCACTATATTTTTTGAGATGTGGAGTTTACCCCTGCTGTGTAATTCTTCTCTCTTGAATGTGAACATATTAAATTGAGAGAAAACTCAATTTTTCTTTTATAATGGTTTATAAGAGCTTATTTTAATATGAATAAAAGTTTACAATTATTCTTTATCCTTCAAATAGCTACTTCACTGAATATAAAGTGAATTAACATTGTGTAACTTTTCTTTACATCATGCTGAAACTAAGTAAATTGAGCAAAAGCCTTCACCTATAGAAAAATTAGAAAGTACTGTGTTTATATATAACTGTGTCCAAAATAGTTAAGTAATCAGGAAAATCTGTTCCTGGTAATAGAATATTAGTTGGGGGTCCCAAACTCCCTTGTAGAAGAACACAATGGAAATAGAAAGATTAATGAGAGAATAATCTATTGAATTTAGGAAAATATTTAGAGAAAACATGCAGTCCGTGAAATTTTTGTTTTATCCTCACCAGAGGACATTTTCCCCCCATTACCTTCAGGGAGAGAGGGAGTGAGAGAAATATCAACTGTTCACCTCCTTTAACCCCCCCAACTGGGGATGGAACCCACAACCCGTCATGTTCTCTGACTGGGAATCGAACCCTCAAAGTTTTGGTTCTGGGACAACGCTCCAACCTACTGAGCCACACAAGCCAGGGCTGAGTTTTTATTTCTATTTAAGAACTACAGAAAAATAGATCACCCTCCTAAGAACTTTAGATTAACTTCTCTTCACTATGATCTTAATCAAAAATTACTTAGGTCATGTACCATATCTTCAGTTGGTACTTGGGAAATAAGATCAAAATACCATAGAAAAACCAGCATTATCTAAAAAATCATATGAAACAATGGATTTGAAGTTATCAAAAAAAAGGGACTGAGTTGAAAGGACTAGAGAGCAAAGAACTAACTGAATGTGTTATTCAGTCAAAAGAATGCTTACTTAGTCATTGTGATTCGACGTGACATGTGTTTCTTTGTTGAACATAACATGGTAGGCATTTAAGTGAGATTATGAAGAAGCAGTTAGCATACCTGGTCACTTGCATGCCTTCTAAAAGACAGGTTAGCCATGGAGGAGTTAAAACATAAGTGTGAGAAAAGTATTCAGTGAAATCCATACATTTCAAACAAGATCTTTCACTACCTGTCTTGTGGAATGTCAAGGGCCTGCATTATGTAGGAGAGTGCTCCTTGACAGAGCCCCTTTCCCTTTCAGGGGGAGGAGACCTAAGGACTGTGGAGTTACAGTGTGGTTCTGTTAGGATATTCCCTGAATTTCCCTGTCAAAATGGCAGAAGTCCAGGCTAAGTTGTTGTGGTAGGGAGCTGCCTTGTAATGTGCTCGGAGGAGTTTTTCAAAGCAGCTCTGCCCCTGAATACCTCCCATAAGAAAGTGCCTGAAAGCTTCACAGTAACATTCATTCCATTTGCACAAAGAGCATCCTAACCAGACTCAGGAGGAATCTCTTAACTGCATGTGTGATGCAAGAGATGTACCCACTTGTATAATTTCATCAGCTTCACTCCAGATCCCGTTAGGATCTGGAAGGAGTGGGATGCAAGACAAATATGGTGGCAAGTGCTGGGTGGAGACAGAACAGTCTGAGAGGTGAGACAGCCCAGATCTGAGAACAAAGCATGGTCCTAGGCAGCCCTGGCCAGGGTGAGGGTAGTCAATTTAAAAACACGGGAAGAAACAAGGGAAGTTACGGCTTATTTTAAGAGATAGAGAGAGGGCCGTTGAAAAGGGAAATGAGTTGGTTGGTACAGAACATGAACTTGGCCTACCCCATAATTTTGCAGTCAAGGACTAGCCATGAGTAAGGAAGGGGCTCTGCTTTGATGGCACCATTTATGACCCATCGATGGTTGCCAAACAAAGTGAAACAAAAGAAGTCCCAGAAGTCTTGTTGCCCTGGACTTCAGACGCTCTTCTGCATTTCAACGTTGAACTGGAATCTGCCGTCAGGGATTCATCTTCCTTGTTCGCAAAGAAGCAGGGCTTGCTGTTTTAATTGGCCAGTGTTTTTTGGCCAAATATCTGCTATAGTTGGAGGTTTTTATTACAAAATCATCTCGTGTTATTTTGTTACTTTTTAAATAGAACCGAAGAAAACAGCAGTGAAAGTCAACCCTGCTGCCTCTCTGGGGTTGCAGGCAAGGCACCTAGCACATCCTGTGCAGCTCAGGTTATCTGAGAACAGGGCTGTGCATCAGTCAGCATGTTTTTATCTCCCTGCTTTCAGGCATAAAACTGCCAGTGGGAGGAAAATTAAGCCAGGTGATAAACTACCATAAAAAGGGATTGTTTTTTCAAGTTTTCTTGCCGCGAGAAGGTCAAGGGAAATATTATAGGTCATTGGGTCGGGCTCAGGAACCTGAAGCATCATAAACCACCCCACAGCCCAAAGTGTGCAGATACCATCCTCAGGTTTAATAATGATACCAAAGCAAAAAGAAAGAAATTATTTTTAAAACTCTACAAATTTTCTTGGAAAGGAAGTCAGAGTTGAAGGGAAAATAAATGAATCCTGTCCACTGGGCTGATTAAAGAGGAGCAATTGTATTGTCAATCCTTCCAGGACTACCATGCCCCCACTGAGTTAGAATTAGAGGTGCTTGTAAGCCTCTTGATCTAGACAAATGGACAGCAGACATCTGCCCGAAGGTGAAGAACTGTTTTGCTAACCGTCTTGTGTGGTAATTGACAGAAGCTGACAATAAAAATGGCAAGAGATGTAGGTTAAGAGGTCAGTCATCTGCCAAGACCTGTAAGCCTAGAGCATGATTCGAATGTTAGGCACAGAAGGCAATTGCACACACGCAGTTGTGGGTATAGGCCTCACCCCCCTGGGTGAGGTCAATTTATGTCGCTGTTTCTTCTTATGTTGCTCTTCAAGTCACACCTGGCTCTGGCCTGTATCATCACACCCAGTGTGTGTATGTGTAAGGACGTATGCAAGACGAAGATTTTAATTGGCCATTGTCCTGTTTACTAGTTCATAGTTTGTGATTAGGAAACTGCTGCAACAATAAAAAAAGTCATCATTATTTTAAGAAGGCTAAAAATATATTGAAGGTTGTTTGTTATACCCTTGGATCAAATAGCAAAAGCAAAAGAAAACAAAAAACCCCGAGACAGATTAAATATCCTTTACTACCTTGAAATATTAGTCTGCCACTAAATAAAGAAGTGGACCTATATGTTTTTGCACGAAAAAATGGTCATATTATGTGTTCATAAATGATTTTAATTGTTAAAAAAGAATTATATTGGTCCCATATTTTATTAAAAGAAAATAAAAAATGTTGATATATGCAAATGAAAAGATCAGAAAGAGTACACTCAAAGATATACTTCAGAAAGAGGCAAGAGATGTAGGGCTTCAAAAAGCAAGATTTAAATTTTTATTTTTTAATGAACTGACTTCTTTACTGCCTATATTTTTAAAAGTGAGTATATATTAGCTTATTAATTTTATAAAATAATAAATGTTTTTATTTTAAAAAGAGGGAAATAGAAAATACAATAGAGAAAAAGCTGAGAGGTATGGTTCAAAAATTTGCACTTTTGCATGCAGACTACCTTCTACGCCAGGAAAAGGTAATTTTTTTGCAAGTTTTTAGTTGGTGTCCTATTCTAGTGGGTAAGATTGATATTCTCATTAGAATTTCCATATGAAAGGACACAGACAAAAACTAACAGGGGTGGAAATGGGAGGGAGGTGGGGAGCACCTGGGGGGCTGGGCCAGGATGGAAGTGAAAGACAGAAAACTGTACTTGAACAATAATTAAATAAATTTAAGAAAAAAGAATTTCCATATGAGCATTTATGTGCGGGATGATTTCTGCTAACACATTTGAGAAAAAGAAAAGAATTATCTAATCATTTCCAGTTTTCTCCTTTTCTTCCCCTGTTTTGGGAACCCCTTATTATTTTTCCTTTTTCTTTACTTGCTCTTTTTTTACAGTGTTCATTTGCACTTAAACATTACTCATTATGAATCTTTTGATTATAATAGACAGAAGCCCAGCTCAAACTATCTTATGCTGAAAAGGGAAGCCGAGTGGAAATTTTATGATCAGGTAACTAAGAAATCCAGAGGCTCAAAGTGTTTCATCAAGATTTTCTTTGTGTCATTCTTCTCAGTATTGCTTTTCTCTGTATTGGCTTCCTTCTTGATCAGGCTGTCCCCTCAGGCTAGAAAAGATGGCAGCCACAGCTGCCCTAGCCTTATATTACTCACAGAAAGAACGATAACCCAATAGCCCTAAGAGAACAAGAAAGAATACCTCTATTTCAATAGCTCCAACCAATCACCCCATCCCTGTGCAATCACTATGGCAAGAGGATGAGAGACTGATGAGCTAATCTTGGTCATGTGTCTAACCCATTGGCAAGGAAGGCAGGTCACACGAGAAAACAATGTATCGACCGAGGAAGGGGGAGTTTCCACAAGATAAAAATAATCGCTGTTCAAGAAGACAAAAGGTCTGCTAAGTTGGCGAAGACAGATATGCGCTGCCCATGGGATTTAAAATGTGGTACTATTTATGTAAAGAAGTAACCGAGCCTCCCTCATCTTCTTGGTCTTCCTAAATTCTTAAAAGTTGTCCCTCCTTAGGTTGCTGTAAAGTTCTTTTAACAATCTCTCACTGGATTGGAAGACGTGGCTGCCGACGTTTCCCCCCTCCGTGTGCATCCTGTTATGAGCAGAATGCTCTTTCCCTGGTTTGCCCAGCTATCCTGCCACTTGCTCTCTGATGATTTACCTCAGAAGGAAATTAGTAAAATAAAAAAAAATTCTGATTTTAAAAATACCTTATTTGATGAAGGGGAAAGAAAATGCACCATTTCAGACAGGGTTTTTTTTTTTTTTTAAAAAAAGTCTTGAACTGGTGAGTTATTGTATAAAAATAAGTTATGTTCTTTTCCCTGAGCCAGCAGTCCTTTAAAAAAAGCAGGTGTTCCGGATACTAGAGATGACAAACAGCTTTAGAACTAACACAAGGAAGAACAGAGGACAGGGGACTCTTCTGCCAAGTGTTAAAGCCAAGGGCAAACTATTCCAAAATGGACTTTTCTGTAACCATTGAAAAACAGGGGAAGCCAGAGGATTAGTAAAACAGTAAGTGTGCAGTATGGTCCCTTTGAAGCCTGACATATTATTAGCTAGCTTGCTAAGGGCATATACATTTATACTGAACTTTTCAAGGAAGAAGAGTTTTGCTCCAGCCAAGTATGGAGATACAATAGTGTTTTGTCTATCCTCAGCTCACGCTCAGAGTCATCAACATCTGTTGCATAGTCTGTGTGAAGTGGGGCTATTGTCAGACAGTTTGCAGAATACACACTGGATGCCTTAACCCCAGATTGTAAAGGCTTTCTTTTCTGCTTGTCTTGTTGTTTTTCGGAGGAAGGCAGAAGGAGGTTGGGTATAGGTCTGGAGAATTGTGAGCACTCTCCAGTTTACAAAAGCACAAACAATTTTAAGGACAAAATATTTTGTAACCCCTCAGTCACTGGGCACAGGATAAAGTAGTCATTCCTTCCTTCTTCCTTCCTTCCTTCATCCATCCGATTTCTCTTCATCTACAGAGTACATCAGTAACTTCCTTCTGACCCGTGTCAATGAGTCTTCTACCAATCATCAGTTTTTCCATTACTGTGTAACTGTCACATCCATCCATTACCTCCCTCCCAAACCTGGCCGGTTAGCCACCTGTTTTTCCTCACATCACTGCCACTCATTTTGACAGAATGCTTTAGAATACATGTTTAGGGGGCACGTATGATGGAGGGGATTTTTCACACGTCCTAGAACAGAGCTGTCCAATAGAAATCTAATGCCAGTGAGATGTGAGATTTTAAGTTTTGAGGTAGCTGGATGAGAAAATATGACAGGTGAAATTAATTTTCAATATTTTATTTAATCTAGTCTATCCAAAAGTTATACAGTTATTAATTGTATTTTCACACTCTTTTTTCTGCACTCGGACTTGGAAATCAGGTGTGTCTATTGCGCTTAAAGCCCATCTCAATTTGTACCAGCCACAGTTCAGCTGCTCAAGAACAGCCTCTGCTGGTGGCTGCTGTACTGAACCAGTGCAGCCCCAGAGGGACCCTGTAGGCTACACTTGAATTATTGGCTGTGGCCTTGTTCTGCTTTTGTATAATACATGTAGTTCCGAGTAGTTCAGGATGCTATGAACAATAGAATTTTTTTCAAAAATTCCTGTTTCCTCACATCTGTATGAAGATTCCACATTCTTTCCCCCTAGTCTAGCTACTAAAAGCCATTGCCAGGGTCATGACGGATTTTAGAAGAATGTGGAAAGTTAGAGCTGAAGAGAAGTTCTCCAAATTTGTAGGTCACGATTCTTAAGTTACATTTCACGTTAAATAGCAAAATTTTTAGAATGTGTCTGCCCGATTGTTTATGACTCCCATAGACTTTTTCATCACCTTCACGATTTTCTGCTACCTTACTTTCTCTTAAATGTATTTTGTGTTCTGATCTCAATTCCCCAAGGTTTTGGAACAATTAATCTCCTTTCCACCTTGGCTACATATTTCTAATAGCATTGCTTGATCCTCACACCAGGGAGGATCTGCAGATGCTTTAAGTTTCTCTGAAGACTTGCTTCTTAGGGATAAGCAATATGCGCGATATTGTTCTTACAGATGCTTTGCAAGCACTTAATATGTCAACATTTCCCCCCGTGTTTCCCTAATGTATGGTTAATGGTGTCGTTGATGACTGTTTTTGTATGTATGTGGTACCAGTCCAAGAGGTAGATTGCACGTGACTCTCCTTGAGTCATTTAGTTATTTGAGAACCACTCCGAACACTTTTGGTTTCTGAGTGGTAGGTGAATGGATTCTCAGCAGTCCAAGCTGGGTCTTCTGCCTGTAATTCCTCTTCTTCTCTGTTCACAAGGGTGGCTTCTCATTCTGCAAACCTAAAAGGTATTACCTGATGACCCAATGTTACATTAGATCCCCTGTAATTTTTCCACAGCAATCTGTTTATCAACCTGGAAGCTCTTTGCAACACTAAAATATACTTGTTTATTGACTATCTATAAGGACAGTCTGGTGTGTCTATTCTGTCTAGCCCAAATATCCTAAACTCCTAGCACAGCATTCAGTGTGCAGCAGGTGTTCAAACTATTGCTGAATAAATGCACGACAAAGTACTTTGTATTTTCCAAGAACTGTGTTTTTGATGTATATCAGATTAATGGTGTACGCACATTGAAATCACATTGACAGCCCTAGAGTTAAAATGCTGATGATACTCCTCTCACTAAAGATGTTTCGTTTTCAAAAATATTTGTATCTATTCCTCAATTCTTAATCAAATCACCACTAGAGGTCTTGGAAGAAAGTAAAATGCTGTTTGTAAACCAGAGTTAAATATCAAATTAATGGATTGAAATCTTTAAAAATCTTAAACTGTCGGAGAACCAAGCACAATATTTGAACATAAACTGAAAGGTTTTCCAAATAACACTGTACGCAATCTAAGTCATAACAATAAAAGTAGGGTTGTGGGCAACTATACACATACCATGTAGGAATCCAAGGTGTACTATCATTGTGGTTTAAGGAGCAAAGTATTTTAGGGCTGTTTAATGCCAGGATACAAGTAGAGAAATAGAGATATTCACAGCCAGCACAGCAGCACTCAAAGCTCAGCTCCAGAGTCCACCTTGCCAATGAACTCCCCAGGTGCCATCAGCTTTCTGGAGTTCATTTATATAACAAATACTGGTTAGTACTCTTAATGTATTCTATTTTAAATTCTCTTAGAACATTAGGTTGTTTAATTGCCAGAACAGTTCTTCGAAGTAAGTGCTACTAGTATATGATTTTGTAATTATGGAAACTAAGGCCAGGGCACATTACATAACTTTAGAGATGGTAAGACGTGAACCCGGGGTGTGAGCCCAGGGAGTCTGAGTCCCAGTTCAGTGACCTCGACCTCTATCCTGCAGGGCTGCCTTGGACATTGAATTTAAAAGCATTTAGTCTGTCAATAATTAATATTTTTCTATTCTTCCCACAATCCACCTTTAAAACATTGCCCGTGACTTATAAGTAACGTTTTTTCATCGGCCATCAGCTTTTCTTATCCAGTTCAGTATCTGTTTAGATTTTCTCCCCTTTTTGTTTTCTGAAAAGGACCATATGACCTCAGGTTGAAGAACTGAAAACTGGAAGCTATAGATTTGGGAAAGTAAGTAAAATTCACAAGATAGTCATATCTAAAAAGACTGAAAACCTTATTTAATTTTCAGATCTTGTCTCTCTTCCCCAAAGCTGTTTTGACATAGGGTTTATTCTGGTTTGGAATAGTAGTAATTACAATTACTTATGCATCCCACTCACTGACAACTTTCTCCTGCTACCTAGAGGTAACCAATTCTAATGTCTTTGTGTGGCTTATCCAAGGGGGAAAAGTTAACCCACTAGAAGTTGCTTAAAGATAAAGCCAGATACTAGTCCATTATAGCTTTAATCCCCACAGGTTCTCAATACCTTTATTGCATTTCATAGCCATGGGCATCAGATCATCTCAAAATGCATGCATTTGGTCTCAAGGTAGAATAAGTGAGTTAAAGGTGAATTACTTGTAAAAATAACAGGCCTCTGAATCCAAGTGGATATATATCACAGTAATATGCAAAGCACAGATATATGCTACAATAAGATCATTATCCCGATGGAGGGAGATTTTGTAGTTGCCTATAGATGCAATTAAATATATAATACAATAGTCAATGATAAGTAATGACTGGAATGTGTTTTTCATGGGCCTCAGGTTCTACAACTATGGCAGAACCATGTAAACGTACTATGGTGTTCTGAAGTTGACCTGCATTCCTCTTCAAATCATTTCACCACACTCAGCTGATATGCATTCCTGTTTAAAACAGTCTAATCAAATTCATTTCGAATACCAAAACTTCCAGTTAGAGATTTAATCTGTGTTTGTGTACCCATGCAAAACGTGTAGTGTCTAAATATGTCCTTGCCCCTACAAACATTCCATGCTTACAGATTATGAATTTCACAAGACCTTCCAACCACAGTTTTCCAGTCTGAAATGAATTTTCTCTCTCTCTCTCTCTCTCTCTCTCTCACTCTCTCTCTCTTGCAAATGGAAAGCAACAAGACAATTTCCAGTCATGGTCAGACTGCCTCAGATAATGTTTAATATTATGCACATTGGCCTGTATCATGAAATCATTCTGGGAGGGAAAGTAAAGGGCTCTTTCCTAGGAGGGTCTCACACTCTCTCCCCCTTTCCCTCCTGTAAGAGTCTTTAAGCTGTAGGAAACACCAATTGTTGAAATCACCCATGTGGGCCCCCCTCTTAGAAATTATTTATCTGTCCTATTGGCCCAAGTTGGAATATAGTGTAAACCAGCAGGCAAATTACTAACCTGAAAGCTTTGGAAAATATATTAATCCCATGGTATAGTATAGAGGATTTGGTTGAGTACTTAATAACTAAACTCCTGTGTACTATCACGTGATGAAAGCATGTATGCTGACAATTTGGCAACTCTATAGCATTTTCATTTATTCCTAAGTTGAATAGGGGGGCTATTCATTTCACTAATAGAACAACAACAACAACAACAAAAAACTAAGAAAAAGTTAATAATAAAGCTGTACAATTTGAAGCATTTTAAATGCTACTCAGTTATTGTTGTATGGTGTTAGGTATGTCTCTTACAGCAAAAATGCTAGATGTAAAATTTTGCTTAGAAATAACCATTTTATGGTTGAATAACAGATAGATTCATGACATCAATTCACATGAGTGACTTGGGTAGCCATTAATTAAGATTTAAAGAAAAAAGAGAGGGAGAGACAGGAATCCAAAGGGGAAAAGGATGTAACAAAGACAAAAACCAGACAGGTAAGATTGATTTGATTCAGGCTCTTTCAATAAGAAGAGCACCCTCAACACAGTGTTTCCACAGGGTGATTTTGCACTAGACTTTTATGGGGAGAAATAGACAAGTTACAGGTGGGGTGACTTACAGCTGAGATTGTTTTGCAATCAGCGGAAGTCTAGGTCAGTTAGCTGAACAGGAAATGTTTTTCTCTGTGTCTCAAAAGTTTCAGAGGGACAAACAGTACTAATCTCAGCCATTCATTCATGAGACAAAGAATGGAAAGTTGGAGGGTCTGTGGCTGCTCTTGTCAGCACATGCAGGCAAAAAGGGGAAAAAAAATCTGTTTGGCCTTGGCAGAGATAAACAACGGAGCCATGTGTGAATCTTATGAAGTCATGAGAAAGAATGGACCATGAGTTTTAGCAAAGGATTATGGGGAGGTGGGTCTTTGCAGCAAGCCATTTCCTGGGGCATTTCTCAACTCCCACTGATTTCTGGGAGCGCAGGGCTCAGGCAGATTTCATCGTGGCCAATGACAACCTGATTCAGATTGGAGGCATCAGTGGACAGATAGGGAGATGTGATATGACCCAAGGGAAGTCAATTCAAATGTCCATAGATTGGAAGTCAACAAGCTACCCTGGGAGGGAAAAAGCTTCCCATAAAAAATATCCAGGGAAAAATTGACATATTTAAAGATAATGTGGGTGGAATCACAGAAAAAGCAGATCAACCCATTGGGCTCAGTTTGCTGCAGAAATATCACTTCAAAATCAAAACCCAAGGTTTGTGGATGACGCTTAAGACAGTCTCTCAGGGACAAGGTGAAGAGTGAGCTCCAGTCAACCTTAGGTAGAAGTAAGTTCTAATCTGAAAAACACCAGCTACTGGGTTTAAGTGTAGTTAAATCAGTTAAGAAACTTATATATTGCCAGCCTGAATAGAGTTTGATCCAGAGTTTATCCTCAATTCCAGTAGCTTCCCAGATGCACTGTGCTGTCTGTTAAAACTCACTGCAGAAGACGAGCACAGGGGAAAAGATCACAGCCCCAAATCTGCGACTTTCAAACACACACACACACACACACACACACACACACAAAACAACAACAAAAACCCTCGGTCCCTTGTGGATAGTTTCTTTGTATTTTTCCTCCAGGATGTTTCAGAACACAAGGCAAGACATCTAGCCATCTGACTGTATGTTTGCACATGTCTTAATTGTTTTCATTTAAAACAACAACAACAAAACTTCCAATGATCTGTAAGAACAGGTAAAGCACAGGATAGGATTAATTGGAATCCCAGGATCATCTCAGTGAATCTGATTAATAATCCATAAAGTTTCTTCTATACCAAATCTGTTATTAAAGCTGCTATATTATAAGCAGCTAAATAGCTGGACTTGAATTCCATCTCCCTCTCCAATTCTAATTTTACTAGAAGTGCTAAGAGGAAGCAAAAGGCTAAAACATGCCCCAACAGCAGAGAAAAGAACAAATATTGAAGGGGAAAAATCACTGGAAAGTGAAGGCGTGATCATAGAAAATAGTGCCAGTGAGGAGGAATGCTAAATTCCTAGTCACATGCAGCTCAGGTACACAAAGACACACAGAGGCACCAATAAGCAGAGCTGGAAAAAAGAAATCGAAGAAACGTGTGTTCGTGGAAAAGGAGGTGGAAAGAACATGTAAGTATGTCCTCTAACTAGGTGGAAAACTGGATAAAACCACATATTTCTATATCATTCCTTTTTTGTGTGAAACTCAAAAATGTTCAAAAACTGTGTTCCTAATCAAACATCATCAGTTACATTTTTAACTCTTGTTTTTGTGCTTATTTCGGAATGTAAAGCTGCAAGAGAATTTATACTTCTATTCAGCATCTATTTCCATACTTAAGCTCATGGCCTTTATGTAAAATACTCAAATTTTTCTTTGTTTTATAAGATCTACAATAACATTGAATATATTCCTACTTCCACAACCTATTATTTATCAAATATTCTGGCTATATTGTAGCATGTACTTCCTTGTCTTCTTGTGATTGGTGGAGCCACATGACTAGTTCTGGCTAATGAGTTGAGAGCAGAAGCAACATGCATAACTATTGAGCTGGAGCATTTAATTCCTGGTATCAGACCCTCCAGAGTTCTCTATCCCTCACTAGAGCGACTAGAGTGACCAACAATATTGCTGTTAGTGGCTGCTCCATTAGACTGGGATGTTAAAGTGAGAAACACATCACGCAGAGTTGCAGGTGACCTGGAATTGTTATATAGTGAGAGCAAGATACTTTTATTAATCTGTGGAAGTTTTGTGTTGTTGTTCTGTTACCACAACATAACCTAACCTATCCTGACTGCTACAGTCACATTTACATAAGTGTAATCTGATTCTTGATTTAAAAAATCTTGTAATTACTCACATACATTTGCACAAGCAAACAAACAACTGCAGAAGAAAAGAATTGTCTGGCCCAACTGGACCACGTAGTTCCTAATTGGAAATCAAAAGAACCTCAGTGAGAATAAACAACCCGAACCTTTAATATTGAGTGGGATATTTCATTAAGCAAAATCTACACTTAAAGAATAGAAAAAAAAGAGATCTGTTTGATCATTGGCAATGTCACAGCAGGTTTATTCAATTTTACAGCACAATAAAGACATATTATGGAAACTGGGAGAAGGATAGAGGCAGACGTTTAATAGTAACAATGGAATGGACAATTACATGGCAGCCCTGGCAGGTGATGTACAGTGAAATGCCCTGCTGTACTAATTATTTTCAGTAGCTAACTCTTGAGTTTGAAAATGAGCTCAATGTTGAAAATCTAAATATAAGTACTATGAACTCAAATTTTTGGCAGCTTGATGGGAACTGACTCCTAAATAGTAGGAGATAAGGAAGAGACATGAAGCAGAAATACGCTAAGTGTTCTAACAGGTGCACACTTCCTGTTGTGGGAGGCATGGGTGATGAGTTTTTTAAAAGGGGGTGAATGGTCTGGCAGCTGTTACTGACTGGGCTATAAAGGCAGTTGCTTGATTAGAAAACGTTACCAGAGACTGATTGGTAGTAAGAAGTCCCAGGACACAGCAGAGCAGTCCCCACTTCACCCCAGGAAGCTGGCTTTCTTACCATCCAATTTAAAATCTAGAAGCTCTGCTTCAACCCAAGTGCTTCAGTATTTTCACACTTTGGGATATCCATTGTGGCTTATGATTTGGCAAGAGTTTGCACAGTTGAAGCAAACCAACAGGCAGTCCAAGCAAAGGCAAACTCCCAGCCTCTGTAGGAGAGTGGATGTAAGCATTTAAATCAGTGTAAAAATAATTACATACAATGATAAGTATGTAAGCAAAAACATGTAAGAGACAGAAAAAAAACATATCAAAAAAACTATAAAAAATGGGAAAATATCTGAAACATCTCAGAGGTTGCTCTTTAACTGTATGGCATGCTATTCCTTTGGCTGTGCAGAAACAGAGAACCTTTCTTGCCAGGAACTGTCCATTTTCTGTACCTGCAACATAATCGGGCCCCTTCTGGTTGAACCATTTAAATTGAGTTAACACCTGGTTCGTTGTTAGAGTTCACAGAGATCTAACAATGGGCATTTGGAAGAAGATATCCACTTATAATTTTTCAATAAGTTACTTCCTCAATAAATTAAAATTGTAGTTTTGAAAAGCAGGATGTCACAATATTTAAGAGGGTGACAAGGAAAGTATGTTGCCTACACAACATACCAAGGGAACACCAATTCTATCCACATCTATTGGATGGAAGCAAGATGTGCTTTTCTCAGAGTTTATACTAGGCAAAAAAAAAAAAAAAAAAGCATTTTTATTTTAACCAGATGTGAACAAATTAAACCCAATATTTTCAAGTATTTTTAGTGCCATATGATGTCATCTGATTTTATATTTTCTATTGAGGAAAATGTGTATTTTTAAAATGGTGAAGCCACTTTCCATGTATGTACTTAAAATCTTATATATAATAAATTACAATAAACAAATTACAACACTGCAGAACATGCTCGTGGCTGTTTATGTTAAAAAGCAGAGAGAGAAAATCAGTTTCTCATAGGAAGTGGAATTAAAAGCATGTGCATTCTTCTGCTGGCCTTCAAGGTAGTCCTAATTTCAGTGACTATAGGCGACATTGGCTCAGGATTATCTTGTCCAAATAGGTACAGGGCAAGGAGGCCTGCCCCCTCCCGGTGTCCTCTTTAGTACAACTGCCTCTTTCCTGAAATACTGACAGAGCAGCCTTTGGACTCTACAGGAACTGCCTGCAATATGACCCTACTCATCTGGGGAACTTCAGACTTTACACAGCCAGGTCCTTCCTTTTTCATTGGTAACGTGTTTTCAATGACACGCTCATACATGATAGACGTCTCGTTTTTACCTACCCAGATAGTGTTGAGTTTCCCAGAGTCACTGAGCCACTTTTGTCCTCTGGAACTGGCAAGGGAAGGAGGACGCCCCTGAACAGAAGGACCAGAACTTGCTTCCTCACACTTTTCTCTGGGGCAGCACGAGGCAAGCATCCACACCCCTGAGCAACGATGTCGCCCTCAATGGCTTTTCTGAGTGTACTTCCCCGAGTCATCTCTCCTGGGAAAGAGATTTCTTAAAAACCATTTAAAGCTTTCCAAAGGGCAAAAGCGAGATGGTCCTGAGCCAATATTACCATAAATGCTTCCACCCTAAATGCTTCTCCCTAAACTCATTTCGGAAATAAGTAAGGAAAGAGACAGTCATGACTGCTGGCTTGGCATCGCCTCATTTAGCGCCCCCCGCCCCCGCCTCTCCCCGCCCTAATTAAGAAAGACGCCAAAAGTAAAGTTCATAACGTGGTGTTTTAAGCGTTATTGAATTAAAAAGCCGTTATTTCAGACCAAAGTCTTCTCCATCCACCACCCACACTTGAGCACAAAACCATCCGAGCAGAAGCCCCTTGTCATTCACTCCCTAGCGAAGTCCTCGAGGGTGGGAGAGCGGCTGGTGGCGGGGGTGGGAGGGGGCAGGACTGGGGACTGAGCACTCCGTGCCAACGCAAAATACTCGGCCAGAAGCTTGGAAGTACGGCAGTTTCCCAGGACCGTGCCCACGCTCAGTCTCCCCTCTTTCCCGGTCTCTTTGCCCGGTTTCGGCTGGAACCTGGAATGGCCTGGGGACGAATGAGGTGGCAGCTGTTGGCGCAGGGATCGCGGTGAGGGGCGATTTCATTTCCAGGGGGGCGAGGCTGCGAAGTGGGGAGGGTGGGGGCGGGAGAGCGAGGGGAGCGGGGGGAAAGTGGGAGGGGAGGGAAGAACCAGATGAGAAGCAAAGGCGGCAGCGATGAACGCGCGGAACGTGAAGAAGAAAGAGCAGGTTCGTGGACAGTCGCGGGCGGGCTGGCGGGGGGTCGCAGCGAGGCGGGGGCGAGGGAGGGGCGCGGGCCGGGCCGGGGGCGCCACGCGGAGGGCGGGAGGGGCGCTGTCAGTCAGGCGGAGCGGGGCTCGCCGGCCCGGGGGCGGGCGCCGGGCGCTCTGCAGCCGGAGGGCGCGGCGGTTCCAGCAGCCCGTGCAGTGGCGGCCGCGCCCCCGTCCCGGGCAGTGCGCTCCGCGTCCCTCCACGCGGGCGCCGGCCCCGCAGCCCCGGTGCTGTCCCCGCCCGCACTCGCCTTTCGGGGGGCCGGGGGAGCGGCGCCGGCGGCCGGCCGCATTGTGACGTAGCGGGGCCGCGGCAGCGCCCCCAACGCCCGCCTGCTCCTGCTGCGGCTGTTCCTGCTCTCGCCGCCGCCGTCCGTCTGTCAGTCTGTCCGCGCTCGGGATCCGCCGGCGCGCCGGGCGCCCCCGGTGAGTCCAGGTCCGGGGCGGGCGCCGCAGGGAGGCTGGGGTGGCGGCGCGGGCGGCCGAGCCTTTCCAAGTTTGCAGCGGGCGACTCCGGCGGGTGTCGCCCTTGCTCCCCCAACCCACAGGCCCCCTTTGTGCCGCGATTCCGGGCGGCTGGAGTCGCGGCGACTCCGCCGCAGAGAGGGTTGAGGGGAAGGTCTCTGTAGTGACGGCGACGGCGGCTGCTTTACTCGGGGAAGGGGGAAATAACCCCACCTCGGTTTCCAAAGGATTGTTCTTTTCTTTTGCCTGTTTCCTGTGCTCATTATTTTTGCTGCCACCTCGGACCGTGTAGGAGGCAGGGATGGGCAGTGCCGTGGCTCCTGCGAGCTGAGATAACGCAGGGTGAAGTAATAGTAATAACAACGGAACCTGCAATAGTAATAGACGCCGGAGAGGAGCACCTGGGGTTGCTGCCGCCCACCGGTAGGTAGCCGCTCGCTCTTCAGCACCTCGGGTCCCGTCTGCCCCGTCCAGCCAGGCTCCGACTGCCTTTCTCCGCCGCTGTCCTGCGTCCGGGGCAGGTCCGTGTCAATTTCAGCGGGGCGCGTTTTTTTTTTTCTTGCCGGTTCCTTGTGGTGACTTTTCATCTGCAGGTGGTAAGTGAGATGAACCGCTACTTTGGCTATTGTCAAATGACATGTTTTGTTTATTTCATTTTTATGAAAAGAAAAGAGGGAAAATTGTGAGCCATTACTGGCAGCCATACAGTTTCCACAGGAAATACTAGCATTCTTTGAGGAACACGCTACTGCTTGCAGAGAAGAAAGTCTTTAGGAAACAAAAAGGCAACAGCATTGTTGCTCATTTTCAATGGACCGCTAGGAGAAGGGGAAACGTGTTTTCCTGTGGGACAGTGATTTCCTTGGGAAAGTTAATTGAAGGAGCTTACTATCCTGTCCGTTTTTCAGTTGCTGGTTAGCTGAGCCGAACTCCTCTTGGCCGTTACTGACAAGTGTCCATCAGAGAGCCCGGAGGAAGGGAGAACCACTGCAGGACAGTCTCACCACACACCACGTGCTGTGGAGCCCGGCCAGGGTGCAGTTTGCAAAATGAAATAAGGGCTGTCTGGGGAGGTTTATGAGGATTACATGTGTGCAGAGTCTGTCAATTCTCCAAGGTGTCACTCTAAACAGTAATTTCCAAGCACCACTTTCCTTACTGAATATGCAGGAAGGCAGAAACCTATTTCTCTCATCGTGGAGCAGACATCCCAGTTGGGAATGGGTGGAAATCTGTATTTCATTTGTAAATACTGAAATTTTAAAAGGCGAAGAGAACAAGGTGTAGGAAAGCAGTATGCTAATGGGTTCACATCTGGGAGAGAGGTCTGTTGGGTATTTCTGATGCATCTCAGTGTAAAATTACATGCAGCATGGCTAGAGTTCAGGGAAACACTTTAAAGGTGTCCTTAAAACTATTTGAAAAAGATGTTAAATTTTGGTACCATTCACAGAAGTCTCTCCGGAATGCCATATTCACTGAAGATTACTCTAAACCAAACATGTTGGAGTTCTCATGTCTAGAATCAGAAAGAAAAAATGGAGCTTCTCTTGAGAATATTTGTGTATCTAAGAAATAAAATATAAAAGGGAACAGTTTTGAGTATAAACTTGATTTTCTCCGTAGCAAGCATTTCATGATGAGAGGCTATAAGAGAGTAGGTTTGAAATGATGCTGCATTTGTTTTGGCGTTTACCATGTGTTGACACCCAAAAGGTGGTGAGTAATGCAAGTGAGTTTCTCTGTCTACCATGTCACCGCTTAGCTGATTCCAGGCGGTTGTTCTGGTGCAGGTGTGCAGTGGAAATGCAGGACAGAGGCCAAGGAACTTTGTGCATACTGTTGTTTTGGAAGGAATCATAGTAGTACTTTACTGCTCTTAAGAGGAGGGAAACCCACACAAACCCCATCTATTACAAACAAATATCTTTGATGGTATCAAAGAAAGCCTAGAGCTGTTTTTTTTTCTTGCTAGATTTAAGGCATTTCTTGTCAAAGGAGGAAATCTCCCAAGGAGCAGGTGCACCATTATAAAAAACACAAGGGAATTTCTCTATTAAATGCAGAATCTAATTGAACAGCAAGGGGACAGTCAGTGAAATTCTAGGAACAGAAGCCTTGTCTTTGGCAGTCTGTCAGATTAGGGTTGCAAACCACATAGGAAAAATATGTGTCTCGGGAGAAAAATAATATCCTGGTGAAAATCAAACAGTTGCTTCTGTGAAGCTTTTACCCTTATATACTTGTTTCTTTGAGCCCCCTTTTTATTGGTATGCAGATTCCCTTGCAAAAAGTAATTGTCTGAAAATGAATCAACAAAATGACTCCTAATATGGTATATGCTGTGTGTGACTTTGCATTTTGTAGGTTAGATAACTAGATGTATGGTTTACATCTTATCAGATCTTTTTTAAAGCTTTTTAAAATTAATGATCAAAATATGCATTGAAATGCTGAATGTTAACTGATGTGATTGCCGACTGGGCTCTGGAAAAATACGAATTGATTCTTATGTAGTCATTGTGAGTGCACTTTGTGCATAGGTGAGATGTAAAACCAAAAAGTACACAGTCTCCTCCCAGGAAACTTATGAGGGGAAAATAGCACGCATTAAAAATTAAATAATGGTACAAAACATGAAAGAAGATATGTTGTGATTATGTGCCCAAGACACTAAATAGTAACTGAAAGGGATTCCTAGGAAAAAGTGACCTTAAATGTTTTATCAGTTATCCTTTGCTGCATAACTAATCACCCCAAAATTGTTGCTTAAAGTAACTACTACAGGCCATATTTCTGTGGTCAGCAATGCGGGCTGGCCTCAGCTGGGTGGTTCTTCTGCTGGTCTTGGTTGGATTTCCTCAGGCATCTTCAGTCAGTCAGCTGGTGGGCTCATTGGCAGCAGAATGATCTAGAATGGCCTCCCTTGTGCCTGATGGTTTCTGGGTGTTGGTCAGGTTAATAGGTGACTGGGACATGTGCCTCCCACCCTGTAGCCTCCTAGCCTCGGCTTCTTTACATGGCCATCAAGCAGTGTTCCAAGAGCAGCAACAGAACAAACCCCAATTCAAAAGTGATTTTTAAGCCTCTCTTTGTACTGCATTTGCTATTCTCCCATTGACCAAATCAAGTTATAAGCGTATCTCAGATTCAAGGGGCATTCAAAGACCCCACTTACAATGAGAGGGAGCTGCAAAAATTTTGTAGCCTTTTTTTTCCAATCTACTGCATGTTTGAGAGCGCATGTTCTAGCGAGTGTTTTTCTGCTGAGGAACAGTGTGCTGTGAGATAAGGGAGATAGGTGGAGCCTGCTGGTGGATAGCCCAGAACTGAGGTTAGGGAATTGCCCTGTATATCGTTGTCCTGTAGTCTTTGTTCTGTGAACAATGGGTAAGAGAGGAGTGACACGCTGATGATAAAGCTTTTTCCACATCCTTCTGCTAGTGGTACCACTGTGCCATTGGTCCCGAGGCAGTAGACTGGTGGCAGAGTCACAGACCATTGTGGAGGTGAGGAAGGCTTGCGCAAAGTTGGAGGCAGAGAGAGTGGGAAGGATGGGCTTGATCTGGGAGGTCCCATATTTAGGATTAGGTGGCTGATTATAGGGGATTAGTGAAAGCCTAGAGTCAAAATTATTCTGAGATTTTAAAAAGCTTACAGGACTGAAAGAATGATTGTGCTGTTGTAAGAAGTGGAGAAATCAGTAAGTGATGTATTTGCGGGGAGGAGAAGAAATCAGTTCCAGAAAGGTTGATTAAAAGAGACCAACTGAATGTGAAAGTACTTTATAAGCTGCAGAGTATACTATGAGTGTTAGCTATTGCTTAATGTTTAAGTCACCGTGGATTGTACAGTTACATTTCTGTAGTCGTAAAGCAACAGAAGTAAAATGGTATGTGGAGGGTATCCTAAGAATGAAAGGGAGTCAGGAGAACCATTCTCAGGATGGAAACGGAACTACTCTGGGCGTCTGGGGGTTTGGAACTGATGTTCTTTTTCCTGAGGCACAGCTGGAGGTCTGCCCTTAGAGGGCTCTGCCCTTGGCTTTAGAATACCAGGAAATAGAACACTTTGGGCTAGCTCG
This sequence comes from Sturnira hondurensis, assembly GCF_014824575.4. Lineage (NCBI taxonomy): Eukaryota > Metazoa > Chordata > Mammalia > Chiroptera > Phyllostomidae > Sturnira > Sturnira hondurensis. Next base: position 6,378,499 of record NW_028074140.1, on the reverse strand, counting down.
AACACTTTCGGCGTCATTTGAGTGTCATGCACACTGCTGAGCCAGAAGCACTGACTGACAGCACCACCAAGACCGCACACCATGGAGGGTAGGTAGGTCCTCAAAGTATGTGGGAGTGCTGGGTTTGGACACACAGTGGCAAAGCCAACAAATATCCACCAGAGAGGGACACTTGAAAATTTATTTTGGCCTGGCCGCTGGGGAGCAGACAGGGCAGGAGGCAACAATTTAAGCATATTTGTATAGAGGTATAGTTGCATTAATAAGTTAAACCTGTGCTAGTGTTGGGTTTTTCTCATTGAGGGAGAGTAAAGAAAGAAAAGAGGGCCCCGCACAATGTGTCCTCCAGGCTCCTCCAGAAAGGTCCGTGGATATTTTACCAAAGGGGAGAGAAACTCAAAACATGGTCTGCTTTTTCACCTAAGGACTCAGTTGGGGTGCTGCTTCACCAGCCGCGTTTTATAGGTGGCCAGTCTGAAATTCAAGTGGTCCCTAACATCAAGTACAGCTGTTGGGCAAGACAGAAACACCTGGCCTCACTAAGATGTTCAATTAGTCTGAACAGCATCCACAGCTGCTCTTTATGGAAGGGCCTCGGATGGACCAGCTCAAACCCAAGCACGGAGTTTTATCATTTCTGTTTTCAAGTCTATGAACCCTGAAGATACTCAACAAATGTTAACTTAATGAGTGAATGTCCCATTCTTGGTGCAGTGACATTTTTTAAGGCAGCCTGTCTTGGCTTGCCATTATTCATGGTAGAATTTGCTTCAAAGTCCCGAAATGCCTTGGATAGATTTAAATGTTTTAAGTAACTACTGTCAGAGTAATGTAGGTTTTTATAATCCACCACTCACAAAAGTAGATTTTTTTTTCTTTTTGAAACATCATTTTCTTTACTTGTTGTATACATCAGAACTCTTGGCAGCAAGTCACAGAAACCCAGGCCATACTTGTTCAGGTAGGAAGGGCCACACCCTGGCTCCTGTATCAGAAAAGTTCAGGAAGGACCCACTTCCAGTTTTCCTCTTGTCTTCACCGTGGTAAAATGGTCATCAGCAGCTTCAGACTTAAACCCTGCAGAGAAAGGGAACAATTCAGGATTAACCTTAATCAGACCACTTTGATCCTGCACCCATGCCTGAGCTGGTTCTCATGTCCAGAAATTTGGGGCCTTTTGGAATGGAAGGGCAGTCTGTGTGTGTGTGGGGGGGGGGGTGGGAGGTACACGGAAGTGTGGTCAACAAGCCTCTTAAACCAAATGACCTGCGTGCAGGGAAGGGGCAGTTTTTAAAAAGGTAATGTTGAAAAGAGAGAGTAGATGCTGTGCAAGCAGAAACCGCAGATATCCACTATTCCATCTGTTTTCCCTGGAGGATATAGCATCCTCTCACTAAGCCACCAGGCCTTAAACCTGGGAATGATCCTTATCTTACCTCCTCCCTTCCCTCCTCCACTAATCAATCTGCAGATTGATTAGGGCTTTCTGCCTCTCACAGTAAGACTATGCCTCTCAGTCTTACTCTTTTTCTCCTTTAGTTCGGACTGACCCTGTCTCCCTCTTTACAAGTCATCCATAAATGTTGCCTCCAGTCATCCCACTTCCAAACCATCCTCCTTACCACGGCCTGAGTGTTCTTTCTAAAGAACAGGTAGGTGAACTTGAATCTGCATCCGTGGCCAAAAGGCACACATTCCAGTTAGGAATAAATAAGTCATAGGGATGTGATGTACAGCGTGATGACTATAGCTAATAATACTGTGCTGCCAAGTTGTGTATTTGAAAGTAGATCTTCTAAGTTCTCATCACAAGAAAAAAAAAACTGTGACTATGTTTGGTAATAGATGTCCATTCAAAACCTCATAGGTAAAACAAGAGGGAACCTCATAAATAGAATCATTCAAAAGCTCACAGCCTGCCCTGGCTGGTGTAGCTCAGTGGATTGAGCGTGGGCCTGTGAACCAAACAACCACGGTTTGATTCCCAGTCAGGACACATGCCTGGGTTGCAGGCCAGTCCCCAGCAGGAGACGCACAAGAGGCAACCATACATTGGTATTTCTCTCCCTCTCTCCTTCCCTTCCCCTCTAAAGATAAATAAATGAAATCTTTAAAAAACAACAACAACAAACCCTCAAAACCCTGCGCTGGCAGAAGGGAGGGCGATGGGAAGGGATGTCCAGGTTCCTGACCATGAATCCCAAGGATCCCCACGGTGTGGGCTCTGCCTCCTTTAGTGGACTCAGCAGATGGCGACGAGGGAGGATGTTCATCAAGGACGTCTTCCTCTAGCTGCCTGTGTTGTCTCCGTGCTATGCTGACCTGTATCATCACATCGGGATGCCCAAATGCTCTACTCAGTCTTTCATTTTCATGCTTTTGCATATGTTATTGTCGTCGTGGAATATTGCTTCTCATTTTTAAAATTTATTCATTTATTTACACATTAATTTATTTATAAATCCTCACCCAAGGATATGTTTATACATTTTAGAGAGAGAGGAAGAGGGATGGTGGATATATACATATAAAATCAGCGTGGGAGAAACATCAATTGGTTGCCTCCCACATGTGCCCTGACCCACCATGGACTGAATGTGCAACCTAGGAAAGTGCCCTGACCAGAAATCGAACCTACAACCTTTTGCTGTACAGGATGTCATTCCAACCACCAGAGCTACCCAGCCAGGACTGTGTCTCATTTTTTTTGCCTAGTGAACATCTATTCCTCCGTCCAAACTCAGCCCGTGTTATTTTTCGAGAAGCCCGTGCAGAACACCCTGTCCTCCCCGGCCCCTGCATTGGGCTGTACCCTCGGGCGCGGTGGTGGCTGTGCTTGTCTGGCTCTCCCACTGCTCGCGCGCTCTCTTTTTTGTATATGCCTTTGCCTCTCACATCGTATATGCTCCACAATTATTAAATGAATGAATGAAAACGTGTACTGAATCATTCGTCTGTATGTTTGTAAGGTGATCTTTCTAGGTTTATTCTGTTTCTTTTAACTTGATTCTCATACCTGCATCTCAGTGTTGGCCATGATGATGGGCTCTCTTTGAAACTGCTTCTCAGGCACTCTCGATGGTTTTCGCCACTGCTGTGTGGTCTTTTCCTTCTTGGTCTCTAAGAGATACCTTAGGGAAGAAACTGAAAAGTACTATTGGCCCAAAGTCAATCTCGAGGCTAGAGTCGATGGCCCAGAAATCAGGTGAGGAGTAATTTTTCTGGCTAACAAAAAGAATATATTAAATAATTACTATTTGTGAGGTGCTTACTCTGTCTGGTGCTCACCAGATGCCTTACAATTATTTTCTTATTTCATTCTCAGAAGAAGGAGGAATGATCACTATCATTGTTTTTCTCCATATGAGGACACTATGGATTTAAAGAGTTGGGGTAGCTCCCTTGCCACCAAGCTGCCCTTTGCCGGAGATTGTCTGGGCCCTGGACACTCATCTGGGTAGTTGAGGAGTAGAATCAGTCATTGATTGTGCCTTTCCAGTTCATTCATTATGATTTATTTTTTGTTGTTCTAAAATGAAGTGAGCACCTCCTAAGAATAAAACATTCCAGCTACCTCCATTGGCTGTTGATTATGTGAAAAGACTATGAAAAAAATGTATTTTAAGAGGTAAGAACTGCAGTACTATCACTGAAGTTAAGATGAATTTCTACTTTGGAAATTCCAGTCATATTTCTTTGTTCCTTTGATTTTGCAGTTCCCAGATAATAGAAGCTTTTTACAGAGGTTGTGCTGCAATGTATAAAATGTGGGCCTCTTGAATAGGCACAGAAAAGGTTTACTTCTGAGGGTGACTCAGAAAGTTACTCTGTAGATACATAAAGTGAGCTAAATACTTTGGAAGGCACAGGAGCTTGGTGCTGTTTAACTGGTTTCAGTCTGAGCCTTTTGAGGTTCTGATGAAGGCTCTGGATTCTTTCCTTAGAAGAAAAATAAGGGTATATACACACATGCACATGCAGCTGCACATACACCTGCACACACTCCTGCACACACTCATGTATGTGCAGATACACGTGCACATACACCCCATGTTGTATGAGTTCAGGGCATTTCCAGGATCTGTAGAAGCCCATCTATGGATTTCCTGGGGCTCCATAGACTCCAGGTTAGAAAACTTGTTTAAAAACTATTACTACAATACAGTAGCCCTGGCCAGTATGGTTCAGTAGGTTGGAACATTGTCCCGTAGACCAAAAGGTGGCAGATTAGATTCCCCATCAGGGCACACAACTGGTCGTGGGTTTGATTCCCTAGTCAGAGTGCATACTGAGAAGGCAGCTGATGTTTCTCTTTCTCTCTGTCTCTATCTGTCTACCTCTCTCTGTACATCTATTTCTATCTCTCCCTCCCTCCATTCCCCTCTCTCTAAAAGCAATGAAAAAAAAATGTCCTCCGGTGAGGCTTCAAAAAAAACCCAAAACTACAATCCAGAACAAATACAGCCATTTTGAGTGTTCACCATATATCACATGTAACCATTTATCGAGTGTTTACCATGTGCCTGTCCGTTATGAAAAGTGCCCTATAGCTAACCATCTAAGACATGCAGTATGAGCCCTGTTTTAAGCTGTGGAGAAAGCGGTTCAGAAAAGGAACTGGGTCTCCCAGCTGCCCAGCGGTGAGAGCGGAATTAAACACAGAACCCAGATCTGCATCACTGCTATTTCACGCCGCCTCCATGCTCGTTCGTCTTGCCGTGGGTCTGAGACCTGTGCCAGTGAAATTCCGAGCCTGCGTTACTCCAGACCTCGCTCAGCCGTCAGCGTCCTTGTTTAAAGTCAGCCCAGGCCTGCTTCTGCCGAAAGAGCCTCCTGGAAGGCTTCCAGCTCACTGTCCTCCCTCACCTGTCACAACTCTTCACAGGCAGATAACGTCATCGGAGCCGTCCAGCACTAGAGCTTGACCGTTCCTCGGCGAGTCCCCAGCTCATTCCCGAATGCAGTCTACACATCTGGAAACTTAACTCAACAAATAGATTCTCAGGGACAAAACTGACTGCGAAGTCTCCATTGGAACCCGTCCAGAGACATCTATTTGGGACCTGCTGTGTCTGGGCTCCGTACTCGCATCTGTGGTCACAGCAGTTAGCACACAGCTGGGGTTCCTGAGCTCATGGTATTTCTGTCTAGCTTATATCTAGCACGGGAGCTAAAACATAATTCAAATAAAGTGTGGTAAGTTTTATGGAAAAGGCAATATAAAGGGTTTTTTCTGTGCAGGCTTCTGTTCTTGTGCAGCTTCAATGTTCTAGTGACACACTGCCTGCTTCTCTATCCCTTTCCTCCCTTCGTCGGAGTGTTCAGAGCACTTCAGGGGTCCAGAAACTGAGCTGACAGAGTAAGGGGGACACACCAGCAGAGCAGGTCATCTTAGTCCCCCTCTTTGCAGATGAGAAGGCAGAGTGACCGAAGGACTGGCCGTAGGTGGGGTGAAGACAGGGCAAACTACGTAGGTAGGCTGGCCTCAGGCAGAGCATGGCTCCCTGAACCCTCGGGCTGCTTCCAAGTTATTCGTGATGTGATTATGGTCAGTGTTTTTTGGGGGGGCCTCTACATTGGGGTGTTTCTGCTGCAGATGAATCCAGCAGGCAAGCATTCTCAGGGGCAAACACACTGCCAGCCTCTGCTCCCTCCTTGCAGCTCATGCTAGGTTCCCTTGGGTATTCTCTCTTTTTCCACTTTGGTCACTTCTCCCCACTCACCCACCAGTCCCAAGGCAGCCTCTCAGGTGTCCTCCCAAAGTGTTGTCTTATAGCTGCTTTGATTACAACTGGCTGATGGAAATAATAGTGTCCGTAAAAGTGAGCCACTTTCATGGCCATTATGAGTTATTTCAAAAATTTTAGTAGGTATATAGAGAAAAGTAAAAGAAAATGGGTGAAATTTTATAGTGTATTTTACCTAACCCAATATAACCAAAAATAGCATCTTCCATGTAATCTATATAAAAAAATCATGAACCGTATCCTTTGCATTCTTTTTTTTCAAACTCTTTGAAATTTGGGCTGGACTCTATTCTCAACTCAGACTGGCCACACTTGTGATATTCAATAACCGCTTTAGGCTGGAGGCTCCCACAGTGGTGGATGGCAGGCTTGGGCTCCAAGGAGGACCTGGGAGTCCCAGAGGTGACCTCAGGGACCTTGGTATTTGTCGCCTAAGTTCTTAGCTTGCACCTCCACTCTTGCTTGTGCAGGAGGTGTTGCATGTGGCTGTCTGTGCTCTTGAACCTGGCTCTTGAGGATAGGGAATGCAAATGTTCTCTTTCTGTCGTCATTGTGGAGTTCAGTGTTCAGTTAGACCCTCTTTTGGAATGTAGAACATTGGAGAAATGTGTTGATAAATGATGGAGGATTCACTACTGGCCCCAGCTTCTAAAGAGATCGGTCTGTGGAGGCTCACCTCGCCAGCCCTGGCACCCACCTTCCAATCCCCCGATGCTGTCCCTGTGTCAAGAACTGCATTTGAGTCAGACTGAATGGACAGGGGGGGCTCTGCCATCAAAAGGAATATCTTGGCCTAGAATTGTTCTGAGCCTCTGTGGGACTTGTGTAGCTTTAGGTTTCACCCTTTCTAATACTGAGTAGTAGAGAAATTTATCTGCAGTCTAGTAGGTTAAATCATAATGGTCTTATTTAACAGGATGATAATAAAAGAAGAGAGACCAAGCGCCAAAACCAAATCCATCTCCTGAACAAGCCTTCTACTGAGATTACTTAGAAGGCCAGCTGACACCTAGAACGGTAACTACAGAAGGAAGGAGTAGCCTGCACCAGGGAGCCACTGGAGCCATCCTGATGGATTTTCTCCCTGTTTCCGGTGGATTTAGATCATCACTGCCCACCCCCTCCCTGGGGATGGGAGATACATCCTGAGTCAATTTGCCTTTTCACGTACAGTGTTTAAATTTTGCAAGTGCTTCCAACCAACTAATAATGTGCATGTGCTTGCTTGTCCGGTTTACCCCTAATGATAAGTGTCATTTAAAATACTTCATACATCCAAGTCTCAGAGATTGGTACTCCCCTAAAACCATACTAACCACATATTCAAATAGATTCAAAGTTTGAAAATGGAAGAAAATATGAGGGTCTGATCTGTTCAGTCATATAAACACTATTAGAAGGATTCTTGTCTCGGGCCCACTTAAAGAGCACATTGAAATAGAGACTGGAGTTAGGCCTAACCTCCATTTTATCATTGATGGCCAGTTTCAACGTGAAAAGGTCACTGACCTGCTTGGGGTTGCATTTCTCAGACTGCGTGAAGGGAGAGGAAAACCCTGTAGTCACACACTATGCGGGAGAATGATGAATGAAGTCTAGGACATGTTTTGAACAATTCCTCCAAAAACTATTTGGAATCGGTTCAGGGAAAGGTAGCTTGCCAATATCTTTGCAGAGTCTAAAAAGCTAGAAAAATTATAGCATACAACACAGAGGAGGTAGCTTAACACTAGCCATGTAGAAGTAGAGTGTAGGTCTCTTCTATAGTAAGTCAAGGATGGTGCAAGAGAGACAAAGCTTTGCGTCTCTTGGCTCCGGTTTTGCGAGTGCTGCTTTTATTTTGGAGTCTCAAAAAAGAACTTGTGCCTCTCTCTAACTGTAATATACTTCTTCCAACATGACGGCTCTGGTGTGCTGTGTTGGTGTAATTGAAAACCTATAAAAAGGCTGAGAGCTACTTTTGAATTGGCTCAGTGAACTTGGACTGGATTTGTCAAAGTGGTGAAAGGTTTAAAGGAATTTTCATAAATGAGGTCTCCAAGCTGTGTTTTAACCATAGAATTCCAATGAACTCCAAGGCCCGTGAACTCGGAGAATAGTGCCTCAGAGAAGAGCAATCATATCGAGATGGAAATAAATGATTCATTTTCATCCCCCTAGTTCTGCAGACATAGGCACACTTAGCCACTGATCATCATAATTTAGCAGTACTGTTGCGCACTAAAAATACAATTTAAAAGTCTAATCTTTAATTAAGTTGAGTACTTGCACATTAACATGGTTACAAATCTTGGGCACTGGATATAGCACAATGTTTACTCGTTGCTAGGAAATAGCAGAGCTCTTAGCAAGTTACAGATTGATTTGGTGAGAAAGAGGGATGTGAGTTTCTCCCAGTAATGTCCTTGATCGTTTCTTTCCTGTCTTGTTACATGATGTATGTAAATGCATTTCATGCAGCAAGACTTTCGCACATGCAGAGCTTTTGTTGGCAACAGAAAGCACAGGTGTGGGTACCTAAGTAAACATTTGGGAGATAATTAAAATAGTGCTTTTTACCTGGAGCTCTTGGATGAAATAAACCTTATGAAATATCTGAGCTTTCAACAAAATGAATTTTTCCATGTGTTAGAATTATTAAGAAACTAGATTATTCTTTAGAATATAATTATAATGAGGCTAACTGATGGTTTTATTGTACATTCTTGCCATTAGTGGGAAACTGTCAAATTAGTGTAGAAATTTGATCCAGGTTGACGGTTTTCCAAAATCACTTAAACTTGCATGTAGGAAATCTGCTCTGCTATTCTTTTTTCCTTTCCCTCCCTTTGGCAAACCTCGCCGCATGACACATTGTACAATAGTTTTTAAAAATGCAAAGCTAATGCTTGCACAGCGTGAAAGGGAGTAGCTGTGCCAGCTCGCTTGCCTTGTCCCTGGAAAAGATGAAAGATTTCTATGTGCTATTTCAGTCAGGATCAGGCATGAAAGAGTGGCCTCTCCAAGCTCAAAAACAGAACTGAGAAAAAAACCTGCAGGGACAAATTCCTATTTGATCTATTTGAGGCTGGCCCCTGTACATGGGGCTGGCATTGCAAAGCAGAGGCCCTTCCTGGGGGATGGAAAATAGCAGCATACTTGATCATCTTGAGGAACAACGCCTTGGTTGGGGTCGCTTGTGCTTATTGCAGGATTTTACCCTGTGGCCAAGCTCAGAACAACCTGGGGAGACGTGGGGGAGCTGCTCCTGAGGGGCAGAATTGTGACCGCACTCCAGGATGCACGCCCATGACCTCTCTTGGTAATTAGCACACTTTTAACTTTCCTCTAGGTAAATATCGACTCCTTCCTGTAGAAAGCCAGGCGTTGATTTTGATAAGACTTGTTTTCTCAACCTTACCTAGGGCAACTGCAGGTGTATGTATGATCCATATTAGTTAGTTGAATAAATGAGTCCTCCAACAGGTCTTGCAAGGAAGTCTATTAATAATGTAAGACCCAAGGCTTATTCCGTTGACTTAAATAGAGGTTAAGGGGTTGGCTTGTCTTCTCAAAAGATATAGTCATGTTACCTGTGTTATTTATATTCAGAACATCCCTCTGAGGCAAGATACTGCCAACAGGTGGGCAAAATGCCATGTGATGGAAGGTTTCACTGCTCGGCTGCTAGATGGAATTGTAAGAGGCCTAAGGCCTGCTTTTATAGAACTTTGATGCTAGAAGGGAATTGGAGATTTGACAGTAATGAGACAGAAATATAAGATAACAAAACTGGCACAAAGATTATAAGCTGCTGGGGGGAGGTTAATTATTTCCTATCATCCTCAGTGTCTCCCAGGACACCTATCAGCATGTTTATAAATGATGTAGTGTAAAGACAATGAGGAATGGGCAGAATACCATACTAGTTATGAGTATGGGCTTGAACTTAAGAGCAAGGCCTGGCTCAGCCTGTTTCTATATTTGTGACCCAGAGAAGCTTACCCAAACCTTTAGATATTTTGATTTGCCTCTTTTTTCACTAACAAATATTTAGTGCTTACCTCATTTATGTAAGTTTTGGATGTTTGGAATAAAATGGGAACAGTGGATGTCAGATCCACTCTCTTCCTTTCTCCACCTGCTCTGTGTGTTGAGATGTTTGGATTGAACCAGTAGGATCCTTTGTTCTTTGGCTTCTGGTTGGGTTTGGCCAATGGGAGGCATTAGCAGGAGGTGCAGGAAGAGGCTCTGAGCTCTTTCTGCCCTGGGTTCCCTACTTCCCAGGCCACGTCCCGCTACTGTAGGCCACTGCTCCTGGCATGCAGCCAGCGCCCTAAGACTGCTTTATGAATTCTGTTAACTGTGCCCTTGTCCACACACTTCACGCTGATTAACTCTTCCCTTTAGCCTTACTAGCTCACTATATCATCTCTTATTGTTTCTTCAAACCTTACCCATACCTTCGCAAATGTATCTTTATTAAACTACTCACAGATTGCATTTGAATGCCTCTCCTGTAGGGAACCCTGTGGTTTGCAGGTGGTCACTCAATCCACTGAGCCACACCAGCCAGGGCGTTAGTATTTTCTTTAAAGTCAACCCAGCTGTGGCTCCTGACATTTTTTATTGTGAAGACTATGCCTTTCATATGTTCATATGTTGGGCACTTAAATATAAACTTGCTTAATTATCTATCTATCTTTGAATTGTTCTTTCTGGAGGAGATACTACACTAAAGTGCCGTAACGATCTCCCCATTGATCCTGGTGACGCCCCCTATTGCTTTGTCCCAGCCCTCTAGTTCTGTTTAGATTTCATTTCTTCCCATTTTTTGCCTTGAGTCATTTGCACTGAGAGGAAGGAGTGTATTCATAGTAATTATTATTCTAAATGATTACACTGTTTTTACCCCATCAGCTGTGTCGTCACTGAGTTCCAATGACATGGAAATAGAAAACATTCTTAGTAGATCATCCTGAATACTGATCTAAATTCTTTAGATCTTACTAAAAATATCCTATTATATACCTAAGAACCTTCTGTGGCTGCTTGCCAAACAGAAGTCATCATGGGTCCTTTAGAAGTAATTGATGGTGACTTCAGATAGAGGACACATTACTTTACACAGTCATTTTATAAACATGCCTTTTCCTGTGTGGATGCAGTCCTTTCCTTCTAGGAGGGTAAATGTTTCTCTCTAGCAGAGGGGGAATCTTATATGAATAGTGTAGACATGAACCAAGTGCCATAGTAGGGAGGAGGAGGGAGCCATGAACTTCACCTGGAATTGAGAGGAAGGTGGTCAGACTATCAAGGACTTTCCAGGAAAAGTGATGTCTGGTTTCGGGTTAAAGGCCAAGTGGGTTTTTACCAGGCAGAAAATTTAGGGCAGGGCCTTGGGTTCTGACAGACTTGGAAAATTGTATTCTGATGAGACTTAACAGTAAGATGTATGGTGTGGTGTCATGGGAGATAATGTTAAAAGGATGCCCGGAGTCAAATCTTGATCCATTACCCACTACAGAAAAAGGGAGCTTATAAGTCTTTTTCAATGAATGGTATTAATACATAACACTGCATAGATTCTTGCCTCATCATTTCCCAAGGCTTAGGCTATCATCCACCTCGGTGACTTCCAAATTTTTAGTTTCTAGCCCTGGGCTAGAGAGCCTCTTTGTCCTCATGTTGATGTTTCATCAGCTCTCATAAAATCTACATCACAAAAAAAGAAATTTATCATCTCTGCCTCAAAATCTTGGTTCTGTACCAATTTCTTAATTTCGTGAGTGGCTCTAATTTTCAAGGATGTTATTTCGAACCCTCCCTTCTCCTAAGTCCCTCCTCCCTGTTATCTTCCCAACATTCAAATACTATTTACTGAGTTCCTCTAAACAATATTATTTTCTGCCCAGTCCCATATTTAGTATCTTTATTCTGGTTGTCATACTTTTTCGCCTTGATTGGTGCAGCAACCTCTTAACTCCACCCATTTAATCAATTCCTCCTACTGTTACCAAGTTTATCTTTCTGAAATGGATTGCCTCAATGACTGTGCTAGTAAATTTTCAGTGGCTTTTCATTGCCCGTATGTAACATCCAAAATGCTTACTGTGACATATAACCCCTTATGATTTTGGTCCTGCCCACCCGTTCAGCCTCCTGGGTCCCATGACCTGTCCCCCAACCTTCTCCAGACTTAGAACATGACTGGAAACTCCCTGTGATTTCCGCTGGGTCAGTGTCCTGGGAATTATCCTGTTCCCAGCCTTCTTGCCCCGACACCTCATTCCTCTTGATCTCTGTCTCCACTCAAGTCAGGGTGAGGTGTTCACACAACTGTGTGCTGATAGATTGTTTACTTTTCTCTGTCTCCAATAGACTTCAGGCTTCTCAGTGCCAGGGGCCATGTCTTGACCATGACTGCATTATCCCCGGTGCTTAGCTTCATGTCTGACACATAGTTACAGGAAAAATAATAGTTTTTACAAAGCACTTATTATAGACCAGGCAAGGTGCTAATTTATTTACATGTATTATCTCCTTCAAAGGTGAGAAAAATCAAGCTGTGTTTTGGAAAGGGAGTGCAGTAGCAGGAAAACAAAGATAGGGCAAGAGAATTGTTACTCAGAGTTCAGTCAGGATAGCAGTTTAGCAAAGCAAGGGAGAATTTAAGGGCTCTATACTAAGGCAGAGACAGTAGAAGTTGAGTAAGAATTTATTATAGTGATTTCTAGATGTATTGGATGGATGGATGGATGGACAGAGGAAGGAGGGAAGGAAGACTAGAAAGCCCAGCATGTGTTTTTTAGAATCTTCTGTAGGACTTGCTTTATTCAACTTACAAAGCTTAATGACTGAAGTGCAACAAGTTTATTAGAACTAGAGGAGCAACTATCTAGGTGAGATGAGGCTTTGACTGGAAGTTTAGTCAGTAGAGAGTAATGGTGGAAAGTGCGGACTCTGGAATCACAGTGCCTGACTTGAATTCTTACTCAGCCATTTACCAGCTATAGAACCCAGGACAAATTACCTAACCTTGAAAATGGAAGTACCTTCACTGTTGGAGCGTGTTAATGATTAGATTAAAAAAGATCACGTGCTGCTACAGTATACTGGGATTTAGCAATACTCAGGGAAATACGGGCTTGCCTCCACGCACAGCTTCGATCATCAGCAATAGTGGGAAAGGGAGCAGTTACCGTGTGTGCTGCAGCTCATGCTTTCGATTGGCTTCCATTCTAGTTTGTAGATGTGTTATAACAGGAGAATTATTGCTATGTTTTGTATTAAAAATGACAGTTGTGTATATAAAATTTACTTTATGGGACTTTGTCAGGGTGCAGCCTAAGGAGATTTAGTTTCCGCACACAATTCCTGAAAAAGGGAAGAGAAAAACCTGACTGGTGAACATCCACTTCATGCACAGAGTGTATTAAAATATGGTATTTAGTTAATTCCCATTTGATTCCTCAAACGGGAATTCCTCAAGTTCATTGGTTTTGAATGTTCACTATGCAGCCCCTTTTACTATTCATTTTTTTTTTTAGCTGTTTAGTCAAACTTCTCAACAGAAAGAACCCTTAAACTCCGCTATTTTCCAAATGCTCAGAAGATATAATTAGTCCCTATATATTTCAAGGTGAAAGTATTGTGTTCTTAAGGAGAATTGCCCAGAAATTAAAATATGCGTGAGTACCTATATTTGTCGTTTTCACAACTGCCCAATCAATAATGAACAATGAGTGAATAAGCACCTGTAGTATTCACCTAGTCAGGCTCTTCTGCTTCGTAGCTTCTTTGGCGTCCATGCTTTTTTTTTAATGGGTGCAGACTCAAAACATTTCGTGTCTCCTCTCAGTCCCCTATCCTTCTCCATACCTCCACCTCGTGTTATTTTTTCTGTCATAGCTCTTACCGCCACTTAGCATATCCTATGTTTATTTGCTTATTTTTTTGTCTGTCTCCCCCAGCAGCACGTAAGCTGATGTGTGGATGACTTTTCTTTGTTCACTGCTGTATTCTCCACACTTAGTATACTGCCTGGCACACAGCAGAAATCGAGTAAATATTTATTGAAGGAATGCGTGTGCAGATATAAGTGTGTGCATAGCAGAGAGTCCTAAACGGGCTGTGCTGCCAGATGAGTGTGGTTTTGTAAACATTGCTTGCTGCGTGTAATGTAACACTTGTTCCCCGAAAACAAAACAACACCTGGAAACTGCAAAGAAGTATCAACAGAAAAATCTGAAATCACTCAACTCTGAGACAGTGATTTACCATTTTGGTGTATTATCTCCTTCAGGTATTTGACATCATAATTATGTGTCACTGTGGATATATTGTTTTATAGCCTATATTATTTTCATTTAGTATTGCATCATCAGCCTCTTTCTGTGTTTTTATGGAAGTTTTTATATAGGCTTATATTTTGAAATGTTGGAGTAAAAATACATTTCTTCCAAACAACTACAGAATAATGAAAAGCAGGGAAGAAAATTCATCTATAATGAAAACAAGTCATTACCAATAACCCTAAAGCAAAAACCTTGAAACACACCTGCCAATTCTGTAATATTCAAATATAGGAAGGGAGACATAAGGAACTATACTTGTCTCATCATCTTGGACCTTGAGCAAGACACAGATTTCCTTCTGTCAACCGATGGCCGTTAGCACCAGCCGGAATCTCCCATTTGGGGTGCGAAAAAGGAAACTTTATTCAGTGCAAAGCTGCTCGGTTGTGAAGCAGCACAGCTATGGAATCGCTCAGTTGGGATACAGCAGGGTTGTGAATACACTCCAGCTGTCGGGTGGCCCTGGAGCCAGGCAACTGGGAGGCCAGGCCTCTCTCTGCTCCTTTCCAGTCTGCTTTGTGCTGCGCTGGTCTGCTCTACTCTGCTTTTGTCTTCTCTGTTCTGTGCCAGTCTGCTTTGCTCCCACAAGATGTCTTCCATGTTTCCACTCCAGCCAGGGAAACACAGTCTTCAGTGGAAAGGGAAGGTGTGTTCTCACAGCCAGAGGGGAACTGGCTTAAATGGACAGAAGTTCCCATCCTTGGTCCCTGATTGGTTTGTCTTCATGCAAGTGAGGACTCCAAATCCCCACATTTTGATGGGTCCAAAAGCCACAGCCCTGATTGGTCAGAATAGAGCTGTTCTAATCGGGTCCAACTGTGTAGGATTCCATGAATTCCTTTAAAAGGGCTGGTTCAAATGGCAGAAACACAGCGCAGGTAGGCAGTTTAGCACAGAGGCAGGCATTTCAGTGCAGGCTTCTCTCTAGTGCAGCTTGCGTGGGAGACCTGTGTGCAGAAATGGCTTCTAGGCTCTATTTTTTGTTTGTTTGTTCATTTGTTTGTTTGTTTTTTTAAGTTGAACCCAGTTGGCCACCAGAAACCCTTCTTAGTAAGTTTCTTCTTTCTCAGGGTTCACGCTTAACATTAAGCACATTGCCATAAAAGACATTTCCAGCGTTCCCTGAAGTATGTGACAAGACCTAAAGCTATAGGCTGTGGGAGAAGTGGGGAGTGACTCCGTAAACATCCAGGTGTTACCCTTGAAAGGTAAACAAAACGGAACTGGAGGAGAAACCATTCTGCTGTGCCGTTTTAAGTGTCTTCTTGTAGCCTACTGGCTGAGGGAGGCTGCTGAAAGTGAGGTGTAGAAAGTAGGAAGAGCAGGCGGCCATTGCCTGTGAAGGCTTTGCTCTCTGAGGCCCACCAGAGCAAGCAATGGGAAGAGCAGGGGACAGAGAGAAAGGCTTTCTGGAAGAGCTAGCCAGGCTTTTAGGAAAGTACATTAGTGATGTCAGACTCTGAGAACACACTAAGGTACTGACTGCCATTTGGTGAACTGAAAGAGTGAATAATGTCTCCCTAACCTATTTGGTAGAGACGTGGCCAGTAGGGTTAAAATAACCCATTAAGATTAGAAATACGAACGAAATAGCTGAGCTTGTACAAACTTAGCAGAGTGTACAGAAAGAGGTTAGCACAGAGATAGCAGCCATAAATCACAGATGAAGCAACATGGCACAAAAGGGCATGTGTTTCTGTAATTGTAAAATGAGCTTTGCAGCAAAAGGTGAAGCTGAGCTTTTTAAATTGCCGGGATGTCACTGTTTATTTATGAGCCAGGACAAAACTCATTTTTAGATAAATGACTAAATTGAAATACTATAATGTGTACCATTCAAGTGCTGTTATGGTTTAAAAATGTGGCTATAAAAATGTCACATTCTTATGGAACCTATTTGTGGGTTAGGTATTTTCTGAGTCTTACCTACTCAGTTTGTTGACTCCCATTTGACTGCAGCCTGCCTTGCATGGCCAGTCCGCAGGAGTTAGTGTGAAGCCCTAGTCCTTTCTACCTCGCACAGCCCGAAAGCGTCTCTGCAGTTCTTCCAACCCGAGCTGTTATTGTCCATGATAATATTAGATGAAGTAGAGATAAAGGCACTTTGTTGACAGAGTCCACACCCAATTGCCAGAAAAACAGGGGGCTTTTCAAAATTCAGGTGCATATTTAATTTGCAGCTTTACATTCTACTTTCTAGCTGCCCCACCGTTTCCTTTGAGCACACAAACGGTGGTACCTCTTTGCCAAATTTAACCAAGGCGGTGCTTTTATGTATATAGGGTGGGGCAAAAGTAGGTCTACAGTTGTTTGTACGGAAAATAATATGATAATTAACAATGCAAGAATAAACTGTGTTTTGCATACTCACAACTATAAACTTACTTTTGCCCCACCCTATCTAACTCTTTAAAAAAAACAACAGTGCAACCTGAGCAGGGTAGCTCAGTTGGTTAGAGCACCATCCTGATATGCCAAGGTTGTGGGTTCAGTCCCCAGTCAGGGCACATATGAGAAGCAACCAGTGAATGCATAAATAAGTGGAACAACAAATTGATGTCTCTCTCACTCTCTCTGTCTCAGATCGATTTTTTTAAAAAGCCGGTACAGGACTGCACAACAGCAGCAGTCCTGCATTTTGTGTGCCTTTCACATTGTGAATGGAAATCTACTACTAATGTAATTCACATTTTACATTTTATCGTAGGCTACCGTGGGCGGATATGTTTGGGGACAGATGGTGATTCAGAAATAATGGGGCAGTGGAGTAGATGCTGTGGTGGATATGGAGAAGGTGGCAGTCACGAGAGAAAGTAGATTAATATGGGAAACTGAGGTTTTTAAAAGAAGAGAGAAGTTAATCAAAAGGATGAGTCGGGTAGCAATGTGAGAGGATACCATAGCAAGCTGGCATTCTCCAAAGATTTTTTATAAGAAGAGGAACTCAAGGACAATGAAAATAGAGTGGCAAACACAAACATACCATGTACAGCCCTGGCTTGTGTGGCTCAATGGATTGAGTGCCAGCCAGCCTACAAACCAAAGGGTCACTGGTTAGATTCCCAATCAGGGCACGTGCCTGGGGTGCGGGCCAGCTTCTCCAGTAGGGGGCATACGAGAGGCAACCATACAGGATGTTTCTCTCCACCTCTTTCTCCCTCCCTTCCCCTCTCTAAAAATAAATAAATATGATCTTTAAAAAAAAACATACCGTGTGCAGGCACTGTCCTAATGCTTTACGTATGTCAACTAACTGAATCTTCACAATAACCTGTGAGATAGGCATGATTAACATTTCTACTATACAGATGAAAAAATAAAATGAAGCATAAATGGTTTTAAAGTGACTTGCCTAAGTCACACAGCTAACAAGAGGCCCAGCTGGGATTTGAACCCAGGAACCTCAGATCCAAGCCCACACTCTTGCTCATGACTATATTGTTTCTTTCAGACATGATGACAAAGAAGTTTATTGTATGAAAGAATGAGTTGGCAGCCAGGTCTTTGTTCAGGGTCAACACTGGACTAATCCATACTCAAGAGACTTACAGCAGAGAGGTGATGAGTAAAAGAGGGCACACACAAGTTCATGTCTGCAGACATCAGGTAATAAAACTGAGTGAGGGAAAACAGTGGATTAGAGAAAATAATAGTAAAGCCTCGTCTGGGAACTTTGGATTGATATGAGAAAAATGGTTTCTTTTAAAAGTTTTATTCTACAATTGAAAAATATAATAGATATCATGCCACTTTACAGAGGTCCTAAATTAAATAGCATATTAAATATTTTATTGTCACCACTATATGAAAGAATAAACCACTGATTTTGGTTAAATGTTCAGCAAGTTGTGAATGATTCCTTCAACTTATGCCCTTTGGGCAAAGCGATATTGGCCCCATAGGTGTGGATATAATTACTGCCGTTCTCAGGAAATGTTATTGAATTGCCAAAGATATTAAATCAGTGTAGATTTGGCCAGAAGATAGTTTTAAACACATTTGACAAAGCACCTTCACTTTTAACAACTAACACAGTTGAAAAGGTGAGAGGAAGACTTTTGGGTGATAGAAATACATATTTTCCAAGCATTTTCTCATTTCCTTTTTACTGACAATGAAGATACTGTATAATTTTATTTTAAATAGAAAGAAAACCAATGTTTTAGTATTCATACTTAGTAGAATATAGTTGTTAGGAGGGAGAATTTTATAGAGAAGTGTCAGTTGAACAATTGCCAAGGACCCAAAAGACAGGCTACTTCACATGCCACGTCTGAGGCATTGTCTCTGCAATGTCGAAATAACTGCTTGGTTCGATTAACCATTCAGTTCCCTGATCGAGTAGGCGGAACTAGAAATTTGGTTGAATTAACCTGTTTTTATTTTCTCTCTCATCTTCTTTGATCAAAAGTATCCATTTGTAGTTGTAGAGAAAGCAGGCACACCGGCTCTTGTGAACAGTTACCGCTGTTTCCATTATGATGGCACAGGAAGCCTGACCTTGGTGACCTTTAAAGCACACAGAGTTCGGACAGAGGGGTTTTTTCGACTGTTGTACATCAGGTTCCTGATAGGTTTTGTTGTACGCCAGGCTCCCTAGGAAACAGACTCAGAAAGTTTTCTGAGTCAACACCTACGGAGGAGAGCAAGGGAGCAGCTGTGGGCAGGAGGAGAAGGTGGGCTCTGATAACAGTCTCGCCGAAGGCCTCAGCTGACCTCTAGGAGAGCTCTGAAGTTAGGGGTGCTTTCAGCAGGGTTCTGAGTTGGGGTGAGGGAGCCTGGCCTGTGCAAGTCCATGGCAGCCAACGGTTGGATACAGTCGGCCTCTGGAGGCTCTCTCCAGCCAAGGGCAATCCCCAGAGAAGGCTGACAGCTGAAATCTTTCCTTGCCAGCAGCTGGGGGAATAAGTCCGTAGGGCTTGAAAGGGAATCTGGGAAACACACAATACCTTCTCTAGTAACTGGCTAAAATATTTTGAAATTTAAGAAAAAATGGAAATAATAAAAAATAATATCTACACTTTTGTGGATACTTAAATTATATAGAGGTATCACAGAAGTCCCATTAGTACCAAAAAAATAAAGCTAAAAGGAATTTTGTTACTTGAATAAACCTTTTTTTTTGTATAGAAAAGAGGAAGAGGTCATATATTTAGTTAGGTACTGGTTATCAAGAGAATATATGTGTAATAAAGTAAATAAACTAATAATAAATAAAATGAGCCACTTTTAGTCTTATGCACTATGTTGGCCTTAATATAAGGAACTTAAGATGTTATTTAATCCCTGTAACTCCCTTGTGAAGCAGGTGCTATCGTCCCGATTCTGCTGACCAATGAACAGGCTCAGAGCGGTCGGCTGACTTGTCCGAGAACCCACAGCTGCATAGTGGTGTACTCAAAGCCATGAGTACAACTCATGACTCAAAGCCAAGTCTGCCCACATCAAAGTTTTTTTCTTGGTCCTATACTGTGTTGTTGGCTCTCATCTTTGAACCTAACCCAGAGACTTTGTTTCAATAGAAAACATTTCACTTCTGGCCAAGATGTTTAGGTATAGGTAGACACACTGTGCCTCCTTGAACAACTAAAATAAGGACAACAACAGTTTAAAAACAAAAAACAACCAGAACTGACAGAAAATTGAACTGTATGGAAGTCCGACACCCAAGGAGTTAGAGAAGAAACATTCATCCAGACTGGTAGGAGGGGCAATTTCAGGTGGCCAGGTGGAGAGGACTCTCGGCAAAGTGGCAGCTGGTGGACCCCAGGCAGGCAAGACAGCAGCGGGTAGACCCAGCAAGGTGGCAGACTGTTGAGGGGCGCAGCCTACAAGGCGGCTGGCAGACTGGGCAGTCCCACATCTGCAAGCAGATAAACCAAGTGAAACTGGGGAGTGAGAGAGACCGAGAAACCCAGGGTCTCAGCTCAGGGAAATAAAGCCACAAAACACCAACCGAAGACACCTGTGTGGGTTGAGGTTCTGGGAGAGACTCCCAGCCTCACAGAAGAGTTCATTGGTGAGACCCACAGGGTCCTAGAACATATACAAACCCACACACCCGGGAACCAGTACCACAGGGGCTCAGTTTGCTTGGGGGAAGCGGCAGAAGTAACTGAAATCTGGCAGGAATCAGAGCAAGTGCCTTTGTTCCCTCTCTGACCCCTCCCCCACATACTGTCACAACCCAATGTCGAGGGTTGCCCCACCCTGGTGAACATCTAAGGCTCTGCCCCTCACTACATAATAGGTGCATCAAGACGGAAAAAAATGGCCCAAAAGAAAGAACAGATCAAAGCTCCAGAAATAGTACAACTAAGTGATAAAGAGATAGCCAACCTATCAGATGCACAGTTCAAAATACTGGTGATCAGGATGCTCACACAATTGGTTGATTTTGGTCACAAATTAGATGAACAAATGAAGGTTACATTAAATGAAATAAAGGAAAATGTACAGGGAAAATGTAATAGTGAGGGAAGAAACCAGGATTCAAATCAATGGTGTGGACCAAAAAGAAGAAAGAAACATACAATCAGGAAAGAATGAAGAAACAAGAATTCAAAAAATTAGGAGAGGCTTAGGAACCTTCAGGACATCTTTAAATATTCCAACAGCTGAATTATAGGGGTACCAGAAGGAAAGGAGGAAGGACAACAAGTGGAAAAGATAATTGAACAAATAATAAAGGAGAACTTCCCCAATCTGGCAAAAGAAATAGACTTCCAGGAAGCTCAGAGAGTCCCAAAGAAGTTGGACCCAAGGAGGAATACACCAAGGCACATAATAATTACATTAGCCAAGATTAAAATGAAGGAGAGAATCCTAGAAGCAGCAAAAGATAAGGGGACAGTCACCTACAAAGGACTTTCCATCAGACTGTCAGCGGATTTCTCAAAAGAGACCTTACAGGCAAGAAGGGGCTGGAAAGAAGTATTCCAAGTCATGAAATCCAAAGACCTACAGCCAAGATGGCTCTGTCCAGCAAAGCTTTCATTTAGAATGGAAGGGCAGATAGAGTGCTTCTCAGATAAGGTCAAATTCAAGGAGTTCATCATCACCAAGCCCTTATTATGTGAAATGTTAAAGGGACTTCTCTAAGAAAAAGAAGATAAAAAACATATATAGTAAAATGATAGCAAACTCACAATAATTAACAACCACACCTAAAGCAAAAAGAAAAACAAACTAAGCAAACAACTAGAACAGGAACAGAACCACAGAAAAGGAGATCACATGGAGGGTTAGCAATAGGGGAGTGGGGGGAGGAGAAGCAGGAAAACGTACAGAGAATAAGTAGCATAGATGGTAGGTAGAAAATAGATAGGGGGAGGGCAAGAATAGTATGGGACATGTAGAAGCCAAGAACTTATAAATATGACATATGGACATGAACTAAAGTGGGGGAATGTGGGTGGGAGAGGGGGTGTGGGTAGAGGGGAGTGAAGGGGAAAAATGGGACAACTGTAATAGCATAATCAATAAACTATATTAAAAAAAACATTTCATTCTAGTTTTAACAATGTTTCCTTATCCAGCTTTTTGTCCTAAAAAAAAAATCTCAGAAATTTGACTTTAAATTTCAGAGGGTTTATTGCATTTGATCCTTGCTGCAACTTCCTAGGCAAAAGGCAAGTATCTGTATCCAGCTTCAGCAGGACTGTAGTGCTAGAGACAGTAACCCAACATCTTACGAAAACAGGTCTGATCTGGGACGGCTTCTGCCATATATTTCTGCTGCCACTGAATAGANATAATCAATAAACTATATTAAAAAAAAACATTTCATTCTAGTTTTAACAATGTTTCCTTATCCAGCTTTTTGTCCTAAAAAAAAAAAATCTCAGAAATTTGACTTTAAATTTCAGAGGGTTTATTGCATTTGATCCTTGCTGCAACTTCCTAGGCAAAAGGCAAGTATCTGTATCCAGCTTCAGCAGGACTGTAGTGCTAGAGACAGTAACCCAACATCTTACGAAAACAGGTCTGATCTGGAACGGCTTCTGCCATATACTTCTGCCCCCACTGAATAGATGAATTAGCAGGTAAGGGAAACTCATGATGCTCAAATGTGGTGAGAGTCAAAGGTGCAGTTGATTGAAAATCCCATGCTTAATTCCCCCTTCGGTGGGATTAACGTAGGGAAAGAAAAACATGTGTATATGTGTGTGTATTAAGTACAGAAACAAACTACCAGCCCTTTAAATGACTCTCCACTGTAATCATTTTATTTATTATGGAGAGATTCTGGAACCAGTAGAAAGAATTCATTTGAGTGGCTACTCTGAAAAATTGAAGTATATACACATGAAGTATGTGACATTTGAAATGAATATATACCTCCTTTGGATTAGAATGACTTCCTGTGGGCTTCTCCCTTGATTAGAATATGTTCTATGTGCTGAGAGAATACGGTTGACTGATTCCCATACTTTGAATCAGGTTACAAATGATACAACACTTCCTTTGCTCTGTGTGAGTGTAGCTCCCCCTGGTTCATTTCTGACAGCACAGTTGAAGTAGACAAGCTTCTCTTGTTCCTTTGCTTATTTTGATAGGGTACTGCTTGGGTCAGGTAATCCGGGAGAATTTTAAGATATGTTGGATTATCATATAGTAGTTTATCTTCTACAGTAAAAGAAGCAATAAGGAGAGTCATTGTAATAGTTTTGGTCACGTATGTTCTTTGATATAATGAAGTAAATGACAAATGATCTCAATCTGAAGCATTTTATGCCTTTTCTTAAGCAATGATTACTTTATATTTGGTTTTAGCTCAGTATTAACTTAATGGAGGATTTTGAGAACAATTGGGTGGAACGTATTTCTGCGTGATAGATTCAGTGTCCCACATATATTGTATAACTTCATTATAAAGTATTTGGGACTTCAGTATTAAAAACAGATGACCATATGTTTGCTTTCTGAAATGTAGAAATAAGGATATCATTACATAAACATATAAAGACTTTAATACATCATGAACACATATGCATGCATGGGTGTTCATTAACGAGTCAGTCAGCTTAAAAATACATTCACAATTTATCAGTATTAATCTAAGTGTCTATAAACTAGATTACAGTACTCATGCTACAGTCAAGACCAACTAAGAATTTATTATTTTTATTGTTCTGGGTATTAACATGGTCACAGAACTACAGTAATACCATTTCATGTCTGCACCTATAGGTATTAAGTTATGCTGACACTGACAATAATAATGGTTCCTGAACGAGAACCAAATGAAAGATGCCTTTGTGTTCTCTTTTTTCCTTACAATGAAGTCACAAATCAAGTACTAATACCATATCTTGAGAATTCATAAATGTGCAACGATTTAATAAAGACTTTCAGGTTTCAACGTTATTTTAGATCCCCATAGTATTTGAATGAGGTTTTGTGTGTTATTCGAGTCTGTTGGCCCAGGTTTTCAAGAGAATGTTCATTTCCTAAAACCTCTTTATGGGCTAAACATACGGGTTTATAGCAGGATTCACACGCACCTCGGCTTCTAGGGCAGGGATCCTAAAGTCATATACGTACAGGGGCAGGAAGTACTTGGAAACCAGGAGGGCACTTGGGTATTATTATACAGTGTGGAGTGGTGGAAACCGACAAATTGAAAGGGTAGGCCTGGGCTACAGGAAGCAGCTGGGTTTGGGATTATTTGGGAAGGTAGTGGCACTTTCTCCACATCTGATTTTCAAGAGAAGACAAAAATATGGATGTTTTTGTAAAAACTTCTTATTTTTAGAATGCTGAGTGGGCCAAATCAATCCCGTATGTGTGCTGCACTTGGCCTAGAGGCCTCCCGTGTTCACATTCCCACCTAAACCATGGGAAACGGGGGGCCTGAGCTGCCTTCCACTTTATATACGCGGGTTGTCCGTATAGCGTAAGCAGGAAACTAAAGATCTTAATAGAATCTTTACAACAGAATCAAAACCAACTTTGGATAAGTTTAAATTTTCTTCTTCAAGTATGAGAAACATAGCGAAATTCCAGTTCTCTAGTCTAGACCATGGATATGTACTTTTAACCAAAATGGGCCAGGGAATTGGAATCCGGTTTCATTTGGAATATTGTTTTATTATTGATTGGTCCAAAATCGGATACCAAACTTCCTCTTTCCCACTTACACCTCACTATGAGATTTCCTGTCTTGATTCAAGCCTTTGTGGCCAGTTTTTACCTGATCATTTATCTGTCTGATGTCCTTGATATGTTTTTATAATATTTTTAACAGAAAGTATAAGTGCTATTTATGGAAAGCAAGCCGGTCAGCATGAGGGATCTCTTGTGATTTCTCAAGTTGTTTTCACATTTGACTGATACTGGCTTCTAGAACAGAAGTCTGGGAACTAACAATGAAAGTTAGACCACTGGACGTAGTTTTCTTTCCTTTCCAAGTATGTCTTTAGGGGCAGAGAGGCAAGATAAATGAGAATGGAAAATAGATGCTTGTAGCTGAGCAGGAGGTTAATTATATTAATTTTAGAGTCAGCCCTGTTTGAAGACAATATAATAATCTATAAAAAATGGAATGCCAACAAGGAGCCAAACTCCTATTACCTTTTTTTCTGTTTAAGAGCACAATATGTTATAGCAATCAGGAGCTAATAAATTGCCCTTACAAGCAGTTTAGAAAAAGACATGGTATAAAAGCCTGCTTAGCATTGGAAACTGTGGGGAGATTCTTTTCCCTTTTGCACCTGAGGTATTTTTTCCATGTGTTGAGTTCTCAGTGGAGAACATGGGAATTCTTCTGTGCTTCTCAATCACGTGATAGGTGAAGAGGGGTCAGGATGTAATGGAGTTGTTTTAAATACTGGGGAGCCAAGTGGAAATAGCTCTCTGTGGTCCTGTTTCCTCATTGTGTATGTGAACACAGAGAACCATCATGTTTCCCCTCATTTGTACTAAGATACCTGGGAAGAATTAAGTGGGGAATGAGGATGGAAGCGAGTAGAAAGGAGTGATGAAACATTCCAGTTTTCTCCAGCACAAACTCCTTCCTTCCCTTACCAAGGAGGGAAGCTTCGGTTCCTCTCCTTCATCAAAAACACACAGAATTACCAGGTAGAAGACTGGTGAGAACTGTTGGTACCTTGAAACAAAGGAGTATTTTTGAAAACATTTACAGTAGGCATGAAAATAATTTAGAAAGTTGATCTGCCCTAAGTATTCAACTAGTTGAGTGTGTAAAATATCCTTAATATTTAGTATTTTTGTCCTGCAAACATAATCATGTCAATGCCTCCTTTTATTAAATTATGTGAATAATTATATTTCATTATAGCAAAGAAGCACATGATCCTACATACCCATGGAAATTTTAAAGTAAATTTTACTACCTCTTCACCTGTGTCTAGACAAATTTATTAGGTACTTGCTGATGGTGTGTAATACCTGTTTATTAAGCTGATTTTCAGGCTGCCTGCATGAGAGCATTCATAAATTAGCTTTAGTACCTTAGGATTTAGGTCTGAACAGAGATTAGGCATTCATAAATTGAATCAAGTGATCATGGGCTAAGAGGAAAGAAAAATGTTTTGAATGCATTTTTGGCCCACCACCCCTCCTTTCCTTTTAACCCCGGGGGTCCTCTTTACCATAAGGAAAGACGTATTTAAAGTTAGACTCTCTAGTGCCAGAGATTTCTACTTCTTGTCTTGGCCAACCGGTGAACATAATCAGCACCTTGTCTTTCTTAAAACTGGCAGGACACATTTTTAAAGTGCTGAAAGAAAAGTATACAGAGCTTACAGGTTGGGCAGTCTCAATTCCCTGGCTTCCTAAAGATTCTGAAACTGAAGATTTCAGTTGTCAAGGTAACAACACACTGGGGTCAGTTAAATGTATTGGCTACTTTAGTCATCAATATTTTTTAGCTAATACGTAAAAATCGAAAGTGCGTACTCTGAAACATAAAAATCAACATTATTCATAGCAATGTTCATTTTATATAATTTTATGATACCTTCAGTAAAAGAAACCATCTCTTTCCAAGTTTGGTAAGCCTATCACAGTTCAGTATATTAAAAAGGCAAGCCATTTAAATACTCAGATTTAATCTTTTTGGAAATTAACCCAATCCCAGGTTTTAAATAAACTGGCTAAATTCAGATAAGTGCCGTGAACCTCCAGTTTATTTTGCAATTTTATTTGGGAAATAATGGGATGGTGTATGCCCCTTGTCACTGTTTAGAACTAGGGTCCCTCCAGTACCTCAGAAGATCAGGAAGAGCCTTCATCTCTTGGGGTTCTGTGCAAACCTCTGTTGTCTTCGGACATGCTCCACAGTTTGAAATCCACACCCAGTGTCTGGGAAATGCTCGATAGGAAGAGATACTCCGGGTATGATGGAAATAGCCAGCACTTAATAAACAGTGCCCCATCCTAGATTTAGCTGCTTCCCAAATCCCTTGGCTGTTATAAATTCATTTCTTGATTATGTCATAGAATCAGAAGTTAAAGGAATATAAGATAAACTCTAAGATAATTTCTCTAAAGAATTTAAATAGACTTTTTGTCTTCAAGCCACCTCTGTCTAGGAGAGGGGCACTGACAGTTCTGCGGACAGTACACATGGGATGCTTTGCATTTGAGCGGCTTGCCCATCAGCTGTGTGCTCTCACACTGATCAGGCTGTAGATCACCAGCCACCAATATTTTAAAGTTATTTATTTGTAGACATTGGAGAATGGGAGGGATAAAGAGGGAGAGAAACACAATATGTGGTTGCCTCTTGCACACCCCCCACTGGAGACCTGGCCCACAACCCAGGCATGTGCCCTGACTGGGAATTGAACCAGGACCCTTTGGTTCCAGTGCTCAGTCCACTGATCTATACCAGCCAGGGCCAGCCACTGATATTAACATACCCAATGTTATGATTGTTGGGGTTCCCTTTTTTCCACCTCTCTCTTCATCTCAATGGCTGATCTATTGTCTTGTTACCCAAGTACTCAGGTCAGAGGATAGAGAAGGCTGAGCAGGATGGCTTGAGGAATGGAAGAACAGAACCAGCACCAATCTGTTCCCTCCCAGTGGGAGTCACTGCTCCTAGCACACAGGTCCTCAGGTAATGTTCCTGGAGACAACTACTACAGGCTTTCCGGGACCTTTGCTTGCCAAAGGTCTGGTACCTCTTTACAATGATTGGATATGAATTTTGATGCTAAAGAAAAGGCAGAATCATTTCAATCCACATGGAGCTAATTACACCACTAATAGCTGTCAGTCATTATTGAATCCTTATGGAGGGCCCAGGGAAGTGCAAGTATTCTCAGATATTACCCTGTTTAATCCTTACGACAGTCCTTGGGGAACTTTGATGACCATTGTACCCAGTTGACAGATGAAGAACCTGGGGCTTATAGAGAGCTTACGGAACATGCCCATGGTTATTCTTCAGGTAATTGGTGGTAAAAGGACCCCATCTGGGAGTTCCTTGGAGTTCCAAAGCTCATGCCCTTAACTTGACCATTTATCCTCCTAACTGTCTGATTCATTCACCAGTATGTGCAATGCACTCCACAATGTTAGCTTCCTCATTCTGTCACTTGTTTTCATGGTGACAGAGTGATAAGCAGAAGACATTGCTCTTTTTTTCAGTGGCAGAATGTTTAACATATATTGCTTTTAGATGATATATAAGAAATGTTTGTAATTGATATGTGAAACTCTGTCTTCATATTTGCCTTAAGAAACAAAATAGAATGTCTTCTTTCTTTCCTCGTAAACTTGTGATTACACTTGTTTTGGAAGAGATGTCGTGACAGATGGTATCTTAAAATAGCTTTCACAAATCTGTTCATGAGTTAAAATTATAGAAGTCCTTAATGCCAACCAGATTTTCCAACGGCACAATAAAAACTGAAGATTTTAGTGTTGAAAACTACTTAGATGCTTAGCGCTCAAACAAAATTAACCACTTGTTATTTTCTGCATGCTTCCTAGTTGTGTATAGCTAAATATTTGCAAAAAGAACTAAACCCTTGTTGGTCCAGTAGTTTTCTCATATTCTCCCTTCATGTCACTCTCCTTCAACTAGTTATTACTCTTTCAAATACTTTCAAGTACAAATTCCTCATTACAGTGGGAACACATTTTAAAAAATTTAATAATTTGAACTGGAGACTATTGAAATTAGTGCATATTTTAATGATAGGATATTTGAAAGAACAACAATATGGCTTTTATATGCAAGTGGTTATTTAAAGTGAAGTAATAAAATATATTAGTGATTACTTTTTGTTTTAATGAATCACTAAGACTTTTTAAAAACCAGCTCTGCATAAATATTGTCGAAGGACGATGTGCTGTTTTTTGTTTTCTCTTAGGCAGGTTTTGAGTGTTTTGTAGAGGCCAGGCATGCCTCACCCTCTGTGGCAGGGTTTCTTTCCAAACCTCAGTCCTACCGACGTTTTGGGTCAGATAATCTGTTGTTGTGGGGACTATCCTGTGCATTATAGGATATTCAGCAGCATTTGTGGCTTCTACCCACTAGGTGAGAGTAGAAGCCTCCTCCCAGTTGTGACAGTCAGAAATGCCCAGACATTGCCTAGTATCTCCTAGGGGCAAAACCGCTGAGGCTGAGAACCATTGTTGGCTCCTTCTCCAGAGGGGAAACATGGTTAGAGAGGGATCACAATATTAGTTCTGTTGGTGGTGAAGCTAAGATGGGGAATGTGGTTAAGGTCTAAGGCCAGGTGAGTTTGTTTTTTCTTTTCAGACACTTTTGCTCAGGTGTCATCTGACCAGCTCTTCCCTAACCACTCTGTTTAAAAACAGCCTAACCCTGTGATTGTCACTCTCATCCTACTCTGTTTATCTTCCTAGCTTGATTCTCAACCTGGAGGCATATATTTAATTGTGTGTTACCTTCTTCCTCCATCAACGTCTAAGCTAAATGAGGCCAGGAAATTTGTATTTTATTCAGTATTATACACTCATAGCATAGATCAATGCCTGGCACATAATTTGTAATTCATGAAGAATTGTTGACTAAATGAGTCGATTAGTTAGAGACATTTGCTATAAAAAGGTAAAGAGTGAAGGTATTAAAAAGATCGCAAATAGAACTTAAAATAAATTGTTGGATGAAGAAGCACAGCTTCAAGTATGATAATTCTATCTGATGGTTTTAGAATTAATGGTTCCATAATTGAGATTTAGGTTTTTCCTTCAACTGATGTAATTGGTTTTACTAGAATCTATTTTTCATGTCAGGCAAACAATGGCTTCAGATAAAAGAAAGGTTTGAGCTATAGAGAAATGAGGGAAAGCCCAGATAATGCATGAATTGAGTAAACAATAGAAAAATACCATCACTTCTTATAAAAGCAATAAATGAAAATGTGTCTGTGAGCAAAAGGTTACCATTAGGTAGGTTCCCGGGAAGGTATGGAAGGACAAGCACAATAATCACTTGACTGCGAGTTTTGTAGTTTCAGAGCTAACAACTGAAGTTTGGGATTTTAAGCAAATAATTTATTCATTGAAAGTTTAAAATTTTTATTTTATATTTTCAAAAATCTACTTGTTTTCTACCTATTTTTTCAGCTACCTAAATGTAATCAATTGCAAATATTTTTAAGTAGTATTACACTTGAATCAAAGTAGTTATCTTTTATAGGAAATGTGCATTTCATTGTAAAGATGGAACACAAAATTTGTGGCTTACTTATAAGACCCAGAAAAGAATGGGCTAATATGCTATAAGCTTAGCAAATAGTAAAGATATACATTCTACCAAATGTATTTTGATCTTGAAAAATTATGGACATATGTAGAGGCAAGGTGAAGTGTGCTGCCCCTTTAGACTGGGTGCTGAACACCGCTGACATCTCAAAGGACAAGAATTATCAACCTGGCCATGGGCATATGCCAGAATTCACTGGTATCATCAACAAAAGGGTTGTGACTATTTATCTTTCAAAAATGTTAATATTAAATTTATTGTTGTTGGTTGATAAGAGTGCCCTCATGTGTTACTTAATTATAATGCATACTCAGCTATTTCAAAGAACACAGTGTTTCTTACTTTTAAACATAGAATCAGTATAATTAATAAGAATACTGGATTTAGTTTTTTTTCCCCTGGCCCCATACCTGCTTTTTTAAGGTATACATAAAATATATCCAAAAAGTGCAAGGCAGCCCCAGGGTGCATTGGCACCTGTTTATTATAGATTCATTACAAAACTGGAAGAACCAAAGTAAATATTCTGTCTTCTTTGCTGTGGCTCGGAAAACAGTTGACTCAGTCTCACACAGTGCGTTGGTGATAGATCCTTGACTGAGACCTAGCTCCCATGATCTCTGCTCATTGTTATTCTCACCTTCTGTTTATGATATAATATAACCACATATTATCCCTCTTGCGTTCTGGTATTGGTCAACATCTGGAGTCAGAGTTCTTTGTATAGTTTTATAATGATCAAGGGATGAGTGGAGGTGACAGGGAACAAAGAGAGAAGCCTCGAGAGCTGCCATTCACTGAAATCCCTCTGAGAGCAGCACGTGTCAGACCTGTGAAGTTTCTGTTAGGTGCAGAACCTCAGGAAAGGTGGCATGGGAGATACAAAGATGTGTGTGATGTGGCCCTGCCCCCCCAGGAAAATGCGCCCCTTAATGATTTTCTCCCTTTAGATGGTCCACTGCAGCCCATAGCCACAGACAGGTCTCCCTGGAGTGTGAGAGGTTGAAGAAAATTGTGCTCCTGTGGCTTTGGATACCCCACAGAATGGCTTACATTGTACAGTTTGGCTCATCGAGTTTCGGTCGTTCTTTGGAATTCATCCTGTCAGAGGCTTTTTAAAAACTCAAAAGTGCATTTCATTTATTTCATGATTTGTTCTATGGGGCTTTATATTTTGTAAGTACATTAATATCATTAAATGAGGTTAAAAGTGGGATTCTAGTGTTAGAGATGAGGGAATAGAGCTTGTCTCAAGTAGCTGATGATTTTTCCAAAGTTGAAAACCTTCCTTTTTTCTTTTCATTCAAGTGGAAGGCAATTTGACCAAAAAATTAAATTATAGTCTATCTCCTGCAAAGCATAGATTCATGGACTAATAGCATTTTAGAGCTGTAAAATTGTTAGAGATACTCTCCTGGACAGGTGCATCAGTAGACACTTAAGTACACATCTTCCTTCTAGTCATTGAATAATAGGACTTTCACAATCTTTTCTAATAACTTATTGGAATTTGAGTAAATGAAAGTAGGATTGAAATTATTTATTTTGACATGCCCACTTCATAGTAGTGTAAAACTGAGAAATCAATTTTAAGGCCTTTTAGTAGCCATATAGAAAGGAATAATTTTCTTGACTGCTAGGATATTGGAACTGCGGACTTTTAATAGAAATCAATGATATCAACATAATTATGGATATAATGAGAGTAGCTGTCCATGGATTGTGTAGGATTTTTTAATCGCATTAACTATATTACCGCATAATTAGAGCAGAGTTTAGAGGCAAGTTTTCCAGGAATGATTCCCAGATGTGAGTGAGCTCATTTTTATCATTTGATTGGTGATAACTCAGTGCTATAATGCTGCTGGAGCTAAAAACATGTACTTCAGTAGAACCTTCAAGAAGCCAGTGTTATTTAACTTTCTTCATTTTATCCACAAGTTATTCGAAGAGGTAGGCTGAATTTTTTTGATAGCTATAATATATTGCAGCTTTCTGGAAGGCCTTTGTGAGAAATGCTTTTCAAAGCTTGCTGGGATAGAGTGGCGATCATAGCATCTTTACCACAAAGAACATCTGCTCACCAGCTCCACTTTCTTTGACCACTTGTAGGAGCGCTTTAGGGAATGGTTTGTTTTTTGTCTCTTGACAGGCTTCTGTGCTTGAGGCCAGACTGCAAAGATAACAATAAGGTGTGTGTTTGTATGTGCATGTGTGTACAGCACACTCAACTCATAAGCGTAGCCACGTAAGAATATATTCCATCTCTGCAGATAATTTGAAAGTTCTTGGTGCTTTTGCATATGTGTAGATACCCTCAATTAAAAAAATTAAATATTGTTTTTCCTTTGTCTCCCTTCTAATTTCTTAATATCCAGAAGTGCTTTACATTTTTAACTAAAATAATGCTTGGATGTGGTGCCTTGGAATAATGAGCACCTCCCTGCATATTTAAACAGTTTTGTTTGTGTCTTTTATTTGTAGAATATTGTTAAAAGAAGTATCTTATGCTTTTTCACCTAAAATAGTTCTTTGAGGGACTATTTTAGGTGTAAAAGTTGAATTTGGGAAATATTCATCCTGATTTTTGCTTTGATGCCATTATTTTTATTTTTTGCTTTGAAAAAAAGCCTTTTAATTTTGACAGAATTCCATACCTAGAGAAAAATTGCAGGAATAATACAAAAATTTCTGTATATCATCATTTCTATATACCAACATTCTCTAATTATGAACATTTTGCCACATTTGCAATATTGGCATCAATAGGTAGATGATAGATAGTATGTGTATCTCCTACCCTTTGTGACAGCATTGATAAAACTGGAGAGCATTATGGTAAGTGAAATAAGCCAGGTGGTGAAAGACAAATACCATATGCTCTGATGCCATTTTTTATTTAAAAAATAAATAAAAGTATTTGCCCTCTTATTTCCCCCATTTTCTCAGTCTTTGAATATTCAAATTACCAAGCATGTTCTGGACAAACAAAAATTATAGCTATTTTGTTTTTACCTTTTAAATTAAAATTTATTTTTAATATATAAAATGCTACAATTATTGATTATATTTACATTTTTCTCAAATATCTGGAACTCCCCTCCATTATTTCATGTTCCAAGGGACATAGAGTTTTCATTCAAAGTATTTTAACAATTGAAATACAACTTTATATGTAGCTTAAAGAAATGTGAAATATAGAGACAACTATTTATAAAGTTTATCCCTTCATATTTGTTAAGATGTCTTTGTTCATTAAAGCCAAAAAAAAAGACATAGATACCGGGTTTTCACTTTCTGGACATTATGGTCTGGGGAATTCACATTGTTCGTGACCTGATGTTCTTGAATAAGCAGTGTGGTAACAAGAGCCCTCATCATCCGAGTCCTCGCAATTCAGTTACAAGGTGCACTATCCTAAGAGGAAAACACTAACTGATAAAGTAACTAGTTAGAAAAGTAGACTTCCAAAACCACATCAAGTTAATGTTTCTATTAATTGATTTTTGAGTTGATTATAAGATGCTTACAACAATAATGCCAAAAATACAATGTTAAAATATAATGCACATACAGTGCATGAAACAAAGCAAATTGACTGCAAAAAATCTGTAATTCAAAGAAATTGATGATGAAATCTATCTGAATCAAACAAAAATCCATTAATAAATGAGGACACAGCAACATTAGACCAGTGAGCAGTTTAAAATGAGAACAAAATGGATAAGGATGTAAGTAGGTGTTTCATATGAGCTATTTCTGAATCAAAGGATGGGAGAAACTCTTGGGGAAAATGACAATTTTCAGTATTTTTTGCAATACTTACTCTAGTTTAGGCTGAAATGTTGTATAATTTTGTTAGAAAAGAAAAATTACCTCCCCCAAAATCTACCCTTGATTCAGTCTTTAGTTCATAGCCACAATTATGTAGCTTAAGTGTTGTTCCTTATATAACTTTTAATGAACTTATTTAAGATAATAACCCAGCATGATGTTTTAGACTATTTCTGTAAAAATGTGGATTGGTCTTTTCTCTTACCAAGTTTTCTCTGATAATGAAAGCCTCCAAAATAAAGCCGCCATTCTGAAATCCATTACCAGTAATTATGAATAGAATGTGCCTTGCTTGTTTTTCCATTTAAAACCCAGATTATTTGTCTCTTCTCAGAATATTAATTTAGCACAATAATTCTCAGTTTGGGGAACACTTCAAAAATACCTGAGGAGTCTTTAAAAATACTGATACCCACAGATAAACAAATCAAAATCTCTAAGAGGTAGAGGTTGAACTATTTTTGAAACTTCCTATGAAATTCTAGTGAGTATGACTGATAATACCTTTGTGATAAAAAGGTGAAGCTTTTAACAATTAGCCTAACAGCCAAAGAAATTCATACAGGTATGATTTTTCTTCTATTCACATGTATTACAAACATCTAAGGTTTTCCACTATATAAGTCAAATTTGAAAAAAATAACGATAGCATATTTATTCTTTAGTGACAAGAAAGAGAATATACTTTTTTATTGTTATTCTATTACAGTTGTCCCAATTTTTCTCCTTTGCCCTCCTCTGCCCAGGCTACTCCCCTCTCCCATAGTCAATCCCCACACCATTGTCCATGTCCATGGGTCATTCATCCATGTTCTTTGACTAGTCCCTTCCCGTTCTTTCTACCATTACGCCCCTGCCATTTCCCCTCTGACCACTGTCAGTCTGTTCCATGTTTCTATGCCTCTGGTTCTATTTTGCTTGTTAGTTTATTTTGTTGATTAGATTCCACTTATAAGTGAGACTATATGGTATTTGTCTTTTACCTGCTGGCTTATTTCACTTAGCATAATACTCTCCAGTTCCATCCATGGTGTCACAATGTAGTGTGACACCATGGATGTTACACTACATCCATGTAGTGTTCTGTCCGCTATGTAGTGTCCCATTGTGTAAATGCACCACAGTTTTTTCGATCCACTCATTTACTGATGGGCCCTTAGGCTGTTTTCCAGCACTCAGCTATTATAAATAGGGCTGCTATGAACATAAAGGTGGAAAAATTCTTTTGAATTGGTGTTGTGGGATTCTTGGGGTATGTTCCCTGCAGTGGAATCACTGGGCCAAAAGGAAGTTTCATTTTTAATTTTCTGAGGAAATTCCATACTGTTTCCACAGTGGCTGCCCCAGTCTGCATTCTCACCAGCAGTGCACTAGGGTTCTCTTTCCTCCTAGTCCTCACCAGCACATGTTGGTTGTTGATTTATTAATGATGGCCATTCTGACAGGTCTCTGACGTGATATCTCATTGTGATTTTAATTTGCATCTCTCTGATGGATAGTGATGTAGAGCATCTTTCCATCTGTCTGTGGGCCCTCTGTATGTCCTTGGAGAAGTGTCTATTCAGGTCCTTTGTCCATTTTTTTATTGGATTGTTTGCCTTCCTGGTGTTGAGTCATATGACTTCTTTATATATTTTGGAGGTTAAACCCTTGTCTGATGTACCATTGGCAAATATGTTCTCCCATATTTCAGTTCCCTTTTCATTTTTGATGAAATGGTTTCTGCATGGTTTCTTCTGCATGGTTTCTTTAGCCATGCAGAAGCTTTTTAGTTTGACGTAGTCCCATTTGTTTATTTTTTCTTTATTTCCCTTGCCCTAGGAGATATATCAGCAAAGATATTGCTATGTGGGATATCTGAAATTTTATCGTCTATGGTTTCTGCTAGGACTTTTATGGTATCATGACTTATATTTAAGTCTTTCATCCATTTTGACTTTATTTTGCTGTGTAATGTAAGAACATGGTCTAGTTTCATTTTTTGGCATGTACCAGTTCAGTTCTCCCAAAACCATCCATTTAAACGACTTTTACTTCATTGTATGTTTGAGCCCCCTTTGTCAAATAATACTTGACCATTGAGGCAGGGGCGTATTTCTGGGCTCTCTGTTATGTTCCATTGATCTATATGTCTGTTCTTGTACCAGTACCAGACTGTTTTGATTATAGTGGCCTTGTAGTGTAGTTTGATATCAGGTATTGTGATCCCTCCCATTCTGTCCTCCTTTCTCAACATTAATGAGGCTATTCAGGATCTTTTTTGGTTCCATATAAATTTTGGGAGTATTTGTTCTAGATCAGTGAAATATGCCATTGATATTATAATAGGGGTTGCACTGAATCAGTAGATTGCTTTGGGTAGTATGGACATTTTAATGATGTTAAAATTCTTCCTGTCCATGAACATGGTATATGCTTCCATTTATTTGTATCTTTCTCAATTTTTTCCTTCAATGTTCTGTAGTTTTCTGAGTACAGGTCTTTTAAATCCTTGGTTAAATTTATTCCTAGGTACTTTATTTTTCCTTTTGCTACAGTAAATGGAATTTGTTCCTAGTTTATCTTCCTGATAGTTCATTGTTGGTGTGCAAAAATGCCATTGATTTCTGACTATTGACTTTGTTTCCTGCTACTTTGCCAAATTCATTTATTGGGTTGAGTAGTTTTTGGTGGAGTCTATAGGGTTTTTTAGGTACACTGTCATGTTATCTGCAAAAAATGACAGTTTTACTTCCTCCTTTCCAATTTGGAGGCCTTTTACTTATTTTTTAAAGGTTTTATTTATTTATTTAGAGAGGGGGGAAGGGAGGGAGCCAAAGAGGGAGAGAAACACCAATATATGAGAGATACATCAATCAGCTGCCTCTTGCATGCCCCCAAGTGAGGGCCTGGCCCATAACCCAAGCATGATCTTGACCAAAAATCAAACCAGCAACCTTTTGGTTTACTGGCCAGTGCTCATTCCACTGAGGCACACCAACCAGGGCTGGAGGCATTTTATTTCTTTTTCTTGTCTGATTTCTATGGCTAGAACTTCCAGTACTATGTTGGTTAAGAGCGGTGAAAACAGATACCCTGTCCTGCGTGATCTTTAGGGAAACACTTTTAGTTTTTGCCTGTTGAGTATAATGTTGGCAGTAGGTTTCTCATATATGGCCTTCGTTATGTTGAGGAATGCTCTCTCTACTCCCACATTGCTGAGTGTTTTTATCATAAATGGGCACTATACCTTATCAAATACTTTTTTAGCACCTGTTGATATAATCATGTGTTTTTTGTCCTTCATTTTGCTTATGTGGGGTGTTATGTTTATTGATTGGTGAATATTGTACCATATTTACATCCCTGGGATAAAACCCACTTGATTATGTTGTATGATCTTTATAATGTATTGCTGGATCTGAATTGCCAATGTTTTCTTGTGTTTTTGGCATCTATATTTATCAGAGATATCACCCTGTAGTTTTCTTTCTTTGTTGTATCTTTACCTGGTTTTAAAATTAGAATAATACTAGTCTGTAAAACAAGTTTGGGAGTCGTTCTTGTTCTTACATTTTTTGGAATAGTTTGAGAAGGATAGGAGTTAGTTCTTTGAAGTTATGATAAACTTTGCATGTGAAGGCATCCAGTCCAGGGCTTTGGTGTGCTGGGAGGTTTTTTAATTACTGCTTCGATTTTAGTAGTTGCTAATTGGTCTTTTCAGGCTTTCTGCTTCTTCTTGATTCAGTTTTGAAAGATAGTATGTTTCTAGAAATTTATCCATTTTGCTCAGGTTGTTTAATTTCTTGGCATATAGTTGTTCATAGTAATATCTTACAATTCTTTGTATTTCTGTGGTATCAGTTATTAATTCTCATCTTTCATTTCTGATTTTGTTTATTTGGGTCCTTTTCTATTTTTTCTTTATGAGTCTACTTAAAGACTTTTCAATTTTGTTTATTTTTTCAAAGAACCAGCTCCTGGATTAATTGATCTTTTGGATTATTTTTTTAGTCTCTATGTGATTTAATTTTGTTCTGATAAAAAGTATTTTTAAGCAAGACAACTAATTTCTGTATTTCCTCAATTTTTTTCCTACTGTTATTTCTTCTTTGTGGAGAAAGCATCATTGTTCTATTTATGTTTCTGAGCAATCAAGGACCTGGTGGGCAGGACCTCATCTCATCTCGCTCTTCTCATCTCCTCTGTTGTCCAGTGCCATTATGTGCCCTACTCTAGCCACTGTGGCTGAACTGCTCTATTACCTATCCCAGCCCCTTCCAGGGAAGTTGGGAGGTGGTCTACAGACCACCTCCCAACTTTCACAGCCCTTTGCTCCCCTATCAGCTGAGTTTTCTTTCTAAAGAACTTCTTTGCATTCCTCCCCACTTGGATATTATAATTTGCTCATGCTAGATATACATTCAGTATGTTCTTATAAGTTAGAAAATGGTGGGAAAAGAAATAATGGTAGAGAGAATCTCCAAGTTTCATTCAACTCTAATAGAAGCTTGCTCTGTACAGATTTGTTTCAAGAATTGCATTTTCTTGGTTATGTCATTTTGACATTTGGAATAAGTTATGCATGGAAATAATCTGAATTCAGGGGTCCATCCAGTTGCAAAGACTTATAAATACATAGATAAGTTTGCTGATCTTTATGTTTTAGAGGAAAGAGATGATCAGAGATAGTTAGGTTCCTTTAAAATATAGAAAATAATTTCTTCTTTTTTTTCTTAATTCAGCTTCCCATAGTTAATTTCAACTAATAGATTTTTTACACTTGCAATGATAGTTATTTAATATTATTGTTTTATTTTAGTATACAGTAAGTAGCTATTATGAGTGTAGTTTAGATTTTTGTGTTCCTTTCATGAACAAAGAATATGCCCCACAGAGTGTTCATAAGGATTAGAGTTTTACCTGAGGAATTGTTGATTACTAGGAAAATCTTATAAATTGCTTTTCTGTATTTTAGCTCAGACTCTAACTCATACAGCTCATCACTGACCAAACTTAACTGCAAGGGTTTTGGGCAACAACCGTGTTATTTTAGGGTTTTTTAAGGGGTGCTTATGTGTGCAGTGAAGCCTGGAGGTCACATATGGGTATGATAGGTCACTAGATAGGTCTCCAAACCACTCTCAGGATTTTCCCAGAAAAGCCTTCCTTTCAGACAGGAAGATGGAATGAAAAGAAGGTTCAGGATGAGATCAGGTGTTCAGAGATAATAGGGTAGGCTGGTACCACGGGGTTTTTTTGAGGCTTAATAAAAGCCAGGCACCAAACCTCATGTAGTAGCTAAGATTTAGTATTCATTCTTGCCAACAGAATTGGGTGCTGTTTACTTTCTCTAATCCTAAAGATCTTTGTTAGAAACATTAACTGTGCCTAGCACATCAGTTACTGTAATCTTATGTTATTCTATCTCAGCTATAGCTCCAACATTTTTCTGTTGATTCAGCACATTTACTTTGTTTTCTTGGATATAAAAGTGTTGCTCTTTTCCATGCATTTGTTACCCTGTCTAAATTCTGTTCTGCAGTATCTTCTCTCTTCATTTTACATCTTCTTTTTTCCCATCAATAAAGATACTTTTTGATTCCAGAGGAAAATTAAGAATGTAAACTAATTAAAGATATATGTTTTTCATTTAATGTCATTAGGACTCAGACAGGCCTGAACAAAGGGCACTAATCAGCAGCATGCAGCATCTTCTCTCTGGACCCAGCTGCAACTGGGATGTTGGTAGTGACTTCATCGGGAAAAGCTGGCTATGTAGCAAACGTGGCTAATCCTAACCTGAACCAAATGAGTTTGTACAAAACACGTCAGCCGTATACCAGAAAATCAGATGATTGCCTTGCTCAGAAGGATTGTTAGCAACGGTGACTTCTTGTTTTCTAAAAAGCAAGATACTGTGACCTCACCCACTGAGACATAGGAGGCAGGGCGTATTTGATTCGTCTGATGACTATGTTGGAAGCAACAAAGCTTATGGATGATTGGCAGAAAGCAAGTTTCAAAATCTTGGATATTCATTGTTTGGTGATGACGATGTTTTTACAGATATATTGAATTGGTAACATGTCATAGTTTCAGTTAAAGTCACTTATTTTTGTCTCTGTTCCTCTCATTAAATTTCACCCAAATGTTCCCATAAAAAATAAGTCCTTTGTATTATCAGTTATGCATTGTCATCAAGGAAGATGACCCCATGACTTGCATAAAAATCTGAGACGTCTTTACAAAGTTTCCACTGACTTTTAACTACCTGTTTTAAATAAACCTTCTTTTTAAAACATCCACAGGTTTAATAGCTTCTTTTAAATTACTGAAGATTTTATTGAGCTCTCATTAATAGGGTTAAAATTTACTTTTGGGGTCTAACTTGTCTTCTCTGGTTACTGCATTTTCTATATCTCTTACTAACAGACTAAATGGTAAATATGGGATTCCAGTAATTTTTTTTGATTTGCAAGATTCTCTGCACCTTAAACATTAGACACTTTTCTCTACAGTTTTATGTAGGCATGAAAAAAAAATTCCTCAATACAAAAAGAGGTTCTTAGAGGTTTTTTTTTAAAAAGGCCTTTTAACCTCTTTAAAATTTTAGGTAGCTTTTAAAAAGTATTTATTGATTTCCCCCGGCTGGGTGGCTCAGTTGGTTAGAGCATTGTCCCAATCCACCAAGGTTGAGGGTTCAATCCCTGGTCAGGGCACATACAAGAATCAACCAATGAGTGCATAAGTAAGTGGAACAATGAATCAATGCTTTTCTTTCTCTTTCTGTCTCTCACATCAATAAAAACATTTATTGATTTAATATTAATGCACTACATATTGATATAAACAATATATACTGTTATTTTTTAGGTAAGATTTGACCTCATGGACCTCCTGACTCATTCTAGTGAAGGACAAAACTTGGATATTAAATATTATTTGCTCCAGTTTACCATATCTAAATTTGGAAACAAAGTATGAGATGTTTTAATCTTGGAAGTTTGCTCAATATTGAGGTCTTGTTCCCTAGGGTTTATTTTACACAAAATAAAATATTATTCTTTAATTCTTCATGATTTTC
The DNA here is from genome assembly GCF_014824575.4 of Sturnira hondurensis. Lineage (NCBI taxonomy): Eukaryota > Metazoa > Chordata > Mammalia > Chiroptera > Phyllostomidae > Sturnira > Sturnira hondurensis. The sequence continues at coordinate 6,337,807 of NW_028074140.1, read as the reverse complement.
CTAGACAGCACTTTTTGTCTAAGAAGTGCTTTATTTTGACCTTACTACATATTTGATTAGTTAAGGAGGGGGACAGGAAAAAGTTGTTTCTTAATTTTATTAATCATTTCTAATAATCTTTAAATGTTTTCTTGTTCCTTTGATTAAATAAGAAATCAAATATTGTTTGAAAATTACCCATGTCCTGTCTTAATGAAGCATCTGCATTTCTTTGAAAACCTTTTGAATTTTACCTTCTCATATTCAGATCCTAAATACAGAAAAATAACTAATTTGCCAGGGTATCATTTGTACTTAAAATAATTTTTTGAGATTCCACAAGAGAGTCACTAGAAATATCACAGAGATGTGTACTTTCATCTAATAAAAAGAGAAGTACTGGAAACAGTTTTGTTTGAAATGTTACCACTGTAGCTTTCCCCTATCCATTGGGTATACGTTCCAAGATGTTCTATGGGACCATCCACACATAGTACCAAACCCTATATATATTGCTTCTTCCTATACATACCTATGATAAAGTTTAATTAATTAATTAATTTATTTTTAGAGGGGAAGGAAAGGAGAGAAGGAGAGAAATATCAATGTATGGTTGCCTCTCGTGAGTCCCCTGCTGGGAACTGGCCTGCAACCCAGGCATGTGCCCTGACTGGGAATCGAACTGCGATCGTGTGGTTCACAGGCCCATGCTCAATCCACTGAGCTACACCAGCCAGGTCAAAGTTTAATTTATAAATTAGGCAAATTAAGAGATTAACCACGATAACTAATGGTAAAAGAGGATAATTATGACATACTATAATACAAGTTATGTGAATTGATTCCTCTCAAAAATATTTTATTGTGCTGTACTCACCCCTCTCCTTTTGATCATGTGTGATGAGGTGAATAGTGCGGACATCGTGATGCAGCATTGGGTTATTGGTGGGCAGTGTATGCAGCGTGGATGCACTGGACAAAGGGATGATTCACGTCCTGGGCCAGATGGAGTGGGATGGCATGAGATTTCATCATGATACTCAGAACAGCACTCAGTATAAAACTTACGAATTGTTGTTTTGGGGAATTTTCCTTATAATATTCTCAGACCATGAGTAACTGAAACCTTGGAAGATGAAAACCATGGATAAGGGGGAGGACTACTGTATCGTAGAAGTTCTTGGAAAAAGTTGTCTAATAAGAGTCTCTCAACCTTCTCAATACTATTTAAATTAAATATATCCAAAATTGTACATTCTATGGGAAGTCCCTGGATATTTGTCAATTCCCAACTTTCTATAATATTTTAATAGGCTTCATTTTTTAGAGCAAATTTAGATTCACAACAAAATTGAGAGGAAGGTATTGAGATTTCCCAAATACCTCTTGCCCCGACACCCAATCAGCCTCCCCTGTTATCAGTGCCACTCCATTAGAGGGGCACATTTGTTACATTCGGTGAGCCCACACCGACACATCCTTATCATCAAAGTCCATAGTTGACATTGGGGTTCATTCTTGGTGTACAGTTTATGGGTTTTGACAAATGTGTAATGACATGGATCTGTCAGTACTGTATCATACACAGTGATTTCACTACTCTGTACGAACTCCACACTCTGCCGACTCCTTCCTCTCTCTGCATAGCTTTCTCTTGCAAACGATGAACCTTGTGAAAAGAAACAGGCTTTTTAATACTAATAGTTACAAGCCAAGAAGAGATCATTGTGGGCAAATAACAGTATAACCTTGGATTCCTTGAAAAGTGGGTATTAGTCCATTCAACAAATATTTTCTTTTATCTTTATGCAAATGAATGATAGGCTACTCAAAATCACTTTGCTTTACAGATTTAAAAAAGGGTTCACCATAGTTGATATGCCATGGCTGTAACTGGACAATTAACTAGAACTGTAGGCTCTTGACAACTTTATCTAGAACCATTCTGGAATCATCACCAGCTTCCAGTTACTCATCACTAGTGGATATGGAACCCCATCTACATGGGAAATCCTTTAACACACATGTAAACAAGGATATCATTTAGACTTTGTCTACTTATGGTTCTCTTATTACTGCAATCAATCATATTTCCCCAGATGTTTCAAAAGTATTTTTTCTTGTATATCAGATTAGTAATTAGCTTCATTAGAGCTGGAAGGCGTCAACAATTATATACAACAATGTCTGCCAACATTCTGTTGAGCAAAAGATGCTAGGCACAAGTGTTCCTACTGTGTTATTCCATTTCTACAAAATTAACAAGGTTAACCAATCTATTATGTTGGGATTCAGGATAGTGGTTCCCTAGGGTTAGAGAGGGGGCAATAACTGAAATGGGGCAAGAGCGAGATGGCTTCAGTTTGTGAAAATTCATCAAGCTGTACAATTATGATTCGTGTACTTTTCAACCAAAATATTAAAATACTTGTAACAGTTATGAGCTAGCTGAGGGGAAGGGCAACTGCTGTAATAAAAGCAGGGATAGTATTGAGCACCCAAGATGGGGTGGAGTGAGAGTGTGCCAGTGTGAAAACCACTGCTATAATCCAACCACCACATTTATAGCTGAGAAAAGAAGGGCTTCCCAGAGACTATGAGTTGACCAAATTACACAGCTACTTGATGACAATATTTATTAACATATGGTCCAGAAAAAGTCTAGCCATTGTTAATGTAATGAGCATGGTGTGCAACACATCAATGTAACCTGGCAGCCAAGGAGAGTGGAATGCACATGTGTGAACAATGATGGCTTCACTACACTAGTCAGCTTGAACATTCCTCCATGGAAACTATTCAGATGACTCAGAAGGCTGTGACTGTGGGTAACTGCTGACTACAGCTTCATCACACAACAGGCCAACTCATGCATCTTGTCTGGTGCAGAGTTTTTTGATGAAACATCAAATCACCCAGGTGACTCAGCCCCCCTACAGCCCAGATTGGTGTCCTGTGACTTCTGGCTTTTCCCAAAACTAGAATCACCTTTGAAAGGGAAGAGATTTCAGGCCATTGATGAGATTCAGGAAAATATGATGGGGCAGCTCATGGCCATTGGGAAAACTATGTGAGGTCCCAAGGTGCCTAGTTTGAAGGGGACTGAGGTGTTATTGTCATATGTACAATGTTTCTTGAAGTAAATGTCTAATTTTCATAGTACATGGCTGGATACCTTCTGGACATGTATATGGAGAGAGACAGGTATTGAGATGGAGAGAAAACCATGTCACAGATTTATAGACATGGAACAGAATGCTGATGTTGTTGGACGTGGACTGCGACCAAGGTAGTGCTGGACCAATCTGGAAATGGGTTCTTGTGAAGTTGTGAGAAAAGAATTTTGGGAGTCATGCTTAGGAGGATTTGAGATACAGTGGCAAGATTTACTGAAGGGGTGTGGGAGGCATAGGTACCCCTAAAGAGGCTGCTGTACTTCCTCATCAATAACCAGGTGTCCCAGCTCCATCTCTGGGTGGAAGTCTAGCCTCTGGGGCTGCAGGCCCGCACTTGTCCCCACCAAGCCCAGGAGGAGGGCCAGGGCCCAGGTCACTGCCATTACCCCAGCATTGGCATCTGAAGCTTCATGGTCTTAGTGCTTGTTTTCCTCCAGCACACTTTCCACACTGTGCTTCTGAACCCAGCTGTTACAGAGAGAGCACACTGTGGGGGCAACTTTGCCCTTGAAGTGTCGTGTCCCCACCCCCCACCCCCCCTGTCCGCCACAGATGAAAGTGAAACTACCAAGACATGATCTGCTTGGGGAGGAAAGGTGGTCAATCCTTCAAAGGAGAAGGGCCAAGAGCCCCTTCCTCAAAGGGCTTTTATTGGGTTCATTTGCACAAGAATACAGGTAAGGATCAGACACTAGATAGCATCCAAAGAATCATGAGAGCTTATTCTCAGTCAGGTTCAGATAGCTAAAGAGCCATAAAACTTTGAGGAACAAACTTCTTGCTTGGACCCTTGTCATGTAAATGAGAGCATTCTAAACAAAGCAGGTTTCACAGGATTTTACATATTCTTTCTTAGGCCTGATCTCCCCAGGGAACCCGCCCTTTCCAGCACAGGGCAAGTTTTTAGGCTTAAGTGGATTCTTCTCTTAGATGGAAATGGGGACTTGGGCTATGTCAGAATGGGGGGGGGGGGGCATCCATCACTCCCTCTTTGTTGTAGCCTCATGCCCCANGAGCCATAAAACTTTGAGGAACAAACTTCTTGCTTGGACCCTTGTCATTTAAATGAGAGCATTCTAAACAAAGCAGGTTTCACAGGATTTTACATATTCTTTCTTAGACCTGATCTCCCCAGGGAACCCGCCCTTTCCAGCACAGGGCAGGTTTTTAGGCTTAAGTGGATTCTTCTCTTAGATGGAAATGGGGACTTTGGCTATGTCAGAATGGGGGGGGGGCATCCATCACTCCCTCTTTGTTGTAGCCTCATGCCCCACCCAGTCCTTCCACGGTGGCCTCCCAAGTGATCACGTCTGGCTTAGGTTGCCTCTCCTCTGAGGGATCGTGCCAGTCTCTGACTAATGGACCAAGTACTGGGGTCAGGGAAGGAAGCAGAGACAAGCTTTGTCTCCTGTGGCTTGCATGCCGGGGTTCGCTCACTCATCCTTAGCCATGGGGGCCAGTTACAATTTCTGAAACCAGGCAGAGTGGGTCCCAACAGCACACCAAGGGACTTTGTGTTCTCTGCACAAAGCGGATATGATATAAACTTTGATTATATCTCCTTGGGTTTGGGAAAGGGTAAGCTCTCCTTCAAACCAACCGATCTTGTAATTCTTTGAGGGTTTATACTAGGCTCTCCCCCTATCCAGTCCCTTTTCTGGATCTTCTGGGGTTTTGTGCCCATATCCTATCTAATCCTATTTACAGCTCTCCGAGGCCGGACCCTTCCCCTTTATGGTGGCCATTTTGGCTCCTAAGTGCATGATTCAGGAGAATAATCTTCCCCCTCACTGTTTATTCCATACCCCCAACTTCCCCCTTCCCCTATTAATCTGCGGGGAAATCTGGAGGCTGGGGGAGATTGGAAAACCCAGCTTTCCTGCCTGCTCAGGGATTAATGTCCCTGCAGGAGATTCGGCTGTCCCCTGGCACGCTGGCTTGTCTGTGAAGCTATAGCATCCAGACTTCATCAGGTTTAGCTAGTTTAGCTCCCTTCTCTTTTGTGTATACCTAACTAGCTGCCTCTGCTAACACCAGGATACACTGGGCAACCAGGCTGGTGCAGCCAGATGCTTCGCTCCCAGAGTTTAGGATTCAGGTTTCCGGCTGACTCATTGGCATGACCTGCCCACCCCAGTAGATGTTTACACTTCTTTGATTCACATTATTCTTCCTGTTTCAGAAAACTGGATATTTTATTTTGTTAAGGCACGGAATAGCCTTTCCTTTTCCTTTCCCTTTCTCATTACATGTTTCATTGTGTTTGAGGAAGGATGTTTGGAGAGTTGAGTGCAGTTTAATATTCCTTTACAAGAGGCTCGCTTCCAGATTGGCTGTGGTGAGAGCTGGGAGAATTCTTGCCCTGTCCTCCTGGGCTCGCAGACTGGAGCCCTGTCATCTCTGTGTGGGTGAACTTACTCGCATCACTTGGCTCCCAGGCTTGTCATTTGATCAGGCTCTCATCTGCATGTCAATGAGGCTTAAAGCCCCTGGAAAGAATTAACTGGTCTGGGATGTTTATGCAACTTTTCAGCAAAGGCAATTGAAAGGAAAGTTGCTCTGACTGAGCTGATTGTCTTGGAGCAAATATATAGTGAAGTAATCATGTTAATATTATATGACTCGGGTTATATGATATGTTATGTTCATATATGTTATGTTCAATAATCAGCCTAGTAGGAGTTTAAACACAAGCAAAAAACACAAACTAATCAAAAACAGTAAATGAAACATCCCTTTTAAAGCAGATCAACTAGGCTTTTATTTATTTTTGTACTTTTATTCAGATTAAAGCCTAGGACAAATTCAGATTTGTTTCAGAGTTTATGAACCGTGTTTTCTATTGCATTATTAGACCAGCAATATTAATTTTCAGTTGTATTTCTTTTCCTTTAGGACTAATTAAAGAAAGCATATTTGTTTTTCTAGGCATCACTCCCAAATCTGCAAGTGCCAGGATATAAATTCTGGTTTTATGTTCCAAAAGGATGTTTAAGTTTTGAGATCATATAATCTTTAGTAGAAAATAAGTTTGTGTGGGGGGGGTGCATATGTTCTTGTTCAAGAGTTTAGCCTCATACCATACACATTGCTAGAGAGGTGGGCAAATTCCATGCAAAGACATTTCTGTACTTCTCCACAGATTATGTAAATAAACATGCACCAAATACAACTTAGATGTAGAACTGTGTTTCAGGGGCCATAAATTTAATAGCTACAATTACTCAAAATTTGTATATTGTCTTTTGCTTGTGTGAATGTCCTTGTATAAGGATGGCATACCCTAAAAAACAAACACGAAGAAAGAACAAAACAAACGCGTGAGGGCTTGCTTTCCAAGTTCTTTTAAACTGAGAGACAGTGATATTAGATCCTTCATGATTTTCCTTCTGAGAAAAGTTGAAGCCTCTGTACCAGTAATGGTACAGAGTGAAGGAACCCCCATCCTATAAGGCGATTAGGTTATAAACTCAGTGCATGAAGCAAAAATTACGTCTAGTCAAAATGACCCTTGAATGCCTGTTAAATTGCCCATAAAATCCACTTTTCCACAAGCCCAACACTGCCAGTTTTTCCTCCAGCATTGGAACCGGCGCTTTGTCTTTGCTTGAGCATCAGACGAGGTAGGGCCTTGTTATAGGAAACGGTAACCCTAGAAGGGCACCCGGCATGGAAAGATCTCACACCATGAAATAAATGGGAACCAAATCCACGGGTGGAACGGCTAATTTCCTGTCGAGTCCTACGTTCATTATCAGGCCTATATATTCACTGAGGGAAATGGCAAGTGCAATTCCCCATACTCTGTCCGTTGCTTTCCTTTCTTTCTCCCTGACTCTGTGGCATTGGACTGAAGTTAGATGCACATAAGTAGTGATGCCACCTTGTTTGTGAAATCCCTATACAGCTTTTCTGTGCGTAACACACCGATGGACACAGGGAAATATGTTGTCAACTCCAGGGTTAAACACTTGCAAACAATACCTGTAATGAGAGATTGAAGTGGTCTCTACGTACCCTGACTCTCCTAGGTAGCATTTGATTACGCTTTAGAACAACTGGTTTTGACGGTGGGTGGCATTTATGCAAGCTTAAATATATGTAGATTGTGTTCAATGCTACACCAAAGCATATTTTGGCAACAATAAAATACTGCAAGAGTTGGATTCCTTTTTAAAGCATCATTACACAGTTTGTATGCCTAAGGTTAAATAAGTTCTTTTTGATCAGACTGAAGTCATTGGGCACATTTTACTTAAAATTGTATACACACACGCACACATGGGCTTCCTAACATATGGATAAGGGCTTTTCTGGTTTGACTACTTCTGGGAATTTGAGCACCTTTTTTTTTTCTTATACTGTTCAAGAGTTCAAAGGTCACCCCCTCCCCAGTGTCTAATGATGTTGGGATAAACTCTACAGCTAACTTGGGAGTCATCCTCCTAGCACGCTCCCTTTTCCTCCTCACAGGCAGACGTACTCTCACCACATGTCATCCATCACCCCGGCCTGTTGGCTCTGCCCTCACAACACATTGTGAGTCTGGCACTGGTGTGGCCCTAGACAGGCCGCTGGAGCATCAGGCCTGACTACGCCGTTCCCTCCTGACCGCGGTTTCCACTCTTGCCGTCTGGTCTCCAGCTAGCTGTTTGTCTGAACGGATTAAACATAAATCAGCTCATGATACTCTCCCCCTTGAAGCCACTCCCTGGCTTTCCTCCACATCAGAGTAAATTCCAGATTCCTTCCCGTGGGCCAGAAGGCGCTGCGTGCTCCCATCTCTGCCTCACTGCTCTCTGACTTGATCTCCTCATGTCCATGCCCAGTTCTCTCGGCCACATTGGCCTTCCGGCCCAGTCACTCTCCTAAGCTCACTCTCACCTCAGGCCTTTTGCACTTGGCGGTTCCCTCTCCCCCCACATTTAGTATAGCTTGATGCCTTTTGTTGTGCCCAAAGAGGCCTTTCTTGACTCACCACAATTAAAAGAGCCCAGACTCCTTTCCCCCTAGTCATACTCAGCCTGTTGTTTTTCCATTATTGCACTTGTCCAAACTTGAAAAGACTTTATATGCTATTTATTTGTTTATTGTTTTATTAATCACTGGTACTGTGCTGTCCAATACAGTAGCCAGTAGCCACGTGTGGCAATTTGAATGTAATAAATTAAAATAGAATTATATTTAAAATCTAGTTCCTTGATTGCACTAACTACCTTACAAGTTCTCCTATCAGACACTGTATCTATAGAACTTTTCTATCATCAAAGAAAGTTTTTGGATGGCACCGTATTAAAATAGGAGTTCCCTGAAGTCAGCGAGCCTGTTTTGCTTGTTCACTGCTTAGTAGCCAGTGGTCATGGTGCTTGGTAAACGTGAGCAGAAGGAAGGGAGGGGGGAGAGAGAAGGAAGAACCCTATATTTCAGTGAGATACCTTCATCACTTTCAAATTTGTCTCCAATTCTTTCTTATTCCTAAATAGTCTTACCTTTCAGGATTAAAATGTGTCTTAATATGTAAAGAAGACGTAGGAGAAATATTTAATTATCATAATGGAATCCTTTATATATCTTCCCCTATATATCTTCAAATAGAGGCATTATTACGTGACTTCCAGGAGAATACATTTTTCCTGGCCTCTGTTTAGCACGATAAACCATTTCCCCCCTTTGTCTCCAGGACGTATGTATGCACAATGTTTTCTTCTCTTGCCAAGACTACAGTTCCCCAAAGTTAGAATATGGAATGTGTGTACCTGCAGGTAGCTTGTGTAATTTTTCTGAGCTTACCTTGTCGGAAATCATGCTTTTGCAAATGTGTCCTGACAGTGGGTGAACTTGCTGCCCTCCAGATCGCTCCGGACGGGATTGGCGAGGTCTGCAGCAGGCCCCGGGCTGTTGCTGCGTGTTGATTTAAAGCAGCACTTTCCCTCTGGCTTGCTTCAGAGCTGAGACCCTTATAAATTGTTGCTCTGAACTTTTGAACCCAGAGAAACTTCTGGATGTATGTAATAAGAAGGAAGGTAATCCAGAGCTTAGAATCTGTGTCTTCCTTATAACAAATCACATCTATTAAAAATAACTTGATTCTTGGCTTTTTAAGGTTTCCTCATACTGTAATGTTTAAAAAGTGATCTGAAACCTTTATCTATACTTTATACAGGGTCTTTCTGAAAAGTATTTTGCTTATTTACTTTTAGAGCAAGGGGGAGGGAGGGAGGGAGAGAGGCAGAGAAACATCCGTCAGTTGCCTCTCATAAGCACCCCGCCCGTCCAGGGACCAAACCTGCAACCCAAGCATGTGCCCTGACCAGGAATTGAACTGGCGATCTTCTGCTCTGTGGGATGACGCCCAACCAACTGAGCCACACCAGTCAGGGCTTATATAAGGTCTTTAAAAATAATTTTTAATATACAATTGTCTAGATAGAAAATGATTCCATATAGTAGATACAAAAATTATTTTCAAGTAAGAATGGTTTCAAAAACAATAATTGGTGATTTTTGTTTTGTTTTAAGATTTAGAAATAAATCATTTAAGCTCAGAATAATTTAATGAATTTGTGAATTTAATTATTATTAAATTAATCATTTAATTCATTAAAACACATAATTTAATGAATGTGTTTTAAAGGCCAGCTTTAATAAAACAAATATAAATCCACACTATGACTTTCTCCAGAAAGCTTAATGAATTAGTGAACATTTTTATTTACTAAGATGAGAAAGATAAAATAGCTATTAGTGGAAAGTTGTATTAATTTAATTTTTTATTGGAAAAGGTAAAGCATAATATGTCTTTACAGGCTGAGTGCTAAGCATCCCGTGAATCTGTAGGCTTAGAGATAAAGGCCTGTAACACGTGTTGCTGGCCGGGAATCATAGTGCCTTCAGCGTCTCCAGAGGAAGACCTCATGCTGCAAGGATTCCTGTGGAACACGCTAAGGCCTGGAGAACCTACTGGACTGTGAGAACCTCCTTGGACAGTCAGGGCTGATTGCCTGCATTTGTGGTCAGGTTCTTATACACAGACATGGGGAAACATTGTTCCAGGAGCACCTGTAACCACTTTGGGGATTTTAACATCTTGATATCAGAATTGCTTTTGATGTATTGAGACCTAAATATTTAGTCACACAGCCAGCCATTCTACTGAAAAGAATATCCCACAACAAGCAAATATCTAAGAATGCTCCCAAGTGCTTCGATGCCTGCTTCTGCACCCATTGGACAGAATGCCTGGAGCCCGTCGGAGGTATGGATCTAACATCTTCCTGACGGGTGCACAGCCAGCCCCAGAACTGCATTTCAGTTTCTTCCCTGTGGAGGCTGGGACTGAACAGGGTTGGATTAGCAGCTGAACTGAAAGCTCCTGGCTTCCACCAACTCTGGCATCCAACACCCGCTATACTGACTGCTTGGCATCAGGTAGAATGATGTTAGGCTCTTATTTGATATGGATTGTAATCCTTTCTCCATTCATGACTTGCTCTGTGAAGTAATGGTTACTACTTAACCCATGTCTCAGTTTCCATGTCTTTAAAATGGGGATAGTTATAAGAACTGTGCAGAGTTTTTGTTTTAGGACTTAGACATGTAAAGTGCCTGGCATGTGGTAGTTGCTCAAAAAGCAATACTGTCTCTTTAGTGTCGTGAAGTTCGTTAGGTGGAGCTCTACTTGGAGAAGAGCTCTTGTTTTTCTCTCGGACTACATTCAGTTCTCACTTAGGGTTTATTTTGTGATGTCTCCAAGTATACTCCATAAAAACAAGTATGATTATAAGGACCGGAAGTCCTCATTAACTGAGAATAATCAGGTGAAGAGGAAAAGACCACTTAAAAAAAAAACAATTCATAGACACATACAAAAATATGGCGATTACCAGAGAGAAAGAGGAGTTGGGGGAGACAGTAAAGGATAAGGGGTGTCAAATATGAGGTCACAGAAATAGATTAGACTTTGGGGAGTAAACACGAGTGTGGTATATAGAGGATGTGTTATAGACAGTACACTTGAAACCTACATAATTTCATTAACCTGTGTCTTCCCCATAAACATAATTAAAAAGTGAAGTCGCTACAAACTGGAAACTTTTGTATAAACAAACTTCACCAATTTAAAATTTGTCTTGAAAATGTAAACTGAAATTATGAGAATAAGTTCATTGATGCCTATATTTAAAGGGATTTACATTAGAACTTTAGAAGGAATCGACAGTCATTTCTCTCAACAAAATTATACCTTCGTATTACATGACATCACTTTGTGTTTGGTGCTGTAGTATGTAATTATGGTCCTTCTGGCCCACCCCCACAATGTCCTTGGGCTTACTCAGCTACCCAAAGCCTCTCTTTACCTTTTGACACTCACATCATTCTCTTGTGAAACATCTATGAAACCACCATCCTTGTTGATGTGTTTCTGAAATCACAAGCCACCCCAACCTTTCTAGTGGTTTGATATGTATTTTAAGCTGTTACTCAGCATCACTGTTTCTGACATCATGAATCCTGCATCTTTGGAGAGCTTTGCAATTTCACTTCCAATCCCCTGGCACTGTGTTTGTGTTGCATTAAAGGACAGTTTGAAATCTCCCACAATGAGTGTGGGACTGACTTCCAAGAAATGTTGATTTAATAAATACAGAGAGATGCCACTTGTAAGCAGAGAGGGAGGGTTTTTTGGGGGGGCGGTGTTTAAAACAGCCAATTCATGAATATTTTCATGTTATAATGACTTGTATCCCTATGTGACCTTGAAACTGTGGGAAGTTGGGTAACCAGGCCTCCCTGTGTAGAAGGATTGTCATCCCCTGGTGAAGGGCTGTATTGCTGACCTAAACGTCCTCAGCATGATCTCTTCCGGCGAGTTTGCTCATGCTGGCTCCTGGGTTTTCCAGCACAGCTTTTCGTCAGTGTCATTTGATCTTCTGCTTCCACATAATCACTTCCTAATGCCAGACCAGACACAAAAAAGAGGGGAGAGATCTTTCGTGCTTCCTCAGCCCTGCATCAGTGCAACCATCTTCTAACGGCAGTGGTTTCAATAGTATGACCCTAGTGATTCTCCACTACTGGGGGATGGTTGCAGTCTGAGACAACTGAAAATGGAAGATAACTTGTGTAAATGACCTGAATTCCAGATGCAGAGTCCTGATTTCCTGATCATCACTGACTGTGTACAATGAGTAATTTTGCTTGTCATTGGAGACATTGTAGTTGATCTCATATAAGGATAATAGTAAACACAGGAACAACTAACGACTATTGAACACTACTCTAAGGACTGCCCAGGTGATATCATGTAATCTTCACAATACCCTCAAAGTGCCCATTTTACAGATGAGAACACTGGGTCTCCATGACTTAAGTGCCATGAACATTGGGTGATGGAGTAGATATCTGGTTAGAGTTAGATGAATCTGGATGTTATTGCCTACTGAGGCATCAAGATTACCCTGTGGGTCACTACAGTGGGCATGTGGGGAATTCAGGAATCTGGGGATTTTCTGACCCTGGAAAGAGCAAATGGAAAGAATAATAGTGGAAAGCCAGGTTTTCCCTCTGTTAAGATTAGAGATATATAGAAGAGCTACAGAACTGATTTGAAGTAAATTGTGGTGGATTAAAACAGGGATAATTTAATCAAGACTTATCAGTAGAAATGAATGTTTGAAGTCAGAGAACTCCTAGGAATGTGTGCTGGTTACCAAGTGCAGAATCAGATTAAATGGGGGAGGAGGAAACTGGAGAATGTCTATATTTCTACATTCCATTAGATAACAAGAATGGAGTGAGCCAAGAACTCAGTTGGAGTTTGACAAATGAAGCAGTGGCCTTGGCAATGCCCCTTCACCTTGATATCCATATCATGATAACAATCACATTCAAATAAATTAAATAGTGCAGCAACACCTGGTCCAGGTAGCTTTACCTGGGGGTATGGAGTTTGAAAAGTTCGATAAGGGTTTGAGTCCCAGACAAAACATGTGGTCAAGAGGGAAAGAATCTATGTTTAAAAGATTGACTTTCCAGGTACATTGGCTTCTGTTTTCTCTCTGACTTGGATGTACTTAATGCCAACAGTTCATTGGTCACATGTTGCTTTGCCTATTCCACCAGTTAGCATTGCTTCCTGGAAGGGGCTTGCTCTGGAAGCAACAGCCACCTTCTCCTGAGAACCTGTGTAAGCTGGCTGATATGACTAGGGTTCTGCTGATTGGGATCGGCTCCTGCATTCAAACGGATGTGTTATTTGTAGTACCACCATGTCCTTTGCTTGCCTGTCATGAAAATGGGACACCTGTGTTTTGACTGTCTCACTGATGAAGTCATTTGGACTAGGTGCTTTGGTATGAATACATGGGCAGCAGCCAACTTGAGGTCAGGTTGCTTTAATGTCAAAAACCCTTTTTTTTAAACTAATTTTATTTCATTTATTTTTATCACTATTATTTATGTATTTTCCAATAAACTTGAAAAGTGTAGCAGGCAGAACAACTCAGGAGACCTATGGCCTCTTGGTAGGAGCTGAACAGCAGGCAGGCATCCGGCATGGTTGGCTTTCTGTAACTGGTGGAGGAACTGGCTGCCCACCGTGTAGGCAGGGGAAGACACTGAAGCATTTTTCAGTAGTAAAGTGACAAGGCCGCCTTTGTATTTTAAGTCACTCGGAGAGTTGTATAGACTCAGCATTTTTGAAGAAGCAAAAATGTACTAAGTTCCTTGCCTTTAGTCTTGTTTTTCTCAAATGCACTTCAGGAGGAAAAAAAACCAACAAGAAGCTATCGTAAGAAAATGGTAGGAAGGATGCAAGGATGAAATTTAACTGACAGAGTGGTTGAATGTGCAGGAGAGTGAGAGGGAGGGAGCAGGGATAATAGCCAAGCCTCTGACCTTAGCTGAGTGGAGAACGATTCTGTGGCCAAGTAAGGTTGTCGTGGACATGAACAATATTGTGATGATTGCTGGCGGGGGGAGGGGATTATAAGGGGACTAAAGAGTAATGGGAAAAATACAATAAAGATTAAAAAGAAGTTTAAAAAAACAGCTTGAGTTGGGCGTCCCATGGGACTTGTAGGCCGTAGTATCCAGAAGCAGATGGATATCTGTACAAATAGGGGTCGGTTGTTGGGTGAGAAGAGAAGTAGACCGAGACTTTTGATCTGCAGGGAACAAACATGTCAGAACCTTAAAGGAAAAAGAGAAAGAATGAGAGACAGGGCCAGGTGTTATTGGATTTAATGGTAGGAGCTAATCTTGTTCTAAATCATTTTCAGAGGAAAAAGAAGAAGAAACAAAACTGTGGTGGGTGAAGAAGAGGAGATAAGGTGTCAGCATTGAATGTAGGTGCTGCTTTTGAGAAGTTTGGATGAGAGGGGAGAAAAGATGGGGTGGGTTTCATTTGTAGGGTTGGTATGGGTTGTCGGTTGTTTGTTGTCAGGTGCAAAAAGCCAGAGGTGGATTTAATCTTCAGAGGAGAGAATAGAGATACGGACGAAGGGGCCCAGGATGGACTCAGCCTGGAGAAGGTTGGGGGAATTTTCCATAACTGCTTGCCAAGTAACTGAGTTTATGCTCAGACAGTGCGTTTAGAATTTCCACCTTTGGCAAAGAGCCCATGGAACACCTTCCAGTGACAAGTGTAAAGCCGCTCTGACTATCTGTGTGATTTTAGGAAGAGAATACAAAAACTGGCAACTGTATAACAGCTTGCATACAAACATATGTGTGCACATGGGTATATACAGACACTTTGCACATACGCACGTATGGATCTATATATTTCATTGTGTGAGGGGAACCTGAGGTCAGAGCAAATATGACTCGATCAGCCTTTCACTGTGCTAAGATTGAACCCAGGCCTCTTCCTTGGGACAGACTTCGTCATGCCTAGAGAGGAGCCTAGAGGGTACCAGTACAGGCACTCTGCACTCTGCTCCCTGGTTCACCAGGCCTTGCAGCCTCAGTATCTGGGGCCTCTACTCTGGCACCTGTAGTGTGGGAAGTGCTCAGTGGTTTCCTTGAGCACCATAAAGCCCCTCCTCTTCTTAGGGTGGTCGCACCTCCCATCCTGGCCGCCTGGGTTCTGACCTGAAGGCTTGCCCAGACTCTACCCTCGAAGCTTCCCTGTGTGGGCTCTCCCCTGGGCTCTTCGTACTTGCAGACTTTTTCTTTAAGGCCTGATTTCAAATTCTCTCATCTTTCTCTACTGCCCAGATTCTGCCAGTTTTTGAATGTAGTATTTCTCCCCATTCCTGCTCAAGGCGCTGCCAACTCAGTGCTCTCTGGAGCCACACAGACCTGGTGAGACTCTTGATTCAGTCACATACCAAGTAGAAACAGCTGGGCGAGTTGCTCAGCCTTACGGAAACTGGTGGCACCTCGTGGGTTATTGTGAGCATTTCAGAAGAGAATGGCTGTGAAGGGTCCCCCTCCGTGCCAGGCTTTGTCAGTCTTAGCCCCTTTCCCCCACCCCAGTGGCCTAGAGCTCTTATCCACACTTCCCAGCACTGGGCACACTAATATAATTAACAACAGCAGTCTATCTAAGAGGCAGTTACCATTTAATTGCTCGGGCCCCAGCCAGGCTGAAGTCCCTCTTCATGTACTTCTAATTTGGAGCTAGGGGTTTTCAGTCCTGCCCTGGCTGGTCACAAAATCACTGCTTTAGAGAGAATTGAAAATAACTTCAGGCAGCCATTGGTTACAAGATAAAAAAATTGGCAATTCCTTTCATTTTGGCCATGTTGCTCCTGGCCATGGAACAAGTCGGGCAATTTTAAGCTGCATCTTTCTGCGAATTATTCTTAGTAAATTATCCAGCTTGGTTAGACCAGCCTGCTGTCGAGAAGGCATGCCCTTCCCCATAAGCGCTACACTGATCTGCATTAAAATAAATTAATGTGCCCTTTGTATAGATTCAGCCTCAGAATCAAGTTTTGAGCATCTCTTCTTAAAAGACATTTATTTGTATTACATACTCAATTTAAGGGAATAAATACCCTTCCTCAACCCACAAAGTTTGTTTGTCTTTGTGCTACTGTGAGAATCGAATGCCCAAATGAAGGCAGTGTGTTTTATTTCTCCTCCGACCCAACGTCGCGTGAAGCAACAGCAGTCTCTAATCAGGAGGAACCCAAAGTACTTTGAGATTTTTGACTCCATAGCTTTCATATTAGAACAGCACATGTGCATTTGAGGAAACCTAGATTGCCTTAAGCCACGCGGAAAGCATTTACATCTGAACCACTTTACATGTGATTGTGAGTTAAATTCTAAATAACTTCAGCAGTTTGCGATTTGGAAAACAGCCTGGGCCGTATACATTCTCCCTTAGTTCTTTTTCTGTTAAATCTGATGCCAAAGTAAATGGAAGCTGCAGAGAACCTTTGAACTCCTCAGTTCTCAAATGACCTCACTGAAGTTGGATTGGCAGAGCCTATGTTTAGTTTCCAAAGGAAGATTTTTTTCTTTCCTCCTTGAAGTGTACACAGGACAGTTAGCTCCCTTGGTGGAAGATGCAGCATCGCTTCCTGGGCCCCTCTGGCTTTGAGAAATGGGCTATCTGCCATTTCTAGTCAGTGCTAATTTCTAATCAGGAGCTAATCAGTGCAGCTCTCGGGGACCCTTGGAGTTGCACCCACTGCTTAGCCCCTCTGCTTCACAGGGCAGTCATCTCTGCTCTTCCCTGCCTCTTTCTGTTTCAGAAAAGCTGTTGAAAGTCAGAGGGCTGTAGACTTCAATGCCACCTCTTCCCGCGAGGGAGGGCAAGTGCTTTCACTTCTCTAAGCTTCAGTTGCCTTTTCTGTAAACTAAAAATTAAAAAGAGTCCTACCCCTGTGAACCGCTGTCTTGTCTGAGCATTTATTTTTGTACTCATGATCAGATCATTCATTACACTATATTGTTCATTATTTATTAATTTATAATAACCATTTAAACGTATCTTCTAATGAATGATGCGATATGTGTGTATGTATCCATGTACACATAATATAATGTTTTATACACACACATACACACATGTAGCATATGTGTTATACAGCAATGTGTTCTTATGAATAGACCACGTGCCTCTTGAAAGCAGGGACAATGGCTTCCACTCCAGTGTGCCATCCTTAGAGTCCAGTGTGATGCTGTGCACACGGTAGGTTCTCAGTAGACAATTGAGTGCAGCTTTACAAAAGTATCTCTTTAGCCCTACTTTGCCATAGTTAACAAAGAAAAGTATTATCCATCAATCAACCCAGGATTCAAAAAAATTTATTTTACTTCCCTTACCTTTTAGTGTGCTATTTCTCTCATACGGAAATAACCCTGTAGGGGAAAAATGACACGTTTTACACTTTTGCCCTAATGCAAAGGAACATATTACATGTTTGCTGACCCTTTGAAAAATAAATGTTTATGTAAGCCTTTTATAGGGGGACAATTTACAAAACATGGTTCTCCCCATTAGCCCTGAGAAGCCAGTACTATTTATCATAAATTATTACCATTTGGGTACATTTGAGAAATAGCGTCATGTAGACAATTTCTTAGTTCATTATCCTAAAATTAGATCTCAGATTAGGGTGTGCTGTATATTGCATGGTCTTAAAGTTGTTCCTCACTGCTCCCCAAATTCACTCCAAGCAGTCAGTCACCATGCCTCTGCATAAACACAGTCGGGAACAGGGTGGGAGGCGGCGCTCACAGCTGCTGCACATAGCCTTCTTCTGTTTCGAGTAAGGCATCTCGCGCTGGAGCTCAGAGTGTTTAAACATCTTTATGAGACGCAGAAGTGTAAACACCCATCATGTGTGTTACTGTCATTGAAGGAGAAGGGAGATGACTAATTGCTACTCAAAAACATGCATGACTTGTATATTATAAACCTGAGGACACTCTTCTCAAAAGGAGTTTATTATGGGCTCTGTATGTTGAGTGCACCGATTGTGAGTCCTCGGGGGAAGACCAAAAATAGTCAACAGAAAATAAAGCATGTGTGGAGAGGCCGGGATGAAGAACTGATGGGAATCACTCATACCTGGCTTTGATTCCTGTCTCCATTACTCAGTAGCTTTGAGCAATTTACTCTTCTCATCTGGTCTTCTGTTTCCTCATCAGTGAAATGAGAAATTATATTAAGGATTAAATGAGGTTAACTTTATAAAGCCAAACAGCAATATAGTGCCTGGCTCAAAATGGTGTTAAATAAATAAAGTAGCCAGTATGAGCATTATTATTGTCTTGTTACTATTACTCTTTTGTTAGTATTTGTATTAGTATTATCATCATCATTGGAAACTTAGCCTTTTGACTGACTGCAGTTGACACCAAGGGAATAGATCTATTTCCTGATATGAAAATATGGTGTGGAGACTCTGAAATGGGTACCTGCCTTAGTAGCCAATACGGGAAAAGGGGTTTAGTAGGAAGTGTTGGCCCCCCGACCTCCTCCTCCTCCAGTGGAATGTGGGGCCCAGCTTTTTATCTGCTGACACTGCCGTAAACCTTTTACACATACCGTTCCTTACTTAAAGAGCTGGGGGTGCCAAATACTGATCTTATCCTGATGCAGAAAAAATGTCAGCTAATTTTTATGACTATCTTTTAGGCCAATGTTGTCCTAGTGAAACAACTCTTCTTTCCCCCAAAAGCCCCACTTTGTAGCATTTACTCATTTCCATAGTGTAAATACTCCAAACATATGCAACTTCAAGCTCCTAACATGAAGGCACTGACCACAGAGTTGGAAAGAGATGTGCACAGTTGCTGTTGTCAGTGCAAGCTGGCTCGAGTGTACCACTGGGTCAGACTGAAGCATATATTGTGACAGTGTAGAGCAGATGATTGACAGCAAAAGTTACAAGCAAATATGGTAGGGGGAAAGTAGTCTGTCCTCAGAATGGATTGTTATGACATTCCTTGGCCAACAGAATTCATACAAAAAGTGAGTTAATGCCAGATTACTTGAGCAACATATTTCAATGCCATCTTTCTGTCCTTGCTCCGAACTCCCCAGTCATACTTCAGACAGAAATCATTTCCTAGTCTCTTGTGCTCTTGGGGGAGGGGGGAGGAGTTTCCCTAATCACTGCCTTCCTCCCCTCTTTATTTCATCCTCTACAGCTTTTGCAAGTATTTTCTATCATATTTTTTGTAATATTCACATGCACTTGACATCACCACAGTAGGTAAGGGAATTCCTGCTTTTCAAAATATTACAGAAACCGAAAAACTACTGTCCTTCATAAATCTCTATCATGTTATTGCCATTTTTGGTAATTTGTCTTGTTTTTTGTTATTTGGAAATTTTCATTGTTATTCAGACATGGCCACCTCTTTGTTTCCCATGAATGAAGAGGGCAACTTCAACCTCTGACCACCTTTCTTTTGCTGGTGCAGGTTTAATTTTATTCTCTCCCTTGTGATGCTTGAAAACCACATGACATTGTATCTAGGAAATTACAGTGCTATAAATACATTTCTGAGAACTTTTAATTAAGTGATGGTACCTGGAACATTCTCATCATAGTTAGGTCCTCAGAGATGATAAAACAGAATCGTCTTGGGATATGGTCCTGTTTTCAGCAACTCATCACTGGAGCAAGCAGAATTCTGTCCTAGACCATCTTTGAACCAGTGACATCAGTCGATGATTTTGTCAGCATAGAGTGGATTAAAAAAACACAGGTCTTCTCACTGAAGACCTCTTAAAAAGTTATCTGAAAGCCTAGTGCTGGAAGCTGAAGAGAAGCCATTTGAGATAACTGATTTGCCTTTTACCATGATGCTGTCTGCAGACGTGCTCGAGATCATCGCTTGTGCTGTTCTCATCCTTGTGAGCTCGGTTGGAAACACGTGTTTATTTTATTCTACCAGGAAATGCATCACTGGGCATTTGCAGACATCCTTTCTTCTGATTTTCAGTTTTATATTTGTCCACCTCATTAAAAACTGGGTGGTGAATGCCATGAAAATTGTTTATTCTTCTGGTTTCATGTTGGATTCAGCTGGCTGCAAAGTTCTGCACTTCACCGCAGCCCTGACGACCTCACTGGCCATCTGGTTCATGTTATACTTTGCACTGCTCTACCACTGGAAGCTTTACCAAACTGTCCACTCCTTCAACGAGTCTCAAAACCTGGACCATCAGAAGCCTTCCTTGAAGGTGGTCGCTGCACTTTGGATGGCTGGTGTGGCTGTGCACATCCCAGTTTTAATCTATACCAAAAAATCAGAATATTTGAATGCAGGAAATAGCACACACCCCTTGGCCACCAGCAGAATTCATGGGAATTGCCTAACTGACTTCAGAAACAAGCAGGTAGAGTTTTACTATGAGAAAGTATTTTTAGTTCTGATTGATGTTCTCCCTTTAGCCAGCTTAGTCTGTGTCTGTTTCTGGATGTCTTTTCTCCTTTCAGAAAGAAAGAAGATGACATATGGTGACATCTGGATCGGAGATGATGATTCAGAAATTGAAATTCTTAGAGGAGCCAAGTTCAGTATATTATTAATGTGGCTGATTGCTCCACTTTGGATTTCTCACTTTATCTTAGTCAGTTTCTTAAAAGACTTGGCAGCCTGTGTCTTTTTCCCAGCTGTTCTCACAGCCCTCTCTTCAGGCTTCTCTGCTTTCAGTCCTTTCCTGCTCATGTTGGTGAATTACAAAATGAAGTTGGTGTCCTTCTGGGGCGCTAAAAAGGAAACGCCAACACTGCAGCCTGCAAATGTTACTCTTTCTCCATACGCTTAATGTAAGAAGAAAGGAAACACACCTTGGTTTTAATCAATGGAGAATGAGCCCCATCATTGGAAGGTGCAGCTAAGGTCTCCATGGCCAGCATCATATACCACTTCTGAGAGGGAGGTTAGGAGATTGACTCCTCTCAAAATAGGCATTTGAGGGAAGCTGTTCAAGAAGAAGACGTGTGCCCACTAAGTTGTTGTAAATTGAACACGGATAATCATCACAGCGTTTGTTGTTTAGGACAATACCGAGACTGTTAACTTAGAAGTGATAAAGTGACTCAACAGTAATCACAGTCTGGATATGAACTCAACATAAACAATATTTTAAGTATTTATGTATTTACTCTGTGCAAGGTATTGTGTTAAAAGCAGCATATTGTTCAAACTGTGGGTAACACTCCTAGCTGAATTCCTAAAGGTACTGAGCAGTAACCTCATGTTTTCATCTTATGTTTTTCGTGAAATGCTTTGACACATTGGAAATGCATTACTTAAATACACTGGGATCATTTTTACACTTTAAATCATAGCACCTCATCCAAGATAGAAGCATATTTTGTTAATTTTCCTTCCTTTAAGTATCTTTAGTAAATTGGGGCTAGATGAAAACATCGGATTAAAGCGTAGTGTTTCTAAATAACACTCTATGTGTATGCACAGATGTACAGATACTTGGTTACAGTAAACATTTAGCCCACTGTGCTTCCTTAACCACCTACGTATCAACCTATACTCCACTTCAGGAAAAAAGGGACCTCTGTTTTACAGAGAGTTTATTTCAATTTTTGGTTATTAAACTAGAACATTTTAATTGGAAGAACTGATAAAACCATCATAATCTGATTTCTGGATTTGGACTCAATAAAAATAAGCACAGCATAATTATACTTTTCAATACATGAGCAGGATTTTGTTTGTCACCTTTAGCCAGTGTAGACATTTGGATTTGATGAATACTTATTTTAAATGTTGTATAATGCATACATGTGGTGTAAGCATTGAGTTTTAAGCTAATTATTACTGGATTCTTGCATTTTTCCATTTTCCTTCTTCCCTAGTAGCCATGAGATTTATTGTACTGTAGTTCTGGGGAATGGATATCCCAAAATTGGGATTCCTACTCTAAAAGGGTCTCATCTGAAATTATAAACCTTGGATCTCATTAACAGGAGAAACTTAGAACAGCTTTGCTGCCGTGAAGAACTATGGAGAAAGAAAATTTTAAAGCAACCCAGGCCCAAATTTTGTAGGGTTTTGTAGGCCAACAACTGTCCCTTGTATAGTGCTAGGAACTAAACACACATACACAATCACACACACATACACATATATGCACAGACGTAAGACCTTGTGAGTTTTCTGGGTGGTCTTCATGGGAAATGTTTAGTCAAGCCCACTGAGGCAATTTAATCAGAAGGACACTAGGCTTGGATCCTGCATGATGAAGTTACCATCTGTTGAGATGGGGAATGTGGGGAAGGGGTCACCATCTTTTAATTAAGTGCAGATGTAGTCAGGACTGGGACAAGCCATTGATCTTAGGAAGCAGTTCTCAACTGTGGTTACGGGACCAGAAGAATCAGTATCACCTGGGAACCTGTTAGAAATAGAACTTCTCAGGCCCCAACCCGGACCTACTGAATCAGAAACTCTTGGAGTTGGACCCAGCAAGCTGTTTTAATAGACCTTCTGGATGATTCTCACGCCTGCTGGACTTTGAGAACCACTGGTCTAGTGTTGCTCAGAAGTTTAGTCCTCACAAGTGTTGAGAGGTATGAGAACAAAGCCAAGACAACTGACTCCCGATATCGTCTTTAATGCTCCCCACGCACATGGCTATTATGTCTACTTTGCTCTAAAATGAGAGTCAGGATTGTCATCTGTGTCCCATACATTTGCAATACTAATTGCCAAACAAATCCACTGTAGAAATCAAACAATTTTTGCAAAATCAGGAGTAAAGCATGACCACTTCAGGTGTGCCAAAAATGTGGAACTTGGATTTGGATAGTTTCTGGTACATAACTGAGTAGAGATCCAGTTCCCAAAACATTTCATAGTTCTTTCCAGAAGCCAGTGCATGACACAGTTGGCCTAAGCCCAGGCTCAACTTCCTAGCACTAGAAATATTTCCTTTTTCTTCCCAGATATTTTCTTTTTGTTTGGATCGCATTAGGTCATAGTTTTGTGAAATCGGTAAGTCTTCATCGACAACACAGTAAAGCATGTTCTAATGGAATGAGTCATGTCTCAGCTCTCTTTAAAATTTCTCTTTCCTTCTCCCCTCTCTTCTCTTGGCCTCCCTTCTCTTCCCTTACCCTCCCTTACCCTCCATATTTCATTCACATTTCTGGTGAGATCAGGATGGAAAATGAAATAGGGTAAGGAAAGTTCCACAGAGATTGTCCTGGCGGCACCCTGGAGAGGGGTCGAAGTGGCTCAGGACTGTCCTGAGGGACTGGTTTGGCTTCGCGGGTGTTTCCACTGCCACCTCAGACTGCACAGTGTCTTTGAATTAGAAGACCCTATATTTCTCCTTCACAGTACCTGATTCTCGTCTTCCTCCCTCGGAGGCCCCTCCAGACCTCTGTACAAACGAGTTTTGCCAGGGTGGTTATGATCTTGTAGAGCGCTGCCCACTCCACATCAGCCCATTTCACATGTTTTAGTAGGAAGTCTTTGCTGAGATCAGCACCCCTGAGATTTCCTCAAGTATCCACCCTTGAAGTCAAATTCTCCTTTTACCTGATGGCTCTTTAGACTCATAGGGCAAGGGCAGAATGCTTTCATCTCCTCCAAGTTAGACATTCCCTTAGTTGTGCTACATGAGACAGAGTTTTCCTTACTGTGTCTTGGTACATTGCAATTTACCCGAGGCCTTCTTAAGAAGTGGCAGCCAGAACTGAACACGATATATTTTTTCTTGTGTTATATCTATTCTGTTGTACCTTCTTTTTAATTCTCTATGCAGCTTCTATGAGCATGAGTTCTTTCCCTCTTTCCCAAATAATTTTAAATATTAAACTCACTATGAATCACACATGCACAAATTTAAAAGTACTTCTGCCTCTATGCTTAAAAATTAAGATCTTTTCAAGCTCTGAACAAGAAGTACAAGTTGGTTCATGCTTAGTATTTAGATTTTAGAAATAATGAAATGACCCCCAAATCATTTGCAAGAATTTTAAACTATAAGCTAGGGCTGCAAAACTACCAAAAGGCCAACAACCTTTATCGGCATTCGTCAGAGCAGTTCTCACCTCTAGAACACATATTCTAGTACAGTGCTCTTTAATAAGATACCAGGAAAAGTAGCTATAATCAGGTTCTCTTTAAAGATGAAACTGAAGGATTAAACCAACTGGCTATGCAATATAATGTTTCCTGCACTAGTTCAGGGATATCTGTGGGCGAGGGATGTTAGGAACACTTTTCTTTCATGATGATCACGTCTACCATTTCTATTTAGACTCTGCCAGAGAGAGGAAAGAGCAGTTTATTTGGTGTTGCAGTTGTTGAACCCTGAAAGCAGTAAATTTCGGGGCAGAGAATGGCTATAGAGCTCTGACCTCTGTGGTTCAAGGATATGCCCTTGCTTCAGAGCGATCTGGGTTTGGGGGTGAATCAGACGGGCTCTGGACTTGTTACATGGGAGTGGGTGGTCCGAGCTGGTGTTGCCCCTACGTGGTAGTACATAACCTTGGCTAAAGCACTTCTGAGTTTTGCCATCTATAAAATAGTTAGACTATGGTTGCGAATCACAATACACTTCCTCTGCCTCCCTTATGGAGGGAATGAATAAATAAGGTCAGATTAAAAAATACTGAAGCTGATTTGAAAAATAATAAGATGTTTGATGCAGATAAGCTGTTACTATTCCATTGAAGTTGTGGCAAGCTGAAATAAGGGAGAAAAGCATATTTACCTTCAGAAGTCCTGGCTGTGTGTCTTTGAGGCCATTACAGGAACCTCTCTGAGCCTTGGTGTCCTTGTCCCCACAAAAGATGTTATAAAGATATTTGTCTCCCAGGGTCTTTGTGAAACATAAATAAGAGAGTATATGTAAAAGCACTCAGACCCAGACCCTGGTGCGAAGTTTGGCCTCAGGAATGATTCTGTGGCTGCTCACACCAGAACTGTAACCCCCCTTCCTCAGAAGCTGCTGCAGGCTCAGTGTATTTCATTGAAGTCTCCTGTTTGATACCAAACCTTCGCTTTTTTCCTCCAACCACGACAGAGAATTTGGTAATCCAAGAAGATGTGCTCTGTTTACACTCTGGTTTGGGAAATACTCCCCCCCAGCACCCCTACTTACGGCCCCAACTTGGCCCTCCCACTTCAACACCCCCCTTTTTTGTAGCAAAAAAGAGAGCAACAGGTGCTGAATCAGTGTTATTCATCTTTCTGGGAATTCTGTTTCAGAATGTCTGCCTTTGCCCATGCTGTAACCATCACCAAACTCCAGAGGTTCACTTCTTGGAGGTGTTCTGTTAAAAAAGGTCAAGACCTGCTTGACCTTAGGTACTTTTATTTACTTGCAGCAAATAAAAGAGAGGGGATCACATGGAGAGCTCTGTCTCCCAGAAGGCAGATGTAGCCATGGCTTAGATGCACTATTTGGTTAATTACATGTTGATGTCTTCCTGGCAGTGGGCCAAACTTATCAGGTTGGGTTCTGGTCAGGCTCATGGGATTACAGCTGCATCTGCAAAATACTGGGCTGCATTTTAACACAGCAAGAATGCCATTTAGTAATAACCACGTGGACCTTGAGATCCTTTAGACTGGCCTATGTAACATAACTACTGCCTGGAACACTTCCTTCTGGCCCTGCCACTCCCTCAGCATTCATGCCCTCGTCTTCCAGCTTTCAGCTTAGACCTCAGCTCTGTTAGGCAGACGTCCCTCGTCCCCAAGGTCTGGGTCAGGTGTCTCTGGCTCCTGTGCATTTATTTGTCTTAGCAAGGACCGCATTGTATTGCAATGGCTTGTTCTCTCGTCTGTCTCCCTTGTGCTGTAGGCCCCATGCAGGAGTGGAGAGCAGTGTGTGTCTCACCCAGTGTGCACACACAGGAATACTCCATAAATGTAGAAGTGGAGGAAATCTAGACAGCATGTGCTTTTCCTCTTTCTCCTCGTGTGTGCTTCTTGGCACTCCTTTAGTTGCCTCTTTCCAGTAGAAGTTTCTTGCCTCTATTATTTTTCTGCTTCAGGATTAGACATTTAGTGATGGCCATGCTTCTGGCCACTGTTGAATCAAAGAGTGAAAGAAACTGAATCCAACATTTGGAATGAGTTGCTTCCTTGCCAGCCAAGCTACTGAGCCAACTGGGGACAACATTTCATGTATTCCACTTTTTTCCACCCGAGCATTCCGGTACTTAGTTTGTGATTTTTTTTTAAAGCTCTTGTTAAAGAAAGTCAGTCCAGTACGTATGCGCAGACTTTCAAACTGAAAATTTATCGTAGTACAAATTGGGCTCTGTGTCTGTGTGTCTGTGTGTCTGTCTGTGTGCCAGGCTGTAGGGAGCTGCTGTGTTTCCCCAAGTTTTGGTGAAGGAAAGAGTAAAGAGGAGCTATAATACAAATCGATTGAGGTTACCTCATCACCAAATGTACTCTGTTCATTTATTTTGACAAGCCTTAACTTACTTTTAATTACTGGCCCTCATAGTTTACTGGTGAATGTAGCAATAGTGACTTTGGCAGAAAATGAGAAATCTGTGTAACATGAACCTTCAGAATGAGTCCATGCTGACTCCTTGTAAAACAGAGTGAGGCAATTCATTTTAAGAAGAATTTCAGTACAGCAATTTATGTGATATGTGACTGTAGTCACAAATCAGTAAGCCTTTTTTTTTTTTATTAAGCCAAGCACACCCGAATGTGTATGTAATATGAGGGTAGTTTCTCAAAGAAATTTTGTTGGCCACTCCAAACTTTTTCCACTGATGCTGCCATCACCCAACAGCTTTTTGGAAGACTCCGTTTAGAATTATTTTCAGGGTCAGTTTTCAAGTCACACACACAAAAATTAAAATATCACCTGAACATCAGACTACTAGAGTGGGGAGGCTATTTTTGAAATTGCTTGTCTGATTTTTATTATCCAGTTGGACCTGTAGTTGCTTTGAGCTCTTTCCCAAATTGAATCTTCCCTTTAGGGAAGCTTTTGGGCCATCACTGAGGCCCCTCATGAGAAGGTGACACGGTGTTGATAGACCCATTAGGCCCCCGAGCCCCTCCCACATCTTTTAACAGGCACTGGAGGGACTTCTGTTCTTGGCAGTTTATCAACACTCAGTGAGAGTAGGAAAAATCCTGCCGACATTGTGTATGGTTGAGGCTGATTATTTTGTTCTTTGTTTTCTCTAGCAGAGCATTAGTTTGGAGTTTGGGTAAAGTCTCTCCCAGTGCTTTGGGAACATGAAAAGATGGGGCCAAAACATCGCCTACATATTCTGCACAGCATACAGGTCCCACCACCTAGCCCTCTGTCTGCACATCCGAGTATTTTTATTCTTTCCCTCCCTACAAAATTCTCTACCCAAATTGGTAGTGCTAACCTATTGGAAAACGTTCCTTTTACCTTTTTCTGTTCTCAACCTTGGTCCAATCTCCATCTTCACCTCTACCCCCTATAAAAAATTTAAACACACAGCATTCCTGCCTAAGTAAATAACGGATTAAAAATCTCCAGCATCAGTGAAAAGAAGTTGAAAGACCAACTGAGGAGAAATGGAATGATGATAATAGGTTGACAGCACTGAAAGCAGGCAGACCTCCTGGGTGGTGTGCTGGGTGGTGGAGGGCGGCAAATCACAAGAAAGCCTTCGGGACCTCAGGGAACCTGGGACAAGGAGGGCCAGGGCTGATGGGGGTGGGGTGCAGTACGAAGGATCAGCGCCGGGGTCCCGAGATCCTAAGGGCCCAGGGCCAGCTATGATGCAGAGCAATAAAACTGCATGGTAAAGGATTTTAAGCCAGAATGCCCTTTCTGTGGAGGCTGAAAATATTTTTCACTTAGGTGTAAACCCACTCTTGTTGGTCCTGAGTAAGGTCGGTCCTCTTGCGTCCAAGCTGCTGGTCTGGTCTGATGAAGGGTGGCTTCGGTCTTTTTCTGGGCTTACACTTGGCACGCAGCTCCTGCTTTTCCCCTCTGCCCCCAGCAGTGGGGTGCAACCATGCAAACCCACAGTGCCAGTCACAACAAGACAAGAGCCCTTCCTTCCTTTAGTTGTACAGGGTGGGAAACATAGTCTCCACCTCATAATATTTTATTACGTCCCCAAAGGCTTTCTTTTTCTAATACTTGGAGAATGAAGGTCCTATAAAAGCACAAATTGTAACATGCTGGTAGGTAATTTGTAAGAATTTTATTTTGTTGCCATTGCAGTGTGAGAATTTGAAACAATCTTAGAATACAAATTCAATCTTAGCATACAAATGAAGAAAACATTATTTGGCAGGAGGCACCACTAAAAGAGAAAAAAAGTGGTATCATTTAATACTGAATTCCTTTGGAGAGGCCAATGCTCAAATGTCCCCAAGGCCAGGCAGCACCTGGCAATGAGGAAAGCAGATGGGAGTGGAGCTGGGAAACTGGGGAGTAGGCCCCTAGACGGGTAGGGCCACTCAGCCAGTGGAAGCCAACTCCTGTCGTGTGGGGTGCGGGCCTGGGCTGCCACAGCTTCAGATATTTTTTAAATGAAGCCAAAACTCCAGATTTAATGTGAAATCACCCAAGGTCTGCATGTGGGCCACTGAGCTTATTATTTTTGAAACACTGCTAGGGCCGAACACATCATGTGTGTGGGCCAGACTCAGCTCACAGCCTCTGGGGCAGGCCCCTACAGCCGTGTGTCCCACCACAGCCCATGCGTCCTGGATCAGAAAGGGGACTCGATGGTTCCCACGGTGGGCTGGTGTGTGGGGCAGAGCACTGGCGGAAGAGCGGGGTGAGGAAAGGGCCCACAGCCCTGCTCATTGTCCTTAACGGGTTGGATTACGTGCAGCAGCAGCGGCTCTAACCTGACCTCATCCCTTCCCTTTGTGTGCTGATTTCTCAGAGGGGGGTACCCCCAGGGGGCCAGGTGCTCAGTGCGTGGGCAGATGAGGAAGGAAGAGGTAATGCCATGGGACAATTCACCCTCCACTGAAAAGAAGCAGTTATTGTTGGCCATGTGGCAGAGATCGGTGAACCACAGGGGGTTTTGCACATCATAAATGAGGGTGTAATACTTTCAAAGTGGCACCTTGCAAAAAAGAAGCATTAAAACCAGACCAAGGGAACTGGGCCATAGAATAAGGCATCTTAAGGGAGGTGGCTGCCCACGCAGGTCCATTAGGAAATAAAGCAGCATCCTGGATTCCTAGGACCCCTTAGTCTGAGGCCGCACCACCCCACCCACTGAGATTAAATAGGAGCAGTAGCTCAGGTCTTCCAGGAATGGGCTGGAACTGTTGTAACTCTTGTGCTCTGGACTGTAAAATGAAGAATCTCATTGTCATCCTCCAGTCCAAATGTAAAGATTTTCTGCTTTCATATCATGATTTGCATTATCCACTGGCTGTGTTCCATGAAAATGGCTACACTTGAGTATATTTTGCCCTTTGTATTGGCAGAACACCTCAGACTGGGGCTGACTGACTATTTGTTAATTTGCTTGGTGAAGATGTGTTCACTTGCATCTTGCATTTAGTTTCATATTTCCATACGTGTAAAGATCCACTCAGCCCCCACTTTGACGCATGTTTCTCTGCTGCATCTCCCCATGTTTCCATGTTTCTGGTGCTATTTTGTCTGCACCCCGTCCTACACCCAAAACCATCGCTGCACTCACCAAAGCCATGGAAATAGCCTATAATTCAACAAGTCACTATGGAGAAAAGACTTAGTGGAAGGAGATTGGATTGGGGAAAAAGTCTGTTAGCTTACAAGCTGGAATTCAAAGATCCTGGGTTGCCTCAGAATCCACCAATGAAAGAGACTATTTTGAATAACTTGCAAGTATGAGTGTGAATGGTTTCAGTGAAAAGCTTCATGAGGCTTAGAGAAAAGGTGGTATATTTTTTGTAACAAGCAGTTTGCTGAAGAACTTATTTTTAGATTTCTATAAATAATAAAATTACTGGCTGTATGTATATTTTGTAATGTTTTTATTTTAAACCTTACTGTGATGTCAGAAGAACTTTTAATATTCATTCTAGATGGGTCATCTCACTTCAACATGATAGTAGGATTCCTAATCATTTCATGGACTAATTCTGTATCTGCTGTAATTTAAAATATATACTAAAAAGTGCATGCATCTAGGAAGAGAAAGAGAGGAAACACTGAAAATTAGACCAAGTGATGGGTTTGATGTATGGGATGACAAGTGATTATTTCTCCCTTTATTGTAATTCTACTATTTGTAGAGCTTTAAAAAGACCTTACAATGAGACAGCAATGCCTTCAGAGTAAGTTTTCTTTTAAAAATAAAAGGCATTTTTGCATTCTTGATCTTATATTGATAAGCTCATTTTCATTGGCCTACATTTATGTTTACTTTCCAATAATGTATTCCTCATTCTTCTACAAAGTACCCCTTAAATTGGAAGCAAAAAAAAAAAAAAAAAACAGAAACAAGTTACTCCACAAGTCTGAGTACATAAAGCTGTTTTATAATCAGAAAGACAAGTTAGGGGAAACAGAATCTTTCTCGCTCTCTGAGAGCTGGCTCCAGGGACGATCGCCGCGCACGAAGGCTCTGCCAGGAGGTCTGTGTTTCTGCTCCTGACATTTGTGGGTGCCACCGCCACCGCCAATGGTGATGAGGACAAGTGATGAGAAAATGAACTGGGAGGTGATGTATCTTCTTGACAGATTTAAAGAATTGCCACAGGCAGCCCCGAGGCGAGTGCTGGCTGAGGACATTCTGGCGCCTGCGTCAGGTCACTCTGGCACCGTCGGGCAGAGCTGTGAGACACAGGGGCAATGCAATAATAACTCTGTGGTTTAAATCTGTAGTTAGAGCCTCTTTTAAAAAAATTTTTGAGGAATGAACTGGAGGTTGTGCTTCAAATTCTAAAATATCAGTAACTGGTTGTTAGTTGGTGTCTGTCTTTACTCACTGCCATGGTGATCCAGTGTGCATTGCTCTGTGCATGCATCCAGCGGTGTGCCCACACTCACATTTGCATGCGGCCCTCCTGAGGTGGCAGGGCACCCCACTCCTGCCTGCAGCCTGCTTTCCCCCAAGGTGTCCTCTGTGCTAGGTATGGGCTGGCTCCATCCTAGTGTGGATCACGGGGTGAGTTTGACCTGAGTTAGTGCTCGGAAAAGACAAGAAGGCACGAATGAAGTGAAGCCGAGGACCCCAGGTGCTCACTGGGGAACCACCCTGGGAGCCAGAGGAGTTGTGCCCGAGTGTCTGGGCAGCCAGGCCAAGGACATTCAAAGAAAGGAAACACGCTCAAAGGCAGCACTAGCATCAAGTAGCTTATTCATTTTGTTCGTTCAAATATAGATAGTTTTTGTTTATAAAACAACCTACCCTTTTGCCTTTCTTTTCTGTCTTGTCCAGGAATTGATAAACATTTGACCTTACTCAAAATGTGCAAAGAAGAATAATGGAAGCCCCTGAATACCTTGATTTGGATGAAATTGACTTCAGTGATGACATATCTGTAAGTATTACTACTCGAAAGTAATACTTTCAGGAGATTCTGCCTTTGCCCACATGGGTTGCTTTCTCTATTGTAGTCTGTATATCCCGAAGTCTTCCAACCACATTAGAACTTGACAGCAGACGTCCTATGGGGCAAAGCGGGGTTTGGGGGGTCTCCTGGACCAAGAAGTGAATCTACTCAACTGTGTGTGAGCTGAGGTGGGAAGAGCATTTAACCTTTCCTAATCTCTTTCATTGTTGCCAAAATTATCCACTGAGTATAAAGTACCTGCAGATAGCGCTTTCATAGAGTTACTTATGCACATAATGAACCCTGTTGGTGTCAATTCCCTTTGTACGACTGTCTACGGCA
This sequence comes from Sturnira hondurensis, assembly GCF_014824575.4. Taxonomy (NCBI): domain Eukaryota; kingdom Metazoa; phylum Chordata; class Mammalia; order Chiroptera; family Phyllostomidae; genus Sturnira; species Sturnira hondurensis. The sequence continues at coordinate 6,305,885 of NW_028074140.1, read as the reverse complement.
TGGCCAACATCCTCCAGTGCTCACAAGCACGTGGACTGAAGGATGGCCATGTTAGTAACTGGTGAACAGTAAGAGGAATCCTTCCCATCACTGCAGGTTTCAAAGCACAGGTTGGGTGCTTGTTGGAAATGTTGAGGAAGAGTCATGCGTCAGTAAGGACTGGGCCAGCTGACCTCTGAGGCTCCGCCTCATCCTGTGGGCTATCGGACTTCTCAGAAGTCGTGGCTGCTCCAAATAAGTCCTCTGCATGCACGCTGCTGAGAGCTGACTGTCTCTGGTCCTGGGCCACACAGTCAGTTCTGCCTCATGCCCTCCCAGCCAGATCGGGTTCCCAGGGTATGACGAGAAGGCTGCTGTTTCTGAACTAGTCATCTGACTTTTCTTCTCAGAACCTCCAAGGTCACAATTCCTTCCTTCCCTCCTTCCTTCCTTTCTTTTTTTAAATTTAAAGTAAGCCTTTCTTTTCTTATTTCACAAATAAAGCTAGCTGAGCTGGTTGCTTTCGGTGATTTCTCTTTGACCAGTCACCAGATCCTCACCCTCATCCTTATCCAACTCCCCGACTCTCTTGACTCCTCCTTGCTTCAGTCATGGCTGCGGCTGCAGCAGCAGCGGGCGCCGCAGGGGCAGCAGTGGCCGCAGGGGCAGATGGACACAATTTCTGCCCTTATATTCCATTGATCTCTCATAGCATAGCTCTTTGGGTCACAGCTAGAAATTGTCTCAAAAAGATAAGTTTACTTTAACATGCCTCTGGCAAGCAGCATTAGTCCTCCCTGTTACTCATCATTTTGAAATAAAATCTGCATATGGTATGCGAGAATTGAAATATTGGGGTGAGTTTGATGAATGGTCTGTTTTAACCTTGGGGGAGTCTTCGTCCCAGGGAAAGGTGAATCCAGCCTTTCCACACGTCTGCTTCCAGACTATTTTTGTTAATCCTCGTTAAGACCAATGTGAAGTGAATTTCTTCCTTTCTGCAACATCTTTCTGTCTGTCTTCTCTCTCACTTTAAATTACTATGCTTGACTTAAAAGCGTCCAGAGCATGGTTTTTCTAGGACCACTCCCTTCAAGGTATTTCGACCCGAATGGGGAAGAGCAAAGAAAGTGAACGCTAATGTGGGGAGGAGCGGGTAGGGTGGAAGGTGTTTCAGAAAGAGAACTTGTGTTGTGTTTAGGACTAACTCCCTGAGCTTTGATAATGAAGTTACAATTTCAAAGCAAAAGCTTTGAAGGCAGCAATCTGGGCTCTAGGTTTGTTCTGAATTTTGCTGGTTGGAGCACTTTAACCTCACTTCTCTGAGATACCTACTTAATGTTTAAGGTTTTTTTGTTGTTTGTTGTTTTTCTGTTTTTCATTTTCTTTAGGATTGAGCGAAATAATGTATGTGAAGCACTCAGCTTGGCACTCAGTAAATTGCTCTTAAAATGGTAGCTTTTGTTATTATTTCAATGAATAATACAATAATATTTATATGACCAATAGCGAAGAAAGAACTCGAGGGAAAAGGCCAGGCATCATGTCAAGCCTTTTTTTTTTAACACTACAATAGAGCAGTTGTGTTTACAGAAGAATCATCTGGCAGCAGCCCATCATTTTGCTGAATTAGGAATCTCGCTTAAAGGATAATAAAATATGTTAAGCAATCACCGAAGATGTTTAGCAAGTTGGGATACAGGATTATGCAATAGTTGAGTTTCTATAACTTGACCGCTCTGAAACCTAAGTAAAGATATCCATATGTAATTGTGTAACTCCACTCAAACCTCCCCCCTTTAATTATGATCTATTGTTTGGGGTTTTGACCTACATTTAAACTTATATTGGAAGGAAAAAAATGAAAGTACATAGGACTGTTGAAACAATAATAGTGGCTGCCGTTCACTGAGCACTTGCTTTGGGAAAGGCATTATCTGGTTCAGTTCTCACAACCGCCCTCTGAAGAAGGTACTTCTTACCATCTCCGCGTAACCTGTGAGGAAACCGAAGCATGGGGTGTTACCCAGCGTGTCCACAGTCACCCACTTAGTTAGGAATGCTTCGTCTCCAGAATTGACACTTTTAGCCGCGGTACTGACTGCTTCTCCAGGATGAAAACAGTCTATTGCAGTGGTCCTCATAAGGCCAATTTTACTCACCTTCCAGGGGAACATCTGGCAATACCTAGAGATGCTTTTGATTGTCACAACTAGGGATATGCTACTGGCGTCTAGTGAGTAGAGACCAAGGATGCTTCTAAACAACCTGAAATGCACAGGAAAATCTCCTACAACAAAGAATGATCTGGCCTAAGATGTTGATAATACTGGGGATGAGCAGTTCTGGCCTCTGTGTACCCACATGGAACTAAAGAAGCCTGAGTTTGGCTGGCCACCTCTGTAACAGCGTAGATTATTGTGTTACAGTTCAGCCCGGTGCAGGTTCAGTGCTGTAAGTGTGCCAGAGCCGTGTTGTTCCCACACACGGGTTCCTGTGAGAGCTGTAGAAATGACCTCTTCAACATTGAAGTGACTTTTTTCCAGCCTTTTTAGGTGAACTAGAAGCAATAAATGTTACAGCTGTTCAGGGGCACCATGGAGACTCTTCCGATGTGACATTGAAGCAATGAAGAAATGTTCCATTTGCTAATTTACCGGCATAAAGAGAAATGTAGTATCCCGTCAACATGCCTTTATTTTTAGGATTCTGTAAACCTCCACCTCGGATAGCCCTTAAGCCTCGTTTCTGGTTAAGTGGCATGAGTGGGGAGGGTAATGAGCAATGCATTTGGAAAAGATGTTTACCAGAAAGATGCCCAAGTTTGAAACTGCTCTTCTTCCTCTCCAGCCGTAGCCCTGGGCTTTCTGCTCCATGATTTTTCCTCTAGTCATAAGCCTGGATCTTGTTTTAATTAAAATACAAGCTATGTAATGGTACAAAAAAAAAAGAACTTCTTTGCTGTGACCCTAATGAGACAAAACACAGAAGGCACTTAAATATTTTGAAGTTTCCCAGACTTGAAAATAATGCTCATCCTCTGCAAAACTCAGGGTTTAAACTATACATTCTTGTAATCCTGCCATCGAAAAGGGCAGAATGTTGTGCAATGACTGCAGATGTGTGAGGGAGGGATGACGACACATAAACACAAGGGGTCAGAGTGGGGTCTTTCTGTCCCTGCAACTGGGCTTAGAGATCTCCTTACTCCAGTGGAAGTCAGAGCCCCCTGTCTGAGAAGTGAAAAATGCCCTGGAAGACTATTTTACCTTCTGGTCCTTAGGAGCCATGGCACATTTATTAAGAGTGGCAAATTCACTGGTCTCAAAAATAGTCTGCACAGGACTGAATAAAGCAGAGTTCAAACCATGGAGGCACTGAAGAGCCCGGCTCCTAGCCCTCAGAGGTCGCCTGTGCCACACACGGCGTGGACTCTTTGACTCAGTTATTTTAGTTAAGCCTCGCATCAACTGTGCGAGGCAGACCCTGTTTTAATCCCGTTTGCAAATGAAGAAGAACATGAGGCTTAGAGTTGTCGTATGACTTTCACGAGGTTGCAGATACGTAAGAGGCAGGGGCAGGATTTAAACACAGGACTCTGACCACGCTATTCTTCCCCTTCTGAGTGACTTAGTTGTGTAGAATGGAATGGTCATCTCGCCCACTATTACCCTCAAATAGGCGCTGACACAACTGCAAATAGCCTTTTGTAACTAATGTAGTTAGTCTTGGTCTAACTCTCTTAGTCTTGGACCAGAGAGCCCTTCCTAAGAAAGTAGAAGGCAACTTTATGGATAGAATGTTCTCCAGAAGAACAGACAACTGTCAGATTTTTATATTTGCTCTTCTCTTACCTTATAGCCCTGAAAGTTCTTATCTTGCCTAATAGTCACAGCACTTATTAGATTGGCAATGTGAGGTTTTTTACACAAATGCTTACCTCGTATGCATAACTAGATTTTGCGCCAATCTACTCAACAAATATTTATTAAACATTTCCAGTGTGCTCAGTATGGTTCTAGGCTTGGGGTAAATGACACAGATTTGGCCTGCGTTCTCACACAGGGTACAGTACCCTGTGATTACACAGAAGCAGATTATGAAATGGCAGGTTAACTTCACGGTAGGTCACATTTAATTACAATATTGAACTCCATCCTTGACAAGCAGTCTTTATATTTTGATGGTGATTGATTATTGGTTTACCATTAAAACGAGGCTATCACTGAGGTTGAATAATTATTACATCCAGCCATCTGCCCTACTGCAAGATACATTTCTTTTGTAATTTGTGTTTTGGGCATCAGTAGTTACCACTACTTTGGCTTTATTTTTAAATGCTCACTGTTGATACTTTTAATTTAACTAATAATAATAATAAATAATAGTGAAATTTTCTTGAACACTTACTAGCATCAGATACTATTCACCATGTAGTACATTTGAGCTCATAATCTTCACAGCCACATTGTGTTATAGATAACATTATTCCCTGTTTTACAAGTGAAAACTGATATTCAGAGCTGAAGTAACTATTATTAATTAGTCAGGAAATGATGAAGCCAGAATATGGCATGTGCGGTCTAGCTGTAGAATATATGTATGAAACGCCTGCATGGACAATGGCTTCTGGGCTGTTTGGTCACCTCTGGCCATCGTTGTGGACCCAGGTCTCTCCCCATTCCCGAACACTCCTCACGGTAGAGGGGCACCATCCAGTGCTGTGATCTCACCACCTAACCCGCGTGGAACTGCCTTGTCTGCCTGACTACACACAGTAGCGTTGCAGTAAAGGAGTTCCTTGCATGCTCTTTCTATGGTATTTCCCAAATACCAATCCCATGCAATGTTGTAACAAAAGAATCTATTTTATTGATTTTAAAAGAAAGCCTGTTGGACAGTAGGATAAAAACAAGTAATAAGAGCAAAAAGCAAATGTGTTTATCAATAGGATTTTTTGTCATACGTTTATTTAATGGACCCTGGATGGTGGAAAGAAATGTGTTTGAGGCAGACTGGGATGAATGTATGAAAATTTAGATCACCAGGGTATGCCCCATGGAAGGTGGCTGTTGAAATCGTGGGAGTGGGGCAGTCACCCAGGAGACAAGGAATGTGGAAAGAGAAGAGCGTTCTGAGGAAGCAACTGTGCAGAAGTGAGTCTCCCAGGGTCGGGGAGTCTTCTGCAAAAGAGACTGGAAAGAAGTTGTTCCTCCTGTATTCAGAAATACAGGAGGAACATTAAGGGAACCAGAAAGGGGTGAGAGACTTAAAGAATTTCAAGAAGGAAGTGGCCAGCAGTGGGAAATTGGTCATTATAAAGAAAAAAGGTTGAACAGTATCCACAGGATTGTGTAGTTGAGCCGCACTGGTGGCCGTAGTAAGAGCAGGGTCTGTGAGGGACAGAAGACATGTAGTGGCAGAGTGAATACAGAGATGAGGAAGTAGAGACAAAAGCCAGGACAGTTCTTTTGAAAAAGATGGCAGTGAACACAAGAGCAGGAAAGTTCATGGTCAGTTGGAGAGGCAGCATGTCTTGAGGCCGTGGAGGGTGCCTGTTTATGTTTATGGGGTCAGAGCAGACAGCGGACGTTGAGAGTGGCTGGAGGGAAGGAGACCTGAGCACAGCAGAGCTGGAAGGGAGGAGGTGGACTGTCCCTACCGTGTCCTCAGAGCAGGGGCGGTGGAGCACCATCTGCTATGAAGGGTGTGAAGTTAGAACTCTCTTCCCGAATTGGAAGAACAAGTCATTGGAGGAGGAGGTCAGCATTTTAGAAAAATACTGTTTCTGAAAAATCTCATTTCAGCAGTGTATCTGTGCTTTCACTACCAGCTTTGCTTGTACACATTTTTGTCATTTTATTAGGTGCCTGTTGAGATGTCTGCTTGAAGTTTGGAAAGCTGTATGAAAAATCATGAACTTCAGGATAGTTGTTTGGATGACTGGCTTAATTGTTTCTTTAGGAAACTGACTGGGACCTTCGTTGTTTAAAAGTCTCCAGCTTGAAAAGGTGCTTGTGATTTTAGTTCTTTCATTCTCTGTGGCTCCTTATTGTTTGAGTGATGTCTGTTTGTCCACCCAACTGACTCTGGCTTTCAGGAGTAAGGACCAAAGCTTTTCAGGACTGAACAGTATCTAGGGTGGCCAGAGACCCCCATGGTCCAATGTGAAAGCCACACGTTGTTGTTGTGAGTCCCATGTGTGTTCAAATTATTTTGCGTGGCAGAGTGACAAAATTGACCGGTGTAGTCTGGAATGGGTAGCGTTTGTCTTGCATCATATCAACTTGATGTAGTTTGCACGGCTAAGCTTCAGTGTCTGCCCTTGGCCGTGGATTCTTTTGGATGAAGAAAGACCAAGGAGAAACCCAAGAACATGCTTGGACAGAGTGAGCTCTTCTTCTTTCCTTTCCAGTCCCAGCTCAAGCCCCCTCTTCCTGCCTCATTAATTCTCATGTCTTGATCTACTGAGCTTAAAAACATGAGTGGAATGAAGATGCTAAGGAAGGATTGTGGGACATGCACGGGGAACCGGTTAGAGGAGACAAAAACATCTAACATCACTTTCCAGCTTGCAGATTGACTTTACTTACATGATGCTACATGATTATCTGTTTTATAGGTAAGGGAACTGAGCCCCAGAGATATGAAATGACTTACTTTTTGAGAACCACAGAGTTAATAAATGTCAGAACTGGGACTTCGATCCAGACCTTCTGTCTCCAAATCCATTGTTCTTATTCAAAAGGCTAAGGCATCAACTAGTATTCATATTATTAACATATTACAAGTGTTTTCTCTTTTAAATACAACATGATTACATTGCTGGACTTATAATTATGGGTTTTCCTAAGAAGATTAGTGCTATGTAAATATTAAGTACCATTATTACTATTTTATTGCCACTAAAATCATGGGTTACATAGGGAAATCCATTTTATTCAGTTCAATAATGTAATATCTTAGGCAAATGAAATATTGCCCACATCCTCAGGAAGCAGAGAAAGCAATTACATAAGCATATTGATGAAGCATCACGCGATGGGTTCTGTAATGGACATATGCCTAAGAGAAGGAAATGATACACAGGGGTGGTTCTTGAAATTCAGCATGCATCGGAATCACCTAGATGGCTTATAAAAACATGGAGGGACCTCTGAGTTTCTGAGATGGGGCCAAAGAAGGTGAATTTCTGGAACATTTCTAGATGGTATTGATGCCACTGGCCAGGACACCACAGTTTGAAAGCTGGTTTACGTTTACCTGGAAGAGTCAGAGAAGACTTTATAGAGTGATACCCAGGTAAAGCTTAATGAAGTAAAAGGAGTTTGCCTAAGGAAATGGGTGGAATGACACTCCACGTAGAAGGAGTAGCATGCATAAAGTTGTAGACAGAACAGTAGGTAGGGGGACCACAAAAAATCTGGTATTACCACAATACAAAGAGACGTGGACAGTGATGAGAGATGAGTCTGACTGAACTCAGGGAGGGTTGCATGTGCGATGCTCAAGCACGAAGTTTTTGCCCTGTAGGCGGTGCAGAGCCAGTGGGGGATTTGCAAGAAAGAAGCACCTTAGTCAAAGTTGCATTTCAGAAAGCTAATTCATTCTAGTGCAAGTATGGAAGCACAGAGGAAATTCCCACTTACTACCTAAATATGAAAGAGCTCTTTTGAACATTTCTCATAATGCCCAGAGATTAATCAGATGTGTGTGTGTCTTTTACTCAGTTAATATGTTACTGTGTGCCATGCATATATATATAAATCAAAGATATTATTCTTTCTCCCGGACCCTTGTGGGAACCAACACAAACACACAGGAAACAACAGAGCATAAGGCAAAACAGTATTTTACCAAGGGTCCAGAAAAGAGTAAGATGGGGAAGGGCTGAAGCTGTAGCGGGGTTTCACGGAGACAGCAGACACACTCTGGCCTTGCACAACAGATCCTTTTGCCTGGCCAGAGGAAGGCACAGCAGGCAAGGAGGACCCCGGAGTAAAGGAACAGAAGGGGAACTAAACTTGGAATGCACAGCGACATTGGAGACATTGGAGAAGTGGAAGCCCTGGACGACCTTGGCAGGAGCTTTTCTTAAGGCACAATGGAGGAATGGAAAATAGGTTTGTATCAAAAGAGCTGTTTCTACAGGGTACCCTCTGGAAGACTTTTTAAAAAAATAATAAAACTACATAGAGGTAGGATTATAATGCCTCTCAACTATCTGCAAGCCTCTTCTTCTCTCTTATCACCCAAGGATAATAGGAATTAAGGGTACAGAGTGTAAAGGCTTGGGCTGGTGGCAAGAGACAGGGAAGGTATATTGGGCTTTGGTTTCAATAGGGCCAGAATGACAATAGTTGCTGCCCTGGGAGCTGGCCATTATCTTGAGAATGAGGTGGGTTTGCATTCTGACAGCTTCATGTAAAAGGCCATCTGTCCTATGCACTGGGATGAAGGCTTCGGATGCCGCCCCCTTCAGCTCCCAGATGGTAGTGCAAGTGTGTTCGTGTAAGGGCGACCTCTTGGGTCCTTTGCTTATTCCCAATTTTTCAGATAGAAAAATGGTTCTGCGTGATGGTTTTGTGAATTGTGTTTCCTCTTCATCTCTTCATGTTAAACTTAACCATCTTTGCAGCATTTCTTAAGTCCTTAACTGAAACAAACCTAAAATTGATGTTTCTTGTTTATAAAGAACGGTGGATTTATTCACAGTGTAAATTGTAAGTCATTGCTGAATTTGACATTCCATGTACCCTTACAATTACCCAAAACTTGGATTTTTCTGGCCAACACATCATCCTTTTCTTAGATTGCTGTACTTTTTATTTCCATTACCAAAAGCAACACATGACTTTTTCTTCCAGATCCTTTCCCCCAAAGGGTTAAGATGCGTGAGTTCACAAACGTGACCTCCTGTGTGACCCTGGGTAGAGAGGCAAAGCCGCCAGGCATAACATAGGTTGCGGCAGTGGAGGGGCATCAGCCAGGCTCCTCTCTGCCTATGGCTCAGTCCCCACGCCAACCGGGCAGCCGTGCTGTTCAAATTTAAACCTCATCAAATTAAAAGTTACTGCACACTGTGGGCCTTTGAGGTCACATAGGAACCAGTGGAGGTAGAGCTAATAAATCAGAGATTCTGACATGCTTGACTTTAAGTGGAAATGGCAGCTAGAATGCATGTGGCTGGAAATACAGATAGCAGCCCACTAGCTCAATCAGATATATCTCTTTAAGCCCAATGAACAGCCCTACTGAATTTATCATTAACTATATTTAAACATAATCAGTCTTAAATTTCTGCCTTCTAAAATTGTGTTTTGGAAGAAGAAAAAAACAGGAGAGAGTAAGACTGACTTTGCCAAAGGGTGCTTTCATGGAGCACATGGAAGCCAAAACAAAAGGCCCAGTTTTAATTGAATTATAGACTGTGTAATTATTTAACCTGTACCAGCTGGTCTCAAGAAGCTACCAGATTCCTGAGAGACCTTGTACTTGGCTAGAAACATAAGGTACCTTATTAGTTACAATGAAAAAAAAAAGCCTTCTGTACCTATGTTACCTCCAACCCCCCAAAGAGCACAAAGTAGAAGGAAAAAAATCCTTCAAGTTCATTTCTGGGTTAAGAAGCAGCCCTCCCCCCCTGAGTATATGAGTGAAGTTGCTAAAGCACCTGTAGTCTCCGAGGAATGACCAGCACAAACAAGATGTTATGATTCACATAGGTCAGAGTAATTTTTCTAATTAGTCTCTTGAGATTTTATTTTTCACTTGGAAGTGCTGGATATTTAATTTGTTTGTGATACGAAATCGGCAAGCTGAGGATAGCTACGACTGCCCCTCCCCCTGCCCTGCTGTCCCGATACACTGTGGAACTCCCTGGGGGGGCGGGGGGGTCTCTGTGTAGACACTGTGCTTCATCTATCAACATCCAGCTAACGGAGTACCGTTTATTGACAAATGTGTCCTAATTACCCATTCCTTACTTGTAATGCCAGAACAATCCTAACAAGTTTCCCGTGATCATTTTTCTTTTAGATTAAATGTTTTTTCTCAATCCCTCAAATTTTGCAACATGGAAATAATTCATAATATGTTCTCATTTACATAAGAACTTGTTTCCTAAAGATACAGAGCAAAATATATCGGGGAAACTATAGTTTATGAATTAAAATATGATTGAAGACAGCCCTTGAGTAAAGAAAGAGTTCCTCCTTTTATTTTTTTTAAACACCCTTCTCTAAAGAAAGGTTGATTGACACCAAGCATCCTTGTCATAAATCATTGCTATTGATTTTACATTTGTTTTAGCTCTCCTGATTTTATGCCCCCTTATGTCATAATTTGTTATCCTGATAGCCAGCCCCCGAGTTGGTGCTGGGACTGAAGCTGCAAGGTGGTTTCTCTCCGTTCAGTCTAATCTGTATGTGACACAGATGGGCTTTCAAACACAGACTGGTGCTCCCTCCGTTTTATAGCATCACCCTGGTACAACCTGGGAAAAGTGACAACGTTAGGGATGTTCGGCGTCGGCACAGGTATGGCTCCTGGTTGCCCTGGGTGCTGCAGGAAGCTTCACCCCTGGCTTTTCACACAGAGATTCACTCCCAGGCTTTGGAGTGCAGATATCATGGCCATCTTCCGGAAATCAGCAAGGTTGGCATTCTTCCATCTTCCACTGGCTGCGGAAGTGGTGGGAGGTAGAATGCCTCCTGGATACACTACGCCTTGTTTTCTAAAGAAGGGCCATCCAACCCTCTTTTTAATCTGCATCTGCTAAGATGCCTGTAGGTCGGGGCAGGGATGTTCCCAGATCACCAAGCAGCCCATTTAGGGCAAAATTAGCTAGGCTTTCTGGATATACATGTTGTACTCAAGTATCACTTCTTGTGTTTTGATTTTTCTGGCCAATTTGAGTGAATGTTATGGTCTCATTCCGAGTTGTTATTTTATACTCTTTCTTCTCTGGCTTCCCATTCAGTACTCAGTCACATCACTCAAGACCATCCCAGAACTGTGCCGAAGATGTGACTCTCAAAACGAAGACAGATCAGGTAGGTTCCACCTCACGTCCCCTCCTCATCCTGGCTCCCAGAGTGTGGAGGCTGTTTCCCCTCACATTGTCCCCCCCGCCCCCTACTTTCTGCTTTCTTTTTCCTTTATGGCTCCTCCACTCACCCCACCCTCAACAAACAGATGTTAGGTCATCCTCCAAAGGCTAACAGGACAGGGAGGCCTTAATGAGGACACAGCTGTATACAAATAAATGGAGGCGATCAGCTCCACAGCCCAAACCACAGTATATGCAGCAATTTACTGAAAACCCGAGAAACCATTGGTGACAAAACATAATGATGCAGGCGCCGATAAAAAAATGTTGGATGCATTTGCTACCCATCTGGCAAGGCCAGCCTGGGGGACGGTGCTTGGCCAAAGTCTGAAACTCTATCAGGGATGTGACATGATAGACTCTGCAATAAGGCATTCTCTAACAGTTAAGATTAAAGCAAAGCTTTGGAGTTTAATAGTGTAAACTAAACAAAGAATTATGGCATATAGATGGAAACCAGCTGGTTGACCTTTTCTCCTTGCATATCCCACCACCCCTGACCAACACAAAAAGCATATTCAGGCTTGTTTTGCCCTCTGTTAATCAAATTAAACCTCCCTTTTTTTCTCTCTGCGATGGGCAAAAATAAAAATAAAAAAGGATATTAATGGAATGATACCATGGCATCAAACTATGAAATGATGTTTATTATATTTTCCAGTAATTTTAAAGGCATCACCATTAACCTTGCCTCCTCTTATAAATAACTAGAATCCTGAGAACCATGGTAACGGAAGGATTAAGATATAAGGGGTGATCCCCCCAAACCAGAATTGTCTTGTAGAAGGTGGAGCCCAAGTGGTGCATACAGGCCTCCCCCACCGGGTGAGCCCGTCTGCGTCAGTGCACCAGCTGGCGTTGTTGTACAGGCTTTCTTCAGCTCCCGTGGATTTTTTTTGAAGACTCGACACATTGGCCCATTTCACAATGGGTGATTTTCGAGCGACCTGCTTACACCATGCTGAGTGTTCAACAGTTTTTGACCCAAAACAGCATGACCTGCATGTCCCATCCTCCCTAGTCACACAGGCTCACCCTGAGAGATGTTTTTCATTTCCCTGGATGAAAAAAAAGCCTCAAAAAGAAACGTGTAGTCTTTGTGGAAGAGGTGAAACAAAATACGGCACCAAAATCAATGAGTTTAAAAACTGTTTGGGGCAGTAGAAAAAAGTCTCGGTAGTTGTATCACATCCAGTGGAGAGTACTTTGAAGGTGACTGAAGTCTGAACATGTGAGAATAAATCCACATTTTTTAAAAATCTAGGTTTTTTTGTTTACCCCTCATAATTTTAGAATTATATGTATCATGTTTTAAAATAAACAGATGGTTCTCACCTACAAAGCTACTAGAAGTTTAGGCCTTTCTCACCGAAAGAACTTGTACAAAGCTAGTTTACTTTGCTCCTGGGCCGTTTGCTTTTTTTTTTTTTTTTTTTTTTTTTGACATTTTGCTTAGACGGGACAGGGAAGAGTATTAGTCTCTCTAGGGTTGTTTATCTCTGTTTTTTTTTTCTTGGGCGGGGGAGGTGTGTGTGAGTGAAAGTAATGCTTCCATATTTGAGTCAGAAACATCACAGAAGATCATTTGAAGTTCAAATAACAGTTTTCATTTATTTTCAAGTTGCAAAAAACATTTTTTATTTCAAATACTCAAGCTTCTGTCGGGTTCAGCAGAGGCTTTGGCCCTATGGCCTGTCAGGATATGTCTCTTTAAAAGGCATCTCTGGCTTCCGACTGCAGCGGACGAGCCACCATCATCAGAGTCAGAAGGACCTGGGTTCAGGTCTTTGACTAATTTATCTATAAAATAAAAAGTCAACTTGTTCTGCCAGACTATATTGTTAGGTTAAAAATTAGTAAATCTGAAGGTACTTTGTTGATGCAATATTTTCTTTTTTCATTCATTGGCGTAGAGAGTAAAGGAGACAAAATAATAGCGAACACTTCAGTGTTGCTTAATGTGCAAGCTAGATTTGGTTGTAAGCACTTTACTAACATTGGCTCAGTTGACCATAAAATCCCTGTGGGCTAAGCACTAAGATGTTTGTATTATATAGATGGGCAAACTGAGACAGAGAACAGAGAAGTTAAATACTTTGCCCAGAGTCACATAGCAATTAAGTTACAGAGCTGGCATTCAAACCCCAGGAATTCTGCTGCTACCGTCTGTCTGTTCTCTCATCCACTGCATATACTGCCTCTCAAATGGCTGGACTCAGTGGGACTTAGTTGCATTAATTTAATTTTAGGATATTATCTTTTTAAGACTTTAAAAATCAGGATTTTCCCTCCTCAGCTAAATGGTGATTTTTCTCCATTAATACCTATTCTTGTTTAGCAAGTTAAGTGACTTAACTGAAGCTTTTAAAAATCCACACTCAGTGGATTGAGTGTGGGCTGCAGACCGAAGTGTTGCAAGTTTGATTCCCAGTCAGGGCACATGCCTGGGTTGTGGGCCAGGTCCCTGGTGGGGGCCACGTGAGAGGCAACCACACATTGTATTTCTCCCTCCCTTCCCCTCTCTCTAAAAATAAATAAAATTAAAAAAATTAATTTTCCCTGGGATTTGTTCATTTCATTCTGGGTTAATTCCCTCTGGGTGTGATTTCTAGCCACTTCTGCAATAGATGGTGCTAGGCATTTCCGGTTAAGAAGGAGGCCGGTTTCCAATTCAGAAGCTTTAAAACTTCGATGAGAACAAAGACCCCATGCTCAAGATAGTCAGCAAAAGTTAGGCCTGGTAGGAAATGGATAAATGAGGGAAAAACTCTCAATGTCATCTCATGTACAGTCCAACTTGATAGACCATTTGAGGCTGGTGAACCACTTTCTGATAGAGTGAGAATGCTCCTAAAAAAAGCAGCGCATGGAAATATCGATCTCCCCATAGCACTGTGCAAAATTCTCTGTGGGATCCTTTGAGAGAAATCTCAACACAGTAAATTTGCACAACCAGTTTCAGAAAGAATTGAGGCATTCTTGGTCGGTTCTGTGGGCATCCAAATGTAGAAATAACCACCTCCACAGCCCTCCAGACTTGCTCGTGGCAAACACCTAGAAGGCAGCTGCTCCCCGAGTGCTTGGAAATCCCCAGACGGCAGCAGAAAGTGCACTCGCTTCGGAGGCAAGTCTGCACCTTTCTTGTGGACGGGGCACCCTCTTGGGATACTTTCCCCCAAATCTTCCGTCACTTGGAATGTATTCCACCAGATCAAGGCTTTTCTCTTTCTTTTCTGAAGTTTGTTAAGCACTTTCTTCTTTGTGTAGGTTGTCAAATGGTAATGTTTCCATCTCTGTATGAACAAGTTTGGACCAGATGTTCTTGGGTCCATTTGTTATTTTTTCATTCAATGAATAATTGGTTTGTTACGTTTTCATTCAACAAATAATTGGTTTCTCTGTCCTAGGCATTGGGGACACCATAACAGCAAGACATGGACAAGGTCCCCATCCTCCCAGTGCTTACATTCTAGGGGATAGCAGGCAAGAGGCAAACAAATAAGTGACTGAACCAGATCATTCCAGAGAGTTATAAGAGGTGACTGAAGCCATGTGATAAAGTAACTTGTAGGAGTTGGGGAGGGACCAGGGTTTGGAGGGTCAGGCAGTGCTCGAAGGACCCAGCCACGTAAACACTAGTGAAGCGTGCTCAGGCAGCGGAACTGGCAAGTGCAGAGTCCCTGAGCCAGGAGGGAGCTGAGCATGTGTGAGGAAGGAAAAAAAAAGCATTGTAGCTGCAGCCTGGTGATCAAGTGAGGGCGAGGTCAGGGTCAGGCTGTGCAGGGCCCTGTCCATCACGTATACAGGATTCAGACTCATGCCCAGTCCCATGAAGAGCACCGCCAGCAGGAATGCAATCTTTCTAAAATCCTATTACCTGGAAAGAAGCCTCAGCCTATAGGATCATAACTCTCAACAGAAGAGGGGGCCCTGAAAATCACCTAGTCTGAGAGACAGCAAGTGAGATTGCAAATAATAGAGTACACGGGTGAAATGTTGACCGTCGATGAATGTAGATGAAAGGCATGCGGTGTTCTCTGTACTGTTTTGGTTTTTTCAACTCTTGCATAAATTTATTTATGAATAAAAAGTTTTTTAAAATGCAAAAATATTCATGTAGTATGAAGGTCATCAGATCTTTGACGGTGATCGTTACTACTTTTCCCTGTAGTTATCCAGCCTGTGCTCATCGCCTCACTGACGCAGAGCTCATAGCCTCATGAGGCTGCCCGTCCATAAAAGTTCATTTTTTTTACTAGAGCTAATAATTTATTGGAGTAACATTGGTCGATAAAATTATATACAGGTTTCCAGGGTATGTTTCTATAATATATCACCTGTATGTTTCATCTGTGTTCACCACCCAAAGGTAAAGGGAGTCAAATATGTGGTGATAGAAGGTTAACATTTTGCTCAAAAATCAGTGTGTCTCAAAGTTTCACCCTTTAACCCGGCTCTTCCTGAGGAATGATAGACTAGGGTGGTCCCTCCTGAGCTCAGTGTGTGGCGGTGGCAGTCATCCTCACTCTTTTCTTCTCCCAGTTAAAATTTCCCTCTGCAGCTTTAAGTGCACCCTGCTCCTTGCTCTCTTGCGAATGATTGCAGTCTACCAGCATCCCTCTTAAAAGTGGGGCACCCAGAACTGAACCTGCGGTTTCTCCATGTATGGTCTGATCAGAGCCTGTCAGCCCCACAGAGCAGCCATCCCAGGACACACCGTCCATGTCTCCTACCTTCCCAGGTGGGTTACAAACACAGCAGTCCTGCCAGTCCTCTCTGTTTGTCAAGGGCTCTGAGAGGAATAGGAGAGTCACCTGAGTCTAGTTTGGGGCCCTTGGAAGCCCCTCTATGAGATATACACCCCAGGACTCACTCCACTGCATGCCTGGACCGTGGGCCAGGTCCATGGTGGGATTTGATGAAGGCAGATGCAGAGCACTGTCAGAGGCCTGGGCAGCGTCTGCACCCTTTGCTAGCTCACTGATGCCCATGCGTCTGTCCTGGAAGTGCCCTTCCTCTAGCCAAAGGCTTTGATGCCTATAGTAATCCATCCGTGGACAGGAATATTTTAAATAGTTCTCCATTGACTATACTACACTATGACTGGGTTACACATTTTGCGAGAAATGAAGCTTTGAAAAGAACTGTGAAGGCAGCACAGATACCATAAGACAGCAGGAGGGAGGGGGAGAACTAGGAGTGAGAAGATCAAGAACAAATTTTGCCTGTCCTTGGAGCTAGCTGCTCAGGGGTTGTTGAGGGTTCTCAGTTATTTCTTAGGGCCTGAGCATACCACGCATGTTGCAGGTCCTCTGTAAGTAGCTTATCTGTCCTCAAAATAATTCTGTGTGGGAGGACCATTTTGATGCCCATTTGATTGATGTGGAAACTGAGGCTTGCAGAGGGTAACTAATTTGGCTGTAGTTCTGGAGCTAACAAGTGCATTTGAAGCCTCAAGTGCTGACTCCAGAGCCACTGTGAAGCTGAGCCACTTAAGTAAGTTTAGTATAAGGAACCTTGTGTGATTAGTAGTGTGGGGCAAGAACAGTGTAGTTAGTAGCATGGAAGTAGCATGGGGAGAAAAATTTACACCTCTAAAAGAAAGCAATTTGTGAAATGTTTGCATGTATTCTTTGCTTAATTTCCACCACTCACATAGGAAAAGAAGACAACACGGGACTGTGTGTTAACTGTACGGTACGTTTTCCCAAATGAGCACTAAAACATATTATGTTGGCATATGGTATTCGAATCAAACGTATTCAATTACAATGACTTTGAGTTTTTTAAAAATTAAGTAGACATTCAAATGCACATTTGTTTCAAGTCACAGTGCTTTAAATGTCTTGTGATTCTTCAAAATATGTATCTGCTGAGCTCATTGTATCATTTTCTTATGAAAGAAGGAAGATAAATATTAATGCAGCTTTGCATCTGAGAGCTTAGATGCAGAGGTTACAAAATCCGGTTATGTAACAGTAATAAATAGCCTTGGGATGTGTTGGAGAAAAGATTCTGAAAGAATAGACCTATGTTATACACCATCATCAGATGACAATGAGTAAAGAAATACAATACTTTTCAAGCTTGGTACCTGGTAAAAGTCACTTTGGATGCATATTTTAAAGCATTGCAAATTTGCTGTATTTTTACTCGCTGTGTGTGAAAATTTTGTGACAAACCCTGAACTTTTGAACATACAGGGTTTCTAAGGCTTCCAAGGATTTGACCAACATCAAAACAAAAAAAGTTGGCATGACATTTGTTCTTTGAAAGCCGCTGTGACATAGCTGATGATGCCACGTGTATAGAACCCTGCTTTCCATTTTATTGAGGTCGAAGAGCTCAAAGTCTGAAAAGAAGGTTGGCAGGCCAGTTTAAATTGAAAGTCCTGCTGATTGATTCATTTGACATGAAAAGAAGATATAATATAAAACAGACTCCAAAGAATAGGAAAATACATTTTCTAAGATCTAATCAAGAAAATGAGCCCTTCAACCTAATACAGTAAACAGTCTAACATTTATGACAAAACTCTTAGTTTATTTAACTGTAGTAAAAACTTACATTAAGTCATCTAGATGAGAATGTTAGTCAAATAAAACAATTATTTTTATTTGTCTTGAGAAAATTATAATTATATAAGAAATATGATTCATTATGAGAAATTATAATTATACAAGGGATATGATTCATTATAAGATTCATTATATGATTCATTATGAGAAAAGTAAAAACTGCAATTAACCCTACCACAAAAACAAAATTTCTGTACTTCTTTCTAGTACTTTTTTTCTGGAGGCATATTTTTTGGATGATTGCAATCATAAGTAAGGACAGTTTTGCCTATTGCTTTTTCTGTTATTAGAGAATGTGCATGGCCATCATTTTGAATGCACCACAGAACTTATATGTCTCTGGCCAAAGGGAGAGACCATCTCTGCCTTTTAATCGGTAACACTCTATTTATGTTTCTAAGAGAAAGAGTAGACAACATTATGGGGAACGATGGGAGCAAGGGGTGATCAAAAAGCTGAAATTAAACTCCGGTAACATCAAAAGTAATGAAAGGGATGGGATGCAGCAGAGCTTAGATACGTTGTGTCCTTGGCCCTTTGCTTGGCCCTTTCTGTCTTAACTTGAACGTTTCTCCTCTTCATCTGACCACAACTATAAGCACCGCTGCTCTCTGATTTTTTAAAAGGCTAACAACATTGTGAAGCTAAGGAAGTCAGGAATGAGACAGTATTAGAGAGAGAAAATTTAGGGGAAAGGACTCACGAGCTCCTCTTCCATGTTTTTGTTTATTTTTATTGGACTTTTAGAAACATGCCCCCCCCTTAAACCAGTGGGGTGGGGGAAGGGGGGTGTTACTAGGTTGGGAGCCTTGTGGCATCTCTGACAGCCCTTGGTGCAAGCGTATCTTCTTTCTGTTGTTTCCCAATATTAAATGGGCTCTGCCTTCCCATTTTAAATGACCCTTGTTTGGTTCACATATCTCCTTTGCCCTGACTCTTCCCATTAAAAAAAGGTCCTCAAAGAAACTAAAGTCATAGAAACAGAACCCTAGAATCTCCTACTTGAAGGACCGTCAGAGGAACTCAAGGGCCTTGACTTTCCCAAAGCGCAGACCCTGGCAGTTGGTCACCCACTTGGGTGCTGCATCTCACACTGTGGTCCAGGACCGGCTCCAGCACCAGCAGCATCACCTGGAAGCCTGTTAACAATGCAGGCTGCCAAGCCTTGCCCCAGACTCCAGAACCAGAATCTGCATTTTACCAAGCTCTCCAGGTGACTCATTTATGCATATTCAACTTTGAGAAGCACCAACTTAGGCCACCTTGCTGCTCATTAGCTGTCCATGGTAAGGCATGGTGATCTTTTCTAAAATGCAAGTCTGATCATGTCACTCAATGCTCAAAAGCAGGCAACGGTTTCCCAAGATGATTCTCAGGATGTACAGTGGGAAACACTCTTATGTGTCCTTTAAGGCCCTGACCCATCTTCTCCTGGGTCTGCAGGCTCCTCACGTACCACCCTCCCTGTGCTTTCTGCCTGCCAGTCACACCAGGGAATCTCCTTCAGTCCTCCAGATGTGCTGTGTTCTTTCACTTGGAGTTGTCCTTCTGTCTTTCCTTTCACATCCAAGTTCAACTCATTAGGGCCTCTTTCCTATACTCCCCACACCACCACCATCTAATGGAAATGTAATGTCAGCCTTGTACATAATTTAAGATTTTCCTAGTAGCCATATTAGAAAATATTAAAGGGAGGTTAAATTAATAATATCTTTTATTTAACTCAATAAGTCAAAACTATTATCATTTTGACATGCATCATTGGCCACAGATGTCTAATGACTTCTATTTTGAACAATGCAAGGCCTAGATTACATCCATACCCACCCCCACCTTGTATCATTTCTTAGCTCTCTGTACTTTCCCTGTTTAAATAAAATGTGTTTCAAAAATTATTAATAATGTGATACTGGTTTAATATCTGTTTTCTCTGATAGACAAATAAAATCTCTTTGGGGTAATTTTGTTCATTATATCTACAGTGCCTGGCACTGGTGCCAAATACAGGGGTGGGGAAAAGGAGGCTTACAGCTGTGAAACACAGACTTTTTCTTGCATTACGATGTATTCAGTAACTGTGGTATTATGTCTCTTTCCACACGAACCACTGTAAGCCTACTTTTGTCCACCCCTGTGAATACTGAGGTATGGATGAGGAATGGAAGTGAGAAGGGGTGAAAGGCAGCCTTGCTCCTTTGGGTTTTATGTTACAACTGAAGAGCAGGACACGCCTCTTCATTTGGCTTGATGCCTTGATCCTGCAGTTATCTCCCCTTGTAGCTACACAGCCAGCGTCCTTCTCTCTACGGAGTCCTTATCCTCATCAGATGAGCCCCCTCTAATTGTCTCCTATCTTACAAAACAAGCAAACAGTACCCCTTCTAGTGGTTTCCGCCCTGATTCTCTGCTGCTGCCTCTCCCCCACCCCATGCTTTGCAGCCAGCCTGCTTTGAAACCCTAAAGGAACCTCCACCTCTAGTCTCCTACCTCCCACGCACCGTGAGTACCTGCAGCGTGACCTACACGTCTCCAGGAATAGTCACAACTTCTACGTTGCTAAGTCCGTTGATACTGATACCTTCATCTTTCTTGGCCTCTTCACTTTATTTTGGACTTGGTTCTGCCTTCCTGGAAACATTCTCCTCTCTTGTTTTTGTGATTCTACCTGTCTCCTCATTTTCCTCCTAATACTCTGACATCTTCTTAGTCTCCTTTACAGTTCCTTCTCCACTTGACCTATCAATATCTAAGTGGCACTGAAGTATTCAACAGGACTCTCTCTCCTCTCTTTCTTTTGAGTTGATAGCTCAATTACTCTCACAGCTTCAAATACCGCCCCTCAGCACTCTAGGCCTCTGACATTATGGCTCACTCAGTATCTTCATAACGTGCCCTATGAAATTCCAAGGAGGAAGTCTTGAATCTCCTCCTCATTTTGTTCCTCCTCGTACTCCCCCTTGGCAAAGACACTCAGTTTCCTAAAATACCCACTCACTGGCCAAAGCCCCAGTTCTCCCTCCCTTTCCTTCCAACTCAGCATCAATCTATATACCAGGTCCTGAGTTGTCTGTGCTAGAGTAACTCCCCATCTGTTTACTTCCTTCGTCCCACCAGCTGGTCAAGGCCAGCTTTTTGTGTCATCTGCGTTCATGGCCATCAACCAGTCTCACTTCTTTGTTCACCACCAGCCCTCACCCACCCTCTCTTTCCCACAGAGTAGGCAGAAGGATATAGTTTATAAAGAAAAGCAGATCATGTCACTGCTCTGTCAAATTCTCCCAGGGGTAGCACATTTCAGTTAAAATAGAAACCAAACTCTGTTGTGGCCAATAAAACCCTGAAATGAACTGGCCCCTGACCACCTCCCCCAACTTGACCTTCGATCACATTCAGCCTGGCTCACTCTGCTCCAGACAGAAGGACTTTGGAACCGGCCAGGTTCTCTCTTGCATCAGCCATTTGAAAATGTGCTTCCTTGCACCCAGATCTCCTTTCCAGAATCAGCTGGAATCCAGAGTCATCTTTCCTCTTGTGTTTTTTCCTCAGATCTGTTTGATTCTGCCATTAGGACAAGGAATATGTCTAGTTCACTTGCCTTTGCAATTGTAGAAACACATGCACGGAAGATATCTAACAAATGCTTGTTCAATGAATAAACCCTATAAAATATTTTAATATTCTGACAATTACTTGAACATATCTGAACAAGTTTTATTCCATTCTGGTATCTCTAGCTTACCTCAGACACTGACACCTTTGACCAGTTGGGAGAATTAGCAGCTTAAAATACAAATTCTCAGTATTAAGATGACTAGATTTAGGCTGATGCACTAAAGATAAAGCTGGGAAATCCTTCCACTCCATCAATTTTTCTAAGAAAAATTGTTATTAAAAACCACTTTCCTAACTTTGCTCCCACACAGAAGCTCCATAGTGAGTGGCAGCCAAAATCTGGGCAGAGAACGCAGTTGGGGATTTAGGTAAAAATGAATCCGAACTGAGTACAGCCAGGTTTTGCCACTGGTTTCTGAAATCGAATTGCCCACATGTGACCCAAATAGAGAAAATGTGAATTGCATGTTTAGGAAATAATTTTCACTTTCACGAAAGCGGCCCTGCAGTGTTATGGAAACAAGCTGGAGTCAGGGAACCTCAGTCCTGGTTGAGAAGTCAGCATGCTGTATAAGTTTCCACATAACACTTAAAATTTCCTGAGTTCTCATTTATTTGCAAGTAAGAATACATGAAAACTGCTCACCCATTCTTTGTCTTTTGTGAAAACCTCTAAGAAAATCATACACTTGAATGCAGAAACACAGATAGCTTTACAGAAATATATTCTACTAACAATTCTGAAGTGTTAGGTGGAGGAAATCTTAGAATTCCAGTTAAGAAAGGCCATTTTGAGGAAGTCTTAAAGTGCGTGTAAGTCTTTTTTTCCTTGGTTGTTCCAGTGCCTGGGCGGTGCACACTGAGCTGCACCAGGAGGCGCAGGCAGAGCCGCTCCACCGTGCGTGTGTCCTGGGACGAGCCTCTGTCTGCACTTGGCTTTGCTCGGATGCACCTGCCCTGCCCTCTCTGCAGCCTTGGAGCCAAGACGCCCAGCCCAGGCTGGAGCTTGAGTGGGCCTGCCAAGAGGAAGAGCAGGCTGCAGGCCAGGGCTGGCTGTTTCCTCCCGTTTTTCCTCCCCTGGGACTGTTAAGGTACAACCCACTCAAAACAGGACCAGGTTTCACTGACTTACTGTTTTGTTTCTTATAGAAAATAGAATTCATTTCACTTTCAGGAAAAAAAAGTAGAACACTCTTGTATCCTAAAGAGGTCCCTCCTTTTCTTTCCTTGATGTCTAAAGCTGTATTTCTAATGCAGGTACATAACTTCTATATTTAGAAGTAAAAGAAACTGGCCTTTTGGGAGCCATCAATGGAGATGGGGAGCAGAGGGTGGAGGGCAGGGTTTTCCAGTTCTCTCCCTGTCCCACCTGCCCCCAACACACACACTCCTCTCCATCTGCCTCTTGCTCTGTCTTACAAAGGAGCAGTGCCTTGAGTTGCCTGTGTTCGACATTAGAGCAACACTGTAAAACATCGCCACCTTCAGTTAAAACTGGTAAGTGTGTTTCTGCGCATTCCAGAAAACACACTGAGCAAGTTCTCTGGTTTCTGTGCTTCTCTGCTTGATGTCTCTTGATGTATATCTCTCTCTTCAATTTAGCACAAGAGGGAAAAGGGGAAGGAAGGAAGGGAGGAAAGGAGAGAGGGAGGGAAGGAGCCTGGAGTGAATTTAAAACTTAATCCACATCAGAGGTTTTGCTAATGTCAAAGTGAAGGTCAGCATACTTTTTAGATGACAGAATAACTCTGAAACCATGTACTTTCTCAGACCCACCAATTGTTATTCTGTGTGAACTGTACTTTTGAAGTCCAATGGTTTAAAGTTGTCAAAATATTGAGCCTGATTTTATGATAGAACATGCCTTTTTGGTGGAGAAGTGTCATTTCTACCCAGGGCAGTAGCGGTTTGAGTATGCATACGAATATTCACAGACCCAAGGAGCGGGTGCCTGTCGGGTGCAAAGTTAGTGAGCAGTCTTGACAGTTCTGGACAGAACTGGGAATAACGAGTCAGGGATCTGACATTCGCAGCAGCTGCTTGATATCAGCAGCCACTTAACATCGGGAAATTTAGAACCAAATCATGAGTCATTTCCAACAGCATTTTAACATCTTACTGTGAATAAATCATTGGTTGGTATTTTTTGCAAGTACAGTACTAAAGTTCTCGGTACGTCCCTACAGCCTCACGGCACAACTCTCAGAAGAGGGTCTGTGGCATCAGTGAAAGCGATGAGCAAGCAACCCAGTGGGGACGTTCCGGAAACACGCATCCCTCACACACATTCGTTATCCCCAGCACCGTGGCCTGAGCACAGTTCTCCGAGTCCAGAGTGAACGCAGCCCTTTCTGGGGCCAGGTTACCACCTAGGACCCCGCAGAACAGTGATCAGCAGGCAGTCCTCACCCAGACACCACGCCCTGTTGCAGCATCAGGAGATGGTATCGGTCCCCGGTTACCACATCTTCCTGAGCCTGAGGTGTCTGCAATAAGTGGGCCCACTGGAGATTTCAGTTTACGCTGTGTTAAGGACACTTGTAACTGTAGCATTGGCGCCCCTCATCTTTCATCATCCCCCTTCCTTGGGTGGGAAAATGGAAAAAATGGAATGCTGAAGAACTTAAAAGGTATGGTCTTGAAGGTACCTAGGTTTCCAATAGCTAGAGATATGGAGCGTATTGTTATATATACATGTAAGGCAATTACAGTTAAAGCCGACCATTTTGTTTCATGGGATATAAAATCCACTTAAATTTTTAAAGATTATTTATTTATTTATTTATTTATTTATTTATTTATAGAGAGGGGAAGGGAGGGAGAAAGAGAGGGAGAGAAACACCTATGTGTGATTGCCTTTAGTGTGCCCGCTACTGGGGGCCTGGCCTGCAACCCAGGCATGTGCTCTGACTGGGAATGGAACCAGCAACCTTTTGGTCTGCAGGCCAGCACTCAATCCACTTGAACCACACCAACCAGGGCGAATTCATTTAATTTTTAACAATAAACAGTAGGGATACATTATTTTATCCTAAAGTCATATCCCTTTTCTTTACCTTCTTGATGTCTAAAGTTTGTATTTTTTAATATGAAATGGATAATTCCATATTTAGAAGTAAAGTAAATAGGCCTTTTGGAAGCCAGCATTGACGTTAAGTCTAGAAAATTAGATCCGCTGTTGCAACAGCAAACTGTACATTATCTTCCTAAGAAAATACTAATTTATCAGTCCCAAGAGCCAAAGAATTGTTCTGTGTCAGCAATCGGCTTAGCCTCATAATTATAAATTTGTGAGGATCTGTTGAGAGACATGGATCCAGAAGAATTATAGTGTTTCATAGTGAATCACTCAGAATAAAGAACCCTGTTATTTGTAGACATTCCATACCATCACAAAAATTTAGAGGTGGGTCAGGTCTTGGCAATCATGTAGTCTAACCCCTTTAGTTTACAGATGAAGCAATCAAGACTTAAAACTTGTAGGAAATATATGAAAATGTTTAAATGTGCAGTGCATCTTCTGAATGTCTGAACATCTTCAGTAGCTTACTAGCACTACTATCTTTGAAACAGTCAACATAGTTAACTTGTCCAAAATGTGGCAAGAGAGCCTCATTATGACCAGGCTCCCATTTATTTCCTATGCTTAGCATCCTTGGCCTAGCATAGATTCTTTCTCCTTCCTCCTTCCTTTCTTCTTCCCTTCCCCACTCCTCCATTTATCCATTAAAAGATTTTGTTACTGAGTCCCAGTAGCTGTGAGATGCTGTTCTAGACAGAGCTGGTTATGAACAAAAGGAGGTTTAGAAGCAAACTTCGCCCTCGAGGAACGATCAAGAGAGAAGGTGAGACAAATGCATGAGTGAACAGTTGCAACAAAACTTCAGAAATGCCCAACTCTGTATGCCCGGGTACGATCGGGGCCCTGAGAAATGCAGAGCAACGGTGCCCTGGGAGAGTCAGGGGAAGTACACCAAGGAGGTAACGCCAGAGGGGACTCTCCTCAGGGGGGCCTGCCTCTCAGGCAGAGAAGGCGGCAAGGGGATTCCAGCAGAGGGGGACTGCCCCAAAGGCGGGAGCAATAAAGAAAGGACATATTTTACCAGAAGAGGTGAGTCTGGTGATGGATGAGCAGGGAAAAATTAGAGTTGTGGGGATGATGGGTGCTGCGATGGGAAGATAAATTAGAAAGTAAATAAAGGAACTGCTGCATACCATGCTAAAGAATTTAGCTGTCATCCTGAAGGCCCGGGCTTCCCAAAGCTCAGTAATTCAAGTATTTCTTCACAATGCCCACTGTCTACCTTGGTTATTTTTGCTTTGCTTGTGTATCACTCACACTATTATTTATTTAATGCATTTGTCTAAAGTAACTTACTTTTAAATGCTTGTTTTTAAAACAAACCTATGTCAGTGTTGTAAATAGAAAACCCACATGACTTGCAATCATTTTAAGGTCTTCATTAAAATGAATGATGAAAATAGAATGTTTCTGTTAACACTTTACCTATAAAAATTTCTGAACCTGTGACCTGTGGTCTCATTGTTCCAAAGGGAGATTTTGGAACAATGAGGAGTTAAGTTCATTATAACATCAAATCGAAACTCCTAAAATTACTTAGGAGAAAGAGAGTTGAAAGCAATAAAACTTCCTCACTCCCTCGGTCAGGGGGATGGAGCTGTGTGCCTGCCACCTTAGCTACTGCATGGAGGAAATACTGTTTGGGGCAGTACAGACTTACCAGAAGAGGAATAACTCAGAACTAGAAAGGAAGACCAAAAAAGTAGGTAGACCCTTGCCCAGGCTGATTCTACCGGAGTTTCAGTGCAGTGCCAGTATAGAAGGATGAAGAAAAGGGAGAATTTCAGAGAAGAACATGGCAGCACCTGTGGGGCGAGGGGCAGGGGTCAAGGGGAGAGAGGGCGAGCCATGCCCTGGAGATGGATGGCTTGTGGGACGGTGTGGCAGCCAGGTGATGCAGGCCAGGTTTACCAGGGATGAGGAATATAGTTAGAAAGACAGACTCGAGTGTGTGTGTGTTGGATGAGGAGGGGGAGGAGACAAAGCAGAAAAAGATGGAGAGGGACAAGACCCCTAAATCAGAACATGCAGCCTGCCACAAGTACTTGCAGTTCTTAAGTTCGCAGTAAATGCTTGTGGAATAAAAGGACAAGTGTGGATGGATAGCGGGCAGTTGGAAGTGTCTTGCTGGTGCTAGGAGACATTCCAAATGCCCGTAGGTTGGGAGAGATGATTACATCCTATAAGTCAGCTTCAAATACACTTCCAATACACCTAGTGACCACTTTAGAAGATGTGTGATGTCATCAGCAGTCAGATTTAAGGAGTATTAGACATGTTTACTTTAGTAAGATGTTAAAAGTGAATCCATTCAACCAACCTCATTCGGAACTTACTTATGGAAGGCAGTTTTCTGGGAGCTTTGAGAGATGGAGAGATAAATTGGACACAAACCCTGTTCTCACAGAGCTTGTACAGATCCAATAAGATTACAGATGAGTTTCTCAGGGGTGTAAAATATGTTAATGTGGAGTATTTCTTCAGGATCTTCAGAAAACAAATTTAGCCTCAAAGTCTTCCTAGTAACCACAGTTCGTGTGAACTCTCTTCCCATGCAGTGTATGGAGTTTATTACGGTGTTCGGGGAGAAAACAGTGTAAGTGAAATTTCTCATAGAATTGGAAGTGACAGTCTTGCCAGTCATTAACAGCCCTTTTTCTTGTGTTGTGCTTAAAATACCGATTTGCCCAGCTTAGGAGAAACAAACTAATTGAGTTTTATCTTTTGCACATATATAAAACTGTCCTTCTCAGATAAGTATATCATATAGTAATATACTAGAGACTTCTCGTGAAAACCTGTTAAATAATCCATTTCCCACAACTAGGATGTTTTCCCTCAGCAATCATGACACAGGCTAGAAAGCACAGATTTCACTTTCAGTCTGTAAAAGAGTCACGCATTTGAATGAGGGAAGGACAACAAGCCTAATGTTGATACCCATTCCTCAGTTTCTAGACCCTTCTGTGGAAAGAAGTGTTTTTATAAGACTCAGACAGAATTCATTTCCACACAGCGTTCCCAATGGCTCCCGTCGGAGCAGAACAGCTGGGAAACATATGGTATCCATTTCCCTGTATCACTTGGAAAAAATTTCACATGTAAATAAAGCCAACATAAAAGAGTAGCCCTTTGAACCCACGACCTTGTACATACAATACATAGATAGTGGCACAATGCACTCGTTGTATTGGCCCACTAAGTTCTGTGCCTTTAAGAATTCCTTCTTCTATCTTGAGATGCACATTTTCAAGATGTTCCAAAGAAATAAAGGTAATTTTCAAAAATATTAGCAAACAACGTATCTGACAATAAGTATGTATCTCAGAAATGTAAAGGACTATATGTATCTCACTATATTTGAAGCCTTTCTGACAATTGATGGATACAATTAAAGGCATATCTCTACATTATAAACTCTCTGCCCATTATCTCTCTGTTTTTAAATAAGTGAGTAAGTTAACCGTGTGTTCTTGAAAGGAGAAGAGAAAGCCTTGGCAGAAATTTCTGGCAGACATTAGTTTTTTCATAGGTTTAGATTTTTAGGGAGAAAAGGACATATAAATGATAGAAAACCTTTTAAATTTATAATGGACCAACTGGAATTAGTCTTTGCCTTTTGCATATTTACATTTCATACATAACTCTAGAAAATCCAGCTCTTATTGGTAATTATCGCTCCTCTGAGCTTATTAACAGAACTTTTTTCCCCTGTGAAGTTAAGCCGTAAATCCCTCAGAAGGATGCACTTTGGGCATTTAAAAAGAGGTTTAATGTGTTGTACAAAGTGAGATTCAAATTTAAATACTAGCATTTGCTAATTGTCTGCTCTGTGCCAAGTACTGTGTACAATGGAGAACCAGAGCCGACAACACAGAAGGGAAGCAGCAGCTTCAGAGCATGTAGATAACTGCCCTTCCCTTCTAGAACATTCCGTGTCATGACCCATTCCTTACCAAATGGAATCTGAACCTCCCCTCAGACCTTCTCCTAGATTCTAAAATGCCTCAGGGAGAAGGGCCTCCGAGGAGGACCCCTTAATGCAGGTCCTTTGAAACCCCTTTCAAAACTGAGGTCCATTTTGGAGAAAAAACCCACAGTTATATGGCATTCAGGCTCAGAATGTTCCCTGTCACATCCTTAGCTTGGATCCAGAAGTTCTCTGAATCCTTTGAGAACACATCCTGGCAGGAGGAAGAATGACCGAGCTCTAAATGTGGGGAACTTTAATAACTCGTATTCCAATTTCACGCCCTGTATCAGTGGTAGCCAGGGACTCGTACAAACGATAGGCCTAGGAATGCCCCCATCTCTTTTGCCGTGCCCAATAGCAAAGACCAGAGACAAAAACATGTTTTGGGGTTACAATCTTCCAACCTGCTGTTGTTCCGGAAAAGGCTAGATAGACCAGAGGTCCCTGGTTGGGGGTTAGTCCTGAAACCCCACCCCTTTAATGGGGGATGGTGTGAACTAAGTGGAAGGGGAGTAGGAATCCATAAATCGCTGGTCAGCACGTTCCCAGGGGCGCTGGGGCATCTATCATCTGGTCAGGGGAGTGTCCCAGAGAGGAGGTAGTGTCACTGTGGCCAAGGAGACTGGTGCTGCCCCACCACCCTGTACCCGGAGGGGGTAGGTAGTCTTCCTTATGAGGCTAACTGGGAGAGGTGGTGGTTCTTACCTTCCACCTCCAGATGTGTTGCTGTTTCGCTTCGTGCTCCATCTCAACCAGACACTCACGTGCAGTGTTTATCTAAACTTTGAACAGAAATGGGGGGAAAAAAACTAGTCTGTCTACCTCACCCTCCCTTTGCAATGTCCTTCCCCTCTTGTTTGTTTCCAGCTTTCCAAACAATGAACGGCAGCCCTGAATCTTAAAGAGCGCATTTCACTGTGAGGTGTCAGTGCGTCACACCGCTGTGCCATGTGCTGGAAAGCACCCGACGTGTCCCTGAAAACGATGGACTGGGGTGCTCCGTCTAAGATGCAGTACACTCAGCCTTGGCTCCTCTCCCACGGTCCCATCATCTCTTGACCAGTTCCTTCCTTTCTGTTTTTTCCCTAATCTCTCCAACAAATCACCCAGGGAATCACCCAATCGGTCATAATTTATTTGCCCAGTATTAAACAGTGTATTCTTCTTTATATGGGACTCCTTAAGCTTCAGGGATATACATATATGTGTGTGTGTACATGTGGGAATGTGTACACATACATCCCTTCTCTCCCTAAATTAGTTTGGAAGTTCATTTAACACAGGACCCTGTCCTCCAATTTTGCTTTTCAGGGTGGTGACAAGTACCCACATACTTGCCAGGCAGGTGAAACTATCCAAGGAATAAGCCTAAATACCGGTCTGGGCTTGTTTTCTTTGGCTGTCTGCTTTCACCATTACTACTTTACTTTAATTAATTTGGAGCCAATCTATCATAACTTTCTTTTATCTTTAACTGTTTTCCAGTGTTAAGTGTGAAGTATTTATTTTATGATATACATTCTAAGTGGTCCCCTTACACAGGGGCTTACTTTGAGCATAACTTGAGTGGACCATGTCTGCCTGCATAGCCAAGATATTTTTAGTGTTTCAATTAATAGCCTCCTCTTTTAATTTATTTCACAACAGTTTCTAACTCGAGCTGGAATTGCAGCGTCTCAACTCTTATTACAAACACGCAAAAGCCCACAGGAATCGCTGATGTATACAGTAAGTTCCGCCCAGTGAAGCGAGTTTCCCCCCTGAAACATCAGCCAGAGACTCTGGACAACAATGAAAATGATGAGCAAAAGGACCAGAAGGCAGAGTACCAGAAAGGAGGTGATGCTGACCCAGGCCCCCAAGCCGAAGAGCTCAGCCCTGGAGATAGAGAGGGCGGCCCCCCGAGTAAGATCGCTGGGCCTAGTGCACTGCTGGGCGAGCTGGAGCATTATGACCTCGACATGGATGAGATTCTGGATGTGCCTTACATTAAATCCAGCCAACAGCTTGCCTCTTTCACCAAGGTGACTTCAGAAAAAAGGATTTTGGGTTTATGCACCACCATCAATGGCCTTTCTGGCAAAGGCTGCTCTACGGGAAGTGCCGACACCTCGCCATCCAACATGACACCATTGTGTGTTCTTTCTCCCGTGAAAAACCCTCACTTGAGGAAAACGTCATCTGTCCTTCGCGACCAGCAAAAGCTCTCCACTGAAGACTCTGAGGGCTCGCCACCTCTGGTTAAATGTGGCTCTGAAAACCAGAGTAAGGACTTCCTGACCAAGACCTTCACTGATGCCCATAGTCAGAGAGGCGAGAAGCCAGTGCCAGACGGCCAGCTCAGAGCCTTCCACCTGCAGTCTGCCGCGGCAGAACCCAAACTGGAAGAGCAGATCGGTGGCATGAACTGGACCAGCTCCCAAGGCCCAGAAGAAAGGAGTGAGTATCTGAAGAAAGTGAAAAGCATCTTGAACATCGTTAAAGAAGGACAAATCTCTCTCCTGGTAAGCACGATCTAATTCAGCATACGCATGAGTAATTTAGAGACTTTCATTATCGACTCCATTCGTTAGTACCAAAATGATGATACACTTGTTCCCATTCTTGTTTAGCCTTTATTTATGGTTTTGATTGGGTGATTTGACTTTTGAGTTTTAAAATAAAAAGTCAGGTGGTTAAAGCAGGGAAAAACAAATGACTGTAGGAAGAGTGTTATTTCACTTTAACTTTGCATGAATTCAACTGAAATAAGGACACTCAATCTAAAAAAAAAAAAAAAAACAGAAAAGCCCAGCACTTTCTTTAACTTGAATCTTAATGCCTTTCTCTTTGCCTTTCTAATGCTTTCCAAAGCTCTCACTCAGTTATTTGTGGGGATGTCAGTTTCTTGCTGAAGGTGGACCTGCCAGATACATGAACAGAGGGTCTTCTGTTTTGTCCTGATTATTATGAAGACTTGGACCGGGAGGGCTGAAAGCATTTGCAAATAGAAGCTTACCCTGGAGCTTGGTTGCCCTCTGACCCAGATGGAGTTCTTACCAGTTTCAGCTCTGCATGTGTAGGGAGCATGAAGAAGCTTTTCTGAAGATTCTAAACAGAGCAACGTGATGTAAGAAAAGTCTGTTCTGCTTAGGCTTAGGGAGCTGAACTGAAATCACACTCCATCTGCCTGCATTGTTCTTTTCTGGCTTCCAGACTTGCATCAAACAGTAGCAAGCCTGGGCTAATACTGTGATGCTAATTAAAGTCTCATTCAGGAAAATTGTCACATCTTGGCAGTGTGGCTCTACTCCGGGTAAAGCCATGCGTGGTTAAGTATGGTGTGCTTGCTCCACTATCACAGATCTTATTGTAGTGGGATGATAGGATGGAATCATTTTACTAAATAAAGTACTGATTTTTTTTCTCCTAAAAATGTCTTTTCCATTCCTCTTGGCCTTCCTCTTTTTCTCTTTGGTTCATTTCTTTCTTTTTTCCTTCCCATGTTTTCGTATTTCCCAAATGATAACACCTCTCAGTTTACCAAACTGTCCTTATCAACCAGTGTATGCTCAGGGGACGCACTCCGCCAGAGGTGAGAAAACCAAAGGCAGGTGGCCTGCCAATGCCCCCAGGAGCTGGTTTGGGGCTGAAAGTGTCTAGAGGTTCCCATGGGAGCAGCAGTTGGCAGCGGACACCATGTAGCTCGCAGTCAAAGCTGGTTCTCCGTGGTTCAGGGCAAAGCGGATGATTGAGACTGGTAGTTCATGGTTTCAGCAAACCTGCAGCAGGGCCCAGACCACAACCTGGCCCTCAGCACTTAGCAGCGAAGGGGCGGAGACAGACCAGGAGCCTGCCAGATACTGTGAGTGCCATCCCAGTTGTTTACAAGCCAGCTCAGAACCTCCCCCAGCACGCCGACCTCTCCTTGTCACCGCGTCTCTCACATGAAAATTAGTCTCTTGAGCTTTTATGTCCCGAAACATAATGTAACAAAAAATCGTCATGGAAAATAACATGGAATCCTGACTATTTAGATCCTGATGGCTGCCACCAGAGCTTCTAGAAGCTCATCTTCTTTTCCCAGCGCCCCAAGAAAAACCCCAGAGTGTCTCATTCTGCTTTAGCAACTTGAGTTTTTCTGATCTTGCTATTTCCACAGCCACACCTAGCTGCTGACAATCTAGACAAGATTCACGACGAAAGTGGAAACAATCTCTTACACATTGCCGCGTCCCAGGGCCACGCAGAGTGTCTGCAGCACCTCACTTCGTTGATGGGAGAAGACTGCCTCAATGAGCGCAACGCCGAGAAGTTGACTCCAGCGGGCCTCGCCATCAAGGTGAGCGGTTGGGGCTGGGGGCCCCACAGCTGAAAGTTAGGTTTCTACTTTTTAAGATTTCTGCAGAGCTAAAGTGTTGGACTGGAGAAAGAGAGAAGAGTAATATACTGAGCAAACAGCAAATGAACATATTATATTTAAGAGATTAATCATTTCAGTCATGAACTGCTTTGAGATTTTGAGTGTGCATTCCAGTTTAATGTGCAATGAGGGTTAGCTTCAAATCAGCTAGTAAAGAGAAAGGGAAATGATTGATTGCAGTGCTAAGAACTTTTGTGATTCACGGAGACTGCAGTTTAGGTTCTTAACCACACCTGGATCGATCGGAGACTGTTTCATTTTTTCCGGATGTGCATATAGTGAAGAAGACAAATGAGGACATGGTGTATTTGAAGGGACGCTAGCCTGCAGGAGTCGTTCAGGTAATGAAGTGGGCTTCTCCTGGATCACATCCGAAGTTTAAATGTCTTCAGGATCAGGAGTGGCTTAGAATATCAGTGCTGAGTTTGAGTTTAGCTCTTGCAGAAAGGATGCTCTCTGTCAAAAACTACAGAAATTAATGGCCACTGCATTAGGGTTACAGACTAGAAACTCTGATACAAGAGAGCATGGTCTCTTGTGGCGCTGCAGTGAGTGCCTCTGTGAAATATATAACACATCACTAGAAGGTTAGCCATTAAACGAAAATTACTTTTAAGGTCTTTGGCAAATAAATGTGGAATTCAGCCATGTTTATTAAGAAGCTAGAAATTAAGTTTAGGAAAGTATAGTACAGCTTGTGCTTCTGCATATGTACTTTACGTAATAGTGTCCTCCAAAAGCTGAATAATCATAATTTTTATTAATGGAATTATATAGAGTTTCATTAGGGGGACTTGCTGGGTAAATCTACTTTTGAATTCACTAAAGAACATGCAACATATGAAAAACAAGCTATTGCTATCTTACCTCTAGTATGTCTTTTATGCAAATCTGAATTTTTATGTCTTTATTTACCATTCAGCAAAGTTTTTTGTATTAAAAGTTGTGTTCTATTTTATTTAGTTTTACTCAATGCTAAGGTATTATTTCAAAGAGAGTGTAAAAAACTTTTTGATAAAATGACAAATCTGTGATCCTGGCGGATATCATTTTTCTTTAGTTGTGAATGATGCTATATCAGATTAAGAGCTGGCCTGCAGGCGGCCATCATGAAGAAAGAGAAATCAAATGTGAACTCGAGGTTCATCTTAGTTGAGTTCAATGATATCACCAAGTCCACTGGATACTGTGTTAGTTGATGGTAAGAAAAATTTGAATGAGACAGAATCCTTTAAGTAGTTGCCGGCCTGGTGGATAAGACAGGTAAGTTATCAGTAATTCAAGTGCAGGTGGTGAATTCAAGATGTAGTCCTATGGCAGACTAGATGGGGAAATAGAGTTGGATCTAATCATCAGTTGGCATGTGCCAGTGATGAATAAAATATTCTTGCAAAGCCAATGAATATTGACATTAAAACACTAAATGTTTTAGTGTATATAAAATACTTACAGTGTATAGCTTTCCTGACTAATGGTAGATTATTGAATATATTCTAACTACATTGTTGGATGAAAAAAAGGTTTTTCCTCTTAATTTACATGTCTTAGTCCTGTTTTTGATACAGTAAGAATCTTTAGAGTAGGAAGTTAGATAAGAAACTTAGCGGTCGTTGAACCAATCCTGGGTATATACTCCTGCGATGGTGTCCATATTGTAACTCATTCTTGAACTCCTCCAGCCCACATAGCATCGCCACCATACAGTCAGCATGCAAAACTCAGCACTTTTTTTGTTTGTTTGTTTTAATGAAGAACACATACAGACCCATAAGACTCAAAGCTTTTATAGATTTTATACATTTGAAGTCCCAGGCTTTTCATGCTTCACGTCTGGACAATGATTTGAGCAATGGAAGTGCTCCTCCATGCCTTCCTTTAACATAGATTTTACAAAAGCAGTGAGTGCATATACTTTATAACAAGTGCCACCCCTTTAGAAATCTGTCCTGACACATGTCCTGCCTCAGTGTATTCGAGCTATCTGAATGGATGTTAATGCAGAGAGGATCCTAAGAAGTCGTCGCTGTCTGTCTGAGGACCGGTTTTTGAACCCCAGTAACTGGCTGACGGTGTTTCATATCAGCAGGCACAGCTCTGAGGTCCCCGTTGTCTTTAATGAAGAGCAGCCTGGCTACAAATGGGCTGAAGTTGCTGGGGTAATGCGACTTGGCTGACAGAAAGCAGTTGCAGATAGGGTATCAAATAGGATTACCTATTTGATGGGTAATCCTATTTGATAGGATTAGGATAGAAAAAGGAGCTTTGAAGTCATATCAGGGTTTAAGAACCTCTCTCTGTCACTCTTGAACTCCTTAAATGGAACATCATAAATTCTTGCCCGTTACATGCAGAATTTATTGAATGTTTTCTGGGGGCCTGACACTAGGGATTCTAGGCGTTGAGAGCGTGACCGAGTGCCCTTGGGAATGCATGACTTCTGTAAGGTGAAGAAAGCACTGTGTTTTCTGAAATGGAGCTAGAACAAGGAATTATTTTAGGAGCTAAACAGACTGAGAATGAAATAACCTTAATTCCTTTTTCTCATTTAGTCCTTCTGGTTAAACTCAAAGAGAAAATGCTGGTCTGATGAGAAAAGTGACTTCGAACACAGCCCACTGACATTCCTTTCTAACATACAGCGAGTGAGCCCAGGCTTAGAGACTTCAGCAGGCAAAAATCTCCCACTAGAACTTAATGACATTTTTTGTTTTCTTGGTATTTCTGTTTATGGCAAGTGATACTGCTTTTAAACTCATAGTAGTGATATATTTCTTTCTGCCTTTCTAGCAGCACTTTACTCATTTAAATGTTGCCTTTGTGAATGACTGCACCGAATAGACATGTAACACAGCACTCCACCCAATAACAGCAGAATTCTTCTCAAGTGCACATGGAACATTTTCCAGAGTAGGCCATATGTTAGGCTATGAAACGGGTCTCAATAAATGTAAACTGATTGAAATCGTACAAAATATGTTCTGCAGCCATCACGGAATGCAATTAGGAGTCAATCACAGAATGAAATTTGAGATATTTACAAGTCTATGGAATTAACTTACTCTAAAATAATCACTGTATCAACAAAGAAACTATAAGGGAAATTGAAAAATATTTGGAGCTGAATGAAACTGCAGCTAAAGCAGTGCTTAACGGGAAATTTATAGCTGTAAATGTCTATATTTAAAAAGAAGAAAAAGAAAGATCTCAAACCAATAGCCTAACCACCTACCTTAGGAAACTAGGAAAAGAAAAGCATCCCTGGCTGGTATGGCTCAGTGGATGGAGTGCCAACCTGTGAACCAAAGGGTCGCCACTTTAATTCCCAGTCAGGACACATGCCTGGGTTGCAGGCCAGGTCCCCAGTTGGGGGCATGCGAGAGGCAACCACACATTGATGTTTCTCTCACACTCTTCCTCCCTCCTTCTACTCTCTCTAAAAATAAATAAATAAATATTTTTTTTACTTTTAAAAAAAATTTTCAAAAATAAAAGCCAACTAAATTCAAAGTAAGCAGAAGGAAGGAAGTTAAAGGATTCAAGTGGAAATACATGAAATAGAGAATACAGTAACAATAAAGTCAACAAAACCAAATTTAGTTCTATGAAAAGACCAACAAAAATAAACCTTCAATTAGACTAAGAAAAAAAAGACTCAAATTATTACAATCAGAAATGCTGCCTCATATTTCTGTGTTCCATATAAACACTGCTTTCTCTAAACTGTCCTATCTAGTAAATGCTCGATATGGTTCCCATACCCTCATCCAGAGGGAACAAAGCATACTGTATCATTTTTTAAAATTCTTATAGGAGACACTTGGTGTGTTCAAATTGTGTAGTTTAAGGAAAATATATAATGAAGGATTTACACACATGAGGAGGGTGGGTGGGGTGTAGGGAGCCCACACAGGAAAGTGCAGTATCGGGGGTAACAACCAGAGCACAGTTACCACCTCAGAGTCTGAAGGGACAGGGGAAGGACCTGAGAGAGAGGGCTGCATAGAAGACTGGCTGACTTTTGACAATGAATGGCGGAGGGACTCAGCCAGCCAGCGGCAACCCCATAAAGGAGTAGGGGGAGCCAGGAACAGAGGGAACCTAAACACACGCTCCTTCCCTCGTCTTTTGCCACCACTGCCCATCCAACCCAGCCCCCAGCCAAGGGGCTAGGAAGCCAGGGCACACAGATCAGCCTCCCCTGGCAGCAAGGAGGGCAGAAAAGGGGGGAACTACATCTGAATGAGACACCAGGAAGCTGATTAACAAAAACCCAGTTAAACTAGATATTCCAAATAGAGAGAATAGACTGAATATGTATAGTTGTGAGTTGACTACTTGAGGTTCCATAAGAGTAGATGAAGAAGGAGCAGATTACCTCCTCTTGCCTTGTTTTTAGAATAGACTTCCTTGACTTCATGCCCATAGTAGCTGTTTTCTTCTGTGCTATACAACCCTGGAAGACAGCTGAATGTCTCATTTGTCTTATGGAGTGATGAAGAGTGTCTGAGAGCATCTGGTAGTACAAGGTAACAAGGATCGCATGCTTAGTAAGCTGATGTGCTTCGTCTCATTTGATCTCCACAATAAGTTTATGAGGTAGTTACTACTCACCCTGCTGTTTCACAGAGGAGAAAATTGAGTGTCAGAGAGGTGAAGTAACTTGATCAAGGTCTTGTAACTGAGTGGGGGATTAAAGATGTAAATCCATTCCGCAGTCTGGGTCTCAATCACTGGGTTATATATGTCACGCCTTCCTGGACTGCACAGTATGGGGCCCCAGCACAGGAGAAAGGAGCTACTGTGGGCACAGAGTCAGGGAAGGCGTCTGTGAGGCAGCATTTAGCCAGTATCATAGGGCTATTTTTCTTTATTTTGGAATCATAACATTTTAGCTTTTCAAGGGAAAAATCATATTCTAAAAGTTAATGGGTAAACAAATTGTGATTTATTCATGCAATGGAATACTTCTTCACAATAAAAAAGAATAAACTATTAACCCAAGCAGTAGCTTGGATGAATCGCTGAAGTGTTATGCTGAATGAAAGAAGCCTGACGCAAGAGTTCATAGTCTATTTTATGGTGATAGAAAAAAAAAAAAGAAATTATATCAGTGGCCACCTGGGGTAAAGGTGACAGAAATGAGAGCAAAAGGCTAGCAGAAGTTTGGGTTTGGGTTTGGGGTTTTGGTTTTTTTGTGGGGTGGGGTGATGGAAATCTGTATCTTTATTGGAGTTGTAGTTACAAGTGAGTATGTATTTGTCAAAATTCATCAAATTGTAGACTTTAAAAGGGCACATTTTACGATATGCAAATTGTACCTCAACATAGCAATTTTAAAATAACTGATTAAAATTATGAAAATGTACTTAAGTAAATTCTATAGTTGATTTAGAGCCAGAACCGCATACCAAAAATGTAGGTGATATACCTGTATTTTAAATAAATGAAGCCTGATATAAAAGGCAAAATTCACATGATTTTTCTTCCATTGGTAAAATGATTACCTGTGAGCTACTTTTCAGACCTGGATTACCTTGAATTTCTTTCTCTCTTTTTTCCAAAATCTAGAACGGTCAGTTAGAATGTGTGCGCTGGATGGTGAGCGAAACGGAAGCCATTGCCGAGCTGAGTTGCTCTAAGGATTTTCCCAGCCTCATTCATTACGCAGCGTGCTTCGGCCAGGTGGGGGAAATTTTTCACTATCGGGTTTACGAGCAATCACATTCAGTGTATATTTTAAATGAAAAAGTTCTGAAACAACCTAAACATTCCATAATAGGATATTGGATAAATAATGAAGATGCATGATATGATGAAATTTTACAGGGAAGTGTCCATTATATAATATTTAAGTTAAAATGTATAATATAAACTGTTCCTGTAATTTGGTACCAACTTTAAACTTTGGAGAGAGAAAAAAACAGGTAATAAGACTAAGAAAAACAAAAACAGAAAACAAAAAATCCTGTCATGGAACATTTATAGTAGTTATCACTCCGAGTAGAATTACAAGTGGCTTTTCTTTTCCTTTTTTTGTGTGTGTATTTCAGTATTTTCCAAATTTTCTACAATAAACACATTTAACTTCTGTCAAAAAGAAAAATGCTATATTCTTGAACCCAAAATTAAGAAGAAGAAATTTAGTGAAACATTAACCAAGGAGGTCTCCCTCTGTTAACGATGAACCATCGGGCTAACTAGATGTGTCTCAGCTACAACCATTTTCTATAACAGGAAATCCCAGTGTGAGTGATTAACACGCACAGATCACTGTCCAGTATGTGGGGTGAAGACTGGTCACTAACTCCCTGGGAGGCAATGAATATAAATTATCTTTTTAAAAAAGTTGTCACCACAAAATGCCAATTGGAGTCTTAAATAAAGTCAACACTCTATTAAAATAGATACAATCTTATTTGTTTGTGGAAAAGAAAATTGCGTTTCATGCATATCACCATATCCCCTTTGGCTTTGTAAACCTTCCCCAGAGGCAATAAACTGTAGTCTTGTCAACAAGAGATTATGCTTTTTCAAGCATGACAATCTCAAGTTCAAAACATTAACTTGGAGAATATTACCACAGTCTCTGTAGTGCAGGTCATGTTAGGTGATGGTTTATTTTGTTCCTTTGTAACTTCAATTAATATACACATATTAATATGTACTGTTTCCTCTATGTACCATGCATCATGTCATTAGAGTTTGTGTACATTATCTACTTATTTCTTAAAACAACTCTGTTAGATCATGTTGTTTTTTTACTTTAATTGTTGTTCAAGTACAATTTTCTGTTTTTTACTCCCATCCCAGCCCACCCCCCGAGTGCTCCCC
Source organism: Sturnira hondurensis (assembly GCF_014824575.4). Classification (NCBI taxonomy): domain Eukaryota; kingdom Metazoa; phylum Chordata; class Mammalia; order Chiroptera; family Phyllostomidae; genus Sturnira; species Sturnira hondurensis. The sequence goes on along the minus strand of NW_028074140.1, from coordinate 6,266,318 downwards.
ACCTCCCTCCCATTTCTACTCCCCCACTAGTTTTTGTCCATGTGTCCTTTATACTTGTTCCTGTAAACCCTTCCCCTTTCCCCCTGAAATTCTCTCCCCTCTCCTCTCTGGTCACTGTTAGCTTGTTCTCTATTTCAGTGTCTTTGGTTATATTTTGTTTGTTTGTTTTGCTGTTTCGGTTCCTGTTAAAGGTGAGATCATATGATATTTGTCTTTCACCGCCTGGCTGGCTTATTTCACTCAGCATAATGCTTTCCAGTTCCATCCATGCTATTGCAAAGAGTAGGAGCTCCTTCTTTCTTTCTGCTGCATAGAATTCCATTGTGTAAATGTACCACTGTTTTTGGATCCATTCATTTACTGATGGGCACCTAGGTTGCTTTCAGCACTTGGCTATTGTAAATTGTGATGCTATGAACATTGGTGGGCATAGGTTCTTTTGGATTGGTGTTTCAGGGTTCTTAGGATATAATCCTAGCAGTGAGATCATGTTTTTAACCCCACTCTGTAGATGAGGAGACTGAAGAAAGTTGAGTGACTTGCACGTGTTCTTAATGGCTAGTGAGAGTAAAGACTAGATCTCAAGTCCTCTGACTTCAGGGCTAGATTTTGTTTTGTCTCCATCTGTGTACATCATTTGTGCCACTTGCCCACAGTGACACTGATATAGCTGCAGAAGTCTTCTTTTTTACAATTTTATCTAACAACATATTATGTTGTATGGAGCACCTTACACAGCTTATTGAAGATGTGAGTACCTGTACTAAATTTATGAAGTGAAGAAAGTAAGAGGCAGAACATTTAAAATTTGTAAAAGCCACTATCTTTGAAGTGACTACTCCATATATATGTGTGTATTATATAGCCATGATAGCCTACAAACAATTGTAACTGTTAGTAAGCATTTGCTAAGGATGTTCCTTTTTGTAGTTACAAAGGACAGAATACAATTTTCAGATGACCAATAGAATTAAATCACTGCTAATCTTTATAAATTGTTTTCAGTGTAAAACAGAATTTAATTTATTCTCAATTGTCAGAATAATTGTTTCATCCCCCTGATTTGATTTGCTTATATAAAGGTTAACAAGGAATTTCGATATTAGTGGAAAGACTGCCTGCACTTTGGCTAGAGTTTGCCGAAGAAAAGGAGGAAAGGGTTGCATTGCTGTCCTGAGACTCAAAGTAAATAATCTGGCGCCGGGCACTCTTTGTCTTGGGAAATGTCGCTTATATATGCCAGTTTCTCTATTCAGCTCTCACAGCAGGTTTCTCATAATTTGGAAGCTATTGGGACAGAACAAAAGAAAGTGCCCTTTCTGGAACTGATGGGGTAATAGTGTGGCTTACTTGGCTGGTCCAGAGGAAAATATGGAAATTACTGACCTATGTGAAGAGCAGTGTCAGACATTTGCCTCATGCTAGTATCAGTCTTCAGGTTGTTATTTCAAGCTGATAAGCATTTTAATAACTTAAAGTACAGCTTGGAGCAGGACTGGCCAGCAGTGCCCTTAGGAGAGCATTCCTGCCCAAGTGGAAAATGTAGAAACCCATTAGAACTGAATTCTGTCCAGCCATCCTACATCTGCCGTAGCCACTTATGTAACAGATAACCTGTGGAGATGCTGAACTTGGAACCATTACAAGGCTAATATTTTCACAAGGAAGACTGTTATTGAACAGTTTTCTAATGGATTCAGCACATGCACGTTTTTCTACATCAAGCAGGCACTTGAGTGTGTTCTGGTTTTGTTTCTTCAGTAAATACTTCTCAAAAGGATAGTACAGAGGAAAATTCTTCTCTTGGTTTTAGTTGCCCTCTGCCCCTCATATAGATTCGTAAAGAATGGGCTCAATTTGCCTCCCAATTTGTGTCCTTTTTCTTGTAAAAATTACCTGTAAAGACTCCAGTACCACAGGGTAGCCAGCAGTTTATAGTGGTGTCCTGCAGTGATAGGTCTTTGGGTGATAGGAATTGATTTTCCTCATCTTGACACATGAAGTCTCCGAGGGTACAGTTATTTCATTGCCTGATTGTACGTTGCAGAGCCAGCACTGGGAGCATGGAGGCGAAAGCTTTGGGGAGTCTGTAGTGTGTGGGGGTGTCCTCTGAGAGGCTTGCTTTGCTGTTTCTTGGGAGAGATGTTGGTAGCAAAATGATTGAGATAAAATCTCCAGTCAAGGCTGCTGCCTGTGTAATGGGCAGTTTTATTCAAAGATGGAGGTTCAGATGGTCTCGTCCAGGCTCCCAGAAACCTCTCCCCCTCAGCTGCCCAGAGATGTGGCCTCTTTTGCACGGATCACTGATTCTGTGGGCTCCGTTACTCTCAACCTCACACCTGCCATCCTTTTATTTCTGAATCACTCACATGGCTTTTTAGTCCAGCGATTCTGCTACAAAAACCACCTCATCATAGCAGTGAGCATTTACCTAGAATACCTTTGCCCACACTGTGGTGTTCATTCTTCTTTTTAACTGTTTGTCCTGATACAGAGTTGGTGCAGTGGGAGCTTTTTAGAAAAAAAAAAAAAACAAACAACAAGGCTCAGCAGTTCCTAGGAAGGGTCAGAAACAGTGAGAGGCATGCGGGTGGGGAGATGCGCCAGCGGCCTGTGTTATTGTTTCTCCACAGCTCACTTTAAAAAGGGAAGTCTTCCATTGGCTTCATTGTTTCACCCTCATGGGGTAGAAATAAGTAAACAGCACCGAGAGTGCTGCGATTGCAGATGAAAGCAAAATAGAAAGATCTTTGATTAGCAGGAGCATCCATCCGCTCTCCAAGGACCGATCTTTGAAAAAGCATAAATGATGCAGAGTCCCCCGTGAACCCACACACTGACGAGCAGCTAACCATGATTTCTGCAGCCCAAGGTCACAACGGGAGCTTGTCCTTTATGGAGTATGGGGTCATGGGGCACCGAGCGATTGTGGATATTCACACCCAGAAAACAGAGTCAAGGAGAACATCAGCTCCTGAGTCGAGCTGTTTGCATTCAAATCTTAGCCCTACAACTCACTAGCTCATTGGCCTAATACATTTAGTTTTTTAAATTTAAAGATCTCCTTGGACTTCAATTTCTTCGTCTTTAAAATGCAGGTAATGGAATCTTCCTCACAGGGTTGCTCTGGAAACCAAAGGAGAAAAGCCACGTGAAGCATTGCCCACTGGGGGTACATAGTAGATGCTAGATAAATGTTGGCTCTTATGATTATTGCATATCTTCCAAGTTATTATTTTTATTGCTATCAATATTATTTAGCTTATTTCACCATTAGTAAAATATAAAAGAATCTTACCATAGACTTATTCAGCCCTTAACCTATTTAATCATTTCTTAGAGGTCCCTTTCCCCACACTGTACTCTCTGTATTCTACCTTTATCTCACAGTAGATGACACTATGAAATTATCGCTGGCCATTTATTTTACATTTTAACATCTCAAAACTGGAATTAATCTTATAATTGATGGCCTGTTAGATTTGATGATCTATGGTCACAGATAGAGCTGCCTCCTTCAGAACTTATGGTTTCATTGAAATCTGTAGATATATTATTTATACCAGGAATAAACCTGTAGCATACTTTTCAATTACATTTTTATTAGACTTCATTTAGCAAGTCTCATAAATTACATGTATTAATTGCATTTTTTGAACAATCACGTTGCCTTTAGGAACACACAAAACAAAATATTACAACTGGTTACAAAAGTGTAGAACATTCCCAGAAGACAAAACTAGTAGATGAAGGAAGTGTTCAGTCAACAATGAAAGTCGAATGTGTATAGACAGGCGTGTGGGTGAGTGGGTAGGAGGTAAGTTGGAGAGGCGTTCTGTGAACGGGAAGTAATACAGAAGAGCCTCTCCATCGACGTGACTATGTTGGATGCCCTCTGAAAGCAGTATTTTCGGGAAAGTGTCGATCTGAGGTCATATTGGTCCTTTAACATCTGCCCCCTCAGAGGGGTGGGGTGGGGTAGGTGTGTGTATGTTGGAGTGCTAAAGGTCCAAGGGGGAGAGGTGGACCCCCTTGCATATATGCATGAATAATACACATGTGCATTCATAACGGCCTTCTTGGGTGGATGGAATAGCTGTATTTGTTATGTTCTCCCGACTAGATATTTGTTAAGTTTAACTTGTGTAAATTGTAGGACAGTGGATCTCTGCAATGATATCAACTTTTCTCTGAAAGGGGGTGCTAATTGCTTTTACCAAAACCGGGGGATTCTAGCCATCGCCATGTCCATTGCAGAAATCCTAAATGTTGATTGTTAGAACTGGCATATAGTCATCCAGACCCTTCTGATAGTCATAGAGGAGATTTTTGTTTCTATACAATAGGTCAGTGGACAAGCCAATGGCATATCTTTTCATTAAAGTGAGTTGTCCAATGTAGAACGCAAAATTGAACTGGAGATGCTGTGCAAAGACCTGTCTGATTGTGAATGATAAAATAATGGTTTTTCCTTTATGTAAGTCTTGTGTATTGAATTGGATAGGATCTTTAATGGTAAGGAAGAGTTATCCATGCCATTGTAAGAAAAGAAGGCAGGGCATTGTAACAATACAGACCTTACCTGGAGACCCATCACCTAGAGAGCCATCAGGGGCCAAGGCAATCTTGCCTCACACAGACCTTGTCTTGTTCTCCCACGTCACCAAGCCCCCACAAAGACCAGGTATCTAGATTCTTTCCCAGATGTCCGCAAGGGGAAAACTTCTGCTCTCATGAAACACAGTATTCCATTTCCTACAGCCCCATTACTAAAAGTCAGAACACTGTGAAAGGATGCTTTCTGTGCACATGGGATAGACACAGCCACTGCAATATTTCATTGAATCTGAAAAATAGGACAATATGCCTGGCAAGAAGGTAACCTATAAGACATTTCTAAATATCTCAAACTCCTCTGAATGTAACTAAGGAAAAAAGCTGCTGGAATATCAGAAAATATAGTTACCTTTTTCAGTTTTCTGATTTGTAAAATAAGACCGTCTGAGTTGGATGATTCACTGAAATCTCTGACACTCCACAGTGCTTCGGTTCCATGATTTAATGTCATGGAGTGAGCCAAATCCCCACAAGCTTGAGAGCGACGCACTGAGGATGGCAGGCCCGCCCTTCCCATCGGTAGAGCTGCAGCAGCCTGTCCTCTCGATGCCTCTGTGTCTTAGCCATCGACTTCAAACCAGGGGGTGTGTCTTTTATCCTGAGATACATCCACCCACCGGGATCTTTAAAGAAGTTAAGATCAGTCACATGGTGCCATCCTCTGTCTCCAAATAAAAATAATCTATTTTCCCCCACCAAATTAAGAAAAAAAAAAACCAAATTGTTCTACCTTATTTATGTGAAACAGCACCTGCTCTGGTTCAAATTTCAGCTCCAACTTTCCCTGAGTTGGCCTCTTAAAGAAAAGGGTTAAGCCTATGGGCAGATCCTTATCCAGATTCTAACTCCCAGCCTGGCCTCCAGACTCTGTTCCACCTCATTCTCTGGGCACATTGCGGGTTTCACTTTCTACAAGGTCTGTCTGCTCCTGCTTTCCCTGGGTGCATTCTTCGTAGGTTGTAGGCACTGATTGCATGTTTCTCCTCTTGCTCTAGGGGTCTTATTCCCTGCTTGGTCATGTGGAAAAATTGTGCAAATGTCAGTCTGTCCCTAATGTCCCAGATGCCTTCATAAACAGAGTCCTGTTCCTCACATGACGGGTGAAACATTAAAGGAGCTGGCTGTTTTTATCCAGCATTCCTTTAGCAGATTAGTTGGCATGTTCAGAAGGTGAAGGCAAATTTAATCCAGAAAAGTATAAAAGTTCATGACCAGTCCGAGCAAATAACTGGAAAGAAATCCTTTAAAAGGCTAAGGAGAGGTTCAAGGCTATTTCAAACACATGATCATCTTTTTAAATGTCAAATTCCACCCACTAAACTCCATGCTGTTGTTTTTACCACTCTCATATTTTTTTAACATTATATTTAATTTTTCTATTTTTAAACAGTGAAATCCCATCCCCCAGCTTTCTGCATAGGCCAAACATAACATGAAAATACCACAAAGACTCTGTGGGTAAAATACAGACGGATTATGGTAATACACACTGGCTGTTCTGTCTTTGTTTTTGAGAAGTTATGTTCAGAGCTTTAGGTGCCCTCCCTCCACATGGAAGAGAAAGCTTTGCCTTTGAACATGACCAGTATTTGGTCTGATAATCAAGAGAGTCCCAGTTGTATTTTGGTGAGGTTATCTCATACCTGGTAACTCAAGATGGTGCCACTTTGTTTTTAAATTTTATTTATTTTATTGTTGACATTAATACCATGTCCCCCATTTTCCTCCCCTTTGACCACTTCCACCAGCTTCAACCAACCCCCAGCCTTCACTGCATTGTTGTCTGTGTCCATGGCCAATGCATATATGTTCTTTAGCTAATCCCTTCACCTTCTTTGATCCACTCTCCTACCCACCCTAACAGCTGTCGGTCTGTTCCATGTATCCATGTGGCCTCTTTTTGTAAGCCTGTTGACTGCAGGAGGTTTGGAATTAGGAAGGCATAGTATTGAAGTGTTATAAGCTGAAACACAGAAGCTAGTTATCTCAATAGTTTGAGGTTTTATAGTAATACTCCTGCAGCCTACAGACAGTATAACAGGGCGGCAAAAACATGCCTTGGAACTGAAAGACCTGGATTCTGGTTTCCAGTTTGGATCTGTCTAGCTGTGTGACTTTGAGGAGGTCCTCAAACTTTGTGCAGATCAACTTTCATTAACTTCAGTCAGAGATTCGTGGGTTTTCAGTCCATACTGCATGGGATTTTCTCTCGATATGGTAAGTAGTTGTATCTTATCTTCACAATTTAGAATGCTGTATTCCTCTTACTTGATATTAGATTTCCCCTCATGGTATTTCATTAATTCCAACTGTCTTCGTGTTTATAGGAAAAGATTCTTCTGTGGCTTCTTCAGTTTATGCAAGAACAGGGCATCTCGTTGGATGAAGTGGACCAGGATGGCAACAGTGCTGTGCACATAGCCTCACAGCATGGCTACCTTGGGTGCATACAGGTACACAGGCCCCACTGCTTTCAATGGTGAAGTGAGCTTATCAAGTAATACCAAAAAAAAGGAAATTTTGTTCCCTGGAAGAATGGATTAAATCAGCTTTTTCTATTGTGGTAGATAATAAGGAGTTCTATTGATGTTTTTGTATTTCCAGAAATCCACACAGGTATAGGCAGAATAACCCTACAAGACTCTCCTTGAGTGTCACAGGACATTGAAGGGAGCTATTCCTTCTCTCTCATTATCACCTTAAAACCCCAGTGCTGATGACAATAGACATTAGGTTTCCCCTGCTCTCAAGGCAGCAGGCAGTCACTACCAGAAATCACTCTCAGTCTCTCAAATAGCAGACAGTTCTTGCTACCATTAGCACTTCAGCATACTTCTTCTCAAGTGCATGAATAACAGGACCAATTTTGTTAAGAATATATTAGAAGAATTCTTCAGAGTAAGGAGTAGTAGGCTAGAGAGGGTGCACGGTAGTCGTTCCCCTTTCTATGTGGCAGGACTTAGCTTCTCACGTGCATTTGAAAAGGCCAGAATTGACTACGGGAAGGACTCAGATACCGATCCCCTCAACTGTTGGGCAGACTAGCCACGGCCTTGGTGGACCAGCCACTTCACCCACCGGCCTCAGGCGGCCTCATACTGATAGGCAACTGTGCTCACAAATCTTACTCTAATCTGTGTGTGCAATGATGTAAACGTGTTGGGAAGCAGAGCCACAGGGGAGGGGAGGGAGGTCCTTCTTCCTGTCCCAAACCACATGAGGGGTGTCCCGGAGGGCTGCTCAGAGAGGGTGGGCTTCCTGCAAGGGGGTTTGGCATCTGGTCCCTCAGCCGAACGCACAGCTGCACGAAGGTGAGCTGAACCCAGTGCCACGGTCACAGCAGCACAGGGTAGCCGAGTCCAGCAAGGGTCTTCATGTGCGAATGTGAAAACCAGACAGCCCTTTTCACCCAGAAAACAATGTGGAGGCTCTGAGTGGCAAAGCGAAGAGAGAGGCTGGCCAAAGAGTCGGGGCAAGAACTGGTGGGAGAAGAGCGACCGTGTGAAGAGAAGAAAGGCTTTGAATTGGAAAGTAGATTTAGATTTGGCCTGGAATTTAATTTATGAACAGTAATCATAATTAACCAAAATCAGAGCAATCACACCATTCTTATGGCCGAAAACGGCCCAACATCTCTGGCTCGGCTCCCACGTCTCCGGCAGAGCTGTTGACAACACCTGGCTGCCAGCCATGATTAGAGAAACTTCTCCAAGTTCCTACAGTTCAAGTATGTTAGACGTATACAACAACTCTAAGAAAGCAACACTCTTCTTCGCCTTATTATGTGTTGTTTCTTTTAGTTCAAACTTAATGTGCTCGTTTATTTATCAGGTACTTATTGAGGTCATACTGTGAAGAAGGTAGACTATATCTGATAGAGAATACTGGGTAGTGAGAATCAGTTGCTCAGGAAAGGAGAGAGAACTCAGGAAATGACATGAGAAGATATGGAAAAGCTATAAAGTAGAAGACAGGAGATAATGATTTTTGTAAATCAGAGAGCTCTCTAGAATATCAACCCACATACAACTGCTCTTTGAAGAGCTAAATTGATAGAAAATATTCCAAGTGTTTAAAAGTTTCCCCACTATTGTTGGCAAAGGATAAAACTTCTAATTTAAGGCACCAAGTTGTAAAAAGAGTGATGAGAAATTGGAGAGCATAGAAAAGAGAGAAATTTAAATTATTACCAGGATCTGCAGAAAGATGAAAGGAGTAGCCTTATTTTTTGTGGAAGAAAAATAATTGAATAAAAATGGAAAACCTTGTTTTTCCATTTAACAAAATACTCTAATATTTAATAGTTTTGAAATGAACTTCTTTATCAGCTAATAAATGATGGGAAGCCAAAGAAAACCAGCTGCTATCACCAATTCTGCTGGAGATTTCAGCTATTTTCCTTTGGAGTCTGTGAGGAGAGGCATCCTGTCCTTTCAGGGCATTCGTCACTCCACTTAGCACAGATGACGTTTTTGGCACTCGATTCCACGGATGTGGAAACTTGGGTAATCTTGGAAGTGGGTCTGTCCGCTGGGTGTGAGACTAAAAAAAATACAGAGTCAGAGTAGAAGAGAGGGTGAGTGAGGCTCCTTATGAGGTGAGAAGGGGACGGGGTTTGAAAAACATTGGAGAGAAAGCTGCAGAGGCCAAGACAAGGGAGTGCTAACTGGGTGTGTTTATACTGAGTACCACAGAGAGCTCGGGCCGAGATGGTCTCCCTGCCCCCTGTGAGGTGGGTGGCAATGACTTGCTGGCAGATTGACCTTTCATGGTGAGTGATCATAAACTTGAAGGAGAGTGGAGCCTCTTAATGACCTCGGAGTCTAAGTAGTCTAGGAATTTAAAAATTGCAAGTATTGCTTGCGGGAAAAATATTACCTATTATTAAAATAACTCCAGTGCTCTATCTCATGTAGATGGTGTCAAAGAATATGTCAGGCTTTTTACACTCCACACTAGTTCCTGTTCTCCTCTCTCTTCTGGGCTCCAGTGTTGGGGACAAAGAGGAGGTATGGAGGGAAAAATCTCCTCCCTCTTTGCTTAACTGGGAAAGATCATGGCGCTCTCCCTTTGCCCTGCTGTGGTCACTGCCGGGGAGGGCAGTGACCACTGCTGTGGCATGGTCACTGCTTCTTTGCCCTGCTGTGGTGGGCCACTGACACCCTCTGTGGCAGCCTTCGGGTGCTGACTGCGGATGCGCGCTGCGGGTGGGGTCCTCCAAGGACCCTCTGGAGCCTCCCCACTGATACCCAACAGGGAAGACATGCCCCAACTTTACGCCCTCCGTGTCCATACAATTCCCTCCACCAGTGTTGCATCCCAGTGCCTCTTGCTGCTGGCGAACCCTCCCATTTTTAGTAACAAGCTCACACCAAGCTCTCTTGTACAATACCTGCTCAGCGTATGGAACATACTGTTACCCTGGCACATGGTGGGAGTGCAGGCTGCTGCCCAGCCTCGCCCTGTCATTTCACCCCATTTCATTCTTGATCAAGGTTAGACTCAGCAACAGATCAAGTGTGGTGCCTGAGTAAATAGGAACTGGCAAACACAATGCCACTCTTTCCTGCTTCCAAGCATCCCCATCCCTATGAAACCACCTGCGGAAAGGGACAAAGTGTCTCATCATAGCCCCTGCCCTGCACTCCTCATGAAGGACAGGACTGTAAGGATGGCAGCAACCTCTTCCCTTCCCAGCCTACTTCTGAGTGAGACTGGAGCAGGGTTGGTGGCAGTAGGACCAGTCTTCTGCATTTTTGTGGGCTCCAGAGAGAGGTATCTGATACTGACTACTAAAAGCTAGCCAGAGGCTCTTTGTTCATGGGTGATGGTACCCATTGCCCCCACCCTGTCTTGTTATGGGCTCCAGTAACCATTTTGGAATAACAGGGAAAGTTCCATTGAACCTTCTGCTGCAGTCATTTAAAAATAATGCTAGAAGGAGGCCTTGATATGACACCATATCTCTGCACTTTCTGACAGACCTTGGTTGAATATGGGGCAAATGTCACCATGCAGAATCATGCCGGGGACAAGCCCTCCCAGAGCGCCGAGCGTCACGGGCACACCCTGTGTTCCCGGTACCTGGTGGTGGTGGAGACCTGCATGTCACTGGCCTCTCAGGTGGTGAAGTTAACCAAGCAGCTAAAGGAGTAAGTGCCTATTTACTTCCCAAGAACCAGGTCTGGCTCATCATCATTGTGCTTAGGTGTCATCCAGCTGCGTTGATAAGCTCCTCCCTGCCGATCATACGAGGGCTTCCTTGCATTCTCCTCACCTTCTTTTCCCCCTCTGTCCCAAACCCTCACAGCCAGCATTCCTGTGGAAAATGCCATCTCTGCAGAGGCAGAATCATATTCAAACAAATGAAAAATGCAAAGCAAGCTTTCAAAGCAGGGAATTTAAGCTACGTTAGGCAAAGAGAGAGCCCCTCTCTGTGTGTTCCCATCTCAGGGCCAGATTACAGAACCAGCATGGAAAGCACACATGGGCATCAGTCCCAAACTCCTGTTCTTAATATTCTAGGAACTCATGAGGCATACGAGAGAGAAAAGTCTAGGGATGAGTCAGTTTCCCAGTTTTCCTAAAAAGAAAAACTATCTAGTTGGGAAATTATGGACAGTTAACCTAGAAAATATCACCAGGAAATTATTATAAACATTAATCGGGTGATTCATGAACCCTCAGAATATAAAATCTTATTCAGTCAGCGTGATGTTACTTAAGACACTCCATCTATCTACAGTCAGCTCTCTGCTCTGTGAGATTGTTACATTGACACGCATGCATACCTACTGGTGGGGAAGCATTTCTGGGGGGTTGTTGGGCAAGACTTGAAGAGACGGGACTGGAGGAGAGGTAGGTCTTTGGTGAGTGGAAGGATTCAGGAGCTGACGCTCACCTGAGACCAAGGTCAGCCCTTAGGAAACAACAGTGGCCAAATTGCAGTTGCCATAGTGGGGAGAGAATCACTAAAAGTCGGACTCAGTATCTGATGCAGCCTTGACAGAATAGGAGGATAAGCCTTAAAACTTACATTTTAAAGGGAAATTATGAAGCCTTACTTTTAAATAATAATATGTGTGTGTGTGTGTGTATGTATATATATACACACACACATATATATATTATTTTTCCTTTTATGCTTTTGAACAAAGACCTATGCTGGGTAGAAGGCCTTAACTGATCACAAGTGTCATTCACACAACCATTTATTTGATGAAGCCTTGGACCCTCTGGCTCTTCTGTGTGCTTGGGGAAACCTTGATCTCTCTATTCCTACTTTCTTGCCTTAGAGGTACATTTCTCTGCATCCCTCCACCCCATCCCCTGCCATACACAGAATACTCTCTTTAGTGAGATGGGGAAAATATAAAATAATATGTTAAAATATTACAGTTCCCACCAAGCATTCTTAACCCAGTCACACAAAACCCCACTGGGACAGGTGAGCAAAGTGAGCTTGGAAGGCTGGATGCAACTGAAGGGCAATGTGCACCACTCCGTAACTCAGTAAGTTACCTCCCTACAGCAAACGTTCCTGTACACACATCTTCCTGTACATGGCTAGGTATTTCTACATAGCTCTGGGGACTTGGGCTATGTCACATAGCCCGGGGGCGGGGGGGGGTACGGCGCGGGAGAAGGGTCTGTTGCTCACTCTTTGTTGCAGCCCCCTGAGTTCTTCCATGATGGCCTCCCAAGTGATCGAGTCTGGCTTAGGTAGCCCCTCACTGTGAGGAGTCTTACCCGTCTCTGACTTTCAACCATGCTTTGGGGGCAGGGAGAGGAAACTGAGGCAGCATTCGCTACCAGACACAAGCCTTTGTCTCCTGTGGCTCACATTCCAGAGGTCACTCACTCATCCTTAGCCATGGGAGGTAGTTACAATTTGTGAAACCAGGCAGAGTGGCCCCTAACACCACAGCACGTNCAAGTGATCGAGTCTGGCTTAGGTAGCCCCTCACTGTGAGGAGTCTTTCCCGTCTCTGACTTCCAACCATGCTTTGGGGGCAGGGAGAGGAAACTGAGGCAGCATTCGCTACCAGACACAAGCCTTTGTCTCCTGTGGCTCACATTCCAGAGGTCACTCACTCATCCTTAGCCATGGGAGGTAGTTACAATTTGTGAAACCAGGCAGAGTGGCCCCTAACACCACAGCACGTGGCACCCTGCAGACTGCAGGGCAGGAGGAACGGTGGAAAATATGAGCTTTTCCAGTCCCAAATTCTGAGTGGGGGCACTCTTGAGTGCTTTTGCCTTTCAGAATACCTTTACTACTCCTAGTTAATAAAACACAGTTACTATTTAGGCATGGCAACCTTCAGCTCTGTCAGAAATCCTAATCTACAAGCCTAGGTTACCATGGTTTGAATTGTGACTCTCTTAAAAAAAACTGTATGTTGGAGTCCTAACCCCTAGTACCTCAGAGAATGACCTTATTTGGAGAAAAAGAGAGTGAGAGAGAAAGAGAGAGAGAGAGAAGGGGTGGGTAGGGAGAGGGAGAAGGAAAAGGAGAAAAAGAGAGAGATTCCTTTTTCTTAAAAATTAATTATACCACACACAGTATTTTGTAACATCCTTTTTTTACTTAAGGAAAGTAGAGTACACTTTATGGGAAACTTTTCTACAGTTTAAATAAATAAATATTCAAGTATGTTATCATTTTATTAGTTCTATTTATATCAATAGAAATAATTATAAATTATTTACTCAGTCCTACTGATAAGCATTTAGATTACTTACAGATTTTCACAATATGAATAATAAATTTACATCCATTTTGGGTGCTTTTGATTGTATCCTTAGAAAATTTCTGAACTGTAAAGATGAAGATTATAAACATTTGTGATGCTTTTGGATTTATTGTAACTTATTATAAATTATTGTGAAAATGTGGAGGTACTCATCTATACAGGTGCTGTGTGCCACAGAGCTTACTGTCTTGGTTTGTGTTTCCCAGGCAGACAGTGGAACGTGTCACACTGCAGAACCAGCTCCAACAGCTTCTAGAAGCCCAGAAATCCGAGGGCAAGTCTCTCTTTTCTTCGTCCAGGTAATGCCAGGAACATTGGAGGTTAGAGTTCTTAAGTCTCTTAAATCTCTGGGCCTTCTTTTGGACTTCATTTTAATGTCTTTTAAGAATATGACAGAACATTTTTTATTTCCTAAGTTTTAGGAATAAAAATTAGGTATTGTGGGGAAAAGGCACTGGGCCCAGGGTCAGGTCACCTGAATGATCTTTGGCTTTGCCATTTTGTCATTCCGGGACTATTAACAAGTCACTTTTTCTGAGTCTTTCATTTCTTCATCTATAAAATGGGAATCAGGGTGTGTAGATTCATAGGATTGTTGAAGATGGGATTGAGAAAAATTGTGCAAAATTGATGCAAAAATAGCAAAAGAGACTAATTTAGTCATAGTGTAAAGCATGAGGCATACTATACTTTGGTTATGCTTGATTTTAACAAACAATAAGTGTTTATTCTTCCACTCTTACTGATTTGTAAGTTATTAGTGGCAGGAAAGGCCGTGCTGTGACTTGTGGCCAAGTCATTCTAACCCAGTAGGAAATCATCTCAAGTATCCTCTGTCCTCTTTTCAGTTCACCATCTTCCCCAGCTCCCAGAAAGTCCCAGTGGAAATCCCCAGATACAGATGATGAGTCTGTAGCCAAAAGCAAACCTGGCATCCAAGAGGGGATGCAGGTCCTTGGAAGCCTGTCAGCATCCAACCGGACGAGGACTAGAGCAAAGGATGAAGATTCTGATAAAATCCTTCGCCAGTTATTGGGGAAAGATATCTCAGAGAATGTCTGCACCCAGGAAAAGCTGTCCTTGGAATTCCAGGATACTCAGGCTTCCTCTAGAAATTCCAAAAAGATGCCTCTGGAGAAGAGGGAGCTGAAGTTAGCCAGGCTGAGGCAGCTGATGCAGCGGTCACTGAGTGAGTCTGACACAGACTCCAACAACTCTGAGGACCCAAAGAGCACACCTGTGAGAAAGGCCGACCGGCCCAGACCGCAGCCTATCGTCGAAAGTGTGGAGGCCATGGACAGCGCAGAAAGCTTACACTTGATGATAAAGAAACACACCTTGGCTTCAGGACGCAGGTTTCCTTTCGGTATCAAGGCCTCCAAATCTCTGGATGGCCATAGCCCATCCCCCACCTCAGAGAGCAGCGAACCTGACTTGGAATCCCAGAGTCCAGGCTCAGGGACCATGCCCCCAAACCAGCCCTCTGGAGACCCCACTCAACCCAGCCCTGACAGCACGGCGGCCCAGAAAGTGGCCACGAGTCCCAAGAGTGCCCTCAAGTCTCCATCTTCCAAGCGCCGGACATCTCAGAACTTGAAACTCAGAGTTACCTTTGAGGAGCCTGTGGTGCAGATGGAGCAAACTAGCTTTGAAGTAAATGGAGAGAAGGACAGAGATAAGAGCAGGACCCCGCAGCGGACCTCCACAAGCAGCGAATCAGGGGATCAACTAAAAAGGCCTTTCGGAACCTTCCGATCCATCATGGAGACACTGAGCGGCAACCAGAACAATAATAATAACTACCAGGCGGTCAGCCAGCTGAAGACCTCCACACTGCCCTTAACCTCACTTGGAAGGAAGACAGTGGACGCCAAGGGAAATCCCATGAGCTCTGCTAGCAAGGGAAAAAATAAGGCGGTGAGTGCTATTTGGAAGCTGTCTCCTTTTTCCTTCGAATCATGTCATTCTTAACACTACAGATTGTTTACCTTTGCCATCTCGAGGTCATCCCCAGAAGAATTCCAAAGGGATGTGTGGAAAGCCAAATGTATGTGTTTCTAATGAGATATGTTAGCATACATACCTTTTTCTATTTATCTGAAAAATACTCTGAAAGATGAAATCACGTATTTCAGTCCCTACACTTCCAAAATAGTTTGATCCTTGAGGATTAGGAGTCCTGGATGGGGAGGCATTTCTCTAAGATTAGACCCCCAATCAGTGTGGAATAAGGTCCCTCTCTGGCATGGATTCTGCCTCTGGAAGAGTTTGTTTTCCTCGTGGGACTGGGTAGTTTATTCTCAAGCCTAATTAAAGAGCGCATAAATAGAAACTCTGTCTCTAAAGGCTTAGCAATTCAACTCTGGAACGATCTTTGAAATAAATACACCACAGGGACTTCCACCTTGGCATTGTAGGATGCCGGCCCCTAAGTGCTGACCAGGAAGCTGGAGCGGTCTGACCTGCTTGCCAGCACACAGGGGATGGCAGAGTGTGCCAGGAACTACATTTTAAAATTGCATTTATTGGAAAATCATGCACTATAATCTGTGGTTTAAATCCAGTCAATAAGAAATACGAATATCTTTTGAGGCAATGCTCCCTGCATGCTCTGTGCCTGCCACGCCATCAAAAATGGTATAGCAGCGAAAAAGCAAAACTCTGAGGAATGGAAGGACCCAGAATGTCCATCCTGCAACCTATGGAGGCACACCCACGTAATTTATTATGGTTCAAGGTAAAACCCCAGGGAGGTCTAAGAACCGTTTAATTCTTTTTGCAATACCAAAATCAAGTTTTAGTTAGTATTGCTCTAATTAAATGAACACCACTTGATTTTCAGTGTGAATTGTCTTTGTTACCAAGGACTTTAGCTCTGTTTGTTTCACCTAGAAAAGTCACATTTGTACCCCAAACATCAGAACCTTGGGCTTAAATATGTCCAAGTACCAAGTAAGTATAGAAATTAAATTTCTTGTGATGGGTGGAGTTAGTCAACCTCAGCTGAAACTATTCCAAGTAACTTGAGGGGCTCTCTTGCTCAGGAATACAAGAAGTATCCCAGCAGTTCCCCACGCTCCTTAACGTGTATACAAAGCTTCCGTCCTAGTCTCATCTGCCTCCAGCATGCCTCCTGTTAATTGAGACTTGCGCATGTGCTGAGCTTGCTGCATGTTTTCAGATGATGTGTAATTGCACCTCTAGGAGATGGCCAGCAGCTGCATCAACCTTCCCTCTAACACGCTGATGGGAGAGCATCTGCATAACTGTGCACGGTACGTGGCGTAGGGGATGACTCGCGTGGCACTGCTGCGCTTTCGCTTTGAATTGCATGACCTTTTCAATCATGGTCCTGGAGCACCTTTTGCAGGGCTGACACCAAGGAACAAGAAGCTCACAGCTCTTCCCCCAAAAGGGGCAGGCAGGCTGGTAACTGGAGCTTTGGCAGGAAGCAAGTGCCCTCCAGGAGGGGCTTTATTCCAGCAGCAGTGGGCAGAGGAATCTCCTCGGCTCACAGACATGCTGTGTCTCCCCGTTGACTTTGGCTTTCAGTCTTTGTTTTATTGGAGTCAAGTACCAAGTACGTAGAGAAATTAAATTTCCTGTCATGGGTGGAATTAGTCAACCTCCGATCAGAACCAGAACTTTGAAGCGGAGCTGAGGTTTTCTTTCATTGTTGATCACAGACTGAAAACACATTTCATCACCATTCTGTGGCCCTTAGGAGCAACCAGGCCCTGTCATGGTGAACGTGCTCCAGCTTAGCCTCCAGAACCACGATGCCAGTCAGCAAGCCAGTCTCTGCCAGTCAGTAAGCCAGTCTCTGAGTCACCCAAGAAAACAAAGGTCTTTCTCAGGCAGAATGTTTACAATTGAAAACACAAAAACTATGTACATGAAAGGGTCCCATGGGAGGTCCCAAGGTGGCTCGGACACCTCCTTGAGCCAAGTCTTTCGGTAGCACAGCTTTCATCCAGGAGGAATATGTGGGGAAATGGGGGGAGGGAAAGGAGAGCAGAAGAGGGGAAGTTAATGCTGTCCATGCCTCCGACTGGTTTATTCCAGCAGAATTAAAACCCAAACCCTATTTTAAAAGGAGACTATCACTTTTAAATCATTTAAATTAAATTTCAGCAAATCATTTAAGTTTAATTTAATGATTTACTTAAGTTAAGCTTAATTTAAATTAAAATTATGATGTGCCTTTTAGCTCTCTTCCAAAACCCTCCAAAATGTTTTTGTGAACGTGCATATGTGTGTGGGGTGTATATATGTATACACACACACAAAGGTGAGGGCATGGGTTGAGGGTATGAATTTTGGTTCAGAGTACTAAATGTCACTCTCCTTTATTTCCCCTCTAAATTTAATTTAACCTGCTTCATGTCTCTATTCAATCTAGAGGAAAAACATATCTCAATCATTTTAGCCAGTGCCCCTAGGGGTCTCCTTAATTCAGTACATTGACTGAGGTGCCCTGGATATTCAGTATTTACTGGTCACCAGAATTCTGCTGGGGTCAGGCTTAGACGTTGTCTAAGCCAGGCTGCTTCAGCCACAGGGGTAGGGAGTTCTGGCCAGTGCTGACTGCCCAGTGCCTGGGGTAGAGAGGAAACAGGAGAAGAAAAAGCCAGCTCCCTCGGTGCCCACTTCTGGATTTTCCAACCGTCCTTCCCCACCCACATACTCTTCTCTGTCCCCACATCTTAAGTTGGGTGTGTCTTCTGGTGCCTAGAGAATTCTGGTTTTGTCCTTAAGCAGAAGTCACCAATGATGCTCTGAGGGAATGAAGTGCAAAGACTGGCAAATTCTTGGGGAAGGGGCATGGGGAGGATCTCTCATTTCTTCCAGGTTTCTACAGCACCTGGAATAAAGACACTTTGTGTCACGGTAGATTTTCCCACCAGAAATATTTCATCCTGTCTTTTTCTAACCAAGGGGACAAAGCTGGATAATCTACTAATAAGAGCACAACGTGAGGTGATGAAGCTACTTGGACATGTGACATGAGATTAACACTTCCCTACTCAGTTTCAGAAACCAGCCTTCCTAAGGCTCACTTCTGGTCCTATCAGATTCATGGGCTGTTTCTATTAACAGAGTTTGATTTCAGTGAAACAAAAAACCCAAATAAAAATATTTGTTGTATTTAAATAAGCACCCTGGCTACTCTCTCTCAACCACCTTATAAATTAACCTGTACTTCATTAAATTTTTAGTTTGACGTATGTGCCATAGAAAGGGAAAACCCAGTACTTTGTTCATGCTAGAGAAGGGGGGTTTCTCTGACTCATTCAAAATTACTCAGGTCCACCTTAGATAAAAGATGGATATCTCTAGCTGAAATAAGGGTTCCTCAGAGAAATTAAACTAGCATGGGAACGGAAGTGTTCATCTCCCGGTGATGGCTTTACATCATGTCCCAAGAATTTGGTTGAATGGGACCAATCAATGGGACCAACCAAATGGCTCCTCGCAGGGATTACCCAGGATCCTTTGGAACCCTTCGGACTACCTTTGGAAACCAGTGGCAGTCCGTGAGTTAGAGTTGGCCCCAAACATTGTGCCATTGAATGACCCTCTCAGTATAGCCCTGGGAGAAAAAATGAGGCAGTGGACCCTCATTCCAGGCATACATTGGAACCACATTTTATTTCCTAAGAAATTTTTATTTTTTCCTGGTAAATGAAAAATGGGGGCAATAAATACAACATTTTACAGAATGTCAGCTCTGTGAGAGGGTCTTATTTGCTCTTTATTTTTCTAAATTGGTCACAGCTTGATAGAAAGAATCTAAATTTGTCTTCAATGCCTTTTAAAATTAGATTCAATGCTATTACTTTGAACAGCTTTCCCAGTGGGTTTCAACTGCAGAGGATGACTTTGTTTATAACAGTCAGATTTATCTTTACTCTTTCTTATAAAGGACAAATTGGTTTTGAGTTATTATAACCCCAAGGGAATGTTTGCAATTACTTGTCTTAAAATGTCAATAAGGCATTCATTTCCCAGAGTTTAAGTCTGTCTGAGATCTGTGGCAAATGAAAGGGGGGCGTTGGTTCCAGTAACGGACAGGCAGAGGGTATTAACCCTTGGTCACCAACACGGTGGTGTCTGACAGTGGCACTGTGGCCTGAGGTGTTAGCAGGAAACCCCTAATCCCAGCACCAACACGACAATAGTCCTTAAGACTCCTTACAAACACAACAAGACTCCTTAAGAAGAGATGAAGCACTGAACACCAGCAGTGTGGGTTTTACTGCAAAGAAATGAGCCATACTCAGAATTAGACATCTGGAACCAAGAGCTAGCATCAAAGATTTTACATAGATATCAAGGCTGTTCAACAACCACTTCAAAGAGAGTGACATGTTTGGCCTGAGCATGTGGCGATGGTCCTCTGCTGTTCCCAGTAGGGGGTCAGAGTTCAGGGTGCCCCCACCCCTACCAGGACCCAAGCCTGCATGGGCATGCATACACGCAGTTCTCTCCTTGTCGCTTTGCTGTCAAAATTTCATTCTAAACAAAAAAAATGAGCAAAGATATGGAAGACACTGGGAAAGTAGAGGGCGGGCCCTGGCTGAAACCTGCCCCAAGCAGAGGATACCCCAGTGAACAGCATTTCCAGAATCACAGCAGGAATATGTGGTTGGCCCAGAAAAGATCCCTAATCCTGCTGAGCATGTGCATCTTTGCCATAGTTTTTCTGGGTGTAGTAAAATAACCATACTTTAATCTTCTCTTAAATTTTTGACCTGGAAGAGTTTAGTTTTAACCCCCATATTTCCTAAGGATTGTTGAAGGGGACGATTATATAAAAAGTCATGGGAATATTTCCAAGCAATCTGAGTGGGTGTTGGTTGCGTAGTTTTAGAGCGTAAGCAGACTCACTCTCCCTATGGTAACGGTTCACAAAAGTTTGTTAAAGTGTTAATACTAAAAGGGCATTTTGTAAAACTATAGACAGACTTTCTGCTCCAAAATTGTAGTTTCAAATTCTATGCTCTGATCTCAAGTATTTTTTGTGCTTTTATTTCTAATTTACTAACTCAGGTCCAGAGTCAGTTCGTCAGGAGGAAGTTGATTCCTGATGTGAGGTGATTACCTTTGTTCCAGAACCCCCTGCAAGGGTGTCCAACCTTTTGGCACCTCTGAGCCACACTGGAAGAAGAAGAGTTGTCTTAGGCCACACATTAAATACACAAATACTAATAAAAACTGATGAGCAAAAAAAAAAGATTTTAAGTAAATTTATGATTTTATGTTTGGCCGCATTCATAGCCATCCTGGGCTGCATGCAACCTGCAAGCCACGGGTTGGACAGCCCGGCCTTAGGACCCTTCCAGTCTCCTTCCTTTTCACACCTCCCCATGTTCTCCAGGGGTTCTGTGCTCCCTGCTCAACTCTTGTTCCTCCCCTGCGTCCTGCCTCCCCAGGGTTCTAATTACTTTCAAAGAGGAAACCTGTATTTCATACTGAAACTTTGTCCCTATGACTTGGAGGAAGGAAGGAGGCCCCACACTTGAACCATGTCTCTGGGTTTCATTAATTGACAGATTCTCCTTTGAAATGGGCCACAGTTTTACACTGTCATTGGCTGTTGCATAGTAGAATCTTCTGTGCAGAGAAAAAAGTCCTTGTTACGGGGAATAGATAAAATTAATGGATCCTTCAGCATTCCAGGATGATGTAGTGAATGCCATAGCTCTCAAGATTGATGAAAGCACAAGTCACAAATGGAGTTTCTTCTCATAAGCTCCTTGAACCCTCTGGGAAAAGGAGAAGGTGTATTCCAACACAAGAAGACCATGAGTTCAGTATCAGCATAGAATGAGTTGAGGCATAGAAAAAGCTGTTCCAATGAAGATCCCATGCTCTGTGTTAAAGCGCTGCCTTTGGAAGGCAAGAAATGAACATGTCGAACCCCCATGAACTCCAGGTTGGGGGTACAGGGGGAGACCTTCCTTGGAAACTGAAGTTATCCCACTAGAAATTCATTCTTTCAGCATGCTAATCCTGGTTTAAGTGAAGCCACAAAACTTAAAAACAAACAACTCCCTCCACCCAACTCTGCTTTCCTTCCCTAGAGCCCTCAGGGTCCAGTTTTGAGCTGTATAACTCCAGGTGGGATACACGGTCTATTGTGTGTCATAACTGCACCAAGTCTGCCACAACTAGGGTATCTTTGCACACTAAAGGAGCAGTGTCTGTCCAGAAACTCTCTTAGGGCTAGTGTTTTAAAGAATCAGCAAGTTACTTGAGGTTTAAAAGTACCAGATAGGAACTTTACCTGGACACCTTCCAGTACCTTCACCAGGCATCCCTGCTCCAACCACAGCCATTTGGGGTTTTCCTTCCCACACTGAGAACAGTGCAGATACATTACTTTCCTGGACCACATCCCTGGGTTGCCAGCACACTCATTTCAACATCTTTAGCTCTAAGCCAGTCATTTTGCTGTGTCAGATGTAAGGCATGGTCCCTTCATTCTTCGAGCTCAGAATCAAGAGAGAATTAAATGTGGGTATAGTTTAGAACATGGCAAATTTCCCAAAAAGGATAAGAGCTTCATGAGAGCAGGGGCCCTTAACAGCACTATGATACCCCCATAGGTACACCCAGTGTCTAGCATGGTGGCTGGCACATGGTGGGGACTTCATAAATGTTTTTACAGAGGGAGAGCTAGAGAGAGGAAATGGTAGAAGAGGGGAAAAGAAGCAAAACAAATAGGCCTGAGGCCGTCGTCCCACAGGAAGGATGGTGCGATCTGTATAAAGCTAAGCCTTCCAATGATAAGTCCACCTACCTACTGAGAGGGAGTGTCAGTTTGGGCGCTTCAAGTACAGGTTTTCATTCTTAGAACCAGAACCCACTTTTTTAGTGGATGAGATTGATAGATATGCTCTCAGTAAAGCTCAGAAGGAAACCACAAAAGTAGCAATATCCCTCCCAACAGCCCGCCCTGTTTTGGTTTCCAGTGGAAATGCATGCCCACAGGCCATTTCCGACTCATCCTCGGAGATGCTCTCTGGGCTGAGAAGAGATGCAGGCCTAGATGAGTCAGCAAATGAAAGAACTGGAAAAACTGTTATTTAAATTCAAGCCTTTCTTTTTTTCCATTTTGGTCACTAAGAATGTGATTTTGTATCCAAAAATGAAATCAAGGAGTGGCAAATTATCTGAATAATTCATGCCAGAATTACCCTAACACTTTTGTTCTTCCAAATACTGGTAATACAGAACTAGGTAATTGAAGGGTTCAGGATGTTTGAATTACCCTGATATTATTCAGATAAATGCCTCACAACATTTTACCTGGTATATATTCAGCTCCAATCATGCTGCATTTTATCCTGTAAAAAGTGTTCTTTTCAGCATTTTTGCACACAGCATCACTTACATTAAAGCAGAAATACTACATGTGTTCATTTACCTTCCTGTTTCTGAAATATTATTGGTATTTTGTCTATCATCTCCCATTTCCCTTATTCATTTAGGTTTATGCCCTTTTTATGTCTTTACTTTTTCATTGTACAGTTGTTTTGTAAGAAAGAGGTAATAAATGTGTATATTTAATCCACTATGCTCAGCTGGAAGTCCCTAGTATGTCTTCTAACCAAGTGGGGTTTTCTTTTGTCTTCTCCCTTTCTTGCCCATGGGCAACTCTCTGAAGTTCAATTCAGAGGAATAAATGAAATTAAAAATTATTACTTTTAGACTCTGATGATAATCAAATATTTACTAAAACACTAAGAGTAGACTAGACGGTCTTTGTAAGGGAGCATGGTTCTGAGTCCATAAAACCATACCTGGAGTTCTCTGTCCTCGTGCTAGCAAGTACAATTATGAGAAACCGTTTGTGTGTGTCTGGTGTAGCAAGAAGAAGGAATTGATTAATATGGAGTCTTGCTCACCCCAGGAGACAGCTCCTCTCTGAAAGATTTTATACCCAGAATGGGAGTAATAGCTCATGAAAATGAATGAGCTATTTTTTTCACTTAAAAAAGAAAAAACTGTTTCAAGGTTTGAGCTTCTACTTCTTGCCACAAGCTTACAAGGTGTCAAATAAGGGGAAAATGGCATTATTGTTCCCTATTTCTTGTTGTTTTCCCTATAGATTTACCAACTTGTAGTCTTCTAACACATACTGCTCAGTAATCATGCACCCAAAGAAATAGCATCTTCTTTAAACTATTAATAAGCATCTTTTTAAACTATTAATAGCTATTAAGCTTATTAGAGAATAAAAGGTATCACCCCTGAATTCATGCAAATAAAATATGAATACCTTTTGTGCCCATGGGACCAGCAGTGGTATACTTTCCATTTTGTTCGTGATAAAATTTACTTGACTATAGAATTTTTGCCTGGATTCTAATCAGCGATTGCAATTGAGAATTAAAAAGTGTTCACTAAGTGTGTTTGATGACATGACTCTTTTATTTTTCAAAGAGTTGTTCATTGGAAAACAGAATAATTTGCCTACTGGAATGAAATGTTCTTCAGTATGGTTTTATGAGGATAATTCCCATTTTTGGTGAACTGTTTAGTGGTCTTGTAATTCGCCCATAGTTTTATCTAATTTTGGCCTCGCGGTTTCTCTTCTGCTTAGGCATAATGACATCAATCGAAAAATGAAGAAATCCTACAGCATAAAGCACATTGCTGAGCCAGAATCGAAAGAACTCTTCTTGTAAATCACCTTTTTATTAACTTTCACTGCTGCCCTTTGGACACCTCTGGAAATTTCTGGATGATCCTCTGTGGAAATCAAACCATGAGAACAATGCCTCACCAGCAGAACAACAATATCAGGATGCCTTAAATTTATAGTAGCTGACTATCTAACACACATTTTGGAGGGATACTTGTATATATACCTTGTTTTTAAAGAGATGCTGTTTAAAAGCATGACTGCGCAAATGGATGTTTTCTAAGATTGTACAGATGCGACCTAACCACAGGACAGTCACCAAGCAACTGATGCCGTTTTGTAGTTCATCAATTGCATGGAAATTGGCTGATGTTGATTGAGCTTTCCCAATGACCTGGGCAGTCTGGGCTCGGCATCTCAATGAGACCTGGCCAGTGTATTGTTTTCTGTCGAGAGTGTTTTTCAGTCCTTTCTACTTTTTGTATAAAGGAAATAAAACAATGTTAATTGCCACCTGTAATAAATCTGTGATGTTCTAATAAATCTGTGATGTTCTCCTTTCTAAGGGACTTTGAGAGTATTTTGATAGCTGCTATTTAATTTCAGGAACAAACCACCCAGTTGAGCTGTTTTCCCACAGGGATCAAATAAAACATTCTAGTTTTCATTAAGTACTAAAGGATCAGACAAGTATATAAAATGAGTCGATTCTTCTGTCTTTTCAAATCGCAGTGTTGACGTGAGAAAATACTAATGACAACTAAGTGTTTAGCCCCTTCTTGGGTCAGTTTTTTCTGCCTCTAGCACATTACAAGGCCTGTCTAATCCCTTTAGGAGACAGTGTGGAGCCTAGGTTTATAACAGCCCTATTGATGTAGCCTTCTCAATCCCTGTAAGCAGTGAGTTCCATGAGGTTTCATCTTATCAAGTAAAAATATATTTGTTGAAATTTCAAAAGTTTTATTTTCAAAGTGTTGGCAGAGCCTGCCTATAAAAGGCCTGTCAAATTTTATTAAGAAACTACAACACACTCTTACCAGTAGGAAAAAGTACTGTGTGCTATTAACGGTTACTAGCAATGTTACTGCAGTCAAATGTGGGCCATTCCGTATGCTCGTGGACAATGTAGGCCGAGGTACCAAACTAGGAGGCAATTTTGCATATGTGGGTCATCTGACAAACTTGGGCTTAATGAGATTCAATGAGGTCTGTACAGAAAAAGGAGCGAATATCAAAGTGTCTTTTTATGCTCCAGTCTTGCTTATGTGAAGAAATTACTCCCATTTTATAGATTAGAAAATTAAACTTTAGAAAGTTGTATTCCCGTGTCCAAGGTAAATGGAGGAATTAATTGGCTTTGGTACATGTTTCCTCATTATCTCCATCACACTTCATCTATCCATCTGTCCTGTGCTATGCTCTCTCCTGAGCGCATTGCCCACTGGCACACAGGAAGCATGAGTTGTGGTCTCGGCTCTGCTTCTGGACAACTGTTTGGTCTTGGGCAAAGGACAGTGCCTCCTTAATAAATCTGGGAAAAGGTGAGACTGGCCAAGAGCCACATCTGGAAGGTAGGTACCTTCCAATTTACAGAGCAACATGTCTATAAATTTCAGCCTGTTCGTTCTGTCCTTTGAGTTTCTGTGGTTAGAGCATGGTTCCATGTGTGGGTCTGCATTTCTTACATTGTCTTTTCCTCAAATGAAATGCCCTGTTCTGGTTTTGGCCCCTGGACCTCATGTGCACCCTTTAATCACTTCCTCACATTTTCCTGCCCTATTCTAGTGCTTGTGCTTCTAATAGAGAATATATTCAAGCACACATGAAATATAGATTCCTGTATTTTTTGCTTGGTGCAGAGGAGGCGACGCTGGGATCACACATGAGCCTAATTTTGGGACCTGATGCTAGAAGGGCCCCTGCAAAGGAGGGAGACCCAGAGAGTGTTCTCTTCCCCAGAGACCCCGGTTTTATTCTAAGACTGTTTTTAAACTTGAAAGTTGAAGTTGTGCTGGTATTCTGCAGATGTTATGAGCTAGACACAGAGTTTCCAATTAAACATAGCAAATTTCTAGTTTGAAAAAGATGGCAATTTGATTATCAACACTGGCATTTTAAATACTGTAGTACTAAGCAAAGATTTTTTAAAAGGTGAAAGAGGAAAGTTGAGCAAATTCAGAGGAGCCCGACTATGAGACAATATATTGTGTGTTTAATGATGTTGCTAGGATGCTGAAAATGCAGGTCCTTAAGTTGTACTTGGATAATAGCTTTACTAAAGTTCCTTATAAAATGGATAAATTGTTTGCTTGAAATTCATAGAAATGGAGGAGAAAGCTAAGATACTGGCATGGGTAAACATAGCTCACCTCCTCACACAATCACATCAAAATTACAACTAAACTACAGAACAACCATTATTCAGAACTGTCAGAAATTGAACTGAATGGAAGTCCTACAACTATAAAATTAAAGGAGAAACCACATCAATATTAGTAGGAGGGGCAGAGACAAGGAATGGGCTGGTTCCACACTCTTATTCAGCAGATAAAAATCAGGTGAGATATCTCGGGAGTAAGGGGCCTCAGCCCCACAAGAGACCCCCCAGCTGGGGGTTTCAGTGCCAGAAAAATAAGCCTCCATAACTTCTTGCTATAAAAGCCAATGGGGTTTGAAGTTGTGGAAGACAGAAACTCCTGTATTCCCAGGCAGTTCCTCTTAAAGGGCCCATACCCTTTAAGAGGCCCATGAACTGACACAGATTCATGTCCTCTGAGCCCCAGCACTGGGGCAGCAGCTTGAAAGGCATCAGGGACAAATGGGGAGGAACTGCAGTGTCTGGCATCAGGGCAAGAACTGGGGGACAGCTTTCTCAGAGGGAAGTGCTGGCAGAGGCCTTTGTTCCTTTGATGAGCCCTCCCCCAACACAGAGACAGCAGGTGAATGCCTTATGTAAGACCCAATCAACCTGGCTCACACTGCATTACCATGGTGATTCCCAAATGCTCTGCTCCACCCAACTTCCAGGTCCACGGAAGCTGTTTCCTGTGACTTTTCCATATGAATGGCTTGTGTTGTGTATGCTTCAGATTTTCCTAAATTCTCACAAACAAGCAGCATCTGGCTTCAGAAGCCCTGTAACTCTCACTAAGTGGCCCCAAACCCAGCACTAGCAGCAGCTGACCTTGGTTCACAGCTTGGCCTCACTGGGGCACCTGCAAGCCCAGCACAAGTAGTAACCATCTGCAGATTGCTTTGTAACTTATGCCAGGTATCCCTGGACTGAACATAGGCAGTGGCTGACCTTGGCCTGCACCTCCCAGGAAGCCTCAGAGCTGGCACACTCAGTGGACAGCTACAGACCGAGTCAGACCACTACCATCCAACTACCTCCACAAACAACACACTCAAGGGGCAGACTCAGCAGGCACCAGAGCTCTGTGGAGTGGGCCCCTGCAGAGCTGATCCTTCATGGTGGTAGGAGGCGGGTGGTCACTGGTCACAGCTAGTCCTTGTAGCTGTTCAGCCTGGGTAAATCCCTCCAATTGACCTGCCAACAGTAATCAAAGCTCAACTACAAGAGGAGGGTGTACACAGCCCACACAGTAGGCGCACCTCATGTACCCAGCTTCAGTGATAGGGGATATGGTGCCACTGAACTCTACAGGACACCTACTATATTAGGTCATTCTACCAAGCCTGAGGGACATAGCAGCTCTACTTAGTACATAGTAACCAGGGAGGCTGCCCAGATGAGGAGATAAAGAAACATGGCCCAAATGAAAGAATGACAAAAATCCAAAAAAGAACTAAAAATTGAGAGAAGCAAGCTACTAGATACAGACTTCAAAACACAGTTATAAGGATGCTCAAGAAACTTAGAGGAAGAGCAGATGAATTTAGAGAGAACTTCAGCAACATAAAAAAGGACATGGAAACCACAAAAAAGAACCAGTCAGAAATGAAGGATACACTAACCGAAATGAAGAACAATTTAAAAGGAATTAACAACAAGGCTGATGAAACTGAGAATCAAATCAACATCTTGGAATATAAGAAAGCAAAAAACACCCAATCAGAATACTGAGAGGAAAAGGGAATCCAAAAAATGAGGAAGTGTAAGGAGCCTCTGGGGAAACTTCAAGCATACCAACATTTGCACCATGGGAGTGCTGGAAGAAGAGGAGAGAGAGAGCAAATAATTGAAAACCTATTTGAAAATATAATGATAGTAAACTTCCCTATCTTGGTGAAGAAAATATACATACAAGTCTGGACAGACCGAGAATTCCAAAATAGATAAACCCAAGGAGGCCCACACCCAGACACATCAAATTAGAATGCCAAAGGTTAAAGACAAGAAAAAATCTTAAAAGCAGCAAGAGAAAAGCAGTTAGTTACCTACAGGGGAGTTCCCATAAGACTGTCAGTTGATTTCTTAAAAGAAGCTTTGCAAGCTAGAAGCAATGGGCAAGAAATATTCAAAGTGATGTAAAGCAAGGACCTACAACCAAGATTACCCAGAAAAGCTATCATTTAGAAATGAAAGGAAGATAAAGGTCTTCCCAGATAAGAAAAACCTAAAGGAATCCTTCATCATCAAATCGTCATATGAAATGTTAAAGGAACTTATTTAAGAAAAAGATAAAAATATGAACAATAAAATGGCAATTAATACACATCTATTAACAATTGAATCTAAAATACAAACTAAGCAAACAAGCAGAACAGAAACAAAATCAGAGATACTGAGAATGTTTTGATGGTTGCCAGATGGGATGATGGGAGGCAGGGGGGTAGGCAAAAAAGGTGAAGGGATTAGTAAGTACAGATAGGTAGTTACAGAACAGTCATGGGGATGTAAAGTACAGCATAGGGAATAGAGTAGCCAAAGACCATATATGCATGGCCCATGTACATGGACTACAGTGTGGGGATTGCCTGAAGGAGATGAGAGGGATCTGGGTGGAGGGATGCAAAGGGGAAAGAAAATGGGACAACTGTTATAGCATAAACAGAAAAATATAAATTTTAAAAATTTTTTAAAATTAAAAGTCATAGAAATGTTTTTCTTACCGTGACCCTAGTTTTATACAAAATTTTTAAAAACAAAAACACAATCCTCAACAAAATATTGGCAAATCACATCCAACGATACATTAAAAAGATCATACACCATGACCAAGTGGGATTCATCCCAGGGATGCAAGGATGGTTCAATATTCACAAATCAGTAAATGTAATACATCACATAAACAAAAGCAAACACAAAAATCACATGATAATATCAATAGATGAGTAAAAAGCATTTGATAAGATACAGCACCCATTTATGATGAAAACACTCAGCAAAATGGGACTAGAGGGAGCATTCCTCAACAATAATAAAGGCCATATATGAGAGACCTACAGCCAACATCATACTCAATGGGCAAAAGCTAAAAGCTTTTCCACTAAGATCAGGAACAAGATAAGGTTGTCCACTTTCACCACTTCTACTCAATATAGTATTGGAAGTTTTAGCCACAGTGATCAGACAAGACAAGGAAATAAAAGGCATCCAAATCAGAAAGAAGGAAACAAAACTGTCACTGTTTGCAGATGACATGATAGTGTACATAGAAAATTCTATAGACTCTACACAAAAACTGCTCAATGTTATAAGTGAATTTAGCAAAACAGCGGGATACAAAGTCAATATCCAGAAATCAAAGGCATTTTTGTATACAAACAATGAAGCAGCAGAAACAGAAATCAAGAAAAAATGCCAATCGATATAGCAAAAAGAAAAATAAAATATCTAGGAACAAACCTAACCAAGGAGGAAAAGACCTGTATGCAGAAAACTGCACAACACTGAAGAAAGAAATCAAGGAGGACACAAACAAATGGAAACATATACCGTGTTCGTGGATTGGAAGAATTAACATCATCAAAATGTTCATACTACCGAAAGCAATTTACAGATTCAATGCAATGCCTATTAAAGTGCCAATGACATACTTCACAGTCATAGAACAAACACTTCAAAAATTTATATGGAACCATAAATGGCCCCGAATAGTGGCTCCAATTTTGAGAAAGAAGAGCAAAGTAGAAGGGAATCACAATACCTGATACCAGACTGTATTACAACACCACTGTGATCAAAACAGCCTNGGAACAAACCTAACCAAGGAGGAAAAGACCTGTAAGCAGAAAACTGCACAACACTGAAGAAAGAAATCAAGGAGGGCACAAACAAATGGAAACATATACGGAGTTCGTGGATTGGAAGAATTAACATCATCAAAATGTTCATACTACCGAAAGCAATTTTCAGATTCAATGCAATGCCTATTAAAGTACCAATGACATACTTCACAGTCATAGAACAAACACTTCAAAAATTTATATGGAACCATAAATGGCCCCGAATAGTGGCTCCAATTTTGAGAAAGAAGAGCAAAGTAGAAGGGAATCACAATACCTGATACCAGACTGTATTACAACACCACTGTGATCAAAACAGCCTGGTACTGGCATGAAAACAGGCACATAGACCGATGGAACAGAACAGAGAGCCCAGAAATAAGCCCAAGTCTCTACAGTCAATATTCAACAAAGGGGGCAGCAACATAAAATGGAGTGAAAATAGCCTCTTCAACAAATGGTGTTGGGAGAACTGGACAGCTATGTGCAAAAAAATGAAACTGAGCACCAACTTACACCATACACCAAAATGAATTCAAGGTGGATAAAAGACTTAAACATAAACCGTGACAACATTAAAGTCCTAGAGGAGAACATTGGCAGGAAAATCTCAAATATTTCACACAGCAACATTTTTACTGATATGTCCCCTAGAGCAAGGGACATAAAGGAAAGAATAAATAAATGGAATCTCATCAAAATAAAAAGCTTCTACATGGCTAAAGAAAACGGTATTAAAATAAAAAGAAAACCAACTGTCTGGGAAAACATATTTGCTAATGATACCTCAGACAAGGGTTTAATCTCCAAAATATACAAAGAACTTACATGACTCCACTCTAAGAAGACAAGCAACCCAATTAAAAAGTGGGCAAAGACAAATACCATATGATCTCACCTTTAACAGGAACCTAAACAACAAAACAAACAAGCAAGCAAAATATAACCAAAGGCACTGAAATTGAGAATAGGCTGTCAGTTACCAGAGGGGAGAGGGGAAGGAATTTCAGGGGAAAAGGGGAAGGATTTACAGGAACGAGTATAAAAGACACATGGACAAAAACTAAGGAGGGTGGAAATGGGAAGGAGGTGGGGAGGGGGGTCAGTGGGATGGGCTGGGAGTAAAAGATAGAAAACTGTACTTGAACAACAATTTAAATAAGTTAATTTTAAAAACACAAATTCTTAATTCTTTGTAGAAATCAAGACATTTCCATGTAAGAATATGTCTCCTTTAGTAAGGAGAGCTTTGAGGCCCCTGCCCCAGTTCCTTCCCAATGGGCCAGTAAAATGAGTAAAGTTCTATCTACGTGCGTAAATTACATGTCACAGAGCAGGAAACCACTCCACTGTAAAAAAACTATCACAACATCTGTCAGCATCTTTTAAAGACTGGGGTTTTTTTTTATGTCACTGAAGGGACTTGTGTTGCTAAAGTTCAACACATCTAAATAAGAATGTTTCTTAGAAAAGATAACAAGATACCAAACCTTCACTGCTTTGAATGGATTAAATTCCAATGACTTATTCTCATAAAACATTAGTATCAAGACCTCGGTCTTTATAAGAAAGTTCTAAATATACATCATAGAGATGGCAGTGGGAATCAGCTTCTCAAAGGGTATCTCCCAGTAAATTTTGGAAATTATTTTTTTCTTAAAGTGAATATTCATAAACAACATACTAGATGGTCCTGGCTAGAGGAAACAACTATAAAACAAATATTTAAATAATTCCTTGAAAGACTCCCTGATACAAAATAGGTTAAATGTTATTTCTTTAGATACTACCTTTATGCTTATTGTTGAGTGGATAAAGCAAAGATAGGGAATTCATTACAATAGAGTTATTTCTATTTCCCACCATAAAAATAGCTTTCATTCTGTCTACAGCCCCTAACTCATTCATTGATAGGTCTGTCTGTATGTCCTCTGTTATCTCCGAGATTATTTCCCTTTATTCTTCTAGTATTACACAGTTTTATATAACTTCTCAAGCACTTGGTTCCCATCTCCTATGAGAGTACAGTTTGCTAGACTTTCACCTCTACCAGAGCATTGTTAGTAGTTATCTAACAAATTTTTTTGATACCCTTATATCCATGTTTTCTTCTTCTCATTTCTTCGCCATTCTTTTTCCACCCCTTTCTTCTTTCTTTTCACTTTTTCCTCCCCCCTGCCCTCTATTACTCTCACCTCTTTCTCTTTGCTATCATTTCCCCTCCTTTTATTTTCTGTCTTCTCTGCCCTTAGTTCCCAAGATCTCTAAAGCCTTTATATAGGATCACCCTTAGAAGAAGCTGGCAAAGGAATTGCAGTAAATGGAAATGTGCTGGACTCATGTTTACAATAAAAAGTAAATCACCTTCCCTTCTTGCCAAAGTGTGTAAGGAGAACAAGCATCTTTTCATATGCTGACATAGTCAACAAACTCTGATTGAGCCCATGAGAAGAATGCAGCACTCTCCTTGAATTTAAAAAAAAAAATCCAAACATGGGTGTCAATCACAGTGGGGCACACAAGTCTATCCCTGTGCTTTTGGAGGGACTTGTAGAAAAAAAATATTTTTACTTGTGTATAGTAGTGGTTCTCATACTTTGCTATACATTAGAAACACCTTGGAGAGCTTCTAAATATTTAATGATCATTCCCTGGCTGAGTGGCTCAGTTTGTTGGGGCATCATTCGGTACGCCAAAAGGTTGTGGACTCAATTCCTGGTCGGGAACTTACTTAGGTCATGGGTTCCATCACCAGTTGAAGCATTTATGAAAAGCAACTGATCGATGTTTCTCTCCCTCCCTTCCTTTCTCTGTAAAATCAACAAATATATCTTGAGGTGAAGATTTAGATAGATAGATAGATAGATAGATAGATAGATAGATAGATAGATAGATAGATGATAGATAGACAGATAGATGATAGATAATCTGAGGCCCAAATGGAGGCCCATAACAAATAAATCTTGTTCTCTGGGGTGGAACCCAAGCATCAGCATTTATGAAAACTACCCCAGGCTTCCAGTATGCAACCAAGTTTAAATCCAGCGTCTTTTTTTATAATGTTCAAGCACAGTTTTCTGCCTTCCCCGTCCCCCCAGCCCAACACCCAGCTCTCCTCACTTCCCTCCCCTGTTTCCACCCCTGCCATTATTGTCCACATGTCCTTTATAATTGTTTCTGCAAATTCTTCACCATTTTCCCCTGAAATTTCCTCCCCTCTCCCCTCTGGTAACTGTCAACCTGTTCTCATTTTCAGTGTCTTTGGTTACAATTTGCTTGTTTATTTGTTTTGTTGATTAGGCTCCTGTTAAAGGTAAGATCATATGGTATTTGTCTTTCACCACCTGGCTTATTTCACTTAGCATAATGCTCTCCAGTTCCTTTCATGCTGTTGCAAAGGATAGGAGCTCCTTCTTTCTTTCTGCTGCATAGAATTCCATTGTGTAAATGTACCATAGGTTTTTGATCCATTCATTTACTAATGGGCACTTAGGTTGCTTCCAATACTTAGCTATTGTAAATTGTGCTGCTATGAACATCAAAACCCAAAGACATAAATCCAGTGTTTTGCTACTCCAAGTGTGGTCAGGGACGCAACGTGTGTCAGCATTGGCATCCATAAGGAGCGTATTAGAAGTGCGGGATCTTTTGGCATTCTCCTTGGCCTCTAATTATTTTTATTTTAAGATAACATAAACTGTCTATTGAGATAATATTTGAGAAGATAGTTTGACAGGAAAAAAAACCTTCCTCAAGGAGAATAGTGTGCCCCTAAACCTGGAATAGGGTATAGAGAGGAGACTGATGGGTGTTTTAGGGATGGGTCATTGGAGATATGACACTTATATTTGCTTAATATGTCTATAGATTGAAAATCATACTATAATTTTCTAATGTAGGTCATATAAAAGTTATAATTATAGAAAGTGAGACACTTTCTGGATTATTTAGGTAGAAGACAGAGCAATACTTTTAAAATAAAGGATGGGGTCATTGTACTTCTATAATTAAACATGAGGGTAGCTTTTCAATTGTTATTTCACTAAATTTTCTAAAATCTATGCTTATAGACATCAAACCATCAGAAAGCTTCTCATCTGGCAGGGGTATAGCCAGGACAAAAACACACCAAAGCAAAAATTAAAACCCACCCCCCCACCCACCGCTTCAGGGGCTCCCCATAATATGCCTGCAAGATAGATGATATAGTTTATGACCGCGTTACACTGTACAGTGCTGTGCTTTATACCAGCGCATTCCTTTGTTTACACAACACATGCGCACTCACTGACTCCCTACCATGTGCACAGCTGTATCCCAAAAGGTAGAGATGCAACCATAAATCTATGGTAATAAAAGCATAATGGTTTTGATGAAATGTGGAAAGTCTGTGTGAAGTGCAGTAAACTTGCAAAGTGTAACAATCTATGGTGACGTTGTGCTCATATTTATATTTATATTTTATATCTATAGTTATCTTTTATTTCTACGGAATTTGCTCTTGTACCTGTTCAGTCAGTTAGGACCCAAGAAAGAAGAATTTAAATTCTATTACTTGCAGTAGGCCATGCTAGTTGCCTTCTCAATATCCTTTCTTCCTAATCAGAAGTGTCAGCTAAAAGTTCTCACAGCAAATTACTTTCCCAGATGCCTTTGATTAGGGATGGTCATGTGACTCAGCTCTGGCTAATGAAAAGTCAGCAGAAATCAGCGTGGTGCTTTAGAAAACTTCATGAAGGAAGAAGCAAACCTGGCACTTCACGCTCACCGCTTCTTCCACTCTTGGTAGAGCGGTGCTGCTTGCAGCCTTGAGAACAAAAGTAGCCGTTCCAATAAGAGAGAAAGAGAGAGAAAGATCTTGTTCTGGAAGGAGCTGGGAAAGCCCTGGACTGCCCTGCGTGTTATCTAAGTGAGTAAAATGAGTTGTTTTTGTTGATCAAGTCACTGACATCTGACTTCTGGCAGGAGTAGTTAAAAATAAAATCTAATTGATGTTTCCATCATACAAAATGAAGAGTATACATCCAGGTCATTGGGATTAACCAATATTTTACAACTTGTATCCTCTCTACTGGTCAGTTTAGGATACAGGTGGCAAACACAAGGCCCACGGGCTGAATCCAGTCCTCAACCTTGTTTTTTCCAGCCTGGCACCTTGTTTCTACCCAGTGGCAGTGCCAAGCTGTTGCTTAACTGTTAAGGAGTAGTTACATTTATACAGTCCTAAAATTACATTCAGCCCTTTAAAGGCAACCTCAAGGCTGAAGTGGTCCCCGGTGAAAATGAGTTTGACACCCTTGGTCTGGGAGGTGTTTGACTCTTCTCCAGGATTAAAGTATGTTTTGCTAGTTCAGTGAACAGTACATACAAAGTTCTATCATACACTGTGATGCACGCACCCTTCAGAAACAAAGGATGTATTCCCCCAGCTGCAGGCAGTGCTATTGTCCAGAACCCTCAGGTGTGGGCCCTCAGGGAAAGACAACCACCCTGCCTGAGAGTACGCCTTTTCCCAGGGCAGCCTGCATCCAATGGCTGGTCAGTGTGGGGCTATGCAGGCCCAGCCCTTTACCCAACTTGAGACAACTCCAAATAGTCATGCCAGCGCCAGAGCTTTCCATTGGTTTGGTCAAGTTTCTCCCCTACCTTATCCTGCTTCCTCCCCTTCCCTTCCATAGGTGTTGCTTCCAAAAGCCATCTACATACAATAAGCTTTCTGAGCCCTAATCTCAAGGCCAGAGTCTACGTACCAGAGAAATCAATCTGTGACAGCACGTTGGCACGTTAAAATCTTGAAGAATCTCGGAGTACAAAAGAAACTTGTTTAATTGCTTTTGGTGCTTAAACTGCTTGATAAACAGGAGAAGTACTTTCCACATCTCCCAGATGTGGCTTCTCAATGTGAGTGTGGGACCTACTGCAATCAATTTTAGTTCATTGTAAATGTATGGAATTTAGACTATTCTACTCGGATGATGGCTCAGTGTCAAATCAAAATGTATGTGCCAAGGCAGAACTATTTCACCACATTTCAAGAAAATGCAGTCAAAATTATATTCCACTTGAATACAACTTTATCTCCTTGCTAATGTCAAATTGATAGTTAGTGTGGCAACCTACAATCATTATTATTGGAACGTACCATTCCCAGGGCCCTTCCACAGGTAATTCCAAGAATTACCACATGTAATTCTTCAACCTCATCTCACTGCTGATACTCAGTCCCCAAAGAAAAGTCATCTCTGAACCATGGCATTTATCAAAAATCAATATAAGAAATAGCCACATAGAAAAAAAGCTTCTATGCACTTTTTATAGAACTTAGTGAAACCATCATATGTTTAAGAAGCCAGCGGCTCTATAAGGGGTCATAAAATAAATTCTTCCTAGACATAGTGCTAGAGAAAAAATCTGCTCCTATAGAAAAACTGGCGTGTTCCTTTTTATTACCTAATAAGAACCTTATATAGCCTATATTTTCTTTTTTGCCTTGCCTGCCAATAAAATATCAAAAGCAACATTTGCATTGAATCTCAGTAGCAATCCCTAGCTTAGCTTTTTCTAGTACACCACTCTCAGATCCACCCCTTCCTTTGTTATTTCTTTATCCTTTTTTAAATGGTTGTAACGCATGTGTCTCCTATTGTCAGCCACCCCACGCCCTTCTGGAAACAAGCAGACTGAAATAGACATAAATGTTCCCATCATGCTTCCCACCTTGTGCCCTCCCTGCTCAATCCTCCCCACTTTAAGTGGTGTCAACGCCCATAGCAACTGCGTGTGCAAGGCCATGCTGGTTCAAAGTGTAAGACTACTGTTACAGTAAAGTCATTTGTTGTCTCTGGCACAGGACAAGTCACATACGCACATATGTAAGCTGCAAGACAAGGAACAATGTGTGTGGTGAGGGCTCAGCGGGGATGTTGAAAAGAAGTAGAATTCACTTTTGGTTTGGCTGAGGCCAACCAGCGACCCTGTGGGGTTCACATTTAATAGAGGCAGAGAAATAAAGCACTTAGACACAATGATTGGCTGCCCAAGTCTCCATGCGATGCGATTAAGTGTCAAAATGAGAATCAGAAATCTGAACATTAATATCCACAGCAAAATGGCCTTACCAGCAGCTTTTGTTAAACTCAGAGAATCTTCGAAAATTCTGAATTGGTCCTTAACTTGATCAAGCAATATTTTCCAAACCACAGACAAGTGGGCAGAGATTCCAAAGTGAGTTCTCTTTGTTATTCAATTTGTCTTCTTGCTCTCACCCAGGTTCAGCGCCTTAGTCTTAGACTCTCAGAGCCTACTAGACTCCTATGCCAGCACCATGTATTCCTCCTTGGGGTGGTGGTGAAGCTTATCCCACTGTGCTCTCGTCAAAAACCTGCAGTGAGGAGCACCATTAGCTCACCATTAGCTCTGCGGCATTCACCCCAAGGCCACACTTTCCCCAAATTTCCTTAGCCAGGTACTGAGCACAGCAGAGGTATAAAAGCCAGGGTATATCTTCCTGCTGGGGGACTCTTCTAAGGGACAACTGTGGCCTGGCACTCCCCTGGCCTGGCACTCCCCTGGCCTGGCCAACACTTTCTTCAAAGTGTGGTGTGGCCTGGAGTACTTCCTGCCCAAGTCCTCCTTCCCCCTCTCCTTTCACAGGGGTCAGCCCTGCATCACAGCCTGAAGGCTCTCCAAGCCTACTCCTGCCCCATCCCCCCTTATCCCTCATAGGCTGGGCCCTCAGTAAATCCCTTGCACATCTAATCCCATTTTGATTACTGTTTCTTAGATGGCCTTAACTGGCACACCCCTTGACCTTACTCCCTGTGCCCTCCTCCTTTTATTCTCCCACGCTCTTGTGTTAAGCATTCCACATGGCCTATCTTTTTCTCTTTCTTTTCTCTCCTTTCCCTGCTAGGTATGGTGGGGCGGAGTGAGGATGGTGCTTAGGATCCTGTGTGCAGGAGGGTAGAGAGTACAGGTCTTCTCTCCTCTCGGCAAAGATGAACTTGGTGCTAGTATGTATATTGCCTGTAACTTACACTGAGAGTCTTTATTTCCTTCCCCAACTGGAGTTATATCACAAAAAGTCATATTCTGTTCCCTTATGTCCCATATGTTCTAGAGTTAAGGACCAGATCTTGTCTTAGTGGGAGAAAGAGAGGGGCCGGCCAGCCAGGCAGGGAGGGAAGGTATGTGATTGAAGAAAACTCACCCTACAGCACAGGTGTTACCTGAGTTCAAAAGAAAAGAATGATCAGTAAGAGATGTGAGCGTGCTTCTCTTTTACATTACGCTTCCCCAGTTTTTTGTTTTTGTTTTTGCTTTTTTGCATTTGTTGTCCCTTCTTCAGAAAGGCTTGCTGTTCACAGGTGAAGAACTCACACTTCCCCTCTCACCTTTGGTCTCTCCTTCACATCATTCTTCTCCATATTTATGTTAATTTAGCACAAAAAACATAGAAGCAAATTGCTAATCTGTCATTATCAGCATCCATTTTCCTCACATTCACCTATGTTGAAAGAGGTGGGTTTAGAAAAGTAAACATATGTCCACCAACTTGATACAGGCAGTAAATAGCAGGTACTATGGAGTAAATATTACGTTAGATTGAGAAGTTCTTAGTCATTATGTTATTGACAGTGGTGGCCTTTTTGGCCCACATGTAGGATTCATCGTTCACAGCCAATTTCCAAAACCTGTAAAGACTTCAAGGAGAAAGGATGGTTGGTTCTCTCTGTGGCTCGTCTGAAGGGATATTTGACGTCACAGCCGCAAGCCTCCAGGTGGGTCAGGATCTGTACGCACATCTGCTGGAGAAGTCCTGCGCTGTTGCGTTCCCAACAGCGGCTGGATGGAAAGGATAGATGTCCAGCAGGAAGCCTTTCAGCCTCCAGCTTCAGTGTGACCAGACAAAGGAAAGCCCTTCTTTCTGCCCATTCCCAGTGAGGTCCTAGCTATTGCTCCTTCCCAAACTTGGACTCTGATTCTAGGATCATTTTTCTAGACTTTACCTTGGCCCAGAGGACACTTAAAAGTAGTTACTTTATTTGACTATCCTTCACCCCCTTCCCTGACCTGTTTGAAGTGCTGAGTGTCCTTCTCCCATGCCCTTTTTATTTTCAGATGCACCAAACTGCACAGAGCGCACAGCCTGTACTACACAAAATGTTAGGAACAGGGTTTCTTGATTGGCTACCTAATTAAGTAAATCTCCTTGCCTAGAGGAAACGAAGTTAAAATAACATTGAGGTCTGTCCCTAAGCCCGCAAAAGAGAAGAAAATTAAAAACCAGGACTGAAAAGTTTCCTCTGTTGTGCAATGAGTATTGGAGAATGGCTGTCAGATGAAGTTTCAAATACATATTAACATTTTCCTAACCACAAGGTCAGACCCCACAGCCTCCTAAATGTTACAGGTTTGGCTGACATTAGTGCCTGGATGATTACATCGTTGGAAACCATCAACAATGAACTGACTCCAGCTGCTCTGCCTGCCATTATATCTTCTATTATAAGGTAAGAGAGCTCTTCCTTCTGCTTTTCAGTAACAAACACATGGAAAAGAAACACACGGCATGCTGGACAGAGACCTGGGATCAGCTGCCTCCCAATACCTCCAGAAGCAGCGTGTGCACGCCCTTCCAGACAGAGAAAAACATACCCATCATCCCTCTCAGGGATTTTTTTTAGGTTGGTACAACTATTAGGGCCAGGCATTCCTTCCTCCAGGCCTACTGTTTCTGTGGTTCTGCCTTCCCAGAAATACTGTTATTCAGGCTGACCCAGTTGACCATGACCAGTAGGCAATCCAGTGTAAATAGAGAGAGATTAGGAAAGAGTCAGCTCTGGAAGTAAATAATAGTGCTGGATGGCATTATGAGTGTAAGAGTTGGCACATCCTTTTTTAACCGTAACAGTGCTAAAATATATCCCCCTCATAAAGGCATTTTTACTCATATGCATGTAGTTCAATAAAATGAGAGGTACTTTATATACATCTACACAATGAAATACTATGCAGCAGAAAGAAAGAAGGAACTCTTACCTTTTACAACAGCATGGATGGAACTGAGACTATTATTCTTAGTGAAATAAGCCAGGAGTAGAAGACAAGTGCCGTATGATCTCACCTCTAATAGGAATCTAATGAACGAAACCAACAAATGAGAAAAATAGAACCAGAGGCATGGAAACAAGGAACAGACTGACAGGAACCAAAGGGGAAGAGGAATAGTGGGGGAAAGAAGGAGAAGGGGCAAGCCAAGGAACACGAATAGAGGGCTCATGGGCACAGACAATGGTGAGGGGATTGACTGTGGGAGTGGTGGGGGGAACGAGACTGGGGAGAGCAAAGGGAAAAAATTGGGAGAACTGTAATAGAACAGCAATAAAAAAACAAAAAAGATGAGAACCACTTTAAGGCTAATGAATTGCTCATGTTCCCTCTGACCCATGCAATAAATAATCACAAGAACAGATTTCTTGGAGTTATACATCATCATGTTGGCATATTTGTAATAATTTAATGTTTAACATATACCAACAGCTGGCACTATCAGACCCCCTGTGAGAGATACCCTTGAGTTAATTTAGTACATCCAAAATCTTGTTTAGGTATACCTCCCCTCCCCACAGCCTGCACAAAAATCTATTACATTGGAATTACCTGGTTCATTTCCATATTGGTGTGTGATATCTACTATGGCTAGTTAACATGACTTACCATATTTTCTGGGCATAATGTTTATAGGAAAAACTTCAGATTTATACAAGGTTTTAGACATGTGACTCATAAACTAGAATAAGAGCATTGTTGCTAAAACCTGGAGCTTGCTTTGAAGCCTCATCATACTGTTCTTGGGAAACCATTAAGCAAAATGCCCTGAAGGGTAGGAAAAATTGCATTGAGCAATAAAATGTCAACAAACTGCAGAATCTGAACATCAGGCACTTTCATCTAAACATGCCCTTCTCTCCTTTCACTTGGCAGGGGTTGGGTTTTTAAAAAGTAATAAACGCTAGCACTCTAGTTGACCTGGGATGTGTTTAAGAAATCAAATCCTAGAGCCAGAAGCATTTTGACCTTTCATGTGGACTCCCCAACTCAGAAAAACCATAGAATGAGAACTATAAACAGAAAAGAACAGAAATGTATGTCTGAATTGTGTGGGTCTTGGTATTTTTTTAAAGAAAGGTACACAACCAAATTCTTGGCTGAAGGAACCATCTTAAATCTGTTTAAACAGGTGTCCAGTACTCACTGTCTCAAGCACAGCAAAGGAATATAATCATAGCCCAATATTAGAAGGATGTGAACAAGGACAACCTATTCATAAGCCTGTGTAACCTTTAACAACCTGGAACAGTTTGGCAGTTTGGTCTCAGAGCGGGGGTGCAGGCAGTCAAGAAACAGCATCACACAGCCAAAAGTAACTTCAAAATAACTCAAAACATTTACTTATGTTTCTCATAAAGGGGATCCAAATTCAAAGACCATAACAATGTTTTTTAAAACCCCTTTGTGTCTTCTACCTTTCACCCTCACACTTGCTGCCTGCCAATCCAGAGCATTTCAATTCACAATTCCCCATAACTTCTTTCAGCACAGCCTTCTCCTTTCCCTGCCTTTCCTCACCGTCTCTTTTGGGTTTCACTTTACTATGTAGATTGACCTTACCACTCCCCTAACAGAAAAGAATCTCTAAACCACTTTACACTTGTCAGAACGGCCATCATAAACAAAGCAATAAACAACAAATGTTGGAGAGGTTGTGGGGAAAAGGGGACCCTAGTTCACTGTTGGTGGGGTTGCAGACTGGTACAACCATTATGGATAACAGTATAGAATTTTCTAAGAAAACTAAAAATGAATATGCCTCTTGACCCAGCAATTCCACTGTTAGGAATATATCCTAAGAACCCTGGCACACCAACCCAAAAGAACCTATGCACATCAATGTTCATAGCAGCACAATTTACAATAGCCAAGTGTTGGAAGCAACCTAGGTGCCCATCAGTAAATGAATGGATCCAAAAACTGTGGTACATTTACACAATGGAATTCTATGCAGCAGAAAGAAAGAAGGAGCTCCTACCCTTGGCAACAGCATGGATGGAACTGGAAAGCATTACGCTGAGTGAAATAAGCCAAGGGGTGAAAGACAAATACCATATGATCTCACCTTTAACAGGAAGCTAAACAACATAACAAACAAGCAAGCAAAATATAACCAAAGGCATTGAAATTGAGAACAGACTGACAGTTACCAGAGGGGAGAGGGGAGAGAATTTCAGGGGAAAGGGAGAAGGATTCACAGGAATAAGTATAAAGGACACATGGACAAAAACTAAGGTGGGTGGGTGGGGAAATGGGAGGGAGGTGGGGAGGGGTGGGTGGGTGGGCTTGGGTGGGAGTAAAAGACAGAAAACTGTACTTGAAAAATAATTAAATAAATTTTAAGGATAAAAATGTCAAAAAAAAGAATACCTATTTGTAGGAAGGAAAACAATCAGAAAACTGATTTGGTAATTAGGGCATTCTCTTTGGCTGCTTCGGGTAGGGGAATAGACAGTGAACATCCCGCATTAATAATTTGATCCAATCTTAACTGTGTAATTAATTAAAAACTGAGAATTGAAAAATCAGAGAGACATTATGTACGTACATTGTGTTTGTACAGTTCTGGAGATGATGTTTGCCTAGAAAAACTCATGTTTATTAAGACAGAGTAGATCTCTGCCCTGTATCTCAAAAGAGTGAAATTTCCTATTGGAAGTATGAATTTGAAAGGTTCCTAAATGGGAGTCTAGATTTTGGGGAGAAGGAAGCAAAAGGAAACAGAACAGAATACTAGTCGTGGACACTGGAAAATTTTCATGGCTGCACATAGAGAGCATGTGGCAAAGGCTTGGAATGATAAATCAGGGTTTGCCTATATATGACTAACATTAGTTTCCTTTTTAAAAAATGGATTTTATTGATTATGCTATTACAGTTGTCCCACTTTTTTTCGCCCCTTTATTCTCTTCTGCCCTCT
The DNA here is from genome assembly GCF_014824575.4 of Sturnira hondurensis. NCBI lineage: Eukaryota > Metazoa > Chordata > Mammalia > Chiroptera > Phyllostomidae > Sturnira > Sturnira hondurensis. Next base: position 6,223,066 of record NW_028074140.1, on the reverse strand, counting down.
ACCCCTCCCCCACCATCATTTCCCCATCTTAGCTCATGTCCATGAGCTAAATTATTTGGCTTCTCCATTTCCCATACTATTTTTAACCTTGCTCTGTCTATTTTCTACCTAGCATTTATGCTTTTTATTCCCTATACTTTCTCCCCCATTCTTCCACCTCCCCCTCCCCACTGATAACCCTCCATGTGATCTCCATTTCTATGAATCTGTTCCTGTTCTAGTTATTTGCTTAGTTCATTTTTGTTTTTTTAGATTCAGTTGTTGATAGTTGTGAGTTTGTTGCCATTCTACTGTTTGTATTGTTATCTTTTTCTTTTTTCTTAGATAAGTTCTTTAAACATTTCATATAATAAGAGCTTGGTGATGATAGACTCCTATAACTTGACCTTATCTTAGAAGCACTTTATCTGCCCTTCCATTCTAAATGAAAGCTTTGCTGGATAGAGTAATTTTGGATGTAGGTCCTTGCCTTTCATGACTTCAAATACTTCTTTCTAGCCCCTTCTTGCCCATAAGGTTTCTTTTGAGAAATTGGCTGATAGTCTTATGGGAACTCCTTTGTAGGTAACTGTCTCCTTTCCTCTCGCAGCTTTTAAGATTCTCTCTTTATCTTTAATCTTGGGTAACTTAATGATGACATGCCTTGGTGTGTTCCTCTGTGGGTTTCATTTCTTTGGGACTCTCTGAACTTCCTGGACTTCCTGAAAGTCTATTTCCTTTGCCAGATTAGGGAAGCTCTCCTTCATTATATTTTCAAATAAGTTTTCGATTTCTTGCTGTTCCTCTTCTCCTTCTGGCACCCCAATGATTAGGATGTTGGAACATTTAAAGTTATCCCAGAGGTTCCTAAGCCTCTCCTCATTGTTTTGAATTCATGTTGCTTCATTCTGTTCTGGTTGAAAGTTTATTTCTTCCTTTTGCTCCAAATCATTGATTTGAGTCCTGATTTCCTTCCCCTCACTGTTGGTTCCCTGTACATTTTCCTTTATTTCACTTTTCATAGTCTTCACTTTTTCCTCTATTTTATAACCATAGTCAACCTTTTCTGAGAGCATTTGATTACCAGTGTTTTGAACTGTGCATCTGATAGGTTGTCTATCTCTTCATCACTTAGTTGTATTTTTTTCTGGAGCTTTAATCTGTTATTTCATTTGAGTCATATTTCTTTGTCTTGGTGTGCCTGTTACATAATAAGGGGTGGAGCCTTAAGTATTTGCCAGGGTGGGGCAACCCATGTTGCTGCATTGTGGCACCGTATGTGGGGGATGGGTCCAAGAGAGAACAGAGTTGCTTGCTTGCTCATCTCTCGACCAGCTTTCAGTCACTTCCTCCACTACCCACAAGTGAATTGGGCTCTTCCTGGGTGCATGGGTTTGTGTACATTCTAGGACCTATGAGGCTGATAGGTCCTCCTGTCACCTCAAATCCCACAGTTTTTTTCCAGTCAGAGGTGTTGAGGGTTTATTTCCCCTCACTGGAACCCTGGGTTGTGTGGTCTGTCTTGTTCCCCAATTGTTCCTCCTGATTCGTGCACAGCAAATGTGGGACTGCCCACTCGGCCAGCCACAACCTTGCCTGCCCCAGTCCTTCAGCTGCTAGCAGCCTTGCCATGAGTCCTTTCCAGCCTGGCTGCCCATCTCTGCCTCTCCTATTAGTCTGTATGAACGTTTCTTCTTTCACTCCTTCATTGTCAGAGTTCCATTCAGTTCTATTTTCTGGCAGTCCTGGTTATTTTTTATTTTAAATTTGTTGTTGTCCTTCTTTTGGTTGTGTGAAAAGACAAAGTATGTCTACATATGCCTCCATCTTGGATGAAAATACCTTAGTTTTCTAAAAGACTTGATCCGATCAAATCAGGAATTGTGAACCCAAATACCAGTAAGTGTCAATCTGTATCCTGATCAAGTGACACTGGATGAGTGAGAACTGTGCCAACATGGGAAGGCCATGTGTAAGAAAAGTAATTTTATCTTTCCCATTCACTCTTATCATGTAGGAATGCTGGCCAGTGTAGCAAGATTCCCAACTTTCCAAAAGCTTTAATATTCATAAGCTATATGTAATACCCGCCATCTCAATTTTATTTATTTTCACATGAGAACCGTTTTTTCATTGTTTTTTGAGAGGAGAGGAAGGGAGAGAGAGATACATGGTTTGGTTGCCTCCCTTAAGGCTCCAGACTGGGGACTGTACACACCAGGACCAGGGAATCAGTTGCAAGCTAGATATGTGCCCTGATTGGGAATCAAAACCACAACCTTTTGGTTAGGGGATCACACCCCAACCAACTGAGCCCCACTGGCCATGGCCAACCACCTCAATTTTAGATGTTGGTGGTTTAAACATGTTTCATCACTTTGGATGCCAAATAGCCATACCAATGGGCTGACGCAGCCCACAGACCACACCAACTCTGCAAAACTAGAAAAGTTAACCAAAAAGCAACCAATGTATATCAATATTTGGTCTCTTCAATATACATATTTAATAAAATTTTCTGCAAAAACCATCTACCCACAAAAAAGACTTAAAGGAAATTAAACAAGCAGGAATTTTCCTAAATAAATTAGGTCAACCGTGTAAAAAATGTAGACTTAGACTCAAAGGGACAGTATGAAAAAGGGAGACTGCCTTGAAAACCAACATCTTTACCAAAACCTTTTCACTTATAGAAAACATGACCAAAACAAAATATTTAGGTACACGAAGATTAATATATGAGGAAACTTATTACAATAATCTACAACTGTGGAAAAATTTGAAACAACTAAGTTATCCAACAATAGGGGCTTGGTTTAAATAAATTTTGTATAATGTACTCATAATGTGTAAAACTATGCACTCATTTAAAATGATGCTTGAGAAAAGTACTTAATGAAAAGATGTTCTTGATATTATTATTAAATAAAACAGTAAGTAACAAGCACAAATAAAGTATTTCACTTTCTTATGTGTTTATATTTTGGGGTATGTATCTTTTGGTCAAAGATGATTTAACAAAGAAAATTAGAAAATAGTTTAAAGTGGAAGATAGTGAAATAAATTATCCCAACGTGTGGGATGTAGCTAAGGCAGTGCTAAGTGCAAATTTTAGACCATTTTGCTTATCGTGGAAAAGAAAAAAATATTTCAAATCAGTTATGTAAGTTTCCACATTAAGAAAGTATAAAAATAAAAGCCATTCAACCCAAGGCAAATAGAATGAAGGAAATAATGAAAATGAAAGCAGAAATCAATGAAAAATAAAACCAATAATAGAAAAAATCCATGAAAATGAATGCTAGTTATTTGAAAACATCTATAAAATTCATAAACCCCAGACTAATAAAGAAAAAAAACAAGACATAAAATATCACTATCAGTAATAAAAGTCCTTAGCATGATAGACTCTACAGACATTTTAAAAGATAAAAAGAATAAAATGAACAATTTTTAAAAATAATTTTGACAACTTAGAAAAAAATAAATTCCTTGAAAGACATAAACTACCAAAATTGACACAAGAAACAGAAAATCTGAATAAATAAATAAATATACTCATATATATTAGAGTCCTGTATTGAATAAATAAATTAAATTTATGATTAAAAAAAGAAAATCAGATTAAGATGGTTTCACTGATGAACTCAATGAAATATTTAAGAAGGAAATAATACCAATCCTTTCTAATCCTATGGAAACTGAAAAAATCAAAAAGTAAGGCTTTTTTTCTACTAATTTTTATTACCCTGATATCAAAAGCACATAAATGTGTTGGGTTTTTTGGTTTTAATAGAAGCCAAAAATGTTTAACAAAATTTTGGCAAACTGAACCTGCCAAGACAAAAAAAAAAAAAGAATACATGAAACCCAATGGGGTTTATCCTACGAATGCAAGGTTGATTTTCACCATTTTTAAAGCATTCAATGTAATGTACCACAATAAGATAATAAAAGAAAACAGTGTATGATTATATTAATGGATATGGTAAAAGCACTTGACAAAATTTTATATGTATTCATTAATTTTAAAAAGTTTTCAGCAGGCCCTGGCTGGTGTAGCTCAGTGGATTGAGCACAGGCCTGCGAACCAGAGGATCGCGGTTCGATTCCTAGTCAGGGCACATGCCTGGGTTGTAGGCTGGTTCCCTGCAGGCCAACTACCAGCAGGGGATGCACAAAAGGCAACCATACATTGATGTTTCTCTCTCTCTCTCTCCTTCCCCTCTAAAGATACATAAATAAATAAAATTTTTTAAATTAACTTTAATAAAAAATAAATAAGTTTTCAGCCAACATGAAAAAAAGGAAACATTTAAAAGATGATAAAGAGCATCATAGGAAAGTTTACAACTAATATTCTCTATAACGATAGAAGATTTTCTGCCGCCCCTAAGATTAGGAACCAGACCAGGATGACCGCTTCCATCACTGCAGTTGATGGTGTAATAAAAGACAAAAGACAAGCAATAAAAGGCCCGCATGTGGAAAAAAAATAATGTAGTAAGATTGCCTTACAGATGACATTATCTGTAACATAGAAAATTCTAAGGAATCTACAAAATAAGGTACAAGAACTAATAAATAAATTTTATAAGGTCTCGGGATACCAAGTTAATAAATATTAATAAACTGCATTTCTATATATTAGCAGTGAATAATTAGAAAGTGAAATTTTAAAATAGCATCAAAAAGCAGAGAATACTTAGGAGCAAATTGAACAAAACACATATAAGACACACTGAAATGAAAAAGCATGGCTTAGAAAAATTAAAGACCTAAAAAAGAAATATTTTTTTGTTGTAAAGTTCAATGTTGTCAACGTGTCAATTGTCCTGAATTGATCTATAGATTCAATATAATCCAAATCAAATTCTTGACAGGATTTTATTCTCTTTAGGAAATTAGAATGCTGATTTTCAAATGCATATAAAAATTCAAAAGACATGGGAAAAAAGTAATTTTGGAAAAGAAGAAACAAGATAAAGGATTTATAGTCTTTGGAGTTCAAGACTTGCTGCAAAACCACAGAAATCGAGACAGTTGTATTGGTGTAAAACTAAATATAGCCCTAGCCAGTGTGGCTCAGTTGGTTGGAGTATCGTGCTGTACACCAAAGGGTTGGGGGTTTGGTTCCTGGTCAGGCCACATACCTAGGTTGTGGGTTTGATCCCTGGTCAGGTCCCTCTTTCTCTCTCTCTCCCTTCTTCTTTCTCTAAAATCAATAAGTATATTTTTTTTAATTTTAAAAGATAATTATATAGATCAATGGAGCAGAATAGAGCCCAAAATAGACATAAATCCAGTGTACCATACATATATAACTGATTGATTTTTGACACAGTTCCCAAGCTAGTTCAGTGGAAAATGGATAATATCTTCAAAAAGTGACCCCAGAAAACTTGGATATCTGTGTGGATATGATGGTTATTTTATGTTGGTTATTCCATGCCTGGGCCATGGAGCCCCTGAAATCCAGGATTAGAGACAAAGCACTTTAACGGCAAAGTGAGAATTCGAGTCTCTGCTTGGGCTCTTTGTCAAGGTGACTCTAACAGATCCTTCCTAGGTAACTTTTGTTAGATCACAGAGTACGTTTTTCTGTAATCTGTGCCACTACAGATCTCCTAACCACTACAAGACCATCAAAATTTTGTGGTTAGGAAATCCCTGTACCTGAAAACCACTATTTGCTAGTTTGGTTTGATTAGAAAAATATCAGAGACTGTACCTCCAAACCCAGGACCATGAGGATATATATGAGGCTCTTAGCATGGAAAGGGCCAGGATTGCTTACTTAGGGTTTCTCCGAAAGCCAGGCTTTGTTTATTGCTTCTTATAGGATAGCTTTACAGAGAAATAGTATGAAGTATTAGTACAAATGAGTTGTGCAGAGAAATAGTGTGTGTGTTCCTAATTCCTTGAATTTCAGGTCCTAGAGAAGACCAGGTAAAACATGAAACTGCAAATTTTCTTTATATCTTCTTTGCTCTTTAACATAACTGTTTTTAATTAATTGGGCTCCCATGAGAACACAGGGGCTGGGTGAGAAAGAAGACAAACCTCTGTGCAGAGGAGTCCAGCAGTGAGGGAGGAAAAGATTTAGGAGGCAAATGGCAGCAGGAGGAACATCAATAGCTAGAGTGCAAAGAGGGGGTGAAAGAAAGAGGTGGCTTGGGATGCAGAATGCAGGCTTGACCTTCTCTGCATCTTTGCCTGGGACCCTGGCGACAGCTCTTCACTCACTCCCCAGCTTCTCTACAAGTTTGCCAGAAAGGGCACTTGGGAGAGGGAAGAGCGCACCTTCTGTGATTTAGCCCAGTTTGCACTGTTGCTACTACGTCTTTTTTATGTCTTCGTCGTTCTCTCCAGTGGAAAAGAAAAAAGAGAGAGAAAAGCTCATTACTTCCCTAAACTTTCCCTCATGTCTGTATATTGACAGAATTCCTCTAATCTAGGATTTCACAGGCACTCCAAAGGCATCCTGTTCTACTAAGTTGACGACACGTCTAAGCTTTTAAAGACTCATAAAGCTTGAGAACTTGAGGAGGCATTGGAAATTGTTTAGTCCCTCCCTTAATTTGAGGCATTTAATCATTCACACAAAAATATATATATTGTAAAACCTCCACTATGGGCCAGCAATTAGAAACTAGTGGAGACTTGCCCTCGAATGTCTCGGTCTCCCCCGTTTACACGCTCTAAACTGGCGGCCATGAATTTTTCTCAGTGTGGGGTTGTGAGTTTTTTAGGTTAGTCCTCAGATTAAGTCCTTCCATTATTCCTATATTTACTTCTTTGGACCACAGAGACACAATATTAGAGATACAATAGAATGTAAAACAATGAATGTCCTGCCCCAGGTAAACTCATACTCTAGGGGAGAAAACCATCAACAACAACCACAACAAAAATACTTACTAGGAAGGCAGAGAGTGGTAATGAAGAAGGGAAAGTTAAGGAAGGTGATAATGGTGGAGAGGCTGGTGACTTAGAGTGGGTAGGAAAGGCCTCTCCGAGGCGGTGGTGCCTGCACAGCTATGTGAATGAAGTCAGACAGTAAACCAGGTAGAAATCTGGGAACAGTATTCCAGACCCTCCAAAAAATGTCTCTGAGGTACCAATGAGCTTTGCATATTTAATCAGCAAGGAACCCCCTGTGGCTCACATGGAGCGAAGGAGGCAGACAGACGGTGGAAGCAAGGTCAGAGAGAAAAGGGGGACAAACCACGGTGAAGTGTAGGGCCTTGGAAGGAATGTGAGGACAATGTAAGTGATGGTCCAAGGGCAGAGGTCTAATGTGTCCTGTTCCCACCACACCCCAAGAGAGGTTTAAAAGTGAGTGAAAACTGCCCTAAGTTTCTGAAGTCAAAGTCTGTCTCCATGGCAGCCCATAGTCCCAGTTATCATATATTATAAAGGGGGCCACCGGAGTGAGAGCAGATTGAGACCAGAAGGAGTAATCTCCAAAATGAAAAGAATGACTAATAAAATTTGAAGACAAAGGTACACATTGAGAGAGGTAACTGGAATTGTTTAAACCATGGAAGAGGCGATAGAGTCCTAATGGAATTATCTTGTTTTCCTAAATATGTTTTGTTGTTGTTGTTAAAGGTATACTCAGTTTTATTTTTACAGAGCTTTAAAAAGAAACCCCCTGGAAGGCCAGTCACTCAAGAGCAGTTCCCAAATAGTGAGCTCTCCAGGAACAGCCGGCAGGGAGCCCAGGTCAGCTAGCACTGGGACTTGCAGGGGCAGTGCCCACCTGTCGTCCAGAGCTGAGTCCCACCAGGTAGAACACAGTGGAGACATGGCACTGTGATTGGGGTTGCTGTCCAGATGACAGATGATCCTGGTGATATACATGGACCCTGCTTTCCACAAGGTGGACAGTTTCTCATGTGGAGCTATAAAACCGCCCCTCCAAAAGGGATGGCTGCCCAGAGTGCAGTTGACTGAGCCTAAGTGATTGTTATCTTAGATAATGTGCTTCCCAGGGAATTAGTCCAGAAAAGGGAAATTCTGAGACAATTCAAATAAGTAAAAGGGGGAGAAATTATTGTATATACTTTACAGGTAATCATCTTAATTTTGAGCACTAAGGAAAAACATGTATATGTAACTTTTATTCATGAAAAATCAATCTTCTCAGCCCTATTAAACACAGTTAAACACATTTACAAAGAATATATAAGTCTGAAGCCATTACAAAGAGTTTACCTTGGACATGGCCCCATATTGCTGGGTCCAGGCTTGCTGTCATGTGCTTTCTCAAGTGTGCTGAGACCTAGGAATGTCCTCCTCCCTCTTGTCCTTAATAGAAATAAATACTTGATCCCAGTTGACCCTAAAATCACATTTGGGCAAGGATCAACAGCAGTGCTGGCCAATTAAATAAATGAGAGACTTCGAGTGGGAGATATTTTTCTTCATGTAGGAACTATAATATTTAGGGAATTCAGATATGAATCTGAGAGTCCAAAAGAGGTAAAATTTAGGAATAATATAAGGAATTACAACTTACCTAGCAGGTAATGACTTAAAGAGCTTACAACCCTACATTGAGAAAAATTCATTGTCCCCAGCTGAGAGTGGCTAAACAAAGACATGTGTCAGCCTTTCTGGTGGCCTTTAGGGAGGATTGCTGGACCTCTTTCCCAGAGGTGCCTTGATCTCTCCATCAGACACGAAATACCCATTATATAGGCACCTCTTATGCCTATGTCCTAAAAGCACAGGATTTACTAAGCGACAATGGTTTTTACTGACCTGCATTAGCTTGATGGTTTAAGAAGCCCAGAAGAGAATTCTAGCAATTCAGAAGAATTCATGTTTAGTAGATTATTGCCTCATGAGTATTTATCTCTTAAAAGTATTTAAGTTATTAGCCAAAATGAGGCCTCTGTTTTTACTCACTACTTGACATTTCATATGCCTCTCCATGTTTATCTCTAGTAGCTTTCTCTGAATAACCCATGCCCTGGAATCCTCTCTAAGTTCCTAAAGAATTATCTGTACCCCTCATTTGTTGTTTAATATAGACTACTCTATAGGATCCTTCCTGCCTTCCTTTCCACCCTTCCTTCTCCTTCCAGCTTCCTCTTCTCATTTCTCCTAAAATTTGTTAGTCACTTATTCTGTGTAAGCACTGTTCTAATCTCTTTTCAATCAATTTTTAAATTTTAATCTTTACAACTCTATTATCTATTCTTCTTCATTTGATTCTCTGCTCCTTGTGATAGAGATTGCCTTACTCCTCTTTGGATCCTAGGTAGCTAACACTGACATACTTCCAAGGGAGTACTAACCATCCAATATAGTTGAACAATTAATTTTGCCATTCTTAGTCAATTTGATTAGGGCTATATCCTAGGTTTGCAACTATCACCATGCATGGCAGGTCCTAGAGCAAACAGAAATGTAATGTTCAGATAGATAAATAGAACAGAGAGAAGGGAAGAGAAGGAAAGAGAAGGGAAGGGAAGGGAGGGGAAGGGAAAGGAAGGGAAGGGAGGGAGGGGAAGAGAAGGGAACAGAAGGGAACAGAAGGGAACAGAAGGGAAGAGAAAAAACAGAGGAAAAGAAGGGAGGAGAGAAGAAAGGGCTGCCATATTACCTCATACTTTTGATTAAATTGCAAAATATGTCTCCTCTTTGTATGCCTCTCCTCTAATCTTATAAATCAGCCAAGAGAAGAACATTAATTTCTTAAAGAATACTTTTCAAAGTAATTGCATAAAAATACTCATCCCCAGAATGAGAGACAGAGAGGAGAGGGTATGTGGCAGGCTGGAGGAGGTGGAGGGAGAACATTCCTGAAACCTTGATCAGCAACCTTGAAAGGTCATTTTCTCCAAATTATAACTTATTCCAAGAAATGGCTCTCTCTTTACACACTATTTAAAAACATCACTTCTAAATCTGTTTGTATTTGCCTTAAGCCCTGAATCCCAAAAGCTGGGAATTCAAACCTTGGCTCAAAAACCATCAGTGACCTATACATGCTCATAATGGGAAGTGAAGGGGGCGGTTCCAACCCCAGAGCCCATAGTTACGAGGCCGAAGTCTCCCCGTGCTCACGGGGCTGCTGATCCCATTCTACAGGAATGTTGCAGACGGCAGCCTTCCTGGAGAGAGACTCCGAACTATACTTTAGGTAGTGCAACCCAAGCCAAGTTTCCTTACGTGACCAGGGACAGAGCCAAGGAAATTACTGTCAGTTTCACAGTTCTTGGACTCTTTAGTCACAAGAAATCAGAAATTACAACAACAAAAAATTATCTAGGAAAGTGTGCAGAGTACTTAAATGGTAATAATAGCTGCCCTTTGAAGATTTACCACATGCCGGGTATTAACAAAATTTAAACTTTTCCAATTCTTTTTTTAAATTTTTTTTTTTAGATTTTATTTATCTTTAGAGGGGAAGGGAAGGAGAGAGGGAGAGAAATATCAATGTGTGGTTGCCTCTCATGAGTCCCCTGCTGGGAACTGGCCTGCAACCCAGGCATGTGCCCTGACTGGGAATTGAACCGCGATCTTCTGGTTCACAGGCCCATGCTCAATCCACTGAGCTACACCAGCCAGGGCTAAACTTTTCCAATTCTTATAGCAACCATAAAATATATTAAACGGCCAAGGGAATCAGGACTTAGAGAAGCTAAATAACTTCATGAGTGGCAGAAGCAGTATTAGAGCCCAGGTCTATCTCAGTATTTCTGAACAAAGGGCATTTTTGCCCCCTAGAAAACCTACAATTGTGTCTGGACACACCTATGGTTGCCATAAGCAGAAAGCGTGCTACTGGCACCTCGTGGGGAGGGGCTGGGGAGGCTGCTCCACATCTCGCAATGCCACAGGACAGCTCTACCACACAGAGTCATCCAGCCCAAATGTCAATGGAGCCCAAGCTGAGAAGCCTCAGCCCATCTGATTCTGAGGCTGACTTTGTTGCTCTGCGCAGCATCCAGAATCTAGATAGACACGGAAACTCAGATGAGACTGTGAACACGTGGCTGAGGGCGAAAGAGGATGAAGGCAAGTTGTTGGCTTGAGGTGGAGATTTCCATTCATTTGTGATGAAGAGATGGGGAGTGAGCAGGGAAGAGAATACAAGCCAATAAATTTCCCATCATTTAAATGAACTGTTCCCTCTGTTGGCTGGTGAACATCACCCAACATGATAGAAGATGCAGAAGACTGTGCCAATAGATCTGGACAAAGCCAAGCATTCCAATCCAGGGAACTTTTCTCTCTGGCTGCCTTCTGACCATCGTCTGCTGGCCTGGAGATTGATGGAAGAACCAAGGCATCCCATTAGGCCCACTTATCTCAGTAGCCTTTGGCTGGCTGGGAACAAGGCCTGCCAATGTCTACTCCGTCATAGGACCAGCCTCTGCTGTCAGCACCTGGAGCTGGGCCAGCAGGGGGCTGGGTGGAGTGGCTGGTACCAAACGCCCAGGCCTGTTCTTGTCCTCCCCCTACTAATAAATGACTTTCAGGGCACTGCCAACCCATGGATCATGGACTCCCTGTCAGCAAGACAGCCATTTTTCTATGCCTGACTGGAGCAGGAAAACAGAAGCTTTCTTGGATTGTAGTTTAGTGTGAATACTCTTCTCTCACACATTTTCCCCTATCATTAACCAGTCATAAATCAACCCACCAAGCAACCTCTTTACCCCTTGGCGAAGGTTTCTACAACCCCTTCCAGAACTGGGCTGTGCTGGAAGAATTGCACAGAGAATTCAACACAAGCCTTCGTGCCTTCCCCTTTGCTCCTTGTAGAAGTTGCAGCTTTGTCCAGACCCCCTTCCTGTGCTCCCCCCACCTGGCCCCACAGATCCCTGTCCTTCCCCCAGCATAGCACCCACCTCTCTGTATCTCGCTGCTCCCAAGCTGGCCTGTGAGCTGGTGTGGGACTCTCTTATCCACAGTTACACTCTCAACACTTACCAGTGGACCTGGTACTGATAGTTAAATAGATGGGAATTCAAACCTCAGCTCCCCAGGGGTTTGAACACAGATATCCTTCAGAAAGGATACAGATACCCTCTACAGTAGTTCTCTTACTGCACCATCACTTTTAGGCGCCTGGCCCCTCTACAGAACAGACCACTCCTGGAAGGCAGGGGCCACGTCTGCCCTCCTTTGGGATCCCAATGCCTCGTACATAATGGGGGCTGAAGTGGTGGAATGCATGAACAGAATCAAGTGAAGCCATTGATTAATCTAGGTTTGAGACTGTCTTTATATTTGACTTCCAAAATCAAAACAAAGTGCAGAGGTTACCCAAACTATGCATGCTTCTCAAACACCCTAGAACTGCATGCAGAGGGGGGCAAATTTTACCACATGTAAATTAAGTTTTAAAAATGAAAAAAATATTTCAGGTGGACAAGGAAGAAGAAATCCCTTTTCTCTAATATGTGGCCACTATAAAATTTAAAAGCAATTTTCTCCCTCAAAGATGTTATTTTTTAAAAAAAAATATGCGTGTCATTATAGAAGCAACACTTCACTGTCACCTGAAAAGGAACCTTTCATAACTGTCTTTGGAACGTCAACGCAGTCTTGCTCCATACACAGCTCTTAACCAGAGTGACGCATTTCCAGTTTCCCAAGGCAACGTTCAGCTGCAGATATGTCTTCAGAGAGTAAACATTTTTTAGCAGAATGTCACTCTGTTAGATTTTTTTTTATATGATATGTGTTAGGATTCCTGATTTTTTAAGATTATTTTTTTGCCTGGAAGATCTATGTCTCTCTATCCCAACATATCACATCATAAAATAGTGTACGTGAACAGACAGGGCCAGCTTTCCAGGGACACAGAGACTTAATAGGGAACCATGTTAACAGAATATTTTCCAAAGTAAAAATATTTCATAATGTGTTTTAAGTCCCTAATTTTAGAGTGGCAACAAGATGAGTAAGCAGGGGGCCAGAGATCGCATCTGGCGCAAAGCAACAGAACTACCATGGCCCTCCCTGCAGCCTTCTACGACCCTTGCAGCTGGGGCCGACATCACCGGGCACTTGTGTTTATTCGTATCTGTGGGGACTGGGATCATCAGCCTAAGGCAGGTTTTATTTAGGCCACATGGAGAATGAATATAGTACATGTTTGTCTGCGTGTCATTTTGTTTGACTTGCAGTCCTGTGATTTGTGAACATTTCCAAAACTGGCAAATTTCCTATACAAATGCAGTGTTCTAATTTCTCTTGAGCAATACGATGGGTCTGGCAAGGATCAGTCCATATATGCCCATGTGGCTGGAGCTAAGAGGTGGCCACTTTCTGCAGAAGGAGCCTGCGTCCTCAGGTGTGTGGCATACCTACGGCCTTTGAATATGTGACCCCAGGCCCTAGGCAGTGGCCAGTTTTATGCCATTAGGTGCAGATCCAGTCGATGTGGGTAAATAAGCCCAGGCGATGGCTGAGAGCCTGCTGATAGTGTTGGACCAAAGAACTTGGTTGTGAGTTTAGCTAAAGCCACAAAGTGGGGGGGAGCTCACAGGCTTAGAGGATCAGGACATTTCTATGGAGGTCACAGATGGCTGTAGGATGGTCTGGTTGATAGCGAACAAGTAATCCCCAAGGGGGGGCGGTGGCAGTTGTCACTAACACTATGCTGATATCATCTGGGACCCACAGGTCATGACCTCTGCCAGGCTATGCTGTGGCCATTTTCTTCTACAAAGGTACCAGAACAAAAGGAAGTAGGGTCCCATAGGAGTCATTACATGAAAGAGATATCAGTCACCACTATCTTCGGAGGCTGAGGCAGGGGTTGTGGCTTCAGAAACCTTTACTGAGAACTCACTTTGACAATCATTCATAATTCTTTCTCATATTGGCTCTCAGTGTATGTATTATGTCTTCAATAAAAGAGTTACTGTCTTGGGGGAAGTGAAAAACCTTACATGTCACTTATTACCTTCTCGGACAAACTACTGTCTGTTAGTCAGACTGTGTGCTCCTTATTTGTTCTAAACTGAGTCGGCAGGTCGTCTTCAGTGGGTAAGTAAGGTCATCAAAGCAAAACAGCTGAGCAATAATGTTGGAAACTGCGCTGGGTCATATACTAGTCAGCATGGCCCCTACTCTGCTCTCGGTGAGAGCTGGGACCTGTGTGGCCCCTGCTGGGCTGGGGGGTCCACAAAGAAAAGAGACCCTTTAAGATGCATATCTGGAAGCATCCTGAAGTAACTAACTGTCAGAGGGGTATGAGGTCTCACCTGATTACGCCAGAGAACAGGTATTGCGTGGTTACAATGTTCTCTGTGAGATTTTGAGGCTAAAAGGCTTCAGAGGTCAAGTCCTCTCTCTGAAGACTGTGTTGCCTCAAGCAACTCCCACCCAGCTGGGTCAGAAGAGATTCATACCTCTACTCAGACAGAATGCTAGGAGAAGTGAGCTCCAGGAACGGTGGGAGGGAAGACTCTTCTGTGGGCGTAAATACTGGTTTGTCAGCCTTGCCGTCATTAGCATACACCGTCTTCTAATTATGCCCTAATTTGTACTGTGCAAACATCTAACAATCCCTCTGCCAACAGCTTTTCTAATTAGTAAGAAAATCAGTGGCAGATGCGAAATTCGTGGGATGCTGACTGTACGTTAATTAATTTTAAAAACGTTGAAGCCTACACAAAAAGTGTTTTCTGAGAAAACCTCCTATGTCCTCATTAACAGAGACCCCAAGACAGCCCTTCCTTTGACCACAGGGCACCGTTTCTGGACCCTTCTCTGGATGGAGGCTATTTGGGGAATGTATTGACTCTGAAATCATTACTTAATTGGACTGGGAATCAGTTACTCTAACACCTTTGACCAAATATCTAACCGTCCTGGCTCTGGTGATCAACAGGGCCCTGCCGCACCCACCTGGAGCACTGTGAAAAAAGCCATAGAGTTTATGCGTTTGTCCAAACAAATAATAAAGAGGGGCGCTTCATCTTTTTCACATTCGAAAAGCTCCCCAGAATCCTGGCGTTGCTCTCAAGAATTTGTGCACACCCTTTGTGCAGCAGAATTGTCCCCAAAGATGCTACCGTTCAAGCAGTCACTCTGCCCCTAAGTTTGAGCGGCCTCCTGCTTCAAGGACAGCTGGGGACCAGCTGGTCAGTAACCCAAGCCCACTGACGTGAACGAAGAGGCTACGCGACCTAACAGTGAGGAAGTCACTTTTAGTCGCCTCTGCAGCAAAACTGCTAGGAATGAATTCCTCTCTGTAGAACCCAGGGCAGCTGGGACATTCTCCTCACGACACACAAACTTCCCCTGGGAGGCAAGAGAGTCCCACTCTGCCTGCATCTTCCCTGCCTGCCACCACTCGGGGCGGGGACGCCGGCTGGCCTGAGCCGGACATTGGCTCTTCCCAGCTGATTCCAGCCAGTGCGTCCTTCCAACGTGCCCACTGCTCAAGTTTAAAGGAAGGATCCTGAGTGCTCACATACAAGAACTCTCCCCCAAACCAAAAATCACTCTCTTCACTTTTTGTATATGCTCTTTCGTTATAATCACTTTTGTTCTAGTAAAATTTTCCTTTTTAAGACCTAGAAATGTTTTTCTGGGCTGGGTTGGAAATGATGAAAATAGTAACACAATATATTCCTCAGCATGTCCTAGACACTCTCAGAAACCCTTGATATTGACCAGTTTATTTAAGCTTTTCAACAACCCTGAAGCAAGTGCTATTGTCATCGTCATTTCACAGACAGGAAAGCTGAGGCGTCAGGCGGTGATGCGGCAGGTCAGGGTCACAGAGTGAGGGGCGAGGCTGGGAGCCAACTCAGTTGGCTCTAGACTCCATGCTGGCTCTAGACTCCATGCTCCAGACTGGAAAATGAGGTACCTGAAAGGTGCCTGCCACCTAACCGCTAACTGCTATCCCAGACTCGCTAGATACATCATCCCACTCTCCCTGCAGGGTGATGACGTTCCATGTGCCAGCACGTCCCAGGTTGGAAAGCGAGCCCTTACTTGCTTCATGCCCCTCACTGCCCCAAACCCCCACTCACCGGAGAAGCTCATCCCCAGGGCTGTCTGATGGCCGCCACCTGACCCTAAGTTACTCCTAAGTGAGCACTGGGAACAACAACCGGCTTCCCTCTAGAGCTCCTTGCTACAAATGCAGACGAAGAGTCCCCTGGGTCACCCCACCCCAACCCTTTCCATAAGGTTCCTTCCGGTCTTTTCCCTCGTTGAAAGCTTCCCCTGCTCTTGGCTGTTCACTGGGCTTCTTCACATGGGCACAGGTTTTGCCCCTCAAAGGCTGGCAGAGGACCCCTGTGTAAGTGAAGGAAATTTCAGAGAACGGGGACAGGTCTACGGCCCTGAAGAGCATCAGAATGCAGAAATACATGGGGTGGGCTGGAGATTTCACTTCTCACTGTTTTTCTAATTATTGAGCCCAGTCAAGTTGCTCTTATTTCAAAGACACTCTATACTTAATTGCTCTTTAGCTTGTACACCTTAGCACACTTCGTGCAAAGGCATGACAGAAAGCTCTAACACCTGCAGGTGTGTGAGAGTCCGAGGGCTGTGGTTCCCAGCCCGGGCTGTACATTGGCCTCATCTGGGAGCTTTAACCCTTCTCAGTTCAGGCCTCACCCGCACCAGTTAAAGTAGCACCTGGGAGGGTGGAGCCTGGGTTGGACATTTTTTAAAGCAAGCTCTCCAGGCAATGCCAATACGCAGCTCATTCTGAAAACCACTGTTGAAAAGGAGAGCTGGCTCCCCCCTGCCCCCGCCCCCAGTAACCCCATTGTTTCAGAATTTACTGTATGGTTTTCTCCCTTGATGCTGGTCTCAACCTTCCTCAGACAGTGAAGAGCTTGGCTTGGACTGCAGGCGATAACATGTAACCCAGATTGAGGGCTGCCCTGCACAGCACTTTCTAGGGGTTTCCTGGGAGTGGTCCCACTTAGCCCATAGTCCCAAGAACACAGTTGAGGTGGGGATCGATCTTACTCCCATTCCACAGAGGAGGAGATTGTGGCTCAGATAAGCCCATTCACTTGCAGGAAGTCAAACAGCTGAAAAGTGGTGAGATTGGGATTTGGCCCAAAATGTCAGAGACTCCAGAATATCCCTGAGACAGAAATTTCTAAATTCTTCTGGTGACCAGGATCTGGAGAATTTTTTATTATTTTTGTGTGCTTTATACCCTAAGATATGATTTGAAAATATAAGCATTGAATTCCTACAAGGAAACCGACTCCTAATACAGTACACACCCCCATCCTTTTACAGCCACTCACTCCTTCGCAGATGCCTGTGGGTGGCTAAAAAAGCCCTGTTCCCTAAGGCCAAGAGTGTCTTCATCAATCCCAGACCACAGCAGCCAGCAGCCCGTGAGCTCTCTGCCAGGTGCAGTGCCAGCGCCGATGGGGAGGGTCTTGGCCACTCCCCACTCCCCACTCTGGTCCATGCAGCTTGCACCCTCCTCTTACAGCTGAGGGAACAGGCACAGCTTTTCAGTGGTTCCCTGGCTGCTTTACAGTTGGCAGCAGGGCTGGCGTTCAAGCCCAGAAAGTTGGACCCGGAGCAGGTGCCATTGGTTACTGGTGTCACATGACCCCCAAACTGAAGCTCCATTTGAATCTTGGAAAGAGTGAGCACGTTTATCAACAGAGGCTTCACCTCTCAGAAAAACAGGACTGTCACAACCCCTGCAGGAGTTCAGAGACAGTAAGAGTGGTCAGCAGAGGGAGACAGAGCTTGAGGTATCACGGGCTCTTGTATATCAGTGAGAAATCATCAAAGCTTGGAGCCTGGGGGGAAACAACCTCGTGTGGAATCTGTTGCTTTCTTTTGATTTCCTCTTTCTCTTCTTCCTGCACCACCTCTTTCCCCTCTACACCCCCCCTCCTCCTTCTCCCCTTCTTTTCCTTGCTTGTTTTTGAGTGGTAAGGAGTAGCTTTACCACAGTGTACGTCCATGGAGCATGTTATGAGGTCAGCCTCCTCCTGCTGCCCAAACCTCTGCCCTCAAGTCGAGGGAACACACTGCTTTCTGAGTCAGGGCACCATGTACAGCGTTTCCACAGGCCCTGTGTCAGCTCCTGGGGCTCTTGACAGAAATGCAGAAGTCGCCCTGCAGCCAAAGCAAAGGAGAGTTTGATGTGGAATTAATGTGTAGCATTTTTTTTGCCACAAAACTTTAAATTGGATTTTTAAATATCATAACGTTCCATATAAATAACATGTGAAATATACTCTACCATCAGACATCTATTTTTTTAAGAACCTAATTACCTAATTTCTGGATTCTAAACTTTCTTAAGAATTCTTGTTAGAATATGTGCCACACATTGGGAAGGAAAACTATTTTTAAAAATGGATAGATTTAAAATAAAATATTCTCTTGATTCACAGATCTGATTAAAGAAGGTATTGAGCCTATTGACCCTAAGCTTCTAGAGAAGAGAGACTTGAGTTTATCAGTTCTTCTCAGAGTGTGAGACAGAGCTCTCCCACTGCCCAATAGTCATCGCACTGATGGGTGAGTGGCAGATTTGTGGTCGCCTGGTTTCCTCAGCACAGACCCCACACCCAGAAAGAGAACACAGGTTTGCAAGAGCAGGCTCAGCAAGACAAACTTCATAACAAAGCAGTGATTCTCACTGGTGTGCCATGGGAAATTTTAACATCCAACACCTAACTATTAAGTCCGGGCACAAATCTCTTTTCCCTTAGGTTGTCAAATAAAAATAATGACAACAGCAAACACAACAATTGCCATCCAGTGTGAATGAATCAGAATTATACCCCCCTTTCTTTTTGTTAGATCAGCAAAAAAGGTATTTTTTGGTGTGCCACATAATTTTAGTTATTAGTTTATGTGTGCTGTGAGATGAAAAAGGTTGAAAATCATTGCAATGAAAGACCAAGGTAGTAGTAATTTCACTATTTCTTTCCTTCACCAGGTTGTGAGGACCCACTTGTCCTACTCAAGGATTAATTGGTCAACAACACTGAAAATCCACTCAAACTAGACTAAGGGGGAAAGGAGAGATTATACAGAGAGGCTCAAGGATCTCTCACAGCATTGAAGGCCAGGAGGCGTCATGGGTCTCCCAAAGGCCTGCCAAGAAGCCGAGCAGAGAAGTTAGAAAGCAAAGCAACCCCAGTCTCCCACACCAAGCCCTGCCTTTCATTGTCCCGCTGTGTGGTCTGTCTTCTTCTCCTGTACATCTCCTTGTCTCTCTGCTGTAGCTCAGATTTACCCGTCTCACTGTATGTGTAAAAAAGCAGCCGCCCCAACAGTGCCATGCGCTCTAAACTCACAGTCCTCAGTGCCACTGTGTCACAACTCCCATGTCCTCAAACGGAGGATCTGGCCCACATTGGTTCAAGTACTAATCTTTGATGTAGAAAGCTCTGGCCAGAACAGTGAGATCTCTTCCCCTGCTCCTCATCCAGCAGGCCCCGCCCCACCCAGGACAGCCCACCCTGTCAATGAGCCTCTTACTGATAGACAGTGCTGGTCGAGGGATGTAAACGGTACTGAAAGGCTCTCCGACTGAAGCCCCTGCATTTAAAATGACAAGGATAGCTCAAAAATTCTTTCCTGCGCACAGATGACTTGATTGATGCTAGTTTTGCAACATGGAACTCCAACTGCGCATCAGGGTGTTTGGCAACATCTTGAGGTAGTTTCAAGTCACCTGTGACTATAGCCCGTATATCTTTGTACATATTTCATTTCTGCAACATCCACAATGTGTGATCACAAAGTTACAATTTCGGAATATGTGCATCTGTTCTGGGGAGGGGAGAGTCCTGAGCGGGAAAGCAGCAGCTGTGAAGTGTGAGAAATAGAAGGCAAAGGTACGGTTGAAGCCCCAAAAGATGGATCTTTGGCTATGGTACCTCGAAAGGGCTTTGGGTCCAGGGTGACAGCAAATGCATGGTTACCGCTGGACGGCTTCTCCATGTCAAACCTCCTCTACACGGTCATGCCACACACGTCACCACGAATCCCAAACAGCCAGAGCACATGTGAGTTCCACAGCATTGTCACCCGGTCTGATGAACATAGATACATAAAAATCCAATGACAATGACCTAGGTCACTGAAAACTTGACCCAGGTGAACATTCAAGAGTAGAATAATCACTGAATTTCTGTGGTGAATCTCAGTGCAGCCCTGATGCCCATCGTACGTGGTCTAGAGCCACATTTCTGTGTGAATAGTGTTGTAAGAGAGACTTGCGCAAGGCCTTCATCACCAAATCCAAGGATAGGGTCTGTCACAAGCTTCAAATGCCTGCAGCAAACTGACTCATAACCCTCAAAAATGATGAGCTATAATTTTTAGAAAATCTTGCTTCATTCTTGTTTTAGTTATTACACAAAGCCATGATTTTATGGGAGACAGCTTTAGAGACACCCCATTAATGTAATTTTCATTTTGTATAGTAAATATATTTCTACGCACTTTAAAAATACTAACGTAAATCTCACAACAGCCTTATTAGATGGGTAGTATGATTGTCATTTTGCAGATGAAGAAACTGAGGCCTAGAAAGGTTAAACAAGATGCTCAACATTATAAGCTAGTGAGTAGTTTCATAGAAACCAGAACTAGAATATATTTTACCAATATCTCTTGAAGGTTCCCCTCCCAAACAGTCCTCTTTAACATCACATTACAAACCCTAAAATCCTTTCCTTTTGCCCTATTTGATTCTCATTTTGCCGTGAGGTTGCCTCATCCCCTGTTTACAGATGAGAAACAGGATCCCAGATGTTAAGTGGCTTCCCAGGCTCTGGGAGTCAGTCAGGGGTGAAGCTAGGACTCCAACTAGGTGTCTGACTCCTCTGGGTTCAATGCTCTTGCTGCTAATCCACAAATCTAATAGACCTTCCTGCTGTCAGACTGCTACAGTGCCAAGACCCTCCTCAGCCTGAAGTAAAACTCAGTGCTAGTATAAATTACTGCAGGTCTCACTGTGTAGAAAACACTTACTTATCATCTTGGGCTAATCCCCCTGGGGGACAAGGCTCTGTCTATCAGTAATGAATTATTTTTCTGCTCCCCATTAAAACAATGACTCATCTTCTTGGATGGTCAGAGATGCCAGCTGAGCTCTGACCCCCTTCCCTTTCATCAGCCCTGCCTACCAAGTGGAGCACAAACCCCAAGGCAGGCTCATCCCCATGACTGGGTCTATGGCTGCCCTAGGCTCTGAGCCTCGAAACCAGGTGCTCAGGAAGGTGACAAATAACAGCAGTAGGAGCTCTTTGGTTTTAGTTTTGTTTTGTGGGGGGTTTGGGGTTTTTGGTTTTTTCGTTTTTTTGGTTTTTTGCTGTTTGCTTGTTTGTTTTACTTTTTTTCCAATTTGGTATTGAGAAATGTTGTCTAGCCTCATGGTATGAGGTGAGAAGCTTTCCATTTTTCTTTGCTCTGGAATAGTTTTTGTTTTTCCTGGAATAGTTTTTGAAGGCACGTTTGGCAAGACCTCTCATCAAACCACTGAGGCTTGGACCACGTTTTCAACTATTTCAAAATTATTTTTTGGGTTTGTGTGTGTGTTTCATAATTATAATCTTTAATATACTTTGAATACATTCTCTTAGAGCCTAGAGCTTTATAAAAAAAAGCTTCATGGTGAAAACACTTTGGCGGATTTAAAACTGAGAAATAGAAAGGAGCAGGTGCCGAGACTGGGGACTGGTGTATATAAGACTGGACTTTGGGCTCCAGACACCAAGGAGTTTGGACACACAGTAATGGCTGACTAACCATAATTTGGCAAAAGGGCTAGAAAAGGAAATTTATAATCAGGAACGACAGTGAGGTTTCAGCTCTACTGATCTCTCCCAGATGTTCTCTCTTAGGAATATGGAGCACAGTATTGGAGTGAACAGAAACCACCCAGTACCAGCGAAGACTTCCAGGTTAGACAGTCCACATTCAGACTGCACTCTGCGGTCCCCTGTCTGTGCAGTCTTGGCTGGTTGTCAGCCTCCCTGCATCTCAGGAAACTCCTCTGAAAAGTTGTTATGCCCCAGTTGCTAAGATGCCTACACAACAATTTCTCCATGGGCACAACTGGCATTTGCCCTGTGTCCTTCGTGACGGCAAGTGCGTATCTTCTCATGTGCCCCCAGCTAGTACAGCTATGCTCAGCTGTATTGAAAGGGATTCCTGGTCATGCCCAGGCCTAACAGAAGTGAACTCCATGATCGATTGACAACTGTCTGCCATGAAGAAGTCGTTCATTTGCCACCTTGTCCCAGATAAAGAAAACACTTATGGAAGTTCAGTTTCTCATTTTGTAAAGCGGTGGCCTCCTCTTCACAGACCACATAAAAATATCTGCGCGTATGCTTTCAGACTCTCAGTGGAACGCTAGTAAGGTACAGGCACAGCCCTGGCCCCGGGCTCCGAGCCACCCTGGGACAGGGCCTGTGTGTCCACTACTCCATCACCGTCCTTTTCACACAACTGTGGAATGAACTGTCAGGGCACCCTCACGGCAAACGTTCTTCAACAGCAGAGACTTCCTGAACACACTAGGTTGAAGAGGATACGTTAGATGACTATTTATTTCTTTTTGAGTTTATTTGGCTCTGATTAATTTTTCTCCAGTCATGACAAAAGACAAATACGACTCGTCAGTGATGGATGGAGGGAAAGCCCGTGTCTCTGCTCTGTCTGCTCACCCTGCCATGGTACGGCCGTGCTGGGAAAGCCACCCCAGCCCAGAAGTAGTAGAGAGAAGAAGTGCCTGAAGGAGGAGAAACCACAACCCAAGATTCAAGACAATGGTAGCTGCTGAAGAGGCCAGTGTCCATCCTCCATCCAGGAACCCCCTTCAGTTCACATTGTGGTTGGCGGTTCTTTAGGGGCGGAGGGGGGGTGCAGGTCCAGTGAGACTATCCTCTCCTGAAGGATGAGGGAGTGAGGCATCCCGCAATGTCTCCTTCAGCTCCTTCACTTTGCCATTTACTTGTTCAGCTGGCACAACTGGGTCATCTACTGTGTGCCAGGAACTGGGCTAGCTGGGGGCTTGAAAAATTAATTAGTTCCCTCTCAGGGGTTCAGAGTTTAGGGAGGAAGGACACCTGGAGAGCAGTTAACTCCAACGGGGAAGCAATGGTCTCCTCGGGAACAAATTCCTCAAAGCCGAGACTGCGTACAGGGTATGCATACATATATCACAGAGCAGGGGCTGAAACAAGAGATGAAAAATATTTATTATGAGCTTTGGTTTTCCATAGTTATTAGGCCACTGGATTTCCAAACAATTTTTACGACTTGGAAAGCAAGTTTTAAAGGCACTCTAGCCAGCATATCTACTTTAATTCTAGGTTCATTTGCTTCCTGACTCTTTAAATAAGCCTTAGCAATATTGCTTTCACACTTAGCTAAGTGAACATAATTTGCAGAAGTCCAGGCCGCTTTATGTGGGAAGCGTTCATGATTTTGTCAGTGCTTCTTATATTTGGTTTATTTATATGTTTATCTGAGGCCCTTTTCCCTCTATAAACAGAGCTATTTGCTTTGCTGCCATTTCAGTGTTTCTGGGGATATTTTTTGTTTTACCGCCAGCTGTTCGTCAGAAGGGGAGCGTCTGCACTGGGGCCGCCATTCTCCACAGGCCCATGTAACTGCCATACTTAGCTCTGAAATCTTAAGACAGTATTTATAACTCCTTAGTAAGTAGTAGATTTTTTTGAGTAAATGGAAAGGATGATATCTCAGTCCTTATTTCACTTCAGGGCCATATTTCAGACAGAATTCATGTTTTTTCATCCTGCTTATCTGTTTTTTTTTATAAAAGCAGATGCCAATAACCAGAATTGAGAAAGCTATAACCCAAACTGTAGGAACCTGCTTGAGGGGAATCAGGACTCTTCTCCACAACGGTGAAATGGGGGCGCCAGCACTCTCAGATGTCCGGGGTGATGACTGTGACCTTGAGGGCAGGCTGCGGGAGACAGGGCCACACGCTCGGCGCCCTCTCTACCGAGCCCCATAGCAGGCACCCATAGGAGTGCCAATGTGTGCTGGGCTGAATGTGCTCTTTAATTATGTTCTGCTACGTTTCAGAGCAGTGAAAAATAGCAGAAAAAATTTTAAAGCATTTCCCTATTATTTCAGCTCAACATGCTTTGACAGTTTACTTGCTTTTTGGTCTCCATAGTAGGGCAACTGAGAACTTCAGTCTGAGATTACATTTCTGGACTCATTTTACAATGCAATCTATAGCACTTTCAGTAAACGTTATATTCTTAGAGTACTTCTTTGTATATTCTTAAAGGATTTCTTTGAACCAGAATATCAAGGAAAAGCTAAAAGATAATTTTTGTATATGTATATATATAAAGATATATATATAATTTTTGTATATGTACATATATATATAATCTTTATTATATTTTCTTCCGTTACCATTTCATCCCCTTATACCCCCTCCCCCCAGCAATCACCACCCTGTTGTCCATGTCCATGAGTCCTTTTTAAAAGAAAAAAATTATCTGTGAGCTATTTATTAATCCTCTGTTCCTGAATAACAAATTATCTGAAAGCTTAGTGACTTTTAAAACAACAAATATTCTCTAACAGACTCTGTGGGTGGGACCAGACACAGGTCATCTCAGCGCCGCTGGCTCACCGTGTGTCACTGGCCTGAAAGCTCACGGTCTGCTGACATGAGAAGGCCTCAGCCATCTCACAGCTTGGCTGGGGAGGATTGGCTTCCAGACTCACTCATGTGGGCCCCAGAGCCGCACTGGCTGTGGGTTGAAGACATCGGCTCCTTACCCAGTGGGCCTCTCCCTAGGCAGCTGGCTTCCCCCAGGGGAACACACAACCTGTGGTCCTTTTGTAAACAGCCCCTAGTGACATCTCCTCACTTCTCTATCTGTTAGAATCAATACACAGGCACATATGTAATATGTATGTGTATCTTTGGACCTGTGTGTATAGATACACACACACAAATGTGCCCACACATGCACAAACACACCACACAGGGTTAAGTTTAAATACCTTCCAAAAGAAGATTCTACCTCTGATGAGGGAAGATGGTTCCTGCAGCTTCATCGGTCTGCTTCACCTCATCACACATTTTCCTGATGGACAGGTTTACATTTTCAGGAAGGCCTTCTGCTTTGTGATATTTCTCAAGTTTGAAAATAAAAGTATTTACTGTTGTGGCCTGAAGAAAGCAAGCAATTGATAGCTTGAGTTTTTGTTCTCAGAAACAGTGAATGCAGCCTTCGCATTTATCAGATAGCAAATAATCTGGGTGAATTTTCTCTGAGGCTAATCAGTGGGTTCTTCAAAAGTACAATTAAACCTCCCAGGGAAGTAAATAAAAGAAGTTATTCTGAGGCAGTTAATATTAATAACCATAATATTAATGACAACACTAAATAGAGAAGACAGAATGAATGCTGGAATGCCATTTATTCGAATATACCTTCTCTAAAGCAGGTATCCTGAGTTTCAGTTCTTAGGAATCTTTAAATTCTCCAGAATCAAGGAGAGGTCACGTGATGGTCAAGCAAAGGAATGATTTTCAAGGTTGCTGCTGGGTACAGATATTCATTCACCTATGGCACTGCCCGGCACAAAGAAGGGCAGATGAGAAGCCAAGAAAGGAAAAAAAAAACTAGTGACCTTGAGCGAGTCTTTGGCCTGCACCTTTGCTGTGCACCTCCTGGTCCTTCCCGTGGTCTTGCAAACCCCGCTGCATCAGCTGACCCCCAGCCACCTCCCCACTCTCTGCTTGCCCCTTGCTCCAGCCACGCCCACCGGCTGCTGCTCCCCAGGCCAAGCACATGCCTGCTTCAGAACATGGCATCTACCAATCCTTCTGTTTGGAACTCTTGTCCTGTGGGTATCCCCAGAGCTGGTCTCCTATACTTTTACTCAGTTCTCTTCCTAAGTACCTTTTCTCAGAGAAGTACTTCCTACGAGAGAGATTTCCCTCTGTCAAAAATAGTGCCCAGGACTGTCTAGCTTTTACTCTGCTCTATTCTTCTTCATAGCACATCACTCCAGATACATTGTATCTCACAAGTTTACCATCTGTCTTGCCCTACTGGATCGTGGGGCCTCTGAGAGCCGGGAGTTTGCTATTTCGTTCGCTGCTGAATTTCTGTAACATGGACCATTGCCCAGCACGTAGTAGCTGCTCACTCAACGTTTGTTGAATAAATGAGTGCATTGATGCTTATTCTGTGCCAAACACAGTGACCAGCGTTTTCTACACATGATCTTCTGTAACCTTCACAAGAGCTGCCTGGAGAGGTTTGTTATCACGATCCCCATTTTAGGGTGGAAGAACTCAATGAAGTCAACACATTTTCCAAGACTGCACGTAAGTGGGTGGCTGGTGTGGATGTAAGCCCAAGACTATCTCAGTCTTATACAAACACAGTCAGCCTTGAGGTAGTGACAGAAGCCCCTGTTGAATGAATTGTATCCATCACTAGGACTTTGGCCTTGTTCCACTGGTGACAACAGCACCCGAGTAAGTCAGAAAACCAGCCCTGGCTCATGTGGCTCAGTGAACTGAGCACTGGCCTGTGCACTGAAAGGTTGTGGGTTCAATCCCCAGTCAGGACACATGCCCGGGATGCGGGCCAGGTCCCCATTTAGGAATGTGCAAAAGACAACCGATCCATGTTTTCCTCCCACATCTATGTTTCTAGTCCTCTCTTTCTCCCTCCCGTCCCCTCTCTCTGATAATAAATAAATAACATCTTTATCAGAAAACCCCATCCAGGCTGGTATTGGCGGGTTCTGTCTGTGCTTTAATTGAGATCCTTTTCTCCCAGGACCCCACCTTCTCTCTTGTTGGTGAGGAGGACTATCAAGGAAAAGTTTTGGCAAATCATCTCCAATTTGAAAATAAAGGGCAGAAAAGCAAATTCCCTTGGTAATTGCAGGAGGGTAGAAGGGAAGGGTATTTAAAATAACAGTGAGCCTCTGATGCCAGGAGGAGGCTGGTGGGTTCCAGCATGCTGAAGGCAGGTGATTGGCGTTGGGAGTGGAATGCCTGGCAATCAGATTCTCATTCCACAAGCCTGACAATGCCCAATCTCTCTAGAAGGAATTTAGAAGATTAGAGAGCTGGTGCTGGTCATGAGAATGTAATGGTGTTGTTTTGCTTCTTGTTGTAGAGATTCTTTACTACTTGCTTTGAGGGGCAGGCACCATGCAATAAACACTATATAATGCATCTTATATGCAGAGCAGCGATTTGTTATCAATGTGTTCATCATTTAGAAACACAATATCTGCTCAAAATAGTAACTGAGTATGTAGTGGTCACTGAACACTGCCTATTTCACCCTGGCGTTAGATGCCAGGAGCTTCTGGGTCCTTCTCTGCAGAATGCATTCCTAACCATGCAGCCACCTTGGTGAGTGGAGACCAAAGAGCCCAGCTGGAGTCACCCGTGGCATTGTAATGTCAAGTTGGTTCTCCCACTTGCCTTCAGCAGTGTTGGGATGACAGGGACTTCACTGTGAAGGTGTCCCCTTGTATGCCCAGCCACCTTCACTCACTCACTAGCACACCCAAAGGCTGCGGCATGATTTACAGTGCTCACCCAGGGGTGGGTCTCAGCAGGGGGGTGGAGGGTGGGGAGAGCTTCACACCCCTCTGGGCAGGCCCACAAAGTTTTTAAAGATCAGGGTTGACCTTATAGTAAAATATTAATGAAAAACATAAAGAGACAGGATGCCCATTAAGTAAAATACAGGTGGAGTGGTAATAATCAAGGGTTGCTGAGACAGGAAGTCTAATGGCAAAGAAACCACTAGCAGTGAGTAAAATGCCCGGTGGCCCCTTTAGTTCTCTTAGATGCCAGCAGAGAGCGCTGTTGTCATGCACATGTGATTGTTCATGGCCAGCCTTGCTAAACTCCAAGTTCGTCTTCCTAGAAAGGGATTTGATGAAGGGAGGCCAGTTGAGGTTGGAGTAAAAAGCACTAGACTCAGAACCAAGGGATTTAAATTTCCACCCCAGCCCGGCACTTTGGCAAGACACTCTCTGGGAATCAGTTTGGAGTCCAGAAAATGAGGGGGTGAGCTAGACTGGTGAAAAACAACATTTTCCACTGACTGAATACTTCCTGCCAGTCAGACCCTGCGCTAGGCCCTTCCATCGGCAGGGGTTCACATTCTGCCTTTGCAGCACATTTAGTATTGGGGTGACTTGGGATAACTTACATACTTAAAGGACTATTCTGATGATCAAATTAAGTAAATGCACATGAACTATTTGGCACAGAATGTGCATCTGGCACATTCATGTCGATAAATGGCAGCTCTCGTCATTTGCTAATTTTATTCCGTCTTCACAGCAGTCCTACAGGCAGTTAGTCCATATTTCCCCTATTACGTCAGTGAGGAAGCCGAGGCTCAGAGAGGCCTGGGGTGTAGCCATGCTGGCCCAGCTTGAGAGTAGCAACCCCAGTACCTAGATCCAACTGTGAGCTCTGGACCACACCAGGCTGAGTGTTCTTAGACATCACGTACTGTATGCTGACAGTTCCATCTCTCGGACTATAACTCAGCAGTGGAAATAACCCGGTGGAAGCGAAGACAGACTGGCATTCACAAGCTGTTGGAGGCGAAGCCAGCCTCCCCCAGGATCAGAACAAGCTTCCAGTGTAAGGACGGGTGGAGTCGGCTCAGAGGTGGTACCAGCTGCTGTAAACTAAGCTCTTAGCAGGTTTTGGGTTTTTGCTTTTTTTTTTTTTTTTTTTTCGTTTTGGCCCATTTTCTTTCACCCTTCAAAGTATGTGTTGAAACTAACTCTCTAAGAGCAGAGAAGCCACATTTTATCTAAAGATCTCCAAAGGAGCAGTGCTAAATCAAGGGCTGCTGAATGAAGTCTGACAACATGCCATTCAGGAAGTTTCTGCTCCTCCAATGTATTTGCCAATCGTGCTCTTCATCCATCACAGGAGACGGAACCTCCCGCGTGGGCAGGTCCTTCCCACGGCTGGGCTGAGCGAGGCCTCACGGGCCACCGTAGGAGGAACAAGAAAAGCCACCTTTTATGTCCGCCTCCATCTGCCAACCTCTGTGCTCAGAGCTGTACACATACCGTTTTTAATTCTCCCAATAACCCTGCCATGTCTGTATTCTTATCCTTGTTTGAAAGTTATGGAAACGGAAGCCTGGAAGAGTGGTGAACCCTGTAAGTAAGGGACCAAACTGGAGATTTGAACGCAGGATTGTTGGGCTCCAAAATCCACGGTCCCTCCAACCCTCGACCTTACCGCCTGGCCTGGCTTTAGAGATGGATTCTCTTCTGTACCCCGGGCCACCCCGTTTCCTTGGAAAGTCGTTGGACTGTATATAGGTCAAGTTTGGCTTTGTTTTTGGAACCAGCATTCATTCTCATCCCCCTTTTCTGCTAGAAGCCTGGCATACATTTCTTTCTATTCCTTTGCTCCCAGGATCCGGACAAAATGTGCTCTCTGGAGGCAGTAAGACGTATTGCACCAGACTTGGAAAGTGGAAGCTTTTCATATCCCGCAACAGGGTTGGCGAGGCGAGGCGTGAGCTGCACAGGATAAAGTCTTTGCAGCAGTGCCCCCCCCCCAACAACGCCTCGTCCTTCTGCCAATGGCCACCCCCATGCTGAGGTGTATTTGTGAGGTTGCACACAGTTTTCTGCAGGCCCCGAGCCTCTGGCTGGTGGCAGCAGCTCCCTGGCTCTGCACCGCAGCTCTGGCAAGGAACCTGGAAGTCGTAGCCGACACCCAGCCTTTTCAACCATTTTGTAGGCACCTCAACCTCTATCTAAAGTTCTTCAAACTCTTTCTAGTTTCCTGTCTCATCCCTGACCAGTATTATTCTTAGCTGCTTCTGCATGCTGCTTTTCTGTTCAGTGTTCCTTAGATATATGCATCTTCTAGATTTAAGATCCACATGTTTTTGCCTTCTTATTTAAGACACTTTCTAGGATAGCACTTGCATCTGTATAGCTTCAGTTATATTCTCTGTGCCAATGGCACCCAGGGAACATTTCCAGCCCAGACCTGTACTGCAAGCTCCAGTACAAACAGCCAAATCTGCACCAAACACGTTCATGAGAACATCTCGCGTGTTTCCTGTTTCACATGTTAATGCTGCACAGCAAACCACCCTAAAATGTAGTGGTATAAAACAACCCTAAATGTAGTGGTGACCCACTCCATGAGTCAGAATTTGGAAGGAGACAGGACAGGGATGACTGATCTGCAGTGCTCTATGTCGGGGACCTCGACTGGGAAGGTCCCAGGTTGGGTCAGCTTGATAGCTCAGACCTGGGTTCATCTGAATATACCTTCGCTCACGTGTCTGGTGGCTGATGTTCCCATTGGCTGGGACTCTGCCGGCTGTTGGATAGAATCCTGCCTGCACAGGCCTCTCCGTGTGGTCTGTGTCAGCTGTGTTCTGAGAGGGAGAGAAGGTAGAAGTGCCTGGAGTTTTGATGATACAGCCACAGAAATCATGTAGCAACGATTCCATCATGTTCTGTTGGTCACAGCAATCACTAAGGTCCACTCGGCTTCAGGGGGAAAGGACCACAGAGCCCCAATCCCAGGGAAGGACAGATCAAAATCACACTGTAGCACGAGCCAGTGGTGTGTGCAATAAGGTTGGAGTCATCTCTGAAAAGTGCCATCGACCACACATCTGAAACTCGCATGTTCAAAACCAAAATCATCTTTTCTGCCCTCCAAATAGGTTTTCTCTCTACTCTTTACCTTAGTAAATCACATCACTCCTCACTTGCTTGAGCCAGGAACTTGGGATTCCATCCAGAATCCCATTCTACCCCATTACACAGCACCTTCTTCTGAGCCCACTCAATTGTTATTCATTTGTTCCCATCTTGCCTTCTAGGTGTACATGGAACCCAGCTCCTCCTTTCGCCCCCAGAGCCTCAGTCCAGGCCATCGAATTAGGTCCCTGTCTCTCTCCTGGTTCTGGCTTCTCCCTCTCCACCAACCTGCTGCCTCTAACCTATTCAGAGTCATTTTCTAAAAGTCAAATCTGATCAAGCTACCCCTTGGCTGAAACTCCCCACGTTCCCTGATTTGCTATCCCAGGTCATCTACACCAGCCCCTTCTCTGCCTCCACCCTCAGGTAGTCACTCAGGCGGGCCCAGCGTGACTGTATTGAACCCTGTCCAGGTCCCCAAGCTCGCCAAGGCCCCTTACACTGAGACAGGGCCTTTGTGTGCTGCTCCTCCTGCTCTCCTTTGCTTGTCCACCTCCTCCTTGTCCTGCAAGACTCAGCAAAGTCATTTCCTCCCCGAGGACGTCTTCCCAGTGTCTCTTCCCCCAGACTAAGTAGGTGGCTTTCTCTCTCTCTCAATCTCTCTCTCTCTTTAGCTAAACCATTAGGTTGTTTTGATTTTAGTTGCCCTCCAGTGCTGACTGCCCTGGGGAAATGACTTTATATAGAACTTTAAAACTGGAAGGAACTTGAACAATCATGTCGTCTCACTCGTACCCACCTAGCTCTCCCGCACAGTGAGCGTCTCATAGTTTCCTCGTCCATCCTTAGCACCTCAGCGCCCAGTATGTAGTAGGTGTGTAGAACGTTACATATTTAATTGAATAAATATCCAAACTTTCACAGTCAAATCTGGATGTTACAGTTTTGGAAACCATAGCAATTGCCAACCTGGTACAAGTAGAGCATCAGAATTAGGCAGGTTGAGAGCTTACTCTTTGGGCCCCTGCCAGGGACGGAGGAGAGAAGCTTATGTTTGGGTCTTTAAAAGATCTTCATTTTTCTTTGACTGGTTTTTCCAATGCAAACATTATTTATGAATGAATTAGGTGTTTCATGAATCCAATTAACTTTTTTCTTTCCAGTGTTGTCCATTTTATGTCTTCTGCCTAAAGTGAGAAAAAAACATCAC
Source organism: Sturnira hondurensis (assembly GCF_014824575.4). NCBI lineage: Eukaryota > Metazoa > Chordata > Mammalia > Chiroptera > Phyllostomidae > Sturnira > Sturnira hondurensis. The sequence goes on along the minus strand of NW_028074140.1, from coordinate 6,191,187 downwards.
AGGATTCATGGTATCGAATAAGTAACTTCAAATATCCAAATCAAACAAGATCTTATTTTCTGTCTTCTCAAGAGTGTTTAATTCCTTCTTTATAATGCTGCTAAAGGCAGCAATTTATATGGTCCAAGAAAACCACGGCATATCTTCAAGGTAAATGTAGATGTTTTCATATTTTATGTACAAGTCATCCACATCCCTGGTAAATAAAACTTTTATAAGCATTTAAATTCCACATCTGGCTTCTTAATCTAAAAGCTTTCTTGGAAACAGCCAAGTGTTTTAATGGCAAGGTGATGTGTCTGCTTCCCAGAATGAACAAGAGACCAAATGTTAAAAAAAGAGGAAGCTGGTAGGAATGAAGAAGCTGCCATTTCCTCCCCTGTTCTACAAAGAACAAAATGCACAGACCGTCTGATGTGCCCACCAGCGTTTATCAGATCTGCCTATTGTCACTCCAGTGATGTATAGAGTTCAAAAAAGGAGGACCCGGGAAACTGCTTAAACCATTATCTCTAATCAAATGAAGTAAGGGGTAACATCTTTTCCTGTGGCGAGTTCCAATTATGCTTGAAATATAATGTGTAGAAAAATATTTAATTCTTGTGAGAAGGGAAGGAAAGGCAGAAAGTATAACAGTGACTTCTTAAAAAAATTCTAAACACTTACCCTGTGTAAGGCACATCTAACACTAACTCAGTGTAGAAAATCTAGAAGATATTAATAACAAGCTGAATAAAAATCCCCCACAATCCCACGACTCAGAGATAATGATTGTCAGGAATGTAGGGCTTTTTCTGCCAGTTTCTCTCTTTCCTGCCTCCGTCCCACTAATGTGTATCTGTGCATGTGTCCATGTGTGCATATACATAGACTCAACTGTGGTTTTAACAAAACAAGATCATACTCCATATATTGTTTCGTAACCTGACTTTCAGCCCAGCAGTCCTTGGATGGTTTCCAGAAAACTCCCAGAAACAAAAGGGGCAAGGTTTTGTACAATGTTGGCAATTCACCTGTGTATACTGTTTACAACTATCCCGTTATTCCTTGGTCCTCACAAAACTCTGTGAAATAAACCCACCTCAAAAACAAACAAACGACAAAAAAAAAACCACCACTGCTCCTTCCACTTTACAGGTTAAAATTATGCCCAGAAGGTATGCACAAGGTATTGAAGCCATGTTCTCAGGCTTTGGAAGCCTGCTATCCTTCTTTTCTGTAAAAATATAGAATATAATGATATATACAATATAATTATAATTTATATAACTGTAAGTATAAAAATATAATTTCTCAATGGAAAGATATCCTCAAGTTAGTCTTTATTTAAAACTCTGTTACTAAAATAAATCACAAGAGTGAGAAGCCCCAGGGGCATTTGCAAACTGAATGGAGAAAAATGGTGTTAGTGACTGGATGTTCGTCCATCCGTCCTCTTACCTCCCAGTTCACACACTGAAGCCCTAATCCCCTGAGGGGGCGGTATTAGGAGGTGGGGCCTGGGGGCGGGGGTGATGAGACTTAAATAAATTCATGAGGGTGGAGTCCCATGGTGGGATTAGCGTCCTTACAAAAAGAGGAAGACATGACAGTTGTCTTTCTCCCTCTCTCCACCTAGAGAAGGCACGGGGCAAGAAGATGGCTATCTCACAGCCAGGAAATGGGCCTCACCCAGAACCAAGCCTCCTGACACCTTGATCCGGGACTTCCAAAGGTTCCAGAAAGGTGAGGAAAAAAGGCCTGCTATTTAAGCCCCTCAGTCTGTGGGATTACAGAAGCCTGAACTAACTACAACAGAGTTTCTGACTGTGTCTGAGTCTTGACCGTTGCAGCGTTGTAGAATGAAACCCTGACAGAGAACGAAATGAAGATGAAGTGAATTACCTGTAGGGTAAGGATTCTGTAAGTCCAGACACATGCTGATTGGGCTCTTTGCTGAAAGTACAGGTGTAGGACAGCACCACTGGGCTTTCTACCATTTACGCTGTATTTTCTATTTTTTAAAAAAAATCCTCACCCAAAGATATGTTTATTGAGTTTAAAGAGAGAGAGAGAGAGATTGATGAGAGATTGGTTGCCCCCTGTCCATGCCCTGCCTGAGGACCAACCCTGCAAACTTTCGGTGTGTGGGTTGATGCTGCAACCAGCTGAGCCATTCGCCAGGGCTACACCGCATTTTTCAGGGGATGCGAAGAAGTCAGCAGGAGCAGCTCTGCCAGCCCCCCATACTGAGTTTCTGTCCTGCACCCGAGGGCTCAGGCAGTCTGACCTCCGCAGATTGTCTGACTCTGTTGCCAGCATTATCATTGAAAAAGATGATTTCCTTCTTTCTTATGAATTCAAATTGCCCTATTTAAAAGTAAATGTAATAGACAACAGCATAAACCCATAAAGCATAAAATGGGAGATGCCTTTCACATTACTAAAGGACTCTGTTCAAATTACTCCCTTCTGAAAAATCTTCCCAGTGCCCTGAGCTCACGATACAAAACTTCTTAACATGGCATCAGGCCTTGACAATCAGTGTTTTCTTCAGCCACTCCCATCTGCCCAGGATGCTTTGTGTGAATTGTAGTCAATTACTAGCTTTTCCTTTAGAATTGCCACAAACATTTGTGCTTTTGCTCATGTTGTTCTTCTGTCTTGGATGCCCTTTTCTCCTTTTCCTTTGCTCCAGTTGGAACAATTCCTCTCAGCCTTTAAACCTGGCTGGGTGTGCATTTAGTAAAGAGGTTACCTTGCCTCAGGAGAAGGTCTGGCCTTTGGTCTTGGTTTCTGGGTGGCAATCGCTGGGCTCTGATGTCCTGACTGGTATAAGAAGGTCTTTGTTTGCCTGGGAACTGTAGGTCACGTCAGGGTGTCTAAGATTGTGAGTCAGAGTAGGGTCCGGCCACACCAGATACCAGATAGTATTTACCAGATAGTATTTACAGTGGGGACTGACCAGGAAGCCCAACAATAGAAGGCAGAGTGGAGGCTTTGAGTAACACAGTATCAGTACTGAGAAATGGAGACCAGTCAATTGTGCCTCCCTGATGAAGCCCCAGTGAAAACTGCAGGTTCAGGAGAGCTTCTCTGCATGGCAAACTCCATGCCACAGGTCGACATGATCACACGTCAATGCCAGGGAAGTGAGGTGTCCCCCCACTCAGCAAGGGGAGCACGGTGGGATCCCCCTGTGTGCCTCTCGCCCTGGCTGGTTTTAATCTGCACCCTTTTCCCTAATAGACTGAAACGGTGAGTGTAACAGCCCTCAGGGAGTTCTGAGAGTCCTTCTGGAGTATTATCAAAACTCAGGGTGGTTTGGTGAAGTAACAAACTTAGAGTTGTTGTTGGAAGTGGGGGCAGTGGTAGCTTCGAGGTGGCGATAGCTCTCACAGTGCGGCCTCCTTTGAAGAGGCCCTCCCAGCTCCTCCGGGCCCTGCTGCTCCGGGCTCTGGACTTTTTCATACAGTGTAATAACACTTACATGATATCAAGATTCGCACTTGCATTAGTTTCCTATTGCTGCTCTAACAGATTAGCACACATGTAATACCATAAAACAACACACATCTAGTATCCCACAGTTCTGGAGGCCAGAGTTCCAAAATGGGTTGCACTGGGCTAACATCTAAGTGTCTGCAGGGCTGCTTTTCTCCCAGAGGCTTTAAGGGAGAATCTGTTCTCTTGCTTTTTCCAGCTTCTAGAGACCTGCTTTCCTTGGCTTGCAGCCCCTTCTTCCCTCTTCAAAGCCAGCAGCATGGCATCCTCCGGTCTTCCATGCTGACAGTCCTGCCACCCACTTATGAGGGGGACCCACCCAGAAAATTCAAGACAGTCATCCTGTCTCAAGATCCTTAACTTAATCACACCTGCAAAGTTCCCTTTGCCATGCAATCTTCGCAGGTTTGGGGAATCTGGACGTGGTTATCTTGGGTGGGGGGCATTATTCTGCCTACAACAGTGCTTGGTTTGTTTTATCCAAAATCCACCACAGAGTTTTTAAAAATATCAAAAGCCCCCTATTTGCATCAAAGTAACTAACCAGAATTATAATGATTTACTTAGAAATTATTGAGACCCCTAATCTATTGATAATGGCAAACATATTTACTGGTGATAACTGTAGGGTTGCCATGAAGATCAGTTGAGACAACTTCATATAAATCACTGAGAGCAATATCTTGCACATAGAAATGACACAAAAGCATTAGTTTATTGTTACTGTTATTGCTATTATTGCTGTTGCTATTAATATACCTATTCGGTATGCAATGATAGGGCAAAGTATGGTAAAGGTCAAAATATCTTCCTGCAAGAGAAAAAATGTCAAATGTTTATTCTAGATTTTAAGAGGCTACAAGAAGCAATAAAGACTATGAAAAGGGAGAAATGACAATAATTTGGAAGCATTTTATTCAGTTAAGAATCTCACCTAGGAATATGTTGTGTGTGGACTATTCAGAGAAGTCAGAACCGGTTCTGAAGGGACCAGAAGGTGGAGGGCTAGAGAACAACGTTCTCTGGTCCAAGGTGGGTCTCAAGCTGAGGAAAGGATGGGTGCGTCCACGTGTGAGTTGATAACAGATACCATTCCCAGAGCCGCTTCAGAAGCGCACCCAGGACCCCCAGGACCCCCAGGTACTATTGACTTCACCAGCCGTTCCAAGTCCAGGGGCAAAGTGAATAAGGATAATGATGTGAAAGTAACTACAACACGCTGGTAATTACCTCTAGGTTCTGCCCTTTCATAAAACCTAATAAAATTGGACTTTAAATGTCTATCTTCATAATGCAGCTGTGATATGTTTGTTCTGGTATTACTTTTTTGTCTGTCTTGAATTTTAAAAAAGGTACATTTCATTGAAAAACAGTACATTTTTTATTTTAAGTGGAATAGAAAAAAATTGATTTTTTTCCAAGCCCTAATTGCAAACGTGTCAAATAACATGTCACATTTAAGGGCTGTCGTGGGAGCCAAACAGTGTAATTGTGTATGGACAGTGCTGTCTAATTTAGCTGGGCTAGTATGATTTACTAAGCTATTTTGCTATTGGTTGCATTATTTAGACCTTTGATAATCTCCCTGTTTTCCCTGGTAATCTACATCTGGCAATTTTTTGCTTCTTTTGCATCAGGAGGTCATTTTGTTTGATCACATTTTCAGGATGCAACAGGAACTGAGTCTCCCACCCCCTAGCTTTGACCCCCCCCCCCAGACAAAAAGACGAAAAAAGGAGAGTCCCCTCAAGTTAACAGTTTACAAAGCAGGGATTGGTGGTACAGGCACGGGATCAGTTGGCTCATCAGGGCTTTCGGGATGGTGTTTGCCTATGTACTGTCGAATTCTTGAATTGTTGGAAAAAGTCATGGCTGAAAATGTTTTCCTCAGAAAACTCTTCTATGTTGTAAGATTTCTTAATATATTATCAATTCAGGTCAAAGCACTAATCTGCCAGACTGAGACTGGGTTGTAGCATTTTTGACACAAGTTGTTTTCAATAACAATCGAGAGTAGGCTGTTTGCAAGTCATTTCTATGTGATGCACTAGATAAGTTTTTAAATCTTTGGGCTTGACTAACGTGATGGGACACTGTGCTTAATGGGTCCACTGCCCTGTTAGGAGAACTCTAAGCTTCTAATATAAAAGTACCCTTTGCCATAGTCCAGGTGCTCATATAACGCAACAACATTGATGGCTGTGACTTGGGACTTCTCACGACGCCATCACATCACTTTCATCGATTCCAGGTTTCGAGCCACATGCAGAGTAGGTGTGAACCTCCGCATCAACTGTCTGAGGATGAAGGAGCAGCTGGTGCTTCATGAAAAGCCCTGGAAGGGCATCTCATAAGTAATTGCATTATAAGGCCTATTGTAACTACCAAGATCCTTTCTTTCTTCCTAATTTACAGTGGGCTTTCTATCTGAAAATCTTTTTTTCTTAAGGTTTTATTTATTTATCTTTAGAGGAGAAAGGAAGGAGAGAAGGAGAGAAATATCAATGTATGGTTGCCTCTCATGTGTCCCCTACTGGAAACTGGCCTGCAACCCAGGCATGTGCCCTGACTGGGAATCAAACTGCAATCGTGTGGTTCGCAGGCCCATGCTCAATCCACTGAGCCACACCAGCCAGGGCTCTATCTGAAAATCTTCATGATATCAACCAATATATTCTCAGGAGTGATTCACAAACTAGACACTCACCCTTAAGATAGCTAGATTTGTCATCATCTGCAACAAAATGAAAAGCGGCTTTCTTGTTTTACCGAGAGAGAAGATGAGCAGTTTCAGAAAGGACATCGTTTAGAAAATTGGGTAATGTGGCTCTGGACACTTGCAGCTGTCAGACTCTTTGCTGAGACACATTCTTTGGAAAATAGAGGGAGAATCTAGTTCCACACCACCAGTGACACTATCGATGGGTGTCATTTTTGATAAAGAGCTCTTGAAAAGGAAGAAAAGTAGAATAACTAGAAATACAACTAACTGGGAAAGTGGGTTGAAGCACTGGCTCAGAAACGTCTACACATGTCTCTGTTAGATACGTTTTTAATTAAGTCCTATACGTGTGCCTCCATTTGCCAGTCTTTTCACTCCGTGCCATTCATTTACTTTGAGTGTGAATGTACTAATTGTAGTTCTTTGTTAACTTCATTCCTCCACCCAGAAAGCATTGTTTGTGATCGCTACTTCCAATGTCTTTAAAATGAAGTGAGAACTTTAATAATTTGTCATGAAATCTTAGTGCGAGATCCAACTAAATTTTTATGAAATATTTACAAATGCTTTATAATTATCTCCCTTGTACCATATTTAAAAACAACCACCACAACAACTTTGTGTGCCAAGGCCTCAACTGCTCATTGATGTAGCTCATCACTCAGGGTTGTTTATGCAGCAACTTTGGGAGATAAGGCGGCATCTCTTCCCAAGCAAAGCACAGATTCGCTCACTGCATGCTAAGAAGGGGCAGATTCCCCACGTCCAGTGTTCCTCAGCTGAATGCAGAGTGACTGCATGCACAACGCTCATCTGGGCCTATGCACTGGGAGTCCCATTTGCACAGGGAAACAAATGCAGACACGCTGCCACTCACGTTGCCATGACTAGTAGTATTCTTGGTCTTTGACCCAGGAGGCTTGTGTTTCCTGCCAGTATCCATAAAATAATAAAAGGATAGTTTATTAGCTTGTAAGTAAGGTAAAAATGAAATCTCAGGCCCAACAGCCTTCAACAGACATACAGCTCAACTGGTAGTTCTGAAAATGCACAAAACTATTGGACTATAAGCTGTCAGCCACATGTATGTACTCAATGTGCAGTGGACTTCAGTCAGAATGTAGGTTTTCAGTGGAAAGAAGTACATAATTGTTCTGGTCAAGCTGGTTATGTGCAAGTCAGTTAAGATGAAACATATTATAAAAATAAAAGGCAATATTGATCTAGTTTTAATAAAAGTAAATGAGTTAAAACTGATCATACATGTATAAATAATGACCATAATGAAAGGGGATAGTAACTGCATAACTGACACCTAAAAATAAAAGTGAATGGAAAAGTGAATGTGCTCTTCCGCCCTTAGATTAGTCACCAAATACCATATTTTTTCAGACTATAATATGCACTTTTTTCCCCTCCCCAAAATTTGGGAGGAATAATGGTTGTTAATGCTGCTGTTGAGTTCTGTTTACATTTACATTGGTGAAATATTTTGTTATTCATGTTATTAAATATTTTACCACATTTTTCGTTTCAAAATTTTTTTCCTATTTTCCTCCTCTAAAACCCAGGTGCATCTAGTGGTCCAAAAATATGGTAACAGATGATTCTTTATATTTTCCAGGGCAATTAGGCAACCATGAGATATGATTTTTAATGTTGCTAAGAATTCAGCCATGCCATGGTTATTTGCTTGGTCAAGTCTCAGTTTCTATTTGATTCCTAGTAGATCTCCCTTCTCTCTCCTCTCTCTCTGCCTCTCTCTCTCACACACACAAACTTTTAACAATGTGTATGTAGGAGTCAACCAATAAGTCTCTTCACTTTAAATGACCCATTTTCCACTGACTACAATCAAATTAAACAATGATAAAAGAAGAGATATTTTTTCTCCTCCCAACTACTTTTAAAATATTTCATGAGTATAAAAATATCCATCTTTTTTGGATATCATCAACACCTCATACAATCAAACTATAAACATTTAATTTAGTTTTATAATATCAAAATTATATTTTTATGCATTACTTACAAATGTTATATTCATGTACTATAGAAAATGAAGACTGCCCATAATTTAAGAAAGGAAATTAGAATTTTCAATGATCTCCATCAAATGATTCATCACTACAACTGTCAAGTATTTAGTTTATTTCTAATTTTTCTGTGGTTGTAAAAATTACTGTATATTAAGATAATGCTAGAGCAGATAAACCCTGGAAATCTCAGCAGATTGTACGCAGTAGAATTTACTTATTGCTCATGTAGTGTAAGCCAGTATTACTGATTATCAGGTAGTTTCCTTCAAATGGTGATTCAGGTATACAAGATCCTTTCATATTGTGGCTCTACCATCTATACCATGTGGTTTCCAAGGTCACTGTGGAAAGGAAAAAAAAAACAGGAACAATTACCAGTGATGCCGGCAGTGGTGCATATCACATATCCCTCCTGCTCACATTCCATTGGATGCAACTTGGTCAGGTGGCCACCTCTAAATACAAGGGAGGCTGGGAAATACGTATCAGCTCTGTGACCTGGAAGATGAAGAAATGAGGTTTCATGATTAGTTAATGGTTCTCGCTACATATTTATTGTAGATAAGTCTTGTGTGGGCAAATCTTCTCACATTTATTATTATTATTTCTGTAAGAGAAATTTCCAGACATGGAGAACAATTTATTGTTTTACAAGTTGTTTGTTTATTTATTTATTTATTTATTTATAAAAATTTTAAGACTTTATTTATTTATCTTCAAAGGGAAAGGGAAGAAGAGAGGGAGAAAAATATCAAAGTATGGTTGCCTCTCATGTGTCCCCTGCTGAGAACTGGCCTGCAACCCAGGCATGCGCCCTGACTGGGAATCGAACCCGATCATCTGGTTGCAGGCCTGTGCTCAATCCACTGAGCTACACCAGCCAGGGCATTTTTTACTCGTATTTTAAACATGTCATATTTCTAACTTTTCATCACATCCCTAAGAGATAGATCAAATAAGTTAGCGTTCTTATCAGTTACTCTATTTTACATGAGCTTGTTGGAAAAAATGATGAACCCACAGAGTCTCTACCCTTCATGAAAAGGTACGCTATTCATGAAAAGCAGGCTTCTTTAGATAAATGTGTGTTCACATCCATATGTGTGTATGTGCCAGACCACTGCTAACTGTAATGTGCAAATACATTTCAGTTATTTTTAGAGACACATTTATTGTTCCATACTAAAAAAGAACAACTTATAAATTTGGGGATATTGAAGTCATCCAAACTTTTTTTAAAAAACAATATATTTTTTGCCCTATTTTGGATAACTTAAAAATTCAAGGAACATATTTTTAATTTATAGTTTCTTATTTATAGACCAAAAGTTACCCCAACTTATTTTCTATTTCTTACTTATTACTCTGCCACTTACAATAAACTAAAAATAATCAGTATGTAAGAAAAAATTCTGAGAAGGATGAGTATAATCTCTGGAATCTAAAACATAATGTCAGCAGTTCTTACTACGAATTTGCTTGCCGTTTCCTCTGATACCCCGTGGAACACTTTCATTCCCCAGGGAACTTTCCATTTCCTGCTTCCTAAAGGTAATTTGCACTGGTTCCCCCCGCCTTTCCCATTGTCCACAAATTTAATTACTGCATTTGCTTCTTTTGACAATTTCTCTTCTGGCTTCTCTTTGAGCGGTCATTTGTTTACATACATTATTTATAAAATGAGCCATTCTCACACATTTACTCTATATTTTTTATATTTATATTCAGTACTAACTATGGCATCAACTTTCTCTGTGTTTCCTCTTTGCAGTATGGTTTACACTAACAATATCCTGTCTTGAAATGGAAAATATGGTTCAGATACTTGAACCAAATGCAGTATCGATTCAGGTTGAAGAATCATTTTGATGTTTCAGTTTTGTCACAGTTCAGTTGTTTTAGAAAATATGTAAGTTTGGATTTAGTTCAGACTGGCTCACTGGGCTTTTTGTTTTTAATGGGTTTGATTTATGGTTCTGTAAAAACTTTAATATTGGGTTGAAGTCAGAGAGGACACATTCAGCAAAATAGTTGTTTGCTTCCAATTTTGGGTCACGGGTCATTACAAGGCCTTAGTGTTGCAACTATTTCCAGAGCCACAGCATGAACTTTGCGCCTCAGCTCAGCGTCCTCCTCCAGGGGCACAATACCTGCCATTCACTCCCGGCAGAGTTGGAACCACTCACAGTGGGTCCCGGCACCCTTGCACACGTGCCACGTGAAACGGGGCAATAGCAAAACGTTGCATGTCTGGGGATTATTTGAGTTTCAACTAGGTCAGGAATTTCTTTTTATTTTCATGCGTAGGGATAGGAGGTTTCCTACAATTTCACATTTTAAACCTTTATAGACTCAATGTTAAATTGATTTCTTCTTGTAGATTGATTTAACCATGCTATTTAGTGGGCTTTGCTTTCAGTGTTATTGCAGATTTCCAGGAGACTCAACTAAAAGGCTGGTGTTCTAACCAGTTCCATCTTTTTATTCTGATTTTAACACAAAAATGTGGTGAAGAATTATGAGTTATTGTGTATAGTCTGGGTCATATTTTTCCAACCTAGGAATGTTGTACTCAAAACTACACTTAAAGTATCGGTGGGGTTGTCATTGGGTATAACAATACTTAAGGTGAAGAAAGGGGGCAAAATCCTTTTAGTAGAAAAACTCTTTAAAGGTTGGATAAATAGTAAAGAGTGTGTTTAATACAACTAATTTATAGATAAATGTGGTGCCAGGCCAGAATACATTAACTAAGGCTTCAGGGTCTGTAGGTAAGATAATATATTGCTTTCATTAAAAAGCAATCTGCATGGACGATATCCACCACCCCTGGAAACTCTGCAGCTGTCACCTTTATCAGGGGAACAAGAGCAAGCCACTACATTTTAATCACTGGAGTTTGTCAGGAACGAAAAACAGCCAGCTTCCCACAAATCAACAGACATGTATCCTGATAAGGGAAGTGCACTGGGAAAGGACAGCTACAGACCACATGACACCGCCTATTCTAGGGTGATCAAAGCCCTGTAATTGTGGAAGATAAATCTACTGAATTGGACTTGAGGATGAAACAGTTGTCTTTAAATGGAGCAGACACGTACTTATGCGAATTATCCATGACTTAGAACACATTTAGATCAGAGTGTATTTTGCAGCGTGGGGAGGAATGGACAACCAAATGGCAAAGCACGAGGCACCCTCCACTGCACTTATCCTGATAGCTGGTCTCCGGCTATGTTATGCTTTGACTAAATTGAGAAGCCACCAGGAAAAAAAATTGGAGTACGAGCCATCAGGAAAAGTATATCTGAGAAGATACAATCCTGACAGATGAGACAGGAGGAGGGGCTATTTCCTACCTGCTCATACAGCTCACACTAGCCCTCAGAGAAAGAGAGAGACGCTGGCCCAGGCTCAGCAGCTGCCCCTCCCACCTGGTTCCTGCTCCACTGAGCGGCGGGTCCTCACAATGGATCTCTTTGCTCCAGACTTCTTGAGAGAGTCTCTACGTTTTTAACATACGAACTTTCTAAAAGTAACTTTTAAAAAGGTTACAGACAAAAAAAGATATGTATAAATACTACATTTTTTAAAGGATTGAGGCATCATAATGAAAAAAACTGACTGTGACATAGAAATGTAGACTGAACCAAACAGGGGTTAGTTTTAAAAATAAGGCTGCCTGGAAATCAATGACGTGTTAAAGATGGGTGAAGTGTAGGAAAATGAGATGTGCGAGGATAAACAGTCTGGCAAAAAGGATACTATTTACTGTCAGGGGCAGAAAAATGAGGAGATACTGAATTATTTGGAAGTCATCAAGGGTCTATTTTTAAAACCCAAACAAGATTATGGTCTCTGGTTTAAGATACAATTGTTGAATCCTGGATCCCCAAATACTAGTTAGTAATAGTACATAGTTTCTTTCTTAACCGGGTAAGGGAGGACATGGCCCTGGTTGGTGTGGCTCAATTGGTTGGGCGTCATCCCACGAACAGAGACCACAGGTCCAATTCCGAGGCAGGACGCATGCCTGGGTTGCACGTTCAGTCCATGGTCAGGGCATGTGTGAGAGGTAACTGACTGATGTTTCTCTCTCACGTCAATGTTTCTCTCTCTCTGTTCCCCTCTCTCTAAAATCAATACACTTGTCCTTGGGAGAGGATAAAAGGAAAAAAGAGAACATAAACCTAGAGACTTAAATTTTTTAATCAAGCTGAAATTCACATATTATAAAGTCAACCATTTTACAGTATACAATCCAGTAATATTTAGTAAATTCACAATGTTGTGAAACCCTCATCTGTCTAGTTCCAAAGCATTTTTTTCACCTCGAAAGGAAATCCCATAACTATTAAACAGTCAGTTCCCATTCTCCTACCTGATAACCACTAATCTGCTTTCGGCATCTGTGGATTTACATATTATGGATATTTCACATAAATTGAGCCATACAAAAGTGACCTTTTGTGTTTGGCTTTTTACACATTGGTTTGCCCACATTGTAGTCTATGCAGTCTGTTGATATTTTTTATGGGTGTGTTGTATTTCATTGTACGGATGCACCAGAGTTCATCCATTGTTTTATTGATGAACATTTGAGTTTTTGTTGTTTCAACTCTTGGCTATTGTAAATACCACAGACTTGAGGAAAGGGCAAGGTCTAATTTATTGAACTTCTGAAGTGTGGGTTCAAGGGTGGTCTTTCAAAGCCAGAACTTGAGTAGGCCTGGAGAAAGGATCATTATGTAATGGTTTAAATTGGAAGAAATGGCAAGCATTTGAGGCAAAGGCTCACAGGATCTGGGAACATGAACTGCCTCTTGATGCTTTTAATTAAAGAGTTGATGGATCTTTCAGGGACTTCCTCTAATAAACTATTCAGCAATTTACTTGGGCAACAGCCTTGAAATAGTAAATTTCTGCTATTGCAACAATGGGGTAGGAAAGTCATACTAATATAAACAGTAAGCTCTGAGGCTATTTTCAAACCATAAGAGATAGAAATACATTTTTAAAAGGATGCATTCTTTTTGGCAATATGGGGCAGAACTGCTTCTGAACCATGTAAATCACTGAACTCTATAAAGTAAATTAACTGGGATCTGTCCATACAGTGCCTTTAATAAACAGTAAGGTCCTCTGGGGCAGAATTGCATCTACCAGTCCCTGGTGGCACAGTAGCATGGTAAATGGTCTAGCACACAGTAGTAGTGCCCTAAAATCTCTTAAGAGTAATAAGATAATGTTCTTGCAGTGGTGATTAAGCAAACATTCATTTCAATATATTATATATTTGGCCAATAAAAAAGAGCACCACTTTCAATATCTTAAATTAGTTGCTTCACCTTATCTATGCCCATGGGAAGCTCTTCTATCATTTAACAAACAATGATCCTTTGCAGTTTGGCCATTACCCAGTTCCTGAAAGGGTCTGGGAGACGATGGAATGCTCTTACGAGGTGGGAGCGGTAGAGACTAAAATAAACGGGGCAGCCTGGCTAAGTGTTCAATAGCTGATGCAGCCTGATGACACAGAGCATATTTATAATGAGAGTTTCATGTAATTAAAGAAAAACTAACTGTAAAGGAGTAGAAAGAAAAAGCATTTTATTTCTGTTGCCTTTGGATCGATCAGAATGAGTATTGCAAAAATAGAGACTTGGCCATTTATTTTCCAATAGAAATAAAGCAAATATGGCATGGCACAAGGAAAATAATATTTCAGCTCTGTAGTATGTATATACTTCTGAAATCCCTGATACCTTTTCTAAGCTAGAGAGAGTACACTGGTTTACCTGTACCTAACAATGCCTAGGGTGGAATTGCCCAGACTATTTGTCTTTGAAGAACAGTTGCTTGTTTCAGAAGCAAAAAGAATTGCCTGTGCTGAAAATAATGAATATTACTTCAAAGAGATTTTTAAGAAACTATTGAAGTATGAGGGTCATTTGCATTTTTGAATTTCACAATTTTTTAAATTGTTGTAAAATACACATAATTAACGTTTATCATCGTGACCATTTTTCAGTGTACAGCTCTGTGGCATTAACACATTCTTACTGGTGTGCAACCATCACTGTCATCATCTTTAGAATGTGTCACCTCCCCAAACTGAAATTCTGTCCCCATTGAACAGCTCCCCGTGCTCCCCTCCCCCCACCTCTGCAGATCACCATCCTGTGGTCTGTCTCAAAGAATGTGGCTACCTTCAATGTGACTCTAAGTACCTCATATACACGGAATCACGTAGGAGTTGTCTTTTTGTGACTGGCTTATTTCATTCACTACAATGTTTTCAAGGTTCACCCACATTGCAGCATGTGCCAAAATTCCCTTCTTTTTGTAAACTGAATAATGTTCCGTCGTATCTGTGTATAAACATTTGTTTTACCCATTCATCTACCAATGGACACTTGAGTCACCTCCAACTTTTGACTATCGTGAATAGTGCTCTTATGAAGATAGGTGTACAAACATCATTGGAGTCCCTGCTTTCACTTCTTTGGGGTATACGTTCAGAAGTGGATTCTACACTATTTTATATTCCCACCAACAATGCATAAGGATTCCAGTTTCTCCACATCTTCGCCCACACTCATTATTTGCTGTATATGTATTATCTTAATAGACGGGAAGTGGTCCCCCTATACTCTTAAGTTAAACATGTTGCTTGCTATCTTCTATCCTCCTCTTTCCCCATTTTACTTCTTTCCTTATTTGGTTTCTTAACTCACCTTTCTTGTTTCTTCTGCTTTCATTACTCAAATAAGAAAATACATTTTTCAAATACAGAAGGTACATTTCTGTATTCTTTACAAGAAGAAAGAAAAGGCAAACAGCAAATAATAAGACTCTCAGGTTTCAGCTAAGGGGAATGACAACAACCAATGTCCACTATTCAGAATGCTTATACATATACTTGGGGGAATAATTTTAAGTTTAATCTTTCTGGGCAAGATTGAGTTAAAGAAGAATCTGGACAAGATACTAAGTTTGTTTCTCCTTAAGAGGGGATGCAAAATGATACTTCATTCCCAACAGGGCTCATAGAGTGTTTTAAGGAACACAGTACAACACCCTACTTCTTGTTGACATTGATTCTGATGTTACAGAGTAAGCGGGGACCATCTGGCACTTTACCAGGAGTCTGTCCCTGGGGTTCTATCCTGCCACAAACTTCCTCACTGGTCTTGGCCAAGTACTTTCAAAGCTTCATTTTATGGATTTGTCAAACGAGGGTATCAGAGTTTATTACCTCTGAGGTCACTTTCAGGTCTGGAATCCTTTCTAATATCCAATGATTCTCAATAGTTATCTACAGCAATAACATTTTAGAAGAGTCAAGCAGTGATCTTGTGAGTAAAAGCAATGTAGAAAGTAAAACTAGTTAAGCCCATTCATTTAAAAATGAGTTTTCTATTTATGTAGCTTTCTGTAGATTCAAAGAAAGATTACATAAAACACACATCACATAGCCCATGACCAGCTCTGGTATAAAACCACAGAACTGTTCCGTGATCATATTGACAGTCATGGAAAAGTCTGAATTTTAGCATCTGTAATCTAGCTCTCTGTCATCCAAAGCCCTCTCCGTGAGCAGAGGTTATTGGGTTTGAGTGGTTGCTGGGTTATCTGGAATTCTTGGTTAATGAACATACACCACTCACCCTGAATAATTAAAGAAAAGTTATAGAAACTTAATGTCAAGTGTGAGTTTTATTCCCCAAGTATCTAGGCATTGATTCTTCTTTGACTGTGAATACAAAACTGCTAGCAGTTAAACAGAGTCCCTTGAAAGAATAATTCTGGCCCTTGTCAGTGTGGCTCAGTGGGTTGGGCATCAACCTGCAAACCAAAAGGTCATCAGCTTAACTCCCAGTCAGGGCACGCACCTGGGTTGTGGGTTCAGGTTGGGGCGCATGTGAGAGGCAACGGGTTGATGTTTCTCTCCCTCTTTTATCCTTTCCTTCCCCTCTCTCTAAAATCAGTAGGCATGTCCTTCCTTGGCTGAAGATAAACAAAAAGAATTCTGATCTTCTGATATGACTGAAATCTATGGTGGAAATAGTTCAGAAACATCTCAATCACCTATTATAATTTTTCACTAGTTATCATTTTAATTCACAAAAACTTAAAATTTGATATCCTTTTGTTTGTGTTATGTTCATGATAGACTGAAACATATTGTTTCTACACTAGGATTTTGGAGTGAGTTGGAAAACCACAATCTTACTATGTATCTACTCTCTGCTCTTAGGCAAGCCATTTAGCCATTCTAAATTTGTCTCAGAATTTAGACTAAAATAGACAATGAATATTTATGGAATGAATGCATGATTTGTCACTATTACACATCCCATACTCTCTTTATGGCCATCACTGATAAATGGTTCTGGGCAGTATTTGGTTTCTTTTGGGTCACTTCGCTTTGCAGGATGTCTCTTGCACACATGCTATGTAGCCTCTTTCCAAGCTTCCCTGTTTTCCATTCAGAGGACCCTTCTAAATAGTACATACCTTGAGGATAGGAACCTTGTACTTATTAGCACGCCACTAGGTATCTTGTACTATCTTAAGTTACAGCCATATTTTTAAATGGCTCAACCAAATTCTGACTGAAGTTTTTATGTTTAAAGGAAAAAGAAACTCCATCCAAACCCCATGCTAGTCAAGGATTCATGCCCCATGATTGTGCCCACTAAAAACATATGTGAATTCTCATGTGGTCCTACATGCTCAGTCTAAATCCTTTCATTGATATTACAAACTCAGGATGTTTTCTAGGATATGAAGAAATACTTTCTGCTAAAGTTTAGGAAAGTCAATAATAGGAAATTGTGTATTACAAACCCATACTTAATAGCAGTGTTACACTCCGATATCCTGAATGGAACAAGAATTAAGTGGTTTCTTTGACTATCATTTTGTCTTGGAATAAAAATCTCTGTAATCCATCATCCAGAAAACTACTTACATAACGTCACCAGCCATGTGTTTGCCCAGGAAAGAAGCCACGTTGTCTTTTGTTTTTTCTTGTACTTTTCAACAGAGAATCTGAGTATTTCATGTTGATTGCTTGATTGGCTGCAGAGGGACTCTTTAAAAATACTAAAAAAAAAAAAAATCAGGAATCCAGTACAAATCAAACATAAGCTACTATCAATCATGTGTTCAGGGCATTATGTGAGGTTTTTACTCAGAAAGATGTCATTAAAAGTTGCAGAAATTAATTGGTGCCATTGAATGTAATGGCCTTTTCTGCCATAGTTTCTCAAATGTAAAGAAAAATTATGGATAACGTAAATTCCTCGTGGGATTCTTATAGATGTCTGCTTTGTTCTGTTATTGTTTATTGCAAATGTTATTACGGTGATCTATGGCCCCATCATGCTTTGTCTGTGCTGGGCTGCGGCTCTGCAGCCCACGGCAGCGGAGGGCTTTACTCATACGCTAAGGCCGTGTTTATTTGGAAATTCTTTGCTTTTATATATTCCCAAAGTGTCTCAAGGTGTTCATTTTGTGTGTTTAAATTTTTATACAAAAGCAGATTTGTTCTGATTGATTAAATATTGACTTACACCATTTTTAGAACAACTCTGAATCTTACTTAAGTTCAGGGTTTCCGTTCCGCTTTCCCAGAAGGTTTGAATTCAGTGTAATAACGGCTATTACATTGTGTGAGTCAATGGATCAAGATCTGCCATCTTTCTCAATAACGACATTGGCTTAATTAGCAGTGGTTTAAAAATTTGACTCTTAATTAAGGAGCAATTTCATATCTCTGAAAAGTTTAAGGAAAAGAAATTTTTTTGCATGCTAAATGCTATCTTATACTACATAACCTTTAACTTCCTATGTAAGTTATATTAAATTTTTATGTAACACCCTAAAAGTTAACCTTTTTGCTTCTAGATATTTTGAAGGCATCTGTGGCTGCCTTGTCATTCTTTTCTGATTCTATGATACAAGATTCTAGAAAGTCATGTAAAGGGACAGGATGCCCCTTGGAACAGGGAATGAATGAAACTTACAGCTCATCTTTTGGTCATGTGTGGTAAAACTGTAGAGTTGTCTGTTTTGAAATGTTTAAGACGTATCTTGAGGATTTTAATTGGTTGAGATAATTTCAAATGTTGAAAAATTCATAGTAAAAAGTTAAATTCAAGATCAAGATGGCCTGTCAGGTTGCGTAGTCTCTTGGCCTTGACATATAGAAATGGTAGGGACAAGAATTGACAAGTTACTATAAAAATCAATCAAAACAAATTTTAATGAAACTAGGTCTCTGGGGGGAAAAAAGACAACATTTTGTTTGGGGCTGTTTAATGGTATTTAAAACTTGTTAAGTTCCATGGCATGTTTGGGAAGAAGCTAGAAATACTGAAAAACTTTGTTTGTTATTAAAAATATAAATGAATACACATATAAAATAGTAGTTGCCACTAAAAATGGGGGTTCATTGTGTAGTTTTTATACCAGCAAAGGGAAATAGAGAAATTTTTTAAAATTTTAACAGTCCAATAAAATGCAGGAAAAGGGGAGGATGGCAGCAAATAAAAACAGTAAACAGAAAACATAGAATTGGATGGTGTGAATAGTTACAGATATAATACTTGTAAAAATACAAACAGGTTATTGGCTATTAAAAGAATTTATTAAAGTATACTTTTAAAAATGTAGCTATAACTTGCTTAGATGAAACAACTTGAAATATTTGTTTTTCAAAAGTTTTGAGGACTAAGACATTTATGAAAAATGAGGCCAAGACTATATGATCCAAGAGAGTAAGTCAATGGATAACCCTAGAAGGCCAAGTTCAACCAGAGAAGCAGACCAGCAGGAGACACATAGTAAGAGATCTATTGCAATGAGCTGGTTCACACAGTTGTCAGGGCGAGGGAGGCAAGTCCGAAACCCAGAGGAAAGGCCATCCAGGCCATCGGGGGGTCACTCATTCAACATGGGGGATTTCTCCTACTTAAGGAAAGTCTCAGCCTCACCAAGGCTATCAGAGTGTCCAGGATCTGACACTGCTAAAGGTCAAAGCAGGTGTCTCCTTGGCTATAATGCTGGAGACCATTTCTTGCATGTTAGCCCTTGAATTGGGCCTTATCTTTGTGCCCAGACACTAGCACCACAAGCAGCTTCTCCCAAAACCTTCTTAGATGATAAGTCAACTGCAAATTCTAAGAAGACAAAGACTTGACTTACCAGCATCTCCTTATTCTTGTACATCGTTGCTGCTAGTGGCTGGCTACTGGGCAATTCTGAGCCACTTGGTGAACATTTTGTGTTTGTCGTCTCTCTTGAGGCTACCCTGCCAGTGAAGAGAGACCATTCTTCCTACAGGTCATGCTGAGGAGAGAAGACTGAATATCCTTATTGGAATAAATATTGGACAAAAATATTTAAACAGCCAGTTTACCAAAGAAGATATACAGATGGCAAATAAGGTTATGGAACATTCATTGGTCAACATGATTAATCATCAGAAAAAATGCAAATTAGAACCATGACGAAATATCACTACATACTTGTTAAAATAGTAAATTAAAAAAAGAAAGAAAAATCTTATCATATGCCAGGCACTATTCTAAGTACTTTGCAGCTATTATATTAATCTTTTTTTAATCCTATAAAATGGATACTATAATTTTTCCCATTTTACAGAGAGCATAGTCAGTGGTGGAGGTGGAATTAGAACCAGGCAGTCAGATTTCTAATTTCCAAGCTTTTAACTATTCTGCCCAAGACTCTTCATTTTTGACTTCTCTCTCACACAGCAGGTCTTCTTCCCAGACTGTGAGACATATAACCACACACAAGACTCTGCAAACTCAGGACAGATTTTCAATTTTTGTAGAAAATATAATGTGGATAATTAGAAGTGAATTTTCAATGGTTTGCTTCTTTCTACAAATAAGTTATTTCCCTTTAACATTTTCTCAGAATTAATTAATTTCCATACTATGAATAATGGTCATTGTATTTCAGAGTTCAATGAAATTGTCCTGTGTGGATTTGGGAATATACGACCTTCAGAGGTCTAAAAATCTTATTTTTATAGAGAATGTTTCTCTGAAGTGGTAACACAAACTGAAAAAAAACTCTCAATTTTAGGTTGATAAGAAAAACCATTCTCAATAATTTTCTTGTTAAATGGGCCCCAAATAAATGATCTTTCTTTTTCTCCTACCTTGAAACTATTCAGAAGGAACAGATTTTAAGAAAGTAGCTATTGGGGATAAAACAGGATAGGAGCCTTGCTGACTATTAGATTTTGTCTGTTTATCACACGTTGATAGAGCAGAAAGAAGTGTGTGAAACCTTAAAACCAAGATTGGAGTTTGAGATGATTATGCCTAAATTATATAGAGAATAAATTAATAAGGACGTCTATATTCCAGCTTAGGTTTTCTTATAAAAGCAGCTAAAATTGATGATGCTGAGCTTTTATTGTAAATAAGCTCTTATTTAAATGTGTCAGTTATTTCATAGTAGTGCACAGAAATTTTAAAGAGTGTTGCTTTCTTCAGCATGGCCCTCACGATGGACACCTGTGAGTGTCCTTAACTATAGAAGCCTTCAATATGAAATAATGCTCTATTTCCCTTCATAAGGAGCAGTCCTGTGGAACACACTAAACACTCATTGACTCTTCTGGCTGGAACTAAAGCGAAGGGATTACCAGTTAGCCAACTGTAAAATCAGCCCTTTTTGTAAGCATTGAATTTCTGCAAGAACTGGATGCGAACCTCAGATGATCCCTTAGGCTCTCCTCCAACATGTCCCATTAGCTACTGGGCTTGGAAGAGTACATGTCTCCTGAGCGTGGATGAGCCAGGTGCGGCTGAGCTAGGTGTGGTATACCTCAGTCTCTCGAAGTTTGGAGTGTGTCCCAGGACAAACTAGAAACTTAACCCTTGAGCTTAGTAGTGGCATCTCTTTTGACGAAATAAGCACCCCATGCTTTCCTTTTCAGCAGGTCAGGAGTCATCTGTGCCCGCCTGCTGCTGCTCTGACTTCTGATACCCAGATCTTCTCATCATAGGAGAGGAACAGAACGGCAGTGTGGGGAGCTACAAAACTAAAATTTGTAGCTCAGTCATGTATCAAATAAAGATTCATGTATCTTAAGAGTGCTTTTTATGGATAGTTTTAATTTAACAGATATTTTTGTGAAAAACTCAGATCCCTGGATTATCTTGGAAATCTGGAAGATCTGGCAAAGATGGACATGTGTTCCATCATGATTACGATCCCCTGGAGCTGAGCCACAGCTACCTGGCTTGATCTCCATAGTTCCTCATAGTCTCCCAAGAGAAGGAGTGGGTTTTTGCTACTTTTTACTATCTCACAGCTTGACCTTCTGCAAGCAACTTGCCCCTGTAGTCATCTGAGTTTGCAACCGTTAGCTGTAACTATTCATATTCAGGTGAAACAAACCTCATTAGGTCAGTTCAGTAAGAGGGCTCTTAACTGGCTTTGTCCACATTCAGAAGCAAACTGTTGCTACCCATAGCCAGGCAGTATCTGCCCTATCTCACACATTGACGTGGGAAAACTTAGAAGTGTCTTTAAATTCAAGACTGTGAAAACTAAGAAAATAGGTTGACTTCCAGACAAGACAGTGGTGTAGGCAGACCTGGCTCACCTTTCACAAAATCACATCAAAATTTCAACTAAAAGATAGAATAGCCATCACTCAGAACCATCAGAAAGCTAGTTAAATAGATGTCTGACAACTACAGAATTAAAGAAACCACATCCATCCAGACTGGTAGAAGGGTCACAGATGCAGAGTGGGCTGGTCCCATACCCATGTGCAGTGGATACAAATTTGGGAAGGATATCTTGGGAGTGAGGAGTCCCAGCCCCATACCAAGCCTCCCAGCCAAGGGTTCCAGAGCCAGGAAGATGAGTCCCCATAGTCTCTGGCTGTAAAAACCAGCACTGTTTGAGTCAGTGGAGGAAATTTCTGGAGCCCCAAGAAGTTTCTCTTAAAGAACCCACACATGGACTCACCTACTCAGACTCACTCTTTCTGAGCTCTAGCCTTGAGGTAGCTGAAATAAACTAGTGGCCTACTGGGAGAAATTGGAGTATCTGTCATCAAGGTGAGCAAAGGCCATTGTCCCTCTTCTGAACTCTCCCCCAAAGAGCCATTAGGCTGTCAAGTTGGTTCCATATCTGAGTCTCCATCAACTTACAGTCCCACCCAAACTGCCTTTCCATATGAATGGCTTGTCTTGGCTTAAGCTTCACAACTTCCTAAATCCTCTCAAACAAGCAACATCCAGCCTCAGTGAGCCCCAGACCCAGCTCTAATAGCAGACAGCCTAGATTCACTGCTTTGCTTTGCTTGGGCATCTCCAAGCCCACCACAAACAGCAGCCATCTCAGATTGCTTTATACTTCAGGCAGA
The DNA here is from genome assembly GCF_014824575.4 of Sturnira hondurensis. NCBI lineage: Eukaryota > Metazoa > Chordata > Mammalia > Chiroptera > Phyllostomidae > Sturnira > Sturnira hondurensis. The sequence continues at coordinate 6,168,515 of NW_028074140.1, read as the reverse complement.
GTGCCTTCAGGCAAAACACAGGTGGGGGCTGACCTTGCCTATCACCACCTGGGAAATTCCAGAGCTTGTGCACCCATTGGACAGCTACAGACCATGTCAGAGCACCACTACCCTGCCCCTACACAATTGATCCTCCATGGAGGGCAGAGGTTGGTGGAAAGTGGTCACAGCCAGTCCTATCAGCTGACTGGCCTGAATAAATCCCTCCCATTGACCTGCCAACAATAAGCAAAGCTTAGGTACAGAAGGAGTGTGTACTCAGCCCACATGGAGGGCACGCCTCCAGTACCCAGCTTGGGTTGGGGGGAGGCTGTGCCACTGGACCTACAGGATACCTACTGCATTAGGCCAAACTACCAAGATGTGGAGTCAAAACAGTTCTACCTAATACATAGAAACAAACACAGAGAGGCTGCCAATATGAGGAGACAAAAACCAGAACAAATAAAAACAGAACAAAACTCCAGAAAAAGAGCTAAACAAAATGGAGATAAGCAATCTGTCAGATGCAGAGTTCAAAACACTGGTTATAAGGATGCTCAAGTAACTTAGTGAGGACCTCAACAGCATAGAACAGACCCAGTCAGAACTGAAGAATACACCAATTGAAAGAAAGACAATTCATAGGGAAACAACAATGAGTGGGTGAAGCTGAGAATTAAATCAATGATTTGGAAGCAAAAAATAACCAGTCAGAACAACATGAAGAAAAGAGAATCCAAAATACTGAAGATAGTATAAGCAGCCTTTGGGACAACTTTCAAGGGGTCCAAATTTCACAGCAAAGGGGTTCCAGAAGGAGAAGAGAAAGAGCAAGAACCTGGAAATCTATTTGAAAGAATAATGACAGAAAACTTCCCTAATTTGGTGAAGGAAATAGACATGCAAGTCCAGGAAGCACAAAAAGTCCCAAACAAGATGAATGCAAAGATGCCCACCAAAAGACACATCACAATTTAAATGCCAAAGGTTAAAGATAAAGAGAGAATCTTAAAAACAGCAAGAGAAAAGAAGTTAGTTATCGACAAGGGAGTTCTCATAAGACTGTCAGCTGATTTCTCAAAAGAAACTTTGTAGGCTAGAAGGGATTGGCAAGAAATATTCAAAGTCATGAAGAGCAGGACCTAGAGCCAAGATTGCTCTACCCAGCAAAGCTATCATTTGGAATTGAAGGGTAGATAAAGAGCTTCCCAGAGAAGAAAAAATTAAAGGAGACCATCCTCAAAAAACCATTATTATATGAAATGTTAAAGGGACTTATTGAAAAAAGAGATCAAAACTGGGAACAATAAAATGGCAAAAAGTAAATATCTATCAACAATTGAATCTAAAAAACAAACTAAGCAAACAACACAGACAGAATCCTGGATATGGAGCCATTTTTATGGTTGCAAGATGGGAAGAGAGTGTGGTAGAATGGATGAGGAGGTGAGGGGATTAAGAAGTACAAATAGGTAGTTACAGAATAGCCGTGGGGATGTAAAGTACAGTATAGGAAAGGGAGTAGCCAAAGAACTTATATGCATGGCCCATGGACATGAACGATGGTGGAGGGATTGCCTAAGGAAGTAGGAGGCACTGGGTGGAGGGTTGCAAAGGGGTGCACAGAGGTGCTGTTGTCAGACTCCCTTCCCTTCAGACTAAGAGACTGCAAATGGACCTTTACTTAGTGTGACTAGTAGATGTGGGTTAGTCTGATTCAATCCACATCCTCCTTTGTGTCCAAGGTTGTGCCTTTTGTTTTATACTCTTCATCTTGCTTATGCACTTGGTTAAAACATAGCCTTGGCTCCTCCAGGGGAATCCACAGAAGCCTAAGCTTTATTCAGTGTTCACCATAAAGCTGTGTCCACTATCTCTCATTGCAGAATGAGAGTTGCTCCAGAGGCCAGTGTCAAAAGAGATTTTATGATCTCAGCTCACAGCCAAAGCTAAGGATAGCTCTGTGGACACAGTTGCCCCTCCTGACAGATGCCATGGAACATCCTCTTAGTAGCAACAGCTCAAATTTGGCTGCTGAATTCCTCTCCGCTTAATGTCCATCTGGATTATATACAGATAGCCTTAGATAGGTGCTCCCTGCAGCCGAGTCTAAGCAGCACATCTACTTAGCCTATCAGTTTCTGTGAAAATGCATGGGCCCTTGGACTGGTTTGTGGCTTTAAAATTTTGTTGTGATGTATCCAATGGCACCACACTGAATTCCACCCCGGTCCCTTCTCATCCTCGTGTCTAAACTCCAGCATTGTGGCTAGACAAATAGACTATGAAATCCTAGAAAAAAAGACCCAAATAAATAATTCTTTAACTATTTGACAACATATTTTTCCCTTAAGCTATTTTCCTTCAGAAAACTGCTTCCCCCTCTTTTTTTTTTTGTTTTCCTGTTTTCCCTAAAACATCAAGTGTTTACTCTTTAGCATTATAACCTCTTGCTATATCAGAGAGTTGATGTAGCTTCTGTGTGATGCTAATCCTTTTGAAGGGTCATGGCCAATATTGTGGTTTCTTCAAACACTCAAGATTACATGTGCTTTTTGATGTTTTGCCTCCCCCCAGGCCTGATAAGCAGATAGATGACCATGATAAATGGGTCTCAAGGGAATAAGAACTCAGAGGTTTGGCATGAGTTATGTCCTCACTCATACAGAAGTGAGGATTCTCTTATCTTTCCTCTTTAATTTCTTAATTACAAAAAAAAGCCCCTATCTAGAGTTCACAAAACATATTGTGACTGTTACCTGATACCAAATACTTTGCTCTAAGATCCTTTTCTTATTCAAGCTTCTTTGGTTGTTTTGTTCATGCTGCTGTTGTTGATAGGGCTTTTAATAAAAGATAGCATTCCCTATTAAATATTGAAGTTGTTTTCCTTGAATAGAAACACTTCATTTATGAAGTAGCAGCAGGCAAAAATTACCATTGAATGTGAGCATCAGGCACACATTGTATGTGTGAAGATCCCTGGCTCCTCCGTCCCTTTCTCCCTCAAACCCAGACCAAACTGCATGGTATGCTCACTGCCTCACTGCTGAAGTCCTCAGCTTGCACCGAAGTGTGGATTCTAGTTCACGCCCCCTCACTTTTCCCTCCCACTTGAGCTTGCAGAAGGAAAGGGTTTGATTGCACCCTTACTCACCGTTATTCTCAGGTGGCAAATGCTCCTCTGGCGCTGGGGGTTTGGCAGAGAAAGGTAAAAGACAGGAGCATCATTGGTCACACACGGTATCTGTGCCTCTGAGCATCACACTGTCCCCTCATCCCTTCTCCTGGCCACTGACTGCCAAATCATACTCCCTGCTCTTCCCTTTTTTGTGCAAGTTCTTCCCTTGTCTTTGGTTGGAATTATCCATTTCTGTCTCTGTTCTCCAAGGCCTCATCATTTTTTAGCAACAGGATGAAGGAGGGGAGCATGGATACTGGAACCTTTAGAGCTGGTCAAAATCCTGGCTCTGCCATTTATTATGTGATCCTGGGTACATTACTTAACCTCTCTAAAGGTCCAATGTTCTCATCTGTAAAATGGAGATGGTAACAATTATATAGGAAGGTTGTGAGAAGTACATGAGATAAAATATGTCAAAGAGCCTGCGACAATATTTGGCAAGTAGTAGCACTTGACCAATGGTAGATCCTCCATAAACATTTCATTGGCAGGGACATGCAACTCCCTGCAACAAAGTCCCGCAGGAAGGTGAAATATGATAACTATTACATGTACATTAAATTGATTACTTAAATTGTAAAATCTAAGAAAACAATGGATCTGTTTGTTTCTTGTCTGTACAAATTGTACATGTTTTTCTCTTTTTAGCTTGAAAAATAGAGAGAAGCAAGGATGCGTAATACTTGAGTAGCTGTCACTTGAGTTCCCCCATCTTAACCAGGATGTGTTATTCACCAATACATAAGCCATGAATTTTTTTTCTTGCACAGTTGAGATCCACCAATGAAGAGGGATCTTGTGTCCAAGTAAACTATTCTCTCTCAGTATTTAGCTACCAATAACCTGTGATTGTCCCCTTGACTTCTTTGTCTTCAGAGGTGGTCATTTGCACATCCATTTCATCCAGTAGCACGTGAGCTTCCCGAGGTCAGGTCATGGCCTTCTCTGTTTTCTCCAAAGCTCCCAGCTCAGTGATCTATACACAGTGGCTGATAAGTTGCCTTATCACTCCTCTAAAAAAGAAGGCTCAAAGCAAGTGTGCTAGTTGTCTGGGTCTGAGTTGGCATAGAAGTGACTGTCCTGAACAAGGAAGAGTGAAGTTTGCTTTATTATTGCAAGCTTTCTCTTTTTTAAACGTACTTCTCTGGTTTGCTTTATTTTTACTCCACTAGAAGGACTGGTCTAGAGCATCTAGAGTTAGTCCTCCTGGTTTTGTAGGATCCAAGTCCCCTTCCCAGCCCTCTACTTTATTTCCTATACGACCTTCAGAAAGTCCCTTACCTTTCCTAAACCACTGTGTCTCTATCACATCCAACTCTCTCCCTTAAGGATGGTTTCTGAGATTTCTTAGTTCTAACACTTCATGGGAAGCATGCAAATCCACACTGTGGGTGTGAGGGCTGTTACCAAGCATGGCCTGACAAGGGGCCTTCTCCTGAAGCACCCAGGGAGTCACGTCAGAGGCTTCGGCAGTGGGCAACAGTGAGTGCTGTGACTTTTGCAGACCACCAGAGGCTTTAGAGACTTTCTCCTGCTCACACAAGCAGGACGGGCAGAGATTGCTAGTCTACTAGTTTCTACTGCACTGCTGTTAACAAGCCCATCCAGCTTGTCTTGGGCATCACTTAACAACTCAGATTCAGAATCTCCTCTGATGCGACCAGACAGAAATCAGAGAAGTCAGGCTTGCTCTGTGTGAAGAAAAAACAGTAATAAAAAGACTTTAATCATAATCACACTGATTTGGTCTGTTTTCTAACATAGTGACGATATTGTGCAACTTGTCAATAAAAACAGAGAGGCAACACAAGCCAGCTTCTCTGATTGTGTAGTTCCCTAGAATGAGAAGTATTATAGTCAAAACGTAGCCCAGTTTTCAGCACATTATAAGCCCATTACAAAGTTTTACTCTTGAAACAAAGAATACATACTCTTAACCTTGTTCTCATCACCTTGAAAGTTCACATGCTTCAAAGTCATCTTCATGAGCCAGCAGTTTTATCTCCATTTTAAACTGGAACCTCTTTATTTTCCCCATGAAGTCACTTTTCAACATATACTTTTTTAGTGTAGAATAGAGCTGGATGTTTTCCTTTAAAAAGTCTATACTTTTTACTTGTTTATTGAATAGGTCCTTAGCTGTGTGAGTAAAAATATTGCATGCGATTCTTGGTTCTAATTTGGAAATAGGACGCATTCTCTAAGGCAGTAAGAAAAGAAGAAGTATGGAGGTAGGAGTAGGGAGATGAGCAACCTGTATATAAATGCAAAACAAAAGCACTTTGCACCATAATTATTCAGATTTCTTTAGTCTTCTTTCAAACCAAGATTTGTTTACTAGAGGCATTACAATTTAGTGAGACAAATTAGACTAAACTTTTTTTTTTATCTCCAGTGGTTTGCACATGCACTGATTGAACTAGTATTTCTTCCAAAGATTTCCCGGGAAGATAAATGAACAGAAGGAGCAATTAGGGTAAGGAAAAACTAAAGATTGGCTGACATGATTTAAGTTTACCACTAAGGCAGTTTGTCATTTTGTCTCTATAATCTCTATCAGAATTGACTAAAACAGTAAACATAAATCATTATACTAATTTATTTCACTACACTGTGGTCTGGCAAGAGAAGATTTTATTTTTTTCTGAGAGGCTGGGGATTCAGGCAACCACTTTGAACTAATTTTCATTTATATGTTGGGAGAAAATGAGAGACTCCAAGATGAGCACCTTAGATTCCTTAAAATGGTATTTTTTGTGGCAAGCCAAGTTATTTTTACTCATATGCCAAAGGGTGTATAGGTCATACATTAAAAGCAGCTCAACATTGATTTTATTTTTTTAGAAAAAGCAAAAATTAATTCTTAAGGTAGAGATGTAATCAAATGTAATGCAGAATGTGATTTTTCAAATAGTAGTTAATAAGCCTTTAAGTTTTTTTCTCAGAAGAAGCCTCAGTGACCACAGAATCAAAATCCCATAAACCAAGAGTTTTTATGAATGATCAACACTCTTGATAATTAGGACTGACTATTGAATGCAGCACTGCTGACTCACCAAAACAAAAGTGCTATCAATTGCCCTTAGATGTGATCCAATTGGCTATTTGAACAAAAAGGGGGCCATTGGTTAACTTAGGGAAATAGGGTACTCTATCTGGGTTTCTTGTTTAGGTTAAAATTTTTCTTTTAAAGATAAATCTAATTGTAAGCCTATTACAAATGAATAATTACTTTTGAAATTTTCATATAGTTTTTGATATTTTTAGATGCTTTCATGTGTTTGTATATATACTTATAAATATGTGTGTATATTTATATACACATTATATATGTACATGTGTATTTCCAGCTATATAAATATGAAATTAAGATTATTATTAGAAGTATGATTCTCACAGTTTTTTCTTAGTGTTTCAAGATATTTCAAAGCTATAAACAATACACACAAATTATCATGCAAGTATCATATTGAGTATCTTCTTCATCAAACCCTTTGATGAAGAGGAAGAGTCAAATGAGTTTTAAAATAAAAAACTTCTTGTCCTCAGGGGAATGACAATATAGGATACAAAGTGAGATGTCACCATATAGGAGTATAGTATAAGGCAGAGTGCCATGTGCCCCCAGGCTGGATATTAACAGGCTGCCGGAGGCAGGGGTGGAAATCACATTTGACTGCAGTGATTGGAGGAAACTCTACCAACGGGGTATCACAGAGTCAGTGTCATTTCAGCAACTCTTCTAAGGCAAAGGCAAAAGTAGGAGTGACAGCACAGGGGATGGAATGTTTGAGGTACTTCCCAAGAATGAAAGGGAACACTGCCTATGCCAGGACTCAAAGGATTTGTCACTCCTGGGAGCTGCCAAGAGCATGAAGGAAAGATTGGTTGAGACTGGATGAGAATTCCTCCCTAGTTTAACCAGTTTGTATGGGCAGTAGTTGGGGTGGGGTGTAGTCCCAAGATTTAACCCAGAAAGAGTGGGACCACAGCTTAAACACAAAACACACAAGCACAAATAAGGTCGTTAACCACTGAGTGAAACATTGGAGAGCACTAACTCAAAACAATGTTGGACCACACTTATCAAGAGCCTTGAAGGCCAAGCTAAAAGGACTTCTGAGCTTTATTTAAGAGAGGACAGGGAGCAACTGAGGATTCCTACATAAGAGAGTGAGAGTTTTAAACTATGCTTTAGAAAGATTAATCTCACAACAGGGCTTGATGTTAAAGTAGGTAAGAATCTATTTGCAGTAGCTTTGAAAAAGGGCTATACACTTTTTAACCAGAATGGTGATTGTAGGAAAGAAAATAGTAAACAGATGCAAGATATATTGGAGGTATAGAATCAGGGCCCAATTATGCAATAAAACCAAGGTATATCACAGACCAGAAGAAGTTTGCCGTGATTACTAAAAACACAACTTCAGGTAAAGACAAAGATTTAGGGAGAATAACACTGGGACATTGAACTTGAGTCAGTGTTACAGTACCCAGATAGAGATGTCTAGCAGAAAGTAAAAATTACTAGATAGAGATAGGGTGTATGAAATATGGGCTAGTCATTTTTGTGCTTATTGAATTTATTTAAGATCTGACTCTTTCTATAAGGGGAAGCAAGAAAAGTAATCTTGTGAGCTCTGATTTAGTGCATACATCATGCTGAACACTGCACATGTTATCTCATTTAATTGTGACAACAATCCACCAACAGGTATTATTGGCCACAATTTACGGTGAGAAAATTACTCAGTGGCACATGTAAGCTCTGTCTGGCTCCAACCTCTGAAAAGTTAACAAAATTTTCTGCAAAGAAAAATTTTAGATGATCTATTTAAAAGATGAAAATATCAGTAAATGAAGTATAGATAGAGAATGACTAAGGGTTAAGCAAAACTTAAGGAGAGGACACAAAAATAGGGTTGAGTTATGAGAAAGAAGGGGTGGCCAGCAACTTGGTGCACTGCTGAGAGGTTAAGGAAGAGAAAACTGAGAAATGGCCATTGCAGCTGGTCTGTAAGGATAATGACTTTTGAGAAGGAAGTTTGCTCACAGCAGAACAGAAGCCAGATTTCAAGCAGCATAATGACATAAGAGGAGAAAATTGGATTTGGCTACTACATAATACTCGCATCCTTCCAAAATGTTTAACACTGAAGAGAAATAAAGTGACATTATCTTTCAAGGGAGGAGCAGGATTAAGGAAAGGAATATTTGGGTTTTGTTTTTTGATTTTTTTGTTTTCTCTATCAGAAGGAGGCTTTAGCATGTTTTTGTTCAGAAGGGAAACCAGCAGAAAAAGAGAGCTCAAAGATTGGAGGGCAATTGATAGAGCAAGATTCCAAAAGAGCAGAAAGAACTAGATTTAGAAATACTGATAGTGAGAGCACATCCTCCTTTGAGAGAGCAAGGGGAGGAGGGGACAAGGACCTCTGATGACATAGTAAGTATACAAGCCATCAAGGTACACAGGAGAAGCAATTTCTGACCAAGAAAGGCAGAAGGGAAGGTCTTATCTTAAGGTAGCCTTTCTGGCTCACTATGAAGTAGACAGTGTAAAAACCCCAAATGGTAAGCCCCCAATATTTTGATCCAGCCTGGGTTAAAATTGCACGTAAATCTATATTCCCCAAGCCACCACAGTATTTAGTGGTTGACACTGGACTACTTCAATATTTTAACAATGCAAAGCACTGAGCTAGTCATTAACCGATTGTGTAAATATAAGACCACAGTTTTGTGACTATTTATAAATTAGTTACCATTAAAACATAAAATTAATGATTGTTAGCCAGGTCGGAAGATGGTCCTGTTTAAGTTAGAGCTAAACATATTTTACATTTTGTCACTAAACGGGCCTCAGATCTGGTCTTCAGTTACTCTGTTTGCTGAGGATGACAAACTTTCTCCTGCTTTCTGCATTTTTCAAATGGGAAAAGGTAATCTTATCTGCTATGGAAAGTAAGATTAAACTCAGCCCTTATGCTATCCTTTGAAGCATAAAATTATACTAATGGACCACATGTTTTTGTAGGAAATTATGTTCATTTTAATGTGCTTCTAGTAGGAAATGAAGTTTAGTTTTCTGAGCTTTAATAGACTCTTCAGCACCATGATGGTTATTTCACTAGGGCTTCACTAATTTCATTCACTAAATCCACCAGTATATAAGTGACGCAGGTTTCTTGTTTTTATTTTTCATTATAGATTCTTTTTAAAAATATCACACAAAGCCCTGTGACTCACTTCATTCTTGAAACCTAGCAGAAAGCCTCTTTCTTTTAAAAAAATTGTCATCTTCCTTAGTCATGTATAAATGCTTGGGGGCTACTTTACGCTCTGAGAGATGGAAAGCAGGATGACTTGCACCTGGGGCTGGAGTCACTCCAGCCAGAAGCAAAATAAAAGTTTGCTGATTTGTTTAAAATTTCAGAGATTAAACATTCAGTTAATTTTTTACTCTGTATGTGTACCTCTTGAATATGCTTATTAAAAATATATCAGATATTATAATGAGTTTGATAAAGCACTTATATGGCTGACTACCATTTTTTAATCTTACCTTTATGGTAAATAGTGAACAAAGAAATCCTTCAGAAATGCTATAATGAAGACTATGAAATGAAAAAGACTTCAGAAAATTAAAATTTGACTACAATATTAATGGAAACAATCATTTAAAATGTGAATACTCATATATTGCACTTATTCTTATTTTCAAATCCACGCAGTTCGCACACCGGATACACACATAAACAGACATATACGAGTGCTGTTTTTCTCCCCTTCTCCTTTTCCTTAAGTCACATTTTCCATGGCAGTTCTCAGCTTTTTTTATTTTCTTAGGTCTGCTTTTCACTCCCTAAAGAGGAAGCCCTAGAAGGGAAGGGAGGTGTAACTCGTCAGATTTCTACCCACTAGAAAGGAGTCTCAGGTAGGAAAACTGATTTGATTCCAAATCAATGCAGGGTCAGAATGCTCTGCAAACTGTAGTGTGGGGGCTTGGTCCCAAACCATCAGCCATCAGATGACCACTTTACTCTGCTTTTCTTTGCTGTGAATTGTAACACATCAATGTCTTTGGAACTCCTTGTATCTGTGGACAGGATCGTGGTGACTATGAGGATGAGCAATCAGTATAAGGGCCAAGACATGGAATTCTAGTGTCCACTCTGGCCCTATCGCATGATTATATGAGTAAGCAGATCACCAATACTTACTGCCCAAATCACACTTAACTCCTTACTAATCCTACTGATACCCAAGATTAACACAGATTGGGGGTTTGAGTCTATGGATCAAAGACATAGTTAATCCATATTCTAGGCCTAATTCCTGTGGCAACCAATTCATAGCACTTATTTCATCAGCAAGACCAAATATTGTACCTGCAGAACAGTATAAGACCATGACTTATGGAAATGGTTCTGAAAACATTTGGCCTAGTATGTGGTACCTACATTAGAAACCAGTAAATATTTTCAGATTTTTGAGATCCAAATGATTTTAAATGAGACACTGAAATAGGTAAAATTTGACTGGTTTCTGAGGTCCTGATTTTAATATCAACCCAGATGCCAATAAGGTTACATACACATTCAAATCTAAAGAAGAGTAGTGCTAAACATTGTCATGAACTAAAACTTTCCAACCTACAAGAAACCCTGGTATATGGTCAATATGTAGTTATCAATGAATCCCTACAATTCTTAACTCTGAATCATAGAAATTCTGCAATTAATTTTCACTCATTAATTTCTTGTTTTGGCATAAAATTGTTACGAGGGTCTTCCCATGCTGAAACTCCTTTTTATACAATAAACATCTTTCTCTTAGCAGTAAGCTAAATCTCTGAATTTGAATTTTATTTGTCTTAATCTTACCCTATCAACCCCGTGGCCAGTAAAATAATAAATCTTAACCTTTTGAAAGTTACAAACTCTGTGATAGTCACACAAAAGCCAAAGACCCTAGCTCTGGGAAAATGTGTACGCATACACACACACACACACACACATACACACACACACACACACACACACTTTGGTATGTATTATAGCCATATAACACACAGAGTTCAGAGTTTAGGCTTTGGAACTTGAAGCTCTGTCCCTCACAAGCCATAATGTCATTTGTTCAGCAAGCATATTAAACTCGTAAAAAACCTATATGGTCCCACGAGTAGATTATAAGTAAGTACTTTTGCATTGCATCTGCCCGAGTAAGATTATGTTTTTGAGTTAAGAACATCCTCATAAATAAGACCTAATTTTGGAGTGGGGAGGAAAGAGGTATTTTTACATATAAGCTGTTATGACTATTTTACTAACTAATCTCTTCATGATTTTTCTATAATTCCAGTATATTTTTATGTGATTCCAGCCAAACTTTTAGAAACATCTCTCTCAGATCTAGACACTGACGATCACTAATGAGGGATGGAATTATCAGATGCCTAATTGAATGCAACCCTTGAACATTATGAAAATTGTTATCTATCCTTGGCGAGGGAAGTTAGCAATATGTTGCTAACTTCTCCACAACATATTAGAATTTCCTTTATTTTGCTATAGATTTGTTCTTTGTCTGTATATGTACATATGCAATGATAATACTCAGTACCTTAAAGTTTGAACAAATGTGAATTTTTGGTAATTCTATTTTTAAACACAGTTTGAATCACAATAAAAAAAATGTGGTTCTCTTGACGAACTCAATAAAAGAAAAACATTATCAAGTCCCAGTTAATGACCAAGTTGAGATGAGTTCATTATTTAAAATTTCCATCTTTAGCCAAATATTACCTTCAACTGAGAAGTTGCAGCCTCCGCGGGCCTGCAAACCACACGATCATGGTTGATTCCCAGTCAGGGCACGTGCCTGGGTTGCAGGCCAGTTCCGGGCAGGGGACGAATGAGAAGCAACCATACATTGATGTTTCTCTCTCTCTCTCTCTCTCTCTCTCTCTCCTTCCCTTCCCCTCTAAGATAAATAAATAAAATATTTTAAAAAAAGAAGAAGTTGCAGCTTCAACTACTAGGATTATGGGTGCCCACACCCCAGGAGGAAACCTCACCTTGCTGGGAGACGGCAGTCTTGTAGATGGAAATCACTCCGCAGTAAAATGACATTTTCTTGTGGTCTGTATCATGTTGTACAAAGGACCTTAAGGTAATTGGCTAGTCATGAAAGGAATCTCACTTTCACTATACCAAAAAGGGAAATGAGTCTGGATATTACCTCAATTATAGTAGGACACAGTATATATGTGCTAGAAGGAGAAAAACATTTCTTTCAAAAAATCTGTGGTTTAGATATCAGGAAACTTAGTTGATTATTCTTAACCTAAGACTACACCATTTCTTTATCATTGTTATTAATTGGCCTATTGAAGTCCATATACAGATCTTTTTCCAAGTAGGACACACCTTACAGAGTTTGGAACTAGGCTTAAAAAACAAACACACTGAACAGAAGTAAGAATTACATCATCCATATGTAGGAACACCTTCCCTGGGAGATCATATGTAAATTCATACCTGAAAAACTAGGTAGCCTTCCAATCCAGTCCAGTCTCTGAAACCAGAATATAACTTAATCACTCAGTTATTTGATAACATGTCAGCCATGAGGAGATGATAAATGGGAACTGTAGAGGAAGAATCAATCAGTCTTTTTTCCCTCCATCCTGGCTACTGCAAAGCTCAGGTTCTAATTTACAACCAATTTCCACCAAACACACAGGATTTCACAGACCTGTTATTCCCCATGCAAACAATGTTATTGCCCTCCCCCCCACACACACACTTTATTTTCCTTTTTTGATGCCATTCTCTTATTTAAAATCTTATCATAATTTATTATGTGTATGATTATAAATGATTTAAAGTTACATTTTAATTATATACATTTGCACTTACCTGTCTCTGAAAGGGAAGAAGTTTTCACGAAAGAGAAGATGTGAGGATTTCTGTAAAATGACTCTCCAAGCACCTGACACCATTTACATCCCTGGAGCACCTGAGCACTTCACGCTCTCAAAGTTAGAGTCAAGGACGGTATCGGCATGCAACTACCGACCTGGCGTCTATTCCTAAGCAGCCTTTAGGCTCTGTTTCACATTTTCTCATAAGACACATTGTGCTCACCAGTAGACATGAGTATTCTGGTATGCTTGGCCTAATTTTCTTTGTAAATTTAATTCTTTTTTATTTCTTGTCCTTTAAAAAAATTTACTGAATTTATTGGGGTGACATTTGTTAATAAAATGACATTGATTTCAGGTGTACAATTCTATAATACTTCAGGTGTATATTATATTGTATGCTCACCACCCCAAGTCAAGTATCCATCCATCACAGTGTATCCCCCCTTTTCCCTTTTTTCTTTTCTCCTACCCCCCTTTCTTTCTGTTAATCACCATCAGGGTCTATGAGAGTTTTCTTTTGATTTGGGGGGAGGGTTTGCCTAATCCCTTCACTTTTTTCATCCAGCCCTGTGACCCCCTTCCCCTCTGACAGCTGTCAGTCTGTTCTCTATCTGTGAGTCTGGTCCTATTTTGTTAGTTTATTCTGTTCATTAGATTTCATATATGAGTGAAATCATGGTACTTGTCTTTCTCTGACTGGCTTATTTCACTTAGTGTAAAGTTCTCTGGGTCTATCCATGCTGTCTCCAAGGGTAAGATTTCCTGCTTTTTTATGTTTGAGTAGTATTCCACTTATCTGTGGATGGTCACTTGGGCTGTATCCAAATCTTAGTTATTATAAATAATGCTGCAATGAACATAGGGGTGTGTACAGTCTTTTGAGTTAGTGTTTTGTCAGATATATTCCCAGAAGTACAGTCACTGGGTGATAAGGCAGTTCTATTTTTTATTTTTCCATTGTGTGTCCGTACTATTTCCCATAGTGGCTGCTATACCAGTCTTTGTTCGCCTGAGCCTTCAACAGTACATCAGCATCCCCTTTCTCCACATCCTCCTTGGTGCTTGTTTTTTGTCGTTATTGATGACGGCCATTCTGACAGGTGTGAGGGGATCTCTCATTGTGGTTGCAATCTGCATCTCTCTGCAGATTGAGAGATGTCAATGATTAGTCACTATGATTAGTGACATCGAGCATCTTTTCATGTCTATTGGCCATCTGTATGTCCCCTTTGAAGGAGCATCTATTCAGGTCCTTTGCCCATTTTTTAGTTGGATTGTTTGGTGGGGTTTTTTTTTTTTTTGGTGTTGAGTTCTGCAAGTACTTTATAAATTTTGGATATTAACCCCTAATCAGATATATCATTGGCAAATATGTTCTTTGATTCTGTGGGCTGACTTTTATTTAGTTGATGTTCCCTTTGCTGTGCAAAAAGTTTTTAGTTTGGTGTAGTCCCATTTTTCTTTGTGTCCCTTGCCTGAGGCAAATTATCAGAAAAAAAATATTGCTACAAAAAATACCCAGAAATGTACTCCCTATGATTCCTTCTGGGATGTTTATGGTTTCAAGTCTAACATTTGAGTCTTTAATCCATTTTGGGTTTTCTTGTGTATGGTGTAAGTTCACATTCCAGCCTATTAATTAGTTTCTTCTGAGTTTAATTTACACGAGAGAGTCCTTTCAAACCTTACCCACTTAGTGGTCTGCTAGAATTTTGTCACTGATCATCCGCAGATGATGAAAGGCCCCTGAAGCCTTCGTGATGCACCCAAAGCCCAGGCCCCTGTGGGGCTCCCAGAGCAGCCAGAGGACCACTCTTAGCTCCATTCCACCATTACATTCACAAATCATTATTAATACATTGGAAATGCCCTTAAACTTGATTGTTTCTCAGCACAATGTCCACCATTCTTCCATTGTTAAAGAAAATGATGGGACTTATCCCAGACACCAAAAATACAAAGCAATTGTGTTCAGGTCGGAAATTTACCAAAGCAGCCCAATCTCTGGCATTTTCTTTTCTTTTCTTTTTTCTTTTCTTTTCCCTTCCCTTCCCTTTCCTTTTCTTTCTTTTTTTCCCCCCAAAGCCTTATTTAGTTCGTATTCTTTTGAAATCATCAATCAGATGCCTTTGACTTGTAGGCCTATTTATTTATTCCCTCATTTAACAAGCATTTATTGAGCAACTTTATGTGTTAAGTGTGGTGTTGGGTGTTAGATCCTACCTTATGGAACAAAAAGTCTACTGAGACATATAGATGTCTTTAAAGCGCATAAATAAATGTGTTCTTATACACTGTAATAAAAAAGACAAGAGAATAATTGGATGCTAAAATAGAAAATAACAAGGGTTGAGTACTGGTGTCAGACTCAAGATGCACAGTGCACCCTCTTCCACACCAAGAGACTGCCTTTCAGCCGGGCGAACGCACATGCCCGTTGGACTGGGGTAGTCTCAGTGAATGCCAGTTGTCCCTCTAAGCATAATTACTTAGAGAGTCTCCTTTCCACTAAAAGTATCCTGGTCAACATAATAAATTATAGGGTTACACTAATTTTAAACAAAGTGGAAACTTAGTAAACTGCAGGGTCCTATAAGGGCTAATGACTCTTAAGTACTTTGGAAAACATCCTGAGGTGAAGATAAGCATTAGCAGGGTAATGGCCTGAGATTAACTTCATTCCTGGCTCAATTTCAGGGAAAATCACAGCTTCAAACATAATGTATTTAAGGGCATGAAATCAATGTTGAGTGAAGAGAAATGAGGAAAGGACTCTTTGGTAAACAAAACTTGAACCCCTTTCAACATTGTGAAGAAGGAGTTAGCATAAGAGAATAACCCTAAGCCTCTAGCATAATGGAAAGCTAGAAACATTTTATGTGAAAGCAGATAGCAGAATGCAGTCATAAAACATGTAAACTGAAGGAACCTTGGGAATCAGCTCTTACAGATCCCCCAGCTTAGAGTAAATGATGCCACAGGATGTAAATGTGAAGGGCACACTTGGAGGCTCGGACTCTCTGCACTGCATGAGGCGAACAACGGCTGTGGACGCAGGCCACCTGGTTACAGTTGCCATTCCTTAGGAACTTCACTTATTCTCTGCACCACAGTTTCTTCCAATTGGATCTCAGAATCTAAATGCCTTGCTTACAATCTCCCAGGATTGTGAAGATTATAAATAAAGTCATATAAGCTATAAGGGCTTTGCAGATTTAGCTGTTAGTAGTAATATATTCATTAGCCCAGCCCATGTTCTAAGCAGAAACGTCTAATGCTACATAAAGTTGTGGCAAGAAGTGTCCGTGTTATTTCAGGTTGGATAAAGGGAATCCTGATTTGGGTTTTGTAGCTGTCATATTTCACTCTTCTATGATCTGCTCAAAATTCACCAAATCAAATACAAATAAAAGGTGGTGATTGGGCAATTGACAAAAAAGTAAGGCTTTACACAAGCCTTGATTGAGTGTAAGGCTAGAGTGTAAGGCTTTACACTCTAGCTTGGGCTGAGGAGGCTTATCCATAAAAGAAAATACAGAGTGTGGCTACACAGCTGTCTTCCCTTTCAAAATTGGGTCACCACAGACCTAAACAGGTTGTTCAAAAACAACCAAATGCGTGTGAAATGAGGACTCTAAAGCTGAGAGTAAAATCTGATCTTGTACAATGGGCATGGTTATTATTCAGAATAAATAATTCAGCATGTGTACTATGGATGGTAGCACTAAAATGGGAAAAAACTGGAGTCTTGAAAAGTTCTACATACAGGGGCCAGTGGTTTTTTTTTTTAAGCTGGACAAAATATTCTTGGATAAATATAAGAGATCTATCAAAACCTTCATAAGGTGAGGATTCAATTAAGTGAATCTGTTAATATATTGAATGAGTTTAGGCACGCTAAGCCACACAGACAAAATTATATAAGGCAAATACAATAGAAGTTTGCCTTTTGCTCATGGAAGGATCTCAGCAGGTGTTCCTTGGTGGAGAAGGTCCATCTGCACAGGTGGCTCGAAGACGCCCTCTGTGGTTCCGCCCTCCCCTAGGGCCTCACCCCGTTGCAACCAAACCATCCAGCCAATGAACTGGGAGAAAGACTGGAGGGAACACAGGTTCTTCTTCAAAAGCCACAGCCCAGAAGGGACACCATAACATGTCTTTTCATTTGACTGTCCGGAACTCAAACTCATGGCCACAGCCAACTTCAAAACAGTCAGGGAAAGGGGTTCTAGTTGGGAAGAAAAGAAGAACATGAATTTTGATACACAGCCAGCATTCTTGGCTACAGATAAGATTTCTAGTGACAAAAACGTTACACCAGGACCAACAATAGAGTGCCAATAAGAATAAGGAGGGAAATAGGCCATGATATGACCCACCTTTTATTTGTACATTGTGTTACCCTGCATCATGCCTACCAGTCTTCAAACCATTCCTTACCATGCTGACAAAGCATAAATGGGGGGCAGACAGTTACTCCTCTCTGGTAAATTCTTTGTGTCTAATACTTCGCTAACACTAAAAGGGATCGGTTTAAGGCATTTGGCCCTGTGAGAGCATTAAAGAAAAGTCTTTGGCCAGAAGGTGAGCAGAGCCATTCCCGGTAACCTACACAATACCCTGGGATTCACAAGCTGCCTAGAATTTTTCACATTACCTTTTATACACACAGTTTTCAACCACATAGTTTTAGGAACTCTAGACATCGAGACCTTCGGGCCCCAAACGAATCTAAGTTGCACTCCGACTTCTCTCATCATCCTGGAAGGTGATCCCCGAGTTAGCCACAAACTGCTTTGAAAGTGGAGAAGCCATTGGGAAAGAAGAAAGCAGGGCTTGGCTGCAGGGCTTGGGGTTTAACTGAAAGGCAATACCTCAGGAAATTGTGAAACCACCCACAGTTAAGTAGATGGTGTGAAGATGGAGAATAGTATCTAAAAATACAAGACTGGCAGAAAAAGTTACTTTTCAGCTACCATTTGTGTTCCTGGTTGTCTGCCTGCTTATTTCTCTCTCTCTCAAAATGAGGAAGAAATTGGATTCCTAGATTCGATCTGTTCTTAACTGGGTAACAACAGATTTATCATTTTGATGGAATTATACTTTTAATGCAGGGGGTAGGGTATTTGCAAGAGAATTAATATGATGAGCATGGACCTTAAGCAGAACTAGAAAGGAAGAGAAGTCTGAGGGAGGGTTGGAGAAAATGTGGGAGGAGGTGAGGGGATGTCAGTGGACTGGCCATTTGTGTTGGAGTCAGTGAGGTGCAGTCCTAACCCTGCTCTTACATGGGAGCCAGGCCCAGACATAGACCTCAAATATCAAAATAACTTCTGATAAAGCTGGGTTGGTGAGCACAGAGTGGATCTGTAGCCACTCTGAGGTTCCTGAAAGCTACACGCACTTTGCCTCTGACTGACTTGTTCATCTCCTGATCAGGTGGCTCGTATGAGAGGGAGTTCCCAAGAGCACCTGGGAGGGTGTGGCAAGGACAGGAGGAGAGGAATGTGGGTATGAAAAGAAAGGACAGACATCTGAGAGTTGGGGTAATGACAGACTACCTGAGAGACTTGCAGTCAACAGTGGAAACAGAGATCAGAGGTAGAATAGATTTGGTCCTATTTTGATGAAAATTGGGGCTTCGCACACAGGCTTGAGAGGGTTCAGCTGGGGGCAGGCTGGAGGCACATTAGCCGTGTCTGACTTTGAGTTCCACACGAGAAGGGTAAGTAACTGTCAGCAGCAGGGAATAATTAACCAGAAGCATGCGATTTTCACTGGGGACCATGGGATTGGCGGCGGCAGCGGCGGGCTGGGCTGTGTTGGCCTTCTTCATGGTTAGCAGTGTCAAAGAAAAATTACCCATGACACATGTTACAGAACGGTAAGGCAGACTTTTTTTTGCAGGAACTACTGTGGAAAGTGTAGTGACTCCTTCAATGGGGGTTGCAGTAGGACATAGTTCGGGCTCAACTCCAAATACAAGGAAAAATGGGAATTTATCATCAAAGGGAAGGACAGAAGTGTCCAGTGGTTGATAGAACACTTTCCTGATGGGGTTAATTCCTAGTTGGATTTTTAAAGCCTGAAATAAAAACCCAAACTCCACCTGCCTCACTCTTAGTACATTACCTCACCACCTACATTCCGATAAAAATTTCCTCATACTCCCCCCTAGACACTATGTGTTTATCCACAGCTAAATTCAGGTAGATTATCTGGATATCTTTGAATATATTGCTGAAGTATGAACTTGGAAACATTCGTTCTGCTTATATTATACTGAGCCACAATACAAAGGCACAGCAACTCACAAATATGTAATTGTTAGGTTCTTTTACCGAAGACTGAGGTCCCCAACCTATCATTTATACTGTCACCAGGGTGATCTTACCAAAATACAAGTCTAAACGTGTCCCTTTTGTGATTTCAAGGCATCGAGCACCTTGGCTTGGTTTGGGAGCCCCAGGCAGCATGGCCCTGCTGCTCCTGCTTCAGCGTGAACCCCACATGTAGCCTTTCCTCTGACGACCTCAATTACTTTTTTCCTGGAATGATCGTACATTTGTGCTTCTGCGTTTTCCACATACTGATTCTCCAGCCCGTAAGTTTTCTTATTAAGACCTTTTTCTTCTAGTTTATTTTTTAGGTATATTTTATTGATTATGCTATTACAGTTTTCCCAGTCCCCACTGCCCTGCATCCCCTAGCCCTCCAGCTTTCCCTCCTTTACTTCAAGTCCATGGGTCGTATATATAAGTTCTTTAACTTCTCTGTTTCCTATACCATCATTCTTAACCTCTCCCCATCTATTTTATGCCTACCCATTAGGGTTCATATTCTCTGTACCTTTCACCACCGCCCCATTCTTCCCTTTCCCCTCCCTACTGAAAACCCTGCGTGTGATTTCTATTTCTCTGATTCTTTGCCTGTTCTGTTGTTTTCTTAGTTTTTGTTTTTGTTTGTTTATTTATTTTTAGGTTCAGTTGTTGACAGTTGTGACTTTGTCGTCATCTTACTGTTCATAGTTTTTGATTTTCTATTTCTTAGATAAGTCCCTTTAACGTTTCGTGTTATAAGGGCTTGGTAATGATGAACTACTTTAACTTGACCTTATCTGGAAAGCAATTTTTCTGCCCTTCCATTCTAAATGACAACTTTGCTGGATAGAGTAATTTTGGTTGTAGGTCCTTGCCTTTCATGACTTCAAATATTTTCTTTCCAGCCCCTTCTTGCCCATAGGGTTTCTTTTGAGAAATCAGCTGATAGTCTTATGGGAACTCCTTTGTAGGTCACTGTCTCCTTTCCTCTTGTTGCTTTTAAGATTCTCTCTTTATCTTCAATCTTGGGTAACTAAATGATGATGTGCCTTGGTGTGTTCCTTTTTGGGTCCAACTTCTTTGAGACTCTCTGGACTTCCTGGACTTCCTGGAAGTGTATTTCCTTTTCCAGATCGGGGAAGTTTTTCTTTATTATTTGTATAAATAGGTTTTCAACCATTTGCTCTTGTTCTTCTTATTCTGGCACACACATGATTCAGATATCGGGATGTTTATAGTTGTCCCAGAAGTTCCTAAGCCTGTCCTCATTTTTTGAATTCTTGTTTCTTCATTCTGTACAGGTTGGATGTTTATTTTTTCCTTTTGTTACAGATTGTTGATTTGAGCCCCAGTTTCCTTCCCTTCACTGTTAGTTCCCTGTATATTTTGCTTTATTTCACTTTGGGTAGCCTTCATTTGTTCCTTCATTTTGCGACCAAGCTCAATCAGTTCTGTGAGCATCTTGATTACCAGTGTTTTAAATTCTGCATCAGATAGGTTGGCTATCTCTTCGTCACTTAGCTCTTTTTGTGTGTTGATCTGTTGTTTCATTTGGTCCATATTTCTTTGTCTTGATGCACTGGTTATGTTGTAAGGGGGCGGGGCCTCAGGTATTCACTGGGGCAGGCCAACCCTCTTTATTGCATTGTGGTGCAGTCTGTGGGGGAAGGGTCAGAGAGAGAGCAATATGGCTGGCTTGCTCCGCTCTAGCCCCACTTTCCAATGAACTCTGTCATGTAAGGCTGGGAGTTCCTTCCCCATGGCAACCCCTGCCGTAGATTACAGCTGGCTTGAGTCTTTAGTTTCCTGTTCAGCCAGCCCTGCCTCACTCACACAGTCAACCGCCTTGCCACAGGGTTTTCTCTGCCGGCCTGGCTGTCTGTCTCCATCTCTCCTACCAGTCTGGTGAATGCTGCTTTAACTCCTCGTTTGTCAGAGTTCCATGCAGTTTGATTTTCTGGCACTTCTGGTTGTTTATTATTTTTAGATTGGTTGCTATCTTCCTTTTGATTGTTCGGGAAATCAAAGGGTTTCTACCTACGCCTCCTTCTTGGCTGGAACTCCTTTTCCTGTCAAGACTTGACTTGGCTTAAGTTTTCTTTTCTCTAAGAGATATTTGTCTAAGGTGACCCTTCTTTATGTTCCTATACCCTCTTACACATACCTCTTTCCTTGCATTTATCTTACTATAGATTTAGTCTTTGTTTACTAACCTATCTCACTCCAAGGGCATTATACAGCATTAGGTACCTACAATTCATTTTGGGTAGGAACTGCATGAAAAAGCATGTGCTCAAAATATGAGTTAATGAATAATTGTCTACAAGTTTATAACTTAACACCTTAAACCCTAAACATTTAAGAATATATCTAATTTTGGTTCAGCTATACTCTGTAATACTGAAAAGTTTCATAATTTAAATCAATTGTTTGCTAATTATTTTTGTGCATTGAAGCAACCCTTTTAAGTAGCTTTGCTAATAGCTGACAATTATGAAGTCAGCTATTCTGAGTCCGGCATCATACCAAGTGCTACATATACCTCATTTAATTCTTAAAACTACCCTTACAGTTCTATTTTAAAGATGAAAAACCAAGGTAAATGTTTCCTTCAATTTATCTGGTTGATAAATGTGGACTTTACATATCCTGTGTGTTTTAAATAGTTCCCAATTGAATTCTAACTGAAGAACTAAAATATGATATCCGAAACACATCACATCTTTGGCTACAAATATAAATATCTTGATCTTCTCATAATTTAACTTCTGTTCACTTCTTTTTCCACTTACTACAATTTCTATTTGCTTCAATAGGCCTCTGGTGACATTTCTCCTAATTCACCAGTCCCTCCTGGACCTCTCTTTTCCTTCAGTTTTATTAAGAGTCTCAAAGCTTAGACTCACTAAACAGCAATTGCTCCTATGGTGCTATCAGATCACTCAAAAGGTATGTCCCTGCCTGGTAGATTTTCGATTGAAATAAAATCCGATGACACGAAAGGAGAGAGAAGATGAATGGCTTGAGCTGATGAGCAGCATTTGGAATTGGGTTTTGTTTTCTTCGAGAACCACTGTGTCATTTTTCTTCTTCTTATCCTGTCTCCGCTGATTCTGTCTTGGGGATGTCTTTTAATGTGAAAAATTGAGTAATAGCTTCATAAGGAGAAGTCCTGAGAAAATGCCTCCTGGATCCTGACTTAGCCTCAGTTCACATAACCTGCTCCCACAGACTAATGGGCCTTTTTAAAAATGTAATTAGGCCTCAATTATGACCTGGGAAATCAGTCTCTGGACTAAATGGGAGTAAGGAGCAGGCAACATGGACAAAACATCATGCTTTGGCTTTGGACAGCTTTCGGTCTATTGTTTCTTTTTTCAAGAGTTCTGGTGAGGTAAGTTCCAAGTTTTCATAGTGTTCACTTAAGCTATAAATCAGAAGCTTCCAGTGTCTTTCGGTCACAGGTGATACTACAGCATGCACAAACATCAACCAAGAGCTAAAAGAAATGAAAACAGGCAATGCTGATTCTTCAAACCCCATAAAATCCAAGTGCCACCTTACTTATTTTGCAGGCATTAAATGGTGGTGTGCATAAAGTGAAATCACAGGATGAGCACTGAGACACCAAGCTCCTCTTCACTCTCTCACGCCCATCCTTGTTTCCCAGCATCGTGACGAAGGATCAGCTCCAGCTACCTCCTCTCACATGGGGCTTAGCTGGTGCCACCTGGCTGGTGATTGAAGTTATATGTGGAGGTAAATAAATATGAATATTCATGCCTACACATTCTGACTCTTGGTCCAGGAGAATCTATATTTTTAAAAAACTCCACTAATGGTACACCCTACTGGCCAAACACAGAAAGAATCTGCAGAAAGTTGCATCTTCTATTGATTCCTACTTTCAACATTAAAAAAAAAAGATTCTAGGATCCTGAGCAAGTCTAGAACCAGCATGAGTCCAATTTATTGAGGATTCTTAGCATTTTCTAATGCTTTCTGGAACTTAATTTGCCATGTAAATTAAGGCAAATTTTGTAAATCATGTTTCCCCAACCTGTAGCACGGGTTCTATCTTCTTGCCTCTCCAAGGAGCCTTGGAATCACCTATAATATCAACAACATCTTCTACGAAAGAGAGAGTCTTGGGTAATTGGCAAATGCTAATTCAAGGATTTCCTTCACTCATTAAATGTTTAGCAGCACATGACTGCAAACAGATGACAGGCAGGCAGAACATGGGAGACCTGTCAGAAAGCTTTTGCAATTTTCTGGGAAAGCAATGGTGGTGGCAAGAGCCAGGTAGTTGCCATGGAAATACACTATGTGGGCTGATCGGCTGTGCTCTTAAGGTGTGACACCAGGAGAGGTGAAGGGTCAGATGTGGGGATCAAGGGAAGACTTCAGAAACTATTTGAACAATGATACTTACCAAGAAGAGGAAGAGTGGACGAAGAGCAGGGTATTTTTTGTATGATGGTGGTGGGGAGATGCCTGGAGAATGGGTTTGTGTCTGGTTTGTGATGCTCATTTAATATGCAAGTTGGTAACTGATGCAGACACCAGCCCACAGTGTCCGAGTCATTATGGATGAAATGAGACATTCACATGGACTACCGAGTCCGGCGGAGGAAAAGGGTCAGCATTGCTTTTCTCTCAAGGGGAGCAAAAGCCGCAGCCCTTGCCATGATCCGCCNCCAAGAAGAGGAAGAGTGGACAAAGAGCAGGGTATTTTTGTATGATGGTGGTGGGGAGATGCCTGGAGAATGAGTTTGTGTCTGGTTTGTGATGCTCATTTAATATGCAAGTTGGTAACTGATGCAGACACCAGCCCACAGTGTCCGAGTCATTATGGATGAAATGAGACATTCACATGGACTACCGAGTCCGGCGGAGGAAAAGGGTCAGCATTGCTTTTCTCTCAAGGGGAGCAAAAGCCGCAGCCCTTGCCATGATCCGCCTTTATTGAGTTTCTCTACACATTACATGATGGTCCTCATTTACTATGCACAGGTTGCTTTAGGTGGTTGCATTTTACAGAAAACAAAGGAGCCAATGCCCCTAGTCACATCACAGAAAAGGGATCTTTGCAAATGAAAAGGGCAAAAGTGGTTGAACTGGTTACACTCTTCCTTGGAAGGTTTAGCATGGATTTTAGGAAGTTACTTTGTAGTAAATGTTTGCCACTGGGGGCTGGGCCCACACCACACACAATGGTCTTCTACTAATAAAAGAAAGGTAGTGGTTATTTTCTAGGGGAAGGAGGAGGGTATGACTGCAATGGGGAACAGGGAAGCTTCTGGGGAGCTAGCAATGCTAGAAGTGACCTATATGAGGTTACATGGAATGTTTACTTCATGATAATTCAATGAACTATACGGTTATGTTTAAAAGATAATAACCCCTGATATTAGTAAGTTAACAAACTAACTGAGATTCGGGGTTATGTAGATAAAGAAAAGTAACCAAGCCCCACATTATATGATGTTGACCGTTACAGTGAGAGGAGGTTGGAAATGGTAAGAAGGACTGGGGATTTTTACAGTTTGAGGCAACCAGAGACGCCTACGTGGCAGGTATGGGGCTGAAGTTGGGAAGTGAGGACAGCTTGAGAAAACTTAGTGTCAAGACCAAGACAGCTAAATTTCTCCACTGACCATGCTGCCCTGGGAGGTTTAATATGTGTGTTTGCACTTCCTCCACCCTCCCTGTTACACTCTCATCTCAGACATCTCTCCCTCTCCTGGTCAAAGAATGGTGAGGGAAGCTCAACTTGCTCTGTGTTCAAATTTTCTCTCTCTCATAGTCTGAGAGGGAGGGAGGGGGAGAGAGAGACAGACAGACAGACAGACAGACACCGTTCCTTGCCTTCTACGTCTATAACCACAGAGGTACAAATCTTTCCTAAACCACCACCCAGAGAACTCTGTGAGCTGAGTCCTCCTGGTTTGGGATGTGCTGAAGGGGAAAACAAAGGGATCTAAAATACCACCCCAAGTCTGGTTTATGTGGTTATTCTTCCTCCTGCAAAATTCTACTGTGCGTGCCAGGAGCTGACATTTCTACTGGCTTTTTTTCTGTAACCAAATCTTAATTTTCCTCGGGGCAAATGAATTCCTCAGGTAGATTAGGGCAAATTTAGTATGTTCAAAGAGGCAACCGAGAACGCATACTAATAATAAAATATCACCCCCCTTAAATCATGTGTGGTGTCTTTAAGAAATCTTTTAAAATCATGGGAAAATGTTGAGATGTCACAGTGATGGAGATTTATTTACAAATGTGATTTTTATCCAAATTCCAATTGTGCCTTGCCTGAGATAGAGCTGCAAATTTAGGGACCTTCCCATTAAATGAAAGTATCCCCATAGTCACCATATCCTCAGTTACACCTCCTTAATATAGCACAAGGGACTGCCCATGCACCCCAACTCAGGCTTTATACAGTACAGCCGAGCTCTGCAAATAAACCCACATTCATGTACACATCAAAAAATACTCTTATCTATCTTGCTCATTGTTTAGATATTAAGATTAATTTTGAGCAATTCTAATGTGGCTAGTATGTTTGAGCTTTAAATGATAGCTTTTCTTTGTCTCATTGATAGATTTGAATGATTTTTCACCCATGAGTTGTTAATTAAAATTTCTGGCCCATTTATTTGCAAGACTTTCTACTTAAATAGTCCTTTTGCCAAATCTGTACCTGTTTAATTTATTTAGGAACAAGAGCCTATACATTCATTTCCTGTGCTGCTGCCAAAGTTAGCCTCCTGGAGTTTTTAAAAATGTGAGTCTCTATGTAGTGACAACACAAAGGCAGAACATAAAAAAGAGAGAGAGAGAGAGAAGGGTTCTGCTTCTTTTAGCTGGTTATTAAAACTGTCGGCACCAAAGATAGTCCAGACTTGGGTTGTATGTTGGGGATTTTGCATGTGCATGTGTGTAAGGTGATAAGTGCAAAAAAGTACAAAGTTGGGAAGGGCACGTTGAAATGGAAAAAAATATGCACCCAACAAAATGTGCAATTGTTAGGGAACACGCCATAACTTTTGCTCACACTGCCGGCCATGGCAGAGCCTCACGCGCTTGGTAAATGGTGCCCAGCACTGTGAAACATTAGGTTTTTAGAAGTGAAGTTAAACTGATAAATTAGACCTCATTTATTGAACAGCAGTTAGAGCCAACTGTCTAGGGAGTCGTTTGACACCTTTGAAGACCCTGCTAACTTAATTGGTGATAGTTTGGGGGCTGAAGGAAACATTTAAGCCAGGAGCAGCAGGACACCGTGCCGCATGAAAATGGAGAAGACAAGCACTCTCTCTGACAAGGGGAGTCATATATAGATTTTTGTGTCCATTGTTTTCGCTTATTTGTGTGTGTGCTTTACTCAGTCAATCAAATATAATTGACACCACTGGGTTCTGTTGTTTTGTAGATGACAGGAGCTAATGCAAGGGAAAAATGCTGGAAGTAAACTTCCCCCTGAAAGGCTGTGAAAAGGTTTTTCCACCGGGCCTGTGACATTTTTTGCTCAATTGTATTAATTGATGTAGTGACAAGGCACTTGGAAAGATGATGGATACTGATCACTACACCCTTTTTAAGGTTGGGTTATATCTTGTGATTAGCATCAGCACTTGTTTGTGTAAGAAGCAAAGAGCAGCCAGATGGAACAAAAGAAGAAATAAGGCAGCAGCTTACCTGCAATATGCACCTGACAGGAAGGCATTGGGTTGGCTGTGTAGGGTGTCAAGGCTGCATTGGAAATGGGCGTTTAGTCAAAGACTAGCTCCCAACTTTGAGCTAAACATCTAGCCTCCTAGACCTGTGGTCTTTGAGGAGGTTCTGCCCCAGTTTTTTAACTATTTGCTCAGAGCAGCAAATGATTCTAAGAGCTTTCTTAAAGTCCTAATGTTTAAGTGCCTAGACAGAAGACTGAGGGAACTCTCCCAGCATAAGGGCACCCTGGGACTAGTACTGCCAAATTATTCAGCCCAAGGGAGCTATAGGCTTCAGGATGCTCATTCCTCACAGTTAGTGACAGTGGCAATGATGCGTTAGAGTAAGCCACATGGCTTAGCAAGACAGTGCCAGAGCTAAAATGACTTTGCTCATGAGTAGAGCTATTAAAAAAAAACTTTAAATACCTAAAAGGAGAGGATACAAAGGAAAGGGGTGTCTTTTTTTGTCTGCAGAAATCTATCGGAGAGTTGCAAGAATACAAAGTTCATTTGAGGTACCTGGAATTGTGGAGTATCACCCTGAGTCTTCTCTTGGGCCATCTCTGGTGTGTAAATCAGCTTAACTTGCTCGAATTTATCCTAAATTCACAGTGCAAGTCCGCTTTCAGTCATACTGAGAACACTCCTTTCATTAAGACATTTAATTGTACTAGTTTATTCATCAAGTGCTTTCCATAATTTCCATTGTTTGGCATTTAAATTTTATTTTATTTTATTTATTTATTTATTTTTTCAAGTCACATTCAGGTCTTTTTTTTTAATAAAGATTTTATTTATTTATTTATCTTTAGAGGGGAAAGCAGAGAGGGAGAGAAACATCAATGTATGGTTGCCTTTGGTGTGTTCCCTGCTGGGAGTTGGCCTGCAGGGAACCCTCCTGCAACCCAGGCATGTGCCCTGACTGAGACTCAAACCGAGATCCTCTGGTCCGCAGGCCTGGGCATTTAAATTTTAAATAGCATCATTCAATAGAAAATTTAGAGGGAGGGCTGGCATATGGATTAATGGAAAATGTCCATCATTCAAATTTTTCAAAGAAAATCAGTAGTTAAATGAAGTGGAAAGTAGAAGCCAAGACTTCACTTTTGTTCCACAAGTATTTCAAGAAAGCAATTTATAAACTGCATCACAGAAGAGTTTCCAAAGACACCTCCTGAGCAAAGAGTGAAACCCAGTTATCCAGAACAAATCCAGTTATCCTTACTTACTGTTTTTCAGGCATCAGTAGATAATCATGACAAAAATACAAGAGAAACCTCTAGAAGGTATAGTCACAGTGGGTATCTCATTTCCTTTCCCAGAGAAAATCTTTGATTTGTTCATTCATATATCCATTCATTCATCCATCCAACACATATTTATTGAGCACCTGCTGTGTTTCAGGCACTGGAGATGTGGAAAAAATAGCATCTCTGACCTCCTGAATCATTTATTCTAATACGAGAGACAGGCATTAATCAGATGATAAAACCAAATAAATTTAGAACATGTTAAGTGCTTTACATGAGAGGTAAATAGTACATTGAGAGTTTATAACTCAGGGTTCAAGGAAGGCTTCACTAAGGAAATAATGGCTGAGATGAGACCCCCCAAAACTGAGTTATTTACACATAAAGGGAAGGGCAGGGAGGAAAGAGAACATTTCAGTCACTTGCACACGTCAAGAGGAACTCACGTAAGCCTGAGTGGCTGGCACACTGGGTGTAAGAGAGTGAGGTGGGCAGTGAGCTAGACCAGGCCAGGCCAAGATGGAGCAAACTGCTTTAAAATCCAGCCGCCCTGTAAGTATATTGTGCTCCTCCACCAAACTCACCTCCTTATCAACCGTCTGCTACTTTTGTTTTTGAGATCTCAGACTAGTAGAAATAGGTTATCAAAATGATGGCAAAAGTCTGGATACTGCCTTTTGCACAGATTCCTAAAAACACCTGCTGTGGTAAGAGAGCAAGAAAAAAGGGCGAAAGGAGTGAATCAAGCTACCTGTTGTCTAGAAGAACCCTAGATAGCAATGTGTCAACTCTCCCTGTTGACATCCAGAGTAAAATGAACCCTTATCATTGGATAGCATTAACTCTCTGCATTAACTTTAATTCAGAAAAAGTTCCAAATTATTGGATGATGAGAAAATTTGCCAGAATGATGGGATTACATTGCAGTAACATGGAACCCTCTTGGTTTGTGTTCTTAATACCATTTAGACAACAAAACACTCTTTAAAATATATTTTTTTTTCTGGAATCTTTGCTACCAAGATGCTACGAGACAGAATCTCTAGGCAGAGGAACACGCCTGGGCTGCCACCGACTGCTGGCACCTTGGCCGTGGCCACGGCAGAGACAGAAAAGCAGATGCAATAGACAGTCTCAGTACCTTATGGAGAAGCTGCTTGCTAGCACCCTTGGCCCTTTGCCCTCTTTCACCTCTGAATTCTTACAGGAAAACACAATGTAAAGGCATGAAAGTCACCTATGACTTATAATTAGGTTCTGAAAAATACTGAACATAAACAGAACCCCCAGCGGGGAGATGTTTCTGGCACAAAGAACCATGTCTGCCTTGGGAGAGCACTGTCCTGGTCCTGCGCCCTACACAGCCTCCAACCTGAAAGTACAGAGCTGACAGTTCGCATGTCCACTTCATAAGATGTTTGAGAAAAAATAAACGATCAGAAAACTACCAACAGAGATTAGATGGACAATACACCTTTGGCAAAAAAACAAATGGTTTCAGGTATGATTGGTCAAGGTTGCTCCCCTGCACACACACACACACACACCCCTACCTTACAGGTCACCAGGGTATTCTGAAGCCACTCATTCTGGGGAAGTCTACGTTGTCCCTGTCCATCACCCATGCTATGCTTCGATTCCCATCTCCACGTTTTTCCTTTGCCAGGCGTGGCTTACGTCCACCCATCCCACACTTAGTTGGATGCTGCATGGACATTAAGGTTCGCCCCAATCCTATTCTCCTTGGTCTATCCTTTTACTATCTTGGCACAGTCTAATTACTTTCTCCTTCCTAGTCAGAATTACCATTTGGTGTGTTTATTTGACCTACGCAGCAAGACGGTAAGTGTAACAGACAGTACACATGAATAGTGATTAGTTATCTACTGCTGCTAACAAACTATGCTGGAATTTAGCAGCTTAAACAGCAATCATTTGCATTGCTCACAGGTCTGCATGCAGCTCAGGAGTATGGTTCTGCTGATATGGGCCAGGCTTGGGTGGTCTCCTAACAATCAGCTGCAGGTTAGGTCAATGAATCTAGTGATCTTGGCCTGACCCTTGCATATCACTGTGACCTGGGGACAACTGGCTCACTACATTCTGGCTCACAAGAGGTTTCAACCTGATGAAGGCAGGGGTCCTACGGGAGCCAGGACTAGGTGTGGCTTAGACACTGTCACTTCAACTTCATTGTACTGGCCATCCATGTATGTGCACATATGTGCACCAAATTAACACAAATAATAAATAGATATAACAATGAGGCAGCTATGTCAATCCCAAATTTCCCTTATGTATGGCTATGGGGAATGCTGTGAGTCCCCTTCTGCCTTAAACTTTTATCTGGATCATCCGCCATCTTCTGTGATTCTGGCCAATCCATGAAACGCTGATTTATATTGAGCCCCATCAAAATGATCACTTTCTTGTAACAACCAAGAATTGTATAGCTCTCTGTAATTAATCAAAGTTCTGGCTCTTTTTATGAGGTCTTCATTAGATTAGTTATGACTCCCCACTACTGCTATAGAAATCCATGCTAATGCCAAAAAAGAGAGAAAGAGAGAGAAGAAAATGAGAAAAGTGACTCCTCTTGGGTTCTGCAGATATGCCTGCCTCAGGTCTCTGCACACACACACAAAAAGCCATCTACTGTCCTAGTTTCTGCATAGCTTTTTAATCAGAAAATAAATGTTTCTGGCCTGGGAGCCACCCCAAGTCTCTCTGCCATCAGGGATCAGTTCCTTACTTGATATGTACTTTGGCCTTCAAATAACTCCTCTTCTCTTTTCCAGCACCATGGCTAAAATTGCCAACTTATTGTTTCGTTGGGGATTTTGCTGCATAACTTTTTCATTCTCATGTATGTTCTGGCAGAAATTGTGTTTTACATATCCATTTTTTCCAGTGCTGTAAAATAGTTTGAACTCTAAATAAGTACATAACTCATTTATAGCCAAATATAAATATTTGGTAGCTGCAGAGATAGGAGATCTCCTCTAAACCAGGGAGGACAAACCAGTTCAAGATCATTATTTCCTAACCAATGTTGTAGAGGAAGTGGGGAGAAGCCAGAGCTTGGGAGTTTGGTGTCCTCTCCTGTTTTCAGGCACTAGTATAGACACCCAAAGTGCAACGCAGAACAAGACACACATGCTTCTCTCTTGTAAATATCTCTTTCCAAAGGAAAGAAACAAATAAACACCAAAAAATTAACAAAAATGCTATGAAGACAGTGAAATTGGATAATGTGATAGACACTGCCTGGAGGTGGTTTTAGGTTGTGTCAGAAAAGCCTTCACTGGGGATGTCACACTTATTCTGAGACCCAAGGATGAAATCACCTAGGCAAAGAGCCGGGAGGAGTATATTTCACAAAGAAAAATACCGCTTTTGCAAAGGATCTAGTGTAGGCACAATCTGAGAGTGTTTGGGGAACGGCAAGAAACCCAGGACTGCGTGTCTGTAATGGTCACTGCATCAGGTCAGGTAATCCAGGAAGTAGACCAAATCAGAAATGCGAGAAATTTATTGGAGAAAATACACATGAAATATACAGGGGAGAAGAAGCAGGTAAAGGCTGCAAGATCCCTATCATGATGCAGGTCCTACACCTGGGCAAGGAGCGGAAAAAGGCGGGAGGGTTCGGTAGAAACAGAGTCAGATGGCAGTGCAGCTCTGAAGAAGATTCAGGCAGGCCATGGGGAGAGAGCCTGGGTAAATATTGCCCATTTGAGGGGTTCCATGTTGGGCAGAAATGGTCCGATTCCAGTGTGTCTACTGAGTCATTAGTGGAGAGCAGCTTGGGCAAAGCAGGGCCTCAGCCTTACTGCTGTGACCGCTGGAGACCTGCCCAGCCGGCTCTCTCTGGCAGGGAGGTCTAAGTGGCGGATCTCCTTGGCTGACACAGTGGCTGCAGAACTTTGTCAAAGTAACTCAGAATGTCAATCTTCTGGGAAGAGGGAATATTTTTTAAATTACTTTATTGTTCATTTAGAGTTGTCTGCATTTCCCCCCCACCACTCCTCCCCACCCCAGCCAAACCCATCTCCCTTCTTTGCTTCCACCCTCCCGCTTGGTTTTGTCCATGTGTCCTTTATAGTAGTTCCTGAAAACCCTTCCCCCCACTGTCCCCTCCCCCTCATCCCCTCTGGCTATTGTTAGATTGTTTTTATTTTAAACATCTCTGATTATATTTTGTTTGCTTTTTTCTTTTGTTGATTATGTTCCAGTTAAAGGCAAGATCATATGGTATTTGTTCCTCACTGCCTGGCTTATTTCACTTAGCATAGTGCTCTCCAGTTCTATCCATGCTGTCACAAAGGGTAGGAGGTCCTTTCTCTCTGCTCTGTAGTATTCCACCATGTAAATGTACCATAGTTGTTTGATCCACTTATTTACTGATAACACTTAGGATGCTTCCAGCATTTGGCTATTGTAAATTGTGCTGCTGTGAACCCTGGGTTGCACAGGTTCTTTTGGACTGGTGTTTCGGGGCTCTTAGGCTATAATCCTAGCAATGAAATTGCCAGGTCAAAAGGCAGTTCCATCTTTAGTTTTCTGAGGAAATTCCATACTGTTTTCCACAGTGGCTACACCAGTCTGCATTCCCACCAACAGTGCACTAGGGTTCCCTTTTCTCTGCATCCTCCCCAACACTTGTTTGTTGATTTGGTTATGATGGCCTTTCTGACTGGTGTAATGTGTTATCTTATTGTGGTTTTAATTTGCATCTCTCTAGTGATGCTGAGCATCTTTTCATATGTCTCTGGGCCCTCTGTACATCCTCCTTGAAGAAGTGTCTGTTCAAGTCTTTTTCTCATTTTTCAGTTGGGTTTTTGTCTTCCTAGAGTGGAGTTGTGTGAGTTCTTTATATATTTTGGAGATTAAGCCCTTGTCTGAGATATCATTGGCAAATATGTTTTCCCAGACAGTTGGTTCTCTTTTCATTTTAGTTCTGTTTTCTTTAGCCATGCAGAAGCTTTTTAATTTGATGAGGTCCCATTTGCTTATTCTTTCCTGTATGACCCTTGCTTTGGGGGACATATCAGTGAAGATGTTGCTGCATAGAATGTCTGAGATTTTCCTGCCAATGTTTTCCTCTAGGACTTTTATGGTGTCATGACTTATACGTAAGTCTTTTATCCACCTCGAATTTATTTTTTGTGTATGGTATAAGTTGGTGCTTGAGTTTCATTTTTTGCATGTAGCTGTCCAGCTCTCCTGACACCATTTGTTGAAGAGGCTATTTTTACTCCATTTTATGCTTCTTGGAAAGAGGAAATTTTAAGAGTATGTCATATATTACTTTACCTCACTGTTTCCCAGCTGGGGGTAATTTTGCTCCCCAGGGGATATTTGGCAATGTCTGGAGATATTTTTGAAAGGAGTTGGGAGTAGTCTCTAGTGAGTAGAAGCCAGATATGCTGCTAAACATTCTACAGTGCACAGGACAACCCTCCACAACAAAGACTCATCTGGCTTAAAATGGCAATGCTACTCAGGTTGAGGAATGCTGCTTTATACCAGACTGAAAAAAGTATCAACTGTATTTATGAAAGACTGCAAGGTGTGGAGCGTGGGGAAACCGATAACACGTGTGGCATATCACTGCACACCTGGAGAGCACTGTAAACCTCAAATTCTCCCTGCAAACCTTGTTCATTTCCTATGTCTATGTGCGCAGTCTATGGAATAAATCACTCACACACTGAGAAGATAGCACGAAAGCAGAATACCACATACACCGAGGCATCTTACTTCATTTATAACCCAGTGGTAAGTCCCATACCTTGTTCTCATTGAGGAAGGATGATGTTTTTTTGTCAGAAGAGAAGATGATGACCCTAAACTGTACTTTTCTATGCAGTGTTTTTTACAGAGTTACCATCCCAAATTAAAACACAACTGTTTAATGAGTTTTACTTGTAGGTGGGGATAACAGAACCCCCATTCTCCTTCCTGGTAAAGGGTTCTGAACACTGCCTTCTTTATTGCATTTCTCTAGGGTGAAAGTGCTGCCGTGAAAATGTACTGTGACCATCCACTGACAAAACACTCGCACAGCCAAGAGTGGAATTTCTCAGAGCAGACATAAGAATAAGAGCCTTGGAAATAATTTACTTGAAAATGTGAAAGTAGCCCAGAACATGAGATCACTCTTGGCAGCTGAAAAGAGAAACAGAATTGACTATTGTGCTCAGAACACTCAGCCCCACAATCTGCTTTCCAAGGGCTTGGCCGAAGGTTGCAGGGAGAAATCAGACCCAGAGAAACATTGAAAAGCAAAAAAGGAAGAAAAGAAAAGAAAACCTGTTCAGTCCCCAGACCCTGGGATGCACTGATGCCCACAGGAAGAGGACCAGTAGATTACACTGAGGCAGAGTAATTTCACTGCCCGTAAATAATTCTGTGGAAAGATGAGTTTGAAAGGATTGGCTGAATTGAGGGATAGAGGTTATCTGCGGATTTCAAGTGCCTGTTCCCCTCCTCTTCCATTTTATCATAAATAATTATTAAGTGACAGGAAACTTTTGCACAAGTATCTAAAAGAATGAGTAAGGAGAGTTGGCAGAGACACAAGATGACTTTTCTTGGTTTATGAAATTGTTTGAAAACCAGGTATGCTCTTATGCTTGACATGCTGTGAATGTTCAACAGAGCTGGCTATTACAATCTGATAATGCAATTATAAAATGTCTCTCCCTTCTATAACTAATGTAGGCTTCACTTACAAAGAAAATAAAACCAGTATCGGTTTTCGATAGGAACCTGGCTTCCATTCCTGGCAGAGATCCAAGGAGCAGAGCCTCTAGGTTTGAGCTTTTTATATTATATAAGGAAATTCACAGAAGGACGTGCACTGAGTGTCCGGGGGTTAAGACCAGAGTAAGGCTTTTTGAAGTTACTCGTGCCATTTAAATCTCTGTAAGATCTGAGGAAAAGATTTACTTTCTCTAGTTTGCGTCCATGGGAGAAAGAAAGCAGTTTGGAAGCTGGAAAGTGTGGAGGCCACTGTGCTATCAACACCATGACCTCGCCGAGCAAATCCAATGATGCCGAGCCTGCAATGATGCTGATGCCTGCCTCACTTCACTTAACAGGAAATAAATTCAATAACAGAAATAACATCCTTTGGCTCTTCGAAAAGCAAGATGCCCTGGAAGGCTTTTCAGAGAATGTCCTCTACTGTGATGGGCTGAGGTCTGGGAGACAGAGGCAAAAACTTCCAGGCGCCCTGGTTGTGTGTTTGCTCACATTCACTACCCAAGGCTTCCCAATTTCGTTAGTTCTTAGATGCAGGGAAAAATAAACACCCACAAGTTTCAGAAACACGTGTGAGGAGCCTTCAGCCTCCAGAGCAAAAGCCTCAAGTAATAGCCCACGATGTTTCCATGATTCACTACAGCTTTTGACACTCTTCACAAATCAAGTCTGATTGGGTCTCATTGAAGCGATCTGACAGCCTCACCAAGATGCCTCCTGGGGCTGTTCTTTTTTTTTTTCCCTTAGAAATAGATACAAAGGAGCCCAGAAACCCTTGGTTTGGAAGTGGTGGTATCCAAACTTAGTTTTCTTTTTTTATTTATTGTCATGCAATTGCTTCTTTAACCCACTCTATTGATCCCAAGTGGGAGGCAGAAGGGGGTGGATGGAAGAGGAGCATTGCTCAGAGTCAGACATTCGTGGTTTGGTCCTGAGGGAAAGAAATAAATAGTCCCAGCCTAGAAGCAGCGGGGGAGGGGGAGAAAAAACCCAGAAGATTGACTGGTTTGCAACCAATCCCAGTGGATTTCCGCTTACACCAGAGCATCATTTAAGCCTATGTTCTTCCATCTACCTTGTTTGCAGTAAATAGCTGCCCATTATATCAGGTCAGGCAAGCGCTGGGGCGTCACAGTTCAGTGGCTGTGATCTGCCCGCAGAGCAGCGAGAAAGGTCCCCCAGAGAGCACCCGCGAGTGTCAAGTTCTGGAGCCGTCAAGGTTCTAAGCGACAGCTTATCTTGAGGGTTTAAATCATGCAAGCTCTCCCTGCTTGCTTCTCTCTCCTCCCCCACCCACCACGTTCGCTCCTCTCCCATCCTTTTCCCGTTATCCCTCACTCCCACCCCCTAGTCTTTTTTCCTCTTGACAATCTGCTTGAAAGAAGACAGATGCTGGAACAGTTTTCTTTAAGTCGGCTCTAATTCCACAAGGTACAATCCACCAAACGCAACTCTGTCCATCTTTTGAAAAGGCTAAGATCCTGAGGCAGCCCCACTTATTATTTTTCTTGACACTAACACAAATATTTTCAGGTGGGTGAGAGTCTGTCACTTTACTATCCTTATGTTCTTTGCCCTCAATAAATAAGACACATTGAAGTTCTTAAAGGCAAACAAAGAACTGCGCCCTGGGCACCATTTGTCCTGCGGTTGCCGTGTTTAATTGAACATTTTATAGCACTCTAATGCCATGTCAGGTTCTTAATGTGACATGTGTTCCTCTCCTACATTATCAGGGGCTGAGGACATCACAGAATATTCCTTGGATTTGTGTGTGTGAGAAGTAAGATTTATCCTGTGCACTCCGCTGAATCATTTATGAGCTGCCTTATCTCACACAGGCAATTTTATAACTTATAAATGGCCCCTCTGGTCTGCTGTCTGGATTTTGTTTACTGTAAAATCCCAAAATAGTATGACTATTTCCAAGATAGCAAGCTAAATTTTGCTGCAGTGTAGACTTACCCGGTATCTGTCCTTTACTTTGTCATTTACTGGTCCCAGATAGAAGGCAAGGAACCCATGGGGAGAGAAGGGGGTTACTAATGTCTAGGATTTGGGGATATGGGGTCCTACAGGGTAAGGTGTCTGGGAAACCTCATAAAGCAATTATAGTGTTGAGCACTCATGTCTGAGAACCGGCCCCGGTCAGAGCTGAACGGCCACGATGCCTATAGCTGCTTATGTTCCAATAAAAATCAACCTTTTCTCAAAAAGAAGCAAATACCAAACCCACCTTGAAAATGTATAGGGTGTTGGTTAAACCAATAAGGGCTTGACTGTGTTTTTAAAAGAGAAAAGAATACAGGAATGCTAAAGGTGGGTGAAATAAAGGAAAATTGTGGGCTCGTCATTTGTGCTGTCGTTTAAGTGCTGTCGTTTTCAATGAGGGAACACTTTATGACGTAGGTAGATGGGCACTGAGTTCTTACACCAGAGAGAGCCTGCGCCCTGGGTCACTAAGTCCCTGCAGTGGACAAAGTCCTTGGCTGTGAGTGGTCAGCCAGACAGCAAAATTGTATACCGGCATAGATGTGGACAAAATAAATTAAACACATTTCAGAGATGGCTTACACAGACGTGGTAGTTTTCACTGGCACACACTATTGTGCAGTATTTCCCCCTGAGTGTTCTGAGTTTTTCTGTGTATTTCTGAGTACTTCTGAGTTTACTGCCAATAAGTGCAACATAATATTTATTTCTTAATGTTCATTTATTTCAAGGTAACTGCCTTAAACTTTCAAAAGCTTTCTGTAATATATAAAATATATGAGATAGCCTTTGCTTTGAATCAAACCCATATAATTAATTTTTCAAAAATTACCTTTAAAATTTTATCATGAACCAAGCATTGGAAAAAACGCTTAAATGTTTCTCCCAGGAGACAATGCAGCACAGTGACCTGGACCTGAATTTTACAACTGTTCCTGCCATTTTCCTCTCAAGTCTCAGTTTACTCACCTATGAAGTAGAAATAACAAAATTCATATTGTAATACTGTTACACAGATTAAATATGAAGTGCCTGACCCAGACCTAGAATATCCACAGGCGCTAAAATAATGCCTCCCATTATTTTTTCTGATGTGCATTATTATCAGATTTATATAAGTTTGATCTGTGAAGCCTTAGAAAAGACTGTGTATAAAATTTGGCATTTTTTTAATCACTGTCTTTTTCTTTAAGGTTCCATCATAGATCATGGTACTGGCAGGGTAAGAGTGGGTCAGTTGAGTACTTTCAGTTACTCTTTTCACAAATATGTATCGAGTGTTTACCATGTACATGCATTATGAGAAACGACAAGAGAGATGGCAAACACACTAGCGAACTGGCCATAAGGGTTAGAGTGACGATTGAAAACTTTAGTCCTTGGGTTCATACAAAACCTCATGATAGGTTTGCAAGAGGGGTGAGGAAGTCTGAATCCTATACATCTGTAGGGCACCCCTCATGGGAACCCACCAAATCTGCTGCCTCAGACATTTTGGTCTAAAAGATCACTCCATTTCTATAGATTTCTTTACATTTCCACCACCACTATCTTAACATAAGAACAGTGTTGTATTTTTTATTGATTGAATCCATCACAAAGGAAGGCTGGCAGACCCATTCTTATCTCCCCATCCTTTCCCGTCATTGTAGAAACTCCTGTTATTAAAATATTTTTTACAGATGGGCAATTCATATCTTGCTTACAATAAATCTCCCCATTTTCCTCAGGATGCAAATGTGAGAAACATCAAAGAAATTCAATTATAAAAACCTATTTTCATTCAGTTAAGGACAGAAAAATTTATTATGGGTTGTTGTTTGCCGTGTTTCACATGGGCATAAATGAATTCAATTTCAATCAAAGTATCAACTCTGTCCTAATAGGTTTTGACTGAACCAAACATAAGCCTCGTGGCTTGAGAAGATGCAGTTTTGGAACTGTGGTTAAGGAACAAAGATTTTATTTAAAAAAACGTAGATACTTACATATATGTAGGATTTGGTTCTGGAAGTATATATTTAAGCAGAGTACATAGGAGGTAGAACAATTATGATTTTGATGGGTCCCGTCTTATCAACCTGGACTGGACCTGAGAAAGAAGGGTAATGAGATGCCCACCACCAGGATGCTGGGCACCCATTTGTTTCTCAAAGACTTCTCCGTGGCTTCTGTGCTTCACCCTGCCGTGCGAAGGAACTCGAAGTGCGCTCAAGCATGTGGATACCGAGGGGCCTGGCCTTCTATAATGTGCTGGATTACGTAAGGGCCAGTGGTCTACCCTTCCTGCAAAAGACTTCCACTCTCCGCTCACTTGTTAGCGGAAGCAGCATGATAGAGAAGTCTTACATCTTCTTTTAGCCACAGGATCTGAGTAAAGTGTAGAAGTGAAGTTGCTCCAAATAAAGTACAAAGTGGGTTACCTCAGCACCCGCATATCCCAGGCGGCAAAGTGAATTTCCGGCTGGAAAGGGCCTATGGGTACAACCTCTCGTAAAATAATCTGGTGTTACTTTTATGTCACTCAGACTCTGCATGTCTCAGGTATATACCCTGTTCCATTTCCAGGTACATGCCACAGAAATGTTGTTGCCTGTGTGCACCCAAGGAAGCATACAAGAAATATCTGCCCTAGCAGCACTGCGTGTAATAACAAAAACTGAAAGTGCTCCAAGTGTCTACTAAGAAAAGAATTAAATAAATTGAAGTGTTTTCACACAATGGATTATTGCAAAACAGTGAAACTGAATACATGGTGTTTTTAATGCAGTAACAATGTTAGAAACATAATGGGGTATAAAGCTCAAAATCATGCAAAAACAAAGTCTAAGATGGTATTTACCTCCTGGGAGTGGGAGTAGGTACAGGAGGAGTCCTTATGTCGTCACAACTGTGTTGGTTACCTGCATTGTCTTCAGTTGAGTAGCAGTCATGCTAATGGTTATTTTATTACTATGCTGCATGATTTACTTATAATCTTTTGTGCATATGAAATATCACATGATAAAAATTCCATTTTCAAAGTCTTACCTAAAACAAAGGTCAATGGACTTCGAACCAAACCACATATACATAGACTTCATCCTGGTAGGCAATTTCTAGGCACCTGACAATGGAGAGACACATGAGTACATGTGATGAGGATATGACACACTGCTAATTCAGAGTTTATCTGCAAATCTTGCTTTGAATCGGCCAATATTACCTTTTTCACATCTATCATAGATCATGAATGAACTTCTAAGGGTCACATTGACTTGATACATGCTCAAGACATCAAACGCAACTGCACACATTCCCATTTGGAATCTCAGTAACATGTCCTTCCTCCTCCTAAGGGATTTCACAGAGCTTTGAGTGCAGACTCACAGAGTGAGGAGGTATTAAAATAACAACCCTACAGTGATAAAAATTCCCACTTGTTACTTTTAGAACCCAGGAGAAAGGTGTTATTCAAAGTCACGAGGAATTGTAGTAATGAACACATCTCCGTCCCCCGTATGCATAGTTAAAATATATAAACATTAAAAAGTAAAAAAATATGGAAAAAGAAATATGGATTAGCAATTCTTATTTTGCAGCTGATCCCACAGTGAAAAAATATTTCATCTCTTTAATCTGAAACATCAGGAATTGTTTTCGTTACATCCAAAAAAAATGCCAAAATGAAAATGTTAAGGTCAAAGTCCTGAAAAAGATCTTAGAGACCCTGATGGAGCCCTATTATTGCAACTGCAGCTATTTTCACCCAGTGATTAGGAAGTGCCATTATGAGAAAAATTATTGGTTATAAAACCATGACTAAATATGTTGACCTAATGGCTATTCCTCAAAGGTAAGTCAGATTGTTCTACGAACTCCTCTTATTGATTGTTGTTCCACGTGCACTTCTGGGGATAGCAAAGCAAGGAAGTGTTTTGATCAGAGAGAGTGACCTTTTCTATGAAAGCATTTTAATGCTGTGATATGCTGAAATAGCTAACTGAAAGGATAACAAAGGAGGAAAAACCTTATTATTTTGTAACCCACAGGGACATGGGCATTTTTATACTTTTCTACAAAAGCAGGGCTCTGGGAGAAAACTCTTGAGGCTAGCTCAGCAATGCGGTATTTTTTTATTAGAACAAGGTCTAATGTCATTACAGAACCAGTGATGGGGCACACGCCCACACTCAAGGGCCCACATGTGTGCTTCTCTACAGATGCAGAGAGGAGGAGTGTGCCTACCAAGAGCTGCCATCTCAAATGTGCCCACCCACCACTGTGCTCCGTGTGGGCACCTACGTTGTCTTACTCCTCACACCTAAACTCTCAAGTGTCCATCATTATCCTCATCTTTGCCCCCGAGGAGTCTAAGATCCAGAACACTAAGTAGTTTGTCTGAGGTCACACAATAAGTATGTGGCAGAGTCTAATTCTATGCCATAAGCAGAGTTTTCCACAATGATAATTACAGGTGGGTGACCAGAAAACTTGTGGTTTTCCTTATGAAAGAACTGCTAAATTTCAAGTTTATCTAATATAAATAATTGCTGAGTAGCTCCTTAAGAAAAAAGCACCAGCTTCTACATTAAGCCATTTGCAATAACAAAAACAAAAGACTTGGACTCAAGGTCATTCTATCAGTATTTTTCTGCTTACATTCAGTGTTTTGTTCCAAATCCTGCTTTCTTTTCCTGTGTAGGGATTTTATCTTCTCTTAGGATAAGAAGCATTTTTTGATGTTAGCATTTTGCTCTATTTATCAGCAATCCCATTCAACAGATTTCCATATTTAGATCAATGAGATGGGGCAGAAATATGACAAATAGCTCCAGGAAAGTGAAATATTTAATTTATAATGAAGTAACCTATATATATGTCTATCTGAGCCCGCTGCCTTTGTGAGCAATTTGCTGGTACTGTTTGGTGTGGGGAATCAGCATGAATCATGAGACAGCATACAATCAAAGACATGCTGTTCTAATTTTCCCACTTAAAGAACATCTAAAAGTTATTATTCTTGAGAAAACAATTCCAAATCCGTGGGTTTTTAAACTCAAATAGTTGATTAGACCTACATAAATGAATTAGAAAAAAAAGATGCTAAGTACCCAGAGGGTAGTGCATAAATGTTTCTCAGGGTTCCTCAAATATAAGTTCAATCAAAGAACCAAATTTTAGTACATCATGGGGGTAAAGAGCTTGAATTCTGGAGCTATACTCTCTGAGCTCAAATCTCAGCTCTGCTGTTTCAAATCTATATGACCTTGGGTAATAGTTGAAACTTTTGTACCTCAGTTTTCTCATCTATAAAATGGAAAAATGATACTCCCTACCTCTTAATCTTATTGTGAAGATCTGTAATTTAATCCACATATGGCATCCATGTGAGTATTGGGCACATACATTGCACACTACTGATTTGGTCACAAGTGCTGCACACACATTTTGCTGTTATTAAGAATTCATTCAGACATGCTATATTTAGAGAAAGAGAGCCACAACACTGAGTTTTCAGTAGAGCAGCAACTGCAAAGATACCTACACACAAACCTCCTATTCCATCCTGGTCTGGTAAAGGTATATAGTGTCAATAATTAAGCAAAGCATAGAATAAAGTTTACCTTTAGCATTTCAGTTTTATAGTTTTCTACTCCTCTCCTTTTTCTATGCTCCTACCTTACTGTAAGATGCAGGTATTTTCTGAAACCTCATGATAATGGGTTCATTCTTTTATTCAATTGATATTTACTGAGTATTATGTAGAAGGGACATTATACATATGGGAGACAATAGTGAATAAGATAATAAAATTTTTGCTCTTGAAATTAATTCTAAATGTGTATGATGGGAGGAGAGAAGGGCAAATATGTAACTCAATAAAGACGATGGTCACAGATTGTAACGAGTTTTAGGACAGAAATGATACGGGGAAGAGTGAAGGAGGGCAGGATAAACTACTTTGGTTGGGGTACACAGTCTCTCTTAGTAATAGCATGTGAACTGAAATCTGAAGAAGGACACTGACATTCAAACACTTTGCGGGGCATTGGGTGCAAGGGCCATGGGGTAGGAAATAGCTGATGCTTTGAGGAAGCAGAAACACACTGCAGTAGGAATTGATGCAGGTGAGGCTGGATAGAGAGGCAAGAACATTGCTCTCAGGTCTGTAGTCCAAGGTCCAGAGTTTTGTTACTGAATTTAACCTTAAATGCAATGAGAAGCCATTGGCAGACTTAATTGGAGAGGTGATGCAATGTGAGTTATATTTTTTAAATATTATTTTTGCTGGTCTGTGAAGAATGAGTGAATAACTAAGTTTTAAGTATGAATGAGTTGCAGTGTAAACATTGCCACTTGTATGCATGTACACTTGTCTTAGCCCAAGTTCATGTAAATGAAATTTCTGGCCTCAAAAAGCAATTGTGGGCAGAAGAAGTTTTGCTCTCAAAATCACTCATTGGAAACGAAGGAAACTGAGTTCTTTTTAGGTTCCTTGGTGGATATAGTTTTCCTTCTTTGTTTTGTCTACTTCCCAGAGAGTAAGGGAGGGCATCCTCCCAGGTCTGGTTCCTTAACCCATTCCTGGAAATTGTTGGGACCACTGGGGTATGTGATAGAACATTCTCTTCTCCAGCAGCAGGCCTCCAACGGTAGGTCACAATGGCCACTCGCTTTAATCCAGACCAGCACGGAGCCCTTTCCTCTTCCTCCTGCTCCTGCACTGTCAGATGCTGAGGATGAGAGTCCGCTTGCAGCCTTCTCTCCCCCCATGCCCAAGCCTGGCTATGAAAGGTACACAGCAGTTACTGCAGCACCCAGCTACACAGGCCATTTTTAGCTTTTGGCTCATGCTGCGAAAGAACAAAAATGTGCGGCTCTCAGGTCCTTCAAACTGAGAGACGGGTGACACCCATCAGCAGAAGCTACTACTCTGTAGCACATTTATT
Source organism: Sturnira hondurensis (assembly GCF_014824575.4). NCBI lineage: Eukaryota > Metazoa > Chordata > Mammalia > Chiroptera > Phyllostomidae > Sturnira > Sturnira hondurensis. Next base: position 6,124,432 of record NW_028074140.1, on the reverse strand, counting down.
CTGTGTCATTTAAAGTGGATAAATGTGAATGCTAACACATCTGTGCCTAAAAAGTAATTATTTTCTGAATGAGGTGATGGTCCTTTTAAATTGAGCTTCAAAAGAAAACACAAAGGCAGTAAGAAGAGAAGGGAGCACAGCAACCTGAGCAGCCAACAGTGAAAATAATAACAGGAAGAGCCAAAGGTATTTAAGTACTTCATCAGTGGCAAGCACAATTAGTTATATGCATATATTATTACTTCGAATACTCATGACAAGCCTATGAAGTAAGCACTATTACTCCTATTTTATAAATAAAGCCTGAACCAAGGCTAAGAGATATTAAGTAAGTTGGCCGAGGTTACACATCTTTTAGCAAGAAGAACCAAAGGTCAGGACCAGGCAGTCTGCCCTGAAAGGTTGTATTCTTCACTCACTCTGATTCCTTTTAAAATTACGAGGTGTCATACCCAATTACATGGCACTAATGTTAAGAAATGATGTTGAGTGCTTTGTAGAAAACCTAGAGAAAATATTTAAAAGATTTAATAGTTTTTTTAATTATAAACTGCATCTTATTCAAATTTTCATCATCCTTTCCTACTATACAACCTGCTGAATGTATTGCCCATGCAATACATGGGCAGGTTGTACAGTAGGGAAGGATGATGAAAATTTGAATAAGATGTAGTTTATAATTAAAAAACTACTGAATGTATTGCCCATGCAATACATTTATGACACAATAAAAATGCTTATCTCAGAGACAAAGATGATTTCTAGAGGAAACAATACCTAAACTGAGTAAGTGAGATTTAGGAATCAGCCAGGCAACGCTCTTACAAATATAAGCATTAATGTCCAAGATTCATGCAAAAGGGTATTTCTTTACAAAGGGAAATTTAAAAAGTGAAAGGAATAAGGCTGTGGACCAGCACAATAACAAGGGCCACACTGCTAAACACCGTGGGTCTTGGGGTCGTCATTGTATAGAAATAAACATGGACCTTGGGATCATCCCATTCTTTGAACAAGTTGACTTCTGTTCACTCCTTAAAAATAAATAAACAAGTGACGGATAATGTCTATCAGTCTCACAGCCGTGATAAGGCCTCGTCTATGTTGGTTCCTGATTAAAGGAGGCCCGTATTTTCGAGAGCCACGTTCTATTTGGCACTGCACTGGCATCATGATAAAATCAAGTCTCTCCAGATTACAGATCACTATTTTTTAGTCCCAGCACATATTAATATAATAAATCTAGCAGATAAGATTGCATGCTGGCAAGATTCTTTTTTGTTGTTATAATTATTATTATTTACCAAAATGGCAGGATTTTTTTAAAGGTTCCTATTTTTGTAGACCTTTGGAGATGTAAGAGATAGGGACCTGTGTGCTTAAAAAAATGCAGTTTTGTTTTGTCCTCAGGAAAATGACTGTGGACTATTTTGATACTAGATATTTTCTAAAGCACGTGTACACAGACTCAGGCTTTTGGCTGTTACATTGCTAAGAAGCTCATTGCATGTGGATTTCTCAGGCAGCCACATGGAGCTAGTACGTGGGAAAGCAACCTTTGAAAAATTATAAAGGTCTACTGCATTTTGAAGTGCCAAAAATACTTACTAAAACAATTACTGTGCCAAAAATACACATGAATTCAATTTAAGTTTCAGAGTAACTCAGCAAGACACTTCAAGTAAAGTTTCCAGTGGCTCATGGGTCTCAGGTAACAGGCAGACAGTAATATGAGATGAGACATATTTTATTTGATACGTCTCTGCTCAGTATTGCTCGTTATATGTATATGTATTTGGAGCTATAAAAATATGGTGATAATGAAACGAGAAAATAAAGTGTGTGGAAACTACATTGGCTTATCTTCAACAATGATGATGCACTTCTAAAAAGATGATGCATGAGGCCAGCATTGATAGAAGATGGATAAAATATCCCTCAAGAGCTCCACAGTGGTGAGCTGTTGTGACTACCATCGCCACACAAGCTAAAATAGACCAGCATTCACTTGAGCATATGTCCACCATTCATAGCCTTTCCTTGAAAACCTTCAACCTGGCTCAGGTCTTCCCCACTGCTGTGTACCCAACATAGCAGGAAGACGGTCAAACAGGTGATATGGACACTCTTAAAGTTGATGGCGGTTGACAAAAATCTCCCAAACATAATGCCCTGCCACTATTTTCGGCTCTGGCTATGAAGAGATTTCTAAAAAACTGTAAAAGTTTCTAGATGAAGAAATTTAACTGCTTTAAGTTTGACCGACTCAAGATTTTAAATTTCAGTTTATTGAGTGTTTAGAGCAGGCATTCTATACCTAAGGCCCATTGTACCTAGGAGATCAATCCATGGTCTTAAGTAGTCTCTGAACCCCTAAGAATTTAAGAAAAATTTTATGTGCACACATATGCATAGTCCATGCAACTTTCAGGGGATTCTCAAATGAATCTATATTCAAAAAAATTAAATACCAATTTCTGGCCAAGATCGAGGCATAGGTAGATATACTTTGCCTTCTCACACAACCAAAGGAAAGACAACAACAAATTTAAAAACAAAAAATATCAAGAACTGCCAGAAAATCTAACTGTATGGAAGCCCAACACCTAGGAGTTAAAGAAGAAACATTCATCCAGACTGGTAGGAAGGGAGGAAACCGGTGGTTGGGGTGGAAACGACTTGAGACAAAGCAGCAGCTGGAAGACCAGGCAGTCCCACATTTGCATGCAGATTAACTGGGAAGAACAACTGGGGAGTGAGGCAGACCATGCAACCCAGAGTTCCAGTGTTGGTTGTCTCAAATAAAGTCTCAAATCCTCTGGCTGCAAAAACCTGTGGGTGTTGCAGTGGCAGGAGAAACTCCCAGCCTCAAAGAAGAGTTTGTGGAGAAACCCACAGGGTCCTAGAATGCACGTAAACCCACCCACCCAGGAATCAGCACCAGAAAGGCCCAATTTGCTTGTGGGTAGTGGAGGAGGTGAATGAAGAGCCAAGCAAGTGGCATTGTTCCCTCTCAGACCCCTCCCCCACATACAGTGCCACAAAGGAGCGACACGGATTGCTCCACCCTGGTGAATATCTAAGGCACCACCCTTTACTATGTAAGAGGTGCACTGAGACAAAAAAATATGCTCCCCCCCCCAAACAAATGTCCAAAATGAAAGAACAGGTCATAGCAGAACTAAATGATGAAGGGATAGCGAACCTATCAGATGTAGTTCAAAGCACTGGTAATCAGATTGCTCACAGAAATGGTTGAGTATGGTTGCAAAATAGAGGAAGAAGTGAAGGCTATGAAAAGTGAAATAAAGGAAAATGTATGGGGATCCAACAGTGACAGGAAGGAACCCAGGAATCAAATCAACAATTTGGACCAAAAGAAAGAAATAAACATTCAACTAGAACAGACTGAAGAAACAAGAATTCAAAAAATGAGGAGAGTCTTAGGAGCCTATGGGACAACTTGAAACATTCCAACATCCAAATCATAGGGGTGCCAGAAGGAGAAAAGAAAGACCCCAAAATTGAAAACTTATTATGAGACAGTTACCTACAAATGAGTTCCCATGAGTCTTATCAGCTGATTTCTCAAAAGAAACCCTGCAGGCAAGAAGAGGCTGGAAAGAAGTATTCAAAGTCATAAAAGGCAAAGACCCACATCCAAGATTACTCTATCTAGCAAAGATTTCATTTAGAATTGAAGGACAGATAAAGTGCTTCCCAGATAAGGTCAGGTTAAAGCAATTCATTATCACCAAGCCCTTATTATATGAAATGCTAAAGGGACTTAAATGTTAAAGGGACTAAAAAAATAACATGATCAAAAATATGAACAGTAAAATGACAACAAGCTCACAACTATCAACAACTGAGCCTAAAAAATAATAATAAGCAAACCACTAGAACAAGAACAGAATCACAGAAATGGCGTTCACATAGCGGGTTATCAGCAGGGAGGGAGATGGGGAGAATGGAGGAAAAGGTAGAGGGAATAAGCATAAATTCTAGGTATAAAATAGACGGGGGGGGGGAGAATTAAGAATAGTATGGGAAATGGAGAAGCCAAAGCACTTATATGTACGACCATGGACATGAACTAAGATGAGGAAAGCTGGTGGGGTGTAGGGCAGAGGGGAATAAAGGGGAGAAATAAATGGGACAACTGTAATAGCATAATCAATAAAATAAATTAAAAAAAATTAAAGACCTGTGGCTCTCTAGTCACTAGCATAATTCATCTTCTTTGAGAATCCTGGAAGGTCGTCAAGCAATCATCTAGCACACCATGCATGCGGAGTTAATTGTATTCAAATAATTTCCAAATGTTAGTGCAAAAGGCTGGATCAACTCCAGAAGTAGCATGGTGATCTAAACCTCAAATACAACAGCATATCTGGAATTGCTGGGCTAATTTCTAGGGCACTACTGCTGCTATGGGGGAAAAAATAAACCCTCTGAATTTCACATCTGACTTCTACCTAACTAAGATAGGGAGAACCTGGGTGTGAAGAAGCCACCCCCAAACCATCCTTCACAGAGCCACTATGGCTACCTTCCTAAAACGACTATGTAATGAAGTGATATACCCTGCTTGAAACCTTATCATCGTGGCTCTCTAACATCTGCAGTGAGAAGTTCAAACATAGTCCAAGGTGCTCCATGATCTGTTCCTGCCCTATCTCCAGCTTCATCTCCTACCATTTCTACTCGCACTCAGTGCTCTGGCCACATCAAAATACCTGATGCCTTGGTGGTCCCTACTCTGTGATCATAAACACAGCAGCCCTCCTTGAAAATCCCTGCTCCCTCAAAAACTCCCTCTCCTCCTTTGAGACACAGCTTAGAAGGCTTTACTTGAATTTTCCTCATAAAGTGATCCGTTTTTCTCCTTTGTCCCTCAACTTTTGTCTCTACTACCTTGTATCATATGGCACTGTATATACACCCATTTCCCCTATAGGACTATATGTTCCTTGAGTTTACAAACTGTGTTATTTACCTGCTGGTCTCCATTATCTGATATATGAATATTTGGTAAATTGAGTATTCTGTGAGTCTAGGCAAGCAAGAGATCCAGGCCAAGGGGTCAAGCAGCATAGGAATGAATAAGGGGCTCAATGCTATGGATCAGAATTGCAATTTCTGATTCTAGGAGAGGATGTTTGCCTTCTACCCTAACTGCAAGGGCCCTAAGCATAGGGCAATGAACACGGGATGGAAAGGAGGCAGATATGGGTGTTGGCACTGTGAAAAATGCTTTCTTCCTGGTCATCTGCAGGTACAGACCTGGACTTCAGAAAACTTCCTTAGGTATATTATTAAAAACATGATCCTATTCTTATTCTCTGACTTACACTGACTGGTTTTAACTCCAACATGGTTTGAGTACTGGAAGGAGTAATAGGAAAGGGGAGCACAATTTTTTTTTCTTGTCTGTCCCATTATGAGGTGGCTTCATATTAGCTAAAAATCCACCTAGCACATGACCTGTTCTTTCTTGGGCACTTTAATGTCTCCTCTTTTAATTTTAATTTTTATATTTTAAATTTTATTTTTATTGTATTTTTCCATTGTCATTTCTCCCCCTTATACCTTCTCCCACCTCCACCTCCCTCCCTCTCTCCTACAATCACTACACTGTTGTCCATGTTTATGAGTCCCTTTTTGCTTCTGAAGCCCCATGGAGAGCATGCTATTGCTGGTCTGCAGGGACTGTACTATCTTCCTGCTGCTTCTCTGCCTCAGCCCACTTTCCTTCACCATTTCATTCCTTGCAAACCACTGGGATCCCATTGCTTTTCCAGGCCACAGTCTTAAACAGGAAGTGAAGGAGCTCCCATCCAGCTCTCTGTCCACCTGACCCACACCTGCTCTGTAAGAAAGCTCTGGCATTCTTGCTGCCCACCATTGGTGCCTAGTTCTTCTCCATTGGTGCCTGTGGCAGGTAATACTCCATTGTGCCCTCTCAACTCCTAGAGACACATAAAGAGCTCTCCAGAAGCTTCCTTAAGCCCCTCCCACCAGATTGAAGATGAGGGGTAGCCCGAACTCTTCCTCTTTGAAATGAAACTAGGAATCATAGCAAAGGTCTTCCCTGTTCTCTATCTCCCTTTTCTCTTTTCCCTCTGCTGGAAGGCAGCACTCATTGTATCTCAGTATTTCAACGATAGGTTCTGAGTCAACATCTGATTATAGCAAGGACCTTAGGGTCACTGTGGAAAGTGAGTAAAATCATCTGGATGAAGTCCTTAGCATACTATTTATTAAGACCTTTGGAAGTAACCATACTATTATCACTGCTGATTTGAAGAGTATCACTTTGAAATATAGATCCATTTAAGCATCTGTCCTTTTTCGCTTCCTTTGCAACATATTTTCATTTTCTTTAGGGAAGTAGACCTTTCTGGCATACATGAAAGAAGAATATTTGCTAGCTTAAAAGGGACACAGTTCCATTTCAAACTTTTCAGCTGTCAGTTTAGGAATGTGTTGACGTTAAGGATTCTTTTGCATTTTCCCTCCCACTCACTGAGGTAAAATGAATCAAATTCCCATTTCCAATCCAAGTTCCCACTGGAGGTGGTAGTTCTTCATTTCATATTTATCTACCTCATGAAGGGTCCAAAACTATTCTTTTGACAGGCAAATTTCTTTGATTGGTCTATATTCTATTTTTCATCTTTATTGTATTTTTCCCATGACCATTTAGTCCCCTCATATTCCCCTCCCCGCCAGCAATCAGCACACTGTTGTCCGTGTTCATGAGTCCTTTTTCCTTTTTGCTCAATTCCTCCACCCCCTAACCTTCCCCACCCCCATCACCAACCACTAGCTATCATTGGCTCTATTTTTAAATGCTGATGTTAACATTGGAGGTGGCATTCATTTAATTTATATGTATAATGAAACCTCATTCAGTCTGACCCTCAAAATTCAGAATTCAGCCTAAATCAATTATTTGCGTACAAGACATGTTTTAGTGAAGGGGCAGGCGGAGTTTGTGGCAATAGAGCAGAGGACCTTCCCTATTAAAGGAACACAGAAATTCTGCATACAGTAGAACAGAAAGCATTTTTATAAGTATTTGAGGGTGCATTTGAAGGGCAATCTACTGTACTAGGAATGAGAAGGGAACGCTGTGATTTTAGCTGACACCGTAGAGGCCCAGGTTGGATATCAGACTGGAAGAGAACCCTAGGGGAGCCTTTGGCTTGGGAGCTCAGGGAGGAAGCTTGAGTTTTAATAACCACAAAAGGCCAGCAGGAATGGTATGCAGTCCATGTAAACCAGATAGCTGGTAATGAGATCCCCATTTTTGGCAAATGTACATGAAACTGTTACTAATATTAACCATATGCTAGCCCGTTAAACAACTCTCAGTGGATTTCAAAGTATTTAAATTATACAGAATATGTTCTACGAATACAACAGAACTGAGGTATAAATCTATAAGCAAAAACAAACCATGGCATCCCCATACTTTTCAATAATAAGAAAAATAACATCTGAATTACCAATGGGTCAAAAAAGAAATCACAAAGATATCAGGTGATATTTTTAATTAATGGTAATAAAGTGCTTTATATAAAAATGTGTATATATACTAACATATTACTCATATTACATTGATAAATTTGTAGCTTTTAAATTAGATTATTAAAATTATCAGAAAAGAAGAAAAGGTAAAAATCAAATAGCTAATGATTCATCTCAGGATGTTGGAAAAGGAGCAAAAAATTAAACCCAAAATCAGAATAAGGAAATAAATAAAACAAATATACACTAGAGGAAATCATTAAAACCAAAAGTCAGCTTTTCTGAAAAGACATAAAATTGAAAAAAGAATTGTACAAAAACTATCAAAAATGAGAAAAATAACAAATAACCAATATCAAGGGTGAAAAGATAGCATTTTACCTGATATGTGAGGAGGATGTCACTTTACTTTTCTGATCTTCCTCCCCAAAATACAAAACACAAGTTTAACCATGAGAAAACATCATAAAACCCAAATTGAAGGATAGTCTCCTCAAAATGGTCAAGGTCATCAAAAACAAGGAAAGTCTAAGAAAGTAGAACACGGCCACTAAATGTCATATGATCTTCTGGGAGAGATCCTAGAACAGATTAAAAGATATTGGGGAAAAACTAATAAAATCCAAATCACGTATGGAGTTCAGTTAATAACAATGTGTTGACATTGGTTCATTAGTTATGGTAAATGTGCTGTCATCCTGTATGATGTTAGCAATAGGGAACATGGACTGTGAGATATCATGGGGATTTTTACCACTACCTTTGCAAGTGCTTTGTACATCTAAAACTATTCTAAAATAAGAATTTTGTTTAAAAATAATCACAAGGGAATGTAACGCCAGTAAATTATTAGTTTAGATGAAATGGATAAATTCATTTATAAAGTACAATTTACATAAACTGACATAAGGAGAAATAGAGTGTATTAATAGTCCTATAATTATTTTAAAAATAATTTTTTAAAAGCAAAAGTACCCATTTTATGTATTCATTGATTACCATAAATCTTAGTTATAATACATTAAAATTCCTACTCTGCATATTGACAAACATGCTACAATAGCATAGACTCATGTTAGCTTGAAATGCAAATATTTATTAGAAATACATTTTTAAGATTTTTAAAATTTATTTATTTGCTTATTTTCTAGAAAGTGAGGAAGGAAGGGAGACAGAGAGGGAGAGAAACATCAGTGTGCAAGAGATACATCAATTGGTTGCCTCTCACACGTCCCCAACTAGGGACCTGACCTACAACTCAGGTGTGTGCCCTGAGTGAGAATTGAACTGGTGACCCTTCAATTTGCAGGCTGGTGCTCAATTCACTGAGTCACATGAGCCAGAGCTAAAAACTGGATTTTTAATTTAAAATCTTTTTTCCAAAACCTTGGGCCAGAGAGTTTCATTGATGAATTGCACCAAATATTTAAGAAATAATTTCATTTTTGCACAAACTTTTCCAGAAAATTAAAATAGAGGAAATACTTTTCATTCTATAAAACTTGACATGAGGCCCTGGCTGGGTAGCTCAGCTGGCTAGAACATCGTCCCAATATGCTGAGGCTACAAGTTTGATGCCTAGTCAAGGCACATGAATCAACCAATGAGTGCATAAATAAGTGGAACAAATTGATGTTTCTCTCTCTCTCTCTCTCCTTTCCTTCGCCATCCTCTGTCTCCCTAACAATATCAATAGTGAAAAAAAATGATAAGAACATTACAAGAAAGGATAATCATAGGCCCATCTCAATAATAACACAAAAAAACTTTTAAGTACCATGCACTATGCAGTTGCACCACTGGAGCTCCTAAAAACACACCAAAATTTTAAAACAAAATGTGAGCAAACTGAATCCAATGATTCAGGTAAAAGTTAATACAATAAAATACAACTAAGTTCAGTTTATTTCAGGAATGCAAAGTTTGTTTAAAATTTGAAAATCAATTTGCATAATTCATCACATTAATAGAATAAAGAAGACAAATAATAACCATCACAACAGATGTAGAAAAACCTCTGTTTATGATAAAAGTTACTAGAAAACTAGAAGTAGAAGGGAACTTCCTTAATCTATCATAATTGTGAATATGAAAAATAAAAAGAAATATATAGACAAAATATTAGAATTAGTAAGTATGGTCACCGGATATAAGATCAATACAGGAAATGTAATTTTATTCTTTTAAGCTAGAAACAAACCGTTAGAAAATAAAAAAATTTAAGATATCATATATAATAGCATCTGAAATCTCTAAGTACCCAGAAATAGACATATTGAAAGATATAAAAATCCTTCATACAAAAAACTATACAATATGATTGATGGAAATTGAAGAAAACTTGAATCTATATGGAATTAATTTAGCATAGAATGTGAGGTAAAAATTTAACTTTTTTTTAAACCAGTGAAACAACTATTTCAACACATACATTGAAATCCTGTTACTGATTTGAAATGTCTCATTTCTTATACACTAAAATGTTCTTGGGGCTATTTCTGAGCTTATTCTGCTAATACTGTACTTGTATTATTTAAATGTGATAGCTTTATAATCTGTTTTATTATCCAGTAAAACAATTTCACCATTGCTGTATTTTCACATTCCTTGGCCATTTCTGTGGGCTTACTTTTTGAAATGAGGTTTAAAATTTATTTGCTGGTTTTCTCTCAAAATACTGATAAGAATTTTTTCTGATATTGCAATGACAACAAAAAAACCATTGGATAATGAAAAAAGGGGAGGAATTGAAGTTTGTTTATGATGTTGAATCTTGCCACCCAGTAATACACAGGATAACTCTCTGTTCTTGGCAGGCCTGTGTGAGCCATGATAAAACATGAACTTGAAATCGATAAATCTCTCTTTGTAATGTTTACTAATTCATGCAGGATTTTGTTTGAGTGTTCTAGGTTCAAATCACAGCTCCGTCTCTTCCAGGCTAAGTAACCATGGAACATAGAATTAATCTCTCTGAGCTTCAATTTCTTCATAGAAAATTCTTTTCATGGAGTTTTCTGAGACTTGGAAGAGACTATCAATTACTTAGCACATTGCCTAACCTATGAGTCCCATTCACTTTATGTTAGTTTTTCTTGTTGCTATTGTTGATATTATTATTCTCTGTAGCACCTGATTCAACTTTTACACAAAGACACAGTATCTGTTGACTGTATAAGCATTTACTTGACCAGTGACATTTTAAAAAAGAAATTAAAATTACTTTGAATATACTTGTGATTACACTAGAAATAATGCAGGAAGCAGACTGTGTGCTTTCTTGACAGCCTAAAATGAACATCGACTCCCACGCAGCCTAATCTCCTTTCCCAGTGGACATTCCAGGCACCTAAGTGGAGCTTGGAGCAGACGACAATAAATTTCCAGCTCAAGGAGTGGCAAAAAAATTCCTCTTACCCTTTCTAAGTCCAAACTTCCATAAAGAAACCTAGAGGGGAAATACCTCTTATTGGGACTATTTTGAAAAACAAGAAAACAATTCACTCATTTCAAAGGATGACGAACACTTATCAGGAGAGATTCACTTATTTTTGTCCAGATGCCAGAAGTGAAGTCTTAAACCTGTTCTGCACATACACAAATCTTAAGCACTGAAAACCGCATGATGAAGAGCTAAAGAGATTCAAGTAACCGAGAAGTGACCAGGAAAACGGGGCTTCCCTTCTCCTGACTCCCCAGCTCCCCTGAACAGAGCAGGCTTCTTGCCTTGTGAGGCAGCTGAAAGAACAGTATCTTCAGATTCCGCGCGAGGTGGTAACAACAACAACCTTCTGGTTCATTCTGTATTCAAGGTGGGCTGCCGTGGAACGATTTGTCTCACAACCAAAAGTTGACAGAACAAATGCAAAACATTTCTGTGTACATGTTTACATGTGCAGCAATTGGCATCCGCGGAGGGTCTGAAGGTGTGCCTGAAGTCCCTTATGCTTTTTGTAACATTTTCAAATTCATTGCTGTCTTCCCGATGACAGGAAATTCAGGTCTGCCTTCCTCCTGGGAGATCTTTATTCACAGACAAGTCAAAAACCCTTGACAAAAGGCAACCAGGGGAACTTGTTGACCTTTTAGCTGTCTGGCTAACATCAGTGCAAGTATTGTTCCCTGATAAAACAAGAAATTCAATTTAAGGGGAAATTTAGAAGGCATTTAAGGCACTCTCATTTTATTTTACCACTTGGGCTGTCTTTCAAACTGAGAGCAAATGTAAATAAACAAGAGCTGTGCTCCTTTTCTGTAGATTCAATAACAAATATCTGGACTCACAGCTTGATGTAAATGAGACATTGTCAGTCTCCTTATTTATCTCTCCCTTCAGCTTTTTGTTTAATTTTTTTCTCACCCATTCTCATATACACACACAATTATTAAGGAGTTAAAGCTTCACTTTTTATCTCAATTATTTGTTTTCTTTTCCCTATGTCATTTATTACAACTTGAAAAGCTATAGTTCTTTATAAATGGGAAAGAGAAAACCACATCTCAACAACACAGTCTCAAATATTAAGTCCTTGTGTGATGTACCTGAAGTGAAGATATTCAAACAAAGAACTTGCTGATCTTCTGATTACATAGTGGTTTATTTAGTTTGTAAAAACATTTAGTTCAACAGACATTGTTTAATAATATTTTTTCCATTGCAGTCAATAAAACATTCATTCATCAAACAAGTATCGTCAGGCACTATGCTAGGAGTATAAAGTCAAATAAGATAAAGGTGCTGCCTTCAGGAAGGAAGAGCCTGAAGGAAACCAATACAGGCCAAATCTAGACATTCTCCAACGTATGTGAATTGCATGCACAGCTAGAAAAGGAAACTGCCCTACACGAAGCACTCACAAAGTATTCTATTTCTGCCTAATAGCTTCTCATATTCCTTCAATTTCTACAGAGACCTCACATTTTAACTACTCCAAGTAACTCAGCACTTTTGAGTAATACGATATAGTTCAATGGCTGTGGGGGTGTTTTGGAAGACGGTGGAAGAGGAGGAAAAAGAGGTCTTCTTTAGATCTATCAAATGTTACCTTATTAAAGCAGGTTTGAAGTGCTTGCATGACATAGGACAGCAAAGCGTAGAAATGGGAGAGAGTGTGAGAGCCTCTTAAAGGCGATAGGGTTATCAGTCACTGAAAGGTATGTGCTATTGGTGCCCACTCTTAAAGGTGCCTACCTTCTTAAGATCAAAAATTGTTGGGGGGAGAGGAGATAAGAAAAGACTTCTCTTCTTTCTTTTACCTTTGCACGCTCCATTATATCATGTGTTGTCTACTAGGAAGCAATCATTTATCCTAGTTTCCAACAACAAAAATGTCTTAGGAACACACAGTGGTAACAGCTAGGCTAGAAAACAAAGAAGTTTTTTGTGAACTCAATTCTTTGAACTTGAGAAAACTCCTACAAGGATTGGATATAGCATCACTGTTTGACAACACCCCAACTCACCCTCTAAGAGCATAACTCCAGTTCAAGGCATTAACCCAAAGATACATAAGCTGGGAGCGACTGGGATGGACAGCATGAGCCAGAGGGAAGGTGACTCTTGCAGAATTTCGCCACGGAGAATTTTGTCCTGAGCACTTCCTGTGCGGCTGGACTCCAGACTCTCAGAACCAGCCATAAAATGGCAAAGGAGAAACTGAGCGAAAGTATCCATGCATGGCTATTCACACATTTCAGTCCCTTATTAAAATATCATTCAAAAAAAGTCATGGCCACACTACTCTCATTGCAAAATTCTAGAATTTTAAAGCATAATTCTCAAGGGCTCACAGCATTGTGATTAGGATATTTGTATGGTATCCTCATCCTATGCCTTCCAGCTCAGGCTTTCTATCATGTAATACTAAGCCTACAGCCTGCAGCAGGAGGTGTGGCATGCCTTTGGCAGGGCCAGACCCCAAGGCCAGGCGCCTCATGGTAATAAAGCAAAGCTCCAGACCTGCTGTGGAGACTCTAGCAGGAGGGTTGACACCAGGAGCTTCTAATCTGTGCTTCTCTTGACCCAGTAGGAAATATTTTATATCACAATTCAGTGCACATACACATGTGTGTATGCATGCACCCACACATACTCACACCCATAACTTGCTGAGTAGAGTTTTGGGTCTGATGATAGAGCCTAAGTCCATGAACAGAGTGAAGCTGTGTAGTATCAACGATGAAGTGCCTGCCACGTGTGGAACTTTATATGCCCATTTTGAAGTATGTGCTGAAACCGTAGGGTGAAGGGAGTAGGACATCGCTCTCTAGCTCTCCTTGCCATCTACCCAAAGATTAAAAGGAAGAGAAGTAATCCGAAATGCTTACCCTCTCTGTCTCTGTTTTTTGCCTCACCAATTCTCACACATGCATTGGATGTGTGTGCATATGTGTGTATGTGATTTAACCATATTTTCTCTTTAAAATAGGGCTCACGCCTAAAGTCAAACCCTCTATTGTATGGGACATCATCAATTTGATCATCCTGTTAGTAGACTTAGCTACCAACTCTTACAGGGTCTGAAACTATGTGAGGCACGCTTACTCTGTGCTCTCATTGGAACTTGCATTCAAATGAGATCACTTGATCAAAATGGTTGTAAAGTTTGCAGCAAAACTAGGTGTTTTGTGAAGGTAACAAAGAGTAGGAATCGTGTCTCATTTTTATATCTCCTGAATATAGCTCAGAACCTGGGATTTGTAGCAGTTACTCAATAATGTTTACTGAGTGGATAGATGGATGGATGGATAGAGCTGATCCAAAAGCCCTTTCTATATTGTTTACCTCAATGACAGTTTCTCTTTGGGGAAAAATCTACCTATTAGGGAATTATTTCATTTAGTTTTAACTGTGGGGACTTCTTTGTGACCACTCCCTACTTGTAGAGTAGGACAGGCAGAACTATAGATGTATATTCATTTGTTTGACAAATATTACTGCCCCCACTCTGCACATGCTTATCCCTGTGCTGGTAAAATATCTGCCCTGAGCCCTTAATACCTACTTGAAATGGATCAAAGAATTAGTCATGTGCAATCCATGTGTGAGATCCACATCAGAGCAGATTATAGAACACACAGCTTAACCCACCCTGCACCTCATTCATAACACCCCCACCTCTACCCACCCCCCGCAGCAGAAGTTTTCTCATTGGTCCTGTTCATAGACAAGCCAATTTTTATTTCTAGAAATCAGTAACACAGTGGGATTCGAGTTTAAGGAGATGTCTTCCCTTCCCTTTCTCCTATACCTTTTTTTCTGTATTTTATTTCACCTTTATTGTATTTTTTTCATTATCCTTTAGTCCCCTCATACCCCTTGCCCCCAGCATTCACCACACTGTTGTCTGTGCCCATGAGTCCTTTTCCTTTCTGCTCAATCTCTCCCCTGCCTCACCTCCCCACCCTTTAAACATGTCCTGGCCTCACACAGTTATAATGTCTAAATTTGAAATAAGGAGGTATAGTTTACAAAAGGCAGCCGTATAGATAATCTCAATTAATCCTCATAGTAACTCTGTGATTGTTCCAGGACCCTACACACTCAGGGTGACCTTGTCCTCCTCTTTTCTTTCTGGTCTTTAACTCTAATTATTCATCTTGGTGACATACAGCTTTGTTCCTTGTACTGTTCCAGGCCAGTTAGTATTAGTAGATTGCTGGATAATCTCAGTGTTAGCCAGCGTCTGACATCAGCCAGAACTTATTCCTGAGAGCATTCTATAAATTATAAGGCTGTTAATTTAATTTCTTTTACCATCCATGTGACCCTCACTCTATTTTTAAATTATTTAGCCAATTTTTATTGGTCACCTCTACTCTAAAGTGCTAAAATATGGTACCTAGTAAATAATGTTCAGAGAAATGATACAATTCTTATGGGGTTTTATTCTTCTAAGAAAACCTACAAAAAGGAATAGGCACACACGTATTTTATTGAGTATTTATTTCATAAGAGAGAGCAAGAGGTTAAGAGATTTGTGTAAAAAGGCCCCTGTGGAGGAAGCAAAGGGGCAGGAAACGTGGAAGAAAGGACTAACACATAAGCCTGTCACATTGCACTGAGCCTTCAGGGGACCTGGTTAGATGCTGGTGAATAGAACTCTTTCTTCCCTCGAACAGCGCCCTGGTACTGACCCCATCCTGACTGAAGTTCTGGGGGATGTTTTCACCACTTTTGAACTATGAGTCAACTTTAGCTGGAGCTTTTGATATAATGGTTTGGATTGATTAAGGCAGTGTCTGAACACGTCCTGCCCTGAACGGACTCGTCGTCACCCACTGAGAGTTGGGTGCTTCTGCGTGGTGCTGCGCTTTCCTGGACTGGGTGTGCAGATGACACTTTTTGGCGGTGGTCACGGGAGTCATCTATTGTTATGTTGTCAACATGTAATGGTCAAGTGCAACAACCTGCTTCAAACTCAGTTCCCTGCCTTATAGCTAAATGGGGGAATTGCCTTTTCAGACTTAGGTAGCTGGTTAGTACCCTAGAAAAGGATAAAATATGTGGCCAAATATCTGATTAAAAGGGGCCAAATGCACTTTTAGAACTATTTGTTTCTTTGGTTTTACAACCTTTTCCAAACTCTGCATTTTTGTAGAGAGAGTAGGGAAGGAAGTCCAGTCACCGGGTCTCATTTGATCAGTTGCTCCGAATTTCCCTAAAAGTTGACTCTGCTTATGTTAGACCTTATTTCTATGTCAAAGAGCCATACCGTCTTCCTGACACCACCAGGAATCTCATGGAGACAAAACCCTGTCCACTTTCTCAGTAATGTACACACTCCATGCAGCCCACCGCACGGCCTGGGGCTTATACACGTGTGGAAGACAGGTGGATTTTCCACGAAGCAAAGGAAGCCCAAGCTTTAATACCCCAGGGCCCTAGACTTAATCTTTTTAGTATAGTTCCGTAGTATTTGGTTCAAAGAAAACCCTAGAATTGTGCAAACTTCAGATTCCACAAAACCTGTATCCACCGTGACAAGAACAAAGTCACTAAAGCCTCGACACCCATTGTTGACATCACCTTTCAGAGCTACATGGAGGTGTGTACATGGAGGCTGAAAGAGATGAGGTTCTTAAAAGTTTCTGACATGTTTGTGATTTTACAGCCTGAAGAGCCATCCCCGTCGATCCTTCTCAAATGTCCATCGACATCAATCCAGAAACCCTTTTTGGAAGAGGATAGTTAAAGGTATTAACAAGGAAGATGGATATTTCTCACATTTTTATGTGAGACCCCAAAAGATATACTTCCTCCATCATCCTTACCCTTTCATTTCTAACCTCATGGCAAGCACAAAATGAATACTCAAATTAGTTACTAAGAATCTAAGTGATTTAAGAAAGCTGACTTTGAGGGAGAATGTCTTCAAAGGTAGTATCATTTAATGTCTTTTCTTTCAGTTGTGAAGTGAAAGAACCCAGGTTTTTGTCTTGTTTTGTTTTAGAGAAAATCAATTGTCAATAGTAATTTATTTAATTTGAAAATAGCATAGTCAATTGTAGGCTTTTTTTAGTATCTCTTTTTACTGATTTTAGAGAGGGGGGAAGAAAGAGACAAAAATATTAATTTGTTGTTCCCTTTATTTGTGCATTCATTGGTTGTTTATTGAATGTGCCTTGACTGGGGATCAAACCTGCAACTTTGATGTACAAGAACAACACTCTAACTAACTGAGCTACTGTATGAGGGCAACTTCAGATTTTTAAAATATGGACATAAACCCTGACTGGTATGGCTCAGTTGAATGGGCATTGTCCCAGAAAGCAAAAGGTCACAGGTTCGATTCCTGATCAGAGCNACCTGTACTTGAACAAGAATTAAATAAAAATTATATTAAAAAAAAAAAAAAAAAAGAAAATAGCATAGTCAATTGTAGGCTTTTTTTAGTATCTCTTTTTACTGATTTTAGAGAGAGGGGAGGAAAAAGAGACAGAAAAATATTAATTTGTTGTTCCCTTTATTTGTGCATTCATTGGTTGTTTATTGAATGTGCCTTGACTGGGGATCAAACCTGCAACTTTGATGTACAAGAACAACACTCTAACTAACTGAGCTACTGTATGAGGGCAACTTCAGATTTTTAAAATATGGACATAAACCCTGACTGGTATGGCTCAGTTGAATGGGCATTGTCCCAGAAAGCAAAAGGTCACAGGTTCGATTCCTGATCAGAGCATCATGCCTGGGTTATGGGTTCTGTCCCCAGTCAGGGTGCATACAAGAGGCAATCGATTGATGTTTCTTTCTCGCACTGATGTTTCTCTCCCACCTTTCCCCCTCTCTAAAAATAAATAAATAAAAATTAAAATAAAATAAAAATATGGCTGCAAGTTCTATCTACCTTCAGCTACATGAAATAGGCAAATAGTGCTTCGGTTTACAAAGAAGAGTTATTCATTCTTAATTAAAAGTCTGAAATCCAAGGAGACTTTCAAATCATTTCAAAGACCCCTTGCGTGAAATTTGCAGTACACCTTTGAAATACGCCTCTGTCACAGCTGCCCTCTGATGAGGCTTGGGTTCCAACCTGTGCCTCTCCAGCAGTCTGTGCAACCACGACTGCCAGGTGGCATCCGCTTCCCCACAGTGTCCTCCTCCTGTCTGCCATGAGGGAATAAAGCCGCATCGCCCTGGGAAGCTCCCACTGGTGGCTCAGAAGAAATCTGTCTGCAGAGAAGAGATGGCAGGCGTATTTGGAAATGTGAATTATTGCTGTCATCAACACATTGCTTTCCCCACCCCACCCCCAACTCCATATTGAACCTTTGACATTGAAACAGTTTGCTTATGCATAGTTGTGATATTTGTAATTTGCCTTGTGCTTGTTGAAACATAAAGATTCATAGCTAGTTGTTTGTGGCTTTGTGGGGTGCAAAAGAATTTTTCTCTGTAAATTTAATGAAAAGGAAATTAGCAAACATAATAAGTTGCCTTAAAATTTTTGCAATTTATTATTTAAGAAAGTACCCATCAGAAACAACTACTCTAAATAGGCTAAAATAAAATTTTAAAAAACTGCAGTAAACATTTTTGCTGCTTCAAAGAAAAGTAGAGTCTTCAGTTCAATGCTAAGCATACCCCCAAATAAGAAAGAACTCAAAGAAAAAGGAAAATGCTGAGAGCATCTGTAAACTTGGGCTTGCATTGTTTGTACTCCAGAGATAGTTGTGGCAATTGTGCTGATAAAAGAGAATTTATGGATGTAAGTCATTTGTGCCAATATAGCTCTGGCATGTATTGCTGTGAGTACCATTGGTGAATGCAAAATCAACCCCTTAAAACATCTTTTCACCTTCAGAAGATCCTCAAAGGTTTCCCAACAACCTTTCACTATGACCTAATCTGTAGGTGACTTTTTCTTGTTAGATTATCAGAAAGACATTGAGGAGATCCTTCATCAAGTTATATTCCAACACTGATGACATGAAGGAAAATATTTCCAACCACTTCAAAAATTGTTTCTTAAGCAACTGACTTGCTTATACTATTAGGGTAAGAATTCATTAGGCAGATTAAAATAACTGTGACTTGAAATCAATTTGCTCTCTGCCCACGATCTGTAGCCATTAGGGAAATGCTAGCAAAAGTAGTTCTTTGGAAGAAATTATAAATAGCCATATTATAAAGTCATTTTTCTACCATTGGTTCTGTATCAACTCTCTCCAAACAGCATGATTTCATTTTTTGTAAATATTTGATTTATATAGCCTGAAATCTTTATGTGGTAGAGAAGAAAATTTAACATAGTATAGGATAATGTAATACATAATTACGATTTCCGAGGCTATGCTTTGTTTCAATTTTCAAATCTCTGATATACCGCCTTCAACATGGATAGTAGACTTAATTCATACAATTGTTTTTTCTCTCCAGGACTGGGAAGGACAGAAAGTTAAGGAGTTGGGGAGGCTCCTGGGCCTGGGAGTACACGTCAGCTCTGCGCCCCAGCTGCTTCACTTGCCTCACCTTAGTCCAAGCCCCGTGGTTCCCAGCCCCACAGTGGCAACAACCAGTCTTCTCAACTCTTCTTCAGATAGCTGTTACTCTGCCCTGCCACAAAGGTCTAGTCCCACCCTCCTTTCTGGTGAGAGAGAATGACAGTCCATGGCCCTCTTTTCAAATTCTAATTTCACACTAAAGATTATGTAAATAATTTCTATTCTACATGAAGAGGAAACTCATGCCATTTCACCAAGACAGATTTCTTCTTATTTTTGTATGGAGAATATCTCAGGTGCAAATTACTGTATGACCTACTTTCCTAATGACTTGGGGAAATGGATGGTTTATGTCAAACACTGAAACTTTGACCACAAGATTATCGCTCTTTTCCACCACTAATTGTGAGGGAGGCAAATTCTAATACCATGGATTTCAAAACTCTCCACATATCCTTACAATTTGTGCATTGATCCATATTCATGCTTTAGTTTTAATGGTGAAACACATTTTCTAGACTGTCTCTACCACTGAATTACCTCGGGCAACGGATGATTCTTCTGCATTTTGTGTTATCTGAATAATGATGAGTTAGGAAAATATTTTTTTCTGTAACAATGTGGTAAGTAATAACATTAAGAGCATTTAGAAAATATTACAATCATAAAATATTGTGTTTGATTTTAGCAATGCATATCAAATTATGGTTTGAAAATTATGGTTTGTTAATAGCATGTAAAGCCCTGGAATGGAACTCTAGCAATTGCTTATGTTGTAGGTCAGTATTTCTTCTCAACAAAAACATAAGGCCCAGTTGGATCATTTAAAGATGTCCTGGAGGCTCCTAAGCCTCTCCTCATTTTTTTGAATTCTTGTTTTTTCATTCTTTTCTGTTTGGTTGTTTCTTTCTTCCTTCTGGTCCACTCCACTGATTTCAGTTTCAGTTTTCTTTCCATCACTGTCGGTTCCCTGTGCATTTTGCTTTGTTTCATTTAGTGTAGCCTTCATTTTTTCATCTAATTTGTGATTAAAATCAACCAGTTCTGTGACCATCCTAATCACCAGTGTTTTGAACTGTGCATCTGATAGGTTGGCTATCTCTTTGTTGCTTATAAGTATTGGCTCTGGGGCTTTGGGTCGTTTTTCTGCTTGAGCCATAATGTTTTGGTCTGTCCGCACCTGTTTCATAAGGTCAAGTTCAAGGAGTTCATTATCACCAAGCCCTTACTATATGAAGTGTTAAAGGGACTTATCTAAGAAAAAGAAGATAGAAAATGTGAACAGTGAAAGGACAGCAACTCACAGTTATTAACAACCACACCTAAAACAAAAGCAAACTAAGGACAGCTAGATCAGGAGTGGAACCATAAAAATAGAGATCACATGAAGGGTTAACAACAGGGTTGCGGAAGGAGAAGGTGCAGAGAATAAGTAGCATAGATGGTAGGTAGAAAATAGACAGGGGGGAGAGCAAGAATAGTATGGGAAATGTAGAAACTAAAGAACATGTGACACATGGACATGAACTAAAGGGGGGAATGGGGGGGAAGGGGGTGTGCAGGGTGGAGGGGAATGAAGGGGGGAAATGGGACAACTGTAATGGCATAAGCAATACAATATATTTTTAAAAAGAAGTACAAATTTGTAGTCACAAAATAGTCATGGGGATGTGAAGTACAGCATAGACTATATAGGCAATAATATTGTCATAACTATGTATGGTGCCAAGTGGTTTCTAGAAATATCAAAGAGGAATATTCTGTAAAGTATATGATTATCTAACCACTACGCTATACACCTGAAACTAATACAAAGTACTTTTAAGTGTAAATTGTAATTGAAAAGTAAAATTTAAAAAAATTTTAAAAAAAACATAAGGCCCAGAGTCAGGGATACAAACATAAGTTAGGATTTCTTTGTGTTGTATATTTATTAGTAAAGGATCCTGTGGACAGAAATGTTCGGAACCTTGTTTTTGAAGCTTTTAAAAAAGACTAAAAAGAGGAGCAATGAGCTATTTTTCCATGGGAAGGGCTCAGGACCGGACTTCACAAGAGTGGGCTAGACACCGGCAAGCAAGAGCTTTAGAAACTAGTCTCCCTCTAGTTTCTGGATATAGCTGAATCTCAATCACCCGTCCTTTTCTGCAGAATTCACCTGGCTAATCTTCCCTTTTACTCATTATATCTTCCTTAGCATGTCCAGTGAATGCTGCTGAAAGACCAGCACATAGCGTTCATTCTGCAGTGACTGTGGCTTCAGTGGTTGGTTATAGGCTTCAAGAAATTGTCAAGAGTTACAGACAGAATCTCAGGCTGGGTAGGGGCTGAGAGAAAAGAGGCCTCTTCACGCTCACAGAGTTGTCTGCATGCTCCTCACACCTCCCAGGCTGCGGGGAGGCTGGTAGAAGCACTGGTGAAGCACAACATTCCTGACTCCTGGTCATGGCCTCAGGTAGAAGCTTCTAGAAAGTTCCTCCAACAGAAGCACGGTCTCTCTGGAGACCCCTAAACTGCGGAGAGCACTATCAATCAGAGAGATGAACAAGCCCTGATAACAAATCCAGCGGAAACCTTGCCACCTTACTTTTTTTTTTTTCTGAAGACCTTTTCAAACCATTCTCTAGTCACTGAGTAGAAAGCAGTAAATTGGAGCAGCAGGCTCGGAATTTGGAAGGCTCAGGCAGGCTGAGGGATCGGTTTCTGCAACCCTCTCTTCTACCCAGGGGTCATACATAATGGAAAAGAAGGTAAATAAGAATTAAATACCTGAAGTCTCTTTTTTCTTCTGTCCTTTGATTACATCACTATATTATTTATGATTCCCCCAAGAAAAGGAAACTTCCCTTAAGTGCCATTGCTTTTGTAAATTGTTAAAGAATCACAAAAATGAAATACTTCACAGCGGGTTTTTCTCTATTGCCTTTTTCTGCCGAACTGACCCCTTTTAAGTGATGGTTTGCCCTCCTGTGTTCCCCTCCTCCACAGCCACCCTGTCTTCACCACCTTCAAATACAACCAGCCTCAGCTTCACTATATCTTATTTACCAAAGGAAATCAAATATATCTTAAGTCCACAGAGCTTGGTGTAGTGTTCATGGGCACTGTCCTGGTCTTGCATTATATGATACCGTTTTGTGTCTCAGGGACCGTGTTTCAGGTCGATAGTCTACATTCTCTGTTTCATGTTTGCATGAGAACTGAGTAAACAATTACACAGTGGGAACAGTGAACATAGGCAATGCAAACAGCTCAGTTTTGATTTGCTTTTAAATACAATTCTCAATGACTTGGGTGGGAGGAGGAATGAAAAGAAATGTGCAGTTTCTCAAAGTTCCATATTTTCTTCGCCCAAATAGATCTGACACAAGGGCTCTCTCATTCAGAACTTATTTAAAAGTTCCTAGCATTTGTTTCTTTCTTCTAAACAAAACTTCAGGACTATTTTTTAAATATTATTTACCACTACCACCAGAAAATTGAAGAGATTAGGATATAGATCCTTCTGCAATCCTGTCTTCCAGCTGGAGAGAATTCTTTTTAATAGAAAGGAGTGTGAATAACAGGTTAGATGATGTCAAGGGAGAGACCAATAAGATACTGGAATGATGAAAGCTTCATGTAATAATTCCTAACGGACTTAAGGGGAGAATACAGTGAGAAATAAACTCTGCCACACGTGACAGGCAAGGTTCTTTTCTGACTCCAGTTTACCAGATGTCCTGACTTTCTACCTTTGAGATTGTTCTGTACTCATCATCACTCCTTCTGAGCAGAATAAAATCAAGCTTGAGAAGAAATAAACCCAGGATAGAAGAGAAGTTACACTGGAATGGCATTAATGAGTATGTTATTCATGGGAACAAAACTCTAGGAACTCAAAGTCAGAAAAATTGTTTCTCTCACATTCATTTATTTAACTCCCTCAAGTCTGTGGTCTGTACCTACCAACCGGGAGTTTGTCACCCGCCCTGGGTGAGTCTCAGCCCATGTGCCTGCATAGTGTGTGCACTGGGTTTTTTAAATAGGCAGTCTTCATTTTACACTATACATTAATGTATTTCATGTTAATACACACACACACATATATATATGTATATGGTCT
This sequence comes from Sturnira hondurensis, assembly GCF_014824575.4. NCBI lineage: Eukaryota > Metazoa > Chordata > Mammalia > Chiroptera > Phyllostomidae > Sturnira > Sturnira hondurensis. The sequence continues at coordinate 6,100,845 of NW_028074140.1, read as the reverse complement.
GTCCAGAAAGTATCCAGCCACACAGTATGAAAAATAGAGACATTTACTGAAACAGATACAAGATCAAGAAAAACTGTACATAGGGTAATGACATCTCAGCCCCCTTCAAAGTAGGCACCTTGGAACCTCACATAGTTCTCCTAGTCGAGATCAGCTGCCCCATCCTATTTTCCGGAATCTCAATTGTCTGGAATCTCTTCCCTTTTAAAGGTGATTTTAGTTTTGGAAAAAGCCAGAAGTCACAGGGTGCCAAATCTGGGCTGCAGAGGAGCTGAGTTAGCTGGGCAATCTGATGTTTCACAAAAACCTCTGCACAAGATATGATGCACAAGCGGGCGCACTGTTGTGACAAAGCTGCCAATCACCAGTTACCCATAGCTGCGACCTTCTGGGTCATCTGAATAGTTTTTGTACAGGAATGTTCAAGCTTAATGCAAAACTTGATACAGGTTCATTGCTCTACTTGCTCAGTCATTTTGAATGCAATGGCCACACAGTACACATGCTCACTCAACAGCATCTACTGCCTCCACTGACTAGTACAGAGAAGTTGTCATTGTTCACACATGTGCATTCCAGTCCACTCTCCTTGGTAGCCAGGTTACATCGATGTCATGCAAACTGTTCTTGTTATAGTAACAATGGTTGGACTTTTTATGAATAGACTGTATGCATATATATACATACATACATACATATATATGTATATATATATGTGTGTGTGTGTATATATATATATACATACAGTATATATATACATACAGCTTGAGGGTGTTAAGTAAATGAATGTGAGAGAAACAATTTATATAATATTTTACTATATACACACACATACATACACACACCACATATATATCATATATATATATATATACAGTATGCTACATTACACTGTATACCTATTAGACATATATGTATCTATCACATACACACAGAATCGTATGTATGCTGTGTATGGGCACTTTAAGAGATTTTAAGAATAGCTTTGAGTCTCTACTCCACTTTCACTTTACATACTGACTCTACAAATTAACCCCCGTGTGTGATCGCTGCAATTAATTATGGCATTTGATTAAGTTTGGTGCCTTTGCTCAGACACACCACATCTGCAGTAACTGAAAGACCCTGCTGGTGCATCTGTGCAAAGTCTGTCTCAGACACTGGAAGAGTGGGAAATAGAGAAATGTACTAATTTTCAAAAGGAGGATAAAGATATAGTCCAGAAATTAAAACTAAAAATTCATTTGACACTGATCTCAAGCAACAGCAATGACAACAACAGCAGCAACAAACTTTTGGATATTTAAATAATTCAGAAGCATTTAGGTGGTGATTGCAATTAGCCAGCATGGTTGCAATAAGAATAATTCATAAAAAGCAAAGCTAATTTTTTTTGTTATACTATTCACCTGTTTTTAAGAAGAAATCATTAAGATAATTTATCTCAATTTTGTGGTATTCTAATGGAAAAAAATGAAGAATAACATTAAGTTATGAACTGTCATCAAATTAGAGAAAGGTTTTAGTCAAATCCTTCCCTAATTGACACTTAGTTCCATCTTGTTCAATATTCTTCTTTAATATCTTAGATGAGCTCTGGATGGTGTGGCTCAGTTGCTGGTTCAAATCCCAGTCAGGGCACATGCCTGGGTTGCAGGCCAGGTCCCTGATAGGGGATAAGCAAGAGGCAACCACACATTGATGTTCCTCTCCCTCTCTTTCTCCCTTCTCCTCTCTCTAAAAGTAAATAAATAAATATTTTTAAAAATAATATCTTGGATAAAAATTATACAACAATTATACCTTATGTATGGATTACAAAAATCTAGACAGGAGAGAAAAATTACATAATTACATTAGTATTCCCCCCAAATCCTCAGCGAACTGAATTTGAAGAGCAAAGCTAATAAAACTTCATTTATAAGAGAAATATAAAGGTCATCACTAAAGTGAAAAATTTTAACTTTGTACAAGAGAATTAGGCATATCTGTTTCAAAAACAAATCTTGTGGAAAGAACTAGACTTTTCATTGACTGGAAGTGTCATGTAAGCCATTCGTATGATATATCTGCTAAGAAAGCCACTGCAGTCTTTGGTTGCATTTCCAGTCCTCAAGGAAAGAGGAGATTATCTTCTCATTGAACTCCACACTGGTTGACCACCCATGGAGTACTCTATTGATTTTAGGGGGACATATCTTTAATCCATCTTCAACATGACAGCCTTTCAAATATTTGAAGACAGCTTTCAAGCTGCCTTCTCCAAACTAAGTATCCCTCTTCTTAATAGAACAAGGTGGTATGTCATCAGGACAATTCCTTGTTAATAACAGTGCCCTCTACAAATTTGTCAATAACTTTCTGTAAAGGTCTCACCCAAGATTGGATGGAATGTTCCAGATGTACCCTTACTTGCCCAGTGTAAATCGTCTCTACATTAATCAAGTATAATACTACAGTAAATCTATATCACATGTGCATTTAATTTACACTAATATTACTACACATTTAAGCAAAAGTTAATGAAAGGATACTGCCCATCCAGTGAACATATGTCCCTGAGTAAACATGAAATGAGAGATGTGAATCTGTACATTCCTGGCTCATAAATGTAATAATATTTCTTATAGCAAAGGCTAAAGATGTGTATTTTATGTTGTTTAGTTTCATTTCTAAATAGACTGCTTGTGACTTTTGATAATGACATAAGATGTAATACTCTTTCATATCTTTTTTTTTCAGTTACTTCACATTGTTGGTCTTATAGTCAATTTTTCACAACACTAAATTCTTAGTAAATTAGTTCTACTCTATCCTATACTTGTACCATTGTTTTGTTTCATTTTGTTTGAACTTCAGTATAGAATTTTATGTTTGTTTCTATTACATTTCTCCTACTAAATTTGACTCATTGTTCCAGACTATTGCTTTGGGGGATCTAATTGCTATCACACTTGTCCTTCTGTCATCTGGTTTCCATGATAAATCCAGACCTGACCCCTCCTTCTTGGTTGCTATTGCTGGTTCATTAAAATCTTTGCATGAACTATTAACTACATATCACTGAATCTAAGATACATTTTTTTTACATTTTTTACCTATGTTGAAATTATGTCTTAAAACCAGGGGCATCTTGAAGACAGTAAGAGAAGCCATAGTTGGGGAAAAAATATTTGCAAATGGCACATGTGCTCAAGGACTCTTATCCAAAACATACAAAAAAAAAGAGGACTCTTCCGATCAAGATTGTGGCATTTGTAAACATGGCTCACCTCGTCCCACAACCATATCAAAATTACAACTAAACCATAGAAAAACCATCATTCAGAACCATCGGAAACTGAGCTGAATGGAAGCCCTACAACTACAGAACTAAAGAAGATACCATATCAAGAGTGGTAGAGTCCCAGAGACACGGAACAGGTTGGTCCTACACCCACATGTGGCAGATAAAAATCGGGAGGAATATCTCAGAATTGAGTGGTCCCAGCCTCCCACCAGTACCCCAAGCCCAGGATTCCAGTGCCAGAAAGATAAATGTTCATGACTTCTGGCTGTAAAACCCAGTGAAGATTGAGTCTGTGGAAAACAGAAACTTCTGGAATCCCAAGCAGTTTCTCTTCAAGGGCCCATGCATAGACTTACTTGGACTCACTCCCTCAGAGACCCAGTTCCTGGGCAGCAGATTGAAAAGCATCAGGTTCATACAGGGAAGAGGTGAATTGTCTGACATCAGGGTGAGAGCTAGGGTGCAGCGTTCTCCCAGTCAGAAGTGCTGGCAGAGGCCATTGTTTCTTTTCTGAGCCCTCTCCCTACAGAACCAGCAGGCAGGCAACATATCTGAGTCTCCATCAATCTGGCTGATATTGTTTGCCCCACTATGGTGATTCCCTGAGGCCCTGGTGCATCGAACTTTCAGGCCTACCCAAGCTATTTCCAGGGGCTTTTCCATATGAATGGCTTCTCTTGGCCCATGCTTCAGATTTTCCTAAATTCTCTCAAACAAGCAGCATCTGGCTTCAGCAAGCCCTGAGCCTTGTATCTCTTATTAAGTTTCCCCAGGCCTTTCACTAGCAGCAGCCAGCCTTGGTTCACAGATTAGACTCCTGTAGGTACCACCAAGCCCAGCACAACTAGCAGTCATCTTCAAATTACTTTGTAACTAATTCTGTGCTACCCCAGACAGAACATAGGTGGTGGCTGACCTTGGATGTGCCAATATCACTCAAAGCTTAACTACATAAGGAGGGTGTACACAGCCCACACAGTGGACACACCTTGAGTACCCAGCTTGGGTAATAGGGAGGCTGTGCCACTGGACCCTACAGGACACCTACTACACGAGGCCACTCTATCAAGCCTGAGAGACATAGAAGCTCTATATAATAGATAAAAACAAACAGAGGGAGGCTGTCAAAATGAGGAAACAAAGAAACATGGCTCAAATGAAAGAACAGAACAAAACTCCAAAATAAGAATTAAACATAATGGAGATGAGTAATATATCAGATGCATAGTTCAAAACACTAGTTATAAGGATGCTCAGTGAGGACCTAGTGAGGACTTAGGAGGACCTAAGGAGGACCTAAGTCCTCCTAACTTAGTGAGGACCTCTACAGCATAAAAAAATTCAGTCAAAATTAAGGGTATGCTAATGAAATAAAGAACAATGTACAGGGAATCAACAGTAAAGTGGATGAAGCTGAGAATAAAATCAGTGATTTGTTACATAAGGAAGCAAAACACAACCAATCAGAACAACAACAAGAAAAAAATAATCCAAAAACATAAAGATAGTGTAAGGAGCCTCTGGGACAATTTCAAGCCTACCAACATTTGCATCAGAGAGGTACCAGAAAGAGAAAGAAATTAGAAACCTACTTGAAAAAAAAATTAAAGAAAGCTTCCCAATTTGTTGAAGGAAATAGACATACAAGTTCAGGAAGTACAGAGAGTCCCAAACAAGATGGATCCAAAGAGGTCTGCTCCAAGACACAACATAATTAAAATGTCAAAGGTTAAACATAAAGAGGAAATTTTAAAAGCAGCAAGAGAAAAGCAGTTAGTTACCTACAAAAGAGCCTGTATAAGACTGTCAGCTGATTTCTCAAAAGAAACTTAGCAGGCTAGAAGGGATTGGCAAGAAATATTCAAAGTGTTGAAAAGCAAAGACCTATAACCAAGATTATTCTACCCAGCAAAGCTACCATTTAGAATTAAAGAACAGATAAAGAGCTTCCCAGACAAGGAAAAACCTAAAGGAGTTCATCATGACCAGACCAGCATTATATGAAATGTTAAAGGGTCTTCTTTAAGAAGATCAAAATCATAAATAATAAAATGGCAATAAATACAACCTTATCAACAATTAAATCTAAAAAATAAAATAAACAAGCAGAACAAAAATAGAAAAAAACTCTTACACTCCACAATAACTTATTGTGAACAACATAATTAATCAATGGGCCAAACATTTTAACAAATATCTCACCAAAAACATACATATGGCAAGTAAACACATGAAAATACATTCAACATTATATTTAAATAGGGAATTGCAAATTAAGAGAACAATGAGATCCACTACATACCTAATAGAATGGCCAAATGACCACTGACAACAGCAAATGCTGGTGAGGATGTGGAGCAATAGGAACTCTCACTCACTGATGGTGAGGATACAAAATGATAACAGCTACTATGGAAAACAGTTTGATATTTCTTGCAAAACTGAACATACTCTTACCATATTATCCAGCTATAGGACTCCTTGGTGTGATTTACCCAGATGAACTGAAAACTTATATACACACAGATGTGTACAGCAGCTTTATTCATAATTACCAAAACTTGGGAGCAACCAAGATGTCCTTCCTCAGTAAATGAGCGAATAAATAAGTCCTGGTTCATTCAGGCAATGGATAAAGAGTCCTAAAAAGAAATGCACTATCAAGCCATGAAAAGATATAGAGGAAACTAAAATTCATATTAACAAATGAAAGAAGCCTATCTGAAAAGGTTACCTACTTTGTGATTCAAACTACATCATTCTCAAAAAGGCAACTCTATGGAGACAGTAAAAAACATTAGTAGTTGCCAGGAGACAGTGGGTGGGGAGGATGAATAGGCAGAGCAGAGAGGATTTATAGGGCAGTGAAACTACTCCTTGTGATACAACAATGGTAGATACATGTCATTACACATTTTTTCAGACTCATTGCCAATATACAACACCAAGTGTGGATCCTGATGTTAACCATGGACTTTGGGTGATACAATGTGTCAATGTAGGTTCATCGATTCTAACACATGTTCTCCTTTGGCATGGGATGTTGATAGTGGGGGAAGACTGTACAGGTGTGGGGGCAAGGGGTATATGGAAACTCTGTATTTTCCAATAATTTTTGCTGTGAACCTGAAAATTTTCTTAAAAAGGAAGTTTAATAGTGTTTTAAAAATCAATAGGATCTTACAATACCTGCTGGCCAGCTGGCAACCAAGCAGTGTGATCATCATCTGTGCAGGAAAAAATGTGGCCGTTGCTCATCGCATTATCAGCGCCTCAAGTGAGTTAGGTGCACTTTGGGGACTTTTCGTATTAACTATAAGATGCCTTCAAAAAGATTACGCTGTGATTCAACTTTGAAAGAAAAAGCTATTGTAGATGTGAACAGCCCAGAAACAGAGCAGCAGGATGTATATTTGATGTTAGTGTAGCAAATAATTGCCATTGGAGTAGTGATCAAAACTCAGTATTTTCTTGAGAATACAGGACCCAGGAAAGGATGGTCATCACAAGTGCACCAAGCCATGCTCCATTTATACCTGAAATTAGCACAAAGGACTATCCCATGGCAAGTGACATATGTAAAAGAAATGAACAAATCCTGAGAATAGATTTAACAAATTATTCAGTGAGGAAAAAGATGGTGTGGCAGTGTTGTGTGACTTAAATGATAACAATACAAAAGCCAAGTCTGGTCAGAGAGAAAATGCTGCAATGGCTGAGCGTTCTATAACGTGCCTCAGAACGACACTGTCGGGGCTAAAACAACTGCAGAAGAGATCCAGGAGCATACATAAGTCTAAAATAAAAATTACAAGTTATCAGAAAGCAGCATATAGTTTAGTAGGCAGTACTTTTTCTTAGTATTATATAAAATAATGCTCAATCTCGCAATAGTGTCTCAAGGCAAACAAATATGATTTTACCCACTGTAGACTTAATCTATACATTCATTGATGATGAAACTTCCATCATTCCTTAAAACTATTGGCAGATGAGTGAACTAGCTGGTGAATATTTTCCCGTGAGGGACGGTGAAGGGAAATGTAGAGCAAGTGCACATGAGAGGTCTACCAGGACAATAAAAGAACATTGTGAACAGTGGCTAACAGGTGCGCATGATCAATGGGGACAGCCTGACTCAATTAAGGGATTCCATGAAGGAAATGTGATGCACGTGGAAGCATTTGAAAGCACCAAAATCATCAACATCAACATAGTCATCATTTCAGTAACCTCAATAAATGTCAATAGATTCTATTTGCTTATTAAATCATAAAGACTCCTATTCAGTGAAATGCAAAACCAACATAGATAGATCTTAGGTAAATAATGATGAACTGAAAAGGCAAATTGCAGAAAGAGAATAAAACCACTAATTAAATGTTTAAAACTCACAAAGCAATTCTGTATGTAATGTATAAATACATTCATGGCTACTAGAAGTACAAAATCATGGGCACACAACTGCCTGGAGATAGTGGCTGCCTCTGCAGAGAGTGGAGGTAGGGTTTGAGAAGGTTACAAAAGAGAAGAAAACTATGTTTTGCGGGGTAGTTTCTTTAATGGAGATCACTGGCCATGCCAGGTGAATGCCCTCTAGGTAACCAGGGTTCAGCCCTATACCAGGGTTCAAAATAAATTCCATAAGTTACCTGGAGTGCGCTAAGAAGTGGGCTTTCTTGAGCAAAATGAGAACTCCCATACAGGAGTACCTCATTTCATTTCACTTCACTTTATTGCACTTCATCGGTGTTATGTTTTTTACAAACTAAAGACAAGGCCTCCCACTAGGAAAAAGATTACGACTTGCTTTATTGCGACATTTGCTTTACCACCATGGTCTGGAAGGAAACCCACAGTATGTCAAGGTGTGCCTGAACGGATAGCCAGGATTGGCGAGAGGAGAAGACTCAGTGTCTCCATCTCTCCACTAGCCCACAGAGGTGAGTCTATGGGCTAGTGGAGGGACATTGCCCTCCTGCTTTTCTGCTTTTCTGTAGGGCAGGGTGAGAAAGCTGCACTGTAGGTGAGGAAATATACAGGCTGCATGATGCCCAGAAGTCAGCAGTTCATAGATCTGTCTGATAAAACCTCAAGTGAAGCTGTTCTTCACTTGAGGATCGTGGAGCCCATGAAAATTTGCTGAACACCTTCCAGGGTTAGAGGCCACCAGTGCCAGTCAGCCCTATCCTAGTCTCAGCTGGTCTGTTGCCCAAGCAACCTGGAATGAGCTCCCAAATTATTTTCGGGAAGCACAGAGCAATGCACAATGGAATCTGTAACATTTAATTTCTTAAAAAGCAGAATGGGAGGAGTAATCTGAAACAAAGACCCCAATAGCTAACAGCTGTTAAATCTGAGTGCTTGTTACATTACCATCTGTGCTATGTTTGGTAGAAGATATAAAGTTGTGTTTGAAAGGCCCCTTCCGATCCTAAACAGTAAGCACTGCAAAGATTTGGGTGTTTTTCCAGTTCACAGATCTTTATGGATTAAAATATGTACACATACAGATGTAGAATTGGAGTGTTTAGTGGAAGAGGGTTGTTCCTGCTGCTGTTTTGATTCTTGTTGTTAAGGCTTTCTCTATTGTTTCTACTTCAAGTTCTGGAGATTCCAGATTGGTTTATATTGTGTTGGCTTTGTTTCCTTTTGTGACTATAATAGACTGGGAATTAGTAACATAACATAAATGTAACAGAGTAAAAAGTCAAAGTCCAATTCACACCATGTAAAAAGATGGTTAAGAAATTTTCTTCTTGAGGTGGCTGGATCATTGGTCCCTTCATTATAATATCATCCATTAGAAGTCAAACGTATCCCCAAAAGGTTTAATTTTTTTCCCACACATAGAAACTGGTTTTGATCAAACATAAGAAAGTTCTCGTGACCAGTTTGCTTTCTTGTACCTCAACTGTGACTTTAATCTTCACAAAAAGCAGTGATCATGTTTTCCGCCAGTACACACTCATGCAAGCAGAGTCTCTCTCTCTCTCTCTCTCTCTCTCTCTCTCTCTCTCATCTCATCTCTCTCCTGGTGCTAATTATTTCTTAATCTTCTGTTTCCTTTGGCTTCCTTCAACAGAGGCCAAGAAAGTGGCCCCTTTCCTCTTTGGTTGAAGCACTAATTAATGATCTTTTCATTTATTTATTTCTAGCCAGTCCTAGAATGTCACCCTTTCTCTTCATTATAGAGGGAAAAAATAAAATTCCTCATTCTACACCTATTTAAAGTAACTTTTATTTATACCACAACCCTAAACTTTTAAATTATTTTCTCAAAGGAATCTCCCCTGGCTACCCTCTTTCTCTTCCAAAGGCCACTGTTTGATCCAGTTACATTTGTGTATAGAAAACATCTTAAGCAGCTCCAGGTGCTGAATTTTAGAAAGAATAAAAACAGAACCGATCCGAACGTTTGGCAGGAGGCCTTAGGCCGGAGCAGCAAGGCACTGATACATTCCTGCTGCAGAAGTGATTTGTTTTGTTTTATGAACTTGTACGAGCAACTCTTTCTTTTTCATAGCAAACTGGTTGGTAAGAGGGAAAAGACCAGCACTCCAGGGAGAACACACAATCTGTTCTTTAACTGACTTTTAAAAATACGTTTCATGTCAGTATCTAAATTGCATAGAGTAAGCTGACACACTCTTTTTTTGTTGTTTTTGTGCAAACTCCATGCTGAAAGTGGGTATGAAATAATTCTTTTACTTTTGTTTCTGGATTGGCTTTGATGAGTTAGATGTTAAATATGACTGGTTCAAATGTCACATCAACGAAGGGCATAAGTGTCAGCACTTGGATGGAAAATAATTGGATTCATATCTGTGTTATGTTTTGAAATTGCTGGGTCAGTTCTAGGTCCCCTGCTGTAAATTCTTCTCTGCAGGCCTGAGTAAAAGGAATGTGACAGATTTAGTACCTAGAGTAAGTTATTAACTGTAAGGACGCATGAAACGGTGCCACTGCTGAGCAAAGAACATTACACTGCTCATAGTTCTGTAGATGAAAATTAAAGTGTTTTCTTATATCAGTGAAATGTTTTCTTTGTTAACTTTCTTGCTCTGCTCAAGTTCTTTATGTCTAATCTAATGTGGAACAATCGCTTTTATTTGGCCATTTCACTCATGAATGTTTAAATTCTAACACCCAAGTGTGAGAGAATAGATTTTATAAAAGGCAGTTGTTTATAATGTTTCATGTCCCCAAAAGTCTAGTGCCTACTGTGGACTACAACCATGATCTTCCCTGAGCGTAATATCCAGACCACATCGCACTACACAGAAATCGTGAAATGTCGTCATTGTCGTCATAGTGCACTTGCCTTTCTGTTGTGGCCTAAAGGAGGGAGAACTGAAGTCTAGCCCCACCGTTTAATTAGAAAATTGTAAGGAAAAAAGGAAGAAAGGAAGGAAAGAAACGGGGTAATATCAGGAGAAAGGGAAAGGAGGAACCCAAGAATCCGGGAGGAAAGAGACTAGTGTTTTTCCCTTCCCTGCAGGCACCAGATCTTGAGTGGTGGCTGGTGCCGGTGGAATGCTTGGACCTCTCCTTTTTTAGAATGTCAGCAGTGACGTACCTGTGGCAGTGTTGCCAGGACACTCCCACTCCTAGAAAATTCTGCATTTCTACAGCACCTTTTTATCCTAAGAACCCAAGATGCAAAGGGCCATTTAAAGCCGCAACTACATGCATTCCTCCATTCATTTTCCTAGTTAAACACTGACTGAATACCACCCACAGAAAAAGCCAGTCCTCCTCAATAAAGTACATTACTGTAAGCTTGTACTTTTGTAAGAAACAAAAGTTTCTCAAATTTTAATCATTCAATACCATCTTCTCTATTTATTTGGCACACATTTACACAGGCACTGTGTGAAACACTTTATGAATATTAGCCCATTTAACTCTCATAGCAGTGCAATGCCTCTCTTTGTCATAGATGAGGAAGTTCAAAGAAACTAAGTAAATTGCCCCAGGTGCTTCAGGAATACTGCCAAAAAATATTTATAAGGTAACTACTTCACAAATTTTGTCATATACACAAATATGTCATCCATGTATTATTTACCTACTATTTTCTTTAAATGATTCACTTTTTAAATTTAAATAAAGTCATATTTTTGAAATATCATCATCACCATAAACTGAAAATAAACAATACCATGAGTTTAAAGTGATCATTATATTTTCAAATATTCATGAAGATGAATACGTATGTCACTTCATACTCATTAGTTGGGCTATAATTTTAAAAATGGAAAACAACAAGTGTTGGTAAGGATATGGGAAAATTGGAACTTTCATACACTGCTAATGGAAATGTAAAATGGTATAACCACTGTGGAAGATAGTTTGATGAGTCCTGAAAAAGTTAAACACAGAGCTATCCTAAGACTGAGCAATGCTACTGCTAGACGCATTACCAAAAAGATCTGAAAACAGAAACTCAGACCAATACTTGTCCATGGATGTTCCCAGCAGCATGATCCGTTATAGCTCCAAAGTGGAAACAAACCAAGTGTCCATCAACCAGTGAACAGGCAAGCAATGTGTGGTGCATGAGCAGGGCCGAGTACTGGTTGGTCATAAAAAGGATAAAATACTGGCACTTCATACAAATGGATGGATCTTGAAAACACTATTTTGACTGAATGAATCCAGACACTAAGGACCATAAATGCCAAAAAGATGTAAATCCATAGATATGAGATGTAAATGAGTGGTTTCCAGTAGGCTGGAGGAAGGGGATAATGGACGATGACTACTTAATGCCTATGGTATTTCTTTCTGGAATAAAGATGTTCCAGAATGCGATGATAGTGATCAATATACTTGATGAATATACTAAAAATCACTGAATTGCGCACTTTCAAGGGACGAACCTGATAACGTATGGATTCTATCTCGATGAAGCTGCTATTTAAATTAAAAAAGTGAGCAGAAAGTTTAAGCGTGCCGCAGGAATACCGCAGATATTTTAACTTATTCATAAGGCAAACACTTTTCTTTGCAAATAAGATTTCTCTTATTCCGTGCCACTAAAGCAAAACACAGGAAAAAACGGATTGTGAACCTAGTAGAAGTAATTACATAGATAGATATACACATATGTATGCATTACATTTTAAAAGTTGTGTTTGTATTTAACCTGCAATAGTTTCATATATGCTGCCAGAGGTACAGATGCCAAAACTGGGGGAACAATGTTCTACGTCATAGTGGTTACGCTCAAGTATCAACAGCCTGGGTCTGAATCTCAGTTCTAACGCTGAATTAGAAAAATTCCTTAATGTCTCTAACCTTGTTTATTTATGCGTAAAATGGGATAACAATGATTGGTGATGCCGGTAATCAGGAGAGCCTGAGTATATTAGTAGACTTAAGAGAGTACCATTTTTTAAAAGATTGTATTTATTTATTTTTAGAGAGAGGGGAAGGGAAGGAAAAGGAGAGGAACTTCGATATGAAAAACATCAATCGGTTGCCTCTCACATACCCCCCACCGGAGACCTGGTCCCACGGAACTGAGGAGGGGACCTTTCGGTTTGTGGAACGATGCCCAGCCCACTGAGCCACCCCAGTCGGGGCGAGAGTAACATTTCTTAAGCCCCTGCTCTAAGCTAGTAGGGCAATAAATATGCTCTATCCATTATGTTTAATTCAGTAAATCCTCAAAGAAACCTAAATGAGACTCCATTTAAACATAATAACCAAACAGATAATCCCCATTATGTGTAATTCCACTAACTACTATTGAAAGTGAAGTGCCTTCTAATCTCCCTCATTCAAGAGATCCAGTCAGAATCACCATCTTCTTTGAATTCCTTAAATTCAGATTTTATTATCTTACAGGTTATACTTTGTTTTAAGATGATAAAACATCAATTTATGACAAAATTAGAAGGTTAGGTCATTATTCTAACCTCTTATAAAAACTGTACCAAAAATTATCTGTATTGTATTTATACTTTACACTTTACCAGTTGCTAGCATCTCATATATACCATCAAAAGGATTATAGCTTAGAATACAAAAAGAATTTGCCCCCAAATCTATAAAATTTGCCAAAAGGAAAAGAAAAATAAACACAGAAACCATTACTCAAGTTTTAATTGACACTGGGGTCTTGGTGTATTCTATTTGCATCTGAGAGGCCCATTCAAGTACAACAGCATTCATTAACTAAAAATAAATTTCAAATGTGTGGATTTGGTGACAATAATAATAAACAAATGCCAAATTACTGAAATATATTATACCCTTGCACCAGCAATCAAAATGAGCTTGGAGCCTCTGAAAGTCCATGTGGCAATAAAAGTATGGCCCCCAACTGAATCAGAAATGCAGTGTGAAACGCTTTTTATTTTAAAGAGTCTATATAACATGTCCTGAAGTAATAATTCAAACACTAAACATGCTATTGCTTCTATCTCTTAGTCTCATGTTTGATTGAATGCTTGGGAACCTACCTCACAGGGAGATACTATGTCGACCAGTCAACTCTGCAAAGCAGTCAAGGTTACTAAAACAGCCTATGTTTATAAGGCAAGGTCAAAAAGAATTTAAACTTCTAGTACATCTGAGTTAATCCCTAGTTAAGTTTTCTCAAAAGTTTCCAATCTGTACTTAATTATTTCTATTCAACTCACCCTTTACACATACAGAGCCAAGCAGAGAGAATTAGACCCAGGGGTTTTACATTTTCATTAAAAGCCCGAGGTAACATATAACCAACTTGAGTCGTGGGTGGCAGCTCACTTAATGATTTCTTCAGAGGAAATTTGACTGAACACATGGAGCAGGGCTGTGCAACAAGATCACTATTTGCTCTGTGAGTGTGTGGGTGCAAATGGTATTTGGCAAGCATTCACCAAAATCCCTTACATTGGCCCACAGCTGAATTATTGTACTTTCTGCTACCTTTCAGTTACCAGATAAAAACGTCAGATTCGTGACACTTAAAAAATAGTGCAAATACATTTTAGTTTGATATAGTTCCATGTATATATTTTTCTTTTGTTTCTCTTGCCTGAAGAGATATATCCAAAAATATATATGTATATTGCTATGAGAAATATCTGAGATCTTACTGCCTTTGAAAAGTACAAATTGGCAATTACACAATAATCATGGGGATGCAAAGTATAGCATAGGGCAGGGGTGTCAAACTCATTTTCACCAGGGGCCACATCAACCTCTCCATTGCCTTCAAAGGGCTGAATGTAATTTTAGGACTGTATAAATGTAACTACTCCTTACCTAGGGATAAGGAGCTCAGTGCTGCTGCCAGATAAATTGTTTCTTTCTAAAATTTTTATGGTTTCTAGTCTAACATTTAGGTCTTTAACCCCATTTGAGTTTATTTTTGTGTATGGTGTAAGAACGTGGCCTATCTTCAATTTTTGCACATATCTGTCCAATTTTCCCAGCACCATTTATTAAATAGGCTGTCTTTACTCCATTGTATGCTCTTGCCTCCTTCATCCAATGTTAATTGGCCACAAAGGCATGGTTTTATGTCTAGGCTCTCTGTTCCATTCCATTGATATATATTTCTGTATGATACAGCCAAACCACCCTGAACACACCACATCTTGTCTGATATATATGTCTGTTCTTATGCCAACAGCATGCTATTTTGATTACTATGGCTTTGTAGTACAGTCTGATATCAGGTAACATGATTCCTCCTGTTCTTCTTTCTTAAGATTTTTGCACAGCAAAGGAAACTATCAACAAAAATGAAAGGCAATCCATTGAATAGGAGAACAAATTTGCCACTGATACATTTGATAAGGGTGTTAATATCCAAAATATATAAGGAACTTACAAAACTCAACACTGAAAAAACAAACAACCCAATTTAAAAGTGGGCAGAGGACCTAAATAGATACTTCCCCAAAGAGGATATACAGAGGGCCAATAGGCATGTGAAAAAATGCTTGATGTTGCTAAATATCAGAGAAGTGAAAATTAAAAGCACAATTCGATATCACCTCACACTTGTCAGAATGGCTAACAATAAATCAACAAACAAGTGCTGGTGAGGATGTGGAGAAAAGGGAAACTAAGGGCACTGTTGGTAGCAAAGGAGATTGGTATAGTCA
This sequence comes from Sturnira hondurensis, assembly GCF_014824575.4. Taxonomy (NCBI): domain Eukaryota; kingdom Metazoa; phylum Chordata; class Mammalia; order Chiroptera; family Phyllostomidae; genus Sturnira; species Sturnira hondurensis. Next base: position 6,085,446 of record NW_028074140.1, on the reverse strand, counting down.
CTGTGGGAAACAATATGGAGTTACTTTAAAAAATTAAAAATGGAACTGCCTTATGACCCAGCAAATTCAGCTCTGGGAATATAATCAAAGAAACCCAGAACACTGATGGGAAAGAATACATGTACTCGTATGTCTGTTGCAGTGTTATTTACAATAGTCAAGCTATGGAAGCAACCCAAGTGCCCATCAGTAGGTGAGTGAATACAAAAGCTGTGGTACATTTATATGATTGAATAACATTCAACCATTGAGGGGGGGGAGGAAATCTTACCCTTAGCAACAACATAGAGGGACCTGGGGAATATTGTGCCATGTGAAATAAACCAGTCAGAGAAAAACAAGCCCCATATAATTTCACTTGTATGTGGAAATGAACAAAATAGAAACAATCTCATCGATACAGAGAACAAACTGACAGCTGTCAGAAAGGAGGGGAGCTGGGACTTGACGTGAAAAGGTGAAGAGATTAGAAAGAGTAATTTAAAATCTACAAGGAAAAGATAAATATCTCCATAGAAATGTGAGCAAAGGCCATGAGCAGGCAAGTCATGAAAGTAAATCAAGAGCCACTGAACATGTAAAGATATTTAACATTATTTATAACCAAAATAAAGCGAATTTGAAAAGAGGAAAAAAAATTTTCTTACAACAGTCTCAAGCATTTGAAAACTGGTAATGCCAGGTATTGGTGATTTGTCTCAAGAAAAGCACTCTCATTTTGTGGCTCAGGGGATGGGCTGGCTCTCCCTGTGAAGAGCAATCCAACAATATTGGTCATCTGATGGGAGAGGGGCTGGGAGGGAGTGCATGAAAAAGATGAAAGAGATTGAAAAGTACAAATTGGCAATTACACAATAATCATGGGGATGCAAAGTATAGCATAGGGCAGGGGTGTCAAACTCATTTTCACCAGGGGCCACATCAACCTCTCCATTGCCTTCAAAGGGCTGAATGTAATTTTAGGACTGTATAAATGTAACTACTCCTTACCTAGGGACAAGGAGCTCAGTGTTGCTGCCAGATAAAACAAGGTGCCAGGTCAGATTCAGCCCACGGGCCTTGTGTTTGCCACCTGTGGCATAGGGAATATAGTCAATAATACTGTAATAACTATGTATCATTTCAGATGGGTAATAGATTTACTGGGGCTATAACTTCATAAATTAAGTGTCTAATCATTATGTTGTATACTTGAAACTAATACAATGTTGTATGTCAATTGTAATTGAAAAATAATTTTTAAAAAAGGTATAAATATGCCTACTTTCTGATGGAACAATTCTAATTCCAGGAATAAATCCTAAGGAAATAATTAACCAAAAGATCAAAATGTATATAAATATATACATATACATATACATATACATATAAACATATACATAGGTACATGCATAATTCTATGTGTATGTATGTATGTGGTAGCATTGAGTATATGTCAAAAAATTTGAAATAACCTAAACCTCCAACAAAATGGAATTAGCCTTGTCTGGTGTAGCTCAGTGGATTGAGTGTGGGCCTGCAAACCAAAGGATCACGGTTTGATTCCCAGTCAGGTCACATGCCTGGGTTGCAGTCCAGTTCCCAGCAGGGGACACATGAGAGGCAACCATACATTGATATTTCTCTCCCTCTCTCCTTCCCTTACCCTCTAAGGATAAATAAATAAAATCTTTTAAAAAAAGATGGAAGTAATTTAATCACATATTATGATGCTCTCTTACAATAAAAAATTATTAAAAAATTATGTAGAGTTATATTTGTTACCAGGCAAATTCCAAGTGAGAAACCAAGTTTTAAAAGCAGTTTGGGCTCCCCTCCCTTTTTTTGCAATAAATGTGCAAAACAAAAAGTCTAGAGTTATGTTAAAACAAGGGTTTTTTTATATTTTAGCAGTGAGGTTTTGTATGCTTTTTCTATCTCTGTATTATTTAATTTTTGCAGTGTACATATTATACTTATAACTAGAAAAATATCTCCACTTTATCTTATTTATGTTCTCTTGCCCAGTTTTAGAAACAGTAAACATGGCTCCATGTCACTGTCTAACACTGAACCTCCCAACTATCACTTGTCACCTAATGCCACAGCCAGCATGGAGTGGAGGGTCCCTGAGTGAGGGTGATGGGACAAGAAAGACATAACATGGACAGTTTAAGGAAAAGTGGGGACCAGGTGGGACATTGTCCTCTGATGGAGAGACAATGAACCCTGAGCATGGTCTCCACATTTATTTTATAGGGGTAGGTTAGATAAAGCTCGAGGATGTTTTGCAAACTTAGGGAGATGCTGTAGGCACAGGTTGTTCCATTCCCAGGCTATCAAACTGATACATATGTCTTCTGCAAGGTTATAGCACATAGAGTTGAAGCTTGTAGCTATTTCATTCTCAATCCCCGCAGGTTCTGGCTGTGTCAGATGCTGGCTTTATCCGCCTTGCAGATGCAAGTAGTCAAGTGTGGCTTTGTTAAGCTCTCAACTTTGGCTATGATGCCAACCTTCACCGGCCCCACATCTTCCCCTTTTTTCTTTTCTAAATATGCAATACAATCAAAGGCACTTGTGCTGCTGTAATCAACAAGATTATGCTATTCGGAGCAGGCTTCAAAGGACATAATATACATTCTTTCTCAGGCTCGATTGGCCCTGGGAGCCATTCATTCCAGTACAAGGCAGTAGCTGCCTCTGGCCTTGTTTTCAGGCTGAGTCAGGTGCAAGGAGACAAGCAGCCAAGAGATTAGGAGACCTTTTACAGAATGGGGATTCAGGCTATGACAAAGCTGAGGGGTGAGGGTCTTTCTGCCCCTTCTCTGTAGACCCCTAAGTCCTTCCCCGATGGTCCCTTTATGACTGTGCCTGTCTTAGGTTGTCCCTCCCTTGAGGAGTCTTACCCATCATTGGCTAACCAGTCATCTGCCCAGGCCAAGCAGGGGGAAGTGAAGGAAGTAGGAGCCAAGCTCGTTCCAAGAGGATAGGTTCTGTCTCCTAGTGGCTCATGACCCCAAGGCCTCTTCACTCAGCCCTAGTTGTGGGACTCTTTTGTCTGTTAATGAGGCTATGGTCCCTGAAACCAAGCAGGATAGCTCCCATCAACCTAACAGTTTCCTCTCCTCTGTTTGGGAACATTTGATTTCTAAGTTGCAATTTCTAACTTCCCCTTGATCTCTGGAAGACAAGAAATAAATGGAAGTAATAAAATATGGACAGGTATTTCTGCTTCTTTTCCTTTCTCAACACTTCTAGCACAGTTCTGCTAGAAATACATATTTACTCAGTAAACATCACTTCAATTGTCATGTCACAAGGACTCTGGAAACCTTCTAGAGCTGTACAATATACTCTAATATCCATTTAAGGGTAAAGTTGGGTTATCTATAAAAATGAAATAGTCCCATGTGGCTCAGGGGATACTGGTTTGATTCTGGTTTAGGCACATGCCTGAGTTGCAGTTTCAGCCATGTCAGGTTTCATACAAGAGGTAACTAATCAGTGTTTCTCTCGCACATCAATATTTCTCTCCCTCTCTTTCTGTCTCCCTTTCCCTCTCTCTAAAAACAAATAAACAAAATCTTTTAAAAAGTGAAATAAACTATATTTCCCTGAGGTTTCTTCTAGACCAAATGAACACAAAACAGAGTTAAACTATAATAAACTATATATACTATATAATAATTGTATATTTTATAACTATACTATTATAATTATATAATGACTATGTATAATAGCTATATAAACTATACAATAAACTATATAAATTATATAGGATGGAGGGATTTCTCTTACTTGAAAATGACACGATTTATAAAACAGAAAAGTCATCAGATTGATAAAACAGTATTCTTTTATATTATTAACAATAATGAAGCATAACATTATGAATTTGGGTAGCATTTTATGATTCAGTTCAGAGAAGTGAATTTACCTTGTCATTCAGTGAGGTATCAGATATCCATCAGTAAGCCAGAGCCCACTAAACAGACAAGACAAGAGACAGTGCTTAGAGTTTGTGCAGAAGGTGACCAAAGCAAGGGCTTGTTCATCTGGTACACTGGGCCCTGGGACTTTTAACTTAGTAGATACAAAAACAATAATATCATCCATTCATCACCTTCTAAAATTTAAAATATAGTCCAGGTCCTTAAGTATACTGGATTATATTGCCAATTCTTTGACAGTGACTCATCTTTGACTAGAGAACTCACTACATGCACAGTTTTGACATCTTATCTGTAATGTTAAGATGATATATAATCCTTCAAGAGTTTAGACTGCTGGACTGAACCCTAAATTGTGTGATGCTATTTGAGGATCTGTGGCATTTACTGCCATGTTCTTTAGGTGGAGGAGGAGTTCTTCATTTTCACCCCAAATTTTGTTTTTCCAACTTGAAAGTAGTGCTGATTGAAGAAGAAATTGTGACAAACTATAAAGGAATAAAAAGTAAAATAACTTATTCTATACCACCCTCAAGTAACAACATCAATATTTTGGTACATTTCCTATAGCCAAGAGGTTAAGGATGCAAGCTGTGGGACAAGACTGCCTGGGTCCAAATTCCAGATCTACCAGTTACTAGCTTGATGACCTTGAGCGAGAGACCTAGCATCTCTGAGCTTCAGTTTCTCAAAGGAGGGAGTGGGTATAACAGAAGGTACCTTAAAAGGTAATTATAAGAATTAAATAGGTTAATCTGTATGAAATGCTTATAACATCTGGCATATTATTTCTGGTTAACAAACTTCAGTTATTATTTCCTTTTTAAAACTTATACATTAATATATGGAATCTATGCATATGGAATTATGCTACTAGGTATTCTGCTTTTTCACTTAACAATGTACCTTGAGCATCTTTTTTTAAAGAAAGCTACATAATCACTCAATTACTGTATACTGTTCAGATGAATGAATGTACTAAATTATTTAACTAATCAAAGGGAACAGTTCTAAAGGATCTATCTTCCCTATTATAAACTATCATAAAGGTCCAAATAAGGATAGCAAGCTCAAAGAGTGAAGTATATATAGCCTTCTACTAAATCTTTTAAGTTTTTTAGTGGCTTCAAAAACTAATACTAAAAGAAGAAAAAGGAGGAGGAGAAAACAAAAGAGAGGAGGAGAGGACACACACTAATCACCATACAAAAAATTAAAAAATGCTAATGTGCAATCTGTATAATGGTCTTGATTGGTTATTCTCAAGAAATAAATTGAAAGGTTATTCAAACTATTTTAAGTTAGTTTTGGCTGGTTGGACCACCTATGAGGTCTTTCTTCAAATTGTTTCAGAGGGTAAACTATCAATCAATTAACTCTCAGTAATATATGCAAAATAACTAAGAAACAGCAACTATTTATAAACTAAATTTTAATAAGAAGATCAAATTAGAAAAGACCTCAGACATTTTTGATATAAGATATAGAGACCATTTCAGTATATATTTCTATGTAAACCCTTTTTTTGTTATGAGACACTATAAAACTTATCGTCTTATAAAAACTTTTATTGCTGCTTTATAGTATCTACAATGCTGATGTTGAAAAAATCATCTTATCTGCCTAGTCTTATCATCCAAGATTTGAATTCACAGCTGTATTTGACTCACAGGCTAATGTTCCAAGTTTTAAAGCTACCTACTTGTAATCTGTGGAGGATGTTTATGGCCAGTAATATCGTTGCAACAATGTTAAATATCAGTTCAAAAAACTCTCAATTCCTGAAATATTTCAAATCTTTTTTTCACTAGTTCTCCCCATGTTTACTAGTCATTATAGACAGTGATGATGCATAGACAGTGATTAATAATGCATCTGACAGCATTATTAATCTATACTAGGGAAGGGATGATTGACTTTAAATAAATAAATATATATTGTTATATTATTATTTTCATTATCTATTGGCCCAGTCCAAGTTCTTCAAAATCATGGGTTTGTCCTAAATTTGAAAAATGTCTGTATGTGATGATAACTTGATATACCTATAGACTCAGTGTTTTAGACTTGGTCAAATTCATTCACATTCTAACTTGACTACAATGCATACATTTTCAAAGCTACAATTTAGTTTGTGACCATGGAATTAACAACCTTAATTAAAAGACACTGAATATTCAACTTTGACATTATTGTTGTTGTTGTTGTTATTTATTATACTAAGAAGTAGTTTCCAAATTAGCCATGGCTCAAAACCACCTGGGAAATTTTTTTAAATTTCTTTAATTATTGTTCAAGTACAGTTTTCTGTCTTTTATTCCCATCACAGCCCACCCCTGAATGCTCTCCACCTCCCTCCCATCCCCCCTCCATCACCTTAGTTTTTCTCCATGTGTCCTTTACACTTGTTTCTGTGAATCCTTCCCCCTTTCCCCTGAAATTCTCTCCCCTCTCATCCCTGTCATCCTCTTCTGTATTTCAGTGTCCTTGGTTATATTTTGCTTGCTTGTTTGTTTTGTTGTTTAGGCTCCCGTTAAAGGTGAGATCATATGGTATTTGTCTTTTACCACCTAGCTTATTTCACTCAGCATAATGCTTTCCAGTTCCATCCATGCTGTTGCAAAGGGTAGGAGCTTCTTCTTTCTTTCTGCTGCATAAAATTCCATTGTATAAATGTACCACAGTTTTTGGATCCATTCATATACTGATGGGCACCTAGGTTGCTTCCAACTCTTGGCTATTGTAAATTGTGCTGCTATGAACATTGGGGTGCATAGGTTCTTTTGGATTGGTGTTTCAGGGTTCTTAGGATATACTCCTAACAGTGGAATTGCTGGGTCAAAAGGCATATTCATTTTTAGTTTTCTTAGAAAATTCCATACTGTTTTCCATAGTGGTTGTACCAGTCTGCAATCCCACCAACAGTGAACTAGGGTCCCCTTTTCCCCACAACCTCTCCAGCACTTGTTGTTTGTTTCTTTGTTTATGATAGCCAATCTGACTGGTGTTAAGTGGTATCTCATTGTGGTTTTAATTTGCATCTCTCTGATAGCTAGTGATATCGAGCATCTTTTCATGTGTCTCTGGATCCTCTGTATGTCCTCCTTGGAGAAATGTCTGTTCAAGTCCTCTGCCCATTTTTTAATTGGGTTGCTTGTCTTCTTTGAGTGGAGCCGAATGAGTTCTTTGTATATTTTGGAGATTAAACCCTTATCTGAGGTATCATTGGCAAATATGTTTTCCCAAACAGTTGGTTCTCTTTTTATCTTAATACTGTTTAGCCATGTAGAAGCTTTTTATTTTGATAAGATCTCATTTGTTTATTCTTTCCTTTATGTCCCTTGCTCTAATGCAAATTCTCAGACCCAGCCTCAAGCCTATTGAATTAGGAAGTTCAGGAACAGAATCCCAGAATTTGCATTTATAATACCTTCCTCAAGAAATAATAATGCAGACCACACACACACCTGTCTCTGGACTGAAATTTGGAATCCACCTTTCTAATCACATAGCTTTGACAGTATATTAATTCAACCAACTATTTCTAAAAACTGTGAATATAGCTGTAGTATTGCAAAAGAAATAGCATACACAATCCATGTTCTCAAGTTTACTGAGCCAGCATCTCCCAAAATATATTCTGTGAGATATTTATAGGTATTATGTGAAAAAAATGATCAATGTCAAATAAATGTGGCAAATTCTAGGTTAAACAAATATAACATTTCTTCAGTTTAGAATTTCACAAAGTCTTTGATAGCTTATTACTTTCTAGGAGGAAAGTCAAACTTCCTTTGTATGTGAAATTCTTTTATCCCAGAGCTTGTATTAGAACTAGTGTTCCAAAGAAGACAGCTTTGGAAATGCTGAACTAAATTATCAACTCCTTAAGAAAAAATGACCATGAGCTTATACATTTTTAACCTCTCATAGTACCTAATTAGAACAAGGCTCAACCACACATGAAAGGTAGTTAGTTTAATGAATTCTCACAATCTAAATGGTGGGTTGATTACCTGAGATAATAATGACTATAAGTGCCCACAGCATATCTGTCACTGATTCCATTACTGCTTTGTATTTTGTTTCTTCTTTTGATGTTGGCTCACATTGGTGCCACCAGTAAATCGATAGTTCCTTTCGGAATTGCCAATGGATTGTCTTCTACCAATATTCAGAAATCAGGCTTTATGGTTGCCAATACTTATGCCAAGAAGGAAATTGTGGCTGTGGAATGGTGTTGTAACTGTGGCAGCATAAACACTGTAGGAGCCAGGATCTTAGCCTGCCTCTGGAGCTGAGAACAGTACATACATGCACCAGCCTTCCTAACCAAAGCTGATCAGAGGTTTGATCTGCAGGCATGTAAGGACACCAAAAAGGAGAATAATCAGGAAAATAGCTTATGAGTCCTGTGGCTGATTCTAGCATAAATAACTTGTTGGGCATTATCTGCCAAGCTGTGGTGGAGGAAACCGTCAGATAGCGTGGAAAGGGAACTTGGCAAATGAAGGATAAGAGGAGAGTCAAATTAGTAACTTTTGTCATCAATTCACCTTATCGAGGACTGAAGCAAACTTGCTTCAGTTTGATATTTTTAGTTTGCTTGATTCTAAATGGCATAAAAATGCTTCCATTTCACTGGGGGAGGGCCATCTGGAGTAAAAAAATCTAATGACTAAGCACTGAGGTTTTACATCTTATCTCAATATAGGGGGAAAAAAGAAGAAAAGACCCTATCTTAGAGTGGTTTGAAACCAAATTTTTTTCATAGTCTGCATCATGTTTTGATGAAATGGGGGAGGTTTGCATGATGTCATCCACATGGATTAAATAAACAGTGTACTAAGGTTAACAAGCTGTAATCGTAACAGAACTAGTGGGAGATTGTACTTCAGCTAATTTGATCGATTGCTTTTAGTTCCAGAGGTCTCTAGATGAGACAGAAGCCAGTATACACATTTTGGCAGATGAAAAATCAGTTTGGTCAACACATACACTGATGGTAATGAACATTCTTTCAAACTTCATTTTTCATCCCCAAGAGAGGAGAATCCCACTAATTCCAGTCACTTCTACTGAAAAGCAGCCAAAAATGATAACTGTAAATATTTTAGGAGCCAGAAATTTGCCTTCCAAGGGGTAAACTAAGACTAGTCCATTGGCTCTTCCATTGGGCCTTAAATGTTATATTTTAAGTTTTTTTTTATTATCTTCCTATTAAAAATTAATTGGAACTAGAATTAATTATCCAGAGTTTTTAGTCACTATATGTTAGGATCTCTTTAAAAGTTGATATTTTCTTACTATAAATATTACTCACTTACATGCAGCTAGTATACAGTTTTACATATCTCAGGTATATACATGAGTTGGGTTTATCAGCTTTAAAACATTCTGAATACAAGGAAGTGTTTTGTTTGGGTGGGGTATATAAATGGAAGAAATAGATGATATTGTAGAAAGCTACTTAAATTCCATAGTATCTTACTCTGTACAAGTAGTTTCCAAACTAGCCATGACTCAGAACCACCTGGGAAATTTTAATGCAGATTCTCAGACCCAGCCTCAAGCCTACTGAATTAGGAAATACACACTCGCCGGGTGTACAGAGCACGACACTGTGTAAGTCGTGGATCTTGACCTCACTGCATACTAGAGGTGATGACAGGCACACCAAACACTGCACCAAGGCGGGTATGCCACAGAATATTCATGAGAAGATCTCTATAGGGGTCAAAAGATGGCAAGACTTCATCTGGCAGCAGAAATCAGAAAAAAATCCTGAATGGTTTTCATCTGAAATATTTAAGCCAAGATGTAGGCATTTGAGCATAAGGAATAAGTTATAGGTAGCATACAGAGGGGAAAGGAGTCATGTCCAGGGAATACTGAGGAATTGCTTTTCGTTTGCCCTCAAAAACTGTGTACACAGAAGGGAAAAGTAAGGATCCAAAGATAAGTTGAGATCACTTTTGAAAGACTTTAAATCCCATTGAATTTGAAATTGGGCAAAATGGTGTAGGGAGTTGTTGAACGTTTTTGTGAAGAATATATAAGAATAAGAAAAATTAACCTAGAAACTGTATCCAGACACTATTGCAGCTGTTGGTAAAACCAGTTCCATGGGTGTATAAATGATGGTGCCAACAACAGTAATATAAAAAAGTGAGAAAGTGGGATAGTTTTTCTGGATTTAGTTACATTTAGAATTTGGACACTCCAATACAAAAACTCATGTAGCTTATAACTTTTACTTGAGGGGAGATAAAGTGAGCATTTGGAAATCAGCTGATGCAGAATAGAGTCCCCTCCAGCAGGAATTTCAGATTCTTATTCAACAAATATTTAATAAGTTCTTAATATGTTCCAGGCACTGTGCTGGGCATGGCTAGAAAGACAATTATATAATACAGATGTTAAGTTTAGAATCTAGTAGTTTCTCACTCTGGTCCTATCACTTATTGCTGCATAACCTAAAGCAATTAACTTCACATTTCTGGAAATACTCCACTTGTTTATAACCTTGGGAATGTTATAATGTGCACATTTAACCACTTAGGCAGTGGTGTTAAGATTTTCAGGTGTAAACTTGTTTAGGATCCTGGGGGAATTAATGGGAAATGCTATTACGAACAGTCATAAGGGCTAGTGGAGGCAAGAAATGAGGTGAAAGCCAAAATCGCAGTCAGAGTGGAGAAGCACAGCACATAGGAAACGTTTCACAGAGGTCTCTGAGGTTAGAACCGAAGCCAAGCTTTCCACCAGCGCACCACTTTCCAGTTTTGAGAGCCAATGGTGGTTCTGAAGCACGCCCACACAGAGTTTAAGCCCTGGATCAGGAAACCAGAGCAACCATATATAAATTTCTGAAAAGGTGCCCTGTACGGTAGGAGACAGCAGAGAAGTACGATGACTGTGGGGATCTTCTTACACTGTTTAGTCGTTGAGTTGCTACTCACTGAATGCCTTGTTCAGTGCTTCTTGCTGAGAGTACAATGGTGAGCAAAGCAGACAGGACCCTGACATCATGAAGGTTGTCGTCTAGTGAGGAAGGCAGATACTAATTAAATCCCCACTAGACCGCCATAGGTCCTATAGATAAGAAGTGCACGGTTCTCTGAGATCCTCTGAGGGCAGACCCTTCCTTTAGGTTAGGGGAACAAGAGGGCTGCTCCAAGGAAGTGACTGACACTTGAACAAATAAGGAATGGAGTCGGCCTTCAACAATGTCCTTTATAGGGGTTGGGGAGCAGACGACTAATTACACCTATTCCTATTTTCTTGGCCACGAGAGCATCCAATTCTAGAATCCTAAAAGAACAAAATATCAAAAGGTCCAAAAGCACCAAAGCTGAATCCAGTGATGACCATACAAAGAACTAGAAATCATCCAAGATCTAGCCACCCTTACCACAGAGGCATGATTGCATCACGGTCAAAACCAGAGTCTGGCACCAAATCCCATGTGACTTGAGGCAGATTATTGAGTCTCTATAATCCTTAGTTTCCTCTTATGTAAGATGAAAATAATAAGGGTGCATATCATATAGTTCTTGTGAGAATTAAGTAAAAGAATTCACAAAACTTATAGCACTATCATGTGCTATGATACATTTATGTATCATAAAAGGGTAGTGTTTCCAACACTATCCCTTCACAAATGTTGACAATTATTCTCTTGGATAAGGATTTTTTAATTGAGCTATAAATCATATATCATAAAAATTACCCTCATAAAATGTGTAACTCAGTGGCTTTAGTGTATTTAAAAAGTTGTGCAACCTTCATTGTGATCTAATTTCAGAATATTTTCATCACCCCAAAAAGAAATCCCATACTGCATTAGCAGTCACTCTCCATTCCACTTTTCCCCAGCTGAAAATAATTAATCTATTTTCTGTGACAATAATTAATCTACTTTCTGTCTCTATGGATTTGCTCATTCTTCATATTTCATATAAATGGAATCAATAATACACATCCTTTTGTGTCTGGCTTGTTTTGCTTAGCATATTTTCAAGGTTCATTCATATTATAGTGTGTATCAGTACTTCATTCCTTTTTGTGGTTGAATAATATTCCATTATATAGATATACCAAAGAATTTTGTTTATCAATTTATCAGTTAATAGACATTTGGGTTGTTTTGGCTATTAGGAATAATGCTGCTATGAGCACTGGTGTACAACTTTTTGTGCTGACAAATGTTTCTAATTCTCTTGAGTATGTATATGGGAGTAGAATTGCTACACCCCATGCAAGCTATTTATATTTAACTTTTTAAGGAATAGCCAAACTGTTGCACCATTTTGCATTCCCACCAGCAATGAATGAGGATTCCAGTGTCTTCACATCTCACCAACACTTGTTATTGTCCACCTTTTTGACAATATAAAGTGCTTTCTTACTTTGTTTTTGTTACGTATTTCTCTAATGACTAATGATGTTTAGAATCTTTTACAGGTTTGGCCATTTGTGTATCTTCTTAGGAGAAATATCAGTTTACATCATTGCCCATTGTTTAATTGGGTCATTTGTCCTTTTATTATTGTGTTAGATAAAGATTTGACTGAAAGATTTTGTTCACACCCACTGATCCTGGAAAACAGTCAGCCCTCCAAGAAGGAACAGGTCATCATAGCCTGTTATCTACCTCAGTGAGTGACGGATTCGCCAGAATCGGTGTGCATGAAGGTTCTTCCGTGGCTGGGCAGAAGAGCGGGGAGGACACATTCTCCTTGCGCTCGCCGCCCCTTCTTTCCACCCTGGCCCTCCTCCCTCTCCATGCTGAAACTCTATCTAGCCCCGTCTTTTTCACCCTGAGCACTCCCGGGTTAGTCTCACAGTGCCATCTTGAGACATTTCTATATACAGGTAGGGTCCAAAGGGGCAAGAAACCAGAGGGTGACCTATCATGTTACTCAGCACAAGGTCTAGAAGACAGCTAAGGTAAGAGCAAACAACTTACCTTCTCTGATATCTTGTATTTAACTCTGAACTTTGTCATTGCTCAGGCTGGCAGAAGCAGCAACTAGGGTGTGGGGGGAGAATCCAAGAACTTATAACAAAAAGTGGGTTCTACCTCCTAGAGAACTCTGTGGCCAAAGGCAAGTTACTTACTGTCTTCAGAGTTTGGTTCTCCTTACCTGCAAAAATAAGATGATAATTTGCAGATAATAAGTTTGGGTTTCCTCTACCTGTCTAGGAAGAATCCGTGAGGATAAAATGAGCTAACATATGTAATAAGGCCTTGTAAAATGCTATATAAATGAAAGTATTATTATCCCGGAGTGAGAACTCAACTTCCATATAGCATCACAGTTGTAGCTGAATAAGCTCCAGAAAAGTGAATCTCTTTATACAACACTTCTGGGTAACTTTTGCAATATGTAGTTGATATATAGATGGTATTTTTTCAATTAGGGTATTATTTTATTCTGTAAGTCATAGTTGTTTGCAAAGGATTTACTTGAAAATGAGCTAACAAGTTAAAATCCTCTGCATTCAAATTGTTTACACATGGGTACATGAAATAAGAACTTCTTATTTCCCTCTACAGATATTTTATCCTAAACTAAATTAAATATTCAACATTATAGACGTTAAGTAAAAATCTGGACTAGAATTGTTATCTAACTTATTTTGAGCATTTACAAAGTGCCCAAGTAATATGCTAAGCATTACTCCATCTAACCCTCCTAACATTCAAATGAGAAAATACCATTTTTCTCCCCATTTTTCAGATTAAAAATTGAGACTTAACAAAGTCAGGGTCACCCATCGTAAGAGGGTAACCTGAGATTGGGAATTTAGTCTGTTCTACCTCAGCTCTCACCCTCCTAAACATTGCTGTGCTATATTGGAGAGGAAAAGAATTCTAAGGAAGTGGAGGGTGTTTGATATATCAAAGAGAAAAATAATTCCGAAGAATTGGAGGGTGATTCTTCTGTATTCATTTGTGTTATTTATTTTCACATTTCATTAAAGGATTACTTTGGACTGAATCCACAAAAGAAAAGAAGCACACAAACAGAACTAGAAAAGATCATTGTTTCATGGACAAGGATTGATTCCCATTTGAGCTTTATTTAGGAAGTGAGGAGAACTTCATTGAGAGTCAGAATTGTGAAACAAAGGTATGAATTATTAAAGTGAGTTACAATATATACTTTGCTGAAGGGTGCTAAGCAGGGTAAATCTCATTTTCCAAAGCCTCTGCTACATTCAATTAGGAAACTAGATCCGAAGGAATGAATAAAACTAGTTAATTTATAGCCACCATAAAAACAGTGTAGCATATGAATGTTTATAAAGGAAGAATTCAAATACTAAGGAGAAAGAAGAAAGCTAAAAATCTCTTAAAAGCCAGTAACATTACTAACAATACAAAAAAGTAATTTGAAAAGTTACTGAAAGACCTGGCTGGTGTGGCTCAGTAGATTGAGTGCTGGCCTGCAAACCAAAGTGTTGCAGGTTCAATTCCCAGTCTAGGGCACATGCCTGGGTTGTGCACGAGCTTCTCAGTGAGGGGTCGTGCGAGAGGCCACCACACATTGATGTTTCTCTCTCTTTCTCCCCACCTTCCCCACTCTAAAAATAAATAAATAAGATCTTTTTCTTTTAGTGGCTATCCTGATTGCCAGACAAGTCAAAAAAAAAGAAGAAAAGAAAAGTTACTAAAAGGAACTTTTAATGTTTTTTACATTCCTAGATATAATAGTATAAGTTAAATATAAAATAAATAAATAAACTCGTACCCACTTTTAATCAAATCATGTAAAATAGACCATGGGTATTTGTTTTGTGTAAAGATGTTCATATAAATTAATACAGGGATTAAATGCACATCGTATGGATAAATATATACTATATATTATTTATATATACATACATAACTTTAAATTGTTTTCAGCAGTAAGGGTAGAAATTCTTTTATAGAAATAATGAAATCAGTCCAAACCAAGTTCTATAAATGTACTTGGGTGTCACACTCATACCACACTAATCCCTACCTTTTAGATCCTGTATAATCTTATTGATTTTGTTCCTTTTACTTTGTCTCATTTTGTCAATTACAAATTTGCCATCTTTAAATTATTCACTTTCTTCAACCTTTAAAAGAAAGAATATAGACTCTCCTGTTACAAAGTATAAAATTAAAATATTTATTGTTTACAAATCACCAGTTTAAAATAAAATCCAGTAGGAAGGATTTTTTAATTAAAACCTTTGTTCTATTTCTCTTACCCTTTTCATGCACAATGTTAGACATAGCGTAGATCCTAACACACAAACTGAGTGTAAGCTTGAACCTCTAATGAACTACCTAATTCTCTTTTCAGAAGGTTAGGCTACCATATTTCCCAGCAAGGTACAAAGAGTATTTTTCAGAAATCCTGCCCACTCAGTACTTTTTTTATATCAGCTGCAGTTTCTTACTCCCACTCTGGTTTGAAATACTGGAGTCGGAATATTCTGCCTCAAAGTGTGAAAGGCGACGCTGTTTGATGGATGTCAGGAGCCTACTAATCACAATCACACAGTGGTGTATTTACTATGGAAGCAGTTAAATTATTTGAGTAGTCCCAACAAACCACATACTCCTCTGAGTAAGAGTTTAGTTCTATCACTGCTTCTCAAACAGGCCTAGATCAATTTAATGTGCAGAAAAGCAGGTAACAGACTAACTGCCCATGCAGGGTGGTCCCAAGGATGGAAGACATTCCCACAGATGGCTTTCACTGCACCGAAACATGCACTTTGAGACCCACACACCCATGTAAGTGCACGCATGTCTTAAGGACCTGAGTCATGGATAAATTCATTCTAAAATTTTCCATCTTAATTGTCCTTCCAGATATTTCGCTGTGGAAAGCAACGTGTTTGCTTTTTACATGGATATCTTATTCCCCAAATACATTTTAGTAAAATAAAATTGATGCTAATGAAAGGGTAGATCTACATCTAGTACTTGGAGATGGTTATAAAATAATAAACCATAAATTATTTTAAGAAAAAATTTAACTTACTTATGTTTTCTCTATAATTTGGCTAATTCTTCATTTGGGCAGGGATAGGAGGAGAGAGTATGCTACATCAAAGTATTCATTAAGCACATGTTCAGCCCCCAGAATAAGATTTTAAGTACTTTTCAGTGGAAAATATAACCCTCATTGCTCTTTTCCCTTCCTGCTTCAAGACATGCCTCATAGGTATCATAGTTCTTGGTTTCCAATTTGCTCATTTGAAATAAATGATGCTCGAATTCAGAGAATCATTCCGAGCCACTCAAAACATTTATAAAAAGGGTATATAGTTAACAAACCAAACTTTGTCACCACAGACTTAAATCAGAATAAATGAAATAACAAATGCCTTTGAAGAGACTGGAAAACACACAGACCTGGAAAACTTGGCTCTGCTGCTGGATTTTAATGCTCCATGAGGGAGTGGAAAGTGAACTAGGCTAGAAACCAGAAGCTCTAGATTCTTGTCCTGGCTTCGCTACCTACTAGTTCAGTAGATGTGAGAAAATCATTAATCTTTTCTAAGCCTCTATTTCTTCACTTGGTAAAAAAAAAAAAAAAATAGAGACAATAGTACTTGGGTTCCTTTCCTCTCCAGCATAGATACTTCATAACCAGCAAACCATCCGTCCCAAATCCTGAATCTTTTCTACTAGAGCCCCTCTACTGTGGGCTTTAAATAAAGACCAATATCCAAAGAGAACATTTCATTAGACTGGCATTCCTCCAATCTTGCATTAAAAAAAAAACACACACACACAAAAACTTTGAGGCTTGTGGTGTTTGGTGTTGAGCACCATTTATACACAAATTTATATTAACAGTCCAGACACCTTCCCAGTTCACATTGTTTCTTATGTATCCAAAAGGTGTTTCAAATTCCACAAGTTCAAAATTCAATTCACAATCCTCCTGCACCAAAACTATATGCCTCATGGTATTCATTTTTACAATTTTTTTAAAAAATCTTTTTCTTTGTTGCTTTACATATCCAATCCGTTATCAAAATTCATCACGTCTTACAAAATAAATTTAATTTTCATGATACCCACAACAAACACTGTAGATCAATTTCCCATCATTTTTTTTTGTGGGGGCTACTAACTAGGTCCACCCCTTTCCTTTCTTGCTTCCCTCTAACTCCTCTCCTAAAACACCTGTATGGCTTCTACTACTCCTAGGATAAAAACTGAAGTCCTCACCTTAAAAGAACCTGCAAGTCCCTTACCTAGCTCTCCAACCTTACTCCTATCACACTCCTCATCACAGCTGCTCTGTCGTCCTACTGGCTCTCTTTCACTTTTTAGACTTAGTTCAGACCTATATGTTTGTTCCTAAAAAAAAGACAATTACTAGAAAGAAGACCAATTTCTATAGTGGATTACGTTCTCTACAAGAGGCCAATCTCACAGGGAGAACGGGTGGTCATTGGTTAAGTACAAAAAAAAATAGGGAAGAGAAACAGGACTAGCCCCACAAAGAGAAAAGTTATGTTCATGTCAAGCCTCAAAGCTTAGTTGTCACTGGCTGTGTATGGCTTCAAGACCACTTTCTCTGGGCCAAGTGTAATCAAGGCTTTCAGCCTTGAAAAGATTAGGGCATCATTCTTTCATCTTTCCCCTCTCGCTCTGAAAATGCTTTTGTATATCTTATGTACCAGGGAGATCACAGGCATATGAGGAAACACAGAACGTGAAAGAGGGTAATTGCTTAAGCTTAGAAAGGCAAATCATGAAATTTTGCCGATTACTCACTTCTGCACTATTTCACAGTCTGAGCCACAATTTATGCACTGTTACCATTAAAAACTGCAGTACCTGTTTGCCATTATAAACATAATTAAAACTGTATGGATTTAGATAGAAACTACATGTGGGACAGGACCACTAACCTAAATTTTTTTTTTTAAAGATTAATTCAGTCTACACAAGCAGGGTCAGGAATCTTTCTAACACTGTCAGGTTATCACTATGTCACAGCTTTCCCCCATGAGGGGAAACAAAATCTAATGATCATCGACTCTATCTGAAAACAGCCAAAACCACATCAACAGATGGGTGACTGTCGATTAGCCATTTGTTAACTAGTGTGCATGTGTTGGCAGCTCTCACGCAGCTCAGCAAAATGAAAGAAGGACGGCATAACCAAGGATGAAGGGGAGTTCTCCCGAATCTCATTTGTAATTTTTCATGACAACTTACAGTCTTGATAGAAAAAGAAGTTGATGGGAAAACAATAACAAGAGGAAAAGAGACACTTGCCCACATAAATAGGGTTCTTTTTTCAAGACCTTGATGGTTTGCTATGTTTCTCAGAAAAGTTATGTCTCTTTTTTTAAGATTTTGTTTATTTATTTATTTTTAGAGAGAGGAAGGGAAGGAGAAAGAAAGGGAGAGAAACATCAATGTGTAGTTGCATCTCATGAACCCCCCATTGGGGACCTGGCCGAGGCACGTGCCCTGACTAGGAATCGAACCAGTGACCCTTTGGTTCACAGGCCTGTGCTCACTTCACAAAGCATACCAGCCAGAGCTCAGAAAGGTTATCTTTCTGACTTTAGATCTGCTAATATCAGAAATATCAAGAGGAGATTACAGCCCTAAGTAATTGCTATTAAAATTATAAACATATTATTAATTTGCAATAAAATTAATTCAGTCTTTCTTCTAATAAATAGGATTTTCATTTCAATCTATTTGATAGAACATTGACAGCTGTTAATGTTCGAGGGCAAGTGTGAAGTTTTAAAAAACTATCTCCAAGACAAAAATTATTACCCTTAGATCAAAATGTGTAAGAATGACCTAATGCTTCTTAAAAATACAGATTTCAAGGCACGTCTCAATGAACTGTAAGTTAATAGAACTGGGGTATGGTCGAGGAATATGAGTTTTAGTATGTACTCCAGAGGATTTATCTCCAGAGCACACATTAAGAAAAACTGCATAAAAGAAGCAAATCCTGATTACTCTTGTTCTCAAAGTGTGTTAGTTTAAGAAAATTAAAATCTTAACTCCTAAAAATACAGTGCAAAATTATGATAACATATGTTAATAACCTCTATTTTTTATACTACCTATTACCAGGACATGCCAGTCTGGGTAGAGTCTAGATCAAGCATTTCTCAAACTTTATAGTGTTAGGAGTAGTCCTCTGGGGATCTTGTTGAAATGTTGACTCCGATTCGGTAGGTCTGGTGCAGAGGCTACAGTTCCGCAGTTCTAATAAGCTCCCAGGTAACGCTCATGTGGCTACGCGGCAGGCCACAAGTTGAGTAGCAAGGTTCTAGACACACAAACTTCAGCAGGCACCAGAACTACCTGCAGGGCTAGTCAAAATGCAAATTGGGGTCCCCACTCAAGTTTCTGGTTTATATGTCCACAGAGGCAAAGATAGGACTGATACGGCTGCACATAAAGGAATGCTGGCAGGCACAGGAAGCTCCAAGAGGCAAAAAAAAAAAAAAAAAATGAATTCTCCCCTAGAGTCTCCTTTAGAACCTGGCCCTTCCCACACCTTGAGTCTGGATTGGTGCCTGAGAATCGCATTTCTAACAAATTCACCAGTGATGATGATACTGTCGATTTTAGTACCGCACTTCGTACATTACTGTTCTAGGCCATATTCTTGGGGAGGTATTATCACTGAGAAATAAATGCCTTTCAGAACTTTGACTTTATTTTTTCCTAAACTCTTTGGAGAGTTCTGGCAAAAAGCAAGCTTTCAGAACGCAGATTTTCTCAAACTCGTTAGAGAGTTCTGGCAAACAGTAAAAATATGGCATCTCCACAAATCTTAGAGAAGATCATAATCACTATCTTTTATTATTTTCCTTCTCTGCTCTCTTTGAAACAGAAGGGACATGAACTGTAAAGGCCAATGCAGGTCTCCAATTTAAAACACATAAATAGGGCTCATTTTAGGTAAAGACAAGAAGAGGTTGTGTACCTGGAATTTATAGCTTATTTTACCTTAGTATAAAGCTTTGAAATAATGTCACTCTTCTCTAAAATCTACAGCCTGATGATAAGTAACCACTGTCAGACAAAACACCCCCTAGGGAGGCACTCACAACATGGGTGCAGGGGAACTGGGTTGATGAGCCCTTTCCATCTCCTTTGTGACACTTCAATCAGTCCTTTTGGCCAGAAAGTTCTTTCTGTGATGGAGCACGCCAGCATCTCATCGCCACCATGACACAGCTGAGCAACACATCTCATCTCATGGTGGGGCTTGAGCTCATCGCCACCATGACACAGCCAAGCAGTACATCAAGGAGCCCCCCAAATTCCCGCATCTTTTATTCCTTTGAGTTCAAGACTTAAGGGTCTTGTTAAAATGTATTTTATCCTGTGGGGCTAACTTACAGACATTTCTAATCTCCCCCTTGGCTCGAATGCATGCATGTAGTCAACAAATATTTATGAGGGCCCGCCATGTGTCAAACATAGGTCCAGTCACTGGAGCTAGTCAATTAGAGTGACAAGCTCGCATCTCACTTGAGGCTCATACTGAAAGTGGGGAGGGAGCTGGTAAATAAGTGAGAGCACAGAGTCATTTCAGGGTGCAGTACATGATGCGGAGAAAATGAAACAAAGTGAGATGGTAAAGAAAAGACAGGGAAAGTTTCTCTGAAAAGGTAATTAGTGAGCTAAGACATTGATGACAAGAAAAGGCCAACCACAATGTTCATCAAATTTTCTAATCATGATCACATTATTTTAGTGTGTGGTTAGGGCATAGGAGGCAATTTTTGATGAGGGAGGAACAGAGAGGAATCAGCAAAGCCTAAAGAGTTTGGTATTGCTTAGGAAACAGGATGGGTGGGTATGAAGTGTGCCATAGAGACCTTGGGTTGCCAGAAGCAACATAAGGGTATGAGTTTTTCTGGATGGGTTATATTCTGAGCCACACCTCTCAACTGCTATTAAAATTCATGCATTTAAAATAGTCAGGCTCCTATGTGGTGATGTTCTAACCCAAGCTGAGTCATTGCAGTGGTGAAATACTTAATTATTTTCAGATTCGAGCAGCTGTGAGGCCCAGTCCCACAGGCACACACTTCAAAGACTTGGCAGTTGTTCTCGATCTTTCCATTTTTGAAGCAACAAAGAACAGCACTGAATTTTGCCAGTCTAGACAACATGGCCGGTCAGAGCTTACCAAGAGCCCCCACGAGGCTGATGCACATCTGAGTTCTTGGATGAATTCCACGGAACAGTATACAGAATGCCAATGCCCCAGCCCAAACCACACCCAGCATGCCACTCCTTCCCTCCCTGTCCTCAATGTCCCCTTCCATTTCTTCCCATCTTTCATTGGAATAGATTCAGCTTTAAAGGCAGGTAGAACTATTTAGTCACTCAAGAACAATAGTTGATTCACATCTTGCTGATTGGTTTGTCATTCTTAAAGTTTACTTTGCTATATAAGAGTATGGTACTCGATGTTCTGAAGGGCTTCCATCCACAAGTGAAGGAAACAGGAAGTACATGGGTGGCAATTATTGTTCCCAGCATTGGCCTTGATAAAGGTGTGAAAAGAAATCGTTTTTAATGAGGTCCTCTTCCCTCTTTCATAGGCTTCCCAAAGCTCCCTTCTGGGGAGCCCGTATTTGTATTTGCCCTCCATTACACCATACCGAAATTCTGAAACTTTTCTTATTCTCCTTACTTTGTTACAACTTACTATTCTCTTTTCCATTCCTTCATATACTGATGCGGACACCGGCCCGCAGTGTCCACATCATTATGGATGAAATGAGACAGTCACATGGACTACCGAGTCCGCAGGAGCAAAAGGGACAGCATGGCTTTTTCTCTCAAGGGGAGCAAAAGCTGCGGCCCTTGCCAGGATGGCCTTTATTGGGTTTCTCGGCATATTATGTGATGGTCCTCACTTACTATGCACAGGTTGCTTCAGGGGGTTACCTTTTACAGAAAACAAAGAAGCCAATGCCACTAATCACATCACAGAAGAGGGATATTTGCAAATGAAAAGGGCAAAAGTGGTTGAACCGGTTACACTGGTCCTTGGAAGGTTTAGCATGGATTTTAGAAAGTTATTTTGCAGTAAATGTTTGCCACAAATCCGAATGAGAAGTTTTTAAGAAAAAGCAAGACTCAAAGCAGCCTAGGAACATTGCTGACCTGATTCCCCACGGGAGAACCTATCTGTGGACGTGGGTCCTGTGTGTCTTGGAGTGGGAGCTGGGCCCATACCACACAGAATGGTCTCCTACAATATACCCGTTAGGTAACTGGTTAACCTGAAAATTTAATTCTAGAACAGTGCTACTCAAAGTGTAATCTCCCCACCAGAAGCATCAGCATCACATGGGAACTTATAAAAATGTCCGTTTTCTGCCCATCCCCAGCCTAACAAATTGTGGGAGGGGGAGGTAGTAACCTGTGCCTTTATATGCTGTTCACGTGATTCTTATGCACTGTTAAAATTGAGAGACGTTGTTGTGGAGTAAAAATAAGAGATAATGGATTATTGTCACTTTCAGATATCATCTATCTGGTTTTTAAAGGGGCCTTAGAAGTCTCATTCTAAAAGCATTGCTATGCAACAACCGGGGAGAAGGTGCCCACTATGTCCCAGAAACCATCCAACATTACAGCCGCTGGCTCCCACCACCCTGGGAACAGCACTGATGACAAGGAGGCTCGTGTGGGACAAGGACCTCGGCATGTGCTCTCAGAGCCATCAGAACATCTCTCTTGAAGCTGACTGTCTCCTGACAGGTAGATTAGAATACCGTGGCACTCAGCCACAGCCCCAGTGTTGAGAAGAGAGAAAAAGGCCTCCTAAAACATCATCCTTCCAAGTGTCAGTAGCCCACCTGTAATCACACATCGTTTGTTGCATGTGAAAGGAGGTCTGATATGGGCAAGGTGTGATGGCCCAGCAATTTATTTTACTTTTTGGTGTCACAAACATGTTTCTGTGGGCTCAGCAGGGTCAAAGAGCTTAAAACATTATCTAGAATAAGGCAAGCAGGTAATTTTCCTCTTGCTTTATTCTTCTATTTTTCTTAATGATTAATTAAGAGACATTCCTCTACTAAGGAAATTTGAGATGGGGCTCTACCAACCACTATGATCACTCACAAAAGCGAGCATCTTCCAAATTAAGCTGGCTTGTGAGTCCATAGGCCAAAATTTCCAGTTGCGGAAGAATTTTTACCAAGATCTATGTACCCCCAAATCATTTCTGTACAGTAACATCTCCCAGGCATAAATTTTCCATCAAGACTCAGCCTTCCCTGTAAATGTCTTTTAGAGTTCATGTGTCTAATGGGTGGCAGCATTTGAAAGTCAGGCAAACAAGCATTCCAGGCCTCACATTGAGTTAAGAAAACATTTTCTGCCTGACATTTAGGACCAAATTAGGGACCAAAGTCCTCATTCTTTTACTCCAGACTAGTTTATGTCTCCACAGGCAGTGTGAAATGGAGTGTGGAGAAGTGATCTCATGAAATAAATTAATTTAGACAGGATGCCTGGTTTGCTCATACCCCACAGTGTGTGTGTGTTCATGTGTGCATGTACATGCACATGTGTATGTGAGTACGTGAACGGCAGGCTGGGGGAACGTTGACACTGACAAGTCGAAGGAAAGGGCTCTGCCCAGCAGCCAGGTTGGGCTTTTCCTCCAGCTCCACCACATCCCAATCACCAACTGTGTGACCTTGGGCAAGCCTCCTTCTGCCTTCGTTTCCTCAACTGTTAGATGACTTTATGACACCCATTTGACTACTTCCCGGCATAGTAATGAACAGAAGTATAATTAACAAGAGTATTCCGTATTGATACATCACAGTTCAAAGTTACTGTCATTAAATGTCCCCTCTAATATTTGCACCCAATTCTAGAGAGACATACGGCCATTTTCTTGGTTACCTGCTGACATACCATGGTCTTGAGCTTTCATTCTCTCCCACCAGGACCTTAGAGCCACACATTTACCAGCACCAGATGACTTTGCTGTCTCGGTAATGACCCCGACCATAGTCGCCTCCAGAACAAGATAGCAGAATAGGAAATTGAATCTGAGCTTCTCACATGGAAGGCCAGGGCATTCATCATGGTGAGCACACTGGGGGTCTTTCATCTGAGTTTGACTGATTGAGTTCATAAAATCTCTTTCATTTTTCATCAGGAGATCCAAGTTTTATATATTTATTATCCCTCTCATTATTTCACAGCCAGCAGTGTATTTTACTTGTAGCGGTGCCTAACTTGGAATAATTCTGGAAACCACAATGCTTATGAGGCATGGCTTACTGGGGCACCAGCAAGCCAACCCTGCTCTTTATTAACAGACTGGGTTAAATATTGCTTACATTTTCACCCTGGTGTGCCCTGCCATTTAGGCTTTTCCCCCTAACAACTACTGCAGAACATAGGGATAATTCAACCTGGGCTTCCCCATCCCCCTGCCTCCAACTTGTCACAGTTTCAAGGAACTTGGTATAAACATAATTTAGGTAACTCCCCATATTCATACTGAAAGGTACTGACCATTGAGTGGCAACAGCAATAACCGTTATTTTCATGGCAAATGTGCTTCAGTGAAATACAGTACAGGGTTGCCTCTGCGTCCCTCAAGCCACAATCTACTCTTTAAAAATCAGTGTCCATGGGTGGTTGTCAATATAGATCAACCTAAAAGGAAAAATATGTTCACTGAAAAGTTCTCTGGCCTCAGACTGTAACACAGGAGGAACATGATGATTACAGATGGATTTTTGCCTCCACGTTTCTGTTCTTTTCTTACACTGCATCCTCTGTGAGTTCATTTGGCTCATATTCAACTTATCGGACCATAAAAGAGCGAGTTCAGGTTACCCAATTTATTTAATAAAACACAATTTGAGTCTTTGCCTTCAGGAGTAAAATGTTTATATATTTTATTTAGCATTGTTTTTTATAAATTCAGTGTGATTATTGAATTAACATATTTTTCACTAGTGAGGAAGACTTGGTTCGTTCTTCCGAATTCCCTTTAAGGCCATAAGATGAAAATATATGGGCAGAGAAAGATGGGAGGCAAAGGAAGAGAGAAGTGGTATTAGAAGAAAAAAAAGAGGAAAAAGAAAAGGTCAAGGAGGAAGGTAAGATGCATGGAATCTGGGAAAGTAATAGTCTTTCAGCAAGGAGCACCTAGAACCTCATGAACCATACCCCAGCCTGGCTGTTGTACAGCCAGAGGACCATGACAAATCAGTCACACTGATCCCTTTCTTTAGCTCACCTTAAAAATTCACGACAACACTACTCTTCTAAAACTTCAGGAAAGGACAGTCCTATAAATTTCTCTTTTTTATTGTTATTGTTATTCTAGTACAGTTATCCCAATTTTCCCCCACAAATTTCTTAAACTCAACCAGAATTAAAGTTGTTGAGCTGTTTTATTCTAGTACCTAGCACAATACTCCCAAACACTCAAAAAACCCTTTTAGAATGATGAGCAATTAGAATATTTCCCTTGATGTGCTCTTACTAACTCAGGGGCGGTATTACAGTGGTTGTAAGTCCAAATGCTGAAGGCAGATTTGGCTACAAATCACAATTCTGCTACTTCTTTGACCTTGAACTTTTTTGCAGGTTTCCTTATATATAACATGAGGATATTAGTATTTACTTCATAGCATCTTGGTGAAAATTAATTGAGTAGATTATGCTTAGAATAATACATGACCTCGGGTATGTAATAGCCTCTGAACCGTGAATACTCTTTCTATAAAATCTTATCTGTTCAAAGCAGTAATGAAACCAGATAATTATATACAATGTCATGTCAGGACCTACCAACTATGCCAACTGTTCTCCCCTTTTTTTATGGTAATAGAGTTGCAGTTGGAAAATAGCTGCCCAGCTAGAGATTGCATTTCCCAATCCCCTTTGCAGTAGATGTGGCCATGTGACGAAGCCCCACCCAATGGTCTAAAAGCAAAACGACAGTTTCTAGACAATAAACCTTGCACTGAATCCTCTACCCTGAATTTCCAAGTTCTGCTTGCTGCAATCGCATCAGAGGGATCTTAGAAAACCACACAACTGCTGTGAACCCGAGTCCTTGCATGACTTAAACAACTAGCCTGGATTCTCACCTGAGAAGTAATACCCTTTGACATTCCTTAAATCATTCATTTATTGTTCAGTCTCTTTTTAGTAGCTTAAGAGACCTTCACTTTGGACCTAGCACACAGTAAGCCTTCAGCAAGTTGTAACTACTCTTTAAACAATCAGGAAGAGGTAAATGGCATTATATACTTTTTCCTTTGCAATAAAATCATGGTGTTGACATAAATAAGCTACTGAATTCCTCTGCTTCCTAGCTCTAAAGTTAATAAAGTAATTGTTTTACAAAGATGATGGAATACTTGTTAAATTAATGTCTTCAAAGAGAGTTGAGAACCTAAAATGAAAGTCTATATAAATTTGGTGAAATACTATAATATAGCAATGATTATTACTCTATGCCATAAAACACAATTACCATGTTACCCTTAGATAAGAATTTTTAAGCAAAGACTATTGTTATTGAAAAAGTAATAAAAGTACACCAATCTAAAAATGGAGGAATAAAACCCTTGAAAGAGTTCTAATTAGATAGTTTTAAATAAAACTCTAGTGATTCAATCAAAGCCATATTGACTCTAAGAAAATTGTAATTTAAGCAATCGTAACTGAGTTCCACTTAAGTAAAAATATTCAACATGCTCAAGGGTCAAATATTTTAAACCATAAAAATAAATCTCCCAACTACACAATGATATGAGAATTTGGAATTTTATACCTTTTACTTGTTGGTTTTTTAAATTCCTGAAGCCCTTCCTTTCAGTAAAAGAATTTATGTAAAGTATACCTCCTTCATTTTGACCTTTACTCTCACAACAAAGTAGAAAAGAGATTTACAGAAATGAGCCATTTACATATACATACATATCCCCCGTTCTCCCCATGATTTATAAATCTAAATTTAGCCCCTTGTTTCAGCTCTGAGGAGCATTTTCCTGCAATTCTAAAAGGACTAACTTCTTTGAAACAGAAAGTATCATGGGTTCTTTTGGTGTGTAGCTAATTTTTTGCTCACGAGAATGAAAGGAAGAGAGAGAATGAGAACACAGATGGTTTGCCACCTATGTGTTCCCCTGCAGGCAGGGAATAGAAGCTGTGACCTTTGGTCTTACAGGACGATGCTCCAACCAAGTGAGCCACACCGGCCAGGGTGAATGTAGATACTTTCTAAAGTAATTAATACATGACAGTCTAAGAGAATGAAGGACACACCTAATAAAAAACTTATTGTCTCAAGTCTAATATAAACATACTTTTCTTTTAAAAATGGAAATTTAATCACAGTTCCTCAGATGTATAAAGATGTATAATAGTTTCCTCAGAAATGATCACCAATATATTTTTCTTTTATGCCTAGAGATCTGTATTTTCTGCCGTTAATATTTCAGATTAACACCTAGGTTTATAAATATGTTCTTTTAGTGTGACAAGTTACTTTAGTGTGACAAAAGCTCTCACTTTTTTATATTACCCACATTTTAGAAATGAATGTATAAACACATATTTAAATTTTTGCTATATTTTAATAGTCTGAAAATTAGATAAACTATGATATAATCAAATACCTCCTTAGCATCTACCAAAATATGCATCACTGTGGGAAGCACCTACAGCCCCCTCAAAACAAAAAGAACAACAAGGTAGAGCAATGGTCAAGACCTTTGAAATCTCCTGCCCTCCACTTCTTTCCTTAGAAGGGAGAAAAAGCTGGAAGCAATTTGTTCCATGTCTAGGATCACAAATCCAAGTCCCCAAAGCCTAACTCATCTCCTTCCCCATGCAATGGTTTTTGTGTCTGACATACATGATTTACTTGTTTAGTGAAAACACATCAAATATTAACAATTGGCTATTCCGAGTGCCAAGCACTTAGGACATAAGCAAAATAAGTTGGAAGGTATTTTTTTTATTACTTTAGCAGCTCTCCTCAAAGTGTTCTCAGAGTGAGAATGGCCTTTGTTTAGGAGAATGAATGCCTTGAGTGGCGTGGCAGTGACGAGTTCTGCTTTCAGAGACTTGGCCTTGGCTGTGCGAGATCTTCAGAGAGAAAGCAAAACTGTTTAAGATGCTGTTCAGACCCGACGGCTGTGAGGAGGCATACGATTCGTTGCGGCATTCTTTGTCATTGTAAACAAAATGAAAACCATCTAAATGGCAATTAAAATTAGAGTAGAACGTGAATTTTAAAAGCTATTCCTGGAAATACTAAGGAGCAGTTTAAAATAATGAAGCTAATTAGTACTTCATATGTTCTAACAGGGAAAACTACTCAAGATGGATTACCAAATGAAGAAGCAAGCTATAGAATGACAAAGCCATTTCATAGCAGTTATGTTAAAATACTTCAAAATACTCTGTACTTTCTGCAAGAAATATGTGGACAAATAATAACAGTTATCTGGAAGGGCAGATACTAAGCAGGAGGAGACATAGGTTCAGACGCTAGTAAAGGACTTTATCCATCTCACAAGAGTTTTAATATTTACCAGGAGAGTGTACCCATCTATTGCTTGTAAAATTAAACTTCAAATATTTTTAAAATAAATTTTAAATGAAAAGAACCAGAAGATCATATTTATGAATCTAGATATTCATTTTAAATTTAAACATTCTTTAAATAAATTGAACTAAACTTTAAATTTGTTAGCACCTTAAAAGTAAAATATAAAGGATGCTGACATGCTACTTGAACTTTTTGACCTAAAATGAATAAACAAAAGTATTTAATAAATAAAAATGGCTATCAAAGAGGATGTGTTGAATATTCCTAAGTTATCTTGAAATACTGTTTCACAAAATTATTGTCCTAGGTTTCACTTTCATATTTCACAAAATTATTGTCCTAGGTTTCACTTTCATATTTTACCGGGTTTTACTTTTTCTATGAGAATACTTGCAACCTAAAATGTCTTTGCTCACAGAAAAGTATCGGCCACTGTGGACTGAGTTTTAGTTGCAGCATGAGATAAGTATGGCATTGAATACTAGTACCTTTCTAGCATTAAGAAAGAGCAGTGAGCAGAAGAGGATGATATAGTGTGCAATTCAGATTAAGAATTTTACTCAGGTTATATAAGTCCGTATATCTTGGCAAGAATATATTAAAATACAGTTTTAATGGAAATTTTTAAAGCTATTTTATTTTCTTCCTCCTGGTAATAATGAACATAATTGCAAATTTCTTCTTTCTATATAACAAAAATACTTGACTCAAAAGTCCTGTGAGAGTTTTTGCCCACTTCGGAACCACTTCTCAAACTGTTTTACCTACAATCTTATCTGTATGAGTTTATCTTGCCTCTAATCTTAAGAATGTTGTATTTAAAATTCTGAGACAGTAATCTCCATAAATCACCTGTTACCACGAGAAACTTAGGGATGGGAGACTAGACCCGGCCTGTTGAGCTTCAAACTTGTTTTTCCAGGAAAATCAGATCTGAGTTTAACAATGATTCACATGACTTAGTGGGAGCAGCCAAAAGTCATTTCTATTTTAATGCAGAAAGCATTAGATAATTTGTGAAGTAAATTTGTCTCCTTAATTATGTTTGTTTACACTGACTATAACATGAGTGTGGCTTGCATCTCTGGGAATTGTATGGATTGATCTTCAGAGAAGGTGCTCAAAAGGGAGACAGCAATACACACGGTTTTAATAATGACTATGGATACCCTACAAAGTATATAATCCACGTAAGGATAATAAAAGTCCTCTTAGTTCACTCAGTTATCTCATTAGGTATTTACAAATTCTAGCCTACTTCCCTTGTCCACTTAGCACACTTCTGGGGGCCTTCCAGGTTGGTGGGTATGGGCTCCAGAAATATTATACAAACTCATTGTTATTCAAGGTAAAACATTTTTTACAATCAGCAAATCATTAAACCCAGTGAAGGTCACCCACACTGTTCACAACTCGAGGTAGAATGTTCTTACACAAGGCCCTGGTAGATAGGCAAGCAAGAGTTCAGTCTGTGTGAGTTAAGGGCAATTGCAAATCTTCAGAACCAAAGCTTCTCTACCCCGATGCCTTTACTGTGGCCTCCTCTTCCTTTTCTCATCCAGATCTAGAGTATATCCTCCAAGAAGCCATGTCAGAATCCCAGTTCTCATAAGATGTGACATGTTGGTCTCTCAAAGGAAAGAACATTGGAAGTTCTAAAGCCAAAGAATAAGAGCAGTGGGGGAAAGCAGAGGGTGAGCGTGGTGGAGGGGGAGAAGGAGAAGGAGAACAAAACTACAGACATTGAAAGACTACCTTCTCCCTCCTACATTAATTCAAATTCAGATTATGCACAAGGCTCAAACTCAAACAAGCCACATAGAGGTAGAACTGGAAGAGAACCTGGCAATCATCTAGTTCAGAACTCTAGTTTACGGAAGGGGAATGGAGCCCAGAGGGAATGAGTGATCTGCCTAAACACGTTACGAGTTCATGGCCAATTGTAGACTAGAACCCTAGTCATCTAGTGCAGAGGCCCTAAGACTTTAATGGAAATCCTGACAAAAAAAATTAAAAAGTTAAATTTCCTTGAGGAAATATTATATATTTCAATCTAAACCCTAAGATAATTAGCTTGACAACTATCTGATTTGGATTTTTCTATAGGGCAATCCTTTTCCATAGCACAGCAAAAGATAACTTGGGATTTGCAATATTTCAAACTTTCTTTTCTAATCATGAACATCTACTTATCTGGATGACCCAGTCTCTTATTTTTCCAATATACTTAAACTGAGTGTGTGAATCTTTGCAAAAGTATTCTTTCTGAGCTGTTTTTCTGGGCCCTGTTAAGGGTCCCGCTGTGAGAACTATTTGAGTTAGAATATGATAATAAAAAAATAGAAGTCTTTCCACTGGTAATATGGTTTCCATTAGAGCACAGTCTACGTTTATAGTTGAAAACCTTATTAGTTGAGTAACTATTGTATGATCAAAAATACTTCACATTTACAAAAATAAAAAGGCGTTGTGTAAGGTCAGTTTGACAAAAGTGTGATATTTTCAGAGAGAGCCAAGAGGTATCCATTTAAAAGGCCAAGCTAAATAAGACACAATTATATCTCATTTGGCCTCCTACCTCTCAGGGTTTGTAAACTCACTTTTCTGCAATCTTGGGGGAGTGAATTTTGCCTTAATTGTATCTTGTTTCCCTTGGCCCATCTGCATTCTTCAGACTCTTCTGACAAGCGCTTTCAGCAAATATCACACATCCTTGTGTCTTGCTGACCTTTTTTTAAACTGGCTTTTCCTTTTCCTTATTCAGTGTTTTTGAACAGATATCATATTTTATTTTGTTTAGAAAGATAAAGGGTGAGAATTTATTCATCTACATGGCCATGAGAAGAAAATAGATATCAACCACAGAATTTTTAGAAAAACATACTCCCAACCAGTTCTGAACATGCAGACATTTGAACCAAGATCTACTAAACCTGCAGTCCCCCACTACACAGGGTGACCTTGGAGAAGATAAAGAACATTCAGAGAAAGATATCTAAAGAGCCAAGACTCTGTACAACGTAAAGACTTAGACCAAAGTGCACATTTTAAAGGCACTAAGTGCAGGCTGCCTTGAAGCGGCGTAACACATGACTGCACCACACCTAGGGGGCCTGAAGCTGCCAGGACTCTCCTCCAGCATGTCACCCACTGAGCCATTACTCACTTCAGTCCCCAGCTCCAGGTGCCTCTCATCAACTATGTTTCCTGCTCTCAGGTTGACAGGACTCATGTAGGAAAGGCAGAAAGTGTGCCTACTGCAGGTTCATCCTAAAGTACCACTGAGTTGTAGAAATATGTGGCTTTGGCGTCAGGAAGTCAGTCTCTCACCTCCACCCCCTCTGTGGTCTCCCCATTCTCCCAGCCTCAAATGTTATCTCTTGGTACCCTATGTCACAGCTACCTGTGCTGGGCGGTAAAGTCCTCCAAATTTTAGTATAAGTTCCACTACTTAGTAGCTGAGTAACTGGGAGCAAATTACTTAAATTCTCTGCTTCTCATTTTCCTACTCAGGTAAATTAGAGTCATAGTCTTTATCATGCAAGGCTACTGTGAAGAAAGGTATATAATGTACACAGCATTGTCTGGTACCCCACTGGGCCATAATAATAATACTTTATTATGTGACTCAGCAATTGCTTCCTTTCTTCCTTTCCTTTCTTTCTTTCTTCCAATAATGCTTGAATTGACTCCTTACAGAAGCCACCCTAGACAGCCTCCACAGCCCTAAGAGTCTCAGTCTTCCTTCTTACTCTCAGCCAATTTGATCTCTACAACAAGAAAACCAAAGTCGTTCTGCCAGTGGTTCACAGTCTCTCGACTATGAATGGTTCAGCTGTCCTGACACCCTTGTCAGGTGCAGAATTTCTCCGAGCTTCACTCAGACCTTCCCCTTTAGTCTCAGGGAGAGGCACCTCCACCCCTAACCCAGGCTTACCTCCTAACTGAGTTTTTGTCTCCTACCTGCTTTTTCTATCACCTTTCATTCCCTTTCTTTTTTGTGTTAATGACTGAGTTCATCTTTATTCAAGATAGGTTTTCTTACTGTTTCACTGGTTCCTACTCTTCCTCTACAGTTATTCAGATATCCTTAATCTAAAATTAAATCCCCGGATTCTGCTCTCCTGTGATCTTTCACCAGGTCCTCACCCACCATGGCATCTTGCAAGGTTTCAGGGGCCAGGCTGCCTCTTCCACTTACTAACTGTGTGTTGTCCTTCAACAAACAACTAGTCTGAATTTCTGGATCTGCAAGTAGGGGGTTAACAGATAGGTTTTGAGGATTAAATGAGTTAACTCACCTAAAGCACTCAAAAAGTACTTTATACAAACTGTAGTGAGTGTCCAATAAATGTGAGGTGTTAAACTTCCTCACCTGCCATGTACACCCCTTGCCTTCTTCTTCTGTCTTCATTCCCAGACTACCAGCGCTTGAAATTAATTTCTAAAAGGTAATAGTGGCCTCCTCATTTCAAAATGAAGAGCGATTTCTCATTTTCCCCTCATTATTCTTAAACTTTGCGCAGCTTTATAAAGCTGATACCCCTCCTACAGAGGTATTGCTTATCTTGGGATAAAGGAAGAGTTACCTCTTTTCTCCAGGACCCTCTCCTACCCAGGCCATGAAACTTGGCACTGCTCCCAAGGGACAGGGTGGAAGCATCAGGAAGGAACTAGAAAAAACTCTTTAATTTTGAGCCCTTCCATTAAAGTCTTGGTGGCCATACATGGGATTCCCCGACGCCTTGCCTGGATTGAGCTCTCAGAGTTGGGAAGAGGAGGAGATCTAGAGAGAGATGCAAGATGGTTAGATGAAGCAGCCCTTTGGCAGGAGACACGGAACAGGGGCCCCTCCCGTAGCCATCAAGGCTTAATCTGCAGCCTGCAGTCAGGTGGAAATGAACCATGGGAGACTGACACGGCCGCTCTAACAGACTCCTTTGGACCCCACACTGGCACCATGCAGCAACAATAAAGCAACAGGAAGTTTCCCATGCTTACTATTCTCCGACTCCCTGAGAGATTAAGACGCACTGGGAGAAGACCCTATAATTCAAAGGGGTGTCATGGCTGTGTTGAAGGGACTCAAGTGAGGAGGGCAGCATGGATCACAGGACCAGAAACCCCATGGGATCACAAACATCTCAGAGGAAGTTAATGAGGATGGGAGCCAGCAACTAAAACCACGATGGCCACCTAAATTGTCAACTTCCTGGGGACAGACATTGTCCTGTAGTTCTTTGTTTAACCTAAGTCTGTACACACCCTGATCTACACATTTCTGTTGAATAGGGTAGGTGGATTACCTCATTTTCTTTGGTGCTGAATTGAAATGGTACAAAAATCATCTCCCATCCCTTTTTTCACCCTCACTTTAAATGATGTGTTAGGAAGCAATAATGGCTCTGGGTAGATAAAGAAAGACTAGGAGAGAAAAAAATGTAAGCATCAATACAGTACAGCTAGAAACTAACTTGGTCTGAATTGCAATGTTCAACAAATACTTTAAATGGCTTGAACCACTAGAGGGAGTGTATATAGGTATGATTAAAATAGAATAAAAATTACATGATGATGTTTAATTGGCAATTGTGAATCTTATAAGCAAGTTCAATCTTCTTTCTGTTACAAAAAATAGTACTTTAAAAAATAAAGGCTTTATATAACATTTAATATTTGTTACTTCTTATCACAAGGAAGTGATAAACACTAAACACCAATTGATGCAGACACTGTAAATTTTTAAAAATATGAAATACAGGAATTTGTAGCAGTTTTGTGCTATTCATGCTCAAATAGTAATTTTTAATAAGTTAACTGAACAGCCCAATCCTAATGCTGTATTTTAGAATCATCCAGTCAAAAATCATGTATAAAACACATCACATTTCTCATTTAAAAATTACAGAAGGAATGTTAGGATGTAATCTTATTCATTTTACAGTTGAATAAGAAGAGGCCCAAAGTAGTTTATAAATTATCCAAAGTCACATATCAATCTAGCATATAAACCCAAGCTAAAAACTTTTGTTCTAAATGAATAGGAAAACATTTGAAACTATAAAAACACAGTCACTCAGCAGATTTCCTATGTAAGTTTCCATGCAACAAAGTTTTCTTCAAACTTACTATGTCAGAAAATAAAATAATAATTCCATTCCTTGCCACTCAAGCTAACAAAGATTTGAAATTGTAAAATTGCTAATATACAAAATTGGAAAAGATACAGGGAAATGGTCTTTCTTATTTATTTTGGTAGAAGTATAAACTGGTATAATATTTTTGAATTACAATTTAGCAAATAGAATTTATAAAATTTTAATTATGCATATTCACATAAAGTTATATTCAATCATGTTCATTGGTACATCATATATAATAATGCACTAATAGAAAAAAAAGCTTGAAAGGCCAACAATCAGACAGTATTTAAATACATAATGTGCATCTAAATGATGGCATGAAAAGTCATCATTCTGAAAACTGTTTAATAATGTAAGGGTATCCCTTCAATACAATAGAAATTCAAGTGTATGTGTGTGTATTTATATGTGTGTGTAGAATGAGAACTATTTTTAGCAATGGATCTTTGAGTAACTTTCTATCCGTAATTATTAGTGTTCTAGGTGACAGTGCATAAACTGCTTAAAAATCTTTGACTCTCAGTTGGGGAAGGGACAGGAGTGCTGCCACCTGACTACTTCCTACTATTCTCACTGATAATCTTTTTTCTTAAATATATTTTATTGATTGTGCTATTACAGTTGTCCCAATTTTTTCCCCTTTGCTCCTCTCTGCTCAGTAATCCCCTTCCCTCCGGCAATCCCCCTTAGTTCATGTCCATGGGTCATGCATGTAAGTTCTTTGGCTTCTCCATTTCCTATATGTACTTTACATCCACATGGATATTTTGTATCTACCAATTATGCTTCTTAATCCCTGCACCTTTCCCCCCATTTTCCTCCTCCCCCCTCTGAGCTGATAGCCCTCCAAATGATCTCCATATCTATGGTTTTGTTCCTGTTCTGGTTGTTTGCTTTTTTTTTTTTTTTACATTCAGTTGTTAATAGTTGTGAATTTGTTGCCATTTCAATGTTCATAGTTTTTATCTTGTTTTTCTTAAATAAATCCCTTTAACATTTCATGTAGTGATGGTTTGGTGATAATGAATTCCTTTAGCTTGAGCTTACTGGGGAGCACCTTATCTGCCCTTCCATTCTAAATGAAAGCTCTGCTAGAGAGAGTAATTTAGGTTGTAGGTCCTTGCTTTTCAACATTTTGAATAGTTTTTACCAGTCCTTTCTTGCCTGCAAGTCTCTTTTGAGAAATCAGCTGATAATCTCATGGGAACTCCTTTGTAGGTAACTCTCTGCTTTTCTCTTGCTGATTCTAAGATTCTCTCTTTATGTTTAACCTTTGGCATTTTAATTATGATGTGTCTTGGTGTGGTCCTCTTTGAGTCCAACTTGTTTGGGACTCTGTGTGCTTCCTGGACTTGTATGTCTATTTCCTTTGTTAAATTAGGGAAGTTTTCTTTCATCATTTACTCAAATAAGTTTTCAATTTCTTGCTCTTCCTCTTCTCCTTCTGGCATCCCCATAATTCAGGTGTTGATACATTTGAACATGTCCCAGAGGGTTCTTATACTATCCTCATTTTTTAAAAATTCTTTTTTCCTTCTTGCTGTTCTGATTGAATGCTTATTTCTCCCTTATATTCCAAATTATTGATTTGAATCCTGGCTTTCTTTTCTCCACTGATGGTTCCCTGCAGATTTTTCTTTATTTCACTTCACGTAGCCTTCATTTCTTCTTTTACGTTATTGCCTTACTCAGTGAGGTCTCTGAGCATCCTCATTACCAGTATGTTGAACTCTGTATCTGATAGGTTGGTTATCTCTATTTTATTTAGTTCTGGGGTTCTGTTCTATTCTTTCATTTTGGCCCTATTTTTTTTCTCCTCAATTTGGCAGCCTCCTTGTGTTTGTTTCATGTATTAAGTAGAGCTACTTTGACTCTCTGTCTTAGTAGTATGGCCTACTGTAGAAAAGGCACCTATAATTATGTGGGATAGAGCCTTAGGTAATTGCTGTGGTGGAGAACCTGCTTTACACTTTGTGGCTCTGTGTGGGGTGAGAGCTCAGAGAGGGGATAATGATACTGCCTGACTTCTAGATGTTTGCTGAGCACTCCCCCCTTTTCCAGTCACTCCACCCATGCCCCATATGCGACTGGCACTCTTCAGCTGTTCCCCTGGTGCTGCATTCCAGAGTGGGTGGGTTTGCCTACATTCTAAGTCTGTGCAGGACCTTTAAACAGAGTCTCCTGAAAATCCAGCCATTTATTCCGCCACCCCAACCCCCACTAGTTTGACAGCCAGAAGCTATGGGGATTTATCTTCCAGGTGCCAGAACCCTGGGTTGTGTGGTCTGGCCTGAGGCTGGGATCACTCACTCCCAAGGTATCCCTGCTGATTTTTATCCACCATAAAGGAATGTGGGACCTTGCATTCCATCACTGCCACCCCTCTGGGCCTATCTGCTTGATTTGGCGACTCCACCCCTCCTACCCATCCAGATGAATGTGGATTCTTTAAATCCTTGGTTGTTGGAATTCCATACAGCTCGATTTTTCTGGTGGTTCTGGGTGTTATTTGTTTTGAGATCTAGTTGTAATTCTTTCTTTGACTGCACATCAAAGTGAGGCATGTCTGCCTACACCTTCATCTTGACTGGCAGTCCTCTATTCTCCCTGAAATCTTAACAACCTCCCCCATCTATGTCTGGAGACCACCAAAAGCACCCTTTTCAATAATGGCTTCTGATTAAGTTGCTGTACCGCCAGGCTGGGGAGTGAGGATAACACTGCCACAAGGGGATTCAGACAGAGTTCTGCTCATCACTAGTCCCTGGCACAGTCTCAGAGCAAGACAACGTCCACCCCTCTACCCCAGCGTTGTGTTTTCTCAGCACAGTGCCAAACAAAACTGGATTTCTTTCTTACTCAGATCTATCTAAAATTGCTGCCCTCTTTCTATCTGGCTCTCCTCAACCCCCTTACCTCACTTTATTCTCTTCATAGCACTTATCACTTTTTAAATGCTATATGGTTTTCTCATTGACTATGTTTCAAGATCTGTTTTCTCATTGATACAACCTTAGCACCTAGAGAACACATAATGGATTCTCAATTGATAGTTTTTTAATGAAAAGATGGATAAAGAATGAACTAACAAATAAATGGATATTATAGCTCTTTAAAACTTCCTTTAGCAAACAATCATTTTTAGAGCAAAACTTATAACTCACTTCATATAAGCCATATCCACGTGTCTATATAACCATCTTCTTGCCTTATTTTTAATAAGTAAGGACAATCACTCAAATGATTTTGACCTTATAACAAAAATTGCTTCATAGTGACTTGCTGTCTCTACTTAAAACACAGGAATGTCAGACATATTAGGTTCTAGCTCTTCAGACACTCCATTGCACATCAATATAAGAGGAGCCTAATTTTATGTACCAGGTATATGTACAGAAAAATCTGGGAGTAAA
Organism: Sturnira hondurensis; assembly: GCF_014824575.4. Classification (NCBI taxonomy): domain Eukaryota; kingdom Metazoa; phylum Chordata; class Mammalia; order Chiroptera; family Phyllostomidae; genus Sturnira; species Sturnira hondurensis. The sequence continues at coordinate 6,047,335 of NW_028074140.1, read as the reverse complement.
CACATCAAAATATTAATAGATTTTAAAGAATGAGTATATGCATCAGCAGACAATGGATTAAAAAGTCGTGGTGCACACGATGGAATGTTACTTGACCATAATAAAAAATAAAATTTTACCATTTGCCACAACATGGATGGACCTAGAGGGTATTGTGCTAAGTGAAATAGTCAGGGAGAGAAAAACAAATACCATATGATTTCACTTACATGTAGAATCTAAAGAACAAAATAAATAAACAAACAAAACAGAAACAGATTTACAGATGCAGAGAACAAACTGATGTTTGCCAGAGGGGAGAGGGCATGGATGAAAAAGGTGAAGGAATTAAGAAGTACAAATTGGTATTACAAAGTGGTCATGGGATGTAAAGTTCAGCAGGAAATGTAGTCACTAATTGTGACAACAGTGTAGGGTGCCAGGTGGGTACTAGACTTTATTCTTGTTTTGTGTTCTTTGGATCGGATTTTTTATGACTTAAAAATATATTTACTTTGAATTTTCCACAGTACATGTGAAATTAGACAGTTTTTTCTTTCTTTTGCTATCACTCACATTATTACAGATGTCCCTGTTTTCCCCATTGTGCCCACCTCCACCCAGGTTCCTCCCTCCTTCCATTTGGCCATCACTACACTGTTGTCTGTGTTCACGGGTTATGCACACATGTCCGTTAGCTAATCCCTTTCTCTTCTTTCATTCAGTCCCCCTCTTCCCTCTGTCCTCCGACAGCTGTCAGTCCGTTCCACGTATCCATGCCTCTGGGGTTTTTTAAAATCAGTTTTCAAAAAAAAATCGGATACTAAAGGAAGCAGAATCCCTATGTGATTTGACAGAAGTTAATATTTATACAACTTAAATGCATCAGAGAGTAAAAGCTAGCTACAGTCCATTACAGATTTTCTGAAGATTTGGGAATTCTGCCCTTCTGGAATATTCACAATCTCTGAATTTTGTAGACAAAGTTCAAAGTGATATTTTTCTAGGTGTTGTGCCATCTTTGATTCTCAGTTTTCTCAACCGAAAAACAGGGGATTAAAGATTAAAGATAAAGATATCTTAAAAGATTAAAAATAACATATATAAAATGTGTAGCATATAGTGGCCACTATACTACCTATGAATGGAAAAAAGATAACAGAAAAACCATGTAGGGAAACTTGACAAAATTCTCATTCACAAACTCTTCTGAAGTCAGGCATAATTAGAGCAAGTGGTAAATAGTCTACATGACGTTCTAGAGCTATTTGATTATGTCAGTATGTCTTAGTCATGACATGTACACATGAGTTTTCAAAAACTTTAAGAAAAATAAAGTACAAAAACAATATACCTCATGAACACAAATATAAAAATCCTCAACAAACAAAATCCTCAACAAAATGTTATAAACTCAACTCAGCAATATATAAAAACCCCAGAAGTAACAAGGATTTATTCCAGGAATGCAGGGCAATTCAATATTTAAAATTAATCGATATATTGCCTTCTTTTATTAACCAATGTCACCCCAATAACTTCAATCAAATTAATTAATTAATCGATATAATCCAACATATTAACAATTTAAAGAAAGAAAGGGCCCAAGTAACTTCTATTTTGCTGCCTTGGATGTGTGACTTCTCTAACATGTGACTTCCATGTTTTTGTCCAAGATGGCTTCTGTAACTCTTACTGTAATATCCGTATGGGGAACATAACCTATTTTTTTAAAATATAATGAGAGAGTTGTGAATATCACTTTTACACATAATCCATTGGCCAGAACTTGGTCCCATTGTTACACGTAGCTTTAAAGGGGCTTGGAAAGTATAGTTCTACTCTGGGTGGCTATGTGCCCAGCTAAAATTGTGGGGTTCTACCAATTAAGAAAAGAGAATAAATGTCTGAAAGAATGTTTAAAAGAAATTACATATTTCTTTTAAAAGTCTGATGTCTATAACCCTACAATAATGATTTCTGTTGGTTCCCCAGTTTTCTTCAGAGCCTCAAATATTCTATCTCCAAAAATACTCAGATTAGAAATCTAGCTAGCCCTTTGGAACCCACTGGATCTTGAAAATAATTCCTTAAAAGAGGGCTTTTGTTACTCTCTACCAAGAATCACATAATTCAATATTTTGTTGAAAGGGCAGATGGAGCACCCTTCTCTCCAGGGGAATTTCATTTCTTAATGTGTGTGGAGGTATAATAACAAAGAGGCCAGAAGAGAGCTGGGGAAATTACAACCAAGTTGGCCTCGGCCAAAGTTTAAAATGGTATTGCAAGACTTAAAACATTTTTCTTCAGATAACTTACTTTCTGGTAAGTATTCCTGTATTAGGTTTCTCCTGAGAAATGAAACCCATTTTATATATATATATAAATATATATATATATATATATTATATATATATAATTTTTTAAGTTTTAAAATATATATTACATATTTTAAGTACTTTTTTAAAAGATTTTATTTATTTATTTTTAGAGGGGGGAGGTAGGGAGAAAGAGAGAGAGAGAAACATCAGTGTGTGATTGCCTCTCACATGGCCCCCACCAGGGACCTGGCCCACAACCCAGGCATGTGCCCTGACTGGGAATTGAACTGGTGACCCTTTGGTTCGCAGCTCACGCTCAATCCACTGAGCCACACCAGCCAGGACTAAAATATATATTATATATTTTAAATATATATAAAATTCTTTGTATATTTCATAAATATACAATATATTTATAAATAGAATGTATATATATATATATGTTCTTTATATATTTGATAAAGACATATAAAATTCCTTATATATGTATAAAATAAAAAATTGGCTCACAATTATGGAAATGGAGAAGTCCTACCATCTGCCATCTGTGAGTTGCAGAACCGGAAAAACCAGTGGTGTAATTTGGCTGGAGCCTAAAGGCCTGAGAATGAGGAGTGCTGATCTCTAAGGGCAGGATGAGATGGATATCTCAGTTCAAGGAGAGAACAAACTCATTCTTCCTCTGCCTTTTTGTTCTATTCAGGCTCTCAACAGATTGGATAATGTGTTGATGTCTACGTACATTGGTGTGGGTGACCTTCTTCAGTCTGTCCTTCAGTGACACAGCCAGAAAGAGTATTTTTTTTTTCAACTATCTGATCATCCCCTAGCTCAGTCAAGTGGACACCTACAATTAACCATCATGATCTCCAAGTATTATAATCAGAAAGAGGCTTAAATAAGAAAAAGCCGGCCCTGGGTGGTGTAGCTCAGTAAATTGAGTGCGGGCCTGTGAAACAGACGATCGCCATTCAATTCCCAGTCAGGGCACATGCCTGGATTGCAGGCCAGTTCCCAGCAGGGGCCAGTTCCCAGCAGGGGATGCACAAAAAGCAACCATACATTAATGTTTCTCTTCCTCTCTCCTTCCCTCCCCCTCTAAAGATAAATAAATAAAATATTAAAAAAGAAAAAGCCTAGGACTGATACTAGACTTAGAAATATTTGGCTTAACTCTTTCCCTGTGTTTTTTAGGATACATTGGGAAATACTCAAATTGTGTGATTTAAAGGGAGTCTAATAAAGAAATTATTTCTAGATTATAGGAAGAGTACAGGGCCACAGCGGAGAGTAGGGCATCCATTTGGCTAGGCACTGGGGGTGCTGTTACTGCCCTTCAGCTGTAATTGAGGAGATAAAGCAGTTACTGAAACTAGGGCACACGAAGAGCTGCCTGAAACTAGGAAGCTGTGGCCTTTGCTTGAGGGACATCGCCAGCCTATGGCAAGCCTGCAAGGAGGAGGCAGGGGAAGGAAGAAGAACGCCAACCTCTTCTTTCCTCTAACACTGCTCTGGAATTCCCTACCTGCCCAAACTAATTAGAAAACAGAGAACAGAGAAAGCTTTATTGACATAATCCACACAGGTCAGTCTTCCAGGAAAAAAAATCAGGAGAGAAGAGAAACAACGATCTAAAGGAGCAAATGAAAAATATCCCACACATCCCTAAACCTACACTGGCAGGAAAACGGGCTACAAAAATAAGAGAATAAGGCTCCGAGAACGGCTTATTCTCCAATGACAACTCCAGATGAGGTCACAGAGGACAATGGACAGAGTTTCTTTCAGAAAATAGAACAAGAAACTGCCATGTGGCTTCAGCAGGGAGCTGCACCCAGTCCCAGGGAAGGGGTCCGCACAGGCCCATTCCTCCAGGCTGGTCACAGCCTTCTTCCCTCTCTAAATGGGAGTTTTAATTGTGTTTATTATGTTGCAGAGAAGAGATTACTTGGCTTACAGTTCATAGGTTGCTGGCCCACGAGAAACCACATCCAGACATACTGAGGGGACTGTACCTCACCCAGGAATCTGGGACTCTGTTTGAGATGTAGTGATTAGATAGGACTTCTGCGCTGTCTCCCCTTTGGAACAGAGATGAATGTACTTTATTTGTGAGAAAAAGCATGTGCACAGATACTTGGGTGGTTAGAGGAGTGAGCTGTGGCAGAGATTATCAATTATCCTCTAATATTTACTCTCCACATCTTTCTTTTTTTCTTTTTTTAAAGATTTTATTTATTTATTTTTAGAAGGGAAGGGAGGGAGAAAGAGAGGGAGAGAAACATCGATGTGTGGTTGCCTCTCGCACTCGCCCAGTTGGGGACATGGCCCGCAAGCCAGGCATGTGCCCTGACTGAGAATCGAACCAGCAATGCTTTGGTTCACAGGCTGACACTCAGTCCACTGAGCCACAGCAGCCAGGACTACTCTCTACATCTTTCTTTAGCAATAAAACCCCCAAATGATAGTTATGTGGTCATCATCTCTGCATTGCGCTCAGCTTTGCCATTTGACAAAGTTCTTGCCAATAATATGCACAGAAGTGATGCTGAGTTTTATTATTGTTCACTTAAAGTAAAGCAAAGGATCTCTGCTTCCCTTTTCTGACCTTGCTGCTGGCTACAAGGCGGACATGGTAGACATGGTGGCTAGAGTAACCACTCTGGACTGCGCGTAGAAGCCACATGTCGAAAATGGCAGAGCAACAAATTGGATAAAACAACACTGTGAACTCCTGGACTGAGTGTTCTTGGATATTATGTGAGAATAAAACATTTTTAGTATCTGATATTTTGAGTGTATATTGCAGAAGCCAAACTTCCATATCAGCAAATACTTAAACATGAACATAACCAGAGAGAAAAATGGGAAATGCAGTCAATCACCCAGGGGAGAACTAAGAGAAAACAATCTGCTCATAAGTTTGGAGACCACTATGCCTTCTCTCATACCTACACCCAGAACAATCTCTGGGTTTAAAACACTTTTGGAGAAAGTTGAAATTATGTATTAATATAGCAAGCCCAGGCACTTACTCACTGAGACTGCATATGAAAAGTACCCATATGATAATAAGTACAAACGCTTAGCATTCTTTTTTCTNACATAACCAGAGAGAAAAACGGGAAATGCAGTCACCCAGGGGAGAACTAAGAGAAAAGAATCTGCTCATAAGTTTGGAGACCACTATGCCTTCTCTCATACCTACACCCAGAACAATCTCTGGGTTTAAAACACTTTTGGAGAAAGTTGAAATTATGTATCGATATAACAAGCCCAGGCACTTACTCACTGAGACTGCATATGAAAAGTACCCATCTGATAATAAGTACAAACACTTAGCATTCTTTTTTCTGCCTCCAAGCTGAGGTGGCTCCATGTACAGAAAGGACCCAACGTGACCCTAAAATCAAGAATTACTTGGGTAGTGGTGTGATGTCAACAAGATGGCAAAGCAGTAGACCCCAACTTCCATCTCCCCACAAAGCAACATTAGACAGCTAGCCACCAAGAAAAATGACTCTGAGATTGCTCAGTAGCCCATTCTAAAACTCCANAGTGGAAAAAAAAAAAAAAAAAAAAAAACCTGAGAACAATCTCACAAAAAGGGAAGGAAGAATAGCTTCATTCTGCCTGTATCCTCCCCCCACCCAGGGTAGCACTGTGCCACGCCAAGAGAGAGCTCCTCCACTAGATCAAGTTCCCCTCACCAGGAAAGAGGCAGCCAAAGAGCAACCAGCTTCCTCAGCCTTTCATGGCACTGAAAAGGATCTGACTCAGTTTCGCTCTGCTCGGAGACCCACAAAGCTTGTCACAGGAAGAAGAGCAGGGGGTACCAATATCAGCCTTGCAGTGGAAATCGCCACATTTCCCAGTGACCTCAGCAGTTTTCACCACTGAAGAAACCAGCCTCCTGCCCAAACACATCCAAACCCTGGCAGCTTTCACTGCTTTTTCCCCTTTATTTCTTATTGTTGACACTGTTGCAGATGTTCCCATTTCCCAAACCCTTTGCCCACCTCCACCCATCACCTGCCTGCTTCCCTCAGAGCATCACCATACCGTTGTCCATGTCCATGGATCATGCATATATGTTCTTGGGATAATCCCTTCACCTTCTCTCATCTGGTCTCCCTCTCACCTCCCCTGTGACAACTGTCAGTCTGTTCCATGTGTCCATGCCTCTGTTTCTATTTTGTTTATCACGTTATTTTCAAACCATGGGAGTTTATCTTCATTCTATGAAGCCAGCACTACCCTGATACCTAAGCCAGATAATGACACTATGGGAAAACTGCAGGCCCATGTCTGTGATGAGTATAAATGCAAAAATTTTCAACACAATACTAAAAAAAAACAAATTTAACGTCATATTATAAAAGATTATACAACATGGTTAAGTATCCTGCTAAGATTCAAGGATGCAAATCAGTCAACATGCTACTCCACATTAATAGAACGAAAGGCAAAAACCACCTGTGACTATCTCAATAAATGCAGAAAAAGCATTTGACAAAAATTCAGCATCCTTTCATGGTAAAAATCTCTTAACAAATTAAATATAGAAAGAAGATACCTTGGTATATGAGTGTAAGACAAACCCACAGCTAATATACTCAGTGGTGAAATGTTGAAAGCTTTTCCTCTAAATTCAGGAAAAAGACACAGGTGCCCACTCTCACCACTTCTGTTCAACATAGAGTTAGATGTCCTAGCCAAAGCAATTATTTGATAAGTAAATAAATAAAATAAAAAGCATCCAAATCTTTAAAAAGAAGTAAAATTGTCTGCTTGCTAATGATATCATCATGTACAGTTGTATACCAAATAAGATGAGAATGCTTTCTGAGAAATGCATCTCCAGGCAATTTTGTCATTGTATGAAAATCATAGCATGTACTTACAATCCAAAATGCCATAGCCTACTACTATAACTGTATATGCCATACTTTATATGGCCAGTAGCGTAGTAGATTTGCTTATACCAGCATAACCACAAATTCATAAGAAATGTGTTGGGCTATAACATTACAATGACATAATTTGATAATCAGAATTTTTCCGCTCTATTACAATCTTTTTTATTATTTAATCTTTATTGTATTTTTTTCCAATTGCCATTTCTTCCCCTTATGGCCCCCTCCATCTAGCAATCACCACACTGACATCTCCATGTCAGTGAGACCTTTTTCTTTTTGCTCAATCCCTCCACCCCCTAGCCTCCCCTCCCCAGTGTCATTCTGTTCTCCATCTATGAGTCTGTTTTTTTTGTCCTTGTTAGTTCAGTTTTTCTATTAGATTCTACATATGAGTGAAATTATATGGCATTGTCTTTCTCTGACTGTCTTATAGCATTTAGCATAATGTCCCCCAAGTCCATCTGAAAAGTACCCATCTGATAATAAGTACAAACACTTAGCATTCTTTTTTCTGCCTCCAAGCTGAGGTGGCTCCATCTCGGGGCCATACTATTGTAAATGGTAAAATTTTCTTCTTTTTCATGGCTGAATAATATTCCATTGTGTACATGTTCCATAATTATTTTATCCACTCACCCACTGATAGACATTTGGCTGCTTCCATATCTTGGTGACATAAATAATGCTGCAATGAACATAAGGGTGCTTATATTTACTCAAATTAGTGTTTTGGGTCCCTTCAGATATACTCCCAGAAGTGGAATAAGTGGCTGAAAAGGAAGATTCATTTTAATTTTTTGCGGTATTTCCATACTGCTTTCTAAAGTGGCTACACCAGTCTGCATCCCCACCAATAGTAAAAAAGTGACCCCCTATCTCCACATCCTTGCCAGCATTTGTTGTTTGTTGATATTTGTTGATCATAGCCATTCTGACAGCTGGAAGATGATATCTCATTGAGGTTTTAATTTGCATTTTTCTGATGATTAGTGACATTGAGCATCTTTTCATATGTCTATTGGCCAACTCTATGTCCTCTTTGGATAAGTGTCTATCCAGGTCCTTTGCCCATTTTTAGTTAGGGTTTTGTTTTGTTTTTTTTTTTGATGTTGAGTTTTATAAGCTCTTCATAAATTTTGGATATTAACTTTTTATCAGATAATTGGTGAATATGTTCTCACATTCTGTGTGTTGTCTTCTTATTTTGTTGATGATTTTCTGTGCTGTGCAAAAACATTTTAGTTTGAGGTAGTCCTGTTTATTTTTTCTTTTGTTTCCCTTGCCTAGAGAGATATACCAAATAAAATATTGCTCTGAGCAGTGTCTAAGATTTTGCTTCTATGTTTTCTTCTATGATTTTTATGGTTTTGGGTCTAACATTTAAGTCTTTGATCCACTTTGAATGTATTCTTGTGTGTGGTGTAAAAAGGTAGTATACTTTCATTTTTCTGCATATATCTGTTTGATTTTCCCAACACCCTTCATTGAGTAAAGTACCTTTAGCCCATTGTATATGCTTGCTTCCTCTGTTAAATATTAATTGATAATAAAGATATAGGTATATTTCCGGGGTCTCTATTCTGTTCCATTGATCTATGTATCTGTTTTAAAGCCAGTACCATGCTGTTTTGATTACTATGGCCTTATAGTATAGTTTGATATTAAGTAGTGTGATTCTTCCAAATCTGTTCTTCTTTCCCAGGATCACTATTGCTATGTGGGGCCTTTTGTGGTTTCATATAAATTTTTGAAATATTTGTTCCAGTTCTGTGAAATATGTCAGTGGAATCAGGAAAGGAATTGAATTGGATCTATGGATTGCTTTGGGTTGCATGGACATTTTACTAATGTTAATTCTTTCTATCCATGAACACTGCATGTGCCTTCAGTTATTAGCATCTTCTTTGATTTTTTTCTTCAGTATCTTATAATTTTCCATGTACAAGTCTTTTACATCCTTGCTTAGGTTTATTCCTAGATATTTTATTCTTTTTGTATCATTTATGAATGGGATTGTTTTCTTAGTTTCCCTTTCTGTTCATATTGGCATGTAGAAATGCAACTGATATATGGATATTAATTTGGTATCCTGCTACCTTGCTGAATTCATTTATAAATTCTAGTAGTTTCTTGGTGGAATCTTTAGGATTTCCTATGCACACTATCATGTCATCACAAATAAAGACAGTTTTACTTCTTCCTTTTTAATTTGGATGTCCCTTATTTCTTCTTGACTGATTACTGTGGCTAGGACTTCCAGTACTGTGTTGAATAAGAGAGGTTGAAGTGGACATCCCTGTCTTGCTCCCAGTCTTAAAGGAACACTTGTGGTTTTTGCCAGTTGAGTATGATGCTTATAATGGGTTTGTCATATATCCTTTGTTTTGTTTATGTGACAAACCACTTTTATTGATTTATGAATGTTGTACCAAACTTGCACCATAAATGTTGTACCATAAATCCCACTTGATCATGGTGTATGATCTTTTTGATATATTGCTATATTTGGTTTGCTAAAATTTTGTGGAGGAGTGTATCATCTATGTTCATCAGGGATATTGCCCTATATTTTTCTTTCTTTGTAGTATCTTTATCTGGTTTAGTAATTAGTATAATGTTGGCCTCATAAAGTTATTTTGGGAGCCTTACCTCATCTTGAATTTTATGAAATCATTTAAGAAGAAGCGGTGTCAGTTCTTCTCAGAATATTTGGTAAAATTAACCTGTGAAGCCATCTGGACCACAGACTTTGTTTGTTGGGAGTTTTTTTTTTAAATTATTGCTTTAATTTCATTAGGTGTAACCTGTCTATTCAGATTCTCTGATTTTTCTTGATTTAGTTTTGGAAGATTGTATGTTTCTAGCAATTTATCCATTTTGTCCAGGTTGTCCAGTTTGTTGGCATATAGCTGTTCACAATATTTTCTTACAATCCTTAGTATTTCTTTGGTGTCAGTTGTTATTTCTCCTCTTTCATTTCTGATTTTATTTATTTGGGTTCCTTCTCCCTCTCTTTTTTTTATGAGTCTGGTTAAAGTTTTGTCAGTCTTCTTTATTCTTCCAAAGAATCAGCTTTTTGATTTGTTGATCTTTTTATCATTCTTTTACACTCTATTTATTTTATTTCTGCTCTGATTTTTATTATTTCCTTCCTTCTACTCACTTTGGGCTTTGTTTTTTTTCAGCTTCCTTTAAATGCAAAATTAGTTTACTTATTTGAGCTTTCTTTTTTTTAAGAGTTATTTTATTTTATTTATTTATTTTTAATTTATTTATCTTTAGAGAGGAAGGGAAGGAGAGGAGAGAAACGTCAATGTATGGCTGCCTCTCATGAGTCCCCTGCCGGGAACTGGCCTGCAACCCAGGCACATGCCCTGACTGGGAATCGAACTGCAATACTCTGGTTCGCAGGCCCATGCTCAATCCACTGGGCTACACCAGCCAGGGCCGAGCTTTCTCTTGTTGTACTTTTTTTTTTTTTGAGGTAGGACTGTAATACTATGAATTTCTCTCTTAAAATGGCTTTCCCAGTGTACCAAAGATTTTGGAATTTGTGTCCTCACTTTCATTCATTTTTTAGTGTAACTTTTTATTTCTTTCTTGATCTCATTGTTGACCCATTCACTGTTTAATAACATGTATTTAGCTTCCGCATCTTGGGATGTTTTCCAGTGTTCTTCTTGTGAGTGATTTCTAGTTTCAAAACATTGTGGTCAGAGAAGATGCTTTATATGATTTAAATCTTCTTCATTTTATTGAGACTTGTTTTATGTCCTAACATGTGGTCTATCCTAGAAAACATTCCATGTCCCCTTGAAAAGTTTGTGCATTCTGCTGCTTTGGGGTGAAATGCTCTGAAGATATCAATTAAATCCATTTGATCCAGTGTGCCATTTAAAGCTGCAGTCTCCTTGACTTTTCAGCCTGTAAGATCTATCCATTGAAGTCAATGGGATATTAAAACCCCCAATTATGACTGTATATCCATGCACCTTTCCCTTTATGTCCATCGAGATTTGCTTCACATATTTAGGTGCTCCTATGTTGTGTGTGTAAATGTTTTCTAGGGCTATATCCTCTTGTTGGATTTTTCCCTTTATCATGATATAGTGTCGTTGTCTCTCACTTGGTTTTAAGCCTTGGTTTTAAAGTCTATTTTGTCAGATACAAGTACTGCTACCCCAGCTTTTTTTTTCCTTTTCTATTTGCATGAATTTTTTCCATCCCTTTACTTTTAGTCTGTGTGCCTTTTGATCTCAGATGGGTGTCTTGGAGGCAGCATATATATGGGTCTTGTTTTCTTATCCATTCAACTATGCTCTGTCTTTTGGTTGGAGCATTTAAGCCATTTACAGTCAAGATTCTTATTGACCAATACATATGTAGTGCCATTTTATTGTTAGATTGTATTCTCTGTTTTTTTTCTTTCTCTTTTTCTCTTTCTTAAAGCAAGCCCTTTAACATTTGTTGCAGTGTTGGTTTGATGTTAACAAAATTCTTTGGCTTCTTCTTGTCTGGGAAGCTCCTTATTTTTCCTTCTATTTTAAATCATAGCCTGCTGGGTAAAGTAGCCTTCATTGTATATCCCTGCTTTTCATCACATTGAATATTTCATGCCACTCCCTCTGGCCTGGAAAGTTTCTGTTGAGAAAGCAGATGACAGTCTAATTGGTGGTCCCTTGTAGGTAACTCCTTGTTTTTCTCTTGAAGTTTCTATCTCCTTGTCTTTAATTAAGCCTTATCATTTTAATTATGATGTGTCTTGGTGTAGGCCTCTTTGGGTCCATCTTGTGTGAGGCTCTCTGAACTTCCTGGATTTATGTAACTTTTTCCTCCATCAGATTAGGGAAGTTTTTGATCCTTGTTTCTTCAAACAGGTTCTCAAACCTTTAATCACTCTCTTCTCCTTCTGGTATTCCCATGATGCAGATGTTGTTACACTTTATGTTGCCCAAAATGTTTCTTAAACTCTCCTATTTTCTTTTCTCCTGTAAGATAATTGCAATATCTATCTATCTCCTCATTTTCTAAAATTCTTTTTTCCTTTTTGCTGCTCTGCCTGGGTGTTTTTTTCTACCCTGTTTTCCAAATCAATGATTTGATCCTTGGCTTCATCTAACCTACTGTTTATTACTTCCAATGTATTATTTATTTCCAATATTGCATTCTTTATTTCTGACTGGTCCTTTTTATGGTTTCTATGTCTTTTTTCATGCTGTTGAGTATCCTTACAATCATTACTCTAAACTCTCTATTTGATAAATTGCTTGCCTCTATTTCATGTAGTTCCTCTGGAGAATTTTCTTATTCTTTCATTTGGGGTCTGTTTCTTTGTCTTCCCACATAGGCTGCTTCTTTGTATGCTTTCTATTAGTTTCTATGCTTTCAGTAGATCTTCAAAGACTGTGATGTAGGCCTTTGTCAGATACTGCTAGTGACTGGCCCTGGTCAACCTGTTTGGAGTTATCAGTGATCCACAGCACTTGGCTCCCTCTGCTAAGCCTGTTTGTGTCCAAAAACAGTCAGGCTTTGACCAAGGCTGGCGTTTATCAGCACTAGGCCCTGGGGAGGGCCAGCTGAAGTTTCATAGAGCTCCCAGAGATGTACCTTAGTTGTTAAACTAATCAATGACATAGCATCAAGTTGTAATCAGCAGCCCGCTTAAGCTCCACAGGGTGAGGCAGAGTAATCCTGTGCACAGGGCTATTGCTTCCTCTCAAGTTAATGCCATTTTGAGACGAGTGCTCTATCTGAAAATGATGGCTTCTGCAGTGTAGGTAATGACTTAGCATAGGGATCCTGGCAGCTGTTCCTTCAGTTCTCTCCCCAGAGCCACCAACCCCAGACTCTTCTCAAGCATTTCTACTCTGCTCTGCCCTCCTTCTGTCAGAGCCCAGCGTAAGTGGCTGCAATAGAATTTTGTTTATTGGCCCTTTAAGAGGTCTCTGCATCTTTAGTCCATCTCTCCCTGGAAGACAGAAACTCTGCTGCCTTTCACAACTGGGTGTTACCTAGTTTCTTTCTGACTGTGGTTCTGTATGCTGGGGTTTATACCCCACACTTCTTAGGGGAAACCCCTCAGCTGATGAAATATCCCCCCGGAACTTCAGCTGCCACCAGTGGATGCCCAGCCAGCCCTCTCACACCTCCCTGCACTCCCTACTGGTCTTGTTGTGGTGAAGTGGTTTCATCTCTCTGTCCATAGTTATAAGGCTTCTCCCCAGCTGGTGTTCAGGATGGTCATTCAAGACGATTTCTTTACAATTTAGTTGTAATTTCAGATTGATCCCGGAAGGAGGTTAGTCATTTGGTCCACTTATTTCTCTGCCATCTTGGATCTCTCTCCATTATAATCTTACGGGACCAACATAGTATATGCAGTCTGTCATTGACCAAAACATCATTATTCAGCACATGACTGTGCAAGAAAATCCTAAAAACTCAGCCATAAGAAAATATAAAATATTGCCATTTACAACATGGATGAACTTTGAGGATATAATGTCAAGCAAAATAAGTTGCATAGAAAAAGTTAAGAATCATATCATTTCATTGATATGTATGATATAAAATTGAAAGCAACAAATGAACAAACAGAAAAACAAACAAATGAAACTCATAGGTACAGACAGCAGTATGGCGGTTACCAGAAGGAAGGAAGGTGGGGGTAAAAGGAGCCAATTATATGGTGACAGATTATTTGACTTTAGTTGGTGGGCACACAATGCAATATACAGATGATGTATCATAGAAATGTACACTTAAAACCTCTATAATCTTATTAACCAATATCACCCCAATAAATTTAATTTTGAAAATGAAAAAAACACTCCATCCAAAACTGGACTAATAAATGAATTCATTATAGTTTTAGGGTACAAAATCAACATACAAAAAAACAATTGTGTTTCTATATACTAACAATAAACTATCTGAAAAAATAAAGAAAATACCATTTATAATAGCATCACACACACTAAAATACTTAGGAATAAATTTAACAGAGGAGGTTAAATATCTGTACACTGAAAACTATAAGACTTTCATGAAAGAAATGAAAAAGACACAAATGAGTAGAAAGATATTTCATGTTCGTGGGTTGGAAGAATTAATATTGTTAAAAGGTCCATACTACCCAAAGCCATCTACAGCTTCAATGCAATTCCTATCAAAATGCCAATGACATTTTCACAGAAATAGAAAAGACAATATATAGAAATAATAGAAATAATATAATAAATAAACAAACAAAACAATAAATAGAATAATAATAGAAAAAGAAAAATGTATATCAAACCACAAAAAAACTTTTGATAGCCAGAACAGTCTTGAGAAAAAACTGATTTCAAACTGTAGCACAAAATTATAATAATTAAAACAATATGGTACTGGCATTAAAACAGACATAGATTAGAGCCCAGGACTAGACGCACATATATATGTTCAACTAATATTTGACAAGGGAGCCAAGAATAGTCAATGGTGAAAGGATATTTTCTTTAATAAATGGTGTTAGGAAATCTGGATATGCACAAACAAAAGAATGAAATTGGACCCTGATCCTACACCACTCACAAAAAATTAACTCAAATGAATTAAGTATTTAAACATAAGACCTAAAATTATTAACTCCTAGAAGGAATCAGAGGAGAGACACTCCTTGACATTAGTCTTAGCAATGACTTTTTGCATATGACATCAAAAGCACATGCAATAAAAGCAAAAATAGCAAGTGTGACTACATCAAACTAAAAAGCTTCTGCACAACAAAAGGAACAATCAACAGAATGAAGGGTAACCGAGTGGGAGAAAATATTTGCAAACAACATATGTGATAAGAGGTTAATATTAGATATTAGGGGGGACCGAGAAAACCCAGAATTATCTTCTGAAGGGTGAAAAGATACAGGCTTTTCCCACTAGGTAAGTGTTGTAGAAATCCATCTGTAACAGTGTACTAGATGGCATTGTTGTGAGAGGCTGTGTTTGGCTTCAGTGAATTTTTTTGAAGATTCTTTCAACACATGTACCCATTTCTTGATGGTTGGTTTACGAGTGCACCTGCCCAGACAGCCATTTTTGACCAAAAATGGCATGACCCCCATGCCCCACCCTTCCTATTCCCCCAATCTCCCACCCTGAGCATTTTGTTTGTTTGTTTCACTGGATGAAAAAAAAAATCATCAAAAGGAAATGTTCTGCCAATGTGGAAGAGGTGAAGCAAAAAGCGGAAGAAAATCTAAAAGGCATCAGAATCAAAGAGTTCAAAAACTGTTTTGAGTGGTGGAGAAAACATCTCAATAGGTGTATCGCATCAAATGAAAAATACTTTGAAAGTGACTGATGTTTAAACATGTAAGAATAAATACACAATTTTATATATAAGTTCCAGGGGCTTGGGGGGGGTCCTCCTTGTATATGTAAAGAACCTATACAACTCAAGAGCAAAAAAAGAAATCCAATTAAAAATGGGCAGAGGACTTGAATAGACATTTTTCTAAATGACCAACAAGTAAATAAAAAGGTGATCAATGTCATTAATCATCAGGGAAATGCAAATTAAAACCACAATAAAATGTTACTTTATACCTGTTAGAATGACTATTATCAAACAGATAAGAGATAACAAATATTGAGGAGGATATGAAGAAAAGGGAATGCTGGTATTGATGGAAATGTAAATTGGTGCAGCCACTATGAAAAACAGTATGCAGTCTTTTCAGAAATTTAAAATATGATCCAGCAATTCCATTTCTGGGTATGTATCTAAAGGGAATGAAATCATTATCTTAAAGATATAATCTGCACTCACATATTCATTGCAGCCTTATTCACAATAGCCAAGACATAGAAACAACCTAAGTGTCTATCAATGGATGAATGGATACACAGATGTGGTGTTATACACAATGTAATATTATTCAGCCATAAACGAAGGACATCCTGACATTTGTCACAACATGAATGGACCTTAGCATCATTCAGACAGAGGAAGACAAAGGAAAACAAAGGAAGACAGAGGAAGACAAATAGTGTATGAGCTCGGCTATGTGTGAAATCTAAAATAAGTAAACTTATAGAAACAGAGAATAGAATGTTGGCTGTTGGGAGCTAAGGGGTAGAGGAAATGGGGAGATGTTTGTCAAAAAATACAAGGAATAAATTCAGGGACTCTGAGCTACAGCCTGGTGACTGTAGTTAGTAATACTGTGTTGTGTACTTCAAAATTGCTATGAGGGTAGTGCTGTAAGGTTCTCACCACCACAACAACTGAATGGTAATTATGCAAGGTGAAGGGTATGTTAACCAATCCTATTGTGCTGATTTTACAATATATACCAGCATTAAAGCATTATATTGTACACCTTAAATCTACCTATGTTATATGTCAATGAAGCTGGAGTTTAAAAAAAAGGATTAGTTGGGCAAATAGCAAATTCTCCCTTTGAGGAGGCAAATAATAAAAAACAACTGTTTAGGGTGTATGAAAAAACACAGAGGTAGGAAAACATTTATATGGAAATGAGAAAGAGTACTTGATAAGATTAGAGAAAATAATGTGAAACCTGGTTTGAGGAAAGAATCTGTAAAATGACTGGTGATGAGGGAAAGAAGAAGGGAGTAAAAAAAGTAAGGTTGTTATTGGGAGAGGATTGTGGTAAGAGCTAATTATCAGAACTGAGTCAAATACAGAATTGAGACCAGAACTAGTTAGGACAAAAGTAGAAGTTTAAAACGTGAGATCATAAAGGCAATTCTGAATAGGCACAGTATTTATGCATAGAGATAGACTAGGTCTTGAAAGACTTCAGAGACCTCTTGTCTATTTTCTAAGTAAGCCTCCATTGTAATACCCAGAGGGGTATGGACACTGAGAAAGAAGGGTTCCCAGTGGCTCACAGGACTCAAATTCTATTAAAAAAAAAACAAAACAATAATAACAACAAAAAAATGCAACAACAACAAAAACAGAGCCTAGCAACCATTTTTACACAGGGGCCTCTCACACAAACTGCACTTTATTAAGAAGCCTGCACTTAACTACCTGCCTCTGCTCTGAACTGCCTACCTGCACTGTGCTTCTGGCAGCTGAGCCAACCCTTATAAAAGAATTCTTGGAATCCTATTTCCATCAATAGGAGTGAGGCTTTCTCCATCCAATCAGAGCTACACAGCTATGTCCCCATCAACATCTTCACTGATAGAGTAGCTCATTTCTGACCAATCAAGACAATACCTTTTGGGCCAATCAAAATGCATCTTTGAGGTCTCTATTTGCATCAAGATGGACCAATTAAGGACTAGGGGCAGGGACTTCTGTCTGTATAAGCCAGCTCCCTTCTGATTCTGAGAGAGCACTTCCTCTTCCCCCTTTCCACCTAAGACTGAGGTCCCTTTGCTAAGGTAAAAACACTGAAGATGTCTCACTAGAGCAGAATGGAGCAGATGAACACAGGCCAGAGCTCACTGGCACAGAACAGAGCAGAGCAGACCAGCACCTGGCAAAGCAGACCCACACAGAGCAGAGCAGATCTGAGCTGTAGAGCTGAAGAGGAGCCTGACTCCAGAGCCATGTGACCCTAAACCCAGGGTTGCCTCACAGTTGTGCTATTTTCACAGCCATGCTGTATCACAATTGAGCTGTTCTGTGCTGAATAAAGTTTCTTTCTTTGCTGCACCCCATATTGGGGTTTCCTGTTGCTGTTGAATTGGCACCAAGGGCCATGGGTTGACAAGGGACACTTAGAGCAATGAGTTAGCACATTCTCTTTTGAGAGTGCTCTTAGGGGGAAAATTCCTGTATACTTTTTACACGCTGAAGCTTTCTTTTGAAGTGCAACAATGGAGATGAAATTAAGGTGAGAAACTGAAATGAAAAGTCTTAGAATAGAAACATTAAGTTTGATTTGATTAGGGATTTTGTGTGATTTGTATTTAATTTAAATACTCGTAAAGGTGGTCCTCTCATGGACTCAGGGCTCGTCAACTCTTCACAAACTGAAGTGAGACTAAATATTCAATGTATTGGTAAATATTCCGTTCTTCGTATTCCCTTGACAAATCTTTTTGCCTATAAACAGAGTTCATTACTCATTTTAAAGGATACTCTTATTACTGGTTTCCTAAGTATAATATCACTTAACATAAAAAGAGGAAATAAAATTTAAAATGGTTAGAAAACAAAATTTTAACTAAATTTTAAGAATGTAAAATGGAATAGTCTATGCAGATATTGTGTATTGATTTCTAAAAATACCTTCTAAATATACAGTTTTCAGTTATGAATCTCAGGGTCCTTTTCTCTATTTATAGTAACTGAAAAATTAGGCCCTGGCTGGTGTAGCTCAGTGGATTGAGCACAGGCCTGAGAAGCAAAGGGTTGCTGGTTAAATTCCCAGTCAGGGCACATGCCTGGGTTGCAGGCCAGGTCCCCAGTAGGGGATACGTGAGAGGCAACCACACATTGATGTTTCTCTCCCACTCTTTCTCCTTCCCTTCCCCTCTCTCTAAAAAAATAAATAAATAAAATATTTTAAAAATTAATACAGTAAAGTTAAGTAATTGAATATAAATTAAGAAAATGACTGCCATAATTAGGTCAGAAGGCCTGGTTTTGTTATTTGCTAACCAAGAAATTAATACTCTCTAACACCACTTCCTATCTATATGATTTAACCTCTTTGTTATACCACCTGTAAAATGAGAATAAAAATATCTTTTTTATCTACGCACAGGATTTAGGGAAGAACAAGTGAAAGAATATTTGTGAACTGCTCCCTAAACTATCAAGCCTGGGTGAACTTCAGGTTTTCAATGCAAGTAAAGCTGCTTTTAGAACTCGGATCTTTGATTCCTCCCTCTTCTTGCTCAGTCCTGCTCTAATCATGTCAAGCTGCACTCTTGCCTTTTGTTAAAGGACAAAATTCAGGTGAGGAAATTTGAAGAGCTAATTGGTTTTAATAAGCAATTCACGAATTGAACTGCATCCCACCTAGCAACGGGAAGGATGCTTCAAGGGGTTGTACAAAATGGAAGATTTCTACAGGAAGAAGAATGGGGCGAGGAAAACGAAAGGATTATTTTTAGACCAGGACATCATATATTTTTAATTTTATCTCTCAATTACAGTTTATTTTCAAAATTATTTTGTTTTAGTTTCAGGTGTACAGCATAATGGTTATAGACAATCACACACTTTATGAAGTGATCCTTCCAATATTTCCAGTACCCACCTGGCACTTTACATAGCTGTTACCGCGCTATTGACTATATGCCCTTATGCTGCACTTTATGTCCTCATGACTATTTTGTAACTATCAATTTGTACTTTTTAATTTCTTTAGCTTTTTTACCTAGTCCCCCAACTCCCTCCCCTCTGGCAACCATCATTCTGTTCTTTGTATTTATGAGTCTGTTTCTGTTATGTTTGTTCATTTATATTTTTCTTTAGATTTCACACCTAAGTGAAATCATACGACATTTAGGACATCATCCTTTGGGGATAAAGTGAACAGAGAAGGGTTTATATCATGAAAATCGTCCCTTTTTTCTCTGGGGGGATGGAGAGGGCCCATGTAACAGATTACCTCCTTGGTGCTGACCCGAAAATTCCAGACTGGTTGATTAAGATTTTATTTCTGGGAGAGGTTGAAACAGCAATTAGGTCAAGCATAAAACTAGGTTTGGTATCATGGGCTTTAGCCAAAGTGATACCATTTGGAACCTGCAATTTTCTTTTTAACATTTCTGAGTCCTTACATTCTCACTACCCCTACCCTCCCTGTGTGGAAAAAAATGGGGATTATATTATATACCTCTTCGAACTGGTGTAATGGCAGCCTGGAAAGCCCCTAGTATAGTATGTAGCACATGATAGATTCAAGAACCCAAGTAGAGATGGCCAAGAACCCCTGAGGTCATCTACTTCACGTATATCTTTTGCACACGAAGAGACTGGAGTTCAGAAAAGTAAAAAAGAATTGCCCCAAGTTACTGTTAAGCACTCCTCCCCCAAAAGGTTTCGACTATAATGAAGAATGAAGAAGAATTTATTTGAGTAAAGGAGGGATTGCAATCTGCGACATAGATTTAGTGGAAACTTCTATTGTCAATTGTGCTCCAAAGGGAACAAAGAAAAGCGGGTTTATAAAGGGCAAAACCATAGGAGTTGTTCTCATTTAGGTTCTTTACGTAAATAGAAGATGTTGGCTAGGTCAGTTGGGATTGCTTAGGTCTATTATGTAAATGGAGGATGCTGGTTCTCAAAGTGGATTTGTTCCTTTCAAGATCAAGAATGCAGATAATCTGGTCACTATGATGAGAAGGAAGTAAAGTCCACGTATGTCTGTGTCGCAATCACGAATCCAGAATGTTTGCTATTCAGCCTTGAGCTGAATTGAGCAACAGGCCAGCAACTTCACAGTAGTTCCAAGGAATGGGGCAGGAGGCATGCACAGGCCTCACTTGCTCAACAGGTTCCAAACTGTTTTAAGTGACTCTCTTAGCAGTGCTTTTTCCATTTTATTTTCTCCATTACCATTACATACTGAGCGTTGGATTTAGATTCAATCCCAGGTCTCTGGACTCTCAGAGCTCCTTCTACAGCAGCAAGCACCTGCAGCCTGTGGAGGCTATAAACAAATAAGTGGCAAGGGAGCAATCCTCAAGCCAAAGTTCCTGAGAGAGTCTTCCAGTAAAACCAGTATGAAGACAAATTGGGGTAGGAAAGAAAGGACATAAAATAATCTCCTTTTCCAATGTGTTAGGTGAACTATTAAAGCTCTTCCCACAAAAAATCTTCTTCATATTAAGTTTTTAATTTTTTGGTAAAGTATATTCTAATACCTCCACAAAATAGAATACTACCCAGCCACTAAAAAGATTTAAGTAGATTGACAAACACAAACAGAGAAAGATATGTCTAATATATTTAGGGCCCACTCTTGTTTTGTGTGTATGTAAACATGGTAATTACTCTGGAAGGACATCTTATGTTATGTTTGTATTGTTTAATTTCTCAGAGGTATCTATGACTTCAATTATTAAGAAAAAATAAAGCTACTTAAAAAAATTTTAAATACTATTGAAACAATGATTTAATAGCATAAAAGTGAAACTATTCATATAAACAGGAAGCTAGAATAGAAATGCAAAAAAGATAAAATAAAGTATGATGAAAGATTAAAGTTTTGACAAGAATAATGGAAATATTCAACCCCTTTCTTTCTTAAAGATGATTGCTATCTAATAGCATTTTCTTTAGATGAGCAGAAAAAATTAGACAACAAACAAAGGCACTTTTAATACTTTTGATGGAACATATTTTTCCTACATTTCTGGCTTAGCAAAAAAAAGTAAAGCAAGCCCTGGCTGGCGTAGCTCAGTGGATTGAGCGCGGGCCTGCGAACCAGACGATCGCGGTTCAATTCCCAATCAGGGCACATGCCTGGGTTGCAAACCGGTTCCTTGCAGGCTAACTACCAGCAGGGGATGAACAAAAGGCAACCATACATTGATGTTTCTCTCCCTCTCTCCTTCCCTCTAAAAATAAATAAATAAATAAAATCTTAAAAAAAAAAAAAAAAGCAGCCCTGGCTGGTATGGCTCAGTGGATTGAGTACCAGCCTGTGAACCAAAGGGCTGTCTGTTAGATTTCCAGTCTGGGCACCTGCCTGGGTTGTGGGCCAGGTCCCCAGTGGGGGGCATGTGAGAGGCAACCATACATTGATATTTCTCTCTCTTTCCTTCTCCCTCCCTTCCCCTCTGTCTAAAAATAAATAAATGGGCCCTGGCTGGTGTAGCTCAGTGGATTGAGCGCGGGCCTGCGAACCACACGATCGAGGTTCGATTCCCAGTCAGGGCACATGCCTAGGTTGCAGGCCAGGTCCCGGTCCCTGGCGGGGGACACACGAGAGGCAACCATACATTGATATTTCTCTCTCTCTCTCTCTCTCTCCTTCCCTTCCCCTCTAAGATAAATAAATAAAAATATTTTAAAAAAATAAAAATAAATAAATGAAATCTTTTTTGAAAAAAGCAAAGCAAACTGTCTTGGAAGCAGATATGAAAATTCTTTCTGGCCCTAGTCTCAAAAGGAAATAAGTTCAAATTATGTCCACAGCACAGGCTCAAAGTCCCTTCAGTGTTTCCACTTACTGTTGTTCCATGTTTTAGAGCTAAGGATGCATAGGGGTTCAGAACAGGCTACCCAAAATGTGCCACTTTGGCATGTGAATTATTTTGAACTGGAGGCAGTCAAAACCCTGAAGGCTCATGAGAAACTTTAAAAATGTAAATTAGGAACTTTGCCCATAATAAGAGTTATTGCTAGAAATAACTTTTAAACCCCTCTATATAGCAGGGAAAAATACTAATTACTAAACACCTTGTCCTCTTAGTGTCCTGCAAATGACCTTCCTCCCTTCTGAAGCCCCAAGACATCTTACCTCATTCTTAGCTCAGAATGTTCTATATATCTCATCTTAACTTTCTGTCTTTTAACCTCTCATGTATGTGGGGGTCTCTGATTCTCTCATGTACATGGGGGTCCCATACATACATTTATAATTAAATTTGGCTATTTTCTCCTATTAATCTGTTTCACATCAATTTCATTATTAGATCAGCCAAAAGGACCTAAGATGATAGCAGAAAATTTCTTCTTCCCCCACAGATCTTTAGCTAGTCTGGACATCCCCTGCAGGGGTCCACCAAAGACTGTACATAAGTGTATGTGTACATTTTTCTGGGGAGAAGGACAGTAACCTTCATGAGATTTGCAAAATGATCTTTATACAAATCTATACCCACAAATATTAAGAACACACAGCATTCATGTACTCATACATGTGCAAGTAGTCAGCAGACATTTAAGAGTTTTTTTCCTCCATTTCATGGGAATGTTGTTGGCCACCTTACAGGCATTATTTCTACAGCAATACTGCAAGTATAGATTATCCCTATTTTACTAATGAAGAATTTGGAGAATTAATGGTGGTCACAAATTCTTTGACATTCCTCCCATTGAGAGTTGAGGAGTCTGTGACCCTTCCCCTTGAATCCAAATAGGCTCCGTGACTTCTTTGATGGACTGAATATGGTGGGAGTGACACTGTGCCAACTTCCTGGCCCATGCCTTATGACACAACAGCTTCCATTTCCTGTCCTCTGAAATATAGCTCTTATAAACCAGCCCTGATGTTGTGAGGAAGGCACTGCAGCCCCATGGAGATTACCACAGGGAGAAGAACTGAGCTCCCAGTTGGCAGTCAGCACCAATCTGCCAGCCACATGAGTGAGCTGTCATGGAAGCAGGTCCTTCAGAAACAGTCCATATGCCACAGCCAATGCTGTGTAAAGTAGAGATGCTTTACCATCATCTCCACTGAACTAGTAGTAGGCAGAATAATGGGAACGTGTCCAATCCTAACCCCAGAATCTGTATGTTAGTTTACGTGGCAAAGGAGAATGGAGGTTGAAGATAGAATTAATATTGCTAATCAGCTAGCCTTAAACTAGAGAGATTTATCATAGGTTATCTAGGCAGGTGTAATGTAATTACAAGGATCCTTAAACATGAGCAAGTAGGCCAAAAGGGAAGTTAAGAGTGATTCTAAGATAGAATGACTAGACCTGCTATTGCTGGCTTTGAAGATGGGGAAGGGGCCATGAGCCAAGGAATGCAGACAGCCTCTAGAAACCTGGAAAAGGCAAGAACGTGGACCTTCTCCAAGAGCTTCCAAGAAAGAACAATGCCTCCTGACACCTTGATGTCAGCCCATTGAAAACTGTGTTGTTTTCTAACCTAAAGAACTATAGTATGGTACATTTGTGTTGCTTTAAGCTCCTAAATTTATTATAATTTGTTACAGCAGCTATAGAAAACAAATACAGAGCCCCCTAAATTAGGTATTTGTGAGCAAAATAAATTATCGTTATTTCAAAGTACTACATTTGGGGCTGGTTTGGCCCTCAGCAATAGATCATTGGAACAAGAAAATTAAGGCTAGAGTGATTAAAGAATCTCTCCAAGTAACCCAAAAATAGAAATTACCTGGCCCTGGTATTACATTTTTTTGCTGTGAAAATTCTCAAACACCTTCATTGCTGAAATTTTACCAGCTATTTCTGCCTGCAGACTCCCTGAATAGTACTCTCTCCTGGCCACTCTCTGAATCTGCTCTCTCTGTGCCAAACCCACTGTGGCCTTTTCATTGGCCCCCATTCCTGGTGGCGGCGTTGCTGACTATCACTTGTCTTTTTTTTCCCCCACGAATCAGTTCTCACACTATTAATTCATGGTCAACATATTTAAATCCAAACATATCATTTCTTTAAAAATGATAACTATTTTAAAAGTTCATAGTGTGTAAGATAAAAACTAATGACTTTTTAGTACACTATTGAACATTTTTATGAATGCCTAGGCTTTTTTTTTTACCTATTTGAAAATTATAGATCTCATTTTCTATGTTTAAGTATCTTTTTTTTTTTCAGTGGAGCAATAAATGCCCTTTTAAATTAGCAGTAGTAAAAATAGTTCTCCTGGAGATAATTATATTTAATGATTAAGTTTTACAGTGTAAATAACACTCTTTACTGCCTATTATAAGTACCAGCTTAGAAAAGTTACATTTTCCAGACAGGGATGAGACCACTTAAGTTCTTCAAAAGGGAATTATTGAAAAATAAAATAATTCCCTTCAATTCTCTTCATTTATTGAGGACCATCTCTTGATGTTTTTAAAGATCCCAGACATTTATGGGACAACTGTAATAGCATAATCAATAAAATATATTTTTAAGAAGATCATGGTTATTTGTACGATTTAAAGAAAATCAGTTTCTCCAGGGAGAAAGTGATGAGGGCAGTATCAGATCCCAGAGAAACTTGCTGTGGCCTACTAGTCACCAATCCAAATACGTGACTAGTGGAACACAGACAACTCCAGGATACAATGACTCACATCTCCAGATCCCTGTGACACTTCCAAAAGCTTGGCTGTGAATCAGATGGGGTAGCAGGTGAAATATAATGTGACACATTGTGCTACTTGTTCAAAAGATAAATGTGAATTTTAAATGTTTATAATATCACTCAAATATGGAGCAAACATGAACTTATTTCTCTGATCTGAGTCTAGTTGAAGTTTTTTGTTCCAGTTATAATTTTCAGTGGACAGACACGGTATCCATTGAAAATCAGACAAAAAGGGAATTTGAAACTAGGCTTCATTAGGCAAGTCAAAAGAAGCCATGACCAGTGTGGCTTTGGGCATTGTCCCAGGAGGTAAAAGGTCACTGGTTCAATTTCTGGTCAGGGCACATTCCTGCATTTCAGCTAGGTTCCCCGTTGGGACCTGTGCAAGATACAACAAATCAGTGTTCCTCTCTCAC
Organism: Sturnira hondurensis; assembly: GCF_014824575.4. NCBI lineage: Eukaryota > Metazoa > Chordata > Mammalia > Chiroptera > Phyllostomidae > Sturnira > Sturnira hondurensis. The sequence continues at coordinate 6,021,720 of NW_028074140.1, read as the reverse complement.
ATTGATGTTGCACTCCCTATCTTTCTCCCTCCCTTCCCCTCTCCCTAAGAATAAATAAATAAAATCTTTTTGTAAAATTCAAAAGAAAAATGCATTTCAAGAATAGTTGAATTTACATATTAGATGGAGCTACTACATCTCCCAGGCTTGATAGAATGGCTTGATAAGATATCAAGCCCAGCCACTTTGACGCTTAATGAGATAATGATTTTATTCCTCTTGAAGTCACTTTATGGTGTTTCTAACCTTGTCTCCCACATCTATCTGTGCAGACTTTGCTCCAGACTCACCTATCGGCTATTTCTGGGTTGCTTACATCTACGTCTTGATCTTCCAGATTCCCATTGCCTAGGGTGTCCCTTCCCCTCTCCAGTCTCTGATATGTAATTCTTCTTTTCTAAGGCCTAATTTAAACTTACTTTCTTTATGAAGCAATTGAGAAATAATGATTATTTCTCCTAAATTTTCTCAGCATTTTTCTGGTTAAAATTTGTAATCTTCCCACCAATTCCCACTCTACGCCAAGGGATATATCACTCAGATGGTGGCAGTCTTGCCTGCTGACTTGAATGTAGCCCTAGATTTCTTCTCCACATGGTACTCCCAAGAGTCCCTAATAACCAATCAAAGTTTGCTCCTAAAATAGTCATTTGCCATTTTGGATGAATGCTTGGCACTATATCCTTATTGTTTCTCATTTGCAACCCTAATAGCTCATATATCATGAGCATAAACTTTGCCTGTAGAAAATATTCAATAAATATTTGGCAAATAGAACTTAGCTGAATGGAGGGTAAAACATAAAAATAAGTTAATGACAGTGGTAACCATTTAAAGCTAATCATGAATCAGGGACAAACAATTCTAACATTTAAAATGTGAGAACACAGGATTTCCCTTCCCCCCAAAATGTGTTCCCATAAAATGTAAAATCAAATCTTCCTATATACAAAAACTTTCCCTCAGGAAATGATTGAAAACTACTTAAAACAGAATACTGGCATTTGATCTCAAGTAGTAAAATATCTTAACAGATACACTTATTTAGAAAATACATGTGGTAGGTGAGGTACTTAAAGTGGGAAATGAAATCCATCCTTATAACCTAATCTGGCTAGAGAATAATTTCTGGAATTGTGGACAACTATTATGTATATTTTAAGCCATAATTTTAGGTGACCTTATAGCATTGGGAATTACACCATTTTATAACCCAGAAGTGATTACATAAAATTGTGTTAAAGTGATTATAATAAGAAGTACATGGGCAGTAATGTTTTCTGCTTTGCAAACACTTAGCCCAGGAGACTTTTTAAAGCTAAAGAAACAGAAAAGTCTGGTACTTATATTAGACTTGTCCCTCCAGTAAAAATCGGCACTCACTGGCAAACACAACCAGCACGCACTTGCTCTAAATCTCACATCTCATTCACTACTTGACATCCAAGCTGCCAGTTACATCCTTGAAAAACAGAACAGTTTAGTTATTTAGCATCATGCCATAAATGCCCCCTCACCTTACTCTCATGTCATTTTAATTTCAAGTGTTCTGTTTTCAAGACACTTATTTTTTATTCATTTAGGCCAATCAATGAAGGGGATATAAAAACAACATAAAAATGGGGACAGACTCATAGATGGAGAGCAGGATGACAGCTAGTTGAGGGGGAGGCTAGGGGATGGAGGGACTGAGCAAACAGGAAAAGGGACTCATGGACATGGACCACAGTGTGGGGGTTGCTGGGGGGAGGGGGATCTAAGGGGACTACATGGTAATGGGAAAAATATACAATAAAGATTAAAAGAGAAAAAATTAAAGTGTCTCTTAATTTATCTTCTTTAAAACTTTCAAGTTTTGAGCACATTTTAATATCAAATAATTAGTTCTTTGGTAATTTTTCAATATTCGTTATGGAGAAAATTTAAAATAGGGTATTTAAATATTTCAGTGTATGAAGGCAGTTGATAAGGGAATGTTGTTCTTTGTAAAAGAATCCCAATGAACAAATGCAGAAAAAATTATATATAACCCCCAATAAAAAAAATAAACCTAGTCAGTGAACATCAATGGCTGTTAATACAATACCATTAGTGAAATGTTCATGGAGAACTTTATGGTGGACAGGTCAGGTTGACCACACCTGACCCCAATGATCAATCTTAATATTGTTACAAGTACATCTGGCAAACAATTTGTGATACACTGGTCATTTTTTCTGCTGCTGCCTAACACATTACTCCAAAGCTTAGTGATTTAAAACAACAGTAAACATCTATCATCTCAGAGTTTCTCTGATCAGAAATTGAGTACTGATTTAGCTGGGCATTTCTAGCTCAAAGAATCTTGAGGTTGCAGTCAAGATGTCAGCAAAGGTAATAGTCATCTGGGGGCTTGACTGGGGCTGGAGGATCCGCTGTCAGGATGGCTCACTCATGTGGCTGTGCGCAGAAGGACTCAGTTCTTTGCACGTCTTTCTCCATAGGATGGCTTGAGTTTGCTCCTGTACTGACATCTGGCAGATTTAAGGATCCAAGAAGGAAAGAGAAAGAAGCCGACATAACCTAGCCTCATGAGTCACATACCATCATTTCTGCTATATCCTATTGGTTCACAATCAGTCCTTTTATTCATTGTGGAAGGGGACTACACCAGGGCGTGAATATGAGAAAGCAGTAGTCATTAGAGGCTGTCTTGGTGGCCAGCTACCACAAATTGGAAACAATCCTACAAAGTTAAAACCATTCCAGAATCTAATCCAACATCTAGATCTAACTATTGATTTATAGGAAACAGTTGAGGGATAAGGCCTGGGTAGAGGAACAAATTAAACAACACAAATGGGAAGCAATCAGTCAATTCCATAATGTAGGACAACTAAAGAACAAGATCTGATTTTTTTAGCCAACAAATGGTATGGGGGAATAGTTACAGAATAAAAGAGATTTAAGAGATGTTAACCAAGTTGTAATGACTCAAACATATCAACTGGAAAATTTTTTTTTTCTACAGTTGTGAACATTCCAAGGGCAGAGTATTGGATAATATTAAAGTAATGTTGTTAGGTGTGTTCAGTGGAATAATGGCGTCATGCTTAATGCCCTTATTTCTTGTTGTTAATGATGAAGTATTTACAGTTGAAATGCTATGATGTTTGGGACTTGTTTTAAAATAATTTAATGAAAGTAACAAAAAATTGGGGAAAGACATACAAGATTGGCCAAAAAGTGACAGTTGGTGACACTGGCTGATAAGGGTTGTGGGAGCTCATTTTACCACTTTCTCTAGTTATGAATATGTTTGAAAAATCTCCACGGTTTTAAGGCACTGAAAGTTTGGGGTTAGTTACAGCAGCTGGCATTACCTAGAGGAACCCAAAGAGACACTGCAGGATTTTTAGCTGAGTGGGAGACAAAAGTGGGTATGTAGTTGTGGTTCCACACATCTCGGACCTTGCAGTCTGTGGCGGACAGGAGATAGATGGGATGCAAGAGAAAGGCTGGGAAGGCTGGGAATTCAACTTGGAGTCAGTACAAAAGCCTGCACTTATGGGGTTAATAATTTGTTCTAGTGAAGTGACAATAAGACCAGAAAGAGAGGAAGAATCTTGCACTGGTGGCAGGCCACATCCTCTGATAATCTGCAGTTGCTTCCCATCCAATAGCCACTATTTCCTGTGCAACTTCCCTCTCAGGGTAACCCTTTTTTTTTTGCCTAGAGTAAATCTCTTATTATTTAAACTCAAATTTCTCTAACCTTTGTAAAAGTCTTCGTTCTGTTTACAGTTTAACACTTGTTTTCAAGGTGAGAAGATATTTGCTTTTCCTCCTTCTTTCAATTTGTATCTCTCATACAAATATTGTGACAATATTTTTAAGTGTTTGATCTACATTGAGAAACTTGGAAAAAGCCCCTATTTAAATATCAAGCACTAATTGTCATGAGGATAAAAAGTGCTAATTATCATGATAAATTGAGTGTCACAAAAGAAGACCAAGAAAGACTTCAATTTCTTTTAAGTATTTTTAATACTCACATTTAAAAAGTATTTGTATTTGACTTGAATAAAAGAGCTCAGTTAGAGCCAGTTTTAGAAAGTTGTTTATACTTTTCCTGTCTTTCATGGATGAAAACATTAGCAATTAGAACATTCTAAATTCATGAGGAAGAATAAAGCATTGCCCAAGGGAGTGGAAAGCTGCAGACTTAAATAATCAGAAATGGTCTTATCAAAACCTTGTTACTAAAAGATTTTTTTATAAATCCTACTTGAGGACACTTTTTTCACTGGTTTCAAAGAGAGCGAGAGGGAGTGGAGGAGAGAAAGACAGACATCTATGTGTGTGAGAAACAGCGAGTGGTTGCCTCTCGTAAGCTCCCTGATCAAACCCACAACCTAGATACGTACCCTGACCAGAATCAAACTCATAAACTTTCAGTGTATGGGACGAAGCTCCAACCAACTGAGCCACACCAACCAGGACTAAAATATTGTATTCTATTCCAGAGTAGGATGGAGTTCTCTAACTACTTATAGCTCAGAAAAAGAATCATCCTATTGGTGAGCCTCAGATAGGATTTGGCATTGGAAGTGATGGTTAAGAAAAAGGGAAGGTAGCAAGTTTCAGTTTCCATAACTAAAATAGCTACTTACATGACCAAGTGTTCAGAACATATAAAAGCAGTTCATTGTGTTCCAAATGCTTTTGTTTGGGGAATTTGTTTAATTTCTTTGTATACCCCCTGCATAGGGATGTCACAATGATTTCAAATAAAGGAGTCAAAACCTGGGCCTCTAATGCAAAACAAACACATTAGTTGAGGAATTTAAAATTCTGTCAAATGGATCACTTGGGGTTAATGGAACCATAAAACCTAGTTGAACTAAAATATAGTAGTCAATAAAAAATGCACTGAAAGAGCACATTTTCTTACATAATGAGCCCTGTTTTCTAAGCCATTGGTGAACTTGAATATGTGGTCATGCAAGACCACTGTCCTTATCTGAGTCTTCTCTGGCTTCTAGGGTAGAGGCATCACACGAAACAAATATTGCATCTGCTCTTTTAGTCTCTTGATCCTTTCAGTGTGGGCCCTGGACCAGCACCTTTTGTAGCAACTGAGCAGCTCATTAGGTATGCAGACTTTTAGGCCCTATTTCGTATCTACTGAATCAGTAAGTATTTTAACAGCATCCCAAATGTTACCATTTGTGTTTATTTTTTTGTATATTTTAAATGTGTTGTTGTTCAGTTACAGTTGTCCCCATTTTTCCCCCATTGCTATCTCATGCCCTACCCACGCTCCCTCCCACATCCAATCCTCCGCCCACCTCCCCATTGTCGTTGCCCATGCATCCTTTGGTCATGTCCACGAATATGTGTTTCTATCTCAGTGTCTAAAATATCCCTTTCCCGTGTCTGGTCCAGGCTTCTGGGACATCAGATGTAGCATCCTGCCCTAGGCCCTAGCACCTCAAGTTGTAAGCCCCTTGAGGGTGGGGAACAAGTGAAAAGTTATATCTACATTCATTTTAGTCCCTGCAATATAGTAGAAACTCAAGTCCCATTTGAAGAATGAATAAAATGGATGGCTAACATGGCTCTTCCTATCAAAAAAAGTTAAGTATGAAGCCCAGTGCCTTCACATAGTAGCTATGTTACCTTAAACAGATTACTTGATTTATCTGAGCCTCACTAAAACAGAAAGCCTCGTCTCACTCAAAGAATTCTTCTGAGGATTAAATGAGACTGAATGTATCTGATGTAACATACACATTCAATTCTAAGGCTTATGAGTGTTTTTTCACGTATTAATAAAACAGTACTAGATTTTTTAGTTTGTAACTGTTTTCCCCTGTCTTAGTCAGTTTAGGCTTCCATAACAAAATACCTTAGACTGGGTGGCTTAAACAGTGGATATTTAATTTCTCACCATTCTGGAGGCTAAAAAGTTCAAGATCCAGGTTCCAGCAGGGTTTGGTTTCTGATAAGGACTCTCTTCCTGGCTTGCAGACAGCTGCCTTCTCAGTGTGTCCTCACCTGGTGGAGAGAGAGTGCTGTAGTGTCTCTCCCTCCCTTTATAAGAATACCAATCCCGTCTGACAAGGCACCCACCCGTAGGACCTCATTTAATCTTACTTACCTCTTAAAGGCCCCTATCTCCAAACACAGTCACACTAGGGTTTAGAAATTGAACACATGAATTTGGGGGTGATACACTTCAGTCTATGGCATTCCCAGTATGTGGCATTGCATACACACAGTTACAACAAATATTTCCTATTAGACACATCTACATTGATTATAGCAACACTACTTCTATTTATTTGGCCCTGCGATGTCTTAATTTCCTCCTCATTTCAATTTTGTGTTTCCTTGGTGTTCTCTATCCACCTTACTTACAGAGTCTCATTCAAATCGCTTCTCTAAGGCTTTCCATTTTTTTCCCTAGGTTCCTCAGCGTTTTAATAACACAATTCAGCTGTACCAATGCTTCGGAAAATTTTAACCTTGGACAAATAAATAAGCTAGCATAAATGCAAGTAATATTTTTAAGTACTTACTTATACTACATTAAGATAAAAAGTTTATAAATTTAAAAATCTAAAAATTTACTTTCAAAAACATTATGCAAATGAGCATCCCTCCTCTACTTTTTGAATTCATCTCTGACTACTCTTCTGCTCCTTTATTTCAATCTAAAAAAGCACATAATTCTTTGAAAAGAGTCATTACCTACTTTCCACCTGTGACTGATAGATTTATATTTAAAATGGACAGGCTGTTCACCTACTCCCTAGATGCTGATGTGTGCTTTGACTGCTGTGATGATATGAAAACCATGCAAGATGAACTCTCCAATATCCCCAAGAACTGTCTAGAAATAGACAAAGCATTTAACCCAGAGAAACACTTAACGAAAGATGGTTATTATTTAATAAACATCTACTTCATGATTGTCCTTGGCAAGAACAGAAAGATGAGAAAAACAAACTCTTCTGCCTAGGATCTGGTTGGCTAGTTGGAAAGGCACTCACATGAACAAAAATTAAATAAAATGTCATCTTTGATTCTCTAATGGAAGTGTCTATAAGATACAAATGATTGGTGGTGTCTTAAGTATACTTGGAGTATGGTTATAAATCATATTGATGACAGAAAAATCCTCAAGAGCATTGTCTAAGAGCATTTGCTGTCTTCAATTCCTCTTCTCCCATTTTCTCTTGAATATGTGCCAAGCTAAGCTTTGATCTCACAACTTTACTGAAATAGCCCTTGACAGTCACCTGCTCCCTAAGTAATCTCATTCTTCCCGCAGCTTAAACTCTATTGTACATCTCACAGATTTATTTCTTCAGCCTAGATCTTTCTACATTTGAACTCTGAACCATCCACTTGAATGCAGAATAGGTATTTCAAAATTATCATACCTAGAACTGATTCCTCACACCAACTCTCCTCCATGACCATTCCCTCTTCTTACTGTTTGCCTAGTTGCCCAGGCCAAAAATACTAAATTATCCTTAACTCTTCTCCTTACTTGACATTCTTTATAAAATTCACCAGCAAATCCTGCTGGCCCCACCTTCAAATAATATCCCACCAATGCTCACACTGCTACGAACCATCATTATCTTGTGCGTGAATCCTTCAAAAGCCTTGTAACTGGTCTCCCTGCCCCCACTCTTTCTCCCTTGTAGTTGATTCTCTACCCAGTTGCCAGAGACATCCTGCTAAAATTTTAGCCTCACCATATTGTCCCTCTGTGCCAAAACCCTCCAGTAGTTCCCCATCTCACTCAATGCCTTCAATGGCCTTCAAGGCCCTACACAGTATAGCATTGCCTCCCACCTGCAGCTTTAACCTCTCAGCTCCTCTCCAATTCCACTCCCCTACCCTTATTGTGATCCCACCTTACTGGCCTTCTAGCTGTTCCTCCATAACACCAGGCGTGCTCCTGCCTTAGGGCCATTGCCCCTCCTGTTCTCTCTACCAGAAACATTTACACCAAACATCTATCTACATGACTTGATCTCTCACTTCCTTTAGGTGTTTGCTCAGACATCACATTTTCATTTGAGCCTTCTGTTTCAGAGTTCAATCAAAGGAGAAAAATCACTTGGAATTAGATTGATGGATGGTATACATATTGCATAAAGTCAAATCCTGCGACCAACCTATGTATAAATATATGTCTCTATATAGACAGAGATAGATATAAATTGATTTATAGATAGCATATCGATTTATATGTAATATCTAATTTATATATAATTTATTGATTTAGAGAGAGATATTGAGAGAATACCTCAATATCTCCAATTTTTTACAGAGATATGACTCTATACCATTGTGAGAGCTTATTAAGCAGTCTCCGTAAGGCTGTTTTCTTTACACCTTATGCTGGAGCTTGAAGACCACAAATGAGAAAGTGGAAAGGAAAGATAGACATAAAGTCAGGCAGAACATGCTGGAACCCAACAGGACATGTGGAAACCCACATCACTTCTCACTGCCCCCAACCTGTTGTTGTGGGAGTCCCACACAAGCCCTTGTCATGAGCTAAGCACACACCTGGCCCAGGAGTCAGAGAAGCTGAAGCAGAATTCAGGGAAAGGTGAAGCAGCTTCAGGCCTGGCCACTGCCCGTATGAATGAAGTGAACCAGCAGTTAAGCTACAGCGTTCATGAATTACGATAACATCTGTTCTGACCTTTGAAGCCCACACACACAAAAGCAAAATGATGGCTGCTTTACTTCTTCCCTCCAAATACTACACGAGAAATGTACAGGGAAGGAAGACACAATTTAGCCTCACCAGGTTGCACATGACAAATCCACACCCCCTTCCATGATCACTCAGACTGAAATTATGATGCTGCCTCCAAAACTCCCTGTCCTTCTCGCCCGAATTGTTTTTCTCCATGACACTAACATTCTATACAGTCTACTTGGTTGTTTGTTCACTGTCAGTCTTGCCGCACTTAAATATGAGATTCATGACAGGGATTTTTTTATTATTCACTCTTCTATGTCTAGGGCCCATAAAAGTGTCTGGCACATAGTAGTCCCTGTGTAAATATTCGTTGAATAAATGAACCGTGGAAGCATTCCAATGAACGTTTTTAGGACAATCACATACAGATTTTTCTAACTGAAGCAAATAGAATTAGATGTATCGGTGATGAACTCACAGCCTGTGAAATAGTGAGAGAGCTAAAGAACTGATGGGCTGTAATTCATTCATATTCCTTATCCCCTAGGAACAGGGAACACACATGGAAAAGAGGAAAGGAGCAAGATGTTTTGTAGCATCTTTCAGGTAGTACATGCTATAGTGAAGATAAGCATTTGTTAATGTAAAAGAGAATGTTTATCACCATATTTTGCATATAAATGAGACCTTTGATAAGTCTACTTGGCTGCTACTGATGACTATCTTTAACCTTTTGTCTCATCTTCCCTCTTTCTTCAAAATGTGTACGCACAGTGGGTGGAGACCTGTGCTCAGACATGACGCGAGAAACAGAGGTCAGCGCTTCCTTTCCCTGCGCCTTGTTCAAACCGTCCTCCTCAAAGAACACTCGTCCGTCACCCAATGGTAGCATGAATTGCTCCCTCTTGTAGAATCTTTTTAGATGGGTTTATCTGTGATACAAGTTGTCTCTTTATGAACACCTGCATGTAAGTCTTACAAGCCAAATATATAAAAGTCAGGGTCTCAACACTAAACAGACAGCACATACACATTGGGAAAACTCACAAAGCACTTTTTATGTGGGTCTGAGCAAGATGTACAGAAACCACAAGAATGAGTCTAGAAATCCAGGCTACCTAAGGCACCATATTAGGTACAAAGGGAAGAAGTGGTAACCGGGAGGAGCGGGAGTTGGGACACTGGTCCTCCCTGAAAGAAGCTGAGACTTTCAATAACAGCCAAGTAAAGGTGACTTCACCCGGGGGTAGCCAGGGTCATAAATACCCTGACCTCATTTTCCTCCTTCCTTCTAATTTCTTGTCAAGACATCTCTTTGGCTAACCCCAAACAGAAACCAAAAATCACAGGACCTCACGGATGGAATCCCTACCAGTCTACTTTCTTGGGGCAGGTAACAGGTTAGAAAAAATGTGGAATGAACCTAGAATGACTCATGGAAACTATTCTGCTTCCCTGTGAAAGCAGGAACTGGGTGCCTGCTTCTGTTTTTATTCTCCAGAGCACCTTTCACAAATTACTTCTATATTCATAATATATACCTGGGAGGTCTACCAACCTATCTCAAAACGTTGAGCAGAATAACATAAGACAGATCTCAGTCACATCGGCAGAAGGGATCATAGTTTTACAGTCACATGCCATTTTATAACAGGGATGTTTTCTGAGGAAAGCATTGTTCGGTGACTTTGTCATCATATAAACATCATGGAGTGAGTGCACTTACACAAACCTAGGTGGTATAACCCACTACACACCTAGGCTATATGGTATAGCCTGTTGCTCGTTGGCTACAAGCCTGTACAATGTGTTACCATACTGAATAGTGTGAGCAACTGTAACACCATGGTAAATATTTGTATACATAAACATATCTAAACAAAGAAAAGGTACAATAAAATGTGTATTAAAGTGAAAAGTGGCATACCAGTATAGGGAACGTCCCATGAATGGAGCTTACAGGATTGGAGGTTGATCAGGGTGGTCAGTGTATGAGTGGTGAGTGACTGTGAAGGCCAGGACTTGACTGTGCACTGCTATAGACTTTATAAACACTGCACACTTCAGCTACACTAAAGTTATAAGACAACAAAAGGTTAGATCAACATGAGGTTAGATCAAGCACAGAAAAAAGATGCAAACAAGAGATGCAGAAAACAAAAGATGTATGAGGCTGCTGCTAGCAAAACACAGTGTACTGCTTCACAGAAAATTTTTTTATAAGTATAAAGAGTACACTCTAATGATAAAAAGTATAGTATGATAAGTACATAAACTAGTAACATACGTATTGTCATTGTCAAGTATTATGTGCTATACTTTTATATGACTAACAGCACAGGAGGTTTATTTGCACCAGCATCACCGCAAACAGGTGAGTAATGCATTGTGCCACAATGTTACAATGGCCACAAGGTCACTAGGTGATGGGAATTTTTCATCTCCATTATAATCTCATGGGACCACTGCCATATATGTAGTCCATTGTTGACTGCAACATTGTCAGGTGGCATATGACTGTACAGCAATGACTGCAGGGGGTCCTGAGACTATCTCTGAAGGACCAGAAATCAGCTTGAACAGCAAGAATATTCCATTAAGGGTTATGTGTGACATCATCAGAAGCAGGATTAATGCTTAAGGCCCTGAAAGACCTGAAGTGCTTTTGGTCAGTCCCCTAGGTGAGGAGGCACAGGGATGGTGCAATGACCTCTAAGAACAATAAGCCGCTCATTCCCTATGGCGTCATGCATTGTGGTAAAATTCTAGGGGGTGTGAATTCGTGGACTGGGCCTCGCAGTGTGGCACCGATCCCTGGAAAACAACTCCCTCCTATAAAAAAAAATGTTTTAAGCAGGGTCTTGCAGGTTTATCTTATTACTTGATATATTACTCTTTTAGCCTTATAAATTTGTATGTATGATTTATGTGTTGTGTTTAAATGTTGGTCAATGACATATATAAAGGAAGATCAATAAAGGAGAAAGGTGCCTGAGAACTTTAGAACTTAATTTTTTAGATGTCAAGCTAAGGAAATCAGAGAGGGCAACTAGGAACATGGCATATATCTTAAAAACCAATTAGCATTCTACATGCCTTTTATTAAATAGATACGTCCTTTAACTAGCTTTATTGCTTTCACTCAACATCCTAATAACCTGGGAAGTAGTAAAACTAAGTGAATACCTTATTGATTAGCTCTCAAAAATATTATAATATTTCATCTTTCTCATAAAATATGTGCTAAAAATTTATTAGGACATTAATATACAAATTCACCTCTCTAGTGGGATGTGCTATAAATCCAAAACAATATGCTTTCTTTGGCCTTTTCAAAGGTAGCATTCTTGTACAGAACTGCAGAAAACACGCATGAGTATAGCAATTTTCAGAAATAAGGGTTTGTCTTTGAGCCTTTCATTTATGTTCTTAGTTCTCTTTTCAGAGTTTTAAAATAGCATCATTTCTTTATATCCACTTTAATGATCTTGAAAGAAATAAACTATATAAGTATAGATTAAATAAAGCTCATTTTTTCATTCCTGGAAACATGATAAAAATAAAAAGTACTGGGGAACAACCATGCTTTTCTCTCAAAGAGAAAGGACCTTGTTTTATTTTCCTTTGTGTTCCCAAAGATGAAGATAATTCCTAGCGTATTATAGGACTTTCATAGATGTTTTAACCAATTTTATAGCATATATACTAAATATATGGCTGTGTATCTCTATCCTCATTAAAACCCATCCTCTCAGAATTACCAAATGACTGTAAGTACACAACACACATGGCTTTCTGCAAAATACTTGGAACAATGCCTGTGACATACTTTATTAATTAAAACCCTTTCAGCCTCTGAGAACAGAAAGCCTTGTCTTAATGGTCTGAAACAATAGAAAAGCGGATTCTCATGAGATAAGAAGTCGCGGGGTAGGGTGGGCTCATGACTGATCCGACTGGCTGCTCAGGGACCTTCCCAAGGACCCTGATTCTTTCCATCTTCTGTTCTGTCTCTTCAGCACATCAGCCCCATCTTCAGACTGATTCCGCCCATGGATGATTTCAGAAATTAATACAGTGTTCAGAGATGGGGTGGGGGTGGGGAGAAGAGAACTTTTTCTTCCCTGAGTCTTTTTTTAAAACAAGAAAAAGTTTCCAAGAATGTGTGATGAGTGGGCCTTACACTTACAGAAGACTTCTGCTAGGTCTCATGGGCCACAAGTATGCATGTCTGTCTTTAGGAGACGAAATCTTAGTTATTTCAGAGTAATTGTCCTCCTACATTCTAATAGAGCAATCAAGAATATTGCTAGAAATTTAATTGCAAGTGACCTGTTTATTATAATTCAAGATTTAAGAAAGCTGTGTTTTTATTTGTGTAGCAGAATGTATAGACTACTTACCCAAGAGCAAGAAGCTATCTCTTTCCCCGAAAGAATACCCTGAAATTGAATGGAATTATACATATAGGAAATAATATACCTTTAAGAAAACTGTAGGACAGGATTAATTGCTAGCAGTGAAATATTTAGAATTCTCCATTAAAAAGAGAGCAGACAGTTTAAAATTCAAAGTATGTCCATCCAGAAATATGTGCCAAAAAGGATTGCTCAGAAAAATTGATTTGGCCAAGGAGAGGCGTCAGTTAGTAGGTCAGAGGGCAGGAGAAAGAAGTTGGCATTTCTTCCTTCCCTCCTGCCTGGCTTCAGTTGGGTTCTGGAGGAGGTTCTGTGCCTTTACTGTTGAGCATCCCCACTCAGTTGGCTTTAGAACCTTCCAGGCCATTTCCTCCCTTGGCCAGAATACTAGGTGTTCAAGTGGAGGGCGTACACTTGTGGCCAGTCCCCGAGTGCCTCAGTACTCTTTGTTGGGTTCCTTAGCCCTTCCTCCAGCTCTGTAAATCACCTTTTCATTTAATTCTCTTCAAATTCCCAGCTAAGGTTGCCTTCTGTTTCCTGCCCAAATCCTTCTGATGCAAATACACTTGCTGAGAGTCTTATCTAAGAGCTAATAAGCTACCTCTTTTGTAAGAATAGTACAGGCAAAAAGAACACAGGTTGCAAATTGGCATAGTTTAATAAGCAATGAGGTCTATGATGGAAATTTATAAGAAAAAATTAGGTTGAAGAAAGCATCAAGAGAAAGGGCTTCAGAAACAAATCAAAAGTTTGATAGGAATATGAGAAAAAAGATAACATTCCACTTATTTTTAAAACTAAAGGTATAATTACAAAGCTGATGAAAATAAATCTAAGAACAGCTTGTATTTATCGGTTTTTACTTTTAACAAATGAACAGGTACTTTTCTCCATATAAAGAGCTTCTAGATATGTTCATAGGAAGAAATACAGTGGACCAGAAAAGTTGTTCACTTTAACAAAGTATGTATTAGTAATTCTCGTGTTTAAAATTGTCAGGAACAGTGACTTCCAGTCAAAACACTACCAGCACAGGTCACTTGATGTAAACAAAGGAGTTTTTAACAAACACTAACTATGCACCACACCCAGCGCTGACTTGTGCATCTCCATTTATTTTCTTAAAAATTGTGTTGGAATGTGTGGTGGTCAACTTGATTTATTTGAGAGTTCTCCTTCTCAGAGCCCCCTTCTCTCTATTGTTCCAAGTTAGATTTGAGCAAAGAACCTGGCGGGAGGCTGTCAGATACAGTAATAGACAGATGCAGAGGTGCCCAGCCGGTCTCAGACTGTCCGCACTGTCCTCCGTGCTGAGTCCTGCAATCATTCTGACTGCTGGCCAGCTGTGGCCCTGGGATCACAACATGATGTTTGGCTGTGGACTAACACTGCCCATATTTTAGATGAGAAAATAATGCTCCCTTTTTGTACCACCTCACTCGAGAATCAAAGTCCCCAGGGGTAGAGGTTGGGGACCCAGCCCCTTTGGCATGGATTGCATGTCTGCTCACGAGGACAGGCACCTGGATAGTTCCCCCAAGGCTTCTGCTGCGCATTGGGAAATAGGTAACTCCTTTTTTTTTTTTGTCATGAATTTATAGGTAACTTCTTGAAAAGGAAATCAAGGCTTGGGAAAGGAGAGTGGACATTAAATGGCCTCAAATAACAAGGGCAACAGATGTCCATTCTATGCATTTACCCAAGATGTTCTATCATTGACCAGATAGTAATGATATGCAACATTGATTCAGCACCTTCTCTGTGCCAATAACTTAGTCTTTTACATGTATTATTTTATTTAATCCTCACAGTAGTCCTAAAAGGCAGGTACTTTTCTATGTTTTACACTGAAGAAAACAAAAATTGGCATTTTTCTAGGTTCCATCCTGTAAAGTATAACTGGCTAGAGATGGAGTTAATAAAAGGTTTTGACTTTAATTTCAGAATTACTAGATTTTCAACCCTGATTTTCCTGAAATTTTTGTTAATACATTGCACAGTGATCTCAGTCCTGCTAATTTATGTTGTAGTGACTAAATGTATCACATAAATCTCATCCTCTTCATTCCACCAGAGAGTCCTACACATGCACAAGGTATTCTATTTTTGCTATTATGTGGTTTATTAATATTAAATTTGTAAAACCTACTTTTGCCTTAAGCTTTGATTATGTTATAAATATTATTCTATATAGCAAATTTTAACAATCACTTTTAAGGGAGCTTTTATAATTCAGGTACTCTAATGCTTTTAATGATTTCATCTATTTTTTTAGAGGGAGAGGGGAAAGGAGGGAGAAAGGGAGAAAAACATCATTGTGAGAGAGAAACATCAATCAGCTTCCTCTTGTACTTGCCCAGATTAGGGATCAAACCCGCAACCTAGGTATGTGCCTTGACCAATGATGGAACCCACAATCATTTTGGCATGTAGGATGGTACTCCAACCAACTGAGTCATCTGGCTGGGGCATTACTCTGATCCTTTTAAACATTCTTACACTGAACTTAAAAGTGTACTATATTTTATTTTTTAGTGTTACAATGGACTCATAAACAAACCTTCTCAAGAACTCAAATGATTTTTACCAGTTTTATTGAAATTTGATTCACATACCATCAATTCATTCATTGAAAGTGTACAATTACAGTGTACAATTTAACATGTATATACATGGTCCCTGACTTACAATTTTTCGAACTTTTAATGGTGTAAAAGCTATACACATTCAGTAGAAATCTGACATCAAATTTGGAAATTCGATCTTTTCTGGGGCTAGCAAAATGAAGTACAATACTCTCTTGTGATACTAGGCAGTGTCAATGACATAATTTTGCCCAATTGTGGGATAATGTAAGTGTGGACATTTAAAGTAGGCTAGGTTAAACTATGATGTTTGGTAAGTTATGTGTAAGTGCATTTTTGACTTACAATGTTTTTCAACTTGCGAAGGGTTTATTGGGATGTAATCCAATTGTAAATTTAGAAGTATGTGTAATTCAGTGGCTTTTGTATATTCACAGACTTGTGCAACAACCATCACCACAATCAATTTTAGAACATTTGCATTACCCCACAAAGATTATTATAAATCAAATAAGTTAACTGTATAGATTAGACCAATTTTATGTTTTCTTAATTGTTATAACTGTACTCTTTATAAACTTTGTAGGATTTTTTTAAATATATTTTATTGATTACAACATTACAGTTGTCCCATTCCCCCTTCACTCCCCTCCACCCTGCATACCTCTCCCCCACCATTCCCCCCCTTTCGTTCATGTCCATGTGTCACAAGTTCTTTAGATTCTGTATTTCCCATAGTATTCCTGCCCTTCCCCCTGTCTATTTTTTACCTACCGTCTATGCTACTTATTCTCTGTACTTTCTCCTCCCTTCTCCTCCTCCCACTCCCCTGTTGCTAACCCTCCATGTGATCTCCATTTCTATGGTTCCGCTCCCCATCTAGCTGTCCTCTTAGTTTGCTTTTGTTTTAGGTGTGGTTGTTAATAACTGTGGGTTTGCTGTCCTTTCACTGTTCATATTTTTCATCTTCTTTTTCTTATATAAGTCCCTTTAACATTTCATATAATAAGGAATTGGTGATGATGAACTCCTTGAATTTGACCTTATCTGAGAAGCACTTTATCTGCCCTTCCATTCTAAATGAAAGCTTTGCTGGATAAAGCAATCTTGGATGTAGGTCTTTGGATTTCATGACTTGGAATACTTCTTTCCAGCCCCTTCTTGCCTGTAAGGTCTCTTTGGAGAAATCAGCTGATAGTCTGATGGGCTCTCCTTTGTAGGTGACTGTCCCCTTGTCTCTTGCTGCTTGTAGAATTCTCTCCTTCATTTTCATCTTGCTAATGTAATTATGATGTGCCTTGGTGCCTTCCTTCTTGGGACCAACTTCTTTGGTACTCTCTGAGCTTCCTGGATTTCCTGGAAGTCTATTTCCTTTGCCAGACTGGGGAAGTTCTCCTTTACTATTTGTTCAAATAAGTTTTCCACTCGTTCCTCTTCCCCTTCTGGTACCCCTATAATTCGGATGTTGGAATGTTTAAAGATGTCCTGGAGGTTCCTAAGCCTCTCCTCATTTTTTTGAATTCTTGTTTCTTCCTTCTTTTCTGTTTGGCTGTTCCTTTCTTCCTTCTGGTCCACTCCCTCGATTTGAGTGCCAGTTTCCTTTCCATCACTATTAGTTTCCTGTGCATTTCCCTTCATTTCAATCAGTTTAGCCTTCATATGTTCCTCTAATTTGTGGCTAAAATCAACCAATTCTGTGAGCATCCTAATCACCAGTATTTTGAACTGTGTATCTGAAAGGTTTGCTATTTCTTGGTCACTTAGAATTATAGGTTCTGGGGCTTTGAGCTGCTCTTGAGCCATATTTTGGCCTGTTATCACCTGTTATGTTTGAGGGGCAGAGCCTTAGGTGTTCACCAGGGCCGGGCGACCCAGTCGCTGGGTTGTGACGCTAATGTGGGGGCGGGGTCAGAGAGGGGAAAAAATGGTGCTCCACTCTGCTCTCTCTCAGATTTCTGTCCCCTCTGCGGCTTCTCACAAGCAACTTGGGCCCCTCTGGTGCCAGTTCTCCGGTGTGTGGGCCCGTGTACTCTCCAGGACCCCGTGGGTCTCTCCAACGAACTCTCTGTGAGCCTGGGAGCCTCTCTTGGCCCCTCGACCCCGAGAAAGTCTTTCCAGTTGGTGCTTCCAGGCTCTTATTCCCGTCACTGGGGCCCTAGCCTGCAGGGTCTGTCTCACTGTTCACTCCTTTGCTTGGTTTATCTGCGTGCGAATGTGTGACCGCAGTCAGCCATCCACCCTGTGCCCTCACTGGGTCCGCCCATCGCCAACACATGCTTGGGATCCACCAACCACCTCTGCCTCTGCTCCCGGGTCTGTGGGACCGAATGGTCTTTCCAGCCTGACCCCACTCCACCACTGCCTCCATCCCTCTTACCGGTCTGGCTGAGTGGTTTGTTGTTGTCGGACTTCTATACAGTTCAATTTTCACTGTTTTGGCTGCGTTTTTGTTTCTAAAACTTTGCTGTCTTTAAATTTAGTTGTGGGAGGGGGCACAGTGTTTCCACCTACACCTCCATCTTGACAGGAAGTCCAAACTTTGTAGAATTTTAAGTGAGATCACAAATATTAAACAGTTATACAATTACTCAATTTGGAATCATGAAATCCTTCTATCAAGTTAAATTATCTGAAAAAAAAAAGTTAAATTATCTGAACATCATACATATCTAAATCTACATTGCCCCTTCATAAAGAGTGCATTAATAATATTTATTATTTACTTCATCATTTCTATATTTAATTCCAAATCTTCCAAGAGCTAAAGAAAAATTTGCATACAAACATACTTTTCATATTTGCTTTCTAGAACAAGCTTGGGGAGATTTTTTTTCAACTAGCATAATTTGCATATCAACAAGAAACTGGGGTGAGGGTTTGAGATCTAGAATCAGAGACACCCAAAACAACTTTTCTCATAACCATGAGTGATAACCTAGCCTGCTTTTATAGATACTTTATGAAAAGAATTGGATGCTGGCACCTTAGTGAAGAGGGGAATGTAAAGTAAGGTAAGAGCCAGAGAAATACGGTGGCAAGCAGAGGTTGGAGATGAACTTATCCAAGAAGAGATTTTATATGGTAAAGGTAGCCAAAGAATTTTAGGACAGAAATGTTTAATACTCTGAGCTGCAATTACCCTCTGCTCCTCCCAGCCTTCAGCAGGAGTCTGACAGTCAAATATAAGTCTGACAGTCAAATATAAGTCTGATAGACTTACATTTGAAATATCGAAGTGGAGCAGTTGGGAACAATTGGAAAAGCCAAGGGTGATGTGAGGAACCAGGAGGCTCTGTAGTGGGAGCTACTGCAGAAGCAGCCAGCAGGGCCTATTAGGGGCCTTTGCACTGCAGGGAATGGGATGGGCTTGGGCCATGTTATTTGGATATTAAAGGAAAAGGTGATTCCAGAGGAACAGAAGGTCAGGGAAGCCCCTGACAGCAGAGGCCTGGGTTAAAGGAGGATGTAGCCACACGATTTTGAAGGCAAACTCTACTCACAAAAAGAGATGATGAGTTATTTCCTATCATTGTTCCTAAGACCAAGTCATGGAGTATCTATCTCATTTGTGCTGATTTAAAGAATTCTGCACAGTTACATTCCGCTACTCAGCACCTCAGCAGCCAGAGAAGGCTTCCCAGATCCTCTTTTTCAACACGTGCTTGTGAAGGAAGGTGTCAGCTTCTGACATTCTCGGGGAGGAAATGAATCATTTGACTGCTCTGTCACCAAGTGCTCTTGCATTGTCTCAGTAACTCCAAAAATTTTGAACTTTGGCCTTTCTGAGCAAGTAGAATGTTTTGCAACTTTTTTCAACAGGGTTGTGTATGTCCACAACCCTCTGATTTGACTTTATTTAAATATGTAAAATTAATGTTTTATGTGGGACTGGGCTTATGTGTCCCCAAACAACTGATCTGCTTGGTGAAGTTAGTCAAATCATCCACATATAGAAAAAAGGAAGCATTTAAACTGGCTACTGTCATCGTGAAGGCTGACAAATCTCACCTTCTTTCCCACTTTCAATAAGAAAGTGGGAAAATTAGCCTTTTGTATTTAAATCAGGCCACGGCTTTTTGGCACGTTGAGGCCCCAAGTGTACATAAACAGAGTTTTGAGAATTCGTGTTTCTGAACTGCCTTTTGTTTTCTCCTTGCCCAGGTATATAATTAGCAAAGGGATGTGAAAGAAAGGGTGTGTCTTGCTTCATGCCATTGTGCCCGGGCTTCTGGGAGCTGTTTCATTCAAACCACCAGGGCCTGTCCTGGCTGTCCCTGGCAAGTGTCCCCACCCAGAAAGGCCCCCACGCCCCGTCACAGAAGTCAACAAACTGGTAAGAGAAGTTGAAAAAAAATGTAAATGGCAGCTGGAACTCTTCCACTTAACCTCAGTAAATAGTTCAATTTATCACAACATAAACTTTGACATTTTATAGCAGGCTCTGTGAGGGGATCCCAGTCACTGGGATCAGCTGACAGACTGGAGAGCTGATGGAGAGGCGTGGAGCTTCACAACTGGTTTGGGGACGGAGAATGTGGGTGAACAATTGCATGAAAGGAAACATTTTTCTGTCTGGGAGAGAAGAAACGTTCTCACAAAACTGAGCAGAGCAATAGTAATAAGTTTGCTTCTCTCTTTCATCAAGGAACATAGGATCTTCTCTCTGCATTGCCCCTTCTTTTACAAAAAAGCCTTCCCCCACAGAATGGAGAAATCCCTCTGGGCTCAGTGCAGACCGTGTCAGGTCAGCTGCACAATGAACACCAAGAACATAGCATTCCTTGCAAAAAAAGAAAGTTCATTTTGATATTGCATCTCAACTCTCCTGTAAAAAAAATGCCCAATTTTTCCAAAACAATGGCAAGCTTTCTACTTGAAAACGTTTGCATTTTTCCTATTTTTATTTCATTGTGAAATGCATGTGAAACCAAGTAACTCTAATGTTACAGGTTACATTTTGTGTGCCTCCAAAATTCATATTGAAATCTTAACCCCCCAGTTTCTCAGAATGTGACTTTATTTGGAGATAGGGTCTTTACAGAGGCAATCAAGTTCAGGTCAACTCATTAAGACAGGCCCTAATTCAATATGACGTATGTTTTTATAAAAGGGGGAAATGTGGACACAGAGCAACACATACAGGGAGTGCTGTGTCAACGTGAAGATGGCCATCCCCACTACAGGAAGAGGCCTGGAACAGATCTTGCCCTCCTAACGCGCAAGAGGGCCCAGCCCTGCCAACACCTTTGATTTGAGATGTCTAGACTCATGAACTGTAAGACAATAAACTTCTAAGTCACCCACTTTGAGATGCTTTGTTACAGCCGTGCTAACAAACTAATACATGTAGGCAAAATAATAAGCTTTCCTCCACCCGCACCAAGACAGGCCCTAATTTGGGTTTCTGCTCCAGAATCACAAGCTCAAATGCCAGCTAGTAGCCCAAAGCAGTGACTCTAGCTGGACAGACACGTTGGGATTGTTAAAGGGGACTGAGGCAAACTGCAAAGTAGGCAGTATCCAGCTCTTGCCAGTTCCTACCATGAAGAAATAAAGGTGCAGCATTGACAGACCATCTGACTTTTGTGAGAGAATCCCTATACACAGATTTATTTAAATGTAGAAGTGCTTCTATTTTTCAATATTGATGACAAATTGAAAAAGATTTAAATATTGTCCTGACCAACACTACATGGGCCAAGTGAGATTCAGCCCACAATCTAATGGCATTTTAAAAAATGCCCCAGGATGCTCACAGAATATGACAGAGGGAATCTGGGGACTTCATTTTAGCCATGGGCCTCATTCCTAAGGCTCCTTGCGCATAGACCAGGTCGTGTAACTAGCTCTGACCAGTGGAATGTGACCACTGGAATTGAAGTACGTCATTGCTCTGTTGAGACTGGCAAATATCTGAGCTGCCTTTCTTTTATTGTCATCCCCTTCCAGAACCTTGGAGGTAGATACTTACCTTGAAGAGGTCAGATTTAATTTGCCAAGGGCAGGGAGTGTGAAGGAAATTACATGCTATCATATACGGGCTACCTCTCTCTAACCCCGACACTTAAAGAAAGAAAAAAGAGACAGAGAGAAATTTGCTTTGTGTTAAGATAGAGAATCAGGGTGCACAGTTTCAACCCCCTTTCCTCAATCTCGAAGAATAGACAAAAATACAAATTCCTAGCTCCATCTGTGAATGGGCCCATAGTAAGCTAAGGGTAGGAGATAGCAATTATCCCTTGCCCAAGAACATCTATGAAAAATGTACTACCCTCTCTGCACTCATTCCCCACAAGAGCTCCACTCAGAAGCACACAGTACATACACTGATAGCTAAGTATGCCTTTGCCTTTTGCCCATTCCTTATTTCCACTAGAGATGGTATGAAACAATGGCTAAGTAAAATTTTCACTTCTTCCACTACAAAATTATACCATCAACATAATCACTGTAAAATTCTGATTGAATAATCTTATCAGATATGGTTTACTACTAACACCTAGTTGGTTACAGAACTTAACAAAGTGGTGACATTACTAGAAATGTAACATTTTCTAAATACTGGAGAATGCCAAAAAAAAAAGGCTGAGTCTCTTCTCCAAGTCTTGCAATTTGACCTCTAGGCTCTGTCAAAATTCCTATTCTTTCCTAGATAAAAACCCCTGGGTCTTATGACTCGTAGATGAATACATATTAATTTGCTTTTGCCTGCTTATCTAGTATCATTTACTGTGCACTTGGGTTTATGTCCATCATTCATCTCTCTGTCATCCTAAAGGTTTTTGCTGACTACCCCCTTCCACACCCCACCATTGTTTCTTCTTCCAAAACCTCCCTGGATGAGTCCTTATCTCATTAAGCAGACTTCCCAGCACTGCCAACAGTTTATACTTCTGTTTAAGTCTTCACATACTGTAAATTCCTTGAGAGAAGAACCACATATTTTATGTAAATATAATGATTTATGTTACTTTCCACATCTCTACGTGTTGTTAGGCAATACACAAGTTCGTTTAGTTAAGGACTGGCATCTATAAACACAGAAACTGGTTCTACCTTTTGTGTCAGTATCTGGTGGTTGATTTTTATTTTTTATTGTAACATTTAATAAACCTGATGACATTAGGGAATTAACAT
Organism: Sturnira hondurensis; assembly: GCF_014824575.4. NCBI lineage: Eukaryota > Metazoa > Chordata > Mammalia > Chiroptera > Phyllostomidae > Sturnira > Sturnira hondurensis. Next base: position 5,998,864 of record NW_028074140.1, on the reverse strand, counting down.
TGTTCTGATCTGTAACTATGTGAATGCTTATCCCATGTTTACAGTTGAGAATTGGTCTATTCTAGAATAAAGTGGAGAAGTAATGCACATGTTATCTACAGAAAGCCTCCATCCAGAGAACAGGTTGTTGTAGGGACAGAAGATGAGTACACGTTATTGTCGTAGGCTTTCCTCATCTGCTGGAAATTTCCCTTTGTTGTTTAAACATTCACTTGAATAGACTGGATTTTACATAAATGTAAACATGTTCGTTTTCCCCTGATGCAACTCAAGAACACTGTGTTCCATCATCCCTGCATTGTTCCCAGTAATGCCAACTAGGTTGCTGGTCAAAACCTGAACCTAGCAACACAGTATTTGTTGGGTGATACTTCACTGATCTGACAGGTCCCGTGTTTTTGCTCTTCTTTGTACTTTTGAGTTTCTAAATAATCCCGTTAGGGATTATTTCCTAATGGTTATTTGTTGGCAGTTTAGGCTCAGTGTCTTGATGTATTTGGCAAAATATCCTGGAGTGATTTGGGAGTGGTGGGGCAGATCGAAGGCAGGGAAGTTAATGCAGGAGCTATTGGAAGGGTAGGGAGAGGAGTGTCTGATGTAGTATCAGATAAGAGGTACACCTTCAGGGGTTTGCAGTGAGGATGCTGGAAGGTCAGACAGATGCAGGAAAGTAAGTGAAAAAAATGCACTGGGTGTGAAAATCAATCAAGTTCCCCAGAAATGGCTGGCAGTAAAGCTGGCTGGCAGGGGCTTCTAGTGAGTCTCCTCTTTGGGGAAGGGTGAAGGGGAAACAGGAGACTTAGCGTCCTGGGCATTAGGAGGCCAAGCAATCTTCCACGCCATCTCCCCAGAAGTAATTAAGGAGCCTGACAGTGTGGCTGACAGCCAGGAACAGCACAGCCAAAATGCTCAGGGCTTCAAATGTTTTTTAAGTAGCAACTGGGGCAACTTTTCAAATTCCTTATTAACAGAGAAAAATGAAATGCCTTATTATTTACTAGAAAGGAACAAAGAAACCCACAAATGACAGTGTACTTAAAGCAAACAGGTTGGTTGGAATTATAAGCAAGAACGACAACTGGTATTTCTCGTATAACTGCTTTCCTCAGTAAAAATGGGTGTTATAACATGCTTCCCCACTCAGTAAAACTTTAATGCAAATTCACTAAAATTAGAAAATATTATTCTTAAATACAATTATTTTAAAATGCTACACATAAATACAGCAATAAGACATTCCTAGATACCATTAGATGCTTCACTTACTATAACTGTCCTAAGTAAGTGCTTACTTTAAATCTATTTTAATTTCTAGGTTTGAGTAGGATACACTTTAAAACTAAAATGACTCTGAGATTCTTGATTAGGCTTACTCACTCACCATATTCAAGCTGCTGTCATTTTTTTCTTTTGAACTTCCATCTGGCAAGGGAGATTTGACTACTCTCTGCTTTTTAGAAAATTGGTATTCAAGTATATTTGACATATAAATTTGAGGTGTACAACGTGTTAATTTGATACATTTATATATTGAAATATGGTTGCCATTGTAACAATAATTAGTAGCTCTATCACAGTACATAATTGTCATTTAAAATAATTAAGTTCTAGTCTCTTAGCAAGCTTGATGATTATAAAACAATGTTGTTGTCTATATTCACTATATCATGCACAAGATCTCTAGGGCTTTTTTTACTTGTTGTAAATTTGTACCCTTAAACAACGTCTGCCCTGTTCCCATATACCCCCAACCACTGGTAACCACCACTTCACTCTTTGTTTTTATGAATTTGGCTTTTTGAGATTCCACATATAAGTGATACACATACAGTACTTGTCTTTGTCTGACTTATCTCACTTAGCATCATGTGTGCAAGGTCCATCCAGGTTGTCACAAAAGGCAGGATGTCAAATGGCAGAATAATATCACATTGTATGTGTATACCACATCTTCTTCATCCATTCGTCCACTCATGGGCACTTAGGTGGTTTCCAATTTTGGCTGTTGTGGGCAATGCTGCGGTACACAGGAGAATGCGGCTCTCTCTCTCGATAACCCCATTTTCATTTCCTATGAATATAAACCCAAAGGTAAGATTGCTACATCATATGTGAGCTCTATTTTTTCCTTTTTATTGTTTCTTCCTTTTTCTTTCTATTTTCTATTTTTAATTTTCTAAGGGACCACTATATTGTTTTCCTTTGGCTGGACCAAACTACTTTCTGCTTTCAAGTCACCAAAAGTAGGAAGATCCACTTGCCACACTGTATACACTTCTTACTCCATGGAAAAAAACCAAATATATATAATAATGCCATCTGCATATATCCTTTCTTCCTGTTGAAGTGGAAGAAATGTTTCTCCTCCTACGGAAGTTCAATCTCTCCCCTGTGTATGCCATCTCTCTCCATTGGCTCAGATTTTAAGTAATCGTAGTAGCATGGTGGGATGGAAAACTGCACAAGTGATAAATGTTTTTAGTGATAAATGTTTTCTACTAATGTTTTTAGTAGAAAACTATTGACCCTGGAAATGTTCACAATATATTTCTAAGTTAAAAACAGCTCTACAACAATATGAACATTTGGATGTCTATTGAATACCATTTGAAATTGATAGACAGATGATAGAGAGACAGACAGAATGACTGAGAAACTGTACATAGTTGGCCCTTAAACAAGATAAGTTTGAACTACACAGGTCCACTTATAAGTAGTTTTTTTCAATAAATACTGTAAATATGTTTTATCTTCCTTATGATTTTCTTAGTAACATTTTTCTTCTACCTTAATGTATTGTAAGAATACAGTATGTTTAGTACATACAATATACAAAATAGGTGTTAATCAATTGTTTCATTATAGATAAGGCTACTGGTCAACAATAGGTTATTAACAGTTAAGCTTTTGAGTCCTGGTTGGTGTGGCTCAGTGGATTGAGTGCCAGCCTGCAGACCAAAGGGTCGCCAGTTGATTCTCAGTCAGGGCACACGCCTGGGTTGCAGGTCAGGTCCCTAGTGGGGGACATGTGAAAGGCAATCACACACTGATATTTCTCTCCCTCCTTTTCTTTCTCCCTTTCTCCTCCCTTCCCCTCTGTCTAAAAATAAACGAATAAAATGTTTTAAAAATAGTTAAGCTTTTGGGGAGTCAAAAGTTTCATGCAAATTTTCAGCTGCATGAGGGTGGGATGGTGTTTTTCAAGGGTCAGCTGTATATTGTACTGATTATGACTCAGAGGGTCAGTGGGGGCAACATGTATTCCCTAATTTGTATGCACAGATTTGAATTACATTTGTAAATTACTTTTTTTAGTTATTAGTAAGTCTATGGGAAAATGGTACAAAGGAAGATTGAGTAATACAGAGAAGATATGACATACAATCCAGTGCATTTTGTAAAGGGGCCTACCAATTAGCCTCTGAGCTTTCTACAAGCCACCACAGAGGAAACTCAATTGATTACTGATTCATAAAGTCTATAGGATAAAAGGGCTCAATTTACTCAAGTATTGTTAGTCCCATTTTTCAAGTACAGAAACAGAGGCATGAATTTGCTCGAGGTTCTGTGACTCGCGTGTGGCAAACATGAGAATGATACTCTATCCAAACATGTTCATTTCTTTATTGTATGTGACTGTTCAAACGAAGATGAGGTGAGCACCGAAAACATGAATGAAGTGTCACTGAGTCTAAGCAGAAGAGAGGCCAGAATTTTAGCTATGCAGGAAAGAAACAGAAAAGGGTCTCAGGCAGAGACAAAAACACAGCAAGATCAAGAAACAATAAACAGGGTACCTACCAGCTTATGTGAAAGGTAAACACTCTTTACCCTTTGATACGATACTCTGAAATTTTTCATTCAAATGTTATTAAAATCTGGTTCTAGCTACAATTCTATATCACCAAAAACATTTTCAATAGTGATAACAGTAGTTTATACTCCAAGGATTTTTATAAAGATTAAGTGATATGACATATAAAACATTTAGCAGGTATCTGGCACAAGTAAGCATTCAATAAAAATTAGTTGCTGTTAGAATTTTAATTATGATTGAATCAATGCAGTTTTTTCCAGGCATTTTCTAAATGCATCCCTTTAAAAACATGCTTTTAAAAGTCATTAAAGCTTTCTTTTCTTCCTCTTTTAATCTCCCCTTCCTTTCTTTTCTCCTTCCGTCCTTTTATTTTTTCTTTCTTCCTTTCTTTTTAACCTTATTCTTCTGGAGAAAATGCTCTAACATTTATTATTTAAACTAAAAAGTTTCTGTAGAAATTTCAGGTCACACTGCCAGGCAGGCAACCAAATGAGGAACCAATGAAAAAAGAGGTAAATTACGAGGGTGGCTGTTTGCTCTCATGACCCCAAAACTCAACTCTCTATCCAGAGCCATGGGTTTTGAACATTATCAAAGAACACTTATTTGAATAACACAAAGGAATCCATTTGATGTGTATGATGACAACAAACAAAATGATACTTAAATAGCCCTAAATCTGGAAGACATAAAACTACATATCGGCAGATTAAAGAACGAATTTCTAGTTCCAGAGACAGAAACAAAAAACTGGGCTCTTTTTACCTCTGGATCTGTGGGTCTCAAGTGTGATAATCCATCCAATAGCATCCAAATTATGGAAACCTTTCTAGAAAAGAAAATTATTAATTCTACCTCAGACCGTTTGAATCAGCAGTTCTGGGAGGGGGAGCCCAGAAATCTGAGTTTAGTCAAACTCTTCAGGGGATTCTGGTGCACATTAAAGTTGAGAATCACTGTTCCCTGTAAGTCAATGTTTTCACACTGACACAGTCCCACAGAGTGTGGGGAAAGCATAAACAAATTGATGATCAACACCTCCATGCTTTCACGACCAAATGCTGGAACAAGGAAAGGATCTTTAGCCAAGATGTAGCTAAGGGTGAGTTTCTCTAGCCACTGTAGGCAAGTGAAAGAGTTAGGTGGGTGGAGGCATACATACAGCTGCCATATAGGAGGCATACATATATAGCCAACAGGTCTTTAGGGAAATTGAGTTTCACCTTGCTCCAGTGACATTGGCAGCAACAGCTGGGTGTGTGCTCCAGTGCATTCTGCTATTCCAGAAATGTGGTCAGTCATGGGGCCCTCCCTCTCGTTGAGCTGCCTAGATGTAGTCCTCTTACTAAAGGGGCAAGGCTTCCCAGTTGTATCAAGGGAAGCCAGGCATTCAGGAAAGTGGCTGCTAGGCAAAAGAAATTCTCTAAGTTTTAAAAATGTATGCAAAAGTCAATCACATGCTAACATTTAAAACAGAACATTGGTCCCCAAACTTAAACTGTTACATTTAATCAAGTTCCATCAACCTGTTTCATACCTGGAAGGTTTCAGATGCTTTGTGAATCTGGCATCAAAGGTAGAAAGCCTGACCGTAATTGGTATTTACCTGGGAGGCTTTGGCTTTATCCTAAGTGATTATCCTAGAGAATTCTCACCAAAAAAAAAAAACCCTGAGGACTATAATCATAAAATGTCCTTACCAAAGTGTCTTCACAGAGTTTAAAAATTTGTTTGGAAAATAGTTAGTGTAATCTCTATCAATTACGATGTGGTTTCTCAGATCACTTTTATGGCCATTTTGTGTAATCTACTCCTGAAGCATCATGTCATAATTAAATATAAGGAAGACTTACTTTTTTATTTAATTAGGACATTCCTTTATTTATTTATTTATTATTTTTTTAAAATATTTTATTTATTTATCTTTGGAGGGGAAGGGAAGGAGAGAGGGAGAGAAATATCAATGTATGGTTGCCTCTGCCGAGGACACACAATGTATCATGTGTCCCCTGCCGGGAAGTGGCCTGCAACCCAAGCATGTGCCCTGACTGGGAATCGAACCGCAATCCTCTGGTCCTCAGGCCCATGCTCAATCCACTGAGCTACACCAGCCAGGACCTAATTAGGACATTCCTTTAAATCTGAAGGGCAAAAAGGGAATGTTATGTTAAGGTTACCTCTTCATTGGTCGATGGCTAATACATAAAAACACTGAAGGATCAAATGTTCTCACTATGGACGCTATGAGTAATGAACAAAAAGGTCACAATCGAATTCTATGTAAATAACACTGACTTTGTGTATAATATTCTTTTTTCTATCTATGCAAGTATTTTACAGTTATGCTCTATTTGCCAAGTAAAAATCATCTTTAAATTACTTTCTTAAAATGATGCCATCTCCTTTATCTTTTCTAAGCCCTGTGTTTACTTTTAACTAACGATATTTTTAAAGTTTTAGGCGTCACTGAAGATAATTTATAGGAAAGGCTTAAATAGTGACTTAACAAAATTTTTTTAATGAAAACTACCAAGTAATGACATTTCTTCTGATTCTAATTTGCTGGTATAATTTGTTTAAAAAAAAACAAATGTATGGAAGTTATTCTATTACTAGTAGGAGAAGTGTCTATATTTCATAGGTACATTTTCCTTATTCTATGAAAACAATTCTGACTCACTCCAACAGCAGGAATTAAATTTTCGATAAACTCAGGGCTCTTTTGATCATTTATTTGACTAATAATAGTACTTTGAAAGAAAATATACTTCCTGTTCAATTGTCATCAGCTTCACTGCTTTTAAGAAATGATTTAAGTATGATATAAAAATATTAAGATTTGATATTCCCTTATTAATCTTAACTTTAAATATGACAGCTTGAAGTAATAACACACTGGGCTCTTTCATTTTTCTGGTAAAACCTTTTTCAGTATCACTCCCACACTTTTTATTATTTTTTGATGTGAGAAGACCAGAAAAGTTAAATGAGCCTCTCCTTAATTCCACATGCCTTCCCACCTCCAGGCCACCACTCTGTCTCCTCTGCCTAGAATTTAAGAAATGAGACTTATCTCTTTGACTACTTGAATTATCTCCTCTAAACTTTCCAAGAAGCCATTAAGGAAGTTACTATTTTGTTACCCTCATCTTACAAATGAGGAAATTGAAGCACAGGGATATTCAGAAACTCTAAAGCCTGCATGCTTTACTACCACACAGTATTACCAGAGATAGAGGAGGCTCAACCAACGTGTACTCATGGAGTGTACAGCTACCACCCCAAAACTGTGGGATCTACTGCATACATCCTTCTTCCCAAAGACTGTGACTTTTCTTGGTATTTCCTTTTTAATCATAATAGTCATGATAAATAAGAAAAATCTTGCTTATTAGAAATGATTTGCAGTTGTATTACTTAGGATTATATTTGGCTCTATGTGACAGAGATTCCCAAACAACAATGGCTTAAACGAGATAGAGATTATTTCTGTCTGATGTAAAAACCTGGAGGAGGCATCCCTGGGCTGATGTGACAGATTCTCATAACCAGAGACTCAGGTTCCCTCTAGTTTATGGCTTTACCAGTCCCAGATTTACTTTATGGTCCAAGATAGCTGTTGAAGCCCCAGCAATTACATTCGAATTCCAGTCTGCATGAGGAGAAGGTGGAGAAAGGGCATGTCTTCTCCTGCTAAAGACATTCCCTAGAAGTTGAACAGAAAACTAAGTAGGCTGCTCAGTACATAGTCACATAACCATGTCTGGTTATATGAGAGGAAGAAAAGTTCTGTATATTCTGGTTGCCATGATGTCTGCTAAAACCTGATATTATTTAGGAAAAGGGTAGGTGTGGATTTGGAGGGCCAATGCACAGTCTTTGCTACAAGGGGTGGAAATGCATTCATGTGGGGAGGACAACCGTGTAAAGTAGGGACTATGGTGAGCTGGACAGCATATGCCCATACAGTTCTAGGCCATATGTAACGAGGCCTTTTAATTTTTTAAAGAGAAGCCAGGAATATTGGTTTTTGTGTGACATTTACTTATTTTTAGACATTTCCAGTTGATCAAAAATATTTTTTAAAATAACAGTGTGGGGCGAATAAAATCCATCTGTGTCAGCCTGCAGACTGACAGTTTGCTTCCTTTGATCTAAAAGAATTTCTTTTTTAGATTTATTTTCCATCAAACAACAACTGTTGATTGAGGACTACAATGTGTAAGGTATTGTGTAAAGGGCAATGAAGGCGAAAGAGATGGAATTTCATTGGAACAAGAAAGTCTCTGATGTAAGAGACCAGGTTCACGACTAGAATTTTTTTAATTTAAATTATTTTATTGTTGTTCAATTAAAATTATCCATATTTTCTCCCCACCGCCTCCAAACCCACTTCCCTCCCTTGCTTCCACCCTCCCCCTTGGTTTTCTCCACGTGTCCTTTATAGTAGTTCCTGAAAACCCTTCTTCCCTCTGTCCCCTCCCCCCTCCCCTCTGGCTATTGTTAGGTTGTTCTTAATTTCAATGACTCTGGTTTTATTTTGCTTGCTTTTTTCTCTTGTTGATTATGTTCCAGTTAAAGGTGAGATCATGTGGTATTTGTGCCTCACTGCCTGGATTATCTTGCTTAGCATAATGTTCTCTAGTTCCATTCATGCTGTCACAAAGAGTATAAGCTCCTTCTTTCTCTCTGCTGTGTAGAATTACTCATTTGCTGCTGGGCACTTAGGTTGCTTCCAGCACTTGTCTGTTGTAAATTGTGCTGCTACAAACATTGGGATGCATAGATTCTTTTGGATTGGTGTTTCAGGGTTCTTAGGGTATAATCCCAGCAGTGAAATTGCTGAATCAAAGGGCAGTTCCATTTTTAGTTTTCCGAGGAAATTCCATACTGTTTTCCGCAGTAGCTGCACCAGTCTGCTTCCCCACCAACAGTGCACTAGTGTTCCCTGTTCTCCACATCCTCTCCAACACTTGTTTGTTGATTTGTTTATGATGGCCATTCTGACTGGTATGAGGTGGTATCTCATTGTGGTTTTAATTTGCACCTCTCTGATGGCTAATGATGCTGAGCATCTTTTCACTCCAGGAAGACAAGAAAAACCAATCATGACTAGTATTTTAAAAAGAGGTTGCTGTAACTTTTTTCATTTTTAAAAAATTTTTGTGTTGATCTGGGTCCAGTGTCTTTACCTGACCCCTGACACTGTATCTTATTTCCTTAGGTCTTTCCTCAATGCTTAATAGTTTTCACTTCTATCTTAGCTCACCCAAGTGAATAACCCTGTTCCTAGAATTCTGTTTCATAAACACATCTTTTGGAAATATCAAATATTCTTTCCTTATTTTGTTGCCAATGTTCTGTTCTGCTAAAAAAAATTCTTTAAGCCTTTCTTTACGTGTTCCAGTTCTTATAAAGTTAACCACACACACACACACACATCACAAATTATGTATGAAATTGACCGATTATCCTCAAAAGCATGTGTGATAAAACAAACATTATTAATGCATAAGCATTGACAACATTCACTACTGCTCCTCTCAGACGTAGAGAGCTGAGAGTCATGGTGAAGCCACCAGAGCCACTCAGTCCTTTCTCTGGGGAAAAGCAGTCAGAGTGGAACACAAACTAGTCTTCCCTGGGGGACAGGAGAGACTCAATCCTCCCACTGTCCTCTGGAGCAATCATAACTGGCAGACTGGAGTCAGGAGCAGCTACAGCATTTGCAGGGACCTTGTTCAAAATTGTTAAGAATTTTAAGACAACATCATCAGAGCATAAAAACTAAGCAGGGGGCAGGGTCTTAGGTTGCTGCACAGGTCTCATGGCCATGCAGCCAGTGGCTGTGACTATAGTAATGGACCCATGGACACTGTGACCAGGGGAGTGGGCAGCAGGAAGACAGGGCCCAAAGACACAGGGAGAGGGTTTTGGGGGGGCATTTTGGGGTGAGAGGGGCACAGGGACAATTTGCAGTGTGAGGAAAAAAATGGAGGTGAAAGAATAAAGGTTTTTGTTGATTTGTTTAAGTGTTGTAAAGATCTGTACTTCTCCCTTTATGGTCTTTAAGAAATACAAGTGAGAAAATAGTTATTTTATTTTTAAAAAAATTTTAAATATATTTTACCAATTATGCTAATATAGTTATCCCACTTCCCCCATTTATTCCCCTCCACCCTTCACTGCCCCTCCCATCTGCATCCCCCGCTCCTTTAGTTCATGTCCATGGTCGTACATATGTTCTTCTATATTTTCTATACTATTCTTGGGCTTCTATATCTTCTATACTATTCTTAACCTCACCCTGTCTATTTTCTACCTACCACTTATGCTACTTATTCCCTTTATCTTTTCCCCCTTTCTTTCCCTCCCACTCCCCCACTGATAACCCCCCAGGTGATCTCCATTTCTGTGATCCTGTTCCTGTTCCAGTTGTTACTTTGTTTTTTTGTTTTCTTTTTAGGTTCAGTTGTTAATAGTTCCAGTTTGTTGTCATTTTACTGTTAATATTTTTTATCTTCTTTTTTTTTCTTAGGTAAGTCCCTTTAACATTTCATATAATAAGGGCTTGGTAATGATGAACTCCTTTAATTTGACCTTATCAGGGAAGCAGTTTATCTGCCCTTTTATTCTAAGTGAGGGCTTTGCTGGATAGAATAATCCTGGATGTAGGTACTTGCCTTTCAAGACTTTGAATATGTCTTTCCAGCCCATTCTTGCCTGTAAGGTTCCTTTTGAGAAATCTTATGGGAACTTCCTGCGTAGGTAACTGTCTCCTTTTCTCTTGCTGCTTTTAGGATTCTCTCCTTATCTTTAATCTTGGGTAATGTAATTATGATGTGCCTTAGTGTGTTCCTTCTTGGGTCCAACTTCTTTGGGACTCTCTGAGCTTTCTGGACTTCCTGGAAGTCTACTTCCTTTACCAGATTAGGGAAGTTCTCCTTCATTATTTATTCAAATAAGTTTTCAATTTCTTGCTCTTCTTCTTCTCCCTCTGGCACCCCTATGATTTGGATATTGGAACATTTAAAGTTGTTCTGGAGGTTCCTAAGCCTCTTCTCATTTTTTGAATTATTGTTTCTTCATTCTGCTCTGGTTGAATGTTTCTTCCTTCTGCTCCAAATCATGGATTTGACTCCCAGTTTCCTTCTTATCACTGTTGGTTCCCTGTACATTTTCCTTTATTTCACTTTTCATAGCCTTCATTTTTTGCTCTATTTTGCAAACATACTAAACCATTTCTATGAGCATCCTGATTACCAGTGTTTTGAACTGTGCATCTGATAGGCTGGCTATCTCCTCATCGCTTAGTTGTATTTTTTCTGGAGCTTTGATCTGTTCTTTCATTTGGGCCATTTTCTTTTTTGATCTGGGCACACCTGTTACATAGTAAGGGGCAGAGCCTTAGATGTTCACCAGGGCAGGGCAACCCAAGTCGCCATGTTGTGACTCTGTCAGTGGGGGAGGGGTCCAAGAGGGAACGGTGAGCTTGCTCTACTCTCTGATGGTTTTCAGGTACTTCCCCTGCTACCCGCAAGCAAATTGGGCCCTTCTGGTGCTGATTCCCAGGTGGGTAGGTTTGTGTATGTTCTAGGACCCTGTGGGTCTCTCCAACAAACTCTCCTGTGAGACTGGGAGTTTCTCCTGCTCCTGCCACCCCCACAGGTTTTTTCAGTTAGAGGTTTTGAGGCTTTATTTCCCTGTGTGGGGAACTTGGGTTGTGCGGTCTGTCTCACTCCCAGTTGTTCCTCCCAGTTTATCTGCACACGAATGTGGGACCGCCCAGTCTGCAAGCTGCTGCCTTGCCGTGAGTCCTCTCTGCCCCGGCTGCCTGTCTCTCTCCCTCCTATAGGTCTGCATGAATGCTTCTTCTTTAACTCCTTGGTTGTTGCACTTCCATACAGTTTGATTTTTTTTGTCAGTTCTGATTGTTTTTTTTTAAATTTGTTGTTGTCCTTCTTTTGGTTCTGTGAGGAGGCACAGTGTGTCTATGCCTCCATTTTGCCTGGAAGTGCAAGAAACAGTTATTTTTAAAAACTCTAGGACTACAGAATGAAAGTCTGTAGGACATTGCTGCCATTGCAGGGCTGAAGCATGGGGGTCGCAACTATAAACCACTTCACAGCTGTTGGTAACGTCACTGATTTGGGGATCACTGACACTTACAGAGTAGTGCTAGTTGGTCTGCATTTATGACCTGTGAGAAAGAGAACACTATTCTTGACTGGCTTCCTTCAACAAATGTTGTCCTTTATTATCTTCCAATAACAAGCTTAAATATTTTTACTTAACTATTGTTAAAAATAAAGCAAACAAATGATTATTTGGTTAAGGAAATAAGTATTTTCCCAATATAATCATGAAGAAGATCATCATATGAATCTTTTTTGTTCATGGCTGCTACCCTGTATGTCACTTTACTCGCCAGAAGCTACCTTCAAATTAGGTCTCTTCGGGGCCTTCTTGACCTGTTCCCCTCGCCTCCTACATACTCTTTAGTCCATAGCTGTCTTTCATCTTCACTGTTTTCACTACACCTCCTAATGCCCAAATGCCCATGCAAAAAAAATGTTCTTATATCATAAATTTCTTCCCAGAAAGTCCCTTTGGTCTCCCTGCCTTGTGTAATATGCCACTTTTCACCAAAAATATAGCTCCTATTGGATTCTAAATGTCACTTTCACACTGTCACTTTTTAATACCTCTAGGAAAAATGTCTCCTTCTTTGAGATATATGCCACCTGCTGTCCTTCCCTGTCATTGAAAACCACCTATTTCTGGCCACTCATCTCTGTTAAGGGGCCTTAAAATCCTCAGCTTCCTTGTCTCTGTATCAAGACCATCCTAAAAATGTCTAAGCTTGAATCAGTGTAACCACCCACCTCTTCTTCTACACCTCCAGTGCTAGACTATTGAAGAAAATCACACAAATGTTGAGATTATTGCCACCAGAAACATATGGTCTCCACCTCACGTAGGCTTCCAGTACTATCTGCCAGTTCCTTATATGTCTCTGGTGAATGTTCTCCCCAAACTCTTCATAAGATCTACTGAAAATACTCTTCAATTTCCTCATGCCTCCTGTGCTGATACTGACCTCCTTTTTTCTTGGAAATTAATCCTTCTTACCCCATAGAATAAAAGTATATTACTCTTAGCAATGAGCTCTTTCCATTTCCTGACCATATTTACAAAGAAGTCTATCAATGGATCCACCCTTTGGTAAACCGATTGCACTAACGGCTCAAATTAATGGCCTCTGATTTCCATACCCTTTACTCTGTAATTTTGTAGTATCTTCCCATTCTGACCCTGGTTTCTGCTATGAAACTTTCTTTTGTGAAGGCTTGAAAAAGTACTTGTGTGTCTTCACCTTCTTTTTTGGAGCCCTGTCATAGCCTTGAAAAGAATCCCAGTCTAGGAGGATGAGGGCACATGGAACAGAGCTGAATTGTGCTAGCCCAGAGCAGCCTTCTCTGGCCAGCCCCTAGCCAATACCTAGCTGACCACAGATAAATGAACAAAGCCCTAAGACAAGATTTGCCTAATCCGATCCAGGAGAACTGCTTTGCTGACCTGAAGACTCACAAGAGGTAATATATGGTTGTTGTTTTCAACAACTAAGTTTTGGGATGGTTTGTTATGAGAAATAGCTACTACAAACTCTAATCTCCCTCTATTTTCAGAGGAAGAAATATACCTTTTCGTTTTAAAGACATTCTCCACTTGCTCTTTATTTCCTACCGGTATGCTTTCAGATCTCATCCCTTATGATTAGATTTCTCTATGTTGTATTTTCAGCCTCTCACTCTCTTTTCACTTCTTGCCCTAAATATATAAACATGTTTAAATCTAATTAAAATAAAACCAATGTACACACACAAAAATAAACCAACCTCTTCAAGAAGTTACTGACCTATTCTTGTGTGTCTATCAACAAGGTATGTGTAGATATGTGCACACATACATACACAGTTTGTCCGGAAAAGGTTCAGCCATTGTTAATATAATGAGAATGGGTTGTGCAACATGTATGTAACCTGACAGCCAAGGAGAGTGGAATGGAATCACATGTGTGTAAACAATGATGACTTCACTGTACTAGTCAATGGAGGAGGTATATGCCATTGAGTGAGTATGTGTACTGTGTGACTGTCACATTGAAAATAACTGAGCAAGTAGGTACTGAGCAAGTAGAAGAACAAATCTGCATCAAACTTTGTGTTAGGCTTGAACATTCCTCCACAGAAATTATTGGGCTGATTCAGAAGGCCAGAGCTATGGGCTGCTGGTGAGAGGCAGCGTCATCGTGACAATGCACCCACTAATGCACCACACTTGTGCAGAGATTTTTGGCAAACCATCAAATCACTCAGGTGACTCAGACCCCCTAAAGTCCAGATTTGGCACCCTGTGACTTTTGGCTTTTCCTAAAATTTAAATCACCTTTGGAAGGGAAGAGATTTCAAACTGTCAATGAGATTCAGGAAAATATGAGAGGGCAACTAATGGTAATTGGGAGAACTGTGTGAGGTCCCAAGGCACCTAGTTTGAAGGGTACTGAGGTGTCCCTGTCCTATGTACAACATTTCTTGTATCTTCTTCAATAAATGTCTCTATTTTTCATATTAAATGGCTGGATACCTTCTAAACAGACCTTGAGATAGATATATAATATATATAAATTATATATAATATAAATTTTATTTTATAATATAGTTTAAATTATAATTAATATAATATTTGTGACAATAGAATATATGTTTTATGTATATAAATTTATATATAAATTTTATTTATATAATATTATATATATATATGTATGTATATATATGACAAGTATATATGGAGAGAGAGAGAGAGAAAGTGGGATATTTATTATAAGGAATTGGCTTACAGAATTGTGGAGGCATGGTGAGTCCAAAATCTGCTGTGGTATTGCCAGCAGGCTGGAGATTCAGGCAAAAGTTACACTTCAAGTCCAAAGACAGTCTGCTTGCAGAATTTCTTTTTGCTCAGTAGAGATCAGTCTCAGTTCTATTAAGGCCTTCAGCTTATTGGATGAGTTCCTCCCACTTTGTGGTGGGTAATTTGCTTTACTAAGAGTCCACTATTTAAATGTTCATCTGATCCCAAGGACACCTTCATGGAAACATCCAGAATAATGTTTGACCCAGTATCTGAGCACCATTATCCAGCCAAGTAGACACAGACAAACTCAACCATCACAAGCTGCTGTATACTTTTTTGTACTCAATAATTACGGTAGTCACTCTCTTCAGTTACCATCCTATTAATATACTCAAGGTACTGATAATGCCGAACAGTCTCTGCTTCTTTGTCCTTTTACTTCATTTATAGCTTTTTTTTTCTGGGTTGCTTCCTATCTCTCTGACTGCTGCTTTTCAGTTTTCTTTCTGGCTCTGCTTTCTTTGCCTGCCTCTTAAATGATCCTCAGGGCTGTGCTTCCCAGACTACCTGGATCCTCTCACATACTAGCAGCTTTAACTACCAAACCTATATCTTCCACTTAGCCCTCTATTCTGAGGGACATATATTCATTCATTTATCACTTAAGGCTCTAATAGGATGCCCATTTTATGGCATTTAAACACCATGTGGGTTTGTGGTGCCATCTAAAGTGCCCCCAAGATCCCTACTCCCGTTTATTCACACCATTCCCTCCCCTTGAGTGTGAGTTTCTAATGAACAGAACACAGCAAAAGTAATGAGGTGCCACTTCTGAAATTAGGTTTCAAAAAGTCTCTGGCTTTTGCCACGCTCACCCTCTGTTGTCTTTTCTTGGTGCTGTCTCATTCCCTTGAGGGTCTTAAAGTCTTCATGCTGAGGGAAGCAAGCTGCCATGTTATGTGAACAGCCCAATGGAGAGGCTAACGAGGTAAGGAACTAGTGTTTCTAGTCAACAGTCAGCAAAGACCTGAGGCTCGCCACCAGTCACAGGAGTGAGCTTGGAAGCAGATCTTCTTCCAGTTGAGTTGGAATTGACTGGAGTTCTGGTAGGTACCTTTACTGCAGGCCTTGTAAAGACTCTGAGTCAGGGGCACTGATGTTGCACCTGGATTTCTGACCCACAGAAATCATGAGAAAACAGACATTTGTGTTTTTAAGCTGCTGAATTACTGGTAATTTATTTTACAGGAATAGGCAACCAATGCAGGCTCACCCAAGATTCAAAGCCAAACAGAAAATAGCCCCTGAACACAATAATCCTCCAGACTATTAGGGGTAATAGAGAAGTAGCCAGGATTATAGGACAATATAATACGTGTTAAAGAAGCATACATAGTGAGTGATAGAAGCCCAGAGTGAAGAGAATTTCGATCATACTTGAAGGCTGAAGGATTCATTCAGCAGATTTTATTTTGTCATTGAAAATGAGAACATGGTGGAATACTTGAGGAGAAAATGAATTTTTAGAACCTCTACTAGAAAAAGTAGTTGCTGGATTTGTAAAAGAAATAATAGTATCTAGGCAGCGTGGATTTGGGTTTGGAGATAATAGACTTACAAGATCTTCAGATAAAGTTGTGTTTTATTTTTCAAAAAAAATAAATTTGCAACATGGGTATAATAGAGAAGTTAATGGTTAAATTTTGGATTTAGAGAAGATACAACACACGAGCAAAGGGCCAAGGAAGAAAAGAGTTGAGAAGAAAATATCAAGACATTCTTACAATTCTGATTCATAGAATTTAGGTTAAATAGGAAAATAAAGACAATGTTGTTGAGTTTGGGGAAAATGCAGCTGATTTTGACCTCCCACCAATCAGTGGGGCTGAGTCAGTGCTATGTTTGGCTGAAGCCTAATGGAAGCCATGCACTCTATTCCCAAGTTGGAGGAGACTTCTGGTCAAGTGTGAGAAAATAATGGTTATTCAGAATAAAATCCAGGTATGCTACTGTGATGAGAACAAATGCTTTAAAACAGAGACTGCTGATTCCCTGTAATAGTCTCCATGTCTTCCAGAGTAAGAAACCTCTCATTTTTAGGGGGTGGAATAACAATTGTGTTTTTCTAGTCTCCTGTAGCTATGGATGGCCTTGTAAGTAATAAGGTGATCAAAAGGATGTGGACAGAAGTGGTGTTTGCAACTTCTGGACTGTGTCCTTCAAGGGAAGGAGGTATCATTCCACTTCCTTTTTATTCCTTTTCTGCCAGCTAGAATGTAGTTGTGGTCCTGAGCCAACTTGGACCATAAGGTAGAGATTACATCCTAGAGATGGCAGAACAACAGAAGGAATCTGTGATCCCTGGATGATCTCACAAAGCCTTTATGGTACTTCATGAGGAATAATGAAACTACATTTTTAAAGCTGCTTTTAATTTGGTTCTTTGTTTTAAGCAGCTGGACCTATATTTTAACTAATTCAAATGTCTAGTAGAAGAGGTAAGCTAAGAATATAAATGACCATAGCATAAGATAGAAAAATAGTAAGCAATAAACAAAGGCATGAAAGAAAAAAAAAGAAATAAACAAAGGTATGGGTAAAAATTAAGGAGACAGAGAGGAATCACCTCATATCAGGCTATGAGTTTTCAGAAGAGGCTGAAGTTTCTGCTCAGTAAAAGACTTCAGACTGTCCATTGGTGGCGGAATGCAGGTCAGGGACTGTGTCTCCACAGCTCATTCTTCTAGCAGTGGCTCTAGAAAGCAATGGTGATGGTAGTGCGGTAGTGACAATTGGCCCATGCATAAAACATACTCAAAGAACACTGGGACCTTGGTATACTTCCTTAAATTAGTCA
Organism: Sturnira hondurensis; assembly: GCF_014824575.4. Taxonomy (NCBI): domain Eukaryota; kingdom Metazoa; phylum Chordata; class Mammalia; order Chiroptera; family Phyllostomidae; genus Sturnira; species Sturnira hondurensis. The sequence goes on along the minus strand of NW_028074140.1, from coordinate 5,981,276 downwards.
TGGTTTGGGTTAATGCTTATTGAAAATTATCATAGACATTTAAAATTTAGGAGAAGAAATCTTAGCAACAAGAAAAACCTTCTGCTCCAATGTACTTAAAAAACAAGTAATTCCAGAGATGCTACATTAGTTTTGCACATAGCCAGTGGAAACCAGGGCTCCTAGCCTAGTGAGGGCTGAGAGTTGTACTTTGTTTGTAAAGAATCCCTTTTTTTTTGCTCCAACAAAATTATAACATCAAGTTGCTGTTTCCAATGTTCCCTTTTATTTTTCCACAAACATACCTTTCATTGGCAAAGCATTCTAGCTTTCAGAATATTTTCACTTATTTTCTCATTTGATCCTGACAATAATCTTGCAGTGTGGTGAGTGGAGGGTTAAGTAACATTCCCATTTTACTGATAAGAAAATTGAAATCTTTAAGTGTCTTTCCTATGATGAATAGCTAGTAATTGGCAGGAATTGAGTATGATGCTCCTACCAGTCTCTCACTTATTTCCCTAATTGTCATTTTTCCAGCCTTTCTGACTCTTAATCGAGGGAAAATACAAGGCTGGCAAAAGTACTGAATTGTGAGTTCATGAAACACAGACTTTATTCTTGTATTATTATTTCTTAAATATTGTATTACTTTACATACAAACAACAGTAAACCTACTTTTGCCAAACCCTGTAATGTGTGGTCCATGATGAATTGTAGTAAACTTCAGACAACATATTATCCAGGGTTTTTTAGTTACCTAGAGCTACATTATGGAATAGGTAGCCTCTAAATACCTGTGGCTATTTAGATTTAAATTAATTAACATCAAATAAAGTTAAAGTCACACTAGTCACATTTCAAGTGCTCAGTGGTCACACACGGCCTGTGGCTATTCCATGGATGGCGCTGATGGAGAAACTTTCTATCACATCATAAAGTTCTATTGGACACACTACAGAGATATATGAGAAGTCTCTCTCCCATCAATTCTTCATTTTTTCCTCCTTCTGGGTATAACCCAAGCGGTTCCCCAGGTCTTCTACTTCCTGAAGCAGGTTTTAAAACCAGTAACTCCAACAGAAATCGTTCGGCCTACTCCTGCTAAGTAGATGATGTGGCAATGGAAGTCCCAGTTTCTTCCACGAGACTCAGTACAGCCAGTGGGCGGAAAAAACGAGCCTAAACTCAGACGAGGAGGTGGGAATGGGCAAACATGCGGGGGCTGAGCTCCCGGCGCTCCAGGAGGGCGTCACGAGGCCGGAGGCGGGGCCATGCGCTGCTGGGCGGGGCCACGAGAGGCGGGCCGGGGAGGCGGGGTAGCCGGCGCCAGCTTCCAGCCTTGAGTGTTCACGTGACAGGTCGGAGAAGCCCGCTCGCGCAGTCGTGTGGGCAAGCGAAGATGGCGGCGGAGAGGGAGCCTCCTCCACTGGGGGACGGGAAGCCCAGCGACTTTGAAGAGCAGGAGGACGGAGAAGACCTTTTCACCAGCACTGTTTCCACCCTAGAGGTGAGACCGCGTCACCGTGTGTGCGGCATGCCGCTGTGCCTCTCACCTTTTAGGTGGCTTTTCCCTGCTCTGGTGTGCCCCTCCCCACCCCCCTGGGTTTGCGAGGACTTAACCAGGAAGACACCTGTGACGCCGACCCCACCTGGGGCACCTGTCAGTGGGCTGGAGTTGGCCTGGGTGGCTGGGCCTCCTCAGACCAGCCGGCCCGGGGTCTGACCGTATCCCCAGAGGAGCCGGGAGCCGACAGAGCGTCTCCACGTCCTTTTCCAATTCAGCTGGCCTTCGTAGGTGTTACTTGCACCTCTTCTTCTAGACCAGAGAGGGTGTTGTCCTGGGTCCGAGTAAACATCATCGCTCTTCCCAGCGCACCCCTTTGGAAAGGTGCTTGCTTTTCTCTTCCCTAGGGATGATGTGCTCCTAAAAGGGGAGAGCAAGTGAAGTAGCGCCGAGTGCCCCGAGGTCTGGAGGGAGCCTGTGGGTGCACTTTCCCCAGTCATGGCCTTTCACGCACTGCCAGTTCCCCTCGACGGTGGTGCCTCTTTTTTGAATTATTAAGTAGGTAAATGCATTTGGCCGGTTTTGTTGTCTTCTTTAGTCCTAGATTTTTCAAGGATCATAGTATTTGTAAAATACAAAGTTGAAGGGAAGGAGTAGTCCAGGAAACTGGTGTGTGTGTGTTTGTGTGTGTTTTAAAGTTACCAGGGGAGAAGTAAAAACGGGCCCTCACTCCCTTTTTCCTCTTTTCTCGCATGGTCAGCGATCTCTGAAATTGAGAGTTCCTGTTTTTGTCAAAGGAAGCACCCTCTATGAACTTATCTGTATTGGGTCTCCTGAATCCAGTTCATGTTTAGTGGCTTTGCATTTGAAGAAAGCATGTGCACCTCATTGTCCAATTTTAAGTGTGTGTATATGTAGTAAAATGTAAGCATGTTTTCCAGAGGATTGTTTGTTTACCTCAGGCTTTACTTATAATCTGCTTGTTAATAAGCTTTCCTGGCTTGTTCAACTCTCCATCAAATCAGTTGGAAATTACTGTAAAGAATCTGTTACCTGAAGTTCAGTTATGTGCAACTGGGAACTTCTGGGAAACATTCTCAGCACTGACCACGTTCTGCTAATTGCATTTGCAGATGTTGGCCTAACCCTACCTCCCCTCAGATCACGTGCTTCCCCAGGCTGAGTGTTGTGCCTTGATCATCTTTGTGTTCCTCACAAAATCTTGAACATTTGCATTTAGTGTTTGCTAGGTTGTCAAAACCAGCATCTCCTAAAAATTAGTAAAAATGATCTTACAGAACAAATTACCTTTGGGCGTTAGTATCCTTTTAGCCCTTTATACATACTGTACATACAGCCACTGTATTGAAAGTTAGTGTCTGTGGGATACTGGGACCTTTGTTGCCTTAGAGGGCAACAGAGGTTTTCCACTAGCAAAGTTCAGGAGAAAGTTCAGTGACCTAGTGTAAACTAGAGTACTGTGAACTGATCATTCTGTTTAATTGATGTATTTTAGAGTTGAGTTAAAGGAATTATAATATGTTTACATTTGGATGGAACATTTTAATAAAGATATTTGACTTTTTTCCAGTAAATGTCTACAGAATTTGAGTATGAGTACATTCATCTTAGTTAGTACACTGTGAAAGTTGTAAATAAAGGTGGTTTTGATTGTTCATCTAAATCCCTTATTTCATAGACTGATTCAGGTTATTAATTATAAGGGAGTATAACTATGAGTTATACTATTCTAAGGGAGTATAACCGAGTATAAATTCAAATTTTTCTTTGCTCTCTCCTATTTGGGGAATGCTAGATAACAGTGTTTCTTGATATACCAAAATATTCCTAAAGGGATGTTCTTTTAGTACTTCCCTTTTCTTTTAAACAGTTCTTATATTTCAGTGTGCAGCAGAAACCATAAGACACTTGTTTGAAATGCACATGCCTTTGCCTCATTGGAATCTGCATTTTTTTAATGCAGACTTGTTGAATAAGTGCTCTAGGCCGTGCTTTTCAAACTTTTTACACAAATTACGTAGGGATCTTACTGAAGTGCAAATTCTGATTCTGTAGGACTGGAATAAGCCCAGTATTCTACATTTTTAACCAACTGTCCTTAATGACATTGCTTTTGGTTTATAGACAACAATGAGTTAGTTAGGGGCAAAATTTCTGGTGATTGTGATCCCGATCATCTGCTCTGAATAGTTATTACCTAAGAAAATAGTTATCATCTAGCTGTAAATTGAAAATAAGATGTATAAATTAGTGATTTTCAATTTTAAAAGCATAAGTTAGGATTTTTAAAATTATATTGTTCATGTGGAAACTTCTGTAAAGGCATTTGAAGAAGAAAAATCAATTGAAATCCATGTAAGTGAAAATAAATTATAGACAACTTTTATGTCACTTGTCAAACTTGCAGTGATTATACAATTTAGTGTATTTAAACCCTATGAGTATATTTTAAACCCAGTATTAAGCTCCTTTCCTTTCACAATTAAGAACAGTCACATAAAGCTATATTCAGTAAATAAGGCATAATAAAACTCCTAGTGCATGTTTCAGTTATTATGGAAGAAAGTGATGGGAGGCCAACATCTGAGGCAAGAGGCAGGAAAGGGAATGCGAGGGTAGAAAAAAACTGACAAAAGCCATTTTCTTCTTTGATACCTGAGAAGGAAGGCTTTACATTGTTTAGAAGTACTGTCTTTTCCTTAAAAGATGCAACCCTAAGCTGAAAAGGTACTTACCCTAAGGAGGCATGTACTGGTAAGACAGCACCTGAAAAATAATAAACTCGGGAAATTTATATCAAATGCCTGCACTTAAAAAAAACAAACAAACAAAAAACAGATTTGTTGATAGTCCTGACCAGCGTGGTTCAGTTAGTTGGGTGTGATTCTACAAAGGGGAAGGTCACCAGTTCAATTCCTGTTAGGGTACTTTCCTGAGTTTTGGGTTCATTTCCTGGTCAGGGTATATACAACTGGTCAATGTTTCTCTCTCACATCGATGTTTCTTTCCCTCTTCCTCCCTCCCTTCCTCTATCTGTAAATAATAAGTAAATATCTTTAAAAACAGCCCTGTTGAGATACAATTCACATACCATACAATGTATCCAATTAGTATGTGCAATTTAATGGGTTTTAATACATTCACAGATACACGCCATCATCATCATAATCGTCTTAGAACATTTTCATCACTAAAGAAAATAAATTTAAAAACCCATACCCTTAACTATTACCTCCTGCTCCCATTCCTCAAACCCCTCTGATCCCAAACTTAAGCTACCACAAACTTACTTTCTGTCTCTATAGTCTTCCCTACTCTGGACTTTGTATGAATGAAATCATATAGTGTGTGGTCTTTAGTGACTGACTTTTTTCACTGAGCATAATGTTTTCAAAGACTCCTTCATTCTTTTTTATGCCTAAATAATATTCCATTATGTGGCTATACCACTTTTTGTCCATCTGTCACTTTGTTGGACATTTGGGTTGTTTACACATTTTGGCTATCACAAATAATGCTGCAGTAAACATTCATGAACAAATAGAATTACTGGGTCATAAGGTAACTCATCATTTAATCATTTGAAGAAGTGCCAGAGTGGTTTGTCGAAGTAGCCACATCATTTTACATTCCTACCAGCCGTGTGTGAGGGTAGCAGTTTCTCCACATCCTCACTGCACTTGTTCTTAGTTTTTGGTTCTAGACGTTATAATGAGTATGAAGTGGTTTCTCAGTATGGTTTTTATTGCATTTTCCTGATGACTAATGGTGTCATACATCTTTTCATGTGCTTACTGCCCCGATGTGTATCTTCTTTGGAAAAATTTCTGTTCAGACCCTTTGCTAATTTTTAACTGGGTTGTTAATCATTGAGTTGTAAGAATTCTTTGTATATTCTAGATAAAACTTCTTTTTTAAAAAAAAAACAGGTTAACGTGATTTGCAAACATTTTCTTCCACTCTGTGGGTTGTCTTTTCATTTATTTATGGGATCTTTGAAGCACAAAAACTTTGATGAAGTCCATTTTTTTATTTTGCTGCTCATGCTTTCAATGTCTTATATAAGAATCCTCTGCCCAATCCAAGATCATGTTTTCTTCTAAGAATTTAATAGTTTTGGCTCTTACATGTCGGTCTTTAATCTGTTTTGAGTTAATTTTTATGTATGCTAAGAACTAAGGATCTAACCTCATTCTTTTGCATGTGGCAATCCAGTTTTCTCACCACCATTTGTTGAAAAAACTATTCTTTCCCCATTGAATGGTCTTGGCGCCCTTGTCCAAAATCAGTTGACTGCAGATGTTTACACCTGGTTCTCATACTAACCTCAGATCTAAGGGTCGGCTGAAGTTAAGATGAGGACCACAGCTTCCTTTCACATGATAGAGTTTATAGACCATTTCAAGTGAAATTTCCAGTTCAGAGACTCACAGGTCTTTAGAATTATTTTCCCATCATGTAATCCCATGCTGTTAGTACTCAGAAGATACCATACTTGGTTCACTTCAGTAAATACTTGAGTATTTACTCTGTGCTACTGTTTAGGTGATAATGGGAATGCACATATCAGCAAGATACTGCAAGTCTTTGAGAACAAAAATCTCCAGTGGAGAAGGAGGCATACATAGTAGTCTGATGTAGATGGACTGGGATTGTATGACCTGGAAACACATCAGTTTTCACTGAAAATACAAGTGAATTGCAGAGATTCTAATTCTTATTGTTATTGCCATAGAGTAGGTGAACAGTAAATGTTTTTGTTGGCTAAGAAACACTCAGTGAGGATGTAATATTTAAGAGAGAGCTGGAAGGATTGAATGAAATTTCAAAGTGGGAGAATGGCAAGGATCACTTAAGGTTTAGTCCATATTCTAGGGAACTGTGAATAATTCAGAGTTGCTGACTGTAGGATATCACAGGTTTTCTATGTGGTAAGATTTTAAAGGGACTTGAAATTTGTTGTGTGGGTGGGTAAAAGCTGTGTAAGGTTTGTGTGACAGTAACAAAATCACCTGTGAATATTAATATGCTGGAAGTCTGAGGGATAAATTTGAGTGGGAGTTATAATTGTTAGGTTGATTAGATGAAAGGTATTTTAATATGAGGTTGTAGGCCTCAAGAAGAAAGTGAAAATAAAAAAGGAGGAAAGGAAATTGATGCAGTAGCAGAGTAAAAGACATATTAGGATTTATAATTCTTCAAGTGATTTTTAGGAGAAGAAATTATGAGTTCATTTTGTTTGGGATTACAATATACTGATGAAGATAACATTAGATAGCTAGAAAATGCTGGATGAGCTAGAGAAGTAGATTTGGAATCTGTCATAAATTTATTGAATAACAGTAAACCAGACTCTGTGTAGAAATAGAGTCCCCGCCCTCAATAGGAGTTGATATATAAACATAGCTGTGTGACCAAAAACCTGTAGTACCAGGTGGTACATGTGTAAATGAAACGTGCATAAACTACAGAAATACTAGAGAAGACTGGAGTGATTTAATTGCATTGAGATGATCTTTGGAACCCTGAAAGTGGGTAACATTAAGAGGAAGTAGGTTGGAGCTTGATAAAGAAGGAACTAAAGTTAGTATTTGTTGTCCCACTGCAACAGGGTGTAATGTGTTTTCTTAGTTGTGTTTTCTAATCTTAGATAGGTCTTCAACTTTAAATGTATTAATTTTTGAAAATTTTATTGTGAATTACATGTTTCAGAGAAAAAAAATATCGTGTACAGGTGTTCAAAGGCAGCAGCATGGAGATTTATGAAGAGGTTTGGCTTTTGTTGACCACTTTCCCTTGAAACCATTACATTTAAAAGTTTTAGAATGAATTACTTTTAGTGCCTATAAAAATGTTATTTTGTGAAGTTGCTTGAGGCACAGATGCTCAATTCTTTTGCAAACTTTTTTCTTTAAAAGAATAAAATTATTCTTTTTTTATTGATTTTGAAGAGAGAAAGAGGAACATTGATTTGTTACTAATTTCTCCATTCATTGGTTGCTTCTTGTATGTGCACTAACTGGAGAGGAGATCAAACCTGCAACCTTGACATATCAGAAAGATTCTAGGCCCTGGCTGGTGTAGCTCAGTGGATTGAGCGCGGACCTGTGAACCAGACGATCACCGTTGGATTCCCAGTCAGGGCACATGCTTGGGTTGCAGGCCAGTTTCCAGCAGGGGACACACGAGAGGCAACCATACATTGATGTTTCTTTCCTCTCTCCTTCCCTTCCCCTCTAAAAAGATAAATAAATAAAATATTTTTTAAAAAAAGATTCTAACCAACCTGAGCGACCCAGTCAGGGCTAAAATTATTCTTTAGTGTTAATTTTACAAATGCACACATTCCTATGAAATTGAACTCTTGTGGGTTTTCCCCCCTGTGCTGATAGTTTTTAGTTGAGATGAAATTTATCTTAATTTAGTAAAGTTCACTACCACCTTACTCAAGGGATGGAACACTTCCATATTCCCCCACACCCCCCAAAATTCTCTATGTAGTTAACCCCTTCCACTCCTAGCCTCTGGCAACCACTGATCTTTTTTCCGCCTATAGTTTTGACTTTTCCAGAATGTCATATAAATGGAATAATCATACAGTGTGAAACTTCTTGAGTCTAGTTTCTGTAACTCTTGAGTCTAGTTTCTGTAACTTGACATAAAGCATCTGAGATTTATCAATGTTATTGCATATATCGATAGTTCATTTATTTTTATTACTGAATTTATTGTATGTACATATCACAGTTGGTTGTTGAAGGACATTTCTGTTGTTTCCAGTTTGGGGCATTACTGAGTAAAACCAACCAATGTGAACATTTATATATAGGCTTTTTATGAACACAGCTTCCATTTCTTTTGTGTAAATACTTAGGGTAGGATTGCTGGGTTGTATGGTTAATACATATATAACTTTGTAAGAAACTGCCAGTGTTTCTCTCAAAAAGGTTTTTTGGAGATAAGGTAGAGGGAGGTGATGTCATTTGCTTTTAGTCTCACAAGGTAATAGCTGTAGTATATTACTCGTATTCAATAGGATAGTGTTTTGAGAATTGATTATCTGTGGTTTCATGAAAAGAAATGCATGATGCTTTGAGAAAAAAGCATATTACTGTATTTCCTGATGTGATAAAAGTTATTTTCTTATAAGCTAGCCCCATGAAACCTTGTATGAAGCTGGATATGTCTATTTTAGCCTCTGGTTAGGTTTGCATTCATTTGATCTCTGACATCTTATAATTTTATAATTAAAATTTTATAATTTTAATTATGAAAAATTCTAAGATACAGAGAGGGAAGAAACTGCCAAACTCTTTTCCAGAGCAGCTGTATCATTTTGCATTCCTGTCAACAGTAAATGAGAATTCTAATTGTTCCACATCCTTGTCAGCACTTGTTAGTATAACTTTTTATTTTAAGCAGTGGTGAGCTTCAGGCTAATTTATACTGGCTCAAAAGACAATTGTTTAATTTTCAGTAATTTTGTAAACTGGTTAGTAAATACAGCCACTGTTAAAAATTAAAGTATATAAATTTATAATTTAAACCAAAGGTAATAAATATTTTAAACTTATCACTTTCTAATTCCTTTACTACATTTTACTGTTTTCCAATGCTGTTGAAGATACATGTTTATTGTATCTGTCTGTATGGGGGAAAGTACATATTTTCCAAACTTCACAGGTAAGGGGTAATCAGGCACAATGAACATGTTTATGCCACAGAAATCAGTCAAAGCTAAAAATCAGGGTCTTCTCTCCCTGACACCTGGTTGCTAAACATTTACCAGCACACCACTGATTTTTTAAACATTCTAGTCAGTGTGTAGTATTTATCCTATTGTGGTTTTAATATGTGTTCTCTGATGATTAAGGATGCTGAGCGTATTTCTGTGGGATGCCCCGTCCTGGTGGAATGTATTCGGGTGGGAAAGAGGGTGGCGATTCCCTCTAGTGGAGAATGCCCCACCCCTTCTCCTACACTGCTTTTATTGGGATCCCTATGTGCAGGGGTATACAGTATGCTTGCAAAGCTCATCAATCAATGTCTAAAGGCCATAGTTATAGAAAACAGGCATTATCTATAAATAACAATTGAGGAAACACAGAGATCTGCCTCAGGTCAGGGACTGTTAGATATGCTGGCGCCAGAGGGTCGTTAGGTTCGTTAAGTCGAGCTTCGTGAGATTAGTCATTCACTCCTGCTTTGGATTTAGATATCTGATTCCTGGCCACAGGGCTAAGCAAAGCAAGCCTCTAGGGGTATAGGTAATGCATTCTTTAGGCCTGATCTCCCATGGAAACCCTAGGTGCTAGTATCAGGTTGTGCCTGCCTCCAGCATTCCTGGTGTTCTGGTCGAGACTTGCAGGCCTCTTTCAAGGCCTTGCTCACCCAGGGCTACAGTCTCTGATACCACACAAAGTGGTCCCCAACATCTTTTCGTGTATATATATATATGCCCCCTGAGAATTATCTTCTTTGGTGAAGTGTCTTTTCACATCTTTTGCATATTTAAAAAATTGGGTTTCCTCATTGAGTTTTGAGAAATTTTTGCATATTCAAGATACAAATACTATGGCAGATATTTTTTCCCCAGCCTGTGGCTTGTCTTTTTATGGTAGTAACAGTGTCTTCCACAGAACAAAAGTTTGTTATTTTGATGAAGTTCAAGTTATCCTTTCTTTTTTGATAGAACTTTATATGTCACATGTGAAATCCTCTGCTAACATTAACTCAGAGTCCCAAGGGCTTTGCTTATATTTTCCTCTAGAAGTTTTGTAGTTTTAGATTTACATTTAGGACTGGGATTCATTTTGAGTTAGTTTTCATAGGAGTTGAGATTCATTATTTTTGCAGGTAGAGATATACAGTTGTTCCACCACCATTTGTTGAGAGGTAATCATATGGTTAAGGTTTATTTTATGACTCAGAATATGTTCTGCCATGGTAAATATTATATGTGCATTTGAGAAGAGTATATAGTCTGATGTTGGGTGGGGTGTTCTATAAATGTTAGATCAAGTCGGTTGATGGTATTTTGCAGTACACCTAACAACATTGTTGAATCTCAGATGCTTTATGCTAAGTTAAAGAAGCGCTTAGGCTCAGAAAGTTTCTCCATTGGGTTGGTTTTGCCTCTTTATCAAAAATCAGTTGAACATATAAATGTGTGGTTGTTTCTGGACTCTATTCTGTGCATTGATCTGTGGACTGCCCTTTTGCCAGTGTTAGGCTACCTTGATTGCTGTGATTTAGTATTGCAATCAGGTAGTGTGAATCCACTGACCCTTCTTTTCAAAACTGTCTTCACTATTATAGTTTTTTGCCTTGCTATATAATTTTATAATCAATTTATTGATTTCTACCATTTACTAGTTTAGGGAGAATTAACATTAACAATATTGAGCCTTTAAGCCATAAGAATACTATTTTTCTCCATCTCTATATATTTTATCCGATTTTCATCAGTGTTTGTTAGTTTTCTGCACACAAATCAAGCACATATTTAGTTTAGACCTAAGTATTCCATGGGTTTATGGTACTCTTAATTTCTTTTTACATTTGCTCATGGGTGGCATATTGACCCCATTTTCTGCAACTGTGCTAAGTACTCATTAGTTAGTTCTACTAGGGTTTTTATAGAATCCTTGGGATTTTTTAGGTAGTTAATTATGTCATCTGTGATTAGAATTTGTTTCTTCCCTCCCTCCCTTCCTTCCTTCCTTCCATCCATTCATCTTTATGCCTTTTTAAAAATCTTGCCTTAAAGCACTAGCTAGGGCCACCAGTATTATATTGAATAGAAGCGGTGAGACTGGCTATCCTTTGCCCTTTTGTGGTCATAGGCAGAACATACTCATTTTTTCTTGCTTAAATACTAAGTTATCCATTAATTATCTTTGTAGGTGTTAAAGGAGTTCCCTTCTATTCCTAGTTTTCTGAAATTTTGTATCCATGAATGAACGTTGATTTTGGCAAATGCTTTTTTTTGCATATAATAAGATGGTCATATAGTTTTTTCTTTTGGCTTTTCTAGATGGTCAAAGCATGTAGGACATACATGCTTTGCTCGCTTGCTCACTTGCTTTATTTATTTATTTATTTATTTGGGAAAGGGATGGAAAAAGAGAGAGAAAGAAACATCAATGTGAGAGAGAAACATCTATCAGTTGCCTCTTGTGTGCACCCCAACTGGAAACCTAACCGACAACCTAGGCATGTGCCATGACTAGGAATTGAACTCATGACCTTTCAGTTTATGGGATGATGTCCAACCAACTGAACCACGCTGGCCAGGAGAAATTTTCTTTAGTTTTTTGACAAAGTGGATTACATTGATTTCTAGTTGTTGAATAAACCCATGTTCCTAGGATAAACCACACACAGTCATAATATATGTATATATGTATGTATGTATATACACACATATCTGGTTTCAGTTTGCTATTTTCTTGTTTAGGCTCTTATATCCATGGTTGTGACAGATATTTGCTCTGTTTTCTCCTACTTGTAATGTGCTTGCTTGATATTGATATCACTAGTGCTGGCCTCATTGAATGAATTCAGTTGTTTTATTCCTCTTGTATATTCTTAGAGGAGTTGAATAAAATTAGTTTTATGTCTTCTTTAAATGATAGCGCTCACTAGAGGAGTCATCTTGACATGTAGTTTTGTTTGTCGGAAGACTTTTGATTATAAATTCACTATCTTTAATAGAGGAATTCTTGGTAAATTTTGGTGATGTGTCTTTCAAAGAATTTGTCCATTAAAAATTGGGAAATTGCAGGGCATAGATTTTTTCATAATACCGCCTTACCATGTCTGTGGGGTCTGTGGGTCTCCCTTACCTTATCATTACTGGTATGGATAATTTGTATCTTTGCTTGCTTCTTTATTTAGTCATTTAATCTTGATAAAGGTTTGTCATATTATTGGGATCTTTACAAAGAGTTAGATTTTTTATTTGAGACCATTTTTTTTTACTTTAGTTACATCTCAAAATTTTTTATTTTTTTTTCATTCAGTTTAAACTATTTTCTAGTTTCCCTTGTGACTTCCTATTTGACATATGGTTTACTTAGTAGTGTATTAACTTTCAAATTTGGAGGGTTTTCTAGGTCACTTTCTGTTACTGATTTTTAGTTTAATTTGATTATGATCATTGTTTTATGATTTCAGTTCTTTTAAATTTATTAAGGCTTGTCTTATGATCCAGAATATTGTTTATTATGGTGCACATTCTTTGTATACTTGAATGTGTATATTGTGATGCTATTGTTGGAGAGTTCTATAACTGTTAAGTCAGGTCAGTTGATAGTATTTTGCAGGTCTCTATCTTTTCTTATTATCTGTTCTGTCATTTACTGAAAGAAGAGTGTTAAAGTCTTCAAGTAAAATTATAGATTTTAATGTTTTCCTTTTTCTTTTGTTTCAGTTTTAACATCATGTATATTGAAGCTTTATTGTTAGACACATAGACATTTAGCATTGTTACAATTTTTTGGTAAATTGATCCTTTTATCATATGATGCCCCTTGTTATTATTGATAATACTCATTATTCTGAAGTCTTCTTTACCTGATGTCAGATGTAGCATTCCAGGTCTTATCTGCATCTGTAAAGTAGGTTATTTGTAGGCAGCAGATTCTTACATATTGTTATTTTTATAGCCAGTCTGGCCACATCTAATTTGGTATGTTTAGACTGTTTACATTTATTGTCATTATTGGTGAGGTTTGATGAGATCTACCACTTCATTTGTATACTGTTTTTCTAGTTTCCCTTTTTCTCCCCTTTTTTATATTACTTTAGTGTTTGTTAGTATTCCATTTTAATGTATCTACTAGATATTTTACTTTATCTCCCTTGACTCTCTATACATATATATACTTTTTAAGGTTATTATTTTAGGCATTACAATATATATCTAACCATTTTCAGTCAAATTAGAGTTAGTATTGTATTTCTACAAACAAAATACTGAGCCTTATAATGATATAGGTCCATTTACCTCCCTTCTTTTATGTTATAGTTTGCAGCATTACTAATAATAGCCAAGTATGGAATCAACCTGTATACCCATCAATAGATCAATGGATGAAGAAGATGTAATAACACACAATGGAATATAATTCAGCAATAAAAAAGAATGAACTCTTTTCATTTATGACATCATGGATGGACCTAAAGAGTAATTATGCTAAGTGAAATAAGTCAGACAGAGAAAGACAAATACTGTACAGTCTCACTTATATGTGGAATGTGGAATCTTAAAAAAAAAATGAGTGAGTAACAGAACAAAATTGAAAAAGCTGATGGTTGCCAAAGGGAAGGGGGTGGTAGTATGAGAATTAAACAAACAAACAAAAATGCTCATAATCAATAAAATATATTTAAAAAAATGCTCATCTGAAGTGTGATTATGGTAAATGTAAATGGCTCCAGGTAGTTCCCAAATCCTGTATCTTCTGAAGAGATCTTCTTAAATATCATAAATATATCTCAAAGTTATATGCCTGTCATTTATTATGTTGAAAATGACATCAGTGAATAAAAATAAAACCCCAAGAGAACATCTACTGTTCTGGCCAGCAGAACCAAAACAAGAAAGCCCAGTAGTCTAAAGGATGGGTAACAGAAATTCTTACTAGTATTTTGCTCTGCCTTCTTTTACTGTTTTTCTGCAAGGGTGACCCAAGCTGAGCAAAAGTCTGTGGCAGTCTAGGCAGCCAAAACTGAAAGAAGCCCCTGTTTCTGGGAAACAGCCTTAGAAGAAAGAAAAGTGTCTCTTTTCCCAAGCAAGACCAGGTTTGTTCACTATCTAGTAAAATAAAGATAATGTCTCCTTTGGAGGAGAGAATAGGCAGATTTGTTGCCTATTATAAGTGATTTGGGTTCTCTAAGCTCGGGTTCCTCAGCTGTAACACAACCAAAGCAGTGCAGTATCAGCCTGGGCCCCTCCATCTCGCCACCCTGGCAAGTGAATGGCAGGGGAAATTGTCACAAACGTGACACTCATGCTGCTTGTCAAGCTTTGTGATAAAGTTCTGTATCGTGTCTTCTTCCAGCAACCATAAAACAAGGTTTTTTACTAGCTTACTAGAAGGGTGTAATTTTAGGCCCGTTACAGTTCTTGAGATAAAAGTCAGTGAACCTGAAGATAAATCATTAGAAAATATCCATTTTGCATAACAGAGGCAGAAAAATTAAAGAAAAAACAGAATTTAGAGACCTGTGAGGCATTATAAAAAATTTAACATTTATGTTGTTGGTGTCCTAGAAAGAGCAGTACAGAAAAATATTTCAAGAAATAATGGCTAAAAACTTCCCAAACTTAGTGAAAGACATAAATTTTGATTCAGGAACAAGTAAAATCTAAACAGGACAACTTCAGAGAGTACCAATTGCAGCTGCATCATTAAAAAAATGACTGAAAAACAAAGGTTAAAAATTAAGAGACATGAAGCAGCTAACGAAAAATAAATTATGTTTAGGGAAGCAGAAGGGTTGTGTATTTCCCACCAGAAATCAGAATTACTGTTTTTGTTTTGTTTGGATGGAATTCCCAGAAGTGGAATTGCTGGGCCATGTGGCAGATCTACGGGTTCTTTTAGTTTTTCCAGGACTGCGCCATACTGCCGTCTGTAGCTGCTTCACAGATTCACAGTTCTGTGGACAGTTCATGAGGGTTCCCTGTCCTCCACACCCTCACCAGCACTTTTTATTGGTGGATTTGTTCTGACAGGCGTGAGGTGACATCACATTGTGGTTTTAATTTGCAATTCCCTGTTATTGCTGTTGAATATCTTTTCATGTCTGTTGGTCATCTGTATGTCCTCTTGGGAGAAATGTCTGTGTAGGTCTTCTGCCCGTTTTTTAATTGGACTTTTTGGTTTTTCTTTCTTTTTTTTTTTTTTTTGGTGTTGTGTGAGTTCCTTATATATTTTAGATATTAATCCTTTATTAGACATATCATTTGTGGATATTTTCTTCTGTTCAGTAGGTTGTCTTTTTGTTTTGTTGGTATCTTTCACTGTGCAAAATCTTTTTAGTTTGATGTTTATTTATTTGTTTCCCATTTGTTTATTTTTTTTTCTTTTTATTTCTTTGCTTGAGGAGATATATCCAAAAAGATATTGCTAAGAATTGCGTCAGAGTTTACTGCCAATGTTTTCTCTTAGGAGTTTTATGGTCTCAGGTCTAACATTTAAATTTTTAATCCATTTTGAGTTTATTTTTGTACATGGTGTAAGAAAGTGTCTCATTTTGTTGTTGTTGTTGCTTATATTGGAGTGGCCAAAGAATCCATTTAGTTTTTTCTGAAAAGACACATTTTTCATTCTCACCAGTAACTTTATTGATTTGGATATTTCAGTATGTTGGCTACCTCCCACGTGGTATAATGTTGATTATTCTCAATTCATGTCTTGATTGATTGCTATCAACTTAACTGGTGTACCTACCCAGCCGTGGAGCATTGTCCAGCGTGAAACCTCCAACACAAAACTTCACAAAACCTTTTTGACACATGTATCAGTCATGACACCTTCTCCATACAGTGCACTAATCTTCTTTTTGCATTTCAGTAGTGTTTTTACCATTCTTGAAATAATAAGGCATAACTGAAAATGCTGCTTATTTTCTTCCATCTCTAGTATTAAAATGACAACACAAAAATACACCAGTTTTGATAACTTTTTTTTAAGTGCACAGTCATATGATAGCGTCACAATATAGGCTAACAAATTGTTGAATGAAGTTAAAAACAACTAAGCATTACTAGAGCCATCTTAGGGAAAAAATAATTTTTTGACCTACTCTCTGTGTGTGTATCCAGTTTTGCCACCACCACTTCCTGAAGAGGCTGTCTTTACCCTTTACATATCCTTGCCTCCTTTGTCATAGATTAATGGACTATATAAGTGAGGATTATTTCTGGGCTTTTTACTCTATTTCATTCATCTGTTTTTATGCCAGTATCATACTGTGCTATTTTTTTTTATTTAAAAAAATTTTGACTTTATTGGGATGACATTGGCTAATAAAATTACATAGGTTTCAAGTATACAATTCTATAATGCATCATCTATATATAGTATTGTGTGTTCACCACTCCTTCATCACCATTCCCTTTACCCTCTTCTACCTCCTCCCCATCCCCCTTTCCCTCTGGTAATCACCATAGTGTTGTAACACTACTATTTAATTGAAGAGATATTAGCAACAACCCTGGAACTTTTTATAAAAATTATCTCTGGTGTACTATCAGGTGATGCTGTAGGGGAAGAAACGAGCATACATTTTTGAAAAAGTGCTAACATCCCCTCAGTTGCATTTCATCTTGCACAGCTGCATAGTTCTGATCATCCAGAGCCTGTGCTCCAGGCAAAGAAGCCAGCAGTGTTCCCCTCCACCATCTCTTCTTCATTCAGTGGCCACTGCCTCCATACTGCTTTCTATCCAGTGGAGAACAGCTCTTGTACTCACTAGTAAACTGAAAGGGACTCAGGGATTCAGGGACGGAGTCTAGGCAGCCTTTAGTGAGTGACTACTCCTTGGCCAATGTCAGAGCCATGAGGCAGGATACTCCAAGCTGCTGATGGGTGAGCACCCGAAGGAAGTATATGCCTCATAGCCTCCCCATTGTTGGGAACTATGTTCCCATCATTCCCAGCTGTCTTCCACCCCTGGGCTCTGAACTATGAGACGAGGGATTCTTTTTCTTTACACAAATACATGCTAGTTTTTCTTTTTTTTTTATTTTGGTGTCAGAGAACTGTGAATACCTAAGGTATTAGCTAATATGAGCATTCAATTATAACACTATATTGTAGATTGTAATTAGTCTATGCATTATGCTATATGTTGTGTTACAATTTTTATTTTGAACAGTCATATCTATTTCAAAGGATTTAAGAGGGAAAAGATCTTTAGGAGGTCTTCAAATAACATTATTTCATTCATCATTTGGTTATGATGTTAGTGAGAAAAAAATCAGTTCCCAGCTGGGACCACTATCTGTCTGGGTTTTCTCCTCCATTCCAACAGGTTAATTGGTGCGTCTGCATTGTCCCAGTCTGAATGAGTGTGGGAGTGTGTGTGGGTTGACCTTGCAGTAGAAGGGCTTTCGATAGATCCCTGGAGGAAGGGCTGGTGTTGGGGTAGTTCCCACCTTGAGCCTCAGGCTGCTGGGACTGATTCAGGCCACCCACAGTTCTGTTCTGGATTAAGTGGGTTGGAAAATCAATATCCTATTTTTAAAATTAATTTTTCTTAAATATATATACATAGTTTATATTTATTTCAGTGTTTAGTATTAGAAATATTTTGAGTCTTTACTTAGAAGTTTGGTGATGTTTTGCAGTTTCCAAGAACTTATTAATTATATTAATAATATTAATATATTATTATATTAATAATAATATTGAGGGCTTAGTGTAGTCTCTTTAATTATTTAGATACTTATCATTTCTGTTGTTTTTTTCATCCATTGTTCCATCTTGTATCATTTTTCTTTAGCATAAAGAATTTCTTTAGCATTTTTAAAGGTTTGTTGATGACGAATTCTCTTATTTGTACAGTTTCACCTGAAACTTTACTTCACCTTTATTCTTGAATGGTATTTTTGCTGTTTGTAGATTTCTGAGTTGATAGTTTTTTTCTTTCAGGACTTTGAAAGTTGTTCTGCTGTTTTCTAGCCTTCGTGATTTCTGTCGAGAAATCTCCAGTCATTTGCATTGATGTTCACCCTGTAAAAATACATTGAGTTTTTTTTTCCTGTAGATACTTTTATTTTTCCCTGTATCTTTTATTTTCAGCAGTTTGATAATGATATATGTAGGCATATTTTTCTGTGGTTTTATCCTCTTTGGAGTTTGATGAACTTCCTGAATCTGTAAATTCCTTCACCAAATTCAGGACTTTTCAGCTGTTACTTCCATAAATATTTCTGTAACAATTTTTCATCTCTCCTTCTTGGACTCCAGTGACATGAATATGAGACTCTAATATTATCCCACAGGCCCCCGAGACTTTGTTCATTTTTTTGAAACCTTGTTTTCATTGTTATTCAGATTTTTATCATCTTCATTTTGTTATTGAACCCTTGCTGCAAATTTTTTATTTCAGATAATTTCTTTTTCAGTTCTAAAAATTTTATTTAGTTAATTTTTTGTAGCTTCTGTTTCTTTACTGAGAACTTCTGTCTTCATTTCAGATGTTCTTACCCTTACCTCATGGAGCACAGCCAGAAAAGCTTTTAAAAGTTGTTTTAACTAATACTTCCAATATCTGGGATGTCTGAGGTTGATTACCTTTTGGAAAAGGATACCTTTTGATTGACTTTTCCCTTGAGATTTGATTACAAATTCATTCATGTAAGAATGCTAATATAGCAATGAATTGAGATTTGCTATTTTTAATATGACATGTATTTTTTAAATTTTGCTGTATTTCTCTCAAGATTAATTAATTTTTCTGTAAAAGTTAAGTCATGTTGAGAAATACAAAAGGAAATAAAGTTAGGTGACTTTGGATTTGGAAATTATAAAATAATGAAATGGATAGGTTAAAAAAGAATGTGTTATAATTTATTTGATGTACTTAGGTCTACAAAAAAAGTTGTACAAGGGAATTTATTATATAACCATAGACAAGTTAGTGTGCAGGCAGGCAAAACTGGAATTCAGAGCTCCTGATTCCTAGAAAATTGTGAAATTTTACATGTTGAAACCTGTGTTTAAAAGCAAGTTGAGTATACAAGTTGTATTTGGTACCTTAGTGCCTGTATTTTATTTAATACAACTATATTTTAGTTTCTGAGAGGACAAAGAAAGGGAGCAGGAAATATTTATTTTTAGTGAATGTTGTCAGGAAACTGGATCTTATGTATAGGTTCCTACTTCTAGTATATTATTTCATATTATAAACATAATTCTGTGTCAGTAAATGCCCCTCTCCTATATATTTTAAATAATAGACTTTATTTTTTTAGAGCAGTTTTAAGGTCACAGCAAAATTGAGTGGAAGGTACAGAGTTATTCCATATAGTACCTCTACACATGCAATATTCCTGATTATCAACATCCTGCACTGGAGGGGCACATCTGTTACAATTTGATAAAACTACAGTAACACATCATAATTACCCAAAGTCTGTTGTTTACATGCGGGTTCATTCTTGTTGTGCATTCTGTGGGTTTGTACATAGTATTGACATTTACCCACCATTATAGTATCATACAGAGTAGTTTCGCTGTCCTAAAAATCCTCTGTGCTTTACCTGTTCATTCCTATCCTCCCCAACCCACTGATCTTTTTACTGCCTCCATAGTTTTGTTTTTTCCAGAATGTCTTATAGTTGGAATCACACAGTATGCAGTGTTCAGGCTGACTTTATTCACTTAGTGATAGGCATTTAAATTTCCTCTTTGCCCTTTCATGGCTAGATAACTCATTTCCTTTTACTGCTGAGTATTTCACTGCCTGACTGTACCACACTTTACCCATTCACCTACTTACTGAAGACCTCTTGGTTGTTTCCAAGCTTTGGCAGTTATGAATAAAGCTGCTGTAAGCATCATGTACAGGGTTTTTGTATAGACATAAGTTTTCAGTTCCCCTGAATAATCACAAAGCATGATTGCTGGGCTATATGATAAGAGTATGTTTAGTTTTATATGAAACTGTCAACCTGTCTTCCAGAGTGGCTGTATTATTTTGCATTCCCACCAGTGAGTGAAAGTTCCTGTTTACTCCATATTCTTGCTAGCATTTGATGGCCATTCTAATGGGAGTATAGAATATACCACAGTGAAATATAGTGGCATCTCATAGTTGTGTAAATTGCATTTTTCTGAGGACAGAGATGTGGGCATCTTTTTATGTGGTTATTTCCATGTGTGTATGTTTGATGAGGTGTCTGTTAAGCTCTTTGGCCCATTTTTTTATTGGGTTGTTCATTTTCTTACTGCTGAGTTATAAGAGTTCTTTGTATATTTTGGATAATGCATCTTTGTCAGGTGTGTCTTTTGCGGATATTTTCTCCAAGAATATGGCTTATTATTTTCATTGTCTTGACAGTATTTTTTGCATAGCAGAATTTTTAATTTTAATGAAGCCTGTCTTAACAGTTCTTTATTTTATGGATTGTGCCTTTGTTGTATGTAAAAGCTCGCTGCCAAACTGAAGCTCATCTAGATTTTCTCCTATGTTATCTTCTAAGAATTTTGAACTTTTGTTATTTTCATGTAGTCTGATCCATTTTGAGTTGATACACATAAAGAGTATAAAATCTTTATCCAGGTTCATGTTCTTACATATTGATGTACAGTTGTTCCAGCACTATTTGTTAAAGAGATACTTTTTTCCCTTTGTTGTATTGCCTTTGCTCCTTTGTCAAAGGTAAGTTAGCTATATTTATGTGGGTCTATTTGGGGCCTCTTTATTCTGTTCCATTTATCTATTCTTTCACTAATACAGTCTGAAAAGGCGTAGAGGTGTAGAGGAAACTTAAGTGCACATTACCATGTGAAAGAATCCAGTCTAATTACAGTAGCTGTGTAGTTAAGCCTTGAAGTCAGTAGCTTCAGTCTTCCAGCCTTGCTCTCCTTCAATATTGTGTTGGCTCTTCTGGATCTTTTGCCTCTCCAAATAAACTTTAGTGTAATTTTGTCAATATCCTCAAAATAACTTGCTGGGAATTTGATTGGTATTGCATTGGTTCTGGAGATCAATTTGGAGGAATTGACATCTTGACAATATTGAGCCTTCCTATTCAGGAATATGGAATATTTCTCCATTCATTTAGCTTTTCTTTGATTTTATTCATTAGAGTTTTATAGTTTCCCTTATATTAAATTTAAACCTAAGTATTTCCTTTTAGGGATGCTAATGTAAAATGGTATTGTGTTCTTAATTTCAAGTTCTGTTTGTTTATTGATGGCATATAGAGAAGTGATTAACCTTTTTATGTATTAACCTTGTATTATGCAGCTTTGTTTGTTAGTTCTGGAGGGCTTTTTGTCATTTCTTTCAGATTTCCTACTTGGACGATTATGTCATTTGTGAACGAAGAGTTTTATTCTTCCTTCTCAATCTGTATACATTTAGTTCCTTTCTTACCCTACTACTTTAGGTAGGACTCCAGTACAGTGTTGAAAAGCAGTAGTAAAGGGGACATCCTTCCCTCGTTCCTGATCTCAGTGGGAAAGCTTCAACTTTCTCGTCATTAATTATAGTGTTAGCTTTTTGTAGCTATTCTTTCTCAGAAAATTGAGGAAGTCCTGTCTTTTTAAAGTTAACTGAGAATTTTTATCACAAATGAGTGTTGGAGCCATTCTGCTACATTTTTATGTAGATGTGCTATAGGCTATTTCAAAATTTCTAGTATTCTAGGCAATCTGATTGACAAATTTGTGGCCAGTTCTTAGGCATATTCATATTTATTCTCTTAGAATTTATTTAACAAGTTATTGAGTATTTGCTGCTAGCAACTGAATAAAAATTATTGAATAAAAGAAACATATTTTCCTTTCCTTACAGAGTTTGTAGTCTATGAACAGATGATAATTATACGATAATGAGAGAAGAGAAATGATGATGGAAGAAGTAGACATTCTCTAGGAGCATATAGGCCAGGCCAGTGAGCTACCCAGACTCAGCTCTAGAGGTGAGGTTGAAGTTGTCAAAACATCTTTCAGAAGTAATGTGTAAGCTTATTTGTTTTTACAGTCCTTCAGTTGAAAGTGTTTAGGTAAACGTAGGTCCCCCTTTGTGAGAGTTCAGGTGAATGAGCTCCTCAGAGAAAAAGCCAGCCCTTTAAATTTTCCCAATAAGAATTGATGTTTTTAAAGCTGTAAAGAAATGTTCTCATGTCATAGAGGATAAGTTTACTTAAGAAGCTGATGACAAAAATAATATGAATTAGGAGTGACCTCAAAATATTATTTATTATATAAAAAGTTTACTGTTTACAAGGAAAAAACAGATTAATTTGCCCTTACTAAAATCAAGAACTTCTAATCATTAAAATCTAGCATTTAAGAAAGCCACACATACTGGAAAAATATTTGCAATATGTTTCTGACATGACATGGAATTTTTATCCCAGAACATGAAAAAAATACCTACAAATCAATAACAATTGAAAAATGGGGAAAATACTTGAAGAGACTATTCAGGAAGAGGATATTCAAATGGCTATTAAACACATGAAAAATTGCTGAGCATCATTATTAATTGGGGAAATGAAAATTCAAACCACAATAAGATATACTCTATACTTGCCATAATAGCAAAAAGGAAAAAGATGGAATATGCTGTATTAGAATGTTGACAGAGAGCAACTGAAATTTTCATATAGTGCTCATAGGAGTATAATTTAAATAACCATGTTAGAAGATTGTTAGTGATCCAGCTCCTAGGTACATACCAAACAAATTTGTTCACTTGTTTGCTAAGAGATGTATATATATCAGAAAGTGTGTTACTGGTGCTAAAAAGTGATAACCACCCAAAGGCCCATTAACAGTAGAGTGGGTTGTTTGTTCACACAATGGAATATTTTATAGCAAGGAGAATGAGTAACCTGTTACTGTTACCAAACAAGGGTCCGAGGCGGGGGGGGGGGGGCGGTAATACTTGGCCCACCAAGGGATGCCAAAAACTGCTACAGAAAACAGGGGCCCCTCCCAAGGACAATATATTAATATCTACTGGGCTCTTCTTTCCGCCGCCAATTGGAAAGACGTCTCTCAATGCCAGAGGTTTGTGATAAGGAAACAAAATGTTTATTTAATGCTATTTAGGCCTAATGCCTTCATTAAAATATTAAAGTCTTTAAGGGTATACACCTACACCCCCACACACACAGCACTCCCTTCTCCCACTGTCCCAACTCCAGGTACCGTAAATCAGGAAGAGTACACGTCCATTTTTCAGGTCGCTGGCACCGTGGGCTGTGTCACTGTCCAGACAGGATCTCCAATTAATCCAAAGTCATGCAGCACCTTCCACTGGCAAGAGTTCTTTGTACCAAGTTCCACTCAAAGTCTCTCCCGCTTTCCAGGCCACTCGGCCAAAGGGAGCACCCCAAAGCCGCGTGGGCCTCTTCTACCAAAGCCGCACTCCACCAAAAGCGCGTCTTTCTTCTTCACCTGGCCACAGGGATCTCCATTCTGGCAAAGCTGCGTGGTCTTCCCTTTCGCCTGGCCAAGAGGGAGTCTTAACTCTGTTGAAACTGTGTGGCTCTCTCCTTTCACCTGGGCAAGAGGAGTTCCTCACTCTGCCCCAAAACCGCATGGCTTTCTCACTCTAAGGGCTGCTGCGCGTCTGGGTTTAAATCCCATATTCCTTCGCAGCCCCATTTCCTACTCCTCCCACAATCAGTTACACCTGCCAGTATTTCTGTATTATTACAAGGTTACTGGGCTGCCATCATTAGTCTGGGCAGGTATGGCCCCATGGCGTGGAGCCAGTCAACTTCAAGCTCTCACGCAGGTGCTGTAACTTGGACCTGCCCCAAGAGCATGGCCACAGCTATTTAACATATCTATGAAACCAGTTAAAGCTTATAGATATGTTAAATGACCATTCCAGAGGTTAGCTGTGAAACTGTTGCTATCCAAAACAGCTCTCAATTCAATGGCCCTGTTCCATTTGTCCCTCCCCCCTGGGGTGGGGGGCATCTTAATATTTCCTGGACACCCTGAGCTCTGGATCCATTCCAGATTCTTTTCTGGGGCCCCCCTCCTGGCTGCACCCTGTTACATTACTATATCCAGGAATATAGAAGAATCTCCTGTACAAAATATTAAGAACAAAACCCCAATACAAAAGAATATGTTCTATATAATTTCTGTTTTATAAAGAGAAAAAACAGGAGAAACCAATCCATGCTAGCAGAAGCCCATGTGGGAAAAGGGTAAAGAATGGAAGGGAACATGTGTAGAGCTTCTGGGTATGATGATAATGTACTCTTTCTTTATCTAGGTATTGGTTACACAGGGATATTGGATTTGTGAAAATACCGAGTTGTGCTCTTTTCACAAGTTCAATTTCCTTGTTATGGTATGTTGTTATAAAGTATTGGTTTTAAATATTGTAAGAAAACTATAATGTAGCTAAAAGCTTTATAATCTAGATTTCATTACTGACATGGTCACCAGCAAGCAGTGTCCGCTGCATTGTGGATGAGACACGAGACAAATTCACATGGACTACTGAGTACTGTGGAGGAAAAGGGACAGCACAGCCACTCTCTCAGGGGAGAGCACCTTTGCCGCTCTTTCTAGAGGAGAGCGCTCTGGCCCTTGCCTTGACAAGCTTTTATTGCTTTTCTGGGCACATTACATTGAGGATGGTCTTCATTTACTATGCACAGGTTCGCTTTAGGTGGTTACCTTTTACAGAAAACAAAGGAGAGGATACAGCTAATTATATCACGAAGAAGGGTATTTGCAAATTCAAAGGGAAAAGTGATTGAATTAGTTATACTTGTCCTTGGAAGAGTTAGCATAGATTTTAGGAAGTTACTTTAAAGATATGCAGTAAACGTTTGCTGTCTCAAATCAGGGTAAGGGAGTTTTAGCAAAAAGCAAGTCTCAAAGTGGCCTAGATACAATGCAGTCCTGATTCCCCACGGGAGAACCTATCCATGGGCATGGGTCCTGTGCATAGGATCTTGCTTTCCACTGGCTGTCCGAGTGGGAGCTTGGCCCACACCAGGCAGACCCGTCTCCTATACATTGTGTTGCTCACTATACTTCAAGGTTAAGAAGTATAAAAATAGTCCCTTTTCTAAGTTAAAATGTAAATGTTTGATGTGATGACATATTTTTAGTTTGAAACTATAACCATTTTAGAATAATAGCATTCTTAATTCAGATAGTAATAAACCTTCCTTTTATAATAAAGCAGTACTTTGAACTTCTTATAAATCTAACATGTTTTCAAGATTCAGTTTTGTCTCATGTAGTCAATCTTAGTATATATACACAAAGCAATAAATTTTGTTTTTTATTAATTATAACAAAATAAATTAATATCTCAAGGGGTGATTAGAGAGATTTCCTTTTTTTTAGAATCTTAACTGACTTTTTGTTAAAACAGGTAAGATGAATAAAAATGTGTTTTTGGTTCATTCTTACCCTCAGGAGGAACTATAAATAGCTGCTCTTGTTCTTTCTCCCCTTCATATCAAGGGAATGTTCTATTTCTGTAATACAGAGAGACATAATTATAACAGATAAAACATGCCAGTCCATTATCTGTTACTGTTTTTTTTTTCCACAGTCAATTCCATCATCTCCAGAACCAATTAGTCTTCTCGCAGAAGATGTTAGTACAAACTCCAATGGTCCAAAACCTGCAGAAGTTGTGCTAGATGATGACAGAGAAGATCTTTTTGCAGGTAATTATAACTATATTTTTTAAAATACTAGCAAATTATAGTATATATCCTGTTAGGAAGTATTCTATAAAGTAAAACTGAAATTTTGTGTATGTCAGTGGCAGCTCTTCTTGTTACCACTTAGAAGGATAAGAAATTTCCATTTAGATAACTGAAAAATACAGACTGTTGAGAGAAGCAAAACGTGATCCTTTATGGTTTTAAACATGTAAAAATAAATCATATATTATAATTTGGCTGTTTTGATCAGCACTTAGACTCAAAAAACTGATGGTTGTGGTATTCATACTTTGAGAAATAGCAAGGATTATACTCTTTATAAATTACACATGGTCACAAAGCAAAATTAAGCTCTGGATTAAAAAATAGCTTACTATAGCTCTGGCTAGTGTGGCTCAGTGGATTGAGTGTGGGCTGTGAACCAGAGGGTTGCTGGTTTGATACCCAGTCAGGGCACATGCCTGGGTGGTAGTCCAGGTCCCCAGTGGGAACCATGTGAGAGGCAACTACACACTGATATTTCTCTCCCTCTCTTTCTCCTTCCCCTCCCCTCTCTCTAAAAATAAATAAATAAAATACTTTAAAAAAATCACTTAATATATAGTCTGTATATGTTCGGAATCTCTTTGTTTTAATGGTTCAGTATTTACCACTTGTTACATTTTGATTCACTTTTAGTTGGGTAAATTGATCTTTGAGGAATTTAATTTTGATATGAGTCAGGGTTTGGTGTAGTCCACACTACCTTTTAAAAATTGGACTCTTCAAAACAATGCTATGCTTAAAAAATTAAAATTAAGATAGCATTTAATGTGTGGATATTACAGAGCCAAATATTTCTTAGAATTAGGACACAAAAATTTAAAATAGTGATTCTGTGCATTTAACAGTTTAATTTACCTGAGCTGGCTTTCATTGAGTTAAAATTTAATATTATGTCCTCAGCTTTTATAGTGTTTGAATATTCAAACCATTCTGAATTTTTTGTACAATTATGTTTGAATATATAGTCCTTCATCACAAAGGTCCATAAATTTACTTGATTAGTGAGAAGTTTTCACTGTAACCAAATGTCAACCATATGCACCTCCCCCTTTTATAGCTACCTATTAACTTAGAATAAAATCATAGTTAACCAAAGTCATATTTTTGTGTTTGTTTTCTTTCATGGACTTTTTACAGGTAGTCCTTAAAAGTTTTTTTATAGCATTTATGTTTCATTCTAAAAATTGACTCATTTCTCTGCTAACTAGATTGTATTAATCTAAAATTATGTGTATTCCTCTTATACTATAGGGTCATACATTAAAGTTTGGATTACCTATTTTATTAAAGAGTTTTCACCTTAAAGTCATATAAATAAATTATGTTGAAGCTCTTAGCAACAGAATTGTGGGGTGTGTGCATGTGAGCACAAGGAAAGGGAATTTTGAGTAATTTTAGAGTATGCAGTTTTCTAAGTGGGGACTAAACAATGATATTGATTTGCTCATTTAGCTTGTTACAAAGAATCTTTTTCATGTTTTAGTCCACATGCCAGCCTATACTAAACATTGTGATTCAAATATAGTCAACATCTTCCATGTTTGTTGTAAAAGAGAGAAATGGACTAAACATAAAATAGTCATGTTTCCTTAGCTATTTAAAAACACTTTTTATGCTTTATCTTTTTTTCTCAAACTCAGCTGCATTTCTTAATGACATTATGAGTTGTCTCTAAGACCTAATCTGATCATTTTTATATCAGTGAGCAAATACTACACCCGCATCTTACTTTTTTTACAAAGCCTCTGAGTCCATGTTATCACCCCTCCTCCTGTGGAGGAGTGTGTGTGGTTCTAGGAGAGCGTAACAGAGAGTAGCAGTGTTACTGGGATGATGAAAACTGTTGTCCAGTAATAAGAACATTTACTTAATTATTTCTCCTTTATCAGAGGAGAGAATATAGATACTGCCCTAGTGATTTCGAGATTTTAATTTTAAAACCATAAAAGGATTTGATTGTATCAGCATGTATGCCAATGTGTTTTGTGTAGCATTTCAAGTTCTAGTATGTCAGAAGTGGTACCAGAAAAAGTTCCAGTGTGACATGTTATCATTATTAGCTAAAAGTGTTCACCAAATATGGTTGACTACAGAGTCCCTCTCTACCATTTTTACATCCTGCACTAAAGCTTCACTGAACACACTTTAGGGAAGCTCTCATAGAGGAGTTAAGTAAGGGTAGTAAGCAAATTGCCAGTATTGAAATTTACCTGAACTTTTACAGCTTGTTTCTTTCAGGATACTTAGTTTATTTCACTTATATTTTTCATCAGGTAATACCAATTGTAAGTTTAATGAGTGTAAGTTTAATGTTTCTCTTTGTTTAAAAATTCTCTTGTGTATATTATATGAGTGAAATGTTACTTAGCTGACATTTGTGCTTGTTCTCTAAGTATCTCTTACAAGGAAAAGTTCATCATTGTACTTAGTACCTACGGGTCATCTCATTGAACCTTAAGGTCCAGTTAAATGAAATTAAACTTCATCAACTTGTGTTTTGTTACTTTATTTTTAATAAAAGAAATCATAATCTTAAACTTTTAAGACAGACTATGTATTAGCATGCTACTAAGTTTGTATACATTTATATTTTCCCCCTCCATGTTAGTTATTTAGTTAGCTTTTCTTATTTTGAGGCCACTACTGTATATGAAATAGCCTGTCACAGTCTGTACAAAGAGTACAAAACCTGGTTTTTCAGTGAAGTGAACTGTGATTGAAAAGTCATACATAATGACTTTGAGTAAACTGTACTGATATCTCAATAAAGTTACAGTGTGTTTTATAGTTTCTTGTCTATGGCTCTGTTGCCAACAACAGCACCTCTTTCAGAGAATTTTGGGTTTCTTTTTGTTTTGTTGGCTACTTCTTGTTTTAATTCTTTGTAGATTAAAGAGCTATACCTCCTAGGCTTTGATACTGCCTTCTTACTTTATATTTACTGCTCATCGGTTTCATTTCTTTAAAAAAAATGAATAAATGCTAGCATTCTTAATAGCCTGATATGCATATAAGATTTAAGTTTGTTATATTGGGGGTCATCTGTAATCTATTCAACATCTGTAGTTTTGCTTTTTGGTTGTTTTTTTTTTTTTTGTCCTTCCTCTGGTACCATAGTTTGAAAGATTTTGGTTATTTATTTTTAATGTCAAGAAAATAGAGCAATGCCAAATGAAAATCTCATCAAAATGAGATAACCAATAAGAGTAGATTGGTCAAATTAAGTTGTTTACACGTATATGTTAACATATTTGTCTTACTTCAGGTAACTATGTTATTACTGCTGTGCTTTTTGAGGTGTTCAAGTTAAAATGGCTCACTGAACACCGTTTTACCTTGTCAGACCTCTAGGAATCTAAGAACCTCAGGCTAGAAACCAGTGGTCTGATCCTATTTCCCCTGTGGTCCTGCCTGCCTTTTCCTGGTATCAGTGCTATAAACCAACGGAGCTGTGGGTTTCATTATGGCCGCTGATTGTAATTTTCATTTTTATGGCTTTGCTTTTTGCTTATGGTATTCATTTTCATGGAAGTCTACCCATTCAAATCTTCTCCAACAGGTGTTGAGAACTTCTTGATTTTCTCTGTCGTATTGTCTGCCATCATAGCTCAAATTACAGTGTTTGTTCTGTAGTGTATATGGCAGTTAAATGTCTTGCAACATTCTTTTTATTGTTCACTTGGATGTTACTTGTCTTTTTATTATTTAACATTCCACATGCTTATGTCTTATTTTCCCACTAGATTATAAACTCCCTGAGGGCAGGTATGATATTTTACATTTCTTTGTGTTCATAATTGCATTTAGCACAATGTTACATAGCTTGTAGGTAATTTATTGATATGGTTTTAAATATTTTTAATTTTAGATTTTTCAAGTGAATGAGCATTTTGAATTAAAACCTAAGCACCTATTTGCTTTGTGTCATATTTGTGTATTCAACTAATACCCAGTAATCTTTAGCAGTGAATTGCTTTAGATTACTAACTTTGTAAATTTTCTCTTAACAAATTTTTAATCCCAGTTGGGATATTGCCAGGAAGTCTTCTGCCCAAAATTTGTGTTTATATGTATAAAATAATCAGTGTTAGTCTGAATAAAGATTTTGAAAGGTAAGTTACCACAAGTACAAGCTATATTACAAATCCAAACACAAATGAATGTGGAATTTTTCACATCATTGCTTTCCTACTAGCTTCATTCCTACCATTAGATTATTATAGATAATTAAGGTGACTTACTAGAATTCTTCCTAAAATCAACACAATCATTGTTGGTTTTAGAGTTTTGCTAAATAACCGAGGAAGGATTCATAAAATTACATATCACAACTTAAATAACATTATTTTGGTATGTATTTGTGGATAGTATAAAAAAAGTTTTATAATTAATTAACTGCTCTATAGACTATTGGGGGTTTGTTACCAGTGTCCTTAACTAACTTGTTTAATTCGTTTCTAGAAGCCACAGAAGAAGTTTCACTGGACAGTCCCGAAAGGGAACCTATCCTCTCCTCCGAACCTTCTCCTGCAGTTACTCCTGTGACCCCTACTGCACTCAGTGCTCCCAGAATCGAGTCAAAGAGCATGTCTGCACCTGTGATCTTCGATAGATCTAGGGAGGAGGTATGGAAAAATGTTTGCATTCTAAATTAGTATGTAAATACTAAGCTTTTTGTTCCCCACCCAACAGCGCCCTCCTGTTAGATATTTCTAATCAAAGATTTTTAGACATTTTAGGAAAAGAACACTGGACTAAAGAATAAAGAAGTCCAGTGATTTGTCCCTGACTGGTGTGGCTCAGTGGACTTGAGTGCCGGCCTGCAAACCATAGGGTTGCCAGTTCAATTCTCAGTCAGGGCACGTGCCTGGTCCTGGGTTAAGGGCATGTGAGAGACAACCACACATTGATGTTTTTCTCCCTCTCTTTCTCTCTGCTTTCCCCTCTCTAAAAATAAATAAATAAATAAAATCTTTAAAAAAAGAAAGTCCAGTGCTTTCGTTTCTGATTTTATGCCACCACTTTTTAACTCAGTGATTTGGGCAAATCACTTTCCTTCGTAAGTCAAGGAGTTTGTCATTTGTGATCTTAAAATGATGTGTGCCTCTCAGGGTTCCTGTGTTGGTCAAATAAGGGAATGTGTGAAAGTGCTTTGAAAACTTAATACAGTAAAATGATAGTTTGAGTAATTTTATTATGTAAAAGCATGTAATTAATGTTACTGGTTATGTTGGTGGGTGGAGGATGGGTCTGACTGGAGAAAAAGGAGAGCGTAAGAGGGCCTTCTGGGTTGTAATAATAGTGTTTGTTCCTTGATGTAGGTTTTATTTACAAAGATGTGTTTACTTTGTGAAAGTTATCAAGCTATACTTAGGATTTATATACTTTATGTATGCTGCATTTCAAATATGGCTTACTTTTTAAAAATGTGTACAAGAGGATAACATCGAAGTAAAAAGACAGTTTTAAGAACTAACTTTTCCTTTTAGATAGTCTTAGACTGTCAATATTGCTTTAAAATAAAGCAATATTCAACAGTTTCTTTGTTTCTTGAGAATAACAAAACTTCCTGCAGAGTTGCTGTTAGAATTACTTATTTAGAATGCCATTAGAAAATGCTCCTCTGCGGTCTTGTGGGTCACTATTTTTCCTACTTACTGCCTTTTTAGTGAGCTTTCTAGTGCTTTCGTTGGCTTTAAGAACATGTGTTTACCAGGTAATTAAATCAGATGCTGAAGTTGCTTGTTGGTATAATAATTTTTGCAAGTATGTAGTAGTAATCTACTGGCAGAAGTAATGACTCCCTCCTGGTTATTGAAGGATAGAGATACCGCCTGACCAGTGTGGCTCAGTTGGTTGGATGTTGTCCCACAAAGCAAAAGGTTGCCGGTTTGATTCCGTCATGTCACATGCCTGGATTGTGGGTTCCATCCCTGGCTGGGGTGTGTTTGACAAGCAGCTGATCGATGTTTCTCTCTTGCATCAATGTTTCTATTCTCTTCCTCTTTCTCTCTCTCTCCTTTCCCTTTCTCTAAAAATAAAATAAATAAAATCTTTAAAGAAGAGAATAGATATACAACTTTGAAAAATGCTACTAGTAAGCATAATTAAGGAGCTGTTTAATAATCTGAGTCTGAGGATTTGATACATATTGCAAAAATATTTAGAGTATTTCTACAGAAGACTAAAATGCTTTTTCCACATCTGAGGAGTTGTAAGAACACAAGACTTTGTGTAACTTTTCCAAATGACCCTTTTCCTGTTGTGTTTGGGTATGTGTTTTACATAGTCAAGAAATATGAGAGCTTTTATTTTTTTAGAAATGGAGTACTTAAATGGCTTTTTAAATTGATTTATGTGACAGTGACCCTAGTAAAGTTAGATGATAAAAATTACAGTGATTAGTGTTATGACAATAATATAAATTGGAATCTTTAACACCAAAAATATTTTTTAGATTGAAGAAGAAACAAATGGAGATGTTTTTGATATAGAGATTGGTGTATCAGATCCAGAGAAAGTTGGTGAGTCAATATTTATTGTATTTTGTATTTCTTTTTGATAATAAACTTGGTTGTTAATGTGCTGCTTTGTCTTTACTAAATGCATTGTTACTGTATTAAAATGGTACCTGCATTTTTAAGCTCATGGGAGATTTTTATTTTATTTTGTTTTTTCTAGCTTTATTGAGATACAGTTGACAAATAAAAATTATATATATTTAGGATGTACAATGTGATGATTTAATGTATATACACATTATGAAATTACCACAGTTTAATCAGTGCATTACCTCAGATAGCTACCTTGTGTGTGTGTGCATGTGTAATTAAGCTTCTGTTTTTTAATAGCATTGTTTGACTTTTCTTATAGGTGATGGCATGAATGCTTACATGGCGTATAGGGTAACAACAAAGGTAAGCCTTTGCTCCTTTAAAAATACTGAGCTCTCACTATGTATAGCACAAGGATGATCAAGTTGAAAGTGGTCCCTGTGTTTAGCAAGATGACCATGTAGGAAAGATGGCAAATACATTTTTATAATGAACTGTGAGGGGTTTGATAGGTAAAGTATTCTTTGAGAGCATGCAAGAAGGGACCTAATACAGGCAAAGGTAGGAGCAGTGACCAGGGGAGGTGGTGAGGGGGAGAAAGGTGAATGCATCTTCCAGGCAAAGGGATTTGCTTTGTGTAAAAGCCAGAAGTCAGAAAAGCATTGTGCCTTCTAGGACCTGCAAGAAGTGGTACCTGATTGAATTGTGTGGCAGTAAGCCTCCTATGTTACGAATATCAACCTTAAGGAATTT
Source organism: Sturnira hondurensis (assembly GCF_014824575.4). Lineage (NCBI taxonomy): Eukaryota > Metazoa > Chordata > Mammalia > Chiroptera > Phyllostomidae > Sturnira > Sturnira hondurensis. Next base: position 5,948,007 of record NW_028074140.1, on the reverse strand, counting down.
GAACTTCATCCTGAGGATAATGAAGAGCCATTGAAGAGGTTCAAACAAAAGTGTGGGGGAATTAGAAAGATCTCTCTGACTCAGTATGAATTGGGGGTCGGGATTTCTAGTTAAGAGGCCATTGCAATTCTTAAAAGGATTGTAGGCCTTCACGTTTTAAATGGGAGAGAGAGGGTCTGTATTAATTTTAGCTGTGAGAAGTAATGCTTTATACTGTGGGATTGGTTCTGAGGGTGAGAGAAATATATGGCTTCTTGAGTTGCGTAGGAGGTAGAATCAATAAGGCTTGGATGTAAGGAATAAGAAAGGAGAGACTGCCTAAGTTACCAAGTAGAGGAACTTTGTGGTGCTTTGGGTGGTCCTGGAGAAAAGGCAACACAAGTGGAGAAACCCAGTGTGGACAGTGAGGAGATTTGTTCATTTATTGAACAGATGTTTATTAAACACTAACTGTGAAGTCAGGCTCTTTTCCAAGCACTAGGGTGAAATGGTAATCAGGGTAGCCAAGTGTCCTCCCCTTGTGGAACTGTGTGCCAGCAGGGGAAAATCTGGTGAATTTGAGGTGGCAGCGAGATTTCAGTGGAGGTGTTCCTTGAACATTTCGAGATGTTGGACTGAAGCTCTGAGGAGATCTGGATCAGAGATAAGGGTTTGAGAGTCATTACCATAAATAGATACAGAGACAATGAGATGGGTCAAAGGATGGCACAAGGGAAATAGTTCTGTCCTCTTAAGTTTCCATACAAATACTTATGATTTAGGGTTTTTATTTGTTAGCAATCTGTAAACCACATTAGTTAACTACTCTGGATTTTTTTGTAAGGTATACCAATGTGTGTACAAACATGTATGTTCACAATTATATATGACATTAACTTTGGAGTGATTGCTTAGTATACAGAATTTGAAATACCTCTTTTTCATTTACAGACTTCTCTTTCGATGTTCAGTAAGAGTGAATTTTCAGTTAAAAGAAGATTTAGTGACTTTCTTGGTTTGCATAGCAAGTTAGCAAGCAAGTATTTACATGTCGGTTATATTGTGCCACCAGCTCCAGAAAAGAGTATAGTAGGTAAGTATGAATAAAAAAGACAAAACAACTTTGTTACTGTTACTGTATAGCTTTGTAGATGCCCTGATCATAATGACATAGTGTCTAGAGATACGGAAGTTGAATATTCCATTTATGACAGTTATTTAGCAATCAAAGACTGTATAGTCTTTTAGTTTTATTTCCTAACACCTGAGGGTTTTGATTTATATAAAACAATGATGTTAAATATTGGGTTAGAATTTGCCAAATTGAAAACCCTAACTGTTTAGAGTCAAGAGAGTGCCATGTTACTGAGTAACGCTCAGAGGACATGTAATATCATTAGCATTATTAGCACATTAATAATGTTTTCTGAAGGATAGAGGTGTTTTGCTCTCAGCTATATGTCATCCAAAAAGAAGATATGATCTAGCGTCACTCAGATAGGAGCTATTTAAACTGTTTATTTTGTACCTCAATTTAATATTTAAAAGCATTGCTACTTATACAAGTAATAAAGGCTTAGTTAAGAATATGCAGTGAATAGATTACAGCAGAGGAGAACCTCCATTGTCTCACCATTGAGACATCTGTCAATTCTGTAGTGTATGTTTTCCAGTCTTTTCAGTCACAGATTTTTATTTACCTTGCTTTAATAATCTCATATGTACGATTATTATTCTGAAAAATGTCCTAAAGTGAATTTTTTTATCTTTAAATTATTTTACTTCTAACATTTTGTTTGAAGAACAATTTTATCCTATCCTTCATGATTTTGAAACTTGATATATTTGAATTGATTTTTTTTTTTAATTCGAAAACCTAGTTGTCGATTCTTTAGCTTCCTGGTCTCAAGACTTACATTCTTCAAATTTATTGAGAATTGTAAAGAGCTTTTGCTTTTGTGGGCTATATCAATATTATATTAGAATGTTTTAAAATTGTATTTATTAATTCTTTTAAAAATAACCTGTTAACAAATAAAATTTTGTGAAAAATAAAAATAAGAGTACCTTGCTTTTTTATTTTTGTTTTACACTTTTGCAATTTTTAAAAAATTTCTGGCTTAACAGATAGCTATATTCTATCTACCTCCACACCCAATTTGTTGTGACATAACATGTCATATAATCTTTATAAAGCTTTCCTGAGTTTTTATGAAAGAATGAGAGTAAAGAAGACAAATAATTGCTTAATACTGTTATGAAAATAAAACTTCTGTGCACTACCATCCTTCCCTCCAAAAACAGCCTCTGAAACCTTCCAGGTGTTCTTGCCCATACTTTGAGAACTGCTGATCTGATTAGTGTTCTTATTTCTCTCTTTAAACTACCACAGTGGTGTCTTTTGGCATCCTGTTATCTATGTAGGGAACTTAAGTTTTATCTATTATAAATTGATTATTAATATCCTTTGTTCTTTGACTTTAAGTTGTACAATCATTTTTATATACCAAAAGAGGAAAAAACATTATATCTCTTATTTTGCTGGCTAGATATGATGGTGTAATCTATAAACATTAACCAAAAGAAAAGATTTAAAAACTAAATTTTCATGCTCAAGTTCATTGTATTTCAAACTAATATTTTGCCTCAAATATCTTCAACCTTCCACAAATGATTACAGGCTAATAAATAGCACATATAAATTCAAAATAGAAGAAACTTAAGTCCTTAGGGGTGTCCAACCTGTGGCCCAACACAAAGATCATAAATTTACTTCAAACATTATGAGGTTTTTTTTTGTGATTACGTGCCACAAAGTATTTAATGTGTGACCCAAAACAACTTTTCAGTGTGGTGCAGAGACTCCAAAAGGTTGGACACCCCTATGTGAGAATTCTTTTCTGATACTGATTCTGATGGCCTTCTAAGGGTAGTAGGGGACAGTGACGCAGTTATATTCATACTGTTTATAGGTATGACCAAGGTAGACCATTAAATTGTAAGACTGTCACTTAAATTATAGGCATAATTAACATTCATTGACTGTTTGCTAAAGCACTATGCTACATAATTTATGTGCATTCTCATTTAATCCTTGTAACAACTTTAGGAAGTTGACTTACTGTTGTCTTTATTTAGTGATAAAGAAGCTAACGCTCACCAAGGTTATGTATCATGCCCCCTATCATACAGCTGCTAAGAGGCAGAGCTGAGTTCTGAATGCTGACTCGCCGTCTTACTCTAGAGCTGCTGCTCTTAATCACTGTTCTAGTCTGCTTTTAGTTTTTATATTTTTTTATGATTGTTTTGTTTTTATTTTTTACATAAAATAGAAAACCTTTGGGGGTTTTAAAACAATCTAATTCACTTCTGGACAAGATGTAGGCACAGGTAGATACACTTCACCTCCTTGTACAACCAAAAGAAGGACAACAACAAATTTTAAAACAAAGACCAGCCAGAACTGCCAGAAAATCAAACTGTATGGAAGTCCGACAACCAAGGAACTTTCTGACAAGAAGAAACCTCCATCCAGACTGGTAGGAGGGGTGGAGACAGGCAGCGGAGTGGAGTGGAGAGGAAGCCCAGCAAGGCAGTGGCTGGAGGACCAGGCAGGCGAGGCAGCAACTGGGGGTCCCACATTTGTGTCCAGATAAACCGGAACAACAACTGGGAAGCGAGACAGACCACAGAACCCAGAGTTCCAGTGCGGGAAAAGAAAGTCTCAAAAACCTCTGGCTATACAAACCTGCAGGACAAACTCTCAGCCTCACAGGAGAGTTTGTTGGAGAAAGACACGGGGTCTTAAAATGTACACAAGCCCACCACCCAGGAATCACCAGAAGGGCCCAGTTTACTGGGTTGGTTGTGGGTAATGGAGGAAGTGACTGAAAGCAGGTCAAGAGCTGAGCAAGTGGCACTGTTCTCTCTTTGATCCCTCCCAATACCTAAGGTTCTGCCCCTTGCTACATAACAGGCATTCCAAGACAAAGAAATGTGGCTCAAATGAAAGAACAAATAAAAACTCAAAAAAAAAACACAACTAACTTACAAAGACTAGCAAATCTATCAGATGTAGAATTCAAAATGCTGGTAGTCAGAATGCTCACAGAAATGGTTGAATATGGTCACAAAAGAGAGGAAGAAGTGAAGGCTATGCAAAGTGAAATTGCACAGGGAACCAGCAGTGACAAGAAGGAAACCAGGACTCAAATCAACTGTTTGGACCAGAAGGAAGAAATAAACATTCAACCAGAACAGAATAAAGAAACAAGAATTCAAAAAAAATGAGGAGAGGCTTAGGAATCTATGGGACCACTCTAAACATTCCAACATTCAAATCATAGGGGTGCCAGAAAGAAAAGAGGAAGAACAAGCAATTGAAAACTTATTTGAACAAATAATGAAGGAAAACTTCCCCAATCTGGTAAAAGAAATAGACTTCTAGGAAGTCTAGAAAGCTCAGAGAATTCTGAAGAAGTTGGACCCAAGGAAGCATATACCAAGGCATGTCATAATTACACCACCCAAAATTAAAAATGAGAGAATCCTAAAAGCAGCAAGAGAAAAGAAAACAGTTTACCTACACAGGAAGTTCCCATAAGACTATTGGCTGATTTCTTAAAAAGAAACCTTACAGGCAAGAAGGGGCTGGAAAGAAGTATTCCAAGTCATAAAAGGCAGGGACCTACTTCCAGCAAAGCTATCCAGCTGGATATTCTATCCAGCAAAGCTTTCATTTAGAATGGAAGGGCAGATAAAGTGCTTCCCAGATAAGGTCAAGTTAAAAGAGTTCATCATCACCAAGCCCTTATTATATGAAATGTTGAAGGACTTACCGAGGAAAAAGATTAAAAATACAAGCAGTAAGCCCTGGCTGGTGTAGCTCGGTGGATTGCGCACAGGCATGTGAAGCAAAGTGCTTCCAGTTTGATTCCCAGTCAGGGCATATGCCTGGGTTGCAGACCAGGTCCCAAAAAGGGGACACATGAGAGGCAACCACACATTGATGTTTCTCTCCCACTCCTTCTCCTTCCATTCCCTTCTCTCTAAAAATAAGTAAATAAAATATTTTTTAAAAAAATACAAGCAGTAAAATGAGAACAAACTCACAACTATTAACAACTGCACTAAAAAGCAAAACAAAACAAAAGCAAACTAAGCAGACAACTAGAAGAGGAACAGAATCACAGAAATGGAGATCATCACATGGAGGGTTATCAGTAGTGAGCGGGGAGAATGGGGTAGGGAGCGGGGGGGAAGGTACAGGGAATGAGAAGCATAAATGGTAGGTACAGAATAGACAGGGGAAGGTTTGAGAATAGTATAGAAAATTGAGAAGTTGAAGAACTTACATGTACGATTGTACCTAAGGATGTGAACTAAGGGGAATGCTGGTGGGAGGGGAGGTGCATGGCGGAGAGGGATAAAGGGAAGAAATGGACAACTGTAAGAGCATAATCAATAAAATATACTTTAAAATAAAAACAGCCTAATACTATGTGATTGCAGAATTTTCTAATATACATTTGAGGGTGAAATTGTTTTAAAATTATTTATTTATATACCATTTTATTCCAGAAAGGATTTGAAGCAACTACATATAATGTGGGTTTATTTTAAAAAATATAAATAAAGAAATTGGCAGAAAAAAATAGAGTCAAATATTAAGATGAGGCCAGTGTAAAGTTTTTTCATATTGTGTACGTGAAGTCTGAACAATTACTAAAGGTGAGTAACAAACTGATCTCTCAGCTTCCTGGTAGCCAACCAAGTAGAAAAGCGGCTATTTAAAAATTTTGTTCATAGTGTTCATCAACTTTTAAAAAATAAAAATGAATACATTTTCTAAGAAAAATTTAAAATATGAAGGTTCTTTTAATTAAATAGAAGTTTCAAATGACAAACACTGAGAATGGGGTGGTGGAGTGAGACTAATAACTTCTTTGCTGGAACGCCATAACTAGCACTGAAGGAAGAGAAGTCTTTTCATTAGCACGTAACTCTTACTATGCTTTTGTAGAACCTTAGTTGACTTAAAAACACTGTTTTACTAAGCTTTTGGAAAAGAGCAACAAAGTTGAAAATTTAAGAGGTAACTGGTTACTGTAAGGCTTTTTAAAAATTTGTTCCAATGGCCTATACACATTACCTCCAAGAAATAGCATGAGCAGAAGAATCTTGAAATAAAAGCAAAAAATATATCTTGGTAGGGTTCCCCCCCACCCCCGCCGGAAGGCAGAATATGTGAAATAGTTAACATCTCACATTTCATAGTCTATTGAGGGTAGATGTTTGAATTTTCTTTTTCAAACTATTGTATTTCAGAGAAATAAGTAAAATGGACCATTCATAGGTGTTACACACTTACATGTTTACTCATCAAATACACCAACCTGAATTAGAATTACATGGTTTTACATAACCCATTTTAATGACTTTATTGAGATGTAGTCATGTGCTATACAGTTCATCCATTTAAATGTGTAGTTCAATGGCTTTTAGTATATCAGAGTTGTCTGTACATCACCACATCATTTTGGAATATTTCTATTACCCCGTCGCTCGCACCCTCATTTCCCTAGGCCCCAGCCATAGGCAATCACAAATTTAATTTCTTTCTCTATAAACTGCATATTCTGGACATTTCATGGGAAGGCAATTATATAACACAATGTGGTTTGTGACAAGCTTCTCTTACTTAGTATAATATTTTCAAGGTTCATGCATGTTATAGCATATAGCCAGTACTTTATTTCTACAGAATCAATTTTTGAAAGGAAAAAGAAGAAAGGAAAGGAAAATCTTTGGTCTTCTGTGTTAGTGTGAAAATTGAAATGGCCAGTACAGAAATTATTTACATGACTTTCACCTTTTAAATTTGAAGAGTTCTAGATGACTCTTTGAAGGAAGTTGTTTCAATTATTGTAAAAGCTATGATAAATAAATAAGAACATGTTCTTAGAATCTGTAGGAGATAATGTTTAGAAAATTAATGTATTATACTTATTTTTATTTTTCTTGTCCCCAAGAAAAGGAACCTTAATTATTGGTAATAAGAATTAAAAATATTATTTGAACTTAAATTTACTAAGTTGAATTCCATTGAAATATCAACACATTTTAATTTATCAGGAGTGTAATATATAACAGATAAGAACTCCAAAATTTGTACATCAGAAAACTACAGATACAGCTCAACTTCTGCTTAATTTATAAGTACTTACCAAGTAAAGTTATAAAGTATGATACTAATTATAAATTTAGAAGCTTTTTGTCAAGTTCAGATTTAAAGTATACTTTAGATTATAAATGATGAAAAAGACTTTCATAATATAAAATCATCATGAGTTTCATTCCATTTTTTCAAAGGCATGACCAAGGTCAAAGTGGGTAAAGAAGATCTATCATCCACTGAATTTGTGGAGAAACGGAGAGCAGCTCTTGAAAGGTAATTGTAGACAGTTCTGCTTTATTACTTTCATGTCTGTACTTAAGTAATACAAGTCTGATTCCATTAAATGATGCAACTACATATTAATTAATTTCTTTCAAAATACCACTTGATGACTTATATTGAGTCCTTGAAACTTTATGAGGAACATTCCTTCTTTAAACAGCACAATACTGTATGCTTGTTCTGCTTGTATTTATTCTTGCATTAGTAATATGTCAGCATACCACCTGTTGTTGTATCATTGTTACAAGGAGCAATATAAAGGCATGTGTTAATTGAGACTAGAATTATGTCATAGTTGTAGTCAACAGGAGAAGTAAGAAAAAGAAAACATGAATCTTGTGAATGTTGGGAAGGGTTAATAAAAATATTTGTATAAAAATAATTTCTTTAGTATTTAGGTTCTTAGGAAGTCATACTTTGATGTACTGTGCTAGATAATTTGGCTAATTATAGTTCATCTAAATTAATTTTTTGTTTGAATTATTACTGGGTAAGATGATTAAATACACTGAAAAGTTAAGTTTGTGCTCCCATCATTAATTTTATAGAGTCGATTTTGACTTGAGTGTACAAAACTATTAGTGACTACTCTAGTTGACCATATGTTTAAAGGCATATATGCTCTACTTTCCTTTAACTACTTGACTCGGCACATTTCCTGTAGCTTCTAAGACTTGTCTTCATTGTGGCTGACTTTTAAAAGTAGATTGGATGGGAGGATTCCCATTTCCAGAATCTTAACATTTATTCTTTCTTTGCTATGCTGAAAATGTGAGAAAATAATTTTAAAACTATCAATCTTTTAGAACATATATACATAACATTACCTAAAGTTAAAATATTTTCTAATTTCATAGATTTTTTAAATTTTCATTGAATTTTTTTTATTTTAATTGAATATTTTGGCTTAAAATTTGACTTTATTTTGGCTTAAAATCAGTAGTTGTGGTAGGGGGGGATTAGGGGAGATTTAGTGAGTAGTATCATCTCCAGGGTACAAATTAATTTTAATACTATTTAAGGCAACTTATTTCTCAGTTTTAATAGTAAATCATTTAAATTATAAGAAAATGCTACAGTAAAGTCATGTTTGAACAATTGCAGTGAGAAAAGCTAAAGGATGTGCAGTTTAAAGACTTGAAAGATGAGACTGTGTCTGTGAGAATCAGCAATTACTCATGAAAAGGATTTAAATTGCATCAAGAGATGTTTAGGTTTGCTGTTAGAATTGCCTCTGTTGTAAAAGAGGTTATAGACTGAACATTTTCAAGAATGAAAGTAGATAATGCTCTGCCTTGATTTTGCTTAGTCCTTCTTGAAAGTATAACCATGACCCTTTGAGAAACCTTTCAAGTCCTATTTTTCTATGAGTAAATTTGAAATATTTTGGATGGCATGCTTGATAAGGAACTTAATGAAGATTTATTGTACCGCGCACATATAATTTGGTTCAACATTCACCTTTCTTGTAACTTGAATGCATTGCATTGTACTTACCATACCTTCATGCAGTATGAAACATTGAGGAGGGTTTTAAGGAAATATTGAAACCTAACCTAGTGTATATGTGAAGACAATTTTCTTTACTGGTAAATGTTACTTTTAAATACTATTTTAGTGGACTTTGCCGTAATAAAAGAAACAGTGTACTACTGACGGGAAAGTTTATTTTCCATTAGAAAAGGTGACTGAAGAAAATATAGGTGTTAAGGTATAGAAACAAAGGAACTGGAATGAATTTTCTAAAGTGATTTTTCTGTGGCATTTCTTAAAATTGAAATGTTAGAATAAGCATATCTGTGGAGTACCCAACCTTACTGAATCTGGTGGGTCAGGGAAGTACTTCTTTTTGTGTATACCATAATATTCTTTTACATGTTTGTTCAATTTAGAGAATCCAGATGACTATCTTTTAAAAAGGGATAAACACCTGGCATTAAATTATGGGAAGAGTGGTCAAGAACCCAAGTACTTCCCTGTGTCACACTCGGTGATTTAAGCAGAAACTACTTCTATTAAGAGTATCTCTAAGATTGCTCACTTGATTTTCTTGAGAGTGCTTCACATCTTACTTTAAGAGCATATTGAGTCTATTTTATAGGTAAGGATACACTTCTGCAAATATAAAGGGAGTGATACAGAGTAGCATGATACAATGTGCACATGTAGAATCCTCTGTCTGTTGAAGTCTGCACCGCATTATATGTGCACACTTTGTGTGACCTTAGGCAAGTTATTTAACTTCATTCTTTATCTCTAAGATACAAGTGGATCAGTTTGGAATGTGGTTATTCTAAGTGGGTAAAAACCCAATGGAAAGGCCTGAACAGTTAGTGTAGATTGATTAACCCACTCTTTCATATCAGGAAGTTTGGAGAGTCGGCACTTGTTTAGGGTTATCTAATTCATCAGGAAATCCTATTGCTTCCTTCCAGTATCTGGAATACAGCTATTTCTCACCAGTCCTCTTCTAGTCCAAATGCTTCAATTTACCGGTGTGGGCTCCCAATTCTCCATTTCCATCCTTGCACTTCTACACTTGTAGTCTTTTTTAAAATACTTTTTATTTTTCAATTACAGTTGACATACAGTATTATATTAGTTTCAAAAGTACTCGACTGTGTTTCAGTATAACAGCCAAAATCATACTTTTTCATCATAAATCAGATTATATCAATACCCACCCCCATTTCACTCAATAAAAGCCATAGTCTTTAAAATGGCCTACAATATCCTACCTAATGGGCACTGCTCCCATCCTCCTTGACCACTTGCTAAGGCCACACTGACCCTTTTGCGGCCCTTCAGGGATCCCAGGCAGCCTTCCACCTTAGGGTTTTTTCACTGTCCTCTCCTATTACCTAGACAGCTGTTGTTCCCAGTTACCTGCATGGCTAATTCCCTTACCTCTTTCAAGTTAAAATGTTCATATTACCACCTTTCCACTGAAACCTGTTCTGATCATTGGCTTCATTTAGACCTATTCTATTTAAATGGCCACCAACCACACCTTACATACTTGATTCCGTTTGTTCTACTGCTCTTTCCTATTTTCCGTGATGTTTGCCACCTTCATACTACGTAATTTACATACCTAGTACACTTACAGTTTAATTGTCTATCTTCTTTGATTAAAATACAGTCTCGGAGGAGGGGATTAAAAAAATACAGTCTCCACTAGGGAAGGGTCTTGTTTTCTTTTGTTCACTGACACATTCTGAATCCTCAGAACAGTGACTGGTATGTAGTAAATGCTCAATAAATATTTGTTGAATGAACAGTTCTATGTCATCAACCAATGAGGTTCTTTTTGCCTATTTTATTCTCTCTCTTTTTTTTTTAGATTTTATTTATCTTTAGAGGGGAAGGGAAGGAGAGAGGGAGGGAAATATCAATGTATGGTTGCCTCTTATGAGCCCCCTGCTGGGAACTGGCCTACAACCAGGCATGTGCCCTGACTGGGAATCAAACTGTGATCCTGTGGTTCGCAGGCCCGCGCTCAGTCCACTGAGCTACGCCAGCCAGGGCTTATTTTATTCTCTTATTATTAGGATGGTGCTTGAATTTCAAGCAAGGGAATATTTTTTAACTATGTTCCTGTCAAGCATTTTGTATAACCTGCTTTATTTTATTTTGTTTTTAGGTAAATAAATAGAACTTGAAAGTCCTAAGTAATTCTTCTAAATTTAACAGTATCCTTTTGTTAGAGCAAATCTGAAAAATAACTACTGATCCACTTCTTGTTGAGTCTGATACTTACTTTTCATTAGTGTCATTGTGTCTGTCATCTCTGTCCTCCTTCAGTCTTCCTGTTTCTTCCCATACTCCTTTCCACATGTTATTCTACATGCTTTTCCTTTTTTGTTTTGTATCCTTCCTTTATTTATCAAACACCCTCCCTCACCTTGATTCCGAATTGGTGTATGTTTACCAGTAGTAATTTTAAAATTCATTTAATGTTTCTGTTCTTAATTTTAACATTTTGAAACTTAATACTTTTGTTTTTAGTGGTGAATTGCTCTTTACTTTCATGTAACAGTTAAGAGGAAGAAAAATTTTACTGTTTATTTCTAGAATATCATTTGCTAAAATTGACCCCTCAGAATGCTAGTATGTGGTAGGGTGAGAAAAGGAAATCTATAGTCAATTGAGTTTTGTTAACATAGTTTAACAAAGTTAAATCACGTTTATTTTCTGCAGGACTGCTCACAGCACCTAATATTTTGCTCTTGATGAAAGGAATATATATATATATATATATATATATATATGTATAATATGGACTCCCTTTGGAAAGCTGTTTTAAAATAAATGGTATTAGGTGTTTTCATTTAAGTTTGAAACACTGGAACATTTCTTAAAGTTTGTGTAATAGGTGTTTTGCTTTCCTCCTTGTTCATTTCACAAGTGTCTGAATACTGGCTGTTTACCAGCTTTGCATTCAGATGAACAACCTATGCAAACTGCTTTAAGCAGCAAGCAGTCTAAACAACGAAATAACTACCTAATAGTACTGGAGAACCTCGGTATTAAATATGTAAGTAAAATTCCAATGGGAGAAGACCAACTTTCTTCAATGTACTACTGGATTAGCGTTCCTGCTGCATCTCTATTTTAGGTTGATAATATAGGCAGCAAATATTTAAATCACAGTGTAGATTGTATTGCATGTATCTATTATAATGACTTCTTATGTGGGCTAGGGATTTAAAATGAAGTTTAATATGGTATATATTTCATTTAAATATACAAAAAAACAATAAAATAATGATTTTAAACATTGGTTAGAATTTGACTTTAGAGAAAATACTCACTTTTTTGTCCCAGAAACTTTATTTTAGCATAACTTATAATCTTGTAAAAAAGTAGGAGCAGTTGTTGACTACATTTATTCCACAGAAGTAGAATAAAGATATATTAAATGTAAGGTAAAATATAATTGAGATATTACTTCATGTAATCTCTAATCTGCGGAAAGTGATTCTTTAAAAAATGGGATTAGGTAAGTAATTGAGAATCATCAATAGTGGACCTTAATTCTTTCTATGAAAGAATGGTAATTATGGATGATGGGAATGTGGGGTTTTCTAGTATGGAAAATGACTAAAACTTGGTCTAATAGTGATTTATTTAATAATGCTGTTTTCCTTTACTTTTATTTTTGTTTTATGTGGTGTCCCATAAGACATTTATCAATAATAGCAAAACCTTAAAAATAGAAATATTGAAGAAAATTTATTCCTTGTCAAATAAGGGCCAAAGCTGATTTGATCATTTAAATCTGCTAATCAAGAAAAAAACTGTAGGCTGTTCTCTATTTTGATAATACGTAATAGTAATAAAAAATAGTTGATAAGTATACAGAGTGATGTATTTCTTAGGACTCTGAAGTAATAACTCCACCCAAAGATTAAATTATTTGACAAACTCATATGCCCTTTTATACTTTTCAGTGAGCAGTTTGGTAAGTTATTTAACCCCTCCCCACACCCACCCTCATTCCTTGCCATATCTCTTTTAATGCCAGTGAATATTCAAATGATGAACAAAAGGCTTTTTAATTCATTAAATTGCTGTAAGATTCTAAATAACCATAGTGAGGCAGACCGATAGGAGGCAGAAAGACATCTTTTTATGTATCTATCTATCCTTTTGTTGAAATAAGATGTTACTGATAAATAAAGGAGCAAATTTATTCTTAAATCTAGGTACCTTCAAAGAACAGTAAAGCATCCCACTTTACTCCAGGATCCTGATTTAAGGCAGTTCTTGGAAAGCTCAGAGGTATTATTTCTACTTTAAAATTTTGTGTATAAATGGCCTCACTATATTTTTCCATGTAATAAGTTATATAACAGAGATGTTCAGGAAATAAATGGATTAATAGATGGAATAAAGCAATGATTTTTTTTTTTTGCTTAGTGCTTTAATTAGTTTTAATTCTTAACTAAATTACTAGCATAATGTCTTTTTTGCATTGATAATTATAGGATTGTCAGTCCCTTTCTGGAAAATTTAAAACTAGATTTAAAAGGTTAGCTTATGTAGTCTAATTTTCCGTGCCTTAAATTGTTGCTTAGACATCCTATTGAAATAAATTTATTCAGAATACATTTTTAGAGACAGTTGAAAGTGTTTCTTTCTACATTTGAATGTTCTTATTTAGGTTTTGAAATGCAAATGTGTAACTTGAAAGAGCCTAAATTATTAACTATGCTGTTCTTTATATTTGAGTTGTTTGGCACATGTTGGGCTCTTAAACAGTTTAGAGTTCTGATTATTACCTTTTGAGATCTCCTAAAAATTTATTGAATCCCAGAATATTAAAAAAAATCAAAATCACAGTCTTAAGTGAGCACGAGGAGATTTTTCTCAAGACTTTCTTCTTTCCTTATAAAGTTTATTTCTGCTAGCAAACAGGTGGCCAGTGTTAGGTGCTTGGCAATTACTTAGTATATTTTGACAAACACACTGTTGTTCCATCTAAATGTAAACGTGCAGAAGAAAAACAAATGGAAAGTCAATTTTTAAGTTTTCCTTTGAGAATGTACAACTAGTATATTTGAGAAATTAGATTTCACTATAGAAATGTATGAGAGTGAAGAGAGTACAACCTCCTATTTTTCCTTTTCTTTTTGGGGGGAGGCAGGGGGACAATCCCTTTTGTGCCCAGTTAAACCTCCAGGCTTTTAACCGGTTTGTTTGCCCTTATTTGTCATTCAATTCCAGCTGCCTAGAGCAGTTAATACACAGGCTCTGAGTGGAGCAGGAATATTGAGGATGGTGAACAAGGCTGCCGACGCTGTCAACAAAATGACAATCAAGATGAATGAATCGGATGCAGTAAGAGCTGATTTTTCGACTTGAATAATGAGATGAATTAATGAGCCCAACAATTGCATTTTAAAGCTGTACAAGTAGAAAATAGGATATTAATTTGCTTATTGAGTTTAGTTCTCAACCACATCAGTTGACCACCATGGTTATCCATGGTTAATTTGTTGCTTTAAAACAAAGAATGTAGCCTGCTATTGGTAACCTAATTTAAAGTAGTTTGTCCTGGCTAAATAAGCTCTATTTTTTATTTTTTTGTTAGTGGTTTGAAGAAAAGCAGCAGCAATTTGAAAATCTGGATCAGCAACTTAGGAAACTTCATGCCCACGTTGAAGCCTTGGTTTGTCATAGAAAAGGTTTGTTTGCCTTATTACTTATTTGTTTAATACCATGGATTAATTGAAGTATTTCATAAAAATTTTTATTAAAATGGGTATTCTGAAGTTATTATGAAAGGGAAAAAAACATAGTTTAAGAGAATGGTTTCTATCTCAACTTTATTGTTCAATATTTTTTTGTTCTGTTTTAACCTCTAGTTTAGAAGTAGAAACATGAGCTTATAAAAATATATTTTAGGTTATGGTTTAAAATTGTTCACTTGGTTTAACTCTTTGTTAATCTTTGTTATTTTCTTAAAACATGTGTTTTGTGCCTGTATTTTTTAGAAAGCTGAAATATTTTCTTCATTTTTTGAACCATTGTATTTAAAAATCTGGGTGTTTTTGTTAAAACTGTATAGAAAATTTGAGTTGTAATTTTTAAATTTCATGGTGAATTTTCTTTTTTGGTTTTGTTTTACTTTTAAAGAAGGCTTTTGATACCAGGTTTTTAAAATTCTTGATAAGTAAGTTAGTATGTGCCATTGTCAGCAGAACATTTTAGTAAAATAATTACAAAAATCTAATTTGTTGAAAGCAGTTTATAACAACTTTTGCTATTTGTATTATATCTCTTAGCAAATGGGCTGTAAGGTTCTTTTGGATTGTTTCACACAATGCAGGGCCACAGAGCAGTCTCCAGGCAGTGTAATTGTTAGTCACACCAGCCTGTCGACATCTGTTTTTATTTGTAGCATCTAAAGTGATCATGTTCAAAAGTCTCTTTAGAAATTCTCAATATTTCACTAAGCATTGTCGCATAAAAAGAGAAAAAGAATAAAATATATGAGAATTGTATGTACAGTTTTACCTCGCTTTCCTCCTGTTAAATAATATTCTCATTAAAAATTATAGATATTTTTAACGATAAATGTTTAAAGGCAAAGTATTATAAATTAATTGTGCATTCTCTATGCTTTTCATGTTAAGTATACATATATTTATATTTGTTTTAAGGGATGGAGTAAGCACTTTAGGAAAGAAAGCGGGAGGCAGATTATTATATTATTAAACAGTTCATCTTCTGGGGATACAGGCAGTGGTTCTTCTGACTTTCAGTAGAGCTTCGAGCAGTTGCATTTATGCCCAGGGCATTTTAATGGCTGGTTGTTTTATGTAAATATTTAAAAATATAATTTGGGCAATTTGTGAACAGATAAAATTTAGAGAAAAGGTGAAAAATCAAAAAAATATTTAAAACCTTTACTAGTGAAAGTTAAAAGTGAATACTTTTCTATTTCAGAACTTTCAGCCAACACAGCTGCCTTTGCTAAAAGTGCTGCCATGTTAGGTAATTCTGAGGATCATACTGCTTTATCTAGAGCTTTGTCTCAGCTTGCAGAGGTTGAGGAGAAGATAGACCAGTTACATCAAGAACAAGCTTTTGCTGACTTTTATTTGTTTTCCGAACTACTTAGTGACTACATTCGTCTTATTGCTGCAGTGAAAGTAAGCCTTGTTTTGCAATCTTCCTTGAATTCTTCTCACTTCACGGGTTTGCTTACAAGAGAATTTGATTATTCATAACTTAAATTTTTTTCCTGTGAGTTGTACAATGCAACAGACAGAATCGATGTTTCTAAGAGGTCTGAGGAATACCTTATTTGGTACGCACATCTGTGCATGGACAAGCTTGCAGCTAACGGGGAGCATTTGTGTGCTCATCGTGGCATAAACTGAAACCACCTACTGGATTGTAGTATCATTAGAAAAGCAATAATGAGAAGCAGGACAAAACCAGAATTGATTGCTGTATGAATGTGTTTAATGTGGCTTTAGCATGAATTTGGTCTGTAAACATTCTGCATATATTCCAAAATGTGTAGTCACCTGTATTAATAGATGAGATGGGATGAGATTAGTTACTAAGTATGAACAGTATTCGGTTTCTAAATAGTTGGAAAAGTAATCATTCTAATGGAAATCAATATTACATAGTTATATCCAATCTTCAAATAATTAAACTGAACCAAATATTATTTTATCTTACGTTTCAGAAGATACCTTAAGATCTTACCTTGTTTTTGAATTATTGTTATAAACATTGGTTGTAGAATGAAGGAACTGGGCATTTACCTTTTACCTTGAATTCAAGCATCTAGAAAGTTCTTTGCTTTCTAATGCAAAATTTTTTCAGATGATTTCTGTGATGAAGTTAGTATTTATCTACAGTCACAACATAGATGAATTGTATATTTATCAATTTGGTCTTCAAGCTAATGGTAACAGTGTACTAGAAGCTTCTTAGCATTTCAAGAATGGTGCTTTCTTAGGTTTGGTAAGAGTACCAATTTTGCTTGTATTTACTCTTATGTGTAATTTTATATTTCTGGTGGTTAATTTTTCTTTACAGTTACTTAAAGATGTTAATAGAGATAGCAGTTATCTGAGTATACTTCATTTTATATATAGGTAACTTAAGATATTAAGAAATCTAGTTTAATGGTTCCTTTTTATCTCTTACCTACCCGTGCCTCATTCTAGAGCACCCACTAACATAAGAGCTGGAGTAGAAAAGTATAACACCTGCAGAAAACCTGTGGGTCCAGAAGAGAAGCTAGGCAGAGTCTGAGAAGGGTTAGTGGCTGAGAAGGCCTAACCTGGGAAAGTACTCCCGGGCCAGGTGGCCTGTGCAGTGGATGTCGATCCCTCAGAAACAACTTTCCTCATACCGCCTAAATCTTGCTTTTACTTTTACCTTTTGTGAAATTGCAGTTATATTCATGTTTCCTAGAATATGTCCTATAGAACAGAGACATCAAAAGATATACCACCTTCATCTGAGTTTGAGAGATAGTGTGTACAATACCCCTATCTTGTGTACTCAGCGTGCATGGAAAAAGCTCCAAAATGTCTAGGAGTAAAAAAAAGCAATAGACATTTAACTTTGTTTAATCTAGACTTCCAAATTCATATGAATAGGAATTTTCCATGTAATATATTTATACATATATGGAATACATTTGGGAAATAACTGAATTAGTGATTTATCAACTAAAGAGCTGTGGTCAACTTATACCCTGAAGTAAATTAACGTCTTTCAGATTGGTTTTGTGCTGAAACAGCCTAGGTCAGCTGCACCAAGGAGTTGAGAAATTACAGAATAGGGTGATGGAATATTTCTGGTCTGTTTGTTTGTTTGTTTGTTTTCAAACAAAGTTTTGAAAACTTGTTTTATCAAGTACAAACGAATTCATTTGTACTTGATAAAACAATACATACACATAGAATTCTGATAGCCCCGAAATGTATATTTCTTTTCTACCTAAGACATCTTCCCTCAGTCAGATGATATTAGATTTTTGTGTATTTTTATAGAATTAGCTATGCATGCATAGGAAGCTAATTTATTTTACTTCTTTCTGTCTCTCTTCCTCCCTCCCTTCCTCCTTTTCTTCCTTCTTCAAAAAGGAACACACTATTTTGTATACACGGTTCTTTGCTTTTTTTCACTCTATTTAAGAGAGGTCTCTATATAAGCATGCCACATTTTTAATAGTTTCATAGTGTTCCATCATATAGCATACAGGTGTACTTTGAGTAACTTACCCAGCCCAATATTAAAGTATTTTAGTAATAACTCTTTATACATAAAATTTTTAGAATTGCTTGGCCAAAGGGTATATGCATTTCAATAATTATTGTCGTACTGCTCAAAGAGGTTATATTTCTTTTACTCCCATCAACATATATGTCCCTTCTTCTACCCAGCAATGGAGGTATTTTTTGTATGTTTTAATTTTTTTAGTTAGCATGAATTTAAGCATTTTTACAAATGATAAGCCACTGCATTTCTTTTTTTATATATGCTTCTTGTTCGATTTTTTTCTTTGATTTTTCTTGTTTCTAATAGCTGTTTAATACTCCTTAGCCTTTTGTTTTTTTCCATACTATGACTATTTGGATGATAATTTTGAAACTAGGAGTACTTTGGGAATTAGAATATAGAGTCCAAATGGAGAACTAGAGAAAGATCAATTTTACCCACTCAAAATATTGCCTGGACCTGGCCTGGTACCAAGGAACTCTTGTTTTCCTCTGTTTTCTGCTACAGGGTCTCTTGGTCTAAGACTTTATATTTTTACTAGTACTGTGATCTAGCATATATTAATTGGTAAACTTGTTGCATTACGTTCTTATGTATTCATCTTCTGTGAACCACTAGAGTGGTGTCAGGGATTGAGAGTAATGGTTATGAATGTTTTCAGCACTAGAAATCTTTATTAAGAATTCTTACAGGGAATTCAAATTTATAAAAATATTTTTGGGTTTTCTAAAAACCCAATAGATGTGTTCCACAAGGAGTTTAAAAGCATCACTGTTTGGCTATAAGTAATTAGAATCCTTTCAGGATTCCAGGAAGGGCAACATGCTTTCAGGTTCACTGAATTAGAATATGGTATTAATTAAATTAAAATTGCAGCATCAAATTTCCTGGTGGACCAGGAAAAGCACTCGCAACTGTAGCCTCGGCTAACAACCTAGATCAGCCTCTTGTAGAGGGATGGATAAGAGGCTGGCTCCAGAGTGGATTATCTTGACATACAAAGCAAATGTTATGATTTACTTGCTTTTTAAGATAGCATTTTAGAAGAGCAAGTATGGTTCTGGTCCTTTTATTTTCCAGTGTTACAAGAATAGGGAAAAAAAGAAGAAAAGTTTTAGTTCTTGTCCAGTTAAGATTAATTTATTTTTCTGAAATAACATGACTTGAGTAGACTTACTGTTAACGTAGCCCCTATAAAGGGGGTACGTTATTGCACCACAATAAAGATGTGATGGTTTTGGAATATTATGAGATAATAAATTGGTCAGCAATCAAATTAGTCTAAATTAATATATCACTAAAAAAAGTTGATACATACAGCATGGGGCAAAATGGTTGTGCATATGTGAAACAGTTTATTCTTGAATTACTATTTATTAATTGTATTGTTTTCCATGTGAACAACTGTAAACCTACATTGGGCCACTCTGTATTTAGAACCTAAGCAAATACTGAAATTTGAGGGCATTTTTGGTTAGCTTCTGCCCTGTATTTGTACAGATTTTACATAATCAAATTGTTAATGAACAAAGGAATTCATAAATGAAGAGCTGATACGGCCCCATTCCCCTAGCAGGGGGGTCCAGCCGTTTGGTGTCCCTGGGCCGCACTGGAAGAAGAGGAGTTGTCTTGGCCCACACCTTAATTACAGAAACACTAATGAAAACAAAAAAAAAAAATCTCAGTGTTTTAAGTAAATTTACCATTTTGTGTTGAGCATTCATAGCTATCCTGGGCCTCATGTGGCCTGTGGGCCACAGATTGGACACCCCTGCAAGACCAGGCCTGAAATTTTACGTTACATTTTGGTTTTGTGTATGTGTACTCGTAGGGGGTAAGCATCAGGAATTGTTTCTTTGTTTTAAATGGTAGTGACTGAATCTATTTGTTAGATGTATTACTCTGGTGCTTTTGGCCCGATTTGGCTGAAGCTAATTAAATTAATTCATAATAAGAAATATTTTTATTTGGGTCTTTTAAATATAAGAAAAGAAGACAATAAGGACAGTAAGATTCACTTACTGTGAGAAAAGAAATTATATGACATGACAAATTAAATCTGGCATGATGTACCTAAATGCCTATAGATAGGGTGCTTTGACTCAGCAGTTTGCCCCCAATGTCTGTTGTCTTGTTTAATTTAAATGTGCTCAATCTTTAAGAACTCTTTGGGAAAACCACTTAGGTTTCATGTTGCTTTGGAGTTTTAATGTTCTTGGTTACACTTTAAAAATATGCTATATGATACAAATATAGTCTATTTTTTCATATTGCTAAGTTTTTACTATTTGCATTTTTAGTAGAAATCTGGAGTTAATCAACTACATTTATATGTATGTGTTATTTAGAAGTGACTCATAATATTACCTACTAATTATTAAATGTCCACTAGGTTAAGACACTCTGCTATGTACTTTTCATTTTATTTCTAATCCAAAAGTATAGATCTTATTTTCCTCCTTTTATATTTGGAAGACTAAGGCTTATAGAAGTTAAATGAATTTACCCAAGATCATACATTGACAAAGCTGAAATTCAAAGCCAACTTTGTTGTAAAGCTTAAATTTTTAAATGTACTACATACTTTCTCGTCAGCAGGTCCCTTTAAGAACATGTTTTTAATGTTTCTTGATCGATAAACCTCATTTGGAATAAATGAAAATAATCCATGGTTTCGTGCTTTCTGGCTTACCCAGTTTATTAATGCTTCAATTAGTAAACACTGAAGTAATAACAACTGTATCCCTGGCATCAAACTAGAGAAGGGATTATTCTGTTCTCTCATAGTAGCCATCATTTTTTTTTTTCATGAGACTTTTACTTACTCTCTTGTGGTCATATTTTATTTCTTTCCTCCAGTCATTTGCTCCTTCTCTGACAAACCCATTGACAAGAAATAATGGACTTGGTTAACTTGTTCTATTACAGTCTTTTTGTCTGTTGTATGTGTGTGTGTGTGTGTTTGACCTCTTCATCATGTATAAGACTTTTTTTCTGTTTTGTTATACTTAATTTCTTTTGCTATCGGTAATCTCTTCATCACATTTTTACTTCACTTTTTGTTATTTTACAGGTTTTTCCCACTTTCTTTTTTCAGTTTCTGGCATATTTCCAACACTTAAATCTACTTTTGATATTAATACTAGGAAAACTTCCATGGTAGCTATGACACTGGCAATTTTCTATTGAAGATATCTTTCTTGAAAGCATAAAACTCTGTTAAATATTTTGTTATGAGTCACATTTAAAACTCTAAAGTCTATTTAATTGGTTTTGTATATTTTTAAAATTCTGAGCCCTTATATTTCATCCGGTCACCAGGATTTCTGTTTTTAAGCAAATAAATATGGAAATTTATTTATTTATTTATTTATTTATTACTTACTTTTATATTGGCATGTTTATTTTTAGTATGTCAGTGTATTAGAATAGAATTTAAATATTGGGTTTATTGTTTTTAGTAGTACAGTACTTCTAGTATGGAAATATTTTAGTGTTTACTGTCACTTAATAGCATTATGTCATTCACTTATAGGGTGTGTTTGACCATCGAATGAAGTGCTGGCAGAAATGGGAAGATGCTCAAATTACTTTGCTCAAAAAACGTGAAACTGAGGCAAAAATGATGGTTGCTAACAAGCCAGATAAAATACAGCAAGCTAAAAATGAAATCAGAGAGGTGATTAATGCCAAATGCTTTATTTATCTCTTCACTCAATTTTCCATGGGTCATTCATATATACATAATTTTTCACAAATTTTTTTCTAACCATTCAACACCTAGCTATTTATCCATAATTTTATAAACTGTGTTAGAATTATCTAAACATTTTGATTTTCATTAAAATCTTCAGAGCCCTTTGTTACTTGCACATGATCATGGAATAAGTAAAGACAAGGAAATTATGTTAATTTATATTTAATTAATAATTACACATTTGTTTTGAGATAACTAATTTGATTTCAGATAATTACTTGTTTTGTGTCTAAAAATAGTTGTAGAGGTGGACTTGTCCTTCATTGAACTGTATGGGCAACATTATCCCCCATATATATGTATTATATATGGTATTTTACTAAGTTTGTATAAGTTTATTATAATTTATACACTTTTTTTGCCATGCTTCAATAAGGAAATTGAAGAGGTAGGACAACCTTTCTATTACTCAAAGTGAATGTACCTGCTCTTGGAAGAGTATGTACCAGTGTTCTGGTTACATAGTGGGAAAAGATCATTTCATAGCTTAAGTCTTTAGTTATTTTATTTTAGCTGTTTCATTGGCCACTAATCACATTTTATTTCTTTACTGAATTTAATGTTTCCTAAAGGTCTTCAACAGAACATGATTCCACAATTTTTAAAAAATCTAGACATTTTACTATCACAAAAAATGTTTTTAAAATGTATGTCATACAGTTTTCCTAATTTAAAGAATTTCCATGGGTAAATACATTGTGATGAACATGTAGTCTTGAAATTAGCAGAATGTAGTTGATGCATTTTGAAATAATGATATAAAGATGAAAAAATTAAAATCTAACACTGCTGAATGATTTGATAGTGAATTTTATAATCTATCAGGGTGTCCAAACTTTTGGTGTCCCTGGGCCACATTGGAAGAACACTTGTCTTGGGCTACACATTAAATATATTACAACACATAATCACAAAAACATCTTAGTATTTTTAGTAAATTTACGATTTTGTGTTGGGCTGCATTCATAGCCATCCTGGGCTGCATGTGGCCTGTGGGTTGCAGGTTGGACACCCCTGCTCATCTATCCTGTGGTTAATTCAGCAATGGGGATTGTAGTTAAGTAAGTACTAGAATATCCGAATCTTAGGTAAACCTGACAGTGAAATATTAATGGAAAGTAAGCTGACACGCATCTCTACAACTGGAAAGTTAGATACAAGTTTGAATGATGCTTGGTTGGGCTTTGCCAGTATTGAGCTTTCTCGGGATTTTCAGGCTTACATTAAATTGAGTGGTCATGACAGCTAGTTCTATAAACTTTTTCCAGACCAAAAATAATATGTGTACATTTTTGCTTGTATTTTATTAGTGGGAGGCAAAAGTACAACAAGGAGAAAGAGATTTTGAACAGATCTCTAAAACAATTCGAAAAGAAGTGGGAAGATTTGAGGCAAGTATGGTTTACACTTTCCTCATCAGTATGATCACATTTGCTGTGACTTTATGGTAAAATCAAACTTAGTTTTGTACTAATGAGGCTTTTCTCTTGTACTTTAACAGAAAGAACGAGTGAAAGATTTTAAAACTGTTATTATCAAGTACTTAGAATCGTTAGTTCAAACACAACAACAGGTAAGCTAATTTGTTTATAACTTACAAACTTCCAGATTTTATTTTTAGAATGCTTTTTCATTTTGAAAAATAATTAATGAAAGGAACTTTTATACTTAAAGAGGAATAAGAAATGGAGTAGAGAAAACCAGTAACAGCAAAGGAAAAAATGGTAGTTAAAATCATTGGAAACTCAGTTCCTTTTTGCTTCTGCTCTTTTGAACTACTAGGTGAGATATACTTTTCCCAATTTTAGGCTATGAAAAATAGGGCAGGTTTTCCCTTTTCCTGTCTTCTGAGCTTTATTTCCCTATCAATCATACTGTGTATAAATTCTTACAAGAAGTTCTTCTCTTTCATAAAAGACAAAACCTAAACTGAAAATAACATTTTTAAGGTTTTAAAAAACATTGTTTTGATTTTTGTTTCATGTTAGGTTTGTGGTGATTATATGCCCCAAGTAGTGGCATTTGTTTCCCTCAACTAGACAAGACAGTGGTGTTTGTGTTACATTAAATAAAAGTCTTTAACAAGATAATAGAATTTTCCCTTTGTATTTTAATATAAATTTGAGTAATAGATCAAATTATTTAATGTCTTAAATAAAAGGATTTCCTTCTTTAGTTTTTAAGATATGTGGATTAGAAACTTGCCTATATAATTTTTGAGTTAAGTGATGATATTTCTTCAAATTATATATATATATATATTTTTAAGATTTTTATTTATTTATCTTTAGAGAGGAAGGGAAGGAGAGAGGGAGAGAAATACAATGTATGGTTGCCTCTTGTGATTCCCCTGCTGGGAACTGGCCCACAATGCAGACATGTGCCCTGACTGGGAATCGAACTGCGATCCTTTGGTTTGCAGGCTCGCACTCAATCCACTGAGCTACACCAGCCAGGGCCAAATTATATTTTTTAATCATAAATACTTAATTCAAAAGATCAGAATTTTAAAATATGATAATAAGTCATATCAATTTATTTTTAAAGGAATTGTTTTAAACTTTAGTTTATGCTTTAGTCTATTTTTTTGGACTGTCCAGGAACAACTGGCAGCTAATTCTTCCCAGACTCTTTTTCCCATTCTTCCCCAGTGTCTTCTTTTCTTACTCCTTTTTTCTCATTCTTTTGGTTAGCAGTAACATACAATATGAATATTCTCTGATTTAGATGTTATTACTTTATATTGGAAAAGTTCATTGCAGTTTTATTATTTAAGATAACCTTATTTGTACTAACATCTTAATTATAAAACTGTATATGTTTCTATATACAGTTTTGCATAAATCAAAAAATCTAGTTTTTGGATATTTTCTAAATTGTATTTACATCAAAAACAAATTAGCCAGAAGTAATTAATAAGTTAAATTATTTATACATGAATTATATTGACAGACTTCAGATAAGAGAATTAAAATGATTTTAAGAACCAGACTTTAGTAAGTGTTAATCACTATTACCTATTTGCATAGATTTTAAAAAAAATTCTGTACAGGACACATGCATATCAATGACAAAAAGGTAATGAGAATATCTTTTATTTTTTGTTATCACTTACAGCTGATAAAATACTGGGAGGCATTCCTACCTGAAGCCAAAGCCATCGCTTAGAAGATTACTCCTGTTAGGACGATCTCTGATGTTTGCTCCACTTAGCATCTCTGATGCTAATTCCACAGTGAAATCATTGAAAACCATCTAAATAAACCACTATATATTTTATGAAGTACATGTGGTTTTTATATATATATAAATATATATATATATATACACACACTCTTGACATTTTATTACAAGCTGCATGTCCTGACCCTCTTTGAATTAAGTGGACTGTGGCATGACATTCTGCAATACTTTGCTGAATTGAACACTATTGTGTCTTAAATACTTGCACTAGAAAGTGCACTGCAAGATCAGAAAATTTTACAATATTTTTTCTTTACAATATGTTCTGCAGTATGTTCACCCTCTTTATGAAGTGAATTATCAGTGGATTGATTAATGTTCACTTATACATTCCTGTACAGAAATTATGATTTTGTGATTACAGTAATAAAATTATATTCCTTGTGAAATATTAGTAACAAATTATTTGGGTGTATAAACACATTAGGGATCTTTCAAAAGCGTTTTTAATAGGAAGAGACTTGTCCTTGTAGATACATATTTTTTACTGACAGAAAGAGCTGAACTCTGTTATCATTAAATGACTAAATGAAGCTTAAGTTTTCTTATGAAATTATCACAAACCAAAGAACATTTATCTTTTGATTCAGCTCTGGGAAATGCTCTTGTCTTCAGTAAAGAAGAAAATAATTGTCTTTGTTTGTTTTTATCCATCCCTAGTGTAAGTGCCCAGTTTACAAATTAGAAAGAAATGTATTTATGTGCCTCTATTACAAATCTTAGGGATTTTGCTCATCTATTATCTTCAAAATCCAAGACTTTGCATATATTTAATTTATTCCCTTACCTTTCTGTGTTTTTGTTTTAAACTAAAAGTCAGTTGTCTATGGTTATAATTGACAAAGAATGATACCATGCTAAAATACCTTGTGATTTGATGACTAACCAAAAATGACAAAGCAAATTCATGAAATTTGTTGTTGGCAACCTTATCACCTATTCTGTATCCTGTTTGGATCGCTATTGCCTAATCCTTAATACTGGTGAAAGTTTAACTTGTGGCGGGCATTAGAGTTATTTTTATTTTTTAAAAAGTACTTTTAAAGATGACTCACTTCTTGAGCTTACCAGTTAAATCTCCCAGCCACCTGAGATATGGTGTGTCCTGTCTTGCAGCTTACTAGATACAATTAGTATATCAGAGTAGAGTATCCCCAGGATATGTTTGCTTTTACCACTTATTTTAGTTGAAATTTTAAGCATAAATTTGTAGGAATTATTCTGTAGGGATTATTCATATTTATATTCCTATAAATTATAGGAATAATTTATAGGAACCTAGAAGAGTACCTGACACATAATAGGCTAATAATAAAGACTTGAACAGGGGAAAAAAATCCTGAAAGATGCAAAATAAAGTTTACTCTTTTAAGAAGAAACTGAAACAAATAGTATAACCTATTATTGCTTCTATTGGAGATAACTTAGAAACTTTTGAGAAAGGAGTAATTCATATATATATATATATATATGAGACGTTATCTTGTTTGCCTATTGAACAAAGAATAGGCTTACTGGTAATTGTGTCGCTACAACAGTGTCCTAGTATGATATCCATAGTTATGCTACTTCCAAAGATACAGTTTAAGTTGGGTTTAATAACTTAGTTATTTGAACCAAAATCTTTCCACAGTGGTATATGTTTATTAGAACATTTAGTACATATTTTCAGTTTTGATCAAGTTGAAGAGAGTAACAGACCGACACTTCATTCCAGACTGTATTCCCCTTAACAGCCTTTGCTAAACGAAAAGGAGTCTGTTGGAAATTTCAAGGAAATTATATAATAAGCCTCTGATACCTACCAGCATTTTAACAGGATTTAATTTCCGGATCTACTCATTTCCACCCATCAATCTTCATATTTCCTATTCATATTACTAAACTATTTTCATTCCAAATAAATAGAATAACAAAAGCATTAATAGTTCTGATGACAACTTTTTAGTTTTATGTCATTGAATTTGAATTTGAATATTTCTTTTTTTCTGTAACCAGATAAAAGTTAAAGAAGGCGTAAGGCAGCATAATAAAATGGAAAAGCAGAACTTGAGGTCAACATAAATGTGTTCACTTTGCTTCTGTTACTTAGTAGGTATGGACTTTGGATATATCACTTAAATCTCACCTGTAAAACTGGAGCATAATACTCAGATTTCTGAAGTGCCTTATGCTTTAAAGTAGTTTTGTTTAAAATACCAAACTTCAATATAAATACTCTGTTAGAAAATCAAGTTCTAATCAGAACTACCTTTTATTAATAAAGAAAACAAGGCTAGAGAAAAATGTATTTACAAGTATAATTTCTAAAACAAAATTAAGTTTTCTTGATTGTATTTTTGATGAGCTATTTTAAACCATTTACCTTGTTTTATACATATATGTATATATATTTATACTAGCTTTAAAATACCCTTGTTTTATTTTTCCTGTTCTTCGAAGCTTTTAAATTGTATTATGAAGATCTAGTAAAGTTTTACAAGTCCCTTTTCCAAATTGTTCCATAAGTGGTTTTTAAATATAAAATAAATAAGCCTCTTAAATCAGGTTTTTTAAAGGAAGTAAATCAAATGAGTAGAGAGAGAAGTTTATATTCCTTTAAAAATGCTTCTTTTATATTCCTTTAAAAATTGCTTCTTGGTATCAAAGACTTCCATTTTTCTGTCTTAAATAAAGCATGTGACTAGTAATAAAGCTAAATGGCTACTTTACTTTTCTTGTTGCTCCTGCATGGGCGGATGTAATTGAAACAAGACACAGCAGAAGTTCAGTAACAGTGACTACAGATAGGCTGCACAAACATCATCCTGTTGTTGTTGTTTTTTAAAATAGGAAATACTTTTTATTAATTTTATTTTTTTAAAGATTTTTTTCATTTATTCTTAGAGAAGGGGAGGGAGAGAGGGAGAGAAACATCAAAGTGTGGTTGCCTCTCATGCCCCCTTCTGGAGACCTAGCCTGCAACCCAGGCATATGCCCTAGTCTAGGAATGGAACCAGCGACCCTTTGATTTGCAGGCCAGCACTCAATCCACTGAACTATACCAGCCAGTGCAACATCCTGTTTTTAAGGAAAGGAGGCCATGTGGTGAGGAGGAAAGATAAACTGGGAAAAGGAAGGCCAGCTTCACTGACTTAGGAACTTTGGAGGCATTTCCATATCATACTCACTAGTGAGGGAATGTATATGTTGCACTATCTCTCTGTGTGACACAGTGTGTGTTTCAAAGTATTGGGGAAGAAAAAGACTGAATAGAATCATAATCCTCTTCCTTATCCAAAATCCAGAATTCTTCCTAACCCTCACAGTGAAGGAAGGATAGGAAGTAATAATGACCATAGATGGTTGGCCAGACACAGAAATACTAAGACGAGGAGAATTAAAGAACAATGTGAATAACTGCCGATTACTCTTTGTAATCAGGGCCATGAAGAGAAGCCCTGGTAATCTCTGGATGACGTCCTTAGAGTTTAGGCCAATAGAAACATAGTGTGAACTACAGGTATAATTTTAATTTTCAACAGCCACATTTTATTTTTATTTTTTACTGAATTTATTGGGGTGACTTGGTTAATAAAATTAAATAGGTTTTAGATGAACAATTCTATATAATACACATCATCTCGTATTGTGAGTTTACCACAAGTCAAGTCTCCTTCCATCATCATTTATCACCCCCATACCCTCTTCATCATCCCCTACTATAGCCAAGTTTTAATGAGTAAAAGAAACAGGTAAAATTAATTTTAATATTTAATCCAGTAAGCTCTAAAAATTATTGTGATTCTGTACATTGTGTTTTTCACATCGTCTCCAATATCCAGTGTGTATTTTACACTTCGTTGTATCTCCATTCGGACTAACCACCTTTTAAGTGATCGGTGGTTATACCTGCCTAGTGCCTATGATATAGGGCAGCACAGATTTTGGCAGTGCCTTGGGAGTGGAAATGGAGAATAAGTGCAACAGCTGGTTTGTTATTTACTATCTCAAATTCATCGAAGAATCAGAAGCTAAATAAAAAGGACTAGTTGGTGTTGCTTTCAAGGGCAATTACGATTTATGTTCAAGACTTTGCAGCATAGTGCTTTGCAAGTACTGCTGGGTACTCAGTATGGACTATGAATAAATTGCCAGTAAGAAACTTAATAGTTTTGTACAACTTCTTCATTTTACAGATAGGCAGATCCAGAGTTTTAAATCATCATGATGAAACTGATTTTACCTCTTAAATCTATGTGTTAACTGTGAGCATTGTTAAAAGTGTATTGGTAAGCTTTTCAAGATTCTTGTTCTGATCATTAACATACAGGATTCTAGGAAGTCCTCTGGGATAAAGAGAATTTATTTCTTCAAACTGTTTCTTCAGAAGTGGCTAAGAATAGAAGATTGTATAAAATCAAGAAAGTTGTGTCTTGCTGCCTAATCTTTTAATGCACACATATGAGGAAATTAAAAATGTTCATCTTCCTCTCTCTTTTTACATACTTTTACAAAATTTTCTAAGGATTGAATAAGTTTTAAGTATTTTTCTTAACTGGGGAGAAGGGAAACTTTGTAATTAAAGGCAATTAAGATAAAGCTGACCACTTGTTAATACACAGAAAATTATTTTTTTTATTAGGCCAGTTAGTAGAATAACCTGCTTTAAGGGAGTAGTACATCAAGAGAAAAGGTTCTATTTTAAAATTGTTTATATGTAACTTTAATAACTAAAATCAGACAAAATTAACAAAACAATAAAATGCCTTCTTATTGCTTCCATAGTCAAGTCTCGAGTTATCATGATTTTTACTATTAGTCCCTAGATATTTATTTCAAATGTTCTTACTACACGTGTGTAAGTATGTGTGGATTTGTATGTGTACATAAGTGTGTGTGCATGCAGGACAGTAGGCTTGTCAACTGTCTGATTTTAGACAATTACTTTTTAAATTTCATTGAAAAATGTTTCCCGGCCTCTTGTAACTGAGACATGAAAATACTTAGTTTTCAGCTGCATTGTTTAGGTATCATTGTTTTCTGAAGACCAACTTGAGAAATTTTGTTTCTGAAATCAATTCCCTTCTCATTTCTACTGTTGTTCTTTCAGGGTAAAGATCTTGTGTCCATGTTCCAGAACTATCTTAAGTCTCCTATGAAATAAATACACATTCTCTCAGTTTTCCTACTTTGCCATTCCTACCACCTGCTGGTAAAATGACCTTCCTAAAGAAGACATCTTACTGCAATCCTAGGCACAATAATTTTCAATAGATCCCTATAGACCAGGGGTGTCAAACTCATTTTCATCGGGGGCCACATCAGCCTTTCTCGGTTGCCTTCAAAGGGCCAAATGTTATTTCAGGACGGTATAAATGTAACTACTCCTTAACTAGGGGCAAGGAGCTCTACATCCAGCCCTTTGAAGGCGACCTTGAGGCTGATGTGGCCCTTGGTGAAAATGAGTTTGACACCCCTGCTATAGACTACAGATAAAGTCCAAATTATCTAGAGTCTTGTCTCACCCCACTGTTTCTGTCTTGCTCTTTCCCCCTTATTTTCACCCACCTTTTGCTTTAATCAAATGATGCCATGTCTTGTGTGCATGGTGTGTGCCTTCCCAGCTCAATGCTATTATTGATGTTACCATGTCTGAGTTACCTTTTTGCCCTTACCAGCAATTGTTCAAGCCTATCTTCCCTTTTTTACTTTTAAGTCCACATCTCTGCATCCTTTTTAGCCTCCTAACTGGATGGAAACCAGGAACCTCTGTTGATCTCTAGTAACTAGATCTCTGTTAATAGGACTCTGGTAACACTTCACACCTTTCAGGTTGTACTTACAGGTGGCTGCCGTAAATTATAGTTGTCTGGTCTTACTGCCTTGACTGTATGCTTCTTCAGGAATGACTGTATCCTTATTTCTTGTAGAGCCTAGTATGATACAGCCATATACACCAGGAATGGTGAAGAATAGTTAAGCATTTGGCCTGCCAGTTTGAACCTGGCTCAAGTATCTACATCACTGACTTTAGAGCAAGTTATTTTACTCTAAATTTAGTTTCCTGACCTGTAAAATGGAAAGTAATAATAGTACCTGTTCAGGCACTCTTTAAGGGGCTTACCATAACGGATGGGAATTTCTCAGCAGTAGCAAGTGCTTGATACACATTAGCTATTACGCATCCAGTAAGTGTTTCCCTGCATTTTGATTATTTCGCCAATGTTCAAGGCTTCTTCAAAACAGTGGATGTGTGCTTGACTGGGGTCTAAATAGGCTTACCAGAAGGGTTTCCTCTCAGAACAGTTTGTCCCTGAGATCTGCCCTTGGAGCTCTGGGGGCTGAGGATCTGAGGTGGATGGGGAAGGATGCTTGCAGCCAAAACTTCGTATTTAGCCAAGGGCAGTTTAGAGCTACCCCCGCTACAAGATACTCAATGAGTCTTGACAGGAAATGAGCTAGAGACCTTTAAAGATGACTGGAGACAAAGGAAACGAGAGAAATGTGGCAGTTGCTTAGGGAAAGTAGTTTATTTTCTTCCAGCCATACAAGAACCTTGAATATGTTGTAAACTAAGGAGGGTAGTAATCAGTGGAGGAAAAAACACGGAAAATAAAAGGATCATGATAAAGTTGGATGGAGTGACAGTCGTCCAGCCAAGTGATGGTGAGGGCCTGACCACTGCATTGGATGTAGGAAGAGAATCTAGGAAAATGGAAATCAAAATGGGCAAATTTTGTTCACTCAGTAAATATTTGTTCAGCCCCTGTGTGTCAGACACTAAAGCATTGGGTTAGGTATCAGGGAAGGACAAGATAGCTGCCTAGGATGATGCTCAGACTTCGGCTTTGATGACTTGTGCTGCTGATGCTTTGATTAGTTGACATAGGAGCTATAGGTTTGGGGAAGCATGCTCTTCAGAGTATGTTGTTTTTGAGGTACATTTGGACATCCAGCATGAAAATGGATGAGAACAAAAGCCAGGACTAGGTATTTCATCGTCACCTTAGAAAGCGGAGCATGCTCTGTGTCTTAAAACCATCATTGTTAATGAAAGAATCCTCAGAGAACAAATGGAATGAGGTTGTCTTGCTGAAAAGACCAGGTAACGCTAATGTTTAAAGGAATCATGGAGGTGACATCAGGTAGACAGATGGATAGAGCCTCGGAAAGAAAGAAATGGGGATGTTTTCTTTAAACAAAAAGGAAGGACGCGTAGATTTGGAAATAAAGCCTGACTGCTTTTCTTGGTGAAACAGGAAGTTGGGCCATCGTCAGGGAGTGATGTCAGCAGGAAAGCAAAAGCAAGAGGCCCAAGAACAAGGGTGCACCCTCAGAACCTAGGAGATGAGTAAGCCATTGATGAGGACTGACTTTCAAATGAGTTTGGAAATCATCGATTTACAAGCCGACCGAAGAAAGTATCTGTTTCTTCAGCCATGAGAAAGTGGGACTAAAACATAGGGATTGTTGGTGGGTGTGGGGAAAAGTCAAAGCGGGGAGGATTTTGAAACAATTTTAAAAACCAAAGAGATGAAGACAAGGGCAGTGACGGGCATATACTGGGGGGCAGAGATGTGATGAGGTAAAAGATGTTCTGGTTGTGAGGGAGTTGGAGGGAAGAACGTGGTCAAAGGAGGAAACAAGTTTCAGAAGTGACATGAATTGTTAGTGTACTGGCACTTTCAAAAAAATAACTTCAATACACAACTGTCTAGGGCTCTTTGGTAGTGCGAGTAGGGTTAGTTCTTTGGATTCCTCAAATTTACTTTTTGATATGCCAAAGTATTTAGAGCTTTGGCATGTCACTAAATAAAAATGGACTTTGGTTT
Organism: Sturnira hondurensis; assembly: GCF_014824575.4. NCBI lineage: Eukaryota > Metazoa > Chordata > Mammalia > Chiroptera > Phyllostomidae > Sturnira > Sturnira hondurensis. The sequence continues at coordinate 5,914,997 of NW_028074140.1, read as the reverse complement.
TCTGAATTTTTAAAAACATTTTATTTGTCTTTAGAGGGGAAGGGAAGGAGAGAGGGAGAGAAACATCAATGTATGGTTGCCTCTCATGTTGTCCCCTGCTGGGAACTGGCCTGCAACCCAGGCATGTGCCCTCACTGGGAATTGAACTGCGATTGTTTGGTTCGCAGGCCTGTGCTCAATCCACTGAGCTACACCAGCCAGAGTGGTTTTCTGATTTTTAAATTAACATTTATTTCATGAAATTAATACATGCACATAGTTTGAAAACTAAACTTTCATCGGAAAGGCGTGGTTCCAGGCCTTACATGGACCCCGTTTGGCCAGGCCTTTTCCTCAGTGAGAAACTCTTTTTATTTGTAGCTGTTAACTCTGCCATTTATATACCTTCAAATATTTATATGTAAAATATTAAGTATGCGTATATTACTGTATTCTGGATCAATTTTAGACATTATCTACTTGTCTGTTTTAAAATGATGAGACTTTCAGTTCCCTACTCTGCCATTTATCTGCTTCACAAACTCCCACCCCTACTTCCAATGTCATCATTACAATTTTAGTTGCATCAGTATTTCCATTATTATGCCTATGCAAATATTGTTTACCATTGAAAGTTGTATATTTAACCACGATTTTCTTCATTTTTTAAAGAAAAATAAGCTTTGATGTTTAGAACAGTGTGGTGATCTTGAAGATTCCCTTTGCTTCTCCCTGGGTTGTGTCTCCTGTTCTCTAAACTCCACATTTTCTTCTTTCTTCATTTAGCCCCGCACTTCGGTGGATATACAGAGTTCTGAAAATGAATACATGGAAACTATACTTTTGATACTATTTTACCTTAAGTGCTTATAAGTAATTTAACTAAGCATATGTTGAAAATAATTTTCTTTATAATTCTGAAGACAATGCTCTATTGTCTTCTAGATTCTAGTGTTGCTGATGAAAATTCCAAAGCTGTTCTGATCTGTTTCATATGACTGCCCCCCACGCCCACAAGACAAGAGGGTCTTTTATCACTAGGCTTCTGAAGTCTCACAGAGATTTGCTAGAGTGTACACCTGCTTTCATCCTGTGTACGTGTTTTCAGTCTAGAAACACGACATTGAGTTCTGGAAATTTCCTTGACTTAACTTCACTCATGATTACCTCACTTCTGTCTTCTCGTTCTGGAAGACCCAATTTTTTTTTTGATAGTGGACATCCTGAACTGCTGCTGTTACTTTCCTCTCTCTCTCTCTCTGTCTGTCTGTCTGTCTCTCTCAGAATATAAGTGACAGTTTACTTTTTCCAAGTTGTTTCCTGTTTGTTTTCTCAAAGTTATTTTTCTGTTTTGGTTCTTTTGTGTTAGATGCTTTCCTGAGATACCTGTTCATTCTTGGATGTCTCCTCAGGATTAGCAGTGGGAATTGAAAGCTGCTGAGGAGAAGCTCTGGGTACAGTCATGGGGCCTGGCGGATTTGAGTGTTCCCGAAGAGTGATCTCATTGGGCTGTTGGTAGGGAATTTCCACTGTTGTTATCTCTAGATTTTTCCTCTTGGGCTGGTCAGATTTCCCAGAGAATCTAGGAAAATCTGTTTCCTTCCTGGAAGGTAGAGTGGTAGCTTAAGGTTTCAGCATCGGTCCTACAATATGTATATGATAACACTCCCCGATTCCAGCTATCTTTGGGTAAGTTCCATGGCCTTTGCTGGGCTAGTCAACTTCCAATGCAAAGACTCATTTCCTGCTCTCAGTGATATGTCCTCCAGAGTTGCACAGAGGTAGAGGAGGGAATTAGGGGATCTTCCTGATTCTCAGTTTTACTTCGTCTTCCTTATTTTAGCCAACTGCGTCCCGTGCTAGAGGCACCTGCTATCCCCAGGCCCTGAGCTTCTTGAGTGATGCACCAGGTAAATCAGGTCGACTCTCAGCTGTGCCACTGCTGACCTCAATTTGGCTCTTTCTTGTTTTGCAAAAATAGTTACTAATCCATCTGCCCTCTAGCTTACAAAGATATTGTTACTGTTCTCTCTTCTCCCCTTTTTCCTGTCTCTGTGGATTTTTTTAAAAAGGAAAAAATCCCTTGTTATAGTTTTACTGGGGCTGGAAGGAGTGAAGTTAGTTCTATATGTTCACTTTGCCTTCTTACCCAGAAATTCTCTGTACCAACTTTTTAAACTGCAACATAGTATTCATAGTATAGATACCCCAACAAGTGTTTATCCACAGTATGACAGAATTTGTTTCCGAAGTTTTGCCCTCACACACGATGCCATATTCTTGTGCATACCCTTCTGGCCCCGCACATACGGAGCTGCCTCTAGAAGTACAATTTCTGGGCTGAATGTGCGCCTGTGAAACCATAGTAGCTCCTGTTAATTTGTCACTCAAAAGCACTGTCCTAGTTTACCGTCTTACCAACAGTGTTCACTTCTCCACCCCCTTGTCAGCACTGGAATAATCTTTGAAATTTTCGCCTCTCTAGAAGTTGAAAATGGTACCTCATTATTTTCGTTTTTATTTCTTTCACTACTACTAGACTTAAGTAAGCATCTCTGCTCATGGTTATGTAGTAGTTAGCTTGGCCCCAAATAATTTTTGTCTCCTGAGGCTTAAGCCATTGTGTGATTCCCTCCCAGACTGAATCGGCCTAACCTGTATAACCAGCGGGATATTGCAGAAATGAAGAACGTCTTTTGAGGGTAGGTGATAAAAAAATCATTGTGGCTTCTGCCCTGAGCTCTTTTGGATCTTGCTTTAGGGGAGGCCAGTCTTGATGTCTTCAGGACATTCAAGAAGCCCCATGGAGGTGTCAAAGTGACTAGCAATTAAGGTCTCCTGCCAACAACCAACATTAACTTGCTGGGCCTGTGAGTGTACCACTCTGAGTGGATCCTGCAGCCTAGTAGAGTCTTGAGATGACTGTGGACGTCTTCACAGCAACCTAAGCTGCTCTGGGATTCCTGACCCACAGACACTGTGAAAGATAATAACTGTTTATTGCTGTCAGCTACATTTTGTTATGTGGTCATAGATAACGAACACGGTTTGGGAGTGGGGAGGCTTGGTGCATTTAAAGTCTTCTGGAAATTGCCTATTTACACTGTGTCCATTTCCTACTGTGCCACTAAAAATTTTATGTATTTATTCTTTACATATGAAATGTGCATTAATCCTTTGTTGTACATCTTACAAATACTTTCCCCAGTTTATTGAAAGTTTTTAAACTTTATGGTTTTTAGTTTAGATTAATTTTAAATCTTCATCTAGTCTAAAAATCTTTCCCTTAATGTCTTTGACATTTTGTATATTGTAATAAAAACGACTGTCTACCTTAAGGTTTCATAACTTTGTTTTTTTCATAGAGCTTTTTACTACACATGGAATCCATTTAAAGATCTATTTTTCTCCCAGATGGATATTTACTTGCCATAAACTATTTATTATACCATTTATTTAAAGTATTTTAAAAATTTAATAAAATGTTCCTGTTTAAACATTTATTAAAACTCTATAAACACTATTTATTGAACGGTTCATTTTTTCCCCCCATGGGTTTGAAATGCCATTGTTTTTTCATACCATGTTCCCACGCGTCCAAAGATGTAGTTCTGGACTGAGACCCTTGATCATTGTCCAGTTCTGTCCAGGATCATACAGGGTTTAAATACTATGGCTTTATAGTATGTTTTGATATTCTATAGATTAACTTATCCTCTCGTTCATTTTCTTTTTGTTTAGACTTGCCCTGGCTGTTCATTTTTCAAGTGAATATTAAAACCAGTTTGTCACTTTTCTGAGCTTGTTGGTGCTTTGATTATATTAACTTTATAAAGCATTTTGATGATAGCTTACATCTTTAAAACTTTAATTCTCCCATCCAGGAATATGACATAGCTATTTTCAGATCTTTTATGTGCTTTATTAAAGTGTTTTCTTTTTAGTTTTTAGTTTTGTTCCTATAAGTCTTGCACCTATTTACTATTGCTTATCCTTAGATATTAAAGTTCTTAAACCTGTTATTGATGAAATCTTTTAGTTTCCCCCGCTATTTTCTAATTGGTTAATGGTGATGTGTAAGAAAGCTATTGTATATGAAATCTATGAATTGTATATGTTGATTTTAAGATCTGGCACCTAATGAAATTCTTTTATTCTAATAATTTTTAGAAGTTTATTTTGTTTTATATAGATAATTTCATTTACAAATAAACTTAGTTTTCTGTCTTCCTATCCAGTACTGGCATCTCTTATTTCTTTTACTTGTCCTATTGCATTGGCCAGGGCCTACAGCAAAATATTAACACAACATTTTGAAAGTTATTATTGACACTACTATGATGCTTCCTCGTATGATGTTCAATAGGATATTTGCTGTGTTGTTATGTTCAAATTAAAGAAGTTTCTTGCTGTTTCTAACCTGTTAAGAATAATTAGGAAGAGGTTTACTGTTTTTATTAATGTTTTATTAATGTTTTTTCAGGATCTATTTGGATACTCATTTATTTTATTTTCTAATCTGACAATGTTGAGAAATACATCAATAGATTTCTTAATGTTTAACCTTCTTTGTATTGCCAGGAAAAATCTTATTTGGTTATGATGCATTGGTTTTATGACTGAATGTGGAATACATAGTACATTCTAGATAGATTTTGGTCAAAATTTCTAATATAAGTTGATATTTAAAACAGTTTATTATTAAATTTGCTGAAAAATATTCCTACCCAATACTACATAAATGTTGTATTTTTAGTGTGAGATTTTTGTACCCAGGTTCCAGCAGAATGTTGTTATTTTGCTTATGTATATTTTTTCACATTTATTAACAGATACTGTTTAATGTCTTCAATCTGTATTTGCCATGTATTTTTATTACTGTGCTATGAAAATATTTAGCTGGCCTGTCACAGACTCTAGAGTCAGACTAAAAGATTTGTAGAAACAACAGGATAATACCTTTGCCATGTTGTCTTCAGTGCTATTTTTTTCACTCCTTCTTAGTGGTTGGTTACTCTCAGAACTTGGTTAGAAATTTAGTTCTTCTAATTACCAGCGAGTAGTTTCATATTTATTTACCCTCTCTGAACCTCAGTTATGCCATCCGCCATAATTAAAACTATAATAATACCACTTATGGTTGAGCTGATAGACCTTCAAGAACATAGCCATGGATTGGGAGCTCGTGTACATTTTCAGCAAGGCAAAATTAAATTGCACACAGCTATTAGTAGAAATATGGCAAAGAGGTTTCATTTGGACCATCTGTCGGATCTTCATGAGCCCACACATCTCTGCCTCTTTAATCCAACTGGTAAATAGGTAAACCATGCCAGACAAAAATAAGTATGCCAGGCTACTAGCAGGCTGTTCTGGAAGAATGGTATAGAAAGCATCTTAAAAGCTTGACCTGTGAGCTGTAGCTCAAGGATTTTATGCTTACATAATTGTGGGTTCCATTACCCACTGAGACTTTAATAACCTGTTTCAACCAGTCTTGAAATTGTTTGGGGGTGTTCTGCCATCAGCAATGCTTATTATTTTTTAAATAAAAACAGAAACACTTAGTCCGTGAGTCCTGTTGCACATAACACTTCCTCATGGGATTGGTATGAGTTTTCAGTGAAATACGGTACGCAATGGCATAGCATGATTCCTGCTGCATTCCACTGGTTTTGTAGAGATGAGTATTTAAATGTTTTGAAGAAAAATATGCCAGGTAACAAACCAAGTGGAAAATAACATTCTTTAAAGGGTGCTTTTCCCAGACTGAGTGGATGCAGCAGATAAATCACACAAGACAGTGCAACAGTCACTCGAGGCTCCGGGGAACCTACACACAATCTGGGCTGTGCACTCAGAGCGGAATCCATAGAGCCACCCTGTGTTTTGCTGTGTGTAATGCACACTTTTTGCCCAGATTTGTGAGGGAAAAATGATGCACATTATACATGGGTAGTACTAATTCCATATCTATCTAAAAGGTTTTTTTTTAAAGAGTTTATTTATTTATTTTTAGAGGGAAAGGGAAGGAGAGAAAGACAGAAATATCAGTGTATGGTTGCCTCTCGTGAGTCCCCTGCTGGGAACTGGCCTGCAACCCAGGCATGTGCCCTGACTGGGAATCGAACCGCGATTGTGTGGTTCGCAGGCCCGCATTCAATCCACTGAGCTACACCAGCCAGGGCTCTATCTAAAAGTTTTTAATTCTTTTTTTATTGCTGTTCAGTTACAGTTGCCCCCATTTTTCCCCCCTTGTTCTCCCCTGCCCTGTCCAACCCCCTGCTCCCAAAGACAGTCCCCTCCCCACTGTCCTTGTCCATGGGCCCTTTGTACATGTTCCTTGACTTGACCATTCCCCTTCTTTCCCTCGTTATCCCCCCTTCCATCTCCCTTCTGTACACTGTTAGGAGTACTAGTTCCATATCTACATGTTTTTTATTCTTTTATTTATGCTTATGCCTTAAAAGTGTAACTCTAGACAGCAATAAAACAATGTCCGTATGCAAAATAATAATACTGTGGAATAGGATAATTGGTTTTGTTTACAAATATAAATTAAAAAATGAAATAGAAGTTTCTTTTTTCCTGAAAGTTTGGGCCATAAATGTGGGTGCACGTTATACATGGCAAAACATGGTGTTTGGTTACATCAGGGAGTTCCAGTAAACCACAGGTGGCACACACAAGGCCCAAGAGCTGAATCTGGCCCTCCACCTTGTTTTATCTGCCCAGCACCTTGTTTCTTGCTGAGCTCCTTCCCCCAGGTAAGGAGTAGTTACATTTATACAGACCTAAAATTACATTCGGCCCTTTGAAGGCAACTGTTGACATGGCCCCCAGTGAAAATGAGTTTGATACCCCTGCAGTAGAAGCAAAGAAGAAAGGAGATCCCCTCCCGTGCACAGCTTATGCTGAGGCATGGAGTTCTGAAAGGCAGACACATTCTGAAACTCCAAGTGTGTGAATGGGGGGGGGGGGGGTGGGTTTTCAAATGAGGCTAATGTAGAAAGTGTTGCATCAGGCTTTTTTAAAGCAAAGGGCCTGATTATTCTTCTTTTCCATGGCTTAGGGGCTCATCATAAACTTCCGTTTCCCTAATTGAAATGCCTCCTGGCTTCAAATGCAGCCTGGGTTAGGTGCAACTGTTTGCCTGAAGTTCAAGAGCTCCACTGGTGAAGACGCTTCTCAGTGACCCACGAATCTCCTTCAGATCTGTGTTCCACCATGTGCTGTAGCCTAAGGAAGATACACCTAGTTTAAACAGGTAACTTGATTATCAAGTTTCCTTAGCTGGAACGCTTCATCTTTTAGATACTTTCAGGTTATTAGGTTCTGACCCTCCGGGCAGCTTCAGCCACACCATTCCCTCCCCGACTCCCCCCACCTTTTGGCATCTTCTGTTTAGTCTTGTAGTTAAAAAGCCCTATACAGTTACTTAGAGGCGGCATTTTAGAATTGGAGGGAGCAGCACAAGCCTTTGTCTCAGTGACCAGACGACTTTCAGGATCTGTATTATACCATTCCCAGGTATGATGGCCAACTCAGAACCAGATGATGGCCTTGGAATCGTCGGGAAACAGGGACCTTTTGGTAAAAGTTGGAGGGTGCACCGCTAAGGCCAGCAGAGAGTTGAAGTGAAAATTCAACCAGCCCTGGCTGGGTCGCTCAGTTGCTTGGAGAGCTGACCCAATACGCTAAGGTTGGGGGCTCCACCCCTCGTCAGGGCACTAGCAAGAACCAACCCCCTTATTTATGAATGCGTAAATAAGTCCAAGGACAAGTCGATGTTTCTCTCTCTCTCTCTCTAAAAAATAAATAAAAATTAAACAAAATCAAACAATCAAAACAAAATCAAGAACCTCCAATGCTCTTCTATTCCTCGCGGTCTTGCAATCTGTTCAGGGTAGTGTTTCCCAAGGGGCAAACCTGCACACGCCTGAAGGGCACGGAGCGCCCGGGTGGGGCCCTGTCCACCGCACCCAGCGCGGCGGCGCGCACACCCTTTTTCTGCAGACTCACAGGTTTCAGGCCTCGCCTCCTCCGGGCCCAGCTGGTCTCCGCCTTTTTAGGCCTGGAAGCCAGGCGATCAGAGACCCTCGCCCTCCGCTCCCGGTCGCTCGGGTCCAGCGCCGGCCCGCCCTGAGAGCCGCGCGGGACCCGCAGCAGACCCGGGTCAGCGCCGCGCAGCCGCTGGGTCCCGCGGGCGCCAGGAAAGGAGGCGGGGCGGCGGGGCCGGGGGAGGAGCGGCGGCTGTGAGCCAGTCCCAGCTTGGCCTCCGCCGGCCGGAGCTGGCCATGGAGGTCTACATCCCGTCCTTTCGCTACGAGGAGAGTGACCTGGAGCGGGGATACACGGTAGGCGCGCGCCCCGAGATGCGGACCCGAGGCTGCTGAGCCCCGCAGGTGCCCCTCAGGCCGCCGTCGCCCCTGCTCGGGGGTCCCTTCGCTCCCTCCCCTCCCCCGGCCCAGAGGAAGGGCTGCGCCCCGGCGCGGTTGTCAAGGAAACGGGCACCCCCTCCGGGGCGCCGGGGCTGCTGGTGCCCGGGGGTGTCCCGGTTCCGTCCCTTCTCCTTCCCTGCCGAACTCCTGGGGCAGGAGCCTCGGGAGTCGAGTCCCAGGACGCGGCACTTGCCGTTCTCCCGTCGCCCGGCCCCTGGAGCCTGGGCTGGGCTGCGTTCCTTTCTGGCACAGCTGCTCCCTCTGCCCGGATAGAAGCGGCTTCGCGGGGGGTTGATGTGGCTTCCAAGTTCTCTAGGTTTCATTCAGATGGATATGTTAATTTTTAAAATTACCATCTGTAGCTATTTATTAGTAACACGTGTGTGGCTTGTAGATTGTTTCCGAAGTTTTTCTAGTTCTGTGCCATAAAATGGCTAAATCGGGTTCTTTATCGAACACCTGTTCCACACCTAGAACTGTAAGCACAAAGAAATAAAAAACAGGGCCCGCTCTCCGCAGTGGAGTGGGCGGGGAGGGCGGAGACCAGTCCTGGGACCTTTGGGTTACAAGTTTAGTAAGTAAACAGTAGGTGGTTGGTTTCCCAATGAATGTAGGCATGGAGGGAGAAATGCCTCCGGCTGGATAGACCTGGGGAGATTTGGGCTTTGCAGAAGATTTCAGAAGACAGCCTGAAAGGATTATTTTATTCACTTCTCGTTCACTCGACTTGCTAAACACCAGTTACACTAATTTGGCAGAGAAGTATTTTAACCTCTCCACGTATTACTGGTTTTTGGTGACAGCCTATTGGGAACCTTGTATTTGCATAGAGAGGATTCAGTCATCCTCTCAAAGAGATTTTTAATTAGGAGTGCTTTTGTAGGTACGTAGGGGCTGGCTGGGGAGGGGATAGAATGAATGATGTCACTGGAGTCTGGAGCAGGGAGAGGGTAGTTCTGCTGGGCCTCACGGTATTGTGCTAATAGATGGGGGGTGGGAGGTGTTTAGGAATGCTGACTTGAAATCTGGGGAGTTTTGCTGAGATTGTGAATTCTACAAAGAGGAAGTGCAGGGCAGAATCTCTTTCGAAAAGGAAATGCCTGGGAAAAGGCATTTCACACTACCAGATTCTCTGCAAACAAGGGCAGCCTCGAAATCATTTTAGTTTAGAAAGAAGCAGGAGTGTATACTGTAAGAAAATGCAGATGAACTCAAATATTACTTCACAGGGAGGTTATTCTCTACCCACCAAGTCCCTGCCTCCCCCCACCCCCAGTTTATTTCTCTAATATCTGTTTTTCTGTAGGCTGTAAGCACCATGAGGCTAGGACATGTCAGTCCCCACTGCTGTCCCTGGTACAGGGCTCTCACAGAGTAAGAATTCAGTACCTGTCTGTTGAATGAGCAATGAGTGGTTGAGTGTTCCGACAGGAGAAGAAAACCAGAAGAGGAGAGTAATTCCTGACAGGTGCTCACTAGCCCAGAGAGCTACAAAAAAGGATGGACAGCAGGAAGTCACTAGAGAGTTTTAAGGAAGTAACATGATGAGCTTTGCATTTAGAAAGATGACCATAAAGCATTAATCACTTAAGAGAACTTTGCAAAACTTCAGAAAGAAGAGGATGGCAGCCTGAACGAAGGCAACTTAGAAAGGAAAGGGAATGACTACAAGAATCCCCAGGACGAGGTGACCAGATGCGAGACAGCAGAGTGACTCCCGAGACAGCAGAGTGACTCCCGTGTGTGCGAGTGTCAGTGACCAAATAAGAGCTGAAGCACGGGGGATTTTGTCTGGGGAACCTGTTGAGGTTTTTTGTGGCAGGTGATGCTATTTGATTCAGGGTTCAGGATATATAAGGATATATAAGGCTGGAAATTGGTTCTAGGGGGTCATTCAGCATAAAAGATATAAAAGCATAAAAGTTGATGTTATTCCCAGGAAGAGCATGTGGAGTGAGGAAAGAGGGAGAACTGAAGGTAAAACCTAGAACTTGCAGGAGCAAAGAATTACTAGTATAGCATCTAGTATGTGTGGCTGAATGCTCTTGTTAGGTGAGGATGGAGAACCATCCATTGGTCACGAGGGTGAGCGGGTCCTGGGTACCAGTATATGCTGATGTTTTCATTTTTCAGATACACTGTTGGGAAAGACAACAAAACTAGAATTACTGCTTAGGTAACCACACAAAAGTTGGAATATATTAGATACCATTTTTCCTAGCTGTAAAAATTAAGGCATTGAATTAGATGGTTTTCCAAGTCCATTTTAACTCTGACTGACTGTGTTGTGCTTAAGCAAATATATCTTTCTTGAGGTCTGGACTCTCACTGATTACTTGATGCATCATTCTTTTCAATAAATAAGGCAGTTTCATATATACATGATCATAATATTGAGAAATATGCAGGGATCATTATCATTTTCATATTTTATGGGTTAAAAATAGAAAATGGAACAATGTAGTTCATAATTTCTTACCTTCAATAATAATAATAATTTCTTACCTTTCACAACTTTTATTTGCCCCTCTTCATTTTTCCTTTTTTTAAAATTCTGGAATATATATATATATATATATATATATATATATATAAAGATTTTATTTATTTATCTTTAGAGGGGAAGGAAAGGAGAGAGGGAGAGAAATATCGATGTATGGTTGCTTCTCATGTGTCCCCTGCTAGGAACTGGCCTGCAACCCAGGCATGTGCCCTGACTGGGAATCGAACCCCAATCCTCTGCTTTGCAGGCCTGCGTTCAATCCACTGAGCTACACCAGCCAGGGCTAAATTCTGGAATATTTTCAAGCAAATGCAAGATATAATTTCACCTGTAAATATTTTGCTATGGCTCTCTGACAGGGAAAGACTTCTTAAACATAAGCAAAATGAAATTTTACCAGAAAATTAGCAACCCCTTTATATTGTTACTCATCCAAAGTCTGTGTGCCAGATGCTTCAAAAGGCTAAAACTCAGCTTGGAGTAAGGAAAGGTTCATTGACTGAGGAGGTACAGATCAAGAAGGTGGGAGGCCTAAGACTAAAATCCATCTTAAGAAAGTCTGGAGTTCAGGCTTCTTTTATATCAATGAAAGGGGAAATGGGAGGGGCTTATTTGATAAGAACCCAAGTCCCAAACAGAATTCTTCTAATGGTTACCATGTCTAAAGCAGAAGCTATTAGCTTGAAGGTCGTGGGAACTACTCAGGCTTGAACAAGGGTAGAGACAGAGCTCCTTCCAAGAATCTACTGTCTGATGGTCTGAGGCAGTGATGCTAGCATTGGGGAGCCGCTGCCAATGCTAGCAGAGAGGTTTGACTGCACAGAGACCATAATAAGTCAGTTGCCTGCAGACTCATGTCAAAACCCTACCAGTGAGTGGCACGTGAGAATTAAGCTGCATCTGGTGGTGGGCTTTAAGTCAAAATCCAACATTTATTTTAGTCCGTACAAGGCCTGCCCATTATTTTATTTACCACTTCCACTCTCACCTCTTTCCTGCACGGCACATTTGTTTCAAGCACAGTTTTGGTAAGCCCACATGCTAACCCTAGCATGTGGTGAGTTGTATAGAAAGAAAGTACACAATAAATGTAATGCATTTGAATTATCCTGAAACCACCCCCAACCCTGCCCCTGCTCCATGGAAAAAAATGTCTTCCAAGAAATGGGTTCCTGATGCCAAAAAGGTTGGAGGCCGCTGATCTAGATGAAGAAAGGGTGAGGACATTTTTTCCCCAGAAGCTCTGAACAAATACATCTTCCTCACATCTCATTACCCTGGGTGGTTTCTCGACTACTCCTCTTATCAGAGGAAGCCTGGGTGCTGATTGGCTGAGGCCAGGGCTACCTGAACCAATCACCATGGCAAGGATAGGTTAACCAGAGAAAGTTAAAATAGAGGGCAGATGGAGCTGGGAATGAGGTCAGTCATTCCTACCACATAACTCTGTAGACACCACAGTGGGTGAAGGTCAGAAGGACAGCGGGAGCACAGTGTCCACCACAGCAGCCTTCAGTCACCCATTCTACGCATCATCTGGGATGAAGGGCCCTTTGTGTAGCAAGGGCAAAACTGGCACACTGCCTCCTTTGTGGTGAGCACACAGCATAAGCGAACATTAAATACTTGAGTGATTAAATCAAGCATGTGTAAGATATGCTACTGGTGGCATGTAAGGACAAGAAATACAGCTTGAAAATATTATTGAATATTGATAGAATGCTACATTCCCTTAAAAAACAAAATGCAGTAGTCTGGCAGAAATAACGCCTGCTTGAGTGTGGTTGGTAGGGTAGTAATATGGGTGTAATCATTTATAGTTTTAATTTGAACATTTTACCTAAAATCATATGGTGTGCTTGAGTGTGAAATTGTTATGTAATAGAATTACATGCTTACAATTTTGTAATTAAAAAGGTGTTATTTGTGCTGGACCCTGTATGTACAAGAGGATTGAATTTTGCAAATATGGTTGGTGCTTAGAGATTTGGGAACAGAAGTAAGTTTATTTTCATTGAGCTAGAAATACATTTTAATCTTTCCTCAGTAGTTTTTACTATTTAATTTATTTATCTGTATAAACTTTTATCTTTGAAGTAATTTTGGATTTGCAGAAAAGTTACATGGTTAGTAGTGAGAGTTTTAGAGTCAAAACAAAGAAAAGAGCATTGGTACTTACAATTAACTGAACGCCAGACTTTACTTGAACTTTACCACTTTTCCCACTAATGTCCTCATTCTGTTCCAGGATCTGATCCAAGATACCACATTGCATCATTTCCTCTGCTTTGATGTGAGGCTAAGTTAGTAGTCCAAATTGTACAATAGCACACTGTCTTGAAAATGAGGCAAGCGTGTTTTTAGAGACGAACCTTTATAGATCACATCAAATATTGTTCATTTCAGATGCTCCCCTGGTAAGTTTTACCAGTTGACAAAAGCTCATTTATAATACTCCGCCAGTTAATGACAGAAGCTGACACAGCCTCAGGTGAGAGGCACAGGCTGTGAACTCGTGCAGTCGGCATTCAAATCTCCCTTCTGGCATTTGGCCCGAAGTCTGACTTTGGGCAAGCTCCTTACTCTCCCTGTATCTTGTTTTCCTCACTTGTAAAAGGGGAGAAAATGCATGCCTATCTTATAGAGAGGTTTGAAAATTAAATAAGATTATCCTTGCAAACTGCAAGGAATGGTATCTCTAGCTATGTTCCAGGTTGTGTCTTATTATTTCGAGTAGAGACTGCTTTGAAGTTTGATTTTTTTAAGCTCTTTAATGTGAACTAATAATATAAACAGAAGTCCAGAAATATTTATGCCATGTAAAATACACTCTTTGCAAAAACTTCTAATACTTCAGAAGTTACAATTACCTATAACCAAATGACCTTATTATAACTTTCAAATTATGTCTATCAATTCAGGCTCAGATTTTTAGCCTTATTTATTACTACATATGTTTTTTTTTTCCTTCAAAGGAAAAAAGATCATAAAAGATAATACACTCACATACATGATAAGGATACAGTACTATAAAGAGCATGGAGAAACTTTGATAAGTTACTTGCTTCCTACTGTAACAAGGTATTCTCCATACATCTTTTACCTTTTTCACACCAGTTTTGGAATTTGCTTCTCTAAAGATTCCTGGTTGCTTTTCATGGAAAGTGATATTTAGAGCCCATGATCTGGGCACAAGGTGTGTATACCGACACTGGGTTTGTAGAAGTTTCTAGATCTTTTCAATGGTCACAGCTAGGATTTTAAAAAGATGAATATATGGTAAATTCAGGACAACAGATTTTTTTCTTAGTTTCTTCTATTTTCAACTTTGTCTTCTTTTACCCCTACTAAAAAAATCTCTGAACTTTAGATGCTGAGATTGATAGATTTAGAACATCATATGATTAGTAATTTACTTTATCTAACATTATATACATCAGTGTGTCTTTTTTTGGTATAATATAGTTTAATGTTGGGAATGTTGGTTCCTAAATATGCTAATAAGGGAGTATATTTTTAAAGTATGTTTTACTGATTATGCTATTAAAGTTGTCCTGATTTTCCCTCCTTTGCCTACCTCCACCCAGCACCCCCCACTCCCTGAGGCAATCCTCGCACCATTGTTCATGCCCAGGGGTCATGTGTATAAGTTTTTTGACTGCTCCATTTCCTATGCTGTCCTTTACATCCCCCTGGCCATTCTGCAACTACCCATTTGTACTTAATCCCCTTGCCTCTTTACCCATTCTGCCCCACTGCCCCTCCCATCTGGCAACCATCAAAAGGTTCTCTGTATCCATGATTCCATCTCTGTTCTTGTTTGCTTAGTTTGTGTTTTCGATTCAACTTTTGACAGGTATATATTTTTGCCATTTTGTTGTTCATAGTTTTGATCTTTTTCTTCAATAAGTCCCTTTAACATTTCATATAATAATGGTTTGGTGAGAATGAACTCTTTTAGTTTTTTTCCTTGTCTGGGAATCTCTTTATCTGCCCTTCAATCTTAAATGATAGCTTTGCTGGGTAGAGTCATCTTGGCTGTAGGTCCCTGCTTTTCATGACTTTGAATATTTCTTACCAATGTCTTCTAGCTGGCAAAGTTTCTTTTGAGAAATCAGCTGGCAGTATTATAGGAGCTCCCCTGTAGGTAACAAACTTCTTCTCTCTGGCTGCTTTTAAGATTCTATCTTTATCTGTAACCTTTGGCATTTTAATTATGATGTGTCATAGGGTGAATCTTTTTGCATCCAACTGGTTTAAGACTCTCTGAGCTTCCTGGACTTGCATGTCTATTTCCTTCACCAGATTAGGGAATTTTTCTTTCCCTACTTTTTGACATAGATTTCCAATTTCTTGCTCTTTCTCTTCTCCTTCTAGCATCACTATTATGCAAATGTTGGACCTCTTGAAGTTGTCACAAAGGCTCCTTATACTATCCTAATTTTTTTGGATTCTTTTTTCTTCTTTTTGTTCTGTTTGGTGGTTTTTTGCTTCCTTTTTTCTTTTTTTTTTTTTAAAGATTTTATTTATTTATCTTAGAGGGTAGGGAAGGAGAGAGAGAGAGAAATATCAATGTATGGTTACCTCTCATTCGTCCTCTGACGGGAACCGGGAACAGGCCTGCAACCCAGGCATGTGCCCCGACTGGGAATTGAACCGCGATTGTGTGGTTCACAGGCCTGCACTCAATCCACTGAGCTACACCAGCCAGGGCTGCTTCCTTATGTTCCAAATCATTAAATTTATTCTCAGCTTCATTCACTCTACTATTGTTTCCCTGTAAATTGTACTTTATTTCAGTTCGTGTATCCTTCATTTCTGACTGGATCTTTTCTATGCTGCCGAGGTCCTCACTAAGTT
Organism: Sturnira hondurensis; assembly: GCF_014824575.4. Lineage (NCBI taxonomy): Eukaryota > Metazoa > Chordata > Mammalia > Chiroptera > Phyllostomidae > Sturnira > Sturnira hondurensis. The sequence continues at coordinate 5,899,214 of NW_028074140.1, read as the reverse complement.
ACTTGAACATCCTTATAACCATTGCTTTGAGCCCTGCATCTGATAGCTTGCTTATCTCTGTATCATTTAGCTCTTTTTCTGGAGTTTTCATCCGTTCTTTCATTTAGGCCATGTTCCTTTGTCTCCTCATTTTGGCAGATTCCCTGTGTTTGTTTCTGTGTATTAGGTAGAGCTACTTTGACTCCATGCCTTGGTAATGTGGCCTCTAGTAGGTGTCCTGTAGGTTCCAGAGGCAAAGCCTCCCCTATCACCCAAGCTGGGTACTCAAGGTGCACCCTTCATGTGGGCTGAGTACACCCTCCTCTTGTAGGTGAGCTCTGGTTATTGTTGGCAGATCAATGGGAGGGATTTAACCAGGCCTGTCAGCTGCAAGGACAGGCTATGACCACTGACCACCAGCTTCCACCCTGTGTGGAGGATCAGCTGTGCAGGGCAGGGTGGCAGTGTTCTGACATTCTCTGAAGCCGTCCACTGGATGTGCTGGTCCTGGGGTTTCCTTGATAGTCCTGGGGTTTCCAAGGTCAGCTCCCGCCTGTGTTTTGCCTGGGGCACCCTGCCTAAGAAATAAAGCAATCTGAGATGGCTGCTAGCTTGGCTTAGAGATTCCCAGGAGGAACCAAATGGTGAATCTAAACTGGCTGCTGCTAGTGCAGAGCCTGGAGCTCACTGAAGGTAGCTGTTGCTTATTTGGTAAGATTTAGGAAGTAGTGAAGCATGAGCCAAGACCAGCCATTCATATGGAAAAGCAGCCTGGGTGGGTCCGTGAGTTGGTTGGGGCAGAGTCTCCAGAGAACTCCAAGGAGGGTCAAATAGTGTTAGCCAGGTTGATGGAGTCTCAGACAAGGCACCAGCTTGCCGGCTTTGTGGGGGGAGGGTTCAGCAAAGGGACAATGGCCTCTTGCCCGCCTTGATGCCAGACATTTCAGTTTCTCCCCGTTTACCAGTGGTGCCTTTCAGGCTACTACCCTGGTGCTGGAGCTCAGAGGGAGTGTCAGTAGGTGAGTCCCTGTGTCAGTTCTTTAAGAGGAACTGCTTGGGGGTCCAGCTGTTTTTCTACTGACTGGATCTCTGCTGGTGTTTGCAGCCAGAAGTTGTGGGACTTACCTTCTTACCACTGGAACTCTGGGCTGGGGGCGCCTGTTGTGGGGCTGGGACTCCTCACTCCTGAGTTACCCTCCCAAATTTTTATCCACACACACATGGGTGTAGGACCAACCTGTTCTGTGTCTTTGCTCCTCCCACCAGTTTGGATGGGTGTGGTTTCTTTAATTCCATAGTTATTGGACTCCCATTCAACTTGATTTTGTAGTTGTCACACTTCCATACAACTTCATTTCTGACCCTTCTGAGTGATGGTGGTTCTGTATTTTAGTTGTAATTTTGATATGGTTGTGCAAAGAGTTGAACTATGTCTCCCTACACCACTGTTTTGACTGAAAGTTCCAAGTCTTTATTATAACACCAGTACTACCATCAACAACATGATTACTGAATACAACTCAAAATATTTTTTAACAAATTCTTTGTTCCCAGTTCTCTCCCACTAAGAGTGTGCAGATGACTGTGTTTTAAAATTACTTGCCTTGGTTTTTCTCTGCTTATAACACTAACTAGCCTCCCTGCTTTAGTTTATATTTTATTCTTAGGGATTTTTAAAATTTTGTTTTAAAACTGTGTAAAATAATTATATCCTGTAACGTGTTTATCTACAGAAATCTAGCTTCTGTTCATGTCCCTTTTGCCCTGTTTTCTTCCCCTCCCATGGATGACCATTTAAAAAGTCATGGTTGCTCTCAGCTTTTGGCCCAGAGGAAGCTTAGGTGTAACTTTCTTCATCTGGTTCATCCAACACCAGCTGCCTCTACTGTGCTGCCGAAGTTTGACCCCAATGAGATCAAAGTCTACCTGAGGTGCACCAGTGGGGCCCTCAGGTGCCATGTCTGCCCTAGCCCCCAAGATTGGCCCCTGGATCTGTCTCCAATAAAGGTTGGTGATGACATCGCCAAAGCAACCAGTGATTGGAATGGTCGGAAGACGACAGTGAAACTGACCACTCAAAACAGACCCAGTTATAGGTTGTGCCTTCCGACTCTGCCCTGATCATCACAGCCTTTCAAGAACCATCACAAGGCAGAGAGAGGCAAAACACCACTAAGCACAATGGAAATATCACTATTGATGAGATTGTCAATATAGCCTAGCAGATGCAGCCCTGCTCTGTAGCCAGAGAAGTCTGGGCCCATTGAAGAGATCCTGGGGTCCGCCCAGTCTGTGGGGTGTGATGCTGATGCCCGCCCTCGGTGACATCCCAGATGGCATCAATATGGTGCAGTGGAATACCCGGCTAGTTGAAAACTACAAAGGAAAATACTTCAATTAAAGATCATTTGACAGCCAAGAAACAAGAAAAAAGTTGTGATCTGTCCTTCCATTTCAAAAAATGTATAAACAAATTCAAATATATTTGTGCCCCTTTTCTTAAATAGTGCTACATTAAAGCATTTTCTTCCACCTGCTTTAAAAAAAACTGACAGTGTGGCCTGGCAATCACTGCACAGGCGCACACGAAGACGCCGCGTTCTGGTCTGGAGCTCTGTTGTATGCCGCTGTTGGCTGCGGTCACTGGCCTTGCGCGTACTTGTGTTCGTGTTTTGGGCAGTGTATGTTCACAGTGGATTCCCAGCAGTGGGTTACTGGATCAAAGGCAGATGCATATTTAATTTTTCAAGGTATTGTCAAATTCTCTTCTATAGGGATTGTGTGCTTTGCATCCTCAGCAGTTTGTGAGAGTGTGTGTTTCCTCACAAATTGGCCCATTGAGTGTGTTGTTAATAAGCTTTTAGGTTTTTGTCAATCCGATAGGCGAGCAGTGGTATCTGTAAATCCCAGGTGGGTTGCTGGTAAATTCCGATCACTAGATTGGGGATATTTGAAGTGTGCTAGCAGGCTGGTGTCCCCTTTTAGTTGTATTTTGGCGGGGGGAGGGGGGAATATCTGAAATATGCTGTTCTTGTTGATTTTTATTTAAAAGGTAGGTTATTGAGGTTTTTCATATTATAGTTCTTTTTTCTAAGGAAGGACCAGTATGTGAATTGAGTCTTACCAACTGCCTTTTCCTATTTCTTTGAATTTAGATGAATTTAAGAATTTAGAAATTGTTTTAGAAGCTACAAACATCTTCTTCTTCTATGTCCTCACCCTTCTTTCCACCTTGCCACTGGAAATTTATCCTATTTTTAGAATTCCATAAAGCATACAGAGCAAACCTATATTCTTTTAATTACTTATTATGTGCCTTGCCTCTCCAAGGCACTGTACTGGTGTTGTGGGCCCAGGGGTAGCTGGCATGAAAGGATGGGTGGAAGTCTGTCAGATTGAGACAGGGAAGGTCACTTCATATTCAAGGAAGAGCATGGGAAGGGGTAGTAAATACAAATAGTCGGTAAGGAGGGGTGGGTGTTAGGGCTGGGACTGGAGTTTGAAGTTCAGGTTGAGCAGTTTAGTGGGACTGTAGGTACACAGCTGAGATTTTGTCCTGGGAGTAGTAGCTACAAAGTAATTAGAGTGGTTCTTGGCTTGTTTGTTTTGGGGAGGAGGGAGACATCAGAGGTGCCGATGATCAGGTGCCGATGACCATCAATGAAATGATAGTCAACCTCACTCATAGTTAAAGAAAGGCAAAGTTGAAACAAGAATTTTTATTTACTAGGCTAAATGCAAAAGATTGATAAAAGTTAGTACTGATGAGAATGGAGGCGAGGGGACCAGGGCTCTGACACACTGTGCCTGAGACTGTAACTTGGAAGATCTATTTTGGAGGGGGGGTTGGAAATATTTATTAAATGAAGTATCAATCCTTTGACCCAACCATTACACCTTGTGGTCTCTATCCACAAATGCACCAAGATATAGACAAAGCTATTCATTGTGGCATTCTTATAATATCAAGACAACATGGAAACAAATCATTCACTTCGTTAACAAATGTTACTGACTACCTACTAAGTGGTAGGCACTAAGTAATTGCCTGTTGGGGATAGGGCAGTGAACAAAACCATCAAAAGTCTCTAACATCAAAAAGTGTCAGTCCAAAGTCTCTGCTAGGAGCTTACATTCTAGTTAGATGTTTGGGGGTGCAAGAGTAAACATGATAACTAAGTCACAGGTAGTACGTCGGACAGTGGTGAGTGCTACTGAGTAAAATGAACAAGGGCGGGGGAGGGGACAGAGTTCTGAGGGGTCATCAGAGAAGCCCTCCCTGGGAAGTGACATCAAACAGACCTGCAGGAGGTGAGGGGGCCACTTGCAAGGTTATCTAGGGAATGAGTGCACGAGGCAGAGGGAACAAGGGATGAGATGGGAACCAGCCCAGTATGTTTTTGGTACAGAAAGGAGGTATTTGCCAGATGTCCAGTGGTCCAGACAATGGAACATTTTCTTGAGATCGCTCAGATGGTTACTGAAGGTGTGATGTACATCCAGGCATTGATGCACAACACACTGATGCCAGGTTTTGACACAAGCCTGGAAGTTCCAAAGGGTAAGTTCCCAGAGTTAGTTCGAGCCAGAGTCAGCATTTCCTGAAGCTCCAGCCCACTCGAAGTTAATTTAGCAGCTTGACCACAGTGAGTCTGTTTTATTTCCTCACTCTGTTTCTCAATGGTACTGTGGGGCTGATCAGGTGCGGTGGAGTGGTGGGTGGGGAGGGCTTACTGACTGGGTCTGAGGGGAAGTCATAAGGCTTTTACTCTGACGGGGGAAGCGGAGGAGGGACGTGATTCACTAAGTCTTTACTGGTCACCAGCCCTGTGCGAGGCACTTTGGGTGCTGAGGTCACAGTTGCAAAGAAAACAGGTGGGGTTTTTCGCCTGTACCTGTTGATTACGTGAGCTGTGTTCTAAAAGGGATCAGGCTCATTTCGATGTGGAAAGTTGACTGAGAGGGCAGGGGGCAGGCAGAGAGATCTGTTAGGAAGCTATTGTGGTGTCCCAGGTAAGAGATGAGAATGCTTGGAGCTGCACTGTGAGTATAGTGGGGGAGACTGTTGGATTGTGGATGCCTTTGGGTTAGAGAACCTGGAGGATTCACCAATGGATTGGGTTTGGAGTTTGAATAAAATGAGGAGCAAGATGCCGCCGAGGTTTGTAGCGTGAGCAAAGGAAAGAATGGTGGCACTGTTTATTGAAATGTGGAAGAATTTGGGTAGAGTGGATTTTGCAGGGAAAACCAGAAGTCCTATTTTTGGACATGCTTAGTTTGAAATGTTGGACCAGATACCTGGGCATACTGTGTCCCAATCAAATTGATATGTAAAATTAGCCACCACAAATCTACTCTTTGTCAACTTGGCAACCACATACATCTCCTTTTAAGCCATACTTAATCTCCCAAGTTTTCGGTAGCAAGCCAAGGTGTTTCTCAAAACGAGCGTAGCTGTTCACAGGGGGTGTGGAGCTTTGATCCCAAAATCTTAATGACCTGCAGTGTGACTCGCCCGCAGAGTCCTCCAAGGGCTCCGCACAGCATCCCTGTCTGGTGCTGCCACTTCAAGCACCACTGATGGGTCTGTTGCTCCCAGTGGCGGAGCAGTTTGTACAGTGGCCCGGACCTTTGGCAGAGCCCTCTCGTGTTCTGGGCCCAACTCAGAACTAGCAGCTTCGCAGGTCACTCAGGAAAGGGGCCAGAGTAATGCACTAGGGATACGTTGCCTGCAAAATCCAAGAAAGGATGCCCTATTATGGAGGGCAGTCTGCTTTACTGTTTGCAAGTTTAGATATTAACCTCACACCCAAAAATGCCCTTATAAAAACACCCGTAACGTCTTCAAATATCTGGGCACTCCGTGGTAACGTCAACCATCACACTTCCTTCTAAAAGTGAAATGTGCATTTTATTCACAAATAAACATGGTAGTGTTTTTCTTCATTTTGTTTTAGCTTGGATGGCCACTACATACAAAACAGACTTTTGTATTTGTTCTGATATTTATTTTAAACTACGTTTAGTCCTTCCTGCAGTGGGAAGGTTTTTCCTTTGGGTGCACCCTTACTCTGCACTCTGGGTGCAGAATTTGCCTCTCCGTTTTTAAACAGTGACCATAGCGCAGGGAACAAGAGTTGATGGGAAAGGCCTGTTTTCCTGGTTTATTATTAGTGAACAATTAGATCGCATTGTCAGTAAAAATTGATGGCTGCAGCTTCCAAACGATTGAACCTGTGCTAATAAATGCAACAGTTGTTCATAATTTGGTGGTAAATGACCTTTAAATGTAGATGTTTATGGAGGCTGTCCCTGGGGAACAATTTAACTTCCAAATGACACCCATGAGTACTTGTTATCATTTAAATATGCTTCCTTTTGTCAATAACAGAATAACAAATACTGGTTAGATTTCTAATGTTGATTCAGATACCAGGAAACCTGCTGAATAAATTAGTGTACATTTGATTTATATTGACCAAAATTTTTTACATGGCTATGTTCCGGGTCAAGGTGACGTGCATTTCAATGCTCTGTAGAGCAGAGGTCACATTTGACTGACGTGAATGCTTACACTGCTTTTAATTAACTTTTAAATATTATCCTAAAATTCCTTCTCAAGTACCAGTTATTCGGAAAAGGGTTGAAATGAATTTAGGACATTAGTGGAGACCTTATTTTAAAAGTCAATACTCTTGATCTTTTCCATAAAAATTATTGGAGTAAATTATTGCTACATTTTATCTTATAATTTACATGGAAATCAGGTCTGCCTTTTTCCATTATAGACTCTGAATTCATTGTCCGGGGGTTTTTACGTTGATAGTTTTGCAGAAATCATCTGAGATAGCATTGAGAAAAGCAAAGTAATGAATGAAGTCTTACCTAGTACAGAAAGTACTTTATCTAACAAATGCATTTTCTTAGTCCTCTGCACTTTTCCTTTGATGATGTGTTTGGAAGGAGGTGTTTTGCAGGGTGAAGATGTGGATTAAATCTGTCAGCCACTGATTAGTAGTCCGGAGTAGAATATGTCTTAGGGAAGCTTTAATCAACATCTGATTTGCCCTTTGAGGGAATATCTTTGAAGCGAATGCTTCTTCTTTTTTATATTAAAATTATTGGATAAAAGGCATTCTGCTTTCAGCGCAGAGTTTTTCTTATTGGTGCCCCGTGTAAGAAGTTCTCAGGCAAGAAGCTTAGAACTGCAATATACAAAGGGTTTTATTTTTCTCAGCCATGAGGACCTTTGCCGTCACTCACAAAGCGTGCTTTGGGTATCTGGGAGACCTGCTGAGCTTTGGAGCTGCAGGTAGCTGAAAGGAAGCACAGGGCTCCTCTACTTTGAAACTTTCCGTAGGAACTGTTATCCGTGTAAACAGAGCCGCCTTCCAGAGGGAAAGGACACCAGCTCTACCCGCTCCCAGAGAAGGCCCACGGCCCTGTGATGTCCGTTTAGTTTCAGCCACATGTGGTTCCTTAGCCTGTAGCTTCATGCCTAAGTTTCACATGCCCAAAATAGCATCGACCCCCTATTGTCCACAAGGGCAAAAGAAGCGGCAGTGCTGAAAATGCCAATAAGAGAAGAGGAAGTGGAGCTAATAAAATGGAAAGTGATGAGAGGATGACAAACGTTGCCTGTGCATATGAGATGAATCATTCAGTAGTGGGAATGATTCTGAAGGACAGCGAGGAGGGTCATGTAGCCTTTCTGGTAAATGGGCATGGCACGTACGAAGTGACTGACAAGTGGAAAGACTGGGGTGTCAGCACCGACTTCGGGTGCCTGGTGCTACGGGAGAAGGCAGGGAGTGTGAGAAAAACACTAATTGCTGATGGGATGTTGCTGCCGGTGGATGGCCCTTTGGAACTGTCCGAATGAAGGCTTGGGCTTACAGTGCCTATAAGTGGCCGCTGAAGCTTTATGTGGTGCTAAGACAAGGCTGCACCCTGGAGTCCCCTGCATCCCACCCTTAGCGAGCCTGATGGTTCAGGGCTGTGAATTGAGCACCAGAATTTTTAAAAAGTCGCGGGGTGATTCTAATAAGCAAAGTTGAGAACTGAACTAAAGATGTCCCCAAGATATCTGTGGAGGTCATTTGCCCCAACACATCAGTGGTTCTTGGGAGCGATTAAAAGTACAGATTGTCAGACTCTGTCCCCTGAGATTCTACTGTAATCAGGGCTCAGGCTTTGGTATGGTGTAAAAACTCTCCAGGTGATTTTAATTTGTAGCCAAGCCTGCAAACTAGGGAGCAGGTGGCTTACCCAGTTTTGAAAAAGATGCCCTGTAGAGTGGATATTTACTATGAAGGTAGAGGCCTCAGCTTTGTTTTAAAGCTGTAAAGGATTGTTTCAGCAAAAGAGTACCTAAGACCAAGCACTGAGACCACACTGGAGTGTCTGGATCCATAAGCAAATGAACTTAAGAAAGCTCTTCTGACCTCAGCCTATTTGAGGAAGTTCTACGGAGTGTCAGAACTAAGCTTTGGGAACTTGTGCAAGTCACAAATTTCCTTGAACCTCTTTTCCCTAAAGTGCCTACCTGAGTTTCTCGAAAGGATCCAGTGTAAGTACTGAGCCCTTAGGAAGAACTTCCCCATATGGGGCGTTGTTATTTCTAATAATTCTCATCAAATTTTTTTGCCAGAAGGGGTTATATCATATATTTTACCTTCCTCTTATCCAGAATGGTTTTTGTTTTTCTCACTTGTGAATAATTTAATATTTAATTCACTGCTTTAAATGAATTCTTCTTGGAAGCAGTGTCGGAAGATCCTTGCAGTGTTTTCCAACTAGAGAACGACGCTGAAAGTGACCTGGTCACCTCACATCTAAGAACAAGTGAAGAACTGGGTTTAAATCCTGGCGCTGATCTTCCTCTGTAACCCAAACTCTGACTCCTCTCACACTGGGTTACTCCTGCCACTAGTCTGGTTTCTTCTGCCCTTCTTGGCTGCCATTGTTAGTCAGGGCAAGTCATGCCGAAGCCACCTCCAAGGAAGAAGCCCCTCCAGCTACATTGCATCAAGGGTTAGAGGCACACTCAGATCCCTGGCTCCAAGTGCAGGCACAGCTTTTAACATTATTAAAACACTGGCCAAATCCTTCAGATATGCAAAGTAGCCCTCCATGGCCTTGCTCCACTTCCCTCATCCCCCCAGTGATAGCTGTGGGGGGTCTTCTCCATTTTGGGGGCCTCCAGCTTAGCACCCCAGTGAAGGTGAATTAGAGTTTGACCTGTGTTTATTTTATTGACGAACTGTATAGAATTATTTCTTGTGTCCAAGAAATAATTAGCACCCCGTTACACAGCCTGGCACTGGGGACGGGGCCAGTTCCCACCCAGACCCGTGTTTGTGTGTTTTCCTCTGAGCAGAAGTGGAACTTTGACTCCTGACTCATCAGTATTCGGGTTTAACCACAGTCAGAGGAGGCCAGCTTGAACGGACCGTTTCACCCAGAGTGGTGTTTTTCAAGTCATTGCTCTAGCCAACGTATGCCCCTTCTGTGTATTTTGGGCCTAGAAAGTTCTGTGGAGCTCATCTTTCTGGGACTCAGAATTCTAAATGCCTGGCTGGAGTCTTTTAACTGAAAGTTTAGCTCAGAACTTATGTGATTGCTGGGAGCAGGTCCCCACACTGGGGGCTGTGCAGGGCCTGAAGAGGGGCTTAATGGGGGAACGGGGCGCGAGCTGCAGCAGGCGGCAGTGTGGGGGTGTGGGGCGCAATTTTATCAGCCCCAGTGTTTAATTCCGGCAGTAGTTCTGGATGTCCTGCAGTGCACCGGGCCCAGGGGATGCCATCACTTTCAGCGGCTTTCTTTCCAGGACTCTCAAGAGACTCCAGGTTTCTCTCTCATAGGGATTCTTCCTGTTTGTGAGCAGAGCATACGCTAGAGCCGTGTAGTCAACCAATCCTGCATTGCTTCGTGGAGAGCCAAACATATAAATATGGTTGTGTTAGCAAGCTTTAATATGAATAAACTCTTAACCTCAGCTTCCTTGTCTTTAAAATGCCTGTAGTACCTAACGCATAAGGTCATTGCCAAGATTAGGTGATATAATGCCTGTGAAATGACTGCCCGGGTGTCTGCCTCAGATCACAGTCAGCTCAGTAAGTGTGCTGCTGCTGCTGCTGTCGGGCCTCTCTCCGCCTTCACAACCTTGGTTCAGTCCCTCTGAGGGCCAGGTGTAAAATGCAGTCGCAAAGCTGATAGGAAAGACAGGAAGGCAGCCGGGAGAGGGTCCCTCAGCAGGTTTCCTTGCTGTCTAACAGGTTAGGGAGGCACAGTGGGAACGTTCAATAGATGAAATCAGGTAAGAAGGAAAATTGATGTGAAGCCCTTGGGTGCTGATTAGCATGTTTTATGAGTCAGGCAGAAGTGAGGGTCATGTTGATCTTGTCGGCGTGACCTCTTTGGGAGGATGTTCTTTGAGAAGGGAAGTAGCAATGCAGTAGAAGAGTGGGCTTTGGAGTTGATGGTGCCTGGTCACTTCCTAACCAGGTGTTTAGTGGGCTAGTGACTTAAACACTCTGAGCCTTGGCCCCTTGACTGGGGATAATAGTAACTGCTTCATAACCAGTAGGGGTTGTTTTAAGCAAATGAAATAATAGGTGCCAAGCCCTTAACAAGGCCCTATAGCATGTAGTTAGTGTTGGCGTTTGTTTCTAAAAATTTAAATCTTTATATCAGATTTATGTAGAGTGTTCCCTGAGTTGGGTTGTTGTAGGATTTCTGATGTGAGTACAGTCAGAATTCCTCTCCTGTTCCTTCACGTCCCACCCACACAAAACAGAAACAATGTAAATCGTACCTTTCAAATAAACTTTTGATAGGACTTTCAGTATGGCAAGTGGGTTTGGGGATCACACTGGTTCTGCTCCGGAGGTTACGGAGAAGCCTGCTGTGATTCTGGTGCTGTGAGAGGCCTTTCTGCTGTGTGATAGTTCTTGACTAGACCAGGCTGCCAGCCAGCAGCCCTGGGGACCCGGCATCTCCCTTCACCCATTTGGGTCCCAGGGTCTCTGGCCTTGCTTCTGCCTGAGGGGTCGTGGTGGGGGATGGGGACAGTCATGCTAGTGACGATGGGGACATTCCTGGGCATGCCAGGGATTTGGAAGTAACATCTGAAACGTGTATCCAGTTCACTGGGGGTTAATTTAGGCAACGGAAGAGTTTGATCCCTGGTCAGGGCACATACAAGAATCAACCAGGGAATGTATAAATAAGTGGAACAACAAATTGATCTTTCTCCCTCTCCCCCTCTCCCTTAAAAATCAATAAATAATAAAAAAATAACAATGGCTAAAAATGATTTAAAACTTTGTATGTTTTTTAAAATATTAGATTATAGGAAAGGTGAATTTAAGCACTCCTGACTGATTTGTCCAGCGTTTGCTTCCTCTGGCTGCGGTAGGTCCACGTAGGGGCACTGCACTGTGTGGCGACGGCTATGGGACTGCGAGCTTCCTCCAGAGTTGCCTGTGGACTGTCTTGTGTCTAAGCTTTATAAACACTGCCACTCGCTTTCTTCAGGGGACATACAGGCTGTTCTTAAATAAGTGTGGGTAGGGACCACTGTACGTTGGTTATAGTGATGTCATCTTGAAAGAGTAAAAATTTGAATTGTAAAATCTTTACCATTTTTTTAGATTTGGAAGGGTTTTTAAAAAAAACAAACAAACATTTACTTATGTTAGAGAGATGTCCATTTTTACTGGCCGTATATAATAGTGTCAGTTTATAAAGATGAAGACATGTTAGTCTTTGAAAGCTCTTCAGTATGTTTTGCACTGATCCCTTGCTTAGTTAATATGATGTTAACATTGTAAGACGGTTCATTTTAAGGGATAGTTTCATAAAAAGTAGATGGAGATTATAAATAGCAGTATCATTTAACCTCTTTGCTCGTAGTCTAGCATACAAAAGAAGCAAAAGATTTTCTATTATAAAGTAGCATAATTAATCAATGTAGCTCATTAGCCGAGTCTTCGAAAGCCCAGTTGGTGCCAGCTCTGGGCGGCTGATAACTCTAAGGCATGATCGCGCCCTCGGGGGTCGCAGGTTAGCCCGACACCAGCCAACAGAGTACCTACAAGGCAATAGCGAATGCCTTATGGTAGAACGTAGCAAAAGAGCAAGTTGTATGAATGGAGATTTTGAGAATGAGATCAATGAGGAGTAAAGTACCTGGGATACTTGCTGTGAGAAATTGTGCATAAGGTGCTTTTTGAAACCTAAGTCGGATTTGGCTAAGCACATGGAAAGGATAGGGTTTTGTGAGGGAACTCACCCCCACCCCCCGAAAAAAACAGAGTGTACATGAACATTATTTGGTGGAGACAGGAAGAGAGTGGTGTCTAGTGCTCAGGCGAGCAGAGCATGCAAGTGTTTTGGGTACATGGAGCATGGCCAGGTTGCCGAGGGTCCCTGTGGAAAACCGCCTTTTTCTGCTCCTGGAGGGTGGGCAGCGGCCAGTGTTGAAGGTGTCAGAGTCCGTTGCACCCTGACAGGGAGTGGGGAGAGGAGGGAACATTCTGGCAGGTGGCACGTCGGAGCTGCTTTGGGTGGAGAGGTGCCGCGGAGAGAATGGCCATCACTGGCATCAGGAAAGGGTGAGACCAGAAACTCCGAAACCCGATAACTTTGTGCAGAAATCAACAGGGCGGCAGAGCGTGTCTCTGAACAGCAGAGGGACCTGAAAATGGGGAAGTCATGTTGATTGAACTTGGTGTGATATACAGAGGGTTTCCCAAGGGGGTTGATTGGAATCATCTCTGGGACTGTTGTTACAGCCCAGGCTGGGCTAAGGGGATGGAGAAGTGACCAGGAAGAAAGTCTGGACCGGATGGTGGTTCAGTTTTCTTTTTACTCCCGAGAGCTTTCTTCTTACTCCCTCATCTTCAAGCCTAGAAGCCAAGAAATGATGGTTTCCCATGGGAGCCCCCAGGGCATGCTCTGGAAGCTGGCTGCCACGTGTGGCCGGAGGGACTCTCTGTTCAGATGATGCCTGAGGCTCAACCTGATTCTGGCTTTTCCTGGACAGGAAAGTCGGGGAGAGGGGACCGTACAGCAAGCATAGGGACGGCCGGTCAGGGAGGACCCATGAACAGCCAGCTGCACTGAGCCACATCTGCCTTGGGAGAGAAATCCTAGATAATGAGAGAGCATCCTTTTTGGGATCAGGGTGGAAGAATAGGGCGGGGAGGTAGGTGTTGCCTCCTTTTTTGTTCATGGAACTCCGTAAGTCCCTTTCTTCTAGGAACCTGGTTGGTGTTCAGTTCAGTTGAAGCATGTGGGTAGGCGAGGCCCGCTGTGTGGTGGTGGTGGGGTGGGGGCAGAGAGATTGGGAGCACGGGGTGGAGAAAGCCCCTGTGGAGATGATGAGAGCCTTTGAGGAGCAGGTTGTGGGGTGGGGAGGGAATGGAAGTCAGATTGTCCTGAATTAAGGAAGTTGGACAGGGAGTGAGGAGAATTGGGTGTGGGCTGGCCCAGATGCTTTGACTCTGAAAGAAGGGAGAGATCAGAGCAGCAGGAAGGAAAGCCCCGTCAGATAAAGGCTTTTTCTAAATCAGAACACAGACCAGGAATATTTCAAAGTCCAGGGGAAAAGGCAGTGGTGTGAGGGGCCTGGGGGTTTTGAAAGGAGAGAGTGTGAGGGGGTGGAGCTTCCTGCCCCCCCCCCACGCCCCGCTGTGGGCGGAGCTGCTGCAGCCTTCAGGCTGCAGACTTGTGCTGGCGATTCAGCCACATGAAGCCTGGGAATAAGCGGTGGTTTGGGGCAGCGTTGTCCCCTAGAAACATGATGATGCGAGCTGCATCAGGGCTTAAAATTCTCTAGTAGCCACGTTTAAACAAGTAAAAAGCAGCAGATGAAATGAATTACAATAAAATCCAAAATTATATTTCAACATGTCAACAACATAAACATTACTGAGGTATCTTATGTTATTTCTGTTGTAATGGTTTGAAATTGGGTGTGTATTTTAGACACAAGGGACACACACACCCCAGGACTAGCCACTTTCCAAGTGCCCAAGAGCAGCCAGTAGAGAGTGGGACTGTCCTGGACCAGGCAGACTGAGAGGAAAGGAGGGGTCCAATTTAGGGCAAAAGCTGTAGTGACGAAGAGATAAAGGAATCCGTTTGGGGGAGATGAAATCTCAAGGTTCAGCTTCTTTAGCTACTGTTGAGAGCTTGACGTCGCCGCTGTTTGTCTGTGCTGTTGCCGTGAGTGCTCTCCGTGGACTCGTGGGCTCAGAAGTGCAGTGTGTTTGTGGTCAGCACCGCCTGAAGGAGGCGGAGCTGTGGGGGTAGGGAGCAGTGTTCCGGGGACTCAAGTCACCCCTTGGGCTCATTTCTGAGCGACACTTACTAGTTGTGCGCTGCTGAGCCAGTTGCTGTTCCATTCTGTGCCTCAGTTTCCTGGTCTCTAAAATGGGGATAGCAATCTCAAATTTCATTATATGGAATTCTACATTTACATGACAGGGTTGTTGCAGAAATAAATGTGGAGGGCTGACCCACACTTAAGGCTTAACAAATACATGTTAAAGGAAGAATTTAGACTACTTCGAGTTTGTGTTAATCATCATTATAATTTATTTTAAAATGCTTTCAAGAGACTAAAACTTTGTGAAATGTTATTTGAGGTTGGAGTTTAAACAAAAAAATTGCCTCCTTCAAGTCTGTGTTTTTCTTTAGGAAAATATGAATGATTTTTGAAAATATGAAAAACAGATAAAGTTTTACATTTACTAAATTAAAATATGTGGAGCAGTAATTAATATATTATTCTTAGAAGGCACCTGAGGGTGGGTGATATATTCCTTAAAATCTTCTACGAACAGAAGAGCAAACTTTTATTTCTGGTATATCTCTGGTGTTTCTGAGAAGTATGCCATACGGCAGCTTGGTTCTGATTGCATCCAAGTTGGAAAAACTTTTTATTATAGGCACATCTGAATGAAGAGGCTGTTAGGATGGAACTGGAAACACGGGGAGTAGAAACCTTGCAAAAGCTACCGTGCACGCGCCCTTTCTCTGTCAGTCAATGTCCCGTTTTTCAAATGAGCTTTTACAGTAACCAGATGGCGGGAGCGCCTCCCTCAGTGAGGGTGTAGGAGCCTGCCTGCCTGCTCATGCCCAGCTCAACCTTCTGACTGAGCCCGAAGTTGACTTTTGCCTATAAGAGTGGAAAATGGGCCTGATAAAAAGGTTCAGTCTGCAGGGCCTCGTTTTATTTATCATATCAGAAAAGAACAATGTTCTGTTGTGTTGTGGTCAAAATAGAAGACGACCTTGCTTGTTCACAAAAGCTCAAATCCTGGAGATAAGGGGGGTAAAATAATAGAGTACAACGGAAAGAGTAGAGTGTAATTATTTGTGGCTTGTCAAGTGAAGCCCTTTCAAGCCCCAAGTGATTCAAATCTGGGAGCTCTGCACAATTCTGTAAACCAACCACCAGCAGCATCAGAGAAATCTCCCCTGGCCCGCAGACAGCGCTGAAATTGCACCAGTTTGTCATGCACTGAGCGTGCCAGCCTCACACAAATATCATTTGGTTGCAAATGGGCCTGCCCCCAACGCCCTGAAACACGTTCTGTGGTGTCTGACTCTTGGCCTGCGATTTGTCATGTCCCTGCAGCTATCAGTATACAGTAATTTTAATAGATTCTGATGGTTTCCTTGGGGAAACACGGGATGCGTCTGGTTTGGGCACAGGACACGGGAGAGACTCTTCTGGCTGAAGGCAACAGGACCGCGTGCAGAAAAACTGGAGATTCATTTTATTTCATTAAAACTTGGTTTGAGGTTATAGCGTTGTGTTTTCTGAATTAAGAAAAGCAAATTCCCTGCACAGTTTAATAGCTCTAAAACATATTGCTTGTTTTTACATTCAAACTAGTTACCTCTTCAGAAGTGTATTGCTGACAGCGGTCTCAACTTTTCTAGAAGTCACAGCTGTAAGTGTGGGATCAGTTGCACGGAGTGGTTTATTTAGCGCCTTGCTACTCAAACTGTGGCCTGTGGATGGGCAGTGGTGGGAGCCTGTTAGAAATTTAGACTCCCAGGCCCCACCCCAGACCTACTGGATTTAGTCTTCATTCTCACAAGATCCCCAGAGGAAACGCATGAGTGTGAAAGTTTGAGAAGCTAAGAACCTCGGACTTACAGCACAGGCTTCTGCATCAAAGAAATCTGTGTTTAAACTTGGTCTTCCCGACTTGGTATGTTTGACTTTGAGCAATTCAGTCAATGTGCTAAGCCTCACATTCCTCTCATGTAGAGTGGGGATTATATAGCTACATCATGTGGCTATTTTGAGGATTAAATACAATTATGAGTACACAGCAACATAAATATCTCTACCTGTACCTATATATGCACAGGGCCTGACCTAGGGAAAGCATGCAGTAAGTGAAAGATGTATGGTGGTACCTTTGTGGACTTTGCTGTAAGAGCCTTAAAATTTATCTGATTATGAAGTACTTCCCTGAAAATAATTTCCACAGTGCAGGGTCGTGAATTTTGTGGATGAACCGCAGCTGCCTGGGGCTGCGGTTAGTGTCCGTCCCACATAACCGCGTGTACTGTCGACCTTTGTCCTGCAGCACTGTCCTGTCATGATTTAGAGCATACGGCAGAACCGTGGACTCTGCCGGCCACCCAGAGCGCTGTGTAACAGGCGCTCTCTGACTCCCAGACGTCGGGCTGTGTGCCATCTCAGTGTGGACCCGACTCCGGCCCCAGCGCTCTCCCTGGGCTCCTGGCCTCCTGGCCCTGGCCCACCACGGGGGAAGCTCCTGCATTTGTCTCTGTGCCCTGTGTTCTGGTCCTGCTGTGGGTGCTTTGCGTCCCTAAAACCTCCTGATTGGCATAGGCAGGGGTGCAGCGCTTTCACTTAGTAGGGACCTGTGGAAAAGAAAGAGACAAACATAAGCAGCCAGATATAAAACAACTTCTGTTTTCTCAGAAAATAGTAGTATTCCCTCCCTCTTTCCCCCCCTCTCTCTTTTATTCCCTCTCACAATTAATCTCTCAGTCTCTCTCCATAAATGGGAAGTTTTTTGTTCACTAGTTTTTACAATTATGAATAAGAACATAAAACTTCAGTTAAGCCACCTAGATACACAATTTATTCCTGTATCTGGATCACTTTAGGCAGGGGGGTGGGAGGGTGAATCAGGAGCAATAGGGGTGGGGGAGGACTTGGAGAGAGCTGGGCAGAGGGACAGAGGGTGGGGTGTAGGAACAGAGCAAGTGCCGGGAAGGGGGCAGAGAAAGCAGAATGAAGTACGGAGCAGGGAAGTGCAAAGACCAGGAAGAGGAATCAGTTTGGCTGCCGAAGTTTGTTCAGTATCAGCCAACTAGGTCATCGGTGTTCCAGAAGTTACTCAGGTTCCTAGTCTGAAATTGCATGTAAAATCTTGCAGGTGTGCGAATGTTTCCACTGAGGTCTCCCAGTCTGTGACTCTGCAGCCCCAAGAAAAGCTGAGAATCATTGCTCCAAGTCACAGCTCTGAATGATGTCTTGTCAAAGGCAAAATTGTTCTCTAAGTTATACTTCTGTATATTTAAGGTCTTCCTTTTATCTTATGTTATTAATATTAGCTTCTTTCTGTATTTGTTACATATGGGTAATACCTAGTTAAATCTGTTGTTGTGTCCTGAAATGAATAAATGGCCTGTGTTTCTGAATACTACCATTACATTTTTTTCTTTTCAAATTTCAGGCTCACTTGATTAATTGTTTGCCTTAGTGATGGTTAGTTTCTGCCACAACTCTATGAATTTCTATTAATGTTTATGCATTACATTAAAGTGTTAATGTATCCAATAAGTTTTCAAAACTGTCAGAAATGTATTACTCAAGATTGTCACATCATTGATTCTTACGTTAGAAGTTTGCTCAGATGAATTGATATATGTTTTCGGTGGTAGTCTCCTTGGTTCTGTAAGGAAGCAGATACAGTGTCAGAGTATTAATGAGCCCTATTTGATTTATTCAACTGGTTATATAAATATCCATTATGACTTATGAAATTAAAATTTGGAAGTCTAGCATATGAAACACATTTTCTGACTTTGCCTTGGGTTCTTATAGGAATAAGTAGGTCTGCGGTAATTCTGAGTTTTCTCTACCTGTTGCTATATTGAATTAGCTTCAGTTGTTTCTTTATCTGACAAAATGTTATTTTTCTCAATAAAGTCTGTGCTCAATAATTACAGCCCCAACCTAAGTTGGCTCACTTTAAACATTAATAACAGAAAGTAAAAAAATAGACACAGAAGAGTGTGTCATGTGAAGATTAAGAGAAAGTTCTGGCCGGAATAGTGGGGATGGGAGATTGAATTACAGGTATCAAGGAGTGGGCGGAGCTATGTGGTGACCAGGTGTGAGGAGCATCTTTCTGCTGAGGGGTCTGTGTTCAGTGGGGGTATGCAGCCTCTCCAAATGGGTAGCGAAAGACTCATACCTGGCTTCTTAGAAAAATGCGTTGTACCAATACTTACCTCTGACAGTTGTATCCAGTTGGCACATACATTCCTGAGAATCTGCCCTGGCTGGATGGCTCAGTTGGTTCAAGTGTCATCCCATACACCAAAAGGTTACAGGTTCAATTCCAGGTCAGGACACTACCTGGGTTGCTGGTAGGTTCAATCCTGATTGTGGCACGTGCAGGAGGCTATCAAGGCTACCAATTGATGTTTCTCTCTCTCTCCCTTCCTCACTCTCTAAAAAAATCAATAAATAGATCATTGTATCCTTGGGTGAGGATTAAAAACAAATTTTTTTAAAGAATCCATTGGCCATTTCAGAGGTATGGTTTTGTTCAGAGGACATACGTACTTGAGATGAGATGGGCATACGCACTTCAGAAGTAAACAGGCCAAACAGTTCGGTTTTTAAAAAGCACAAGTGAAGGGGGCCTTGTGCGGGGGGAGGGGCTCCCTTCCTTGGTGAGGATCAACAGAAGAAGGGAGGCTGGATTTGCACAGCTGGATCGGGGTATGTCAGAAACCGGTCCTCTGTGCTGGAGGGCTCCCCCATTTTCCTTGGGTGTGGCTTTCTTCCCACTTGTCTCCCTGACTCTTCTCCTCAGGGCTTCTGTGTTTCCCCTGGAACAGTCGCCTGTTGCTCCCAGACTAGCCCATGGTGTGCATTGCCAGGCGCCTCCTGTGGCACGGTGTTTCACCTCTGAGCTTGGAATCCCCTGTGGCCTCTCCCGCCTTCCGTGTGGTCCTGTCCTGTGCATGCTCTGAGAATTGTGGGCTTCTCCTTCACTCCTTTATAATGCCTCATCATGCGGGACAGTTTTGGGTCTCCTGATAGCACCCATTCCTGTTTTTCTGGTGTGGACATAGACTTGTTATTTTAAAGGTTATCTCTAATGTCCTTTCTAGGAATTCAGGGCAGGAGGAAAAGGCTGCAGACTAGACTGAGCCCGCAACTTAACCTTGTACCAAGCAGCCCCTCCTTTCCTGACCTTCATGGATGAGTAGGAAAGTAAGGAATCTGGGCTTTGGGTAAAGACAGAGGTTTGGAGGATCCTGGTTTGGGGAGTGGACCTGGGTATAGTGTGTGCTGCAGAGCAGGGGCGGCTCAGACCCTGCTGTCCTGCTCACAGGTGTCTAGAGTGCGGATGGTTGTAGGTAAGGGAGAGACCAAGGAGACAGTAAAGCTTCGTGGTGATGGCTTTGGCTTGATTTACAGACTAAAGATATTTAATTGATTATTGACGTTGGTAATAAGTGTCAAATAAATTAATAATACATTTGCAAATATGTATGTGGTACTTTGTAGAAGAAAATTAATGCAAGTTGTAATAAAGTTGTCCATTTATTTTGATTGATACTATGTTTCCATCATCGTAACTTGTGTTTTCTGTTTCTCAGGCTTTGCTCCTGCCCCCTCGCTCCTTTCCTGTCTTCTGTCGGACGGCTAGTTTCCTTTTTCTCTCCTTTGTATGCCTTTCTCCACCTGTTTGGAAGCTATACATTTTAGAATTTTACTATTAAAATGTTAACATTTACTTCTTTTCTAAATATATTTCTAATTACATTTAAAATTATTCATTATTTTTCTCTCTTGAGCAAGGCAAGAATCTTAGCACAGTACTCTCATTCCATTTTTCTTTTGGGGGGTGTGGGAGGGATCTAGAAATTTTGTTCAATTTTTAAAATGAAAGTATTTTAACAAATATTTTATTGATATCTATACTTTCTATTTTTTCCTGAATCCCAGTGTTTCACTTTGAATTCATATTTTATTTGCTGAAGTACAGTTTATTAATTTTAAGTTAGGGCCTTTGGGTGGTAAACATTAATAAAATAAAATAAAAGCTCTTAATTTTCTTCATATTTTTGATTAATGGGTGGTAAACATTAATAAAATAAATCAAAAGCTCTTAATTTTGTTCATTTTTTATTAATAGCTTCATAAGGCTGAGTTAACAATCATATTTTACCAGTACTCGGAATATACAGGGGTGGGCAAAAGTAGGTTTCAGTTGGTGATATGAAAAATAGCATAATAATTAATAAATAATAATACAAGAATAAACTCCATGGGCCCTATTTAGGTAGCTCAGTTGGTTGGAGCACCGTCCTGATGTGCCAAGGTTGCAGGTTCGATCCCCAGTCAGGGCGCATACAACAAGCAACCAATGAATGCAGAAATAAGTGGATCAATACATCAGTGTTTCTCTCTCAAATCATTTTTTTAAAAGTGACTGTTCTTAAAGAAAAAGGAATAAACTCTGTATATCACATACTCAGAACTGTAAAATGACTTTTGCCTGCCCCATGTTACCACTTCCTCATCTTTTGGCAGTTGACCTAATTGTCATTTTTTTAAAGGTCTCATGTCTTTATTGCATTCTGGAAAATACTTTTAGGTGATGGAGAGTCTTCTCTGTCTGTCCTTCGTGCCTTTTCTTCCGTACTTCTATGTCCTTTCTGGCTGTATTCTGGGTAATTTCTTAAACTTTCTCTTCTACTTCACTAATTTTCTCTTCAGCTTTGTCTAATCCATTGTTTACCTGGAGCACTGAGTTACTAATTTCACTGACTGTATTTTTTATATATAAGATTTATGTTTGGTTCTTTAAGTTACTCATTAATATGTACTTTCAAGAATATAATATATTAATATCAGAATAAATAAGCATTTTAAACTTTAACACTTGAACAATTTCAACCCAACACTTCTTACCCAAGGATTATTTTTCTGGTTGAAATTGTTCAAGAGTTAACTTTAAAATGTTTATTTTATTTATTCTAATATAGTCTGTTGTTGAAAATATTCATCGGTAGGTAACATTATAAACTTTATAGGGAAAAGTGTTAAATAAAAAGGCAGTTACCAAATGTTATACACAGTAGTAGACTAGTTACAGGGAAGCATACCAAGTCAATTTTATTTCTGTAGGTACGTACACACCAAGTTGATAATCGTAGTTACCTCTGGGGAAGGTACTGTTTTAGGGGAGGGAAAATGGAGGAATTTTAACTTTGTTTTGTTTGCGCTTTTCACAGTGAGAATTTATCTGTATTTTTTAATCAAGTAAAATACATTTCATTTTTTTAAAGTATAGGTTTTGCATTATTATCTCAAAATTTCAGTTGTTTCCTCTCACAGTTATTGGTTTTGCAACAATAGTGCATCCTCCCCCCAAAGCCTGTCATTATTTTGGAGAAATATTATTAGATCTTCAAGTTTTATCAAAATAATTTATGTATAGACTTTTTTCCAAACTCTTGTTGTTACATTCAGCTATATTATTCTTTGAATAGATTTTTGGGGCTGGCCAGGAAAGTCGATGTTTCTGTGAAGAAATATGTTGTATTAGATATGGACCTGAGAGCAAACATATAAGAACAAGGTATGTAAGCTGGAGACTGGCGACCAAAAGGGTGCTTCTGTCCGTGGAATAGGAACTGTAAGTACAAGAATACGCGTGTGGCGAGGTCAAAGGGGTGAGTCTATGACACAGTGAGGACCTACAAACAGTGGGGTCCTTGAGACAGACTTACTTCTTTTTCCTTTTTTCCCCAGTGATTAATTTTGAAAAATTTAAACCTCCAGGAATATGGAAAGCATAGTACAAGGAGTACTAACATTCTGCCACTTTCACCTTCTGTTTTCTTTCTCTTTGTGTGTTTCTTTCTATCTCTCCCACACACACACTTCAGTGGTCTTTCTTGAATGAACCCTTTGAAATTACATACTTACTTTCACCCCAGAATTATAAGGTATCACTTCTTTGACCCAGTGTTTCACTGGAGCAATGATCTTTACCTGAATAAGCCACTGTGTTGATAGTTGCAGAATTGTAACTTTCTAATTCTGTCATTTCTTCCAGATGTATTGACTGGCAGTCTTCTGGGAACAGGAGCTTCTCATATCTCCATAGACTCAGGGAATTTTGGGTGTTGTCATTCTTTTTTTCTTAAAGATTTTATTTATTTATCTTTAGAGGGGAAGGGAAGGAGAGAGGGAGAGAATATCAATGTATGGTTGCCTCTCATGGGTCCCCCACCGGGAACCAGCCTGCAACCCAGGCCTGTGCCCTGACTGGGAATCGAACTGCAATCCTCTGGTTCGCCGGCCTGCGCTCAATCCACTGAGCTTGGTGTTGTCATTCTTTTTAATGCCCTGATTGTCCCAGATTTGTCCCATGGGACTCCTTCACATTGACTCTCGTGTCCTTTTGACACATCCCCATTTATCTTTGATAAGTTTCTTGCTTTCTTATCAGAAAGATATACAAGTTGACTATCCTTATACTTTTCCAATTCTAGATTTTTTTCTAAGGACTTCTGCTTCCTTTTATTGGGAATGGTATCTAGAAACCAAGATCTGGGCATTAGGTGTGCTCTTATTTGTCATTGCTGCTCAACCCTTTCAGTAGATAGAACTAAGAAATATGGTTATATTATATGTACACATATATAATAGAATTATATATTCATATGTATATGAAGGCCTGTCTGGAAAAAGTCCAGCCATTGTTAATATAACAAGAACGGTTTGTGCAACATCAATGTAACCTGGCAGCCACGGAGAGTGGACTGGATTGCTCATGAGTGAACAATGACAACTTCACTGTACTCGTCAGTGGGAGCAGTAGATGCCATTGAGTGAGCATGTGTACTGTGTGGCCATTGCATTCAAAGTGACTGAGCAAGTAGAGCAATGGATCTGCCTCAGAGTTTGCATTAAGCTTGAACATTCTTCCATGGAAACTATTCAAGTGATTCAGAAGGTCGAAGCTAAAAGCAACTGGTGATTGGCAGCTTCATCACAACAACGTGCCTGCTCCTGCCTCCCGTCTCACGCAGAGTGTTTTGGCACAACATCAAAACATCCAGGTGGCTCCGCCCCCCTACAGCCCAGATTTGACACCTTGCAGCTTCTGGCTTTTCCCAAAACTAAAATCACCTTTGAAAGGGAAGAGGTTTCAGACCCCCGATGAGATTCAGGAAAATATGACAGGGTAGCTGATGGCGATTGGGAGAACTGTGTGAGGTCCCAAGTTGCCTACTTTGAAGCGGGCTGAGGCTTTATGGGCCTGTGTACAGTGTCTCTTGTATCTTGTGTCTTCTTCAGTAAGTGTCTCTTTTTCATATTGTATGTCTGTATACCTTCTGGACAAACTGTGATGTATATATGTATTTATATAAAAACATGTATATATTTAGAAGTGTGAGTATATACACATTTTAAATTATGACTACATTTCATGTGTCACTTTTTTTACTCATACGTAAAATTCCAGCACTTTAAGGCCAAAATTTTTCTAACAGTGCACCTGCTAAATAAAAGTTAAGAGTTTTATGAAATCTTTTTGCCTTAAAATATGTCCTATTATGTTTGTGTAGTTGGAGTACTGTGTTCAAAAGTTACCTGAATTATTTACTCAGTATTTTTATGTAAGGAATTTAACATAAAGTTAGGTTTTTTCTTTGTTTATTTTCAATGTATTGGTTTGTTTTATCATTTTAATTTAAATTTATGAATATGTAGAATATTTATTTGATCCAAACCTGTAGAAAAAAGGTATCTTTAGAAAAGTCTTTCTCCCCTTGCATCTCACACATGTATCTATGGGTAGGTAACCTTTTAGTAGGCTCAGGTTCATACTTCTAGTGTTTCTTTTTTGTACATACACACTCAGTCCTAATATATCACCGTATCTTATATTTCCATTTCTTGTTTTCCCTCTCATAACAAGTAATATCATACTGCATAGAATCTTCTATTCTTAATTACTTTTTTCAGTCTGGATACCTTAGAGAATGCTCCATGTGAGTTCCTAAGCATCCTCCTCATTTGTAATGGCCACATCTACGCCAGTGTGTCCAACTAATCTCCAATGCCTGGGCATTGGGGTAGTTTTCTGTATTTTGCTCTTGCAAATAATACTTTTGCAGCAAATTTTTAATGAACAACTGGTATAGACAAGTCACTGTCTTAGACTGCTTGGCGATGGAGTAAAGAATAAGGTGTATTTTCTCCCTTTGAAATGCTTAGAGTCTGGTGGAGGGAAGTTTTCAGAAATGTACTGAGAGGAGAAGTGGCCCAATGCCTAGTCGTTTAATTTAACCTGGACATGCTCAGGAATTTGGAGCATCTGAGTGCACATTCTCATAGGCGCAGGATGAGACAGATACATGGGAGTGTATGTCATGCTGTAGTCTAGCTTCCATGTAAAAATAAAAAGAGACCCGTTAAGTGAGGGTGAATACGCTTCAATAACCCAGTGATTAATATATTGAGTTACAAGTGCTAGGTTTCATGAAATCATTTTAGTTTAACGGGGCTTTTAACAGGTAAACAAGAGTTAGGGAAACTTTTCTCTGCCTGGTACTATTATTCAGCCTGGCTTATTTACTTTATCTAACTTTTACTCCTGCATCATAAAAACAAATATGGTTGCACAACATATTCATGATTTGGGGGGAGACTAGTAACCTAGGGTTTCCAGAGAATATGTTTGATTTTGAAATACTGTTTTTAGAGGCACATACTTATTGAATGCGTAGAACACCAACATTCCTTTTTAGCTCCATGTATTTGTGGCATGATGTTACAGAAGGTTTAGTGTATTCAGTAGAGCCTGTTCTGTGTGTGTGGGCACTCATTCAGATGATGTGCAGTGTGTGTCATTTGTGATGATTACTGATTTGGTTCTGCGTTTGCAGTCGCACCTGGACCGTGTGCATACTGACTCCGGGAATTTAGAAATGGAGCACATGGACTCCTCCATTACAGTTTGCTAGCCAACTTTGAGCAGTATTTGGCCTCTCTCTTCCGAGTTCTCCCTCTTCATTGTCTAGGTTTGCCCTGCCCTTGTAATTGCCTCATCGCCTCTTCTCACCTTGACATTCATTCTGCATTGGTCAACCCCCCAAAACCTACAGATACTCACTTTCAGAGAAAGTTCTGAAGAAATATTCCCTGTATCTGAATGACAGTTCTATAAATCTTGTTACCTTGTTTCAAGGATAGATTACATTTTATTTTAGTTAGGCAAAAAAATAAGCCTATGAAAATCTCCAACATTGTACAATTTTTAATAATTGTGGAAGAAACGGCGATCTTTTCTTCCATCACATATTAATGCTTTCCCCTTCTCGCTTTCCCATAATTATTTTCATATTAGCATCTGCTTTTCTGGCACTTAATTTTGAATGGTTCTGTAATTGCAAATAACCCAGCATGCTACTTTGCTTTCCATACATACCATTTCAAAATAATATGGGGGGGAAGGTAACCTAAAATAACTGGAATTTATATATAAAAAATTGTGTGTTTATTCTTACACGTTTAAACTTTGGTCACCTTCCACATACTCTCTGTTCAATGTAAGACACCTATTGAGACATTTTTTCCACTGTTCAAACATTTTTGAACTCATCGATTTTGATGCCTTTTAGTGCTTCTGCCATTTTTTGTTTCACTTCTTGCATATCAGCAAAATATTTCCATTGAAGGACTTTTTTCCTCCAAGGAAACAAAAGAAAAGTCACTCAGTGTGAGATCAGGTGAATAGGGACAGTGGGGCTCAGGGGTCATGCTGTTTTTGGTCAAAAACTGCTAAACATTCAGGCCACGTGGACAGATGCGCTGGTGCATCGCCCATTGTGAAACGGGCAAATGTGTTTGTTGAAAGAATCTTTAAAAATATTCACTGAAGCCAAACGCTGCATCTCACAGCAATGTCAGCTGGTTCGGTGATACGGATGGGTTCCTAGAACACTCCCTTTGAGGGGGAGGCCTGTGCTACTTGTGGAGGTCCACCCTGTTTATTTTTCAGTTTTTAGGATGAATTCACGGACGATGAGTGAAACTTGCTGGTGAGCCTCTATAACATGATGTATAAATGTTAGGGACTTTTGACTCTATGACAGTAAAAGAGCAGCTGGTGGTTGGCAGAAGGGGTAAAAGGTTCAGGGAGTATTTAGAAGTACTAAGGGTTAAAATTACAAAAATAAGCAGTGGAAGAAATTAAAGGAAAATAACTCATATATTGGAGAGTTATAAGCCAAATGGGGAGTAATATAATGTAAATTCTCATCTTTAATACAGGGATTATTAAATATTTTTATGGTGACAAATCAAGAAGTAAAAGAATATGCATATTAATCCAGTTCTGGAGGTAACCACCAGAAGACCTAAAAATAGAAACCTTTGAAAGAAGTTGCCTCTGGGTTGGAGCAGGGAGGTATTGCATTAGCTTATGATGACTTGTCTATACGTTCCATGTGTTACTGTGAACACACATTGCTTAAACAGTTTTAATATGTATTTGTAATGGAAAAGTTATAAGACAGAAAAGTATAAAGGAGAAAATAAACCTTAGGGAATAGGTTCAGCCATGAACTTATTCATAATTGCTTATCCCATTTTCATTACTTTCAGGCAAAACACATCTCAATTTTAACATGTCTTCTCTAATGGGATACATAACAGCCAGGTTTAAAGGTCAGGCAATTAACGCGTGTGAGCCCATTGCTGTTCAGATTTAGGAGTTGCCCCCACCCTGAGATAATTCCCTCCATCTCTTATCCCACATCTTGGGCCAAGGGTGTTGGCACCTTTGAGTCCTGGTGACTTGGACGTAGAGCCCCACCTGGGCTGTGCTCTTTGTGTTGAAGGCCCTCACTGGGGGATCGCCTGTCACCCAGCAGAGGAGACCTCTTCGAAATGTGCTCCAGGAGCACCACCAGCCCCTCCCGTCCAGGGCAGTGTGGCTGCCTCAGCAGCTGTCCCTGCCAGCCTCGCCACGTCTCTCCAGCAGGCCAAGGACCATCTCTCCTCCTTATTTGAGCCTCGATAGGGCTTTTTTGAAAATAAGTTCCACTCAGAAACAAAGGAAAAACTAAATACACAAGGAGAACAGGCGGCAAGATTGAAATAGGTGAGGTTGTGAGGTAGAACTGTTTGGCCATTTTGTAACCTTAAGGTAATGAGGTTGCCAATCTTTGGCACAGTAATTTTCCTCCTCCATATCCGTGGCAGGAGGAAAACAGCTGATCTCAGTGATCCCAGATCACTAACTGATCCCAGCACTCTTTTCTGTTGACTCAGCCTTGGGAAACTTAGCAGGATAGAGTAGCCATCCTAGTCAATAAGATTTGGCTTGTGAGATGCATTTTCTCTTCTGAAGAAAATTACACCTGTCAACGAGTTGAGTTCACAGACAGAACGTACCGCACGCCTACCTGTGGCAATCTGTCTGGCTCCACCTGACCGAGGCCCCTTTGGTGAGGCCTCTGCTGGCTGAGGCTGGGTCTCTCTCGCTCCTCGGGGGGCCTCCGTGACAGCGTTCCTGTAATTTCAGAAACCTCCCACTCCGTCCCAGGCCCATCTATTTCCCTTTTGAAGTTAGACCACCTAGAGTTCACCAGATTTCTGACTGATGCTCCACTCACTCACCCATATTATTTCCACCTGCTTCATCTACAGTTTATTTTTCTCCCCATGGCCAAGTTCAACATAGCATATATACACTCAGGAAAAAAAAACAGTTTCGTAAGTCTTGCCTTGTTTCTGTGATGGACCACAGCTTATTTATAATTGGTCACAGCTTGTTTATAAAGGCAGCTCACTCCTCCCATCTACTATTTTCTTAGTTTTTGTGATTTTAAAAAATTATCACGTTATGTGACTGCCCTCAACCAAACATATTGACTTTAGTGAGGTCTGAGGTTTAACTTCAGCCACCAAAAATAAATGCTTATGGTTTTCGGAAAATGTGAAATGAACGCTTAAGTAAAGTTTTTAAAATCCTGTGTGTGTGAGTCTCACGGTGTTCAGTAACTTAAAATTGAAAAGCAGGAATGTGGGCTTTCCTCTAGCTTATTCCTATTATTTGATCGATAGGGCATTGTAGAATATTGTACTTCATAGTCATTTAACATGAGAGGCACGGAAGTGTGTGTTTCAGAGGGCTCTGCCTATGTTTGAATTTTCCGATTTTGTCTTCTTTGCCTCATCAGTATGCCAGTAGGTGTCACTGTGTACATTAAATGGAAATCAAAGATGTCATTAAGTGCATTTCCAAAATTAAGTATCATTATAGTTTTTTCAAAAAGAGATCTCCCAACAATAAGCAAGAATATTTTTATTCCTTCCTTTTTTTATTTAAAAATATTATCTTCTTAGGCTATTTTAAGAAAAGATGACTGCTTTCTGCCCCCAACCCCCTCCCCCCCCCCACCGCAAATCCTGATACTTTACTACCTTACAGGAGCTCTCAAATATACACTGTTATGGGCTACATTAGTAAGAATCAGAAGACAATCTATGCCCAACATACTACATTGAAATAGCAGATTGTTTTACACTTAATGTATGTCACTTTCCTGTCAGAATTTTATTGCTAGAAACAGTTTTTTGCAGGGAAGGGTTAGGATTTCTTCATTTCAAATATTTAGTTGTGACGGTATAAGAGTATTTTTAAAAATCTCCTAACAAGATGTAGTGAATGTATCGTGTGTGCTCAAGCACATATGTGTTTGCCACTTGAAGATTTTTTAGTATTTTTGATACTCTTTATATTCATTAGGCCACTCTTCAGATTTCTAAATTTTTCTGTAACAGAAAAAACTGTTCACTGATCACGTTTCCAATAATATTAGTGGACCTTAATTATTTAAAGGTCAGTATTGTTTAAATATCTGACACTTTTTTCTATGGATTCACTCTTCTGCTCATTCCTTCAACAAAGGGAAAGTATTAGACTTTTTGTCTTCTATTACTTTAGTGGGGGAGGGGGTGGGGATCAGGATGCTCACTTGTTCTATGACAAGGCTTTGAGCTTAAGATCAGCAGTATATGGAACGCTTCCTTCAGTATAGTAATACAAATCAAGACTGTACAAATGTTCAGGAAAGGTCTTTATGTGTGTGTGTGAAGACTCTGCTCTCTTATCTCCATTCAGAAGAAAGATGATGTTACTTTCATGCGGAGTGACTTCCAGAAGCTTCATGGTGATGGAGTTTACCTGTGTCAAACTAGGACACAGGTGTGCCCTGCAGAGTCAGTGTGAAGTCACCCCTGACCTTATTTTTCCATAGTAAAGACGGAGGTGTATTCTATCTAGTGGCAAGGGGAAAATTGGTTGCAAGACAAAATACATGTGCGACTAAACACTCACTCAACATGCCTTGCCATTTCTAAGCATTTACGTTGGTGATTAAAGTCCCAGCCCCCGCAGGCAGTGTTGCAATGCAGAGGGCTGTGTGCCTGGCCTCAGAGGAGCAGAGCTCCCCCGTGTGTGTTGGTGGGCAGAGCTCAGATTTTTAGTTCCCGGGCCTGGGAGAGGGGAGCCAAGTGTTGCTGTCAAGGTTAAATGTGGGTTTAGCTGATTCAATAACATTTTGTTTCTTAAAAGAAAAAGTGAAATCAAAGTTAATATGGAAAAATGTAAACATCTGTTAAATCTTGATGATGGGTAGTTGTGTCTGTTTATACTGTTTTCTACCCAGAGGCTCTGATCTAGTTGGTCTGGTCGGAGGCCTGGACATTGATATTTTTAAACTGTTTTGCAGGTCACGAATGCGCACCCGGGATTGAGAACCATTGGTCTACAGGGCTTTTTGTTACTAAGCAGGCAGCCAGATGTGATTGATGGGGCAGTTGTCAAATCAAGAGCCCAAGAATATTGGAGTCACAGAGTCTTGTTAAGAGTCCCCCATGCTTTGGTGGGCGGGGGACAATGGCTGGAGGCCTCCAGTGCACATGCGTTATTGCTGGTGGGCTTTCCTGGCCATTTTTCAGAGCTGCTGCCTCTTGATGTTCTTGCCCTTGATTTGAAAACCCTTTTCCATTCCCACTGGGTTAGCTTTCACCACCTGTGCTGGCCTGCAGCATGCGATCTCCACCTCACCGGAACAGGCCCAGCCCGCTCTGCTCTTTCACTGCTATTGACTTCAGGGTCCGCCTGGCGGGGAGGCATGACTTTTGAGCTGGAGTAGTGGATCCCTTGCTGTTGGTAGAGTTCTGGCAACAGATGTTCCAAGGGGAGGCTTCGTGCGGGCTGTAGCAACGGTAGCTTGAGTGAGCTTACTTCTCTAGCTATCATGAAGTCGGTGGAAATTCAGTCTATGCATTAAAAAGTATGTTTAAGTTTCAGTTCTGGGTGGCCATATGGAAACGAGTATTGTGGGGTATTAGAAAGCATAACAGGAGAAAGGTAACATCTTACCTATCAACGACCCAGGAGCCATAATTTTATTCCTTGGCTAATAGAAGTATTGTTCCTTTTAAATGAGAGGGAAAGTGGCCTAGATGTTTTTAAAGGACAAACTATTGCTAGTAGGAAGAACTAGTTCATATTACCTACGTTTTGAATTTCTTAAAGCGTAACTTATTTGCTTTACATGTCTCATACTATGGGTGACACCGGGGGGAATGGAAAAACGAAGTGTGGTTTCTCTCCTGTAGGAACTTTTGGGCTACTTGAAGAGATTGCAGTTACAACAATGAAAACTACCATATGGTTTGGAACAAAATAAAGAGACAATAAGTGTTCTCAGAGTTTAGGGAAGACCGGCCTGGCCCAGGGGGACTGGCTTGCTGCAGATACTCAGATGTCCCAGCCCATTGCTACCCAAGTCTGGGCCTTGTCACTCCCCGGCCATCTTTGTCACATACTCTGCACCCACATGAGGTCTGCCTGGCCTCTGACTCGACTTTGTCTCCTGTCATTTCCCATTGGACTTACCAGACTTATCTTCTAAGATCTGGCCCTCCATACTCTCCCTGGGAGTGTCTTGTACGCTTGTTCCTATTGTACCTGACCTTAGCCTCCGGCAGGAAACACAGTGCCCAGTTGAAGCCTGCTCCCAGGACCCTCCACTGCGTGGCCCATTCGGAACCACTGCCCTGTCTTGCCTCTCACTGGGTGTCTGCACCTGGATATACTGCAGGTGTATCTCAGCTTCAGATGTATCTTTGGGTCTGGGCATCACCATCTACCCAGGTTCCCAGAGTAAAACATAAGGATAATCGTTGTGCCCTCATCTGGGCAATCAGCTCTTTACCAGAAAGACCTGTTGTCCCTGTTCCCTGCCCCAGTCTCCTCCACTTTCCCGTATACTCATGGTGGCACTGCCGCCTCACTCTTCTGTAGTAAGTTCCCCTTTTCTTCTGAATTTCTGCTGTCTCTTGTCTGACTGCATTCCTCAGGCCGGACTTGTAGGTATGGTTAAGAGAAGCCCCATCTGCCCCTCTGGCCTCCTCTCAACCAGGCCCCCTTCCCTTCTTCTCCCCTTCCCCAAGACTCAGCCGAGTTTCAGCTTGTACCAGTTTGTGAACGTTGCACAGATGCACCCCATCCGTCCCAGGTCTCTGTCTTTGCGCGTACTGTCCGTTAGTCCTGGAGCCTGCTCAGCCTCCCCGGCCCACAGGGGCCCTATAAACAGAGAACCCAGTACCCAGCTCAGAAACTTGCTTCTCGGTGAATCATTGCCTCACTGCCCCAGAAGAGTTGCAGACCCCTCTTTGTCTTCAGCGTACTGTATACATAATGTGCATAATGCCTGATTATGTCTTTTAGGCCCACTTTTGTACTATGTTTTAAGGATCAGTGAGTAAGTTTGTCTCCCCAGCTGGTCTGTGGACTCTGACTGTGGCTTATACTTCGTGTATCCAGTTTTCCTGGGTACTGGGCACCTGCGCAGTGTTCAGCTCATCTTTGTTGTGTGAAAGAAAGGCCAGGTTGAATGGAGTTTAAAGCCTGGGAAGTTTGGGGCCATGTATTTAATGTTGAATTTTGTTTCTTAGTCATCCTTAAATTTTGGTTTACCGTAGTACCTCTGCCCCATGCACCTATAATTTAAAGTATAATTACTGTACTTGAGAAGAATATATTTCTACATTTTTACACTTTTGGTGACTTCCGGCTTTGCTTCATTTACGATAATGTTGCATGCAGGGGACTGCCGTTTTAACCGCCACGCTCCGTTTGCTACACAGAGGGGCCCCGGTTCTCTTCCTTTCCTGGGAATGTGTGTTCCAGGAAGTACATTAGAAGATTGTACATATGACACGTATTAAAATTGAAAACGTAGGTGTACGAACGTCACGTCTGGTTGGTCTTTGAGTTAGTGCGTGGTAGGGACAGAAGCCCTTATGTTTGTTTTTGCAGCTCGTAGGAATTTGGGGGTAATTTTAACATAGCTTCCCTTGCTGTGTTCATTGAGGAAGATCAGTTGTTGAAGTAAAGGGATGCCTAGCTTTTAAAAATATGTGTGTATAATATTTTGTTTTAAATCACTTGAAAGTCATTAAATGTCCAAGTACCTTTTCTTACAAATTTAGAATTACATGCTCCTAGGCTTTAAAAAATTGTTATATTGTTATAGCTTCTGTTTATATTTTTTAACCTCTTTAAATTATTAGTAATTTACATCATCATCAGATAATTTGGCTTCATGTGTTTAATCCTGGTCAACGTGCAGTTTATAGTGAATTCTAGAACCAAGGGAACATAGCCAGGAGCGTCAAATGGTTCCCATGGATAATAAGTCTAAGATGAATTTCTCTTTTGACTTTGACTTAATCTCCATGGAATTTAATTGGAAAAAGATGCCACTGCTTTAGGTTGTGTGCATCGTGCCCAAGTGGACGATGACAGCCTGGTGCTGCAGGCGTGTTTGGAGTGGCCGTCAGGCATTTACCCACTCCACTCACCATTGGCATCTATGGGCCTGGTGAGGGTGTTGGCTCCGGGAGTCATTTTAGTTAAGTGCGTAAGAATGTAGACATTCTTAGAAAGTTTTGTCGAGTCCTTAATGTCTTTAGTGCAAGAGTGTGTGA
The DNA here is from genome assembly GCF_014824575.4 of Sturnira hondurensis. Lineage (NCBI taxonomy): Eukaryota > Metazoa > Chordata > Mammalia > Chiroptera > Phyllostomidae > Sturnira > Sturnira hondurensis. The sequence goes on along the minus strand of NW_028074140.1, from coordinate 5,865,898 downwards.
GAACCTCACATGTGTATAACCCAGAATCTGGCTGTGTAGGTGTGAAACAGGGTGAAGTAGGCATACTTGATATCAGCATTGCTTTATTACTGTTGGTGGTGTTGGTTGAGGATCCTGATTTCCTCCTGAGGTTTCCAGCCAGGGGCGGAGAGTGGAGGGTGGTGGGCGTCTGGGAGGTGGGTGTGTGGGGCGGTTAGTTCCTAACAGATGGTTCCTTCTGCTAGCACAGAGGAGCCCCGCCACCCACAAGGAGCAGCCTGTGACTCTAGCTCTCCCCGTGTTGACTAGGGGTGGCTTGTCTCAGCCACTCTTCAGGAGGTTTGGTAAATACAGGTCCTCCTGGTTCCCTGCATCCTTCCGTGAGGAAGTGTCACAGCTTGCCCCGGGGAACACCTGTTGGAGAGCTGCCCTTGTTTCCTGAGCATTAAACATTCGTCTCACTTTCCAACTCAACTGTTGGCTCCTGTTTGTAAGATTACGCTTGTAATGATGGTTTTCAGATTTCAGGACATTGCTTAAGAAGTCAGTTGAAGTGAATTTTACCTGACCATTTACTGCCGTCCTTCTTAGATTCAGCCCCACCAGTTGTATCCTAGTCCTTTGAGTTGTGGATGTCTCAGGGGTAATCATTCAACTACAGTCAAGTACCTAGCATGTGGCAAGGCCTCCATTAAGCACTGGAGACAGAATAACAGCTAAGTGTCCGGTGGAAGATATGGATATAAAAACAATTACATATAAGATGGTGAACCATAAACACACAGAAGGCTCTAGACCACAGAACCTGCATGGTGGAGGGAGGTTCCACTGCATTCTTACGGTGACCACAGAACTTACCATTCAAACAGACATACTTTTGAAAGTGAAAGGGGACGGCGTTGACCATGCTGGGATTACACGGGTACCCCGGGTGTCTGGGAGCTGCAGGGGGTACGTGGTCACTCTCTCCTCTTGTCACCCTGTGTCTGGCTCCCTCTGGGTTCCATCCCACCTCCTGCCCATCATCTTTCATTGTGCACCTTACAAGGTTATGGTTGACCGTGTTACCAGAACCCCAGTGTTTTTCCTCGAATCCGCTTACCTGTGCACATAGGCCCAAAGAAATGCAGGAGTGTACAGAATAAAAAGAAATCAGTGTTTAATATTGAATTGAACAATGCAGAGTCAGAGAGTTTATGCTCTAAAAAACCCAGCTCCCCGGTGGCATGAGGTTATAGGTTGTAGAAGGCAAAATCACGAGACACCGTGGGCTAGGGATTTGGGATCCTGCTGGGAGCTGATTGGTGGGAGGTGAGGTGAGGGTGATGAAGCATTTCTTCAGGTCTTGGGGACAGCTCTGAGGTCTTTTCCAGGGTCCCTCTGTCCAGTTTCATTGGAAAGTAGCCAGGGGGTTCATTCCGCCTTAGGGCTCAGGAGATAAAACATGTTGTTAGGTCCAGATGTTACCTTTGGCCGGCTAGAGGTCTGGACCGTGTGACCATGTGGTCAGGTCTGAGCCACTGACTTCTTTTGCCCCGGGGGTTGAGGTTATCTGAGGGAAAGGCTAGGTCTCAGAGGGGTATGTCTGCATAGAGATGATTTCTAGAGGTGGGATTTAAGGCTAAATGTAATCCAAGTCTTAAGGACCCTCGGTTTCAACAGTTGCTGCATCTTACTAGTTATGACTATAGCAGTGCAGTCTGATTCGAGTCCATTTGATTTCCATTTAGACATGGGACACAGTGTGTGAAACGAAAAGATTGGGAAGATAGCATGTGACCTGTGGTTTAAGGAATTCATTGTTGTCTGGGTGATTGAGAGATTCTATCCTAGGGATCTCAAAATACGAAAGGGGGTGCATGTGAAAAATGAAGCTGAAGCATTTTGTGTGGTGTGATTTGTGAAATGGCAAAACATAGTATTTCTGGAAAAATCTAACGTGTTTGAAGCAAACACACGTAACACCCTTCTGCTTTTCTGTTACTGCTTTTCATTATGCAAGTTGGTGCTATAAGTAAAAAGCCAGGAACTACCCGAGAAGAGCCCTCGTTGACACCTCCATACCCACCCCCACGAGGCCTGCGCAGTGCCCCATGTCCTTGGGAAGGGAGGTGATCAAGGTGCGTGACCACCTGAACCAGCTCCAGCCTGTGCTTGCTGGGCTGGGCTTGGTTGCGGGACCCTGTGGGACCACTCGGCCTCTGTCTTCAAGGAGCCTCAGTCTGGGGGGAGGCGCCCACATAGAGTGGGTGGACCTGGAGCCCTGAGGAGAGCCGTGACCTTTGCCTGAAAGAAAGAAATAAGACCTGAATGAGGTGGGAAGGGAAAGTTTTGGCGTAAAGTAGGCTGCTAAGCAGGTCTGAAGACTCTCTTCCTGCTCAGACTCCACGTTTTCCTGGTTAATCCATGGGATTTTTCTCCTGTCTCCCTCCCTCCCTTCTCCCTCTCTTCTCCCTCTTCCTCTCCTCATTCTCTGCTTTGAGTTTCTTCTGTCCACTATCCCTTTAATATTTTAAAACTGTGGGTCTGCATACAGAGATGGGGAGAGCTGAGCAATGACAACCTTTACTAGGCATTTTCATGGCGTTGGAGACCGTGCTAAGCACTTCCCATTCATGCATAATCTCATTTACTCCTCAGAGCAACCTGAAAGTTGATACACCGTTAGCATCTCCTTTTATAGATGAAAAGGGGGTGCATGTGCGCAGAGGTTAAATAACTTGGTGTGGGTCACACAGCGAGTGGAAGGGACAGGAGTGGAGCCCGGCGGCCAGCCTGTGCCCTTGGGCCTGGGTACAGGCCGCTGACTCGACAGGAGGCGATTTCAGTTGTGCCTCCGCCTTGAATAACATTGATGCACAAGGGCAGAAGTTGCTCCCCTCCCTGACCTTTAACCACATTCCATTTCCTCCACTCCCCTAAAAATTGCTCCTAAAGGTTTAATTTGGCTTTGCTTTTCTCATCTCTCTTTCTACAGAAAAAAAGAGCAGCCTTCAGAGCCTTCAGTAAGAAACAATTTTAAAATGACTATGTCTCTTCATAACTTAAGTCTTTCTAAACTTTTGTTTAAGCATAAAGGCTATTTAAAGAAAAGTATGAAGTCCAGATAGGATGCAGATGTGGCCAGGTTGGGAATTGCTCTGGGAATGTGCCATTTGGGAGAACACTCCTGCCTCAAGGGAGGAATTAAAGAGAAAAGATAAAAGCCAGACAACCTTCAGGGTGAAGTTTTAGCATTTTTTCCCCCTTGGAGTCAGGCAACATTGGTAATTCCGTCCCATTTGCTGCCTTTTCCTTTTCTTGTTTGTGGCAAAATACTAGGAGTCCGTCTGGCTTAATGGTCCCTATACAGATGTGTGCTGATGTGTAACTTCATGGTCCTCCGTCTGTACTGGCAATAGAAATGGGAACTAAAGTGGCTATCTTTAAAACTAGGAGAACAAAACAGTAAGTGCAAGATGCACTTTATATTGTACAAAATATAATCAATAATCTTTTATGTTGACATGTCAAAATGATACTATTTTGGATATATTGGGTTAAAAGAAACGTATCCTTAAAGTAAATTTTGCCTGATTTAAAGAAAATAAAATTAAAATTAAACAAAAACAAAACTAAAGAGAAAGATTTGTATGCAGAGGGCCTTAATCTAGTATTTTAGTTCTTAGAAATCACTAAATTCTCCCATTTATAAGTAAATTTTGAGTGTATCTCAACTTACCATTTATTTGTTTCTTTTCCTGGCCACAAGCATCAAAGAAGTGCCCATTTAAACTTCTTTACATAGTGTTTTAAAGGTTTTAAACTGAGTAGTTATGGCTCAGTAAGTGGTAATTCTCTTTTTCTTGTATAAAGGACAGCGCAATTAGATTTTAGGAAGATTGAGATCTCAGTGTCTCTTGGTATATTTGTGAGGACAGGGTCACACGTAGTTTGCAAGTGTTCGTGACCGAATCAGGTTAGTGATACATTGGTACCAGCACGCCTAGATTGTCCTCATCACCACGCAGACAAAACAGGCAGGAGCTGGGCTCACTGCTGTAAGCACAAGTGGCATGATATAATGAAGTTGTATTCCATTAAGCTCTGTGTACGGGGAGCAAAATGTCATCACCTGAATGTGGCTGCATTTCAGTGATACAACCTCATCTGTTCCGTCAACTAGTTTTGCTCTGATCAATAAGCAGTTTTCTGTGGCCTTTCATTGCTGTCAGATGTCATTGAGTGATGTAAATGCACATCAGAAGCCAGAAACTTGACAGCTCACCCAGAGTGGGAAGGGAGAGCGGAGAGGGAAATCGCCGTGAGAGGCCCGGTTGACAGCTGACATCTCCTCGGGGTAACTGATTGGATGCTGGAGCAGCCGGCACTTTTCCCGCAGAAGCACGAGGGAAAACGATCCTGATACGTATGAAATACGGAACAGATGTTTTAAAGTTAAGTTGAGGGAAAAATTATTATTGTAGACTGTAGCATACTGATTATGTAGATTGTAACATATACCAAAAGGAATTAGTTGCTGTTAGCTTTTGAGTAAGAACGATGAAGACAAATGAGAATATAATATCTCTACCCAGTTTCTCCATCACCCACTGCCAAAACTATAATTAGGAATATTTGTGTCGGCTCAGAAAGAGATGTAGCCAGAAAGACATTTGTAGTAACAGGACCCATGCAATAGAATATTATGTGGCAATAAATAAGAAAAAATGCAGTCCATGTCCTCATGTGGGAAGATTGCTAAGCAGAAAAGCGAGAGGTGGAACAGTGCGTGAGGGCCCCTCTGTGTGGAGGGGAAGCTGTGAAGCTGTGACGCCGCCCAGATGCTCACGGAGCAGGGCCCAGTGTCTGTTCGCAGTGAGTGGCCTGGTCAGAGAGTTTTGGGTTTCGAGGGAGCCTTCACTGTGAATCTTTTATTGTCTTTTTTTTCCGTATGAAAGTACTACCTATTCAAAATATTGAATTATAAAAAGACACTTCTTTCATTTACAAAATTGTCTTCAACACTCCAGAAGAAGTAGAGGACCCGCCCCGTGAGCGAAGGGCGCATCCTGAGAGCACTCTGATTCATCACTGCTGGGCCAGGGACAGGCACTCAGATATGTTCGGATGAGGGGTCTGTAAACACACTTAAATACATTAAAATCGGGGACACTTAGGACATGAAAATAATGATAACTAGTATTTGTTGAGTGCTATATGCTAGACACCATGCTTTGTGCTTTATAAATACTAACTTATGTAAAACCTCACAGAGAGAGTATCACTGTTTCTAAAAAACGGATGCCCAGTAACTAAATGACTTAGGAAGGACACACGGACAGTAAATGATGAAGCAGGACTCTGAACCTGGGTTTTTAGTCTCTGAAGGTAAGTCCAGGGTCTCAGTATCATGGGCACACGTGGACTGTGCAAACAGCTGCCCAGCCCATCTGTGCCATCAAGAGGGGAGCACAGTGGTACATCTCTGGGGTGTCCTTTGTCACCCAGACTAAGCCAGGATTTCCCGTTAACGTGAGTTTGGCACCATCCACATTTCCTTCTCGCTTCTATTTCAGTCATAATCCTGTGGTCACAATTGGTTCATTTCTTTCTCTTCCCTGAATCCCATAAGGAAGAACCTGTGTCTCTTTTGCTGCTCACTGTATACCAACTCAGAGCCCGGCCCACAACAGAATTTAGTAAGTGCTTGCCAAAAGAATGATTTATATTGAGGGGCAGACCCTGGACTAATGACCAGATTACCGTCCATTGGTGTGGCTACCTTTTGTAAACTACCCAACGGAATAATTCCTTCTGGTGCACACTTTGTGTCAGTGAGGAATGCAGCACTGAGGCCGGAGTGGATTGAGTTTGTAGGTCCAAGGCAGGAAGGCATCAGTTTATTCTATAAATAGTGAACCATCACTTCACTATTAGCAGTTGCAGCTGTAAAGGGAGAAGATTACGGAGTTAAGAAAACCACCAGAGAGAAAGTTTACTTTGGGAAAGAGAAATTTAACTGGGAAAAATCCAGTAGAACACAGTTGCATTGGAAATGCAATCCTACCATTGTGATGTTCAGTGTTTGGGGTGGTCTGTGCCTTGTGTCCCTGGGTCTTCAGACCTCTGCTCTCCTCGGCTGCTCTTCTGCTCATGACCGCCCCTTCCCTACTCCTTTTTTTTTTTTTAACATTTACTTTTGAATTCTGTCCTCTTTTATTTCAGGACCAAGGTTATGAAAATACGAAGAGAGATTCAAAATTAGAGTCATCCTCACTGCTCCTCCAAGGCCCAGCCTCAAGAAGGCAGGCTTTGATGACTGAGGGAATGAGGAGAAGGAATTTGGTGTAGGGGAGATGGCTCCATTGAGTCAGGGCTTCCTGACCCTCTCTCCCTTTAATCAGAGTGAGTGGGGGCGGGAGAGAATGCTGCTAATGGAGAACTGTGCTTAGGGTGTTATCAGTTGGTTCCCCTTTTCCTAACCCTGGCTTCAAGTGCCTTCTCTGTCCTCAGGCACTTCCTACAGTGTGTGAATAAGGCACAGACACTTCAGCTCCTGCAAACTCTCATTCTCTCATACTGTCACCCCCTCCCAGTCCCAGGCTGGGTGAGAGCCAGACCCTTGGCTGGTGCTTCCTTCTTGTACTTCAGAATTCATAGCACCAGCCTAATCATTACACTTTTGACTGCAGTGGAAAGTTGTAACATGTAATCCCCGTCATAAACAGAATACCGAGAGTTTCATTCTTGGTGAACGTTAACCTGGAGCTTGTAGATCATGGCCCAGCCTTGTGTGGGCGCCTGTCAGCAGATACCTAGATGCTTGTAGAGTTAATCTGGAGACCTCAGACTTCTCCCCTGCAGTAGCCTTTCCTATAAGGAAAACTCAGAGTTTTGCTTCTCTTTCAAAATTCTACTTTCTCAGTGGTATCCTCTCAGTGGTGATTCTGGTGTTCCTACATCCATTCCTTTGTTTTCTTTTCCATTTGACGTAAGCAGGCAGCTGACTTCACCCTTGGCCCAGCACTGGTGGAGCCTGTGGGTGCCTTCTGTCCTTGCCTTTCTCCTTAGGCCAGCCTTTATGATATCCATTCCTCTCCTCGAGGACCCCACTCCCCTACCTCCCCTCCTCAACTTGTTTTGTTTCCTCTGGGGACATCTGCAGACTGCTGAGTTGCACGGCCTTTATTGCCCTGCAGGGGGTGAGGCGGAGGACCATTATTTCCCCTCTTTCCATCCTTAGAGCAGTGTCCACAGACCTGAGTGGTTTTCTGTGTCATCTCAGCCAGCAGAGCAGCCTTCTGTTGGTCTTGCGTGGAGAGGGAAAGGAAAATAGCCTCTCATTAGAGGGTTGTTGAAAGATCCTGGTAGTTCGTTTTTAAAATAACAACTGTCCACTTGCCTTTTAAATGTTTAAAGGCATGTCTCTCTAATTGTTATATAACCAAGTTCACTTTTTGGTTGATAGAAGAAACAAAAAATTTTTGATGGAACGTTGAAGAAGAGTCTAATAACTTCCAATTCAGTCTTCCCCATCTACTCTGAGCTCTTTAGAATCCATTCATTTGGAGCCAGACATTTCTGAACTCCAGGCCGGCTCCTGCTTCCAGTCATTGAGTGGCTTCTCATTGCTCATTTGGGAAAGGCAAGTCACTCCTTTGTGCGGTAAGAGGCCCGGTGCGGTCTGGCCACTACCTACCTAAGTGGCTGTTCCAGATCCTTCCTCATCATTGAGCTCCAGTCTCACAGTCTCAGTTCTTCAAGAGAATTCTCCCTTGACCGAGGTCCCCTCCATTCCCAACTCCCACTTAGGCACCAGGTCTCGGTTTCATCACCACTTCCTCGGTGATGTCATAATTCACGCTCTCTCGGTAGTCCTTTCCCTCTGAGCATTTCCAAACCTGTGCATTGTGCCGTTAGGTCACTGTATTCCCAGCATTCTGGCACATGTTTACACACAGACGTGATCCGTACACGTTTTACTAAGTCAAGGACCTAGAGCCAGAAGCCAGGGTAAATGATTTACCTCAGGTAGCGTGGCTACTTAATGTCAGAATTAAGACAAAACCCATAGCACTTTCCACTGTATGTGGTTTTTGTTTATTACTCATCTGTGGCCACGTATGCCTTGTTCATTTTGTTTGCGTGAGCGAAATGTGCTCCTACCTTTGTTTCCAGGGAGACCTGGATCTCTGCTTTTTGTTTCCAGATCTGTAGAGTTGGTTCCTCTGGTGCCTTCTCCAGGCCTCCTCCAAGGTTATTCACCTGGGGCCTCTTTCCTTAATTTTTTAAAGTGACTTTTAGATTTCATGCTTATAATTATTTGTGCTTATTTATTTTAGAAGGTTTTATTCTGAGTCTCTGTCTTGGTGCTTCCTTATAAAATGCATTGTCTTTGGCCCTGGCCAGTGTGGCTCACTTGGTTGGAGTATTGTGCTGTGACTGAAAGGCTGCAGGTTCGATTCCCAGTCAGGGCACATACGTAGGTTGTGGGTTTGACCCCTTGTCTGGTCTGGTCCAGGTGCGTATGGGAAGCAACCAATCAACATTTCTCTCTCACATCAGTATTTCCTTTTTTTTTCCTTTCTCTCTCTCTGAAAACAATGAAAATATGTCCTTGAGCGAGGATTTTAAAATAATCTTTTAAAATGCTTCATCTTTGAGTAGTAAACCTGGAGCTTTTATCTTTAACACTTTGTGTGTCAAATTCTGTGCTAGCTATTTCTGTGACTTAATGACACCCCTGCCCTCATGACTCACCTTGAGGAAAAGGGCTGTTTACTTCACAGTGGCGTGCAGTCTGTTTCCCCAGAGTGCAGTCTCTGACCAGAAACGGGCCGAGTAGCGCTGCTTCCTCACACCAGCTGCATAAAGGGAGCTGTCAGTTCCGCTTTATCTGGTGGGCGACTCGGGACGTGGGCTCCTTATTCCTGCATGGCAAACTCTAAGTCTTGATTCTTTTTCTCAGCTCTGGACGGTGCAGAAGACTTGCTAGGTGGCCTTAATTTTGTTACTGGGAGCGATACAACTTCACTATGATTGCTTTATTCATTTGCTCTGCAAGTGTTGGGTTGGCCAGAAAGTCCATTTTGTTGTTTCCGTAAAAGACACAGTTTTCATTTTCACCAATAACTTCATTGTTATTTTGAGTATGTCGGCTATCTCCTGCTATGGGCTTCTAGTGGGTAGAGGCCACAGGTGCTGCTAAACATCTTCCAATACGTAAGACCAGTCCCACAGCGAAGAATTATTTGGCCAAAATGTCAATAGTACCAAGAAACTTCGCAAACCATTTTTGACATGTTCCATCAGTTACAGCATCTTCTCCATACACTGCACAAATCTTTTTTTGTGTGTTTCGGTTGCATTTTTACCTTTTTTGAAATAATAAAGCATAATATACAAAAATGCTGGGTATTTTCTCCCATCTTCAATATTAAAATGGCTGCACAAAATTTCACCAATTTTGATAAGTATTTTAAAAATACATGTTCATATGACAACTGTCATAATACAATCTAACAAAATTATTTCAAATTAAGTTAAAGACAACTAGATACTACTAGAGCCATTGTATGGGAAAAACAAAACAAACTTCTTGGCCTACTGAATACTCAGACACTGCTCCCCCGGAGAAAATATCTCTCCTTGCTCCTCAAATGCCCCAGGAAAAGACCTCTGGTGGCTTTTGTAGCTTTTCCATGGAAAACACTCTGCTCGTTTTGCAAAGACCTGTTTAAAATGTGACATCCAGACTGAGCACAGTGCAACTTCAGAAAGAGGGATGATTCAGTGTAGACATGGTACACAGGTTTTCTTTTCTTTTCTTTTCTTTTTTTGTATTAGCAAATTGGGAAATTCTTTTTTTTCTTTTTTCCCCCATTTTTTTATTTAACATAGGTTTTCAACTTTATTGTGGAATTAAAGGAATAGTGTGTTGCTTATTTGCTTACTTGTTTCTGGTCCCTGACTTCAGATTTTCATGGAGGAAAATTGGGAAAAACCACCGCAGTATGGTTTTAAGTTTCCAGGTGTACTTTCAGGTAACCGTGGCAGTGATGATGCTTATCCTAATTTTTTAGGCCTTGATGTAAGGACAATGTGTCCAAAATCCATTAGCACAAAATCTTGAAATTCAGACATTAAGTTCTTTACATATTAACTGAATATAAGACAGAAGTGATTGCTCTAGCTTTGTGGTGTTCAAGGTAAATAATAGGCGCTCTTTTGAGTGGTTCTGACAAACCAAGGGATTTCATTAAGAGCACTGAAGGTTTTTTCTGAAGAGCGAAAAGCCACAGGGACAAAACTTCTGTGGCCTTACTCAGTGATTAATTTTACAGAGAGTCAGCCCACGATCACATCCTGGAGCACAGACCACTTGCTGATTAGCTTCGAGGCTTTCAGAGTCATTTAGTTTTTTAATCATCAGTCTTCTCATCTGTAAAATGGTGACAGTAACCTGGTCCTGTCCTCTTATAAGTTATCAAATAATATCGCAATGCAGAGATAAGAATGATTATGTGGTTGCTAATTGACTATTAAATGCTTCAGAAGTATTTTGGTTTGGGGACAATGGCTCTATTCACAGAACTCACTGTTTGTCCAAGGCCAATGTTAAGTAATCGTATAATGGATGCTCCACTGTCTGCCTGTGGATAGAAAGCCAAATCATACAACTCGGCTGATGTTCAAAGAGGTTACACCCTCCCCATTATGTTTACACCTGTTCCTTAAGACATTGCGGGAAGATAATTTGGTTTATATTATTGGGATAGCACTTTTGCATATCACTTTATATTTATTATGTTATTAATTAGATTATTTGTGTTCATTATATTTTTCTACATTTTAAGCCTTAGGAGTGGTAGATTCAAATTTGTTATAATATCTTAGCTCTGTTTGTCCTGTGTGTAGGACTGAGCCTAGCAAAGATTAAGAATTGAATAAGCATTCAATAGCCTTTTAGAGCGTAAAGAGGGCGTGGTGGCCATCTAGTTTAACATTCTCACACATTTCTGGGTGGAAAGAAAAAGGAGATTCAGGGAAGTTAAGTGGTTGCCCAAAGTCATGGAGTCCTGGAGAAAGAACAGAATGTGGCTTTTCTGAAATACTGTTTCTGACTCTTTACAACAGACAGCACTGCCTTTGCCTTAAGTTTAAAACAGAGTTAAAACTTGTGTTTTAAGAGAGGTTGCTTTATATACTGTTTTAAATTCAAGGGTGTGTATGTCTAACCCATAGAAAAATGTATATAATACTCTTCATGCAATTGCAACTTTTGGCCACTTATTAAGACTTCAGAGATACAAACCAGTAGCTCAGTAATTGCTTTCTTGAATCTGCCTTTAATAATTACATTTAGTAAAGCTGTATCGAAAATTAGAAAGGCAGAGACTAATGGAAAACTAGATTTTTCACTGAATTAGAAAGCAAGACAATCCATATATTGACAACACTTCAAGTTGAAAGGGATCAGGAAAACTGTTTTGGACTGTTTGTGCAGAGAGGCAAAGTTGGGCCTGATGGGCAGTGGCATCCGCGTCTCGTGGAGGCAGAGAAACTCTGAGAGATTTCGTGTAAATCGGAATGTCGAGCAGCGAGCGTCCAGGTCTGATTTAGATACGAGTCATTTGAATCTTTTAAAGCCTGGAATTTCTCCGTGGTGCTAACAAAGAAGTAACGAATGAAGAATTGTGTTAATGAAGTGAGAATATCTTTGAATTTTAAAAAGTACAAAACCTACTTTGGGGTCATATTTTGCAACCATGGGGAGCTTCCTTTGACCTGCTTCTGTGGTGTTTTGTCTAGTATTTTGACACCATAGCCAGAAAAATTAGGCATTTAGTTTTATTTCAGAAAGCGTATTAGATCCCAATCGTAGATTAACTCAAGGCTGTTTAGATATTAGGAAAATAAGTAAAACCTATATATAATGATGTTAACTACACACACACACACTTACACACACACACAACTGACCCCTCTTTTTCACCTGTCAAAGGGATGTTGTGATTTTGTACAACAGTCAGGAGACGGGCCAGTCAGCCTGCTGAAGCCCGCGCTCCTGCCCGGCACCAGACTCGGGCCACACAGGTCCCACCCATCAAGGCCCAGTGAGCCTTTGTCAAGGCTCAAGGCTATAAGAACCATAGAAAGATGTGGGCCTGATTTTGTGTTTCCCACTATCATGGGTAGCCTAGCTGAATCCTCTTAACAGTGTTCTGTTTTCACATCCATTCCTTCCCGAGAAGGAGTGCGAATGTTCTCACAGCCTCGGGCAGTGGGGTGTCTTCGTGTCCCTCCAAGATAGGAGGGCATGACACTTAGTCCCACACGGGCTCTATTTTATTCTCTTTCAAGCCTGGGAAGAGAGAGAGGGGTGAGTAGTTAGAAGACAAAGAAGAGGCTGTGGGATGAGAAGGCATGAGAAGTGAGCAGAGGGTGTGTGGGTCCGTCTTTCTGTAAACCACTGTCTGGCCCAGACTAACCTCCACAGAACCCGTGATCTCCCAGCCAGCAATTGCACACCAGGTAGCGGAGTAGGGGAGGCCAGGTGGGGTGGAGGGGAGGGCGGTCTGCCTTGAGAACTGAGTTCGCTGTTTGGTTCGGGAGAGACAGGTGTGAGACAGCTAGCTGAACGGAATCTGATCCTGAAAATAATGATTCTGAGCAGGAAGGTAAAGCATGGATGGATCGCTGTGAATGAACTCACATTTGTCTGACCTGCTCAGTGTGTAAAGCGTGGCCAAAAATACGTGTGTATGGCACAGTCTCTACCTTAGAGCAGACGCAGGGAGATACATGGTGACAAAGCAAAAGAGCCGTTATATGTGAGTAAAAGACGAACGTCAGAAAGCATCTGGCAGCCCAACCCCCTCACATCGCACGTAACAAACGACTGGTGCTGGTTAGTGACTCCTCTCTCTGTGGCTCCTGAGTGTCAGACAGGAACCCAGAACCTAGAATAGTTCACGTACAGCTTCACTTTCTCAGCATAGCATGTTTTCACTCTCAGCAGTTAATACGAGACATTCATCTGCAATGCAGAAAGTTGGAGAGGAACCTGAAAAGTGAGGGGGGAAACCCGTTATCCCTAATGCCTCCAAAACATTTTGGTGTTTTTTTTTCGCCCAGCTTTCTTTGTGTATATGTACATGCACTGTTACGCATATATATTCATTTAAATGTGAAACACTGTACTGTTTTTATAGTCTGCTCTTATTTTATTAAAATGTTGACAGGATTAATACTGTTTTATGTTAACAAATCTGAAACATGATATGAATGTATTATCCCTTATTAACCATTCTAATAAATATAAAGTTGTTGACAATTTTATAATTATAAATATTCTTTTTCATTTATAAAATTCATATTTCAGTTTTGATTTGGTGCCACAGTGTTAAAAACAAATAATTCATATCAGTATCTATATATTTTTATAAATAAGCATCTTCATATATTTTTGTTCTATTCCTATTCTTCATAAATATTTAGATTCATTTACTCTTGTGATATATCCTATGAAAAGCTACATAATAAAACTAATACAACTCTCCTTCTCCACTCTCAACTATATTTAAATTGGGCATACTGTTTTCTCTGAGGGCCGAGCAGCTCACGTGCCTGCAAGTGTGTTCACGTGCCCGTGTCAGGCTGGTGTGGCGAGTCAGTTTGTGGAAGGACGGCCTTGGCAGAGCCATGGTGAGGTGTGCGGTGCTCGGGCGCCTGCCACATGTTTGGGAAGGGACTGAATGGATTGTGGTTGGAGGTGTTCGTTTCCTCTCTTTGGAACATCCCCCGCCCCCTCCAGGAAAGGACTTCATCAGAAAGTTCCCTTAAAATCTGCATGGTCCACTGTGAGCAAATGCCCAACAGGGAGCTTTACCATAGTACTGGCCCCGTCCATGTGGAAACACTGTGGAGGAAAAGAAAAGAGTGTTCACAGCCAGGTGGTGTCAGTGATTTAACTGTGAGTGTCTAATACGTTAAACTTAGTGGCGAGGTCTGTGGAGGGGATTTCCCTCCCTGCCCTCTGGAGCGCTGGAGGAGGTTTCAGCTGGGGGCTGCTTCCGATTTAGCTCAGGCTCTTGGGAACAGCATGAATTAGAGTTTTACCTTTACCGTTTCTCTGTAAAGCACATATGTCATATACTAAGGGAAAATGACCCACACGAGCCACAAAAAACTTGCAAAATGATTGTATTTTTGCAAGTCAACACCTTTCCTTGAATCCATTGTTCTTTCTTGAAAGGAGTCAGACAAATTAAGTGATTATGATATATCATGTAACTAGGAGAATCTCTTTGTTTGGGGTGAGAGAAATCAATGTGGGAAGCACTTGGAATTTCCCCCCCTCTTTAGCAGCTCCTGGTATAAGGGTTTGGAAATGCTGATTTTACACGAAGGACGACAGTGACAGATGCCAGGCCTGGCCTCGTTAGACTCCGAACTTCTGTGCGTCTTTGCTGCTAGGGTGTGTTATATGGGTTTAGAAAAGGTGGCTAAATACAGAAACGTAAGACTTTCCTACTTAATTGTTTTTTTGTATTTAATTTTTAATTAATGTAAATTTTATTAGAGAAACTTAGTTTTTAAACACTTGTGTATTGGTATTTTGTAATAGATTAACTTTTCGGATAAATAATAAATAAAGACTTACTAAGTTAGGGTCTGTGATAACAACTTTATAGTTTTCATTGACCATCTTCTCAATGTTGCCCACTCTGACCATTCTGTTTAAATTGTTTTCTAAGACACACACACTTATTTTTTGTATCTATTGTTATCTATTTCCCCTGCTAGAATGTAAATTTCTAGCAGGGCGGAGCTCTTTGTCGCTTTCCTTGGGACTTTGAACAAGGCTTGGCTCATAATAAAGGCTCAGTAATATTTGGACAAAGAAACCTTGTGTTAGTTTCAGGTGCGCAATATAGCGATTAGACATTTATGTAACTTACAAAGGGATCTCCCCAATGACTTTAGTGCCCATCTGACAAAACAGAACAGTTTTTAAAACAAGTATATCTTGGGAGAGTAAAATACTTGACAAATATTTTTTCTCAAGAAGAATTAAAATTCTGAGTTTTGAAAGAAGGCTGAGAATCCTGCAATACTTGAGAGCTTACCCGCTTGTTGTAGGTGGATATTTTAACCCTGTGTGGATGCCTTCTCACAACACCTGTCTGTAGAATAGAAAAAGCTGCCTTCTCCTCAACAGGAACAGGATGCCTCTGCATGTGGAAGAACCTCAATTGCAGGTTTACAGAATGGTCTGCATTTTTTTATGGACACAGAGCTTGTCCCTCTCCACCCGCTCTCTGCCCGTCTTCCACACTGAGCAGCAGGGCTTTGAAAGCAGCAGGTGTATCTCCGACTGTGGTGGAGTGGCCTTCCCTTTCTGGGTCCAGTCAAGACTGTCAGTTCGGTCTTGGGAGAACACGGGGGAACTTCATCGCATCTTCCTGATACCGACTCATCACAAACGAGACCAGTAATTCGCAGCCACCCAAGCTGACTCTTTGCATTTCTTTCCAAAAAAATCTATCAACATATATATGTATATGTATTTGTGTACATGTATATGTATATGTGTGTTTATCCATACACATACATACATGGATACATGTATATGGGGGGAGGGAGAGGATGAGTACCTTAAAGTTTTTGAGATTTTGAATTGAATAGGTTTTTAGCAAAAATATGGTTTTAAAAAACAAATCTAGCACATTGTAGTGCTTCATGGTGTGTTAGAGAAATAAAGATTATTAAAAGCCTCAGATTCCATTTCGATTTGTGAGAAACCCAGTGATCCTCAGGTAGGTACTAAAATGTATTGCATGGTGAGCAAGTGCCAGGCTGAGGGCTGAGCCCGTTCTGTGCCTTGTCTGACGTACTCGCTCCATTGCCAGCCCTAAGAAATGTGGTTGATCACCATCGCATTGCAAGTGAAGAAACTACGGCTCGCAGTGGCTAAGCAGCAGCTGTCAGGAGACACAGCCCGTGATTCTGTGCCTGACTCCAGGCCAGCTCTTTCCACCCTCATTAGCTTCTCCAGAAGTTAGTCGTTATGTAGACCAATCGTTTCTTCTTAATAAAAGGGCTGTATTACAGTTACCCTTGTAGCTGGCAGGCTCTTACGAACAATATTTTTTGACCAACTAGAGTACGTTTTCTAGAAGAAATATTTCCTTAAAAAGAAAACTTCAAAACTTCTAGTTTATTGGGTACATAAGACATATCTTTATGAAATAGTCAATAGTGGTACATTTGCTGAGAATTGGAGAGTGTGACTGCACTTTAATTAATTTGTGCCATTTAGATGACCTATTTGAAGGGGAGGTAAGGGAGACAGTGTTGCCCAAAGTTCTAGAAAGCTCAGGTATGGAGGTGGAATTTCACTGGACGGCCGATAGGAGGTAGGATCAGATTCCTCAACCTAGGGAGGTCCACCTGTGTGCAGAAGCACCACAGTCCTTGACTTTGCTCTGTGCTGTAGGTGCCCAGCCTGGGGAGGACTTACCAAGGACTTTGCTGTGATTAGCTCCTCAAGGAAAGCTGTGGATGGATGGGGTCAGGCAGAGTCTGGAGGATTTGGGGGACAAAGAGGTGCTCCTTTTTGCTGAAGCCATGAGCTTGTGATGAGGAGGTACAATCCATCTGTAGCTAAATAGGTTGAGAGGAGAATGAAGTACTTTTTGTTCTGCAGTAAGACAAGTCTTTCAACCACAAGTTCCTTCCTTAAGTAGCCTGTTAGGAAGGATGCCCTCAAGTGCTCCTGGAAATCATTCTGTGCTTCCTGCTGGAGACTTTGTCGCTTCGTCATTAGTTATGATTCATTCCATTTCAAAGCATCGGACAAAGCACCAAGGCCTTTATTTTCCAAAAAATGGGTACAGTAGCCATCATTTTATCATTCTTAGTTTAGTAATGGCTCAAGCATATCTAGAGTTGCCCAAATTAGTAAGCAGTACAGATAAAATCTCTTTCTTTTTATTCTTTCAAAGCATCTCATAAAAGAGATTAAGAAGTTCATTTGGCAAAAATAAAGCTCATGTGGTACCTTCTTTCCAAAATTCTTAATTGTTTGACATAATATATAGTTTATTGCCACAACTCAGGTGATCAAAGAAGGAGCAGTCTATATTCATCGTTTTAGAACATGTAAGTTAAACTTAGGTGATACTGAAACCAATAATAACTTAAAAAAACTGTATTAGCCAATCAACATGTATGACCTGGTGTATTTGAGTGTTTCTCCTTTCCCCCTGAATTGACTGGTTGGTTTTGTGTCTTATAGATACAGTTTAAGAGGGAAAGAAAAACGAAGACATTTCATAATCAAATAATCAGCCAAGGAGTTGCAGCTGAGATGAATCAGTACTAGAGTTTAGACTAAAAAGTTGTAATCCTATAAATGTTAAAAAACTCAAGAAAGTCTTTCCTTCATCACCAGAGAGGTTTCAAACTGAAACATTTAGCAGGGATCATGTCATTATCAGGACATCTGAAAGTAATACATGAATCAGAAAAATATGACTACATCAACATATAAAAGGAGAAATAAAGTGTCTGGTACCTTTCAGAACCAGAACTTCGTTAATAAATTTCTGATTTAAGTACTGTAACTCTAAATAGCACACCTGTATTCTCTGTTTCTTAATGTGGGAATCTCACAAAATCTCTGTTCTTTCTTCACTTCGAAATAGGAAAGTAGTTCATTGCAGCCCTGTTTTTCCCTCCTCTCCACACAATTTTTGCTGTCTATACAATTTTCATTTCATCATTAAAAAATTAACATTAAAGCGTTTCTATTTGTTACTTTGTAACTTTAACCACTTCCTCCATCCACCAGTTTCCATCAATATCCTCTTACTACTAGTTATATAAGATGCAAAAATTTATATCCCATTTACTTCTTTTCATTCAGTTCCTTCCCCGCTCATCTCTTATTTTTCTTCTCCTTATGCCACACTTTTTTACACTGATAACATTTAAAATATTTAGTCTCTTCTGTAAAAATAATTGCCTTCAGTGCTGTGTGGATTGATTCTGAAAACTGAGCATGATAATGTTCCCAATATTATAATTATACGTGTGTATATATAATTATATTTTCATTATATAATCAAGTGTGGGAACAGTACAGATTTAGTGACTTATTTCTAAAAGTGTCCTTCTGCTCTAGAGAGGTGTATGCTTTTCAGATAGATCAGTGTTCCTGTTTGATGGACAGGAGCCAAGTGGTGGGGAGCAGAGACCTCCTGTCATGCCCCACCCATCCCTGACGGTGCCCTGTGATCCTGCAGACCCCCCCCCCCCCCCCCCCCCCCCCCCCCNCCCCCCCCCCCCCCCCCCCAGGGCATGGAACCTTGGAGGAAAGTGGATGCAAAGATTTGTCATCACTCTAGAATGTGTCTGGGCTTCCCTTGTTTTGAAGTGTTCCGTTTCTCCAGTGCATAGGACAGTGTAAGGGAATTTTTCACTGTCACGTGCGGTGGTTACGAAGGCAGATTGAGGAGCCAGATCTCTGGGTTCAAACTGCAGCTCTCCTGTGGACGAGTTATTTAATCTATGCTTCAGTTTCCCCACATAGAGGATGGAGGTAGCAGTACCTATCTCATGTGGGATTGTTGTGAGCATTAAATGAGTATTAAGAACAAGGAGTTTAGGGCAGTGTCTGCACTTAATAAGTACTATGAAAGTCTTTGCTGTTATTGCTGTTGCTATCATTATTATCATTTACTGAAAAAAATTCCTAAAATTCTTTTAAAATAATTATTAAAGATTTAACTAGCTTTTAATTGTACATTTTATTTTATACATGGTAGTTCACATAGAACATATTTCTATCAAGTTAAAACATTACCAAATATATATGCATTGAATCACTCTTGTGAGCTTGGTTATTTCTGGAGATATTTGATAAATTTGTCATTGAATGTATCTGTCTTCCTTTTCTATGTAATATCTCCCTTTCCTCTGGCTGCTTTTCAGGTCTTCTTTCTTCCTGGTTTTAGACAATTAGATTATAATGTGCCTGTGTGGGGTTTTTTTTTTTCATGTTTCTTGTACCTTGGGTTCATTGGTCTCCTTGAATCTGTGGGGTTTTAGTATCTACCAACTTGAGGGAATTTTTGGTCATGATGTCATTAAATGTGTTTGTCCTTCTTCCTAACCCCTGTGCCCCCTCTCTCCTGTATTCCAGTTACACATATGTCACTGTTTAAAGTTGTCCCAGAGTTCACTGATGCTCTGTTTATTCTGTAGTTTTTTTCTATTTCATTTTGGACAGTTCCTACTGCTAGCTTTTCAGATAGATCAGTGTTCTATCAGAACCCAAAAGGCAGGTTCACTGCCTTTTCTTTGGCAATGTCTGACCTGCTATTCATCCATCAAGTTTTTATTATTATTGTTGTTGTTAAATCAAAGGCATTGTTGATTTTTGTAAACAGGACCAGGCTTATTGTCCGAGTCTCCTTTTATGTCTTTCACGCCTCCACTGAACTGGACCAACCTTTCCTCTGGTTTCCCATGTACTTGATGCCGTTTTTTTTTTTTTTACTTTTTAATTTATTGTGGTTATATCGGTTAATAAAATTATGTAGCTTTCAAGTGTACGATTCTATGATACATCATCTGTTTATTGTACTGTGTGTCCATCACCCCAAGTCAAGTCTCCCTTCATCACCGTTTATCCCCCCTTTGCCATTGTCTACCTCCCCCTCCCCCGCTTTCCCTCCGGCCATCAGCATATGGTTATCTGTGACTGTGAGTTTTGGGGGCTATTACTTAATCCCTTCACCTCTTTAACCCCAACCCCCAACGCCCAACTCCCCTCCCCTTGGACAGCTGTGAGTCTGTTCTCTGTATCTATGAGTCTGTTTCTATTTTGTTTGTTTATTTTGTTCATTAGATACCACATATAAGTGAAATCATATGGTACTTGTCCTTCTGGCATATTTAACTTTGCATAATACCCTCTAGATCCATCCATGCTGTCACAAAAGTTAAGATTTCCTTCTTTTTCTACAGCCAAGTAGTATTCCACTGTGTAAATGTACCACAGCTTTTGCATCCACTCATCAAATGATGGGCACCTGGGCTGCCCATAGCCAAATCTTGGCTATTGTAAGTAACGCTGCAATGAACGTCGGGGTGCATATATTCTTTTGAATTTGGGTTTTGAGTTTCTTCGGATTTATTCAGAATTGAAATCGCTGGGTCAGAAGGCAGCTCCATTTTTAACCTTATGAGGAAACTCCATACTGCTTTCCACAGTAGCTGCACCAGTCTGCACTAGGGTCCCCTTTTCTCCACATCCTCACCAGCACTTTGTTGTTTGTTGATTCATTAATGATGGCCATTCTGACTGGTGTAAAAATGATATCTCATTGTGGCTTATATTTGCATTTCTCTCATGATGAGTGATATTGAGCATTTTTTCGCATGTCTTGGCCATCTGTATGGTCTGTTGAGGGAAGTGTCTATTTAGGTCCTTTAACCCATTTTAAATTGGGTTTTTTTTTGGTGTTAAGTTTTGTACGTTTCCTATAAATTGTGGATAGTAACCCCTTATCAAATATATCTTTGGCAGATATATTCTCCCATTCAATGGGTTGTCTTTCACTTTGTTGGTTTGCTGTGCAAAAACCTTTTACTTTGATGTAGTCCCATTTATTTATTTCTTGTAGCAACATATATATATTTTTGATATAGCTCCTTGGACAAGAGAAACAAAAGAAAAAAATCTAGTTTCTTAATTGTTTCAAGTGGAAGGTTAAATCTGTTCTCGGCTATTCCGTGTTGACTGGAAGTGGAAATCACCGTGCCCTAGGCCTAACTTAAAAAAAATTTTTTTTTGTTTGAATAGGAAGGAAAACAAATAGTCCTGGTACACACACTCCTAGTCGGAAATGCCAGAGGCAGCCCGTTCAGCTCCTGTATACTTGTTTCCTGGCATTCCCCTCGGATTTTGTACCTCTCACTGCCTGTCCTTTTAGGGAG
The DNA here is from genome assembly GCF_014824575.4 of Sturnira hondurensis. Classification (NCBI taxonomy): domain Eukaryota; kingdom Metazoa; phylum Chordata; class Mammalia; order Chiroptera; family Phyllostomidae; genus Sturnira; species Sturnira hondurensis. The sequence goes on along the minus strand of NW_028074140.1, from coordinate 5,844,928 downwards.
GCCCTCCCTGACCACAGTCTAAAACGGCACCCTCGTCCAGCTCTGGCTCATGAGTCTGCTGTGTTTTTCTTCCTAGCTCCTCTCATTCCTTGACGTCCCCACATTTGTTCCTAAGTTTGTAGTCGGCCTCTCTCACTAGATAGGATGTGTGCGCTGTGAAGGCTGGACACTTGCCTGTTTTGTTCACTGCTGAATACAAACTCCTGGGCACATTGTAGGCCCTCAAGAAATATCTGTTAAAAAAAATAAATGAGTGAATGCCAGATACTGCTCGGAGGTTTCCAAACATTGTCCTGTGCAGCCCCTACCTTAGAGGTAGATAACAATGGTGAAGATTTTTCCAGGAACCCAAAGCAGGAGAAAGGTTTTCTAGGCAGCAGGAACAACACGTATCACAGATCTTTAAAAAAAAAAGTCTTGTATGGAATTCAGGAATTCAGGAAAATAGGATTTATTAAATTGATTCCATTTTTGCTTCCCATTGTCATGGAAATTCTGATTAACAAGCTTCCTTTCCAAGATGCTTTCCCAGAGTTAAAAGGAAAAAAAAATAACCGTGTTAGACATATTGTGCATTTTTTAAATGGCAACATAAAAATATTAGAATTACATTTTCTCACACTTTCCTCTGTGTGTGTATGTGCGCCCTTCCCTAATCCCCGCAACTTTAGTGACTGTGACAAGTCGCTGTGGAACTTGGTAATGGAACCGTCTGGTCGATAGAAGAGGTGACGTTCCATGAGGCAGCCACCGTGTCACGTGTACTTCCCTGGCCTTCAAGAGGGGGCACCTTGAGGGGTGACCTGGTGGGTCGAACCTTTCCAAGTCTTCAGCTTTCTCCTTCTCTGGGTCCTGCAGCAAACATACCAATTAAAGTGGTGGTTTTTGTGATGGAACCTCAAGGAACTGGGTGGACTCAGAACGTAACTTCTTTGTTTCATGCAGCTCAGCAGATGGAAATGACTCTCATTGCTCCCACCTTGTCCTGATTTAAATCTGAGACCCGACACTAGGAAGGAGGCTCTGCATCCCGTTGACCAAGCCCCCAAGTTGAAGCTTTGCTCCTTTCGTTTGTGCGCGCAGTGCGTCTTCTTCGCTCTTTTCCTGGCAGTGCCTTTGGAGAAGAGTAATTTTCTTTAGTGAACTAATAACCACTTATTTTCTAAGGGATGTAGGTATATCTTAGAGTTTGGAGCATAGGTGTCTATTTTTAGAAGAAAATATTTTCACGAATTCACCAAAGTATTTTAGGGAGATTACTTGAAACACCAAATGTTATACTAAAATATTAATTAGGATAGGCAAAGATTTACCACTTAGTTAATAAAAGTGCGTTTCCTAAACTAAGCCATGCAACAGGAAATTTGGATTCTGACTAGAAGGAGCCCAGAAATACAAACACATTTTGCTTGATGACATAATTTCTCGCCATCCCCCCAAAAGGCATATTTACATAGAGAGCAGAAATATGGAGCTGTACCGGTCCGGGTTCATAATGACAGTGTGTGGCCTTGTATGGCACGTGGTAAATTCTTCTTAAGGCTGGAGCAAGCTTGCTGTGAATGCTTCTCAGTTTCAGATGAACTCAACTTTAGCTTTGTGGTGTGTTTTTCAGAAGGGCAGCTGAAACAGGAAATTCGGCTTACTAAGTTCTTGAACACTACTTCCTCCTATCTGAGTTGACAAACTCTCACCCACAAAACAGGAGCCAATGACGAACTCTTGAACGCAACGGACAGAGCACCTTCTCTTTGGTTCCCCCTCAGCAACCTTTCCCCACCCCACCTTAACGCTGCCTTTTCCTGAGCATTTCACAGTATTTTTCATCCCTCGTTCTCAGACTTGACCCACTGACCTGAGAAACAAGAAAATGTCATGTTAGTGCCTACTAATTAATGCACACAGAGAGCCTTTTCATCTGGCCTTTCAACCTTCTGGCGGCAGGAGCACAAGCTGTCACTCTCGTCATGCAGGGAAAATGAACCTTTACCACATTTTCCTTGTTTTGCAAACAGCACAACAAGCCCAGCTGAGACTAGAGATGAATATGCAGGTTAGGGAGAAATTAACCTAAAATGCACTGTCGTCTGCATGGTTGTCTTACAGATGACACAGCAGCGCAGTGATTGAAACAACCGTCGCAGCGTGCTGTGGGTCTGCGATTTTTACCACTCTTGCTGTGTAAACCTTTCTATTTCAATACCATCATCTGTGTTTGGTGAAATAATGTGAAGAGAAGAACATCCTGTGATGAAAAAGTTAAGGTGTACGTTAAGGCATTTATTTAGGTTTGCATTGTTTCTAGACACGTTTATGGGGGTACTGCGGTTTGTTAGTGAGCACTCGGCTCCCGTGCTCATTAATCAGTGCTGCTGGGCCCAGGGTCTCTTGAGCCTTCTGGGTTTTGGGGCATCAGCTACTGTAATTAAAGGGATGAAATATATCATGGTCACAAACTTACCACATCAGACAATTGAAGGTTTCGAACTGGTGGAATTAATGTTTTTAATTTTTTTCCTAGGTGTTCAAGATAGAAGTGCTAATGAATGGAAGAAAACATTTTGTTGAGAAAAGGTACAGCGAATTTCACGCTTTGCACAAAAAGGTAACTCCCCCCCCCCAACCCCTCCGCCGCCTTTTTCTCTATTTGGAAAATGGTATAACATTAAGACTGCTTTCTGGGGCTCCCAAATAGTTCTTGGAACAGTATGACTTCTTTTATCGTGATATGAATTTCCTTTTAAAAGGCATTATTTCGTTCTTTATAGGTGCTTTCTGAGCAGGTGGGTCTTCTGTTCAGATCTCTTAGGGAAACGGATGTAAGCCGGCAAGGGCGAGCTGCTGGCAGCGTGCTGGGGGTGGTGGGCTCAGAAGGTGTGAGCATCAGACCTGTTTCTCCATAAAATATATTTGCTTAACAGGCTTTACAAACAGGAAAAGAAGAAAGGCTAATGATTATTTTACTTTATAGGGAGAAATGTATTAACATCAACTCATACTTACATGTACCCAGAAAAGAAAATACACATGTCACATATACAGGACCATTTGGGCAACATGTGAAAAAGAGGTTCCTGCCTTTTGTTGGATTATAAATGCCACTTGCTAGGACTGGTGTTTTATTAAAAGTCTTAGACAAAAGGCAAGAATGAAAAAGGAATAGCTGAGTTTTTGGAGAAGTGGACTGTAAAATGTAGAAAGGTAAACACTTTCTTACTTTGTACCCCCAGTTTAATGTTTTGCACATTACAAATTATCATTGGGGTGCTGAAAGTATCTTACTCCTAGACATACCTCGTGAAACTGCCCAGAAAATCAGTATCTATGAGTTATTGCAATTTTATCACTCTTCCTTAATAACATATACATATTCATGTGTGTATATGTTTATATATAGGCATGTGTATACATATACACATATGTAAAATGTATGACATAATTTAATTTCCTTGCTTTTGTTACTTAGATAAAAACTTAGATGGGAAGAAAGGGTCTATTCTTTTAATTTCATTAAACATGCCTCAAATTCCCTGGGAAATGTCAGTGTATAAATAATGTGAAAATGTACTTACTCTGTATTAAAAGTTCTTCAGCATTTTTCAAAATTGAATTTTCCTACTTTTTTTTTAGGTAGGAGAATATAGAGTTCTGAGAAGAGACTTTAATAAACTATTCTTGAGAAATTAGGGAGACTGTTTCTCTGTTTTCTTTTGAAGAGGAGCTCTAACTTACCTGTACACTTTTCTGTTAGGATTAAAACTGTGTTACACTCAAATTTGCTTCCAAAAGAAACAACACAGGTGAGCACAGGTGTGGGCCTGGTGCTGCTCGCCAGCTTTACCAAACCTCCAACCCAGAGGCCTCCAAGGGAAACAAGCCTGGAATAGGTTTCACTTCCTTCCCAGGAAATTCTGTTTTGTTTACTGTTTTTCAAGGAAACAGATTCTAGAGAGATTTCCAGTAGGTGCTTCATGAAAGAAGTCCTTGCAGTGAGATAAAACCAGAACTCCATCCTCTGCCCGGCCTCTGGGGACCAGAGTCTGGACTCCCTCCGAACCACCCAGTCAGCGCCCAGCTCTCCATGACCCCAGCACAGCCCAGCTGTCCTTGCCTGGTACTCGGGGACCCACTCCACACCGGGCACAGCTGGGTGACTGCCAATTAGGCCCGCCCTGGAGTAGAGGGTCGTTCACCCTGTTCTCCTCCCATACAGTCTCTTTTCTTCTGCAGAAGAGGACCCTCTCCCCAGTGATTACAGGCAGTTCTTGGAAACTCACAGTCAGGAAAAAACCCAGATTTTGTAGGACTTATCTCAATTTCTGCAATTCTGCTAATAATTTTAGCTCTTCTTATATTATCAGGCCAACCAGAGTTAAGGGAATAGAAATTCTCAGCTCTTTCACTTTTGCATTTTTTCTTGCATTTGTTAGTAGACCAAATGCTGCTGTGCGAACCATGTTCCCACGTGGTGGTAACGATGGTGTGGAACTGAAGTGTGCGAGCTCCGGAAACAGAATGTTTCGGAGCCTGTCCTTACCTCTCTCAGCTCTTTCAGTCTTTGGAACATGTCACATGATCTTGCAGTGCCTCAGGTTCTCCATTTTCAGTATGGGACTAATTAGAGTGGTAACTTCATTGAATTGTTTTACAGACTCAATTAAATCATGTGTATCACACGGTAAACTTCCAATAATTGATAGTCTTCATTACTGGTAATTTTTCCCCACGTTCAAGAGTGTTTCCTACAGCTACATTACTAAAAGAAGCATTTTCTGTCAAAATGTATGGGTATTTTTGTAGCGCCTGATATGTATTGCCAAATTACTTTCTTTCAAAAATGGTTATAAAGGATTTATAATGCAACCAGCAAGTATGAAAGTACCATAGAATCTCATCAACTTTGAATACTCCCCCCCAAATGATATTTGTTTATTTAGCATGCAGTCTGTGTTGCCTTGTTGCTACTTTAATTGGTATTTCTTATGGTTTGTTTACGATTCTTGTCCTTCTTTTTTGGAATTCTATTTACATGCTTTCCCATTTATCTGCAGGGGTCTCAGTCGGTTTTGCTCATTAGTTTGTGTGGCCTGTTAATAAAATATTAGCCATTTGCTGAAAGTATTTTTCACCAAGGACCCTTTTATTTTGGCGATGATATTTATTTTAATTTACAAATGTTTTAAATTTTTATGTCGTCTAATATGTCAATTTTTACCCCTGCAGATTTTACATAAGAGTAGTTGTTTCTTCCTGAGCTGTAATGAGTATTTCATTCCACTTCCTTTTAGTGTTTCTTGATTGGTGTTTTAAGAAGTGTGAACTCCGAATCACCCGCATCAGAACAGTGTTCACTGAGGGCCAGACGCCTGGGTGCCACCCAGACACGCAGCATCAGACTGCCTGTGGCCGCGCCCAGTGCTGTGCATGTTAAACCAGCATTCTGGGTCCTCTTCACGCCTGCTGACGTTGAAGAGTTCCTCCAGCATGGTGATGTTGTTAAGGTTTCTCTTAGACACAACCCCCGTGTCCTCCCCCATCACATGCGCTGAAGCCACAAAGTGTGACACCTTGGAGGTCTTTCCTACCTTTCACCTTCTGTGTCCGGAGTGTCATCAAGTCCTGTTGACTTGCTCTTCCAGATTTCTGTCATAGGTACCATTTTGTACCATCCCAGTACAGGGTCTTACTAAAGTATTTCTTTACAATTTGGATCCTTGTCTTCTTTTTCATTTTTTGCAGCAGACTACTTTTCCTGAAACACGGTCTTCATCTTCATTCCTTTGTTCGACTGTGTTGAAGTGGGTCTGTGCTGTCTTCCAAATTGCAGACAGTGACTCTTGAGGGCAATCATCTTAAACCCTGTACAGTGTCCTGTTGCTGTGGCAATAAATCACCACACACTTTGTTTTAAAAAACACACATTTATCATCTCACTCTAAATGTGTCAGCAGGGCTCTGTTCCTTGTTTCTTTGCTGTTTCCAGCTTCTAGAGGCTGTCTGCATTCCTTGGCTCATGGTCTCTTCTCATCTTCAAAGCCAGCAGGAATGTCACTCAAACTTCTGCTTCCATCATGACATCTCCTCTCTCTGACTTTGACACTCCCTGTCAAGATTACATTGGCCCTACCTGGATGATCCAGGATAATCTTCCCATCTCCCAATGTTTGATTTAATCACACCTGCAAAGTGCCTCTTGCCATTTAAGGTAATGCATTTACAGGTTCCAGGGATTAGGACATAGACATCTTTAGGGGGGACCTCACAAATCACTCTACAGGCCAGTCTTATTTCTCTCTGCATCACCTAGGAAAACATGAGTGGCAGCCGAGCCCATGTCCTCCTGTGCCCCTGTATGTGAAACTCACTACTTCCCTGTCTTTGCCATGCTGGATGTTTTTCCCTTCGTGTTCACATCTGTTCACACCAAACTAAGACATTTCAGGTTCTCCTTCTTCCCTGTTTCATTTACTCCCTAATCTTTTTGTTCTTGGACTTTTGTTCCATTTAGAATAGAAATTTCCACTTAAATTAAAAACATCTCAGAGATGATTAAAACTTAGTTGTCCCTAAGTTTTTCCATCTACAATATACGTTTTTAAAACAGGGCTCACGTCTCATCTTTTGTACTTTCCTCACTGCCTGTTACTGTTGGGCACATATTAGGCATTAATAAGTATGTGGCAAATGGGGTATTTGTTAATCAGCTTAACAATAACCCACAGCTTTTGGACCAACTAGCAAATGGGATATTTGGAGAATATCATGTATGTGAGATCTGTCTGGAAAAAAATCCAGCCATTGTTAATATAATGAGAACAGTTTGTGTGATGTTGATGTGACCTGGCAACCAAGGAGAGTGGACTGGAATGCACATGTGTGAACAATGATGACTTCACTATACTAGCCCGTGGGGGCCGTAGATGCTGTTGAGAGAGAGTGTGTACTGTGTGGCCCTCATATTCAAAATGATTGAGTGGGCTGAGCAGTGAATCTGCATCAAATTTTGCGTTAAGCTTGAACATTCCTCCATGGAAATTATTTGGATGGCTGCAGAAGGCTGCAGCTATGGGCAACTGGTGAATGGCAGCTTCATTATGACAGTGCATCTGCTCATGCATCACATCTCGTGCAGAGATTTTTGGTGAAACATCAAATCACCCAGGTGACTCAGCCCTGCTACAGCCCAGGTTTGGTGCCCTGTGACTTCTGGCTTTTCACAAAACTAAAACCATCTTTGAAAGGGAAGAGATTTTAGACCCTCGGTGAGATTCAGGAAAATACTAGGGGGCAGCTCATGGTGATAGAGAGAAATGCAGGGTCCTGAGGTGCCTACTTTGAAGGGGACTTAGGTGTCATTGTCCTGTGTACAGTGTTATTGTATCTTTGTGTCTTCTTCAGTAAATGTTCCCATTTTTCATATTACATGGCTGGATACATCCTGGACAGACCTCATATTTATGGATGTCTAGAGCATTGTTTTGTTGACGAGAATAATTTTTACTGTGGGTGTTTAGTTCATTGTCACTTTAATCCCAGGTTATACGTGTGCTTCTCTTTGCAGCTCTGCTGGGAAGACACCACCACACTGACACCAAAACAACCCCCCCACCAGTTTTCTCTGTTCACATTTAGCATCTTATCCTTAAAAAATAAAGGTCTAGGGTGTCCTCCGTCAGGACAAGATTAAGACTCAGGCTGTCAGGATAGAATGAGCCTTAATCTTATTCATGCTCTCTCCATGCCCCAGCCACACCTGTTCACACCCTGCTGCTATGGCCAACTTTAAACGGTGGTCCTTGCAAGCAGCTTCACCTCCCTAACCCCGAAACCATGGGTGTGGAGAGAAAAACCTTTGCAAATTCGGAGCATGTTTTACTCCCTTCCTGCCATGTCTTGCCATTTCCAGCCCACCCTTTTATTCACAAAGGTTTCAGGGAAGTACGGTGCTGGTTCACTCCCGAATTAACTGTCCTTGTTCTTATGATTCCCTGCCTTTGGCTTGAGAATTGCATGTTCATATTTAATTAATGAAACACGTATTTCAGAGAAACCAAAAAGCTGCTGTATGGGGTTAAACCAGGAGCACAGCACCGTGTGTAGTGTCTCTACAGGGAGTTCTGAGGACATAGGGGTCACAGTATGGGGTAAAAGATCGAATTTTACCCCCGATGTCCCTCATTCTTTTCTTAACTTTAAATTTCTTTTCATCTTTTTATTTATACGCTTGGGGAAAGCGTTTCTGTTCCTTTCTGTGGAGAAATGGGTGTAGAGTCAATGCCTGCATGCCAGGTCTGTGTAAGTTCTGCGTAAACTCCTCCAACAATAGAAAAGGGGAAGGAGTGGTCCCGCCAGGCGAAGGGGATTGTGTTTCTGGTATCGTGGAATCTGCTGGCTATCTGTGGAGATCCAAAAGGCCGTTTGGCTGGACGCAGAGAGGCCGGAACAGTTAATCATCGTGTGGACTGGCAGGGGGTTATTTATCTTATAAGCAGCTGAGCCCTAGTGGAAACATATCGTCTCGGGTTTGTCTCTCCTCATCTAAAGCAATTCATTACTCAGCTACAAACGCCGTCACAGATCCCAGCAGCTGTGATGATCGGCTTCCCTAGGACTCCTGACATACATAGAAAGAAAAAAATGTTTTCAGGGCCGTATCTTCAAGATTTAAACAAGAGCAACAAAAAAGCAGAGAGACAGATAATGGGGTTGATTTTCTCTTCCGCAATATAGGAAATGTGTGATTCAATAGGTAAAGGAACTTTATATTTACACTGAAACCTACTGAACTTTTTACCACAGAAGAATTTAGCATTTTCTTGGTTTTTTGGTTGAAGAAATACCACAAGTAGGGATATAATATACATTCTCTTTCAGTCGTAATTCCTGCCCCCCTCTCTTTCTCTCTCTTCTCAATACTGGATCAGTGTCATCAATAAATATGATATATTTGCCATTTAACAAAATATAACAGGGTGCCTTTGACCCTGTGCTTCCCTCCCTCGCTCATGCCCTGCTCTCCTTCCCTCCTAGTACAATTCCTGGGGCAAGGGGCCTCTGCCTTCCCGTTCCCGCTCTCTTTACTGGGTCGTTCTGACTTCCCAGCACCAGCTGGGCAGTATGATCGTGCCCCTTCTAGAAACATTTCCTGGCTTAACGTACAGTTTCACCCCTCCCTCCTCCCTCCTCCCTGCCTGCCCTGCCCCTCAGAGTCGGATATCTCAGACCGTGACCCATGTGTTGGTTTTCTAGTGCAGCGTAACGGAAAAGCACCGATTTAGCCCTTCAGAATAATACAGTTGTGTCATGAAAGTTCCCGTGGGTCAGGAGTCTGGGCTCAGGTGTACCGGGTTCTCTGCCCAGAGCCTCGCCAGGCTGAAACCAAGGCTCCCCAAGGCTGTGATCTCATCTGAAGCTTAGTGTCCTCTTCACAGAGTCATGTCCTCATTGAGGCAGAATTCAGTTCCTCACAGTCATAGAACTGAGGTCCCTTTTTTCTTGCTCTCAACCAGGGATGGCTCTCAGCTCTTAGAGGCCACCTAAGTCCTAGCCAGGTGGCCTGTCAGCTTACTTCCAAGCCTGCTAGGACTGGGTCTTACAGCATGTAATGCGATCAAGGAAGTGACTATCTTGTCATATAATGTAATGCTTGTCATATAATGTAACCCAATCAAGAAAGTGAGTATTTCATCCTATTCATGGGTCCCACCTGCACCCAGGGAAGAGATTATGCAGGCATGTATACACCAGGAGGCAGGAATCTTGGGAGCAACCTTAGGATTCTGCCTGTCTCAGCCCTTTCCCTTCGTCTGTACCTACCTCCCAGTGACGTATCCTGTAGCTCCATGGCTCTGAATACCACGCATGTGTTCTGACTTACAGGTTTATAGACTCACCTCCAACTGTCTGCACATCACCTCCACCTGGACACCTACTGGGCTTCTCTCACTTAAAGTTCGAACTGCACAATGAAGTCCTTTATGTCAGGAGTATCTTTGGTGAGATATAGAAACTTGACTAAATATCATAGAAACTTCTAAATGTGAGAGATGAATTATTCTCATATTTCAAGAAAACTAAAGGGAGGCATCCAAACTAATGGAGCAGTTCCACGCTCCCCATGATCCAGGCTCCTTTCTGCCTCCCCTCGTTTCCCTGAGCACATGGCTCTCACCCTGGTTACAGTGCAGCTGTTGTCCCTCCAGACGTGGCTCCCACATTTCTGGAGGGAAGGGGAGCCCCCTTTGTTTTGTTTGCTTATTTTTGAGGAAAGCAGGAGCCCTACCCAGGAGACTCACACTATGTTTCATTAACAGCTCTGTCACATGGCCATTCTAATTACAAGGGAACTTGGGAAATTGAGACTTTTTTGCTCTATATGTTGGCATACTGAATGGCATTGGGATGGTTTTGTAAGAAGAAGGAGGTAGTCGGCATTGCACTTGGCAGTATCAGCCATGTCTGTACTCACATGGGATTCGATTTGGCTGCCAGTGACTCCAGAGCCAAAATAATGGGGCCATTAGCACCCCTTTATTTTCCTCTCACATAATGTCTAGGGCTGGTGTGGCAGTTTCGTGATCATCAGGTACCCAGCCTTTGTGGCTTTACTGTTCTCAACATGAGGCTTCCGCCTCCTGGTTGAAGGTGACCGCTGCAGGTCTAGCCATGATGTGGGCAGTTCACCCAACAGGGAGCTGGAAAGGAAAGAAGGAGAGTCCTTCCCTATAAGACCATTTCCTGAAGGCCACATATCCATGTCTGTTTACATGCCTTTGACCAGAATGCAGTCATATGACCACACATAGCTTCCAGGGAGATTGGGAAATGTGTCCTTTTTTCTGGGAGATCAGGTACTCAGCTGAAAATTAGGAGCTCTATTCTGTAGAAGAGAGAGACCGTGAATTGGGGGAGATAACTAGTGTTTCCTGCCAAAACCTGGCACTCTGTCACCTTTCAGTAGCAACAGGCAGGTCACCCAAGATATGGCTGCCAGGTGATGTCAAAACATTAAAACAGTGACAGTCTTGAAATCATTCTGGTCACCTCTACTCCCCCCATACTTCCGCAACCTTCTCCTTCTCCCACCCCCACTAACAAGACCATAGTCCAGTTCACCGTCATCTCTTACCTGGACTTCTGCAGAAGCTTTGGACAGGTCTCCATGCTGTGACTCCAGCCCCCCATAGTCCATCTCACTGGTGGAATTGAGCATGGTCTCTTAAAGTAAAAGTTATATCAGGCCATTCCCTTGCTCAAGATACCTATTTTTGCCATTATAATGCACACTTTCTTGCCCAAAGTTCTGAGGGAAAAATAAGGGTGCGCATTATATATGGGTATGATGACTTCATGCCCCGGGTATAATAATCCCAGGTATGATGTGCACAAGAATGTGGGTGTACATTATACACAGCACAATACGGAATTCAGTTTGCTTCGTGGTTAAAATGATGTGCAAACCCCACCTCGGCCTCCAAGGCCCCCCAGCATCCGAAGCTGCCACCTCTCTAAACCCGTCTCCTTCTTTCTGTGTTCTGAACACCAAGCCTGGGCCTCCCTTTCCATTGCTCTGTCTCTGCTGCAACCTTCCTTCTCCAGCTCCTTCGCTGGCTCCCTCCCAAGCACGAGTCAGGTCCCAACTCAGACATCCCCACCTCGCACCCGCCTTCCTCAGCTGCCCAACACACATCCCCTTCGGTTACTATCAGCCCTCACCTTGTCTTAATAACGTGTTGATTTTTTATTGTCTCTTTCCCGGTACACAAGTCTCTAACGCTGGAATAACACTGGAAAAGTTGAGCGTCTTCTGTTCCATGACCTTCTTCAGGGAATCTTTGCTTTCCCTGGAACTTATTTTTTTAATAGACAAAAGAATAATGCACTTTATTTAACAAATCCTAAAATGTGTCCTCCTCCATACTACCTACTGCATCAAATCAAGCATCTCCCAGCAGGCTCCCCTCTCCAGTCCCCTGGCCTTTTTCTGTAGCCTGGACCAACGCTTCTCTAGGCTTCTGTGCTCAGCTGTCCCTGAAGTTCCCTTCTCCACACTGATGGGATAGAGCCCCAAGGACAGACCCTGTTCTTCTCTTCTTGCTTTAATCCTAGTTTCCTAGAATTACATGCTCAACTTTGTGTAAAAAAAAAAAAAAAAGGCATGGGAGGTAAACTCTTTGAGTCCTTGAACGTCTGCAAATGCATTTGTTCTCTCTCACTTGGTTGGTGGTGGGGCTGGTTCCAGGAGCACTGGTCTCGCATCCACTGCTGCTGATGAGAGGTCCGTTGCTACTGCCGTTCTGCTTCCTTCGTTTGCCTCCTAATTTTTTTCTGTTTTCTCTCTGTCCTAGATATTCTGGAATCTCCACAGGTAAATGTCACTAGTGTGGGTTGTTGTTTTGTATTATGCAGGTGCTCAATGAGTTCTTAATCTGAAGGTATACACGAAGCCATACGAAAAATATTTTTGTTTGAGAACGTTTTCTTATTTTTTATGGGAGGCTTATTAATTTTATGGAAAATCTCCTGGATTCATTCTGTACATGCCTTATCTTTTCTCACCTACCTTTTCTCTCATGTTCTTTATTCTAGGCTTTGAGAGACTTCTATCATTTTATATTCTACCTCCTTTAATTTTTCCATTTCTCTGTCATGTTTTTTAATTCCCAGCGTCTCTTTCTTATTCTCTGATTGTTTCTTTTTTGTAACAACCTGTTTTTGTTTCACACAACCTGTATCTTCTCAAATCTCCCTGAAGATACTAATAGAATTTTTAAAGATTTCTTCTGCTATTTGATTTATGTTTCTTCCTCTGGGATTAGTTGTCCCATTTGTTTTTCTTGTCTTTTCCCTTCCATAGTGCTGCTTTCCACCCAATGAGATTAATTATTCTGGGTATTTGTCACTGGATCCTTTGCTTTGGGTGTGTAAGTGTGGTCCTTCTATGAGGTGTGGTACTAAAGGGCTTCATTGTAGAGAATGAGGGGAGAGCACCAGCTATTAGGCTGGGGACTCCATGAGAACTCGAATGGCAAAACCCTTGTCCAACCCACACACTTCATTCATTTCCTTTGGGGTATTGACCCTTTTTTAATGGGGTGGAGTGTGTGTGTGAGGGATAAAACCAGGCTGCCCGTCACTCTGCTGCAGTGGGTAGACATAGCGTGTGCTGTGGCACAGGTGTGGTCCAACACCTGCTTTCATGCCGGTCTTGAGCACACAGCCTCTCAGGGCTGCTGGGAAGACTGGAGTCCCACCCAATGTCATCCTTTTCCCGAGGAGGTCTGGACTGGGGCTTCCCCTGCCCTCTTTTCTCCATTGGCATGCTTCTGCTTTGTAGAAATTCGTTAATCTCTCTTGGTGTTTGCCCCTTTCTCCCTGTCCTGTTCTGTTCATTGTTCTGTGTCCTATTCCCCTTGGTGTCCTTCTTTTTTTTTTTTTTCCTTTAAAAAAAAATATCTACCTGAATTAAGTTCAGGTTAAAAAAAAGCCCAAGTAGCAGTAACCTTTAAAAGAATGTTGGAGGGGCGGAGTTTTATCCTGTTAAAAATCGAGTCTGGAGCCCTGGCTAACTGATTCAGTGGACTGAGTGCCACCTGCGAACCAAAGGGTCACCAGTTTGATTCTCATTCAGGACACATGCCTGAGTAGCAAGCCAGGTCCCTAGTAGTATGTGCAAGAGGCAACCACACATTGATGTTTCTCTCCCTCTCTTTCTCCCTCCCTTCCCCTCTGTCTAAAAATAAACAAATAAGAAAAAAAAGTAAAGAAAGAAATCTGGAGGCAGGCAGGTTGTGGCTGTTGCAGCTCCAAGAGGCTGTCGGGCACGCTGGCTCCTTCTCTCTATCTGTACAGTCACCTGGACCATCTGGCTTCCATCCTGAGAGCTGCCTCATGATGGCAGATGGTCGTGACAGCTTCAGCCATCGTGGTCACATTTTAAGAAGGAAGCAGGTGAAAGGGGGTAGGGTAGAAACAAAAAGCCAGCTGAGTTTGCGCCACCTTAAAAAAGTTTCTATGAAGAACCCTTCTCAGTGACTTCTGGTTACCTTTGGCTTCCACTCTCTGCAGGGGGAGTTTGGAAAATTTAGCTTCTTAGGTAAACCTAACAGAATTCATTATTATTATCAATAAGATAGTTCTATTGGTGAGTACGATAAGAAAAATAGGTTCGGAGTTTCAGCTAGCACTTTCCCACTATCATTTTAATGGCCCTTGAGGTGTGGAGCAAGGAGACAACACAGGTCCAGCCTGGCATCTTGCACTAGGAGTGCTGAACTTTGAAATGCACAAGGGCTCCTTTTTCTTTCATGACATGCAACAAATTTTAGCCTAGAATGGTTAATGGTGAATAAATACTAATGCGTGGGAAGAATTTTGTATTACAGTTTTAGCTGCTGGGGTTGGACTGTTCATTTTCTGTTTCTTTGCGTGTGTAGTAAAGGAATAATCTCAGTAGATTTCCCAAGTTTTTAATTAGAATATTTTAATTCATTCCATTTTGGGGACAGTGTTTGTTTCCTGTTGGTGCTGTAGCATGTTAGCATGAATTTAGTGGCTTAAAACAGCACCAATTTACCTTACACTCCTCAGGGTTAGCAGTGCAAAGTGCGTTTCACTGAGCTAGAATCCAGGTGTCCATCGGCTCTGAGAGAGAGCCCATTCCTTCCCACTGCCGCTTCCAGAGGTGGCCTGGGCTCCTGACCCGCCCTGCGCTGTCAGAGCAAGCCACTCCCAACCTCAGTGACCATGACCCTCCTGCCTTCCTCTTATCTGGTTTCTTCTGATGTGAGTGAGCCTGCCTGGATAGTCTACAATAATCTCTACATTATGAATCAGATAGGCAAAGCACCTTGACCGGTAAAGTAATATTTCCAGGTTTAGGATGTGGTTGGAGTAGATACACCTAACACAGGTGTTTCTACCTCAACTTCCACTAGAACTTTTTTTCTTTATATCATCCCTTCAAACTGCTGCCCCAAAAGGCTTCGCTGAGAACCATCATTCAGTTTTCATGAACAGAATTTGGACCCAATTCTTAGGAATGTTGGAAGGATCAGTCTCTCTGGTTTTTAGTTCATTTTATTATGAAACTTGCAGGAAACTCTTCAGATGTTGTCTAGCTCACGTGGCATTTACAGTGTGATGAGCATGAACAATGGCGTTTTGTTTTGCTTTTTTTTTTAAAACAATTTATTTTATTTTATTTATTTTTTTAAGATTTTATTTATTTATTTATCTTTAGAGGGGAAGGAGACGGAGAGAAACATCAATGTATGGTTGCCTTTCGTGGGTCCCCTGCTGGGAGTTGGCCTGCAGCGAACCAGCCTGCAACCCAGGGATGTGCCCTGACTGGGAATCGAACTGCGATCCTCTGATTCGCAGGCCCGCGCTCATTACACTGAGCTACACCAGCCAGGGCTTGTTTTGCTTTTTTTATGTTAAAAATATGTAGAGAGACTTTTCATCAGAAAAGTACTTCGTGCAAACAAAATTTCATTGTATTAATTTGGAAAATTATAAACGTTTTACTTTTTAAAAATTTATTTACTCAACTTTTAATTTAAAAAAATTCCAGTTTGAAATACCGATGATGCACAACAGTAGCAACAACTACCAAAAAGACAAAAGTTTTATCCTGAAATCTGAACATTTAGGGCAGCTAAGTAAAGAATTTTTTGAAAATTTCAGTGTTATTATATTTCCCTCTATCTTTTTGTTGGAAATAACATTTTACTTTTTTATTGGCTTCCTGTCATAATGTCCTTATAATCAAGAGACACTTTCTATGTATTTTTTGTTTCTGTCTTTACAGCTTAAGAAATGTATCAAAACTCCCGAAATCCCTTCTAAACATGTGAGGAACTGGGTCCCAAAAGTGTTGGAGCAACGACGACAAGGTTTGGAAACATATTTGCAGGTAAGATGTGTTTACATCCTCAATTAATGTAATGCAGTTTAAGTAATCATTTAGCTCAATGTTTTTTCTCATGACTTATGGGTGAAATACAAAAGATAAGAAGCAACCAAACACTCTAGATTAAAATAAAGTTTAAAATTATAGATATGTTGTTAGCTGGTTCTTTCAGCTTTAATTAGGTTCTATTTAAAATAGGGTGGATCAGGGAAATAGAAATTTAGTATAAAGGTAAAACTGATGTCAAAAGCATCTGTCCATTGTTGTTGCTGTTTTTTTAATTCAGCTCTACAAAATAGATTCATTGCTTTCTCATAGTATTCCCTTTAAGTTTTTGGTGTTGGAGAGATAGTGAGAGAAACTAAATAATTTAAATTTTTGGTGCTGGGGAGATAGTGAGAGAAACTAAGTAATTTCCAGTGGGCCTGGCTAGTATATCTGTGGGATCAAATTGAGAATGAATGTATACCAGTTGCTTCTAATGCAGTGCCAACTTCTTTGAAAACCAGAATTTATGTTTTTAAAAGAATGCAGTAGATTGCTCTGTTCAGCACTGAGAATTGCAAACAGAATTACCTACATAAGGTGGACCGAAGTTCTCTTTCTCTGCTGAGTGACAGGAAAAGCAAAAGGAGAGTGTCAGCTTCTCTGAGATTTAAAACAAAAAACCTAGAGGGTTCAGGTGACTATTCAGTATGGTCATCATTACCCAGAGGACACGGCCCAGGGCAAACGCTGAGATGAGGTCGGGGGCGGGGGGGGGGGTGGCAGCAGCATGTGGCAGCTGTGTGTGCAGGACCCCAGAGCCTCCTTCAGAGGCTGACGCATGAGAAGGACCGAGGTAGTACGAGATGAGGGGTTGGGGAGTCTTGGCTCTGAAAGACAAGCTGGACTTCACCTAAGAGTTACAAATTTCCCATGATGATCCATCCTTATATAAGACATGCTACGTCAAAGTTATTGCAGGCCATGACTGTCTTCCTCCNAGGGCAAACGCTGAGATGAGGTCGGGGGCGGGGGGGGGGGTGGCAGCAGCATGTGGCAGCTGTGTGTGCAGGACCCCAGAGCCTCCTTCAGAGGCTGACGCATGAGAAGGACCAAGGTAGTACAAGATGAGGGGTTGGGGAGTCTTGGCTCTGAAAGACAAGCTGGACTTCACCTAAGAGTTACAAATTTCCCATGATGATCCATCCTTATATAAGACATGCTACGTCAAAGTTATTGCAGGCCATGACTGTCTTCTTCCATGGATACCTTCCTGACCCCTTTAGCACTGACCCTGGGTTGGGTTCTGTTCAGGAGGGCAGCTAAGAGCTGTGTTAAGCCAGCAGACTATTTCCTCTACAGAACTTTTCTGAGTGATTTTACCTGAATAGCTGGTGATTAGAGGCTGCGGAGAAGCTGTCACTAAAGGCTTGTACTTAGTGATAGATTCCAAGGACTCTCTCCCTGTGGACAGATGCTGAGTCAGTCTCTCCTGGCCTTCTGTAGTTTTCCTGGTCTTTACTCTGCTCGGATAGGAACGCTGACAACTGGCAGTCCTCAGAGCATCCGAGGAGGGCTCTCTTTACTGTTTCTGCCCTTTTGCTTTTGCACGTGGTGGTGAGTTCTCCACTGGCTCTCCCTGGGAGTGGGACATTAAAGGAATTGGGGACCACAAATGACAGGAAAGTGTGTGGCTGTGTGCTTTGAGAGTATGGATATGGAGCTAATAGACATCCAGAGCTTCAGGCAATACTGCAGAGTAAAACCAAACCAAAAACTAAAACACAAGACTTTAAACATTGTATGCAAAGGGTAAAAATGCATGTTCTCTATAATTAAATGGTATAGGTAAACAATGCGTTCTTACTGGTAAGGCAGATTTTCCAAAGATATTGTGTGTCTTCAAGCTTTAGTTTCGAAGAAAGCTTTATTCTAATCCCTCCCATTGTATTTGACACATGACTTCCATTACTCCTCAGTGTAAACATTTTAAGTTGTTTGTACTTCGAATATAAATAGGCGGCTAAAATCATCTGGCACAGAGAGGAGTTTACAGTGACAGTCAAATGGAGCTTAGAATTCTCTAGTCTCTGAAACAGGGCTTGAAAGATGTGGTTGGAGTACTGAGAGGGCTTGTTTCCTGTTGTGCATTTAGTATTCAATTTGTTGTCAGCTAAATCCCTGGGGGTGTCACTTCCAGTCAAAATGGTGGGGAGGCAGACATGGCTCTCACCTCTTTCCACAACCACTTCAAAATGAAAACTCAAGTGTAAACCATCGCTCAGAAACGTCAGAAATCTAGCTGAGTAGAAGTCTAGCAACTATGGAATTAAAGAAACCACATCCATCCAGACTGGTAGAAGGGGTGCAGATGCGGAACAGGCTGGACCCACACCCACATGTGGTGGATAAAAATTTGGGAGAAATATCTCAGTAACGAGGAGTCCCAGCCCTGCACCAGGGCCCCCAACCCAGGGTCCCAGTGCCAGGAAGATAAATCCCCACAACTTCTGGCTATGAAAACCAGTGGGGTTTGAATTTATGGAAGAAACTTCTGGAGCCCCAAGTAGTTCCTCGTAAAGAACTCACACATGGACTCACCTACTCAGACTCACTCCCTTTGAGCTCCAGCACCAGGGTAGCAGCTTGAAAGACACCAATGATATACAGGGAGAAGCTGAAGTATCTGGGATCAAGGTGAAGAAAGGCCATTGTCCCCTTTCTAAACCCTACCCCCACAGAGCTGGTAAGCCGGTGCCATGTCTGACACTCCATCAACCTGGCTAACATTTTTGCTTCCCTATGTTTTAAATGTTTTTGCCATTTTATTGTTTATAGTTTGATCTTTTAAATAAGTCCCTTTAATATTTCATGTAATAATATCTTGGTGATGGTGAACTTTAGTTTCTTCTTGTTTGGAAAGCTCTTTATCTGCTTTTTGATTCTGAATGAGAGCTTTGTGGGGTCGAGCCATCTTGGCTATAGGTCTCTGCTTCTCATGACTTTGAATATTTCTTGCCAATTCTTCTGGACTTGAATTGAGATCCCCAGAGACTCTGCCCCACCCAACTTGTGGGCCAACCCAAGGTGCTTTTCTACATGAATGGCTGGTCTTGGCTCATGCTTTACTACTTTCTAAGTCTTATCGAACAAGCAAGAACTGGCTTCAGTGAGCATCAGTCATTGCACTGGGATTAACCAGCTAAGATTCACAGCTTGGCCTCACCTGGGAGTCTTTAAGCCCAGCCAAGTAGCAGCCATCTCAGATTGCTTTAAAGTTCAGGCAGGGTACCCTGGGGAAAACACAGTGGGAGCTGACCTTGGCCTGCATGACCCAGGAAACCTCAGGACCAGCATGTCCAGTGGACAGCTACAGACCACGACAGAACACTGCCACCCTGCTCCTGCACAGCTGATCCTCCATAGAGGGTAGAAGCTGGTGGTCAGTGATCATAGCCAGTCCTTGCAGCTGACTGGCCAGGCTAAATCCCTCTTGTTGAACTGTCAACAGTAACAAAGGTTCCACTACAAGAGGAGGGTGTACTCAGCCTACCCAAAGGATGCACCTTGAGTGCCCAGCTTGGGTATTAGGGGAGGCTGTGCCACTGGACCCTATAGGACACCTACTCCACTAGGTCACACTACCAAGACATGGAGTCAAAGCAGCTCTACTTAATCCATAGAAACAAACACAGGAGATTGCCAAAATGAGGAGGCAAAGAAACATGGTCCAAATGAAAGAACAGATCAAAACCAGGAAAAGAGCTAAACAAAACAGAAATAAGTAAACTATCAAATGCAGAGTTCAAAATGCTGATTATAATGATGCTCAAGGAACTTAGTGAGGACCTCAGCAGCATAAAGAAGACCCAGTCAGAAACAAAGATAAACTAATTAAAATAAAGAACAATTTGCAGGGAAACAACAGCAGAATGGAGGAAGCTGAGAATTAAATCAATGATTTAAAACATAGGGAAGCAAAAAACAACCAATCAGGACAAGAAGAAGAAAAAAGAATCCAAAAATATGAGGATAGTCTAAACAGCCTCTGGGACAACTTCAAGTGTTCCAACATTTGCATCATAGGGATGCCAGTAGGAGAAGAGAAGAGCAATAAATTGGAAGTCTATTTCAAAAAATAATGAAAGGAAACTCCCCTAATTTGGTGAAGGAAATAGACATGAAAGTCCAGGAAACACGGAGAGTCCCAAACAAAGTGTGTGCAAAGAGACCCACTCTAAGACACATCATAATTAAAATGCCAAAGGTTAAAAATAAACAGAATCTTAAAAGCAGCAAGAGAAAATAAGTTAGTTAACTACACAGGGGTTCCTGTAAGAATATCAGCTGATTTCCCAAAAGAACTTTGCAGGCTAGAAGAATTGGCAAGAAATATTCAAAGTCATGAGAAGCAGGGACCTACAGCCAAAATGGCTCGACCCCACAAAGCTCTCATTCAGAATCAAAAAGCAGATAAAGAGCTTTCCAAACAAGAAGAAACTAAAGTTCATCATCACCAAGATATTATTATATGAAATATTAAAGGGACTTATTTAAGAACAAGATCAAACTAGAAACAATAAAATGGCAAAAATACATATCTATCAACAGTTCAATCCAAAAAACAAGCAAAGAAGAAGGACAAAGACAGAGTCATGGGTATGGACAATGTTTTGATGGTTGCCAGATGGGAGGGTGGTAGAGCAGAATGGGTGAAGGGGGGAGGGGATTAAGAAGTACAAGTCGGTAGATACAGAATAGCCACAGGGATATGAAGTACAGTGTAGTAAACGGAGTAGTCACATAACTTATACACATGGCCAGTGGACATGAATGATGGTGTGGGGATTGCCCGAGAGAGTAGGGGATGCTGGGTGGAGGGGAGCAAAGGAGGAAAAATCAGGACAACTTTAATAGCATAATCAATAAAATACAATTTTTAAAAAGTTACTCAGTATGTATTGGGTTAGCCAAAAATTTTGTTTGATTTTTTCTATATGATGGCTCTAGTAGTGCTTAGTTGTCTTTAAAAAAAAATTTCCCATCTAGTTCAAAGGCGCTTTCTCTCCCTGTTGTACCTGATTCGATTTGCAGGCAGTGGAAATTGTAAAGATGAGTGTGAATGCTTTACCCAAGTGAAGTAAAAACCCTGGCTTAAGTGTCATTTCTTGATAACTTTTGGTGATTAAGTTCCTTTAAAATAAAAAGTGTTTAAAACTAGAAAAAAAGATGATAGTTATTGCTGTTCCTTCTACTCACCTGGGTAACTCCAGTTAGAATCCTACTCACCCTGAGAACTTACACGTGTGTCCAACTCCAGGGTGTATGTGTCACCAGCACTTCTCGGCAGAGGCCATCCTGCCCCTAACCCTTCTGGGCATGAGCTGGCTGGGATGGCCCGGTTCTGGCCCGTAAACCTGAGAAAGTATTAACACTCCAAAGCCATACAATTTCCAGCTCATAGGGCACATAGACATTTTCTAGTCAGCTTGCCTTCTGCCCTTTGGTTATTTATGTTCATGAGCATCCCATTGGCCTCAGTTCCCCACCCATAAA
The DNA here is from genome assembly GCF_014824575.4 of Sturnira hondurensis. Classification (NCBI taxonomy): domain Eukaryota; kingdom Metazoa; phylum Chordata; class Mammalia; order Chiroptera; family Phyllostomidae; genus Sturnira; species Sturnira hondurensis. Next base: position 5,823,474 of record NW_028074140.1, on the reverse strand, counting down.
GCAGGCAGATTAGCTCCTGAGTGGGCCAGAGAAAATCGCTCTTCCTCTTGTCCGAGGAGCAGCTTGGTCCATGGGTGACTGCAAACATTTCCTAAGGTAGTCCGCACCACTCTTGTGTTTTAGAGATGGAGGAAATAAGGTCCACTGGTGTAAAGAAACTTGCCTCACTTCCTGGAGTATATTCATTAGAGATAGGGCTGAAATTTTAGTTTCTTAACTCCTAGTACTGATTCTTTTCATTATGCATTGTAGATTTTCAAAGTCGGGGGAAATTTTTCAGCCTTGACATATAATTTTACTTAGGAATAATAATAATAATAGTAAAGAGAAAGACCTTATAATCATTGACTAACACAATTTAATGGACTAATCTATGCCCCAGCTTCCTTGATAGATCAGTAGATTGGTGATTCTTTCCATCTATAACCTGAATATTTAAAATCCTATGAGAATGTGTCAGTTTTCTGTGTTACGTCATCTGCATAGAAGCAAAAATCTTTTAATTGGGGTTTCCAAACCTGATTTGATCATTAAACATATTTTATATAAGTTTATGTTCATTTTTGAGAATACTTCCCGCATTTCTTGAGATCCCACTGAAATAAAAGTATAAAAACTTCAGAAGGAATAAATCTCAACAATTAAGTAGTGGATGGGCAGGGGGAAGGGGATCATCAAAGGAAGAACAATTGTTGACAACTCTCTGGAAGCTGGAGCGCCCTGGGAGTGTGTGAGTGGGTGCAACACAGAGCAGAAGGCAGCAGTCCGAACTCAGCCGTGTGACACATGCTGCGGTGGAGAGCTGCTTAGGATTGGCAGGTGAGGTCGAGGCCGAGGTGAGTGGTGAAAATGAAAACAACTGGTTTCATTCAGGCTGCGTGAATGGGACAGGTGCCCAGGCTACTTACTCTGTACAGCATATAGGCAGCCTGATGTTTATGACCAGGCAGAAAAAATTTTATGACTTTTCTCCTAAAAACATAACAATACAACAAAACATAGGGTTCAGCACAAATAACACCCCCCCGTTTTATTGCAGAATCTTGTATTATAAAATCATAAGCATATAACTCTGTAACATAGCAATATCAGACTCAAGCACACCATATGACATTTTAGGTGAAATATTCAAATTAAAACTATAAATTGTTACACCCATATTATTACCCTACCAACCACACTCAAGGAGGCCTTACTTCTGCTGGACAATGTATTGAACCGAATGGCTCAGGAGAGCTAAGGCTTCTATAAGGTTAGTGGGGCCCCCAGATGGACAACCCCCACAGAAAAGCCTGGCAGGCTGCATGCTCCACTGACACTGTCTTTGCACTTGGAAGGAGGCGTGTGGTGAGCGTGCTGCTGACAGAGCAGCAGAGGACACCCCCCAAGGCGCCCAGGCTGCTTTTCAGTGAGATCTGGTAACCAAGGAGAGCCAGGCACTTGCAGAAAACAGGTATTATGAACTAAAATCCTGACTCTTCAGGAAAGATCATTCAGGACACAAAATATATCTTAAAAACTGATGTAACACAAAATATATCTTACAAACTGATGTAACAGGAACTTACATGTGGCTCACCAAGTCCTAGGTTCTGAAACGCAATCCTCTCTTTTTCTTGAAGAAATCCTTTTTGGTGAGGAAAACTATTGATTTAATAAACCAAATTTCACACAGGGATTAAATCTAAAGGTGACACTAAGATACTGTGAAAAAGGAAAAATCAGAGAACACACACGAGTTTTAGAATGATTGTGTTGTCCTATTGAAAACATTCAGTGGCTGCTGTGTGTGGGGACACTTCCATAAAGTACAGGTACAAAAACTCTCCGACAGAAGGTACGAGTCCCAGAGAATGCTTCCAGGTCTAATGTCTTACTTCTTTCTCGAGTCCCAGAGAGAAGCAAGAAGGGAAAATACAAAAGGAGGGGAGGGGATAATGAAAGGACAAATAGTTGTAAGTCTCCCTAAGCTGGAGGATATGAGCCTGTAGTTAGAAAAGGTGAGTTGAGGGCAGGGTACAAAGAATGACAGAAACGCTCTAATGCCTTGACATAGCTGGCAGAATTTCCTTGCCCGAGATGAAGATTCGTAATCTTTGAGAAAAGAAAGAACAAATGGTGGGTAAGGTTGAGGTTCACTCATGGCTTCACTTGTTATTTGAGGCTGATGTAAGGGGCAGGGTCCTTCTCCTTTCTTCAGTAACGGCAATAATTACAAACTGGCACGATTTTCAGGCAAAGACATTTTACCGGAGTTTTGCATGCATCAGTCATTCCATCCATTGCAGTTGCATGTAATTTCTCTTTCTGAGAAAGGTGCCCATGTCTTATGCCACTTACTTGAGAACAGTTTATATTTTCACCTTTTTTTATAAGGAGTGAGCAATAAGTAAATGTACAGTGAGTGTTGGGAGCTAAACATAAACAGCTCACAGAAACCATGACTAAGGGTCATGTAAGCTACTGTAAATTCTTTTAAAAATAGTTCTTTTGAAGAAAACAACTCCACAGCTGGGGGGTGATGGTTTGTCGTACAACAGTTGCGGGACTCTATCTTCAGAAGTCTATTATCTGAGAATCTTCCCCTCACTCAATCTTTAAATTATACAGTACAGCATAAAGTTCCATTGGGTCAGCAGTCTGCACTGGATCAAAGAGTATTATATTTTTCATGTTTTCAGCAGCACATTGAAGCATTTATTAAAATTGATGATGTGTGCCTCAAAATGTGCGTGGTCTAATTACAGCGTGTGCTGTATGTAATAACCACATCCAGTTTGTTAAGCATGCTATTCCAATCTCCTATAACTTAACTTAGCCACTTGTGCTATTTAAGAAAAAGGTGTGTTAAAATTTCCCACTTATATTTTCATGGTTACTGATCTGATTACACTTAGTTCAACCATCTGTGCTTTCTATTATTCCCTCTCTGTTTTTTTTTTGGGGGGGGGTGCCCATGTTTGAATTGCTGTGTCCCATCTCCTCCCTTTTCTCTGTCCATTTCTCTCCCTCTGTTAGTTTGTATCTGTTCTTTTAGTGGCTATTTGTTATCTTTAGTTTCCTCTTGAACATTACAAGGATCTTAGAATGTTTTAAGTCTAGTTACTCTGGATATAGGATTCTGGGTTAACAAGGTTTTTTTTTTTTCTTTTTCTCCCAGCACTTGGAAATACTGTGCATTTCCTTCTGGCTCCATGATTTCTGGTTTTAAAAAGTCCATTGTCATGTAAATTGTTTTCCATCTGTTATGTCAGGTGTTGTGTTAAAGTGGCTGCTTTTAAGATTTTATCTTTGTCATTAGTTTTCAGAAGTTTAATGATGCTGTGTCTTGGTGTGTATGTCTTTGGGTTGTTCCCGAATGGCGATCTCCCAGCTCCTCGAATCTGTAGGTTTATGTCTTTTTCCAGATTCCAGTTTTTAACCATTATTGAATCAAGTAATTATTTGGTTTCTCTCTCTTTCTACTCTCCCTCTAGGACTCTGATGACAGGTATATAGAGTTTTCATTATAACCCAACAGGGCCTTGAGGTGCTGTTCATTTTTTTTTAGACTATTTTCTGTCTATTGGTCAGGATAAGTAAATTCTGTTGTTCCGTCTTTCAATTCACTGATTCTGTATTCAGTTTCTTCCATCTGTTGTTTAACCCATTCACTGACCTTTTTATTTTGGTTATTGTATTTTTCACCTCTAAAATTTGTTTGATCCTTTTTTTATATAAAGCTTTTACTTTTTTGCTGAGACTTTATGTTTAATTATGTTGTAATGTTTTTATCATGACTGCCTTAAAATCATTGTCAGAGAATTCTATCATCTCTGTCATCTCAGCATTAGCATCTGTTGACTGTCTTTTTCATTCAGTTTGAGGTCCTCTTGGAGTTAGTATATTGAATGATTCCGGTTGAATCCTAGGTAATTTTGCATTATGTTATGAGACTCTGGATCAATTTGTTTAAACCTTCTGTCTGCACTGGCTTTCTCTGATACTGCGCAGTCTGGGGAAACAGCCGGGGGGACTCCACCTCATCTCTGCCAGGTGCAGGTAGAAGACCGAATTCCCCACTTGCCTTCCTTGACACTCAGAGTAGGGAGGGTGCTCCTCATTACTGCTGAGATGAAGGGAGTTCCAGCAGCTCTGTGTGGTCTCCACTGACTGCATGGGAGGGAGTGCATTACAGGCTCATGGGGATGAAAGCCCTGACTCCTTACTTGGACTTCTCTTACATCGCCTGGCATTGGGTGCCTCATATACCCTCATGAGTGTTGCCACACTAGGTCTAGGCTTCCCACGAGAACTTTGCTGTCATGACTGGAGGCAGCAACAGTTTATTCTGTGGTGTTTGGAAGGAGTAGAGTGGTCGGTGTCTAGAAGGTTTCTCTTTCACTAGGATGTCTCTTATACAATTCTTTTTCTAAAAGAAACAAGCTTTATTGGTGCTTTATTTGTTTACATCTCTTGGCATTTCCTGGTTGCTGGCTTTTCTGCTCCAAGTTGAAATACATGAGGTAGAACAAAAGCCCAGATAAGATAAAACTTACCACTGTGTCATTCCTTGGGTCTTCTTTCTTCCTTTAACCTTTTATAATCTTTTTATGTTTGCTTTATATATAAATCCCAGGGTTTTAGCTCTACTTAGCAGAGGAATAAGAAAAAGTACATCTAGTCCATCTTATTGTAAGTAGAGAGAGGTTCATTAATTGACTTTTAAATTTTAATAATGTTTTTTTATTCTGAGAGTTCTTTTTTATTTTTTTTGAATCTGTCTAGATGTTTTTGTTCTTATTTTCAAATCCCTATTTTATCTCTTTAGACACATTAACTCTCAGTTTCCCTGAAAAAAAAAATGAGAATCACCCTTAACCATCAGAATCCAGTGGACCATTTTTAGTCTTCTATAATATTAAGATTTTTAATTAATAATTTACAGAAATTCAAAGGGAGTAAAAAACAACTTTATTAGAATTTTTATAAAAATTGCAACATAGCAAACTCAACATCTTAGTCCATATTTCTCTGGTTTTTAAATGGGCAACAGCCTTTGAACAGCGTACCTAGTAGATTATCACCTAATGTGCATGAGCCTGAAACATAAACTGTCTTACAAGTACTGATTCCAGGTATGAAATATACTTCTAATAGGTTCTAGTTTATCATTGCTTATGGTTCTTCTTATTGGATATGATTGATAAAACCTAATACTTTGGGAAACCTGATGGTTAATAGTTTTTTTGAAGAAATGGTCACTAATATCTTTGCAGCATAACTGCAAAATGTTTTCATTTTTAGGTTTATAAACCAAGTAGAATGACTAAGTCAAAGAATTTTTAAAATTTATAAATTATCTATTTCCTTCCACTTGTCTTTCTATTTGCTTGTGTCTAGTAAATAATTTTGTCAAATAAATCTTGGTATACAACCACCATAAAATGTGAAAGAATACTATTCCATGTTCTTTTAGCAAAATAAAATGGTCCAGCTGCTTGATGCAAAATAATATGGTAAAATTCTTTCTGTTGAATGAGCAGCTCCAAGAGAATAAATACCAAATTTCCCTTTTCCTCTCTGACTCCTGAGTTTGAGAAAATTCATGGACGGTATCATCTGAAGTGTCATGATCCGAGGTTTCATCTATGCCACCAGTCTTGCTGTACGTTATGGGAGCCACCAGTCCCATGTGGCTATTGAACATTTGAAATGTGATTAGTCTAAAATGTTCTGTAAATGTAAAAAATTAGACAGATTTCAAAGCCATAGTACAAAAGGGAATGGAGAATATCTCAATAATTTTTACAATGATTATATGTGAAATAGTATTTTGTATATATTAGGTTAAATAAAGTTTGTTTTACTCATTTCTTTTTACATTTTTAATGTGGCTATGACAAAATTTAAATGTTAAGTTACATTGAAAATTATTACAAAGCATGTGGGTGGCTGACGCTCTCCTGGTATTGGACAGCGGAGGTCTGTGGTCCTCCTGTCTGTCCCTGCAGTCATTGGCTGAGGCTTTTAAGTGTTACTTGGGAAACACATTTCCCTGCCAATTTTTTATTATTTTGGATAGAAAATAAAAATTGCTGAATACTTAACAGTATTCAATGAAACTTAAAAAAAAAACTTTAAAAATGATGTCTTCGGACCTCTTTGTAAAATAATGAGTAATTTGGGGCAACATGATAAGGAGACTAGACTTGGAGGGGTGAGCACACAATTCAGTGTACAGATGATGTACTGCAGAATTGTACACGTGAAGCTTATGTCATTTTATTAACCGACGTCACCCCCAATAAACTGAATGAAAAACAATTTTTAAGAAGAAAACTAAAGTGTGATAAAATGATTATCACTTACTTCATTATCCTTCTAGACTATTCCATAATTCTTCAGTCTTCTTATTCAAGTATTTTCTTAACATAGTTGGAAATAATTGATGAGTAATGATGAAATGATACTTAGGATTATGAAGTAGCAAAACATTACAAGATATAGAAAAAAAAGCTCACCGAAACTCCATAATGTATATCTTAAAAGAATATAGCAAATCCATATGGTAATTGTAAGATAGAATTTGGTTCTATTTTTAGAAGATACACAGTTTTTCTCTTTGTTTTTGGAAGACATGGAAAAGAATAATAGTCATAAAATGTCAATTCTCACAAACAGAAGTGTTCAAACTTTTTCCCTCTGAAAGTAATCTGTCATTTATCTCTGGTACTTATATGATCTTTTTACCTCTGCCATTCTTCTGTTTTACTGTGGAGCCTTTTTACTACAGTTGTTCTATATTTAGTTGTAGATGTTTTTAATTTATATTTCGAGGATTTATGTATGTGCGTACTCTCTGTAGCTGAATGCAGGTGCCTTTCAATATTTCTGGAAAATGCTCAGGTGTCGTATTTTGTAATGTTTTCCTTTTCCCATTTTTCTGTTCCATCCTTTGAGTCTGACAATTGTAATAACTGATGTCTTCATAGGTCTAAGTTGCCTGTCTGTTGTTTCTGCTGGATCTCACTCATGGTGCTTTCTTTCTTCATAGTGTATGTGTAAGTGTGTTTTCTTTATTTGGGATTTTTATGGGTTTTGGCAGAGTAATCCATTTCCTTGTACTTTTGCCTTTGAGAATTTTTTATAGCCAGTGTTGAACTTGATTTATGCAGAGAGATTTTTATTTGCTTTTGCCAATGACTTGAGAACACTATCAGCTGGGACTTCTTAGCTTGAAGGGATATTGGAACCACCCAAAAGCCATTAACATTAGTTACAAATCTTTGAAGACATTTATTTCTCACTCTCTTCCCCTGGGAATGAATTCTCCAGCATCTTTATCTGGAGCTCACCTGTTAGGGTTCACAACCTGCCCATGGGACAGAGGCAGCTTTGGTGCTTGTTTATCTGTCAGGATTTCTCTTTGTAGTCAACTTAAGGCTTCTGTAGACTCTTGACTGTCTTCATAGCTCAGTGATGCATTTTAAAAATTATGTATATATGGCATTTTCAGGATCCTAAGGATTCCTTGCCAAGAAAGTCTGAGCCCTAGTGAGTGTTCAGGTGCTAACTCCCTCTTCTCGGTTGTCCAGATACTACCAGCATGGAGTATCTGGACTATGCTGGAGACTTCTCTGAGCAATGACATACATACTTCCCTAGTATACATTCTTCAAACAATGTTAAGTTTTAGAAAAAATGTTTTATTGTTTTACTGACCATAAGAGTTTACTTGACAGTTGATTACATTTCCTATTCATTCAGGGGGTGGGAATGAGGTCACACAGGATTCTGCATCGGGGTCCGCCTGTGGCATGGCAGCAGGTGACTGGTCAGACACAGAGCGTTTCAACTCAGGCCGACTGGAGCCTACACCCTTTGTTGTTGTTGCTGCCACTATTACTGATACCCCCCCTTTCCTACACTTTCCCCCCTCCGCCTTTATAAACTGTAGTCTATCATACTCTTACACAAGTGCTGTAGACTTTCAACCCGCCCACAGGATAGTCCCCCAAAAGTTTGCATCATGGCTATTTTAAACATTATTATGGTTATTGTTGTTGTTGTTGTTGTTATTGTTACACAGCCTGTATGTAAGCTTAATGTCATGGGGTTCACAGAGTAGTCTCTGTGTCTTCCCTTTGACCCCTTTAACCCCACCACCCATCACTGTGCCTAGTCAGACATTGTCTTTCGAAGCAGGCTGCCTTCCTGCTTCCATTGGGCATATTTTCCAGCCTGTTACCTTTCTCTTCCACTAGTTTCTTTACTTTCCTAACAATTCCCCTTCACAATTATGCAATGCAAACTGCTTTTAAAATGCTGGAAGGCGTGTTTTATATCAAAAATTGTTGGCTAGACAGGTGGTCTGTTTACCCAAACAGTTGCCTCATCACCTGTTGCTACATGAAAATCGTAAACAATGTCCCAGGAACCTCCAGAAGCACATGGGCATTATGTCAGGCAGGTGCATCAGCACCACCGTGGCATTTCCTCAGGGCGTGTTTGTTCTCTGTGACTTGATAGGTAGTTTCTGTCCCGTTGGAACATGCCCGTAAACCATTTTGGGAGGCACGTTTTCTTACTTCTACACTAGGATATATTCGTGGACTTGCTTTAATGACATAAACCGCTTGTAAACATGCCATTTTACCTGACATTATCTAAATGCCTGTTTTATAGCCAAAAGCCAGTTGTTAGCTGTTTATTTCCATCTTTTCTTCACTTTAATTAAAGAGTACTGTCACTTCATATTCTTTTAGGGGGTCTTTTCTCAAAGTCCCGTGCCCACCCCCAAAGTCTTTGTGTTTTTTTGTTTTTTAATCACTCCGTAAGAATTGTAAGGTAGGCACAATTGAGCTGAGAATAACAGACTAAATTAAACTGAACTGAGATCCATGTTTGTAATGTTTTCAAGGTTCACTTACAAGAGAAGGGGTTCCCTCTTGCTTATCGCAGCAAAATTGCAAACCATGACTCACCATACACTTCTGGGATTGTGACCAAAGGTTAAGTTTAGAACAGGTTTCTATTTAAGATCCTAGAATTACAATCATGTCTAAGTTACTTTTACTGCTTAAACGTGTTTTCTCATTATTATCATTCATATAGTCATAGATATTTATAAAGGTAAAACATTTCCTGTGTACAATATTGTTATCCTTTTTTTCCCTTCTACTTTGCATTTTCATGGTTTTAAGTCAGACCCGTATATCTGTCCGTAGCCATCCCACTCTGGCCGAGGAGTAATTGAAATTTTCCCTTTTAATTCACCACTAGCAAGATAAAGGCCTTGATGAAGCCCTAGTAAACTCAGAATGTAGCAGCGAAGCCTCGTGCTTTCCCAATGGCCACCAGATCCCTTAGCACAGGACCTTACATTTTGAATTTAATTCACAGGTTAAGAAGCCATATAATGGCTGCTTCCCTTCTTACAAAGAACTTCCTTTAAACTGCAACAGAAGTAAAGAACAAGACCTAATAATGCATTGGGGGAGGGATTTATTGGTGAAAGTGGATGCCAAAAGAGCACAGTAGAAGCTTATAGAGGTAACACTGTCTGTGAAGGTGCTGCTTACAACACGAGACAAACATTCTTTGTTCTCGTTAAAGATTGCGAACAGTGTGTTAAATAATATTAATGGCTGGGATTGTCAGTACTTAACAGTACTTTCCTGGTACAAGTGATTTTATTGATCGATACGGACCCACTGTAACAGGGGCAGATTATTTTTACTGATTTTATCAGAACTTAACCAAGTTTGTTAGTGCACCACGTATCTTTAAATAGATCTAGATGATGATGTAGATTAAGGAAAGCAAACCGCCATCCATCTCTTTTTGATCTGCTAATAACTTAAATCCATCATTGCTAGCAAGTGTTTTCAGATTCCATTGTGCGTACATGTTTCTCTTGTGCCTGCGCAGAAATCCTGTAACCTTGTGTTCATGTGGGTTTTCATACGGAAAAACCCTAGTGACTTAGCCAGAATTTGGCAGGTAAGTTTGTCATTATCATTGTTGAAATAATTGACAAAATAGGAATAAAAAACACTTTAGAAGTCTCTGCTTTCTAAATTTAGTTTTAATAGACAGGGACCTATAGATTCTTCGGTTTTATGGTAGTTCTAGAAGGCTTTTCTGTGCTAAGTTAAAAGTACTTTATGAAGGCTACAAATAATCACCCAGGACAATGTATGGTATTTCTTCTCAGTATATATTTTAAAAGTTTGCATTTTAATTATATAGAATTGTGCTGCTTAATTTCAAATGCATTTTATTTTTCTCAGTGATTTATGGTCCTGTTGATCTCAAAATGACTTCATATTTCATTTAAAATAATTGTTAGTGAAGAACAATTGTTTTAAACTTCTGAAACCAGTCATATATATTGTTCCTTTAAAGAAAACAATGCACTTTACTTTCAAGAAAATAAATTAAACCAGTATTTTAAAAATTCAGACAGTGTCTTCTTGTTCACTTGGGGTGGGTGAGCCTGGCAGGAGCCTGACCACCACGGCTGCAGATAATGAGCCTGCAGAGGTATAATATAGGTCAGTGGACGGGACCTCAGTAATGGTAACTTGAAAAGCTTTAGGAACCTGGAAAATGTTTATGATTTCATGGAGAGGAATCAGAGTGAAAGAAGAGGAGGGAATAGAAATACACATTCTAGCGTGCTATGGCTGTGAAGCCTTAATCAGGCTTAAAATGGAAATCTTTGGGAGGTTCAAACCTATGAATCATCAGATGTTGACCACTTGGTTTGGTATCTGTACTGATTACAAGAATACTTTCAGTCGACAGCAAGAAAGGTTCAGTGACCTGAACTAGAGCCCTGGGTTTATAAAATGAACATCTGGAGTTACCTTCTCCTCGAAGAGCTGCGGTGCTTGCTGGCACGGCTCCCCGGGGCACACCATTTCCAGAAAGCACACAGGTGACATGTATGGTGAGAACACAGACCTGCGCTCATGGCTGAAACGCCAGCTCAGAGCCCCACCAGAAACAGGTGGTCAGTGATGCCCTTCGTGTGGATGGATAGCCCATGTGCTACGTTCTCTTTTCATTGAAACTCATCTTTAAAAGCAGATTGTTTTATCTGATAAAAAACTTGAGCTAGCTTTGTATTTCTGTGCATATTAGTTCCTTTAAGGTGGCTATAGTGGGCTTGAGTCTCTTTAATACTGCAGTTTTCCACTGAGGGAAGATTTTAAGAAGCCTGACATTATTCTTGAGATACTGTTGACTTGTATTTTTATAGGATTGGTGGGTGATGGACTCATGAGTTTTATATTTTTAAGAATATGTTACTGGTTGTGCTATTAGAATTGTCTCAATTTTTCTCTCCTTTAGCCCACTCTGTCCCGCACCCCCCTACCCCACCAGCATTCCCCACCCCCTTAGTTCATGCCCATGGGTCATGCATATGAGTTCTTTGGCTTCATTTCCCATACTGTTCTTAACTTCCCCTGTCTATTTTGTGCCTACCTATTATGCTTCTTATTCCCTGTACCTTTTCCTCTCATTCTCCCCTGCCCCCTCCCACTGAGAACCCTCCGTGTGAGCTCCATTTCCTGTTCTAGTTCCTGTTCTAGTTTGCTTAGTTTTTGTTATTTAGATTTAGTTGTTGATAGTTATGTTTGTTGTCATTTTACTGTTCACAGTTTTGCTCTTCTCCTTTTTCTTATATAAATCCCTTTAACATTTCATATAATAGGGGCTTGGTGAGGATGAACTCCTTTAACTTGACCTTATCTGAGAAGCACTTTGCCTTTCCATTCTAATTGAAAGCTGTGCTGGATAGAATCTTGGGTGTAGGTCCTTGCCTTTCATGACCTTGAATATTTCTTCCCAGCTCCTTCTTGCCTGTGAGGTTTCTTTTGAGAAATCAGCTGATAGCCTTTTGGGAACTCCTTTGTAGGTAACCTTCTCCTTTCCTCTTGCTGATTTTAAGATTCTCTCCTTATCTTTAATCTTGGGTAACCGAAGTTTTTAAAGAATTGGCTTTTGTAGTGAGGTTCACTTCTAGCTTGATGACTCTGGTTTAATGAAAGGAAGATCACGACGTATCTGTTCTATAGCCCTTTTCTAATATAAGTAGGTTTTTTTCTTCACAGACTTCCAGATTTCTCTCCTTGTAGGTGAATATATTTTTAGTATAATAGCATTTTTGTTATTGTTCTGATTTATATATATGTACATATTCAACAATTTAAAAAGCTACAAAGAATAAAAATAATTTTCTGCGAGTCTGCCATTTAGACCACTGGTTCTGAACCTTGCATTTGACCTCACAGGGGACAGATGGTGATGCACAGAGACATTGTTGGTTGTCGCAGCTGAGTGCAGGGATGATCTTGGCCTCTAGTGGGCAGAGGTCAGGGGTGCTGCTAAACATCCTACGGTGCACAGGGCAGCCTCAACAAACAGCCTAAAGTGTAATTGGGATGAGGTTGAGAAACCCGGATTTAGGCATCTCAAAACTATGGTATGCTTCCTGTATCTGTTTATTCTGTGTATAGTAAATCATATAGTAATCAAATATTTTAAAATGTATTATATATATAAAATATATTTAACCATATATTTAAAAATATGTGTCATCTCTAATGCTTTATAAACTCTTCTTTTAATTTAAAAGCATATCACAAACATTTACTATATACCAAATACCTAAGACAAGGGTTTTTTTAGTCTTAACTTTTTAAATGACAATTTTCAACATAAAAAAGTAGACAAAATCATATACTAAAATCTCAAATACCCAGCATCCAGCTTCAACAATTGTTGACTCAGGTGTGGTCTTACCTATATTTTCATACCTATCCCACCCTCCTGTATTATTTTGAAAAACTCCCAGTTATCATATTTTGTATCTATAATTATTTCAGTGTGTACACTAAAAGATGAAGATCTATTTTAAAAACAACTTTAATAAGGCTCCATAATATTCTATGCTAAGAATGCATTATAATTTACTTAACTACGAGCCCACTTTTGAGTTTTGGGGTTGTTTCTAGTTTCTCCCTAGAGCGTTGCTTTTATTTCGATCTTCCCATGGCAGATTCTCTTGTCCTACAGGTGAAGTAGCAAGTGTGCAAACTAAGCAAGGCAAGAATGAGCACCAGGCCCTTAATTTCATTAAACGCTGTGTAACTGGTAAAGATTAATGTACATATCTCTTGCTAATTCTTTCCAATTACTTAGTTCATATAAATTCCCAAGCCTGGTTAATTATGCTGAAGTCAGGCAGTAATTTTGAGTGGTGTTCCAACAACAAGGGAATTTTCCTGGCATAACCTTGCCCTCTCACACAGACTCACAGCGCATTAGGCCCTCAGCCTGCAGTCCATTCATTTTCCGCTCAGGCCTAATTGCTGCCGACTGGCTGCCACAGGTACCTGGATAGCCTATGTTTAAGGAGGCAGGGACTTGTAAGAACAAATAAGGAAAGATTAATTGTTTGTTTTGTTCCCTCCCAAGAGAAATGTGGGTGCTTAATCAAGAAAAATAATTTCTTCTGTTGATTTGGCTTATTTGAAGAAAAGATAATTGTGTAAAGGTGGATGCAAAATGATGCCTTTTATAAGAGGTATTGCCACTTACCTACACAAGAGGCACAGATACAGGGAAATAAATGTAAGACACTGATGAAATGGATGAGGATGGCTCACATTTCTCATAGTAAGTAATCTGGCTGTTGGGCTTTTATTTGTACCAATCGTGGTAGCTAGTATTGTCATTTGTTTTGTCTGGCTCTTCGGAAATCTAATCAAGGAGACAATAGTGTGGAAAAAATCAACAACACTTTTCCAAATTGTTCTTAATTGCTGGAGTACAAAGTGAGCTAAATGCTGTGATGTTTCCAATTAAAGAACCTGTTTCGAGCAAGCACTATTAAATCTATCTTTCCCAATCTGATAAATAAGCGATCAAAGAGTGGAGCAGATTAATTGAGAGCAATTAGTTCCAGATTCCTCAAAATAGGTAAAGTGAACCAACCTTATTAAAGATTTTCGGCAGTTTTTGCCATGATAACTTGTACTGTCTGGCCAATCAGAAAAGGAAACTGATTAAATGTTACCATATTGATTATGGTTTTTAGCAGCAAAATGTTTGCTTTCACAAATTCCAAGTTATGCAAGAAGGACTTTTGATATTTGACCCTAGAATTTGGGAAGGAGAAGGCAGAGAAATGAAAAGAGACATTTGTATTGTTCCCTTGGCAGGAAGGGATAGAGCTGCAAACACAAGAGTGTCCTTATGGGGTAAGAGTCAGCAAAATTTCTCCATAGAAGACCTGCTATAAATATTTTCAGTATGTGGGCCATATGGGCTGAGTCTCACTACTCAACTCTGCTATTGTAGTGTGAAAGCTGCTGTAGATGATACGTAAACAAAGGAGAGGTCTTCCAATAAAATTTTATTTATAAAACTAGGCAGCAGGCCAGATTTGGTCTTTGAGCTATAGTTGACCCCTAGACCTAGAAGTTGGTGGCAGGTTGGGGTGGATGGGCAATAACAGAGGGCTGCAATGGAAGAGTGTAGCCTATCAGGCAGATGGGGCTTCAAGAGTCCCGAGCCCCCATTCACTCCTGTCTAAGCTAGGGTGGTGCATTAACCTCCCCAAGCACTAGTCATCCTTCCTGTAAAGGAGGATGAGACGGTGTACATTATGGAGCTGTTAATGAGGGCCGTATGAACTAATACACACAGTACATTATCCAGTTCTTGGAATAGAAGAGGCATACAGCATTCTGTCCTCAGGCCTGGGCCATATTTGACATGTACATTTTGTACTCATTTTACCCAAATCCTAAAATATCCCTAGGATTCCAAGGAGCCACAAGGATTAATGGTGATCATTATTTAGCCATGAAAATTCAATTAGAAAATATTCTTTCGGGAATCATCTCACCAGTTCAGCTAAAGCCATCACTAATTTAAAATGAAATTTTCAAAACAATGCAGCATGTTGTCACTAGAAAGTTCTGATGGAATCTTTTATCCATTCACTCATTCATTAATTAATAAAATAAACATCATTTAAGGACTGTTCTGGGCCAGATGCTCTGCATGATGTTTGACATTTATTATTGGGCTGGCCAAAAAATTCATTTGGTTTTTTTCCATACAGTGGCTCTGGTAGTGCTTAGCTGTCTTTAACTTCATTCAAAACAATTTTGTTAGGTTGTATTGGGATGGCTGTCATATCAGTGTGCATTTTTTAAAAAATATATTAAAAATTGATGAATTTTTGTGTAGCCACTTTAATATTGAAAATGAAAGAAAATACACAACATTGTTGGCATGTTATGCTTTATTCAAGAAAGTTAAAAATGCAACTGAAATGCAAAAGAAAAACTTTGTGCAGTGTGTGGAGAAGATGCTGTGACTGATCGAAAGTGTCAAAAGTGGTTTGCAAAGTTTTATGCTGGCGATTTCTTGCAGGACGATGCTCCACAGTTGGGTAGACCCGTTGAAGCTGATGGAGATCTAATAGAGACACTAACTGAGAACTGTCCACCTTATACCTTATACCTTATGCAGGAGACATCCGACATAGTCAATATCCAAGTCAATAAAGTTGTTGGTGAAAATAAAAACTGCGTCTTTTATTTTATTGAGAAAAACTACCAGACTTTTTGGCCATCCCAATATTTTGCAGTCCTCAGCATCATCTCACTGAGCAGCAGTATTTGGTATTTGAAGTCTGTCTGCCTACATATGTACCATATTGTATAGTACATATACAATGTACTATATATTGTATCTAGTACATATACGATATAGGATATATGATATACATAGGATGATATGTGTAAGCCTATCTGTAAAGTACCTCCAATTTCTTCCATGGGCAAAATAGTGGCAGCCAGCAGGCAAAACAGTTTTAACTTTTTGAAGAGCCTGTTGATCAAGTGAAAGGATGTAAAGAGTGCCGGTGTGGTAATCCTGTTCCTGGGGAGGCCCCATAAAGACCTCTCACTGGCGAGTTTCCAAGGTGCCCAGTGCACCATGACCCACTGGGTGCAGGAAGCAGCCGTGAAACCTTCAGTTACATTTGTTTTTGTGTGTGATGAAGACGTGTTAAGTCTTATTGATACTGCCGTTCAGAAGGATACCAGCCCTTTCCTGAGTCCATACATCAGGCAGCCAGACATCCACTGGTGCCCTTGCCTGTTTGTTCTCTATGGGGTATTATCCGCTTTCACCTAAACTTCACAGAAGGCACTTGTGGCTTAACAGGAGTCCTGCAAAGAAACCACCGATTGAAGTTCTGGACAGGTCGCTCAGTGGGTTGGAGCGTCATCCCACACACCAAAAGGCTGTGAGTTTGATTCCCTGTCAGGGCACCTACCTAGATTGTGGGTTCAGTTCCTGGGAGGGAAGTGTATGGGAGGCAGCCACTCGATGATTCTCACATTGATGTCTCTGTCTCCGTCTCTCTCTGTCTCCCTCTCTCAAATCAGAGTATCTCATGCAGGGATTAAAAACCTTTAATAAGCAGTATAATTTTTAAAAAAGAAGAAAACATAGCTTGAAGACAAAACTAGGAAACGCTAGCCCAGCGCATCAGCAGCAGCAGGAGATGTCAGCGCGGTACTTCACTGCTGTGTCCTGTGTGGTCTCTGTAACCCTCCCTTCACCTGCTCCTCCAGTGAAAGGAAGGCCTTCAGAACACCAGGTGGGCAAGGAAGTGGCCTGAGGAAGAACACAGGTCTCAGCGAGAACATGTTCAAAATGGAGGTTTGAGCCCTGGCTGGTGTAGTTCAGTGGATTGAGCACGGGCCTGCAAACCAGAGGATCGCGGTTCGATTCCCAGTCAGGGCACATGCCTGGGGTGCGTCAGGTCCCAGCAGGGGACGTGTGAGACACAACCACACATTGATATTCTCTCCCTCTCTTCTTCCCTTCCCCTCTAAAGATAAATAAATAAGAAAAAATAAAATAAAATAATCTTTAAAAAGAGGAGGTTTGAAAAAGGTTCTATTATGAAGGGATTTTGTTGCCAGAATTATGATGTGTAACTTAAAATTCCCTCCTCTTTCTTAGAACTCAAAAACAAAATTTGCTAGCCTGTTCAAACTTTATTTTACAAGGAGAGTTTCGGTGGGTCTTAGACCCAAATTTTTCTAAATGTGACATTTCCCAGTTGTTCCATAGCACAACTGTGTGACATCAAGAAAGAAGGGAATTTCTTGGCCAAATCTCATTAAAAAGTCTTCATGTTATTGTATAAAAGAATTGGAAAAATAGTATTATGATTTAGTTAGTACAACTGTTGGATCTACTGGCCTTTGTGAGATATTCTTTTCAACAAAGGCAGTCCTTACAAATACATAGTTATGAAATAAACGATTTTCAGTTGCCCTTGAACACGATGAGAAACACTCACTGTGATTCCACCTGAGAGGGTATTCAGGCACATCACTGTCACGTTAGAATATCACACTCTGCAATTTTTAGTAAGAATAAAACATTCCTTGTATCATTGATAAATACAGTAAAATAATATTTGTTTTCAAATTTATCTTATATTTCCTTTTGTGTGTGTTTTAGATAGTACATCATTAACGCAGCAGTACCTTTTTGTTGTGTAGAGTTAAACAAACATGTGCATATTAGGGGGAAGCTCAGCACTTTCTTATCTGAGAAGTGTGTGATGGAAAGTGGGTGGGAGGTACTGCGCTAGCAGTGATCCCGGACCTCTGGGCCTTGGATGGGTGTCAGTCGTTGCCTGTTAGGAACCTGGTCGTGCAGCAGGAGGAGGGCCTGAATGGAATGCGGCTGGATCATCTGAAAACATCTCCCGCCCCCCAGTCCGTGGAAAAACTGGCTTCCATGAAACCAGCCCTTGGTGCCAAAAAGGTTGGGGACCACTGCCCTAAGGCACTGCTTCATCTTCAGAAGAACTCCATTTCTGTACATGCCAGTGTGATTTTTTTTTTAAGATCTTGTGTATTTTTAGAGAGAGGGGGAGGGGGAGAGAAATATCGGTGTGAGAAAGAACATCAGTCAGTTGTCTTTCATATGCTCCCTGACTGGGACTGACTAAACATAGAATGTAGGCA
The DNA here is from genome assembly GCF_014824575.4 of Sturnira hondurensis. Classification (NCBI taxonomy): domain Eukaryota; kingdom Metazoa; phylum Chordata; class Mammalia; order Chiroptera; family Phyllostomidae; genus Sturnira; species Sturnira hondurensis. The sequence goes on along the minus strand of NW_028074140.1, from coordinate 5,805,412 downwards.
TGTGCCCTGTCTGGGAACTGAGCTGGTGACCTTTCACTTTGGGGAATGAAACAATGCCCAGCCAACTGAGCCACACCAGTCAGGGCCATGCAGCATATGTGAAACAAAATAGCATACAGTGTGTTTAGAACTTTTTTTTTTAAGGACAGTGTTCCTGCAGTACTCATTTGTAATTTATTAAATGAAGTACTCTATTTCCAAATTTTTTATTTTAAAAGGCCTTTCCCAACTCAGAATTTGGCAGACTCCCATCCTGCTTATGGGCTACACATGTTTGGTTATTTTCAGGCCAGATGAGGAGCCTCACTTCCACTTACTTCAGTCTAGAATGAGTTCTAGAGTGGCAATTACGGTCTAAAGAAAGTCTAAGGTCTTTTTTTTAAAGATTTTTTTATTTATTCATCTTTAGCAGGGAAGGAAAGGAGAGGGAAGGAGAGAGAAGGAGAGAAATATCAATGTACGGTTGACTCTCGTGAGTCCCCTGCTGGGAACTGGCCTGCAACCCAGGCATGTGCCCTGACTGGGAATCGAACCGCAATCCTCTGGTTTGCAGGTCCGCGCTCCATCCACTGAGCTACACCAGCTAGGGCAAGGAAGTCTAAGGTCTTTTAAAACATCCCCTGGTTTCACCTTCTCTCCTTTTTGGGGTTCCTGTTTACAAAATGGGTATTGGTTTGTAAAAATACTTTTTATTTTTCCACAGAGGATGTTTGCGTCTTCCATGGGAATTGTGGCTTTTATTCTGTTTCCTCTGTTCCCCAACCCTCACAGTGGTTTGTCTCTTGTCCCAGAGTGCCTTTCCTGTAGCTGATACACAAGTAAAGTTACTTTCTTTCTCCCTCATGCACCTGAGCAGGAGGGTTGGACAATGACAGCTGAACCGAGGATATGAAGTTGTGTTACCAGTGGAAGTGGGGGCTCTTGTGGTGTCTAAAGGAACAGAATTTCCTGAGACCTGCATGGGAGGATGTGGCCCTGTTACATGATTTATTGATAATGTATAATTAATAGGGTTCCCCTCCTGACTTCCCAATGTCCCGTCTCTGTCCATCTCCCCGTGGAAGAAGTTGGATCTTGTCATCAGAAGGGCCAGGATTAGGGCCAGTGCCCAGAGTTTGTGTACCACAGCCCAGCATCCAGCTAGCCTAGTGTGTATTTCTAGCTGCAGTCCACTACTGTGCTTTCGTATCCAGGCTCCCTCGTAGAGGCCACGGGCCACGTGGCTGCTAAGACCCTGTGGCAATGGAGAGAACATGTGCATATACTGTGCAAATTTAGGTCACAATCAAAAGAGAGCTTCTTTGTTCCCCTGGGGTTGTATTAGCTTGCACTTGGGACAGACCACCTGGTCTTTCTCTAAATGACCAATCAACTCCCCAGGTTTCCATGGGCTTTGGATAGCGTCCATCCCCCAGTTAGACTGACAAGCCTCTATGGTCCAGCACCTTCCCCTATACCCTGCAACAATCCTGTACTGGAGTGGGAGAGGAAGGAGTGTTAATCCCCTTGGTGGGCCACAAGCTGCAGTCCCCTGAAGTGTAAAGCTGTAGCTTCCTGCCTGAGCAAGGCTTCTGCTTCCCAGTTTATTAAGCTCAATGTCTAGTCCTTTTTGCACTCCTTCTCAGTATCTAGGTCAACATCGACAGTCACGGTTGGAACTCTGATGGTCTGTCTCTGTTATTGTTTTAAACCATTCGCAGTAGGAGACTAACCCTATATATTTCATACCTTGCGGAGACCATTTTTATATTGTACATACACAACCAATTTCCTCACCATCATACCCAGGATGTTCTTTAGGCTTATTTCTAGTGTTATTGATATTTGCTTTGTTATTGCCCTGGTGGAGACTTTTTCCACAAGGCCTCTTTACTAAATATTTTGGAAAAGCCTGGGCCTTTCTGGGTCATTCTTAGGTTCCTTTATAAAATCCCTGTCTTCCATAAATGTAGTCCCATGACTATTCCCTGGCAGCTTCTCGCGTTTAGTCAAAGGAGTGCTTTTTTTGTTGGTCATCCCCACTGTCGTTCTCATTGCTTAGAACTCTGTTCCTTCCTCCAGGGTTGTTGTGGTAGTTCCCTCATTAGCTCTGGCTACTTCACCCTAAGGTGGCTATTCTTTCCCAACTTCATCTCTGATCGTACCCACCAACCACAAAATTACTTTATGGCTCCTTGTCAAATGCCAAATTGTGGTATCCCTAGGCCAGGTGTTCAGAATTTCAGCCTATTCTACATGTAACTTGTGTGCCAGCCACACTAGCTCCGTGCCTGTGCCCTGACATTGGCCCCTGTGTTTGCCGTACCCTATGTACCCCCTTCTCTCCTTTCTGTTTGTCAAAGCTTCCTGCAAGGCTCATTTTCAGTACCTCCTCTTCTGTGGGGCCTTTCTTGCTTCTCCACACCCAGATGTGATAGTCTCAAACTCTAATGCATATTGTCAGCCATTATCCCACCACATTTTACCTTCTGTTACCCCTCTTAGTGTACTGATCTTCACCCCAGGTTATGGGTCCTGCCTTTCACCCCTCTGCCCTCCCCCCCAACATCCCCTAATTTTAGCTCAACCCACCCTGACCAGTGCCCCAAGACTATCAGATAGTTTGGTCATAATGATATTTGCTATCATCCTCACCCTCTCTTCTGTTACGTTTGGTTCTGTTTGATAGTTGGGACATCATCTTAGACTCAGATGTAGGTAATGTCTACTTTCATAATGCAGTTTTTATTGTGTCGTATTCTTTGAGTTAGTAATGGTTTTTTCTTATTTTTTTGATATGCACAACATTTGAAGTTTGGCTGCATAAAGTATTTTAAATTCTATACAGCAAAAAAAGTGACCACAAATTCAAATCATAAGGCAAACAGACTAAAAAAAAAATATGCTCAATACATATGACAAAGCTCTAATTCCCATGATATGCAAAGAGCTTTTACAGATCACTAGAAGGAAGATAATCGAATAGGAAAACAGGCAGAATTCTTTCATTAAAAAATAATTATAGATGGCCAGTAAACAAGAGAAAAAACATTTCATTATTATTTAGAAAATGGTCAGTTAAAGTGAGGTAACGTACTTACTTATAGATCTGCAGAAACTAAAACACGACACTTGCGTACGCGTCATCGGTGAGGAGCACACATTCCCGTACAAGGCACTGCCAGTGGGGGCGACCTTCCTGCTCTGTGAATTTATCCCGCAATTATTTTTGCATAATTAGGCAATGCTGGATGTAATACATTTATTTTATTGCAATATAATTATAAAAATTGCCCAATAAGAGGGAGAATTCATTAAAAGTATATTTGAATATTTATATAGTGGAAAGCTACATATTTATATAGTACAAAATACTCCATAGCAGTTCAAAAGAATTCTGAAACTGCATATACTGATAGGAAGAGGTGCCCAAGACCTATGGACTGATGCAGAGAGAAGTAAGGAAAATTGTCCAGAGATATTTTTTTACATATTGTTTTATGTTATTATGATCAGTAACATTCACAATTTAGAGCTCTGTGAAGACCAAAATACAGGGAAATCTGGTAGACAAAGTTAGAGAAAATAAGCAAATAGAAAACCTTTTTTTATGGTTGAAGTTTTGAAAAGCCTTATATAAGTATTTTTAAAGGTTGTTATTTATTTTCATAACCACAACTTTCTATTGTCCTCCTTGGGAAGACAAATCCTATGAGTTTAGTAATCCTCGTGAATGTTCACAAGCCAAGTAAAAAATTTGCTGTAGAATGGTAGGGATGACAGTCACTTTTTGATGGATGCTATTTATTTTTCATTGGCACACAAAAGGTTGCTAAGCATCCCCTGGTCAGGTTCTGCCAGCCCTTTACTCTGGTAATTGCATTGTTCCATGTCTTTATCAAGGAATCCCTTGCCAGTAAGTTTTTGGGAGGGACAAGTGTCAAGGATGAGAAGCCACAATGAAGTGCCCGTACCGAGCAGAGATTGCACTGCTCAGGTCATTCTACAGAACTTGTCAGTTTGCTGCCCAAATAACTGCCTGGAGCGCGTAAAACAGGGAGCATAGTGACCCCAGGAAGAAAAATCGATCGCGATTCATATTTCATATGTCTGTAATTGCTTGTGAAAGCAAGGCAGCAGTTTGTTTGCAGGGCAGCTTTTCCTCTCCCGGTGTCTCCTTTCTTTTCTCATTTCCGATTGTCATGCCTTTCACGCGCTCCGCTTTCCAGTGAAACAGAATTTGGGGCTTCCCCCCTGCCCACGTTACCATTCTTATTGTGGCACCGGGGACCGCGTTTGATCACTGAATTGTAGAAGGGCATAGGGCAGGCGCTGGAAATGGCTATTTTGCTTTGAGATTCTTGAAGGTCTGGGTGTTTCAGTCTGTGTTTATTTGTTTTGTTTTGTTTTGAGGTGAGAAAAGGGGGTTGTGGGATCATCTTTCGTCAGAGGAGTTACCTATTTATTGGGTTTTTAAACATCAAAATTGAGGGGTCAGTTTGGTGTGTGGTTGTGATCTTAAGTGCATTTTTATCAGGCCCCATAATGTCTGCTGACTTTGAAAATCACCCCATCTGTCTGTTCTGTCAACTCCTTGCTCCAACCCACCCCCATCCCCACCCCAACTCTTCCTCACGTGAAGCTACTTTGGGATTCGTAGTCCTTCCGTGGACTGAGATGTCATAGGGCTGGAGAAAATGCTGCTTACTTTATGGATTACTGTTAGGTCAACAAAACTTTGGCAGCATTGATTAACTTGACAGTGAGAACAGCAGTACATTTATCACTTATGGCTGTGCTGTAGAAAATCTAATAAGAAGCAAACAATTCCCTTTAGAGCAGTACCAGGTTCGCTGTGGCTGACGGTGCATGCACTGGAAATTTCTGCCTTTAAATTATGCCCTGGCCGCTGGTTGGGTCATTGGCTCAGAGCTACTGCGCTCCTAGAGTCACGGTGCTGTTATTAATTTCTTCACAGTTATTTGGCTTAAATAAATATTTAAATTGTTATATATAAGCAGTGTGCTTTAAAATCTGAGTAGATGAGTTAGATACAATTCTAGAATGATGATTTTTAAATAAGAGCCAAAAATAGAGAGTTCTATTGTATGAAGCTAGAAACATCACAAGGAAATTGCTTCCCACAATCAATGCTCTATCATTTCATTTGTTTCATAATGGAGAACTTTGGGAAATTTTTGTCTCAACTAAATACTTTGTCAAGAAAAGTATTCATAATAGTATCTGATGTAAAATGAATGCAAACATGTAATGATAGGCACTTGGTAAGCTTTTTCATTTGTTTTCTTTCTTCATACTAAGGATATCTCATTAAGACTTTTACTATTTATCTATTTTCCTTCCTTCTGTGTACCAAAGAGCATTACACACTTTCCCCATATATGATTTAGATCTTTAACAGTGAGGACAACATATGTTTACTGGATAACACAAATTGCATATAATGATCAAAGAGGCATGTATAAGTGTGATGATTTCAGTAAAACTGTGTTATAATAGTTTTCTGGAAAACTACATAGTATTTGATTAATAGGTAACTCTTCTCATCTTTATAGTATACAGAACACCTGAAACCATGCTAAAACAAAAGCCACCTTTTCGGGGGCAGTTCTTAGTTCACAGGCAATGCTTTTCTTTTTATTAAACTGCTTTTTAGACTTTCCAGGAAGATATTTAATGCGCCTTAATTTTTAATTCTTGTACTATGCTGAAATTTATAATTCAGGTGGAGAGAGATAGTTAAAATGGAAAAAACAGTCAGGTTTTGTAGTGCTTTGTATTTCGGTACGACATAGTCCTGAGTTTTGAGGGCTTTTATATGGTAGCATCTGTGAAGTGATACAGTTTTCTTGGTTGGGAGAGAAGTATTCTGCCTGAATCAATTGTCAAGAGGTTTAATATAATAAAGCAGCTCGTGGTATTACTAAAAGAAACTGTGCACAAGAAATTCCCAGGGCAGTTCGCTTTTAGAAGAAAAACTGAGCTTACCTGAAACATGAATGCATTGAAAACCAAGCCTGAATAAGAGAACTTAGAAAGAGCTGAAAGGGTCGCTATCCGAAGGCATGCTTCAGTGGTCTCATCCAATTTGTCTTTTAGATTCTAAAAGGCGTGTAAACAAAAATTACTTTTTCTTGAGCTTTGGCAAGTACTGGTTTGAATCAGTAACACTGAAGCCTGGTGAAGGTAGTATTTTGACTTAATTCCATGGGAATGTGTTCTCCTATTTAACCTGCAGGGTAAACGTAATTTACTCCCTTCTAAACGGGAGTCTCTTCTGGAAAAAGAGCCGTGTCTACCACTGTGGATTTCACAGGTTGCAATCAGCGTGCCCCCACCACTTGTCCTGGTGAACAGAGGCCAGGTATTGATTAACTATCACGCTGGCATCAGAACTACTCTTAGGATTCAATTTTTTTGTTGTTTTGCATATTTTATTGATCAAAGTGGTAAATGAGCATCAAGCGTGCAAGAAGACGATGAATTGTTTACTTGCATAAAATAACCTTTCAATAAGGGAAGATGCATGGCTTACACTCTGGTTCTGTTCTGCGGCCCGAAGCAGATGGCATTCAGCTGCTATTGATTTGCTTCCATAGTTAAGGAGCAGCCTGCAACCCTGGGTGCCCAGTGCATTGTGAAAAGGGGTGTAGATTTGGGGACCCGGAGGGAAAACAAAAAGGACTGACTAACCCTCCCTAAAATCCTAAGGAGAAAAAAATCCTGTTTAGAAACCACAGATACCCACTTAAATGACAACCCGAATTAATGTAATCATCAGATGTGTGCTGGTGCTTTGGGAGAACATGGTGGTCATCACTTATGCAGATGTCTCCAATGAATAACAAATAGAGTAATAATCACAGCATACTAATTTTAAGCATGTCCTATTTTTAAAAACTAAATGAGATCTTTCCCCCCTGGCTTTGGGGTAAAATTAGGTAATCTTCAGATACCGTGAAAAGGCCCAGCGCTGGGCCGCCTGGCCTCCCACATGAATGCCCATGTAAGTTGTGCTGACAGCCCCCTTATTTACTAGTTGTGCCGTCTCCATTTACACAGCAGTCCACCCGCAGCCTGTGTCAGCGATCACATTTGGTTTTGAAGTGTGTTTCCATACTAGCAGTTACAGATGTTGAATTTATAAATATTTTCCTTCAAGCTGTGTCCAACAATGACTTTACATCTCAGAAACCAGGGGTAGGCTGACCCACCCACCGGGGCTTGCTTTCCCTTCCAGGCTCATTAAATACCAAAAACCACTTGTCAAAAACAATGTGAACAAGTAGTGAACACATTCACTTAATAAAACATGTATTTGTTACTCAGTACTACGTGTGTTAGTCAAGCTTAGCTCAATAACTTGATGTTTTTGCCATTTGTGATTTTAATGTGAGTAAAATCCTCAACAAACATTTATAATGAAGCTGCTTGTGGAACTGACTAGGTCCTGTTTCATAAGCTGTTATTGCAGATGATTGTTCTAAAACCATTCCTGTAAATGTTAATCTTTACAATGTAAACATTCATTATAGGCTCTTTTCCTTATCTGGGGGGGAGAGGGGCAGGTTCTCTTCACTTGATCCCAATTGAATCCCCAGTTAGTGTTAGCTCTGCCCCTGCCTCCTCCCTGTACCCGTGTCCTGGCAGTAAAGATTTTGGGACATGAATGTGAACTTAATTTATTTTCTTCTGTAACAAAAAGCAGTTGCCTTTCACATTTCTTTCTCTTCTCTTTTTTGGTACGAGAAAACGCAACTTATTTCTCAAATCTTTCACACAAGAGACAGGCTTGGAGGGCAAAAGGGGTTCGAGGTGAGAGGCAAACCCGAAGGTTGATGTGTTGAGTCGGTGGTGGGTCCTTATTGGCCATGACTGTTTTCTTTACCCTGCACTCTCCCAGCCTACACTTCCATTGTACTATCTAGTACAACAAAGAGGTTATCTACTCGGAGCTTTCATGCAAAATGCGAGCTTTCATGTCCAAGGTAGGGAGAGAAGACTAGTTGGCATCAGGTCTGTCAAACTTGAAAGTTAGAAGAAAAAAGAAGCCCTTCTCTTAGTACTCTCTGTGGTCAGTGAGCAGGACAAGGCTGGGAAAGGAGAGCCATGACAGGGGAAGGGCCCGTGATATTAGCGACACCGTGGCCTGTTTTGAATAAGAGCTGTGTCCATGAGACCAAGAGGTAATCGGCAACCTGGAAGTGCAGATCATGTTGTAGGAGAGAGCGCAGAATGCTTCAGAACCAGGCTACCAACTTTCCATCGGCATGCCAATGTGTTCACTGTGAAAGAAAGAAAAGGAGATTACTAAGGTTAGGATTGGCTGGCTCATTAGATAGTTGGAGGTTGTAAATTGAAATCTACTTGAAATTCCTCATTTTTGACTTGTCTTAATTCAGGTAAAACAAGTCGTTTGGGCCCATTTAGTATGTGTTTAGTAAATGAGTACTATTTCTGTCTGACATACAATAGAGTATACCAAAAGTGGCATGTTTAATTCGTTTTTTATTAGGAAAAAAGACTTCTTCCCATTCTCTTGGCAACATCTGACACCAAACATCAGCCTTATTTAACAATCTTTTTATTGATCCAAGAAAAAGTTGGTCAGCATGTTATGGTATATATTTAACCAAATCAACAGACATTTAGACTCTTGAATGTGAGCTACAAGAGAGTGAAAAGACAGAAAAAATACACATTTTTAATAGCTTTACTGAGGTATAATCTACATACCATAAAATATACAAATTATAAGTATACAACTCAACTGTTTTTAGTAAATTTATAGAGTTGTGTGACCATCAGCACAATCCAGTTTTAGAACATTTTTGTCATTCCCTGAAATTTCCCTCGTGCCCTCAGAATTTACTCTTTGCCTGCACAGTTTGAACTTTTATTATAAATTTGAAAAATCAAATACATGTCAACAATTGGTGGTGCTTCCCTTTTCTTATTTATTAGTCTTTAAATCTCTAATTACCAGTCTGCTTCAAATTTGGAAGGTGACTTACCCTTGAAATGGGTACCACTCTGAAAAGTTATGGCTGCATCGTAACACCTGGCTATTGGAACCTGCACTCCCAGACAAGAGAATGAGGTAGAAGGCAGGAAGTGGGGAAAAGAAAGGTAGAAGCAAGTCATTGGACTCATTGTGTCTGTGCCTTAGTCACTCCTTTTGGGACATGCATTATGTTCTAGGGGAGAGTGGCTGGTAGATCATAAAAATTTTGGCTCTCACTCCTCAGTAGCAGTTGAATTCTATGGGGAAAGAGAAGGGAAACTTACCTTTGCTGAGCACCCACTGTGGTTCTAGGGCTTCCTGTATGTGGTAGAATTGAACTGAGAAGCTGTTGTGTCGTATCCCACTGCCACTTAGTCACCTGGTGAAGATCGAAGTCCCCTTTGTTTTGAGCAGTTGTGCTAGCACTTGTTCGATCATATTCCATTAAGCATGCAAAATGTGGTATGTTGCAGCAAATTAAACTACTTTATGTACTACAAACATTTAAAATTACAGCAACTTAATTATCCGTGCTACTGGGAAAGAAAAAGATCTATGGGTCATCTAAACAGTAAATGATAACAAAGCATTTCTCATGGAATGAAATTTTATAATCAAAATATATAGCAACTGTTACCAAGTGGGAAAAAAGATGCCGGTGTTTAGGAGATAGTTACTGAGCATTCACCATGGCAACTGCCTGGCATGGAGCAAATTACTGGCACAGAATCTGTGCCTTTGAGGAGTTGACTATGGCCACTCAGCTATCTAAACAACTACAATGTTAATACAATGTGTGTGAAAGAAATTTGCACAGTAATGCACAAATACTAAAAGGAGATCAATTTGGTTTGTTCTTTGGGTGGTTGTTAGAAATTACTTAGCTTTCACCAAAGCATTTTAGTAAAACAAAAACTGGCATTAAATTTAACGTTAAAAATAACAAAGGTGAAGTCCGTCCACAGGACATTTTCTTGCATTAGCTATAATGGGCAATACATGACGTATTTACCTAAGTGTCACTATTTGAATTTGGAAAAACGTTAACTCCTTTTTAAAGCCATTTCAATAATAATTGTAATAGTAGTGACAATAATACAAGGTATCACTAGTTATTGATCTGCTTCTCCAAATACAATTATAAATATAGGGTCCGACACAAATAACACCCCTTTTTAAATACAAAATCTGTTGTAACAAAATCATAAGCATATAATTCTGTAACATAACAGTCTCACTCTCAAGCATACCATATGACACTTTAGGTGAAATGTTCAAGTTAACATTGTAGATTATTACACCCATACTATCCTACCAACCACACTGAAACACGTCTTTCTTCTGCTGGACCCTGTGTTTACTTCCAAAACTCATCTGTCAATTTCACTTAGAAATGGAGGAAATCAGACTAAAGGAAGGTTCTATTTTTAATAAATATTTACTTCTCATTTGCTTAAAAGAATAATTATTAAATTAATCCCAAAGACAGAAATGTGAGATGAAACTCACATTTATGCCTAATAAGGAGTTCAAGTAAACTTCCTCAATATTGTTCATCACAGGTATAGTAATTCAGGTTGCATTTTGATTATTCTTTCACTTCATTTCCTTCTCTGTTTTCTCTTGAAAGCAATACAATTTTAATTTTACATATCTCGCTGACTTTTACGTAATTGAAGGGCATCTTTTATAGTCTCTCTTTTGTTCTTTCCCAGCCTTAAGAAAATTTAACAGTGTGATTTTTAGAGGTTTTTGAATGTTTCGTTCTATGGTATGTCATATGCATAAAATAACCATTTTTTAAATGATTCTGATCATCTCAAAGTGAAATCCACCTGAATTACTGAAATTACTGAAATTCAAGGCAGACTTTCAGGCCAAGCCGGCAGTTTAGCGTCGTACAGTGTTAGCACGGCTGCCTGTGCACACTTCATCCGGGTCCTTTGAACACAAGCAGCAAAGTAACCAGCAGTTATTTTAAAACTATGATCGTATTGCTTCTATTTTGATTTACAGTGAAGTTGATCATATTTGAAAAGATGTACTTTGGGATTCACTACATATTCACATTACTGGCGTGGCCACTGATCAGATTAATTACAGAAGGCCACTGAACAGTCCCTGAGATCCTTTGGTTTGGCACAGGGTTCGCATCAGCGTTTGTCCCCAGAGTAATCCCTACTTGAATCAGCAGTGGAGAAATGCCTATCCTATCTAAACTGGGTTAGTGGTAGAGAGTTCACACACAGATACAGATTTATCCCTTTTCTCTCCTCAGCCAGTTTCCCCTTATGTGCGTATGATCACTGCAGTGATCTGCTGAGTCTTAAGTTGAAACATGTATTTTCCCCTTTAGATTTTTAGAAAATTAATTTTTAAGCTCTTAAGCATTTTGGAGTGTATTTTAACAGCAGAATTCTACCTAGTGGAGCTGGGGATACCTAAGAATAAAGAAGCTCCTAAAAATGAGAACATTAACCCCAAGCGCACTGAACTCCCTGACCGGCTTGCATTCTCCAGCTTGGACTGGAAGGGGGCCCCTGCTGGTTAAAGTAATTAGTTTCAAAGGGAGTGTCAGATCAGTCCTCAGGAGTTTACCCCAACCCAAGAACCGTCACAAGAAAACATCAGTGAGACAAAACAAGAAAACTTAGCACAGTTGGGAAGCTTCTCTTCACTGCATTATTCATTATTCAGGGGCATGCTTTTAGGGGTTCTATTTGATGTCTGGTTCAGTTGTTTTATGGCCGCAAAATTGTGCTCAAGACAAGATTGCTCTGGCAAATAGCCGTTTTTCCTCTTCCCAAAAGGAAGACATGGTGGGCTGTGTTAAAAAAAAAAGTAGAAAACATTCAAAATTTAATGATTGTTTTTGGCACTTATTATGATAAAGAGATTTAAAAATGAAAGACAAATCAAGCCTGTTCATTTTCAACCTGTATTTGTGTGTTTTTATTTTAAAAATATGCTGAATAGGGCTGTTTCCAATTTCTTATCCTCATGGATGTTTAGCCTCATTAATGAGCTGCAATAAAGCGATTGAAAAGGGTCTCATCTGAGTCACAGGGTGAGTCTGACACCAAAAGGCACCGTTCTGTTTGGTTTATTGTTCACAGGACATAGGTGGGCAGTTGCTTCTTTTGTTAGTAGTTCATCGCAAGCTGCATCACCTAGTCTTGACCCTCTTTATCAGTCTGCCTCACCATCCTCCTCGGTTGAGTGTGGCTTAAATATTCGGCCACACCTTGGCTGCAGAGCTTGTAGGAGGGGCTGTAGACCACCTCTAGCCAGAGGGTGAGGGGGGCATGACTGATCCTTGAAGGACCAAAATGTGTGAGAGAAGGAACCACAAGAACCCTTCAGGGAGAGAGTGCAGCAAGGAATAGTGTAAGACCCAGCTGTTCAGCTCACCTGCCCCAAGGGGCAGACTGTCCACCTTGGAGGATCTGGGCTGGGTGTTATTAAGAAGGAAAGCAAGTCATTTAACATCTCAGAATTAGTTTTCTCGGTCTCAAAATACTCTTGGTCCTCCTTACCTCGGAGGTGATCGGAAGGATTGAGTGACCAGCTATCTGTGAAGCCACTTAGCAAACCGTACACTATTATGGAGATATTAGATACGACTTTTTCTTGGCAAATGCCTTGCTTGGTTTCCTTCCTGCCTGTCTATACATCGTTGCTACCATTCTGTAGCAACTGGGCCTCCAGCTGCTTTGGTCAAAAACTTGCGGCAGTAGAATTCGTTTCCTCCTAAAGCATATCATTCCATGGGAGACTTTGGTTATAAAGTTTCTCTTTATATTAAGCCTGAAATTCCCTTCTCAGTATTTACCTGTGCTGGCCCTGACTCTTCCTCTGAAACAACCCGTACGCATTCAAAGCCCTGTCTTGGATGCAGAGGCAAAGGGTGAATGACGTAGCCCCTAGGCCTGGGCTCTTGGGACTGGAGTTAACTGGACAAAAAACAGGAAAATATATGAAGGAAATAATTGCTAGTGCTATAAAGGAAACAAAGAAGAGAGCAAGAAAAAGGTTATCAGAGAGTGAAAGTGAGTGCTTGAGTTTGAGTGGTCAGGGATGACACCTCTGAGGTACTGTTTAGGCAGAGACCTAAGGCTCAGGACAGTAACCATTGAGCATGATAAGAAGGCCATGGGTGGAAGAAGCATAGGGTGAATGGATAAATGGATGGATGAATGGATGGATGAGTAGATGGATGGTTGGGCCGGGCGGATGGGATTAGATAGACAGAGGAGAAAAAGGTTATAACTAAAGAACTAATTATTTGAAAAAGTCAATGGGTGGGCTAAGAGACAGAGTGTAACCAGAGGAAATGGCCTCTGAGAGAAGGAATGGCACCTACCCTAATAGAGCACAGGAAGGAAGAGAAGATAGAAAAATAACATGAGCAGGAGAGTACATGGGGGGAACGTGAGGGACATCAGGCTAGGCGGCTTCTGTAGTATTCTCACTGAAGTGTGAAGCGTGGTCATCAGCTGAGAGAGGGCGGGTGGAAGCAGGGGTAGGGGACATTCAAAACAGGAGAGAAAGGTATGAAATGGGTGAAGGTGGTTCCTGTAGAATCCACAGCGATTCTCCGGATGTGGTTCCTGGACCCACAGCATCAGCATCCCCGGGGAACTTGGGAACTCTTTTTGAAATGCAGATTCTGAGGCCCCACCTCAGGCCCATGGAGCAGAAACTGGAGGTGGGACCCAGCAACCTGTGTTGTATCAAGCCCTGCGGGTGATTATGATGCTGGCTAACGTTTGAGAACCACTGTTCTAGAGAAAAGTAGGAAGACAACTCTTTGTGGACGAGAGCTTGAATTGAAAGTGAAACCGGTTTGTTTGTATTGTGTGGTTTTCTCACCATGTTTAGCAGCTTGGGTGAGGCATGGGCAAGAGATGCTAGGATTCTTCCAGAACTGTCTGCGTCCTAAGTACAACAGAGAGCCAGGGCTTATGTGGTTAGAAGCATTTCAGGGAACTGATCGCAATGGTAGATCATGGAATGTTAAGCTGGACAAGGAGGGCAGGAAAGTCAGAGGGGGCGGATAGAAGTGAGAAAGCTCCAGACCAAAGGATTAGAGGTCTCTTGATAGTAGAGGGGCAACACCATTGCAAAGAAGAGTTCTGTACAGTAGAGGTAGGTCATGTCTGAACTTACTCGCGCACAGAGATAGAATATGGCTGAATGAGTTCTGTGCAAAAATTCAGTAGAACAAATACTTTGACCTGTGTGTGTATGCCTTAGTGCATACATTTAGAGGTCAGGAAGTTACAGCGCAATTGGATTACATACAAAGCCCAAGCATTTTATAACAAGTTAATAATGACACAAGTAAAAGTGTGTAAGCCCTGACTGCTGTGGCTCAGTTGGCTGGGTGTCATCCCTGCAAGGCTGAGCCGTTGTTGGTTCAATTCTGGGTCAGGGCACATGCCTGCAGGTTCAACCCCTGGCCAGGGAGCATGTGAAAGGCAAGTGACCATTGTTTCTCTCTAACATCAATGTGTCTCTTCCTTTCTTCCCCTCTCTCTAAAAATGAATAAATAAAATATTTTTAAAAACATACAAGAAAATGTTTTCTTTCATTAAATCAGCTATTTCAATTATTCAACTTCTATAATGGGTGATTTTTGTTCATCTTATATTCCCACTACTACTAAGAGTAATAATAATAAATAATAATATTTATTAAGTGCCTGTAGCATGCCAGACATTGTAGCAGTTTCTTTATAGGTGTCAATCTTCTTTGTCATGACTGCAGCCTCTGAGGTAAATACCATTATTGAGCCTCTTGAAGCACAGAGGACCTGAGAAACTCACCTAAGATTAATTCTAAGCAATTTAAGTGAATACATGGTTCGAAAGTTCCTATAGGTCTTATAAACTGAAACCACCTACCTCCCTGCCTCCTTTTGGCCACACAATTGGGACACACTAGGGTGAGGGCAGTTGAGTTGACCAGGGCCTAGGGCATGGGTGGTGTATTGGCCTGACCAGGGGGCGGGGCTGGCTGTCCCTTGATCCCTCCTTTGTATCTGGTCGAGCCTGAGTGTCTCCCCTGCTCCTCCCCCTGGCCCCAGGCGTGTCTGGCTCCTCAGCAGCCAGGGTACCAGGGACGGCCAAGAGCAGGGAGCAGAAACGAATCCTAGCATGTCATCTGCGGACACTAGAGGCACATCTTACAGCTTTTTGTTATTCATTTAATTTGTTAGTGAATAGCGTTTCTCCCTCAAACTTGGGTAAGATCTTTAAGATATAAAAATCTTCTGCTTGAAGATGTATATAGTCATTTTAACTCGCTAGAGTATCTTGCTATGTCCCTTTAATTGCTTTTAATAGAAACCTGTTAAAAGATCATAAAATCTGTGATTAAAAGGATCCGATAAAGTAGAATTGTGTTTTCTTTCACCAGCCAATGCTCAATTATTCCCCATTGCCCATTCTGTGGTGACTTGGCCTTTTTTTGTAAAATAACTTTAATGAAACACTTTTCATTTCCATAGGGATACTGTCTGGGATTTATTTAATAGACTCAATTTGGTAGAATATTTTTCTGGATAATCAGCTTACATTTTTCTTTGTTTAGCCTCATCCCATTACCCATATGTTTGATTTCTCTACTGTTCCATCATGTGTGTTCTTGGAACTTGGTATGTTCCGCAGACAAGCTTTTCACATATTGGTCCTTTTCTTGCTTTTTATAGACAGTGCAAGATATGTGTAAACCTAATTGCTTTTACATTTTTCATAGGCTATTCTTTATGCTGTGGACTTTTTTTAAAGTAGTGATTTAAAAATAGAATATCATGCCCTGGCTAGCGTAGCTCAGTAGATTGCAAAGCAGAGGGTTTCTGGTTCGATTCCCAGTCAGGGCACATGCCTGGGTTGCAGGCCAGGTTCCCTGGAGTGGAGAGCGCAAGAGGCAACCACGCATTGATGTTTCTCCCCCTGTCTTTCTCCTTCCTTGCCCCTCTGTCTAAAAATAAATAAATAAAACTTTTAAAAAGTGAAATATCAAGGTTGGTTGTTTTTTCTTCCTTTTCCTTCCTTCCTCCCTCCTCCCTTCCTTCTTCCCTCTCTTCCTTCCTTCCTTCCTATTAGTCCACTCAGCACTAAACTAGTAAATTAGAAGTAGAATAGCAAAGCCCTGACCAGTGTTGCTCAGTTGGTTGGATGTCATCTCACAAAGCAAAAGCTCACCAGTTGGATTCCAGTCAGGGCACATGCCTGGGCTGCAGGTTCAGTTCCAGACAGGGTGCATATGAGAGGCAACCAATTGATGTTTCTCTCTCATGTTGATGTTTCTTTCCCTCTCTTTCTCCCTCCCTTCCCCTCTCTTTCAAAATAAATGCATAAAATTGTTTAAAAATAGAATAGCAGAGTGATTTTTTTTTCTTCTCTATTTTTTTGCAAATATTCTCCTACTATTCTGCTCTATGGACTAAAAGCAGGACTTTATGATCCGCAAAGGCAAAAAGTAAAGCCAAAATGACAGCACTTAACTAAAATTGGCGTTTATTTTTCTCAAGCATATAATTTTCCCAGGCATTACCAGTGGTAGGTAATTGTGGGTTTGGGCCCAGGGGCTTCAGATTATCAAGGGTTGGATTGCACTGATTCTTTTGGCCTTTCCCTCATGATCACAGGATGGCAGCTGAGTTCAGAGATCACGCTCATATTCCAGGCAAGAGAGGAAAGGGATGGTGAGATGGGAGAAAGATGAGCACCGACAGAGCCTGACCATTCACTTTTAGGGAGCTTTGTTGGACCCGTCCCACCCAGTGACTTTCACTGGCATCTTAGTGGCCAGATCTGTGTCACATAGCAAGGGAGTCTGGGAAAACTTGGGGAGGGAGGGGTGGGTTGTGATTGTCATTGTTTTTTTGTCGTTGTTGTTTGCTTGCCACCACCCCCCCACCACCCCCCAGCAAAATCAGTGTCCCATTAATAAGAAGGGAGGGAAGAATGGATCTCCGGGAGATAACTAATGCCTGTACCATAGCCTCCAGTAGCAGAAGGCAGGGAGAGAGTTGGCGTGTTTCTGCGTAAGTGTGGAGTAGCTTTCTGCACCATCACTCTGTTCCTACGTCCCCAGGATACGTGGGGGTCTATCAGGAAAAGGCTGATATGATCTGGAAAACCCCCAAGAAAGGGGTCAGTGTTCATTACTGAGTGTAATTCCTGGAATAAACAACTGTAACTTAACTCTAAGATATGGGAGGGTGTATTTCAATGTTAGATTTGGGAGAAGGTCTAGAGGATATGTTCTTTTTTCCAGGGACTCAGAGACCAGTTTCCTACTAGGACCGACTGCCCAGTGACTAGCAGCCGTGTACATTCTACCTGTATGTTCTCATCTTTCTTGCCACTGTGCTGCTTCTCCCTTGGTGTGGTCTCTCCGGGCATTTACTACCCCACCTGTGTTTATGTGATCAGCTTCATTAATTGCACTTTTTGTTGCAGCCAAGAGATCAAAGGCCTCTTCTCTTTCCTTTTTTATTTCCTACATTGATTTGTTTGTAACTTTAGGTCTATGAACCATCTCTACAAGGGCCACTTTTCATTCTTTATATAGTTTGTCTGAGGTCTTGCTTCTGCATCTTGAAATAAGTGTCTGTCTGTCTCACTCTCTATTTTTCGCTATGTGTCCCCACTGGGCACCTTGTGCTATGAGCTTTGCTCCTCCAGAGTTTTTATTTCATGTAAACCATTAACCGTGTAACTGTAGCACCGAAAGAGGAGACTCGATGTAGAGAATATAACTGAACAAATATAAAATGGTGTCGAAGGTCTTCATTTGAAAACAAAGAGAAGGTATGTGCCCAGGACACTGTATCTTAACCGTAATGTGCACCCAGGAAGGCCTCACCGTCTGAACTACAGCACAGGGAAACCAGCCATGTTGGAGTCAGGTCAGAGTGTACAGTACACACAGAAAGAGAATGCTAAATAAATCAGAGGAGGAAGCTAGGTAGTTGGGGGAATGTTTAAGGGACTTGAGAGAGCAAATTGTTTTCAGGCACTTCAAACACTTTAAAACACCGATTCATCAACATGCGTAGGCTACACTGATTGTAAATCTTTCGTTAAAAACCGGTCTCCTGAGGCTCTGCAGGCAACATCTTAGAAGCCTAGTTCTGATTACTGTTTCTTCTTTAAAGTAATAAGAAAGCACTTCCATAAGCATATTTCATAATTCCTACTTAATGTAGTGTGTTACCCCATTATTTGGGTTACCAAATCAGTTTTGGTTTGCTTTGTAATACAGTTTTATCCGAATGTGTTAGTCTCCTGATCTTAGTTTTGGCTTATAGGTAAGTAGCTAGTTTATAATTGCTTTTATAATTTGGTGGGGTTTTTTTCCCTATTGGATCATCAAGAAAATAAAATCTGGTGCTACCTATGCTTGGAGTCACATTGTTATTTCAACACACAGGTAATTGAAATGAACCAGATGTGTATAAAATGTGGCTTTAAAGTATTATACCCAGTCAAAAAAGAGTTGAGTTGGTCAGAGAGCATCAGGTAGGTTTTGAAATGGTGTGAGGCCAGCCTGTTCTGGATTTTATTCTCGTTTTCATTTTTTTAATGTAGGACAGAGATTAATGGAATTCGTTGCCTTTGTTCTTCTGGGAGTCTATATACTTGTAAGAATTAGTTGAGATGTTAAGATAAATTTAAAATCTAAGGAAAATCAGGAATGTGTTTTAAGGGAGTCAGTTTCAGTAGCTCCCTTAAATTTATCTGTGGGATAAATTAAACTTACAAATACAGCAAAAACATATATATAGGGAAAGATAAAGGATTGCAATAAAATTCAGGAAGAAGAGGACTAAGCTGTGGAGCATAGCGCTGCCGTGCGTGTGGTGTATGTCACTAAGTGTGTATGGAATGAGTGACTTATGAGTTCATACATCAGTTGATCAGTAGTTTGGATCTGCTGAGACCTGGGTTCTGACCCTGACTGTCTCCTAAGCCCTGAGAAACCGTACACAGGTGGCTTACCATTCTGAGCCCCAGCTTCCTCAGAGGTAGCATTCGTAGAGTGATAGTGCCTCACAGTGTGATGGAAATTAAATTAAGACAAAGGACCCGGCACAAAGTAGGCATTAAGTAAATAGTATTGTTATAAACCATACGAAATTTCCACATTTGGTAGGTTAAAATTGGTGAAAGTTTATGACTCGACCCGGTATTTATGACGTCACATGAGATGATTCTGTAATTTTGCCAAAACCAAAAAACTGGCTTACCCTCACGTGAGCGTTTAGAGAAAGTATCCTAAAAGAGGTAACTGTTGAGCTGAGACATGACAGGTAAATAGGAGTTGGCTACTTGAAAAGTGGTGAGGGGGGCATTTCCAAAAGTTTGCACCCTTGGACAAAGGGTAAATAGGCGAGGGTAGACTGTTTCAGCAGTGCTGTGGGGATGGCTTGGGCCTTACTGGCTATTACAAACTCTTTACTGCACTGTAGCCAGAAGCATAGTGTACTGGTCTAAGACAATATAGCCTTATCAATAAAAGATTTAAGCATAACACTCCGATATATATACACATTTAACAAGAAGTTATAGGCATGTACTACCAAAAATCCACATATTAAAAAACTAAAAGGATAGATTTTCTTATTTGTTTAATCTAAAATAGACATTCCAATATTTGTTTTCCTGAATCGCAATTAATGACCTTGCCTAGCTTCCCACATGTCTGTAGCCCCCACTGGAGACCACTGGCATATGAAAACCACACTGAACGTGGACAACAGTTTTCCCAATACTTCTCGGACATATTTTGTGAGAGTTCCAGATGTCTATTTCCAGTACCTGCATGGTCTCAGAACCCTCGATCTAAAATTTTAGGTGATCATTGTCTGTGATGTAATCAATGCAGATTATATCTGCAGAATCCCAATCTGGGAACCGATTCCTAGAGGCAGAAGCAAAGCCACTCAGGGTGGGGGCCACACCTTGGACCTGGCCTGGCCTATCCCACAGATACAGCCCTGCTAAAGATGAGTTCATGGGTCAAAACTATGAAACACAGAAGAAAATAAACATCTGTGAGTGAGAGTCAACAAAACAGCAAGGTTAAATTCCAAGAACAAGTAAAAGGACAATTTACTAGAAACCCAACATCAAAAGGTCTAAAGTAATTGAAGGCATAAGAAAAGATCAAGAATCTAAGAAAAACAAATGAGGCAGATTTGCAAAGGATCCCCAAATGAAAATATAGTTGTTAGCATTAGCTCAGTGCCTTGATTCAGAAGCAGTTCAGAGACAGCCTAGGAAGGTTCAGTGCGTGGCCCTTGGACCCGAGGAGTAAGTACCCCTGCTGCTGCAGCTGTGGTCACAATGTAAATCAGACTGTGTTACGTGTACTTAGATACCCCACTTACCACCTACCCAGGTAACACCACCCCGCAGCCCCTACATCCAGAGAATGGAAAGAGCAAAACCCTTTCTGTGACCCAGAAGCCCTGCCCAGCTTGTCCAGCTCAAGTTCTCCTACCTCGTTGCTCAGCTTCCTTGTTTCCTCAGGCACAGCCACACGGGCTGCCTTTCTGTTTTTCCAGTGCCCTGCGTCTGCCCTCCACTGGCCTTTGACCTTGCTGTGAGTTATGTTTGAAATATCCCACTCCTTTCACTCATCCTTTTAGCTTATTCAACTCCCCGCTGTCGAATCACCTTCCCAGGGAGGCCCTCCTTCCCCCCACAGGTTAGTAAGGGTGCTTCGCTCCTAACGCTTTCAACAGCTAGCCACTTCTCTTGTTTCAGTTCATAATCTCACATTCATTGCTGTGATCATATGAACACTACCCATCTTCCCCACTGGACTGTACATCCTGGGAGGGCAGGACGATGGTTATGGGCTAATCGTTGCTCCAGTAATTGTACTTAGTAGGTGTTAAATAAATATTTTTCTATGAATAAATATTCCAGAACATAAATTTTGATATTAAAATAGCTTAAAAGATGGTCAGTGTTCCACTTTCTTTTGTTCCATGGTTAGTTTTGTCTTTTAGCCAAAGGATCACAAATGCTATTTCTTCTTTCAAATTGTTCTGAAGCCAAATGACATCATTTCTTTTTATATATTCTGGACTATTTTTAATAGTCCATTGTCAGCATTCAGCTTGTAGTGCAGGTCCTCAGATTTCTTACACGATGATCTGTGAAGGCCTGTGAAACCGTCGCCCACAGTCGTCTGAACTCTACGAATGCAGCAGTTTTCCCAGGCCCGGAACAGATAGGCCTTGGGAACCTTGCTTCTTACGAAACAAAGGCTGCACAGTGCAGTAGGTCCTTCAGAAGCACCTCTGATTTGCATGTTTCAGGAGGTCACGAGTCTTCTTAGACCTGTTTACTGGCTGGCTTTTTAAAAGTGTTCCTTTGGTAACCTTGCTGTGGCTCATTTGCGAAGCCGCGAGCGAGTGCCAGGGAGTGAGGGGAGGACCGAGGGCTGCAGAGCCGTTGTGCGCCCGGAGGTCCAGTCCCAGAGGACAAGGACACCGCCGCAGCCCACTTACTGCAGTGAGCAGGTATTGATTTTCCTCTCTCCTTGTTCTTAGCTGCACCTCGGAAGTAGGTGTGTTATGAAGCCTCTTGCCTGGTGAGGCGAGGAAAAACTGTCATGAACTCTGTCACCTCAACAGTCGGACATTTCAAACCAAACTAGGTGGAATAGGAAAAGGGCCTTAAGGATTCCTGGAAATGCCCCAACTGCGTTCAGTCCCCTGGCTTTTGTGACAGAGGTTGCCTGCAGTTTATAACAAACCTTGATAGACAGACAATGGGAAGAAACGTGGGTGGTTTTTTTTTAATGTTTTGAAAGGGGAATAAAAGGACCACATCAGTGAAAACGACGTAGCTTTGTGCAGCGATCCTGGAAGGTTAGCGAAGTGGTCTTGTCCAAGTTTTCAACGAGATGTTCTGTTCCCATTATAATTGGCTGCCGGGTAGGTTTGGGCCTAACTAGAATGCCAGCGTTCGATTTCCCCGTGTCCTCCGTGGAGATGTGTCACCGTTTATGCTCGCCTTAGTGACAATTTTCTAAAATGGAAACTCATGGGAAATCATTACAGTGTTTATATGTCTCCCTTGTCGGGCGGCGTTATCCTGTGATATTTTACCAGTGTTTTCCACTGCATGATGGCATCTAGTGAAGGTTAGGGCAGAACAAGTCCCTCTGTAATTTCGTGACTGCATTTTCCTTACCAAAGAAGAAAAGATAACTGACAATTAAGTATTTGGGATGTCACAGAAAGAACATGTGCAACTAATCAATGGTCTCCTTTGGGAACGTGATTTTATAAGGCTGATAGGGTAGAAAAATCAGGATTTTTGTGATTTGTGTTACTTGATGATAATTGCGCCTTTTCAATAAAAAAGACATTTCTCCTGAAGTAAACACTGGGCTTCCCAGGGATGCTGGGAGCAATGCTGTTGTTCTTCTGACCAGTTCCGGCAGGGTTTTTGTAAATGTTCCTGTAGAACATGAGATTCTTTCCCATTCCTCTAGAGTGCTATTTCTGAAGGGGCATCTCGTTTATTTTAAGGAAAGTCATGTATTCTTCTGAAAATGAATAACATTGTGTACAGAATAATGTTTCTTTCTTTTTTGCTTTTTTGCTTTTTCCCAGGGACACTTGATTACCCAGTTTTAATATTTATCAGAGTTGGATATACCAGGAGCAAAGGCTGTTGCATAGTATATCACACACTTGTTACAACTCTTTGATTTAGTCCTGTTTCCTGTATGCGTCTGAATAATACCTGAGTTTTAGTCTACCTACTGTCTAAGTGATAAACTGGACAAGAATTTCTTTAATGAGTTTTTCTGTTAATTCTGTCACGTCTCCAATCAGCATGTGTCTGAAAGAACAACTGAAAGCATTCAGAGCCCAGGATGTTTAGAAGCTCTTACAACGCCCCCTCTGTCTGTACATGTGGCTGGGTTTACTGCACAGGCTTCAATTAGAGACAGACTCCTCTTCTGCTAGTTTGGGTGGTACTTTTTTCTTGTTCCAGCAGCTTTGAAAATCATCGCCCTCCTTAACAGAACGGTTCATTACCTTGAAAACCACGTAGCTCCTTGGCCCCTGCCCCCTACCTCATCCCCTGCTTGGCTCCCAGTCCTGGGGCCTCATCCCCCAGAAGAAGATAACATTGGGTTCAGCGGGGTGGGAGGACCGCTCAGCTCATTTTTTACCCCTTGTGGCAGCAGCAGTTCTTGCTGACCAACGGTACTTGCACAGAAACAGCTACCATCCATGTTGCGTGTGGGTCGTCCGTTCTGCCTCGTGCGGTGCTTGACTCAGTGCTTATTCCTGTAAATCTTAATTTCACGGAATTCATTTCCAACTCTTTCTCCAGCTCATCGTGTTCATTCTGAATTTTGATATTCCACTGCACAAATTAGTTGCCCAGCCATGCACCCCAGCCCGCCTGCAGTGTCAGAACTCTGCCATCAGAGCTGGTAGCTGAACAGGTCAGTGGCCCCGGGCCTGGGACCCATCCCTGCCCCTCTCAGAACAAGGGTAGTGTAGGGGGGCCTCATCCGCTGTGCTCTGACCCAGCACAAATGAAGTTGAAATCCTGTTTTCGTTCGTGCTTTGCTAACTTTGGAAACCCTCAGCCCCACAGATGGTTTTGAGTCTAGAGTTACATAGAGCAGGCACTGAAGCCACGTATATGAACTACGATACTTTCGACATCCAGCGCAGCAGTGGATTTGGGTCTACCAGAAAGAATCCTTCACCAGGGTCGCCTCCCTGGCAGACAGATACGTTCGCCCACAGCTCAGAGCTGAAAGCACTAATGAGTTCCAACAGCAAAGCGGCACACACCACAGTGGGGTTCCAATCGGCAAAGGAGGAGAAAACTGAAACAGGAAGGCAGCGTGTCCTTAGGGGAGACAGCACGGGGCAGGGGCCTGCGGATGCTGCCGGCTCCAGACAGAATGAAAAGTGCACCCAGCGGCGTTACTGCCACATCGCAGCTCAGAGCAGGTGTCCTCCGCCGGGCTCGTGGAGACCGGGAAGCCGCTGCTCCCGTCAGCACAATTGCGAGTGTTCATGTATTGTTCAGCAAGCAAGATTCTTAGCTTTCATCCACTTTTCAAAGGGATCCATGAGTCACTGAGAGCCAAGAAGCTCCGTTTGCTAGATGAACAATAATCCAAACTTCCAAAACCAGTAACGTAAGGTTGAGGGGAATGGAGACAACAACAAGATTCAAAGGAAACAGAATTACGTTTACTGAACGTTCGTTGTGTGCCAGAGTCTCGTGGAGACATCATCCAATCCTCCCAGTAACCCTCTAAGGTGGGGGAGTTGTTCGATTCCAGGTCTTACTCTGAAGCTGCCCACCTGCCTCTCTAGAGAATGAAAATGATTAGTCAATAAAGAGAAGCAAGCTAACACAATGATTTGATATTCAAAACCGTAATGTAAATGTTTTTTTAAAAAATAAAGCTTACCCATGAAGTAAAGTTGGGCGATTTAGACCAGACCACAGTCCCAAGCAGGTGGCTGGCCCCAGGCTGCAGCTTCTAGAAGGAATGGTTCTTCTTGAGCAAAAGCTTTTGAAGAAACAGAAGGTGTAAATGGAGGCAGGATAGGCCTCCATTCGCTGCTGTGGAATGAGATCGTGTGTGTATAAGCCAAAACATTCAGTCAAACTAATTTAACTTGCCTTTTGCATCTCTCTACTAATTCATGACAATCATTCGCTTGTATGTATTGTATCAAATTAGGTAAATTCTATATTCTGCTTGGGTTTACATATTAATTGTTTTTTTGCAAGTCTTACCAGGAAATACTTCTACCACAAAACTGAATGTTTAACTTAGCCGCCGATGCTGCCTTCTTGATACCTATAAATCCTGAAATCTGCATTGGTCATTGCTTTATGGAAATTTTTATTTGAGCATTTTCATCAAACACTCAGAAGAAATGCTCACAAAAGTCTGGAGTTTTCCATATTTCTTTTTTTTTTTTAACCAGTATTCTTACCTGAAACAATGCCATCATCTATTTGGAATATCACGTTTGGTTTGGGGAGCGGATTTAAGCCCTGTCTGGTGTTGCAGTGTAAACAGCTTTTTCCTGTCTTTTGTCATTAATGATCATGCTGGAGATGTAGCCAGTGCATTGTAAGCCAATCTGTCAAGGCAAATAAACAATTCACCTTGTTAAAATTCCCTAAATCTTGCATTAATAAAACCAGAGTAACCCCCTGAACACTCAAGAGATGTCTTCTTCCATACTGCAGTGATGGATTACATGTCTAAAGATCCTGGAAATTAAGTAGTCCGGGTCATTAAAAGTGTCCCACACGTGTTATTGATTTAATTTATTTTAAAAGGTGGGGGTGGAGATAAGAACATTTACCCCCCCCACCCCCACTTTTTTTAAAATCTGAAAGCTACCACTTACTTGTACACATAATTAAAACTCTTGCTTGGTAAACAGCCCTGTATTTGTTACAACATTAAGCTTTACTATTCAAATAGGTATTAGGTTACTGTCGCAACCTGATATCTAGAAACAAGTAGATACTCATTGCCACTGTTAAGGCACATTTCCGAGGAGCTTCATGTATATATGATGATTGCTAGAAACTAGAGTTCCGGGCACCCCCAAATTTCCTCAGGTACGTAAAAATTCACGTGAGGGTCAAATAATTTGAAGGAAATGAATTGAAATGGTGATGAAAGTATGCCTCTGGATAGAGGAATTTTTCCTTTCCAAGATTTTTCATTTTTTATTTTTTTTTAGATATCAGGAAAAGAGTAAACATTTTAGATAGATGGAAGGATGGATGGATGGGTAGGAGGATTAGAGAGTGGTAGACATTTTCAGTTCCGTATCTCTGCATTCTAAGGCAGGTTTAGGCTGTATGTGTTTTGTTTACTTATCACTAGTTTTCTCCACCAACCCACACTCAACTGGACTATTGTATTCACTGCCATATCCCAGTGCCTAATATAATAGATGCTGTTCATTTAGTAAATTATAACCCCTAAGCACTTGTCTTTGTTTTTCTTGTTTGTTCCTTAAACTTCAGTGGGTACGATGGGCTACGTGTAAGGAAGAGTGACAGCCCCAGGCAGGACTGGCTGTGGAGAAGACCCCTCTCGGGGACCAAACAGGAGGGGGGTTGCGCACTAGTGCCGTCTAGAGGCCATCCCGCTAAGACTGGCAGCCTGACTAGTCTCTCACTCGGTTTTTGTGTCCTGAATTGGGTAACAGTGTTCCAAAACCCTGTAAGAAATGGGCAGCCCAGTGTATAAACTACAGCTAAAAATAATACATTATATAGAATTATGCATCTACAAGATATACCTAATTCCACCTTACTTTTGTCATGGGTTATGTATTGGGTTGGTCAAAAAGTTCATACAGTCTTTTCTATAAGATAAAAGACACACTTTTCATTTTCACCAGTAACTATTGATTTGGGTATTTTGGGTATGCCAGCTATCTCCCAGGTGGTATAACATGGATTGCTCTCAACTAATGTCTCAATTTGATTGCTCTTGACTTCAGCTGGTCTACCCAACTGTGGAGCATGGTGCAGTGAGGAGTCGCCAGCACCAAACTTTGCAAAACCACTTTTGGCACATTTGCTCAGTCACAGCACCTTCTCCATACACTGCACAAGTCTTTTTTGTGTGTGTTTCAGTTACGTTTTTACCTTTCTGGACATAATAAAGCATAATATGCCAAAAATGTTACTTGTTTTCTTCCATCTTCAATATTAACATGGCTGCACAAAAATTCACCAGTTTTGATGAGTGTTTTCAATGCCCACTGATACAACAGCTGTCACAATACAATGTAACAAAATTGTTTTGAATGACGTTAAAGGCAGCTAAACCCTACTAGAACCATCAGACGGAAAGAACCAAATGACCTTTTTGGCCAACCCAATACTCTGTGTATCGCCTTGCAGAGCAAATCCTGCTCAGCTTGGTGAATGACATTTCACCATTATTCTTATTGTTCTTTAAACAACATGTGCTTATGGTGTGTCGGGGGGAGGGGAGAGCAGCCATGGTAAATTATGAAAACGACTCTTGAAAATAGATTAATTCAGAGGTTAATTTCATTCTTTGATGCTTTTTCCATGATCTTTGCAGAAAAGAAGGAGAGAGGGACAAATACACTCTGGCTGACTCTTAAAAAAGAAATGCATATAAAAATGCATTCTATAGTTCTGCATTAAGTTTCTCCTTGGAATTGCATGATTTGGATATCTTGGAATGGACATGGTTATGCCATTATGCCAGCGCTTCGGCAGAGCTCTGTAAATGGAACAACTCTATAGATTTTTTCAGCATATACACTGATTTACACTTAGTGGTAAAGTTGTTACTGACCCTTTAAGTGGAGCCGTCCAAATAGCAATAAATGTCAGTTGATCCTAAGGCTGAAACAGGTGGCAGCTGAGGGGTCTTGACTGAATCTTCCAGTTAAAAAGCCAGGTGTAGTATTTCCTAAACAGTAGTGATCTCTTATCGATACGCACACACCAGACCACCTTATCACCCAGTAGAGACAATTTGATGCACATACTGTGACGGTATTGTTGGTGTTCCTGGGTTTTTCAAATGCTTACTTTGGATTAGAATCTCTGTGAGGCAGGCTCTGTGTCTGCCTGGTACCCTATGTTCCCCTTATCGGCATCCGAAGAGTAGCTGCTTCATAAATACTGTTTGCATGAAAGAAAAGGTGAAATGGAGCATTTGCTGACACTGAGTAAAATGTGTGTCAGCCTGAATTCTTGGCGGGTAAAATGGGGACCACGTTTTATATTGATGGTGAGGAATGATGCTGTAACAACTTGGATGATGGTTATGACTTTTTCAAATAATTCATTTGATTGATTGCCTAGCAGACTTTACTTTCTAAATCTGTTTTCTGCTTTCACAGGCTGTCATTTTAGAAAATGAAGAACTTCCCAAACTGTTCCTTGATTTCCTAAACATACGGCACTTGCCGTCTCTACCAAAGGCAGAGAGTTGTGGGTAAGAATTGTTGTTTCCTTTTTGGACACATATTTTATGTTACTCTTCAGTCACTCAATTGGCCTAAAAATACCCCACGGGGGTACCAGCAGGGACAGCCTGGCCACACCCAGTCTTTGGCTTGCCCGCCCCCTGCTTGTAGTCGGAGGAATTCCTCCTGAAGCCTCATCCCCACGTCACAGCCCAGCAACGAACACTCAGTAATTCTTGTTACAACTTGAGGAACTCCCTTTTTAAATCATGCTGTTATCTGGAGCAGTGTTCCATGATGGGAATTGTGTATGTAGATATCCTGTTTAGGGACTAAAATGTTTATTTGTGCACACTTGAACAAAGTCTGTGTATCCCCTGGGCATACATATATTCATATAATTTTGAAGTTACGAGTGGCCTTAGGGGTGAATTTACCCAATTCCCTTTATTTTAGAGTTGAGCTTTCCTGAGCTCTCCCTCACTGTAGCTGGCAGAGCCCAGGCCTTCCAGCTCTGGTCCCCACTGTCCTGCTGCCTCTCCCTCCGGAACTTGTAATGCCAGCTCTAGACCCTGACCCCTGCCCACCACGGGACCAGGCACTGGATGTCATCAGCCACTAGGAAATGTTCTTCTGAAGAATTAACTCAGAAGAAATAAGCCATTTGCCCAGCTCTGAGCACCTTACTTGTGCCGAACTGATTACTGAAGGTGGTCAGTAACGTCCTGACATGTTAAAACCGTTTACAGAGAAATACATCACCTCAGACTTTCTGCGTATTCAAATGGGGAACATGGTTTTATCCATTTTTCTCTGTGTCCAGACCCACCTGAAGTACCCACGCTAACTACAGAGCATTCAAGCTAACCACACCCAAAGTCCTGTTAAGCCCAGCCATGAGCTGAGTGAGAGGCTGCGAATACCGGCCACAGCTCCCTCACCAACAGGTGTCCTTTCTGCTCACCCCCGAGCAAGGACTGTGCACCCTGCTCACCAACCATCTGCCTTGTTAGTGTGCCCTGTTCGAACGCGCAGGTGTTTGCTGGGAGGTTGGGATTCATACGCAGCTGTGTATTTTTAGGAAGGGATGTTGGAAATGGCAATGAGTGAAATCTTTTCTGCAGTATATGAATTTGGAAGTAAAAGTACAGGATTTCAAAGTGATCTTTAGGAAAATTGAAATTCAAGGATGTTACAGTCATAGATTCCTCAGGATGCAGAGGCTTCAGCAATGCGGTGCCTCTGTGTGGACCCCTTCATTCTTTTCCAAGTGCCCCCCAGGTCAGAGCTTTAGGAATACTGTCTATTTTTACCGTTGTTGGCATAATCATTGACTCAACTTATATGGCCTTTTCTTTTTCTTTTACAAACACTTTTTTAGATCTTTTGATGAGACAGAATCTGAAGAGTCAAGGTAAGAACTAACAGTTGTCATTTGGGAGTTAAACTGCAGAAATTGGGGAAAGGACTGTGGTTTTGTTAAATGTTTAGTTACCAGGATATAGGTGCTTTAAGTCATAATTCTCTTGAAAACCTTTGTTGGGAAATTGATTTTAAGATGATAAATATTTGACTTCCTCCAAGATGGAGGCATAAGTGGAAACACTGTGCCTTCTCCCACAACCAAGTTTGAATACAACAAAGGTTTGGAGAACAAAGACACAGCCAAAGAACAGAAAATTGAATTATACGGAAGTCCGAAAGGAAACAGCCAAGATTGCTTTATCCAGCAAAGCTTTCATTTAGAATGGAAGGACAGATCAAGTGCTTCTCAGATAAGGTCAAGTTCAAGGAGTTCATCATCACCAAGCCCTTATTATATGAAATGCTAAAGGGACTTATATAAGAAAAAGAAGATGAAAAATATTAACAGTGAAAGGACAGCAAACTCACAG
Source organism: Sturnira hondurensis (assembly GCF_014824575.4). Lineage (NCBI taxonomy): Eukaryota > Metazoa > Chordata > Mammalia > Chiroptera > Phyllostomidae > Sturnira > Sturnira hondurensis. The sequence continues at coordinate 5,775,503 of NW_028074140.1, read as the reverse complement.
TTATTACCAACCACACCTAAAACAAAAGCAAACCAAGAGGACAGCTAGATCAGGAGTGGAACCATAGAAATGAAGATCATATGGAGGGTTAGTAACAGGGGAGTGGGAGGAGGAGAAGGGGGAAGAAGGCACAGAAAATAGCATAGATGGTAGGTAGAAAATAGATAGGGGGGAAGGCAAGAATAGTGGGGGAAATATAGAATCTAAAGAACTTGAGACACGTGGTCATAAACTAAGGGGGGGAGAATGGTGGGGGAGGGAGTGTGCGGGTGGAGGGGAATGAAGGGGGGAATAGAACAACTGTAATGGTATAATCAATAAAATATATATTAATAAAATGATAAATATTTGATAGGAAGTTACAGAAGTAACCAGTTCCATCCAGGAGTGAAAGAATCAGAGCCCTTCCTTGTTTCACACAAATAATAAAAATACTATTTTTGCCCATAATCATACTGCAAGGTGGAAAAAACACTTTGCAGCAATGATTTGTTGTGTAGATTGTGTGTCTGCTTCAGATCCCACAAAGAAGTGCTGGGAGAAGAGCGTGCATGAGCACAGTGCTGGTCCCCTCCACCCCTGCGTGCTAGTACTCACACACCCTGTGCGATGCACAAACCTTGAGACGTCCCTGCACAGCAGTTTGATCCCCTCAAAGCTAGTTTGTAGTGTTTTCTGTTTACCGCCGTCCCCTGATGCTGACATGCCTGTTCTTGACCTTTCCAGCAAACTGTCCCACCAGCCCGTGCTGCTGTTCCTCAGGGATCCATACGTCTTGCCTGCAGCCAGCGGTAATCAAACCTGTCATCTGCTAACAGCTCTTTACTGATCTGACCCTGCACCACATAAACCACGTTTTTAATACAGGTCTAACAGAGTGTCATTGGTCCAGGGTTTAATAATCTGCCAATAAGCCGGTGCTCTTGGTGTAAGAGACACTCAGAATTTTAATTAGGGTAGGCCTTAGGTGGAAACATAATTTTTCTTTCTCTCTTACCAGGCAATTTTGAATTAGAGTAATAAAGAAGAAAGATATTTGTTGCCTTTAATTTTTTTTTTTGGTGGTGTTATTTTGGTCCCTGGTTGTTTTCATCCAGATGCTAGTGTTGGGATCCAAGGCTCTGGTCCTTTTTTTAAAAATGCGTCTTCCCAAAAGCTGTGTGTGTACATTGGTTGTGTCTCCATTTCTATTTAGATTACAGCATCTTCAGTGGTCAGATATATATTTTTAGACATGTATGTTTAAATATAATGATTTAAGTATAAATGTAATCAATATATTAGCCTGAGCTCTTTCTTTGTGCCAAGAACTTTAAACTAGTCCCTTTCCAGGCATTTTGTCGTGCACGTATCCATGAGTTCATTCTCAGACAGTATCGCATTTAATTTCTGTAACAACCTTGTGAAAAAGGCAAGGCAGGTGTCCTGTCACCATTGGCTAATAAGAGAATCGGGGCTCAGGGAAGCACCTCCCTTGCCCAGTCTCTCATGCTGATGGGTGGAGCCCTGGTTGCCTAATTTCTCTTTCTGTGCTCTTTGCATAGAGTGAGTTTTCAGCTTTGTTTCTGAGAGTAACGAAATAGCAATAGATGAGTTACCTATTGAAACCAGACCTACCCTCTGACAATAAAATCTTATTCACTCTGACGATAAAATCTTATTCCCAGCAAGAGAGAGGGCACTGTTCTGGATAGCAGGGGTGCATGGATTCAGATCGCCCACTTAGCTGTCATTTGAAGAAGGCTGACCAGGGTGCAGCCTGCCCACAGAGGGGGCGTTCCTCGCAACCTGCCAAGGGAGAGCTGCCCTTGGTCTGTAAGAGTATGGTCTCATGGGAGTAATTGTCTGTCTTTAGCATTTGCTTCCCATGTTAACAGATAGTCATGTTATATCAGTTGGTATTATGTTAACAAAGTGTTATATTTAACAAATATTTTTAATGTAACCATGTCTAGATTAAATGGGCAATGTTTTATAAAGTATTCTTATTATCTTTTAAAATAGTTTCACAAGTACTTTTTCCAAGTATTGTTTATTTATACTCAGATATTTTATGCATTTGACCAAAATTCCTATGGAAGTGTAGAATGGAATAATTGTGGACCAGAATAGCTAGGATATTTTATAGAAGAGGGAAAGCATTTTATGGCCCGTACATGCAATTTATTTTGCTTATTAAACATCATGTGCTATGCACCTGGCTTGACGATGAAGAACAGGAGGAACTTTCTGGGAAAGGACATCACGGGGAAATGTCTGGAGTCAGAGTAAATTTGTAGAATGTTGGTGTGGATGAGTGACTTGCACAGAAAGGGATTCTTGTTTGGCAGTGAGTGGAAACCACAGAGTTGATGGACAGGAGTTCAGAATGGAGCGAGCATTGGGTCCACACGGGACGCTGGTAGTGGGGCTGTTGTTTTCCCACCCCATTCCAGCAATATGTTCGTAAATGCTTCTGTAGAGCAAGATATATTTTCATGGAATTTTGTCCAACCCAATTTCATAACACAGATTCCTGTTGTCCTAAAAGTATTATCCCTAAAAGTAATACTTGTAAAAGTATTACAAGTAAAGCATTGTAAATCTTTAGCATTCAATTTAAAGATAAATTGTGCTTGCATCACATGGTGCTATCATGCCTCCTAACAAAATGTTAAGGCTACCATTCCCGAGGATACGGGTATGAATGTGGAAATGTCTTAACAGATATGTTGTCCTTCACAAAATTAGAGCAGGGTCTGTCTTTAAAGTTCTAACAGTTGAACATTATTGTCTTACAAAATGCTAATCATCAAATACTATTCTTGTAGCATATGCTCTTTGTCCTTTGCTTTGATTTTTCTGGGAAATGTAAAACAACTCTTGTTGAGGCGACTGCAGTGTAATTAAACTCTGTGGACATTTTTCAGTCCTCCTGTTCCTTGATCTCTTATCCGCATTAGCTCTTTCTCCTCCTTCAAATGTCACCTTCCCTTGGTTTTCTCACTTTGCTACTGTTCTTCCGTTCTCTGGTAGCTCACCTGAAGGCTGTCATAAACCCTTATCTCATGATAATTTTTTTTAAATAATCTCCTCCTGGCTTTTGGCCTTGATGACCTTGTGTAGATAGCTGAGTCACCATATCAAATTTCCATCCCACCTGGTCTGTGAACCTTGGTTACAAAGCTCTCCATGGTCGGGCCCTGTCTCACATTCCTGCTGGGACTCCTCCCACACTCCGCTCCAGCCTGGGCATCTCAAGGGGTTAGCTTCAAATGTACTAACTCCTTTCCACCTCCGGGCACTTGCTGTTCCTTCTTCCTGGACCCCTCCCCTCCTGGTCCCCACACGTGGTTGGCTCTCTCGTCTTAGGTGCAACTTCTGAGAGGCTGCGCTGACTCTCCTGTTAGGTAACCTCCATGGGCCCCTCTGCATCATTCACTTTTTTCAGGTTCATGAAAAATGTTTTTCAAATAAATGAAAACCAACAAAAATAACAGGAAAACCTGTCCTAAAGCACATTCCTTTTCATTGATGGGAAACCAAGGCAAGGACCATTTTCTGAACTTTCGAGCAATAGTGGACATTGTATTAAATGATACATACAATGAAACCAAAATTCATAGTTGAGAGGGGGTGAAACAACAGATGGAGAAAAATTAACTCTGATTATCTCATCGTTGATCGCTAGTGGGTGGTGGACCTTGTTATAAAATACCTCTATTTCATTCACTTTTATCGAAGCAACCAGTTTGCTTCTTTTCTGGCAGTGATCACAAACTTCATTTCCTTTTTATTCTCTCTCTCTCTCTCTGTTTTGTTCACCCTCCAAATCCCCAGCATATGGCATGTGCTCAGCCCTGAATACAGGGCCTGGCCTGCACTGCCCCTCTGCCCGAAATGCCCTTCAGCCAGGAGCTGTGGGCTGCGGCACCACTTCCTGCCGAGGCACCGCTGCATGCAGGGCCCCCCTCCCCATCCCGCCCCATCACTCTCTGGCCCTGTGCCCTGCTCGATTATCTTCTTTGTCCTTAAACCGCGGATGGACCTATTCCAGGGCCACAGAACTACCCAATGTATTTAACATTAGTTTTCTTTTTTGTACTTTTTTGCTGAACTTATTTGAATCCTCTCAAGCTAAATATGCTATTATGCAATTTCACTAACCTAACACTTTCGTGTTTTGGGTGGCAAAGGATAAATGCACATATGCTAATGGATGTAATATGTCCTACCTGGAATTTTATTGGAAGTTAGTCAACAGCTTCATATGGCTGTTGGTTTCAGTACACTTCTGTGTAGGAGAAAAACATTTAGAATTGAAATTCACTTAGCGAAATCACTGCTTTTGATTGAGATCTAAATATACAGGTGTAAATCCTGTAAACTTCTAAAGCTGTGTTTTAGAAATTATTATTTTGCTTGATGTTGAATAAAGGCAAACATTAAGAAATCAAGCATCACCAACCAAGAGTAACTGCATACTCCTGTATTGGAGATATTTTTAAAACATGTTTTGTCTGTTTCTTCATCTGCTTGTCTCTCTGACTGGTACGTGATCTCCAGTGGCAGGGGCGGGGTCTGTTACTTACTTACGTTCCCAGTAGTTAGCCAGTGCTTGGTACGTTGTAACGGTAGCGGGCACTTACTGTGCGCCAAGCTCAGGCCCAAGCACTTTGTTTCACTCATCAGTTTTTCCTGCAACCTGCTAGGTAGGTGCCGTTAAGAAATCCCTCACTGGCCATGTCAAATCCATCACCACTTTGAACTTGCTCCAGTGGGTCCCTGAACAGCAGCCAGAGTCATCTTTTCAAAATGCAATTCAGTTCTGTCTCCCTCTGCTTAACATCCTTGGATAACTTCTCATTGCTTTTCAGGAAAAACCAGAATTCCTGTCTGTTCTTAAATTGCACCACCTCCACACCCCTGCCCTCGGGCCTCCTCACAGCTTCTCCTCCTGCTACCCCAGCCTTCCATTAGGTCTTTGTGCCCTCCAGGCTCCTTCCTGCACAGAATTTTCACCAGCTTAGCTCCCTCTTCCTAATCCTGTCTCCCAGAGCCTGTCTGCCCTCCCTGGGGAGGTTCAACCCCCTTGTTTGTGGTTTCACATAGTAGGTGCTCTATAGAGGCTGGATTAGTAAGTGAAGGTAGTATTTCTTTTGTCTTAAAGTATTGGACCACTTAATTTCCTTTTAACTGCATTTGTGCCAAGTGGTTGGCTTTGGCACAAAGCCTTGATGTGCTTCTGTGCAGATGGAAGTTTAGAAAGTAAACTCCTGAGCCATGTGGTGGACTGATGCCCCTGTTCAGGTGCTGCACTCCGGTGTCACCTGCCCCGATGACGGGAATGGGGCCCAACACATCGTGCGGCTCTGGGTTTCCTCTGTATCTCCGATAAAATGCAGCTGATTTTACAAATCCGATCAAATCTGACCGGATGGCTTCTGTCGGAAATTTGCCCTTTGAAGCTCGGAAGACAGGCCCCCATCTTCCTGCTCTCTGGAAGCGAGCGGAATAGAACAAGCATACTCAAGACAACTTGGACTAAACCAGCTGCTGTAAACCACAATGGAAAAACTGCAGTGAAGTATTCCCAGTAGAAATCTTGGAATTCCTTCAAGTATATTGAGATTTTTGTTAGAAATTGAATTGCCAGTGTAATCCATCTTCCTTGTGAGAAAACATTCAGATAAAGAGCTGGGGCCTAGCAGCATTAACCATTAGAACATCCCTTAAATCAATAAGCTACAAATCTAGCTAGGCTTTCCTGCAGCACCCGGTGCTACGCTAAAGTGGCTACAGGCGGAAGCTGTATGACGGGTAGCACGTTTGGACCCCACCTGCCTGGTGGGCAGGTTTCCTAAGTCACGGTGGGCCTTTCCCCGTTAAATTCTGCAGAATGCGATATTTTACAGATGCACATGAGAAAAGCAGTTTTCCTTTTTGTTTTTCAGATTTTCCAAACGTGGTTATTGAAGGAGTTCTCCATGGGATATTCTACCCTCACCTACAGCCCAGGTAGAGAGCCTGTGTGGCCAGAAGAAGCTGAAACCACTTCCAAGGCTATAGTCAAGGAAATCGATATCGACCAAATTGACCTAAACTCTATGACATACAGCTCTAGCTAGTGGTAACATCCAGTCCCAGCTTAATTCAGGGCAGGGACCTTTCCATGAGAATGGTGCTTTTAAAAGTAGAAACTGAACCAGGGTGAGCTGAGGTTAAGGCCAAAGGTTTAAGAAGTAGAATGTATCTGCCAATTTAAAAACCTGAGAAAACGTGGCTGGAGAAGGTCCCTGGGAGCACCCAGTGCGACCAAACAAAGTGACTCTCGGCTTCACCGGCAGCATTTGCTAATTGAAAACCTCATCCTGAATTGTACTGAGACTGATCCACTCTGGCAGCTTTGGTGTTCAGATTTTGTGACACTAATCTTTTCATTACGAGATTTTTCTCAGCCAGTGATAGATACATTCCGAAGTGCTGGACTGTCCAGGGGAGTATCACAGAAACACACCGCTAACTGTGAGGGAGGAACTACTGTAGTTTGCTGTGTAAAATGCACAGTTGTTTTTTTTTGCCCAAGTTTTTGAGGGAAAAATAAGGGTGTGCATTATACATGATATAGTGATTACACAATCCCATGAGTAATGCATATAACATGTGGATGCACATCAAACATGGTAAAATGTGGGAAGCTAGAAATTAAATGATGCTGGCAATAGTAGGGCACTTATTGAATCGTGGCATTTTAAACGCGCACTGCAGTGGAGTTGGGTCCTACCCAGAGCTTAGCTTCTAGTGTCCGCACGTTAGGTATATTGGGGTATCGAGATTATCCTTCAGAAATGCACCATGTTGGAAGTCTGTCCTTCTACCATGACCAATTTTGCCTCCACTGTCGGAAGAAATGACCGTGTCTTTTGTTGAAAAACTATTGAAGTTGTTGGTGTTTGTTTAGGCGCTACTTTGTGTAAAAACCACCTATTTTCAAATGCTAGAATCACACTTCCGCCTGCCAGATGCTTACCCTCTAAGAGACGGCGTGAACTGACAGAGACTGTGGGAACGCCAGGGTAGCAGCGCCCAGCTCAGGCTGCTCAAGGGCGTCCCTCCGTTGAATAGGTGGTATTGTCATGGGGTTTACTGTTACTTTCCTGACCGGTTCCTTTTCGCTGACCTCGTATCTCAAATCAATATAAATTGAATGTGTTTATGATATGACTCCACTGTACATCTTATGTTCGTTTTTGAGTAGTCAAGAATATAAGCATATATCAACCTGTATTTATGTGCTGTATTTAGACATTTCATTGAAAATTAATTAATTAATAGCTAGACTATTTATGATTATTGACTTTAATGAGCTGTGTGGGAGAAGCATATTTAGAGTCAAAGGTAATTACTGAATCATCTTATTTGATTAGGATATAAATATACAAGTTTAAAGCCTGCTGTAAACTTTTGGAGGTATATTTATTATGATAGGTATGTTACTACATGTTGGAAACAAGCACGAACTTAAAAATCAAGTGTCATCCACCAAAAAGAACTGAATAGTCAAGGGTTGGAAATATTTTTTTATGTTTTTGTTATTAGCTATTTTGAGTTAAATTAAAAACAAAGAATAAGAAATATTTGAATTTGTCTTCTGCTCCTAAGATTTTATTGGAAATCATGTCTTGTCTCTTTACACACATACACACACCACTTCTCATGGATTCACATAGACATTTATTTCTAACGTGACAAGGTAAGTTAATGACTTTATCTGTTAAGCCAAAAAGTGCTTATTAAGTAGTTATGATTTACCAAGATGGTGGTAGTTTTTTAAAAAATAAAGACCAAGCACCTTTGGTGGCACCCTACTCAAGAAATATTTTTGGAGAATGAATATTTTCATAGTGATGACTTTCATTTTTTATTTTTATATAAACATAATTTCATATTCCATTTCAATCCCATTGCAGGACACAGAAATCATGGTAGGTATTTGAAGCAGACTGAATGAGAAAATGAATCCTTACAGAATTGTTGAAAGGGTGAGGGGAGTGAACTCCCCATGGGTCTCGAGGAACAACTTCTAGAACATTCTAGCAACCTCCAGTACCCGTATGCCACGGGAGCTACAACCTCTGCCTTGAGCAGAAATTCAGGGAGTCAGGAGGCTGCTTCTGGAGCTGTTGAGGTAAAAATCACCACTGTAGCTGCGATCCAAGGGCCAGCACGTGGGATCAGGAAATTCACGTTACCACCATTACTGTCTTCTTGCGGTGCCCTGGCAGCTGGAACAAGGCGTCCAGCTACTTCTGCCCGCTCCGTATTGCCTCTCTCCACCCATGGCCTTGCTTGCCAGCAGCCACAGCCCAAGGCAGCAGGAAGATGGTGTTCATGCACTTTCATGTTCCACTCCACGTCTCATGAAAGCCCATCCGTTGTCAGCACCTCGTTCATCTCCAGCTTCAGTGGGGACTGAGAAGGAGTTGGAACTTTCTGGTCTCCGCAGCTCAGGAATGTACGTTGGTAAGATGATGGAATATATCTCCACAGGTGAAAATTTAATGAAAGGATGTCCTGCAAAGAAAGGAAAGCCTCCCACCCTGTCTCCTGTATTCCCAGGTCCCCTCCCACAGACAGCCACTGTACTTAGTGTACATGTACACTTCCAGAGAGATCTCATCCACGTAAAGCAAGTAACATGTATTTAGTGTACATTCCATCTTCCCCTATTTTTATAAAACATGGATTTTTTGAAGCATGGGTTCTTGGGCAATAGAGAGGGGGAAAACAGAGTGAAGAAAACAGAATAAAGAAAAGGAAATCTCACCATCACTTAGGCCAGAATATGGGGACAGACCCCACCCCCAGTTCCTGGTGAGTTGCCTGGCACTGACCTCACACTGTCTCCCAGTGCTGTTCTGTGCAGAGTTGCCCTCAGGCCTCCCCTCCATGTCCACAACCTCAGCAGCACTGTGGCTGGCACTACCTGGTAAGTCTTCATTTCACTGTGAATAGTATTAAAAAATCTCATGATCACAATTTAGAAATAACAAATGGTTTTTATTTCCCCTGCCAACTTTGATGTATTGGTAACAGCCGCCTGAAGAGCTTTTTAAAAAAGATTCTGACGCACCCATTACAGTCGCCACCATCAAAAAGCGAAATGAGTGTTGTCAAGGATGTGGAGGCCTTCAACCCCTTACACGTTGCTGGTGGGATGTATAATGGTGCGGCTCTGAAAATGATAGAGCAATTCCGCAGTAAATGAAACACAAGGTTACCATGCGATCTGGCACTTCTACTTCTGGATGTAAACCCAAAAGAAGTGAAAGCAGGTCGGATACTGGCACACCCACGTCCGTAGCTGTGTTATTCACAGTAGCTACAAGGTGGAAGCAACCCAAGTGTCCATCAAGGGATGCATGGATGATAAACGATATGTGTTATGTACATATAATGGAATATAATTTCACCTGTATTTTTAATATATTTTATTGATTATGCTATTACAGTTTCCCCCTTCACTCCCCTCCACCCTCCACACCCTCTGCCACCCACATTTCCCCCTTTAGTTCATGTCCATGGGTCATATTTATAAGTTCTTGGCTTCTACATTTCCCGTACTATTCTTATCCTCCCTGTCTATTTTCTACCTACAATCTATGCTACTTATTCTCTGTACCTTTTCCCCCTCTCTCCTCCTCCCACTCTCCTGTTGCTAACTAACCCTCCATGTGATCTCCATTTCTGTAGTTCTGTTCCTGTTCTAGTTGTTTGCTTAGTTTATTTTTGTTTTAGGTGTGGTTGTTAATTATTGTGAGTTTGCTGTCATTTTACTGTACATTTTTTTTCTTTTTCCTAGATAAGTCCCTTTAACATTCTATATAAGAAGGGCTTGGTGATGATGAACTCCTTGAATTTGACCTTATCTGAGAAGTACTTTATCTGCCCTTCCATTCTAAAAGAAAGCTTTGCTGGACAGAGAAATCTTGAATGTAGGTCTTTGGATTTCATGATTTGGAGTACATCTTTCCAGCCCCTTCTTGCCTGTAAGGTCTCTTTTGAGAAATCCACTGACAGTCTGATGGGAAGTCCTTTCTAGGTGACTGTCCTCTTATCTCTTGCTGCTTCCAGGGTTCTCTCCTTCATTTTAATCTTGGCTAATGTAATTATGATGTGCCTTGGTGTGTTCCTTCTTGGGTCCAACTTCTTTGGGACTCTCTGAGCTTCCTGGACATCTTGGAAGTCTATTTCCTTTGTCAGATTGGGGAAGTTGTCCTTTATTATTTGTTCAAATAACTTTTCTACTTATTGCTCTTCCTCTTCTTCTGGCACCCCTATAATTCAGATGTTGGAATGTTTAAAAATGTCCTGGAGGTTCCTAAGCTTGTCCTCATTTTTTTGAATTCTTGTTTCTTCATTCTGTTCTGGCTGGATGTTTCTTTCTTCCTTCAGGTCCACACCATTGATTTGAGTCCCAGTTTCCTTCCCATCACTATTGGTTCCCTGTATATTTTCCTTTATTTCACTTAGCATAACCTTCATTTTTTTATCTAATTTGAGACCAAATTCAACCAAATTCTGTGAGCATCCTGATTACCAATATTTTGAACTGTGCATCTGCTAGGTTGTCTATCTGTTCATCGCTTAGTTCTATTTTTTTCTGGAGCTTTGATCTATTCTTTCATTTGGGCCATTTTTTTTGTCTTGTTGCACCTGTTACATAGTGATGGGCAGAGCCTTAGGTGTTCACCAGGGCAAGGCAACCCAGTAGTTGGGTTGTGATGCCGTATTTGGGGAAGGGGTCCGAGATGGAACAATGGAGCTTGCTCTGCTCTCTGCCGGATTTCAGTCCCTTCCCCTGCTTCCTCCAAGCAAACTGGGCACTTTTGGTGCTGATCCCTAAGTGGGTGGGTTCTAGGACCCTGTGGATCTTTCCAACAAACTCTCCCATGAGGCTGGGAGTCTCTCCCAGCACATCAACCCCCATAGGTGTTTTCAATCAGTGTTTTGAGACCATTTCCCCGCACTGGGACCCTGGGTTACGCAGTCTGTCTCACTCCCCAGTTTTGCTTGGTTTAGCTGGGTGCAAATATGGGACCAGACGCACTGCACCCCTCTACAATCTGCCGCCTCGTTGGGTCCACCAGCTGCCTCTTTGTGTGCCCGGGTCTGCCAGCCACCCTGCCTCTAGCCCTCTCTGCCTAGCTGTCCAACTCCGCCCCTCCTACTGATCTGGATGAATGTGCCTACTTTTAATTCCTTGGTTGTTGGACTTCCATGCAGTTCAATTTTCTGTCAGTACTGGTTATTTTTGTTTGTTTTTAAATTGTTATCCTTATCTTGGTTGTGCAAGGAGGCACAGTGTGTCTACCTACGCTTCCATCTTGGTTGGATTAACCTCAAAGACATTGTGTCAAGCGAAATGAGCCAACCACAAAAGCACTTAATACGAGGTACCTAGAATAGTTAAACTCATAGAACCAGAAAGAGAATGGTCGGTGCCAAGGACTGGGGGGAGCAGAAAATGGGGAATCAGTGGTCAGTGGGTTTCAGTTAGGGAAGGTGAGAAAGTTCTGGAGCTGAGGACAGTGTTGCACAACAGGGTGAATTGTACACTCAAAAATGGTTAAAATTGTAAATTTTATGCCATGTATGTTTTACCATAATTTTTTTAAAAGCTATTTTTGCAAAAACATTTTGAGTGAGTGTGGGCTCAGTGGATAAGGGTATAGTAAGTAATGGTGATATTAGTCAAGGGTACCAGGAGGACTTTGATTCAATTCTCAGGGTTCACAGGTGGCTTCAGAGGGGCCTTGTCATAGTTCACCTGGGCTGCTGTAATGGAAATGCCATAAACTGGGTGGCTGAGAGACAGCAGAAATTTATTTCTCACAGTTCTGGAGGCCGGGAAGTCCAAGGCACATTCGGTGTCCTTGCCTAGTGGCAGAGGGGTGAGGAATCTCTCTGGGGCCTCGTTAATGAGGCACTAACTCAGAATCACCTTCCAAAGGCCCCACCTCCAAAGCCCGTCACACTGGGGATTAAGTTTCCACTTATGATTGGGAGGGGCACAAACATTCCGACCACAGCCAGAAGTGTGACAGACGTGTCTGATCAGTGCACTCAATCGTCTAATCAGTGCACTCAATCGACCAGATGAATGTACATTTATTTATTCATCTACTTGTTCAATGGGAGCATGTCGAGTTCTCTCAGTGGATTAAAGCACTGTTAGTCACCTAAAGAATAAAGACATTATCCTTGTTTTCTGGAATTTTCAGCCCTTTACAGGAGGGTGGGGCAGGGAGCGTGTTTCTGTTTCGCTGAGTTGGATATAAAGTTCAAGGATTCAGGCTACCTTCTCCAGGCTCTCTACTCCACTCAGAAGCAATCATTTCCACGCTGGCTTTCTCTTGCTTTCCATCCTTGATGGTAATTATGGGTCTGGTGTTCAGTCGCAGAAACCCAGGGAAATAGCAGGCGCCAACTCAAAACTGCACTTAGGTACTTAGTGATGGTCTGGATTCTGAAGAGGGTAGAGAGGCATACATTTTTGTATGAAGGGATGGAGGGGACATTAAAGTGTTAGGCCATTGGACTCTATGCAATTTACTGGGGAAAAATTGTTTTATATCCTAAGAGTATAATTATAAGAGTGACATATAAAATGTAAATCCTTTTTTTTTGGTTACTGTAACGTCGGCACGGTGACATCAACAGTGTCTTCAGCTTTTCTACTCTGTTCATTGGATACTTTCGTACACTGACATCCAGCTGGGCTGTGTGGTGTTGGGTTAGGGCTTTTCATAATTTATTCCATTATAACTTGACAAAGTTTTATGAACTTTATTAGGGAAGAAGTTGAAGATCAGAGGGAATAATTAGCACTGGATGGTATAGCTCAGTGGTTTGAGTGTGGGCTATGAACCAGAGGGTCGCCAGTTCGATTCCCAGGCAAGGCATGTGCCTGGGTTTTGGGCCAGGTCCCCAGTACGAGGCACACAAGAGGCAACCAGACAGTGATAGTTCTCTTCTCTTTCTCCTTTTCCCCTCTCTCTAAAAATAAATAAAATCTACAAAAAAAAAGAAAAAAGGGCTTTTAATAAAACGTGATTAATTAAGCACTAATTAGTTAATCACAGATTGACTAAGCATTAATTTGGGGACTGAGAGGGCTAAATTAAATACTGGGCTAAATTCTGTCCACAGATGATCCCATTGAAGCCTCACAACATTTTAATGATGTAAGTATTATTTCACTTTACAGTGGGAAAAATGAAGGCTAGAGAGGCAAAATAGCTTGGCCAAGGCCACCAGTTAATAAAGGGGATGAGGGCTTGAACCTTTCATCCACAAAGTTCTGGCTAATCCACTCCCCTCAGGTGGGACCTGTGTGTATTACGTGCATTTTGCACTACACATGAGTACTCAAGTTAGAAAGAACTAGCTGTGACAGTTGCTAAATCCCTGCATTACATCGTAAGTTACAAAGTGCTTCCCAGGCTCACTTGATTAAACCCAGCTCTCCCCTCAGAGCCGCAGCCTCCTCCCAGGTCTCTGCTCCCATCCTCCACAGAAGAGCCAGAGCCATCTTTTAAAAACGTCCATCAGATCACATCCCTCTCTTGCTCAAAGTCCTCCAGTGGCTTCCATTTCCTCTTACCCCAGAAGCCTCTGCTGTTCCTTCCAAGTTCCTTTGCATTCCTCTTGCTGGTATTCATCTTATTGGCAACACTCACCTTCCAGTTCCCAGGACTTGCCAACCTTGGTCCACCCTCCAGTCCTCTGACCCCGCTGGTCTTTCTGCCCAGAGTACCCATCCCCTCTCCCTTCAGAAGCCTGGGTCATTCTCAGACATTAGAACTAAATGTCTCCTCCTTAAAGAGCCCACCTCCATCACCCCCATCTCCCAACTGCCTCTCCACACCATTATTCTATTACAGCAAACCTTCCTTCATAGCAGTTACCACCATCTGAAATGACCCTGCTTGTTTGTTTGTTTACTGTCTTGCCCTCCCCGTGAGAGCAGGGGCAGTGTCTGACTGTTGACACTTTATCCAGTGCAGGCCTGGGTAGATCTCAGAACCCATCTGGGGGAGTAGATGGCTGGCAGCCTGTGTCCTTGTCATCTGCCTCAGCACTGGGTACATGCTTCCCAGAACAGTCTTCATAAATGTGTGTGCGGTGCATGAGATTTGCTAACGTCATCCCAGATTACCATAATGATTCATTATATCCTGAATGTTCTGAAAACAGTGATTTCCTACAGTTTGCTCACCAGTTTGATTCAGAGTACCGATGGGGTAACTATACACTTGGGGGATTTCTTAAGTGCCTTTATTTACAAATGAATAAGCTAATTTGGTGTTTACCAACCATGGCTTTGTGACATCCCAGGACAGTGGTTTTTGAAATTTGCACCCTGGACCAGCAACACTAACATCACCCAAGAAGCTGATGGACAGAGAGAGCCTCAGGCCCTGCCCTAGTTCCAGGTGTGAGCATTCCAGGGGCCTGGGTATCTGGCAAATCCCCCAGGGCCCCTTGAGGCACAGTGAAGCCTCAGGACCACACTCCTAGGACATTTCAAGTTATTTTCATTTTGCGTATTATTAAAATGCTTAAAACTTGTTTTGAATTAAAAACACCCTCAATGCTTCTGGGCTGAATGGGCCCAAAATTGAACCGCACCAGGGTGGCTGGTGACCGATCCCTCTGAGAAAACAGACCAGCCCATCAGCAATTCAGCGGAACTGATGCAGTACCCGAAATGTGGCAAACAGTAAGAAATAAACGTTTAAAAATTGTCCTCTTCCAAACAAACTTTCAAATCAAGGTATGGTAGTCATTGCTCATCACAGAAGGCAGCATGGTGTCTTTGTAAAATTCTGGTGTCTTTCTAAATTGGAATTTGAGTAAACCAGGATCCTTGCTTTCATGGGACTTACTGAGTAATGTGATATTGGTGAATAACTATCCCCCAAATCTGTGACGTGTGTTCAGTGCTGTGAAGGAAAAATAAGGTTTGCCTATGTGGTGTAATTTAGATTTTGGCAGAGCAAGCCCCTTCTCTTAGGTAGTGGCGTTGAAGTTGACACCTGAAATGCATTGGAGGTGAAGAGTAGGGGAAGGCGGAGGGTGTCACAGAGACATCAGCAGGTCCCAAAGCCCTGAATCAAGAAAAAGCTGCAGGCAAGGTCCCCAAGGAAAACCCATGGCTGTGGAGGGTAGTGAGGGACTGGAGTCGGATCCCAGAGGGCTCTCCGGAGGTGGCACTCAGGAGTTTGGCCCACAGCCTACATGCCATGGGAAGCCACTCACAGGTGTCATACAGGAGGAAATTCTATCGGATTTATTTAATTATTTGCAGCTTTATTGAAGTATAATTGGCAATGGTTTCTTTTTTACATTCATTTATTTTTCTTCATTGGGCATGACATTTTTTAAGAACATGAATTTTTTAAAAATCTTTCGAACAGCTTGCAGGCATCAGCAAACTATGTAATTTAGGGTAACACATATGACATATCACACTTACTCTATTTTTCAAAGACCCCTCTGATTGCTTGTGGAGAATGGACTGGGCAGGTACAAAATCTGAAGAGGAGAAACTGGTAGAAGTCCTACCCATCAACTCCACAGAACAAAAACTCCTCTGGTTCAAGGTGGTAGCAGATGAGACATGGTACTTAAGATATACCACAGAGCTACCAGTGAACTTGCTGCTGGACTTGGGTGTGAAAGAAGTCAAGGATGGTTTTTGGCTTGAACAGTTATGTGGCTGCTGGAGCCATTCATTGATTGGGGCTGGGGGTGGGAGGTTGGGACTAGACGTGCTACAGACTGAATGTCTGTGTCCCCCAAAATTCCTATCTGAAACCTAAACCTCAGTGTGATGGTTATTTGGCGATGGGCCTTTAAGAGGTGATTAGGCCACAATGATGGAGAATTTCCTTGCCCTTTCCACCATCTGGGGACACAACAAAAGGAAGGCATCTATGAATCAGGAAGAGGACGGTCACCGCCTGCAGCTTTACCAGTGGCTTCATCTTGGATCCCACTGGATGGGGCCCACTGGATGGGACCCCAGCCTCCAAAATGGTGAGAAATATAATCCTGTTGTTTATAAGCCACCTAGTCTATGATATTTTGTTGTAGCAGCTTGAGCTAAGACAGGACGCCTACCTAGGGTTGCGTTTGCTAGTTATGGCCACAGTGGCCTGAAAGCCAAACCAGCTGCAACACTCACCCACCTGCAGAAGGAAACCAGTCTAGACATTTTCCACTTTGGCAATAGACTTGTGCTGAACTATCTGTAACTTCCTGCCCAGGTCATTTGGGTCAGGAACATGCACCGTAGCCAGAAACAAAGCAAGGCACAGAGAGCAAACCTGTGGCTTTGACCCCATTCAAAGCACCTCATATTGCTACCTCACCGAGTTACAAGTGGTGAGCAGTGTCACTGCACACAGTTTTTCCAATGAACTCCAGGAAGGCCACGTCAATCACCCCTCAAATGTAAGGGTTTCCAAAGTGGTCACCATGACTTCCAGATCACCTAAGACTAGAGAGTGGCGGGTCATCGCCTCTCAGGGCTGAACCTCTACCAACGGTCAGCAGCATGCCACGCTCACAACCAAGGCGCAACACCAAAACCCATGACCCCATCCGCCACAAACGCTGCCACGTGAGGCTCCCTGCCACCTGGGTCTTTCCTCCTACTGCTAACTGCCCACTTCATTTTGCTAATCTCCTACCACGTTCTTCGAGTCTGAACTCAGAAAATAAAGAGGAAAAGTACATTTTTAAAAGGTAACAGTCTGCAAAAGAGCAGAACCAGTTGAAAGATGAATGCCAGCGCTTAACAATCTTTATAGTCCTGAGAGATTTTAAGTACCTCACAGTATAAATAGAACTATTGAGCAACAATTACGCAGGAAACACTATCTAGGGGTAGATTAGAAATAAGATCTAATCCCTTCCCTAGAGTAGCTTCCTTCTCCCAGGAGACGGTGGGAGACACCCAGGTAGCAGTAAGAGCGACGCGTGAGGAGGTTTCCAGCGAAGGCTTGCTGAGTGATCCCAGGTTCTGAGTCCTGAGGACAGCTGGGAGCAGAAGGGGTAAGGAGGCGTGCAAAGCAGCGAGCAGCTTGTAAAAAAGGCTTGGGGCCAAATAAAAAGTTCTGGGGTCTTTGTAAGAAAGCTATACTTTTTAGGATGACAGGATTAAATCAAGCCTTGCGTTTTCTGCTCCAGGCTGACCAGCCTTGTTCCTCTGCTCAATACATTCTGCACAGCTGCACAGCGCACGTCCTGGAGACCAGAAGGCACGCAGAAAGCAGGCCTGTCTTTCACATCCAGTTTGGGGGAAAAAGGGTTCCAGATTTCCAATTGAGATAGCTGTCCAAACAAGAGGCTGTGATGTTTAGCCCCGAGGATAGGTGGTGATGGTAGTTTTAATAGCAGGTTAAATGCCCAGTGTGCTTCAGAAGAAAGTCCTCCACACAGTCTAAAACATGAATGCGTGTGAACACCTAAATGACTCCTAATAAAGCCTCAGAAGTGGGCAGCGAAAGGAATACTGGCATGTTGAGTTCCCTCCGAACCCTTCAAGTTCGTGACTCGGAGCATCCTGATGGAACTAGTGATGGGACTGAAAACACCACTTGTGGATTTTGTAATATATTTTGTTGCGATTTTTAATATTTGTCAGATGGGCCTTTTCCCCTGCAGGACTCCTATAACTAGTCACTGTAATTCTGCACTAATGCCCATTGATTTTTCCATTGCTCTAGAATATTAGTAACACTAGCAAATCTCTGAGTAGGGTATGTTACTTCACAGCTAAGACTTAACACTTGGCCAAAATCTGAAATTCACAAGATGAATTACATACTTAGTAAAAGCCGTTATGTACAATACTTTAGAGCAATCAAATTTTCCATTACAAATACTGTTGTTTTTACTCCCTCTTAATTTAAAAAAAAAAGTGCCTTGAGGGGGCTTTGAATTTCTAAGCCTTCCAGATCAAAGATTTCTTCAGCTGTCTGAATTATAGGAATGTTGAAAAACAAAAACAAATTCTTTTCCTACTCTAAAGTCCTTGCCATGTTTTTGTCTTTATGTAACTCAAAACGGCTGAACTGAAAAATGAGGTTGGTGAGTTCTGCTCAAAACCTAAGAATTCATCAGAAATGGAGTACACAATAGTTTTGAAAGTATCATTCTAATTCATCTAACACAAGAATAAATTTCACTAAATTCTTATTCCATGATCCAGAAAATGGCTATGTAACATTTTGAATAAAATAATTTATGGCTAAGGATACCAAAATGTTTAAAATGGTTTGTGAACGTGATTCAAGACTAGACTGCAACACTTTGGTCCTGGTGGTGGCGGCGATCGGCCTGCTTTCCCTCGGGTTCCACACAAGCTCTTTGCTCCATGCCTTTCCTTCTAGCAGCAGGATTGGCAAGATAGCGCATTGCTTTTTTCGAAAGCTTGTGCAGAGAGCATAGATTTTTTTTCTTGTAAAGCAATGGTTTGCAGTCATTATTTTGCTGGTGTTTTTTTGGAATAGAGGCTGACCTTCAGAGTACGAAAAATAAACTGCTTTTGTGTCATTAGCTTATTGGTCATCGGGTATACCAGCCTGACAATTTACTAGCTATGCACCAGTGGTTTAGAATTTCAGCACTTGAAAAGGAACCACTTTCTGCTCTGTCCCTAGAGAGATGTTAGTATGCTCGTACGAATGAAAATAAAACTAGATGGTAAATATGGTATCAAGCACACATCCTATGCACAGTGGATAGCAGTGGCTTATTTGATCTCTTACATTCGAGGTTTAAGACACTTTATATATGTAAGAGGTCATTTGTTTCCAATTACTTTGCATGTCACCTTATAATTTTTAGAAGACTCAAATTTGTAATTATTAAAAAGAAATACACTCTAAAGAAAAATTGGAAGGTTGAAAAAAATATACACATATATATAAATATAAGGTTTTTCAAATCCCACCATTTGTATTTGCTTTCGGTCAATTTACATTTTGTTGCATTTGCTTTATGTACATAATAGAGATCATGCTGCATACAAAATTTCTACTTTTTAAAAAAATCCTTTTTTCCATGTTATTCCTAAGTTCTGTAGCATCAGTCTTAATGAATGCATACTATTCTGTTATGGAATGTATGTTTTCTGACCATTTTGGGACATTCGAGTTGCTTCCAGTATTTTGCTATCATAAATAATTATCAATTCACATCTTTCTACATAAAACTTTCTCAATATTGCTGTATTAGACAAAGACTTTAGGCTGCAAATCACAAAAAATAACTTTCCCTGACTTAAGCCAAAAAGGAAATGTACTGGCTTGCATAGCTAATAAACTGGGCGTGGAGGCTTACTGGGCTTGGTGGTGGGTTCAGACATCCATCTTTCTGTCTCCTGGACCAGCTTCCTTCTGTGCTGATTTGGTTCTCGGGCCTGCTCCTTTAGATCCTCACAGAAGGAAAACAGCAGCTCTCTGCTGATATTTTGAGCAGAAGTCCCACGACTGAGTGGAACAACTGGGGTCAAACACCTCTCCCACGGTGAGGGGATGTGTGGGTGAGCCGACAGGACGCCCCTGCTCCCTCTCCCACCTCACTCCCCATCACCCTGGCACTGCACAGCTGGAGTCTTCGCTGTTCCTTGAACCCACCCACCAGCCCACCTTTCACTCAGAGTCCCTGGTCTTGATGTCTCCTACAGCTTGCCTCCTACACTCTCCTCCCAATGTCCCCACCGCTTGTTACCCCCTCACTTCCTTCAGTCCACACACAGGGACTCTCCTGATGACCTCTTTACTCTCTATCCTCTCTCCCCACTCTGTTTCTCTTCAGACCTGTTACCGCCTGATGCTCCGCTATATTCATGTGGTATATGAGTAATGTGAATTATTTGTCGCCTTCCATGGGAACCATGAAGGCTGACACTGCAGCTCTATCCAGCCTTCTATAGATATTTATCGATTGAGTTAACGAATGAGTTTGCCAGGCCAGGTACCTACTCATCTGGAGGGTCAGCCTTCGCTAAGGATGATAAATGCTTGGAGGAATGGTGTGATTCCCTAAAGAGACTGGGTGGCTGTCCCCAGAACACAACATGGACCAAAACAATGACACTCAGACCTCAGTCTGAATGTCCCCTCAGGGGGCCTTCCTTGGCCACCGGAACTGTACCCCCCTCCTTGCTTCTCCAGCAAGCATGTATGTGTTTTATTCATAGTACTCATCACACTTTTCATTCACCCTGTTTACAGCATGAGGCCCTTTCTCACTGTCCATTCCTATAACCCCAACACTCAAAACTGGTACCTGGCACAGCAAAGGCCTTATTTTTGTTGGGAAAATAAAACTAACAAATTGCTCTCCAAGGGGGCTGAAAGGATTATTATCCCCATCAGCAGTAAGAATGCTCATTTCCCCTCGTCTCTCAATGAAGTGATTTTCTTAGAAAGCAGCTCAAACGATGGAATTCTGTTAGACCTTCACCACACGAGACCTGGAGGAGAAGCAACGAGGCTGTCTTCTCACAGAACAACCGCTGCGTCCGAGCAGAGGTGGGCACAGACGGCTGCTGTTGGGCATGTTACAATAAGGCCCCGGCAGGGTTTACTTTCTCATCCAATTTATGTTTAAAAGTTTCCTTTTTGTTGCAACTGAACTCAAGGGAACATTGTAAAAATGTTGCATTTAGTAAAAATTAGTGAAGAGGCAGCTCAAGTATTTGGGGTGTGGACGGGCATCCATCCATTCTTTGCATTCCCATCCCAAATTATCCAGCTGCGTTAGTACTCTGACTTACCGAATCCTCTCTAATATGTTCACTGTTAACAGGAATGTGTGTGTTTTGTATGTTAATTCTTAAAAGAATTTCATATTTAAATAAAGTCTTGCAAAAAGAGCTGATCTATATAAAAGGTGTTTAATAGAGAGAGCATCACAGCACCTGTCATCAGGTAAAGGTCCCTAGGACATAGATCAGATTATCCCAATCAAGTCTCCCTTTACCCAGAGAGTTTGTTTAAATACAAAATAATCAACTTCTTGTTCCCATGTTTTCCTGACAAATCTTCAGCAAAACTTAACTTGGAGATCACAAGTAATTGAGGAAATAATTATTGTGTTCCTCAAAAGAAAGTAGCTAATACAAAGTTTTCTGGTTGAAAAAATAGCACCACTATTTTTAACGGAAGAGGATCTGTCTCTGAAGTACAAAGTCCCTAAACAAGTGATTCACCAAAATTCATGCAAAGTAAACTTTGGCAGAAACTCTCCTGTGTTCTGGAGTGGAAAATAGAAGCAAGTAAAAAGACAGTGCAGACAGTAACCTTGAAAAGTCAAAAGACACACACACACACACACACACACACACACACACACACAAATACACACCACCACCCCCACCCCCCGTAGGGCATTTTCCTTGTTCTCTGCCAGGTGCATCACCAGTCAGGGACCTCAACCACAAAGGGCGTTTTCACGTCGATCTTGCCACTGTTAATGATGGAGCAGTCGGTGAGTGGACGGTCGTGCCCATCAGTTGCCTGAAGTTCTATGGAGTGGACCACTGTCTGGTGAGAGAAAAGCAGACCCATGGTTCACTCTGACCAGCAAGTATGGCAATCAAAAAATGAAGTTAACACCAAGTCTAAAAGCCCAACTAGGAAGTCAGTTGTGGTTTGTTGTTTGTTTGTTTCTTGTTTCTTTTTTTAGTGTTTTTTTTATGATTACAAAACCATGCAAGCTAATGATGGAAAACTTAGAAAATATTCCAGAAATTTATAAATAATAGCATAAAATTCACTACCTTGCTAATTAGAGAATATAGTTATGTGTTTCCTTGTTTTTATTAGCAATTTATTTTCTCAAAAAATAGATATTTTTGTAAATACCAACCTCTAATAAACTACGTTCCCACTCACTTGTTACAACCCAATGTAACAGTTAACATGCAGTTTGAGTCCATTTCACCTCCACCTGTGATAGGTCTGGGCATCATAAAATGAGCCAGAAAGGAGATTTAAAAGTGGAGCTAGCTCGGGGTTGGCCATTTTACAAATGACCCAAGCCATTAATCTATCTATAGGTTGAGTCTAACGCTAATGTCACCCCACCCCACTGTGGAGGACAAGCCCCTTTCTCTGTCGTGCAGGATTTCACAGCCCACAGGCTACCTCATGTCACATTGCAGGAGGGAGGACTGGCCAAGGACTGGAAAGTTGGCTTCTGGTGTTTCCCAAACAGGGTTGAGAATAAAGCAGCAACAGAGAATCTGAGTGGACCTGGTGTCAAATATTCCCACCTCCGTCTGACTTAGATCCATTTAAGATAAAAGGCCAGCATTCTTACGTATTTCCAAGTAGACTGCGTGTGTGCACATGTATACTTAAAGCAGTGACTACACATCTGACTTACCTATAGTAATTTTCTAAATAAAGATTTTGCTTATTTACTTTCAGAGACAGGGGAAGGCAGGGAGAAAGAGAGGGAGAGAAACATCAGTGTGTGGCTGCCTCTTGTATGCCCCGCACCAGGAACCTGGCCCACATCCCAGACATGTACCCTGACTAGGAATAGAACCAGTGACCCTTTGGTTTGTAGGCTGGTGCTCAATCCACTAAGCCACACCAGCCAGAGTTACCTGAGGAGGTTTTTTTTTAAAAAAATACTTAATTTAGCCCTGGCTGGTGTGGCTCAGTGGATTGAGCACCAGCCTACAAACCAAAGGGTCACTGGTTCTATTCCTAGTCAGGGTACATGCCTGGGTTGTGTGCCAGGTCCCCAGTAGGGGGTGTTCAAGAGGCAACCACACATTGATGTTTCTCTCCCTTTTCCCCACCCTTCTGTCTAAAAATAAATAACTAAAATTTTTTTAAATAAAACTTATTTAATGGTTAAAATGGGAATACCTGCTATGTTTATTTTGCCACAATTTAAAAACGCTTATCTGTGGGCCCACCTCTGGAGGTTCTGCTTCTGTCAGTGTGAGGTGAGGCCCACAGAGCACCTGGGTTGCTTTGCGAACACCACCTAGATGACTGGGGGAGAATCAAGGGATGCAATTCAGGAGATTCTCTAGATTCATTGAAACTGTATGAAATGTACACACACTTTTTTTTTTCCTGGAAAGAAAGGCTATAGTTTTCATTCATTTCTCAAAATTTACAACCCATAAATGTCAAGGATAGGTCTTCTATGGGCAGAGAGAGCAGGTCTCCCAGGATGTACCCAGTGGATGGAAGGAGATTGTTGCTGCAATTCGGGCAATAAGACGTAAGATCTAGAGAAGGGGAAGAAAAAACACAAGCAGAAGAACACCCAGAACTTGTGCTCTGCAGTTATCTTACAGCTCAGGACAACGTTGCATTAAAAAATACTCAATGAGTGGGTGAATGAATCAGTTTACATTTAAACTTTTTAGAACCTGGTTGGACTCTAGTGGTCAAAACCCCAGGTGCTTTAACCCATGCACGGCCAGTTAGCTCATCTCAAAAGCCAAGTTCAATAAGATGCTGGAGGAGGGCTGGCAGTTGTTTTCACTTCAGAATAGAAGTGAGGGGAGAACAATGATGGCTCATGAGAATATAGGCATGTCCTTTATTGTGATGGGATGTGAAGTGATGTATTGATGAGTGTTTTCCCTATTTCCTTCTTATCCCACTTGCGAACGAGAACCCTATCTTTGACTGCTCGGGTTGGGTATCGCCTTGCTGTGAAGGGAGATTCTGAGTTGGCCAGCTCACTTGCTGGCCTTCAGTTGGGCAGAATCAGAATAGCAAGTGAAAGTTGTGGAAGAACTGCAGTGAGTGGGATTGGTTTATTTACATTCAGATGAGGGAGGCAGAACAACTCACATGAAAAGAAAACAAAATGAAATACAGAAGAAGACAAGGATGGCCCTGGGTTGGGTTGGGCAGACCTTATAATTGCCAGTCCAAGCATTGAGAGAGCTAAGAAGGAGTAATATTGAAAGTGGAAAAGAATGAGGATTTTAAGAAGTGTTCCTGTGGACTGTAAATTGAACACCTTTGATTTTTTTTTGACACAAGCAGCATAAATTTGAATTCTCTGTACTAATTCTGGTTGCTATACTGTGTCTTTAAAGGTGACATGTGTCTAGACTAAACCACATGGGGTGCTGGGGTTTTTTTTCTATTTTCTCTTTAATCGTGGTGAGAAACATAGAATATTTACCACCTTATCCATTTCTAAAAGTACAGCAGGGTACTGTTAAATGTATTCACACTGTAGTGCAGCTAATCTCCAGGACTCTTCATCTTGCAAAACTGAAACTCTACACCACTGAACACTGACCCCCCACCTCCCCACCCTCAGAGCCCTGGCGACCGCCGTTCTGCTGTACGTTCCTGTGCGTTTGACTTCTCTAGATACCACATGTAAGCTGAATCATACAGTCTTTTTATGACTGCCCTATTTCATTTAACATAACATTCTCAAGTTTCATCCACATCTTATCCTGTGACAGATTTCCTTCCTTTTTTACGACCGAACAATATTCCATTGTTTGCACACAGAGGGCCCTGGTTTTATCTGGTTACACTAAAAAGAGCTTCCGTTTGTAACAAGTAGTGAGATAAATTAACTTGAGTACTCAAAGTCTCCGTGTCAACTCCTCCGCTTCTGCCCCAGTGCTCCTGACAATTAAAATGCCATTTCATTTATAATTTATTCACCTTTGAAGAGGCCAGTCAGCATACAATGATGGATTTCTACAAAGCACATCTTAAGATCAAAATAAATCATTGGAAGTACTCATTATAACTATAAAGCTTTGAATGAGAAAAATAATACATCAAGTTACCATTCCATCGATGACTTTCCCAAATACCACATGTTTGCCATCCAACCAGGTGGGCTTGGTCAAGGTGATAAAGAACTGAGAGCCGTTGGTGTCAGGCCCGGCATTGGCCATGCTGACCCACCCGATGCCGTAATGCTTCAGTTTGAAGTTCTCATCTGGAAATGTCTCACCGTAAATGCTTATACCTGGTGAGGCAGAACAAGAAACAGGAGAATCAACAGATGTTATAGGAAATTAAAGTCTTCAAAGGGAAACATAAGGTTTTCGTAGAATTGGTAGATAGAGCCTGATAAGAGTGGGGGGTGGGGAAAAGATGGCAGAACATGAGGAGAAGTGAAGGAGGGCATAAAATTAACTCCGCAAGGAAGCAGGGCACCAGAGACTGACACAAACACACACAGACAACAGCCTTATATTTCACACAAGATGGCAGGACACCTTCTGGCCTCAAACCGAGGGCCAAACTCTGACCATGTAGGCCCACGATTTCCCTGTGAAGTGAGGAGGAACTGAAGGGCAGGATGTCATTGAAAGCCAGACTGAAAGGTGGATGAGCCATCCTTGTGGCTCAGTCTCTGTCCTGAGGTCCAGGCCACATGTCCGAGGTCACTCCTACCTCAGTATCCGACCAGGGAACACCGAGCACTTATTATACACCCATAGCTAATTCTCAGAACAACCCTATAGAGCAGATATTCTCAATCCTGTTTGCAGTGAGAAACAGGTTACAAAACTCGAAGACAGCAGAACAGAACTCGACCACCTGGCTTTCCGACTATACAGCAGGTGTGCTTTCCTGCCTCGGCACTAAGGGCAACAGCAGCCAGCCTGGGAGTCATTAGGCACTGATGATGACATCAGGGCTCGTCAAAATACAGGGGGTGATGGCAATTGGGAACACCCAGTGCTCCAACCTTGAACAGAAGAACCAAAAGCAGGTGTGTGGGCTGGGGTTCTAGCCAAGCCGCAGGTGGAGAACACTTTTCCCCCATAAAACAGCAGTAGAGACCATGAGAGGTGTATGCTCCGCCCTCCAACACCGTGAGTGCCTGTCACGCTCACCCCCACCCCTTCTGCAGGGCTCCTTATCCACCCACTGCCAACCTGAAAATCCCAGCTCAGTCAGAAGGACAGAAGTGGGTGTCAAAGGCAAGCAATGTACAGTTAGCTGGTCGGCCAGTGACCTGCGAGGTGCTCTGGCCAGAAAGCTCTCTGCCCACACAGGGATCTGAGCTCAAGTAAGTGATCCGCAGGTCCTATCTCCAAAACTCAGAGAATTTTAACCCAAGACATGCTTGCACACATTGTATACACACACACACTTGCACACACACTCAGGGAAGGGAAGGCAGAGAGAGAGAGAAAAGTGGAAAAGGAGGCACAGCAAAGCGCAGTCACAATTCCTGCTGGGCCCAAGGGCAGGAGAGTGGGAGGTCAGTCCTGAGGGGACCAATCCTTGAACTGTAAGCCTCTCCAGGGCAACCCAGCTGTGTGGGGGGTCTATTCATTATAAATAGACCATTATAATATACATAAAGTTGGCAGTAGTACTGGAAAATAACCTAGATTTCTTTAAAAAGTTAGCAGTTTAATATTCACCAAAACTGGTATTTGCTAAATTAAAAATCTTAAACCTAAAAATAATTTAAATTCTGTGTAGTTACATACACCATGTATGTTCAGGAAAACAACTCTTCACATCTGAGGGAAAACAGTCCAGGGAGCTGGGTGGACAGAACCTCAATAAGAAACAATAAACTCAGGGGTGCCCTGGCTGGTGTAGCTCAGTGGATTGAGCACAGGCTGCGAACCAAAGGGCCACCAGTTCGATTCCCAGTCAGGTCACATGCCTGGGTTGTGGGCCAGGTCTCCAATAGGGGCAACGTCAGAGGCAGCCACACATTGATGTTTCTCTCTCTCTCTTTCTCCCTCCTTCCCTTCTCTCTAAAAATAAATAAATAAAATCTTAAAAAAAAACAATAAGCTCAGGGGGATTTGAAACTATCAATTCGAGTATCTGTACTTTATAAAACTCTAACTTTGTTTATAAAATTAATTTATAATTTTGACAAGTCATCTATTAATTTTTTATTATTCAAAAAGCCAATAAAATGAAAGAGTTTTGGAAAAAGGAGATAAATTCATCTGTAATCCTGCCACGTGAATACCAGTCTCCTGGTTCTAGAGTCACGTCCCCACCAGCACCCAGCCTATAGTGCACTGCCGTCCCTGTGACACACGGCGTCGTGTTCTGCTGTTCATTCCTGTGACACATGTCTTTCTGTGCTGCCACATGCTAGCAGTCTAGCATTTTAATGACTGTAAAACAGTCTACTAAATGAACGTATTTCCACTTTGGAAAGATAATGAACACCAAAGTAATACTGTCTAAAATCAGGAAGCCTTCCTCATTCATATCTACCAAGATTTGGCCCCACCCCAAACTCTATCCTTCCCAAAGAATTAGTCTGGTAATCTTTGTGACTTTGTTCCTTAAGTCCAGAATTCAATATACTGGGTAAACATACGGGCTTAGTTTTAGGTCTCGGTTGGTCAAGCGGGTAAGGAAACATATGAAAGGCCACGTTACCGCCAGTGCCGTCTCCATTGGTGAAGTCTCCTCCTTGAATCATGAAATCTTTGATGACGCGATGAAACTTGCTTCCTTTAAATCCATATCCTTTCTAAAGAGATTACATCAATTGAATATACAAGCAGATACAACCCACACTGAAAGTTAAACCCTAGTGTTTATCTGGAAATGACAAAATGAGAAAATTATACGAAATACCTACAGAACTTGATTAGGTCCCTGCAGTGATTTCCTGTTAGAAATTTATCATTAGCTGGCCAAATCAATAAATAAGTAAACAAACTACGGAAGTAAAGTATTAACGTGAATAGTAAAAAGAGCAGTCTGTGTTTTCACTTGATGATTGTGTCCCCTCAGTTTCTGGAAGCCTAAGGACGCTGAACGCCTGAAGAATACAGATTTTATACAAAAACGAAGTAAAATATTATCAGATGTCTCAGGTTCACCTGACCTGCTAATGTAGCACTCCCCCCGCCCCCTCAGAAGATATCTCGATCTTGGCTTAAAGAAGGAAGATCCAGTCTGCACACAAAGGAAATAAAGCTGGTAAAGATACCTCTCCCGTTGCCAAAGCGACGAAGTTTTCCACAGTCTTGGGCACAACTTTCCCAAAGAGGCCANGAAGCCTAAGGACGCTCAACGCCTGAAGAATACAGATTTTATACAAAAACAAAGTAAAATATTATCAGATGTCTCAGGTTCACCTGACCTGCTAATGTAGCACTCCCCTCCCCGCCCCCTCAGAAGATATCTCGATCTTGGCTTAAAGAAGGAAGATCCAGTCTGCACACAAAGGAAATAAAGCTGGTAAAGATACCTCTCCCGTTGCCAAAGCGACGAAGTTTTCCACAGTCTTGGGCACAACTTTCCCAAAGAGGCCAATCACGATTCTGCCCACATCTTTGTCTCCAATCCTCACATCAAAGAAAACCTGCGTGTGGTTGGAAGACAGAGTGGAAGGTGACACAGAAAAGCCACATATGTGAGGTAAGTGAAAGTTAAAATCTGTTAACACACAGAAGCCCTGCCCACCAGTATTTTACAAAGGGGTCACGAAGGAGCACGATACAAGTTAAAGAAACTCTAATTCCATTTTGTGGGTACATTTCACACACAAATATTCATTCCACAAACAGTTATTGCATACCACCTACAGGCCAGACACTGGTAGGGACTGGGTTTAAAGTTTGACTCAATACTGTTCGAGTCAGCCGGCAATGTCTCCAAGAATTCCATGGGCCCCCACACCCCAGGCAAGCATGGCTGCTTCTTCCTGTCTCCCAGTTTGTGAATAGTGCTCAGAGTGGGAACTGCTTCTTCTGAAAGGTAATGCTCTCTGATCTTGGCAGAAGAAAAAACACTGGTGAGGAGACAAGCAGGCTGGCCATCCAGACTTATTTTTCTGTAACTTCAAAGAGTCCCAGATTCCCGTGCATTCTCAATAGACTGTCAAGGGGACAGCAAAAGACGATCTAAATACACAGCAGTGTTCCAGAAGGCACCGTGAGACACCGGGGTCCCAAAGCACATCAAACACGACACTTGGGTCCTGACCAAGCCATCTGCCCTGTAAACTCAGAGACTGAACTCAGCGACCACCATCGTCTTACACAAGGGGAGTGTGCTCTTTTTCTGTCACAACATCTTAGAACAGAAGGAAAAAACATATCCAGAAGTGAGTGTGAGTCCCTCTTTCGTAGATGAACTTTAAAAGATCTCTTGCTCCTTTTTTAAACTTTTTGTGTGAAATGATATGATATACATTTTGCCTCACAAATCACTGTGTGAAGATGATTCTGAGACAGCACGCTTGAAAAGGCCATGGAGTCGGAGGGCATTCTATTAGCGAGTTCAGATGATACGAACCAATTTAATGTTTGAATAGGTAAAAAAAGACATTCAAGAGCTAGCTTTAAAAGTATAGGAAGGGTTGTCAGAGAAAAAAGATGTCTCAGAGTTTAGAAAAATCACAAAGTAAAGACTGTCAACCTTCAGTTTAAGACAAGAGCTTCTGCCAATACATCAGTACATCTGTCACGGAATGACGTGATATTTAGTGTTCCATGTGGCGTTCTACAAGTTTTACATGGCCAAAGCAGCACAAACTGCATTGTTATTTATACAATGGAACTACAGAGATTGTGTGAAAGGCCTTGAGGTGAGGCACTGTTATACAGGAGAGCGATACAACGTGGCTGTGTTAACACACCCGCAAGCCTGGTCCCACACAACTGGTGTCAAAGAGGAGTCACTTCTCCAAAGGGACTTCCAAGCCCAGGAGTAAATTCTCCAACAGGCAATAATGAAGCAGCACTGGGAAAAGAATCAGGGACATAATTTTAGAGAAACACCATGTAAGGTACCAGACTTTTAAAATAAAGAAGAGCAAATAAAGCCTGTGAATGCTTAGAAGGCAAAGAGAATAAAATCTGGGACGCATAAGAAGATAAAAAGAAGTCCCAGTCACCCAGCATAACTCAATAAAATCTTATTTTTTACACACAGTCTAGCACACGTGTCCATACAATTCTTCCCTCCGCCCACCCCACACTATGGCATTCTTTAACTTCGTGAGTAATGCATAGCAAGAAAACATGGCAGTTTTCCCAGCTCTAATGGAAATGGTAAAATCTTACTTAGTCAACAAGTATTTATCAGAGATCAACGTGAAAAGCAATGTGAAATTATAAGCTACACAAGAGAGTCCCTGTCCTAAGGTAGCTTAAATCAAGAGATGGGACAAGTAAAAGGATAACCTTCACAAAACAGCAAGTGACAAGCGCCCAGGACACTATTGCAGAGGGGGGGGTTGGGGGGGGTAGACGGTAGTGTGCAGTGCAGTTGAAAAGAGCTGCAGGAAGGCATCTGTACACGGAAGGAAGCAGCCTCCAGGGACAAGAATGGGTCCAGGCCCCACCTGGCAGAGCTCCTCCTGGAACCAAAGCACCAAGGCAAGGCATGTGGTCTACGTGCAGGGAAGTAACGTAGCCCTTCTGCCCTCACCAGAGGGGAAGGGAGGCCTCAGCACTTCCAAAGGCAGAAGAAGCATTGGGGAAGGCAACAGAGAGGAAGAAGGTAAAGAACAGAACCCCAGGCAACTTGGGACTTCCTCAAGTGGGGGCAGGGGAGAATCCGGGGGCCCTTAGACCAGTTTGAGAATGAGGCACTACGGCCTGTACTGGGTGCTGAGGGAAGGTAAGGACACTGTAGTGGGGAGAGGCACTGAAATTGCAGGGGAGAAGATGGAGGACGGGGAAGAGGAAGGAAACAAACATGATCTGGTCAGGGGTGTCTCAATGTGCTTTACCTACATATCTTATATAATTAATCCTCACCACATCCTGCGGGGAGGGGCAGGCACTGTTCTCACCAGTTTGCAAAGGAGAAAGTGGGGATTAGGGAAGTTAAGCAGTTTAAGATTTCCCACCAGAAGCGTGAAAACCAAAATTTCAGTCTAAGCATGTGTCCAATTAGACGGCGATTTATTGTTAATAAGGATCTCGCAATCTAGGCAGGGGACCCCAAGGGGTAGAACGGGTGTTTTTAGATCCCTAGTGCCCAGCACACTGTCAGCTTAAGTACAGACTCAAAAAAATGCTAAACAGCTCAATGCTGGTGATGCTAACAGAGAAGCAGGGAACCCAGACACACCAGCCAGAGTGAGGGTTGGCCCCAGGTGGCTGCCCGGCAAACTCACTTGACACCTTCTTGAGGTGTAAAGTGTCCGAGGTGTCTCTGACTTGCTATGTGGCCTCGGGAACAAGCCCTGTGCTCGACAGGGGGTGGGGGTGTAAAGCCCCTACCCTCATGTAGCTTACGGTCCCTCAGAAGAGAAAACACATATATCAGTAGCTGTAATGTAATGGGAAGTTGGGTTTTATGAGACGAGTACAGATAAACTAAGGCCAGAGGTGGGGACTCTCCGTGGGGATCAGGGCGGGCGTCCTGGAGAAGTGGGTACTTAGATCCCACGTTGCACTTGAGGAGCTGGCACTTCAGTCACTTCTTTTTTCCCCCCTGGAAGAAGCTGCCCTTGAAAGTGATATGGAAATTTGGGGGCACTGGGGATGGGGAGAAATAGGAAAAGAGTGAAGAGGCACTCTCATAGCCTGGCCCCAAACCCTGTAGGGTTAATCCTGCTTCCATTTCTAAAGGAAACCCAGCTCCACCACCAGCTGGCTGAGCTCTTGTTCCTCATCTGCAGAGTAGATGATTCCGTTCAGCTCTGCACTGCTACAGAGGCGTTAATAACACAAGTAACTCCAGCAACTGGCCTCGAAAACCCGGAGCTTCAATCAGAACTAAGCACTTTGCCTGCTTTATCACATCTAATATGCAATACTCTAGGCAAGTATTATTTCCATCCCCATTTTACAAAGGAGGAACCAGAGCCTCAGGCTGCCCAAGACCTGCCCAAGACCGCCCAGCCTTAGTCTCATGGCCACTCCCTGCTGTAGAAAGTGCCAGCAGCTGTGACAAGCGTACAGCTGGAAAGGTGGCAAAATTATACTCTACAAATGTAGGGGCC
Organism: Sturnira hondurensis; assembly: GCF_014824575.4. Lineage (NCBI taxonomy): Eukaryota > Metazoa > Chordata > Mammalia > Chiroptera > Phyllostomidae > Sturnira > Sturnira hondurensis. Next base: position 5,743,526 of record NW_028074140.1, on the reverse strand, counting down.
TGACCACACGGAACCTGTGGCTGTGCTGGAAAACACAGGGCTGCCAGGTGCCAGTTCAGCGGATTTTGAGACCAAGGGGCCTGAGTGCCCGCTAGTCCTGAGCCTCTTTAGCTGGGCAGGAAGCTGAAGCAGTGGCCTGGGATTCGTGGACCAGGTGAGTGCCCTTAAAAGGCCCTGCAGGGGGACAACCACTCACACATTTGTAGATTCTTATTTTAAGAAATCAGAGGAAAAGGCAAAAACTGCGAGGGTAAAAGAAGACACTAGAGCAGTGGCCAATTGACCTACTTTTCTACACTCAGAAATAATTTTTAGTGTCTCCATTTTCCACTAGATTTTGATGTCTTAAAAAGCCCATTAAAAAAAGTAACTAATGAAACAGAGTCCAATCTGAAGAAGACTTGCCTACATAATCATGGACTAGAACACGTAGGAACGTCCTCGGTGACAGCACCTTCAACTAGGGGCTAAGATGCTCCAGCTCTTACTCCCTTCCCCCCCCGGAAGCCGCAAGCCTCTTCCTCTCCTGGCTCCCTCTTCTAGAGGTTTCCAACCCAGGGTGCACCCCTCCGGCGAAGGTGATTGATTGGCTTGCTCTGGGGTGGGTTTCTGCATTGGTAGATTTAAAACTTCCCAGGTGAAGCTTGTTCCCAAATACAACAGGTGACAGCCTCACACTAAGAAATTCTCCATTGTTTGTCTGAAATCCACATCTCGCTGGGCCTCCCATTCTTTATCTGGCAATCCTAACCCCTTTCTCCCACTCCCTTTCTACACTGTCAGCAAGTCTTCTCATGCCTCCAAAATCTATCCCAAGTCCCTCCCTTGCTCCCCATTTCCATGATTACCCCTCTAATCCAAGCCACCACCATCTGGACTCTGGCATGGAACCCAGAATGACCTCCCAGTTCACTCTCCACCGAGCAGCCATAGTTAATTGTGTAAAAGCATCTATGAGATCCTGTCGAACCCGTGCTTAACACCGTTCAGCAGCTCTAACTGCACTTAACATAAGGCCACAAACTCTAAGAGTAATTGCTTCAAAACCCACACTCCTAACTGACCTCTGAGGCCCTGCATGATCTTGCCGCTGCTCAGCCCCTGATCGCATCTCAGGTCACCCCCTCGTATCCCTGTGGTGAAGCCACACTGTCCCAGGCAGGCCGTCCTCTTACCAGGGCAGGATGGCTTTCCTTCTGGAGGCCCCCTTGCACATGCACTCAAGTTTGCCTCCCTAACTTTTCGCCAGGCTGGTTTTTCTTACCCTTCAGGTATTTTTAAATGTCACCCAGTCTATATTAGGCTGTATATCCTTCACCACTTACCAATTTCATGAACTTTATATTTATGGCTGTATCCTAAGAGACTCAAATGTATTTTCAGATTGAAGGAAGCCCCCCACCCGTCTTTCAGCTCTGCGGCCTGCACACGTCATTTCCAAAAAGTAGGTAAGCCGGAAAGCTCAAGGGGCTGGGAGTGGAATCCACGCTCAAAACAATCTCCTAACTTTACCTCACACAAGCCACCTCCCGTGGCCTTTTGGTTCACTCCTGCTCCAGTAAGATGTTGGGGGAACTCACCCCTCCTAACCCCTTTGACCTCCCCTCTTCTCAGGGCCGGTGTGAGGCAGATTTAAGCACTGTGGTAGTTCCACAGTCCCATTTCCACGGTCCAACACAGGACTGCTGTTAAGGCCACTTGCAGCTGCCCCTCCTTCCAGATTCCGAGACTGCCAGTAAGTTTTTCTGGCAGTGGTAATGAACAACCAAATCATCCCCTCCCTCTGTCTGCCCCGGCACCCTACCATTATCTTCTAACCTTGGGTAAACATGCTGGAAAAAGAACTGAGGCCGGAAAGGCAGCCCATGGCAAATTTTATATCCCTCTAATGAAGACAAAAAGCTGGCCTCAGGTACACAGGTACCGCCTGGGCCTGTGGGCAGCACCATCCTATCCCAAGCCCTGGCCTGTCCACCAGTCACTGAACTCTGAAAGCGAACCTCTCCCTCCCGGCGGGGACCAGGTTCCTAAACAGGGAAGGACAGCGTCTGCTGGAGCACAGCTTCTACCGGCCTGCCCGGTCATCACCTGGGCAGGGGCTGGACCTGGGCTCTTCCACGCTGGGTGACTCCCCAGCTGCAACCCCTGAGCTCAGAGCGTGTCTCCTCCTCGCATCCCTGTCCCTCCCACACTCCTGCTTCTGTTCTCCAGTCCCCGCCACGCTGAAGGAAGTACTCAGGCTGTCTCCTTCCTGGAGAAAGGACCCACCAGTTCCAGAAGCTTCTTCTAGCCCTTGGGCTGGTCACCTTGGACCTTAGACCAAGGGGATAAAGTTCAAGCAGCCAGCGATGCTGGAGATGGGCTGGGACTCTAGCCAGCACCCTCTAAGTCATCTCCGAGAGTGCCCCCGCCCCTCATGGCGCAAGCAAGCCCCTCACACCAGCCCTGCCCACTGCCTCCCATCCTCTGCCCCCTCCTTGCTACCCGACAAATGTCCCTGTCCCCAAAGCTCCCCCATCCTTCAGGCCGATGGGAGAGGAAGTTGCAGTCTGCCGCTCTGTCACCTTGGCCGTCACCGAGGGGCCTCGCTTGCGGAGGCCCGGCGACCCCGCAGAAAGCACGAGTACGCCAAGCCCCAGGCAAAGCACCAAAAGTAGCAGCAGTCGGGAACCTGAAACCATGGCGAACGGGGGGCAGTGCAGGTATCGGCAGAAGAGGCTCGGGTTCTTCAGCGGGTTCCCAGACCCGCGGCGGGACTCCCAGCCAGCTGCGCCTGCGCGCTCCCGGTTCAGGGGGTTGGGATGGGAGAGGGATGGGGCGGTCCCGGCAGGGCCGGAACCCTGGGGCGCTCCTCCCAAGTTTGACGCGGTGAGGAACAAGGGACTCTCGGAGGCTCGCAGTGGAGCCTGCAGCACGGGCCGCGCCTGCAGCGGGAGCTCGCAAGGCCGGCAGGGAGCCCGGGCTGTTGAGGCACCGCGCCCCGGAGAGACAGACTTGGCCAGAGCTCAGGAGCTAAGGGGTTCGCTCAGGCACCTCCAGGAACCCACCGCACGTGAAATCCAACAGAAAGTCGAGGACTCTCCTGCCCCCCAGACCCTGGCAATTTGCCCACTGCTTGGGGGAGGAGCGGGGGCAGACCGGGTTGGGCGACTCTGCAGACTAGTGCCCCGACGGTAACCTCAGCTGCCTTCGGAGTAACCTCTGCAGCAGCTGCCAGGTTTCAGAGCCTTTAGCTAAGTTTTGGACGGCTCTCAGAACTTTGGGACCCCTGGATGGGCTGGCTCAATTATACGTGATGAATAACCTCTCGCTGAGATGATTCTCTTTGGGTATATAATTTTTACAAATTTAAGAATAATGTTTAGGTAGATTATGTAATGACATGGGCAAGTGCCCACTCTATTTTTGAATGGAAAACTAGGGTTGCAGAATCTCAGAAATTGTGACCTCAAACTGTGAAAATAAAGGAAATTTTTTTAATGGAAAGAAATGCACCAAAACATTTACAGTAGTTATGGTGATAGAATTATGGATTTTTGTTTTCTTTGTAATCTTCTGATTTCAGATATTTTACATTGACATGTATTTTATAATCAGTAAAATGTTGTTTTAAAACTTAATGTGTTTTGAATTAGTACTTCAAAAGAACTATTTTATTTTAGAATAACAGCTCCGAAATTAACTAAGGATAATATTCTCTTGGTTTTCTTAGGACCTGGTGTCATGACTTTCAAGCCAAGAATTTCCTCAGGGAAGCAGGATTTCTATATGTAACTAAGAGTAGATCTAAAATTACACTGGAACTGTTATGTGCCACAGGAGTGACCTCAACTTTTGACGGGTGGACAGGACACTTCTGAATTATTTTGATAATTCAGTCTGATGAAGGATCTAGTGTCTGTCTTCATCACCCCCAACCCCAATAAAGAAAGAATCCCCATTTTGTCTCAGGAGAAGGGTATCAGAGCACTTACCCCACTGAATGGCTGTATGCATTGACCTGTTTTCATCATTGTAGTTGTTTTTGCACACCTTCTATCAGAGTGCAAGTGCCACCAAGGCAGGGGCACACCTGTTAGGGTTTTTTTTTTCCTTTTGATGCCCCAGGTCTAGTAAAATGTCTCATATGTAGTGATTTCTACATGAGTTTTGTTGAATGAATACAAGTATCTAATTTAATTTTTTATGGGGAAGATTGATAAAAATAAAAGTGCACAAAATGTAACTGTACATATCAGTGAATTACCACAAACCCAACTTAGAAGCCCCTTTAAGAAATGAAATCTTTGTCGGCTCTTTAGAAACTTCTTTTGTACTCCCTCCCAGCTACTAACACTTTTCCCCAAATTAACCACAATCGTGACTTCTTATGCTATGGTTTAGTTTTAACTTTATATGAATGGAATCTTATAGTATGCTGTATTCTTTTGCTCAAATTTATGAAATTCATGTGGGCTTTCTTTTTGGGTGTAACTCTTTTGGCCCATCCATTTTTTTCTATATGAAAATCCAGTTGTCCCAGCAAACCTTCTTTCCTCACTGCTCTGTTATGCTGCTGCCTGTGTGGAACAAGTGTCCATACATGTGTGGGTCCATGGGCCCTTTATTCTGTAACACTGGTTTATTCGTCTATCTTTGTGCCAACACCGCCTTGTCTTAATGAAAATAGCTTTATAAAAGCTATTTCTCACTTTGTTTAACAGATTCTTGGCTGTTCTTGACCTTCTGTATAAACTTGAGAATCAGCTTCTCAGTTTCCATAAACTGGGATTCTGACTGGGATTACATTATATCTATAGATTATTTTGGAAAGATAGTGTATTTTTGATATTGAGTCTTCTAATTCATAAGCATAGCATATCCCTCCACTTATTTACATATTTTTTAGTTTCTCTCAAAACTTTATAGTTGTCTGCCTAGAGGTCTTACACATATTTTGTTAGATTGATTTCAAGATATTCGAGTTTTTATGTTTTTATAAATTACACCTCTTTAAATGTTTATTTTACTGTTTATTGCTATTATATTATAGTAAAATTAATTTTACATTTTAATCTTAAATAGATAAACTTTGATAAAAATGTATTCAAATGATTTACCTGTTAATTATTTAGGATTTTGTTCATAGACAACTATATCATCCATGAATAATGAGTTTTATTTCTTTCTTTCTAATATTTATATCTTTTGCTTTGTTTTCTTGCCTTATTACATTGGTAAGGATCTATAATACAAAAGGAAGTCATAATAGTGGTAGTCCTTGTTTTGTGGGTTAAATTTTGGCCCCCCAAAAGATATGTTGAAGTCCCAAACTTCAGTATCTGTGAATGTGGCCCTATTTGGAAATAGGGTCTTTGCAGACATAATCAAATTGAGATGAGGTCATACTAGAGTAGGGTATGCCCTATTTCAATATGACTGGTATTCTTTTTAAAAAAAGGATAGACAAAGACACAGTGAGGGAAACACCATATGAAGACAGAGCCAGAGATTAGAGTGATGTGTCTTTAAACCAAGGATGTCAAAATTTGCTGGCAACCACCAGAAGCTAGGAAGAGACAGGGAAGGATCCTATCATAAAGCCCTCTGAGACAACATAGGCCTGCTACCTCCAGAACTGAGATAATAAATTTCTGTTGTTTTAAGCAACCCAGTTAATGGTATTTTGTTAAGGCAGCCCTAGGACACTGATGAACTTGTGTTGGTTCCAATCCCACAGGAAAAGCTTTCAGTGTTTTACCACTAACCCTGATATTTGCTGCAGGTTCTTTTGGGAGGTGACATCCTTTTTCAGTCTAAGAAAATTCCTTCATAGTCCTAGTTTGTTAAGAGTTTTCATCATTAATTTGATCTGTACTATTTATTGAAATCAACCAAAATAATCAGATGATGTTTTCTTATTCTGTTAATATGGTAAGTTGCATTGATTTTCAAATTTTAACCCAACTATGCATTCTGGAATGCACACATATATTGGCCATTTAATATATTACTATGTGTGGTAAGCCTTTTTTTTCAACCAACTTACCAATAAATAGGAAAAAGATGCATTTCTCCTGGAGTTCGGGAAAAAACAAATGCTAGGAGAAGTTTGGTTCTGGCTTTCCAGTTCAGACCAAGCTAATTACCAAAATCTTACTTTGATATTAGTGGGTAAGCTTACTAATCTCATATTTTAGATATTTGCATCTATATTCATAAGTCAGAGCAGTCCAAAGCTTTCCATTCTTGGAATTTCCTGTCACTTTTTATCAGGGTCATTCTGGCCCTTCAACCTGAGTGGGCTAATGATAGCTGTCCTTGTGCTTTGAAAGGATGTGCATAAGATTACCATCAGTTCTTGTGTGCTCATTAGAAGCCACTTGGGTCTGGGGTAAGTATTCTTTACTGTGAAGTTGTCAATTATAAATTCTAATTTTTTAAAGAGTAGGAGGATTATTAAAATTTTCTATTCTGTTGATTTTTACATATAGTATTTTGAGAAATTTATCTGATTCATTTATATTTTAAAGTTTAGTTATTTAATATATCCTTTATAATTTTATAGGTCTACAGGACCCATAGTAAAAGCCTTCTTTTTTATACTTGACATTGGTTAGTTTTTCTTTTTCCTTGTATAGCTTCACCCAGTAAGCAGATGAAGATAATATATTTGATTTGATTTGATTAGTTTATGTTTTTAATTTTATTATTTTCTTCCTTCTACTTTCTTCAAGTTTAACCGTTATTTTTCTATCTACTTGAAACAGACTCTTAATTCAGTGTTTTCAGCCTTTCCCCTTTTATGTTGCTCAATTAGGATAATAAAATTCCCCTTTATAAGCATAACTTTTAATGTTCCCCAACCATTTTGATCTGTAGTATTTTCACTGCCATTCTGCTAAAAATATTTTATAATGCATACTCTATTTCTTTTTAAATCCATGTGTTATTTAGAAGTTTAGTACTTTATTTCCAAACCACAACTTTTTAATTTTTTAAAATTTAACCTGTTAGAGTTGTCCCAATTTTTCCCCCTTTGCCCTCCTCCCCTCAGCTCCCCTTTACCACAGTCAATCCCTACACTGCTGTTCATGTCCATGGGTGATGCATATAGGAGAGGTCTGACCTGGAAAAAGTCTGGCCATTGTTAAGAGAACGGTTTGTGCAACATTAATCTAACCCAGCAGCAAAGGAGAGTGGACTGGAATACACAGGTGTGAACAATGATGATTTCACTCACTTGTCATTGGGGGCTGGCAGACGCCATTGAGTGAGCATGTGTACCGTGTGGCTCTGGTATTCAAAATGACTAAGCAAATAGAGTAACAAATCTGCATCAGATTTTGCATTGAGCAGGAACATTCCTCTGTGAAAACTACTGGGATGATTCCGAAGGCCACAGCTATGGGCAACTGGTGATTGAAAGCTTCATCACAACAATGTGACTGCTTGTGCGTCATGTCTCATGTAGAGATTTTTGGTGAAACATCAAATCACTCAGGTGGCTCAGCTTCCCTACAGCCCAGATTTGGCGACCCGCAACTTCTGCTTTTTTTCAAAACTAAAATCACCTTTCAAAGGGAAGAGATTTCAGACCATTGATGAGATTCAGGAAAATGCAACAGGGCACCTGATGGTGATTGGAAAAACTGTGTGACATCCTGAGGTGCCTACTTTGAAGGGGACTGAGGTGTCATTGTCCTATGCACAATGTTTCTTGTATCTTCTTCTATTAATGTCTCTAATTTTCATATTGCATGGCTGGACATCTTCTTCACAGACTTCGTATATTCTTTGTCTAATCCATTCATCTTCTTTTGACCAGTTCCCACCTCCTCCCTCCTTCCTTACAACTGTCAGTCTATTCCTTGTTTCTATGCCTCTGACTCAATTTTGCTTGTTAGTTTATTTCCTTAGATTGCTGTTCTGAGTGAAATCATATGGTATTGGCCTTTCACAGACTGGCTTATTTCCCTTAGCATAATAGTCTCTAGTCCCACCCATGCTCTTGCAAAAGGTAAAAATCCATCCTTTTTTACTGCTGCATGGTATTCCATGTGTAGATGTACCAGTTTTTTAATCTACTCATCTACTGATGGGCACTTAGGCCGTTTCTAAATCTTGGCTATTGTAAATAGCACTGCTATGAACATAGGGTGCATATATTCTTTTGCATTAGTGTTTCAGTATTCTTGGGATATAATCCCAGAAGTGGAATCACTGGATCAAAAGGCAGTTCCATTTTTAATTTTGTGAGGAAGTTCCACACAGTTTCCACAGTGGCTACACCAGTCTGCATTCCCACCAACAGTGAACTAGGGTTTCCTATTCTCCACATCCTCTCCAGCACTTGTTTATTGATTTGTTAACAATAGCCATTTTGGCAGGCATGAGGTAGTATCTCATTGTGGTTTTAATTTGCATCCTCTGATTTCTAATGATGTTGAGCATTTTTTCTTATTTTTATGGGCCATAAGAATGTATTTTACAAAGGTCTTTTTGTTAGTGATTTCCAGCTTAGTTGTATTGTGATAAGACAACATACTTGCTATTATCTCATTCTTTTAAAATATATAGAAACTTGCTTTATGACATTGGACCTGATTGACATTGGAATTCTGTCCATGTTGGATTCAGTATTCTGTATATGTTCATTACATCAAGTTTGTCTATCCTACGTTTCATGTCTCTATCCTTATTGAATCTTTACTGGCTCATTATGAGTTACCGAGAGAAGCGTGTTAAAATCTCTTCTCATGACTATCTATATATTGTCTATTTTTCCTTGTAGGTGTGTAAATTTTTATATGTCAATCCTAATATTATTTTTTGATGAATTGAATTTTTTTGTCATTATAAAATACCATTCTTTGTTTCGAGCCATGCTTTTTACCTTAAAGTCTGACACTGCTATAACTCACCATCTTTCTTTTGGTTAATGATAAACCAATATTATGGTTTATCTTTTTCTATGATTCTACTTTCAGTTTTTCTGTCCTTATGTTTTTTATTTTAATTTTTCAATTGCCATTGCCATACAATATTAATTAGCTTCAGGTGTACAACATAGTGATTATATATTTATGTATCTAATGAGGTGATCACCCTGATAAATCCAGTACCCATGTTGTCTTTGTGTTTTCATATATCTCTTGAAAATAGCATAAATTGGTTCTTAATGAAGTTGAATCTTCATCTTTCATAGAATATGTAGCTTGTTTACATTTGTATATTTACTTATATGCTTGGATTTAAATCTAATATCTTAATGTTTTCTTTCTGTTGGTACCCTGTGTTACGTTCCTCTTTCTCTTGTTTTTTACTTTACTCTGATCTCATGTAACAGATTCTAGTAGTCTGTATCCCTCCTATACTAGTGTGATAATTATACATTTCTTTTTCCTCTTTCAGTTATTACATTAAAGATTACAGCATGATTCTTGATTTTTGAAAGCCTAATGTTATGTGTTGCTTTTCATGTCTTTCTGGATAATTCAAAACCTCAGGACACTCCGATTGCCTGTTCTGCAATGTTGTGCAGTCGTTGTCATGTATATTATTGGTGCCCCCACCACACGTAATCATTATTGCCTAAGAAAGTCATAGACATGTAGAATTTTCCACATATTTACATTTTCATTGCTCTTCATTACTTCCTGTATTTATGGCTTTCATGGATCATTTTCCTCTTGCCTGAAGAACTCCATTTGCTATTTTGTTAACTGCTAGTCTGCTGGCGAGAAATTATTTTACTTTTGTTTCTCTGAATATATGTGTCATTCTGGATGAATATTTTTAAAATTTTTTACTTTTTTTAGAGAGAGGGGAAAAGAGGGAGAAACAACTGGGGACCTGACCTGCAACCCAGGCACCCCCCCTGACCGGGAATCGAACCAATCACCCTCTGCTCCACAGGCTCAGTGCTCAATCCACTGAGCTACACCATCCCAGGGCTTGGATGAATATTGCTGTCCAGTGTAAAATTATTTTTTTTAGTAGTATAGTATATCATGATGTCTAGCTTCTATCATTTCTGTTAAGAAATCTATTAGTCTAATTTGTTTTTCCATCCACGGTAATCTGTCTTTTTCTTTTATTTAATTTTTAGTTTGGAGTATTTTAAGATTTCCTCTCTATGTTTGTTTTTTTTAAGCAGGTCTATTAGAATTTGCTTAAGTGTGTATTTCTTTTTATTCCTCCTACTTGAGATTTATCAGGCTTCTTGACTCTGTGACTTGATATCTTTGACCAGTTTTGGAAAATTCTCGGTCTAACTTCAAAAGTCACTTACAATCAATCTCACTTCCTGATATAGTTATTCTCATTTGTGTGCACTCATGTATCATCTCTTACACAGGTTTTAAAAAACACTTTTACTGATACAATCATAGTGTAGAGTTGTACAATTAAAATTAGTGATAAAATGTAAAACTAAATATTAAATATGCATTATGTATTACAGGTAGGCAAGTTCATTGCACATATGATTTATAAAAAGGTTTAGATTATCTATTAGCAGTTATCTTGTTATCAAAATAAATAAGGGAGGTATAATATTTTGGTAGCTTCTCTTGTTGATATAATTTTGATTCATTAAACATAGACTGTTTTGTTTATTAATCATTTATGAGTACTAGAGAGTATAGTCTTATCATGTTTAATTTTTTCCTAGTTATCAGAGCAAGTTTTAGATTTCTGCTACTTATAAAATAATTGTGTCTCTCAAAGCTACATTTCAGTGTCTTTCAAAACCCTTGATTTTTTTGGCCCTGGTTGGTGTAGCTCAGTGGATTGAACGCAGGCCTGTGAACCAAAGGATCGTGGTTCAATTCCCAGTCAGGGCACATGCCTGGGTTGCAGGCCATATCCCCAGTATGGGTTGTACTAGAGGCAACCACACATTGATGTTTCACTCCTTTTCTTTCTCCCTCTCTTCCCCATCTCTCTAAAATAAATAAATAAAATATTTAAAATAAAAAATTAAAAAAGTATTTAAAAAAACCTTGATTTTTTTGTTCACTGTTAACATGTTTTCTCATTTATGTAAATAACATTTTAGTTGAGTCAAATACTACCTCCCCCTCAAATTACAATCTAGCTCAAATACTTTTGTTAAATTAAGCTCATGGTTAGCAAGTAAATACCTACAGCTTTTATGAATTACTAGCTTTTTGAATGATGGACTTTTGCCTGGGGAATGTCCTTCCAGTGTTAGGATGTGGAGAGCATGCAGTAACCTTGGAGCATCAGGAGGTACTAGGGTCCTCTGGCTAGGACTGGGATCGGTTTGGAATTACTGGGACTTTCATATTGTCCTTGTCTTTAATGTGCAGAGAAAGTATTCCTAGAGCTAGTCACCCAGATATTCTCCCCTTCATGGGGTACCCCTGCCAAACTTGCCGTGACAAAATCTTCAAGGAATTAAAAAAGGTAACCTCACTTTTGTCTGCTCACCTGGACAAGACTGGCCAACACTCTGCAGGACAGGTGATGACCCCGTTCTCACCCCCACCCCAGCTCCTTCACCAACCAGAACCGCAGTGACCGCACCGATGCGTTGGCACTTACCCACGATGGGCACCAGGGCACAACGATGAAGATGCGAAGATGTGTGGATCCTGTCCTCAAAAAGCTTCACCGGTACAATGCATCCAAGAAAACGGTTTAAGCTGTGTACCGTGACATTTGCTGCATCTAAATCCGTGTCCAGAGTGTACATGTGGGAGTTTTGGCTCCCTGAGAAAGGGTACAGAAGGGAAGTCTGACTTTCATTGAGGTTCTACTACGGACAAGGCACATTGCAGACAATGTTCCCTTTACGCTTGTGAGTAGGTATTGTTAGAAACAGGTAAAACTGAGGAATGGGTGTTCATCTGCAGTTCTAACGTGCATCCTTCTGTGAAATTCAAGTATGATGGAAATTTCACAAAGAGTTGACAAAATGAGTGGTCAAAATAGATCATTTAGGGAGTGTGGAGGCATGATGAGAAGAGGCAAGGAAGTGTATGGCTCTTGTAGAGTGAAGTAGGAGATTGGTTAAGTGTTGATTATGTTCCAGAAGTTAAGGGAAATCTGTTTGTGCAAGGGGACGGAAATCTGGTTCGGGAAACCTCGACGATCCCTACTTCATGCTGCGCTGACCTGAGCATCTTGTGTGTCTGCCTTGATAGTTCATTCAACCTTCTGAACAATTTCTTCGGAGACAGTATGTGATTAAATTGATCTGTATTTTTATGTTCTCTCCCAGTCACTGTTATTTACTATTCACCAAGGCTGCCAAATTTTAAACAGTTTTGGTATAAATGTTTGTTTCTAAGCCTTTGCTGATAGATGTGTTTTATCTAGCAGTTATGGAATCCATTAACATGAAGCACTAAAATGCAAAAAGAAACCAAAGAGATTTATAAGCATATGAAATGCCCTCACCAGAGACAGTTGAAATAATAAATCCGAAGTCAAAGGAATATTTGTGAAGTTACTAGCAGCGAGTTTAACTACTTGAAAACATGTTTTGTGGGACTGAGTCACACTATATATTATGCTTAATTTAAAGGGTAAAATGCAAACTGATTCTCATTTCTTGGTAGCAACTTCTTATTGTGTTTAAAGAAACCCTACTGTTGTAGAAGAGAGAAATCCTACTTCATATGCTTCTGTGACATTTGATTCCTTGGTAATAGAAAGTGCCTAAGTGATTTTTCTTAAATTGGCAATTTGGGAAAGCTCAAATTGTCAGTATTTTTACGTGACATAAAAAGACATTCAGCATTACTGTTTTACAAGAACACCCAATTCTGAGTCCAATTGATGGTAGCAACAAGAGTCTAGAGGACAATTTTTTCTTGGCTGCAATTTGGGCTATTATTAGCATCCTCAGAAATAAACACCGCACCCCCCCACCACCAAAAAAAAAAAAAAAAGTTGGCCAGTCAAATAGTGGCATCTATCTCCTCGTTAAAACATCAGATTGACAAAATGCATGTGTGACTCTGTTTCAAAAAGTTCCAGGTCTTTTAAACATTGGCATTCTTATCATTTTGTGTGTTGGGTGCTGGCCGTAGGCTAACAGTGTCTGTGCAGATTTCTCCTGGAATATCTTTCCCCCATCAACCGATAAGCCAGTCACTCTGAGGATTTCTGGTTGTAAGCACTGCTTCAGAAAGAAAGCTGATAGCACATATTTGAAATTGTTACTGTAGAGGGTCCTTCTGGTTTTGTTTGCTTGCTTGCTTGCTTGTTTTCCCACTTACAGGTAAGTCTAAAGGTCTAAAGGCCACTGAGCTTTCAGGTTGAGTCGGCTGGGGCACTGGAGTGCCAGGTTACATGCTTTCCGTTGGAGAGAAAGACGCTGCCATTATAAACATAACCTGTGCTCACTGTATTAGAGCCAGTCTGTGGCCATAAAACTAGAGGCAAATGTAAGATAACTGCAAGCCACTGTTTCCGTGTCAGCACAACCCAGGTGTTTCGTTCTTTTAGGAGGGAAAACCACATTCTTTTTTTTTTTTTCTTAATATATTTTATTGATTATACCATTACAGTTGTTCTATTCCCCCCCTTCAATCCCCTCCACCCACACCCTCCCTCCCCCACCATTCTCCCCCCCTTAGTTTATAACCACGTGTCTCAAGTTCTTTGGATTCTATATTTCCCCCACTATTCTCGCCCTCCCCCCTATCTATTTTCTGCCTACCATCTATGCTATTTTCTGTGCCTTCTCCCCTCTTCTCCCCCTCCCACCCCCCTGTTTCTAACCCTCCATGTGTTCTTCATTTCTATGGTTCCGCTCCTGATCTAGCTGTCTTCTTGGTTTGCTTTTGTTTTAGGTGTGGTTGTTAATAACTGTGTGTTTGCTGTCCTTTCACTGTTCATCTTTTTCATCTTCTTTTTCTTATATAAGACCCTTTAGCATTTCATATAATAAGGGCTTGGTGATGATGAACTCCTTGAACTTGACCTTATCTGAGAAGCACTTTATCTGTCCTTCCATTCTAAATGAAAGTTTTGCTGGATAAAGCAATCTTGGCTGTAGGTCTTTGGATTTCATGACTTGGTATACTTCTTTCCAGCCCCTTCTTGCCTGTAAGGTCTCTTTTGAGAAATCCGCTGACAGTCTGATGGGAACTCCTTTGTAGGTGACTGTCCCCTTATCCCTTGCTGCTTCTAGGATTCTCTCCTTCATTTTAGTCTTGGCTAATGTGATTATGATGTGCCTTGGTGTATCACTTCTCGGCCTTTTGGCTAAGATCAAGTGTGGAAAACCACATTCTTAATTGCTCCTTAAACATGTAGCTCTAAGTACGGGCTTATTATAACACAGGGCTCCGGGATATATTTTGTGATAATACTTAAGTTATGAGTTTAAGAAATGTTTTTGGAAGATGTAGATAAATTACAGAAATGAAAAAGTATTAAATCTTGTCTCTCCTGTAGGAATAACAACAACAAAAATTATTTAAAGGGAAAGATTTTCAATTCTTATAAATCCCACAGAGTGATTTTCAAATGCATCAGCTCAAAATTGAATGTGGAAAGGTGACAGGGAGAAAGAAACTAATCCCAGCCAGGCGGAAAGAGTGGTGGAGACTAAAGCAGCGGCGACTCGTGCTGCAGTCTGGGTCCCCCACTGCCCTCCGGCCATGCCAGCCCCTTGTCAACTTCCACGTGCTTCCTCTGTGCCCCCGTGCACTGACCACCAGCCAGGCCAGCAGGAATGTGGCGGGCAGAAATGTCTTCCCCCATCTACCCTGTTTCTAGAATCTTGTGATATCAGAACAGCAAGGGCTTCAGTCCAGTGCCTCTCACTTAGGAGATAAGAATGCTGAGGTCAGGGAAGCGAATACCAACGCGCAGGGCTGGCTCTGCACCGGCCGCAGTCCTTGCTCCCCCAGAGAGGAAGGGGAGCCCGCCTCTCTGCTTCCCAGCTGGTCTGTGCCCCAGGCAGCCAGCAGAGGACTTTCCAGCCTGCACTGGTGGCCGCAGTTGGCCTGATTTCAAGGAGAAGCCCAGATGGAAGTTTTTAAATAGGGGAGAAGGGGGATTTATACCTCTCTTTCTACCAAGAGCACATCATAAGCTGATCTGAATGGTTCTGAAAAGCCTCCAAGGTTTCCATTCAGGGAGGGAGCATGCCAGAGAATCTTGAAAACTGTTTTCAATAACAGAACCCAATAAAGTCCTTCAAGGCTTGATGTAAATCTTGGAATTCTAGACTCTTGTGGTTCGAAGGGGCTTTATGAAGGTGATGTTTTGTTATAAGTGGGTGACTTTTAAGCTGCAGTTAAAAAATACCAAGGAGGTTATTAACTCCATCATCAAGAGGCTACTAAAAATGACTGCCTTTGACTAAGTTATTATAAAAATAGTTTTTCAAATTTTTCTCAACTCTAAAAAAACCACCGGGAAATCATTAGTCACAACGACGGTTGTTGTGTTTGCCTGGTTATGAAGATGGGTATTGACTGTGGAATTTCTGTGTAATCACTGAGTGCACAAATATCAGTTCTGAATTGACCTGTACATGGTAGATTGTTGAATGGCCACTAATCCCACCCCACCCCACCCCACCTTATCCCAGTGTGTGCTCTCTTTTGTAATGTGACTTTGCTGTTCATTTTATCCAGAGGCGGGGTCCATTTCTCCATGCCTTGAAGTTTGGCTGGCCTTGTTTGCGTTGACCAGTAGAATGTGGTGGAGCTGAGTGTGCGCTTTCCTGTGGGCTGCCCTGGCCTCACAGCACCGCCTTTGCTTCTCAGAGCTCTGAGCGAGACTGCTGCAGAAGGCTGCAGGTTTGGTCTACAGGAGGCTGAGAGGCCACAGGGACCAGAATCTGGTGCCGCAGCCAGCACCAACTGCCAGACTTGTAAGGGAGGCAAACTTAGACTCCGGGCCCAGCCAGCCGGCCAGCTCCATGCAGCAGAGTCAGCAAGGAAAGGTGAGACCAGCAGAAGTGCCTGGGTGACTGACTCACAAGCATGTGACAGATAACGAGTTGTTGCCTGAAGACACTGTTTTCAGGGTGGTTCATTATGCAGTAACAGATCACTGATACGCCCTATCACAATCTTTTTTCACCTCTAATTATGATATAGGACTTTATTTCTTTAAGGGAATCCTTTGCAATTCCTTTGCAATGTTCTATTGTTCCTCAGGCAGAGAGATAGACTCCCTCTAATGAACTGTTCACTTTCTTAATAAAAGAATACTCTAGTCTTCCATGGTTAGTAGCAGAGAGAAAAACCCATACAGACAGGGCTGCTTCTTCCTCTCTCTCAACACTGTCACCACCCTGATGTGGATAACAAGATGTCCCCAGGGGTAGGTGGACACACACACACCCTAAACCCGAGATTACGCAGCTAAGAAGGGTGGGACTAAGATTTAAGCCCAGTATATTGGCTCGAGAGTCTGTACTGTTCACGACTACACTGCTGAAAGAGTCAGATGTGGTGGCCCCTAGCTGCGGCCACCTTTGGAGCCCTCGGTACCAACCCACTCTAGTGGATTTCCTGCATTAGCTTTGTGTCTGACTCTTGCTCTGCCCCTCTGGCCAGGCACTGTTTTCCCTCCACCATCTGGAAACCCCCTGCTGTCTACACTCCTAGAACCTAAGCCCAGGAGTGGAACTTCTTCTTCCCAGGTGAGTTATGTGAGGAATTCCTATCCCTTTAGGGAGTGGAAGATACTGTGAGTGCCTCATTCAACGTGGTCTAACTTGCTTCCAGTTTTCTTTCTTGTACAGAAGAGACTGGAATGCTAGAACTACATTCCCCAAGACTCTCTTGTACTAGGTGGTCCTATATTTCCACATTTCGATTTTACCAAAAATACATGCTGCTTGGGATTCGGGAGCAGAGATGGCAGATGTGAGCAGTGTGTCCATAGAAAGAGATCAGAGCTGCCAAGTGCAGTGACCGAGGCACCCTGGATTTCCTGGTTCAGCTTTGCTGGACATTTTGGAGCCTGCCCCTGGTGTCCAGAGCATGGTGATGGCAGTGGCAGGGAAATTCCAGGGAAACTACCCCAGTGGGGTAGTTGGCCCTTTCTCCTGGCTGCTTTGAAACTGGCTGAGCACCACCCAAGCACAGTTCTCTAACCTTTCCAGAAGTACTATAAAGTTCCTACTTCCTACTTTCTAATAAACTTCTCTCTGCTTACACTAGCTAACATGGATTCTGCTATTGCAATAAAAAAAATCTGACCAATACAGGGTGAGAATACACAACCCAACCATAACAGTGGCCCCTGCAAACAAAGTGCATTGGAACACAATAGCCTACCTTCTGTATGAGCAGCTGCAAGGGTATTTCCCTTTGATTCTAATTTCCCCCTGCCTGCACCATTGTCAGAGTGGAAATTCAGAGGCCATACTGGGGAGAAGAGGAGTGAAGTCATAAAACACCTGCTTCAAGTACCAAATGTTGAGTCAGGGATGGGCTGAGCCAGTAACAAAGTTGACCCCTGGAGACCTCAGGTCTTAGCAAAATGAGCAAGAGATCAAGTTTGAAGAGCAAGAGCAAGTTTGTGGTAGAATGAAAGCCAGGACACCAGGTCCAAATCGAAGTTCATGGACAGCATTCAGCTGAGTGAGGAACCCTTTGTGAAGACCCCTCACCTTTCCCACAGGTTCGCATGTACTAATTTTAGTGGCACAGTATACAGGACCTGTCTTAAAATGTACTTGGTAACCTTTGCCCCTGTGGCAAGAGGAAATGACATCTCCTACCCAGGTATCAGAGAGATTTTTGTAAAGCTGTTTCTTCGGCTCTCTCACCTTAAGAATGAAATAACTTTTACACTGAATAAGCTAGTGCCAGATCATGAGTGTATTTTGGTTAGTGATGTGAAATGAATCAAAAGTAATTTGTCACAGTCAGTTGATACATCATAAAAAAAAGTTTTAACTCCATGTGTTACTTTAGTTTATCTTTACTAGCAAAATAAAGTAGAGATAATGGGAAGAAACAAAAGAAAACCAAAGTTGTTATTGCTTCTGTTGAGGCAAACCCTGTCCAGAAGAACTGTTAAGGACCAGGCCTTTCTCTGATTGACAAGTGGGATGGGCCTTCTCAGAGGGGAGTAAGTCTCTT
This sequence comes from Sturnira hondurensis, assembly GCF_014824575.4. Lineage (NCBI taxonomy): Eukaryota > Metazoa > Chordata > Mammalia > Chiroptera > Phyllostomidae > Sturnira > Sturnira hondurensis. The sequence continues at coordinate 5,725,455 of NW_028074140.1, read as the reverse complement.
GGGGCCAGGGAGGGTACTGTTGCAAAACAATTTGCTTGTCAAGGTGGCACGTTGAGCCACAACTCGGTTCCCATGGCACCTACCATGGGACAAGCCCAGGCCATTGGCCATCAGAGAGGGATCATTTGATATCATTCGTGGCATCACTGCATTCTCCTGAAGGAAGAAAGCCCAAACTTAGAGAATGTCATTCCTTAGGGCTTCCCCTTTATCCTCTTTGCCCACCACAATGCAATGAATATGCTTTTGTTAAAAAGTTTTGAGTTCTAAGGACAATGTATTTGACTGAAGATTTTTTAACACACTTTTTCTTCTTACCCAAATTCTTCTAGCTAATTCTGACATGCCATGTGCCATGCCTTGTGGCCTGGCAAATGACTCTTTGGCAGGTTTGTGTATGTATGTGAAACAAATGCAGGGTGTCACAGGACCTGTCCACTGTTTGCCACTTGCAACACTGTAATTCCTACTTCTTCAGTAAACAGACACTGAAAAAGTCACTGCTCTGAGTGACCATCTTCTGTCCTGTGTCTGTATGAGAAGACAGACAGATGGGCTAACTGCATGACTGCAGATTGCAGTAGATTTCAGCCATCTGCAGAAATCTACAGATGAACATGCATCTAAAATCAAACACTGACTTTGGTGGTTTTACATAAAATGCATACAATCAGGGTTTGTGTATATCAAATGCTCAACAAAGGATCAATTATTGTTATACAGCTCAATGTTACGTTTTTTTCTGGAATTTTCTCTACCCTATTGTTTAGCTACCATTTAAGAGGATTTAGTCAACATTTACCTTTTTTATAGTTATTTCTATTTTCTCTGTTTAAAGTTAAAACTTACAACACCAGGTACATAAATGAAAATTTTTTCTCTTCCTTTTTTCAACCACTTTTTCCTTTTAAAATTGAGAACCTTTGGTTATTACCGCATGGTTTTATCTGATAAGTTACTTTAGCTGATTAAGGTGAATTTTTATGAGTATCACAGTTATATTTATCATATAATCTTGAGTTACATACTCCCAACAATTAGTGCAAATATTTGTAATGGAGTAGGAAAAACACAATAAAGCTTTCTAGATGACATGACAGATTGAACACATTTGTCTAACTTTGCTCCCTACTAAAATCCTATGAAAACTACAGTAAAGAGATTTAAAAGATAAACTCACGCAGGGAGTGGATACAGTAGGAGATAAGAACAACATCCTGTCAGGTGGAAAGCAGATGAACAGGAGGCACCTTGGCAGGTGCAGGAAACCAAATGCTAAACCTGGAGTGGAGAAAGCTGAGGGCAAACCTAGACGCAGTGTGCAGTCCTCAAAAGGCCAGGTGCTGGCAGCGGCAGGTACTTCTGGAACAGGAGGCAATGGGTTGGGTGAAGAGCGAACCAAGGAGGCCTGATGAGAGCGGCTGTGGAAGCAAGCAGGCCCCTCAGCTGGCTGCCCCTCCACCCTGGGGCTGCCAGTCTCCCGGCCCAGCAGGACCCTGGAGGTTTATTCCCAGCAGAGCATAAACTGGGAGATGCCAGGCAAGACTAAAGGGGAAGGTACCATATTTTTAAAAAGGAAATTAAATCAATGTTTGTGCCATGGATGATGAGTCCTCTCAGCCTTTTCTTCTGTTTTTCAGAATACGGGAAGCCAGCCCTTTTCTTTCTGTGCAGGAGAGAGAGAGTGTGTTCTAGCTGGAAACTGACCAGGCCCACCAGATCACTCTACAGTGAAGCTCAACGTGGGTTCACCCAAAGCGACCACCTCCAAACTTCCAGTCAGCTCCTTGGTTTCCCGTGTTAAACATAAGCACACAGCCAGTTGTCTGAGGGATGTTGCTGTGCCAAAGACAGAAGCTAAAATGAACCCACAGCAGGAACAGGTAACGTGGGGAAATCAAAGAAGAAAACAAAGTGAAACAAAACAGAACACCAAAAAGATCACTAATATCCTTAGAGAGTTAACAGTAGATACTGCAGTTAGGAAAAAAATGCTATTGGTCAGAAAACTTCGAACAAACAAATAAAAAAACAATAAAACCCAAGAACTTTCAAAGAAATAAAATAATTTTTAGAAATTAAAAGCATAATTGCAGAAATGGTATTGGATTGGGATAGAAATGCTGGGGGGGAAAAAGCTGAAGAAATTTTCCAGAAAAATAGGGAAAAAGACAAAGAAATGGAAACTAGGAGATTAGAGATAATAAAATTAGATAACTGGTACAGAAGTTCTAATAACAGGAGTTTCTTTAGGAGAGAACATAGAAAAAGGAGAGGAAGATAGCATCAAAAATGTTTCAAAAAGTTTCCCAGAACTGAAGAACGTGAGTCTTGACTGACTGGGCCCACTAGGTGTCCTGCAGCGTAAACCAAAAGTGATTTGCACCAAACACATCTCCTTCAAATTTCAAAATAGGACAAAAGTTCTACAAGTTCCAGAAAAGGAAAAACGTCTCACATACAAAGGATCGGGAGTCAGAATTATTTCAGACTTCTCAACCACATCACTGCAAGACAATGGAGGAATATCCCCAAGTTCTGAAGCAATTTATTTCCAGTCGAGAATGCATTGCCAGCCCAAATATCAATCAAGGGCAGAATAGGGATGTTTCCAGGCATGAAAGTTCTAAAAAAAGTTTTCTTTCTGTGCACCATGTCTCAGGAAGCTCCTGGACACTGTGCCTACCAAAGCAAGGGAGTGACTACACGGAGAAAGAGGAAGAGAAGTGTGTATAGTACACGGAGCTGCCACGCAGCAGTGTGGCGACAGGAGTCCTCAGGATAATTGGGGACAGAGTGCCAGGGTGACGGCTGCATGCCAGCGGGGAATAAGTCTGACTGAAGCAGTACGACTCGTGAGCTAGACAGAGCCTTTGGTGCTGCCTTTTTCTCATGAACCTATTAAAGCCTTCGTCCCACCACAATGCGGGAGTGCACCAAGCACAAGACCCAGGACACAGAGAATCTAAACTTAGAGAGATCAGCAGGGGCAGCTCAAGGATGACAGCAAGGGAGAGTAGAGCTCTCTAGGAGGATGTCTTTGAAGGAAAAAAACCAATCTGTGTGTGCATGTGTGTGTGCACTGATAGATTAACTGATGACATTAATCTGTGAGTGAAATGTAATGAAAGGTTTTTGGAAGGTGGAGGAAGAATTAATATGAAACTAAGAACACAGCAAGCAAATGAAAAGTCAAGGCAATTATTAATTCCAGGGAAAACAAAGATTATACAACATTGAATGTATTTAACCCAAAATTGTACTATAGTGTTACTGGGAGAATGGGGAATATGAAACAGATGGGTGGTGGTGTAAGGAAACTAAGTCCTGCCCTGGCTGGTATAGCTCAGTAGGTTGGGCGTCATCCCATAAACCAGAGGGTCGCTGGTTCGATACTTGGCCGGGGCACATGACTAGGTTGTGGTTATCGGTGTGCAAGAGGCAACTGATTGATGTTTCTTCCTCTCTTCCCCTTTCTCTAAAAATAAAGAAAACCTTTAAAAGAAAACTAAGTCCTCAACTCCTGTGACAGAAAGTCATATAATGTCTAAAAGAGGAGGCAAAGATAGCATATTTTATAGCTAGTATTACTGTAGTATTTAGGAATAAAGAGTCACGATGTTTGCAACTTTTTAAATAAAACATGTGCGTGATTATACATATGCTGCTTGAAACTTTTATCATAAAATTATGGATTAAACTTATGATCTAGAAAAATGACGTCCTGGAAGCAACAGCTCAGAATGGTATCCTCTGAAGACAGAGGTCAAAGGTGCGGTGAGGAAGGGGTCCGGGACTGGTGTTTTTGGTGAGAAGCCTTTTACTTGTTACTTTTTGATCTCTAAACAGTGGGCATGCCTCACTGAGAGGAAAAATAAAAATTTATTTAGGAGTTTGAAGGAATGAAAAGGACTCGTGGTCCAGTTACTCTCTACCATTACGATTACCTGACAGCAGGCTGGTCCTTAACCACAAAACACCGCATGCTTCTGAACTAGGAAGAAGCGTCAACTAAACCCTCTATTTCAAGTCCAAATCAGTGATTCTCTCACCAGGCACAGGCTTGTTTGCTTATTTAAACTCTGTCTTTCTTCATCAAAGCTCCAAAACTGTTTCCAGGTTGTCAAATTGTGTTGAAGAGAAAAGTAAATCATATCGAGGATGAATTTACTGCTTTATCACAAAATTTCGCACTTGTACTCAGGTTTATCCTCTTCACAGTTTACAAGCAAACCTGGTCTAACCGGATTCCTAGTTTCTGACATGGAAAAAAATATGGAGCATGTGGAACAAAATAGCTCAAATGTAGAATCACTTGGGGAATAATTTGGACTTACATAGTTAAATGAAAAATCTCCAAAGTCATATTCGCCAGAATTACATCCAAGAACAACGTTTTATTTAGCAACTAACTGAGATGAATAGCAGCTTCAGTAGCTCTAAGCAAAGGCTCTATTCATCAAATTTAAGGACACAGGCAAAGGAAATTGATTCATTTCTGGACCTGATTGAGTTTCCACGGTTAGATGCATTGGAGGGAGACACGGTCTGAATGCCCTGATTCTGTGGTCACTGCCTGCATGCAATCCGGTCTGGAGCCCCCGCCCCTTCGCCGTCAGTTCCAAGCAGGCTCCCCACGTGGAAGAGACTCTCATCATCATGCCACTTTTAGTACAGTCAGTGAGATCTTTAATATGTACCTGTGATCTTCCCATGGGAATACAGCTTTCTCTTAGGAGATGCCTGTACGTAGGAAACAGGAGGCGCATGAAATACTAGGATACCTTCTAAAAAGAAGGGCCCAGTGTGGTGCCCTGCACTTACTTGGTCCTCTATCGGTGCTTGTTAGGTCAGTCCAAGTTCTCATGTTACATTTCTTCTGTTTGTCACAACGATAGGATTTCTTTTCACCCCTCCCCATCATCCTGGGAGCCTGCTTGAGAGCCAGAATCCCTTCTCCGATGTTAGGTTATCACCACCTTGGCCTTAGTTCTGAGTCGCAATGGCCTAGTATCCCAGCTCATTTCTAGAGTGTGAACTCTGAAGGTGGGGACCATGTCCATCTCATTCACCCCAAACAATGCAAGGCACGTGGCAGGTACTTGGAAAATACTTATTGTAAGAGCAGGTTTGGTTCCAGTTTTCTCTTCTCAACACCCAGGAGGCTTGCTTGGTGTCAAGGTGCCAGGTTCCTTAGTTAACTTGTTGACTTGGTTGTGTAAGCCTTGTCATTAAGGTCAAAAAAAAAAAACAAAAAAAAAACCCTGGGGTTAAACCCAAATTTGACCTATTAGCTATGGACCTTGGACAGTTTACTTAACCTCTTCGAGCTCCAGTATCTTAATCTCTAAAAAGGAGGTGATAGTAACACCTCTTCTCAAGACTTTGGTGGGAGGAAAGTGAGATTGGGCGTGTGTGTGTACACATCTGTCTAGGATAGGTTCTACTACCTCATAAGCACTCAGTGCTATTTGATCTTTGCTGTTCGCAACTCAGGTGGCTGATGTGTAGAACCTGAAAGCACTAATAAGGGGCTGCAAACTTTTAATAGCTAAAAGAGACGAATAGAATTGTTATATTTACTTATCATCTTAACTAAAATGTCAAACTCTTTTGGAAAATGTTTCAGCTTGCTGTATCCTGCTAGTCAGCAATCTTTCCTGGTACCTACATGCCTTAGATTAAGTAAAAAGTGAGCAAATGAGCCATTTACTTGTGCAACTTAATATATAGAAACTCAAAACGTGGGGTTTATGAGGTGTTCTTGGTTACTTGGAACTGCAGTGGGCCTTTGGTTGTTCAGAACCACCTACACTGCGCCTTGGCCACAGTTCCAGGATTACGATGACGGGTTTACAGAGTTTGGAGCACTAAAGCATTCACTGCTGGACACATTGAGTGTGTTTAGTAGTAAAACTACACCAGTTTCACAATAAAAGCACATATTCTGGCTAGGCAGAACTATTATAACTTGGCCTAAACTCATAACAACTGCGTAAGTGTAGTTTATGTTAGAGAACTTTATTGTAAATGACTAAATAGTAGATAATGAATAATTTTCCTACAGCCTTTTATTGTTAGAGAGCCAGTGGCATGAAAGGTCTATGACATTCTAGAGAAAAATTGTTCTATATAAATAGTCCAGATTATTTGTGAAATCCTATAAAACCTTCCACTCTCTTGTATTTCAGTTTTTTTTTAATGTTTTAAGAAACTTCAGCTAGCATACTTTGGGGAGTTAGTATAGAGATATAAAATCAAAGAAGAGTAATAATTTGCCAGCCTTGTAAATACGCTGTATAAATCCTGGTGATTTCATCAGACTTCATTTGTTTATTACCAAATTCCTATGGGACTGCTTACAGCACGAAAGAGGGAAATAGAGGAAGAGAGAGATCTTTTGATCTTCTGGTAGTATTTCTTAACTGTTTAATATGTGGGTGGTTTTTTGTGTTATTTTGTATTTTTAGGAGGAACATCTCATTACCCTGATTTCAACTAGACTGAAGCCAGATTGAACTTTGGAAAAGGACATTTCTTCACGAACAGGGCAAATAAAATTAAGCCATTGCAACCACCAGATAAGTCCTGTTTTCTTAAACTAAGGATGTTTTTACTCCCCCTCCCACGCTTTTGTCGTTACTCCATTGAACATACTATCAAAACCTGCTCCAAGGAAGACCCATACAGCGTAGATGGGTGCGTGTCATTTGTGCCTGTGGGCATACACAGTGAGTCACACATCTGTCACCTCTGTGTAAAGAATCTGTGATGTGTGTTTTACCTCCCTCCCTTGCGGTCACTTCTATAATGAGACTTGATACTGTCCAGTAGATTCATGAGACATTGCCTGCTTATTTGGATAAGAATTGTCTGTCTTGATCCTTTGCTTGCAACATATAAATTAATTAAGAATCACATGTTGTGAGTGTATTTACCGCAACTTGGATCTTACAAAAGTGTGAAAAGAAGCTCTGGATTTTCTTGCTGAGCATACATTTTAATTACCACTGCTTCAAAGCAATAATATCTAGCATTTTATATAACTGTTACATGACACAAAAATGCCATAAACAACATCTCATTTTGTTCCTACAACCATCCTACCAAGTAGGTGGTACAAATGTTTTTTCTTCGCTTTGCCAGTGAGGAAACTGAAGCTCAGAGGAGTCTGAGCTACTTGTTCAGAGTGAGACGGCTGATAAGTATCCAAGTCAGGGCTCCCTCTCTGGTTCTCTGGCTCCTACGTCTGTATCTCCTTTTCCTCTTTTTAAAAAACAAGGTCACATTCACATAGCATACAGTTAATAATTTCATTTTGTTTGCTTGTTTGTACCCCCATAACTTACTTGTTTTATAATGGTGGGTTTGTACCTTTTGACCCCCTTTACCCATTTGTCCACCCCTCAACCCCCCACTCTGGCAACCAATCTGTTCTCAGTATCTATGAGCTTAATTGTTTTTTTTTAGGTTCCACGTACAAGTGAGAGACTGTGGTGTTTGTCTTTCTCTGTCCTGTTTCACTCAGTGTAATGCCCTCAAGATCCCTCCATGTTGTCCCAAATAATAGGATCTCTTCCTTTCTATGGCCAAATACTATTCCATTACATGTCTATACACAATAGAATATTTATGTACACCACAGAATTAACCATCTTACAGTGGACAATTTAGCTGTATCTAGTGCATTCATAATACTGTACAATCCTCCCCGCTATCTAGTCTCAACACATTTTCGTCACTCCAAAAGAAAACTCCATGACCACGAAGCAGTCACTCCCAATCTGCTTTCCGTCTCCGTGGGCTGGCCTCCCCTGGACATCTCCTATAAGTGAAGGTATGGGATATGTGACCTTTGGGGGCTGGCCTCTTTCCTGCAGCAGGATGTTTTTGAGGGTCACCCCTGTTGTAGCACGCATCGGCACTTTATTCCTTTTCCTGGAAGAGTAGTGTCGCTTTTTATGAATGTACTACAATTTCTTTACCCGTTGACGGATATTTGGATTGTTTCCACTTTTGGGTTTTTGTCAACAGTGCTGCTAAGAACATTGGGACATTTGTTCAAATAATGTTAATTATCGCTAATGGATACGTGGATAGTTTTCAATCTTGGGCCATTACGAATAACGCTGCTATGAACATTCGTGTACAGATATTTGTGTGGGCATATGTTTTCAATTCTCTTGTGTATATATCGAGGGGTGGAAATTATGGGCCACATGATAATTCCATGATTAACTTTTTGAGGAACTGCCAAACGGTATTCCACAGTGGCTGTACCATTTTACATTCTCGTCAGAAATGTACGAAGGTTCTAATTTGTCCACATCCTCATGACAATTGTTTTTTTCCTGTGTGCGTTTTTTAAATCATAGCCACCCAAGTGGGTGTGGAGCGGTGTCTTCTGTAGTTTTGATCTGCATTTCCTGAGTGACTGATGATGTTGAGCATCTTTGCACGTGCTTGTGGGCAATTTGTACACCTTCTTTGGAGAAATGTCTAAGTCCTCTGTCCATTTTAAAAAATTGGTTTGCTTTTATATTTCCTTTGTAAACATGCAAATGATTCTTTCTCCCCTTGAATTCTACTGTTGCACCTTTGGAAAATTTACATTCCTGCTCCATAAATGCACACTTTTGTGGGGGAAATACAATTACACATTCTTGAGATAATTTTCTGTTGTAGAGTTCCATGCATGTGTGTGGTAGGGGGCCATTCTTACCTACGGATAATATATAAAATTCTACCTGGGTGGTGAGATCATTGACTTATTAATATCTTCTGTCCAGGGGCGCCCCTCAAATGAGGAACCAGGGCAGATTTGGGAACACGGACTTCTCTTTAACTTAGACCGGGGAGAAGAGGTGTTTGCTGCCCTCTGTCAGAGAACAGTGTGGCACCTGCTGTGGTGGGAAAGGTGAGGAGGGGGCGGTGATGGGGATGAGGGTGAGGGGAGAAGGCCAGACTCTCTCCTTAACTGGCTGTAACAGCTTCTTGGGCCAGAGGGTATGAGTGTGGTCAGACCGTTGCCTGAGGGAGTCATACTTCTTTGTGCTCTTTGTATTTTGTAGCTATTTCCTTGTTGTCTGTCTTAGTACTGAGTGGGCTCTGTGTCAGAGTGCCAGTCTGCCTCAGGTATGCAAGGGAACCATGGACAAAGGTCCTGAGAAGGAATGGGTTCCCAGAGCCAAGTGAGGTGGTGGCTACCGTGGAAATAAGGGGGAGAAGACATCAGATGGAGAGAGAGGCTCTGCAGAGGCTCAGCAGCCAGCTTCAGGCTGGCTTCCTCTGGGACCCCTCATTTACCTGCTTCTGTGTTTATCCCTCTGAAGGACCTATGTTCTTCTGCAAAAGTGACTGGATAATTCTTTGAGATATTAATTTACATAGTTTTCTCTCCTCATATTTCCTCCTTTGCCCTCCTTCCTTTTAATCAGATGATTGGCTCCTGTCTACAACCTCAGGAAAAGGGGGTGACTGGCCAAAAAGCAGAAGCACACTGTAAGTTACTTGTCTGTGTGCTTCAAAGGCCCAAATATTCAGGGGACCTTAGAAGATTCTGGGTTTGAACAAAATCTTGGGGTGAGGGAAGGGCTCTTCTTTTACCTTCGAACTTGAAAAAGATTCTCTGGGGCTAGGGTGGGGATGTGGACAGCTCAGGAGCATACCTCGGCGTCAACACAGAGGGGACTGTGGGTCCCAGAGGAGAGGGGATTGTGCCCTGCCTTACTGGGCGGCCTGGGAGGCTGTGCGGCCCCAGGGAGGGAAAATTGGGTGAGGTTTGCTAGTCTGAATAATGCCTGCCCCTGCATTTACACATTCTAATCCTGGAATCTGTGGATATGTTACACATCACACAAAGGGTTTTGCAGATAGGATTAAGTTAAGGATTTTGAGATGGGGAAAATTATCTTGGAATCCCCAGGTGGAAACAATGTAACCCCAAGAGCCTCACCAGAGGGAGGCAGGTGTGCAGAATCAGTGAGAAGGTGTGGCGATCTTCCGCTGCGGGCTCTGAGAAGGTGGAGGATGTGGCCCGAGTCCGGGAGGGCAGGTGACCTCCAGAGGTGGCAAAGCAAGGAACCAGATTCTCTCCTAGAGCTTCCTGGAGGCACCGGCCCTGCTGACACCCTGATTTCAGTTGAACTTCTGACCAACTGTAAGATTATAGGTTTGTTGCGCTTTCAGCCTCTGAGTTTGAGGCAGTTTGTAACAGCAGCAGCTGGGAACTGAGACGGCAGGGGGAGGCAGGGAGGATGGAGGCTGTGCAGTGCAGCCCTGCACCCCAAGTGGGCACAGCAGCAGCAGGAGTCAGCAGGAAAGCTTAAGGCCCACCAACTCTCACTGTGCAGACTGGTGATTGAGCACCCAGTGGGTCCCCACCCCCAGGGCCCTGGCAAGACAGGAGCACCCCAGAATGTCCTGTCACAAACCTAGGAAAGCTGGAAGTTCCCTCCAAGTGAACATGAAAGATCTGTCACTCAGTCTACATGGGCACTGAAAATGTAAATAAAGGCAGTTATCATTCTTGTCCACTGAGCTTGGGGACTGAACTTCCTGCTGTCTACATAATGTTTTTATTTCCAGTGCAGGGGATGGAGCACCTACTGTGTGCCATGTGCTTTACGTGTGTACGTCCTAGTTACTGTTCGCAACCCACAGAGGTAAGCACCCCTCGTTATCAATTTAGCTTGCAGCTGAAGATGTGCCAGATAGAGAATGAGAGAAAGCACATTCCATTATTTTAAATATTAAAAAGTACGAGTTCCAGGCTTATCCAAAAATTGTAATCAGCTTGCTCCAAGTATCCCCGACCATCTTACACATCTATGTAACAATCCACTGAGGATTTCTGCACCACGTGAAGCATTAAGAACATCACTCATCCAATTATGAAACGGGGGGTAGTTTGTGTTTGATACACAATACCATACGGTATTACATATATACTATACTGTCCTCCACTTACATGAATTGTAATGAAAATAACGTGCATATGTTAAAGATATACAATGAATGCAAATAACAGTGTCACCCACTGGGGTGATGACAGAGCCACGACTGTGGTGCGTGCTACACCCTCCAGCCCAGACTCAGAGGTGCAACACCACTTTTTCTCTGCTGGATGCACGAGTTTCCCGGAACTCAGGTGACCGCCCATGCCATGGTGAAGTGGGGACAGACTTTGAGGATGAGAGGGTAGCTGTTGATGACTGCACTGGGATGACAGGGGAAGCCAGGACTATCTGGGGTGGGGTGGGACATGTGGCAATTCTATGTAGAGCAGTGCTGCGGTTTGGAGAGTGGATGTTATTGCAGGTTTTACGTTGAGTATTTGCACTGTAGGAGTTTGGCGTTCTGTTTGTTTTGTTCCTGTTTTGCCAGCAAGTCAAACCAGGACTCAAAGAGAATAAGTACTTGTCCAAGTTCTTACAGTAACTTCTGAAGTAGGAATTCAAACCCAGATCTGTATTACTCTTTTGCACTGTTTTTTTTTTTTTCCTGTGGTTGTGGGCTTTTGTTGTTGTTTTGTTTTGTTTTGTTTTGTATGTGTGTGTGTGTGTGAGTGATTCCAAGACTGTCAACTGGAGGTCTTTTCTGAGACTCCAGAGAGCTTGTTCTAGTCCCACAATAAGCTTCCAGAGGCCAGGGCAAGTTTTCCTCCCCTAACTCACAGCCTGCAGTGCTGGCTTTAGTGGGCTGATGTGACTGGTCCTTCCTCTTGAGGGCCTGGGTCTGCTTCCAGGCTNGTGGTTGTGGGTTTTTGTTGTTGTTTTGTTTTGTGTGTGTGTGTGTGTGTGTGTGTGTGTGAGTGATTCCAAGACTGTCAACTGGAGGTCTTTTCTGAGACTCCAGAGAGCTTGTTCTAGTCCCACAATAAGCTTCCAGAGGCCAGGGCAAGTTTTCCTCCCCTAACTCACAGCCTGCAGTGCTGGCTTTAGTGGGCTGATGTGACTGGTCCTTCCTCTTGAGGGCCTGGGTCTGCTTCCAGGCTTCGCTGCAGCAATGGAGATTGAGAGCAGTCATCCCTCTGGCCGGCCTGCCTTCCTTCCTTCCTTCCTTTTTTCCTTCCTTCCCCTTTCTTCCTTCCTTTATTCCTCCTGACCAACCGTAAGATTATTCAGGTAGAAGCTTTGGCCTGGGCCAGATGAGATGCTGCTGGGACTCCGCGCAGGAGAGGCACCCTGTCCTCCTGTCTCGTCAGACTGCCCTGGTTTTACAGTAAGACAATAGTCTGACAAAGCTCATGCGCCATGAAGAACACAAATATTCCCCGTGAAGAGAAAGTACGGGTAAGGCACGGCCCAGTGCTGGGAAGAAATCTGTCATTAAACCAATGCGCTTCGGTCTAAGCTTTCAGCACTTGAATCTTCGGGATCACGATCTTGCACTGTCATAAGGAGTACTGTGGCAGGCACGCTTTGGCCATTTCAAATTCTAGTTCCTTGGGCAAATAAATGCTCTACTAACTTTGCTAGGTGTGTAGTCCAGAGAAACATTAGTGCCCATTCTCTTTTCTCAAAAAGAGAGGTCCTGGTAGCAACGGTCTGAAGGGACTTTATTAGGATCCAAGCACCAGATGGTGATGCCTCTGCCATGGCTACCAGTTACCTCTCTGCCACCTTTTGTAAAACTTGTATGAAATTGTATCGCTTAGTCTTTGGAACACAGCCGATCACTTAATATTATTGGGCAAAGTCTCCACTCAGTTCTGATCTCCTTTCATGGGTGCAAGTGCAGTCACTTGTTGTGGGCCACTTGAGGGACTGCCCGTGGCCCTCGACACTGTGAGGCCTCCTGTGATTACCCAGTGCCACGTAACTGTCCCCACCTGGCAGTGGACTGGGCGGAGCCTGAGATCAGAGCCAGTCACGGGGAGCATGGCAAGGCACAGCAGAGATGAGCTCTGGTACGCCTGCAGCTGACCCTATTGCACATCCAATATGAGATTCAGCGAGCACCGCATTTTTCAGACCATAAGATGCACCTTCCCCCCTCCGCCGAATTTGGGAGGAATAATGGTTGTTAATGCTGCTGTTGAGTTCTGTTTACATTTACACTGGTGAAATATTATGTTATTTATATTATTAAATATTTTACTGCATTTTTTGCTTCAAATATTCTTTTCCTATTTTCCTCCTCTAAAACCTAGGTGCGTCATATGGTCCGCAAGATCTGGTCTTCATTGGGGGCAGGCACTATTCTAGACACTGCATAGGAACAGGAACCTAAACAGGCAAAGATTCTGGCCCTCAAGGAGCTTGCAGTCTATTGTGGAAGACACACACCAAACAAGATAAGTAAAACACCATGGCAACAAATGAAGTAAGGGAGGTGAACAAGGAAGGAAAGAAGAAACCAAGGCAGGCGTACTGAGAAAGTGACGGTTTCATAAAGGAATGAAAGAGAAGAGTGATTGAGCCATGAGGATGTTTGTGAGGGGGGAAAAAACCAGGCAGAGAAAGAGCAAGTGCCAAGGCCCTGAGATGGGAGCATTTCTGTTTGGTTGGAGGAACAGTGAAGGGGCCAGTGTGGCTAGGCTTTAGTTGACAAGGAGGACTTAGCATTTCCTAAGGAAATTTTCATTTCCAGAATTTTTAAAAAAGGAAAAGTATTTGATGGGAAAAAAAAGAATAAATCTGATTTTGTCATTGGTTAGATCATGCTCCATTTTCCTTAGCTCAAGAGCAAGAATGTTTAAAGGAGAAGGGAGCAAGAGTAAGAGGGAAGTGGAGAGAGAAAAGAGAAGAAAAAGAGTAAGCTTGCCCAGAGCACCCTGGCTTCCCCCACCCCCGCCCCGCCCCACTGCTACTGAGATCTCTGTGTCTTCTGCCCATAGAGGCTGGTTCTGTACAATACGTTGAGGAAGCCAGGTAATGGTCCTGCCAGGATAAAGCCTGGCAACTTCCCTAAGACACATTTCCATGTGCCCTGCCTGTGGACTCACCTTTCACAGCTGCTAGCGGGATGGCAGGGTTGAGTCGTATTTTTCTGGACTGATGGAGAGGAAGTCATTGCAGGGGAATTTTTTAAACTAATTTTTGTTTATTTGAGCAAATATCTGTTGAAGTCCTACTGTGTGCCAGGCGGTGCTACATAGGAAAAGCCACTCTTACCCTGGTGTCCAAGGAACTAAGATGCCTACCACAAACAAAGGGCACACTCTTCTGGTATTGGGGCTGCATTTTTTCACTTGAGGCTGAAACGAGCACAAGTACTGTTGAATGGCCTATGCACGCCCCAGAGGCCCCAGGTGGGGAATAGCTATGTCGTGGGTGTGTGGGCACTTCCAGTGGAAAAGAGGAAGACTCACTCAGGAAGCCTCAATGAGCCCCACTCCACTGAGGCTGTGGTGTCCTTTAAGAAACAATACAACTCTAGCAAATGGGTCATACGGTTCCTTCAGCAGCTACTACCTTTCTGTCCCTTGCTTCCCTACTATGCTATGATGAGGAAACTCAGCTTCTTGCTCTCATCTTCAACTTGCTGTTATCGACCCAAAGACTCTGTCCCAATTAACACTACCAGGAGGAAGGATCTAGTCAGCCAATCCCTTCCAGATCTGTGCCTCTGGGCACAGTGTGGACATGGCCACCTAGTCACGTTTAGAAAGCTCGCATGGGGTCAGCCTCCCATTTCGGGTCCTTCAGCTGTGCCAGTGTGCTGTTTCATGTGCTGGACTTACCTGTTCCACCCACCCATAGCGAACCCTCCCCGGGGAAGTGTGGAATAGGCAGGCACAGTGAAGTTTCCCAGAAGGCCGCTAGCTCAATTTCCCCAGCCCCTTGGAGTTCTGTCCCTTCAGAAAAGTGAGAGAAACTCTCTATTGTTTATCCTCACCCCTTTCTTTCCTTATTAAATCTCAATATATTCTGGCCTCCATATATTCTACCACACACCCCACTCCTCCCCAGTGCCTGAACATTCAACTGAGGGTGTGTATTCACACACTCTTTACTCGCACATCTGGAAATTAAGTGTAGATAATAAATAAAAGTATTCCTCATTATTCTAGGAGCTGATGTTGCTTGTTATTTCCAAACTCTGTGTTCCATGTATCAATAGAATTTATAAAAGCCATGTTGTTCAAAATAAAATCGTTCCTTCAGATTCTTTGAGGCTTTGCGAGGACTGGCCAGGTTGTTGATTCTTTCCTCTGTGTCAATGAGATCACATAACATTTTATATTTAGGTTCCTCCAACACTGATATCACACTCAATGGACCTCATTTAGAATGTCACAGCATTGCGCCCACGTGAGCTATGTGTGTTTTCTGCCAATCCACAGATGTGTGCGGACATTTCCCATTTAAAAGAAAATGGACTACATGCTTCTTGCTTGTGCTTATCAGGTCTTAAATGGGAATTATTAGACCACAGGGAAGATTTGTAAGAGATAATGGTAATGTGATCGTTTCATCGGTCATTCCATTCGAAGGGAAGAATCCCTTAATTTTCCTTCCTTCATTGGAAGAACTGTTTACAAAGATGTAGTTCCACGAGTCCAGAGGGCTGTGTGAGGGCCACGTGGGAACCTCAGGGGCAAATACCCTCTTCTTCAGGAAGGATTTAGGACTAGGAACAGATGCTAATGGGGAAATGATTCAGTCTGTGGTTAGTTATGCCTGGCATTATGAGCACGAGTGAGCTCTGTATACTCAGGGCACAAGGAAGCACTCACTAGATGCACAGGGGGAGGGGCTTCAAACTCTCCTTTCTCTCTCTTTCCTTAGATCTGCCTGCCTGATCTTTTACCCCTGCCATGGTCTTTGCACACTTGCTGGCTTTGACCCTGCTGCTTTTGTCTCTAACAAGCCTCCATGTGGTAGGGGACAGGGGACAATCCATTCATTGATTTGTATATACCCTTGTTGATTCATTTATTTACCCACTAAGACACTCACTCATGTGACAATGGTCCAACAAGTATTTGATGACAGCCTCTGTGTGTCTTGTGGCATGTCAGGTACTGAGTAGTATGTAAAAATAAATTTAAGACACAATTTCTATTCTCTAGAAGTACATTATTTCATTTGAGAGAAAAGTCTAGTGTACGTTTTAGTTTAGCACAATAAAGTGACCCAGATAGTAAGAGCTATAGGAGCTCCCAGAAAGGTGAGGTGAGCGGTGGAGGTTACCTGGAGAAAGTAAGACTTAAGCAGGATTCTAAAATATGGGGGTCTTTGAGAGGTATGGAATGGGGAGGAGAAACCTCAAAACAGAAATGGAACATGCAAAGGCCGCAGGTCATAAATTATAGTGGTATTTATGAGGGAGAGTGGAGAGAACATTCTGGCAAGAAGAAAGTGGCCATATCTGAAGTTATAGAGACAAGTGTCAAATTAGATCAGGGCCAGACTAATGAAGGAATCTGAGTGGAAGAAATGGTTTGACTTTATTTGATATAGGTCTTGAGAGCACTGGCACTCCTGAACAGCAATGGCGTGCTGTTGGAACCAGCTTCATAGTTAAAGATTCCATCCCTACCCAATAGTCAGGCGGTTTCCCTGGGAGGATAGGGGGAGGCGAGCCCTGATAAGGGCACCCTCTTAATAGGTAGTGGGAGGAGGAAGGGAGAAGGGAGCAAAGGAGAGTGATGTCTGATTTTCCTAAGTGTGTGAAATATTGGAGGACTTTCTGGCACAAGCTTACATGAGTAAACTTGAGTCAGACAGGCTTGCCAGTGAGAGAAAGACTTCGTGGTGCCTCATGTAGAAAGGAGAATGGATCAGCTCACATAACGAAGCAGTAGGAACGGCTAAGGGTGGGTGTAGCTCAGGGCAAGAGGGCAGACCATATTTACGACGCCAGCAACTTTAGCATAAAAGTGAAGACAATCATTCTTACTTGTTCTTTGATTAATGTGATCAAATCAATTACATCTAACAAATTACCATATTTTTATTAAACATGTTGCACCACTTACATATCCAGGTTCCCATAGGTGATTTCAAATAAGAACCAACTTACTATATATAGATATAGTAATCCTTTATACACTTATAATAATATATAATGATTTGTTTATATTTGTGATATAGTAAAATCACAATAACTAACACTTATATAGCACTTACTATATGCTAGGTGCTGCTGTAAGCAATTTTCATATATAATCCTGTGTAGAAAAGGCAATACTTGTGTACTCTTCGTGGGATTATAAATTGGTGTAGCCACTATGGGAAACAGTGTGGAGATTCCTCAAAAAATTAAAAATTGAGCTACTATACCACCCAGCAATTCCACTGCTGGGTATTTATCCAAGGAAAATAAAGACACTGATTTGGAAAGCTGTATGTACCCCCATGTTCCCTGCAGCATTACTTACAATAGAGGACGTATAGAAGCAGCCTGGGGGTCCATCGATAAATGAATGGGTAAAGAAGATGTGGTGCATATATATACAGTGCAATATTTCTCAGCAATAAAAAAGAAGGAAATCTTGCTCTTTGTGACAATATGGATGCTAAGTCAGTCAGACAAAGGAAGACAGATAGCAAATAATTTCACTTATATGTGGAATCTAAAAAACAACAACAAATAAGTAGAGCAAAACAGACCCATAAATACAGAGAACAAAGTGAGAAAGGAAGAAAATGGAGGGGTGGGTAAAATATATGGAGATAAAAATAAGAACAAATTTAGCACATCAGATTTCTTTTTCTGTGATTTTGTTACTAAATTACATTTTCTTTCATGAGTTTTTGCTTCTTGGAATAAATAGAAAATAATAAATATAAATTTTAAGATCTTAAAAAAGATATGAGCAACTCCTATCCCAGAACAAGTACTAATCTCCCTAATATATTAGGAGTTTTACAAATAATAATAATAAAACCCTCACAATCTAAAGGGGGGAACAGGCAAAGGATTGAATTTATTTAATAAAATGAATAGAGTTTTGTAATAAAACAAAATAAAAACAACATAAAAGATATTCATTTTCAATAATAAGTGACGTAAGTGTTGAGAAACCAGTTTCATGCATCAGGTTGGCCAAGATCAGTCATTCTGGTAACACTGCATTGGTGAGAATTCAGTGACAGGCTGTTAGTAGAAATGTATGAAGGGCAATTTGACCATATATACTTAACTACCAACTCTCTGCCCAAAATAAGGGAGCGGGCATTATTTTTATTTGTAGACTTTGCCAGTTTTAATGGTGTGACTACTTCCGCCATGGTCAATTGCAAGCTATTCTAATATCAACCACCTCTGAAAATGCCTGACATTTTGACAAACAGATCTTGAAAGCCCATATGAGCCTGGCCCAGCACACCACTGAGTAGTCATCAGAACATATGAATGGTATACATACCAAATTGTACCATTACATGTAAAAACAAAAGATCTGAAACAATTTCACATTGAAAATTGGCCATCAATAGAGAACTGCTTAAACAAATGATTAGATCATAAAGTTATAAAACAAATTGAGAAGGTTATTTACACGTAGGAAATAATCTCTAAGCTATATTTGTAAGTTACAAAAAGACTAAAGTTCAGAACACTGTGTATCATAACATTTGAAGGAGGAAATATATGTATATAGAAGATCTCTGAAAGGATGTATAAGAAACTAGAAGCATTGATTTCTTCAGAGAAGGAGAAATGGGCAGGTCACATGCGTACGCCCATCAGCACTCTGCTGAGCAGTCTGGGTGGCTAGCTGCAGAGCTCCGGAATTTGTCTATGTCATTCTCTCCTGAGTCCCCTGTTCTGCAAACTCTAGCCACTTTGGATTCCCCAGAATCACTGCTCTGTCCCCTCAGCCCAGGGAGTCTGCTGGTCTCCGCCTGAATCCCCCTTCCCAGTGTCATGTCCCGGAGTCTGTCTCAAGTCACTGGACAGAGACACCTGTGCAACTCATCGCATTTACTTTCTACCTCTCAGGGGCCACTGTCTTTCACTGTCTGGTGTTCAGTGGTTTGGCAACCATTTTCTTATATATTTTGTTCACTTCCTTAGCTGTTTTGGACAGAAGGGTAAATCTAGTCTCTGTTATTCCTTCTTGGCTGAAAATGGAAGTCCAAAAAAATTTTTAGGAAAAAAATAGGTGGCAGATTTTGTTCATTTCCTCAGGATATGGGAAGATTTCTCACTGAACCACTGAATATTGATCATACAGAATTGATGAACATTTCATATTGAAATTAAGACTCCATGAAAAGAGCAAAAATGTGGCCACAGAAGGTGAGAAGACAGCTGGATTGCATATAATTAACTAGAGGAGATTAGAAAAAACCAACCTGCAGATAAAGTTCTAAAAAACAGACAACTCAAGATAAAATCCTGTGAAAGTCATTGACACCACACAGAAGAGAAACTCTAAATAGCCACTGTGTATATGAAGTGCTGCTCAACTTACTAGTATTCGTGGAAATGAGATGACTGTAAAGTCAACATTTGCCACCAGATAGAAAAAAAAATCTAAAAACTAGTAACTTCAGCCCTGGCTGGTATAGCTCAGTGGATTGAGCACAGGCCCGCGAACCAAACAACCTCGGGTCGATTCCCAGTCAGGGCACATGCCTGGGTTGCAGGCCAGTTCCCTGCAGGCCAACTCCCAGCAGGGGATGCACGAAAGGCAACCATACATTGATGTTTCTCTCCCTCTCTCCTTCCCTTCCCCTCTAAAAATAAATAAATAAAATATTAAAAAAATAAATAAAAAATAAAAACTAGTAACTTCAAGTGTTAACAGACTAAGGTATAGCAAGAACTCTTCCATTGCTTGTCAGGAGTACGAATTGATGTAGCTATTTTGGAAAGCACTTTGGCACTTTCTGGTGAAGTTAAGACACGCGCACCTCGTGGTCCAGCAGCCGCTCCCCAGGGTCTGTGCCATACACGACGTGCACAGGAGTCTGCACCACACAGAACCTCACGTGTGCGTGGGCCAGGATACAGGTTTAGGAATGCTTACAGCAGAATTTCTCATACACAGCCACATGATGAAAGCATTTCAAATGTCCATCAGCAGTAAAGTGGGCACATTTTGCTGTATTCTTACAACAGGTAACATTAAAAATGAATGAGTTCAGTCACACATAACAGTGTGGGTAAACTTTACAAATATGATTTTGAAAAGTTAAAATTCTAAAGAAAAAAAGCATTCAGTGTGATTCTATTCATAAAGTTCAAAAACAGATGGAATTAGGTGTGTTATTTAGAGATACACTCTTAAGTAGTAAGACTATAAAGAAAAACCCTAAATATTACCCTTAGAAGGTTACATATATCAAAGTGCATAATACATGAAAATGGCATATGCCATGACATGGCACATAGTCTATGCTCAGTAGATTTTATCTCAAAGTACTTATATGTGTTCTGAAATTCAGCCCTTTCTTGGCAAACAACATGCACTTGGGTTGGGGGCGAGGGGTTGCTAATCTAACCAGTTAACTCCAAGATGAGTGTCCTGATGATCGAGACCGTGACCTGCTGCTAAGCCTACTTGTTATGAACTCTAAATGGCATATATTTCTCCTGAGGCATTTCTTTTTGTGTGAAATATATATATGTTCTCCATCATAATTATTGATTTCATATCCAGCTTTTTCTTGCAGTCAAGGAGAAACTATATTCAGCTCAAGCAAGTAAATGTGCATTTAAGAGGTCAGCCCCAGCATCAGAATAAATATCTTGAGAGTGACTGCCATCCACTTGCAAGAGAAAGAAAGAGGACTATGGTCAGGGGAACTTGGAGACTGCACCTTGTCTGTCCTGATGATGCAGTCTCTGTATAGATAGGGTTGTGGTTCATAAACATGGAGAGGTAAAAATGTTGTCCAGCTTGGTTTTCAGCTTGAGTTAAATAAGGAAACTGGTGGCATAATCTTGGAAGTACCAACCCTTCTTGGAGTCAACTGTCTCCACCCCATGGAAGCAGGAGGGGAAATCAAGGAGACAAGGAACCGGAACAATTAACCATCTGCATCTACATGCTGCATGTGCATTGCTGAGCCATATGTGTTAACTGAAATTACCGCCAGGATACCAAAATATAAAAGACATAAATCTGACACAGTTTTAAAAGTCAGCATATGTAATGATACATCATATAAAGAATGCTTTCTATGAATACTTTCCAGGGCTGAACACATTGAATGTCCGTAACAACACTAGGGACTTACAGATGAGGTCTGCAACAGTACAGAAATGTTAAGTACCTTCCCTGAGGTCACGCAGCTACTAATTTAAGTGTTGGGGCTAGGTTTGAATCTAAATACTCTGATTTAGAGTTTTGTCCTCTCACTAACTATACCATCTAAGTATACTGCCAATGTTGACAGTATACAACTTCCAAAGCATACAAACTATGAGCTTAGTACCTAGTTAGCAAAAATAAGTAATAAAAAATAGGGACCCTCCAGTTGGGGCACCTAATTCATAAAACCCTTCTGTAAACCACATGATGAGTTACATAGATGACTTAGAGGTTTGTATATTGGTTAAGGCTGAATTAGGCTGCGAGCAAAGGGTTTCTTTGTCTTGGTCAACAAGTCCAGGGAGAGACAATCCAGGCTCAGTGATTCCACATGGGACTGGGCTACTTCTACAGTTGGCTCTCCCCCCTTTAGCCTGTAGCTTTCTTCCTCAGCATCGCCAAATGATTTCTGTACTTCCACTTACTGGTTTTTGTCCCAAGAGGAAGAGTTGGGAAGAGGCAACGGACAAACATCTAAAGTCTAAAGGGCCATGACAGCTGACATTGTTTCTTTAAAAACTTTTCTTAGAACTTTCACTTAAGAGCTTACTTACATTTCATTGGCTACTTTAATTCAATCCTAGCAACTGAGTAAAGAAATATCATAGTTGCAGATGGGAGCTGGGTCAGTTAACTCTCGGTGTTGCCACAGGATGATTTGCTCTCAAAGCCAAAATTGTTAAGGCTCTGCTCCTAGGAGATGCTTATGGCTATATTCCTTCCTTCAGGAAGGAAGTCCAAGTACAGCTTGCTGCTCGTTATCCAAGAAGTGGACAGAAACTTGCTATGACCAGCGTGGGGCTTGTCAGTGGTGATATTCCCTACAAAAAGGGACCTTTGGCTGCTAGCAGGCAAAATCTTTGTAGGGCAGGAGACATCTGCTATTCACTTGTCAGCGTCCATTCCCACTTTTCTGGTAATAGCATCTGAGTTTTCTTTTGGACGAAGAGTTCTGCCCAACCTCACTCTATGAGGTTTGGTTAGAGCTGACACTCAGGCCTACTCTGTCAATACCCTCCGTTTCTTTGGTTGCAGGAACGAGTTCGGGGCCAGGTGGGTGACAAAGCATCTTGTTAAGACTCAGTCCAGAACTTCTGCTGGAACAATCATGAAATAAGTAATATTTCCCCTGGGATTACTGTCTCGAAAAATAGTTAAATTGGCATTTCTGTGGCAACCACATGCTAGATGCTGACTGAGATTAAAGGCAGAACAGGAAGGCAGAATTAAGAGATAAAGAGAAAGGTTGAGACTTCATGAAGTTGTCTGAACCTCTGAATCCATTTATACCTGAGACCCCATAACCTGGTTTGTTTGTTTTTTTAATATGTAAGCCATTAAATCCCCTTTTTAAAAAAGGTGTTGCCAGTTTTTAAAATTTTTATCACCGACAGTTGAAAGAATCCTCAGTAATATAGCCAGACTGCATCATCCTGAGTCATCTTCTTTTAAAATAAATATTTTATTTATTTTTAGCGAGAGGGGAAGGGAGAGAGAAAGATCAATGTGTGGTTGCCTCTTGTGTGCCCTCCTCCACTGGGGACCTGGCTACAACCCAGTCCTGTGCCCTGACCAGGAATTGAACCGGCCACCCTTTGGTTCACAGGCTGGTGCTCAATCCACTGAGCCACACCAGCCAGGTCCATCCTAAGTCTTCTGAATATTCTTCTCAGACTTGAGGGACAAATCATGGTGGTTCTCTATCTTCACACACACATGCCCAGTCACTCAGATTCACACCAACTTGATCTTCTCTTTTTGTCAGAGAGAAGGGGCTCCTACCACCACCTCACAACTCTGTGACTACAAGTGAGAAGAGAAATAGTGCCTGTAATCATATCATAAGTAAAATGACATCTACAAAAATGAAGTGAAACATTGCTAAACGTGCACATACTTCTCACCCATTTTTAGCCAAAAAAAAAAATCATTTTGAATATGTTTGCACTCACCTTGCAAAGCATTTTGGAGGACTAGCCTTATAAAGCAACCCATGGAACTCTAACAGACAGTGACCAATAGAAAATCTTGAAGGCACCCATGTCGATGTGGCTCAGTTGCTTGGAGCATCATCCCATTCACCAAGAGATGCAGGTTTGATCC
Organism: Sturnira hondurensis; assembly: GCF_014824575.4. Lineage (NCBI taxonomy): Eukaryota > Metazoa > Chordata > Mammalia > Chiroptera > Phyllostomidae > Sturnira > Sturnira hondurensis. The sequence continues at coordinate 5,702,138 of NW_028074140.1, read as the reverse complement.
CAGTCGGGGCAAGTGTGGGAGACAACAATTGATATTTCTCTCACATCAATGTTTCTCTCTCCCTTCCTATCTCTCTAAAATTAATTATTTTTTTGTGAATTAAAAAAGTATCGTGAAGGTGACAGGATAATAGTGATGGACTTAAAGAAGTTTAGTGGAATGCTGGGCCTTCTCCACTGGCTCCAAGATGAACACTTATTTTGAGGAAACAATTGTGAGAAATGCTTCTTACTGAAAACATTTGATTATGGAGCAAACACTTGATTTTGAAATTTGTACTTAAACTATCAGGTTGCTGCCAAGTAAAATACATGTCCACCCAAACATATGCTTCAACTGAAAAAATGCTTGCCAATGTAGACGTGTAAGAAGAAAATGATGGAAACACAGTCAAGCTTAATATCTTATAATGCCAAACTTTTCAAAATGTTAATTTTACAAGCAATCTTCCAGTGTCACTTGTCAATTACTGTCATCCTCTGACCCCCTAACTCAGAGGAAGGTAAGGCCAGGCACCAATCCAGCTAGGACAGCATAAAATTAGGGGTCCCACGGGTGTATGGGAGAAGCCCTATAAGAACATATGCGCCTTGTTTCCTCAGGCAGACGTTGGGGGGAAGAGCCCCTTCATTTATGGGGCTAACTGGAAGCCGTCCTGGCTCGGAGGGCAGGAGCTGCTGCCAGGCAGGCAGGGGGACCCACTACGCACTAGGAAACACCAGCCCTCATAACGCGACTCAAGCATAGCATGTGTTCCTGATTTCAAACAGATGCAGTGCAATATGCTTGCCTCATCCTGACTATAACTTAAGGCCTACAGGCTCCAGCTAATTTAGGCAACAATCTGGTAACCAAAAGAAGACGGTTAGAACCAGTTAACATTTGCCAGAAGAGCTTCAAAGGAGATTGTCCTACAGATCCTTACCAATAATCTTCTGCACACAGTAGGTGCACATGAGATATTACATATAACTGTTCATTTGTAGGTGACTTCAGTTGGGCTTACCTATTCTTACTGATTCTGGGGGAAACGGAAGAGTAAGTTCCTGGGGGAAGGATAAATGGGCAGGAGACAGGGAAGGGAATACATGTTTCTGAAGGGATAGTTTTCCTTGTCTGATTATTTCTCTTTCGCTTCACTTGTTAAGACTTAAAGGGGGAAAAAAGCAGCTGTTTTTCACTCGATAGCTATTCATTAAATCTTTATGGGACCATACTGCCTTGATAAACTCATAAGGCTTTTGCAAATAATAATAGTTGATTTCCCTAGAAATGGAAAGGATATATTTAGAGGCTTTCTTGGGAGAATGAGTGGCCCCCACGATTGGTAATGCACTGCAGAGCCTTTCACCTCGAGGTCAGTAGGTCAAATCCAAATCAGGCCTGGGGTGGCTGAGAGGCATTGTTTGAGTGACAGCTGCTGTGTGACCAGGGAGGAAGGAGCTGGAGGGTTCGGCTGCATTTCAAGTAAAATGAACAGGTGCTGTCTGCAGTGATCCTGGCAGAGGATAAAAGGGAGTGGTCGGAAACAGGCTGAGCTTGGTCTCCCAGCCCCAGAGGCTGTCTTTGACCTGGCCGAGTGCGGAGCTTGCCTTCCCAACCCTGCTGTAGAGGGAGAAAACCTGAAGAGACCACATGTGCAAACCGTCAAGACTTCAGAAGACAGGCGAGGCTTATGTTGCATCCTGGGAGCAAAGAACAGTGTGCTAAGCTTTCTAGTGCCTTCCGCCTCATGCTTCCTATCCTCACAGTTTCTTTACCACTGTCGCTGGCACTGTGGTTTTCTGTCACTAACGGTGAGTGAGTAAAGATGCAAAAGGACCAGAGGGAAGGGGGCAGTGATTCATGGTGTGAGTTTCCCTGTTTTCAGTTTCTCAGCACGTTTTACCTCAGAGTCACGGCATCCTAAAGGTGGGGTGTAATGTGGGTGGTGGAGAGGGGGGTTGGAATTTAGTAGCTGCTTCGTTAGAAGCTTAAGATAGGAAATAACATTAATCCCATCATTTCACTGACTGCTGAAGACACGGAGGCCCAGTGTGGGTAGGTCACCGTGTAAGGCTTTAAGTCACCAGCCATAGAGGTGACTTCAGATGATGTAAACAGTGAACCCATGTATTTTACAGGGTAGTGAGTAGTTTGTTTTTTTATAGCGTCTCCTGGGAATCCGATGGGAAGAGGTAGGAGCAAAGGGGGCTCAGTTTGGCCTGGTGCTGATTGGATGAGGCAGAATCCTTACTCAGGGCCTTGGGGGGTTTTTAGGAGAGGCCCCTTCTGCTGTGTCCCCCCCAGGGCCACAGGCTAGGGCAGAGAATGCCCTACTCTAGGCACAGAAATAGAAGTCTCTTTCTTTAAGTCTCTATTTAAGTGCCCCCTTATCTGAGAAGCGTTCCTGGAGGGCAATATTTGTCATAGTAACACCCTCCTCCTACAGTACCCTTTCCCCCTAAACTTTCTTTATTGCTCTTTGTAGCACTTATTCCCATCTGACAATTTCTTGTGTATCGTTGTTTACTTTTTGTTTCCACCCCTCTTCTAGTGTACGCTTCCTGAGAATGTGGACTTTTCAGTTTTACTTTGTTTTGACACTCCCGTCGTCCTTTTCTGAGGGGAGAGTGCCCACCAGACTCTGCCTGTGCCCTTGGGAGTGGAGCTTCCCTTTAGACCCCAGGTCTGGCAAGTTTCAAAGCTCCTCCTTTGGGAGTTGGGAGGGAGGGTGGTTAGTCTCTTTCCAGAGATTTCCCCCCTGCCTGCATTCCAAGGTCCTCAGTCAGGTGGCTCCTCCCAGACCCTAAGGCGTGCAGGGACAGATACGAGAATACGAGAATACGTGTGAATGAGCAGAGGGAGAAATAGGGAAAAGGATGATCAGCGGCCAGGGTCCCTGGGCAGTTTGGGTGCTACATTTTCAACCAGGTTTTTTCAACCAGGTTTTGATAGGGGGCTAGAGGGACCTGCCCACTAGTCTGGATAAGCAAAGAGTCCTTCTAGCTGTATCCAGACTATCTCTTCATTTTCTTTTTATTCCTTCCCTCCTTTCACCTGTAGTCCCCCCCCCGCCCCCACTCCCAATCCATTTCCCAGAAAAATAAATCTCTGGGAGGAGGCCGGGAAGGTGGATCTCAGAGAACCCTTCTGAATAAATGTCTATATTAATGAATTATTAACTCAGCCACCCATGACCTTAAACCTAGAAGCAGAGCGCTGAGGGCGAGAGGAGAGCTGTTGAATTCTTTATCGGAGTCCTGTCAAAGGCAACAGACCATTTGTTCCCCTCCTCCACCAGGAAAAAATAATTAATATGAAAGGCAAACGTGAAAATCGTATGTCAAACGAAATCAGATAGAGGGGCTCCTGGACAGAATCATCTCCTTGCTTTCCTGCCCTTTCCTGACACTCCCTCCCTGCTCTGGCTTCCCACTCGCTTCTTCCCTCCTAGCTAAGGGTACAATAGGCTTCCTAAGGATAATTTTCGGGGGGAAGAATTGCTCTGGAAAGAGATGAATTTGGGCAGTTAATTTATCGATCCTGGAGCCGCTTCCCACTTGTTTTATTTTAGAGGTCATTAATCAATGAAGAAAAACACCACCGTGTTCCCCCGTTTGCATTTAATACACCCATGCTCCTTATTTATTTCTCTGGAACAAATTCCCAGCAAATATTCACCCATCGATTGGGGAGCGATGGATTTTTATAAAGGTCTGATCGCTTCCTAAGTGGTCGAAGTGATTTGTTTCCAAGGTCTCCTTCTAAGAAATGAAGAGGAGGAGAGCAGGTTTGAGGGGCGCATATCCTGATGGTCCCTGGGCTCTTTCTATAAACCTGAGCGGTGCCAGGCAGCTGGCGGAGGTGACCAAGCGGGCCCAGGATCAGCTGGGTGAATGGGACTCAGCCCTGGCAGATCGCAGGAGTGCCGGGTCAAGGAAGACCAAGCCCTGCACTTGGAGGACGCAGGCAGAGCAGGGGCCCGGTCCCTAGTCGTGGACCCACGGGTGAGGTGCGGGGGATGCTTGGGTCCCTGCTACCCTACCTTCAAGACCTTATCCGTGCGCTCCTGGACTCCCAGCCCTTATGAGTGCCCCACAGAACTGTGGGCCACCTTCTACACATGAGTTCCCTACGGCTTTTGGTCCCTAGGGTCTGGTCCCCCGAGACCTGCTGATGACAAGGACTGCTGGGGAGTCCTCGAATCTGAGGGTCTGGGACTCCACCACACGCTCGCATTGCGGGGAAGGGAAGCTCCGCTACAGCGTCTGTTTCCCTCCCTGGCCCAGGCAGCAAGGGGAGCCCAACCTCCTCCCAAGATGCCCCCACACCCCTCTGGGGGTCTGTCCAGGCGGTGAGGGTAGAGGTTTGGCTAGGGTGAGCAGGAAAACGCACTTGGCGCCTCATTGTCTCCATCATTCCTTAGTGGTATGGCTTCAGGTAAATACCCTTTCTGAGCTCCAGTGTCCCCAGCTGTGGTATTGGTGTTAATGACAATGCCTTCTCCGCACGGTTGCTGGGCAGACTCAATGTACTTGAAGCGCCTACCCGCGCCTGGCATGTGGAAAGCGCTCACAGGCCAGTCTGCTAATCTTATTAGGAAGGACCCCAGGGTTTCCCAGGGTGTGTGTATGGGGGGAGGGCGAGGGAAAGGGGGCATGAAGCTGTGGAAGCAGGTGCTGTCACTAGTGTGTCAAATTCCTGGGATTTTCAAGTGTTTGGTGGATGGCTAGTCTTGGGGACCCAGCGCGTGTAAGCAGCCGGCTTAGTCGGAAATAAGACAGCAGGGAGCTGCTGCGGCGCCTGGGCTCGCATCCCCAGTGCTGAGCGTCGTTCCCTGAGAACAGAAGAGTGTCTTCGCGTCTCAGCGTTGAACTGGAGGTGAGAGAGACTGCCCCTTCCCTCCCCGCCCGCAGCCACCGCCAGGCAGTTCTTCGAGCAGGGCAGGTTTACGGCAACGGGCCGGAACTTCACTCTCTCCTACCAACGAAGTTGTTCAAAGCCGCCAGAGCCTGCCTGCTCTGCCCTTGTGTGTTCACGGAGCCGTGGGTTTTCCCTCGTGGCGTCTGCCTTAAACTCCGGTGCTATCAATCCAGCCGGGAACGACTGATGATGACCTTGTCACAACGACGCCAGTCAAAACATTTTCTCTCCAAAGCTGTTCCAAACAGCACCGGGGCATTTTGCATGAGACCAGGACAAAGTCGAAACAGCGTGTTTCCCAGGCTCAGAAGGAATGAGTGGTGAGAAGACAAAAAGGAACAAGCAAAAACCAGGAAAGTGTGGCTAGTAATTGCTCGGAATAGCGAGCGCTATTGGTTTACAGTTGGTTTGTTTTGGGAAAAGACATATGCCATTTCTTCTCTTTGAAATGTGGAGAGAACTCCAACGAGGGGAAGGCACGCCTGAGAGGGTCAGTTGCACACACTAGGTCCGTGCCCCCACCCCTGACCCAGTACCACCATTGCCTGGAAGAGGGGGGGTGGTGGCGCGGGCGCCTAATTTGTGGAAGTGAGACAGAGCAGGGAAGGGCGGGCATGGCCCAAGGCGCTGTAGTGGGCTAGGTAGTCGGTGGGGCTGCACTCCCACTCTTCTCCTTGGATGCTAGGTTTTGGGGCAAAAGACCTATCCAGGACCCCGCCCAACCCCCAACCCGGGGCAGCCAAAGGCAGACAAGCCCCGCCTGTGTCCGGGAACAGCTGTACTACTAGACGTTACTCTAGATACTTGCCTTGGATGCCAACAAGAAGCAGCGAGCACCCCAGGAAGACAACTGGAGAGTGAGTGGGCTAAGTCCTGGGCGGCGTGAGACTCCCTCACAGCCGCCTTCTAGCCCAGGGCCCAGCTCCAGCCCTGCCAGGACCTGCCGCCCTTTAGAGACCCTTGGTCTCACCTCTCGCAGCTCACAAAGCCTGCCTCTTCCGCTGCGGACTGAGAGACCAAGTTTAATTCCTGCGGCGACCCGCTCCGCCCCCATCTCCCCGCTCCTGCCCACCTCCCCCCAACTCCCGGATTTGGGCTAGAAGTTGCCTGGCGGGCAACTGGACTCTGGCACCCTGCAGTAGTCCTGGGGGTCAGGTAACAAAATTGAGCCGGGCAAAAGCTCAAACCAGGTCGCAGACTTGGTCCTCTTGCTTGGCCGCACGCGCCCGACCGGATTCGATCGCCTGGACTTGTGCAGAGATGCATTCCGGTTTCTGCGTTTCCATTGCTTTCTGGGTCAGGGCAGTGAGAGGGTACCTAGAAAAGACTTGTAATGGGCAGAAAGAGACAACAGGCGCGCGGGAGACGTCACGCCAAAATAAAAGTAGGGGGTGGGACAGCGGAGGAGGTAGTTGTGCGGGAGAGGCGCACGGGCAGTTTGTGAATCCAGCAAGTTAGAGCTTCCCTCTCCCTCCCCTTGGTTCTTCTGGCCTCCCCCACCCCTCCCCATCCCTCTCTCTCTCTCTCTCTCTCTCTCTCTCACACACACACACACACACACACACACACACACACACGCTCTTGTATTTTGTGCTGTTGTAAAACCCACGTGTCCAGCCAGGAGGCTGCCAGAGAGTGGAGCCGAGGAGCCGGGGCTCGGCGGCCGGCGGGTGCAGCAACCGACCGAGACTCTGTCCCGAGCAGGGGTCCTGCCGGGGTCCTGCGCTGCCGCAGCACTGGTTTCCCGCCCTCCGAGGGCCTCCGTAACCCTTGCTGGATCACTAGGTCTCCCTCCCGAGAGGCCGGAGGCATGTAGCGCACCCAGGGTGCCCAGGCTCCCTCACGCTCCCGGAGATACGCGCACGCACGCTTCTGCCAGCAGCGGTTCCCAGTCTTCAGGTAAGGCGAGGTTCCTTTGGGACCGAGCGTCTTGGGCCCGCAGGATAGGAGGCTGGAGGTCCCAGGCTGGGGGCGGGGGGCGAGACTGACCCGCCTCCTAGCGCCCGAGGCCAACGCAACTCCGGCGCTGCGCCACTCCGGCTGGGGTCGGCTCCGGGCGCTGGTTCGGGGCGGGGGCTGCGTTCTGCCAGGAAGTGCCTGAGCCCCGGCTTCGACAGTGCAGGGTGGGAGCAGGGCTCTCTGGGCTGCGAGGCCTCGCGTACATGGCTTCAGAGTAAACTTTGCGCCCCAGAGGAGTTGAAGGAAGGAGCCGCTGAACCGGGCTGCTGCTGGGGAAGCCAAAGTCTGTGGCTCCCGCTCCAGGGCTTCGGCGGCCACCCTGCTCGCCCCTCTGGCCGGGCTCACGCGCACCCTCCTCTCTGCCCTCTGCCCCCAGTTCGAGGCGTCGGACATGCTGAAGCCCGGAGACCCCGGGGGCTCGGCCTTCCTCAAAGTGGACCCAGCCTATCTGCAGCACTGGCAACAACTCTTCCCGCACAGCAGCGGCGGCGGCCCGCTCAAAGGTGGCGGTGCCGCAGGTCCCCTGGGCGCGCCACAGCCTCTCCAACCGCCGCCGCCCCCGCCGCCGCCCCCTGAGCGCTCTGAGCCTCCGCCGGACAGCCTGCGCCCTCGGCCCGCCTCGCTCTCCGCCTCCTCCGCCCCGGCTTCCTCCTCCACTTCGGCCTCCTCCGTCTCCTCCTGTGCCGCCGCTGCCGCCGCTCTGGCGGGTCTTTCGGCCTTGCCCGTGACACAGCTCCCGGTGTTCGCGCCTCTGGCCGCCGCCGTCGCCGTGGAGCCGCTGCCCCCCAAGGATCTGTGCCCCGGCGCCGCCGCGGGCTCAGGACCTTCCAAGTGCGGCGGCGGCGCGGACGGCCGCGGTGCCTCGCGCTTCCGCTGCAGCGCAGAGGAGCTGGATTATTACCTGTACGGCCAGCAGCGCATGGAGATCATTCCCCTCAACCAGCACACCAGCGACCCCAACAACCGTACGTAGCTGCAGCCCGCGCGCTCTCTCCCGCGGCGCTGGCGCCCGTCTGGGACGAGGGTGGGAAGAGAGGGACCCCGGGGGGTGGACTGGCTCAGGCAGTGGGCCCCGCACCTCCCAGAACACCGTGGCAAAGGTTTTCTGGCGTTAGAGAAGAAAGAGCGGATGGGGGGGGGGGGTCCGGTGGCACTTCGGGGGTACCTCGTTGCCTCCCCTCACCGTCCAGTTCGCAGCCCCAAGTGTGTAGGACTTGAACCACCCGCGGGCCCGGGCTTTCACAGTCCTCCCTTCCACGGGACAGCGCCCCGGGAAGGTCCGCTACTTAGCAGGGCGCAATGGGGAGTCTGGAGAACCGGCCGGCCTGGCCATAGTGTGGACAAGATAGGGGCTCAGAATTTACGAGGAGCTTGGATTTCCAGGGCCTGTGTCTTCTCTCTACCTTCTGGAGTTAACTGCATCAGTTCGTTTTCGGGCCTCGGGGTTGTCTAGGGGAACAGCCGGGAGCTGCTGGCTAGTCTGGCCTCGCGGGAGGGAGGAAGAGTTTTGGTTGTTGACACTAGGTCAGTTTCTCCCTGCAGGCAGGCATTATTCTTAGGTCTACCATTTATTTAGAAGAGGAAAGAAAAAAAGTCAGCTGCTTAGTGAGAAATTTTTCATGTTCAGGATAGGGTTGTTCTCTGTGGACCCCGCATTCTCCTCGCACCCTCGACTCTGCAAACGTTCCCATCCTGTAGTCGTGCTTGATGGCTTAGTTATTCGTAAAATCTGGGTGACAGGAATTTAGTTTAAGAAGTCTAATTCTCCTTGTCCCCCAAGTAAATCGCAGATGCCTAATTAAACATCCGGTCTCATCCAGCTTTGGTTCCTATATGCTTAATTTCATGAGCTCAATCGCAAGGTTTTGGAGTAAGACTCTCGATGAACACCAGGAATGTGTATTGCTTTATATCTGATTCTTTCTGGTAATTTCAAAAGTTATGATATGTTGGGCCAAGCGCTGACGGTACTTCCAGAGACCAGAGACCAGAGACCTCTGGATAGAACATGAAGTCAGGTCGAAAGAGCCTGGGTGGAAGCAATGTAGAATCTGAAAGATCACTCCCCATTTTCTTCCTCTCATCCCTCCATCTAATTTCCGTGAGAAGATCATAGACATTTATTATTTTATTTTGAATAAGTCCCCTCTTGCAGATTGTCTGTCACTCTGTGAACTTTTTAATTCGTTGTAAAAGCAAAATACCTCCAGGTTAGAGTTATTTGAAGGACCCCAAATCCATTACTTTGATGAAAAAACACCGGGCATGAGCCTAGTGCTTATGTTGTATTAATCTTTTCATAATGATGGGGAATAATTGTTCTAACGAAGATGATTATAACTAACAAAACGAGCAGTTAAGTTTACTTTTTTCCCTTTCTAGAATCTGAAGGTAAAGTACTGGTTTAAAATGAGGGTTTCCACTCAAATTTGTTCTACAGTTGAGAAGTCGCTTGTATTCCAGAGTTTCAGAAAAGTTTAAGAAATTATATTGTCGTAATGGATTTCAAAAAAAAATACATATCTCCTTCTGAATTTCTTGAATGTGTTGCTTTCAACGCAGTCCTTTAAAATGTGAAATAAAAATAGAAATGCTTTGAGACAAGGCATGTCTTACAGTTAAGTGTAAGCACGGTCCCCGTGGGCTGAGAGTGCTTGTATCAAGCTTGCAGTTTCTCTTCTGAATGAAATCCGTGCCGGGAAGAGATACCAGCCGTGCTCCCCAGACTCCTGGCTGGTTGAGCTTCCCGTGCTGTTTGCAGTGCAGTCTTGAGGTGCAATACATTCTCATCAGAGAAAAACCTAGACTAATTAGATAAGGAATTGGGATAGATGCCTAATTAATATATAGCTCTTTGAACCAGTTTATCGCCTAGGTAACTTTTTTCCCTCTGGCTAGAGGAAATGAAGTATGATTTATTTAAATTATTTCCATAATGTTAGTCTTTTGGTGTATCTTTTTGAGTCCAATCGATTGCTTCAATATGCAAAGTGCAGGAGAAAAGACATGGGGGAAAGGAAGTCCGATTGTCCCGTTAGAGTTACACTTTGGTTGCTCCCTAATTAAAGGGCAGCTGGGAAAGAAAATAGAAAGCAGGGGTAGTTCTGCGTGATGATGAGGGACCAGGTCTCCCATTCTTTCAGGAACTTCTCTGAGCAAGCACAGGCACGCATTTTAAACTCTGGGGTGTGTTTTACAAACATGAAGTGAGGAGTGATTGACTTTAATTCAACTAGGGGCTCAGAAGAAATCAGAAATGCAAAGGATGAGACATTATTTCCCTAGGCAGAGCTCTCCCCCTTCCCAGGTTGTATTGGGGGGGGGTGAGAGGTAGAAGGGAAGCACCTATTAATTTCTGACATGTAGATTTCCCTGGCTTTCCTTTCAGTTTTTTGCTATCTTCTAAAAGAACTCTGTGAGGAGACCACTTAGCATTGTTTCATTTTGTTAGTTTGTATTGAGTCATTTTCTCTCTTTGCTACAAGGCAGAGAATGGGGGGGGGTGGGGGGAGCGGCTCCTCACGTCTCTATTCCCTAACAAGAGTAACTTTTTGCCTGGAATCAGCAACCCAGTTAAGACTTGTGAATCAGTAACAGTAGTCGTACCTTGAAACTTTATTGGCAGCCCTGGCAAATGCCATAGCGAAAGGCTTTTTAACCCTCTTTCCCACAAAAAAGATTTAAAAGCAGCCGAAACCATACAAGCCAGCTGAGTGAGCTGTTTCCATTATAGTATTTCTGTTATCTAACTCCATGTAGTCACTTTATTCTGTGATTAAAGTACACTCTCCACCAAAGCTCTAAATGTGTAGCTGCCTCTTTCATCTTTTTAAAATCGGATGGGGCAGTGTGTAATATAATTGGGGGATGAGGCCCTTTCTTTCTCTTCTTGTGTTACTGCCATCATTGCTGCTGGGTTGCCTGAAGCCATTGATTCCTCAGAGTCTATGGCAGTGGCCCTGGGTTTTGGTGTGTTGTCTGTGACCCTGTCACTACGTTTGGAAGGTAGTAAGTGGGAGCCATCCGCATGCCTCACGTTTGTGATTGTACCCAAAGGACTGAGCCAATTAGCTTTTCATACCTTTTGCTGAAGTTCTTCCTCTCTTGGACCTGGCAGGCAAATGAGGGCTAAACCCTCACCCAGACTCTCTGCCGAGTGTCCGGACATCCTGCAACTTTCCCAGCTGAAGGTGTCTCTGTCCTCCCAGATTAGGGGAGCCCTGCCTACAGCACTGGGGACAGCAAGGGCCCCGAGGCTTTCCCATTGGTGGTACCACCCTTTCCAAGAGTTTGGGGAGAGTGGCCAGGGAAGAGAGAACGATCTGGGTCCAACACCGTTTTTGAAAAAGACAAAGGAGAGTGAGTGTTTTCTGACATTCTCTGCTCTCCTCCCACACAACTGGAGAACAAAGGTCCGGTTGGTAACATCCTGAGCCCAGGCACCCGCCAGCAGGCTCTCCTGCCGCGGAGGCACACCCGCTGCACACCCAGTGTCAGGGCTCTCAGTGGCCAGCCAGTGACTGGTCTGGTCCCTAGCGGGAGGGAGGCTGGGCGTCAGTGTGTGGGCTTTTCTGTTGTTTTATTTTTCTTTTCTCTTTCCTCTCTTTGTGCGTGCAGGCCCAGCTCCACCCCATAACACACATGATTTAGTTATTTTACATCATTGGTTATCTAGCGCCCTGAAACTGAACATAGAGCCATATATTAGATTGAGGTTAGAAGAGGTGGCGACTGTTTATTTAAGGTGATAAAATGGTCCATCAGCAGTAATCGCCATCGATATGTGCCACCAGGAGATGAAGGATGAGGGGACAAGCCACAATTAATTGCCCTATAGTTTTGTAGGAGCGAGTGGAGCCAGCCCAGACCCGCTTCGATCTCTCGCGCGCCTCCTATTCATCATCTGCGCATTGTATTGTATATGGCGGCTTCGCTGGGGCAGGGCCGGCAAGGTTTATCTCCAGGATATTCTCTCTCCTGCGCACGCGGGCGCTCCCCTTTAACTTGTTAACACAGTCATCGAGAGGCAAATAAAATCCACATTTCCTCCCTTTCTCCTTCTTTTCCTTCCCCTGTTGTCTCTTTGGCCCCGGGGCCCAGCCAGCAGCCACAGCAGCCACAACAAGCATGGACAACCCACGCTTCTGAGACTGGCCAGGAGCTTTAAACTTGCCCAGAAAAAGCCCTCTAGACGGTTTTGCGCCAGCTGGGCCTCCCCTGGGCCCCGACCACAATCGGCTCCCTTTCGTGGTGACCAGGCTAACTCATCCATGTTTGGGTTTACTTCTAGACCCTATCTGAGGAGCCTAGAAGACCCCTGCCGGGCGGAAGGAGAAAGCCTGCTGGGTGGTGGGTGCAGTGGGATTCTTCGTATTTCTGTGGCAGGGGCCTCGTCTGGCCTTGCAAGAAAACCCTATGCTGGCAGGAAGTGGGTGAGGCCTTCAAAATGCAGACTAGGTTGGGGGGCCTCTAGCCGGCAGCCTGCCTGGTTGGTCGCTGATTCGCTACCCCAAACAGCCAGTTGCACCGGGTGGGCGAGGGGAGATTGCTGGCTGAAGCAAGAGAGGGAGGAGGGGGCAGGGGCGAGGGCGTGGGGGCGTGAACCCTGGTGCCAGAGTTCCCAGCTACCTAGCTCTGCCTGCGCTCTGCCTGCGCTCTGCCTGCGCTCTGCCCCAACTGGCCAGCCCCCTTCCCCCGCAGCAGCCCGTACCTCCGTTGCCCACGCACAGAGCACAAGAGGTGCTGCCAGTAGGCGGCACTCCTGGGGCAGCATCACTGGGCAGCGATCGATAGGCCCTAGTCTTGTCGGGCTCGGCCTGCGAGACTGAGGGCTGCGACCTCAGGGGTAGCTGGGGAGGATTTATAGCCCCGCGATTCTCTCTGCCTAGAAGGGGGGGTGGGTCTTTTTCGGCTGCTCCTTGGTTCTCTTTCCAAAGGACAGTGAGGGATGTCGGAGGCTGGGACAGTCATTGAGGACCCAAGGCCTGGCGCACTGGAGCCCGGGGCTTTCGCGAGCCCAAGCTCCGCCTGTGCTCACACATAACTGTTGGTCTCTCCAGACACCAAAAACGCCCTGAAACATGTTATATTTCATCTTTCTTAGACGGACAAATGAAAATACCAGGAAGAGGAAAAAAACACCCCATGGCCTGTTTTGCCCCCTATATCTTAAAATAGATCTATTTTCAATCACAGAATTATTACGTGCACTTGTACAAACATTCAGACAATAAAGAGGCTGTGACATGAAGAGTGAAGGTCAGCTCTTCACTGTGCTTGGCCTGCCCTGCCCAAGTCAGTAGGCGCCTGAGTCTGTAACTCAATGATTCCTCCTTCCCTTCCTCGGGGGCCCATAAACAGGAGCACCGACAGATTTATTCAAGATAGAGGGACCAAAATTCTTATATTTGAAATGCTAAAATGGCATTTCCAAGTGTCTTGCTTGGATAATATAATATTTCTCACAGAGATAGAAAACCCTTTTTGAATAATAATTATGAACTTGTTTAAAAACTTACCCTGATTTTAAGGGGAAGTAGGAACATTTATTTGCCTCTTCTTTATGAATACAAATAGACTTGTATTATGTATTGCTTGGCATGGAATGTGGTGTGTAATATGTATTATATATATATGTGTGTGTGTGTGTGTGTGTAGTTTGGGCATCTAGCCCACCTCTCCCTCAAACCTTTTCATGTAGGTGTTTATGACTTGCTGTCTGGAAAACACTCAGCTAGAGTGTTTGTCTGCTTGTGCCACATTTGTCAACCCCAAGTAATCAGTTACTTGTTTTAAATATCCTCAAGCTTCTCTGGGACTCCAAGACATATGTCAGAAGCCAAATGGTTTCAGTGGCAGGGCTTTGTGTGTGAAAAGCAGTAATGTTAGGACACAACATGTATTTTGATGTCATTGGCGGACTTTTCTGACAGAATATTTTGATATAGCACAGAGTGGTTTATAAATTAGGAAGACTCAGGTTGGATGGACTAATTAAAGCGGATTGGCCCTGCTGTGGACCTGATATGCATGTGGGCTNTAATCAGTTACTTGTTTTAAATATCCTCAAGCTTCTCTGGGACTCCAAGACATATGTCAGAAGCCAAATGGTTTCAGTGGCAGGGCTTTGTGTGTGGAAAGCAGTAATGTTAGGACACAACATGTATTTTGATGTCATTGGCGGACTTTTCCGACAGAATATTTTGATATAGCACAGAGTGGTTTATAAATTAGGAAGACTCAGGTTGGATGGACTAATTAAAGCGGATTGGCCCTGCTGTGGACCTGATATGCATGTGGGCTTCAAAATATTGGGAGAGCATCAACTTTTCACTCTGCAAAATGCGAAGTTTTTTTCAACACCTCATGGAGAGAAACGAAACTTAACTTGAAGAGAACTTTAGAGAACTTCTTAGAGAAAGGCCTGGCCATAGTGTTATCATTAATGACAAATACCAAACATGCTTCCTGGCCATGGGGGTGGTGGCTGAGGTTGGTACTTTTGTTCCTTACTTTGTTACTGATATTGTTTTTTTTATATATTTTTAAAACATTTTATTTATTTATCTTTAGAGGGGAAGGGAAGGCGAGAAATATCAATGTATGGTTGCCTCTCATGAGTCCCCTGCCAGGAACTGGCCTGCAACCCAGGCATGTGCCCTGACTGGGAATCGAACCTCAATCGTGTGGTTTGCAGGCCCGCGCTCAATCCACTGAGCTACACCCGCCAGGGCTGTTACTGATATTGTTGGGGTGACTTCCATGGTATGGAGATGATGGACTTTTGCAGAATCTCTGGCATGTGCGCTTAGGGGAGTGAATACTTTGTTTCATTGAGCCAACCAGAAAGGGACAGCCGGTTAATCAAAAACCTGGGGTGATTTATTTTTAGGGGCCATATGGCCTTTGATTGTTGTCATTTGTGTTAAGTTATTTTTTGCTAAGGGGCTGAAAGGCACTGTAATTCAAAATTTTGGACATTATCTAATTATTTTCCAATGTATCCCTTTTCTTTAACCCCCAGTCAAGAATGTGGGAAGGGGCAAGAGAAGTCTTTGCACTTTGGCCGCAGCAAGTTTTGTGGGCTCCACATAGTGACTTCAGTAACTGAAGTGAAATATTTCAGTTCTGTTGACTGAGTCACGGTGCATATAAAATCCTCCCAGCTCTTATGAGTCTCCTGGGTCCTCTAGATTTGGAGGCTTTGGAGTCAGGCAGGCCCGACTGCAAGTCTTTCTCTACCAGTTTCTGGTATGGGATTCATGGTCAAGTTAACATTGTTCATGAAGCCTCAGTCACCTCATCTGCAAAATGGGAATCATGACCCTTAGGTGATATGGGTCATGGTGATTGGGTCAAGGTAGATGCCTGGCATATAGTTGGCACTTGCTAGTGATGAGTTTTTGTCTTTCTTTCCATTACCTCCTTATCTTGAAGTTTTTTTCCCCAATCAGAAGCTTGAGAGGGTATGTGAAGCGTATGTGTTCTGGAAGGGTCGACACGTGGAAATGGATGAAAATACCTTCTACCTATATCCCAAGGTCAATAGCAGAATCTGGCACAGCTTTTACATTAGTTTGTGTTTCTGGAAGAGGGGCCTTCGTGTGATGGAGGCCCAGAAACACAGACAATTCACTGTCTGGAGAAACAGATTGCTGCTTTTCACTTGAGAGGCCTGGGGACACCCCCAAGAAGCTGCAGCCAGAAGGTCCCCTGATTCCCTGGGCTCTCTTGGGAGGAGTGGAGGAGTAGCTGACCCAGGAGAGGTGCTGCTGACTTGAGCCCCTTCCTGAGATGGGATGCTCAGAGAGGCAACCCTCAGCTCCCTGGGAAGCAAATGGCAGACAGAGAGTTTGCTCATCATGCTGGGTTTTGATTAGGTGTTCCTTCATGAAGATTCTTCAATGACTCACTTTGTCACAAGTTCCTTGGGCATTCTGTCTGTTTCAGCATGAAGAGGGTACACCCTGTGAGGCCCACCTGGACTGGCTTGACCAAGGCTGGGCACAGGAAGGCACAAGGGCCACCCCCACCCACCACTGGAGCCGTGTATCTGCTCCTGCCCAGCTCTGGCCATCTCCCCCTCCTGGGACTTGCTCACAAGCAGGCCCAGTGCCACAGAGCTCCGTGGCTCCGGGGCGCCACTGCTCCCCGGGAGGCTGGGCCAGGGAGGCCAGGCTGCGCTGGCGGGCGCCGAGGCTGTCTACCCCAGGCAGGTTTGCCCGGCCGGGGCGCAGACGCAGCGGCTCCGCCAGGCCCATTAATAACCCGGAGGGCGCTGCGATCCGACAGCGCAGTCGCCCAGGCTCTGCTTCCCGTGGCCGCCGGGCCTCTTACCTCGGGTTTGAGTCAGGGGATGAAGTCGGTGTCTACAGCCCCGCAAGCAGGGTGGGGGTCCCTTCGAGCTTTGTAACGCAAGATGATAGAATTTAGCTTGGAGAGTCAACGGCCTGGGCGGGAGTTGGGGGCCTCTCCATTACACCATTATTCTGATCATTAAAGAATTATTACCCCATCATTAAATTTGCTCTTCGTTTCTTTTTGCCTTCTGGGAAGAGCTGGTAGGAAACCATAGACACCCCCAAACCTCCAGAACAGTCTCCCTTTCCCCATCAATCCCCACCTCGCTGAACTGCCTAGAGCAGGCACTGTCAGGACGCTCGAGTGACTCCCGGGGCGCCCTGGTGGCGTGTCCGGGGCTCAGCTCTGCCTTGCGGTTGGGGCGCTCAGGCGCGTGGGTCCAGAGGAGTGTGAATGGCGCCCCCCAAAAGACAGATGGCTCACCACCCCTGGTAATTTTAAAGTGACTCCTATAATTATAAAAAGAGGCAACCCAAATATATCCAGGCTACCAATGTAGAGTCTCTCCAAAATATTCGATTGGCAACAGTCGGGCTTTCGTTGTCGGGCTTTCTTCGTGGTACAACGACAAACACTCTTTGAAACACCCAGTCGAGAGAGAACTCGCGGGATCAGGGGTGAAGATCAGAGGGAACTAGAGGCGGAGGGAAGAGGGAGAGAGAGCGAGAAACTGGGAAAGAGAAGCCTCAAGCCGTCGGTTCAGCGGAGTCTACAGCGCCAACTCCTTCCCAGCTTGGTAGGCTTTGGGGGGCTCCCGGTCCGACCTTATTGTATCAGGCAGATTTGGGCGCGGCGATTTCCAGGGCAGCGGTTCGGGTTCACTCCTCCCCGTACTCCCAGTAGCTTCAGCGCCCTCACGGGGTCACCTCCTTGGCAGGTGCTTACCGGGGGCGGGAACGCTGCTGTCTTAGGGCTTTACCCGAGGATGGGCCACCGGAGTTGCGGAGTTAACCTTCTCCTCCCCTCCCTCCCGCATGTCTCCGGCAGGTTGCGATATGTGTGCGGACAACCGCCACGGAGAGTGCCCAATGCACGGGCCGCTGCACTCGCTGCGCCGGCTGGTGAGCACTGGCAGCGCCGCGGCCGCTGCGCCCCCGCCGGAGCTGCCGGAGTGGCTGCGAGACCTGCCGCGGGAGGTGTGCCTGTGCACCAGCACCGTGCCCGGCCTGGCCTACGGCATCTGTGCGGCGCAGAGGATCCAGCAGGGCACCTGGATTGGGCCCTTCCAGGGCGTCCTCCTGCCCCCAGAGAAGGTGCAGGCCGGCGCCGTGAGAAACACGCAGCATCTCTGGGAGGTAAGTCGCCCGCTGCCCCGCACCTTGCTCCAGAGGCAGAGCTTTGGCCGGCAAAGAGTCTGGCGCTCGGAGGGTGGCTGCTTCGGGGACAGCCTCCAACGTTTCCCAGAGAGTAGCAGTGGGGGAATAGGTTTCTCTGGTCATGCAAATACCGGTGTTTGCACCAGCTGCATCGAAGAGGTGCAGAGCCCCACCCCACACTGTAGCAACCCAGCCAGGAAAGTGGGGCCTGCAGGTTTCTGAAAGTGGAATCACCTCACCTTAAGAAAGGTGATTCCACCTGGGATGGATTTGATCTTTTACCTCCGGGATCTTGAGAAAAAGAGATACCAGCTGAGGAGATGGAACAGAAGACCTGGGGGATTTGGGGGTGCGAGCCAGGTGAGCTTTGGGTCCCATTCTAAGCTCTTCCAATATGTTTTTGTGCACTGGGCAAGAGGGAACAACATGAATAGGAGGAACAGGGAGTCGGCTCATTTTGTCAGATGAAAACAATTTTGTAAACACTGAATCTGAGAGACTGCAAGGTGTTTCATTCATAACTTTCAAAGGTCCCGAAGTAAGCAAATTACAGTGTTGTGACCATAAATCATAAATTCTGCTTCTTCCCTGTTGTACTTTGTAGTACAGCAAGGCAATCTTCAAGAAGATAGAAAACCAAAACGGAGGGACTTTGAGCATTTTGGTGTAACCCAATTGATGAAAATGCTTCAATAACGCAATCTTAGCTGACGTTATTATTTAAAAATAAACAACCTCTTTGAAAAATTTTAACCTGAGCTTTCTTCCAAAGCTTCGTGGTTGATTGGTGAGATCTACTCCGGAAAAGACAGACCGTTAGCCTGTAGGTAATTCCCCCACTAATTAGCCACCTCCCACCTATGGAGTTCTTTATGAAATACCAGATGCTGGAAGTCTTACCTTTAAGGGCAACATGTAAATCTAACCAAGGCCAGGCAACAGAGTGGAGTGGGAATAGCCAGACAAGAAAGTTTCTGAAATGCCAGCAGCCAAGTTGGCATGGACCTTAGGGCTCCATTAATGGGTCCTCTCTACAGCAGCTTGCCCCTTGTACTTGGCTCGGTGGCCTGTCAAGGTGGTCATTTTCACTGTGAGCTTATATTCACTAAAACTCATGGGACTCAATAATCCACTCAAATTTTTGCTGAGCACTCATTCTGCCCAGCACCGTGTTAGGCCCTGGAGGAACAGTGTTGTGAAAAGCAAACCAGGTCTCCAGAACCCTTACATGAGAATTGACAGTGGGGATATTGAGGCCTGAGTCTGCAAAGCCTCCTTTGATGGGGAGGAGCTAAGTGTATGAGCTCACAGCTGAGCAGCCCCCAAGGTGACTCCATGGAGTGTGTGGGCTACTTCCCTATAGGGTGTGTATGGGCTGCGTGTCCTTGAGTTACCTCTGGTGCCCTGTGCCCGGCTCCCAGATTCCATTTCACTCCAAAGCTATTGTTGGAAAATTATACATTTTTTTCAGTCTTCCTAGATAGGATCCTTAAAGGGGAAAATAAAAGTTGGGCATATTTATTTTATCAAATAGTACTTTTCCTTTTTTTAACAGAAATTTTTATAGAAAAAGAGGGCAGGAGGAAATGGCTTGGAACACAGAGGCAGGTTACAAGTTAGAGCTTTTGGAGAGGAAAAAAAGAGACAAGTGGGAAATAATCAAAGCGTCTGGTTTTGAAATATTTCCCAGTTGGTTTTTGTTTCTAACTAATTAGTTGTAACCTCCAATGTGGTTTAGAGTTTATAAAACACTTCTAGGCAGTTTTCATGTTACGTCGGTGTTATTAGGAGCTCTAACGCGTACAGTTAAATAAAGATCGGCCAACACTTTTCTGAGGGAATATTAAATCAGTTGTTCAGAGGGACAGATTTGCTCTATCTGAAACTGTTAAAACTGAACACTATCACTCTTGGATGACTTGGAGTTAGGGTGCCAGAAGACAAAGCCATAAACAGGAAGGAAATCCTACAGTTTACCATTTTTTGTTTTTTCTTTTTCCTAAATGGCTTTGGATAACCGGGATGTTGTCAGGAGCCCACTATACATATAGAATATGATTGGTATGTATTAATACTAAAAACATTGATCCTTCATTTCATAGCTTTACTTATACTTGATGAAGTTTACATCCTGTTGTAGTAAAGGGACTGGCGAATTTAATCATTGTTTGTTATTGTTGCTGATACTTGGCTGGACATAAAGTGAGTTTTACCTGTTATTTGCATATGTGAGTTGAGTGTGTTGGGGGTGATGGTGCATGGTATTGGTTCTGTGTTATAAAAAATAAGTTGCTGGGAGTATGCTTAGATGATGTACAGGTCCCTTCCCCTAATTCGAGGCAGTCTGTTTGTTTTTTATCACCTGTAAGAACAGTTAGAGTGACATACCTTTAGGAGGTTGAAAGGGTATTAAAGTGTAGCCACACTGCATGAATTAGTCTCCTGAGAGATCAGATAAAATGTAGCGGACTGGGGCCAGGTAACTTAAAGTTGTTGTCCATTTATAAGGTAGAACACCTACTTTAATAGGTTTTAGTTTTTATTAGGGCACTTCTTTTTAAGATACGAAATATGAGTTTACTTTTAAGCTTTATGATTATTTTTATGAAATGGGACTATTGGCATTAAGTTGTATTTATAATGGAAGATTCTAAATGTTGAATTCTTCCTTAAATTTTATTCTTTCAAACTTAAATTCAATTGAGAAAAATTTTTAATTCATTTTATTATTTATATTAGAATCAGTAATTGGAACACACTATGGGTCTATAGGAAACTTTTGGCAATAATTATTTAATGACTCATGTAAAAATTATCCATTTTAAAAACATTCTCTTTTAGATATCTTCCAGAATATCAGATTGACATAAAGCAGATCTTTTTTAAAAAAATTAAAAGCAGTTGAATCATGAGTATTTTATTTTAAAAGTCAACTGGAATCGTTTTTCTTCCTCACGTTTTTTTTTTCAACTCACTCGCTGATGAAGAAATGTCTTTATATTTAGAGTTCAATACGCAAGTCCTGATGGATCTTACCAGGGTTACTTATCTTTATTTCAGTACAATAAATGGATTGCTAATCTTTTCCTGTCACTGTTTCCAAGTAGATGATGGATTTTTGTTTCAGTTTACAGTTCATTGTTTTTAGTATGGTTGTACTTTATTATACACATGAAGACTTATTACAGAAAAAATCAGATTCACCTTAGTTACTCCTTTTGTTTAATAATTAAAAGCTCCGTTTTCTTTGTAGAGAAAAACGACTTTTTAATATTTAACATACATTAGCTACGAAGAGCTTGTTTGGTTGGTTTGTAAGTGTGTTATGTTTTAGTAATATTTTCTTCGTGTATAATCCTGGTTCTTAAAAATACAGTAATTTAAAGAAAGTCAAGCATTCCTTTAATATGTTTTGACTCTTTTGAGTGTTTATGGGAAGTTCTAAGAGCTTGGGTTTTGGGGGTTTGTTTTTTAGCAATAAGGAAAGGTGATTTTTTTGTTGTTTAAGGAGATTAATAAACTAAAAGTGAAATTATTAGTCTCCTTTTGGCCGAATTATTTTAGAATCAGAATTTTAATGTGTTCTACAAAAAATAATGAATTCAGATAGTTTAAAGCAAAAAGATGACAGGGTGGATTAAATAATCACTTGCCTGGCTTACATACATTTATTCCAACAAGACTTGGATGCATGTTGTATTTCTAGCCTTTTGGATGTATGGGAAAAATCTTCCTGAATGTTTTGCAAAGAAAACATAGACTTTCTCAGCAATTAGGTCTTATTGATGAGAGTGAGATAATATTATCCTAATGTGTTTTCTAATAAAGAAATGAAAAGGCACATTTGATTCCAACATTTATGAAAACATTATCTCAATTATTAATGTGCTCTTTTCCCTTGAGATAAATTAATCTAGTTGCACATGGTTTCCCCTTTCTGCTTAACATCAGAACTTAATATGACTGGACCTGAGGAATGTACACAGTGTATACTTAAAATTCTACTGGAATAAAACGCGGAAGTTTAAAAGAAAGTTCCAGTTTCAGATAGGCTAGAATTACTCAGGCCTTTCAACTCAAAGTCTGATTTGACAAGAAATTTTAGCGACAATGACAAAATAAATCGTTCTTATTTTCACCCTAAAAAATCACCCTGCTAATTGGAATCATGTAGTGACCTGTTAGAATTACTGTCAAGGTACCAGGAAGGGACTTAATGCTACAGAACCCGTCTTCTCTTTGCCCGAGTGAGTGTGTCTCATTTTCAGTGTGCTGTGTGGAAACTTTTGTTATTTTTTTCAAGGGGAATAACATAATATGGTTCTTTCTGTGGTTTGATTTTGTGCCATACTATTTTAGATCTAATAAGAGTTTTGCTTTTAAGCAAATACTCTATTTTTCATCATTACCATTTAACTTAGGTCAAAAGACATTAATAAAAACCAATATTAAAAATATATTGCATGTCGCTGCATGTTTATATTTCAAAACATCATAGGCAATTGGTACTAGAAGGAAATGAATTGGTTTTATATTTTAAATGTATTTTTTATGTCTCTATAAATGACCCAATTCCATTTCTAATACTGTACTCATTTGTATACACTTACATGTTGAGGAAACATTGAAAATTAATTATTTTAGATTAAAGGAATTTTTAAAGTAAATTGAAATCATTTAAAAGCTGTTCCCGTGATAGTACTGCAATTACGTACTTTATGTTTTGTTTTGTAGACTCTGGCTCAGTTTGGCTTGACTCATCAAAACACCAGGGGACAGAATTTATGTGGCTGTCACAGTTATATTGAAGTAAAAATTGTGTTTCTTAGTCATTTGTCATTTAATGTACTAGACTGCTTGTCAGCTTGGTTTTGAATATGTCATTTTCATGAAATCCAAATAACTTCTCCGAAAAAGTAAACCCTTAGTAATGTTACTGTTATGTTTTAAGTGAGGCAGGGTAACAGCTGGTGAATCTCTTTGGTTTTGCCTCATTTGATTTGAAGATATCTTTTATAGTGGTGCCCATTTGATAGAGTGTGAGCATTTCATAGTTTTATATAAACTGTAAAACCATCTGCTACCCCTTGGAACTGTTTCCAGCATTGTGTTAAAAATAAAAACTTACTACTTAAAATTGGCTTTGGAAAAGTCCATGTAAAGTTCCGGTCCATTTGAGTTATGCGTCCTTCCGGACAATGCCACCTCGATTTCCTAAGTCCAGAAATGACTCTGTTTCAAAAGAGTTATAATAGCCATTTGGAAATTCTCACGTTAGTGAGGTGGACTCCAGATATGCATGTGATGCCACAGTGCTTGAGCTGCAAATACTTTATAAAGAGTGATGTGTTCTGTATCTGCAGGACTATTTTTCTCATTAGTCAGTTCAGTTTATCTATTGTTTACAGATTTCTTCTTTTATTGATAGCATTTGTCCATGTAAAGAAAATAATTTAAAGCATTGCTTGGTTCGTAACTGCATGTTTTCTTACATCGTATATATTTTCTTTTTTTTTTCCACACTGACTTAAAAGTGTGGGGTAGAGGAATTCAAATCAGAATCTCAGAGATTCCTGGACAGATAAAATTCCCCCCGCCACCCCCAATTACTGGATGGCAGCAGGCAAGCTGATGAAAATGTGATTGTGCTAACAGTGGGCCTGAGAAACCTACAGGGGGACCTTTATATTTCACTGTGTCCATTAAGGTAGTTTTAATTATTTGAGTCAATTCATTGCATTATCCAGAAATCACTTATAGCTGTAGTGTAGTATCATGGATTTTAGAAATTGAATATGAAAATGCCTGTTATTTAGCTAGGGAATCATGCCCATGATATCAATATTCTATTTTCTGAAAGGTTGGATGGGATACGTTGATAGTGTGTGAAAAATGTTTTGCCGTTTTAAAGAATGCCGTGCACAGTGCTGCTTTGATACTGCCTTGCTCTTTTTCTTTCTTTCTTCTTAAGAATCGTGTATACTCCAAGATTTCGTGAGTTTAGACATTCCTTGTGTATTTACATAAGAAATACAGACTCTGGTCTAACTACTTAGCATAAAAGCCAGAGAAGCCAGAGCAGAGTGTACTTTTCCTTGTAAGCATTTGCCACCTCACTCAGATAAGTTACAGAATTCCATTATCCAAATTGTTACACATGTGTGACAGAGGTTGACCTTTCGTCATGTCAATCCTTTTTGTGTAGGCCCCAGGCTCCAGCCTAATGGCTCAAACCCTGATTTACTCACTGTAATAAGGGCAGGAGGTCGAGCAATTGTCAGGCTGCCTGTTCGTACTCTTCTTGGAGCCTGGTTGAAGGCTGTTAACACAAAGCTTTTCAAAGTGAATTTACAACCAGCACCACTGACAGAGGCCAATCAGTGCACCATAAATGTCAGGTTAGTGAGATTGAGCAGTAAGTAAAGTACTGACAGCACACTATTGGCTGAAATCAATTGGCCAAGGTTTAACTGAGAAGAGCAATCTACGTGTGGCAGGCTGAGGGAAAGAGCTAAGTGTGCAGCCTCGGTTTCCACGTACAGTCTGTAGATTTACCTGTCCATAGGGTGGGAGTGTCACGCATTTGCTGCAGTGCATCCAGAATCATCTGTGTTGATGCTCTTCATGATTTGGAAGCTGAGAGTGGCCAAGCCTGCTGACTTTGAGGCTTGGTGGTAAAAAACAGCCCAGGGTTAGACAGAAAGAAAAAAGAGAAAAGCTATGACAATATGGGCCTGTCGGAGCTGGGGACGCACCCAGTGCATTACAGTTCAGTGAAAGGTAATCTGTTCAAATGCCGAAGAAACTAAAGCAGGGGTTTACAGGAAAGCACAGCCCCAAACGAGCCTGTTCTTTTACTCTTCGTAAGGCTTAGCAGTGTGAAAATTTCACGGAAGTCACTAATGAGTGATTACGGGCCGAGGGTCTGAATATCCATGAGATATGGTTTCCCCAGCAGACGGAATGTTTTTATCATTTTGGGTAATGACAGCCTGGACAACAATTCGTTTGGCTCTGAAGGCATCAGCATTAAAATGGAAGGATCCATTAAGATGCTGTATGGAAGGATTTATAAATTAGGCAATTTTCTTGATTATCGCAATCATTTACAAAATTGATTGTTCCAGTGTGGTATAGACAGATTTCAGCAGCGATCATTGACAACAAGCACATTCTGTGATATCTATAGCTGCTGGTCACTAAACCAAGTCACTATTCCTCCACCCCCTTGCTGTTCTTGGCCTCAAGGTCAGGCAGACTTTCAGAGAAGCTTATAATTATAATGTTTCATTTGTCTTTGGAGGAGACCCACCCAGGCTGTTCTAAGCATTGTAGCCCTGTTTTTATATTTTAATCTTGATTTTGGAGGAGGGTCTTGGTGATCCCGATATGCTTCAGATCAGTAGCACAGATTTTGAGACAGTGCCAGCTTAAAAGGAAATAATTTTTGCAAATTGCAGCTGTAAATATTTGTTTGATTGAAGATTTAAAAGTCAATCATGTGTTTTATTTGTTGGTCCTTAGAGTTCTAATTATCCAATGGATATATCTTGGAGCTGCTGGCTTTTAGGTCAATTAATTCTGGAAGGCATAATGAAGACATTGTTACAAATGTGAAATGTGCAGAAGGCTGCAGGTTTTCCTATACAAGAACACACACAGCAAGTTCACTTGGTACTTAATCACTAACCACAAACCACAAAGTTACCTTAGCCCCCGAAATATCAGAGATGGGCGTGCCCACATGTGTGTGCAAAGTTCCAGCCAATGAAAGCTAGCCATTCGGCCTGTGCTTAGTACCAAATAACTGACTTGAGGCATTTACTTTTAATCATCATTTTGTTTTTAATCATGGTTTTCTGTTTTTAGATCTCTACCCCGATGGGGCTTAGAAATAAAAATGCTTTAGAAAATTGCTTAACACTTTTGGGAAAGCCAGGAATTTTTAGTTTGTCCTAATTTATATGTACATATCTAATAATTTGATCTTAGAGTAGTTTTATGGCTAAAAGGGGGAAATGTTATTTCAGGAAGTCCTGTGTCTCAGTGGCACCTTGTGTTTTTATTTGACTATGGTTGCTTATTATAGTTGCTCAGAAGTTTATTCTCATTTTTAATTGGTTGTAAAATTCACTGCTCAAAAATTCAATGAAAAGGCATTGTCCTTCAGGTCTTGATATTATCTTCTCATTTTTATTAAGATTTTTTTTGCGGTATTTCTGGTTTCTGTTAAGACTTAAAAGCCATGTGACTAGATTTGCCTCGGGTGAACTGTGAATGAGGCACTCAGTATTATAGATGTTTTTGCCAGTGCCCTTGTACATATATTTAATGAACCAAAATCTACTGCATGCAGTTGTGCAATAATGATATGGGATTAAGCCCATGTTATTAAAATGAGCAGTGCTTTTCCCTCTCTGTGGTCATTTTAAATTAAAGCCGCCTCAGATAATGAAGTGTTTTCTATAGAAACATTCAGTGTAATCTAATTCTTAAGTGCTTTTTAATTGAAATCAAATGAAATGTAATCAAGTCACGCTTTCAGTGTCTTGTAAAGCACCGAGATGTAAGCGTTGTTAGCACATTTGGGAATATTAGTGTTTATCACAAAAGTAACTGTGCTAAATTCTCAGATATTCATGCAAACTCCAAAATGGTAGATAACCCATAAATTCTAGGGTAGAGTACAGTTTCCACAACTGATTGTGTTTGTCCCAAACTAATATTAAACTTCATTTGCAACATTAAAAAAATGCATGAGTAGTTCTTGGGGGAGAGAACCCTGGCACATTTTGGACTACTGAGGAAAGCATTTAGTTTCAATTTATTGCAATCAATTGCAATTTAAATTTTGACCTGCATACTCTGCGAAGTGGAAAATCTAATTATTCAGCTTTAAAGTGCTGAAAAATAAACTTTTCTATTAAAAATAATTAATTCTCATCACAAGAAATTCAAACTGTATAAAAGTGTAAACCAGTGGTACCAGTTGATGATTTTTATAATGGCCTTTAAAGAGATGATTAAGTAACGTAATACACATTTATTTCATTGAGTCACAGTTTCGTAAAAGAGATTTGCACTGTCTCCGTGACATTGCAAAACATTTTAAAAGCAGCAACCAGAGGGATTGTTTTCATAGGGTCTCCTGCAAAAGTTTAAACTTGGCTCACCCACGAAGAAAGAGATTTCGATTTTGTGTCTAGTCCCATCCTCCCCTCTTTGTATCTTTTCCTGGTGGGGAATTTCATTAGCAGTCTGCAGAGCCTACTGAAACTGTAGAAACACTTCCACCGATATTTTTGTAGGTTTTATAGCACATATCTTTACTAAGACTGGTGCCTTTCTGGGGCTATAGGGAGATTTTAATGATTCTCAGAGAGGAAGGAGAAAATTTCTGTTTTCCTTTTTTGCACATGAAGGTGTTAGCAAAAGAGGATCAAGTCTTTTAAGAGTGCTTTTCTAATAGGAAGACTTAATTTATCTAGTTGTATGTGAGACTTCAGTGAAACTTCTTAATTTCTTTGTATCTCTATATTTCTCTATGTGTAAGAGAGAGCCATATTGGATGATTATGCAAATTACAGGGGCAATATTTATGACTTTGTGTAACAAAAGAGACTTTCTCTTTTTCAATTGGGATTTTAGGAGTAATTTTTAAGTTTTTAGGGGACTGTGCACATAGTTTATGAAGAACCTCATTATTTATCTGTTAAAAAAAAAGATTATACACAGTAGACCATGACACCCAGTTTGGATTAAACCACAAAATGAGGCTCAAATAATATCTAAATGCATATTTATTTAGTACTATTTATAAGTAAGAAGAAATTATGTATTAAAGGGTACCACACAACGTGGATGTAAAAAAAACTCATTGGGCGACTTTAAGTTCTAAAACTGTGTTTCTCAGGGAGGGCAACCAGGGCAAGTACACACATTAGGCGCATAGAGCTCATTCCCTACATGGGCACGATCCCGGCAACGAAGTCACACTTAATCCTCCCAACGGAGAGCTAACTTTCAAAACAAAAACGTAAGGGGAATGACTTAGTAACATCAAGAAGAATCAGGAGGACACCCTAAACCTGAATGAAGGTCCTTCAACTACAGACCTCACATCAGGAGCAATTCGTGATGGAGGTTTGACACTGCGTATTGAACTGTGAATAGAGAAACATCTCCATCCCTACCAAACTGTGGCTTGTTATTATTAAATGACAAGAAATCAACGCAATGGCACATTTGCCACTGTCTGTGAGAAAGGTGTGTGCGGGGTGCGCCCACCAGCGAGCACAAGTGTAACAGTGCAGCACACAGATTCTGCGTTTGTCCGTGCTGGCCCCACGAGAAACAAGAATTCCAAGTGACAGTCTGCACTGAGAAAATTTTAGATGGAAAAATAAATGTAAATACCAACACATGTCTTAAAGTATGAAAATTTAGAATAAAATAATACTTTTCCTAGTATATATTTATTTAATATTTTAAGCATTTCTATTATGGTATCTGGAGTTTTTACTTAGATGGGAATCTAAGCAGGGGTGATATTCAATATGCTTGACAAACAGTGCAGCGTATACCCTGCCCCATAACCCTAGGTGCCTGCAGTTGTATCTGCACTCCACAGGTAACATGTCAGGTCTGAATCTAGGATAGCTAGTTGAGCTTTAGCAGAGCTATTAAACAAATAAACAGTAGGAATGATAGGTATAATAATAATAATAATAATTTATAATTGGTATAAAGCTTCAGTTTTTCAAAATGAAAGTGTTATGGAGATTGGTTGCACAACAGTGTGACTATACTTAACACTACTAAATGATACACATAAAATGATTCAAATGGTAAAGTTTATGCATATTTTATTACAATTTCAAAAAAAGAATAATTTTTTAGTGATTTTTTTCCCTATAGCTCAGTAATTGTTTTTTTTTTAAATTTATTTTTAGGGAGGGGGAGAAACATCTGATATGTGAAAGATACATTGATTGGTTGCCTCTCACACATCCCCCACCTATGGACCAAGCCTGCAACCCAGGCATGTGCCCTGACTGAGAATTGAACCAGTGACCTTTTGGTTTACAGGCTGACACTTAATCCACTGAGCCACACCAGCCAGGGCAAGCTCAGTAATTCTTAAACTCTAACATATAGGCACAGGAAAGTCAGTAACATTCAATCTGGGTACCTGCCCCTAAAAGATTCTGATTCAGTGGAATTGCATAGGTGCTCACAAATCTGTTTTATTAGAAAATGTCCCTTGCGGTCCCAGACGTACACTTTAAGAAGCAAATGCCAGGTTCTACCTTTTTCCTACCTTACTCCCATGGTTCTCAGCTTCCCTTCCCACCTCTTCCTTGTCTTGGCGACTTTGAGCTCACCTGGCCTCTCTTCTACTTTAGTCTCATACCTGGTCTAGTCTTGTTCATATGTTAGTCACGACCCTGCTTTTATTCCTGCTACACTTTGGCTAGTCTCTGGACATTTCCAGTTTCTTCCCATATGACCTCTCATCTCCCAATCCCCACAGGTAGGTAGGTAAATAGATGGGTAGATACATACATACATACATGTGAGTATTAAAGAACTACTAACAGACAGCAAAGTTGACTCCTGTGACTTTCGTCTTTTCTGTTTTTCAGAAGTTTACCTGGCCAGGTGTCAGGAAGCAGCCAAAAGGCAGACAGCTTTATACTGAATGTAAGCTACATTGTATAATTAGCCCCTCCGTAATCAAGGTGTGCTTCAGGAGGAGGTGGCCAACTGGAAAGCATTTGGCGGTGCTCACAGGGCCTGAGTTCCAGCTCTCACTGCGCGTGTGTTATGTGAGCATGAGCAGACGCCTTAACTCCCTCACCTCTTGCCAGCGCTGCATCCGACTGCAGAGCCCTCCCCTTTCAGCCCCTTCTATGCAGCCCTACATCATACAGAAAGGCCACCTATGCTCCTTGTATGATGACATTTGTGATTTGCAGTCTATAAATTTTCCACATGCCAACTTGACCTGCCAATTTGCTGATCTTTTCTGTCTTCCCCGTTGGCTTCCCATTTCTGCCTCTGACAGAGGTAATCTGTGAGTGTGCTGCAGCCCGCTTCTGATCTTCCCTTCTCATACTCAGCTCCCCTGTTCTTGCTGTTTCAGTGGCTCCCTGGGAGGGAGGGCTCCCAGGCTCCGTTTCCCACACCTATCTCTCTTAAACCCTGTATCCTCCGTTGTCTGTGGGCGTCTCCATTCTGATTTCCTGGGAGTGTTTCAAGTTGAGTTCCTGACTGCCCCCACCGCACATCTCCTCAAATAGGTGTCTCTTTATCCTTAACTTACGGTGCTCTCATAGTCCTTTTTGGCCAATGAGCCTGACATTTTGGACTTACTGTAACAGCTTTTAAATATATTTATATCCTGGCAACTAACAGAGTGTCTAGTACACAAAAGGCATTTAATAAACATTATCAGTCTGATAGCAATAATGAGAGCTGGCACAATTAAGCTGAGACAATGTGTCAGGCACTCTGCTAAGAGCTTTATAGGGGTTATCTTACTTTATCTTCAGAATAACCCTATGAGGTAAAGACTACTGCGATTTTTCAGGTGAAAACACTTTTAAGATGGCGACACAGAGAAGTTAACTAACTTGCCCAAGGTTATGTGTAGTAAAGGTAGGATTTCCATGGAGGTGCTATGGGCTGCAGAGTCCTTTCTCTTAACGAGGCTTTGGCTCTGCTGCCTGCCCCCTCCCACTACCAGACCTGAACTCCCATTAAGTTAGGGGCCCCCAGTCTCTGCCGCAGACTTCCCCATGCAGCTGGCCTGGCCTCTGGACCTGTGTGTGAGCTCTCCTTCCTGGTGGACACTGCTTCAGTTCCTCAGATGCAGCCCAGGCGGAGCTTTATAGACACCTGTAGCTCAGGCCCTTGGCATAGTTAATCTGCCTTACGTCCTAGAACTGTGGGCTCCATATTTATTACCCCAGAAGATTTAAGCTCTCCAGCATCCACACACACGCATTTATTGAGAAACAGTGATCGCAGAGATGGCCAAGACAGCTCTGCTCTCAAAGACTGTAGAGTGGTAGGAACACGAGTAACTTCACTTGGAAACTGCAAAAAAATTGCCTTTTCTGTTGCATGGGAGAAAGTGGTGACTTTTTGCTGGGAAGATCGGGGAAGGAGGAAGAATTTAACCTGGGGATATAAATAGTTAATGCCCCAGGAGTCAGGGATTGGGAGGAAAGGTGCTCCTGGGGGCAAATCAGCCCCTTCATCGGTGGCTCGGTGGCCTGCAGCCCTCCCGGGCTGAGCTTTATGCCTGTGTCCTCCACTCTAAGGGAACCGCTTCCTGCTCTTTACCAAAGTCTCGCCAGTTCCCACTGTGATTTAGCCTGAGCTGTTTCTTTGCCCAGAAGGCAACCCGTATTTTACTTTTTTAAGAGTCACACCTCCTAGTAATTCACTTTGGGCTCACCCCAGGTCTTCACTACCCTCTCTACATTTCCTTCAACCAATCCCCAGACAGTTGTGAAAGTTGTGTTTTATCACCTGGTCGTGCAGCCTTGGTTAGTTTGGTAAGCTCGTACTTGGGACATACTTAGACTAAAAATGATTTGGCATTTCTTTATAATTCAATTTGAAGTGGGTATTTTTATACCCACCTGTATTTTTATTTGCTACATTTGGCAGTTTTATTAAGGTGACAATTGAGAGACCCGATGAAAAAAGGAGTGGACCCTGTGACTGCGATGGAGGTCAGTGTGCCAGAAGTGAGTTTAGAGCCACGTGGTGGAGATAAGGCCAGAGGTAGCTGGAGTCAGATGAACTAGACTGTGGGAGAGACTTTGCCTTTGTTCTGAGTGAAATAGATCTTACACCAGGAGTAACACTCACTGATCGCTCTGGGTGTTGTGTGGGGAACAGTTTGTGGTGGGCAAGGGCAGGTGCTCTTAGGAGAAACTCAAAGGACAGGAGATGACTGGAGAAATAAATTCGGAGTTGTGAGCCTATAGCTGTAATTTAAATTGATGGGATCATTAGAGGTCAGCCGGGGAGTGTAGGGAGGCAGAGCTTTGACTAGAGGAGGGCTAATAGGTCTTCATTTCCACAAATCTCTGTGGATTGGATCTGTAGGGCAAATGTAAATTGCGAGCCATACACAGGGAGGAGCAGAAGTAGGTTTACAGCTGTTTGTATGGAAAATAATACAGCAATTAGTAAATAGTAATGCAAGAATAAACTCTTGAGTTTCACATGCTCACAACTGTAAACCTACTTTTGCTGCACCCTGTAGTTGGAAATGGTTTGGGTGGCTCCTGTCATTTCCCTCCTCTGCTAGTCATGGGAACACTCCTCACTTTTTCCTGTATGGTTGACAGTGAGGCAGTAGTCTAGTGACTTCAAACCGGTGTCACCACTCCTCAGTGTGTGGGAATCTGCGAGTCAGGAGGTCATTATATGTTTCAGTGGAGGTCTGTACTGGAATCCTTCCCCAAAGAGACGGATGCTTCATCTGACTTACCTAAATCATCTTCAGAAAATCATATTTATCTCTTCTACTCACAGTGGGGTATTTATCATGTTCTCTTACATTTCTTACAGTGCTTATTAGGAAGTTTTAACATTTTTATGATTACAAAGGCTTAGCATATATATGGAAGGAAATTTGGAAGATGCAGGAAAATATTTTAAAAAGAGTAAGTTGAGCTACAATTATCGTAATTTGGTGTCATTCTTACTGCAGTTAGCATTTTCTCTTAATATGTAGATGAAAATATGCTGCTTACCCCATAAAATTATAACTACTTCCCCATATCAAAAATTCTTTGAGTATGTAGCCAATAAAATGATTAGCTATGTACTATAAAACATATTGACTATATACTCTTAATATGGTTGAATTCAATTTTTAAAAAATATTTTATTTATATATATTTAGAGTGAGGGGAAGGTGAGGGAAAGAGAGGGAGAGAAACATCAATGTGTGGTTGCATCTCAAGTGCCCCCTACTGAGGACTTGGCCCACAACCCAGGCATGTGCCCTGACTGGGAATCGAACCAGTGATCCTTTGGTTTGTAGGTCGGCACTCAATTTATTGAGCGACACCAGCCAGGGCTGAATTCAGGTTTTGAACATTTGTGTCGATTCTCCCTTTCTCATTCTCTTCCTTGAAAATATTATCAATCCTTTGACATCCTAAGCGCATTGGCTCATGCTTGCCAAAATACCTGCAGGAAAAAACACACACAGAAAAACTCCCTTTATACTAACAACAGTAATACTAAAAACAACAGCAAACATTTGTCCACCACTTTATAATTTGTAAGAGATTTCACAACCGGCTCACCAGTTTCGTAGCTGTGGCCTCTGAAACGCAGGGAGTGCTCTGTCTGCCTGGTGCGAGTGAGACGGGAAAGCTGGATCCAGGAGGCTGCGTGCTCCTCCTCGGAAGGCCCGGAGCTGGCTCTTTTGACCCGTGTGCTCCAGGGGAGCTTTGCATCTGTCCAAATGCTAGCCTGGAACTGAACGCCTCCACACAGTGATGAAATCCCTAACAAATGTAGTGACAACACTGAACATAAGGCCTTATTTTTTTTTCCAATTGCTAGCATTTACAGTTAATTCAGGTTGAATGATAAGTCACCTCCGTGTGAATGACTCATGCACTTATTATTATGAGCTTTGTTTTCTAAAATGTACAAAACAGAGCAGTTGGTTTGCAAACTGTGCATAGCCAAGGTAATATCGAACTAGGTTCCAAGTGAGAACGTCATTTCGTATCTTTGCGCATCTTGTATTCCAGGTCTGGAGTTCTGTAAGAAAACAAGAGATACCTTTTAAAAGCACGTTTGGACCACTGTCCACAGTGGCTGTTGGAAAAAATAAATATGCAGATCAAACTTAATTATTTAGCAAAGTGAAAAGCAATTTTTCTCCATCCCGGGACATTTTGCCTTAGGCCAGCTGAAACCCTTCTCCAAGTGTAGACTTTTGTGGATCTAGAGGGGCTGGTAGATTAGGCCTTGCAGGTTGGGATGAAGTGAGGAAATGATTTCAAAAGCAAATCACTTTCACACTTTATAAAGGACTGGAGAGAAAAACATTAAGGAAGTGTCCAGAAAACAAGCATATAAATAGATATTTGCTGAAATATTTGGATAATTTTGAGAATAAATGCAGGCTAACATTTTTGGACAGTGAAATCAGCTTTTCATAATAACTCTGTCTCCCAGCCAGTAATTTCCTTGTTCTTCCTAATTTATTTCACTTCTGTAGAGCTGGCAGATTCCTACCTTCGGCACCTCAAACAAACTGGCTTCCCAGCTACCCCGTTCTGTTGTGACACTCTTGTTTTGCCTCTGGCTTTTATGCGCAAATTGGTTATCGCCACCCCTCCAGGGAGCTCAGGATGCCCGAAAGGGCTTTGGGCTTTCGGATGACTTCCCCCCTGGGGCTCTGGATGCCCAACATCGCAACAGTTCATTTAATTTTGGACCCAGGTCCAGAGCAACTCTAAAGTTATGCAACACTCAACAGACAGACTGAGGGCTCCTAGTATGGAGGGTGGGGACTGGAAGAGAGCAGTAAACATACCCAGGCAATCTCCACTAGGGGTGCTCTGGCCACAGTGGATACAGCCAAGGTTGGCCACTGCCCTAGAAGGCAGTGGGTCATTCAAGGTATCTGGTTTTGGGTTTTTTAAAATTTTCCTGGCCAAGGGAGAGGAGCGGCAGTGATGTCCACTTGTGAAAACTCTCTTTGGTGGCCTGGCACAAGGGAAGTTCTCATGCTTTTGACTTTTGATGGCAGCAGGTTTGTGTCTGGAAAGTTTAAAATGGATGTTTTAGGGCCACATTGGAAAGGAGCAGATAAGTAGTAGGAAATAAGGTGAGTTTCCTTTTTGGTGTCCCATCACCTTTCCGTTTGGCCAGAATCAGCGATGGATTTTTCTCAATCCCCCCTTGATATAAAATCTCGAATGATAGAGTCTATTTAAATCTTGCTAAAGTTGCCAGAGCAGAATTTCATTCAAAGCAACTGTGCAGCTGGTCACATAGGGATGAATGCAAGCATTGCTTTTTTTTTAAAGATTTTATTTATTTATTTATCTTTAGAGGGGAAGGAGAGAGGGAGAGAGACATCAATGTATGGTTGCCTTTATGCGTCCCCTGCTGGTAGTTAGCCTGCAAGGAACCGGCCTGCAA
This sequence comes from Sturnira hondurensis, assembly GCF_014824575.4. NCBI lineage: Eukaryota > Metazoa > Chordata > Mammalia > Chiroptera > Phyllostomidae > Sturnira > Sturnira hondurensis. The sequence continues at coordinate 5,667,402 of NW_028074140.1, read as the reverse complement.
CCCAAGCATGTGCCCTGACTGGGAATCGAACCGTGATCGTGTGGTGTGCAGGCCCGAGCTCAATCCAGTGAGCTACGCCAGCCAGGGCCGCACAAGCATTGCTTTTCATACCTGGTGACTACTGAACAGAGAACTGGACCGGAGATTGTGGAGATGTGTGTGGAATTAACGGAGGCATCCCAGTTCTGGAGGTGTTTGCAGTATGACTGAGAGAGCCATTCATCCACTCATTCAATGTAGATTTGATGAGTTTCTCTTATGTGTCAGGTACTAGACTGGGCTGTTGGAGGAGAGCGCTGTGCTAGAAAGACAGTTTGTGCCAGCAGGAAGCTTACAGTCTATAGGGAAGACAGGAACTCTCTGAGAAAGATATTGAAATGGCACAAATAAAGCAATACTTGTGAGTATGATAGAGGCCCTGATAGTGAACACCCAGAGGGATAAACTGGAGCATGAATGAAGGAGCAGTGGGGAGGAGAGTCATCAAAAGCATTGCAAGGTGGGTTTGCACTCAAGTTTTTCAGGGATGAGAGCGTGTGGAATAGTAACCAAAAAGAGAGCTGGAATTTAAGATGGGAAGAATAGCAATGCCACAGTCCAGAGGAGGAGTCAAGCAAGTCATTTGTTTAAAAGGTTGGCTTGGTTTGTGGGTCTCTCTCAGTGGGGTGATATGAAGAAATGAGACTCAAGAACAAGAAAGCACACCAGTGAGTTTCTTGAAAACTGATCAGAAAGGTGAGAGTTGAGGTGTCAAGATTCTGGAAGCCACAACATAATCTTTACGAGGGTGACTTGAGGAGGGCCGGCAGCAGATGAAGAGGACATGTGTTTGATTCAACAGATATTCAGCTGGTATAACCGTAGGTAATGGAAGTTTGACAAGCATCTGAGATCTTCCTTTCATTCAGGCTGATGAAGATTATGATAAAGCCAGAGACATCCCTGCTCCCCAGAGAATGCCAGTGACTAAAAGCATCTTACACATGAGCGGTCAGTCAGGGTGCACAGCACTTTTAGGGCACTTTAATGTTGTCATGTCTTAGATTTGGTATGTAACACCGAGTAACATCTCATTAGATGGACAAAGTTGTTGAGAAGGGACATGTAGGAGCAGAATGATGCTTGAAAGGGGAATGCTCTTTAGGTAGGTAACAATTCTCTGTGTTAGGAACTTTTTGTTTCTTCTCTGATGGTGATTGTGGCGGGGTCACACACAGTTGTATTATTTTCTATTGGAACTAAGAGGAATATCTTACTTTGTGACAGATGATTGCATTTTGTTAGAGTCAGGTTCTAATTGTCTTTGTGCTTATATAGTCCTTCAGCAAACAATACTGAGCTGTGTAACTACAGAGGGAAAAAGCAGAACACTAGAAAACCCAGCTACCTAGGAGCACAGAGTTGAAAGATGAGTGTGGGGGAAGGGTGTTCATATTATACTTCCACAAAACTTTGGATAGTATACTGGGTGGCTATTATGCAGTGGGTAGCATTAACTGTTATTATTTCCCACACATCAAGAAATAGGAGAGAGAAAATAACCTAAAACCTAAACTAACCTTCAAATGAGTAAGAACACTAAGGAATGCAGGTTTTTAAGTGGGTCCACATTAGTGTAGGAAAAGCAAGAGGAGAGAGTTAAAAAAATGAAGGAATGCGAACAAAATGGATGACGAAGGTTGGAAGTTGAGAAGACCTGGGCAAGAGGATGATTGTGTATGAGCAGGTGAAGAAAGACCTGCAAGGGGCAGAGAGGCGCTGGGAGCAGCTGGAGCAGCTGGAGCAGCTGGCACTCTGGTGCACGTTACAGGTGGGGTGTACAGTCCTGCCATCTTCAGGGCCGCCAGGCTGCCTCCTCAGCTCTAACATCTGCCCTCTTGCTGCAGTGACCACAGGCTTCTGCAGTGATGCCGAGCCCTGCCCCCTCTTGGAATTAAAGGAATGCATCTGTTTGTGAGCTGAAGATTAGAGTTTGGGGCTAGGGGACTACAAGGAAAGCTGGAGTCCTTGGGTGGCCTCCGGAGACATGCTTCAGACCCTGAACTGCTACTTCTAAACTTCTTTCTCTGATAATCTATAATTTTCTGTTTTTAGAACTACATTGTCAGCGATGTCAGACTCTTCCCAGATGATTCTTCCATTTAAGACTAGCAGTAATATCTCTTGTTTGGAAATCAAACAACAAAAAGGAATTCAAGGAAGCCAGCTAAGTAAAGACATTTAAATTAAAATACATCTATGGTTAGACTAACCAAGTTAAGTCAGCTTAGTTTTATTTCAGAGCTTTATACAAGATTAAAAGCTATATTTTAATATATATTTCAAAATTTGATTTGAAAATTTTAAGTTAATTATTTTTAAAGGTTTTCCCCTCACTATTTCCTCTGTTTACCAATATATGTTAGATATCTTGTAAAGAGTTATTGGTTAGTTTTGAATATCTTTCACTTTATAAAGGGGTTTATATACTTACAATTCACCTTGCTCAAAAAAAAAGATTTAAAATAGCTCTCAGGAAGTCTCAGAAATAGATAAATATTTTGAGAAGAAGAAAACGGAAAATTCTAAATAGAAACCAATGTACGTCATTTAAAAATATTCTACTACTGTTTTGACGAAGAATGTGTCATGTCCGAATAGGGTTACCCGATGCTCTGTTGCGTGTTTGTAGAATGGATGTTTTGCTGCGGTACCTGGAGGCCATGTAGGGGTCATAGTCGGGGAGGCCAGTCTCGGACTGTGGGGTGTAGCTGACTACTTGTTTGATGCTGACTTCCTTTATTAAGTTGTTACTCTTTTCTTAGTGAACAAGTAATTGGTGTTTATTATGAAAAATTTAAGAAATACAGAAAAAATTAAAAAAAATTCATAGCCTACTACCTGGAGACAAACTCTAAAATTTTAAATGCATTTTTCTAAAAAACTATATATATATATACATATATATGTGTATATATATGTATATATATATGTATATATATATGTATATACCTAAACACACACCATATTTTGTCATGTATAATGTGCCCCCGTGTATAATGAGCACCTATGTTTTTGACCCAAACTTTCAGGAAAAAAATTTTTCATTTTTAAATTCAATTATTTATTTATTTATATTTAGAAACAAAACCAATTATTATATTCCAGGGTATTTTTTTGCATGCAGATGTTATTATTGCTTTCTAGAGCTACACTTCTAACACATAGCGTGAATAAAAGAATGAAAAACATTTATATACATACAGAATTAGTACCACCCATGTATAATGCATACCCTTATTTTTCCTTCAAAAATTTGGGCAAAAAGTGCACATTATACGTGGCAAAATATGGTATATATATCTGTGTATATTATGCTGAAAATCTTTTTCTTAAAAGAATGGTAAACATGTCCTAGTATTATTAATATCTTTGTAATCATTCTGTGTAATATATTGTCCACCAAATGAATGAGTCAGATTTTGCTTGACTGTTTTTCTTATTGTTAGACATTTAGCATTTATATTGGTTATAGTTTTTCATTATTTTAGGGAACATATTTATACATGGTGTTTGATCTTTTGGAGTCATAATTTAGACTTCTATAAATTGGGAATTATTTCCCTCCTAGAGGGTTATGGTAATAATGGATATGTTAATATATGATACATAATAGGTGCTTATTGAGTGTGTCCCTTCCCCCATTTAACCTTTGGGCTTTAGTGGGACTGTTTTAAGGATCTGTCCGTTGATGTTTACAAACGGTAATGCACTGATGTTTGAAAATGAAAATACTAAAAATGCAAAATTCCTTACTTTGTACAAGAGAGAGGTTCTGAAAAGTTGTTTTTTCGGGTCCAGTTTTACAAACTGAATATATTTAAACCAGTAGGGCAGGAGTTTCCAAACCACTGGGATACTTTTCCCCCTAACTTTTTGTAGAATTTAAAATATAAGCAGCAGAGTAAAATAAACAGAGAGAAGTAATATAATAAATCCTCTTGTATCCAGTATACAGTTTGAATAATTTTCTTTCCATTCTTGTTTCCTCTGTTTTTTACTGCCTTTTTTGCTTTGTTTTTGTTTTATTTTGTATTTTTGTTGGACTATTTTAAAGTAATTCCCTGATATTATAACATTTTATCTGCAAATACTTATGATTAAAAGATAGAGGTTTAAAAAATAGCACATAAGCAAAATACCATTATCATACCCAGTAATATTAATAATGGTAATATCATCTAATTTCCATATCTCCTGGACTCCCCCCTCCAAATGTTTTTACAATCGATTTGTTTAAATAACAATTTAAAAAAATATTTACATTGCATTTTTTGAAATATCTCTTAGGTCTTTTTTAATCTATAACAGTTGAGTAGTTGGGGAGGGTGTTATATATTTTTTTCCAATAAGAAATCTTGAGCCTCACCTCTACCCTTCTGAATCAGAATCATTAGGGATGTAGTCTCATGATTTGCATTTAATAAAAGCTTTGTTGCTGATTCTGATGGACAAATAGTTTTGAGAACCCCTTTGCCAAGGAGCATACTTAAGACACCTTTTGAATGAATATTTAGTAGAGAAGTGTTTGAAATGTAAATAATCACCCCCTAGTTCCCTAGTTGACTCGTTTTATAAATGTGAGCCCTTTTTTTAATTCACCTTCCTCAAAATGGGACTCACTTCATGTATGGATAATGATTGAGATGGTATCAGGCTTTTTTCTGCAATTACTTCCCCCACCCCAGTGATTATTTCTTATTATGGGTGTTCTCATTGCTTCCTGTTGAGAATGCTATATTAAAAGTTCTCTGTTTGCATCATATCTGTAGTTATCTTTTCTTGGCAAAAATTTTTTTGAAACTGAGAATATGCAGGGAAGTAGGAAGAAATCACCTATAATCTCTCTGCTTATAGGTATTCACTGTTATTATTTTCATTGTATTAAATTCTGGTCTCTTTATATGACAGTAAACTTTTTTTATTTAAAAAAATATTTTATTGCATTTTTTCCCATTACCATTTAGTCCCCTCTACCCCCTCCCCGCAGCAATCACCACACTTGTCCATGTCCAAGTCCTTTTTCATTTCTGCTCAATCCCTCCACTCCCTCACTCTCTTTAGGTGTCATCTGTTCTCCATCTATGAGTCTGTCTCTGTTTTGCTTGTTAGTTCAGTTTGTTCATTAGATTCCACAGCTAAGTGAGATCACATGGTATTTGTCTTTCTCTGACTGGCTTATTATTTCACTTAGCATAATGTTGTCCAGGTCCATCCGTATTGTTGTAAGGGGCAAAATTTTCTTTTTTATGGCTGAGTAGCATTCCTTTGTGTAAATGTCCCATAGTTGTTTTATCCACTCATCTATTGATGGACACTCGGGCTGCTTCTCTATCTTGGCGATTGTAAATAATGCTGCAATGAGCGTAGGTGTGCTTATGTTCTTTTAAATTAGTGTTTTGACTTTTTAAAACACAAAGTCTAAAATCCTACCATGAACATTTTTGTAACTTTCTAACATAATATGTTATAATTTTTTAATGGCTAAGTATTTGTTACTATAAGTTTCATGGCTGCCTAGCGTTTCAGCATATGGGTAAGGTCTAATTTTGGTATTTGTCTTGTTTAAATGGTTCCCTGGTATGGGTAATACTCTATCAGAATCCCTGTGGTTTTTTGCATATCTATGACTGTTTTCCTGGTTTGATTTTTATATTTCTTAGTTAAAATGTTTATACTGCTTTTATTTTGCCTAATTTGCCCTCACAAGCATTTTGTCAGTTTACATTCCTCTGAGTGGATGAGTTTCCCTGATCCCTTATCTACAGTGTGGTCTTTTCTGTTATAAACCATGTATGTGTGTCTCCTTTTTTCATTTAGTGGTTTTTAAGATAGGACTTCTGTAATGCTTTCTGAGGCACATCCCACCTCATGATTTGCGATTTGGCCCTTTTGACTCTTTGACTTTTAGGAAAACATGCTTTGGAGGTGTGGGAAGTCACTGGTGGTCAGTTCAGAAGCTCTCAGCCCCTATAACAGGGATAAAGGATGATTGGAATCATGTAGCTAGCTATTGAATATTTTTTCCATCAAGTTCTGAGCATTTTAGATATTACATTTTGGGCAGAGAAAAGGAAATGTCCAGGTTCTATAGGTGGGTGCAGTTCATGGGGAGGCAAAATGAATACAAATGAATAAACTTTGCCAGTTTTCTTTAAGATCCTTGGGCTCCAAGTTTTCAGAAAGAATAACTTACAATTGGGTGTATAATTTCATTTTTATTGCCCTTCATTCTCTTCTCATATTTATATCAATGCTGTAGTAGGTGTATGAGCACTTTCTCCTCCCATGCAAACTCTGACGCCATTCAAATAATTTACATTTGAAGTTTTAGGCCCACTTGATACATACAGGCTCTGAGATGTGCCTGATACCTTCTCTGGCTTTTCTGGCTGCCTGTAGTCTGGTCTCCTGTCTCAGATGGGCTCTCATTACAGGGTAACTGAAAAAGGAAAAACATGGTGAAGAGAAGGGGAGACAGCTGAAGTTTGGGTGGGGAAAAGCAGAGCTGGGATACTTGAATATTTTCAAAAACTGGAAAAATGAAGTGGATCATAGCCATGAAGCAAAGCTCACCAGCCTGGAATGAGCAAGGTCAGGAGAGACAGGATCCCTGGCAAATTTCGACCTGGCCCTGGGTGGGCCAGCCCTGGACCTGCCAGGCTGGGCAGCTTCTCCTTCTGTGCTGAAGGCCAGTTGGGTTGTGCGTCTCTTGTTTTGTGCCACAAGTATTGTGCACAAACACACTAGGATTCTTTTCATTTGTGACTGTTTATACAGCACAGCAGGAAGAGCCAATCTGGTTATTTCAGTGTAAATGGCCAGCGGGATAATTCAGACTTAAATGGAAATGATTTTATCTTAAATTGTCCACTTTAGCCACTCACATTGTTAGAACGAATGTTGCCAAATTTCAGTTTACTTTGGTGCTGTTTAGACACACTTCATATGGTGCTCTGTTTTAAAAGATCTCCAAGTATTTTTATGGAAGTATTTACAGGAAGTTTGCTTCTCCAGGGCTAAGGCAAAAATATTATTACTGGGTTGGTCAATGGATTTATCCAAATCTGCGTTTGAAGACAATAGCCCAAGTTAGAGGTGGCAGTAAATGCAATGGTTTGGGTCTGTCACAGATTAAGCGTCTAATTCAGAAACTGCTGTTCTTGGCAATCACACTGCCTTGAGTTAGGCGGGGCAGGCACCAGGGATTAAAATGGTTCTACTCAGGAGGAGAGCGGACTGGTTTGACAGCAGTGAAAACCAAGACATCGCTGGATCCGGAAAATTTATGGTGAAGACCAGGAAAGTCTGGACGGTTAGACAACTCTGCCATTTATTACTTTCCTGGCCTGTGCAACATGTTTTACTTTTGAAGACTGATCCATGACCTCTGAAAGGATATGTCTTCAAGCTCTGTATTTTTTCTTCATATAAAATAAAGATGTTCTACTTACAGTTTTCTAAAAGAGAAAAGTAAAATAAAGGGGAAAAAATCTATGCCTTTGCATCCAGATCTGGGAAAAAAATTATTTTTTTCTGTATTCCTATGTTGTGTACCTCAAGGATTTGATGCCAGAACCTCATCGTTACAAATATTTCCCTGGAGACGGAGTGCGGGAAACTTATAAAACAGTTTTTTAAAACCTTGCATTGCATTTTCCTGAAGACTCTCCCAGTATCCTGCTGAAACCCTTATAGTTACACACACACACACACACACACACACACACACACACACGGACTCTTCAGCTGTGGGTGTCTTTTGCACTGCTAACCCAGCTGGGCTTGTAGTATATTTTAGGTCTTGGTGACTCACAGTCTATTTGTTTTAGTGCCTCATTTAAATTGTGGTATCATAAATCACTCCATTTTTTAATCATTTGAGTAGCAAACACCCCAAAGCATTAAAGTTAAACAATGTTAATGGGGATTTATTTTGGATGCCATTGTTTTAATATGACAAATGGCTATGCATCAAGCGCATAGCACAGTTTATTTATGCAGACATAATTAGGGCTTTGAAATGAAATACACAGTGAGCCATTTGCCAGAAATTCAAAGCCTACTTGACATGGTCCCTCCCCCAATCTTACTCCATCTATGTGCTTAGTAGATTTAAAGCAAATTAGAAGGTACACGAATACTCTTGGTTGGAGGAAATTGTAATTTGGTTTAGGAAATAAGTTACCTGATACTCAGAATGGAACATTTCCTCCTCCATTTCTTTGGCCTTTTTTTATGATGAAAGACTTGAAAGTTAGGGGAAAAAAACCTCTTTGGTTTCAGACATTTGAAAAAGAGGCAGATTCTCAAAATGGTCTTATTGAAGGGAAGGGGGGTAGCATGCTGTGAGGACATTGAGACCCAAGGTGCAGGGTCCAGAGAGAAACGGTGACTGTCTTTCCTCAGAGACCTTGGAGAACAGCATTCGTGTGCTCATTTCCAGGACTCTGGCGTTCTCGTCTCTCTCCCTCTCCCAACAGTTTATCCTGTTGTTATGTGTGCGTGGGGCGGGGGAGGTGGGAATGGTAGGAAAAGGAGATGTCATAGTTCATTTACAGCTGACCAGATATTACTTGAAGGTTGTAACTACTTACATTTCAGTAGTTAGGTAGTAGGGACTCAGCTGGCCCAGCAGACAAGTTCTGGGAATGAGGAACCAACCTGCAAGGAATTCTTAGAAATTCATTTCAGCTTTTTACTCTTCTTCTTGCATAACGAGGCCCAGTCTTCTTCCTTAATTTGTGAGAGCATAGGGTGGTGCCACTAAGGGCAGGAAAAGGGACTAGTATTCTGAGTTAGGTCCCATTTGTGGCAGTCACTGTATCTCTAGCTTGGCCTGAAGTGTCCAAGGGGGTTGGTGACCATGTGAAAGTCTGAGAGTAGGGAGTTGCTGACCCTTATTGATCATGATTTTTCTGGTGAAGTTTCATAGGTGGTATCTCTGTAATTATGACAGGCCGAGAACCCTGGCAGTGGTCCAGGGGGCCAGTACGGTCTGGGAGAGCATTTTCCTCTGGGCTCAGCTAATCAGTTATGGAAATGTGCTCATGTCAGCCGCCACCACACCTGGGTTTTGACACACTCTCAGAAGGCAGCCCGGTTCTTTTAAGATCTCACCAGCTCTTGGATTTCATGGTAACCAAATTTTGTCTGTTTGAGTAATATATACTTCCTGGACAACAGATGATACATATTCCTGAATTTTTCTCAGAATGTAGGAAATAAGATTAATGTTAAGGAGACTGTTTCTAGCCAATAACAAAAATTTCTAAAGGTTTTGTACCTATGCCTACCTTTGTTGCCAAGAAAGAAATCTTTTAGCTACTCACCCCATCCTAGCCTCCCAAGCAGTAATATGTTGATCATCATCATTAGTAAGCTTTTTGTATGTTATAATGTGACACAAAGTGGTTTCTTCTATTGGTGGAGGGAAAGTTGACAAATGGTTATTGTTTTTGGTGTTGTGGTACAAATGATTTTGTGACTTTAACTGAAAACTCAGACTTTGAAAATTTACGCAAAGACCTCACCCCCTTTCAAAACTTACTTTCTTTCACTCTCTTCACTGGAAACACTGGGGAAATACAGTGTTTTCAACTTACAGTTGAGGTGGAAGGAAAAAAATTAAGAGGTTGAGAAATAGTTCTCCTGTCTAATTTTTAGAACTGTAAGTTTGAGAGTAAAAGATCTTGTCTGCAGCATCATTGAGAGAGTAAATGGAGAAGTGACTACTTATTGGGGGTCAAAAAAATGAAAACCTGGTTGGTTATGAGACTTAATACTTTTCAAGGGTTGTTTAACTTTTAAATCTATGCCTGGAAAGATCTGTGTATGAAAAGAAAACAAAGGATTTTGATCCTAAAACAGAACTTTTTAATAAATGATATGCTAAGAGTTTTCTCTTAGATAATATTTCTTTCAGATAATGTGTTACCAGGAAGCAGTTGAGGATCACATCGAATCCAGGACCCGGTGTGTAGATTATCATTAACAAACAGCACCTTCGGACCCCAGTGCAGTAAGAATCTGCCGAGGTGGTCACTGCAGCCCCTACCTCAAGGTGTCTGGAAAACACCTTGTATTGCAAACAAGGATGACAGTGTTTGAAGACATTAAATAACGGTTGTTGTGTGGACTTCCCAAGCCTCTGTCTTTCTTCTAGTGCTATGCTAAGTATGAGCCGTTATGTGAAAGGAGCTGTGGGATAATGTAATGAATATGACCTTAGCTATCATGTAGGTCGTTGCTTCAGGTCCTCGCTGCACTTCGTGAGACTTTGTGCAAGTCACTTTTAACTTCTCTTACCTTCGGTTTTCTCCTTTGTAAAGTGAGGAATACCAACCTTACCTAACTTTGGTAAGAATTAAAGAAAACTAAGTTATATAAATTTCATTGCGTGTTGATTGTCACATAATAGGTTGTTTGTAAATGTATCCTTCCCTTTATTGCATTAAAAGTTATTGGAGCATGAAGGTCTGTTTCACTCAGGATCTAAGCCAGAGAGAGTCAGAAAATCCGGTATTTCAAACCTAAGCAATTCTAGTTTATAAAAATAGCATCTGAACCGGTTTGTAATTCTCCCTCCCTGTCTCATTCCCTCCCCCCATCCCCCTCCCCTTTGCTCCTCTCTTCTCTGTCTCTTTCTCACCAATACATAGCCCTGAAACACATCTTGAAGAATCAGAAAACCATCAAGCATGGGGAATAACTAATTTCTTAATACAAGTGTCCGTGTGCAATTGTTGGATTAGAATCAGGCACAGAGGGTCTCTTTTTATAATGGCTTTACTTAAATTCTCATTTATTTAAGGATTTCTTGAAACTAAGAAGTCCATGTGTTCCATTAAAGTGTTTATAGTATTAAGAGATTAAAAATTGCATTTGAGCCAAATGATAGTCAATAAGCAGTTACTAATTCTCTCAAGAGATGGCCTGGGAAGCTTTACAGCTGTAAAGTTGCGCTTGTGTTTTTCCATTCTTAAAACATAGAGCATTTCCTGCTACTATCCTCTGTTCATTGTGTTAAAAAACTATCGTTATCAACATTAACAGCATTTAGCACATGCCAGGCATTGTTCTGCACACTTTGCACATGCTATCCATTGTAATCCTTGAGTCATCCACTTGAGGGTAGTTTAATTAGTTCCATTTTATACATCAAAAACCAATACCATCGTGCATTATAGTAATAATTTTTAATATCTGTCTTTCTCACTAGATTGAATAAAAGCAACTTGAGATCAAAGGTCATGTCTGTCTCAAATGCATATCTCAAGTTTTGATAAAAATTTGCTGGAGGAACAAGGATAGGAGTTATTTATCGATATTGAGTGCTTGTTATATGTCTGGTGCAATGCCGGGTGTTTTGCACCTAGGATAGCTCGGGTTTGCGTCTCAGCCTTGTTCCCTGATTGAAGTGCGTCCTTGAGTGAGTTGCTTAGCCTCTCTGTGTCTCAGATGCCTCAAAGGCAAAATGGGCATAATTGTACTGTACTTTTTGATGATTAAATGAATTAATATAGATAAAACACTTAGGGCAGTGCTTGGCACAGAGCAAGCAATCTAAATGTTAGCTATCATTATTATTTCTAACCTGGGCATGTCTTATTCCAGAGTGCATGCTCTTTTTATAGCCCCTATTTTTTAAAAAAATATTTGCATATTTATAAATAAAATTGCATATTTAATATGTACATAATAATTTGATGTACATGTATGTAGTGAAATGATCACTATAGTCAAACTAACTTATACGTCTTACAGTCACCATTGTTTTGTGTGAGATGAGCTGACCTGAAATCTGCTGTCTGCATGTGCCCCGTGTCCGGTATGGTGTTGGTTTCATGGCCATGATCTGTGCACATTAGCTTTCTTGATGTCTTACTTTACAGTGCTCTTGTGGAGAGATCCAAATTTCCTTCATTTATTACTCCAGCTAACTTCCTATACTGTGGTTTTTTCAACACTAAAATTCCCATTTCTTAACACACGAGGTGCGTGAATACGGAGAAACACTTCTGGCCTTTCAGAGTTAGAGCGATTGGTGGCTCAGCCACAAAAAGCTAAACAGATTACCCTGTCCACGTAACCATGAGTTACGTGGGTTTTTTGTTTGTTTGTTTGTTTGTTTCTTCCTCCTAACTTATATCAAAGAGATAACATCCAAATCTTGGATGTTCCGTAAGTACCTTCTAATGGGTTTCCTTGTTTAGTTTTTCACAAGAGTAGGTATATCATCCCCGTATCTCTGGTTGAGCACTCTCAAAGTGTGTTGACATTTCAGGAAGCTTTGAATGTTTCTAAATGCACCAGAGTTTTGGCTGAGTGGTTGGCCCAGACTAAGAGAAATGTGCCTACTCAAGATAGTTTCCACGATTTCTAATGGTAGAATTGTAATTGTACTCACATATACGCCTGCATAGATCAATATCTCTGATAGACCCTTGCCATTTTCTTATTACCTTAGAAGTTTTAATGAGCTACTTTAAAGTTTTGTTTCCAGATATAGTATTAGCTTTTTGTTATTTTTCTATTTTGTTAAGATACAGATTTATATCTTTTACAGTGGAAGTTTGATAAACTCCTACATGTCAGCTTTAACAAATATTGTCTAGAAGCCCATATGTGATGAAAAGACATTCGTCCATATAATTCTCCTAGTCCATGAAGTGTATAAGGTTCCTATAATTATCGCCTTAATAAAGGGCCTTGTAAGAAGAGAGTACATATTAATATTGATGATACATTTTATGTTTTGAAAAGAAGATACAAAGTCAGTGACCCCTAGTGCGTGACGACTGTGAACATGGAATGAAAAAGAAAATGACTTGATTGCAGAAATAGTGTTTATCTCTCTTGTCCTAATTTCCTTTTCCATTTAAAACAAAGTATTCTTATTATCATAGGTTATGAATTTTGCCAAACTAAGGAGAAAGCAGTGAGCATCTTATGTAAATTTTCCTGTGTAATGTCTGTGAAATATGCTATTGGTACTTTAATAGGTATTGCATTGAATCTGTAAATTGCTTTGGGTAGTATGGACATTTTGATGATGTTAATTCTTACAGTCCGTGAACACGGTATATGTTTCCATTTGTTTGTGTCTTCTTTGATTTCTTTCTTCAGTGTTGTGTAGTTTTCTGCCTACAGGTCTTTTACCTCCTTGGTTAGATTTATTCCCAGATATTTTATTTTTCTTTTTGCTATATCAAATGGGATTTTTTCTTGATTTCTGCTTCTGCTGTTTTATTGTTGGTATACCAAAACACCTTTGATTTCTGGATATTGACTTTGTATCCACTGTTTTGCCAAATTCATTTATTAGTTAGAGCAGTTTTTGGGTGAAGTCTGTAGGATTTTCCATGTACACTGTCATACACAATGGAATTCTATGCAGCAGAAAGAAAGGAGCTTCTACCCTTTGCAACAGCATGGATAGAACTGGAAAGCATTATGCAGAGTGAAATAAGCCAGGTAGTGAAAGACAAATACCATATGAACTCACCTTTAACAGGGACCTAAACAACAAAACAAACAAGCAGGCAAAATATGACCAAAGACACTGACATACAGAACAGGCTGACAGGGACCAGAGGGAAGAGGGGAGAGAATCACAGGGGAAAAGGGGAAGGATTCACAGGAACAAGTATAAAGGACACATGGACAAAAACTAAGGTGGGGGAAATAGGAGGGAGGTGGGGAGCACAGGGGCGGGGTGGGGCTGGGATGGGAGTAAAAGACAGAAAACTGTACTTGAACAACAATTAAATATTTTTTCCTGTACAAATGTGTATTTCCTTTCTAACTGTGAGAAATAACCACCTTTAATAGTATGAGTAGTTTCTCCTTTTGAAATGGAATCAGAGTCAAAGCTTTGGTCATAGAAAAGGGCAAAAAAATAGTTCTGGTACTTTATTATGTTTTCTTGGGGGAAAAAAAGACAACAGGACAAAACAACCAAAATATCCTTTTTCATTAAAAGTCAGAATTAGCATTGCAAATTCAATCCGGAATTTCAGAGCTGTCACTTGAGGTGAACGTTTTGATAAATTGGATCTTGATATTTACAAAATCTATTCAAATACAGCCAATAGTGTGTTTGTTTGTATGTTGACAAGATGATATACACCCTGAAGGTCAGGGGTAATGTGAACTGTTTATGGTACTCTTGTCAAAGTAATTTAAAAAAAAAGGAGAGGGAAGCTATTTGCAGAGTTTTGATGGAATAATAGCTTCCCCACAAGTGTGACAGCAAATGCAAGGATCATCTTGAAAAAGTTCAGTTGATTTGAAACAAAAATCTGTGATGTTTATCAATCAGAAAAAAGTTTCTCTTCCTTCTATAGCATGTTAAAAAAATTGGCAGCTCTTATGGAAAAACAAATAGTGAAATTAAGCAGAAAAGCATTGACTAAACTTCTTGGGTGGTTTATCAGATGCCACAATGAACTTTTCATTTTGTCTTGTCATTTATTAATGACCCTCTTTTAATGAAACCAGTTAAGGATTGCTTTACAAACTTTTGGGGTACTTCTCTATAAATAGTTCCAACAACTCAAAGTCACTCTGTCCTATTACCAGATATCTTCTTTAAATTGTCAGCCAAGATATAGTTCTTTCTCCTTTTAAAAACTCAAATGTAGCTAAAAAATGTAGGGTTTACATAATATTTTTCCTAGCCTGATTTTACTGCTGTGTTTTGATTCCTTTTTCTCTTTTCTTGACAGTCTTTTACTGGCTTTAATTATTGGAGACTTTTGCTCTAAAAGAATGTGGCTGCATGTTTTTCAGTCGAGATCTTTATTTTAGTACCTCAAATTAACATCTAGAAGAAATGGAATAAAATTGTTCATGTTAATTTGAATATAATAGATTAAGCTTACTTTAATGAAGAGGGTTGGTATGGTCGGTTAACAAAATATGAATTGGTATAAATAGATGGATTGAGATGTTGTATTCCCACAATCTGTTTAGAAAGCTTTCTAATTTCTATATATTCTAAATTATAGTAGCACATACAGGAACCTAATTTATGGGCATTTTGAATTTAGTTTTGAAAGGAACTGAACTTTTTCACATATTTGTCATAAAATAGATTAAATGAAATTAAGCCAGAATAACTGTAAAAAGCTATAAAATACTAACTTCATATCTCCACCAATCATTTCTAGTACAGGGTTGCTTGCTAAATGTTGTGTGGTTCAGCTCTCAAAAATTAATTATTTGAGTATATTTCAGTTATTGGTTCATCTCCATTTACTACTCAGCATGCAGAATGTGCAATAGAACATTATGTAAGATAGAGTTTTAAAAAGATAATCGCATTGCAGGGATGTTTAATCTTCAGTGATTGACCCATTCAACTTTGCAGGCAATAAGAATGACCAGATCTTATCAAAATAAATGCATAAAGGGGGCAAAAAAATCCAAATCCCTGTTCTCCTTAAGTAGTTAAAAGCTTTTGCTGAAAACAAATCTCTATGGTTGTCTTCATCTAAAGAATCATAGTCTCCCAGAGTTAGCTGGTGTTGGAAAATTCATGTAGGCTGGGGACCACAGTGAGGTAGATATATATGAAAGTATTTTGAGAACCATAAAGTCCTACTCAAGTGCAAAGCGTCATCATATGAACATGGATGAAGCTACATTTGCCTGTATGCGCGTAAAACGTTGTTCTTATCCAGCGAAGGCTTAGAAATCATTAACTGAGATAAAAGTGTTAGTGTTAGATAAAAGTGGAATGTCTTTATAGGGCTGTGAAACTCATCATCTTGAAAAAGCTAAGGCTGTTTCCCCAAACAAAAACAAAATAAAACAAAACAGGCATCCCTGGCTGCAAGAGAGAACACAGGAGTTTCTCCCTTGAGGAGGCTCCACTGTGCGTGCATGTCCAAGGGTTGCAGTTCAGCCTTATATTAGAGATCTGTGGATTTAATAATACTTCAGGGTGTGCCCATAACTAGTTGCTATAGATGGGATGTTGGTAATGCAACATGACCCTAAACCACCTTTAACTCCCGAGTCCAGAGCCCCAGAAACTGTTTCTAAGCCACTAAACTATTACTAATGCTGGTTAATCACCCATGACTGCTTTGAAATAAAACAAATGATTTAAGAATTAAAGTTTCTGTATCCCATTATCAAACTCATTAAGTCATCTCAAACTGCTGAATTTTGGATGCATTTTTAAATTCCTAAGACTCTATTCATGAACATTTGCACCCCCCAACACATACATATTTATCCACGTTACACAAATATAAAAATAACTAGACCGATCTATTTGGACAGCAGAGCTCAACATAATTATTTTATAGTTTCATTTGTTTGTTTTGTTAACTGTCATACTGCCTTGGGATTTTTTTTTTTAATTTTTATTACTTTTCACTCTTCCTAAGTAAAGGAAATTAAAGTATTAAAATTATATTTCAGATGACCTAAGATCTTGCAACAAAAACGAAACTTTCTTGTTCGGCCAAGCCTCACTGTGCTGCCAGACCCGCAGGGGTTTTGCAGAGGTCTCTGGGAAGTGAGATGGACTAGGTTTCTTGCAAGAGTTTCAGGGAAGACTTCAATCATAGAGTGGTATTTCCAGTCCCATCCCACTCTGAATTCAGACTTTTATCTCCTTTGTAAGTAGTTGCATTTACAAATTTTAAGATTATGATCATAAGACTGCAACTTTGAATGTATTTTTTGGCATGTCGCATGGTGTAACATGAACTATGTAGGCCTGAAGTGAACCACACCACTTCTACTTTATTTCTGCTCTGTTTTAATGTGTTTATAGAGTTTGTGTTGGCCTAGAAGGGCAGTGAGATACACCATGTTATCCACCCAATGCAGTGCACTGTTTACAGAGCAGATACCTGGGGGGGTCAAAGGGTTGTGTTGTTATTTTCTGTTCTTTTGTAGAAAGAATGAAAGTGTTCATTTAAAAAACAAAACTTGTTAGAAACTACGTGAGTAGCTAGTAAATATAACAGATTACAAGTATATATATTTTTTAGTATATTTGACTCTATTTGGGGACATTTGGGCCACAATTTTTCTACTTAAATTTAATTTAATGTGTTGGGGGAAGAGGCTGGGAATATAATGTATTTTGATCTTTTTCAGTTACTTGTGGTGCTATTAAAAAGTTTAATATTGTTCATCTTTATGCAAAATGTAAGTGAAATACTGTACATGCAGTGTATTTCTTTGTTCACTGTCCTTATTATTTTCCAGCCATCATTCCCTTTGATATTATTTTTCAGTGTTTTCTCTCGTCCACCCCTACTGCTCTCCCAACATGCCCAGACTTCTGCCAGGCAAATGTGCGTGGGAACCTTAACGGTGCAGAGGTACCCCAGATCCATAGTCTGTTGTTGTGACAAATGCCCACAGGCTGCTTCCAGGCTCCTGGGGCTCCAGTTCCCAGCTGCATCACTTTCTAAATAACCCTGTCATCTCGTGCATGCTACTTTTCCTCAAGCCTCAGTTTTCTGTCTGTGAAATAGGCAAAGGGAGGGTTGCAGAGATTAAGGAATAGAACACATGGTGCAGCCTTGGACCCACGCATGGCACAAGGTAATCGCTAGATGCTCACTCGCTGTCATTGCCTGGTGTGCTCCTTCCCAGTCACCTGCACACTGGCGTGCATAGTAGGATGAGGATGGAGGAGGACTAAAACGGGAGGCCATCAACCTGAGGTCTGCATCTCGTTCTGCTGTGGTTTACTGTGTAAGGTGACTGGGCAAATCGCCCTAGGAATCCTGGGATCATCAAATTTTTGAATGTGGAAGAGACTTTTCACATTACCCTGGCATTTTACTTACAGATGAGCAAAGCAGGAGATCCACGGAGTTTGAAATTACTTGTATTTAGTACATCAAGTCCACAATTTTACAAATATCATTGCTTACGGTGAGGCTAATATGAAAAATTGATTTAGAATCACTTAAAGAAGAATGTTCAATGTGTAATGGTATAGATAGTGTAAAGATAAAGCAAAAATCATTTATGCCAAAGCTGCGGTGAGGGAAATCCTGCCTCCTCTGGGTTCACTCCGTCCCTTTCAAATACTGGTAGAGGCCAAAACCCTATGACCGCCTGCATGGTTTCCTCTAATTTAAAGTTTTTTTTCTATTCATGATTATATGTTCAAAGATGAAAAACTTTGTAGGTCTGAGTGTTTCCTGGTCTAATAACTAAAAAATCAGAGCACAAATAAGCATTGGTTAAGCATCTGACATGCTGTTCTGGAATTGTAAGAGCAGAAAGAAGCAGTATTGTTGGCAGTTGCACCAGGCTGAGGGAAGTGTGAAGCGCACTTAGAAGGAAAAGGCAGATATGAAAACCAGAATGTCAGGAACGGGTCTGATAGCAGGCGAGTTATCTTATCACGTGCATATGGACATTTACTCATTGCCTTTCAGCCCAGACTGTTAAGCGCCTATATCATCTCTTCTCTTTATCTGTGTGTACACGCAGGTAAAGCCTACTTCACACAGTAGCTGTATTTTTGAAACGTTATAAATCCTTTGAATCTGTTTTATTCAAGTCATACCACGGGGCTCTGGAGAAGTTGCATGCTTTAAGGAAGACCGTGACAACGCTTTTTGTCAAGCGAAACCACTGCTTTAGTTCTTGTAAATTTGGATTTTTGTGTCTCGTGTTTTCTTAAAGCAAAGCAGGCCTAACCCAAATGTTCAAGATTCGGGCATGTGAGACAAGTGTTTGGCTTTGCTTAGGTTGTTTGTGCTGTTGATGGTTTGTTTTTGGAGGCATGGAAGGAAGACATGGCAAATGTCCTCTTACTGACCCTTATTAACCACCGCGTCCCCTCCTCCTGCTTTTTAAAGTGTACTAGGTAATTTTTTAGATGGACAAAAATTCTAATTAAATTTGCAGTTCTTTGACAAATAAGAAAAAGAAGAAGTCTTTATCCCTTAAACTCTAGGGATCGAGCCTGGCCCAAATCAGTTTTGAAGTATAACATGGAATCTCCTGGTAGGTTCTAAAAGCCACCTCTTTTTTGGGGTGGTCTCTGAACTGGTCACCTCACAAAGACAATCCAGAAGGAGTACAGCTCATAATCTACAGATAGTGCTTAGTGAAAGCTAGGTCTTGCCATTGTGTTATTAAATTAGCATCCCTTTCCCCCACTGTAATTTTGTTTTTTGCATGGTAAGTTTGAGAGAGAGGAGGTTGTGGACAGTGTGGGCCATAGGGTCTTTGCTATTCTTGGAAGGTCTTTGGAGAATCAGTTCTTTATTGGCGCACGCTGCACTATCTTTGGCAATATAGGCCTCACTCAGTGTGTACCCGCTGTGCAGACCCTGGGGACGTAAGTCCATAAAGTCACTGCATCTCCTGTTTTGATTATACCGACTGATCCGACCAGTCCTTAAAACGTGGGGATTTCCAAGCTTTTAGTTGTTATAGGCACAGAGTTGAATTCAGAGAAGACAGAGATTCTAGAGCCAACATGAGCTGAACTAAACAGGAGAGAGAGGAGCACGAGGTTGGTGATGGGGGAGGATGACCTGGAAGGAGGAAGAATCGGGGGCAGAAAGGACGCTGCAGGAAAGGTCTTCATTTGCTGTAAATTACTCAAAACTGGGTTATAAAACGAAGGAAGTAAAACTGTGAGAAGCACCTCTGATGCTCCACAGCAATATTTAATTTCTATTGTTACCCTTGTAACAATTACCAGAATTAATACTAAAAAAGAGTTGACTTCATTTTTACAATTTGTTTGTGAAAAGGTGCTGACATAATTGTAGCTCTCACTGCAACTGCAGTTAAGCCCTGCATTTAATTAAAAAAAAAAAAAAACAAGCTGTATAATTGGTAGTCATAGCTGATACCAAACCATTAAAACTATTCTAAGCATTATTGCAAGCTCAAAACATAATCATATCATAATTACTGTGGCTTATAAAAAAGTTAAGTTATAAGATATAGTACCATCTTTAACCTAAAATTATCTATGTTTGGCCAAATCGGCTTGCCTGTATTTTCTTTTACAAAACATTTGGTCTCAATTGTAGTTTTCTTTCTTTAAAAAAAAAGTTCAGAAAAAGTTCAAAATGACATGATGAAATATATATTTGTTTGGAAAAATGATCTGGTTATTAACCTGGCAGCTATCTTAACATTTTATGGTTATGTGATATAGTTTTTATATTAATACCATCTTTGAAATATATTTACATGATGTAACATCTTCTATGGTTACATTACATCCTTGAAAGCAAAAGCGTATGAACTAGCCAAGATTCATGCAAGTTCTAATAAGCAAGACAAAATTATTCAACTTAAATAAAAATATATTTGTTGGGTTTTAATTATGTCATTTAGAATTTGACGTGTATTTAACTTATGGCAAAAAATTGCAAAGATGGTTTATAGAAAATAAACTCTTACCTAATAAGAAATGGCATGTCTTCGTTAGGCTATGTAATTTTGTTCCGTAATGAAAGCAAAGGCCTGAGAAATGGGTTTTGTGAACGAGACGGAACCTTCGTGTTCAGTCCTCCTGTTAGTGGGAGAGAAATGGCCTGTGTTTACTCTTGCTGGGACTTTGGTCCAAAATGGTTTACTGATCAAGAGAAGGCAAGTTGTTATTTCTTAAATAGATTATAGTTATAGATATTCTTGTTTCTGAAGTTGTTTATGGCCTGATCTTTCTCCAGACATGCTCCCCTTTTCAATCGAACCTCAAATTCTAAGTTAAATATTTTTGTAAAAATACAGTCAGTTATCTTTTTTAGGATTACTTCAGTCAGTTATTACAAGGGTGATTACAGAAACTAAATGTTTCCATTGAGATAGAGAAGAGTGTAAATTCTGTGAGGCTTCTCATGATCTTATTTTCTTGGTTTTATAATCCAGTTTTGAGTAACTATATCCCAAGCTCAGAATTATTTTGTAAAAATATATACTTATATATTTTATCAAATTCTGATTGTTTTGAGGATATAGGAGTAATATTTTTCCCTTCAAACTATTATTTTAACTTACAGTGAAATCCAGTATGGGACAATGGAATAAAACTGAGATGATTTGGAAGTTTGTTTGCAGGTTTGAATGTGCCTCAGTTAATCTTTTAAACATTATATAATACCTTAGTATTTAGATATTTTTAATTCAAAACAATCATATTGAGGTTTTTTAAAATTATTATTTGGCACTTTTATTATTTAAGATAATGGGATCGCTGAACTACAGAAAAGACATTTCATGTTCTAGGAATTCTTTTTTGTAGCTGGGTCTCAGTCACTCTTCTCTGCCCTTTATATCCCTTATTTATGTAAATCTTTGCACACCCTCTGGGGTTATTATTCTCTTTTTACACATAAGAAAACAAACCGGAGATATTAAGTAATGTGCTTAAAGTCATAGAGCTGAGATTTGATTCCTGCTCTGTCCAATTCCACTTAACACACAACATCCAAGGATTGAAAATTCTTTGTCATTTTCTTCTGTACTTAGTTTTTCAGAAATATTTAAGTAGAAAGAAATTTGTCTTGGAAAGGAAAACCCACATCCACCAGTTAAAAGCAACAATAATGGTGCTGTTTATTGAACACTTACTATGTGTCAGACACTTATGTGGATTATCTCATTTCACCCTCACAAAAACGCTTTGAAGTTGCATTAACATCTTTCTGATCTTACAAATGAGATAAGTGTTTTGCCTGGGATGACACAGGTCCTAATTGCTGAATCCAAGATTAAGACCCATGCTATCTGATTCGGCTCCATGACTGTGTCTCCATTTCACTGAAATCTGAGTGTATTCATTACACATTGGTATAATTGAGTTCACTTTCAATTACATGAAATTAAAAAAATAACTGCTTAACAGTTTATTCTTGGCTTAGTTTTACTCTATAGCTTGGAAGGTATAAATTATGATTAAATTTGCACAGGTCTAATGAAAAGTATGTGATTTATGTTATTCTACCCTCCTGTTGGGCACTGGAATATTTTTATTTATTGCCCCAAATGGTTGTTTTAGTATTTTTATCCTTCTGGGTTTCAGCAGCCACATATTTATCTTTAAGACACATTTATATAGTCATTAATTCATAGGATCATGAAAGTTGGGCTGGAGGATCTCAAAGATCATCTTATTTAATGTCCGTACTTTACATTGTAGGACATGCAGAGTCAGGTGCAGTGAATTACCAACATCACAAACTTAATTCTGCCCAAGTCAGAATTAGAACTCAGCATTCCTAATTTGTAGTTCATCTTCCAAAGAATAAATGAGGAAACATAAAGGCATAAGCCAGAGAAAGATAAACAGTGCTTTAGAATATAAAACATTTCTATCTTACAAAGGAGGTAGTTCTATTGGATGGGCCCATTTAATGTGATTATACACTTTCTTTTTTGTAGGAAAAAAAATGGTGCCATGAAAGGGTTTGATCAAAGCTGACAGGGGGTGCTTTCAAGTATTAGTAACCGTTGCCTCACTCAATCCAGAATAGGCAGTGGTTAATGTCCCCAAGGCTGAAACACTGAGGTGCATGATGTCACCTGACCCACTCACATGGTTTCTAACCTGAAAATATCTGTATTGTGAAATAAACCAACCAAAGGACTCTATTCCAGTTTACTTTTCTGGGGGTCCTGGAAGTGTGGGCAGAGATTTAGGTAAAGCCAACACATCGAAACAATTGCAATCAAATGCAAAATGAAAATATGGTAAAAGGAACATAAGAATCTCAGTGTCTCTAGCTCCAGAGAGGAGGGAATGAAAATGAGGTCAAGTAACTCAGAGACCAAATAAACCTATCAATCTTTAAAGAGCATCTTCTCCAAAGTACATAGAACGCCCCAAGGATTCTAGTGCATCCATAAATGTTCTTATCTCCTTTTCTTCATTCAATGTTCTCCTATCTGAATGTGTGGGATTTTGCAATTGTGTGTGTGTGTGTGTGTGTGTGTGTGTGTGTGTGTTTGTGTTTGTAGACACCCCTTTCAGAATTTACTAAAATCTATGGACAATCTTACCAGAAGATTACTTAGATGTACCTGCATTATTTTCCTGAGATTTTAGGAAATCTTGAGATTTCTTGTAGCCTGTCTGAAACCTTTCTATGGACCCCAGTGTAAGATATCTTTCCCTTCTTTTCTTTGAACTCATAGTGTTTCCTGTGGAAAGGAGTGAATCCTAGTAAGGAATTAGGAAGCATACAGGTTATGGCAATGTGGTAATTAGGTGGTTGCTTTTCTTTGGTGCTGACAGTCATACCTCTGCTCCCTAGAGGATTTGCAAACCCTCTGCCCCAGATGTTCAGGTTTACAGGATCTCTTGGTTGGATTTCCGGGGAATCAAGCCTTGTGGACTTGCCTGCCTATCCAGGAACACAGAATGGTCTCTGCGAGAAAGCGCCGTGTTCCAGTGCCTGTGCACACTGGCCCCACTGTGGAAAATGAGCGTCAAGCCCAGACTGGGGCTGTGTAGAGGCCTGGGCCACTTCCATTTTTGGAGGCCCTTGATGTATGGGGGAAAAAGGCTAAAATAGGGTTAAAAAAAAGGGGCATACTTAAATATTTACCTTTAACAACTTAATGTTTTTAATGCCGGAAACATATAATTATGCTATTCATAAGTTAATTACGGGATTTATAAAAATGTTAATTTATGGCTCACTACAGGCAGTGTGGTCCAGTCAAAGGAACCAAGTTCAAGAGCGTGCAAAGAAGGCTTCCTTTTAATCCTGTCAGTCCATGTGTGTGATTGTGTTATAACCTCATTTGAAAATGACTTCAAAGGTCTAAACCTGAGGCTCTTTATGAATTGGACCTGCTGACACCCCATGGGGAGGATCCCCCCAAAACTCCTCTGCCAGAGAAGCTGGGGTCACCCTGTCACCAGAACCCCTCACCTTTTCCTCTGAGCTCCACCTGGCTGAAGAAGCATGTGCTTTTGCCCTGGAGCTGCAGGAACAGAGTCAGAAGCCTCCCCCTGGATCTCTGCAGGGACCCAAATGGGCTATATGTGCAATAGGAGGAGTCCCAGGAATGGTCATTTGTCCCTGGATGACTTACGCACTTGCTACAGTACTTTGAATTTCATTCAAAGAGTGATATGCCCCCATTCAAGCCTCACTTGAAGGTAAAGCTCAAAATGCGAACTTTTTTTCCAGGAGCAGTGGCTTGACTGGGTTTACAGTCAGGAGTAAATCTCAGCTCCAGCATCCTGATGGGAGGGAGCATTGGACCCAGCAGAGAGGGACTGAAGCATGATAGAGAGTAGAAAAGGAGTCACCTACAGGGAAGATTCTGTGAGGGGCAGCAACAATAACCCGCAAGGGGGACACTCTGAGGGGATGGGGTGGGAGGAGCTACCAACACTGGCAGAAAGGCAGGTATGTGCCCGTCTCTTAGTAGTCTCTGGCCTCACCATCGACTGAAGTCTCCGTTCAACTGGTTTGCAGCAGCTTCGACTCTGCAGAGAACTGTGGGGCATTTTTAAAGGAACTGAAATGTTCCCATAAAAAAAGATAAATAGGTGAAGGTGAGGGATGTACTAATTAGCAGTGGGGGTATGGTCCTTTCACAATGTATATGCATATCAAATCACCACAATGTATATTTCAAATATCCTGTCATTTTATTTGTCAATTATACTTCAGTAAAGCTGAAAAAAAAAAACCCCTCAAGAACTAAGGAGGGGGGATGAGGAATAATAAAAGAAGTGTTCATTTTAGCTGGCGAAGCAAAGGACACTTTTCTAGCCCTAGTTTTCCAGTGGATTGAGCACTGGCCTGTGAATCAAAGGGTCACTGGTTCAATCCTCAGTCAGGGCACATGCCTGGGTTGTGGGCCAGATCCCCTACTGGGGTGTGTGAGAGGCAACTACATACTGATGTTTCTCTCCTTCTCTTTTTCCCTCCCTTCCCTTTTCTCTAAAAATAAATAAATAAAATCTTAAACACACACACACACTTTTTCAGGTAACATTGCATCACTTAAAATTCTCCCAGTTGGATTTTCACCTCTGCCCTAGCTGTGTTGGCCTGTCTAGAGGACAGAGAGACCTGGTCCAGCCCTTAGTGCTTGGGTGCCTAGAAGTTATCATGTCCTTTCACCGGTATCCTTGTGGATATCCATCCTTTTATCTACCTGTCTGTCCATCCTTCCATCCAGCCAGCCAACCAACCAATCCACAGACATTTAATGAACCATGTACCATAGTAAGCTAAGCTATGTTAATTACTAGGGACATTATGGCAAACAAGACAGATTTTATCTTTACCCTCATTGGGGTTACAGATGGGCAGATTTTAATCAAGCATCTGTTTAATGCTGCCTCACAGTCCTAGTTATTTGTTTCAATAACTAGCTTCAACTCTTTCCATTCTGATGTTCTTTTTGCAAAATTGCAAAGGATGACCCTTGCCACACTTAGTAAACCCATTCTAGACATCAAATATCCAAAGTGTAGGTGGGAAAAATCTACAGATTGTGGTGCCAGAATAAATGTCTTCTGCTTTGTTTATGTGTGTATCTCTCCGCTTGAACTGTGAATTATTTGAGGGTAGGGACTGGGTCCTAACTTTTTAATGCCCAGCATTAAGCCTAGTGGCTGATATTTAGCTGCTTACTAAATGTTTGTGGAGAGAATACTGTCTGGCAGGTCAGAAGTCTGCCTTCGAGATTCACGGTTACTGCCATTGTCTTCTACCCCGTTATCTTCTGGGCCTTGATGGGGAGGAGACCTACAGCAAACAAGTGCGTTTGTTTAGTCCTCTGTACAATGGTACAGCCCTTCCTTCAAGAAAATGATTCAGAAAAGCCAAAATCCATCCTTCTCCCATATCATTTGTTCCAGGACAAACTTGGAATCTCATTAGGTTTTTCCTGTAAGCAGTTATCTTGGGAGGAGAGTGACTCGAGGGGGCTCTCCCTCGGGGCCCTGCCTGGTCGGACAGCTGTGACCCTCACACTCTCTTTTTTCAGAGCGCTGGACCTGAGGGTCGATGGCGTCTCTGCGGTTGTCCTGTGATCCAGGGCAGGACGGTGCAAATTGGAAAATGCATGCATGCTCAGTACTGTCTCGACTTGACGTAAGGAATGTCTCCTAAATTATTTAAGATCTGAAAATATGTTTTGTACCCTGGACACATGGTCACTTCCCTCTCATAAAGTGTGTCTGACAATCACACTTTATTGGTGCGGTTAGGAAAAGAATGTCGTAGACTTAGGAAAACATAATAATTTAAAGAGTGACACATTTCAGCGAAAAAAATAAAGCTGTAGACTGCTCTGAAAAGAAAGTAAAACCATAGGAAACCATGACTTCATTGGGACAAATATTTTGTGTCTTCAGAAAGTTCTTTAAAAGGTGGCTGAGTTCTAGGGCATGGTGTGTATGTCTGCACATACATAGAAGTAGGCTCTGCCTGGTTTTTTAGGGACATTCCCTATGACTGCCTTGTAAGTGTCTAATATGATTGTTACGTAACAGATCAGTTCGAGCCTAGGCTTTGCTTCAAGCTGCTTAGAAATCGTATTCTTCATTAGCTGCCGTGTTGAAGTATAAAATCCGTAATAGGTTTCACCAAGGTCGGTATACTGTTACACCCACTAGAATTTATAAAACAGAAATTTCCAGTACAGTAAGGGTTAAGTAGTGCTCCATGAGCTATATTGCGTGAGCCATATGGAGAATGCAAGTATGTGCCCCACTGTCTGCTGTAACTTGAAGGTGTTCTTTTATAGTTCTCTAGTGAAGAGCTATATGGTATACATATTAGTATTAGTAATGTGCAGATTCCATCAGCTCACACTGGTAATAGTTCTAGAATTTTTTAAACAAGATCATGGTCGTCTTCTCTGTTTGGTGGAAAACGAAGGTTTTGTTTTTCCAAGAGGAGAAGCATGTTAACTCAGATTTCCCTGTGGCTTATTTTCCGAGATGGGTACTTTCTCACATATAGTATGTTTTTCTAACCGTTTATCTTATTACAACCCCCCTTTCCTGATGGGAGGAAGGATGGTGAGTAACTGTGCACGTGCGCTACTCAGTCTGAGATGATCCTCAAGGCGGGATCTCTGACACGAAGTGCTGAGACTTAGTTCTGCCGATCCCTTGACCCCTCAGCAGCAGTGAAAATGAGGGAGAGGAGTGAGAAGGGCCAGGAGCGGGAGGCTCACGGGGAGCTGTGGCGTCTTGCTCATTCATCTCAGTGTATGGAGAAAAACGGGGGGGGGGGGGATAATGTGAGCGGCCCTTTGTTTATCATCCTCCCAGTTCGTGGCAGCGATCTTTACAAGCCCCCAGTGACACTTAATAAATATAAGAAGACACAGGCTTTTTTGATTACTTGGATCTAAACGTTTATACAAGCTTTCATGAGAGTTTTTCTTCATTTACACAGATTTCTCTCCATATGAAACAAGTTTTCACAGGCGCCAAGTTCATTTCATTTGTAAATATATTTAATAGAAGTCAGGACCTCTTGTTGCTTACTTTAATTAAAAACTAGATTTTTGGAAAACCGAATGGAAGCAATTTTTACACGGGTGAATTATGTCAGACAATTTTGCAGTTTATGAAAGACATTAATGAAGATACTAAAAAAAGAAAGAAAAGAAATGAGAAAGAGAAACGGCCACGTGCAAATATTTCCGAGGCTGCTCTTAGCGATTGGGATTAGCAGTATTTTCCTTTCTAGTGTTGATGTTCCGTGGGCCCTAGCGACGGCCGTGCAGTGTGGATGTTACTGCTGCCTCGGAGGAGAGGGAGACGGGTGGGTTTGCAGCCGAGTCTGTGGATGGCACCAAGCCAGCGCCCTGAAAAATGGCAAACATGTCACAGCTAACAGCTGGACGCAGAAATATTTCTCTTTAATTTGGATGGATAAAATTTTTTTCACAGCAGGGCACTCTCAAAGGAGTACAACATCAAAGAGGGCGGGTCTCACCAGTCAGACATCAACCGGCTCCGGGATGGAGCAAAATGAATGAACTGTCAGGACTTTTCCAGCGTATATGCTTCTGCCAAGTGAAAAGTTAAAGGTTCAGTGGCTTGTTCAGATCACAGGCAAAATCCCGATAATGGAGGCCTGATTCCCCAAAGTCCTCCTCTGATCAACAGACGGGGGATGTCTGAAGAGGACTCCAGATTGATGGATGGCAGGCTACGTACTGATGGCCGCTGGCGTCCTCGGAGATAAGTGCGACTGACTCACCAAATGCTCAGCAGCTCCCAGGAGCTCCCAGGAGTTCCCAGATCTCGGTGCTGGATTCCTGAGTCACCCAGTCTCTTCTGCGGGCCTGACACACAACAGCAGCCGCTGACCCACAGTGAGACCAAAATACCCATTTCCATTTCTTCACATGGCCGGCTCTCTGACGGAGGCTTCACAAACCCCACCACGGGTGTTTTACAGTTTATTGACACTTTTCAACGGTTTTTCTGATTACCATATTTCAGCTTTGACTTATATGTTAGTATTATCTGCAAGCTCAACATAAACCTCTAATGATTTTCTAATATTTCTGAGACTTGATGAATGTGAATTGACAAAGTACAGTATATAGCTTTATATCAGCATTACTGAAAATACAGCAACGGTGTATATAACCATTACTCATTTATTTTATGGGGCGTTTATTACTTGGCCTTGGAAGCCTTGTCTCAGGATCTTGCCATTCCAAACATTTCAAAATATTACACACCGAAGCAAGAGGTAAGAGTTTTCTTAAGAGAAATAGCAACAAAAAATAGTTAATTCTAATGAAGGGAAGAGGAAGAAATGATTGAAATGAAGGAAAAAAACCCTATAGTATTATATACTTGAGAAAAAAGTTGAAACACTGAACGCAGACAAATATGGCCACAGTAGCTAATATTTCCTTTAATGAAGAAGCTTTCATTGTAAAATATGCATCTTCCTCCACAAATATATGCCTTACCCGGGTTTTGATGTCCCTGGTCATTATTGCACATTGTCAGTGGAGGGAGAGTGGTTTAATGCAGGGTCTGGGGGTTGTCTTTATCCATTACGTGGCTGCTTTGTGTAAATTTTAAGTAGTTCTCACTGAATTGACATTTATTCTGAAAATAGGGGTTTGTTTTATAAAGGACATTATTAATCATTGTGAACATTTTCATGGCTCTCATTTGGAGAATTTCAGGTGCTTTTAAAGAAAAAGCTCTACTATTTCTCCCTGATAGGACAGATGGGATGTGAAGCAAAAAGCAATAACAGGACAGCCTGTGATTCAAGAGGGGTTCATCCTTGGCACACTCACCAGTTGCCTTACTGTGGGCAAGTCATTTGACCTCATCAGCCCAAAGTTTCTTGCTTGTAAGACAGAGTCATGTTCCAGCCTACCTTTGAGGTCAGCTATAAGGCTCAAATAAGCTTGTGAAAGGAATATAGAAACTAAAGTCCTGGCAGATGTGTATGACCTACTCTTCTTTCGTTGTGTGAAGGTGGAGACAAATGGTTTCACTCATTTTTAAAACGTTGTTTGGGGGGTCTGTCTTCTGAAGCCTTGATTTAGCTTGATTGGAAAGCTTGAAGAAGTTGGGAGACCACAGTGGTGTGCTTTCTGTTTTCCTCTCTGGTTGGGCAGCAGTGCCCGGAAACCCTGGCAAACAGGGATTTCTGTTGGCCTGGAGCTCCAGGCTGCCATCCACAAATGTCCCCTGCTTCTCATCCATGGACTTTGGATGAGATGGAGAGCCTACCTGCCTTGAGCATGTCCATCATTCATGTAAAAATGAGGCACTGTAAGTCGGGCCCTTCTCTGGTGGGAAATGTTGGTGGCCTCAGAAGTCAAGCATTCCTACATGATAGGTGATGTTCAGGGAGAGGTCTGTTGGGGTCCTCAAGCCATAATTAATTAAAACACTTGTAATAAC
The DNA here is from genome assembly GCF_014824575.4 of Sturnira hondurensis. Lineage (NCBI taxonomy): Eukaryota > Metazoa > Chordata > Mammalia > Chiroptera > Phyllostomidae > Sturnira > Sturnira hondurensis. The sequence goes on along the minus strand of NW_028074140.1, from coordinate 5,637,479 downwards.
TACCTGTTAGTTATTACAAATATTACAGATATGCTCCAGGAATGCTTTTAAAGGTGTGGTGGGTGACTTCATCTTTTTGATGACATTTTTATAACATTGTATTAAATTGAAAACATTAAATTTAGGAAACAGAGAATATAGGATGGGAGAAATGCTTCTTTGTTATTTTCTAGATTGTATTCACATTCATCCAGCATTTTAAATATTTTGGGTTTTTTTTGATAGACTCATCTGGGAAATAAAAACATAAATTGGAATGACTGGTTTACTTTTACACTTCCTGTATGTCATCCCAATTTTTTTCTCCTCTCCCTTTTCTTCTCCCTCTCCTTCTTTCAACAGAAGTTGATTTCCTGGTATGTACAAAACCTTGTATAAGGTAGCTATGGGTACATTTAAAAAACATTTGAAAAGCATGACTGCCTTCATTGAGCTTATGGTCTGCTAACTTTAGCAATGATGAGTTTGCATACGCTGCATATATTATCTCCTGGTCAGTGTCCCTGAGCACGGTAGTAGATTATGCCTGGGCTGGCGCTTTCCGTGTAATTATAGTGTTGGCCTAAAAGACAGCTGATGGTCTTTGGACTCTTACTGTGTACCCAGTGCCCATTTGAGTCCTTTACATATACCATAGCTCATTTGATTTTTCCTATCAGTTCTTAAACACAGGACCCATCATCAGCACCATTTTTTTAGAGACAGTCTCAGCTTCCTCAAGAAGTTACAAAACTGCCCTGGCTGGTGTAGCTCAGTGGATTGAGCACAGGCCTGCGAACCAGAGGATCGGGGTTCGATTCCCAGTCAGGGCACATTCCTGGGTTGCAGGCCGGTTCCCTGCAGGCCAACTCCCAGCAGGGGATGCACGAAAAGCAACCATACATTGATGTTTCTCTCCCTCTCTCTCCTCCTCCTCTACAGATAAATAAATAAATAAAATCTTAAAAAAAAAAAAGAAGTTACAAAACTGCTCAAAGTCACATGGCCACCTGAGGTGGAGCCACAGTTATAGCCCACAGGTGTTGGAGCTGATACCAACATACATGCTCTTAACTTCTGCACTCAGTCCTCTCCATTTGTTTCCATTGCATGTTTGCAGTGGTAATACTTAAGAAAGTCTCCACTAACAACCACACTGTTAAAAGTAAAATCTTTTATTTAGCAACAGAGGTATTCTGGTTTTACCTTTTCATAGTTGAAACAATGCTGTAGCCTATAGCTATCCACAGTCTGCAAAGATTGCACCTCCACCTCCTGGCACAAAGGAATCTCACAGTAAAACGTTTCTATCCATCTTGGCAGACAGTGTGTTTTTTCAATAGAGTTTCTCAAATTACTGATACACTTGGTTATTGAAACCCAAATTTTCTGTATTTTACACTGGGTGGAGATAAGCTGGAGGAGACCTAAGAAACCATCTTTGTAGCTGTTCATCCCTGAGTCCTCCACGTGCTGTGAAAGGAACTGAAAGAGTGCTGGGATCTGAGGTCTAAACCAGAAACTCCCAAAGACCTCTCTCTCCTCAGCCTGTTACGGTGGTAATTGTTTAATACATCCAGTCATCCTGTGAAATTCACCCTTGCATGCCATAGGATTGGAAGAAGTTAGGTCTAAGGAAGGTGTCCTATTTTCCTTAAAGAGCTCTAGCTGTTAGGGCTTAGAATGAAGTTTTAATTGCATTTAGTGGGGTTCCTTCTCAAGCTTTGAATAAAATTTCAGATCTCTTAAGAAGCTAAAGAATTATTGCGAAAATTCAGTTCAACTTACTTCAGCATGTTTTGAGCTCCTCTTACAGGCGGGGCCCTGTGTTAGATGTTTGGGCGTAAAATGTGCTCCGTCATGTCAGCTGCTCAGTTAAGATCATTGACTCTCTTCTGGGTATTTGGAGGATTAAATGAGACCAGGGAGACCTCAGCACACTTCTAATAGGAAGGCAGAAGGATCGGGGGAGAGGGAGGACAGTGTGAGGATTCCTGGAGACGAGGCTTCCTTCTGCCACTGACAAGTAGTCATTTTACTTTGTCTAAGTCACCAACTTTTGGAGGCCTCATTTCCCTATGTATAAACCAGTCAGTCTGGAACAGATGATGCCTGAGGTCCCTTCCAAATCTGATTTTCGTAGGCACTCAAGTCCTAGGCCAGGGTACTCAGTGTTCTAATAGAAGAATTGGTGACTGACCCCTTCGTGGGGGTCCCCCTTCTGCAGGCAGTGTGCTGCCTGTGATTTTTTGAACAGGGTCCCTCAGTTCACTGCGGGCCCTCACTGACACCCCAGGAACTGCCTGGGAGAGCAAGGTGAGGCTCGTTGAGCTGGTGGGGTGTTCCCGATTAACTTTTTTATCTGTTTTTATAGTGGACCATGAAACTTTCTTTCCATCGGGTTGTTATAGTGGACCAGGGCAAGTTTTTATCTGTTTTTATAGCATCTGTCACATTTAAGACTTCTTTGAGTTAAAGGGGAATCCTTGCTTTAAAAAAATCATTGAAAGCTTCTGCTGTTAAAAATGAAAGAAACAAATACTTTTCTCTGCTCTCCCACACCCTGGAAAACTACAGCACAGCAGCTGGGCTCTCAGTCAGCTCTCTCCTGGGCAGCGCAGGAGAGATCATTGTTTGCAGTGTTTCCAGGCTATCCATTCAGACGAGTTTCCTTGAAAGTGGCCCCCACTGTAATAGCCTGATGTTCAGGAATAGCACTAATTCCTTTACAGCTGGGATTACGCACCTAGATGCTTGAAGAGGCCAGACAGGTAGGTAAATTAGTAAAGAAGCCTATAAGACAATAGTGAGTGGTAGCGACTGTGGAGAACTAGTGGGTTGGCCAAAAAGTTGATTTTGTTTATTCCATAAGATGGCTCTAATAGCACTTAGTTGTCTTCAACTTTATTCAAAACATTTTTTGTTAGACTGATTTGTGACAGCTGGCATATCAGCGTGCATTTTAAAAAAACTTATCAAAGTTGATGAATTTTTATTTTAATATTGAAGATGGAAGAAAATACACATTTTCAGCATATTATACTTTTATCATTTTAAGAAAGGTAAAAAGGCCACTGAAACATACACAAATGGTTTGTGCAGTTTATACAGAAGGCGCTGTGACTGATCAAACACGTCAAAAGCGGTTTGTGAAGTTTCATGCCGGAGATTTCTCGTTGGATGATGCTCCACGGTCAGGTGGACCAGTTGAAGTTGATAGCGATCAAAGCAAGACATTAATTGAGAACTGTCAGTGTTCTGCCACACAGGAGAGAGCCAACATACTCAAATATCCAAATTAATAAAGTTATTGGTGACAATGAACGATGTGCCTTCTATTTTATGGGAAAAACCACACCAACTTTTTGCCCAACCCAGTAGAAAAGCACATGGCCAATCTAGAGGGGGCCACCTTCTGTTTCTCAGCTTCAGTGGATGAGTGCTAGAGGATGGGGAGCTATATTTTGATTTTTTTAAAGAAAAATGAGACAATAAGTAAAATTTTCAAATTTTCGAAGTGGTGTGGAGGAAAAACAATGTTGGTTATTTGCCTGAATTCAGCCCGAGGGCCACTAGTCTTTAAATCTGACTTTAGAGAAACAGACTGCTCTGAACCACCAATATGGGTTTCTTGCGTTTTGGTTAAAATGGGCCCAAGTCAGTCTCTGGCTAACATTGTTTCTCCGATTAGTATTATTGTTAATGTAAGTTGGCAGCATTCATAAATGACAACGCCATGGACAAGCCACTCATGGCCAGGGTTTGTCACATATGGTGCTGGTGCCTCTTGACTCACGCTGTTCTCATTCAAAGTAGACTCTTATTCTGGGAAAATAAGATAATGAGAGTGAGTGGTGCTTCCTAATATCCAGGATTGCAGTAAAACCTGCCCTTTGCATGCTGGTTTCCGTTATTGCCATACATGGATTATAATGAAGCAGAATTTGTGATCATTGTTTCAATCACATATGTTGCGTCCCAATAAATGTTATTGGATTGGAAACTGTAAAAAATCCCTTAAAAAGGTAAAAATGAGCTTTACCCTTACTTGTGTCTCTGCTCCCACTGTTATAAGATAAAAGAGAAAGTACAAATCCAAAACAGTGGTTTTAGAATAGCACCAAGCAACAATCACAAATGAAATCAGTGGTCGATAACGCAGTGATACGTGTTACAACTGTTTTCCCTAGGAGGCTAACACAGGTGTAGTTTTTAACCTTGGGGAAGATGCTCAGCTTCATTATTTTAATCATGCATGCAAAAATGAAACTACAAAGAAAGAATGGCTAGGTTTTCTTTTTATTTATTTTTTTGTTTGTTTTTTGGGGGGAAAAATCAGAGCAGCACCAAATATTGTATGCTATATAAGTGCCAGTGTACAGGCTACCAAAAAAGTGTTAACGCTTTGCCATATTTACTTCAAAATTATTTTAGAAAAAAATCAAGCATTCCAGATAAAGTGTTAATTACCCCTTTTAAATTAATTAATTAATTTTTAGAGAGAGGAGAAGGGAGGGAGGGAAAAAGGAGAATAGAAATATCCATCGGTTGCCTCTCATAAGTGCCCTGCCTGGGGACTGAACCCACAACCCTGTATGTGCCCTGACCTGGAATCAAACCAGCAACCTTTCACTTTATGGAGCAATACCCAACCAACTGAACCACACTGGTTAAAGCCCTCTCTCTTTTAAAAAAAATTTAATTTATTGATTTGAGAGAGAGAGAGAGAAGGAAAGAAGGGAGGAGAAAGAGAAAGAGAGAAACACTGATTTTTTTGTCCCACTAATTTATGCATTCATTGGTTAATTCTTGTATGTGCCCTGACCAGGGATCGAACCCACAAGCTTGATGTGTCAGGACAATGCTGTAAGCAGCTCTAATCAACTGAGCTACCCAGCCAGGGCTGCTCCCTTTGTTTTCCTCCATTCTCTTCTTTCTCAAGCCAGTACTATGGGGAAGTTACCAGGAATCCTTCCACTGTGCCCTTTCAGGATTTTATGATGTCTATAGATAGATAGATTGCTATATGTATATCCCAATGTACACTATTATAAGATAGACCATTAAGAGTGTTATTTTATAGATTTTGAAATGTTAACAAATGGTATCCTACGCATCAATCTGCAACCTAATTTTCTCAGTCAACATATATATTTGATATTTATGTAAACTGGATCTCAGTACAAACAGAACCAGTTCAGCAATTTTAAGTGCTTTATATTATTTTATTGAATAAACAAACCATGGTTTATTTATTCATCTAACGATTCTAATTATTATGAACAATTCTACAAGGAATGCCCTTGAACTTGTTTCTTTAGGCACATGTATCAGAGTTTCATTGGGGTAACTTTCTAGATATGCATTGTCAGCTTTATTTCATACTGCCTGAGTGTTCTCCAGCACGACCGTGCCATTCTGTACTCCCTTTCCGCAGTGATGGAACCAGCTTTCTAAAACAAACGTGCCACATACGCTGTCTGTGGTTTTGAGGGTTTTCCATCGCAGAACTTAACCCTTTTCCCACCAAGTGCCCTGCGTGTTTCTTCACCTGCAGAGCGTCAGTTCTCTGGCTTCCTTAGAAACGACAGAGTAAATATTGAAACTTAGGTTGTTTCATGTTCATGTAGGACAAAATCCCACAGTTTTCAGGAAAACTGTGCTGTTATCAAGTGTTCTTTCAGAATGAATCTTTCCCAAACCTAAACTGGACTCTCTTGTCTTGATTCTTACTATTTGACTAAATAAAATTTCTCACCTTTTCAGTGTTTTCATAGGTCCTGAGGAGACTGTCTAATCACTTTGTGCATGATTTTCAATATTTCTCTGCTTATTTTAAATCTTTCAAATGGCAAAGAAAACAAAATAACGTTTGCTCTTGGCATTAATTTGTCTCCTTAACTTCCTTAAATTTTTTTAGTTCTCTTAGAATTTAACTTAAAATTTCCCTTTTGTGTCCCACAAATACAGATGTTGAAGCAACCTCCAGGAACAACTTCCTGAACTTGAAATTGTTGCTGCTACCCTAGGCTGAAACCTGTTGAAACATTTCCACACGTAGTTCCCTCTCCCCTGGGAGGCAGAACATCAGCCCGTTCTGGTACAGCCGGTGGATGCAGACAGGCCCAGTGTCCTTGTATGGCTTAGTCACATGCAAAGTATGACCCCCTGGCTTTTTTTAAACTGAGCTCTTAAATGGAAACAAAGTTGAGCTAGTGACGGACAGTCATGACAGGGCCCAAATTACCCAGAGCCCGTTTGATAAGTCATCCTTAATTTCTGTTTAGCACTCACATTTGGGTGTTTTCCCAGTTTTATCTTTTTTTAATACTAGAGGAATGAACAGAAATAGGAATCAGTGCCTTCTGGCCCATCACTTCTCTTTTAAGAAACACTGAGTTTAAACGTTAGCTCTTCACAGAAACGGTCCAGAATTATCTTGCGCCGAATGCAAAGGCACTCAGCCTGGCCTCCCTGAGCAACTGAAAGGAGGTGCTGGCCATCTGAGCACGATGAGCTCCCTACGTGCTGGGAATATACATTGCTATGACTTGACATTTCACGACATATATGAAGTTTTCTTTTTTGGACAGAGTTGGGTGATATAGAGGTAATCAGATTGTGTTTGAAAGATTGTTCTGGCTGCATTTACAGAATTGGTTGGAGGCCTGGAGAAGCTGTTGGAGACCAGTTAAGAGACCATTGCAATACTTCTGGTGAGAAAGGAGGCTGATTTGGGCTAGGATGGTAACTGGAGAAGGGACAGGAGGACACACGTGGCAAGTTTGGGAGGCGAATTCACCTGGATTTGGTGATAGCTGGGCTCCAGGGGCTGCGGGAAAGAAGGGGATCAGTCATGGTTGAATGAGTTTCCTCCATTCTGATCGGGTGCATGGTTATGAGCATGGGGTTTTCATCACAGCTTCACATGAAATAGTTTAATATCACTATTAGCTGAAGCCAGGGAGGCTCAGCCTCATGCCGTGTTCTACACTGTGTGATGTTTGGAAAAAACCTGACAGCCATTCCAGGATTCCTGTACGCTTAGTTTAAGAAAATTTTTGCTGAAACAAGAGTGTAGGAGGAAACACTTCTTATACTCCACTAATTTGCAAGATTGACTGGCAAGTCTCTGGAGTTCAAATGAGCTAATGCAGAAGGTAGCACCCACTCCATCTGAACGTTAGCGTTTTCCTGGTTGTTGGTGACATTGGCTAGAAGCACAAAGGAGAATTGAACTTCTCAAAATGCTTCATAATGATTTTCACCAGCAGTCCTCATGGAAGGTTTGTTTGTACATGGGGAGAGGACAGGGCAGAGGGCTGGGCCACCAACATTTTTGGCTCCATTATTGCTAAACAGTGGCATACGAGGAACCGGTGGCCTCGTTCACTGCTGCAGGGACTGTCAATGGCAGGCTCAGGGTCGAGACCTTCAATCTTTGGACCGGCTTCCTAAAACAAAAGCAAAACAACAATAAAATAATTGCAGTGTAATCTAATCTAAATACGCAGTCTGTCATTAGATTGCTCATGTAGTACATGTACCGATCACATGAAATGTTTTCATTCTCTGCCATTCATCCCCAAACTAGGAATTTAAAGAAGTTATTAATCTGAAATATAATGTAATGTAGGAATGTGTTCATTCTTCTCAGGTTACACTGATTATCTGCTGTGAAAACTGCAGGATGCTCGAGTCATGACTTCCCAAACAGTTGTATTTATTAGATTGATGTCTATCTTTTATTTGTGGGGGTTAGTGGAAAGGTTTGGGGTGGAGACAAATGAGTTCAAGAAAAGCAAAAAAAATCAGCTGTTTTAAATGGTGATAAAAGAAAAAAAAAAGAGGTGGTCACTACCATACCCTTTGGCCCTCTATATAGAAATACTGAGCTAAATGAATGTGAATGACCACACTAATTTTAGGTTCCCAATGTAACCAATGAGACTGTAGGATTTATACTCTGTGAGTATTTATAAAGAAGTGGAAAAGCTGACTAGGAAGAGTAAGACATGATTTCTCAGGATGCTCTCAGGAACACCTCAGCAGCTGTCAGGTCCCTCTGTTGATTTTATTTGCAAAGGTCCAATGTCATGATGGTCTTTCTGAGAACTGTACCACTGGCTTCGAGGAATGACCTTCTAGAATTGCTATACATGTGTGACCCCTGACCTCCCACTCCTCTACAGACCACACCCCCAGGGGCCCAACGCTGGCCTGGTCTGTGGAAGCGGGAGCTGATTGCCTCTGCCATCGGCACTGCCTCCACTTGTGCCCGGCTGGCTAGTTGTTTTCCAGGGCACTTTGTCCCATGCTTATTGCCTGGTTTGAAGTAGATTTCACTTCCTTGAATGCCATCTTGAAAGAAAATCTGTTTGAGATGACCCAAGGCAATAGTCAATAGACCAACCTCAGTTAAGACATTTAAATACATAGAAAACAGGGGTTTTTTTTCTTTTGCTCTTTGAGGGTCTGTCTTTTTTGATGGCTCCTCTCCTCATAGTTTCAGGTCCGACAGCTGAAGTCCTACATCTTCTGCGAGGTGAGAGTCCATTTATCTCATCCAACTCACAGTCTCTTTGGCCGGTTCTCTGCCACTCCTAACTCTCCAACTGCCTTCTGCCAGGTGTCATCCAGCTCGTGGAAGAGACAGTGACGGCCTCCGAATGCCTTCCGACAGTTGTGTGTTTGAGCCTGGGGGCCTTTAATGTGGATGTCCAGCCATGTCAGCGTGGCCTCTCCTTTCAGCTTGCTTTGTTTATCCAGCAGCTCATTACTTAAGAGTAGCCTGTCAAAGTAGATTAAATATTCTTTGGGAAACATGGTCACTCACATCCTTGAGATACCACAAATATGTTTAATACAGGGAAGATTGGCTTGATAAGAAAAGTGTGATTGACTTGTGTCGCCAAAAAGTATTTTCCTGGTTGAGTTTCCACAAGCAGCAATAAGCACTAGAAAACCTAAGGACAATAAATTCTTGCAGCCGATACATAAGGACACCAAGGGAAGCAGGGAAAATGATTGCTGATGATTCATTCTAACTACTTGACCTTCTGACCTCTTCTCTAGATATATGACCAAGATGGGACACTACAGCACTTTATTGATGGTGGGGAACCTAGTAAGTCAAGCTGGATGAGGTATATCCGATGTGCAAGGCACTGCGGAGAACAGAATCTAACAGTAGTTCAGTACAGGTAAAGTATATCTCAATTTACCGCTTACGGAGTGAGGCCCTTGGGCCTGCATATGCCAGTTCAGGCTTGCTGCTAGTTTTGAAACAGTTCTGCAGGGATTTTTGCTTGAGCTCTGCAAGGACTGGCAGAAATTGTTTTGCTAGGTTTCTGAAATCCCCTTAGTTCTTGCAACCATAATTTCATGAGAATTCAGGAATAAAGATCATAGTAAAAGGCCGCTTTCCCTCAGTGCTCTTGGTATAGTTATTTCCACATCCTCACCTGAACGAGCCCAGCAAGCCCACTGGCTTGGACCAAATGCCCCTGCAGAAGTGTGCACACCCACAGATTCAGCCCAGGCCATCTTCAGGCCTCCTCCCAGGCTGAACAGCTCCTTTGCACAAAGACCTGGGAAACCAAGGACTCTCAGCCTTCTCAAGGCTACTCTTCCAAAACCATTATGCTCGGCAGCAAGGTCTGAGCCAGAGTAACCTCTCATGATCCCTAGAAAGGTGCCAATGCACTGGATGATCCTTGGATGATTCAGAATGTTTCAGGAGATGAGGTGGTTCCAGAGCATGGGGAAGCCTCCGCTTTCCTGAGAGGTTGGAGCAAAGCCCAAAGACAAGGTGGAGCCACCCCCATTTCTCAGAGTCCGATAGGGAGGCCTCTTGGGGGCTCAGAAGCAGATGCTCAGCCACATCTGCTCAGTGCACCTGTTGGTCAAGCTTTTCCATTTAGTGCTAAAGAAGGCTGGAGTGGAGACAAGAGGCCAAAACAGATCACATAGGAAAAAAAGCCCTAGCACTAAGCCTTCTTTTCTCAAAAATCCCTCGAAAACATGTGCCATATAAATATATGACCTCAGTTATAAACAGCCATGCTCCCTTTAGAATCAGAAGCAACTGTTTAGCTTTATTAGGCACCATTGACACATCAAAGCAGGAGGCCCTGTGCTCGGCAACTTGGAGTCCTGCCTGTGGCTATTTATTTTCCTTTCCTCTTTTTTTTTTTAAATGAAGCCTTACCAAAAAAAAAGAGAGAGAGAAAGAGCTTTATTCCCCTTATAGGTTAAAGGCTGCACAAATCTGGCTTGCTCTCTGAAGGTCTTCAGCTCAAAAGGAACTTATTTGGGCAGCATGTGGCTTCACTGCCTTGGTTTCCGATGCAGTTATATTTCATGAAATAATAGTTCAAATGAACGCGTGCGTGGCGGTGTTTGGTTACACTGCTGTGTACAGGCCTTTACTCACCTTTATTGCAGCCGCGTGTCTGCCAATAAGTTCTTTATGAAACTCGGAGCTAGAGGATTAGTAAAGACTGTGCTTGTCCATTCAGTGAGAGACAGTTGGGCTGGTTCTGGAACAAGCGCCCAAGGAGCTCGTGAAGCCAAGTCTGAATCCAGGCAGACGAGAAACCCCTGAGAGGAAGGTGGGCATGAGTAGGTCCTTACCTATCTGTCAATATTAAGTGAATTTTATAGCTCTCCTTTCATGATGGCGCTTAAACTTCAAGTTCCCTCTGCCGATCTGTTTTCGATTAGTTCAGATCTTTATAAAATGAACTACAAAAACACAATTTAAAAAACTGGCATCCATCACCAGCGACTGCGTCCAAGAGTAAGAAAATAGAAAAGTTGGACCCTGAAGAGCCAGCCTAATTTTTATTGTACATGAATGTCCTCTTCGCAAAAAGTCAGCTGGTTTAGATTCATTCTGTTATGATTTGTAATATCTAAATGGAATTTTCTTCAAAGCACCCTTGATTGATTGACCCTTAGCTGAACGTTTTGTTTTTATTTTGAGGCTGACAATAATGTTTGTTGGCATGTGTTCTGCTTCAACTGTGTTGGGACGCCATGAAGCTATCTTTATGAGTCATCCAACCACAATACTAAATACATGTCAGCAAAGGAAATATTATCTGAAAAGGGAAAAATCCCTTTGATGTGCTTCAACATGCAGAGATTTCTGCGAGTTTTGGAAGCTCTGCCCGCTTGTAAGGAACGGTGTACGCTTACACTTTTTTTTCCCCTTTCGGCCTACTCGGTGCCTCAGAAGACCACCCATTGCTTGAAAACAGTTCTGCTCTTTCAGCGGCAAAGTGTGTCATTTGGTTTTAGCACATTCATTTGCCGGGCGCTGTGTTTATATTAAGGGAAGCCAAACCGAGAGATGAAATGTTACAAGGGTGAAGTACAAAGTAGACTCAATTTTTCTCAAGTTAGGAGATGCCAGTGATTTATAGCTCAACTCCAATTTTGATTTTTTTTTTTTTTTACGTAGCAGTGGAAAGAATTAATAAAATGCACAGCTCTCAGGGATGCAGAGGGAGGAAGGGTAGTGAGGTCCGGACAACTGGCTGGAGTTTTTGTCAGATATTCATAGAATGTTGGGAAAAAACATTCTGCTTAGCTAGCAGTGCCCTCGTGAGACAGAATGGCAGCAAGTAAGGAAAATAACAAGATAAATGGAATTTTTGCAGCTGCAAGTAAAATATTGAGAATCTGCACTTTTTTATTGATCTTTATGATCCTATTGCCAAGAGCCACTTTGTGGTGACAGAATATGTTGACAAGTGCATATCTCACTGCCATGAAAAATGTGGTGAAGGATTCGCCTCCTGTCTGCAGTGTTGTACGAGGAACAAATTGCCTTGCTACAGCCGGTTCCTTACAGAAAGGCGAAATTTAAGGCCCACCAACCCCAAACACTTTTATCTTGAACTTGAGGCTAATATTTGTAGCAATTCTTCATTGAGAAAACCAGTTGAGGTCTCATTTTTTTTAATCTGTAGAATTTTATTTACAGTGTCAAAGCTGTTATTAAAGAAGGCTTATTTCACTCTGTCATTGCAGAGTGTAATCTTTTAACCAGAGTAAAGTGCTCCTCTTATGTTTATCGAATTGCCATCCGGTTCACATGAGGGGTTTTCCCTTCTCCTGTACCGAACTTTGGAAGGAAGACAATGGGGAAGATTTTTATTTTTCTCAATACTTATATCACAGAGCTCTTTAATTTTATTACAAATTTGAGAACTCCTAATGCAAAGTTGCAAGAAGGTACATAATGCTTTTCCTTCAAATAAGAAATCAATAGTATTAATTTATATACAAGGATGAGGCCTTAATGTCTGCAGTTTGCCAAGAGGGAGAATTTTCTCATTGGTGTGAGGTAGGATTTTTTTTTTAATGGATTCTTGCTTTCTGCTGTCTCCTGGGCCAAATACCTGTCTCTGCAGCCGAGACACGCTAGGAAGGGACACTATGGAAATAAACTGTGAACTCTATGTCCTGCTGGGTCACAGGCTCTAATTGGTTTCTGGGAACGATAAGGTGGGCGTTGATTTTATTACAAACAGAAACTGTTCAGGCAGAGCGGGGCAGAACTTTTGGGGGGCAATAAAAATGTGAATGGGGGCACGTGAGTCCTACATATTACTAAGCTGGGTTTTCTTTTGTTTTGAATAGGTCGAATATATTCTACCGAGCCTGTATAGATATTCCCAGGGGCACCGAGCTCCTGGTGTGGTACAATGACAGCTATACGTCTTTCTTTGGGATCCCCTTACAATGCATTGCCCAGGATGAAAACTGTAAGAATTTATTTTAGCTCTGCATTTACATCTCAAAAGCCCTATTTTAAAGCTAACTTTTTAAAGCATGTTGTTTGAGACTCCTGAAATGCGTTCACTCTGCCATATAACAGAAATGTGCTCAAGTCTGTCCCATCATTTTCTTTTCCCTGTATGTCCTTTACTCTTGCACAGGGCATCTTGACTTGTACAGGACAATCTTTCCTCTCCTATTTACAGTGCCAAAACCTCTATCAGAGTTTCAAATACCCTCCAGCAGCAGTGGTAAGGCAGCTGGTGTTTACCGAGTGCCTGTTGCCTGTCTGGTTCCATGCTTGCCACCTTACAAGGATGCCAGGGCAGCGTAAGATGCAACTTCTGCTCTGAAGGGCTGGGTAGTTCCACGGCAGTCGTACTACCACATGCAGAAGTGAGAGGCTGAGAAAACAGTGCCCTTTCATGGGGAGGAACCCCTCCAGGCCACAGGGCGTGCTTCCTTTCAAGTAGACACTGTCACAAGTACAAATGGTAGACATGTCCCTGAGGAACTTGTGTCTCTCTAAATTTCTTAGCCTAAATGAACCCTGTAATTTTAACCTATCTCTCTTACCATGGCAGCTAGTGTCTTCTAAAAAATAATCTAACATCTAGGCAAATGCTGACTTGCATCAGTGTTTACTTAAACTTTATGCTTTTGTTCTATCCGTTCTTTGGAGAGTATTTTTAGGTGATTTTCAGTATTTGGAAGAGAATTAGGTAATTCTGATGTGAGAGACACTGGTTTCAATGGTGCTGTTTTTTCCTGTCACCAAGTTGACTAATATGTGAACTGATCATTTGGGATTATGTGACAGAAAAGTAAGCCGAGGGAACAGATCTATTTAAGGAACCTTATTTTGAAAAAAAAAAAATGTTTTACGTTACTTTAGCCCTCTCTACTTAACTTTCTCACCCACACAAACTCCAATAAAAATGTTCATATTACTACTAAACAACATGCTGATGATCAGGTATTTATTTTCACATTGCTTTTATTTTCTTTGTGAAAAATAGAATCCTCAAAAGACGTATTACTATCAACTTTCCTTTTCTACTTTAACCCCAAACCAATCTCAAGTCAAAACACAAATCTTTGGACATATTGCACATTCCTCTGACTTCCCCAGTTTCCATTGGAAAGTTTCTTTCCTGCGGCGATACTCCTGTTTGAGGGAGTGTCTGTTTGTGAAGGAGAAACTCTCGGTGTTGGACATGAGTGTGCAGCTGGTGTTGGAGGTGGATGTGGACAGGGAGGCCAGTGTGCTCTCTCTTCCCAGAGTGGCTCCATGCCCCAGCTTCCCTAAAACGAGCTCTAGGCCCACAGATGGAAAAGCATCACACTATCAGCGTGCCCCTCCCCCCCCCCAATCTGCTGACATGGGGCTGTCTGCCCATAGAACCTTGACATAAGCTCACTTTCTGAAATACAGAGCTTGATCCAAAAGGATGCTGAAGGTCTTTGAATAAAAGCTGCTACAAACTCTGAAGATGTTATTATGGTGTGTGGGCTGAGGATTATCAGGGAATAAACGTAGTAAAACCTAGGGTTATAAAGTACATAGCACATAGTCCAACAAGCCATTCATTCACTCACTCATTTATTCCTCGCTTAGATATATATTGAACACCTACTATGTGCCAATGTTTTTGTTAGATGCTGCAAATACAGCTGAGAACAAACTAGACAAGAGTTTTTGCTTCATGGCACTTACCTTCCTGTGGAGGGAGACAGATTATCAACAAATACATGAGTAAATAAATAGTTGTCAGGTGGTGGTAAGTGTGGTAGAGATAACAAAACAGAGAAAAGAAGAGGCATGCCAGGAGTTGGGAATCGCAGTTTTGGAGAGTGATCAGGGTAGTTGCTACTAGATATGTGACCTTTGGGATAAGACGTAAAGAAGTGAAAGTTGTTTGGGAGAAGAGCGTCCAGTCAGGCTGCGAGGAAGTGCAAAGGCCCTGAGAAAGGAATGTTCCAGGCTCTGCAAAGGCATCCCAGAGGCTGGCACAGGTGTTTGGGAGTGGGTGAGATGGGAAGACGTGAACCTAGATATTGGGGTGGGGAGGCCGCTGTCAGGACCCTGTCTTTTACTCTGGGAGGGCTGTGTGAAAGGGGGCTAGTGCTGAGTTTTGAGCAGAAGAGTGATATGATCTGGCTAAAGTGGTGGCAGGAAGGCTCTGGCTCCTGAGCAGAGACACTTAGGGGTGAAGGTGGAGCAGGGAATCCAAGTAGAGGCTCTTGCAGGAATCCAGAAGAGAGATGATGATAGTTTGGACCAGCATAGATGTGGTAGAGGTGGTGAGAAGTGGTTGGATTCTGGATATATTTTCTAACTAAAGTCAACAGCACTCACTGCCACACTGGATGCTGAGTGACAGGGAAAGGAGTCAAAGACATCTCCACAGCTTTCGTCTGAGCAACAGGAAGGATGGAATGGCCGTTTACTGAGTTACGAGTCAGAAAGGGAAACTGCCATGAAATGACAGCTCAGGGAATGCAGCTCTCACCATTGACGTGGATCTTTGGGGTGGAAGTCCCACGACTGTAACATTCTGCTTCATGGAATTGTTACAGGGTGACAGGGATGTAAGGGTTGGGCTGGGGGATTCCTGTGTGCTGTTCACAGCCCCCTGAAAATAGATGTCTGCCCTGGCTGGTGTAGTTCAGTGGATTGCGTGTGGGCCTGCGAATCAAAGGATCACAGTTGGATTCCCAGTCAGGGCACATGCCTGGGTTGCAGGCCAGTTCCCACCAGGGAACTCACGAGAGCAACCATACATTGATATTTCTCTCCCTCTCTCCTTCCCTTCCCCTCTAAAGATAAATAAATAAAAAATCTTTAACAGATAAAAAGAAAGAAAGAAAATAGATGTCTAAGGGTGGACTATCTGGTCTTCAAGTTCAAGGCCAGAATGCCATCAGAAAGTGCACTTTCTGGATACACTGTATGCTTTGCTTTTCAGTCCCGCTCCTAGAGTCCAACCCACATGAAGTGCAGCTGATTAGAGTATTGAATGAACTCTACCAGGGTATATGTTATATCACTTAGCACCTGAAATCCTTGGAAGAAAATTCACAAAGCCACAGCGTCTTGAAGTATTGTGGATTCAGTAGGTAAACTAAGCAGCACTTTGGGGTTGAGTTCAGACTTCTGAGGGTGGAGGGAAGTTTAAAATAATTAAGTTACTGACTAAAATGCTCAACAGTGACAATCCGCCTTCCCTCTAAGGGTATTATAGGAATTTTATTTCAGTTCCTGTCTCAAAGTCATATATCTGTCATGTGACTGGCCACCCAAGAAACCAGCAGAAAGCTTCATCAGATAGTGTGGGGGAGATAGATATATGACTTTGACTCTGACTCTAAGATGGATTCTCATTCCATGTGATTCGCTGAGAGACCTGGGGATGCTCCTAATGAGGATCCCTTATTTTGTACTGAGAAAATACTCTGTATGATTTAAAAGCACAAATGTGTGAAAGGGCATGGACAGATAATTTAACAGAAAACCTTCCACAGGCCTGAGTAATTTAAATCATCTCCACTGGATTAGCAATTCTAAGACATTTTTTATCCTCCTGAGCTAGCCGCAAAATAAATTAGGAACCTTAAAAAAACGCTTCTTGAGATCAAAGATTTACTGGACAGAATGCCTCTACAGAGCCTCCATGTAGTTCAGTGCACACAGTAAACAATGAATAAATGCTCACTGCATAAGTCTTGAGAATCTTATTGCCATTGAATATTGGGGGATTTCAGCCAGATTTTTCTTTGCTGATGAAATTGATACTTGGCCAAAGACGTTAAAGGAAAACATGATTTTACTTAGTGAATATTTTACTTAGTGAATGATTTTACTTATTAAACACTTTCCCTTATAAAAATATCATTTTCTTCCCATGGTTCTTTCAACATCAAAAGCACACGTTTCCTACTGAGTGTGTGCAGTAGGTTCAGGCTCCAGTGACCACCTGCCTCCGGCAGTGGCCATGGAGCCTCAGGGCCCACGCTCTGCCTGCCCTGCCTGCCCTTGCCCTGCCCGGACAAGCCACTGGAAGCTGCCTGGCCTCGAAGAGGAGGCAGCGTTTCACACAGGCATTTGGGTTCTGGAACCAATTCCTGAATTCCTATTTTCTTTTAAAAGGCCATCATTTTACATGCAATAGAGCTCCAAAGAGGGAGCCACTCCATCCACTGTGGGCCTTTCAGAAGGGCCAGAAGGTTCCCCTTGTCAACAGATTGCATCCCCAAGAAGGAGCAGGCTCCCCAAAGCTGCAGGGGGGGATTAGCTCCTGCAGAGTGTAAAGACTATGGTGTATTCATATGCCTTTCAGAGGAAATCTTTTTTAAAAACCTGGGAGTAAATGTCAAACAAGTCCTCCTGCTGTGTGTTCTGCCTTGGCCTGTGAAGCTGAGGTAGCAGAATGTGAAACTTGAGGTCCGCGCAGGAGTTGCTGCCTGAGAGTGACCTCTGCCTCCGGGAGGCCTGTCTCGTTCTTTTGGTTTTAAAGAGCAGAAAGGACAAAGGGGCACCTCTGTGTAGGGCTCTTCACCCTCGTTATCCATTCAGTAATGAAAAACTCAGCCCAGGGGTGAAGAAGGCCCTACTTGAGATTTATATCCATGAACGTCGAGGAGATTATAACATATTCCAACAAGAACTTCTGTGTGCAGGGCTCTCCGGGAAGCATTGCAGTGGGGTACAGACACACAGGCCCTGTCCTCGAGGAACTCGGCCTAGGAGAAGGCACGTAAGCCCACAACTACAGTGCATCACACCGTGCCAAGCCAGGTGCAATGGCCGTAGCAGTGAGTCTGAGCTGGGCCTAGGCTGTGAGGCTGAGGGTCAAGGCAGTGGCATCAGTCAGGGTTCCAGGCCCCTGTGTGCAGGGGGACGCTGGGAATGGACTCCTCACATGAATCCAGGAACTGGAGTTACATGTTGTCTGTGAATGAGGACTAGGACAATGCTAACCTCAAGAAGGAACCGTCCTGCTTGAGCCATTGGGTGAAAACAGAATGTTTCACTCTATAAAGCAGCCTTCTCTGTGGAATGGTGTGGGCTTGATGTTGTTCTGCCTACCAGGTATGGAAACCCTGGGCCAGGGAACTAATAAAAAAATTGGTGCAGAAGTGGAGAAACCTTTAAGATCCTAGAAGAAGCAAAGGAGAAATCACCCACTGGGGCGTCTCTGGATCTGTGCGGTACTCCCGCAGAAGATCACGCGCTGCTAATGCGTTGATTCAGGAGGACCCCAGCAAACCCTCCTACACGCAAAACTCCTAATCTCCATTTCAGAGTTGGCTTCCCAGGGAACCTGACTTAAAAGGGGCCCTCTCCGGCTTACAGTTCCAGTCCAGACCTCTCCACTGAACCCCGGGCTCCTATCTGTCTGTCTACACATCTTCGCTCGCATGTCTCACAGGCATCGCAAACGTGTAAAACTGAAACCATTCTGCACACTCCCACCACCAGCCTCTCCACCAGTTCAGTAACTCTCACCAAATGGCTTCTAGAAACCGTGACACCTTGCCTTTTGCCAGCCTTCTATTCAATCGGTGATCAAGTCCTACTGGATGTATATTCTTAAATGCGTTTTTTTCCCACTGCTGCTGCTACAAGCCTTGTCAGCATTGCCACAAGCTTCGGCCTGGACCGCTGCAGTAGCCTCCTGAGTGGCACATTTTTTTCTCCTTTAGTGTCACAGCAGCCAAGAGAAATTTCATTGATTTGCTCACTTTGTTGTTTCAGCTTACTCACTCGTTTTGTTAATAGATAGTTTGGTTCCATAGATCAAAGCCCAGAAAGGACTATGGACTTACATAATTTTCCTTTCAAGAGGTACTCATCTTACAGATTCTTAGAAGTCCTTTAGCAATATTTTTTGCCCCTTTAATCACCAATCATATTCTCCCATCCTTTCTCTGGCTCTCACTTGGTCTCCTCCCCATTTTATACAAATAGCAGCATACTACATGCATTGTTTTGCACCTACTTTTTCACTTAACAATGTATAGAGTGATGCTACATTTAAAACCTTAATCTGACTCTCCTCACACCTCAATGTAAATTCTTTTTCTGGCTCGCAATTACTCTCATAATCTCTGGTTGTTTAATATGATAGCCTTTGGGCCACATACAGTCTTCAGGAATATTTTGCAAGGCTCACATAATGTTTGACAATATTGGAACCAAACATCATTCAACTGGCTGTGCCCTGTTCGGTTTGCTGCAGACCCCAACATCCCCTATTTCATGGACTTGTCTCCATCCCTTGTTTCTGCTGCCTGCCTAGCTCCCACAGGCATTGGCGATGGCGCTGCCTTCTTTTTCCATCCCCAGCCGCAGCCCCTCTCCCCTTCTTTCTCTGACCACAGAAACATTCTCAGTTTCTTCAGAGCTCTGAGTGCCTTCTCACCTGAGCGTGACACACAGACTCTACGGCATAGTTGCCAGTGTTTCCTCTCCTTGCATTGCCCTTTCCGCTTTTCACACCCCTGTCTGCCCTGGGTACCCTTCAGGACTCACAGTCAAGGCCACTGCCTGAGGGAAGCCATCCCTCACACCCCCGTTTAGCCATCCTGGATACGTGTTTCCCTGGCACCCCTTCTCTCTTGTGGCACATTTGCACACTTGTATCAGCTGTTGCATCGTCAATCTAAAATTTATGGATTTTCTACATGTTACACTTTCTGAGCCTGGAAGATATCTTACAAAGAATGGTGGCTTACATTTAATGATACGACTTGCCCTTAATGGAATTTTAGAGTTGATGAAACTGAGTAAATATTGATTTGTAAAAACCGTTGTTGACTGTCCGTCTCTCTCATGGATTTGAAGTGGCCCGAGGACAGGGGCTGTGGCTCCCTTGCTCCCTCCGTGGCTGCAGCACCGCACACAGCGGCAGGCGTGCACGGGGTGCTCAGAAACTACTTGTGGGTGGAATGAACGGACAGGGGCGTAACGCAGAACTCTGCTTTATAGATCCTGAATTTGCCTCTCCGTGTTTTAATTGTCCCAGATTTGATGAGTGTGTGTTCATCCTTACTATATCTTCTAGGGCTTTAAGAGTTTGCCCTCTTCCCTTAATCTTTGTTCTGTAGACTGAAGAGATTTTACTAGCTCGGTATGTCTTCAGGTAGATACCACTTCATCTTTTCCATCATTTCGGTTCTTCATCTCTGGGCCTTTGAGTTATCTGCACTGTCTTGATCTGGGGTGAGAGAGCATTTTCTGAATTCATCTCCTATTTTCTTTATGATAATTCCCTGCATTTTTTAATGCTTTTGATTATTGTCATAAATCAGGCTGGTATTTAGAAAGAATAATCTTCTGCGTTCTTTAGGTCCTGCTTTAAAAAATTACACTTTGTAGACCTCTGGAGTTCCATGGAGGTGTGCTGGAGCTCTCAGGACAGTTTAGAGAGCAAAAAAGTTACTTATTTGCCCCCATACTTTTTCTTCTCTGTAAATTATATGCTCGTTTTATTCAGTAGGATTGGATTTATTCATAACTACAATAAAGGATCATGCCAGAGTGGAATACAGAGTGCAGGCATTGCTACCTGTATCATAAAAAAAAATTACATTACTATTGGGGTGTCCCAGAGAAGAAGTAATAAGATGGAAAATAATTTCATTCCAACCATTCCAACTCTTACTGCCTGAATACGACTGTTACTACCACTAACTCAGATCCCGTATATCCTCGATTATTGTAAGAACTGGCCTCAGTTTTTCTTTATTACCATTTTGACATTGATCATTAAACCTAACAAAAATCCGTTGGCCCACAAATTCCTTAATATAAACGTTTCGTGGCCATAACAATTTTTGAAAGTTAACTTAGTAGGTCACTTTCCAGGAGCATAAGTGAGATGCTAGAATTTATAATCGACACTTAGAGTATTATTGCCCCCGAGAAGCATCCTAACCTTCTTCCCCACAGCGGAGCCTCTGGCCGGATTTCCTGCCCTTGTGCATGTTGATGGCATCTTCATCCCACAGTCTTCCCCGTGCCTGCCTTCCTGCGAGTGCGGCATTTCCCCGTCTGCATGAGCTTAGTGTTGCCTGAAAACTTCCGCTTTGTGGGTTTCTCTGTGCTTTGTCTGTTCCGGATTAGTTATGAACAGGCTAAACAAGATGAGTTCCACCCTGATCTCTGACAATCCTATGGTTTTTATTTTTTATTAAAAAGTGCCCAAATATATTAAGACATTTTCCTTATCTTTCAATAAACAAACAGTCCGTGTGCAACCAAAGATTTTTTTGAAAGTCTATAATGTGTGGACAAATTTCATCTTCATTCTATACTTCTTTCTAGAAATTAAAATTATACATAAATGTTTATATGTAAAAATTCATACCTATATGTACATAAACCTGTATGTATGTATGTGTATAAGTATATATGTATTTATATGTATATAACATATGTTCATGTGAGCTATATATGCTCATGTGAGATGTACTAATTGTAAAATGTCCTTTTCCTGTTCGAAATACACCTGGTGAGCTGAGACAATGCGTGAGTGTGGTCAGGAAAGATCCTCTGGGAGTCAGGAAGCTAAAGCTTCTGCTTCAGCCGTGTGTGCCCTTCACTGAATGTGGGACCCTTGGCAAGTAACTGAACCTTCTTAGGCTTAAGCTGTTTTTATTTATAATAATAAGAGAGAGTAGGATTATGTCACTGATACTTAACTCCAATTATACATTAGAAGCACTTGGGGAACTTTAAAGAAATGAAGATGCCTAGAATCTACCAAGTGATTACATTTTCTAATCCTCACCTGAGAACATATTCATTTATTTTAGAGAGACAGAGGAAGGAGGGGGAGAGAGAGTAAGAAACATCAATGTGAGAGAAATATCGATTGGTTGCCTCCCTTTCACACCCTGACTGTGGATTGAACCCACAACCCGGGTATGTGCCCTGACCCGGAATTGAACTGCGACTTTTGGTGCATGGGACGAAGCTCCAACCAAATGAGCCACCTGGTCAGGGCCTGATTTCATTTCTAAAAAATCTGTCTTATGAGTCTCAGGTACAGTCAGGGTCAAGAACTACCAACAGGAAAACTCAAGGTTCCTTCCAGGCCTGAGTCTCTTGATTTATTTTTTCTTCTCAGGATGGGGTGGAACATGCCAACAGAGTCTTATAGACTGAGCTATTTCTTTTGTTGGGTTTGCTTGGTTACATGTGATTGACAGGGTGCTCTGAGTTGAAGAGGCCTTAGTGGCAGCACATCACCCCCGCTATGTCCCCATGCTTGGTATCTCCTTGTCCACTCGGGACAGAGCTTCTTTGCAGTCATGGACCTCTGCTGTTCTCTCTTCTAGTTGACCGTGTTGGGTTTCCATGCTGTGTAGGAACCTCAGCAGCTGTCCGTAGCCGAAAGGATAAGAGCCCGCAGTCCATGTGTTTCCCTCCATGTGCCCTTGAACTAGCAACAGCCATGGGTTACCTCCCACCCGTCACAAATCTCTTTGCCAATCAATGCTTTTTAATTTTTTGGTCTCTAATTTTCTTCTTTTGACCATCCTAAGGTCTTTATAATCTTTTTGACCCCTGATATAACCAATGAACATATTTGTCAACACAGTAGGTACTATAAAAATGAGAATAATAGTTTTAAGCACATTAGGTTCTAATCACTTCTGAACCTGTGGGTTGCTCAGTGAATACATGTATTATTAACATAATAACAATGTAAAAAAAGAAAAACAAATTTCAAGTATATTTGGTTTTCCTCCTCAGAATGTGTCCTCTGGTTTTTCCCTCCCTCCCCCGCCACTACGCCAGTTTATGCTCATCTTCATTCTAATCTCTTTTCCTTCTTGATCAGTAAGATTTGGCCCTTGGGAATGGTAGGCCCTGTGACGACTGTTTTCATCATCTCATTTGAACCTCATAAAAGGGAGTTTAGGAAGCCAGGGCTCACAGAGCTCAACATTTATTGAGTTGTCATCATGACATTTACTAAATGTTACCTAGTATTGTCTCACTCAACCTTTTGGGTGACTGTTTTACATTTTACTGAGGACTAAAAGTAGATGTCAACGTTCTGTACTTGCCCATAGTTACACAGCTTGTAAACAGTGGAGTTAAAATCTAGGCCACTGCAACCAAAACACCATGCAGTTATTACTTTTAGGATCATTACTACCCCTGCCTTCATTTTACAGATGGGGAAAGTAAGGCACAGAGAGACTAACTCTCTTGCCTAAGATCATCTGGTTAATAAAAGGCAAAGTCGGAGCCCTGGCTGGCGTAGCTCAGTGGATTGAGCGCAGGCCTGCGAACCAGACGATCGCAGTTTGATTCCCAGTCAGGGCACATGCCTGGGTTGCAGGTCGGTTCCTTGCAGGCCAACTACCAGCAGGGGACGCACAAGAGGCAACCATACATTGATGTTTCTCTCCCTCTCTCCTTCCCCTCTAAAGATAAATAAACAAATAAATAAATAAATATCTTAAAAAAAAAAAGGCAAAGTCGGGATTTGAACCTAGGTCTTTTTGATGGCAAAGTCCAAGTTCTGAGCACCTTAGCTCATTGCCTCCCATTCTGACTTTATCCATGGCACCCTGTCTAAATCATGCCTCACTCAAGCCTTCCCTGAACATTCATTTTTTTTTCTTGCTATTTCTTCTCAGAAATAGTCTGCATCCATTCGCTAGGCCTGAAGTCTTTTGTTTATTTATTCCTTTGGACTTTAAAGGTCCTTCAAGGTCTTGCCGTCCCCACCCCCTGCCTTATTCCCACAGTGTTGAGAACCCATGGCCCTGCTCGGCTGGCCTGTCTCTCTCACTCTCACCACAGTGCCAGACTTCTGTCTCCAGATGTCTTCTTTAGTTTCCTTCATCTTTTCAGCCAGTTTTTCTTGAAGACCTGTCCGGTGTTGGCAAGGTCTGGTGGGAGGCCTGAATCTACCTTCCCTACACTGCCCAAGGCCTCCATCTCTGGGCAGCCCTGTATTCTCTTCCTCTCTCTTGCCGTGCCTCCCACCTGAACTCCCTCCAAACCCAGGGTGCAGGGTGCATCCTCCTTACAGAGTCCCGATGTCTCAGGTCATAAGCAAACTCTGTGAGGGCCAAGACCAAGTATGAACAATCCCGAGTATGTAGTAGTTGTGAGTTGTAATAACAGTGCTTCCCCCTCAAATCAAATTGTCTGCTATTACGTTAATTCTGAGTCCAGGAAAACAAAGTTTCAAAATGTCGATTTATAAGAAAGTGTTTTAATGTGCATGTTATTGTGTTTATTTTAAGGGCCAATAAAACTGATCTTCTGAAACTCTGTTGTTCTCCCAGTAAATGTCCCCTCCACGGTAATGGAAGCCATGTGTAGACAGGACGCCCTGCAGCCCTTCAGCAAGAGCAGCAAACTCTCCCCAGCCACTCAGCAGCGCTCCGTCGTTTTCCCACAGACTCCGTGCAGCAGGAACTTCTCTCTCCTGGATAAATCTGGGCCCATGGAATCGGGATACAACCAAATCAGCGTGAAAAACCAGCGAGTCCTTGCGAGCCCGACTTCCACGAGCCAGCTGCACTCGGAGTTCAGTGACTGGCATCTTTGGAAATGCGGGCAGTGCTTTAAGACTTTCACGCAGAGGATCCTGTTACAGATGCACGTGTGCACACAGAACCCCGACAGGTAACCCCGACTCTTCCTGCCCGCGGTATGTTTGCTTAGTGAGACCCACTGCTTGCCTTCCCGACAGGTTCCCTCACCTCCAGCCACCCGCTGCAGCACACCCCGTGATCAGAGGGGTCTGCTTTCTGGAAGGTCAGAGTCACGCCTTTATGGTTTAGAAGGGCTGCACGAACAGTGGTTATGGAGAGGGATCTGCTCTTGCTGTCCCAACAGTTCTTTTCTTCCCAAGCCTAACGGGGAGCAAAGTGGAAGGGATAGTTGTGCATATCATAGGTGGGAAAACGAGGTCAGGATAATTAGAATCCTCTCTGTCTTCCGAAGATAATATAGCTGTTTGCTTTGCTGCTGTCACAGTCCTTTCAGGGTTCACCTCCGGCGTGCCGTGCTCTGAACTTAATTAAGTACTAAGAGGTAATGAATTGGAATTTTTTGCTTAGTACTATTTTTCTTCAGAGCATGCAAACCCATAAATCCTGCAAAGCTGTCAAAAGGAAATACCTACTCTGCTAGTGATGTGGAGGAAAACAGATGCCACTTATTCAATAAACTAATATCCACACAGAAGAAAAATGTTGACTAGATACCTCAGAGTCAAAGTTGGTTTGAAAGTTTGTCAATAAAGAATTTTATGGCCGTGAACTGAGGATGAAATTCAGCTGAACAAGTGAATTAAAATTTCAGGTACTCTGACGAGTGGCATAGTAGATATAATGGAACTATTATTTATGAATCAAAACTAGTTTATTGGACAGTCTTGATCGCTGGGAGCGCCACAGACAAAAATCAAATTAATTCAGAAAGAAAAGGTTGTGTTTTATCTCTTCTCCACAGCATATGAAAATTTGATTAAACCCCAAATATCTAAGAATAGCATTGAAAAGGCACTTTGAATATAAAAGCAGGAAATACTTGAAGCAGGAAAAGAGAGTAGGAGGCAAGACCTGAATTATTTTCTTAATTTGGCCACTCGATTTAGCTTAAGCCACCTGGTTCTCCTTGCCTTTATAATGTCCCTCCCCCACCCCAGCTCTGTAGGCTATGATAGTATGCCAGGAAACCCAGGAGGGAGAGTAAGGGTGTGGTAGTCAGGGTGTGGATGAATGTTTCCTAAAATAATAATAACCCCTTGTAGGGTCCGTGTGCACACTTACCTGTGTACATGTGTGTATTTGTGCCATTGGAGGAGCATTGCTCGAACTAATGAATGTGTGAACATTTGCTTTAGGACTGTTAAGGCAGCTGTGTCTTTACAATCTTTTACTTTCAATAGGAGAGCCCTCACCCCACCCCACCACAGTGAACATTAGTACTGCTGGCCTTAGAGGGGGCACAGAAGTTCTGAAGATATTTTCTTCACACAGAAAGGATTTTTTTCCTGAAAGTTTTCCTTCCTTGCAAGTATATATATAGCCACAAGATATATTTATTCAAAGTTTGCAAAACATTTTAGTAGTTTAGTAGTAACAGGATGCACTAAATCCTGTTATTTTAAACTTTTTAAATTGGGTGAATTCAAATGGATAGATTTGTTATTTGCACAGACTTGTTGTTGTCATAATAACTGAACAGGTGAGGTAAAATGAAAAAAAAATGTACTTTGGAAGTACATTGGAAGTTGGAAGTACATTTGTAGTTGGAAGTTTCTGGATTTCAAAGCTTAGCTCTTAGTCTGATATAATTCCACGCTGAATGTCACGCGGAGCAATGGAAATACATCACAGTAAAGAGAAAGATACCAAAACAGACTGATTAGACTGACCTCAGTCACACTTAGAAAACCATATGTGTATTACAATAGTGTCCTAACTTGTAACACATCTATATACACTGTCAGAGAAGTATGTGACAAATGAGGAAACTTGTGTGCACAAGATACACTTGCACCAGGTTCTGTTAGATCCATGCTTGTTCCAAGCTCATGTAGAGTTCTTGGCAAAAATCTAGTGGTGTGAGACTCCTGTCCTGTGCTAGACGCCGATGGGCTTCTCCTCAGATGTGCAAGTCTGAGGAGGTGGGGCCAGGCCTTCCCTTTCCGGGTGAGCGGAGTGGTGGGTGCTTGACTTCTGCGTAGACAGTCAGAGGGGAGTCCAACCAGTCAAGGGTGGGTTCCTGCTCCCCCCATTCCTGTGCTTTATTGGGGACATGAGAGGTGGTCACCATCGTCCTAAATAAGTTAAAATTAAGACTTCAAAAAATTTAGTCCCTCTCTAGGCAAAGTGAAAAAGTACAGTGTTTCTTAGTAATGATAAGGAGATACTTGAATTACTCCATTACTTTGGAGAATATTATTGGAGACAAAGGGAAAATAGGAGATGCCCAGTCACTTTGACCCACTAATTTCATTCTAGAGACATGGTTTGCTTTTAGCGTATAGGACTGGAATAATTCTTTTCAGTTCCAGAAGCTAGAATGTTCTCTTTGCACCAGCAAATTTGGAAGTAAAAGATTCTCTCCATAATTCTTATCTACATGGGTGCTAAATAAGAGAAAAAGACAAAACTAAAATGGAACATCAAATTTATGCGTGATGGTTGCGAAATCTGGAGCCTTTTCTCTTCTCGTCCATGTGAAGAACCGCAACTGCTGAATGTACGTGTTTTCTTTAGTGAGGGAGCATAAGTCATGTGGCTTTCTGTCTCTGGCAGTGTGTGCCTATTCAGGCATATACAGTGAAAAAGCTTAGAACTCACAGTCAGAAACCATTTCCCTTTGATTTTGAAAAACTCAAACACTTTTATTTTGGTAGGAAAGTCTTGCTAGAACCAGAGGCGAGAAAGGGAGACACAGAAGACAAAGTCAGAAGGTAAACAGGTTAGAGTTTCAAACAGATCCAAATTTGAAACAGCCCCCTGAATCTTGGGTCCAAAAGATTTTTCACTCAACAGACTGAATATTTGGCCATGAAACCTAAGACATTTGAACCTTCATCAAAGAGACTGTGTGTGTCTACATTTGTGAGCTTTTTCATGTGAGGGACCATCAAAAAAATCTATGTCTTGATATAAAGAAAAGAGATCCATGGAAATCCAGGGTTGCCAGCATCACCTTTGTTTATTAAAAAACTAGCACATTATTTACAATGAACACAGATAAACAATTCCACTCAACCTAGTAAGGTAGGAGTTAATGTGAAAGATAAAAATACACCACAAGGGTTCAAAGAGCCACAGATTTGCTATTTCTCGACTTTGTTCTGTTAATATGAAACAAACAAACCCCCAAATCTCTTCTTCCTTTTCCCCAGTCATCTGACTTTCCCCCCCCCTAAGCGAATTCAGAGGGAAGAAGCTGTTGGAATCTAGTTCAGCCACGATTTTATTTAGGGGCTTCCTAAACATTTGGGGGTTTGCATAAGTTTATGACCTAACTAACCCAAGGCAGCTTGACTCACTATTGCTTGAACCAGGAGTTAGAAATTCCTTTTGTCTTCTGTTTTTCTGCTTTGAAACTCTCAACAGTCCCATTGGTGGGGGGAGGAGGGGCTCCAGAAAAAAGGTAAGCAAAGCCTTCAATCACAGTGGATTATTTCCTAAGGAATTCATTCTCTTTTATTTTTTGCAGAAAGTGTCTTTATAATGCTTATTATCTTCACCTTGCATCCTTTTCCTTTTCTTTTCTCTGTTTTGGTTGGTTTTGCCATGTGGGGAAAGTTTGCCTTTAACCTGCTGGGTGCACTCCCATTTGTGTGTTGGGTATCATTGTTTGTGTATGGGTGCCTTGGTACCAGAGGGGAAGATGATTCTGGAAGGTGCTGTTTGGCAGGAGGAGCCTGGAGATAATCCATCACCATAATAGTTTCTTTGGAATGTGTCAATGCTCCTGTGTTCCAGTGCCCCCCCGCCCCCAAGTGTGAAGGTTATCTTCTTCCCAGCATTCCATGTTTTCCAGGTCCTTTGGCTCTGCGCTTCTGCTGCGTTTGTGAAATCTTTTTCTCCTTACGTAGAACCAGGGTCATTCCTCATGCCACACAGCCAATGGTGACCGAAGGAGAGAACGTGGCCCTAGCTAATCAACTTTTGTCCTGGAGGCTTTCATGCCATGAGAAGAAGTAGAGATGTATTAATAATATTTTAAACCAAACCCCACTTAATTTTGTTAATTTTATTAAATGTTTCATTCTTACCCTCTGTGTACACCAAACCAAATACAGACTCAGAGTAAATTAATCGCATACTTTACTGGACTCATCTTTGGCAGATGGAGCAATTTCCATCTCCCGGAAATTGCCAGGAGATGTACAAAATTGTCTCCTTGCTTTCTGCTTAAAACCTTACAGCATGGATGTGTGCTAAGTCAATTGACCTAGGCTGTGTCTTTCACCCAAGTTTTAGTTATTTCATTATTGACTGTGGAGCAGCTTGTAATTTTCCAATATTTATGTGGGAAGTGAGCCACATGAGGCTGTTTAAATGAAAATTATTTAAAATTAAATAAAATAAGGACTTTAGTTTCTCAGTAGCCCGAGCCACATTTCAAGTGGCAAGCGGCTGCCATATTGGACACCAAAGATGTAGAACATTTACACCCCTGGGCAACACTGCCAGGCATTGGAAGTAGTAAAAGAGCCTTGAGCTCTTTCTGATTGTGAGATGCGATCCCTTCGTGAGAACACTCCCTGGATTTGTTTTGAGAATAATAAAGTGCTGTCAGTGTATGACGGCCTGGGGAGAATCAAAGTACATTAGGAAGGAGATTCCCATTTAGTTGTTCACTGGCTCGAGGAGGGAAGAAGGGAAGCTGAACACAGCACTTGGCGATGTCAGGCGGTCCTCCTGTGCTTCCTCTGGTATGGCTGGCCAACGGGAGATGGAACTTTGGAGGTCAACTCGATGGTATCCAGAATTTTAATACATCATCTTACCTTTTGGCTAGAGCTTTGAAAAATTAGTGGGAATGGTAGTCATCAGAATAAGAAGGGAGTAATGGCAATTAGTCCTGTGTCCCCAACAACCCCCCAGCATTGAACTGGGAGGTGAGGTGTCAGGGTAACTGAACACGCATACAGGGTCTTAACTCCCGTGGCCAGTGGTCCCAAAAGAAGTTGTGGTGTTTGAGATTCCATAGTAGTGATGATGTTTTCTAGGCCTTGCTCTCGGGTTTGAGGATTTCATTCTGTTTTGAATGTATTCATTCCTGTGTCCTTAGATGAAACTCTAGGATGTAATCAATGTTAAAATTACTTTTAAAAAAGATTTTATTTACTTATTTTTAGAGAAATGGAGGGAGAAAGAGAGAGAAAGAAACATCAATTTATTGCCTGTTGTACATGCCCCACCTGGGGATCAAACCCACACCTTAGGCATGTGCCCTGACCTGGGATCGAACCAGAGACCTTCTGTTTGCAGGACAATGCCCAACCAACTGAGCCGTACTGGTCAGGGCTAAAATGGCTTTTTGATCATTTGCTTCTATTCGTTTTTGAAGAAATATTGACAATCCAGGAAAAGAAGGAATCTTGTCTACTCCCTGTATAAATTCTGTGTTTTTTTAGGGCTAGTTTCTATAAATTTCTAGGCTGAGAAAAACAATCTGTTTTTATAGTGGCAAGCAAAAGACACCTTTTAGTTCTAAATTCTACATAAAGAGAGCTTCTGTAAAGATGAATGTAACCTTATGGTCTAAAATCTTATTCTTCAAGGTATCTAAGAAGAAAGAACAACCACCTTGTTTTTTTTTAGATCAACTATGATAAGATTTTGTCCTACATTTTGGTAATAGGTTTTCTTGATGCTCTGGTTCACAACTGTGTACCTAACGAGTTTAAATCTTTCTCACACACACACACACACAACCATAGAAAGCCCTACTATGTACAGGGGACTGGCTAGCACACGTGATGGAAGGTGGAAATCATATATCATATTATTGGTGCTCTTTCTTGTAAGACCGTGTCTTGGACAGATCTCAGGCAGCACACATTTGAAAGCAGGAAGAGAGCACAACAGGACGCAACAGAGCATTTGGTTCAGGCCAACCCCTTACCAGAGAGACGAGAGGTGAAAAAGTAGACTCGTTGAAGCTGAGGGACTTGTCTAAGTCCCTCAGCTGAGTGGGATCAGAGGCTGAAGTGGGACTCACCTCTCCTATTTCCCCTGTCCCAGACCTTTTTGTTCACTCAAGCTAAATTCTGCAGTGTTTCCAAGCTGTGCCGTAGGTCACTGGATGCCTAGCAAACACCTCTGAGGCTGGTGCTGGGTAAGGGTGATGTATTAGAATCCTATTTGTTTTTCCCTGGTATTACTTTGATATAAGAACTCAACCTGAGCTTCTCTGTGGTCATTGCTGCTCTTCTGTGTGTAAATCTTTGTGACTGTTAGCATAAAAAGGATGGATGGACTTCTGACTATGGGAAATAAATCACTCCAACTTTTGACAGCAGAGTTAGAAAAAAAAGAAAAGATTAATTGGTTTTATTTAGTGGCTTATTGTTTATTGTGATAGGTATTAAAAATAGATAACCAGAGGCTAATAAATGTTAATGGTCCCTTCACTATTAGAAAAATCTATTGTCAGTGGATATAGCATGTATTAATGTATTATTTTATTTATAATCTTCCCATAACATTAAAAAAAATTCACACCTAAGAGAGTGATTTCTTGAGAAACTCTTTAAGGTTAATATTCACAACAAAGAACAAATTTGGCAGGAGGACACTTTCATCTATATATAATTTTAATGACTTTCAAAGCATTATTTTATAACTAATAAAATGCATGTGCAATTTGTCAAGATTGATAAACTCCTTATCAAGGACTCTTATATATTTCTTTGAAACCTGTTTGAGAACAGTTAAATAGATTTGTAAATGTAAGTAATTAAAATTGTATAGTATTGAGTTATTGATCAATCCTGGACTATTAATCAAGCTAAAAAATTCTACAATCAGTGCTCAGTGTGCTGAAGTCTGGTAAAATAATAGTATTTGTGTTCAGTGAGGCAAGTAGCCACAATTAAGCACTTCACTTGACAGATGAGAGGGCACACTTTGTTTTGCACTTAATTGAATTGTTGTACACAGTCGGTCACCATTGTCCCCTGGCCCTACATTTTGGTTTCTGGTCATTGGAGCTTATGTATTTGTTAAAGTGTGAACAATTAAGTCTGCCTTCACTATTGGCTTTCTAAATGCAGCCAGAAACATCTGGGCCACAAACTAGGGCTTCGTGAGTGCTGTTGATATCCCTCATGACAGATTCTCAATTTTCCTAACAAAAATTTTGATAAACAAATTAGAGCCCCGTCAAAGAATGATATGAAATAGTTTCAAATAGGGAAAAGTCCCCAGGTTTCATATCACACAGCAGACTCTGCATAAGTAGCCGAAGAACTTCTCTAGAGGAAGTGGAGTTTTAGTCCATTTTATGAAAACCAAAAATTGATTTAGTTCTCATGAGATGAGAAGAATGTTCTCCGATAATCTAGCTAGTTATCAGGTGTCTGTCCCAACTTCCTTCCATTTGTTTCTGCGTCACAGTCACCCTCTCAAGCACAGTGGCATCCCGTCATGTCTGCACAGCTGTAAGTCACTGCTTCCTGCCAGATTAAATGGGGGAGCTGAAAAGAACAAGGCCCAGTTTATCCAGTGGATACATATTATTCGGTGGTGGGGAGTAAATAGAAGTCAGGATTTATTTTACAAAGAAGTAAATCTGGGGCATACCTGTGCTTATCTGTGTGATATCAGACAACTGCAAGTCAAGGCTGTGCCATGGACAGATCCCAAGAGAGTTTGGTGTTCACTGAAACACACACGCAGCGTGCTCTCCCCCTGCGTGTTTACCTGGTGCCTAGAAGAAGATCCAGGTGCGCAGGGGTGTCCAAGCTTTTGGCATCTCTGGGCCACACTGGAAGAAGAAGAGTTGTCTTGGGCCACACGTTAAGCACACAAACACTAACAAAAACAAAAATCTCGTAATGTTTTAAGTAAATTTAGGATTTTGTGTTGGGCCACATTCATAGCCATCCTGGGCCACATGCAGCCTGTGGGCTGTGGGTTGAGCACCCCTGCCCTTGGCATCAAGAGCTTATTTCCCGTGAGGAAAGTTTATCCTTAGTTTTCTGAAAGGACATAGATGATAAGGACTGTTTTGCCTGCCCCAGAGGATTTTTGTAAAGATTACACTACATAAGTGATTTTAAGCCCCTTTGAAAAGGTAAAAGTGCTATGGAATTATGAGAGTCCATTATCCATTGACTTGTAACATCCCAGTTAGTCAAGTCTGTACTCTCCATGCTCCCCCAAATACATTAATATTTGCCTGGTGGAGGCTTTAGAAACAGGAAAGCAAGGGCTCTTAAAATGGTAAAGTTAATACGAGAAAAAAAGTAATTGTTTGGGAGTTAATGGGTCAGCAGTTCTGTGAATTTTGTTCCTGTGGCAACAACTAAGGTGATGGGAACCCAGTGGCCAGAGTACTGTGCCAAACAGAAATGTCAACCAAAAGCGGTGACCTTTGCCTCACGATGCTGATGTCCACTGACTAACATAGCAGGTAATGACCAGGCAGTCTCTTTCTTTGTTTCAGACCCTACCAATGTGGTCACTGCTCCCAGTCCTTTTCCCAGCCTTCAGAACTGAGGAACCACGTGGTCACTCACTCCAGTGACCGGCCTTTCAAGTGTGGCTACTGTGGCCGTGCCTTTGCTGGGGCCACCACTCTCAACAACCACATCCGAACCCACACTGGAGAAAAGCCCTTCAAGTAAGTACTGGCTAACCGTTCACCCCATCTTCCTTCTAGCTTTTTCTGTGAGCCCGCAGATGGGGCAGATCGGTGCTACCCAGCTTAGCTAGGAAGGTCGATGTCCAGGCTGTAAAGGACCTGCTTGTTTAGTGGGCGGCATTTGGAAGATGAGGTCAGGACACCTATACAGTGATTCTTGCTCAAGCTCTTCCGCCTTGAACAGGAGACAATCTTTCTGGGTCTGTTGACTCATCAGGAAAATGAAGAAGTAGGAGTAAGTCATTTAAAATTCTTTCTAGTTCCTACGGATCTGTGCTTCTAGAATTGGAGCTAGGAGCTCGGTCTCAGAGTACCATCTTATGGCCCTCAGCAAGCCCATGAGCATCCGCAGGATGGCACAGCTCAGGACATCTCTTGAGGAACTCGATCCCTGGAGGATTCTGGTGAACTGTTTTCCTTCTGTTTCCTATGTATTAAAGAGGTTTGAATCTGTTATAGCAGCCAACTTGCAACTTTTCCATATGCCTTTTGGATCTCAGAATTACCGTGTTGGTGAAAAAATAAAACCCAAACAAACATAGGGCTTGTCTGAGCTGTTGAAGATTCGGGGAATGTCGAAAGAGGTGGAACTGAATTCCTAAGGCGTTGGCTGAGGGAGAGAGAATGTTTCTTGACGTAGCACAGTCATGAAAAGTTTGGACATCTGAATAGTGCAGGATGGCCTATTCACTCACTCATTCACTCATTCATTTGTTTATGTATGCGTCCATTCATTCAGCAAATATTTACTGCGCACTTTCTTTTGTACTAGGCCCCCCAGTCTTTGAAGGCCTCATAGTTTATGGGGAAGCCCAACTGATAAACAAGTATTACCACCTGGGGTGTAAGGTGCAAAAGTGAAACACAGTAAGACATGTATGCGCAGTGTCTCAGAGTATCACAGAAGTGGAGTAATCTGTGCCTTCTGGGGGAGATGTTGTCTGTGGGGTTTTTTTTTCTAATTTTTTTTCAATTACAGTTTACATTCAGTATTATTTTGTTTTAGTTTTAGGTGTACAGCATAGTGGTTGGATAGTCACATCCTTTACAAAGTGTTTCACCTCCATATTTTTTGTGCCCACCTGGCACCATACATAGTTATTGCAGTGGTACTGACCGTATTCCCTATGCTATACTTTACATCCCCACAACTACTATGTAACTACCAGTGTGCACTTCTTAATCCTTCCACGTTTTCACCCAGCTCCCCAACACCCCCACCCCCACCCTCTGGCAGCCATCACTTTGTTCTCTTTGTCTATGAGTCTGTTTCTGTTTTGTTTTATTTTGTTTCTGAGGTGTGTTTTGAAGCATAAGTAGGAATTCCCCAGGCATAGAAAGAAAAGAGACTATTCTGGTAGCCCAGGCAGCATATGTGAAGTAGTGTGTGGAACGGCCGTCTCAAAACTGTTTTTACTGTCCATGAAATGGACTCTTTTCTGTTCAGCCCTCTGACATCTCTCTTTACTCATTTACTATACTGGCTTTTCCTAGTTCAGAAGGAAAATGAAAAGGGCACAGATACATGGACTGTTTGCCTTACCTTCTATAGGACAAGAGCAAGCAAGAAAGGAAGTGATCCAGGCAGTAGGAGATGAATGCCCTTGCTCAATATATGCCCAGTCTTCCCAGACTCTCAGTACCCAAGTCTTTCCCTTTGGACCCCCATGGTGCTCAGGCAGAGGCCAGGCTCAGCCAGCGTCAGCTGAGTCCTGCTAGTCTGGGTCCTGCCACCTCTGTTCTGCCAGCAGAGCAGGGGGCTTATGAAAGGCTGTCTTCTTCACTCATCTTCCTGTGAATCAGTTACCTTTATTCATTATTCCTGTTTTTCATTGTGATTTAATTTATGATATGAATAATAAAAGTAGTTTTCATTTTCGTCTTGGTACATGCATGCAGCTTGTTCACTGCATAAAGATGTCTGGCTAAAGGGACCAGATGGGTTCTAAAATTGAGCCCGTGCTAATGCCAGCCAGCTGTGACCTCTGGGGCTGAGATAGACCTCTGGTTCTGAGATACTGGCCTAAGAGCCAGATGGGTTAGCACACCCTCAGACTTCCCTGTTGCAGGTGTTTGTGTCCTGGAAGGTGCACTCTGCCCTTGCCCTCCGGCCTGATTCTCAGGGGGGTTCACAGGTTCTGGCCTCCCCACTGCTTGGGTGTAGACGCTGACAGTGGCACCTTTCCTGGGGTTGTGTGAGCAAGAGCGATTCCTAACAGGGACGCGGGACTGACAGTATTCCAAGGGCAGCCAGCCAGCCAGTGCCAGGGGTCCAATTGATTTTCGCCTTGTTGCTGTGTAAATAGATTTTAGTAATTAATTGAAGAGGTTTCAGGGTCAAAAT
The DNA here is from genome assembly GCF_014824575.4 of Sturnira hondurensis. NCBI lineage: Eukaryota > Metazoa > Chordata > Mammalia > Chiroptera > Phyllostomidae > Sturnira > Sturnira hondurensis. The sequence goes on along the minus strand of NW_028074140.1, from coordinate 5,601,984 downwards.
GGGAAATAGATTTCTGTTAATGTTAAGGTGTTACTTATGTGTAACCTTGTTGACTCCACTCAATTTTTTTTCTTTAACACCCTGTTTTTGTCACGTTTCCAATAGAGTTGCCACTTTAACTTACTTTTAATTCATCGGATGGCTGTTTTGAAGGGCTTCAGCAATTTTATCTTTCTCCTTTCTACAAGTATGCTTTTGTGACCAAAACCTAATTTTGTGTGGGGACAGAGTGAACAGACAACCGGAGCTGGTTGGACTAGATGCTATGTGTGTATTGTAGTTCCTTCTGGGTCTGCTTTTACTAAGGCTATCCACGTGCTGTAGGGGATTGTTTTTAACTTACCAAGTATGTATTCCTGGGGTAGAACCGAGTGTATGCTTATTTTATAAGTGCAAGGTTTTAACATCTTCTAGGAAACAGAAAGTCAAACCTTCAGTGTACACAGAGTGGTCAGGATGGAACTGTCCCAAGGGAGTTTGGGAATCTTCCAACCATAGCTCATAGATTTATTTACAGCCCATGGACATTTGTAAATATTATGAAGATATCCTTTTACAAGAGTATAAGACAAACATTCAAAAAACACTTTTGTTGCAGATGAGTCAGTAAAATGGGTTTCACCACAACAGTTAACTTTACTGCTTCAGCTAATGGCTATTGGCTTAAACAATGTCGCAAAGAAGGAAAAAAATCTTGTAAAAGATGTACAACCCTAAACTGTCAGCCTCGGGCCACTTCCAGATAGATGCACCAAATGGTTCAGTCCCCAAATTCTGATGGGCCAAAGGAGACTGAGCCTGCCACATCTTTCTAGCCCCTGAAACCTTCTGCTGAGACATGGTTTTTCAAGGCAGATCAAGATTGTTGCCATCCAGAGAAGGCTGGAGAAGATTTGGCACTAAGAGATCAGTTACATTCCAGGCTTCGCCTTACAGTCTGATGGGCTGAATTCCCACTGAATAGCTCCAACCCCCAAGCTTTAGGTAGATCCTAGGTCTGTCAGTAACTGACTTGGCTGTAGACTTAGCTTTCCCAAGGTAAAGGAGCACGTGGGAAAAATGCACATCAGGGATCGTATTTAAGGTCTTGGCCTTCAGCTGTGCTGTGAGACTGGAAGTCACGGAGAACAAAAGCAGGACGTCATTTCATGTAACAGCAATGGCCAAGCACTTTATTAAGAGAAAGAAGGAAGGAAGGAGGGAGGGAGCGAAGGAAGGAGGAAAAGAAGGGAATACAGAAGGAAATTGGCAGTCTAAAACTTATTCTTTGCCATGAGAAATCCTCTCTCCTCTATTACTAAATGTAATCTTTCAAGATTTCTAGGGCGGGGGCTCTGCCTGGGAGGACCCACGTGCGCTGCTTTGTGCCTGGCTCCCGTGCGCGGGGAGAGCAGGCTGGCCACCCCACAGGCTCTCTGCTCCTGTTAGAGGCAGGGAGAGTTCTCATCATTGCGTTTCACCATCAGACAGTTTGGCTCAGTATAAGACAAAATCACAGGGTATTCCAGAGGACACCTAAACTGTAATAAGATCTAGGCAAAATCAAAGCAAATTAAAAACGTACATCAGGAAATATGCATGGAGCACATCCTATGTGCATAGCCCTATGCAGGGTAGTTCAATCCAAGTGTTTTTGACAGCTTGTAGAGGTACAGAAAGTAACAGAACTTGACCTTATTTTGCATCTCTGTCAATTTCAGATGGTAATTGTTAAACTCCCTGTCCTATAATCCAGTCAACCATCACAGTAAGTAAAGAATGATCTCAAGTCTAAAAGGAAATCAAGTCTAGTTAAAACACCCATACTGGTAGAAAGTTGGGGACTTTCTCTTTGCTGAAATATTTTGCCGACTTTCCACTTCACTGTTCCTGCGATGTTCCCTTCAAGGCTGTGACGTCATCACCATGAAGAGGACCCTGTGTGTGAGAGCATTTCTTTGCTCCCCTCTCATTAGCTGCATCTCTCTCTCCTCCTCATTCTGCTCCCCTGCATGAAGTCCAGGCTTAGAGGTGCCCATGTGCAGTCCTTTGTCTGGGACTGTAGTTCAGGGTCAAATGCCAAACCAGCTGACATCCAGACCCAACCTGCTAGCATCTAGGTATTTGCATTGAGTCTGTCTTTCTGATGAGTGTTATTAAGCTATGAAAATAACTTGTGAAGGAAATTTTTCTAAAATTAAAGATGGTGTACATAAACCTGAGGTCCTTCCTTTATTTAAAAAGTATTTTTATATCTAGCTCTCCTTCCTTCCTCATTAATACAAATTGTATTCTTCTAATTCCCGGACCACGGAGATGTGTCTAGCAGCCTCATTCTACATGTGTTTTTACTCGCACTTGGGGGCAGATGGCACTGGAGATGAGTTTTCAGTAATGATCTCATGCCATGGTGAGGTCTGACATAGTAATTTCCTAACTATTACAACAAATGTTTCCCCGAGTAAATAGCTGGGAGGTGTTTGGGCAAACACTAGAGAAACAATGTAACCCTCTTTTTAATGTCTCTGTTCAATCTGGATGTTTAAATATTGCGTATGCACATGCACGTTGCCCTCAGTGAAGCACAGAACTTCCCACTTTTGAATTCTTTACATTCTAAGTCACAGGTTAGAAGTGCAAAAATGCGACCCAGGTAGATTGTCCTTCCTCATAATTATTCAAACTCTTCTGCTTTCATTGAAATTGATTCCAGGGCTTCAAAATAAAAAAAAAAGGAATATAGTAATTTGAAAGTTTGTCAAGCAATGAAAGGTAGTATATTTTGACACTCTAATCCAGTAACTAATCAGTTTTCGAATAAACAATCAGCAA